>NC_082673.1:23832500-28832500 GCF_025265405.1 Mesoplodon densirostris
GAGACCCACCCACATTGTGGAGAGTAATCTACTTTACTCAAAGTCTACTGATTTAAATGTTAATAACATAAAAAATATTGGCACAGAAACATCCAGACTGGTGTCTCACCAAACAACTGAGCACCACAGTTGAGGCAAGTGAACACATAAAATTAACCATTTGTATTTATAAAACATATCTTTGAAAGTTCTAGAAAGTCATAAACTATGGCTAGAATTAGAGCTAGTGGTAATTCATAAAATGTATGTTTTTTTTTTACTTTCTCATAACTTTTAATGTGAGGCCCCATGAAAGACAGTACATCTGTTAAATTCTATAAATTGTTAAAGCAAAAAAGTGAAAGCTTCAACACCCCATATAAAGTGTATGTTTTGTTACTCATTTTATTTTTTTAACATCTTTATTGGAGTATAATTGCTTTACAATGGTGTGTTAGTTTTTGCTGTGTAACAAAGTGAATCAGCTATATGTATACATATATCCCCAATCCTCTCCCTCTTGCGTCTCCCTCCAACCCTCCCTATCCCACCCCTCTAGGTCGTCAAAAAGCACCGAGGTGATCTCCCTGTGCTATGAAGCTGCTTCCCACTAGCTATCAATTTTACATTTGGTAGTGTATGTATGTCAGTGCTACTCTTTCACTGCATCCCAGTTTAGCCTTCTCCCGCCCTGTGTCCTCAAGTTCATTCTCTACATCTGTGTCCTTATTCCTGTCCTGCCCCTAGGTTCATCAAAACTTTTTTTTTTTTTTTAGATTCCATATATATGTGTTAGCATACGGTATTTGTTTTTCTCTTTCTGGCTTACTTCACTCTGTATAACAGACTCTAGGTCCATCCACCTCACTACAAATAGTTCAATTTCATTTCTTTTTATGGCTGAGTAATATTCCATTTTATATATGTGCCACATCTTCTTTATCCATTCATCTGTCGATGGACACTTAGGTTGCTTCCAGGTCCTGGCTATTGTAAATAATGCTGCAATGAACATTGTGGTACATGACTTTTTTTGAATTATGGTTTTCTCAGGGTATGAGCCCAGTAGTGGGATTGCTGGGTCATATGGTAGTTCTATTTTTAGTTTTTTAAGGAACCTCCATACTGTTCTCTACAGTGGCTGTATCAATTTACATTCCCACCAACAGTGCAAGAGGGTTCCCTTTTCTCCACACCCTCTCTAGCATTTATTGCTTGTAGATTTTTTAATGATGGCCATTCTGACCGGTGTGAGGTGATACCTCATTGTAGTTTTCATTTGCATTTCTCTAATGATCAGTGATGTTGAGCATCCTTTCATGTGTTTGTTGGCAATCTGTATATCTTTGGAGAAATGTCTGTCTAAGTCTTCTGCCCATTTTTGTATTGAGTGGTTTGTTTTTTTGATATTGAGCTGAGTGAGCTGCTTGCATATTTTGGAGATTAATCCTGTGTCAGTTGCTTCATTTACAAATATCTTCTCCCATCCTGAGGGTTGTCTTTTCATCTTGTTTATGGTTTCCTTTGCTGTGCATAAGCATTTAAGTTTCATTACGTTCATTTGTTTATTTTTGTTTTTATTTCCATTTCTCTAGGAGGTGGGTCAAAAAGGATCTTGCTGTGATTTATGTCATAGAGTGTTCCACCTATATCTTCCTCTAAGAGTTTGATAGTGTCTGGCCTTACATGTAGGTCTTTAATCCATTTTGACTTTATTTTTGTGTATGGTGTTAGGGAGCATTCTAATTTCATTCTTTTACATGTACCTGTCCAGTTTTCCCAGCACCATTTATTGAAGAGGCTGTCTTTTCTTCATTGTATATTCTTACCTCCTTTATCAAAAATAAGGTGACCATATGTGCATGGGTTTATCTCTGGGCTTTCTATCCTGTTTCATTGATCTATACTTCTGTATTTGTGCCAGTACCATACTGTCTTTATTACTGTAGCTGTGTAGTATAGTGTGAAGTCAGGGAGCCTGATTCCTCCAGCTCCTTCTTTCTTTCTAAAGATTGCTTTGGTTATTCGGGGTCTTTTGTGTTTCCATACAAATTTTGAAATTTTTTGTTCTAGTTCTGTGAAAAATGCCATTGGTAGTTTGATAGGGATTGCATTGAAACTGGAGACTGCTTTGGGTAGTATAGTCATTTTCACAATGTTGATTCTTCCAATCCAAGAACATGGTATATCTCTCCATCTGTTTGTATCATATTTAATTTCTGTCATCACTGTCTTATAGTTTTCTGCATACAGGTCTTTTGTCTCCATAGGTAGGTTTATTCCTAGGTATTTTGTTCTTTATGTTGCAATGGTAAATGGGAGTGTTTCCTTAATTTCTCTTTCAGATTTTTCATCATTAGTGTATAGAAATGCAAGAGATTTCTTTTTTATTTTAATTTATTTACTTTTTGTTTTTGGCTACATTGGGTCTTTGTTGCTGCGTGGGCTTTCTCTAGTTGCAGTGAGTGGGGTCTACTCTTTGTTATGGTGCGTGGGCTTCTCATTGCAGTGGCTTCTCTTGTTGCAGAGCACGGACTCTAGGTGCACGCTTCAGTAGTTGTAGCACGCAGGCTCAGTAGTTGTGGTTTGTGGGCTCTAGAGTGCAGACTCAGTAGTTATGGCGCACAGACATTGTTGCTCTGTGGCATGTGGGATCTTCCCAGACCAGGTCTCAAACCTGTGTCCCCTGCATTGGCAAGCGGATTATTAACCACTATGCCACCAGGGAAGCCCAATGCATGAGATTTATGTGCGTTAATTTTGTATCCTGCTACTTTACCAACTTCATTGATTAGCTCTAGTAGTTTTGTGGTAGCATCTTTAGGATTTCTATGTATAGTATCATGTCATCTGCAAACAGTGACAGCTTTACTTCTTCTTTTCCAATCTGGATTCCTTTTATTTCTTTTTCTTCTCTGATTGCTGTGGCTAAAACTTCCAAAACTATGTTGAATAATAGTGGTGAGAGTGGGCAACCTTGTCTTGTTCCTGATCTTAGAGGAAATGGTTTCAGTTTTTCACCATTGAGAATGGTGTTGGCTGTGGGTTTGTAATATATGGTCTTTATTATGTTGAGGTAATTTCCCTCTATGCTTACTTTCTGGAGAGGTTTTCTCATAAATCGGTGTTAAATTTGGTCAGAAGCTTTTTCTGTATCTATTGAGATTATCATATGGTTTTTATCATTCAGTTTGTTAATATGGTGTATCACATTGATTGATTTGAGTATCCTTGCATTCCTGGGATAAACCCCACTTGATCATGGTGTATGATCCTTTTAATGTGCTGTTGGATTTTGTTTGCTAGCATTTTGTTGAGGATTTTTGCATCTATGTTCATCAGTGATATTGACCTGTAGTTTTTTTTCTTTGGGACATCTTTTCCTGGTTTTGGTATCAGGGTGATAGTGGCCTTGTAGAATGAGTTTGGGAGTGTTCCTCCCTCTGCTATATTTTGGAAGAGTTTGAGAAACATAGGTGTTAGCTCTTCTCTAAATGTTTGATAGAATTCGCCTGTGAAGCCATCTGGTCCTGGGCTTTTGTTTGTTGGAAGATTTTTAATCACCATTTCAATTTCAGTGCTTGTGATTGGTCTGTTTATATTTTCTATTTCTTCCTGGTTCAGTCTCGGCAGGTTGTGCTTTTCTAAGAATTTGTCTATTTCCTCCTGGTTGCCCATTTGATTGTCATATAGTTGCTTGTAGTAGTCTCCCATGATCCTTTGTATTTCTGCAGTGTCAATTGTTGCTTCTCCTTTTTCATTTCTAATTCTGTTGACTTGAGTCTTCTCCCTTTTTTTCTTGATGAGTCTGGCTAATGGTTTATCAATTTTGTTTATCTTCTCAGAGAACCAGCTTTTAGTTTTATTGATCTTTGCTACTGTTTCCTTCATTTATTTCTGATCTGATCTTTATGATTTCTTTCCTTCTGCTAACTTTTAGGTTTTTTTGTTCTCCTTTCTCTAATTGCTTTAGGTGTAAGGTTACATTGTTTATTTGAGATGTTTCTTGTTTCTTGAGGCAGGATTGTATTGCTATAAACTTCCCTCTTAGAACTGTTTCTGCTGCCTCCCACAGGTTTTGGGTCATCATGCTTTCATTATCATTTGTTTCTAGGTATTTTTAAATTTCCTCTTTGATTTCTTCAGTAATCTCTTGGTTATTTAGTAGTGTATTGTTTAGCCTCCATGTGTTTGTATTTTTTTACAGTTTTTTTCCTGTAATTTGATATCTAATCTCATAGCATTGTGGTCAGAAAAGATACTTGATATGATTTCAATTTTCTTAAATTTACCAAGGCTTGATTTGTGACCCAAGATATGATCTATGCTGGAGAATGTTCCATGAGCACCTTAGAAGAAAGTGTATTCAGTTGTTTTTGGATGGAATGTCCTATAAATATCAGTAAGTCCATCTGTTTAACGTATCATTTAAAGCTTGTGTTTCCTTATTTATTTTCATTTTGGATGATCTGTCTATTGGTGAAAGTGGGGTTTTAAAGTCCCCTACTATTATTGTGTTACTGTTGATTTCCCCTTTTATGGCTGTTAACATTTGCCTTATGTTTTGAGGTGCTCCTATGTGGGGTGCATAAATATTTACAACTGTTATATCTTCTTCTTGGATTGATCCCTTGATCATTATGTAGTGTCCTTCTTTGTCTCTTGTAATGGTCTTTAAAGTCTATTTTGTCTGATATGAGAATTGCTACTCCAGCTTTCTTTTGATTTCCATTTGCATGGAATATCTTTTTCCATCCCCTCACTTTCAGTCTGTATTCATCCCTAAATCTGAAGTGGGTCTCTTGTAGACAGCATATATATGGGTCTTGTTTTTGTATCCATTCAGCCAGTCTATGTCTTTTGGTTGGAGCATTTAATCCATTTACATTTAATGTAATTATCAATGTGTATGTTCCTATTACCATTTTCTTAATTGTTTTGGGTTTGTTTTTGTAGGTCTTTTCCTTCTCTTGTGTTTCCTGCTTAGAGAAGTTCTTTTAGTATTTGTTGTAAAGCTGGTTTGATGGTGCTGAATTCTCTTAACTTGCTTGTCTGTAAAGTTTGTATTTTTTCCGTCAAATCTGAATGAGATCCTTGCCGGGTAGAGTAATCTTGGTTGTAGGTTTTTCCCTATCATTACTTTAAATATGTCCTGCCACTGCCTTCTGGCTTGCAGAGTTTCTGCTGAAAGATCAGCTGTTAACCTTATGGGGATTCCCTTGTATGTTATTTGTTGCTTTTCCCTTGCTGTTTTTAATATTTTTTCTTTGTATTTAATTTTTGATAGTTTGATTAATATGTGTTTTGGCGTGTTTCTCCTTGGATTTATCCTGTATGGGATTCTCTGTGCTTCCTGGACTTGACTGACTATTTCCTTTCCCATGTTAGGAAAGTTTTCAACTGTTATCTCTTCAAATATTTTCTCAGTCCCTTTCTTTTTCTCTTCTTTTTCTGGGGCCCCTATAATTCGAATGTTGGTATATTTTATTTTGTCCCAGAGGTCTTTGAGACTGTTCTCAATTCTTTTCATTCTTTTTTCTTTATTCTGCTCTGTGGTAGTTATTTCCACTATTTTATCTTCCAGGTCACTTATCCATTCTTCTGCCTCAGTTATTCTGCTATGGATTCCTTCTAGAGTATTTTTAATTGCATTTATTGTGTTGTTCATCATTGTTTGTTTGCTTTTTAGTTCTTCTAGGTCCTTTTTAAATGTTTCTTGTATTTTCTCCTTTCTATTTCCAAGATTTTGGATCATCTTTACTATCATTACTCTGAATTCCTTTTCAAGTAGACTGTCTATTTCCTCTTCATTTGTTTGGTCTGGTGGGTTTTTACCTTGCTCCTTCATCTGCTGCATATTTCTTTGTCTTCTCATTTTATTTAACTTACTGTGTTTGGGGTCTCCTTTTTGCAGTCTGCAGGTTCATAGTTCCCATTGTTTTTGGTGTCTGCCCCCAGTGGGTGAGGTTGGTTCAGTGGGTTGTGTAGGCTTACTGGTGGAGGGGACTGATGCCTGTGTTCTGGTGGGTGGGGCTGGATCTTGTCTTTCCAGTGGGCAGAGCCACATCTGGTAGTGTGTTTTGGGGTGTCTGTGACCTTATTATGATTTTAGGCAGCCTCTCTGCTAATGGGTGGGGTTGTGTTCCTCTCTTGCTAGTTGATTGGCATGGGGCATCCAGCACTGGAGCTTGCTGGCCGTTGGGTGGAGCTGTGTCTTAGCATTGAGACGGAGGTCTCTGGGAGAGCTCTTGCCGATTGATATTACGTGAGGCTGTGAGGTCTCTGGTGGTCCAATGTCCTGAACTCGTCTCTCCCACCTCAGAGGCTCAGGCCTGATGCCTGGCCAGAGCATCAGAATCCTGTCAGCCACACAGCTCAGAAGAAAAGGGAGAAAAAAAACAAAGAAAAAAAAAATAAAATAATAATAATAAAAAGAAGAAGACAACCAGACCAATAAACAAATCCACCAATGATAACAAGCGCTAAAAACTATACTACAATAAACATAAAAATCAGAACCAAATCAGTCACAGACAGCAGACCCTAAGTCTACAGTTGCTCTCAAAGTCCACTGCCTCAATTTTGGGATGATTTGTTGTCTATTCAGGTATTCCACAGATGCAGGGTACATCAAGTTGATTGTGAGGATTTAATCTGCTGCTCCTGAGGCTGCTGGGAGAAATTTCTCTTTCTCTTATTTGTTCACACAGTTCCTGGCGTTCAGCTTTGGTTTTGGCCCCACCTCTGCTTGTAGGTCACTCTCAGGCATCTGTTCCTGACCAGACAGGACGGGGTTAAAGGAGTGGCTGATTAGGGGGCTCTGGCTTGCTCATGCTGGGTCAGGGATGGGTACGGATGCGGGGCGAGCCTGCAGTGACAGAGACCAGCATGATGTTGCAACAGCCTGAGGTGCACCGTGTGTTCTCCCGGGGAAGTTGTCCTTGGATCACAGGACCCTGGCAATAGCAGGTTGCACAGACTCCCGGGAAGGGAGGTGTGGATAGTGACTTCTGCTTGCACACAGACTTCTTGGTGGCTGCAGCAGCAGCGTTAGCATTTCATTCCCATCTCTGGTGTCCGAGCTGATAGCCATGGCTCACACCCATCTCTGGAGCTCGTTTAGGCAGTGCTCTGCCTTGTGTGGGCAGACAGGGAAGGAATCCCCTCTCTTTGTGCACCCCGAAACAATGGTCTCTTGCCTCTTTGGCAGGTCCAGACTTTTCCCTGGGCTCCCTCCTGGGTAACTGTGGTGCACTCGCCCCCTTCAGGCTGTGTTCACGCAGACAACCCTAGTCCTCTCCCTGGGATCTGACCTCCAAAGCCCGAGCCTCAGCTCCCAGCCCCACCCATCCTGGCCAGTGGGGGAGCAGACAAGCGTCTCAGGCTGGTGAGGGCTGGTCTGCACAGATCCTCTGTGTGGGAATCTCTCTGCTTTGCCCTCTGCACCCCTGTTGCTGCGCTCTCCTCCATGGCTCCAAAGCTTCCCCCCTGCCACCCCCCTCCATCTCTGCCAGTGAAGGGGCTTCCTAGTGCGTGGAAACTTTCACTCCTTCACAGCTCCCTGCCAGAGGTGCAGGTCCTGTCCCTATTCTTTTGTCTGTGTTTTTTCTTTTGCCCTACCCAGGTACGTGGGGAGTGTCTTGTCTTTTGGGAAGTTTGAGGTCTTCTGCCAGCATCCAGTAGGTGTTCTGTAGGAGTTGTTCCACGTGTAGATGTATTTTTGATGTATTTGTGGGGAGGAGGGTGATCTCCACATCCTACTCCTCTGCCATCTTGAAGGTCCCCCTTGTTACTCATTTTAAATGTAATTGAACTCTTTGGGTTTTTCTTCTGGTTCCCCACCCCCTCGCCTGAACTTTGCATTAAACTCGTGTTCAGACAATATAAACTCTTTTTTAAATTTTTTATTATTTAATTAAATTAATTAATTAATATTATTTTTGTCTTTGTTGGGTCTTCTCTGCTATGCGTAGGTTTTCTCTGTTTTCAGTGAGCGGGGGCTACTCTTTGTTGTCTTGCATGGCTTCTCATTGAGGTGGCTTGTCTTGTTGTGGAGCACTAATTCTAGGCAGGTAAGCTTCAGTAGTTGCAGCATGTGGGCTCAGTAGTTGGGGCTCACAGCCTCTAGAGTGCAGGCTCATTAGTTGTGACACATAGGCTTAGTTGGTTCAGGCCCTGTGGGGTCTTCCCGGACCAGAGATTGAACCCATGTCCCCTGCATTGGCAGGAGGATTCTTTTTTTTTTTAAAATAAATTGAGAACATTTAAAAAAATTAATTAATTTATTTATTTTTGGCTCCGTTGGGTCTTTGTTGCTGCATGCAGGCTTTCTCTAGTTGTGGTGAGCAGGGACTACTCATCTTTGCACTGCACGGGATTCTCATTGTGGTGGCTTCTCTTTGTTGTGGAGCACAGGTCCTAGGAGTGCGGGCTTCAGTAGTTGTGGTGTGCGGGCTCAGTAGTTGTGGTGCATGGGTTTAGTTGCTCCATAGCATGTGAGATCTTCCCCGCCCAGGGCTCAAACCTGTGTCCTCTGCATTGGCCAGGAGGATTCCTAATCACTTTGCCACCAGGGAAGTCCCAGGCAATATAAACTCTTAGTGCAACTTCTAAGCTGTTACAGTTGCTCATACCCTGCTCTGTTAATAACAAATCTGAATTAAATAAATAATTTATGACAATTGTAACTTTTTTGAAAAACAATTGAAGTATAGTTGATTTATGAAGTTGTGTTAGCTTCAGGTGCACAGCACAGTGATTTAGAACATATATATACATGTTCCTTTTCAGAGCCAGTTGTAGCTGAAAGCAGACTGGATCATCATTTATTGTCCATGTTACTCCCTTTAGGGGTTTAATTCAACTTGGCCATTGCCTCCACTTCTGTGTCCAGGTGTTTAGTTGTGGCCTCTGCTATGCAGAAAGACAAATTCAGACCATGGGAAGGCAATGGGACAGCTATCTTGGGGATTAACACCTATTGAATTTGAGGTCTTTTCCTTTAGTGCATTCTTTCTTTTTTTAAAATTTTTTTTAAATAGTGATCTTGGGGTCTTATTTATTTATTTTTATTTTATTTATTTTTGGCTGTGTTGGGTCTTCGTTTCTGCATGAGGGCTTTCTCTAGTTGTGGCAAGCAGGGGCCACTCTTCATTGCGGCACGCAGGCCTCTCACTATCGCAGCCTCTCTTGTTGTGGAGCACAGGCTCAGTCGTTGTGGCTCACGGGCCTGGTTGCTCCGCGGCATGTGGGATCTTCCCAAACTGGGGCTCAAACCCGTGTCCCCTGCATTAGCAGGCAGATTCTCAACCACTGCTCTACCAGGGAAGCCCATAGTGCATTATTTCTTAAATAAGTGATTCCCGTATGATGGTATGGAGGTAATTTTGTGTAATCAAGACTCTGAAGCTATTGTGGTTCTACATGGCCCAAAGAGAGAGAAGAGGATGTCTGTATGTGGTCCCTGGTAGCTCCCTGGATTTGGGCTTTGGCTTGTCTGAACTGATATGTAGGTGAGTCACTCTAGACGACCTCCGTGGTAGGGATTACTGGTACAAAAAGTCACTTAAAACACTGTGCAAATGACAACAAGTCCACAGATGCATTTGGTCACCGTTTGTTAAGGTAAATGATGGTTCCAGGTGGGGCCCTGTGGCAGAAACCTCATCCAGTTTAAGGAAGAAGGAGGTTTTTTTGGAAGGTATCACCGAATTGAAGACTGACTACAAGGCTTAGGGCAGCTCCAGGCACTTAGGGCTGGGTTATCCCTTATCATCCTCTCAGGCTTTGCCAAGGTAAGTGGGGCCTGATGCTGACTGAGCTATTATGTGAGTGCTGCTCACGGTCAAAGAGGGAACAGGCTTTCCCACCTGCTTCAGTAGAAAATCTCCACCGAGGACTTCACTTTGTTCCAGTTGTGTTCCCATGTCCATCTCTGGACCCATCACTACAGTCAGGAAGAGGGTTCTGTGACACTCAAGCTGAGGTCATGTGTGTACCTTCTTATGGAAGGGGGGTAAGGTTTGTTTCTAGAAAAAGTGGAGACAAAGTGGGCTGGGGAGATAAAAACAAAATCTACAAGGGGTTATTCAAGAATTAATTTGCTTATTCATGGATTTTAATAGCTCTATTGGCAGTCCCCTTCTGTGGGAAAGATATTTTGTCCTTCTGTAAAGGGGTTTTGAGCTTTTTGTTGTGTGCTACCCCAGGTAGCCATTTTTGCTCATGGAAGGTTTTTCATGCTCTATCTCATATTTACTTATTTTACTTGGGGGATTCTTGCTATGACAGCAAAGTGTTCTATTTTGCATACATTTGGGGTTCTATTTGGTTATGGTATAATAGTTATCTGATATATGGTATAATAATTACTTTTTAATGGTTTTGTTGAGTAAGTAGATACTCTTGTACTTGATCTAACCAACTCTGTTGGACACCAAAATTATTTCTATTTTTTTTCTCTCTTATTAATCCATCTTTTCTTTCTCTTGTCATCTTTTGTGAGAGAAGATATTTGTAGACAGAGTGAAGAGAGGCTCATAATACTTCAAAATTTTGCTATGAGAGGTGGTCAATATTACAAAGAAAAAGGTTTGTTTTTCCAGTAGATGTTCTCCTCTAAAGAATATTAATGCCCAAAACTTCTCCCAAGAAGCATGATGAGAACCTTCTCTGACTTCTCAGGTTGGAGAGACCAAGCATTTTATGGAAAATGCAAGAAGGAGCAAGTATGCTGAGGGAAAAAAAAGGAAAATTTTTTGAAAAGATGAAGAAGTGGGGAGAATGTAAAAAAAAAGAGGTTCCTGGAAACCTATCCATGGAAGAATTTGTATAGACAGTAAGGGTTATATAGATGTAAACAACAGAAACCAACTATGGATAACTTAAGTATTGGAGATGTATACATAGGTCACAGGATTTAAAAATAAATTCATGAACTAGACTCAGAGAGGACACATAGAAGAGCTGCTCCACCATGTGCTATACAGTAGGTCCTTGTTGGTTCTCAATTTTGTATAGTGTGTGTATATGAAAAAGCTGTACACTTAGAAAAAACCATGGAACCAACTAGAAATGCACAATAACTAGTTTATATTTTTAAAAATGTGAATGCAATCAAATACATTTATACAAAAGAGTAATAATATATTTGATAACTATAGCTAGAAAGATTCTACATTCTAAAGATAGTGCAAGATATTATAAATACATCAAATTTAAAAAGAAAAATAACCTTGGTATACGTAAGAAGAAGAATACATGATCTCTTTGAAATAAAAATATGTATTCAGTGGTTTTATTTTGTAGCTGAAGTTGTTTGAAACAATAAACATTAAATTGAAGAAAAAAAAAAAGAGCAGTTCCAGAGAGCTAGCGAGCAGGAACTCACTGATCCCAGGACAGTCTCTGGTGCTGGGCTCACAGGAGAAATTAGCTTCAATCATTGGCTTAGCTGGGCTTGGCCAGGGGAGAGAAGGATTCTCGGACAGTCATACCAAGTCTGGACACAGTGGTGGAAGGGTACTTCTCAAAGCAAACTCAGAGTGTTGGTACCAGAAGGAAAGGGCATGGATGTTGGCCAGGCAAAGACAACAGTTGAGGAAACCAAGGCCTGAGCAGGCTGTTCACTTGATTTTCATTTCTCCTTTGATTTTGTCTGTGAGAGTACAGACCTCTCTCCCAGAAAAATGCTCTGTTACTTCCTGCTCTGCCTATCTTATATTCCTAAATTTGTTTCAATTGGCAAGTTGGTCCATTCTTGCCCCTGAACCCTAATGGAAAATTGCTGATGGGACCCCCTCTATCAATGCCCACGTGCCTTGGGTAGACAAATTCAGATATACATACATACATATATATATATATATATATATATATATTTAGATCAATATATTTTTTAACTGAAGTATAGTTGATTTACAATGTTGGTGTTAATTTCTACTATACAGCAAAGTGATTCAGTTATACATACATATATATTCTATTAAAAAAATTTTTTTTCCATTATGGTTTATCATAGGATATTGAGTATAGTTCTCTGTGCTATACAGTAGGACCCTGTTGCTTATGAGATGGTCATTTAGCTGAGCATGGGAAGGTGTTGAGGAAGCCTTGGACAAGCCTCCCCATAGCAGATCCCAGATGGCCTCTGAGGCTTTCCCATGCTCGCAGAGGTGGTAGGAGGCACAGGGGGGCCTAGCAGCCTGGTTTCTGATCTCCAAGGCCAGTGCTCTTACTTTAATATATCTGGTTGTGATAGTTAATTTTATGTGTCAATTTGACTTGGCCTTGGGATGCCCAGATCACTGGTTAAATATTATTCTGGGTGTCTGTGAGGGTGTTTCTGGAAAAAACATTTGAATTGGTGGACTGAGTAAAGCAGATGGTTCTCCTCAACGTGGGTGGGCATCATCTAATCTGCTGGGAGCCTCAATAGAACAAAAAGGCAGGGGGGAGACTTCCCTGGTGGTCCAGTGGTCAAGACTCCATGCTCCCAATGCAGGGGGGGCGTGTTCGATTCCTGGTTGGGGAACTAAGATCCAACATACTCCAATTAAGCCCACACACCACAACTACTGAGCCCATGTGCCACAACTAGAGAGCCTGCACACAGCAATGAAAACCCAGTGCAGCCAAAATAAATTAATTAATTTTTTTAAAAAAAGGGGGAGAAGGTTAAATTCTCTCTCTGCCTGACTGCTGAGCTGAGACATTGATCTTCTTCTGTCCCAGGGGCTTCTTGTTCTCAGACCTTCAGACTTGGACTGGAATCTACACCACTGGTTCTCGCTCTAAGGCCTTCAAACTACACCATCAACCCTCCTGGGTCTCCAGCTTTCAGACAGCAGGTCGTGGGACTTCTCAGCCTCCATAATCATGTGAGCCAATATCTTATAATAAATAAAAAAATATATGTATATAATCTTCCCATGGTTCTGTTTCTCTGGAATTCCCTGAGTAATATACCAGTCATTACAACTTCAGACAAGGTAGTGTTCCATGGATGAGTTTTTGCTGAATTTGAGAGTAAAAGAATAATTAAATCAAATAGTTGGGAGGAAAAATACAATTGATGTTAAGGGGGCAAAAGTGGGACAGAAACATTTCAGGGGCAGTCTTAGAGGTAGAATGTGGCTAATCATGAGGCGTAAGGACAAACAAGGAATGGGGCATAAGGCAAAATGCTGCAGGCGAAAAGATAAAGCTCTTTAGTCCTAAGGAAGATTGATATATCATAAAAGCAAGACAGAAATCAGTGTCCAAAGAGAAAGCTCATTTTTTTGGATACATAAAGATGTCCAAAAAGAAAAAATCCATAAAACACTTTGTTGCAGTTCAGAAACAAAGAGTAGGGGGTAACTGTAAACACAGATCCTAATAGAAGTGAGATGAAGAATTGCAAAAGGCAGGCCTCGCCTAAGGTATCTGCACATTCCAGACTCAGGTCATTTCAGGGGAAACAGGACGGAAGAACAGATGAATGGGATGTGGTCTAGAAAAAAAACAGAAGAAAGAAATTTAAATTTAAGGACTATAGGGACTTCCCTGGCGGTCCAGTGCTTAAGACTCCATGCTTCCATTGCAGGGGGCGTGGGTTCAATCTTTGGTCAGGGAACTAAGATCCCGCATGCTGTGTAGCCAAAAAAATTAAAATTAAAATTAAAATTAAAGGACTATAGCTTGTTCATTTAGAACCTACATAAAAGACAATTAGACAGTATGGCTATCAGAAATAGCCAGAAACTAGAGATAAACCAGTTCTTTAGTTTTATGAACTTTGTTTAAAAATTAATATTTTTACTGAAAAAATACAATAGTAAAAATTTTAGCGATCTCTATTACAATCCCTTAAATTGAAGTTAAACTCTGAAAAATTGAATTCTCAAGCTCTGAAAACTAAAGTTAAATCTTTTTTTTTTTTTTTTTTTTTTTAGTTTTCTTAAGAAGGAAAATCCTAAAGTGTGGGCAAAGCACACAGGTGACTTGGAACAGCTGAAGGGGTGTGCTAGCCTAATAGTGCAGACACAGAGACCACATAAGAGCCAGGACTACAAAGAACGAGAGAATTTTAGATGTGGATGGTACTGTAAAAAGTACTCACAAAACATGCTCTGAACTGACATAAAGCTATTTTGGTTTTTATTTTTCCATTTAGTAAGATTATTTTTTCTGCTGAAGATTTTTTTTAATTTTATTTTTTTATTGAAATGTAGTTGATTTACAATGTTGTGTTAGTTTCGGGTGGGTAGCAAAGTGATTCAGTTATACATATGTATATTCTTCTTCAGATTCTTTTCTCTTATAGGTTATTATAAAATATTGAGTATAGTTCTCCATGCTATATAGGAGGTCCTTGTTGGTTATCTATTTTATGTACAGTGGTGTGTACATGTTAATCCCAAACTCCTAATTTATCCCTCCCCCACCTTTCCCTTTTGGAAACCATACGTTTGTTTTCTATGTCTGGTGCAGAAATATTAATGTGTTTGATTTCGGGCAGTTTTTTGGCTCTCCTTTCACATATATTCTATTGTCCAAGACTTAAGAAACAGTCAGTCAAGATACTTCTTAACGTTTTCACTTCCTGACACTCGATTTTGGCTTACAGCAGATGTTTCCATTATCCCAGAGTTGTGCTCCAAAATGAGATGGGAATGGAACAAGTGCTTAGTAGGATGAGCAAAAAAGAGCAAGGGTAACTTGCCACATCTTGATCTTTCCCCACTTGCCTTCTTTTATGATTCTACATCTTGAGTCTTTGTTTAGAGTTCAGTGGAGAACTCCCAAGTGAGAAGAAGAATTCTTTCCCATCCAGAACTTTTTCCCATCCAGGAACAGTAAATCATTTTCTATCTCTGTTATTAACACAACATCGGCATCCCCCGCCACACGAGCTCCCCACCCATCCTCCAGGAATCTTCTTTGCACCTGGAAATTGTTACTTGCCTGAGCCTTGAAGTGTTCTTCTTCCTAACATGAACTTGTTTGTGAGTACTCTAGCACAGAATATGTCCAGATATTAAAATAATAGAATATATGATACAACACAAATATAAATGAATTTGTACACAATATATTGAATGAGATCATGCAAATAACACATGTAACACATTTCCTGGCATTCTATTAAGACTCTATAACTGTGCATCATCATTATGATGATGATGATGGGGATGGTGATGATAACAGTAGGTAAGACTGTTCTAATACCCAGAATCTCCAAGCAGTCTTGTCATTGACCCATGTTCATTTCCCTCACTGACCCTGAGCTCATCTTATGTTTTCTGATGCTTTCCCATTTTCTTGGAATCTCTTGGAGCAGGCTGATTTCCAGCAACTCTAGATCTTGCCCTGGATTGCATCCTCATCCAGGTAAGTGGCACAGCACCTCCCAGTATTGGTGATTTTGTGCAGCATGCACTTAGAGGTAAAAAGCCTCTCTGCTTTATCCTAGAATAGTGGTCATATTCTCTCTTCATACATCATAGCACTACTTATCTCTTTTTTCTCTCTTTGAAGTAAGCATTCTAACTCTGAGGATACTTCCACAAGTTTCAAATCTGGGTGACTTCTTGACTCTCCCAAGAGGAAATTCAAAAACTATATCTTTGCTCTCTCAGGAAAATGTATATAACCTATGAATTATTTAGCCTCTTAACCCATATAGAGTTTTCATGCATTTTATTTTCATGATTATATTAATAATCAGTGCTTATTGCAGATGAATTAGAAAATATGTATGAATATCCATATATGAAGAAAGGAAACAAAATTATGTATAATTTCAACATCCAGAATTTGTTCTGTTAGCATATTAATGTGTGGACTTCCATATTGCTTTTTATAGTCCAGTCCTTGGGATGGGATCATTGCATACATACCATTTTTAACCTGACCTTAAAAAATTTTAATTTAACATATTTTGAAAATCTTTGCATATTAATAAATAAAATCAGATGGAATCCCAACATTGAGGTCCAGTAATGGGAGCTAGGGGAGATATGGTAAATAGCAAATAGGCTTAATGTTGGTTCATCAGCATCCACATGGAACCCCAAAATACACAAACATCACATAGCAGAGGCCACTACATCTATTGCTTTATTGTTGTTCATAGCTCTTATTTCCACTTGACTATTTTTTTAAATTAATTAATTAATTAATTACTTTTTGGCTGTGTTGGGTCTTCATTGCTGTGTGTGGGCTTTCTCTAGTTGTGGCGAGTGGGGGCTACTCTTCATTGTGGTGCGCGGACTTCTCATTGTGGTGGCTTCTATTGTTGCGGAGCATAGGCTCTAGGTGTGTGGGCTTCAGTAATTGTGGCATGCGGGCTCAGTAGTTGTGGCACACGGGCTTAGTTGTTCCGTGGCATGTGGGATCTTCCCAGACCATCGATCAAACCTGTGTCCCCTGCATTGGCAGGCAGATTCTCAACCACTGTGCCACCAGAGAAGTCCCGTCCACTTGACTATTTTTATTTATTGCTTGTGAGTTGTCTATCCTCCCCAAAATAATATAAGCTTTGTTTGGTTTATCGTTATATCCCTGGCACTAGAACTATATCTGGTACAAAATCAGCACTCAACCCGAATTTGTTGAATAAATTAATGAATAAATACTACATGAATGAATGAATGAAGATTCATGTCACAATGTGCAATTACCTTCTTATTCATTTATCTGGTATCTTGTTTATTATCTAGCATTCTCCACCAGGATGTAAGCACAGCACCCAACACAGAATAGGTCCTCACTAGATACTTTTTGATGAGTGAATGAATGAATTAGTAAATTTATATCTTCAGCTGATGTCACTGTAACCAAGTGGATTGTGTCAGAGACAGCGTTTACCAAATGTCCATGCTCCCCTTCACATTTCCCAGCATCCTTTGCAAAGAGGTTGTAGCCATGTGACAAGCTCTGGCCAATGGGCTATGAGTGGGAGTAACCTGTGTTACTCTGAGTATGAGGCAATTAAGAGCTGGTGTGCTTCCTGTATCTCTTTCTTTCTTTGACTCAGGAACTTGGATGCCAGGTATTTCAGCTGACACAGCTATAGGGTGGAAAAAAGACACATACACCTCATCAGACTTTAGGTAAGTGAGAAATAAAGCTTTTGGGGGGTGGGGTGGTTAGACCACTGAGTTTTAGAGTTTGCCATTTTAGGACTTACTGCAAAATTAGCCAAGACTATCCTGAATAATACGTATATAAAACCAGAATTAGAAATTTATTCTCTGGCCATTGAATTAAACAAATTTAATTGATATAAACTAGGAAGTTGCCTATGATTTTCATGGTTTTATTTGCTTTTTTGTTGTTATAACACTCACCCTGAAGTCCTGGGTTGAAAGCAAAGGTATAAAACTGAAAATGTTCTGAATATCAATTAGATTTCTTCAGATATTCCATGGGTTTGAAATAAAATATTTCAGTTTAGGATGCTACCTAAATTGTTTCTACTGTAAATTCTAATTTCACCTAACCCGTAGGTTGTTTATAATTTCTGAACGGGAACAATTAATTCCCTTAGATCTGGAGAAATAAACAAATATTTATACCCTTAGGGTGTCATATTTTTAGGCTGACAGCTGCAGCGATGGTAAATATGAGGAAGAGAGAGTGCTCTTGGTTTGCTGGAGTCAATCATTTACCTGTTTCGGACATCCCCAAACTTTCTGTGCTCATGGTTATAGTCAACTCAGTAATTTATTCATGAGCCAAAAAATGTATAACATTGTAGATGATTAAGTAGTTAGGTCCAAATAACTTATTGACAGTAATTTGTATGGCGCCTGACAGATGTTCTTGTGTTTCCCTCAAAAATTTAAAGCCTCCTGCAGGGCCCATCTGATTCACAGCCTGTGACTCTGGGCACCTCAGCGCACATAGTTTGGAGCTCTAGATCTCTGATTTGATATTTGGGAGGATCTGAGGAACACTATTTTGGAGATCTTTCGGGAAGTTTCTAGCCTTTCATGAGCTTCTGTATTTTTTTTTTTTTTGAGAAGTCTCTATTTTTTTTTTTTTTTGTGGTACGCGGGCCTCTCACTGTTGTGGCCTCTCCCGTTGCGGAGCACAGGCTCCGGACGCGCAGGCTCAGCGGCCATGGCTCACGGGCCCAGCCGCTCCGCGGCATATGGGATCCTCCCGGACCGGGGCACGAACCCGTATCCCCTGCATCGGCAGGCAGACTCCCAACCACTGCGCCACCAGGGAGGCCCGAGAAGTCTCTATTTTATTTATTTATTTATTTAAATTTTTATTTTACATTGGAGTATAGTTGATTAACAGTGTTGTGTTAGTTTCAGGTGTACAGCAAAGTGATTCAGTTATACATATACAGGTATCTATTCTTTTTCAAGTTCTGTTCCCTTTTAGGTTATTACAGAATATCGAGCAGAGTTTCCTGTGCTATATGAGCTTCTGGGTTTTTTTTTGTAGAGAAATCGAATGTCTATTGACAACACATCCGAGGGGAGTAACTTGAGCTTCAAGTGAAATTTGGAGCACTGTGGCCATCGCTCTGAATATTTCACATTTCACTGAAAGAAGAAGTCACCAGAGTAGACGATACCAGGTGAGGTCAGTAGACAAAAGAGTAAAGTAGGTAAGCTCGTTCCTGGTACTTTCAACCTCTGTTCTTTTGGCTTCCAGAGTCCAATGCTCCTGTGGATTTCCTGTGACCACTCTAGATAATCTTTTCCAGCTTCTTTGATCAGCTAATCCTTGCTATGGAGCTTGATTGTTGACATTCTTCAGGTCTTGGTCTTAGATTTCAATTATAGTCTATGAGTAGATGGTTCCCCAAACCTTTAATTTTTTTTCCTTCCTACTGGTGTTTCCCTTTTAAAATCACCCCAGTCCTTTAGTAAAAGAAAGTCAACCTCGACAGCCATGTGTAGAGATCTTGGGGAGACAGAAAAGCAGGGCAGTCAGGGGGTCCCTTCCACAGGTCCCACAGGGAGACATGGGATCCTATGAAGGGAACACAGATGTGGAGGTTCAGGGGGTGCCCAGCGGTGCAGTAAGGGAGAGCCCACAGTGAAACAGAACCTGATGGAGGAGACACGTGACACCCACACACAGTGTCTGGAGACCTGACTCCAGAGACACTTGAGAGGCAAAGCTTCCACTCTCCCGCGGTGCGCTAGATCAGGGGTTCTTCACTCTAGATGTACAAGAGAATCACCTGGGGAAGTTTTTAAAATGCCAGCATCCCACCCTGACCAATAAAATCAGATTTAGGAAGAGAGGCTTGGGTATCAGGAGATTTTAAAAAGCTCCTGAGGGGATTCCAATGAGTAGTCAGGGTTGAGAACCACTTTGCTAGAGGAAGCTGACTTGAGAAACAGGTGGAGATGTGGGTGGGGCAGAGTGAACTTGAGTTTCTCCTGGCCCACCAGCAGGTTCAGGGGATAGGAGCCTGGACCTGTGGGTAAACACCTTGCCACCATGTGAAGCACAGGAATAAACCCACCATGGAGGAATGGGGAGCCGAGATAGGAAGAAGGGTCAAATCTTGATGACATCCTTTGAGACAATCCTGAAGCGAGCACTGTGTCTGGGAATCTGAGTTTTATACCCCACACCTTCTCTTTTTACTTAAGCCAGAATGGCTTGGGTTTTCTGCTTTCGTATAGAGAGACAGCAGAGGGCTGCCTCCATGGCTATTACTCCCTACTTCCACCTTCTCTGCCAACAATCTTCAAGGGACATTCACATTCTAGACCTTCTATAAAGGACTTTGTTTTTGCTTTGGTTGGCAGAGACTACTCATTGGGTCCCAATATTTCTTCTCCCTTTCTTCCATAGCATAACATTTCTAGCTGAGCTGCCCAGAAAAATAAAGACTACAGTTCTTAGCCTCCATTGCAGCTATGGCCATAAGACTAAGCTTTGGCCAGTAGGATGCAAGCAGGATAATGTGATGGCATCCAGAATCCTTAAAAGACAGCAAAAACGGGCCCTTTTCTCCATCCTTTCTCCATTTTGCTTTCTGAAACATGGATGTCGCCATCTTTGACTTGACGATGAAGCCATACCTTAGGAATGGGACAGATGGGGAGCTTGAGTCCTGGGAATTCCAGGGAGCGGACCCACCCCATTGACTCTGGCCTGAGACTTCCAGAGTTCATTAATGTGAATAAGAAATACATGTCTCTCTTATTAAGCCAATTCTATTTTGGGTTTTCTGTCCCTCAAAGCTGAATCTAATCCTAATTCATATACCTTATTAAGTTTCATCTTGAGAGATTTGGCCCAGCACTTTGTGTCTTTTGGTACCAATGACATCATTCAACATCTCTACCTCATCCAGCTCTCTGTCGTCAGCTAATGAGATCAGTGTGCCATCCGTGCTTCCATCCATCATTAATAAAAATAGGATCAGGAGAGGGCCAAGGACAGCAGTCTCCAGCTGACTCCAGAGAGCTCTTTCACTGGGGTCCTGATGATCTGTCCACCTTGTCTTTGGACAGAGGTGTGAGTTGGTGTGGAGGGAAGCTGAGGAGTGTCAACTATAGATCAGTGGGTCTCAAGCTTTAGTGTGTAACAGGACCACCTGGAGGGCTTGTTAAAACACAGATTGCTGGGTCTCATCTCCAGAGTTTCTGATTCAGTGTGGCTGGGGTGAGGCCCAAATATTTGTGTTTCTGCTGAATCCCAGGTGATGCTGATACTGATGGTCCAGGGACCACACTTGGAGAACCGTTATCCTAGGCTATGTTATTTCATTTGGAAGGTGATCTATAAAAGAGAAAGAATATTTAAAAGTCATTTGGCTATGGACAGCAAGTCTTTGTGGAGACAAAAGGGGATGAACTGCAGAATATCAGTGAGGGTTGGACTCTGATAGGACCAGGGCACTGCCTTGTGGCTTTCAGGAAAGAGCCCAGCAAGACAGGGTGCAGATAAAGGTAGATTGGCCCATTTGCTCTGAGGAGGCTGTAGGAGCTTCTGTCCAGTGACTTCTATTTTCTCAAGTGAAGAATATGCAATAGCATTAACTGACGTGAGGGATATTAGCTGAGTGAGGAGAAATTTTGAAATACTTTAGGCATATCCAATATCCCAGGGGAGTGTAATATGTCCCAGGGTATGATAGGAAGACTCAAGCAGGGTTGATACCTATTTAAGGAGTTAATTGACTAATCTTTGTATTAGTACATTACTAAGAACATCTAAATTTTAAACTTAAAGCAGTTCCAGGGGGTTACGGCACTAAATTCATCAAGATGTCTCCAGGCCCAGAAAAGTACTTAGTGAATGTTCAGTTCACATTTAACGGTAAACAAGCATGTGAAGTTCAGTTTGTAGTTTAGATGGTCCCCCTGGAAGAAAATCACAGTTTGTTAGTTTTTATGTGGGTATATTTTTGGTTACTTTTAATGAATTAAAACAATACTCTGTTTCATGGACATGCATTATGTAATGTGTGATTGTCTTAATAGAAATAATACTTCATACATTGTTGGGAGTCTCACACCTTAAAAAAAAAAGGCAACAAGTGTACAACTACCAAATCTTGAAATGCAGTTTTCTTTCTAGAGTTACAAGAAATTCCAACAGGTTCTGCTACATGTAAGCACATTCCAGCTTACTTCTGACCCACAGGAGCAGTCAGAATCATGGCTCAGCAGGCTTCTCTCTGGGGACATGAGAAATTGGGGAATAAATCTGGGGACATTTGGAATAGCTTCACACACCACCACAGAGTCGGGGACTGGCTTCCGGTTGCCACTAGCTCTCAGAGCAAGAAGTTAAAACCAGTAGAAACCCAGAGGACAGCTCTGCTACTAGATAGGTCCTCAGAGAAGAGGGCGGTGACCAACTGTCCCAATTTGCTTGGGACTAAGGAGGTGCCTGGGTTGTGGGATTTTTAGTGTTAAACCTCTGGTAGTCCAGAACAAATCAGGACAAATTGATCACCTTAGCAGGGGCTGACCATTATGAAGAAACCCCCCAATATAGCTAGCATGGCAAGACTGCTCTTTTGATTTATGGTAGGGGACAAGGCTGGCTTCTCGTGTATGTGACTGGTGTGTTGTAGTCACACAGATCCCCGCACTCAGAAGGGTCCATGCTTGGTATAATACTCTACTGTCGTCACTTGAAAGTCTTAATAACATTTGAAGAAAGGGTTCCTCATTTTTCTTTTGTACTAAAAGTCCTGCAAGTTGTGTAGCCAGTGTGCAAATTACATAGGAAGGGAGCTGGTGTTTCTGTTTTTATTTCCATGTGTCCTGATGAGAGATGAAGACAGGTTTTCTCTCCCCCGTCTGCCCCCTTCCCGCTCTCCTTCTCCTCTTTCTGGTTAAGCCAAACCTATGCAAGGTATTTCTTTCTTTTTTTTTTTCCTACGCAGGCCTCTCACTGTTGTGGCCTCTCCCGTTGCGGAGCACAGGCTCCGGACGTGCAGGCTCAGCGGCCATGGCTCACGGGCCCAGCCGCTCCGCGGCACGTGGGATCTTCCCGGACCGGGGCATGAACCCGTGTCCCCCGCATCGGCAGGCGGCCTCTCAACCACTGCGCCACCAGGGAAGCCCCTGGTATTTCTTTATCCATTAATTTTTTAAAAGGCCATGCTGTCCTATCACAAATGTTAGCGTATAAAAAATTAAACTTGGTTCAAACGCAGCCTTTCTACCCTGGATGTGTTTCTCCCAGTAAGGAAAAGAGAGCAAGAGAAGGAAGAAGGAAAGTATTTAGAAAAGCTTTAGTCAGTGTGGCAGAACTGTCAGCTGGGAGTCTCCACAGTGGGAGAAGCCACACACAACTCTGGATCAAAGGGAAAAACCTCAGGGAAGATGAAAGGGCTGATAATTGTAAGTGGAGAGAGAGTTTCATAATAGAGGTGATAATAACAAACACTTATCTGTGAAACTGAGGGAGAGTGAACATTGGGCAGGGTGGGTAGTGGCCTGAGGAGGGTCCCTTGACTTATCTCTTCTGTGGGAATTTTCATTCTTTCCAAGTTATTTCTATTTTTTCCTCTTGGATGTGAAAATCAAGCTTTTTCAAACAAAAAGGTGTTTTACTGTGGTATTTACTTATGCTTTTAAATATGGACCGTAAGGAGGACAGGGGATGGTCAGCTGAGAGAGGGTCAGTACCACTGAAGCTGGAGTGTGAAGCCGGGTGGCTGAGCCGGGTGTAAGGCTGTAAAGGTGACCTTCAGGAATGAGCTGAGCTCAGCTGTGTTCTCACCATGACCATGCCTCCTAACACGACCCAGAGGGTGGGCTCACGGCGGGGGGGTGGACGGGGGACGGTGAGCGCCTTCCTCACCCCCAGGATGACGTGTGGGGGGACCTCATCTTCCGCTGGCCTCACCTGAGCCAGGCCGCCAAGTGACAGTCACGTCGGCTGTCGCTGCTCCGAGCTGCTCCGGGCAGAGGGGAGCCAGGTACCGCGGTTTAGAAAGGTAGGTGGAGTAGGGCCTGCTGTGAAAAACGCAGGTTCTCTGACATTTAAAATGTATTTTTCTTCCTGTCTGGATGGGTAGATATAAAAGCCACGTGATAGATGAGGCCCGGGAAAGGGAGTTGGCATCAGATCCAGCGATTCCGCCCGAGGCGCTGAAAGGTTGCTCTGGTCCCTGTTGTCTCTCTTCCCCCATCCTTTGCTTGTACGTAACTGGATTAAGAATCACTCTGTGGAGGTCTGGACAAACCATCCTGGGCTTCTTAGGGAGGGGAAAAAATATTCTATAAATACAAAGTCTGACCTGGCTGGAAAAGAATAATTTTTTAAGCTTAGAAAACTTGGCAGCACGTATGTGTTTGGGTCCTGAGTTTTATTAAACTAAGTGATGAATGACTTCCAGGCAATGAGGCAGAAAGGCAAAAGAGAAGCTTCCAAGTGGCTGCCAATATGTTTAGAGCAAGGACACCAAATCCAGGTGCCCCTACTGCTTGTTTCTAAATTAGCTAAAATGTCCTTAAGTTGTAAAAGTTACTCCTCTTCTGTTCTGTTTTAACAATATTAAGACTCAGAACAGTGTTGCTGATATATGATTTTTAAAATATTGTGTATATCTAGACAGTTCTAGAAGTAACTTTTCATGAGATAGTATACATTTGAACATTTTGTTGGAGTGTTTGTGAAGTCAACTCAGGTCAGCTTTGGAAAATAGACTATATTTGTGTATTAAGGTGAAAATTTCTCAGCAAGGCAAATATTTAAGGAAATGATGACAATGTCAACATTTTATAAAAGATAGAGGTAATTATTGTTGGATGGTGAATATTTAAGCTCAAAAATGTGGGTCTACTCCTGTTCTCTCCTTTAGAACACATCTAAGCCTTAATTAAACATCTATTGTTAGCAAAGGTTTAAATGAATATTCCGCTAGAGGGCAGCATTTGATAAGGGTTTGATAGAAATATATATACATTCACGGTGTATAGATATCATAGAAGTTTGTTTTTTAAGCAATAATAATAGAAGGTACTTATCTTGCTTTCATCAGCACAACTGAAGAAGCTATGCATGCTTGGTTTCAACATGGGGTAAATAGTTCTTAAAGCAGCATATCTTAAGTTGAAGAGGGTGTGTTTGTTTTTGTAGTTTTCAAGATGAAAAAGCAATCAAAGGAACTAAAAACAATTTAGGTAGTACTTTACAAGGGCTGGATTGATCCCATTGGCTTGCTAAAAAGGAGTTTGGTTGTTTTAACTCAAACTCCAACACACTATTTACCCTCCCTGGGATATCATCCAAATTTGGCTACATTCCATATGCTAGAAAAAGCTTGGAGCCGAAGCCAACTGTGGGTTTGACTGAGGTGGCAGAATAGTGCAAGGAGAGGTTGCAGCCTGCTTCCCAGGGGCCAGAAACATCATAGCTACACCCCTGGGGCAGTAGTGACTGGGAGGTGGCTAGGAGGTATGCCTGGCTCATAGACATTAGTCAGTGAAAGTTGGTTTTTCTTTTATTCACTTGCTATGCAACTGTATCTGTCTTGTGGTGCTGCTTAACTTATTACAACTTTAAAAATTAAAGAAACTCACGCACATGGTAAACAAACAGTATAAGATGGTGCATGATTAAAACTGTATTTCTGGCTTCCCTGGTGGCGCAGTGGTTGAGAGTCCGCCTGCTGATGCAGGGGACATGGGTTCGTGCCCTGGTCTGGGAAGATCCCACATGCCGCGGAGCGGTTGGGCCCGTGAGCCATGGTCGCTGAGTTTGCGCGTCCAGAGCCTGTACTCTGCAACGGGAGAGGCCACAGCAGTGAGAGGTCCGCGTACCGCAAAAAAAAAAAAAAAAGTATTTCTGACCCCACAGACCAGATCCACCCTCCAGAGGTAACCACCAGCAATGATTTTTTGGTATATCATGCAGAAAATGTTTGTGCAGAAAGATGCTTATATAGGCATATGTATATGTCATACAAATAGGAGCAAATTATATAGACATTAGTCTATACCTTGTTTTTTATGTTCAATAATGCATCTTGGAAATCTTCCATATCTTATGGCTTAGCTTTTTGAATATTTCCCCAGTGAGACATACTTCTCAATGGCAGGAACTTCATTTTTTTTTTTCCCTTTTCCCTTTTGCCTCATAGTGTCAGAGGCAGTACGTCAACATTCTAGGTGTTTAACAACTATTCTGGGGATAAAGAAGATGTGAGATATATATATATACATATATATATATATATATATATATATACATATATATATATATATATATATACACAATGGAATATTACTCAGCCATAAAAAGGAAAGAAATACTGCCATTTGCAGCAACACTGATGGACTCAGAGATTATCATATTAGGCAGAGAAAGACAAATATCATATGATATCACTTATATGTGGAATCTAAAAAAACGAACTTATTTACAAAACAGAAATAGACTCAACAGACATATAAAACAAACTTATGGCTACCAAAAGGGAAAGGGGTGGGGAGGAATGAATTAGGAAGCTGGGATCAACAGATACACACTACTATATATAAAATAGATAAAAGACAAAGACCTACTGTATAGCACAAGGAACTGTATTCAATATCTTGTAATAACCTATAATGGAAAAGAATCTGAAAAAGAATATATGTGTGTGTGTGTGTGTGTGTGTGTGTGCGTATAAATGAATCACTTTGCTATGCACCTGAAACAAATATCAACTATACTTCAATTTAAAAAATTAAAAACAAAACAAAACAAAACAAAAAATAACCATTCTGGGATTGATTGGCTGGAATGTTAGTCTGCTCCTGGTGAGGAAGAAGAAGGAAGGATTATAATCACATTGAGGGATTTGTTTTATTCATTTACAAAAAAACAAGAACTGGAAAGAGTACATTGGGGCAACTTGTCTAGTACTTTTCTCAGCATCTAATACTTGAAACTGACCTCAAAAGCCTTGCATTATTTTGGCCTGTGAGTTGTCCCAGCTCCTTTCATTTGTCACTCAACGGTGAGCTGTGCCTTTGAATTGGCAGGTGTTCATAATCTCATTATTATGACTGGATGCCCTGTGATGACAGGGTATAAAGGGATCCTCAGAAGTCAAAGATGACATTCATGTGGGTCTAGCGTTTCTGTGCTATAGAGCACTGATGATGGTCCTTCATCTTAAAGATTGTGTTTTAGGATTTCAATACATTTGCATGTATTGAAATCACATGCAAAAATTATAGTGTTTACTTTTTACACTTTATCCTTTGTTTAGCTTTTATAGCATTGATTTGAGGAATCTTTTTTTTGTTCCCAAAAGATCTATGAATTTTATCATTTAGAAATAATCTTACCTAGAGACTTGATTGTGGTATAACCTCTCAATTTTTTTTAAGTCCTTGCATAGGTAACTAGAGGGTGTTATGCTAAGGGAAATAAGTCGGAGAAAGACAAATACTGTATTATGTCACTTATATGTGGAATCTAAAATACAAAACAAATGAACAAACATAACAAAACAGAAATAGAGTTAAAGACACAGAACAAACAGGTGGTTGCCAGAGCAGAGGGGGGTGAGGGGAGAAAAGAAACATGTGAGGGAAGATTTAGAGGTACAAACTTCCAGTTGCAGCATAAATGAGCCATGGGTATGAAATGTACAGTGTGGGCAATATAGTCAATAACTATGCAGTATCTCTGTATGGTGACAGATCATAGACTTACCATGGTGATCATTTTGAGATATATAGAAATGCTAAATCACTATGTTGTGTAACAGGAACAAATATAGTGTTGTGCATCAATAATACTTCAAAAACAAATGAATAAACAAACAAACTCATAGAAAAAGAGATCAGATTTGTGGTTACCAGAGGCGGGGGAGGGGGAGGGGAGATTGGATGAAGGCAGTCAAAAGGTACAAACTTCCAGGTATAAGATAAATGTGTACTAGGGATGTCATGTACAACCTGATAAAGGTAATTAGCACTGTGGTATATTGTAAGTGAAAGTTGTTAAGAGAGTATATCCCAAGAGTTCTCATCACAAAGAAAAAGATTTTTTCTATTTCTTTAATTTTGTATCTATATGAGATGATGGAAGATCACTAAACTTATTGTGACAAGCATTTCATGATGCGTGTAAGTCAAATCTCTATACTGTACACCTTAAACTTATACAATGCTGTATGCCAATTATATCCCAATAAAACAGAGGAAAAAATAAATTAAAGTATTCTGATACCACTTCAAAAATAAAAACAGTGAGCCACAAACATTTCCTACTGGATAAACACAAAGTGTCTTGGTTGGGGCAGGATCATGGTGAATTTGAAACATCTATTTTCTTCCAAGGACCCATGCGTCAGAAAACTGGACTATTTCCTAAATGCGCTCCCACTTTCTTGCTTCTGGGCCTTTTTCTGCTTGTTTGTCCTCAAAAGTTCTACTAGTTTCTTAAGGCACAGCTTCAGTGCTACCATTTGCATTCAAGCCAGCAGACTTTGAGGGTCCTCTGTGTGCAGAGAAGCACCCATGGAGGCCTGGCCCTGGGGTAGGCAATATAGATAAGGCTCAGTTTCTTCCCTTAGCAGCTCTGTAGGTGATGGGGACCATGTGGCCCCTGCTGCAAGGGAGGCTGCGAATGCGCTTCAGGAGGAGAGAGAGGAAACAATCAGTTCATACCGGGGATGACACTGTGGTTTCGCTGTCATGATGCTTAAGTTGGTTTTTCAAGGGTTTGAAGGGCTTGGTTGACCAGCTGCAGACAATGGAAGGATCTTCCAGGTCTGGACAAAGGCTGTAGGTATTTTCTACCCATGGCATGTGGGAGAATGACAAACAGTCTGTGTCTAGAGGGTCGGGTCTGTGGAAGAGGCTGGAGGCCAACCATGTCTAGATTTGGAAGAACTCTCATTGTTATGCTCAGGAATTGGGGATGGAAACCATGGAAGAATGCCATGCAGGGGGTGATTGGATGGATGACAACTGTTAATCAAAACCGGGAACAGGACTTCCCTGGTGGCGCAGTGGTTGAGAGTCTGCCTGCTGATGCATGGGACACGGGTTCGTGCCCCGGTCCGGGAAGATCCCACATGCCGCGGAGCAGCTGGGCCCGTGAGCCACGGCCGCTGAGCCTGCGTGTCCGGAGCCTGTGCTCCGCAATGGGAGAGGCCACAACAGTGAGAGGCCTGCGTACCGCAAAAAAAAACCCCAAAAACCGGGAACATAGGGAGTTCCCTGGCTGTCCAGTGGTTAAGACTCAGCGCTTACCCTGCCATGGGCCCAGGTTCGATCCCTGGTCGAAGAGCTAAGATCCTGCAAGCTGCGCAGTGTGGTCGGAAAAAAAAAAAAAAAAAAGGTGTCCAGGGAGGGAGAGAGGAGAGAATTACGTGGGTGGGTCTTGTACATATTGAGTTTAGGGTGAATCAGAGACTTCTCATTGGTGGCTTCTGATAAGATTTGGGGCGCTCAGAGGGGCCAAGAATGGGGGTGAGTAAAAGGTTAACAAAGCATGTTCTTCTTCATGAAAAAAATGACCTTGGGTTACCTTTCTAGCTGTTTGCCGGGAAATCTGACAGAAGTGAATGCTAGCTGTGTTACCAGGCAACACCGCTTCTGGTAAGAATGACCCATGGTTGGTGAGCTGCATATAGACTGGGAGGTCTGCAAACAAATATAACTGCCTGGTGAGAGGGCACAGCTTTGGGCTTCTCCTCACTGGGACCGGGAAGCTGTGGCTCTAAGCCTGTTACAATGGAAATGGTTCCTTATGTATATGGGGCTTCTGCACCCACCTGCATGTTCTTAGGATTTCATCTCTGACCTGTGAAGTACACGCTTAAAACCAGCCCCTGGTCAGCTGGGAGCATCCCTACCAGTACGCTGCTTCCCAGACGGGGACCCCTACTGAAGCCAGCACCAGGTGAGGCTTCCTGGGTTCTGTTAAGTTCCCTTAGCTGAGCCTAAGACTACAAAGAATGGACATTGCAGGAAGGAAAGACTGGATTCATTTATACGTGACACGCAAAAAACTTAATCTCTTCTTTTTGCCCCTAAAAGAATATTCTGCCTTTGTGTGAGCAACATTTTCTTCCACTGAACCCCAACAGTGACCCAGGTATATGTCCTTAGCATCTAGCATAGTCAGTGCTGGTCTCATGGCAGTTGCTCGGTCAATAATTGTTGCATAACTGATATCAATCAATAAATATTACCTTCCATATTTCAAGTCCTCTGGTAGTTGCTAGGATATAATACATGTCAATATAACCCTTCTCTTGAAAACTTCACATTCTATTAGACAGAAGGTTATATTTAAATTCTTAACTTTTCCTGTCTCTCTCTCCACCAGCTACTCCCTAATCATCGTCATCTTCCTCCTCTACATAATTAGCATTTACTGAGCACATATCTGCCAGGAACTGTGCTTGGGGCTTCATGCAGACTATCTAACTGAATCCTCATAGCAGCCCTATAAGGTAATTACTAAAAGTATCCCCATTTTACAGATGAGAAAACTAAGTTGGTCAACCAGGATTCAAAACCCAAAGTCTGACTCCAGAGCCCACCTTCTTTTTTTTTTTCCATTAAAAAAAAAATTCAAGGGGGCTTCCCTGGTGGCGCAGTGGTTGAGAGTCCGCCTGCCGATGCAGGGGACACGGGTTCGTGCCCCGGTCCTGGAGGATTCCACATGCTGCGGAGCAGCTGGGCCCGTGAGCCATGGCCGCTGAGCCTGCGCGTCCGGAGCCTGTGCTCCACAACGGGAGAGGCCACAATAGTGACAGGCCCGCGTACCACAAAAAAAAAAAAAAAAAAAAAAAAATTCAAGTATACTTGATTTACAATGTCATGTTAGTTTCTGGTGTACAGCAAGGTGATTTAGTTACATATGTGTAGATATATATGTATATATATTCTTTTTCAGATTCTTTTCCATTATAGGTTATTACAAGATATTGAATATAGTTCTCTGTACTATACAATAGGTCCTTGTTTGTTATCTAATTTATATATACTAGTGTGTATCTCATAATCCCAAACTCCTAATTTGTCCTCTCTCTTCCCCCTTTAGTAACCATAAGTTTGTTTTCTATGTCTGTGAGTCTGTTTCTGTTTTGTAAATAAGTTCATTTGCATCATTTTTTTTTTAGATTCCACATATAAGTGATATCATATATTTGTCTTTCTCTGTCTGACTTACTTCACGTAGTATGATAATCTCTAGGTCCAACCACGTTTCTGCAAATGGCATTATTTCATTTTTTTTTTATGGTAGATCCCACCTTCTTAATCACTCCACCATTCTGTTTCTTGCTGTCATCACCTCAGTGAAATATACTTTAGGCATTTATCTGGGCCATAAAAAGGACAAAACTGCATCTTGTGTATGTCTAGAAGTAAAGTAAAGCCAATTATTCTTCAAATGTTTCATATGTACAGTGGATTTAGGACTGATGTAGTGAAAATGTCTAGTTCTCATTTACAAAACTGCTAAGTGGGAAATCACTTAAAATCCTGTGTAAGGCTTTAAAAACACACACAAAGCAAAAAAACACAAATAATCCAATTTTAAAATGGGCAGAGGACCTGAATAGACATTTTTCAAAAGAAGATACACAAATGGCTAATAGACATTTTTCAAAAGAAGATATACAAATGACTAACAGGTATATGAAAAGGTGCTCAATATCACTAATAATCAGGGAAATGTAAGTCAAAACCATAATGAGGGGCTTCCTTGGTGGCGCAGTGGTTGAGAGTCCACCTGCCGATTCAGGGGGCATGGGTTCGTGCCCCGGTCCGGGAAGATCCCACATGCCGCGGAGCAGCTGGGCCCGTGGGCCATGGCCGCTGGACCTGCGTGTCCAGAGCCTGTGCTCTGCAACGGGAGAGGCCACAGCGGTGAAAGGCCCGCGTACCGCAAAAAAAACAAAAAACAAAAAACCATAATGAGACATTACCTCACACCTCAAAAAATGAAAAATAGAACTACCATATGATTCAGCAATCCCACTTCTGAGTATGTATCGGAAGTAAATGAAATCTGTATCTTGGAGAGAGATCTGCAATCCCAAGTTCATTGCAGTTTTATTCATGGCAGCCAAGATACGGAAAGAATTTAAAAGTGTCCATGGTTGGATGAGTGGATAAAGGTGTGGTAAGTATATACAAGGGGATATTGTTTAGCCCCAAGAAAGAAGGAAATTCTGCCATTTGTGACAACGTAGATGAAGCTGGAGGACAGTACGCTAAGTGAATAAGCCAGACAAAGGGAGAAGAAATTTTCTAAGAGAGTAGATCTTAAGCCTTCTCACCACACACACACACACACACACACACACACACACACACGACAAAAATACACATGAATAAACAAAATGTTGGATCCAAAGTTAGAAATTAATGCCTAATATATTTCAGATAAAAGCTCAGGTTTGGGCTTCCCTGGTGGCGCAGTGGTTGAGAGCCCGGGGACGCGGGTTCGTGCCCCGGTCCGGGAAGATCCCATATGCCGCGGAGCGGCTGGGCCCGTGAGCCATGGCCAAGCTCAGGCTTTAGGACTTTTCAGTTTCACCTTATCTTCCACGTGCTAGTTTGGTTTTATTATATACTGGTGGAAATCTCAGATGATTTTATTCTAAACTTTAATTATGCCTTGAAGAATTTTACAAGTGCTGTTATGGGCTTAACTGCAGTAGAGCATTCTGCATCCTAATACTGCATTTTATCAAGCACAGGAAACTGGAAAGATTTTAATCTGTCCAATTTATATTGGTAATGCTTGAAAATGCCAGAAAAACTCTATTTCTCTTTCCTTCTTTGTAACTGGCTCTCTCCCCCCTCTTCTGTCTCGCCTCTTTCGCCCCCCTCTAGTGTACTTGGGAAAGACAGTGTGATCTCGCTTCTGTCCTGGCCGGGCCCATGTGAAGGCTCTACCATGTTCTCTGGCTGCTCTGCGCCACCCCCCACTCCCCCAGCTCTTGTACGAGGCTGCTGGGGAGAGGCGACAGGAAGTCCGAGCTTCTCTGTACACTCCTCTCCTTAAATCCCTATGATACTGTGACTACAAGGCTGTGTGCTGAGGTGGGGCGTCCAAGTGGGACACTTTTGAGAGTGAAGCAGGGACTATTAGCAGTTACACCAGGGCATCACACAAAGTGGCAGTCCCAGGCAAGCTGAGATGAATGGTTACCTTAGTATAGGAGGCATTTCCTGAAGGTTTGTGGACAAAAAGAGGGAAACGCAGGGCAAGAAACAACTTAAAGTCAACTATCACTCACTCATGGGATTCCTGAAAGTCCTTCAGCATCCCTACCCTGGGAGCTTTCTGGTTTCCTCAGGTCATACACTGCTGCTCATGGCTCAAGTTTGGGGAGGGGGAGGGATTGATGTGAAGGGGCCTCTTTTCTGCCATGTCCAATAGGGTGACCATTAGCCACATGTGGAAATTTAAATTTAAACTAAATTTAAAAAATTAATTTCCCTGATAATATCACCACATTTCAAGTGCTCAGTGGCTACATGTGGCCAGTGGCCACCATGTTGGATGGTATAGATGTAGAACATTTTCTTTTTTTTTAGATGTAGAACATTTTTCATCATCTCAGAAAGTTCTGTTGGACAGCACTGTTCTCTCCTCATATCTCCCTACTTCCATTCCTAGTCCCAGGTCTCCACTCACTTACACACACACACACACACACACACACACACACACATCTCAACTGTGCAGATTCCATTTGTTTATTATGTAGAAAACTTGGCCATTCAGGCTTGCCCAAGGGGCCTCTTTTCTTTCTACTAAAAAGAACTATCAATGCACTCTGAGGTGTTTTTCTCAAAACCAAAGACCTACCTACTTACCTGGAGATGAATGACCCCTCTCTCCCAGAAGGCAGAAATATCTACAGTCGGTTCTGGTTTCTCTAAAGTTATGACACTGATTTTCGAATGTGGCATTTGGAAGCAATTTTATTACTTTATCATTGTATGGTAAATAGAGAAGTAGAAGAAGTTCTAAGTCAGATCCTTTGTTTATTTAGCTATAAAAAGCAAAGAAAAGAAAAAATGAAAAAAGAAATACAGCTCAGCCTTCGGCACAACATCAACTTTTAAATAGAAAATATTTGACTTGTACAGGGGAAGAGTCTGCACTGTGTTAAATAACCTTGCCAGATGGCCATCCAAACAAATGAAGTGAAGCAAAACAGGCCAGATTTACGGTTTCATTGCAGTCAAATATAACTTTCCTATTATTAAAATAAGTAATTTCGTGTTAAGGTATTGTGGTTTACATAAAAATTTGGGGTCATGAGATATGCTAGAAAATATATTGCAGAAGATGGCAAACATTTGTCTGAGAAAAGAGGCTATTCCTTTTCTCTAGGCAATGCCAAGGGTGTATGCTTATAATGCAGTTTTTCCAAATGATTTTCAGATTGTAAAAGCTCTAGGCTTTAAGCTTCTGTTCAGAAACATCTGTTGCTTGAGTTTTCTCAGAAAACCATCTTCCTTCCATTGCTATCCCCTCAAAAAAACTTAGAGGGGAGAAGCTGCTCTTCATGTTTTCTTTTTTTGTAACCCATTTTTTCGAGGGGAGATCAGACTCCATGTGACTGAAGTAGCCTTGCAGTTTTTTTCTACTTACTCATTTAATAAACTTTCAAGTGCATTTTGATGTCTCTACCTCCCAAGTTTGTTTGGAATTTACACTTGCATTTCTGCTTTTGGTAGAGTAGGTAGACAGAAGCTATGACATTATGTCCACAAGGCAAGACATGTGCCCAATTTACTACTAGAAATTTTGATCAACCACCATCTGTGTCCTAAGTTAAGGTGCTGATTTGGGAAAATAACATATAAGAACGGATGATCGGATATTGAATAGAGACAAACACTTTAGGTATCTAAGACTTAATTCATGTTTCCCACCTGGATCTCCTGCATCCTTCCTTTGTATTCATTCATTCATTCATGACCCCTTGTATGCTACCTACCAGAGAAGTACCAAGTAAGATCAGCATAGTCCCTGCCTTCACAGAGCTCTTAGGCAGCGACTAAGAGAGACCTAACCTCTGGCATGAGCGGAAGGCTTCCCTGAGGAGGTGGTGAGGAGTTAGCCAGATGAAAGGGTGTGGGTGGAGGTGAGGGCAGGGAAAAGGACAGTAAACCTAGGGGAAGCTCTCTAGGCAGAGAGAAGAAGAAGGGCAAAGGTGCTGGGATGGGAGACAGGATGTGTGTGTAAGGGGCTGGAGGGCCAGCAGGTAGGCAGGGTGCCTTTGAACACGGCTGAAGTGGGCAGAGACTCACATACGCCAGCCTGGGCAAGATCTGGAGTTGTATCGTGAGGGCAAAGGAAATTTGCCAAAGTGCACAAAGGAGGAGTTACATGATCAGATTTGTGTTTTTAAGATCTCAGTGGCCTTTGCGAGGAGAATGCATTGAAAGGATGCAAAAGTGGCCGAGGGAGATCTGAGCAAGTACAGGTGACAGAGGATGGGGGCTTCCACCTGGGTGAGAACAGTGGAAACAGAATTGAGTATATTTATGAGATATTTAGGAGGTAAAATCCAATGGACTTGGTAACAGATTTGCCACAAGGAGTAAAGGAGAGGGTGGTGTCAAAGATGACACTGGGCTGGGAGGATCATATGACACTATAAGGTAGAGACTAACTGGGGGAGGGGAAGAGGAAGAGCTCCAAAGAGGCAGAAAGGAGAGTGAAGAACAAAGCTCTGGTGCAGTCTCACCAGAGGTCCTATAGGAGTGGGAGGTGCGAGCAACGCCAAATACATTTAGGGAGATTTCAAAGTAGAGTGGGCCTGTGCCCTGCTCTCTAGAGGATGCTGCAGACATCAGCCATCATGGCACCAGAGAGGCTATGTAAGTAAGGGAGGTAGTGTGGCATGCCAAGGCCTGGGCTAGCTTAAGACAGCCCTCCAGTCTCCCAGGACCCCAGGAGAGAGGGAGAGGGGTTGTAACAAGGCCAGGAGGCTGGAAGTGTCCTAGAGGGAATAACATGGGGAACTGTCAGTAGATGAACCGTGGACTGTGTCAACTAGAGTCCACAGCAGAGTCATGATGGGATGAAGAGTCAGGAGTGGATGATGGTCAAAAAGAATGAAATCATGCCATTTGCAGCTACACGGATGGACCTAGAGATCATCATACTAAGTGAAGTAAGTCAGAAAGAGAAAGACAAATGCCATATGATATCACTTCTGTATGGAATCCAAACTATGATACAAATCAACGTATCTACAAAAGAAAAACAGACTCACAGACATAGAGAACAGACTTGTGGTTGCCAGGGAGGAAGGGGGTGGGGGAGGGAAGGGCCGGGAGTTTGGGGTTAGCAGAGGCAAACTATTGTATATAGGATGGGTAAACAACAAGGTCCTACTACATAGCACAGGGAACTATATTCAATATCCTGTGACAAACCATGATGGGAAAGAATATGAAAAAGAATATATGTATTAAAAAAAACAGAGTGGATGATGGGATGGTAAAGACAGGAGTCCAAAGACCAGATGGAATTAGCAGAAAACAGCACATGACTTTCCAGGACCAGAAACTGTCCATCTCACCATCTTCATGCCTGATCATGTGCAAATACCCAAAGAAAAAGGAGGCAGGGATAACTTGGGTTAACTGAGTTTAATCAGGAACAGAAGAGCCTTGAGAAGATCCATAATTTTATAACAATTCTGTAGCTAATGATAATCAAATCTGGAGAATGGATGGGTTAATTATAAATGAGATTGGGATAATTAGCCAGCTATTTGGGAAGAAAAAAGAACTTTTTTTTCTGCGATACGCGGGCCTCTCACTGCTGTGGCCTCTCCCGTTGCGGAGCACAGGCTCTGGACGCGCAGGCTCAGCGGCCATGGCTCACGGGCCCAGCCGCTCTGCGGCATGTGGGATCTTCCTGGACCGGGGCACGAACCCATGTCCCCTGCATCGGCAGGCGGACTCTCAACCACTGCGCCACCAGGGAAGCCCCCCCAAAATACATTTTAACCTTTACCTATACCAAAATAATTCTAGATAGCAAGGAAAAAAATAGCGCAAATAAAACCTGAAAGAAAATATAAGGGAGTATTTCCTGATACTTGAATGTGAGGGGCCCATCTAAGCTATAAACAAGAAGTAAAAATTTAAAGAAAAACATTGACAGACTTAATGATATAAAGATTTAAAATTTGCATGCAAAAATGTCTGAATTTAAAATGCACATACATTGGATATTACTCAGCCATAAAAAAGAATGAAATACAGCCATTTTCAGCAATGTGGGTGGACCTAGAGAACATTATGCTTAGTGAAATAAGTCAAAGAAAGACAAATACTATATATCACTTACATGTGGAATCTAAAAAATAATACTACTTAATGTAAATGCAAAACAGAAACAGATAGACAGACATAGAAAACAAACATGGTTACTGAAGGGAAGAAAGAAGGGGGAGGGACAAATAAGGGGTATGGGGTTAACAGATACAAACTACTGTATATAAAATAGATAAGCAAAAAGATATACTGTATGGCCCAGAGAATTATACCCATTATCTTGTAATAACCTATAACAGAATATAATCTGCAAAAATACTGAACCCCTATGCAGTACATTTGAAATTAACACAAGATTGTAAAACAACTATAGCTCAATCAAAAAATGCACATAAATTGAGAAAACTATTATAGCAAATAAGACAGACGTTTACAGCCTAACAATGTAAAGAATGCCTACTAATACATAAGGAAAGGGTAAGATTTCAAATGATAAATAAGCAAAGGACATGAACTAACATGTTGTAAATAGAAAATGTAAAGGGTTGACTTAGAAAAATGTTTAATATCATCAGCTAGTATTCAAGAAATATAATTTAATTTTTTAGTTTTATTTTATTTTTTAAATTGAAAAAAATTGTTTTTGGCCTCACCGTGCGGCATGCAGGATCTTAGTTCCCTGACCAGGGATCAAACCCATGCCTTTTCAGTAGAAGTGCGGAGTCTTAACCACTGGACCCTCAGGGAAGTCCAAAAAATGTAACTTAAAACAACAATGACATGCCTTTTAATATCTGTGAACTTAGGAAATATTTAAATAATGATAATACTCATTTCAGTTGAGCATACAGGAAAACATTCATTTTGCTGATGGGAGAGAAAATTGAGCCAGATCATTTGGAGAGTAATTTGGCAATCTGGATTAAGGGTTTCAAAGAGTTTAAAATTGGAAATAACTTATGTTTTCCAAAGAGGGACTATTTTAGGAAATCAGTATATATCTACATGCTGTACTATTACCCAGCCATTAAAATACAGGCATTTGAAAATATTTAATGACGTGGGAAAATGCATATGCTATAATGTTAAGCGGTTAAGAGCAACATGTTAAATTATATATACAGTGTGATCACAACTATGCAAATAAATATGCATGGAAATAGTTTGAAAAAAATGCAGCATCTACCCTTGCTTATTTTTATTTATTTATTTTTTCTTGCGGTACGCAGGCCTCTCACTGTTGGGGCCTCTCCCGTTGCAGAGCACAGGCTCCGGACGTGCAGGCTCAGCGGCCATGGCTCACGGACCCAGCCGCTCCGTGGCATGTGGGATCTTCCCGGACCGGGGCACGAACCCGTGTCCCCTGCATTGGCAGGCGGCCTCTCAACCACTGTGCCACCAGGGAAGCCCCCCATGCTTATTTTTCAGTGTTGTGGTTATCAGTGATTTTATTTTCTTCCTACTTTTCTGCACTTCTATCATGTGGAAGAATTCTAAGTTGGAAAAATTAGAAAATAATTTTTGTTAGAAGTAAATATATACTTTCAGCTTTACTGTAACTTAACTAGTGGCTCCCTGTTCTAATGGTTCCAGATGGTTTTGTTGGCTAATGCATCTGTCTCAAGCTATTTAAGTGATGACACTGTTGATGACTCAGATAAACTTTTATGGCCCTCAATCTGTGTCAGGCGCCATTATAAACACTTTACACTTATTAACTCATTTAGAACTCACAGTACTCATATGAGATAGGTCATATTATTACCCACATTTGATGAAGCAGGAAATTGAGGCACAGAGAAATTAATGAATCTTCCAAGGTCACATTGCCAGTAAATGGTGGAGCTGGGATTTGAACTCAGGTAGTATTGCTTCAGTGGTCCTATCCTCTGTACTCCACCCTGTTATGTTTAAGAGAATAGACAACCTTGTCTTTCAGAAAACTAGCCAACAATAAAATCTTACAGAAACAAACTAGCATCAGACAACATTAATAAATGTAAAATGATATTCTTGGGTCATGAATCTTATCTATGAAATAAGAGAGACAAATTAGGTGACCTTTAATACCCCTCAGATGTAAATTCTATGATTATATTTATTAGTAAGAAAAAATGACTTTCATTTACTGTACTAGGAATGACAGTTATTTTCTCCCCCCCATCACTGCCTTCTGAATCTCACACTTGTTTATTAGAGACCCTCCCACCTGACCCCTGACACCACTCTTCCCCCAAGCCTAGCTGATTGGAGCAGGGGAAGATATCTCACCCAAGCCTGGCCAATGATTCCTGAATTCGGGACTGGTGCTCCAAGAATCTAGCCCACTCTTGATCACATGTGCTGCAAATTCAATGTGGGCCTCTCGTGGCCATTTTTCACCGTGTGCTAGAGAAGCAAAGAAGGCAGCTATGTAGAGAGAGAAGAAAAGAGACATACAGAGAAGAAAGGAATCCTGATTCTGCCACCCCAAGGAGGCTGGGTGAGGGGACGGGCCTGGCAAGGTGGAGAGTGTGGCTTTCTTGTTTCCCAATGGCTTTCTTGATCTTGATTCTAGGACTCCACGAGGTCTGGCAACACTGTCTGACCTTGGATCCTATGAGAGACCTTGTCTCAATAAATCCTCCACTTGTGTTTGCTTAATATCGTTTGAATGAGATTATTACTTGCTTCCAGCCATGTGAGACACATGTGTGCAGCTGGTCCCTGGCATGTCTGGTGTAGCCAAACAGTGAACAGTGAGCAACATTTGCATTGAACCCTTTTGCAAAATCTGACTTGACATGTTTTCCTGTGATGATCTGGGCGTTATCATGAAATCAACTAGAATAAGGAACCTACTGAGAACCAGAAGCGGCAGTGAAGATGGTATTAAAAGAGATGGCAAGGGATCCACTAGCCAGCTTGTTGGCTGAAGGTTTGGTCTGGGGTCCAAGGCTAGTTTGCAGGTTTAACTTGGAGCCGAGGACTCTTGGTTGTTTTCAGGTTACCCAGGGCTCACTGTGCTTTGGGGGGGTTGATTCATAGCCATCTCGTGAGAGACCCCTGGATCATCCAGTAGGGCAGCGTCTTGGTGCCCAGGAAGAGAGAGAGATGTGTTACTCAGAACTTGACATCTCGAGCCCTGTGCAGAGACCCCCTCGGAGCAGAGACACTGACCTGTGCTGGGCACTTTGCCAGTCCCTGTGCATCCTGCAGCATCACGCCGGGCTTGTCTCTCTTGCTTCTGATACTGTTGCTGCCTTGGACTGGGCTGGTCTTTCTGTTTGCCTGGCAGCACTTGCATGTCATTTAGAAAAATGGAATCAAGTTAAATGAGTTAGAAGTGGCTGCTTTTGGGAGTGTGATGGGGTGGAAAGGGGCGGAGCAGCAGGGCTTGCTTTCAATACAAGCATTTGACTGCCCTGATATATATTTTTTTAATGTGTACGTATATTACAAACAATCACTATCATACAAACAATCACCTTCACACCCAGATCCCAATCATAAAAATAGTGTTTATTTTTTAGTGCCAGCCTAGATTCTCTCTCCTGTGTTATTGACTCAAATCCTATTGGCCTTCTTCCATTTACTCTGCATGATTTTAATGGCACAGACCTATGCTGCAATTTATTTCATTTAGAAGCGTTCATTTTTTTTCACTTACCCGTTTATTGAATTCTTGCTATGTGCAAGGAACTTCTACATAAAAATAGTGTAGGTTAACTGGACACTTTGTCCTCTATGAGCTAATTGCTAGGTAATCAATAGAGTCATTTGGAGTTGGTAATTTTGAGAATGTACATCTTCTAAAGAAACTTTAAAAATGCCACTTAGACCAAATAAATGTCTATGCCAGGCTTCAAAATGTTCACTTCCTTCTTGTCTCTTTGCTTTGTTCAGGCAGTGGTAGATGGAAAGCAGAGAGTGTATCTACAGCCTGAAGAAATGATCCATCTGAACAGTTTTTCATTCATTCACTTAAAAATTTACTGAGCAGGGCTTCCCTGGTGGTGCGGTGGCTAAGAATCCGCCTGCCAATGCAGGGGACACGGGTTCAAGCCCTGGTCCCAGAGGATCCCACATGCCGCGGAGCAACTAAGCCCGTGTGCCACAACTACTGAGCCTGTGCTCTAGAGCCCACGAGCCACAACTACTGAGCCCACGTGCCACAACTACTGAAGTCCATGTGCCTACAGCCTGTGCTCCACAACAAGAGAAGCCACCGCAATGAGAAGCCCATGCACTGCAACGAAGAGTAGCCCCCGCTCGCAGCAACTAGAGAAAGCCTGTGCACAGCAACGAAGACCCAACATAGCCAAAAAAATAAATCAATAAGTAAATAAATTTATTTTAAAAAGTTATTGAGCACATACTACATGCCGATGTAAGAAGTGTAAGATCTTGGAAGGTATTTTTTGCGGGGAAGGTAGCTTTCATTTTTTTACATTAAAAGAATCCATTACTGGAACTTCCCTGGAGGTCCAGTGGTTAAGACTCCGTGCCTCCACTGGAGGGGGCATGGGTTTGATCCCCGGTCGGGGGACTGACATCCCGCATGCTGCGAGGTGTGGCCAAAAAAAAAAAAAAAATCCATTACTTCATTAGATGTTTGCTGTAGCCTCTCTTCAGATAGCAGGCATTTGGTCAAAACTTGTTTTGCAAATATGAGTGACACACAACTTTGCAGGACAACATCACCAGCCCAGATTCCCAATATCTTCTTCTGCTCTTTACTCCTGAGGGCCATGCAGCTTCCTGGGTGACTCTCCGAGGAGCAGAACTTCCTGGGACCTTGGCAGGAAGGCCCGGAAGAAGCGGGAATGTGCAGTTTGAACACCATTCATAGAGGTTGTTACGTCCATCCTCCTTCTTGGCAAACATGTGGGCACTAAAAGTCAACTGTCTAGCAATCACCTTCAAGAACCCTCAGGCCTGAGGATGACAATGCTTTGTGGGGAAGGATGAGGCATCTGATGTGGTCGCAGGCTTGGCAGACATGCTGGGGGAAGAACAGGGAGAAAGAACTCTTACTGATGGATATGAATACAGGGCCATGCTTTCCCTGCAGTGCCTTTGGCTTGTGGGGAGAAACTGGCCAAAGAAGTGATAAGAATGGACAGCGGCAAAGAGGCAGGAGAACAGGATGGAGAGGGAAGGCATCCTGGGGTGAAGAGCAGCCCTCACCTGGTTCAAAGGTGGAGGAAACCAACAAGCAGGGGGAGCAGAGAGGAGAGCTGCCTTCGATCACACACAGCAGATCCACAGACGATAGCCCCTCAAAACGCAGACCGTCTACTGGGCGGTGTCAGGGGGGACGTCCACTTCCATCCTAAGCTCTGTGGCCTTGGGACAGTTAACCCTTATGAAGGTCTTTCATTCTGCATAAAATGGGGATAGTGGTTTCCCCACACAGAGCTGCTGTGAGAGTTAACGAGATGATCACATGGAAGCATCCGGCACATTGCCTGGCACTGTGCTGTAGGAGCAAAGCAAGTCCCATCTCCCATCCCACTGCATCTCAGGAAAGGTCAAAGGGCTCAGGGGCCCTGTGCCGAATACAAGGGAATCACAGTTGTTCAATGACGGGGAGGTGGGCTGGGGCTGGGGTTGGCATGGAAGAAAGCAGCGGGTGTCCAACTGCACAATCTTCTAGTTCTTGAATAGGCTGAGCTGTAAAACTGTCTCCACTGCCCAGTCTATTAATTGATGAAATAATGGTGTAACCAAGAAATCATTCAGATGTGGTATGTAAGCTATTTACTAAGGCCGGACATTTTTATCTTAGAAAGAATCTTCTTAAGAAATTGAAAAAATTCTGAAGGCGCTCATGAGTTTGAAAGCACTCATCCTAGATACCTGAGAATTCCAGTATTTGAGTATTTTGGCTTCCATTTGGGGAATTCTTCTCTGTGAGTGATGACATGTTATTTCAAGTAATTTGCACAATAGCCGCATGAGGTAGGAACTTCTTGGAAGCACGCAGTAGACCATGAGTCATAGCTCTCCTCACCCCAGCTAAGGCAGATTGGACTAGGAGTAGATATTGTCCAAGCCAGACTAATTAGTTTTCATCTCTTTTATTATCATTCCTAATATAAAAACAAGACTTAAAAAAGGTTAAATCAAATGTCCAGTTTTCTATCTTGCAAGAGGCAAAACTTGGATTTGTGTCCAAGACTGTTGAACTCCAAAGCCTGCTGCCTTGCTGCACAAATACATATGCTTGGTCTTTGCAGGTGAATAGGTCAAGTTCTAGTGGACATGGCCTTGGCCTAGAGGAGGGTCTCCAGGCTGGCTTGGCATCAGAACAGACATTGCCTTTCCTCTGTGTGCCAGCTTGTGTTTACATGACCCAGGCAACAGGACCAGCGGCGTTGCATGAGCAGCTAATGCATCTGGGCAGTCATTGCGAAGGGAATGGGTTTGAGTTGTAATTATCAGAGCTGAACTCTAGACCAGGGGTCTCCAATCCCTGGGCCTCAGACCGGTACCGGTCTGCGGCCTGTTAGGAACCAGGCTGCACAGCAGGAGGTGAGTGGCGGGGTCCAGCAAAGCTTCATCTGTCGCTCCCCATCGCTTGCACTACCACGAACCATCCCCCCCATCACTCGCATTACCTCCTGAACCAACCCCCTCCCTCCCCAACCCTGTCTGTGAAAAAATTGTCTTCCACGAAACCAGTCCCTGGAACCAAAAAAGGTTGGGGACCACTGCTCTGGATGAGAGATGTACCTACAACATGTTTCTAAAAATAGCCTTGATGGTGAGCAGTTGATATGGGGAAGATATCCCTTTGGTTTTAAATTATTTTTACAACTGTAGGTAAAGCCTCAAACCCTCTAACCCCTGTGAACCTTTGTTGGATACAGGTTAGTTATCCTTGACTCAAATAAACAGCCCCCAAGTAGAAGCAGATACACAAAAACTTTTATTAAGTGGAAGTTAGACTTCATGGTAATTAACCAGTTACAAGTGCATTTAAATGCATGTGTGTGGACACCGTAGAAGTCAGAATGGTCTTCCTGAAAGTCCAGTGTTCTGGCTCAGCACGTGCCAGTGCAACCCAAGGTAGAACCATACACGCAGGAAATACAGGGCAACGATGACGTCAGACTAGATTGCAACACCATATTCATTGTTACAGCTAAGCATTACAGAACATGAAAGTCCAAAGACCAGAAGACTATTACTAAAGTGATTCTTACTACAGACCTTTACCTCTACTTAAATGCTTCCATAGGACCAACGTAGCAAATCCTCAACTCTGGGGGGACAGCACCATTTCTATATTTTATGCTTAAATGGGCCACAGAAACTGTAAACATTCAGTGGTCCTCGTGATACCCATTGCAGGTAGATGCCAGCTGTCCCCTTGGGAAAGTGCAGTTTAGTTTAACTGGTGTCAGCATTTTATATTGTAAATCTTCCATCTGAAATTTTTCTTCTCTTTCAATTAGCACCAGTTTATTTGAAATAGTTTTCCTGGTGTTAAATATTTAGGAAACATTTTTTGTTTAACCAACACACAAAGTCCCAAACAATGGAAAGCAAAAAACATTCAAAAAGTTGTTTTAGAGAACAGCAATTAGAAAAACAACATCATTTAAACATTCGACAAATCTATGTACAAGGTGCCCAAAGCTGGCAAGGAGCATGGCTGAGGAACAGTCACATAAAAGGTTTATTAACCTGAACCTCGTCAGGCTGTATTTACAGTCGGATAGGTATTCAGAAATGTAGTATCAGAACATCTGAATTTGGCTAAAAATCATATAAAAAGACACATCCCCACCCCCAATAACTTCTAAATAGGTAGCAAACATATTCAGTATAACCACAAGTACCAGGTTTAGAAGTGTGTTTTTCCATATTTTACATACAAACAGCTGAGAAACTATCTCAGTGGACACAGAAGAGATCCAGAATGGCAGAGAAACGGAGTTCTTTATTTCAACATTGCCAGATGAAGGAAAAAAATTTTTTTCATGCTGAGTAATGTAGGAAAGTACTGATTAAGGAGCAAAGATAAATTATTAGCAAAAAATGTTTCATGGAAATACAAAATCTAAAGGAGGGCTGAAGAAATGTGTGTATGTTTTATATGGACTTTCCAAAAAATACAAGTAATGATCTCCAAATAATTTTGAAAAAAAGACCAATGATTTTGCTTTGCTGGACAATATTTTTATGTCTTGTTCTTCAAAACTATATAATCCAAACCCTTTGGAGAATAGTTTTTTTCCCTTAGATTGTGACTTAAAACACAATAGACACAACCTATGCCCTATTCATCCAAGGCAATACTCATTAAACTTCATGTAGTTTTGTTTGCTTGTTAATCCAGTGTTACTAGAACAGTCACCTCTAAAAAGAACTGGGCCCATTTTCGTAACAGCCCACATTTCCCATTTCTGCTGAAGAAGTAAAATATAAACCATTTCTCCTTTATTCACCTTCATGGCTGAATTTGTATAGAGCCTGAAATTTCAATGCACTGTCTTTAAAACTATCAGCTAGAACTATATAGATGGAAGTCCTACAACCCCATCATGATATGCATTCAAGTGTGTTTTGAACAATTTTCAGTTGTGGTAAGTCTCTATGAAAAAAATTGACTTGGATTGGATACAAAATAACATTATTCTTTGAAAATGCATAGTTTGTAACTTTTTACATTCATTCACTAATATTAAAGACTTTTGTTAAGCCAGTACTTACCTCCAAATGGCGGTAAGATTGCATTTTGAAAGATCTCTAAAAATTGGAGAGCATTGCCTCATTGCTTTTGAATTAGTGCCCGATTCCGAGTTAATGCTGGTCACGTTAACACCCGCATCGTTCAGGAAGGGCTGCTTCTTCTGTCTTTCTCTTTTTTGTTTAGCAGGCACGAAAAAGCAATGCTTTCTACTCTCAGCAATTTCCAATAAATACCCCATTTTAGCTATTTTATAATTTCATTTTAATAGGTTAGATTTGGTGTAGAAAACAATTTGAAAGATGGCTTAATTCTTAAAAGTAGAATGTTTTTAAACCCTATCATGGATGAAGGACAACAGAGGTTTTGTATTGACTGTGGTTCTCTCTCTCCCCGGCTCCCTCATTTGAAAAAGATGACCGCAGGCCACTTGGCTGTTGTATTTGATGATAGTCACAAACCCTTTGGGACCTAGCGATTTTTTCTTATCCTGAGTTCTTCCTCTAAGTATATAGATTTTGATATATGAAACACTTTGGAAACTACACTAGTGTCTGGTTATTCCAGAGAGCTTATGTTTCAATGGCTGACTATCGCCCAACCATTAATTATAAAAATAGGAATTTAAGGTCATGTTGTAGGAAAATACTGATTAATGGCATTTTTAAAAAACGTGTATGATCCGCATGCCTGGGTTATTTTACACCCAGGACATTTTCAGTTATTGAAGTCACAGAATTAGTATATTTGGGGGGATATTGAGTTCTTCCCTAAAAACCTAAATCTTTTCTAAAGCTTTCTACCAGTGATCACAGAGGTTCCCCCAAACAGTCGGGATACTTTGGAAGAAGAAGCTTTGCTATCATCACAGGGCTTGGTCAAGTCACAGTCATTGCTTTCCAATTAGCAGAGTGTAGGGGAAAAGGCATAAGCAAAGCAAGCATTTGTAATCTGAAAAGTGATGCATCTTTTTTCTTTTTTTTTTGGCCGCACTGCACGGCACACAGGATCTTAGTTCTCCAACCAGGGACCAGGGATAGAGCACATGTCTCGTTGGAAGAGCAGAGTCTTAACCACTGGACCGCCAGGGAAGTACACCCCGTGATGCATCCGTTTGTTTTTTTTTTAATTTCCCTTGGGTGGGAGTAGTTTATGGATTATGCTACACTGTAGATCCCTGAGGGGTAATCCCATCTCTGGAGCCACTGGCCCCCAAAGCTCTGCCTGTTTCCTTTCTGTCTTGGCCATCTGTGCCCAAAACATGGGAAGGGGGCTCCACCAGGGTGAGAGACACGTGCTTCACAACACGAGCAGATTGGAGGAGTTTTCTCTTTGCATAAATATAAACTTAAAACAATTATACCCTGCAGGAGCCACTACCTTTTCACATAATAAAGGTCAATTCCATTTTCATGCTCTGTAATCCTGGGCAGAGGTCAGGGCCTAGAACAACGAATGTGAAGTTCTCTTCCTCTGCCCTGATCACTGCATTGGCTTTGCTCTGGAGGGGACTGGTGGGGTAGGGGACTTGGGAGGGGGGCTTTGAGTCAAAGTGAAAGGATTAGGTATCTGCCTTGTCATTCTTTATCAGTTAGTCTGACCAAATCTTTTGTGATGAGTGTGACAGGTTGTCTGCTGACCGACCTGCTCTCTGAATGATCACCGAAAACTGTTCAAATGGAAGCATTTCCCAGAAGGGAGTAGCCTCATAGACGAAGCCTAACATACCAGTCCCGGTAATATTTATTCCCTTGGACCTTAATTAAGAGTGAGAAATCAGGAACACAGAAGCAAAAATGTTTCATCCAGCACTTCTGGAAGCAAACATACATGACAGCATGGCCTCTGGCTTGGGTGGATAAAGGCAAAGAGGAGAGGGTAACATTTTACTAGTGAATTCCAGGTGGATGCCAAGATGGGAAAACAAGACTAGTAACTAGAATGGGAACTGTCCTTTCTCTCCCTTAACGCTCAATTTCTTCTTCTGAATGCTGGTTTTTCCTCTTTAGTCAGAGACGTAAAGAGAATTCAGAAGAAAATAAATGAGCCACTTTTTTTTTTTTTTTTTAAGAAAATTAGGTTCTTTAATGATAGTGCTCTTGCCTTTTTCAGAAGTTGTTACATGCTCCCCTGGCTAATTTTTCTGAATTAAAAATTTAGAGAATTGCCCCTAGTAAGTATGTAAATGTAATGGTTAATCAGACTTGAGAATTAATTTTTAACACTTTCATAATATAAGTAAAGGGGATCTTTCCTTTGGAAGCTGGCAGTTAATTATGTGGATGGTGCTCAATAGGAAGGAATATTTTTGAAAAACAAGGACTACAGTTTAAGTGTTGAATTCATAATCTCCACCTTCTTTCAAAAATCTATAGTTTTTTTTTTTTTGAGTGGTAGCTTCTTTCTTCTTCCCTAGACCTTGGGTCCTTGGAAGTCCTGCCGCTGTCATGGCATTGGTGCTTACCACTGCAAAACGGGCTTCTTTTCCAGCAGAGGAGGAAAGCTCACGGTTCCTTCCTCTAGCACTGTATTGCTTCCGAAACATAATAAAAGTATCTTTTATCGAAAAGCCTGTTAATGAAGCAGGCGATGGGCCAAAAAGGTTTAGGCCCCATGACTACACTTGTGAGGGGCTTTACCCTAAACTCAGGATGTGAAACCTGGGAGCTGATGGGAGAAGGGGAAGGTGAAATCCGTTCATGGACTGGTCAACCTTTTAACCACTCACGACGACAGAAATCTCAGGCACTGCCAGTGTTGTTGTAACTGTATTCATATTTAAACTTGACCTAACCATATTACCGGGTTGAGCTGACAGTGGTTTTCAACTTGATCATTACAAATTGTAAATCTGAGCTGTTTTCAAATTTGGGGGCATCCATATAAGTTTACATGGATAACAAATGTTGAATGCCAGTGGCAAAATAACTGTTTTCCAAGGAGTCAAAAGTTTTACTCAGAACATTGCACCAGCTAATCAACTCCTATAATTAATCACTTAGTTGGAATTTAGGGAATAGGGATCTGGTAGGTACCCTAAAGGGATAAATTCGGGGGTGATTGAGTGTGCATTTGACAATGCGAATGAGTGGGCTTTATTTCTGTGCTGAAGTACCTGGGTTGTAAGGATGGGTGAAGAACATGGGTCCCTGGGTCTTCTCAGGTCTAGAGTCATTCTGGAAGACTGAGGTCTGAGCGAGCTCTTTCACACGCTCTTTCCCTCCTCCCTCCAGGCAGTAATGGGGTCGAGTCACAGGTTGAAGACCACTTGAACCAGGTTGGCCTTGGAGGTGGTGATGGTGATCTTAAATATTCTTATTTTACACTGGGTTCTAGGGAAGGTCAAATGAAGTCATGTATCTGAAAGAGACATACTGTCTTATATATGTGAAAGGGTTAGTGATTATCCCAACACCATCAGGACTCTGGTGTAAGACACAGTCTAAAGTCACTTAGTTCATCCAAATGAAGGAAGCAACGTCTAATTTTTTTCCATGACACATTTATTCCCATTTTGTCTTTGCCCTCGGGGAAAGGTGTTAATGTTTTCTACGTGGAAAAACTCCATTTTGAGGTTACTGGACACTCTAAAATACCTAAGTACCTACCAGTTCTGAAGCAAGGATTTTGCCATGTCAGAGGTGAAACAAAGGAACTTTTATCCTGGGATGCAAACTTACGAGGCAGGATGGAGTGGGAGAGGGTGTGGAAGGGTTGGCAAGGGGCTTTGGCACAAGAAGGCAATGTGTGCTATCTTAAACTGCAGGGGCTCCTGGCTGCCTTCTCCAAAGGCACAAGGCTGTTCTTTGCCAGCCCTCATCACAGTGGTCACGGCAGTGAAAACAGTAAAGAAGTTAGGATTACAGTCATTCCATGCTTTGGGGCCTGGCCTGGGCACGCCAGGAGGCAGAGTGACAGCTGAATAATGCTTCAGTATATTTTGATCAGAGACAAGGCTAGTTTAAGGATATTGTGTTTTTGTCTTCAAGTCTTCCATGAGAATGATTTCTGGGGAGAACTGGCCTCTTTCCCTTCTTTGATTTTAGTTGCCCAGATGGTACCAATGTGTGAGTTTGTAGGGCTGATGGAAGAACTTGACCTGATGGCTCTGGAAGGTGAAATCTGCTTTTCCCAACAGTTGAAACTGGTGGCCAAAGGCTGCATCTGCCCACATACACGTTTCTCTTTGGTCTGCACACGGTTGGCCAAGAATTTGAGTTTAGCTCAAGTGTCAGGTGACATTATATTTCCAAGTCAGAAGATCTAGCAGCCCCAGGCCTGATTTCTGCATGGTTCTGATTGTCTAGAGCTGGGATCCCCCTTTAAAGGGGGTGTGTGTCCTCTGGTTCACCATGATCTCCGTCATTCTTTAGGGTCCTTCTTCTGCCTGATCTGAATCGCTCATTTACAGAATCTGCCTGTTCTTTCCAAGGCATCTGTTTAGAAAGGATTAGGAGGCTTCTATTTAAGTAGGAAGCAAGACTCATTTGGTTCAAAACCATGCAGCAATAAACACTTCTTGGGAACTTTTAATGCCAACATTAGAGATATTCCAAGAGAATGAAGATAGAGGTTTGGGCTGCTTCATCTCAGAGATGAGGCTGTATACATTTTCCCCTAACTCCATGCATTTCTAGTCCTCATGTGTGCAGATCCTAAAGCCTATTAGAAAGCAAAGTCAGAGTGACCCTCTGACCATCTTATAGGGGTTGCCCAACGGGTGTGTGACCATTCTATCCCAGCTTTTCTTTTGATGTTATCTGCATACTTGACTAATTAGTCTAGCTTTTGGATTACCAAAATCTTAGAAAGAAAAGATGCTTTCTTGCTTTAACAGTGAGTGGGCTAGAAAAAACTGTAGAGCATTATGAAATGGTTTTGGCAAAGCTCAAAATTATTTGTGCGGTTAATCAACTCTCCATGGCTGCCTTCCTTGTTTCCCGACTCTTGGGAATACAGTGACTTTCTGATCTCAGACTTGCCTGTCTGTGAATTCTTCATGTGAAAAATCAAGCACTTGTTCTGGTAAGGAATTTAAAGTTATTTAGTTAGTGCTGAGGACAAAATTATTTTAAACATCACTGATCACCTAAGAATTCTATCTTTGGGCTTACCCACCATGATTTTAGAAATTTCCATCAAATGATACTTGCTAGTTAAAAGCAGCTTTGTGGTTCTGGTTAGGTTGAGGAATAAGTCTGTCCTTGTGACAGGAATCTATCATTTTACACTAAAGAATTTACAAGTATATTTCTCCCATTGCCTATAAGCATATCTATTAACATTTTAAAGATTTAAGATACATAAGATGATTCTTGAAGTTTTTTTTTTCCCCCCAAGATACTTTGAAAACACACTGGTAAAGATAAAAGGGGTAGCTGTTGCCATCTTGATTCTCTTGTAATAATCTTCCAACTGATCTGCATTTCTACCCTTGCTGCAGAGGGTTAATTGAAAAGATATGCAGCAGAACGCTTGCTTAAAAGAGGCATAGCCCTTTGTTTGGAGAGCAGGAATTGCTTATAATATTAACACTTCCTGTCTGGTAAATTATTGTATTTTAAAAAATAAGCTACAATGTATAAAACCAAGGTCATTTCCCACAAAATGTTCATGTTCTTTGTGATTACAAAACACTGCATCTTGTAAAATATTTCCAGTTCTGTTAACTTGAGAAGTACTAATGCTTATTATAAAAGTGTCACATCTCTCAGAATTGTAGAAGCCTATGCAGTATATTTCTTGTCTTATTTGGAAAATTAAGTTATAATTACTATTGTATTTAAGATTACATTTTGACATAACACATTACCATTGTGATTCTCAGACTCACAAGAAAAGTTATAAAACATGAGATTGTCTTAAAAAAAAAAAAAGAAAAGGAACTATTTACAAAACAGGACCAGAAGTAAAATTCCCGTTTTGATTTCTGGTCCTATGATAGATACACCTTTTAAAGCATGTATATCATTGATTGGATCTGGACTTTTTCAAAGTCAGTCACAATGAGCAAACCAGTCGGTTTTAAATGCATTTTACACTTTCTTGCTCTAGTGGTGGGCATTACCTAGTGATACAATTGGTACCTAAAAGTGCTAAGCTCGTTTTATTTACTGACTTCCGGTTTGACTAGTTACAATGCAAAAGACAGAAGGAAACAGTTCCGCTCTGGAGGAATTCCCACAGGTATGGGGAACAGGGAAAGCGTGTATGCTGCTGGTTGGGTTATTTTCTTAGAGAAATGAAATTTCCAGTTGACCCGTGTGCCCAGCGCTTTCTCCAAAACGATCCACATCCTCATCCATATTCATGAATCGTGCTCTGTTTCCACTCATTTGTATGCACAAATTCTTCCCTGCGTTCATACAGGTCAGAGCTACAGTTGATGTGGTTGACAGAAATTCTACAGGGTCATGAGAAAAAGCAGCACCTTGTCCACAAAAGTCCATGGAAGTTTGCTCCTTAACCTGCTGTTAAAGTAAATTGCACGTCTTTCACGTCCCTCACCTATAGAATTCTGTGTACAGCTAATAACCAGTCATCCAACTGGCTGATTATAAAAGGGAACACCAAGGTGTCATATTCATAATTACATTCACAAACAGCCTTACATGAGTCTGTGAAAACCCACCAGGGACTGTGCTGTGGTTCAGATGTCAGCCTTAGAATGCAGGTCTAAGAAACAAAGAAACTGTTCGTTTCATAGAGCATTCCTCCACACCTCAAAATGTCGGTCCTGTCCAGTTCATGGCAATTTGTCTTGAAATGGTATCATGTTCATTAAAAAACAAACAAACAAACAAAAACTGTTCTGACCAGAAAAGATGCTGGAGATCATAAAAACCTTTCTAGTCTCAGGATCCTCCAGATCTATTTTTCACATACCCTTTAGTTTTCCCTGAGGAAAAGAATATTTTTTACAGTATTTTGCTACTATTCTCAAGGTATTCTCTCCCATATGTACACGTTCTGTCACTTTTCTCTAAACATTCACAAGTGAATGCTGCGCTTTCCTTTTCTACTGAAGTCGGATGAAGCCGGAAATGGGTTTTAGCAGTGCCGGCTAATTCAGAACCCAGGGCTGCTTTCAAGTGTGGCTTAGTGTGACACCAGCAACAGTGGACTTCAACGTAAGTGATCTTGAAATTTGATAGGGGCCATGTCAGTTTCAGAAATCTTTTGCAACATACATGTCACTATTTTTTTTAAAGTTTTGTTGGAGAGCCCAAGAACTGTAACACACATCGTATTGAAAGTTTTTATCTGCAACACAGTGATGCCTGGACAAAGAATCGTCTCATAAAGGGCACCCACCCTGTTGGTGCACGGAGCTGCTGACAGGCATGCACATTCTTGCTCAGAAACCCACTGCCCTCTTCCTGACACTGGCTTTTGCCAAACAAGGGAGAAGTCTTCCCGGCAAGTGAGGAGGAGAGCAGTCTGTGCCCACCCGAGATGCGCACGGCAGTCCTGCATCCCTGGCCTGAGTGCTTCCCGCAAAGGAGCTCTCTCCTTGCTTCAATCAGCTGCTCCCAGAGCGGGAACCTGGCAGCTCCCTCGGAGGTGCCCAGGGACAGTCACCACCAGCTGATCAGCTCTAGGATGGTGAGCCCGAGCCAGGTGTCCACAGCCCTCCTGTATCTCCTCTCTGGCTCCCCACCCACTTGCTACCTGGGTGTTTCCTCCAGGTTGTCACACTGCCTCCCATAAATTGGTTGCACATTCTCTGAGAAGAACTAAGGCTTAAAATCACTGTTCTCTGCCGTGCAGCTACCTGGAGAAGCCTGTCCATCACCAGGAAATGCCTTCTTTGGAGAGAGATGAGAAATCTTTTCTGAAGGAAAGGGTAACGGGGAGAGAAAAGTCAAGGGCTACCACATGCCTTCTTCAGAAAGACTCTGGGACCAGAACCCACTGCATTGCCGTTCCTCTTCCACAGACATGTGCCCGTGATGGGCAAGGCTTTGGTTAAGCAGCCACATGCCCTGGGGCTTCCCTTCCCACCCATACTCCCCTCCTCCTGCCAAATGAACACCGAAAAGAACGTGGTACCACAGAGAAGGCATAAAACAGGGACTTCCCTGGTGGTCCAGTGGTTAAGATTTTGCCTTCCAATGCAGGGGGTGTGGCTTCAATCCCTGGTTGGGGAGCTAAGATCCCACATGCCTTGGGGCCAAAAAACCAAAACATAAAACAGAAGCAATACTGCAACAAATTAAATAAAGACTTTAAAAATGGTCCACATCAGAAAATCTTTAAAAAAAAAAAAAAAAGAGGAGGCATAAAACAAATCTTGGACTTAATTTGGCACTTCATTTAGTTCCAAAATGTAACAAAATAGCTCTATATATTTTCTTATTTTAGCATTTATAATCAGTGCTGTATATTGCAATTTGTAGCTTTTTGGGTGGCTTAAAAGAAGTTTCATTCCTTTTCTTCAAGGCCAGGCAGGTGAAGCCTGGTAGTTCCCTAGTCATTACATGCCTTGGTACAGGGAATCAGTGTCTCTGTGCAGGAAGTACTGAGGGTCTGTGCCCACCTCAGAGCTAGAGAAGAGGACACACAGAGCCCCGGGCTGGCCAGCAGAAAGGAGCCCCGCGTGAGTGTGAGATGCAGAGAGTGTGTGTGAAGAAGGCTTTAGAAAGGAGAAGAAATCCCAAGGAAGCTGCATCCAGTTCTACCCTTTGCTTGTATCGGTGCACTGGCTAATACCCAGGTAAGGACTGAGCTTGGCTCAGCCAGGTCAGAGCCACAGAGCCTCACTCTAGGACTGCTCCACAGCTACCATCTCTCCCTCCTTGTGTCCCAAAGTTCTGGGAGTAGGGGATGGATTTAGCCCCTCATCACTTTAATCTCTTTTGATTAGTGACTTAATCCAAGGATCAAGGGCCATGGAACTTTGCTGAAGAGAAAACCCGCTGCTCCACTACTGCACCCCAACCATCACTGAAGTCCATGGTGAGCCTGCTGAAATGGCTGACCAGCCTTGGACTCACCGTGGCCACTGGGCAATCCAGCCACAGTGCAGGGCCTTCTGGACCAGGCCAGAGCATCACCTCCCAGCAGAGATGCTTGTGGGTGAAGCGACAAGACACCAGGGAGGAGAAAAGACAGGCTGGGGTAGAGGATGCAAATACGTTTCTGCACTTAAAAAACCCTTTCCTGGCTGACTTTGTTAGTATTCAAACATACATTATAGCTGGTGCTGTACTGATTGGTAATCACGATGTGATATTAACTGAAGCTCTTTCTTTGCTCTTAAAATAAGTGTTTTTAAAGAAAAAAATAAATGAAGGAGGAAAACAGGATCTCTTTCAAGGAATAATGCTTCAAATGTCATGTGAAAGTTTAAAAAATAAAGTTGCCAAAATACATGAATGCACAGATTGCAGATGTTACACTGTAGAACCTCCTTCTTTTTTCCCTTGATTATTAAAAAAAAAAAGAGGATAGCTCTTACGACTAGATGACTTCTTTCTACTCTTTCAAAAAAAAAGCATATGTACAATCTCTAAATATATTAAACTTTGCTCTGTGCAATTTCATTTAACATTCCTATGGCTGATCCTAGGCCCCCGTCCCGACACAGTGCATCCTATAAGGTGCTCTTACTTCTTTGCATAGGTATAGGAGGAATAACTTTAGCAGGGCAATCAAGAGTAGGGTAGACAGAGAATGAGCTTATTTATAGGGCTTGACAACTACTCCCCTGTCCCCGCACCACTACCACCAAGACAGACAAACAAACAAATACCACGCTAGAAAGTCTAATAAATGGAACACAGTGCAAGCCCTGGTCCTATTAAATTGAGAGATTCCTATACCAACACGCATTTTCCTTTTGGTGTTCTGTATGTTCCCTTCTGAGCAAATTCTTAATGAATAGCTCCAATATTTTGATAAGAAAAATAAAGGTTTGGACCTTCCTTTTCCCCATATAATCTTTACATTGTTCATTAACCCATCTCCCGGACATGCTAAAGCATAAAACCTATAAAAGTGCACTCAGAATGGATGTTGACCTCACATAACTTTCTGAACAGATGGGGACGTGGAGGCTGTGCTCTGCTGTGTAAATAAAGCACACCTGCCGGGATGGTCTGGCGTTCTCTACCTTTTCTGAAAACAGTCAGCGGTGGCGTTTTGAGGGAAGGAAGGCCTGATGAGCCACTGACCTGGCAACAACTGTCAGATAAGCAGTGACGAAGAGATCCGAGCTATGGCTGGCGTCGCATCCCTGAAGGAAGCTTTGAGGCTTACCCAGGTGGCAATGCGTGCCAGGTCTTGAGTGCATTGTGGCCGGGAGAGAGTGGGCCAGGCCACCCCTCAGGGAAGGCTTCCGAGGAAGACTCCCAGACGTTTCCCAACAGTGACAGCGGGATGTCCTGAACTCAGCTGGGGCTGAAGTCTGCTGGTGATGTCCATTGTCAATCTCTTTTCAAGCTTATGCCCTCCTGGGCCCTTCAAGCTAATAGCTCTACCGTGGTTCAGTTTGGGGCCATTCTTTAAAACAAAACAAACAAACAAACAAGACATAGAAAAGATACCCAGACTGCTGCCGTTTCCTGGCAACACATCATGATGTGTACTGCTCCCAGAAGTCCAATGGAGAACAGGCAAAAGACTATTCACAATGAAAACAGGTATCGCTCTTTGTACAAATGCTACTGAATAACATGTAGCTTTTTTTTTTAAGTGTCAAAAAAAAAAAAAAAACCCCAAAAACCTCAGAAACGACATTATCCAGAAAGGTTATCAAAATGGGCTTCCTTTCCAGGAAAAATGGGCTTGGTTGGTTCGATTGCTACAGAAGTCCACAGTTTTCAGAGCTAGACATACAGCAAAAAAAAAAAAAAAAAAAAAAAAAAAAAAAGTTGATTTTTGAAGGAAAAAAGTAGTTACAGCTGCTCTCGGCTGGGTTCTCAGCAAGAACAGTGAGGGTGGTGACCTTTTTTGTTTTTTGCTGCGATTTCACCAAGGTTCCCGGAAGTGCCTTCCCTGGGTTTCAAGTGTGTTTTTTTCAGAAGGAAAAGCGCTTTCCAACACCCTCAGCACAAGTCAAGGGCAGGAGGGTCTGGGCGATGATCAGGGGCCTGTGCATTAGTCAATGAACCGCTGGCAGGCCTTCTTCCAGCGGCAGGCCGTGCACCACATGTCACGGTTCTCCATGCCGTACACCTTCCGGCACTTCTTCCCCTCTCCCCGGGGCTTCCTGTAAGACAGGCCAGGAAACAGTATTCAGTGTGAGGGATTCAATGGGCATTCTTTGGAGGGCTCAAAATCCCTGGAAAAATCTAGAAAAAGTTAGGAAACGTAGTAGGGGGTCTCTCTAGGTTCAGCCATTAACCTGTGTGGGATGTGTTCACAGCCACTACACTGAACTGTTAACATTTGCTACTTATAGTACTTCCAGAACTCTTCAGCTTCTATTTGTCCATTTGTAGACGTGTCCATTTGGGCATCTCCATAACATTGAATTAAATGAGTAAATACAAGAAATACCAGTAGAAAGCATTATTCTTTCAAGTTTGTTTTTTTTTTTTTCCCAGTACGCGGGCCTCTCACTGTTGTGGCCTCTCCCGTTGCGGAGCACAGGCTCAGCGGCCATGGCTCATGGGCCCAGCCGCTCGGCGGCATGTGGGATCTTCCCGGACCGGGGCACGAACCCATGTCCTGCATGTCCAGCGGGTTGGTCCCGCTGCAATGGCAGGCGGACTCTCAACTACTGCGCCACCAGGGAAGCCCTCAAGTTTTTAAATATGTACTTTCAAATGCTCTCTTGCTTCTCAAATTTCTAGTCTTCTGGTTAAGGGAATCCTGGTGAGGTCCTCCTTGATCTGGATTAAAAACTCTATTTTGTACTTCATTTCATACAGACATTAATGCAACATGGCTTTAAAGAGACCCTGTAATCAGCATTACCTATTCTGCAAGAAAATTTACTGTAAACTGTGACCCCAGAAAAATAACAAATCTTTATCAAGAGTTAATAGATGGGGAAAATCATGGGAACAAAAGAAGGGGTGTTTCATCCATTTCAGGGGAATTTTATGAAGATTGTATCTCTGGTTTCTCTTTTCCTCGCTGTTCTATTTTTCAGTTAATTCCCTGGAGAGGAGGCGTGTGGGGTTTCAAGCAGTCATACCTTAGGCTGACCGTCCCTCTGGGTGGGGAGGACAAGACGGTGTGAGTGTGCTGTCTCTGCTCTCCTGTGCCCACCGGGTGACTGTGGGTTGGTGACACCTAGTAAGCACATGGAAAACAAAGTTAACGGGGCAGGCTCTCCTCACCATGCATTTCGTTAGCCTTTGCCACGTGGGCAGGGGTACCCAACCATCAGACACGGAGAGGCTGTGCTTCCTTCACAGAGACCACATGTTAAAATGGACGGGGTGATGCTCATGGTGGAATTTAAAGGCATCCCCCAACAGAAAAGACCCAGCAACAACGAATACTTTACAAATCTTCATGACTTCACAACATCTCTGCCTTCCCAGTTGCCCATTTTCACTTGAATATTTTAAACCTTAAAGCATATTCCTATTCCAAGCCTCATCCGTCTCTCTTTTAAAGAAGAAAAGAGGTTTAGAGAGTTCTCTGAGATTATACAGCTAGTCAGTGGCAACACACAATGTGGATCTCAGCCTTCTGTTTATTCAGTTGGATCATTCACAGCCAGTAAATAAATGGCTTCTTGCATAAGACGTCCACATGGCAGACTCTGGGGTCTGAACAGGGATAATGGCAAGAAGCAAAGATCCTGAGCAAATCAAGAATGAACGTCAACCTTGTAGTACTTACTGAGCATCCGCTATGTGCCAGGGTCACTGACAACAGCTTTACTTTCACATCTACCCCATGTGATAAGTACTCACCATTCCTAGTTTATAGATGAGGAAACCAAGCCCAGGAAGGTTAAATAACTTGCCCCAGGTCATGGAACTTGCAATGGCCAGGGCTGTACTGAGCTCTCCCTGATGCCAGAGCATGTGTTTAACCCTCTTATGCCCCACCTCTCAGTCGTAATGATGGGAGGGTCCCCTTTGTTCTCCATTCCTCTTGCATTTCTCACTTATTCTCTTTGTATCACCTGCTCACCTAGCACTAAATATCTTCCCAGCAAATGGGATTCTCAAAAGCTACACAAAGCTAATTTTATAACAAAAGATAAATGATGTTTCAAGTAAATATACAATACTTCCATACGCAAAAGAGCAAACATCTAATAAATTGATAAACTTAATCACTTAGAAGCCAACATGACCACAGAAATACCAGTATCAACCAACAGTCATGGGAACATTCCATAGAATTGATTTTCTCTAGTACAGGGACCAGTATTTTCTATTTTCTTTCAATGTAAAGGAATGTACATAAGTGTTATTTTCCTAGTCATTAATTTAAAAAAAATTAAACATGTAAGAAAAAAAAAACCTAACATTTTAAACCTTTTTTTTTTTTTTTTTTTTTTTTGTGGTACGCGGGCCTCTCACTGTTGTGGCCTCTCCCGTTGCGGAGCACAGGCTCCGGACGCGCAGGCTCAGCGGCCATGGCTCACGGGCCCAGCCGCTCCGCAGCATGTGGGATCTTCCCGGACCGGGGCACGAACCCATGTCCCCTGCATCGGCAGGTGGACTCTCAACCACTGCGTCACCAGGGAAGCCCTAAACCATTATTGCCATGAGTCTCATTTATTCTGTACCATTGGTCTTTACTTTTTGCTAAAGTTAGGTGGATTGAGGGCCAGCAGAGGTGAGTGACATACATAATTTTTTAAAAACCAAAGCTTTGGAGTTCAGTGTCTGCATTTGATGTGGATGGATATGTAGGTTCTTCCAGAAGCAGAATCCCCACCTCCCACTCCCATCCCCCATCCCATCGGGACCAGGATGCATATTAGCACAGTAGAAGGAGTGAACGCTTCAGGGTTTACTACCATTGTAGATGATCTAGAATATGCTCATATGACTTGTTTTAAGTGCTCAGGACAATGAAAAAAAAATTTTTGTTTTAAAAATTAGTGTAGAATTTGTAGAATCCCAAGAGTACCTCTTTATTCAGTCAGAGAACTGGAAATGTTTAGGTGACACGACAGTGACACTGTTTCCATTAGCCAGGGATAATGTGGAAGATTCTAAGTTTTGCAGAATTGCCATACGTCAATTTTGTGTGGGGTGATATGAGATTATAAAATGCTCTTCATTCAACAAATATTTGTTAAATACTTAGCATGCCCCAGGCACTGTTCTAGATTGTGGGGATACAGCGCTGAACAAGATAAAGTCTCTGCCCTCATGGAGCGTACATTCTAGTGGGGAGATAGACAATAAGTACAAAACAAGTAAGGGCATTTTAGTGATAAGTGCCTGAAGAAAATGAAACAGGCTACCAGGCCAAGCGTGATGGAAGGAGAGGACATATTTGTTCAGGGTGGTGAGGGAAGGCTTCTTGGGGAGGTTACCTTTGATCTACAGGGCACTCCGGGGAAAGGGGGCGGGCAAGGGCCAAGGCCTCCCAGGTGCAGAGTGCCAGTGGGGCCGGAAGACAATGCGTGGGAGGCAGGAGGAAGGCGGGAGGACAGGAGGTGGTGGGTTCAGGTCATGTCTTGGAGCTGTGATGAGGAATTTGAAGGTGATTCTAAGTGCAAGGGAAGCCAGTGGAGTGTTTTAAGAAAGTGAGACATCTGATTAATGCTTTACAAAGATCGTTCTGGCTCCTTGGAGAATGGGTTAGCAAGAGCCTGGACAGGAGCCCCGAGGACCACTGAAGAGCCTTTTGCACTGTTTCAGGAGAAAAATGTACTGGTGATTTAGATGAGAGTGTGGCAGTGGCGGGGAGAAGGGGCTGGATTCGTATCCTGTAAAGGCAGAGTCTGGGACTTGCTGATAAATGGGATATAGGACAGAAAATAAGAGGACAAATCTTTCGATGAATCAAGCATGCCTCCTAGGTCCTGGCCTGAGAGGCTGGAGGGATGGGGGTGCCACTTAACTGACATTAGAAAACTGGTGACCTCATAGGTTTAGGGGAGGAATGAGGGGCAGGTTTGGACCTACTGCAGGAAGAAACCTTCTCTACCTTCTTTATTTCTGCTAACGGCTTTCTTAAGTCTGGAGTTGAGGGCACACATGTTTTGTGTCTAGTCCTGTCTGATGGCAGCCCCTCCCGTTCTACAACAGACCTGGGTTTCTGCAGGTTGCAGCATAGTGGAAGCCAGGATCCTGTTCACACACCAGCGTGCGGCTTAGTTCTGTGGGAGGATCAATATCCTCCCGCTATCGATCGGGAGCTTTCCTGGAGAATTTTTAATAGCAAGACAATCATGTTTTGGCATCTTATGTTAGCTGGGGCTGAGGCTAGGGGGAGACGGGCATAGGCAGCCAACATTTATTCAGTGCTTGCAAATGTGAAAGGCCACTAGGTTATTTATACTCTCTTTGAATCTTCACCAAAAAGCCTGCAAACTAAGCACTATCTGCATTTTGTAGGTAAGACAGTTTAGGCTTGGAGCAGGGAACTGGCCTACATGCATCCCAGAGTTAAAAGTAGTATCAGGAATTATCAAGAGCTTGTTAAAGTACCTTCCCCTGTGTTAGCTAATTTAATCCTCATGATAAGCTCAGGATAAGCATCGCTATCACTTCCACTTTTTAGATGAGGAAATGGAGAAGTTAAGGAAGTTGCTGAGGCCACGCAGAAAGTAAATGGCGGACCCAGGATTTGAATATGGGCTGTCTGACACCAGCCGACCTTGGAACTTGGTTCTGAATGGTGTTAAAGCCCTGCTTTTTCTCTCTTCCATCCTGCCTCAAAACTGATGGCAGTATTGTGTGCCCTGGAATAAAGCCCTGGAAAACATGATTTGTCTCTTTCTCCCAGTGGCCTACACATTCCAGAGTTATTTGTTTTACATCTTAACCATTTTTTTTTTTCGCGGTACGCGGGCCTCTCACTGCTGTGGCCTCTCCCGTTGTGGAGCACAGGCTCCGGACACGCAGGCTCAGCGGCCATGGCTCACGGGCCCAGCCACTCTGCGGCATGTGGGATCTTCCTGGACTGGGGCACGAACCCGTGTCCCCTGCATTAGCAGGTGGACTCTCAAGCACTGCGCCACCAGGGAAGCCCCATCTTAACCACTTTTAAGTTCTATTTGGGGACATGCTTTATAAAGCATATAATACACTTAGAGAGAGTACTGTATGGTATTATTTCTAAATAACTAAAATGGGCTATTTGCCTGTAATTTGTCTCCTGATTAGGTGTGACCTCAGAAGAGTTTAAAGAATTCTAAATTATAGTCTGCAAAAATCGTGGCTAATTTTTCCCATATGTTGAGTATATTTGTGTTATATGAGTCAACCCCAGATACGGAGCATCCACTTTCTCTGCCCCCAGTTTTACAGTAATGGGACGTGTCACAGATAACAACACTAGGAAGTACAACATAATGTCAGCCAGTGCCAGGCATTGTGTTCAACAATGCAACGATACAAGGTGGTTGTCGTAGAGCTGAGTCGAAGGCATTGCTTGAAAGAGGTCCTATGACCGGCTAGAGGTCACGGCTTGTAAATGCCAGTCAGGACTTGCCTCACACCAGAGCATTAATACAGATGTTGTGTCCTTCTGTAAATATGTTGGAGAAATTTCTTTTCTTTGTGATTTTCTATCCCCCAAATGGGGGAAAAAAAAAGAAAAAAGCCCCTTGTCTCGGTTTTAATCTCTTCTAACAGAATATTCTGAACCCTCCATCAAAGTGTTAATAAAAAACAAACCAGCTAAAAAGCTAACAATTAAGAACTACTATTTCAGGTCTGGAGACTGTCTTTCTGGCCTGAAGCCTCTTGGAATGGCCCTTGGATAGCAGGTTGATTAGCTCTTATTTGCTTGCATGGGGTCTATTATGGACTGGATTTTGTGTCCGCTCCACCCCCCTTCACATGTTGAAGCCCTAATTCTCAGTGTGGTTGTATTTGGAAATGGGGTCTCTAAGGAAGTAATTAAAGACAAATAAGGTCCATAGGGTGGGACCCTGATCCAATAGGATTAGTGTCCTTAGATGAAGAGACACCAAAGGGCTCTCTCTCTATCTCCCTACCCCCTGAAAAGAAAAGGCCATGTGAGGACATATCAAAAAGTTGGCCCCTGACAAGACAGCAGGAGAGCCCTCACCAGGAACTGAATCAGCTAGCACACTGATCTGAGACTGCTGGCCTCCAGAACTGTGAGAAAATAAATGTGGGATGTTTAAGCCACCCAGTCTATTATGGCAGACTAACACAGGGGCCAAGAGCTCTCAGCTTTCTGCCATGAAAAGACAGGGAAAGAAATGGAGATAATTAGGGGTCATTGGGGAAAAACAGGTCAAAGAAAGCAGTAATTAACCATGGTCTTCTCCCTACCCCTATGTCCATAGCCTTGGGCTAGAAAAGACTGAAACATTACATTGGTGAATATGCGATTGACCTTCTGGGCTATACACCTCCGGGAAGAGGTCTTACCCAGGGAACTTATTAAAGCCCCAAATTCAGTAAGTCCAGTGTAGGCAAATGAATAAATAAAATTCTTTAAACCTTGGGATTTCACAGAAGGAGATTATTTCTACTTTCTAGGAAGCATACAAAAGCATCCCCTCTTCAATACCAGGTCTCAAAGACATGGGAGAAAAGGAAACCTTAAATGGGGTTGACAAACTCAGAGTACTTGCTTTGGAGTACAACAAGAAAGGTGTTCTTTAATGAGGATTTAATAAAATGGCAACTGCTCTGTTCTTCAGTTTGGATAAAGTTGAAGCCACCACTAATACTAGTACCTTATCATTTAAAACTTTTAGAGCTTCTGTCTGAAAATCCTATTACACGAATTTAGGAGGTGGGGATTCACAGGTTCTCAGAGTCAGCCTGGCTCCCTGTTTTCTAGAGGCAGGACTAGCACCCCTGGAGAATTCAGGGATGGCTGCTGGCACCCAGCCAGTGGACATATGACAGTCCTATGCCTGGGTGGTGTGGAGTTGTGAGATCCAGCCCCCTGTAGAAGGGGGCGGACAGCAAACAGCCAGTCTTTTTCTTTTCTTTTAAAAAAAGCATTGATAGAGAGTAGGGCAACATGAAGAACACTTTTAGTAGTAAGCCTCCTTGTCTTCCTTCTAGAATTAAACAAAAGCCTTCGAAAATGGCAGCTCCCTCCATCCCCTTACCTTTATTTTTAGATAGCAATGGCAAGCCTGACTGCTGAAACAGTCTAAAACCAGATAGATTGGGAACTCTCTGGCGAAAGGATAAATTAGATGCTCCCATAGGATTTTAGTGGGATACCTAGTTAACTCAGTTACTCTATGTACTTTCTGTCAAAGCTCTAGTCCAGAACATCCCTGGTAAGCAATCAAGAGCAAAATGAGGGACTCTGTCCACAGTGTCCACAGAGAGAAGAGTTTTAGAATTTCACTGTTGAAAAACCAACAAGAGGAGGTATCCTGGCTGGTACCCTACCGTGAAAGACATTTAGGAACTTTGGAGGACACGGAACTAGTGAAATGTCAGAAAGAGAAAAACAAATATCGTATATGAACGCATATATGTGGAATCTAGAAAAATGGTACAGATGAACCGGTGTGCAAGGCAGAAATAGAGACACAGATGTAGAGAACAAATGTATGGACACCAAGGGGGGAAAGTGGGGGGTGGTGGAATGAACTGGGAGATTGGGATTGACATGTATACACTAATATGTGTAAAATAGATAACTAATCAGAACGTGCTGTATAGCACAGGGAACTCCACTTCACTGTACAGTAGAAACTAACACAACATTGTAAAACAACTATACCCCAATTTAAAAAAAAACAACCACGCAGCGTGATGTCACACTATGCTTCAGAAGGAGATGATTTAATTAATAGAACAAAGGGGAAAATATTCCATTTGGGCTGGTCATAGAGGTAATTTGAAAGGACGTCTGAACTGGGCTGTTCTGTCTACACACTATACTTGTTTTTACACCAGATGAGCTCTAGGGGGATGCTCTTGAAAATTCTGCTCAAATCAAAGAAGGGAAGGAACGGAATTTAGAACAGCAGGTCTCTGTCATTCTGCGATTGTAGCTGCCTTGCTGGCTTAGGGTTGTCTCAAGTGTCCTGTCGAGAGCCACTCTGGGTCTTTTTATGTCTATCCAAAAAAAAAAAAAAAAAGTCGCCAAAAGGGCTGGTTGTTTACCTCTGACACCCACCTTAGGGGATCACTGTTCCTGCCAGAAACAAAACTAATACCTACATGTCTAAGCTATTCTTTTTCAATGTTTACTAACAGGGCATTCATCGTATTCTTGCTTTTTGAGAACTACCAGCAGTTCCACTCTTCGTGAAGGAGGCACCTTTCATAATTATTCCAGAGCCATGATCCTGTTTAAAAATCCTATTCTAGGAGTATTTTCTGGAAGCCACAAATTCTCGAATTGCTGCCAGCAGGATGCTTTTTATTGTTGACTACTCCTCTAGGGAATTTAATAAATATTCATTGACAGAGCACAGCGTAATTGACTGAGCCACTTTCATTTTTATCAGCTCCACAGGAGGCCTTGGTATTTGCTGGAAACCTCTGGGAGTTGCCAGTGGTTGCAATAAGAAGCTTTTGTGAGGTCCTTAGGGAGAGGGGTGGAGAGGAGAAAATAAGGTTAATGTCTATTATCATAAGCCACTTCCCTGAACCTTATCAGGAGTTATAAACCCCCTTGGGCATCAGCGGTATGGGGGTCTATGGATATTCTGTGATAAGCTATAAAAGACCCAATATCTTTTTAAATGAATAGTTAAAAATCAAGCACATTCATGCTGAGTTTTCAGACAGTAATCATTTACTATATCAAATCAATTCTTATATACTACTTAAACCCGATGGCATATTTCAGCACTCATTTATTTGCAAATTACCCCTCAGCATGGACTATTCAGGCTTTGGAAGAAAAAAAAGTGATTTCAATTTCTACTATTTGAACTTGCAAAATGACATACCCACAAACAATAATTTCAAAGTCAAATCTTATAAAGTTACTCATAATGATAAGTGCCATTTACGTATAGGGTCTCTTTCTTTTATGTTCAGGGTCTGAGTTCAGCTATTAATTTTATAAAGCCTTTTGGAAACATACAAATATGCCACCCACACAAAAAATCTTGATATATTTCCAACAAGTTGTTTATCAACAGATGAAACTGTCTTTTAGTTTCTAAAATTCCAGTCAAAACACCTTTTTACAAAGAAGTTGGGCCTGTCTGGACCACGAGACACCTCGCTGAGTTTACAAATATCATAAAAAAAAAAAAAAGAATTCTTCTGGCATTCCAATTTTCGTCTTTTTCTTGCATGTTTCTACAATTTGTTCTCTAAATGTACGTTTGGCTTTGACCAGATTTCTGGCTTTTTGCTTTTCTACTTACTGGAATGCCTGTGAAGGTAACTGGAGGAGACTGCCAAGAAATGCTGAAGCTGCTGCCATTGGGGGTGAACTTGGCCGATCCTGGAATGTTCACAGGGGGCGTGGCCTGTCAAATAGAAAACAGAGAAAGTTGTTGTGAAAGAACATTTCACCTCAGAGTCTTAAGCTGTCATTTCCAAAGTAGGGCCTCAGAACTAATCTCAGTTATATTAATGACTAAATTATAGTAGCAGGAAATTAAACACAGTCAAAGAGAGTAGCTAGAGATAAACTTTTTAGCTATCTAAGCAATCGAAGGTATAAAAGGAGAAAGTTTTTGACTACCGATTTCTGAAAAGAAATTTGCTTATACATACATATACCTATTTTAGGACATCTGTGATATACAATTCCTCACTATCAAGTTGGGAAGTCACTTTTTTTATGCAGTGATGGTAGATTGTAAATTACAACACTTTGGGAGGGTAATTTGGCAATACATATAAAAATTCTTAGCGTTCTGTATGTTAGCTATTCCACTTTTAGAATTTATTCTCAGGAAATGGATATAAGGATGTTCATTGAAGAACTATGTATTATATTTAACAAAACTGGAAACACGTGTCCAATAATAGGGAAAAGGGTAGATATATCATGATATAGCCACGGAGCCATTAAAAATGATGTTGAAGAATACTCATTGGCGTGGGAAAATGTTCATGAGATATTAAGTGGAAAAAACAAAGCATAGTGAAAACAGTATTACAATAGATTCCATTTTTTAAAAAAAATGAGTATACATACACACATAGAATACTTTTGAAGGACATACCAAAACTATGAACCAAGGGGCTTTCTTGTTGTTGGGACTAAGGATGGATTTTCTTTCTTTGCTTATGTTTCTAATATTTTTATGCTGAGCATTTATAATATCTGTAAACAGAAAAATCCCAATATTGTGAATATATGGTTTGGGAAGGAACTCCTAGATCCCTTAGTGTGTGTTCCAACTCTCATTATATAGATAAGCAAAATAATTTAATTAAGTTGGTTCAAGCCCACAATTTCAGACCTAAATGCAACACTGACAAACAAGAACAAAGGAATGAATAATTCTTTTGACCGCCGTTAAGAAGAGTCAGGAATGAAAGTTATTGCATCAACTAATTTAATAATTAGCTCTATTCCATTGCTCTTGAGTTGAAGTCTACTAAATAAATGGCTGAATTCTTCCTCTACAGCTTTAGTTTTTCTACTTTTATACATATAGTTGCTAGTGACAGTGGTTTTGTAACTGGCACCATTGGAAAATATTTTGGCAATACATAGCTGTTCATGTTATATCCTAAGATTCAATAATTACTCTTCTGGAAATTCAAAGAAAAAATAAAGCTACCGGCACAGAGATATCCTCTGTAGATTTACTGATGATAATTAAAAAGCTGGATAGACTAAAAAGTAGATCCCTAACAAAAGAATGATTAAAACAATTTAATGTTTTGATTTAATTGAATTTGGTTGTATATTCAGTTCTATGGAAAGTGTTTATAAAACAAGGGTGAGAGAACACAATTACAAATATGTACAGGAGATTTTTTTTCTAAAAAGTTACATAAGGTGGTTGATAATTATGGGAAAATTTTTTTTAAATTTGAGTGTATTGAAACTTTACTAAATCAACACTTAAAAGAGTTAATAATTGCTGGGGGAAAAGGAGCTTTAGCCCTGTCCTGTATTTGCAGGATTTGTCTCTAAGGTCTTATGAGACTTTGGAGTGAAGCAGAATCCCCTAGAAGGTCTGTTAAACACAGACTGCTCAGCCCCACCCTTCCTTCTGGTCCCACAGGTCTAGGGCAAACCCAAGAAATGTACATTTCTAACAAGTTTCCAGGTGATGCTGACACTGTTGATTTGGGGAACACTGACAACCACAGCTCCAGTCTGAGAGAGTTAGTTACCAATTCAGAAGGGAGTGCACTAAGTCCCAGACTGGGGTGCAGGACGAAAGTGGCACTGTGTCAGCACTTTTCAATTCTCATCTTTTCACTTATTTTACTTTTTATTTAACAGGTACTTATATCATGTGCCAGGCACCCTTCTGAGAGATTTACAGTATTAAGGATTTTAATTCTCATAACAGCGTCTCAGGGATCGGATCTTCAATCAGTACTGCAAAGTCCAAGGACCTATAGGGTTTCATCTGTGCAAGATCCTGGCTTTAAAAGGAGAAAAAGAAAAAGCCAACTCTGCTACTGGGCTCTCTTGGATGCTGTTTTTCCACTGAGTTATCCTTTACTCAAGAGGTCAGAATGCTACTGCTTTTGGTCAGGAGTAAAGTGATTACTCTCACGGCCCCTTGCCAGTCACCTGGTAAGCGTGGTCGGTGTGCACGAGGTAGAGGGTGGTGGGAGCAGAGCGGCTCAAGGGTGTCATCAATTTTGTCTCAGTTTTGGCACAAGGAGTTTCTGTTCTGCTGGAATCTGGGATGGGGAAAGTAGGAGGCGAAGCCAGGGACTGGGAGGGCGAAACCGGGGCCAGGCTGCTCAGTCCGTCTGCCACCGAGTCTGTGTTGAGCTTGATCTCAGTGTAGTAAAAGTCTTCTTCTCCATCACTGTAGTCAGACTCCCCAACACGCCTAATGCAAAAGAGAGCAAAACAATCCTACTCACCCAAGCCATTTTCTTGCCTTGAAATCTGGCACATCACATGCTGTTCCTTCTGTCTGGAATGCTTTTCCTCTGTTCTGTCTGCCTGGCAAACTCTTACCTATCCTGCAACACTCAACCGTCCACTTCCAGGGAAGCCTTCCTTGACTTCTTAAAGCAATTTATTCAATTAATCAACCAATCAATCAATTATTCAACAACAATTCATTGAGAGTCTACTATGTCCTGGCTCTTTTTTTAGAGTCCCACTATTACAGTGAACAAAACATAAATAGACTCTGCCCTGATGGAACATACAGTCTAGGGGGAGAGGCAGACAAGAAACCCATAATGGAACACATCAAAAATAATAAAATACATAGGAATAAACCTACCTAAGGAGGTAAAAGACCTGTACTCAGAAAACTGTATGACACTGATGAAAGAAACTGAAGACAACACAAACAGATGGAAAAATACACCATATTCTTGGATTGGAAGAATTAATATTGTTAAAATGACCACACTCTCCAAGGCAATCTACAGATTCAATGTAATCCCTGTCAAAATACCAATGGCATTTTTCACTGAACTAGAACAGATACTTTTAAAATTAGTATGAAAACACAGAAGACTCCAAATAGCTAAAACAATCTTCAGAAAGAACAGAGCTGGAAGAATCATGCTCCCTGACTTCAGTATAAAGCTATAGTAATCAAAATTGTATGGCACTGGCACAAAAACAGACACATAGATCAATGGAAAAGAATAGAGAGCCCAGAAATAGACTCACGCACTTGTGGTCAATTAACCTGTGACAAAGGAGGCAAGAATATACGATGGAGAAGAGGCAGTCTCTTCCATAAGTGGTGCTGGGAAAACTAGACAGCAACATGTAAAAGAATGAAATAAGAACACTCCCTGGGCTTCCCTGGTGGTGCAGTGGTTGAGAATCTGCCTGCCAATGCAGGGGACATGGGTTCGAGCCCTGGTCTGGGAAGATCCCACATGCTGCAGAGCAACTAAGTCCGTGAGCCACAACTACTGAGCCTGCATGTCTGGAGCCTGTGCTCTGCAACAAGAGAGGCCGCAATAGTGAGAGGCCCGTGCATCGCCATGAAGAGTGGCCCCCACTTGCCGCAACTAGAGAAAGCCCTCACACAGAAACGAAGACCCAACACAGCCAAAAATAAATTAAATAAATAAATAAAAATTAAAAAAAAAAGAAAAAAAAAGAACACTCCCTAACACCATATACAAAAATAAACTAAAAATGGATTAAAGACCTAAATGTAAGACATGACACCATAACACTGCTAGAGGAAAATATAGGCAGAACACTCTTTGACATAAATTGTAGCAATATTTTTTTGGATCTGTCTCCAAGCAAAGGAAATATAAGTAAAAAATAAATAAATGGGACCTAATTAAACTTGAAAACTTTTGCATAGCAAAGGAAACCACTGACAAAACAAAAAGACAACCTATTGAATGGGAGAAAATACTTGCAAGTGATATGACCGATAAGGGGTTACTATCCAAAATATATAAATAGCTCATTAACACAACCTTAAAAAAAAAACAACCCTATTAAAAAGTGGGCAGAAGATCTGAATAGAGTTTTTTCCAAAGAGGACATGAAGATGGCCAACAGGCACATGAAAAGGTGCTCAACAACACTAATCATCAGGGAAATGCAAATCAAAACCACAATGAGATATCACCTTAAACCTGTCAGAATGATTATCATCAAAAAGAACAAAAATAACAAATGTTGGTGAGAATATGGAGAAAAGGGAACACTTGTACACTGTTGGTGGGAAGGTAAATTGGTGTAGTCACTGTGGAAAATAGTATGGAGGTTTCTCAAAAAACTGAAAATAGAACTACCATATGACCCAGCAATTCCACTCCTGGGTATATATCTAAAAAAAAAACAAAACAGAAATTCAAAAAGATACATGCACCCCAATGTTCATAGCAGCATTATGTACAATTGCCAAGATATGGAAGCAACCTAAGTATCCATCAACAGATGAAGGATATAGAAGATGTGAGATACACACACACACACACACATACACACACACAGACACACACAATGGAATACTACTCAGGCATTAAAAAAGAATGAAGTTTTTGCCATTTGTAACAACATGAATGGACTTGGAGGGTATTATGCTAAGTGAAATAAGTCAGATTGAGAAAGACAAATACTGTATGATATTACTTATATATGGAATCTAAAAAATACAACAAACTAGTGAATATAACAAAAAAGAAGCAGACACAGATATAGAGAACAAACCAGTAGTTATCAGTGGGGAGAGGGGAGGGAGGAGGGGCAGTATATGGGTAGAGGATTAAGAGGTACAAACCATTATGTATAAAATAAGCTACAAGGATATATTACTGTACAATACAGGGAATATAGCCAATATTTTGTAACAACTATAAATGGAGTATAACTTTAAAAAATTGTGAATTACCAGAATGTACACCTGTAACTTATATAATATTGTACATTGACTATAACTCATAGAAACTGTAAACCCATAAGGAAATAGACATTTAATACATCAGGTAGTGATAAATCCCAGAAAGAAAAATTAAGCAGCATTAAGAGTGTCCTTAATCAGCATAAATGATGGGGGCATCATTTTAAATACTGTGTTCAGAGGAAGATTCTCCGAGGAGGTAATATTTGAGCAGACGTCTATATGAGGTGAGGGAGAAACCCATGTGGGAACCATGTGGGAAGGATGCACAGAGTCCTGGGGTGGGCCGTCTTGGCACTTTCCAAGAAGGGCAGAGAGGCAGGTGGCTGGTGCTCGGGGCACCAGGCAGAGAGTAATGAGAGAAGAGTAGCAAGGAAGCCAGAGGCAAGATCGCCCAGGGCTTTGTAGCCCTGGGGAAAGACTTGGGATTCTGTCCTGAATGTGATGGAAGCTTCTGGGGATTTTGAGGACTCTAAGTTACTTTTTATTTTTATTTATTTTTTATTTTTAAAAATGGAAGTATAGTTAATTTACAATGTTGTGTTAGTTTCAGGTGTATAGCAAAGTAATTATATATATTTTTAAATATATTATATATATATATATATATATATATATATATATAAAGCATATATATATTCTTTTTCAGACTCTTTTCCATTATAGGTTATTACAAGATATTGAGTATAGTTCCCTGTGCTATACAGTAAGTCCTTGTTGTTTATCTGTTTTATATACAGTACTGTGTATTTGTTAATCCCAAGCTCCTAATTTATCTCTCCCCAGTTCACCCCCTCTCATGCTATGCCCTTTGGTAACCATAAGTTTGTTTTCTAATGCCATCTAATGCCATTTGTAGCAACATGGATGGACTTAGAGATTTTCATATTAAGTGAAGTAAGACAGACAAAGGCAAATATCATATGCTACCACTTATATATGGAATCTAAAAATATGATACCAATGAACTTATTTACAAAACAGAAATAGACTCATAAGTTACTTTCTTTTTTTTTTTGGTGGTACGCGGGCCTCTCACTGTTGTGGCCTCTCCCGTTGCGGAGCACAGGCTCCGGACGCGCAGGCTCAGTGGCCATGGCTCACGGGCCCAGCCGCTCCACGGCATGTGGGATCTTCCCGGACCGGGGCACGAACCCGCATCCCCTGCATCGGCAGGTGGACTCTCAACCACTGCGCCACCAGGGAAGCCCCATAAGTTACTTTTTAAAAGGATCACTCTGGCAATTGTCTGGAGAGAGAATAGAGGAGAGGAGGGCAAGAGGGGTGGGAGGCCAGCGAGCCGACTGTGGAGCAGTTGACAGTGGCCGGGCAAGAGGTGGGAGGTGGAAGTGACCTGAGCTCTCAAATCGGGGAAGCATTTTGCACGTTAGGCGTTAGGACTTAATTCCAAACTGTTAGATCCTCTGAGCTCCCTGTGAGGTGCGTTCAGTTTATTTAGTTCACTTTATGTAATGACTTGGTACATTTCTGTAATTTTTTTTAAACCCCTGTCGCCTCCCGAAACTGATTCTCTAGGGCTATGTCTTGTTCATCTTTGTGTCACACCACACAGATCAGCGCATGTGGCCTACAGTAGGTGCCTATTAAATGTTGAATGAATGAACGAAGGAAGCTGATGTTATAGCAGTGATTCCCAGCATGAATTCTGGAGTCGGATCTCCTGGGTTAAAATCCTGACAGCTTCTAGCTGTGTGTGTGATTTTGGCAGCCCGCACCCTTATATAAAATGACGTAGCACAGCTGGCCCTCCGTATCTGTGGGTTCCGCAGCTGCAGGTATGGAGGCCTACTGCATACGTGCTTAGAAGTGTACCGCACACATAATAAGCACTGAGTGCGTATTAAATAAAAATAAGGCTGATGTTAAAAGGCCTCAATGTTGGGACTTCCCTGGTGGTTCAGTGGTTGAGAGTCCGTCTGCCGATGCAGGGGACATGGGTTCATGCCCTGGTCTGGGAAGATCCCACATGTCGCGGAGCGGCTGGGCCCGTGAGCCACGGCCGCTGAGCCTGCGCGTCCGGAGCCTGTGCTCCACAACGGGAGAGGCCACAACAGTGAGAGGCCCACGTACCGCAAAAAAAAAAAAAGAGTAGACCCCGCTTGCTGCAAGTAGAGAAAGCCCACAGGCAGCAACGAAGACCCAAGGCAGTCAAAAATTAATAAATAAATTTATATGTATAAAAAAAAGCCTCAATGTTTACTATCACCAGGAAAAATATCTTCTAGTACTTCCACAGTTTTTCTCCCTGAGACATGGAAAATTGTACTCTTCCACAGAAAGCTTTGCATAAAATAACTGTCGAATAAATAACATTTATTGGATTTATGAATTTCTAGGGAAATGGTGCACATCTGGCCACTTGGTTTTATGGGATAGCCTCTGCACATCTCCCTTCCCTGGGGCTTCCCCAGATTTCATGACCACATCCAGCAGGCGCAGGACACTGACTCAGAATAAACTTTTTTCCCCACTTACAATCCCTGTATAGAACTTAAAATCTCCCCTTCTCCTCGGCCTTTCTGTTTAGCCACATCGGCGGCTTCTCCCAGCCTCGTTCCGTTTCCCCTGAGGTCTCAGGCTGAGGCGTCTAGGGAGGTGTCTGCGCCGTATCAGGTCAGGCTGGGCTTGGCTTTCCTACAAGCAGAGCATGGAAGACCCCAGAGAGTGGGCTGAAGAATGTGTGCCTGTTCTATTCCTGTCCCCACTTCCTCTCCAGTAAAGGGCAGGCCGAGTTGCTACTGGCTGCCTGAGTGCCACTAATAGACACACAGGCCTGGGGGAAATTGTGTGTCCTACACGGGGATAAATCAGGATCAGCCCCTGGTGTATAAGAATGGAGTGAGACTTAAGAGAAAAACAGTGTACTTTTTATACTGGCACGGTGTGCACTGCAGCTACATCAGATGCAAGACACATATTTGGGGGTTCTGGAATGCCCCCTTCTTCCCCTAGTTCCCACAGCCAACACTCATGAAAAATGCCCCATCCTGCTACAGTCACATCATGGAGGACATGGATTAAGGCAAAGGCGGTCCCCTTCCGACCCCTACCCAGGTCCGTGACAGCTTCATATACATACAGAGCAGCCTTGGAATCCTGCTAACCCAGGCCCATGCCTGTGCGATGGCTGGCAGGGATGTGAATCCTAATTCACCAAGGCAATGTGAAGCACACAGAGTAAAAAGGGAATCCCAGGGAAGTGAATACAGCAGCTGCACGTTGAATTTCACCCACCATGAGAGCACCCCGGAAGCTCAAAGGAAAATCCTGTGATGCCATTTATAGTCTATAAATACATATATGTGGCATGTGTTTCTGTGTAGTGCTGACTAGGATTCGAATCGTTGGGCAGAGGGACTTTAAAACAAATACCCCAGGTCCTGATTATAGCTTCCAGAAGCCCTGCCTAAACCTTTAAAGAACTCTGAGCTAGTTACTCTGTGAGCTGTGCTGACAGTGAGGTTTGAGGGGAGAAGCCGCAGGATCTCCTTCTCGAAGCCTTTAGGAACAGGAGCGCATTCTGCCCCGCAGTGGTTCAGTGTGGTGTTTCCTGGAGGATGAGGTGGACCCTCAGGCTAGCGGAGCAGACACCCTTCTTTGCTGGGCCACACCCACGGCGCTTGGTGACTTTCCACGTGCTGAGCCCTGGAAGGGTCTGGCTGTGTCTCCAGCATCCCAAGCCTACAGGTTAGGGAGATAGATCTCTGCTTCTCTCCAGTCACTGAAGAGGCCAATCCACACCAATCAGCAAAATCACCTTAGAACCAGTTCTTGTTTTCTTTTTCTACCACTTTTTTTTTTTTTATGGATGATGCATTCCCTAAATTTATCCCTTGCTGGGCAAAGTGACTGTAGTGTTTATTTCTCAACACTCATCTTTTTGAAAGGGCTCCTCTGTGTCCAAGCATTTTGGGGGCTGGTCATGTATTTGGATTTGCCTTTTGCACACTGGTTATGACTTACAGCTTCTCAAGGTCTCTTCTCAGTCCCAGATCCCTGGACAAGAAAAACCCAGAGACTAAAGCACAAGGCAACTGAACTACCATTGTCCCTCTGGAGTGGCCCCCTAATCCCTGTTGCTAGAAACTTAGTTTCATCTTTCCTTAGAATGGTTTTTATATAACACAAGGAAGTGTCAGTTGTACAAATAAAGGACTTATTTCGGCAACAGAAAATGATAGAGCAGGTCATCAGGCGTCATAAGAACAGCAACAGCAGCACTGATTGTCACTGTGGTTCTTAAACGCTTCTCAGGTTATATCTGCCTTTGAGGCTCAAAGTCCATTGGGAAAAAAGTGCACATCTAATTTTACAGACAATTTCAGGGGGTTCAAGGACCCCTTACCCTACCTTACCCTACCCTACCCTACCCTAGTGGTCCATCTTTTACAAATTATTCTAACATACATTTTAGTTTTGACCCTCACACATGCCCCTGCAGGGCTGATATTATTAGCCTCATTTTCAGAAGGACCTGAGGCTCCAAGCAGTGACTTGTTTAATACACTTAGTGCAGCGGTCCCCAACCTTTTTGGCACCAGGGACCAAAGTTTCTGGAAGACAGTTTTTCCACAGAGCGGGTGGTGGAGGAGGATGGTCCAGGAGGTAATGCGAGCGATGGGGAGCGGCTGTAAATCCAGGTGAAGCTTCACTCACTTGCCCGCCGCTCATCTCCTGCTGTGCGGCCCGGTTCCTAACAGGCCACGGACTGGTACCAATCCTCGGTCCTGGGATTGGGGACCCCTGACTTAGTGAGTATATCAGGGAGGCTTTACAAATTTAAGTCCACTTTCTTTCCACTTGGCATACTGGCCTATATGATCTGCAGTGGGCATCTCCATGGTGATTAGGAAGATCAAGCTGGCTTAGTCCCTAGTCCTGTGTTCAGAATTTTTAAGGCACAGTGTGGTGTGTAATTCTGAGTGCAAGTGACCCTGGATCGAACTGATGGAGATACGCCAAGCTCTGAAGGGAGGGCTGCCTTACCCAAGATGAATGGTCCGGATGTGCTTCTGGATACCCACTGCAGTGCTCAGAACTTTCCCACAGTTTTTCCAGAGGCATTTGAACATCACCTTCATGGAGTTCTATAAATGGGAGAGAAAGTTACATTAAAATGAAAACTAACCCAACAATTTTAATTTTTTCCTTCATTAGAAAAGTAGCAGCATCCCATTCTCTTGACTGTAACTCAGCACACCATTCTAGGAAACGCCCTGGCTGGTGAGGATCTCGGTGACCTCAGAGATTTACTTGCATCCTTCGTGAATACTGAGCCCTGCTGGAACATTTAGTTCACTTTCATTAAGGTGGTCACAGTGTCATTTAGGCATTAATGACAGTGTCTAACATTCACTGAGCACTTACCATGTGCCAGGTGCTAGTCTAAGAATTTATCTCACTTAGTCCTAAAAGATGGATGCTATTATTATCACCATTTTACAGATTCATGGAAAGCTTCAGGAAAACTTGCCCTGTCTATGAGCCAGCTTCCAGCAAAGCTGAGATGTGAAGTTTGGGAGTCTGGTTCCAGGAACCACTCTCTCCACCAGGATACAGTTCCATCTTCTCTTACAAGGACCTCAGAAGTTTTCCAAAACAGTCCAGCACAGTGATTGAGAGCACCGATTCTGGACTGCCTTTCTCAAGTCCTGGTTTCCTTATTTATCAAGTAGGAACAATAGCACCTGTCTCATAAGGTTATTATGAGGATTAATTATGAGGTCATGAAAGTGAATCATTTAGCGCAATACTGACGGGAGCAATTATTCAACCAATGGCAGCTATTATGGTCTTATTATGATTATACTTCCCGGAGTGAATTTGACAGGGAGTGAGTTCTCTCCAGGGAGGGTGCTTGTCGTTGGACTGCTGTCTGTTTGCTAATTGTTTCCATGGGCACGGTGACAATCACTTCCATGTACTCACCAAGCCCCATCTCGTTTTCGCCTGGGAACAGACTAGACTTCACTTCCCAGCCTCCCTTGCAGTTAGGTGGGGTCAGGGCCAGGGGAACATGGGCAGAAGTGACGCACATTCCTTCTAAGCCTCGTCCCTAAACTACTTCTCAATGTCACCCAAGCCCGCTCTGCTGACTAGAGGTAGGGGATACCCAGGGACTTAGGGGACAGTAGAACCACTAGATCAGAGATTTTTAAATTTTCAATATTTAAAAAATGGAAGTATAGTTGATTTACAATGTTGTGTTTAGTCCTGCTGTATAACAAAGTGATTCAGTTATACATATATATATATATATATATATATACACACACACACACACACACACACACACTTTTTTTTTTTTTTTTTTTTGCGGTACGCGGGCCTCTCACTGTTGTGGCCTCTCCTGTTGCGGAGCACAGGCTCCGGACGCGCAGGCTCAGCGGCCATGGCTCACGGGCCCAGCCGCTCCGCGGCATGTGGGATCTTCCCAGACTGGGGCACGAACCCGTGTCCCCTGCATCGACAGGTGGACTCTCAACCACTGCGCCACCAGGGAGGCCCACACATTCTTTTTTTAAAATATTCTTTTCCATTATGGTTTATCACAGGATATTGAATATAGTTCCCTGTGCTATATAGTCAGACCTTGTTGTTTAGATCAGGGATTTTTAATCTTTTGTTTGCCATGAACTCTTCTGGCAGTCTGTTAAATTCCATGGACCCCTTCTTTTTTTTTTTTTTTTTTTTGCGGTACGCGGGCCTCTCACTGTTGTGGCCTCTCCCGTTGCGGAGCACACGCTCCGGACACACAGGCTCAGCGGCCATGGCTCACGGGCCCAGCCGCTCCGTGGCATGTGGGACCTTCCCGGACCGGCGCACGAACCCGTGTCCCCTGCATCGGCAGGCGGACTCTCAACCACTGTGCCACCAGGGAAGCCCCATGGACCCCTTCTTGAATAATGTTTTTTAATGTTTAAAATAAAATACATAGGATTATGAAAAACTGCAAGAGTACTGAAATAGCTATCAAAATATTTAAAAATTTTGTGAAATGGTAATATATGTACTCTTTAACCCATTAAATAACAAGATTTTTAAGTGAGTCTAGTAACTACCATAATCTCAAAGTAGTGTTAAGCATAAATGATATTTCATGATATCTGCTAAAATTGTAAGGTGATATGAAAATATCCATGATTTCTATTGTTACTAAAGTCACAGGTGGCATTAACATTATTGTGGTTTGATGTCTTCGATCATAATTGCAGGAAATGCTAAATTATAGTTAAAAGATTCATGACAATAAAGATATACTTCTTCTCCCACCCAAGTTCACAGACTCCCTGAATTCTGTCTACCCCCTTTCTGGGACCTGTGGACTCCAGGTTAAGAACCTCTGTACCAGGAGGAAGGGGCCTGGGTCCCTGAAGGATTATGTGGGGCAGAGACACCCCTTCACCACCCCCACTGACCTGATCGGATTGTGACATGAGAAGTCCTTTACGGGGTTAAGCCACTGACGTTTGGAAATGGGTTGTTTCAACCGTAAGCCTACCCTGACCAATCAACATAACAGTCATGACACCTTCCTTGAACTGACAGAATTGATGTAGCTTTGTTTACAAGTCTAGTAGGATTTCTGCCCTCAAGCCCTGTTCTAGAAAGCAATCATTTACACATTTAGAGGATGATTCATCAGCTATTATGATGGGATTAATATCCTGATCCAGCCAGCCACCCCCGCCCCCGCACCCAAGTCTTTCTCTAGGTTTCTCGATTGAAACAAGGTACCTGGCAACTTCCCGGAGTGAGGAGTATCCTGTGTGTTGGGAATGGTCACTTTCAGCGTGGCAAGTGGCACATGGCCACAGTCTGCTGGGAAAGATTAGTGACAGCAGAAGGAGCTCACACCTCCTGTGGGCTTCATGAGCCCAGTGGCCTAGGGGTCCCAGGGGCTCTGGCCAGGTGGCCATCATTCCTGACACAGCAACCTAGCCATTCCCACTGTAGCTCCCAGGCATCTCAGACAGCCTGCCTGTGCTCCCCGCTGCAATGGGCGGTACTGAGCTCTAGGAGCTGCAGCAGCGAAGAGATGGAGCAGAAGGTGAGAGGGGGATGTGAAGGGAGCTGAGAAGCAGAGACACAATTAGGAGACTTTAAAGTACATGATCCTGATGCATCGGTGTTTATTCTAAGGAGACAGTTCACAAATTTCAGGCTGCCTGATCTCCTTGAGCCACTGATCCAAACGCCTGAGATGTAAGATGGGCCAAAGGGGGAGAGTTTAAATCTTGCCCTGCCCCCCACCCCAACCCCAAGGTTCACAAAAAAGAATTCTGCTTGGTGTTTTTTATTCAAAGCATATAACAACTTAACAGTATTAATGAACAAATCCTCCCCCTAGGAGTGCTTTCTGCCCATTTTTCAAACAATGAAGCTATACTATTAAAAATTATCTTCCACTTAAGGGAATTAATGACTCAAACCAAAATTACAGGTATCTGAGAGTCCAAATATCCATCTGGAAATGAAGTCATGATAGATGAAAACACTTTCTGATTCATTCCAAGCCTTTTTGCTGATGGTATTCCTTTATTCATTAAACCAGGTAGCTATTTAGCAAGGAATATTCCAGTGACTTCTTTTCTTTCCAGAAAGAAAAGAAGCTGTTCTCCAGGAACTTAGATCCTAGTGGGAGAGAGAGAGAAATGATAATAAATGATGATTGTTTCAGGTATGGTAAGGTCACTGGAAATGGGAGTGGGCTGCGTTAGGTCAGACAAAGCCTCTAGAAAGTGACTTCTGAGCTGGGACCTGAAGGTTGGAGAAGAAGCCGGTCGTGCTATGAGCTAGAGTTTTCCAGGCAGAGGGAAGAGTTAATGCAAATGTGTGAAGATGGGGAAGAGCTTGACATATTGTAGGGCCAGAAAGGACAGTGAATTTAGAGGGAAAGGAGAGAGGCTGTGATCTGTTTGAAATAATGTGGAGAGACAAGGAGGGTCAGCTCATGCAGGGTCTTGTAGGTGAAGGTAAGGAATTTGGATTTTATTCTAAAATAAAGAAGCTACTGAAGGGGTTTAAGGAGGGGAACGACATTATATGATTTAGGCTTTAAGAAAACATCACTCTATTCTGGGGAGAGAAAAGTAAGGTCACCAGTGTGATGCTCCCACAGATCAGAGAAGAGGGTGGCTGGAAGAAGGTTTGGGCAGTGAGAATGGAGAAAAGTAGACACATTCAAGATCTATTTTGGCACTCTGTAATGGCCTATATGGGAAAAGAATCTAAAAAAGAGTGGATATATGTACACGTATAACTGATTCACCTTGCTGTACACCTGAAACTAACACAACATTGTAAATCAACTCTACTCTAATAAAAATTTTTTTAAAAAGATCAATTTTTGAGGCAGATCTAACAGTACTTGCTGTTGGGCTGCGTATGAGGAATGTTAAAAGGGGCGGTGTCAAAGATGACTTCTATAGCTTTGTGAGTTGTGGTTCTGTGTGGGATATGCTAATGTTGAGATCCCTGTTATTGATCAAGAGGAGGTGGCAAGTAGCACCATGGATCTGTGAGCCTGGAACTGAGGGGAAATCAGGGCTAGAGACGTACATTTGGAGTCAGGAGCTGAAGGATTTCTTAAAACAGATCTGGGTGAGATCATCTAGGGAAAAAAGTGCAGCTAGAGATGATGAGAAGGCCCAGGATACTGCAGCATCCAATATTTCATGTAGGAGATTGAGAAAGAGCAGCCAGAGAGAGAGAGGGTGGGGAAAGTAGTAGTAATCCAGACAGTGTGGTATGACCAGCACAAATAGAAGAAAGTGGTTTAAGAAGGGATATGTGACTTATCCAGTATCACTTGATGATTCCTACCAATTAGTCAGTTAGATCAAGTCTTTTGAAATTAATATAATAGTACTACACAACGTTTAGAGCCAAATTCATTCTACATCTTAGGAATTTTGTGGGTCAAACTGCTGATTGTTTTAGGAAATGACAATCACAGTTTTTTGTTTTGTTTGTTTGTTTGTTTTTTGCGGTACGCGGGCCTCTCACTGTTGTGCCCTCTCCATTTGCGTAGCACAGGCTCCGGATGCGCGGGCTCAGCGGCCATGGCTCACGGGCCCAGCCACTCTGCGGCATGTGGGATCTTCCTGGACTGGGGCATGAACCCGTGTCCCCTGCATCGGCAGGTGGACTCTCAACCACCGCGCCACCAGGGAAGCCCTACAGTGGTATTTTTGTGCCATAACAAGTATTATGTATAACATTCTGTTCCTAGTCCTTGCAATAATATGTCAAGCATTTACTTCTTGAATTGATTACTGAAACTTGGTACTGATTATAGAAAAATAAATGTCATTGGTATAACTCCTTTCCTTAGTTAGGAGGAAATAGCTGGTATAGAGGTATCGGATCCCCCAAATACAATGAAGCTGACCAACATCCTCTCTAAATCCCTTGGAATTTGGAGCCCTACCGATTGCAAGTGTTTGTGTGTCATCTCATCAATTACGCCCATACTTTTTTGGGCCCCTGCTAAGGGCTCCAAAGAAATCTGTTGCCCAAAGAAAATTAGGTAATGGAAATGAAGAAAAATGATCAACTTTGTTTCCTCCTTGCTTTTCTCTTTTGCCCGTGGGGTACCACACCACCCCTTCTGATTCCTTCTAGCCCTATCTACACCTTTACAAAGAGCCTCTTCATTAAACTCTTCTCAATTACCCCACTTGAGAACACCACCAGCTTCCCCCAGGACCTTGATTGAAATGGGGAAAAAGTAGGTTATAAAAGAATATAAATATTATTATATATTTGGGAGGGTATGTAATACAAATAATTACATGGTAGAAATTGCATGGTAGAAATACTGGGGAAGGGTATCTTATTTTTACATTAATTTCCAAACATAAAAATTACCCTATTTTAAATTTAAAATGAAAGTCACCCTATAACACTTGTTTGATTAATTTCTGGAGAATAAAAGTATACTAGCATGAGCACCTAACTTTAATGAAATCAAGTGACTTCTCTCTACCTAGGTGAAGAATGTTCTCCGTCGAACCAGAGGCCCCTTAAATGGTGCTTAAGTACTTTTCAAAGTCCCCTGACTACATCCAATGGAGACAAATCCTTTGTCTACAGACTATTCACTGTTATGCTAAAGGAAAGCCAGCCATGGGAGGAGGAGAACAGGGGAAAAAATAGCTAAATAAACACCCAGATTGCCACATGGATCCAAGCTTGTCCAAAGAGGCCAAACCAAGCAAAGCTGCCGGTGGAGTTGCAGCCTCCAAGTCTGAACGTGCCCATCTGTGCTTCAGTCCTGGCTTCTCCTCTCAGCTCAAATAGACGTTCACAAAGCTGGGATGTCCGAGGTAGAGAGAGGTCACTGTCGGTTGGGAAGCACAGCGTGCTAGGGTCCTCCACACATCTGCCTGATTAAGCTGAAGTTCCTGGCAGTTATAAGCAGACTCACGGAATCTCACACATGCCCAGTGTGACATTCACAGCAGCATCCAGGAAAGCTCTTTAGAACCACCCAACTTTGGCCTTGTGGGCTACGTACGATGGCTCGAAAGAACTTCCTGGGGATTCATCACTTTTGCAGCAGCTTCCAGAATGTCTCTCATACCGACTGCTTTGGGGCTATAGGTTTCCTTCTTTGGCCAAGAAAGATCTTTGACCAAGGCTTCCTTCTTCATCTTCTCTCTGCTTCCCTTTCCATGGCAAACATCCATGCTGGGTTTGAATTATTTCATACTCAGGGTACATGGAGTAGTTTCTATTTTCCTGATAGAACCCAGACTGGTACACAGGACTGACAAGATGACTGCTGAAGGTCACCTTCAGTTCCAAGAGTGCAAACACAGCTGGATTTTGGGAGTGTTATATGACACGTCCAGGGATAAGTTCAATTACAGCTATATTCCAGGAGGTACATAAGCATGACTTTGAGCATCACATGACCAGTTTACCAGACAGCTGCCTGGAGTTAGCATCAAGTTGCCTTTTCTAAGGCAACTGAGAAGATCCTGAGGTATGTTTTATTTGGCGATTGGTGTGTGTGTGTGTGTGTGTGTGTGTGTGTGTTGGGATGGGCGAGGGGTGGACACTCATACATCCAAGCTTCCCAGAGAGAAGAGGGTCCAATTATCCTGCACAGGTGAGTGTGCTGTATCACACATGCTTCCTCAGCCTGCCTTATGGGAAGCCACGCCCCTGGCAGAGGCTGTGCAACAGCTCTTTCAGAACCAACACGTCTACTCAGACCTTCAGCAGGTTCCAAAGGCTGATAAATGCTGTCCTAAAAAAATCAGTAACCGTTTAGAAGTTGTAGGGATTCCAATTCTTTTCTTTACTGGGAGAGCAGCCTTACACCTGTCACCTCACCACCTTGGGACTTTCTTTCTTTTTTTTTTTTGCGGTACGCGGGCCTCTCACTGTTGTGGCCTCTCCCGTTGCGGAGCACAGGCTCTGGACGCGCAGGCTCAGTGGCCATGGCTCACGGGCCCAGCCGCTCCGCGGCATGTGGGATCTTCCCAGACCGGGGCACGAACCCGTGTCCCCTGCATCGGCAGGCGGACTCTCAACCACTGCGCCACCAGGGAAGCCCGGGACTTTCTTTCTTTATTCGTAAAACAAGAGGACTGAACAAGATTAGTGATTTTGGATCTGTGAGGTGTGTAGGTAAATTCCAATGTATACCAAGCAGGGATTAAACCTCTCTCACCTGTACGTGCCATTTATAGATTCTGTGGTAATAAAATTTAAAAATAACAAAAAAGATTTTTGTAAATGGAATAATACAGAATGTATCCCCTTGGATCTGGCTTCTATACCTTAGCATAATTTTTTTTTGAGATTCACCCACTGTTCCTTATTTCAGCCATTAGTTGCCTTTTATTGTGGTGTAGTATTCCGTTTTATAACGTACCACAGGTTTCCAGTTTGGGGCGGCAATGAATAAAACTGCTATGAAATTTGTCTGCAAGTGTTTTTGTGGACATGCTTTCTTATCTCTTAGGTAAATACTAAGAGTGGAATTACTGGCCCATATGGTGAATATATATTTACCTTTATAAGAAAGTGCCAAACTGCTTTACAAAGTGGTTGTACCATTTTTCATTCTCAAGAGCAATGAATGAGAGTTCCTGTTGCCAACATTTGGTATTTTGTACACCAAAAAGTGCACACTGTATGATTCCATTTTCAACAGGCAAAATTAATCTCTAGTGACAGAAGTCAGGGCAGCAGCTGCCTGTCTGGGTTGGGGGGTGGCATCTGAGTGAAGAGGACACAAGGATCGCTGGCCTGGATCACAGTGGTGGTTACTCAGGTGGAGACATTAGTCAAAACTCACTGAACTATACATTTAAAGCAAGTTCATTTTATCATGTGGAAATGATACCTAAATATAGAGTAGATTTAAAATGATTTCTAAAACCACAACAAAAGTATTCCTGAAATAATAGAAATCCCTAGTCATTATATATTTTCTCGATCAGTGATTTCTAAAAGTGCATCTCACCTTTGGGGACATCTGTACATTTCCAGACATGATCAAGCGGTCCTGTAACTTGGAAAGGTTGAGCCTGGGCTTGGTGATTTGTGAAGTCTTTCGAGCTCCTGGACCACACACTGCCTGGCAGACTATTCTAAGATGCTGTCATTGAATTGCCTAGATCTCTCTTCTTTACCCTGATCCTCCCTGAGGTCAGTCAGCTCCCCGGCTCTGGCTGGCAATGCTGTGTCATCACCGTGAAACCCGTACAGTGTGACCCTGAGCTGCTTTTCTTAGCACCGCCCTCCCCAGCAGTTCTAACAGATGGGTCTATTTCTGGAGCAGCAGTTCTTCTTACAGAAGGCACTTCTCTGCTCAAAATTAGTGGGTTAGGAATTAAATCCGTGCAGAGACTGGCAACAGGCGTATTCGTGAGGGCCTTGGGGGTCTGTTTCCTTTCCGGAGCAGTCATTCACAATGTAAAGTGATTCACTGCTTTCTGATTCTGAAAGACTGAACACGGAGAATGGAGCAAATGATTAATTCTACTGTTTACTGTTTACTACTGTACAACTATGACCGAAGCAGCTTATGTGAACTGAGCTGTTTTTTCTCTGACTTGAGATTCTCTCTAGTCCACAGGTAAAGTGGTTCATGGTCAAGACACCTGTGAAATAAATGAAAATGATGAAGGCTGGAATTTCGTGATTGCCTTTGATTTGTGCTGATGTTCTGAAATGCAGAGTCCTGAGTCAGATTTCCTCACAGGGCCCTGATTTCTGCCACTGTCACTGATTCCTTCACCCCTCACCTGACATAGTCTGGTCTCTTCCATTAACCCTAAATAAGCCCAAGGCGGCTGAGATGGCCGAGGGGCTGCAGCGGCCCTGACCTGGTCAGGATGGGTCAGGTTGGAGGATGGAGGCAGGCAGCCTTCTCTCTCCACACCCACGGTTCTCAAACTCCATTCGGTCTGTTGTCAAATGGGTAAAAAGGAAAGCGAAATATTAGCAGCCAGCATTTACTGCTCACACATCCTCACAACAACTTGATCAATATGGTGCTATCATTCTCCATATTGTACAGATGAGGAAACTGAGGCTTAGAGAGGTCAAGTGATTTGCTAAGGTCACACGAGTACGGCAGCTGGGGTGCTAATTCCAGAGCCCGAACTGTTTTATCCTGTTTAGCAATGGACAAATCCAGAATCTGACTGAACCAGGAATCTGACATGGAAAGAAGCACGTTAGTAATTAGCTATCAGCCCCTCTTGATTTTCTACAGGTCGTCAGGAATTGATGGTTAATTCTTGGCCTTCCAGAGAATTGTTTTCTCCCAGACGCCCGGAGCGGCTGTATTTAGGGCCATTCCACCACCTTGTGGTCATGATGGGAACTGCACCTTCCCCGTAGTCCCAGAATCCTGGCTCGTACGACCAGGCTTTTCTCCGAGCAGCTGCGAAGTACTGTCCGTCTGAAATTCCAGAGGAAAAATTCTTCTAGAACGGGGCTTGACGCAGTTGACTGGCTGATCTCCAGAGCCGGGAGAAAGAAGCCTTTCATTTCCCCTCCTCGCACCCCCCGTACCTTGGCTGAAGGGCCTGTTAAGAGCGATGGGCGCTTCCTGCGGGAAGTCGCGCCCCCATCAGACAGCCTGGAGTTCCGCTCTCTGTCTTCAAGTTCTTTGCGAACCCTTTGCACCCCGCTCCCACCCTGCCATGTAATGTTGGCTGTAGCTGGGTCTGTTTTCTCTCCATGTTGTTTTCTTCTGGGCGGCAGAGGGAAATGTGGATTCCTTCAATTCATTTGCCTCAAGAGTTTCATCTTTGCTCTTTCAACGAAACTGATCTTATTTCTAACACATTATAAGCTACAGGATTTTGGGCAATTCACATAACCTCAGTGAGACTCTTCTGCTCAATAGGGATATGACTCGGCCAAGGATTTTTGTGATGATTAAATGACATGCTGCGTTTAAAAGCATTTTGTAAACTGTAACAAAATATGCAAATGTAGTTATTGTCGGCAATTGTTTCTTGCTTACTACTGAGAGTACGCGATAACGCCTTGTCTAGGCAATGAATCTCTCTTCCTCTTTACACAAGTGGAACAGGGATCACGGAAGAGGTGACAGTGAGGAAAAGCGATAAGGAGTTTCTGTAATGAGGAGGAAGATCAGAGTCATTGCTTCATAATCAGTATAGGGTATGCCTCCTCCCCCTTTGTTTCGGGGTCCTAAAATGTCCATTACAAAGTTGTTACATTCCAGTACATGGGGTTTTAGGGCTTGTAAGCCCTTTCTACTTATGGCTGGTCACACTTAATCTTCATGATTGTCTTGAGAGAGGTTTGATAATGCCTGTCTGCCTGTTTGACAGATTAAGAAGCTAATGATGAGAGGGATGAAGTGTTTTCCTTAAGTTCTCAGGGTAGCAAAGTTGAGTTGAGAATGTGGATCTTTTGATTTCCGATCAGGGCTCCTTCATTTACCACTTACATGTTCCCTCTTTATAATAAGGAACAGGGGCTTCCAAACTTTTTTGGCCAGGAGCCACAGTAAGAGATACATTTTGTACAGTAGACATGTAAGTGTACAACTGAACCAAAGCATCAAGAAACAGTACTTATCCTGATTATGTACATTGCACCCTATTCTGTCCTATTCATTAAAGATGTGCTGTTCACAGCTCATTAAACCAATTCACAACCCACTCGTGGATTGAGACCTGCAGTTTGGAAAATACTGATCTAGAAGGTTCTCAAACAATCCCCACAGGATACATGACCATCACAACTGCCCCTGGTCTCAAATGGATATTATGAATCTGAGGGAATGAAGAGGAAAATAAAATGAATTCAGAAGGTTTCACCAACTAGAACATATTGCCTAATGGATTAGACAATGAACTCTCAGAAATCTTTTGAAATATGATTTTTAAAACTCTAAAATAGCTGCATTACAGTTACTGTGTTTCTACCACATCGTGAGCACAGCATTTACCACTCATAATTATTATTGCCTCTTTACACATCAGTGTCCACCCACCCAACTTTCAACCTTGAAGGAAGGGGCTACGCCTTAATCTCAGGGCATTGAGCACTGTGCTTGCTGGGTGCTCAGTAAATATTGGTTCACTTAATACATTAAAAAAACTGAATTGCAACCATCCTACTTTCCTGTTACTCTCACTATTCAAAGAACCATTAAGTTCAAAAGGCAACGACTAAAGTGGCAGGGAGGTGGGTGTGATGAATTGGGTGATTGGGATTGACATGTATACACTGCTGTGTATAAAACTGATGACTAATAAGAACCTGCTGTATATAAAAAAAAGGCAATGACTTGGTCTATGTAAAATCCTCTCGTTAAAAATTAGGGACTACGAGCTTCATCCGATTGGTATTACGGCGGGCAGGGGGGAATCCAGAGGGAGAAGTCATAAAGAAAGAAGGAGGAACTTGGTTTTCACTCGTTCATGCATCCCTACTACCCCGACTCCTGCAGAGTGTGTCTGTGCCCTTCAAATAAATGCCACTAAGTAATAATTTTTTTTTTCTTTTCCCTTGGTGACTTGACTATCCCCTAATCGAGTTGAAGCCTACAGACCTTAAATACGAGTCTGACTAATGCAACCTAATTGCGATGCAAGAGTATGAATTTTGGCTCGTGGCTAGAGTAGAAAGGAAAGGCTGTGATGGGCCTTCAGCAGCGCACCTTACAAGCATCGGGGGTTCCCTGTGTTGTGAGTCCTTGCCACAAGGCTGGGCCACGCTTGATGAGAGCCAAGGCCACACACTCTGAAGGCCCCAGAGAGAAGGTCTGTGCAGCCTGAAGCAACAGAACAAGACTCCGGGTCCACGCAGCCGTCTTGCCTACGGGTTCCCACTGATAAAAGTGCCAGCCTCTCTCCCCATCTAGTCAAGCGAAGACGCAGTGTCTCCGGGGACCCACGGGTTGCCGGAACAACTCCAGGCCCCCTGCCCAATGGACTGGAGTGTAAAACAGCAACTCTTCATGCCACTGCCTCCGGGAAGGATAGCAGACTACATTAATGCCCTGTTCTCTGGGCAGAGAGAGTGCGTACACCACCGCCCCTGCTACACATGCTACGTGATGCTAAGAGAGACGCAGGGAGGGACGGTGTTGGATCAGTGCCATCTCTTTGTTTTTCTCTTTGAAATGAACTGGGGGGAAAAAAACGTTGCACTGCAATCCTCAGGGTTTTCTTTGGATTTTTGTTTGTGAATAGTCATTAATAATGAAGCTGCCAATTGCAAATTAAAAGACTAATATATAATAACAGTTTCATATTTACATGGAGTTTAAAAAAATGTTAGAATGTTTTCTTAGATAGAGCAGTAGAATTTCTTTATTCAATGAAACAGAAATGCTTTTTAAAATCGTGAGTGAACATAATGATTTAAATGTACGTGAAGAGAATGAAAAGAATATGAGTTTTTGCTTCAGCCAGACCTGGTTTGAATGGCGGCTCAGGCCCTTCCTTACCCGCAGGACAGAAGAGAGTTAAATGTATAATCTCCCTGGTCCTCAATCTCCTCCTATCAAGACAGGAAAATAATACTTACCGTACAGGACTGCTGTGAGGATTAAATAAAAGTGTAATCAATTAATTTTTAAAATCAATTAATTAGACCTATTTTTTCACTTCTAATTTAATAAATCTATAATTTGGGGTATATTACTTATATACTACATACGTTTATATGTTAGCTTTCATGTATATTTCACACCTGGTTTTATAAAAGTAAGATGCAAAATATTCTTTCCAACAACGCTTCAGGGCTCAGTGAAGCAGAAAAGAGAAAAACATATTAATTTTATTTTACAGATGAAGAAGTTAAGCGCCAGGAAGAGAGTGAGTTAATTACCAAACCAAGCCTGAAGTCCAATTTTCTGACTTCCAAATACTGGTAGGTCCCAGGTTATCTGATGTTAACTCTTAACCAGTGCAGCAACTTACAACCAGGGGAGAGGATGGGGATGGGATGGGGGGAATGCGTCCTTGGAGGAAACATATTAATATTTTAGTCGTTTCTATTTGTCTTTAGCCACGACCCTTAATTTATTTTGAAACTTCAGAGAACATTAGAGGGGAACAGAGGCTGTTCCTGTTGAAAGGGGCGTGGGTTGGAGAAGTATCGAAATCACCACCCCGGGATCAAACCCGCCCTTAGAAGGCGGAGGGAAAGCACCGTCCCGCAACTGAAACCCGAAACCAACCTTTCGTTTCCTGGGAATGGGCTCGTCAAAGAGAAGGTTGCTGGCCTCCGCCTCGTCGATGCCATCGTCCGGGGGCGCGGGGCTGCGGAAGGGCTTGAAGCTGTCGGCGGACAGCGGCGGCGACGGCGTGGACGGGTTGGACTGGTCGCTGGGGGCGCTCCAGCTCCAGTAGCCGCTGCTGCTCGTGCTGGAAGGCACGCCGCCTCCCTCCTTCCACGATCCGCTCAGGCCCTCTGTCCCGTCACACAAGCACAGCGTCAGTACCCAGTCCCGGACCCCGGGGAGCCCAGGCATGGGTCAGAGGGGAAACGGGGGCCCGGATTCCATGCCGGTGAAGGCACCTGCAGCCCACTTGGCAGTTGGCAACAGCTGCGCATGTACGTTTTACTCTACTTATACTTCAAAAAAAAAAAAAAAAAAAAGCCTCATTATAGTTTATAAACATTTATTTTAGCCACACGATAGCAGGTTTCTCTAAGAGTTTTCTGATGGGTGTTGCTTTGTGCAACACTAGTTCTTTCGGATGAGAGTGGAGATTACATAAAAACGAGGGAAAAAAAGATGTTCTGGTTCCCTAAGTTTGGGAAGACCGGCTTTATGGACTGTATCCCTAAGGGGGAAGTCATTTGCGGTATTTCCCCACACCCCACACCTCCGCATTTTAATACTATAAAAGGAATTTCTTATAGGACTGTGATTCTTGGAATACATTTATAGAAAGAGTTAGTCTAAGATTTAAGAACCTAAGAGAACGCATTTCTGATTAGTTACCTAAAGCCGTTTACCATCCTGCTTTTTATAAGAAATAATCATTCCTTACATTTGGTGTGTGTTTTACATCTTACAAAGCTTATTCACACAATCTCATGCATTCTCACACTATCTTTCAGGGTAAGGATTATCATGCCCCTTTTACAGACAAGGACCCTGAGTCACCAGGAATTGAAGTGATTTGCCATTTCACCATGATTAGTACATAACTTGGACGGGCCAGGGCCCCAAACCCTGGTATACCAGTTGGCCTTCTTTCTCCTTCAGGGCTGCAGGCCCTGTGTTGTGAGCATCCTCGCTTCTCTCTGGCAAAGCTGAGATCGTAAAAGAAGTTATTGGTAATAATTACTGACAAGATTGGTGTTGAATTTTACCTTTCCACTTGTGGGGGAAAACATAATGAAATGCTTGCTAATATAGAGAGATCTTTGCCCAGTTTGAATGTCTTCAGGGGGCTCTTTTAATCACAGAAGATTTGCTTTACTTTTCAAAATGCCCAATCTTAATTAGCATTTGTATAAATTCGACTTTCTTTTTGGATAATTTCTTCTCCATATTAATGCACATTTTGAATATATTAAAACTATATTTTAACTCCAAGGAGGAAAAAAATCCCAAAATGACTCATTAAAAAAATGCTGTTAACAACTGTGTAATTAGTAATGAAGTGAAGACAAATAGCAGACTAGCATTCATGGAAAAATTTCTCAACTACCTTCACCTAATTACAGGCTTCCAGAATATTCCACAACTTATGTCAAGCAAAAAGTTCAGTTAGATGAATGAAGTTTTAAGTTGAATAGCAGAAGTAAGTTGACCATCTCCTTAAAGCCAGGCTCTAACAGAATTACATGGTCATTTATGCAGGCTCACACCTTGACAGCAGCAACAAAACCAAAAACCAAATCAGCATCTCAGTCCCTGTAGTCTACACAGAGACTGATATACTCCCTGGACCCGAGTTGCCTCTAATAAATAAGAAAGCTCCATTCACTACAATATGAATTCAAGAGGAGCCCAGTGTAAGGCCTTAGGTAATACTACCTGGTGTGACAAACTCACGTGGCAGGCCCAGGAGGCTTATAAATATATCACAGCATAAACTTGTAAATAAGACAAGTTCATAGTGCAAGATCTGTAATCATGTGAAGTATGAGGAACTGAAATTATTTTGAGAAGAAACAATTGTTACAGTGTGGTTACACTGCTTCATGCTAATGCCAAAAGTTAATTTGTTTGTTTACCTGTGAATTACATTTCCTTTAGAAACACTATTTAGGGACCTCCCTGGTGGTCCAGTGTTTAAGAATCTGCCTTCCAATGCAAGGGACTGGGGTTCGATCCCTGGTTGAGGAACTAAGATCCCACATGCCGTGGGGCAACGAGCCCATGTGCTGCAAATACTGAGCCCATGCACTCTGGAGCCCACGCACCACAACTAGAGAGCCCACGTGCCACAACTACTGCACCCATGCACTGCAACGAAATATCCCGCGTGCCGAACTGAAGATCCCAAGTGCCACAACTAAGACCCGACGCAGCCAAATAAATATTTAAAAAACAAACACTATTTAATCAGAAGGACCATGGAATCTAGAAATATATTTTTCAGAAAATTTTTCAGAAAAAAGTCAGAACCAATTCATAATATTTTTTAGAGAGCAGCGTCTCCTTATCTTAAACATGTGTTTGCTAAAAATGCAGACAGGCATTTTGCTGAATCTCACCTTCTTTGCCGACCCACATCCTAACAAAATGATCCTTTTCCAGCACAGTAAAGGATCACAACAGTTTCCCAAAATTCACTGATATACAATCATTCTGGAGATAATTTTTATTTCTAAAGTAAAAAAAGCCTTCATTATCATAAATTGCTTCCCCTTTTTAAGAATTTCCTCCCCTTTGCAGAATAAATGAGAGATATCAGAAATTTGGGATTACTATTTGGATAGTTATTTTTTAAGTCATAATGAACACTTTCTTTATAACTATGCTAAGAAAAGTTTGTACTGAAGAAGCAAAATGTTTATTTTGAGTCTAACATTTCAATACAAAGGAATATTAAAAATGTTCTCAAATTAAAAATATTCAATGGTAAAAAGAACGGTTATATCAAAATTACTGTTTTCCCCCGAGGATTCCGTGAAATTCTGTAATTCCTTTTTCCTAGAATAGGTTTTGGGGATGACTTCACTTTTGCTTTTCCTATCATCTTTCTTTAGCAGCTTTGCCAAGCTGAGAGGGACATCAGGAGAAATCATGCTCATCTCAAGAGCACGGTGTCTACTCTGTGTGAGGAGGTGACATCACCCCAGCTTGAGGTGAATCATGACGGTGGGCACTCCTGATTTCTGGTATTGATCTGAATTCCCAGTATCTTGACCATTCTTCCCACTTACAAATGGATTGGAGTAAGTTTTGGTGAGGATTCAGTGGATGCTCCACAAATTTATTTTAACACCTCCTGCTTACAACCAGATTACGGGTGAACCCTAGCTCTAGCTCATCATTGACTAGGCTGGCTTTTGTGAGAAGGTCTTCCCTGGCTGTTAAGTTCCATCCAGCGGTCCCAGTGCATTACATTCACTGAAGTGCAATACGGCTTCTGCCATGGGCCATCCACTGTGAATGCTCTTGCCAAAGCCACCAAATTCTTCGTGAGGCAGAATTGAGTCCTTCTCATGCTTGACCTTCTGAAGCATCAGATGTCACTCCCTGAAACAAGCTTTTTCCTTGGCTTTCATGAAGTCACACTCTCCTAATCTCTGCTTCTCCAGTTACCCCTCCCTCCGCCTCTTCCTGGGTTCTTTGTCTTCCGTGATGAGAAGGGTCACCACTTCCCTCTTAGCCACCTTCTCTTCGCCCTCCACTTCTCTAAAACTCTCTCAGGGTCATTTCATCTATGCTCATGGCTTCAAAATGTTGCCTTCCAATTCCACAGCAGCCCAGACCTCTCTCTCAGGCTGCACCCAGATCCCCATCAGATGCTGCCTCTTGGATGATCCTCAGGTACTCCCCACTAAACGTGTTTCAAGCTGGACCTACCATCTTCTTCAGCAACCCCACTTCTCGCTCCAAACATTCACTAACAGATGTCTTCCTCTGCCTTTGTTCCCCATCTCAGGGAATGGGCTTCCTTGCTGAGGCACAGCAACTTCACAGAAGTCACCCTTATCACTCCTCCTCCTTCATCCTCTCTGTCCATCACCAACTCCTGTTGGTTCTGCCTTTTTCACATTTCTCAGTTATGCCCTATATGCATCCACCCTGTGACCACCAAGATTCAGGACACCCACATGTGTTTTTTTTTTGTTTATTTTTTGTTTTGGCCAGTAAATCCAATTATAACTTTCTAGCGCCTAAATCATTTAAGAGCTCTCCTATAGCCTCAGATGAATGTCCAAACTCATAACCAGGCATACATGGCCCCCTGATTTCCTGCCAGGCTCTCCAACTTCATCTCCTACTGCCCTCCTGATTTATCATATTGAATTATGCAAGTCAATATTATATCACGACTAAGAAGATCTGGAATCAGGAAGATACAATAGAATTTCAGCTCTGCTCTTTACAAGTTAATTAATCCCCAAGTGCCTCAGTTCACTCATCTGTAAAACAGTGATAACATCTCATAGAATTGTTGTGATAAATTACATGAGATAAAGCAAACTTAGCACTTGGCACATAGTAAGTGCTCAATAAATGCTAGCCATTAATACAGCTGTGATAGTCTTCCCCCGCCCCACCCACAGAGACTGTACACTACCTGGGAGTATGGACACTGTTTCACTGATGTATTCAAACCATCTATTATGGTACCTAGTAAATATATACTGAATGAAAGAACAGAGTAAGAAGCCGAGGATAATGCTTTTTCAAAATATTGAATCTTCAGAGCTCTTTGATCCAACTCCCTCTCCAACCAAACAGAAAAAAAAAAAAAAAGCTGGGGAAGTAACTTCATTAGACCAGTCTCCATTTCCCTGGGGGAAAAAGGAACACAAGTTCTCAAAGACGTGTTTTGGAAAGGTGATGGGGATCCATAAATGTGTAGTGAAAGGATGGATGCATGAATGAGATGCAGTGGGGTCTTTGGGATGATGGGGAGGAGGCTGATAGCTCTGGGGTCCACTTCTCCCGCATTTCTCCTCACTTCCTGCTGACGGGTGAGCGTTAATTGTTCACTGTGTGTGACAGGAATGGGACTCCTCAAAGAGCAGCTCTGCTCTCGGTGTCAGAGGGTCCTCCCCGTACCCCAGCCTCACCGTTCTGCCGCACAGGAGGGCTCCGAACCAAAGGGCTGGTGGACAAGCTGGTTAGTACCATCGCTGCTGTCACCTTGTCCATGTCCAGTTCCTCTGAGGATTTCCTGGAAAACAGGGAGGGGCATTGTTAACTGTGCTCATTCTGCACCTACCATGCCAAGGACCACGTGCTACCATACACATTTACTCCTTTAGCTTGTCCCAATGAAAACCCAGTGTTCTGTTAGCTTTATTGTACAGGTAAGGAAGCCGAAGTCCAGAAGTCAAAATCATATAGTATCAGGGGACTTCTGTGGCGGTCCCATGGTTAAGACGCTGCGCTTCCACCACAAGGGGCGCAGGTGCCATCCCTGGTCAGGGAACTAAGATTCCCACATGCTGCGCGGCGTGGCCAAAAAAATTAAATTTAATTTAAAAAATCTGATTTATTAAGAAAATCCTACAGTATTAGGAAGTGATGGTTTCATTCACTGGTTATTCATCTAACAGGTGTTTACTGAGAGTACAGTACTGGGCTACGCACTTCTAGGCATAGGTGATGCATGGTAAACAACACACAAGGCTGGTGGGAAGAGACACAAGGATCAGTAAACAACCAAAAAGGAACAGAATAATTTCTGATAGTGACAAGTGCTATGTAGGGCACAGACAGTTTGACATGACGATGGCTGTGGGCAGCTGCACTTATTGGGGTCAGGAAAGGTTCTCCAAGAAGGTGATGTCTGAGGTGAAGTGTGAAGGGAGGAGGGGAAGGGGAAATGCAGCAGAGACAGCTGTGTGAAGGCGAAGCAGCAGGAATCAGCACCGGATATCTCAAGAGAGACCCACTGGTGTGAGAAGGAGAGAGTGGTGCCAAGCTGGTCTTGTGGGGTCGTGTGGCCATGGAAGGTGTTTCAATTTTATTCCAGGTGCAACAGGAAGTCCCTAGAAGCCTTGAAGCAGGTCTAGTGACATAAGATGATTAATATTTTTAAGTTCATGACCCGAGCTGCTATATGGAGAGCGGATTTTAGGGAAGGCAGAATAGAAGCAGGGAGGCCAGTTAGGACATGATTGCTAGGAGCCCAGACAAGAGGAAACAGTGGCATGGACTAGGTTGGGCGCAGTAGCAGGTGGTCTGGCAGGACCGGCTGCTGTACTTGGTGTGCAGGGTGACAAGAAAGGCAGGCACCCAGGTCTTTGGCTTGAGCATTAACTAGGGCCATTGACCGAGACGGAGAGAGTGGAGGAAAACGCAGTTAGGGGTGTATAAACTCCAGTGGTCTGCTTCACAACACGCTACTAAAGGAAGGCTAGGTCAGGGGGTAGTTACCATGTGGTTAGAGTGAAGAGCCACTGAGAAGAAGAGGTTACTCTGGATCATTAATCTTGGCCAGTTAACCCCGAATAAAGGTTCATCAGATAATGGTCACCGTGAACTGCAGCCAGCTGAAGCTGATTTCAGTAAAGAAGTTAATACCGAGGCAAAAATGTATGCAGTACCTTGACGTCAGACCAATTGTACCATCTCCTGAGAGATGAACATTTCGAATAAGGGAACAGTTGAAGAAGCACCAGAGGATGAATGAGGCCTATCGACAAAGGAATTGACACTTTGACAAATGTGGCTTTCATTCACAGGTGTGCTGTACAATTTGTAAAAGCAAGGAACCCTTAGAGAAACTTGATGGCACTGCTTCACAACAACAATGGGAAAAGAGATTCCTGAATTGGAGAGAAATCAAATGGTTCCCAGTTTAGGTGGGTTGGATTAATTTCAACATGAAGTTACAAAAATTATTACAGTTTGGATCTCTGATGTTCACCATGGTGCTGAATTACTAAGCAAAGCATCCTCTTTCAATCTAAGGTACCAAAGATGGGAATCTTTGAAATTTTCTTCTATAGTTCTTCTCAAAGTAGGTTAAGCTCTCTCTTGGCCAACTGATCTATCAAAAGACAAATTACTTGTTTCAGAGAAAAATACTTCTAGAAAGCGAGCTTGAGAGCACACAGTGAAATTTATTGCACAGAAGTATTCAAGAAAATTTCATACACTTAGGGGAGAAACTACTCACTCATTTGGCATACCATTAAAGGATTTTACAGTATCCACAATTTATAAGATCCTTGTACTTGGGAGTAAAAGTGATGCCATCTCCCCCCGACCCCCAGAAATGAGGGCTCCTGAAACAGCACCAGGGAAAGAACTTAAAGCACCTTAAGGTAACTTCGAGTGTTTTATGGCTCAACCTTCCCATGTAGTCATGGTCACAGGGGGACTGAGTTACTTGGGGGCCTTGAAGGAGAAAGGCTTGCTACAGAGACTGTTCTGTAGATGGTGGGGCTCCTCTGACCGGCTGCCGGCCCACAGCCCAGCTGTCAGGATCACTCCAGGCTGGCGGGGGGCGCACCTGAACAGGCTGCGCTGCCATCTCTTCAAGGACTGAGTTACAGGAGCTGCTGACTTCTCTTTCCCACTGTCAGTCTTCTCCTTCTCCTTTGTTAACAAAAGGTGTAAGAACCTGGAAAAGAGGCCCATGAGCCTGGCACAGGGAAATGGCATGACTTTGTAGGGAGAAGGGCCCCTCGCCACCTGCCTGATCCCTAATGGGACCTGCTATACAGTCATGGTTTTCCTCTCTTGGTTTCAGGGACCTTCATTTTTCCTTCCTCAATCTGCTCTGTAGCTTCTTTGATTTTTCCCATCTAACATGCACATTTTGTTTTAGACTCACTGATAACTAACTCAAAAGCTGATTTGTGTGTTCTTTAAATATGGAGATCAATAGAGCACGTATCATTACAAAATATGCATTTTTATTTCACATTTCCAAAAGCTGACGTTTCAAAATAATTATTGCCTGTCATAGAGCAGATTTCTGATGAAGAGTAGAAAGGGGAATAAACATTAGTATAATCAGAGTGTTTCTGAATTTGGATTACCTTTAAGTTTCCCATTGGCATTGGAGTTTGCTAACAACAACAACGAATCAAAGGAATACATTGCTAATGATTCAATTAGCTTGTATTTCTCAGGAAGTATTTTTATCATGCTACATGAAACATTATCGGATGATATGGCCTTGTGCTGAGTTGTGTTTTTGTTTTTATCTTTAATTTCTTTTGGTACAGTACTATCTAATTACTGATTCATTGGTGCTGTAAATTCAAATCCTTATAATCAAACACAAATAGATGATATACAAAGTAGAGTTTGTTACACTTTGAGAGAATCGCTACAAAGGCCTTCTGGTAGATTTAGAGTTGTTGAGGCTGGAAAAAAATCACTGGAGGTGATACTACATATTCTCTCCTAATTTGACGTTGAATTTGAATCTACTGTTGAAAACCTTACTAATCACGTTTACAAAAGGTTGAGACCTTTTTCAATTCATCTTTTCTCTCAGACTTAGTTGAGTATTATGGGACTTAATAACATTTAGAATTATTTTTAAAAAATACTAATATTCATTGTTACTCTATATGTGATTTGCCCCTCAGGTTGACCTGGCTTCGATGGATGAATAGGATTTCAAGAAGGGAGAATCACATTTCAGGCAAGGAATTAGGCAAGTCCTTGTCTTGTAATCCACTTAGGAGTCCTATTTGGAGGATAGGAGATGAGAACACAGAGGCTGGGCCAGTTCATGGGGCCTCATGTGCCAGGCTAAGTGGTTTGTCATATTCTTGTAAGCACAGGGAAGCCATTGAACCTTCATGAACCTGGGGGAGAGATAGATGATCAATCTGTATTTTAGAAAAGGGTCAAAATGGAAAATGTAATGGAAAGGGAAGAAGCTAAAGGTAGGCTGTTTAGCTATTTTTAGTTAAATCATAATTCAAACCCAAAGTAATAGACTAAGAGACATCTGTTGCTCGATGAACAGATAGCATTTAGTCTTTGAGGACAGACTCCCTACATATCCGCAAAGGAGGTGTACTGGGCCTCTCTGGGAGAGGCCGTAAAGGTAATGGTGGAGAGCACAGACTTTGGAATGAGTTAGATCATGTGGCTTCAAATCCACTCTGCCATTACTAGCTTTGTGACCTTGGGTAAATTACTTAACATCTCAGAGTCTCTGTTTCTTTATTAGAAAGAGGAAGATAAAAATAGATCTGTTGAGAAGGTTAAATGAGAAACCGTATGCAAGCACAAGCACACAGCCTCACTACAGTAAGGGTTCCATGGATGTTAGCTATGATTAACCTTCAAGTTCATGAACAGGCCCATAGCACATAACCCCACAGGAAAGAGGAAAGTGTTAGGTTACTTCACTTGTTCTTCTTATTCAGCACCAACACGAGCAGTTGTTACTTTTTTTTTTTTTTTTTTTTTTGCGGTACGCGGGCCTCTCACTGTTGTGGCCTCTCCCGTTGCGGAGCACAGGCTCCAGACGTGCAGGCTCAGTGGCCATGGTTCACGGGCCTAGCCGCTCTGCGGCATGTGGGATCTTCCCGGACTGGGGCACGAACCCGTGTCCCCCGCATCGGCAGGCGGACTCTCAACCACTGCGCCACCAGGGAAGCCCTACTTTTCTTTTTTTGCGGGGGTAGTGTAGGGTGGCTTGTGCTGGTGGTGTTATTTTTCATAAAGACACAAACTTCACAAGAGTAAGAGGTGGCAACTGGCCCGGGGAAGAGCAGCTGCTGGGTCCCTCGCTAGAGCTTCACGTTGGAGCCTTGGCAAGGATACAGCTCATGACATCATGGCTCTTGAGGACGGTCCACAAGTTGCCAAAGCCTTGAGTGCCCATTTGGATTTAATTTTGAAAAACTTTCTGCTTTCAACCCTCACTCTTGCAGTAGTAGCTGTGCGCTCAGAGCTCCTTTAGTTCCTGGAAATACAGTCTCAAGAAAATTCGGCAGAGTCTCTGCCCTCCGGAGCTCTAGTCTGTTGGAGAACCAGACTTTCATCGGATACACACAAATAAATGTAAACTTACAGACGTGACAAATGCCAGGAAGGAGTGGATGGCTTCGGTGCTCCTGGCTAAGGGGAGAACTCCCGGCTCAGGGGGACTCGAAGGGGCATTGGTGTTGCCTGTCTGAGGCCGTGGGCGAGCCCCGGGCTGGGCAGTGCGAGAGTGCAGGCCAGGCTGCCGTCAAAGGAATGACAAGGCCGAGCGGGGTGGCCCTTGCACAGGTAGGGCCTGTGGAGTTGTGTAAGGCCCTTATCTTAAAGGCCCTGGGAAGCACTGAATTGCTTCAAGTGGGGTGGGGTTGGGAGAGGTCAGGTCAGCTTGGGGTGATGCTATCAGATTTGCTTTTCAAAAAGCTCACTCTGGCTGCCATGTGGAAAATGAGTTTCTGGGGTTTGACAACCGATCTTTTATCAGAAGAATTGATTGCCTGGTGACTGTGGCAGCAGGTTGCAGAAGGACATCACCTGTGACATAAAGAGGCAGTTGGGGGTGGGGTGTGCAGCATCAGGGGACACGGCCCCGGGCCTGGGGTCTCCCGCACGGGTGGGCGCTGCCGGTCTGGCCCCGAGCGCTCGGCCGTGGCCTGCGCCGAGAAGCCCGGCTATTGTTCACGCCACAAGAAGCACTTTTCTTCTTTTGATAACACTTCATGCCTGAATGCCGTCTGCTTGCAGGGTGCATACAAACACGGTCTCCCCTGGCTAACCCACCAGCTAAGAGAGAAGTGTTTTACACCCGAGAGAGCCATAAAAGACATTTATCTGCAATTAAAGCGTGGTAGTAATAAACGGAAATCAAAATGAAGAATACATTTCTTAGATTAGCACCGATCCAGTTCCTTAGCAACTACCAAAATCTGCTGTCTAGACCGAGTTCAATTACTTTTAAAACTTGTGGTAATCTTCGAACAAGGAATAAAATCTGAAAATAAAGTCTCTTTCCCTAGAGAGGCCACAGTGACATCCCCAATCTTGGAATTCTGGGAAAGCTTTTCCTGAGAGTTTGGAAAACTGGATTCAGTAACTGTTAAACGTGATTAAGCACAAAAACTTCATTTTCTTTCTAAAGGGATCTTGTAGCAAAAGTGGTCAGTGTTAATGCCTCCAATTTCATTTCAGCTGTTGTTTCCTTTAAGACTATAGGGAAGATTAGAGAAGCTGCCTCCAGTGCACTAAAGTGTCCAGCGGCCTTGATTAATAAACGAGACGGAAAAATCAGAGCAAACACATCATAACAGGTAAGGCAACATAGGCCAGTACTTCTGAAACGACCTGTGCAGAAGGATTATTTTTAAGAAATTTCTAATCTGTCATGGATCAATACTTTTGTAAAATACAAGGGAAGAAATGGGCTGTGGAAGATGCGGCCACGTTAAATTTCTATGTACATTTCTAAACTGCTGCTTCCTCTCAATTTCTGTACCCAGCTCACTGCGGGCTGGTAACGGAGTGCAGACCGGCACTGATCCATGGACTGCACGTTGAGTACGTGGAACTAGGCAATTGCCTTTTTTTTTTTTTTTCCGGTACGCGGGTCTCTCACTGTTGTGGCCTCTCCCGTTGCGGAGCACAGGCTCCGGACGCGCAGGCTCAGTGGCCATGGCTCACGGGCCCAGCCGCTCCGCGGCATGTGGGATCTTCCCGGACCAGGGCACGAACCCGTGTCCCCTGCATGGGCAGGCAGACTCTCAACCACTGCGCCACCAGGGAAGCCTGAGGCAATTGCTTTGATGTCCGTTTCACTTTGCCTGAACAGGCGGCATCCAGTCCGGCCCCTCTGTCCCCCACTTGCCGCTCTGGTCCTCTTGGGCCCCTCCCACCACCGACTTCTCTCTCTCGACCCTTGTCACTCTGCACCCTGGGCCCCGCATCCCACTGTCGATGATCCCTCACCCTCTCCCCTGTACTGTACGTGGGCTCTCCTCTGAACTTACTCCTCTCTTCCCCTGGGGTTACTTTTCCTGTCACCCCCCACTGACATCAGGAGAGGATGCTGGCTTTTGACCTGCCCCCTAGGAGCCCATCCCTCTCACCCTCATGCAAAAACTCCTGGGTTTCTGAGGCTCAGCTGTGCAGTCCTCTCTCTCTTCCTATTTTAGCCATCACCAGCCTTTCCATCAGCACCTCCCTCGCCTAATAGTCATCGAATATTTTGGCACATAAATTATAGCCATTATTTTTACCTTGCCTGGAATTACAATCTTAGGAGATCTATCGAAAGCACCCACTATCCTAACTTCTGGCCCCTTAGCCCCCAAAACATTCAGCAGAGTGCTGAACTTGAGGGAAAGACACTACAGTCAGATAGACTGAGGTTTAATCCCCAGAAACTCCATTTACTAGCTGAGTGATTTTAGGCAAATCTCGTAGCTTTGTGCAGCTTCATTCCTCATGTATAAAATGGGAATGATAATAATACTGACCTCACAGGGTTTTGGAAGAATTAAATAACATGTAAAATACCTGACATATACTAAACACTCAGTAAATAATAATAATTATTATCATTATCCTTTATCCAAACTCTTATTTCAGTGAACTTTTCTCAGGTTAAAAACCTGACTTACACCTACTGAAGTATTTATAGGTGAAATAACACGGAAACTAGGATTTGCTTTAATAAACTACAGCCTCCCTCTCCTCCATCCCCAAAAGTGATATAAGATGGGCAAAGTGTTAGTACTTGTTGAGGCTATGAGATGGGTATTGAGGGATTCATTAGACCATTCACTCTACTTCCATGTAGATTTGAAACTTCCACAAGACAAATTAAAAACAAGAACGCAAACCTGGATTTGGGCCACATTTGTTATTTCTCTCCCCAAGCCTCACACTCCCCTGCCCTCTAGCTCACACTGCCTTACCGCCACCACACCTGCTCTCCTGCCCCCAGAGACAGCCGGGCTCTTGCTTCTTCCGATTTCCCCCAGGTTACCAGCCTGCCGCTGTTTACCCCTTCCCTATGGTTGGGTCCACTAGTTGATGCCCTGGACGCATCTTTCATCAGCATCCTGGAATCCCTGGCCTTTCTAGCCTTTTGCTTCACTGGCCCAGAAGAACCAAACCCTGGTGGGATCCTCCCTGGCTGCTTTTTACTATCCTGCTGGGGCAGCCAAGTGCTGATGGAAACCACCAGAGACCCTGCTGAGTGGGTCCAGCCTCAGCATACACCCCACCGGTGCTTCTCCTCGACAGAACCTTCATCTGTCCTTGGTCAGCACACGCTCCATCTACACGCAGGATTATCCTCTATCTTCACCTCTCTCTTCAAGGTTCAACGCCTGCAAACCCATATAGCAGATACTCTTTTTTCTGCCAATACTACACTGTTTAAAAAGTTTTTAAAAAATTTTTATATAATTTTTAAAGGTTACACTCCATTTAGTTATTACAAAATATTGTCTATATTCCCCATGCTCTATAATACATCCTTGAGCCTATCTTTTTTTCCTTTTTTTTTTTTTTTTTGCAGTATGCGGGCTTCTCACTGTCGTGGCCTCTCCCGTTGCGGAGCACAGGCTCCAGACGCACAGGCTCAGCGGCCATGGCTCATGGGCCCAGCCGCTCTGCGGCATGTGGGATCTTCCCGGACCGGGACACGAACCCGCGTCCCCTGCATCGGCAGGCGGACTCTCAACCACTGCGCCACCAGGGAAGCCCTTTGAGCCTATCTTACACCCAATAGTTTGTACCTCCCACTACCCCCTGTATATTGTCCCTCCCCCCTCCCCTCTGGTAAACACTAGTTTGCTCTCCATATCTGAGTCTGCTCTTTTTTTTTCGGTTATATGCACTAGTTGTATTTTTTAGATTCTACATATAAATGATATCATACAGTATTTGTCTTTCTCTGTCTGATTTATTTCACATAGCATAATGCCCTCTAAGTCCATCCATGTTGCTGCGAATGGCAAAATCTCATTCTTTTTTATGGCTGAGTATATTCCGTCGTATACATGTACCACATCTTCTCTATCCATTCATCTCTTGATTGTCCCTTAGGTTGCTCCCCATATCTCAGCTATTGTAAATAATGCTGCTATGAACACTGGGCTTCATGTATCTTTTTGAATTAGTGTTTTTAGTAAACGGCAGATACTCTAACCTCCTACATTTTAGAGAAAATGGAGGCCTCCAGGCAGGACCTCTCTCCCACTTTGCCTCTTCACCTCCTTTCCTCAGCCTCACAGGTGGTTCAAGTGTTGCTTTTCCTGCTTGAAGCCATGCCTCCACCTGTGCCACCTTCCTCCTCCTCTTCATCCTGCCCCTTCTCCTGTGCCCCCTTTGCTTTTTCTCAGTCCACTAACATGCTTAAGGGTTTCTTCCCACCTGCGCTCAGGGACACTGAACGGGAATGGACGGGGTAGAACAGGAATGAGGACAGTGGTTGGAGAACACAAGAGACAAGAGACTCTCAAGGAGGGACAGGCTCACAGCATCAGAGGAGGTGGAGACCAAGCCCATCAGGACCAGTGGGTCCCCCGGAACTAGCAGCCGGGAAGTAGCAGAGACTTTAGCAGGAAAGGAAGTGGCATTGCTGAGGGTTGAGGAGTGAATGGTTACTAGGAGGTGAGAAATCGGAGGCAGGGATCGTAATCGACTTTTTAAAGCAGCTTGGCCATGATGGAAAGAATTTCCTGGAAGAAGTTAGAGGGTCTTTGTTTTTTCTTCAAATGAATGGAACTCTAGTCCACCGAAATGCTGACAGAAAAGAGCCAGTGGCATGGAGAGGTTGGACAGTAAGTGGACAAGGTCTTTACTGAGGCTGCCCAGAGCGGGGTCCTGGGCTCAGGTGGAATTCACTTTACACAGAAGGAGGGGCATTGGTCCCCTATAACTGGAACGACGAGAACAGAGGTGGCCTGGGCATAGGCACATGAGTAGACATGGGGCTTGGGCACTTGACGATGTCTCTTTTTGGAGCTTTCTGCTTTAATTCCTTCCTCAGAAGCAGACATGTTTCTCAGTGGGGAGTGGGGGAGGGGACCCTGGAGGGCTGAAGGTTTGACATCGCTGTTAGGGGTAATGGGACAGAAAACTGAACGGGACACCCAAAGACGGGCAGCAGGGAAGGCTCTGCTGAGGTTGGAAACCTTGATCCTCTCACGATGGTGACTGGAGGCGGGGGTGGGGGGGCTGGGAGCTGGAGAAGGGGTGCGTGGGAGCAGCTGCTGGCTTTTCCTGGGGGGACAACGAAGAGGTGTGCGAGAAAGTGGGAGGTTTTGGTAAAACTGCATTTGGAGAGAATGCCGTGCGATCTTGGCTGGCTTAGGAAATGAGTGAAGGCTGGAGGGGACCAAAAGATGGGAGAGCAAGTGGAGAGAAACCAGAGCTCTTAATGAGGTCTGAACACATGTGTGGTGGGAGCAAAAGAGAGAAAGAGCTGGAAGAACAGGAGGTTCTGAGCAGGACGGGAATACCAGAGATGGAATCCCAGAGAGAGAGAAATCCTGGGAGATGGCAGGGCCAAGGCTCAGCTGCAGGAGAAGAGGGCAGAGGTGGGGGAGGGGTGGAGGTCAGTGCGTCGTGAATGGTGAGGCCACGTATGTAATGGTCACTCATGTCATCCAGGAGAGGAAGGCTGTGAGCAGGTGGCTCAAGCTTTTACTAAAGGGTGAATGACCAGGATGTCTGGAGAGTCAAGGAAGGGGATAGGTGGAGGGCCAGCAGGAGGTTTACAAGAGGGCTCAGGCGGTAACAGCTTGCGGACAGCAGTGGCGATGCAGAGACATACGCTCTTGGGAGGTTCCCACAGCCTTCAGGATAAGGTTCAAACCCCTGTGTGGGAAGCAGGTGGCCCTCTCTAGGGGGGTCTCCCCATCTTGTCCCCATTTCAGCGCAGGTGCGCTGCAGGGCAGCTCCCCACTCGCAGCAGTTCTCCACAAGAAGACGCACCTTCCTCTCCGTACCTGTGCACAAGCTACGCCCTCTGCTTTTGGAACAAGCTTCCTCCCCTTTCCACCTGGCCTATTTCTCCCCACCCTGCCATCAGCAGCTCCGTCCCACTCCCGGGAAGCCTGCTGACACCCGCCTAGCCATGCCAGGTGCCCCGCTGTGTCGTCTGGATTGCTTGGGCTCACTCCTCCCCCGTGAATCACGACTCAGTCTGGCATCTGTTTCCAACATCTAGCATGAAACCTTGCTTAAAATAAATTTTTTTTTTTTTTTTTTTTTTTTTTGCGGTACGCGGGCCTCTCACTGTTGTGGCCTCTCCCGTTGCGGAGCACAGGCTCCGGACGTGCAGGCTCAGCGGCCATGGCTCACGGGCCCAGCCGCTCCGCGGCATGTGGGATCCTCCCGGACCGGGGCACGAACCCGCGTCCCCCGCATCGGCTGGCGGACTCTCAACCACTGCGCCACCAGGGAAACCCTAAAGTAAATTCTTGAAGGGTTTTGGGACAAACTGGCGTTCAGTAGTGGCGGTCGGCAGTGGCTGAGGGTCGGCAGCGGGCAGCACAGAAAGCAGATCGGACGAACTTCTGCAGATTTCTTCTGCCCACTCTCCCTCAGCTCATTAGACCCGGTAATGCATTCAGTTCCTCGTGTGGAAAACAATTTCTCAAAAATTCAGCTATTAAATAAATCATTCACATGAATTTTCTTTCTTTTTTTTTTAACTGGTCCTAAAAAGATGTTGGCCTATCTCTGCAGAATTGATGTGGTTCGTGTCTGGGCTCATTCTCCTGTATTCACCAAGGCTCGCAGACCCATCTGTGAACTCTGGAATGGCAGCAATAACATTATTAAATAATAAGTTCCAAATCCCCGGAAAACAGTTCCGTGTGATTAGCTGGACTTCTGGATGTGAGCAAGCTGCGGAGTGTAGCTCCGTGAAGCGTCGTGAACACCCCTGGATGGCCTTCTTGCTGGGCAGGTTTGGCGCTTTTGATTGCAGCCAACATGTTCTCCTGGGAGCCACGAGGCTGGTCTTAAATCCACGCAGTTTTCTCCGAACACAAAGCCTTCTGTGAATATGGAAGTGCCCTTCTGGGATGGCCCTTTAGGCAGCAGATGATAGAAGACCAGAGGGCACACATCAAATCCCCTCTTGTAACCTATGTGTGTGTGTGTGTGTGTGTGTGTGTGTGTGTGTGTGTGTGAGACTATGTGGGCTTACATCCTGTGTCGGTCTGTGCGTGAGTGTCTCTCTGTGTGTCTGTGAGTATCTGTGAATCTGTGTGTGTATGTGTGTGTGTATCTTTGTGTCTGTGTGGGTTGATGTCCTATGTGGTTCTGTGTGTGTGTGTTGATGTCCTATGTGGGTCTGTATGTGAATGTCTCTCTGTGTGTCTGTGAATGTGTGAGTGTATATGTGTCCTGTGTGTATATCTTCATGTCTGTGTGGGCTGATGTCCTGTGTGGGTCTGTGTGTATCGCTCTGTGTGTCTGTGAGTATCTGTGAATCTGTGTGTGTGTGTGTATATCTTCGTGTCTGTGGCTGTGTGGGTTGATGTCCTATGTGGGTCTGTGTGTGAATGTCTCTCTGTGTGTCTGCGAATGCGTAAGTGTATTTGTGTATATCTTCATGTCTCTGTGTGAATATCTCTGTGTGTCTGTGAATGTGTGTGTGTGTGTGTGTATATGTCCTGTGTGTGTGTTTATCTCCGTGTCTGTATCTGCCTGGGTTGATGTCCTGTGTGGATCAGTGTGTGTCTTTCTGTGCATCTGTGAGAGTGTGTGAGTGTGTAGCTTCGTGTCTGGGTCTGTGTGTCAGTGTCTACATGTGGACTCGTGTGCACTCTGTGCACAGGGGAGGAGATGGAGGGAGTTGCAGATGACCATGGCCCCAGACACTGTCTCCTGCCCGGGGCCTGCCGGTCTCTTTCTTCCTGGCCTCTGGAATGGCAAGGTCCTTGCTGACTCTTTACATCCCATGAAGCATCTGCCTGCTACTCAGCAATGGCCAAAGCAAGGTAGTCAGACTGTCTGGAAAGGGCTCATGGATGTTTCAGCCAGCTTCTGGTTGGGCTGCTGTGGGCCGTCAGCTGGTCAATCCCTGAGTCCTGGGAGCACCTTGTCGGGCGGGGCCTGCCCTGTGTGTAGAGGCAGTTGGGGCCCAGGCTAATGGGTTTGAAGCCCCGAGTCATTCAGGCCATCTGCGGGTTAACAGGCTGCAGGTCCAACATCACAGCTGCCCTCAAGAAGAAAACTGGAATCACAATTGCATCTCTCACTCTTACTTTGATGTCCAAGTCGGGTCATTCCGGAATTTCTGCTGGGCTTAATTATATTATTGCTCCGAGGCCTGAAATCCATTTAGGTCTCAATAATGTAAAGAACTTCTAGCTACATTTATGGTGATGAAAGTTATTTCACAAGGGCAGTTGGGAGAAAACAAATCTAGTGTTTTCTGGTTTGCCAATTAAGGGGGAAAGAGGTGATTTTTTTCTCTAGCTTTCTTTAAAAAAAATAAGGTTAAAAAAGACTGTTTCTTATTTCTGTTACTTCTCCTCTTTCATTATGGAGACATTATTATGGTGACATTACTATGGTGACATTTTTATGTTGGCAACAGGCCTAAATGTGGGCTAGGAGTGACCGCTGTTGCCATCTTACCTGTTTTTCCAAAGACAGAGGCTTATATTGTTCCCAACCAAGCCGCCCCAGCAGGCTTCCTGGGAGTGAGAGAGGGAGACCCCCCAATGGGAGAAAGCAGCTTTGGAGCTATCACTGCCCACGTACTGCAGGCACTGGGGTACCTGCCCTGCCCTCCAGGGGGCGGCTGCTCAAGCTGGGCAGAGGAGAGCTATTAGCAAGTCAATGGGCTAATCCGCTCCCCTGCTCTAGGCTAAGGGGGAATTTGGGGCTTGTTGTTATATTTTAAAATTTTGGTTTATTTCATGTTTAGCCTGTGTGGGACCTGCTTGCAGACTTCGGCTACACCTGTGGCAGGACTGGTGCCTCCACTGTCTTATGCTATAAAGAGGGGACAAACTGGTATGGGTGTAACTGAATTAACTCCTTTATAAGCTGCTCAAGTTCCAGATTTGGCTTAAAAAAAGAAAAAAATGTTATCTTTTTTTTTTCTAAACTGCATCTTCTTTCTAATGATAGCTAATATTTATTGAGCATTCCCAACGCAGATGATTTATGTACATTATTTTAAATTGTCACTTAAATTTATTGATGTTACTGCCCCATTTTACAAATGTGGAGACTTTGGTAATTTTCTAAGAGCACTTGGCCATTCTGCTAGCCCTACCTTATTCCAGTGACCCAGTGGGGTCTTCACACCCCACACTAATGCCATTTTCATGGTCTTCTTTATAACCTTGTTTTAAATTCAAGACATGCTTGTCATCTTCTATAATTGAAATGTATTTGTGAAGTTAATGCAATATCTTTTAGAATATACATTTTTTTCTGTATTACACTTAAAATTATCTTAAGATAATCCTTGAAAAGGATTTCTTTTATATACATGGGTGATTCCACATTAATGAGAACATAGAATATAAAAGTTGAAGTTGACAAAAATAGATTGAATTTAAGCTTTTTACTCCTATTTTAAAAAGTGTTTTGCTTTTAAAAAGATTCTCTATGGACTTTCTTTAAATAGAATTCTTACAATATTCTTAAAATGTTTTGAATAATTAAATTTCAGTTCAACTTATCTACCCAAATTCTAACCCCTACCCAAATAAATACCTGTTTTATACTGTTAGGTTAAACCATATGAAATTGCTGATATTCACTCTTTTTTAATGTACAAATGTGGTAGTTTCATATGATAGTTTCAAGGCTAGAAGTGAACCAGTTTATCCTCATTTTAAATTGACTGTTTCAGATCAATGAGCCAGACAGTGGTTCTCTTTCCTGAGGTATGTACTGTGGGTAATTTTATTTCTGGAGTTGGCTTTTATTGAAGATAATCTCCTGTTAATATAATTCAAACAAGCTTCAATTCAATGTCTACTATGTGCAAAGTACTGCTTTAGGCAGAATTCCTTGCCCCATACCTTGTCAATGTTCTACATGAGACACTTGGAATGTTGAGATTCTGGGAGATGAGTGGAAGCATCTACACCGCCCTCCAGAGGATCCTTATTCACACACACACACACCAACATCAGTGGCTCTGTTTCCTGTGTTCTCTCGTTTATATTTTAACCATCTTAAGGTTATATGTTTCTGTCAATACATACAGCTATTATTTGGTGACAGATCAATTCAAACTGTCAGTTAGGTATCTTGTCCCTAGAAAATGGTAATCTATCATTCTTAAAGTGTTTATAACAGTACAATCTAAGCACTATGAAACCAAACCTATTTATTGAACACCCAAAGGCTGAACAACTGCACATTTAGCTGTGTATACTCCATGTACAAGGAACATGATTTCCCCAAAGGAATAAGCAGGAGAAACTGATACAGTCAGGAACACAATGCAAAGGTTACTGCTGGACATAACAGCAGATCAGTAACATGGCTGGATGGCTACTGGCCAGGGCATATCCAGTTTCCTGTAATAAGAGGTGGATGAATACAGGTTAGTAATGCCAAACAAGGCTTAGGCTGAAGCCACGAGAAGTCTACAGTGCAGGGGAAGCAAAGCATTGTAGCTACTCTTTCACATTTCTTCTGAAAACAATATAAATGGCTTATGAGCCTAGGATGCTGGAATTAATATTTAATGTAAAGAGCATTACTGAAAACAACTGTATAGCTATCAGGTATAAATAATAATTTCCACCTCTGCTGGTAATTTTTCACTCATTTAAATTGTCATACGAGCACAGCAGCAGTTTATAGGTGCACTTACTGTAATAGCATGTTGATTAAACTATGGTGGAATTACCCATTCAATATATCTTTCAATTCTGTGCTATTATGAAGTTCTAAATATTTCACATACAAATAGGCCCCTATTAGTCAACAGCTCTGTGGTTACCTATCTGTCTTTTTTCCTTTTTTTTTGAATCATTAGGAAGGCTTAAAAATTTGCTTTTCTACATAGTTGAAATGAACCAATCATCTTATGATAAGGAATTAACATGCATTCGGACAAAGAATCTGGATTTATTTGAAATCTGATGAGAAAATGAGCCAATTAAAATGATTATAAAATTATGGAGAAAAACCCTTTCAGTATGACACGTCACTGACTTCATGGACATTTCTTTTCTCACTTGGTATGCTATTTCTACGAAGGTTCAACCAGCACAGACAGAAATAAGCACCCGCTTTCATTCGTAGGCAGGTACATCTTCTAGAAGTTCAGAGGGGTAGTAATAGCTGCTCTGTCAGTCTGAGTCCTCCCAGAAGCAGTCACCAAGACAAGAGCAGCTCTGTAAGTGACTTACTAGGGAAGATGCCTAGGAAGGGAGAGGGGGTGGGAGCTTGAGAAGGCAGGGGAGCCTGCAGGCCACCCGCCAGGTCTGACACCTGTCAGCAAGGAGTGAAGACAGAAGGACTGGCTAAGAAGTACTTTGGAGCAGTTCTAAGAAAGTCTCAGCTCAAGCTGATGGTGCCCTGAGCAGAGGCTGCCCGTTAGAGAAGCCCCGTGTCAGGCAGAATGACCCAGCTCTAGGAGCCCTGCTGTGCCGGGTCCTTGGAGAGAAGCAGCCCAGGGGGAAGCATGATCTTACCAGGTGCGGCAGATTCAAAGCAGTGGCAGCAAGAGGCTGGCCGGCAACTGTGCTCCCTGCAGCTGCAGCTCCATTTTGAAAGGAGATCTGAGTGGAGTATTTCCATGCCCTCCACAAGTACTATTTCTTTTCGGTGATTATGCAATTTAACACAGGGATCTTGTTTCTTTCAGACAAAGCTCGAAAATCCCCAGGTTGGACACCTCCCCTGAGATACATTCCTTGAGGACCAGCTGTCTACCTATGTGTTTTTCCTGACCAGGCATGGGTTATACTTGCTGTCATGGTACAGAGGAAAAAAGACAGTCAAGTTAAATAAAGCATCTGGGAGGATTTCCTGTCTCCAGAACTGTCCAAAGACCACTCTGATATTTGCCTAAAAGTTACCTTTAGTATAACTCCTCTGGATTGTGGTCCTATAGGGTCAAACCCAGGGTATAACCTACCTCCTTAAATAAATCATAATATTTAACATTTATGCAGCACTTGCTATATGCCAGCCGCTGCTCTAGGCTTTACTTTCATGAACTCCATTAATCCTCATAATAAGTCTATGAGGTCAATACTATTATTACTCCCATTTTTTTTTTTCTTTTGCTGTACACGGGCCTCTCACTGCTGTGGCCTCTCCCGTTGCGGAGCACAGGCCCTGGACGCGCAGGTTCAGCGACCATGGCTCACTGGCCCAGCCACCCCGCGGCACGCGGGATCCTCCCGGACCGGGGCACGAACCCGTGTCCCCTGCATCGGCAGGCGGACTCTCAACCACTGCGCCACCAGGGAAGCCCTATTACCCCCATTTTTAGGGATGAGGAAACTGACGCACAGAGAGGAAAGGCAAAGTAAGTGGTGGATACTGCATTCCCATCTAGGCAGTTGGACACCATCGTCTGTGTTTCTGACTGGATGTTCGTGTCCTCCCCAAATTCTTCTGTTGAAGGCCTAACCCTCGATGTGATCATATTAGGAGGCACAGGGTTTGGGAGGTAAGTAGGTTTAGAAGACGTTATGATGGTGAAGCCCCATGATGGGATTTGCGTCCTTCTAATAAGAGTAAGAGACACAAGAGCAAGAAGGCAGCTGTCTGCAAGCCAGGAAGAGGGCCCTCACCAAGAACTGAATCAGTTGGCCTCTGGATCTTGGATTTCCCAGCCTCCAGAACCGTGAGAAGTAAATGTCTGTTGTTTAAGCCACCCAGTCTCTGGTATTCTGTTAAAGCAGCCTGCAAAGGGGTTTCTGGACCCAACTCCAATGTGTAAATGTGGAGGCTTCCCCACACCAGCAAGCAATTCTCAGGTGCCAGCAGGGTGTCTGAGAATTCAACTCAATTCTGACGCTATCTACCTGGGCTAGAATCAGCATCCACAGGTAAAGGGCTCAGTCCCACAAGACCCCTCCAACTCAGGATGCCCACTGCAAGTCCAGGGAGTTACCTGTGTTTCTGACTAACCGGCTACAGACTGGAGGCTCCCATGACTCCCTCCTCGGGTTTGATTAATTTGCTAGAACAGCTCACAGAACCCAGGAAAACCCTTTCACTCACTAGATCACTGATTTATTCTACAAAGATATTAGAGGATCTGAATCAGCAGATGAAGAGACACATAGGGCAAGGTATGGGGAAAGGGCACAGAGCTTCCATGCCCTCTCCAGGTGTGACATTTTCCCCAGTTTCCACGTGTTCACCAACCTGGAAGCTCTCTGAACCCCCATTCTTCTGGGTTTTTATAGTGGTTTCATTACATAAGCACAAATGATTACATTTTGACCCTTGGTGATTCGTTCAACCTCCAGGCCCTCTCCACTCCCTAAGGACAGGGTGAGACTGAAAGTTTCAACTCTCTAATCACATAATTGGTTCACCTGGAAGCCAGCCCCCGTCCTTTGCTAGGATCCAAAAGTCATCTTTCCTGAAGCATTTTCAGGAGCTGAGGATGAGAGCCCAGATATTATTCCATTGCTCTTCCTGCTCAGGAAATTCCAAGGGTTCTGGGCATTGTGAGTCAGGAACAGTGGATGAAGACCAAATATGGAAATTGACAACAGTCCTGATGACAGTGACAGTTTTGATAGTAGCCGCGGTGGCAACAGAAGAGAATAGTGGCAAACAGCAACAGTCTCCTGGATAGTGGGACTAAATAAGAATAGAGAAATCCACTGTGAATGGCAGATCAGGTGTACACTCTGAGTCAGGAAAGAAAAATGGATATATACAGGTGCACAAGATTTTGTATATTATTTCAGTGAATCGATGGATTCCTTGAAATCGATCCATAGCCTCCAGCAGGTTAAAAACTCACCGTTTAAAGAAACTTAAGAGAGAACCTATGGAGCTCAAAATATATAACCTGTCTTTAAATGGCCCTGTGCTAAAGGGCAGAATACTAGTATAAGTATTTTATAAGAAGGAGTCCTGGGGATTGTGGAAACCACCAACTACTGAGGCTCAGATTTTTTATCTTTTATGCTGGTGAAAGTAAAAGAGGACGGCCACAGAACACTAAGCAAATGACATGACTTCTGCAAAAGCAAGTTACGCCTGATGCACCTGTTATAAATCCTTGAGGAGACGATTATGCACATGGGTAGAGGGGAGGTGGTGAAGGTAATAGTTCACAGCCCTCCATCTTCCCTACTGATGTTTAGCGATAGTATCTAGTGGGTTAGACCACACACGGCTTCCAAACCACTTCAAGTTGGCGGCAGTAATTATGCTGAAGGTAACCCCTTCAGTCTTTAAAAATGCCTTTAGTACAATTCCACCTCATGGACTATTTTTAAAAAGTGGAGTTATCAGGGGATTCAGGGAGCCTTGTTACGAACAGAGAACCAGCTTAGAGACAGGAAACAAGGTGGAAATGAATGGGTACCTCTCTGCATGGAGACATGTTAACCACGTTCCTGCGAAGCTGCTGCTTAGACCATTTTATAAATGATCCGGACGAGGGCATAGAAAAATGTTTGGATTTGCTGATGATCCTGACTTCTAGTTGATAAGGATGGATTTCAGAAGATATGTTAAGATTATGTTAAATAGACAAAAACATTGGTACATGTGAATGTGAGAAACTGCAAGGTAATAAATGCATTTAGAAAAAAAAAGTATCACAAACTTCCAGGCATATGAGATCTGAGCGATCAGTTACAACCCACAAGAGTTTCCTGGGATTAAATGATAGAATCCACTCAAAGGAAAACTATCTCGGGGTCAGCCAGTCCGACCTGTCATCTGAAGCCACAGCCACCTTCCATAGCATCCCGATCGCATGAACTCTGACCCCTTGCTCTCAGGGTGAGGAACTCCTCATGCCCAGAGGGAGCCCCTTCTTCATTCAGACAATTCAACGTTTCAGAAGTTCTCCTTCATGTTGAGGCAACGCCAGCCTTTTCCTTAGGTAGCTCAGTGTTCCAGCATAACAGAGCGCAATTCTGATTCCTCTCCCACATAAATGTCACACAAATTTGAAGAACTAGAATGTGTCCTCTGTTTTTTTCTTTTTTAAACAGGTTAAACATCCAATATGTCTTCAATGTTTTCTTCGGAACAAGTCTAAATGTCCTCATTATTGAAGCTGCTTTTCCTTTGGTGACATAGTTTTACTTTGCTCCTGTCCTATGCCCAGGACTGAATTCAGTATTTCAGGCAGGATGTGACAAGTGCTCTATGAAGGGGACCTTGTTCCAGGGGACTCCCTTTTGGATAACAGCTTTATTAAGATATAATTTATATACCACAAAATTCATGCTTTTAAAGTGTAAAATTCAGTATTTTTTGTGGTTTTTAGTATGTCTACAGAGTTATGCAGCCATTACCACTTCCAGAACATTTGCATCATCTCCCAGAGAAACCCCATACCCATTAGCAGTCACAACTTATTCCCCACACTCTGGCAACCACTAATCTTTTCTGTATAGATTTGTCTCTTCTGGACGTTTCACATAAATGGGCTCATATAACGTGATCTTTTGTGACGGCCTTTCTTCACTTAGCATACTAATATTTTCAAGCTTCATCCATGTTACAACCTGTATCAGAACTGTATTGCTGAATAATACTCCATTGTATGGATATATCAGGTTTTATTTATCCATTCATCAGCTGATAGACTTTTGCGTTGTTTCTAATTTTTGACTATAATGAATAATATTTTTATGAATATTCCTATCCAAGTGTTTGTGTGGCCATATGTTTTCAATTCTCTTTGGTATGTACTTAGCAGTGAACTTGCTGGGTCGTATGGTAACTCCATGTTTAACCTTCTGACAAAATGGAAATGACAATATGTTTTCCATACCAGCTGGACCATTTTATAATTCTACCATCAATGTATGAAGGTTCCAATCCTCCATACCCTCCCCAACACTTGTTATTATCTATATTTTTGATAATAGCCATCATAGTGGGTGTGAAATAACTTTTGATTTGCCTTGCCCTAGTGACTAATGATGTTGAACTTCTTCTTTTTTTTTTTTTTTTTTTTTTTTTTTGCGGTACGCGAGCCTCTCACTGTTGTGGCCTCTCCCGTTGCGGAGCACAGGCTAGGGACGCGCAGGCTCAGCGGCCATGGCTCATGGGCCCAGCCGCTCCGCGGCACGTGGGATCTTCCCGGACCGGGGCACGAACCCGTGTCCCCTGCATCGGCAGGCGGACTCTCCACCACTGCGCCACCAGGGAAGCCCTAAACACCTTTATGTGTGCTCAATTTCCATTTGTATACCTTCCTTGGAAAATGTCTATTTAAGTCTTTTACCCTTTTTAATTGGGTTGTCTTTTTATTATTGTGTTGTAAGAGCTTTTATAAATTCTCAATATTAGACCAGGATCAGATATATGATTTGCAAATATTTTCTCCCATTCTGTGGGCTGTCTTTTCACTTTCTTGACAGTGTCTTCTGCAGCACTAATGTTTTTAACTTTGATGAAGCCCAATGCATCTAATTTTCTTTTGTCACATGTGTTTTTGGTGTCATACCTAAGAAACCATTGCCTAACTCAAGGTCATGAACTTTACTCCTATGTTTTCCTCTAAGAGCTTCATAGTTTTACCTCTTACATTTGGTCTTTATCCATTTTGAGTTCTTCTTATTATTTTTTTTTGCAGTACGCGGACCTTTCACTGTTGTGGCCTCTCCCATTGCAGAGCACAGGCTCCGGATGTGCAAGCTCCTTGGCCATGGCTCACGGGCCCAGCCGCTCCGTGGCATGTGGGACCTTCCCGGACTGGGGCACGAACCCGTGTCCCCTGCATCGGCAGGCGGACTCTCAACCACTGCGCCACTAGGGAAGGCCTTGAGTTAATTTTTTTATATGGTTGAGGTATGGGTCTAACTTCATTCTTCTGCGTGTAGATACTCTGTCTCAGTACCATTTGTTGAAAAGACGATTCTTGAATTATCTTGGCTCCCTTGTGGAAAATCAATTGACTGCAGTGGGGGACTCATTTTCTAGTAATGATATTGGACATTTGCTTTTCATACTGTTGACTCATACTGAGTTTATTGTCAACAAATTCCTATAAGTGTTTCATAGGTATTGCTGTGCAGATGGAAATTGGGGCCCAGATGAGAGACTTCATCTCTATTGCTCTTAAATGTCACCTTTTCAGTTCAGCTGGTCATTCCACTAAGTTGAGAGCGTTGGGATGTGGAGTCTGATGTCCCTCTCAGGTTTGCATCATCTGTATCATCAGTTATTCAGCTCAGTCATGGAATATTTAATAAAGTTCTTATCAGGCAACTGGTCTAGGATGGTGAAGAAGACAAGGTACCTGCCCTCATGGAGGAGGCATAGAGAAGACGGATAACACAGAAGTAAACTAACAAGATAATTTCACATAGTGAGCTTCTTCAGTAAGGGGTCATTTAGGGGAATCTCTTTAATTTACAATTGCTTTTGGTTGCAATTATGCCTCTGCTATCATCTTAGAAGCCAGTTATGTCTAAATGCCATTGCTTAAGATTCATTTCAGAGAGTGGTGCACTTTGAGAAGGCCCTCCTTGTATCTGATGTGGATATGAAGGAGAATATCCTCTCTGGTATCACTCAGAAGGGCACATGGCAGGGATGGCTGGTCCACGAGCCTCACTCAGCAGAGTCTTGTTTCAGATTCTAGAAGAATACGCTGCAATCCTAAAATGACTCCTTCAAATCGTTATATTAGAGAGGGCCTGATAATACTGCCGCCACTTTTTCCTGGATAAATAACTAGCCGACTGGAGCTTTGGTCCAACTTTTTTCACAGGCAACCACAATACTACAAGCATATTCTTCCTCTCTGTGGAAAATACCACTTTGCAGGAAGTTTGTAGAGTCAACAGAGAATAATATTTGACTTAGGAGGAAGTCCTACTGAAGCTAATACAAATGAGATATACAGAGGGAAAACCTACTCCTAACCTCTCTCACCTCTGGGATGAAAGTCTATCAGTACTGAAGAATAACAGCCTTGTCCCTAGAGCTGAAAATAATACCTGATGCATTCAACAAATATTTGTTGAACAAGCGATGGAATCAAGGAAAATTTCTGCACGTTTCAAAACTCTGGCCTCTTCTGTAGGTTCTCGTTCATGAGACTTTTTTTTAAATTAATTTTTATTGGAGTATAGTTGATTTACAATGTTGTGTTAGTTTCTGCTGTACAGCAAAGTAATCAGTTATACATATACATATATCCACTCTTTTTTAGATTCTTTTCCCATATAGGTCATTACAGAGTATTGAGTAGAGTTCCCTGTGCTATACAGTAGGTTCTTATTAGTTATCTACCTTATATACAGTAGTGTGTATATGTAAATCCCAATTACCCAATTTATCCCTCCCCCCACCCCTTTCCCCCTTGGTAACTATAAGTTTGTTTTCTACATCTGTGACTCTATTTTTGTTTTGTAAATAAGTTCATTTGTACCATTTTTTTAGATTCCACATATAAGTGATACATATGATGTTTGTCTTTCTCTGTCTGACTTACTTCACTCAGTATGACAATCTCTAGGTCCATCCATGTCACTGAAAATGGCATTATTTCATTCTTTTTTATGGCTGAGTAATATTCCATTGTATATATGTATCACCTCTTCTTTATCCATTCATCCGTTCATGGACATTCAGGTTGTTTCCATGTCCTGGCTATTGTAAATAGTGCTGCAATGAACATGGGGGTACATGTATCTTTTCAAATTATGTTTTTCTCTGGATATATGCCCAGGAGTGGGATTGCTGGATCATATGGTAGCTCTGTGTTTAGTTTTTTAGGGAACCTCCATACTGTTCTCCATAGTGGCTGTACTAATTTACATTCCCACCAACAGTGTAGGAGGTTTCCCATGAGACTTTTTTTTTTTTTTTTTTTTCGGTACGCAGGCCTCTCACTGTTGTGGCCTCTCCCGTTGCGGAGCACAGGCTCCGGACGCGCAGGCTCAGCGGCCATGGCTCACGGGCCCAGCTGCTCCGCGGCATGTGGGATCTTCCCGGACCGGGGCACGAACCCGTGTCCCCTGCATCGGCAGGCGGACTCTCAATCACTGTGCCACCAGGGAAGACCCCCATGAGACTTTTTAAAAGTTCATCTGAGTATCAAGCTTTCTGTTTTTGTTTTTGTTTTTTCAATTTTGTTTTTAAATTCCTTCTTGATTAATGGACCACTGACTACTCCCAAGGCTCTAAGAGGGTATTAGTGACTGTCTGGGAGCTTTTGGTACCTTTAGACAATCTCTTTCCATGAGATTACTGGATGCTATGAATGGTCTCCTCTGGGCACCTTTGATCTTTTTCTTCCTGGCTTCACATATTTACATCAGCAGTTTTCTGCAAGAAAAGAGGGCTCCAGAACTCAGTTTCTCTTATCAACCACTGGTTTCCATTTGATTGATGTCATCTCATAAAGCGCAATTGTGAATAGCATACCGGTCCCACTATAGGTCACATAAAGGGGATGGCGATAGGAGGCTGATAGGGCCATGACTGTGATATTTCAGTAAGGATATATTTTGTTTAACACAAAATCTCTCTATTGCCACTGATCTTTCTTTTCTGCCATTTTGCCTCCATGCACACAAGGAGAAGTCAGATTTAATATTCATCAATTCAACGGATTCCATGGAAACAATAGTGATTTCTAAGATGAAAAAGAATTATGGATGCGTGCTGATTATACTTCCTGGCTGCAAAAACCAAAATTCTGACTCATCAAATTAAATTACTCATTAAAGTACAGGCCCAAAACGCATACCCTGCATTCAGGTACTGATGTCTATCAGGGCAGGGAATGAGATAATATCGCTAAAGAAGAATTCACTCCCCTGCTCTCAAGGGCAACAGTACAGGATGCATTTCTAGGATCACTATTAATTTATTAAGCCCACACAAGATGTGAATTAAATTTGACCTTGTCCTTTGTTTTCCATGAGACTATCTGAGATTCACGTTTTTGCGCTCCCCTAAGTGAGCATTTCATTCTTCTTCTCACGACAGGGGCACTGAGACCCCATAGGAGGGCTCTGTGGGCTTCAGAACAGGTTCCTGAGGGCACAGTATTTTGGGGACAATATCCCCAGGCAACAGCTCATTTATGGCAGTGATTTTCCTATTTGGATTAGAGTGGCACACTCCTAGGCCCTCCGTACTGTGGCTTCAGACTTCTGTTTTGGGGGGATGCGGGGTTACAGGGGAGCATAAGGCCCAAGGGAGGGGGTGAGGCCAGAGGTTCATCCATGCCCACCTTTCAGAGTCTTGCTTACAAAATTGATCTAATCCTGTATTCTCCTTACCTTCATGCACATTAGATTCCTTTGTCTAGATGCCTAGCTCCATCCCAGACTAATTAAATCAGAATCTCCAGGGTGGGCCTTGGGGCACTGACATTTTTAAAACTTCCCAGGAGACTAATGAGTGGCTTAGGTTAAGAACTCCTGAGTCTGATTCAGGGGTTAACAGATGAGGAAATCCTTGTGACAAGGGGCTGGGGACTTCTACCAACTCCTTTCAGAGGGACTCTCTTGATATCATTTAATTTCTTTCCTCTTTCATTATAAACAGGAACAGGAGCATTAAACCAAGTCACATGACATATTGGAATTATGGGAGTTTAAGTCCAAAGGCCTTGTTGGTGCTTATAGGTCAAAAAACTTTAGGATTCTCTCCAATACTTAACAGGATCCATATCCTTCTGCCAAGCCTGCTTTCTAAAATACTTCTGTCCCTTGATTGGGTCAAAGGAGATCAGATCAATTAAAAACAAAGCAGTGACTCACAGAAGACATCTTAGTTCATCTGAGACCCTCTACCCTTGGATCACCCAAAGACATCGTCCCTTACTTAGTCTTCTAACCTCTGGAGCCAAAGTATTCAAGAAGACATTTACCATCCTTAAACACGACAGCTGATACCGATTGCTCTCAGGAAACTTACTATGTCAGGACCTGATTCACAGGAGGAGTTTTGGGACAGATGTCTAATTGCATGTCCAGAAAACTTCAACTAATCCATTTTGAGTCATTTAATCTGTTTTTGTTCATAACTTAGCAATTTCAAGCAAAAGAGCTACATTTTTGGCACTGGTCTCTGTTCTGTACCCTTAAGATTGCACGTCTGTTCCTAAAATCTGAAAACAAGAAAGAACTCAAGAGACTATTCAAACTGGGATTACAATATTCATCAGTTTTATCTACTGAGGGCGCTTTATATTAAATTCTACATGGTAGGCCTGTGCTGTCAGGAACAATACCTAAGTGCCAGATCAGCGAGATTTATTACTTGCTGTTATTCACTGTCAGCTTCTTCTGATGGTTTGGTTTATCTGCCTCAGGGAAAACTAAGAAAGGCCAATTAAAACACTGCTTAAACTTTATCACACATCCATTTTTAAGTTGCAAAGGCATTCCATACTCTTTAAATAACTCCAGCAGTTAAAGACTCTCTGAATACTTTTAGCTAATGTGAAAGCCTCCTTGGCAGGGAAAGGTTTAAGCAGAAAAAATATATGTGAAATGTCTTAAGTCCAACTACAGTCCACCCATCATTCCATAATTCTTGCCTTAACAGCAGGGCTGTTACTTTTCATTGTGAGATTCAAATATCCTGTTGCACATTATAGAATTGTCTCCTTCTTTCTCATGTATTTATAGGGCTGAACTTGCATATAAATGTTTTAGAGTGCATTATGTGCATTTTTCTAGTATAATGCTTCAGAGCATGCACAAAGTTGCACATGGTAAGAACCAATGAACAACAAATTCTCAAATGAACTTGGGTTCTGGAATGTTTACAAACAGCTAAACTGTACCTGCCTTGCCTTTGTTTCCACCTTCCAATAATCCCTTGTTCTAGCCACCCCCGAAAGATTTTTCATTTGCTTATTAAAGTCAGTGTTGGGCTTCCCTGGTGGCGCAGTGGTTGGGAGTCCGCCTGCCGATGCAGGGGACACGGGTTCGTGCCCTGTTCCGGGAAGATCCCACATGACGCGGAGCGGCTGGGCCCGTGAGCCATGGCCGCTGAGCCTGTGCGTCCGGAGCCTGTGCTCCGCAACTGGAGAGGCCACAACAGTGAGAGGCCCGCGTACCGCAAAAAAAAAAAAAAGTGCACAAACCCCCAGCTTGGCTTATCTAAATCCTACCCACTCTGTAAGGTTATCTCAAATTCCATGTTCCTCAGAAAGTGACAACTGATTCCCCAGTTAGAATTAATTACTCTCTATATTATGCCCCCTGACACTTAGAACTTCTTTTATATTATTGTGATAGTTTGCAACATTCTTCCCAGCCCCTCGCTTTTCCCTGTGTCTATGCCCTTTTTGAGCTGACACTCTTTTCCCTCCTCTAGAGGTCGAGCATTCTTGCTCACCCCATTGTTTTGGGTGTGTCCGTTCTGAACCTAGGCTTCAAGGGCCATTGCAGGTTTCCATTCACCCCTGTGGCACTTCTGTCATCGCTGTGAGAAGAACACGCTCTGGCTAACTTGCTGGTCCAAAGAGCATGAGAGTCACGTGGAACAAACCTGAACTCAACCTGCAGATGGACGCCCAGCCCTACCAAATCCAGTCTAGACCAACTGACCCTCAGCCAACTTACATACAAATGAGTGAGGATATATAACCGCTGTTTCAAGCCACTGACTTCGGGGTGTTTTGCTCTTTGGTATTGCTGTGCCAACAGCTAGCTGATATAGTTTTTGTATTTCAGCTTTTCATGTACACAGGTCTGTTCCTTCCGGTAGGCAGGAGCCACCCTCTTCATCTTTGTATTCTTTAGCGACTCAGATTCTTGCACCCGGTGGGCGTTCTATACGTTGTTGCCGGTTTCAATTAGATAACAAACAATTTATTAAGGTTTAAAATCAACAGAGGGAGCTATTGGTTATGATGTCTTGATTATCATCAAAGACTACCTAGTGTGCCTCGCATGGCGGTACCAAAACAATTTAACAAGCTTCCGTGGAACGCTTCCAGGAAAGATCAAAGTAACAATAACTACTGATTAGTACACAAATAACTCTTAGTTGCCAGGCCGATAATGGCAGGGTTACTCCTTTCACAGTGTGACATAGGTCAATTATCACAAAGCTTTAAGGAGCTGGGACAAAGGAGCCACGACTTGTCTTATAAATTGCAGATTTGGGGGTCTCTGACGTGTGCTCAGAAGGGTTTCTAGCTTCCACAGATCTTTTTTGGTGGGCGTTTTCTTCCTTTTCACTAAGGATTTTGGCTAGTTCATGGCTGTTTCACTCAAAAGAGGTTTGTTTACCACTTTGTTTTTAGGAAATGTGTTAGGTGCTGAGGGCTGGGAGAAAGCAGGTCACCGTGGCAGCTGACATAAGTAGGTTACTGAGTACTTGAGCAAGGAGCCGACTCCAGACTGAGAACTGGGTCTGCCTTCCAGCGCAGACTGGCTTCCATAGAACCGACTGACTCAGGAAATCTCTTAGCTTACTTGACATGGAGGGAACTCGTACTGATGGGATGCAGTCATTGGTCGAGTATTCTATACACGCCGTCTCATTTCATCCTCACCCTAATACCATGGGAAAAGGGAACAGCTTTATTTTTTTATTTTTTCAATTTTTTTTTTTAGATTTTTTTGTTTTGATGTGGACCATTTTAAAAGTCTTTATTGAATTTGTTACAATACTGCTTCTGTTTTGTTTTTTTTTTCCTTTTTTTTTGCGGTACGTGGGCCTCTCACTGTTGTGGCCTCTCCCGTTGCGGAGCACAGGCTCCTGACCCGCAGGCTCAGCGGCCATGGCTCACGGGTCCAGCCGCTCCGCGGCATGTAGTATCCTCCCGGACCGGGGCACGAACCCGTGTCCCCTGCATGGGCAGGCGGACTCTCAACCACTGTGCCACTAGGGAAGTCCCTGCTTCTGTTTTCTGTTTTGGTTTTTTGGCCATGAGGCATATGGGATCTTAGCTCGCCGACCACGGATGGAACCCCCATCTCCTGCATTGGAAGGTGAAGTCTTAACCATTGGCCCGCCAGGGAAGTCCCAGGAAGAGCTTTAAAGATGCTAATTTATCCAAGGCTGAATGAGTATTAAACAGTAAAGCTCGGGTTTGAATTCAAGTCTGTCTGTCTGCCTCTAAAACCCATGCTCTTCCCAGGACACCACTGCCTCCCATTGTGATCCCTGGTGCCTTCTTCTATCACCAGATGTGACTCCTTGGATAGCAGCCTCAGCCCAGGTTGTCTCTGAGGTTTTCAAGCCCCCTACAAGGAGATGTATATTTCTGTGCTCCACCTTCACTGGAAATCAGCCCTTAAGTCTTTCAGACCCAGCCACCAAGCCACTTTTGGCTTTCCTTCCTTTTTCCTACCAGTTCTCAAAGTTTCACGGCCAAGATCATGCAGGTTATGAAAGAACTTCCTTTTTATACATGTTTGTACATAGGAAATGCTAAAGTATGAGGTGCATTTTCAAGACTAGTTAATAGTCTCTGTGTTGTGGCCACAGGGACTTTCTATATAAATTTCTTCCTGTATTAGTCCAGAATGTTCCACTTCAGTAGCTCAGCATGGAGGAGGCTAAGTGTCTGGGTGAGGAAAGGAGTCAGTCATTCTCCTGCTGTCTGTGGTCTTTTCCTTTCAGCCATATGTAGCAGCGGCAGTAAGAGCTGCCAAAGCCATGAGGGAGGAGGGGAACCTGCAGAAAGCTCTTCTCATTCCCCTCAATGGTAAAGTAGGAAATAGAAGGACAGTTTCCATCAGCCCTATGTTCTCATCCAGAAGGGAAAACTTAAAAGCTGGGACCAAAATCCTGCAATCAGCCATTCAAGGTTAATCAGCCACTGCCCTTTGGTTAGTCTCATCAATCTCTGTCAACCAACTAGTCAACAAGGGAGTTAGTGAAGTCATCAGTCAGTCAACCAGACAATCAGATGCTACTGGGCCAGGCAGGGGTCAGGCATTTACAACACAAAGGCTGATATTCGATGCCTCATCTTCTAGGCCCTGCCAGGGCACCTTTCACAAAGTATGTCCACTACCCATCTTGTATCAGTTTTCACGTATTTGATTGTGGCTCAGTTGCTCACACCTTCTTCTTGACTATAAGCTCTGTGAAGGACCAAGCACTTTCTTTTTTGATCCTTGTTCTATATCCAGAGCCTAACAGAGTCTGGCCTGTAGGTAATGCTTGAATAGAGATTTGCAAATTAAGTGTTAAATTTTGCAAAAACTAAATTTACTTGGAATGATGTAACTTTAAGGAAATAGAAAGAGGAGGAAGCTTGAGCTTCCTTAATATAAAAAGGAAGGAAATATGCAGATGTTACAGTCTGAATATCTTAGGCTAAATGAAGTCAGGGAATTAGGGAAGGCATGGAAGGTGGCGTAGAAGAGGAAAGAAGTGGTCTCAGATGCTTTGTATTAGAAGTTGCACTGGGGTTTGTCTGTTTAATTAAAATATATTGATATTTACAGTGTCAACCATACTCTGTGATGTGCCTAAAGGTACTCTGAGAATATTTTTTCGAAAGGCACACTAAAATGAGAGGAATAGATATCACTCTGGGCAAAAATCAGGAGGACTTGTTCAGAGTTGCAGAAAACACTTTAATATCCATTTTCACCAATAAATCACCAATGATTTATTATGCTTTTGTAACCAAACTGACTAAGCAGTTTTGGGACACTAAGAGATGCCCTGCATCATTCCTGACTTGTAGTTTCTAAAATAATAACCATAGGTTATTATTTAACATTTATGGTCCAGTGGAGAACCACTTAACATGCTTGTTCGATCAGTTAATCAAGAAAGCTTATTAAAGGGGAAAATCATAAAAGTGTTATATATGGACCTTATACATTTTATTTTTAATTCAAAATCAAGATCTCTGCGTTGAGGCTTGCTGATTAAGAACGTAGACTCTGGATCAATACTGCCTGGTTGTATCACTATTAGCTGTGTGATCTCGAGCAAGTGACTTTCTCTCCATCTGTTTCCTACCTGTAAAATGGGAATGAAAAGCTATCTACCTCGGGTTTGTTGTGAGGATTACATAATGAACACAAACAAATTAACTAGGACAGTTCCTGGCACATGGTAATCTCGTAATAAGTGTTAATTATCGTTGCATAAATCATGCATTGTATAAAATATTTTGTTGTGATTTAAAGGGAAACAAGAATGTAAGGACATTTACCAAGCAAGAGAAGTGCCTAATTTAAAGATTTTTCCAGTCTTCTATAACGTTTCGTAGCACCTAGTTTGTCATCAATTCTTAAAGCAACTTGCCTTTTTCAAAGCAATCAACTTCGTTTTTATAGAAGTGATTTGTTACTACAATCCTTAACTTGTATGTACATCTTCTACAGCTGGTCTGAGAATATATTTGCTATTGGGAAGGGTGAGTTCTTTTTGTCTGTACCCCAAAGCGCCTTCTCCCACTTTATGAAAAAAGGCAGCTTTTCATCTGTTTTCAGTGTGGTAAGACCTCCTAGGTGGCGACTCGAGTCAATTAGAAAAATTAGTGTCGGGTGTCAGAAAAAGTGAATGACTCTGTTTATTGGATTTAAAAAGTTCTTTTGCAATTCAAGTGGTTTCCAGTTCTTTGGTTTCAAGAGAACTGAAGGAGAACCTAATCAAGTTAGATCATCAAAAATAGTTTTTGATGATACAGTGCTGTGATATTTGCCACTTATCTCACTTGAAAGCAATTCAATTCATTGAGTGACACTGATATAATGAAACCCTTTTTCTTCCCATCTACCTGTGTGTACAAGTGTTTTTTGTGTTCACATTAAAAATGAAAAATGGGACTAAAAATGATGCTGAATAGTGTCTCATTATAGTAATATGTAATATTTATCCACAGATAAATATTTTTTTTTAAAATCCTGTATCTCATTAGAGATGCAGTTTTAATAAAATTTTATTTTTATATTCACTTGCTTATCAAATTTTTAGTGTGTTGTGTTGGTTAAATGTGCACTACTAATAATTTTAAGTATAGCTTATACCAGACAAAATGTTAAGTACTCAGAATCATACAGTTACACGAAATGTAAACTATTTTAACTTAAATTTATATATATATATATATATATTTTTTTTTGCAGAGAATTATGGTAGGGTGATCAATAAAAACCTTTAAAGCATAAATATATTACATTAGGATAAAGTTCTGTGGAGAAGGTGGAATGGAAACTGAGTTAAAAAGAAAAGGAACAAGTAGACTTTCTGCCAGTTAAAAAGTTTATTTGTGTATTGTGAAAAATGGATGATGGTGGAATCAAACCTCTATGGTATTTAGATTTTATTGGATATTTTAAAAGTCATGCTACAGTTTTTTAATCAAAATATCAATATTATTATTTAAATTACTAATCAAGTTAAATTAAATTCCTACTTAAATCTATTACGCACAATTTAAGACGTCAACTTTAAAATGTGTGAAGGGTGCACAGTTTTCAAAATTCTCTAAATTTTGCTCAGAATTCATGAGCAAGAAGTTTTGAAGACCATCATCCCGAGAGTAGCCTGTCAGCTTTGAGTTTTCAGTATCAGAACGAAAAACACTGGTTAATCCAGGGAGTCAGTTCAAAGACATTCTACAGTTCTAAAGTTTCAAAAGACCTTTATCATCATTACTTAGTTATTAATGAGGGAAATGCTATTTGGTGGTGACTCACACCCTGACTCTTACCAGCTTTTACACTTCCAAAGCCATTACAAGCCTTTAGGTGGAACTGTATTATATTTTGCATGTCCATAAAAATAGGGCTGCTTTGAAGATTCTTAGAAGGGATTGCTTTTAAATAATATTGTACCATCATCAATAATTATCTTGTGATTTTGGAATTTTCATTTTTTTCTCTCCCGTGTTATTCAAAGTACTTTCAATCAATCGGTCTTTAACAAAGCCTGATGAAATATGTAGGAGGTAGTCAGAAAAGGGTTAAGTGATCTTTCTATAGGAAGTCAAAGATGGTGTCAACAGAAAATCGAATAAAACCAATGACTCTTCTTATTTATAAAAACATTCTGGATATAGAATAGCAAGGCCATATTAATGACTTGCTATTCCCTTTCCAAGCTGATGTTAGGTTTGGGCTCATTCAACCATATGCAAATACATAAATATATATATATGTAAAAGACAAATACATATCTGCAAAATGGCATTCCCCAGGCCCCCTTCTAATTTAATTTTATGTACTCTCTCTGGCTGGCTTCATCCATCACCATGGCTTTAACTCTCAATAATCACTGATGATTTCCCCCAATATCTCCTGTCCAGATGTTCTAAAACTGTACTCCCGTTGTGCCCTAATGGAACCTTTGTCCAGTCAGTTGTAGAAGCCAGAAACGTGGGAGCTGTCCAGGACTTGTCCCCCCTTCTTGACCCCTTAGACCCAACTGATCCAACCTTTTGTTGATTTTACTTTAGAAATAACCCTAAAATCTGTCTCCCATTTTGACATTTCACCACCACCGCTTAATATTGGCCCTTGTCCATCCTCCCAAAACGACAGCCACTTAACCGGTCTCCCTGGTCTCCATGTCATTCAACCTATTGTCCCCAATGCCATCCAAGCAACCTCTTCAGAAGTTAAATGGAATCGTGCCATTCTAGATCTGAAAAAATTTCCAGTGTCTCTCCAATGTTTATAATTTGAATTCACGTTTCTAAGTACGTGTTATAAAGCCCTTCATCATCCGCCCACTGTCTGCTTTTACAGCGACACTCCCCAGCTTTTAGCCCTGGGTCATTCCAATCCCCTTTCTTTTCCCTGAGTACACCATGCTTGCCTTCATCCATTCCTTCAACTATTTATCCAGGGCTTCCTCTGTGCCCATCACAAGTCAATGCATGGGGTCATATGAGTGCAGACATGACCAAGTCCCTGTCCTTACAGAGGCTATATTCTGGGCTTTTTTAGTCCATTCCTTTGCATTTGTCCAGTTTTCTTCCTGGAGTGCTCATTTCCCACCCCTCACCTGTCTAGCAAACTCCTACTTTACTTTAGGACTCAGCTATTCATGAGAAGTCTTGGAAGGTTACCTGGAAACTCTCACTCACATCTACCCTTTGGATAGTCCTTCTTCAGGAGATGAACTCCAGGAGAACATGGGCTTTCCTTGTGTCGGCTGCACGCTCAGTGCCTAGAACAGTGCCTGATATATATTGGGTTTTTAATAAATATCTATCAAATACATCATACCTACCAAAATACCTATCTAGTTATGTGTTTCTACCTTGAGACCGTGAGCTGTGAGTTCCTAATGGTCAGAACTTATCTAATTTTCCTCTTTACCTCCACTGCTTATCACAGTGCCTGGTACACTGTTAGGAGTCAATAATGGTGAATATAGGCCATACAGATTTACATGAAGAAAACAAAACAAAACAAAAAAACCCAAAAGCACTGGGAAAAATGCTGTGAGGGGTTAATGTTATCTAACCTCTGGAGTGGGAAGGGAGAGTGGGGTGTAAAGGCTAAATCCCAGAACTCTAGGAATAAGACACGGTGTTTGTGTTACAAAGTGGTAAGGAGACACACATACATACGACTAGTTAAAAAATACTGGGGTGAGGGGCTTCCTTGGTGGCACAGTGGTTGAGAGTCCACCTGCCGATGCAGGGGACACGGGTTCGTGCCCTGGTCCGGGAGGATCCCACACGCCTCGGAGTGGCTGGGCCCGTGGGCCATGGCCATTGAGCCTGCATGTCTGGAGCTGGTGCTCCGCAATGGGAGAGGCCACAGCAGGGAGAGGACCGCGTACCGCAAAAAAAAAAAAAAAAAAAAAAAAAAAAATACTGGGGTGCTTCTATATGTAATTAGAGGTTCCAGCAAAATGCTGTGGTAGCAGGGTGGCACTCAGGAAGGTTACTTGGAAGAAAAGCCAGCCCTTGAAAAGTTTCCTTAGGTTAGCATCACCAGACAAAACCTGGGACTCTCAGTTAAATTTGAATTTCAGATAAACAGCAAATAACATTTTTGTATTAGTATCTCCCATGCAATACTGGGGATATACTTACACTAAAAATGTATTCATTGTTTATCTGAGATTCAAAATTAACTGGGCCTCCTGTATTTTTATTTACTAAATTTGGCAACTCTGCCTCAGGTATGTGGAATAGCTTGAGAAGAAGAGCAGGGATGGAAAAGCACAAAGAGAATGGCCAGTTGTCCAACACAGCTGGAGTCTTAGGTATATGGGGGGTGGGGGAAAGAGGACGTTATGAGGGATACTGCTAGGGAAGGAATGAGGCCAGATCACAGAGGCTTTGAGTGACCTTGACTTGTCAGAGAAGAATATGATGTCATCCTGGGAGCGTATGTTCAGCAGTGAGAGACTATATCCTTTATGAAAAATAGAGCATACACATAAATTTTTGTGGACATAACTCATGCCTCCCTGGAGATGTACTGTAACACTGATTATATGAATTTTAAACACATCAGGAGTCAAACAGAGCTTCCCCTTAAATGGAAAAAGATGTATTTTCTGAAAGTTAAATTAAATGTTTACATTTAACCAAGAATAGCTATTGGCAATCTGAACGTTAAAATACTTTCCAAATAAATTTCTACTGTATAGAGATTTACAGACACTAAATTAAGATGAAACAAGCTAGTATCTGCAGCAAAAAGAATAAATTATGATATTGTTTATACACTAAGTGTTGGTTTAAGTAAGATTTTAAAGTCATATGCTTAGATACTGAGCACATTAAAATACTGGCCGTCTGAATCACAGATATAAAATTAACGACTAAAAAATTAACACATATTCATTATTTATTTAGTCATTCTAACCAACACAGAGTCTCTTACTTTAAGACAAATCATTCAGATTAACAATCAACAAAAACAAATTAGTAATCTGTTTTGGTCCTACTGCATGAATATCAATATCTGTGTTTATTAATGTTTGAAATATAGCTCTGAAAAAGCCAAGAATTCACATATTTAGAAACGCACTGAGGAACATTTTTTTGTGATTTTTTTTAAGGTAGAAGAAAACACTTTTGAATAATTGTGGAAATTTGAATATGGACCGGACATTAGATGATAATAAGGAATTATTTTACATTGTAGGGTTAAATTAAAAATAAAATCCTTTTCTGTTAGAGGCGCACACTCAAGTATTACAGGTACAATGATATAATATCTGGGATTTGCCCTTAAAATACTCCACTTGAAAAGAAGACGTGTGGGACTTCCCTGGTGGCGCAGTGGTTAAGAATCCGCCTGCCAGTGCATGGGACACAGGTTCGATCCCTGGTCCTGGAAGATCCCACATGCCGCAGAGCACCTGTGCCCGTGTGCCACAACTACTGAGCCTGCGCTCTAGAGCCCGTAAGCCACAACTACTGAGCCTGCGTGCCACAACTGCTGAAGCCCGTGAGCCTAGAGCCTGTGCTCTGCAACAAGAGAAACCACCGCAATGAGAAGCCTGCGAACTACAGCGAAGAGTAGCCCCCTCTCTCTGCAGCTAGAGAAAGCCTGCATGCAGCAACGAAGACCCAATGCCAAAAATAAATAAATAAATAAAATTTAAAAATTGTTAAAAGAAAAAAAGAAAGGGTGGGGAGTAGATGAAACAAAGCTGCCAAAATGCTGATGATTGTTGAACTGGGGTGATGGGTATGTGAGGGGTTGAGCATATGATTCGATTTCAGTGTATGTTTGAAAATTTCTATAATAAAAGGTAAACAGGTCTTTTTCATGAATGAATAATTTCCTTGGAAGTATATCTTATAATACATTTACATCCACCTTCCAATTTATATTTTAAATATATATATTTGTACATATATATATTCTCTTGCAGTGACTAGTTAATAGAGCAGTTGAACATGTTTATCTTATTAATGATCGCTCATAATTTACTGAGTACATTCCATGGACCAGGCACTGTGCTTAGTGATTACCATGCAATATTCATTTAATGTCTGCAGCAGTCTTTTGATCTAGTCTTCACTATTATCCCCGTTTTGTAGGTGGAAAACTGAGGCTTGCAGAGGTGACAGTTCTCACTGTCCTAAAGATAGTGCATGTGTCGGTATTGAGATCCAGGCTCAGGCTACCTGACTCTAAAGTCTGTATGTTTAACCCTTCCCTATACTGCCAGGTAGATTAGCAGGAGTATAAATATACTCACAATACATATAATAACGAAAAGAAGGGGAAATGGCTCGCATGTTTCGCCCTTGCCACAGCTATGGCTCAGGGCCAGACTTGTGATCCTCTCAGATGCAGCCGGGGTTCAGCCATAGATCAAGCTGTTCTGTGAAGCAGAAAAGTGGAAAGATGCTGCTCTAGACAAAGAGAGGCAAAGACAACCAACACAAGTCTCTTCTCATTGACAACTGTTCTGCAGTTGTGTGTGTGTGTTCTTTCTAAAGTAATACAAAATGACGAAAATGCAGTTTGCCTTTTTTTGTGCCTTCTGATGCCTGATTATATTTTGCAGGACTTCACCTCCCGTTTTAAATCATTCATCACGCAGTGCCTCTTGTGTGGCGCAGGCGGCAGTGGGTGGGTGGGGCGGGCAGCAGGGAGAGGCGAGTTGGAGGACGCACATCCCGCAAGTGAGGAACCGGTACAGCTGCAGCCCCGTGAGACCCCGCCCCATGAGCTCATCCCCTGGCAGTGCAAATTAGGATGACGTAATGTTTCTGGAGAGCTCCTTCAGCCCACCACAGTGGGAGCGCTCTTGCTTCTCCTGAGCTCAGGAAAAATTAGCATCGGTATTTCTAGCTGTTCCTGAGGAAATGGCATTTTATTCAAAGGTGTCCTGGGAAACAGAACACACTGCCTGCCTTAGGATCAGCTTCTGTGCCAAAGGAAAACAGAGCTTATCAGTAAATAAGTCACTGATTACTGCCCTTATCAGACTAGGAAGGTAAGCGGCTTTCTTCAAAAACAGGGTCCAATTAAAATGGCAAGAGATAGTCTCGGTGTTTCTTTAAAGATATTTTAGCCGAAGAGTATAAAAAGAATAACCATAGCAATAATATTAAATAATAGTAATAATCATTATCATTTATTTAGCTCACTGTATACTAGGAACCGTACTAAATGTTTTATATATGTTATTTAATTTAGTCCCTATTACAACCTTACAAAGTAGGCATATCCCCCATTCCCTCCCCCCACTCACATACACACATATATACACTTGAAACATGAGCAAACTGAGGCCTGGAGAGGTAGGTAATTTGCCAAGGTCAGACAGCAGCAATTGGCAAAGCCACGGGATTCCAGTCCAAAGCCCATATTGTTAATCACTATGCTACCTTGCTCTTTAGGCCCCAGGACAGGCCCATGCATGGTACTATGTAATAACAACTCAATAAAATAGAGAAGAGAGGATTGTTTCTCCCAAGAAATCACAGGCCAAAGCTGGGGCATCTGCCATGCTTGGCATTTCTCACCTCATTAGACACCCCATCTTGTAAAGGGGAATGGCGGGGAGAGGAGTATTTATTAAGAACTTACTGTGAAATAGTAGAAAAAATATATATTCATCTCTGCCCCTGGTTCCTAGCACAGAGCTCCTAAATCCCTTGGAATTTTCTGGGTGATAGGAGTGTCTTTTGCTCTAATGGGGTAACTCCTGGTGGGCTCCTGGGTGGGCTCCGGTCACCAGAAAAACCGAGCAATGATTAGGAGCTTGAAAATTTCAACCCTACCCCCCAGTCTCCAGAGAGGGGACGGGCTGGAAACGGATTTAATAATTGATCATGCCTATGTGAAAATAAAAATCCCCCAAAGTTCAGAGAGCTTCCAGGTTCATGAACACATGGAGATACTCCTCACCCCGCCCCACACACCTTGCCCTGTGCATCTCTTCCATCTGTATCCTTTATCTGATCCTTTTATTTATTTATTTTTATATACATTCTTTTTAAAATTATTCTTTTCCATTATGGTTAATTACAGGATACTGAGTATCCATTTCATATATAAAAGCCTGCCTCTGCTGACCTCAACCTCCCACTCCATCCCTCCTCCAACCCCTTCCCCTGGTCCTTTTATAATAAACTGGTAAACAGTAGGTAAACTGTTTTCCCCAAGGACTGTGAACTGCTCTAGCAAATTCAGTGAACCCGAGGAAGCGGTTGTGGGAACCTTTGATTTGTAGCTGATTGCTTAGAAGTACAGGTAAAACCTAGATTTGTGAGTGGTGTTGGAAGTAGGGGGGCAATCTTGGGGTGACTGAGCCCCTTGCCTCACTTCAGGTGCCAGTGGAGGAGAAGCAAGAGTAGACAGAGAAGGTGGGATGAAAACTACTGAAAGGAGAGGAAATGCGATGTGGCATAATGGTTGTGTGTAGGGTTTGAGGGCCTGGAGGATTTAGGTTTGGGTACAAGCTCTACTACAAAAGTTCGGTGGCCTCGTGCAATAGACTCAAAGGCTTTGAGCCTCAGTTTTCTTATCTGTAAAATGGGGGTGATAATACACTCCTCATTGTGTTATTGTGAAGATCAAATAAGATAAAGCACAGTTCTGAACCTAGTGCTTGGTGTGCTCAGTAAAGAGCAGGGCAGGATGACTAAGGGTAGAAACCTAGAATCCCCTTCTTGGTGCTTGAAACCTGGCGTCCTCTTGGTTCGCAGAGAGTAACCATGTTTCACTGGATTAAGTGGGAACTGATCACTTTTCTGTGAATTTGGGGGAAGATTTTTTCCACCAGAAACACTTTCACTCCCAGCCCACTCTCTTCCAAGCATTTTAGTTCCAACACTGGTTGCAGTGTGGAAGCATCACCCAGTTGGCAGGTAACTGAGCACTTCAGTTCAGCTGTAGAGCTGATCACTGAGCAGAAGCGCTCTGGGGGATGCCAACGGAACACAGAATCTATACACTATGTGTGAGATTTCATTAAATCTGGGCTGATTAGGTATAATGAAATCTCACACATGGAGAATAGATTTTGATTACTACAGGAACCCCCCCAGAGCCAGGATCAAATTTCTGATCAGCCCTATAGCACAGAATCACCTGGAGGGCGACTTCTTATCTGTGCCTAAGATACCTGTCTATAAAATTATATGACCACTTCTAACACCTATTAAACTAATTAGGCAGCTTGATTTTTAACAGCACCAAAATCTGTGCCATAGGGTGCCAGAAACAGAACATTCCTGGGGAGATGCACTAAGAAAGGAACTTTAAGCTTCAGTCACATGGCGAGGAAGTAGACTTAAAAAATGTAATTCCTATGAAAGCATTTCTTCTCTTACACTTAAAGGGAGAAGTACACATACTTCCAGAAAATATTGTTTGTACACTTCATGATATCTGAAATCACGCTGTATTGGTTTAGCAATCCTTCATAATAGTTGTGGATGTAGCTATTTGTGGTCTCAGATGATAAAGCATAATAATTACCAACAGTAAAAAATGTACTTTAATTTCTAATTACAAAGGTTAGATTTATTTTCTCCAACTGTGGGAGCGTCTCCTTCCCCACTATTTTAAATTGGATGTTTACAAACAACATTACTTCTGAACTTTGCCCTGGTACAGTGAAGCTGGTGGTTTATACTAGGACGAAGTCAATCTTTGTAATGAAATTGAAAACCGTCAAACAACATGAGTTGAATGCATTACAAATTGGGAAATGAAAGGTGTAATATGGATGCCTCATACACCCAAGTTTTTTTTTTTTTCCTGTACGCGGCCTTCTCACTGTTGTGGCCCCTCCCGTTGCGGAGCACAGGCTCCGGACGCGCAGGCTCAGCGGCCATGGCTCACAGGCCCAGCTGCTCCGCGGCATGTGGGATCTTCCCGGACCGGGGCACGAACCCGTGTCCCCTGCATTGGCAGGCGGACTCTCAACCACTGCGCCATCAAGGAAGCCCTGCCCAAGTTTTTTAATTAAACTTTAAAGAAACAAATAGAATCATATAGTTTGATAACTGAAACTGACTTCTTAAGACACTTATTTTAAATGCTCTTATATTTAGAGAAAAACAAGTTCATCTGAGGATTTTTTTTGAACAAAAGAGTGGCCAGTCTAGGAGACAATGGGTTAAATCCAATCTGTTTTAAGGTAGTTGCTTCCTTATGACAGCCACCCAATTACTCGTTAAGCTGGAATGGCCATCTGTCCTTACCTGTCATGAACAAGAACCAGATTCTGTCTCAAAATGGACAGCATCCTCTAAATGGACACTCCATACCAATCCCCCCAACATTTTGGGGGCTTGATGTTAATCAATTTCTATTGTTAAATTCTTGCCATCACTTAAAATAATTGCCATTTGAAAACAACTAGTAGAAGCAAAAGTAGCAGTGTTTCTAAACAAAAGAGTCAGGTATATGTCAAGTTAACTGTTGTTGATACAGCATGGCCAAGGAATGGTGTCTGTGGTTATTCAGATACTCAGTTACCACTGTTATACACATGGTCAATTTCTAACCAACTGGATTACATGATGATGTATTGAACCCCCCAAATATAATAAATACATCATAATGTTAAAAGTGAGATTCTGATGGGATTTCAATACTTCAAAATCATTTTCATAAATTTCAACTGTCACTGCTTTCTACATGTATGAAAGTACCAGTTAGTAATAGTTGAATGCTAGATAGCTAGATAACATCAAGTTAATGAGAGTTTTATTCTTTGTCATAATGTACATTTTCCCTTTATATAGTGCTTCAGGCTGATCCAAAGGCTAATAACCAAGGACTAGGAACAATTAAGAATGAAACACAAACAATACCAGACTCTCACATCATATTAAGGCAGGACTTTTCCAAAATTATAAAAATGAACAACACATTCAAACCAGCAATAATGTTTTCAAACAGAGGCTAAAAATTTTAAGCAAAGACCAATTATATGTGCATATAGTGTGGGAGAGACAATGGTTTTGCACTTTTATCCTGCTTGGAATTCATAGGGCTTCTTGAATTTGTACCTTGATATCTTTCATCAGTTTTGGGAGATTCACAGTTGTTATCTCTTCAAATACTTCTTCTGCCTTAATCTCTCTCCTCTCCTCTGAAAATCCAATTACATGTCATATCCATACCCCCTCTTCTGGATTTTCTATTCTTTTGTTTCTTTGTATTCTATTCTGTTCACTAATTCCCTTTCCCTGTTTACTAATTCTTCTGCTGTGTCTACTCACGGTAGCCAGTTAACAAGTGGGCCCTCCAACCCCCAAAATTCTCACCATCTAGTGTTTACACCCGTGGGTAGCTTCCTCTTACGTTAGATCAGTGCTGATCTGTATGACCAGATAGGTATGACAGAATATCATAGGGTATATCAGAAGTGGTGGTATGAGACTTTTGAGGCTAGGTCATCAAAAGCATTGCATCTTCTGACTCATGCTATTGGGTTTCTAGTTCTGAGGAAAACCAGCCACCATGTCATGAGGACACTCAGGTAGTTCCTTGGAGGAGTTCACATTGAAAGGAACCAACTTCCGATCCATATGAGTGAACCCCCTCAAGATGGCTCCAGCCCCAGTTATGTCTTTAGATAACTGTCCCCCAGCCAATATCTGATGGAAACCTCATAAGAGAATTCCTGAATTTCTGACTCACAGAAACTATGAGAAAGATTAAGTGATTATTGCTGCTTTAACTTACTAAGTCTTGGGATGATTTGTTACATAGCAATAAATAGCTAATCTACCCATCAATCAAGTTTTAAAATACAGTTCTTGAATTTTTCAGTTGGTTCATTTTGTGTAGTTTCTAGTTCTCTTCTAAAATTTCCAGTCTTTTAAAAAATCTCACAGAACATATTAAGAGTATTTTTTAAAAGTCTGTGTATGCTAAATTTATTATGTGGAGCTCCATGTTTCCATTACCTTCTATTTTTCTTGTTTTTTTCATCCTTACTGTTTTATCTCCTCATGAGCCTGACTATTATTAAAATAGTGGACATGGTATGTGAAAATTTGTAGAAATAATTGGAGACCTTGATGACATTCTCTTCCTTGAGAGAGACTTGACTTTGCTATCAGCAGGTTTAGAAACTAGCAATCTGAGATCAGCTTGATTCAATTTCAAGGATTAAAAATGACTTGAAGTTGAGCTTCAGGCTCTGAGAGGATAGTCTACTTACAGTTCATTCTTACTCCTAGTGGGTAGCTATTTAGTGTCTCAATCCAAAGCCTGGGGTATTTACCAGACTCACCCCAGCTTTGGAGGGTTCTAGACTCCAGTTTTATTCCTCTATTTCATAGGGCTGTCAGGAGCCCTGGTCAGTTTCTCAGCCTTTCAGGTATGTTTTCTGGGGTCAGCAGACTTCTGAGTGAAAAAGTGGCCCCTTATGGCAGGCTCACCTCTTTAGATGTTCTTATTTTCCATGTCTTTCCCATAATTCTGCCTTGTTAGATCTCTGATGTCTCCAAGCAATTCCAAGCAAGTATATTTTGTCCAGCTTTTATTGTTTTCAGTAGGAGGACTGGCCTAAATTTTGACACTTACGAGAAGTGGAAGTTCTTGCATTGTTTTATTAGTTAATCTAGAATACAGTTACATCAGAAAACAAAAACAAAAGATGTACTTTGTTTTGCTAAGGGTCTAATAGTATTACTTCTTCAAACCACTTTCATACTATAGGAACTAGTATTCTTTTTTTTTTTTTTTTTTTTTCTTTTTGCGGTATGTGGGCCTCTCACTGTTGTGGCCTCTCCCCGTTGCAGAGCACAGGCTCCGGACGCGCAGGTCCAGCGGCCATGGCTCACGGGCCCAGCCGCTCCGCGGCATATGGGATCCTCCCAGACCGGGGCACGAACCCGTATCCCCTGCATCGGCAGGCGGACTCCCAACCACTGCGCCACCAGGGAGGCCCCGGAACTAGTATTCTTTAAATAAAGTTGTAAACAGCTGCCAATCCACTCATTTATGACAAGTCAGCTGGTCAGAACAGAATACGAAAAAAACCCTATTGATAGAAATAAACCATTTCTAGAGAATGTCAAGCAAATTCCTCCAAGGCCAAATCACTAGACAGGGAGGCCATTGCTCCTCACATTTAACCTTCAGAAAAGGGCATAGGCTCTAGTTCTGTGGAGAACCTAGTAGCCATGTTGTGAGGACACTCAATCAGCACTATGGAGAGGCCTACAGGCCACTGAGAATACTCCCCACTGTTTTCTGGATCATTACATCAGAAAGCCTACCTAAAAGTTAGTTACTGAGCAAAAGAAAGAAAGAAATGTTTCAAACACATAAGGAAATCTTATTTTTATAGTAATATGACTATTAATAACAATGTACACTTCTTGTAAGGGTCAAAATTTAGACCAACCCTCCCACTTAGAGTACTAGATGTCTAGTATAAGATCAAACAAGATAAACTAGAACTTAAAATGTCAGGTACTTTTGATTAGGAATGGAGGAAACAAATTCCTACATGTAACAATGTCATTTTAAAAGGAATATTTTAACTATGTATCACAGACGTAACCTTTTTTTCTGCTGAAATATAGTTTATCTAAAAGAGAAAGATGGACATTTACTGAAAATGTCTTTGCAAGTTTTACCACGTATTCCAACTGAATTACAGGATTTTACAAGAATTACAGGACTACAGAATCACACTCTTGATTTATAGATTTGTGACTCAAATGTTCAAAGTAGGTTATTTGGCTTTTCTTTGTTTTGTTTTGTTTAACTTTTTATTTTATATTGGAGTGCAGCAGATTAACAATGTTGTGTTAGTTTCAGGTGTACAGCAAAGTGATTCAGTTATACATATACATGTATCTATTCTTTTCCCATTTAGGTTGTTACATAATATTGAGCAGAGTTCCCTGTGCTATACAGTAGGTCCTTGTTGGTTATCCATTTTTTTTTTTTTTTTTTTTTTTTTTTTTTTTTTTTTTTTTTTGCGGTATGCGGGCCTCTCACTGTTGTGGCCTCCCCCGTTGCGGAGCACAGGCTCCGGACGCGCAGGCTCCGGACGCGCAGGCTCAGCGGCCATGGCTCACGGGCCCAGCCGCTCCGCGGCATATGGGATCCTCCCAGACCGGGGCACGAACCCGTATCCCCTGCATCGGCAGGCGGACTCTCAACCACTTGCGCCACCAGGGAGGCCCTGGTTATCCATTTTAAATATAGCAGTGTGTACATGTCAATTCCAAACTCCCTAACTATCACTTCTCCCCACCCTTCCCCCAACCCCTGCCCCGGTAACCATAAGTTCATTCTCTAAGTCTGTGAGTCTGTTTCTGTTTTGTAAATAAATTCATTTGTATCATTTCTTTTTATCAATAGATTCTTCATATAAGCAATATTATACTATATTTCTCTTTCTCTGTCTGACTTACTTCACTCAGTATGACAGTCTCTAGGTCCATCCATGTTGCTGCAAATGGCATTATTTCATTCTTTTTAATGGCTGAGTAATAGGATAGAAATATAGATCAATGGAACAGGATGTAAAGCCCAGAAATAAACCCATGCACCTATGGTCAATTAATCTATGACAAAGGAGGCAAGACTATACAATAGTGGAAAGACAGTCTCTTCAATAAATAGTGCTGGGAAAACTGGACAGCTATATGTAAAAAAATGAAATTAGAAAATTCTTTAACATCATACACAAAAATAAGCTCAAGATGGATTAAAGACCTAAATGTGAGACCGGACACTATAAAACTCTTAGAGGAAAACATAGGCAGAACACTTTCTGTCATAAATCGCAGCAATATCTTTTTCAATCCATCTCCCAGAGTAATGGAAATAAAAACAATATAAACAAAAGGGACCTAATTAAACTCAAAAGCTTTTGCACAGCAAAGGAAACCATAAACAAAATGAAAAGACAACCCACAGAATGGGAGAAAATATTTGCAAATGATGTGACCGACAAGGGATTAGTTTCCAAAAATTTACAAACAGCTCATGTGGCTTAGTATCATCAAAACAAACAGCCCAATCAAAAAATGGGCAGAAGACCTAAATAGATATTTCTCCGAAGAAGACATACAGATGGCCAAGAAGCACATGAAAAGATGCTCAACATCACTAATTCTTAGAGAAATGCAAATGAAAACTATAATGAGATATCACCTCACACCAGTCAAAATGGCTATCATCAGAAAATCGACAAACAATAAATGCTGGAGAGGGTGTGGAGAAAAGGGAACCCTCTTGCACTGTTGGTAGGAATGTAAATTGGTACAGCTACTATGGAGAACAGTATGGAGGTTCTTTAAAAAACTAAAAATAGAGCTACCATATGATCCTGCAATCCCATTAATGGGCATATACCCTGAGAAAACCATAATTCAAAAAGAGTCATGTACCACAATATTCACTGCAGCACTATTACAATAGCCAGGACATGGAAGCAACCTATATGTCCATCGACAGAGGAATGGATAAAGAAGATGTGGTACAAAGTAAATTATTTGTTGATTACATTTTTATCTCCATCACTATCTATTGATGGCTCTTGGCCACATGAAGCTGGTCCTCAGACTAAGACATACCCACTAAAGGGAGACTATTTATCTAATTAATCATCAAGTCAAGTTTCTTGATTCATCTCTACCATGTCTGAGATTTGTCTATCTCTCTAATTTTCTACTGTTTCCAAATCATCCAGCATATTGCTTACTCCGCTTACCCTCTTCTCTGTACACATCCCCCCAATTTCAATCTGTTCAAGAATGTTCAGTGACTTCCGGGTACTCAGCCTGGTCTTCAAGGCTTCAACATCATCTGGTCTTGGTCTCCTTATTCCTTATTACTTTTCAACCAAACTTCCACTTTATATAAGTAAGTCATTTCACTACTACCCACATGATGCTTATTTTTGCTTTTGTGATTCTCTTCCAGCCTAGACGCTCTCCTTTCTCCTTATTTATTCAAACTATATCCATGATCTGGTCATCAAATACCAAGGACCTAGCACGCTTACTTATTAGAACCAAATACTGCCTTCTCCTACTTACCTTCTCTATCAAATTTGATCCATGCTTGTAATACTTTTCTTTGAAATTATATTTTATTCATGGTTTAAAATGCAAAAACTTGAAGTGCATTACATACCAACTTAAATTTTGACAATGGTGTTGCAAACCTGCTGAATCAGGGGCAGAATCTTCATAATCTTCTAAAGTGCCGCCCACAAAATCTACATTCAACAAATGCCTTGAAAATATATGCAACGTAGTGTCCAAATCTAAGTAACAGACTTTCATTGGACCATAATGAGCCTGCTTAGCCCAGGAATTACCATTTGATTCACTCCTTTGCCAATGAGCTACCCAGATGACAAGATAGAAAGGTAAAAACTCATTTTGGTAGAGACCTGACTCCTGGTGGATTATTTCCTTCCCTGGGTTATGCAAGGGGATGAAATGACAAACTCTTCTATGTTAATTATAGATTCCCTATTTCGTGGCTCCGTATTTTCAGTATGAAATATGCCGACCTTTTTTTTTATCAACTAAAAGATATTTAAACGAATTTGTAATTAATTTTTTCCTAGATGCCCTAAGCAGATAATTCATATTCAGCAAATGTTTCTTTGGTACTTATGCTTGACAGAGAGAAAGAAAATATAAACAGGAAAGAAGGAATTCCAGTTCAGCACATTAACCAAGGAAAACATTAACTGTCCTTTGGAATACAATCCACAAATAGTCCATTTTGCTGCTGCAAGGTCAACAGAATTATCCTGTGGTCTCTCTGCCTAGTCGATAAACTCCTTTAGTTAAAGATTGCTTCATTCCTTTCAAAGGAGGCTGGCTATAAGATCACATGCTATTTCAGTGGACAGTTTTTAAATTTTTTTTGGTAACATTTTCCTCAATGTATAAAGCTTATTTTGATGAATTAGCAAGAAATACAACTTTAAGCTCCTAAGTTCAGAGGTCATAGAATTTTAGCAGTCCTTATTTAAATGTTACTGTTTCTATAGCAGTGGCCCTTTACCCTACCTGTCCATGAAAACTGCTACAGTAATTTTCAAAATATATTGATGTTTGAGCCCATCCAGAATTTTTCATTTAATTAATCTGGCCTAAGGCTTTGGGCCCTATGGCTTTTCTTAGTTTTGTTTTTGTTTTTTTTTTCTGTTTGTTTGTTTTGTTTTGTTTTTTGATTTTAATGTGCAGTTATGGTTAAGGATCACTGTTCTAAGTGGAGAGAAAATGGGAAGACTAGAATAACAGGGGAAGAAAAATAAGTTTCTTAACAATAAAAATAAAAACTATAATTTATTCAGTACTTATATATGTATACCAGGCAGCATGTTAACCATGTTTCATACTATAACAATTATCTATTGCTGCATAACAGACGACCCTACAGCTTAATGGCTTAAACAACAAGCATTTGTGTCTCACAGTTTCTGTGGTCAGAAATTTGGGAGTCACTTAGCTTGGTGTTCCGGTTCAAGGTTTCTCTTGAGGTTGTAGGCAAGATATCAGCCATGACGGCAGTCATCTGAAGGCCTGATTGGGGCTGGACAGCCCTTTTATAGAAAGGCTCAATGGCAAGGGGGTTGGCAGGAAAATGTAGTTGCTTCATGACTGCTGGCAGGAGGGCTCAGTTCCTTATCCGGTGGGCCTCTTCACAGAGCTGCTTGAGTGACTCCACAACATGGCAGCTGGCTTTCCCCAAAGTGAGTGATCCCAGAGAGAGCAAGGAGGAAGTCACTTGCCTTTTATGACGTAGTCTTGGAAATTACGTATCATCAATTATGCCAAATTTTATTCGCTAGAAGTGAATCACTAAATACAGTCCACTCAAGGGGAAGGCAGTCAAACTCGGGAGTTTCCAAGAATTTGTGGATATATATATATATATATACAAACACAAATTTGTTAATTATAATAATTCTGGAAGTCAGAATTTCAAAACACATCATCAGGGCTGCATTCCTCCTGGAGATGCTAGTGGAGAACACGGTTCCTTTCCTTTTCCCACTTCTAGGGGCAGCCTACGTTCCTTGGCTTGTGGCTCTTTCCTCCATCTTCAAAGCCAGCAGCCAGTGTAGCATCTTCCAGTCTCTCTCCCTACTTCCACTGTCACAGCGGCTTCTGATTGACCCTCCTGCATCCCTCTTATAAGGACCTTTATGGCTACATTGGGCCCACCCAGATATTTCAGGATAATCTCACAACTCAATATCTTTTTTTTTTTTTGCAGTATGCGGGCCTCTCACTGTTGTGGCCTCTCCCATTGCAGAGCACAGGCTCCGGACGCGCAGGCTCAGCGGCCATGGCTCACGGGCCCAGCCGCTCCGTGGCATGTGGAACCTTCCCGGACCGGGGCACAAACCCGTGTCCCCTGCATCAGCAGGCGGACTCTCAACCACTGCGTCACCTGGGAAGCCCACAACTCAATATCTTTAAATTAACGCATCTGTAAAGTCCCATTTTCAATGTAAGGTAACATATTCACATGTTTCAAGGATTAGGACATGGACATTTTGGGGGGACCATTATTCTGTCTGCCACACTAGCTAAGCTGCTGGATAGAGATACCTCCTGAAACCCATTCCAGCTGAGTCTAAACATACCAAAATATGTTAAAGTTTTGTTTTATTATACAAATAATAATGGATATGTAAGTGTAGTCTCATTGTAAAATATGCAAATATTATGATAAAACTAAGTCTTACTTCACCATCACATTTAATTTCCAGGCCCTTCCCTCCAGGTAACCATTATTATCAATGAGCACCATGTATGTTATGAGGCCTTTCTATATATTTGCATAAAATAAATGGACATATGTTTTTTAAAATTAACTTTTTATTTGGAACAATTTTCTGAATAGATCTATGGAAAAGTTGCAAAAACAATACAGAGATTTCATGTACACCCCTAGCTTCACTTACCCCTCATGTTATCATCTCACAGTACTCTGGTATGTTTGTCAAAGTTAAGAAACCAACATTAGTACATTACTATTAACTAAACTCCAGACTTTATTTGGATTTCCGACTTTTTTCATTAATGTCTCTTTTCTCTTCCAAGATCCATCCAGGATACCACATTGCATTTAGTTGCCATGTTTCCTCTGACCTGTGATGGTTTCTCAATTTTTCCAAGTTTTTCAACACCTTGACTGGTTTTAAGAGGTACTGGTCATTTATTTTGTAAAATGTCCCTCAATTTAGGTTCGTCTGACGCATTTTCTCAGGATTAGACTGTGGTTATGCGTTTTGGGAGGGATTACCACAGAGGTAAAGTGCTTTTCTCATCACACCCCTTCAGGAGGGAGATAATATCAACATGATGTCTCTCTCATCATGTCAGCCTTGATCATTTGGTTAAAGGGGTATCTACCAGGCTTCTCCACTGTAAATTTAGTATTTTTCCTTTTCCATGCTCTCTCCTTTGGAAGTGAATCACTACATCTAGCCCTTACTCAAAATGAGGGGAGTTAACGTCTACCTCCTGGAGGAGGGGTATCTACCTAAATTATTTGGGATTCTTTGTAGAGAACATTTGGGTGGACATATTTTAAAGGTGTGCACATAAAGGTGTGCACAGCTAGTAAGACCTGGCATTTAACATGAGGTTGGTTTGATTCCAGAGTCTATGTTCTTTTACTGAGCCCCTTAACCTTTGCACTACTAAGAACTTGTTTTTAGTACCATTCAAACATATTTTTAATATTCTACAAAATTCCCAAGAACTTGTTAGAAAGGGCAATACAGGGCTTGCTTGCTTATATCTTGTTGCATATTGTTTCCCTGATGTATGTCTGACTTTCTCAATCAGACTTTGAAAGCAGGGACATAGTTTTATATACTTTGTCTCCCCTGAGCACCTAATACACAGGTACTCAGGAAATACTTCCTGCCTGAAAAGAAAGTGACTCCTTTTCCTCAGTTTCCCACACTGTCTTGAGTGGCTACCAGGGGACACCAAAACTCACAGTGGTTGATCCCTTCATGTTCAGACCCAGGGCTAAGAGCCAAGATACGACAGGTTCATACCAGAATGACTGAATAGAACCTGGGGATCAGGCTAGAACTGTAGGAAAAGCCACGAATGTTAAAGTTTTCCCTCTTTCTGTTGCTACTTTAATGAGCAATTATGATGAGAGCAGATACCAATTTGGGTTATTTAACGAATGCTCAGCCCAGAGATCCACTCAGTCTATGAGTATAATTTTGGGGTTTCTATAGTAGTGCATTGTTTTCATCCCACCAAGGAATAGGAATCATGTTTCTGGGTCATACATAATAAGTCATTTTCTCCAAACCTTGAGTATTTGGGAGTCTAGATTCCAGGAAACCATTAGTCTTTCTGTCAACCTGTTTTACATGGCAGGTACCCAGATGGCTCAGGTGGGTGGGTGTCCCATACTTCGGTTTAATTGGAACACCCTGTCTCCCTGGGATGTAGAAGCAAACCTTTCCTCTGGAGAGGAAGGCAGCAAAGCTCCAATCTTCTCTCCCCATCCTTCCTGACCTTGTCCTGTTTGCTGTGTAGATGGACAAACGGAAGCAGTCCAAAGGAAGGGGCTAGCTGCGGATACGGTTAACGTGCTAACAAACTTAGGGAAGTTCATCAGATCAGTTACACTGCAAAACATTTTCCTTCTCTTCAGCCTTTTAGCAGGAAAGTATGTTCAGAAGCCATGTCTGGTTTCTCTCTCTCTCCGGGAGCAGAAGAAAAGGAGGGGGAGGTTACTTCCTCGCCTACGTCTATAGTTAAGAGACTCTCAGGTCTACATCCTTACAGACTCCAGAGAAAAAGAAAAAGCCTCCCCACCAAACAATGTGGGGTGTAAGGACTGAGCAGAATTTATAAATATGATTAAGGATGTGTCTCTATGATGTTAGTGGGTAAATATCTTTACATGTCCCACTAAGTAAATACGAACTAAAACGTGGTCTGGAAAGAGAGAAGCATGGGCCCAGGGATGTTCAGAAAAGCAGGTAGGTTTCAGAGCTGACCTAGCAGTTTGCTCAGCTGTGCTGTGCCATTCTGCACCCTCTCCGTTCTAGCGGATCTCTGAGGGCTCCTGGTAGCTCAATCAGCCCGGAGTCTCCTCTCCAGCCCATCGCTGTCAGCACAGTGAGCTGGGGAGGGCCCAGCATACTGAGGTTCCAATCTTGACCCTGTCACCTACTACCCACGTGACCTTAGCCAGGTGAATCAATCTCTCTGAATCTCAATTTCCTCGTGTGTAACATAGAGATATCAGTACCTAACTGCATAGGGTCACATGAGAGTAAACGAGATAACTAGTTAGCCCAACATATACTTATTAGCACAGTGGACGGTTCAGTATGTGACAGCTTGTATAATTATCAAAACGTCCCTTTCTTTCTTTTCTTTTTTTTTTTTTTTTTTTGCTGTATGTGGGCCTCTCACTGTTGTGGCCTCTCCCATTGTGGAGCACAGGCTCCGGACGCGCAGGCTCAGCGGCCATGGCTCACGGGCCCAGCCACTCCGTGGCATGTGGGATCTTCCCGGACTGGGGCACGAACCCATGTCCCCTGAATTGGCAGGTGGACTCTCAACCACTGCGCTACCAGGGAAGCCCAAAACGTCCCTTTTTAATGATCTTAAGACTTCAGGATAGTGAAATGTGGAAAATTAAGGAAAAAAGTTAGGAATTTTCAGGACAAAACCAAGTGAGTGGCTTCCAGGCAGCAGGATAGGGAGATCTTTCTAGACTTGAAATGAGGCTAGCCTAAACTGAGGTGTGTTGTAAGTATAAAATAAATGCTGGATTTTGAAGACTTATTTTGAAGAAAAAAAAATCTAAAACATTCCATTAATAATTTAAAAATATTGATTACATGTTGAAATGATAATGTTTTGGACATGTTGGGTTAGATAAAATAGAAATTATTAAAGTTAATTTCACTTGTTTCTTTTCACTTTTTAAAATGTGGCTACCAGAAAACTTAAAATTACATATGTGTCTTGCAATGTCTATTTTTGGACTGAGCCATTCTAGAACACTGAAATAGCATTGAGAGAAATACTTCATTGAATTATACCCTTGGCCATGTAAGAGTTAACACATCTCCCTAAGATACTGCTTGAAAGTAACTCAATTACAAGGGGTATGAAGCCAAACATGCACGAAGTGCTTATCACATCATTAAATATAGTCTCCCCTGCTGCAGTGCGTAATCACTTATGAGAGCAAAGAGCTTAGGGACTTTCAAATCACGGAAAATTTCAAATATCCATTCAAGAAATGTTCTTGTCATCCCTGCTATATTTGTCTTGATGTAATCTGGCTGCAATTTAATGCATGACATTTTTATCACAATCCACAAATGCACTCAACTGGCACAAATATACTTATTTATGCACAGAGCCAGGGAAAGGGTTATCTTTGCTTAAAATAATATGCTTAACTAAGAGACTGTCCCTTTTACTGTTGGGGAGGCTAGAGGTAATGGGCAGACACACATGAACTAACAAATATTAAATATTCACATAGCTAATTACATGGTTTATTTGAACTAGAGAATAAACAGATGCATCTCCATTTTTGATGGACCCTCAAAACTCATAGCTCCTAAACTTTTAACTTATTCCCTTGTGGTAGTAAATTGCTACAAAAAGTAATCAAAACAATACAAAACAAACAAACAAAAAGAAACAACCCCTGTATGCACTGAGGAACTCTCTTTTAACGAAATCTATGGTCAATCATTTAAGAAAAACATTTACATTTGGAATGGTTAACTTTTAAAAGGTGTAAGTAAGTTTAGAATAAAAATTGTGGTTTTATTTTTTTTTAAAGGAGACCCATCTCTTCCATTCCTATCACAGCATGTAGCATTCTGTTTCTGATTTTTCCATAATATAATTTAAGTATAGGTATCATCATCCAACATACTTAATATAAAAAATTTAAAATTCCCAAATTAATAATTAAGGAACTAAATAATTTTACTTCTTTTTGAGCCCCTGTGGAATTTTAAAGCGGTGTTAACATTATATTTTTGATGGCACCCCTTACTTCTTCAATGTTATTATCTACTGTATTAGATTTTAAAGATAATCAAGATAAAAAGAGCAATTTCAATTCAAAGAATCCCCTGAGCACAGAGGGAAATTCCTTAGTTACGGTTGATAGGGTTGTGGCAATTATGCAGCTAAGTTCCAGCACCAGAAAACTGTTCTAAAGAGAAGTCTAACTACAGATGGGCATTAAAATCTTCCAGGACAAATAACACTATGTGTTGATAATGTCCAGTATCTTAATATGTCGACCACCCATGACAGCCAAAGTTTATTTAAATAAGGGAGATACCTTAAACTTATAATATTAGTACACAGAATACTCTAAAAAATTTACATGCGGGCTTCCCTGGTGGCGCAGTGGTTGAGAGTCTGCCTGCCGATGCAGGGGACACAGGTTCGTGCCCCGGTCCGGGAAGATCCCACATGCCGCGGAGCGGCTGGGCCCGTGAGCCACGGCCGCTGAGCCTGCGCGTCCAGAGCCTGTGCTCCGCAACGGGAGAGGCCACAGCAGTGAGAGGCCCACGTACCGCAAAAAAAAAAAAAAAAAAAAAAAAAAAAAAAAAAAAAAAAAAAAATTTACATGCTATTTTGCTAGAAAGCCTGTATACGACAGCAGGAAGCATTCCTATACATAAATGTATCCATTAAAAAAATTACTTTGCAAACTTTGCGATTCCTCTTTCTGAGCATGGCCAAATTCCACAGATCAGACTACAGCTGAATAAACACTGTGCTTCAACATGAAGTGGAACATGAGCTTGGAACCAAGGAGATTCTCAAGACAGACAGAGTGTACGAATAGGAACAAGCAGGCCCTTTGGAAAGATAAGGAAAATGTCAAAATCGCCTCAGGTGCTCTTAGCTGATTAAATATATTTCTGCCAAGGGAAAGTAGATTTAATTTCCTAGTACAACTCAGACTTTCTCAGGACTCTTGTGAGGATTGCAAAACGGTGCAATCATTTTGGAGAATTGTGTGACAGTTTCTTATAAAATTAAACAAATATCTACTCTATATTTCTAGGTATTTACCCAAGAGAAATATAACCTCACACAAGAACGTTCTCAGGACACTTGGGAAGATTAAATGAGATCATGTTCGAGAAAGTGCTTTACACAGAGTCATGCACGTGCTAGGAGTTTATTAAATAATATTTTCAATCTCCTTTCATGTTTTTGGATATAACAGAGTATAGAATTTCAATAGTGCAGACTTGGGTTTATGTCCTGGCTCTGCTATTCATCTGTCATATCCATGCATCCAACCTTTTTGAGCACACCCTCTGTGCTGAGCACTCTTCTAGGTGTTGGGGATACCATACTGAATGTGATGGCCCAAGACCTTACTTTCAGGGGGTTTACATTCTAGTGCCTTGGGCAAGATGGTTACGTTTTCTGCACTTCCCTTTCCACCTGCATAATTCAATTCAGTTCAGCACCTTTGACAGACTGAGTTGGGGAACACAAGAATCAACTAAATAGAACCTGTGCTTTCAAGTATCTTACAAATCCAATGGAGGCAGCAGACAACAGAAGCAAATTCGATGGAGAGCAGTAGGTGCCGTGAGCAGGGTAAAGACTCAGTGCTGTGGGGAGGGCTCTGAACCCTGCTTGCTGGCAAGGAGACTGGCTGCAGCAGTCAGTCAGAGAAGGCTTCCTGGAGGAAGAGCATTTAAATGCAACCTGTAGAGTAAACCAGGCAAAATGTACTCACAAATCCACGACATTATTAGGAAAATAACATGAGAATATAGTTGTGAAGGCACTAATCAGTCCATAAAGTCCTTTCTAATTTAAGGCAGTCTATTTCCATTTGAAGGGCAATAGTATTAAAATGGAAAATTGGTGGATGGTCCTGAGTCCAGATTATACTCTCTCTGACAATATGTTGTCTTCCTAACACACGTGCTTAATCTGGGTTTTCCACATCTGCTTCCTCGGATCCCAACACTTCTAGCTTTCTGCTTGAAGGAATTAGGTAATTGAATAAATTGTTTATAATCATATAGGGCTAATTCTGACTTCCAGTCCAGTTTCTGGGATTTGCTAAATTTACAGTCTGTGGTGTAGTTCTGTGGTCGGCCACACTGGCCTCTAACCATGAAACAGGCTTTTGCAACAACCAAGATTCTTGATTTTCTGGAACCCATTGAGTACTTAATAATTTTTTTTCAATTTAATTGAAAGGTTCTGTTTATGGGGCTGAAATACAGTTTACACTATAAACAACCAGAACTTTAAAGTTCTTTAAACACTTTAAACACTAACTCTGCTGGAAAACTTTTGATCTGTATTTGCTGCTTTGTTTTATTTGCTACACACACCTCTGGCAAAAAAAAAAAAAAAAAAAAAATGGAAGTAGGAAGTGGGACTGGGGACAAAGCTGCAGAAAATTCCTCTTTCCAAATACTGTGGCATTAAAATGAACTTGGAAGAAGGATGTCATTAGACAAATGCAGAGTATGTTCAGTACATCCTCAATCCATGGTGTGCACTTAGACTGACCGGAGGCCTTCCTGATTGCATTAGCCATTACGATGGAAGTCACTCCAACCACACGAATCTTAAACTGTTTAAGTAGCTTTAAAAAAATGTTTAAAGCACTTCATTTCCCTCTTGGGAGGTTGCAATAATTGTTAATAAAGCAATACCTCTATTAATGGCAAAAGTGTTTATGTGAACTTTATATTCCATCTTCAGAAACAACTGTATTATAGTCCAATGCTAGAGGTGTTTTCTGGATTGTCAGAAAAAAAAGGGATTGTGATAAAAAGATGCCGCTCCCCCAAATAATGGCAAGTAGATACTCAGAGACCACCCTATGCAAAGTTTAATGGAACCCTCTTCCCAACCGGGGTATACTCGAGCCCTCTCAGGTGAACAGGAAAAGTGTTATGATGAAACAAGAAGGAAAGATTTTTTTAATTTTTTGGAAAGGACAAGCTGACCAACAATAAAAGGTGCCTGAGGCATCTGGGTCAAGTCCATCATCCAGCCCTGCCAGCCCTGGCATCAGTGCCTTACATTCACAGGCAACCATCCTTCTGACCTTAGAGGTCTCACTCTGCCCTGGAAGAATCTCACAGGCGTCCCTCATAGCCTGATGACCCAAACCAATGGTTTAGCAACACCTTCTTTTTTAAACCACTATAGAAAATCCACATCTTATTTATTTATTTATTTATTTTGCGGTACGCGGGCCTCTCACTGTTGTGGCCTCTCCCATTGTGGAGCACAGGCTCCGGACGTGCAGGCTCAGCGGCCATGGCTCACGGGCCCAGCCGCTCCGTGGCATGTGGGATCCTCCCGGACCGGGGCACAAACCCGTGTCCCCTGCATCGGCAGGCGGACTCTCAACCACTGCACCACCAGGGAAGCCCCAAAATCCACATCTTAGATGAGTGGAAATGGAAGAGGAATGGGCAATGATGGTAGGAGATGGCAGGAGAAAAAGCAACTTGTTTTTGGGTGGGAAGAGGGAAGAGTAGGAGAAAGTCCTGGAAAGAGAGAGACTGACTGGGGCAGGGGAGACTTGGCTCCGAATCAGAAAAGACAGCAAATGTTGGAAGGAAAGAAAAGAGAAAGGAAGTACACTAGTTTGAAGTTGTCTTCTTCAGCTTCTAGGCCTCCAGGAGCCAGGTCGGGCCTGGAGGGTAACACGGAGTACAGAATTTCACCTCCACCATCGTTCATTTAACAAATATGTATTCAGCACCTAACTGTCTAATCATTGTTTTTGGTGATGGGGATTCAGCAATGAACCAGCAGAAATGAAAACCCTTGTTCTCATGGAACTTAAGTTCTGTGGGAAGGTCTAAAGCAGCTGGATAGCCAGGCTCCTCTCCCGATGAGTGAGGGATGCTTTCAGTTGCCCTGCCCACAGAAGAATGCCCCCTTCTACTTCCTGAGGCCTATACCATTTTGACCATCTTCAAATGACCAACAGCCTTTACCCCCTTAGTAGATTACAATCCCTTTGAAGTCAAAGACTATATCTTTTCTTATTTTATCATTTAATGCACAAGAAGAAAATATAGAGCCTGGCCCATTTAATAAATGTGTAGTTAGGCCTTCCCTGGTGGCGCAGTGGTTGAGAGTCCGCCTGCCGATGCAGGGGACACGGGGGTCACTCAGATCCACCCAGTCTACTCCTGGGAGAGGCAACGAGTGCTGAGTGGTGTTGAACGGGGGCCGCCTATTATGCCTCATTCTCACTGGCTTGGGGTGGGGGGTCTCCTCATATTCTCAGGCAGCATTCAGTAAACATTGTCCAATAGAAAAACAATGCAAGCTGCATACGTCATTTTGAATTTTCTAGCAGTCACGTTAAAAAAAAAAAAAGAAAAGAAAAAGGAAGGGGCATCCCTGGTGGCGCAGTGGTTAAGAGTCCGCCTGCCAATGCAGGGGACGTGGGTTCGTGCCCCAGTCCAGTAAGATCCCACATGCCGCGCGGCTGGGCCCAGGAGCCATGGCCGCTGGGCCTGCGTGTCTGGAGCCTGTGCTCCGCAACGGGAGAGGCCACAACAGTGAGAGGCCCACGTACCGCAAAAAAAAAAAAAGGTAAAGGAGGAATGAACTTTAAGAATGTATTTTATTTAGCATAACATGTAAAATATTGTCATTTCAACATGTAATTAAGCTAAAAATTACTGAGATATTTTTCATCCTTTTTCCCTTACAAAGTCTTCAGAACCCACTGTGTGAGCACGTCTCAGTTCTGACCAGCTACATCTCAAAACTCAACAGCCACTGAGGCCTTTGGCAACTGTACTGGAGAGCTCAGCTCTAAGAAGTTGAGTGAAATCTCTCAGGACGTGTTGTTCAAAGATAAATTTTTGTATAAATATTAAGTTAGGAAAAATAAAGTGTTTACAAAATAATAGCTCTAATAAATTCTGTGTGGGAAACTATTTTTTGCAACACTGATTACTAACTTAATTTTGACAAAAGAATGCTGTTGTGAAACTTTTGCTCCTTTTCAGCCACTAAAATCTTAATATCTGGACACATCTGAGAAGTGGCAAAGCTGAGGAAGTTTTTAAACGTTCAGCCTGCAAGCACAATAATGATCACACTGCAGAGTGAAGTGGGCAGCAAGATGACTCTCACCGCTGGGGCATTCTGCCCTGACCAGAGGGTGATTCCACCAGCCTGCCCACTGCTCCTTTCTGGATCTTCGTTTACAGTGGCAAGACAAGAGCCCTACAAAGCGGCACAGAAACAGACTGCATCTTGGTTTCCAACCTGTGGGCCCTGATGTTTTTAGAGTCTGCCTGGACACGAACAATTGTCCCTTGACTGTATAATGTTTCATTTTCAGTCAAAAAGATTTATTGACTGCTAATTATGAGGTGGGCACTGTTTCAGGGGCTGCACGTTGTCTCCCATGTATTTGTATTATTTCCCAAATATAGATGGAAGATATTATAATGAGTAAGATAAAAATTAATGTAAAAGTATTAATGAATTACTAGTAGTTGTCTCTCCCTTGCATTTCCTGCAATTGATGGAATCTAAAAGTATGTGTGAGGGCTTCCCTGGTGGCGCAGTGGTTGAGAGTCCGCCAGCCAATGCAGGGGACACGGGTTCATGCCCCGGTCCGGGAAGATCCCACATGCCGCGGAGCAGCTGGGCCCATGAGCCGTGGCTGCTGAGCCTGCGCGTCCAGGGCTTGTGCTCCACAACGGGAGAGGCCACAACAGTGAGAGGCCCGCATAACACAAATAAATAAATAAATAAATAAAAGTATGTGTGAGGATTTGTGAAATTGCCTGATGCTAAAGTGTGGCCTTTCGGTACCACAAACGACTATTTACCGAGTTGGTCAGCATCAGATCACAGTTTCGCTCTCCTTCAAGTGGTACAGCTCATTGTCAGCCAGGGTTCTCCTGAGATGGGAACCTCCCACTGCTTCTTTGTTATTGAGTTCATGTTTCTGGTTAAGAAACACTGGTTTAGGACCAACAGCATGCTGAGATTCAGTGCTCAACGCTAATACATTCAACATAGATGATTGCATTATATAACATGTACCTGCTACTTTGCAGTACTTCCTTAGGCATAATAAGCTTTTACCAAAACCAAAATCAACGTTAATCTGCAAGCTGTCATTTTATGAACGTTGATTTTAAAAACCAAGTCAACGTTAATCTGCAAAGCTGTCATGTTATGTCCACTGCCAAGAGAAAAATGAAAAAAGCAAGGTGAGATAAAGTAAACCTTTAACAAGAAACTGGACCCAAACAGTTATCAAACCAGTTTTCTCCATTCCCTCCGGGCAATCTGATTTATAAACTGAGGTTCTAAATTATATTTTATTTAATTGCTGAGGGCAAGAGCTCGGGAGGTGTTTTTGAGCTAAGCTCTTTATTGTACTGACCTGCTCTGCTTTGGGGGGAAAACTGAAAAACAACCTTTTAAAGTTGGCACTTTCAAGCTGGTCTACTAATCCTGCTAGCTCTATTTCCTTTCAACTGCATCAAGAGTAAATAGGTAGGAAAGAGAAAAAAAAAAGCCACCCTGGAGAACAAGAGAAAAATAGTCAAGTTTCACAGCTGGCTGGTAGACAGTAGCCAGCAACACCCTCCTGTATTGCCAAGCAAACACAGGCAAAGCAACATTTTTTCTACCTCTTATAAACAATCTGTGTTTAAACAAGGCATCCACAATACCTTCTCCCCAGTCTCTAAAAGCTGGCCATTGTTACATGTTTAATTACTTGTCTCAATCCTGAAGAGTAAAGAAGCCAGCTAGGTAGTGATTGTTTGATCTACACCCCTTGGCTGGAGATGCGAGTGCAAAGCAAACCTGCCCAGGCTCATGTTTCTGTGCTCTGCAGTCAGAAGGAGAGCCCGCGTCTGGAAAGCAGCGCAGCTAAAGCAGCCCCTTCCCGCTGGAGGGTAGTGAGGAATACTCAGCACACACCAGTTGCATTCATGAGGAAACAATCTTCCTGCCCACCCAGCGCTATATTTAGAGCCATCTCTTGGCATGCAAACTTATATTTCTGGGCTTTCTGCCACTCAGACAGGAAAAAAAAAGGGGGGGGAGACAAGAAAAACTGGTTTGGTTCCAGCGCTGAACCCAAACAACAAACGTTAAATGTGGCCTTCCCCACTGATGCATTTCTCTGTCAAACATCACTCCTTCTTCAAAAGCAGTGAGTACTGGATGTGGCACTGAAGAATGCTTTTTTTCTCGTAATTCTAAGCAGTAAAATGTGTCCTACACTCTAAAGGAAGCAGTGAAGCAAATGTCTATAAAAAGGCCAGAATGTTTTGAAATTTTTTAAGTAATATCATCCAGGCTGGGATTGTCGACTTCCCCAAAGATGTGTTAGCCCCTGAACAAAGTTACATGCCAAAGCTAGCTGCAGAGCTGATGGGAAAAGAACATGCAGTGCTAAATTGCCAGGCCTCTCCAGACCTCAGATGCAGACCCAGCGAGAAACACTCCCTAGTATTCTGCTGTTTTGCCACAGGAACATCTGGCATTTGGGGCCATCTGGGTTCTTTACCAGGAAGAGAAGTGATATGGGCAGAGGCCTTGATACACACCGCCTGAGCTCGTAGCTGCAAGTCTTACCCACGCCCATTCCAAACCGTGGAATGCCAGGCCGTATGAGAAATGAGCAAGGCAAACAGCTCTCTCCAACCTAAAGGCCCTCCCTGACTTTTTTCTTCCAGTGTATTTTTTCTTACAGTCATATTAACTGAGTTAATTTCAACAACTCCTTTTGCTCAATATCCTGCCATGGCACTCACTGCCTAGAAATGTAGTAGCAGGACAGCCAAACTCGTCCATAAACGCGATGTCAAGTAGCACAGCCCTTCAGTGGTTTGAGTGAGTATTTCCTCCACGTTGGCATGTGTCATCACCTCTAATGACTTCAACAAATATACTAAAGGAAAGAATATCTGCAGCTCTGCGGCCATTCTCTCACCCTAAAATTAATATTATGACAAAAAACTAAAGTAAGTATTAAATTAAAAAAAACTCTCCCCCAAATTTCTTAAAAATACTAAGTGATACGGATGCAAAATAGGCTCACTGGACGTGAAGTATGAACCCTTCTGAAAGTTATAATTTTATATAAAACCTCTTCTAGTTTGGGATTTCGTAAGTGGACAAATGCAAAGGAAACTGACTAGCTGTCAAACAAAAAGACACTCTCAGTGCCTGGGTCTTTGGGACTGTTCACAAGGCCTCCTTCCTCCAGGCCCAGGGTGGAATTCAAGCCCTGCCCCCCTGAAGTTGGGCACGGCACATGATTTGCTTGGGTCAGAGGAATGTGAGTGGCAATGACACATGTCACCTTTCTAATACCGGTGCTCAGGCGTCTGTGCTCCCTTTCTCACTACATTCACCCGAGTCCTAGATGGACATGAAGCATAAGCCAGAAATAAACCTTTGTTATTGGAATCCAATGAGATTTGGGGGTTGCTTGTTACCACAGCAAACCGAGCCTAACTGATCAATATAGTAAATTAGTAAACGATTAATAATAATTAGCAGAAGATAATTGTGTCACAGGTCCTGGTACCAAGAAGGCACCCAAGTCCATCCTTACAAGGGCCCCCAACCCACCACAGCTTAAGATTCATAGCTAGTCAACTTCTATGATATCTCCTAGCAGCTCTATCAAAACTCAAAGCAAATAAAACACTTAAGAAAAAACAAAACAGAAAGGGTCCAGCTAAGGAAAACAGACATGAATGCTGAGAAACAAAGTGAGTCCTAGAATCTCTAAATCCAATGTTCTCAACACTGCGTGCTCATCTGGGCCCAGCTCCAAAGATTCAGATTTACTTGGTTCCGGTTAGAATCCAGGCATCTGTACTGCTTCCCAGTCTCCCCCTGTGGTCTCCCGGCTTGAGAACCATGGCTTCACATTTCTGGGCTCTGGTTATTTTCAGTCCTGGGACATTAAATATTCCAGGAAAGAAAGAAATGCACCAACAACAGTGCCATTAACTAGCATGTTCATGTTACATGAAATGCGTGTCCTTAGGTACTGAGGTTGTCACTTTTCCCGTGGTCCAGCAGCAGAACACATTCCCAATCCATGGTTCATTGGCCATCTCATACTGTTAGTATTCCATCCCTGGAGTAACCAGAAGCAGTAGTTCTAGTACCAACACTATAGTATGTGATTGTTTAACACTCAGGGAGTCAGGTGTCCCACTCTGAGCACAAGTTCAGTGTGGATTCAGGATTGGGGTGGAAAGTCAACTGGGCTAAGGGACACTACAGATATATGGGGTGTGTTAACAAGAGTATCATCAGAGCCCCTCAAAGAACATCAGAAACCCGAGTCTTTTGGATACCAGGAGAGAATATTCAAGGGCACCATACAATCTCTCTCCCCCTAAGAACATCTGAAGTCTCTTTGTACCCAGATATATGAATGCATGTGTTTCCACTGTGATGATGATACGTTATTTACCATTCACTCACTGCTTACTATGCACCAGGAATAATATTAGGTGTTTTAAAGATACGGTTTCCTTTTATCCTCACATCAACCCCATGAGGAGGTATTATTATCATTTCCATTTTAGAGACTAGGCAATTGAGACTACAAGTTTAAGTGACTTGCCCACCATCACATGGCCATGAACATCACTGAAGATCCAAGGTGTTCACAATCTGCCCCATCAGCTGGAGTAAAGCTGAGGGACAGGTGGTTTATAACAATTCTCTATTGCTCTTCCCATTGTCACAATACCCATTTCCCAGGAACTTGCTTTAATCTAAAGAACATGCCTTAATGGTAGACCATAATGCAGAATTTTGACAAATACATATGGACTAAGCCTTTCTGTTCAAATTCAAATGTATTTATTTTAAATTGAAGTTTTTGGGGGGTTTTTTTTGGTTTTTTTTTTTGCGGTAAGCGGGCCTCTCACTGTTGTGGCCTCTCCCGTTGCGGAGCACAGGCTCCGGACGCGCAGGCTCAGCGGCCATGGCTCACGGGCCCAGCCTCTCCGCGGCATGTGGGTTCTTCCCGGACCGGGGCATGAACCCGTGTCCCCTGCATCGGCAGGCGGACTCTCAACCACTGCGCCACCAGGGAAGCCCTTAAATTGAAGTTTTGATAAAGTTTGGCATCATTATACATTATTCACTCCTCTGCTTAAGGTTAAACAGTATTCAATCAATTATCCAGTGAAGATTTTAGAACCTTCTGAGTGCTAGTTACTGCAGATAGAATGGGAGCAGGAGAGACACAATCACGCCCCCCTCTGAGCTTAGAGTCCAGCTAGACACACGGGCGATTAAATAGCAAGAATCGTGTGCTAAGGGGTATGATGGGACAAGTATTAGGAAGTCTTTCAAGGTGTCCATGGAGACAAAGAAGGGTCAACTGTCCTTCCATACACTTGAAGTGCATTGGGCTTTGTTTCTTAGACCTGCAGTCAATTTAACATACACTCTCTCTGTCCAGGCTTTGTCCTTCTCTGGCGCTGTCTTATAGCTCTACCTTCAGAGCAACTGGTATCAATATCATGTTGCTTCAAGCAGCTCTTCATTTGTCATTTGAAGCATTGCTGGCTTGGGGCATAAAGGCCTTCCTGTGGTTTACTGTGGAGCAACTGCTCAGCTAGTCATCAAATTATCAGTTATCACAGGAGTAGGCAAGCAGAGCAGAGCTGCAGTAAAAGCTGGCTTTCAACTGGTTGAGTTACTAAGCATAATTTGGGCCTTTATTCTACCTTTGTTTAAGACATGAAATGTGGGAAGCACACTTCCCACCAAAAGCCCTTTGTCAAGTGTCACACTTAAGTTTTTCGGACAGAATCACAGGTCTGAGACAGACATTTTGCTGATACCCCACTCCTTATTTGCAAAAATCAACACTGGCTCTGTAGATACGTTCTGCAACTTGATTTCAGATATTAAAAAAGAAAACAACACACAATGATTTGTTTTAGGATTTGCAAGATGACCATAATTGCTAATGATAATAGCTAATATTTATTAGGCTCTTACTATATAAAAGGTACCGTTTGCTAGGTGTTTGATGCATGCCATCTCATTTAAACTTTATAAAAACCACATCAGCTCGGCACCAGCACAATACATCAATTCTAAAGCACACATGTTTTTCCATATTCTAATATGTTTGCAAACAGGGTACATCTTATAATCAATCAAGTTATATCACACTTTGAGACACACGGACTTAGAGAAAAGACTTGTGGTTGCCAAAGGGGAGGAGGGTAGGGGATGGACGGATTGGGAGTTTGGGATTAGCAGATACAAACTACTATATATAGAATGGATAAACAACAAGGTCCTACTGTAGAGCACAGGGAACTATATTCAATATCCTGTGATAAACCATAATGGAAAAGAATATGAAAAAGAATGTATATATATGTATAACTGAATCACTTTGCTGTACAGCAGAAATTAACATAGCATTATAAATCAACTATACTTTAAAGACAGTTATATCATAGTTTAATTGGTAGCAATTTTTCTTTATGAATTACACATAAAATGATGCTATATTCTAAAATCCATGGTGCCTCAGATGAAACAATTATGGTATGATTAGCCCCATTTCACAGATGAAGAAACTGAGGCTTGGAGAATTTGAGTATCTGGCTCAAGGTCACACAGCAAGTAAATGGCAGAGCAAGGATGTGACCCCAGTTTTTTCTGGCTCTGAAGTTTGTGCTCTGAACTGGTACACTATAATGCTTCCCACCCCATGGAAATACAGGCTTAATAAACATTTATTCTTTCAGCACTTAGCATCCACTATGAGTTAGCCACCAAGCTGGGAATGCTGGGGGTATAGAGATGAGTAAGACAGCTTTTCATAGGACTAACTAGGGACTGTGGGTATCTGAGCCGTTAACTAGAATGTTTAGCTTAGTACCTTTTTGATGGACTCTAGAATAATAGCAGATCTAAGCCTGGACTTCCTTTACAGGGCTATTTTTTTTTTCCACTAAGAGCTGTTTTTTCACTAGCTAAATATCTCACTCCTAGCCTTACACTGGGTGAGTACTATTTTTTTTTAAAGATATTGGGGGTAGGAGTTTATTAATTTATTTTATTTGTTTTTGCTGTGTTGGGTCTTGGTTTCTGTGCGAGGGCTTTCTCTAGTTGTGGCAAGCGGGGGCCACTCTTCATCGCGGTGCGCGGGCCTCTCACTATCGCGGCCTCTCTTGTTGCGGAGCACAGGCTCCAGACGTGCAGGTTCAGTAGCTGTGGCTCACGGGCCTAGTTGCTCTGCGGCATGTGGGATCCTCCCAGACCAGGGCTCGAACCTGTGTCCCCTGCATTAGCAGGCAGATTCTCAACCACTGTGCCACCAGGGAAGCCCTGGGTGAGTACTATTTAAATCAACATTTTGGTGTGACAGACAGATGCTGAGATGGCCGCCAATGGTCTTCCCCTCCTACTATTCACACCCTGTGTAATACCTTCCCCATGAGTGTGGGTAGGACCTGTGATTTACTTGTAACCAACAGAATATGGCAAAAGTGATGGACTGCCACCTTAGTGATTAACCTATTTAAGATTGTGAATTCCATCTTTTCAGCAGACTCTCCATTTTACTGCCTTCAGTGAAGCAAGCTGCCATACTGGGGAGGCCCACATGGCAAGAAACTGAGAGCTGCCTCTGGACAACAGCCAGCTAGGAACTGAGGTCCACAATCCAGCAACTTTAAAGGAAGTGAATCCTGACGATAACCACCTAGATGAGCTTGAGAGAGGATCCCTCCCTAACTGAGCTTCCAGATGAGACCTTAGCCCTGGCCACCACCTTAAATGCAACCTCACGGGAGAGTCCCCAAGCAGGTGGCCCAGCTAAGCTGTGCCCAGATTCCTGACCCACAGAAACTATGAGATAAAAAATGTGTGTTATTTTACACTGCCAAGTCTGTGGTCATTTGTTCTGCAGTAATAAATAACTAATACACTTGGTGAAAAGGTAAATTTCTTTGTGTCATGGAACTTTATGATGTTCTCAAATAGTTGATACCAAAATATTCCAATTGTGATTTTAATGTCTTGGTTATATCAGAAAAATAACAGCTACCACTTATTGAGCACCCACTACCACTTATTGAGCACCCACTAGGTAAATTCTAGCATGGTATTAGTGAATCAAGGGCCACATTTACCAAGCAACAGTTCATTAGTATAGTTACTGCATATACAAGAAACATTAAATATTCATTTCATTTGACAATTTTTCAAAAAGGTTAGTGGACTTTATCATTTTATTGTCTAACTACTCCCCTTCTCTTGGTAAATGTAACCTTTCCTCCTAGAAAATGCTACTTCCGCTAACTCCAGTCACGCTGTTCTAGTGGGTCTTTATCTTATCTAACTCATTTCACCGATCACAGTGACTGATCCAAGGTTGGGCACCTCATCAGCCAAGGACGGGCTAACAAGAATCTTTCTCCAAGATTTTGTTTTCATGCGAGGCAAGAGAGAGTAACGGGGGGTCCTTCTTGAGTTCTAAAGCTGTGAGAGACCAGCTTGAATTCTCAATGGCCATGCTCCCTGCAATTTGCAGGAAAGCATTCTATAGGAGGAGAGAACAGCCTGATACTCAGAAGCAGAGACAGACAGGGAGAGCCTGGTTCCTTCCAGTCCTTGCTGATGGAGTTCCCGAAGTCCAGCTGCACCCTTGCCCTTTCTCCAGGTCACAGAAACCTAACTGTACACTCACTCTGAGATCCTAGCAAGGATCCACTGAGATTCAGTCACCTCCACTGAAAAAGACTTAGGTAATACATGGATGAAGATTTTTCACTATTTCAGACTGTCCTTTCCTGATCTAAGTTACTGATGTTTTGAAATATCTGTGCCCCTCATATTTGTCTAAAAATAATTGTTCTATTACTAAATTACACCACACCCAGCTGATTGCTGTACCACAGAATGTTAAAGCGAGAGAGACATTAGGGGTTATATGGTCTGATTCCCATTTATAAAGAAGGAAACTGCACCTCAGGGTGGTGAAGCTACTTTCCAAGATAAAAGTTAGTTCATGCCAGAATTTCCTAAAACTTGACCTTCTGTACCCATTCCAGTGAGTGATGTCTATCATATAACATTACTTTGAAGAATTTATAGAGGCTTAAAGAATTTGACTTTTGTTATAAAGCTCCCTCACAAATCTGTCATCTTTCAGACTTGTAATTAGCTTGGTTAGTTAATAAATAACATAAAACTTAAGAACAGTTTATTTGATTTCACCCATAAAAGTACTCATTCCTGATTCTAACCACATGAAAAACACATGGTCACCAGCTTTCAAATTATTTAAATATAAGGAACTCTGTGTTTACTAATCTATACTCTGGTTTACTTTAACCATTTCACTTCTAGACTGTGTAATATTTGCTACACAAATAATAAGAATAATTACATTTATTTAATAATCAATAATGCTGTTTCATTTACTAATCATGTATGATTTTAAATCACGAGATACTACATATTAAAGGAAATATGAAAATACAGAAAGGCAGAAAGAAAACAATGACTCATGTCTTATGTCTGAAGTTGATATAAGCAATGACCTTGAATTATGTAATCCTTAGGCTAGTTTTTATAAACTTTTTAATACTGAGCAGTTAAAATCCAATCTCCCAAAGAAACAGACCTTAATATGTTAATCAACACCCTGGGTGTTCTCTCATAACTGTGTTTACAAAGAATTTCTCCCACTTCCCTCTACTCAGCTGTTTTGCTGCTTTCAAAATTGCCCTCTCAAGCCAGTGTCAGTAAATCACACTTCCTATGGGTTCCTTTGCTTGCAGCACAAATTTTAAGCACAATTTTTAGAATCCAGGTCTGTTAACCACCTTGAGCTTCAGAAGATACTAAACTGACTTCTCTGAGGTTTTCTTGGACAGTTTAGCTGACTTGAAGTCTCTATAACAACCCCAATGTACAGCTATATTTGGAATAGATAAACCATGCCAAAGCAAGCAGAGATTGTGGCCCAAGGGCATGTGTGATGCAACACAAGCTTTGAGTGTAGATTAGGTAGCAGCTGCAGGACAGAGTGAAGAGAAAATATTGTTTTTGAAACACTTTTCAGAAACATTCAACAAGACTGAAAACAAGCAGAAGGTAAGTGTGATTACTCAGATGTTAGAAGTAAGGCTTTAATACTGAGAAACAAACCCATGGTACAAAGCCGACAGGAGATTTCGCCTTTTTAGACTCCTTAAAAACAGAAAGCTTTATATTGTATGTCCTTTTAAGTACATCACCCATAAGTAATCACCCCCAAGAAGAAATCAAAAGGCTAAGCAGGAAAAATTAGCCTGCTTCCACCGTAGCTGGACGAGTGTAAATCACTGTAATTCACACCTTTCTCAGCTCTCCACTCGAACATCTTATCCATCATGAAAAGGTCTGTATTCACCAACAATAAGCCATGTTCTTTTCTATTTTTATTTGCTAGGTGGAGATCATAGGTTTACTTTGAGCCAACTACTTACTAATTCTCATTGGATCTCTTAAACCAACATAATATCCTCATGGAAGAAAATAGACAGTAACCTGACACCCAGTTTTCTCTGTAATTTTAACTGGATGACACAAGGTTGACATCAGAAAATAAGGGCATTTAGCATCACACACTATCCAACTCAGTTCCACCCAGTTCATACTGGCTCATGAAGGGCGATCATTAACACCTCTTGCTGACTTCGTGTTTAGAGATTGTGAGTTGGTTGAAAATGGCCAAGTAGGAGTATTTACACCAGAGAAATCAGCAAATGATGCAAATCAGGGCTTTCTTTTTCTTCTGGAGTGCTAATTATTAAACATTTACCAACAAAACACTGCTTTCATCCATTCATCCATCCATCTAACAAGTTTTTATTGAAGTCTAATGTGTGCTAGCTAGATCTTGTGATAAACTTTGAGGGTACAAAGACAACCTACAGTCTGTGCCATAAAACAGCTTATAGCTTAGTTTACTAAAATGTATGGACCAGTTAAAATTCTAGCCTATCCCATCTGAGTTAGATGGTCCTTGATGGTGCCAGAATCTTGACAGATTCTAAAAAACTCTATTAGACAATGAAATGGAATCTAAAAAAATTGCCCTTTTTTCTGAAAGTATAAAGACTAACTGTTGAAATATTTGATTTGGTGATTTTACAGTAGCATGGCACACTCACTCAGCTATTTTTTTAATTAAACTTTTATTTGGAGATAACTGTAGAGTCACATGAAGTTGTAAGAGGTAATACAGAGAGATTCCATGTATCCTTTATCCACTGTCCTTTACTACTTTATCATATTGTGCAAAACTATAGCACAATATCATTATCAGGATGTTGACACTGATACAATCAAGAAACAGAACATTTTCATCACTTCAAGGATCCCTCATGTTGACCTATTACAGCCACACCCCCTCACCTCCCACCCTGACCCTCTCCTTAACCCCCGGCAACTACTACATAGTCTAGTATTGTCATCTCAAAAATGTTAAATAAATGGAATTGTACAGTGTACATTTGGGAATTGGCTTTTTTTTTCACCCAGCATAATTCACTGGCAAGTCCTTTTTATTGCTGAGGAGTAGTCCATGGTATGGATGTTCCACAGCTTATTTAATCATTCATGTACTGAAGGTCATTTGGCTGCTTCCAGTTTTTGGCTATTATGAATAAAACTGCTATAAAACATTCATGTATAGCTTTTTGTGTCAATATAAGTCTTCATGTCTCTGGGATGAATGCCTCTTAGTACAACTGCTGGGTCATATGGTAGCTGCATGTTTAGTTTTTTGTTTGTTTGTTTAAATATTTATTTTTATTTATTTGGTTGAGCTGGGTCTTAGTTGCTGCAGGTGGGCTCCTTAGTTGCGGCTTGCTGGCTCCTTAGTTGCAGCACGTGGGCTCCTTAGTTGTGGCTTGCAGGCTCCTTGGTTGTGGCATGCGAACTCTTAGTTGCAGCATGCATGTGGGATCTAGTTCCCTGACCAGGGAACGAACCTGGGCCCCTGCACTGGGAGCACAGAGTCTTATCCACTGCACCACCAGGGAAGTCCCACATGCTTAGTTTTTTAAGAAATTGTTTTACGGAGTGGCTGCAACGTTTTACATTTCCATCTGCAAATATATGAATGATCCAGTTTCTCTGCATCTTCTCCAGCATTCAGTGTTGTCACTATTTTTTATTTTAGCCATTCTGATAGACATAGTAATATCTTATTGCAGTCTTAATTTGCATTTCCCTGATGGTTAATGATTTTGAATATCTTCCCATGTGTTTATTTGACTATCTGTATATCCTCAGTGAAACGAGGTCTATTCATGTCTTTTGCCCATGTTTTACTTTGATCACTTGGTTTTTTTCTACTGTTGAGTTCTGAAAATTTTTATATATTTTAGATATTAGCCATTTGTTGGGTATGTGGTTTGCAAATATTTTCTCCCACTCTTTAGCTTGCCTTTATATCCTTTTAACAGAGTCCTTTGCAAATAAAAGTTTTTAATTTTAATAAAGTCCAATTTACAATTTTTCTTTTATTAACTGTACTTTTCGGCCAAATCTGAGACCTCTTTGCCTAGCCCTACATTGCAAAGTTTTTCCCCTATTTTTTCTAGTTGTATATTTTACATTTAAATTCATGAGACATTTTAAGTTACTTTTTATATAAGTATGAGACTTAGGTTAAGGTCCTTTTTTTTTTTCCTTTGGATGTCCAATTGCTCCACCACTGTTTGTTGAAAATGTTATCTTTTCCTACATTGAATTGCTTTTACACCTTTATCAAAAATCAGGCATTTTTGTGTATGTCTATTTCTAGGTTCTCTATTCTGTTCTATTGATCTATGTGACTAACTCTCTGCAAATAGACACATATGGATTACTATATGATTTGAAATTTATTCTTCTACTTGATCCTTTTTTTTTCAAAATTGTTTTAGCTATTCTAGTTCCTTTGCCTTTCCATTTAATTTTAGAATACTATTATGTACAACTACAAAATATCTTGTTGGGATTTTGACAGTAATGTTAAACCTGTATCTCAATTTGGGAGGATTGATCTCTTCATTTATTCAGGTATTCTTTGATTTCTTTCATTAGTTTTGTAGTTTTTAGGACATATGTCCTATGCATGTTTTGTTAGATTTACACCTAAGTATACATTTTCTGCTTTGAGCAATTGTAAGTGATACTGTATTTTTAATTTCAGTGTCCATTGCTAGCATACAGAAATACAATTGTATGTTTATCTTGTATCCTGTGACTGCACTTAACTCACTTGTTAGTTCTAGGAGGGTTTGTGTGTGTGTGTGTGTGTGTGTGTGTGTGTGTGTGTGTGTAGATTCCTTGGAATGTACTACATAGGCAATTATGTCATCTGCAAATAAGGCCAGTTCTTTTCCTTTCCAACATGTATGTCTTTAGTTCATTTTCTTGCCATATTGCATTGGCTAGAACTTCCAGCAGTATGTGGAATAAGAGTCTTGAGAACAGACATCCTTGTCTTGTTTCCAATTTTATAGGGAAAGCAGTTTCTCACCATTAAATATAATATTAGTTGCTATTTATCAGGTTTGGGACGGTGCCTCTATTCCTATTTTTCTTAGAGTTTTTTCATGAATGAGTGCTGAATTTTGTCAAATGCTTTTTCTGCGTTGATATGATCATATGATTTTTCTTCTTTAGACTGTCAATGTGGTAGATTGCAGTGACTGATTTTCAAACATTGAATCATCCTTGCATCTCTAAAATAAATGCCATTTAGCCATAATGTAAAACTTGTTTATATATTGCTGAATTCTATATGCTAATATTGTGCTAAGGATTTTCAATTTTACATTCATGAGAGATGTTGCTTGGTAGTTTTCTATTTTTGTACCGTCTTTGTCTGGTTTTGGTATCTGGGTAATATTAACTTCAAGAGCAGAAAAGCCTATTGTATTTACACATATTTTTGCTTACCATGTGCTTTCTTCTTTCCTGATGTTTCAAGATTCCTTCATTTATTGTTTAGAGAACTTCTTTTAGCAATTATTTTAGGGTAGATCTGCTCACAGCATATTCTCTTAGTTTTCTTCCACTTAAGAATGCCTTGATTTTCAGTTCATTACTGAAGGATATTTTTGCTAAGTATTAATGCTGGGTTGATAGCTCTTTTCTTTCAAGAGATGAAATATATTGTCATTTTTTTCTTAAGGTTTTCTGCTGAGAAACCTACTGTCACTCAGGTTGTTTTTCCCCTGTAGGTAAGGAATCATTTTTCTCTGGCTGCTTCCAAGATTTGTCTCAGACAAAGAAAACTTTCAGATGTGTAATTATGGTATATCTTGATGTGACAGTTAATTGTATCTGTCAACTTGGCTAGGCCACATTACCCAGACAGTTGGTCAAATATTATTCTAGATGTTTCTGTGAAGATATTTTTCTAGATGAGATTAACATTTAAATCAGTAGACTCTGAGTAAAGCACATTAGCCTCCATAATCCTCCATAATCCTGATTGGATGGGTAGACCTTATCCAATCAGTTGAAGGCCTTAATAGAAAAAAGACTGACCTCCCCTGAGGCAGAGGAAATTCTGCCAGCAGACTGCCTTCAGACTTGAACTACAACATCAACTCTTCCCTAGGTCTACAGCCTACTGGCCTACTGTGCCAATTTTGGACCTGTCAGCCTCCACAGTCATGTGAGCTAATTCCTTAAAATAACTCTCTCCGAGAGACAGAACCAACAGGATGTGTGTGTACAGGTGTATGTGTGTATGTATTCTCTATATGTGTGTGTATTATATATACATATATATTTGTATGTGTATATATGTGTGTATTATATATATAATACACACATATATATACATGCATATAGGTTACACATATATATTTGTGTTATATACGTAAAAAAACTATATATATATATATAAATGCACACACATTCTATTAGTTCTGTATCTCTGAGAAAGAGAGAGAGAGAGATTTATTTTAAGGAATTGGCTTACATTATTGTGGACATTGTCAAGTCCAAAATATGCAAGGTAGACAGAACCAATAGGATGTGTGTGGTGGGGGGGAGGGAGGGAGAGAGAACCTTAACTAATACATTTGGCATGGGTTTTTTTAGATTTATTCTATTTGAGGTTCGGTGAGTATCTTAAAGCTGTAGGGCTAAGTCTCTTGCCAATAATGGTTTTTAGAGATTATTCAGCCTCTCTCTCTTCTCTCCTTCCAGTGATCTGATGACACAAATGCTAGATCTTTTCCTATAGTCCCATAGGTCTCTGAGGCTCTGTTCATTTCTTTTTAGCCTGTCTCCTCTCTGTTGTTCAGGCTCAGTAATTTCTATTGTTCTACCTCCCAGTTCACTAATTCTTTCCTCTGACCCCTCCAGTCTGCTCTTCTGTCCATACATTGAGCTTTTCATTTAGGTTATTGTATTTTTCAGTTCTGAAATTTCCACTTGGTTCTCTTTTATATCTTCTATGTCTTAGCTGAGGCTTTCTATTTTTCTTTTGTTTCAAGCATGTTCATAATTTTTCACTGAATCATTTTTATCATGACTGCTTTTAAATCTTTGTCAGATAATCCTAACATTGTTGTCTTGGTGTTAGCCTCTACTGATTGCCTTTTTCATTCCGTTTGAGATTTTTTTTTTTGTAGTATACGTGACTTTCAATTGAAACCTGGACATTTTTGTATTGTGTGATGAAACTCTGGATGTCATTTAACCCTTCTGTTTTAACTGGCTTTCCTTGACATGCCTCTGGCAAGGGAAGTGGGGAGGTCCTGTCTGGTTACTGCAAAGTGGAGGCAGAAATCAAGGTCCCCCAAATGGTCTGTTGGCATCTGAGGTGGAGGCTCCTGCTGGTTGGGGGTGGGAGTTCCAGTTCTCCACTTGGGCTCCACTGCGGGCGTTCATTACTGCCTAGTGGGATGAAAATCTAGGCCCCCTACTTGGTCTTCTCTGGAACACCCTGGTGGGGCCCTCATAGCTTCATGAGGGTGGAGGTCTAGACTCCCTACTGTCCTTGTGTTGGTGTGCGTTGGGCTGGGCCACAGTTTTTTCTGTGGTGTTGGGCTGAAGTTGAATGGTTATTGTCTAAAAGTTTTCTGTCTTCCTAGGTTGTCCCTTTCCTGTCTTTGGGCTAAGAGAGAGCAGGCTTTTTTGTTGTTTGTTAGAGCTTTTTTTGTCTGTGCCGTTGGCATCTCCTGTTTGCCAGCTTCTTTAGCAACAAGTCTGGGGTATATGAAGCAAAAAGAAAACCCAGGGAATTCACCCCTATTATTCCTCTGGTCCTGAGGTCTCTAGCCAGTCTGCCTTCTCTCCATTTTTCACCTTTATGTTAGTTTTATATAAAATGTCCAGAAGTTGTAGTTGTTCTTAGGAGAAGGAATAGGCAGAAGTATATTTACCCCATCTTCTGGAAAGCTGGTCTCCCACTCAGCTATTTTTTTTTTTAACTACTTTGTCACCTTAGGGATAAAAAACAAAAAACAAAACAAAACAAAAACCCCCCAAAAATAAAAACAAAAAATCCACCACTGGATCCCAACAAATCAGTTGATATTCTTGCCATAATTATGAAGCATCAAATATTTTGCTTATAAAAACATGATTTTTCTTAGATTAACTGCAAAGAATTTACTGATAATATCTGTAGAGAAGATTTGGGGTTTTGTGATCTTTGCTTCATTCTCTATTTACATGACATAGAATAGTTTTTAAATTAGAATATAAACTTCTCTACCTACAGTTAGATAAAAGCATGGATGCTAATGATTTGGGTGTCCTATCAGTCTGCCTTTCTAAATGTATAGTAGTGGCACCTGAGAAGCCACAAAAAGAGCTTGAAGGCAAAATAAATCATAAAGTTGTTTTCAACAAGTTATTTTTCAGTTTACAGAGTAGCTTGGTACACACTATACTCAGCTGTATAGGTAGACCTGTGTAGTCTGTACACAGATGGGGCCAAACCTATGGTAGGCAAAAATTTTAGAATAGTAACCCTTATTTAGTGGAATATTCCAAATATATCATTCTCTGGGAATATCTTCCCTCAGTCTGCTTGTTGATTTACTCAGAGTGTGGTAAAAATGATAGGGTGGAAAAATGAGAAAATTATACAGCAAGAGCAACAATAAAATATAGTTGTTTGAATATTTATCTTTCTGGACAATTCTAGCGTGAAATGGCAAGTGATAAAAATTTGCTCTAATATATAGATAAATGCCTATGTGGGAGATTTCATTGAATTATTTTTCTTCCTTGATTGGGGAAAAAAGATATACCTTTAGGGTAAAAACTTTGGTAAGCTGAATGAATATTTATCTTAATGATAAAGAGCAGTTCATAAAGTTGGCTTTAAAAATATCACTTGTAGGGCTTCCCTGGTGGCACAGTGGTTGAGAGTCTGCCTGCCGATGCAGGGGGACACCGGTTCGTGCCCCGGTCCAGGAGGATCCCACATGCTGCGGAGTGGCTGGGCCCTTGAGCCATGGCCACTGGGCCTGCACATCTGGAGCCTGTGCTCCACAACGGGAGAGGCCACAACAGTGAGAGGGCTGCGTATCGCAAAAAAAAAAAAAAAAAAAAAAAAAAAAAAAAAAATATATATATATATATATATATATATATAATTTGTATTATACATGTAATTTTTCAACATTTTAAAACTTCACATTTCAAAATAAGTTTTTCATGCAATCTCTATAATCATTATTTTTAATAGCTGCACAATATTCCTTTGGGCAGTATATCATAATTCACTAAATAGTCCATTATTGCTAAACATTTAACTCACTTGCAATATTTCACTTTTATAAATAATAACATGAGTGGCAAGTTTTTGTACATAGCTTTCACCCTACCCACTATTTTGGATTAGTTTCTTAAGCTAGAGCCCATGAAATAGTATTACTGAACTGATGGTATGATGATTCTTATGACTCATAATAAGAACTGCTAAATTATTTCCCAACAGACTTGAATGGCTTTGTAACACCACCAATAATGTTAAGAGAAGAGGAGCTTGTCTGCATCCTTTCCAGCAAGTCACTGCTATTGAAAAAAAGAAAGTGACTTTAGAGCTGAAATATTAATTGCTTAATTTGCAATGCTTGCATTGGCAGTTGTTTACTAGTTTTATTTCTTTTGTGAAATATCTGTGGTTGACCTTTGCCATTCATCTCCTCGGATTTGGGGATTATATTAAATCGATTTGAATGAATTCTTTATAATACTTAAAATATTAACCTGAAAATTGTTTTCCAAATCAGTCTTTAATATTTTTTAATGTAATAAGGTTTTCATTTCTATAAAGTTAAAATTTCTGATTCTTTTCTTTGTGATTTGTTCAGTTTATTCTAGGCTTAGAATGTCATTCACTATAATTCTGCTTTTCTTTTTTTTTTTTTTTTTTTTTGCGGTACACGGGCCTCTCACTGTTGTGGCCTCTCCCGTTGCGGAGCGGACTCGTAGGCCCAGCGGCCATGGCCCATGGGCCCAGCCGCTCCGCAGCACGTGGGATCTTCCTGGACCGGGGCACGAACCCGTGTCCCCTGCATCAGCAGGCAGACTCTCAACCACTGTGCCACCAGGGAAGCCCTACCTTCTTTTTTCTCTCACTCTCTCTTTCACTCTTTCTCTCCATCTCTCTCTCTCTCTCTCTCTCTCTTTAACTTTCATGACATGACATTTTTTAAAGGTCCAGGCCAGTTGTTTCACAGAATATTTTAAACTTTGGATTTCTCTGACAATTTCCACACTTGAGTATTATTTTTAATATATTTTGGAATTATTCTAAGCTCCAGTCTCATCTCTTCCTCTCTTCATGTGCAATTCTACCTTCAAAATCCTATTGGAATTTTGATCCTATTGTAATTATATAAATAAAATTTTGAAGTAGTCCAGAGAAAACTGCACTGACTCTTACAACAAATTTATGAAAAATGGGTATTTTTATATAATTTAAAAGTCTTCTTCTTCATCTTCTTTTGTAACTCAAAAAATTTAAAAATTCTTCATATAGATCACATACTTAGTAGTATTATTTTGTAACATTAGTTACATTTTTTTGCAATTGAGAATTTTTTAAAGTTATATTTTCTTACTAGTCATAAACTGGAGTCACCCTCTAACTAGAGGGCGACTGCTTTCTTCTTTTTATTGGTCTTATTTGCAGGCACTTTACTAAACTCTAGAATTACTTCTCTTAATTTCTCATTATTTAAATTTTTCTAGGTATGCAATCAAAATATCTGTTTACAATAATAATTTTATCTCTTCTTTCTCATATACATATTATCTATGTGACCAAAATTTTCTAAAACAATATTAAATATGAATATGATAGTGATCGTTCTTCTCTCTTAAAGACACTGAGAAAAGATGCTTCTAAAAGAATTCCAAAAACATTTTGAACAAAAGCAGCCTTTCTGAAAGCCAGGAATTACAATTAGTTAATAACCATACCAGTATTTTAATTTACAACTCTCCTTTGATGGACTAAATTCTTGTATTTTTTTGTTTAAACGTTTAATTTTGGATACACTTCATATGTCTAATTTAGCCGCAATCCAGCACAACACTTTTTTTCAAAGAACTTTTAAAATAAAAGTAATGCATGCACTGAGAAAATAGAAAGTATTTTGTATTACTTTGTGTCTATAATCAGATGTACGTACCTACAGACAATGCCCAGGGTGTAAGTCAAGTTGCTGACAAAACAAGTGTTAGCAGCTGCCTGGCACACGGCCATCTCCACCCCCATCCCTGCTCTACCCCGGCCCTACCTCTCCTGTCAGCACTGCTGCCCCAGAATCCCACACAAGCCACATCACCTCTCTTCCTTATGTCACCATTTTTTCTCCCTTAAAAAGATCATGTACAAGCCATGTTTTCCCTTCCAACAAACACAAAGCTTCAAAGTCATCACAAGAGGCTGTTACTCAGGGAATGAGGGCCTTCACACAGGTTCTGCTTCCACAGGCTGACACGCTTTCCTACGTACCTCACGAAAATCACTCCTCACCTCACTCAGACAAGTACTGAGAAGACTGTGCTATAAGAAATGAAGTGAAATGAGATTTAATAAAGCTTCAGTTCTTTGAAGCTTTATGTCATTGAAATAAACTAAGTTTCCTGTTGACTCTCACAAATCCCTCCCTACATTCTCACCCTACATATTCCTCTGGTTAAATTCGGTTTTCTTTCCTTATCAGCATCAAGAGTAGGAATGTTCAGGACTTCCCTGGTGGTCCAGTGGTTAAGACTTTGTGCTCCCAATGCAGGGGACATGGGTTTGATCCCTGGTCGGGGAACTAAGATCCTGCATGCTGCACGGTGCAGCCAAAAAAAAAGAGTAGGAAAGTTCATCTTCTTAGCTCTTTGTGCTGCTTTGCTTTCTTTGAATAAGTGGTATTAAACTGGTCCAGCTTTGGGTATCAGAAGGGCTAGGGGACACCACATCATCACCTGCATGACACAGGCCTAGAGGGGAGGAAAATGGACATGGACGATGGACAAGTAGGAGAAGCTGGAGTTTTTTTTTTTGAAAGTCCGTGGCAAAAGCAGCAGCTCTGGGGAAGGGGCAACATCACCAGTCAAGCACAAACAAGGTGCAGGGCAATGCAAAGGCCAATGGCAGCTCCAGGTAATGCAGTGGAGGGCAGTGGGGCATCCCTGGGAACGGAACATGTGTACAGCTCATTTCCTGAGGTCAGAGTGTTGTATGCAGAGCACAGCAGTAACTAGAAAAGTGCATCTAAGGTTGCCATTGAGGAATAAGTGATGGTCAGACAGTGTCTAGAGCTTGGACAGTGGGGATGGATGGCCTCGGTTGGAATCCTGGATCTTGTTTTGTTAGCTGTTTGATCTTAGCAACTTTCTTAACTTCTCTAGTGCTTTGGTTTCCCGTATCCAGAAAACGGTGCTAACAAATCTCATAGAGTTGTAGAGACTAAAAGAATCAACATAGGTAAAGTGTTTGGAACCAGGCTTGGGGTAGAGTAAGTGCTATATGTGCATTAGTTATTATTTCTAAAATCATTATAATCATTATTCTTTAGGCACAGAGTTTCCAGGTTGAATGAGAAACCCCATATACCAGACCTGGGCACAAACTGTGCAAACGAAGCTACTATTTTAGGGACATTGTCCCTAAAGTCTAGACAGCTTTAGTTTTCAACCAACAGACTTTCCAAATCCCAGTACAAGGCAAGAGTTGGAGAGAAAGCTGAAAATGATCTACTTGGCTATTCTTCCCTGGTTTCTGAGGGGTGAGATTCCTGCCAAGTGGCAAGATCCTCCCTGTGGATAGGTAGGGTGGGGAAAGACTGACAAATAGTATGTTTCTAAGGATACATTTTATTGCCAATGTATTACATTTTGGCTACATTATGGGTTAAACATGTTTTGTTTTGTTTTTTTATCCTTTGAAGTGACCTTAATAACTTTGCTTCCATGGGAAAAACATACATTGAATTCCATAATAAATGATTCACAAATAAGGACAATCCACTTGTTGGGGAATTTACGTATGTCTGAAAGAAGTTTAATAATATCTAAAAGGGCCTGCAATAGGATTGCTCAGTAAAATTCCAGAGAACTTTCAAAGAGCAAAATCCTGTGAAACCAGAAAGCCCAACACCAGAACCCAGTATCAGCTTAATCAGGTCCTTTCTTTATAAACGGCAGTCTCTGTATTGGGGCAGATTGATCTTGGCAATCCAACTGTATTGCCAAGTTCTATAATTATAGCAACTCCTCCAAAATGTGTTCAAAATTTGGTTCTAAGCCACAGCTCTGCCCACATTCCTTTACTACTTCTGACCATGACACCCAGAACTGATGTTTTGAAAAACACATTTTAAATCCTCTTTATAACCATGTTCATCAACTGGGCTAAAAGTCTTAAAGACCAGCCACCTTCTAAACTCATCCGGCCTCAGGGTTTGCCAGAGCTGGGCACCCCCTGCAGCCACCAGGAGTGTCCTCTACCTGGAACCCCTGTCCTACAGAAGAGCTTGTTAGATCATGGATCATGAAGCAAGTGCAGTATTCTAGGGCTATATTTAGTGGGATTTGCTACAAGGGCACTCCTCCTTATGAGTATCGCTACAAGGCTGAAAAGAAATCTATAAATTACTAGTAACTGGCGGGTATCATAGGCCCACAGTTCCTTTCCTTTTCCCAGGCACTTGTTCCCATCAAAGAACTTCAGAAAAATGAAAGTCTCTACCCTTTGGTTACTTCAGGCTCTTTGTTGTTTGGCTACAAACTAGGTTGTATGATAGAAATTACTGAAAAATGACAACCATATTTAACCACCAACTATCCATTTGATGAAAAGATACAGCACCAGAAAGAACATCGTAACAGAATTTCAAGAATACTCATATCCAGCAAAAGACAGAAAGTTGGTTTATTTATGTTGGTTCTTGCTAAAGACATGTCATACCTAGAGATGGGGTTCAAACAGAAGAACTCAGGTCGCTGTTTCTGGTCTCAGGGTTGAATTTTATCAGTTCAACTCTACAAGCATTTATTCAGTACCTACTTAGAGAAGTCCTTGTATTAGCCTCAGGAAATAGAGATAAGACGATAATGACAGCTAAATTTGCGTGCTTACTGTAGTCCAGGGACTCTACAAGGCATTTTCTCATTTTAGCCTTACAACAATCCCAGGAAGGAGTTATTATTATTACTCCCATTTATGATGAAAAAACTATAGCAAGCAGACCTTAAATAACCTGCCCAAGGATACATACTGGTAAACGACTGGAGGTCTATCAGGCAGTCTGGCTCAGAGCCCTAGTTCCCTTTTGTTTGTTTTTTTGTTTTTGCTTTTTTGCCGTACGCGGGCCTCTCACTGCTGTGGCCTCTCCCGTTGCGGAGCACAGGCTCCGGACGCGCAGGCTCAGCGGCCGTGGCTCACGGGCCCGGCCACTCCGAGGCATGTGGGATCTTCCCGGACCGGGGCATGAACCCGTGTCCCCTGCATCGGCAGGCAGACTCTCAACCACTGCGCCACCAGAGAAGCCCAGAGCACTAGTTCTTAACCACTGAGTAATACTGTCTCTCACAGTCCCTGACCTAAGGAGTTTAATCTAGAGGAAGTTTACATCTAAAGCCATGACAATGCAAGTACAGACATTATGACATAAGGCGGGATAAGGTAAATACTATAAAAGGTGCAGAGGCTCTGAGATTCACATCCAGTGAGAAGGAGCAGTGACGCTCCCATGGGGAATCAGGACCTCAAATGGACTTTAAAAGATGCTTAGGTCTTAGGCGATGCAAGGGTGGTGATGATGATGGAGGAAGAGCCAGTCTCCCAGTCTTCTAGGAGGAAGGAACAGTGTGGGTGAGTTCAGGAAGAGGGCAGGAGCAGGGAGGGAGACAGCAAATAGCACAGTGTGGCTGGAAGTTAAGGGACACGTAGGGAAGAATAGGGAGAAGGCAATGGAAAATACCGCTGGCAACATGACTGCAGAAAGCTCCTAATTCCAGGCTCAGAAATGTATCTGGAATTTTGCAAACAGTAGGACACCATTATAAACTTTTAAGTCAGGAATTCCTGTTGACAGAATGGAATCATAATGGTACTGGAGAGGGTGGGATGGAATCTTCAAGACCTGGAAACTGAATGGTTGTTGGGGGGAGGGGAGGACAATGGCACCTGTACTGGGTTGAATGGTGGAGTCCCCACAAAATACACCCATCTCCTAATCCCTGACCTTATTTGGAAAAAAATGTCTTTGTAGATGCAATTAAGTTGAGGATCTTGAGATGAGATCATCTTGGATTATCTGTGTGGGCCCTATACCCAACAATAAGTGCCCTTATAAGAGCAAGGCAGGGGAAGATTTGAGACAGAGAGAAAAGATGCAGAGAAGAAGAGGAGGCAAGGTGGCCAGGAAGGCAGAGATTGGAGTGATGAGGCCACAAGTCAAGGAATGCCAACAGCCACCAGACTCTGTTAGAGGCAAAGGATGGACTCTCCCCTGAGGCCCCCCAGAGGGAACACAGCTCTACTGGATATTTGGAACTCTGGCCTCTAGAACTGTGAGAGAATATGTTTCTGTAGTTTTAAGTCATCTGATTTGTGGTCATTTGTATGGCAGCCCTAGGAAATGAATAAAAGCATTCTTACTATAAGATAGAAAAGTCTGGAAGAGAGCAGATTTTGAGAAGTACTTAAAAACTGATCAATATGATTTACACAGTTTGTAGAAAAAATATGGCCCATAGGATAAGACAGTAAGTTGGGCAGAAAAAGCAGGGCAGAATCTCTTCCTTCCCCATATCCTACTTCATTATCATTAGTTTTGCCTTAGTGTTCATCTAGGCGTGCTATACATGAGCTTGCTTTAAAGGCACATTCTTGGACCCCATATCTCCAGATTCTGATCCCTTTGGTCAGGGGTGGGCTCAGGAATACAGTTTCAAAAGCATCCCAGGTGAGTCTGATGCAAGTGATCCTTTAACATAGAAGTCAGCAAACTTTTTCTATGAAGGGCCAGATAGTAAATATTTTAGGATTTATGGGCCATAAAGTCTCTGTTGCGAGTACCTGAATCTGCTATTGGGGTACAAAAGCAGCCACTGACAATATATAACAAATGAGAGGGTCTGCATTCCAATCAAATTTTATTATGCATACTGAACTTTGAATTTCATATAATTTTCATGTGTCATGAAATATTATTCTTTAATTTCCCCCCCCCTCAACCATTTAACAATCTAAAAAAACAAGTGGTGAGTCAGATTTGGTCCACGGGCCACAGTTTGCCAATCCCAGCTTTAACATGCTGTAGTTGGCAAACTGCTGCTTTAAATGTTAGAGCTGAGATTTTTCTAGCCAGTGGCATGTCACGAAGCAGCAGGAGAGAGAGGAGTGGTGAACATCTGATGCACCAGGATCATCCCCAGCATGCTGGCAGCCTATGCTACAGCAGCAGCCGTGATGTGCAATCACACTGAGAAAGGGTGTCACTCATGCCAACATGATCCTCCAGGCGTGCCATGGACTTAAAAATAGACTGAGGGCCATTGTACTGGAGCAGTGATGGGCAAACCCAGCGTACAGGCTGGAGCCTACATGAGAAAGCTTGGTTTCCAATGGTTTCGTTCCACCTTTCTCTCCCATTGAAGAATGTCTTGGAGAATGAAAGGGAGTAAGAGGGGTGACAGAGATGGTCCCAAGTTCACTCTAATTTTTTTTTTTTTCGGTACGTGGGCCTCTCACTGCTGTGGCCTCTCCCATTGCGGAGCACAGGCTCCGGACGCGCAGGCTCAGCGGCCATGGCTCACGGGCCCAGCCGCTCCGCGGCATGTGGGATCCTCCCGGACCGGGGCACGAACCCGTGTCCCCTGCATCGGCAGGTGGACTCTCAACCACTGCGCCACCAGGGAAGCCCCCACTCTAATTTTTAAGTCCTTTATAATTTTCAATGTGTTAAATGCAATTAGCAGCAAACGACTTTCAGTACATTTCACAATGTCGAACTGTAACCTGCCACTAAAGATATCAGAGAATTGCTACTTTGTTAGAGAAGGCAGGTTGCCTTCTCCCTTCCTGGGCGATCATCACTGCTGTCTCCTCTCTGTTCCTCTGGCTTTGAGTTAGTCCAGCTGCATAGATTTCTTTGCAAACTTCCTCTATACGGGTTGTAGACAGAAGCAAAGTAAACATAACAGAAATCCATGACCGAACCAAGATTCAGTAAGATCTCAACAGGCTGAAACTCCCGGCTCAAAATAATAAGATGAAATTTAACAAGGACAAATGTAATTGTCTGCATTTACATTTAAAGAGATTTGATTATAAAAGCACAAGTTGGAGGAGAGACTTTATGAGCAGCTGTGTGATGCACCAGTTCACAGGATAAAGGCCTCAGGGATGTTTTTAACTACAGTCTCAACAAGAGCTAGTGAGATGGGGCTGCTAAAGTACTTAATATAATTTTTGGCTGCATTAACGCAATTACAATGTCCAGATGAATACAAGAGTCCACTGTACTCTGAAGTAATCAGATGACATGTAGAGTCCTTTGGCAATGCCGGGCATTAGGTTTTAAAAGGAACAGTAAAATAAAATAGTAGGAAAGGTATTTAGTAATAGGAGTGTAAACAAAGGAGAAAGAACAAGGTAAGAGAGAAACTGAAAAATATATTTCATTGAGAATATTTGAAGGCGTTGGAGTTGTCAGCAGTGCTTTTGAGGAAGCACTTGGAAATATTTGGAAACAAAAGAAGCATCATATTTTGAAAGCTAAACTACACAATCAAAGCATAATGGGTCAAAGCCATAAATGCATAAAGTCTATACATTTGGCTCCTGGAAAGCAGACCTGAAGGTACAAGGTAGAACATAATGTGTGCTCCAGCAGAGGTGTGGCTGCCAGGAGACAGGAGCAAAAGTGAGCCACAGAAACAGACACTCGTCTTGCCCATCCTGCACTGCACAGGGAGAGAAGGCCTGTCCATCAGAGGAAGACGAGCACATTCTATTATTGGGGTTTGAAGTCATTTCACAATTTAAATCATACAACTTAAGTCTCTTCTTGTCCTTACTCCATGTTCTAGCAACCTGGTTAAGCCGGGGATAATACGACCTTGATTCAGCTTGCCTACCAGGAGAGAATGTAATACATTGCTTATTTGAAAAATTAATAAACTTTATCTTTTAGAATGGTTTTAGGCTCACAGCAAAACCAAGTGGAAAGCACAGAAAGTTCCCATATACCCTCCACCCCACCTCCTACCACATGGACAACCTCACCCACTACTGGCATCCCCTGTTACAGTGGTACATTTGTTACAATCGATGAACCTACACTGACACATCATTATCACCCAAAGTCCACAGTTTATATTAGGGTTCACTCTTGGTGTTGTACATTCCTCATGGGTTTTCACAACTGCATGATGACCCGTATGCACCCCTGTAGTAGCATACAGTACAGATTCGCTCTAAAAATCCTCCGTGCTTTGCTTATTCATCCTTCCCTTACTCTTGGAAACCACTGATCTTCTTACTGTCTCCACAGTTTTGCCTTTTCCAGAATGTCCTATAGTCAGCATCACACAGTATGTAGTAGCCTTTTCAGAATGGCTTCTTTCACTTAGTAACATGCATTTCAGGTTCCTCCATGTCTTGTCAGGGCTTGAGAGCTCATTTCTTTTTAGTGCTGAATAATATTCCATTGTCTGGATGAATCCCAGTTTATTTATCCATTCACCTACTGAACGACATCTTGGTTGCTTCCAAGGTTTGGAAATTATGAATAAAGCTGCTATAAACTTCTGTGTGCATGTTTTTGGGTGAACATAAGTTTTTCACTTCTTTGGGTAAACACCAAGGAGTGTGTTTGCTGGATCATATGGTAAGAGTGTGTTTAGTTCTGTAAGAAACTGCTCAACTGTCTTTGAAGTGGCTGTATCATTTTGCATGCCCAGCAATGAATTAGAGTTCCTGTTGCTCCGCACCCCGCCAGCATTTGGTGTCACCAGTTTCCCAGATTTTGGCCATTCTAATAGATGTGTAGTGGTATCTTATTGTTGTTTTAATTTGCAATTTCCCAATGACATATGATGTTGAATATCTCTTCGTATGCTTATTTTCCATCTATATATCTTCTTTAGTGAGGGGTCAGCTAAGGTCTTTTGCCCATTTTTAAATCGGGTTGTTTGTTTTCTTACTATTGAGTTTTAAGGGTTCTTTGTGTATTTTGGATAAAAGTCCTTTATCAGATGTGCCTTTTGCAAATATTTTCTCACAGCCTGCGGCCTGTCTTCTCATTCTCTTGTCATTGTCTTTCACAGAGCAGAAGTTTTCAATTTTAATGAGGTCCAGCTTATCAATGATCTCTTTCACGTACTATGCCTTTGATGTTGTATCTAAAAAGGCTTCACCATACCTAAGATCTTCCAGGTTTTCTCCTAGGAATCTTTTAATATTTTTTTAAAGTAAACTTTACCTTTTAGAACAATTTGAGATTTACAGAAAAATTGAAAAGATAGTACAGAGCTCCTCTAAACTCCCTCATCCAGTTTCCCCTATTACTAACTACTTACATTAGTATGATACTTTTGAAACAATTCATAAACTAGTATCGATACATTATTATTTACTGAAGTCCATAATTCTTATTCAGATTTCCTTAGTTTGTCTAATGTCCTTTCTCTTTTCTGGATCCTATCCAGGATACCAACACTAAGTACAGTCTCGTCTCCTTAGGCTCCCCTTGGCTGTGATAGTTTCTCAGACTTTCCTTGTTCTTGGTGACCTTGCAGTTTTGAGGCATACAGGTCAAGTACGTTATAGAATGTCCTCGTCTGGGATTTGTATGATGTTTTTTGCATGATTATACTGGGGTTATTGGTTTGGGGGAAGAAGACCACAGAAGTATAAAATGCCGTTTTCGTCACATCATATCAAGTGTACAATATGCATAACGTGACTTATCACTGTTGATGATGACCTTGATAACCTGGCTGAACCGTATTTGTTAGTCTTCTCCACCAATTACATTTTTTTCCTCCTTTCTATACTGTACTCTTTAGAAGGAAGTCACCTTCTGAGCAGTTTATACGGAAGGAATGGAAGAGTATATTATGCTCTATGTCCTTGAGCTGGGAGTATTTACATAAATTCTTTGGAATTCTTCTGCCGAGAGATTTGTTTAATTTCTCCCCTGTAATTTATTTATCAAATTGTTTCTCTATATAGATCGGCTCATGGATATTTATCCAATACTTTGGGTTATCATCCGACTCTGCCTTATTTTGTTGTTTAAATTGTTTCCGCTTTGGACGTTGGAAGTGCTTTCTGTTGCATCTGGGCTCTCCCATGTGTTCCTAGCAATGTGGCTTTTTGTTTGTTTCTTTTTTACTTCTTACCTTCTTGCATGATGAGAGGCTCCAGGCTCATCTTGTATATTTCTTGCCTCAGTCCTGGCATTGGTCATTTTTCCAATCCTCTGTTCCGTTTAGGAGAGAACAGTATTGAAAACCAAGGTCTGAGTGCAGAGTGCGCTTGCTGCTGCAGGAGTGTTGTTGCCTCTTGGCCATCTCAGCTGACAGAAGAAGGAAATATATGTGTGTCTACTCACTCACGTATACAGACATATCTATAACTGTGGCATCTGCATTTAAACCGCCTTCTCATGTGAGCTGCCTAGGTGCTGCGTCACATGCAATTACCTGGTCAATTCTAAAGAGATCCAGCTTCCGTGTCTGCCTGAAGCCTACTGGCCTTTACTTGAAAAAATGCCCTGCTACACACTACACCTCCCTTGCTTCAAACACCCACGGGGATTTTCAGTCTGGAGAAGAAAACATTTAGAAAGATATAATAGTTGCATTCAAATATCTGAGTAAGTGTTGCTTACAAGAGAGATCATTTGGGGTAGCTCCACAGGACAGAAACAGAACCAACCATTAAGCTTTTTATGGAAGACAATTTGAAGTTAACATTAAGAAAAAATATGTACAAATCAGAACGTTATTTTAAAAAGGAATGAGCTGGTCTTGAAAGTCATAAACTCCGTATAAATAGATGTGCTCAGAGGCTGGATCACCATCAGCTTGTCCTGGATGTTATGGTGGAGATTCTTGTACTGGGCATATACTGGACTCACTGAGAGCCATGAGTCTTAAAATAAGAGCTGCTTTGATAAAAATGGTGCTAAATTCTAAGACCAAAATCTAATCCCCAAAGATTGAGATTTATTATCAAGAAATGAATAAATAAAACTCCTGATTATTATTATACAAAAAACCCCATATTTTAGTAAGTCTCCTTTAGTTGTTAAATATGGAAGTAAAATATACTAAAGAACAGAAGAGGCTTGTTTTTATTGAATAAGTGTGACTGAAGTAGAGGTGGATAGTATGTACTTTAATTGCTAAGATTACAGCAAATATTTGAACCATTGCAATAACCTCATGCAGAGAAAAGATTTCAAGCGTTATTTTACATCTGCTGTATGCTGTGTGCTAGTTCATCTGATGAGAAGCTTCTGGGAGAGCATCCAAGGAAATCAGGTAATTCTGAACACCTTTTCCAGAAATGCTGCCAGGTTTTTTTTTCTCTTTACCTCTCCTTTTCCTCAAAAATTACACATATGGGAGCACGTGTAGGTGCAGGCACACACATACACTTTCACTCTCCTTAAGTAAGTGATAAAGATCTAATCATGTCACCAACACATCACTAGCAACCCAGATGTTCCTATTCAGGAAAAGAATAACACAAACCCGACAACAGGAGATGAAAGAGCTTCCTAAGTTAAGCTTTCAATAAACACGGCCATGGCATCATGTGGAGGGTAACTGTATTTACACAGGCACCTATGTTCTTATGAACTATGCAGGATGAAGTCGTCAGGAATTTAAATGGAAAAAAAAAAAGTACTTCAACTGAGTCAGTGAGAATGGCTGACTCACCTAATTTTCCTTCTTTTTAAATTTTTTAACAGCAAGGCAAATTTTTATTGCCTCGTGTTCATCCCTTCCCAGTATATTTTGTGGTGACAAACTCAGTTGCACTCTCCATCTTTCCAATTTCTGGGGTGCAAGGGCCACAATGGAGCTTGCGACTGAAAATGGCCCATGGGTACCACCAGTATGTTGTAAAGAGAGAAGAAAAAAATTATAAAGAAATTTATTTCTTTAAAAAATGATCTTTTAGGGCTTCCCTGGTGGCGCAGTGGTTGCGAGTCGGCCTGCCGATGCAGGGGACGCGGGTTCGTGCCCCCGTCCGTCCGGGAAGATCCCACATGCTGCGGAGCGGCTGGGCCCGTGAGCCATGGCCGCTGAGCCTGCGCGTCCGGAGCCTGTGCTCCGCAACGGGAGAGGCCACAACAGTGAGAGGCCTGCATACCGCAAAAAAAAAAAAAAAAAGATCTTTTATAAAATCTTAACTACAATATATTTTCCATCTAAAAATGCCCACTCTGTTGAAAGGAGAGAAACAGTTTCTTTGCCGTATTGTAGCCATAATGATTCAGCAGGTTCCTATTTTCCCATATTAGCAGGGATTTCAAGAATATTTGCAAATCTCAAAATCAAAACACCAGGTACTATGAATTTATGACCCATTTTATTTTTATTAATAAAATTCCATGCATGGCAATAATCAGAATTATGTACAAGTGCAGTTGACATGATTTTTAAAAAGCGTTGGAACAATTAAAGTATTTGGATACTTCTATAAACATAGAAAAAAGGAAAACCAATAGAGTAAAACTCTACTCACTCAGTTGAACCCAACTCATTTATAATTTATAAAAATCTAACAAATGCCAGTCTTGAGTTAATAACTCTTTTAAGATGATAAAGTTCATAACTTTTAGCAACAAATTATGATAGAAAAATTAAAATAATCAATGAAATAGAAGACACTGCCAGCTACCAATTCTATAATCAGTCTGTCCTTCTTTCTTACTACCAGGATGTCTGGCTTATTTGAGATGGCAATGTTTTCAGCTAAAAAATTACATTTCCCAGGCTGTGGAAGTGGCCAAGTGACAACTCTGTCCAATGAGATGTAATTGGAAGGCACAGGGTAGCCTTCAGGGAAGGGAAATTCAGGGAAAGTTGTTTAAAAGAGCAAGCTCAACTTTTCACCTTTTGCTCTCTGCCTTTCCTCTTGTCTCTGCCTGGAAAAAAGCTCAATGTTGGAAACTACAGAAAGGATCTTGAGTCTAGGAGGATGATAGCCACCTATGAAGGAAGGTGGAGAGTGAAGTCAAGAAGCAAGGGTCTCCTATGACATCCTGAGCTATTGTATAAACCATGTAGTGGTTCTATAAGATGTCTTATTACGTGAAAGGGGGAAAAACTAATTTGTTTAAGCCACTCTTAGTGAGATTTCTACTGCATGTTGCCAAACCAATTTTAACTATAAAGCTAATGCTGAGCACCCTCAAGTAATTTAAAAATACCCACTTGAAAACACCTAATAGAATAACCACTACCCAACTGTTCTCACAGCAGATCTCCTGAGGACCTCTACTCTGAAATATTGCTGGCTGAGTCTGAATAAATATGTGCTCCTGAAAGTAATGTACTGTTTTCATTAAGAATATTTTAAAATTAAAATTGTCATTGTTTGAGGGATGATGTGTGCCAAAGCATTACACAGTGAAATGCTGTGTATTTCAAGTAAAATGAAATACTGTTATGTGTGCAGTAATTAGTTTCAGTTATTGAGCTTTCCTATACAATGACACAATGCTAAACCCAAGAGAAAACATCAGTAAACATACTCCAAAAACACTCATTAGGGAGAAACCAGAATGATTCTGTGAAAGAAAATGCTGTTTCTCACAGCATTTTTTTTTTTTTTTTTTGCGGTACGCGGGCCTCTCACTGTTGTGGCCTCTCCCGTTGCGAAGCACAGGCTCCGGATGCACAGGCTCAGCGGCCATGGCTCACGGGCCCAGCCGCTCCGCGGCATGTGGGATCCTCCCGGACTGGGACACGAACCCGTGTCCCCTGCATCGGCAGGCGGACTCTCAACCACTGCACCACCAGGGAAGGCCTCATTATATTTTTTAAAAGTTCAAAATATTCTGTGCCACAAAACCATTATTTGGAATAAATATGTTTTATATATGTGCAAATATAAAGGAGTGAGTAGAATTATACATAGAAAGGTGTTAATAGTAGTTATCATCAAATCGTTGCATTAAGCGTGTTTTGGGTTTTTTGGTTGTCTTTCTTCTGCTTATCTATACTCACAAATTGTTTAAAATGACTGTGCACTGCATGATAATAAAAAGCACAATTAAACGTATGAGTAAGAGGAAAAGAACAATAAATGGGGATCATCAACAACATAGAATATCACAATAAATTAAGGAGGTTTCATTCATTCTTTTTATCGATTGCCTTCTATGTGCCACGGTGAAAACTGAGAAGAGTTATTTGACTTGATTTGGCCCGAAAGAAACAACTGGTTAACTGAGACAATGTGGCATCATCTCTTAATCAGTGGAAGAAGGGTAAGTGATTAGTTCCTACTGGCTGGATGTACTTGATGGTATATAATATAAACAAAGAAATAGAAGAATTTCAAAGAATGTTACAGAGACATCATAATTGCTACAAATGGATAGGATTACATGGACAACATATAAAACTGATGCATGGTATCAATAATAAGAAAATTGACATCAATTGGACAAAACAGAGGTAACAAAGTTACAAAACTGAGAGGAACTAGGCAGTGCAAATACAAATAGACAAGATGTGTACACACCACAGAGGAAGAGAAATGTGTTGTTGCTAAGGAAATCTTAATACTGTTTTGATTTTTTTTGGGGGGGGGGCCTGGCTGATCTCTTTCTTCAGAATACAGGTAATTTTAGGGCAGAAACTTGAGTTTCTTCCATTGTATTGGCCTTATTAAAAAATATATCCATACAGTAATCATTCAAAGTTTCATTCTAATGATAATTACGTAAGAAAAATATTAGGTCAAGTTAACTATCAAAGAAAACTGTTGTTCATTTTGTAGCTCAACATTTCAAAAATTTTTCTAGGAAACAGCTCATAAAAAAGACAACCACCCAATATAAAAATACTCTTCAGGGGCTTCCCTGGTGGTGCAGTGGTTGAGAATCTGCCTGCCAATACAGGGGACACGGGTTCGAGCCCTGGTCTGGGAAGATCCCACATGCCACGGAGCAACTGGGCCCATGAGCCACAACTACTGAGCCTGCGCAACTGGAGCCTGTGCTCCGCAACAAGCGAGGCCGCGATAGTGAGAGGCCCACTTGCCGCAACTAGAGAAAGCCCTCGCACAGAAACGAAGACCCAACACAGCCAAATAAATAAATAAAATTTATTAAAAAAAAAAAAAAAAACTTCAGGAGACAAATCAACTCTTTGGGGCAGCAAGATATCACACTGAAAAAAACTAAAAAGTTATTGTTTTATTGCATTAAAAAATTGAAGTACAGTTGATTTACAATGTTTCAGGTGTACAGCAAACTATGTACAGTTATACATACATATATATACATATATGTGTGTGTGTGTAGATATATATTCTTTTTCAAATTCTTTTCCATTATAGGTTATTATAAGATACTGAATATAGATCCCTGTGCTATACGGTAAGTCCTGTTGTTTATCTATTTTATATATAGTAGTGTGTATCTATCTGTTAATCCCAAACTCCTAATTTATCCCTCCCCCTTCTCTCCCCTTTGTCTTCTGTCTGTGAGTCTATTTCCCTTTTGTAAATAAGTTCATTTGTATCATTTTTTTAGATTCCACATATAAGTAATATCATATGATATCTGTCTTTGTCTGACTTCACTTGTAGGATAATCTCTAGGTCCATCCATGTTGCTGCAAGTGGCATTATTTCATTCTTTTTTATGGCTGAGTATAAAAAGTAATTTTAATTTCCCAACCTGTCTCCCTTATTCTCGGGGAGAAAGCTATGAACCTGAAACAACAGCTCCTAGACCAAGGAACTCAAACACTAAAACTACCAAGGTCTTTGCAAACAAATGTAGAGCTAATTACAGATTCTGCTTCTGTTTAGACACACACAAAGCTGTGTCTGGGTACAAACCAACAAGTGAATGTGAACAAGTTTTAAATAAGTGAACCATTGATGGTAAACATGTAAAATGATGAAACTGTAACTAAGGTTTAGGGTTGGAAGAAAATTTTTAGGATTATTTTCCCTGCCTGTTTTCTATGGTCCAATGAGTAGAATTCTAAGGAACTTTTTTCATGCAAGTTTATGAAAACAGCAATGAGGAACCACAGCATAAATGTATGGTACATGAAGCATCGCATGGGGACAGAAATGCAGAGGGTGAACACAGAACTGAGCAAGTCTGCGTTCAAAACCGGGAAATGAGTGACATATCTTACTTCCTGGATGTAGAGAGGATCCAGCTGTCTTTCCCCGAACCCCCAACACACACGGAGAACCTACATGAATAGCAGCCAGAGATAATAAGCTGGGACAGCCAAGAAGCACCAGCACCCCAAAATACAGACAATGCACATGAATGACCCTTGGGTTTCTGAATGAAACTTTTTCTTTCTAAAAAATGCTGTTCGCTCTGTTTAAATGGTACAGTATAAAAATGGCACTGTAACTTGTAATTTTGAGATATAAAATGTGAAACATAAAACAAGGGGTTATAAATCAGCGGGAGACCAATTAAAATACTTAGACTGTCATTCAAAAACATTCCACAGAATGTAATAAAATGAGTGGGTGGTTGGTTCTATTTTAATAACTGAAGGCTGCAGGAAGATTTTATTTCTTCAAACTATCAGCCAAATATATCCAGGACTGACTGGAACATGGAAAGCACAGTTTTACGTTATGTTAAGCTAAAAAATGAAATGTCTCAAAAGACTGCATCTGTGTTCTGATTCACAGCAAGGCTCACTTGACAATAAACTACCCTTTATGCTCGGTATTTTGTGCAGTTAATTTCATAATCAAATTATATTCAGCTGTTATTCTACCATTTCGTCATAAATATGAAAGCAACCAATGTTCCTCAATGAGGGTGGGCTGGTATTTGGGGCAAGAGAATTCCTCCTTGCGCCGGACTATTTTGCACAACCAAAACTGCCTCCTAGACATTTCCAAATGTTTCCTGAGTGGAATGGGGTTTTGTGGTAGGGATGACAATAATCACCCATCGAAAACAACTGATTTTGACTGTTGTGAAGTTTGTGTTCTTTAACTGGCATAACCATTTGCTTCTTTTTTTTTTTTTTTTTTTTTTTCTGCTATACACAGGCCTCTCACTGTTGTGGCCTCTTCCATTGCAGAGGACAGGCTCCGGACGCGCAGGCCCAGTGGCCATGGCTCACGGGCCCAGCCACTCCGCGGCATGTGGAATCTTCCCGGACTGGGGCATGAACCTATGTCCCCTGCATCGGCAGGCGGACTCTCAACCACTGCGCCACCAGGGAAGCCCCCGTTTGCTTCTTTGAAAAATGGATCCATATTTAGAAACCAAATAAAACCTGGAAATACTGTTAACATTCCAAATTGTAGGCTTCTAATAATACATATAAAATTTGCAAGGAATAATTATAATAATGCATTATGCTGAAGTATTCAATCATAAAATGTTTTAGAGTTTAATTGGATTTATCTTTTAATTTATAGGCCTGAACCATAAGGTAAAGGCTGATTTCTCCTGAAACAAGACAGTATTTAATAAGGAATCCTGATGTTTCTTGACTTTCCATGCTGGAAGGGATTTTAAGAGCTCAACTGGTCCAACTGCCTAAGACATCTGTAAAAACAGGTGATGAAGTGGAGGTTCTTATAAGCCAAGGGTATGCAATCAACAAAACGGAAGAATCCAAGTCTCTTGACTTTTAGGGGAGTTCTTTCCTTTAGTTTACAAATTTTGGGATTTCAAGACCTCATGATATTTTAAAAAATGGAAAACTAACAAGAGGTCACTAAGTTGTCCACAATTTAAAGATGAAAAACACCCTGTCATCTATCACGATGATTTCATAAAAGAAAAGCCATTCTAACACCAAAAAATGTAGCAGCTACACAAAAGACTGCCCATTAGGCTGAAAACTTCATCATGGACCAGTGTGTATAGGCTCCAGTATACCACTTGATTATTTTACCAGTTCCTTATTTCTGATCCCCATTGCAGGCATTCAGTCAATGACTACTGAGGTTTATTAGGTCTTCTTTTAAAAATGCTACTGGGATGTAACTATCAGTACGTGATCAAACTGTAAAAATTAAATATCTTACCACTGAAGAAGGCAAAGTCTAGGTATATAAAATTTCATTCTTCCTCAACAGACCAGTTGCCTGCTGTGGAAGTTTCAAGCTTGGGTATCTACCTTGTCATTTAACTAAATTATCATTGCCTTTGAAGCAGTCATCCCATGCTTTTCCTCAGCACTTCTGGCTTGTGATGTGCAGCTCTGGCGAACGTGGAAAACAAAGTGGAGCTAGGAACTCCCCACTCTCTGAAAAGACACTGCCCTGCATTCCTGAGTCTACAACCTGGGACCAACACCAACTCAATAGTAGAGTCTTTAGTGGAATCATGGGGGACCTAGCCTTGATCTAACATCTCCTCTTAGATAACACAGGAAATGTTCCTTGGGAGTAATTTCAGTTAACTAAGAGAAAGAAAGTCCCTGAGAGAAAAGGAATGAACGTTAAAACTAGAGTTTGGAATTAACATAAACACACTACTATATATAAAATAGATAACCAACAAGGGCTTACTGTATAGTACAGGAAACTATACTCAATATTTTGTAATAACCTATAAGGAAAAAGAATCTGAAAAAGAACAGGTATAGGGCTTCCCTGGTGGCGCAGTGGTTGAGAGTCCGCCTGCCGATGCAGGGGACATGGGTTCGTGCCCCGGTCCGGGAGGATCCCACATGCCGCGGAGTGGCTAGGCCCGTGAACCATGGCCGCTGAGTCTGTGTGTCCGGAGCCTGTGCTCCGCAACGGGAGAGGCCACAGCAGTGAGAGGCCCACGTACCGCAAAAAAAAAGAAAAAAAACAACAACAGGTATATATGTATGTATAACTGAATCACGTTGCTGTATACCTGAAACTAACACAACACTGTAAATCAATTTTAAAAACTTCAACTAAAAAAAAACCAAATAAAACAAAAAAAACCCTAGATACTCCATCTCTCTCCCTATAGGTTTACAAATTTTTTTCTTTGTCACTGAATTTTTAAAACTTTGTTCACTTGTTTTCAGTGTCCAAAGGTACAGGAATAAGAGAACAAAGATAGGGCCTCCCTGGTGGCGCAGTGGTTGAGAGTCCGCCTGCCGATGCAGGGGATACGGGTTCGTGCCCCGGTCTGGGAAGATCCCATATGCCGCGGAGCGGCTGGGCCCGTGAGCCATGGCCGCTGAGCCTGCGCATCCGGAGCCTGTGCTCCGCAACGGGAGAGGCCACAACAGTGAGAGGCCCGCATACCGCAAAAAAAAAAAAAGAACAAAGATAAAGTGTTCTATCCATTGAATTAAACAATCCATTTTCCAAGAGATTGATCATAATTCTAACTAGAGTAACAGTGGCCTTTTTAATATTTCCTAGAATGATCAGATTTACATGAAACTACAGCCTGCCTTTGATTTTCAGCTTTTCTCCTTTACTCTAGGATTCTCGCTGGACTACTGTGCATCTGCATGCCGCAGTGCATCACACTGGTTGCATTGATCACCCCTTAAGCTGCCACCTGCTATCTCCTCCCACCTTTGATCCTTTGCCATCAACAGTGTAGTCTTCAAACAGCACTGCTGTGTTCTAACTGCACAAACAAGTGCCCTCCTCAGTGGAAAGATACCACATTCCAGCTTGGTAAAGCAGGTGGTGTGTTTCAGAGGATGGAGCAGAAAGTGGTCTCTCTCCCTTTCAAACAAGAAGGAAGACTATTAGCAGCAGCAAATAAAGTCGTGCCCGGTGAATTTTCAGTGCTGCCTCACAAACGAAAACGTGGCAAAATCTGAAAAATCAGCTTTTAGAAAGTGTTCCAGTCCATTTTTCAAACCCAACCTCTGAGCTTTTTTTTTTAACCGATTTTCCCATCTTTCAAATAATGTGGATAGACCAGATGATTTTCAAGATGCACATACATCTTTTTGCTCCATGAGATAGAAAACCTGACATTTGTATCAACATCCTGGCATAATACAATGACCATCCCACACAGCACTACTCTAGCACATACGGTGCAGATGCCTGACACGTTTTAGAGGTATCATCCGGACGAAATAGCCTATTTCATTTCTAGCCCAGGAAGGCAGAATAAAAGGCTTGTGTTTTCGTTTTCTGTGGATAATTAGAATTTATATAATTAAAGTACTCAGAGTCTGGGAAATAAAGAGCAAGCAACAATCATATTTGGACTTTGAAGTTTCAGCTATAGACTCAGAAAAACTTAGTGTTTTTTCATTTCTGTTCTTGAAAGAAGGTTTTTTTTTTCCCCCTATTAAGGTTGGTTTCTCTGAAGCCAAATAGGACACATGAACTTTCAATAATGTAAAGACAAAACACCATAACCAAGAGTGGGAACTGTCCCTCTGCCACCAACAGATCCCTGCAAATGCAGGGAATTCTGCCAGTTTTGACTGGGGCTAAGAAAGAAGAAGACTGACACCAAGCAGAGTGATGTCCTTCACGGCAAACACCTCTGTCATTGGGTAACTTCCAGATGTGACAACTGCTACCGCGGGCCATGCTGTCATCAGCTTGATGCCCTAGACACACAAAGAAATAGTTTTGCATTTTTGCACATAGTTTCACCGTACACTGAAGGAATGGCTGAAGCAGAAGTTGCATTTTTTTTGCCATGGATGCTGGAGCAAATTTGCAAACTGGTGGATTCACGTTTGAGATCAAAGGAAGCCAACATCAGACTCAGTCAGCTCAGCTGGGCATGATTCCGAAGGAAATGCAAGCAGCTTTATAATTCCAACGTAAGAGTGCCTCCCTCTATTTACAACGGTGGTAACAGAAGGAGTGATTCAGTACATATAGAAAATGCTGAGTCCAGAAACATCAAACACATCAATGAAAAGCTGTGGAAACCTGTTCCTTACTGGATGTGTTGCCCTGGCCTCCTCCTTGTCCAGAGAGTAGGCAATAACCTTGTCCCTGGGTGGCACATTCAGGTGGGTTCAGTGGCTGCTGCTCTTTGCCACCGCTAAGTGGAGTTTGCCATGATGTGATGAATGACCAGGGAGCCCTCATGGCCAAGAGCAATGGATAAGAGCCCACTTAATCAGATTCCTACAGAACACCTATTCAGTGCGGAAAAGTGTGTAGGTTTTTTAAAAAATTGAAATATATTAATTGATGTATAACATTATGTTAATTTTAGGTATAATACTTGATGATTACACATTTGCATATATTATGAAATGATCGCCATGGTAAGTCTAGTAATCATCTATCCCCAAAGTTATTACAGTATTATTGACCATATTCCTTATACTGTATAGTACAAACCTGTGACTTATTTATTTTATAACTGGAGGTTTGTGCTTCTTAATCCCCTTCATCTATTTTCCCTACTCTCCTACCCCTCCCTTCTGGCAGCCAGGCATTTGTTCTCTGTATCTATGACTCTGTTTATGTTTTGTTTTGTTTGTTTGTTTGTTTAGATACAACATATAAGTGAGATTATGTGGTATTTGTCTTTCTCTGTCTGACATTTCACTTAGCATAATAAGTTCTAGATCCATCCATGTTGTCGCAAAAGGCAAAACTTCATTTTTTTTTAATTTTTATTTTTTTGCGGTACACGGGCCTCTCACTGTTGTGGCCTCTCCCGTTACGGAGCACAGGCTCCGGACGCGCAGGCTCAGTGGCCATGGCTCATGGGCCCAGCCGCTCCGCGGCATGTGGGATCTTCCCAGACCGGGGCACGAACCCGTGTCCCCTGCATCAGCAGGCGGACTCTCAACCATTGCGCCACCAGGGAAGCCCTCTTTTTTTTTTTAATGGCTTACAAAATTCCACTGTGTATATATGCCACATCTTCTTTATCCATTCACCGATTGATGGACACTGAGGTTGCTTCCATATGTTGGCTATTGTAAATAATGCTGCAGTAAACACTGGGGTGCACGTATCTTTTCAAATAGTGCTTTTGTTTCCTTTGGGTAAATACCCGTAAGTGGGATTGCTGGATCATACGGTAGCCTTATTTTTAACTTTTTGAGGAATCTCCATACTGTTTTCCATAGTAGCTGCACCAATTTACATTTCCACCAACAGCGCACAAGGGTTCCCTTTTCTCCACATCCTTGCCAACACTTGTCATTTTTTGTCTTTTTGATGACAGCCATTCTGACAGGTGTGAGGTACTATCTCATTGTGGTTTTGATTTGCATTTCCCTGATGATTAGTGATGTTGTGCATCTTTGCGTATGCCTGCTGGCCATCTGTATATCTTCTTAAACGTCTTTTCAGGTCCTTTGCCCATTTTTTAATTGGGTTGTTTGGGTTTGTTTGTTTTTTGATGTTGAGTTGTATGAGCTATTTGTATATTTTGGATATTAACCCGTTATCAGTTATGTTGTTTGCAAATATCTTCTCCCATTCAGTAGGTGGATTTTTGTTTTGTTTAGAGTTTCCTTTGCTATGCAAAACCTTTTTAGCATTATGTAATCACATTTCTTTAGTTTTGTTTTTGTTTCCCTTGCCTGAGGAGACAGATCCAAAAAAATATTACTAAGACTGATGTTAAAGAGCATGTTGCCTGTGTTTTCTTCTAGAAGTTTAATGGTTTCACGTCTTAGATTTAGCTCTTTAATCCATGTTGAGTTATTTTTTGTACAGAGTGTGATAAAGTAGTCCAGTCTGATTCTTTTGCACGTAGCTGTACAGTTTTCCAATACCATTATTGAAAAAGCTGTCTTTTCCCCACTGTATATCCTTACCTCCTTTGTCACGGATTAACTGTCCATAGAGTATGAGTTCTTTTGTGGGTTCTCTGTTCTGTTCCATTGAACTATGTGTCTCTTTTTGTACCAGTACCATACTGTTGTGGGGTTTTTTGTATTTTAAAAAATTCATTAATTTTTTTATTGATGTATAGTTGATTTACAATGTTGTATTAGTTTCAAGTGTTCAGCAAAGTGATTCAGTTATACATACCTACATATACACACACACACATATATATATATACACACATATATATATATATATATATATACACATATATATATACACACACACATTCTTTTTCAGATTCTTTTCCCATATAGGTTATTATAAAATATTGAGTATAGCTCCTTGTGCTATACAGTAGGTCCTTGTTGTTTATCTGTTTTATATATAGTAATGTGTATATGTTATTCCCCAAATCCTAATTTATCCATCTCCCCACCTTACCCCTTTGGCAACCATAAGTTTGTTTTCTATATCTGTGAGTCTGTTTCTGTTTTGTAAATAAGTTCATTTGTATCATTTTTAAGATTCCACATATAAGTGATACCATATGATATTTGCCTTTCTCCGACTTAGTTGTATGATAATCTCTAGGTCCAACCATGTAGCTGCAAATGGCATTATTTCATTCTTTTTTATGGCTGCGTAGCATTCCATTGTATATATACACCACATCTTCTTTATCCATTTATCTGTCAATGGACATTTAAGTTGTTTCCATGTCTTGGCTATTGTATAAATAGTGCTGGTATGAACATTGGGACTCATGTATCTTTTTGAATTATGGTTTCCTCTGGGAACATGCCCAGAAGTGGGATTGCAGGATCATACGGTAGCTCTATTTTTAGTTTTTTGAGGAACCTCCATACTGTTCTCCATAGTGGCTGTACCAATTTACATTTCCACCAACAGTGTAGGAGGGTTCCCTTTTCCCCACACTCTCTCCAGAATTTATTATTTGTAGACTTTTTGATGATGGCCATTCTGATTGGTGTGAGATAATACCTCATTGTAGTTTTGATTTGCATTTCTCTGATAATTAGCAATGTTGAGCATCTTTTCATGTGCCTTTTGACCATGTTACCATACTGTTTTGATTGGTGTAGCTTTGTAGTATATTTTGATATCAGAGCTCATGATACGACCAGCTTTTTTTTTTTTTTTCTCAAGATCACCTTGGGTATTCAGGGTCTTTTGTGTTTCCATGTAAATTTTAGAATTATTTGTTCTAATTCTGTGGAAAATGCCATTAGTATTTTCATAGGGATTGCACTGAATCTGTAGCTTGCCTTGGGGAGTATGGCCATTTTAACAATATTAATTCTTGCAATTCATGAGCAAGGTATATCTTTCCAATGTTTTTGTCATCTTCAATTTGTTTCATCAATGTCTTTTAGTTTTCCAATACAAGTCTTTCACCTCTTTGGTTAGATTTATTCCTAGGTATTTTATTCTTTTTGATGCAATTGTAAATGGGATTTTTTTTTTCATTTCTCTCTTTGATAGCTCATTGTTAGTGTACAGAAGCACAACATATTTCTTCAACTTTATTGAATTCATTTATTAGTTATAATAGTTTTTTTGGTGGTGTTAAGTTTTTCTATATATAGTATCATGTCACCTGCAAACAGTGACAGTTTTACTTCTTCCTTTCCAATTTGGATTTCTTTTATTTCTTTTTCTTCTCTGATTGCTGTGGCTAGAACTTCCAATACAATGTTGAATAAAAGTGGTGAGAGTGGACATTTTTCTCTTGCTTCTGATCTTAGAGGAAATGCTTTCATCTTTTCACCACTGAGTATGATGTTGGCTCTAGGTTTGTCATATGTGGCCTTTACTATGTTGAGGTATGCTCTTCAAGAACTCTCTTATTCCTTAAAATTATACTCTTCCCAAAGTGATCTGAAAGTTACAGCAGATTTTTTTTTGAGAATTTTACTTTATTTTGTTTAAATGGCCTACAGAGACAGGGAGAGTTATTAACTGAATGTGAAGATGGATTTGAGACAAAATACTGGTGGCAAATCACAAAAATTCATTTCTTCTTAGGTTTGTAGCAGTTTCTCTACAAATGCAAATGTTAATTTTCACTCTGTGTCATTATCTGCAGATATGTGGAAAATATGATGGCACAGTTTCGTTGTTAAGAACGAATCAAAATGGAAACGTATTAGCCCTGAAAAATAAACATGTGGGGAACACGATTCTTAAATATAGCTTTCAATGGGGCTAATGCTTTCTATGAAGGTTACGAGGCACAATACAGGCTAAATGCCATGCTCCCCATGCCCCCAGCCCTCCTTATAAATGTGGTGCAGCTGTCTGGCACTTTTGCCAGTGATAGTTCTGTATGATCATTAACGCTACCTCCTTAGTATTTGTGAAATTACATTGCATGTGCAAAGAACTGAGGTGATATTTTTGAAAACCACATGGTTAATGTATTTACCAACTGTGGTTAGAGAATACAGTTTTCCCAAAAACAGTTCACAATTACCAGTATCTAAGATTCAGTGTTGTGTTTTATTCAGTGGCTTTTGCAGAACTTGGAACAGTCTGGTCACATCCAAGTAACATTAAAGATTAGAGTTATCCTGATGTAATCAATCCCAGGGAACAAAAATGAAAGTTTCTAATGTGATTTGATGAAATCTCACCTTCTGAAGATGAAAGCCACATTTTATTTAATTTTTAGTATGCGGTCGCAAATTGGATATAGAAAATAGCAGATGACCTTATGAGGTATTATTCTTACAAAGGAGCAGTGAAATTAGGCAAATCTATCATGTGACTGAACTTGAGGGTTCATTTAGGAAAGGGGAGTTCATGCGCTCCACTGAAGAAGTGAACGTTTGCCAAATCCAGTCAAAACAAATCCTGAGTGGGTGAGAGCCATCAAAATCTTTTCATCAGGACTTCCCTCGTGGTGCAGTGGTTAAGAATCCGCCTGCCAATGCAGGCAACACAGGTTTAAGCCCTGGTCTGGGAAGATTCCACATGCCGCGGAGCAACTAAGCCCATGGGCCACAACTACTGAGCCCACATGCCACAACTACTGAAGTCCGCATACTTAGAACCCATGTTCCACAACAAAAGAAGCCACCACAATGAGAAGCGTGTGCACTGCAACAAAGAGTAGAAGCCCACGTGCAGCAACGAAGACCCAATGCAGCCAAAAATAAATAAATAAATAAATAAATAAATAAATAAAAATCTTTTCATCATTTAGGGATTAAGCTGTACAATTACAGCTCACCTCAAGAAAAGCCAATATATATAAATCAAAATGTAGGGAGGTAGTATTTATTTTAAAACAAAACTTCTTAAACTAGCAAGCACTTTTAGAATGTGTTTACATTACGATTATGTTTTGACTATTTAAATTGGTCTTTATACCATGATTCATAAACACATTTATTATGCATATGACTTTTGCTTAAAGTGTGCAGGTCTTTGTTACTACAGTTTTATTGCTCAAGGCAACTTGGATTTAGCATGTCTAAAACCAAACCCCTTCCCTCCACCCAATCTATTTTCTTTTGTATTACTTCTGAATTCTTTTTTTTAACCAGCATTACCAACCACTTTATCCATCCAGATGCCCATGCCAGAAATTCTGGAACCATCCCGAGTACTTACTAAGCTTCCCATCTGCTTTATCCCCCCAAGTTCTGTGGAATCTGCACTTCACACTCTCTTGCACACAGCCCTCTCCTGTGATGCTTCTGCACTAGTTAAAGGTTTCACAACGATCTCTCTCAGATTTCTATATCTGCCTCTTCTTCTTTCTGCCTTCGGTGTCAAAACTGATATACACATCCTCCCTACCTCCTCACCTCCACAGATACCAGAGAAGACTTTTCTGAAATGTCAGTCTAAGTTATCACTTGAATAGCTCTCCATAACCTAACAGATAAAAATCAAATTCTGAAAGTATTCCAAGTTAAGCCCAACTCTCCAGCCTTATCCCTTAACACTTCCCCACCCAGAACTCTATTTAGGGCGGGGTGGGGTGGGGTGGGGGGGAGAACATAGGTTAATATTTAAAAGAAGAATCAATAACAGTTTAAGCTAGAAACAAAGTAAACCCATTGTTCCTAGGAGTCTTTCTAAAAAATGACTTATCTGTTGCATTTCCTACTTTACAAGTAGCATGTATTCATTAACTGTTTTGTTACTATATAAAAAACCATAAGAAATGCATTAAGTGTGACGACCCACGTCCAAGCCTAAAGTCCTTGACTTGGCCTGTTAAAACTGGTAACAGTTGCTACCGTAGGGAATGTCAGAGTATCTGGTAACAAGAGGCCTTTTCAAACTCTGGAAATGAAGCTGCTTTCATATTTCTAAAAAACGAGAACTGTGGCTATATCACTTTAACCTTTCTTTTACTTAGATGAAATTTAAACATCTTCATAGTAATTATAATTGTACAAAAACATCAGTTATTCACAACTGGGATTGACTTTCCTTTTAGAAGCCATCCTGGAATTGTGCTGTACATTTTTTCCTGACCCACAGATGCTGAAATGTCTCTCTCCTTACATGGGATACTCCTTCCTCCCTCCCTAACCCTTAAGAAACACTGCCATAGAAAGCTACTATTCCACCCTATCAGTGTGAGTGAGGCATTTTCTTCACGTGTGTTGTCAGAGCAGAAAAAAAGAGAAACTACTGTCTTAGGGATAAATGATAAGCTGGACTGAAATGTATAATTAACTGATGCTTTACTCTGAACCTGCACCAATCAATAGTCGTCACTAAACATTCTGGCTACCTTATACTGATTAACTGAAATAATGATATTTGGGATATGTTGAGTTAAATAATATACAGTATTAAATTTTTTTTCACTTGTTTCTTTACCCTGTTTTTTTTAAATTAATTAATTAATTTACTTATGGCTGTGTTGGGTCTTCGTTTCTGTGCGAGGGTTTTCTCTAGTTGTGGCAAGCGGGGGCCACTCTTCATTGCAGTGCGCGGGCCTCTCACTGTCGTGGCCTCTTTTGTTGTGGAGCACAGGCTCCAGACGCGCAGGCTCAGTAATTGTGGCTCACGGGCCCAGTTGCTCCGCGGCATGTGGGATCTTCCCAGACCAGGGCTCGAACCCGTGTCCCCTGCATTGGCAGGCAGATTCTCAACCACTGTGCCACCAGGGAAGCCCTTTACCCTGTTTTTAAAGCAGCTACTGGAAATTTTTAAATTACATATATAGCTCATTAAATTTGTATTGTACAACGCTGCTCAAACATGATTCTTTTGAAATAAGTGAATGACAAACATCTTGCTTATTATTTGCCTTACTGTGATAAAAGCAAAATATAGAATTTATACTGGCAGGAGGAGGTGGGGAGTGGAAGGTAGTGGAAATCCAATTATTTCTACTACCTGATTGTTTAAATTTTGAACAGAAGTAGAGAGAAAAAAAAGATGTGTAAAATCTAAACATAAACCAATTCTTCAGAGGCAACCAGTGGCGTCGGGAAGGCAGAATAATGGCACTCCTAAGCATTCTGGAATATCCCCATATACCCAACCTGTGCAACAAAGTTAGTGGTCCACTGTAGCACAACAGAGCTACTGGTCCACCTGAAGTTTCGGGGGTTAAATTTTCTCCATTTTGCTGCCATAAACGATTTAGACAGAACAGCATTTATTAATTATCCAAAGACTCTCTGAAAGTGATGCCTGCAAATGCCTGAATGTCACAGCTTTTAAAAACTGAAGTATAGTTGATATACAATACTGGATTATTTTCATATGTTCAGCATAGTGATTCTGTTTGTTTGTTTTTTTAGGAGTATACTCCATGATAGATTATTATAAGATAATCTGCGCTATAGAGCAAATCCTTGTTGCATATCCATTTTATGTATAGTAGTTTGTATCTGTTAATCCTACACCCCTAATTTATCCCCCTCCCCTCTCCCCTTTGGTAACCATAGATTTGTTTTCTATGCCTGTGAGTCTGTTTCTGGTTTGCATATAGATTCATTTGTATTATTTTTTGGATTCCACATATAAATGATATCATATAGTATTTGTCTTTCTCTGACTTATTTCAGTAAGCATAATAAACTCTGGGTTACACTTTCAGTATTTTATTCAATACTACCCAATTGAAGCAGAGAGCATATCCTTTATTAATAGCAAAGTGACATAAATTGTTATTTTAAAAATCCATATTAATAACCAAAATTCACAGTGAAATTATAAACAGGTGGTATATTCTAGTTTGGTACTCATGTGTGCTTATAATAAAGGGATATAAAACAAAATGATTGGAAATAGGTGAATTTTAAATGTCGAGGCAAGAACATACAATGGAGAAAAGACAGCCTCTTCAATAAGTGGTGCAGGGAAAACTGGACAGCTGCATGTAAAAGAATGAAATTAGAACACTCCCTAACACCATACACAAAAATGAACTCAAAATGGATTAAAGACCTAAATGAAGGACTGGATACTATAAAACTCTTAGAGGAAAACATAGGAAAAACACTCTTTGACATAAACCACAGCAAGATCTTTTTTGACTCACCTCCTAGAGTAATGAAAACAAAAATAAACAAATGGGACCTAATGAAACTTAAAAGCTTTTGCACAGCAAAGGAAACCATGAACAAGACAAAAAGACAACCCTTAGAATGGGAGAAAATATTTGCAAATGAAGCAATGGACAAAGGATTAATCTCCAAACTATACAAACAGCTCATGGAGCTCAATATCAAAAAACAAACAACCCATTTAAAACATGGGCAGAAGACCTAAATAGACATTTCACAAAAGAAGACATACAGGTGGCCACATGAAAAGATGCTCAACATCACTAATTATTAGAGAAATGCAAATCAAAACTACAATGAAGTATCACCTTGCACCAGTCAGAATGGCCATCATCAAAAAATCTACAAACAATGAATGCTGGAGAGGGTGTGGAGAAAAGGGAACCCTTTTGCACTGTTGGTGGGAATATAAATGATACAGCCACTATGGAGAACAGTATGGAGGTTCCTTAAAAAACTAAAAATAGAACTACCATATGACCCAGCAATCCCACTACTGGGCACATACCCTGAGAAAACCATAATCAAAAGGACACATGTACCCCAATGTTCACTGCAGCACTATTTACAATAGCCAGGACATGGAAACAACCTAAATGTCCAACAACAGATGTACAGATAAAGAAGATGTGGTACATATATACAATGGAATATTACTCAACCATAAAAGGAATGAAATTGGGTCATTTGTAGAGACGTGGATGGACCTAGAGTCTGTCATACAGAGTGAAGTAAGCCAGAAAGAGAAAAACAAATATCGTATATTAACGCATATATGTGGAATCTAGAAAAATGGTACAGATGAAACTGTTTGCAGGACAGGAATAGAGAAATAGACGTAGAGAATGGACATGTGGACACAATGGGGGGAAGAGGAGGGTGGGATGAATTGGGATATTAGGTTTGACATAAATACACTACCATGTGTAAAATAGATAGCTAGTGGGAACCTACTGTATAGCACAGGGAGCTCGGTGCTCTGAGATGATGACCTAGATGGGTGGGATGGAGCGGGGAGGGACATCCAAGAGGGAGGGGATATAGGTATACATATAGCTGATTCAGTTCATTGTACAGTAGAAACTAACACAACATTGTAAAGCAGTTATACTCCAATAAAAAAAAATAAAGTCAAAACAAACAAGTGACAAGTGTGTAAAGTTTTCTCTCAAACACACACACATACACTAACTGAGCCAAATTTATGTCACAAAACACAAGCTTTCCTAAGTTATCACTAAGAAAATAAAGATAATGTCAGTCAATGCTATAGGTGCCAGTACGGGAAAGAGAGCTGCTGGTTTAGAATTGTTGGTTCTCTGACTCACCTTATTAACTTCCTTCATAATTTTTTAAATTATTTTTAAAAAATTGGAGTATAATTGCTTTACAATGTTGTGTTAGTTTCTGCTGTACAACGAATTGAATCAGTTATATGTACACATATATCCCTTCCCTCTTGGATCTCCCTCCCATCCCCCACCAACTTCCTTCATAATTTTGTAGAATATTATGAGAGTAGAGTTGTAGCATATGTGCATTTAAATTATAGAAATTCAACTATAAGCATTTGGCAGGAAGAGAGAACTCTAAAAAAACAACAGGGATTCGACTTTCTATCCATGTTGTCTCTCTCAATTCTTAACTCCGGGTCACTTGGCCTCAGACCAAATAAAGGAGTAAGTAACTTGCTCTCTAGTCTGACGCATAGCTGTGTGTAAAACACTGTGAGACAAGATGTTGTTTATGAATGTTCTGTAAGACTGCGGTCTCAAGGTTATAACTCATAACAGAGCTCCTGTCTTTCCTTAAAGGTAGGGAGGTGTCCCGAAACAGCAAAGGAGCTTCCTGTAGGGACTTTTTCTGGCCTATGGTTGCAGGAAAAATCTCTTATCCACTCACCAGACTTCTTTACACAAAGCCAAGTGCCAAGGCTGTTCCCTGAGAATCTGGTCATTTCCCATCTCTCTGAAATGATTTAAAAAAAAGGGACACTGTTAAGGAGGTTCATTCCAGTGTTGGGGCTCTGGAGGGGGGGCTGCCCCTAAATATGCCACAATGGCATATTGATAATTTTGAATTAAAGTTACTTAAGAATCGGGGATGGATGGATTGGGAGTTTGGGGTGAGCAGATGCAAACTATTATATAGAAAATGGATAAACAACAAGGTCCTACTGTAGAGCACAGGGAACTATATTCAATATCCTGTGATAAACCATAATGGAAAAGAATATGAAGAAGGATATATCCTTTTTCATATTCTTTTCCATATATATTTCTGTCTTCCTGAAAGTAGGAAATCTTGCACATGAGAGGTATACTCCTTGCATCTGCAGGTAGAAGGACACCCTTTTTGCCAGAGAGAGGGAATTCGGGGCTTAGAAGCCTATATACACAAACCTTGTTACTTATTTTATTTACCACCTCAAGCCCAAACTCTGTTTAGATTCTTCACGAATGGAGCACCTCAAGCCTAAGCTTCTTTGTCCTGTCAATTCCTCTCAAATGTATCATTTCTTTGTCTAAAAAGTATAAAAGCCCCCTGCTTTGACTACTTCTTAGGTCCCATTTCTATGAGACTTCTGTGCACATGAATTAAAAATTATTTTTTTTTTCTCTTGCTAATTTGTCTTGTGTAAATTTTAATATTAGTTCAGTCACAAAAACTCAAGAGAGGTCAAGAGGAAAATTTCCCCTACCTCAACACCAGATACCTATATTTTTTTAAAAAAGCTTTAATAATTATTCTCTGCTTTGTGGCCCCAAACATCCTTTGGAAAACATGGGCCTTGTCACAGTGTCATGGATATTTACAAGTTTTCCCCCTAGTTCACTTCTTCCTTATGTTACATTATTAATTGTTTGAAAACACAGGTAAACTAAAGGTGCTCTGATCGTCCACTGCCTGTTGTGAACTCTTGGTCAGCACTGATAGTATGCCGCCTCTCCTACCTGGTGCTTTCCCCGGGCCCCCAGTATAACTGTCTCCATAAGCAGAGGTGGGGTGTGGGTGGAAGAGCTAAGATCGTGTCTTTGTCTCAAATCTTATTCAGTCCTGGACCGTTTTCAGAGTGAGAGTTATGAGTATTATTTGCTAGAACTTCACTAAGATGCTTAGTTCAGGTGCTGTAAGAGGGTATACAAGATTTAAACTGAGGAGATATTAGAGGAGTGAAACAATCCGAGGGAAATCTTAGACTGAGTCTCATCCCCAGAGACCTATGGCTCAAGGCTGCCCCAGATTCTGCCAAGAACTAGAAGTTCATATGATAGTAAGTTGAAGAGAGAGCATAAAAATGATCAGCTTCATCAGAATCCTACCATGTCTTCTCATTCCTAGCTCAGACTTACAATGGAGAGAACATTAGAAGAGAGAACATTTCTAATCTAGAACTTCATGGTTCTTGCCTCTAGAAGTAGAAAAGAAATTAGCAAGCCTCAAATACTTTGGAACATCATGTTACATGGTTTCATACTTCTTTTATTCAAGTTGTACGTCTCTTTTACAGATGCTAATAAATGAATCTATTCATTCTTTTACTAAAAAAAAAAAAGGCGTAAATTCCACCATTCCGTTCAATGAAATTTTGAGTAGGAAGGGGGAGAATAATTGTCTTTTTTTCAATTGGTTTCCAATCTCAAGTCTTTCATAGTGGGTTCTGGACTCACAGGTGATCGAAGATGTTGTAAATAATAATTTTGTTTCTACTTAATCTTGATTTATTTGTTGACTTTAGAATCTAAATCCCCAGCAAGATGTGACTTGTTTGTGTTCTGATGGCACAATGTGTTTCATTAAGTCATAATGTCAATTATGTCAGTTCCTAGCAATTTCCTGTTTCCGTCCCTCTATCAACATGATTATACTTGTGCTTTGGGAAGATCATTTTGGCTGCTGTGTAACAAACAGACAGACTGAAGCAAGAAAACAGGAACAACAGTTACTTGCTGACCTGAATTACTAAAAGGATGGGAAGGGATGGAAGTGGAAAAAGGTTCCCTGGAGGAGACTTCCCTGGTGGCACCGTGGTTAAGAATCCACCTGCCAATGCAGGGGACATGGGTTCGAGCTCTGGTCTGGGAAGATCCCACATGCCGCGGAGCAACTAAGCCTGTGCGCCACAACTACTGAGACTGCACTCTACAGCCTGCGAGCCACAACTACTGAAGCCAGCATGCCTAGAGCCCGTGTTCCGCAACAAGAGAAGCCACCGCAATGAGAAGCCCATGCACCGCAACGAAGAGAAGCCCCTGCTCACTGCAACTAGAGAAAGCCCGCATGCAGCAACGAAGACCCAAAGCAGCCGAAAAATAAATAAATAAATAATAAAATAAATTTAAAAAAAGTTTTCCTGGAAAAGATGGTCCTCATAGCTACTTTGTGGAGATTGCTTTGGTTCTTAACAATTACATAGTATTAGTCTTTCTCCAACATGGGTAGGTACATTTATATTGCTCTCCCAAAGTGTGTGTGTGTGTGTGTGTGTGTGTGTGTGTGTGTGTGTGGTATGCGGGCCTCTCACTGCTGTGGCCTCTCCCGTTGCGGAGCACAGGCTCCGGACACGCAGGCTCAGTGGCCATGGCTCACGGGCCCAGCTGCTCCGTGGCATGTGGGATCCTCCCGGACCAGGGCACGAACCCGTGCCCCCTGCATCGGCAGGTGGACTCCCAACCACTGCGCCACCAGGGAAGCCCCCAATATATTTTTTTAAAAAGAAAATGTTCAGTGAGATAAGCTTAGAGACCTTTTAAACTTTTCCCTCTGTTCAGTAGTTTCATATTGGTTACACGGTTTGTGACCTGAAAAGTTTTTAATACATTTAAACATTAAACATTTGCTCCAGAAACTGCTATGCTTCTGGAGATTCAGAAATAATGATACCAATTTTGCCTTATCTCTCACTTAATTCCAAGTTTGACATAAAAGACTTTTCTATAAGTAATATATAGTACATACAAAGGAGAAAATGTAGAACACCACTGAAAATGGTAGCCCAAATAAGTTCACAATTTTCCATTGTCCACATAAGATATGGCTTGAAGCTCAGGTCATTTCCTAACTTTGAACTCAGAGATTAATGAGTTTCTGAAGTTCTTTCTAAACGATACAGTTCCCAGAGAGGCATTCTATAAGGAGAAGATGACTTCATTTTACCCAGCAAGTGATATATATGACATCACTATATTTTAAAACCCTGCAAAACAAACAGTGCCGTATGGTTCAATTTTTTTCCAGCAAACTAACAATCTGGAGTATTCTAATAAATTGTTGTTAGGAATATTTTTGGCCAAACTTTTCTTTTTCCCTTGTTACAACTGGTTTGCTAATAGATTTCTTTAGCTTTAGAGTTATAATTAGAAGACAGTTTCTACTTTGCGTAATCAAATTGTAATTGCTGTTTGGGTGAAATCCAACCAGTTTAAGCATCAGTACTTCCAAAAAAAACAATGTCTGGCAAAAAGAGGATAACAAATGCCATGCTCTAATGATCCAGGTTATCGAATAATGTTTTCCTAACAGTTGAGTTTTTTTTGTTTTTTAGAGTCTGGACAGCAAGTGATATTAGAATTATCAATGTATTTTAAGGCATCACAGTTGCAACTGACAATAAATTAATGTTCTCTGATAAAACACTAATGATGGTAATAAGAAACAAAAATTCACTTGGGGTCAGAAACCTCCCAGTCTTTTTTTTTTTTTTTTTTTTTTTTTTTTTTTTTTTTTTTTTTTGCTATACGCGGGCCTCTCACTGCTGTGGCCTCTCCCGTTGCGGAGCACAGGCTCCGGACACACAGGCCCCGCGGCCATGGCTCGCGGGCCCAGCCGCTCCGCGGCACGTGGGATCCTCCGGGATCGGGGCACGAACCCGCGTCCCCTGCATCGGCAGGCGGACTCCCAACCACTGCGCCACCAGGGAGGCCCACCTCCCAGTCTTAGGTCTGTCATTTGTTAAATTTGTGCTCCAGTGCCTGAATTTATTTCCAGTGCCCGGAGAATTTCCAAACACATACATCTCTTGCTTTAGAAGCCAAAAAGCTCAGTTGCAGGCCCTGGTAGAATGAATGAACATAACTGTGTTTCTAGCTGCCCACCCTCCTGTCCACTTTCTAACCGCCTCCCTAGAAACTTGTTAAGTCTTTCAGAAAACTCCATCCTTTGTTAAATCAGCCAGTCATCTTCTGCTGCTTACAACCAAGAAGCCTCACATCTACTTCAAAAATGCATCTCAAGTCTGTCCACATGTCTTCATCTCAGCTGTCACCACTCTGTGTAGTCCAGACTCTCATGACATCTGTTCTTCACTAAAGGAGTAGCTTCCTGACTAGTCTCCCTGCACCCACCTTGTCCTTCTCAAACCCCATCTACATGGAACAGTTAATGTGATCATCCCTAAATACAGAAGGAACATTAATCACTCTTCTCCATAAAATTCTTCTCATTGATCTAAATATATACTTTAAAAATCTTTAACACAATCAATATAGCTCAACATGATTTGGCTCCTGCGTGCCTCTCCAACCTCATCTCTTGCTGCTCTCCCCCATTCTCTGTGCTTCAGCCACACTGGCCTTCCTTCTTTCTTTTTTTTCTTTCTTTCTTTCTTTTTTTTTGCAGTACGCGGGCCTCTCTCTGCTGTGGCCTCTCCCATTGTGGAGCACAGGCTCCGGATGCAAAGGCTCAGCAGCCATGGCTCACGGGCCCAGCCGCTCCACGGCATGTGGGATCTTCCCGGACTGGGGCACCAACCCGTGTCCTCTGCATTGGCAGGTGGACTCTCAACCACTGCGCCACCAGGGAAGCCCTGGCCTTCTTTCTTACCTTGAGGCTTGCAGGCATACTCTCCCCTACCTGGAATACCTTCCTCTCTAGTCAGTCTGTCTAACGCCACCTCATTCTTTAGGTGTCAGCTAAAATGTACTTTCATTAAAGAGGCCTTTCCTTATGCCTCAGTCTAAAATAAGTCTTCCTACTTATGGACCTCATAATATCCTGTACATTCCATCTATTAAAATTACTATAATTTATAATTATGTATTTGTGTTGTTTAGAATCTCTCTCTCTCCTCAGTTCTACCAGGGCAGGAAATATGTCTATTTATTCTACCTTGTATTCCGGTATCTGGCACATAAAATCCACTTAAATAATAAAGATGTTGAATAAATTTTAAAAATGCACATTACTCAGTGAAAGAAGCCAATCTGAAAAAGCTGCATATTATATTATTCCAACTATAGACATTCTGAAAAAGGCAAAACTATGGAGACAGTAAAGAGATTAGTGGTTTCCAGGAGTTCAGGGTAGGGGAAGGGATCAATAAGCAGAGCACAGAGGATTTTTTAGGGCAGTGAAAATACCCTGTATGGTACTATAATGAGGGATACATGTCCTTATATATTTGTCCAAACCCATTTAATATACAACACTAACATTTAGAGAAGTAAACTTTAGGACAAAAACGATGACAGATGCTGATAACAGGAGGGGTGCTCTGCATGTGTGGGCACAGAGGGTATATGGGAAATCTCTGTAACTGCCTCTCAATTTTGTTATGAACCTAGGACTGCTCTGAAAAAGAAAATAAAGTCTTTAGAAAAATAAGGTATTGAGGAACAAATCTTAAAAAAAAAAAAAAAAAGACGGTTTCCCTGGTGGCGCAGTGGTTGAGAGTCCACCTGCCGATGCAGGGGACATGGGTTCGTGCCCCGGTCCGGGAGGATTCCACATGCCGCGGAGCAGCTGGGCTCATGAGTCATGGCCACTGAGCCTGCGTGTCTGGAGCCTGTGCTCCACAACAGGAGAGGCCACAACAGAGAGAGGCCTGCATATCGAAAAAAAAAAAAAAATTAAGATGGCGAAAAATTCTAAACATATCAGTAATTATAATGAATATAGTGAGTAAAATATCCTATTTCAAGAATATACTCTATATTTCTATTCTCTGGATTATTTTCTCAATTATAAATAATAAGATGAAAAATGTTTTGTATCTCTTACTTTTTAAAATAAAATCTAATTATAATAATCTAATATTAAAAAGAATCAACCTAACAAAATTGGGAGGTGCATATAAAGAAGTGCTTAGAAGGAGTTATAGCATTAGATGCTTATAACATAAAAGTCTACAGTTAACAGTCTAAAATTCAACCTTAAGAAACTAGAAAAAGAGGAGGAATTTAAACTCAAAATAAGCAGAAGGAAGGAAATAATAAAAGAAGAAATCAATGAAATAGAAAATGGACAAACAATAGAGAAAATCAATATATGTGAAAGCTGGCTCCTTGAGAACAGCCATAAAATTGATAAACTGCTAGTTAGACTGGTTAAAAGAAAAAAGATGACACACTGACCAATATCAGAAATGGGAGAGGGAACAGTACTGTACATACTCCGTATTTTTAAAAAAGGCAATATTATGAACAACTACATGCTAACAAATTTGACAATTTATATGTGATGGATAAACTCCTTGAAAGACACAAATTACCAAAACTGATTCAAAAAGAAACATGAAAGCTGAATAGCACTACAGTTGATCCTTGAACAACGAGGGGGTTAATCTGCGTATAATATAGTCAGCCTTCTGTTTTCACGGTTCCTCCACATCTACAGATTTAACCAACTGTGGACCATGTAGTATTACAGTATTTACTATTGAAAAGATCTGCGTATAAGTGGACCCGCACAGTTCAAACCTGTGCTGTGCAAGGGTCAACTGTATATCAATCTTAAAAATTGAATCTGTAATGAAAAACACTCCCATAAAGAAAACTCCAGGTTCAGATGGCTTTACCAGTAGACCTACCCTTTAAGGAAGAAGTAATACCAGTCCTAAAACAAATTCAGTAAACAAGGAGGAGGGAACACTTCCTAACCCATTTTATGAGGCCATCATTAAACTGATACCAAAACCACACAACAATATCCAAGTAAATAAAATGATAGGTCAGTGGATGGAAATGAATGAATCCTTAATAGAATTTTAGCAAAAATTGATCATTTGATATATAAGGGGGTTTTAGCTCAGGAATCCAAAGTTGACTCGATGGTCGAAGACTAATCAATGTAACTCGACACATTAAAATAATTGTTAAGTATGCTCATGTAGATAGATGCAATTTTTTTTACAATATTCAACATTTATTGATGATAAAAACTCTCATCAGCTAATTAGAAATGGAAGAGTACTTCCATTCTCTCATAAAAAAAGAAAACAATCCTGCAGCTATCATCATTCTTAACAGAGAAATATACTGAATGCTTTCCCCTTGAAGAACAAGATAAGGATACCCATTTTTGCCACTTATATTCAGTATTACATTGGAGGTGCAAGCCAGTGCAAAAATACAAAACATAAATGAAAGGTATACGTACCGGAGAGGAAGAGTAATGAGTTGTCTTTATTTGTAGGCAGCATGATCATTTATGTAGACCCTCCTAAAAACAAATCTACCAAAAAAGCTAAAAAACCTAATGCCTGAGTTTAGTAAGCTTTCAGTATACTTGGTCAAAATATAAATTGTATTTCTCTGTATCAGCAATGAATAACTTGAAGTTGACGTTTAAAATAATATCATTTGGTGGGGGAGTGGCCAAGACGGCAGAGCAGGAAGACCCTGAGTTCACCTCTTGCCACGGGCACACTGAAACTGCAACTATTTACAGAGCAACTATTGATGCGAATGACCAGAAGAAAAGCGGAAAAGATCTGCTACAACTAAAGATATAAAGAAGGAACCACAATGAGATGGGTAAGCAGGGCAAAGATGTGGTACAGTCAAGAGGCCATAACCCCGGGTAGGCAACCCACACATGATAGGATAATTACAACTGCAGAGGTTCTCCCCAAGGCGGAAGGGGTCCAGGCCTCACACCGGGCTCCCCAGCCTGGGTTTCCGGTACCAGCAAGACGAGCTCCCAGAACATTTGGCTTTGAAGGCCGGCAGGGCTTACTTTCAGGAGAGCCAGAGGGCTGGAGAAATAGAGACTCCACTCTTAAAGGGCACACACAAAATCTCACACATTCTGGGACCCAGAGCAGAAGCAGTAGTTTGAAAGGAGCCTGAGTCAGACCTACCTGCTGATCTTGGAGAGACTCCCTGAGAGGCAGGAGGCATCTAGAGCTCAGCGTGGGGACACAGACACTGGTAGCAGCCATTTTGAGAGCTCATTCTACCAAAAGGACATTGGGGCTGGCAAGTGTCACTTTGGAATCCTCCCTCGAGCTTGTTAGCACCAGGACCTTGCCTCACCTACCAGCCTGCAGGCACCAGTACTGGGACACCTCAGGCCAAGTAGCTAGCTGGGCAGGGATAGAGCCCCACCCATAAGCAGGCGGGCTTCTTTAAGACCCCCTGAACCCACAGCTGCCCCGGGACCCAGCCCTGTCCACCAGAGGGCCCAAGACCTGAAACTAGGCCTAGAATCCCTCAGGGTCCCACAGCCAGCCATCTCCACAGCTGGCCCTGCCCACCGGCAGGCTGATACCAACCCCTGGACTCACAGGGCCCTGTGGCCAGAGACCCCACAACCTGGCTCCACCCACTAATGGGCTGGCACTAGCCCTGGGACCAGCCTCACTCACCAGTAGACAAGGCATCAGCCCCAAGACCCTCTGGGCCCTGGACACACAGAGTAAACTTAAGAAAATAAAAATCATATCAAGAATCTTTTCTGACCCCAATGCCATAAGACTAGAAATCAACTACAAGAAAAAAACTGCAAGAACACAAACACATGAAGGCTAAATGATATGCGACTAAACAACCAATGGATCACTAAAGAAATCAAAGAAAATTTAAAAATACCTGGAGGCAAATGAAAGTGAAAACATAATGATCCCAAATCTATGGGAAGCAGCAAAAACAGTTCTAAGAGGGAAGTTTATAGTGATACAAGCCCACCTCAGGAACAAGAAAATCTCAAAGAAACAACCTAACCTTACACTTAAAGGAATTAGAAAAAGAAAAACAAACAAAACCCAAAGTTAGTAGAAGGAAAGAAATGATAAAGATCAGAGCAGAAATAAATGAAATAGAGACAAAAAAAAAAAAAGAAAAAGATCAAAAAAACTAAGAGCTGGTTCTTTGAACAGATAAACAAAACTAATAAATCTTTACTCAGACTCATCAAGAAAAAAGGAGACAGGACCCAAGTCAATAAAATCAGAAATTAAAAAGGAGAAGTTACAACTGACACCACAGAAGTACAAAAGATCGTAAAAGATTACTATGAACAATTATATGCCAATAAAATATTTGCAAATGATATATCCAACAAGGGGTTAATATCCAAAATAAACAAAGAACTCAATGAGCTCAATATCAAAAGTTACCCAACAACCCTATTAAAAATTGGGCAGAGGAACTGATTACACATTTTTCCAAAGAAGACATATAGATGGCCAACATACATATGAAAAGATGCTCAACATCAGTGATCATCAGGAAAATGCAAATCAAAACCACAATGAGATATCACTTCATACCTGTCAGAATGGCTATTATCAAAAAGGCAAGAAATAACAAGTGTTGGTGAGGATGTGGAGAAAAGGAAACCCTTGTGCAGTGTTGGTGGGAATGTAAACTGTTACAGCCACTATGGAGAACAGTATGGAAATTCCTCAAAAAATTAAATATAGAACTGCCATAAGATCCAGTAATTCCACTCCTGGGTATTTTTCCGATGAGAAAACAAACACTAATTCAAAAAGATATATGCACCCTGTGTGCATTGCAGCATTGCTTACACTAGCCAGGATATGGAAGCAACATAAGTGCCCATCAATAGACAGATGGATAAAGAAGATACCACACACACACACACACACACACACACACACACACACACACTGGAATATTACACAGCCAAAAAAAAGAATGGAATCTTGCCATTTGTGACAACGTGGATGGGCCTAGAGGGTATCATGCTAAGTGAAATAAGTCACAAAGAAAGAAAAATACTGTACAATTTCACTTATATGTAAAATCTAGAAAACAAATGAACAAACATAACAAAACAGAAATAGCTATAGATACAGAGAAAAAAACAGGTGATTGCCAGAGTAGGGCAGGGGTGAAGAGGAAAGAAATAGGTAAGAGAGAATAAGAGGTACAAACTTCCAGTTACAAAATAAATGAGTCACAGATATTCAATATGCAATGTAGGGAATATAGTCAAAAACTATGTAATGTCTTAGTATGGTGACAGATAATAACCAGACTTATCACAGTGATCATTTTGAAATGTACAGAAATATTCAATCACTCTGTCATGTAGTAAGAACTAACATTGTGCTGTAGATCAATTATACTTCAAAAACAAACTCTCTCACAGAAAAAGAGATCAGATTTGTGGTTACCCAGAGGCAGGTAGTTGGGGAGGGAGAATTAGATGAAGGCAGTCAAAAGGTACAAGCTTCCAGGTATAAGATAAATAAGTACTAGGGATGTAATGTACAACATGATAAATATAATTAACACTGTTGCATGTTATACATGAAAGTTAAAAGAGCAAACCCTAAGAGTTCTCATCCCAAGGGAAAGTAATTTTATATTTATTTAATGTATCTATATGAGATGATGGATGTTCTCTAAACTTATTGTGATAATCACTAGATTTCTAATCATTTCATGATGTAAGTCAAATCATTATGCTGTACATCTTAACTTATACAGTGCTGTATGCCAATTATATCTCAATAAAACTGGAAGAAAAAAGAGGATTACCAAAAAAATTAAATAATATTATTTAGAACAGTATCTAAAAATATAAAGTACTTACAAATTAAGTTAACAAAATAATGCAAGATCTAAGCACTGAAAACTACAAATGCTGGGCTTGCCTGGTGGCGCAGTGGTTGAGAGTCCGCCTGCCGATGGAGGGGACATGGGTTCGTGCCCCGGTCTGGGAGGATCCCACATGCCACGCAGTGGCTGGGCCTGTGAGCCATGGCCACTGAGCCTGCGCATCCAGAGCCTGTGCTCCGCAACGGGAGAGGCCACAGCAGTGAGAGGTCCACGTACCACGAAAAAAAAAAAGAAAAAAAAAAAAAACTACGAATGCTACTGAGAAGAATAAAAGAACGGGGTGAATGTAAAGACATATTCTATCTATAAATTGGAAGATTTGATGTTTTTATGATATCAATTCACCCTAAACTGGCCTATAGATTCAAATGTAATAACAATTAAAATTCCAAATTTTTGAAGGGTAGAGAATGGTTGAATATTCTAAAATCTATATGGAAATCCAGCAAACCTAGAAAGATATGTTTAAAAAAGCAGAACAAGTTTGGCATACTCATACTACCTACTATTAAGACTTACTACAGCAATCAAGAGGGACCTAGAGTCTGTCATACAGAGTGAAGTAAGTCAGAAAGAAAAAAACAAATATCATATGCTAACACACATATATATGGAATCTAAAAAAAAATGGTTCTGATGAACGTAGGGGAAGGACAGGAATAAAGACACAGACATAGAGAATGGGCTTGAGGACATGGGGAGGGGGAAGGGTAAGCTGGGATGAAGTGAGAGAGTAACACTGACATACATACACCACCAAATGTAAAACAGATAGCTAGTGGGAAGCAGCTGCAGAGCACAGGGATATCAGCTCGGTGCTTTGTGACCACCTAGAGGGGTGGGATAAGGAGGGTGGGAGGGAGATGCAAGAGGGAGGGGATACGGGGATATATGTACGCCTTAGCTGATTCACTTTGTTGTACGGCAGAAACTAACACAACACTGTAAAGCAATTATACTCCAATAAAGATGTTAAAAAAAAGAGAGACTGTAGTACTGGCATAAGGATAGACACACAGATACAGAACAGAGGAGAGTCCAGAGCTAGACACACACATATATGGTCAGTTGATTTTGAAAATGATATCCAGGTAATGCAACGGGGAAAGGATAATCTGTCCAACAATTTTAAGAATGGGATATCCATATGGGAAAATAAAAAGAAACCTCAATCCTTACCTATAACCAGGCAGAGTTAAAATGAGTAGAAAATTTCTCCTCCAAAAGTGGCTCTCCTGAGTCCTTTATGTTTTATTTTCTGGTACTTACAGGCTTTACCAACATGCCGAGTTTACCCATCAGGACAGGTCAAAACACTGAAATGAGCATTACTTGGACTTCGAAAGAATTTGGTGTTACCAACGGTATTCAGTCAGGCCAATGCACAGAAGTCTCGTGCTACTGCAATAGCTTGGCACACATCCCAAGAATTGAACAATTCCTTCCGCCTAGTTCTACACCCTACATCCCTGGAAAAATCTTTAAATTCCCTACTCTGGATTTCAAATCTTTCTTTCTTTTCCCCAAACTTCCACCACTAAACTGGGCATGTTTCATTGATTATCTGGGCCCAGGCTCATCGTCTTTTTCTAATAAGGCTAAAATACTGTCTTGGCTAACGGACCACTGAGCTCTGCCCACAGGAAATCTCTGACTGGCCTTTGTCTTTACTGACCTTGGCCTCCTATTCACTTCTTGGGCCAAACTACAGTATTGGATTCTCATTCTGGCTCAACTCTTCACAACCCCGTCTCTTTGTATTCCTGTCCTTATCCTCTTAAAGCTCATTTTCCTAACTCGCCATAGAGATCACTAAAGCTAGTATTTTCCCTGAAGATTAAAAAATACTTAAGATAACATGTTTATAATTAGTAACTCCTCATTTTCAATTCACAGTCTCTTTCTGAGGGAGCTGTTATCTTTTATAACCAGACATTATTAAATGAATAAGTGATGAAACCTTCAGAGAGAGGGATCAGTCATTTAAAGACTGCTGTCCCCACTGTTAGCACTGACACGCCTCGTACAGGTCACCTCACGCCCCACCAAATTATTCCTCCTCCATAATCTTTAAAATTGGGAAGAATTTTTTTTCCGTCAATGATAGATCTTTAGGTGCAAAGACGAACACTGCTCATTCACATGCTCTCTTACATACTCTTGTGCTCTTCCTATTTAGTTTTCTCCCCTGAAGAACCTGGAATAATTCAAGGGATATTTTGAGGACCTCACCTTATAATGCATTCACCCCTCTTGCACCACCCCCTGCCTGCCCCCCACCGGAAACAAAAAAAGAAAAAAAACACTGTTTCTTCCTGAAATCAATCAAGCAACATCCCATAGGTAAGTGGACTCTCTTGCATTAATATAACTCATGTAATGAATATAATGCAGGAGTCCCGGTGGCCTTGCGAGGCAGTCTCAGACACTTCCATCCAGCCTTCCCTCACCCCTCTCCCTCACTGGGCTCAGACCTGCACCTTAGTCGGACTCGCACCTCCTGCCTTCCCTGCCTCCACCCACCCCAGGTGTTTATCCTAATAGAACACTTGCATGTTCAATCCTATCTTGGCATTTGCTTCTCGGATGACCCAGCCTGACACATCTGGATTAATAATTTACTTAAATTTATGTTTTCCTGAAACTAGCAGCTCTTAAGTGGGTCCTCAGAAAATGGGTAAAGAAACAGGGATTTTGTAACACAGATCTCAGATACAGAGCTCCTCCTCTGTTCCATTTATCCCCATCTTGAAAAAGATACTAATAAAAGGAAATTAGCCTTTTAATTAGTTGTGTCACACTAACAACTTTCCTAACATTAAGAGGTTCTCCATTACATACAAATTCCCCCAGTTCTAATGAGAAGGGAGCAAGTTACTTGATATTAACCACTTAGGTGTCTGTCTCTCTGATAGTAAGGTCCTGGAGGGTTAGCACCCTGCCTCATTCACTGTGTTACTGAGTACTGAGTTCATAGCAGGTACTCAATAAATGTCTATTGAATGGAGATGAAATCAGTGGTGCTTAATTGCAGTGAGGTACAGCGATTAAAGGGGGGCATGGTTCTCAGAACTTTCTAGGGATATGAAAAAACATATAAAATATACCCATTGTTTTCATTACACAAACCATAGAAAACAACTTCATATTTCATCTTACAAACCACAGAAAGTGAAGTTCAACAAAAATCCTGTTAGCTACAGTGGCAATAAAGCAAAATATAAAGTGAGAAAGATTATAGAGAACTGACTTTAAACCAATGAGGAGCTCTGCACCAGTCATTCTCTCTTCACCTAAAATCGTTATCCTGCCCTTCTAAGAGCTGGCCAATACATAACGTGTGGATTTAGAAGAGTAATAAGTTGCAATAACCATGTGGCTAGATATAGCGATATAGAATATATATATGGGGTATATATAATACACGTGTATTATATATGATATACTATATAAGATATAGATATATAGGTTTACTCATACCAATATTCCCGTATACCTGTAGACTTACTCAAGCCTCATTATTTACGTACTGCCAACAGATATAACTATTTCTTCTAAAAAAAACAAAAAGAAAAATCCTGTATCCTTCTACATGTCAGGTAAAGGAGTTTCTTTAAAACAAAATATTGATCTATTTAGATGATAGTGGAAAGTTTACATTTACAAAATAACTTGATAACAGTAAAACAAAATAGAACAGAAAGAGTGGAGAGTTAGCTGAACTCCACAATTTCTGACTCCTTCATCATCACTTTAAAAAAGAGTAATTTATTTCACCAACTGTTGGCATATTTGTGATAATTAAACTCTTACTATAGCAATGAAAATAAGTGTATTAGTGGCGATCTCAAACAAAGAAGCTTTAACTAGTCTTTCCCATAATAGATTAACATATCTAAGCTATACCTTGTCATTGGGGAATTTTTGCTGCACATTAATTGGGTTTCCAATTAATTTCCCAATATTGTTTAAAGAACTCCATAATAACACTGGCTTGACTTTTAAGTGCACTCAGTGAATTTGAGAGGGAAGAAAGAATATTCCACACAACAGAGCCAGAAAAGGCAGAAAACATTTTTCTTCTTCCTCTCTTCATTATTTTCCCCAGAAACTACTGCAAGTGGGTAAAAATTAAAGAATAAAGATATACCTAAAACAACTGATGACAATTTAAAATTATGAATTCCAGGTCTTTCAACATATAAAATGGTCTAATGAAAATTTTATGTAGAGTAAGTTCTACAGAATTGCAAGTTGGCCCTAAACTATGTAATATTGGGAAGTCTAATTCTTGCCCTACAGGCTTAGGAAAAAAATAAAACCATAGCTCTTCACATTTCAAATTACATGTCATTTTACCTATGAGTCAACCAAATAACAGATATGAATTGAGGTGCCTACCAGGTTCAGGGCATGATAAGACATTTCATAATGAACCCCCAGTTAAAAGAACTAATCCTAAAGAATTCAGCATGTACTTTATATGAAAAAATGAGAAAAGCAAATAATTCCAAGTAGTTAAACAGAGGTAATGAATATACGAAAAGTTTCAATTAAAAGTTAAGGAAAATAAAGAGGCCTATAATCTTATAAAGTTTGACAAATTTGGTAGAAGAATAGAAAAATATGTATTTCTCTAGAGAAGATACTTTTGATTTCATATAAAAAGAAATGAAATTCTAATTACAAAAAGTGAATCGGTAGAAAAGGAACATTTATTCCTTTTCCAAAGATACTATTTTCCTAGTTAGCTATCAGAAACCACTCAAACAAACGCAGAACTTCTCAAACAATTGCTTATAAAGTTTCATTATAGATGGTTTTTGGTAACAAAATATATTTCACATATTAAAAATAAGCAAGTTTTCATGCTACAGCATCTCCTTTCTTTTCTTCACTCAACAAATATTTATTGAGCCCTTAATATATAATTCAACATGGTTCTAATACTAGGGCTACATCACTGAACAAGATGGACTAAAATCACAGCCAACATGGAACTTACTTTCTAGGTGAGATAAATCACAGGCAAGAAAATAAGTAAAAGGTCAAGCATGTATATTCTACTACTATTCCACTGCCATTCTGCCATAATATTGTCCTTTGGTTCAATGGCGCTGGATGTGGTTTAAATAGAATTACAATGTAATAAAAGCCTTTTAATATTTCAGATAAACCCTTTTGGCCCAGTTCTAAGCTAGATCTGTCTTAAAAGGATTACTGTGATATAAACCTGGGATCACCAAACTTTTTCTGTAATGAGTCACATATAAATATTTTAGGCTTTGAAGGCCATCTATGATCTATATCCCATATTCTACACTTTTTTTCCCTTTAAAAATGTAAAACTATTCTTATCTGGCAGGCCAAACAAAAATAGGCCAGGGGCTGAATCTGCCCTACAGCCAAAGCTCTCCAACACCTGACCAAAAGATATGAGTATCCTTGCTTTTAATTGGCTATGCTCAGTCATATATTTCATGTTTCTTTTATTTTTTATATTTATTCTTTTGCTCTTTGTTGCTCATTTGCCAAAATCTAATAAAACATTCTTTTCTAGAGCCACAGTAGTTCCAACTACTATAGCCTTAGAGTCAGTTCTGAAGAGCATGGCCACCTGCTCTATTTCACACAAGCAACAGAAAAATGTTCTTGGCAGAAAAACCTTCCTAAGTCTATACTTTAGAGAGATACGCTGGAGACTATACATGCTCTCCACTGACTTCCTGGAGCAGACACATATAAGGTCTAACGGTTCCTTACCTTGCTGGAGGAACATCAATATTGGAAGAAACAACTTTTCGTTTTTGTTCAAGGAGACAGATGGAGCGAGTGTTTTCTTTTTCATGGTCAAGGGCTCGGTTGACTTTTTTGGTGTCTGCTGTTTTCACATCCTCCTCCATGGCCAAGGGGAACAAGTGTTGATGAGACAGTTTTTTACTAGAGTCACGTTTTAAGTCCTCTGGTTGAAATGTGAAGGCCATTTCCCGCTTAATGCTCCCCACCTGTGAAATGAAATGCAAAAATTCTTAGTCACCCAAAATATCAGCTTTGCATGACTATGTGCAGATGGCCATGACAAGAGACCACAGACTATGCTGTCCCTGCTCATCTTGAAGATTTTATAGTTTAAATGGGAAAAAAGTCACACAGAAATAAAATAACTGACATTACAAAGTAATGCACAATTGATGCACCACCTGTCATAATGCAAACAAGAAGCATTGCAAGCACAAGAAAAGCCTTTCAGATGTGCAAAAACTTCGAAGCCTTGAAAGCGTGAGACTTAAAAAAATCTAAAAAATTTAAAACATTATTGTTTTCTCTTCTACAACTGAGAAAACTCAATCAAGTAAATAAATTCTTAAATATTTCATGCTGATTATGTTTAATAAAGAGAGCTACACATATAAAATCAAGTCTTATATCTTTGACTATGAATACTGATCTTAACCACACTCTTTATCTAATGAAGAATTGTTTTTTTGTTTGTTTGTTTGTTTTTGTGGTACGCGGACCTCTCACTGTTGTGGCCTCTCCCGCTGTGGAGCACAGGCTCCGGACGCACAGGCTCAGCGGCCATGGCTCACGGGCCCAGCCTCTCCGTGGCATGTGGGATCCTCGCGGACCAGGGCACGAACCCGTGTCCCCTGCATCGGCAGGCAGACTCTCAACCACTGTGCCACCAGGGAAGCCCAAGAATTGTTTTTTATCCTTTTTTTACAGCAGTTAAGATCTTAATGAAATCCTTCATTAGTATGACAATTAAAAAGTCATATTAATTTTTCTTATGATTTTTTACTAAATGCAACGGTGATTAAAGTTTAAGACAAATATGAATTTAAACCTCAAGGAATTAAAAACTGGTTATTTCAGATTTTAGGACTGTGATGACTGAAAAAGGAGACTAAAGTTAAAAAAGAAAAAGGATTTTGTAATGTGACCGGCACTGTAAATGAGGTCTGAAGTGAACTTGTTAAAAGTCCTAAGTATACAAAGAAGAACCAGACTACCTGGCAACCCAGAGCCTCACTCATCAGCAGAGTATGTTTCAAAATATGCGCATCTATAAGACATTTCACAGGTCCAGAGACGGTCTCTCCCTTTCATGAAGTCAGTGTACATAGTCAGTAAATCTTCACTCGCCCACTTAAATAGAGGATACGCTTATTTGTTTCTTTTTAATTTTAGTTAGGAGGAAAACCACAAAGCATGTGATCAAATAGATTTAGAATAATAGGAGCTAAAGCCATAAACATACAGCGTCTTCAGAATAAAATGAGAATATGTGGGCCCAGTAACAGCAGAGACTGGCAAAATATGGTATTAATGACTAGAAACTCTCAGACTAAAGGAAAACTCTCAAGTATATGTGTGTTGGGAGTCACAGGACCTGCTCACATATGTATATTCTTCCCGAGCATAGGGATGACTTGTGCCTCAGGATTGCCTTGGCTGGAATGTATCTTTCACATGAACACAGAGCCCTAAACTGAGCTCCCTGCTCTCCTTGGCCTGCACTTGTCAGGAAAAAGAGAGTATCTTCCATGGTGTTCCTGCCAGACCAAGCCCCAGCTCCACAGGACAATGGTCGGCCACCTGGGTCTACTTGCAACCCATTAAAAAGTTACCATATTTCTTAGAATGCATTAGTTAATGAAGCAAAGTAAGAGTCCAAGAAAAATGAGTGCTTTTAAGAGCTAACTGTTTAAATGACATCGATACTCAATAGAAAGGAATAAGAAAATATTTCACACTTCTAAAATGCAATAAATTTTCAATAAAAACGTAGTTTGGAAAACTGACTAATGTAATTATAAATTTTTAAAATATCCATCACTAATCACTTTCAGTGCAACTTCTTCTGCCTGGAGGTGGAAGAGAGAGGGAGGCATTTTTTCCACCTCTAGAGCAGCTCATTCCCAGCGATGTTACAACAGGAATATGCCAAACGCCAGGCATGAAAGATGAAAACAAAGGCGTGGTTTTGATGATTATAAATAGTTTCTCCCTAAGTGTCAAGTGTTACAGTAATTAAATATTTAAGTAGTCATTAGTATTAAGTTGTAGCAATAATTGACATCCATACCTCCCTTGGGGTCAACTGGACTGGTTAAATGAATTCAATCCAAAGAGAGGAGGGCTGAGGGAGAACATTACAGAAAGTTTAGCTTTTAGCTCCAAAAATTTAGGGGAAAAAGCCAGCATCTAAAGCAAATTAATACAAAGTAGAATAAACTTCCTATAGAAATGATATTATAATTGTATGTCATGCTCTTAGCTGAGACTTCATAATAAAATAAATTATGGTAATATTCAACAACGTAAGCTATAAATCTTCCATAATACATTCTAAACATAAAATTAATCTCTCAATAATAATCAGGAAATTTTAGCAATGTAATGAGTTTCAAAGACTACTTAGCCCAGACTCCTTTTTAAAAGTGGAATTAAAATGAGTTAGAAACGATCAAAGAAGAGAAAAAGTGTAGAGGTGAGCAAGAGACTTTAGATACTTTGAGTCATAGGTTCCACTGTTTGTAAGGCTGGTGGAAGGAGTGGGTGACAGGTATAGATGTTCATTATATCACTATGCTTTAAATTTATATGTATATTACATGTTCTTTTTTAAAATTTTTATTTTATTTAGTTATTTTTTGCTGCGCTGGGTCTTTGTTGCTGTGCACAGGCTTTCTCTAGTTGCAGCGAGTGGGGGATACTCTTTGTTGTGGTGCGCAGGCTTCTCATTGTGGTGGCTTCTCTTGTTGCGGAGCACAGGCTCTAGGCGCATGGGCCTCAGCAGTTGCAGCACACGGGGTCAGTAGTTATGGCACTCGGGCCCTAGAGCGCAGGCTCAGTAGCTGTGGCGCACGGGCGTAGTTGCTCCATGGCATGTGGGATCTTCCCGGACCAGGGAATCGAACCCGTGTCCCCTGCATTGGCAGGCGGATTCTTAACCACTGCGCCACCAGGGAAGTCCCTACAGTTTCTTTTTATGTTCTTTTATTCATATCAGATATTATATTTAAAAATATTTTTTAAAAGGAGAGTACACAGGAGAGAAGAGAATGGAGCAAGTATATGAAGTCAAATCTTGAGACATGGGCTCAGAAATGGCCCAGAGAAATAGGGTAGTGGCTGGGTCGGATGCTGGACAAAGGAGAATGCTCTAGGATGGGAGGTAATAGAGCACATTTGAATGCTGAGGCAGGATGGAAAGGAAGGGATGAGTGAGGGTTTGGAGGAGCAGTAAAAGGGGGCAGGGCCAGCATGCAGCCATTGCACCTCCAGCAGATCAGCCGAGGAAAGCAGCAAAAGGAAGACATAAACCCCAATTAAATTTGAACCCCTATTAGATTAGGAGAAGAAAGCAGCTAAAGGAAGATATGAGCCCATTTATACGAGATTTCCAGAAAAGGCAAATCCATAAAGACAGAAAGCAGATCGGTGATTTCCTGGGGCTGGGGTTGAGAGCAGGAACTGATTGCAAACGGGCACCGGAGAGCTTTTTGCCATGATGGAAATGTTCTGGAACCACACTGTAGTGATTTGTACAATGCTATAAATTTATCAAAAATCCCTGAACTGTATTCTTACAATGGGATGAATATTATGGCATGCAAATTATACCTCGATAGTACTGTTGATTAAAAAAAAAAAAAAAGGAGGAAAGAACCAAACCAGGAGTAACTGGTGTAGAAAATATTTTCCCCAAGAACTGCCTAGACCAGAAACTGGGAAACGGTGCCACAAAGAGGCAGCTTGACGAGGTGCTTGACAACCCAGGCTGTTGCAAGTAGCTGTGCTGTAATACCCTGTGCACAAGAAAGATCAGCTAAAATCCAGTCCCCACTCAAGCCAGGTCCCCAGGCCACTTCACCCATGGAAGAGGGACATTTTTCTAATTCATCCACCCGGAGAAGAACTTTTTGTACCTCATCTGCCTAGAGAGGGCACTCTTACTTATTTTTTTCCCAATTTGCACAATGCCCTGGTGACAAAAGGAAACCCTTCTGGTGATCTGCAGGGCCTGGGCCGAGTTAGCTTCCTTCCTTGAAGCTGATATCAATTAATGATGTGACTCACATGAGCTGATATTTTTGTTAAAAGTTGCGGAAATCTGAGAAATTTCTCTGTGAAACAGCTCAAGGGGAGGCAAAGGGTTCAACAATAGAAGACAACCAGAGAAAACAAACAAATGCCCCAAATCTAGAAGCCCTAGGTGGCAAATAATGAAGAAAAACAGCAAAACTCTTAACCAGGAATTTCGAGGAGAAAATACAAGGCAGAGGTTTAGGAATAATCTTAGTCTAGATTTTTTAAAAAGTGTCTCCTGCATGAGGAAGGGTTAATCTGACTGTATCCCACAGTGACGAGACTGTAAATTGGAAGGCAGTAGTATCTGATTCTGGTTGTCAAATTTCAAGATGGACATTGACAAATCGGAACAAACACAGCAGGGTGATCAGGATGACAAAGGATCTTATTGGGAGAAATCTGGGAATGTTTCATCTTAAAAACAGAAGGTTTGAGGCCCCCATAGCTTCTCTATGCTTCTCTAAATACGTGTTAGAGCCCTCCTGAAGAGGAATTTGAGTTCCGTGTTCCTCCGGAACCAGGATCAGTGATGCCCACTCCTGCTTCTGGCTGACCGCATTCTGACCTTATGGTTTACTCTCTCTTCCTCTTTTCTTCTCACTCTTCCACCACATTGTGAATGAAACATTTTGTATCTATAAGAAAGATTTACTACTTTTTACTTGACCGTGATTTCATGGACTCATAATCTGTTAAGCAGGTGGAATCTCAGAGACTACCTAGTCTCACATAAACACTTTATTTTTCACTATTCCTATAGAATCTGAATGTACTTTTCATTTTTTCAAATGTTCATTTATTACAAAATATATGCTGGTTGTTAAAATTTCAGTAAAAATGTGTATAAAATAAAATGGGGACAGCTTTCTATTCTTCCCCACCCTCCTCCCAACCCTGCTCATCAGGTCTAACCCCTAGAAAGAATAGCTTTTAACAATTTACTGCAAAACTTCAACTTACTTAAAAGGCATTAAATACCTATCTGTGTATATATACTGCCTGGAGTGTCTAAACATGAATGTGCTTATACTGCATGTATTGCTCTGCAATACACAATAAGTCGTGGGCATCTTTTCATGTTAGTTGTAGATGTACTATATTTAAAATTTTTGAATACTATAACATTTCACAAGATCATATTTTTTAACTCATCCCTTCCTCACAGACATTGAGGTATTTTTCAATTTTTCATCGTTAAACATAATGCCACAATGAATATCCTTGTTGTGTGTATGCATGTACCTTTATACTTGTGCAAGCCTTTCTGTAGGAAAATGTGGAGGTTAGAATTGCTGACTCAACCAACCAGAATTTTCTTTATGGGGGAACAAACTATGGAACGCCCATACAATGGACTTAACCATGAAGTCACTAAAAAGAAGGGCATTAGAATAAATCCACGATCTATTAAGAGGAACACATTTGCTCATGATCTACTAAGAGAAACGGGTAAGTTGCAGGCTAGTATGTTAGGCATGATTTCACTGCTTGTCAAAAACAAAGTAGTTTGCTAAAAAGCTACACACCTTCTGGGCCAAGAAGGTTCTTCTACTTGTTTTCTTGTATAATTAGATACACGCGTACACACATACAGACACACACACAACTTCCAAGTGGTGAGATTATGGGGGATTTTTTTTACTTTTTTAAGGTTTTCAAATTTTAAAAATTAATACAAAGAGAATTTTTTAGAGGTTCACAAAAAGTAGGAGGAATAATCCTCTGTGCTGGTCAACATATGAGGGAACCGGCACTCTCAACACCTGCTGGTGGGGATAATACATGTTGAAGGAGGACAGCATGGCAAAAGGCAGCGAATTTAATGGTGCACCCCTCTGATTTAGCAATTCTACATCTAAGGGAAAAAAATACCTAGAAAAGCACACAAGAATATTTAGCACAGAATTTCTTGTAATATTAAAAAAATGCAAATTCCCTAAACATCCATCAATAAATTTGGGGTTAAATATGAACAAATAAAATGTATAGTTAAAAACAAAGATATATTTCTTTACTTATTGAAATGGAAAGACGTTTAATACATTAATTGAAAAAAAGAAATCCAAATGAGTTTATGCAATATAATCTCGGGGAGGAGGGATGTATATATATAAAGAGGAAAACAATTCTGAAAGGACATTCCAAAATGTTAAGAATGGTTCTCCTTGGAAGCAGAATTATAGTCCAGTTTTGCTTTTTATCCTGTTTGTAATTTTTACAGTGTTCGTGTATAGTTTGGTATTTTAAAATTTATAAAGTTATTCTGTTCTAAAAAAATACACATCATTTTTACATAATTAAGTTTCTCAAGAATCTGGCATTTATATAACTAATACCTTTTTCTTCTACTAGCTTTCAGTTACTAGTATATATGCACATACTAAAGGGGAAAAATGAATTACTTAAAATGATCCATCCAACTGCACTATTACTTTCCTTGATTACCAGCACCTCTCAGCTATACTGTACTACAAGCACTACCATTGAATTCCTTCTTCCTACCCAACACAGAAGCCTTTCAATAGCACATCACAGACACACGCTTTATCCAGTGTAATTTCTTGCAAGGGGACAAAGCTTGAGCTAACTGACAAATAAAACTCAAAAATTTTATTCCAACAAACAGCTTTTGTTTTCCTAGATGAAGATAAACAGCCTAACTATAAATATGATATACTTGGGAAAATTGCAATTTTTAAAACAAGAAGTTAACAGTATCTATTTCAATCTTGAATTTCTCTAAATGGTGTCCTTTGTAAACTGGACTGAAGCTCGTCAGCTTTTCTCAATACAAAAACATCTGGTTTCCGTAGGAGGATTCTAACAGCACATCAGAAAATAGAATGGCTTCTAGCATCAGTCCACTTGCTTGATCAATCCTTCCTTCTGTCTACACTTAAGTGCCTTCCAGGCTACCTTAATCTCAATACCCTCCCCATGAATATACGGTAATAAGATGCCAAAATGCATGTGTCAACACTCACTCTTGGAAACTGTCCTTACTCATCTCAACCCAATAAGATTTGAGGAATCGGCTCTGGAGATTAACTGGATTTCCAGGAATAATCTGCAAAAAGTCAACCCATTTGCCTTCTGGGGCTTTCTGAATAGTAAGAAAGTAGTATAGAAATTCTGGAAAAGGAAATGAAATTCAGGCCACAGCAAAAACCACTCTCAGAGAGCGAGCCACGGGAGGCAAATGAATGGTCCATTTGGCCAAGCAACGCCTTAAGACTCTTCCATTCACCAGGCAACCACACAGTCCCAGCTGACAAACTATAAGAGAATTTTCCCTATTTCAGATTGTGTTTCCCCACCTTAGGATTTATTTTTTAAACTTGCTTTCAAAACACATAAATATACATATTTAGTAACAGATGACAATGACACGCCAACTACAGTGTGGAGCATGTAATCAGACTCCCAGAATTTAAAACATGCTACAAAAGAAGCAAAGGTTATATTAATAATAGGAACAATTGATTTTTAAGTTAATTTAAAATATTACTACTAAGGGTCATGCTTAAAGAAAGACCAGACTCCTGAGTCGACTGACAAAGACCATGTCCAGAAATAGTCAACAGAACTTTACTCATCACTTCAAATTGAATGCTTCAAATTTCATGCTATGTACACAGAAAAATAAGTTGGATGGCAAATCTATCCAGTCCTAATGAATAGCTGTAGTAGAAACACTTTAAAAATAATTGCTTCCAATTGCTAGCCCCTTGATTATATTATTCCCTTAGCCCTCTGAAAACAATGAAGTGGTTTTTGACTGCTTTACCCTCAAGTTTATTATTTCTCTATACCAAGACAGAGTAACTAGCTGGTGAAAATCATCCTGGTTTGCTGGTGTGATGATGGGGCGAGAAGTAAAACTCAGCACAACAGTGCTGAGACCCTCACTGTGATGGCAGCCACAAACCTACACTACCGCAGCGACCAGTGTTGTTAACGCCAGGTTTACTACAGCAAGTTTCACCTCTAATATCTTGACAGTTTAATATTCAACAAAGCATGACTTGGTTTGCCTAATGGCAGATGAGTCAGCCACACATTTAGGAAAGTTATTGCAAAAATTTTTGGAGAACGACTACTTGGCTGAAGTTTCAAGCCTTCTATTAACATGATGCAAGTGAGAACAAACTACGTTGAGTATTTTTTAAAATCCTTTCTAAAATCCTGAATGGAAATACCTATTTCTATAAAGTCCAATATTAAATTCAAGCCTGGCTAAAGTCACCTGTGTATTTTTTCCAACAAGATGTAAGGAGAGAGAGGAAATATCAATGTGGGTCTACCTCACTGGACTTAACTTTAGTATAGAGAATTTTGAACTTAATACAGTAATTAGGTATTCCATTTATTTTATATAAGACAGAGTTTAATTCAACCAATCACACCCAGTCATGTGAAAACCCTGTGGTCTTTACCTTCAGAACATATCCAGAATCCAGTCACTTCTTATCACCCCCACAGTTACCATCTTGGTCAAGCCACCATTATCTCTTGCCTGAATGTGTACAGTAGTCTCCTCCCTGGATCCCTGTCTCCTTCCTTGCCATGCCGTTCCCACCCCCCAGTTCCTTCTGAATAAAAGTAGCCTTGTCCCTTACCAACCAGAGTCAGATCATGCCCCTCCTCAGCTCAGCACCCTCCAGTGGCTCCCCATTTGACAAAGAATAAAAGCCAAGGTCCTTGCAGTGGCCTCCAAGGCCCTATTTGGTTTGGCCCCCCAGAATCCTTCTTTTCACCCTCTCCTACTTCCTGCCTCCCCTCTTACCTCTCCCTCGACCCTTGCTGGCCTTGACCAGGCCAGGCACACCCCTGCCTCAGGCCTTCTCACTGGCTGCCCCATCTCCCAGAACTGTTCTTCCTTCATATCAATACATCCACACTGCTGGCTTCCTCACCCTTTCAGCCTTTGTTCAAACATCTCTTTCTCAGTGAAGCCAACTCTGACCCTCCTATTTAAATTGCAGCGCTCATCTCCCACTCCTCATCTCCCATATTCTATTCTACGGTGGTTCTACAGCACTTATAACAAACTGTATAATTTATTATTTATTATGTTTATTGTCCAGGCTGCATTGCCAGAATCTTGCTCTACGGGGGTAGTTTTATTTTGTGTACTGATGTTTCCAGTACCTGGAAGAGTATCTGAAACAGAGGGTGCCCTCAATAAGCATTTGGGGAGTAAATAAATGAATGACTTTTTAGGTGATTATATGTGCTATAGGGTAGCACCTACTAATAAAATCTAAGGAGGATGGATGCCAAGTTCCTGGACCTGCAAAGAGTGGGGTCATGTTCCATAGAAATTTCCTAAGCTACCAAGAAGGAAATAGTGAATTGTGCTATAATTTGGAGAGGAGGTGAAAAATAATTACAGGATGGCTACTATATTACTCCTTTCCTTATCAAGTGTTGAATTTTATTTCATGGAGGATTTTATCTCCAGGAATGCAACCTTAATTGTATAATAAAATCTATAAAGAAAATAGGCTTTGCTTTACTTTTAAATTAAGGGACTCTGAACTTTCCTTCTACAAATATCACCCAGTTAATCCAGGACAAACCTGTAGAGAGATAAGGCAAAATTTCACAACCAAGTCACAGTTATAAAGTTCTATAATTTTCAAAACTCCTGGGGAGTGGAGATTCCTATAAGGGGCAGGATATGGAGCAGCCTGGTCCCCAGGGATGCCCAGAAACACTTCCCACACCTATCTGAGGCTCATAGCAAATCCAGGCCACTTATTCCCCCAATCAATTCTAACATGTATAATCAAGAATAACAATATGAAATTCAATGTCATCTTTCATTTCTTCCACATTTGGTTCATAGTAACTATTTTTGCTGGTACGATTTGGGTCCCACCTGAAGTATTTTCTTAGAAGTTTCTTTCTGAAGGAGAACAGACAGCTGTTTTGCTGAGGGACAGCTGACCTATGGAAGACTTGTCCATACCAATTGCTGTGACTGCCACATAGAGCCCACGATTGCCACTGCCCACCGCCACTGCCAGGAGGACCGGGGCCCCTGGGCGCAAAACAGGCATCACTGTCTCTGACCTTTCCTCACTGTAGTTTCGCCCCAGGGGAATCTCACAGTCTCCTCTCACTGGAACCTTCCTCTGCCCATCACACGAAACAGAGAGCTACTCTGGAGACTGTATACTTCACAGAGCCCCTTCCATGGCCTCCTACTGGAGCCCATCCCCATCTCCCTGAAGTCTCCTCTCCTCCCCTACTGAGGGTCTCTGAGCAACCTTGTCCCCCCTGGCCTGAATCCTAGGCACAAACATACACAGCAAAAAAGAAGAGATTCTTGGCAATTCAAGCAATGTGTTTGAGTTCATTTTCTTCATGGGTTTAAATGGTTGTTTGCCATTGACCTGGGAATCAAACGAGACTTTGAAACATGATTTTTCTGACCAAACCACACATTTCCCAGAAGTGGTTAGAACAGAACTTTTTGGTGAGCTGGAGAATGTAGTTCTGATACGTAGAAATTAAAGGGCAAATCACTTCTCGAAAAGGACAATGCACAATTTCTCTGGGCACAAACAGGACCAAGAAAATCCTTTCTTTCAAGAGCCTAATCTGAGAGACCAGAAACTGATGTCAATTGGCTCGGAGTGACAGCATGGGTGACCAGGTCAGGCCACGGGCATGTGAGAAAGTAGAGGAAACCAGGAAAGAGTGAGGAACACTGTGGAGAGAAATAGGAACAGAGGGCAGGAAGGTCCTCAGACAGACCAGGCGTCTGAGAGCTGCCTCATCCCCCCGCCCCCCAAGTCCTCGTCCACCCTGAGCACACTGGCTGTAGGTCGCCTCTGTGCCTGGACACCTGCATCTCCCTCCTCCTCATCAGAATCTCTGCCCCCCCCCACCTCACCCCACCTTTCTTTTTTTGCAAACCTGAGCTGGTTTCAACTTCTTGCAACAAAAAGAGTTGGACTAACTAACCCAATGCCTCGAATTCCTTTGGCAATGAGAACTATAAATGCAGCTTTTCCAGTTCATCGGTGGTTGCCACAGGCTAACACAACTTCTTTAATTTTCAGAGCAGATTAAGAAGCAGTTTTTAAGTAAAAAAGAGTTGTCAGTTGCTAAGTGTTCTTCCTTAAATATACATTTTATTTAAATACAATTTGTCATTCCTTTGAGCAGTAAACAGCAGGTGAAATTAAGAACTAAAGTTGAAAGCTGATGAATTCACATTTTAGCTTGCATGTGGCTCTTAATTCACAGACAGCCAATTACTTCTACTAGCTGCACAGATGACTAAATAAAATCTGCTAATAAATGCAGCTAGAGTGTATTCAAGAAATTAAACAGTACATATTAGAATAAATCTGTAAACCTGCTTATCATAAATTTAATTCTTTAGAATAAAGGTCCAACAGGTATATGAGAGAGAAGATGGGAACATGAGAGAGAAATACGTCCCACTTCAACACAGTCCTTCATAAGAAGGTAGATGGCTCAACGGAAGAGCTGGGCTAACCCATGACAATGAGCTTTAGGAAGACCTTAAGATAGAAAGGTGTGCTCGTGGGGTTTCAGTCTGGTCACGATCCTTCCTTCCTGCCTTGCTGGCCGTGGACTGCAGGCTTGCTTAGCCAGCTATAATAAATAAGCAAATGTGTGCCTGCCTGTGTGTGTGCATGCGTGTACATACAAATGAAAAAATACAACACACATACACACACCCACACATACCTCCTAGCAGTTCTGCTCCTGCTAGAACCCTGACTGATACAATATAAAACTTGTATAAGGTAGTCATGCTTCCCCTAGCCCTCTCCTCTAGTGGTCCAGATGCTACTTAGAGGCAGAGAACAAGCTTTGCTCAGTTTTGTATCCCAGACACCTGATGTATGCATATTTGGCACATGCAAGGTGCTTGGTAAATGTCTGCTTAACTAATGTAATTAAGTGATGAAAAGACAGCAACGGGGCCAGCCTATAAGAGCCAAAAGGAAGATTTGTAAAATCTGGAGACAGAAGTGATTCCATACTCACAATACTCTAAAGTATACAGAAGACAATAACAATAGCAAAAGTATAGTAGTAATAATAACAATAATGGCCACATTTATTAGACCCTTACTAAGTACAAGACACTGCATTAAAATTTCTCCATATACATTATTTCATTCCAGTCCCAAAAATTCCTAAGAGGAAGATCTTATTATCCAAACTTTATAGATAAGAAAACTATAGATAAGAAAACTAAAACTAAAATTACTATGTAATTGACTCGAGGTCTCACAGGTCTTTGCCTCTCATTTCTCTCTCCTCTCTACTGGATACTTCCCATCAGCAATCAAACATTCTCCAATATCCCCTATCTTTAAAAAAAGAACCCACCTTATTTTGACCTCTGATCCTGCTCAACTACTGCACCTCTGCTGTATTCCCTGTTGAAGTCGAGTTATCAATAGAGATGTGTACATGAGCTGTCTTCACTCCCTACCTCCTATTTATTCTTCAGCTTATTGTCACTGACTTCCTCCAAAACAAAAAGAAATCATGCTTTTGCTAGAGTCACAGTGAACTATACAGAGTATATCACTAAATTTAATAAATACATACTTTAAAATTTCCATTCTCTCAGTACTAAACACAGTTAGCCTCCTTGAAGCATCATCTTCTCTTGGCTTTATGATAGCAGGACCAGTGCCAATTCTTTTTTTTTTTTGAGGTACGTGGGCCTCTCACTGTTGTGGCCTCTCCCATTGCGGAGCACAGGCTCCGGACGCACAGGCTCAGCGGCCATGGCTCACGGGCGCAGCCACTCCCCGCGGCATGTGGGCTCTTCCCGGACTGGGGCACGAACCTGCGTCCCCTGCATTGGCAGGCGGACTCCCAACCGCTGCGCCACCAGGGAAGCCCCAGTACCAATTCTTATTTGCAGAGCAAGACAACAGACTCTTTAAGAACCCTGGAGAGTCAGGCTGGGCTGTTCAACAGGACAGCTGCACAGAGCCAGGAGGAAGGTCTGACCACATCCCAAGTCTGAACTAGCAGAAGTACCACACGACAACAGGTACCGAAAGCCAGAACTTCCACAACAGATGCTCCTGTAGCACCAGGAAACTTTGACACTGTGTTTTGCCAGAAGGTCGATTCTGTACATGGCTACCCCTCACTGCCTTATTTGTGCCTAGTCACATGCCTCAAGTGGGTGCATTGCTTTGACAGAACCTATGTCACACAGAATTCTAGCTGCAAGGTATCTGGGAAGTTCCAGCCACAGCAGCACAGAAAAATAATATACGAAGGGGATACAGAGGAGTTGGATGAGCCAGTGTACAGTATGGCCATGCCACCACACGTTTCCGGATTTCTTTCTTATTTTTCTTTGCAGCCTCCTCTATCTGCTACCCCCAACACATATTTTTAATCTATGTATTTTTCTCTATTTTTATTGCCACCATCATTTTTTTTTGGACTACTACAATAACTTCTGGTCTAATCTACCCACTTCTACTCTTAACTCCTCAGAATGTCATTGAGAGAATAAAATAAGAAAGAAGATTTCATAACTTTAACATACCATATAAAAATTAATGCTAATAAACTAGTGTTCTTAGTTATAGCTATTAAACTTTTAAAAACATCATTTAATTAGGCAACTACCTATGTGATACAACTTGAAGGTGCCATAAAGATTCCTGGTTGAGATATACATTCCAATGGCTAAGAATGCTAGAAATATTATCAATAGGGTTAAATCATAGGGTTAATTATATCATTAACCCAGCATCCTTGGTTAAACTATAACTAAACCAGGAAAAGGAGTCTATGTTTGCTGTGAAATCATGTACAACTGAAATCAAATCACAGTCCTGCCACTTGCTAGGTAGTTGATCTGGGGAAAGTTTATTAACCTGTCTGCACTTCCAGGTCTGGTCCTCATCTATAACAGAGGGATGACAGGTTGGTAGAAAGGATCAAAGGGAAATATCTAGTAAAGTGACTGATGCATGGTAAATAGGCATCATTTCTCTCTGGCCAATACCTTACTGAGAATTAGTTTGTGAGCGTAGTTAATATCCAGTGTGCTGGTAAGTGAAAGACAAAGTACTGTAGCAATCTGACACAGGTTTAGTGCATCAAAGGGAACACAAACATACAAAAACAGAAGGTTCCGGTGGGGGAGATGGGGCTCTGCTCAGAGAGAGCAGGGTCACCAGGGGCAGCTAGAGGTAGGTAAGGTTTCTGGGAGCCTTGAGCAGGAAACGGGCCATAAGAAAAATAGAAATAGCAAAAAAACCCAGGAAGAGATAATGAAACCCATCTCTCCCTTAAAAGTTTTTGCCTGGAGTGAGCCCAGGGGGGTGCCATCAATGTCTCTGACCATGGTCCAAATCATCCCACTTCCTGAACTCTAACCTTACTCAGGAATGCACAGGAAGTAGAATCCACAGTGGAAGATGGGCAGGAAGAGGGAAGAGGAAGTGCTCACTGATAGCACATCATCCCTTGCTTTGCTCTACATCCCAAACCTTGTTCAACAACAGTAGCAATCTTCTTCACATCAATAGGATCCTGCACGAGTCTCCCTAACAGAGACAGAGGGCAAGCCGACAAGCTAGAAAACATGCCAAATAGAGGTTTACCTTCTCACCTGCTGACATCTGCTTTCATCTTCAATTCAAGAAATGAGCAAAAAGACAACTCTACTTTGGCTGTTGCTAAAACGTATCTTGTACGTTAAAACGTATCTATGGCTGTTTACTGCTGCAAATCATATGGAAGAAATTATTTTCCACCAATTTTTAAAAAATATATTTAGCCTATGGATTAATTCAATTTATAGTTTTTTTTTAAAAAAACAGGAACTTTGTATTAGTATAAACTTTACTAAGTTAATGAAATAGGAACGGATATTCTAGGATGGTGGCATCTAATTTACCACTTTCAAAGATAGAATTTGTAGACGGTGGGATTCTGCAAGTAGTTTGACAGGCTTTGTATAATAAAATTCGCCTGATAAACACAACTATGTGGCCCTGACATCCCTAGTAGAAGAAATGAAACTTGGCTGGCAGCCAAATGATACTTATCGTAGGACCCTACACAGAACAAATGATTCATATGTCATATGTCATATGTTTATGAATGTCAAAGAGCACACATTCAGGTTTTTAAAAGTCAAACTCTTTTGTTCATATGTTAGCTATTTAAAGGATATTCTGTTAAAAAAAAGGTAATTTATGAATAAGCCACAATTTATTCTCTAGCTTCAAAAGGCAAATAAGTTGTTTACAGCCAGAAGCATGTACATTCTTCCAGGAAAACAGCAGACAAGTGATAGACACTATATAAACACCTTCTGTATCTCTGTATAACACACAATTTTAAAGTATATGTTAATACATTAATTCCCAACTAAAACATCTCTTAATTTTCTTATTTAAAGATCATTTTCCTGGAACTCTTAAAGAGGTTGTATAAAAGATTTTAAAGGGGATAAAAATTCTAAAGCTTGAATATTTATTCCAACCCACACATAAATCCATCTCCTTTTTCCTAGTAATAATAAGAAAGAAAGGTATTTTAGTAGACCTTTGAAAAGAGTGTTTGCTTGAAAAGTAGGCATTCATTTAACAAAATTTTTACTAGGTACTGTAGGCACAAGAGATAAGAGTGATAAATTCATATATACATATATTAAAAAAGTACAAAGGTCGCTATACTCATGGAGCTTGACATCAGTGGGAAGGAGGGTCAGAAATAAATGAACCACACAAACATAAATAATATTACAACTGCAACAAATGCTCTGATAGAGAAGTATATGAGCTATGAGCACATGAAAGGTGAAAAATCAGAGAGGTCTGGGAAGGCAACTCTGAGAAAGCATCTTTGTCAGTTTGTGCTACTATAACAAAAATACCATAGACTGGATGGCTTAAACAACAAACATTTATTCTTCACAGTTCTGGAGGCTGACAAGTCCAAGATCAAGTCACTGGAAGGTTTGGTACCTGGTGAGGGTTAGCTTCCTGGTTCATAGACAGCCGTGTCCTCTGTGGCAGAGAGAGAGAGTGCCGGACTTTACAAGGACATCATTTCCATCATGGGGCTCTACCCCAAGACCTCATCCAAACTGAATACCTCCCAAAGGTCCCATCTCCAAACACCATCACATTGGGTATTAGACTTCAACATATGAATTTGGGGCTGGGGGCGGGGGACACAAACACTCAGTCCGTAGCAGGAAGTGACGGTTGGACTGAGGTCTGATGAGAGGTGGACCTACCAGGTGATGGGTGGTTGTGTCAGGAAAGCGTGGCGAGCTTAAGAACTTGAAAGAGAGCCAGTAAGGCTGGAGAGCAGAGTAAAGCATGGTGTGGAGCATGAGATGAGGACACGGAGAGAGAGGGGGCTAGACCCTGTGTTAGGAGCTGAATTGCGTCCCCCCGTGCCCCAAATTCATATGTTGAAATCCGCATTCCTAGTACCTCAGAATGTAGCTGTATTTGGAGACAGGGCCTTTAAAGAGGTAATTAACACAAAATGAGGTCTTATAGGTGGGCCCCAATCCAATATGACTGGAGTCCTCCTAAGAGAAGGAGGCTGGGACAGAGAAAACATGCAGACCAAGGGATGAACACGTGAGGACACAGAGAGAAAGTGGCCATCTTCAAGCCAAGGAGAGACAAAGCTCAGAAGAAACCAAGCCTGCCAGAACCTTGATCGTGGATTTCGAGCCTCCAGAAGTGTGAGACTATAAACTTCTGTTGCCTAAGTACCAGAGTCTGTGGCATTTTGTTATGGCCGCCTTAGCAAGGAACGGTAAAGACTATGGTCTTGATCCTAAGATCATGGAATTCATGGATGGGGTTTAAACTGGGAAGAGGAAGGGTTATAGATCAGACGTGCCATTTGCTCTGGCTGCAGTGTCAAGGTGAACAGCAGAGAGGCTAAGTGGATGCAAGATATGGTAGGCTGAATAATGGCCCCCAAAGACATCCACATCCTAACCCCAGGAACCTGGGAATGTTACCTTATATGGCAAAAGTAACTCTGCAGGTGGGATTAAGGATCTTGCAATACGGTATCCTGAACTACCCAGGTGAGCCCTAAATGTAATCACAAATGTCCTTGCAAGAGGGAGGCAGAGGGAGATTTCACAGTACTCTACTGTGAGAAGGGTATGTAGCAATGGAAGCAGAGAATGGAGTAATATGCTTTGAAAACAGAACAGGAGGCAACAAAACAAGACACATAGGTGGCCACCAGAAGCCAGAAAAGGCAAGGAAACAGAATCACCCCTAGAGCCTCCAGAAGGAACCACCCCTGACAACACCTTGACTTTACCCAAGTCAGAACTGCTGTGGACCTCTGACCTCCAAATCAGCAAGAGAATACATCTGTGTTGGTTTAAGCCACTAAACTTGTGGTACAGTAACCTCTTACAATGGCAACAGAACCCTAATACGCAGGGAGATCAGCCAGGGGGCTGTAAGCGGCAGCCTAGTGGAGAGATGCTCAGATAGTGATGGCATGGATGGTGACGAGACTGACTTGAGAAATACTCAGGAAGCAAAATCAACAGGAGCGGGTGCCGGATTTGACCTGGGGGAGAAGTGAAGGAGAGGGAACCAGTGAGAAGCATTTGTGTTCTTTACTTCCCTCCTACAACCTCCAAATACGGGCAGAGCAGTGGATCTACCATTCCACTTTGGGAGTCAGGGATCTGACAAGGCATTTAAAGATCTGAAGGCAGGAAACAGAAGCTGTTTTTCTCATTTTACTTCGTCTTGGAGTTTAAATTTTAAAATGCTACCTCCAAGCTAAATATGCTATTAAAATTTTATGTGGAGACGATCAAAACCCTCGGTTTAAAAATTATTTCTGAATGTGAAATATTTCTTGACTTTGATTTCAAGAAAGCCTGGAGCCCCTGAGGTGCTTACCATAAAGATCTACAAATGGAAGCTATAGATGACCTATATTTTTCTCTTCTATTCTATTTGCTTATCATATATTTATGCTCTCCTCAATAAACTTTTAGTCTCTTAAGACCACCAAAACCTAATATACATAGAAGAACACATATGACTTCATAATATATAGCCCTACGGCACCTATGCCACACCCTTCCTTGCTTTTGTAGTGACCCTGATCCCACTGAGCTCTAGGCAAACACAGTCACCAGTAGGGCCTTCTCGATGCCAAATCTAATGCAGGTCATTTCCTGCACTTGCACTTCAATTTCCTCACACCGGAAGCTGACCCTGCTGATAAGAAGGGTCTTGGCTACACTTAGGAAGTTCAAGCACTTGATGATTAAAAGTGGTGCTGATGTGACTTGTGCTGTTTGCGTCTCTCACACTAATTGCCTAGCTTATATCAGAACAAAAAAGAGCTGGTATACTCCAATACTCTGCATTCCTCTTTTAAGGACAGAAGCACTCCACACGTCTAGACACAGACTTCTACAAACATCACCAAGAATCTGGAAGGTCTCTCAGCACTGAGAAAGGAACTATCAGTCTTAAAGATTGTGGGCTTTACTGTTAGTAAGATGATAAGAAACTATCCTCAGAATCATGAATTTAGACTTGATTATCAAGTAAGATTTTGAAGCAGAAGAGGCACAACCAAATACCCCCAAAGGAAGAACACAAAAAAAAATCTGCAAAATTTAGCAATTAGGGGCCATTTCACTCAGATGTTAATAACTCAGAATGACATAAGAGTCTCCACATTAAAACCCCAGTCTCTGATATTCCTAAGTCACCATGTTCATCCTCAGTGGGGAGGGAAGTATGTGCTTTAATTTTAGAAGATTTTTTTTTTAATTGCTAAAGTAAAATGCCTAAACCCCTAACCTCTGCGACACCAAAAACTGTGTTGTACTATTCATTTATAGTAATACTAAATAAATGAAATAAATAATGTCTTGTTGATTTCTATATTGCTGGGTTTATGTGCTGGATGTTCAAGCTTTTGAAAGACAGGACTAAGCTACCTTGGATTGTTATCAGGAAAAGCTGTTCAGGAATCATGCATGACTACATCAGCCTTTTGGTTTTGCAGAGATCTGCATCCCTACCAAGGTAATCCAGGGCCATACTGATCTTACTGAGGGACTCATTTCATTGACAACAACTTATACTCTTCACTGGTGTTTTTTAGCAGGTGCTTGTGAGTGAAACGTACATGTAGTTTTCAGCAGCAACTATTTATTTCCTAAGCAGAAATTTTAAAATATAATTGATATTTATTTTGGAGGGTACAACTAAAAAACATTCCAGACTTACTGAGTAACCCAGATTTTAAAGTAAAGAAACCTAATACACACACACACACACACACACACACACACACACACACACATTCAAGTCTTTTTTTTTTTTTTTTTTTTTTTTTTTATTTTACAAATTTAATCAGTTATACATATACATATGTTCCCATATCCCCTCCCTTTTGCGTCTCCCTCCCACCCTCCCTATCCCACCCCTCCAGGCGGTCACAAAGAACCGAGCTGATCTCCCTGTGCTATGCGGCTGCTTCCCACTAGCTATCTACCTTACGTTTGGTAGTGTATATATGTCCATGCCGCTCTTTCACTTTGTCACAGCTTACCCTTCCCCCTCCCCATATCCTCAAGTCCATGCTCTAGTAGGTCTGTGTCTTTATTCCTGTCTTACCCCTATGTTCTTGATGACATTTTTTTCTTAAATTCCATATATATGTGTCAGCATACAGTATTTGTCTTTCTCTTTCTGACTTACTTCACTCTGTATGACAGACTCTAGGTCCATCCACCTCATTACAAATAGCTCAATTGCATTTCTTTTTATGGCTGAGTAATATTCCATTGTATATATGTGCCACATCTTCTTTATCCATTCATCCGATGATGGACACTTAGGTTGTTTCCATCTCCGGGCTATTGTAAATAGGGCTGCTATGAACATTTTGGTACATGTCTCTTTTTGAATTATGGTTTTCTCAGGGTATATGCCCAGTAGTGGGATTGCTGGGTCATATGGTAGTTCTATTTGTAGTTTTTTAAGGAACCTCCATACCGTTCTCCATAGTGGCTGTACCAATTCACATTCCCACCAGCAGTGCAAGAGTGTTCCCTTTTTTCCACACCCTCTCCAGCATTTATTGTTTCTAGATTTTTTGATGATGGCCATTCTGACTGGTGTGAGATGATATCTCATTGTAGTTTTGATTTGCATTTCTCTAATGAGTAAAGATGTTGAGCATCCTTTCATGTGTTTGTTGGCAGTCTGTATATCTTCTGTGGAGAAATGTCTATTTAGGTCTTCTGCCCATTTTTGGATTGGGTTGTTTGTTTTTTTGCTATTGAGCTGCATGAGCTGCTTATAAATTTTGGAGATTAATCCTTTGTCAGTTGCTTCATTTGCAAATATTTTCTCCCATTCTGAGGGTTGTCTTTTGGTCTTGTTTATGGTTTCCTTTGCTGTGCAAAAGCTTTGAAGTTTCATTAGGTCCCATGTGTTTATTTTTGTCTTTATTTCCATTTCTCTAGGAGATGGGTCAAAAAGGATCTTGCTGTGATTTATGTCATAGAGTGTTCTGCCTATGTTTTCCTCTAGGAGTTTGATAGTGTCTGGCCTTACATTTAGGTCTTTAATCCATTTTGAGCTAATTTTTGTGTATGGTGTTAGGGAGTGATCTAATCTCATACTTTTACATGTCCCTGTCCAGTTTTCCCAGCACCACTTATTGAAGAGACTGTCCTTTCTCCACTGTACATTCCTGCCTCCTTTATCAAAGATAAGGTGACCATATGTCCGTGGGTTTATCTCTGGGCTTTCTATCCTGTTCCATTGATCTATATTTCTGTTTTTGTGCCAGTACCATACTGTCTTGATTACTGTAGCTTTGTAGTATAGTCTGAAGTCAGGGAGCCTGATTCCTCCAGCTCCATTTTTCGTTCTCAAGATTGCTTTGGCTATTCGGGGTCTTTTGTGTTTCCATACAAATTGTGAAATTTTTTGTTCTAGTTCTGTGAAAAATGCCATTGGTAGTTTGATAGGTATTGCATTGAATCTGTAGATTGCTTTGGGTAGTAGAGTCATTTTCACAATGTTGATTCTTCCAATCCAAGAACATGGTACATCTCTCCATCTATTTGTATCATCTTTAATTTCTTTCATCAGTGTCTTATAATTTTCTGCATACAGGTCTTTTGTCTCCTTAGGTAGGTTTATTCCTAGATATTTTATTCTTTTTGTTGCAATGGTAAATGGGAGTGTTTCCTTGATTTCACTTTCAGATTTTTCATCATTAGTATATAGGAATGCCAGAGATTTCTGTGCATTAATTTTGTATCCTGCAACTTTACCAAATTCATTGATTAGCTCTAGTAGTTTTCTGGTAGCATCTTTAGGATTCTCTATGTATAGTATCATGTCATCTGCAAACAGTGACAGCTTTACTTCTTCTTTTCCCATTTGGATTCCTTTTATTTCCTTTTCTTCTCTGATTGCTGTGGCTAAAACTTCCAAAACTATGTTGAATAAGAGTGGTGAGAGTGGGCAACCTTGTCTTGTTCCTGATCTTAGTGGAAATGGTTTCAGTTTTTCACCATTGAGGACGATGCTGGCTGTGGGTTTGTCATATATGGCCTTTATTATGTTGAGGAAAGTTCCCTCTATGCCTACTTTCTGCAGGGTTTTTATCATAAATGGGTGTTGAATTTTGTCAAAAGCTTTCTCTGCATCTATTGAGATGATCATATGGTTTTTCTCCTTCAACTTGTTAATATGGTGTATCACATTGATTGATTTGCGTATATTGAAGAATCCTTGCATTCCTGGAATAAACCCCACTTGATCATGGTGTATGATCCTTTTAATGTGCTGTTGGATTCTGTTTGCTAGTATTTTGTTGAGGATTTTTGCATCTATGTTCATCAGTGATATTGGCCTGTAGTTTTCTTTCTTTGTGACATCCTTGTCTGGTTTTGGTATCAAGGTGATGGTGGCCTCGTAGAATGAGTTTGGGAGTGTTCCTCCCTCTGCTATATTTTGGAAGAGTTTCAGAAGGATAGGTGTTAGCTCTTCTCTAAATGCTTGATAGAATTCGCCTGTGAAGCCATCTGGTCCTGGGCTTTTGTTTGTTGGAAGATTTTTAATCACAGTTTCAATTTCAGTGCTTGTGATTGGTCTATTCATATTTTCTATTTCTTCCTGAGTCAGTCTTGGCAGGTTGTGCATTTCTAAGAATTTGTCCATTTCTTCCAGGTTGTCCATTTTATTGGCATAGAGTTGCTTATAGTAATCTCTCATGATCTTTTGTATTTCTGCAGTGTCAGTTGTTACTTCTCCTTTTTCATTTCTAATTCTATTGATTTGAGTCTTCTCCCTTTTTTTCTTGATGAGTCTGGCTAATGGTTTATCAATTTTGTTTATCTTCTCAAAGAACCAGCTTTTAGTTTTATTGATCTTTGCTATCGTTTCCTTCATTTCTTTTTCATTTATTTCTGATCTGATTTTTATGATTTCTTTCCTTCTGCTAACTTTGGGATGTTTTTGTTCTTCTTTCTCTAATTGCTTTAGGTGCAAGGTTAGGTTGTTTATTCGAGATATTTCCTGTTTCTTAAGGTGTGATTGTATTGCCATAAACTTCCCTCTTAGAACTGCTTTTGCTGCATCCCATAGGTTTTGGGTCGTCGTGTCTCCATTGTCATTTGTTTCTAGGTATTTTTTAATTTCCTCTTTGATTTCTTCAGTGATCACTTCGTTATTAAGTAGTGTATTGTTTAGCCTCCATGTGTTTGTATGTTTTACAGCTTTTTTCCTGTAATTGATATCTAGTCTCATAGCATTGTGGTCGGAAAAGATACTTGATACAATTTCAATTTTCTTAAATTTACCAAGGCTTGATTTGTGACCCAAGATATGATCTATCCTGGAGAATGTTCCATGAGCACTTGAGAAAAATGTGTATTCTGTTGTTTTTGGATGGAATGTCCTATAAATATCAATTAAGTCCATCTTGTTTAATGTATCATTTAAAGCTTGTGTTTCCTTATTTATTTTCATTTTGGATGACCTGTCCATTGGTGAAAGTGGGGTGTTAAAGTCCCCTACTATGATTGTGTTACTGTCGATTTCTCCTTTTATGGCTGTTAATATTTCCCTTATGTATTGAGGTGCTCCTATGTTTGGTGCATAAATATTTACAATTGTTATATCTTCTTCTTGGATTGATCCCTTGATCATTATGTAGTGTCCTTCTTTGTCTCTTCTAGTTGTCTTTATTTTAAAGTCTATTTTGTCTGATATGAGAATTGCTACTCCAGCTTTCTTTTGGTTTCCATTTGCATGGAATATCTTTTTCCATCCCCTTACTTTCAGTCTGTATGTATCTCTAGGTCTGAAGTGGGTCTCTTGTAGACAGCATATATATGGGTCTTGTTTTTGTATCCATTCAGCCAGTCTGTGTCTTTTGGTGGGAGCATTTAGTCCATTTACATTTAAGGTAATTATTGATATGTATGTTCCTATTCCCATTTTCTTAATTGTTTTGGGTTCGTTATTGTAGTTCTTTTCCTTCTGTTGTGTTTCTTGCCTAGAGAAGTTCCTTTAGCATTTGTTGTAAAGCTGGTTTGGTGGTGCTGAACTCTCTCAGCTTTTGCTTGTCTGTAAAGGTTTTAATTTCTCCATCAAATCTGAATGAGATCCTTGCTGGGTAGAGTAATCTTGGTTGCAGGTTTTTCTCCTTCATCACTTTAATTATGTCCTGCCACTCCCTTCTGGCTTGTAGAGTTTCTGCTGAGAGATCAGCTGTTATCCTGATGGGGATTCCCTTGTGTGTTATTTGTTGTTTTTCCCTTGCTGCTTTTAATATGATTTCTTTGTGTTTAATTTTTGACAGTTTGATTAATATGTGTCTTGGTGTATTTCTCCTTGGATTTATTCTGTATGGGACTCTCTGTGCCTCCTGGACTTGATTAACTATTTCCTTTCCCATATTAGGGAAGTTTTCAACTATAATCTCTTCAAATATTTTCTCAGTCCCTTTCTTTTTCTCTTCTTCTTCTGGAACCCCTATAATTCGAATGTTGGTGCGTTTAATGTTGTCCCAGAGGTCTCTGAGACTGTCCTCTGTTCTTTTCATTCTTTTTTCTTTATTTTGCTGTGCAGCAGTTATTTCCACTATTTTATCTTCCACCTCACTTATCCGTTCTTCTGCCTCAGTTATTCTGCTATTGATCCCATCTAGAGTATTTTTTATTTCATTTATTGTGTTTTTAATCGATGCTTGATTCGTCTTTAGTTCTTCTAGGTCCTTGTTAACTGTTTCTTGCATTTTGTCTATTCTATTTCCAAGATGTTGGATCATCTTTACCATCATTATTCTGAATTCTTTTTCAGATAGACTGCCTATTACCTCTTCATTTGTTAGGTCTGGTGGGTTTTTATCTTGCTCCTTCTCCTGCTGTGTGTTTTTCTGTCTTCTCATTTTGCTTATGTTACTGTGTTTGGGGTCTCCTCTTTGCAGGCTGCAGGTTCGTAGTTCCCGTTGTTTTTGGTGTCTGTCCCCAGTGGCTAAGGTTGGTTTAGTGGGTTGTGTAGGCTTCTTGGTGGAGGGGACTACTGCCTGTGTTCTGGTGGATGAGGCTGGATCTTGTCTTTCTGGTGGGCAGGTCCACGTCTGGTGGTGTGTTTTGGGGTGTTTGCGGACTTTTTATGATTTGAGGCAGCCTCTCTGCTAATGGGTGGTGTTGTGTTCCTGTCTTGCTAGTTGTTTGGCATAGGGTGTCCAGCACTGTAGCTTGCTGGTCGTTGAGTGAAGCTGGGTGCTGGTGTTGAGATGGAGATCTCTGGAAGATTTTCGCCGTTTGATATTATGTGGAGCTGGGAGGTCTCTTGTGGACCAGTGTCCTGAAGTTCGCTCTCCCACCTCAGAGGCACAGCACTGACTCCTGGCTCCTCAATTTGGGATGATTTGTTGTCTATTCATGTATTCCACAGATGCAGGGTACATGAAGTTGATTGTGGAGCTTTAATCCGCTGCTTCTGAGGCTGCTGGGAGAGGTTTCCCTTTCTCTTCTTTGTTCTCACAGCTCCTGGGTCTCAGCTTTGGATTTGGCCCCGCCTCTGCGTGTAGGTCGCCGGAGGGCGTCTGTTCTTCGCTCAGACAGGACAGGGTTAAAGGAGCAGCCTCTTCGGGGACTCCGGCTCACTCAGGCCGGGCGGGAGGGAGGGGCACGGACTGCGGGGCGTGCCTGCAGCAGCAGAGGTCGGCGTGATGTTGCACCAGCCCGGGGCGCGCCGTGTGTTCTCCCAGGGAAGCCGCCCCTGTATCCCGGGACCCCGGCAGTGGCAGGCTGCACAGGCTCCCGGAAGGGCGGTGTGGACAGTGTCCTGCGCTCGCACACAGGCTTCTTGGCGGCGGCAGCAGCAGCCCCAGCGTCCCACGCCCGTCTCTGGGCTCCGCGCTTTCAGCCGCGACTCGCGCCCGTCTCTGGAGCTCCTTTACGCGGCGCTCTTAATCCCCTCTCCTCGCGCACCAGGAAACCAAGAGGGAAGAAAAAGTCTCCTGCCTCTTCGGCAGCTCCAGAGTTTTCCCGGACTCCCTCCCGGCTAGCTGTGGCACATTAGCCCCCTTCAGGCTGAGTTCTCGCCGCCAGTCCCAGTCCTCTCCCTGCGCTCTGACCGAAGCCCGAGCCTCAGCTCCAGCGCCGCCCGCCCTGGCGGGGGAGCAGACAAGCCTCTCGGGCTGGTGAGTGCCGCTCGGCACCGCTCCTCTCTGCGGGAATCTCTCTGCTTTGCCCTACCCAGGTATGTGGGGAGTTTCTTGCCTTTTGGGAGGTCTGGGGTCTTCTGCCAGCGTTCAGTAGTTGTTCTGTAGGAGTTGTTGCACGTGTAGCTGTATTTCTGGTGTATCTGTGGGGAGGAAGGTGATCTCCGCGTCTTACTCTTCCGCCATCTTACCCGGAAGTCTCACATTCAAGTCTTAATTCTCCTACTTTGAGGATACTGTTACCAGATCATTTTCAGAGTAATCAAGAGGTCTTTGGGGTTTATTGGGGAACTAAGTAGATTATCTAAAGCCAAGCAGTATGTCTTCCATGAAAAGCTAACTATAGCACTGTCAAAACTCTCAGAGAAGGAGGCATTTTCTAGGTGGTCTATTGAAGTGGTCCTGTTTTTGGTTAATAAATTCTTCTTTGGTTGGACTTAACCTGGTTTCCACTCCAGAGAAACTCAACTTGGTTTCCACTCATTCCATCTTCATTGGAGATAAAGAATAATTAGTCAGTGTCCTTTTATATTTTCAGAGCTAAAAGGACTCCAAATCTAGCTCACCAAGATCATAGGATACAAGATTAACAATGCAAGAACAATCACATTTCTATATACTGAGAACAAACACATGGAAACTGAAATTTAAAACACAGTTACACTTACAATCACTCAAAACAAAATGAAATACTTAGATATAAATCTAGCAAAAACATATACAGAATAATCTGTTTCCTGAAAATTCAAAAGCACTGCTGAAAGAAATGAAGGAAGACATAAATATATGCAGAGACATATTGAGGCAGTGGATTGGAAGACCCAACACAGTAAAGTTGTCAATATAGGTTTATCAAAATCCCAGCAAAGTTTAAAAAAAATTTTTTTTAATTTATTTATTTATGGCTGCGTTGGGTCTTCGTTGCTGCGTGTGGGCTTTCTCTAGTTGTGGCGAACGGGGGCTACTCTTTATTGTGGTGCACGGGCTTCTCATTGCAGTGGCTTCTCTTGTTGCAGAGCATGGGCTCCAGGCACACGGACTTCAGTAGTTGTGGCTCACAGGCTCTAGAGCGCAGGCTCAGTAGTTGTGGTGCATGGACTTAGTTGCTCCATGGCATGTGGGATCTTCCTGGAGCAGGGATTAAACCTGTGGTCCCCTGCATTGGCAGGCAGATTCTTAACCACTGCACCAGCAGGGAAGTCCCTACAAATTTTTTAATTGAAATATAGTTTATTTACAATGCTGTGTTAGTTTCAGGTATACAGCAAAGTGTACACCAAATTCAATGTGTACATGAATGTTCACAGTAGCTTTATACATAATAGCCCAAAACAGGAAACAAACAAAATGTCTTTCAATTAAACAAACTGTGATACATCCGTACCATGGAATACCACTCAGTAATTAAAAGGAACAAACTACTGATACATGCAACTACTTGAGGTTCGTTCAAAACCTTGGGGGCTTCCCAGGTAAAATCTGGAACTGGTCCCCATACACAGAGGGCAGGGAGAGACAGAAGAAAGAGGCAGCCACTCCAGATTGTTGGGTGGTGGTTTTAATAAGCAAGGGAACTTACACAGGAGGCTTCCCTTGGGCGACTGCAAGATGACTAAATCTCCACACACCCACCAGAATCTTAAGAGCTTGTACAGAGGCCTTAACTGGGTTCAGCCACTATCTAGTCCAGATGGTCTCAGCAACACCTTTCTCTCTTAAGGCTGCATTCTTGAAACAGCTCCTAGTGTGCAAACAGTGGGCAGAATGTACATTCCAAGGAAGGGGTGGGGGTGAGGAGCCTCCAATTGCCCAGGTCCAACTCTGGGGTCAACCAGTGGTCCCATCCTCTCAATGAACTCCTCCAACACTTGGGTGGATCACAAGGGAATTATGTTGCATGAAAAAAGCCAATCTCAAAAGGTTACAGACTATACGATTCTATTTATATAACATTCTTGACTGATAAAATTATAGATATGGAAAACAGATTAGTGGTTTCTAGGGGTTAGGGATTTAGAGGTGGGAAAGAGATAGCTGTGGCTATAAAAGGGCAACATGCCACAACTAAAGATCCCACATGCCACAAACGAAGATCCCACGTGCCGCAACTAAGACTACGCACGGCCTGAATAAATCAATCAATCAATAAATGGCAACAAGAGGGATCCTTGTGATGGGACTGCTCTGTATGTTCACTGTAGTATTGGTCACGTGAATCTACACATGTGACAATGTTGCGCACACACACAGATGCATGTAAACTGGTAAAATGTGAATAAGGTCAGTGAACTGTATCAATGTCAATTTCCTGGTTGTGACATTGCACTGGAATTATGCAAGATGGTCCCACTGGAGGCAACTGGGTGAAGTATATACAGGATCTCTCTGTATTATTTCTTAGAACTACTGTGGGTGAATTCACAATTATCTTTTAAAGCTTTTTTAAAGCTAAAAAAATGTAAAAAAGAAAAATATATAGTTTACTCCCGTTTTACAGGTGAACAAAGGAACAAGCAGTAAAGAAATTTACTCAAGATTACACTGTCATCTTTTAGTTAAGAGTTACGTCAAAAATAAGATTTAGGCCTCTGAATTTCCCACTATGCCAGAGTCCTTAACACAAATAATAAAATAAGCAATCGCTACTGTCCCACCCCATACTGGGGGATTAAAATAATAAAGGTAACTTCAAGCAGCTAAAAATGTAGTTGAGGATACATGGAATAATATTCAGGGGATAAGTGAGTACTACATTTAAGTATTATATGGTTCTATCTTAAATATAATAAGAAGAATATAATAAGAACTCAGAGAAAAAAGGTACAGACTTATATTTGTCACACAATTCTACTGCAAATCTGAACAAATTCAAGGCAAGTAACCTCATTTATATAGAATAACACGTATGAAAGAGACTTCTATTCAGATGTCCAGACTTACCTCCAAATATGTTCTATGCTTAGGATACCATGTTATAGGAAGAAGGTGGACTGCCACAGGAGATGGTAATCACCAGCTACTGGTTACCAGACACCACTGCACTACCCTGCCCCCACCCTCCTCAGTGGCAAGCCCAGCAACACAAAACATCCCAGGAAAGACACAGGTCGGTCCTTTTCTTCACAGAAATAAGCCACATACAACAAATAAGTCCAGCCCATCTGAGGTGGAATTCATTACTTCCCTCACACTTAAGATTTAAATTTACTACTATTGTAATCTGTGGCCCAAAGATGATGACAAAGGCATTACTATAATACTCAATTCCATCTTAACAGTAGAAACTTTGCAACAAAACACTAAGGAACTGGAGAGCGGTAACCTGCATAGGGGGCTGACTAAATTTGCACTGCAGTGAGTTCCAATAATGATTTGGATTTTGGTAATGATGGTGGATTTTCAGGCTCTGTTTACCTGGCTCTGAGGATGATGGACTTTTTAATTTTTATTTTTATTTATTTTTTATTAGTTTCTGCTTTATAACAGGATGATGGACTTTTAAGCTCTGAGGATGAAGATTAAAACTTTTATGATAGTTTTGTTACCATTTTAGGAGCTTGTTATATAGCTTTAAAGTTCACTGAAATGTGTTTCTTTTTAGAAATCAATTTTTCTTGCCCAATAAAATATGTGTTTTTATTGTTCCATAAGCATCACATACCAGGATTCCATTCAGTTTGTTTTGCTATGTTTCACATCAGTTTTTCCTGAAATATTTTTTTTCTGAAATATTTTTTTTTCTGAAATATTTTTTTCTGAAATATTTTTTTGCATATTCATTTTTTTGCATTCTAACATAGAAACTTCACTGTTTGCACATTGTTTTTTTTTTTCAGAATTGACAGGCTATCATAATCTTTCCACAGCTTGTTATTTCTGTATTTATAGAAACACAACTTAAAAATCATGTATAATACATGCATGGGATAAAAAGTACTTAAGCACCCCCCTCCCTCCAAAATTTAAAAAAAAAAAATCTCCCTATAACCTTGAAATGCTTCTTACATGATGGCATGTCACTGGCAAAGTCAGCAAAACTGATGCAGTCTGGCACTAAGGCCTGCCACCGTCGCCCTGTCCTTCCGCCAGGCTCCTTCCTGTCCCCTGGTCTCTGCACTTGCTCTGTGCTTCTCGCTGTTGTTTTATTTTGCTTTGCTTTTGGCCTAGAGTGTCATTCTCCTCCTTCTCACTTTACAATCTCTTTCTCAGCCTTTAGACTTAGTTCTAACATCATTTACTCCAAAGCCCTCATGGACTCCCCTGAGTAGTCATTTCCCACTTTCTGTGTGCCCAGAACACTTCTGAGCTTGTTCCTACAGAACTCAAAAGGCTGGACTGTGAATATCGCAAACATGTTTGTTTCCCCTATTTGACAGAAACACCTCAGGTGGGGACCGTGGGAAAGCGCCTGACATAAAGCAGGTGACAAACTGAGCAGGCTTGCTTCCTGATTGGCTCCAACCATTGGCCTGATGGATTAGGCTATTGTTTCATTTTTGGAAAACAGGGGCAAGTTTATTCTCATGATCTAGGAAAAAGGCATGTGCCAAGTACACAGGCTGGGACATTTTTGTTTTTTCCAGCTGACCCAGGCAGGGATCTCTCAGGACTCCCAGTTAGAAGTAAGGGCTGAGAGAGAAAAGCCCTGCTTGTTCAGAACCCTGTACGCTAGCAGCCATGTAGGGTGGGACTCACTTTTCTTGTAGGTGAATCTAGAAGGCAATACAACTCGGAAAGCAACAGCTAAGAAAGAAATCCAGTGCCCTCAGTCCATAGGGATCCTCTTGAAAAAACACTCCATGTTATATGTCCAGTGTACTCTGGACACTAAGGTTAGAATATCACCTCTTGTATCTTTAAGATCTGCACCTGGAAAGGAAGGGCAGGGAAACAACACGGGGCTTTGGTGACAAGAACCCTTAGACAACTATTGGGGAGGAATGAAATTATTTGGGGACGTACCTCCATACTGATGTACTCATGGTAAAAATAATAAGCCTACAATGTTAGTAGACTTTATGCCACATAAATCAATTTTTAATAAAGGAAGTTTCTACTGCTTTGGCTGATAAACTTTAATAATTTTTGTTGTAAATGTCTCAGAAATGTATTAGTTGCTTTCTTGCTTCTCTACCGAGCATAACAGACTTCGCTTGATGGTACAATGTTATAGAGAGGTTATTAAACTGTAACATAGAGTGATAGGCCCTCAGGAACACCTTGCCACCATGTTAAACGGATCCAGAGTTTTATAACTTTTTATTTCATAGGCTCACTTGCACAGTATTTTAAATATGGATTCCTTATGCTCCATCAACATCAGTTTTATGCTTGCTGCTCTCAGGACACTGACGGTTAATGGAGAGATGTATTCTCTTTCTGCTAATGCCCAACTTTTCATTTGCTGTGGGCCAAGAAACCACATAACCACATTTGTTGGGACTGAGTGTTCATAGTGAATAAGGCAACAGGCTGGTGCTTCTCACTGGACTGACTATTCCTAGAAAATAAATAATCATCGCTACCTTTGAGTCCTCAAAGTGCCTAGCATGGTGTTTTGTATACCATGGCCCTAAATAAATGTTTTCTGATTTGAATTAAACACATATGAGCTGTATTTTTACAGCTATTTCAGTTCCTCAGGCATTGTTAGCTTAATTTTTTTTAAGGTAGGTCACCAAGAATAGAGTTTGCCAGATAAGTGATCTCCCTATAAATGATATCATTTTGGGGGTCCAGAAGAATATACACAGCAAGGTGAAAGATGAGTGGAATTCTAGGTGATTATTAATTCCTTCTTTCTTCTTATGGGGACTTTTGAATTATCAGGACAAGTATTACTTCTATGATATGAAAAAGTTACATAAAACCAAGGATTATTTTAGCAGGTTTGTGGAAAACAGACTTTAATGAGGAGGGAATGGAAGCAAAAAGTACACAATGAGGATACTACAGGAATAAAGAGAGTAATTATTAGGGAAGAAAAAAAATGGTAGAAAAAATAAATATGAATTGGTAATAAATGAGATACAGAGAAGGAAGGTGGTAGAGGAAAATCAACAGAAAATGTACAATGGCATGCTTGCTCTTTCATTTTCTATGTATATAAACGTTGATTGAGCAACCACTCCTACTCAAGTATCTCTAATGGGGTCTGGTACCACTAACAGTGGAGAAAATCAGAATAATAGGACTTTTTGGAGGAAGGAAAGACAATGATGACGGCTTGGAAGTCACTGGGAGACAAGATAAGTATCACTAGTTCGACATGGGAAAACAGAAGACTAAGGCAAGAATGAGTCATAATGAAACATGTCAACATGAAAATCTACAAATATATGGCAGATGAGACAAAAACGGGGGGAAATTCAGAAAGAAAGGATTCAAAGTTGTTTATGAAGTCATCCTGAAATAGCCATTTAACCTCTGGCCAGGGTTGCCTCATGATTAAACTGAAATGATAGTGACTGCCAAAAACATAAGAAATACAAAAGGTACTGTATGTGAAATGATTCTAAAGAGTACAAAGCACTATAAGAGCACAAGACACAATAAATATTTTGTTGTCACAAATGCAAGGGTAAAAAGAAGGACAGGGCTTCCCTGGTGGCGCAGTGGTTGAGAGTCCGCCTGCCGATGCAGGGGACACAGGTTCATGCCCCGGTCCGGGAGGATCCCGCATGCCGCGGAGCAGCTGGGCCCGTGAGCCATGGCCGCTGAGCCTGCACGTCCGGAGCCTGTGCTCTGCAATGGGAGAGGCCACAGCAGTGAGAGGCCCGCATACCGCAAAAAAAAAAAAAAAGGACAAAAGCATGCATTTCCTATTACACGTTTACTTTAAAAAGTAAAGTCTTCTTTCCCGAGTGATATGCTCCAAGTCCTATATTTTTCTCTACTTCTACTTCCCAGCACCTTCCTGTTAACTTTGCCAACTTTTAAAAAAAGGATACACTGAAACTAGTTAGCAAAGCAAAGATTAGATGGGCTGCCTGAACAGAGCTCTCCTTTGCAACTCCCCGGCCACTATACAGCAAGAGAATATCCTTTGAGAAACTTGCCTAACTTTGATGTCGACATCATAGTCTGAAAAACTAACTTTAAAACAAGGCTTTAAAACAGCAACATTGAAATGGAATTTCTTTAAATAGCTACAACTCCATTTTTCTTCCTAGTATACTAAAAGCATGAATAACATTTGCTACTTGATCCTGGCCACTAAGCTTAAGTTTAAAATTCCGCTCCCTTTGCTTAGAATGGAAAGAAGAAAAAAAAAAGGTAGAGGGCAAGGGGGAGAATAGGAGTCAGCAAATATGAGCTAAGACTGCCTTTGCAACTTAGCAAGTTATTAACCACTGCCAGGTTTCTACATTTGTAAAATGAAAACCATAATATGAGTGTTATACTTTCACCATCCTTGCAGTTGTCATTTCATATTGTAATTATTTAATTGTTTGTCTATTTCTCCCACTAAACTGCATGTTCCACGAGGACCACATCTTTCTTATCTAACAGTATATTCTCTGCATCCTGCAAAGGGACTGGTACAGAGTAGGCACATAATGAATGCAATGTTTGGATAGTCCCAGGTAAAAGTAATAACAGAGGAAATCTATTTAATTATTAATCTATTTTCTTAATTGCGTCCTTTGATGGTCATACATATTTAAATTTGGTAACATCTAATTCATTATTTTTTTTCTTTTATAGTTAGTGCTTTCTTGTCTAAAAATTCTTCACCTACCCTGAGGTTGAAAAGATTTCTCCTCTATTTTCTTCAAGAAGTTTATAAGTTTTAGCTTTTATATTTATATATATGATTCATTTTGAAGTAATTTTTGTGTATGGTGCAAGGTAGGGATAGAGGTTTTTTCTTTTCTTTCTAGGACCATTAGTTGAAAAGATTTCTTTGGTGACTTTGTTAAGCCATATCTATGTTGGTCTGTATTTGGCCTCTCTATTCTGTTGCATGACTCTACCTTTCTATCCTGTATCACCAGCTGCACAATGTCTGGATAACTCTCACTTTATAGTAAGTCCTGAAATCCAGTAGAGTAAGTCTTGCAATTTTGTTCTTATTTTTCTATTATATATTGATATTTTGTATTTCCACAGACATGTTCTATTAGCTTGTGAATTACTACAAAAAGTCCTGCTGAGGGCTTCCCTAGTGGCCCAGTGGTTGGGAGTCCGCCTGCCGATGCAGGGGGCACAGGTTCGTGCCCCGGTGTGGGAGGATCCCATGTGCCACGGAGCGGGTGGGCCTGTGAGCCGTGGCCGCTGGGCCTGTGCTCCGCAGCGGGAGAGGCCACAGTGGTGAAGAGGCCCACGTACTGCAAAAAAAAAAAAAAAAAAAAGTCCTGCTGATATTTTCACTGGGAATGGCACTGAATCTATACATCAACTTGTGAAGAACTGACATCTTAACCATAATGAGTTTACTAATTGAACATGGTATGACAATTCATTTGTCTAGGTCTTCTTTAACTACTCCCATCACTGTCTAATAGATTTCACACATATTTTTTGTATATTTTCATTAATTTTATCCCTAAGTGTTTAGATTTTGATGCCATTATAAACATTTTTTTTTAATTTCATTTTTTCAATGCAGTACATGAAACTGATTTTTGTAAACTGACCTTGTATACTGGGACCTTACTAAGTTCACTCATCAGTTCTGGTAGTTTTGTTATTCCTTAGAATTTTCTCTGTAGATGATCATATCATCTGTACATAGAGACAGTTTTACTTTCTTTTTTTCCTAATCTTTATGCCTTTCATTTATTTTTCTTGCCTTATCACACTGGCTAAACCTCTAGCACTATGTTGAACAAAGGAGCTAGAGCATACATCCTTGTCTTGTTCCTAATATTGGTGGAGGAAATTGTCTTTTGCTGTTAAGTGTGATGTTATAGGTTTCTTATATATGCTCTTTATCAATTCGAGAATTTCCATCCACTTCTAATTTGTTGAGAGGTTTTATTTTTTTTTAAATCATGAATAGGTGTTGAACTTTGTTTTCTCTACATCTATTGACATGATCATGTGACTTTTTCCTATCTAATTAATATAGTTAATTATACCAATTGATTCTCAAGTATTTAACAAAAATTATATTCCTGGAAGAAAAAAAAGAAACTTTGGTCATAATGTATTATCCATTTTTATATGGCTAGATTTGATTTGCTAATATTTTGTTTAGTATTTTTGTATCTATGTATATTGAAATTCTATAATGTTCTTTATCTGTAATATCATTGTATGTTTTTAGTATTAGGGTTACGTTGGCCTCATAAAATTTATTGGGAATATACCATCTTCCTTTTTTTTTGGTAAAGGGTTTTGTAAGATTAGTACTACATATGTCTTCCTTAAGTATTTGATAGAGTTCATTAGTGAAGCACCCAGGCCTGGAGTTTTCCACGTGCAAAGGTTCTCAATTATAAATTCCATTTCTTTAACAGATGGTAGGTTATTCAAACATCCTGTTACTTCTGGTGGTCAGTTTTGTTAAGTTATGTTTTTCAAGGAATTTTCCCATTTCATCCAAGCTGTCAAACATACTGGCATAAAGTCCTCTACTAACATAAAGTAATATGTCCTAATTATCCTTTTAAAGTCTGTAGGTCTGTATGACATCCTCTCTTTCATTCTGGACTTTGGCGATTTGTGTTTTCTCTCTTTATAAAATCAGTATAACTAGGATTTGATCTTCTCAAAGAATCAGCTTTTGGTTTCATACATTTTCTCTATTGTTTTTTATTTCTTATTTCATTGATTTCCCACCGTATCTTTTTTTATTTCTTTCCTCTTCTTTTTCTAGCTTCTTTGGATGGCAGATTAGGTCACTGATTTAAAGCTATATATTTCCCTCTAAGCTGTGATTTAACTTCTGCAAACTTTGACAGGATGCATTTTAATTTTCACTTAAAGCTCTTTCTAATTACCATTGTGATTTCTTCTTTCTTCCAAGTGATTATTCAGAAGAATACTGATCAATTTTCATATATTTGGGGATTTTCTAGTGACCTTTTTTAAAATGATTTTTAAATTTAATTCCATTGTGGTTAAAGAATTTACTCTAATTCAATCCTTTGAAATTTACTGAGACTTGGCTTTCCCCCCAGTATATAGTATATCTCTGTAAATGTTTATTAAACAATTAAAAACAGTATTTTTCAATTATTCAGTGTAGTGTTCTATAAATGTTAATTAGGTTGACAGTATTGTTCAAATATTCTATATTCTTACATTTTCTTGCTACCAACCATCAATAATTGAGTGTAATTAAAATATTCAGCTATAATTGTAGATTTGTCTATTTCTCCCTTTGGTTCTGTAGGCTTTTGTTTCACATATTTTGAAGTTGTATTAGGTGTATAAATATTTAGGGTTTTATGTCTTCTTGATAAATCGACTCTTTTAACTTTATGAGATATTCTTCTTTATCTCTGATCATAGGTTTTAGGTTCTAGGCTAGAAAATGGCCTAGATAGGGAAGCTGTTTTCCTTTTGAAGAGGGATGTATGTCCTATGCTAAAGTATCAATAAAAAGATAAAACATTAAGACCAGGGCAATAGGTTCAAGAAGCTACTACTTTGTGTGATAGGGACTCTCTTGGGGTAGGGCAGGGTTCTTCCGTGTCTTGTCTCCTCTATGACCCACTGTTGTTACAGGGCTCTAGGAACTATCCTAAGCCACAGGTTATGATAGTAGAAAAAAGGGTGTTGGGGGACCATCTGAAGGCCTGCTGTCACTATGTTTCCCTCCCCTGCCATTCTGATCTATTACAATTTTCTTTGCTCATAACTCTCACTTGGGTCATGCTTCCCCTCAGGATGCCAAAGTACTAGCTATGTAGGAATGACATTTGTTGTGTACTTAAATCTTTTTCTTTATTTTCCTTAACATAACTCTTTTGACTTTGTATTTCTGAATACTTTATTCTGAGAGGCCCTCATTTGCATACTGTGTTCTCAGGTATAGGAGGAATCTCAGGGCTCCAGGGCTCCAGAGCAGGAATAACTTTACTCTAAAGAACGACTTTGACTTACCTCTCAACCGGATGACTGTAAATCAGCCTGAACAGGAAGGTGACACAGAGAGGTTAAAACAGGTCAGAGTTGACAAAAGGGTCTGAGTGAAGACAAAGAGTAAGGCCTGTGAGTGTGTGTGTGTGTGTGTGTGTGTAAGCACACGCACTCTTGCATGTAAAAAAATCTCAAGATAGTGTTAGGTAAGCAAGATTTTTTTTTTATTTTTTTTTTTGTGTGTGTGTGTGGTATGCGGGTCTCTCCCTGCTGTGGCCTCTCCCGTTGCGGAGCACAGGCTCCGGACGCGCAGGCTCAGTGGCCATGGCTCACGGGCCCAGCCACTCCGCGGCATGTGGGATCTTCCCGGACCGGGGCACGAACCCGTGTCCCCTGCATCAGCAGGCAGACTCTCAACCGCTGCACCACTAGGGAAGCCCCAGTAAGCAAGATTTTAAGAATGAAACTTCTGTACTCTCCCATGCTGCCTGGGATGTATGCCTGGAACAAAACTAGAATCCTTAACCTTTCAAAACTCTGTACTTCTGTGTGGCTTCCAGATGGTCCTCTAAACAAGAGCTTCTTTGTGGTTCCAGGGCCAGTGTCCCCTGCTGCAGGGGTAACAATAGTGCCCGGGGAGCTAATGGAGAAAGGAGAACTCTACTGACAAATCGGGAGAGCAGCACAGACCTACCTCTCCGAGCACTGTGTGCTGAAATATGGCAAATGTAATAGAAAACAGTGGGCGAGGTGTATCATCCTGGGTGCAGTCTTCCCAAATTGAGCTCCCTCCAGTTTCTGGATTTTGGTTCTTCAGGACATTTAGTTACACACTAATTAATTCATGTAAAGGAATGAAGAAATCTCACTAATTGCTTATAGTATAACTGCTTTCAGAAGAATTTACATCTCTTTTCTGGGAGAAGGCATCCTATTGGATGGTGTTATTAGCACTGTCAGAAAGATATGGGAAAGTAAAAGGAGCATATTTTGTCACTGTCTCACAAATAACCTCATATGGTTGATTTTAAACTTTCCTTAAAATACTGACACTACGCTGGGGACATAGACCTTTCTGTGGTCTAGGAGAGTTTTCTTTTATTTATTTATTTATCTATCTATCTATCTATCTATCTATCTATTTAACGTCTTTATTGGAGTATAATTGCTTTACAATGGTATATTCGTTTCTCGTGTATAACAAAGTGAATCAGCTATACATATACATATATTCCCGTATCTCCTCCCTCTTGCGTCTCCCTCCCACCCTCCCTATAGGAGAGTTTTCTCAAACTGTGGTTGTGGATTTTGGGGTGCTTCTAAAAAGGGTCCATCTCTGAGTCATAAATCAGACCTATTAAATCAGAATTTCTGAATATAGTAACCAGAAATCTTTATTTTAAAATAAACTGACTCAAGTGGTACACAAGCTTTGTAGGACTTCACCAGTGGCTGGTTTGGTGACTGCTATGTGATCTAGTTTGTGTAAATATAATATGTTGGTCTTTCTCATGTTGTTTTGGGGTGTTTCTTGTTTACACATTTCTTTTTGTATTGAAAGAAAAATAATCAAAGCATTTTTGTCAAAAGAGTCTGCACCAGGCCAGAAGACGTGAACTATAAGCTCAGTGCCACTTTTCACAAAGCAGGACTTCCTTGCCTATGTTCTCATGCTTCTCCTTCCCTTACTTCCTATTTTGGACAAGTTCTTCTGTCCTGAAAACTTGCCTCCTGTCCCACCTTTAGCCAAAACAAACAACAAGACACACATACATATTTAATTCTCGGGATGACTCTAAACCCTAAAAGACTTGCATAAAACCTGAATAAACTAGGAATACTTTAGCCCTCATTTCCAACCCATAGCAAGGGGCTTCCACATAGAAACTCAGAGTGGGAGACTGAGAAAGGAAAGAAAGTCTATCCAGTGCACTCAGGGACTCCTCTGCTGATGCAAGAATCTGATGTCAAAGTGAACGCAAGATCATCTAATAGGATGTAGACTGGATGTAATTCAACTCCATGTTTACTGCTGGAAACCAAAGTTTTATCTGGAATTTACAAGAAGGAAGAGAGTGGGGGAGGAGAATGAGGACCTGTCTGTGTTCTTTCTCTGATTCCTTTCCCTTTTTTCCTGAACTGCAGGAGACTAGACTCCCTAGGGCTGTGGTGACCCCGCCATTGGCGTTTATTCATTAAATGGTTGACTTTGCTGTACTGGATTTTTCTTTTCTCTCCCTCCTCTTACTGTTTTCTAACACATGTTAACCCTTCTCTCCCTCCTGCTTTCTTTTCTTCCTGAAGAAGCACAATGAATGAATAAAGACTTACTGGCACTGAAAAATAAAGTAAAACAACACAAGTATAGGTACATACAAAGCAGTACGGAGTAGTGACTACTAATGGGTACAGTGTTTCTTTTTGGGCTGACAAAATACCCCAAAATTTGATTGTGGTGATGGCTGTACAGCTCTGTGACTGTACTAGAAAACACTGACTTGTGTATTTTAAAAGGGAGCATTACATGGTATGTTACCTGAATTAAATCATAAGAAAGCTGTTGAGGGAGAGAAATAGAGAGATGGAGAATTACATCTGAAGTGTTCCAGGGCTCAGTCCTAGGCACTTTCTCTTCTCTACCTGCGCTGTAGGTATTCTCACCCAATCCCATCACTTTAAATATTGTCCATGTGCCCATGACTTCTGATTTTTATCGTTAGTTCTGTCTACCTGACATCTCCACATGGGGGTCTTACAGGCATCTCCCACTTAACATAGTTAAGACAGAACTCGATTCCCCTTTCCAACCCAAATCTTCTCTTCCTCCATGCATTCTGAGCTTAGCAACGCACAACCATCTGCAAAGTTTACTGTCTGTCTCTCCAGCTAGAATGTGAAGGGGAACCCTTCCTTTTCTCTCCTGTGTCCTTGGAGCTGACAAAGAGTAGGAGGATCTCAGTGAATAGTTGTTGAATGAAATAACCATGGGATTGAATGAAGTAGCAACCACCTGCCACACAAATTTTTTAAACAGTCAAACCATTAACTTGTCACTGAATTTAAACAAGATCTTTGAGATAACTCAATTTTAACACATAAAGATAGCCATAGTTTACAAGCAGTGAAAACTACTCATCATTTCTGTTATAGTTTTTAAAGTAAAAAGAATTTTCTCTTATAACCTCTGTACTAGATTGCAAGAACATTTCAAGTGACAAAATCAATACAGAGAGTTGAGAGACCTATTTGAATAGAACTCTCTTTTAGAATAAGAATAAAGAGGTGAAGAATATTGCTGTCACCCAACAGATGGCTAAGAGCACATTTTCAGAACCTCATAAACATCCACCAGGCATGGCAGTTCCTCTTCCCTTTCCATAAACCCTACCTTGGGTCATTTCAAACCTTCCAGTGGCTCCTCCCACACTGTCCACCTCCTCTTTCCCACTCTAAGATGCTATAGTGATCGGTGTATGCTTACATAGGCTCAGAGGTCCATTTTCCTCCTTTTTCTGAGATAATTTTTATTGCAAGTAATATCTGATGAAAACGACTATTTTTCCTTCAGATACTCTTCACATATTCATTTTTTATAAGCCGTAAGATCCTTATGCTAATATTTCTACTATTTTTCTAACATTTTGTTAAACTAGTTTTGAGTTGTAAGTATATGAACTTGTTAACTGAAACATTGTCAAAAGCTTACATTTAAAAAAAATTGTTCTTTAAGTTAAACTTTGGATCCTAACCCAAACTGATACAAATTAGTGACGTTTGTTCTTCAGCAAGCACTTGTAGCCGACTTTCAAAGAATAAATAAGCTACATGAAAGTGTTTATGACAACCTAAGAAAATCGTATTTCATGTTCTTTTAATTTAAAATGTACTGCAAAACAAAGCCCTTCTTTCCTTAAATTTCCATTGTTGCTTAGGTAACAATTCCAATTATTTTTTAAATCTGTTGGCCCCAAATGTTTTCTGAAATGTTTGACAAATATGTCATTTGGTAAAAAAAAATTCTCTCTCTATTTTTTTTTTGTCCACAGAAACTGCCCCATTCTTCTCCAACACTTATTTTCCACATCTATAACATGGAGATAAATAAATCCACCTTCCAAGATTACCAAGTTAGCTATGAGAGTCCTCTAAAAATGATAATGCATTAAACGTTGGGTAATACTGAAATAAATATTGAACAATAGCCAGTAAAGAGTCCTTACACAAGGTACTGTGTTCACAAATGCTTAACCCCTTTATTTAAAGTAGTCATACTGTTGTTGACAGAAAATGTGTCAATCCTAGTCTCCTACTGAATTTATACAATCTCTTCATTTAAACAATTGTGATACTTTCAATCTTTTTTCTTCTAGAATGTGGAAAACATATTATTAAGTATACCTGCCTGGGTATCAGCACCGTGTGTTTTTCTGCTCCCTGGGAACCTTGTAATTCTGTCATGATAGCACTTCTCATACCTCCTATCTCCTCCACTAGACCCATCATGGAGCCTGATTTACCAAGAGAAGTAGGGTTTGCTACCAGTTCTTAAATTTCACCCACAGGAATGGTATTCACGGATACACAAATGAAAATTCACCACATAAAATACTCCTTTTTTTTTTTTAGAAACTTGATACTGAAGAAATTAGCAGCTTTATGAGAAAAAATATTTCAAAGCTTGCAGGACCCACTAAAAATATTTTAACTTTTCTCTGTGTGTATGATAATTTATTTCTTTAATAATGTAGTTTTAGTAAGTTATCCCAAGTATAAGCCACTTATCCATGGATTTCCCATTTAGAAAAATAATTTTAAACCGTTATATCCCAAAATGTATCCCAAGGGAAAGACGTTCTAGAAAAAAAAAAAAAAGGCTCTGTAGCCCAATAAATATGTGAATGCCACAATCTATATTCACCTTCTTATAAATTCAAAATGGCCCTTGGCATCTATGGTCAATAACTTCTTCATAGGTATATGGGTGTTGTACTACTCATTCAATTTCCTCTCTGTTTAAAACATTTTATAACTTAAAAAAAATCTGTATCTCTCTTTTTAACTGGATTTCCCCATGCTGTTTAACCAGAGTCCATTTCTCCTCCATCTAGATTATCTCCCAATAGTAGAAGTGAGTATTTACAAGAGTTTAGAAGTAAACTTTGGGCTCTGCATCCCCATCTACCCAAAGAACAGTGAGTTCTTCACCAAACAAAAGCACAACAGGTCACAGACACCAGTGCAGAGGAGGAGGATGGAAAGGGCGAATTCACACCTCAGGGGTTCTCAGCCACATGCAAGTTAGAGGTGAAAGGGGACATCACTGTATTTCCATCGCAGGCTTCAACGACACACATAGACACATAATTCAACGTGCGTGGTTAGCCTTTTCCCGCCTGTAAGGCTACTAGCCAGGTTTTTTCCAATATAAGAGCTATAGATCTGAACAGACTGATGAGCCTGAGAGCTAGAATGTTTCTTTCCTCTTCGCACAAGTAGATAAATGACTCACAGCTTCCTGAGATGAAAGGGAAGATTCAAGCTCACCACTGATACAATGGAACACCCCAGAGTTCAGATGAATGAAGTCACTTCAGGAGGCAGCTCTCTGAAATACCTTGGTGGTGTGGAACAAGCAGGCAGCTGTAACAGTCAAAATAACTGCAGGATTTTGAAGCCTTGAACAAAGTTTTACAAAAGATTCTTTTCTGGAACCATAAAGGAGATAAATTGCCATCCATGTCTAAGTTCAGGAGGTCTGTGGGCCATATTTAATAACAATAGGCAGTGACAGAACCATATTATACCAATTTTATTTGATAACACTGAAGCACTGAGACATCAAGTTACTTGATAAGGCCATGCAACTAGCAAGTGGAGAAGCCAGAATTTGAACCCAGGGCCTGTTACCTCACATCTTGATTTACACAGAAACAGTGGGGAGGGGGGCAGATAGAGGAATCATCTGCTTTGACTCAACCATGGTCCCTCCCATCTTACTAACAAGCCCACTACACAAGTCATATTAATGGACTAAAATTATCCTGTCTGTAGGTTTTATTAAATGATATTTCAAGGCACATTGCCTTTAAAAATTGGATTTAATTTAAAATGTTGGAGCACTTCTTTTTTTCCTCTAGTGGTAACCCTTGCAAAATAATAGTACAATATTATAATCAGGAAATTGACATTGATATAATCTACCAACCTTATTCAGATGTTTCCAGTTTTACGTGTATTCACTTGTGTATGTGTGCAAGTGCATATGTATTTAGTTCTATGCAATTTTATCATATGCAGGTATGTGTATCCACCACCACAGGCAAAATACAGAATACTTCCATCACCACAAGGAGAGACCAGCCATCCCCAATTAGTTCCCATCAGTGAGGCTTTACTTTCGCTCAGCCTTCCATTATGACAAGAATGTAAGGAAAGCAAGTGTGTCACTGGAAATTGTCATGTGTAGCACGGAGACTATACACTCTTAGTCCTCATGGAGCCACGAACAGGCAGAACCCTTTTAATTTTTTGCACCTCAAGGCTCCACGGTCTTCTGCAAGATGAGATCCCCTCTTGTATGTTACTGCAAAGTTCTTACCCTAAAATTACAGACTCTCCTTCAAAACTCTAGAGTCCAGCCTATTTCCCCTATGTATAAATTATAACACTGGGTTTTCCAAATAGTATCTTCAATGAAGTGTGAGAACTTAATCACTCTAATTCCACTACACGAATCTCAGAGTTATAGTCCTTCCCACTTCATCCAGTAAATGAGAGCAACAGAAGTTATTTGCCAGATTTGGTGATCTAAACTCATCCTTTGACTAGCTATTCAGGAATGACCTCCTGGCCAGCCCATATAATCTTCTTCATATAGACTGGCTACAAATGTTTTAGGATATATATCAAAATTACATCCCAAACTGTGGTAGCCAAGCAAGGTCTCTGGGCAGATGTAACCTTGATCTTGGGGATAAAGAGGAAAAGGGGCTTTGAACTTCTTTATCGACAACCTGGCAGGGATTTGCCAGGCTGTAGGCTCCCCAGAAGTGGAAGTCGGCCTTACTGACTGCTGTTTCCCACATGCATATCAGGAACATGGCAAGTAATGGCCCATAATAAACATCTCCTGAGGGAATGACCAGAAATATGGACAGCAAACCCAAAGAAAATAATTCTTTTTTTTTTTTTTTTTTTTTTTTTTCGGTACGCAGGCCTCCCACTGTTGTGGCCTCTCCCATTGCGGAGCACAGGCTCCGGACGCACAGGCTCAGCGGCCATGACTCACAGGCCCAGCCGCTCCACGGCATGTGGGATCTTCCCAGACTGGGGCATGAACCCGTGTCCCCTGCATCGGCAGGCGGACTCTCAACCACTGCGCCACCAGGGAAGCCCAGAAAATCATTCTTATTTCAGAGATTCGACTAGGCTGGAAGGTTGGCTATAAGGGTCTCTTAAGTGTTCTCAAATATTTCAGAAAGTCTAATGGAAACTGTGCATTTACCTTAATAGAGATGGGATAGGACAATTAAAGGTCAAGTTTCCTCAGCTTTAGCAGACATTGTATCAAGCCATGGTACAAGACTGGTTGCTGTGTGCAGACCAGAAGTTCTGACTGTGCACACTGTAGTGGGCAGGGAAAGGCTCCCACTCCTCTGAAGACAGGGTAATGTGACCAGGACACGTTTACCAATGAATAGGCTCCGGGGGCTCTCAGAGGTCAAGGACATCCCTCACTAAGCTCCTCCTCTCCAAGCTCAGGTGAGGGGATTCCAGGCAGGGCTGACTTCTCGCTCTTCCTCCTTTTCTAACCCTTGTGCTATGGGGCACCGCAGGCTCAACCAGCAGTCAAATCTGGTGGAGGAGGAGAGGCCCTAGTTAAGGGCTGAGTATAAACTACGTCTTCCAGGCCAGTCTACCAGGCACACCAAGCCAGAGATGAAGGGAACTCGGTTCACAATGAAATGGGGCTCATTGGCCATTTTCTACCATCCTCTGAGCACATGTGTCCCTTGGGAACTGCACAGGGACGGGGACTGACCTGGACAGGATTCACAGAGGGTCCTGCCCACCTCCCACAGCCGGAAATGAGACCACCTCTCCCTGAGGTACTTTAAGAGGGAAGAGCATTCCAAAAATAGAAGTTGATAAGCAGTGAGTGGTAGATCACGTCAGGAAACTGTGATTTCTCTCACCACAACTCTTAACGGAGCGAACTAACTGCAGATCATTCCAGGCACAAAGCACTAACCCAGCAAGGAGGGCGAGAACTTGGGGTTTGGCAGACCAGGGTGCTAATCCTGGTCCCACCTAAGTTGCTAAGCAGCCCTAGCCAGACAAGGCGTTTCACCTTCCCTGGTCCCAGGTGTACTGAGCAGTCGAAAGAGGGTGTTGGGTTACCAGATAATCTCTGTTTCCCTTCCAAGTCTGGCAGTCGACAGTTCAGTGAATGACAACTTTGCCTGGTATCAGAAGCACATGCCTTCCCCTCGAGCCAACGCAGACCATTTGCAACACACATACTTATCAGCAAACTGGAATTCAGTGCTTGCTGCACTGGTCCCTGCCAAAGGCTTCTTAAAGCCATCTGATAGCCCAGAGACAGTCTAATAGATGTGCTAACCACCCCAAAGAGCTGGTACACATGAAAGAGATTCCTCTCCGTTAATATTTATTAACCACTGAAGGTGGGCACTTTGACATATATTATCTCACTTAAAAACCTTTCTTCTGGGCTTCCCTGGTGGCGCAGTGGTTGAGAGTCTGCCTGCTGATGCAGGGGACACGGGTTCGTGCCCCGGCCCAGGAACATCCCACATGCCGCGGAGCAGCTGGGCCCGTGAGCCATGGCCGGCTGAGCCTGCGCGTCCGGAGCCTGTGCTCCGCAACGGGAGAGGCCACAACAGTGAGAGGCCCGCGTGCCGCAAAAAAAAACAAAAAACAAAAAAAACCACCTTTCTTCCCTTGTTCTTCTCTGGTGGCGCAGTGGTTAAGAATCCGCCTGCCAATGCAGGGGACATGGGTTCGAGCCCTGGTCCAGGAAAATCTCACATGCCGCATGGAGCAACTAAGCCTGTGCACCACAGCTACTGAGCCCATGAGCCACAACTACTGAAGCCTGGGTGCCTAGAGCCCACGCTCCACAACACGAGAGCCACTGCAATGAGAAGCCCGCACACCGCAAAGAAGAGTAGCCCCCGCTCACCGAAACCAGAGAAAGCCTGCGCGCAGCAACGAAGACCCAATGCAGCCAAAATAAATAAATGTATTTTAAAAATTAAAAAAAAAAACTTTCTCCCCGGTTTTCCAATAGATGAACTCTTGATAGAACTAATAGCGGTCTTTCAGGTCTAGGTTTCTCCTAACCTTATTATGACACTACATTATCAATCCCTTCAGACTCTCCGGCTCTTGTCCATAACTAATACACGGCATCGCAGAACACAGTCCTGAGCCTAGTTATCTCAGCCTCCTACTGTTTTGCCTTCACTGAGTAGCAACTTATTTTAGAATCCTTCCTCCATTTGACAGTGTCCTTGTATTTTATTTATTTATTTTTAAATTTATTACTAAGCTCTGGTTGGAGATACTATTTACCTGGTGTTCCTCATTCAAGGGCCCAGGAGGCTATTTTTTTTGTTTTTTTGGGGGGTGTGGAATCTTACCACCGCCCATAAATATGTAAGCTTCTTCGATCAGAAATTGAAAACTGTGTAATACCAAGTTTGTCTTCTTGTCTCATTTAAAGCCCAAATTAGCAGCCATTACAGTAATCAAGCATCTCAGATACTTAGTAGCATCTATTCCTCTATTTCCTCAGCCTTCCCAAATACTCCTGGATATAAATGGGCATAAACATCACAAATAAATAGAGGGAGATTAAAAGCACAGGCTATCGATGTGAACCAGGGCTCTGCTTGTGACCATGAAGCCTCAGGTGTGCTAATTCACATCCAAGTCAGTACACTCAGCTGGAGAATCCTGATTCCCAAATCATAATTTCTCAGAAGATCCTCCTTCATAGAAAGCATTTATTTAGTGCAGTTCTTGGCTTATAAGTATTCAGCAAATATTCATTCATATTAACATCACCTTGGAACCCAAGTTGTCCTGCATTTCATTCCCATTCTTTCAATGACTTTATTGATTCCTCTTTGTTTTCTCCAATCCACTGACCCCTGACTTTTTTACCAGCCCATGGCTCCTTCCTGCCCTTACTTTTCTTAGATCCCATAGTCCATCATTACAGTCACAGCAGTGCCAACTTCGTCAACAGTGTGTTCTCTCTCTTGTCATTGCTCACCCACCTGGCTAAAGTGCATCTCTGCTGAATCCAGCTCTCTGCTTTGTCTCCAAGAGACAGTGAAGTGTAAGGCCTAATGGTCCTAGCTCTGGAGTGAGACTGCCCAGGGCTCAAAATCTTGCTTTGCCACCTAACACCTGTGTATCTTTAAGTAAACTGCTTATCACTTCAGTAAAATGAGGATGATATAATAATGCCTGACTCAGGGATATGTAATGAAGTTTAAATGAGACTGTACACTTAGACTTGCACTAGCATAGGAATTAAATAGCTTAATAAACATCAGCTAGCATTCTGTTTGTTACTATCACTCTATGCTTGAGCCAATGGAATGAAGGTGGGGAAAATCACATACCCAGACAGACTGCTTATACTGTACAAGTAGAACCACAAACATCAGATGGGCCCTTGACACTGTCTAGCAACTCTATTTGACTTCCCTGGTACACTTGCCCTCCCGCTCTCCCACAACACTACCTCCTGGCTTTAGCTCTTATCCCAAATCTCTTTTGCTCTCAGCTGATGGCCTTCCCTCCTGCTGCAGGGGGAAAACAGAAGCCATCAGGTGAATACTACTTCATCTGACCACCGTCCAATATACAACTACCCACATGTGGACTTACTTTCTTTACCTTCTCCCTAATTCAATGGAAGGAGGGTCTTTGCTTCTGTCAAAGACCAATCCCTATACTTGGCTTCCAGGTCCCCTGCCCTGTGACTTTTCTAAGGACCTTCCTCCTGAACTCATCCCTCTTTTCTCTGCATCTTCAGTTCCTCCCCAAGGTAACCCTCGATGATTCTCACCTCTTGGTATTCATGCCCTTGCATATCTCCCCCACCTTAAGTGTGGGTGGAACCCATGATTCACTTCTAACCAATAGAATATGGCAAAGATGATGGAGTACTGCTCCTGTGATTACAGTGCCTTATATGAGTCTCCATCTTGCCAGCAGACAGGGGCTAAGATTCTCCTTGCTGACTTGATGAAGTAAGAGGCCATGTTGAGGAAACCATGTAATAAAGTACTGCAGGAGTAGAGGTGGGGTGGGGGAGAGGGGCTGGGGGAGAGGGGCTCTAGGAGCTGAGGGCAGCCTACAGGTAACAGGCAGCAAGAAGCTGGATCCTCACACCTACAGATGCAAGGGAATGAATTCTGCTAACAACCTGAATTCTTCCCCAGTCAAGCCTCCCAAAGAGACCACAGCCCACCCAACATTTTGACTGCAGCCCTGTGAGACTCATCAGCAGACCCAGCCAAGCCTGGCCCTGACTCCTAACCCACATATACCGGGAGAATGGTTGTGAGCCAAAAAGTTTGTGGTACTTTGTTACACAGCAACAGAAAACAAATACACTTCCTACACACACAACAGATCATTCCCAACATGCTGTAGTCACTACATTAGAGTCTACAGTATCCTATCTTTAAAAAAATCTAAACCATATGCTCTCTCCCCCTTCTCTCTATTCTCCTTTCCAACAAGAGAGTTTTTTTTTTTTTTTTTTTTTTTTCGGTACGCGGGCCTCTCACTGTTGTGGCTTCTCCCGTTGCGGAGCACAGGCTCCGGACGCACAGGCTCAGCGGCCATGGCTCATGGGCCCAGCCGCTCCACGGCATGTGGGATCTTCCCAGACCGGGGCACGAACCCGCGTCCCCTGCATCGGCAGGCAGACTCTCAACCACTGCGCCACCAGGGAAGCCCCCAACAAGAGAGTTTTTCACTATGTCCTTTGCCTCTACTCACTGCTCAGCCCACTTGGGTCGCATCCCCGACTTCACATTCTTTGGTTACAGATACCCATATGTTCCATATTATCGAATCCAAATGAACATGTCTCTGTCCTTATCTTACTCATATCCCAGTGGTATTCAACACAGTTCATCACTCCCTACTTTTGGAACTAAATGGACTTTCCATTTTCTAGTTTTCCTTTGACATGTTTGGCTGCTGCTTCTCTATCGTCTTTGCCGGCTTCTCCTCCCACACCCAAACTTCAACAGTGCTGTGCCCCAGAGTCTGGCCCAAGGCTGTCCTCTGGCCTGCTGCACTCTCTTTCTCATCCCCAGCTTTAAATGACATCAACACATCTCCCAAATTTCTCTCTCTAGCTGTGGCCTCTCCTCTCAGCTCCACACCTTACAGCCATCCGCCTACTTGAAGTTTCCATGCCGGTGTCTACGCGACATCTTGGACTTAACATGCCCCAAACAGAAGACTTGATTTTTCTCTTTGCAAAAATCTGTTGTTCTCCCAGTTTTCCCAATCTCAGCAAATGGCACATTTGGCCAACCTTTACACTGGGGCCTCATCTTGCATTCCCTTCTTTCTGTCACCCTCCCCCCGCCACATAATCCATCAGCAAGTTATTGCAGGTGGATCTTCACAATCGATCCTGAATTTGTTCCCTCCTCTCTAACTCCACTCCTAGTCCAAAGTGCCCTCGCCTCTCATGTGGACTTCAACGATCGCCATCTAACTGGACCCCTGCTCCTCCCTGCTGTCCTCTATACTCCACACAGCATGACCTTATTAAAAATACAAACCATTTTGTATGTTTAAAACTTTCCAAAGACTTCTTACTCTACTTTAAAAAGGTCCACCAGGCTCTATGTCGCTGGCCTTTACCTGCCTCCCTGACATACCAGGCGCTCTGTCGCTGGCCTTTACCTGCCTCCCTGACATATCTCCAGCAAGTTCCAGCCATAGTCATCCTCTTCTCCCTCTTCCCACCTCAAGACTTTTGCAACTGTTATTCTGGAAAGATCTTCCCAAGTTGCACGTCTCAAATCTCAGATCAAATGTCCCCTCCTCAGAGAGGCCTTCTCCCTACAAGCTGTCTCCTTCCTCCTAGACACTGAGATATCGTTATCTCCCTCATGGCATGCATCACAATCTCAAGCGCCATGCTTATTTATTTGTCTGTTTGGTTGCTTGTTGCTCTGGCTTCTCTTGCTGGATGTGGGCATCTGGAAGGTGCTTACTGCTGTGTTCTAGAATAGTTCCTGGCACATATTAGGTGCTTGATAAATATGTGAATAAATGAATGCCTAAATATATATAAGATATTGACATTAATATATGCATTAGAATAAGATGATACTATTTTATTCATCAGAAATACCTCTTCAGATGCAGTGTCAAGACGGCTTTAAAGCAGTAAAAGATTACAAAAATTATACCTCAAACTACTCAATATATAAATTCCTGAAAAGTTATGGGCAAACCACAACAATATAAAATGAAGCCCCTTTTGAAAGAATTAAGCAGAAATTTGCTCGGAAATGTGAAAAATCTTTTTTGATAGTGTGAATGATCACACCCTAGTTCTTTTATTTTTATAGATTTGATTTCTTTTTCCTACATTGAGTTTGCTTTGAGCACGGACCATAAATTATAATCAATTTTTCTATCACAAACTGTGCAACCACTGTCCAAGCCACAAGACATCTTTTCAGTATTTCTGAACAAAAATGCTAAGGAGTCACTACTCTTGTTCCTTAATGTCACTGATGTCATGTGATTTAATTCCAAACCCAGCTATATCCTGTAGCCATACAATGCGGGCTTTTTATTAGACCACGGTAATGATGGTGGTCATGGTCTGGATTCCAACAAGCAACTGTCAAAAACTATCATCCCAAATGACTACTTGCTGAAAATTTCTCACTCCCAGAGCTGGTATTTCCAGGGTGGTCTAGGAAAGAAATCTGTGCCCAAGTCTACTCTGGGGCTATTCTAAATGCTGATGTTTAACATTTCTTTGGAACTGCAGTTTCATGCTTTGAGGAGCTGACTTTTTTCTACAAGCCCCTGAACATTTTTTTTTCATAGTCTCTAACTAGTAAGCTCATTTGTTTATGTGTTTTTCTTCCTGAAATACCAATATCTTCTGAAAACTCCTATCAATAGTTTTATCCAGTTGATTTTAAGCACCACTCTTCAGAAAAATCACTCACTCCACTGCTTCCCACTTGCTGCCCTCAAAACTTCTTAGCAACATACACTGTGCAAGAACCTCAACGTGGTTTGCTTTGGCCAATCACATGCCTGAAAGCCCAGCCAGTCAGTTGTGTAATAATAAAGCCCTTATCTCCTGAAGATACACAAACGGAAAGATCTCTCGGTGCTTCAGTACACAAGGGCCTTTGCTTGAAATCTCAGCAGAAACTCACATCTATTTTAAATGGCAAATTCCCCCCACTTTCTCTGGTTTCCTATTTTTTTCCCCATTTTCTATGTTGAGGAGGGGGGAAAAACCCCAGTGCTAAACAATGTCGAGTTTTAAGCCGCGGGTGCGGGGTGGGCGGGGCGGCATTGCCAAAAGCTGCCAGCAAAATGCATGTATACACCGGGACTTGGTTTTTTGCTGTTCTGGGTTTACCGGTTCCCTCACAGGCGCTTTTGACGGAAACTCATCCACAATTGTTCTTGGAGGCAGGAGGGGTTGAGAGATTGACAAGAGAAGCTGTTTGCTAGTTCCTATGAGCTTGTCGAGTCCTCAGAGTAAGGGGAAGGGGGCCACTCGTGCTTCCTCGGGGAGGACTACAACCTCACTGCCTCCCTACCTCGCCCGTCCCCACCGGGCGCAGACCGGCGCCTACCTCGTCCCATCGCCAAGTTCCCCGCCTCGCTCGGGAGAAGCGTCCTTTGCCCGCACCCACATCAGACAGCACGCCCGCCTCGGCCTTGGAGGAAAGTGGGAGCGGCGGCCCGGTGAAGGTGCTGGGGCCCGAGCGGTGAGCTCATCAGCCCCCTAGCTCTACCCGCGCGGCCGCCCAGGCCGCCGGACACACCCCTCCCGTCCCGGCCTCTGCGGTTCCCGGTACCGGCCTCATCCCGCTCCGCGCCGGGCCCCCGGGCCCGTCCCCTCACCGCGCAGGAGGGTCCCGCGCGCGCTAGTCCCCGCAACCCGCACGCACCTTCAATGCTCCCCGGCCCGGGCCCTTGGGGAGCTGGCGGCCGGGGCCGAGGGCCACGAAGCGCTCCTCGCCGTCCTCGTCGTCGTCGTCGCCGTCCACCACCTCGACGACCACCTCCTCGTCCTCGTCTTCCTCGTCGTCATCCTCCTCCTCCGCGCCCCCTCGGGGCTTCGCCTGCACCCGCCCGAGCCCCCTCCGCCGCCTGCTCCCGCCCTCTTCGTCCTCGTCTTCCTCCCCCAGAAGCAGCAGCACCGGAGACGAGGCGGCGGCGGCCCCGGCGGCCCGAGGGGGGCCGGTCCCGGCGCTGCGCGGCGGCGGCAGTGGCGGCCTCCAGTTCTCCGGGGCCGGGGCTGGGGCCGGCGCCGGGGCCGGGGCCGGGGCGGGGGGCGGCAGCCCGGGCAGCGCGCCTTCCCGGGTGGGCGCGGGGCCTGGCGGCTGCAGCGCGGCGTTCCCCCGGCGGCTGCCCAGGCTGGAGCGCTTGGCTAGACGCCGCGCCTGCATGCCTGACCGCGGGCTGCCTGCCGCCGCGCCGAGCCGGAGTTTGTCACCTCCCCCCTCGTCCTCCTCCTCCTCCTCTTCCTCCCCGGGCGGCCGCTGTGGTCGCAGGCGCCCGGGGCGCGGGGCTGCGGGGGGCTGCGGGGGCCGCCTCCCCGGGCCGCCGGCTGCCACTGGCTGCAGAAGCGCGGGCGCCGCCTTCGCTGGACCGGCCCGTGGGGACGCCGGCGGCCGGCGGCTACGGCGGGGCGGCGCGGCGGCCGCGGGCGGGGGTGGGTGTGAGCGAGCGGCGCGCTGCCGCCGCCGCCGCCGTCGCCGCCGCCCCGGAGCCGCGGGCCGCGCTTCGCTCCATGCGGCCGGCGATCGGGCCCGCGCGCTCCGGGCCTACAGCTGCCGTGCCCCGGCGCGAGCTGTTTGTGTTGTGTATTTTCCACTACCGCCCCCCTCTTCGCGAGCCATTCCTCGCAGCCCTCCGGTCGCCCCGCGCAGACAAAACCCGGACTGGATTTATTTTTCCATCCCACAGCCTCCGAAAATCGGGTGCTTCCGAACGGTCGGCCCAGCCGCGAGGGCCCACGCTAACCCGTGGCTGCTTATCCCCTTTGGACGGAGGAGGATCGACTTGGCTGGAAGTAGGGTTGGCGGTCAACGTCAGACTTTTGAAGGAAGAGATTTGCCGCAAGTCATTTAATGGTCTCTGCCGGGCAAGGCGACTACTCTTGAGCTTATATGAAATCGGGGAAGGTGTACCAACCCGAGATTTGGCGTTAATTCCTAACCTGAATCATCAGACTCCTTTGGATTGTTGAGGTACTGTTTCAGGACATTGCCCGCCAATCTCTCCGTCTCCTTGAACACACCATTCTAGGCCCTTCCTATTGAGCTCTCTTGGCGCTGTGCTAAGTCTTGCAGCTTTTATTTCTGCATTTTTACCTTGAGTGCCTGATTATAAGGCTAAATTTCAAGAAGCCTTCGGTTCTCACCATTCAATGTGTAGACTGCTGGCACTGTCTGGGCCTTTGGAGAAACAAACCGGGGCGAGGGTTCAAGATTACTTGAGTTTATTATTGTAAAAATTAATACGAAGTAAGATCAAGTGTGGAAACCAAACACATAACCGGTTCGCCACATAACTAATGGCACTGTCACTTTCTAAGGATTTTTAGGTGTGACAAAGAAAAGTCATTTGCTACTGTTTGGGGTTAGGCTGTATGGTAAGCCGTGTCCTTTACATTCAAATCGTAAGCCAAATTCCACCTCTGTAGCTGAGAGCTGGGGAGGATCTCACTCACCACACATTCTGGCAGGTGCCTCCATGAGGCCAGTGTAAAAAGATGACCTCACCCTCAGCTCCCTTTCATGGTAATTACTGTAAGAGATTTAACATCATGTGCCCTGTTAGACACTTGAAGGCAGCTCATTAAATGCTCACTTATGATGTCTTCCAACTGTTGAACATTTCCAGTGGGATGAGGACAAAAATTCTAAAATGAACTTTTTCTTCTTCCTGAATCAGAGTAGCTTCCTGATAGGCCTATTTCAAGTAACGACACTCTCATTATAATCATTCAGGCCCAAAATAGCGGTATCATGTTCACTCCCTTCTCTACCTTATTCCTAGAGGCAGTTGCCCACAAGTCCAATCCATTGATCTTTCTGAAATGCCTCTTGAATCCACGCCTTCCTTTCCATTCCCAAAGCTCCTACAGAATTTCATGACCACAAAAGTGAAAGTTTCTAACAAGCTTTCTACACCCAGTTTCTCAAGAACACACCCTGCCCTGACCCCCTCCAACCATCAGCACTGGATTCACCTTCCCCAAACTTCATTCAGATCAAGGCATTTTCCGGCTGAACTTTTCATTTGTCAACATTTCACTGGAGAATTCAGAGAGAGAAAAGAAAATGGTTTGAGCATTTTAAGAGATGGTTGTGTTTGATCAAAGCATGGAACAGCAGAGGTCAGCCAAGAAGTAAACTAATCAGTATCAGTGAGTGTGTGTGAAGAATGAAGGTCACTGAAATGATTTCATTTCCATTGCAAGAAATTTACCTTGGTCCATTCAAGGGATGATTTTAGAAAAAGGCAGCAGGGTCTTTCTCTGACCAGGAAGAATAAAGATCAGAGGCAAGGGGTTGGCTGATAGGTACAGGGAGGCTGGTGGAGAAGAAAGAAGGTGAGACAAGTGGGCTAATGGTTAAACACGTGGTCTCAGGAGCCAGAGTACCTGGGTCTGAATCCCGGTTCTGGATTTACCAGCTATATGCCTTTACTCACCCTCTCTGTGCCTCAGTTTCCTCATCTGTAAAATGTGGATAATAGTAGAACCTTCCTAATAGTAAAGTTGTTTTGTAGGATAATGAGTTAATATGTGTAATCATCTTAGAAGAGTGCCTGGAACAAGGAAGATCTATATAAGGGCTTGTTACATTAAATGTATTGATGGTGGTGTATAAACAAGGTATTTTGGGGGTGCTGTCAAAGAATAACAAGGTAGCTCTCTTTTAGCAAGCTCAGAACTGTCAGTGACTACAAGAACCTGCATTTAAAGCCCAACTACATCTTATCAAGGGGCTATGGGCAGGCCAAAGGTAAGCTTTTTATGTCTAAAACTGTCATAGATGATGGAAAGTAAGTGTTTTCCTGAAAACTGAGAGGAAAGACAGAGGAGTGAAATGAGTTCCTGATTGGTGTTTGTGGTTTAGTGGAAGAGGTACTAATTTACACCATTGTACTTTCTTTCAAAGTTGCTACATGTACTTTGAAATCAACTTGTTCTTTCTCTCAGGCCACCTCAGTGGAGCCCACACACATCCATTCCCTGGCTTCACTGGGCCCAAGACGCTGCCCTCTGAGCAGGAGAAAAAGACTGACCTCGATATTGGGACCACTAAGTTAAGGCTAATGTCACAAAAGAGGTTTGCTGCAAGCTGGGCGTTGAGAGAAGAGAAGGATCTAGATGGGCAGGGAGACCAGTATTATCCAGGCAAATTCAGGCCACTGCAGACCAACCTCATGAAATCAGAGCACGTATAGCAAGAAATAAACTCCAATTATCTGATTCATCAGGAATCAAGAAATATGTCAGGGCTTCCCTGGTGGCGCAGTGGTTGAGAGTCCGCCTGCCGATGCAGGGGACGCGGGTTCGTACCCTGGTCCGAGAAGATCCCACATGCCGCGGAGCGGCTGGGCCCGTGAGCCATGGCTGCTGAGCCTGCGCCTCCGGAGCCTGTGCTCCGCAACGGGAGAGGCCACAACAGTGAGAGGCCCGTGTACCAAAAAAAAAAAAAAAGAAATATGTCATTACATGGGCTCATGGAGCACTGCTCATGGCATTCATGGCTCAGAAGTCAAGAAATGTCTCGTGATGCCAGGCACAGGAGGAGGAGCCGGTGCTGTTTCCCTGTCCTCTGTTCCCCAAACATAACATATTTTTACTTCTAGTACCGGGAACAATTGTCACTGAGGATGAGGTGTGCCTCTAAGTCATGGGACACAGAAGGCACGTCTTCCAGAGAATCTGGTTTAACATCATTTAAAACACGCCACCATTCATTCAATATGTATTTATTGAGCCCTGCTAAATGCCAGGCATTGTTCTTGACAGTGGTGTGCAGCAGCGAACAAAATAACCCTCACTGGGGGGAGAGCAGACAACCACCAAAGACTATAAGTGAACTCTGTGATCGCATAGATGCCATAAGCGCTATAGAGGAAAATTAAGCAGAAGAGGGGGTAGAGAGTGCTGGAAGTTTAATATAAAGAAGTAAATATTTATATTTAATGTTTATTTAATATATTTAATTTCTTATTTGTAACTTATTATATTTATTGATAATGATCTGTAATTAAATTTATTAAAATTTATTATGTATTTCTCGAATATATAATATTTCATATTATATTTAATATAAATAAATATATTAAAACAAACCTAAGAACAGTACGGATCATAATGTAAAAGTTGACTGAAGGGCTTCCCTGGTGGCGCAGTGGTCGAGAGTCCGCCTGCCGATGAAAAGACACGGGTTCGTGCCCCAGTCCGGGAAGATCCCACATGCCGCGGAGCGGCTGGGCCCGTGAGCCATGGCCGCTGAGCCTGCACGTCCGGAGCCTGTGCTCCTCAACGGGAGAGGCCACAGCAGTGAGAGGCCCGCGTACTGCAAAAAAAAAAAAAAGGTGATTGAAACTTGCAGCAGCGGGCTGTTTCAAGCATTACAATGAACTCTATCTTTTTCCCTTGGATAGGATCAATTCTCTGCATCCTGCATGCTTTGGCTGAACAGTTTGAGAAGCACTGATGAGGAAGACAGAGGATGGGCTTTGAAATAAAGGCCACCGCACAACCATAGAGCAACTGCCTGCCTCGTGCCTGGTTTCTTCTGATCCTAAATGATTCTTAAACCTTTGAATTCTGAGCCCCAAAGATACCCAAAGCATTTTTTTTTACATGTACTAAGAAATTGTACAAAGAAAATAAGGCTCAATTTAACATTTTGTTCAATTTTTTAAAAATTCAAGAGTCAGAAAAAGAATAATCACACTCCCCAAATCATCAAGGATAACCATAACCAGGGCAGAAATATAACAAATGTCTACCCTCCCACAAGAGCTCATTTATGTCCTTGAGAACCTTAAATAGATGGATTCCTTGAGAGTGGCAGCTCCTTTCAAAAATTATTTTAAAACTAAAAGTAAAAATTTGCCCTTTAAACAAGTTATAAAAGTAAGATTAAGTTAGCTTTTCCACACTTCTGGGAAACTTAAAAAAATGATTTCAGATGATGACTGTCATCCCACCGTATGAAAAATAGATTAAGGTTTAGAGAATCACTCAGCTATTACACCCTTCAGGCTGAAAGCCTGTGTAAGTCAAGCATAAACCTCCACCCAGATAAATGTTTCTTCCATGAGCAATTAACTCAAACCCTTTTTAACAACACAATGTACCTTCTACACAGTTCTTTAAAATAGCTCCCAGAGACATGGATTTGTTTTCAATTTATTATTATTATTTTTTTTAGTGAGCATAAAACTGATAGAATTACTTCTTTTTTATGTGACACATTTGCTATTTTGGGGCGGTGTGTGTGTGTGTGTGTGTGTGTGTGTGTGTGTGTGTGTGTGTAGACGAGAGAGAGATTTTGTTTGTTTCCTGATCATTTTATTCATCTCATATTGGCACTTGAAAGGCAAGGGAAAGAACACTGGACTGGGATCCCAGAGACTTGGGTTTGAATCCGGATCTGAGGATCACTTGCCATATGAATAGTTAAGTCCCCCTGCTTGGGTTTGAATCCGGATCTGAGGATTACTTGCCATATGAATAGTTAAGTCCCCTAATCTTTTTTTTTTTTTTTTTTTTGAGGTACGCGAGCCTCTCACTGTTGTGGCATCTCCTGTTGCGGAGCACAGGCTCCGGACGCACAGGCTCAGCGGCCATGGCCCATGGGCCCAGCCGCTCCGCGGCATGTGGGATCTTCCCGGACCGGGGCACGAACCCATGTCCCCTGCATCGGCAGGCGGACTCTCAACCACTGTGCCACCAGGGAAGCCCCAGTCCCCTAATCTTGGCAGGGTTCACAACTCTAAGATGAATGAGGTGTAGTCTTGAAGGTCTTTCGACATTTGAGATCCATTATGTCAGATATGGACCCGAAGTATGATTTAAGTTTGAGATTAAGCCAAATGCTCATTATTAAAATCCACAAATGGAGTCTAACATGTATACCTACAAATGTATGTAGGATCTCATATAGACATCCCCTCTAACCCAATGTGACATACTGTATCTTAGGACTGCCATCTCTGTTCCTATCAACCTCACCCTTAATTTCATTGGCCCTCTCTGCTTTTCTGGGAATGCAAAATTATGAAACTGTGCCAACATTTGCTACCATCTTATTTTACTAGTTATCTCTTTGGTGATAAGTTGCCCTAATGACTACAAACCAAGTAGTTGCTATTTTGTATTATTTGTATGAACATCTCTTTCTATAAACTGAGGATTGCCTCCACCCAAGATGTATATTTACTTCCTACTAATGGTATTTTCATATCTCTGAAGTTTTGCTCTCATCTTTCTTTTCCTATCGCTTTTTTTCATCTAAGATCCTTCTGGTACAAGGAACTGAAATCCCCACTCACCCAAAATAAAAAAGGAGGGAAGGGATTTATCAGTTTGGATAACTCAACCACAGATGGGCCTCAGTTTGGGGAAAATTAGATTCAGGGCTTATGTGATGTGTGGTCCTCTATCTTTCTCTGTGTGTGTGTGTGTGTGTGTGTGTGTGTGTCTGTGTGTATGTGTGACTTGTTTCATTATCTGGTCAGCTAGACCCAAGTCATAGGCATCTCTGGCCATACACCTATCAGCCTTGTGACCAGGAGCAGAGGAGTTCTTTGTTGCCTGCAGTAGTTAAAGAAATCCCTGCAAAGGACCCTGGATGGCCCTCTGGGTTATGAGTCCGTGTCTGTGGCCAAGGGTGGAGTGCTGTGATTGGCAGCCTTCACCAAACCACATGGTTAAAGGGAAGAAGGATGGTTACTGTCCTGGGCAGAAAAAGAACATAAAAGGCCACCATGTCTTATAAATATAACCAATATTATCTAAAATCTGAAACGTAAAAATGAGTCAAAGGAAAAAAAACACATCTAATCTAATCTCCCTACCAAAAGACAACTACTGATATTGTTTTGGTATTTTAAAAAAATTTTTCTTTCCATGTTTTTTTTTGTTTTGTTTTTCCACCTGGTTTTATAATTTAAGCTTTTGCTCACATATGGCAATATAACTTGTAGATGGATTGTGAGCTAGTAGGAAAAAATAAATTGTGAAAATATTACAAGAAAATGTGGATGAATATTTTTATAAACCCTGGGGAATGACAGCCATTATAAACAGGATGTCAAGTCAGAGCCGTAGCAAAAGGCTGATAAATTTGACCACAAAAGAAAAAAACCTTTAAACTCTATGGCAAAAGTACCATTAAAGAGTTTTAAAAGGCAAAAGATGGTAGGTTTTCGACACAAAATCAAGGATTAATATACAGCCAAGTACAAATAATTCAGTTTTATTAAAACAATTAAATATAATATTCACCTATCAGACTGGTAGAAATGTTAAATCTTTGATAATATTCAGTGTGACTGACAGTATGGAGAAATGGGGCCTCATGGATACTGTTACAGTATTTACCATAATTCTAAAATGCACTTACCATTGGAAACCAGTGATTTCACTTCTAGCTGTGGACCCTAGAGAAATATTGGTACATGAGCACAAAGGAGCACAGAGAGGGTCCTTGTTACGGCACTGGTTTTAATAGCAGAATATTGAAAGCAGTGTAAATACTCATCAGAAGGAGAATGGTTTAAAAAGAAGCCTTTGACAACAAGGGAACCACTATGCAGCAGCTAAAAAAAGTGAGGGAGATCTCTCTGTACTAAAAGGGAAGAGGCTCAAAGTTTTAAATGGAAAAGGCAAGATGTAAAATTATATTTATACATGATCTCATTTGTGTTTAAAGCAAAATGCCACAAAGTATAATGTACACTCTACATAGTGTGATTTCAGATGGAAAAGTAGATAGATAGATGGGAAAGTGACTGAAAGTTACCTCCCAACCCTGGGAGAGGTGAACGGGATTGAGGGAAGAGGTAAAGGAGGCCTCCTACTTTCTGTATTTTTGGCTTTTTAATAAACTTGAATTTGTGTTCAAATATTATATAGGTCACTTTAAAATAAAGAGTAAAAACTCTTCATAGCATGATTTTTACTACAGAATATTCTGTCCAGCTGTTGTGCTATGATTTCACCATGTTTTGCTATTTTCAACAGGGCACTGCCAACTTTTGTACAGAAAACATTATACATCTTCTGGATTCCTTCCTTAGGATCAGAGCCAGAAGTGGAATCAGTGGTCCCAGGGTATGCACATTTTTTGGATACATTTCACTAGATGGTTTTCCAAAGGAGTTACCGAAATTGACATTCTGACAACCATGGGAAAGTGGCCGATTTTCTGCACTCTCCCTCGCTTTGATCATATCATATCTCATTCTTTCCATCTTTCCCTCTCTTTGCTACTTTGATAAATGTTCCATCAAATCTCATTTTGTTTTAATTTCTTCCTTTGATCATTAACAAAGTATTTCCCCATGTGTTCAAGTTTTATTTCCCCTTCTGCAAATTCTTTTCTTATCCTTTGCCCATATTCCTACAAGAGTCTGGGTCCTCTCCACTGGTATAAGTGCTCCACATTAAAAGTCCTCTTGTCATAGTTTTTGCAGATACTTCCCTAGCTTTGCTCTTTCTCTTTGAATTTCCTCATGTATTCTTCCCCAAAGCTTTAGATGTATCTATGGGCCTTCCTTTTTCTTTCTTTGCTGATTTTATTTACAAATTCCTATCACTGTTTTCCCCTGAGGTTTGTACTAATAACCTCTGCTAGACTTCATCCTTTGTCATTTTCCTTCAATTCTTTTTATTTATTTATTTACTTTTGCTGCAAGGCTTCATTTCAATTTTGTTTATATGTTATCCAACATACTAATTTGCGTATACTACAGAATGTGCTAATTGCTTATTCTCAAAATTAAGTTTTCAAATTTGGTCTCATTTACTTAGTATTGATTACATGCATTCCTGTCTGTATTTTAGTTAATAACTCTTGGTTAATCCTTCATTTTAATAGAATTTTTTTTTTTTTTTTTGCGGTACGCAGTCTTCTCACTGTTGTGGCCTCTCCCGATGCGGAGCACAGGCTCCGGATGCGCAGGCCCAGCAGCCATGGCTCACGGGCCCAGCTGCTCCACGGCATGTGGGATCTTCCCGGACCGGGGCACGAACCCGTGTCCCCTGCATCAGCAAGCGGACTCTCAATCACTGCGCCACCAGGGAAGCCCTATTAGAAATATTTTTTTAAGTTTAAATAATTATCATCTAAACAATAATATCTCTAATAAGTAATGTTTTTAAAAATACTAAACTTAACCTCTTTAAAGTATTTAACATTAATATAAACGTGAGCATACAAATGGTTCATCTGCTAGCACATTCTGTAAAAACGGAATTGGTCTATATCTGCGCTGTCCAATATGGTAGCCACTAGCCACATGTAGCTATGGAGCACTTGAAATGTGGCTAGTACAAATGAAAAACTAAATTTTAAATTGCATTTAATTTTCATTAAGTTTAAATAGCCGCATGTAGCTAGTGGCTATGGGATTGGATAGTGCAGGCTCAGACCGTTCAAGGGTCATTTTCTACTTTACAGATCTATTTTTAGGTGAATGTGACTGAGCTAATTAAGGAAACAAATTACACTCATGAAACTTTGCTGCAAGTCTAAAATCCAAACTGTGTTTTCTCATCTACTTACCTAATTTTAAAAACCTAATGCTTTTGAATTATTAGCTTATATTTAACAATTCTAATTTATTACTTTCATCAGGCTTCCAATTAGGCTATTTTCAGGTTAAAGGGTTGTGAGATATCAAAAGCACCTAATGTATCCCCTCTGCTTCCAGAATTATTTTTACCTACACCATTTTAGTTCCTATGTATGTTATTTTATTCTCAAGCTATTCCAAGGAAAGAAGTGCCTGAATTAACCCCAGTAACCTATTATAAGAGTCTTGAGGGCTTCCCTGGTGGCGCAGTGGTTGAGAGTCCGCCTGCCGATGCAGGGGATACGGGTTTGTGCCCCAGTCTGGGAAGATCTCACGTGCCGCGGAGCGGCTGGGCCTGTGAGCCATGGCTGCTGAGCCTGCGCGTCCGGAGCCTGTGCTCCGCAAAGGGAGAGGCCACAACAGTGAGAGGCCCGTGTACTGCAAAAAAAAAAATAATAATAATGATCTTTACTAGTTTTAAAATCTTTTCCTATGGGTTTTCAATACAGAGTCTCGGTCATGATGCCATAGTCATTTCACCCAAGTTGTTTCAGGAGGTTTTTTTTTTTCACTACTTCTATATTATTCTACTGTTAGTGATACTGTTTTCTTGATAGCTTTAAACACCTCTCTCCCATTCTCACTTCATGTTCAATTTCTTGTTCTCCATGACCTCTGTATTCCTTTTAATACCTTGAAAATCATCACTCATTCCCTATCTTCTAGAATCTAAAATCAGATATCACCCTGAGTATATGAGCTGTCACCTTTTAGAAGAGCATTCAGCTTGTGTTACTTAGGACTATAGATATTCCTGGCCGGGATTAGCTACATAATTTGTGGAGCCCAATGAAAGATAACTATGCAGGGCTCCTTGCTCAAAATGACCATAAAGTTCAAGACAGACAGCAGAGCATTAAACCAAACGTGGGATCTTCTAAGCATGGGGCCCTGGGTGACAGTCGGCAAGCGCATGAAGTGAGCCCCATTTCCAGGTTTGTCCTGTGACACTGGGAGGGGTGGCTACAATACACTTATGGTTTCTTCCACTTCCTGTTCTCCAGTTTCTTCTCTTTCCTTGGAGAGGGAGAATTCTGCGTTAGGAACTGAAAGCTATCTTGTGCTTGGGCCTGTGGGAGATTCAGAACCTAGCTGTTCTAGGAGGACTTGGGAGCTTGTTGGGGACACTGAAGAATTTTTGAGAAGAGGAGGAATGCGGTTCAATGTGCATGTTTGGAAGGTTATTCTGGCAGCAGCCCAGAACATAAACTGGAAGGGAATGGTCGTAGAGGCAGGGAGTTCTGCCTTAGTCCAGTGAGAAACAAAGACAGTTTGAACTAAAGCAGCAACAGAGGGTAAAGTGAGGAGAAGGTAGCTTTAAGAAACACACAAAACAGAAATCAACAAAACCTCTTGACCAATAGGATTGGTCAACACGAGAGAAGAAGGAACAAAGAAAAGTTGTTTGTTTCCAACTCATGGGACTAGGCTGAGCCTAGTGAGAGTCACAGTGGGTAGGGGAGCAGAGGGAAGCTGGCTTAGGGGGGAAGATAGTACCATTTGGGGAAATGTTGAGTTTGAGGTGCTCATGGGCATCCAGGGCAAGTTGTGTGATCACTTTTTGGGTATATTGACTTAGGAGCTGTGCTGGTCCTTGGCCAATTTGCCATTGGATCCATTCCTCACTCGTCCTCCAATTTGCTCTTATTGTAGGTTGTCGATCTCTGCAAGCTGTTTCTCTCAGACACTCTTTGCAGGGGCGGCTAACTGGGTTTAGCCAAAGAGAGGCATTGATGGGAGATTAGAGAGAAGAAGGCAGAAGCCAGGAAATGCCTCCCCCGTCTCTGCTCTAGGGGTGTCCTCCCGCTGGGCTCATCTCCTCCAAGGCTCCAGTTGCCCCACATAGACCAGTGGCTCCAGTTTTCACCAGATCACTAGAACCATTGGCCACGGTATGGCCCCACCTCTTCCTGTCATCCTTCCAGCCTAGGGGGTAGCAGCTTCCAGTCACTACTTTCTGGGTTGTCTCAACAACTCTTGTTTGTTTGCTCAGCCCTTCCATCACCTGGGGGGGGGGGATGAAATTTCTTACATACTAAAATTTAGAGTGTTTTCTCTTTCCCTGCTTGCATCCTGCCTGGTACAGGACTCATTAGCATATGTAGATGTTTGCTAATGTAATTGAACATGTTTTGAGATGGCAGATGAGGACTGAAAATTGCCAATTGAGTTTGGTAAGAAGTTGGTGATATTAACAAGAGCATTTTTCAGGGGACTCCTAAAAATGAAAGTCAGATTGCAGTGGATTTAAAAAATGGCTGAGAATTAAGGAAGTCATTAGTGTACATTTCAGGTTTTTATTGTTTTCTAGAAATTTAACTCTTAAAGGAAGGAGGGAAGGAGATAGGATAAAGAGGATTTTTTGAAGATGAGAAAGACTTGGATATGATTAAAATAAAATAGAAAAGAAATAGGAATTAAGAGGAGTAACTGAAGACAAAAGACCCTAAGAGCCCAGTGGATAAATGGACTGCATTGGTAGAGGGTTACTTATTTGTCTCATATGAGAGAAAGAACCTCAAGAATGATAGAGATTGCAGATATTTTTGTAGGTAGGAGGCCAGATAAGAATTTGATTTAGTTCAAACCCAAGGGCTTCTATTTTCCCTGTGCTGGTGGGTTTCCAAAGAGTGGTGGAAATCAGCACTGGTCCCTCAGGAGAACGGGAGAAATAGCAGATACAGGTCAGGGTCAAGTCATGGCATGTGGCAGGAGCAGCTGAAATTGGCTCCCACAAATGGTGTTTCCACTGTTGAACTGTGGGAAGTTCTCCAGTTTCTCTCAGAGCTGGTGTAAGAGTGAAGAAGGCAAACACATTTGACATGTGCTGTGGTTCTCCATTGACTGGCAGCATTACCTGGAAACCTATTAGATGCAAAATCTTAAGCTATGCCCTAGACCTAATGAATCAGAAAATCTGGAGGCAGGGTTTAAGAAGCCCTCCAGGTGATTCTGATACACTCTAAGGTCTGAGAACCACTGCCTAGACCATGGCCACCACGGTGCGATCTGCAGACAAGCAACTAATTTGAAATGCAGAATCTTAGCTTTCCTGCCCCCAGAATTAGAATCTGGGTTTTAACAAGATCCCCAGGTAGTTTGTAAGCATGTTTGGTTAAGAAGCACTGAACTTGGAAGTTTATGCTCTCAAGGGGTATTTATAGATTAGCCAGTGGAGTTTAAACTAAGGGGTGGCTTTTAATGGAGTAATTTCAGCTTCAGTTTAGATGGCAGGGGATATGTCACATTTGGAGGCTAAGAACCCTGCCTGACACCATATACCCACACATTTCAAATGACACCACATAGTACACGTTCTGTCTCCTGCCATGGATTACACCTGAGACCAAGATTTGAAAATATGAAACCAAATCGAACCATATGCAGCCATGAAGGCCAATTCTTTAAAAAAGGTTATTGAGTGTCTTCTGTGTGTGCCAAGGTCTTTGCTGGACTCTGAGATGCCCAGACCATTACCCAGTTACTGTACTCAGGAGCTCCCAGTCTAACGGAGGACACAGCCACGGGATCACGGGATTACAGTGCCTCTGGTAAAGACATAAGCATAGTCTACAAGGGTATTTGGGGATGATGCAGAAGGAGGAAGCCAGTCTGGGCAGGGTAGGTCAGAGAAGCCTTGTGGAATGCGGTCCGGCCGGAGCCAAGTGTTACAAGGTGAGTGGGGATCCACCAGATGATGAAGTGTCAGGAAGGACATCCCAGGGAGAGGCAGCATGGAGGCAGAGGCACAGGGACAGCACAGAAAATTCCAGAACTCCACCAGGGGATGGGAATACATGTATGGCAATGCCAGGACACATCTCATTAAAATAACTGTTCTTTTTGACGTTTCCCCTCCAAAGTCTATGTCGTCTTACTTTTGAGCACAGCTCTTTCTGTGCAGGCTTGGGGCTCAGCTGCCTGATGGGAGCCTTCAGCAGTGGAAGCAGCACTGCCTTCAATCACTTCACACAAGGACCAACGGTCCAGAGGGGCGAAATCAAGACGTGTCAGATGGTCTGCGGAGGAGCCCCTCCATCGCCACATCCTCTCCTCTTCTCAACCCGGGAACCATGATTTCGGTGCCACAGAGAAATGTGAATACTCATATCTGGAAACATTTGACAGTCTCTTTTCTCCACTCAGTGTGGCTAAGGGCACCCTAGTGTGTACCCAGGTGAGGGAATGGGTTCCTCCATAGACCATTTTCTCCTACATCCCAGCTTCATCTTCAAAATACACCTTAAATCCGACCCATTCCACCACCTCCACTGCTACCATATTGATCCTCATCTCTAAGTTGGACTACCATGCTAGATTCCTAACTAGTCTTACTGCTTTCACTTTTGTCTTCCTACAGGCAAACTTTCACATAGCAGCCAAACGGTCTTAAGTACAGAAAACACAGTACGCCTCTCTCCTATCCAAGAACCTCCAATAATTTCCCATCAGACTCAGAAGAAATAGAAACATCCTTGAAAGGCCGAGAACACCCTGTACAATCCCACCTGTCACTCACCTGCTCTCCTCTCCTTCCCCTCCGTCCACACAGCCTTCTCCATCTTTCTCGATCACACCAGACTCATGTCCATGTCAGGCTGACCACTCTTCTAGTCCCTTCTGCCAGAGTGCCCTTCCTTCAGATCTTAGCATGGCTACTGGCTCCTGCACTCCACTCAGGCATCTGCTCAAATGTCATGTCCTTAAAGAGGCCTTTCCTCACCCCCCTGCTAAAACCGCCCTCCAAATCTGATGCTTTTTTTTTTTTCTTTAGAGCACTTATTACCAGCAGCTAGAAGACAAGCTCTGTGAGGTTAAGACATCATCAATCTTGCTAGAATAGCACCTAGCATTTGTAGATGCTCAAACATTTCTTTCCTGAATTTAAAGTCATACTCAACTCTTCCATCTCCATCCCTAGAAGAACGATTATCCAGTCTAGTGAGCTGACAAACTGATTTTTGCGTCTTTTTGTGGTAAGCTTCAGTGGTTCTCAAACTTCAACCGTGCCTCAGAAGCACCCGGAGCGTTTATGAAAACACAGGTTCAAACAAACATAATGGGTTAGTAATAAGTAGGAGTTCAGATTAGTAAAACCAGTACTTAATTATACTTGGAACTTTGTATTTCTTTGAATCTCCATATAAAGTATGAACTGTGATTTAATGCTTGAGTTTTCTTTAAAATAAATTTATTTTATTTTATTTTTTAAATTCTATTTTATTTATTTATTTATTTATTTTTGCGGTACGCGGGCCTCTCACTGTTGTGGCCTCTCCCGATGCGGAGCACAGGCTCCGGACGCGCAGGCTCAGCGGCCATGGCTCACGGGCCCAGCCGCTTTGCGGTATGTGGGATCTTCCCGGACCGGGGCACGAACCCGTGACCCCCGCATCGGCAGGCAGCCTCTCAACCACTGCGTCAACAGGGAAGGCAATGAAAAAAAAACCCCACAGGTTAATGGCACACAGCCTCAAAGTCTCTGATTCCACAGATGGGGGAGGGGCTGGAAATAGCAGGAGCAAGTCACCGGATGCTGCTGGTGCTGCTGATGCAGGTACCACAGTTTCAGAACATACGAGACATCTGCGCCAAACATCCCCTCCAGCGGTGTCCCTCCTTCTCACCTGTCTCTCCCAACCCCACTACCCTTTCTGCAATTGCCAATAGCATCACAGAAAGCCAGGAGGATTTGTGCCTGGGCTTTGCTCCTCGATAGAAGGGCATCTTTGTGATACGAAGCCCAAGGCCTCCACTTCTCACTCTCCGGGTTTTGCGCTGTAGTCAGATTCTGAAAGAAGTCTGTGGGACAAAAAAAAAAAAAATACTTGTGGAACATTATGCACTCTAATTATGTCAAAATTTGTAAAGGGAATGCTTTTCACCCTCACACCCTGTCAGGCTTTAAGACAGTGCTTTCTGTGCCTTGTAGAATATGTCAGGGTCACCAGCACTTAAAGGCTGTAGTTGGCCACAGGCAATCAAACAGGGCTCTGCGGTGGAGATTGCAAGTCTAGGCATTGACTGGTTGTTTAACTTCTGACCTGTACTATTCAGAGGGAACAGGAAAGAGATTCAGTTCTTGGGCTGCAGCAAATAGACTTCTTATTTATTCCAATAGGTAATGGGGGTGGTGGTGAAGTTTCTGAAAGACACCTCATTTTAAAGATGTATGCTATGGTCTGAGTGTTCATGTCCTTCCCAAAGTTTATATGTTGAAACCTAACCCCCAAGGGGATGGTATTAGGGGGTGGGGGCTTTGGGAGGTGAATAGGTCATGAGGGCAGGATCCTCATGAATGGGATTAGTGCCCTAATAAAAGAGGCCTGAGAGAGCTCCTTCACCCTTCCTACTGTGTGAGGTTGCAATGAGAAGACCTCTGTCTATGAGGAAGTGGGTCCTCAACAGACACTGAATTTGCTGATGTCATGATCTTGCACTTTCCAGCCTGCAGAACTGTCAAAAGCAAATGTTTGCCATTTGTAAGCCACCCAATCTGTGGTACTTTGTTGTAGAAACCCAAACAGACTAAGACAGTGTGTGTGTGTGTGTGTGTGGGTGTGTGTGGGTGTGTGTGTGTTAACTTCCATTTAGATGGATCATCCTAGTACACTTCTGGTCCTATAAGAGGCTTCTATGTTTCTTCCCCACCTCAACCTTTTTCATGCACATTAAAATTTGAGTGATAATTCTGAGCCCCATTTTCCTTCTGCTTTCTCCCTTGATATTCTCCTACTACTCAGAGCAAAATTATTGAAGCTCTCTCTGAGAATACAATGATCTTGGGGGTATGCTCCATTCAACAGTTATCATCCAATAATCCCCTAGCCAGAATTTATCTGTGATGGGTTACACACACTCTTAGCAGGTCTTTGACCTCAGGAGAGAAAGTTTTGTGAAAATCGTGGGGAGGTGGGATCAGAGAAGATCTAGGGTAAAAAGAGTGGCAGACAAGGGACCCTTGTGACAGAATTGTTCTGAATCTTGACTGTTGTGGTGATCACACAAATCTACACATATGACAGAATTGCATAGAACTAACTATACATACACACACACACACACAACTGCATGTAAAACTGGTAAGATCTGAATAAGGTGTATTGTATCAATGATGATATCCTGGTTGTGATGTTATACTATTGTACTAGATGCTACCATTGGGGGAAACTGGGTGAAGGGTACACAGGATCTCTCTGTGTGATTTCTTACAACTGCATGTGAATGTACAATGATCTCAAAATAAGCATTTAAAAAAGAAGTGCTACAGAGAGGAAAGGTCTGGTTGATGTCAGAATGCAGAGTCCTGGGCAGCTGGGGCATTGAAAGGGAAGTAGGAGCCTAGAGAAAAAGAGAGGCCCCAGATGTAAAGGGAAGAGGGGCACAGACATGATGGGACATATTCCTAAGGAAAACTTCATTCTCCTCCTGTCCTTAGATTATACTACAAGGAAAATATAGTCTATCACCAAGCCATAATTTCTAGAATGATCATCCATCAGATGCTGAAGGTAATAATAATAATAGCTGACACTTACTGAGTGTTGCCAGGTGCCAGTTTCATGAGTGATCTCATTTAATCCTCTCAGTAGTCCTATGAGGTAGGTACTATTATCACATCCACATTACAGATGAGAAAATTAAGGCACTGGCAGAGCCAGGCAGAGCTAGGATCTGTCTGATTTCAGCAGCAGCATCGCCAACAATAAGTGGGTGCTCATACGTGCCAGGTATACCGTCTTAAATGCTTTTCTCTTCATAAGGAAGAATGTGCCTATCATCATACCATTATCTGTGGAAAAGTCTCCATTATACATTGGCATCAAATAACCACATTCATTTTTTGTGCGCTTTCTAAGTGCCAGCCACGTTACATAAATTATTCTGTTAAACCTTTCCAGCAAGTCCGGATGTATTATCTTCACTTTACTGATAAGAAAATGGAGGTGAAGTCTTGTCCAAAATCACACAACCAGCAGGTGCAGAAGCAGCAGCAGCCCTTGGGCGGGCAGACTCCATCCAGAGCTACCGTTCAGCCCCTGAGCTCTGCTGACTCCAACCCAGAAGCTCCAAACTCGCAATCATTTAATTGCCCCCAAAGCTAAATGCTTTTCAGTCTCCTGGTGTCCACTGAGTAGGCATGAATCTGTTTTATTTTGCCTGCTGTGTAACAGATACAGATCTTGCATATTCATTTTGCAAAGCACTCTCTGGGAACTTTCTTTGCTCTGTTACTCTATTCACGACTCACGGCTCAGACAAGTTATTGAACCATGTAAGTAAAAAGAACCTGTGGCTTGAGCACACAGCGGCAAACACGATTTAATGTTTAATAAGCATCATCACGATGATGGCAATGACATTCCGCTTTGAAGGGTTGCAGGAAGCCATCAACATCTCAAACCTATAAGCCATCAACTCCTTCAGGTTTCTCTCACCTGTGTCACTGCAGAGGACCTGATGGGGTGTGGAGGTCTTAACTGGGTATCTATCAGTCCCTTCCTTCCCCCTCCCCCCGCCCGCCCCAGTGAAAAGGATACATTCTGCTACTCTATCGCCCTATAATCACAGAGACTGTGCACACGGAGTTAGAAGGATTTGCCAGGGAAATTGCTTGCAGGCGTTAACCAGATACACTCACAGCACCTTGCCGAGGGCCCGGGGTGACAACGTGGCTTCCTCGCGAGTCGCTGGCCGCACACTTTCACTTTTCTCCTGGGGCGCCCGCCCACTCCGAGCTACTCCACGTCCTGGTTTTCCCCGGGCTCCCTCCCCGGCAACGGCTGCCTGTAAACACGCGGGGTTGAAGGCAGGGGCGTCTCGATTGGAGGAGCCCAGCCCGGCCTCCCCTCCGCCGGCTGCCGAGCTGTCAGTTACACGTACAGTGTGAGCTAGATTTTGGCGCCACAGCTGGGAGTGAGGCTTTTGTTCCATAACAAAAACAAGCGCCTGAATGGCAGGGCTGCCAGCGCCCAGCCAGACGAGGCAGGCATAAAGGAACCGCCTGGCGAATGTTCGTGACCTGTCATTAGAGACAGCCCCCCTCGCTTACCAAATGATCACGGGGAGGCAATGTGGCAAATGATGTGTGTACCCGCCACGACCTTGCTCAAGCCTCCAGGGTGAATATTGAGCACCAGGCTCTAATAAGTGGCCTGGGAGCTCAGGTGGAAACGCACCTGGGTGGTAACCAACGGAGTGCTTTCCTGCGCTTTCTGCCTCTTCTGTCCATGAACTTCTGTTTTCCCTCTGCGACTGAAAGGCTGGCCTTCTGGCTGAAACAAGTTAAATGATGGATTCATTTATGCTAGGAAGAAAAGCTAGGCATTGAATGTCGTAACGCTGTTCACCCGATCTGTGCCCTCTTGTTATAAATATATAGAGACAGTCTCTACTATATGATGTTTGTTTTTTGCTAAGTTCGAACACATCCATATCCAAATTGTTACCTACTTTGGGAAAATTCCTATGTGAAGCTCTGAATCATAAACCAGATAGATTAGGGGTGACTATTCTCATTTCAGAAAGGATTCTTCAAGTTCCAAAAGCATTTAGTAAGACTTGAGCATTCCATCCCACAACCCCTCCCAATCTCGGGGGAGGGGGGTGCGGCGGGCAGTGGGGTGAGCTCCACCTCAATGAGCCCTGCGGCTATCTAAAGTGTTACAATTGGGGGAGGGGGAAGGGTAAGCTGGGACAAAGTGAGAGAGTGGCATGGACATATATACACTACCAAATGTAAAACAGATAGCTAGTGAGAAGCAGACTCATCTCATGGGGAGATCAGCTCGGTGCTTTGTGAGCACCTAGAGGGGTGGGATAGGGAGGGTGGGAGGGAGATGCAAGAGGGAGGAGATATGGGGATATATGTATACGTATAGCTGAGTCACTTTGTTATAAAGCAGAAACTAACACACCACTGTAACGCAATTATACTCCAATAAAGATGTTAAAAAAATAAAGTGTTACAATTAAAACTTTATTCCTTCAGCTGTAGACTCAGTCTTGTTGGAATGAAGATGTTTTCGAGGACATTATGAGGTTAAAAGGTAGTCACTTACACCTCAGTGTGAATGAGTTTAATCACTTCTTCCTTGAGAGCAGGTTTTCAAGAAGGAAAGAAACTAGTTGCAGCTGAGTTCCTGAAAAGAGGCAGAGGAAGAATATGAGTGACAATGGAGGCAGAAAAAGAGAGTCCGGGTGCCTCAGAACATAGATGTTTATTGCTTCATAATTCTGGGAAAAGTCAGCTTTTTAGAGAGAGCAGTTTTTTGTTTTGTTTTGTTTTTGCAGTACGGTCCCATAGAACTTTCTGAGACAGTGGAAATGTTCTAGATCCACACTGTTCCAAAACGGTAGCCACTAGCCACATGTGGTTACTGAGCACTGAAAAGTGGTTAGTATGACTGAGGAACTGAATTTAATAGCCATGTGTGTAGCCATGGAACTAACAGCTGTCAACAGCCACGAGGCTGAGCTTGGGGGTGGCTTCTCTGCCATGAGAGCTGTGAAATGACTGCAGCCTTGTGAGCCCTGGAGCTAGAGACACCCTGAATTCGTGACCCCCAGAAAATATGAGATAACAAGTGTGTGTTGTCTAAAGTCACTACATTTTGAGGAAATTTGTTACCCAGCAATGACATTTGATTGTAATATGGTTAGGCCCATTTAAAATACATTTGTACTAGTTAGGGCATCCCTAGATCCAGAGAAACCTCCAAATATCAATGTCTGACGCAATAAAAGTTCCATTCTTTTTTTTTTGTTGTTGTTGTTTTTTGCTTGTTTTGCCGTACGCGGGCCTCTCACTATTGTGGCCTCTCCCGTTGTGGAGCACAGGCTCCGGACGCGCAGGCTCAGCGGCCATGGCTCACGGGCCCAGCCGCTCCACAGCATGTGGGATCTTCCTGGACAGGGGCACGAACCCATGTCCCCTGCCTCGGCAGGCGGACTCTCAACCACTGCGCCACCAGGGAAGCCCAAAAGTTCCATTCTTTTAACAGTCCTATGTGGGCCGTCTTCTGATGGTGATTCAGGGCCTCAGCCCCTTTTTGGTTTTGACTCTGCCATCTTTAACTTACGGCTGTTCAGGTCGCCAACCAGAAGGTGAAAACTGCAGAGTGGAGCTATGGGCTAGCTGTTTTGGTAGGGGAACAGACCTGGAGATGGCGCGTATCATTTCTGCCCGCATTCTACTTGGCCAGACCTCAGTAAAACGATCCCAGCGAGCTGTCAGTCAGACAGAAACGTAGCCTGACTCTGCGTGTGTCCAGGGTGTAGGAGAAGCAGGTTTGGGGGCTGCTGGCACATTGTGCCCCAACACACTCTCCTTTTGGGAGGTAAGCTCCTTGACAAAAACAGACCTTTTTGTGCCTTGCCAAAGCCCAGGGTCACAGAGGCAAGGCTCTCTTCGCAAATAGTGATGGTGATGAGAGAATGGGAAAGAGACTGACAGTGCTTCCCAGCCCAAGAGGGGCATTCACCAAAACTCTCAGAACGTTCTAGTCCTATAAGGGTCTATGACTCAGCCCAAAGTTAAGCAAATCAAAATTGTTTATAGGAAAGCCTGGGCAGAGTTCTGGAAATGACTATGGAAGAATCAGGAAAAGATGTCTGTGCTTGTTCAAAGGGGACTTGGGACCTATAGGGTGGGGTCTGGGGTGGAATTCCATGAGCCGAGGCATCCCTTAGATGTGATTCCAAAGGTACTGTCAAATCTACCATTTCTTCTGAGGCCAACTTGGATTTTCTGGCTGCTGCCCCCAATGTCACCATCTGTCCTAGGGTCTGTAGATAAATGAAAGAAAAGATTGGTTGGATGGATTTTCATTGTTTTAAATTGAGGAGGTATCACTCATATATTGATACTCTTAAAAATGTCACTCCTCCTTTCATCTCCCTGGGCCCTGCCATCCACCTCCCTTCACCCTAACCTGTAGCTTGTTCCCAACAAATGAGTCAGTGAAGATGGGAATGTTCATTTAACTGAGTATGTATCTGCCAACATTAAAAAAATGTTTTGGCAACCTGAAGGAGTCACATAATCAACAGAGAAAGAAAGGAAGGAAGGAAGGAAGGAAGGGAGGAAGGGAAGGAAAAGAAAGAATAAAAGAAAAGAGAAGAATGTTTGGAGCATATCCAAAGACAGGTTTCCTTGGAGTGGAGTGAATGTAGCTCAAGCTTCAGGGCTCCTCACTGATAGGTGCCCCTTCTGAGGTTGCATGCTCTCCTCCAGAGAGAAGCAAAAGAAGCAGTAGCTCTAGCACATGCCTGAGGACAAGAGTGCTGCCCTAGCCTGGGCTTCCCCTCTATATACGTAATTTTTAAGGTTCACCTATGGTGTAACATGTACCAGAACTTAGTTTCTTTTTACTGCCAAATAATAGTCCATGGTATGGATAGACCACATTTTCTTTATCCAGTCATCAATTGATGGGTATTTGGGTTCATTGTATAATCACTTTTGTGTCTATTTTGTATGTGCCCTACTGGTGGTCCAAGAGTTGTGGGTAGGGTTGACAGACTGCCAGCACTACCTTCATATCCACATGGCCTCTTGTGACAACTTGCCTCTGTCAGTTGTCAGGGAGCATTTGGACTTCATTTTTGAGCCTTGGAGAAGGCTGCACTGTGCCCAGGGTACATTAAGGCCCAGGCTTCCAGGTGTCTTCCCCAGGACCAGCCCAATGTGGGTAGGAGTATGAGGAAGAGGTGAAAGGACCTGACCAAACCTAACTACCTGCTAGGGAACTAGTTGCAGGAGCCATGCCAACTATGATCAAAGAGCTGGAGTTCTCTGAGGGCTTGTTCTAGCAAGAAGTCCTGCCTGAACAAGAAACTGGAGGAAGTTATAAATGTGGCATTCCTCATAGCTGCAAGAAATTGTTCTAAACTGTCAACCTTTTATAAAGTTTGGTCAACTATGCTAAAAGAAAGACTGGATTATCCTTCTAATTTTTCAATAGAAACACATTACAAAACTGTTTTCATATGAAGAAATAATAAAAGAGTATACAGAGAGAAGTGGTGGTGAAAGTGGAAAAGAATGTCAATATTCTTCTTCTCCATAAAAGCAAAGAAAAACCTGGCAAAAATGGTCAGAATCAACTTTTCCACAACCCTGGACATTAACTAAGGGCTTGCAGTAATTGGGAAGTGCTTATTCAAGGAAAGTGGCAAATCTCAGTAGGAACAGTGAGCTTTGTGGCATTTTATTCTAGCCTGGGACCTTCCCCACACCCCAGCTCAGAGGTAGCCTTTAAAAAACAGCCCATATTTTCAGTACTGGAGGGACAGAATGGACATTATTTGCAAAGAATTGTAATTATTTCCTTTTTATCTGGTGGCTCCATGGAAGACCAGCTCAAAACACTTGTCTTTATTTGCCCTGATTTGGAACTAGTCCAGTTCAAAAGCTACTGGGAGGGAGTGGGGCATTTGTCCAAAGCATTTAAAGGCAAATGTTTTAGCTGCTGCTGCCTGAGGCTATAGATAACAGTTGGCATAAACCACAAAGCTTGGGAGAAAAGGCTGGGAAATGAGATGTCCATAAAGGCTTTGAAAAGCTCACACATATTCCTGGGCATCTAGAATGCCCTGGATGCTCAGGAACAACATGAGAAGGCTGTAGGATCTGACCTCTGGCTGACCTTGAGGTTCTGCACCAGAGAAAGTGAAGGCTAAGGCAGAGTTGTAAACTACCAGGCTGAGTGATGAAGGCATGCCACCCACAGACACAGAGCCCCTTGGCCAAAAACTTGAAATATTCTTGGTATGAGTTATTTAAGGAAATATCTGTTTAATCATTAGCTGACTACCAATTTAACAGAAGAGTGACTTCAATGGCCATATATGACAAAGAATACAGAGTTTTCAGAATTAGTTCATAAAAGTCGTTAAATAAATAGAGAAAAATAAGTAAAATAAACAGCAAACAACAAATCTTGAAAAGAGGAGAGAACCTGATTACTAGTGTTTCCACATTATAATATACAAAATGTCCAATTTTCAACTAAAAATTATGAAGCATGCAAAGAAAAAATAATGGTGAAAACAGGAAAAGGAAGCATTAAAAGAAGCTGCCCCTGAGGAAGTCCAGACACTGGACTTACTAGTAAAAGACTTTAAATAAACTACTTGAAATATGTTCAAAGAGCTAAAGGAAACCATATCTAAAGAACTAAAGGAAAGTATCAGAATGATGTCTTATCAAATAAAGAATATCAATAAAAAGAAATTATATTTTTAAAAGAACCAAATAGAAATTCTAGAACTGAAAAGTGCAATAACTGAAATAAAAATATTTACCAGAGGAGTTCAACAGCAGGTTTGAGCAGGTAGAAGAGTTGACAACTTGCAGGCGCAAGTCAATTGAGATTATCCAGTCTGAGGAACAAAAGAAAAAAAGAATGAAGCAAAAAGTAAATAAAGTTTTAGAAACCTGTGGGGCAACATCATATGCATAATGCTAGTCCTAGGAGAGGAAAAAGAGAAAGGAGGAGAAAAGTATTTGAAGAAATAATGCTAGAAAACTAAAATTTGATGAAAAGCATTGTCTACAAATCCAAGAATCTCAATAAACTCCAAGTAGGGTAAACTCAAAGAGGTCCACAATATGTGTGGATATGTGTACATCATAATTAAACAATCAAAAGCCAAAGACAAAGAATCTTGAATGCGCAAAGGGAAAAATGACTAATCATCTACAAGTGCCCCTCAATAAGATAAATAGCTGATTTCTCATCAGAAGCCATGGAGGCTAGGAAGCAGTGGAACAAGGCATTCAAAGTGCTCAAAGAGAAAAAAAGTCAATGAAAAAGTTTATATCTGGCAAAAGTATCTTTTAAAAATGAAGAGAAGTTAAGATATTCCCAGATAAACAAAAAGAGAGTCTGTTGTTAGCAGACTTATCCTACAAGAAATGCTAAAGAAAGTCCTTTAGGCTGAAATAAAAGGACACCTAGATAGTAATTTGTAGCCATATGAAGAAATAAAGATCTCTGATAAAGATAATTACATGAGTAAATATAAAAGATGGTATGACTGTATTTTTTGTTTGAAACTACTTTTTTTCTATCTGATTTAAAGACAACTGCATAAAGCAATATTTATCGATCTATGTTAATGGGCACACAATGTATGAAGATGTAATTTGTAATAGTGACAGTGCTGAGCAGGAGAGAAGGGAAAATTGAACTATGTAGGAACAAAGATTTGGAATACTAAAATTCAGTTGATGTTAGGGACTTTCCTTGTGGTACAGTGGTTAAGAATCCACCTGCCAATGCAGGGGACACGGGTTTGAGCCCTGGTCTAGGAAGATCCCACATGCCGCAGAGCAACTAAGCCCATGCACCACAACTACTGAACCTGCGCTCTAGAGCCCGTGAGCCACAACTACTGAGCCCGTGTGCCGCAACTACTGAAGCCCATGTGCCTAGATCCTGTGCTCTGCAAAAAGACAAACCACCTCAACAAGAAGCTTGTGCAACAACAGAAGCCACAGCAATGAGAAGCTCGTGCACCACAACAAAGAGTAACCCCCACTTGCCACAACTAGAGAAAGCCTGCGTACAGCAACTAAGACTCAATGCAGCCAAAAATAAGTAAATAAATAAATTTATTTTTGAAAAATTCAGTTTATGTTACTCTAAACTAGATTGTTATAAATTAAGAGGTTTATTTTAATCCCCAGGGCAACCACTACGAAAATAATTCAAAAATACGTAGTAAAAGGAATGACCAGGGAATTAAAATGGCACCTAGAAAATATCTATTTAACATAAAAGAAAGCAGTAATAGAGGAATTGAGGGACAAAAAATATCTAAAACATATAGAAAACAAATAGCAAAATGGCAGAAGTTCTCCTTCCTTATAAGTAGTTACATTAAATGTAAATGAATTAAACTCTCTAAGAGAAAGAAATTGATAAAACGGATTTTTAAAAAGATCCAACTATATGTTGTCCTACAAAAGACACATTTTAGATTCAAAGATTACAAGTAGGTTGAAAGTAAAAGGATGGAAAAAGATATTCTGTATAAATGGTAACAAAAAGAGCTCAAGTTGCTATAGAAATATCAGACAAAATAGACTTTGTTACTAGAGCAAAGGATATTTTATAATAATAAAAGAATCAATCTATCAGAAAGATATAACAATTATAAACATACATATACCTAACAAGGGAGCTCCAAAATACTGAAACAAAAGCTAACAGAATTGAAGGAAGAAATAAACAATTCAACAGTAATTGTGGGAGACTTCCATGTCCCACTTTCAATAATGGCTACAACTAGAAAGAAGATCAGCAAGGAAATAGAAGAATTGATAGTAGCAAAGAACACAATAAAGAACATTTATGACTCAATAACAAAAGGACAAACACCCTAATTAAAAATGGGTAAAGGATCTGAATATGTATTTCTCCAAAGAAGATATGCAAATGGTCAACAAGTATACATAAAGATGCCCAACATCGTTAGTTATTAGTAAAATGCAAGTCAAAACAATAATGAGATACCACTTCACATCCACTAGGATGACTATAATGAGAAAAAAAAACACCAACAAGTGCTGAGGAAGATGTGGTGGAATTAGAACTCTTATACATTCAGGTAGGAATATAAAATGGTGTAGTTACTTCAGAAAATGGTTTGGCACTTCTTCAAAAAGTTAACAAAGAATTACCATATGACTCAGCAATTCCACTCCTAGGTATATACCCCAAATAATTGAAAATGGCTACTCAAAGAAATCCACATACACTTATGTTCATAGTAGTCCTATTTACAATAGCCAAAAGGCAGAAAAAAACCATATTTCCATCAACATATGAATGGATAAACAAATTATGATATATTCATACAATGGAATATTATTCAGCCATAAAAAGCAATTAAGTGCCAATACCTGCTACAAAACATAATCAAAGTGACAGAAACCAGACACAGATGGTCACATACAATACAATTCCATTTATGTGAAATCTCCAGAGTAGGTAAATCCATTGAGACAGAGAGTAGATTGTTGGTTGCCAGAGGTTGGGGGAGGGAGAAATGGGAAATAACTGCTTAATGTGTATGGGGTTTCCTTTGGGGGTGATAAAACTGTTCTGGAACTAGATAGAGGTGATGGTTGCACAACACTGAGAATGTATCAATACTAAATCCTACTTGAATTTCTCACTTTAAAATGGTTAATTTTATGTGATGTAAATTTCACTTCAATAAAATTTTTAAAAGATATAAAGTCCTCTACAACATGGATGAATCTTTAAACGTTATGAAAGAAGCCAGACACAAAAAACCACATACTCTATGATACCATTTATATGAAAGGTCCAGGATGGGCAAATCCATAAGGACAAAAAATAGATTAGTGTTCCCCAGGGACAGGGAGATGGGGGGATTGGGCCTGACTGCTAATAGTAACAGAGATTTGGGGGAAGTGATAGAAATAGTTTGCAATTAGATAGTGGTAATGCTTGCATGACCGTGAATAAACTAAAAACCACTAAATTGTATGCTTTCAAACAGTGAACTTTATGTTATATAACTTTTACCTCAATTTAAAAAAAGTATTCAGAGAAAAGATGTAGGGGAAAAGTGTTGTACAGGTGTGTCAGGCAGCTAATTAATAATAGTTATAATAGGGGTTTCCCTGGTGGCGCAGTGGTTGGGAGTCTGCCTGCCGATGCGGGGGACGCGGGTTCGTGCCCCGGTCCGGGAGGATCCCGCATGCCGCGGAGCGGCTGGGCCCGTGAGCCATGGCCGCTGAGCCTGCGTGTCTGGAGCCTGTGCTCCGCAACGGGAGAGGCCACGGCAGTGAGAGGCCCGCGTACCGCAAAAAAAAAAAAAAAAAGGTGACAGATAAAGACTTTCTCAGACCAACAAACACTGAGGGAATCTGTTCCCAGGAGACCTGCTTTGCAAGAAATGTTAAAAGAAGTTCTTTAGAAAGAAGGAAAATAATATGGGTCAGAAACTTGGATCTACATAAAGGAAGAGAATCAAAGGTGTAAATGAAAGTAAAATAAAAAACTTAAAAAAAAAAATAATAGTTATAATAAAGTTATGATGTCATTTTCTGAATTTTGTGGGGCTTTTCAGCTTTTCATTTGTAATTTGTTGTGATTTCTTCTCTCCTTCTAAATGAATATTCATTTTTGTACCTGTCTTGTATTTTTTTCCTAAGAGGGCTCTTAAAGTTAATTAAACTTCAGGTCCCAGAAAACCTGGATGCCACTCCTATATTAATAGGTACAGAAACTCAGCCACCCATACCTCTACAAGATTAAGGAATTCTGTCACCAAGCAAGCTGTGCAGCTTCAAGGGGACTCACTGCCAACTCCTCCACACCTCTCTGCCTCCACCCATGGGTCTTCAGTCCTCTGAGATGCCCTTCTATTCTCACCCCTTTCACTGCCACTGCCTTCATCCGGTTATTATCAGCCACATCACCTAACTGTTCTATAGTTTCACAAACCACTGCCTCCAATCATCCTCCAAACTGCTGCCAGGGAAAATCTTGTTGAAACACATATTCTCTCCTTTCTCATGTCTACCGAGAAGCCTTCCAAGGCTCTTTATCTGTAGGGTAAAGAACAAATTTCTTAACAAACAGGTCCCAGCCTGTCTTTCCAGACCCATCTCATAGTCTTTCCCTCACTAAAATGTATCTCTGCATCACAAGTCACGTCCAACTTTTCCCTGCTCTCCTAACCTCCTGTTTTCTATGTCTCCTCTTAGCTTCTGTACGGTTCTTCTCTCACCCGGGATGAACCTCCTCCTCTTCTCTTTGGGAAGTTCTTCATCTGTCTATACCCAGCTCAGGTGTTGTTTCTGCAAGGTTTCCCAACCCCCTCAGCAGCCTTTATGATCTCTCATTGTACTTATTGGTTCAGATATGTGTGCATTCTATACACTCACATGTGTTTACAAATCAGCTAAAATTTTCGACCTATTTCCCATGTGTATATGAATATACATAAAACATGCATATATATATATATTTCCTACAGAATTAGGTGTCTATCAACATACCCAAGGCAGGGAGTGTCTTACTTATTCTAAAAATGTTTTCTTCAGTAGTTACTGTATATTCTGTACACAGTATGCAGTTACCCATGTGCCAGGCACTGGTACCATGGAATAAATGCTTTTGGAATGTAATTGAATTAGACGTATCTGTGTGTGTGTGTGTGTGTGTTGCATGTGTATATAAAGATACTTTTCTTTATTTTCTTTTTTTATTTATTTTTAAATTTTTAAATTTTTTTATTTTTTTTACATCTTTATTGGAGTATAATTGCTTTACAATCGTGCGTTAGTTTCTGCCTTATAACAAAGTGAATCAGTTATACATATACATATGTTCCCATATCTCTTCCCTCTTGCGTCTCCCTCCCTCCCACCCTCCCTATCCCACCCCTCCAGGTGGTCACAAAGCACCGAGCTGAAAAGATCCTTTTCTTTAAGGACTTTAGTCACTGAATAAAGAAACAAGCACATGAGAACAATTAAGAATCTAATGAGTATAAATAAATGTCCAGTGGTCTACTGCCAACCAATTAAATGAGCACTGATGGCTCACAGAGCAGAGTGGATTGAATCATCATCATTTTCATCATCATCATCACAAGTAGGTTAAAGCTAATCAAAGGCAAACTTTCTGGAGTAGTGAGTAGTGAATAGTGCTGGTTCAGGGTAAGGAGGGAAAGTGGTTCTCCTTGGGAGGTAAAGAACTGGAAGGCTCTAACACATGGGAGAGAATTTTTAAGATTTTCAAGGGAATTCTTTGATCCCGGTGGGAAGCACTTGAGTAATTAAGCGTTTTCTTTGGATATACTGTCTTCTTGTACTGATATTAAAGACATACAGTAGACCTTCCCTGGTGGCACAGTGGTTGAGAGTCCGCCTGCCGATGCAGGGGACACGGGTTCGTGCCCCAGTCCGGGAGGGTCCCGCGTGCCGCGGAGCGGCTGGGCCCGTGAGCCATGGCCGCTGAACATGCGCGTCTGGAGCCTGTGCTCCGCAACGGGAGAGGCCACAACAGTGACAGGCCCACATACCGAAAAAAAAAAAAAAAAAAAAAGACATACAGTAACTAAGAATTTTTAAACCCCAAAATCCCATTTCGTGAGGGAGAAGGAGATGGAAACCCTGCTAGGTATACCAAGTCAATTATGGAATCAAAATAAAAAGACAGTAGGAAAGCACACTTTGTTTCCCTCTCTTCCTTATTCTTTCTCACTCTCAGATGGAGCATTATGAGAGCTTCCCAAGGGAGATGGCAGGCCATGCTCTGCCAGGGGCTCAGTGGTGGATTAGTAGAAAGTAGAGGACACTTTCCTCACCTTATTCTAATTCCCAGAAGACAATAAAAAATACCAAAAACTCATAAACAAAAAAAACCCCTCACACCCTATTTCGGTGTGTGAGAGGAAATCACCTCTCTATTGATATGCTGATGGGAAAGAAATTTGTAAGCTCTTTGCGGAAGCATGTGGCTTATTTATTATGTGTATTTTAATTTACTTTAGTGTCTTATGGTTCTCTCTGTCTCTCTCTGTGTCTCTCTGTAACAAGTGAGCTTTGGAAGGCTTGCTTGGATGCCTCTCCCCTTCCTTTCTTGCTTGTGTCCCAAAACCTGCTTGTGTTCAGAGACCCTTAGCGAGGACTGGGTTCTGTCTCAACGTGTGAAAGATGATGTATTGAGAGGAGAAGACGCTTGCTAACCTGGAAGGTCCGCTCTCTAATGGGAGAAATAAATCTAAAATCATGAGATAAGCTAAGGGAGGTATGTTGGGGACTTAACAGAAAATCTCAAACCACAGCAAAATCAGTGACGTTGATATTTTCTTTCTTCCTTCCTTCAACAAACCATTGAGTGTGTCCTCTGTGTTTGGCACTGGCCCAAGCATTTGAGCGACGCTGATGGGTGACTACACAAGGGAGGCAGACATCAAAGGATCATATAAATAAATGTAAAGTTACCACCGTGCGCTAGAGAAGAGAAGTTAGGGCTGGAGTCAGGGGTGGAGGCACATCTAGATAAAGAGGACATCACATGCCAAGGTCCTGTAGCCAGAGAGGACATGGCGAGTTGGAGAGATTAAAAGAAGGCCAGTGTGGCCATTACCAGATTTGATTAAAAAAAAAGAAAATCACTCTGGTTGCTTCATACATAGGAGCCAAAGTAGATGGAGAGAATTCTTCAGGAGGACACATGGGGCTTACAGAACACTAAGTCTGGAAGCACAGCTGGGCCTCAGGAAAGCCTGGAGCCTGGCCTGGAAAGCTTCCCTCTCTGTGTCTCTGTCTCTTTCTTTGTCTCTCTCTCTCTCTCTCCCTCACATTCTTTCCCCGCCTTCTTCACATGCCCGTTATCCTCTTTGCTGTCTCTGAATCCCAGATTGGACCTTACCTGATCTTCCAAGTTCGAAGACCCAGAGGAGACTGAATCTCATGGGGGGAGACTGAATCTCCCCCCCCCCACCCTTGTTGATTCCTTGCTGAATTGGCTGAGACTCACAACCTGGAGGGAGGAGCATGTGGGGGTATCACACGTGACTCTAGCATCTCACCCCAGAGTTCTCAGGGAAGGGGATTGGTGCGCCAGCCTCCCCATGTTTTTCACTGATGTGTAATGACACATCTACATGTTCTTACGCAGTGACCAAACACACAGATTTTTTGAACAGCCGTATGGAGTGGCAGTCTACTACCCTAAGACAGAACAGCCATCTTTCATTTGGCAACTGTATCACTTACTCAGGGCATTCCTGGGCACGATGAACTAGGCTGGAAATCTTTGCTGGGGTATCTTTCCCTGCATTGTTAGGAATGGGAAACTAGTTACATCCAGGTTTGGGGGTGAAGAAATGCCGCTGTGAGTAGAGATTATTTCGTCAGGAAACTTAACTTTGAAGGCATGGAGAGAAAACAGTCAGTAGTTAGAAGGCGGCACTGGGTTTGGGGAAGCGTTTTATGTGTCAGAGTCTTGAAAATGCTTATAGATGGAGGGGAAAGGGCCTGCTGAAAAGGAAGCTGAAGAGCGAGAGGCTCTCAGAGGGACAGAAGGGGGTGGATTCTGAAGCACAGTTGGAGACATTAATCTTCAACGAGGAAAAGAATGCATCTTCCCCTGAGATTGTAAGAATGGCAATGGGCGTAAAAAGGTTGTGTGTATGTGTAAGGAAAATGTAGAAACTTTAAACCCAGTGGTTTCCATTACTCAAGAAGAAGGCCATTTTCAAGGCTGAAGAATCGAGAAAGAGGATAGGAACTGGAGGGCAATGTTTTTATATCTGCTGTGGACATTGGAGGAATGAAACAAAGTGGAACTAATGGGGTGTTGAAACCACTGGAGAGATCATGGGTTAGTGGGGACACCTGTCAGCCATCCAGAGGTTCAAGTGCCTTGCTCATCTCAGTGTACTAACCCAGGTCAGACACACTTGACCTGGGTTAGTAGCCTGGTTTAACCAGGCTGTCTAATTCCTAGAAGCTTAGGGTTCTTTCCCAATGAGCTAAGTATTCAAGTTAATAAGTTAATAGAAAACCAATGCCAAAGGAGTATGGTGAAATCATTGAAGCTGTGGACTCTGCCAGTGGTGACCAAAGGCAGGTTTTCCAGCATCGGGAGGACGCTGTCTAGCAGTTTGGTCTTCACTGAAGACAGGACAATAGAAAATGGGCTTAAATTGCAGCAAAGTGTCAAGAAAGAATGATGTTTTGAGCGGGCTGAGAGAACAACCTGCCCTGGTGATCCTTAGGCATAAATGTACCTCAGGTGGTTCTGATTCCATGCTCAGAGGATGGCTTATTTGGATTTTTTACATTCCTTTTTAGCTCTCTGCCACAGTTTGATGTTAAGCAAAAAAATATATAGTAGTACATCCCATACAATGGAGACAGACTACTTTGTCTTTCTTTGCTTTACTTTTATCTTACTGTCGTCTCTAATGGCCACATGAGAAGTAGCTACAATATAAAAATAATCTGGACATTAAAGTAAAATAAGTCATATGTAATTATTAATTGTGTCTTAGCCCCATCAAAAAAAAAAAAAGAGAGAGAGAGAGAGATTCAAACCCCCCAGTCCTCTATCCTGCTTTGTTGGTTATCTCTAGCTTGATTAAAGGGAATGATACTCATTTGTAAATGCATTTGGCAAACTTACCCTGCTATTGTTTCCATTATTTTGCAAATTACAGACATTGAGATGAATGCTCTGTAATTTCCTAGCGTTCCCTTTATTCCTGCTTGGAAAACTGGTATTGCCCTGGCATACTTCCACTTTGCTGTTATTTCATTTGAATACAGCAAATTCTTTATTATGATTAACAAAGACTTCTGCTCCATTTCTCTTTGAATCTCAGTCTGCTCTTGGAGTTGAGTTGATTTTGAGCCCGGCTGTCTCCTTGAATCTCTCTGCTTCGCTGATCTCAAAGATGTTCAAGACAGCAGACACCCATGTATGCCTAAATGACATGTTTTTTGTGTGCTCTCCCTTTTGAATTTGTTATATGTTTAGTAATTTCACCATCGTCTGGAACTTTTTTTCTCTCCTTTCAATTGTCTGATTCTAAATGTCTCCTTCACTCATTACTTAAAAGCCTGAAACAATGCCGGCAGTTGGGTTTGGTCATCTTGCTATTTTTAAGCTTCTTTCTCTTCTCAGTTTTCAGTTTTCCTTTTTCCTCATACGTACATCTCTCAAGATTTTACAATGTTTTGTAAACAGTCTTGATACCAGGCGCTTTGGGGCATCTCAGATGGTTTTCCCTGAGCACTACACATTTCTAATCCATTCATTAATCATTGCACTGGAATCACTTTTCCCCCAAATGAGGCTCTTCCTCCTTAAATCTTGCCTGGATGTCCACCAATTTAATACCTCTGTAGCAGTCCTCACACTTAGAGAGTACTAATTAAATATTTGCCTCCTAAGATCAGTCATATTGTTACCCGAAAGCTGGGTTCACTTCTTGGTGGGTGTTGAGCCAAAAGACACAACCAAGCCAAAGATTGGGAGAAGGAAGGATGTATTGCTTGCAGCGAGTAAGGAGAACACCGAGGATTTTTCCCAAAGCAGTGTCTCTCCAAGGAGTAAAATAGGGGAAGTTTTAAGCTAAGGGTACATGCTTAAAGGGCCTTGAGCAGAGGAGAATTCAGCATAGAATTGGGGCATAGGTTGCCAAGAGTCCAAGCTTTAGTTGATTGAAGTCATGAGGGCCAGATTATTATGTATATCCCTTAGGAGGAACTAGGACTCTGTTTATCACGGAACTATTGTTTCTTGGCTGCTTTTCCTTTGTTCCTGCATTCCCTTACTTCCCTTAAGATCATTACTGAGAGCTCTTCAAGGGCAAACATTGTGGCCAGGCTTACATCACAAAATGGCTTAGGACACCATTGGCTTCTCTTATGTCAAGAAAGTCATGCCAGGCTCTCTTTCTTTGGGGAGACCTACCCTACCTGTTTACAAAATTTAGAAAAAAAGTCACATTCAGAGGGCTCTTCTAGACTACAGGGCTTGGTGGAAAATTCTGGAACCCAAACAGGTGCATGAATGTGACTTGGGGGCCCATCCCCCACGATCACATATCAACGCACCAAGTTCTTCTCTTACCCCTCTTTGCCCTCATCTCCTCTTGCCTTATTTTCCCCTCTCCTCCATGATGTCAACATCTTTGGTCACCCTTTGTTGCTTTAACTCAGTGGGCCAAATATGGGGAGGAATGTACTGAGGTGAGGGTAGTGCAGCCCCTTTATTCATATTGGGTAGGTAGCATTGTGGAAAATAAGGGTAATACGAGAAGTAATAATGTCTCACATTATTGAGGGCTTAGTATATGTCAGGCATTGTTTCATCTGCTCTACACGTTTCATCTCAGTTAATCTTCTCAACAAACCGGTGAGGTAAGTAATAGCATGGAGGTGGACCCTGAGAAATCAGAGAGGTTGAGGAACATGCCTAAAGGCCCCACAGCTAGCTCCTGAGTAGCAGGTGCAGGATTTTGAACCTGGGATGTCTGACAGCAGAGGTAGAACTACAGTCTGCCTGAGCAGAGGAAACACTCAGTGAGTTGTTAGCATTTTATGGTGATTATTATTCAGACATTTCTCTCCCATGCATTGAGCATTACTGCATATTGGGCTGTGTTTGATCCTTTCATCTTATCAACTGAAAAGAATATGCACAACGTAAGTGTTATGAGTTAAGTTTTATTTGGGGCATGATGAGGACTATAGCCGGGGAGACAGCGTCTCAGGTAGCTCTAAGGAACTGCTCCGAGCAGGCAGGCAGTGGGGAGGTCAGTTCATAGGTGATTTTGTGAAGGGGGAGACGTGCAATCAAGCACACATTTTTGCAGAATGATGCTGCTAGTTTCCTGATGTTTACTGCTAGTCACAAGGAGCAGATGTCTCCGATAATGATTTTAGTGCTTTTCTAGATACGAGGAGATGCAAGAATTTGGACTCATAAAATCTTCTTCTGAAAATATCTAACTACCTAAAGACCTGTTCTGCCAGTTTTTCCCAGAGCACAGAGGGCCTCATGCCTGATCTCCACTCTGAACTCCTTTCAGGGTGTGTTGAAGGTCATTGACTGCAGCAGCTAGTGACTGAATCCTTGTAGAGGCAGATGGCAAGTGCTCACTTTTAGCTGGCAACCTCAGTTAATTTTCACAATAACCCATGGGATTATGGTTTCCATTTTACAGTCAAGGGAACTGAATGTCAAAGGCATTCTGTAACTTGCCCAAGATTACTCAGCTTATGAGAAGGAGAGCCCCTGGGCACTCCAGGTAGCCCCAACGCCCCTTTCATTCCCCTTCAACATTTTCTTTGGAGGACATATTGAATTTTTCCTCATTAGGCTTTGGAATCTAATGAGGTCTCACGGATGGTAATAACCCGGATGTCACTGGCTGGCATTCCCACCTTCACGAGCCTGGCTCACACGCTTCTCCTCTTGCTGGGAGCTGCTCCTGCACTGTGGCGACCCTGCTACCTCCATGGGATTCCCTCCCCCATGGGGCATATTGTCCAGTGGTCCGTGGCAAACGGGGAAGAGGGAGGACTCACATCGGCCTTAGCTCAAGCAGTGCTGCTTGTGCCCTGGTGCCCTGATGTCTGGAGCTGTAGTTTCAGTGTTTTCCTAAAAATGTAAGAAAAGCTCTTTTGCTTTTCATTTACAGCCCATCTGCTGTCTGACTCAACTAGGAGTGCATGGGGACCAGGGTAGGGATCAGGGCCACATGACAGGTGCCATTCTGTATTCAGAACCATGCTCCTATCCACCAACCAAGATGTAGGCTTGTACTCAAGAGCCCCTAATTCTTTTTTCAGAAAATTCCTTTCCCCCAAACGATACGGCCTGGGTAGAGAGTAATACCTGCCTCCTACTAGTGAAGATGAGGGGCCAGAGACTCCTCTCCTGCAGCCAGGGAGTGAGCACGTGACCTCATTTGACCAATCAATGTTCTCCTCTGAAACTTTGAATCTGAGTGAGTGATACAAAGACAATAGGGGTATGGAGTCACTTGCTGAGTCTGCCCCAGTAGAAATGCTGCCTGCTGACAGGACAGCTCCTGCTGTGAGTCCTGAGGCCTGACCCTCACACTGCCCTTCATGTCTGCACTTTTCAAGCCTCTAGTTGATTCTCTGAACTGTATCCTTTCAATAAATGACCTTTTATGTAAAATAATCAGGGTGCATTTCTTTTTTTTTTTTTTTTTTTTTTTTTTTTTTTGCGGTACGCGGGCCTCTCACTGTTGTGGCCTCTCCCGTTGCGGAGCACAGGCTCCGGACGCGCAGGCTCAGCCGCCATGGCTCACGGGCCCAGCTGTTCCGCGGCATGTGGGATCTTCCCAGACCAGGGCACGAACCCGTGTCCCCTGCATCGGCAGGCGGACTCTCAACCACTGCGCCACCAGGGAAGCCCCCAGGGTGCATTTCTGTTGCACACCACTAACAAACCAGACTGAAATGCCCATGGATTTACAATGTAACTAGCAAAACAACATTTCTGTGGCCCTTTTTTCTCTTCTTTTCATTCCTCTCCCTCTTAGCTTCTCCTCTGTTCCCAAGTCCTCATGGGTCTGGTGCTGCCCTCACTGCACAGACCCCCTCATGGTGCTAATCTTACTAAGCTTCCCTCTCTAGAACCGAGAACTCTGGGTTTCCTTCTCCACTTCTTACCACAATCCACATGACAACATATTTTTTGTTTTCTTCAGCAAGGCCTGCTGTCCAGCAGGTCTTCATGGCTGTAAAGCAATACCATAAAACCATACATTTTAAATCATAGAATATTCCTGAAACAAAGCCTTATAGGAACAACATGTGTATGAGATAAAAGAGCAGTTGTTCTGGCCCACACTGAGCTTGAAAACCAGTGTTATAAGCCAAGCTACGAATACTCCTAGCTCCCCAAGAATATTCACAGCTGATGATGGCTCTGAATAGGCAGTAGAAAGCAATCTCCTCCCATCTCTGCCACTATCCCACTGTGTAGTTTTTTTTTTTTTTTGGCTTGTTTGTTTTGCTGTACGCAGGCCTCTCACTGTTGTGGCCTTGCCCGTTGCAGAGCACAGGCTCCGGATGCGCAGGCTCAGTGGCCATGGCTCACAGGACCAGCTGCTTCGCGGCATGTGGGATCTTCCCGGACTGGGGCACGAACCCGTGTGCCCTGCATCGGCAGGTGGACTCTCAACCACTGCGCCACCAGGAAGCCCCCACTGTGTAGTTTTAAAAAAATCACTGAACGCTTTTGGGTTTCACTTTTTGAGTTTGGAAAAATACGGGCATTATATTATATTTTCTTTAAGTTTCTTTGGGTACTATAATTTGCGTGTTATGTGTTCCATTCGTCTTTGCATTTTCATAGAAGACTTTTGAAAATGTCAAACTCTTGAGTTCCAAACAAATACATCATCACTATCCAGAAGTCAAGCTTTATGACAGGCTAGGAGGAGAAATAGTTTTGGTTTGCTTGGTTGGGGGTGAGAGAGAAGGGAAGGAGAAGAAAGGAGAGGTACCTCAAATTTTACTGTTCAGGCTTCCTGGCAATTGCAACTCCACAACCAATTCCTTCTCTCTAAGAAAGCAGAGAGCCTAACCCCCATACTAGCATGTTAGGAAGGGGCTCCGTGGTGTCCTTCCATATTTGGCCCAAGCGCAAGACAGCCGCTTTCCTGCTAGCCTGGTATTACTGACCAGGGTTCTTGGCCTCCCTAATCAATAGAAATTGACAAGAGGCCAGACAAGAAATTCTGGCAAGGTTTTACTGGGGCTCCTGCTGCAGCAGGCGGGGAGTGAGAACAAGCGACAAGTTCCCTTGCTCCCTCCCTGGGGCAGGGGCATGGGGGGCAGTCGGGAGGATAGGGGTGTGTCCAGGGTTGGCCAGAGGGGTATTTTAGGTTGTTTGCCCACCCCTATGGTGGTGTTGTGTGCACGGGGCATGCGCAGTACCCTGCTTTTGCTCCTGGCTCTTCAGAAGTGGCAGTTAGGTTTTTGGTCTTTTTGTATCTTGTTGTTCATAATTTGCCCCAGCTGGGCAAGCACACAGTTATTTTTAGTCCCTTATAGTTTCTTTGTATTTTGTTCTAGGAGATGGTTGTCCAGGTACAAGCACTGCAGCAAAGGGTCCCAGGTCCCGGGTCCCAGCCTGTCTCACTGGTACTTGTGTAACATTACCAATCATCACTCAAATGCAGCAATATCCACTCACCTTGGAGTCCTTTGGTTCCAAACACAGTAAGTGGAAAAAAAAAACCACCAAAAAACCAAACAAAAAAACCCACAGTAAGTGGATCCACATTTTCTCCTTGAGGAAACAAAAACCCCTGCTTGTCACGCTGCATGGAGCGGGATGATTTCTCTCCATATGGGTACATGTCTCTGTATTTCTGTTGGGGATGTATTTATATTATTACCTTAGTTACAGCTCATACCAATGAATGTTCACTATGATTACACCAGCAGTAGTTACTATATCATCTTCAACATTTACCCTAAAGCTACAATGCTTGTAAGTACTTTAAAATTCGTACCATTTACTTTCAACCTTTGTATGAAAGAAAGGTACTTTTATCTTCTTTGTAGATGAGGAAACCAAGCAATGAGAGTATCGGTAACTTTCCCAAAGTCCCACAGACTCCAGGAGGCACAGCTCGTTTATGAAGCAGTGCACATCTGTCTTAAAGCTCTCACTGTTGAAAAACACCTTGAAGGAAAAGGAGATTTTCCAGAGCTTGGGCAGATCCCCTCAGGAATTGGAGGCAGACAAGCACCTATTCGTCTCTATTCATTCAGACTCAGGGCTCTCTAAAAGCAGGAAGTGGAAGGCGTGAGGGTTTGCTACAATATTTGCAGTTCATAAGTTAGAAATAAGCAATCAACCCCTTTTCACATAGGGCACTATAATAAACACTGGCATGGTCCCTGCAATTGGTTATGCAAAGAAAACAGGAAATAAGCGCATTTTCACTGGGGTTTCAGTCCGAGGAGGGTTGGCATCTACTGACAGGCCGGGCTAGATTTTCTTGTCAATACCGTATTTACTATCCTGGTCACATGAGCAGAGAGAGGAGGGTGAGTCACAGTTAACTGACTGCTAAATTAGGAAAATGTAATCTATGTGTTTCTTTTAAATTAGATGTCCCCCAAAGCACTTTAAAGCTTTTTTTCCTCAGCAATCATAGTCACAACCTAAACAGCTAATACATTCTCAATTTGGGCTAATCTAGCTTTCTATTATAAGTAAATCAATTACCATTTTGTAGCATTCCTTTCCTATGCGAGGGCAGGATTTGGAATACACAACTTTTCGTCTACAAATGCCAAAACCCTGTAGACTTCCTGACTTTGCTTTTCTCATGCCCGCCCCTCACTACTTACCTGCAGAGCCATCGGACTACAATGCATTACTTTGCACGTTATATTGCTAGCAAACGACACTGCAGTTCTTAACCAATAAGCATCACAGATCAGCAGCTCTGCAAGGAATCTAGGGGGTCACTCGATGTGACTTCCTCACTTTATAGATAAAACTGAGACCCAGCGAGGTTTAAGCAATTTGATGAACTCAGATCTCTGGATGCCTCATTCCCCATTAAAGCCCCTTTCTCCCTGTTGCACACCTGCACTCCTGGAAAGCAACGCCACTCAGGAAACCCTGGTTTGAATGAGTGAAGTGTACGATGGTCAAAACAATCAATCAATCAATCAAACAAATAAAACAGCAGGTCCACGCACCATGCCAGCGCATCCATCCCTCAGGAGGGGTACCAGGGTAAAGTCACTGGCAGGAAGCTCTTCCATAGAAAGTAGTTCAGTTTAATCTCTTGACCTGCACTCATTTGCTTAATTTCCTTTAAAAATTTGCTGACTTGCATCAGAACCTGCTTTCTTGGTTTACCCAAACTTAGCAACGAGAGATCCGAGAGATCTGGATTTATTCAAGCATAGACACGAGATGGCCTGTTCTGAGCTTTATTTTCAGGGCATGCTGCCGCTCTTTGGAAAGCTCTGATTGGTGTTTCTCCAAATGAACAGAGCTGTGCGGAGCACTTAGTAAGCACCAAATAATTCTTGTCAGTGACGGTATTGGCCGGGATAAAGGGAGATAAATGGGAGAAGAAAGAAAGGGCGGGGGTCAGGTAATTCAGGATTGAAAAGGTGGATGAGGGAAGAAATAAGCTGAGGCTTGGGTGGCCAGGCATAAGAGATGAGCCCAGGAATTATGTAGGAGGACATGGAAGAGGTGATGCGAATGGGAAAAAAATGTATGCGTGTGTGTATTAAATGAGAGGGAGATAGAGCAACTTTTCCATTAAATTGTAAGCAATGGACTAGTTTACACAAAGCCATCTTAAAGTCAATGGCATGGTTGATACTCTGGTGAGAAGAAAGTCAATGAATTTAGTGCCACAGGCATAGCTTTGCAAGCCCTGACTTGTGAAGTAATCCATGTTTCAGTTTTAGAGAGAATGTTCACATCAAGAGGCCTCATATGTTAACATCCCTGGGTGCAATAAAGAAAGAATAGTCAGGGCACTTTGGTGAGTATTGACACATTTACCAGACAGTACAACAGATTTCAGGACATGAGGCTCTCATATTTGGTTCTACCTCTGTGGAGCAGCAGGTCTGATTATAGAGCGTTCTCAATAAGCACCTTCCAAGATGTGATTCCGGGGAAAAGAATAACAAGCCCAGTGACTGGCATTGCCACCCAAATTGGCTCTGAGGGTCCTTTAATGAAAAGATTTCCACATCTCCTCTACCCTCCTTCACCCGCCCCCCCCTCCCCCAATATTCTGGCCATGTTAGATTGGGTGTGAATTCCATAAATTGCACACAAGAAAAAACTGTAATTCTTAGGGTCAAAATGCAGAAGGGAGAAGGGGGAGGAAAGAAGGTATGAGTGGCTACAGACCCTTGGGATTCACAGCTATCTTGCTCCTTGCTTCTTGGTGCCTAGAAGCTTCTTTCTGGCAGATGCTCCCTTGAGAGGGGAAATAGAATACAGATTTGCAGAAGGTTAGGGTCCAGGAGGCTTTGATGGGTGCTCTAGGATCTGGGGAAAGATGGTATCAGCCGTGCTTGCAAGCTGTGCTTCTGTCTTGCAAGTGCGGTGGGTGGAGTTTTTATGGACAAATGTTTTGTTTCTTCCTTCCCAGGCCCTCAACTTATCCATGGATTTCTGCTTCTCCCTTCCCACCTACTAAGTGAGAATCCAGCTGGATTCCTGGATGGTTTATGAAGAAATCTTGGGAGAATGGAAGAGGGTAGACTAGATAAAAAAGGGGTCAGAGAATTGGGGGCTGAGATGGAAAGGTTGGTAGAAAGGGAGCAAGATGGGGCAAATTTCTTATCATGGCAATGCAGAGCTACACAAGAAGAAGAGGGGAGGGAAGGTGCGGTGGGCTGTGCTGGAGAGGGAATTCTGGATTTTGCAGGCTCTGCAGGAGTGTACAAAACCTGTGGATAGGGAAGAAAGGGCTTGGGGCTTCTCAGTTAGAACCTCTGAGAGAGATGAAAATAAAGATTCAAATCCTCTTAAATTGCTACTTGGCAGCTGGACTGGTCCTTTGAATATAGAGATGAGACCACAGGAGATCTGTTTATATTTGGGTTACACAATAAATGTAGAGGCTTGAATACCCTCTGGTATAAATTCTCTTTGTTCTAAGAAACCCAAATGATTCAAAGATCATTGAATGAAATAAAGATCGATGAGAAGCCAATAACTCTAAGAAGCTAAACTCTCCTGTGAGACGTTGGAAACTTGTTCTGTATGATTTAGACTGAGATGCTTAAAGGGGTTGTCTCTGCAGCAGCCCTGTTTTTCTGTGGTTCAATCAGATGGAGCTGTATCTCTGCAAATAACGTTTCTTTCACAGAAATTGCCCCCCCCCGCCCATGAACATGAGTTGAAACCTATCCATAGTTGTAGAAGCAGCCAATATCCTGGGAAGTTCCAAAGCTAAGAGATCTCTTAAAAGGACTTGAGATCCATTGATTTAGGAAGATTATATTCCAGAGGCGTTCATTCATTCAAATTCAACCAGCTGTTTCCTCCTTGCTTTCCAAATGGAATTTCAGGGAAATTGAAGGTCTTGTTATAAACTAGGTGAGAGTTTCATTTAGTCCATTTACCATGACCATAGTTACAAAGGGCTCTGCTCATTTTAAGGTAGCCATTTTGTTTCTTGTTTTCGAAAATGGATGTTTTCTAATCTAAGAAAATAAAGACAGCCCCTCAGAAAGTAACCCTCTAATTACTGCTTTCAGTCTTTCAAAAGGTTACAGTGTGGTCATCTGAGCCCCTGTTCTGGTGAAATCATCACTTCTTCAAAGATTATGTCTAGCTGTTACCTCACCCATTGTGTGATCAAAGGGATTGCTCCTGGGGTACTTGTTTAAAATGGGGGGTAGGAAGAGGGAACCACAAACAGCCCCAGATCATGGACCCTTTACAAGGCCACAGCATAACAGAATTGCCTGAGTGTAACTGAACATTCCTGTTTACGTATGAGGTAACATTTCTTAAACCTTAGCTTTAAAAACAGTCTGGGACATTAAATCTCTCAACATCCCACTGTCTCCTTCTTTAATGAACTCTGAGGAACAGCTACCAAACCAAACCAAAGCAAACCAAAGCAAACCAAACCAAACCAAAAACTGTGCTTTGAATTCCCTTCTGTTTCAAAACTTCCAAGTCAGAGGAAATTGTTTAAAATGATTTACCCCAATATAAATAAGTGTGACGGAGAGGGAAGGAAGAAAAGCTTGCCAGTTCAGTTCATGAGATCACTTTTTCTCTACTAACTGCCTGCTTTTGCTTATCTGACAAATTAGAAATACATTATTTCCTCACAGGATTTCAGACCTACTTGTAGCAGTGTTTTGAAAGAGGAAAAAGAGTCCTGTTTGCTTCCATACACAGGCCTCTTGGACTTTGGTTCCCTGAGTACGATCCTGGGTTTGGAAGCCTTCCAAGCGACAGAAAATTGGCAGGTTCCTCATCATTGATTCCTCGCTGGCTCTTCGGGGAGAAAAGGCGTTCTGCTCAGGACTTGGCCGTGTTCTTAGCTTGGCGCCCAAGCCAGTGACTCAAAGTTCAAGGAACTTGACAGACAGAGGCTGCTTGTCTGGCGAGAGATGTGAACTGGCCAGGCTGAGTCTGCCATCTCATGCCGGAACCTTCTGTGCCCTTCCAGGGAAGCTTGTTTCCAACTGGGCTCACAATGCTCTGTTCTATGGGAGAAGACCTGTGCCCATCATGGGTGGCATTGGCCCTGCATTGGGTGAAGCCTGGATCCCTCTGGTATCCTAATCCATACAGCTTCATACTGCACCACAGGAATAGTGGTACTGTGGGGTGTGTGTGTGTGTGTGTGTGTGTGTGTGTGTGTGTGTGTTTTATCCAAACAGTTAAAAAAAAAAAAAAAGACAGAAGGCTTAGACACATTTCCAGGAAACAGACTGTGTTAGTCTAGACTAGTAAAATCCAGCCAATTTAATTTCTGAATTTGTGACCATTTTTTCTTTCTTTTTTTTTAACATCTTTATTGGAGTATAATTGCTTTACAATGGTGTGTTAGTTTCTGCTTTATAACAAAGTGAATCAGTTATACATATGTCCCCATATCTCCTCCCTCTTGCGTCTCCCTCCCTCCCACCCTCCCTATCCCACCCCTCTAGGTGGTCACAAAGCACCGAGCTGATCTCCCTGTGCTATGCGGCTGCTTCCCACTAGCTATCTATTTTACGTTTGGTAGTGTATATATGGTCCATGCCATGTGACCATTATTTCTGTATTTATTTTGTATTTAACCCTCTTAAAATGAGTTAAAAATTGAGAAAAACTATGTGCACTAAGCTTTCAAATGACCAACTAATTTCAACTGCTATACTGGCATCAAGAGATTTAAAATTCCAAGGATTAGATTTATATATTATATCTATGAAAAAGAACCGTTGTGTGAATCTTTTAAAAGCCTACTTTTTTTTTAAATAGCAAAAGCAACACATGTCATTGTTGACACTTTAGAAAAAAATAAGCAAAAAGAAGAAAATTAAAATTGTGTATTCTCACTATCTAGATATAAGATTACACTGTTAGGTAAGAATCAACTTTGAGTTAGGTAGAACAAAATTCAAACTACAGGTTTAACGGTATGATTCAGAGCAATGTATGCTCTGAATGTAGTATGATTCATCTACCTTAACATTAATTTTCTCTCTGTAAAGTGAGACACCTGTGTTATAGAAGTGTTGAAAAGCTGTGGCAAAGTTTTGGGGTACAAAATAATTGCTGATTGGTAATATCTGTATTTTATCCCCTAAACTACTGATTAATTTGGTACCACCTACAGTTTCAGAACATGAGCTCCTTTATATGTCTCATGCTCCTTTCCTATATTGCTATGACATGAATTATGGCTCCAGTATTCTGGTTATTGTGTCTATTACTTATACTTATCTGGGAAAAGAAGTATACAGAACCATATTTTGTAGTGAGCAAATCTAATTTCATCATTCCATTATTTTTGGCAGTAAATGAGTTTGATGCAAGTCTGAGACCAACTTGATTTTCTTCTTTATAGGTGATTTATTTTGCCTGGTAGGTGCCTGAAGATTTTCTTCAAGTTCAGTGGTGTACTGAGAATAAACTTTGACATTGATATTCTAATTTAAATGTTTCCAGAACATGGTATTCACTTTTCATCTATAGTTTCAGTAATATCTTAAAATTCAGACAATTCTCTTGTATTATATCTTTGAATATATCTCCTATTTTGAGGTTTTTTGACTCATGTATCAATTATTCTTATATTGGATTATGTTTATCTACCGTATATATTGTCTTCTGTATAATTGTTTTGTTTTTTTTCATTTGCATTCACTGGGTCAGTAATTTAATTTTCAGCAGTTTTTATTCTGTTTTAATTTTCTTAGCTCTAAAATGTTGCTGTTTTGTCTTTCAACTTGTTTACTTCATCTAGAAATTGTCTTTTTAAAAATCTTATTGCCTTTCTTACTGATTTAATGTTGTTATTTGGTTGTGCTATAGTGAGAAGGGAGTTGAGTAATACGCTTCTGTAGCTTGAGTTAAATTTTTATCTAGATTAGATTTTTTGTCTTTTGCACACTATGATGTCTTTTTCTCCCTTTATTTTCTTCTGCTTAATGTTTTTTTAAGTTAAAATTTTTATTTTATTGTATATTTATTTTACTGTATTCTTTTATGTATTTTTAATTAACCTTTTTATTTTGAGATGATTGTAGATGCACATGCAGTTGTAAGAAATAATACTGAGAAATTTAAGTTATTCTTTGTCAGTTTCCCTCAGTAATAACATCTTGTAAAAACTGTAGTACAATATCACAACTAGGGTATTGACATTACTACAACCGATTTTATTCTGATTCTCCTGGTTTTACTTGTATAGGCATATCTCAAAACTATTTTGGGTTTGGTTCCAGACCACTGCAACAAACTGAATATTGCAGTGAAGCAAGTCACATGAATTTTTTGGTTTCTCAGTATATATAAAAGTTATGTTTATATCATACTGTAGTCTATTAAGTGTGCAATACCATTACATCTAATAAAACAATGTACATACCTCAATTTAAATATACTTTCTTGCTAAAAAATGTTAACCAACATCTGAGCCTTCAGAGGTGATGTAGGGTCTTGCCTTGAGACTGATGGCTGCTGACTAATCAGGGTGGTGATTGTTGATGGTTGGGGTGGCTGTAGCAACTTCTTAAAACAAGACAATAATGAAGTTTTCTGCGTTGGTTGATTTCATAGAAGATTTCTCTGTAGCATACAATGCTGTTTGATAGCATCTTACCCACAGTATACCTTCTTTCAAAATTGAAGTCAACCCTCTGAAAGCCTGACACTGTTTTATCAACTAAGTTTATGTAATATTCTCAATCCTTTATTGACATTTCAACAATTCACAGCATTTTCACCAGGAGTAGAGTGGTATTTCATTGTGGGTTTAATTTGCATTTCTCTGATGGTTAATGATGTTGAGCATGTTTTTATGTCCTTTTTGGCCATTTATATGTCTTTTTTTGCCCAAATATCTATTCAAATTTTTGCTCATTTTTAAATTGGGTTATTTTCTTATTATTGAGTTGTGAGTTCTTTATATATGCTAAACACAAGTCTCTTGTAATACATGATTTAAAAATAATTTCTCCAATTTTGTGAGTTGTTTTTTCCCTTTTTCAGTGGTGTTCTTTGAAGCATAAAAGTTTTTAATTTTGATGAAGTCCAATTTATCTATTTTTTGTTTTGTTGCTTGTGCTTTTGTCATATCTAAGAAATTACTGTCTAATCCAAAGTCATGAAGATTTACACCTGTGTTTTCTTCTAAGAGTTTCTGAGTTAATTTTTGTGTATGGTGTAAGTTAAGGGTCCAATTTCATTCTTTTGTATGTGAATATTCAGTTGTTCCAGCATCATTTGTTGAAAGGACTATTCTTTCCCTGTTGCACTGCCTTGGTATCCTTGCCAAAAATCAGTTGACCACAAATATGAAGGTGTTTTTTTCACCCGTGAACTCTTAGTTTTGTTCCATTGAGCTACATGTCTATTCTCATGGTAGTTGCTGATGCCTCTTCCCCGGGCCTATGTGTGTCCTGTTCCTCTTCCCTGCCACCCCAATTCACCCACATACATGACTACTTTTAGATGTCATAATTTCCCTTAGAGTCTCACTTCTGCTTCTTCTCAGGGCCTTAGATATTCTATTGCGCTCTTCTGCCTGTAATCTCTTGGGCTGCAGTCCTCCTGCAGCTCTCCCTGTGGCCGCTGCTTTCAGCCGCCTCCAGTTTGATATCCCAATTACAGCATGGTTGCTCGCAGCCCTCTGTGTCAGGCAAGACCGAAACCAGTCACTTTGGTAACCCCTAGACAAGCCTGAAGGGTGCAAACAAGTTTCACTTTTTTTCATTTCATCCTGAGAAAGGAACTGGGAATTGGGTGGCTTCCTCCTTATTTCATCACGCTGGGATGGAGATGGGGCAAGGGTGAACAAAAACACCAAAATTTCCTACCATTCTGACTGTGGCTTCTTCCTGTTTAGGGATTTGCCTTGTTGGTGTAGATCCCAACTGATGTCTACAGTTCCCACAAAAGTGCTTTGATGTGTATGTTGTTTACCTGGTGTTTCTATGGGAGAACAGTGCCTGTAGCTTCCTAGTCTGCCATCTTGCTGATGTCACTGCCCTGTTCCACCATTTTTAAGTCTCTCACAGCCAAGTGTGTTTCCTGGGCTCCAGCGACAGTGTTTCTCACCCTTGGCTGCACAACAGTTTTAAGAAAAATCCCAATGTCCAAGCCACACCCCAGACTAATTCGATCAGAACCTACAGATGTTGGATGTGGTCATCAGGATTGTTTTCTTTTTTGAGACTTTTTTTTTAAGGTGGTGAAATAAAGATAGATAAAGTTTACCATTTTATCCATTCTCCAGGGTGAAGTTCATTAATCATTCACTTAAGTACATTCATAAGTTGTGCAACTGTCAACACCATCCATATCCAGAACTTTATCATCCCAAACAGAAACTTTGTTCCTGTTGAACACTAACTCTTCTTTCCATTTTCCTCTCCAACCTGGTAACTGCTATTCTACTTTCTGTCTCTAAGAATTTTCCAATTCAAGGTACCTCACCGAAGTGGAACCATACATTTGTCCTTTCATGTCTGCCTTATTCACTTAGCATAATGTCTTCAAGTTTCATCCATGTTGTAATATATCAGAATTTCCTTACTTTTTAAGGGCGAACAATATTCCATTGTATGTATTGATATATACCACACTGCCTGTTGGTGGACACTTGGGTTGTTTTTACCTTTTGGCTATTGTGAATATACTGCTATGAACATTGGTGTATAAATATGTGTTCGAGTCTTTGCTCTCAATTCTTTTGTGTATATACCCATAAGTGGAATTGGTGGATCATATGGTAATTCTATGTTTAATATTTTGGGGCCCCTACATCAATATGCCTTAAAGTTCCCCACATGACTCCAGGGTGCAGCCCAGTTGCCTTTCATTGCCATAGAACCTTATCTGATTATTTCAGCTAAATGAAACCTCTTCCACTTCTGAGCTCAGTTAACACTTTAATGAACTTTTGTTATGACACCTGTTTATTTCTACATTATGTTATTTATATTGTTATACGTATTATTTGTGCTAGATGCTGAGTATACAGTAACAAGCACAAGCCCCCAAAACTAACTGCTTTCATGAAGCTTTCAGCATACATTATATAAATGTATGATTACAAACTGAATTATCTGCTATGAAAGAAAGAAACATGGTTCTATTGAAGGCAAATTAAAAAATAAACTGACCTAGACTGGAGGTGGGGGACAGGGAGTCTTCCCTAAGGAATAAATACTGGGGTTTAATTCTAAAAGATGAGGAGTTATGTAAGCATTTAGTGAGAAGGAAGATCATTCCAGATAAAATGAACACAGGTTTGATGGATGAAAAGGAGTTCAGTTTGTCTATAATATGGGAAACAAGGGGCCAGTGTTACACGATAAAATTGGCCATTTGCAGGGGATGGACCATCCAAGACCTTGCAGGTATTTTAATGATTTTGGTCTTTACGTAAGAGCAATAGGGAGCCATTGAAGGATTTTAAGCAATGGGGTGACAAACTTGGATTGGCATTTAGAAAAGATCATTCTGCTGGTGTGTGGAGAAGGGATTGGATGGAGTTAGAGTTGTTGTGGGGAAACCAGGTGATCACAGTGGTCCAGGTGAGAGAGACTGATTCCTTGGACTAGGGAGGTAGCAGTGGTGATGGAGAAGTGTCAGAGTTGAGAAATACTTAAGATGGATCATCCTTGATGATGGATTGGACATAAGCAGCCAGGTGAAGGCACTGTCAAGGATGATGTCTACTTTTCAGACTTTCCCAAAGCTTTGAGATTGTAACTATGCTTGATTAAACTTTGCATATCTCCTGAGTAGTCTGCACAAAACATATGTTCACTGAATAATAATCTTCAAATGAATGAATGAGTCAATAAACTAACCTTTATATTATATTAGGCACAGTCATATTAAGCAAACTACTAGTACTATCCTCTGGATCCTTTTTTTCCTACAGATGGATATTTGCATGATTATCTCAACTGAATTAAATTCAGAATTTTTCTCATTCTGCTACAGCTAGCCTTGTGCTAGGCACTGGAAATACATATATAAGTAATATATTGTCTGCCTATGGGTAGTTATAAATACAGTGGAAGAGAAGACGTACAAAGAAATAAGTTACAGCAAAATAGAATTGTAGTAATAAATGCACACTTTAATAGCAGAAGGAGTACAGAGGAGGCAGTGATGGATTTTTTTTTTCCTAAGCGAGCTAGGAAGCTTCCCAAGGCAGAAGTGGAAGTGCAATATATTCCAACCTGTGTTCTGTTTTTTTTTTAATGTACTTGGATATTTTGGGGAGTGGCAAGCTTATTGTGGTTAGAGCATGGGATACCAGGCAGACAATATTACCAGGGTGGGAAAGGAGGTGAGAAAGAGGAAGGAAGAGGAATAGTTGATCAGAAGCCTCATCATCATGACAACATAAAGACTAGGAAGAGTGAGGAGGCCAAAGCAGATTCCATGGTACATTGGCCCTCAGATATTTTTGTAAATCAAAGAATTTCATGGTCAGATAACTTTGGTAAACACGGATAACTACATCTTGGAGATTTGTAGACACATTGGTATATCAAAGGCCCTGCAGGATAGAAATTGGTTTAACTTTGTTTGATACAGTATTTCTCAGACTTATTTGACCGATGAAACCCCTCTTTGCCCATGTAACATCACAAATATTGACATTCTGCAGGACATGGCTGTTTGGAAACTGTCATATTGGGTTATAGATCAGAGATGGTTTATATGGCTTTGCTGTCATTGGGGTCAAGGTGTGGAGTGTGTTTTTGCTACTAACGAGTATGTATGGTGTAGCAATAAATCTTTTAAATGGAGCACTGAGCTGAGCATGACACGATAGAGAGCAGGGTTCAACTGTCTGCTAGCAGGAGGCAAAAGGAGAGAGCCACCAATTGAACGTTTACTAAAACACCCAAAATGCCACTTCAAGAGTAGAAAAGACAGGGCGGTGAGACCCCTAAATCCTTGTGACCCTGTAAGTAGTGGATTGTTTTATAAACACTGTGAGACATTGTTAAACTCTTGTAGTGATGGTGTCGTCATTATTACTAAGTTGTTTAGTGTTGTCTTGAACTATTACTCCTTCTGAGAGTACTGCCCACAGTTCTAACATTTGAAAGGGTTCCATGAATAGAAAAAGTTGAGACCCACTGCTGCATCCTTGTCAGTGCCTAAGGGACACCAGAGTGTCTATCCTAATTCTCAGTGGCCAGCCATTGGGTGGGGGCGGGGGGGCTCCTGTCAGATGAGCAGAGAGCTCAGTGGCTAGAGAGCATAAAGCTATTGTTTTCACATGTCCAGCATCTACCTCCCTTTCTGGTAAAACCCCCTGATTTTCCTTTCAGGAGCGGTTTCCTGAAATTTATTTTGGGTACTTGGGAGTATAAGAGCCATCTTATCCCTATGTAGTACAGCACATTACTCTCATTACTCTCTTCCTCAAGCTTCTATATTACTCTTCTGTTTATAAATTTTTTTGCTACCCAATGGCTCATGGGTTTCTCCTATGATGATTTTGTCCTAGGGAGCAAAATCTTTTTATTTTGTACAGGATCCTTCCTACAGGTCCTAGACAGTATGTGTCATATCGCTGGGACTAAAAATACAATAAATGAAAGATGACTAGATGGAGAATAGAATATGTCTTCAATTAGTTAGAGACTTGCAAAACCACTTTACTGCAATGTAAGCAATTATAGGGTACACACCAGAGGCCCCCTAACTCTTATTTTCTCTGAATGTTGATTATAGGTCTTTTCTTTCTGGCTTCTTCAGGACTTACCCATAAGTTCAGATGAGATGGCATCCAGGCAGCTTCAGTATTTTCCAAGAAAAATATAGTATTATCTTTATATTCCACTCACAGAAATTTGCTTTTGCTTTTTCTAGGGTTAAAATGTTTGGTTCACAGCCCTTAGTGTGCTTTCAACTATTTTTTATTTGATCTTCCTTTTGAAGCTCATGTAGCTCTTCCAAGTCTAGAGTAAAATAATTCATCCTTCTGTCCCTGGATTTCTTTAAAAACAAATCAAAATAAGAGACATCTTCATTCTCTAGTCCTCTCTGCTTGGAATATGGCTTGGAGCTCATCTAAGAAGATAACTTTTACCTGAGCAACTTTGGTCCCAAGATATTCATCTTTCTTTTACAATTGTAATCTGATCTAAACTCACTTTACATTTAAATTCTCTCACTTGGGTGAGTCAAGTTTATTCAAAATAATATGTACTTTTAGGTGAGCCTCATATATTGTTTCACGACATCAGATACTAACACATTAATAGAGTAGCAGGAATAGAACTCTACGAATCCATTAGGAAGTGTAAAGTGGAGAGGAAATGTAAATGAGCCCTCGATCCAATAGAATAGCTCTGATTTTCATTGTTGGGAGTGATAGAACTTGTAGAGGGAAGATGTTAGACAAGCACAATTTGTTTCAATAAAACTCCCTGGGATTTAGGAAGGGAAGACCATGACTTTATAGATGCCTGGAAATCTTGAAAGGTTTTAGTGCCAGGATGAACATAAAGTAGACACAATTGTCATCTTGGATTTTTTTTAAAGGTCTCAGAGAAGTTTGCCCTTCTCACATCTGTATTAGGGCAAAAGGAAGTACTTAATTCAGACTTGACTGTGTATGCCGGGAAAGAAAAGACTAATCCCTGACACAGAAGCTTCCCAGACCAAGATTGGATCAAGTAGGATATTAAAAGGACGTACTTTATATGAGAAAGCAGGTCATTTGTGATCCAAAGGAAAATTATAGCATAGTGGGTCCAGTAACACCTCACTGATCTAAAATCACTAAAGAAAAAGGGAAATTTCACACTGGTAAATTGTCTAGATCATATCCATTTATTCATTCATTAAAAAAATTACTAAATTCCCTGCTATATACCAGGAACTGTCCTATGTGCTAGGAATAGAGTGGTGAAGACAGTCCCTGCCCGTGTGCAGTTCACTTTCGAGTGGGAGACAGACAATTTATATAAAAGAAACAAATCAGTTTTTTTCTTATTGGCAACAATTCTTATTGAGAATGTGAACAGAGAAATAAGCTAGATCATGACTGATATGGACTGGATGTGGACTCAGTGAGGACCATCTAGGACAGTTAGAGGAAACCTCTCTGTGGAAACTGCATCTGAACCAGGGCTGAAGGATGAGAAACAGCCAGTCCTGTGAAGGTGGAAGCAGAACATTCTAGGCACAAGAACAGCAAGAGCTAAGACTTTGAGGTCGAGATTAGAATGAAGGTAAGTGTGGCTAAAGCAGAATAAAAGGAGAAAGAAAACAGGAAATTATCCATTTAAGCTCCAAATTTAGATGGACTGGTTTTCTTTTCTTTCTTTTTTTTTTCTTTTGGTCAACTTTATTGAAGTATAATTTATGCGAAACAAAATGCATGTAGTTTAAGAATAAAATTCAATCAATTTTGACATATGTATTCACTTTTGCTTACTCCAAGATCTCATAGATTTTTCTCTGAGGAGTTTCTCTTAAACTCCTTCAAGAGTTTTATAGTTTTAGCTCTTACATTTGGGTCTATGATCTACTTTGAGTTAATTTTTGCATTTATTTTAAGATAAAGGTCAATGTACATTTTTTTTTTACCCCAAAGGTATCTAGTTGTTGCATCAGTTGTTTAAAACACTATCCTTTCTCCATTGAATTATCTTGGCACCTCTGTTAAAAAAATCAACTTATCCTATATGTGTGTCTCTGTTTCCATTCTGAAACATTGATCTCTATGTCTTTCCTTTTACTAGTGCCATATTGTCTTGATTACGTAGCTTCATAGTGAGTCTTGAAATAAGGGAGTATAAATTCTCCAATTTTGCTCTTTTATCATTTATCAATTTCTACAGAAAACCTGCTGGGGTTTTGATGCATTAAATTTATAAGTCAATTTGTGGAGACCTTACATCTCAGGGATATTGAGCCTTCTGATCCATGAACATTGTATATCAATTTATTTGGTTCTTCTTTAATTTCTCTCATCAATGTTTTAAAGTTTTTGGTTTACATGTCTCATGTATTTTGTTAAATTTATTCCTAAACATTTCATTTTTTATGCTACTGTAAATGATCTTTTCTAAAAGTTTATTTTCTAATATTTTATTGCTATATATAGCAATCCTTTTGATTTCAAATATTGATCTAGTATTCCACAGCCTTGCTAAATTTACTTATTTATTGTATTAGGTTTTGTTTGTTTGAAATGGATTAGAAAATTCATTAGCTGGACATACAGTCTTATATGTTTGCAACCGAGGTTTATGGTAAGAGGCAGGCTGTGATGTTCAGGGTTCAGCACATTTGAGAACATCAGGAAGCTTTATAGAGAGGGCTGGGTGCACATGGAAACAAGAAGCCTCCTGGAAAATTCCTCATCATGAATAGCCAACTGATGAGTCATGTTTGGTTAAAGGATTATGAGTTTTTTGGAATGGAGAAACCGGTAAGAGGCAAGATCCTTATTTTCAGCAAAGACTAAAAAAGCTGTTCCACTGAAACCTTTTTTTAAAAAATTAAAGTACAAATGATTTACAATACTATATTAATTTCAGGTGTAGAACATAGTGATTTGATATTTTTATAGATTACACTCCATTTAAAGTTATAAAATATTGGGACTTCCCTGGTGGCACGGTGGTTAAGAATCTGCCTGCTAATGCAGGGGACATGGGTGCCTGTGTGGTCTAGGGCCCATGCTCCGCAACAAGAGAACAGCAATGAAGAGTAGCCTCCACTCGCTGCAACTAGAGAAAGCCCATGCCATGTGCAGCAATGAAGACCCAACACAGCAAAAAATAAATAAATAAATAAAGTTATAAAGTATTGACTATATTCCCTGTGCTGTATATTATGTCCTTGTACCTTATTTATTTTATACCTAGTAGTCTGTACCTCTTAATCCCCTTGCCCCATCTTGCCCCTCCCCTCCCCCTCTCCCCACTGGAAACCACCAGTTTGTTCTCTGTATCTGTGAGTCTGTTTCTGTTTTATTTTATTTTTTAAATGTCACATATAAGTGAAAACATACAGTATTTGTCTTTGCCTGAAAAAAGTATAATACCCTCCAGGTCCATCCATGTTGTTGCAGATATGTTGTGTGTGTTTGTGTGTGTGTATATATATATCTGCTTTATCCATTCATTTCTTGATGGACACTTATGTTGCTTCCATATCTCGGCTATTGTAAATAATGCTGCTATGAACATTGGGATACATATATATTTTCTAATTAGTGTTCTTGTTTTCTTCAAATATATATCCAGGAGTGGAATTGATGGATCACATGGTAGTTCTATTTTTGGTTTTTTGAGGGACCGCCATACTGTTTTCCATAGCATCTGTACCAATTTATATCCCCACCAACAGTGTATTAGGGTTCCCTTTCTCCACATCCTTGCCAGCATTTGTCATCTGTAGACGTTTTGTTGATAGCCATTTTGACACGTGTGAGGTGATTCTAGACTTTGTTTTAAATTCTACTTTGTCTGCTATGAGTATTGTGTCCCCAATTTTCTCTTCATTTTCATTTGCACGTAATACCTTTTTCCATCTCCTCTCTTTCAATATGTATATGAGTTTAACTCTGAAGTAAGTCTCTTGTAGGCAGTATATAGATGTCTTTTTTTTTTAATCCAATCAGCCACCCTATGCCTTTGGATTGGCACATTTAGTCTATTGACATTCATAGTGATTATTGATAGGTATGTACTTATTGCCATTTTGCTACTTGTTTTCTGCTTATTTTAGTAGTTTTTCTCTGTTCATTTCTTCTTCTCATAGTCTCTTTGCTTGTGGTTTGATGATTTTCTTTAGTGTTATGTTTGTATTCCTTTCTCTCTAGTTTTTAATGTATCTATTGTAGGTTTTTGATTTGTGGTTATCATGGAGTTTATATATGATGACCTATAGCTCTAGCTACTTGTTTTAACCTGATAGTCATTTAAGCTCAAACACATTCTAAAAGATCTACATTTTTTACTCCTCAACCTGCAACGTTTTGTGTTTTTGATGCCTTATTTTACATCTCGCAGATCTATCTCTTAACTGTTTATTGTAGTCATAGTAGATTTTACAGTATTTGTCTTTTAATCTTTGTACTAGTTTATTTAAGTGATTGATCCACTGTCTTTACTATATATTTGCCTTTACCAGTGGAATCTTTGCCTTTCTATAATTTATTTCTTGTTTTAGCTTTTTCTTTTTCACTTAAAGAAGACCCTTTAACACTTCTTGTAAGGTTGGTTTAGTATTGATGAACTCTTTTAGTCTGTGCTTTTTTGAGAAGCTCTTTATCTCCCCTTCAATTCTGAATGATAATCTTACTGGCTAGAGTATCCTAGGTTGTAAGTTTTTTCCTTTCAGCACTTTAAATATACCATGTCACTCCCTTCTGGCCTGCAAAGTTTGTGCTGAAAAATCAGCCTCATGGGAGCTTTCCTTGTATGTGACCCTGTTTTTCCTTGCTGCCTTTAAAATTCTCTCTCTAACTTTTGCCATTTTAATTATGATATGTCTTGGTTTGGGTCTCTTTGGATACATCTTGTTTGGAACTCTCTGTGCTTTCTTGTACCTGGAAAGCTGTTTCCTTCTTCAGGTTAGGGAAGTTTTCAGCTATAATTTCATTAAATATATCTTCTACCTTTTTCTCTCTCTCTCTTCTCCTTCTGGGACCCCTATAATGTGAATGTTAGTATGCTTGATGTTACCCCAAAGGTCCCTTAAGCTATCTTCTTTTTAAAAAATTTGTTTCTCTTTTTGCTCTTCTGATTGGGTGATTTTCATTATTCTGTCATCCAGATTGCTTATGCATTGTTCTGTATTACTTAATCTGCTGTTAGTTCCTTCTAGTGTATTTTTCATTTCAGTTATTGTATCCTTCATCTCATTTCTTTTTTATACTTTTTAGTTCTTTGCTGAAATTCTCACTGTGTCCATCTATTCTTTTTTCCAAGCTCAGTTAGCATTCTTATCCCTATTTCTTTGAACTCTTCATCAGGTAAGTTATTTATCTCTGTTTCATTAGGGTTTTGTTCAAGTGTTCTTTTCTTGTTTGTTCAATTGAAACACATTCCTCTGTCTTCTCAATTTGTTTACCTTTCTCTGTCTCTAGGAAATTAGGTGAAATGGTTACCTGTCCCGTTCTCGAAGGGGTGTCCTTGTGTGGAAGAATTCCTATTCAATCTGTGTGTGCCCAGTGCCTTTGATGGGAGAGCTGGCTCTGAAAAGAGCACTGGCCGTGCCTTCCCCCAGGATGTGATGGCAGCCACAGCCTTGGCAGGAGGTAGGGCTGGAGTTAGAAGGGCTAGAGCCTGAGCTGGATGTGCACCTGGGATTCTCCTAGGCTCAGTGGCAGTCATCACCCTATCGAGGGCAGGGTTGGGGCCCGAGCGGCTGGAGCAGGGGCCCTGAGGGAATTGGGTTTCTCCTGGGTAGGATGGCAGCCTCCTCCTTGGTTGGGGTCATGGCCAGGGCCCAGAGCTTGGGGCTACACTTCTCTTCTGGTTTCACATTTTCCTCAGTAAGCATGCCTTGGTTAGAGGCCGGGTCAGGGCCTGAGGGGTTGCAGCCACTACTTAGCCACTACTAAGCTGCTTTCGCTTCCTCCCAAGTGTACTCATGTACAAGTGTGCTGGCAATTGTGGGCTCAGCTCTGGAGCTGTATTTTTTTGCTTGTTTTTTTTTGTTTTTTTTTGGTTTTTTTGCTGTACGCGGGCTTCTCATTGTTGCGGCCTCTCCCATTGCGGAGCACAAGCTCCAGACACGCAGGCTCAGCGGCCATGGCTCATGGGCCCAGCTGCTCCGCGGCATGTGCGATCTCCCCTGACCGGGGCACGAACCCGTGTCCCCTGCATCGGCAGGCAGACTCTCAACCACTGCGCCACCAGGGAAGCCCTCTGGAGCTGTTTTGCTCTCTCCTGAGTGTGTGCACAGATGGGCTGCCCCACCCTGGTCAGAGGCAGGGCTGAGCTCAGGTGGCTTATTCCCTCTAAGTGTGTCGGCTCTCATGGGCAACGGCAGCCTCAGCCCTAGTGGGAGCCACACCGGAGCCAGAGGGGCTGGAGCAGGACCTGGTGGGGGAAGAAGGTGCCCTGGGGTAGGCCTAGCAAGTCGGCCAGAGCCCCGGCACTTTTCTATCTGCTGCCTCTGTGCTGTGCCTGGGAGCAAGCAAGCCTGTGCACATGTTCTTCAAGAGTGGGTCTAGGTTTCTTACAGCCCTCCGGTAGCCCCACCGGTTTTCAGGCCGGCTAAGGGGGCTCATCTTCTCACCTCCTGTCTTCATAGCTATGTTGGGAGATGAGCCCATTTGCGATTACGGAGAGGTTTTGTCAGAGTAAGAATTAAGGCAATTTCACAATCCCAGAACCTCACATTTTCTGGTCTCTTCTCCACCTCCTTGGGGAAGAGCTGCTCTGAGAGCCTGCATAGGGGACCTCCCTGTTCTCTCTGGTCATTTTAACTCCACATCCGAGACTATGCCCAGATATTTTGTTCATTCATTCATTTACTCACTCATTAATTTAAAAAAATTATTGAGAGCCCGCTAAATGCCAGGCATTGTTTTAGGTGCTGGAGATTCAGAGCCAATAAAGCAGACAAAACTATTTATTTTCATGGAGTTTATATGTTAAACCATTTCTTCAACAAACATTTGTACTGATTTCACAGTGTCACTAGGGAAAGGAGAAAATAACCACATATCATACAGGCTGATAAATGCCCCAATCTGAGGTAAGTGTAGGCTACTGTGGAATTACTGAACCTATCTTAGGGAATCAGGGAGGGCTTCCTACAGGTGGTGTCGGCCTTGGGTAGGATGAGCATGGAAGGCAGGTAAAAGTTTTCTTCCACCCTCCTAGGAGCTCCAACCGGGACTGACGTAAGACAGATTAACAGGGGAAATGCATATAAATTTTATTTACATGGAGCCACAAGAGAAATGACCCAAAGAAATGACTAGGCCTAAGTGTTCATATGGCAGGTTGAACAAAGAATAGCCATTTTGTCATAGTATACAAGTAACTAAAACATATGAGGGAACTAAAGGAAGATAAGAGTTATTTTAACAAGGTCCGTTTATCAGATTTTTCTAGCCCTCTCTTCCCCTCCTGGTCTCTGATGATTAGAATGTTTCTTTCTCCTGGTAGTGAAGACACCATTTACATGGGAATTTTATCTCCTGTTTTTAGGAAGAAAAAGGAAGGTCAGAGTGCCTTCCTTGCATTTGCTGTTTTTCAAATGTCTTTAACTCAACTAATCAATATGCCAAAGTGGCATATTTTGGGGTGGCATGTCCTGAACTCCTTCAAGTAGGAATTAGCCAGGTGAGAAAAGGGGGGACTACCCCAGCGTGGCTCTGGTGGTGGGGGAAGGAAGGAGGGGAGCAGTGGAGGCTGGAACTGTAAGCCAAGTTTCATCATTGCATGCCTCGTATGTGATGGTCTAAAGGTTTGCTATTAGCTGCTGCAACACACTACCTACACACAAAGTTATCGTCTTATATTCTGGAGGTCAAAGTCTGAAATGGTCTCACTGGTCCAAAATCAAGGTGCCCACAGTGCTGCATTCCTTTCTGGAGGCTCTAAAGGAGAATCCGATTCCTCACCTTTTCCAGCTTCTAGAGGCCGCCTGCATTCTCTGGCTTGTGGCCTCTTCTCCAACTTCAAAGCAGGCAGCATAGCATCTCCAAATCTCTCTGTGCCTTCTGCCTCCCTCTTCTACTTTTAAGGACCCTCGTGATTAGATTGGGCCCATGTGAACAGTGAGGGATAATCTCCCCAGCTCAGGGTTGGCTGATTAGTAGCTTTAATTTCCTCTGCAATCTTAATTCCCTCTTGACATGTAAGGTTTACATATTCACAGGTTCTGGGGATTAGGACACGGACGTTTTGGGGCGGGGACATCACTCTGCCTGCTACAGATGGGGAGCTAGAGAAGGACAGACACAGAGGAGAAATATGATCAGATTTGCGTTCAGAGGAACAGCTTTCATGGTCGTGTGAAGACTGGGCTGGGGGTGGGGTGAGGTGGGGATACTGCGGCTATAAGTAAAAAGCCCAGTTAAGAGACCAGTTCAGTAATTAAGTGAAAAATGATAAGTGCCTGTATACACGCACTCTAGGTAATGTAACCCTAGGATTTTTAGAAAAAAATGAATCTAATTAAGCTTGAGACGCACCCCATAGTGTGAAGAAAAGGAAATTGTTTTTTAATCCTGGTTTAAGGCACGAATAACTTTGGAACAAAGGCTAAGTCTTCATAGAGAATCTCCTTACTTTTCCCAAGAAGAAAGTTTTGCTTAGTTTGTAAAACGGGGATGTTGGATTAGACCATCTCTAAAGTTTTCTCTGTCCTAACCTCTCTGATTCTGTGAAAAGGAGATGGAGGCTGTTTCTACCTTATTTAGATTTTGGCTTAAAAATAAATGAACACATGACTGAAAAGACCTTTGCGAGGATAACAGCAAAGCTCCTGCTGGGCTAAGTGCCATCAACTCAACAAACTACAGACAACTAGAGCAAATGCTTCAATATAGGGAATATGAGCCACTGTGAATCCCGAGAGCTGGGAGACTGAAATTCTCGGAGTATTTTCAAAAGATACTTAGCAGGTTTTAGTTTCAGTTCTTTTTGACCTTGCCGGTAGGAAGAATGAAGTGAGGAGTGGATTCCTGCTGTGTCTGTCAGGAATCTTTGGTGGCAACCAAAGGGAGCTGACTCTGCCTTGGGAGGATCTTGAGGACACAGAGATTGGCTGAGGGGCTGAAGTCGGGGCTGAAGGACCATCAGGAAGCAAGGGAGCACGGGGGCCTCAGTGCTGAGAAGGCACGCAAGGGGATGCTATAGAAATGTCATAGAAATGTCTGGGACATTGTGTGCCTCTGTTTCTCCAGAGTATCTGACCTCAAATTGTTCCCTCCATCTTTGGGTTACCAGCTGGAGATTCAAATCCCTGACTGGTCTCATTGGTCATGTACCCATTCCCTTAGTTGTAGAGGAAGAATCTGGCTCCTCTGCTTGGCTTCCCATCTAGCCACACTAGTCACAATGAGAAATCTCCTACAAAGAAGAGCGGATTCAAACAAGTGTGGTTTGTGGTGGGAGTGGAGCTGAAGGACTGTTGGTTGCTAGGTAGCCAAAAAATGACCAGTGTCTTCTAATCTTGGTTTTTGTCTCTGGCTCCTTTGACTTTCTCTTGTCTGCCTTTTAGTGTATTAACTTATGGGAGGTATGCCACATCAATTTAGACTGGTGTAAATAGGTTTCCGATTGCCAGGGTGAGTTAGAAAACAAGATTTTAAGGGTCACTTTGATTTTTTTTTGAGATTGCCATCCTGATATAGCATCCTGTATGCTGCAGATCTAAACCCAACCCAGATGAAATTCTTAAGCCAATTTCTAATTTGGGTTTGTGTTGCAGATGCAGCTTCTGATGGCTCCCCAGCTAAGGCTGTGTGGACAGACAGAACAGGCGAGGAGAATAGCCCTCAGGGACCACTGATCTGGGAGATGGGTGCATTTGTAGCAGTGATGTTTGACCACACACCCGTGATGCCGATCGAGTTCAGTATCATCCTTGTGTGCATGTAGTCAGCACTCAATGCAGAGTTAAATTGACTGTTTTTTTCTCTAGAAGTGTCTGTTTGCTGTTAAGAGTACTAGAGATAGAGATGGATAGTCACCACTGTTAAATTTCACATATTGGTTCAAAGTGAGGAATCCAGATGAAATCCAGCCACTTGGGAAGAAAAAGGTCAAACTTTTAAGGGGTCCCCCTTTGTGCATCTAACTGAGAGTCTGGAACCAGCATGCTGGCCAGCAGGAGAGGAGCTGGTAGGCCAGGCTAGTTGCCTCCAGTTCTGTGGCGTTCCCCATGCTGGTTGCAGAGAAGCAGACAGAACAACCAGTTTTTCCTCTTTCTGCCTCATTAGAAGGTTGCAGAAATACACAAAGCCAGGGATTTTGCAACGGAAAGCAGCAGTCGCTGCACCCTCAGGAGGATAAAGTGCTTTGGCTCTTCTCTTGCCCTCGTTGTGTGCGCTGCAGGGACTATTAACCCCTCCCCAAGCTTGGTGAGGGGAGTTGAGAGTAGTGATTGGCAAGGTCTATGGCAAGGGTGGGCTGGCCTCTCCCACGGTGGCCGAAGGCTGGCTTAGGGGCAGATCCTCAGATACCCATCTCGGCCTAGCCACTCGGGGGTGGGCGGTGCATGAAGTGAGAGGCCCTGGGAGGAACTGACATCACCCCCAAAGACCAGGCCTGATCTTGACCTTGACAACCGGAAGCTGGGAGGCTAGGAGGAGCTACCTGGAGAGCAGGTGAGGAGAGAGGCAGCGGCTGCACTCGCACTGCTGGGTGTGCCCACAGGCACCCAGGAGCACCAATTAGAAAGAACCCAGCCCTGGAGACCTGCCCACTGGGACCCTCACTCAGCCTTGTGTGAGGCTGGGGGGTAGCAATGGGGGCAGGAACTGATCCCAGGAACGAGAGGCTGACTCTGGTGCAGTATACCTGTGCCCTTTGGCCATCTCTGAAGGTCTCACTGATGGAATCTAAGAAAAAAAAAAAGGGTCATGAAGAACCTAGGGGTAAGATGGGAATAAAGACACAGACCTACTAGAGCATGGACTTGAGGACATGGGGAGGGGGAAGGGTAAGCTGGGACAAAGCGAAAGAGTGGCATGGACATATATACACTACCAAATGTAAAACAGATAGCTAGTGGGAAGCAGCCACATAGCACAGGGAGATCAGCTCGGTGCTTTGTGTCCACCTAGAGGGGTGGGATAGGGAGGGTGGGAGGGAGACGCAAGAGGGAGGAGGTGTGGGGATATATGTATATGTATAGCTGATTCACTTTGTTATACAGCAGAAATTAACACAACAATGTAAACCAATTATACTCCAATAAAGATGTTAAAAAAAAAAAAAAGAGCCAGAATGTGGATGCCTGCCGTGGCAGAGAGACTAAGCAGCTAGGATAAAAGTGTTTTCCTTCTTTTCTTTTCACCCTCCTTCCCTGTGCTTTCCCTCTCCCCAGACTCTGGAGTGACCTGAAGTAGCAAGTAGAGGTAAAGTAAGAGAAATAGATTTGGGTAAGAAGTGGGAAATAACAGACACCAACCTCCATCGCGTCTGAGCCCTGCGGAAAGCCACCGTCAAGGGAGAGGGCTACTAGCGTGTTTGGGAGGGAATTAAGTACAAGTTGCTATTCAGTTAGGAAATAGTGGTTGGAGTTATAGAGACTAGGAATCTAACTCAGGTTTTTGAGAAGAGTCTTTCATAACGTGTGATCACGAGAATACACATGACAGGAATGAAAATGGTGAAGTGTGGCTATCTCATTTCCATTCATTTATTCCTTTATTCCTTTAACAGATATCAACCGAATGCTTGCCAGGTGATGGCTGTATCTGTGGAGCTGGTCTTTCTGTATTTAGCATTGAGAGGGCTCAAGCCCTTTCTTGAATTTCTACAGCTGTTGATAAGATCCCCCTGGTGGCCCTTAGATCCATCTTCTGGAAGACACTGACATGTTCTTTCTTGTTATTACCTGCATTGTTTGATCTAAAACGCACACACAATAAATCAGATGGGCGATTCTGGACTGACGAGGGAGTGTCTTATTACTGTACTCTGGCAGTTTGTTTTCTAAATATTTCTAAATGAGTTGAGTACCCAGAAATGGAGAATCTCTAATCCCTCTACATCCTGCCTGGTAGGTTCAGAAGTACCAACACCGCCCACCACTCTGCTCCTGCCTCAGATTCCAGGAGAAGGGGGCTGCTTCTCACCTCTCCAACGCTAAGTTAGAAGCGAACGGCTTTCCGCAGCTGAATTAGAGGCTTGTACCGCAGCCAAAACACAGTGTGGATTAGACAACTAAAGATGTCTTTTCAAGGGAAACAAAGAAATTAATTAAAGCCAGACAGGAAGCGTCTCCGGTGTGCTGTCTGGCGTTGCACCCTCTCTTGGGCCTGCGGGCGCCGACAGGGAGGGTATGGCCTGGCAGGTGGTGGCTGGAAACCTAAGCCAGACCTTGAGGTTAACAGAGAGCCCCTCTTGGGGTGGGCAGCTGCCACCATTGTGAGTGCTTCAGAGCAGGCTGATGGCCCGTGCCCGCGGCGAGGGTGTCAGTGTGTGTGTGTGTGTGTGTGTGTGTGTGTGTGTGTGTGTGTGTACATGTGCCCATGTGAGTGCTTGTGTAGGACCTGGGTGGGGGAAGGGAAGAAGGCCATTAAAAGAGTCTTGATGGGACTTCCCTGGTGGTGCAGTGGTTAAGAATCCACCTGCCAAGGCAGGGGACATGGGTTCGAGCCCTGGTCCGGGAAGATCCCACATGTCGTGGAGCAACTAAGCCCGTGTGCCATAACTACTGAGCCCACAAGCCACAACTACTGAGCGCATGTGCCACAGCTACTGAAGCCCGCACACCTAGAGCCTGTGCTCTGCAACAAGAGAAGCCACTGCAATGAGAAACCTGCGCACCACAACGAAGAGTAGCCCCCGCTCGCCACAACTAGAGAAAGCCCATGCGTAGCAACGGAGACCCAATGCAGCCAAATTAAAAAAAAAAAAAAAAAAAGGGAGTCTTGATGGTGATAAATGGGCACATTTTCTTTTTTCCAGTGTAAAGGGACAGGGTCTCTGAAGGAAGGGAAGAAAAATCCTAAATGTATTGGGAGGAAAATGTCAGACACTTTCATAAATATTATTTGATGTAATTCCTTGAGGTGAGTGTTGTCCCATTTTTAGAGATGAGCAGGGTGAGGTAGACAGAGGGGCCAGTTACCCTGACAAAGGTTAAATGGCAAACAAGTGGCATTATTGGGATTTGAATTCCGGTCTTTGACACCAAAGCCAGGCTGCAGATGCCCCCTTCCCCGCACTGCCTCTCCCATGACCCTTTCTTGCAGTGCCTTCCAAGAGCTGTGTGTGACTTACGAAGGGGAACTCCAGAGGAAAATCACTTTGCCTTACTAAACCTCTGGGTCTCCATGGTAAAAGGAGGCAGATGAATTAGGTGAGCTCGAGATTCCTTTTAGCTCTAATATTCTGTTTGTGAAGCCTGGCGGGTTTGGGGGGTGGGACAAGGTAACCCAGACTCTAGACTAAGCTGATTGTGGTGGAAATCTTACCTCATCATCATGTCTCAGACGCACAGGATGGCATTTAGTTTCTCAAAAGCTGACTTGGAATCGGACACTAATCCCCACTCTCTTCAGCTGTAGTCCCACTGCTTTTAGAGGGAAATATGGCGCCTGGCACATTAAACACTCAGTAATTATTTGAGGAATGAAAGATCGAATGGAACCCGGCGCTCAGTCGGCGCTGTGTGTGGAGGTGGGAAGTAGGGGTGGGGAGTGAAGGACCCATGTGCAGAGGTGCATAGAGATGTCTCTGGACATAACAGGACTTAAATGATATTTATTACCAGGGCCACATGGTGCAGTCTGGGTTTTTTTTTTTTTTTTTTTTTTTTAAGCAAACAAAGATCTAGTTTCAGTGGGTTGGTTAAATGACTTACTTTGATGTGGCTACTTTGTTGACCGAGTTATGCAGCTCAGCACAGGCTGTTCTGTGGAAAAGAAGAAGCCAAATGTTAAAGCTACTGCCTATCTTTGCTGCAAAGAGGGAGCCCCAGAGTAGATGATCTTTTGTATCTGGGAGCCCATTAATTAGTCTTGGAACATGTAACGGAAGGCCTCGGGCTCCACTGGGAGCGGAGAACGCAATTGCACAGCATGTTCACATGAGGAGATTGCGAGGCCAGAGTGTTGAGAGGAAAAACGCGGGTGGGGAACACCTGCGGCGCGGCTGAGATGCTTAAGATGCAGTTCTAACGTTCACCTGCAGCGACATCTGTCGCCTTCAGAAGCGCTTTGTGTGAGTGATTTCGAGGGAAATTTAAAAAGTGGGGTGTGGGTCATGGAAGACACAGGAAGGAGAACAGCTGCCGGGGTGAAGGAGAAAGAGAGATGGATGGTCTAACAAGGAGTGGGGTGTCCCCAAAGCCCCGACACTCCACGGAAACCTCGGGACAACCTGGGACTTCCCACTCTATATCAGCGCCGGTTTTGTTACATTTCAAAAGCGCATGACCATGACCGTAGCTGACATCGTGCAGACTGGTCACAGAGCCCTGGGTGTGCGGGTCATCTTCAAGGAAGGGAGAAAGGGCATTTACTTCAGGTCAGTCAAGGCAGAGCCCCACGTGCACACGGCTGCTTTTTTCAAGACTCGGTGGGAAACCACTCGTGCCAAGGGATATGAATATTTAACATTTTCCCGAGGAACAATCTGTTAGTTGTACCCTTCCCCATATAACAAGATGTAGATGATAAGCAAGTGAGAGTCACGAGGGACAATGGAAGGTCACCGGATCCAGCTAGTTATGGAAAAGAATGAAGCAAGAAGCACCGCAGGATCGAAGACTACGTAGAAAAAAAAGCTAACGGTAATTGTAATTGACAACAAGAATCTCCGAACTAAAAACATTTAGTTTTCAAAAGCTCCCCAGTCATTAATGAGAATGAGTAAGAGAGTAGGGAATATGTTTGCGGGAAAATTGTTTTTACCTCAATTTGATAACTGTTACTTGGGTCTTATTGGATGATCAGTAGAGAGATTTTAATTCCCTGTGAGTTCTACTTTGCTGCTAACCGCCGGCCAGCTCTCTGCTCTATTGAGGTTCTATCCAGTTACTACGATAGTCTTCATTCAGGTGACTGGAGATTCTTTCATCCAGCACTGGCAGTGATTGTAACATAACACTTATTCATTGGGGCTGGGGTTAATGTAAACTAAGTTGATGGAAGAGAACTATGAGTTTTCGGCAAATCTCTTCTTGAAACCCGCACGCGGAAGGACCCATGGATTTGGATCATGTCTGGTTAATTATGTTTCAATGGAAACTCCATAATTTTCCAATTTATTATGATTGGAGAGTTTACATCTCCCCCGCCCCCCGCCCATGGTATGATATTATATAATATATGTCACCAAGAAGCTCAAAGCAATATTACTGATTAATTATGAAACCAATAGGTAAATATTAAAACAAATAGGTAAATATTACACTACTAGTTGTGGAAATGGAGTTGTGGGTATTCAAAGCTTAAACTGAAATCATTATTTATTCCCCTTCAAATCCTCTCCTTCTGTATTTAGTTCATTAATATTACCATCATCTATCCAAAACCCCAAGAGTTTTCTTCTATGCCCCCAATCCCCTAGACCTATCAATCACCAGATCCCTTCTGTTTTACTACCTATTTATGTCTAGAATTAGCATCTTTGTTTTCCCTGTTCCTTCTGCTCTGGTCAAGCCCTCATCTTGTCCAAACTGGTCTCAGCATCCTCTAGTACAAACTCCAAGTATCTCAGACTGAAGCCTCTCGGCTCCTTGCCATTGTATCTGCAAATGTTACCTACGTCACTTACAAGGTTGAGAGCTCAAGGGGATATGGAGAAGTCTGTCTGATTCACATTTGTATTGCCAGCACCTAGCATAGAGCCTGGTACAATGGTCCACACAAACCTCCACCCATCCATCATCCATCCCTGCAACGCATGTTTACTGAGCTCCCACTGTGTGCACACCACTCGTGGGGGAATGAGAATATGGCAGCAAACAAAACAGCAAACAACATATGCTGTCCTTACATATGTTGCTTCTTACACTGATGCATATATTTAAACTTTTACAAAGAAATTTTGTAAAGTTATAGAGTCAAACATATCAGTGTCCTTTAAAGGTATTATTATTTGTGCTTTTTCTGGACAGTTGACCCTTGAACAACACGGGTTTGACCTGTGTGGGTCCACTTACGTGCAGATTTTTTTCAATAAATATGTACTACAGTACTGTGCGATCCACAATTGGTTGAATCTGAGGACATGGAATCGCAGATGGGGAGGGCTGACTATAAATATATACATACTCAGATTTTCGACTATGTGGGAGTCATCACCCCTAACTCCCTGCATTGTTCAAGGGACAAGTGCTTAAGAAATCCTTTGGTTCTCAACGATAATAAAAAATCTCCCATAGAACAATTATGATTAAGAACTCAGGCCTGCAGTGAAACTGTCTGAGTTCAAATCTTATCTTTGCCATTAAAAGCTGGGTAATTTAGTCAACAATTCTATGCTTCAGCTTGGTCATTGGTACAGATAAAAGTATTTAAGGGTATTTAACTCACTGCAGTTGTTTTGGAGATCCAATGAGCTAATACAACTAAATACATATAGAATTGAGTCTGAGAAATTGCACGTTTGTATTGTTATAGGTTATTATTTTATTACGTTTGTTCTTTATGATTGCCTGTCTAATTCATATGAAATTTATCTTCATTTATGGTATAAATTGAGAGTCCCATTTTATGTTATTCTTCATATGGAAAACCAATTGTCCCCCTTTTTTTTTTTTTTTTTTTTTTTTTGCGGTACGCGGGCCTCTCACTGTTGTGGCCTCTCCCGTTGCGGAGCACAGGCTCCGGATGCGCAGGCTCAGCGGCCATGGCTCACGGGCCTAGCCGCTCCGCGGCATGTGGGATCTTCCCAGACCAGGGCACAAACCCGTGTCCCCCGCATCGGCAGGCGGACTCCCAACCACTACGCCACCAGGGAAGCCCTGTCCCCAAATTTTTGTTTATACTCTTTCAATGGTTTCTCTTGTCTCCTAGAATCACAGGGCAATTCCTTATCTTAATCTACTCAGTTGCATGGGCTCTCACCCCACCTTTTCAGACTTCCCTTTTTACCACTCTCCATTGCTGTGCTATAGCCACCCTAGCCTCCTTTGTGGTCCTGGAATGTACCAGCCTCTTTTCCTCCCCAGGGCCTTTGCATTTGCTATTTTCTTTTCCTGGAATGTTTTCTTCCCAAATTTTGTATGGCTGCTCCTGGTCATTCAGGTCTTCCCTGTCCACTTAAGATAAAACATGTCATCCCTTCCCACTCCCCCCACCATTCACCCCCAAACCACTACTTTCTATTTCATTTTATTTACTTTATTCCATCTTATTTATTTCATTCACCACATTTATGATCTGGAATTTGTTTTGATAAATCATTCTTTTCTTCCTTCACTGGAACATAAGCTTCATTGGAACAGTAATTCTTGTCTGTTTTATGTACTTTGGTAGCCTCAGAATCTAGAATAGTGCCTAGGAAATAGTAGGTACTTAATAATTACCTTAACAGGAAGTCTCTCCTTTTCTCCCGAACAAAACAGGCTTGCTTTTTAGAAGGATAATCCTGGTGACACTATGGAAGTTGGTTTGTCCCATGCCTGGAACCCTCTCTTTCTGGCTTATCCTTTCAGTCTCACCCTAACTATAGCCAGTTCCCAGAGGCCTTTCTGGACCCTGGTATCTAACAAGGATCTCCAGAGACTTGCTGCAACCAGCTGAGATACTGAGATAGTGAACACCCTGAGAATTTAAATGTGCATGTCAGGCATTTAAAGGTAAGCCCTGGGGCTGTCAGAAGGTGAGCTCCGATGAGGCAGGAGTTCGTCTTTCTTCTATGCTGCTTCTCAGAGCCTGGCCCTTAGTAAGTGCTCAGTAAATATTTATGGACTGAATCAATAAGTGGTTTTTCTGTGGTTTCCTTTGTTTTCCTGTTAGCTTGTTTCTCTACTTTGATGTTGTAATTAGTATTTTTTTTTGTTTTGGACTTGAACATTTAAAGCGGTTTGCTTTGAATGCCTTGTCTGGTTTAGAAGACAACTCTGCCAGGTTGTGGTGCTGTTTATCTACATGTCAGATGTTTCCCCTCCTCCGCTGGCCATCAGTTTTGGAGCTGGTTTCACTTAGAGGACATCCCTACCTTGTCACTCTACCATCTCTTCAGAAATTCACAGTCACAGAGAGCCTTTTGGGAGGAGAAGAGCTCAAGTATAAAATCCTAAGAGTTTTATAAACACTAGTCTAAGAGAGGTTCATAGGATTATGGATGATAGAGAGGTATGAGAATTCAAATCAGATCAGACATTTATTCAATGCTTGCTGTGTGCAGGAAACTGTGGTATATGCCACGGGGAACACTTAGAAGTTAAACCGTGCCTCAAAGGGCAAGGGGGGCAGCTGGGAAAGATGCTCTCTGCTCCAGAATGATCACATTTGAGACGACATCAGGACACACAGATGGAGAAATCTTGGAAACAAATGTGATGCCTGGTAAACAGTTGGCTCTGGAGCCCTCAAGGTCCAGCCTTGAGATTTTAAGAATCATCTTAGATGAGAGCAAATATTCAGATTGGTGACTTTAAGGGACAGTAATGTCCTGTGTCATTAAAAAAATTAAAAACAATCATAGTGCAGTTTCACGGAGGTAGAAAGGTAGACTGATGAACGATTTTTAACACTAGCAAACAAGGGTGGAGTGTGTCTGGCTCAACTTAACTAGGGTCTCAGAATTTTCCAGTCCCCTTTATGAACACACGTCCTAGAATTGGCAGCCCACCTCCGGCAGAACTGCCAAAACTACTCCATTCCATAAGTGACTGAACATCGACCAAGTTGCTGAGCCCCAGAAAGTCAGTTTCCCCAGGTAGCCCAGGTGGGAAACCTGATTCTGTGATCCAAAGACTCAGGACAAACTTTTAACTGAGAGCCTCAGCACACAGAATGGAGTTGGGCCGGACAGCTCTGGGAAAGGAGAGGAAATTCCCCCACGTGGTGAGAAATGAAGGAGGAGTTTGAAACCGAGATGGTCTGGCTCTTCCTGCTTTTTCCTGGAGGTTGCCATCGTTACTTTGCATCATGTGCGAGAAAGCAAAGCCCCAGGGTGAGCTCAGACTCAGACATGGGGCATGGGTTTGCAATGTCCATCAGGAGAGTCAAGGGTGCGTTAGGGTAATTTGGGCTCAAGACTGTGACAGGCAGCAAACTCCTTAAACCGTCAATAGTCTAGGAGTAAGTGAGGATAGTAACCTACTGTACAGGGAGGCATTGGTTCCTTAGAAATAAGCAGGTCAGTCTAGGGCAAATTTGGAACAAGGTAAGTACTTATAACTGCACAGATGCGACGGGGCCGAAGAAGGGAGCATGGGAAAGGCCCGGGGGGTGGGTGTCAGGTCCAGGGGGTCTTATAACAGGAAATTTGTGGGTTTGGGGGTATCCTGGAGTTGAGGGGCACAAACACAAATGATGCAGGAGCATGCCAAAGAGACCCCTCCCTCACTTCACCTTTTGGCCTCCAGGTCTGTCTTTGGTGATTAGGAAAGGGGCAACCAGGGTCAGATGCTGACCAAAGCCATTTGCTCTGAGACCTCCTGCTGGGTTACACCCCTCTCTGCCCTCAAGCAGGTGGGCTCTCCTCATGGCCTGGGGCATTATTTGCTCTCGGCTTGCATTTCTTCACAGGAATGGCTGGCCCTGTGGGTAGATGTCACCAACATTTTCCCAGGCTTGTGAAAAGGGTCTGTTAGCATTTACAGAGCATTTAGCATCTTCCAATGCCATGCTCAGTACCTCACTGGGGATGACCAAGACGACCTTGTTAGTAGGTTCTACACTATGATCCCTCACTTCTTAGGTGGAAACAGGGGCACAGAGAAGTCCCACAGCTTCCTCAAAGTCACCACAGGGGTGGGACTCAAACTCAGGTCCTTTTCTGCAGAGTCTGTGACTCTAATCACTCCACTGCACAGCCTGCTCATCAGGCACGACCTCCTTCCTGCCAGGTGGTGAGTTGGTTGTTAAAACCCTCAAACCCTGGTGATGCCCTAAGGGCATGTAAATGAGCCATTCTTGATCTTCCCAAATAGTAAATGAATTTTAACAAGGTTTTATGTAAAACTGAACTTTATTGCAATTAAAAAAGAACAAAGACAAGTTGATAAGTGCCTTTAATTACAATGTACCTGCTATTTACATGTAATTATACTTTTATATACAGCTTGAGTAAGGTTCATTACATGTAAACTATAAGATAGGACAAGTTGAACTCCAGCCTTTTGGGAACATTCAGCATAGAAATACTATGGGCAGAAATACACAGAAAACAAATATCCATTTCAGTTCCTTAGGTACCATTACTGGATAAATGATCAAGATCTGGCCACAGAAGAGAATTGTAAATATGCATCAAGTTGAAACTTATTCTTAACATGACTAACAGTATTGCCATTATTTAAACCTTAAACATAATTAATAATTGGATCATTAAAAACAACACAATTTCAACTTATATAGCACCTTTCTTACAGAATTCAAAGCATTTGTATTTATATTGTCTCATTTGTCCCCATAACATCCCTATGAGGTAGGCAATGGTTGGTATCATTATCCCCATTTTGTAGATGGAGAAACTGAGGCACAGAGTAGTTAATCATTTGCTCAAGGTCACACAGTAAAGTCAATGCTGGAACGGGGACCACAGAGCCATGAGTTCATCTCCAAAACCAATGCTTCTCTTTAAACTAAATTGTCCCCTCTGAGAATTTAATTCAATACTTCAATTCATTTTTCCAAGACATAAAAACGTGCATTTTTTCTCCCATAAAAATTGTTGAAATACTATAGGCAACAAACAAACACTCGGCGGCAGATGTTAGACTGATGCTATGTTCTTCTAGAAAGAGTTTACGGAAGTCTCTTGTTGGTTTTGTTTTTTCATTACTAGGAGTTTCCCCAGTTTTTAAAAAAAGTTAGAATGAAATATACTTGAAAGAATGCACCTAGTTACCTACAAATTATAGCTTTAGTAGCCATATTATGCCATGCACAAACCAGGTTTATTCCTGAGTTTACAAAGAAGAAAATACCTAAACAATAATTTAAGTCTTTGAGATATTCTTTCTCAATCTTATATACATTTACGGTGTGCTTCTCAGGAGACTCAGAGTGGTAGGTAGGGCATTGGAATAAAATATTTTCCAGAGTCACACACACAGGGGCAGGAAGTCTTTCCCACATCACTTAGTTCAAATTTTACTTCTAATTCCTGCCCTACCCACCCCCTGAGAATCAAATATGTAGTTGGTACTCAGAAAAAAATAAAGAAAAAATTTTAAAAAGTGTCAAAATTCTGAGGCATACAGGACTCTTTCAAACGCCTGTTGACGTGGATGTAAAATTCAACTTTCCCAACTTGTTCCGCGAGCTTCTCCCTGAAAGCAAAGCACTGCTGATGGTGCCACCAAATCTCCAGGACATCAGGAGGCAGCCGTGGAGTAGCCCACAGGAGTTAAGTTTCGAGCATGGCTCCAGGAAAAACAGAGAAGCTTATATTTAAAAAAATGAATGCGATAAAAGCAAGCACACTTACTGGATGGGTCATGATCATCATGTCAGGTTCATCTATGGGTTTGACATTAAAAATACATAAAAAACTTGTCAAAGGAATGTTCAAAGACCGACTCAGGCTTTTGGTTCTAGTCTCTTCGCCTAGGGAAAGGCACTGCTGTCTGTCAGGGAAGCCTTTACTACCTAAATGAGGAGCTAAAATTACATTTCTTTTTCTCCTTAAGCTTAAAAAAGGAAAAGGAAAGAGTTTGTTTACACTCATGGTTTCCCACTTGTTGAGTTAAAAAACAAACAGAACAAAATAAAATAAAACCAGACGTTGCAACAAGTCGGTTCTGAAAGGCAGGCTCCAGGAGCCAAGACTGGTCTCTCTGTTTTAGCCTTAACTGTCCTGTGAAGTGTGCCTAACTGGTATACTAGATAGGCTTTTTTTTGTTTTTGTTTTTGTTTTGTTTTGTTTGAGGTATGCGGGCCTCTCACTGCTGTGGCCTCTCCCGTTGCGGGACGCGCAGGCTCAGTGGCCATGGCTCACGGGCCCAGCCGCTCCGCGGCATGTGGGATCTTCCTGAACTGGGGCATGAACCCATGTCCCCTGCATCAGCAGGCGGACTCTCAACCACTGCGCCACCAGGGAAGCCCTAGATAGGCTTTTAAGAATTAAATGTATAATGAGAATGAACAGATATCTGTTCTGTTAATTTGGAAAAAATATTACACTCTAGAATACCCATTTAAATAAGCTATGATGAGAGTGAAGGTTAAAAAAATCAAAACTAAACACATCCTGGATCCTCAGGTGTGCAGAACGTGAGACCCTCAGCCACTGGATCACCTAACATCACCAAACATCAGGGATTTTGCCTGTAAATGGCCAAGTGATGTTCAACATCTGGTAACTCCAGAGTTAGATGCTTGAACATTCTCCTCATTTCCTTGAGACCTGGAGAGGAGCTTAAACTAGTTATAACTCACATAACTCATAAGCACTATTTCTCAGGGGATGGGGTGCAATAGCTACATGGCTAAGAAATGTTACACATAATTTACTTTAGAAGTGATTAATTCTTACAGGAAAGAGGGTTTTTTTTGTTTTGTTTTTTTTCCTCTCAAAATAATCAGTGCCCTTCTACTTTATGGGTAGCTATTGGTCTGCTGTTCCAGGGATTTCCCTCCAATCTCAATACCTTGTAGGGGATCCATGAGCTTACCTGGTTAGAGCACAGTGCTCATTTTTCTGCATTTGTGAGACTGAGTCCTCAACAGAATTTTTAAAAAATTCTTCTCCATGGCTCCTTAGTGCCAACCATTCTCAAGAAAGATGTGGGCAAGAGTGTACCTGGTTTAGCAAAGTTCATGGCAAATAACACCCAGCATCTCCTTCCCCAGGTGGATCTGTGCCTTATCGAGACAGCCCATGATGCTGGAAAATGTGAGCTGGGCAGAGCTGTCTTCGTGCCAGGAGGTGCTGGGAAACAGTTTCCATGCTGCCAGACCGGGTCTGTGATACTGAAGATTGTAATTGGTATTCGAAAAGAGGGAATGGAATGTCCTGGGAGTAGCAGACACAGAGGGGCCGGGGTGGTGCTATGCAAGGTGACAGAAGGTTTAAACATTCACAGTACTGAAAACAACTTTCCCACTCTTTTGTGAATTGGACAATTTGACCATTACAAAGAACTGTTTGAGACAATGAGTCACAATGATGTTAACTGTCATGAATTACTTTTTTTTTGCGGTACGCAGGCCTCTCACTGTTGTGGCCTCTCCCGTTGTGGAGCACAGGCTCCGGACGCGCAGGCTCAGCGGCCATGGCTCATGGGCCCAGCCGCTCCGCGGCATGTGGGATCTTCCCGGACTGGGGCACGAACCCGTGTCCCCTGCATCGGCAGGCGGACTCTCAACCACTGCGCCACCAGGGAAGCCCATGTCATGAATTACTTTTGAGTAACAGGAGTACTTTGAAAATGACTGGGACCACCTAACAGATAATATGTCACTTTTTTGGGGAACTATTTTTATGAGGAAAAAAAATGCACGCACAGTGAAATGCAAATTCCTATTTGTTTAGTTATATTTCAAACTCCCCCTGAAAACATGAGGTGTGTTAATACCATGCAATATTTAAGAGGTAATGACATTAAAATATTTTACTGTTGCCAATTTAATATACAGAAGTCTGAGGAATGACAATTACCAACCTTTACAATCCATTACACAAGGTGATCTGAGACAGAGTACAATACATTTTTAAAAAACACCCATAGTATAGAAGTGGCGAGCAAAGAAAGGTCAAATCTAACTGCATTAAGATAAATGATTACCAAACTGAATGCTTTTAAAAAAATTGCCCTTTTTAAGGGAAAATTGTATTTCTCATTTCATCTGGCATTAAGAAAAATCTGAACTACTATTTCCTAGTTAAATAAAAGAAGAACCTGGAAAAACAATGAAATACTTTATAAATATCAGAGACTGGATGTAAATACAACTTTAAAATGAGCAGTAGGTAAAAAAAAAAAAAAACCTTTATGAATGCTTGTTCTCTTCTGGACCATGATTTTATTTAATTTACTTTGGTGATTCCAGATGAAGACTCTAATTGAACAGTTTCTGGATTGATCTCTAGTCAAACACTTTCTAAGTGTATACAACTCATCTAATGATACTGTCAGGAATAATGTATTTAAGAAAAGGTACAACACAGAGCAAGAAAATACTACTACAGGACAAGAAATTTAGACTTCACTGCAAATAAAGCCATATTTGATATTACAGACACATGTTCCTACTTTCACATCAGTCACTTATTAACACCAAACATTACACTTTAACTTTTCCCAGTTACACAGTACAATAAGCCTGTCAAGATTTCCAGGAAATAACCATTGGTACCTACTGTGCTTCCCGCAGCCAAAGCTAAGCTAGCTGGGTACCAGAAATCAACGCTTTCAGAAGAATGGCATCACTAGAACACATGGACTCATGGCAGCTATTACAAGGAGCATTTACTCATTTACAAAATCCTAAGTCAGTCTTGAACTGAGGCTCTGGGATTCTAACCATGTTACATCACCATCTCAGAGTGGCTCTTCTGCATATCATCCTCCACCACTGCCTGTTGATTCTGTGCTAAAATCTCACGGTTTTTGAAGACAGTGAAATAAAATGCCCTCATGTAGGGCTTCCCTGGTGGCGCAGTGGTTGAGAATCTGCCTGCCACTGCAGGGGACATGGGTTCGAGCCCTGGTCTGGGAAGATCCCACGTACCGCGGAGCAACTGGGCCCGTGAGCCACAATTACTGAGCCTGCACGCCTGGAGCCTGTGCTCTGCAACGGGAGAGGCCGCGATAGTGAGAGGCCCGCGCACTGCGATGAAGAGTGGCCCCCGCCTGCCACAACTAGAGAAAGCCCATGCACAGAAATGAAGACCCAACACAGCCATAAATAAATAAATAAGTAAAAAACAAAAAATGCCCTCATGTAATAACGGGTCCCTGCTTCCGCCCCCTGGTGGGCAGGTTACCTGGCCATGGCGCCATCCTGGCTCACGGGGCTCTCGTTGCCTTCGGCCAAATCTGTCCTCAAACGCCTGTCTGAAGAGGACACCTATTTTCATTTCCTTTGGTCAGGTTGAATATGTAGGGAGTCGCATGAATAAAACTATTTAAACGTACCACTGTTTTTCAGCTAAGAGAATGATGGACCTAATTTAAAATCTGAATTCATTAACTAGAAAAATTCAATGAGGGCAACTTAAGATGGTTTTCCTGTAGTTACCAAATGAAAATGATTGGAGAACTGTTTCTTCTATTCTGGTTTTATGACAATAGTCATTACACTAGTAGGATAAACACTCAAAATAAATGACAGGATGTATCCTAATTAATTAAGCACCAGAGCGACTTTATATATATACGTGTGTATATATGGATGTGTGTATCATATATATATATATATATATATAATATACAACATCATATATATACAACATATATATTTTTTGTATAGTTCCTGATAAAAGTAAGTAAATGCTCTAATTTGAAAAATGAAAATCAAATATGAGAAACAGATCTAGTGACAGGCTGAGGTTAAATTTCAGTTCTTTGTGTTTACTTATTGTTAATTTAGCACTCAATTAGAATTAACTCTTGGATTTTAAGGGCAGAGAAATCAGTAATTAGCCTTTTTCCCACAAAGAGTGGTACCCTCAAAAGCTTTAATAGCCCTAATGATGTAATTTAATGCAGGGCAGGAAAAAAAATTGTGACAGACATATTTGCAAAAATTACTTTCTTCTAGAATTTAAAATTTCCTCAAACATTTCACATAAAACAGGTTACACTTCCCTGCTGACAATGTTTGAGAAATAGTAAAAGCAGGACAAAAAAATTCTTTAAAACTTTCAAAATATGTGAATAAAAACAAAGAACCTACTTTTAGGCAAGATAGGTTTATAATTCTGATTTATAAGATGAAAAAAATTTCCTAAAACTTATTTTTATCTTTTTGTATAAATTTCACCTACCTAGGTTATTATAGTTGAATGCATACATAATATGGGTGTCAAAATTTTAAAGATATAGTAAACTCTTTTTTATAATATCCTTTCATATATTTAAACTATGTAGCATTTAATTCAAGATGAAATTTTTTTTAAAAGAAGCCATAGGCTTCCAACTCAAAGATTCTAGCACAAACTTTCAACAACTAAAGTAAAAAGTGATGACGTTTATGAAATACTGTACTTTAGGGTCCAAACAGTGATGCTACATCAATAAATATACTTCAGTAAGTTACCCAGTGTTCTAAAGAGCAGAGCCATCTTCTGAAGTTTATTCTGCTTCTCCCTCCCCCCCGACACTCATGGACTGTGCTATCACTTATTCTTTTAGGATTTGTTCTGGAGGGCCTTAGAGTTCCTTTTTTTTTTTTTTTTTTTTGCGGTACGCGGGCCTCTCACTGTTGTGGCCTCTCCCGTTGCGGAGCACAGGCTGCGGACGCGCAGGCTCAGCGGCCATGGCTCATGGGCCCAGCCGCTCTGTGGCATGTGGGATCGTCCCGGACCGGGGAACGAACCCGTGTCCCCTGCATTGGCAGGCGGACTCTCAACCACTGCTCCACCAGGGAAGCCCTAGAGTTCCTTTTACTACTTTACATCACAACTTATTCTTAGCACAGGTTTTCAAGTCAAGAGAGATATTTCATTGCATACTTTATGGCCATAAGGCATAGCCTTGGTTTTGAAACTTCTGGGGGAATTCTGATAATGAAATTTCAAGATGATATGCCTATTTATAAAGAGCTTCTCTACCTAGAAATGGTTTTACCCTTTAGAGATCATACCCACTACCCTGGCAATAAGTAAGACATCATGAATTACAACTTTTGAGCAGTCAGGGGCTCATAAGGGACAAGCCTGCAGCATGCACAATGTTAGGTGTGCAGTGTGACATGGCTGTCCCCAGGTACAAAGCAACCCCACAAAGTCAAGATTGTCGGGTCAAACTCATTTATACTAAGCAATGAGACTCACTGGGCGAACCCGTGCTTCCAAAGGATGTGAATTCAGAGCGCACGGGGCCTTGCACCTTCCTGATAAACCTCTCCCTAATCCAAGGTTATTCTGCCGTGATCTTTTGATCAAAGATGATTGTGCTTATACACATGAAGTCTTCATGGGAGAGACCAGGCCGACTGAAAAATAACGACAACCAATCAATTTACCCCAACCGAGCTACTTTACAATTTCAGAAACATATTACAGAGCAGTCACAAAATCAAGCTATGAATGCAAGGAATGAAAAAAACATGCCCGGGAGCTGGTCCCTACAATTTTCAAGATGCTTCATCCTCCCAATTGCATTCTTTATCATAATGAGGGAAAACAGCAAGATTATTCAATCTGAAAAGTCACAGATGTCACAGCAGTACAGAATAATTGCCTCTTTTTATTTTTCTTTAGCAGTGTAGTAAAAGCTCCTTTTCTGTAGCCCACACTGCATAATAGCACTTCAACCAGGTTCATTTTAAAATGAAAAGTGAACAAGCTTCCCAATGTCGGCCTTATAAAATCTAGAGAGATGATTAAATTCAAACCAGGCTGAGCTCTCAATCTGAGTTATTTCAGCAACTGATTTTTGTAAAATGAAGGGGAAAAAAAAGTCCCAATAGGCAATTTACATTTGCAAGCACCAGGCTGCAGAATTCATCACCTTTTTCTTAAAAAAGTAGCGAAAACTTAATGAAATTATAATACCTTCTTGAGGTTAATTGTTCACAGTCATCCTTAGTCATACCTTGTTCCTTCTTCTATTTTTACCATGTCAAATATTTCAGTACTTCCCACCACAAACCATTGAAAATGATCATTTATGTTTATTCCACTTATTTCTCCAGTGAGCCAGATGATTTGACCAGGAGCTCCAAGGACCATTTGAAAAGTCAAGTCTTTAAAAACCTTCAGTGTTTTCAACACTTGCTTAGAAAAAAGGTAACAACTACTCATAATTATCCAGCTTATGTGCTTTATGGTGTCTTTTCAAAATGAGAATACAAATCATCGTACATCAAATCAAAATAGTTAATATACATTTTATCTGGCACTTTCTAGAAATTAGGCGTTAAACATAAAATACCTTATACATTTATATAACAAAAATAAATGTCTATATTTTTATCTCAGATAGATTACCTTAGGGGAGCAGTTCATGTATGACATCCCGCACGGCTGGTGTGGCAGCGGGGATCATCAGAAATACACATTCAAGTTCACAGCCCTTGGGAAATGGAAGCCGTGGCTGCCTTCCAAACATGTGGTCTGTGTCCCAACATAGAGATTAAGGCTCTCTGTTTTGGAGGAACGAGCTCTGGGCTAAAAGAAGTATGGAAGTACCACGATATTTATTGAAAATACTGAAAAGGCTCTGAAGAGTTTCAAATACTGGGGCAAAAACCATTTTGACTATAAAAATAAAATAAAGCATCTAACAATGACTTCAAGTACTTTGGGAGAGGCTGCTGACATGGACTGCCCGAATCAGAAGGAATGAAGAGCTAAGCAGCTCGAGGGGCATCTCCAATCCTATCCACTGGCCGGGCCCGGTGGTTCCCAGGGGCAGCTCCTTGAAGGGGACTGGGGAGCGGTAGGGAAGCAGCAAGGACAATTTCTGACCATCGAAAAACACCCACGTTGAAGGCAGAGGCCAGGCTGGTGGGAGACTATCCTTGGAATGAACCATTACAAATCGGAAGATTTCAAGGGGAAAAAAGCCATTCATTTTACCATTAGTAGCAGGCAGCAGAAAGGGGAGAGAGGGAGAGAAACCCAGCCCCTGGGAATGGCAGTGTTTCAGGCAGGTGAGATGTGGTTTGGGATGAGTGCTGTTCTTCCTTACTGTGTGGCTTTCTTCACAAAGAGGGTGAGACCACTGACAGCTGGGATCCTTCCAGAGGGTGTGGGTATAGGAGGGAGGTGTGCTTGGGTGTGCCAGTGCCCTGGCAGTAGGGTGTGTACCTTCACTGTTCCCCAAACTGAGAAGCGGTTTCGGCATCTCCGGTCATCTTCCTTTTCCGAAAGCAGCATATGAAGGGTGGTTGACACTGCTTCTTGTGCTCTGCAGCAGCACTGGCCCTGCCGGCTGGTCCTATGCTAGCTGGGTTGTCTTCCGGGCTGCTAGAGCCTGGTGAGGTCTCGGCATTGCTGCAGGTCCCCGATGCTCTCGTAGTCATTCTCCTTTGGGAAAAGGCCGTGGTGGCTGTTGGTCTCCGGTGCAGCCTTCTCTTCCTCTCTGTTTAGAGTCTGTATTGCTTCGTAATCTGGCTCGGGCTCCTCGCCGCTGGGCCTCCCTGCTGCTGGGCGAGTGCTGACGCTGTTGGGAATTTTCTCAAAGTCTTTAAGAGTGGCATAGAGATCGTTACAGGAAGAGGGTGACCTGGGAGCAGCTCCTTGGATGGAGGTGTAGGTGGACTCTGGTGCTTTAAGTGACTGTCCTGATTTGTTCCCTGGCTGTCCTTTTTTATGTACTGATGAATACATTGCCGAGATCTAGAAAACAAAGGGTGAAGTGAATAAGCAAGCTTCAAGCTTGATTTCTCCCTCCCCCTTTTTAGTGATAAGCTAGATTTTTAGGACTGTGTGTGTGTGTGTGTGTGTGTGTGTGTCCCTTTAAGACTTTATTGAGATATTATTTATTTATTGAGATATTATTGAGATATTATTTATTGAGAAATTATTGACACACAACACATATAAGTTTAAGGTGCGCAATAGGATGATTTGATACACATATTGTGAAATGATTACCACAATAAGGTTAGTTAACAACTCCATTACCGTAATTGCCGTTTTTTTTGGTGTGTAGTGATAACATTTAAGTTCTATTCTCTTAACAACTTTCAAGTATATAATACACTATTGTTAATTCTAGTCACCATGCTGTACATTATATTCCCAGAACTTATTATAGATGGAAGTTTGACCCCTTGACTGACATCTCCCCACTTCCCCCAGTCCCCAGCCTGTGGCAACCACCATTCTACTCTATGTCTATGAGTTTGGCTTTTTTAGATTCCACATATATGTGAGAACATACAGTATTTGTCTTTCTCTGTCTGACTTATTTGACTTAGCATAATGACCTCCAAGTCCATCTATGTTGCTGCAAATGGCAGGATTTTCTTCTCCTTTACGGCTGAATACTATTCCATTACGTACGTGTGTGTGTGTGTGTGTGTGTGTGTGTGTGTGTGTGTGTATAAAATTACATTTTCTTTATCCATTCATCCATTGATGGACACGTGGGTTGTTTCCATGACTTGGCTGTCGTGAATAATGCTGCAATGAACATGGGTGTACAGATATCTCTTCAAGATAGTGGTTTCACTTCCTTTGACTATATACCCAGAAATGGGTTCTTCATTATCTGTACTAATCCTGGAGTACGTAACTACAGGACAATTACATGTGTTATCTACAACTTTGTAAGTAGCATAGTTCTATGAAAACCAGGTCCTCTCTGGGTCTCCTGAGGGGTTTGAGGAGAACAGGTGGGGTGGGCAGCTCAAGACCCCCAGGACCTGACCACAGATCAGGTTTTATTTGGTTTCTTTATCAGAATGATATTTCACCTGCAAAAAGGTTTGACTGCTTTACAAAAAAGGGTAAAAAAAAAAGTATTAGACCAGTGATTCTCAAAAGGGTGCGATTCAAACCAGCAGCAGCAGGATCTGGACATTTATTGGAAAGGCAAACTCTGGGGCACCACCCCAGAACCACTGAGTCACAAACTCTGGTGGTGGGGGTCCCAGATGGGCTGATTCTGATGTCCACTAAAGTGTGAGAACCACTGAACTAGACTGTTTGATCCACGCTTCCTGCATCACAAAGATCTAAAGAGTAGTTTCTGGATTCTGGTTGGTCATATACCTATATCTGTCAGAATATCATTTTCCACTTTTTTGTTTTTAACTTCATTGCATACTATTGGTTAAATATACATTTACAGACGGGGCTACATTTTCTTCAGTGGGAAATCTCATTCTTATTTGAAACCAGCCAACTCAGAAATAAAACTAGGAGACAATCAACTTATGGGATGCTCTTTCCTATGGGAAGAGCAGCCTATTTTCCAGGTACACCTACACAGTCTCACTAATGTACCTCATGTAGCCACAAATATCAGGAGAGATTTCATTTTCTTTGATAGAAAAATGGATGATAGAGTAAATGGACTGATGAAGAGATTTGAGAGGTGTTGTTTTATTGTTAGAAATCATGTTTGGAAATAGGTAAGAATATCCTTCATTACCTGTATTTATCTTTGCCACAGCGATTGATTTATTCAAACACCCAGGAAATAAATGAACATACTTCCTGACAGATGCTTGGCTTTGCAAGTACAGGGAGAGATGTCCTGTTCTCACACATCTCACATACTGTGCAGGAAGCTTCCAGCTGGCCTCCAAAGCTTCTTAAGACACGCCTGCCGCATGTTAACTGGTCATTTGCATGAGGACTTTTCACTACAGGCTGGTGGCTCAGATTTGCCAGGCCTTGACAAGCCAAAGGTTTTGAGTCAGAGAAATAATCTTTGGGAAACTCTTGCCCTGTTGATCTGACCATTTTCAGGACTGTTAAATTAACATTCTCACCTTAGAGGTTTTAGTGAAAATGCTACTCTCAAAATGAAGAATTAGAATTTCTTTCCATTTAGGAAGAATTAAAAAAAAATCCTCTGCTTTTCATAGGGAGGTGCAAACATATGGAACTTTTTATTTATAAGGTGGTCCAAGCCAAAAATGTGGACAGATTATAAAGGGGTAAGTCATGGATGACAGTGATGAAGGGAACCAGCACCTAGATATTTATTCCTCACCTTCAGGGGTAACATCAGGAGGACAAACACACCTTTACCTGTGAGAGTAATAAGAGTTGACCCCTCACCACCATTTCTGTTTCTCTTCCCTACTTTCTTCCCCGTGGTCCCTGCCATTAATGCCCCCCACTCTTTGTAAGTACTTGGGTCTTCTTGGTCCTTATAGTTTGCCTGTTTGTTTGTTTTTTTAATTATAGGCTCTTTCATTAACTTACAACTTAATATTATCTCTGAGCATGAACCAAATGTGCAGAGGGTATCATTTGAAATTTGAACTCTTATCAACGTTTCTCAAGTCTTCTAATATTCCTTTTGAATATTTGTCTCCTATGACTATTATTTTTATTTTGTATATAAATAAAAGGTTTCTCTTCAAGCCCCCTTGCTATTTAGCTTTGCAATTTTTCTCTTTAAAATCTTTCATCATTATTATTCGGTCTATAAATTGTTATTATGTTCTCATAAATTACTCCATTTTCCCCATTTTTCTCCTTTTTATATTCAACCCTTCCCCCATCATTCTGTTAAATTGGGATAATAGTACTTAAAATTCAGGTCTCAGTTTCAGTCTGGACTGTCTGACATTATATTACATGAATATAAAAATAAATGATTTCCATATTTGTTTTTTCTAAATCTTCTTCCTAAAATGAATATACAGGAATCACCGTTCTTTATTCTATGTTAAACATTCATCAGTATAACCAGGTCCTATTTTCAAAAACCACAAACAAATGTAAGATAAGAAGAAAAGTAACTTAAAACTTTACTGCCTCAATTTATTTGAAAGGATTAGTTTCCAGATCTTTTATATTCTATTTTCTTTCCCTCCTTGTTTTTTTGGCCACACAGCTTGTGGGATCTTAGTTCCCTGATCAGGGATTGAACCTGTGCCTTTGGCAGTGAAAGCACAGAGTCCTAACCACTGGACCACCAGGGAATTCCCATATTTCTTATACCAAATGGGATGGCTCTGGGACAGTGAAAAGCGCTGGAGGAGGCAAAGGAGCTGCCACAGGCCCTGGTAGGAGGGTCCTGCCTTAGTCTCATGAGGGGACGAGGGCTCAGTAGAGATGGAGAGGGGTCGGGGGGTGCATGAAAGTTACTTTGGAGGGGGAACTGAAGGGACTTGTTCCTGACTGCCTCTGAGGACAGTGAGGAAAATGGGGTGTTAAGGATGACCCCAGGGTTTTGGCTTGTGCAACCAGGTGGATAGATGGCAGGTCCATTCCGTGGAGCAGGAAACATGGAGGGGGTTGGACAACATCACCTAAGGAAAGCACTTTTGCTCCTTCAGCTTTCAATGTGGGATTGTAGTCTAGCTTCATATTTTAATACTCAGAGTCCTATATGGGAGGTGATGTACCAGTATATGTACATCACTTTTGTACATGTACAAAATTTACTAAGCTAGGCATTCCAGAAAGAGGCTATATGTAGCTAGATAAATTAAGGTGTTCAGCTCTGAGTCTAGCTTGACATAATAACACAATAAATAGTGGCTTTTACAATTTTAATGCTCACTGAAAGTTTAACCAGTGAATCGTTAGCCCTGATGCTTGGGAGGATATATCATCCTTTCTTGCTGGTGGCCATGTCTGACTCTACTTCCAAGCTGGACGTGTACTTCCTGAAGTTCCCTGCTCTCAGCCTCCCAAATTCCTAAGCCCTTCTCCCTCTGTCTCCCAGCCTGGAGCAAATTCTCTACACCCACCTGCTCCAATTTCCTGTATTTTCCAACCCACTATTAACTTCCTCCTAAAGGGGACTTCCTGACCGATTAAAGCTCCCCCACTTAACATTTCTCTCTTCTCATTCCTCTTTTCTCCTCTCCCCTTTCTATTTCTGTCTGCTCCTTCTTCCCTACTGAGTCTTCTTTACTTAGCTGACCTGTTCATCTTGTCCTCCTCCTTGTCTTACCATCTGCCAGTCACTCTCTCTGAGCCATTATAAAGCCAACATCCGCAAACCCTGATCTCCAACCATATGCTTAAGAGTGTACTTTAGCTTTCTCAGATGAAGGGTAACATGACAGTGCATTTACTCAAGGAAGGAGGTGCTATTCTCTATTACATGAGCTTTCTGGTTATTTTAAAAACTAATAAAACTCACCTCTTCTTCTGTGAGAGTTGGGTCTTCTTCCCGGGACTTGTATGACAACGAACTAAATCTCTGTTAGAAGAAACATAAACCAAGAGAAGGGAGTTTGAAGTCAATAATCTAACCTTTCTTGTGCATATGCCTTGATCCATCTATCTACAAAGAGGTTTTCAAATGATTTTTGGAGAAGAAATGATTTTCTGCAAAGAAATTATATAAAGCACCTGAGGAATAAACACGTAAAAAGTATGTTTTTCCATACCCAGTAGCATTACACTTAGAGAAACTTCGTCTGATTTTTTATTTGAATCTGTAGGTACAAATAAGACGAACAGTTATGTAGACTACGGTTTCAATTCCTAATTGTCACTGAAGGATTGATCATCAGTGAAAGATGGAAAGACTGATGAAGAAAAAAACATGGTTTCTTTATCAAATGCCTGAATTTTATATGTCCACAGCTTGCCTGAGCCATCAGGAAGATCCTTAAGTCATCTGGAAACTTTTCACAGCTAGTGGAGAAATCAGCTCACGTTTTGTGGCTTGCTCCCTGCCTCATTTCTCAATGATTTTGGTTCCTGCTTCACTGATTCTGTCTCTACCGCATCTCCTGCCTGAATTCTTGCTGACTGCAACAAACACGGATCCTTCCAAGCCTGCACCACCTCCCTGACCTCCCTGCCCCGACCGTGTCCTCCCGCCAACCTCACTGCTCACTCTCTCAGCTACACCTCGGACTTCTCTTACCCTAAACAGACACCCCACCATCCCATCTCCTTGCAACCCCCTACAGACCAGCACTCCTTGATCAAGCTCACCCTTCCCATAACCCAGTTCCTACAATCCTGCAAAACTTTTCCCCATGTGTCGCTTCTCCTTGGCGTCCTTCCTTTCTGCCCTGTCAAACTCCACTGCCGTACTTTAAATACTCCACTCCCTTCCTGGTCACTGGTGAACTCATCCCTCAGGTGAGTCCTTAATGCTGCCCTGAATCCTTCTATCACCTGGTCCCTGGTCTCCTAGCTCCCTACTTCACGTCTTCCCCTCTCTTCCCAGACTCCCAACACCTCCTCACCCATCCTCATCCTTAGCTGAGGACCTTGAGAAAACTGAAGGAAACAAGAGAAATTTCTCTAAACTTTTACATCCCCCACCTGCCCCCAGTCTCTGCATTCATGGACCTGCCTTCCTGTCAGTTGCCACAGACGAACTTTCCATCCTTCTCCTTAAGGATCCCTTCCTCCTGTGCACTAGATCCTGACCCCTCACACCCACTCATGGATATAAGCTCCAGCATCTCTCCCATTTTGTCTATATCATCAGCTTTCCCCTCTCTGTGGAGTCAGCCCCATCCATGTAAAAATAGGCTATTTATTCTAAAAACAAAACCAATCCACGCTTCTTCCAGTTCTATTACTCCTCCCTTTATAGTAACACCTCTTAAGCGAGGTCTCTAAAAAAGTCACTCAAATCATTTGTCTCTTCCTATTCTCTCTCTAAACCCATTTCAGCCCAGTTTCTGCCTCTTCACTTCAGTGAAACTGCTCTTGTCAAGGACCCTGATGTCCACATGTAACTGATCTCACTTGACCCACCTGCTGCATCTGATACAGGGGTCACTCCTTCCTCCCTGCAAGTTTGCCCTTGGCTTCTAGGACACTGTACTTTCCTGTTTGTTCTCTCCTATTTTGCTCTCTTCTGCTGGTGCCTTTTCTTTCCTGGACCTGTGTCCTTGGAACCCTTCTAGTTCCCTTTCACACGTACTCATGCAGTGATGTCATCTGATGTCCGCTTTGAAAGCAAATTTCTGCTGCTGACTTCTAAATGTCCAAACCCAGCCCAGGCCCTTCCTCATAAACCTGCTCCTCCATCCAGCTGTTCTCTGACATCTTTACTTGTATGACCAATATCTATCTCAAACCACTATGTCCAGCCCTGAACACCCAAGTTGCCTCCCAAGTCTGCTCTGCCTACAGTCCTTTCTACTTCAGTTAATGGCAATTCCATCATTCCAGTGGCTCAGGCCGAACCCTGGACTCATTGCTTCCTTTCTTTCATCCACATCTGGTCTATCAACAAATCTCCTGGCTCTAGTTTAGTGTCTCCCGTTACTTCTGCTGCACCTGCCCTGATCCGAGCCACCTTGTCTCTTGTCTTGCTTATTAGAAGGGCTACCCAATTGGTCTCCTTGCTTCCATTCTTCATAGTGAATTTCAGCTCCATCAGAGGGATCCTTTCCAAACCCAGATGAAGCCATTGTTCCGCTCAAGGCTTTCGAGTGACCCCATTTTATTCAGATTATAAGCTGAGGCCATACAGGGTTGGGGCCCTGCTTACCTTTCTTCCTACTCCTCTTAAGTGTTGCTCTCCCCTCTCCAGCCACGCCCACCCCTTCCTCTTTCCTGGAGAGGCCGGGCCTGCTCTGGCCCCAGGACCTTCACACTGGCCATTCCCTCTGCTTCATTTACTCTGCCCCCCAAAATGTGTACCAACTCACTCTCTCACCTCCTTTAACATTTTGTTCAAATGCCCCTTCACAGCCAGGCATCCCCTGACCACTCTATTCACAATTGTGCTCCCACCCAACTTTCCCAATCCCCCGGATTCTGTTCTAATGTTTTCCTTTAAACTTTAAAGCCTTCTAAGATACCACATACTTTACTGACATACGTATTTATGTCTCTATCTCCTTACTCAAATGTAAGCTCCACGGGGGCAGAGATTTTTGTTCATTTATATGTTTTGTTCACTAGTGTATTCCCAGCGCCTGTATCATGTGGCTTATAGTAGGTGCTCATTAAAATCTTTTTGCAAATAAATGCATGAATATTAAACATTTCAAGTTCTCCCAATCACTTAAAGTTAGGATGGTTTATATGGAGATGATGGATTATTCATTCCTGTATTACTATAGAAAGGTAATCTGCTGCCCAGATGGATATTTCCAGTGTCTAGTGTGACATCTGGAGAATTGCTTACTTAGCAGTGGTTAGACAGTCAACTCTCTTATCTTTCAAATGCTTGTAAGTAAAGAAGTTTTAACTGCTTTAGGCAGCATAAATTAAATGTCACATTAGTTTTATTATCTTTAGTTATACAAAGGGCAAAAAATTAGGTTGCATTTTTGCATTTTACAAATATATTCATAAATACTTTACTGAGGCTCTCAATAGCTCACTTTATGGGTAAAACGAAAAGCTGAAATGCATTCAGAGAACACTACACAGAATGACTCCTTGGTATAAGCTATATAACCCTAGCGAGGCCTCCCCTTTTGATCATGAACGCCACAAGTTTTTCAAGACTGCTATTGACTGACTAGTCCCTCCTTGGCCTTCCTACCAAAACTTGAGAAGAGAACCCTATTTTTTTTCTCTGCAGAGAATGGAAATTACATATCAGTTGCCTAAAGAAGGTAGGGCCTAGTTTAAATCCCAAGGAAATGCTGACAGCTGGAGATGTGAATCCCAAGCTATTGTGGCTCAGACATCAGCTTATGAGACACCCACGGAGAAGGCTCGGGGATTGTTAGTACATTTTAGAGCTCTGTTGAATAGTTACACTTAAGAGCTACAGGTTATTATTTAGAAATTGTCACAAAATAAAATCTCTTACTTGATTCATATAAATGTCTATACATAATCAGATATGCCCAGTGGCACCTGTGAATTGGTCCCCACTGCCTGTTCCTGTGCTCTGATTTCTGGGACCCGGGAAGGGGGGAGATCACCCCAACTGCCTGGGGTGGTAACAAGTGGAAGAGGCTAAATGGGTGGCAAAGAGTCTCGTCTTTCCAGTTCTTGGTCTTCAAAATGAAGAAAATAATACTTGCCCCCATTAGACATGATGCAAAAACTGGAAAATATCCAAGGAAGGTGCCAAGAGAGAAATATTTTGTGAATATGAGCTTTCAGTATTTTATTACTTGGAGGGGGAAAAAAAGTCAAACACAGCTTCCACTAAAACAGCTTCCACCATTCAATGCACGTGAAGGCGCTAGCATGTATTCCGTAGAACAACGTGCAAGCAAAAGCCCCGGGATCAGCTAGACGCCCGATTGTGACAAAAGCTCTGAAACCAATGTGCCGGAGCCCACCTTGTTGGTTTCACTGGTCCCCTCGGCGGCCCCTTCTCCTGCTTTACTCTCTGCCTGTTCCTGAAGGTTTTCATTTTCATCCAGAAGTTTAATGGGGACAGGGGGTGGCGCCTCCTCTTCTGGATCGCATGGATTTCCAAGAATACTCTCTGCATTAGCACTTTGACGACACTTTTTGTTTCTGTCCACAGAGGCATATTCGGCAAAGTCTGTCTTGCCACTGGCCTGGGGCCCCGGAAGCTCTTTCACAGTGGAAGTTGACTTCGACCTGCTGCTGTGGCCTCCAGCTGAGTGGGCGGCGGCCGTCACCTCCTTAATTTCTTTCACAGTTTCATACAAGCAGTCCTCCACCATATTTTCTTGTGAGGCACTGTCCTTGAGCACTTCATACGGCCCCTCCGTCCCCAGACCCTGGTCCCCGTCCGCGCTTTCTCCATTGAGCGTCGTGTCCACTTCACTCTCAGGAGGAATTCTGGGCAGCTCCCGGCTCTGATGACATTTTGGCTTCCCTGTGCTGTCCTGGGAGTCCAGCAGATCTGAAGCTGAGGTCTGGACTTCCTCGTAATGCTGCGTGCAGGTCATGGTGCTGTCTTCTGAAAGAACTAAAGCAGTGGGAGTATTAAACGTGGAGAAAGACATAATTATTACATAATTTCTGACATAATTATTACATAATTTGACATAATTTTTACAGTGAATCAGATGATGTCAAGTTAGGTGAGATCAAGGTGCTGGCTTTTTATTTGACTTGAGGCTGTAAATTACAGATGTTTTGACTGTTAGTGGAAATTCTTATTTCAATCACAGTGTAAACTAAAGCCATCCATTACATCTTTCCAATACAGTATTTAATAAATTGTCTTGGCTATCAGTTTGGGTCACAGTTATACAATATTTGTGGTTACTCCTGACGGGCTTCTTGTAGGCAGTGTCCAAAGTGACCAGAGGATGAAAGGGACACTGCATAGGGCCAAACTGTGGGAGGCTGGGCTCCAAAGCGGGGGGCATGTGTGGCAGCCACTCTCCCGGCCCTACTGGCCTCCTCTTGTGTGGGGGAAATACCTGGGAGCCATCCCCCTCCACAGGTCACTTTGTTTGACAGACAATGGAAACAATGGGGCAAAAATGTGCCCAAAGCAGTATCCCAAAGGGTCCGCCTACCCTGTGCCTCTTTAAAGCTCTTCCTTCCATCTTACTGGCTGCTGGTGCCAACATTTTTACCTCAAATTAGAAAATTCGTATTTGAAATTCTTAGATTGCTACAGAGATGTTACTGCATGGAGCCATTCAGTCATCCCTTTATCAAATGTTTTTTGAGTGCCTTCTAGGTGTCAGGGATGGTTGAAGTGCTGGGGATACATCATTCATCATTGAGGTCCAGTGAACCCTGACCTTTGGGTACTTACACTGCAGTGAGCCAGTTATTAAATTACTGTCTCTCCACTGTATGTTCTTTATATACTATATATTCTTTATATATATAAGTGTATGTATATAATATATGTTGTATAAAGTAAATATATACTTAAACATGTACTTGTACTGGTATATTCATATATATTTACTTTATACAATATATATATTCCTTATATATCATATATATTCTTTACATCTGTGTGTGTGGGTTTATGACTTAGTTTTTTTTTTTGATGTTGGGGGTAGGAGTTTATTAATTAATTAATTTATTTTTGGCTGTGTTGGGTCTCTGTTTCTGTGCGAGGGCTTTCTCTAGTTGCGGCGAGCAGGGGCCACTCTTCATCACGGTGCACGGGCCTCTCACTATCACGGCCTCTCTTGTTGCGGAGCACAGGCTCCAGACGTGCAGGCTCAGGAGTTGTGGCTCACGGGCCTAGTTGCTCCGCGGCATGTGGGATCCTCCCAGACCAGGGCTCGAACCCGTGTCCCCTGCATTAGCAGGCAGATTCTCAACCACTGTGCCACCAGGGAAGCCCTATACCTTACAGTTTTTAACCCACTTGTTTTTACTGACTAGACTGGGATTCTCTAAGACCCTGGAGTCCAGAACAGTGTCTAATGCATGGTTGACCCCACTATGTTTTTACATGAAAAACTAAATGAGTGGGGCTTCCCTGGTGGTGCAGTGGTTGAGAGTCCGCCTGCCGATGCAGGGGACACGGGTTCGTGCCCCGGTCCAGGAAGATCCCACATGCCGCGGAGCGGCTGGGCCCGTGAGCCATGGCCACTGAGCCTGCGCGTCTGGAGCCTGTGCTCTGCAAAGGGAGAGGCCACAACAGTGAGAGGCCCGCGTATCGCAAAAACAAACAAACAAACAAACAAACAAAAAACTAAATGAGTGTAAGAATAAATAAAGTGCCCACCTCTGATCCTGAAAAAAAAAAGACTACTTCTCTTTAGGGGGACTAGAAATAGTGTCCCTGAAGAGTATCTCAGGAAAATGATAATGGATCCCTTGTCGGAAGTTACCATCACTACCCACTGTGTTCTAAATACTTGATCATCAAGAAGGGGGTGAACTTTTGTCCTCTGGATTTAGATGTCTGTGTTACGGTGGACAGAGAATGGGCCCTGGAGTCTGAAGCCTTCGGTGTCAATCCTGACTGTCCCACAGTTTCCTTGTCCGTAAACGGAGGTAAGAGGAGGATTTGCTACACCAGGCGAAAGCGCTCTGTAAACTGGGGAGTGGAAATGTAGCTGTGACTTTTGTCAGCAAGCACATCCTGGGCGTGAAACAGGCAGCATGCAGAGTGGTCCTAAGGGTGTACCCAGGAGTCAGATCGAGGGTTCAAATGATAGATCCTCAGAGCACGGACCATAACATCTTAGGCAAGTTACTAACCTCTCTGTGCCAGACGGAATAATGCCCCCCCACCCCACCCAGGCATCCACTTCCTAATCCCTGGATTCTGTGAGTGTGTTTCATTCCACAGTAAGGGAGGAATTAAGGATACTGATGAACTATTAGCTGATCTTGAGATGGGGAGGAGCCTGGGGCATCCGGGTGGGCGCGGTGTAATTATGAGGGTCCTTATCAGTGAAAGATGGAGGCAGGAGAGTCGGAGAGAGACTTGAAGATGGAGGGAAGTCCAGGACCAAGGAATGCAGGAGGCTTCTAGCAGCGGAAGCAGGCAAGGAACTAGATTCTTCCCTAGAGCCTTGGGGAAGAAGCGCAGCCCTGTTGATACTTTGATTTTAGCCCCGGGAGACCCGGTTCAGACTCTGACCTCCAGAGCTCCAAGTTAGAAAACCTGTCTTCTTCTAAGGCACTAAGTCTGTGGTAATTTGTTGCAGCAGCAATGTTTCAGTTGCCTCATCTGTAAATTGTGAAGAGTAATAATCCCTACCTTACAGGGCAGTAATATTAGCCATAGTAATCTTACAGTTGCTAGCATAAATGGGTTAGCATAAATGAGTTAGTACACATACAAATCTTAGAACAATGGCACGCAGAAGCCAGTTCATAGATATTAACTTTTCATCCAACTGAGATTTTTTTGGCTAAAACTGGTAGTAATACAAAAGGTGAGCAAGAACAAACACATTTCCTAGTTTCTGAGCTACATTTTCTGAAACCTAGCCCTTTCTCGGGTGATGAGGCTTGCATGGAAAGCTGGTATTTCTGCAGAACTTACTGTCACCGTTGGTGAGTGCCCCGTTCTGTTCGCTGCTGGCAGGCGCGTCTGTGGCCAGGCTGGTAACTGAATGGCTGAACATCTCCTTGTCGGAAGGCTGCAAAAACAAAGGCACCAAAAGAATCAGACTGCGTGGCAGAGGGGAATATCCACGGCTTTTTTTTTTTTGCAGGGGGGTGTATTTTTAAAAATTAATTAATTATTTTTTTTTGCCATACCGCACAGCTTGTGGGATCTTAGTTCCCCAACCAGGGATTGAACCCTGGCCCACGGCAGTGAGAGTGCAGAGTCCTAACCATTGGACTGCCAGGGAATTCCCTCCATGGTTTCTTCTAAAAATTAAAACAACAACAACAAAACCCAAATCCACTGCTTAGATTTAAATTAAGCGAAACGAAATAAAATCGAGTTCCTCAGTTGCACTAGTCACATTTCAAGGGCTCAATGGCCACACGTGGATAGTGGTTATCCTATCAGTGCAGTTACAGAACACTTCCATCTTGGTGGAAGGTTCTATTGGACAGGGCCGTCCTAGGAATCTTCCGAGGCCGCCATCCACAGAGCTTCCCATCTGGTAATCACCAATAGGCTATGGTAGGTTGTGGGGTATCAGGTCCCTTAGCTCAAGGTGATGGGGACCAGAAGCCCCAGGGCTGATCAGAATCAGCTCCAGCAGAGAGAGGCCACATCCATCTCCCTGGATGCCGGAAACGTTCCCCTTTTTAAGGGTGTGTCATGCCGAGGAAAACATCACCATTGTCATCTGAAGGGCAAGGACTTAAATCTGATCAAAGATAATGTCACTGATGTCTGAGACGAGCAACCAGCCAAGTCTCTGCTTCAAGGTTCACCCAAACCATCATATGCTAAAAAGCAGGTTTGCAAACCTTTCTTATTCTCACAAACTCAGGACACTTGGAGGGAAGAATGGCATTGATTGTTTTCTCCTGGGCTGGCGTGGGTGGACAGTTCATGGCAGGATACGCCAGGCTGAGCTACAGCTATGACTAGCCTGAAGGTAAGGTGGTAGCTCACATATTTCTTGAAATATGCAGCTGGTCCCACGTAGCAGCTGAATCACTGCTGATATGATCTGTTCCCCCATCCCACTCATGGAATGCACAGCCTGCGGGACCCGGGAGGCCACACCGGACCATGTTCCAGGAGTCCACCTGGGAAGTTCTGCTGTAAATAGCGCCACAACCTTGGCTAACTGGCTTCACAAATTCTCTGACTTGGGAACCAAGTAATAATAACAGAGCAAATAGCTCATGCTGCGTCAAGATCCAAACGTGTACCGGGAGTCAGCTATTTCAATCCCACGCCGCCCATGAGTTGGGTCGTTGTGCTAGGTTGCAGGGCGGCTGCAGACACAGGTGCCCAGTCACAGAAATGACGTCACCCCTGGGCAGGAGTCAGCTGTGGGGGGAGGACGGCTCCCAGGTGGGCCCATAACAGCACAGTCAATCCGTCACAGCTGAATTATCATACTCTAGGCTCTCACCACCATTTCTTCTCTTAGCTTCTATGAGAAAACGGCTGCTGGAGCTCCAAACACAGAAGCCAGGAGGGAGCCTCCCTCTCACTGCAGCTTCAGATGCAGCCATGGGACAACCCCCCCCCCCGACCCACCGCTGGCCTTTTTCACCTTAGGATTTAAAGGCAGCTCCTCTGGGGCTGTGGAGCAATCGGTGTGTGTCGGGGTGTGTGTCAGAGCCGGGATCAGGGGTGGGGAAAGGCTGGCTGACTACAGGGACTTCTCAGGCCTGGGATGGAGACTGCAAGTTGTACAAAATTGAGAAGCTAGGATAGAAGCTTGTAAAGACAGCCATGTGATGTGTGTGTGCAAACATGCTCTAGCGTGCACTCCCTTGCTCACGCATTCATATGAGAGAAGCTATGGGGGGCTATTAATGAAGGACACTGCACATGGAGGGTCAGATCTCCCTTTTATCCGCCCGCCACTCTCTTCCCGTCTCACCCAGGGCTGCTGCTGGGCGTTAGCAGAAGAGCAGGAACCGAAAGTCTAGAGCAGAGGTTCTCACACCTGAGCAAACATCAGGATGACCCGGAGGGCTTTCTCCCAGCCTCCCACCCACCGCCCGAGTCTTCTAACAAACTCCAGGTGCTGCTGGTCCAGGCCATGCTTGAGAACCACTGCTCTAGACAGACAACAGGAGGGGAGGGTGATGGAGATGGAAGCCTCTCCCCCAGCCCCGCCTCTCCTGCCAACGGGCACCAAGGAGAGTGGGAAGGGGAAGAAAGCTGGGGCCTGGGGCCTGCACGTGGGAGAAGCCACAGTGGAGGCACCACCTCCTCTCCCACCTGCCCTCTGGGTGCCTGCACAGCGGCAAGCCAACAGAGGCGCTGGGGGCAGGTGAGAGGTGGGGACATAGACAACCAGAGACTGCAGTGAGGGTGACAACGGGGTTAAAAAGGAGGGGGTTGATGAGAAGCCCGGAAAGCAGTGGGGGTGTGTGTGTGTGTGAGCCGCCTGCATACAGAGATGAAAGGAAGGAACTCCCCAGGGGCTCCCAGGAGAGGAGGGCTGACCACTTCGCTGCCTGGCCTGGAAGAATCTCGCAATCATAGGGCAGGGTGCCCGGGATGCCTCCTGGGTGAGCTTGGAACCTGGCTGCCGGCTGCGTGTTTCATACCAGACCTCACGTGACATACGTCACTCATCCATCTTTCCTTTTTGCCCCTTCCTCCTCCAACCAGTTTACGCCTGATCTTAAGAAATTATGTCTGGGACAGGAAGCATCTTCACCATTTCAGCCTCGCGAATATGAAGGCGGCCCCATCCCCAGCTGTTGGAATTGCTCAGCCAGTTAAGAGCGTGGGCCTGAGGGGAGAGGATGAGGTGGGACCAGGATGCCCAGGCTGCTCCCTATCTGGGTGGACCCAAGAGGCCTGCGGGGCTCGATCGGGACCCTTTAGGACACAGAGCAAGAAAACCCAGCAAGGCCAGGCCACATCTGGGATGCTGGGGGTCCCAGCCTCCAATAAGCTTAATGATCAGCTGTTACAGGTTGAATTTTATCATCTCCAAATTCCTATACTGAAGTCCGAACTCTCAATACCTTAGACTTGACCTCATTTGGAAACAGGATCGTTGCAGATGAAACAGGTTAAGATGAGGTCATATCAGAGGCCTTAAAGAAGGGTAACTTGGACAGAGACACACACACATAGAGGGAAGGCGGTGTGAAGAGTCACACGGAGAACACGATGTAAGGGCAGAGATCTTCAAACCAAGCATCACTAAAGGCTGCCAACCGACCACGGGAAGCTAGGAGAGCGGCCCGTAGCAGATGCGCCCTCACAGCTCTCGGAAGGAACCAACCCTGCTGCTACCTTGATCTCGAATTTCTAGCCTCTAGAACTGTGACATGATGAATTTACTACTTAAGCCACTCAGTGTATGGTCCTTTGTTAGGACAGTTCTAGCCAACTAATACACCGGCTGGAGCCCAGCAGAGGCAAAACAGAAACATCCCTGCAGTAGGTTGGAAATATCTGAGGATCTTTCCAGCAGTGGTACAACTGCATCCATTTCAGAAGCTCTCCCAACAACCTGGCTAATTGCACAGGCCTCTAGCCACGGAGAATATAAACCTGCAGCAAGAGGACACAGCCCAGGCAGCCAGTTAACTCTGGCTGAATTGCTTCCCTGGGTTTCCTTCAGGTTGTAAGCTTGTAGGGACCTGCTCTAGAGAAGCGGCTGATGCTTTAAAGCTCGTGCACGCGTGCTCACCACATTCATCAGGTTCTCATGGTCTCCGCTGTGCTGTCTTGGCTTCTTTTCTCTGAAACAGAAAAGGAAACGTGGCTGTGACATCCAACGTGCCATCTAAAATCAAACATACACTCCTCTTTCCTATTCAACCTTTGATCAACATTGACATAATCTCTCTTCTCAAAACCAGGTTTAATTTGCCGAGGAAGCAGAAGCCGGACAATTCACTCTACCCTCCTCTGCAGGGAGCAGGGTCCGAGGGAGTCAAGTCCTAGCAAGGGGCTGGTCACCTCTCTGGACCTTTCTCCAGGAGTAGAAAATACAAGTTAACAAGAGGACTGGGGCAGTTTCCTGAGTAGAAACTGTTTATATCTAGAATACTGGAATGAGTTTTTGGTTTTTTGTTTTTTTAAGGAAATCAACAATTCTCATCTCTTCATCTTTCTTAAATTCAGTCTTTGCAAAGTCACATACTGCCATGGGATTGAGAAAATAAAGAAAATACAACTTTTGGCTTGTCGGGGAGGTTACATGCCCTCAGGATGAGTCATATGTACTTGCAGTCTATGGAAAAGTCCATCGAGTAAAAATAGAATTTATTTTTACTCGGGACAGGCTAAAGAAAGCCATCAGTACTAGAGGCTACCTTTCCCATAGATGTATAAGGCAACAGTGACACCTAGTGGGGGCATAAATAATTGCAAGGCAGGCCCTCCCAGGCCCAGGGGGACAAACACTCCTCTAGCTTTGCTTCTATTTCTTCATCTTTCTGGCCAGTTAGTCTCTCTCCCAGCCCTGGAGTCCTGGCTCCAAAACGGGCAGGGATTTGGAGGCTACTTGTGTTCAGGGAGTCTGGATTTTCCCCTCCTGACAGAGACTTTAGGGCACGAAGCCACATCCAGACTTTTAAATGACACTTGTCCAGTCTCTTCCAAGGTTATTGAGAAGAGTTTGGAAGAGGGCTGGCTGTCAGCTGGTCTGCACTGGTTCCCAGCAGCAGCCCTCACCAGAGAGCTGCATATGTTGTAACAATGTCTGAACACCTGGAAAATCACTCCTGGTTAGAAAGGACTTTGCTTCTCTCCCAGCAAAGATCTCCTTTTTTTCTTGGTGGAGGGGTGACACATCTTATTGTATATGAGGGAGACAAAGAGGGAGGAAGGGGGGAGGGGAAAGAGAGAGAGAGAGAAGTATAATTCTAAAATAAGACAAGATGGTTATTTCATACACAGAATGTTTCTCTTGTAGAAAAAAATGAATGTTTCTTAAGAAACTGCAGTTCTAGATAACAAATTCTTAACAAAATGACCCCCTGAAAGCTACAGAGCAGCAAAAATTCTCAGTAACTCTCAAATGGCAGCAAAAAGAGTATCTTTAATGCACATGATACTTAGATTTCCAAATGTCCACAGATGGCAAAAGACAATACACCTTTTGACAAGGGTGTGCTCATAAGAACAGCAAAAATTTCCTTCTGGGAAGTTTCATACATAAGGGCTCTTCCAGGTGCTCCCCAGGAAAATCAGATGTGGCTTTTCACTGAACTAATAAAAAGTGTCCTGGGCTCCTTTGCGGCACAGAAGTCAGTTCATCTAACATATGAGTTTCTGGGAACGTCTAGGCAGTGAGATGCCATTCATCACAGGCTTTTTATATAGAAAGTCTTCTGGGTCCAGGGAACATGGTACTTTAAGGCTCTAGTAGACATGCCCTGCTCTCACCTGTCACAACTGGAGCACAGAAAGATGAGGAAGGTGATGACGAAGAAGGTGGCCGCAGCTGCCAGGCTTCCCCACAGGGCGATCTGCATTTGTCCCCCACTCAGCAAGCTTCCCGCGGGTCCCATGGTGGGTGGGAAGTGGCCCAGGCGGCTGGATTTGGTCAGTCCTTCCAAGGTGGCGACATGCGGGCAGAGGGCTGCGTCCTCCTGCAGAGAGAACAACGCGTGTTTTGACAACTTCTCGCGTGAAACGCCAGAATCTGGGAGTAAGTTCCTGGTGGGGCGTGGGGTGAAGGGGGCGTTTGAGCAGAGCAGGGAGGTGTGTGTGCAGAATGCACTGGACTCGACTTGGAACTCCCTCTGGGCAAGGTCCCCTCTGTGGTCCGGGCCTTTGTTTTCTCACCCAAAATGCGAAGCAGGAGCGTGCAGTGCCTAGCGCAGTGTTTGAGGCAACGGATGTCTTGTTATTTGGATATGTTTGGAGATAGATTCTTAATGTCTTCAAATAAATTTAAGACTCCAAGTATTCCACAGCAAATGAATAAATGCTTATTTGGTTCCCCCCCCTTTTTTTTTTGCCAGAACAGTGTAAAGCATTTATTACTGCTTTCACAAAAATATAGTTTGCATCTTTCCCACCTGAATCCCCAACTCCCCAAACCTGCTTCTCTTCGAGAAGGTTTAAGATCAATACAATTAATGAAATAGATTGTCTTTACATTCACCTTCATAAACAGTTAACTGTTCTGAGTATGTGACTTTATTTTCAGGGCTGGCTTTCACTAAACTTGTAAGTACTCAATAAGTCCACTTTCAAAGGGATGGCTGAAAGTCTACGCTAAGAATGCATCACCGGCAGCGAATAAGACCTATTTATAAACAACTACAATTGAGTATAAAAGCTAGGACGTATTAGTACCCTGCATGTGCCTGGGACTCGAGTGCTTTCCTCATTTGATCACTGCCACCAGGCTGTGAAGAAGCACGGCTAATCCCCATTTTTCAGAGACACTAAGTTCCCCGACGGTGTCACCGCGCTCAGTGGCAGCGGAGGATATGAGACCAGCCAGCTCTGACTCCAGCGCCAGTGGTCTCAGCCCCTAGAGGGCGCTCCTTCTCACTGGGGGCTGCCGCTTCCCGGTCCAGTTATAGGGCTTCTAAATGAAAATGGCCAATGAGTTCTGAGAAATATTTTAAGACTTTTAGATTTTGAAAAACAGAGCGCTATATCAAATTAACGATGATCTCTCGTCAGAGATGCCTTGTTTAAAGAACATTTGCTTTGCTCAATTCTAGAACATTCTCACTTAAACAGCCTTTAACTTCATCTCAAGATTCATGAATAAAGTCAGCAAATAAATATTTTTGTCATGATAATTCATCAAAACTCAAAACATTTTTTTTTCTTGAAAAAGACGGTTGATGTTTGCATTTCCATTTGCTTCCGTAACAGACCTGGTACTCTATGTAGTCATCACTGAGCATCTACATCAAGCCAGCACCTGGGGAGCTACGGAGTCACTGTGGTTCAACGAGACCAGATTTTCTCTAGGTGAAACATTTCACATTTATTTCAATATTTAAAGGTGACAAATAATAAAAAGCTGGAGAAAAAGAAATTTTATCTACAAGCATGCAGAGAGATTTCTAGATGAAGTCGATTGCTTTCTATACGGCCTTGAACCAACATGAACACTTCTTAATGCTCTATAAATAAATACATTACAACTTCCTGGGTAATACAGAACTTCTTTCTTCCTGTGTTGGTTATATATTATACCTATAAACACTACATGCATACAGTAATGGATGGGCAAATTGCCTTTGCCTGTTTGCCCCTGGACAGCTATAACTGAGTGAAAATCACCAGCACTTCTCTTATGATTTGTTGAAACAATGAATAATTCACTTTTAAACTTAGACTACAAACTGGCGCCACAAGTTATTAAAATACATTCAAGCACATGAATGACGGGGACCTCTGAATATATAGGAAATAAATTTTTATATCCAGATCCAGGTTCATGCATAACACATTTTAGGAGGTAAAAACAAAAGATATCTGTTGTGCAGGAGTTTGTGTGTTCCTTCTTTCCTTCGCTCATTCATTCATACAGTGATTTAATCAATGTCTCTTTAAAAGTTCCCAGTTCTTAGAAAATAGTTTGCTGAGTGAATTATTCAAAAGGTACATATATATCCAGCAGGCCCCTCTCTCCATCTCTGGTACACGTTTCTCTTTCCTCTTTCTCTCTTTCTCAACAGGGGGAGGCGATAGAATATAATGAATTATGTGGTGCTCCACCTAGCAGAACAGTGTGGGGAGAAAAAGGGTGAAAGCAGATTATTACCAGCTACTGAATAAAGGATGTAACTCAGAGAAAATGTGTCAAAACTCCTGGATCACTCCTCCTTCAACCAGAATTTGCAGAAAAGCTACTGACAGAAATGCTTTTTTACAAAAGTTCTCATCGTGGACAAAAAAAAATCTCACAGTGAAAAGCAAGATCATCATCTGGTACTGTTTCTGAGTCAGATTATCAATACATTGTACCCCTAAGGACAAGGGCTCCAATTGCGTGGGCAGCTTCCACCTCTCAGAAACCTCTGTGTGCAACTCGACCAGGAGCCACACAGGTCACAGCTGTGGTGGCAGTGCAGCAGGAGCACCTACCCTTGCAGGGGCCAGGGGTCTACACACACATGACCTTCCTCCCAATGGGATTGTTCCAGTTTTAGAGAAGGTCTGCACCACTGGTACTCTCCTCTCCTGGTCTCTTTCTCTTTTTGGTCTCCTGTTTCCATAATTCTCCTGCCCATTTCTTCTCTGGTCATCTCCTTCTTAAATTTTAGTGGCTTATTTACTATTGAGATGTGGCTGCCTCCCCCCACCAACCCAGTGTGTGTAGATGGACTGTCCCCACCATGTGTGTAGACGGACTACCACTCCCGTATGTGTTTTGATGAACTGCGCCCCCCAGTGTGTGTAAATGGCCTACTTCCCCCTCTTTCCCCACTGTGTGTGTAGATAGACCACCCCCTTCCCCCCCCTTTGTGTAGATGGACTACTCCCTCCCCCCATCGTGTATGTAGGTTACCTCCTCACCGTGTGTAGACGGACTGCCCCTCCCCCGTGTGTGTAGATGTACACGTATGACTTCCACATTCCTCCCTCTTGGTGGCGATGAGAGTGGAAGCCCTGTGTGGATGGTCCAGGGCTTTCCAAGAAGTGGAATGGACTTTCCCCCCAAGGCTGGACCCTCCTGCACTGGTTTCACTGAACTTAAATGCTGTACTATGGGTTCTTTCGTGGAGTTCATTTTGAGCAGGGCGGGGCATCGGTGTCCTTCCCTGAGACTCAAGGCTTCTCTCAGGATTCGTGACAGAGAAAGAGAATGAGGACAGCGAGGCACAGGGTCCGGGAAGTAAGAAGTCACCCTGCAGAGGAAGGGCCCCCGAAGGAGCGAGGGTTTTCTATATCATACCCTGTGCGCCTTTACCAACCAGGTCCCCGTGGAAAAGATAATCCAAGGCTGCGTAGTCCCTGATGTTGCTACTGGCCTTGGACCCAGCTAATTTTCTGCTAATTCTTATATCAAGTAAGATGCTTCCTGAGCATCCAGAATCAATCCGCACCAGCAGAAATACATGAACAATTTGGGGCGATCCCTCACGATTTTTTCAAGGAGATATTTAAGCCTATTTCTCTCCATCCTGTTCCTACCTGTCTCAATAAAATTGCATTCAGTGATAGAATACTGTTTCTTCAAAGTTAAAAAATATCCCATTGTCAGACCACATGTGTAAATACTCTATGAGTTATTCAACATAGAGCAAAGGATGACCATTCACCGTACCTCAACAAACATTTATTACAGCACCTGAATGCCCCACTAAGATGTGTTGCAAAAGATCATAATACTGATGAAATAGCAGATTTAGTTTAATAGTTGTACATCATTTTTTTTTGTTTTAGAATAGGCTTCACCATTGGCTGCACTGACGTACAATCATGACCAGTGACTGTAATTTTTTTTTTTTTTTTTTTGCAGTACGCGGGCCTCTCACTGTTGTGGCCTCTCCCGTTGCGGAGCACAGGCTCCAGACGCGCAGGCTCAGCGGCCATGGCTCACGGACCCAGCCGCTCTGCAGCATGTGGGATCTTCCCGGACCGGGGCACGAACCCGTGTCCCCTGCATCAGCAGGCAGACTCTCAACCACTGCGCCACCAGGGAAGCCGCAGTGACTGTAATTTAATGCATGATATTGACAAGAGGCAGTGGCATTTCGCCCACCCCGCAATTTTATATCACTTCAGACTACTGTGGGAAATTGTCATTTGGCCCTGAGAAAGGTCGATGCCTGAGTTTATAGGACTGATTTTGGGGATTCTGTTAGAAGTAGGGCTGGATAACTATTTTGGACTAAAAGCTCCATAATCACTCATACTTTTGTATCCATTCCTTTCATGATTTTAATCAATAAGTGATTCAATCTTGAGAAAAACCGAGGGTCTTTTACTTTAAAAGCAGATGCCATTTTTAACCACAAGGGGGCAGTCTAATTCTATTCTCAGCCCTAATCAGCAGGCTCCTCCAGGACAGACCTGTTATTCTTGCCGTTGGTGCCTCTGCTGAGCCTTTTAACTGTCTTCATTAGCCTGGACTATCCGCCACCCCAATCAATTCCAACAAAAAAGAAAGCAAAAACCGGATGAAATGAATGAAAGTTGCAGCCCAACTACCAGCTACTTATTTCTTTAGCCAAACACATTTAACAGGTAGGTGCCCTGATCGCCGCAAATTCTGTATAATTTGGTAGAGCCGGGATGGCCGGTGAGATGAGCTATAGAAGCAGACACTCAGTTCCTCTGAAGCCGGTTGAGGTCAGTAATGATGGTCATTACCATCTTACAGCTGTCCTAGTTGACTCATAATTAAGCGTGTTGGAAACCACATCCACATGATTCCTCACCAACGGCCGAAATACGGAGGTCAAGGACCCATCGCCATGGGAACGCCTCCTTCCTGGGTCATCACCAGGTGTGGGAACCAGGTGTGGGACCATGAGGTAAAATGACACTTTACGAGCAAAGTGTCCTGTGAAGCACGTGGGCAGATGCACAGGCTATGGAAGCATGAACCTCTCCACTGAAGGCTCCGGTCTCCTGAAAGAGTTTTAAGCTCAAGTATTCAAATTCGGGTCAATTTCTTTTCGGACCAAAGGGGCTCTGCTATAGGTAAGCTTTGTACACTGAACTCTGTGTGAGAGTCAAGCGGGTCTGCTGTAAACACGGAGCCACGTCCGTGAATGACTACTGTCCACCGGGGCTCTGCTAAGGCCCAAGGGTCTCTGCCATATCAGTTGTTACAAAGATATCCCCATTTCTCTCTTTCCCTGAGTCGGGGGGAAACACACCCAAAGAGGAGAAGGTGGTAAAGGACTCCGAGGTAAGATTTTCTTTATGGTTTCCCGAATCATTTTATTTACATCACTATGGAGCAGTATCTTTTTTTTTTTTTTTTTTTTTTTTTTTGCGGTACGCGGGCCTCTCACTGTTGTGGCCTCTCCCGTTGCGGAGCACAGGCTCCGGACGCGCAGGCTCAGTGGCCATGGCTCACGGGCCCAGCCGCTCCGCGGCACGTGGGATCCTCCCGGACCGGGGGCACGAACCCGTGTCCCCTGCATCGGCAGGTGGACTCTCAACCACTGCGCCACCAGGGAAGCCCTGGAGCAGTATCTTGACATTTCTTCCTGCAGCAGCTTGAAGCACGAGAGGAAGGAACCTGGGAAGCCTTGACATCACCGAACTGGCCCCGCTGCCATCGAGGCTTGCTGCTGCTGTGGAAAGAGCCACACATTCATCCCGAGAGCCGGTTATAAATCCTTTAGGCCATCTGTCAGCGTAACCTGATTTCTTCTTGTGCATATTAAACCTGTTGATCCCCATGGGAAATGGGAAATCTGACCCTTTGGGAGCATGTGTGTGGCTGTCACTTGTCTTCAAAAATACGTTAAACTTACATTACAGAAGTAATATAGTTTATTGCTTATCAAAGCTCTGCCGCCGTTTTGGTTTTTGCCTTCAGAAAAGCCAAAAGGCGAGTGACTTTGGTGGGTAAGGAATGCCTTCTAAGGTTGTTCCTCCTATCCTGACTTGAAAACCAATTCCCAAGGTTCATTTTTTATTTTTAATGGTAAATCTCATGAGAGAACAGGAGAGGGGTCGGGGGGAGAGAGAGAGAGAGAGAGGGAGAAAATGATTCTGACAGACATGGGTGAGGAATCCAGGTAAAGGGTCTTCAATTTGCGTAAGCAAGTCTTAATGGGCTGTTTCACAAAGTGTGCAGTTTGAACTTTAAGCTCTATTTCTTCCTGCCTTGCATGTTTGCTCATCTGATCTGAATGAAAAGTTCCTTGAGGGCAGGGATATATCCATCTTGTATCCCACCACATTCTCAGCATCTCCATGAGCTGGCAAATAGGAGACAGTCAAGTAATTTTTACTGAATACATGTTTCTGCAAAAGGAGGATTCCCAAGCTGACTCTCAAAATGCAAGTTTAATGAATAATTTATTAGGTAAGGGAGAGAAGGAGAATAAAAGAGAAGAGCACGTCAGGCAAACAATTAAAAATTAAGCCGAGTATGTCTTAAGGCAAAACCTTAGCTCTGGAACAAACACAGCCACCTGCCTTTTTTTTTTTTTTTTTTTTTTTTGGCGGTACGCGGGCCTCTCCCGCCGCGGAGCACAGACTGCGGACGCGCAGGCCCAGCGGCCATGGCTCACAGGCCTAGCTGCTCCGCGGCACGGGGGATCCTCCCGGACCGGGGCATGAACCCGCGCCTCCTGCATCAGCAGGCAGACTCTCAACCACTGCGCCACCAGGGAAGCCCCCACCTGCCTTTTTTGTACTGTCATCAAAGCAGCCTGAGGTCTCTTGAAAAAGGTCCCAGCACTGGAATTACTTGCTTCTCTGTACGTGAATCCTCACCACCCTTACCAGGTCTCCACACTGGCGATCTCAATGTGTCCCCAAGCTTGGCGTTCCTCTGGCCCCTTCTCAGCGATGACACGTCACGCCTTCCTCCTCTCCTGGGAATCTGATACACACCTCTCTCTTTCCTCCCTCACAGCCCTGGGTCTTACGTTTCTCAAAAGAAAGGGGAGCCTTAACTATTCTTGGCCGTCTTCACACATTTTCATCTGATGGAAGCCTAACCATCCCTCAGGTCTCAGCTTAAATGTCACTTCCTTGGAGCAGCTTTTCTGATGCTGTTTCCCCCTCCCCAGTTTAGTTTAGGCCCCTGCCTTTTTTTTTTTTTTTTTTTTTTTTTTTTTGTGATACGCAGGCCTCTCACTGTTGTGGCCTCTCCCGTTGCGGAGCACAGGCTCCGGATGTGCAGGGTCAGCGGCCATGGCTCACGGGCCCAGCCGCTCCGCGGCATGCGGGATCTTCCCGGACTGGGGCCCAAACCCGTGTCCCCTGCATCAGCAGGTGGACTTTCAACCACTGCGCCACCAGGGAAGCCCCCCCCCCGCCTTTTTTTTACAAGCTTTTCCCTTCATAGCATCACTCAAGAGTAGAGTGATGAAGCCCTTTGTATGTCTCTTCCACTGGTCCAAGCTCCAAGAGGGAGGCTGTGGAGAGACGTATCTTATTCGCAGCTGTAGTCCTAGTGTGTGGCACACAGTAGGCACTTAATACATAAGTTGAATGAATTAACAATGAGTAAATAATTCCGAGGATCCAAGAGGAGGTGGATACTGACTTGGCCTTTAGAGACGGTAAGAATTAGAAGAAGAAATTCTTTTTCTCAGTCTTCTCAAACAAGGCTGAAATGTCTCGGGGACGTGAGGGGTTCCGGAAGCTGGCTTGCCTGCTCGACTAGCTGGTGGGGAAATCTCCATGGTGCTGCCTCCATCCTACACGTGACCGACTGGCCTCTCCCCACGTTCCCCTCAGGGTCCTGAAGGGGCCCAGTGTATATCAGTTTCGACTCATAGGCTTGAAATAAAAAAAAACACGGCCATCCCCACCATGTTCATAACCCCCAGGTGTCCGCCCATCTGGGACAAGAGCAGACAGGTGAGGACATGGGAGCCTCGCCATCTTTCGGGCAGGCTCAACTTCACGCGGTCGTGACTTGTTTCCGGCACCAGAGAGAGAAGAACACTCACTCTCCTCCGATTCGCCCGCTGCTCACTCCCAGCCACGTCATCATGGGTCTCCCTTCCAAGGGAACTAGAGCACTTTGCAGCCCCGGCACCATCTTCTTCGTTGGAGTCCGGTGGGGATAAGGTGTTTACACACAGGCCAGCTTACTGAGATGGGACTTTTATTTATTTGTATTTTAAAAATGTATTTTCTTGAAGTATAGTTGATTTACAGTGTTGTGTTAATTTCTACTGTACAGCAAAGTGATTCAGTTATACATATATATACATTCTTTTTCATATTCTTTTCCATTGTGGTTTATCACCAGATACTGAATATAGTTCCCTGTGCTCTACAGTAGGACCTTGTTGTTTTTCCATTCTATATGTAATAGTTTGTATCTGCTAACCCCAAACTCCCCCACCCCCTCCCCCTTGGCAACCACAAGTCTGTTCTCTATGTGAGGTCCTGCTTTGCCTGTTTTTATTTGGCTTCTGACGCACGGGTGATTGAGACACTTTTAAAAAAAATAGTAGTAAAAGACTTAACCAAAAAAACAAAACAAAACAAAACAATCCCCAAAACCCTTCAGTGTCTTTGCTGAGAGGTTCAGAAATTTACTATGTGACATAAATGCCTCTCAAATCCTCCACACACGGACCATGATATTTAAAAGATCAGATTCATTTTAACACTTGAACTGTGGTTGGACACTAATTACAAATGCTCCAGTATCTGTCACATCCCAATTAGCTTTTACCAAGCCCTCACCTAACAATGCTACCTCATGGAGACTGTACATCCAAGGATGCTTATTCTGGGAAAAGGAAACCTTCAGGATGGAAGAAGCGGAATTTCAGAGCTAGACAGCAATTTAAGCCACATCCCAGAGTAGTCCCAGTTCATAGTACTGGTTTCATTGTGAGTTAGATCAGCCACACCTTCTGATGTACCCGGATGTAAGGACTCTGAGGTAAGAGTTCACATTCTACCCAGACACTAGCAAGAAGGTAGTGCGACTTATTACCCAGTGTCCAACACATCAAGGCCATCTTTAATTCTCATCTTTCCTACATTTAAAAAACATTAAGAATTCTTTACATTATAAAACTGGCCGACAAAATGCTTTTCATTGACTTCTAGAAAGCAAAATCTTCAAAAACCATCCCTGCGAGTTACTTGCCGGTGTTCCCAGAAACTACTTAGGGAGACAGAGTGACAGCTTGATTACAGTGAGTCAGAATTTGTGTTTGAAAACGTAGGTACTCGGGGCTCACCCTCAAGGCTTTCTGCCAGGAGGGTGGGGGCAGCAGATGACTCAAGGAGTGTGACTCCCAAGCTCCTTCTAGAGGAAGCGACAGGGCCACGGACCTTGTAGGGCAGAGCTCCTCCAGAGGTGGTGCTGGAGCAGAAGCCTCACCATCCGGGAACTTGTTAAAAATGCAGAATTCTCATGTACCAAAATGTTCATAGCAGCCCTACTTACAATAGCCCGGAGATGGAAACAACCTAAGTGTCCATCATCGGATGAATGGATAAAGAAGATGTGGCACATATATACAATGGAATATTACTCAGCCATAAAAAGAAACGAAATTGAGCTATTTGTAATGAGGTGGATGGGCCTAGAGTCTGTCATACAGAGTGAAGTAAGTCAGAAAGAGAAAGACAAATACTGTATGCTGACGCATATATATGGAATTTAAGAAAAAAAATGTCATGAAGAACATAGGGGTAAGACAGGAATAAAGACACAGACCTACTAGAGAATGGACTTGAGGATATGGGGAGGGGGAAGGGTAAGCTGTGACAAAGTGAAAGAGCGGCATGGACATATATACACTACCAAACGTAAGGTAGATAGCTAGTGGGAAGCAGCCGCAGAGCACAGGGAGATCAGCTCGGTGCTTTGTGACCGCCTGGAGGGGTGGGATAGGGAGGGTGGGAGGGAGACGCAAAAGGGAGGGCATATGGGAACATATGTATATGTATAACTGATTAAATTTGTTATAAAGAAAAAACATAAAATAAAATAAAAACACAGATTCAAGGGAAAAAATGCAGAATTCTGGGCCTTATATTTGCATTCTTTTTTTCATATTCTTTGGCATTCTGGTTTATCATAGGATATTGACTATAGCTCTCTGTGCTCTACAGTAGGACCTCGTTGTTTATCCATCCTATATATAATAGTTTACATCTGCTAATCCCAACCTCCCACTCCATCCCTCCCTCAACCCCCTTCCCCTTGGTAACCACCAGTCTGTTCTCTATGTTCCTGTGAATCCTGCATTTCTATTCGGCCCTCACGGGAGGTCTAGGCTGCTGGTCTGAGGGCCATGTATGAATAATACTAGTGTAGATGTTCATCTTCCTTCAACTAGGGTTGAAGGGTCCTTGAGCCAGATCCCTGGGGCTGCAACTTGGCCTTCATCTTCCTTAAAGTTAGGTGAGATGAGGTCAGAGCTCCTGTGTCCTCGGAGCCTTCTTGATTCCCATAGAAGCACACAAATAAAAGGCTGCCCTTTACAGAGTCTAATGAGACAAGTCACTGGTGTGTGGAGGCACAGACCCAGCTTCTGCTCCATTCCTTCCCACGACATTGCTTTGTGGCCTGGAATGAGCCCAAACCTCCTGTGCCTCAGTTTATCCTTCTGAAAATTGAGGTCATTTATAAAGTTTCTTTCCAGCTCTGAGATTCTATTATAAAAGTAGCCAGTGATTCCTAAGTTCTACAACCCAAATCCAGAACTTTCCACACAAAGGGAAGTATTGACCCAGCAAGAACCGGAAATTCTCAGTGTGATCAATAGTTTCAACTCCCCAGGAAACACAGTCTTAATAATTCATGGGAAAACCTGATAAGGCCCTACCAGTCACACGGATGTCAGGAGGGGACACCATGGGCGGTCCTTATGGTCAGGGTCCAGCGCCGGAGGTCAATCCCGACACCCCCAGAACATCAACAGCACATCTGGCAGAGACACCAGGCACAATGGCTGCAGAGCAGACAATGAGTCTCTTCTCATTCACGTGTAGTTGATATATGTACACATTTACGATTCATATTTATAAAAGCCTTTCAACAAAGTGTGAAGATCAAACCAAAGTATGCAGATGGGTGTGCACAGGTAACTTAGAGAGAAGATGTGGCTGCTGGAAGCTTCTGAGGCTTTTTAAAGGCATATGCCCCAACTTAGGAAAATCTTACAAAGACAGCAAGTCTGAAAGGGATCCATCTAATTTCCAATCTCAATACTTGACAAGCCTGAGGAGATTCCAACTGTGACAGAACATTCTGGAGACTTTCTCTGTCTTTATTATTAAAGATGCTCAGCTCTTTGGGGGTGGCTTCATTCGTTACTTGACTAATACCTCCAAGGTTTCTTACTCTTTGACACTAAGGCACAAACTGTATTTTACTCTTTGACACTCAGTAATTCACTGAACAAATAATTGCTAAATACCTACTCTGTGCCAAGGACTGTTTCATCTTCTAATCACACCTTGAATATGAGATGACACTGGTCTGCTGCAATTCAGTTGCAAAATTCAACTGGCAAGAGGTGAAAAATCTTTAGAATTAAGTTCCTAATACAGAGATATATTTTGATCACAGATGAAAAACAATTTATTGTTGAATTCCAAGCATGGGAAGTCAGGGGAAAAAAAAACCAGAAGTCCTTTCATTTCCACCATATTGCATAAGAAACAACATCTAGCCACAATAATTGTAGCATGATTCTGTTCAGCTTGACAGCAGAGGTGCCGTGGCATTGACGCAGCTGCAGTGCCCTTGGACTGATGTTGTTTCAAGCTGAGAACTGTCCTTATTGTGTCTGGTGGATTCCAAAGGCAGCCTTTGCATGAGTACGGGGTGGACAGGACCACCACCAGGGACCCACGCACCCACCCATCACAGTCAGGGTCAGCCAACTTCTGAGGATGGATCAGATTTCAAGGACCTGGGAGGGTACCTGTAGAGAGTACCCCCCTGTCCCCCCACCCCCTAATGGAAGAAAACTGCTTTCACTTTACAGTTAAAGCAAAGCTTAAAAAAACATTCATGCAAGAAGTGGCACAAGCATTTAAAATCCCATTAAGGCATACATGACAGAACAGAGCAAGTCACCTAGTGAGGAAAAGGGAGGGAAGGAGAAGGTGAGAGGGCTGAGGCCAGAGCGCAGACACCCTGTGCGGGGAGGGAGGCAAGGGGAACAGACTTGGAGGACTTTTCTGGTAATTTTTTTCTGCTTTACCACTTTGTTTACAGCTGGCTTTACTCCATGGGGTACTTTGGGAGTTTAAGAATGACATGTGTATGTACATGTCTACGTACTTCAGCACATTTATTTTCTTCTTCTCCTTTGACCACTTTAGGGAAGATAACACTCTGTTGACAGAGATGGGGAGATGGGTATAACAGAATGGCAACCCTTGTGGAGACTCTGTTCTTACAAGGTGTGACATGACTAAACATGAAACTCAACAATCAGAACCTGTCACATTCTTTGTAAGAGGTCTGTGTTCATTACAATGGCCACTAATATCATGGACAGCCAAAAACACTTTGAACTAGATACAGAAGGCAATATGGAGTATTTAAGATGTGGTAAGAAGACGTGGTGTACATACATGTATATATATTATATATACACACACAATGAAATATTACTTAGTCATAAAAAAGAATTAAATATTGCCATCTGCAGCAACATGGATGGACCCAGAGAATATCATACCAAGTGAAGTAAGTCAGACAGAGAAAGACAAATATTATATAATACCTTTTATACGCAGAATCAAAAAATAATGCAAATGAATCTATATACAGAACAGAAACAGACCCACAGACATAGAAAACAAACTTACGGTTACCAAAGGGGAAAGCAGGAGCTGGGGAGAGGGATGAATGAGCAGTTTGGGATTAACAGATACACACCACTATATGTAAAATAGATAAGCAGCAAGGATTTACTGTATAGCAGAGAGAAGCAGAAAATAATCTGAAAAAATATATATATAACTGAATCCCTTTGCTGTACACTTGAAACTAACACAATACTGTAAACCAACTATATTTAAATTTTTAAAAGTTGTTTCAAAAAATAAAGGCAGAATATGACTTAGTCATAAAAAGAAATGAAACTGAGTTATTTGTACTGAGGTGGATGGACCTAGAGTCTGTCATACAGAGTGAAGTAAGTCAGAAAGAGAAAAACAAATACTGTATATGGAATCTAAAAAAAAAAAAAAAGGTTCTGATGAACCTAAGGGCAGGACAGGAATAAAGACACAGATGTAGAGAATGGACTTGAGGACATGGGGAGGGGGAAGGGTAAGCTGGGACGCAGTGAGAGAGTGGCATGGACATATATACGCTACCAAACGTAAAATAGATAGCTAGTGGGAAGCAGCCGCATAGCACAGGGAGATCACCTTGGTGCTTTGTGACCACCTAGAGGGGTGGGATAGGGAGGGTGGGAGGGAGATGCAAGAGGGAGGGGTTATGGGGATATATGTATACATATAGCTGATTCACTTTGTTATACAGCAGAAACTAACACAACATTGTAAAGCAATTATACTCCAATAAAGATGTTAAAAAATTAAAAAAAATAAAGGCAATATGGAATAAACTGTAGGGTCTTGAGTAGAGACATGACAGGATAGAAGAGTATCTCATTTTTGAGCAGAATATTTTCTCAACTTCAGTGGATGTGTTTTTTTTTTTTTTTTTTTTTTTTTGCGGTACACGGGCCTCTCACTGTTGTGGCCTCTCCCGTTGCGGAGCACAGGCTCCGGACGCGCAGGCTCAGTGGCCATGGCTCACGGGCCCAGCCGCTCCGCGGCATGTGGGATCCTCCCGGACCGGGGCACGAACCCGTGTCCCCTGCATCGGCAGGCGGGCTCTCAACCACTGCGCCACCAGGGAAGCCCTGGATGAGTGTTTTGACTGTGGCCCTACCGAATAACTAGCCTTGACTAGTATCAAAGGGCGCGGCCTCCAGGCCCCTCCATCTATCAGTCCCATTGGTTTCATTTGGCTTCCTTCCCAGGCCACGTGAGAGCATCAGCCATTGCAGAGATGCCCCCCCAAACCCCCTCAGTCCTGCTCACAACCCGTTGGGCACTTGTTACACTGCTGATGCCCAGGCCTGACCCTCAGATATTCTGACATAATAGAGTTGGAGTGGAGCCCAAGAATCTGTATTTTTAACATGTGTCCTAAGTGATCCTAACGTAAGTAGTTTCGCTGAAAACCCCAGGCTCTGAATTTGTTACGAGTCCTACAGGAATCCCGGTGAGGTGGAAGTTACTCATCTTAAAGTCTTTAGAGGATCAGAATTACTCAGAACTGACATACCATTTGGCCGGGGGAATCACTGTAGCAGGAATTAGGAAAGTGTGAGAGGAAATGTCTGTGTAAACGTGGTTCCTACAAGCTGTATCATTTCCATTGGTTCATCCTATGAAAGGAAAAATCTAATCCCATGTTGAGTCCCAGGGGGCAGGGGTAGTGAAACTCCGGGGAAATCCACTGGGAGATCTCTGCAGGGCATTTCTTCCCTTACAATGCCACATAGCTAATGTGATTATAAGACCTAATGAACTGAGACTAATGCAGTTTTGAAAATCTTCATAGCTAATGAAAAATCACATCTTCTCCCTCAAGATTTCCCATTTTTTTCTGTTTGTAAATCATGAATGAAACGAAGTCATGGGTGAAGGCTGTGTTTATGAAGTCTTTATAATTTGGAGAGTTTGGTATTTTGAATGTCACAGTGGTTTCCAAGTGGAAGGGTCACATTTGGAATTTACATTATATGCCACAGTATTAAGAACTTTTTGGAGAGACCTAGAATATGTATTTATAACACTGATATTTAAATTAGAGTCTTTCCCCCCTGCTGAGTTCAAAGCATTTTGTATGTCAGGTCAGGTTGTCAAGGTAGCCACTCTGCCCCAATTTCCTTTTTTTTTTGGAAAGTAGAGAGCAAGAAAATGAGAGCTAATATCAGGATATGGCTTTGACACCCCCCGACTCAACACTTCTCTATCCTATGCCTTCACCCCTTTTGCGGAAAGAACACTTCAAAGGCATGAAATTGAGATAGGACAATGGTCTGTGGTGAAGTGGCATATTTGGGGAGGCACATCTTAGAGGCATGCTGTGGTAAATTCAGGAAAAGGTGCCAGCCACCTCTACCTGACTACCCAGGTTACTCAATTTTTTAAAAAATAATTAATTAATTAATCAATTAATTAATTAATTTTTGGCTGTGTTGGGTCTTCGTTTCTGTGCGAGGGCTTTCTCTAGTTGGGGCAAGCGGGGGCCACTCTTCATCGCGGTGCACAGGCCTCTCAGTATTGCGGCCTCTCTTGTTGTGGAGCACAGGCTCCAGTCGTGCAGGCTCAGTAGTTGTGGCTCACAGGTCCAGCCGATCCGCGGCATGTGGGATCTTCCCGGACCAGGGCTCGAATCCGTGTCCCCTGCACTGGCAGGCAGACTCTCAACCACTGCACCACCCGGGAAGCCCCAAGTTACTCAATTTTAACTTTCACTTGTTAATAAAAGAAACACAGGTATTTATGGAGTATAATGTAAATCTAGTAAGAACTTAAAAAAAGGAATATGGGAACTCAAAGAAATTTTGCACATGGAATCAAAAATTTGAGTTCACTCTTCTCTGCCACTGAGACTTTGAGAGGCTCTGGTTGTGCTAAGAGCATAAACTAGAGCATATGAGTGATACCTCCTAGAGGTGTGGGGTAGGCACTGCATAGCCGTCATAGCAGCTCTGTAGATGCACACTATGAAAGTAGCACAGTGGAATTTGATCCTGAGAAGGTCACTGTTGAATTATTTCTCATGCCTCTATTACATGAAAACTTCAAGAAAAATATACTTACAAAATGGAACAAGAAGGTGTGTTTTCAGGACAAAAAAACTCATTTAGAAAAATCAGAGTAGTCACTGACACCTAGTTATTGCTATTCAGTTATTGCTGAATTTAGTTATTTAGTTATTGCTATTATATATTGCTATATAAATCAGTATTATCATTTTAATTTATTGGATTAGATAATCTAAGCCAAGTGGCTTCACTCCAGTTTTTTTTGTAAGCAATTATTTCTAATGGTTATGTGATTTCTCAACACTAATACATTATTATATTTTAAATTTAAGAGAAAGAGTCAGTCTTTTTTACATTACTTTTTTTAAAGCCTTTCTCCAAACCCTTTGAAATCCTACTCTATTTTACTTCCTAATGCATTGCCATATTATAATATATCAGGGACAAGCAAATTTTAGGTACAACTGGTCCACCAGCAGTCACTGATGTGCTGTGTTTCATCTTACTAAGAACATGATTAAGAACAATCTTAGATGTCCTGCAACATTCACTAATTTACCACAAGTCTCTGATTCTGTAGCCAGGATCCATCTAAGTCACCAAGGGGTAGGATTTCAGCATAGTCCCCAAACTAGTATTGATTATACTCTCCCAGACTGTGTCATAGTACTACCATTGTAAGATCAGACACGGTAGGGAGAGGCTGAAAAATCAAATTCCAATCTTTCACGTTATTAACCAAGTTGTAACCTGATGCCATTTCCCCTAATTTATTATTGGATATGGCTTTTTTTTTTTTTTTTTTTTTTTTTTTTTGGTGGTACGCGGGCTTCTCACTGCTGTGGCCTCTCCCGTTGTGGAGCACAGGCTCTGGATGCGCAGGCTCAGCGGCCATGGCGCACGGACCCAGCTGCTCCGCGGCATGTGGGATCTTCCCAAACCGGGGCACGAACCCGTGTCCCCTGCATCGGCAGGCGGACTCTCAACCACTGCGCTATCCAGGGAAGCCCTGGATATGGCTTTTTGATGAATTGAAGGATACCCTCTTGTCAATGTTCACTGGAATACGAATATCCTCCATATTGTAGCTGACACTATTCTATTGTCATGAGCTGTGGGGGGTAGACTGGATAGCAGCTGAACCCACTGACTAATTAATGTCATAAAAAGGTAGCTATTATAAAATATTAACATAAGGAACTCTCATGATTTATTTTTCTGTATTTTTTGGTAAAACTATTAATGACATTGTTCTATTGTGTAGTGCATAAAGCTTTTTGTGATAAACTCAGAGATTTTAGTGCTTGGAAGGTGGTTTTTTTTTTTATCCTGATAAGTTAGTTTGCTCTTTTCTTTTTATAGTGACTAAACTATACATACAAAAATCGTACTTCCTTTTCTCTGGCTGGAAGCTGAACGCTGTAATTATCCTTCAATTATAGCAATTACCTTAGTCTAGCTGTTTCTTCCCTCTCTCTACACCAACCCCAATTACAAGTTTTTGATTTCACACATTTTGAAGAGTCTTATGTAAGTGTCTTTATTATAACAACCTCAATATTTCTTAGAAACAGATCTTAATTTCTAAATATTGTATATATGAAGCTTTAAATTTAACTGCCATATACTATTCCTTTATAAATTTTAAAAGCTCTCAATATCCAGATACATTTTTAAAAAGCAAAGGATGAAAGAAGGAAGAAGGAAGGAAGGAAAGGAAGACCTTCCCACTAAACTAATCTTTGGGATCATAAGTTCTGACCTCTACTCTAAGGAAATAATGAAAGAAGTATTCAGATGATATATGAGATGCAAAGACTAAGGTGATTAAAATCAAACCAACTTTATCCTAAAGGCTACAGAGAATTATTAAATTCCTCTGAATTAGATTAGAATTTTCAACCCTGGCTATATATTAGAATCACTTGGTAAACTTTTTACAATATACCAATGCATAGGCCTAACCCCAGAAATTGGCTTAATTGAGCAGGGACTAGGTCTGGACATTTATAGATGTAAATGTGTCCCCAGAGCATTTGAATGTATAGTTCGGTCTGAGAATCACTTAGCTAGACTATTCATTCATATTTCTAAGCTTTTAACTGACAAATGCTACTTCATTTTATTTCTTACATTATTGGAACATAGCATAGTCAGGATATGACAATATAAGACAGATACAGCTCACTGTTCCTCTTCCCATGCAAGTCCACACTGGGCACCATGCAAACCATGCTTTTTGCAGCACATGTATAACCTCGGAGTGCAGATCCAAACAGAGCATGTGTAGTCTAGTCCAGAAGGTAGTATCTAACCTTGCAACATAAAGACACACACTCAGAAGATATGGACATTGAGCCATGTTCTTTGACTGTCTGCTAGATTAGGTCTACATATTTATCTCTGCATCCCTCAGAATACTAATCTAAAAGTTGTATGGCTAAATATAATTCACTAGATAAGTTAACATAGCATTATTTTAAAGTATTTTCTTTTTCTTTTCTTTCTTTTTTTATTTTATATTAGAGTATAGTTGATTTACAATGTTGTATTAGTTTCGGGTGCACAGCAAAGTGATTCAGTTATACGTATACATATATCCATTCTTTTTCAGATTCTTTTCCCATATAGGTCATTACAGAATATTGAGTAGAATTCCCTGTACTATACAGTAGGTCCTTGTTGATTACCTGTTTTATATATAGTAGTGTGTATTTGTTAATCCCAGACTCCTAATTTATCCCTCCCCTCCAGGTTTCCACTTTGGTAACCATAAGTTTGTTTTAAAAGTCTGTGAGTCTGTTTCTGTTTTGTAAATAAATCCATTTGTATCATTTAAGATTCCACATATAAGTGATATTATATATTTGTCTTTCTGTGTCTGACTTACTTCGCTTAGTATGATTAAAGTATTTTCAAAGTAAACATTTCAACAAGAAATACAAAAACTCTCCTGGTCTAATGTCACTAGTTCTCACATACTGTTTTTAGGTTGCATGTCAAAGCTGATGTAAACACTCATTATGTCTCCACTTACAAAATGATCCATAATTCTTAGAGGTAAAGAATGTACTAGAGGGCCTCCCTGGTGGCGCAGTGGTTAAGAGTCCGCCTGCCGATGCAGGGGATACGGGTTCGTGCCCCGGTCTGGGAGGATCCCATATGCCGCGGAGCGGCTGGGCCCGTGAGCCATGGCCACTGGGCCTGCGCATCCGGAGCCTGTGCTCCGCAACGGGGGAGGCCACAACAGTGAGAGGCCCACATACCGCAAAAAAAGAGAAAAAAAAAAAAAAGAATGTACTAGAAATCAATACATTATTGTGACAATACCTTTCTTTATGCTTTAGGCTACTAGAGCTTTTCTCTTGATCTTCATTGTTTCAATGGACACGATACACTGTTCAGGTCAGTCTGAGAAACAATTAACTGAAGGACTACCATGGGCGAGGCAGGCTCAACCCTTTCAGCCTCAGCTGCTTCCTTAGTCTCCTTGGCCATGACCTTCCAAACCCACAGGCTATTTCTTTCTAGCTCTTGGACATATTGAGTTTGTCCTCACCCTTTTGTACTAGCTGTTTACCTATTGGAACGATCATTTTTCAGGTCATCACACAGCTGGTTCCCCTTCCTTTTTTTCATCCTGTTCAAACAGCATGTTCTCAGAGAAGCCTTCTCTGACCAACCTTTCTGTAGCCCTCTCATGCACCCCCAACTCAGCCTTAACCCATTGCCCCCTCTTCCTTTCCTGTTATCCCATCTGAAAGCATCTTATGGATTGGCCTTTGTGTTCGTAGTCGGAGGATGCTCTCTAGAACATAAACTCTATGAGCACAGGCCCTTTGTCCAGGCAGCTGTAACTCCAGCACCTACAACGGTGGTGTGCACTAAGTATCGATGGAGTGAATGAACACACGCCTTTGCGGTTTTATCAAGAGTAGTTCCAGGGCTTCCCTGCTGGCTCAGTGGTTGAGAGTCCGCCTGCTGATGCAGGGGACACGGATTCGTGCCCCGGTCCGGGAAGATCCCACATGCCGCGGAGTGGCTGGGCCCGTGAGCCATGGCCGCTGAGCCTGCGCGTCCGGAGCCTGTGCTCCGCAACGGGAGAGGCCACAACAGTGAGAGGCCCACGTACCACAAAAAAAAAAAAAAAAAAAAAAAGAGTAGTTCCAAAAATAGTCCTGTACTCCTTAAGGTTGAAACTACTGAACAGATAATAAATGAATGTACAGTTGCAATTTTAACTTATAGTTCCCCACACAATATGCATGTGTTGGGATCTTAATTGGACCCACAGTGCCAGCCACTTTCGCACAGAAGGCGATTTGTACCCTGTGCCTTTGCTGGCTCTCAGTTTCTGCCAGAGAGAGCTTCTCTTTTTTGAAGTCTTGGCTGTTCCTTTCAATTCCCGGCAGAAAGGAGCTAGACATTAATGTCTGAAACTGCACTTCTAATGGTCTGTGGAGGTTTCTTGAGGTCACTTTACTGGGGGTAACACCATGTTTATTTAGTGTAGGGTTCTCAGTCTACCAGGGAAAAGTTTTTGGGTCTCTTGCTATTGTTCATTTCCATACATGTCTGGCTTGGGATGGGAGTTACACTGTGAAAAGCATCCACTTAATGTTAGTGGGTTTCTTACAGCCTGGGATATTTTGTCGGTAGTAATCTTACCCTTCCATTATTACCATGTGATACTAATAGGACTGGCCAGGAAATCGGCTGTAATGTCTTCAGGAAAAATCCTCCTGACACATGGAATCGACAGTTGGACCCTACCTCTATTTCGAGGCACTTCCGTTTGGTCTAGGCTAGCACTTTAAGCCATATTAATGCTGCATTCTGCCAGCCTTCCAAACATGTGCCTGTGTTTGCATGTCAGCTGTGTTCAGCATCTTTAGCATTTCAGTTTTCCATTCAGTATAGAAAAGTATATTTCATATCACTAACAAAATCAGCCCATTTGTATCTTGTGAAACATGCACAGTTTGGTGCCCTTGCTCAGAAATGTCACCCAATAAATATTAGTTCCTTCTACTGCTTTCCTTGCTATTTTAACAACTTACTTTATTCAAAAATATAAAGAAGAATCTGCATCTTTTAAAAAGTCAGTGTACCTAAAGTATTCAAATGTACTTCTAGTATCTGTTTATTTCTCTCTGTTAGCTAATTAGAGTTATGTTAAATTCAAACAATAAATTGTAATCATTATCAACATCTAAATCAGCTGCTTCAAATGCAGGCAGTCCAATGACAGGATAAAGTTCTAAGAGATGGTGGATCTTGCTTTAACCAAATCTAATATATATAAATTTGTATTCAGAAAAGAGTAGCATTATGAAATAATATGAATATTTTCCAAAAATACTCTTTTAAATAATGATCAATTTGAAATTCTTTAAAATATAATTCAATTTCAAATAGACTTTCACAGAAATTTACAGGAACCTATGTAATGCCATACAGTAGGCCATAAACAGACACAAAGCCAACTCAGAACTAATGATTATTTCCCAGCACTGATACAAGGCTGTTCAACTACAGGGTTGGGGCTGATGGAAAACTGTAGTGGGTGAGTCAGGATGACCACATGTGAACAAACTGATGAATCAACGCAGTGTAAAGAGGCACAACCGGACACTGGGTTGTGTGATGTAAGACGAAGCACGAACTATGAAGCCTTCTTGCCAAAAATGTGAACCTGAGCTGATTAAGCCTCCAGATGTCACCACCAGGCTTTCATTTATTTATTTTCTTTTACTTCTATCACTTAACTAATCAAATAACAATCAAGGGTTTTGTCGACTCCTGTCAGTTAACTCACATTCACAAGATTGTGAGGTTTGTGCATAAGTTTCTGTATGTGACGATCTGTGTTAAAAAAAATCATTACAAATTTTGTACGTGCAGCTTGTGTAACTACCCATAATGACTGTCATCAATGTGTCCATTAAAATGCCAGTGTATTGAATGGCAGGAAATGAGAAAGACAAAGTCTGGTGGTAACTACACATTTGAGAAGCCACTCCCAGAGCTTCCCTCCTCTCCCTGGTTGTGAAATACATGATCCTTGTTCTTTGAGGTTCAGTCTTAGGCCTTTTTCATTATTTTGCCTCATATTTTCTTCCTGGCATCTTATCCACACCCATGAGTTCAATTCCCTTCGGGCTGCCTTGATTCCTTATTTGTATCTCCAGACAAAGCCTCTATTATGAGCCCTAGATTCCATATCCAGCTGCCATGAGACCTCCCCACTGCCCCAGCCCCCGGCTGTCTCCACCTTGGTCTCAGCACGTGTGCACGCTGGACTGGACTCTCCATCTTCCCTGCACACGGGTCGTCCTCCAGGATGCCCTATCTCCGTGAATGGTGTTACCTTCAGCTCTCTGCGCAAGCTCGCATCCCAGGGTCCTCCCCTTTACCACCCCCTCAGTCTCCCCGCATATCCAATCCAACACACCAAGCCCTCTTGGTCTCATCTCCGAGATGACTTTCAAATCCATCTCTTCAATGAGTCCTTGTCTCTGCATCACCAAGGTCAATCCCCTGGTCAAGTTACCAGCATCTTTTGTCTTGGCTACTGCATTCACCCTGCCGCCTTCCAGTTTCTTCTTCAAACCCCAGCCAGAGGGAATCTTTCTAAAAAGAAAAGCTGATCATACCAAGCTCTCTGCTTAAAATCCTTTAATGGTTTCCCACTGATCAAAGGATAAAGAAAATAAAATCATATAAAGTTGGCTGCCACTTCCTGCAAATCCAGGCTTTGGCCTCCTTCCCTCCCTCTTCTCATTCTATTTACTCTCTCACTGTCTCCATCCCACTCACTTGCTCCTTACCTGGAACCCCTTCAACTGCCCCAGCCCCTCCCTTAGTTAAATTCTACCCCCCATCAGATGCCAGGGAGGCCTTCTCATGCACAAGGCCATTGTTCATTGCTATACGAATTTCTCCTTCAGAACACCTCTTTTTCCTATGTCCACATATTTGTGCCATAGGTTTGACTAATGTCTGCCATACCTTCTAGACTGTATGGAAACCCTATCATGAAATCACCCCTGAACTCATAGTCAGTAGACACCGCAGTCTGTCATCTGGTAGTATATGGCAATCTCTCCTCCAGTCATTCTTGAGTAATCTTGCTGAATCTGGTGACTCTGGTTTGTATTGGTTTTTGTTTGTTTTTGTTTCCATAGTTAGTTGTGAAGTATGAGGTCAGATTTAAAAGAGGGCCCGTTTGCACAGGGCCTGAGAGGTAATGCAAACACTGAGGCAGGCCAGGTTAACCACGGGGAAATATTTTCTCCTTCTCAAAGAAAGAGGATGTTTCTCATTTTTCTTTGAAGATATGATCTGCTCATTCTATCTTTTGTTTTTTCTTTACCTTAAGAAAACCACAGCACAAAAATAATGAGAAATGGTGACTGACCCTCAACTTGATGGTTGGGGAATGACAGAGCAGGGTGGGGACAAAGGCAAATTATTATTCCACACCCTCCAAGTTGGGTATTGGTTGCCATTCTTTTAAAAGACAAAAGGAACAGGTTCTATAGTCTTAAAATTTAGATGTATATAGATGTATGAAATAGAACTAATATTTAGGTTTTACTAATCATCTTCTAAAATCTGAAGGATGAAATAGATTATGCTTACTAAATTTTTGGATGGTGTTCATTGGAATAGGGTTTCCAACAGCTCTCAAGACATGTGCTTAATATAAAATGTTAATATACTGTAAATCCTTTACAGTAACAATATTAAAAACCTTAGACTGTTCAGGGATCTTTGAGATCAAGTTCAACATATTTGCATTTAATTTTTATTTATAAAAAAATAATTGCAGTAATTTAAGATATTTGCAAGGTTTGCAAGGGTAAATTTGTCTCATCTTGGATTCAGAAACCTTTATACAACTACTCGTTTGGCAAACAAATGTCAAAAATATGGATTCCCCTTAAAGATATTATGTATAAATAAAGCCATCAAATTTAGAATAGCAAGCCCCAGATGGTCTAGCAGCATCAACAAAAATCACTTTCCTTGCCAATGTGAATTTCATAAAGCAGAAATCATTCTCAGGCACGCAGAGACAGACACATCAAGTCCACGAATACTTACGGTCATACGCTAGGTACCAGGTTAGGTACTTTATTATGTGGCCCATAAAACAGGACTTTAAAAACAAACACTGTGTGTTCAAAATGAACTGTTTACTCTTTATGGAAACAGTGACTGTACTCTTGTGTTTTAGCGGGAGACAGGGTGGTGAGTACACACGGGACCGGTGGGATGTAAAAGCACAAGCAAGGCCATCAGCAAACCTGTTTGGATTGGGCTGCTTTGAACATTTTAACTTATATTGCCTTTTTCTTTCTGATAATCTATTTAACCTAAATATCTGGGATTCAGTATTTGGGACTATGAATGTGACAGAACTGCCTTGTAAGCATAAGTGTCTTTGTATGATCAGGATTAATGGAATAGGGACTGAGGCTTATAGAGTTTCAGTAGGCACCCATGCCCACTGACGCCCCTGATTCCCCATCACTCAGAGAGAAAGTGAGAGAAATGAAGATGGGAGCCACAGGTCTCAATCACTCCACCATCAGGACTTTCTAAAATCATAAAAGGAACTGCAGTATAATTGAAACTCAGTGCTTGAAAGCTAAGTGTAAGCAGGTGGACGGCCTTTTGAGGGCCTTGGGGCTCCTGGAGTTGGGGCGCTGGGTGATACAGGCTGGAGTCAGGACGCAGGGCCCAGTAATCACATGACATATGTTTAAGGAACTTCAAGTCCACAGTTATAAAAAGCAGACACCATCATCAATGAACATTTGCCGTATTTCTATACTGCACATTCCTGAATAACTTTTGATGCCCTATTTATTTCAAAGAAGATAGATTTTTTTTTAAAATTTTGGCTGCACTGGGTGTTAGTTGCAGCATGCATGTGAGATCTAGTTCTCTGACCAGGGATCGAACCCAGGCCCCCTGCATCGGGAGTGCGGAGCCTTACCCACTCAACCACCAGGGAAGTCCCCAAGATAGATTTTTTTTGACCCAGTTCACATCACTGATTAGAGATAGTCTAGCTGCCAGATAAATAAATCTCCATTGGATCCAATGTGTGGGATCCAAGAGCAATTTATGGATCCATTTGGAATTATATGGGGCTTGGCTGGTTTTGTGAAAATGGTGAAAGAAATCAGTATATATTTGTTAAGGTTTTTCTTTCTTTGCATAGGTTTAAAAATGGGTTCTGACCTATTAAAATGCCTTTAATATTTTTGGAGTTGAAATATTACACTTTACTGTCTCTGGTTCTTTTCTTGAGTTGACCCTTCACATAGATTAAGTATGTCTTTCTCATGCATGGCTGTGAGGATGTCTGGCTGCCGCTGCCAGGCTCTATCAGCTTCATCAGGTGACGACACCTGAATTCTGTGCCAAGATACACATGCCCTCATAGGCAATCGCTTTCCTCTACTTATATTATCTTTCTGTAGCAGAGAAAAAATGCATAACATTTAAACTTCTTGAACACCATTTGGAGGTTCATCTGATACTCTTTAAAAGTAGGCAATTAAAGAATTTGGCTGAAAATCTGATTTTTAATATATGTAAGAAAAAGTTAATAGGTTTCACTTATTGAACATCCACTATTTGCCAGATACTTTTTAACTTGGAGCCTCACCTAGAAAGATCAAGTTACATTTCACTTATTCTTCGTAGGATTGTTGTGAGCTACAGGTAGGTGAAGGAGATTGTAGCAATGGTCACAAGGCTTCCCCTCCCTTTATCCTCACTCCTTGCACGGTGACTTTGTAGGTCCTTCCAGCAAGAAATGTTGTCTATTTCTATACCCTTAATTCTTGGCTGGTTTTGGACTCACTTTGTCCCATGGAATGCAGTGCAAGTAACAGTGTCAGACCTGAACCAAGACCATAGCTTTGCATGTTTCTGCTCTCACTTTTGGGACCCTGCTGGTCCTGTGAATAAGTCCAGACTAGCCTGCTGGATAAGAGACATGTGATCCAGGTGTCCTCATTGTCCCCCAATAGTCAGCCAATTGCCAGAAGCAGAGATACTTAACTGACTGCAAGCTGACTGTAGACATATACATGAGCCCAACTGAAACCAGAAGAATTGAGCCAGCCTAAACTACAAACCCACAGAATCAGGAGCTAAGTAAATGGCTGTTGTTTCAAGCTGTTAAACTGTGGGGTGCTTTGTTATGCAGCCAAAGCTAACTGATACAAAAGGCATATTCTCATCACTGTACTAAAGAGAGGTACAGAAAGGTTAGTAACTTGTCCAAGGTCACTAAACTAGTAAGAGGTAAAGCTATCAGGTATGACCTCTGTCTTATGGGCCCACACTCTTAATTGCTCCACTGTGCTGACTCTTTTTGATGCAAATGGTAAGTGCCTCCGACCTGCTCTGTGTTGGGCTAAACATATTTCCTACATTTAGGAAACTTACAATCTCCATTTTGTTTTTCTCTAAGGAACTTGCAATATGATAGTTTTGTTCATACTATTGCTTTCACCTGAAATACATTTTAAATTTATTTTTCACCTTTGAAACCTGCTCAAATGTAACTACCTGTCAGAAACCTTTCTAGTTTCCCAAGACAGAATTAGAGTTTCCCATCTGTGGTTGACTGCAAAAGTAACCACAGTTACTCCTTCCTTTATCCTCATCCTTTGTAATGTGACATTTCACTACCATCCATTAAGAGATGAAAGCTATTTCCCTACCCCTTGAATCTAGACTGGACTTGTAACTTGCTTTGGCCAAGAAATGTGGCAGACATGATGGGGGGCCAGTTCTGAGATTAGGCCTAATGGGCCTTGCATACTTGCACTCATTCTATAGGTAACCATAACTCCACCATGTGGACAAGACTAGGCTAGCCCTGCTGAAGGGTGAGAAACCATTTGGACCAGTGTTCCATCAACTAGGTTGTCCCAGCTGAAGCCCCCAGACATGTGAGGACCCAGCCAAGATCAGCAAAGCCAAACCACAGTGAACACTGCTGTATGTGGGTGGCTAGTTGAGACCAGAGGACTTGCTCAGCTGAGTCCAGCCTAAATTGCCAATTGCAGAATCAAAAGCTAAATAAGTGGTCATATTAAGTCACTAAATTTCTTATGAAGCAAAAGATAACAGACACAGATCCCTTTGTACTCTTCCGGCATTTTTAAACTTATTTTTGGAAGAGCACAGATATTTGATAAATGTTCAATCAATGAATGAATAAATGATTAAATATGTAATTACACTGAGATAAAATTTTTCTAACAAAACAGAACTCTGACTCTTTATTTTTATTTTGAAGTCAATAATTTCTGTCTTTCTTGGTTGTGAAACAGAGCCATATTTACAGGGCTTGATACTTAGCAGGGGTGCTCAATAAATGTTAGCTTTCATGGATCCTGTATATGACCTGAAATGTCAAATAAAACAAAAGCCAAAGCAAACACTGTAGCACTGAGGCATGCAGGGGATTTTTTCCTAAAACCTTTCAAAATCAGGACAAACTCTCCTGGTATTTGTGAGGTGGAGATCTAGGGCAAGGGACATGATTTTTTCCCCTTAATATTGACAACCTTCTTTCTCTTTGAAAGTATACACTCTTTAAATGATCCATCGCTACTCAAGTCACCCAATTTCAAAGAGTCGGAGAATTCTGCTATAGAAAGACCATCACAGGAGGCATTTCCCACTCCCTTAAGGCTAGTGGTTCTTAGCTTTGGCTGCAGAGTGGAAATACCTGGGAAATTTTTAAAAAATGCCTCTAGAGAATAGTTTAATTAGTTTGGGGTACATCCTGCACATAGGGACTTTTAAAAGCCCCTGGATTGACTTTACTGAATTAGTCAAAGTTGAGAACCACTATTCAACCCCTCCCCAGAGTGCTTCCACCAATCAAGTGATTATTATTGGATTTAACTTTTAAGGCAGACCTAAGTAAGCTTTCCTTTTTATATGCCTCTAATCAAAACACGGCACTGAAAACCTATAGCTAGAAAATAATAATTTCTTATAATGGACAATGACTGACTCAAAAGGAATTAAGAAATAATTATCAGATGAGTATCTTCCTGATGATTAACTCAACAAGCATAACATGAACACTTGGCAGGGTCTAAAATGTCTTCAAGGCCTTAAGTATAATTAGGTATTCAAAATCTTATTGCCCTAAATTAAAGCACCACATAACACTATAAATTATATTAAATAATAAATTCAAAGTCAATTGCATTGAAGCACATGAACCTAAAATCTTTGTTTGAAAATGTACCTTATATGAAAATAAAAATGTATGACAAATTAAGGTATAATTTATTATTTAATATGATTTTGAGTTCAGATTCAATGTGGGCATTTCAAAAAACTGTGGTCTTATCTTCTGAATGTATAAGTGGGTCTCCCGTGGCAACAGTATTATTTTTAAGGACTAGTATTTTTGGGGGGATGTAGAGTACAAAAATGCTAGCAAATGATAAATAGTAATCCTATGCTATAAACTATGTAATGCATGCAAATTGCTTTAGTACCAAAATTTCATCGTCAATGAATTCCATTCACAAAGAGACTTCTAGCACATATTCAGAGAGTCAGAATTTTTCTAAGCCACAGTTTTTGGGAGAGAAAAATCTGGTGTGACCCCCTCTGATTTCATAGAAATGGAAACTGAGGTCCAGAGAGGTTAACACATCAAGCAAAGCCCCCAATACCCAATGACTGGGAATTGAGCCCAGGACGTTTGAGCTTGAACGCTCTCATGTCTCCGGAGATGGGTACAAGGAAGAGAGCAGCACAGTGTGTTCAAGCCCCACAGTCACTGTGGCTGGCTGGGATTGGCCTCGGATTTTGCCCATCTCTGCTGCAGGTGGCTGTGTCAGAAGACCTTGGCAATGGGAGAACTAGTTATCACTTCCTACTCCATTTCCTCTTATGACAAAACAGGCTGGAGTCAACTCTAGCCCTTTACTACATTAGGTATGAATACAGTTACTGTATTTTTTTCTAGTCTATTATTAACTTTTTACATTAACATGGTACATTTGTTATAATTAATGAACCAATGTTGGTACGTTATTATTAACTAAAGTCCTTATTTAATTCAGAGTTCTTTAGTTTTTATCTAATGTCCTTTTTTTTTGTCTGTTTCAGGACCCCATCCAGGATCCCACATTACATTTAGTTTGCTCTGTTTTTTCACTAGTTCAACTGTGTGTGTGTGGGGCGGGGTGTGTGGGTATGACTATCTCTCTTCTTCTGTGTAGCCAGTTAAGGACAAAATCCTACAAATTACTGTTCTCAGGTGCTCTAATGTAAAAGAAAAGGGTATATGTTAATGAAGTAATCTGGAGTTTTAATTATGAGAAAAACACTGTAGATAAGAGGAAAGTTAGGTTAAAAAGAATTTGACATTTGGAGGGACCTAGAATCACGGTCTCTGACTTCAACATGGATTAACAGAATCTAAAAAGCAAGGAATGAGGCAGAGGAGTGTGAGAGTTCAGAGTAATAAAAGGCACTTCACAGAGAACTATAGTAATGCAGAAGAAATATTGTGCAATTTATCATCATTTAATTTAGGGGAGTCTGCATTTTTAAAATCCACAGAAATGCAGTCACAGTTTCCTTGCCAATATTTGTATAAAACGTTTTCCAAACAAGACTCATTCATCTTACTCTGAAATGAATTGTTAGATCACAACAGAGAATGTTAAAGACTTTGCATCCCTTATAGAAATGCCAAACATTTTACTCTGCCTGATGCTGTACTATAAATAGGGAAATCCAAGTGCTAAAAATGTTCTTCAAGTTGCCAAACATAGTTCTTTAGCATCAACTTCCTCCTACAAATGACTCATTCTTCCAAAGTTTGAAAACGAAAGCTAGTTACAATTCAGAGAAATGTTGTAGCGTACATCGATTAAATGGCAAAGATATTTCATTTATGTATATTTATTTTTCCTTAGATCATATCCACTGAAATTCTTCTTCAGAATTTTATTGAAGTTTTATTAAAGAGTAGTTACTCTCATGAGAAGCGGATTTTTAAATGAACATTAGAACAGCCAAGCAACATGAATATTGTTGGAGAATAATGATGATTTAAATCATTTTGAAATTCGTTAACTTCATTTGGATATAATAGATGTAAAATGTATTTACTGTAATAAAAATAAGTTAATAGTGAAGTCATAACATGAAAACTAATAAGCTCACCAAACAAGATGGTACAAATAATGCCTCAATGTCCAAGAACACAAGGAAATTAAACTCTAAGAAATTTTACCTGATTAAGAAAAATAGGACTCTTGGGAAGAAAGCATCCTTTGTTGTACAAAGAATAATAAATAGGGAAAATGCCATTGATTTATGATTAATATTTCAAAATAGTACATGTATCTATATATATCTTGCAATAAATAAAAAGAACATAAATAGTATAGGGATTTGTATAGCACATTTGAGGTTAGTACTCATTTGAAGAGGTAATTGCTGCTTTTCACTGAGAGCTGGGACAAGAAACTACAGGAGATACCCATTTGATGTGGATGGAGCAAGGCAGGCGGCCAAGAGTGGATTCACATTTTCTTCTAATCAACTGACGATACCACTGGATTTTCATCTTCCTTCTGCAAATCACTAGATCTCATATTACCAGTCGTTTACTGGAGAATGGCTAGAATCTCTTTAAACTGATTACAAATAATTATTGCAACCTCTTTTCCTGGCTTCATTAAAGGCTTTTTCACCTGTTTTGACTTGCATAGTGACACTTTTGCAAACCTCTATGGGAGATATTTTAATTATTTAAACATTTTATGGTATATAAGAAAGAAGTGACTTAAGTAAAATTAAAAAATTTTTTTTTGAGGTGGAGCATTTTTTGTAAAGTCTTTCTTGAATTCGTTACAATATTGCTTCTGTTTTATGTTTTGGTTTTTTGGCAGCGAGGCATGTGGGATCTTAGCTCTCCCACCAGGGATTTAACTCGCACCCCCTGCATTGGAAGGTGAAGTCTTAACCACTGGACCGCCAGGGAAGTCCCAAATTACTTGATTTTAGGTAAGTTATTATTAAATATTATAATATCATAGTCATTTAAATATAAATTTTAATAATCCTATTTTGACTTTTTCCTATTTAATAAGTGATGTGCTATTTAATTAACTTTACATTCATTACCTCATAAAATACATGACTTGCAGACAAATTTTTGAAAAGGCACACTGGTGTATGATTGATTTGGGAACCAAATATATAAGTTTTAAACTATATTGAATATATTCTGATACCAAAATAGAAAATAATTGTTTTCATTAATATATGTCTGGGTATCATACATTTTGAACAAAAATAATCAAGCTATGATAATTTTGTGTTTACTTATAAAACAATAAGACAAAAAGTTTTAGGTCACAGTTTGTAAGCATTTCTCTGCAATTAATATATATTTGATTTGATTTGACTGTTTTGGTAGCTTATCAGGAGGAGTGTGAGGACATATATATTAAGGGTATGAATGATGTTTATTTCTGATAGATAAAAAGCCAAATTGTATATAATTGTCACTACTTTTTCTTTTTTAACATTGAATTTTATACCAGACAGATATCCTAATAGGCTAATATAAAACCTACCAAATATATTAAGATATTTAAGATTTACAGAAAGTATAATTCAATAAACACCCATGTAACCACTACCCAGTTTAGGAAATAAAACATCACCAACACTATGAAAAGTATATAAGAATTTTGACCAGATGACTGCAGCTTATAACATCATATCAATGCTTCTTAAGCTTATTGTCTCACAAATCAGCTATCCATGATATGGATAAGGTAACAATCTATGACTAATTAAAACTAAAACCTCCATGGGAGCCTGCAGTGTTCACGAGTCGTAAGTGTGCTTGCTCATCTGACTGTCACTGATGTCTTTGTATACTCTTAAGAGGTCCTCAAACAGTATTACATTCTTTAAAAATATTTATGTAATCACTTTATTTATTAATACTTTTTTTTTTTTGCGGTACACGGGCCTCTCACTCACCCTCTTTTCAGTAAAATGGGAATAATCATAATAGTAGTAGTAGAGCAGTCTGGAGGATTAAATGATTTAATATTTGCAAAGTGCTGAGACCAGTGCTTGCCTCACTGTCCATGCAATATGTTTTGGTTAAATAGAATAGTATCATTAAGTGTTTACTCCAATTTCCCTCTATTGGTATATGTCTCCTTTCGTAATAGAAAAAGATGACACACAACATTGGTGAAAACAAGACCCTCGCGCTCCTCGTTTTGAGACAGCCAGGCCTGACTAATTACAAGGATACAAACGAGGCCAGGCTGGGCAGTGCTGCTTCCAGAGGTGCACATGCTGACTTTCTGGCGGGCTGAGGTAGCCTGTGATGGAGAGCCTGGCTATTACTTGCACACACTAATGATCAGGCCTCGTGCACAGTTACCAGAGATTCCAGCAGAACGGGAATATGCAGGCAGAACAAGAGGCAAGGCGGCCAGAATCACAGGTGGGCCAGCAATTGCCCTGCAAACTGCGTCTCTCAGGGCTCTCCTGTCCTGCTCCACGGGCAGCCCCTCCCAGGAGCCCCTGGCAGGAGCAGTAGGGGCTGGTCCTGCCTCTGCCTCACCTCCCTTCATAGTCCTTACCTCAGTTGTTAAAAATAATAAAATAAAACTAGTTTTAAAACAGACAAAATAAATGTGCCCAAAAGATTGGCACAATAGAGGGAAATAGTTCGGTAACATCTTGATTAATTTTTCTTGATGTCTTTGGTATTTACTTGAAAATAGCATCATTTAAATATATTTTATATATTTTTAAAAGGTTAATAAATATATATTTATTAAAAATGTCAAATATGTCTTAAGGAAGTGTACATTTCTTTCAAAGAAAAAACAAAGCAGTTAATGTACATAAATGATGTCCTAAGTGGTAGAATAAAAGATCTTCACTAGGTGTGTAAGACTAATCCTTATATAAGTTACATAAAAAGCTGAGACTGGTTTGCTATCATCTAATAGCTGACTGTATACTGATGTCATCATAACTAATTTTAGAAATGTCAGAATTTATATCGTATAGTTCTTGTAAAAACAGATGCAGGGAGATCTTACAAGTACCAGCCAAGATTGGGGAATATGACACATCTCTCTCTGAGCATAAGGACAAGGGGCTGGTGAACTTGGCTTGGAGTAGCTGGGCACACTTGTTCTCAGGGCTCCCCTGGACCAGCTCACATGCTGTGTCTGTGAACATGGCAGCCTGAAGCCTGGCAACACCTTTATCTGCTCTGGTGAGAAACACAAATGCGCGTGCACACACACACACACACACACACACACACCCCGAGTCCCAGACACCTGGCGCTGTGCTCAGGGGGAAGTGGCGGAGTGGGATAAACGCAGAGCTTTTAAGAAGCACAAACCCCAGGCCGGTGCAGGGTTTGCACGCTGCTTTGAACCTTGGCTTTTACAGTTGTTGCCTTTAAAGTTCTGGAACATTCTGAGCATGGCACCCTCTCACACTGGCTCTGGCGGGGCACTTCTTACCCCAAGGCATATCTTTTAATGTGTCTTTTTTTCTCTTATCTTAGGCAGCTCCCACTTGTTTCTGTGAATCATCCGATGACATGCACGGGTTATTTTTCGTTGATACCGACACCTGAATGCTTATATGTAGGCAGCAATCTCAAAGCAGGTCTAGTGCGTTTAGAACGTATTTCTCACCTTTCATGACTTTTTTTTTTTTTTTTTTGCGGTACACGGGCCTCTCACCACCGTGGCCTCTCCCGCCGTGGAGCACAGGCTCCGGACGCGCAGGCTCAGCGGCCCTGGCTCACGGGCCCAGCCACTCCGCGGCATGTGGGATCTTCCCGGACCGGGGCACGAACCTGTGTCCCCTGCATTGGCAGGCTGACTCTCAACCACTGCACCACCAGGGAAGCCCACCTTGCATGATTTTAATTTTTGTTGCTACAGTATTGCGATAGGCAGGCTGCTATCTTAACGACTTTTTCCATGTGAGACATGCATAATGCAATTGTGACGCAAACGATCACTTCAAGGAAAACTATCTCCCCAAATTATGACTTGCATCTACAGTCATGGAGGCTATTAGAATATATTTTTTTAAAAAGCTCTAAGCTGATCCATTGCTTAGGATTTTGAGATTCCCCACTGCTCTGCAATGTTTCCTTTCTGTATGCACAGCACAGATTCCTGCCAAGCCTATTACAGTGAATAAACAATGTCTTCTCTGTCAGAACAGAGAATGAATAGTAGCACAAAATTCTCCTCTAATGTACCGCCTCCACTTTCCTGAGCCAACCCCTTCAGAAGAGAACAGGCAGGATGAGGACTGGGAGGAGAACATTCTTCTCCCCATGCCAATCTGGAATTGCGTTCTGGCCGGCTCAGGACTAGTACTGTCAACTCTACAACAACTGCTAAACAGAGAAAGTTGACAAGTTTATTTTCTTTGAAATTGGATGGTAGATTTTTGCAGACTCTCCCATATTCGTAAGTCTTAGTTGGTGTAAAATACTATGATTCAGGTTTTTTCCCCCTTGTGCTGTGAATACAACATATATCTTATTTTAACCCCTAAAAGGAATTACCCAACTCTTTCCTCATAAAAGAAGAAATGCTATTTTTACAATTAGACCACACTGCCTTTTGTTTTCATGAATATCTGAGAGACACTGACACGAAGAAAAAATACAGATTTCCCCTTTCTCCCCTTTTTCCCACACATTTTGAATCCAGCTCAGTGGGCTCCCAGATTCTGACGGCATTCTCCTGGTAACACATTTAGAAGAGACTGCAGGATATCCCAACAGCGCTATTTTCTTCCCTCCGGCTCCCTCTCCTTTCGCTCCTATCACTCTAGGTTTGTACCAGACTAAACAATTAAGCCTTTGTGCACTACCACTGCAATCTGCAAATTCTAATGATGTGCCCCCATCACTGGTACAATGGTAATATTTACCTTGAAGAAATGTTTGTCCAAATAAGTATTCAAAATGCTGGCAATGTATTCCCTTCGAAACGTTGTGGTGGTGAATGTTCTCCCTTCCTTCTTGGCCTATAACCAAAGAGAAAAAAAGTTAGGGAAAAGAAAAAAAAAAAGACAGATGGATAGAGACTGTGACAGATACTGGTCCAGTTCACTGTAAAAATGCTGGCACATTTACGCCAAACACTGAGCTTTATATTCCTTCCTGAACAAAGCAAACTACAAAGTAGAGGAAAAACTACACATAGTGAATGAATAAAAAATTTTCTCCAGAATAGCAGCCAGGTCAATGTCTAATCAAATACACATCAGTTTACTTGCTCTTTCCTTATTTTTCCTAGTTTTATGACAAAGAAATCTATGTGTTATTGTAGTGATACTAAAATTCAAATAACTGTTGTCTGAATTTGAGAATAAAACAAGTGATTTATTTGAAAAGAGTATGCTTCGAGGTAAGGTAAGCTGTGATTTAATTGTGAAAATGTCTTACGAACAACAGTATCTTTGATGCAGCATGAACAGTGTGGCCCGAATGGCACACGGATCTAATCCTGAGTGGTTCCTTCATCCGTTCCACTGTGGAAATGGGGAAGATGTGCGGGAATAGAGGAGACCACAGGAATGACTTCAGTTGATCTCCCATCTGTTTTTCTGCTCTGTGTCTGGTGCCCTGCTTTTTCTCCATCCCCCTTTCCTCTCCAATTCTCTTCCCATCCTCTAATATACATCTCCTGTACTGAACCTCTCTTGTACATAAGATACCATGAAAAGTACAGTGACAAAGGGAGGAGGGCAGAAAGATGAAATGAATAAATAAATGAATCTCCAAGGGGAATAGCCTGGATGCTGTCTAAGATTCAGAACCACGCATTATTTTACAGACTGAGATATTAATTCCTGATTTACAATAGAAAAAACTGAATAGAACACCAGCCTTCTAGATTCGCATCTAGTGATGTTCTTTTATTAGGACCACATATGATCTCTTAGACTGTGTTGCTTTCTTCCATAGCAGAATCAGCGGATTATTTATATTATATTTAGGTACATCAATTGTTTCCCTGACAGTTACCAAGTGAGACATGGCCGCCTTCTGTTTGCCACTGCATTCAGCTACATTATTATTTTCTTTTTTAAAAATAAGTCTAAAAAGATTAGAACAGAACACATAGTCACGAGTGGTCTTTCTCAAACTCGACTCCAAGTCTTTGTCAGTCACGCAAACTAAGAGGGCAGGGCTTCTCTGGGTGAAGGGCTTGACAGACAAGAGCCTTTCTCAAGCCATCTTTCCGTCGTTCATTAGATTTCAAATCAAACCTCCTCCTGAACTCCTGCCACACAGATATTTTTCGATGTGGATTCCAAACCTCTCCACTTCCCCATGTTGTCATTGTCAGTCCCAGAGAACTCTCTTGAATTCATTAGAGATGTGAGAAAGATTTATTATCTAAAGCAAATTGCTACCATAAAAAAATAAACTGAAAAGAATAAACATTTTTCTTAAAATGCCAAATCTTATTAATATGTATGGGAAATAATATGTTTGCATATACTATCTGTATTACTAGACAGGATTAAAGAGTCTGATTTTAAAACTGAACATATTATTTGACAGCTAATTTCATAACATAAAATTGGTGCATAATTTTGCATTTTCAGAACATGACTTTCATGAGTTATGTTTTTATTCCAAAGAAACAAGGTAATCAAGACAGTGTGGTACCGGCATAGGGTAGACATCTAGCTCAGTGGAACAGAATTCAGCACCCCAAAATAAACCCATATATCTATGGCCAATTGATTTTTTGACCAAGGTGCCAAGACTATGCAATGGGGAAAGAAGAGTCTTTTCAGCAAAAGATTATGGGGCAACTGATAGCCAAAGAATGGAGTCGGATCCTCAACTCAGACTGTATAAAAAAGTTAACTCAAAATGAATCAAATGCCTAAATTTAAGAACTAAAACTACAAAACTCTTAAAAGAAGACATAGGGGTAAATCTTCATAAGTTCAGATTTGGCACTGGTGTTTTAGATGTAATACCAAAAGCACAAGTAACAAAAGAAAAATAGGTAATTTAAGTTTCATCGAAATTAAAAACATGTTTATGTTTTAAAGGATACTATCAAGAACGTGAAAAGACAACCCAAGGAATGAAAAAATATATGTGTAAATCATATCTGATACAGGACTTTTATCTAGAATATGCAAAGAACTCTTATAACTCAATAATGAAAAGACAACCCAACCAAAAACAGGCAAAAGATTTGAATAGACATTTCGCCAAATAAATATGGCCAAATAAGCACATGAAAAGATGCCTCATCAAGGAAATGCAAATCAAAACCACGATGAGATATCACTTCATACCCACTAGGATGACTATAACTGAAAAATCTAAGATAGTAGCAAGTGTTGGCGAGGATGTGGAGAAATCAGAACACTCATACCTGGCTGATGGGGATGTAAAATGGTACAGCCACTTTGAAAACAGCCTGGTTGTTCCTCAAAAAGTGAAACATCGAGTGATTTTACCCAGTAATTCCACTCCTAGGTATATACCAAGAGAAATGAAAACGTTAAGTCCACACAAAACTTGTATGTGGATGTTCATAGCAGCATTATCCATAATAGCCCCAGAATGGAAACAGTAGCAATGTCCATAAACTGGTGAATCAATAAACACAATATAGTATATCCATATGAAAGAATATTGTTTGACCATAAAATGAAATGAAGTATCGATACATGCTAAAACACAGCCGAACTTTGAAAACATGCTAAGTGAAATGTCAGTCACAAAACCCCCCACATATTATCTGATTCCATTTACATGAAATGTCCAAATGGGCAAATATATAGGTTGCTTAGGGCTGGGGGATGATCATCATGCGGATGATAGGTAAGAATTGTGTGGTTCCTCTTTGAGGTAACTCGAACGTTCTAAAATTGATTGTGGTGATAGCTGCACAGCTCTGTGAATATACTAAAAACCATTAAATTGCACACTTTAAATGGGATGTGAATTATATCCCAATAAAGGTGTTACCAAAACAATATTCTAAGGAACGTGGACATTACACATTACAGTGTCAGTCATCTTCTAGATCAATCCGAAATAAATATGGCAAACCCAAGTATAATTGTAGCTGGAATCATTGGAGTTGCTGTCCTGAGGAAGGGTCTCCTGGCTCCACTGAAAACTATCATAGTCTGACTGAGACAACCTGAGTATAATTCTGCATGAACCAAATACTCCTTTAGGTCCTCTCTCATCCTCATGACTATCTCTGAGTGTGGACAGCAGTTAATTACTGCAAACAATGATTGATCCAATCAAATAGCAATCCTATGCTTTCAGTGCTGATTTCTTTTCCCACTGAATGGAATTTTGGACTTCTGAAACCAGGTATCTAATCAAATATGACTGGCCCCCTACCCTGCATACACTAAGTCAGTAGAAGGCCAATCTTAGCACTGCTTTTTCTATACCGATTTCACTGACAGTTCTCATAAGGACTCTTACCAGCTTCTTAACATGGATGATGTCATTCATAAGAGGCTCCAACAAACGAACTCCAGTAATTCATGATGCTTCTTGCCTACTAACCTGAAGGCTTGTTCTGGCTAAAGCCTCTCAGAGGATCTGAAATAGAATTCTATTTCTGGGCCACTGGGACTATGCACCTGACAGATGGCCTGGCCCAAGCCCCAGCTGCTATTGCTGAGGAGAAGTTTAAGGAGAGGAGAATTTCCTCAAAACTATGCCCTACAGTCTCTCCTAAGGAAGTAGCGATGACATTGACAGCAAACCTCCCTGCTATCTGTGTAGATAAATACTGGAATCTGGTAGCACAGACTGAAGAAACATGAATCCAAATTCATGTTTGAGAGGCTAGACATCTACTCAGTATGAGTCTAGACTCAAGGAGCTCAATGAGTAATTCTTAAATTTAAAAGAAATTTAAAGGTGAGCTATAAATCAACATCACTTGATACTTGAACCCTTTCTGCAATGTCTGTAACATCCAGTTCATGAGTGCAATGTCAAAAATACTTGGCTAAGTGTAGCAGTTAAAAGTACTGAGCAATGAATGAATCACAGTGCCTAAGAAATAATAATCACTCAATATTTATTTGCTGATTGAGTACATTTTAAAAAATCAGAGCAGACGCGAGGATATTGCTACAATAAAGCCACTCTCAGTTGCAGTCCCTGAAGACAGAGAAAGGGGTAGGATTGCAGGTCGCTCATGATAGACATATTACCATGGCAATATATCATGCCTGCAAATGCCAGCCAAGTAAATACTATCCTTATCCATGCTGTAGTGGAAATAAACTGATAAACGAAACTTAGACCTGCTATTCCAGCCTAGGCCAGATTCCCTCCCATAAGGAAAGGCTTCCAGAAGGAATCCCTTTCTACCTCTTGGAAGCACTGCTAGGTTTGAGCTAGCATTAAGGAAGGCTTAGTGGCTGCAACCTAGCTGGAGTCCTGGTTCTGATATGCAGGGCTATGCAGAACAAGTCCAGTACTTTCCCTATATGGCAACCTTTGAAATACTTGAAGATACGTGTTTAAAGAGGTCCCTCTTCTGCTGCCTTTTAGTGCCCCCTTCTCCATTTCAAAGAGTATAGTTTTGAGTACCACCTACTATGACTCAATAGAGCACAAAGGCTACATGGAGAGCAGAGCATGCTGAGAGCCCAATCCAGCTACAAAGCCCAATCTAGGAACCCAACACATCCAATGGACAAGGTAACCTTGATCTGATTCAGGAAATAGTCCTTATCTGGGTTTTGGTGATGGTTGGTAGGGGAATTCTCAGGGCCCAGCTATCATAGGGAGGGCAGAGCTATTGGCAGGGAGCAATAAGCTTGGCAAGTCAGGAAGGTGGTCCACTACTGTCCTGGAGGTCCAGTCACAGCTACAGAATCTGGCCACTGGGCAGGATCCCTGGGTAAGAGGCACACTTCTCTAGAAGACCTCCTGGCGAGACCAAGATAGACCACGGTACCCAAAGTAGACACTGAGTCCCAGACACTTAATACACAGGAAGACAAAGAGCTGAAACTTGGAAGGTCAAGGAGTGAGTCTCAGGGCAACCTGGAGGTCATTCCTGGGATACCAGATCCTACATCCAAGGATGGCCACTTGGAAGGCAGTGATGATTATCCCAGTGGTCAGCACTGAGGCAATACCATTCTCAGCATGGGAGATCAAAACTCAACAAACACACTCAGACAGCATTGAGCAAGATGACTACGGGCGAGGCACAGAGAGACCATGATGAGTGGTATGCCCTGCAGCACTGCGGGTTTAAGGATTAAACATCTTAGTATTTCCTGCTTTAGTGAGAACGAATTCAGATCTGGGGAGGGCGAGACAGTGCATGCAAGAGGACCAAGTGGGGAGGAAACAGGGAAGGTAGGAGGAGACATGCTGGGGGCTGACACTTTCATTTGCTGGTGTTCCCTTCTAAATGACTAAGCTCGAAGGCAGTTCTCCAGATGAAGTAACACTGCATCCGGGAAGACGAGCTCAGGACTCGTACTTGAGTCAGTTCAGATGCTACACTTTTATTTAGAAAGCCTAAGATCACTGAAGCTTTTCTCACCGGCTACATTATACTGTGGGCATCTATGAATCTTTTACTTGATTAACACAAAATCTAAATTTGTTTCATCTATGATGCTGCTGAGCCACATCTCTCTTTACTGCCTTTTTGCAATTTAATTGGTGGTGGTGGTGAGGTGCTCTCGTCATCCCTGTTCCACGTCTGCGTCTTAGATGTGGGTCATTGCGTTAAATGTCAAGTTGTTATTGAGTTCTGTTTCCTTCATTTATTATTACATTAGCCATCTCTCCCAGTTTGAGGCCACGCATTTATAGTGTTTTACCCAAATGAGTCCTCATGTTGACTAGAATAGGATTAGTTTCAAATATCAGAAACCTTTTTCCAGGAAGAAAGCAATTTATTAATCAGTTCCCTCTGGGTATACTTACCAAACCAGTTATTAATCAGGCTCATTATACACACCCCCTATTTGTCCAAATGTTAAATGTTAGCAATGTGATACCCTCTGGTTAAAAAAAATCAAATATATCTCTAAACAAGTATAGGCTATTTGTTATTAATCCTTCTGAATTCTATGATGGGTTTCATAAATTGTCAGTATAACAGAGATCAACCTCAAAGCAAAGACATATACTTCCATTAAAATTTCAATATTCAGCCTTTGACAGTAATCATCCAAGAAAACTACATACTAAATATGCATAATGGTACAGCAATGAAAGGGGTAGCTAAGGACAATGTATATGGGCTAAGGTATACTGTGCAGTGTTGGAAAACATAACTTATGATGCTTCCTTCTCCTGCATTCTTATTTCCCTCGGGCTACACTTCTCCTCTTGCTAAGCTCCCCCATGTTGTCTGGCCATTTTTTCTTGCTGGTTCTCCCAGCTGTGTCTCTCATCTTTTCCACCCAGCCCCCCACCCCCCAGCTGCTTTAGCTCACACTTCCAGCCTTCCTGGTATTTACTGTGTTAACAGTTCTAGTCGTCACACCATCTGATGTCTCCTGCTTCATCTTTCACACAATCTAACAGCTGAAATCCCTAATGTATGCAAAGCAACAGTCCATTAAGAAAAGAGTTTTCCTTATTGAGAACAAAAAAAATGGAAAAGGCAGGAAAGGGTAGTTCACAGAGGTGCCAAAGAGAGGCCACTATGTAGATAAGATGAAGGAAAAAAAAAGACTTTTTTAAGCCTCAAAAAGATTATGACACTGGGAAATCTAAAAATCCCCTTCAACGGTGTGGTTTAATGAAAATAATCCCCTTTCCAAGAAGAATATATTCTAGGGAACGGATGATAAAAATCCTTAAACACGTATCCTTATACTATCTACAATATACAGAACCCAAGTAAGCACTGATACAGTTATAATACATATACTAAGTTATTAACAAATGACATTTTCTTAGCAAAGCCTTCTTTTTGTTAGTATGTTACATGGAAAGAGGCTTAAAATGACACCTTCTACTATAAGCCTTATCTGTAAGCCTGCATCCCAGGTGAACAAGGCTTGGGCATGAATTCCTTGCAGTTTCAATATTAACAGAGAAAAAATCAAAATGACCAAAGCGCTCAACCGGAAAAAAAATCCTTTCTTAATGGCAAAAAATAGAATAGCTTACAAAATGCACATTTAACGTATCTAAGGAAAATTGCATGCTTTTCGGATATCTGAACAAAAAGCAATGTAGCATAAACACTAACATTAAAAAGATTAGCATCGGAACTTAAATGTGGCTGCAGTGAACGGAAAATACATTGACTCCTCTGATTACTAGTTTATGAATTGGAAGTAATAAAAAGTATTTGAAACATCCTCCTTTAGGCAAAGTAAATAAGCAGGGAATAATAACCAGGTCAACCAGAGAGGTCATTCACGCATTCATTTCCTTACTCACCTTTCAAGGATATTTCCTTGATTAAAAAAGCCAAAAAGTAAATATTACTCCATTCCCTTCCACTCTGTGTATCTGAAAAGCTGTCTTTTGGACTGGGACTTAAGTTGCCATATATTGAGTCTATAGCTTTGGCTTGTTTTTGCCTAAAGACAGATACTTAACTGGGTAGCCACCAGGCCCACTGCCTTTGTTTATCACAGAGCCTCAGATCAGCCTTCTAGAGGGTTGCTGATCACCGATCTTTTTTTTTTTTTTTTGCGGTACGCGGGCCTCTCACTGTTGTGGCCTCTCCCGTTGCGGAGCACAGGCTTCGGACGCGCAGGCTCAGTGGCCATGGGTCAGGGGCCCAGCCGCTCCATGGCATGTGGGATCTTCCCGGACCGGGGCACGAACCCGTGTCCCCTGCATCGGCAGGCGGACTCTCAACCACTGCGCCACCAGGGAAACCCTGATCACCGATCTTTTCCAGAAGAAGTTGTGCAAATGGGTATATAAGTGTGTGGTGGTGGGCAGACGGGGGGATGCAAGGAAACTTCCTCTTGCATAGGAAGCTCAGGAAGGAAACTTGAAGTTTGTCCATGTACACTTTCAAGATCCAAAATTCACAGAAAGATACTTACTGTTAGGAGTCCCAGCCACAGAGTAATTTAAGACAGAAAGGGCCCTTCCCTCTGTTCTTAAGGTTCTGAAGAACTGGCTGTGTTGTTTGTGTTGACCTGAAGCAATGGCTCTGATGGTGGGGTCAGAGAACGGGTTGCACTTCGGCTCTGGTTATTTTCCCCATTATTGAAAAATTGTTGTCTATAAAGTCTCTGAGTTTCAGAGGGGTGTGTAAGGATGTGGTGGGGTAAGTTGGCATTTTGTAGATGGACCATATGGGACAAAGTAACTTTATGGTGACCGCTTCCTCTCCATATATGTATATATAGAGATTATATGTCTATATCTATCTCTTTCTCTCCCTCTACATATACATGTGTGTGCATAGAGAGAATACATATTTAATATGTAAGTAGTGAGAGAATACACACAAACACACACACACACACACACACACTTGACCACTTCAATCTTAGACTTTCAACACTGCCTGCAGATACCACACCAGAACTGTACCATTGACAGGATACCTATGTGGCCATTCTCTTATGACCTAGGGTTAGTTTTATGAGATGCTATCACATGTATGACATTTCAATCATTTATTTGATGGAAAATAACTATTAGATGACATAAGTTGAGCTTTAGAGAAATTCTGAGCCACTTAGTGAGATGTAATGCTCAGTATCCAGAGAAAGTCAAGGAGATTCAATGGAATGGAAATAACGCCTAAACTAATGTATGCATGCTAGCAAGAGCCTCTAGATAGTCAATGCTCTGCAAATGTCAGCTCTATTATGACCTGTAAGCAATGGTATATTCAACAGAACTGAAGGTATCATGATGGACTCTAGTCTACTAAGCTCATCTCTGCAGGGAGGTTACACTTAGATACTGTACTATAGGTGTGTGTATAACTTGCCTGTATGTGACCATTTCGTGTCTGTTATAGGTTGAATTGTATCCTCCCCAAATTCACATGTTGAAGGCCTAATCCCCAGTACCTCAGAATGTGACCTTCTTTGGAAACAGGGTCATTACAGATATGATTAGTTGAGATGAAGTCTTACTGAAGTAGGGTGGGCAGCTGATCTAATATGATTGGGTCCTTATAAAAAGGGGAGGTGCACACAGGAAGAACGCCCTGGGAAGATAGGAGTTACAGTGCCACAAGCCAAGGATGTACCAACAGCTGGGAGAGAGGTCTGCAACAGGTCCTGCCCTAGTACCTTCAGAAGGGGAAATGGCCCTGCAGACACCTTGATCGTGGACTTCTAGCTTGTGACACTTAAATTTCTGATGTTTAAGCTACCCAGTCTGTGGTACTTTATTATGGCAACCCTAGGAAATTAATATAGAGCCAGTATATGAAAAAATGGTCATTTTCTAATATTGCAATCCTGAGTTAAAGGAATAGAGGTGATATAAAATAGATAATCAACAAGGACCTACCATATAGCACAGGGAACTATATTCAGTATTTTATAGTAACCTATAAGGGAAAAGAATCTGAAAAAGAATATATATATATATATACACACACATATATGTATGCGTATATATATATATATATATATATATATATATATATATGAAACTGAATCAGTTTGCTGTGATTACACTTTGCTGCATTTACACAATGTTGTAAATGAATTATACTTCAATAAAACATTTAAAAAAATTTTAAAAAGGAATAGAGATGAGGGTGAGCAAGGTAGCACTCATCACTTTACACATCTCATATCAAGAAAGTTTACATATCAACCCAGCTGTTACAATGGAGTTATTTCTTAATTATATGAATTCAAGTAAACATTGAAATAACAGGCTCACATAATTCATAATACAACTTCAAGAAGGAATTTGTATTTTTAAACATTCTTGTCAATAAGACTGAAGGACTAATTACCTAAACGTCATGAAGCAGAATTAAAGAGAAAACTTTCAATCATTTCTTTAATCTTGAGGAAAGTTTTGAGAGGATTCCCCAAGAATTTGACCAAAATTTCTAGGGAATTTTTTTTTTTTGCTTTATTGGGACATCTATTTAGATTGAATTGTTTATATATTTATATAATTATTTATATATTTATGTTCTTTGCTCCTCTTGGTTAATTCATGTTTCTCCTTGAATTCATCCTTAAAAGTCTGCCCTGCTCTACCATTTAGCACTTGCGCATATTTCAGAGTTGGATTAATGTAATTTTAGAGTTAAAAGAAACTCCGCAATATTTCAGCTCATTAATTTTAGCAACAAGGAAGCCAATGCCCAGCTGTGATCACACAGCTCGTCAAGGTAGAGGATGGAACAGAACGTGGCCACTTTTCATTACTTCCAGATCTATGGCTCTGGCTTCACCATGTTTCACGGATGCTACTTGTGTGTGCTTCCCTAATCAGATAATCTGGCTTCAGGGTTGGTGCCTTTTATTTATTTATTTTTAATCTCATCCAAAGATTCTCTTGCAATGCCACATCCAGAGCAGGCATACCAAAATGCCTGTTTAAATATGGCTTATTGATGATATAGCTAAGTTTCTGTATGAAGATACTAGCAACTGATCATACATGACTGTTCTTCAGTATACTGTTATTTTTTAAGAAGTCTCCTCAATTTATTTACTATCTAGAATATATTTTCTTTAACCTGACCATAGAACTAATTGGCATTATATATAACCCAGGTTTTATCTTCTTAGCTCTTTTGATATCCAGGCTAATGGCATTTTAAGTGAGATGTGAAATCTGGGCTTTATTACTGTGGCCCTTTGTCTGGGTGTCTGGTCAAAGAAGTCAGTCCATCTGCTTGGTTAAGTAAGGTGGGAAGAGGAAAGAGAAGAAGGAAATAAAAGAAAAGCAGAAATGACAAATAAGCTTTAAAGATTCTGAACTCCCTTAGACAAAGACATGATTTCTAATATTACAGTTGGTAAAAATCACCAGACAACAAAGGCTTCAGGAGGTAACATGGCTGTATCGTCACATACAAAATGGAAACAGCTGAGAGCAGTTTCCATATCCATCTGCCCAAATGGAGATAAGTGGTTTCATCCACAAGCCTAGATAAAAGAAGAAACAAAAACACCCGCCCCCAAATCTAACTGTGAGAGAGAGAAATGAGAAATATAGTAGCAGCTTCCTCACTGCAGAAGTACGTTTTTTCGGTCTGCCATCAACAGGTGTTGCCATGGTAACTATCTTGTAGTTAAGAAGTAGTAGAGGTATAAAAAACCACAATGAAGAGGAAAATAAGAAAAGTGTGCTGTAGTAAAACTAACCTCAGACCTCACAGAATGAGCAGCAGAGACTCGCTCTCCCATTCGCCAGGTCTCTGTGTTGCAGGAAAAGGGCTCAGCCCAAGAGCATGGCCCTTGGAAGACCCAAGGAACTCTCAAGGGAGCTGTTGTGGCCCTCAATTTATCTTAGGTGCTAATTTACATCCCCACTCCCACGGGTACATTTTAGCTTTCTGATGTCTTTGTGGGAAAGTTTACAGTTTTGTAACGTTGTGTCTGGAAACCTCTAGAAAGGGAACATATATTAGTGAACAACTTCCTTATTGTCCCTCTACTTCTCACAGGTAGTGTGTTTAGTAACGATTTCTCTGTGCTCTCTCTCCATATAGAGAAGCCAGGGTTTGCATGCATTGAATTAGTGCGATAATAACAGTTATTTCTTGCTTTGAACAACTATAGCCAGTATTTGTAGCCCTGGTATCAGGAAATACCTCAGAGCCTGGCTAGGATTAGAAGACCATTTCCATGGTCCTTCCTTCATTACTCACAGCTAGTGATAGTATCCCATACTTTTTTCATCCCAAATATACTAGCATCATGAATGATGAAATAATAATCATTCTGCATTTTTATTTTGTAAGCTATTGTTGATGACCCCATGAAAGGGCACAACTTATCCCCTTTCTTTACCCAGCTTTTTGTTGTTGCTCCAATGACCACTCCATTTTATACATGAATAACATGGATACATACAGTTTGCTAACTTCTGTGATGCTTTAAAGTTAGGACAGCTGATGAAACAAGTCTTTGAAGGCTAACATCTGAAAGGTTTAGCCTGAGAGACAAATCTGTGTGGTACCAAGGATACTCTGTTGAGACCAAGCAGGCATCAGAGTGCTGTGGAAAATAAAACAGCTGAGGTGTGAGCAGAGATGGCTCTGGGACCTGACTTTACTTCCCTCATCCATTTCTGGAACTCAGGGTCCCGTTCCCTAAAGAGATGGAAGCTCCACCTCCTTCAAAAGGCTCATGTGAGACTCAAATGAAACAATGCCTATGAAAGCATTATTTTGTTCATAAACATTAAACACTGGGCCAATGAAAGCTGATGTTGGAAATATGATTGTCACTTGTTTTTCAAGCTTTCTGCTACGTTGGTATTACCTGATTCACATTTTTGAGGATAAGTAGGCCACGAAATTTTCACACAATGTTTCTGGCAGAAAATCTTTTGCCTTATTATCAGTTGGAGGCACTTATCTGATCTGGATGTCACTGTATTCTATTATTTCCTGTTCTGTCGACTTTTTGTTCTCAGGCTGGCAGATTTGTATCAGGGGGTGCATGCGTGTGTGTGTGCCTGTGCGTGTGTAAATGAGGACAAGCAGTAAGGGAGGGAGGAGAGAAAGGAAGGGAAAATGAGAGGAATAAATGAGTTAACAAAGTGGGAAAGAGCTTTCTTCCCCATTCCGCAGATAACGTAGCCATCCCTGATGGTGTGTGTTATTGTATTTGCAATCTGTAGATCACTAGGCATACGTTCTTTGTGGCCTTACACACTCTTCAGCTGAAGCAGCTCTGGGGACGACACTGAAGCCTGCCACTGACTCTCCTCTCATGATGCTCTGTTTCTCCATTTTCAGGCCAAAGGGCTTTGCCAATTGTAGTTCAAGATGCATAAATCCTTCTGTTTCTCAAACTAAAACCCCTCGATCTCTTTTACGATAAGATACACACCTTCTGTCTTCCTGGTGTGCTTGTTTTATTAAAGAACAGCTCCTGCTTTAAAATGTTGTCCTCTGGGCTTCCCTGGTGGCGCAGTGGTTGAGAGTCTGCCTGCCATTGCAGGGGACATGGGTTCGTGCCCCGGTCCAGGAAGATCCCACGTGCCGCGGAGCGGCTGGGCCCGTTAGCCATGGCCGCTGAGTCTGCACGTCCGGAGCCTGTGCTCCGCAGTGGGAGAGGCCACAACAGTGAGAGGCCCGCGTACCGCAAAAAAAAAAGAAAAAAAATGTTGTCCTCTTACTTCTGAGTGTTTTGAATTCATGGCCCCCACTTTATCCCTTCCATTCTGTCTCCTACTTTCCCCCTTAAAACCTGCTGTTCATCACATTCAACTGCTGGCCAAGTCCCACAGATTCTACCTCCTTACATGTTGGTTATAGTAAATCTCCAGCCCACTGTAACATGTGCTTATTGAAAAGGTTCACAGAATACAGAAAAATACATCATACAAAGTGAAAGTTCCTTTTCACCTTACCGCCCCAATCCCACTTCCTTCCCTATAGGTTAGCACTGTTCGAGGTGAGTAAAAAACGCTTGAAAAAGGTCTCGAAAGACACAAGAATCTAGAGGTATTTTTTTCTTTCTCTGTTACATATATGGTATTCTACACAAGGCATTGTTCAACTGTTTCCTTGTGTTCATTTACTGTATTTTAGAGAACTTTCCATGAAAGTAAATATTGAGTTATCTCATTTCTCTTAATTATAGAGCATTCAATGGTATTATAAATATACTATATTTAGACATTTCCATGCCAATGGATATTTAGGTTGTTTTTGGCTTTCCTCAGTTAGAAGCAATGTTACAAAGATTACTGTTGCATATATATCTCACTACAAGAGTGAGTACATCGCTGGGACAGATTCCCAGACATGGAATTGATGGGTCACAGAGCATGTGCACTTTTTGTTTCATTCTCTCTCTCCTTAATCGACCTAAAACCAAAGTTGTATTAATACACAGTCTGTGTAACTGTAAAAGAGAGTATACTTCTCAGTTCTGTTGGGTTTCACCACCACTTAGATTCATTTCTCTTAACACCTTCTGGGATTCTTGGATATCCTTGTCTGTTGGTGGCATTTCTTCCTGGCGTTTCAGTGCTGCTGTGGATTTGTGAATTTCTTCTTCTATTTTTTACTTTGGTGAGTGAAGGATAAAGAAGCACCCCACATACTTGGTCAGCTATCTAAGAGCCATAAGACCTCTTGCCTGCCTACTCGTCTCCTTTGTATTCCTCCTCCACAGCTGTCCAACTAACCTTCTGAAATGCAAAAATAATCACTTGACTCCCCTTAAACTCTTTCAATAACACCCTGATGCTTGGTGGGTGCTATGGGTTGGATTTTGTCCCCTAAAAACATATATGTTGAAATCCTGGCCCCAGTATCTCAGAATGTGACCTCATGTGGAAACAGGATCGTTACAGAGGTAATCTACTTAAGATGAGGTCATGAGGGTGGACCTTAATTCCAATATGACTGATGTCCTTATAAAAAGGGGAAAGTTGGACCCAGCGACAGACATGCACAGAGGGAAGGTGATGGGAAGAAACACAGGGTGAATACTATGCAAAGATGGAGGCAGAGGTTGGAATCATGCTGCCCCAAGCCAAGGAACATCTGGGGCTACCAGAAGCTGGAAGAGGCAAGGAACAATCCGACCCCACAGGTTTCAGAGGAAGCATGGCCCTGCAGACACTTGGATTTGGAATTCTAGCCTCCAGAACTGTGAGACAATGAATCTCAGTTGTTCAAGGTCACCCCGTGCTTTTCAGTACTTTGTTACAGCAGCCACGGAAAACTGATGCAGTGGGTAAAGTTCAACCTCTGAAGCATCTCACATCGTACCTTTCATGCAGTGTCTCGCTGCCCTCAGCATCCTCCCTCACTACCTTTCCTGCCAATACCCTACTTCCTTATCTGCTCACGTCCACAAGTTCTCGGATGCTTCCTATAGCCATGTTTTTGAACACCCTGCTCCCTCTACCTAAATTCCCTTCTCCACTCCCCAAGCATTACTAATGTGTCTTAGTTAATTTCCAGGGTCATCTCCTTTACGAGCTGTTTCTGACATCCCTTTCTCCACCAGTGTCCCAGACACAACTACCTGTCCTCGTGAGTCCCCTCTGTGCTGACCCTAGAGTATTTTGACATTATTTTGTGCTTACTCGTTTATGCACATCCATCCCCCTCTGCCATGCTGCGAGCTCCTTGACGGAAGAGCCATTTGACGTGTTCTAGCAAAATCCCTGCATATAGCATGTCGAAATGGGATTCTGCTCAGTGAACAATGCTATGAAAATATAAAAACTGTAAGCGATTTAATGTTTTTAAAAAATTTTTATTTTATATTGGAGTATAGTTGACTTACAACGTTGTGTTAGTTTCAGGTGTACAGCAAAGTGATTCAATTATACACTTGTCTATTCTTTTTTTCAGATTCTTTTCCCACATAGGTTATTACAGAGTATTGAGTAGAGTTCCCTGTGCTATACAGTAGGTCCTTGTTGATTATCTATTTTATATAGAGTAGTGTGTATATGTTGACTTTATTCTGTTAAACGTCTCTCATGTAAAGAGTTGGAGGAGAGTAGGTCAGGGCTGACTACAAATGGTTGATGCGCACAGGTGACGTTGGCTGAAAAGTACTTTTCACACTGAATTTGTGGCTATTTTCAGCTTGTTTTTATTTCTGATGAGACTCATTCTTCTAACCAGTCATACTTAGGAACATCAGACTTTTCCTTCAGATAATGTAAACTCTAACAGCTCCAATCAACAAAGATAAGTCCATCACCTGGACCTTGATGTCCACTGACTGCTTCCTACATTAGAGTGGTTTATTAGAGGCAGAAAGTAGACCAGTGGTTGCCTAGGGTTGGGGGCAGTGCAGGAGATGGGGAAATTGAAGGGGGTGATGACAGCTAAGGGGTGAGGGATTTCCTTTTAGAATTGTAAGAATGTTCTAAAACTGATTGTGATGATGGTTGCAAAACTCTGTGAATATACTGAAACTGTACACTTTAAATGAGTGAATTGTATCATATGAGAATTATAATTTGATAAAGCTGTTTTAAAAACAAAAGGCATGATTCATTTAATCCAATCTGGTCCACAAGAATCGCTGTTAAAACAAGTCAACTCTTTAGTAGCCAAACAGCCACACAGATAAAATAAAATAAACCCACTGCAGTAATAAAAAAGAAAACTAACAAACATAAAACCACAGCCTGGAATGTATACGGCATCCTACAGAAAACATGATGGACCCCGGGGCATTTCCCGTCAGGCCCATTCACTCGGATCATCCTATTGCATAGTTGTAGCAGCATAACTAAGCCTCAGAACTTTCCTTTTGTCATAAAGTGTTCAATTCTCTCTTCTTTCTATGTCACTAGAGATACACGTAGTTCAATAAACATGACAGCTAGGAGGGAAGTAAGATAAAAGGATAAGTGATAGCCGAAAAACAAACCCTTATAAACTACCAAACTTTAGCTAGTAGAAGGAATATTAGTCATATGGCGAACCAATGACCTCTGTGCTAAGTCAAGACAGTAGCATTTGTCAGGGTGTCAGGCAAAGGAACACAACATCTTTAACATTTGTCCAACTGTTCAGTAAGTCTTCTGAACAGACCAGGCAATGAATGACTAAAAGCAGACATCCTGGTGCTTATTCATACACTGTTTTGTATTTATCACCTGTCATGCAAATGCCTGTCACATGTCCCCAGTGAAATTCCAAACTCCTTGAAGACAGGGAAAGTATCTAATGGGTTTTCTCTCCTCCCACCATTCCATACCCAAAGCAATCAGCAAAGAGTTAAAACTGCTTTACGGGGTACAGGATACACCCATCTTAGAGTCTTACAGCACTAAAGAGATTTTTTTTCCTTTTTAGTAATGTTGTTTTGGAGCAAACATAATTTAATGCACCGAATAACAAAATCTATGTAATAAACAATTTTGTAATTGATTGTTACCTTTCTTTGAAGCCCCATTTCGAAGGACGTTATTTTGGAGAAATGTATACTACAATCACATAAACAACAGAAAAAGCCTTCAAAAATCAATGGGCTGCTGGCCCCTGAATGTATCAGAGCATGGCTCCGTGAGCCAGGATTCCGCTGGGTCCACTCAGATTCACAAACTTTGGTTTTGAAAAGTATTTCAGAACTAAATCTTTTTTTTAAAATAAATTTTATTTATTTATTTTTATTTTTGGCTGTGCTGGGTCTTCATTGAGGTGCACAGGCTTCTCACTGCAGTGGCTTCTCTTGTTGCGGAGTACAGGCTCTAGGCGCGTGGACTTCAGTAGTTGCGGCACGTGGGCTCGGTAGTTGTGGCGCACGGGCTTAGTTGCTCTGCGGCATGTGGGATCTTCCTGGACCAGGGCTCGAACCTGTGTCCCCTGCCTTGGCAGGTGGATTCTTAACCACTGCACCACCAGGGAAGCCCCTAAATCTTTTTTAAAGGTAGCTTTTTTAAAAAAAAATTTTATTGGAGTATAGTTGATTTACAATGATGTGTTAGTTTCAGGTGTACAGCACAGTGATTCAATTATATAGATATATTCATTCTTTTTCAGATTCTTTTCCCATATAGGTTATTACAGAATATTGAGTAGGGTTCCCTGTGCTATATAAAGTAAGTCTTCGTTGGTTATCTATTTTAACTAGAGTAGTATGTGTTAAAGGCAGCTTTTACTGTAACCAGAGACAAGATTTTTATCACGGAAAGGGAGGGAATAATTTCTCTCTGCACCATGTCCTTACATAGGTCACACAACTGCAAAAAATTACAGACTGTGCTATTGAAATCTGTTGATTAGTCACCGAGCTCAATACATTCTTAAAAACCTATAGTTAAATGTAATTAGCCAAGGTAAATTATAGAGAGAACCATGTAAATACATGAAAACATTCTCAGAGTTCAATGTACTAGGATGAAATAAAGAAAAAAAAACAAACACCTCTCTTCCACATCCACACATTCAGAAAGAAATACTCAAGCATCCCACTTCTGAAGGCTCCTTGGGTAAGGAGGAAACTCCCTAGTTCCTGTGGTTGGGACTTCCCAGACCTCTGTAATCTGACCAGCCAGACTAGTTCCTTTCCAAAACAAACTCGCCTTCCCCTGCCTTTGCGGATACTAGTCTTGCCTGGAATGTTCCACCCTCTTCTCCCCTCATCTCTAAGTCCTGACCATCCTTCTTAGTAAGACTTGCTCTTTTCCTTCCGTCCTTTCTGCCCAGTTCATTTGACATGAAATATTACCTTACCTGTCCTGTATTGGGAGTTAAATCCCTTTGTCCCTGATCAAGCAATTCAAGCAGATAACACTTCTGGCTCTTTCTAACTCTCCATTTAAGGGGAGGGAGGTGGAGTGACTCACTTAATGAGTGATTCGGGGAAGGGTAAACTAGGTACCCTGGGTGTAGTTCCTCCCTTCTTCCTTTAGGGATGGAGCAGCCCTCTGGGAATTTTCCTCTGACCCTCCATGCCATAATCTGATCCTTTTGGCCCACAGGTCTGTCCCAGCTACTGTGGCTTGTGCTTAACTCTGGGGTTCCGCATCCGTACAACAAATAAACCCCACCCTCCAACCTGGCTTATACTAGTAATAATGATGATAGTTGAACCTTATCTGCCAATTATTTTATCCTCTCTCTTAATTTTTTTCAGAACTTGGTAGGGTCAGAGGGGTGTCATGATTATAGTTTTCATCAAAGATTCCCGCATCATTCATATATGTAAGTTTACATATATTGATTCGACGGCTTTCAAAATTGATGTGAGATTGCATCCCATCTCCCTGCCTGGACATAATTTTGGGTCATGTCACATAAATCTTTGCTACGTGGTGAGTGCTTCACTACTCATTGTGGTGAGTGCTTCACCACAATGCCCAACGTATAGCAGAAATAAACTCAGAAAGGTTCAATTATGAAAACATCATCTAATTAAAGATATATAGAGAGAAGATTATAAAACAAAACTCAGGACTACAATACTTGTGATTCCAGCTAATAGTTATGATGTTATTAACACACTTTTGTTGTCACTTATCAGCAGTGTTAGCATAAAGTTAATATAGGCAGGCTGAGTATAAAATTAATATATGCGACACACTGTGATCCTGCAGAGTCAATTTAATTGCACTTTGAGCAGCAAGAAGAGAGAATAAAAGATAAGGCATATACTGACTGATTTTCTTCATCAAAACCAACAAGATCTCATTTAAACAAAACCCTGTCATTAAATGTCCAGCATATCTAACAGTGAATTTTATGTGATATATATCTGAATCTAATTTCCAAAGCAGTGATGGCAATCTACATAAGCCAAGTTTTCATTTACCCACATCTTAAACCTTCATCTTATAGGTTCTATTATCCTTTGCTCACTCTTACATAAAAAGCTTCACATGTATTTAAAAAGCTGTAAATGTGCAATGTTGCTGAGAAATAGTGGTTCAGTTGTCTAGTATATGGTTTTGAGTGTCCCCCCACCCCCCGCCATGAAACAACAAAAGTAGATTAAATACATAAAGGATTTACAATTATGTCAAAATAAAGACAGTGTTTCACAAAACTTTAGAGGTCAACTAATGTGATTAAACCACTAATTTCAATTTTAGGTTTAGTACTGTTTTTGAGTTTCCAAGTCGTTTTATTTATTTATTTTTAATTGAGTACAGTCGACAATATTATAATAGTTTTAGATGTACAATGGTGATTCGATATTTTTATAGATTATACTCTAACAGTATTATAAAATACTGGCTATATTTGCTGTGCTGTACATTACATCCTTGTATCTTATTTATTTTATACCTAGTAGTTTAAACACAATCTTTTTTTTTTTTACTTAAGTATGTATTTATTGAATGCTAACTGGACGCAAGCACTAACTAGTGTATGGTATCAATAAGCAGTATGTAGCCACACGATAATAATTCTAGAAATGATTACTTATATAAAGCCCTTTCCAGTTTTCAAAGATGTCACACATTTTTCCTTTGACTCTCACAGTCTCCTGTTAAAACAGCAGAGCAAACATTGTCATGCCCATTTTATAAATGGGGAAACTAAGGCTTAGAGAGGTCTTGAGCACTGGCAGGGCTGGTACTACCGTCCAGACTGCTGACTCCCAGGAATTAACCAGTCATTTGGAGATTCAATAAATAGTTATTCAGCACCTACTATGCAGTAAACCCTATGTTGCATCTGGGGATGGAGATGGTCCCTGCCCTCCCGGTCTCTCCCCAGGTTATGCTATTTGACACAGGACCAGCCACCAACATGCACATGATACTTTCAACACAGGATTTTTATTTTATACCTCAATAAAAGCAAAAATAAATTTGCGAATATTTTTCCTGTAAAAACAAAACTATGGAAGACTTCCTTAAAATTAATACAGCTTAATCATTTACTTCAGAAATTAAGAACGTGTTTCATTGTTACTCCTCGAAGCTCCAACTAGAATGATAGTGTTTCCATTCGAATTGAGACTCCAAATAAAAAATACCCTTTGGCATTTTTCAATGAAGCATTTAATCTTCTATCAGATGAATGAGAATTTAATCACATAAATTAGTCTACCTCATTCCTCTACCAAAATGTTAGAATTTATCTAAGGAGACAAAATTAGATGTAAACATTCACAGGAACTAGTGATGAGAATATTGCTGGGGAAGAAGACTCTTTTTGAAATTCAGTTTTGGGATTCACATACCCCAAATCACAGGGACCTGAGTTCCCAGTACCACCTTGCAGTTCTCAAGACACGATTTTAATATGAGGTGGCCCTTTCATAAGTGCAGTTGTCATAAAATGTCCTAAAACACGAGAGAGAAGATCCATGTTGAGCCCTGAAATGAAAAGGCATGGCACCCACATGGCTTTTTCTCATCTTTGCCCATAAATTAATTAATCAGTAGTAAAGACATCTGCATTTAAGGCAGGCTTCCTTCCAGACAGGAAGACAGATAGACAAGACAGATAGACAGATATGACACAGAGAAACCAGCAACCCTGACGTAGAGAAACCCAACGAGGCAATGAAAGGAGAAAAGTAGGTGATGGAGTCAATCAGCCAGTGAGTTAATTTCACAATCGTGGCCTCACACTCTTGTTGATAAGCGGGTGGAACACAGTAGAACATGGGCTCATTACAAACGAAACACAAACCCACCCCTTCACGCCTCCAAGCGTTATCAGTCTTCGGAATTCAGCAAGTAGAGAAGAGTGTCAACGTGCATTTTAGTTGTCCGTCTCCTTCCTCCACTCTTTCTTTCTCTAAAGGATTGTAACTTATTTGTCTCACATTTTTCTTTTTTGGAGATAAAGTCTATATGCTTTTTAAAGTATATAGACTTAATGCAGTATTATGTCTTGTGTAGCATATAGTTCTGTGTCGATCCGTCAGCTGTCTCTGGGTAAAGAACTGTGGTGCCAACTGTATCACATACCCAAGTTCAGTATCATCCACAGCGCCTGGAGGCACTGCTCTCATGTAAAACGAGCCCTGCCTTATTAGAGTCCTGTTAGATGCGATAAGAGGAAATAGATAAATGAGACACAGAGAGGCCCTAATTTATATAAATCACTGTCACATGCTCTTTAAAAATGACTTCAGCTTTTTTAAAACATCAGGTCCCAAAGTGCCACAGAAATTTCTATAGAGTGATACACTGACTTACACATTTCTCTATTGGTGTGGGATTAATTAAAAATCTAAATCGTTTGTTCAAACTTCCCACCTTCTCTGGCTTATCATACATACACAAGATTTTGGCAACCTAGGAAGAAAATAAAAATAGCTCAAGAGGCCTAATTTACAAAAAGAATTATATTCCAAAAGCTCAACTTCAAGCTTGTCATTAGGAACACTGAATGCACTGTCACATTAGAATGAGTAAATGAAAGTTATTACAGTTTTAAGACAAATAGGTCATAACAATTTTTATCAAGTTAAACAATTTTGTGGAAAGCAAAGAAACCAATGAACATTAAAACCCTGTTTTTGGGGCTTCCCTGGTGGCGCAGTGGTTGAGAGTCCGCCTGCCGATGCAGCGGACACGGGTTTGTGCCGCGGTCCAGGAAGATCCCACATGCCACGGAGCGGCCGGGCCCGTGAGCCATGGCCACTGAGCCTGCGCGTCCGGAGCCTGTGCTCCACAACGGGAGAGGCCACAACAGTGAGAGGCCCGCGTACCGCAAAAAACCCCAACCCCCCCCCCCCGCCCAAAACCCTATTTATTATATTCTGAAGTTTCCTTGATCTTTAATTTTATAGAAACATTTACCAAGTTGCCACCAGCGAAGAAATACTGTTAGGTACCATTTTCAGTTATTACGTCAAATATGCATTTCCATGTTCCAAAACAGCCTGCATGTGTCATTTAAAAATTATAAAATATTGTACACTTTTATATCCTCAGTCACTTCCTCATTGTTAAAGGCAAGTAGCTTCCAAATTTTCATTGTTTAAAAAACATGCCGTTATGAATGGCTGCACAGTGACTTTTGCACATTATTCTCCATGACACAAAGTCATGATCTCATATGCTAGAAACATAGTATCGGAGAAGAGCCATTTACTTATCAAGATTGAGTTTACACTTCTTTCACTCGGCTAACTGGAGCACCTGTGAGTGACAAGGACGACATCAGAAAACTGAATGGAGATGTTGAATAATTAACGAGCATGATGCCTCAAATACGGCGCTGCTTATTATTATTATTTTAACGTCAACAACCACGCACGCAGTTTCCTAAGCATCTACCACCTGCCAGGTGCTTTGCAAGCATCATTCCCATCCTTTACCACTTTTACAAAACAGGGATTATTATTCCCAGTTTAAATATGGAGAGTGGTTAACGGACTCATCTAAGGCTACAGAATCCCCATTAGAGCTACACTTCTAACAGAAGTCTTTGTTCCGCCCCAAACTGTCTAGTTCTTAGAAAAAGATCACTGGATGGGACTATCAACCTGCTAAAACCTATTCGCTAAACACTTGAAAGTGATTTTTATTTGAGGCTTTGTAGTGAGACTTTATGTGCCAGCCTCCAGCTTAGGTGGGAGGTCTGCTGAGGGCACCAGTACCACCAGCAGATGGACCAGTGACATAGTAACAGTGGCAGCAGCAGCTATCTCTGTTGCAAGGGGTGACATGGCCAACGGGGCACTGGGACAATATTTTAGCTTGACGTCCTTAACCACTTACTATTTTTTTCTAAGTATTTCAGCTATTTTGAAGTCTTATGCGGATGGCATTTTTTTCCAAATCATAATGTAAAATCATCCTTAATTTGGCAGTAATTGAGCTACATCATTTCTTTACATGTCTGATCAAAATACAGCTTTGAAAGTCTACAGACAATTAAAATTTTAGGAAGCATTTAGAGAAGCTTATTAATGTATTCCATAGTCATTAACCAAAGAAAAATATTAATCTTTAAGATCCCTGTTGAGCATGGGGAACTATTATTCTTGGGATTATTTTGTATAAACAAGCCCAAATCCTTATGCTACACAAAGGCTAATGTCTTTGCTCAGAGGATCTGAATTAATTTATGACCTCTGCTTTTGACTTAAATGCTATAAACATCTCTGTTGACCTTGAAAACAAAGGCTGCTCCTGCATAATTTTTCAAAGAGAGAAACTTAAATTAAAGTACTATGAAAATATTTACTGGATAAAACAAATGCCAAGATCAAAAATGCTAAGACACTGAGTGGATATTTATTATCCCCACTAATCCTTTTGTATTTCAAAGTTTATTTATTTTTACTCTGTTTTTCATCAGTTATTATAGCATAATTTTAAATTCATAAAAGATGATGCAGAGTTAATAATATCATGAGCTTTACAATAGTATTCAAGTAATACTGAAAAAGATGGAAATCCATTTGTTATCTGAACATGTTCTTTGGCTGAACCAGCAGAAATGATAATCTAATGTTGGAGATTTAGCACCTCGTGCCCTGGCCAATGAGGCCCTGCATACAGAATAGAGATTTAATTTTAAAACATCGATGATGAATAGTTTTAAAACGACAACTCAATAAATCAAATAGTCATGCTCTTTCAGTGTATTTTAATAAAAAAAGCACAAATTTTATAGTATTCTGACTTCCTAGCATTCCTAAATTCTTACTTGTGAGGCAGTATCTGAAGTTAAGACATGGACCAATGTCTCCATGGCTTATTTGATGAAGACATACTAATAGTTATTTCTCATTGAATATACTTTATGGCAACTTCTAAGGGACTGTTAAAAGGAATTTCTGATCGGATGCAGTTGGGGCTTGAGAATACAAGAAATGATAAAGTACTGGTTACTTAAAAGCCTACCTAGATCACTGTCTTCAAAGCGCTCATGTATTTTTGGATGGTTGATGGACGGGCCTTGGTGATAGATCAGGCATGAGAAATATAAAGGAGGGAAGCACCTTGGGCATATGGTGGTGCCATTAACTGGGATAGGAAACTAGAAGGAGGAATTGATGAGGGTGGAAAATAAACACAGGAAGAATTTAGTTTGGTAAATGTCAATTTTAAGGTGGATGTGGGGCATGGAGGTAAGGAAATCTGGTGGGCAGTTACACTTAGGAATTAAGATCTTTCAGAGGGCTTCCCTGGTGGCGCAGTGGTTGAGAGTCCTCCTGCTGATGCAGGGGACGCGGGTTCGTGCCCCGGTCCGGGAGGATCCCAAATGCCGTGGAGTGGCTGGGCCCGTGAGCCATGGCCGCTGAGCCTGTGCATCCGGAGCACAAAGAAAAGCTCTTTCAGAAAGGCTGAAAGTAGTGAGCAAGATCCGGATACGCAAACATTTTCTGTAATGGGCCAGAGAATAAATATTTTAGGCTTTTCAGGCCTGACGATCTATCCCAGCTACTCACTTCTGCCATTGCAGCAGAAAAGCAGCCACAAGATAGCATAGAATGAGTGTGACTATGTTCCAATAAAACTATTCATAAAAACAGGTGCCAGAATGTATTTGACTGCAGGTCATAGTTTGCCAAGCCCTGAGTTTGACGACAAATAAAGTCCTCGGAATGGATGAGCTCACCCAGGAAGAACATATGTAAGGCAAAGTAGTATGACATGAAATTTGAAAACATGGAACTCTGAAAAAAATAGAAATTCAGAATTCCATGGACTTTATCTGCAAATTAATCTGTAGAGTTAACTCTATTTAATAAGTCAAAGGACACAGCAGTATCAGAATGTTTTTCTTACAGGTTTATTTTTTATTTTTTTAGGTAAATCACAGCAAGTTGATGGCAAAATTAAAGTAAGAATTGAGAATTCCCACTATTCCATTCATAGGCTATAATCCATCTCTTATAAATGAACATTCTTTTAGCATCTCTTGGGAGAGAAACCTATTCTTTCCAGAACAAAATAAATTTCTCTCAAGGATTAGATTTTGAGAGACTCTATAGCATTACAAAAGGCTTTTGCTATACCCTCCTGCTAATTTAATTTTCTGCCTTTTTCCTTGTTGATAGCCAGAACCAATTTGGAATACCTTTTTCATATTATTGAAAATCAGTGGGCAGTAATGTCATTAATGCTTTCAGGCCACTAATGTACAAGAGGTTATTACTTCAAAGTATAAAAGACGGTCGAAAATGAGTTGACCTTCCTAAATTAGGAAGTAAGTAGCAAAGGCCTGGAATTCAAAAGCTGTTTTCTGTTTCCCTGAAACTGTCCAATAAACTTATCTTTGATGACCACAGAACCAACATTTCTTTGGTAAACTTGACATGAGGGCCCATAAAATTGTATTCAGGCTCTACAGCAGCTTCTCTGCTCCCTGAAAGAATGGTATGATTCATAGCCATTTCAATTTATATCTGTTTTGCATAAATGAAGCAGACTTGTAGAAGAGACTGATTCACTATCATGTAAAATATAGCCATTAGTAGAAAATCTAGTAACCATATTCCCAGACACAACAAGATCAGACTCTCAGGCCTCTGGGCTGAAGCTGGGAAATGAGAGGTGCAGTGTTTCTGAAAAAAGAAAGTCTTCCTTCTGAAAGAGGTATTCACAGTGGTACATTAAAGGAATTTTATAACTCCTTAAAAAACGGAAGCCACAACAGGCCATTCCTTGAGTCTACCATCAAAGCAGAACATTCTATCCACTTGACCCTTAGTCTTAATACCAGTGTATAGGTAAGTCTTAAAACTTGTATCTGTTTCTCTTTCAGAATCTTTTTTTTTACATTTACCAATTTATTAAAAGATATGTTAAAGGATATGATAAAGGATACATATTAACAGCCAGATGAAAAGATATGTTAGGTGAGGTCTTTGAGAATCCTGCACCCAAGAGCTTTTCAGCTCAACCTGGAAGCTCCCTGTCCCCTCCACCATTGGCATTTTTTACTTAATTGGAGTATAGTTTATTTACAGTGTTGTGTTAGGTTCATGTGTACAGCAAAGTAGCAAAGTGATTCAGTTATACATATATATATATTCTTTTTCAGATTCTTTTCTGCTATAGGTTATTATGAGATACTGAATATAGTTCCCTGTGCTATACAGTAAGTCCTTGCTGTTTATCTATTTTATATATAGCTATCTTGTGGCTGGAAAATTTGGGAGGAGCCACTTGCCTCAAATGCCTATCACGGTAACAGTTGATGCGTTATTGTCGTGCCTGCCAATCGGGTGCCACCACCAGGAAGGAACCGCTGGTTAATGACAGAAATGCAGTGTAAAGTGCCATGGATCCCATAGCAAGGGGAGGAGACAGGAGGGCCTGATTCCAGGCAGTGATGATGAAATGGCCTCAGAGATGGGAAGAGGGGAAGATCCACGGAAGAAAGCAGGCGAGTGGGAAGAACCTTTGAGTGCTTTTTCAAGGCTGGGCACTGCCCTAGGCACTGAGGATACAAGGTGAATGAAACAGATGAAGTCTCAGCTGACCTCCCTGTAGGTGAAGACTGATGGAAGACCAATTCACACTAGGGTACCAGACAGGGAAAGTAAATTAAAAAGGTAAAGGAGAAAGGAGTGACAGAGTGCTGTGAGGGATTCCTGAGCCATGGCTGCCTGAGGAGGCCCTTTGTGAGGAGGGAACACTTAAGTTCAGGTGGGAATGACAAGAAGGAACCATTCTCTATCCTTTCAACCTATAAAAACTGTCTTTGATGGGAAAAGGGTGTTAGACGGCCAGTCGGAGAGCCGTGATCCAGTCTCATAATTCAGGGGTTTTCACCACTTTTCTATGTGTGTTTGAGGCACATTTTCAAATATAAGAATATTTATTAGATTATATAAAGGGATAATAAAACAAAGCAATTCGAAATCAGTCAGCAGTAATTCAATTCTGTCGCTCACAACAGTTCAGCTAACAGCGCCTCAGGTGACTATAAAAGCACGCCTCGGCCTTCCCTGGTGGCGCAGTGATTGAGGGTCTGCCTGCTGATGCAGGGGGACATGGGTTCGTGCCCCGGTCTGGGAAAATCCCACATGCCACAGAGCAGCTGGGCCCGTGAGCCATGGCCGCTGAGCCTGCGCGTCCGGAGCCTGTGCTCTGCAACGGGAGAGGCCACAACAGTGAGAGGCCCGCGTACCGCAAAAACAAAAACAAAAACAAAAACATAAACAACAAAAACAAAAAACAAACAAAGAAAAGCACGCCTCATCCCATGGTCACCAGTTTGCTGCGATTCTGAGTTGTTATTTGCAGTCCACACCACACTCTTATACACCTGGGAGGCAAACTTGTCTCCAGGTAAGTAAACAGAAGATCTTTCTTTAGCAGACACTCGAGAATACACTCAACTAAAAAGTAAACTTCCCTTGTCCTCTGCAAATGTACCTGTATTGCCTAACAATACCTGTAACTGTATATACACATTTTGTAAACTACATGTATTCAAATGTGGAAAAATAAATTTTAGACACTAATATTGGACAGCACACCTTTGTGCTTTGGGGCATTTGCCGGGCAATGGCAGATGACCATGGTCATGAAATGGCAAACCTTGGTTTACCACTTCTGAGTTTCTACATTTTCTGGCTGTCCCATAGGAAATAGTACTCATTTTCACAGAATCCTCAACTTGTTGGTTCTTCCCCTACATGATGTTATAGGAAAAGTCTTATTTATTTATTTTTCCCCACCATTTTGTGATTCTTCATAGTTAAAACCATCAGAGACAGCCATCAGAATAGCTTGCCCCAAGCCTGCAGAGATGAGTGAGGTACACCCAGAGAACGAAGGGCCCCAACACAATCCAGTGACAGCAAAATTAGGAGAAACTATGGTTGATCTCAGAAGTTCACCATTCAAAATTATCAAGTGGTAACTATTTGGATGTAGGGCTGTCTAGTTGTGACACAAGTCACTCCACTGATGACCAGAGTTGATTTGGTGAGCCAAGGGGGGCCTCTAAAGGAACCAAACGCAAGGTCAAGGAACATTCTCCTTTCCTAATCAGCTCCCTAGAGCAGTGCATAATTAAATCATTTAAAAAGATAGAACAAAAAGGTAGTTTTAAAGAATATAAAGCCAAGCATATGGGAGGAATGTTAAGAAGACTTTGAAGGATGCAGCTAAAACTGTTTAGGAAACATAACAGATAACCTTAATATAATGGTTAGATTCCAAACAGTCAAGTCCCCTTCAGGCAGCTCCTCTGGTGTGCCTCGCACGCCAGGCAACTCAGGTTTCTGCTGAAGCCAAAATCTCAGCCCGCAGCTCCAATAAGCCGCACTCAGAAACTTCTCATTTTTGCCAAGTAAGACATCCATTCATGAAAGGAACAACAGTGTTCCTGGGGCTTAATGGGAAACCCCTGAAACACTGACATGCCACCAGGTTGCTGCAATGTCTGCAGCTGTGAGGAAAAGGGAGGCAAGTGCGACCAGCAGTGAACAGCTGACCCAGGGAACTGTGCTTATCCTTCCCTTCTAGTTCCTAGAGCCCTCCTCTGACCAGGCTCTCATCGCTGCTGCCCCAAGAGGGGAAACAGCTGCGACCCACAGGGGCAGTATCGTAGTGTCTCCTCCCAAACCTCTGGTGAGGGACTGGGGTCCCCAGGGAGCCACAGGCCTGGCCGGAGCCCCCAGCTGCTCTCTGTAGCAGGTGCTGGAGACCCCAGATGCTAAACTCAAGGTGTGTCCCCGATGGCTCCCAAGTTTCTAAGGAAATTGTGACTCCTGGTAGCTGAGCTAATCATCTGAAATCGTTTCTTTTCACAGAAAATCGTGGACCTTTAAAACTGGAAGAGGGACTTCCCTGGTGGCACAGTGGTTAAGATCTTGTGCTCCCAGTGCAGGGGGCCCAGGTTCGATTCCTGGTCAGGGAACTAGATCCCACATGCATGCCGCAACTAAGAGTTCGTGGGCCACGGCTGAGGAGCCCGAGTGCCGCAACTAAGGAGCCCACCTGCCGCAACTAAGACCTGGTGCAACCAAACAAATAAATAAATATTAAAAAAAAACCTGGAGAAAACTTTGTTCTTCATGAAGAAATAATCCTCACTTCATCTGCCCCCTTTTTTGCTCTTTCATTTCCTCCGTCCCTCTTTTTTTTTATATCAACTAGTTACTCTCAAAAGGAAAAAATAAGAGTCCTGATATACAGAAAACTATGGAAGTCAGATGAATGCCCACCAGTTTCACACACCCTCACTCACCTTTATTTAAATGAAAACATCAAAATGATATAAACAAAAACAGGAGTTTTTGTGAGTTCAGGAACTCACCTTGGGTCACACAGAAGCCAGGAGTAAACAATGAAACTAGTGTCTAGATCATCTGACTCCCCAACCAAATTCTACCTTGCTAAGATCATATAGCTAATAGAAAACTGATATTTAAAATTCCAGATGGTGACATTCTAGCCATTAGATGCATTTTTAACCATCAGAAAAATCAGTTATGGTTGGGGAAACTACCTGAGACATATTTTCTTTAAGTTAAAAAATTCTAGTAGTAATTTTCATATGTTAAAAACTTTTAAAAGAAAATAGAAAACACACACACATATATGGACAAAAAGTGAATACTTTTAGAATGTATATATTCCTCACCATGAGGCAAAATTACAGTGTTATGATCAACAGGGCCAGCATAGCTTTTGAGAGTAAGTTGACAGATTCGGTGTCAAGAAGGGATCACTGCTGAAGCTTGGTTCTATCCAGTCTGATGCTATACAATTGACCCTTGAACAATGTGGGCCAGGGCTACCAACCCTCCATGCAGTCGAAAATCTGTGTATAATTTATAGTGGGCCCTCGGTAACCACAGTTGCTCTGTACCCACAGTTTTGCTTCCATGGATCCAACCAACCACGGATCACTTAGTACTATACATAGAATTTACTACTGGAAAAAAACCATGTATAAGTGAAACTGCACAGTTCAAACCTGTGTTATTCAAGGGTCAACTGTACTTCATTTAGGTCCATTTGAAAGGTGGCCTAGGAAACAGAGGAATGAAACTTAACTACAGGCTGAAATTCTCCCTTTACATTTGGAAGCACAGCAAATGCACTTTCTCAAGCTTATGAAGTAACCCTCTAGCATCATTGATTTTTGAGTCTTACAAAAGCTCTTCGTATTATGCCTGCATCACAGATTTACACTGCCATAACTCCTGTCAGACATCATCTTGGCTTTATGAATAAATAAAACTATGCTCTAGGGAAACATTGATTTAAGAGGAAAAATCAATACCCATCTAGCATGTGATAGACCTGAGCTTTAAGGCTACTTATTCCCCCAAGTACAATGTAATACTAAATGTAAAACCATACTTTTTGCTTCCTAAGTAAAAGGTGGGTGAAGGTGTATGAAATTGGCAGGCAAATATTTGCCTTCCACAGCCCTCAGTATATCAGGATTCCCCTTTCCCTTACAAAGTAGTTAGCTGATACTTCCAAAAGAAAAGAGGAAGGGAAAGAGAAAAAAAGAGATGGACCAACCAATGATGGCAAAATCTTGGTAAGCTGTGAATTTACGTAGTGAGTATATGAGAACTCACTGTATTATTCATTCTCTCGTGTATGCAAAATTTTTCATAATAAGAATTTGAAAAGTATGTACGATTGCTTGGAGGAAACTCTAACTTGGAGGCTAATATCAACCAAGAAGCTGACAATGGTTCTTTTGGGGTAATGGCCTCATAGGGAAGGTTTTTTCTTCCTTGGGAATAGGGAAGCTTTTTTTCTTCCTTGGGAGTTGTGTATTTTCCAGCGTACTGTAGTGAATATGTATATTGCTTTTATAATTCAGAAAGTACACACAGTAAATGCAAGGCAGGAGAGCAAAAAAGAAAAATAAAGGATTCATTAGGTTGATTGCAAAGTATTTTGTTGACTACTGGCTTAGAGATAGCTAAGATATACACCGTTACACATATTTATAGCAACTCTTTCTTACTGCTCTTGGACATTTTTTCAGGGCACAGGCAGACTGCTATTAAAATTGACTTAAAAAATAAAGCGAACAGCGTACGTGGAAATTAACCTCATCTTTGCGAGCCAAAGTTCATATGAGAGACAAAGTCATCATTTCCTCAGTTCTGCAATCACCTTACAACCTAAGTCAGTTTTCACAGTGGAGACAGCTGTTAAAAGTTCTGACAGGCCTGTGGTAACCCTTGATGTCAAAGCCACTCCAGAGAGCCAAGGCTTTTGCTTTCTTGCTCAGAATTGGCTGGAATTAAAAACGAACCCCATTATGTTTCCCTAGCTCTTCAAAATGCAGTTCATTGCTAATTGTGTTAACTGTGGCCTTGCTGCTTTGGATTAGGGCTCCTGTCCCAGCAGATGGTTATGGATGCTGTTCTCATTGCTTGTCTTTCTGATAAGTGGAAAGAAGAACTCTGGAAATCTGAATCACCCTCCCAAGACACGGGCACATGAGAAGCCTGAAAATGGGTTGGGGTCATTTAAATTTTGAATCCCCAATTCAAACGTCAAACAAGTAACTACTATCATCACCCAAATTGATGAGGATATTGACTAAATCTACTTCCTAGGTGGAAATGATACACAGTTATAAGTTCCAAAAATATGTAGCCACCATTTTAGTACTGACAGCAGTAGATATTGACTAAATCTACTTCCTAGGTGGAAATGATACACAGTTATAAGTTCCAAAAATATGTAGCCACCATTTTAGTACTGACAGCAGTAGAAGAGGGAAAGGGGCTGTAAATTGGTTTTGGCAGCTCTTCCTTAATGCATGGATACTAAAAGCAAAATAGAAAAGCAAAACATTATTGTTGAGAAAAATGCTTGTATTTAGGGAATAAGCACACCATGAGATTACTTTTTACAAATACCATCTTCCTTTTTATTACAGTGTCAGCGATCCACTCACTTAAAGAAATTAGAGCATCCACTGTGTGTTACTATGTGCAAGGCATCTATTAGATGTTGTGGATATAAAAATAGTAAGATCTGAATCTTACCCTCAAGCTTAGTGTCCATAGGAGGGAGGGTCAGATGTATAAGTGGAAAGTTAAATGTAGCATGATCAGAGATACAACTGAAGAACCGTGGGAGCCCAGTACACATGGGGGAATCAGAGAGGGTTTCTCAGAGGAGATGGAAATTGAGGTGACCTTGAAGGATGTACTGGAATATATCAAGAAAAATTGAGCAAGGGCATTCCCGGAAGTCAGAACAGCACGTGCAAAGGCATGGGTGCCTGAAAAAACACGACGTGTTAGAACATCCCAAGAAATTCAGTCCTAATGAAGCATAAATGGCGAAGCAGGGGAAGGTAGGCAGTGCGCTGGAGGGGCACACAGGGCTGATCGTGGAGGTCCACAGCAAAGTGTTTGGGTCTATTCTCAAGGTTACAAGGGCCCATAGAAGTCACTGAGTGGGAAATCACATTATCAACTGGGGAGCAGGGTACCTAGAGTGGAGACAGTCTGTTGGAAGAGAGCTATACTAGTTACCTCCAGCAACAGACTGGCACAGAGCTGATGAGGACCAGAACTAAGGTAGTGACATGGGAGACAGAGGAGAGGAAGATGGGAAAGATATTTACAATTAACATCTGTGACAGCTGGCAATTAATATTTGACCTCACCAAGCGCCAGTCACTGTTTGGGGGAATTTCCTACCTTATCTTAAATCCAGAATCCAGTGTGAACTGAATGCAAAGGGTAAAGCAATGTCAGGATGGAGATTTCTGGCTTGAGTTACGATGTCAACAGTGGATGTCTTTAATTAAAATATTGATTCCAGGAGAAGGAACAGAGTAGAAGACAAGAGAGGGGGGGTGGGGAAGAAAGTTTCACTGAAAACAGATTAATTTTGAGAGCTGCTTGGGGTATACAGATGAAGATAACTGAATGCTGGGGTCAGGGATTTGGCAGAGAGCAGACTGCAAATCCCAGGTGGCATTTCTTTTTAAAGGCAGAAAAAGATCTTCATAGTAAGATTGAAGCAATCTGCCACATACAAAAACAGCGCATAATGCAATGCTTTCTAGAAACTTGAGAAGACTGTGTGATTCCACTACGGAAACATCTGAGCCCTATTCTGAATTACTGGGTTGGCCCAAAAGTTCGTTCGGGTTTTCCCATAATTTTCCGGAAGATGGTACGGGAAGCCCGAACAAAATTTTGGGCCAAGCCAATATATAGATTCTTGAGTTAAATCTTAATGCCCCTTAACTAGAAAATGCTCTATATTTCAGGCCCACAAATAAAATGTGTAAGGCGAGCAGCTCTCGTGGAAATGGAAGTCCATTCGAGAAAACAATGCTTAATCCCTGAGATTCGACAATGTTTAATCCCTGAGATTCGACAAGAATCGAGATTCTTGTCAAATGATGGGAGATCAGAGGAAGGCATTTTTGGAGCGTGGATAATCAAAGCCCTTAATGCACTGGCTCTTAAGTTGAAGTTAACTAACAAAAAGCAGGCTGTTTTCTAGGATCTGCGGTTATATTTAGAGAGACCTCTGAGGGGAACCCAAATGACCCTGAAATAGCTCCTTACTCTCCTAAGAGGAAAGGCTTTCTCTGGCAAGAGAAAGAACTTCTCAAGTTAAAGGAAAGATTTGATTGAAAGACAGGGGCCTATTTTACAAGATGCCTTCTGTGAAGAGATTAGGGACATTCAGGCCAGATGTACTCCTTCCTTTCCGGCCCATAAGAGAAACTGGATAATGATGTATAAGGGATAGGGGTCAGTCAGGTCACAGTACTTGAGGTTGGCAAATCTTTTTTCTTTTTTTTTGCGGTACGCGGGCCTCTCACTGTTGTGGCCTCCTCCGTCGCGGAGCACAGGCTCCGGACGTGCAGGCCCAGCGGCCATGGCTCACGGGCCCAGCCGCTCCGCAGCATGTGGGATCCTCCCAGACCGGGGCACGAACCCACGTCCCTTGCATCGGCAGGTGGACTCTCAGTCACTGCGCCACCAGGGAAGCCCTTGGCAAGTCTTTTAAATGGGTGGGCACAGAACTTCAAATTGTCCAGGTTTTATTAGAAAAATGGATAACCATGTAGCAAATTAACTGCTAACATCAAATAAAGAATGTCTTTGTGTTAATTTGTCATTTGTTTAGGTTGGTTGATTTTTTTTTCTGGCTTCGGCTCTGTTCAAAGATGACCTAAAGTCATTAAAGAATTTTTATATAACTTTATTATCAGCACTAAACGAGGTTACTAATACCACTAATAACAATTACGGTAGAATGCAGCCTCATATATTTTTTGGTGGTGGTGGCGGTGACGGTGAACACTGTTTGGAATTGGAAACCCATCAGGCTATCCAATTAGAGTCTCCATTTCGAAGATGAGGAAAGAGCTTGAGGGAGGGGAGGCATTACAAGGTAGAGCCAGACTCACCGCCCGTCACTGACCATAGGGAAACACCAGCTTGTAGGAAGCATGGCGGCCAGTGGCATCTCGGTGGCTATGGCAGAAGTCCTACGGTGCTAAATTCAAAACTGGAGTAGCTAATACCCTTGAGATTTTTCAGCTTCAAAGCTGTGTGTCTGCAGTCCCACAGCTCAGAGTCCCCAAATATACCCTGGATGCCTCTAGAAAGTTAAACTGAAAGCAAGCATGGATGGACACTGTAGAATAAACCAGATAACCGAATACCTTGCAATCACTCTCTCCCAGCTCTGAAGTTGCACTCACTGGCTGAAACAAGAGAATGACCTTGTGCTTTCTGGAAAGGAAACACAAGAGGAAACAATTTCACAACTCTGAACTGGATTAAGACTGCAGTAACTGAGGGTAAAATGATGATCTTTTCATTTACTTATAAAAGTTCTGAGCAATAAAGAAACTGAAAAAGAATTATTTAATTAACCTTTAGTACAATAAAAAATAATGTGGCAAAACAAAAGTTAAAACTTGCTCTTCCAATATCCACAGACCTATATATTATTGCAAATTTTTTATCGGTAGGAGGGTAAAAATGATGGCATTAATCACATGTGCCCTCAGTGATTAATAATTATGCCCATGCTTTGTTTTTTACTCATTGCTTCATTCCACCTCTTCTCACAGACACTGACGATAACTATGGGTTAGCACCACACACCACAAGCATGGACTCTTCCAGTATGCGAGGTACTTACAGATCAAAACAAAACCAAAAACGGTTGCATGCCTTAAGAAGATGACGGCTGGAACAAAATTGCACAGAATTGTTTGATGATTGTTATAATAGATTTTTCCATATTACTTTACGTCTTCATCTTGAAACATGCTATATTTTTGTTAGCATGGTTTCCTATGGTTAAGATAAAACAATATCACTTATAAAGATCACTTCCTCCAAGAGGATGTGTGATTCAAGTTTGAGGAATGTAACCTCAGATCGAATATTCCGTTTCTGTAGACTGTAGACTCTACAAAGTCATCTTAAAGTATCCTAAGTGGAAGTAGAAAGCCTTGGGAGTGAAAGAATGACCCAACAACGAGACTGAATATTCTCAGAAAAAATATCCACTGAGGTAGACCAATGCAAATTTTTTTCTTTTTGGTAAGTGTTTAAAAGAGAAAAGAAAGAGCTTTTTCTTAGAAAGAAATGAAATGCAAAGCAATCCTAGAAAGACCAAAGGGAAATAGTAAGTTGACAACAAGCAAGGTGGTGGTCCCTCCATGACCTGCCATGTCAGACTCTCCAGAGGCCAGTAAGACAAGAGCTCCCTAGCCCCCAACCCACTTCATGGGGCCCCTGACCACGTGGTCTTCTTAGTGCCTCCTGTCTGGGAGCTGCAAGAGAAACGTGCAGTAGAAGGTGAGGGAGAGTTACACATCAGTTTAGGAGGAAAAGGGTAAAGATCACATTTGCCAAGAGTCCTCTTTCAACGAAGAAAGGCAATGGAAATTCTCTCTTTTGCCCTTTTGTGGGAATTCTCCGTTCTGAACTACTAAGCATGACAGCTCAGGAGCACTGTGAGTTCTGGAAGGTTTCCACACCAGCCTGAAAACCCATTGTTTATGAAACCGGGACAGTGCATTTCAAGCTCTAAACGACTGCAACTGAAACAAGTGTTTGGGAAAACTACCTGTTCCAAAGTGGAGAAATAACTATTTTGAGATACATACTTGCTGAGAAACCTCTGTGCTATACAAAAGCAAGATGAAGAGGCCCAGTTCAGGAAACCAAGTTACCAATACATATGATACAGAGAGACACAAGTAATAATAAACGTATGTACAGGCTGTGAATCGTGTACAGAAAAGAGCATGAGGGCCCGTACGTACAGCTCTCCACAGCTCTTGGGATAAAACTCAAGCCACTTGGCATGGTTTGACCAGCTCCCACCCTGGTGTCTGCCAGCCTGCCAGAGTCATGTCTCATCATCCTCCCCTCCCATCCGGAGTTGGACTTCTCCATGCCTCTGCCACATTGTTTGTTTTGTTTTTTAAGAGGCTAAACAACTAACATAGAAATGAGTATCGAATAAAGCACTTGTTTGTAAGTTGGAAACCATCCATAGTGTGCTTCTACCACAGGTGGGTCCACACATGTCTCCCAACCTGGGTCCTCAGCCTGTCACATCCTTCTCCACCTTCTTTTATTTAGAGTCCAGTGAAGAAACAAACTGTAAACACCAGTGTAAAGTACAGATCGCTGGCATCTGGGGCTGTAGAGTTCCTTGTTTTGAGGAGTTAGCATTCCTCCACTCTGTGACTGTGATAATTAAAAATGTCTCCAGACTTTAACAAATGTCCCATGAAGGGCCAAATCATCCCCCAGTTGAGAATCACTGGTCTTAAATAAATGATGACTTATTAAAACATCATAATATTTATATCCTAACTTCCACATTATACAGAAACAACAGTTTGGGTGGGGACCATCAGAAACAGCACAGATAGGGGAGGAGAGAGGGAGGAAAGCACATGTATTAAGCACCTGCTGTATTCTTGGCTTTGTGTGGGGTTAGTCATCACTTTTTTTTAAAATTTTTATTTATTTATTTTTGGCTGCGTTGGGTCTTCCTTGCTGCGCGTGGGCTTTCTCTAGTTGCGATGAGCGGGGGCTACTCTTTGTTGCGGTGCACAGGCTTCTCATTTCAGTGGCTTCTTGTTGCAGAGCACAGGCTCTAGGTGCCCGGGTTTCAGTAGTTGAGGCTCATGGGCTCTAGAGCGCAGGCTCAGTAGTTGAGGCGCACGGACTTAGTTGCTCTGCGGCATGTGGGATCTTCCCGGACCACGGATCGAATCCATGTCCCCTGCATTAGTAGGCGGATTCTTAACCACTGCACCACTAGGGAAGCCCTAGTCATCTTATTTAATACTCACAGAACACCCTGTGCTTTCTCTTCCTAAATCAGAGCTTGCTTAAAACCCTGTGAGGCAATGATTTATGCTGACGACGTTATTAAAAGCAAAACTTTTCAGAATAAAAATATTTCTACATAGACATTGAGATGCTTTCCTTTCACTTTCAGTGGACCAACTGCCTAACTTCCCAACCTCAGGAATGAGCAGCACTATTCATTCTTAAGGTGGTATCTCCATTTGTGAGTTCATGGGCTATTTCTTCTACCAACCGAAAGCCATGTGGTTGTCCATAAGTGTAGACCCAAATGGAGTCACATGCGTGGTCAAAATAGCACCTTTCCTAAACTCCCAGGGAAGTAGGCATTTGGCCTGAGGAACTGTTGTTAAGTGCTAACAGGTTACAGTTCTTTGTCCATGTCCCACATGAAAATAACAAGCACCCAAGAAGCCCAGAGCAGGTGGGTGGGTTAAATCCTGACTTAACTACTGACCTCCCTGAGAGCAATTAAAGAGGGGAGAAAGGGACAGGAATTCCTGGACAGAATTTGGTGTTAGTCATTTTCCCTCCTGATCCCCCAAGGGCTTGACAGGCTCAATGATTTCTATTACATTCAGCACAGCCAGGTCCAAAAGGATCCCAAAACAGGTAGCTGTGTCAATTCAAATGGACCAGCGTGGCTTTATGAATACATATGTTGGTATGTAGTTTTTACTAACTGGCTTTTTCTGATTCTGTTCTAATTTAATCACATCTTCCACTCCAATATCTGTTCAAATATTTTATTTAAGGGGAGTCTTCATGTGCTGGACACTATTCTAGGTGGTGTTTCAATACTGACAGAGACACACGCACAATTCCCAGTCCTCTGGTGCTTTTTGGTGCAGGTGGGAGACAAACCAGCCATCTGGCAAAACAGTTATAATAATCACTGAAGAAAACAACTGAAGCCAGTTTGGGGCTGGGTACTGCCCTGGGGTAGGCTCTACTTTAAGCAGGGAGTTGGGAAAGATCTCAGGGGGTAAAATACGGTTGAGCAGAGACCAGAAGGTGGTGGGGCTGGGTGGGGGGGTGGGAGGGGCCTGGAGGGGAAATGGGAGGGGCCGGGATGGGAGGTGGGAGGGGCAGGTAAGGGTGGGAGGGGCAGGTGAGGTTTGGTGGGGGTACCGTAAGCCGCCAAATGTGGGCACTGGCACCCCTTGGAGAGCGGTGGGAAGGCAAGTCAGAGAGGCTGGTCACCCCGGGCCCCCATGTGACCATCTGGGCTCCCTCGAACCTTGATCTTAAGCTGCAGCTGACCGGGGCCCCTCCTCTGGCCTCTCCATGGGGGGCTGCCCACCCAGGGGGCGCCAGAGGAAGAGGGAGGGGCTGGACAGGCGCCTGTCAGCTGTCGGTTGTGAGGGTCCAGTGCTCCCGTGCCCCCTGCAGGGAAGGCCCGGGCCGTGGGCCCACACACAGACAATGTAAATCCAGTAGAAGAAACAGGAGAAAGTTATTTTCTAAGTCATGATGCAAAGAAGAAACGTGGAAGCAGAGTTATTAGCGGAGATTCAGGGTGGGGAAGGAGGTAGTGGAGGTTTGATAGGAGAGCAGGGAGGAGGAAGAAGTCCTTCAGGAGAGGGAGAGCATAAATGGACAAGGAAGGAGCAGCCTGAGGGGCCCACGGAGAGGAAAGTGAGACCTACTAGCTCAGCGGTGCATGTTCCTTCAGCCACAGCACGGCTGAAGACATGGGGGTGGGGGTGTAGAGTGATGAGTTATGCCCGTGAGTATAACAAGGAAAGAGAGAAAGTAGCAAAGAACCTGAAGGTGTGTGCAAAGGAGTGTTACAAAGAGAGATCATGGGATCTAAGCTGAGTAACTGAGAAAGGAGAAGCGGAGGGAGTGACAGATGGTGGAAATTAGCAGGATCAATGGATTGAAGGTGCTGGTGAAGTGTAAGAATGGCTGGAGTTGGGACTTCCCTGGTGGCGCAGTGGTTAAGAATCCGCCCGCCAATGCAGGGGACACGGGTTCGAGCCCTGGTCCGGGAAGATCCCACATGCAGCGCAGCAGCTAAGCCCGGGCACCACAGCTACTGAGCCCATGTGCCACCACTACTGAAGCCCGCCCGACACAACTACTGAAACCGGCACGCCTAGATCCCCTGCTCCACAACAAGAGAAGCCACCGCAATGAGGAGCCCACGCACCGCAGCGAAGAGTAGCCCCCGCTCGCCGCAACTAGAGAAAGCCCGCGCACAGCAACGGAGACCCAACGCAGCCAAAAATAAATAATAAATAAATACATAAAATTAAAAAAAAAAAAAAAGAATGGCTGGAGTTAAGGTACAGGGGAGGGTGGAATAGAAAGAGGTGGTGACCAAAGAATGTGGTACTTGGAGAGGGAGTGGGTTAAACCCTTTGCTACTCGAAGTGTCGTCCCCGGACCACCAGTATCAGCAACACCTGCAGACTTGCGTGAAACACAGATTCTCAGACCTATTGAATCACAGTCTACATTGTAACAGGTGACCCATGTGCACACTAAATTTGGGGAAGAACTGGCTTCCGTTTGAGCCACACTGGGTCAACCTCCACTTGCCCAGAAGCCACAGGCACTCTATAAAAAGGTGTTATTGAACAGGTTTCTGAGGTTAGGGACTTCCCTGGGGCTCTGCTTCCCGTCCTCCACTTTAAACGGCTCATTTTGGCTTCTTGGGCTTCCATTCAGCTGCCTCCTGCTCTCCCCCTCAGTCCTGCCTTGCAGCCTTACAATATATGGTTGGCAGTCTTTGGATTCCATTTACCGATGGGGCCCCTTCAAGCGCCTCGCCCACATTCCCACCCTGCCTGTAGCGAACGGCCTCCCCCTCACTTCCTGAGACCAAGTTCCAGACACCCTGCCCCCTCTGCTCGCATTTGCCTTTGAGGGGGCAACCAGATTGCTCAGTGCCCTCGATCTGACCCGCATAGTTCCCTGTGCCCACAGAGATCTATTACTAGGCACTAATGCAAAATATATAGTATTGCCATCGTAGCTTTTTAAAGGTTTAGCTTCCTGCTCTAGTAATTACTCAGGGTTTTATGTCTTCTTTAACATGAGAAGACTGCCTTCCCTCTTTACAGTTAATTTTACAAAACAAGGGAAACAGCAGCCGTATATGACATTACAGAATGCAAGATGAAGTTGAGCCTAATTAATGCGGGCTTTGTTTTAATAACAGCTTCATTCCTAATAAACAGAGTGTGACATTTTCATTAACCTAGATACAAACTCCCACACAAATACTCACTCATGAAATAATATGAAAATACTGAATTTAGAATCTTTTGCTCTTCTCTTTCAAGACCCAAATGATTTTAGATGGTCACTTGTAATAGTTTTATTATGACTACTAAAAATCGCTAGTTAAAAGCCTTACTATTTGCAGGCCCCACGCTGCACATTCCATCCATCCTCATCTCAAGGGATGCTTGTGGGACTTCTGTGGGATCTGTACTATCGTTATGCTCGCTCTACAGGTGGGGAAACGGAGGCTTGGAAAGGTTAAGGGACACAGCCAGTGAGTGGTGGAGCCAAGTTTCAAACTCAAGGGTACCCGACTCCAAAGCAATGCCTCACTCACATCATTTTGGATCACACGTAGCTGTCACCTAAGGGTGTGGCCAGATATAGTTTCTTTGCACCTCTGCATCCCTAAGCATAAACATAGTCACTACTAAGTACTATATTAGTCGAATCCAGAAACTATAAACCAATGGTCTCTAATCCCATTATTGATAAATATTTGACACAGACATCCTTGGTTAGATGTGATCATTTTCCAGCTGTGTGATAATTCTTCCAGCTGTTTCTCAGCTAGAAGAAATCAATGAACAGAGTCAATCTGGCATCACTCTGCTAAACTGTGATGTTATAACAAACCTGCTTATCACCGTGGGGAGCTGAATGCAATCTCCAATGGGTGGGTGGCCCACCGGGAACAGAATCTGTTCTGCTGTCAGGAGAAAATGCTGGCAATGGCCACTTGTCGGATCGCTTCCTCCACCAAGGCAGCTAAGACCTCGGGTGAGTTTAGCAAGTGTACAGAAGAAATGGAATGGAGTCCAAACCTTCCTATGTGAGTTAATTACCATGAGACTTTGGACACACCATCTTCCTTCCCTGTATCACTTAACCTTACCCACGATTCAGGGATAACAATGGCTGGCCCTGCCTCCTCTGGCTTCCCAAGGACGATGCTGTTAAGATGACGTGACGGGCTCAAGACCCTTGGGTAGAAAGAGCTGAGGTTAATGAACCTGTGTCCACACACTCAGCGCTGAGCAACACAAAATCAGGCCAAGACACATGCACGTGGTAATCAGGGTTAGGCATGTGGGGTTCATAAAATATTTCTTTTGACGTTAGTGAAGCCAAAATAAAACAACAACAAAAGAAGCCTCAGAAACGGACCCTCCCCTTCTCCAGTCCCCATCTGTAAAACAGAAACAGAAACTCCTTGTCTTTAAGTAAAAATTACAGGGCAACCTTTTGAGTTTCCCAGATTTTAAAAAGGAACAAAAGCTTTAAGAAAATAAATAGCCTAAGGCCCATGCTACCTAACCTTTTTATGTTAATATGTTGTATATATGGATGAATATTTATCACTCCAGATTTATTACTGCCTCAATATTTATTACTGTCTCTCTGCATATTTCTCCAGCTGTCTTAGGTTGTCAAGTCTGATAAGGCAGGGGCCAAATCGAGTTGGTTCTTTTTGTAAAGCATGTGAAACTGTCATGCATCATTAGGCACTTAAAGGGTTTTTGATGAAGCTGATTATGAAGAATGAGAACAGTTAATACCACAGTAGGCATGTTTCCTGAAACCTTCCTGTCTTTCTGAAATGTCAGAAGATCACACGCTCACAGACGTGCAGAGCTCACGGAAGCCTGGGCTGAGAGATCATACAGAGCGAGCTGAGCACCATGTGGTCTGTGGCCAAGCAACAGCCACAGCAGGAGCAGCGCCCGGAAGCTCGTCCGAAAGGCAAACCTGGGGCCCCACCCCAGACCTAGTAAATCAGAAGGTGAAACTTCACAGGATGCCCCGGCAATCTGCATGCACATTCATGTCTGAGAAGCAGAGGCTAGAGAACCATCTAGATAAATGGCTTCCTTTTACAGACGAGGAAAGGCTGAGGGACGTTTCCGCAGTTACAGAGCGAGGGCTCGTACCTTCCGACCTCTCTTGCTCCTTTCAGGACTCTTCCTCTTTACATTACTTTTCTGTGGCTCCACAGCTTGCAGAGAACATTGCTTGTTTTTGTTTGCCACCGAGTCCTTTAATGTTTCAACATTTTGAATACACTCAGAGATGCTGGAAACAGAAATCAAGAAAACCATCTTACAGCCATGGGCTTACTCGCTGCACGCTGCCCACATCGTGACGGTGTGTGGAACTGGCGACCACGCTTCTTGGTCGAGACCTGGATCCCACATTTGTGGTACCTTTCAGGTCCAGTGATGCAGCCCAGCCCGCCATTCACCTTCGACCTCTGGTCGCTACTTCATTAACGGCTCCTAAGTCCTGGCTGACACATGGCTCCTGGAGTCCAACCAAATGAATATTATTCAAACCTTCAAGGATATGCATTCCAAGAAAAGCAAAACAAAGCCAGAACCATTTGAAAACTTGTAAAAACTGTGATTTGCTCTTGATCTGCTGGTCTGTCACTGCATCTTTTAAACCAGTTCCCTCCACAACTTCCCTACCCAGCTGTATTTCATCCTTCCTATATCAGATTAGGAGCCATTCATTTCTATGTAGGAGAATTTTACTATGAGTTTTCCCTCTGGAATCCAGCCACAAAAAATAGTTAGTGAGGAATATTCAATAATATTTAAATCCCATCCCTTCTGGGCCACTAATATTTTCCAAAAGGCTAAAAAAGGACTGACGTGCACTTTCATCAGATCTGTCCGTGCCATCTGTCTTGACTCACATTTAAATACCAACTGGCACCCTCCCAATATATGGTGACTTTTCTGGAAAAAAATATTAATTTCTCCAGGTATTGAAAAGATTGGCTGTACTTTTTCCCGCAAATCTAAGTTCTTTTCTACACATTTAGAGATCAGAAAAGAATACATTGGATATGAAAGAAAAGCACTTCACTGAAGAAGGCACGTTATAAAAACACGAAAGATTAATTGAATCAGAATTCAAAGTTTCGAGTTAAGGTGTGGAGAGAATGTGAACATTTTGCTGAAAGCGAAACATTTAGATTAGTTGGAGACCAGGACGGGCTGACTTTGTTATGGGTAGCACTTCCTAAATAAACCTTGAGAGGGAGTGCCAATCAAAAAGAGCCAGAAGGACACAGGCCAGTCTTGGAAGCATCCTCCTCTCTCTCAAGGCAACATTCTTCATAAGAGAACATCATTCTGTCATTTGGGGTACAAAGCACCCCAGAAAATACCAGTTAAGATGAAGGAAAAAAAAGTACAAAGAGAAGATACTGCTGATGCTCACATCCCAGGAAGTCTATCCTGAACTGGTTGAGGTAACAGGTTTGAGGGAACCTTCACCGCATCTTTGGGGAGGTGTTAAGACAGTATTTTAAGCACTTAGAACAGGGCCTAGCATATATTAAGTGGAATATAAGATCAATCAGCATTGGACTGCTATTCCCAAATTCTCCCCAAAACAGCAACTGAGTGAAACTATGTAACTGCTGCCCTTTAGATGAGGCACGTGCTCCCTGTTTGCCACAGTCCTTACCACTCCCTGTTGTCTCCCAGGTACTGCATCCAAGCACCAGCTGGTTTTGATCATTGCCTGGCACTGTTGTTCTTAAAGCAGATTAAGAGGAAAGGGATGTAGTTTTACCCATCTCTTTACCAAATCGCTGACCTCCTGAGAGGGCTTTGAGATCCTCTGGCTCACTCATTTCTGGTACCCACCTGAGTTTCTTGCCCTGGCTAAAGCTATTACCTGGATAAAGCTGCTACTTCTGCTGGGAACATGCTCCCCCGCCCACCCCCGCCTTCCCATCTGCCCAATTAGAATTCACTTTTTAAGGCTTATGCAGTCTTTCTGACCTAGTCAGTTGGAATCTTCTGCTTAATTGTTGTGTACTAAAATTTAGAACTAGTTCTCTGGACTCCAGAACATTTTAGGCCAATGGTTGAATCTTCTGATCTTCTCCCTAACAGTTTTTTTGTTTGTTTGTTTTGTTTTTTGTTTGTTTGCTTGCAGTACACGGGCCTCTCACTGTAGTGGCCTCTCCCGTTGTGGAGCACAGGCTCTGGATGCGCAGGCTCAGCGGCCATGGCTCACAGGCCCAGCCGCTCCACGGCACGTGGGATCCTCCTGGACCGGGGCACGAACCCGTGTCCCCTGCATCGGCAGGCGGACTCAACCACTGCGCCACCAGGGAAGCCCAAAAGTAATACTTTTAAAGATACTTTAAAAACAAATATCTTGAAACAAAATTGAAGACAATTAATTCCACTGGAATATGAAGGTTTTTCTTCTTTAGTCCTTTGGAAAGTGGAGAAAAGAACTAAGGCCTTTTCCAACAGGGCCGAAGATCTCCCTAACGTTTTATGCCATGAATGAACATAGTTTGGAAATGAGAAGATATCTGGGTTTAGTGCAAAGACTAAGCCTACAAAAACATCTAAGGCTGGAAATAGATTCTCCGAAGAGACGTCTGAAAACACACATTGATGAGTGTCCCAAAAGCATGTGGAGCTTTGACTTGCCATTCTTTATCCTTGCTTATTTTATCTAAGTCACTTCGCAGGCTCCTGACTCATTACATTAAAAGACAGGCTGTTTCAGATGACCTTGTAGGTACAGAATAATCAGAGCAATTGACAAAGAAGGGAAAAAAATTGTACAGTGCAGAGATGTTGCTATTTAGGAAAGGAAACATTGACTGCTTGGTGCAGGAAAGAGCAAGCCTGTCTTCTGGCCCTTAAACCCTCCCTCCTATAACAGAAACACTGGCAGCGGGCGGACAGCATACACCAGGCGCTGTTCTACGCACTTTTCATGTGACGACAACCCTATGAGGGAAATACGACTATTATCCCCATTTTACTGATGCAGAAACTGAAGTATAGAGTACAGGTTAATTATTTGCTCAAGGTCATAGAGTTGGTAGGGGGAGGGGCAGGGAGGCAGACACACAACAACAAACAGTCTGGCTTCTAACCTCTCGAGCTTTATTCGGCACCCTTTCACTCACTTCTCCATCACCTTCCTTCTCTCCTACAAATGCTCGAGTTTCACCCACAGCGGCATTATAAGTTAAAAGTCGCTGATGTCTGGATCTGGTGAAACCCTAGCCAGGTCTCAGCCTTCTCAGACCTTTCCCTTCAAATAAACATATCATGGATTGGCGGCGAGATGAGTGAAAAGAGTCCACAGACTAGATCCCAAGCAGCCTTTCCATTCCTGGAATCCCCCCAGCCCATCCCCATCTTCTGTCAGCACTAGTCACACACCCAGCCTGAAAGGTTATCATCTTCATGGAATTTTCCACCATCCCTCAATCCTAACACAATGTGTACAAACAAGGCAGTCTCTTGTCATTTACAGTTTAGTCAGTAAAACAAAACAAAAAAACACAAACCAGCTTCTAATCGTAATAGAGCAATACCATTATCCTCAGACAATACTGAATTACTTAGGAGTTCGATATGGAATATTATCAGTTCCTTCTGAATGTCTGTTCTGTATCGAAAATGTGTTAAGTACTACTAAGTATGCCAATAGGAATAACATTACTCCTTCCCTCGTGGTTAAATTCCCCTTCTTTACTTCCATTTCCTACGAGGTCAACTATTTCAGATTGAGTATCTGAGGATCAGTGGAGATACTCAGAATTTGGCTCCTTCGGAGAGAGACGGGGCCTTTGAGTTGTAAAATTGAAAACACCTTGAATACTTTGTTAGAAAGCCAGATGCAGAAGAAATATTATCGCTTATTATGCATATTACATCATGAAATTAAATCAATTTATGAGCACCTCACTGAAACTCCGAGAGAACTACCAGAAAGTCTTTATCAAGGAATGTTAAAGTAACTGTTAGCAATGAAGAAACTGCATAAAACTCATTATTACTAATTTAAGAAATGCCAAAGAAGACGTTCTATTTCGTGTATGCCTATTTCATTTCAGTGAACAGTTTTCCTAGATGGACTAATGATTTCAGCTCCTCCAATTCTATGGGAGTCTTAAGTTCGACAACTGTAAACTCTCTAATAATGGTGGTTTTTAGAAATATAACTTTAAATAATTCATAATTAGGGAAGATACATCTATACAAATTGCTAAGATAAAAGTCAGAACATTAAAGCCATGAGAAAGAAATGTGACTTGTATGTAAAAAAAATAAAATGAAGCAATAGATTCTTACTGGAGAGATGGAAAGGTTGCATAAACTTCGAAGAATGAGGTCCCTGTGGGCAGGTGAGGAAGGGAAGGAGAACATGGTGCCAGCAGAAGTAACAGCTTTGGCTCTATCGCGAAGGGCGAGTCATAAATGCAAGTGCTGACCGGGGTCAGGCAGGTACCATATATGAGTGTAGTGTTCCAGAGGAATTCAAAGCCTTCTTAAAAGGTCTACGATGCAGTAGAAAGGTGGGTAAAGTGTTACTTTTCTTTATTCTAAGGAAAACAACAGTGTCATGCAATGATAAAAAGGCAGAAGGTGGTTGGCTGCATTATCTGGCAGACAATAAAGAGTGGTGAGGACTGTGGCAAACATGCCTCATCTAAATGGACAACCACTAAGCATACATATCTAACTCCTTTGGGGCAACTTGGGAATGTGAAATCCAGTGCTGGCAGATTTTTTTTTTTTTTTTTTCTTAAGAGAAGCTAGAAACCTGGATTTTCACATGGTAGCTCATAGTGTTTAAACATATGCTACTAATATAAATTAAAAAATACTACTCTACCTCCCAACATTAAGTGGGCCAACAAATTAGGCTTGAGGATCAGGTCTGAGGGCCACTTGATATATGGCTTCTGCTGAGGAAGGGAGTAAGGTGGAATTTGGGTGGCAAAGGCCTGGCATTTCAATCTCAGATGTACTACTTTGTGGCATTGGAACAGTGCTTCAACTTCCTGAGGTCAGCACTTTGTGCCAGAAAGATGCTTGGAGACTAAATCAGCAGCCTATGTAAACAGGCAGAAGAGTTTAGTCATTAAGAAAGAATGTGGGCTTTGGAACCAGTTCAGATGCAGTCATTTGCCCTCGCTCCTCATCAGGGCAAATTATTTCACCTCTCTGTGTCATAGTGTCCTCTTCTTTAAAATGCCACTGACCTCATAGGGTGTTGAAGATTTAACAAGTATTAACTGCTTTTTGACACATGTGATCAATATAACAGGACCCCTTGCCTTCCTTCCTAACCCCCACCAAACAAAGAATAACCTAAGAGGCAATTGCATCCTAACGTCTTTCTGAATTTGGACATGGAAAGCTCTGTACAGTATGACACTGAATCAAGTTTTCAAATTGAAATGACCTACAAGAAATGTTAAAAGTTCTTCACTTTATTTTTTAATGAAATTTTAATTTTTAGATGATTGTAGATTCATATGCAGTTGCTTATAATACAGGGAGACCCCAAGTATCCACTGCTCAGTTCCCTGCAATGGTAATTTCTGGAAACACTATAGTACAATATTACAACCAGGATATTGACAACCATACGGTGAAGATACAAAAAACGTTTTCACCACCATGCGGGATTACACATATTGCCCTTCTATAGCCACACCCACTTCCCTCCTGCCCCTACCACATCCTTAACCCCTGTCAACTACTAATCTGGTCTCTATTTCTATAATTTTGTCATTTTTAAAGAATGTTACATAAATGGTACCATACAGTATGTTACCATTTATGACTGCCCTTATTCAAGTAGCATAATTCCCTGGAGATTCATCCAAGTTGTTGCGTGTATCAGTAGCTGGTTCCTTTTTATTGCTGAGTAGTACTCCATGTTATGGATGTACCACTTTTGTTTAACCATTCATCTGCTGAAAGGCATCTGAGTTGTTTCCAGTTTTGGCTGTTACAAATAAACCTACTAGAAATATCTGTGCAAAGATTTTTGTGAGAACATACTTATTAATATCTTTGGGATAAATGCCCATGTTTAGCTTTTGAAGAAACTGCCAAACTCATTTCCAGAGTGTCTACAACATTTTACATTTCTACAGTAATATGTGAGTGATCCAGTTTTCCCACATCCTTACCAGCATTTGGTGTTGTCACTGTTTTATATTTTAGCCATTCTGATAAGTGTGTAGAGCTATTTCGATTTTGTTTTAATTTGCATTTTCCTAATGGCCAATGATGTTGAACATCTTTTCATGTGTTTATTTGCCATCTGTGTACCCTCTTCAGTGAAATGTCTATTTCTTTTGTCCATTTTATGATTGTATTATTTGTTTCTTTTTATTGTTGAGTTTTACTAATCTTCTGTTAGACACATAGTTTGCAAATATTTTTTTCCCACTTGGTACCTTGCCTTCTCAGCCTCTTAGCGGAGTCTTTTGCCAAGGAAAAATTTTAAATTTTGGTTATGTCCAATTTATCAAATTTTCCTTTTATAGATTGTGCTTTTGGTGTCAAGTCTAAAAACTTCTTACCTAGATCTTAAAGATTTGTTTCTATATTTTCCCCAAGAGTTTGATGTTTTACATTTAAGTCCATGATCCATTTTGAGTTAATTTTTGTAGAAGATGTGAGACAGGTCACAATTAATTCCTTTTTAACATATGGATGCCCAACTGTTCCAGTGCTATTTACTGAAAAGGCTAACTTTCCTTCACTGCGTTGCTTTTGCATCTTTGTCAAAAGTCAGAATCACTTTATGTTGTTTATAAGTCATACAGTCCCTGGTACTCTGCTAGACCAGCTCAAATGGACTAAGGCAGTAGTTTAAAATATCTCAAATTTATAACCTCACAGATCTGGAAGTCAGAAGACCCACTGCATTCCCTCTCCTGGTGCTAAGGGAGAATTGGTTTTCTTGCCTCTTCCAGATTCTAGAGGCTGTCAGTAAAGCTATTCTTGTGACCCTGCATCACATTGCCTTTTCTCCTTCTGCTTCCATCCTTATATCTCTTTGCCTGGCCCTCCTACCTGCCTCTTTTTTTTTAAATTTTATTTATTTTTTTGGCTGTGTTGGGTCTTCGTTGCTGTGCACGGGCTTTCTCCAGTTGTGGCGAGTGGGGACTACTCTTCGTTGCAGTGTGTGGGCTTCTCCTTGCTGTGGCTTCTCTTGTTGTGGAACACGGGCTCTAGGCGTGTGGGCTTCAGTAATTGTGGCTCCAGGCTCTAGAGAGCAGGCTCAGTAGTTGTGGCGCACGGGCTTAGTTGCTCCGCGGCATGTGGGATCTTCCCGGACCAGTGATCGAACCCGTGTCCCCTGCATTGGCAGGCGGATTCTTATCCACTGCATCACCAGAGAAATCCCTACCAGCCTCTTAAAAGAACTCTTATGAATACACTGGGCCCACCCAGATAATCCAGGAGATTTTCTCCATCTCACAATCCTTAGATTAGTCACCTCTGCAAAATCCCTTGACCATGTAAAGTGACAGATTTACAGGTCCTTGGAGTTATGATGTGGATATCTTTAGGGGCTTACCACACTTAGCTTCTTGTAACCATACACTTATATCTTTTGCCAAATTTGGCAAGTTTGCAGCCTTTATTTCTTCAAGTACTTTTTTAGCCCTTCTCTCTTCTTCCTCTTCTCCTGGGACTCCATGCCACAAATGTTAGATCTTTAGTTATAGTCCCACAGGTCCCTGAGACTCTGTTTTTATATGTTCTTCAGTCTGTTTCTCTCTCTGTTCAGACTTGGGTAATTTGCATTGTTCTATCTTCCAGGGCACTGATTCCTTCCTGTGTCCCCTCCATTCTGCTGTTCGGGCCATCCATTGAGATTTTTGTTTTGGTTGTTATGTTTTTCCAGCCTAAAGCTGAGACTTTCTGTTTTCTCATTTGTATCCAGCCTGTTCATAATTGTTCAGTGAAGCATGTTTATGATCGCTGCTTTAAATTCTTTGTTAGTTAATTCTCCCATCTCTGTCATCTCAGTATTGGCTGCTATTGATTGTCTTTTTTTCACTCAGTTCTGGTTCTTGGTAGGACGTGATTTTTTTTTTTTTATTGAAAGCTGGACATTTGGGGTATTATGTCATGAGACTCTGGATTTTACTTAAACTTTCTGTTTTAGCTGCCTTCCTCTGATACCGCTCCAGCAAGGGAAGGGAAAGACTATGTCATTATTGACACATCAGGGGAGAATTAGGTTCCCCACTACACCTCCACTGACATCTGAGAGAGGGACAGATAGGGATGCTGGGCAGGGGGAGTTCTGGCTCTTCACTAGGTCCCTATCCTATGCCTTCCTGGCTGGGAGGAGCAGTGTTACTGCTTCCTATGCGGTCTCCACTGACACCACCCTAGTGGTTGGGAGGTGTGCAAACCCAGGCTCCTTGTGTGGTTTCCACTTACACAGGGGTGGAGGTGGCAGGTTTTGTTACTACCCAGCAGAAATCAAAGTCTTGGCTCCCTACTTCTGAGCCTTCTATGACACCACCCAGGGCGGGGAGTGGGCTGGGTGCTTCCTTAGAGCCTGGCAAGGCTAGACGTCAAGGCTTCCCAATCAGCCTTTGCTGACAGGGTGGGACCACCATTTTTTCTGTGATGTTTGGCTGGAGGACAGCGGCTGGTGTTGAAAAGTTTTGTCTTGCTAGGGTGTCCCTGTTCTAGTCTTTTGGCTAAAGAGGACAGGCTTTGGTTGCTGTCATTGTTGTTTTGTCTGTTCCTGTTGTTTCCTGATGGCTGGCTTCTCTGACTCTAAATTGGATGTATTTTGCCAAACATATGAGGCAAAAAGAAAACCCATGTAACTAATCATCATGTCACTCCTTGGGTCTTGAGGTTCTTTTTCTCCACCTTTCACAGTCTTCTTACGTTTGTTTTACAGAGTGTCTAGGGTTTTAGTTATATTTTGTCAGTATAACAGGGGAAAAGTATGTCTACTCCACCTTTCCAGAAGCATAAGTAGTCCTTCCTTTCATTTTGAGGTTAAAATTAGAAAACTTGTCAAGCAAGGAAATTGCACTTACTGTGCTGAGGACACTACAAGTAGCTGCAAAGTTTACAGGAAATCAATTTCAAATACTTATCAAATAATTTAAGGAAAACTTTAAAATTTTGCCATGGCGTTTAACCCATAAAAAAAATTGACAAAGAGTATATTTTAACTGTTCTCAAAAAATACCCAATGATTTTAGTTAACTTGGTATTTGAGGATATTTTAAGAAAAAGAAAGGGACTTTTTCTCTGTGGCCAATGTTTTGCAATTAGTTACCTATAATACTGAGGTTTTTTAGTTTTTTTCCTACTTCAGTCATTATCTGAAGGCTTCTTTCCTTCCCAAGCTGTCTGTAAGAATTAGCTGCATGGATATTATGTGTGATTATATTTATATTATCTGAAAGCTTTTCTCTCACATCACCTCTTTATAGAATTTAAGAGAACTAGATGCGTGCTGCAGGATGGCAGACAGAATCCCAATATTACATCTATTTTCCTTTAATCAGCCCTTTATTTTTAGATAAAATGGACAGAGTAGCAAAAGCACAGCTAAAAGTAAATAAAAGTCTGTTGAAAACACATTGAGATGAAGTCTGTTGTCAACAGAAATTCCTTTTTGCAGATCAATGCGAAGGATTACTCTTTAAATTTTGTTTTAAAAAGTGTCCAAATTAAATAAGATACAGTAAGTAGCAAGAAACGTACAAATTATAATAACCTTCAAATAGATAAAGGCACTTGAAAACCACCTAAGAGGAGCTCTGAGTTAGGACGTTTGGGCATTTACTTGGAACAGTTGTGGGAAAATCAGGGTTTGGATTTTGTGTTCCACTTGCCAATTAGAAGCAAATGGCAGCTCCTCAGGGTATACTCTAAATTCACCACATTATTTCTTCACATAGCCATTCTCCCTTCCTTGGGTGAACAGAAGGAAAATGCATGGTACGGTACTCAGTGAGATGTAAAATAAGGATTAACAAGCCATTCTGGCGATTTAGCTAAAATTAAGATTCATCAACCAGCTTGACTCATAGCCAATCTGGCAAGAAAGCATCCTAGAAAGCAAACTAACAGTGAAGTGACAAGCAGCACAAAAAAATGAAATAACTCACAGAAGCATTCAAATCATGAAAAGGTGTATTGTGTTCTGTGATCAACCAAGTCCATTGCTAGAAAAACAAGAGTCCATTCTGTACTCAGTAAGCTAGTCCAAAGCAGCACACTGTAAAATCTGCTTAAGGAAACAAACAGTATATTCCACTACCTATATATCTCCACAGAAGAGAATTTATCAGTGGAGAGGAACACACAGGATGGTGTGGAGATTTATTTTCCCTTTATGTGAAAAGGACACGTGAAATATCCTGATAGAGCTGAGGTGTGGCAGCATGAGAAGGAACCCTCAGCCTGGAGCCCAGCACTGCAGGCGGTCACTTGGATGTGCCAGGCAGCAGGCGATGCTGAAGATACAGAAGGGAGATTATGTGTGCTGCCCACCAGGGTTTTAAGACTTTAGACAGTTATAGGAAGGGAGGCATTTTAATGCCATTGGACTCATCCCAAGATAGATCAAGGATCAGTGAAGAAACACTGATTTAAAACTTAAGGTTCTTGGGAATTCCCTGGTGGTCCACTGGTTAGGATATGGGCTTTCACTGCCATGGACCCGAATTCAATCCCTGGTCAGGGAATTAAGATCCCACAAGCCAGGCTTCCCTGGTGGCGCAGTGGTTGAGAGTTCGCCTGCCGATGCAGGGGACACGGGTTCGTGCCCCGATCCCGGAAGATCCCACATGCCGCGGAGCGGCTGGGCCCGCGAGCCATGGCCGCGGAGCCTGTGTGTCCGGAGCCTGTGCTCCGCAACGGGAGAGGCCACAGCAGTGAGAGGCCCGCGTACAGCAAAAAAAAAAAAAAAAAAAAAAAAAAAAAAAAAAAAAAAAAAAAGATCCCACAAGCCACGTGGAGTGGCCAAAAAAACCCACAGAAAAACAAACAAAAAAAAACCCTTAAGGTTCTTCAGCACTGCACATTTACTCTAAGTTTAAATATTTTAACATTGCCTAATTACCTCATGTTTTTTCAAAAATAGCTCTTCAATATCTATTCTCTTAAGAGAGCTTCAGATTTGGGTGCATGTCTTTGATTATGTATTATTTACATGCCCACTCCTTCTTAAAAGGATTTGAAACAGTCTCAGTGATTCAATTTATGAAAAAAATGTACTAAACTCAAGGCCATGTGTTGTAATAGTGACTCACTAAAATTACAACTGGATATGAATGCTACATTTACGATCTTTAATCACCCAAAGTCCATTTTTCTCCAAAAGAAGAGCTCTTAGAACTAAAATTAACATTCTATAATCATTATTAATTGGGGATTTTTTTAACCTCTCTATTTGTTCCTCTAGTGCATATAACCCTAATGTGTTTACCCTTGTTATGGGTCAATAGCAAAACGATTATGTTATCTTTAGGTGTAATAAGAGTAAACTGGGTAAGGAGACCTGGAAAAATAGTTGGAAAGTGCTAAGCCTTTAAAAAGAAGCCAAATAAATCTGCTTGCCAAACAAACATTTAAACCAAACTATTACACACACATTCAGAAAAAAAGGTAGCTTAACATGCCAGTAGAAAGATCCAGAGATGCTAAGCTCTAACAAGGGCAAGGGAAAGTTATTATCAAAAATGTCCAAATGAAAGACTTTGGACAAAATGAAGAAGTTCATTTATCATCCTTAGGGGAAAAAAGTTAAATCAGTAAAGAACTCTTTCTTTCTTGGCAATAAAGGCTGGTCTATTTGTTTTTCGCTTTCTTGGAAATCAATGTACCAAATTTTTACTGTTCCGTCTTGAAATTCAATATGCTAAAGTATTTTACAAGTGGAGACTGATCAAACTCTGTCAAGAACTGTGAAGGCTCTGAGATTTTATCCAACTTGTAAGCTAACAAATTGGCCTGCCACATTTCATGGATGTTGTAAGAAGACACAAGACTCTTGGGTCAGAGACAAAGGGTTGTATTACTTGCAGCCTGGCAAGCAAGCAGCACAAGTTTCCTGTTTAGTCACTTCTGCTTGGTGCTCAGGTCCCAGGGGTGCTATAGAGGGGCTCAGGTGGGTGCTGTGCTTATAGTGGGTTTGCATCACACCTAAAGAACCCTGAGTTTGGGGAACATTATGGAGCCTTGCCCTAGATGGAAACATTTTTATATTGGATAGTAAATAAACCTACCCTTTGCTCTGAATGTAGACACTATCTCTGTCTTCTAAGGCTATTTACATCACAAACATCCTTGAAAAAAACAGTGCTTCTACTTGCAAGACATGCGGAAACGTGAGAGACCTGTCCCAATACTCTCATTGAAAACAAACAAACAAAAACAAACAACAAAACCTGTGAAGATTGATTGAAATCGCACTACATTTACACGTTAATCTGGGGAAGGACCGCATCTTTCCTATACTGAGTTTCCCAATCTATGGACACTGTATGTCTTTCCATTTACTCAGGTCTTTTATGTGTTTCAAATAAAGTTTTATAACTCTCTTCATAAAGGTAAGATCTTTCTTGAGTCTTTGTAGGTTTCTATTGCTAACGTAAATGATATTTTTATATTATTTAAAACAATCTAAAACAACTGTCTAATTCTCCTTGGTATATAGGAAGACAATGGTGATATAGCCCACAATCTTTCTAAACTGTCTCCCAGGTAACTTCTGGAACTCCTTCTCTGCTTTATCAATCAGTCAACAGTATTCCGCAAATATTCAGTGATGTCCTTGGAGTGGATTATAAACACAGCTAAGGGCTTCCCTGGTGGTGCTGTGGTTGAGAGTCCGCCTGCCAATGCAGGGGACACGGGTTCGTGCTCCGGTCCGGGAAGATCCCACATGCCGTGGAGCGGCTGGGCCCGTGAGCCATGGCCGCTGAGCCTGCACGTCCGGAGCCTGTGCTCCGCAACGGGAGAGGCCCACGTACCGCAAAAAAACAAAACAAAACAAAACAAAAAACCCACAGCTAAGCATTTATGGAGCTCTTACTATGTTCCAGGTACTATACTTACGCTTTCTATGTAGTAGCTCTTTTATTTCTCAAAACAGTGTATAAGATAAATTCTGCTATTTAGACAAGGACAACAAAATAGAATATGTAACTTGCCCAAGATCACACATTGGTAAGTGGAAGAATATGCTAAATGTCCTCAAAGAATTTCCAGTCAGTCCAGCCTTAAGATTTATGTATGTGTGAAAATTTCAAGTCCTGAATATAGTGATTTTCCTCTCCAGTCGGGAGTTTCCAGGATTGGCTGAGATGGGGCTCTGGACCTCAAGTCCGGAAACTTACACTGAAGGTCTGCCCCACACCGCCTAGCTTTTTGATGAGTGCAGGCAAGTAATGTACCTGCTTAAGTCTTCGTTTTCAACACCACAATGAAAATGCTGCTTGCTCTATCAATTTCACAGGCTTTGAAGGGAAAGTGAGAAAATAATAGCAAATTGTGTCAAATGTCATAAAATGTAGATGAAGTGCAAATTGTTCTAAAAATGCGGGTATCGATCCTTACTCTCTGACTTAGGCAGTGTCTCTGTAACATCCTGTCATTCTGTTTTTATCTTCATTTCAGAATCACTTCAGCAAATGTTTGATCGGTTACTATAGAACAGATTCAACACTAGACACTGGGGAAATAAACATTAATATGTTGTGAGGTCTGCCTTCAAGGAACTTACAGTCCAGCGGGAGAAAGAGAGACCACTAACGGGGCGATTACAATAAAGTGTGAGCTGCTCTGGATATGGGATACTCTAAACAAAGCATTACGGGAGTGCAAATAAAGGACATCTAAACCAGATTCACTTGGAGTGGCTGGACAAGCAGGGACAGCTGCTCAGAGAAAGGGGCACCTGAAAAGGGAAGCAGGAGTTAGTTAAGGTAGTTAAGGGATTCAGGGAATAGTTTATGCAAAGTCTCGGGCCACATTTAAGGAACTTTGAGTTGATGTATAACTAGAACACAGAACACACAGGAAGGTGTAACAAATGAGGCTGGATGTGAAACAGAGAAGGACCCCATGGTCCTTCCCCCCACGTCCTCTGTCTGCCTTTTGTCTGTGGACAAATCTCAGCCAAAGAAGAAGTTTCATCAGAGAAGTAAGAAAAGGCAGAAACAAAGGAAAGCAGTCAAATGGGACAAAACAAAAATAGCTTAGTCAGTAAGCAGAGTTAAGGACATGTAGCTTCTTCTCAAGGGGGCTAAAGATAATATTCTGAGCCATATCCTGTGCGCTGTCTTATAGATACTGAGACCTCCACCAGGTGAAAGAAGTTAACTACATGATGACCGGACTATAGCCATGACATAAGCTGCCACAATTCCAAGAATTGGACTGAAGAAAACGGGAACAAACCGACCCTGGAACTGAAGATGAACTGTACTTAAAACAATCATGATGACGCCAGTCAGACCACCGATGACCAATGTCAAGATGACTGTCAGAGCTGACTCTGCTGTTTTGGCATGTAGCCCCCTCCCTTCACCTATAAAAGCTCCTGCCTATTGACTGTCAGTCGGGGGGAGTCGGCCTTTGGACAGGCGTCTGCCCTCCCACCCCCTGCAGGTTACCAGCATCCAAAATAAAGCAAGCTTTCCTTTCCACCAACCTTGCCCCTTTACTGGCTTTTGAGCGGTGAGCAGCCAGACCCCACTTTCAGTTACAGATTGACAATCAGGGACCAGATCACTAAAGACTTTGTATGCCATGCTAAGGAGTTAGCACTCTTTCCTGGAGACCACTTTCAGAAAAATCAATGAAGAATTTTAAAGAATGGCATGAACAAGTTGGCATGTTAGGTAATTCTCCCTGGCACCAGTGTAGAAAACAATATAGTTCTGGCTAAGTATGGCAGAATGGAGACCAGTTAGAAAACTTTAAAAATCATATTGAGCCATATGTCGTCCAGATGATAAGACTCTAAACTAAGAGAATGGCAAAGGGATTTGAAATTCAAAGGCAGATTCAGTATTTAATAGACATAGTGTATAAAACTTGGTGGCCAAGGGCTATGAAGAGTGAAGGATTATAGAGGCCCCAGAGTGACTTCCTGTTTTATTTGCCAGATCTACTGAACGGGTGATGGTAAGTAAGGCAAAGACTACAGGAAGAGATAAACTGCGGCAGAAGACAGTATACAGGGGCTGGGTGTTTGAACATGTTAAGTTAGAATATCATACAGCGAATATTCATTTTGTGTCAAGCACCAAGGGGAACTCTGAAAGAAGCACTAAACGCAATTCTTTTCCTCTATGGTCTGGTTAAGAATAAACATATATGAATAAACTATTCACGGCATTACCTGATAAATGCTAGGGTCAGTGAAACCTGCAACAGTGAGTGGCCAATTTTATCAATGAGTGGTACCACAGTAGTTGTATCCTAGATCATAGGGTGAAGCAATAAACACTGACAGTATTAGTTTGGACACCTGTCTGAATAAAGATAAATCCATCTACGAATATTAAACTGACATCACTTTCTACAATGAGGCTTCAGAGAAAAACATTTATTCTGAATATGATTTCATCTTTGTCAGATATGACAAATCCATAGAATCTTTGCATCTCAGAGCAAAGAGGTTTCTAAATGTCAATCAACTAATCATCAAATGTTGATGTCCCTCCACAGATTCAGCAATATTAGCTTGGTCCAAAATTTTATCCCTTGTCACAGAACTGATCTGACAACTGCCTTGTAAATTAAGTTCACCATTAGGAGCATGTGTTTGCCAATATCATACAGAAAAAAGAACTAAGAAAATTATTTCTCAAGTCAATGGCCTATGTAAATAACTCAATTAGAAGGGCGTATAATCTGATTTAACAATTCATTCTTTAATCCATAACTGATCTCAAAACTAGAGTCAGTTTCTTGTGGTGGTGAGCTCCAACAGAGAAATCACAGGAAAATAGAGGAGGTGAAGCATAGAACACGAGCTCTATCAGATCTCCCTTAAACCCCAACTCAGACTTCCTCAATTCCTGACACAGGCAAGTCACGCCATGACTTCGACTAGATTTCCTCTCCTACAAGGGGGAATTGTGAGGTCTTAATGATACACTGTACATTAATGTGCTTGAGCAATACTTGGTTTTCAATTAATGTTTAATGAATGAAGTCTCCAAGACACATACTGAACAAAACAAACTATAAAACGAAGAAAATGATATGCTAACAGTACAGGACCCTTTTTGGCACCATCAAAACCAGCTGTACAAAAACAGAACTATGTACCTGACACGAGGCTGCCCTAGGTAAGTCATCCTACCTCCAGTGGCTGAGCCAGGAAGCCAGGTCACAGCTGGCACTTGGGCCGATAACCTAGCACAATTAATTTTAACCTGAGGGTGGTCATAAAGTCTATAAATCCGTGAATGCACATAACATATGGTATATTAATGTTACTTTACAATATACCATATCTTCTAGGACATATATGTCTGTTTCCACGCTTTACAGGCCATCTACATCATCAGCACAAAATGCTTTCACTATAGTCACAGAGCCGAAGTCTCTCCCCACTTTACGAATCCACTGCTCTTTAAACTGCAGTTAAAGCTTTGCTTTTCTTTTCACTTCAAGATTGTCACTGAGGTTCCTCTTTTGCTTACAGACAAATGCGGGCAGGTGGGGGGGCCATTTTGCTTTCACAGTACGATGCCTTGTCTTGTATGTTAGACCCCCAGAGGTGGCCCTAAGCCCGCCTCCCGCCATTAATGATGGAAAGGAGGCTAACCCCCAACAACAAGCAACAAAATGTCCCTTTGGGAAAACCTGTGACCATGATGCTGGGGCCTGTAAAGGCCAGCCTTTCCTCTGCCAATTCTGCAGGACATAAGAGTCAGGCTTCAAGGGAGACAGAACCCCTTTCCTCGCTTCCAGGAAGCTCATGCAAGTTGGGTTCATGCCCGAGGCAGGCAATTCACAACTGGGGTCCAGCGTGGGTGGTGGCAGACATCCTAGTAGATGTTAGTCTACAGCTCACAGCTGTCCTGCCCTTGCCTGCTGCAGGGGCCCAATGGAGGGGGCGTGACAGTGCGGAGGGGGGCGGGGGGCACCCTGCTCTGGGAGAATTTTCTCTTGCTCTCTTTTCATGCTCCTCCTCTCTACATATTCCCCGGGGGCAAGGGTGTGTCATGAGCTGAGTTGTGTGTCCCCAAAATTCATATGTTGATAGTCCTAATTCCCAGTACCCCACAGTGTGACTGTATTTGGACATATGGCCTTTGAAGAGGTAATTAAGTTAAAATGAGGTCATTAGGGTGGGCCCTAATCTAATCTGATGAGTGTCCTTATACGAAGAGGCCATGAGGACACACAGACAGACATCACGGACGCACGTGCCCAGAAGGATATTGATGTGAAGAGGCATGGAGGGGACAACCATATGCAAGCAGAGGAGAGGCCTCAGAGGAAACCAATCCGGCTGGCACATTGGTCTTGGACTTCCAGCTTCCAGAACTGTGAGGATATACATTTCTGCTGTTCAAGCCATGCAGTCTGTGGTATTTTGTTATGGAACCCTAAAAAACTAAAAATACAAGATGCCTTCCTTCCCCAAAGTCAGGTCAACCTAAACTTTATTATGAGATTAAATCTCCAGATAAATAACGTTCAGTACCCTGTCAACAGAAGAAAATAAAGCTGGAAGCTTCTTCACACTGTCACACTAGACGGGGGCAGGCGGATAATTTATTTACGTCAATGTGTTTTCAAGCCAGCTTTTACCGAAGATTTCTAATTATCAGTGTGCTTTCCACGCAGCAACCCTCCTCCATCTCTTCAGTATCATTTTCACAACTCTTGGTTCAAGAGCCACTTAAGAAATAAATGATTCATGGCAACTGAAAGCACGATAATTTTCTGTGAGGCATGATGGTCGGGTGTCTAGGTCTATGGGGTGATTAAAAACTGCTACCGCTTAACCCTCTTAATTTCTTTTATGGAAAAAAGGCAAAAAGAGACCCAGAAAGACCCATGAAGATCAAATCTCTCCTTTGTAATATACATTCCCCCCCACCCCACCCCAGGACTTAAAATTCTACCTTTAAGAAAGAAAATGAAAGTTTTCCTTCAGAAAAGCCAGACATTTCTGGTTCTGTTCCAAGATGAGATGTATCGGGTCCTAGGTGTGAGAGAAGGCCATGTTCATTCATGAGACGGATTAACCCACAAAGGATTTCTGAATTCTGCAGAGCTGTTCTTCCCATCTTCATGCAGGCAGGACTGGCTACAAAACGGGGCAGATCAGTTTGCCAGTCAAAACATGCACCAGCGGTGTGATCTTGGGCCACATGCTTAATCACACAGCCTGTTTCCTAATCTGTAACCCAGGGAGCATACAAGCCATTTACAGGGTTGTTGTGAGAGTTACATGGGATATTCAGGTAAGCACCATCCTTAGACACAAGATTTCTCAAAAATCGGTCCATGGACTCTGTGCTTAAAAGCTGGAGGCTTAATGAAGTCTTGGGTCCCACTTCACATCACTAGACCAAGTTGGGGTCTGGAAATCAGCACTCTGCACATGCATTTTAACGAGTGAATTAAGGCTGTGAGGCCCAATCTGAGTCAGGACAGAGGGCAGAAGAGGAGCCCAAGATCAGCGTTTTAGCATCAAGTCAGCAGTGCCCGTTCTGTTCTCAGCAGGTACCCTGGTCCCAGGATCTGGGCTCCAGCCCGAGGCACCAGCATCCCCGTCCTGGTTCTGGTTCACCTGTTGTCCTGCCCTGAAGTGATCTTCCTAAAATACAAACCTGGCTATAGGGTTCTCCCTGCTCCGGAGCAGCCCCACTGCAACTCTCGGCCCTTCTGGTCTCCTCCGACTGCCTGGGTCTGTTCTGGCCAGGCTGGTCTCTGAATTCCGGCCAGCTCTGCTTGCTTTGCTCACATTTCAGCCTAAATGGCACCTCTTCCGGGGAGCCCTCCCTAACTGCCCGGTCACTCCCAGTAACGTGAATACATTCTACTTTTCTGCCTGGAACTTAATACCTGCTGATATTCCCTTGTTTATGTGGTTGTCTCCTCCCACTAGAAAGAGTAGATACAGCTTGCTTGTTGCTCTATCCACTGCCTATCATGGTGCGTGGAACACAGAAAGAACTCAATAAACACGTGCTGAATGGATGGACATGTAATGAATCACTGGCCTGCACTGCCAGCCTTGGCAAGGCTCTCACACTGTATGCAGGAGCTGACAGAAAAGTTGCCTTTTTACATGGAAGCAGACAACTGCGGTACAGTTGCATTATACAGTATCTGTGCTCAGGCGAAAGTGTGACAGAAATACAACTTCTATAAACTGATCCCGTTAAAGAAAGCTAGCATTTAAATTGTTCCTATATCTTCATAGTGGTTTGTAAAGTGAAGCATTTCTTTTTTTTGTCTCACAGCTGAGTTTTCCAAAAATTTCACGAGAAGCCCTTAAAACAGTTAGCTGTGCGTACTTGTTATCAACGCCAAAATCACCTCACGTACATTTTCCTACTTACTGATACAAATGAAAGTATTGTCATTGTCTTTGGAACAAAATAGCCCTTAACAAGAAAGCAGTAGGGTCCAGAGAGTATCGTAAACCCACTCATGTTATAACTGTTCTCAGCTCCTTTAGAAACTGTGGGACAATGGAGCATGTCCAAAGGCTCTTGTGTGCTGTTCTTGGGGAAATGGACGTGCATTGGGACCACAGAACGTCTAGAAAAGAGGCATTATAAAGAGAGCTTTTATAAAGAAAGCTATTCAAATGCATTTCTGTCCAACTCCTGGACTCATTATTGTGTAAGGAAAGATCTCAGAGACCCATAGGTACATTAAGAATAAAAGAAAACTACGAATAGATGACAGTTCCATTTTAGTACTGGCTTGCCCTCTCCCACTAACTCAGAAAAATTATATTCTGTACAATCGTTTCCCAGCAAAGACCCTGCCACCTATCTCTCTTGCAAAGGAAAGGCAAAGTGAAAATCTCCACTTGGGAACTTTAATTGGTTCTCCTGTGTGTGTCATTGTGGGGAGTGAGATGCAAGGGAACTAGCAACAGACAGGGAGGAGGGCGCCTGGCTTCAGGTTACGGAGAGTTACAAAAAGGAAAAAGGAAAACAGTTGGTTGCAAGGCTGGAAGCGAAATTATGAAAGGAAAATCAGAGCCCTGGGTGCAGCTTCATGAGGAGATAAGTACAGCCTTCACCCGAAACGGTTTCTGGCCTGCTGGGGACACATGGCCACCCGGGATTTAACAGATGAGAACACAGTCCAAGAGGGAGAAGTTGTCACACCAGCCGGGTGGGTGTAGGTGCCACTTATGGAAACCCACGCCCCTGAGCTGAAACTGAACGTAAAGCAAGGGCCGAGGGAGTCTTGCTGTTGTTTAATCTCTTCCTGTCTTTTTTTTTAAATCAATATATATTTTTTAATGGACATATAGTTGATTTACAGTGTTGGGTTAATTTCTGCTGTTCAGCAAAGTGATTCAGTTATACATATATAGACATTCATTTTCATATTCTTTTCCATTATGGTTTATCACAGGATATTGAATAGAGTTCTCTCTGCTCTACAGTAGGACCTTGTTGTTTATCCATTGTATCTCTGGATACAAAAGCTTGCCTCTGCTCACCCCAAACTCCCCCTCCATCCCTCCCCCAACTCCCTCCCCCTTGGCAACCAAACTTCCCTCCTGGTCCTTCTACAATGGCTAATTACCCTTAACAACAGACAGGTGTCCTGCCCTGGACACTGGGGGTTCTACGTGATGGCTGCATCCCCTGGGGGAGCTTTCAAGCACCACCAAGGCAGAGCCCCCGCCCTCCACCCCCAAGGGTATGTTAATCAGAATCATGGGGGGGCGGGCCCTGGGCATCAGGAAGCAGTAGACCTCCCCACGCGATGCTTTTTGCAGTCAGCGTGGAGAACCGTTGCTCTAAAGGCAGCAGGAGAGAAAGCAGAGAGACAAGATAAAAGGGAGCAGAGGGTCCACCCCAACAGAGGGGGGCAGCACCCCCGCAGCACGAAGAGGGCGAGGCCCTAGTTAAAGGAGGAAGAAAGTGCAGCAGGAACAAGGTGGGGCCCCTGTGCGCTGTCAGCCCTCTGACAACAGGAAATGTGGTAACAACCAGAAATGTATGAAAACTCAAGGAAGGCGCCCGGCGAGGGAAGACAGACTTGTCCTGGCAAAACCAAGCCAGGACAAGTTGAGCTAATCAAAGTTGGGAGATACGAGAGAAGACGAATCTTGGGAAGAGCTTGTAAAACCTGGGAGGAGACTGTCTGCTGAAGCTGGAGTAGGAGGTGGGTGTCAACCAAGACACCCCAGCATGAAGTCTACACTAGAAGAAGCGGGGTGTGGACTTCCATCACCAAACGGCAGTGATTCAACACCTTTGCACATTGAGGGTTCCCTTATAGATAGAAACTTTGGCGTCACCCTGGAAACAATTAAGAACTTTAAAAAAAAAAATAAAAGAGGTAGCGAATAATAGCATGTTCCTGAGTGCCTACCACCTTTGCCTCACATTGTTCTTTAAGAAGTTAGTACTGCCTTGACGAGGTTTTGAGTCTTCAAAAGGCAAAATTCTTGGATGTCCCTACAAATTGTTTTTCTGATGCCGGTGCGATACTGCACTCTCTTTTTTCTTCTTTGCAGAAATTGGGTCCCCTTGCTCGTAAATGGGCCCTACGGTCTGTAGTACATTCTGCCTAAGGAACGCTGCCATAAGGACATGCACACTCACATGCCACAAAAGGAAATTTACACATTGACTGAAATACTCAATGCTCATTCTACAGCTCCCTAGGAGTGCCAGGGAAGATCAGCTAAAACCCACTGCCACACAGTTACAGCTGCACCACTGGAATCTGGAAATTAACATGGGTGTGAAATTTATGATGAAAAGACTAACAAGGTTAGCTAAATGCCATTAGGCAAATTATATAAGATTATGTAAGATTTTTTAACAATTTGGAACAAGTCTGAACTGTCTTGCTTTGGACAGGTGTCCTCCTTCTAAGTTGTGAGCCCAGTAGATACCCTCTTGTCATTTTCTTCCTGTCTATCTTTCTTGAATTCTAAGTATCTTTATCTCAAGAGAACTGACTCTAGTGGATTCCCTACCCTGGTTTTTCTCTCTTCCTATAGCTGTTCAGTCTCACTGCCCACAATTTTGTGATGGGTGTGAAGGTTACCAGGCATGAGTCTGGGGCTACCTGGAATGATAGCTACCATTGTTACCTTTGGATTTTTCTTCGAGGACATCTTTTTGACCCCCAAAAGCTATCTTCATCATCCAGAGTCCTGGGCCTGGGGTGGGGGGGGCTGGACTAGATGGACATGGCTATACTCCAGCAGGGAGGTGAAACCACAAACCATAACACATCCATACCTGACCTTCATCCACAAAAACTGAACAGCTAACTTGGCATTTTGTCAAGTCTGATGGGAAGTTAATGACGTGAAAGAAAGACAAGTATACCCATGGCTAAGCTGTACGAAGTGCCGTATGTGGCAGAGGAGATTGGGCGGGGAGGTGCTGAAAAGAGGATGGGACAATTATTTGAAATGTAATATCCTGGGATACACTGGGACAGGTTCATAAACCTTCATCCACAATTTTGAAATGCAAAATTCTGTGAAAACAGTTTCTTTGTTACTTTGCTGGCAAACGAATTTGTTCCAAACCCTGACCTGAGCTGACAGGACTTTTTCTGTCCAACTAAATGTGAATATTCGTCTACTCTGCTCCAGAAATGACTGTCTACTGAGTCCCATGGGAGTATTACATAACCTACAGTATACAATCTGCATTCCCTTTCTAAAAGCTGGATTCTAAAAGACATCTGGCCCCAAAGGGTTTGGCTACATACAACTGTTGTTGACCTGCATACAACTGTTGACCTGCGTACAACTCCCCAACAGGTGAGTTCTCCAGAGTTAATCCTTCTAACATTTTCCCACATCATGCAGGTATTTCCCTGACCTCAGCTTTTCAATGATTTCTACAACATTATTTTAGTAGACAGATTCACAGGGAACAAAACAGGACAAAGCTGAAAAACAGGCATACCACATACGATTTCACATATGCTGCCTTAAACACACGTGCTTATCTTTTCCTTTGTCACATTTTTCACCGTATCAGTCTGGGAGTTCTGATACTGAGTGTACTCAATCCTGTGCCTCAGCGTGTGTATGGTATGGGTAATATGAAAAACAGAAACGTGATGCTGATCTTCAAAAAGAAGATATCAAACTACATTTTAACTGTAAAAATTAATATTCCAAATGATATGTCCATAGATTTGCCTTTTGGCAAATGGAGGCAGAAAGTGAGGAAGGAAAGGGAAAAAGATGGAGAGATTAGTGCTTGCCTGGGGCTGGCAATGAAAACACGGAATGACCACAGACGGGCACAAGGGATCTTTCTGGGGTGATGGAAAAGCCCTAAAATTGAATTGGGATGGTAGTCCCATAACTCTCTAAGTTTACTACAAATCTGTGAATTGTACACTTAAAATAGGAGACTTTTATGGCATGTAAGTTATACCTCAGTGAAGATGTGAAAAAACTAATATCCTAAATTTCTAAAGTAACACTTTTTATGTCCACACCTCATCTTTTTTCCTGATGTTTCAAATTAATACCAGCTCAAATAGGGGGAGAAGGGTGCAATCAATTGGACCCATTCCTGATTATTAAGGGAAAAGGAAAAATCTTGCTCCCAAATGACTAATTTTACATCTAGACAGAGAAGATGAGTTCTTCCAGATATTCCCCTATATTTAGCAAATGAAATAGAAATTATTTCTATTTTAACATGCCACACATGCCTCTCTAATTACAGCATGCATCACATCAAACAGTAGTATTTTGTTTACCACTCATCTTGAAAAGACAGTGGAAATTCCTAAGGACGATGCCAGTCTTCACAGTATTTTCAGGACCTACGAGGTGTTCAGTATATGATTATATTGAATGCACGGATCTCTTCGCCAGAACCATTGAACACATTTCCATTTGCTTGAACAATATAAAGCAAATTAAAAAGACATTCCTTACTTTCCAGATCAGGGCTTCTCAACCACAGCGCTACTGACATTTTGGCCCTGATAATTCTTCCCTGTGGAGGGCTGTTTTGTGCACTGTAGGATGTATAACAGCATCCCTGGCCTCTAGTCATTCACTAGATGTCAGTAGTAGCCTTCACGTCCCTACCTACCCCCTACCCTTGCCCAACAGCTGTGACAATCAAAAATGTCTTGAGACACTGCCACATGTCCTCTGGGTAGCAAAGTCACCCTTCGTGGAGAACCGTAGCTTTAAATAGAAAGAGTATATGACAGATCAGATCAAACTGTTGTGTTCGTGTTTCAACAGTGCTTTTCATGTTATCGCTTCCTAAAGCTAGTGAGAACATCAAGACAGAAAAAGCATAAACCTAGCAAATGATGATCCTCTGACCACAGGCCTTGGCCTATAATGGGGAGAAGAAAAGAAGTCCTTTCTACTCTCCCTGTAACTGTGGAGATGCAAAAGACTTGTTTTGATCCAAGGCTGACAGTTTTCAGGATATGCGGAGCTGCGAAAATCCATAAGAGATGGGTCCAAATGTCAAGTGGCCTATGGCTGTAAAACAGTAATAAAAGCAGCATGTTCACTGCCAGCACTGGGCTGTTTATTGTGAACTGTATCTAGGAGAACAATTTTGAAAATGCTACTGAATATTTAATAAAAGAAAAGATCTATAATAATTCAGGTCCTGACCAGCTGCTATTAGTAAAGCACTAAGCCAGTTGGAACCTAAAGGTTAAGAACTGTGGTGACAGAAACTATTAAATTAAGTGTAAGTTTAATACTTCAGGGTTTTATTTTTCTCAACAACCACAGTGTTTAGCGATCCTCTTCAGTACACCCTGGCACAAAATCTGAAAAGCTATTATCCATATTGTATGCTTTTAATGAGTCTCCGGACTTTTTACTGTCAATTCTTACTTTGGAGATATTGGGAATTTCACGCTGATGTTAAAAGTTCAAGATGTACATTTTGGGAAAAATGACTGTTATATAATACAGCAAAGAAAAAAATGTTCTTAACATTACCTGAATATGCTTACATATTTATCAAGATTCATAATACTTTACTGCAAAGCATCATTATTTTTTATTCAGGAAAACAAAGGAGTACGCACCTAACCTCAACACTAACAATTTAGTCGCTACAAATGACATCAGTGTAGGTTTCAGCCACTTCTGTGTTTATCAGTCTATTGCATATAAGAAAGAGCTACCGTGGACAGTTACCTGTCAATTCCTAACATTTGAAAAGGAAGCGTATCTTTTAAAATTACATTTGTAAAAATAGTTATATTTTTCTCTGCATGCCTATTGCTAAACATAAGCAGGTTTAGGACTCTGAAATATTAAGCATATAATTCCTAAATCCACTAAGAGAAAGAACGTACACAATATGCAAAAGCGCTCCATTCAGTCATGCCATAACTGTACATATAATTATGGTATTCAAATCAGATTACTAATTTAGGCGTGTTCTATCATGTCAAGTATACACTAACATAAGAAAAGCCAGAATAAAACTGAATGGGAAGAAAAAAGAGGTAAAGAAAATTTAATTACTCTTTTTAGAAAATGAAAACTCCTAGCACATAATATTAAAATATACGCTTACGGAAAGATTAGTGGGAAATGCAGCTTAATTATTCCTCTTGGTGGTGAGTAGTAAATACAGTAGTGTCCAATCACCCCAACAGGATGCTAACTCTGTGCCCTGGATTATCAAATTTGCATTTGGATGAAACTGGGACACATGAGGCATGAAATGGCCAAATTAACTTTCATTTTACTTCATTTGAATTTCCTCACATATTTTTATAAATATAAAATACAATAGAATCACATATAAAACACCATACTATTTTATATTGTTATTTAAATTCTCATATGCCTATACTGTAATTTCTTAACTACAATGGACTATGCTACTACAGTACACCATGTGTAATGATAATTACTAAAGCTAAGATAGTTGCCTAACATTTTGATAAAACTTTAAAAACTTTATAAGCCTACGGTTATTTTAAAAAATCAGCACTAATAACAAAAGATCAACCAACTGAATGTCACAAATGCATAAGCCCTTTTGGATTCAGTTTTTTTCCACTGAAGCTAAAATGTAAAATTGGCACCGTGAAGCTTGAAATTGAGATTTAAAGATAAGCACTGGTACCAGCATTTTGCTACTTGCTAGAAATTGCTTTCATCTGGAAATTGCCATTTAGCAAGGCTCATAGATATTTTTTATGAAATAAAAAAATGTAGCTTCATAAACTTTTCAAACAGCCATAAAATTCCATGTACATTTCATGATTCTAACACTTCTATGTATTAATAGTTCATATCTGCTTTAACAGTAGCAAAATTAGGTAAATCATAATTTTAGAATATCAGAAGCCAAAACCCAAGTTGTAAAACTAAAATAAGCTCTTTTGATTTATCCTGCATCATTTTACACTGCTTAAGAAAAAGACAGATGCTTTAATACTTTGTCATTAAATAGGGAACATAATAGCTGCTTTGGCGAGATAAAGCAAGCTACATCACTTAATGTATTTGGAGAATTCAGGAATGATATTATAAAAGGAAAATCAATAGTTTAAACTTAATCTGGCTGATTTATTTCACATACATGCACACACACATGTACACACAAAACGCTTCTCACCTACAACAGCCATTGCAACAACTGAAAAATAAATTTCCTTTGTATCACAGACAGCAAGTTTGACTACAGTGATTTTACAGTTTAAAATGTTGAATCCTTTTATAACTTAGATGCTTTTTTAAAGCTTTTAAGATAATGAAAGAAAAAGATGTTCATCTGTGAAAAAAGCTTTCCCCCAGTCTGACTTAATCGCATACATTTGCATGAAGAACCTGTGGCCCAGCAAATATAAAGACTGCGGCCAAGGCAGTTTCCACTATTAGTGTTTTGAGCAGACTAATTAAAAATCTCTTAAATATTCCACACCCTAATTTTTCTTTAGTAGCTATTCATGAAGACACAGGCAACATGATGGAGTGGCAAGAGGCCAGAATTTGAAATCAGAACGCCTTATCTGGGGTCCTAGGAGCTCTACCGTTTACTAGCTGTGTTATTTCCATGCAGTCATCCTAACCCTGTGTCTCAAGTTTCCTCATCTCTGCAATGGGAGTACTTCCACCTTTAGGTCAAAATTAAAGGATGAAACAAGTGAGGACTGAAATGCATGATATTAACTAAAACACATGGTAATTATTTCCACCATCCCCCCCCCAAATACTCCAGCTTGTCTATAACTTAATGATGCCTGTTTTTATAAGACAAGTGAAAATTACAGGAAACTGTACTTAATATATCTCAAATAAACCCACGAGCCAAAAGGCTCATTAGTAACTCTAACAAGATTGGTTCACAGGTCCAAACCCTCCACAGATGCTGTGGCCATGATAAAAGCTTCGCTTTTGTAAACTGTCAAATAATGTGTCATTATCACTGTCCCTTTCGGTGTGCTCATTCATGAATACAGTGAGACATGCCTGTTATGGGGAACCAAGCACTTTATGTGCCAAGAAAGTGATTCTTTCATTCTTCCCGCTTTCCCAAGGGGCCCTGTCCTGCTGTCAACGAAGGAGAAAAATGAAAGGAAAGGAAAACAAGAAACGACAATGCTAGCCTATAAGCAGCCTGAGGTTGAGGATCACGCTTTATTCGTGATTTTATTGATTTCTTTCCTTTACCCCACTCCCCGTCCACATTCCACATAGTAGGTCTCCATACGTATTGACAGGAACTAAAAGCTATATGAGAAATAGCCACTGTCATCTGTGTAGATGCAAGCGAGGAAACAGTCAGACCTGTCCCTTTGCTCTCTGCCTTTTCTTTCTATTTCATTCCTTTTGTCACACGGCTCCCGTTCCCTCATGCACCTCATCCTGCTTTGCCTCTGGCTTCTGCCACTTTGTGTCCAAGCACTTGTCGAAAACTTCCCTCACTTAATCTCACTATCCCATCTCCCTTTCTTCTGCCTGCCACCTTGGCCTTCACCTTTTTTTCATTCTACGCAGCCTCCCAGGCAGATCACAACCTCAACAACTTCAAATACACGGAAGACTTGCAAACTTTTATCTCCAGCTCAGCCTCTGTCTTGAATTCCAGAACCACAGGCTTGTGCAACTGTCAACTGAATCTCAAGTCCTGGGTGCCCCTCTTGGGCCTCACACCACACGAATCCACGCCTGAATTCATCACCTTCCCCTGCGTACTGCACCATTCTCTGTATTCACTATCACGACCAATGGCACATCTGTCCTTTCAATCACCCAAGCCAGAGCCCTGGGAGTCATCCAGCCCTAAACTCACCGTCCCCTCCCTGCTTCTCCTCTCCTTCTCCGATCCCCCCACCTTGATCAGTCTGTTCAGACCTTAAAATCCACACTAGGATTCAACAGCTTTTTTCCACAACTGCTTTTTTTCCACACCACCCTCCTCACATCCCAACCGTTCTTTACAACACGCCCAGAGTGATCCTTCTAAAACAACGACCTGAATTCATCTGAACCAAATATGGCCCACAAGACCCTTCCCGAAGTGGCTCCAGCCTCTACTCTCCATTTCCAGCTTCACCTACTGCCCCTGATGGGTACCAGTCTCGGGGAAATACCAGCTATCCCACAGACGTACCACCCTCTTCAGCTCCTTCACTGTGTTCTCCCTGGTCCCTCTGCTCAGAATGATTTTTGCCAGCTCATTGCCATCCTCAGCTGCCTGGTCCCCTCCAACTCACCCTTCCAGACTGAGATCCTGCCCTGCTTCTTAAGGGAAAGTCATCTCTTTGGAGTCAGGCACCCCTGAGGGAGCCCAGCATCTTTTAGGCACTGGTTCCAGCTGCTGTTAAGCATATTTTCTCTCCCAAGACTGAGATTCTTGAGGGAAGTGAAAGGAATCCTCTTATGTCTGAGGTTTCATCATCCAACACTATGCCTGGTATATTGATATATATCTGGTGAATGTATAAATGAGTAAATATCACTCCAACTAAATTTGACTCAAACATTGCCAAGCTTCTAGTGATTGATTATGTGTGAATGAGAGGTTCAGAGCTCTCTTTAGAAGGTGCCCTGGAAAATATCACAAGACCACTCCGGTTGCAATTCCCAAGTGCTGAATACAGAAGTTGTGGTGTTCTTGTGTGTAGCCATGTTACAGATTGGCTTTTTTATAGTTTAAGAATATTTGTCTTGTGTGGTTTTATTGCCTCTGACCTATAGCATGAGCTGCTTCAACATTAACGTTTCCCAGTAGCTTCAGCAGGTTCAGCCACCTGATGGGGGTGATGGAGGAAGGAGTTCGGGTGGAGGTGAAAGGCCAGAGTGAGTGGAAGCAACATTAACAGCAGGGACTGAGTCACAAATACAGCGAGACCTGAACCCCAAGGACCTATCTGAACACCCTTAATTCCTTACAGAACAAATTCCCGGAACGGCTTCCATATGCAACCTTGGGGCTCCCTGAAGACTGAAATGACAGATGCAGCAATGCTGACTAGTCACACCTTTTGGTACTTTCAGAAAATCAATTGAAATTGATTACTTACAAATGAATACAAGATATGATATGCGGGGACTGGGTCCTATGAAATTGAAGAGGAAAGTACAAGGCTGCTATTGATCAATTAAAACACTTTTTTAAGAAAAACCTGCCTACTCCATAAGGTTCATAGTGCGCTGTAGTTTAAGTAAAGGCCCCCCAATCAGGCCAAATTTCCCTGTCCTCTGCCATAAAATCCACACTTAGAAAATTGAATTTTTCATAAGTTTTTAATCACTCACAGGCTTGAAAATTATACAGTCCTATAAAACCAAGACGGGGGAGTGGGTGAGACATTAACATGATATACCAAAATATTATAACAGCAACAACAACAAAAATAACTCAAAACCCAAGGGATATGACAACTTTTTCTTAATGGTTTTTTTTTTTTTTTTTGCGGTACGCGGGCCTCTCACTGTTGTGGCCTCTCCCGTTGCAGAGCACAGGCTCCGGACGCGCAGGCTCAGCGGCCATGGCTCAAGGGCCCAGCCGCTCTGCGGCATGTGGGATCCTCCCGAACCCGCGACCCCTGCATCGGCAGGCGGACTCTCAACCACTGCGCCACCAGAGAAGCCCGATGGGTTTTTTAAATTGTTTGATTTTGGAAAAGTGTTTCTTACAAAAGGGCAGCTGCACAATACAGAGACCTCTGCAACAATCGTTGGCTCCAGTGTGAAATCAGGAAAAAATACAGGAGGTGGGGCTCAGGGAAACGGTTTTGAAAATACTACATGTTGGTTTTAAATTCTGCCCTTTCCCTCTGCATTTAGAGTGGAGTTAGACTAGGAGGCAGACACAGATGTGACACAATTTTCCTTTTCTGAGACAACACGCTTGCACTTTGCTTGTGAGACATACTTGTTCATTTACTTTAAAAACCATCAGTGCATCGTGAACAACACGTGACACTGCTGTACTAATATCCACTGCTGATTAAATCATTTTTGATTTAATTTTTTAGAAATCACCTAAGAAAATCTCAAGTTGCTACACTTCTCTCTTCGATGAGAATGATGCAAGTATGTGATATCAAACACAAAGTTTGCACGCGTCTCCACTGTGTCCCATGATCAGTGGAAGGCTTTATGCTTCCTATTTCACAATGCTAACATGGGGGTTTCTTTTCTGAGCTCATTGCATGAACTAAGCTTTAAGCTCTTCCTCAATAAAGATCTGGAAGACAGTGGGCACGGACCTTTCCACCATCCCTTTAGCTCTATCCTAGGGTCACTGTGGGGAGAACATGAGATAGTATAGGATTATTTTAAGAAGCACAATAGAAGATATCTATATGACACAGCTGAACCATAAGAAGGCCCCCAAATTGGATGCAGTAGAATGCTAGGCCTCATCAGACTCCTGGCCTCCACTCTTGGCTCAAAAACACACTAGTGTTATCTTGGACAAGTGCTCTGACCTTTCTAGGCCTCAGTTTTCCCTTGTGCAATAAAGGATAACAAAGTAACCACACAGGGTCACTGATTAAAGTAAATATTGTATGTATAGTTCTTAGCATGGCAGCCTGCCCACGGTAAGGGCTCTGTGTTAGCTATTCATTCCATCCAGTAAGGATGCGGCAGATAAATCATACTCGGAGCTGTCTTTCCCCACTCTCAACCCTCGCCCTCAAATTCAGCAACGTCCCAGCCTTGTGGGACTGTCTCTGCCATGTTGCACATGAACAGCTTGCTTGTAGAACCAAGACTAGTATAACCTCCAACAAGTTTCTCCCGGATGTATGAGGCAAGAGCTCTAGAAATACAATCAGCCCCAGATTCCCCAAGCCCAAAGGGAAGATAATTCAGAACAGTAGAGATGACTGGGGAGAGTAAATGGTCTTTATTCACTTTATCCATATTAAAATTAGCTCGCATTTCTTGTACGTATGTCTTCTGACAGCAAGGATAGCTAGATGTCAGAGGCAAGTTATTTGGCGATTTAGAGGTAAGCCAATAAATAGTTAACAGAGACAAAAAATAAAACTGAACTATGTAAATTCTAAAGAATGAGTTAAAAGTAAATTATGGGGTTTCCCTGGTGGCGCAGTGGTTGGGAGTCCACCTGCCGATGCAGGGGACACGGGTTCATGCCCCCGGTCCGGGAGGATCCCACGTGCCGCAGAGCGGCTGGGCCCGTGAGCCATGGCCGCTGAGCCTGCACGTCCGGAGCCTGTGCTCCGCAACGGGAGAGGCCACAGCAGTGAGAGGCCCGCGTACTGCAAAAAAAAAAAAAAAAAAAAAAAAAAAAAAAAGTAAATTATGGACTCAGGTCAAGTCACAAAAGTAACTGAGGAAGATTTATACTACAGAATGCCCCAGAGCAGAGAAGCTTTTGAAATGTAAGTAAAAACACTTGAAAGAGTAAAAAGGAATATCTGTACTCTGAAAAGGAGGGCTAAAACTGCAGAAAGACTCAGTTGACGGCAAGCACTCTACCTGGCACCCTCCTGGAAGCTCACACCCAGAGACTTTTGATTTGATTTTGTTTTTAATTGAGATGTAATTGACATATAACACTGTTCATTTCAGGTGTACAACATAATGAATCAACATGTGTATATATTGCAAAATGATCATCATGATGAGTAGTTAACATCTGTCACCTCACATAGTTACAATTTTCTTTCTAGTGATGAGAACTTTTAAGATCTACTCTCTTAGCAACTTTCAAATATGCAATCCAGTATTATTAACTATAATCCACATGTTGTACAGAGAGTTCGGACTTTAAAAAAAGCCCACTTAGAACATCTGTATTGAAGTACCTTTCAGTGGTAGGATACCAGGTTTCTTTAAATATTAAATCAGTCTGTAAGCCATCTGTGGCCTATGCGCCCTTTACAGAAATTAGATTTTTATATCTAGAAAACAGAGTAAATATTTACCAAGGGCCAGAATACTACGTAGATCTGGATGATAATCTAAGAAAGCCACAGGAAAAAAAGCCTTTCAATCATTCCCAACTTTCGGAAGTCAAGTGAAAAGTTTGACAGGCTGCGGACCAGACTTTTAACAAAGTAGAGTCCATGGGGGATTGGTTCCAGGACCCATGAGGATACCAGAATCAGTGGATGCTCAAGGTCCTCATATAAAATAGCATTATATTTGCAGAGAACCTTAACGTACGTTCTCCCACATACTTTAAATCATCTCTAGACTACTTATAATACCTAATACAGTGTAAATGCCATGTAAACAGTAAATATGTAAATGCTACAATATGTCAATAGCTGCTGGAGCAAAGCAAATCAAATTTTGCTTTTTGGAACTTTCTGGAATTAAAAAATATATATATTTTCAACCCGAGGTTAGTTGAATCCACAGATGTGGAACCCGAGGGTATGGAAGGCGAACTGGACTGCTCACACAGGACCCCTAAAACTGCTTCCCACCACACTGGTACCTTAGTACCAGTACCTTAGGCCCAGAGGAAGCATGCTTATTTAATATGAAATGTAAATTACTTCCATTTCTGAACATACAGTACACTATGCTGCAAAGTGCAGGGCCTCTCTGCCCTAGGGGTGCTCTCCAGCTGGGACTGAATTCATGCTCACAGATGATGCTGATTGTGGATCGATGGATGACCTGCTTGCGGTGGTTCACTAGGCTGTGTGGATCCTGCAGCTACATCTGCAGGCGGAAACAGACCCGGGAGTGCTGTCCTCCAGCGGGAACCCTGGGAACGGTAACATACCATTTTCTTTTTCTTGATTCTCTGAATATGTGAATAGGGAAGTGAAAAGCAATGGAATCCACTTCAAACCGAAGGAGAAAACTCATTTCACCTGCTGGCATCTCTACCGTGTGCTAATGTAGGCAAGCTTTTAAACAATAATTATGATAATAATAATAGCTCCCAGTCATGGAGAACTATCTTGTGAGTTAAGCACTTTGCATACTTTAGTGCTTAAAGTAAATTTCCTCATCTGTAAAGTAAAGTTAATAACGCACCCAGTTTATTATGTTATAATGAGGATTCAAGGAGAAGAGACGGAAAAAGCCATTTGCAAATTGAGGCCAGGGTTTGAAAGAGACAGACATGGGTTCAAATCCTAACTGCGATTTCTACTATCTGATCTCGTTGAGTTCCAGTTTCCTTTTCTCCAAAGTGGACATGAAGCTACCCACCTTGGAGAGGAATTGAAAGAGACATTAGGTCAAACACCAGCTGGTGTCTGCATTACCAGGAGGTATTCAATAAATGCTCACACCCTCTCTCCTATTATACATGTGAACTGCTTCTGTGAACCTCCATCAGCAGCCATTCAATGTCCACAGAATCCAAAGATGCATTTCCTTTCCTAACAATAATTTTACTCAGTTTAATAAGCCAGACACTGGTTCAGTAGCTTTAAATCTAGGAACTCACTTAATCCTCACCACAATCCAGAGAGACAGGTACTGTTATCCCCATTTTACAGACAAAGACACGGAGGCACGGAGTTTCGGTAACTCGCCCAGATTCAAACAGATGGTACCCAAGCTGCCAGCATGGCTCCTTAGTCTGTCCTCCTAACCATGATGAGACAGTGCATCATGTTGGGGGGGGGGGGTCAACCTGTTTGTGCTTCCATGCTCAGATGTAATCTCTTCTAGAGATGAGCAATGGCTGCTCTCACCAAGTACAAAGTGTTGACTATCTTTTCAACTTTTGAAATTACATTTTGTGTATTTTCTTAGAATTCCTTAAAAAAAACTATGATATGTTTTTAAATGAGATGCCTATAACTAGTTCATCTTGTTCCATGTGCTAGAATGCTATAAATAAATGTGCTTCTCTTTCTAAAGAGTACCTAAATAAATCCTACATCAAAACACAACCCTGAGTTTTGGTTTAAACGTTTATTACAAGTCCAAATTTAAAAAGATATATTAGGGCAGTCAATGTTATCTTTGTTAAACTAATGACTTCTATACCAAAAGAATTGGAATATTCTCCTTATTTCTAATATTCACTGTCTTAAGAGTCATAGCAGTACTGTACGGTATTTCAAAGTACTCTTGTTACAAATTTAATCAACTCAAATATTAAACATCAATGGTGATAATCTATTGCTCTGCTTAAAAGGAATCTCTAGGGGACAGATGAGAGAAAGGTTAAAGAATTCTAGAATTCTATCCTTCAAAGTAGGGCAGGGCAGCTACCTATAAATCATGCTCTTTGTTTATTAAGATAATTAAGCTTATCAGTACACTTAACTTTCAGACTCAACAATTGTCTGGCATGAACAATTTCCACTTTTTCTAAAACAAAGGGGATGTGTTCAAAGGGGTCCTCTGCAAGCTCTCTGTACAATGCATGCTATTTTAAAACATGATTTATGTGTCTAATTCCTGGCGCTGCCTTGAAAAATATACTGGGGTTTTCCTTGCACACTCCCTATTAGGAGAAGACACTCCAATTTGAAGAGTGCACTCTGTTTCAGACTGCAAGGCGCTACATCATGTCAACATTTTCATTAAATACGTTCAAGCTAGACCTTAAACAAATGGAATGCAGCCACTGCAGAGAGACAGTTATCCTGCCGGGAGGCTTACATAAGAGGTGCAGGACAGTGAGGGTGAAACCCAAGTGTCATCATCTGAACACTATTGCTTTGAGACTTGCTCACATTCTTAAAGTGTATGAAATCATACACGCTGAGCGGGTTTCTCATTTTATTTGCCTTATAGCACAGAACTCTAGGTTGACATATAAGTTCTCTTTCCCTAAAGGACTGGTCTCCAATTACAACTTCTGCCTAGGGGAAGAGAAAAGTGGGATGCGCGGGAAGCCTGGAGGCCTGAGAGGGAATGACTTAGCCCCCATCCCCAAAGACCTATCGCATCCAGGAATATTACTAGAGTCATTCCCTTGAGGACTTGGGATGGAGGTGACAGGACCCCCCTACCACCCCCCAGTGCCCCCCCCCCCCGCGCGCACACACACACACACACACACACACACACACAGACACACATAGTCAAAGGGCTTGGAATGTGCAATCAGCAGCAGGCAAAATGCCCTCAGAGCACCTGTCCTCTCACAGCACATTTCCAACTGGCACGTTCAGCAGAAGCTAGAGCCGGTTCTCCCGGGACTGCTTCCTTTCCCCGCGTGCCCTGTCCGCGGCTTCGCACCCTCAACTCCCAAGGCTGGAGCCCTGCTAACAAGAGGTGCCACCCCCAGCTTCCCACGACGTGAAGATAACAAAAACGAGCCTCCCCTTCCCGTGGCGCCCTCCAACTTCAAAAACTACAGTCAACTTACTGGGACGCAGGCGACAGGGAGCCTTCGCGGGGGACCGCGCTCCCGCTGCGCACAGAGCGCCGCGGCCCCGCACTGCCCGGGCGGCGGCGGGTGCGGGGCGAGGTGCTGCCGCTCTGCACCAGCCGCCTTGGCTCCGCAGTGCCAAGCGCGACGGCGGCGGCGACGACAGAGGTTGCACCCGGCCGCGCGGTCCCGAGCGCTGCAGCTGCCGTCCGCCACGGAGTGCGGCGCTTCGAGCCCCTGGTGCGTGTCTCCGGCTCCGAGGGAATCGGGGCTCAACAAGGAAGGCGGCCAGGGAAAAGCCGAGGCGCTGAAGCGGGGAGAGCTGCCAACCCGCTTCCAGGCGGTCGATCACATCGCAGGCGCGCCGACAAGCGAGCGGGAAGGCAGGCACGAACCACAGTCGGCACTCGCCGCCGCGCCGCTGAGAATGACAACCGCCGAGGCGATGCAGCCGTGCGGGGCGCGGGGCGCGGGGCGCGAGTGCGCATGAGCCCGGCCCTCTGCGGCACGTCACGGGGGAGGGCGGGGCGGGGAGGGGGCGAGGCGGGCGGGGCCGGGTCGGGCGCGGGGCGGACCCGGGTGCGATGCCCCACTCCTTCGTGGGAACGTACCGGAAGTCTCCCGCCTGGGGTTCGGTGAACCTTAAGATGTGTGGTTGAACTTGTTTGTCTCCAGAGTCCATTGTCTCTGAAAAATCACTGTTTAATCTAAACGATCCATAGGGCCCCTGGCAAGCCTACAAAAGCCAATTTAACTCAGGTTATAGTTTAACCTTAAAAAGCTGAGATTTAGGGGACAATGTACCTTGGCTGTACATTAAAGTAACTTACGGAACTAGTAAGAGCCCTTTTGCCCCGTCCGCACCCCAGAATCCAGAATAGTAAGTACATGAGAATCTCTAGATGGGGCCCAGGCATCATTAGAGTGTAAAGCTTCCCACGTGACACCAAGGTACAGTAGAGCTTCTCAAAGGTGTGACAGAATCTTCTGGGGATTTTGTCAAAATGCTGGTTCTGATTCAGTAGGTTTGGGCACTACGGGAGATTGTTCATTTCTAACAAGCTCTCAGACGATGTCAGCGCTGCAGGTCCAGACCACCCTATCTTGGCTACTGGAAGTGTGGTCTAGAATCCGGCGCGGAGCTTCTGGTCTGCGTTGAGAATCACCCGAGTAGCTTTCTGAAAATGCAGAGCGTATTCACGGACCCTATCTACAGTGGTTATGGTTCAGCCGCTGGGGCAAGGTGGGTCTCTGGAATTCCATTCCTAAGGAGCACTCTCAATGAGTCTGATATAGGTGTTGTTTGAACCAAACTTCAGGATATTAGACCAGCAACTAGGAGCTGGGAATAGACCTTTGCAGTGAGAAGCACCAAGCCGGGTATTGAACTCAAGACATCTGACTGCAAGTACAACTCCAGTTGGCGCTTCATCTCACTAGTCCAAATTTTCTACAATTATTATGCATTACTTTACTTAGTAGGAAAAATATATAAATCATGTTAAACACACACACAACGCACACACTGTATTCCTTACACATATCATTCAAGGAGGCTTAAATCTGGCCTGGGAAGAAGGCTGATCAGGAGGGGAGGTATGGGAGTGGGGAGCAAAGTGATGGAGTAAGAGATGTTAGATGGCCTGTTCCATAGTGCATTGCAAAGGGAAGGCTGTGTAGCAGGAAACAAACCTAGGTCCTGGAAAGGTGCCTTGGAGAAGAAGATCCAGGGACTAGACGTGGTCTCCTGTCCGGTAGCACAGGGTGAAACTCAGGTATTCCAGAACTTACTAATGTATGGTACGGCATCTACATTACCTCACTGAAATCTCACAATGGTCTCGTAAATTGGATAAAAGAGATTTATGCTCATTTTACAGATTTTAAAATGTTGACTTGCTCAAGCAGTGGGACTTGAATGAGAATACAGATCTGAGTGTTAGACGCAGCTTCTATAACTCTAAGGAAAACGATTCAGATCTTACAAGAAAAATGCTTTCTGTTTATTATTCACATCCTTTAAAGGCTGTGCCTAAGTTTTGAGTTAGAAAAGCTTTCATGTTTGGAGGGAAGAAATCCATTTTGCGTCTTCACAGCAGTTTTGCAGCTCCACAAATCGGGCTACATTACAGTTACACAGGGCAGGCTTCACTGAGAGGTTCAAAGAGCGACACTCACATTTTCTGGTGACAAATGTGATTACCATCTTCATTTTATCCAGGCCCAAAGAAGCTAAGTGATTTAGGCAAAATCCAGGCAAGAGCCAGTCTCAGGCCTCTGTCCTTCTCCCCTGCTCTCCTGTCACCAAATGACCTCCTGAAGATTGTTTTACATTTCCAAATTTTTACTGATTTGCCCTCAGTAAATTAGAACCTAAAGGTATTCCAAAGTCACTCCTTGATATAGAACCGTAAGTGTCAGGAACAATTCTTATGCTTGCAGTAGATGCTCTGGACTATATTCCCAATGTGAATAAAGTTTTGGAAGAAAGTGTGTGATGTTTATATGCAGTCTCCCAATCCAGAGGTTTGCTTTGGAATGCTATACTGTAAACTATGTCTGACCCACCTTTGTCTTTACTTCCAGTATAACTCTTCCATTAGAGCTATTCCTCTGTGTGATTATGAAAAAATTAATAAATGAATGCCTAATTAAAAGAGAATTCTCTATAAATGAGGGAGATGGTTGTGGAAATCTGTTAGTTCGGTTTTTAATAAGAAAATATTTTAAATTACAAAAACCACAAAGTTAGCATAACAATCATGTTGGGACTTTTAGGAGAGGTGTTAATTACATTTCTTCATCCATTTCACTCAAAGAGATTCTTTGACGTGAAAATCTTCCACCCTCTGCCTAATTCATAGTGATAGTCCAGGTCAGAGAACTGTGGGGAGTCCAGGGGACTGGCAAAGCTGAGACAGAAGTGGGCACATAGAGTTAGATTTCACCAGCGAAAAATGAGGTTGCCATAAAAATGAACATGAGTTGTTCTTGATTTTTTGGACATGGTTTATTACCAGGTTTGCCTTGTTTGAGCACGTGCAGCTGCTAGTAACTTCACTGGAAACCAAAACTGAATCCCTGGTGGGATGTAGGGGTGGGGGAGGTGGAAGTGGAGATAGGTAGGTTAGCATTCAGTCTTTCTTATCCTGGGCAACTTTTGAAAACTATTGAAAAGCCCAATTCCTCTTTCCCTGACACAGGAAAGTTAAGAAGCACCTGAATTTCAAATGCTTACTTCTCAACTGTTTGTTCTAAAGAGTTTGTTTAGAACTTAGGACAGCCTGATCTGGATTTTTCAGGCTAGCTCCAAAATGTTTTTTAAACCTACAAATAAATTAATATAGTGTTTACTGCAACTCCAAGCTTGAAAGGAAATAGGTGCTGGATGAGGATTCTGGCTCAGTGGTAAGAGAGGGGTCTGGGGAGGGGAGAATGGAATTTAGGGACCAAAGAGGAAGACTGCTTATGGTCTTGGTGGCTGAGAAGCAGAGGCTGACAAAGACTGTTTATCAGTAGCCTCTGAGATGAACTTTGGAGAAGTATGAGCCTGTGACCAAGAAGAGAAATAGCAGTTGAACCTGTACCTGTAGCTTAGCACTTGCATTTCCTTAAAGTGTTAAGGTGCCACGTTTGACTTAATCTGTAGGAATGAATGATTAACGATTACTAAATAGGTTATAAATCCCTTATAAATAGATGCATGCTTAAAGAACTACTGCAGAAATGTACATTCAATTTTAATCTCTAAGAATTACCTACCCCTCCCTCCCAAGCAAGTTGTCCACTAATAGAAGGAGAAGGCGGCCAGTTGAGAGACCATGTGCACAGTTGGAACCACACAGAATTGTCTGGCTCTGGCTTCCAGCATCCCCATCTGTCAGCTGTAATCACATGGCTACCATCTTTGATTACCTAACATGGAATAACAATAGTTTTAAGCACATAGTAGGTTCCTAATGAATGCCAGATATTAGGGTTAGCTTTTTTTTTCTCCTAGAGTTAAAGGCTGTAGATAAATGTCTCCTAAAGCCCATTTTATCATTTTAATGTAAGCAATGATTAACCATAGTTTGTAAGGGAGTGCTTTCCCTTTTTGACAGAAGACTTAAGAATGACTTTAGGCCTCCTCTGAGAACAGGGAAACCATGAAGAAAAGGCTTTCAGGGGAGATCAAAACAAAGCCTGCTAATGTTACTCTCTGGCCTCCCACTGTACTGCAAAGGAAAAGGCAGGGCTTAGGACTTGACACTTCCAGATCTTTCTATTGGGAGAAAGAAATTATGATGGGAAAGAGACAGTACTTACAGAAGTGAGAACAGAGAGTGTCTTAAGGAAATGTCTTTACATTACAGACCAAAGAATGGATACCCATCATCCTTTGTCATCCTGACCTTACATATTCCTGAAATTTCTATCCTGACATTGCTGCTCGAGATTCGTGGCTGTAAAAGTGATGTGAGGATGTGTTACTCATCATGTTGACCGAGATTCCTTGGGTTCACTTTTTCCCTCTTCTGCTTTTATCACTTCCATAGAATACAATTCTCACAAGCTCAAGTTTGAAGTAAGCGTCAGAGAAAACCGTGTGTTTCATTATCAGCCAACAAACAAAAATTCAAGATTGAAAAAGGAAGGTGTGTACAGTTATGGAGAGTTTTACTTCCAGGAGGAGCTAGTTGCCCGCTCTCCAGTCAGAAAGATACGAAAAGCTTTCAGGGGCTAAAGCATGGCTGTCATTTTTTTCTCCATTCCTACCCTCTCAACGTTTTTTCAGCAAATGGACTTTTCTGCTCTCAGTCCTGTATCCTCCCTGGAGCGCAGCCGTATCTCGTCGTGGAGGCACACAGGATGACAGGGAGGGGAAATTCAGTATACTGTGGCTTTTTCTTTGAACCAGAAGCCCATTTAGGACTGGAGGAATGTGCACTGTTTGCTTGACTTTCTTCCTCAGTCTGTCTAAGGTTACTTATCTGGAAAATGCGGATAGTAAAAGTAGCTCTTGGGCTTCCCTCGTGGCGCAGTGGTTGGGAGTCCGCCTGCCGATGCAGGGGACACGGATTCCTGCCCCGGTCTGGGAGGATCCCACATGCCGCGGAGCGGCTGGGCCCGTGAGCCATGGCCGCTGAGCCTGTGCGTCCGGAGCCTGTGCTCCGCATCGGGAGAGGCCACAGCAGTGAGAAGCCCGCGTACCGCAAAAAAAAAAAAAAAAAAAAAAAAAAAAAAAGCTCTTATTATTCTCTGAAAGAGTCCGCTATTTACCTATTCCTACTTCCCCAGGAAGAAGGAGCATTTAGTTTCTGCTGAACTCTTTTCCCTTCCTTACTCCCAAAGAGAACACCTTCTAGAGAGGGATGCTAGGGAGGACTAGGGACAGTGAGGGCTCCCCGAAGTTTCCGTACACTTGGCAGTGATCAACCCTACTATTCTGAACAGGCAACAAAACTCCTGGAACTTGAGATGTTGCTTGTGTGGTTGGTGGTCACACTCTCAGTGGAGACTCAAACGTATTGGTTGGCGGATGAAAAAAAGTACAAGCATGTAGCCTGAAGGAAAGGCAGACCCTGGAGATTTCACAGCAATTCACATAGAAGAATTCCCAGAGGCAAAAGCCATAAAATAAACCATCACTCCAAGAGGTCTTGTAAAAACAGCAGTTGGTTTTAGAAATATTTAATCCCAAATTCCACCAAAGCGCACATGGTATTTCCTGTTTCTGGAGACGCAGAAGAAAATTAAGCCCTGTCTGAAAGAAAGCAAGCAGAGCCAGATGTTGGTGTTGGTAATGATCTGCAGAGCCTAACACTCATGTGGCAGCAGTTGGGGGAGACGTACGACAGCTGTCTGAAGCCATGGGAGCTTAATTTCTCTTGGCTAGAAAAGAAACAAAGTGTAGAGCCTGTTTTGTGTATAAATACAATGGACAGCTGAGCCCAAGAGACATTATTTTGGTTTGTAGAGCCAGTAACAGCAATTTTACATATTATTTATATTCCTTTGACATACTTTGTCCAAATCACTTATTCAAGAATGTTCAGTATCCAACCAACTATAATGCCATTCTAAAGTGATTTTTTTTTCAGAAAATACTAGACTATTAGATTTTAAAACCAATTATAGGCAATTTGATAGTAGTTTGCTTTGTCTATATTAGTAATTAGAATTTGGTTCTGAAAATACATGACTGGGCTTCTTGATAAGAAGAGCCTTGGGTATATAGGAGTGATTACAGTCTACTTTATCTTTTGCTATACCCCACCTTGATTCTTCTGCTTTGGTCAAACTGGTTTGCTCTTCATTGCTTCACATCCTTTGTACTTTCTTGCTTTAGTGTTTCACTGTTTTGTTTTGTTTTGTTTTTCATTCCCTGTGTTATTTAATTATATTCAATTGACTTTTATGCTGATAACATTTTCCCACTTTAACAATTTATTTATTTATTTCCCCTCTTTTAAAAAATTGAAGTATAATTGACCTAGAACACTATGTTAATTCCAGGTACATAACATAGTGATTCAATATTTCTATACATTACAAAATAATCACCAGGATATGTCTAGTTACCATCCATCACCATACAAAGTTGTTACAATACTATTGACTATATTCCCCATGCTCAACATTTTATCCCCATGACTCATTTATCTGTAACTGGCTGCTTGTACCTCTTAATCTCCCTCACCTATTTCACTTATCCTTCCACCCCTACTCCTCTGATGACCACCTGTTTGTTCTCTGTATCTGTGACTTCATTTCTGTTGTGTTATGTTTATTCATTTGTTTTGTTTTTTAGTTCCACATATAAGTGAAATAATATGGTATTTGTCTTTCTCTATGTGATTTATTTCACTTAGCATAATACCCTCTAGGTCCATTCATGTTGCTGCAAATGGCAAGATTTCATTCTTCTCTATGGCTAATATTTTATTGTATGTGTGTGTGTGTGTATATATATATCACATCTTTTGCATTCATCTATCAATGGACATTTAGGTTGCTTCCTTATCTCAGTTGTTGTAAATAGTGTTGCAATGAACAAAGGGATGCATATATCTTTTTGAATTAATGTTTTTTTTTTTCCCTTTGGAAAAACACTCAGAAGTGGAATTGCTGGATCATATGATAATTCTATTTTTTACTTTTTCTGGAACCTCCATATTGTTTTCCATAGTGGTCATACCAATTTGCATTCCCACAAACAGTGCACAAGGATTCCCTTTTCTCTACATCCTTGCCAACACTTTTTATTTGTTGTCCTTTTTTTTTTTTTTTTTGCGGTATGTGGGCCTCTCACTGTTGTGGCCTCTCCCGTTGCGGAGCACAGGCTCTGGACGCGCAGGCTCAACGGCCATGGCTCACGGGCCCAGCCGCTCCGCAGCATGTGGGATCTTCCCAGACCGGGGCACGAACCCGTGTCCCCTGCATCAGCAGGCGGACTCTCAACCACTGCACCACCAGGGAAGCCCTTGTTGTCCTTTTAATAATTGTCTATTCACGTCCTCTGCTCATTTTTTAATCAGTTTTTTTAATGTTGATTTGTATGGGTTCTTTGTTTATTTTGGATATTAACCCCTTATCAGATACATCATTTGCAAATTTCTCTCCTATTCATTAGGCTGCCTTTTCGTTTTGTTGAGAGTTTCCTTTGCTGTGCAAAAGCTTTTTACTTTGATATAGTCCCATTTGTTTATTTTTACTTTTGTTTCCCTTGCCTGAGGAGACATATCCAAAAAATATTGCTAAGACCGATGTCGATAGCATACTGCCTACGTTTTTTTATAGGTATTTTATGGGTTCAGGTCTTACATTTAAATCTTTAATCCATTCTGAGTTTATTTTTCCATATAGTATGAGAAAGTAGTCCAGTTTGATTCTTTTGCATGTAGCTGCCCAGTTTTCCCAGTATTATTATTGAAAAGTCAGTCTCTTCCCCATTGTATATTCTTATCTCCTTTATCGTAGATGAATTGTCCACAGAGTGTGGGTTCATTTCTGGGCTCTCTATCCTGTTCTATTGAACTATGTATCTGTTTTTGTACCAGTACCATATTGTTTTGACTACTGTAACTTTGTAGTATGATTTGAAATCAGGGAGCTTGATACCTCTAGCTGTGTTCTTCTTTCTCAAGATTGCTTTGGCTACTTGAAGTCTTTTGAGTTTCCACACAAATTTTAGAATTATTTGTTCTCATTCTTTGAGAAATGCCACTAGTTTTTAAATAAGGATTGCATTGAATCTGTAGATTGCCTTGGGAAGTATGACATTTTAACAATTAATTTTTTCAATCCATGAGCATGGTATATCTTTCCATTTGTTGTCTTGTCTTCAACTTCTTTCATCAATGTCTTGTAATTTCTGAGCACAGGTCTTTTATCTCCTTGGTTAGATTTATTCCTAGGTATTTTATTCTTTTGGATGCAGTTGTAAATGGGATTGTTTTCTTAATTTCTCTTTTTGATAGTTAATCATTAATGTATGGAAATGCAACAGATTTCTGTAGATTACTTTTGTATCCTGCAACTTTACTGATTTCATTTATTCTAATAGTTTTTTGGTGGTGTCTTTAGGATTTTCTTTATATAATATCATGTCACCTGAAAATAGTGACAGTTTTACTTGTTCCTTTCCAGTTTGGACTCTTTTTATTTCTTTTTCTTGTCTGATTGCTGTTGAATAAAAGTGGCAAGAGTGGGCATACTTGTCTTGTCCCTGATCTTAGAGGAAATGCTTTCAGCTTTTCACCATTGAGTATAATGTTGCCTGTGGTTTTGTCATATATGGCCTTTATTATGCTGAGGTATATTCCCTCAACACCCACTTTGTTGAAAGTTTTTATCATAAATGAATGTTGAATTTTATCAAAAGCTTTTTCTGCATTTATTGAGATGATCATATGATTTTTTTTCTTCAGTTTGTTAATGGATACACCACAATGATTAATTTGCAGGAACTGAACCCTCCTTGTATCCCTGGGATAAGTCCCACTTAATCATGATGTATGAGCCTTTTAAGGTATTCTTGAATTTGGTTTGCTAATATCTTGTTGAGGGTTTTTGCCTCTATGTTCATCTGTGATATTGTCCTGTAATTTTCCTTGTTTTATTGTGGTATCTTAACTAGCTTTGGTACCAAGGTGACACTGGCCTCAGAATAAGTTCAAGAGTGTTCTTTCCTCTGCAATTTTTTGGAATGGTTTGAGAAGGATGCTATTAGCTCTTTAAATGTTTGGTGGAATTCACCTTTTAAGCCATTTGGTCCTGGACTTTTGTTTTTGGGGGACTTTTTAAAAATTATTGATTCAATTTAATCAGTCTCTTTATATTTTCTATTTTTTCTGATTCAGTCTTAGGCAATTGTACATTTTTAAGAATTTATCCATTTCTTCTAAGTTGCCCATTTTATTGGCATATACTTGTTTATAGTAATCTCTTATGATCCTTTGTATTTCTGTGCTGTCGGTTGTAACTTCTCTTTCATTTCTGATTTTACTTATTTGAGCCTTCTCTCCTTTTTTCTTGGTGAGTCTGGCTAAAGGTTTATCAATTTTGTTTATCTTTTCAAAGAACCAGCTCTTAATTTCCTTGATCTTTTCTACTACTTAAAAAAATCTCTATTTCATTGTTTCTGCTCTGATCTTTATGGTTTCTTTGCTTCTACTAAGTTTGAGTTTTGTTTGTTCTTCTTTTTCTAGTTCCTTTAGGTGTAAGGTTAGGTTGTTTTTGAGATTTTCTTCTTTCCTGAGGTAGGTTTTTACTGCTATAAACTTCCCTCTTAGAACAGCCTTTGCTGTTTACCATGGATTTTGAGTCATTGTGTTTCCATTTTCATTTGTCTCCATGTATTTTTAAAATTTCTTCTTTGATTCCTTCAGTGACTCATTGGTTATTTACCAGCATAATGCTTAACCTCCTCATGTTTTTTGAGGGTTTTTTTTCGTACTTTATTTCTTCACTGTTTTTTTTTTTTTTTTTTTTTGCAGTATGTGGGCCTTTCACTGTTGTGGCCTCTCCTGTTGTGGAGCACAAGCTCCGGACGCGCAGGTCCAGTGGCCATGGCTCACGGGCCCAGCCGCTCAGCAGCATGTGGGATTTTCCTGGACCGGGACATGAATCCGTGTCTCCTGCATCAGCAGGTGGACTCTCAACCACTGCGCCACCAGGGAAGCCCTTCACTGTTGTTTTTTACTCAAGTCCTCCTTTCCCACTTCTGTCCTTCAAATACCAGACATACTTTAATGCCTAATGCATATCTCACCATGTCCATGTAGTTGACCTTGATCATCATAGCTCTCCTGCTGGACAGATCTCTACTCCTGTTGGGAAACTATAACACCTACTGTCTATATCATCCATGTGGCTCTTATCCAAAACTGTTCCTGTTTCCTAGCACAGACCTTCAAAAACCCTTGGAGTTTCTTGGGTGATAAGAGTGTCTTATGATATACATAATGAACTTCTTTGGACCATACCTGAGTTTATGCTAGTGAGATATGGAGGAAAACCAGCCATGTGCTTAGAAGGTTGGAAATTTCAGCCCCACTACCTGACCCTGGGGAGGGGAGAGGAGCTGGAGATTGAGTTCAATTAAATGGCCAACGATTTATTCAGGCACCCCTATGCAACGAAACCTCAATAAAAAAAACTCAAGACACTGAGGCTTGGGGAGCTTCCTGGTTGATGAACATATCAATGACTCAGAGGGTTATGCACTCTGACTCCACAGACAGAAGCTCCTACATGCCACAGTCTTCCATACCTTGCCCTATGTACTCCCTCATCCGGCTGTTCTGTCCTATATTACACTTAGTTTGGGTTTCAACCCAAATACAATGAGAATAATCTGGGAACCTTAAAAAGAAGAAAATAAATTGGTAATCTTAAATATAATATTTTCCTAAGTTCTATGAGTCATTCTAGCCAATTATTGAATCTGAAGGAGCATTGTAGGAACCTCTGAATTTGTAGGCAAGTCAGATAGAAGTGTGGGTAGCCTGGAGACCCCACTTGCAGCTGGCATCTGATGCAAGGGAAGTCTGTTGGGGACCTTGCACTTTAGCTTGTGGTATCTGATGCTAACTCCAGTTAATATTAGAATTGAATTGAATTGTAGGACTACCAGTTGCTTTTAGGGAATTGGCATCAGAACACAAAATTACACTGTGTGATTAAAAAGACACAATGTTTTTGTGTTGTCTTATTTTTAGTGTTGATTAATATAGAGCAGAAATGACATCACCATCTCCAGATGAAGAAGAGAGCAATTATATCAGGAGATTATGTCTATATCAGTCAATCAGCTCAATTTGATTGGTGGTCGGTGAAGTAATCAACACATTTTAGCATGTGCATCCCATCTCTCCAGCTGGACTGTGTGCTTGTGGAAGTTAAGTCCACATTTCCTATGTTTTTATATTTCAAACCATGCCTTGTGAATTGTCTTAAAAAATCCTAAGTACTAATGACATACTTTATGGTTGATATGATGATGTACAAATAAGTACTTATTAATTATACTACTCATCTTTCATTTCATGCCTATTTAACAGTCTTGTCTCTATGGACATTACTTTAATACTTTTTTTTCTCTCCTTATTTCACAAATAAGAAAGGATAAGCCATAGATAAGCCTCTTTCCTAAAATCTCAGAGTAAGTCAGGACCAGACCTGAAATTAAAAGTCCATCTCACTTATGCCTATGACTTAGCTTATCACACCCTCCTTAAGTATTAAGAGCTACTGGTCTTTTTCAGTTCCAATCATTCTGTGAATGATGATAGACAGTGATATAGTCATAGAAGTTCAGAAGCAGGTTCTATTATGCATAGTGTGCTTGTTGTTCATTTAGCCTTATGTTTATGCTAGTAATTAAACTCAATGTCATTTTGCCAAATTAAGTTAGTGAGTCATTTATACTGATTGGAAATGTTAGGAATCTAACTTGACATACACTCTTAAACAACAAAAGAAATAGACTTCAAGCATTGACAAAAACAGAAACATTTTGGGTTTCCTTGGTGATGCAGTGGTTGGGAGTCCGCCTGCCAATGCAGGGGACGTGGGTTCGTGCCCCAGTCTGGGAAAGATCCCACATGCCACAGAGACGCTGGGCCCGTGAGCCATGGCTGCTGAGCCTGCGCGTCCGGAGCCTGTTCTCCGCAATGGGAGAGGCCACAACGGCGAGAGGCCCGCGTACCACAAAAAAAAACAACAAAAAACAAAAAACCAGAAACATTTTTAAAAAGGAATCTCAAGTATATAAAAATAACTGTATTGCCTATCTAGCAGGTTACAATTTAATTAGCTCTATTGAATTGTAGCTGGACTCACTCTTTGAGTCTTCTTCATGTTTTATATCAGAACTGCAACAATAACTTTGCAGCCAGAGGAGTTTCTAATGACTTTGGGGGATACCAGCTAATGATTTATTTCAGGAGGGAGAACAGAAGAGAAATATTGTTTTATTTTATCTGATTTATTGTTGCTTTTCAGAAGTAAACACTTGCTTTTCTAACACACCAAACTTTTACTTTACTACTAACAAAATCTCTGAAAATGACAGCAGCTGGCATTAGGGAACAGTCATTACTGGAACACTCTATTTGACAACCATTAAGAGCTTTAAATTCTCCTCAAATATGTGGTAGGAAACATCAACGTTTATTTAACCCAGTGCTGAGTACTAACAAGCGCAATAATAAACTTGCATTGATAGCCTGATTCTCAACACATTTCCCTAAGAGCTTTATCTAAATGGCAAACATGACAGAAAGGATTGTTTCCCAGAGTCTTAAGTTTAGACATACTTGTGACACTTTCTCTGAGTCAAAGCAGATGATTTTAGTAAAAATTTTGCAGTTAAGAGAAAGGTTCATGGTCTTTCTCTTCTAGAAAACTCCTGGATAAATAGGGATGTCTGTTCCATACAAGCTTTTGTATGTATATGCTCGTAAATGGGAGACACCTGGGGGATTCGACTTTTCAAGGGAAGGCCTCGGAGATTGGCCTGATTTTGATTATGTCAACAGTATTTAATCCAGGAGAGTCTAGATTTGCTCTCTCTCTCTCTCTCTCTCTTTTTTTTTTTTTTTTTGTGGTACTCGGGCCTCTCACTGTTGTGGCCTCTCCATTTGCAGAGCACAGGCTCCGGACACACAGGCTCAGTGGCCATGGCTCACGGGCCCAGCCACTCCGCGGCATGTGGGATCTTCCCGGACCAGGGCACGAACCCGTGTCCCCTGCATCGGCAGGCGGACTCTCAACCACTGCGCCACCAGGGAAGCCCTAGATTTGTTCTCTTTTGAGAATCACTTAGAGCAATTCCAAAATTCCGGAATTCAGTGTCCAGGCTAATCTAGACTCTTCTGAATTAGGAATGATATGGCCTGCTGTAAGCCCAACCACCTGAGGCCACAGGAGAATTGATAGAGGCTTAGTTAGAAAAAAGTGGCCTTGGCTAGAGAATTCTGTGCCTGCTACAATAGCAGGGGTCCCTTTGGGGTACAACAGGGACCCCAAAGCAGTTTTCCTTTTTTGTGAGAGAGAGAGTTGATGATTCAGCCCCCCTCACAGTGGTTAGCAACGTGGGCTCTGGGGGAAGGTAACCCAGGTTTATATGCCTCCACTGACAGGTACCAGAATCTTTTTTTTTTTTTTTTTTTTTGTGGTACGCGGGCCTCTCACTGTTGTGGCCTCTCCAGTTGCGGAGCACAGGCTCCGGACGCGCAGGCTCAGCGGCCATGGCTCACGAGCCCAGCTGCTCCACGGCATGTGGTATCCTCCTGGACCGAGGCACGAACCCATGTCCCCCGCATCGGCAGGCAGACTCTCAACCAGTGTGCCACCAGGGAAGCCCAGGTACCAGAATCTTAATCAAGTGCTTTTTCTCTCTCCGTCTCAAGATTCTGTGCTTATAAAAGCAATGGCTTTTCTTATTCAATATTTAATTATATGATCAATACAACTAATGGTTTTTAAAGTTTTGGCACAGTGTCTGGGACCTAGAAAGTGCTCAAATAACAACCAATAGTGCTCGGTGTGCTGGGCGAAGTCTGTACATTTTATATATGTAACTAATTTAATTTTCACAGACTGTATGAATGACTGTATCCCCATTTTATAGATGAAGAAACTGAGGCACACACAGACTAAGTAACTCATCCACGATCACATAGCTAGCTAACAGCAGATTAACTCTATGCATTTTAACCCAGGTCCTATGGCTCCAGAGTCCATGCATTTAGCCACGATTTTCTGCTGCTTCTCAAATAAATGTGATGTTTTATTATTGTTATTTTCCTTCCTGTAAGGCTTTCCAACTCCATGACACTGATGTGACCTCTGTTGCCTCAGGTCTTTTGTTCAGGGAGAAGTAGCAATTGACCCCTCCTATTGCTAAACCAGGGTAATCCATGACAAGCCTCTTGTCACTTGCATGATTCCCACGGTAAAGGGGAGATGGTAGCCGGAAATGCTGAAAGGCCATATATGAGGAGTTGAACTCTGGTTTAGATTCTAACACTCTCCTGGCTACATAAACAGATTGAAGTTGGAATATTTCTATGCATCGTACATATCTAGAATTTCGTGATAGTCTATTTACCTAAACTTAAATACTTCCTGAATACCTACTAAATGAGAGCATTGTATACTTTGCTGTGGATAGAAAAAAAAATGAATCAACAGAAGCCATGATCCCAACCGCAAGTAATTTGATTCTAGGATGATAGATGTCTATACAAGTAACCAGGGTGGAGCACCTGTGAGAGTTGGCAAGACCTGGGTTCAAACATAAGTTTCCTTTCCTGCCTGTGTATAACCTGAAACAAATTATCTATCCAATCCTTCATTTCCTCATTTGTAAAATGGGCCTGATAATACTTTCCTTGTAAGATTTGAATCACTGCTGGTACTCATAAATATTATTAAAAGTATTCAACAAATGCTTTGAATAAATGCATTGTTTAAAAGGAAGAGTATAAGGATGTCAGCAGGAAAAATATGTAATACTGTGAAAACTTTAAAAGTGTATGGACTCATGGACAAAATTAATTTCCATGTTCTGTTTTCAAGATAAACTAAATAAGAGGTTATATTCTAGAATGCATTTTAAACTGGTTGAGAATTTAAAGTCTAGACACCAAACAAAATTTAACAGTTAAGACGTCTTCTAGCTTGTGATCTTCAGGAACGCCCTCACCACGTGCTTTGGCAGAAGGTGTGTTTGTGCTCACCTGTGCGACGTGTGGGGTGTCTTTTGTGGAGGAGGCCAGAAGGTGCCTAGGTTGTCTGCTATCTCAAAACCCAGATCCCTGTAAAAGGCAGCAACATATGTTCAAGAAAAACACTGTGCTTTTCAATAGTGAGCAGTGAGAGGGAAGCTCTGCTTTCCCATACTTGATACTTTCTTCCATGTAAAAGGGGTTCCACCAGCATAAACTGTCTGGGCTCTCTTCTACCCCTTGTTGATTCCCATCCAGGGAGAGAGAGTGACTTTCTGGCTGGTGAGGTTGGAAGAAGAATCAGGGCATGTACAGCCTACTCCTTCCTCTTCTCTTCTGGTGGGAGCTGCCAGTAGGAAGTGAGCCCTCGTCTCTGCTCCTGGCAGAGACGGGTCTTCTCTGGAAGCCCAGCAGCCCTGCAGCAGAGGCGGGGGAGCCTCTAATTCTGGAGAAGGCGAGCCTGCTGTAACAGGATGCCTTCTGGCCCATAGATGTGTTGTCACTTCCTCTCTTAACATCCTTATTGGTAATAAATGCTATTTTGTGGCTTCCATCTACATAACTTCTCTATCTATGTCTTAATTTATTCGGAATTCGACTGAGGGAAAAAAAGACATTAATTATTGAGTACTTTTGATTTCTGACATTCAAGAAGAAGTTGTTGACCCTTCCTCAGGGGGCCTCTGGTTTTCCTGCTCAGATAGATAGGTTTATACTGACTCATTCGCATTGCCTTCTCTCACCACCTTCTGATGGTCCATGTAATTTTCAGGGTGGCAGGAGACTAATGGAGCTAATTCTCACATAGACTTTGAATACATTAAAGCTGAGTCAGGGACTTCCCTGGTGGCGCAGTGGTTAAGAATCCGCCTGCCAATGCAGGGGACATGGGTTCGAGCCCTGGTCCGGAAAGATCCCACATGCCACGGAGCAAATAAGCCTGTGCGCCACTGCTGCTGAGCCTGCGCTCTAGAGCCCAAGAGCCACAACTACTGAGCCCACGTGTCACAGCTACTGAAGCCTGCGTGCCTAGAGCCTGTGCTCCGTGACAAGAGAAGCCACCACAATGAGAAGCCCGCACACCACAACAAAGAGCAGCCCCTGCTCACCGCAGCTAGAGAAAGCCACGCACAGCAATGAAGACCCAATGCAGCCAAAAAATAAAAATAAATAAATTAATTAATTTTAAAAAAGATGAAAAAAAAAAGAAAAGCTGAGTCAATGAGTGGGAAGAATTTAATCATCATTTCATCCTCTGCATGTGAAATGTGCTGAAAAGAGATGTCAGTGAGTATGCTCATAATTACAAACGTACTATTTTAACGTATTACTTTAATGCTAAAGGAACTTGTTATATTACATTGTCATCAGACATTTGATAAGAATAAAATGCATATTAAAGTAGGACATGTCTATGCAACATGAGACTCATGCCATTTAACCAATTTATAAATAAAGAAAAGAGGAAGTGGAAGGAAACCAAGTTCAAAGAAATACTGTCCATTGATGGCCAAGCTGGATGCAGATGGGGGGTTTTGAACATCCTGGGTAAGCCCTGACTCTGATGTCCTACCTAAACTTCATACAGCATAGCTCGCACATTGACCACTTTTAAATTCAGTAACATCACTTGTTCAGTTCAATTTGGCAAATATTTAATTGACTCAAACTTTCTATATGCCATGTTCTGTGTTCTGTTTGGGCAAAAAAGCAATGGACCAGAGAAATATGGACCACGCCCGCAGGGAAAACAAAGGAAAGAACCCGTTTGTATTTTTTAAATTTGTAATTGTTAGCAAAGAAATATTTTCTAAAATTAAAAGTGCCATTATTTAAACATATGTTACTATGATTTTTATCGCTTTGTTTCTTATAATAGGAAAAAATAAGAAAAAATCCTGAGCCTTCATCAATAGGAGGTGGTTTCATAAATTATTATACTTCTACTCTATGGAATATTATACAGTTATTTGGTAGAATGAGATAGATCTATATGCAGGAATTGGGAAAATGTAATGATATATTAAGAAAAAACTAGTTATGTGTACAATTCCGCTTTTGTAAAAAGAAAAACAACGATGGTAGTAATGGTATTTACATATATACTGTACATGTTAGTTTAGCAAAGGAGAAGGTAAGGAAGGTAAATACCAAATTTTTAACAGTGGTTACATCAATTGGGCAAACTTTTGAATTGTAACTCAGAGAAGTAGTATTAATACTTTTAATTAAAAGCATTGCTTTACTGGTGAAAAAATATATCATGTTAAGTAGAAAAGAATGGACTACATCTAAACTAAGAAAAATAAACAGGAGTATGGCGGAGATGAAAGTCTCAAGATGTTAATATTTGCCTCGGGATAGAATAATGATCATTATAAGTAAAATTTTCTCTCCCTCTGGACAGTTTTATGTATCTTCTGTATTTTTTACAGAAGCATGCATTAATGTAACAATCAGAAAGATATAAAATTATAAGGAAGATGTTTGCGCCCTTTGACTTAACTCCATTCTTAAGTTTCTTGTTGAAAATAGAACATACCAGAAGAATCCAAATGAGAATAATTTCTTTTAAAAAGTAATTATAAGGTAGAAGAAGATGAGGCTGGAGAGGTTTGCGGTAGCTGGAAACCACACAAGACTTGAAGGCTGTGCTAACGGTTAGGGTTAGGGTTGACAATGTTTCTGAAGAACAGTAGAAAGCAAATGAGGGTTGTAAATGAGTGTGTCATAACCTGATCTGTATTTTGGGGGAAAAAATAAATCACTCTCATTGTGTTTGGAAAAACAGACCAGAGATCGGCCAGGGTTGATGTATTATTTTTCTATTGCAGCTGAAAGAAATTATCACAAGTTAGGCATTTAAAACAATGTCACAGGGACTTCCCTGGTGGCGCAGTGGTTAAGAATCCACCTGCCAATGAGGGGTACGTGGGTTCGATCCGTGGTCCAGGAACATCCCACATGCCACTGAGCAACTGGGCCCGTGCACCGTAACTACTGAGCCTGTGCTCTAGAGCCCTTGAGCCACAACTACTGAGCCAGTGTGCCACAACTACTGAAGCCTGCGTGCCTAGAGCCTGTGCTCCATGACAAGAGAAGCCACCGCAATGAGAAACACATGCACTGCAACGAAGAGTAGCCCCCGCTCACTGCAACTAGAGAAAGCCCACTGCAGCAAAGAAGACCCAACTCAGCCAGTAATAAATAAAAAAAAAAAAAAAACAAGCAAAAAAAACAATATCACATTTTTCGTAGGTCAGAGGGTCTCGGGCATGGCAAGGCTCAGAGGGGTTCTCTGTCCAGGATCTCACCAGGTAGGCATCAAGGTATCACCTGGGGCTGAGGTTCTCATCCTGAGCTCACAGGTTGCTGGAACTCATCTCCCTCTCCTGCTCTCCGTGCAGTCCCTCCTCTCTGAGCCAGTAACTCCTCCAGGTCAAGTTCAGTCTCTTCAACTTCCCCTTCTGCTGCCTCTCTTCTTGGGCCAGCAGCTCCACTTGGAAGGATTCATGTGATGATACTGAGTTTACCTAGATAATCCAGGATATCTCCCTATTTTAAAGCCAAGCTCATTAATAACCATTACATCTGTAGAGGCCATTTTGCCATGTAGTATGTTATTCAGAGTCATGACATCGGGAACAAAGGTCATGGCCAAAATTCTGCCTACTATATTTGATTTAGGGATACCAATTAGAAAGTTATTCTAATAGTTCAAGCAGGAGAGGTTGATTATCTGGACTAGAGGGGTGTTGGAAGAGATGGGGAGAAGTGTCTGTGTTAAAGGAATTGAGGAATAAGGGAGAGAAGGTATAAAGGAACCTTCCAAGGTCTTTCTTGCTTTCACAGTTGGATGAGTGGGGAGCTCACTACCTACAATGCAACTTGCGCCATTTTTAGACAGTTCTTATCATGTATTCTTCTTCCCCAGACTTCCAGTCTTACTGCCCATTTCCAGCCCTTCTCTATCCTGCGTTTCAGACTGACCCTGCTTATTCTTTTCTGCATAGAAGTAGTACCCCTGCAGGTGCTCCTGGCTTCCAACTATTACTGGGGACAAATACCAGAGAAGATTTGTTTCTTTAGTAATGTGTTTCTGATTATAAATATTATATTGATTCTCTTTAAATAGTTGTTGAATGAGTGAATGAAAACTATGAACTACTGGAAGACAAAGAAAGGAGATTGCAGCTCAGAGTAGTTGGGGAACATTCTTGGAGAAAGATAGATAGTTTTAGCTGTGAAGAATGGTACAGGGAACAAAGACTTAGGGGCAGGAACGTGCACATTTTTGTCAAAGGGAGCATCCTGGCCTGGCTGGAGCAGAAGGTACACAGAGGTAAGGAGCAGGTATCATGTCAGGGAGTGGAATTTGGTTGGAATCGGAGGGCAAAGGAAAGTCATTATACTGCCAAATAATATATATGCATTTTGCCTCAGGTGGCAAAGCATTAAAATTCCACAGGGCACCTGAGAGCTAGGATGTCTATTTATTATCTTCTTTCCAGTTTCAACAAATCTGGAACAAATTACAGTCCTCAAATCATGAACATAATGAAAAAAATTTAGCAAGACCCATATATTTCATAGTCATACTTGTGATGATGATTTTATTTTATTTTTTGTGTCCTCTGTTTCTCATGAAGTGGTTCACTGTTTTGACAGAGCAGCTTCCTGGATTATTCAATCTAAGAATAGTTTTCATTTACTTGACATTTTATTTTCTTTCAGGAATGGCCCTTATAGAATGTGCATTTCTTTTCCTTGAATGAAATAATATATGTGAAAGTACTTTGTAAACCATCAGGCACTACGGAAATGGAAGGTGAAATGAATATTACCTCCAGAGGTCTTCAGGGACACAAACTACAGAAAGCATCAAGCCTCACTGCCCTGATCTTCTTGCTTTTTATTGCAATAAGGTGGACTATTTCATTATACCTGGAGATTATTTGTTTGCTACAGTTGAGAGGCAATCATGTTTGTCTGTATATCACCCAGTTACGAACTCTAAGAAAATTAACAAAACCACGTTGTTTCTGAGAGAAATCTTGGATGAACAATCAATCATATAACATACTGTTTGTTCAGAAGAAAAAAGAATTAAAATTCTGCCAATTTAAAAGGCACTTATTCGACTTGAATAGGGAAATACAAATCAAAACCACAATGAGTTAATACTGCACACCAGTCAGAATGGCTATCATCAAAAAGTCTACAAATAACAATTTTTGGAGAGGATGTGGTGAAAAGGGAACCCTTGTACACTGTTGGTGGGAATGTAAATTAGTACAGCCACTATGGTAAACAGTATAGAGGTTTCTCAAAAAACTAAAAATAGAACTACCATATGATATGATCCAGCAATTCCACACCTGGATATATATCCAGAAAAAACAAAAACACTAATTCAAAAAGATATATGCACCCCAATGTTTATAACAGCACTATTTACAATAGCCAAGACTCGGAAGCAACCCAAGTGCTCATCAACAGATGACTGACTTAAGAAGATATCACACACACACACACACACACACACACACACACACACACATACACACACACACACACACACTGGAATGTTTCTCAGCCATAAGAAAGAATGAAATACAGTAAGTCCCCTATATACAAACAAGTTCTGTTTGGAGAGCACATTCATAAGTCCTATTTGTTCGTAAGTTTAACAAAGTTAGCCTAGGTACCCAACTAACACAATCGGCTATATAGTACTGTACTGTAATAGGTTTATAGTACTTTTCACACAAATAATACATAAAAAAACAAACACAAAAAATAAAGAAAACATTTTTAATCTTACAATACAGTACCTTGAAATGTTCAGTAGTACAGTACAACAGCTGGCATACAGGGGCTGGCATCGAGTGAACAGGCAAGAAGAGTTACTGACTGGAGGAGGGAGAGGAGGTGGGAGACGGTAGAGCTGAAGGATCCTTAGCAATAGGAGACGGAGGGCAAGCTGCAATTTCACTCATGCCTGATGTTGATAGAACACATATTTGCATCTTTGAAAGTTTGCGACTTGAAGGTTTGTATGTATGGGACTTACTGTTCTGACATTTACAGCCACATGGGTGGACTTAGAGAATATTATGCTTAGTAAAATAAGTCAGACAAAGAAAGACATACTGTATGATATTACTTATATGCGGAATCTAAAAAATAATACAAATGAATGTATATACAAAACAGAAACAGACTCACAGACATAGAAAACAAATGTATGGTTACCAAAGGGGAAAGGGAGGGGGAAAGGGACAAATTAGAGGTATGGGATTAATAGATACAACCTATTCAATACTATACATAAAATAGATAAGCAACAAGGTTTACTATACAGCACAGGGAATTATACCCAGTATCTTGTAATAATCTATAATGGAGTATACTCTGCAAAAATACTGAGTCACTATGCTGTGCACCTGAAACTAATGCAATATTGTAAATCAACTATACTTCAATAAAAATAATAAAAATTAAAAAAAATTAAAAAGCACTTATTCCTCATATTCCCCACTCGACTCTTCTCTCCTTAGCATGGAATTCTACATGCAGCATCAAGAAGAACAGTGATTTCTATTAGTCCCTAACACTGCAATGTTGGGCTGCCCCGACTGGGAGACTTTAGTTTTGTGTTCTAATAACGAAACTGTTGCATTAAAATTTTTAAGGAACATACTCAAAAATAAAAGTATTTTCCAAAATGGGATCCATCACTCTTTTTTTTAAATTTATTTTTTAAATTTATTTATTTTTGGCTGTGTTGGGTCTTCTTTTCTGCGCGAGGGCTTTCTCTAGTTGTGGCGAGTGGGGGCCACTCTTCATCGTGGTGCGCGGGCTTCTCACTGTCGCGGCCTCTCTTGTTGCGGAGCACAGGCTCCAGACATGCAGGCTCAGTAGCTGTGGCTCACGGGCCCAGTTGCCCCGTGCCATGTGGGATCTTCCCAGACCACGGCTGGAACCCATGTTGCCTTCATTAGCAGGCAGATTCTCAACCACTGCGCCACCAGGGAAGCCCATCACTCTTTTTATCCTCCATAAATTAGCTCAATCATTCTTCCTGAACATAATATTTTTAAAAAAAGACATGAAAATATGATTACTCCACAGAATGATCATTGCTTTTGTTTATTTATTTTTGTTTTATCAATGACATCCTCTCAATCTGATCTAACCCATTTCAAATCCACCCACATACTCTTTTCCTATCTCTCTTATAAAAATTTATTTTTTTAAAATAGTGAAAATAACATATCTTTGCCATTCTCCTGGATTGCCATTCAATTGCCTTCAGGCTAAGAGAAGGATGTCTTATTCTAAAGTCAAAACTGAGAATTGACTGAGTTGTACTTTAGTTGAAGACTGAGAATAGGAGGGTTTTATAAAGAAATGTAAGGCTCTGGAATTTTGCTTTCTTTTGATTCAGAAAAATCTAAACCTGTTGTCCTTCAGGGCATTACACAAAGCACATCTGTTAAATCAGGATTTTCCTGACAAAAATGGACAGGGATTCTCTTGACAATTTGACCTATTTGAATTCTGCTGGGCTACCGTACATATGCCTGCAGTGTCCGTCAAAGAGCGGATATTATAAACCAACATTTAAAAATCCACTTGGCTTTATTAGAACCATTACCCATGATCCATTAGAAATGATCTCCCAAATTTTCATCTAATCAAATGCAGTTTTATTAACTACTCTACATGTTTAATAGCCAACTTGCTCTATTCATTGTGATTCAAGGTTGTATCTCTGCTGCCATCATAAATCACTTGCTATGCTCTCCTGCTTTATAATACCAGCATAACCTTTTGCTGTTTCTTGCTGTCAAAACATTCCAATCTAATTTGATGCAGTTTTATTCTACATGTGTGTATCTCTCTCTAACCTACAGAGTAGCAGAAATAATTGACCACATCTGAGAAGTTTTTCCACCAAACACCTGTAATAATTAAAACTCTAAATATACAGAAAATTCCTGACAATAGTGCTCATCATTCAGAACTTATTTTCACAGGCCTAGCAAACAAGATGTGAACTGTGTACAATGGCTAGTCAAAGATGGATGAATAATGGAAGCTTTATTTGCTAAGCATTCTTAAGGATCCCATTTATGAGCCATCTAAAACATGATTCATTGGATCCATTAGTGGTGCCCACACCAGTGGCAGACTGGCATGAAAGACCCACATTCCAGGCCTTATGAAATGGTAGTTCTTATAGTGCCTGAAACAAAAATGATTCCATACTACTACTTTCCATATAGATTGCATGTGTACTTACATTGAGTTTTCCCTGGCTGTTTTGCAAGACATAGATCTTCTCCAGATGCTTGGATCACATTTGCCAAATAGGTGGTCAATCCAAAGGGTCTCTGGCATTTCACACCAATTGCTGTTAGGAAAATACTCTGAAGGGCATAAAAGCTCAATGTGTAGTAGAGATTTAACTAACAGTGTAGTCTTTTTATCTCTTACCTGACTCTTGAAACACAATGATATATTTTGGCTGAGAAGTGTTTTTTTCTCATTTTCTATTTTTAGATACATACCACCAGAGAGGGACACAGGAAATCTATGACAGCCCAAACTAAACTATTTGGAGACGAGGCTAGAAATTAAGTTCCTAGCAGGAAACCACATGTATTTTGAAATCCAGTATAAAGTGCATCAAAATCATCTCTTCCTCTTCTCTAACACAGCATTAGTCGCTATATTCTTTTACTAGAAAAAAAGGCTGTTTTTTCTCTTGTTCATAGGGGTACATGAGGTGTCTTTATAATGCAGCGAATTGTTTGGCTGGCCATGAAGCTTTCACTCTCCTGATGTGCTTTCCCACAACTCAGGTTCTTTGAGAAAAACTTAATTTTCCTTTTACTATCCCTCATATGGATATAGAGTCCGATTTCATTATTTTGTATCTGTAGTTTCCTTAGCCATATCACAGATGCATCCCAGGAACCAATTCCTGAAAAATAAAAAAGGGCTTAAAACCTTTGATTGCTTCTAATATTGAAATACACTAGAAGCATGGAAAAAGAAAGACGTTTGCTTTTGCTTGTCTAGGAAAGCAGTGTAATGTCATTGAAGAAAGGACCTCACGTGTATCACAGCATTTCTGCAGGAAAATTGGACTCATCCTTGTTGGCTGGCTGGGTACCAAGGACCCGATCAGGAGTACAAAGTACACAATTTCTGCTCTGTAATTGTTTTCTCTGCAACACAGGAAGCCAAATGAGTGCATAATATGTATTATGTATCTCCTTTATGGGCACACATTTAGTGTGTGTCATATAAAAGGTAAATGAGCATAAGTCCTAGCACTGTAGCCAGAAGGAAAGGAGGCAGACCTTCGTCCAACCATGGTCAGAGAACGCTTTAACAAATTAAAAATAAACATGAGGCTTTCCTTCTATGCGTTGATGCCCAGAGACGGCAAATGCAGCCACCGAGACAGTACATGAAACACAGAGACAGCAAATGTGGCACTGTCTGTATATTTGAACATAATAAATATTTTCTCCAGTTCTCCTAGGGATGCTGTTTCATGAAGTCGTACATGGAAGACATGCTAGAGGGTAAGAGTAGAAAACATAAACATTAATTCTTTTATCTACTTGCATTTATTGAGTCTTCCTATATGCCAGGCACAAGGAATGATACGTGCAACATCATCACTAACTTCCAGCTCAGAGTCAGATGAGTTCACATGAAGAAAGTCACGTGAACATGTAAGTAGGATGAATGTGATAAGTGTGGGGAAAAAAATATATCTAAAGTGCTGTGGAAACAAAGGCAGGAGTAATTCACTCTGCTTATTTTTTAGGGGGTGGGGTATTGCCTAAGATACCTATTTCCCTTTCCCGCTAATTTTTCTAGAGCACTTACTTTCACATGATATAGTATATATGGTTTATTAACCAGTTTTTCTTTTACAGTGTGCACCAGCCCCACCTCAAATGTTATGTAGACCCTCTGAGAATAGGCACTTTTCATTTTTATTCACAGTTACATTTTAGTGCCTGGGACAGTGGTTGACATAAAGCCATGGCCAAATAAGCCTTTGTTGAGTGAATGAAAGGCATGCCAGCTGTGTGTCAGATTCTGTATTAGATGCTAGACATACAATGGTGAATAATACTCACAGTCAGCCTGACCATAGACAGCTTACATTCTAAGAGGGGAGAGGTAGACAATACACAAAGAAATATGATGATTTCATACACAGATGGGTGCTAACGACACAACAAAAGTGGAGACGTCATAGAGGGAGAAGAAAGATGTTGCTTAACTAGAGATGACAGAGAAGACCTCTCTGGGAAGACGATATTGGAATTGATATGAGATCATGACAAGCAGGAAGCCATGTGCAGGTACAGGGAAGGAGGATGTCAGAGGGAAGAAAGAACAAGTCCAGGCCCTGAAAAGGGGACTGTCAAGAATCGGATAGGCCAGTGTGCCCAGAATGAATTTACAGAGCGAGAGGTGAAGGGCTGGGAAGTCTCAGGATCCTGGGATTTTATCCTGGATGCAAAGGGAAGCCACCAGAATATTTATAGCAGGAGAATGACATAATCTGATTTACATTTTAGAAAGTAAATTTGCAGAGTTGTTTGCAATTACTACGGTTGTGAAGGAGGGTCAGGAAGGCCTGGTCTAGGTGTAGGAGAGACGTGATGGCAGCTCGTGAACTAAGGCTGTAGCGGTGAGGATGGCAAAGAGTGCTTGGTGTTGGGATAAATTATGGGAGTGGAACTGACAGGATTTGGAGAAGGATTTAATGAGGAAATGGAACCTCTGAGTGAGTGGACAACAGAGGGTAACAAACAAGTTGGTTTTAGTTAAGCAGAAAATATAGCCAGAACATTATAGGAAGTTAGGACGAACGGTGAGCTTCCTAAGGTCTGTTCATTGGAAGTTTGAATCAATGAGCTAGTGAAGAGGAGAAACAACTGCTCCATTAATCTAATGCAGAGAAAAATCATTTAGCCCTGGGTAGAGCGTCATGTAGACAAAATAGCCAACAGATTGACTACATTTTCCACATTTTAGCTACTTGTTTTTATACTACAGACAGAAAACTTTCTTCAATGAATGGATGTAATGGATGAAGCAAAAGAAGAAAATCTGGATTTGATTTCAAACTTGTTTCAAATTAGTGGGGACACAAATACCATGCCACCATATATGACCTGAGAAGCCTTGGGAGATAAAAGAGAAAGAGACTAATGTAGTTATCTGAACCAAAGAAAGAATGTAATTTCATATGAAAGCTAGTTAAAAACCTCTATCTTTGGCTTGGAAATGTTTTCAAGTTTACATTTAAATATAAAAGGGTGTGGTTTTTCAGGAAGTTCATTTAAATATAATGAATTAAAAGGGTGCAAAGAGGACTTAGAAGATTCTGGGGAGCGACTTCATTTCCCACCACCAATTCTTTACTGTGAATAGATCACTTTCTCAATTTTTCTGGAAAGATGATCTTTCTTGAGCCTTCCCAGGAAGATTCCAGGAAGAAGCTATGTGTTTGTGTTCAATATCATGAAAAATGAGTTAAGAGCTCAACAAAGCTATAATTAAGCTCATTTACTTATTCATCTGACACATACGAGTTACACTGAAGTCCAAAAGTATGTGATAAATATTTAAACCTCTTTGAGGTCAGGAATAATATCTGATGCATCTTTTTATCTCCTACAGCACTGAGCACCAGTCTGTGAATTAAATGAATGAGTCTGGCAAAGGGAAAACTGACAGTGGCTGGAGTCATTTAGCAAAGCCTCAGGGACAAAGTAGAATTTTAACTTGTCTTTTAGCAGAGGAATAGTCTATCTAGATATTAAAAGAGGTAAGGAGTTAAAAGTATTAATAAATTTGGAAGAAAGATTCCAAAATGGACAGATGGATTTAAGATTAATCATTCATTCATTCAACAATTGACTTAGTACCCACTCTGATCTTGGCATTGTGCTATATTTTAAGCATGCATTATAAACTATTCACACTCTCTGCCCTAGTAAGACTTAGAGTCTAGTGGGGGAGATAGTTAAGAAATAAACAAACAAACAAGCAAATGAATTGAAAAACAAAAGAAATCCAGTTTTTTTTCTTGTGATGAGAACTTTTAAGACCTATTCTTCTAGAGATTTTCAAATATCCAATACAGTATTATTAACTATAATCACCATGCTGTGCATTACATCCCCAGGATTTATTTTATAACTGGAAGTTTGTACCTTTTGTTACAAAAAACTGGTAACTGTGTGGTGATGATTGTTAACTAGGCCTATCACTTCACAATATATACATATATCAAATCATTATGTTGTACACCTGAAACTAATATGAAAAAAGAAAAAACAATGCAGATTGTTCTGATGGAAAATAATGACAGATTGGTTGATCAGGGTAATCTGGGAACATCTTTCTGAGGAATGACATTGGATTTAGATGAGAAGAAGCCACCCATCCTAAGAGCAGAGCATTTTCTGTGGGAAGGAAGGAATTGAGGAGGCTGAGGTTCCAGGCAGAGGACACAGCATGCAGAAGGAAATATCTTGGCTCTTTGGGGAACAAAAAGGAGGATTTGTAGCTCAATTTTAAGGCTTGGTTTTGAATAAAAATGGGATATCCAAGTGGAGATCTCCTAGAATAAAGGAAATTAACAGCCTAAAAGGGGATGAAACGTAACTGGTAATATTCATTCTTTTCAGAAATATGCACTGACTCATTGGGGAGAGAGTAGTAAGAAGCTTGCACTCTAGAAGGGGAAGGAAAATCAGAAAACAAGTAACTCAATAAACACTTTTTTTAACATCTTTATTGGAGTATAATTGCTTTACAATGGTGTGTTAGTTTCTGCTTTATAACAAAGTGAATCAGCTATTCATATACCTATATCCCCATATCTCCTCCTTCTTGGGTCTCCCTCCCACCCTGCCTATCCCACCGCTTTAGGTGGTCAAAAAGCACCGAGCTGATCTCCCTGTGCTTTGTGGCTGCTTCCCACTAGCTATCTATTTTACATTTGGTAGTGTATATATGTCCAGGTCACTCTCTCACTTCGTCCCAGCTTACCGTTCCCACTCCCCTTGTCCTCAAGTCCATTCTCTACGTCTGTGTCTTTATTCTTGTCCTGTGCCTAGGTTCTTCAGAACCTTTTTTTTTTTTAGATTCTATATATATGTGTTAGCATATGGTATTTGTTTTTCTCTTTCTGACTTACTTCACTCTGTATGACAGTCTCTAGATCCATCCACCTCACTACAAATAACTCATTTTCATTTCTTTTTATGGCTGAGTAATATTCCATTGTATATATGTGCCACATCTTCTTTATCCATTCACCTGTCAATGGACACTTAGGTTGCTTCCATCGCCTGGCTATTGTAAATAGAGCTGCAATGAATATTGTGGTACAAGACTCTTTTTGAATTATGGTTTTCTCAAGGTATATGCCCAGTAGTGGGATTGCTGGGTCATATGGTAGTTCTATTTTTAGTTTTTTAAGGAACCTCCTTATTGTTGTCTATAGTGGCTGTATCAGTTTACATTCCCACCAACAGTGCAAGAGGGTTCCCTTTTCTCCACACCCTCTCCAGCATTTATTGTTTGTAGATTTTTTGATGATGGCCATTCTGACCAGTGTGAAGTGATACCTCATTGTAGTTTTGATTTGCATTTCTCTAATGATTAGTGATGTTGAGCACCCTTTCATGTGTTTGTTGGCAATCTTTAAACCTTCTTTGGAGAAATATTTATTTAGGTCTTCTACCCATTTTTGGATTGGGTTGTTTGATTTTTTTGACATTGAGCTGCATGAGCTGCTTGTAAATTTTGGAGATTAATCCTTTGTCAGTTGTTTCATTTGCAACTATTTTCTCCCATTCTGAGGGTTGTCTTTTCATCTTGCTTATGCTTTCCTTTGCTGTGCAAAAGTTTTTAAGTTCATTATGTACCATTTGTTTATTTTTGTTTTATTTCCATTTCCCTAGGAGGTGGGTCAAAAAGGATCTTGCTGTGATTTATGTCATAGAGTGTTCTGCCTATGTTTTCCTCTAAGAGTTTTATAGTGCCTGGCCTTATATTTAGGTCTTTAATCCATGTTGAGTTTATTTTTGTATATGGTGTTAGGGACTGTTCTAATTTCATTTTTTACATGTACCTGTCCAGTTTTCCCAGCACCACTTATTGAAGAGGCTGTCTTTTCTCCATTGTATATCCTTGCCTCCTTTATCAAAGATAAGGTGACCATAGGTGTGTGGATTTATCTCTGGGCTTTCTATCCTGTTCCATTGACCTATATTTCTGTTTTTGTGCCAGTACCATACTGTCTTGATTACTGTAGCTTTGTAGTACAGTCTGAAGTCCGGGAGTCTGATTCCTCCAGCTCTGTTTTTCTTTCTCAGGAGTGCTTTGGCTATTCGGGGTCTTTTGTGTTTCCATACAAATTGTGAAATTTTTTGTTCTAGTTCTGTGAAAAATGCCAGTGGTAGTTTGATAGGGATTGCATTGAATCTGTAGATTGCTTTGGGTAGTAGAGTCATTTTCACAATGTTGATTCTTCCAATCCAAGAACATGGTATATCTCTCCATCTGTTTGTATCATCTTTAATTTCTTTCATCAGTGTCTTTTAGTTTTCTGCATGCAGGTCTTTTGTCTCCTTAGGTAGGTTTATTCCTAGGTATTTTATTTGTTTTGTTGCAGTGGTAAATGAGAGTGTTTCCTTAATTTCTCTTTCAGATTTTTCATCATTAGTGTATACGAATGCAAGAGATTTCTGTGCATTAATTTTGTATCGTCCTACTTTAGCAAATTCATTGATTAGCTCTAGTAGTTTTCTGGTAGCATCTTCAGGATTCTCTATGTATGGTATCATGTCATCTGCAAACAGTGACAGCTTTACTTCTTCTTTTCTGAATTGGATTCCTTTTATTTCTTTTTTTTTCTCTGATTGCTGTGGCTAAAACTTCCAAAACTATGTTGAATAAGAGTGGTGAGAGTGGGCAACCTTGTCTTGTTCCTGATCTTAGTGGAAATACTTTCGGTTTTTCACCGTTGAGGACAATGTTAGCTGTGGGTTTGTTATATATGGCCTTTATTATGTTGAGGTAAGTTCCCTCTATGCCTACTTTCTGCAGGGTTTTTTTTTATCATAAATGGGTGTTGAATTTTGTCAAAAGCTTTTTCTGCATCTGTTGAGATGATCATACGGTTTTTCTCCTTCAATTTGTTAATATGGTGTATCACTTTGTTTGATTTGCATATATTGAAGAATCCTTGCATTTCTCGGATAAACCGCACTTGATCATGGTGTATGACCCTTTTAATGTGCTGTTGGATTCTGTTTGCTAGTATTTTGTTGAGGATTTTTGCATCTATGTTCATCAGTGATATTGGCCTGTAGTTTTCTTTCTTTGTGACATCTTTGTCTGGTTTTGGTATCAGGGTGATGGTGGCGTTGCAGAATGAGTTTGGGAGTGTTCCTCTCTCTGCTATATTTTGGAAGATTTTGAGACGGATAGCTGTTAGCTCTTCTCTAAATGTTTGATAGAATTTGCCTGTGAAGGCATCTGGTCCTGGGCTTTTTTTTGTTGGAAGATTTTAAATCACAGTCTCGGCTTCAGTGCTTCTGATTGGTCTGTTTATATTTTCTATTTCTTCCTGGTTCAGTCTCGGATGGTTGTGCTTTTCTAAGAATTTGCCCATTTCTTCCAGGTTGTCTATTTTATTGGCATAGAGTTGCTTCTAGTAATCTCTCATGATCCTTTGTACTTCTGCAGTGTCAGTTGTTACTTCTCCTTTTTCATTTCTAATTTTATTCACTTGAGTCTTCTCCCTTTTTTCTTGATGAGTCTGGCTAACGGTTTATCAATTTTTTATCTTCTCAAAGAACCAGCTTTTAGTTTTATTGATCTTTGTTATTAATAAACACTTTAATTTCAGATCATCGTAAGGTGCTATGAAGATGACACAATATCATGAGAGTGACAATGACTGCTTTCAATAGGGAAGTCAGAGAAGGCTCTTGAGGAGAAGACACCAGCTGCATAGCCTCTAGTGAGAGCATCTCTACAGAGCAGGTGCAAAAGTCCTGAGACCTGTGGTTCTGTTCAGATCTTTCCAGTGTCACAAAGGCTGGGAATATTCTCATGGTCCCTCTATCCCACAACATGCCAGCACCCCTCACTCCATTGTGTACATAGCCAGCCCATCATCATCTCCAGAAATCCAAAGTCATCCATGTATGCTGTACCTCCTCTAGCTCCTTGACTCTTGTCTCTCTTCCTGTCACCCTGTGCAACTTATCTTTCCACTCCAGCTACACTGCCAGCAACACCTTCTATTTTTGAGGTGGGGACAATGAAGAAGTTTTGTGGTCTGTAAGCTGGGAGGAGGCTCAAAGAGCCTAGAGCAGGAACCCTGCCTGGCTAAGGAGGCTGCATCAGGAAATGGGCATGTGTAAATATCAGCTTGGGCAGAGTTCACTGACAAGCTTGAGATTCAGTTCAACAACATGTCACTGAGTTCCTATTGTGGGGCTCTGAGCCAAGGGCTTGCATCTTCCTGACATATGTGTGAACGTTTCACTGAGAATGTGAGCTCTAAATGTGGAAGCAAATGCACGGTTACTCACATATAGGATAAGAATAAAGTGGAGAATTATATTCTCAAAGATAAACTGAGACTTTATCAAGTTAAAATGAAAGATGAACTGAGATGTTATCAAGTTGCTATGTAATGAGAAACTATATAAAATATACAAATAGGGGCTTCCATGGTGGTGCAGTGTTGAGAATCTGCCTGCCGATGCAGGGGACACGGGTTCGAGCCCTCGTCTGGGAAGATCCCACATGCTGCGGAGCAACAGGGCCCGTGAGCCACAACTACTGAACCTGTGCATCTGGAGCCTGTGCTCCACAGCAAGGGAGGCTGCAATAGTGAGAGGCCCATGCACCGCGATGAAGAGTGGCCCCCGCTCGCCGCAACTAGAGAAAGCCCTCGCACAGAAACGAAGGCCCAACACAGCCAAAATAAATAAATACATACATACAATTTAAAAAAAAGTGGAGTGTGAAAAAATGTACAAATATATTTTTCTTTATAGAATTGAAGAATCAGACTCAATAACCATTAACTTAGCCCCTATTATATACCAAAGACTCTACTTGGAAAATGAATTCAATTCTTACAGTGGTCTTATGCAATAAGTCAAACTTTCCCCATTTTACTGGCAAAGGATAGGGAACAGCCTGACACCCTGGTCACGCCCTAGAAAGAGGCAGAGCAGGGGTTCGAATGCAGGTCATCTGACAACAGACCTCTGGGATCATCTTGCAAAACATCAACTTCTGCTCAGCACAATGACAACATGCTGGGAGGCAGGCTGGGGAAGAATCCAGAGCAGTGATGGTTACACCTGGTTAAGAGTGTGAGTTAGAATCTCATTGTTACCTCTTTCTAGCCCTGCTAGCTTGGGCCAGTAACTTTACCTTCCTAAGCTTCAGGCACCTGATCTCTAAAATGGGACTAATAATAAAACCTACCTCACAAGGTTGTTTAAGGATGTAATTAGCTTCTTATATCAAGTATCTGACGTTATGCCCGGCACACTTGGCACTCAGTAATGGGAGCTACCTATTATCATCTCAGAGGAGAGAAGTTAGCACTTAGGGTGCTCTTTTTAAGCTCAGTCCCATCCGATGCAGGGCCGGGCTCTATAGGATGCTGTCCCCAAGACAGGTGCTCCTTGTTCTCGGGCTCTCTCCATGGACAATGAGCAACCCAGTCATCCCCATTAAAGCATACCCTTCCTGTGTCTGCAACCAGGACAGAAAGGCCAGGGGCCATGAGTGGCAGTCAGCAGTGACACTCATGGCCTCATACACATCCACAAGCTGAAATCTCTTGTTGGAGAGCATTGAGGTTTCCAGCCGTAGAGCCTCACTTTCTTTTTTTTTTAACATCTTTATTGGAGTATGATTGCTTTACAATGGTGTATTAACTTCTGCTTTATAACAAAGTGAATCAGCTATACATATACATATGTCCCCATATCTCCTCCCTCTTGCGTCTCCCTCCCACCCTCCCTATCCCACCCCTCTAGGTGGTCACAAAGCACCGAGCCGCATATTTGAGTCGAAGTGCTGCATTTTTAACATAATCACTGCCCCCCTGTACCTTCTAGATGTCTGAGTAGGATGATTTACATAAATATCCTGCACACTGTGTCAGAATATTTAAATGTGGACCTTTGAATCAGGCTCTTATTAAGAAGAAATTCATTTCTAATTCAATTAAAAATTTTTTGCATGCTTACCCCATCAAACTTCCTGCCTAATAAATTATGTAAAAAAAGTTAAAAATAAGTGAGTCACATGACCTCTGAAGTTAGAAAATACATCAGAAAAAAGAAAAAGGGAAGTGAATTGTTCTAAGTATACCAGCAAGGCCTTGTGTGTTCAGAAACTCATTCCTTTTTCTCCAAATCAATATGCAGTGCTCAGCACAGAGAACTATCAGAGAACTATTGAATATAAAGCACAGAAGATAACAGCAGTGATTACAACATGCAATTGTGCAGCTGTGATATCATCTCCTCCCTCTCAGCCTGGTCCCGTCCATCAGATTGGTTGCTATGTTAATATTTTAGGCTTAAAGGACTAGAATTAATGCCTTCAGTTTTGTCTCTGATGTGTTGGTTTTCTGTCAAAAATTCCTGACAGAATTAATAGCCAATGAATCAGGATAATTAGAGATGGAGCGATGCAGCCTTGGAATCACTGGGCACACCGTCATCTCCTGCTTGGATGCAGGGCCTTGGCACGCGAAGAACTCCCTCCTCATTCTTCTACAGGGCAACTATTGTCAGCTATGAATAGGTCACCAATTATTTTTTTTCTTTGAATAATGAATGTGGAGGATGATCTTCCTCTGGTTTGATGGACAACTACCACTACGAAAAATCAGATGAAATCTGGAGAGGCAACTGGAGAAGGTGTTAGAAAGCCCCTAAAAACTGAAAAAAATTTAAATTAAGAAGAATATACAGCCTGATCATTTTACCACCTCATTCTTTTTTGATGATGAGGAAGTAGGTTTCTGTTAATAGAGAGAACCTGTGAAATAGGCAAAGATCCTCCAGAGAGTGTTCCAGGTCATTCAGTCTTACAGAAAATAGGGAAGTGTTTGGAGGAAGATGAAAGAAACACCGGAAGTTGACGGCTGGAGATGAGAACGTGACACCATAGCATTTTCATGTTGAGTCCCAGACTCTGCCCCTCCCCTACTCCATCTCTTCCTTTTCTTCTGAAGTCTTCATTCCTGAAGAGGAATGTGGAGGGAGGGAGACGGGGAAAGCATGACATAAGCGTCTGTCTGCCAATACAGAGAGCACCTACTTTATGGTCAGAAATCATTAACCTTGATGGCCTTTCTTTTTTCATCATTTCCTTAAGAACCATTGAGAATTCAGAGTTTGGCTTCTGTCAGTGGCTAAAATCTTCCTAATCCAAACCTACTTCTGGTTTCTGATAGCCAGTTGGTTACCCTCATGCCAATTTCTTTATTTGTCTCTGAGAAATTTACTTAACTTCTGAAAAGACTTCCAGAAGGATAAAATGTTACCATGGATCCTCCTGGGATCTAAGCTGTGACCACGGTGTATATGAGCATTTTCTGAAGCTTAGTAGGTAAAGGTCACATTCTAGGTGCTCCAACCTGTACCTCGGGTGGCTTTCTGAATCTCAGTAGGTAAGGGTCACATTCTAGGCAGTCCAGCCTGTACTTTGGGTATTTTCTGAGGTTGGCTGAGGATGCCAGCATTTAGGTGTCAGAAGTAAGTGGTCTTCAGAAAGGAGGTGAGTTGGGGAATCAGGAAGGTGAGGAGCAGATGAAATCGAAGAAGGCACGTATCTCCCTTGATTATGTCTTCTTCAATCAGTGGGGGCTGGTCAGCAAGGAGTGTGGGAAATATTTGGTATGTTAGGAACAAGGCTGATGCAATAAATTATGAAACTGGCTGTAGCAAAAGTCCTGTGAAATACCCCATCAACCCTTAGAAAAATGGTTTGCCTTTGCCCTGGGAAATTGCTTACCATAAAGATGTTAGGTAATACCTATACTTTACAGCACCCCATTACAGATTTCCAAATGGCTCCAGCACACTATCACAAAGCACCAAGCCCCCTCTACGCTGATTTAACAGCTCTGGAAGCATCGACAGACATAAATAATTAAATAATTAAATACACATATAAATCTTTTCTCCAATCTTCCGTCTAAAATTTTCACTTTTCTACAGAGTGGAGAAGATTAACTTTTAATGTTACTAAATTAGTTAGAATAAAACTTAAGAATAGGCACATCTGAACATTTGATACAATGTATTTTCTTCCTCTCATATGACAATAGTACCTAAGGCCCCTTCCTCATTCAGCTGTTACATGAGCATCAATAATCCATTAAATAAAAAGGGCTAAGCATTGAAAAACATTAATTGAATTTTCCTCTATTATGACCAACTAAACTTGATCAGATATAGGTCAAAAATAGAATACATGTCCAACTCTTGATTATCCATGGAAAGGAAAACAATGTCTGATGTGGATTACATTGTAATGACAAATGATTCTAAACTTTGTTTTTATTTGATTTTTAAATACATTATGTAAATTTTCATCACAAGAATAGAGAGTGAATTGTTGGACCACGTCTGGAGTTAAATCACGTGTGACTGGAAGATCTCATTCCAATACTTTGCACTTATTAAGATAATTTAATTGTATGACCCCGGCATAATACAGGCTCTTGGTTAGGCTTTGGGAAAAAATTTCTGGATGTTTGTTTGTGTGTGTGTGTGTGTGTGTATGAGATCATTACAAATCATTTCCCCATACTATTTCCTCTTGTAGTAACTTATAACATGTATATATTTAGACATATTTCAGTAAACTTATTTTATTAAGTATGGTTTAAAGCAGTGGTCCCCAACCTTTTCGAGACCAGGGACCATTTTCGTGGAAGACAATTTTTCCATGGACTGGTGGGGAGGGGATTGTTTTGAGATGATTCAAGTGCATTACATTTATTGTGCCCTTTATTTCTATTATTATTGCATTGTAATATATAATGAAATAATTATGCAACTCGCCATAATGCAGAATCAGTGGGAGCCCTGAGCTTGTTTTCACTTGCCACTCACTGATAGGGTTTATTTTTTTATTTTTTACATCTTTATTGGAGTATAATTGCTTTACAGTGGTGTGTTAGTTTCTGCTTTATAACAAAGTGACTCAGTTATACATATACATATGTTCCCATATCTCTTCCCTCTTGTGTCTCCCTCCCTCCCACCCTCCCTATCCCACCCCTCTAGGTGGTCACAAAGCACCGAGCTGATCTCCCTGTGCTATGTGGCTGCTTCCCACTAGCTATCTATTTTACAATTGGTAGTGTATATATGTCCATGCCACTCTCTCACTTTGTCCCAGCTTACCCTTCCCCCTCCCCATATCCTCAAGTCCATTCCCTAGTAGGTCTGTGTCTTTATTCCCATCTTACACCTAGGTTCTTCATGACAGTTTTTCTTTTTTTCTTAGATTCCATATATATGTGTTAGCATACGGTATTTGTCTTTCTCTTTCTGACTTACTTCACTCTGTGTGACAGACTCTAGGTCCATCCACCTCACTACAAATAACTCAACTTCATTTCTCTTTATTGCTGAGTAATATTCCATTGCATATATGTGCCACATCTTCTTTATCCATTCATCTGATGATGGACACTTAGGTTGCTTCCATGTCCTGGCTATTGTAAATAGAGCTGCAATGAACATTTTGGTACATGACTCTTTTTGAATTATGGTTTTCTCAAGGTATATGCCCAGTAGTGGGATTGCTGGGTCATATGGTAGTTCTATTTTTAGTTTTTTAAGGAACCTCCATACCGTTCTCCATAGTGGCTGTACCAATTCACATTCCCACCAGCAGTGCAAGAGTGTTCCCTTTTTTCCACACCCTCTCCAGCATTTATTGTTTCTAGATTTTTTGATGATGGCCATTCTGACTGGTGTGAGATGATATCTCATTGTAGTTTTGATTTGCATTTCTCTAATGAGTAAAGATGTTGAGCATCCTTTCATGTGTTTGTTGGCTGTCTGTATATCTTCTGTGGAGAAATGTCTATTTAGGTCTTCTGCCCATTTTTGGATTGGGTTGTTTGTTTTTTTGTTATTGAGCTGCATGAGCTGCTTGTGAATTTTGGAGATTAATCCTTTGTCAGTTGCTTCATTTGCAAATATTTTCTCCCATTCTGAGGGTTGTCTTTTGGTCTTGTTTATGGTTTCCTTTGCTGTGCAAAAGCTTTTAAGTTTCATTAGGTCCCATTTGTTTATTTTTGTTTTTATTTCCATTTCTCTAGGAGGTGGGTCAAAAAGGATCTTGCTGTGATTTCTGCCTATGTTTTCCTCTAAGAGTTTTATAGTGTCTGGCCTTAAATTTAGGTCTTTAATCCATTTTGAGTTTATTTTTGTGTATGGTGTTAGGGAGTGTTCTAATACCATAATTTTACAAGTACCTGTCCAGTTTTCCCAGCACAACTTATTGAAGAGGCTGTCCTTTCTCCACTGTACATTCCTGCCTCCTTTATGAAAGATAAGATGACCATATGTGCATGGGTTTATCTCTGAGATTTCTATCCTGTTCCATTGATCTATATTTCTGTTTTTGTGCCAGTACCATACTGTCTTGATTACTGTAGCTTTGTAGTACAGTCTGAAGTCCAGGAGTCTGATTCCTCCAGCTCTGTTTTTCATTCTCAAGATTGCTTTGGCTATTTGGCGCCTTTTGTTCTTCCATACAAATTGTGAAATTTTTTGTTCTAGTTCTGTGAAAAATGCCAGTGGTAGTTTGATAGGGATTGCATTGAATCTGTAGATTGCTTTGGGTAGTAGAGTCATTTTCACAATGTTGATTCTTCCAATCCAAGAACATGGTATATCTCTCCATCTATTTGTATCATCTTTAATTTCTTTCATCAGTGTCTTATAATTTTCTGCATACAGGTCTTTTGTCTCCTTAGTTAGGTTTATTCCTAGGTATTTAATTATTTTTGTTGCAATGGTAAATGGGAGTGTTTCCTTAATTTCACTTTCAGATTTTTCATCATTAGTGTATACGAATGCAAGAGATTTCTGTGCATTAATTTTGTATTGTCCTACTTTAGCAAATTCATTGATTAGCTCTAGTAGTTTTCTGGTAGCATCTTTAGGATTCTCTATGTATACTATCATGTCATCTGCAAACAGTGACAGCTTTACTTCTTCTTTTCTGATTTGGATTCCTTTTATTTCCTTTTCTTCTCTGATTGCTGTGGCTAAAACTTCCAAAACTATGTTGAATAAGAGTGGTGAGAGTGGGCAACCTTGTCTTGTTCCTGATCTTAGTGGAAATACTTTCGGTTTTTCACCATTGAGGACAATGTTAGCTGTGGGTTTGTCATATATGGCCTTTATTATGTTGAGGAAAGTTCCCTCTATGCCTACTTTCTGCAGGGTTTTTATCATAAATAGGTGTTGAATTTTGTCAAAAGCTCTCTCTGTATCTATTGAGATGATCATATGGTTTTTCTCCCTCAACTTGTTAATATGGTGTATCACGTTGATTGATTTGTGTATATTGAAGAATCCTTGCATTCCTAGGATAAACCCCACTTGATCATGGTATACGATCCTTTTAATGCGCTGTTGGATTCTGTTTGCTAGTATTTTGTTGAGGATTTTTGCATCTATGTTCATCAGTGATATTGGCCTGTAGTTTTCTTTCTTTGTGACATCTTTGTCTGATTTTGGTATCAGGGTGACGGTGTCCTTGTAGAATGAGTTTGGGAGTGTTCCTCTCTCTGCTATATTTTGGAAGATTTTGAGAAGGATAGGTGTTAGCTCTTCTCTAAATGTTTGATAGAATTTGCCTGTGAAGGCATCTGGTCCTGGGCTTTTGTTTGTTGGAAGATTTTTAATCACAGTTTCAACTTCAGTGCTTGTGATTAACCTGTTCGTATTTTCTATTTCTTCCTGATTCAGTCTTGGTAGGTTTTGCATTTCTAAGAATTTGTCCATTTCTTCCAGGCTGTCCATTTTATTGGCATAAATTTGCTTGTAGTAATCTTTCATGATCTTTTGTATTTCTGCAGTGTCAGTTGTTACTTCCCCTTTTTCATTTCTAATTCTATTGATTTGAGTCTTCTCCCTTTTTTTCTTGATGAGTCTGACTAATGGTTTATCAATTTTGTTTATCTTCTCAAAGAACCAGCTTTTAGTTTTATTGATCTATGCTCTCGTTTCCTTCATTTCTGATCTGATCTTTATAATTTCTTTACTTCTGCTAACTTTGGGGTTTTTTTGTTCTTCTTTCTCTAATTGCTTTAGGTGCAAGATTAGGTTGTTTATTTGAGATGTTTCCTGTTTCTTAAGGTAGGATTGTATTGCTATAAACTTCCCTCTTAGAACTGCTTTTGCTGCATCCCATAGATTTTGGGTAGTTGTGTCTCCATTGTCATTTGTTTCTAGGTATTTTTTAACTTCCTCTTTGATTTCTTCAGTGATCACTTCATTATTGAGTAGTGTATTGTTTGGCCTCCAAGTGTTTGTATTTTTTACAGATCTTTTCCTGTAATTGATATCTAGTCTCATAGCATTGTGGTCGGAAAAGATACTTGATACAATTTCAATTTTCTTAAATTTACCAAGGCTTGATTTGTGACCCAAGATATAATCTATCCCGGAGAATGTTCCATGAGCACTTGAGAAAAATGTGTATTCTGTTGTTTTTGGATGGAATGTCCTATAAATATCAATTAAGTCCATCTTGTTTGATGTATCATTTAAAGCTTGTGTTTCCTTATTTATTTTCATTTTGGATGATCTGTCCATTGGTGAAAGTGGCGTGTTAAAGTCCCCTACTATGAATGTGTTACTGTCGATTTCCCCTTTTTGGCTGTTAGTATTTGCCTTATGTATTGAGGTGCTCCCATGTTGGGTGCATAAATATTTACAGTTGTTATATCTTCTTTTTGGATCGATCCTTTGATCATTATATAGTGTCCTTCTTTTTCTCTTGTAATAGTCTTTATTTTAAAGTCTATTTTGTCTGATATGAGAATTGCTACTCCAGCTTTCATTTGGTTTCCATTTGCATGGAATACCTTTTTCCATACTCTCACTTTCAGTCTGTATGTGTCCCTAGGTCTGAAGTGGATGTCTTGTAGACAGCATATATATGGGTCTTGTTTTTGTATTTATTCAGCCAGTCTGTATCTTTTGGTGGGAGCATTCAATCCATTTACATTTAAGGTAATTATCGAGATGTATGTTCCTATTCCCATTTTCTTAATTGTTTTGGGTTCGTTATTATAGGTCTTTTCCTTCTGTTGTGTTTCTTGTCTAGAGAAGTTCCTTTAGCATTTGTTGTAAAGCTGGTTTGGTGGTGCTGAACTCTCTCAGCTTTTGCTTGTCTGTAAAGGTTTTTAGTTTCTCCATCAAATCTGAATGAGATCCTTGCTGGGTAGAGTAATCTTGGTTGTAGATATTTCTCCTTCATCACTTGAAATAAATATGTCCTGCCAGTCCCTTCTGGCTTGCAGAGTTTCTGCTGAAAGATCAGCTGTTAACCTTATGGGGATTCCCTTGTGTGTTATTTGTTGTTTTTCCCTTGCTGCTTTTAATATGTTTTCTTTGTATTTAATTTTTGACAGTTTGATTAATATGTGTCTTGGCATGTTTCTCCTTGGATTTATCCTGTATGGGACTCTCTGTGCTTCCTGGAATTGATTAACTATTTCCTTTCCCATATTAGGGAAATTTTCAACTATAATCTCTTCAAATATTTTCTCAGTCCCTTTCTTTTTCTCTTCATCTTCTGGGACCCCTGTAATTTGAATGTTGGTGCATTTAATGTTGTCCCAGAAGTTTCTGTGACTGTCCTCAGTTCTTTGCATTCATTTTTCTTTATTCTGTTCTGCAGTAGTTATTTCCAGTATTTTATCTTCCAGGTCACTTGTCCGTTCTTCTGCCTCAGTTATTCTGCTATTGATCCCATCTAGAAGATTTTTAATTTCATTTATTGTGTTGTTCATTGTTGTTTGTTTCATCTTTAGTTCTTCTAGGTCCTTGTTAAATGTTTCTTGCATTTTCTCTATTCTATTTCCAAGATTTTGGATCATCTTTACTATCATTATTCTGAATTCTTTTTCAGGTAGACTGCCTATTTCCTCTTCATTTGTTAGGTCTGGTGTGTTTTTATCTTGCTCCTTCATCTGCTGTGTGTTTCTCTGTCTTCTCATTTTGCTTATCTTACTGTGTTTGGGGTCTCCTTTTCGCAGGCTGCAGTTCATAGTTCCCATTGTTTTTGGTGTCTGTCCCCAGTGGCTAAAGTTCGTTCAGTGGGTTGTGTAGACTTCCTGGTGGAGGGGAGTAGTGCCTGTGTTCTGGTGGATGAGGCTGGATCTTGTCTTTCTGGTGGGCAGGTCCACGTCTGGTGGTGTGTTTTGGGGTGTCTGTGGACTTATTATGATTTTAGGCAGCCTCTCTGCTAATGGGTGGGGTTGTGTTCCTGTCTTGCTAGTTGTTTGGCATAGGGTGTCCAGCACTGTAGCTTGCTGGTCATTGAGTGAAGTTGGGTGTTGGTTTTGAGATGGAGATTTCTGGGAGATTTTCGCTGTTTGATATTCCGTGGAGCTGGGAGGTCTCTTGTGGACCAGTGTCCTGAAGTTGACTCTCCCACCTCAGAGGCACAGCACTGACTCCTGGCTGCAGCACCAAGAGCCTTTCATCCACCCGGCTCAGAATAAAAGGGAGAAAAAGTGGAAAGAAAGAGGATAAAATAAAAAAGTAAGATATAAGAAAATAAAGTTATTAAAATAGAAAATAAAAACTAATTATTAAGAAAAAAAATTTTTAAGTAAAAAACAACAACAAAAAAAAACCATAAAAAACTCAAAAAACGGACAGACAGAACCCTAGGACAAATGGTGAAAGCAAAGCTATACAGACAAAATTTCACACAGAAGCATACACATACACACTCACAAGAAGAGGAAAAGGGGAAAAAATAATAAATCTTGTTCTCAAAATCCACCTCCTGAACTTGGGATGATTCATTGTCTATTCAGGTATTCCACAGATGCAGGGTACATCAAGTTGATTGTGGAGATTTAATCCGCTGCTTCTGAGGCTGCTGAGAGAAATTTCCCTTTCTCTTCTTTGTTCACACAGCTCCTGAGGTTCAGCTTCGGATTTGGCCCCGCCTCTGCGTGTAGGTCGCCTGAGAGCGTCTGTTCTTCACTCAGACAGCACGGGGTTAAAGGAGCAGCTGATTCGGGGACTCTGGCTCACTCAGGCCAGGGGGAGGGAGGGGTACGGAGTGCAGGGCGAGCCTGAAGCGGCAGAGGACTGCGTGACGTTGCACCAGCCTGAGGCGCGCCGTGTGTTCTCCCTGGGAAGTTGTCCCTGGATCACGGGACCCTGGCAGTGGCAGGCTGCACAGGCTCCCCAGAAGGGAGGTGTGCAGAGTGACTTGTGCTCGCACACAGGCTTCTTGGTGGTGGCAGCAGCAGCCTTAGCGTCTCATGCCCGTCTTTGGGGTCCACGCTGTTAGCCGCAGCTCGTGCCCGTCTCTGGAGCTCCTTTAAGTGGTGCTCTTAATCCCTTCTCCTCACGCACCAGGAAACAAAGAGGGAAGAAAAAGTCTCTTGCCTCTTCGGCAGGTCCAGACCTTTTCCCGGACTCCCTCCCGGCCAGCTGTGGCGCACTAGCCCCCTTCAGGCTGTGCTCATTCCGCCAACCCCAGTCCTCTCCCTGCACTCCGACGGAAGCCTGAACCTCAGCTCCCAGCCCCTCCCGCCCTGGCGGGTGAGCAGACAAGCCTCTCAGGCTGGTGAGTGCCGGTCGGCACTGATCCTCTGTGCAGGAATCTCCCCGCTTTGCCCTCCGCACCCCTGTTGCTGTGCTCTCCTCTGCGGCTCCGAAGCTTTCCCCTTCCGCCACCCGCAGTCTCTGTCTACGAAGGGGCTTCTGGTGTGTGGAAACATTTCCTCCTTCACGGCTCCCTCCCACTGGTGCAGGTCCCGTCCCTATTCTTTTCTCTCTGTTTATTCTTCTTTTCTTTTGCCCTACCCAGGTACGTGGGGAGTTTCTTGCCTTTTGGGAAGTCTGAGGTCTTCTTCCAGCGTCCAGTAGGTGTTCTGTAGGAGTTGTTCCACATGTAGGTGTATTTCTGATGTATCTGTGGGGAGGACGGTGATCTCCGTGTCTTACTCTTCCGCCATCTTCCTAGATGTACTGATAGGGTTTTGATATGAGTCTGCAAGCAGTTGATTTATTATGGTCTCTGTGCAGTCAAACCTCTCTGCTAATGATAATCTGTATTTGCAGCCGCTCCCCAGTGCTAGCATCAGCCTCAGCTCCACCTCAGATCATCAGGCATTAGATTCTCATACGGAGCGCTCAACCTAGATCCCTCGCATGCACAGTTCACAGTAGGGTTCGCGCTCCTATGAAAATCTAATGCCGCTGCTGATTTGACAGGAGGATAGGCTCAGGCGGTAATGACAGCAATGGGGAGTGGCTGTAAATACAGATGAAGCTTCGCTCGCTGGCCACCGCTCACCTCCTGCTGTGTGGCCCGTTTCCTAACAGGCCATGGACCACTACCAGTCTGTGGCCCGGAGGTTGGAGACCCCTGGTTTAAAGTGTTTTATTTCTTATTTACTTTTATTTTTTTATTTTTTTGAAGTATAGTTGATTTACAATGTTGTGTTAATTTCAGGTGTAGAGCAAAGTAATTCAGATTCTTTTCCATTATAGGTTGTTATAAGTTATCAAATATAGTTCCCTGTGCTATACAGTAGGTCCTTGTTGGTTATCTATTTTATATATAGTAGTGTGTATCTGTTAATCCCAAATTCCTAATTTATCCCTTCCTCCTGCCCATTTCCCCTTTGGTAACCATAATTTTGTTTTCTATGTCTGAGAAACTTTCTATTTTGTAAATAAGTGCATTTGGATCATTTTTTTTTTTTAGATTCCACATACAAGTGATGATAAGATATTTGTCTTTATCTGACTTACTTCACTTAGTATAATAATCTCTAGGTCCATCCATGTTGCCACAAATGACATTATTTCATTCTTTTATGGTGTTTTAAACAACAACAACAGCAAGATAATAGGCTTCCGATTCTGGTCCTCTTTCATCTCCATCAAAAAGAATATTTGGGGAACAGTAGCACCAGTATCAACACCACGGTGATCTTTTGATCTTCCTGTTTATTTTTTTTAAAAAATCTAAAAGAAAGTGAAACTGGTAAGAATGAAAATAGATATTCCCAAGTATACCTTACTAGAGCAATATTGTGACCCAAATTTCTGAACAAAGAAATTTAAGTGTATGATAATAGACCACTCATTTTATAAAATACTTAATTCTACAAAATTTTAGTTAAGAGAATGTGATTAATCCACGAAATTTTATTCAAATTGAATATGAATAGGTCTTAGAAAAACTGATCTCTACTGAAACAGCATTGCTGCAAACTGCATTATAATGTGTTCAAAGTATCAGAATCTCCCAGATGGGACTCAGGGTAGCAATAGAGGCATCTAGAAGCAATTTAAGAAGTAATTTAATCCCCAGGGCACAGTGAAGGAAAAGAAAACAAATAACGAAGTAATGGTTGATTAGCATGTGTTATTCTTAAGTCTATCAAAGGTAATTATAAAAAATATCCTAGATATAAGTTTGATTATCTCTTCTTAGAATGAAATATTTTTATTAAAACATCTTTAAAATATCTAGGTTTATAAATGTTTTAACATAGGTCGATTGGGGATGAGTTTTTTTTTTTTAAACTGATGAGAGAGATTGTTTTTCAAAAGAATTTCACATTAAACTTATTTAATCTGATGAGACATTTAAAAGCACACTTTTTCCTCTCAGAGTAGCAAACTTTGAAGAGAAAAAAATGTCCTAAAGAATGAAAAACAAAGTTAAAATAAAGAAAATCATTGACCATTTGGTTTATAATGTTATTCACAAAGGTCTTATGACTCCTGGAAGCCTATTTTTTACATGCATGAGCATTTATGTATTTTGTTTTAAAATTTATGTCAACTTCACAAATCATTTTTTTAAACTATTAGGTCTGGAAAAGAAAAGCCTGAGTCTTTGGGAAAAAAAAATATTTTGCAGGTCATTTAGTGGACTATAACGAAGTCATTTCATTTTATGCCCCAAATCTGACTCAAAGTATGTCTGTGAATTCTTTTCAAGGCCCAGGAATAGAATCCCAAGTAAGCAAGGGGATCGATCCTAGCTATAATTTTAACTACCTGGGTTCAAGAGTCCACAGTAACCTTGATTTACTTTTCTCTCACTCACTTTTTTTCCTGGTCTGTGGTTTCCATGGTGAATTACTTTAATGCAGGTAGACTAATCCCATATTCTTTTGACGTAGACAGTTCCAGAGGTGATGTATCTCAGTGGTCTCTGTGAAATCCAGTCATAGCACGGAGAGATCTCCTTTCAGAAAAGAAATCTGCTCGCCGAAAATAGATAAGCTTCCAATAATTAAAAAGGAAAATCAGGTTAAAAGATTTAATGAGGTTTTGTCCTCGTGATTAGTCACATCATTTTATTAAAAGAAAAAAAAAAATACTCCAGTGGGCCTTCTGTGCTGTAACAACTCAGATTTGCATGGTGTGCTGCGGTTTACAAAGATTTCTCACAGATAATCTCATTTTAATTCATACTGTGCCTGCTTATTTTTCTGTTAGATTTTAGAACTCTGCTGTGATCAGTCATAATCTGAAGTTCATGGCTGGCTCTAAACACAACCAGGGCAATAGAGGATGAATTGTTTTGGATGAAATATAACAGAGACCAATAATTGAAGCCCTGGAACTCAAGTTCAAATACTATTCCATCTCTAGCACGATCTCAGAGCCAAGACTTCCCAGATGACATCAGTGTGAGACTCTACTGTCCTTAATTTGATTTTTTCCTATTCAAAATCATTTCCTGGGAGACAGTCTTCTTATTTGTTTAGTTTTTCAAACCAGCTTATCTTCACCACCGCTTGTTTGAAGATTTCCTAATTGAATTCTTAACAGAAAAGCCTCCTTGCGGTCAACATGCACAGAAATGAAATAGAAACAATGGATACAGGGATTTGCTTTTGAAATACTGATAAGTTCAGGTAAAATCAAATGCTTCACAGTGTGAAAATAGCTCTCATTCTTATTTGTAAAATTCAAAGAAGCATTTCCTAATCATTTGTGTAGATCCAGTTTCGCTTCATAATTTCCAGACCACCACCTGGATGTATTCAGGCTCTTCGGTGACACAGTTGAGCTAGTTTTGAAAGTTCCTCCTTTGTCTCTGGGTTCCTTTGCTTTTATTCCCCTAGGACTCGCCGACTCAAATTATTTTATCTGAACTATGACTGAACATGAATAAACAAATGGAGAATTGAGGCAATTATACTATTACTATGAGCAGGGAAAAAAAACCACATTGCCTGAATTATCTGCCGATTCCTGGCAAACATCTTTTTCTGTTTCAGTGATGTGGAAGATTGCCTGACTTCTTTTCTTGGGGAGTGTAGATCTGGTCCGTGTCACATGGCTCTGAGCATTCAGTGTCTACACATGATTGCCTCACTTCCTGCTGCCTCAGACTGTATCTATTCTAGGAAGGCTAAGCTGTGATAGGAAGGTTCAGTGGTTCAGTACTTACAAAGATATCCCTGTGAACACTTTGATATTTTAAGTTCTTAACTGATGTTAGGGCCTGTTCCACTGGTCATGGTGAGCTGGGCCAACTGATATTTCCATTCATTCATTCACTCATTCATTATTTATTGAGGGCTCTGTGCCTGGTCTCGAGGATACAAAAATGACAATCTCTTGGTGCCAGCACTTGAAGAATTCGAAGACATTAAAAAAATAGTTACAAATTACTACTAGAAAACTACGACTACAAAAAACTAAAAATAGAGCTAACCTGTAATCCCACTCCTGGGCATATATTCGGAGGAAACCATAATTCGAAAAGATACATGCACCCCAGTGTTCATTGCAGCACTGTATGCAATAGCCAAGACATGGAAGCAGGCTAAATGTCTGCTGACAGAGGAATGGATAAAAAAGCTGTAGTATATATACACAATGGAATACTACTCGGCCATAAAAAAGAATAAAATAATGCCATTTGCAGCAACATGGATGGACCTAGAGATGATCATACTATGTGAAGTAAGTCAGAGGAAAAAAATATCATATGATATCACTTATATGTGGAATCTTAAAAAATGATACAAAGGAACTTATATACAAAACAGAAATAGACCCAGAGACATAGAAAACAAACTTATGGCTACCAAAGGGGAAAGGGAGAAGGAGGGATAAATTAGGAGTTTTGGATTAACAAATACACACTACTATATATAAAAAAGGATCTACTGTAGAGCACAGGAAACTATACTCAATATTTTGTAATAACCTATAAACGAAAAGAAAAAAAAGTAGTTACAATACAATGCAATAAGTTTGAACAACGAGTCCACTGTGGGTAAAAGCACACACCCTCTAAAAATTTCAGGGAGACAGAATCAGAAGCCACAAGCAATTTCCCAAGAATATACTTTTCATTCTTATCTTGTTTTATTTTTCTCCTGCAATCCTTTAGGAATGAGATAAGCCAGTCTCGCTAGGTATTCATTTGCTACTTCTCAAAGATCTTCAGCTTCTGAGAGTTTGGGGATAGACATTTTCAACAGAGGAGGGTTTGGCAGAGGTTGGTCAAATAACTCTGCCAAGGACTCTTCCTAGCAGATGGCAACAGCTGTTTGGGATTGAGTCAAAGTACAGAATGAGCCCCTGCAAAATGTCCTCTTTATTACACTAATGGCTTTTTCCCTCGGAGTGGTTATTCATTGTATCAGTGCATAATTGTTTTTGTTAATGCATTTGCTCAGATCATACAAAAATCTAATTACTCTATGTAATGAATCATTAACAATTTCCATAAATTCATTTCAGCTTTTGCATGCTGGTATTCAGGTTATGCTAACAAACGTAAAATATTCACACCGTTAAGTCTGAGTTTGCCCACTATGTTCGGAAAATTTGTTTTAGTAAATGTACATTTTAAATCTGCATTTTGTAAAATACTGAAGTATAAACTGCAAGATTATTCTTCAATAGAATATTCTAATTTTCGATTCACTTTTTAAACTGAGTTCTTTTATTTCCTTCACACCCCACGTTCACTTAGCTACAACAAATGACACGTGGTCATGTCTAACTTAAGAGCATTAATTGGTGTTTGGTAATGAAAGAAGATCAAAAGTGATTGATGTTGACCTTTTTCACTTTGATTTTTTTCACATTGAAACTCAGCCTTTGATCCATTTTCTGAAACAGATATTAGGAATATGTACCTTATTATCATTATTTTTAATCAGAGAAGGGGAAAATAAACCTTGAATTCTAGCCATAAAAATTCACCACTATAAAGTACAGAGGTTTTCTACATTATTATTATTGTTGTTGTTATTAACATGTATTGTGTGGCAGGTACTCTGTTCAGTGCTTAATATTCTCCATCTCATTTAATCCTCCCCCAAACCCCTTAGGTTGGTCCTCTATTTTCCTCATTTTACAGATGAGAAACTGAGATTTAGAGAAGTGAAGACACTTGCCCGAATTATCAGTTTTGCATAGTGGTTCTCCACTGAAGGAGATTTTGCCTCCTTGGGGACATTTGGCAATGTCTAGAGACATTTTTCATTGTCACAACTGGGCAGGGGGCAACTGGTATCTGAGGAGGAAAGGCCAGGGATGCTGCTAAACATCCTACAATGCACAGGGCAGCCCCCATAACAAAGAATTATCTGGTCTAAAACGTCACTAGTGCTGTGGGTGAGAAACCCTGGTGTAGCAGCTGTGTGTTGCCCATGTCACAGCTCCTTCGGTAACCAATTTCAGAGCAGCTGTGGTGGACAGTGGTGCCAACATCTTACCAGCACGTGAGGTTGTGGATCTTTGCTTTTCTGCCTCAGGGCTATCTCTGAAACACCAGTGTAGGTGCATCCTGGGATTGTGCAGGAGTTAACACCTGGGGACAACTCTCCACCAGTATGCAACCTGATGGGACACTTGAGGGCCTTCTACAGAGTTTCTCCCCATGTCCCCAGATGGATGGAGTCTCAGGTGCCTACAATGGTAACCAACTGGTACAACAGACACTGACTGACTCAGTGCCACCTCTCACTGGCTGAGGGTTGCCCCAGGCTTGTCAACACCTCTTAGATTCTAGGCCGTATCTGTTGCTTGGTTTCAGAGAAAGATTTGGGGCAGAAAATCAGAGATAGCACCACCTGAGCAGTGTATTTAACTACACTGAACTGTCTGCTAAAGCTGGTTGAAATCAGTAACATATATGTTATGGGTTTTTAATCACTTCCCCGTCTCACTCCCTGGATTCTTTCTTCTTCCTAGACTCGCCTCTGAAATAAACTACCTGGACCCAAGTCCTTATTCAAGCTCTGCTTTCAAGGTAACCCAAACTAAAACAGAAAGCTAGCAAGTCTACTCTGTTATACTGCAAGTCCAATTAAGCAGAACCCAACGCTGGCTGTGTCACCTGATAAACAAGGGAAATCGGTCTGTCGGCACCCTTTGGCTTACAATGCCCTTTCCACTTTAAGTTCCATGGTCAACTATTTAATACTGCTTTATCAGGACTCTAAATGCTCTCACTACTTTATTTCTTCCCAAACCCAATAACATTCTCAATGATGGAATCAACCTTTTGCTGTTGTTGTTGTTTTCTGTGCAGAAGTGATATTGGCTTGAGAGAGGAACCCAACTTACCTGACCTATTATGGATTTATGCTGAGAACTTGAACTTAGCCTTTGCTACTATTTGGAAATCTTTCAAGAGTATTGAAAGTATTTGAATGACTTCCTCATATACTTCTTATTCCTTTCTAGCCCCAAGCCTGGCTTTATAAGCCCTCTCCTCCATATCTCTTTGGACCATTTGACACTTTCTTCCTGAATTTTTTCTTTTTTTTTTTTTAACTTCCATGATTATACTATATTTACTACTCCTTTGATCTGAAAGCTCTTTTTTTTTGTAATGCACTAGTATCTCTTTTTCTTTCTTCCAATATGAAAACAAGAATTGTCATATCTCCTTTTTTATACTCACTTTATGGGTGAGCTCATTCTCTTCTATAGGAGTGTCAGCTAAATTTCTGTTTCCAGCTCTGATATTTCCCCTAGGTCCCAGGGTCATTGCTGACTGTCCACTTGATTAACCCATCAGCTAATCTTCTCCTAGGCAGCCTACATGGCTCAGAAGAAGTTGAATTCCCTCTCAAGTCCAGGAATGCACCAGAATGGTCTAAGGAGAATCTCCTCCTCTTGCCCAATTGATTCAGCAATTCTCATATAAACCAGTTCAATTTCCTGAGATTCACAGAAAGATTTGTTGGGGATTCTGGGGAAATTCTTCCTTACTCTTCTGGGAGAACTTTCGGAAGCAATTATCTTTTTTTTTTTCTCCTGCTTTTTCTCAGTATATATTCATGTGTGGATGTGACATCTGGAAGGGAGGTCGTTATGTTAATATCACTTTGGGGATGAATCCACCGTGTGGATGAGTGCTGAGTCAAATGACTCTCAAGGAAATGGAGCTAAGAAAACTGGATTAAGTCCCGCTGAATGGGTGAACTTCTTTTGGACAGCCAGCAATGGGAGTCAATATTTTTCCTTGTTTAAGCTAGTTTCAGTTACTTGCAGCTGAAGGCTCTTAGTGAGAAAATGTTCTGCCATGATCTCTTTGGAAGAACCTCAGTCTCTCCATTTTTCCCCATTACAATTGTCATCTCTTGAATGCCCATCCATTACTGGCAGTCTTCCAGTGAAACTACATACTTGCATTCTCTCCTCTTTCTGATTCATCTTTTTTACTGTTGCCAGGCCAATTTTCCTAAAAGACTATTTTCATTATGTTACTCTGTAAATTTCCATAACGGTTTCTTTCTTTTCACTTTCAGCTTTTAGTCCAAACTCCCAAGATTTGTTTTTAAGAATTTTCATAATCAGATGTCTTTTTGTATACTCAATATGGTTTCTCTGTGTTCCCCAACATACATTTGAAATCTTTCCTCTTAATATTTTCTCAACGGAGAAATGTTTCCCCTGTGACAATTCCATGTACACTTTCAGTCTTTCTTTAATTTCTAGATTCTCTTAAATTTTTCCTGAATAGATACAGCCTTTATTCATTTAAACAGTCTTTATTAAGTGCAGACTATATGTTCCAGGTATGCAACAAGCAGTGGATTTATAAAGACAAATGTCTGAAAAAGTCCTCTTAGGAATAATGAAATAAAACTTGAGAAACACTGTTCTAGATACTGGGTAAACTTTTTTGCAATGCATGAAATAGTCCTGCACAATTGGAGAACTGTTCTGCCACAAATCCCAACACTACCTTTAATCCCAACACTGGTGGAGTTGCTTTTATGTATTTATTTTCTTTTTAAATCTGTAATTGCAATTTGAGACAACAGAAAGCAGAGTATTTTACTGCCAATTATTTCTGATCCATTCATCCTCCCCGATCAGCTAAATTATCAGTGCCCTGAGAACAGATGCCATCTCATATATTTCTTTCATATCTTCCTTGAGAGAATAGCATGAAATGCCTTTATGTTGGTCTCTCTCTCATTCCCTGCATATTCATTTTATCCATTTCTTATTGGAGTGCAAGGAGTGATATTTGCAAAGAGGATACTAACCATGGTTAAGAACAGATTTTTGCTTTACCAACTTAGCATACAGGAGATGATAAAAAACATTAGCTCTTATTAATGATAATAAAAGGAAGCACATAAAATATCTTGATTGATGCAAATGCCTGTCTTAGTCTTGTTGCTATCACTTTGCCCATTCTCTTAAATTCATATCTTAGTAATAGAGTTTAAAAATTATTGTCAAACCAATGAAAAGTTTATTTTCTTAATCTAAACATAATCCTAACTCTCTAATATTTATTTATTCATATTGTCTTACAAATTTTGTCCATATGTAGTTGATTTTTTATTAAAAATAACAATACTGAATAGGTAGTCAGTGTCACATATTTTATTCATTTAGAATCATTTTATAAAGATGTTTCAGTGTTTCTACCTAATTATCAGAATTGTCATTTTAACAGCTGCATAATGGCCCATCACATTTATTGATTGCTCTTACTTTTTGTTGGACAATTTGTTTCTCATCTTTCATGATTATACGTGAAGCTTCTGCCTAGTCTTTCCGCCACTGATTTTTGTCATCCTCTATTAAATACTGCCCCTACCCCCTGGATTATTGTCTATTTGCTTGGTTTCTGACTATTGTGATTTATACATGCATCAATTCACCTACTTGTACTTAGCTCTGATCAGTGATAGTTGCTTGATTCTTTACATTCCTGGTTCCAAAGAGTTGGTACTTCTGATCCCTGCTGCTCAAGAAGGATTTTGTATAGCTTGAGGCACGTGTGGGAAGTCAGCTGGATGTTTCATGGTAAGAGAGAAGACATATCCCAGAATAACTGAAACTCTTTAAAGATGAAATCCACATATTTCCTCTTTTGATAAAGTTCTAAATTATAGTAAATATGCTCCCAGGATACCCATGGATTACTTGATGATAATAAAAGATAACAGCTGAATATTGTTTTCAATTTTGAAAGAGCCAACAAATCAACAGCAATCATAACATTACTTTATATGCCTAAACTAGGATGGAATAATGCTTTCATAGAAGATGTGATCTGGGTTCAAATAACATCATTTACCAAATGCAAAGGATTGCTGTAGCTCTTGACTTCAAGATACATTAAATCTATTAAAGTTAAGAGTCAATATAGATGCAGGTCAGATTCTGTGACAAAAACTCGGAGACCAATCAAAATAAGATTGCTTAGTAAGGTTGTGAATAAACAGTCTACAGAAATCAATTATATATATTTGATGAAAGGGAGGAAAAAACTCTATTCAATAAGAAAAATAAAACATTTAGGAATAAGAGTGAGATTTATACAAAGATCTACTTAAGATTTTAAAATGCTACTAATACATATGGACAGGTGTATCATTTCTTGGATGAAGAAAATCAACATCATAAAGATGTGATTCAATAAAAATAGCAACAGCATTTTTATTTTGGAATCAGACAGGCTGGTACTAAAGTTCAAATGGAAACATAAAAGACAAGAATAGTCAAGAAAAATCTGGAGGAGTAGTGAGGAGGACTAGTTCTTCTGCATATTCAAATGCATATTTTAAATCTACAGTAACAAAAACAATATGGTACTAGTACCTGAATCGAATGACAGATCAATGGAATTGAATACAAAAACCAGAAATAGGTCTAAAATAAAAGGATTTAGCATATAAAAAATGTGACACCCCAAATCAGTAGGGTAAATGTAGAGTTTTCAATGAACGACGTTGTGTCAGTTGGCGGGGTCTGGAACAATATATAACTCCATAACACATTTCTGTATTGACTCTCCCTCCTTTTGTTCCTCTTCTATCCCTCGACCCTTTCTCTAGATCACACTCTCCAACAAAATATTTGCACAAGGCCTTTGTTGCAGGTTCTGCTTTCTAGGGAACCCAGGCTAAGGTACTTATTGTGTATCTAACCTCTTCTCCCCTGTACTCCTCTTTTTTCCATTATACCTTTAATAATTTGTTAGAGCTTAGAATGTTTCCAGCTGTCACTCTATTTCCTATATTTATTTTAGTCTTAGTTTTATAGTTATTTAGTTGCAATTCTCACTGCCAGTGGTTGGCTAAAGTCTTTCCTCTAGTTGATTCCTTAATAAGGATTTATGGGAACAATATTCCCTGAATGCTTGAATGTTTGAGACAATTTGTCTGTTGTCCTTACAACTGAAAAGCAGTTAGATTGGCTATAAAATGCTAAAGTCCCTTGAAGATTTTGTAGGTGTTCCTCCATTGCGTTCTGATGTTGAAAGGTGTAGAAGAGTCTGAAACCAATCTAAAATCTTTTTCTCTGTGAGCCCCAAATATTTTATTCCTTTTGAAAGATTATTGACTTTATAAGTGCCTTTCTCAGCACGGATCTTTCTGAGTAAATTTACTCTGGGAAATGGTCAGTTTTCAATATGTGTAAAGTCATGTATTTCAGAAAAGTTTTCTTGAATAACTATTTCTGTTTCATTTTGCTTATTCATGAAATTTGTATTTCTGCATCCAACATGGGACTTTTAGCAGTGTTCACTTCCCTTAAATCCCCTCAAATTTTACATTTATTTCTGATTATATTCTGATTATGATTATCTTTTTTCTTCTAATTTATTCCTAAACTCCTCTAGCTCATAATTCATCCCTTCCTGTTATCTTACCATCTCTCTTCCGAGTTCCTGCATTTCTGTCTTATGTACTTGTTTCATAGTGGTGATTGCTTCATTAGGCTTTTCCCCTCCCTCTTCAATGCACTGTTAAATATTTGGTCACAATTTTTTCTGCTCCATGGCAACTTCTTTCTTGCGAGTTTTTCATTTTCCCCTTGTTCTTCTGTTCCTTTCCTCATGAACATTAATTGGTCAGTTTACATAAAGCTTCCCTATAGGAAGGAAGAGAGACTTTGGAGACATTTTACTTGTATTTGAAATCTAGCTCCACGACTTACTGCATGTGTGACTTTGGATAAGTTATTTAACCTCTTGATTTCAGTTTTCTCATCTACAAAATGAGAAAAACAAAAGTACCTACCTCTTCGTGCTGTTGGGAGAATAGAATAAAATAATACAATTAAGGCTGAGAGTGGTGTCATACACATAGTTTAACAATCACCAAGTGTTAGCTACTGTCAGTATAATCGCTACCTTTTTAAAGACACATTTTTCAGACAAGACAAATGAGACACAAAGTAAGTAATTTCCAAGGACTGTAAATTCCATAAAGATAGTGTCTTAGTCTGTTCTGGCTGCTATAACAAAATACTACAGACTGGTAGCTCATAAACTACAAAAACCTATTTCTCACAGTTCTAGATGCTGGAAGTCCAAGATCAGGGTGCCAGCACGGTGGGGTTCTGGTGAAGGCCCCCTCCTGGGTTGCAGACTGTTGATTTCTCTCTGTGTCTTCCCGTGGTGGAAGGGGCTACGGAGCTCTGAGGGGTGCCTTTCATAAGAGCACTAATCCCATTCATGAGTGCTCCACCCTCATGACCTAAGAATCTCCCAGAGGCCCCACCTCCTAATGCCATCACATTGGGCATTAGGATTTCACATGGGGCAGTGAATTTGGAGGGGACATAAACATTCAGACCATAGCAGGTAGTGATTTTATTACTACCTTTTTCTCTTTCACTGCTATATATCTAATACTTTGCATACTACCTGGCACGTATGAGAGTCTGTGATCCAACAAATAGGTGCTGAATAAATGAACAAATACACTTCCCATTGGTCACACAAGTAAAAAGTTGGCAGAGCCAGCATTTGAACCCAGCTCTCTTAGACTTGCCAGTCACATTTATCTCAGCCACATTCTATAGGTCAAAACAAGTCCTAAGACTAACTGGATTTCAACGGTTGGGGAAGTAGACTCCAGCTCTTGCTAAGAACTACCAAGAGGGACTTCCTTGGTGGCGCAGTGGTTAAGACTCTAAGCTCCCAATGCAGGAGACCTGAGTTCAATCCCTGGTGAGGGAACTATCCCACATGCATACCACACCTAAGAGTTCGCATGCCACAACTAAGGAGCCTGCCTGCTGCAACTAAAACCTGGTGCAACCAACCAAATAAATAAAATTTAAAAAAAAAGAACTGCCAAGAATTTATGGCCACATTTAAATTACCATAGACACTGTCTCCCATTCTCTATTCAAATCTTTGCCATTCTCCTTGGGTCTTTTAGCACTTCATGTATCCTCACTTTTGGAAGGTACATGATCCCTAACTTTACAGAGAAAATGGAGGACCTTAGGCAGAAATTATTTCTCTTTCTTGCTGCCACCTGGCACTTAATTTACGGTAGACTGTGTCTCCTATCCCCCTCCTCCCAGACCCTGGCAGCATTCCCAGGAATCAGCCGTTCTGATACCTGTCCTTCTATTCTTCATTCAGGGTTAGAGGATATTCAGCTGTTCTTGCTGAAAAAAGCTGGTCTCTTCACCCTTGTTCCTATTCCCTTCCCCTACTTTTTCCTTAGGGACCTTACATCTCAATGAAATCCTTGAATAATTTAAATATTTTTTAAAAATGTCATGCCATTTTATAAACATACATGTATCATTTTTTATCTTTGGAAAAAAACACTCCAACATCTACCCTATCTTTTAGCCATAAGAAAATATTTGCAAAAATATATCTCCATTTAGTTTCTCTTCTTCTTTACTTTCTGTTGATGTCTCAGCCCATCTCCACTTTTTTTTTTTTTTTTTTTTTTTGTGGAACACGGGCCTCTCACTGTTGTGGTCTCTCCCGTTGTGGAGCACAGGCTCCTGACGCTCAGGCTCAGTGGCCATGGCTCAAGGGCCCAACCGCTCCACGGCATGTGGGACCTTCCCGTACCAGGGCACAAACCCGTGTCCCCTGCATCGGCAGGTGGACTCTCAACCACTGCCCCACCAGGGAAGCCCTCCACTTGGTTTTTATACCAACTCAAAAACACAAATTTTTTCCACCAAGGTCACTTCCTAGTTGTGGTATCTAATGGATTTGCTTGAATCAGCACTGGCTGCTCCTTTATAATTTCCTTCACTAATTTCTTTTCTCTACTCATATCTTAAATGTTGGTTTATATTATCACCTTTGCCCATAACTAAAACCATATGACCTCATGTTGGATGATCTCATGCAGTCCCTGGCATTGACCATCATGATCATGGTCATATTATCTCTCTTATGTGCTCTAGATTCATATCCAACTCCCAAATGGACACTTTGCTCTGGATATTCTATGGACAATATATCAGTTCGCGATTGCTGTATAATAAAGCATCATAAAATGTAGTATTTTTTAAAACAATAATTTACATGCTCATGATTCTGTAGTTTGGGCAGGTTTCAACTGAATGGTTCTTCCGGTCTTGCCTGGGGTCACTTAGTTGGTTGCAGTGAGATGATGAGTTGGCTGGTCCTGAATGGGCTCATTCACATACCTGAAGCCTCGGCTCAGAACACTGTAATGGCTGGACCTCTCTTTCTCCCTGTGATCTCTTGTCCTCAGGAGATTAGCTTGTGCTTCTTCACAAGGTGATGACAATTTTCTAAGAGGGTGAAAACAGAAACTACAAGACCACTTGCGACTGAGACTTGCCAGTCATGTTACTTCTGCCACATTCTATTGGTCAAACTGAATCATAAGACCAGGTATATTTCAAGGGGGTGGGGAAATAGACTCCACATCTTGCTAAGAAAATTTATGGCCATATTTTTTTCCAACTACCATATAATAGATATCTCATCTAGTTTAATTCTCACAACAATCCTGAGTGCTGTAATTATCATTCCTTTTTTGCAGGTGAGAAAACGGAGACTCAGAAATATTCTCTAACTTATCCAAGGCTCCATGATTTATAGATGGCATGGCAGAGTGGGCACCCTGGTCCATGTCATGTATATTTCATGTGCCTCACTGAGCAGAAACTCAGATTTCTAGATTGCCCATGCGTGAACAGAAGGACATTCCTCAGGCTGGCCTCCAGGTTAACAGACACAAGAAAACAAGGTAAATGAAAGTATATTTCATTATATGATGTAGGTATATATTTGGAAATCACTGTATTAGTCCAGGACAGGACCGGATCTACTAAAATAATAAATCCCCAAATGTTAGTGGTTTAGCACAGCAAAGTTTCATTTCTTGCTAATATAAAATCTATTGTGAAAGACCGAGCTGGATGGAGACACAGTGTGTGTGTAGATGTTTCAGCTGAGAGTTCTAGCTCAGTCCAGCCTCTGAGCCATACTGCCACATACACCTTATACCTGACATGCCCCCAACAGATATTTATTATCTTCCTTAAATTTGCTGATATTCCTGAATTTTCTGTTTTAATTCACATGGTCCCCAGGCCAGAAATTATCAACAACTCTCCTTTACTTATCAGATTCAGTCTCCAGGTTCTGTCAAATTAATCACTTTATTTTCTCTCAAATCCGCTGTTTCCTCCCTCTCCCCTTAGCTTCATAATGTTTTGCATGCAGCTTCAAATTGAAACTCTAATTTTGCTTCTGTAATCTATTCTCAACATTCCTGTTAGGATGATCTTTCTAATGTGAAAATGATCAAAATATATGGTAGTAGATGCATATCCTTTTTGAAAATAGTAACTTTTGTTGTCTGGCATCTGGATCTCACTCTTACATTTGGTTTGTTTTGCCTCTTGCTATTGAAGCTGAAAAGAATTGTCACTGTTTTGCCAGCCTCTTGCCCTGGGTGCACACTCAAAACCCAGGCTAGCACAATCAGACATGTGTTACAGAATTTGAATCCAAAGCAACAAGTGGCAGCAACATCCAGTCTCCCAGGCAAGTGTGAGGAGTGGCCTCCAGAGTCCAGAGTTTCAGTGTCCCATGGTCAGATGTAGGGCATCAGTGTTCTTGCTCAGTCAATTTTACACCTTTTCTTCCTGCCTATTCTCTGTGCCTGGTTCACCAGTCTTCCACATGATCGTGTGTGTCACCCAATGGCTTTTCAATATATTGTTTTCTTTCCTCCTAAAATAGGCCAGGGTTGGTTTCTGTTGCTTACAACTCAGAACTCTGAACACTTCATACATTTTAGCTTCACATCTTCCAATGAATCCTCATGAACCAATGTTGAGTAAACATTTATTGAATGAATGATTGAACTTGCTTTCTGACTGCCAGGGGCAAGCAAACTAAGGAGGGAGAAGAGACTCATAAACATGAAAAATTGCCATGATATTACTGTCAGTCTTCTGGGTTGGACAAATCACAAACAACTTTATGAGGTGCTCCTTGGACTTTGGTAGATGTTCTGTGTTGGTGCAATTAGAGAAGTACCATTATGTGGACTTGGCCATTAGGGCTAGCATTTAAGAGATTTTGGGACATATGAAAATATTTTAATTTTAAGTGAAAGATAGCCGTGCTTGCTCTTACTAGTAAAGTATTGCATAGAAAATATAACTTGGGACCCGGAGGAAGATGGCGGAAGAGTAAGACGCGGAGATCACCTTCCTCCCCACAGATATATCAGAAATTCATCTACACGTGGAACAACTCCTACAGAACACCTACTGAACGCTGACAGAAGACCTCAGACCCCCCAAAAGGCAAGAAACTCCCCACATACCTGGGTAGGGCAAAAGAAAAAAAGAATAAACAGAGACAATAGGATAGGGACGGGACCTGCACCAGTGGGAGGGAGCCGTGAAGGAGGGAAGGTTTCTACACACTACAAGCCCCTTCGCGGGCGGAGACTGCAGGTGGCGGAGGGGGAAAGCTTCGGAGTGGCGGAGGAGAGCACAGCAACAGGGGTGTGGAGGGCAACGGGAGAGATTCCGGCACAGAGGATCGGTGCCCTCAGGCACACACCAGCCCAAGAGGCTTGTCTGCTCGGCCGCCGTGGCGGGCGGGGCTGGGAGCTGAGGCTCGGGTATCGGCTTTCAGTCGGAGCGCAGGGAGAGGACTGGGGCTGGCGGCAGGAAGAGAGCCTGAAGGGGTTAGTGCACCACGGCTAGCCCGGAGGGAGTCTGGGGAAAGGGTCTGGAGCTGCTGAAGAGGCAAGAGACTTTTTTCCCTTTTGTTTCCTGGTGTGCGAGGAGAGGGCATTAAGAGGGCTGCTTAGGGAAGCGCCGGAGACAGGCGCGAGCCGCGGGTAAGGCGCGGACCTCGGAGACGGGCGTGGGCCGCCGCCGCCCGCCGCCGCCCGCCGCCCGCCGCCGCCTGCCGCCGCCGCGGCCCGCCGCCGCCGCCGCCGCCGCCGCCGCTGCCGCCGCCGCCGCCGCGGCCCGCCGCCGCCGCCGCCCCCGCGGCCCGCCGCCGCCGCCGCCTGCCGCCGCCCGCCGCCGCCGCCGCAGCCGCGGGGCCTGTGTGCGAGCGCGGGTCACTGTCCGCCCCGCCTTCCGGGGGACCTGTGCACCCCGCCACTGCCGGGGTCCCGAGACCCGGGGACGGCTTTCCCGGGAAAGCGCACGGAGCGCCACGGGCTGCTGCAACGTCACGCCGGCCTCTGCCGCCGCAGGCCCGCCCCACACTGCGCGCCCCTCCCTCCCCTCTGCCTGAGTGAGCCAGAGCCCCCGAATCAGCGGCTCCTTTAAACCCGTCCTGTCTGAGCGAAGAACGGACGCCCTCCGGCGACCTACGCACAGAGGCGGGGCCAGGTCCAAGGCTGAGACCCGGGAGGTGTGAGAGCAGAGTCAGGGAAATCTCTCTGTGCAGCCTCTGAGGCAGCGGATTAAAGCTCCACGGTCCATTTGATGTGCCCTGCGTCTGTGGAGTGCATGAATGGACAGCGAATCATCCCAAATTGAGGAAGTGGACTTTGAGGACAAGATTTAAGACTTTCCCCCCTTTTCCTCTTTTTACAACGAATTATTCCAAAGTAAGGAGGTGGACTTAGAGAGCAAGATTTCAGACTTCTTGCCCTTTTCCTCTTTTTACAACGAATTATCCCAAATTGAGGAGGTGGACTTGGAGAGCAAGATTTTTGATTTTTCCCCCTGCTCTCTTTTTGTGAATGTGTATGTGTAATCTTCTGTGTAAGATTCTCTCTGTATAGCTTTGCTTCCACCATATGTCCCAGGGTTCTATCGGTCCGTTTTTTTTTCTTTTTTTTTTCAATAATTACTTTCTAATTTTAATAACGCTACTGTATTCCATACTTTATTCTATTTTACTTTACCTGCTCTTTCTTTTTTTCCTACCTTCCCTTCCTCCCTCCCTCCCTCCGCTCTTCTTTTCCTTCTTTCTTTTTCTTTCCTCCCTCCCTCCCACCCTTCTTCTTTCCACTTTCTTTTTCTTTCCTTCCTCCCTCCCTCCCTCCTGTCTTTCTTTCTTTCTTTCCTTCCTCCCTCCCTCCCTCCCTTCTTCCATTCACTCTTCCTTTTGCTTTCATTGCCCCCTCCCTCCCCCTTTCTTTCCTTCTTTCTTTCCATCCTTCCTGACTCCCTCCCTCCTTTCTTTCTTCCTTCCTTCCTTCCTTCCTTCCTTTCTTCCCTTCTTCCTTTCTTTCCCTCTCTCTTTCTTTCTTCTACTAATTCTTTCTTTCTGCTTTTTCTCCCTGTTATTCTGAGCCGGGTGGATGAAAGGCTCTTGGTGCTGCAGCCAGGAGCCAGTGCTGTGCCTCTGAAGTGGGAGAGCCAACTTCAGGACACGGGTCCACAAGAGACCTCCCAGCTCCACATAATATCAAGCAGCGAAAATCTCCCAGAGATTTCCGTCTCAACACCAGCACCCAGCTTCAGTCAACGACCAGCAAGCTACAGTGCTGGACACCCTATGCCAAGCAACTAGCAAGGCAGGAACACAACCCCACCCATTAGCAGAGAAGCTACCTAAAAACATAATAAGGCCATAGGCACCCCAAAACACACCACCAGACGTGGACCTGTCCACCAGAAAGACAAGATCGAGCCTCAACCACCAGAACACAGGCATTAGTCCCCCCCACCAGGAAGCCTACATAACCTACTGAAACAACCTTAGCCACTGGGGTCAGACACGAAAAACAACGGGAACTACGAATCTGCAGCCTGCAAAAAGGAGACCCCAAACACAGTAACATAAGCAAAATGAGAAGACAGAAAAACACACAGCAGGTGAAGGAGCAAGATAAAAACCTACCAGACCTAACAAATGAAGAGGTAATAGGCAGTCTACCTGAAAAAGAATTCAGAATAATGATAGTAAAGCTGATCCAAGATTCTATTTCCAAGATCCATAATCTTGGAAATAGAATAGACAAAATGCAAGAAACAGTTAACAAGGACCTAGAAGAACTAAAGATGAATCAAGCATCGATTAAAAACACAATAAATGAAATGAAAAATACTCTAGATGGGATCAATAGCAGAATAACTGAGGCAGAAGAACGGATAAGTGAGGTGGAAGATAAAATAGTGGAAATAAGTGATGCAGAGCAAAATAAAGAAAAAAGAATGAAAAGAACAGAGGACAGTCACAGAGACCTCTGGGACAACATTAAACGCACCAACATTCGAATTATAGGGGTTCCAGAAGAAGAAGAGAAAAAGAAAGGGACTGAGAAAATATTTGAAGAGATTATAGCTGAAAACTTCCCCAATATGGGAAAGGAAATAGTTAATCAAGTCCAGGAGGCACAGAGAGTCCCATACGGAATAAATCCAAGGAGAAATACACCAAGACACATATTAATCAAACTGTCAAAAATTAAACACAAAGAAATCATATTAAAAGCAGCAAGGCAAAAACAACAAATAACACACAAGGGAATCCCCATCAGGTTAACAGCTGATCTCTCAGCAGAAACTCTACAAGCCAGAAGGGAGTGGCAGGACATAATTAAAGTGATGAAGGAGAGAAACCTGCAGCCAAGATTACTCTACCCAGCAAGGATCTCATTCAGATTTGATGGAGAAATTAAAACCTTTACAGACAAGCAAAAGCTGAGAGAGTTCAGCACCACCAAACCAGCTTTACAACAAATGCTAAAGGAACTTCTCTAGGCAAGAAACACAACAGAAGGAATATACCTACAATAACGAACCCAAAGCAATTAAGGAAATGGGAATAGGAACATACATATCAATAATTACCTTAAATGTAAATGGACTAAATGCTCCCACCAAAAGACACAGAGTGGCTGAATGGATACAAAAACAAGACCCATATATATGCTGTCTACAAGAGACCCACTTCAGACCTAAAGACACATACAGATTGAAAGTAAGGGGATGGAAAAAGATATTCCATGCAAATGGAAATCAAAAGAAAGCTGGAGTAGCAATTCTTATATCAGACAAAATAGACTTTAAAATAAAGACTATTAGAAGAGACAAAGAAGGACACTACATAATGATCAAGGGATCGATCCAAGAAGAAGATATAACAATTGTAAATATTTATGCACCCAACATAGGAGCACCTCAATACATAAGGCAAATACTAAGAGCCATAAAAGGGGAAATCGACAGTAACACAATCATAGTAGGGGACTTTAACACCCCACTTTCACCAATGGAGAGATCGTCCAAAATGAAAATAAATAAGGAAACACAAGCTTTAAATGATACATTAAACAAGATGGACTTAGTTGATATTTATAGGACATTTCATCCAAAAACAACAGAATACACATTTTTCTCAAGTGCTCATGGAACATTCTCCAGGATAGATCATATCTTGGGTCACAAATCAAGCCTTGGTAAATTTAAGAAAATTGAAATTGTATCAAGTATCTTTTCCGACCACAATGCTATGAGACTAGACATCAATTACAGGAAAAGATCTGTAAAAAATACAAACACATGGAGGCTAAACAATACACTACTCAATAACGAAGTGATCACTGAAGAAATCAAAGAGGAAATTAAAAAATACCTAGAAACAAATGACAATGGAGACACGACAACCCAAAACCTATGGGACGCAGCAAAAGCAGTTCTAAGGGGGATGTTTATAGCAATACAATCCCACCTTAAGAAACAGGAAACATTTCGAGTAAACAACCTGACCCTGCACCTAAAGCAATTAGAGAAAGAAGAACAAAAAACCCCCAAAGCTAGCAGAAGGAAAGAAATCATAAAGATCAGATCAGAAATAAATGAAAAAGAAATGAAGGAAACAATAGCAAAGATCAACCAAACTAAAAGCTGGTTCTTTGAGAAGATAAACAAAATTGACAAACCATTAGCCAGACTCATCAAGAAAAGAAGGGAGAAGACTCAAATCAATAGAATTAGAAATGAAAAAGGAGAAGTAACAACTGACACTGCAGAAATACAAAAGATCATGAGAGATTACTACAAGCAACTCTATGCCAATAAAATGGACAACCTGGAAGAAATGGACAAATTCTTAGAAATGCACAACCTGCCAAGAGTGACTCAGGAAGAAATAGAAAATATGAATAGACCAATCACAAGCACTGAAATTGAAACTGTGATTAAAAATCTTCCATCAAACAAAAGCCCAGGACCAGATGGCTTCACAGGCGAATTCTATCAAACATTTAGAGAAGAGCTAACACCCATCCTTCTCAAACTCTTCCAAACAATTTCAGAGGAAGGAACACTCCCAAACTCATTCTACGAGGCCACCATCACCTTGATACCAAAACCAGGCAAGGATGTCACAAAGAAAGAAAACTACAGGCCAATATCACTGATGAACATAGATGCAAAAATCCTCAACAAAATACTAGCAAACAGAATCCAACAGCACATTAAAAGGATCATACACCATGAGCAAGTGGGGTTTATTCCAGGAATGCAAGGATTCTTCAATATACGCAAATCAATCAATGTGATACACCATATTAACAAGTTGAAGGAGAAAAACCATATGATCATCTCAATAGATGCAGAGAAAGCTTTCGACAAAATTCAACACCCATTTATGATAAAAACCCTGCAGAAAGTAGGCATAGAGGGAACTTTCCTCAACATAATAAAGGCCATATATGACAAACCCACAGCCAACATTGTCCTCAATGGTGAAAAACTGAAACCATTTCCACTAAGATCAGAAACAAGACAAGGCTGCCCACTCTCACCACTCTTATTCAACCTAGTTTTGGAAGTTTTAGCCACAGCAATCAGAGAAGAAAAGGAAATAAAAGGAATCCAAATCGGAAAAGAAGAAGTAAAGCTGTCACTGTTTGCAGATGACATGATAGTATACATAGAGAATCCTAAAGATGCTACCGAAAAACTACTAGAGCTAATCAATGAATTTGGTAAAGTAGCAGGTTACAAAATTAATGTACAGAAATCTCTGGCATTCCTGTACACTAATGATGAAAAATCTGAAAATGAAATCAAGAAAACACTCCCATTTACCATTGCAACAAAAAGAATAAAATATCTAGGAATAAACCTACCTAAAGAGACAAAAGACCTGTATGCAGAAAATTATAAGACACTGCTGAAAGAAATTAAAGATGATACAAATAGATGGAGAGATATACCATGCTCCTGGATTGGAAGAATCAATATTGTGAAAATGACTCTACTACCCAAAGCAATCTACAGATTCAATGCAATCCCTATCAAACTACCACTGGCATTTTTCACAGAACTAGAACAAAAAATTTCAAAATTTGTTTGGAAAAACAAAAGACCCCGAATAGCCAAAGCAATCTTGAGAACGAAAAAAGGAGCTGGAGGAATCAGGCTCCCTGACTTCAGACTATACTACAAAGTTACAGTAATTAAGACAGTGTGGTACTGGCATAAAAACAGAAAGATAGATCAGTGGATCAGGATAGAAAGCCCAGAGATAAACCCACGCACATATGGTCACCTTATCTTTGATAAAGGAGGCAGGAATGTACAGTGGAGAAAGGACAGCCTCTTCAATAAGTGGTGCTGGGAAAACTGGACAGGGACATGTAAAAGTATGAGATTAGATCATTCCCTAACACCATACACAAAAATAAGCTCAAAATGGATTAAAGACTTAAATGTAAGGCCAGACACTATCAAACTCTTAGAGGAAAACATAGGTAGAACACTCTATGACATAAATCACAGCAAGATCCTTTTGGACCCACCTCCTAGAGAAATGGAAATAAAAACAAAGATAAACAAATGGGACCTAATGAAACTTCAAAGCTTTTGCACAGCAAAGGAAACCATAAACAAGACCAAAAGACAACCCTCAGAATGGGAGAAAATATTTGCAAATGAAGCAACTGACAAAGGATTAATCTCCAAAATTTATAAGCAGCTCATGCAGCTCAATAGCAAAAAAAACAAACAACCCAATCCAAAAATGGGCAGAAGACTTAAATAGGCATTTCTCCAAAGAAGATATACAGACTGCCAACAAACACATGAAAGAATGCTCAATATCATTAATCATTAGAGAAATGCAAATCAAAACTACAATGAGATATCATCTCACACCAGTCAGAATGGCCATCATCAAGAAATCTAGAAACAATAAATGCTGGAGAGGGTGTGGAGAAAAGGGAACACTCTTGCACTGCTGGTGGGAATGTGAATTGGTACAGCCACTATGGAGAACAGTATGGAGGTTCCTTAAAAAACTAAAAATAGAACTACCATATGACCCAGCAGTCCCACTACTAGGCATATACCCTGAGAAAACCATAATTCAAAAAGAGACATGTACCAAAATGTTCATTGCAGCTCTATTCACAATAGCCTGGAGATGGAAACAACCTAAGTGTCCATCATCGGATGAATGGATAAAGAAGATGTGGCACATATATACAATGGAATATTACTCAGCCATAAAAAGAAACGAAACTGAGCTATTTGTAATGAGGTGGATAGACCTAGAGTCTGTCATACAGAGTGAAGTAAGTCAGAAAGAGAAAGACAAATACCGTATGCTAACACATATATATGGAATATAAGAAAAAAAATGTCATGAAGAACCTAGGGGCAAAACGGGAATAAAGACACAGATCTACTTGAGAATGGACTTGAGGATATGGGGAGGGGGAAGGGTAAGCTGTGACAAAGCGAAAGAGAGGCATGGACATATATACACTACCAAACGTAGGGTAGATAGATAGTGGGAAGCAGCCGCAGAGCACAGGGAGATCAGCTCGGTGCTTTGTGACCGCCTGGAGGGGAGGGATGGGGAGGGTGGGAGGGAGGGAGATGCATGAGGGAGGGGATGTGGGAACAGATGTATATGTATGACTGATTCACTTTGTTATAAAGCAGAAACTAATAAAAAAATAGAAAAAATAAAAATAAAGAATAAAAAAATAAAAAATAAAAAAAAAAGAAAATATAACTTAATCAATTAAGCATTACAATATTGAACAATGGCAAGAAAAACAAACAACTGCAGGCAGTACAGTCTTTCTATTTTAAATTACAACAATTTACTCTGGCCCACTTATCTTAGCATGATCTTGTTAGAGCTGGTTTATTAATGACCCACCTTCATTCATAATTCCAGATGGAATTATGGAATTTCCAGAGGTTTCTAGTAATGTCATTGTATTTCAGCTGATTCCTATTGAGCTACATTCTCATTGGTGGAAAATATAAAGATATATGTTATTTATTTCTAGATGAATGCAACAAGTAACAAGTGTAATAGTAGTTCAGAGATCTTTTATAGATAGTTTCATTTCCTTTTAATTCCAGACTAATATTGACTTTTTATTCATTGTGCAATGTTCTGTGAACATTTTAAGCTGGCAACATTTTGTGAAACAGACATCAGGAAATTCTATTAGAAATGTAGTCTTGAGCTGGGTTGGGATGTATGACAAGGATTTAGGTGTTATGAATATGCAGAGACTCAGGAGGGCATTAGTGAGTAAGGAATAGACTGGGCAAGGTGTATGGAGGAGGAACTGTGTTTGGCATGTTAGGATGGTAATAAAATTTCAGTTCATTTGAGAGGTATTAAAGTAATGCAGTAATTAGAGAAGGGGTTGGAAAGTAAATTAAAGATAAGGAATTGCCATCCACAAGTTGTGCATGGAAGAGGAATGGATGTGGTATCTAGAAAGATTAATTTGACAGTCACATGCATGGCGGATGGAAGTGAAGAAATGCTGGAGTCAAGAAGAGTAGATTGGTTGATTACTTCAATTATTACCTCATGGGGTTATTATAATGATAAGCTCACAAGGATCTGGCAGTGAGTCAGGTAATAGGAATGAAAAGAATCAGACAATTTTAAAGATATTGTGAAGCATAAATTCACAGAATTTAAGATAGGAGATGGAAGTCAAGAGAAAAATAAATGAAGAGGTAGAGAATTAGTAGTTTGATGGTTGGTCAAAAGAGAGATGACTAGCCCTACTAACAGATGTGAAGGCAGAAGGAGACAATCAATTTTAAAGACAAGAAGACAAATTCCAGTTGCAGATATGTTGACTTTGAACATTTGAGTGGAAATGTCTGAGAACCATTTGTATATGTAACCTAAAAGGAGCACTGAGGGCTACAGAAAAAAGATTTGAAAACCATCCTCATAGAGAAGATGATATGTTATGGGTTGAATGAACCAATGAGAATGAAAAGTAGATCTCTGGGAAATGGTCATGCATAAGAGATAGGAAGATAAAGAAGAAAGCAAAGTGAACTGAGTAGGAGCTATCTGAAAAAAATGGTGGAAAAGTGAACATGGAACCTGGTTTTGGAGGACTAAGCAAGGATAGATAAATAGTGTCAAATGCTATTCCAGCATTTTCCAAACATCCTTGGGGATATTGCATTTATAACTGTATTAATAATCTATTGTGATATAATAAAATATCCTAAAAAATAAACATTTGCTATTATCACACAACTTCTGTGGGTTAAGAATTCAGGAGTAGCTTACGTGAAATATTCTGGTTTGGAGGGGTCTCACATGAGGTTGCAAACAAGATGGCAGCTGAGGTTGCAGTTATCTGAAAGCTTGACTGGGGCTGAGTGTTTTGCTTCCAAGAGAGCTCAGTCACATGAGTTGAAAGTTGGTGCTGGCTGTTGGCAGGAAGCCTCAGTTCTTCTCCACATGGGTCTTTCCATGAGGTACTTAAGCATCCCTACAACATGTCAACAGGCTTCCTCCAGAGTAGGTGATCCATGAGAGAAAAGAGGAAAAAACCAGAATCCTTTATGATCTAGCCTCATTATGTCCCAATCTCTCATTTTTTGCAAGATTTTATTGGTTAGACATGTCAGCCTGATTCAGTATCAGAGGAGACTAGACAAAGGTATGAATGCCAGGAGGTGAGGATCACTGGGGACATCTTAAAAGGTTGGCTACTACAACATGCCTCTTCCTGTTACCAATCCAACCAGGAACTTAGCAATATTTAGGCTTTCCTATAAAACTACTGGCTTCTAGGAAATTAAGTTGATGGAAATTTTTCTGAAATAATGAGAATAATATATCTTTTATAATGAATTCTTTTCTTCGTTCTGGTCCATTAGATTTCACTGTCAATACATGCTCTGAACTTGTAACTTGGATTGCAGTACTACAAAATAATTGGTAAGGTCCACAGGGTCAGTAACTGTATGCCAGAATTATCCTCCTTAATGAGACATTTAATGTAAAGCAGATGGATTAGTGATGTTTTCAGGCTCATTTGTTGAGTATTAATGCTTACTTTCCTTGTCTATCTAACAGTGTGCATGTAATCTGCTTTAAAGCTACATTAATTTTTAAAATTTTTATTGTAACTTGATGTTTATTCTTTTATCATTTTAAAAGGCTCTTCCAGAATGATAAATATGCAAGGTCTCTAAGAATTAATCAATTAATTAAATTAATATTTAGTGAAAACACAGATGGCATTTTCAAAATAGGCCACAGTTCTCAAATCAGAATGTGTAGAATAATAATCCACAAAATTTGTTTGCAAATTTTTCAGGATCTTATACATAGAAACTAATTTATTAGATCTGGACTAGAGTCTGGAATTTAAAACCAGAATTTTAAATGATAGTTAAGGCGATTCCAAAATAGGTGATCCACAGAACAATGTAGAGCTGCATTCTCATGAAAAACTTCTATTAACTTATAATGTTAACATCCAGCATTTTGCACAATATATTTTATAAGAGAGAATGAAAGTCTTCTGAGAAAACTAGCTACTAAACACTAGTTCTTGAAAAAATACAGTTTAGGCAAATACAAAAGGGAAGACTAGAACTTTCCATAGTTATTAGGAAAGGCCTGGCTGTGCACAGCAGTGAGGTGTGAAGTTAACAGCAGCCTTTCTCTCCTAGTATAATTGCCAGGATTAAATGATTTAACATGAGGTGCTTAGAACTGTACTCGGCACAGAGTCAAACCTCAATGAAATGTCATTATTGATGATGATGATACTATAAGTTGTATCCCTCATACTGGACCAGAACACATATTATTCTCTTGTAAACACTGCTTAAAAATTACCACCCATTGGGCTTCCCTGGTGGCACAGTGGTTGAGAGTCCGCCTGCCGATGCAGGGGACACGGGTTCGTGCCCCGGTCCGGGAAGATCCCACATGCCACGGAGCGGCTGGGCCCGTGGGCCATGGCCGCTGAGCCTGTGCTTCTGGAGCCTGTGCTCTGCAACGGGAGAGGACACAACAGTGAGAGGCCCGTGTACCACAAAAAAAAAAAAAAAAATTACCACCCATTAATCAGTGAGTAGGAACTAAATATTGACATTGTACCCTACTGTGTATATTTTCTTAATAGTTTGCTATATATAAATATAAAGAGTGAAATGTGTACAATTCTTACCTCAATGAGTTCAGGCATTCTCCAAAAATACCTAGCTTCTGCAAGTTTAAAAACCCAAACAAAAAAACACTTCTGTATTTGTTTGCTAGGGCTGCTGTAACAGAGTAGCACAAATGGATGGCTTAAATGGAAATGTATTTTCTCACAGTTCTGGAGGCTAAAAGCCAGAGATCGAGGTGTCAGCAGTGTTTGTTCTTTCTGAGGGCCATGATGGAGGAATCCATTCCGGGCTTCTCCCCTTGGCTTGTAGATGGCCGTCTTCTCCCTGTGTTTTCACATTGTCTTGTCTCTGTGTCTGTGTCCAATTTTCCTCTTCTTATCAGGACCTCAGTCATTTTAGATTAGCACCTTAAATGACCTTATTTTAATTTTAATTACCTCTATAAACACCTTAATTCTAAATAAGGTCTGAGGAAATGAGGGGTTAAGACTTCAACATATGACTTTTGGGAAGGACTCAATACCATCCATAAAAACCTCTTTGGATTTTCCTTGCAAGGTTTTAAAAATATATTTTGTAGGCTTAGGGGTTGGAATTGAGGGTCCCTAATGAGTAGGCTTAGAATAGGGGACACACACACACACACACACACACACACACACACACACACACGATAAAGATGGGCAAAGACTGCTCTTCCCACAGACTGCTTCTCTAACAAAGTTTTTTGTTTTTGTTTTTGTTTTTGTTTTTTTTTGGGTGGAGGCAGGTAGTGGAATTGGCATTGTGAACAATATAAAAATGTAAAATATCTTGTCCTTGCTTTCAAAGGACTTACACTCCTCACAGGGCACACAAGAAATAAATGTGTGTGGGGAAAAATATAATGACAGTGCACAAATGTCTACTAGTTGAATTGAATTCAGCTTTGACTGTGACCAAATTTAATGAGTGATATTTGGGGTTTAACACAGAGAAAGTGCTCAATAAACAGTACCCATGATTGTTTTACTGTTACTAGTCTAGCATCCTTCCAGAAAGACTTTCTATGAAATAGGTAAGAGTGGGCCATAAGAAGAGAGAAATGGCCTGGTAGAGTAAAACCAGTAAGGCACATGCATCTGAAATTGGTTCTTTTGTTTATAATCTTAAATAATAGGGACTCAGTGGTCAATCACTTTCACTTTTAGGTAAATCACATTATAAAGTTTTCCCTCTTGTTATTCTTATTTTCTTTGGCTCTGACTTTTTTTTTTTTTTTTTTTTTTTTTTTTTTTTTTTTTTTGCGGTATGCGGGCCTCTCACTGTTGTGGCCTCCCCCGTTGCGGAGCACAGGCTCCGGACGCGCAGGCTCCGGACGCGCAGGCTCAGCGGCCATGGCTCACGGGCCCAGCCGCTCCGCGGCATATGGGATCCTCCCAGACCGGGGCACGAACCCGTATCCCCTGCATCGGCAGGCGGACTCTCAACCACTTGCGCCACCAGGGAGGCCCTGGCTCTGACTTTTTATCTCTTTTAATATTGTCATGTTACTACCATCATTTTGTAAGTCCTCTCAAATATGTTTTGGAACAAGATGAGATATAAATGTAATAAAGTGCTCTGTGGGAATTGTCTTGCTTTATTTCGTTTGCCATAAGGAAAATATTCTTATAAATCAAGCCAGCTTTCAAAGCTTGACACTATAAACAAGAAATGTGAGGTAAGAAAAGGTCAAATAATGGATACAACTAAATCATATAATCTGGATAGGATGGCTTTTTAAAAAAAAATGAGAGTGTGGAATTGTGTCAATTTAGTCGATTGTTGGTTTAATAGGAGAAGAGGTCTCAGAGCCATAGCTGCATGCATTTCATGTAATAAAATAAGAAACAGAAGTGAATAATAGTGATTTATGGGATTCCTTTTGATCCTGACATTTCATTATTTTTATACAGAAATAGCATTTCTGTATGGTTTTAACATTATGTTTCCTCATCTTGCTCTGAAATAATATATATACTGCAATGAACTGTCTCATTTTCTAGTTTTCTGACTTCCATCAGGAAAATAGTTGTACCATAAACAAGGTTCTTGATCTATTTTCAGGGTGTTTCTTTACAAATCTTTGTACAGATGTGGAAAGGAATGGCATAAACATGAAACCTAAGACTCAAAACTTACTTCTTTTTTTTTTTTAAAAAAGGGAAATATTTATTATGATGACATAGACACCACCATATACAAAGTACAGTCCTCTAACACACTGAAATACATACATGCACACATTGTACATAAATTTATATTATCAATATAAAAATACATCATTAACATCTCTAAGGACGGCAAATACAAAACCAATAAATATCACAATTCTAAACCATCTACTTACATTAAGTGCTGGTGAATAAGATGACAGTAAAAGGAAGAGGCCAAAGCAGACCATAAAACCAACTACATAGCTTCAGTTTACAGACTGGAGTTGGTTTGGGGGAGGTATCCCAACGTTCTCCATATGTTTCTCGATTTCCCCAAGCACTTAGAAGTGCCTGACGTCATCAACTCTCAAAAACAGAGCAAAGTTAGAATTTGACATTATGGCACTAGTTTTTGCACACCCCCTTTCTCTCTCTCTCCCCATCTTTCACACTCTTTAACTGCATTTAAGATACAGGGATGTCAATAATAAGCTTTACTTAAAATCAAAACCTCTATATCCTAACCTTCTATATAGCACCCAAGCAGAATGTTTTCCTTCTCATACTCTCCTTTATGTCTTGTGTTAAATTCCACTCCACTTATCAATAGGTAAAATTGCATGGATGGTCAAATGGTGCAAATGAGAGAAAAACCCAACATTAACTCTAGCATGGGAAACAAGGCAGAAGTGTCAGAAAAAGGTTAATGAACCAGCTATTAAACTGAATAGTTTTGTGCTCTAGCAGACACTCAGGACCAAAACCTTGACCACAACATTCCTTGTGTCCAAACACCAACACACTACTGCCACATGGATGTTCTTTTCATAAAGTTTAGGAAACCCCATGTACTTCTACAAACAACAGAAGCCGGGGGCTGGCTTATAAGACAAAATAAGGAGAACATGTATAATCAATTTTACCCATGGGCTAGATTTTCAGGTTTTAACATAGAGCCAGATAACTGGCAAAGAGCTCCATAAGAGTTGTAAAGTCAGGAAATTCTCTTTTTCTTGTGTGTGTGTGTTTCTGTCACATGGGTGGAATATCTAATCTGTGCTGTGAGATGGGACAAGGGGGGCAAAACATTGCCACCATTCCACAGCACATTCCTTTAAGGTCAAGTAGAGTTTCTAGTTTTTTTTCTTTTTTTTTTTTTTTGCGGTATGCGGGCCTCTCACTGTTGTGGCCTCTCCCGTTGCGGAGCACAGGCTCCGGATGTGCAGGCCCAGCGGCCATGGCTCACGGGCCCAGCCGCTCCGCGGCATATGGGATCCTCCCAGACCGGGGCACGAACCCGTATCCCCTGCATCGGCAGGCGGATTCTTAACCACTGCGCCACCAGGGAGGCCCTCTAGTTTTTAATCAAATAGGAACTCCTGCAAGCAGTTCCCTTCTCCTATCTTTCAGGCCATACTGACTTTCTCGCTTGAATCTGTAACAGATTAACTAGAACTCAAAAGTCCTTTCTGTCACCTTTAAGTTGGTCTGGAGGTCTAGAACCCAATGCAACCCTACATATGCCTTTCAGTATACAAGCTAATCCCAGGAGGGACCTGATTCACAGGGGTCCCCTTCCCTGGAGTCAGACTGATGGTGGGGGCTGGGAGGTGGGGAATGGAAGGCATTGGGGGATGGGACTCTCTTGAGAGATGTAGAATTTTAAAAGCATTTCTCCAGCTGGGGATTCCTGGAACCTAGTATACAGTGGTGAGCTTGCAGGCCAAGCTGCATGGTCTGGTCCAGAATCTAATTGGTCTCTGGTCTCCTCGCATCATAAACACCTCCTAAGAGATCAAGTACAATTCAAAAGAACTTGTCCCATCAACATGTCTCAACTGACTTTGCTATCACTGAATCAAATCAACTGTAAGATGCTGGAGCTCCAGAATCATTGCCGGAAATGAGAAAGCAGGACTTTAACTTTTAAGAATGATATACCTGGGCTTCCCTGGGGGCACAGTGGTTGGGGGTCCGCCTGCCGATGCAGGGGACACGGGTTCGTGCCCCGGGCCAGGAGGATCCCACGTGCCATGGAGCGGCTGGGCCCGTGAGCCATGGCCGCTGAGCCTGCGCGTCCGGGGCCTGTGTTCCATAACGGGAGAGGCCACAGCGGTGAGAGGCACGCATACCACAAAAAAAAAAAAAAAAAAAAAAAAAATGATATACCTTCTGGTGTTACCAACATCGGAGGCTGAGACGGTCACAATCTAGAAGCTGAATGAATAACTGCACCACTGATCCTTGGGTAGAGCAGATTCTTCTCTTGGCGCCCAATGTCCTCAGAAGTGCAGAGTGCCAGGAGCAGGGGAGAGAGTCAGTCCTGGAGGTGCACCCTCCGGCCTCTGGGCAGGAAGCAGTGAGGTGTGCGTCATCAGAACTGCACTGGGAGGGAAACACGGTTCCAGTCCCCAGGGCATCCTGTCCACAAGCAGCTGCTACTTCTTGGGCTTCTCTAGAATGTTGAGGAATTTTCCCTGTGTCATCTCTCTGGCTTTCTCTCTTCATGAGACATGATTCAGATTCCTGGTTCTGTCACTAATGAGCTGTGTGGCTGTCCTTAGGTAAGTCACCTAATATCTTTAGGCCTCTGTTTCTGCATACTCATCCAGCCCCAACTGATAGGCCAGGTTCTGAAGGCCTCGTACCTTCTCCATCAAATTAGCTGTGGTGAGGCTCCCCAGTTCTTTCAACATGTCGATATCGTCACGTTATATTTCAGCCATCCATTTGGGTGGAGAGCTAGTAATAGGACTTTTGAAGGAAGCTGCAAATTCAGCAACACCTGGTAATTGCTCTGGCCAAAGATCTGGTGAAGCTAGGTCAAATTTTTCCAAACTTAGCAAAGATGCTTCCAGATCTGCCCCGTCTGTGGGAGACGCCATCTTCCAACCCATCTCAAAACTTACTTCTTAAAAATTACAAACACATACACACAAATTAATTTATTTTTCTAAATTTAATTTTATTTATTTTTGGCTGTGTTGGGTCTTCGTTGCTGCACGCGGACTTTCTCTAGTTGCAGAGAGCAGGGGCTACCCTTTGGTGCGGTGTGCGGGCTTCTCATGGGGTGGCTTCTCTTGTTGTGGAGCACGGGCTCTAGGCACGCGAGCTTCAGAAGTTGTGGCATGCAGGCTGAGTAGTTGTGGCTTGTAGGCTCTAGAGCTCAGGCTCAGTAGTTGTGGCACATGGGCTTTGTTGCTCCGTGGTATCTTCCCGGACCAGGGCTCAAACCCGTGTCCCCTGCATTGTCAGGTGGATTCTTAACCACTGTGCCACCAGGGAAGTCCCCCCCCCACACACACACTAGTTATACACACAAATCATTTCACTAATTTGGTATATGCAGTTTTAAAGGAAATAAAATTGAAATGATAAGGCTTTATTCTTCCCTCTTAACTGAGTTTTTGAGTAGAAAATGTAATTAAAATTTTGAACCAATATGATTACTTATTGAGATAATGCAGCTTTATTTGCCACAAGATACTCTTATTAACACTGTTCTCTTCATTTTCTAGTCAGTTTTTATTTAATATAGAACCTTATCATAAGTGATACAAGGCATAGGATTTTACGAGGGATGGAGAAAGAGTTTGTTGTGTGTGGCAAAAATCTGTGGCTTGTATATTATGATTTGGCTACAAACTCATCATATGACCACGACTCTCACCTCTGGTCTACTACTTCAGGGTAGTGGTGGTATAGTCAGATCGGACCTGGGCTTAAATCTCTGCTTTGATACTGAGTTGGAGGGAGGTACTTAATCTTTTTAAGCCTCAATTTTTCCATCTGTAAAAATGGAAACAATGATACCCATGTTATCAGACTTTGTGGAAAATAAAATGAGATAATGTATGTGATATATGTTAGGCATTACCTCTCATAGCACTTAGTTTCCAAAAATAGATTTATGGTTTATTGAATGAAATCAGAGTGTTTAAAAATAAGAATAATATAACATTAGACTCAGAAGGAATGGTTGAGATTAGATTGGCCAATGCCCTCTCCAGATAAACATCCTTGACTTTATAGCCTCTGCCTAAAGACTGTTGGTGAAGAGGCATTCACCATCTGCCAGTGTAGCTGGCTCTCCACTGAACTGTTTTAATTACTCCCATATTTGCTATGTCACTCTATGCATAAAATATTGACATGTTGCCTCAAAACTAACATTGGAAAAGGAGATAACCTTATTGCAATACAAGGCTTGTGGACTTTACACTTGCAGTGGCTATGATTCACGTGGCAAGGAAAAATACAGCAACACCATAATATCTAAGTGAAATATTGCATGCCTGGGAGTGCATCTTTTAGAAAACAGATGGTTTTTTATTGAAAACAAAATATGATTACAGTGTTTACATGCAAAAATCTTATACTGTCTAATTATAAGAATCAGACTAGTTGTAGCTGTTTTGGAGTGCAAAGCTTCAAATCAGTAGAGAAATTTCCTACACTTGACTCTATACAATTGAGGACAGTGAGATCCAGGTAAAATATCACTTTAATGAATATCATTATGATGCCCAGATCTCTATAATAAGACTATGTGCAGGTTTGGACACATGACCCATGGTTACTGTATTCTGTTAATCTGGTTTCAATATATACTATTGAACCAAAAACTGAGCATAACTGATGCTACGTTCACCAGGCCCTGCCTATTTAAGAATTTACCTCCATGGATGTTGCTTTGACATTTATCATTGCATTGCAACTGGACTTCAATGCTATGGAACATTTCTTTAAACTTTGACAGATATGAGGAAAGAATGACTCCCTTTGGGTTTGGGGAGAGTATAGAGATCAGTCAGATTAGCACAGTCACTGGGGAGAAAAGGCAAATTGGAGTAATTCCTGAGTTAGGTATCTTTAGCTTATAAATGAAACTACAGTGTCCTCTAATTCAGTGGCTCTCAACTGGGATAATTTTGTCCAGGGGCATTTGGAAATATCTTGAGTTATTTCTGGTTGATACAGCTGGGGAGGGGGTCCTGCTGGCATCTAGTGCGTAGAGGCGAGGGAAGCTGCTAACCGATACACAAGACAGCCCCTCCTAATACAGATTGTCTGGCCCGAATGCCAATAGTGCTGAGATTTAGTACCCTGCAATTTGAAAGTCTGAATTACATGCCCTTATGTATTTCAATAGATATATCTACATAAGCTGGACTTATAACATGATAAAGTAATTTTTACATCCTATTGGCTTTAATCTTGAGGCTCTACTCAGATTCTATAATTTAATAAATAGCTACTTTCTAAATGTTACGTGAAAGAAGATTTTCACAGTGATAAAACCTATCCTGTACAAATAGTGACCGTAGAACTGTCTTTTTCTGAATATAGCAGAAGATAAAAAATAGGCAGATACCAAATCTGTAAATACCTTCAACTCATGTACATTCCTGGGGATTCTGTGGATTGCTCCGGGCAAGAGCAGAAAAAGCCAAGCAACGTGGGACCCAGAGGTTATGGTCATTGAAGCTGTAAATATTGGAGCAGTAGTACAGACAACAAAACTGAGTGCAAAATTAGAGAAAGAGCTGGGAGCTAGAGCAAATCAACTTAGCCTGGGAAAATTAAAACTCATGAGTTAAAAATAGGAAAAGTAGCTCAGGAAACAGAGTTAAAAAGAAATCAACCCTCTTCAGATCCTAGACTATAGACCATACAATTCTCACGTTTTGTCAGTTTTTACTGTGCACCCATAATATCTCAGTGCCATTCAACAATAATGTTTATTTTTTTATGAGTCTGCTTGTTGGTGGTAGTTGGCAGATCTAGGCTCAGCTGGATGGCTCTGCTTTGAGCTGTAAGCTTGGCTTTGGTTGGCTCCACTTGTCTTTATTCTGGGACAAAGAGATACACAGAGAAATCTCTTTTTATGGGAATCACAGAGGCACAGGAAGATAATTGCAGAAACACATTTCAAGCTCTTGCTGACATCAGATCTGCCAACAGCTCATTGGTCAAAGCAAGTTACATGGCAAGCCCTGAGTCTAAAGACAGGGAAGAATACTCCTCCTACAGAGGCAGTGAGGAGGATGAATATTTTTAAACAATAATGTAACCTACTATACCATCTCCAACTAAACCCAGATTTTCTGAAGAAATATAACTTTTTTTGTATTCAACTGCAATACAATATTTTTAATTCTCAGAGAGAAAGGATAGTCCACATAATGAGTCATGTAGTTGGATTCCCAGGTTCTGAATATTATTCCCGCTTCTACTACTGATGTGAGAAGCTGAGCATATCAACTTTTCTGCAGAATCTCATCTCTACCATCTGCTAAACGTAGATAACATTTGGTGTTGACTTACTATTCTGTGCCTTCCAAGAAACAAGGTAAAATCTAGAATTTGCTAGGAAATCCTCAGTGGAAGACAGTACAAAGGATTCATCATTATTTGGTTGTTTAGCCTTGATAATTTTTAATGTAGTTCCTTTGACGTTATTTAGAATATTTTCAGAATGGAGAAAAAATTGTCCAGACAAGCATTTGATGTTTTTCCTCTTCACTCTCTCTCTCTCTCTCTCTCTCTCTCTAAGGGATACTACTTTGAATTTGTTTAGCATTTTAGTAAATCCATTAACCTTTCACCCTGGACTTAGAAACTGGGTTTGATGGTTTAATTCTGTTCCCTGAAGAATCTATAACCACATCATAAGCTGCATCATGTTAGACGTTAATTGCAATGTATTTTCAGACCAAATTCAGAGTTAAGATAATGGAAGTATAGAAAATAAGTACTGGAGAAAGCCAAAGAAATTTGTCGATCTTGGCTCTTGCTAGTTTTTACAATTGGGTTAATTCCTGTTAATGGGAATGGTGTGTATTAGCAAAGGGACTAAAAGAACTACTGAATTTTAAAAAATATCCACTTAAAATAAGCTTGTTCTCGTTCCTGTATGAGATCGCCACATATATCCTATATTTAATCTCTGACAATCTTTTAATTACTCTTGATTTCTTCAGTTGCTGTGATGTTCATGGTATGAAATTAAGAGGAATATCTCAGAAGGAAGGATCTCAGTTTCTGAAAAGAAGAGCTAGTTGTGAAAGTCAGTCTTTGCTTTTCAGTGGCCTCATTTCACTTCCTAAATCAATCCTGAAAAGCAGGAAATACATTAATAACTTCAGCAGGTTTCTTTAAGAGGGAAGAAAAGAGTTAGACCTTGTTTCCTTTACTCTCCACACAGGTTTGATTATTGCTAGGAAATGGACATCACAGGAGAGCAGTAGCTACCTCGTGCCTGACCTGCAATCTACCACCTGGATAGCGTGCCCCCCCATCCACACTTCCCAGAACACATTGCATGCAAGGATAATGCCTACCTTGCATCTGGCCTCATGTTCTACCTGCTGTCTAGCACGTGGATATCAGGCCCCTCTCAAGGGATTTGATCATTGTGAATGTCTACGTCTCATCTGAGATCTCCAGTCCCTTTATTCTACTTCCTAGCTGACCTTAAAAAGGTTAATCTTGTAACCAGGTTATTTCTTCCATCTTTCTTGTATTTGTTCAAGGATTTCTCTCCAGTCCAGTTTCCAATATTGTTGAGGCACCGGGGAACCTTATCTGGTTTAAGGTTAAGACATTAAAATTTCAGAAGAGCAATAACTTCAAGGAAAGGAAAAATGTGGATGCAAATTCCAATAATTCCTATAGTAGTTAGTTTATGAAAACAGCATTTCATTAGAAGGCTTAAGCAAATCATTGGCTAAGTAAGGCTTTCTTATTTTGTGAGCTGGAAGTGAATGAGTAGGGGATAGATAATGGCTAATGATAATATCGAGAGTATTCTGTCAAATCACAGCAGCCTTTCATCAAAAGATATTACTAGGTACTTTTTGTCTACTGGGTAGCAGACAAGAAAAAGTATGGAAAGAGAGTTATTATTTTAAAAATTCTGAATTACTGGTTTTCTATTTCAATTGGAGTAATATTTTGTCATTTTCTAAATAATATTCACCTTTTTCCATATGTTGTACATGGTACTCTCTTGCTTTTCTAATTGTTTTGGGTATCTGTGGTTTTATTTTATTTCTTATTTATAGTGTTATTTACTTCTGTTGACCTCCACTCTTTCTTCACTTGACTTAATGAGGGTTTATCTTTTCATTTGCTTCATTCCATAAAAATTTTGAGTGTATACTTTAAGAGATTGATTCTAAATTTTGTCTGTTTTTTTAAATTGATGTGTTTTGTTTTATATTGCTTTGTTTGATTGTGAATCTTTTTACCTATTTAATGAAAATGTTAATGCATATATTTCCTCTTTTAAAAACAATGCTAGTGGCGAATGTTATAACTTTCTGTCTGAATCAACCTCCATCCTACATGTTTAGAGATATGATTGACGTACGGGTCACTTGGTCTGTCCTGCATATTCCCCTTTTCTGATCGTGTGCCTGCACAGCCTCTAATGAGCAGGAACATGGGACCCTACAGTCCCGTGACTGGTCACATGGGACTCAACCTGTCCCAGATGATTGGACAGTGGTGGGTATCTGATCTAACTGGATCAATCAGATTTTCCTCTCCTTGAAGATCAGATTTGAAAAAGTCACTTCAGTCAGTGTCTGTTAGACTCCAATGGGGATATAAGAAAAAGTCAAAATTGGGTGGCCATGATCACCTGGCATTGGCATAAGAAAAGGTAGGTTGCAGGTAAGCCTGTGCACAAAAAAAGGAAGAGCCAAAAGACTATGCAGAATGAGACAGAAAGATAAAATGGTCACCATGATTCTTGCAAGATTCCTTGTTCCTTCTATAGTTTGGCTTCCCTACCAGCCTCTAGTTTCAATTTTATTTAAGCTAGCCAGAGTTAGTTTTCTTGCAAACAGATGATTTCCAACAGAGTAGTTCTTTCATTTTATTTTAAAATCCTTTTATCATATTTTGGAAATTGTTTTAAACTTTGTTGTTGTTGTTTTTAAATTTAAAATAGTGAGTTTAGTTCATATGTTATTAGCCTGTGGGAAACTAGCAAGTTGGTCCATCTAACCTGCATCACAGTTTCAGTTTACTGAAACTTGAATTTTCAGTAAAGTTCCTGGATTTCTCTTTGCCTTTCAATAACACTCATGATCATTTTAAAGAAGGGAAATAAGCTGTTTAAATGGAAAGAGCATTAGTTTCGTATTATTAGTTTCCTATTGCTGCTATAGCGAATTCACATGACCCTGGTGGCTGGAAACAACACAAGTTTATTATCTTACATTTCTAGAGGTCGGAAATCTGAAATGGGTTTTATGGACTAAAATCAAGGTGTTGGCAGGGCTTCACTCCTGCTGGAAGCTCTACAGATTTACTCACCTTTTCCAGCTTCTCAAGGCCTCTTGTATTCCTTGGCTGTGGCCCCTTCCTCCATTTTCAAAGCACATCAATCTGAGCTTTGCTTGCATAGTCACATGTCTTTTCTGCTTCTGACCCATCTGTTTTTCTCTTATAAGGACCCTTGTGATTACATTGGATCTACCCAGGTAAACCAGGGTAATCTTCCCATCTCATAATCTTTAACTTAATCACATCTGTAAAGTCTTTTTTTTTTTTTTTTTTTTTTTTTTTACATTTAAGGTGACATATTCATAGGTTCTGGCGATTATGATGTGGACATCTTTGGGTGGCCATTACTCAGCCTACCACTGAGCATTAAATTAGGAGCTATTTATTTATTCACATGTCAATTCTATTACTGTTTGATCTTAAGCAAGTTATTTAAATTCTCTGTGCTTCAGTTTCTACATTTGTAAAGCAAGGGACTTACATTAATCCCTTTTTAAAAAGTCCCTTCCTAGGCCAAAATTCTTTTTCTAGCTTACCACGAATAGCGCATAAAATAACACTAAATTGCCAGCATAATTTCAGAGGTGGTTATTTTTTCTCAAGAATATTTTACTAATTTTAACTACTAGGTCTCTTAATTTCAGGCAAGCATGTATATGTTCCTTCTCATTTGACAAGAGCAGCATTCTGCTTCCACTATATATAATTATTTTGTCCTTTCCTAATGACAGTGTTCCTCATTCTTATTCAATGCTTCTTTTCTAATGCTCCATCTTACTCCTTCCCACTTTTACTACTCCACCTCCTAATTCTCTTGCTTAAAAGAAAAAGGAAGAACAACACATATATCGTGGCTTCTGAAAAAGGTTGTTTTAAATGAATACCCCATGGATTTTTAGATTTACTTTTCCAAAAATATAGACGTAAAATATGAGCCCTTCATATTATCACTAGTCATTACCCATTCCCTCCTCACCCATGTCACCAAAGGGATATGAGTAAGACTGTTTCAATTTTTACTTTTTAAGTAATTAAAAAGGCAGTGGGTTAAGGCATGGATAGCAGTTGTTAAAATGTAACATTAAGGAGATAGTATATTATGTTATTATTAACAATTAATAGATTTTTTTCATAGTGAGTCTATTAGATTAGCCAGTCTACTATCCAGTAGTGAGGGAAAGGGGAGCCAAAGCAGGCACATTTCAGGGGAGGAAGGTTGTAAAATATTCAGATAAGCATAATCTGGGAAAGGATGTCACAGTGGAAAACTCTAAGAGAGAGCCTTAGAATTGGAAGAGGGCCTGACCACTGAGAGGCTGACTATGATCTCTGAACAAATCTTCACTGCCCCATTTTGCTTAGGGTTGTCAGGAATATACACTGTCCTATTTTCCTCTTCATGTTTTCCCAGGGAATATCTATGAGGAAAGGCAGACATATAGATTTGTTATTTTCCTATTTTAAACTTCAAGTATGAACTAAGTAATCTCTAAGACCCCTTCCAGCTCTGAACTTAAATGTTTTTTGTTTGTTTGTTTGTTTTTTTGCAGTACGCAGGCACCTCACCGCTGTGGCCTCTCCCGCCGCGGAGGATGCACAGGCTCAGAGGCCATGGCTCACGCGCCCAGCCGCTCTGCGGCATGTGGGATCTTCCCGGACTGGGGCACGAACCCATGTCCCCTGCATCAGCAGGTGGACTCCCAACCACTGCACCACCAGGGAAGCCCCTGAACTTAAATGTATTTTTTAAACAAATTATTGAGTTCGGGTCCAAGATGGTAATGTAGGAGACTCCTGGACTCACCTCCTCCCATGGATGTACCCAGTCTATGACTACACATGGAGCAATTACTTCTGAAAGAAATCCGGAAACTAACAGAGTGACTTTTAAACATCAGGTTAATGAGGAGATATCCATATCAAAATGCATAGGAAAGTCTGAGACACAATCTCACCATAATCCCCACCACTGGCACACCATAATCCCCACCACTGGCACAATGACATACAATTGGGAGGGAATTAATGACTCCCAGCTTCTCCCTGTGGAGCAAAGGGTTTGGACCCAACATCTAGTGCTCAAGAAAGAAAATTACTCACCAATATCCCTGATAAACATAGATGTAAAACTTTTCAACAACATATTAGCAAACCAAATTCAACAGTACGTTAAAAGAATCACACACCATGATCAAGAAAGATTTATTCCAGGAATGCAAGGATGATGTAGATGTAACACCCACAACCAATGTGATATACCACATCCAAAATAAAGGATAGGGACTTCCCTGGTGGTCCAGTGGTAAAGAATCCACCTTCCAATGCAGGGGACATGGGTTTGATACCTGGTCAGGTAACTAAGATTCCACATGCCGTAGGGCAACTAAGCCCGTGAGCCACAACTACTGAGCTCATGTGCCTCAATGAGAGAGCCCGCGTGCCACAAACTACAGAGCCCATGCACCCTAGATTCCATGCTCTACAACTAGAGGGAAGCCTGTGCACCACAACAAAAGATCCCACGTGACTCAACCAAGATCCCTCGTGCTGCAACTAAGAACTGACACAGCCAGAAAAATAAATAAATATTAAAAAAAAACAAAATAAAGGATAAAAATCATCTGATTTTCTCAATATGTGCAGAAAAAGCATTTAATAAAATTCAACATCCAATCATGATAAAAACTCTCAACAAGATATGAACAGAGGGAACATACCTCAACATAAGTCTATATATGACATGCCCACAGCTAACATCATACTTAATGTTGCAATCTAAGATTAGAAAGAAGATAAGGATACCCACTTTCATAACTTTTATTTAACACACTACTCAAATTAGACAATTAATTAGAGCAATTAAGCAAGATAAAATAAAATTCATCCAAATTGGAAAGAAGTAAAACTATCTCTATAAGAAGTAAAACTATCTCTATTTGCGATGATGTACTATTATATGTAAAACCCCTAAGACTCCACCAAAAAACTGTTAGAACCAATAAACAAATAAACTAATACTAATAAATTCAGTAAAGTTGCAGAATGCAAAGTCAATATATAAAAATAAATTGTCTTTCTATGCACTAGCAACAAACTATCAGAAAGAGAAATTGAGAAAAAATCCCATGTGCAATTGTATCAGAAATATAAAATACCAGGGAATAAATTTGCCTAAAAAGATAAAAGATTTGTACACTGAAAACTATAAGAAAATAATTAAAGAAATTAAAGAAGACACAAATAAATAGAAATATATTCCATACTCATGGACTAGAGTACTTGATATTGTGGAAAAGTCCATACTATCCAAAGCAATCTACATTTTCAATGCAATTCCTATGAAAATTCCAATGGCATTTTTCACAGAACAATCTTAAAATTTATATGGAATCACAAAAGACTCTGAATAGCCAAAGCAATCTTGTGAAAGAAGAACAAGGCTGGAGGTATCACACTTTCTGATTTCAAACTATATTAAAAAGTTATAGGAATCAAAACGGTATGATACTGGCACAAAAACAGACACACAGATCAATGGAACAGAATAGAGAGTCCAGAAATAAACCTATTCATATATGATCAATTAGTGTATGACAAAGAAACAAGAATATACAATGGGGAAAGGTAGTATTTTCAGGAAATGGTGTTGGGAAAACTGTATAGCCACATGTAAATGAATGGAACTGGACCCCTATCCAATACCATATACAAAAATCAACCCGAAATAGATAAAGGCTTGAACATTGGACCTGAAACCATAAAACTCTTAGAAGAAAATACAAAGGATAAGCTCCTTGATATTGGTCTTGGCAATATTTTGGGGGCATTTGACACCAGAAGCAAAGGCAAAACAAAAAAGCAAAATAAATAAGTGGAAGTACATCAAACTAAAAGGCTTCTGCATAGCAAAGGAAACCATCAACAAAATGAAAAGGCAACCATGGAATAGGAAAAAATATTTGCAAACTACATATCTGATAAGGGGTTAGCATCCAAAGTATACAAAGGACTCATACAACTGAATAGCAAAAAAACAACAACAACAATCTGATTAAAAAATGGCCAGAGGAACTGAACAAACATTTTTCCAAGGAAGATATACAAATGGTCAATAGGTACATAAAAAGATGCCCCATATCTCTAATCATCAGAGAAATGAAAATCAAAAGCATATTACTTCACACCTGTTAGAATGGCTATTGTCAAAAAGATAAGAGATAACAAGAATTAGCAAGGATGTGGAGAAAAGGGAACACTTGTGCACTGTTAGTGGTAATGTGTAGCGACTATGGAAAACAGTATGATGGTTTCCCAAAAATTAAAAATAATACTATTATATAATCCAATCGTCCCATTTCTGGGTACCTACACAAAGGAAATGAAAACAGGATATTGAAGAGATAGCTGCATTCCCATGTTCACTGAAAGATGTGGAAACAACCTTACTTACTTATAATAGGCAAGATGTGGAAACAACCTAAGTGTCCATAGCTACATGAACGGATAAAGAATATATACACACTCACACACAAGCACAATGGAATACTATTCAGCCTTTAAAAAGAAGGAAATCCTTGCTGTTTGTGAAAACTTGGATGAACCTTGAGGGCATTACACTAAGTGAATAAGCCAGACAGACAAAGACAAGTATGATATCACCTATATGTAGAATACAAAAAAAAAAAAAAAAAAAGGGAAGTTAAATTCATAGAAACAGAGAGTAGAAAATTGGTTTCCAGGGACTGGGGCTGGGAAAATAGGGAGAGGTTGGTGAAAGTGTACAAACTTTCAGCTGTAGGATGAATAAGGTCTAAGGATCAAATATCTAATGTAAAACACTGTGACAATGGTTGATAGCACTGTATTGTGTAATTGAAATTTGTTAAGAGAGTAGAACTTAAATGGTTCCACCAAAAAACAAAAAAGATAAATATGTGAGGGAATGGGTGTGTTAAATAACTTGATGGGGGGAATCTTTTCACAATGTATATGCACATCAAATCACCACAGTGTACACTTTAAATATCTTACAATTTTGTATGTCAGTTATTCCTCAGTAGAGCTGAAATTTTAAAAAAAATTATTGAGCTTATAAGAGTAGTTTTAATATTTATACATTTACTATTTTGACTTCTAAGTGACCTCTTAATTTAGCAGTTTCCCAGCTGTGTCAAATTCTAGTGGCCTTTCATCAAAAAATATTCTTTAGCAGGACCAATATGTCTGGATCAGTTACACCCCCTCACCCTTCCTTTAGGTTAATCTCTTTTCCTCAGAAATATTTAGTGAAAGTAATTTTCTTCAGCTGCTTGAAAATTTTACCATAGTGAACATGTTAGCTTAGGATGTATCATCTGGACAGTGAACCAGGAAGAAATCCAGGCTGTATTTACTGTTGTTATACAACATGGCTGCCTTGTTCATCCTTTATGTAAGAAGAGTGGTGGGACTATTGGTCTTAAACATCAAGAATTTATGGTTCAATAAAGGGAAGGTATAATTATGAAACTTAAGCATCAACATTCTGAAAAAAGTGAAAAAGGGTACAGTAAAAAGGCATAAATATTTCAACTACTGTTTCTTCAAATATGTACCTTTCCCCGAAGAGAAGGGTTTCTGTAGCCTCATTGCCCAACTGCAAACAACTCACACATGGCCATCTTTTTTGGGGGGAAACTCAAGCAATTCTCCGGCATGAGAAAACTATTCCCACAACACTGTCAAGATGCTACTTCACAGCTGTCATGTCCACAGTAATTTTTATTAGGAAATTATAATCTTATGGTTAAATTAAGCAAAAAAGTTCTCTACAGAATATCCTGAAGAACTTGATAGAACTTATGTAGTCAATTAATTCTGAAATGTAGTTATACCCAGGTTCGTTGTTTCCTCTTGACTACTTTTACCACCAATATTTTCTACTGAGTCTAATTTTTAAGCCATGCAAATTACTGAAGTCTTAAGAATGCCAATAATAGCATGCTGGGGTTAATTATTGACTCAGAAGGGAGAATGTCAACTACTGAATCATCAACATATCTCCTGCCACACCTGGGGTGTTCTCTGGGTGACTTCCACGCAAGTGTTGACAAAACCTGATCTTGGATAGTTGCAAAGATTTGTTGGGACTATGGCCAAAGGTGCTTATGTGCCAGAAGAACAGGCTCCAGGTTCATTAACTAGGTTATTCTGCTCCACAGATGGCAAGAAGTGTACTTTTTGAGTTTTCCATATTAATGCTGGTTGAAAGCTTCCAGACAAAATGTTCTTATTATTGTAATTTCATGCAGTGCCCTGGATTCAATCCTGATGTAAACCTTAGTAGCTAAGTTGAAAGACCAAGGCCCAGTGATTGGCCACCTAAAATGAATAAGCATGCCTATTTGATAGGGATAGGGTAGGATAATTAAAAAGTTAGTTTAGAAATCCCACTAGGGAATTAAAGACAGAAAGGGAATTTTAAGGGAGTTTGGGAGACAGTTGTAGGCTAATGACCACTCAAGAAAAGAATCCAGTAACCTAGCAACAATCTACACTACCTTGAAGGAAGACCAGCTACATACAAGCACTAGGCACACTCAAGCCACAAACCCTGATAGTTAAAACACAAGACAATAGATATGGGGTCTGAATCTTGTTACATGAAGTCAGGGAGTTAATGGTCTTTGAAGAGTAACATGTCTGCATGTAGCCAAGACAGAAATATAGGTGAAAGGGGAGAGAAACTAGGTGAAAAGGGACATTATACCGAAACCTGAGACGAATTACCATATTTTAGTATATGTTAACACCCTTTTGTTAATATACATATGATTTAAATAGCACCATGACAGTCCCAGTTAGACCATACAGGGCCAAAGGAGGAACCAATGATGTAAGCCTTGACATCTAACCAAGGATGAGGAAAAAGGTGGTCTTCTCCTCTCCCCACTTTTTCTTTGATTATAAAAATGCAGCCCTCTTTGTTCTTAGTGCTATGCTCCCTTGCTGGCCTGCTTTATCTTTCACAAGCATCCTATGCTAATAAACTCATTCTTTGCCTCCCACTTTGCCTCATGCTGAATTCTTTCTGCACTGAGACAAAAGAACCTGAACTTCAGTAAGTCCTGATATCAGGTGAGCGGTTTCAATTAAAAGACTGTGGGTTTGAGTCCCCTCTTAAGTCAGGGATCGTGGGTTCAAGTCCCAATCTGTGGTGTATCTAGGTTCAAGTCCTATTGGAGCTGAGTGGTTTAATATTTATTATAGTTAAAATACAAGCCCACAATGAGAACACTATATTATACCTTCTGAGTTGTCCTGGTAGCAATCCCAGCCAGAGGCATGCACTGTTTTCCAGTTGAATTAGCTGAGAGCACAAAGAACAAGAGTTCTGACCACAGCTGTTCTCCTGATTTGTCTGGGGAAGGCCATTTAACCTAGAGTCTCCCCTTTCTCTTTGCAACATTAAAATTATTAAGTAACTGACCTTGAAGGTTATTGTGAGGAATGATGACATTTTAAGAAGGCTTGTCTTTGAGGGAAAAGGGGCTTCATAGCAGTCTCACTAAACCTCAGTGTTTCAACAAGGGGTGGTAAATAGAATAAAGAGAGTGAAATAACAGTAATAAAAAGGGCATTATAGAAAAAGACTAAATAATGCTGTCTTGCCTGTTAAAACCTTTCTTGCTTCTATTATCTATAATTTCTAGGTCAATTATGCTAATGTCAGCCCAGGGCCTAACTGAGTTAAGGAAAGAATACAGGAAGATTTGTATTGACGTGATGTCAAGAGAAGAGTGGTGTGGGGTATGAAAATGCCCCATTAAGCCTCCATTTGGATATAATAGTCTAATTTGGTACAAGTTCCTAATAGAACTTGATGGTTAGTCATATCCCTGTGGAGCGAAACTTGAGTCTTGCAGATCACACATCCCACAGATTCTCAGTTTCACAAAATGCAAGGTTGACATCAAACTTTTAACAATTAATTCTTCAGAAAGTAGCCTTTGAGAGAGTCTAGAAAATCAGTCATCAATATTTATTGAGGGCTTTCTGTATGCCAGGTCTGGGTTGGGCTCCTTAGGGTTAATCATAAATTATTGTCAGATCATAAAGCAAATTCAGTAAGAGAAACAGAAAATTTCTAATATATAACATTAAGTGTATTAATTTAAAAATTAATGTGAATAAATTATCTTTCCCCTTTTTTTTTCCCCTAGGAGGTCTTCACAGACTGGGAAAGAAAATTTACTCCCAAATTTCCCCCCATGAGCCATGATGACATACAGTCTTAAACCTAGGTACGGTGGGTCTCTGTCTTGGGGCAGGCTCCCCAGCACGTCTCCCTCTACGTAGAAAACTATTTGGATATAGCAAAGAATCTTTACCCAAGAACTGGAAACATCAGCCCGGGAACAGGACAATTTGGTCATTCCTTTTGGAATAGCTCTGTCCTCCTGTCTATGGGGCCCAGCATTGGTGGAACTTTATCTGAGAATGCATAAGTTCTTGTTGAATCTTGTGTAACCTGGGAAAAAGCAAGGGGTGAGCGGCTTCTCTTGAAATGACAGCAGCTTGTTGATTGAGTTTCGGCGTGTAATGTAGTATCCATAGTATGCGTTCCTAACTGGAATTTCTAAGCGTGGCCTCTATGTTCAGAGTAAATACCCATTGACAAGTCTGTGCTGTGGTTGGGGAGATAGCCCTTTGCTCACCCTTCACTTTAAGAGGTAAAGCCAAGTGACATTTAAGTGGTCAATCCCTACACACCCTCAGTCACAACCACTGGCTGTTCCAGCCTCTTCCTCATCTCATTCCCTAGTACTAACTGTCTGGCAACCGAGTAGAGGTATTTTGACAAAGTCTAACCTCCATTCTCTGATATCTCTCTGGATTCCCCAAACTTTCACAAGTGTGATTTAGCTTCTTTATTATTGGCTGTAGATTTTCTTCCTGGGAGCAATTTAGCGTAAAATGTTCATTTCTCATCCAAGCAAGCAAAAAAGATATGCACAAGTACAAAATAGTAAAAATTATTGAAGTAGAGGATGAATAATATAGAACAATTAATTGTAAAAAGAGATCGGTCTAGAATCACATATTACAACTTCAAATATAGGGAGGGAGGAGTGGAATAGATGGGAAAATTTTATTCGTGGAGTTGATAATAACTCCAAGTGAAGAATTTGGTTAAGTATGTTCTTAAAAGCTTTAAAGTAACCAATGGCACAGAATTAGACTAAAAATGTAGTATGAAAGCTATTAGTTGTAATAATCAACTTAAAATTAAATGACCTTATTAAAAGACCTGAGGCTAGAATTTCCCAAGTAGGTGTCCTGCACACCACCATGTCACAAAATGTTAGTAGTATACTATAGAAAGTATACCCTACTGCAGAAACTATACTAAACTATGGAAAGTATATATACCATACTATACTATACTATTATATTCTATACTATACTATAGAAAGTGTTTCTGGGGTAAAAATTATTTGGAAAATGCTGTTTTAAAAATGCTATACATTTCTTAACTTGAGAATTCCTCAGTGTCTTTAACATGATAATGAGCATTGTAAAGCTCTAAGAGGAAATATAGTGTTCATTGTTTCCCATACTATTTCATCAGAGAAAATTGTTTTCATAGTATACTTATTAATGTCTCAGTGTAATGCTTTTCTGAGCAGTTTAGGAAAAGCTATATTCAGCATTCAACTGAATTTAAGAATTTAAATTTAAGAAGCATTGAGAAAGATTTAAGTAATAAATAATAATTTAATAATAAATTAAAACCATAAACTGTCCAAATTAATAAATAATTTTATAATTTGGTCCTCTAAAAAAGTAAAATGGACTCTATTTGACTAACCTGGATGTAGAAAAATAATTAAACTATTTGATAATAATAAAATTGAAATATTAATGAAATATTAATTTTGAGTAAACTATACACTGCTTAAATTGACTCAAAAGGAACGTAGAAAGTGAAGAAAGTAAATATTGTGATAGAACTGGGAAAAAAGTCACCTAAGTGCTTTTTTTTGTTCTTTCTGGTATGCTACTTTTTATTGAAATACAGTTGAAGTACAATATTATGTTAGTTTCAGGTGTACTACATAATAGTATTACATTTGCATATATTATGAAATAATCACCACAATAAATCTAGTAACCATCTGTCCCTAAATAAATTTATTACAATATTATAGACCACATTCTTTATCTTGCATATTACATCCTTAAGACTTATTTATTATGTAAATGTAGGGTTATGTCTTTTAATCTCCTTCACGTATTTCGCCTATCTCTGCAACCCCCTTTCTTCTGGCAATCACCTGTTTTTCATCTGTATCTATGAGTCTGTTTTTGTTTTGTTTGTCTGGTTAGGTTTTTAGATTCTACATATAAGTGAGATTATGTGGTATATGTCTTTCTATGTCTGATTTATTTCACTTAGCATAATGCCTTCTAGATCCATCCATATTGTCACAAATGGAAAGATTTCATTTTGCTTAATGGCTGAGTACTATTCTACTGTATATGTGTACCATGTCTTCTTTATCCATTCCTCTATCAATGGACACTTAGGTTGCTTCCATACCTTGAGTGTTGTAAAGAATGCTGCAATGAACATTGGAGTGCATACAGTTTTTTGACTTAGTGTTTCTGTTTTCTTTGTATAAATATCCAGAAGTGAAATTGCTGGAACATATGGCAGTTCTTTATTAATTTTTTGAGGAACATCCATACTGTTTTCTATAACAGCTACACCAATTTACAAATCCACAAACAGTGCATGAGGGTTCTCTTTTCTCCACAACCCTTGCCTTGTTCTTTGATGTCTTTTTGATGGTAGTCATTCAGACATGGGTGAAATGGTATCTCTGTGGTTTTGATTTGCATTTCTCTGATGACCAGTGATGTTGAGCATCCTTTCACGTGCCTGTTGGTCATTTCTATGTATTCTTTGGAAAAAATGTCTATTCAGTTTCTCTTCCCATTTTGTAATTGTGTTGTTTGGTTTTTGATGTTGGGTTGTATGAATTATTTGTATATTTTAGATATTAACTCCTTACCAGATATATCATTTGCAAATATCTTCTCCCATTCAGTAGGCTGCCTTTTCATTTTACTGATAGTTTCATTTGCTGTACAAAAGCTTTTCAGTTTGATGTTGTCCCATTTGTTTATTTATTTATTTATTTTTTCCCTTGCTTGAGGAGATATATCCAAAGAAACACTGCTAAAATCGATGTCAAAGAGGGTACTGCCTATGTTTCCTTCTAGGAGTTTTATGGTTTCAGGTTTTACATTTCGGTCTTTAATTCATTTTGAGTGTATTCTTGTGTATAATGTGAGAAAAGTAGTCCAGTCTGATTCTTCTGCATGTGGCTGTCTGGTTTTCCCCACATCATTTATTGAAAAGACTGTTTTTTTCCCCATTGTATTTCTTGCCTCCATTGTCATAGATTAATTGACCTTATAAGTGTGGGTTCATTTTTGGACTGTATATTCTCTTTCATTGAACTATGTATCTGGTTTTGTGTCAGTTCCATACTGCTTTGCTTATTGTAGCTTTGTAGTGTAGTTTGAAATCAAGGAGCATAATACCTCTAGCTTTCTTCTTTCCAAGATTGCTTTGGCTATTCAAAGTCTTTAGTGTTTCTGAACAAATTTTAGAATTATTTGTTCTTTATTTTTAAAATGCATTGGTATTTTGATAGGGATTGTGTTTAATCTGTGGATTGTTTTGGGGAGTATGGTCACTTTAATTAATATTATTAAATATTAATAATATTAATATTTAATATGTAATATTCATAAGCAAGGTGTATCTTTCCATCTGTTTGTGTTGCCTTCAATTTCTTTCATCAATGTTTATAGTTTTCTGAGTACAAATCTTTTACCTCTTTGGTTAGATTTATTCCTAGGTATTTTATTTTTTTGGATGCAATTATAAGTAGGATAGTTTTCTTAATTTCTCTTTCTGATAGTCCATTTTTAGTGTATAGAAATGCAACAGATTTTTGCATATTAATTTTGTATTCTGCAACTTTACTGAATTCATTTACTAGTTCTAATAGTTTTTTGGTGGCATCTTTAGGATTTTCTATATATAGTGTCATGTCATCCACAAACAGTAACAGTTTTACCTTTTTCTTTCCAATTTGGATTCCTTTTATCCCCTTTTCTTGTCTGATTGCTGTGGCTAGGATTTTCAACACTCTGTTGAATAAAAGTGGTGAGAGTGAGCATACTAGTTTTGCTCCTTATCTCACAGGAAATGCTTTCCATTTTTCACCATTGAGTATAATGTTGGTTGTGGATTTGTCATATATGGCCTTTATTATGTTGAGGTATATTCCCTCAACACCCACTTTGTTGAAAGTTCTTATCATAAATCAATGTTGAATTTTATCAAAAGCTTTTCCTGCTTCTAGTGAGCTAATCATATTATTTTTATTCTTCAATTTGTTAATGTGGTGTATCTCACTGATTGATTTTTATATATTGAACCATACTTTCATCTCTGGGATAAATCGCACTAGATCATGATGTATGATCCTCTTAATGTATTCCTGAATTTGGCTTGAAAATGTTAAGGATTTTTGCATCTGTGTTCTTCAGTGGTATTGGCCTGTAATTTTCCTTTTTTCTTGTGGTGCTTTTGTCTGGTTTTGGTATCAGGGTAATGCTGGCCTCATAGGATGAGTTGGAACATTCCTTCCTATTCAATTTTTGGCAATTGTTTGAGACAGATAGGTGTTAACTCTTCTTTAAATATTTGTTGGAATTCACTCGTGAAGCCATCTGTTCCTGGAGTTTTGTTTGCTGGGAATTTTTATTACTGATTCAATTCTGTTACTGGTAATTTATCTGTTATATTTTTTGCTTCTTTCTAGTTCAGTCTTGGGAGATTGTTCATTTCCAGAAATGTATCCATTTCCTCTAGGTTGTCCATTTTATTGGCATATAATTGTTTATAGCAATCTCTTATGATCCTTTGTATTTCTTTGGTGTCAGTTGTAACTTCTCTTTCATTTCTGATTTTATTTATTTGAGTTTTCTCCCCTTTTCTCTTGAAGAGTCTGGCTAAAGTTTTATCAATTTTGTTTATTTTTTTCAAAGAACTGGCTCTTAGTGTCCCTAATCTTTTCTACTATTTTTTTAGTGTCTATTTTGTTTTTTTCTGTTCTTATATTTATGATTTCTTTGCTTCTCCTAAGTTTGGATTTTCTTTGTTCTTCTTTTCCTAGTGCCTTTAGGTGTAAGATTAAGTTGTTCATTTGAGATTTTTCTTGTTTCCTGAGGTAGGTTCGTATTGCTATAAACTTCCCTCTTAGAACTGCTTTGCTGCATCCTCTAGATTTTGGACCATTACATTTCCATTTTCATTTGTCTTCATGTATATTTTTATTTCCTCTTTGATTTCTTCAGTGAGCAATTTGTTGCTTAGTAACATATTGTTTAGCCTCCACACATTTGTGTTTTTTGCAGCTTTTTTTTTCTTGTAGTTGATTTCTAGTCTCATATCATTGTAGTAGGAAATGATTTCAATTTTCTTAAATTTACTGAGACTTGTTTTGTGGCCTAGCATGTGATCTATCCTAGAGAATGTTCCATGTGCAACTGAAAATAATCTGTATTCTGCTTCATTTGGATGGAGTGTTCCACATATATCTATTAAGTTCATGTTGTCTAATATGTTATTTAAGGCCAGTGCTTCTGTATTGATCTTCTTTCTAGATGATCACTCCATTGATGTACATGTGGTGTTAAATCCCCTACTATTATTGTGTTACTGTCAAATTATCCTTAATATCTATTAATATTTGCTTTATGTATTTAGGTGTTCCCATGTCAGGTTCATATGCATTTACAATTGTTATATCTTCTTGTTGGATTGATCCTTTTATCACTAGGTAATGTCCTTTTTTGTCTCCTGTTACAATCTTTATTTTTAAGTCTTTTTTCACTGATATATTAAGTATTGGTACCCTAGCTTTCTTTTGATTTCCATTTGCACAGAGTACATTTTCCCATTCCCTCACTTTTAGTCTATGTGTGTCTTTAAATCTGAAGTGAATCTCTTGTAGGCAACATATATATGATCTTGTTTTTGTATTGATTCAGTCACTCTATGTCTTTTGATAAGAGCATTTAGTCCATTTACATTTAAAGTAATTATTGATAGGTATATACTTTTGTCATTTTGTTGATATTTTTCTGGTTGCTCTGTCTTTTTTGTTCCTTTCTTCTCTCTTCTTAGTGATTTGATGACTATCTTTAGTGTTATGTTCAGTATTAAATTCCTTTATCTCTTTTTTGTGTGTATCTATAACAGGTTTTTGATTTATGGTTATCATGAGGGGTGTGTGTTATGTGTGTGTGTGTGGGGGGTGTGATTTAAGCTGATGTTTTCTTCGATTTGAATGCATTCTAACAACCCTGCATTTTTACTCCCCTGGCCCCCACCAGCAACATTTAATATTTTGACATCCTATTTTACATTTTTCCCTTTGTGTATCCCTTAATTACTTATTGTGGATATAGATGATTTTGCTACTTTTATCTTTTAACTTTTCTACTAGGTTTATAAGTGGTTGATCTACTACATTTATTGTATGTTTGCCTTGATCAATGAGATTTTTCCTTTTGTAATTTTCATATTTCTAGTTATGGTCTTTTCTTTTTTGATTGGAGAAGTCCTTTTAACATTTCCTGTAAAGCTGACTTGGTGATACTGAACTCTTAGTTTTTGCTCGTCTGTAAAATTCTTTATCTTTCTTTCAAATCGAATGATAGCCTTGCTAGGTAGAGTATTCTTGGGTGTAGCTTTTGTTCTTTCATCTCTCTTCTGGCCTGAAAAGTTTCTGCAGAAAAGTCAGCTGATAGCCTTATAGGAGTTCACTTGTATGTAATTTGTTGCTTTTTCCTTGCTGGTTTTAATATCCTCTCTTTATCTTTAATTTTTGCTATTTTAATTATAATCTCTTGTTTTGGATTTCTTTGGTTTCACTTTCATTGGGTGTCTCTGTGCTTCCTGGATCTGGATGCCTGTTTTGTTCCCCAGGTTAGGGAAGTTTCCAGATATTATTTCTTCAAATATGTTTTCTACCCCTTTCTTTCTCTCCTGTCCTTCTAGGACTCCTCTAATGCAAATGTTAGTATGCTTGACACTGCCCTACAAGTCTCTTAAACTAACTTCATTTTTTAAAAATTCTTTTTTTTCTGTTTAGTTTAGGTGGTTTCCACTACTCTGTCTCCAGTTCACTGATATGTTACTCTTCATCATATAAAATACTGTTGATTTTTTTCTAGTGTTCTTTTAATTTAGTTATTGTATTCTTCAGCTCTGTTTGGTTCTACTTTATATTTTCTAACTCTTTGTTAGATTTTCATTGTGTTTATCCATTCTTCTCCCAGGTTCATTGAGTATCTTTATGATCATTACCTTGAACTCTGTATCAGGTAGATTCTTTTCTCCACTTCATTTACTTTCTGAGGTTTTGTCTTGTTCCTTTGTTTGGAATATATCCATCGGTTTCCTCATTTTACCTAATTCTCTGTGTTTATTTTTATATATCAGGCAGGTCAGTTACATTTTCCAACCTTGGAGGAGTGGCCTTAGGTAGGAGATGTACTATGGGGCCCAGCAGCACGCTCCCTTATGGTCATCAGAGCTATATGCTCTTGGTGTGCCCCCTATGTGGTCTTTGTGGGCCCTTCTCTTGTGGTGGGACTGAGTACTGTAGGTGTGCTGGTGAGTGGGACTTGTCCATAGCCTGGTTGGCTTCCAGGCCCTGTCTCAAGCAATGGCTCCTGGCCCAGTGGTGGGTGGGACTGTATCCCAAGGCAACTGGCTGTGGGGACTGAAGGGGAACAGGGCTGGTGCCAGTACACTGGTGGGTGAGTCCAGGTCCCCATGCAGGTGGCTGTGGGGCCCTGGGGGTCCCAGGGCTGGTGCCAGTTTGCTAGTTGGCAGGTAAGCCCCCAGTTCTTAGAAGCTAGAGGGAGGACTCCAAAATGGTTCTTGCCAGCACCAGTATCCTTGTGTTAGAATGAGCTTCCAAAAATGGCTGCTGCCAGGGTCTATGTCCCCAGAGGGAGTCCAGGTTGCCTCCTGTCTTTCCAGGAGGCTCTCCAAGATCAGCAAGTAGGTTTGACTCAGGGTCCTTTGTAATAACTGTCTCTGCACTGAGACTCAGAGCATGTGAAATTTTGTGATAGACTGATAACATGTCTTCAAAATAACTATTGATCTTCTAATTTATTACAGTAAAGTCTTGTCATAAATAAAGCAATATATCTTAAATGTATCTTCTTTCTAGAATTTACTGAATGCTTTTACATATTTCATGTTTTATAATATGCAGCTATATCTTACAGCTAAATTTTATGCATTCCAAGCTTTATACTCTTCATAAATATTTTACTCAAATAAATTTCAGTGTAACTTTTTTCCAAGACCAAAAATATAACTATTAATCATTTCTGATTTCATTAGTGTTCTCTAAATATCATAAAATTAATTATAAATCTTCATTTAGGTTATTAATTCTTAAAATGGCTCTAGTTTATATTTGAAGAAGTTTTAAAATTTTCTAAAAATATTTGGCAAAATAGCTCATTTTATCTGAAAATTGTATTTCCAATTGTGTATCTCTAAGTATTCTGTTTTATTTTCCTGATATTTTTTTTCTACATCCTAACTGCCTAAATTATCATCTATGGTTTGTCACAACTGATTACTTCAAATATCACTCTTTTGTTTCACCAATTAGAAATGCTGGTTTTGATTCTGAAGCCAACTATTCCCTGTAAGGAAAGGTCTAAATAAGAGAATCACAAAATGAAAAAAAAGATATTTTGTTTTCCACTTTGGCTGGGAGATATGTACATTTAGTTAGGCTTATAAATTTTTGTTTGTCTCAGAAGGATCAAATCTATTAGAAGGGAACTTGAACACTAATACAATAACTCTATGTGAAATACTAAAAATTTTGTAAGATCATCCTAAATTTATTCCCATTAGCAGGAAAATGAATAAGAAAACCCACCTACTGAAAATGTTAATTTCCCTGAAGAGAGAGAGAGAGAGAGGGAGAGAGAGAGAGAGTGTGTGTGTGTGTGTGTGTGTGTGTGTGTGTGTGTGTGTGTGTGTGTGATGAAGCAATTGAAAAGACTCTTCAGTAAAACAACAGAGGTACTGCTGATCTAACCCTGCTCTGGTTCATTCACTCAGAGCTTTCAGAAACTGAATGTAGGTTTTCTATTATTTCTTCTTCTTTCTCCCAGTCATTTGGAATTTTCTTTTGAAAGGAAATATTAAGAGGCTGGGCTGAATGATAAAGTTACAACTATTTTCTGAGTCCCACCCTATAATTTTTCTAATCAAAAACCTATACTAGACAATTGTTATGGTTTAGGAAACTGTAACAAATAAATCAAACCCATTTGGATTAATTCTCAGGTGTTAGTTCATTAGGAAATATATTTACTAATGAAACTAACATCTTCACAAATCTGAATACTGTTGGACACCAAGCTATGAAATGCTTCAGTGTATAAAACATTGTTGCATCCATTGTCATCTTAAGGAGACTAATTGATATTCTCAACTAGACGTTTTATTTCTGCCCCAAAGAGCTAGTTTAGTTTAGAAGCAGTCTTCTCAAGCCTATCTGCCTCTCAATATTACTAGCTCTTGGTTTCATAAGCTTATTTTGTCTGCAGGTGACAATAATTCCTTTTTCTATTTCTCCAACATTTCCTGAAAATAAGATCTTAGTGAGAATGGAGGGCACCTCAGTGACTCAATACATCCACCTTCTCTTCGTGTTTGAGTTATTATCTTTTCTTCAAAGTATTACTTGGACACCCACTATTGGGTGCTACTGTGAAGGGCATTCAAGATAGTTTTAACTCTTCCAAGGTAATTTCTTCTTGAATCTCTTACCTAAACATCTGCAATGGTCACTTCATTGCTACTGCAGGCTCAAATCTTGCATCCTTCCTGTCTATCCTTCACTTCACCTCCAAAGTGATATGTTTATAATGTAAAACCAACCACACCACTCTCCTGTTTAGTTAGTGGTCCCCATTGTCTTCTGTATAATGTCCACATTTCTCCAGCCTCATCTGAAGTGCACAGGTCAGACATTCAGATGTGCTTTCCATCCTCCAAGTACATTAGGCAATTTCATATCTTCCTGCTTTTGATCATGATGCTCTTTCTGCCTGGAATATTCTTTCATCCCACTTCTTTGCTACTTGAGGATGCCTATTCACTTTTCAACTCCTAGTTCAATCAGTAACCCTCTGTGAAACATTTCCTGGCTCGTTTCATCCTGTTCTTTATTTATGTTCTTTCTTTATAACCCAACATACTGCTATCTTTATATCTATAATTCTTAATTGTACTTTTTGAACCCATGACTATCTGTCCCACTATTTTTATTCTTCTAGAAGGCAGAAATTATGTCTGATTTATTCCTGAGGAGCATGGAAGAAAGCACATTAATTAATGATGAATGAAAGGATTGTTAAATAGAGGAGAGGTGCCAGTTGCTAACAGACAGGATGAATCTGAAAAACAAAAACAAATGAGTTTGGTTTTGTGACTTTCTTCAGTTATGCCCAACAGCCTCATGATAAGGAAGGGAAGAGATAATACCCAGGGTGAAGAACTGAAAAGTTGGTTTCATTGGAAGGACATGGTGTACAAGAGATCAGTGCTTCCAGTGACAGCTTTACTGCAATGGCTACCCACAGGGAATGTCTGTGTTGGAGACAAATGAGCCTGCAGTCTGGTAGATGGGTTGTAAGAACAGAGGTGGTCCAGGAACTGGAGGACCAAAGGCAGAATCAGTAATAGTGAGGCAGTAGGAAGGGAACGAGGAAAGGAAAATTTTGAAGTTCAAAATTTTGGAAATGAAGAAGTTTGGGGTGATGACAAGGCCCAAGGCCCAAGCCCCAAAGCCCAGTTTCAAATTTAGGCAGCTTAATGGGAGGGTAATGAAGATAAAGGTTGTTACCACTAAAGAAACTTTGAGGTCAGGGGGCTATGGGGGTTATTATTAGAGTGACCATATATCCTGGTTTCCTTGGGCCCAACCTAGTTTATACTTCTTTTTCCAGCATAATTATTAATAGTATTTCTTTCACTCTCAAAAGTTTCTTTGTTTGGATGATAAATTATATAGTCACTCTAGTTTTTATTAACTTTCCCCAAAAAAGCATGATACTACTTACTGTAGCTAAGATAGCTTTGTGGACTTTAGGTGAAAACTGAGGCTTTCAAAACTAGAACTGTAAAAGCTAGAGTTAAAAAAGAATATTCAGAGAACAGTTATTGCAATTTATGATGGGAAGATAATAATAATGAATGCATTTTAAATTATATCTCATAATAGAATTTTTAAATTTCACATTTATACACAAAATCTTAGGTTTTCTGTAGTATGGGTCCTACCTTTTAATGTTTTTCAGAATAGAGTGAGCTAAAACAAATTAGCAAAGTTTAACATGTGGCTAAATAATTTACACCTAAAGGTGAGTCTGTCAACTGAGAGATGTTTCAAATAAAATTGCTGCGTTGCATCAAGGAAAGAACACAGGATGAAAAATCAGAGGACGTAGCTCGGCTTTTTACCAGCTAACATGAAAATAACAAAGTCAATTATCCTCCCTAAGCCCATTTCCTCACTGGTAAAAGGTGATAATAACAGTCATCTGACCTCTCAAAGGGGCTGTGGTGAAGACCAAATTAAATAAAGGAAAATTCTTTTAAAAACTGTACAGATGGAAGTAGACCAAATGTCCTTCTAAAAGCAAAACAAAACAAAAACAAAAACGAGAAAAGGGAAAAAGGATTCCCCATGAGTTATTAGAGTTTTTGTTGTGAATTAACTTTAATATTTTTCCATAAGTATAGAGTTAAATGAATTTGTCACTGTTAATATATAAATAGATGAATTGTTCATGGTGGAAGAACACATTTCATAAAATAGAATGCTGGAAGAATACTGGGAATAACCGAAAACCACAGTTATCTTGTTAGAAATCTGTCTTCTCATTTTATGTGGAAGACAGACAAAATCACTAGGGAACCAAAGGCCTGATGAGAAAATGAGGTAATTTTTGGAGACAGAAATATCTGATCCATTCTTTTATAAGCATTTTACCTATTAAAAGCCCTCAACCTAGCCATCAGAATGTCAACCGTTTTATAGATTAACTCACTTAGCCCATGTCAGAGGTTAGGAACTCTCTGGTGAGAACAGCTGTTGATCATTTGTCTTTCCACATCAAAGAACTAGAAAGATTCTTTAGTAAATTAGGGAGGTATTAAAGAGATTAAATTAGTTCAAATTAGTTCCTGGTATAAAGAGAATGCATACCACAACATTAGTTTCCCTATAATGAAGGTAGGAAATAATAAAAAGTAATTGGAGCAGTGAAGCTTCCTAGAAAATCTGTTATTGATGGTAAAGCATATAAGACTATTTGATTTTTTTTGATTCACCTAGAATACTTTATTCAAAGTTTGCCAATATGTTGAAAATAATATGTAAAACACCACATGGAATTCCATGTAAATTTACATGGAAAAGTTCCTTATTTTTCATGCAAAATATAGATTTTTCAGAGAGTAAACTCAGCTTTAGTTATTACAAGGAGGCAAGTTTATTCTTGCACAGATTTTTCAATAAGTTCCTAGAGTAATAGAAAAATAATATAGACATTTGTGAAAATGAATATGGTTTTGTAAGAAAATGAATATATATATTTTCTTCTGGTTTTATTGAGATATAATTGACATACCACATTGTATAAGTTTAAGGGGTACAGCATAATGATTTGACTTACATACATCATGAAATGATTACAAGTCTAGTGAACATCCATCATCTCATATAGAGGCAAAATAAAAGAAAAAGAAAATACGTTTTCCTTGTGATGAGAACTCAGGATTTACCCTCTTAACTTTCATATATAATGTCCAGCATTGCTAATTGTAATAATCCTGTTGTACATTACAAAATGAATATATTTTAAATTTCAACTACATTCTAGGATCTGTGCTAGGCATATTACATGGATTATGGTATTTAAATTCCTATAGCAATAAAAGAGTTAGGGATAATTCCCAACCTCACTTTTTATAAAAGGGAAGAAAGGTACAGGTTGGTTAAGTTAGAAGCCAGTGTAGACAGAAATCTTTAGATTCTCCCCACCTTGCCCCACCCCATCTCATGATTCCAGTCCCCTGGTTATTTAATCAGACACTAATCTAGGTAGTGCTGTGAAGGGATTTCTCAGCTGTAATTAAAGTCCCAAGTCAGTTGACCTTAAGACATGGAGATTATCCAGATGGGCCTGATCTAATCACATGAGCCTTTAAAGGGCAGATTCCAAAGTCCAGAGAGAATTGAAGGGTGAGGACTCAGACTCCATTCTTCAGCTTTAAAGGTGGAGGGGCCCCATGTGTGTGGGCAGCCCTTATAAGCCGAGAGTGGACTCTGGAGGAAAGCCAGCAACAGGGACCTCAATCCAACAGCCATGAGGAAATGAATTCTCCCTTGACTCATCAGATGAGAGCCTGGCCAACAGCTGGGTTTTGGCCCTGTGAGAACCAAAGCATAGGACTCCACCGAGCCACACCAAACTTCTGAACTATAGAACTGTGAGATGGTAAATGGGTGTCCTTTTAAGTTGCTAAATTTGTGATAATTTGTTACAGCTGCAATAAAAATCGAATCCAGAAACTCAAAGTCATAGAACAAATAAGCAATAGATCTAAGGTTTAACCCACTCAGCATAAAGTATCTTGATGAAAATAGGTGGGAGCAAGACCAGCAGGTTGATTTGAAGAAATTTTATTCATTCATTCATCCATCCATTCATTCATTCATCCATCCATTCACTTATTCATGAATTATCAAATATTTTTTGACTACCTTTTATATGGCAACCCTATCTCTGTTAGGGTTACAGAGGTTAAAAAAAAATCCAGTCTCTTTCCTCAAAGAGCTCACAATTTAAGGATTGAAGTCAGACAAACAAATGGATTGGGGCAGTGCAGTGTGTCTCTTAAGTACCGTAAAAAGACAGGCCAGAGGTTATGGTAGTACAGATGCTTTTAGTCTGATTTCTTACCAACTTGCCCATGGTAGGCAGGATAATGGCCCCCAAAGATGTCTTGTTCTAACTCCCAGAACCTGTGAATATGTTACACGGCAAGAAGAAATTAAGGATATAAATAGAACTAAGGTTGTTAATCAGCTGACCTTAAGATAGGGAGATAATTCAGTATTATTCAGGTGGGACCAATGTAATCACAAGGGTCCTTACAAGTGGAAAATAGTGACAGAAGAGAAGGTCAGAGCGATTTGATGTAAAAAGCAGTAGACAGGTCATTGCTGGCTTTGAAGATGGAGGAAGGGGCCACAAACCAAGGCATGTGGGGAGCCTCTAGAAGCTGTAAAAGGCAACAAAATGGATTACTCATTAGTGTCTCCAGAAAGGAATGTAGCCCTGCTGACACCTTAATTTTAGCCAAGTACAAATCACTTTGGATTTCTAACCTTAAGAATTATAAGATATTAAATGTGTGTCATAAGCCAAAAAATTCTTGGGTATATGTTACAGCAGCAATAGGAGGCTAATACATGCCTGACATGAGATGACTTAAAACTAAAAATGGAAAGGAAAATGTATAATGGTTGTTTTATTTTAGCTAATATTCAAGAGACAGTCTTTAAATATGGAGACATATGAAAATGAAAATGAGTGCAAAAAGCATAAATCATTAGAGAAAACATTTATAAATAAAATCTCATCAAATTAAAAATTTCTGTTCTTCTAAAGAAATTCTCAAGGAAATTGAAAAAAAAAAGCCTAGGCCTAGGAGCAAATATTTACAAAACTACATCTGATAAAGGACTTGTACTCAGACTACATATAATTTTTACAAATCAATAGTAAACAATGCACTTTAAAATGGAAAAATATTTCAAGAGACATTTCAGCAAAGAAGATATACAAATGGCCAATAAACACATGAAAATATGCTTAATATCATTAGTCATTAGGGAAATGTGCAGTGAGATACTAATACATACCTAGAATGGCTTCAATGAAAACTTGATAATGTTAAGTGTGAACAAGTTTGGAAGCAACTGATTCTCAATCACTGCTGGTGCAAATACAAAATGGCATAACCACTCTGGGTGACAGGTTGTCAGTTTCTTATAAGTTAAACATTTGCTTACCACCTGGACCAGCAATTCCACCCCTATGTATTTATCGAAGAGAAATAAATATATGTGTCAAAATTAAGATCTGGATGTGAATGTTTATAGCAATTTTATTCATAATCGCTCAAACTGGAAAACAACCCATCAACTCTTGCATGGATAAACAGAATATGGTACGTATATACAGTGGAATACTGCTCAGTAATAAAAAGGAATGAACTGATACCTGCAACAATGTGGGCAAATCTGAAAAACATGCTAAGTGGAAGAAGTTAGATTCAAATGACCACATACTGTATGATTTCATATGATATTTTAGAAAAGGAAAACTATAATGATGGAAAAAGATCAGTGTTGCCAGGAGCTGGGGGTGGGGCTGAGACAGCAAAGGGACATGAGGAAACATTTTGGAATATTAAAAATATTTCATATCTTGTTTGTGGTGGTGATGACTTAATCAAATATACATTTATAAAAATTCATTGATCTGTACACTTGAAAGGAAAAATTTCAATGTGTATAAAATATACCTCAGTGAACCTGATTAAACTCCTCCCTCCCCCCAAAAGAAAATAAGTACGTAGCACGTAATTTAAACAAGGGACTGACCAACTTCATAAATGTAATCTTTCTCAAGAAAATTTGGCTTCTTAAATATAGAAGGGCAGAAAACCCACGTAGGTGCAAAACGTTACATGTGTTAAAATTCAACCGTAGCATATATTTCCTTGTCTGGTCTATTTAATCAATGTAAAACTTAAAAAAAGAATATTTTAATTAAATATAAGAAGACTGAGATGGATTAAGATAGCCTGAAAAAAAAAAAAAACAAGAAGTGTTATTACATCATCTACATAAAAAATGCACTCGGATGAACAGTTTAATACACTGTAAATATTGAGAACTGCACAGTAGCTTACTGAAATGAGTGTAATTTATCTCACTCAACACTCAGGAATAGCCTTTAAAGGACTGTTTCACTAAAAAGAGAAACATTTCCAGGCTTGTAAAGTGTGCAAAGCTCCTCGGAGAAAAATACAAAGTGTAAGGTATTATTATTTCATGAGCTTTGGGCTGACTTTGACAGTCATTATAGTTGTACCATTTATAATTGCTGGGATTGCCTTCATAGAACACATCTTTGGCACCTGCATTTGTAACTCATTAAAAGCACACACCCATTTTGGGAAATGCCATTTTAGAGATACGGACATTGAACTTGTGAGAAGGCAACTATTTTGCCTATTTTACTTTGTGCCATCAGAGACATGGAGAGGATCGGTACCCATGGGGGCTCTTTGGGGGTCCACAAGTCTCCATGTATTATTTACATGAGAGAGATTTTTAAGAATTTTATTTTGCGAACAGTTATTTTGAGGATGTAATTTGGCAAGGAACTATGATCCTTGCCTCTTTTTCCACAAAGGGGCTTGAAGATTGTAGTAGGAAAACCATTAGATTAGAAAAATGTAATTTTATTTTACTTATAAATTTATAATCTAAGGGTAAAACCAGCCCAATCCAATTCTTTGTTAATATCCATCAATTGCAGCATTTGTAAACGCAGCATGCTTCTCACTATTTTAATAAGCATTTCTGCCCCTTCCCCTGGGGGTTTGTAGTCACAGTCAATAGCCATAGACTATAAAGATGTGACAGGATGTTTCATCTCATTAAGATGCCACGCAACCAGGATTCCTTCCTCTTCCTTCTTACATCTGATTTGTGCTCCTCAAATGTGACCTTTAAGGCCTTTGTTGCTTTGCAAACGCGTTGCATGTCCCAAGGGCACATAATTAAGTAGGTCACATGCTTCACACTGCCTATTAGTAGTTGCCTTTCAGCATGCATTTCCTCTTTTCTACTGTGGGAAAATTCTCTTTTTCATAAGATGTTCTTGGATAAGTTCTTGGCACTTTCTACAAAAGAAGTGTTCTTGATATATTGTGGGAATATTTAAGGTCATTCGGGATTTCGTCAGTCATGAGAATAATTGGTCTCACATTTCTTAAAGAGTAGAGTCCACTCATACTAATTGTAGTCTGGCCTTAGGCTTGTACTTCTAGAGGTAGAGAAGAACTCTCAATGATAATAGTTGCGGTTGTAACCTTTGCCAATTAAAGTATGTCAATAATTTTTGAATAACGCTATCCATAAAATGTGACAACAGAAATTTTTTTAAAAATTCAGATGTATTTTGATAATCTTTGACACTTGTAAATTCGTTTGCATAAATGCATTATGCACCTGGTAGAGTTTCTATTAATTCCTCTTGGAAATGGTATGTACTCTGCCTGCTGTAGGATTTCCCAATCAAATAAATAAATATGCATGCTGTAATTGTTTATAACTTTGCTTTCATAACTTTAATAACTGAGTGTGAATTTTTAGCAACAAGATAAAATTCCATTTTGTTGACTGTAATCATTGAGTGGTCAAAGATTTTAAAATATTTAATACAAGTAGATTTTGAAGAAAATCAGTATTACTGGCTCTGCCCCTCCACGCCATCACAATTCCTTTATCCTTTGTAAATCAAGCAAGTTTCTCCACCAAAGAAATCAACTAGATTGATTAATCCTAGATGAAGCATTTGTGTCCTAATTAAGAGGCCTATTTCATTAAGTTGGATTGTGTAACTAGTGACTTGCTCCTCTTAGTGATGTTAATAAAGAGATATCAACAAAACACAATTGAGTTTTCACATGATAATCATGTTAAGAAATTAATAGGAGATGAAATGGTGGCAAAGAGGGCACAGAACCCTATAGGACAGTGATTCTCATATTTTACATGCATGCAGATCACCTGGTAAACATGTTAAAACACAGATTTTTGATCCAGTCACTCTTGGGTGGGGACTAAGATTTTTCATTTCTAACAAGCTCTCAGGAGATGCCAACGTTGTTTGGTGTCAGGGACCATATTTTGAATAGTATGATAAGTACTGTGGGTTGGCACACAGGTCCATGGCAACACCTGAAGGCTGGGCTATCTTGTACCCACAGGAATTGTAGCAATGCACTTGGATACAAAACATACTCTCCAGGGCTTCCCTGGTGGTGCAGCAGTTGAGAGTCTGCCTGCCGATGCAGGGGACACGGGTTCGTGCCCCGGTCCGGGAAGATCCCACATGCCGCGGAGCAGCTAGGCCCGTAAGACATGGCCGCTGAGCCTGCACGTCCGGAGCCTGTGCTCCACAACGGGAGAGGCCACAACAGTGAGAGGCCCGCGTACCGCAAAAAAAAACCAAAAACAAACATACTCTCTAGACTAAAACATACCAGTTTGCCTTTTATTCCTCTGCTAGAACTGCCCTGAGCCAAGGCTGTTGACTTAAAGAATGACTGGTGTCAATTTTACTTGGAAATATATTGTTGGGTGATGGTGACAGTGGAATGTTTGGGCCTCCATGGGCTGTGGACATAGTCCAAAAGGGTGATTTACTTGGGGGTAAGCATTGGGGGATGCGTGCCAGACCCTGTTTATATTTGTGTGCATGCTTGTGTGTGCCCATGTGTGGACTTCCACCCTTAACTGAGTGGAATCATACTGCAGTGGGCTTCTTACTTTCCTTTTTGCCCCTAGAACATGGAATAAAGCTTTCATTTCCAATCTTACTGAATACAATGACCTCCTTTTTAATATAAGAGGAATTAAAGCATTTTATTATTCAACTGAAAATTTATAATCAAACCCTTGAATTGAGCTTGTCCTTAACGAATCTTAAGATTATCTATATAAATTTGGAAAAAATATCCAACAAAATGAATCCAGTACACCTATGAGAGGCTTATTATTCGTTCAAGCTCCAGGCAATAGTTTCTCTCTGCAGCCGCGGTTTTGGAGACAATTAAGATGATCTGGCTGATGAACTTCCTACTGCATTATAACACATTTAGCTTTCCTTCTGCTTTGTTCTCCAGGATGGCTGATTTCCTATGAAGAGTAGAGAGCCAGGAAAGACTAGAGATGATGAACTTACACAAAATCCAGAAGAACTAACTGGAGAGCCCTGGAAAATTAATATTTAAAAATAGGATATAGGGCTTCCCTGGTGGCACAGTGGTTGAGAGTCCGCCTGCCGATGCAGGTGCCCCGGTCCGGGAAGATCCCACATGCCGCGGAGGGGCTGGGCCCGTGAGCCATGGCCGCTGAGCCTGCGCGTCTGGAGCCTGTGCTCTGCAACGGGAGAGGCCACAACAGTGAGAGGCCGACGCACTGCAAAAATAAAAAATAAAAAATAAAAAATAAAAATAAAAATAGGATATAAGGGATGCTTAACTTTACCTTAACATAATAAATAATGAGAAACTGACAGAAGAATTCAAAGATTCCATTTCAAACATTCTTATGACTGCCTCAAGATATTTTTCTGTTTCTTTTTATTATCTTTGGCTGGGTGATGTTTCCTTATAAATAAATCAACAAAGCCAAACAGTAATATGTAAAGGCTTATCGCCAAGATTCTGCCAACAACAGGGGCAATTTCCATGTTTTGAAATAACAAATCAATCTGTGATGTGTTCTCCATAACCCATTTCCTTTCCCTCCTAGGCACGTGACTACCTTGCTTACCCTCCACTGTTAACTGTGTCCATGTGACTGAGTTTTAACTAATGAAATGTGAGGAGAAATGTGTTCCTTCTCTAAGACTGTCATGAAAACTCACCCACAGCTTTACCTGTGCTCTTTCCCCTCTTGGGACTGACTGGAGAAGACAAGAGCTTTGAGAGAAGGAGGGAGCCACAGGAAGGAAGAGTCTTGGTCCATGATTGGCCCACCACGTACAGAAGGTGATCTGGAAAAGAAACTCAACATTGGACTGACTGTAGAGAAAATAAAACTTCTGTTGTTTGGAGGCATTACACATTTTGGATTTGTTTGTAATGCAATAAGCCTACCCTAAATAACACAGGTGGAAAATAGGAAATTAAAGTCTAGTTTTGATGTCTGCTCTCTCCATTGAGGAGAGGGTCTGGGTCTTTGAGTATTAGGCAGATTGCCTTGTATTATTAGGTAGTCCATAAACATTTGCTGGAAAGAGTTGGTACAACTCTCCAGATTCTTCTCCTTTTCCTGATTCATTGACCCAGAGGATAATAGTCCAAGAGCCCATATCTCACTTAGACCTGTATCCAAAAATGACTGGGGCTGTTCCATTTTTAAAAATTCTTTCCAGCTGCACTTGGCTATACCTGTTTCAAAGGAACTTTTGCATAAATGAATTCACCTGTCAGTATTTCTTTTCTGAATCATTTTCTTCTGTTGCAATCTAAAAGATACTTTTATTTAGTGGTAAGAAAAGGTTAACATCACTTATTTGGAAATGATGTCTGTTTATTGGCTAGGAAGCAGGAGAAAAGGATGCCTGTATTGTGAAATATATTTTGAGCTTAGTTTTTATCTCCAAGGAATTTGCACTTTCTGGGAATAGCGGGGAAATTATTTTCTATGATTATTTCTAGAATCATCTGTTCATACTAAAGAAGTCATGATAACCTGCTGAATCCTTTTGTTCCTTAGGGGACAACTCTGTAGGCTGGGTGGGTTATCTATAACAGGATTTTTTTCTATGAGGATTTTTTTTAATATATCAAAATGGTGATGTGCTCAGTTTTCAAAAAATATTTAAGTTCCTCATTTATTGTATTAGGTACCTAAGTAGACGATACATAAATACTCAAATGGAAATAGTTACTACATTTTGTAAACCTGTTCTTTAGGCAGACAGAAGCTGCTGATGCGAACTTCAAAATAACACAGTAAACCACACAAGTGTCAAAGATAGAATAGATGGCACATTTAAAAGGAAAAAAAATCTTTTGTGTGGGAGGATGGTCGCACACTCAGACAGCATTCCAAAGAAGAGAGGATACATACCTTGTTTAGCCCTATTATTGTTCTTCAAGGACCCTTAACTCAGATGCTTCCTTGCCTCTGTGAAGCATGCATCATTATTACTGTCAGTGTTCATGAGATATTGACATCAGGGCTGCCTTTATTGAACAGAGTACATGCCAAGCTCCATCCTTCCAGTTGATCAGGCCAAATGCCTTACCATCATCCTCATGTTCTCTCATCCTTTCACACCCTATGCCCAATCTCTCAGGAAATCCTGATGACTCACCCCTTCAAACACATCTATCACTTCTCTACTCCTCTCACCTGGACCGCTGCAAGCCCAGACCAAGCGACCATCAGCTCGTGTTTGATTCCTGCCTAAACTTCCTACTTGGACTTGCTGCTTCAACGCATGCTCCTCTACACTCTCCTTTCTTTTAAAGCAGTCACCTGCATCCTTGAGATCATGTCAGTCCTCAGTTAAGTTCTGCAATGGCTTCCACATTTACAGCGATCTCTTGTGGGCTGTTGTGGTACACGATGTGGTCCCCCGGCCTCTCCGACTTCATCTTCCTACCCTTTCCTCATTGCCCATTCTTCCCGCCACAATGGCTGCCCTACTTCCCTTTGAACAACATACAGAGCATGCCTTTGCCTTGGGGCTTTTTACCTGCTTCCTTTAATGCTCTTCCCCCTGAGTATTTTTTAAGGAATAACTGCTGTAATGGACAGATCCAAAATTCTATTGTGGCTCAAACATGTTCTTCCATGTTGTCACTCCGGAACCCAGGCTAAAGGAGGTTATACCACATTCACTGTGAGGCTTCCAAGGGTCTGGAGGGTGCTCCTTTACAGCAAGCCGGAAGGGGAAAAGAGCATGGAGGAGTTCGTGTGGAAGCTTTTGTTGGTCAGGCTGAATGTGGGAATCATAGCCTCCACTCGTATTGTCTCGCTAGAACTCAGTCCCACAGCCAGGCCTAACAGAAGGGGGCTGGGAAATGTTGTTCAGTGTGGGCCAGGAGGGGAGAAAGATTCTGGTGAGTAGCTAACTACCTCTGCCATACCCTAGTAGACATCTGGATTTCTGTCACTTTCTCTAGGTCTCTTCTTTTTTTTTTTTTTTTTTTTTTTTGCGGTACGTGGGCCTCTCACTGTTGCGCCCTCTCCCATTGCGGAGCATAGGCTCCGGACACTCAGGCTCAGCGGTCATGGCTCACGGGCCTAGCCGGTCCGTGGCATGTGGGATCTTCCCAGACCGGGGCACAAACCCATGTCCCCTGCATCGGCAGGCAGACTCTCAACCACTGCGCCACCAGGGAAGCCCATCTAGGTCTCTTCTTAAATGTTACCTTCTCAGTGAGACCTTCCAGTCATTATCAATACAACACCCCTTCCTATACTCACCGTTCCTCTTCCTTGTTTTATTTTTCTCTATAGGACTTATTGTCACTATGTATTTGTTATTTGTTTTTAAAAATTGTTTATCTGTAGTGGGTTGAACTGTAGTCTCCTCCTCCCTCACTGCTATGTTCTAATTCCTAGAATGTGTGAATGTGACCTTATTTGGAAAAAGGATCTGTGCAGATGTAATTAGGTTAAGGATTTTTTTTTTTTTTTTTGCCAGAAAGCTAATCTTTATTCACACCAAAAAACTCACATGAAGGAAAAACTCTATGTTCGCAATCCATGTGAAAAAGGTGTCATTGATAATTCTTTTCGGTGTGTGATTGGCATTTACTTTATTCTTATTTTTAAATTTTATTTATTGAAGTATAGTTGATTTATAATATTATACAATATTATATATTATATTTCAGGTGTACATCATAGTGATTCGATACTTTTATAGATAATACTCATTTTCAAGTTATTATAAAATATTGGCTATATTCCCTGTGCTGTACAATATATCCTTGAGGCTTATTTATTTTATACATAGTGGTTTGTACCTTTTTATCCCCTTCTTTTATCTTGTCCTTTCCCCCTTCCCTCTCCCTACTGGTAACCACTCATTTGTTTCTATATCTGTGAGTCTTTTCCTGTTTTATTATATTCATTCATTGGCTTTATTTTTTTGATTCCACAAATAAATGATAACATACAGTATTTGTCTTTCTCTGTCTGACTTATTTCACTGAGCATAATATATTCCAAGTCCATCCATATTGTTGCAAATGGAAAAATCTCATTCTCGTTTATGACTGAATAATATCCTTTTGTGTGTGTGTGTATATATATATATATATATATATATATATATATATATATATATATACCACATCTACTTTATTCATTCACCTGTTGATGGACACTTAGGTTGTTTCCATATCTTCGCTATTGTAAATAATGCTGTTATGAATATCGGGGTGCATGTATCTTTTTGAATTAATGTTTTCATTTCCTTCAGATATACTCACACCATATACAAAAATAAACTCAGAATGAATTAGAGACATGAATGGAAACCATAGAACTCCTAGAAGAAAACATAGGCAGAACACTCTTTGAGCATAAAATATAGCAATATTTTGGGGGTCTGTCTCCTAAGATAAAGGAAACAAAAGCAAAAATAAACCAATGGGACCTAATTAAACTTAAAACCTTTTGCACAGGAAAGGAAACCATCAACCTACTGGATGGGAGAAAATATTTTCAAATTAAATGACTGACAAGGGGTTAATATCCAAAGTATATAAACAGCTCATACAACTCAATATCAAAAAAAAACAAACAACCAATCAAAAAATGGGCAGAAGATCTGAATAGATATTTTTCCAAAGAAGATATATAGCTGGCCAATAGGTGCATTAAAAGATGCTCAACATCACTAAGCATCAGGGAAATGCAAATCAAAACCACAATGAGATAGTACCTCACACCTTTCAGAATGGCTGTCATCAAAAAGACCACAAATGACAAATGTTGGTGAGGATGTGGAGAAAAGGGAACACCAGCACACTGCTGGTGGAAAGTTAAGGATTTTGAGATGAGATCATTGTGGATTAAGGGGTGGTTTCTAACTCAATTACAAGTGTCCTCATAAGAGAAGGGAAGGGAGAAGACACGCAGGGAAAGGCCATGTGAAGGAGGCAGAGATTGGGGTTATGCAGCCATAGCCAAGAATTCTCCCCAAGAGCCTTTAGATGGAGCATGGCTCTGCCAACACCTTGATTTTCAGTCTCCAGAACTATGAGAAAATAAATTTCTGTTGGTTTAAGCCACCCATTTTGTGTTCATTTGTTATGACAGACCTAGGAAAATAACACATCTTCCCTTTTGCAATGTAAACTCCTGGAGAGTAGTGGTTGTGTTTTGTTCATTGCTGTAGCTTTCCATACATAGAACAGTGCCTGGCCCTTACCAGCCCATAGCAAGTACTCAACAAATACTTTTGTATGAATGAGTGAATAGAAATAGGGAAACGTATCTCCAGCCTACTCAAAAGAAGTAATTTATTTAAAAAATTTTTTTAAACATCTTTATTGGAGTATAATTGCTTTACAATGGTGTGTTAGTTTCTGCTTTATAATAAAGTGAATCAGCTATACATATACATATATCGCCATATCTCCTCCCTCTTGCGTCTCCCTCCCACCCTTTTTCATGGACTTTATGAAATTGTCTACCCCAGCGAATGATTTTCTGGTTCTTCCTCATTCTGGGACAGTAGTGTATAGAGGCTAAGAGCTGAGACTCTGAACTTTGACAGACTTGAATTAAAACTCTGGCCATGGAATCACTGGCAAGTGGGATATTGGACAAGTTAATTAAGATTCTTAAGCTTCAATTTCTGCATAAGATTGTTGGGAGAATCAAATGAGGTTATAAGTAAACAAACAAATTTCTAGAATAGTGCTTGACCAAATAAGTTGATAGTAAATCACTATTATAATTAGTTGGGATTAATTGGGAATAAACTGAAATCTTACAGACTCAATTATCTTTTAGTTTTAAAATCCTTTGAAATGACATCCTTCTATTATAACATTTCTTTTCTAAGAATTTCAATCAAGTAAGTCCTTTCTAACCAGAAAATCCCCTACTATAGTATTTTAATATTTGCAGATTTACTTCTGTGTACCACATATAAACCATAACAATTTTGTATTAAATATGTGTAAGTTGCTGGGAGTTCCAAATTGTAAACTAAAATCAGCCCCATCTGAGCAGCCTGCCTCACTCACAGTTTCAGGGAGACTGACAAGCAGTTGGCCTCTCAACTTCTCTACCCCTTGGCTATGCTGTATGTAATCTGTCACAGTTTTGCTATCTTGTGAAAATAAATGATCTTCATGCTGCTTATGCCATGATTTAGTGCTTAAATATCACATATTGTTTTTGTGTGTCACTCAGGGATACAACTTTTCAAAAACATAATCATTTATTTGCATAAATTTGCATAACATTGGAGCACAGACAAAAATTCTTGAGCTACGCCATCACAACTGCAAATAAAAGAAAAGAAAAGAAAAGAAAAGAAACCCAAGGGAAAATCTTTAAGACTATGAGGAAGGGGTTGGATAATACAATTGAGAAGTAGTGCCAAAGAAGAGGGAAAGGTGATGTCTTTAGAAGGCAAGATAGATGTTCTTGATCTGTTTTATTCTTTTGTTCATTGAACTGAAAAATATATATTAGACTTTTATAAATTCATTCTCAACCTCAATTCCTTTAACTTTAATTTTCTTCTAAGGTCTCTTATTTCTCAACTGTGAGGTAAAATAATCCTTGGGTTTGGAGACAGAATATAGACTATATATTATATAAACTCTCAACTCCTTACCCTGCCTGCTCTCCCTCAGGCACACCCTCCCCTCCCACCCCAGGCTCTGCCACAGCAACTTTCTTTCTGTTCTCAGGGTTGTTCTAACGAGAACCTTTGCACTAGCTGCTTCTTGGGCTTAGGAATGCACTTTTCCTGATCTACATATACTTGGCTTCTTCAGAGAGGCTTCCCTAAATCCCTTCTAGTACACCATCCTGATTTTATTCTTTGCCCAGCATTGATATTTTTCTTGGTGTGTGTGTGTGTGTGTTTGCCCATTCATTGAACTGGTCATCTTCCTATCCATTAAAAAATAAGCTCCATGAAAACAAGATCTTGTTTTTCTTGCTTGCTGCTGTATACCCAGTGCCCAGAACAGTTCTTAGTATAACGTACTAGACACTAGTAGATACATATTAAATATAACCAAGTCAATAGCCTCCTATACACCTATAGATTTATTTTATTGTTAATTTCTCTTCTCAGTCCTTCTCTGATATTCCAAATTTTGATTTCCAAATTCTAAATTCAGTCTGAGCTATTATAAATCCCGACTTCTGGAACTACAGAATGATGTTCAACATTAGCATTTGTGCTCCAGATACTAATACATACAGATGCTGGCTATTAAGATCCGTCAGGGGTGCAACTGGAGAGCGTTTGTCTGGAGGATTCAGTACTACTAGCATTTCTTCTACCTTGGCATTCCCTTGGGAGAAGTACACGCAGAGAAACACTGACAAAGAAAAGCCAAGGACAGCTTTATTATGAGTGGTTCCGATCCCAATGCAGGGTTGCTGGTAAAATGAACCAGGGCAAGCAGTGTCGACCCGCACCTGAGATGTGTGAGGGAGACGCAGCACCACCTGACAGCTCTATCTCCTCAGGCTAGGATAAAAATCTTGGTGTTTTTCACTCTCTGGACAAGAACAAGATACAAACGATAGCAAATGTCTGCAACTCCAGAGACAGGCATTGGCTCAGCCCCTTTCCTGTGGGAGAAGCCCTTTTCTCTCTTAGTATTCTAGACACAGGGATTTAGAAAGAAGAACTACACACAGTAGATAAATTCCCATCCAGACTGTGGTGCAGAGTCTTAAAAAGTTAAACATACATTTGACAGATGACCTAGCAATCCCACTCCCAGAAATTCCTGTGAAGGAAGAAATGAGAAGACTCACATCCTCTTTAGTTGTATTTTGTAGATTATAAATTTCCCAATATATGGGAAATTATTTCGATTATTTGTGATTCTCCATTTTGAAAAAAAAATTTCCGTTTGCGGCTTAACTACGTAGGGATGCATATTATTCCTGTCCCAATCTGCTTAACGTGAAGAGAAACAGTTATATCTAACCAGTGCTAAATCCCATAAAGGCTTCCAAGATTCGACAGCGCCCAGTCCAAACTCTATCCAAGCTGGGCTGGTTCTGCCATCTAGTGACCATCCTGCTGAACTACATCGGTAGGGCACGACCTAGTCTGGCCTACTGAAGCCCCAAGAATTAATTTTAATTTAATGTCATGTGATTTGTCTGAGCCTTCATGTCTTTTCATTCCTACCTACTACCTGTGTGGCCTTGGGAAAATTAATTAATATTTCTGTGACTCAGTTTATTCATCTGTAGAATAGGGATAAGGACCTACCTCCTGTGATTTTCAGGAAATTCATGTGAAATAATATATGGAAAATTCTTAGCAGAGTGCCTAGGCACAGGTAAATCCTGAAGAAAGGTTTGCTGTTGTTATTATATTCCTTATTATAGTTAAAATTATGCAAGTCCAGAACTGAAAACAAAAATAAGCCAAAGCATGGGCAATCAAGTTATAGGTATATGAGTATTTCAGAATACATTTTCTATGATATTTAAAACTTGGAAGAGGATCAAGTTTATTTAGGCTTTTTGTGTACACTGCCAACAAATGCATTACTGCAATTATATTCGCCTCCTTCCAAGTCTTTCCCCACCTCATATTGAATGTTCCCATCACAGAGACAACTCAGTACTCTGCATGCATTTTAATGCCTTTCTTCCTGTTTCTGGAATAGTCTCCCTCACATCTTTACACTTCACAATCCCTAACTCCTAACTAAATTGTCAGCTTCCTGTACATACTCCTCTAGTGCTGCTGAGTGGAGTTAAATCCCACGTAGCCCTTTACTTTCATCTCTGTTAGAGCATTTGACACAGACAGGCTGTGCTGGAGACAACTGGGAATCAGGTGTATGTAGCCCCTTAACTAGACTGTGAAGTGCTTGCTGTGACATATTATGTGTTATCTTTGTATCTTCTCTCCCCCAACCCAATGCCTAATACAAAGACTTCACATAGTAGGTACACCATAGAAGGTTGCTGAATTGAAATCAAAGCTTGACAAGAGAATACTTAGAGCAACTTTTTAAGAAGGCTGAACGACTCTTAGATACTTCTAATGTCTAGTGGACTAAATTGGCCTAAAGGTTTAAGTTGGCAGGGTTAGTCCATCAAAATATGCTTTTGGATTAAAAATTAAGTAATATTTATATTAAAATAATTAAAGAACATTTTGAAATTACTAAAAAATAAAAAAAATCATGGCTCTACTACCCAAATATTATTAATATTTGATTAATATTTTTCAGTAGTTTGTATGATGTTTTTATTACATGGTTGTGATCCTTGTCTATTTGCAGTGATATACCCTGATTTTTAAATTTAACATCTTTAAAATAGTTTCTGATTATACAGTTTGCACATTAAAAGCATCATTTAAAAAAGCAGAATTCCTGGGCTTCCCTGGTGGCGCAGTGGTTGAGAGTCCGCCTGCCAATGCAGGGGACAAGGATTCGTGCCTCGGTCCGGGAGGATCCTACATGTCGCGGAGCGGCTAGGCCGGTGAGCCATGGCCGCTGAGCCTGCGCATCCGGAGCCTGTGCTCTGCAACGGGAGAGGCCACAATAGTGAGAGGCCCGCGTACTGCAAAAAAAAAAAAAAAAAAGAGCAGAATTCCTCTGAATAAATGTGCCATAGTGTACTTAACATCATTATGTTTCAGGCTTTTAGCTTGTTTATAATTTTTTGGCTATTAAGTTTTAGTAACACAAAGTATATCTTTGGGCAAAAAGGTGTTCTTTTGCCTAGGATTATTTGTTTTTCTGAGTCCCAGAAGCATAATCTCCATTGTCTTTCTTATCATAGTAGGCCCCGATGGACCAAGAATTGGCATCTTGCAATACACAGAATGTCTTGTTAATAGAAAGGTAACCAGGAAATGGGTTTAGACTTATGATGACTTCAGGTCCCCATTACAAACTTTGATCACTCAGAATTTGTTGAAGATGTGAAGAAAGGCTTTAGAAAGTTAAGCTGAGTAAGCACAAAAGGCAGTTTTCTAAAACCATTCCCTGATATTAGATTATGTCATTTATTTATTTTTTTAATTTTTTAATTGAAGTATAGTTGATTTACAACATTGTGTTAGTTTCAGGTGTACAGCAAAGTGATTCAGTTATATATATATATTTTCAGATTATTTTCCATTATAGGTTATTTCAAGATATTAAATATAGTTCACTGTTGCTTGTCTATTTTATGTATAGCAGTTTATTGTTTATTTCTTTGCACATTTGTGTGTGTGTGTATTTTGTTGTTTCATTTTATAAGTGAAATACTCAGGCCCAACCTGTGTTAGCTGAATTCACATCTTCCTTCCACAAAGAATGATTCCTTTGGTTCCTGAATTTATTTATTTTTACATTTATTAATTCGTTTAAAAAATACTGATGGACGTTTACTCTATGCCAGGCACTTCTGTTAGGTGTTATCTAACCAGACATTAACAAAACATTTCTTAAAAGGATTTTTATAGCTTAAAGAGAAAAAGACAAATAAATGATGACAGTGTCATATGAAACTTACTTTATAGAAGTAAGAATAGCATGGCTTTAGGAGCAAAATTGGCAATTAGTTCTGTTTGGGGTAATAAGAAGACTTCACCAATGAGCTTATACTTGGGTCTTGAATGATGTAGGAGTTTAACAAGTGGGCTCAGAAGAATTTCAGTCAGAGACTAACATATTCATGTATGTGAAGAAGAATGACACGCAAAAATTGAAAAATTCTTAGTAGCTGAAGAGAGAGTGTCCATGGAAAGAAGGAGCAAGAAATCATGCTGTAAAGATAGAATGAGGTTAGATTATGAAGTGTTTTATGTTTTAAAATTCCAAGCCAAGAAGTGTGTGTTTTATATTGTAACCTAATAGGAACCATTTAAAGTTTTCTTCTCCTTCTTCTTTTTCTTCCTCTTCTTCTTCTCCTTCCCTTCCTCCTCCCCCTCCCCTCTTCCCCTTCCTCCTCCTTCCCTTCCTCCTCCCTCTCCCCTCTTCCCCTTCCTCCCTCTCCCCTTCCTCCTCCCTCTCCCCCTTCTTCTTCTGCTTCTTTTTCTCCTTCTTCTTCTTCTTCTTCTAAAGCAAAGAAATGACACGAAAATGACAGCATTCAGTAATTAAGACTTTATGTCAGGCATGTTACTTGAATATTTTACATGAGAAGTTTTCACAACAATGCTATGAGACAGTACAGTTGTTTACTTGAAGAATATGGAAGAGGAAAAAAATGACACTTGGATAAGATAAGTAATTTGTCCAAAGTCACACAGCTCGTAAGAGCTAATACCCATCCTTCTGAAACTCTTCCAAAAAATTTTGGAGGAAAGAACACTCCCAAACTCATTCTATGAGGCCACCATCACCCTGATACCAAAACCAGACAAAGATACTACAAAAGAAGAAAATTACAGACCAATATCACTGATGAATATAGATGTAACAATCATCAACAAAATACTAGCAAACAGAATCCAACAACACATTAAAAAGATCATACACCGTGATCAAGTGGGATTTATCCCAGGGATGCAAGGATTGTTCAATATATGCAAATCAATCAATGTGATACACCATATTAACAAATTGAAGAATAAAAACCATATGATCATCTCAATAGATGCAGAAAAAGCTTCTGACAAAATTCAACACCGATTTATGATAAAAACTCTCCAGAAAGTGAGCATAGAGGGAACCTACCTCAACATAATAAAGGTCATATATGACAAACCCAGAGCAAACATCATTCTCAATGGTGAAAAACTGAAAACATTTCCTCTAAGATCAGGAGCAAGACAAGGATGTCCACTCTCACCACTATTATTCAACATAGTTTTGGAAGTCCTAGACATAGCAATCAGAGAAGAAAAAGAAATAAAAAGAATACAGATTGGAAAAGAAGAAGTAAAACTGTCACTGTTTGCAGATGACATGATACTATACATAATGAATCCGAAAGATGCCACCAGAAACTACTAGAACTAATGAATGAATTTAGTAAAGTTGCAGGATACAAAATTAATGCACAAAAATCTTTTGCATTCCTATATACTAATGATGAAAAATCTGAAAGAGAAATTAAGGAAACACTCCCATTTACCATTGCAACAAAAATAATTAAATACCTAGGAATAAACCTAACTAGGGAGACAAAAGACCTGTACGAAGAAAACTATAAGACACTGATGAAAGAAATTGAAGATGACACCAACAGATGGAGAGATATACCATGTTCTGGGATTGGAAGAATTAATATTGTGAAAATGACTATACTACCCAAAGCAATCTACAGATTCAATGTAATCCCTTTCAAATTACCAATGGCATTTTTTATGGAACTAGAACAAAAAATCTTAAAATTTGTATGGAGACACAAAAGACCCCAAATAGCCAAAGCAGTCTTGAGGGAAAAAAATGGAGCTGGAGGAATCAGACTCCCTGACTTCAGACTATACTATAAAGCTACAGTAATCAAGACAATATGGTACTGGCACAAAAACAGAAACACAGATCAATGGAACAAGATAGAAAGCCCAGAGATAAACCCACGCACCTATGGTCAACTAATCTCTGACAAAGGAGACAAGGATATCCAATGGAGAAAAGACAATCTCTTCAATAAGTGGTGCTGGGAAAAGTGGACAGGTACATGTAAAAGAATGAAATTAGAACACTCCTTAACACCATACACAAAAATAAGCTCAAAATGGATTAAAGACCTAAATGTAAGACCGGACACTACAAAACTCTTAGCAGAAAACATAGGAAGGACACTCTTTGACATAAATAACAGCAAAATCTTTTTGATCCACCTCCTAGAGTGATGGAAATAAAAACAAAAATAAACAAATGGGACCTAATGAAACTTCAAAGCTTTTGCACAACAAAGGAAACCATAAACAAGACAAAAAGACAACCCTCAGAATGGGAGAAAATATTTGCAAACGAATCAACGGACAAAGGATTAATCTCCCAAATATATAAACCTAGAAAAATGGTACAGACGAACTGGTTTGCAGGGCAGAAATTGAGACACAGATGTAGAGAACAAACGTATGGACACCAAGGGGGAAAGTGGCGGGGTGGGGGGTGGGGGTGGTGTGATGAATTGGGCGATTGATGACTAATAAGAATCTGCTGTATAAAAAAATAAATAAATACAATTCAAAAATTTAAAAAAGAAGAATATTTGTAAGAGACTGTGGCAGGAGGGAAGCTCTTATTTCACATTTATGAAAAAAAAAAGAGTCACAGAAGTAGCTGAAGAAGGCAAGCTTTGGGCTTTTGGGCTTGCTGGGGGACAGTGGGGTGTGATCCCATTTGGGGGGCTCAGAAGGTGTGCATCAGTGAGTGAGGGTAAGGGGTGGGGAGATGGGGAGGTAAGGCAGGAGAGGTGCCGGGACAGCAGAATGGCAAAGCCAGCCTTTGCAAGTTACAGAGCGGGGCAAAGTGACAGGCAGTCTTTAGAAGGAGCGTGAAAGTAAATTCTCTATATAAGGGAACATATTTTTTACTGAGAATCACTGAGTTATAGATACATCTGGGTCCTGACACCTTCAATATCCACACAGTGTTGATGTCGTCTGGCACATTGTAGATGTCCAGTATTTGTTGAATGAATGAATGAATGAGTGACTTCTGTCCTTCCCTCTGTATGTATGATAGAGAAGGAGGCCTGCTTTTAACCAAGTATGCATCTTCCAGAGAAGTAGCCTGAAGTAGTGGCTGTGAGTCAGCTCTGGAGTCAGAAACAGCTTTACAACTCACTGAGGATGAATGATCAACTTATCTCTCTTGGAACCCCATTTCCTCCTTTTAAATAAGGAACAAAATTCAAACCTACCTAGAAAGATTGTGACATTTTAAAAGCCTGGCCTAAAAAGCACTGCCCAAAAGTGAGCTGTTATTCGGGAGATTTTAGGATTCTGGCTTAGCACCCAGAGCTGTTTTCTTGGGCTTCTGGCACCAGTAGACCTATTAAGAGATTATTCTACCCTGTCCACACATCTGTGCTCCTGACATTTTATTTCCCTAGAAAAGCATAAAGCAAAGGATCAGAAACATAGAGATCATCACTTTTCCTTGCCCTAACTGATTGAAACCCTGTTCATATGGCAGCCTTCACGAGCTGCCTGCTGGTACCGTCAGCTCTTCCAGCATGCCTACCCAGGCCATCTGTTCTGCTCCATGCCAAGCCATATGGAACGGGAGCCCCCATGTCTTTGGAAATGCCTGGCTTTTTTCTTCTGTGTGTTCTTTACTTGGCTGTACTTCCCAGGTCTACGGAATGCAATGGTTGCAGTAACAGTTCCTTTATCGTCCATCCTTGAAAGGAAAGTTAATGACTTACATTTTATTAGGAGAGCCTTGAGATTGTGCGTTTGAACACTCCTGTTAAGTAATGACCAAAAACGTCAGGAAAAGCCCAGTGACATTTGTGACACAAGATAAATAATTCAGAAATCATAGTTATATAATTCTTTCCTACCGCTGTCCCTGTTCACTACAAAGGGAATAATATTACATTTCTTTCCTTCTCTCCTCTGAGACTTTAAGCTGCAATTATCTTCTACCAAGCTTAGAACAGCAGCTACAGCCCTGCTGAGATGATTAGTTCTTAACTGTGCAGGTTATGAGCTGCGTAGAAAGTGATATGCAAACCAAGGTATGGTTTGGCTCCTACTGTGATAATCTCAGTGAGATTTACAAATATCAAGGAGATTTCTAAGCTCTCCTTGAAACTCATAGCAAAATGCTTGTCTCTTAAAAGTAGGGGCTTAAATTAAACCTTAATCAGGTTTCAAAAATAACTTTTGAGGATTTTGTCTAAATCAATGAAATGTAAGGTGGCTTATTTAAAAACAAATTTTAATGGAACAGAAAAAATTCTTTTTAATAGAATAGAGGTAAGAAGATGCAATCTCAGCTGATTTTCAGTCAAATCATGAAGTGAGACAAATTAGTTTTCTGCTGTCCTAACATTCTTGCCGCCCTCCTCAGTTTTTGTTCCCACTATGGCCTCAAGCCACTTATAAAGCATATTTTTTTCTAGCATAAGAAAAATATATTAAAACACTAGGACATTAGTATAAATTAATTAAAATATGTCAGGCCCCTGAAGGTAAAAAAAAAAAAAAAAAATACTTGCTTTACAAAGGCTTCCCAGAGGAAAAAATAAGGAATTAACCTTCATTCTTACCATGGGATAATTTCCTTCTTCTGTTCCTTTTCTCTTAGGCAGTGATTCTACTTCCATAAAAAACAAAAGCTCTTTTCCTTCCAGTCCTTTCCAGAACAGACTTGACATACTAACATTCCTGTAGGCCTCGTCTTTCCCAAAACTCTTAACGTTTATTGGCACTTGTTCTTTGCCCAGTTGCAGGCACAATGTCTGGGCCCACTAGGTGTGTGACAAATTAATTTGAGTTGAATGATTTTGTAAAATTCATCATTTACTACAGCACAGAGAACTTGGCATGAACTGAAAGCGTCTCTGCAGTTAATTGCGCCAGAGAAAGTGAGATCTTACATTTGAACACAAAAGAGTTTCCTTACAGTTTGGTGGTTCTCAAACTTTTGTGTTCATACACACTTTAGAGTTCTTACATTTTTGGTGGCACATTTTAAGGGGTTAACAAAACAAAACAAGCTAAGTAATTCAGCAGCAAGTACCACTTATAGCTAATGTTTTGTAGCCAGGGGTCAGGGCAGGCTCCTTGGGATGGCATGGGCAAGGAGGTCCTTTACCCCTCCCCTTACCTCTCAGAGTCTTCATCAGCTGCCCCCTTGCTCAAGCCACCCCACATAACATACAGTTTAAATCAAGGATAGATCTAGCTAAGCAAACTCAGTTTACATGTCTCCCACCTTCACCTTTCAAGAAGATCACCAACCTATATAGAAATTCAAGAGTCACCACTGGTCAATATAAAATCCATTACTGCTGTCGACTAAAAAATTATTCACAACCTAAAAGTTGAGAATTATGTTTTATTTGGTGGGAATTTTTAAGATTCAAGCCTGGGAGGCAACATCTCAAGTAACCCCGAGACAACTGCTCCGCGGAGGTAGGTGGGGAGCCAGGATATATAGGGGTTTTGCCACAAAGGACAGGTAGTCTGAACGTCAAAAGGATATTGTTAATTGAAGAAAGCCAGATAAGTCAAGTTAAGGAATTTAGTGCTTTTCTATGTATGAAAAGATGCAAGAGTCTGGGCTGACTGAAATCACTTCTTTGATATGTTCCTCAGCTATCTGGGGCCAGTATCCTGTGTTTTCATATTCTAAGTTTCCTCAGGGCTCACTGTGGGGAGTGGCTGCGGTCTGATGAATGCTAGATGGCAGGTATTCTTTCCTTCCTGAGTTCTCTCAGGGCTCACCAGCTCACCACAGGCCGTGACTGCAATCGCTGATGACTGTGACATCCTTTGTTTACTGATACGGCAGGCAATATTTCATTTATCACTGCCTATTTCATATTATCTCATCTTCCCTACCCAAGCTCTTTTATATATTCAAGAGGCAAAGTCCTTGTACATTCCACTAAACACTCTTTTTCTTTGGCACTGAGCGTTACGCATACCGTTTACCTGCAGCCAAAGGTACTCTTATTCCACATCACACTGCACACACAATTCGGTGTCTGGCAGACAGTCATTGATGTAACAGCAGTAATAGTTGTAGCAAATATAGAAGAAAAAGTGGGGAGCTTGTGAAAGGCCCACAACACTTCACTGACATAACAGCCATGGAATCTGCATCAGCAGCAGTGAAGAGGACTCAGCTGGCATCTGAGACTCCCCTCAGAATTCAGGCCCCTCAGTTTCCTTCCTTGATCCTTCATGTCTCCCCTACCCAGGGACAGATCCAGCTTTTGTGGGCTTGAAACTTATACAATGCAGAAGTTCTTCTTTATGAAAAATAATAAAAATTACAAATATAGAATTAGCTAGAAAAGTGAATATTTATTTCAACTGAGAAAAAAATCACAACAAATTACACATTCAAAAAATCTGACATACACCCCAAACATCACAAAATCCACAAAAATAATATAATTTTTCAAATTAATTAGCTACCTCATATAACTCCATAATAATACATTCCTGCTATTTTTGGCTGTATACTCTTTGGTTACTTCTTTTTATAACAAATGGTAAAATTTCTGGGCATTTACATTTTACTCAAGCAATGACCAATTTCAAATACTGTTGCACTGACAACACTCAATACCCCCTTTGTTGTAGCATGTTATGAATTTTATGTTATCTTAATGAATGTTGGTATTTCCTATCAAGTCAGCAAAAATTTTATATCTTTTTTCAATGTGTTGATATAATTTACTCCTCTTAGCTAATTTGATTATCAAACATTGCAAAAGCTTATTTATTACTTCTTTTCAAAAAGTCTCGTTGTTTTAATTAATTGTGGCTCTTGGTATGACCTGAAAGTTTAAAAAATTATAATTAGCTTCTAGATGTCAGAATAATGTCTCATCTTTATTACCTTTGTTTCATATTCTTTTTTCTTTCTTTCTTTCTTTCTTTCTTTCTTTCTTTCTTTCTTTCTTTCCTTCTTTCCTTCTTTCTTTCTTTCTCTCTCTCTTTCCTTCCTTTCTTCCTTCCTTCTTTCTTTCTTTCTTTCTTTCTTTTATTTTTGGCTGCATTGGGTCTTCATTGCTGCATGTGGACTTTCTCTAGTTGCAGTGAGCGGGAGCTACTCTTCATTGCAGTGCATGGGTTTCTCATTGCAGTGGCTTCTCTTGTTGTGGCATGGGCTCTAGGCATGTGGGCTTCAGTAGTTGTGGCACACAGGCTCAGTAGTTGTGGCACATGGGCTTAGTTGCTACGCAGCATGTGGGATCTTCCCAGACCAGGGCACGAACCCGTGTCCCCTGCATCAGCAGGCAGACTCTCAACCACTGCGCCACCAGGGAAGCCCTCCATTAATTCTTATCTGACATTTCTCTATATTAATAAATAAATGTTAAGATAATATTCTTCATATCTCTAATTCAGGAGTCTGTAATTTCTTACCATTTTATTGAAACATCTTTCCAAATTACAGTTAAAGTGGCATATATAAACTTTATCAACTTTTTAATAAATGTGTTATTGAAGGTTTTTTCTGTCTTCAAACATGTACTTTAGATTCTTAAAGTATTATTGTCTCCATGTACTAAGTCTTGAAAACATTATAATGAGTGTATTATTCCACAGCCAGAGTTGTTAAGAAACTCACATGTTGTTAAAGAAAAATCCAAGTCACATGTGTCTTTAAAATGCTCCATCTGCAAGGAGTAGAAACAAAATTAAAATGTATTGAAAAAATTGGAAGTAGTCAATTTTCCCCTACCAATGAGATTAGGTGAATGAGCTGCATACTGCACACCTTCTGCAATTTTTAAAATATTTTAAAGAGCCGTTACAGCCATTTGTCTTCACTATTGTCATATGCTAATTGCTATATTAAGTACTTTACATGCATTACTTCTTTTTTATTTCCACAATTATCTTATTAGTTGTGGATATAATGACTATTATTGTCCCCATTTTATAGGTGAAACAGTTGCTTGAAAGTGTATGTAGCTAGCAAAAGACTGAGTCAGAGTCAAGCTCAGAATCTCTGAATCTAGGACTCAGGCTCTTAACTACTACAAGATACTGCTTTCTTTAATTTCTGTATTTATATAAGTGGGAAAAAATATTTAGAAGAAGGAAGTATTCATCCTGAAGGACCTGAAATGTCTGTATAGCCTTAGCTTGGGGCTATGTGTGGCAAGAAAAACACATTTAGCAAAGTTGAAATGGTCCATATTTTTTCCCACTACTTGTTCCAATGATTGACTGGATTGTGGCAGACATTTTTAGCCTCTGAGACCTGCAGAGGGAGCACGTAGGCTTGAAGCTCTTTCACTGTTTCATTTGGCTATACAAACCACAATTTTAATGCGTTGGAAGCATGATGGTATCTTGAATCTGCCCCAGACTGACTGTGACCTCTGTTAACCTCTATCACCAGACTAAGCTACAGCTTCCTCATCTATAAAACTATGGAGAACTATACTAAATGGTCTCTGAGGGTTTTTTCCAGCTCTAAAATTCTATAAACTTCCCTTGCAGTGCCAGTTTAAGTAGGAACATGGGGTTCCTAGTACCAAAGACATTTATTCATCTCGTTGAAGTCACACTGTTTAAATATGGAGTCATAGTTCCAGGTAGCATGTATAGTAAAAGACAAACCAAACTATTGCCTCTTCTCAAATATTCTGATTTATTGACTATGCACAAAATTAAGATGAAGGGGCTTTGAGAGTAATATGGTGTATTGTATATAAGTAACGGTATTATGGAAGATAATACCACTGATAAAACAATAATCATAATAATGTTCTTACTTGAATTAATATTGGTTTATGGTAACCAGATGTATAACTTCTATAAATCCAACTTATAGAGTCAGTCATTATTGAGGCATGTTTACAAATAAATATTCCTGACAAAGAATTATAAATGATCAAGAAGCTCATGAAAAAAGTATCACTATTACCAAGAATCGAAGAAGTGAAAATTAAGGCAAAGAAATACAATTTTCTACCCCTCAAGCTGATAAAGATTGAGTGAAAATGTGGTTTGGCAAACCTTTCTAAGGAAAAATTTGGTGATATATTTGGGATTTTGTATACTTTTTAAGCCAATATAGTTTATCTCCAGAAATTTATCCTAAACAGATAACCACACTGAAAATGACAAAAAAAAATTCTATTTTTTTAAAAAAGACCTAAATAAATGGAGAGACAACTTGTGTTCATAGATTAGAAATCTTAATATTGTTAAGATAGCCATACTACACAAAGAAATTTACAGATTCAATACAATACCTATCAAAATTCCAATGCTATTTTTTCCAGGAATGGAAAAGAAGATCCTTAAAATCATGTAGAATTGCAAGGGTCTCCAAGTAACCAAAATAATCCTTAAAAAGAACAAAGTTGAAAGACTCACACTTCCCAGATTCAAAACTCACTACAAAGCTACAACAATAAAAACAGTGAGGTACTGACATACAGACCAGTGGAATAGAATTGATAGCTCAGAAATAAACCCATTCATTTATAGCCAATTTCTTTTCAACAAGGATTCCAAGATCATTCAATGTGGGAAAAAAAGTCTCTTCAACAAACGATGCTGGGACAACTGGACATCCACATACAAATGAATGAGTTTGGATCTCCACCTCACACCATATACAAAAGTCAACTCAGAATGGATCAACAGCCTAAATATGAGCTAAAAACCTTAAAACTCTTAGAAAAAATGTAAGGGTAAATTTTCATGAACTTGGATTGGACAATGGATTCTTAGATATGACCCCCCAATGTATGAGCAACAAGAGAAAAAAAATAGACACGTAAGTCTTCATCAAAATTAAAAACTTTTGTGCATCAAAGGACTTTATCAAGAAAGTAAAAAAGACAATCTATAGAATGTGAGAATATATTTGCAAATTATGTATCTGATAAGGGTCTAGCATCCAGAATATACAAAGAAATCTTACAACTCAACAGCAAAAAAGACAAACCAAATTTTAAAAAATGAACAAAGGACATGAATAAACATTTCTTCAACAAAGGTACACAAATGGCTAACAAACACATGAAGGGATGCTCAACATCATGGTGACTAGAGAAATACAAATCAAAATCACAATTAAGTACTATTTTACATCCACAAGGGTGGCTATAATTTAAGAAAATACACAAAAATAAATATTAGCAAGGATGTGAAGAAATTGGAACACTTATATGCTGCTGGTGAGGATGTAAAATGGTACAGCCACTATGGAAAACAGTTTTCTGGTTCCTCAAAAAGTTAAGCATGGAATTACCGTATGACACAGCAATTCCACTGCTAGATATATACCCAGAAGAATTGAAAACAGCTACTCAAACAAGTATGTGTACACAATATTCATCGAAGCATTATTTCACAGTAGCCAAAGATGGAAACATCCAATCCATGGATGAATGGATGAACAGATGGGTTATATCTCTGCAATGGAATATTATGCAGTCATAAAAAGGAATTAATTTGACACGTGACACGTGCTGTAAGGTGTCTGAATTTTAGAAAGATGCTAAGTGAAGGAAGCCAGACACACAGGGTCACATATTGTATTATTCCATTTATATGAATTATCCAGAATAGATAAACCCATAGAGATAGAACATAAATTGGTGGTTGTTAGGGGCTGTGGGATAGGGGAATGGGGATAATTTTATAACTATATTTGGAGTATAACCTTTAAAAATTGTGAATCACTATAGTGTACACCTGTAATGTAATATTGTACATCAACTATACATCAATAAAAATTTTTAAAAAAATATTTAATTTAGGGCCTCCCTGGTGGCGCAGTGGTTGAGAGTCCGCCTGCCGATGCAGGGGATACGGGTTCGTGCCCCGGTCTGGGAGGATCCCATATGCCACGGAGCGGCTGGGCCCGTGAGCCATGGCCTCTGGGCCTGCGCATCCGGAGCCTGTGCTCCGCAACGGGAGAGGCCACAACAGTGAGAGGCCCGCATACTGCAAAAAGAAAAAAAAAAAATTTAATTTTATGTTATGTGAATTTTACCTCAAATTATTTTTTTAAAGTTAGTAGAGATTATCTTTGACTAACGGTGTTATGCATGATTTCTTTCATCATTTATCTGTATTTAAAAAAAATTTAACAATGAACAGTATTGTTTAAGTAGTTCGGAAAAAAATTTTTAAAAATATTAGCTCCCAAGAACATGACAATTTAAAGCTACACTTTAAGGCAGCTGGAAAAAATGGCTAAGAAAATTCTAAACATCTTTTTACACACTTTGAGCAAAACATGTCTTTGAAAAAACTGTTAAAAACATAATGTTTAGAATGTCCATTTTTGTTCATTAGCAATTAAGGTTTTTTCATGTATTGCTTCCTAAAACTCTTTTAAGCAAAATAAGAAGAATGGCAGCAGAAAAGTTCATAGACTTACTTTAGAGCTAGTGTCTTTGGGAGAAAGGGGAGTTGGTGAGAGGGTTGGGATAATTGTGATGAAAAGGTAAATTCAAACCTACTTTTATGAAAGAAACAACCAACCATTTAGAGAATGAGAGTAAAGTCCATTTCACAGCTGGCTTTGTTTTCCCTCCCTTTCTCTGCTTGATATAGAATTGAGAGAAAATAAATGCACAGTACTCTTTTTTTTTTAGCCTTAATCATAAAACTATTCCCTGAAGAGTTTAGCTAGAGCAGTTGAGTTTTGGTTTGAAAAAATTAGGGAAGCAATAAAGGAGAAGGATGTGCACTTCTCATTGTTTCTAATTTCCTTCTGCAATGAGTTTCCTGCTTAAATGTGCATGCAGTTTGTCCTCCTTCCTGATGGGAAAATATGTGCAGTAGCAACTTTTCCAAGAGCCAAGTTTCCTTCTAGTGCTCAGTTTGCTCCGTTGGGGAAAAATACATACTATTAGTACCAGCCCAACCCTGTGTGGGACACATTTGGAAAAACATGGAGGGTGTTGCTAAAAGGAATAATGGATCAGAGCTTTTAATTTGTCTTGTTGTGAGTTATTTACAAGAAAACCATATATAACTAATAAAATAATCAGATACTACAAGAAAAAAATGATGGCAGAATGTGTTTCTCAAAGTGTGGTATGCTGACCACATAAATCAAAAATTTCCAGGTGCCTGTTAAAAATACAGATAGCAGGTCCAACGCTAGAACCAGAGAAACAGAGACCGTGGGAGATAAAACTACTTAAAAAACAAACAAACAAATGAAAAAAAAAACTCACAAAAACACACCTATGTACTAAGCTAGAGGTCAGTGAACTATGACCAGTGGACCTAATCCAGCCCACAGTCTGTTTTTGGAGGTGAAGTTTTATTGACACAAAGCCAGTCTTAGTCTGTGGCTATATTTGTGTTAAGGTGGCAGAGTTGAGTAGTTGTGCCAGAAACTCTAGAGCCTGGAAAGCTTAAAATGTTTGCTATCCAGTCCTTTACTGAAAAATTCTGCCACCCCTGTTCTAATGCCTCTCAAATTCAAATGTGCATACAATCACTTAGGAATCGTTTGAGAAAGAACATTCTGATTCAGTAGGTCTGGGGTAGGCCTGAGAATCTCTCAGATCTCCCAGGTGATGCTGATGCTGCTGACTTGTAGATCACAGTTAGTAGCATGACCCAGAGAAGCGGTTCTCCAAATATGATAAATGCAAATTCTCAGCTCCAAGGCAGACCTACTAGATCAGAAATGCTGCAGGTCGGACCCAACAATCCATGTTTCATCAAGCCCTCCAGGTGATTTCTGATGCTTACCAAAGCTTGCAAACCACTTGTCCAGATTTTCCTTATGCAGCCTAAAACTTGATAACCACTATCTTCAAAGAACCTAAAGTCATATGTTTATGCTAGACTCCATTCTCATTGATCTCCTAAACTTAATATATATTTGTTGATCATTATAATCAACAGGGAAGGAGAACTGTATGAAATTGCCTCTTAAAACCATATTATGTATTTCTTCCTTATATATTCAGAATGGCATGGTTGGATAAATAATATTTCAAATGTGTCTTACTTCGGAGGGAAGGTGTCTTCTATTTTTGTGGCTGCTCAAAATAGTTTCAAATGCCATATCTTTTCTAAAAGGACCGATAGAGGGAGCTGGTGTTATAATCCTCATCCTTAAAGACCAGGGGAATTTTTCCTCATTGGCTGAATCAAAGAAAGAATGACCTCTTGACTCTTCCTTGAGTAAAATGTTATTGTTTGGATGTATAGATCCTACTGTCCATGTTATATGCAGCTCTTTCGAATGCCAAAACAGCTATATGATATATTCAAACTGAGTGTGATTTGTAAACAATTCTATTCAATTACTTTCAACATTCACAAACCCCCTAATATATTCAAACAATGTTGACGGTACAAGAGACTCCTAAAACACAGATCCTGTTCTCATGATACATATGGTTCTGGGGAGAGCAGGTGTTGACAAAAGCATGTAAATAAATCTAATTATATAGAATATGATCCCTTTCCAAGACCAGAGAGGAACTGAGGCAGATGTTTTGGTGCATTTCTTAGAAGTGGCCTTTTGGGTAGATGATATGAGTGGTCACAGGAAGAAATGAGCCATGTAACACTGAGCTGAATGATGTCCCTTACCATAACACTAGAAGAAGTAGGAACTGTTAATCTAATTGTCCAGTTTGTCAGCAGGAGAGACGGTGTTTACAAAATGCAAAAGAAGATATTCCCAGGAGTTAGAACCAACACACAGATGGCAAGTGGACCATATTTGTCCCTTGCCTTTATCTCCAGGAAAATTCAAAACCCATGACTGGCATGAGTTTTGACTCCATGATTCAGGAGTTGGCTTTGCTTACCCAGTTAATAATACAGTTAAAGGATTGAAACAAATGATATTGTATCAATTTGTCCTACCAAGTGACATTTTTCTGATCAAGGACACCATTTGATGGCACATTTTGTACAATATGGGCCAAGTACTTAGTGCAGTGGGGACTGAATAAATGTTTGCTGATGTATGAAGAGATGGATGAAGGACTGAATGGCTGACTGGATTGATGGAATAAAGAGATAGTCAAGGTCTGGTGAGGGTGTTATCAGTGGGAATGAAAGGAAAAGACAAACTAGAGAAATGTTGTATATATAGCTAGACTCAGGGTTTGATAATTATTTGGATACAAGGATATAGAAGTCAGTGGATACAAAATGACTGTTGACTGAGGGATGATAAGGTCTTGAGCACTAATAAAAAAATTAGAAAGCTAACAGAGCTTGGGCGGTGAGTATCCAAAGATGTGTTTAACTTTAGACTGAATTTGGAGGACCTATCTATACCATCTAGGATGAGATAAACAAGAGGCTGTTGGTACTTCAAGTTTCAGGTTTGGAAGAGAGATTTGGAATAGGACTAGAGATTGGAGTTGCCTTCAGAGCGATCTTAGGATAGCTTAGATATATGATAAAAAGAAAATATATTGTCACAAATGAACTGATCCATTCCGTAGCATTTATCAAAGACTTAATGTGTCCTCTACTCTGGGCTACAGGCTGAGGAGTATAATAGACAACATTTTTAGAGTCTTTATTATATGATAGGCACTGCCTGGCACTGAGGTTGGAAGAGTGAATTTTGATGAAACTTAGATTCTGGTGGGGAGAGATAGAAAATAACTTAATAAGTAAAATACATCCTCTTAGGTGGTGATATGGAGGAAAGTAAGGCTGGAAAACAAGATAGAGAATATTAGGATTAGGGCCTATCAATTTTAAATAGTGTGATCAAGGAAGACCCCACCGAGAAAGTAACGTTTGCACAAAGACCAGATGCAGGTCAAGCAGCAACGGTATATGGGAAGCAAATGTTCCAGGCAGAGCAGCAAGTAGCAGCAGGAACACTAAGTGCAAAGGCCCTGGGGTGGAAACATGCCTGGAGCACTGGAAGAATGTCAAGAAGGCCAATATTTCAAGCAGAGCTAGAGTAGGAGAAGGTGAGGTCAGGGAGGGAACAGAGACTAGTGAAAGTGACTGGCTTTCACTAAGAGTGAGATGAGAACCTGCTGGAATGATTTTAGTGGAGGAGTGACATGACCTGACTTACATTCTCTTAGTATCACTTAGGCTTCCATTGCGAAAAATAACTAAAAGGGCAAGAACAGAAGCAGTTAGGAGGCTAATTCAGGTGAGAAATGATCGTGGCTCAGGCTAAGTTAATAGCAGTGGAAGCGGAGACCAGTGGTTGCATTCTGGATCTATTTCGAAAGTAGAGCCAATCAGACTTGGTGATTGATTGATTGTAGGGCATGAGAGAGAAAGGGGAATAAAAGCTGATGCCAGCATTTTTGGCCCCGGGCGATGGGAAGCATGGTGTTATTCCTGGCTGGATGGAGAAGACTGAGATGGAGTTTGTGGGAGGGAGCAAGGGTCAGGAGTTTTGTTTGGACAAGTTAACTGTGAAATCCCACTGGACAACCAAGTGAAGTCATAGAGGATACTGTTTTATTTATGGGTCTGGAGTTCAGGACAGAATTCTAAGCAGGAACTATAGATGTGGGAGTTGTCCTGTACAGATGGTGTTTGCAGCCTGAAGTGGATGAAATCACCAAGAGAATGGGTGTAAGTAGAGAGCAAAAGCTCGAAGACTTTAACCTTGGCACATTCAGTATTTAGAGTCAGAGAAAACCATAGGAAATGGTAAAAGAGAGGGCGTCCAGGAGGTTATATGAAAGGGAAACGCAGATGGAAATAAGTATAAGTATGTTTGTACTTATTATAGAGGGCCTTCAAAAGAGAGAGAGGTTGAATTTATCAAAGTAGTGAGCGAACAAGAAAGATCTGATAGAGAAGGACCGACTGGAAGGGGGGTCATGGTGTTCCAGACAGAGAGGGATGAGATTAACACATCCAGCTCAACTTTGGACCCAGATTGCCTGGATTTGAATCCTGGCTCTGCCACTAACTAGCTGTGTGACATTGGTCAATCACTTATCTTCCCTGGGCCTCAATTTCCTCATTTATATAAAATAAGGATAATAATAGTATACATTATAAAGTTGTTATGAGAATCAAATAATTTAATTTTTTTTTTATTTATTTATTTTTTTTTTTATTTTACAAATTTAATCAGTTATACATATACATATGTTCCCATATCCCCTCCCTTTTGCGTCTCCCTCCCACCCTCCCTATCCCACCCCTCCAGGCGGTCACAAAGAACCGAGCTGATCTCCCTGTGCTATGCGGCTGCTTCCCACTAGCTATCTACCTTACATTTGGTAGTGTATATATGTCCATGCCGCTCTTTCACTTTGTCACAGCTTACCCTTCCCCCTCCCCATATCCTCAAGTCCATGCTCTAGTAGGTCTGTGTCTTTATTCCTGTCTTACCCCTATGTTCTTGATGACATTTTTTTCTTAAATTCCATATATATGTGTCAGCATACAGTATTTGTCTTTCTCTTTCTGACTTACTTCACTCTGTATGACAGACTCTAGGTCCATCCACCTCATTACAAATAGCTCAATTTCATTTCTTTTTATGGCTGAGTAATATTCCATTGTATATATGTGCCACATCTTCTTTATCCATTCATCCGATGATGGACACTTAGGTTGTTTCCATCTCCGGGCTATTGTAAATAGGGCTGCTATGAACATTTTGGTACATGTCTCTTTTTGAATTATGGTTTTCTCAGGGTATATGCCCAGTAGTGGGATTGCTGGGTCATATGGTAGTTCTATTTGTAGTTTTTTAAGGAACCTCCAAACTGTTCTCCATAGTGGCTGTACCAATTCACATTCCCACCAGCAGTGCAAGAGTGTTCCCTTTTTTCCACACCCTCTCCAGCATTTATTGTTTCTAGATTTTTTGATGATGGCCATTCTGACTGGTGTGAGATGATATCTCATTGTAGTTTTGATTTGCATTTCTCTATTGAGTAAAGATGTTGAGCATCCTTTCATGTGTTTGTTGGCAGTCTGTATATCTTCTGTGGAGAAATGTCTATTTAGGTCTTCTGCCCATTTTTGGATTGGGTTGTTTGTTTTTTTGCTATTGAGCTGCATGAGCTGCTTATAAATTTTGGAGATTAATCCTTTGTCAGTTGCTTCATTTGCAAATATTTTCTCCCATTCTGAGGGTTGTCTTTTGGTCTTGTTTATGGTTTCCTTTGCTGTGCAAAAGCTTTGAAGTTTCATTAGGTCCCATGTGTTTATTTTTGTCTTTATTTCCATTTCTCTAGGAGGTGGGTCAAAAAGGATCTTGCTGTGATTTATGTCATAGAGTGTTCTGCCTATGTTTTCCTCTAGGAGTTTGATAGTCAAATAATTTAATATTTGTAAAATTCTTAGATTACATAGCATGGTATGTGCTTTGTAGAAGTGTTTGGATTTGGCAATTTCCTGAATGATTATCAATAATTTTGGAGAAATGAGTTTCTATTGGGTTGATAGAATAGAAGCTATCCACTCAAAGGACGAAGGAGGAAGTGAGTATGAAAAAAGATAGAGAACAGTAAACAGAAGAGCCCTTTATAAGATAATAGTTTCAAAATATATAGTCACATTAATTTAATGGAGAAGGAACCCTATGATATTTCCAGGTACACCAAGATGCCTGTATTCACAACCTAACAGCTCTTTGGTTGTATCATATAATAATTTCCTGAATTTGACTGTTTTTAGACTACAAATGTGGCAATTTAATATGATTTAACCCAATATCCCAAAATATCGTATGTTAGGTTTCTTACTGACTAGAAGTCTGATCCTCAAGTCCTTTGTGTCAACTATCAAGTCTAAGTCTAGAGAGAATATCTGAAGCATAAAACTGCTAAGAACACTTTGTGGTTCATGAGACTCATGGATAAAGGATAATGAAAATTGACCAACTATTAATTTCATTTTTAGTGTTTGTCAATAGCTTAAGCTTTATGTAAAGAATAATAATTTCTATAATACAGTATTAGAAATAAGCAGATATCTTTTTTTGCTAGATTTCCACACATACTCTGAAAATAAAAATCTTGCTCTAGATTCCTCAGTTTTTAAACTAAGTATTTTTGAGAGTGAAATAGCTATAGTAGAATGAAACTATGGTAATTCATCTGCTAGGGACATCATTGAGTGAAAGGAACTTTAGTGAACTTGATTATTTTGGACCTTACTCCTTGCTTCAGTCATTTTTTTCTCAAATTTAACTGCTTTGAGGCCAGTGATGTGAAGGGCATGGAAAATGCAATTAACAGATGAAAAATACCTCTTATGATTTGATGTTAAGCAGAAGTGATGTAGTGTGACATTAAAAAACGGTATCAGAGGTTCACAGTTTGCATTTCACTTTAATTATATCGATTTCAGACTCTGGAACACTGCAGTTTCACACATGCTTAATTACATTATGTCAGAACCAATACTTTTAGGTCAAAAAATTGTTTTGGAGGAAGTTTCAGAGACAGATAAGATGGAAACAGCAATTCTTTGTCTTTCTGGCTACTGGACCAGAATAAGCTCTTAAAGTTTCTTTTATCTGTAAAGATCTGTGGTCATGATAAAGAGTGATTTGAATGGAATTCAAAGACCCTAAGACAAATGACATCATTTCCAGTATGCTTGGGGCTCATGGAGGGAAAGTGGTCTGTATTAATTCTACAACTCTCCACTCCCCATATGGAGTTTCAGACCTAAATATTTTTTTGAAGATGTAAAAAAGAAACAGACAACAAACAGAGAGACTAATATAATTTTTTCACAATTAAAGAATTAAACCATTTCTTTTTTTTCCAAAGAAAAAATTTAAAGCTCTAATTATATTTGTTTTATAGATATGAAACTAAAACTTTAAGATATTAATGCTTAGGCTGTATATTGCTCATTGTACAGTGGATGTCCAAGCTTGACTATAACATACCATGCACTAAATTCTATTCTATACATTCTTTTCAACGGATTAGATCAATATGCAGGAATTACATATTTTCTTCCCTGTCCTTCCTTATGTTAATAGTAAAGCTCTTTTGCCCCTCTAGTGCTCATGTCCTGCCCTCTTCTCCACTTAACCCTTTTCCTGGATGCATTCTGTGATAAAAGTTCAAGTGCAAGTCATTGCAGGGGTCTGAAGTCCTCATCTGGGAGACATTAGTTATACTGTAGAACTAGTTATATTATAGTACTAGTTATACTGTAGTACCAAGTAAGCCTCAGGGACATAATGGTTACTTAGATTCTGAAGAAAGCATTTGAGACTACAGAATATACCAGCTTCAGACATTTTGAAATAGACCAGTTGTTTGCTGGGGCCTAGGGCTGTGCTTTTGGAACATTTTAACATGTGGTAGAAACCCTGAGAACAAAATAAAACTTACATTTTATATTGGTTCCATTTATTTACTTTGTTGACAAATAGGTTAGGTAATTCTATTCATAATAATAGTTCCCATTCACTGGATAATATATGTTATATTTACACATACAGTAAACATACATACCTATGTAATATAGCCCTCATTTAAATGGGTATTATGATCCTTCTTTTTTTTTAAATCAATTAATTTATTTATCTATTTTTGGCTGCGTTGGGTCTTCTTTGCTGCATGTGGGCTTTCTTTAGTTGCAGTGAGTGGGGGCTGCTCTTTGTTGTGGTGCACGGGCTTCTCACTGCGGTGGCTTCTCTTGTGGAGCACGGGCTCTAGGTGTGCAGGCTTCAGTAGTTGTGGCATTCGGGCTCAGTAGTTGTGACTCGCAGGCTCAGTTGCTCTGTGGCATGTGGGATCTTCCTGGACCAGGGCTTGAAACCTTGTCCCCTGCCCTGGCAAGCAGATTCTTAACCACTACTCCACCAGGGAAGTCTTATGATCCTTCTTTAAAGATGAGGAAACAGAGAAAGTAAGTGACTTGCTCAAGATCATACAATTTGTATGTAACAGAGATAAAATTCAAACTCTGTTCCCTCTGGCTCCAAATTCCACCCTTTTCCACCCTGTCACGCAGTCTCCAAAAGGAGCCCTCAGATATTTCTTAGTCACATATCACCCTCATGGTTGTTAGTGTAACCTTGTAAAGTGGAAAATCAAGTTATTGTGTGGTCTCCTCAAAATCCACTTCCTTAACTGCTGAACTCAACCAACTCTAGCTGCACTCAGCCGACAGGTTAAAACTGACAAAGTAAAAAGTTAGATAGCCCCTAACTATTAAAATAATAAGAAGACTCTTTTATAAGCGAGGATTAATAATAGACATAGAATTTCATTGAACCACTTACGTTTTCCGGAGACACTTAAGATATTTCATAGTTCTTTCACTAATGCTTATATTTTCTTGTTAAAAATAAACATTCCCAATTAAAGCCTAACATGAGAAAGAGAAGAACACACGGATCCTATGTGTACAGCTTGGTGAAATATCACAACATGAAACCACTCTTGTAATCATCTTCCAGATAGAAAACTTTGCCAGCACTCTGAAGCCCCCTCATTCCCTTCCCAATGGCTCCATCTTCTCTCCTTCTGAAAAGAAACCATTGTCTTGGCTTCTAACATCATAGATGAGTTTTACATATCTTTGAATTTTTTTTTTTTTTTTTTTTTTAGCCTTGTGGAGCAGCTTGCAGGATCTTAGTTCCCTGACCAGGGACTGAACCCAGCAGTGAAAATGCAGAGTCCTAACCACTGGACCGCCAGAGAATTCCCTTGAATTTTTAATAAGTGGAATATTCACGTTTTTAATCTCTGTGTAGATTCTTTCACTCAACACGTTTATGAAATTCATCCAAGTGGTTGCAAGTAACCATAGTTCTTTCATATTCACTGCTGAATACTATTCCACTGTATGAATATATGACACTAAAAAATTCATTCTACTGTTGTGAACCTTTGAGTTCTTCCCATTCGGGGTGGGGGGCGGACGCTATTACAAATAACACCACCATGAGCATTTTTGTATGTCTCTTGGTGTAAAGGTTCAGCTGTAGTGGATAATTCCAAATAGATTCCTGAATTGGTTGTCCTAATGTACAATCTTACCAGCCATGTGAGGGTTCCTACCCTACCTTTTCGTCCTGATTTTTAATACTTGTTAATAAGGTTGGGTGCTCAGAGGAAGCATCACCTCTGTCCTAGTGAAGATTTAATTTATTCCACCCATGGTGACTCAGCTGTCTTCTTGGACTCTAGTCATTGTGACCTGCTCCCTCGCTGCAAGTGTTAGCTCTCTAGCTGGAACTGTTTTCTAGAGTATGCTGTAAACGGAGACAATTTAATAACCTATGGCAGGGCCCCAGTGTGATAATCTCATGTGTGAGTAACCACTTTAACATCATCTTTGTATTGTTGTTGATTCATTGGTCTGAAAACAACAATGCCACAGTAAGCCATTCAGAAGGTAGAGGCACATTAAGTCCGGATGCTGTGCTGTGGTCACAGCAAAAATGAATGCTGAGGTCTTCCTGATTGGTTATGTGGTTATCATAGTGTTTGGATGGAAGTTCTAAGGATGCCAGAACTTCTGCAATGCACCACTCTAGAAGGTAGGGTTAAGTGAACTGAGAACAGGTGCCTAAAACTTCTGACGCGTTTCTTTCAAACAGGTCAAATCCTTTTACGAAAGTTTCTTATAAATCTTATTTCAGAAATTCTTATAGACTATACCTGCTTTTTACTTCCTTAAGAGAAAAGCTGTGAGAGATGGTCATTTACCTTAGATAATCCTAGGTGCCAGGGACAATTCCAGAAGTACATTTGCACAATGAAATGGATCTATTACTTTAACTTGTCTCTGAAAAGTTTAGTGAGAGTGTGGAGATGGTGTGGAGAATAAAAGAGAATGACTTTTTTTTATGAGTAATAAGTATGTATCCATCATTTTTCATCTTGCTGATGTGAAGAGAAACTGAACAAACAAGTTAAACTTGTAGCCTTCAAAGAGAACCTCTCCTCCCTGCCTCCCATACCTTAAGTGGTAAAGAAGAAAAGGCAGTGTAATCCCTAATAAACAGAAGATTAACAGAGGCTTAATCTCCATGGTATTTCTAGCACCCAAAGTTTCTTAGATCACAGAATCCATTCTCAACCTCTTGGTTGTCTCTCTTTTTTTTTTCTTTCTAATGACATGAATGGTCAATTCTAATTCACCAATTTCTAATAGAGGATCAATATTCTTAATTACCCGTCTTCTGCACATGGAGTCATATGAAGGATGGTGCTGTCATCATCACGTGTCTGGTGATGGAAAACAACAACAACAAACAACAACAAACCCAGTAACCTAAAAGTGAGGCTTTCATGCTCAAATCTACTGATACTGTCTTCTTACCATTAGCTTTCAGTGACATCAGTTGACTTAATTGATTTCTATAATACGTTCGGCACAACCCTGGCAATTATTTCAAGAAACGGTAGAAATCCCCTCGTCCATGGGAAAAAAGAAGGAAAGAAAGAGTGGGGTTAAGCAAGGAGGAGGAACCTGGAGTAACTTGCACATTTCACAGATGTTAAGTCAATACATGTGTAACTGGCAGGTTCAAAGAATGGAACTTCTCATTGTGCAAGAAGCAAGCAGCGGCTTCCCTGGTGGCGCAGTGGTTGAGAGTCCGCCTGCCGATGCAGGGGACATGGGTTCGTGCCCCGGTCCGGGAAGATCCCACATGCCGCGGAGTGGCTGGGCCCGTGAGCCATGGCCGCTGAGCCTGCGCATCCGGAGCCTGTGTTCCGCAGTGTGAGAGGCCACAACAGTGAGAGGTCTGCATACCGCAAAAAATAAAAAAATAAAAAAATAAAAATTGAAGCACAGGGTTATGAAATAGACAAAAGTTGCTCTAGCTCAATTCTCAAACGATCTTTTTGAGATAGGCTTATACAATTGAAGTGAAGGCAAAGGAGAATTGAGACCACAACGATTATGACACTTAAAAAAAAGCTTCTCTAAGGAACCGAAAAGGCCCCGTGACACTTTAAATAGTGAGCAAATTGTGTATGTGTGTGTGTTTATGACACATATTATTATTATGATATATGGTTTTCCTGAGGAATAAGGGTGGAGGCCAAACAACCACATAATTAATTTTAGTGTTAAATTTCCCAAAGCTATTTAAAATCCATACACGAGTATTGCTTTAATCATCAGTTGTTAATTATTATTCTCATAGGCCAAATATAAATTGCTAGAAATAATTTTAGGCTAATCCCCTTCTCTTATTTTTCACTTTAATATTTCTCTCTATGAAGTGTTTTTAGTACTTAATCACTGAATATATTTGATATTCTTGGTAAACCTGTAATTTGGGATTATGTTATTGCTTACTCTGGAAAAACTGCATTCAGACAATAGCTGCAGTTGGATTATGAAATATTCTAATTATGCTGAGTAGAGTGGAAACAATTTTTTTTCTGAATGTTTTGTAATAGTCATGTTAAACAAGTTTTGGGAGTCATTATTACTTTGTCCTTCCTAACCTCTAGCTTACTCTAAATTAAAAATGTAATTGGAATTACTGTTCTTCTTCACTCTTCCTTTTGCTATAATTAATACCTCTCTCTCTATGTATGTATATATATACACAGAGAGAGAATATATATACACATACACACATATACATATATGTGCATGCACACGTATACACAAACATACACACGTAACGTATATTTTATAGAATTTTATTTATAGTTCTCTCTTTCTCCAAAGTAATTTATGTATAATATATTTGGATCTCTAAGCAACTTTTTATGTGGATGAAGTATCATCATCAGATACATACAGGCCTCGTAGGCCCACCATGAGACAATAAGTGAGCAGACATTTTACGTTATTCCAGAGGGTAAAACTAAGACCAATAGCTAGAAATTATTGAAAGCAGATTTCAGCACAATAGTGATCATTGCTTTCTCCCAATTAAACACACAAAGGGCTTCTTGATAGGGAAGCGAGGTCTCTATCACCAGAAGGATTTAAATAAGAGACTGGATTTATTTGTATTAAGGGAATCTTTTTTTTTTTTTCGGAGGTAATGGATATGTTTATTACCTTGATTGTGGTGATGCTTTCAAGGGTGTATGCATAGGTCCAAACTCATCAAATAATATACATTAAATATGTGACTTTTTTTTGTATATCAATTATACCTCAATAAAGTTGTTCAAAAAGATTTAATAGGAAGGGTGCATTCCAGAGGTGAACAATGTCCTAGAGACTGGGGAATCAGAAGCCGCTCCTGGGTACCTAGAGTGGTCCTATTAGGACAGAGTGAAGGGTACAATAGGCAAGTGCTGTGGGAGAAGGTTCTTTTGGGTCACCTTGACAGCAAGCTTAACTTCTGCCTAACTGGATGCACAATACTGTGAAAGTGCTATTTGGAAGAATTTAATGATTGCCCATGTACAACCTAAATCTTTGGTCTATAGTTACTATTTACGATTCACCCAGCCTCTTGTATGCTATAGATTGATCTGCGCAACTGGAAATCTGGCTTCTTTTCAGATAATAAATGATATTGAAATTTCTGATAAATGAGGGCTCATAAAGATCTATCACAATGGCTTTTCTGACCACTACTTTGGTTGGGATTTGGTGTGAATACCACAAATACTTTGCTTGCTTTTGGCAAAATGGCTCTAGAAATTCAATAACTATAACAGGTCATTAGTTTTATTTTGATGACTAATATTTTGGCTTGGATGAGACCAAAAAAAAAAAGAAAATTCTCCTACCTTCATTTTTTTTAACATCTTTATTGGAGTATAATTGCTTTACAATGGTGTGTTAGTTTCTGCTTTATAACCAAGTGTATCAGTTATACATATACATATGTCCCCATATCTCTTTCTTCTTGCATCTCCCTCCCTCCCACCCTCCCTATCCCACCCCTCTAGGTGGTCACAAAGCACCGTGCTGATCTCCCTGTGCTATGCGGCTGCTTAATGGACTTACATTGAAGTCGAAGGCATCTACAATTCCTGCAAACTTGAAGATTTTAAGGTTCTCCTTTAGTTCTGACTTCAAGTCACACGTCCCTATTCAGAAGTGGAACTATATAACTTTAAAGGATTTACTTATAATACGTCTGCTCAACTAATAACAGCTAATCGGGCAGAGATCAGGTCCGACCGGAAATTACTGCCAAAATATGCAAATAAAAATGCTATGACTTGGGTGTGGGCACCAGAGATCAAGTTTTACTTCTGAATATGCATAACTGACTTGAACTAGTTCGATTCCCTCAGAGCACCCAGGCCTTAAGGCTTGGGGTTGTGAAAGTCAGCGTGTGAAAGAACTGGAGCCTTGCTCTAGGAAACGAGGAGTTGCTGCCACTTGCTCAGGAAAGATGAAAGCAAAAGGAAACTTGTTACATTCTTCACAAGTTTCATGTGTACTGGAAAGTGATTACTAAAAGGTTTGTTGAATTCTCAAGCGATTTTTATCTTGTTTCCAATTCTGACTTATATCCCCACTTGCTTTCAAACGAGATATTAGGCAGTTATGATGTTCTGTTCTGTAATGGAGCCCAACTTCTGTTTCTATAAATATATCTCAGAAGTGATCATGTCAACCAAAATGCAAAAATACAATACAATGGAGAGATAGTCGATTTGAAAACAATCTTTTTTTTTTTTTTTTGTATAGTAAGTGGCATAAGGTGACTTTCATATAGTAAGTAACGTTCAAAGAGACACTGATAAGTGACATTCTTTCCTGTTTCCGGAAGCTGGCCCTATTCTAGAATAGTAGATGAGATGGGAGTTCCAGCATCTATTTCAGTTTAAGGCTGCAAGACAAGTTTAAGGCTTCAGTTGCAAGACTGGTTTGGGTCTGTGGCTTCTCAGAGGATTTGTTATGGTACCTTTATCTGTCTTTCTTGACTGACTAGAGTTTTTATTACTTTGTATGATGTGCTGCTAATATAGCTGCAGAAGTGATACTATTTTATATTGTGCAACAAATGCAATAAAACTTGTCCTAACAGAGCCGTATTCTCCCCCTAGGATCCACCTCTAATTTCTATGGAAAGACAGAGGTATCAGAGGATGTGTGGGAAAATCATTAAGCTTTGCTTCTGAGTCTCTTCTTGCAAAAGAGGATGTCGATGACACGAGAAAGAGAACACAGCAGGATTTTCTGGTCCTTACCAAGCCTGGCCAGGGTGGTGGGGAATCCCTGTTGTGAGTCGTACACTGGCAGATTTTCCTATGCATGTTGTGTATCTCACCACATGCGACAACCTTAGGGACAGCCAAGTGTCTGTTTATGGTTCACTTGGTGATGCACTAACTCTAAAACAAAGGGAGAGCTGGGTACTGGTGTGGGCTGCTTCACAATCTCTAACCCAGTATTTCCTAGACAAGGTCTTTCTAATCTGAGCACAGCTTACCTCAGGTGGCTTTGTGGCATTTGGCACATTAGTTTTAAACAGGCTGGATCATTAGTACACCCACCTTGTTCCTGCCAAAGAGATGACCTGTTCAAACAAACACACCAACAAACAAACAATCAAAAATCTAGAGTTTCCAGATACAATTGAAAGCAATTAGGACGGATGATATATGCAGCTCAACCCCCGCAAAAGACTCTGTGGTAACTTCTTGGAAAATTCACTTCATGTTATCAAATGAATTTATCTGATATTTTCAAAGACATTTAATCCTTGAGAGTTTTCAGAATGTGTTGAAAAATTTTACTAAATGTTGATTAAATTAAAAAATATATATGAATGCAGTTCCTTAACTGGTGTAAGCTTAGGTGACAAACTCCTTGAAGACAAGGACTACAACCTATTCCACATAATTGTTAAGTGGTCTAAAAACGCAGGCTGACTTGAATCAAAGGAGTCTGTCATGAGCTTGCCTTTCATTTACGGGTAAGCAGAGCAGTGCGCACATGACATATTTGTGTAAGGTCAGGTGAAGAGAGAAGGACTGACTATGCCTCACAGCCTTTCTTCCCTCCTGTAAGGCAACCTTCAGGTTTTACATTAGATGATACTAGAGTCCCATGATAATGTCATACTTGAAATTTAGGCTTTGGAACTGCCTGATAGGTAAGAGTTACATTTCACAACTCTTCATCCAACATCATTCAATTTGAGATACTTGGAGTGAAAGAGAGTACTGTTTATAATTACAACAGGACAACAAGCATCAGACAGACCTGTCCCAAGGCTAACTGGGACCCATAAGCACCATATCTTGCACTGTGCCAAAAACACTGTTCAGTTCTGCTAATCTATCAGGGCAGAAAGGCCATTAGGAACCTCAGCTTTGTCCTGAGGGATTAACTATTATTTTGAAGCTACAAGATAGATGACAAGACATGAGATTTGTGACACAAGTATTCTTTAGCGACATTCTAAGATAGAGCCAAACCAAGATCATGGTTGCCCTCAATGATAACACCCACTCAGCTCCCAGTTCCTGTAGGAAATCATGGCGTTTAGCCAACCTAGAGAACAGAAGGTGGTTCGTTGGAAACTCAGATTGGTTTCTCATTACTAAAAGTGAGTCATTCAACTGAGAAACTATTGCTGTAAAGGAGGAATTCAGGAACACAAGAGGCAAGACAACATGGGGAAAACGCATGGGAGAATAAAGCAAACTTTCACTACATGCTGTTCAATTTATAACTTTAAGTTTTATATAACTTAAGGGTGTAAATTGAAGTGGGCAGGCGAACAGACCCAAGCACTGGCATCACCTGGGAGTTCATTAGAAATGCATGATCTTATGCCCAGAGACTTACTAAATCAGATTCTGTGTTTTTAACAAGACCCCCTGGTGATTTGCATACTAAAATTCGATAAGTAATGCTTTATAGTGATCACTTTGCTTTTCCTCCTCCTTCTTGGATTCATCTGGGCATGTACTTAGAGAAGACTCAATGGTCTGAACACGGATTGCTTTGTATAATCTCTGCAATGATTCATTTAATGTGGTGCTCTTTCTTTTTCTACCAGCTGTGTGCTTCTAGGCCACCAAGGCTTGCTGTCCTAGGAAATGATTATACATTATAACTAACTTTGTGGAATGTACATTCATCTATACAAACTGCAGCTGGAAACTTGTCTTAAGCAAAATTACACGGTATACACCAACAGTATGTGTGCGATTGTGGAAGCTGACAAGCTACTAACACTTATCAAAGAAAACCTGCAAGAAATACTCCGTTTTACCACTAGGTGGAAATAGAGTAATTTTGAGTGTACTTTTCAGGGCTATCAACTACTGCAGGAGTACTTCATAAACTGAAAGGATTCTAAGATATTAATTAGTCTAATCCTTACCTCCTTAATTCCATAGATGAGAAAACTGAGGTTTAGAGATATTAAAGAAAATTGCATATAACTAGTAGTCTACTAGAGCCACTGGGGGAAGAGTCGCCAGTAATTCAGGATTCTTCAACCATTTTCATCTACAAGAATAATGTGTTATTATCCTCCAGCATGAAGGAACACATGATGTGACACCTATACTGTCTCTGTGCTGCCACTAAAACTAATGACCAGCACAGTTCCTTCTGTTTGTAAGGATAGGCTAGGATAAAAGTGTAGTCCCTTGTTCCTTGTATTGTAATGGAATTAATCTCAATCAAGTGATAATTCTCCTCCCTTTTTCCAATGAAGAGATACTCAACCATCCCGTGGACTGAAAAAAAATGCACAACCTAAAAACTGAGAATTATGTTTTATTCAGCTGACTTTCTGAGGACTTAAGCCTGGGATACAGCCTCTCAGGTAGCTCTGAGGGACTGCTCCAAAGAAGTAAGGGAAGAGCCAAGATATAGAGGAGTTTGTGCCGGTAAAAAACAAACAAACAAACAAAACCATGTAGTTGAATATCAAAAGATTACTGCTAAACACAAAAGAACAGACATCTCGAGTTAATGATTTTAGTGCTTTTCTTTGTATGGGCTCATTGAAATTATTCTTTTGCCATGCACCTTAACTACTTAGGGCCAAGATGCTGTTTTCCCTCCATCCTGAATCCCTTCAGAGCACACATGGGGGCGGCTTTGTGGCCACAGCAACATCCTCTGTTTACTGAAATAGCAGGCGATATTCTTTGTCCACAGTCCCATAAAGTCATACAAGACTTTAATCAGATTTGTTTTCACAACAGTTTTGGTTTTTACACTTATACTGGGTTCAAGTTAAGTAGTCTAGAACAGGACTTTAATTAGCAGGTTAAGGAAGTACTCAATGTTTTTCAGAGCTTGTAATCCATTACTAGTATTCTTAAGAAAGGAAGGGAATCTGAATTTTAGGCTTGAGGTCCCTTAGAAATAATTGACTTCAATCTCTCTCTGTATTTGTAATAGGGATGAGAGGCATCAGAGAACAAGGGATTAAGTGTGTTGCCCGCAGTAGCAGAGCAATCACAATGCCCTTCCTCTTTGTTCCATGAGAGACAGTAACAGGCATTTGGGCCTATATCTCTTATGTTTGTTGATGTGTTTTAACCACGAAAGGATTGTTTCCACTTGTCAACTCAAAAAAATGCACAACCTAAAAGTTGAGAATTACGTTTTATTTGATGGAGTTTCTGAGGACTTAAGCCTGGAAGACAGCCTCTCCGATAGCTCTGAGGGAATGCTCCAAAGAGGGAATGGAGGAGCCAGGATATAGAGGAATTTTTGCAACAAAAACCAGATAGAGCACCAGAAGACTACTGTTAATTAAAGAAAACTAGACATCTCAAGTTAAAAAATTTAACGCTTTTCTATATATGGGAAGATGCAACAGTCTGGGATCACACCTTTGATATGTGCCTTAACTATCTAGGGCCAGTATTTTGCTTTTTTCCATCCTGAATCCCCTCAGGGCGCACAGTCAGGACGCTGCTGTGGCTGAGGGCTTGATGGTTGCAACATCCTTTGTTTACTGATGTGGCAGGGACATTTTTCACCTACACACTCATCACATCAAAGAGTGCGCTTGAAAGTTAAGTTTTGGGTAATGCCTCTGGTATAGAAACAATTTAAGTACCTGAGTATTTAGTGCTATAGTGCCAATTTCCTTCTGATATTTCTATAGCATGGTTGACTATGATAATCTAAAAATTAGTATTCCGGTATGGAGTCCTGGCTATTATTACCATATTCTATACAACAATGGACAAAACCTGCTGAACTAGCACATTAGTAAGGCAAGTCCAAACACATAGGAACTGTTTCTCCAGGAGGAGGGGCAGTGGGCTGCGCTAAGTGTCTGGAAGCCAGCACTTGCTTTGCTGAGCAAATGATGCACTCAGCTGCCCTCAGAATGTGAATGTTTGCTGAGCAGTAGAGCCTCAGGTGTGTGATGTACCGGCCCTTAGTGGCACAACTGCATGGCCGGAGTCACTCATTAATTAATTAATTAATTAATTAATTAATTAATTTGCGGCACGCGGGCCTCTCACTGCTGTGGCCTCTCCCGCTGCGGAGCACAGGCTCCGGACGCGCAGGCCCAGCGGCCATGGCTCACGGGCCCAGCCGCTCCACGGCACGTGGGATCCTCCCGGACCGGGGCACGAACCCGTGTCCCCTGCATCGGCAGGCGGACTCTCAACCACTGCGCCACCGGGGAAGGGGAAGCCCTGAGTCACTCAGTATTAAAATGGTACCACAAGGAAAACTGGGATGACCCTAAAATTAGGGCAGGAACTTGAAAGGGCTACAGTGCTGGGGAGTAAATGTCCTGAGGCACGCGGGGAGATGACAAACCAAGCTCAGATTTCAGTTTGTTAAGGAAGGTACAAGAGCTAGTGTCTTGGAATAGTTCAGGGGACTATAGCCTCTACTCTTTTTTTTTTTTTTTTTTTTTTTTTTTTTTTTTGCGGTATGCAGGCCTCTCACTGTTGTGGCCTCTCTCGTTGCGGAGCACAGGCTCCGGACGTGCAGGCTCAGCGGCCATGGCTCACGGGCCCAGCCGCTCCGCGGCATGTGGGATCTTCCCGGACCGGGGCACGAACCCATGTCCCCTGCATCGGCAGGCGGACTCTCAACCACTGCGCCACCAGGGAAGCCCAGCCTCTACTCTTAATCCCTTGAGGAGGAGAGTGAACCAGAGGCAGTCAGCTGTGGACCTATTTCACAAGGTCTAGAGTGAGAAGGATCGGACAGGCATTCTGGTTCTGCCACTCTGCAAACTTTCCCTGCCTTGTTTCTCTTTCCGAAAGTTGGGATAATATTCTTCAGCAAAAATCTAGTGGAGATCAGTTAATGGATATAAGGGAGCCAGGAAGTACGGCATCCAGCAAGGAGACCCTGAGTAAATAGACCTTATGCCCACCAAGCTGGCTACCCTCTCTGTGTGGCAACTTCCCCACCTCATCCCAACTCACTCCCACAGAAACCCAGGAGCACAAAGTAAGATACTGCGGCAAGCACACTTTGAAAAGTATCACGTTCTACATACAAACACAGGGTATTATTATGATAAAAGGTGAAGAGGAAAAGCGCTGGAATCTAAAGACTTGGGAGCCTGAGGGGAAACTGAAAATATAAATAATAAAACATACTTGAATGAGAACATTTAATAGCAGTGGCAGTCACTTAAGCTGATATACCTGCTACAGAGTCTGAGTTTGGAAAACCAACTTCCTGGGACATCTCCATCCACCCAGCACTTTCTGATAAAATGGTCTAACTCAACTCAGGTATACACACATCCCGAGGCCCCATTTGGTCCGGGAGTGGCCTGAGAGAACGGGTTGTCTCAGGAGGGTGTGGGATGAGGGTTTGCCCCCTGTCTGCGAGCAGCGACTAGTGAGGCCAAGAGGTTTATCAATCGATCAATCAAACTACCGATCAATCAATTCCTGCCATTGGAGCGGAGCGAAGGCTAATCGATTCTTTGGGGGTGTTTTGAACGGAAGAGGGGCGGCAGCTTGACGTGGGATCGGTGGGCCAGGTCCGCCGGTAGCCCCTCTGGCTTCCTGGGCGTAAGGAGGCGCGGGAACGTGCAGGGGCTGGCGTCCGGTGTGGCGTGGGGCGCGCCGGGCGAGTCCCTGCTTGCAGGAGGCGCCGGAGGAGTCCTCGCGGCCGGAGCAGGTGGAGCGGGTTTGCCTGTCTGGACCCCCGGAGCGAGGCCCGGAGGCGGGGGGCGGGGGGGCGGGCGGGCGAGGCGCTCCTCTCATTGGCCGCCGGGCGCCGCCCTGCGCGCGCTCCGCCTTTATAAAGCAGCCGCGGTGGCCTGGCGTCCGCACGCCAGGTTCCCGGCGCCCGACCCTCCTTCGCTTTCTCTGCACGCTCGCCCGCCCGCGCCCACCATGGCCACCATTCAGCAGCTGGTAGGAAAATGGTGCTTAGTAGAGAGCAAAGGCTTTGACGAATACATGAAGGAAGTAGGTGAGGTTCCCCAGCATGCGGCGCTGCAACGTGGCACGTGTATGTCTGTCTGTCCCTAGGTCCCCTTCGGCGCGCTGGGCTCAGAGGCTGGGCGTGCTTGGCTGCCTATCCCCGACCCCGTTATCCTCTTCCACCTCCGTCACGGGCGAGCGGCGGGGAGAGCGTGGGCCTCTCGGTCTGCCCCGCTCTCTGCTGCTTTCCCCCGGGCGCCACCGCACTTGCTCCCTGCCTTTAGCGCGCTCACCCCCCCTCCCACCCCAAACTTCACTTTTTTCGACCCCTCCAGGCAGCCCTCTTAACTTTCCCTATTTTTCTTCCTCCACCACTCGCCCTCCCTAATCCTGCCGCCGTCCTCCCACTCGCACTCGCTCCGTCGTGGCCCCACCCACTCGCCTTGCCCACCCTGCCGCATCTTTGTTCCTAGATGGCGCGCGGGGTCCCCTCCCTCTTCTCCATGGGGACGCGGTTTCTAGCAGACACCCTTTAGAGGGTCTGAACCGGGCTACTGCTTCAGCTTCCATTCCGCTCTCGGCTGCATCTCCCCTACCCGCAGGTCCCCCACCCCCACCCTCTCCGGGTGCGCCGGGCCCTTTGGGTTGGCACAGCTCCCCGGGGAGCATCGGGGCATCCTCGCCTCCGCGCCCCAGAGCGGCGCTCAGAGGCGTGGCACTGGCGGCGCTGTCCTGTTGGCGGGTGGCCTGTGGGAGGAGCGCAGTGAGGTTGACTGTGCCCGGGGATGGGGAGGCAGTGCAGCGCGGCCCTGGCCTCTGCATCTAGAGCGTGGAGGGCAGGGAGGCTTTGTTGGGAAACCGCGGTCAGAAACTGCCGGTCCCTCCTGCGGCTGCTTTCCTACCACATCCAAGATGGCTGTGGCTTTGCAGAAGGCACTTGACTTATTAAAAGCCTTCCAAGGAAGGATGAGTCTCTGTAGGAAGATTCAAGTTGTCACTCAAAATAGTGCTGAATTTTCTCCTGTCTTTTTCCTGAGCCGGTGACAACGATTGAATGCTGGTTGAGACACTGGGTAGGTTGGCAAACAAAGATGAACCTTTGTCACACGCCCCTAGGAAGTGGGATGGTGAAGCATGGCAAAGAGCCTATCTGAGGGCCTCCCTGGTGGCGCAAGTGGTTGAGAGTCCGCCTGCCGATGCAGGGGATGCGGGTTCGTGCCCCGGTCTGGGAGGATCCCATATGCCGCGGAGCGGCTGGGCCCGTGAGCCATGGCCGCTGAGCCTGCGCGTCCGGAGCCTGTGCTCCGCAACGGGAGAGGCCACAACAGTGAGAGGCCCACATACCGCAAAAAAAAAAAAAAAAAAGATCCTATCTGAGACAACTGCTGGGACTGGGGGATGCTTTAGAAGCCGCCCTCCCACAAATGTTAACATGACTGCTTTCTGGTGCAGAAGTCGCTACAAAGACCTAGGCCCTGAGGTACTTCAGAAACACACCTTCACTAACCTTTGTGCAAGACAGTGGCTGCTTAAGGCTGGTTCTGTGGTGACTCTTGAGTGTCTTTACGAGCCTGTGAGTAAAGCCACCTAACGTACTCAAGTCGAAGAAACACATTTGTGTTTGTTCACATGTGTGAGGACCGGAGAAGGCTGTTTCTCTGCCCATTGAAAGCGAATGTGTTTATCAGATGGCTGGTTTCCAGAGTTCTGGAGTCATGAAGGTTGTCAAGACTCAATTCATTAGAAAGCAATCAAGGTGTAGGAAAAGCAGAGCCCTTTATTTGTCCAAAGTGAGAATAACTAATGACTCTAACGAAACAAGGCACCAGCCTTGAGCCGGCCAAAGAGAAGTCTTCACGGGGACATTTCAAGACTGGCTGAGTGTTCATCATCAAGTCAGTTACTCTGTTTAGGTTGTAATCTCCTCATTTGTGAAACCGAGATTTTGCCTAGAACTAAGTTTCCTACTAAATGTTAACATTAAGGGGAAATACACAGATTATAAATTAAATATATCAATACAGTAATTGAGTTACACAGCTCTGAAATATTTACTCTGTTTGAGGATAAGATTTTTCCTGTTTGCCAGCATTATGATTGTGCAGTTAACTCTTAAAACTTTGTGTAATTTGCGTATCTCAGGATCAATGTTGATTTTGTATAGTCTGCTAATCAAATATTTATCAGGGGCCCTTTATGTGCCAGACTGTGTGCTGGAGTCATAGAATACAATGGTTAGCAGAACTGAGGAAATTGTAGAAGTTCGGATATCTTCCCTAACTTTCTGAAAGCCAGCAGAGCGTGGTGGCTGAGCTATTTGGAGGCCCACGGCCTGCCTGCATTGTGGGTTCACAGCCCCCTCCCTCCCTAGCTGAATGAGCTTGAGTAAATTACATCAGTGCCTCACCTTCTCATCTGTAAAATGGAGACAGTGTATCCACCTTCCACAAGGTTGTCATAAGGCTGCCATGAATAATATATGTCAAGTATGAGCACAAAATATGTGTTCACGGTTGTTATTGATAAGTGAATAGGTGAAAATATGCACAGCATAGTGATTACAATTGAATTGCTGCTTTTATTATGTAAACTATAACTTTGGTCCTCCTGTTGTTTAACATGATATAACATTCTGCAGGAGTGGGGCTAGCTCTGCGAAAAATGGGTGCAATAGCCAAACCGAACTGTATCATCACTTCCGACGGCAAAAACCTCACCATAAAAACTGAGAGCACTTTGAAAACAACACAGTTTTCCTGCAACCTGGGAGAGAAGTTTGAAGAGACTACAGCTGATGGCAGAAAAACTCAGGTCAGTCCTAACTTATAATATCACAGAAGCTTCTAGAATGATAGATTCTCTTAATAACAGTCTTACTGCTTCCAGGCAAGAACTTAATGAAAAAGTCACAAGTTGTTTTATGAATTGAGTTGTGACAAATTAGTGAAAGTACCAGCTTCACAACAGAGTCTATTTTGTAAAAATAGTTTAAGGGACACAAGAAAGAGTGCGTATCCCTTATGTGCATCTAGATTGAAAAGCATAAACTGTATTATGAATGAAATCATTATGGGCTAATGAAGTAGACTCAGAAGGGAAAAGATGAAAAAATGTTGGTTAAGGAGGTTATGAGTCACAGAAACTCTCTTTTATTGTGCTTTGGAAGATTAAAAAGTATACTTTATTTTGGCAGACTGTCTGCAACTTTACAGATGGCGCATTGGTTCAACATCAGGAATGGGATGGAAAGGAAAGCATAATAACAAGAAAAGTGGAAGATGGAAAATTAGTGGTGGTAAGTGTCTGACATCTTATATCTTATTGGGCTTCTTGTTTGAACTCATAGTTCACATAGGTGTTCTGTATCACTGATCATGAGCAGAACTAGGTTTGGAAAGAAAAACACTGCAAAGTAACAAGGTAAATACAAAACACTAATAACTAAGAAAGCCCTTTGTAGAGATAGAGAAGTGAGATGATGAACTAGAGGATGTAGCAGGAGCTGGGTTTAGTCCATGCTCTGCTGCTACATTTACAGTTCAGGCACACTTCAGAGATATTGCAGGTTTGATTCCAGACCACCGCAATAAACTGAGTATCACAATAAAGTGAGTCATGTGAATTTTTTGGTTTCCCAGTGCATATAAGTTATGTTTATACTATTATGTTAAGTGTGCAATAGCCTTATGTCTGAAAAAACAATATACATACCTCAATTAAAAAAATACTTTATTGCTAATAACTGCCCCCAAATTACAATAGTAATACCAAAGATCACTAATCACTGATCACCAAAACCAATATAATAATAATGAAAAGTTTGAAATATTGTGAGAATTACTAACATGTGACACAGAGACAGGAAGTGAGCAAATGATGTTGGAAAAATGGCGCCAATAGCCTTGCTCAATGCAGGGTTGCCACAAACCTTCAATTTGTAAAAAAATGTCTATATATTCTTAGGCATACGTTTTTCTGCTTCTTGAATATGAGAACAGTATTTGCTGAGACTGAATGAATAGTTTAGATATTGCAAATCAATATTTAGTTTTCAGTTAAGCATATGCACGTCATAAGCAAAATAACAGGTTCTAGCTTTTCAAACCCAGGAATCCTAAAGTGCATTTTCTTCGTCTATGAAGTAGGTTACAACGTTTTGTAGGATTGTGTTCCTAGCATTTAACTATCACCATTGCTCTGTGATGTAAGACTAACCTGACTCTTCTAATATCACTCTTTCTCCTAGGTATGTACCATGAACAATGTCACCTGTACTCGGGTCTATGAAAAAGTAGAGTAAAAATTTCATCATCATTTCGGATAGGAAGCTGAGAGGATGAACAAGCTCAGTTCAATGAGCAAATCTCCATACTGCTTTTTTTTTCATTACTGTGTTCAATTATCTTTATCAGAAACATTTTACTTTAACTATTTCAAAGTGTTGGTTTAATTAGGATCATCTCTTTGGTTAGTAAATAAATCTGTTTGTGCTATACCAGTTTTGCATGTTTTTTTTAAGCTTTATAGGAATTTAGTGAGGAGCTTTAACATTTATGAATGGAATAAATTCTGGGGTAGCATTGAGGTTACCATATTGAGATTATATTTTAGTAATTTATATGTAGAGCTACTTCTGTGGCAAATAAACTACCAATCATTAATCTTGCCCTATGCTATTTGAACTTTGTATCAACTCAAGAATCTTAAATTTGTGGCAGAGACTGTTCTCATTGAAAAATAGCTACATAAATAAACTTTATAATTTAAATATTAGAATAAAGATTAAATCAGCATCATTGACTAATAATCATACTTTTAATAGTGTGCTTATAACTATTACTCAGGAATTCTGAGCCAGAAATTCATTTAATAAACTTTCTGAGGACCCACCATGTGCCAGGCAGTCTTCCAGAGGTTAAGGTATATCTGAACACAAGGACAAATCATTGCACTCACTGTGACAAGAAACACTCAGCTTTGAAAGCACATAGTGTGGTCATTAACAAAAGCCGTAAAAGTAATTGAGCTCTGAATGAAATACTTGTGTGTATATATAAAGAATAACTAGAATTCTAGTGACTCCTGTCCTATTTCTCAAGCCAAATAACAAATATCTGCATTCACATTTGGAGAAATTCCTATAGGCACTGGGCTAAAACTATGTATATGATCCTCAGAGCAATACTTAGGGGAGCTAGTAACATTATCTCTGTGCTGCAAATAAGAAAATAGGTTTTTGACTACCTAACTTGTTCAAGGACATAGGAAGCAGGAGAGTTGGAGTGGGAACCTAAAACTCGTGGAGTCCACTCATGACTGGTCAATCATTCTACAGCACTGCATTCTACTGGTCAATCATTCTACAGCATTCTTCTCAGTGGTATTCTTCTCAGTGGTATAAAGATCTTGAGTTTAAAGTACCTAAATGTAATAACTAAGACTTTTCTGAAACTACTCTCTATGCACTGAAATATTAGCTGGCAAGAATCTTTAATTACTGAAAGCTAGCAGTCAATGAAAGAGTTGGACTCACTGATACCCCAGCTCTGTGTTGTCCAATATATAGCTGTATCCCCAGGTGGCTGATGAGCACTGGGTAAGTAAAATACACATAAGATTTAAAGAACTTTATACCAAAAAAAAAAAAAGGAAAACACCTCTGATTTTTTTTATATTGATTACATGTTGAAATCATATTTTTGGATACAGTTGGTTACCTAAATATTGTATATTAATCAAATAATTTTACCTGTTTCTTGTCTTTTTTAATGTGTCTAGGTAATATCTAAAAATTACATGTGCTAAAAAAAAATTACATATGCTGACCTTTTTTTTTTTTTTTGGTCCATATTTTTAGTTGGACAGTGCTGTTCTAGACTTCCTTTTCTATTTGAATTTCATCTTGTGTATTTTTGTCTCCATACTAGAGTTCCTCTTTCATCCCCCTTTTCCCCTTCTAATAATAGTGTACATTTATATGACTCCCTGAACCAAACACTGGGCCAAATACTTTTAAGAGTTTTATAATTCTCAGAACCACCCTAAATGATGTGTATTAACAATTGTTTTCTGCATTACTCAGATGAGGAAACTAAGTCTCAGGGTCTAGGTAATGATACCAAGCCATACAGCTAGTACGAGTCAGAACAGATTGGAGCACAAGTTCATCTGACTAAAACCTGTGCAACCAGTACCATGTTCTAATGTCTGTATTGCTTCAGTTTATGGACAGTGGAGTATTACTAGGGGAAGGGTAGACCCATGTTTCTTCCATGGGGGGAGTTGTTGACATTTTGGGTGAGAGAACTTTTCTTCATTGTGCTCAGCTGTGGCAAGTCGGTGTCCTAAGATCATTGTCACAAAATGCCCATGGCACCCATCAGTCTACCCCAAACACCCTATACATTTCCAGATGTCTTCTAAGGGTATGGTAGCATACCTAGTTGAGAAACACTGGGTAGAACAAGAACAAATGTAGCCCAACTTCATCTTATCTAGTGTCAATCAAACCCTTCTTTCTGCTAAGCAATCCTTAACATCAATTCACCCCTTATCAAAAGGTATAAACTAGTGCCTTCATTGACTATTTTTATTTTCTCTTAACTGGTAGTATGTTAGAATGTATTCTGTTTAGTTCTACAACACACTGCATATATTGGAAGTTTCACTCCCTGAGTTTCACCCAGGTCTATCAGATCTCCTGTTTTCTTCTCTATGCTTCAACACTTTATTGCTGGTAACTTATTGGACATTTCCCTATAGATGTCACATTTAATTTCAAACTGGTTTAATCTCTCTAAAATTTAGTGTGATGATTTAAGTGTTTGGGCTTTGGAAGTAGACAATACTGGAATCCAATTCTGGCTCTACCCTTTTAAGAATTGTGTGACTTAGGGCAGGGTTACTTAACTCCTCTGAACTGTAGTTATACCGTTTGTAAAAGGTACAACATTGCCTGACTTGTAGAGTTGTTTTAAATGTTAAATGAGATAACGTAGGTAAAGCACTTCACATAGGGCCCAGCACATAGTAAAGGCTTAATGTCTCTCCAGTACTGCCCAACAGAACTTTCTGCAGTGATGGAAATGCAGTGTATCATCTGCACTATTCAACACATCGGCACTAGCCCCATCTAGGTGGGTATGGAGTACTTTAAATACGGCGAGTGCAACCGAGGAATTGAATTTTAAATTTTATTTAATTTTCATTAATTAAAATGTAAATTTAAATACATATGGTCAGTAACTGCTGATTTGGACAGCACAGGATGGTAATCTCATGTTTTCCAAAATCAGGTTTCTTATTTGGTTCCAAACCTATTCCTCTTGTGGTATTGTTCATCTCAATCCATGGGAATGTTATTTTTCTAGTTCTCTAGCTAAATGCTTTGGAGTCATCTTTAATTCCTTTCTTTCTTTCCCATGCTATAGCTAATCCACTAGCAAATGATTTCAGCTTTACTTTCAGAAAGTATCTAGAATTCAAGTACTTCTCACCTCTTCCACAGATACCACCGTGATTCAGACTCCACCCTTCTCTCTCCCCTGATCTCCCTGTTTGCATTTTTATTCTTCCAGAGCTATCATTTTAAAATACACATTTAAACATGTCACTCCTCTGGTGAGAATCCTCCACTGGCTTCTCATTTCAGAGTAGAAGCCAAAGTATTTGCAGAGGTCTTACATGATCTTGCCACTCCTCATTTTTTCTCCTTTCACTCTCTTAGCAAATATTCCCTTCCAGTAGACCATTGTTGACACAGCTGTGCTCCTGCCTCAGGGCCTTTGCACCTATTGTTGCCGCTGCCTGGAACAATCTACCTTCTGAAATCTGCTGCCCAGGCTTTCTCACTTCCTTTAAGTCTCTTCTCAAATGTCACCCTAGCAGTGAGTCATCCCCATAGTGTATATTTGCTACCACCCCTCCCGCATACTCTGTATTCCCCTATGCTGCCCTTGCCCTTATCACCAGTCCTGACTAACTATATGTTTACTTTGTTTTTCGGTTAAAAAAATTTTTTTTTTGTGGTTATTATCTGTCTCTCTCCCTGGAAAGTAAGCTCTATGAAGAAGGGGCTTTGTTTTTATCGCATTCTCTATCACTCACCTAGGAAACAACCTAGCACATAGAAGATGCTCAATAAATATCTGTTAAATGAATAAATTCATTAATAAATTAATGGCTCTTCTGTGGCTATTTAACATATTTTAATATTATTTAAGACCCTTTATGATTTTGCTTCAATTTATGTTATTTTTTTAAACCATATTTCTTACCTTTGTACAAATCATTCAACTTAATTAGGTCATTTACTTACCCCAGAGGTAGTGTACTTGATGACTGTAGAATATGAATGTTTGAAATAGGAAGTAAGGAACTCAGTCTAGTTTCTGAACTGGCATGCTGTGACACTCTGCCTCACCAGGAACTAGGCTGCCCGATTGTGATCAACATTTAAATCTTATTTTACTGCAGCTGAGTATTCTGCCAACAGGCAATGTCTGTCAAACAGAACTTGACCTGAGTTGTTTGTGGAGCGTGGTCCAGATTAGATACAATTTACCACAAGTCAAATGATTTAACATAAGTCAAATTCTCACCAAAGAAAAATGTACAGGCAAGAGATGACAACTTTCAGATTATGTCCTTGAGTGCTGCGAGGGCATTGACTGTTCTCTTCAAGCAGAATGAGTGCCTAAGGATGCAGGGTTATTGGCGCATCACACCTGTGACGTCTTTCTAGGCAATATGTGGCTTTTCTCTATGCTAGTATAATTATGTTTCATTTATTGCTAATTTAGCGGTTTCTTGAGTCTTAATCTCGTCAACTGTTTTCTCAAAATTCTGGTATTTGAAATTATGCTAGGACCATAAAATGATTGAGAACCATGTTTTTAGCACCTAGGTTTTAGTTTTGCTAGGTCAGTTGAGGCTCTTACTCAATTCTTGCTGCTTATTAATTAATGATTATTAATGTTGTATTTAAAATTCACTTTTTTTCTATTTTTTAAAAATTGAGGTATAATTGCATACAGAGAAGTGAATCAGCTATATGTATACATATATTCCTTCTTTTTTGGATTTCCTTCCCATTTAGGTCACCACAGAGCACTGAGTAGAGTTCCCTGTGTTATACAACAGGTTCTCATTAGTTATCTATTTTAGGCATAGTAGTGTGTATATGTCAATCCCAATCTCCCACTTCATCCCACCCCCTCCTCTCTACCCTTGGTGTTTATACGTTTGTTCTCTACGTCTGTGTCTCTATTAAAATGGTACAGATGAACCTATTAGCAAAGTAAAATTCACTTTTAAGTTTATGAGAATAATTATAGATTTTCCCTGGGTTCCATGTACCCACACTTCTTCTTTTTTCTTGTTGCCCTCTTAGAATTCACTACTGTTTGGTGGGTCACATGTGATGTGGGTTAGTAGGAAGAACTGATGAAGATGGTGAAGTGGTTTAAAAAGCTGAGTGACACATATTTTGAAATATTGTGAAAGGCAGGGTGGGATGACACATCACTGGTCCCACAAAAACTGGAAAATAACTTGTCTTATGACATCTGGCCTGTCAGGCTCTTGTCACCAGATTATACGTGGACATTTACTTAGGAACAAGTCCATCTCCTCCCAGGCTCCTCCTCCCACACTGCACACTTTGAAAATGTATGAAAATGAAATAATAATACTTTTTACAGAGCTCTTTTTAAAAGGGCTTGTGACGCATGATATGAGGAACGAGATAGAGCAGGGTCAGGGTCCTCTTCATGGAACTGACATCCTGGTGAGAAAAGATAGAATACACACAGTTAAAACAAGTGGCATAGAGTGATAAATGCAGCAAGAAAAAAATGAAACCAAGTAGTATGAGAAAGAGTGAGTAGGGTTGAAGACACTTTATATGGGCCGGCCAGGAAGGCTTCCCAGGGGAGGTATTGTTTGAACCCAAACCTGAATCAGGAGCAGAAGGTAGGCAAGTAACGTCTGGCGGCATAGTGTTCCAGGCAGAGGAGGGCAACTGCAAAAACTCTTTGTGGAGCAGACAGGGGGCAGAGTGACAGAAGCTGATGGACACAGAAGCAATGAGGGACAAGATGCAGTCTGATATCTGAGTAGGAAGCAGAGCCTGTGGGACCTGGTACTTCTAGTTAGGGATTTGGGTTTGTCTGAAGGGCAAGGGAAACCATGGAGGGTCTCAAGTAGGAAATGCCAGAGCACTTTAAAAAATACCCTAGTTTCGCTCTTGGTAATGGAAAACTTGATATTTGGAAATTCTTCTTATTAAAAACAACTGAAAATACTGGAATATATATATATATATATATATATATATATATATATATATATATATATATATATTTAAATTTCCTTAAAGTGACAAAGAGCTAATAAAATACTGAGAAATTACTTGGCATAGATCTGGGAATCCAGAGATACAAGTTCAGCTAATAAGGCTGGTTTTGCCCTGAAGCATTTATTTGTGGATCCAGAAAAAGTGGCTGAGAAGCTGAGCTGTACTTTGGGCAACAAAGAGAACAACTGACCTTTGTCTGATGGTAGACAGGCTGATTTTATCTTCCATTGTCTTAGAAAAAGAGTTCCTAATGGTTGAAAATTTTGTTGCAAGGATGTTCATCCAAGTGCTATTTATATTAGCAGAAAATTGGAAGGCACATAACTTTCTAGAAATGGAGGACTGGTTAACTAATCATGATGTGTCCATACAATAAAACACTAACAGGCATTTTAAAAAGTAAAAAGACTAGCAAGAGCTTGGAAGAAGTCTCATAATATGCTCTAAGGTGAAAAAAAATCCTGACTATAAAATATTATGTAGGGGAGTTTGGGATTGACATATACATACTACTATTTTTGAAATAGACAACGAACACAGACTTACTGTATAGCACAGGGAACTCTGCTCAATATTCTGTAATAACCTAAATGGGAAAGAGTTTGAAAAAGAATAGATATATATATATATATGTATAACTGAATCACTTTGCTGTACACCTGAAACTAACATAACATTGTTAATCAACTATAGTCTAATATAAAATAAAAAATTTTTAAATTATGTACACATCCCATTTGTGTAACATTATGTGCATACATGTAGGAAAATATAGAAAAATGTTAACAGTGGTTATCTCTTGGGATTGGGGTGATGTTTAATTTCTTATTTACTTGCTTATATGTCTGTAATAAGAAAAATGCAAAAACCTAATGCAAATTGCTCTGTATTTTTAATGATAAATAAATAGTATATTAGAAAATACTGCAGAAAAGTACAAATAGGAAAATAAATAGTCCTGGAGGCCTCACTTCCATAGAAAATCAATATTAGTATTTGGTTATGAGGCATTGAAATAATTCTTTATAAATTTATGTGCATATAGGCCCCAAAGATTTTATACATGGGATCATAAAACACAGTATTCTGTCGGCTTACTTGTTTTTTTCAAAACTCAAACAATTATAGATTCACATTTTTTAAACCTCACAGTATTAAACTTTACTTCAACTCATTTATTTTATCAATTTTCTATTGATAAATGTTTAAGTTTTTGAAAGTTTCAGTTATTAACAATGGTTCAATGAACACTCATATACATTAATGTAATAAAATCATTAAAAAACATTTACAATAGTATTTACCCTTTAGATAGGTCCCCACAGCATTTACTCAGCCTTCCTTAAAACACAGGCCAAGTAGTTGCCAGGCTGCAAACAAAGCTAACCTCACAAAGTGGTAGAGTGCTGTAGCACGTGACTAAGGAAACTTCTACCCTACAAAATATTTTGCCCCCAAGATGCAATTTAACTGTTTTAGTAAGGAGCACATCTTTTCCTTTATACAATTAACGATCTAGAGTGAGGGAAATGTTGGTTCTAAAGTCATCTTTACTGAAAAGTTAAAGTTATTTATGATGGGCAGTTTTGCTCTTTCTCATTTGCTGGGCTTTCCACAAGGCCATGATGTTCACTTGGGCATAATTCCAAGGGCCTCCATTCTCATTCTCATCTGAGTGGATGGCTCTAGGTTGTGTGAAAATTATGGGGCATGCCACCGAGACCCTAGTATTCGTTTAGTTTGTTTCTTGCTTGGTTATTTTGTTGGTTTATTGATTCTCCAACCAGACCATTACTAAAAGAAATACATGAGAAAAAAATCCCAGGAATATGTTTCAGGGTTTCAGAACAGTAGCAATGAAAATAGTGTTTACACAGAAGTTCAGAAAAGTTACATATAAGAGAATAAAGACTTTTTTCATTATTTAGACAGAGTTGGTTTGACAAAGGTTTTCAGCAAATCACATAACCAAATATAGAAATGAAGGTTGCTGACTCAGGCTATTGCACTAACCACTAAACTCAGCTTCCTCTCTTAGCTGCACAGGGCAGAAACACAGGAAGAAAAAAAATGCCACTCTTTCTGGAACAAGCAGACTTTTGGAAAATGGCTAGTTCTGGAGATTGACCTATACGGTGCATCCTCCTACAAGGTGTGTACCACACCCAGAAACCTTGGAGAAATCATCATGACACAGATGAGATAATCTCGAAACCTTCTGATTTCATGTTGAAGTGATTAATGATGAGTTCTGATGAGAACTTAAATTCTTTACTCTGGAAATAAGTGGTAATTCTAGGACCCCAGAAAATTTAAATCTGTCAATTCTGTTTGTTTGGGCAGTTGATGGGAAAATGGTGTTGTTTCAAGTCCACATATCATGGGCACAAATACACATATTAAAATAAGAAATAAGGCACCAGGTTAGAATGAGGCAACACAATGTCAATGAAGGCAGTTATGTCCAGGAGATAATTTTATTAAAGTGTCATCAGACTATTTGCCAAGTAGAGAATCACATCTTCTCTATCATGTCTCTTATTTCACTATACATAGATTTATATACCTGCAGTCATTCTTTTTGGACTTAAGAGAAATATTTTCTCTGTATCAAGAACAAATTCACATACAAGTCAGTTCTTCTTTATTGTATTAGCTTTGCTTAATTAGCAGATCAGGTCTTTGAGTCCCATCCCAATGTTAGCATGTCTGAATGGACTAATTGTTTGATTGATTCATTCATTCAATTCAGCAAATGTACGTTGAACCCCTACAATGTGCCAGGCATTGTGCTAAGAGCTGGACATACAAAACTGAATAAATGTGAAAAGTCCTTGACTTCATGAAGTTTAGAGTCTGGAGGGAGAGATAGACAATAAACAAAACACTAAGGTAATAATTATAGATGGACAAAATTGCTGTGAAGGACTAAACAGCGTGCTTGATGGGGAATAACAGCATGAACCAATAACGTGTCTCTGGGGAGGAGAAATTTAAGTCAAAACCTGAAGGAAGAAAAGGATTCAGTCAGGAAAGGAATGGAAAGAGTATTTCTAGCAGAAGGAATAACAAGTGCAAGTGGCACGAGGTAAAGTCATAGCAAAATGTAGACACTCATGTCCCAGTCCCTTGGGCCAGATATATCTCTGAATTCAGAATTTGATTTGCATTTTAGAAAGTTAATATAGTGTGTATATGATATGCATATATTTACCCATGTATTATATGTCTCCCATAGACACCTGGGGACAGTACCCTGTAATCACACACATTAATATATCTGCAGTGGAACATGTAAATATTAACACAAAATGGGATAAATAAAGACTATATATTTTTTTGGCACGGCCTTCTGTCAGTTTGCTTCAGGCTTTGCTGCCAAATGAGTTCAGGTCCAATTAGGCTTTGCCACCAACTAAATTATGAAAAAAATCATTTTTCAGAGCCTTTTGGATTTGTGGATTAGAGATTATAGATCTGTAATTTCCCCCACTTTCCCCAATTATTATGACTAACATTCAGTGATTCATTTGTTCAACACTTTCTTTTTTGAAGGATTTTCTATACATCAGGTAGTGTTTTGAATGTCTAGAAATGTATTCAACATGACAATATTTATGTATTTTAAAATAGAAAGCTTACTTTCTTAAATATAGCTATATAAGTTTGAATGTTAATTTTATACCAATATAGTAAAATATTACTAACAACAACTTAAGAGAAACAACAACAAACCCCATAAGCCAGCACAAAGCATCTTGGTGTGTAGGCTAAATCAGAGAATCTAGAATAAGTTCTTGTAAGAGGGTAGTGAGGGGCTAGAATCTACAACTGGCGTCCCTAAAAATCTTTAATGTGATACTCTTCGAATCCATTCAGAAGTTCCCGATACTCACATTTGCTTTTGATAATTAAGGGAGCAATTGTATCTTTTGGATAATTCCTGCTCCAAATACTGAGTTTCAATTCTGTTCTTGCATAGTACCAGATACTAAAGTAAGAAATTTGTAGGCATAATTTCATTTGGTCCTAAAAAATAAGATAGATATGAATATTATTTCCTTTTTACAAATCAAGAAAGAGTTTTAAAAGCAATCTGAAGGGGACACTGGATCTGCATCAGTAGAGCCAGGCATGCCTGGGGGTTTACCCCCTGCTTTCCAGGGTGGCAAAGGACCAATGATTGACAGTTGTGGAATGAGAATGCTCAGGCCCCTCGCATCAGGTTAGGACAACTCTGAGATGTAACGGACACTCCAGAGGTGTACAGTGGACCAGGTGGAGCCAGCCTTCTGCAGAACTGATGAGATCACACCCTGCCTTGGTTTCCTCCTCTACCTGCTTCCTTTCCTTTCTTGCCTTCCAGATCTCTCCCGACTTCCTTTAGCAAGTTGCTTGCTCAAAAAGTCTTGCCTCAGGGTCTGCTTCTGCTTCTGGAGAACTCGGAACAGCCCTGCTGATCCCTGGGGAATTCCCGACCCATGGAAACCATGAGAGATAATGATTGTTGTTAGTGATTGTTGCTTGAACCATGATTTGGGGCACTTTGATAGGCAGTAATAGGTACTCAGAACTCTCTGCCATGTTTCAATACGTGTATGCAGCAAGGAGTTCCTAGCTCTTCCTCAGCAGGATCTGTGGCTCAGTCCATCCCGATCTGACAGACACACATACATTCCAGATATAGGGTTTCTGTTCTCGCTGTAGTGTATCAGCTAACACCACTATCTCAGGGCCCACCGAGTGTCTGATCTGCTGAAACAACATTGCCTTGGATTAAGGCACCCACTTTATAGTAAATAAGGTGTGACAAAGTGTACATGACATGGGATCCACTCGTCCTACGATGAAGCACCTCACTTGGAAGATGCTAACCTGACAGAGCATGGAACAGTCCTTTGAAGGCAAAGCAAAGATGAGGTGTGGTCTTTCAGGGTGTGTTGTGTACCACAGAGTAACAGCCATTACATACCACTGGGTACCCAATAGGAGGAGTATGGAGGTCTCAGAAACAGAGGCAGGAATAGGAGAGGCCCTGCTCATCATCACGTCCAGTCACCTACTTCTTCTTTTTCCTTTGGATCTGCTTCTATAGTTCCTTCTCGCTCCCCCAGCCTGCGTGTACTTCCAGCAGCCACAGCTGTGGCTTTTCACGGACAGGCTGTCCTCTTCGGACTACTGGAGACATTTTACTTGCAAGTGAGGAGGGCTGGAGATGCCCTCCGTTCCCCACAGGGATGCCGGTGCAGGTGTGGGGAACAAAAGCCCTTGCTCTGAAGCTGAACTTGCCCTCTGACTACCCTCGCGCAACCGGGATGAGCTGAGGTCTCATCCTCTCTTTTCTTCTGCTTCAAGGAATCTGACCTAACTCACTCTCCAGGGTCACTAACAAAATAAATGCTGGGATCAGGACCTAGGGTTGCCATACTGAGCAGATAAAAATACAAGATACCCAGTTAGATTTGAATTTCGAATAAACAGCAATTTTTTTAGTATGAGTACATCCCATGCAATATTTGGGACATACTTGTCTTTAATTTTAAACATGGTTTATCTGAATTTCAAATTTAACTGGGTGTCCTATATTCTATTTGGCAACTGTATCAGAACACTAGCCAAAGTCTAATTCCCGTACCTATGAGTTTTTTAATTAATAAATCATTTACAATCTGTAAATAAATTCAATGCACATATTACAAAATTCAAAAGGTAATATTGTAACCAAGCAAGGGCTTTTGGGCAGAGAGCCAAACTTTGACAGTGGGTTTGTAGCAAAGTAAGTGTTCATTGCAGGGCACCAAGCAACGGAGTGGGAGACAAGCTTCAGATCCACTCCAACTTGGTCATTGAGTTGGGAGTGTTTTAAAGGGGAAGAACAAAGAAGCTGGGGTTAATCATCGTTTTGTGACATTTCTTAATTGGAGGTTTGGAAGTCAGAACATCTCTGGTTTACGATTCTCTGGCCACGTGGTCCATGGCTAGGGGTCTGTTAGCTCAACTTGCTCTGGAGAAACAACCTGGTTTGTATGTTAATAATTATTTCTATAATAGCAATTTTTAGTATCAACAACAGCAATTTTAGTCATCTGACTCTGGTTGATTAGTGTTCAATTAGCACAGGATTGAGGTCAGAAGGGACAAGAAAGGGAATAAAGGTTTGGATAGAGAGAGTAATCATAAACTTGACAGGGGAACTTGGTTTTAGGGGTACTCTGTTTCAATTGAGTAAACAATAAGTCTCCCTACACCCCTGTGCCCAGCCACTCAGGTCTCCCATTTAGAGGCTATCATGGTAGCCTGTTTCTTATTTATCTTTCTAGCTATATTCTCTGTAAATGCAGGCACAATTATATATGCATCTCTGTACTTTTCTTTACTAGTTTAACAGCCAATCTTGGAAAAAGATCTTATCAGACCCTCTGGAGTTGCCTTGTTTTTTTTTTTTTTTTTTTTTTTTTTTGCGTTATGCGGGCCTCTCACTGTTGTGGCCTCTCCTGTTGCAGAGCATAGGCTCTGGACGCGCAGGCTCAGCAGCCATGGCTCACAGGCCCAGCCGCTCCGCAGCATGTGGGATCTTCCCGGACCAGGGCACGAACCCATGTCCCCTGCATCGGCAGGTGGACTCTCAACCACTGTGCCACCAGGGAAGCCCCCTTGTTCTTTTTAATAATTACACAGTTACTTTAAAAGGCTCTATTAATAGTCACGTGGATTGTTTTCAGTCTTTTGCTTTTATAGATAACCAAAGTCTTGGCTATCTTGCTTTATTTAATTTAAAGAGACTCCAGAGTCTAAGTACCAAAATGCAGATCAGCAGATTGAAATGATAAATGCTCCTAATAGAACTGAGGAGAGATGTAGGTTACTTGATAATAAGGTAGAGGAAGTTCAATGGATGCTATCTATGTTCTCTGACATTTAAAATTATTCTGCCCTCCAATAAGTATGCTGGAATTCTTTGAGTGGATGTGAATACATTTTGCATGTAATCCTTTATAATAACTCCCCAAGAAAACTAATAACCATTTACCAATACATATATCGTTATCATTTGCCCTAGGAGTGAGAATTCGTGGCATTCTACTTAATGTCACCTGGGAGTCAGTGCATTTTCTAAAAGGAATTACTTGACAGTGGAGTGCCTACCACTCAAATGCACAAAGACAAGAATCTGTTTTAAAAAGACTGTTTCTGGGATAAGCAGAAGGGCCTATAAGCCAGTAGCATTCCTTTCTAGAAAGGCAGCCTTAGAGAAGGAAAAACAGATGAGAGGTAGGCTTCTGGAAGTTTGTTATGTTAATATGTAACAGAAGGGAAGATTCATTACAAGGAAGGAAGACACGGAGCCCAATTTGCTCAGAGTTGAGATATAGGCTGGGTTTGGGGGTTACAGAAGATTGACAAAGGCACGTAGTGTAGTATATCATCAAATAGGGAAGTTCTTGCTGGCTGCTAAAATGATGGAGAAAATGGAATGATGGGGTGGCATGCATGAAGTTTTTGTTATAGACTGATATTTTTTGAGGCAGCTGTGGGGTTAGAAATGTCCCCTGCCCTCAGTAGATTTATAGAATAATAGACTGACATGGAAACAAAGATGCTATCTAAACAAACACAGAATCATTTTGAACAGAATTCATATACTACAATATAAAACATAAGTAATATACATGGTGTAGATTTCTTTAAACTCCTAATTCTCTGCTAGTCAAGCGTATTGAACTAGACCCTGAAATAAGCCTCAGCAAAAGCAGGCTAATGTAGTAAGAATTTAGTTTAAAAGGGAAAATACAGGTTCTTTAATTCCTCCGTATCCTGGGTTTTTCCCTTTCCACAATTAATCTTTTCACTGCCTTTCAAAACTTTCTGGTAGATTTAAAAAATCTAGTTCTATGGTAAATTTATTATTTGGAAAAGGAACACTAGCCGAGTAGGCCCTATAGCTTTGGCTTTTTTTTTTTTTTTTTTTTTTTTGCGGTACGTGGGCCTCTCACTGTTGCGGCGCACAGGCTCCGGACACGCAGGCTCAGCGGCCATGGCTCACAGGCCCAGCCGCTCTGCGGCATGTGGGATCTTCCTGGACTGGGGCACGAACCCGTGTCTCCTGCATCGGCAGGCGGACTCTCAACCACTGCGCCACTAGGGAAGCCCATGGCTTTTTATCTGACAACAAATGTCCACTGGGACAGGGTAGCAGGTATTCTCTGAGTTGTGTGCCTGGTATGTGTGCTCTCACACTTTAGTTTATGTTAAATAAATATCACAGGAACTGAAACAATCTAACACTCTCCTCAGCCACAGGATTTTCTTCAGCACTTCCTTAGAAGTGCTACTATAAATATACAAGCCACATCACCCACTTACAAATAGTACCTGACACCATGCGAATGAGTTTCTTGAACAAACTCATTCCTTTGGGGAGGGGTTAGAGTGCAAAAAATACAGTTTCTTCTAAAAACAAACAAATAAAACACTGATATTTTCCCAGGCATTGCCTGGTAGTATTAGTGTGTCTACACTCCTCTTTCTTATTTCTTACTCTTTTTAGGCTACCTACACTTCATCATTTCCTCACCAGGTAAAAGATGGTAAAAACAGTGAAAATGATCTTTATTCCTAAATCTTCTCACTTTCCTGTCTTCATCAGTCCTCTGATGGACTTTCCTGTTCTCGTGGGTTGGTATCATAGGGGAGGAAAAAGTTTTTCTCGTCCTTCTTAGGTCCTTGCCTGGGTCTGAAAATTAAATTGACAGACAGATGAACAGGAGAGAAGCATACATTTGTATTGAATTTTTACATGTACATGGAGCTTGCACAGGAAAATGAAGGCTGGAAGAAATGATTGGAGCAGGAAGCATTTGTATCAAGAAACAATAAATTTGCAAAGAATTGACAAGAAAAAGGGGTTTGGGGTATTTCCCTGCTGGCACAGTGGTTAAGAATCCGCCTGCCAATGCGAGGGACACAGGTTCGATCCCTGGTCTGGGAAGATCCCACATAACGTGGAGCAACTAAGCCCGTGTGCCACAACTACTGAGCCTGCAAGCCACAACTACCGAAGCCCATGCGTCCCAGAGCCCGCACCACAACTAGTGAGCACAGGCACTGCAACTGCTGAAGCCTGCGTGCCTAGAGCCTGTGCTCTGCAACAAGAGAAGCCACTGCAATGAGAAAGCCGCGCACCACAATGAAGAGTAGACCCTGCTCGCTGCAACTAGAGAAAGCCAGCGCAGCAACGAAGACCCAACGCAGACAAAATAAATAAATGAAATGAATAAATAAAAAATAAAAAAGTAAATAAAAAATAAAGTGTACAATTCACTGGTTAAAAAAAAACAAACAAAAACAAAAAGGGGTTTGGGCGAAGGGTGGTAAATTGTGAAGGAGCAACTTGGAAGATAAGAGTTAGTTTAACAAGCTTGTTTTGCAGATTCTTCTGGTGCCTTCTCTGGGTTAAGAGTCTGTCTCCAGTGAAAGGAGAATTTATTTCCTGTATTTAGGCAGAAAAGAGGGTAACTTTATCTGCATTTACTGCTTCTTAATTGCCTTCACCTCAAAATAATTTTTATGTCAAAGAGGCATACTTTGGGATGACATTCTGGTTTCCTTCAGCAAATAGGAGTCATGAAATTAAATAACTCTAAGCCCGGAGGTACTTGGAAGGCCATCTGGTAGAAAAATCCAGGAGAAACAAACATAGACTCTCAGATTTTCAGGGCTGGAAGGAAACTTAGGAGAATACAACCCCATATCACATATTTGACTCTCTCTGGAAATAGGTAGAATTATTAAAAGCTATTTCTAGCTTTTTGAACCCTTAAATTTTTTAAGCCTACTCACTTCCTACCTTCAAAACACTAATTACCAATTCCTAACTTTCAAACCAATAGTATATAAAAATGTCATAATTATTGAAATTAACACAAAAAAATAACATTATATGTCACTGCCTAAATTATGTTCACAATTTATTTATTTTGCTTTAAAACAGTAATTCTTTCTTTCCCAAGATAATCTTCCAGTATATTTTTCTATTTTCTCATTTCTCATAACAGTGAAAAAACAGATATTATCTCTGTTTTCTTCTTTTTCTCTTGGTTCAAATCTCAAAGGGTATTGAACTGGAAACTTGAGGGGCCTAATTAGCAGAGAAAATAAGATAAGAAAAAGTAAATACAATAAGCTATTTAAAAAATCAATACTGAAGCAGAGGGGACCTTAGTTAGATATCATCTAGCAAAATATCTCCATATTGTAAGATGAAGAGAGGAAGATACAGAATGTTTGTGTGACTTGTCCAAGGATACACAGAGGCTTAATGGTAGAGCCTCTGCAAGGTCCCATTCACTTGACTTCCAGACAGGGCTCTAAGAAAGATCTCAAGAGAAACTTCAATGCATAAAGAGTATTTTGGTTTCCCTCGGTTTCTGAAAACGTGTTTACTAGGCATTTGGATTCTAAGAAGTTATTTTCTTCTTTCCTTTGTTCGTTCCTTCCTTCCTTCTTTCCTTCCTCTCTCTCTATTTCTTCCTTTCTTTCCTTCTCTATACTAAGCAGCTAACTCCAATTTAAACTCTTTTGGCTTCAGAATTATAGGAAATATTTATCTATGGAACCAATTCAATTCTCAGACAATTCTCAGTGTCTGGAAAGCACTCCAGAGCCTCTCAGTTCTTGGCTATTTACAATGATGAAGGGAAGCAGTAGTATAGGTAAATCCAAATGAAGAAATAATTCTTGAGAAATTTCAAACTAAATTAAATATGGAAATTAATAACTAGATTGATATATTAATGGGATCATCCTTCTTAGGCAAGGCATATATACCAGAATGTTTAGGGCTTTGCTTTCAAAAGGAGGGGACTTACCTGACATCGTTCAACACTATCCCTACAGCCTGTAAAATAAATTTTATAAGAGCAACTAATATTTTGGAATATACTTCAGATAGGAGAAGTCTAAGCAATTGGTTATGGTTTGTTTTAAAGTATGGAATATATTCAATATATGAAGGAAAGTGGATAGTAGAGCTGATAGGCCTTCTGTGATAAAGTTCCTAGGGTGGATCTCATTTGGAAATGCTAAAAAGTTGAGAGAGGAACCAAGAGGAGTGATCACTTGTAACAATTTCTAGGAATATTATTAACGACGCTTTCCCTGTAACCCATTGTGCTCATTCCTGCCTGCCCCCCACCCCAGTGAATTATTTTTTCAAATTCATTCCAACTCTGTGCATGTCCTCTCTTCTGATTATCATTATCTTTCTGATTCTCACTTTTTTTTTTTTTTTTTTTTTTTTTTGCGGTAGGCGGGCCTCTCACTGTTGTGGCCTCTCCCGTTGTGGAGCATAGGCTCTGGACGCGCAGGCTCAGCGGCCATGGCTCACGGGCCCAGCCGCTCGGCGGCATGTGGGATCCTCCCGGACCGGGGCACGAACCCGTGTTCCCTGCATCGGCAGGTGGACTCTCAACCACTGCTCCACCAGGGAAGCCCCTGATTCTCACTTTTTAAAGAGAGAAGGTAAGCTACTGGTTTTATTGAAAAGGAATTCCATATTTTACATCTCTTCTCTTTGAAGATTTTGCAAAGTAGACATCATGAATAATTTAGAGTTTTCTTTTATTGGAAACATTTTTTAAAGACTGCATCAACACATGGGAAATAAAAAGATGTTCCGATACAAAATGAAAAGATGCTGACCTGTCAGTTCACTGTCCTAAAGACCAGTGTGCATCCATGCATCACAGAAGTTCTCGAATGATTGTTTTTCAAACTGCTAGATGGGAAGAATACAAATGGATGAAATTCTTCTTCATTCTCTGAAGATGGCATAGTTCCAGATTCTTTAGACTCTTTTTATTTTTAAGGATCATGTGACCCTTTGCATTTTCTGTTTTCTTTAAGTTGATTCTTCTTATATAAAGGATTCCAGAATCAGACACCTTTATGGACAAGTGTTTTGCTAAAAAGCAGTTCTTCCTTTATCTATAGATTTTCCTCTTTCAGGCCATTCCCACTTCCTCTTCCTTAAATATCTCATTTCCCAGTTTTTGACCACTAGGTGTCATAAGTATTCACACAAATGCCTCAAAGATGTAAAAATAAATTTCTCTTAAAATGAGCCCCTGAATATATGACTTTCCATATGCAATCTTATATGACTGGGGCTCACGTATTAGCTCCAATTTACATGTGATTCAAATTCAGATTAGAAAGTTCAGGAAGAGTCACAAAATCAAGGAAAAAATGAAATGGAAATCTTGTGCTGTTTAAATGGTTTGTCAAAGGGGCAAACCTGTGTAGCTTTGAACTCTGCAAAACTTGTTCCTTCCAGACCCCCTTCCTTACTTGACCTCCAGAGGTTCCTTTAGACTCATTGTATGAAATCAATAGGCACCCCCTTTTAGGAATGGGGTTCACAAGAGCACATTGAAATAGCCTTTGGAGATCTTTGCATTACTTTGCAATAGTGATACTCATGAGACACTGGAACCCACTATCATTCTACTTATTTGAGTTTCAGCTGAAGGGGCTGACACATTAGAAAATTATTTTCAAGTCATGGCTTTTTAAAGCTAGGTTGATCAATTCTAACCTTTTCATTTTGTGTTGGGGAAATGATACCTGCAGTAGTTTGCTCATTGTCCAAAGATGTTAGCAGAACTACACATTGGACACACGTCTTCTGACTCCTAGGCATCCGAGGTCTTCTGTGTAGTTTTTACTGTTCTTAGGATAGATTCATGTATCTGCCTAGGAATTTTGAAAAAAAAAATAAACCAAAGTATTCCTTAGACTGTGTTCAATATTATAACAAAAATCTTAGCTCAGTAAGCTTCCTCTGTAGAGATTTAATGTTAAATACAGAAGTAGCCAGTTAGTTGTTGGCACAATGACAGGAAACAAATTTTAATGCTCTCATTTTACAGAATTTGCAGCTTTCATTTTAATTCACACAGATGGAATAACTGTTCCATTTAACTTTTCTTTGTATTGCAAGTCAACCAGACCCATACATATCTTTCAATGAATTTTTTTAAGGAAGATGACCATATTTAATGAAAAGATAATCTTTTGGTATTCTAAGTAGAAAAGAATACTACTGTTGTTCTCACCAAGATAGGCTTAGTCATCTGACTATAAAAACAGTGAAAATATTGCATTTTAAGTAGCTGTACCATAAAATAATGAATTTTATTTGTGTAAGGTACTTTATTACTTGAGATGAGAAGCGCTGTCCTTGTATAATCAAAAGACCTGAAGGGTCCATGTCCTTGGTGTTCACTCGGTTCCCATGGAGAGGACACTCCATATCCCTCTGGTAAATATGGCCCTTTTGTTTATTCTGACTGAGGCTTCCATGGCAAGTCCAGGCGCAGAATTTCTTTGGGGTAAGAATTTCCCCCTAATTACAATACTAAACAATTGCTTTACCTAAATTCTCTTATACAAATTTTGAAAGACTGAATTAAAAATTAATTCTTTGGCCACAATGACAGTGCATGGAACTAGTTAAATTGGTAATTCTGAGCATTGTTTAAGATGTTTTACCAAAAAATGTTGTAAGGTCAAATAAGTTAGAGAAATAGGCTGTGTGTTTGAAATCCTTTCTTAGACATTAAAAATGCTGCTTAGCGTTATTACAGACTGAAAAATCCTACAGTTAAGAAACTTGCTCAAATCTATTGAAGCTAACATTTTCCAAGCGTCATTGGTCAGAAACGTTAATTGTAAAATATCAAATAACATCTTGTGAAAAACAGGTTGAGAAATCGATTGCCCAAATGACATACAATCTTAAATCAACTACTCTGTTTCCTGCAATGTGCAATCCTTCTATTGGATTTTTATCTCATTTATTGTCAGTATCTAAACAGTATTCCCTTTGCCTCCATGGCTACTTTCTGGCCAGTAAGAGTCATAGTTGCGGCATGAAAAGCCAAAGCCCTGCTAAGTTTATGCACAGAAATTTCCAAGTATCAATATCCTGTCAACAGATGGACTATTTTAAAATATTACTTTCCTGCATGTTATAAAACAGTTGTTTCAGTTGATTTCCTCTAACCCATTTATTTTCTTTCACTTAATGTAAAATTTTTCCATGTCAGAGTCCATGATTGATTACTAGAGGTCAAATAAGCCTGGACTAAAAATACAATTGTTGTATTTCCTGGGAGTTGACATTTTGGCTGTTACCTTATTGTAGGAGTAACTTTCACATTCAAGATAGAATACAAACTCGTTAGTGTGGCATAATAGGTTGAGTGCAGTCGTTTCTAAGGTGGTATGGAAGTGGTACACCCAGATCACCACTGGTTATGTGGGATTATTAGCACAAGAAAGTGAGATAAAGCAAGGTAACCTGGCTACTGTCTCAATTTCTTGTTATCAGTTGGCCTTGGGTCCTGATACTTCCATAACTGGCTTATTCCATAAACCTCACAGAGATTGTTAACAATATTTCTGGATACAGCCATTGCTTAAGTGATTTGCTTTCCCTGTGAGTATTTTTTATTTCTATATTCTGCGAGAGAGAATTCATTTAGATTATTTTGTCACCATCCCATACAAAGAACTCTTACTAAGCAGTTTTATCCCAAGCTACTGCAAAGACCATTAACTACCTTCAAGTTCAAGTTCAATCCAGAAATTAGCCCAAACTCTAAATCCATTACTTATGTGCAGAGTATCAACATTTTCTTCTATTGATATACATGCCATGAATCCTACAAAAAATTTTCTATAAAGAATTACTTGCTCTTTCTCTCATCAAGGGTGATATAATGATTGTGGTTGTGGGAACCCAGAGTTTCATAGAATTTGTTTTGGTCCAAGACATATTATGATCTTGTTACCCCCTGCTACTTCAACTGTTATCCCATTACTCTTCTTCTTTCTTTATTAATAATAAATGGATTACTAGTCTCCAAATATTCCATGATTTTTCTTGCTGTCCTTTCTTGCATATGTGCTTCTCTTCCACTGGAATGCTGTTCCCTTCCTTTATCACACAATTGAATTCTTCTCATATTTCCAGATTTGGTTCAAGTGATACCTCTTCTAGGATATCTTTCATGTTCATTCCTAAGCTCAAAGAAAATTTTAATTGCTATAAAAAATTGAAATTAAAGACTTCAATAGCTAGCAAATTACTTGGGATAGGAGTAGTTGCTGTATCACACAATCCTCAAAATATATAATTTTTCAAATATGTATGATAGAAGTTTACTTCTCAATCACATTAACTCCCAAAGAGATTAGTGGGAAACTTTCCTCCAACTAGTGATTTAGGATTCCAGCCTCGTTCTGTCTTGTAGGTTCACCATCTGACACTGTGCTTATCTGCATTCAGCTAGTGGAAGAAAAAAAAAGAGTGAAGAAGATATAACCACTTCTTAACAATCTTGATCTGGAATTAATACACGCTTGTTTCCATTACTAAGAACAAGTCACATGGCCCCACCTAGGTGTATTGAGGTTGGAAAGTGTGTTGCCTGACTGGGTTGCAGTTCCTGGTAACAATTCCAGGAAGGAAATGCATACATTTTGGGCATAAGAGTTAGCTATCTCTGCTACAGTTAATATTCTTATGTTTGCAATGACATAAACTCCAACTTAAGAAAGATTAAGCACCAAGGTTGTTTTAATGAAGTCATCCAGGGAGTTGTTCAGAGAAGCCAAGGAAGAGCTGCAGGGATGGGGCAAACTGGGGAACTTCAGATATAGGACCTGGAGACACAATGTCATCATGGTTGTCCTTTGTCTCTGTTTTTCCTGCTTATTGATTTTGTCCTCTTCTATTGCAGAGAGATGGATTCATATAGATGGTGGGGGTGTGGGAAGGTAGCCAATTCCCGGCTTAGAGCCTCCAAATTTTGTGATTCCAGAGCAAAGTAAGAATACGTTTTTTCCCCATTTTGCTATATAAAAATTTCACAGACAGATTCGACAATTTGGCTCATGTGTTCACCCACTGAACCAATCACTGTGGCTACTGCTAAGAAGTGAGATATATATAGGGCATTTGTGGACCCAGCCCCTACATGACTTGGGACATTATAATCTTATTTCAAAAAGTCCTAGAGAAAGTGGAAGAATTTTATTGTCAAGGTGGATACAAACTTGGGATATAAACTAGATTAGAAGAAGGGCTTCAACACATTGGAGAAGTGTATGCAGCAAATAAGGAGTATGGGAGCAGGTCAGCTTCTGCTGTTTTAGCTGAAGTCCAGGCTTTGTTGTTCCAGTTATAGAGCACAGGCAGAGCAGACTGAGCATAATTCTGAAGGGCCCTAGGATTTTTGGAATGGTAAATGAGCATCAGCTTCACTGTAAAATCACCAGCTGCATCGGCCCCTAACAAAAGAGTCAGCCTGTCTTTTGAAGATTTGAAGTCAGGCATTGACGTCTCCTCTCTAGATAAGAAAGTCTAGGTGGCATCTTCTTCCAATATAGGGTGGTTTCATATACACTGAAAGTCTGTTGTTCCGTGTAACCACCTTCATTAATCATCTTAACTAGATCTTCTGGATAACTTGCTGCAGCTGGTATATCAGCACTTGCTGCTTCACCTTGCACTTTTATGTTATGGAGATGGCTTCTTTCCTTAAACCTCATAACCAACCTCTGCTCGCTTCAAACCTTTCTTCTGCAGTGCCTTCATCTCTCTCAGACTTCATGGAATTGCAGAGAATTAGAGCCTTGTTCTGTATTAGGCTTTTGGCGTAAGGGAATATTGTGGTTGGTTTGATCTCCTATCCAAATCACTAAAACTTTGTCCATATCAGCAATAAGGCTGTTACAGATTTCTTTTTTATTATTCATGTGTTCACTGGAGTAGCAATTTTAATTTCTTTCAGGAACTTTTCCTCTGCATTCCCAACTTGGCTAACTGTTTGGTGCAAGAGTCCTAGCTTTCATCCTATCTTGAATTTCACCATGCCTTCCTCACTCATATTAATCATTTATAATTTTTGATTTAAAGTGAGAGACGTGTGACTTTTCCTTTCACTTGAACACTTAGAGGCCACTGTATGATTATTAACTGGCCTAATTTCAATTTTGTTGTGTCTCAGGGAATAGGGAGACCAGAAGATATGGAGAGAGAGGGAAAGGCTGGTGGGTGGAGCAGTCAGAACAAAGGATTTGAATAAATATTTTTCCAAGGAAGACATACAAATGGCCAACAGGTACATGAAAAGGTGCTCAACATCACTAATCAGGGGAATGAAAATAAAAAGCACAGTGAGATATAACCTAACACCTGTTAGAATGGCTATTTTAAAAAAGAGATAAAACATGCTGGCGGGGGTGTGGAAAAAAGGGAACCCTCGGGCACTGTTGGTGGGAATGTAAATTGCTGTAGCCACTATGAAAAACAGTATGGAGGTTCTTCAAAAAAAATCAATAATAGAACTACCGTATGACCCAGCAACCCCACTTCTGACATACAAAGGAGACAAAACCATTATCTAGAGAGATATCTGTACTCCCATGATTGCTGCAGCATTATTCACAACTGCCAAGGTATGGAAACAACCTAAGTGTCTGTATATGTATGTCGGCCTTAAAAAAGAAGGAAATCCTATCATTTTTGACAATATGGGTGAACCTGGAGAACATCGTGTTAAGTGAAATAAGCCAGACAGAGAAATGGTATCATTTTTATGTAGAATTAAAAAAAAATACATAGATAGTAGAAAAGTGGTTGTCAGCAGCTGTGTCGTGAGGGAAATAGGGAAAGATAGGTAAAAGGGTATGAACTTTCAGCCTTAAGATGAATAAGGTCTGAGGATCTAATGTCTAACATAGTGATTGTACTTGATAACACTGTATCGCATAATTAAAATTTACTAAGAGAGTAGAACATAATTGTTCTCACCAAAAGAAAAGGGGGTAATATGGGAGATGAAGGATGTGTGAGTTCACTCTATGAGGGGAATTCTTTCCCAAAGTACAATGTATATCAAATCATCACATTGTCCACTTTAGATATCTTTCAATTTTATGTTCATTATACCTTAATAAAACTGAAAACAAAAAGAAAAAGTTAAGTCAGGGTTTCTCAACATTCTTTTTATTATTATCCCCCTAAAGAGCCATTATTTTCCTAGTAACCATTATTTCCTATGAAATTTTAATACCAGTATTCTGTATATCTGTTTATGTTCCTTGGCCCTTTTGAGGCACATAAACTATTGTAATATCTAAAAAAATTGTCACTCTCCCAAGAACAAATAGTTGCTGGTGGGGCATATTGCCCCCACTTAACCCATGGGTGAAGTGAATGGCACTGCTTTCAATATCATCATAATTAGTTGAATAGTAAAAGAACACTCCATTTGTAGTCAGTTTTCTATGGGGGAGTAAAATACCAATTCTAACTTGTACTATCTCTCTCGTTTATTTTAGAAAAATCATTCAATTTCCTTATTTCTCACATATTAAATAGGGTAAGGTTAAAATAATAAGCAAACAAAGAAACAGGATGGAAAATACCCTATCTTATCTTGTCTTATCTTATCTTCCTACATCACAGGGTTGCTGTGAGAGTAACTTCTCCCAAAATCAGTTGATTTATCAAGATGGGACTCACCACAAGACTGATTGTGAGCTCCTCCTTCACAAAACCAGAGTTTTGATGTAATTAACATAGAAAGAGCCTCGGGTGTTTGCACAGTAGTAATGGGAATGTGGCAATGATCTTTGCATTTCAGTTGAGCAAACAGTCAGATAACAAGCTTCTTTAGTGGAGACTTTGTCTAGACATAAAAGGGAACTCATGCCCTAATGGAGGAAAAAAATCACAGAGGGAAATCTTAGAATATTTTCCTCTTAGAAACCTTGAAAACAATATCAAACACTGCTTGATTTCAGTGAATTATTTGCAATCAAAGACTGGACTAGGTGAGTGCAAATCATTCCTTCTAATATTTTATCCATTGCTTTTTATAATGGGCATAACTTATCTTTAGTTAAGCAAGGTTTCAATGTAAACTTTCATTTTTAACCTCAGTTTATTAAGTATAACATCTGCAAGCTGGTCTTATAAAATGCATTTAACTTTGAACTCTTGAACTCTCAAAAAATCTGAAATAAACAATTTGTTGAAAAATATTAATACATCTAATGTTTATTAAGCACATAGCATATGCCAGACCCTGGATTAGGTGTGTTACAGCCATGGTTTCCAACCCCTATAGCAACATGTAGAGTTAATATTACATACTGTATCAATTGTCTGTTGTAGCAACGGTCATTTTATTTACTCCTGCGTCTGTGGGTCAGCAATTCGGGAATTCTACCGATCTTGCTTGGGGTCACTCATGCGGCTGCAATTTGTGGGCAGTGAGGCTGGGAACTAGTTGATCAGTCTAGGGAGCCTCAGCTAGGACAGCTTGTCTGTGCTCCACGTGATCTCTCTTTCTCCAGCAGGTCAGCCTGGGCTGGATCTCAGAGCTATGGCATCCCAAGAGGGCAAGAATGGAAGCTGCATAGCTTCATGAGAACCAGACTCAACTCACACAACATTACAGTACTTTCGTTGCATTCTACTGGTCAAAGCAAGTCACAAGGCCAGCCCATATTCAAGAAATGTGGAAACAGACTCCACCTCTTGATGGGAGGAGCTGCCAAGTAATTGTGACCATTTTTAATCTAATTAATTGCACATTTTCTTATAGATGAATTGTTATTTATTTTGAGAAATCTCCTAGTAAACTTTTATTTTTAAATCCACCATCTTCAATGTAGTACAATAAAGAGATAGGGTAAGGAAATAAAAACTTGTAACAATTTTATGCATGTAGTGACTCAAATTGAAGAGAAAATTCTTATTGTTAAAATTGACATGAGTTGTGAGTTTTAGAGATAAGTCAAACAAATATACTTGGGGTATAGACACTTCACTCAAATGTTGTCTGTGTTATGGATTATTTTATCATGGAGTGGTGAGTTAGGCTGGTCCCAGAGGTTTAGGCAATGCTTGCTGCTCTGGAGCCTTGCCCTTGAGCTAAGGCTGTGAGGTGGGCCCACTCATAAACTAGAAACTGGTGGGGGTGGGACCTTCATGGGGACTTTAGCTTTGGTACAGCCCCCTTACCTGCTCTTTGTTTCCAGAGCTGGTAAAGAGATGCTTTCTCTGCAGCTTGAGCCAGAGGGTAGGAGTAATCTGTCAAATGAGCTTGGTGTTGTGAGGGTTAGTGGTTTGTTTTCCCTTCGTAAAAAGAGGCAGGTGAGCACGGTGGACCTTAGGATTGCACAGATCTGTTTTGCTCTCTGTTCTATCATTTTATTTTATTTTATTTTTGCGTGTTCCAATAAAACTTTATTTATTTTTAACTTATATTTTTATTGAAGTATAGTTGATTTACAAAGTTATCTCAACAAAATAAAACATATAACCCAGTTATCTCGCCATTCAAATCACATACTAAGCTTTCAGTACAAAAGACTGGTTCAAAATGAAGCAACTAACTTTTTGATCCAAGGTAAATCATCTACAATCTGGGAAGGAATTTCTTTTACTTCTCTCTTACAAAATCACTATCTTTTAAATTATTTTTAAAAAATATGATGTATCTTGCAACTAGAGATTATCATATTAAGTGAAGTAAGCCAGAAAGGGAAAGACAAATACTATATGAGATCACTTATATGTGGAATTTAAAATATGGCATAAATGAACTTGTCTACGAAACAGAAACAGACTCACAGACATAGAGAACAGACTTGTAGTTGCCAAGGTGGGGGGCAGGGGGGGCGTTGGGGAGCGATGGACTGGGAGTTTGGGGTTAGTACATGCAAACTATTACATATAGAATGGATAAACAGCAAGGTCCCACTGTATAGCACAGGGAACTATTTTCAATATCCTGTGATAAACCATAATGGACAAGAATATAAAAAGGAATGTATATATGTGTATAATGGAGTCACTTCACTGTACAGCAGAAATTCACACAACATTGTAAACCAGATATACTGCTCTATCATTTAAAATTGTTATTTTCTAGTTTCCGAACTCTAGGCAAACTTATCTTTCCGATCTTTAGTTTCCTCATTTTCAATATGGAAATAATACATAACTCATAGGATTGTTGTAAACACTAAATAATTAATGGCATTAAGGTATCAATATAGTTCATGGCATGAGGTAGATGCTTATTACATGAGTAATTATGAGTAGAAGTAAATTAAGTTGAATTTTACTTTCCATAGATAGCTTATGGGGCCATATTTATATTATTTATTCACTTATTCAAAAAAAATTTATGGGGGGCTTCCCTGGTGGCGCAGTGGTTGAGAGTCCGCCTGCCGATGCAGGGGACGCGGGTTCGTGTCCCGGCCCGGGAGGATCCCACGTGGCGCGGAGCGGCTGGGCCTGTGAGCCATGGCCGCTGAGCCTGCGCGTCCGGAGCCTGTGCTCCGCAACGGGAGAGGCCACAACAGTGAGAGGCCCGCGTACCACAAAAAAAAAAAAAAAAAAAAAAAAAAAAAAAATTTATGGTGCCGCTTCTGTGTGCTACGTACACTGTTGGGTTTTGGGAATATGGGTACATCGCAGACAGGGTCTGTGGTCACATAGAGCGTGTAGCCTAATCTCCTCATTACTCAGAGTGTGGTCTAAGGACCAGCAGCATTGGCATCACCAAGGAGGTCGTTAGAAAGGCAGAATCTCAGGCTCCCTCCCAGACCTACTGACTCAGAGTCTGAACTTTAACAATTTCTTCCACATGATTTGTGCACATTGACATTTGAGAAGCACTGCTCTACTTAAGTGGATGGAGTCTACGACATTTACTCCATTTGGTACCTAAAGGTGTCCTGGACTGTAAATCTGAGATACAGAACTAAAAAGTGTAGATATAACAAGCTAGAAAGAGTTTGGTTTTAACTACCTTACATTAGCAGAAAGAAATCAGCGAAGACCAACATGTCAAAGTATTAAAGAGAAAATAATGACAATAAAAGCAAAGGCATGCATATTCTAGGGTCCATTCTTTCATCCTCGGTTTCCTTGGTGGTGAAGGATGTGGTACAAGCTTTGACATTACCAACCCCACCCTGTCCTACACACCCCACCCTCAGCTTTGCTATATTTAGGGGTTTCTTATTGAGGGAATGATATGGTTAAGGCACTTTTCATGGGAGAAGATTTCACTTGCTGAATGTGCCCATGTCTGGGTCCCCTTAAGGATTTTTATCAATGATGTGAATAAAGTCATAGAAAGGAAGCTTTCATATTTACTAAGGACACAAATCTGAGAAGGTGTGGAAGAAACTATTAGTTGCCTCCCAGTACCTGTCCTCACCCTCTTACTTCATAGAATTAGCCTGAAACATAGCTGCCCAGAACAGATATTTCATTTTTCAGCCTCTCTTGCAGGTAGATGTGGCCTCGTGGCTACATTCTAACTAAGGGTCTATAAACCAAAGTGCTACATGGAATGACACTTTTGAGTGGTCATCTTAAATAGGCTGATGAACTTCTTGGCTCTTTCCTCCTTCTTGCTGGCTGGAGAGTAGATGTGACAGCTGAAGCTCTAGCCTTCATCTTGGACCATGAGGTAAAAGAGGTGTTTAGGATGCTAGAACCCAGCCAAAGGGACCAGGGTCCGTGATGATCACAGTCATCACCCCAGTCCCGCGGGCTCTATCTATGGTCTTTGTTCACATAAGATAGAATACGTTTCTGTTTCCTTTCAGTCGTGGTATCTTAGTGTCATGTAATTCATAGCCAAACCTAATCCTAGCTAATCCAGAGAACTTGCTTATATAGCGAATAATGAATCCAGATTCAAAAGCTCTTAGGGGGAGGGATAAATTAAGAATTTGGGATTAACAGATACACACTACCATATATAAAATAGATAAACAACAAGGACCTACTGTATAGCACAGGGAACTATATTCAATATCTTGTAATAACCTATAAAGAAAAGAATCTGAAAAAGAATATGTATGTATACATATATATATGTATAACTGAATCACTCTGCTGTACACCCGAAACATTGCAAATCAATTGTATTTCAATAAAAAAAAAGCTCTTGAGGGACTGAGATGATAGTCAAAGCTGTTGTGAAATAAAATGGAATAAAATGTAAATGCCAACAGTTTAAAAATATTTCCAAAAATAAACGAGGAGAACTGGCTAAAGAGTAGTTTGTATATAAAAACTTGAGTGTGGGTTGGGTGGGGAAGTTGTCAGACACAAGTTTCAGATGGGTGAACAGTGTAAGAAGGCTGTTTACAGCAAATGTCAGGTTAAGCTAAGCTAAACTGTACCCAGACCAAGGGAGGTTCAGACCTTCAATTTTCTGCATTGGCACAGCACCTCTGGAGTACTGTGTTCACTTCTGGGCCCATATTGTTCACAGTGTCACATATGAGAGTTACAAACTAGATTGTCTAAAGGGCGAACAGAATGGCATAGTGTCTGACAACCATATCACAGTCAATGGAAAGGAGTATGAAGTATTAGCCTGAAGACGGGAAAATGTAGGAAATACAGGGGAAATGTACCTTCAACTATTTAAAGGGTTGTCATGTGGAAGAGTGTGATGGCTAATTTGCTTTTTTCCCAGAGGGAATACTTAAGACCAACGAATAAAATGTACTAGAGGCAAAATTCTGCTCTATATAAGAAACCATTGGTCAGTAACTCAGGCTGTCTCAAATGAGAATGCACTGCTTCGTGAAGTGTTAAGTTTGATCATCATAGAATCAACAGGGGCTCTGACCTTCATTTGGTGCTTTCTATGGGGCAGGTGCTTTGCATGTGTTTTCTCATTCGGTCCTCACAAACCCGTGAGGCAGACTCAGTTTTTACCTCTGTTTTACAGATTTGGAAGTCGAGGCTTAGAAAAGTCAAGTAACCTACCCAATACGGTTCTGCAGTGAAAGGCAGAGCCCCGCTGGGAAGCTGCTTTGCCTCCCCTTCTAGCTGTCCATCCACAAAAGCCGTTGGGCACAGGCTGGCCACTTAGGGCAGGGGCAGCTGGTGGTACTGCAAACCAGGTTCCTGAGTTAAGCCACATCTAGAAAAGCCTCTACTTCTTTATCTTGAAGTCATTTTCTTAACTCTAGTAGTAGTATTGAGACTGTGTGCAATATGGCAGGAGAAACCCCACTGGGTTGACCTAGGAACCTGAAGGTAAAAAGGGAAAATCATGGGACAAGTAGGGGAAGGGATAAAACCACCTAAATTTAAACGTTGAATTTTCCCCTTCTAGTTGTATAGTTTGGGACAGGACATGTAAACTGTTCGAACCTCAGTCTCCTAATGAGCAAAATCCAGGTAATTATAGCCAACTTGCACAGTTGTTGTGATAGCTAAAAAATAGAAGGATTAGCTCAGGCCTGTTGGCAGGGAAGATGCTCAGAACCGGTCAATAATTCTCACTGACACCTGGCATGTGCTGAGGTGTGTATTAGTTGCAGCTCGTGGTTAGAAAAATTCAAATACTAGAGTTCCTCCAGGATTTAAAACAGAGAATTAAACTCATCTTGACTATATGATTTTTATGATGCCTTATTCACGATTTGTCTAGAAATTTAGAACTTTGTTCTTTTGATGAAACATACATTGTAGGGAAGGGAAAGCTAAAAATAACTTTTCCCAGGCTCACCCAAAATTAGGGTTCTGCATATGATTTAGGTTTTGTCTATCAAATGCACTCATGCAAGACTTGAATAAGTGAAAAAAATAAACAGGAACAGAGGCACAGAGGCCGTGGCATGCAAGTGTTGGGGAAATATAAAAACAAGATCTCCTGCCAACCCAGAAATCCTCCCCACAAAAATAGAAAAGAAAAAAATTTTGTTATTGAATAAGCCTGAACCAGAATGTGACGTGAATTACAGGTAATCTGGTAGGAGACTGCAAAGAGAGAAAGGAATCTCACCCTTTTATGCAGCCGAGCAGACACAACCCATTCCATCCGTGTTCTCAAGATAAACAGCACAGGACAGCACAATTTATCACACATTGTTGGTCCTAAATTCACTTGGTAATTAGGGTAACCACCTGTGTTCATTGTCTTTACCCAAAGGAAAAATAAATTTCTTATATCATTATGACAGGAGGCAGGTTTGCAACCTAGAGGCAGGAGCCAGCTGAAGTTAGGCTTCTACCCTCCCATAACAACTGAGAGATAGGGACGTTTTCTTCCTTGATGCTAACATTTCACAGTTGGTTTCTAGGTTGAGGAAACATTCCTGGGTTATAAAATTGTCAAGAGGCATATTTAGTTTTTAAAAAGAATTACAAATATTTCAAAGAAACAGGAATTATAAGTTTTCTAAAGTGAATGTTCTAAGAAAAGGAAGAGGGAGAAATGCTTCACTTTTTTTCGGTAGAAAGAATTAAAATTTTTTTCTTACTTTTAATTTGTTTTTGCCCTTCTATAACTCATTATGGGTACACGGTCCAGAGGTCAACATTTAATGGTGGCTTTCCATCCTCTTACCCCGATCAACAATTGTAGGAAATACTCTTTCCTTATATGATGACTAAGATGATGGTCAACTTGAGACTGCAGCTTCCTGACTTGCCAGCTTCCTGATGATGACAGTTAGCAGTCCGTTGCTGGGCTTGTTCTGTGGTGTTGATCTACAGCATCCTGGATTTTGTACCTCCAACATTTCCAGTTAGTTTGTATGTACCAAATTCACTGTATTAAATCCCTTTCTTCTTAAGTACCTGAAGTGGTGTCTGTTTTCTACAAATGAACTCCATCTAATTTCAAATCTAATAAAAATATTTCATCTAGTGAGCCACAACTCTGCTTTAGACAAAGTTTCTTTAAGATTATTAGTTTAAACAGATGTCTAGAATTTGATACTTTAGATGATTTTACTAGTGAAATTAATACTCTAACAGGCATAGGTAAATACCTGTTAACTTTTGATTATTTTATGGATAATATAAAATAAATGAGACTTGAGTGTGTTCTTAATTAGTTTGGGGAACTTCAAAAGTGGATTTCCTTTACAGGGATTTCTTTTTTCTTTTCCTTCTTTTTTCTCCTTCATGTAATAAAAGAAATGCAATTTTTGAGTAAGGTAGTCCAAAACATAGTGAAATTTAAAAGTAGAAGGGATGTGGCTAATCTGGGATGTTCTCATTCCCAAATTTCAAGGAACAATCCTGTGTCATATAATAGTATCCAGTTCTCCTCATCGTTACAGACATATGTCTGTCCTCTCATCAACAAGTAAGGGCTAATTCTCTTCCCCTTGAACCTATGCTGACCTTGTCACTTGCATTGACCAGCAGGATGTGGCAGAAATGACTGCAAATTCTGGTCTAGCCCTTAAGACACCTGGCAAATCTCACTTCTGCTCTTTTAGAAGTCAGCCTCTGTTAAAGAAATTTGACTATCTTGCTGAAGAGAGGGGACACTTGGAAATTGCACTAGGGATGTGAGACTGTGAAGGGTGACAGCCAGCCCCCGGCCATTCCAACTAGCCTCTGAGATGCCAGACGTCTCTATGTCTTTGTACCTGCTGGTCCTTCCCTGGAAAGACCTTCGCTCTCCCCTTTCCTAACTAACCCCATTCATACTTCCAGACACGGCTCAAGTGTCACAAATTGTAGATCATTCAGAGAAGCACGAAAATGTGATAATTACTGCCCAGGTCTTCTAGGGATCGTAGCCTGGGGGTGAAGTGGGGGGAGAGATGGGAGAGGCTTTGCATATAATTAAAATCATTTTCTATATATTTATTATTTAGTAAATGGTTACTAATTGCTAGTACTACTAGTAAAAAATACTAATAAATGAAATACTAGTCATTATATAGCAATAAATGTTATATATTATCATGCAATGAATAGTGTACAGGAAATTTGGATAGTTATTATTTTAAATATAATAATAAAGTTATAAATTCCAGGCGGCCCTTGGCCCCCGCCCAGATTCCCCTTCCCAGGTCCTCCTCAGCCCCATGTTTGATATGTATATATAATGATTTCATAATACTTATTATTACATATAGTATTTTACCTCTTAATGATAGTAATAGATATTTAATAAATAATATTAATTATTGAGGGATAAAGTGCTAAAAATTGTAAGGCAATGAATAATATTTAGACAGTTAATCTTATGTTGTAATTATATAAAATATTTATTTCCTAGAGCTCCATGACTAAACCTCATAGATAATTCACTTCAATTCTCAAATACCATGCTTTATTAATAGTGCAGAATTTCAGCCTCCATTAACTAACCTCTGCAGTTCTGTGCTGACACTCCTGTGCATTAGCTTGAAGAAGCTGCTGTTTACAGTGCCCAGGACTTCTGAAAAATTCTTTTTTTTTATAGTCAATAAAGGAGCATAATTATGTTAATACAGCATAGCACACCCTACCATGGTATGTCACAGTAAAGAGGTTAAATAACTGTCATATAACTGATACAACACAGAAATAAAGTCAGGGGAAAAACAGGAGTATTGTCTCATGCAATCTTACTGCACTGTCACTCGGTTCTTAATGCCTTTGTAAACTGTAAACAGATGTCATAAACCATGTCTCTAAATGATCATGGTATTTAGAGAAATAATGACATGTCAATAAAGTATAGTCCTACTTCTGATTCTTCTTGTCTGTATCTAATTGAAAGTTGGTGTTGTCCTCACCATGTCCATTTGCCAACCAGTAAACTCACTGGCAATAAAGAGATGAGTGCAAGCTCAAGTGAGCTAATGATGCCAAGGGTCATGTCCCTTCCTTAACTTCCCACAAAAGTGCTCTTTTATTTTTTAGTTATTTTTGATTCTCTAACTCACTAGAAGAAGAGATGCTAACATTAGTATGATGTTTTGACTCCCACTAGCCTCCAAGGAAGAGTTTCCACTCCAAGTCAACAGAGCAACCTGTAAATTTAGGTCCAAAGGTAATATTTTATTTAGCATCCACTATGCACCAGGCTTTTTGAGTTTTAAGGCACAGAAACCCATTCAAAGTAGGTGATGTAAATTGGGATGGGGCCGAAATAATTTAGGACACCAGAAAAAAAATGTTAAGAGTATGCTCCATGATCAGTTGGCAATTATTCCTGGAATGCAAGGATGATTCAACATATAAAGGCATAAAATCCCTTAGTGGCAACCAAGGATGGGGCAGTGAGAGTGGTCCACTCTGAGTGCAGGCCATAAGGGGATGTGTTGTCTGTAGAGAGTTTAAGAATGATAATAAAATCATCTGGGTGGTGTGCTTTCGAATATCATCATGGACCAGCAATTTTAACAAACATCATGATAAAATAACCCACCCCCCGAAAAAAACCTTTTGTTGGTCTAGATTGTAAATAGTTGTTGTGCTTAAGTTGAATTTTAATAATATATGTAAGTTTCAAATTAGCTTGTGTTTATTACTTATTTATCTTTTCATAAACATTTAATTCTGCTTGTAAGCTATTTGAAGAACTCCTCAGTTATACACTTGGTCTCCTACACACATGCAGATTCAGGCACATGTATTTGTTTCGAGGGCAAGGCTGTAAAGTTTTGAGCTCACTTTGGGTACAGTTTGTCTCCCTGAATATCCCTCAGTGTAAATAATAAAAGATAATGTAGTTTTTCTTTTTTGTGTGCTTAGAATCAAGGGAATGAAAATTAAAACTACAAGGAGATAACACTAAACCCCACTAGAATAACTAGAATTTAAAATAACTGATAATGCCAAGTGTTGACAAAGGTGCAGAACACTGCAGAACCTCTTTGGGAAGACTATTTTTTATCTATAAGAGTTAAACATATTCATATTCTATGACCCAGCAATTACATCCCCAGGTAAATATTTAAAAGAAATACATATGTACACCAAAAGATAAAATAGAATGTTGAAAACAATATCATTTTCAACTGGAAACATTTCCAAGATTTGAATGAATAAACCAATTGTGGTAGATTTATACAATAGAATAACACACAGTAATGAAGGAAAAACACTGCTACTCTCAAAACCTGAATGAATCTCATAAATATATTGTTGATCTATAGAAGCCTTATACAAAATGATACATAGTTTATAATTCCACTTAAATAAAATTCAGAAACAGGAAGAATTGTTCTGTGATGTCAAAATTAAGGGCAATTCAGGCAGCTAAAGTATGGCCTCGGAGGGGCATGAGGGTACTTTCTGAGGTTCTAGGAGTATTCAGTTTTTGACCTAGCTGTCACTTACATGGGTGTGTGCCCTTTGTGATAGTTCAATAAACTGTACCTTTATGATTTGTATACCCTTCTGAATGTATAATTCAATAAAAATGTTTATTGAAAAAAGATAGCCAACAATTAAGTTATAAACAAAAGATCTAACAGGCATTGCATTTGGGGATATGAAATACAGTCTGATATGGGTGGACTCATGAATTTAGCTGTAACACATTCAGATAGAATTCCCCTTAAGAAAATCTGAAACAAAGAAATCCATATTTATAAGAAAACTAAATGAAGAGCAGAATTATTTACATAGTATTAAATGCATCCTTTAAGGAATGACTCTCTTTTTTGGTACATTGAAATGTAGTGTGAATTTCAAATATTTTATTCTAACACTCAGAAAGAAATTTATTATGTAATTTTTTAAAACACCTTAAGTATTCCACCTTCCACCTCACATCTATGTATTTCTTTTTCCTGCATGTTTACCTTATGAAACTCTAATAAAGTATCTTTAGTATCATCATCAACATCATCATCATCATTATCATTATTCCATTGCTTAACAGTAACAAAGAACTTTTTTGGATTGCACAATAAGCTCAGAGTTTAGGAAGGCAGATATCAGACTCACATTCCACATGAGCAAACAGGCTCAGACTGGGTATAAGATTTTCCTCATATCCCACCACTTATATGAGATGAAGCTGCACCATAGTCTGGTGGTTTCTGTTCATTAGGCCTTGAATCTGTCAAGAGTCTTGGTTGTAAGCCACTGAGACCAAATGTGGTTGAAAAGAAAGAGAGAGAGAGAGAGAAGGAAGGAAGGGAGAGACAGAGAGGAAGGAAGGAAGGGAGGGAGGAAGGGAAGGGAAAAGAAAAATAAATGGAAAAAGAAAGCCAGAATATGTGTATCAGAGCATATCATGTGCACAATTATTAACAAGAGTCTGGAGCACCCATCTTGGAAAACTGGCAGTTCCAGGCAGCTCCTCAGGCTTGGCAGCAGGAACTATAATGCAGAAGCCATCTGGTCTTTGTGTTGCTGTTGGGATGACTCTGAAAGCCAAAAGGATTTGTTACTTGCTGAGGATTCAAAGTTCCAGGAAGGAGGCCTGATGGACTGAGTTTTGGTTTTATGCCCACTCCCTGACTACACAAAAGGGCCAGGAAGGATTTGAGTCCCTCATTCCTGGATGGAAGTAGTCATAGTTGGGGAATTTCCCAAAAGGGATATTTTTGGGGGGCTTCTCCTAATGGGATATTAGGGCAGCGATCCCCAACCTTTTTGGCACCAGGGACTGGTTTCATGGAAGACAGTTTTTCCACGGACCAGGGTAAGGGGGGATGGTTGATAGTTTTGGGATGACTCAAGCGCATTACATTGATTATGCACTTTACTTCTATTGTTATTGCATTGTAATATATAATGAAATAATTATACAACTCACCATAATGCAGAATCAGTAGGAGACTTGAACTTGTTTTCACTGACTAGTCACTCATAGGGTTTTGATATGAGTCTGCAAGCAATTGATTTATCATGGTCTCTGTGTAGTCAAACCTCTCTGCTAATGATAATCTGTATTTGCAGCCGCTCCCCAGCATTAGCATCACTGCCTCAGCTCCACCTCAGATCATCAGGCATTCGATTCTCATAAGGAGCACGCAACATATATCCCTCGCATGCACAGTTCACAGTAGGATTCAATCTCTTATGAGAATCTAATGCCGTTGCTGATCTGACAGGAGGAGGGGCTCAGGCAGTAATGAGAGCGATGGGGAGCGGCTATAAATACAGATGAAGCTTTGCTCGCTCACCCGGTAACAGTCTGTAGCCTGGGGGTTGGGGACTCCTGTATTAGGGTGTTGATTGGAGTGAGCTGTTGGATGCTGGAGAGCCAAAGAATGGCAAACGTCTTCTGTAATACTCATCTTCTTACTGGAGAAAAGTCCAGATAGATGAGTCATGTTAGCAGCTAAAATCATGATCAAGGTGAAAGGAAGTCTGAGGGATGGTGTAGGTAGAACACCAGGCTATAATTAACCTAACTCCACAGACACAACGAACCCAGTGATTCTGGGAGATTTTACAGCCCTCATGGGTGCTTGGAGCTAAGTGTGTTGCTTTAAGCTGAGCCCCCCACTTGCTTTCCAGGCTGAGTTGACTCTCAGCCTTAAATATTGAAATACAAAATAAGGCTGCATGCCAATCATTTTAAAGACATAACGGGGTGAAAAACAAACAGAAAACAATCACAACAGAAGAGCTAATGGGTGCCTGAGAGAATATGAAATAGCAATCAATAATGCAGTGGCAACAAGAAAGGTTGAGGCTGCTGCCATTGTAGCAGCTGCAATAATTTAGGAAAACAAGAGGAATTTTAAGGGTATGTATTTGTTTGTTAGGCCTGAGGAGCTGTGATTCTTCAATATAATTTTCAATATGATCTGTGGAATTTTAATATAGTCATGGTTGTGATCATTGTGTTTATGTATTAGTTTTCTAGGGCTGCTATGACAAAGTACTACGAACTAAGTGGTTTAAGCAGCTGAAATTTCTTTTCTCACAGTTCTGGAGGCTAGAAAGTCAAGAGCAAGGTTTTTGGCAGAGTTAGTTCCTTCTGAGGGCTCAGAGGGCGAATCTGTTACTTGCTTCTTTCTGTCCCAGCTTCTGCTGGTTTACTGGCAATCTCTGGCTTTCCTTGGCTTGTAGATGCATCAGCTGGATCTCTGCCTTCACGTTCAAGTGGCATTCTCTCTGTGTGCCTGTCTCTTTATCCAAATTTCCTCTTTATATAAGTATACAAGTTTTATCGGATTACGGCCCACCCTAATGACCTTATTTTAATCTATCTTTGTAAAGACATTATTTCCAAATGAGACCACATTCTGAGGTACTGGGAGTTAGGGTTTAAATATATCTTTTAGGGGGACACAATTCAACAGAGAGGATGCTTGTTATTAATCAAGAGTAATACTTTGTAGTCTGTAGTATCTTTTTCTGGAGACCAAAAGCCATGTTCAACACTGTTTCATATACAGGAACAGCTTGGTTTGGGAGAAGGTCAGTAATTTTACTAGACTCAAGACAATGCCCAGGGAAGCAGATATTTTGTCCAGAGGTCTGACCTTTACTAATTCTGCTAAGTTCCTAGTTTCAAGTTTACTACAAAGTATAAAAATCCTTTCATAGAAAAGTATTGGCTTTGTCCTATACTCCATAACACATTTATTGCATTTAGAGGTTTTATTTCTTCCATTTCAATCTCAGTTTTCCAAAACTTGTTGGGGATTTTGCTACTGTTAATAATTTTTTGGCCTTTAAATATGACATCACTGGTAAGGAGGTGTTATAGGTTTGTAATGAACAATAATAGCTAACATTTATTAAACAGATATTATGTGCCAGAAACATAATCAGATCTTTACATATGTTATCTCCTTTAATTCTTGAAATATTCTCATTTTACACATGAGGAAGCTGAGGCTGTGGAAGTTTCCATGAAAGTCGAGTAATAGTGAGGGGAGAATTTGGACTCAGGCTGATTGTAAAGTCCAGATGTCACCACCACACAGTACTGCTGACTAAGATGACAATTATCCCCCAATTTGCCTTTCAGCTCCAACCATTACCTTTTTTATTCATAACTAGAACTTATCTAAAATACTTGTGGGGTAGCAACAGCAACATTGCAGCCAACTGTTCTGCATATCTTTTTTTTTTTAACATCTTTATTGGAGTATAATTGCTTTACAATGGTGTGTTAGTTTCTGCTTCATAACAAAGTGAATCAGTTATACATGTACATATGTTCCCATATCTCTTTCCTCTTGCGTCTCCCTCCCTCCCACCCTCCCTACCCCACCCCTCTAGGTGGTCACAAAGCACCAAGCTGATCTCCCTGTGCTATGTGGCTGCTTCCCACTAGCTATCTACCTTACGTTTGGTAGTGTATATATGTCCATGCCGCTCTTTCACTTTGTCACAGCTTACCCTTCCCCCTCCCCATATCCTCAAGTCCATTCTCTAGTAGGTCTGTGTCTTTATTCCCGACTTACCCCTAGGTTCTTCATGACCTTTTTTTTTTTCTTAAATTCCATATATATGTGTTAGCATACGATACTTGTTTTCCTCTTTCTGACTTACTTCACTCTGTATGACAGACTCTAGGTCCATCCACCTCATTACAAATAGCTCAATTTCGTTTCTTTTTATGGCTGAGTAATATCTTTTGGGGAAGCTGCCAGTGAGGGGAAGGGTTAGAAAAGGAGGAAGAGGGGAGAAGGTGGGGGACAGGAAAGGAGAAAGGGGTGCATCAGGTCATCACCTGTGAAGGTTTCGGTGTACACAGGACTGCATGGCACTCTTCCCCTCCCCGCCACACCCAGAAACTCAGATAAGATGGCAGCAATTGACCTCTTAGAGGGGGATCCAGAGGTCCGGGCCCAGTGCCTGAAGCTGACCAGCTGACAGCTGTCTAGAGAGTCATGTTGGCTGAATAAAAAAGGAGAACTCAAAAGTTGAGAATTATGTTTTATTCAGAAGACTTTCTGAGGTCTTATGCCCGGAGGACAGCCTCTCCGATAGCTCTGAGGGATGGCTCTGAAGGGCTAAGGGAAGAGCCAGCATATAGAGGAGTATTTGCAACAAAAACCAGGTAGTTGGAGCATCAAAAGATGACTGTTAATTAAAGAAAAAACAGACATCTCAAGTTCATGAATTTAGCACTTTTCTTGTATGGGAAGATGCAAGAGTCTGGGCTCATTGGAATCAGTCCTTTAGCAGTAGCACCTTACCTAGGGCCAGGATCCTGTTTCTCTCCGTCCTGAATCCCCTCCACAGTCAGAGCAAATAGGATTTGAGGTAGCATTGAAATATTATATTAGAATAACACTCTCTAGATATAATCACTTTATTATAAAAAAGATTATTTTTTTTCTTTGGGCCCAGGTTAGCACTCCTCTGGGTTATTTCAGAAAGACATTCAACACTGAGAGATGAATTTGTCTTTACCCTGCGTCTGCACTGGATTAGGCGTCTATGGATTTAAAGGGGGGACGACATGATTGTCCCAAATAAACTATTATTCTTCTGTAAGGCTGGTAATGGATGAAAAAAAGCTGCATTCTTTTCTTTCCAAAGTCTGGAGAGAATGGGAAACGGTAAGGCAGGATATACGGACGTATCCTTTGGCAAGCTTCAGCTTCTGAGTATGCCTTTCCCGGGATATATGCCACATCTAGAATGCACAGGGGCACAAGAAGAAATTAATCTTGCCATCAGGAACACTTGGCATTTGGAAATTCTCTATTTCAGAAAGCATCAGCTTCCAAGAGGTCTGGCTGCTTTCTTAATTATCTTTGAACACAGCAAATACTCCTAAAGGGAAGTGATTTGCTCTCTAAATCTCTTTCTCCCTGACTGAGTGCAAATACTATGGCTTTTAGCAGGTTTTTTTTTTTCTTTTCTTTCTTTTTCTTTTGACGGGCTTGAGATTTATACAAATAAATCCTCTATGATCTTTTACGTTTATTCATTTTTTCTAGGAATGTGCTGAGGTGTCCAGATTGTAAAAGTGGTGTGATGATGACTGAATTGGATGGCAAATGGAAGCAACATCAGGTATCCACCAGCCAGCAGGACACGGGCTTGTCCCATGGCAGCAGAAAGTTGCTCTCTGGGCCAATAGCAAGGCTGAGAAGTGGCCTGATCGGGACAAGAGCCAGTGCTGACTGCACCGCAGCGCTGCCAGCCCAGCCGGGGCCCAGGCAGGGCCCCGCCCCCCGCTGCTGACAGTGCAGAGATGCCCTGACAAAGGCTCTCTGTAGGCTCTGGGCATAGACCTCCCACAACTACAGATAAAACAGAAGGAGATTAACACGTGTTAGAAGCTAAACAAATAAGTTAGGGGATGATATTTTTAAATGTTTATATATCTAGATTCTGACCTTTTAAAATTCAATTTCAAGGTATGCAGATATGATGGCAGGAGATACCCTTAGTCCTGTGCAGCGTGTGCTGAAACAGCCCCTGCCTTCTGTGGGTGTCAGGGTCTAAATCTTCCTTAGCTCTCAGTTTGTTTCTCAGGAAGTGTGCCAAAGAATTTGTATATGCAGAGGGATGGGGGACCCCAGAGCTTCACTGATTGGGGAGGGCATTATGGGTGAGAGTTCAGAAACTGAAACCATGGTTTCTTCCTCTACTTCTGGCCCTCTTGGTGACCTTCTGCTAGTCTGAAACAGAACGTTTCCTCATAACAACAAAGAGATTGAGTGGGACCTAACACTGTTTCTTATGAGTTGTCATCTTTACACCTTTGAATTGGAAATGCCTCTGTAAACTATTAAGCTAACAGAAAATAGATGTTGTGATAGCTAAAAGCAAGCATTTTAGGCTTATTAGATAAGAGTGTTAAATACCCATAGAATATCATTAATATTCAATATGTGCTGTTGAATTATGCAATAGATTATTATCTTCACATCTGAATTCAAAAAAAAAAAAAAAAGAAAGAAAGAAAAGAGGAAAGAAAAAAGACTCCAGTTACTCTCATGTCATATCTCTGAACTTGAACTACTGGAATGATTGCCTTTGCTATATAAGCAAAGTTAACCTGAATGCACCTGCATTTTCCCTTGGGAGAATGGTATTTAGACCATCACAAGATAACCAACTAGCTCAAATCTGTTCTGGAAACCAGTTAAATAGAAATAATCTCAAAAAAATGAATATTCGGAAAATGACGTTCCCTTTACTCTGGAAAAGGAGTGCTTTGAGCAGCTAGGAGAGCGGCTCTTCCACTGCTCCTTTCCCTCTTCACGGGTTCGCGTTCAGGTTGAAGAACCACGTTACTTCACAGAAGACGACGCAGCAAATAACACGAAGAAGTGCTGCGACAGGGAAACAGGACAATGAAGTAAGAATGGGAAAACACTGGTCCCGTGCTGCCGTCCCCTCTACCCTGCTTCCTAGCCCTCCTCTAACTTCTTGCTCACTGGTGGGAAAGCCCTCTCTCTGTTTCTCTCTGTGTCTGTCTGTCTGCCTGTCTCTCTCTCTTTCTCTGTGTCTCTGTGTCTCTCTCTCTCTCTTGACTTTTCTTTTTCATTCTGTCCCAGGAAAATGCTTCTCCCTTAACAGTTTACACATGGCATCTCAAACACAGCCATTTCTACGTTCTCAGTATTCTGAAAGACTAAGAATTCGGATTCCTTCAATCTCTAAGCAGATGTTCCTGTGGGTGAAAAAGGTCACTTGCCATATCAGTAAACAAAGGATGTTGCAGCCATCAAGCCATCAGCCACTATAACCGCTCCAACGGTGAGCTCTGAAGAAACTCAGGGTGGAGACAAACGGGCTGCCAGCCACCAAGTCGTCAGCCACTGCCTCAACAGTGCACCCTGAGGGCATTCAGGATGGGAAAGAACAAGATACTGGCCCTAGGGGGCTCCCCTGGTGGCGCGGTGGTTGAGAGTCTGCCTGCCAGTGCACGGGACACGGGTTCGAGCCCTGGTCTGGGAGGGTCCCACATGCCGCGGAGCAACTGGGCCCGTGAGCCACAACTACTGAGCTTGCGCGTCTGGAGCCAGTGCTCCACAACAAGAGAGGCCGCGATAGTGAGAGGCCCGCGCACCGCGATGAAGAGTGGCCCCCGCTTGCCGCAACTAGAGAAAGCCCTCGCACAGAAACGAAGACCCAACACAGCAAAAATAAAAATAAATTAATTAATAAATGTACCCCAGTCAATATAGTGAAATAAAAGGAACCAGTATTATCATAAGGCCACATATTAAAAAAATAATAGTAATAAATAAATAAAGATACTGGCCCTAGATAGTTAAGGTGCCAAAAGAATGATTTCAATGAGCCCAGACTCTTACATCTTCCTGTACGTAGAAAAGCTCTAAATTCATTGACTTGAGATGTCTGGTTTTTCTTTAATTAACAGTAATCATCTATGTTCCAACTACCTGTTTTTTGTTGTAAAAACTCCTGTATATCCTGGCTCCTCCCTTCCCTCTTTGGAAGAGTCCCTCAGAGCTATCTGAGAGGCTGTCTTCTGGGCTTAAGTCCTCAGAAAATCCGCCAAATAAAACATAATTCTCAACTTTTACGTTATGCATTTTTTCAGTTGATATCTCCAGTAATTTTAATAGCTTCTAGACTCACTCCATGGAAGTGCTAAATATTGGAAAATCTCTTGCACAGTGTATATAAACCCTTACAGAGAAGTCTCATGACCACAGCTTTTGGGACACATTACTCAACACAACTTGCCTTGGACAGGTCAGGGATTGGGATATTGATACCACCCTGGGAAATACTATAAAGATGCAGTAAAGACCAATGAGCTTTCTCAAGGAGTCCCCTATTTCTAGGCTAGAGATCATAACTCAGTGCTAATTAAAAGGCTGAAAAGACACAGGGGAAATAATTCCAGAAAATTTTCGAGAATAATTCTTTAGAAACTCCTATGAGACTGACTAGTAAATTCATAATGGTTTCACCAAAAGATCTGATCGTTGGCACTGTATGTTTCAGAAATGCAATTGCCTTAGCAGAATTGGCTGGCTGGGCACGTGGCAGCTATTTTTTTTTTTTTAATGTGCTGCCACTATAAGCGTTTGCTATTGTTAGGTATTATACATCATAAAATGTCAGTAAAATGGGAGCAACTATGAAAAATACCCATGAGCCAGTTTTTATGAAGTTATAATAAGTAAGGGATTTTTTTTTCTACTGAATATAACAAGTTTAATCTTATCTGTGGGCCAGTAAGAAAGTTGGTGGGGAAGTATGGAAGGACAAATGACTCAGATAAGCAGCAAATCACAAGCATTCAATCACGTACAACCGTGTGTAACTCAACCCCAGGGTTTCACTTCTTACTTTGAAGACATAGGTTTCTTGAAAGAAGTGTAATCAGGCCAGATACATCAAGAGTAAGAAGGAAAGTCATCTCAGGGGGGAATTTTTACAGGCAAGGGGGTTACTACCACTATTATTAAGCACCTACTATTTATCAAGCACTGTTCTTAGCACTTTGCATATTTGACCTCATGTATTCTCAGCAACTCCAGGAAGTTGGTATAATGATCTCTGTATTTCAGAGGCCTACCCTCGGGAAGTTAGGTAAATTTTTCAGTCTCACAGATAGTGGCTTTGGAGAGTCCCAGGCTGTTCTGATTCCAGATCTGAAGCTCATGCTTCTGCCGTTCTTCCTGTAGGTGAGCACCAGGGGCCCTCAATCAAGGACAAGTGAAATCCGAGGAGGGCTGCCTGGCAGATGCCTGAATGAATGAAGGGAAAATCTCACTGCTGGGCCACAGAAAGGAGCCTGTGAATTCTACTCTCCTATCTTTAAACCAACCAAATGCCCAGCAACACACCCAAACCACAGTGGTGTTAGCTCATCACCTCAGTCCCTGGAATTCATGCAGGCAAACTCCAATTTCATCCTGTTTCTCTGATCTTGTTTAGCGTCTCATCTTGGCTTCCAGTCCTTGCCTTTCACCTGCTTACATGCTTGGTTCCTTCTGTCCACACCTCCTCCATATGCTCCACTGGACGGGATTCTGTGATTCTGATTTGTGTGTTTCAGCTTCTGCCTTTCACTCATGTGAGTAAAACCTGTGGGCCAGGCCTCTTGCCACACAGATCTTGGCCAGGAAGGATACTGAACCATGTTCAGAGATGAATGTTTAATCACTAGGAACTGTATTTGGACATTTTCCTAAAAGTTGTGAAGCTATTGCTTTTCAAGCTGGTAAAACCATTTTGTGTTTCATTTTATTTTATTTGAAATCCACAAGTTTGGTTCTTTGTCAGTTTAATCATTTGGTAACAATTCTTTCTTCATTTCCCACTGGGGAGCCCGGGAGTGATGGCTCAACAATGCTCAGCCCTGTGGTTCCTTCCTTCAGTTGGGCTTCTACTTCCTGCAGGTAGAGGTGGAATTCCTGAGTCAGACCCTAGAGACGATGTGGCAGGGACATGGGACAAAAAGAGATATTTTATTCGTGTGGCTGGGGAGAAGTGGGTAGAACTTCCTATGGTCCAGCCGGGTCCGGACGGTCTTTTTCCTTTACCAGGACTCCCCCGCGATGCTCACCTGGGATGAGGCTGCAGCGCCTCTCTCTCCAAGTCATGCAGAAGGAAGCAGAATCTAGAGGCACTTAAGATCACTTATTTTCCTTCCCTTACAGAGGTCCGAGATGAATATGCTGAGAATTAATAGCGTTAAAGAAATGGCTTAACAACTTTTAGAAAAATGTCCAAAGAGAGTCATGAGGATTAAATACATTTTTCTGATCACAGTTAATATTTACCAATTCAAATAGAAACTTTTCAGTTTATATCGATTTTTGTTTCAAAATTTTAAACATCATTTTCAGTTTGGTAACACTCTAGTAGCATCTAAATTTAATGTTTTTTTTTTGATTTTTAACTAGATTCCTTAGCGCTCCTTACAATTTTACATAGATCATGACTAAATATCAAATTAATTTGAGGAACAAATCGCCCAATCCATTAAAGTGTTCCCTACAAAATATCCTTACTACCTTTCTGTTGATTTGAGCAGTTTTCTGTTTTTAAGTTGAAACTTTCTGCAAACTGTTACTTATCTTTCTGTTTCTGAAATTCTTGATAGAAACCAAAATATCAGCATTTTATTTCTGATAGGACTCTTGACTAATTCTGATTTATTTCTGATGCTCATCCATTTTAAATTTAACTTCATGAAAATTCAATTTAATTCTAATTATAAATGAATTTTAATTAAAAATGTAATTTTCTGTGTTTTACAATGTAAATTAGTGAAACTAAAAATCACTTGCTAAAAATGTAATTTAAGGCCGACATGCCATTCGGGGAATTGGTAAAATGATTCTAAGTGTGCTTACATTTTGGAAATAATAATTTCATTACAAAACATCTGAAAAAATCAAAAGTCACATGCTGAATGCCAAAAAATTGGATGGAAAAAGTGGTTCATATTGGCACATCCAGTAAATTTATGATTTGCCACCATTTTAGCATTCTATTAGGATTATTTTATCAGGTAGCCAATCAAGCTCAATTTAGCCAATATACAGAAGAACATATTTGATTACATGTAATAAGAATATTTTTATTAAAACTACTTAAAACTACAGTTTGTAAATTTTTGTCATTCTGCAAAGTAATTAGTTCAAGAATTGATTTTTAGTGAATTGGCCTGCCTCCCTATCCAGGACTCTGTAGTTAAAAATACAAACAAGAGGGCTTTCCTGGTGGCGCAGTGGTTGAGAGTCCCCCTGCCGATACAGGGGACACGGGTTCGTGCCCCGGTCCGGGAAGATCCCACATGCCGTGGAGCGGCTGGGCCCGTGAGCCATGGCCACTGAGCCTGCGCGTCCGGAGCCTGTGCTCCGCAACGGGAGAGGCCACAACAGTGAGAGGCCCGTGTACCGCAAAAGAAATAAATAAAGAGAAAAATAAAGAGAAAAATACAACAAGAACATCAATAATAATGGCAACATTTATCGTCAATAGACAGTGAACCAGCACTGGGCTTGGTACTCTGCCGTAATTGTCTTCATTGAATACAAACAACTTTTCAAATAAGCTATTATTATTATAATTTTACAGAGAAGGGATTTGGGGTTCAAATAAGTTAATAATATAAATTGACCTGGGGAGGAAGAATCAAAACTTCTTGTCTCAATGGCCAGGTTGCCTAATATAGTTCCCAAGCTGTGAAATGCAAGATGGAAGTGACCCATCTCTGCCCTAGATCTATAAAGATTGAGAGGAAGAAAGAGGTTGCTCCTGTTTCACTGTCTAAATAGAAAGAGCTCAGCAGTTCCACAGATTGTAGCACCTGGGGCAAATTGCAGGTGGGCTGGGAAGGTTTCCAGCCCATTAATTGCTGAGAGTGTGGGAATGGCAGTAGAGGTGACACAGCTGATAGGTCAGGTCTCAGCATCTAGCTTGCAGGGGGTTAGAGACTGGCCTCTCCTGGTCATGGCTGCAGCTCCACATTCAGCATAGTCAGCTGCCTGCTGGTCCCAGCGCCTCAGCACAGTTCTCCATTCTTCCCCTCTAAGGCCGTTAGGTCTGTTAGATACAAAGGGATGGGCTGTGGCTCCTAAGAGCAGCCTGGGACTGATTATTCTCTGGAATGATGTCAGTCAACCCTGCATGGCTGGGAGGAAAGTGAGGTCTCTTGTCTTCTAACCTCAAAGCATAGAACAGAAGGGCATGTGCTCAAATCTGGTTCAAGGGATCCGGCTGTCAAGGTCCACAGAACAAGAGGGATGCATATGGACTGCTTTTGACTGGCATCTAGCAAGCTTTTGTTTGGGTAGATTGGGATGAGATGTTTATGGGCTGAAATGTTGTATGAGCCTTAGCTCTTTATTAATACCAGCCAGCAAATAACCCCTCCTCCCTTTCCTGTCGCTTTCTGTAACTGTCACTGCCCAGCCTGGAGTGATTATCCTGAATTTTTTGACTCCAGTGACAGGTCTGGGTGTAACTGGTGATTGCTATGTGCTCTGTCACTCTTGCCTCAACGCTGTGCCCCCTCTCCTGCTGCAGCTTCAGGAAGAACAGAGCTAGAGAATGAAGGGAAAGGGACCTGGGAAGATTTCCTTTTCCTTCTTATTTATTTATTTATATAGCAGGTTCTTATTAGTTATCTATTTTATACATAAGAGTGTATATATATATATCAATCCCAATCTCCCAATTCATCCCACCACCACTGCCCCCCGCTTTCTCCTTTTCCTTCTGCTCGAGATAACATGATACAATATCTGTCAGATTGTTTTTCCCTTCTAATGCCTCGTCTCATACCCTTCTCAGAATGAATGTTTCTAGGTAGTGAGATGACAAGTTTTTCTATACGACTTTTTAGTTTATTTTTTTAAAATTTACAAATCAGTGGGTTTTTAAAAATATATTCACAAAGTTGTACAACCATCACAAAGTTGTATAACAGAAAATTATCACAGTCCTCAAAAGAAACCCTCTTCCCATTAGTCCCCTTTCTCCTCCCTTCCGAAGCCCCTGGCAACCACTAATCCACTTACTGTGTCTACTGATTTGCCTTTTCTGAAAATTTCATAAATATAGAATCACAATATATGACTTTTTGCTTCTGGCTTCTTTCACTTAACATGATGTTTTCTGCTTTTATCTATGATAGAGGCTACAGCCTGTATCAGGACTTCATTCCTTCCCATGGCTGAATAATACTCCAGTGTGTGAATATACCCCATTTGTTTATCCATTCATCAGTTGATGGAAATTTCACTTGTTTCTATGTTTTGGCTATCATGAATAATGCTGTTATAAATATTCATATACAAGTTTATGTGGACATATGTTTTCATTTCTCTTGGGTAATACTGAGGAGTAGAATTGTTGGGTCATATTGTACTCTATATTTAAATTCCTGAGGAACTAACTGCCACATTGTTTTCCCCAGTGGCTGCCACATTTTACATTCCCACCGACAATGGTACATAGTGAAGCAAGATAATAAATTAGTGCCAAGTAAGGCAAGTAAATTACTGAAAGTAGAAATGGACAATGTCATTAGTGTGTGAGATTAAAATGAAAAAAAAGCACTACAGTTAGTGACTGCAAGGCGAGACGGGAGATGGTGTTGCTTAAAAGAAGAAATAAAAAACTATTTTGATTCACTGATGTCAGTGAACAAAGTGGGATTTGTCCACATAACAAACACTAAGCTAGGAAGCTGCCTTCCATGTGCAAGAACAAGAAACTAGGAGAAGAAAGGATATCCTGAAATATTCAAGGAAGCTTTCCTTTTTCTGCCAACCTGAGAGATAACAATAGGGGATTTCGACGAAGAGAGCTTTTAAATGTTTGTAGACTATTTTTGTTTTTGTCAAACTTCCTCAGGTGAACAAAGGAAATCAATATAAATGATAGAGGTCTCTGATACATTTAGGAAATGCAAAACAATGACAACAGTAAGAGCTGGACAGATCCAAACTTATACAGAAGTGGTGGAAAATTCCATTACCTTCTGAATATTTATCCCTGAGACTACAGTAGAACATCTACTGCTAACATTCATTCAGTCAGTGTAATGCTGAGTTAAAATGGTTTAATCAATCAAACACATTAGTCAAATGTGTACCCCCATATTCAGGAGAAGCAGTCTTTCACAGATGTTTTACACATATAGGATCACCTGGAAAAGAGACATGTTCTCAGCTAAGTATGGAGAAGACTTGATTAGAATTACTTACAAATATTTTGGGGCATTAGTCTTAGCTATTAGTATGTTCTGCATAAAGCCCCCAGAAGTTAATAGGAATTAATACTGTAAATCAGATCTATGATCATCCAGAACAGGATTAGGCCCCAATTAAGACCACAGGTATGGTTTATGGGATGACACCTGAGATTCTGGCTCTCAACCTGCACCTAAGGAACATACTAGAACTCTTTCTTATACTTTCAGAGCCCATGTTTGGATCTGTCACACCCATAAATCTTTTACAAAATTTCATTATATGTATACTTTTTTCTTTTTTCTTTCTCTTTTTGGCTGCTTGTGGGATCTTAGTTCCCCAACCAGAGATCGAACCTGTGCCCTGTGCAGTGAAAGCGTGGAATCCTAACCACTGAACAGCCAGGGAATTCCCAAAATTTCATTATATTTTGACTTGCCATACATATTTGTTGAGATTGGGTTTCACTACATGTTGCAGGGTCCCAGAATACCAATGGCTTAAACAAGATAAAATTTTATACCTTTCATGTAAAGTCCAGAGGTGCACAATGCAGGGTTGATATGGCAGCACTAATCCACAGTGACCTAGCCTTTGCACACTCACCAGGCTTCTTCCATCGTGTGTGCCTGTATCTTCGTGGTACAGCCATCACAGCTGTGTCCCAGGCAGGAGGAAGAGACAAGAAGTGGCAGATGTGCCCGAGCTTATTCATAAGGAGGATTAGAGAAGCTGCCAGAGCAAACTTCCACTCCCATCTCATCTAAGAACATAATCACATGACCACACCAAACAGCAAGGAAGGCTGGGAAACCCAGTTTTAATGTCCCAAACCATTTGCCCAACAGAAAGAAAATGTAGATTTTCATTTTGGTAATTTATTTCAAATACCATGAAAGAAAGGGAGAACAAATACAGGGGGACAGACTACAATACTTGCCACAGTTTGCAAGTAAAGTACTAGTCTAGGTTGGGTATTGTAATTCTTCCTTTTAGTTCCCCTAAGTTTACTTTTTTGAGTTTCAGTGTTGGCTTCGACTTCTACTGTAACTGGCTTGATCCCTAGGAGCTCCAGCCATGGAAATGAAAACTAGATAAGGGTGCACTTCATGGAGTAACAGTGAAAATGTTTCCTCTCAGTATCACACTATTATCGCTGAATGGTTATACTTATCTCTTGTGCCCTCTTACTGTGATTATCGACTTTAGTTTTTAAATTTTCAACAAATTATCAAATTTAACTACTCAGCAAATCATCTTTCCAGACTGCTTCCTAAACGTCGTTGTCTGTTTGCATGACAGCCATATCCACATCACTATGAACACTTTGGATGCTCTCTGGACCTTCTGAAGCACGGGTGTCTCTTCTGTGACAAATGTCAGACGTGAGTAAATGAACTTTACCTCAGTGGAGAGAGAGACACACACTTTGGATAAATGATCAAAATTCATCAGTGGTTTGCCAACTTATGGATCATCAGAAGGAACTATCCTGTATGGCCAAAGAGATGGGAATAGATAGTGTCCTTTAAAATCTGGGACTACAGGTAATAATAGGCATTGTGTATTTGAAAGTTGCTAAGAGAGTAGATCTTAAAAGTTTCTATCACAGGAAAAAAAATTATAACTGTGTGCCAATGGATGTTAGCTAAACCTATTGTGGTGATCAGTTTTCAATAAACACATACATCAAATCATTATGCTGTATACCTGCAACTAATATAAACTTATATGTCAATTATATCACAATTTAAAAAAGTAAAATAAAATGTGGGAATATTATTCAGAAAAAGTTGATAGTGAAACATCATAAACATTGAAAGAAAATCTTGCTTCAGGTGCCAATTAAAGTGAGCTACCAAGTTAAAGAAGAAAAAAATAGTCTATTTAAACTATATAAATATAAGAAAGATATTTTAGGAACAGAATTATCCCTCAAAATTATTCATCCAAATCTTTTAATTTTGTAGATGAGGTTAATGAGATGCAGGGAACTAAGTTGAAAACACTCCTGAACTTAATTATAAACCTCTTGAGGATATCATTTTTATTTTTGTCATTATTGAATAATAGTCACCTGTAAGCATAAGATTTTGTCAGATTCTCACAGAGATACAAACGATTAAAAATAATGTAAATCATTAATTAATGTAAAACCCTTATTAATATAAATTTTGGAGCAAAGTCCTAAACTTCTAAAAATGAGTGGAAAGAATTATTCATAAAAAGGCATAGTTCAGAGGATGAGATGGACATTTAAGTATAATACTGTCCTTTTTGTGCATGTAAAAGAGCCAGTCAGGGCTTCCCTGGTGGCGCAGTGGTTGAGAGTCCGCCTGCCGATGCAGGGGACACGGGTTCGTGCCCCGATCCCGGAAGATCCCACATGCCGCGGAGTGGCTGGGCCTGCGAGCCATGGCCGCGGAGCCTGTGTGTCCGGAGCCTGTGCTCCGCAACGGGAGAGGCCACAGCAGTGAGAGGCCCGCGTACAGCAAAAAAAAAAAAAAAAAAAAAAAAAAAAAAAAAAAGAGCCAGTCAATATTTAAGTGTAATTATCTAACTACTAACATTTAAAAGAAAAAAATGAAAAAAAAAAAACATTGGGTATTTTTCATCATTTATTTCCTACACTCTCATCTCTTCACAGTAGGCAAGATATAAATTTTTTTTTGGTGAAATCTAATGAAGAAACCCACCAACCTGGCCATCAGGGCTGAAGCCAGGGCATCTATCAGCTAACAATTACAAGTTGTATTTAGTCCCATTTATCTGTAACTTAGCTTCTTCTTTTCAGTATATTCTTCCAAAAGAAGGTTTGTAAAATATTTTATCTGCTTCTATTGGTTAAGGAATATTTTCTTTCTTGCTTTGATTGCCTAATGAAGAAAACAATAACTATGATCAACTTGAACAAGACCACAGATAATCTAACCATGAAGCAAAAATAATTGCTAACCTTCCATCATTTCTGCATCTTCCACAGAATGCCTTTCAGCCTGAAAAGTTCACTGAGGAAGTCAGTAACAATTCCTGTCATTGCTTTGTATCCTGATCATTGTGCTCAGAAAAGAGCTGACGTGACCAGTGCACTGAAGGTGTCATTCCTGGTTCTTTTAAAGGGCACCTCTGTCAATGTTGCTGCTGTGGACGTCTATCCTTCCTTAAGAGTCCTAAGTTAAAATTGAAGAATTTATGAAAAGTTGTTATTGAGGTGATATTAAGATATAGTAGCCTTTAATGTATTATCACATTCTTAACAAATGTTACTGGGATGGCAAAATAAGGCAAGAAACAATAAAAAAATGTGAACAGAAGGAATTTCATAGTATTTGTCCTTGGCTTGTCATTCTCTCTATCCCTCTTTCTTTTTCTCCCTTCCCTTCTTTCTCCCTTCTTAGAAACTGGTTGTTGAAAACCTGTTACTGAATGATTTTGTAAAGGCAGAACATGCTCTGGCAACATATCAAATGCTTGAAAAAGTTAACATGAGGAACAGGCTGGCAGCTTGCTGAATTCATTTAAAAGACAGCAACTGTTATGGAGTAAACAATCAAAAGCGAACACTAGGTGGATTTTAAAGTAAAATTTCTTACTTAATTGAAGACTGGTATTAATTGAACTAATTCTTCAATGCATAAGGGCCATTTTCATACTGTCAAAGTATTGTTTATAGCATGAGTTATGTCTTCTTATGCACTCTCTGGAGGGATTGTAAAGAGCTTGTGACAGTTTTTGAACGGTTAAAATACTCAGTACATCATCACCAAGATGTCCTTCTAGGAAAGAATTTCACTTAAATCCAGTTAAAGTAGACTTTAATATTCATAAGAGGATAGAATTGTCATCTGAATAAATCTATCATGCAGATAGATAGATAGATTCTTGTGGCAAGAATTAAATAAAACCCAGAAGCTTAAAATTTTACTGGAAATTTTTCTTTCAAAAACTGGAAATAGGGCCTCCCTGGTGGCGCAAGTGGTTGAGAGTCCGCCTGCCGATGCAGGGGATACGGGTTCGTGCCCCGGTCTGGGAGGATCCCATATGCCGCGGAGCGGCTGGGCCCGTGAGCCATGGCCGCTGAGCCTGCGCGTCCGGAGCCTGCGCGTCCGGAGCCTGTGCTCCGCAACGGGGGAGGCCACAACAGTGAGAGGCCCGCATACCGCAAAAAAAAAAAAAAAAAAAAAAAAAAAAAAAAAAAAAAAACTGGAAATAAAAATAGAAATAATTTAAACTTTCAGTTCATGGAAATGAGCTTATAAAACTTTCAGACCACAATGGTAATGTAGATTCACAGAAAAAGAGGAAATTTAAAAAATCATGAGGTTTGGGGGTTTTCATTTGTTTGTTTGTTTAATTCTATGCAAATTACTTTGAAAACCTGAATAACATAAAGAATATTTTGAAAAATATAACTTACCAATACTTAACCAAAAGATTAGAAAAAATATCTAGGCAGATAGATTTCCAGAAAAGAAATAAAGTAGTCCAAAAGTTACTTTTGTTTCTTCAAATTCCTGGGAGAATTCTATAAAATCTTTAAAGAACATATAATTCCTATGTTATTTAAATTGTTTCAGATCATAGAGAAGGAAGAAAGTCCCTAAGTGCATTTAATAAAGCAAGTAAAACATTTATACCAAAGGAATGACAAAGATCACAAACAAGGAAATCTATAAACCAATCTCTTTTATTTATAAAGTTCAAAATCCAAAATAAAATATTAGCAAATAAAACTCAGTAGTTCCTGAGAGGAGACTAAGATGGCAGAATAGAAGGATGTAGAACTCACCTCCCCCCATGAATGTGTCAATCATACGTCTACCCGTGGAACAAAAACTAACCGGAGACTGGAAGAAAGATTCCTGTACAACCAGGGCTATAAGAAAGGAACACATGGAATCAGATAGAAAGGGAGGAGAAGGACTCAGAAGAAGAGGAACATTGCTTGGGTGGAGATTCTCCCTGAGGAGTGAGCAGTTCAAGCCACATATTGGGCACCACCGCCCTGGGGTCAGACACAGGTAAGACAAGTCCCCTTGTTTTGTTGGAGGGGCAGTGACTAACAGATGGGCTGAGGGAAGCCTGGACTCCACTCGTGAGGAGCACACACATGCTTGTTTATTCCTGTAACAGGGTGGAGGGTGGATTGAAACTGCAGGTTTCCCGCAGCCTCTCTGGAGAATGCTCCAGCCTGAGCTAAGCATCTGCTCTGGCCCCCGCCTGTTTCATGACACAGCTCTACATTGGGGCAAGAGTGGCAGTGGCTGAGGGGAGAGCTCAGCTGTGAGGGATAAAGGCAGCTCAGACCTGGAGTGGCATCTGAGCAGGGCGGGGGACACTCACTACTGGTGCTTAAACAGGTAGCACATCAGAAGCCATCCAGGTCACTGAATGTGACCAGGGCAGCCTCTGTCCATGCCCAGATCCATGCTGAGCACTTGCACCAGCCCCTCTTGCTCCAGCACTACTCCCTTCTGGGTTGAAGATGCCAGTTCTGGGAGAGGGGAGAGCACACACTTAAAGGGAACAGAGCCAGCTCAAACCCAACAGTCAAGGCTTCTACTTTAGCAACTTGGGACCCACTCCCACCCTGGATAGGGTGCTGATGGCCATTGAGCAGAGGTGAAGCCTAGGCACAGCAATCAGACAAGAAAAATAAATAAAAGGCATCCAAATGGAAAAGGAAGAAGTAAAATTGGAAGGAAGTATATTGCATGATATAATACAATACATAGAAAACCCTAAAATCTCCACCCAAAACTATAAGACTAATAAATGAATTCAGCAAAGTTTTGTGATATAAGATTAATACACAGAAGTGTGTTGCATTTCTTTACACTAACAATAAAATATCAGAAAGAGAAAGCAAGAAATCAATCCTGTTTAAAATCACATTGAATAGAATAAAATACCTAGCAAAAATTTTACCCAAGGAGGTGAAAAATCAATACTCTGAAAATCATAAAGCACTGATGACGGAAACTGAAGGTGATTTAAGAATTGAAAGATAGGGACTCCACTGGTGGTCCAGTGGTAAAGAATCCATCTTCCAATGCAGGTGGTGCAGGTTCGATCCCTGGTCAGGGAAATAAGGTCCCACGTGCTGTGGAGGAACTAAGCCTGTGCTCTGCAACTACTGAGCTCGTGTGCCTCAATGAGAGATCTCCTGTGCTGCAAACTAAGATATCCTTTGTTCTTGGATTGGAAGAATTAGTATTGTTAAAATTCTACCCAAAGGATCTACAGATTGAACTAGAACAAATAACCCTAAAATTTATATGCAACCATAAAAGACCCCAAATTGCCAAAGCAATCTTGAGAAGAAAGAACAAAGCTGGAGGTATCATGCTCCCTGACTTCAGACTATACCACAAAGCTACAGCAATTAAAACAGCATAATACTGGAACAGAAACAGACACATAGATCAATGCAACAGAATGGAGAACTCAGAAATACAGCCACACACTTATGGTTAATTAATCTGTGGCAAAAGTGACAAGAATATATGATGGAGAAAAGATAGTCTCTTCAATAAGTGGTGATGGGAAAACTGGACAGCTACATGTAAAATAATGAGATTAGAATATTTTCTCACATCATATACAAAAATAAACTCAAAATGTATTAAAGATCTAAATGTAGGACTGGAAACCATAAAACTCTTAGAAGAGAACAGAGGCAGAACAGTCTTTGACATAAATCATGGCAATACTTTTTTTGGATGGGACCTCATTAAACTTAAAAGCTTTGAACAGCAAAGGAAACCATTGACAAAATGTGAAGACAACCTACTGAATGGGAGAAAATATTTGCAAATGATATGACCAATAAGAGGTTAATATCCAAAATATATAAACAGCTCATACAACTCAATACCAAAAAAACCAAACAACTCAATTTAAAAACAGACAGAAGACCTGAATAGAAATTTTTCCAAAGAAGATGTACTGATGACCAACAAGCACATGAAAAAAATGCTCAATATCACTAATGATCACAGAACTGCAAATCAAAACCACAATGAGATATCACTTCACACCTGCCAGAATGTGTGAATGTCTACAAATAACAAATGTTGACTAGGATGTGGAGAAAAAGGAACACTTGTACACTGTTGGTGGTAATGTAAATTAGTGCAGCCACTATGGAAAACAGTAAGGTGGTTCCACAAAACACTAAAAAGAACTACCAGCAATTTCACTGCTGGGGATATATCTGAAGAAAATGAAACCAGTAATTCTAAAAGATACATGCACTCCAATGTTCTTAGCAGCATTATGTACAATAACCAAGATATGGAAGCAACCTAAGTGTCCATCAACAGATGAATAGATAAAGATATGCTCTCTTTATATATACAATGAAATATTACTCAGCCATAAAAAAAGAATGAAATAATGCCATTTGCAACAACATGGATGGATCTAGAGGGTAGTATGCTTAGTGAAACAAGTCAGGCAGAGAAAGACAAATACTCTGTGTTATCACTTATATGTGGAATCTTAAAAATAAAACAAATGAATGTAAACAGAAATAGACTTACAGATGTAGAGAACAAACCAGTGGTTACCAGTGGGGAGAGGGAAGGGAGGAGGGTCAAGATTGGGGTATAGTATTAAGATATACAAAATACTATGTATAAAATAAATAAGCAACAAGGATATATTGGGCAGTACAGGGAAATATACCCATTATTTTCTGATAACTTTAGAGTGTAATCTATATAAATATTGAATCACTATGTTGTATACTTGAAACTAATATAATATTGTAAATCAACTATTCTTCAATAAAAGAAAACCTCAGTAGTTCCTTAAAAAATAGTAGATCATTACCAAGTGGCTTTATTCTAGAAATGTAAGTTAAGTTAATATTATGACCTGTATCGTCATAGTATAGAACCAAGAAGAAAATGCATATGATCATAATCAACAATGCTAAAACATAAACAAAAACAAAACATTGAGCCAGCATGTTTTATGGGAACAATCAAGAAATATTCTGTTGGTATCAAGAAAAACTTAAACATTACCCATACCCTGTCACATTTCAATTTAAATTGGACTAAGATATTAACAAATGCATTTAAGAAAAGAAAAAGAAATTAGAGGTTCAGAAGTTAACAGGAAAAGGTAAAATTATCGTAACTGAAAATATTATTTCATTCTTAAAAACTGCAAGATAATTAAACTAAAATTACTTCAAACAATAAAGAAATTTATTAATATAATGATGCACGAATTTAATAATGGTAAACCAATGGGCTTTATGCATATGGCAATAGGACATAGAAGAACAAATTCCATTTGTAGTATCAATAAATATAATAAATAAGGAAACATTTAAAACTAATATGAAAAACCTATATGAGAAAACAGTTTTGAACACTTCTGAAGGCACAAAATAATACTTGAAGAAATGAGAAAATGTACCATGTTCTTTGATAGGTACATTCATTGTATAAACGTCAATTCTCTCTAAGTCAATTTGTTAATTTAGCATGATCCCAATAAAAATGCCAACTGCTTATCGTTGTTTTTGTTATTGTTCTTTTTTTTTGATCGAGGGATTATATCTTGTAGAGGTGATTCTCAAGTTCATTTTGAAAAATGAACATACCTCATGCATATATCCTGATAAATAACTCTGAATGAATCAATGTTTTAAATGTAAAAAATAAAACAATAAAAATATAATATAAAAATATAAGTAAACTCCTATAAAGGAGGAGGTTTTTTAAATTATAGACTCAAATCTATAAGCCATAAAACAAAAAAACTGTAAAATTCAACTACATTAAAAAAACTAAAGCATGGGGTAAAAATATTATACACAAATTATAAAGACAAGTGAAAAAGCGGGAAAATTATCTGACTCATATCACAAAGGAAAGACTCATCTTCCTCATATAAAACTGTCTTTGAACTAAATAAGAAAATCTACTAAACAAATAGGGAAAAAATAAGAAAAGGATATGAATAGACAGTAAAGCAAAGGCAGTATAAACAAACTCTAGATTTGTAAAAAGCTGTTCATCTGCACTCATAATAAAGAAATACTAATTCAAACATTAACATACTTGTGGTCTCAAAGCATGGTCCCAGAATTATTTGTCATTCCTCCCATTAGGCGGTGTCACTTTCCCTTATATCTGGGGTCTGTAATGTTCTGACAAACACAGTACAGCAGAGGTGTTTCAGTGCCAGTTTCTGGGCCAGAGCTTCTAGACACTGGAGATTTCCATGTACTGTCTCTTTCTCTTAGAACTCAATCACCATACTGTGAGGAAGCACAAGCCTCCAGTAGAGATGCTCATGTGGATAGGAACCAACAGCCAGTACCAGCTTGCCAGCCATGAGAGTATGCCATCTTGGAAGGAGACTCTCCAGCTTCAGTTGAGCTGTTCTAGCTAACACTCATGGAGCAGAGATGAGCTGCCCTCACTATGTTCTGCTGAAATTGAAGATTTGTGAGTAAATTAAATGATTGTCTTGCTTTAAGCCATTAAGGGCTGACTTAGCATGGTTTTTGAAATATAGCCAATAGATAACCAGAGCAGCCACGATTATTCTTTTTCACCTCTTTTAGAAGGGCAAATATCCAGAAACTTGACAACACAGGGCTACGTGGAAATAATTACTCGTACACATTCCTAGGAGATAAGAACATGGATTGAGGCAGCCGTGGAAGCAATTCTTTTCCTGTTTTGTTCTTTTTTACTCTTGATTTTGGAATCATATGAATATAATATCTTTTCCACAAGTCTAATTTGAAAAGAAAAAAGTTTAAAGTATACACAAGTTACTTTATTATGTAGGAAATTTATACTTAATATGCATATTAAACTATATAGTTTATAAGAAAGACAATTTCACAAATATTGTCTCTTTTTATCAATCATAGCAATTCTGTGATGAATACATAAGTAGGGTGATTATTATCCTAAAATAATCCAATTACAATTGCAGAAACCAAAACTCTAGTTGTTACTCATCAAGTAAATGGCATGGCCAGAATTTAAATTGAGCTGTCCTTGCAAAAGGCAGCTTGCCTTACTGGAAAGCAAACTAGAAATTAGAAGACCTAGGTCCTACTTTCAATTTTGTCTTTGATTCCTTGAATATTTTTGAATGAGATGCTTAACTTATCTTGCATTTGATTTTATCATCCGGAGACCAGACATGAAAATACCTACTGTTCTAACTTCCCCTGGAGAGCATTATAGGGATAAAATAACATAACAAATGTGAAGGTGCTTTGAAAATAAGTAAATGCAGAGCATTATCACCAGCAATTGTAAATATAAAGCTAAAATAGATCATGGCTCTGCTTAAATATAACAGAATAAATATACTGCATTTACAGTAAAAATAATGGAGTAAGAATACCTGTCAACATGAGATGTAGACAGATTTCAAGGAATTAGGAAACAGATGGAGAAAAGGAAACTGATGAAGTAGGAGAGAGGCAGCACTGTGTAGCATAGACTTAGAAAAAAAATACAGTCAAAAGGTTGCTGATCATCCCCAAAGATCTCTGGACTGTCTCAGGATTTGGATACACCATGTTCATTACTTCCACCACAAGCCAGAAGTAAAAGGCTTTTCTATAAAGATATCAATGTCCACCCCATTCAGGCATTTAGGTGTCTCCAGTGAGTTGACTGATTCTTGTCCAGTCATCTCAGAGTTAACTGACAAGTCCCACCCACATACCCAGGCCTCTCATTCAGCTTTCTGTTGCCTCATTCTTAAAAATGACCATTGAGAAAACTGGAAAAAATAAAATAAAAAACAGGGAATAGAAAAAAAATTTTTAACTCCCACTGGTATCTTTAGAAAGTTTCACCAAAATTTTCCATCAGTTGCTTTGATGAAGGAAAGAAAGAATGAGAAAGAGAGAGGAAGGAAGGAAGGGAGGGAGGAAGGAAGGAAAGAATATACTAAGTAATAATCAGAAAACAGAAAGATCTCTTTGACATTCTTTCCACCCACACAAAAAACAATGAATCAGTAGAAATTTAAATTGCAAAAATATTCTAGAAAGTAATACAAAAGAATTAAGAGGGGAAAAATTCAGAGTTATGGAATATCAATATATTAGATCCAACATATAACTATGAAATTCCAGAAAGAGAGGATAGTAAAATTGAAAGGAGGAATTATCAAAGAACTAGAGTAGCAGTTCTCAAGGTGTGATCCAAGGACCTCTCAGGTTCTCTCTTTTCTTCTTATTAACCAAAACAACATAACGCAACAGATAGAGAAGGATGTCAATAGATAATATGAAAAACTGGAAAATCTAGAACTAGCTGTGTGAGGCTTTTATCTAGAGATAATAACCATTTAAAGACATAACTACTACAAGAAACAGGTAAACAATTAAAGAGATTGTCTGTGGGGATAGGAACGGGGACAGAATAAATTAGTTAAGGATCCTTTCTTTTAAATATCAGTATTTATGTATCTAACTATTATAGATAGCTCAGTTATTGGAGGGTTCACTATCATGAAGGAATTTCCCACAGTTTCACATTAGGAGGCTGAGAGTTGGTCCTTCCTGAGGTTTGGAGGTGAGAATTATTGACACTAGTCTGCAGGTGGGTCCTCCTGATGACTTCATGCACCCCCTTCCATGTAACTGTGAAATTTTGTGTGTGTTTGAGGAATATTGTGTGTGCTATCTTCCTCAGTCTTAAACTACGAAGTAAATTAAACCCCCGCTAAATGTTCTAGCTCTTCTATCTTCCTTTCCTTGTTCCCTCTCCAATTCCTTGTTGGGTTGTCCCTTTATAATTCCTTACTACAAACTTGAAACTAATGTGCTGGAGTTTTTGTTAAAGAGTTTTATGTTCTTTTAAAGAAAAACAATTGGGCAATTTATATTGAAGCAAATTCTTAGAGTCTCTTACCCTAGTTTTGAGTGGAATATTTGGGGAAATCAAGGGACATCTCTGGAACAGCAAAGTTCTTTAGATTGGATCCTGTCTCCTGAAAGGGAACATTAAGTGATGACCTTGAGTAATGGACACTCTGGAATGGAATGATGGAAATGGAGTAGAGCCTTGTGCCCCTGTACAGACACGTGGGTCTACTGTTTCCTGGAACTATGGAAGTCAGCCATTAGCTTGATATATTTCACAGGCCACTCAAGGGGGAAGAAAGGACATAAATACATCTTGCAGCATAGTAGTTGCAGTGTGACCAACCATCCTGATTTGCCTGGGGTTATCCCAGTTTTAGCACTGAAAGTCCTGCATCCCAGGAAACACCTCAGTCCCAGAAACACTGGGACAGTGGTTATCTTACGGTTGTATGCCTAGTGTAAAGTCAACTGCCTAGAATAAAATCCCAGCTCCACCACTTATTAGCTGTGTGACTTTGTTGAAATTATTATTTTTTTCCACATCTTTATTGGAGTATAAATGCTTTACAATGTTGTATTAGTTTTTGCTGTACAACAAAGTGAATCAGCTATATGTATACATATATCCCCATATCCCCTCCCTCTTGAGCCTCCCTCCCACCCTACCTATTCCACCCCTCTAGGTCGTCACAAAGCACCCAGCTGATCTCCCTGTGTAAGTATGCAGCAGTTTCCCACTAGCCATCCATTATACATCTGGTAGTGTATATATGTCAATACTACTCTCTCACTTCATCCCAGCTTCCCCTTCCCCCACGTGCCCTCAACTCTGTTCTCTACGTCTGCATCTTTATTCCTGCCCCGTCACTAGGTTCATCAGTACTGCTTTTTAAAATTCCATATATATGCGTTAGTATACGGTATTTGTTTTTCTCTTTCAGACTTACTTCACTCTGTATGACAGATTCTGTGTCCATCCACCTCACTACAAATAACTCAGTTTCATTCCTTTTTTAAAAAAATTTCATTCCTTTTTATGGCTGAGTAATATTCCATTATATATATATGTAGCACATCTTCTTTATCCATTCATCTGTCGATGGACATTTAGGTTGCTTCCATGACCTGGCTATTGTAAATAGTGCTGCAATGAACATTTTGGTACATGGCTCTTTTTGAATTATGGTTTTCTCAAGGTATATGCCCAGTAGTGGGATTGCTGGGTCACGTGGTAGCTCTATTTTTAGTTTTTTTAAGGAACATCCATACTGTTCTCCATAGTGGCTGTATCAATTTACATTCCCACCAACAGTGCAAGATGGTTCCGTTTTTTCCACACCCTCTCCAGCATTTATTGTTTGTAGATTTTTTGATGACGTCCATTCTGACCAGTGTGAGGTGATACTTCATTATGTGTTGAAATTATTTAATCTCACATTTTCTCAATTGCCTTAATGAAAGTGGGGATAAACTAGTATATATATGATGGGGTTGTGATAATAAATGACTGAATACCTGTAAAGTCAAAGCAGTGCCTAGTAGGTAGCAAGCACTCAATAAATATTACCTAACAAAACCAATAGTAGTGTTACTATTTTCAAGTAGAAAGATGATTTATTGCACACCAAAGTAAATAGAGTTGTGTACATAACATCATTTTGGTTTGGAGACTGATGAGGTCAAATAGGACCAACCAGTGGGTATTTGGGGATGTCAGTTAGCTGAATCAAAATCAAGTATTTATTTGGTTAATTCTATAAACTCTGCAGAAATAGCTGTCAGGAAAGGCAGCACCTCATGTTCATCTGAGCTGTAGACAAAGCTTCAAACAATAGGTGATATTAAAACAACCCATTAATCAAAGCTACTTTCATATCTAAGATGTGAGATCATGTTCATCTTGCATCAAATATTTACTGTTGAAATCAAAATGGACATCAGGTATTTACTGTTGAAAGCAGAGGTAGTAGAATAGGGAATGTAGTGAAGTAGGGCCATGTGTAATTGAGCTCGAATTGTTCTAGTATTTTTTTTTTTTGGAAGGCAGCTATGCTCACCACTATATCACCAACACTTTTTTTTTTATATTAAGTAAATTCTAAGTCTTTCTGAAATTGATGGTTGTAAAAAATGTACAGTAGACATAGGCTTGTTTTCTTTTCTTTTTTGCTATTCAACATCTGAACATCTTCTTTTTTGTTAATCCCCCATCATGTGAGCATTGGTCCCACTCTGGAACCAAAAAGGCCAAATTCTGCTTCCTGCTCCCCTATTGCAGCTATAATAGTAGTTTTCAAACATTTGTATGTATCAGGATCACATGGAAGGCTGTTTAAAACATGGATTGCTGGGCCCCATACCTTGGAGGGATTGAGAACCTACATTTCCAAAAAGTGACCAGGTGATATTGATAATGCTGGTGAAGGATCACACTTTAAGGACTAATAAGTTAGTATAGGAGCACAGGACTTAGGTCAAACAAAGAGATGCATCTGTCTGAGACTTGAGACAATAATGCAAACACCAGGACGGCTGAGAAATTATCTGTAAATAGAGCAGGCATATCAGGAATCCAGCTCTGTCAACAAAAGTGTTCAACAGCAGGTTTCAAATCAGGTTTTTATATGTGTCCTTTGACACAGCCTAATATGTAGGGCATAAAGATGTTAGGAGTCTGTCCTTTGTAGTAACAGTGCAGTCAGGGGAAAGGGGTGAGAGATGTGGTAGCAGAGAAAAACTCAGATGAGGGAGGAAGACGCTGCTGTGAGCAGCAAGCAGCTCAGAACAGTGATGAGTAAGTTGCTGAAGGCACTGCTAAGAGACTGGCCTGATCATGTGACCCCACCCCCAAACTTAGTTCCCACCTTGTGACTCACTATGTGACACAGGGTGAGCCATCTGACTTTCAGTTCCTACTCTACTAGGAGGAGTAATAAAGCAGACAGAGATTTTATTGTAATAAATAAATTAGATTAAAGGAATTTGCATGCACTATAAAACAGAGCATTCTTGTGGAAAGGGCAACAAGAGTGACATTTTTAACATTAAAAAAAGGCTCTTCTTGCATCAATATTTCTACTGAACTTAAGACCCCCTTTCTAAATATCACTCTTTATTTCATCTTGTTTTAGCCACAGTACTGATTTGGAGCTGTGGCATGTTAATTATTTTTTCTTAAAAATTCTTATAACTCAAGAGATTCACTTCCGGGTAAGATGGCGGAAGAGTAAGACGCGGAGATCACCTTCCTCCCCACAGATACACCAGAAATACAGCTACACGTGGAACAACTCCTACAGAACACCTACTGAACGCTGGCAGAAGACCCCAGACCTCCCAAAAGGCAAGAAACTCCCCACATACCTGGGTAGGGCAAAGCAGAGAGATTCCCGCACAGAGGAGCGGTGCCGAGCGGCACTCACCGGCCCGGGAGGCTTGTCTGCTCCCCCGCCGGGGCGGGCGGCGCTGGAGCTGAGGCTTGGGCTTCGGTCGGAGCGCAGGGAGAGGACTGGGGCTGGCGGCGGGAACTCAGCCTGAAGGGGGCTAGTGTGCCGCGGCTGGCCGGGAGGGAGTCCGGGAGAACTCTGGGGCTGCCGAAGAGGCAGGAGACTTTTTCTTCCCTCTTGGTTTCCTGGTGCGCGAGGAGAGGGGATTAAGAGCGCCGCGTGGAGGAGCTCCAGAGACTGGCGCGAGTCGCGGCTGAAAGCGCGGAGCCCAGAGACGGGCGTGGGACGCTGGGGCTGCTGCTGCCGCCGCCAGGAGGCCTGTGTGCGAGCGCAGGTCACTGTCCACGCCGCCCTTCCGGGAGCCTGTGCAGCCTGCCACTGCCGGGGTCCCGGGATCCAGGGGCGGCTTCCTTGGGAGAGCGCACGGCGCGCCTCGGGCTGGTGCAGCGTCACGCCGACCTCTGCCGCTGCAGGCTCGCCCCGCACTCCGTGCCCCTCCCTCCCGCCCGGCCTGAGTGAGCCAGAGTCCCCGAAGAGGCTGCTCCTTTAACCCTGTCCTGTCTGAGCGAAGAACAGACGCCCTCCGGCGACCTAAACGCAGAGGCGGGGCCGAATCCAAAGCTGAGACCCAGGAGCTGTGAGAACAAAGAAGAGAAAGGGAAACCTCTCCCAGCAGCCTCAGAAGCAGCGGATTAAAGCTCCACAATCAACTTCATGTACCCTGCATCTGTGGAATACATGAATAGACAACAAATCATCCCAAATTGAGGAGCCAGGAGTCAGTGCTGTGCCTCTGAGGTGGGAGAGCCAACTTCAGGACACTGGTCCACAAGAGACCTCCCAGCTCCACATAATATCAAACGGCGAAAATCTTCCAGAGATCTCCATCTCAACACCAGCACCCAGCTTCACTCAACGACCAGCAAGCTACAGTGCTGGACACCCTATGCCAAACAACTAGCAAGACAGGAACACAACGCCACCCATTAGCAGAGAGGCTGCCTCAAATCATAAAAAGTCCGCAAACACCCCAAAACACACCACCAGACGTGGACCTGCCCACCAGAAAGACAAGATCCAGCCTCATCCACCAGAACACAGGCAGTAGTCCCCTCCACCAAGAAGCCTACACAACCCACTAAACCAACCTTAGCCACTGAGGACAGACACCAAAAACAACGGGAACTACGAACCTGCAGCCTGCAAAAAGGAGACCCCAAACACAGTAACATAAGCAAAATGAGAAGACAGAAAAACACACAGCAGGAGAAGGAGCAAGATAAAAACCCACCAGACCTAACAAATGAAGAGGTAATAGGCAGTCTATCTGAAAAAGAATTCAGAATAATGATGGTAAAGATGATCCAAAATCTTGGAAATAGAATAGACAAAATGCAAGAAACAGTTAACAAGGACCTAGAAGAACTAAAGACGAATCAAGCATCGATTAAAAACACAATAAATGAAATAAAAAATACTCTAGATGGGATCAATAGCAGAATAACTGAGGCAGAAGAACGGATAAGTGAGGTGGAAGATAAAATAGTGGAAATAACTGCTGCACAGCAAAATAAAGAAAAAAGAATGAAAAGAACAGAGGACAGTCTCAGAGACCTCTGGGACAACATTAAACGCACCAACATTCGAATTATAGGGGTTCCAGAAGAAGAAGAGAAAAAGAAAGGGACTGAGAAAATATTTGAAGAGATTATAGTTGAAAACTTCCCTAATATGGGAAAGGAAATAGTAATCAAGTCCAGGAGGCACAGAGAGTCCCATACAGAATAAATCCAAGGAGAAATACACCAAGACACATATTAATCAAACTGTCAAAAATTAAACACAAAGAAATCATATTAAAAGCAGCAAGGCAAAAACAACAAATAACACACAAGGGAATCCCCATCAGGATAACAGCTGATCTCTCAGCAGAAACTCTACAAGCCAGAAGGGAGTGGGAGGACATACTTAAAGTGATGAAGGAGAAAAACCTGCAACCAAGATTACTCTACCCAGCAAGGATCTCATTCAGATTTGATGGAGAAATTAAAACCTTTACAGACAAGCAAAAGCTGAGAGAGTTCAGCACCACCAAACCAGCTTTACAACAAATGCTAAAGGAACTTCTCTAGGCAAGAAACACAACAGAAGGAAAAGAACTACAATAACGAACCCAAAACAATTAAGAAAATGGGAATAGGAACATACATATCAATAATTACCTTAAATGTAAATGGACTAAATGCTCCCACCAAAAGACACAGACTGGCTGAATGGATACAAAAACAAGACCCATATATATGCTGTTTACAAGAGACCCACTTCAGACCTAGAGACACATACAGACTGAAAGTAAGGGGATGGAAAAAGATATTCCATGCAAATGGAAACCAAAAGAAAGCTGGAGTAGCAATTCTCATATCAGACAAAATAGACTTTAAAATAAAGACTACTAGAAGAGACAAAGAAGGACACTACATAATGATCAAGGGATCAATCCAAGAAGAAGATATAACAATTGTAAATATTTATGCACCCAACATAGGAGCACCTCAATACATAAGGGAAATATTAACAGCCATAAAAGGAGAAATCGACAGTAACACAATCATAGTAGGGGACTTTAACACCCCACTTTCACCAATGGACAGGTCATCCAAAATGAAAATAAATAAGGAAACACAAGCTTTAAATGATACATTAAACAAGATGGACTTACTTGATATTTATAGGACATTCCATCCAAAAACAACAGAATACACATTTTTCTCAAGTGCTCATGGAACATTCTCCAGGATAGATCATATCTTGGGTCACAAATCAAGCCTTGGTAAATTTAAGAAAATTGAAATTGTATCAAGTATCTTTTCCGACCACAATGCTCTGAGACTAGATATGAATTACAGGAAAAGAGCTGTAAGACATACAAACACATGGAGGCTAAACAATACACTACTTAATAACGAAGTGATCACTGAAGAAATCAAAGAGGAAATTAAAAAATATCTAGAAACAAATGACAATGGAGACACGACGACCCAAAACCTATGGGATGCAGCAAAAGCAGTTCTAAGAGGGAAGTTTATGGCAATACAATCCCACCTTAAGAAACAGGAAATATCTCGAATAAACAACCTAACCTTGCACCTAAAGCAATTAGAGAAAGAAGAACAAAAACATCCCAAAGTTAGCAGAAGGAAAGAAATCATAAAAATCAGATCAGAAATAAATGAAAAAGAAATGAAGGAAACGATAGCAAAGATCAATAAAACTAAAAGCTGGTTCTTTGAGAAGATAAACAAAATTGATAAACCATTAGCCAGACTCATCAAGAAAAAAAGGGAGAAGACTCAAATCAATAGAATTAAAAATGAAAAAGGAGAAGTAACAACTGACACTGCAGAAATACAAAAGATCATGAGAGATTACTACAAGCAACTCTATGCCAATAAAATGGACAATCTGGAAGAAATGGACAAATTCTTAGAAATGCACAAGCTGCCAAGACTGACTCAGGAAGAAATAGAAAATATGAACAGACCAATCACAAGCACTGAAATTGAAACTGTGATTAAAAATCTTCCAACAAACAAAAGCCCAGGACCAGATGGCTTCACAGGCGAATTCTATCAAGCATTTAGAGAAGAGCTAACACCTATCCTTCTCAAACTCTTCCAAAATATAGCAGAGGGAGGAACACTCCCAAACTCATTCTACGAGGCCACCATCACCTTGATACCAAAACCAGACAAGGATGTCACAAAGAAAGAAAACTACAGGCCAATATCACTGATGAACATAGATGCAAAAATCCTCAACAAAATACTAGCAAACAGAATCCAACAGCACATTAAAAGGATCATACACCATGATCAAGTGGGGTTTATTCCAGGAATGCAAGGATTCTTCAATATACGCAAATCAATCAATGTGATACACCATATTAACAAACTGAAGGAGAAAAACCATATGATCATCTCAATAGATGCAGAGAAAGCTTTTGACAAAATTCAACACCCATTTATGATAAAAACCCTGCAGAAAGTAGGCATAGAGGGAACTTTCCTCAACATAATAAAGGCCATATATGGCAAACCCACAGCCAGCATCGTCCTCAATGGTGAAAAACTGAAACCATTTCCACTAAGATCAGGAACAAGACAAGGTTGCCCACTCTCACCACTCTTATTCAACATAGTTTTGGAAGTTTTAGCCACAGCAATCAGAGAAGAAAAGGAAATAAAAGGAATCCAAATGGGAAAAGAAGAAGTAAAGCTGTCACTGTTTGCAGATGACATGATACTATACATAGAGAATCCTAAAGATGCTACCAGAAAACTACTAGAGCTAATCAATGAATTTGGTAAAGTTGCAGGATACAAAATTAATGCACAGAAATCTCTGGCATTCCTATATACTAATGATGAAAAATCTGAAAGTGAAATCAAGGAAACACTCCCATTTACCATTGCAACAAAAAGAATAAAATATCTAGGAATAAACCTACCTAAGGAGACAAAAGACCTGTATGCAGAAAATTATAAGACACTGATGAAAGAAATTAAAGATGACACAAATAGATGGAGAGATGTACCATGTTCTTGGATTGGAAGAATCAACATTGTGAAAATGACTCTACTACCCAAAGCAATCTACAAATTCAATGCAATACCTATCAAACTACCAATGGCATTTTTCACAGAACTAGAACAAAAAATTTCACAATTTGTATGGAAACACAAAAGACCCCGAATAGCCAAAGCAATCTTGAGAACGAAAAACGGAGCTGGAGGAATCAGGCTCCCTGACTTCAGACTATACTACAAAGCTACAGTAATCAAGACAGTATGGTACTGGCACAAAAACAGAAAGATAGATCAATGGAACAGGATAGAAAGCCCAGAGATAAACCCACGGACATATGGTCACCTTATCTTTGATAAAGGAGGCAGGAATGTACAGTGGAGAAAGGACAGTCTCTTCAATAAGTGGTGCTGGGAAAACTGGACAGGGACATGTAAAAGTATGAGATTAGATCACTCCCTAACACCATACACAAAAATTAGCTCAAAATGGATTAAAGACCTAAATGTAAGGCCAGACACTATCAAACTCCTAGAGGAAAACATAGGCAGAACACTCTATGACATAAATCACAGCAAGATCCTTTTTGACCCACCTCCTAGAGAAATGGAAATAAAGACAAAAATAAACACATGGGACCTAATGAAACTTCAAAGCTTTTGCACAGCAAAGGAAACCATAAACAAGACGAAAAGACAACCCTCAGAATGGGAGAAAATATTTGCAAATGAAGCAACTGACAAAGGATTAATCTCCAAAATTTATAAGCAGCTCATGCAGCTCAATAGCAAAAAAACAAACAACCCAATCCAAAAATGGGCAGAAGACCTAAATAGACATTTCTCCACAGAAGATATACAGACAGCCAACAAACACATGAAAGGATGCTCAACATCTTTACTCATTAGAGAAATGCAAATCAAAACTACAATGAGATATCATCTCACACCAGTCAGAATGGCCATCATCAAAAAATCTAGAAACAATAAATGCTGGAGAGGGTGTGGAAAAAAGGGAACACTCTTGCACTGCTGGTGGGAATGTGAATTGGTACAGCCACTATGGAGAACGGTATGGAGGTTCCTTAAAAAACTACAAATAGAACTACCATACGACCCATCAATCCCACTACTGGGCATATACCCTGAGAAAACCATAATTCAAAAAGAGACATGTACCAAAATGTTCATAGCAGCCCTATTTACAATAGCCCGGAGATGGAAACAACCTAAGTGTCCATCGTCGGATGAATGGATCAAGAAGATGTGGCACATATATACAATGGAATATTACTCAGCCATAAAAAGAAATGAAATTGAGCTATTTGTAATGAGGTGGATGGACCTAGAGTCTGTCATACAGAGTGAAGTAAGTCAGAAAGAGAAAGACAAATACTGTATGCTGACACATATATATGGAATTTAAGAAAAAAATGTCATCAAGAACATAGGGGTAAGACAGGAATAAAGACACAGACCTACTAGAGCATGGACTTGAGGATATGGGGAGGGGGAAGGGTAAGCTGTGACAAAGTGAAAGAGCGGCATGGACATATATACACTACCAAACGTAAGGTAGATAGCTAGTGGGAAGCAGCCGCATAGCACAGGGAGATCAGCTCGGTTCTTTGTGACCGCCTGGAGGGGTGGCATAGGGAGTGGGGGAGGGAGACGCAAAAGGGAGGGGATATGGGAACATATGTATATGTATAACTGATTAAATTTGTAAAAAAAAAAAAAAAAAAAAAAAAAGAAACATCTTCTAGGCCCATAAAAGTATTGTTAAAAATCCTTCCATAAAAAAAAAAAAAAAAAAAAAAAAAAAAAAAGAGATAATAAGCTGTCCCAGTAAAGTGACGACAATTGGGGCCCAATCACAAAAGTCACGCAGTACACAATGCATGCAGTATAGACTTTAGGGCTACCCTGCCGAGCATGGCTGACCAACTTTAATCTGCTCACAGAGAGACTGGCCTGAACTACAGTATTCTCAAAAGGAACAGCAAACAAATCCTAAAATTTTAAACACCCTTACAGTTTTTAGATCAAAACATGAAGCAATAATCCTAGCTCTTGTCTCTATCTCCCATAAGAAATGTCTTGTGGTGATTAAATGATCAAACAAAGAAGTGCAGCTGATACTACCAAAATCAGGAAAAAGCACCAAAATATTCATTTTAGTTTCCTTGAATCTGCCCCCTTATTCCAAGAACTTATTTAAAGAACTTGAAAATCTTTACAAAATCAGAGATAATATTTTATTTTTATTTATTTATTTATTATTTTCTGTACATGGGCCTCTCACTGTTGTGGCCTCTCCCTTGTGGAGCACAGGCTCTGAACGCGCAGGCTCAGAGGCTGTGGCTTACAGGCCTAGCCGATCCGCGGCATCTCTTTCCGGACCAGGGCACGAACCCGCGTCCCCTGAATTGGCAGGTGGACTCTCAACCACTGCGCCACGAGGGAAGCCTGATAATATTTTAAATTGTGAATCATCAAGGATTCCCTTTCACTTAGTGTTTCCACTAGAGAAACATGCAGCTTTTCCCAAACTTTTGGTGTTTGTAAAATTTCCCTAATAAATGCTGGAGAGGATGTGGAGAAAAGGGAATCCTCCTACACTATTGGTGGAAATGTAAATTGGTACAGCCACTGTGGAGACAGTATGGAGGTTCCTTAAAAACCTAAAAATAGAGCTACTGTATGATCCAGCAATCCCACTCCTGGGCATATACCCGGAGAAAACTGTAATTCAAAAAGATAAATTCACCCCAATGTTCATAGCAACACTATTTACAATAGTCAAGCCATGGAAGCAACCTAAGTAACCATCAACAGATGAATGGATAAAGAAGATGTGGTATGCATATATATATATATATATATATATATATATACACACACACACACACACACATATATATACACACACATATACATATATATATTTTGCTGTACACATGAACCTAACATAACATTGGAAATCAACTACACTTCAATAAAAAAAAAAGAAAATCCTAAATATCTCTGGGAAAATAATTTCACTACAAATGCTTGGACATTATTCCCATCAAAAGGCAGGGATTATTTTTTCTCCCCTTGAAACTGGGTGGATTTGGGAGTGCTTCCACTAACACAGGATGGCATGCATGTTCTGTGACTTCTGAGTCAGGATCACAAAAGGAATGCTGCTCTGTCTTGCACACTGCAAAACTTACCCTTTAAATCTAAGCCACTATGTATGATGCCCAACTAGGTTTCGAGGCTGTGAAGAGTCGAAGCCACATGGAGAGCCCCTGTTGATACTCCTACCTGAGCACAGCATTTGGGTTGTCTCTGCCCCACATCACACATGTGAGTAAAGAAGCCTCTAGATTATTCCAGCCCCCAATAGTTTGAATCACTCTCCAGCCATTTATGTTTTGCCATTTGAGGCCCCAGACATTATGAAGCAAAGAAAAGTCTTCATTACTATGCCACAGAATCCATGAGCATAACAAAATAGTTGTTCTCTAATGCTACTAATTCTGGGATGGTTTGTTACACAGCAGTAGACAATGGTAACACATCTCATACTTCAGTGTTACATGTGGCCAAGGTGTCATGGGGATGAGAAAGATATTTTATTCATGAAAGACCCCTCTGCAAATGGCCTAGGAAGATAAAGAGAAAAACTTTAATCTAATATGGAATATAGGGAAAATTGCTCATTTTTCTCAGGCCATGGAAGATCTTCCTAAGGTCCAACTTTTTCTCATTGTGGTTTTTAGGATGCTTATACCCTCTAGACTTTTAATTCACTTCTTAAAAATTCAGGCTTCCTATTTATCCTACTTCTTTAATAAAAGAATATGAAATTTAAAAAAAAAAAAAAAAAAAAAAAGAGATTCAAAGTTCTTTCTAAAATCCAAACCATAAAAGTAGATAATTCAATGTTAATTTAGTCTTCTTATGTATCTATAGGAAGTCTACCCTATATATTACATTAATTTGATTCATAATTAAAACTATTTCCACAAAGAAAATTCCAAGCCCAGATAGCTTCATTGATGAAGTCTATCAAATATTTAAGAAAAAAGAACGACCAATTTTGCACAAACTCTTTCAGAAAAGGGAAAAGAGAATATTTTTTCTCATAGAAAAATTTTTTATTGAAGCATATTTGATGTATAATATTGTATGTTACAGGTGTACAACATAGTGATTTACAATTTTTAAAGGTTATACTCTTTATAGTTATTATAAAATATTGGCTGTATTCCCTGTGTTGTACACTATGTCCTCATAATTTATTTATTTTATACATAAGAGTTTGTACCTATTAATCCTCTACCCCTATCTTGCCCCTCCCCCTTTTCCTCTCCCCACTGGTAACCACTAATTTGTCCTCTATATCTGTGAGTCTGTTTCTTTTTTGTTACATACACTAGCTTGTTTTATTTTTTTTTTTAGATTCCACCTGTAAGTGATATCATACAGTATTTGTCTTTTTCTGTCTGACTTATTTCATTAAGCATAATACCCTCCAAATCCATCCATGTTGTTGCAAATAGCAAAGTTTCATTTTTTTATGGCTAAGTAATATATATATATATATATATATATATGTATGTATGTATATAAAACAATTTGGGAGCCCCCAAATTGTTAACAGCAGAAATGTGGGGTAGACTGCAGTCAGTGGTTTCTTTTCAGTAAGGCTTTTGAAAAGAACAGTCTCTTTTATTAGGGGTTAATAAATACCATACAAGTATTTAAGACAGTCTTGTATTTTTTACATAATTATTGAAATATTGCTGATTCTAGAATTAATGAGAGCAATACTCAAGAGAGTTAAAAGTCAAATCGTTGACTTCATCTCAAGCTGGATTCACATCTCCACTCCTTTACTTACTAGGCAGAAAGCCTGACATTACTTGACTTCTCTGGGTCTCTTTCCATAGTTATATGATGGGAAAAATAATAAAACCTGCCTCATAGGTAGTTGGTTTGAAGACTAAATGAGACCTTAGATGTAAAATGTTTAGTACAGTTTCTGTCACATCCTAAGGACTCAAACATTAATAACCCTTATTATTTTCTCATTTGAAATCACTTCTCTGATCTCCTATTTGACCACATTTTGAAATACTGTTATTTTTATCCATGGTTATCCTTCTCAGTACCACCCTCACTTTTCCCAATCTCTTGTGTTCAGCGAAATTGTGTCTACAGCAAAGAAACCTCAAGTGTGGGCTGAAATGTAGTTGGAAGGTTGACAGAGGACCTAGTGTTTGGATATCTTGGAGGCCTTAACTGGGACAACGTTGGTCAGGACATGTAGCATTGTTATTCATCTTGCTCAGAGGGGATCTGACCAAATGAAGGGACCATGGAGTCCAGGAGAGGAGAGCAAAGAGGTGCTGGAGATCACCACAGACTTGGGGAAACCTCAGTATATGCATGACCAAGATGACCTCTGTGCTGAGCAGATGGAATGAGAAATGAGGCACAAACTGAAAACAGCCTTAAAAAATTTCATTGAGAAAGTAGAGGCTCTAACTAAGGAGGAACTGGACTTTGAAGTGCCTTTTGGGGATTTGGGATTTAACAGAGCTCCTATAGGAGTACCTGCCTCCTTCAACCCACTAGTATTGTGCTGGTAAATGCTACAGAATGGCCACCTTTTGTGGTCACGTTGGAGGAAGTGGAGCTCATTCACTTAGAGCGAGTCCAGTTTCACCAGAAGAACTTTGACCCAGTAATTGTCTACAAGGACTACAGCAAGAAAGTGACAACGATCAATGTCATTCATGTTGCCTCTCTTGACCCCATCAAGGAATGGTTGAATTCTTGTGACCTAAAGTACACAGAAGGAATACAGTCCCTCAACTGGACTACAGTTATGAAGACCAATGTTGATGACCCTGAGGGCTTCTCCGAACAAGGTGGCTGGTCTTTCCTGGAACCTGAGGGTGAGGGGAGTGATACTGAGGAAGGGGATTCTGAGTCTTAAATGGAAGATAAGACTTTTAATCCTTCAGAGGATGACTATGAAACAGAGGAGGAGGACAGTGAGGAAGATTATTCATCAGAAGCTGAAGAATCAGATTATTCCAAGGAATCATTGGGCAGTGAAGAAGAGAGTGGACAAGATTGGGATGAACTGGAGGAAGAAGCCCAAAAAGCTGACCGTGAAAGTCGCTATGAGGAGGAAGAGGAACAGAGTCACAGTATGACCTGGAAGAGGAAGGCATCTGTGCAGAGGTCAGGCTGAGGCTCTAACCGAGGTTCCAGACACAGCTCTGTGCTTCCCAAGAAAAAGAGGAATCAACTTCGGAACTTTGACCCTCAGCTGAATTCTTCCTTCAGCCAATCCCTGGAAATTTTACATGACATAGAAACTTTAAAAAGAAAAGAAAAGAAAAGAAAAGAAAATGGAGGCTGGTCCTCCATTCAGAGTTCTCATTAACAGTCATCAGGGGCAGACAAGCTGGCTGTGTTCTGAGAACCTTCCAATTTGTTCAGGAGAAAGCTTCTCTGAGAAAGTGTTGCTTGAGCCTTCCTGTCGTGCGTGGGAATGTCAGTAGGCTGTTGGGTACAACTCTAAGTCCGATTACAGTTTAGCATTTATAAATTACCATCGGCCCACATGATTTATCTCAACCTTTGTACCAGTATGGTTTTAGTAATAACATTGCATGTTTTTAGGTGAGATAAATGGTAAGAGTATATTCCTCCTTGAAATTTAAAAAAAACATATGTTATAAAGATTAGCAGTGCCAAGCAGTTTATAATGTATCTTGTTCCTAAGGGAAAATCCTATGGTCATTTTTACTGCCAATTACAATGAATCCAAAGTAGCACGAAGAATTGCCTCACTCTTCCCTTTTTCTAAATTCATTGCATGAAATGCTGTCCTCATTTTTTTTTTTTTTTTTGCGGTACGTGGGCCTCTCACTGTTGTGGCCTCTCCCGTTATGAAGCACAGGCTCCGGACGTGCAGGCTCAGAGGCCATGGCTCACGGGCCTAGCCGCTCCATGGCATGTGGGATCTTCCTGGACCGGGGCACGAACCCGTATCCCCTGCATCGGCAGGCAGACTCTCAACCACTGCGCCACCAGGGAAGCCCTGTCCTCATTTTTGTTAAACTGAGTGACCGCCTTGTGTTCAGCTTGCCTAACAAAGCAATTGCAGACCTAACAGTTCCTGGGAGAATCCAGCCAACTGCTAGAAAACTCAGTAATGTTGTAGAATAGTGGTCACAAAACATGTGATTTCTGGAACCAACAGGGTAATCACCCAAAAATATAACAGCAGATTGTGGCTTAAGCTACTACTCAGAACGCTGTCTTTTTCAGTGCTGTGCCTCTCCAGCCTCTCTTAATATAGTCCTCTTTCTCCCTTCACTTATATCCTTCCAACTGCCTCAGAAAAACCAACTTACACATGCACATGCACCTTGATATTTACACATTTACTGTATTTCTCTATCCTTTCTTCAGTCCTCCTCTTTTGTATATATATATAAAAAGGAAAGCTTTAAGCATCAGATCACTATGCTAATTTTCCTTTTGATATCTAAACTTATTACTGGATAATTATGCATTAATTAGCAGTTTAAGGAAACTAGCAACTTCATATATAAGAAGTTACTCTCTGGGATTAATAAAGATCATACAAGGCACAAGAAATGCAGTGAAGCTAAAGAAATCCCTGGTGTTCCATTAGAGTGGTTATCTATTATAATTCTCCCTAAGCTGTAAGCCCTGTGAAGGTGGATATTGTGTCTACTTTTTCCATCATTGTATTGTCAACACTTAAAAATAATGCTCACTATATGGCAAGGAATCAATAAATATTTGCAAAGTAAGTGATCTCATGGAGCACCGGCAATGTATCAAGAACTGAGTTAGGTCCTGAGTAAGAAGAGACCTCAGTACTGAAGGAGTTCACAATCTATAAAGAGCTATGGGAACACAGATGAGGAGCCATGGCCTTTGCTCAGGGATTATTGTGAAGAGGATTTGAAATTTAAGCTGGACCTGTACCCATAAGTGGGAGTTCCCCAGATAAAATGGGAGAGTGAGGAGAATATTCTAGACAAATCGAATAAGATTACAAATGGCACAGAGGCTTGATAGTGCATTTGGGAAGCATAAGTAGAAAGGGTAGCCAGAGTGTAGGCTGTATGTGAAGGTATGAGGTCAATGAGCTTTGAAAGAGGGCCAAAGAGGTTGGACTTTATCCAGTAGAGGGAGCCATTTAGGATGATTGCCCTAGAGTGATAGATAACTCGGCTCAAAGCGAGAGAATGGATGAGAGAACCTGGAGAAAGCGCCCTGTTTGGCAGACATGGCAAATGTGCCTGAGGGAGCAGAGGAGGACCTGGATGAGAAGACAGTAGATGGGAAAGGATGGAGTGGATAACTGTGGGCAACAGTGTGGAGGCAGAGCTAACAGGATTTAATTACTAATTGAAGGATAGGAGGGCGGTAACTCCTTTACTCAAAGTTTTCTCTAAGAAGTGATATGCATACTCAGGTGACATTTACCAAGACAGTAAATGGGAGAGTAGAAACTGCTTCTGGGAAAATGATGAGTTCTGTTTAGAAGATGTTTATTAATGGTTCCAGCTGTGATAGTTTCACAGTGATGAACCGTGAGTAATTGGAATGGGGGTTCATATCTCAGAAGAAATGTCAGTGCAAGGGACAAAGTTAAGAGTGATTTGCTTTAGAGATGATGGTTGAAACATTTGATGAAATCGCCAAGGTAGAGCATGCCAGATAAAGGACAAGAAGACTACAGAGTGGGTCTTGGGAAATGTTTCTATTTAAAGGGGAATATAGAAAGGTGAATGAATGAAAGGCTAAAGAAGAAATAATCAGGAAATACACACCATAGAGAAGTAGAAACCAATAGGGGGAAATTTCACAAGGGAGGAGGAATGTTGAAGAAGACTAGTAATAGTAGAGTGCTTTTGGTATTTCAAACTTCATTGGTGGCTTTGGAAACTATGGTTAATTGGTGACTGTGGGATTCAAATTACAGGGAGTTAAGAAGCAACTATAAAGTGAGGGATGAAGGCATTGAGCATTTTGACTATTCTATGAATAGTCAAATAGCAATAGTCTAGCAATGAAAGGAAAGGAGAATCCATTGAGAGCTTGATGAGGTAGCAATATCAGAGAAGGTTTTATTAAGATGATAGTGTAAGCTGTCTAGGAAAAATAATCAGCAGAGAGGAAAGGATGGAAGATTCCAGAGAGAAAACTTTATTCATGGAACAATCAAGAAGAATGAAAGAAGGAAGTAGGGTCTACTGCTTGGGCCTTAAAATGATTAAATTCATTCTCTCACTGTTTTCAGATGATAGAAATTGAGTGTTCTCTGAGGTCCAGAAACAATAAAGCTTTTCTAGGGAATATGTATTAGGTTACAGTGATAAAATAACCTTGCCGTTTTGAGGATTTGGGGCAGGGGTGCTGAAACCTTAGGATACATGGGGATACAAACTCAACTGAGCCTGAACTGAGAAGTCAGCAGCCAGGACTCTGCTGCGAGGGTTGGCACCTCTGCTTTGCTTACCTCTCCTTAACCTTCATTATGGCCACTCCATTTCTTAGACTAAGGAAAGTAATTATTTACTTTACAGTCCATTCAACTTGGATCTGCAATAGAAGATATCTAATTCCTGGTTATAATGTGGTTTTAAAAAATATTTGCTCATGTGTAATGGGCAGATTGTGGGCTGAGAGATTAAAAAATCCTGGACACATTTCTTCTGGGTCTGTGAACTGAGCTTTTAAAGTGATACTGGAACATGAATGAAAACTGTGATTGAGAAATTAACCATTGGACCAATAAATGCACTCATATAGCTTGCAGGTGATGTCGAAGCACAGGATATTTTCCCCCTCAACCTCCTTCCTAGGAAAAGAGAGTGAAGAAAAGTTGATGACATTTGTATTCAATTAATGTGCTTGGTTGTAGAGGGCTTGTGAACTCAAGACACTAGTAGCATTAACAATAACCAGATACCAGATAAAGAATGGGTTTGGACACTTATCTGATGGACTGTTACATGACCTTCACATTGGATTATGCTTTGTGTTTCAGAGCAACCACTGGTTTCTTGTGAAGTAGAGTGTATCTCATGAAGCTTCTCTAAGTGAAGCTCTTTGTAGAAAGTAATGACTTTCAGTAGTTAAAATACCTGATGAATATCAAAACCATGAGGCAGTAACTTGTACAAACAAAACTGGGGAGCCTAAGAAAGTACAAGTTTGTCCACTTCTAAGCCAAAAGGGGAGTTTCAGATTTATAAGAGTTAAACCCTTGCCTCTTTGAACAAGCTTGGGATTGCCTAAGTTGTTAAGTGAAGAATGTCCTGAATGAGAAGAGGAAGGAAAGAGTGGTTTGCTAAGTAAAATATATTTAATTTGTTTTTTTTAAAGTGGTCAGTATTTATGAAAATAACTGAAGGAAAAAATCAGTCAGTAGAAAATCAACAAAACAGGGTACTCAGGTGTTCTTATGTTTTGTTTGCAGTATTCATTACACAGGGCTGACCTCCAATTTCAAACTCTAGGAGGTATGGTTTGTGAGTTAACAGTGGGATGGGCCACACCCAAAGACTTTGGACCTGAAACTAGATCCTCATCTTTTTTTTTTAGATGTTGGGGGTAGGAGTTTAGTAATTTATTTATTTATTTTTGCTGTGTTGGGTCTTCGTTTCTGTGTGAGGGCTTTCTCTAGTTGTGGCAAGCGGGGGTCACTCTTCATTGTGATGCATGGGCCTCTCACTATCGCGGCCTCTCTTGTTGCGGAGCACAGGCTCCAGATGCACAGGCTCAGTAGCTGTGGCTCACGTGCTTAGTGGCTCTGTGGCATGTGGGATCCTCCCAGACCAGGGCTCAAACCCATGTCCCCTGCATTAGCAGGCAGATTCTCAACCACTGCGCCACGAGGGAAGCCCCTAGACCCTCATCTTTAAAGATGAACAGAGCTGTTCAGGAAGAACTAAAGATCTAAGCTGAAAGACAAAAGAGGGTATTAAGACAGGAAGAGCACCCAGATATCTGAGGATTCTGTCCTTGTCATCTTATTGTCCCTGGGGTATGTGTAATTCTCAGTCCATATATGACACTGAAAAATGATTTTTTGACTAAATGAAAACCAGGTAATCAATGATCCTATGGACAGGGACACTACAATGATGGGGAAATTCAGGAATAGAAATGTTTAGAAACTCAGGATGTTGGAATTAGGGAAAATTCGGTTAGGAGACAGTGAAAGATAAACCTAGGTAGGAGTTCAGGGTCAGGACCCAAATCTTAAGAAAACAGGTACTGATCGTGAAGGGAAGTTTCCAAAGCAAGATCTAGGCCTAAGCAATAAGGCAGAAGCCAATTCATTAGGCCCGCATAACTAAATCATGCATTCATTCAGCAATTGATTATTGAGTGCTTTTTCCGTAACAGGCACGCTACTAAATGCCAGGAATAAAGCCAAAAGAGACAAAGGTTCCTGTTCTCATATAGCAGATAGTAAGGGGAGACAAGAAATAAAGAAAAAAAGCAAAGTAAAATACATATGCTACATGAGGTAAAATGTTTTAAAGAAAAATAAAGCAAGAAGGAGGATAGGAACCATTGGAAGGTGTTGTGATTTTAAATACAGTGGTCTGGGAAGATATCACTAAGGTTACAACTGGATAAAGACAAAGAAGAAAAGATAGATGGAGCAATTCACACAAATATCTTGGGGAGGAGTAGCCCAGGGGAAGGAAGCAGAGGGAACAGCAAATGCAAAGTCTCTGAGGCTCTGAGACTAGAAAGGATCCGAACTTTTCTAGAAAGAAGGGAGGCTTGTGTGGTTTGAGGTAGCGATCAAGTGGCAAACTATCAATAGTAGGAGAAGAGATCAGAGAGGTAAGGGGAGGGAAAAAATGGGGGCAGATCACATAGGACTTTGTAGAATTGGACTAGAGGTGCTGAAATCTCGCTTCTCCAAGGTCAGAACTGCTCCAGACCAAGGTCAGGTTGAACCTACCAGGATCCATCAAATAAAAGCATTTCTGTGAGGGGTGAAGAGGTTGAGAACCAGATAAGTCCTATCAGCTAATCCTCAGGGGAAAAAATTGCATAGGAAACAAAATGTGTCATCAGCACCCCCTTCCCCTTCCTCTGGGGTCCTCTCCTGTTACCCTCTGCCCAGTAGCCAAAGGAACACATTTTCTGTCCTATTTTCTGTAGAAAACTAAAGCATTCACTTTGCTGGCTTCATGTGGAGCTAAGGTTATTTAAATTATAATGAGGGCAGGCTAAGAAGTCCTCAGTATGTAACGGAACATAATGATGGAATGAGAAACATTGGAGCTGACAGGTTTGGGCAGGGATCTTGTGATCTTTAGCTGGTTCACTATTGGCAACTCCCTGTGTGAGTAGTAACTGACATCCAAATAAAGCTCCCAATTTTAGAGTCTTTCTCTCTCTTTATGTCTATGTGAGTATATGTGGTTTATTATACGCATACTTATAGTTAACTGTGTTTGTTGAAGTAAAATTCCAAGTGCGATTAAACTTTTAAAGAAAGATAATAAAAACAAAATGAAGTCTAAATTTAAGTGAAACATAAGTGATCTCCTACATTCTAATTCTGGGTTGTCCACCCCTTTCCCTTATCCATTTTGTAAACCAGCTTTCAGGCAAGATCTGACACCTACATAAGTGCTAGAGGAAGGGAACTTCTGGAACTGGACAGAGTTCAGTGGAGACATTTAGAGACCAACTTCCACTTGCCTAAAGTGACTCAGCTTACTCTGTTTTAATTATTTCAAAATCCTCAGCACCATCTCTTCTAGCTGGGGTGCATTCCTGGTTCTTTACATACATGATAGGCAGCAAAGGTGGGATACATGACACAAGTTTCTTTGTTTTTTCCCCCTGGAAAACATTACCTCTTGAGTGGGGGGGAGTCAGAACTCTCTAGGAATGAAGTGATATCCTATTTCATATTCATTGTAAGCCCAATCCAAGCTTCCACGAGTCTAAATTCAGTTGTTCAGCCACTGCTTAGCACAGCTAGTATATCAAACAGGGTATTGTGCAGTCTAAATAGAAACAAAAAGCTTTTTGATTTGGGCAGTTCTCATGAGAGCTCATTGAATTTATTGTGATATTTCTCTTGACACAGAAAGGAACCAGATTAGTATCCGATAACAGATCAGCACATTTGTAAATGCTGAATGCTGAGCTGTGGGCACCATGTGATTGGATGAAGAATTCGTAATTATTTTTGCTTTATTGTGTTTGCTGCAAGGACAGGGTGAGTTTATGAGGCACTGATCTCATCTGCAGGGGTCTGGGATAGCAGCCAGTCGCTGTGGGTGCACACCAGCCCCACACGGAGCTGGATGCAAGCAGCTCCCAAGAGGTTGTGCAGGCAGGTATCAGCACTAAATGTGCAGATTCAGAGCAGAAGACGGGGGGTGGAGGATGCGTGTGCCTTAATGGGTTAATCTGTACTTGAGCTGACAGGTGTCCCTATCACCCCTGAGGCAAGATATCCCTCGACATATGGCACCAGAGCTGAGGAGGAAAGGGGAGCTGTGGGAATTGTTCAGGAGGCAAGTGTCAAGGCAACTGACTCTGAATATTTGCCTGAATGATCAGACTGAAAACCAGGGAGACTTTTTTTTTTTTTTTTAGATTTGAAAGCATTTAATGACACAGCATATATTTAACAGGTGGGGTAAAAGTTGAGAGATTCAGGTCATACAACTGAGTACTAAGCCTGAATGACCACCTCTCTGCTCAGGCCCAGCCTCTGGAGTTCATTCCTATCAATACCATTTTGATTGTGCAGTAAGATGAAAATTTGTCATTACAATCATTACAGTGACAGAGAAATTCCCACTATGTATCAAACAGCAAGGTAATGAAGCCAATTATTAACACAGTATAGCAACGCACAAGCAAGTAATCATTAGGGTAACATTACTTTGTCCAGTAAATGTTTCTTTTCCACTTACTAATGATTTAACCTGTTTATTATACATCTAGTTTTATTATACTTTGTACTAGAATTATCTCAAACATACAATATAATGTATTTCAGGGAAAAAATTGAAATTACAGATTATTTAAAACAGTATCAGTTTTCTATTCCTTCTTGTATACCGACATTCTTAACTGTTGTCAGAACTGATGCAGAAAAGTCACATCAAGAGACAGTGGTAGTTATTCAGAGGCAAGAAGAGGTTCATTTTCCTGGAGGTGAGTTAGACTGACAATACTTGTGGTTTGTATGCTGTAAAAACAATACAAAACAAGACATACACCCACACACTTTTTATTGAAGTATATACAGAAAAGTACACATTTAATAAGGATACAGTGAGAGGAATATTTCCAGACTGAGCTACTCATGTAACCACACCCAGAGACATTATCAGTATGTCCCTTCCCAGCATTACAATTCCCAACAAAACCACTATCTCAGATTCTAATAATATCCATTAGTTTTAGTTGCTTTGACATTTAATGTAAATGGTATCATACAGTGTATCATCTTTTGTGCTTGACTTTTTTCACTCAACATTATTTTTGTGAGCTACATCCATTTTGTTGCATGTTTGTTCTTGTTGCTGTAGAGTAATCTCTCACATGAATATATCTCAATTTTTATATCCATTTAGGGATATAAGGGACACTTGGGCAGTTTTTATTTTTCTTGTTAACTTCCCTTAACCTTTATTAGCACTCCTCACCCCCACTCTGCTCCTCCAGAACCTGACGTTTCCTTTGGGCACTGTCTAATCTGTATTTTTAATAGAACTTTCATGAATATTCTAGTACATTCTTTGGGTGACTACATGTATGTGTTTCTGTTGGGTATATACCTAGAAATAGAATTACTAAGTCATAATAAAGTGCATGTTCAGCTTTGATAGAAACTGCCAGTTTCTAAAGTGTTATACCAACTTTCGTCTGTTTCTTTTACCTGTGGGTGGCACAAAAATTTCCACTTAGCTCTTGCCTGAAGTACTTCCTTTCTTCCTTCTTGTCTTAAAGTGTCTGTGTTTTGCGTAACAGCAAGGCTTTCTGCCAAGTCCCAAGAAATAGAGGTTGTAGAATAAAAGAAAGGAGGAAATTAGGGAATAAGCCTCAGAATTTAAAAATTACCTGAGATTGTCATATGACTCGGGCACTAAGTCTCTTTAGCTCTTATTCTCTCATTCAAGTACCAGCTCCTATTTAACTCTATGCCCCACTCAAGAATCTGCCTCTAATTCTCACTTTCCCCAAAGCTCCCAATCACCTCAGACTTCTGCACCAAGTCATAGAAAATGGATCTTTGGGCCCCTTGTGCATTGGGAGTTGGTTCTGTAGTATCTGAAGTTTGGTCTTCTTGTCATATTTTCTCAAGGAAATAGTGTTAGGTGACTGGGTTGAACTCTACAGCTGAGATAGTAACATAATGGTTGATAAGCCTTTTAGGGCTGTCTGTAATCTAACCTGCGTATATCACATTACACCCATAGGAAAAGCAGTTTTAACAACTGACTATTTTTTTTAAGCACTGGGAATCCAGATGGATAATAAATTGGGAACCTCTTGTATTTATATGTCAAGCCTCAGTGTTCTTAATTTATAATAATTAGAAGCCACAAATAAATTAATGGACTGCTGAAGGCTGTCTTCCTAATAAGAGCCAATTGTATAAAAAGATGAGTTGTCAGATGTGAGAACACATTCTGTGAGCATTTGGAAAAGAAGGCAATATCTCTGTGCTTGACCCTAGGACACGTGGCTAAGATCAGTACCTGGGCTGGTCTCTGATTACATAGATTCATCTATTAGCCTTCTGCCATTAATCTCACTTCTCACAGAGAAGGGAGTTCCAACTGTAGGGTTTTCAACTGTTTTTATGGAGAAAGCAGTCCTTTATGACATTAAACAATGCATACCTTCCCACAGGTTAGAGTCTCTTGCTGAGTTAACATGCGAGTTTTACTTGATGAACCACACAGTACTGAAGAGACCACAACTATACTGTTTATTTTATTAAAATCTCCACTATTGTAGCTCCTATTGCATTACCCTAATGTTGAAAATTAAAGTTATATAACTCAGTTAACTACTGATCTCCAACTGTTAAAAACAAAACAAAACAAAACAAAAACCTAAATAAAGCTAGTCAGTTGTGTCTAAGTTGGATAGACCCATAACCACTTCTGACTCATTGGAGAAAACTGCTGACTGAGAGTTTGTGCATGCTTGGGAATGAATGCTTGAAATAATATAATTGTATGCTTACATTTTACATGTGATGTCCAGTATTAGCTCTAATTGTACTCATCTATTACTTTGAATTAAAAGATACCTTCTGGGGGAGGATTCTGGGAAGATGATGAAGTAAGAAGCATCAGGAATCCATGTCCCCAGCCAGACAAAAATAGCACTGGCAGAATATGTCAGATGTAACTATTGTGGAACTCTGCAGTCTATTGAAGGCTTAGCTTGGCAGCAGTCACTCATCTCCCAACTCCCAGGTGTGGCAGGCAGCTGTACATGTGCTCCTGAAGCAGCTTGCGTGTAGTTTTGGTGAGCCAGAGTGGGAAATAAGACCCGCTCCTTCAAATACGGAAGATCAGTGATCTGATCACTGACTGCTGCTTCTGATCTTAGAGGTAGAGTCACAGAAGCAGGCAACAGTGTTGTTGCATCTCCTCCCATTGTTTCAAGACCCTTCCCCTCAGGCTGAATTGACTTCTAGGGGATTTAAGGGGTCAACACCTTCCCTCCCCACTTTCATTTTTCTCTTTTCCCCCATTAGGATCCAGATGTTAAAGACTTTCAAAAGCAGCTGCATATATAGAGGAAATTAGAAAGTCACTGCCCATGCCCTGGGAAAGGCATAGGCTCAGAAAAGACATGAAAAGACCTTAAGGTTACACCTCAGGCTAATCCTTGGCACAGAGACCCCCTACAGCAACCAAAATAAAACAACAACAACAAACAACAGACATTGAGGGAAGGGGGAAAATTTGATTTCCAGAATTACCCGGTTATTAAATTCAAATGTTTCATTTTCAACAAAAAATCACAAAGTGTACAAAGAAAGAAGAAAGTATGTCTCATTCAAAGGAAAAAATAAACCAACAGAAACTGTCCTTGAGAAAGACCTGATGGCAGATTTACTAGATAAAGAACTGTCTGAAAGATGCTAAAAGAACTAAAGGAAGACATGGAGGGCATAAAGAAAAATGATGTATAACAAAAGGGAAATATCAATAAAGAGATGAAAAACCTAAGAAGAATCCCAAAAGAAATTCTTTAGCTGAAAAGTACAATAACTGAAATGAAAAATATTCATTAGAGGAATTCATAGACAAATTTGAGGTTATTAAAGAGTCAGCCAACTTGAAGACAGGACAACGGAAATTATCAAGTCTGAAGAATTGAAAGAAAATGATCAAAGAAAAGTGAACAGAGCCTATATAGAACACCATCAGGTAGACCAACATATGCATTTGGGAGTCCCAGGAAGAAAAGAGAGTGAAGGAGCCAGAGAGAATAGTTGAAGAAATAGTGGCTAAAATTTCTTAAATTTGATACAATACATTAATATGAACATCTGATGATCTCAACAAACTCCAAGTAAGATGAACTCAAAGAGATCCACAACAAAACACATTATAACCAAACTGTCAAAACCAAAGACAAATAGAGAAACTTAAAAGCAGCGAGAGAGAAGTGACTCTTCACATACAAGAGATCCTTAATAAGATCATCAGCAGATTTCTCATCAGAAACTTTGGAAGACAAAAGACAATGGACTGATATATTTATAGTGCTAAAAGGGAAAAAAAGCCAACAAGAATCATATATATGGCAAAACTGTGCTTCAAAAATGAGAGAGCAATCAAGACCTTCCTAGATAAGCAAAAGCCAAGGAGTTGGTTATCACTAGATCTGAACTGCAAGAAATGCTCAAGAGAGTCCTACAGTATGAGATGAAAGCATCCTAGACTGTAACTTGAACTTGTGTAAAGAAGTAAAGATTGAAGTAAAAGTAAACACATGGGCAATTATAGAATCTGGTATCATTGTAACTTTGGTTTGTAACTCCACATTTTGCTTCTTACATAATTTAACAGACTCACTCATTAAAAAACAATCAGTTTATGTTTTTGGACACACTATATAAAGATGTAACTTTGTGACATCAACAACTGAAGAGCTGGGGATGGAGCTAAAAGGAGCAAAGTTTTTGTATGGTATTGAAGTTATGGTAGTATAAATTCAAATTAGAGTGTTATAACTTTAGGATATTAAATGTAATCCCCATGGTAACCATAAAGAAAATAATTACAGAATATACACAGAAGGAAATGTGAAGGGAATTAAAATGTTTCACTATAAAAAAAATCAACACTAAAGAAGACAGTGATGCAGGATATGAGGGGGGAAAGCTATAAAGCAAATAGAAAAAAACAGCAAAATAAAGTCCCTTCATATCTTTAAATGTAAGTGAATTAAACTCTCCAATTAAAAAACAGAGATTGGCAGAATGGATTTTTGTTTTAGAAAGGTGATTCAACTATACACTGTTTACAAGAGACTCACTTTAGATTTAAGGACACAAATTGGCTAAAAGTGAAAGAATGTAAAAAATATATTCTATGCAAATAATAACCAAAAGAGAGATACAGTAAGTCCCCTTACAAACAAGTTCCATTCTGAGAGTGTGTTCACAAGTCCAATTTGTTCATAAGTCCAACAAAGTTAGCCTAGGGTACCCAACTAAGACAGTCAGCTATATAGTACTGTACTGTAATAGATTTATAATACTTTTCACACAAATAATACATAAAAAACAAACACAAAAAATAAAGAAAGCATTTTTAATCTTATAGTACAGTACCTTGAAAAGTACAGTAGTACAGTACAAGGGCTTGCAAACAGGGGCTGACATCAAGTGAACAGGCAAGAAGAGTTACTGACTGGAGGAGGGAGAGGAGCATCAGCAAAAGGAGATGGAGGGCTAGCTGTAATTTCACTCACTCACATCCTGGGCTTGAAATAAAGATATTGTACTACTGTACTCCATACAGTACTGTAAGTAAAGTACACAAAACACAACCACCTGTAGAAGATGCACCCACATGACAATGTATGCCAGACACGTGAACTAACTTACATGATTGGACATGCGAACACACTTTTGCGTCTTTGAAAGTTCAAAACTTGAATGTTCGTATGTAGGGGACTTACTGTATATACAATGGAACATTATTCAGCCTTAAAAATGAAGGAAATTTTGATATATGCTGCAAATATGGGTGAATCTTGAGGACATTTTGCTAAGTGAAATAAGCTAATCAGAAAAATACAAACACTGTATAATTTCACTTATATGAGGTACTTACAGTAGTCAGAATCAGGGATAGAAAGTAGAATTATGATTTCTAGGGACTGGAATGCGGAGTTCTTATCTAATGGGTATAGAGTTTCAGTTTTGTGAGATGGTAAGTGTTCTGGTGGTGATGGTTGGACAACAGTTTGGATGTATTTAATGCCACTGAGGTGTACACTTAAAAATGGTTAAGATGGCAAATTTGTGTTGAGCGTATTTTAGCACAACAAAGAAATTGAAAAAAAGATACTCTCTGATTTTTTTCTTGACTGTTAAACAATGAATTTCATTATCCTTTCTGCAGATAAACTGCTATTTTATTTTATTGAAATCAATGTGGTTTTAGTTGCAGATGTAGTAGTGGGTTGAACAGATTTCATATTGACCCTAAGACAAATCTGTACAGATGCTTTTATGAACAAATTCTTGTTGTCAGCTTTTTGAATAAACATTTTGCTCTTTCCCATAAATTTCGAGGTCCCAGGAGGACAATTGTTTATATTTCTGGTAAACCATAGCTCTGCTTATATGTAATCTTCTTGCTTCTTTAAAAAAATTGCTGGAATTAACAGATAAAATGTGCTCTTAAAAATCAACCATGGACTTCCGGGTAAGATGGCGGAAGAGTAAGACGCGGAGATCACCTTCCTCCCCACGGATACACCAGAAATACAGCTACACGTGGAACAACTCCTACAGCACACCTACTGAACGCTGGCAGAAGACCCCAGACCTCCCAAAAGGCAAGAAACTCCCCACATACCTGGGTAGGGCAAAGCGGAGAGATCCCCACACAGAGGATCGGTGCCGAGCGGCACTCACCAGCCCGAGAGGCTTGTCTGCTCGCCCGCTGGGGCGCGCAGCGCTGGAAGCTGAGGCTCGGGCTTCGGTCAGAGCGCAGAGAGAGGACTGGGGCTGGCGGCGAGAACTCAGCCTGAAGGGGGCTAATGTGCCACAGCTAACCGGGAGGGAGTCCGGGAAAACTCTGGAGCTGCCGAAGAGGCAAGAGACTTTTTCTTCCCTCTTGGTTTCCTGGTGCGCGAGGAGAGGGGATTAAGAGCGCTGCTTAAAGGGGCTCCACAGACGGGCGCGAGTCGCGACTGAAAGCGCGGAGCCCAGTGACGGGCGTGGGACGCTGGGGCTGCTGCTGCCGCCGCCGAGAAGCCTGTGTGCGAGTGCAGGTCACTGCCCACACCGCCCTTCCGGGAGCCTGTGCAGCCCGCCACTGCCAGGGTCCCGGGATCCAGGGGCGGCTTCCCTGGGAGAACGCACGGTGCGCCTCGGGCTGGTGCAACGTCACGCCGACCTCTGCCGCTGCAGGCTCGCCCTGCACTCCGTGCCCCTCCCTCCCGCCCGGCCTGAGTGAGCCAGAGTCCCCGAAGAGGCTGCTCCTTTAACCCTGTCCTGTCTGAGCGAAGAACAGACGCCCTCCGGTGACCTACACGCAGAGGCGGGGCCAAATCCAAAGCTGAGACCGAGGAGCTGTGAGAACAAAGAAGAGAAAGGGAAACCTCTCCCAGCAGCCTCAGAAGCAGCAGATTAAAGATCCACAATCAACTTGATGTACCCTGCATCTGTGGAATACATGAATAGACAACACATCATCCCAAATTGAGGAGCCCGGAGTCAGTGCTGTGCCTCTGAGGTGGGAGAGCCAACTTCAGGACACTGGTCCACAAGAGACCTCCCAGCTCCACATAATATCAAACGGCAAAAATCTTCCAGAGATCTCCATCTCAACACCAGCACCCAGCTTCACTCAACGACCAGCAAGCTACAGTGCTGGACACCCTATGCCAAACAACTAGCAAGACAGGAACACAACGCCACCCATTAGCAGAGAGGTGGGCTAAAATCATAAAAAGTCCGCAGGCACCCCAAAACACACCACCAGACGTGGACCTGCCCACCAGAAAGACAAGATCCAGCCTCATCCACCAGAACACAGGCACTAGTCCCCTCCACCCCTCCACTAGTAACCCACTAAACCAACCTTAGCCACTGGGGACAGACACCAAAAACAATGGGAACTACGAACCTGCAGCCTGCAAAAAGGAGACCCCAAACACAGTAACATAAGCAAAATGAGAAGACAGAAAAACACACAGCAGGAGAAGGAGCAAGATAAAAACCCACCAGACCTAACAAATGAAGAGGTAATAGGCAGTCTATCTGAAAAAGAATTCAGAATAATGATGGTAAAGATGATCCAAGATTCTATTTCCCAGATCCAAAATTTGGAAATAGAATAGACAAAATGCAAGAAACAGTTAACAAGGACCTAGAAGAACTAAAGATGAATCAAGCATCGATTAAAAACACAATACATGAAATAAAAAATACTCTAGATGGGATCAATAGCAGAATAACTGAGGCAGAAGAACGGATAAGTGAGGTGGAAGATAAAATAGTGGAAATAACTGCTGCAGAGCAAAATAAAGAAAAAAGAATGAAAAGAACAGAGGACAGTCTCAGAGACCTCTGGGACAACATTAAACGCACCAACATACGAATTATAGGGGTTCCAGAAGAAGAAGAGAAAAAGAAAGGGACTGAGAAAATATTTGAAGAGATTATAGTTGAAAACTTCCCTAATATGGGAAAGGAAATAGTTAATCAAGTCCAGGAGGCACAGAGAGTCCCATACAGAATAAATCCAAGGAGAAATATGCCAAGACACATATTAATCAAACTGTCAAAAATTAAACACAAAGAAATCATATTAAAAGCAGCAAGGCAAAAACAACAAATAACACACAAGGGAATCCCCATCAGGATAACAGCTGATCTCTCAGCAGAAACTCTACAAGCCAGAAGGGAGTGGCAGGACATAATTAAAGTGATGAAGGAGAAAAACCTGCAACCAAGATTACTCTACCCAGCAAGGATCTCATTCAGATTTGATGGAGAAATTAAAATGTTTACAGACAAGCAAAAGCCGAGAGAGTTCAGCACCACCAAACCAGCTTTACAACAAATGCTAAAGGAACTTCTCTAGGCAAGAAACACAACAGAAGTAAAAGACCTACAATAATGAACCCAAAACAATTAAGAAAATGGGAATAGGAACATACATATCGATAATTACCTTAAATGTAAATGGACTAAATGCTCCCACCAAAAGATACAGATTGGCTGAATGGATACAAAAACAAGACCCATATATATGCTGTCTACAAGAGACCCACTTCAGACCTAGAGACACATACAGACTGAAAGTAAGGGGATGGAAAAAGATATTCCATGCAAATGGAAACCAAAAGAAAGCTGGAGTAGCAATTCTCATATCAGACAAAATAGACTTTAAAATAAAGACTACTAGAAGAGACAAAGAAGGACACTACATAATGATCAAGGGATCGATCCAAGAAGAAGATATAACAATTGTAAATATTTATGCACCAAACATAGGAGCACCTCAATACATAAGGCAAATACTAACAGCCATAAAAGGAGAAATCGACAGTAACACAATCATAGTAGGGGACTTTAACACCCCACTTTCACCAATGGACAGATCATCCAAAATGAAAATAAAGAAGGAAACACAAGCTTTAAATGATACATTAAACAAGATGGACTTAATTGATATTTATAGGACATTCCATCCAAAAACAACAGAATACACATTTTTCTCAAGTGCTCATGGAACATTCTCCAGGATAGATCATATCTTGGGTCACAAATCAAGCCTTGGTAAATTTAAGAAAATTGAAATTGTATCAAGTATCTTTTCTGACCACAATGCTATGAGACTAGATATCAATTACAGGAAAAGAGCTGTAAAAAATACAAACACATGGAGGCTAAACAATACACTACTTAATAATGAAGTGATCACTGAAGAAATCAAAGAGGAAATTAAAAAATACCTAGAAACAAATGACAATGGAGACACGACGACCCAAAACCTATGGAATGCAGCAAAAGCAGTTCTAAGAGGGAAGTTTATAGCAATACAATCCCACCTTAAGAAACAGGAAACATCTCGAATAAACAACCTAACCTTGCACCTAAAGCAATTAGAGAAAGAAGAACAAAAACATCCCAAAGTTAGCAGAAGGAAAGAAATCATAAAAATCAGATCAGAAATAAATGAAAAAGAAATGAAGGAAACGATAGCAAAGATCAATAAAACTAAAAGCTGGTTCTTTGAGAAGATAAACAAAATTGATAAACCATTAGCCAGACTCATCAAGAAAAAAAGGGAGAAGACTCAAATCAATAGAATTAGAAATGAAAAAGGAGAAGTAACAACTGACACTGCAGAAATACAAAAGATCATGAGAGATTACTATAAGCAACTCTATGCCAATAAAATGGACAACCTGGAAGAAATGGACAAATTCTTAGAAATGCACAACCTGCCAAGACTGAATCAGGAAGAAATAGAAAATATGAACAGACCAATCACAAGCACTGAAATTGAAACTGTGATAAAAAATCTTCCAACAAACAAAAGCCCAGGACCAGATGGCTTCACAGGCGAATTCTATCAAGCATTTAGAGAAGAGCTAACACCTATCCTTCTGAAACTCTTCCAAAATATAGCAGAGGAAGGAACACTCCCAAACTCATTCTACGAGGCCACCATCACCTTGATACCAAAACCAGGCAAGGATGTCACAAAGAAAGAAAACTACAGGCCAATATCACTGATGAACATAGATGCAAAAATCCTCAACAAAATACTAGCAAACAGAATCCAACAGCACATTAAAAGGATCATACACCATGATCAAGTGGGGTTTATTCCAGGAATGCAAGGATTCTTCAATATACGCAAATCAATCAACGTGATACACCATATTAACAAATTGAAGGAGAAAAACCATATGATCATCTCAATAGATGCAGAGAAAGCTTTCGACAAAATTCAACACCCATTTATGATAAAAACCCTGCAGAAAGTAGGCATAGAGGGAACTTTCCTCAACATAATAAAGACCATATATGACAAACCCACAGCCAGCATCGTCCTCAATGGTGAAAGACTGAAACCATTTCCACTAAGATCAGGAACAAGACAAGGTTGCCCACTCTCACCACTCTTATTCAACCTAGTTTTGGAAGTTTTAGCCACAGAAATCAGAGAAGAAAAGGAAATAAAAGGAATCCAAATCGGAAAAGAAGAAGTAAAGCTGACACTGTTTGCAGGTGACATGTTACTCTACATAGAGAATCCTAAAGATGCTACCAGAAAACTACTAGAGCTAATCAATGAATTTGGTAAAGTAGCAGGATACAAAATTAATGCACAGAAATCTCTGGCATTTCTATATACTAATGATGAAAAATCTGAAAGTGAAATCAAGGAAACACTCACATTTACCATTGCAACAAAAAGAATAAAATATCTAGGAATAAACCTACCTAAGGAGACAAAAGACCTGTATGCAGAAAATTATAAGACACTGATGAAAGAAATTAAAGATGATACGAATAGATGGAGAGATGTACCATGTTTTTGGATTGGAAGAATCAACATTGTGAAAATGACTCTACTACCCAAAGCAATCTACAGATTCAATGCAATCCCTATCAAACTACCACTGGCATTTTTCAGAGAACTAGAACAAAACATTTCACAATTTGTATGGAAACACAAAAGACCCCGAATAGCCAAAGGAATCTTGAGAACGAAAAATGGAGCTGGAGGAATCAAGCTCCCTGACTTCAGACTATACTACAAAGCTACAGTAATCAAGACAATATGGTACTGGCACAAAAACAGAAAGATAGATCAATGGAACAGGATAGAAAGCCCAGAGTTAAACCCACGGACATATGGTCACCTTATCTTTGATAAAGGAGGCAGGAATGTACAGTGGAGAAAGGACAGTCTCTTCAATAAGTAGTGCTGGGAAAACTGGATAGGGACATGTAAAAGTATGAGATTAGATCACTCCCTAACACCATACACAAAAAATAAGCTCAAAATGGATTAAAGACCTAAACGTAAGGCCAGACACTATCAAACTCTTAGAGGAAAACATAGGCAGAACACTCTATGACATAAATCACAGTAAGATCCATTTTGACCCACCTCCTAGAGAAATGGAAATAAAGACAAAAATAAACATATGGGACCTAATGAAACTTAAAAGCTTTTGCACAGCAAAGGAAACCATAAACAAGACGAAAAGACAACCCTCAGAATGGGAGAAAATATTTGCAAATGAAGCAACTGACAAAGGATTAATCTCCAAAATTTATAAGCAGCTCATGCAGCTCAATAGCAAAAAAACAAACAACCCAATCCAAAAATGGGCAGAAGACCTAAATAGACATTTCTCCACAGAAGATATACAGACTGCCAACAAACACATGAAAGGATGCTCAACATCTTTACTCATTAGAGAAATGCAAATCAAAACTACAATGAGATATCATCTCACACCAGTCAGAATGGCCATCATCAAAAAATCTAGAAACAATAAATGCTGGAGAGGGTGTGGAAAAAAGGGAACACTCTTGCACTGCTGGTGGGAATGTGAATTGGTACAGCCACTATGGAGAATGGTATGGAGGTTCCTTAAAAAACTACAAATAGAACTACCATATGACCCAGCAATCCCACTACTGGGCATATACCCTGAGGAAACCATAATTCAAAAAGAGACATGTACCAAAATGTTCATAGCAGCCCTATTTACAATAGCCCGGAGATGGAAACAACCTAAGTGTCCATCATCTGATGAATGGATAAAGAAGATGTGGCACATATATACAATGGAATATTACTCAGCCATAAAAAGAAATGAAATTGAGCTATTTGTAATGAGGTGGATAGACCTAGAGTCTGTCATACAGAGTGAAGTAAGTCAGAAAGAGAAAGACAAATACTGTATGCTAACACATATATATGGAATTTAATTTAAAAAATGTCATGAAGAACATAGGGGTAAGACAGGAATAAAGACACAGACCTACTAGAGAATGGACTTGAGGATATGGGGAGGGGGAAGGGTAAGCTGTGACAAAGTGAAAGAGCGGCATGGACATATATACACTACCAAACGTAAGGTAGATAGCTAGTGGGAAGCAGCCGCAGAGCACAGGGAGATCAGCTCGGTGCTTTGTGACCGCCTGGAGGGGTGGGATAGGGAGGGTGGGAGGGAGACGCAAAAGGGAGGGGATATGGGAACATATGTATATGTATAACTGATTAAATTTGTTATAAAGCAAAAAAAAAAAAATCAACCATGGAAGTTTTACTGTGTACTTTATAGGTAAAGAATTAAGGAAAGAACCAGAGACAAAATCCTTGACCTTGGGCAACTTATATCTAGCTGGCGTATGGTTTTAATTAGAGCTCTTCAGTTTTAGTGGCAGAAACCCAATTTAAGTGGACTTAAGGAATGTAAGAAATTGATTGTTCAGCTCTGGTGGACATCCCCTCTGCACCTAACACTTCCATTCTCACTGGCCTGACTGCTGATTTCCAGCCCTTGTGACTCTTTACCTGCAGGCTCTTTTGGCCTTGAGTGGGGGAGGCTGGAAGTGCTCTAGAATTAATAATTAGGAGCATTCATCCATCAGCGACAGGAGTTGGTGGATAATCACCCCAGATCCCTTGCCTCTCAGGCAGGATAACTGAAGCATGTGTTCTATATTGGAGTTCCCCAGTAAGAGTTGGTTCCTGTTGCCCAGAATGACAACTTGTTTGATAATGTACCCTTAATTGGCTTTTTTCTCTTCCTTGTCTCACTAAACTACTCTCCTGCCAGTATTTTCTGGGCTCAATCCCTACACAAACTACTTGCAGTATCATCCTTACCTCCGGGACTACTGCTGGGTGAACTCACACTAAAATAATTGGCTTTTCTAAGTGAGAAGTCCAATGGTAAATTTCGGGACACTGCTGCATCCAGGGGTTTAAATGATATCATTGAGAATGTATGTCTCCTGTTCAGCTCTTCAATCCTTTGTCCTAGCTCCATTCTCACTCACTGGCTCCCATCAAGGGGACAAGATAGTTGCCAGCAGTCCATCTGTGGACCATATTCTCTCAGCAACACCAACCCAAAAGAGCTATTCTTCTGTAGGTTTTCTGATAAAAATTGGCATGATTTAATTGCCCTGAATTTAGTTCCTGCCTAACTCTAATTTAATCAGTATGAGACGTGGGATGGAATATGCTGACTGGTTTATACCTAGGTTAAGTATTTAACTCTAGAGCCAAAGTCAGGTCAGGCCAATCCACACCACATTCTCTGTAAATGGATCAATGGGTTTTCCAAGGGAAAATCAGGCTGCTATTTACAGGAAAAAGATAATGGATAATAGAAAGATAAAAATTATAGGGAAGCAAGATATTTATACTTCATAACAAAGTACAAAGCAAATATGGATGCCAAATATGGATGACCTTAAAAGGGAGGATTACTGCCCAGAACTGAGGAATTGCACCAGGCAGAGGAAGGGAAAGAATGCTAATAATTCCTATTAATCAATTGTTATGGACCTAACTGTGCCCCCCCATTCATATGTTGAAATTCTAACTCCCAGTGTGATATTTGGAGATGGGACCTTTGGGAGGTAACTAAGTTTAGATAAGGTTAGGAGGGTGACACGATATGATTGACAATCTTATAAGAAGAGACACCAGAGCCTCCTTCCCTCTCTCTCTTTTTCTCTCTCTCTCTGTCTCTGTCATGTGAGGATGCAATGAGAAGGTAGTCATCTACAAGCCAGGAGGAGAGCTCTCACCAGAACCCAACCATGCTGGCACCCTGATCTCAGACTTTCTACCTCCCCAACTGTGAGGAAATAATTTCTGTTGTTTTAAGCCACCCAGTCTAGGTTATTTTGTTATGCTAGCCCACACTCATTACATGATGCATTGATCAATGGCCTCCAGCTATGAACCATGACCAATATTACATGTCTGAAATATCATTTGGTAAATATCATTTGAAATGAGACATAGAAAAACTCCACCAAAGGTAGCTGATGGCGTGCTCTAGTCCTGTTGGAAGAGAGCCATCAATACACATTTTATATTTTGAGCAGAGTATAGTGAAACATGCTTTTTTAGGCAGCAAAAACATCAGAGTCTACAGCACACTTTAATTATTTGGTAACGTAAATTAATTTACTTATTTTGTAAGATCTGATGGGTCAGAGTTAATGCGATGTGTAAAATACTATTAAGGGTAGTACTTATGTGATAGAGATTGTGAAATCCACAAGATACGTTGACATAATTTTTACCTCTCTCTGTCCTATGTGTTGAAGCAAGAAAACTGAGAGTGGCTTCCTGTGACAACCTGATGACCCCCTTCGGTGCCTGTCATTCTTGATTGAACTGAGCAAGATCTTTGCTGAAAGGAAAGTTCTATGGTCTGAATATTTGTGTTCCCCCAAGCCCCGGAAATCCATATGTTGAAACCCTAACCCTCCACGGTGATGGTATTGGGTGATTAATCACATTTGGAAGTTAATTAAGTCATGAGGACAGAGCCCTCATGGATGGGATTAGTGTCCTCATAAAAGAGACCCAAGAAGGGCTTCCCTGGTGGTGCAGTGGTTGAGAGTCCGCCTGTCGACGCAGGGGACACGGGTTCATGCCCTGGTCCAGGAAAATCACACATGCCGCGGAGCAGCTGGACCCGTGAGCCATGGCCGCTGAGCCTGCGCGTCCAGAGCCTGTGCTCCGCAACTGGAGAGGCCAAAACAGTGAGAGGCCTGCGTACCACAAAAAAAAAAAAAAGAAAAAAAAAAGAAAAAGAAAAAAAGAGACCCAAGAAAGCCTCCTTGCCCCTTCTGCCATGGGAGAACACAGTGAGAAGCTATTGGTCTATGTGGAAGGGTGTTCTCACTGGACACCAAATCTGCATGTGTCATGATCTTGGACTTCCCAACCTCCAGGACTGTGAGAAGTAAATGTTCATCGCTTTTAAGCCACCAGTTTAATAGTATTGTGGTATAGCAGCCTGAATGAACTAGGACAGTATATTGAATTTCCTAGCATCAGAAATTTTGATCTCTTATCTGTTAAAGGGGGAAACTGATAACGCCTGATAAATTTGTTGTAGTAGAAATATGGAATTAACTTATGTATTTGTAACTCATTTTCATAAAGGAGTTGTCATTCCTTGTACCTAAAGACATAGAAATAACTATTAAAAACTTAAATAGGGCTTCCCTGGTGGCGCAATGGTTGAGAGTCCATTTGCCGATTGCAGGGGACACGGGTTCGTGCCCCAGTCCGAGAAGATACCACATGCCGCGGAGCAGCTGGGCCCATGAGCCATGGCCACTGAACCTGCGCGTCCGGAGCCTGTGCTCCACAACAGGAGATGCCACAACAGTGAGAGGCCTGCGTACCACAAAAACAAAACAAAACAAAACAAAAAACCCATAAAAAACTTAAATAGAAAATGTGTTTCAAGACAAAGAGTAGATATAAAATATGCTTACTGGGGGAGTAAAAATAATTGCCATGACTTGAATCCAAATTTGACTTTGAGGATTTTGGTTGTTAAGGCAAATAGGGAAGATGGCTAAAATAATCCTCAATGGAGACTGTATGTCTGTGTGTGTGTATGTGTGTGCTTGTGTGTTCCGTAAGTCTTGAGTCAGCTTTGGGTGCTGAGTATTCTTAGAATTCGGCAATGGGGCAATGTGCTCATTGTTTTTGTTTGTTTTCCATCAGTATTTGCATGTTCTGTTTTAGTTTATATTTTTTACTATCTTCTTGTTCAGGCTTATTCCTGAGTCCTGGTCCCACTCTTCTATGGCCCATACACATCCACTTTAATGTGATTGATTTTTTGGTGTCTTTCCACAGATGCAGAAATATGGGTTATTTGGCTATTGCTGTAAGACTTTTGAGACAGGCAAAAAGTACACCTTTAAAACATGATTACGGAAAAGCTCTTCTGTTAGGGGAAAAGGTAATTTGGGCCAAGTGTTACAGATATCCAGTGGTCCTTTTAGATTCAAAGAGAGAAGTTAGAGTAGTTAGAAAAATGGATGCTCGTGGTCTCTTCAAGTACCATTTTGTTCATATAGGCCTTTTTTATTTTTAAGAAAGGAATAGCTAAAATACCATCACAGAAGATTATAAAACTCAAATTACAGCCTGAAGTGTTGCTATTTTCTACCAGTATTTCTATATAATTTCTCTCTGTGTTTATAGGGAGGACACCAAGTGTATTAAAAAAGGAAAGGATTTGGAGATGGACAGACCTGTGTTCAAATCATGGCTCTGTCATTTACGAACTGCATGAACCTATGGTCTGTAACATTCTTCAGATCTCTAAACCTCACTTATAAGGCTGGTTTGATAACACCTTTCACAAATTTGTGAGGATTAAGTGAGATCATGAATTTATATACAACATCTGATAGCTCACAGCTCAATACATATTTTTAAATGAATAAAGGACCCTCAGAGAATATGATTATGATGATGGCAATGATGTTTTTTTAAAGAAAAATACTGACTGAAGGACAGAAACAGGTACAGAATAGTAATTAAATAACAATTTCAACAGATCTATAAGAATTTGGTTTGTCATCATCAAAAATATTTTTAAGCAAGGAGAGACCATAGAAGTCAAGCTTAACTCAGAGAGCTGGTATATTCCTACTAGTAAAAATTGGTCCAATGATTCATTTTCTACTTTGAAGTAACTGAAAAGAAATAGAATGATTAATTTTTCTCAAAAAGAAAGAAATATGCAATCATGAAGTGAGTTTCCTCCATATTTCTTTGTGGGAAAATCGTATGACCTTTTGCTTCTCTGTCCCGCTGGGGCACAGAAAATATGCTTTTGGTGGCTCTGGGCCATTATACTTTATTCCTTACAAGGAAGAAATTCAAACTAGACAATTTTCTCAAGAATTCAGGCTGCCCTTTAAATAACTAAAACATACTTGTTTGTGGTTTATTTCTTCTCAAATATCTGTTACATATATTAAGCAAATCCATTGCTTTAAGAAGAGAGAGATAAAGTCATTCAGAAAGGCTGACAATAAAAGGAAGAACAAAGTCAACCTAGGCAAATGCAAACAAAAAGAAAGCAAGTATTGTCATATTTATATCAGTCAAATCTGAATTTAGAGCCAAATGAATTAAATGAGGCAACAGAGGGAATTTTACAGTGATAAACATTATGATCCATGATGAAGAATAAGTATGCATCAACTAACATAGCATCACATAAAGCATAAGTTAAAAACTACCAGAAGTACAAGGAGAAATAGATGGAAACACAACTGTAACAGTCTCTTATAGCACATGCCCAATCAATTCACCAAAAAAAGATATGAAAAACCTAACTATAAAACAATTTCAGAAATTGACCATTAATTTTGCTACAAAGAAAATCATAATTAATTTCCAAAGATAGAAAGAGTACAGAGAACGTTCTCCAATCAGATTGTAATAAAACAAGAAATTAATCACAAAACAACAACAAAATGTTAAGACAATATTGTCTGAAAGTTCATATAAATCTCAGATAAAAAAGGAAATCAAAACCCACATTAAAGAATGTCTCTAAAATATTATTACTAAGACTATAAACATCTGAAGCTATGGGATAATTCTAAAGTGTTTTAGAAAAAATTCACGGTCCTAATAATTATGCCGATAAACAAGAATAAATGAAAATGAACAAATAAGTGACATAGCTAATTCAGGAAATTAAGAACAATAAAAGAATGAACTAAATAAACTTAAAAAACAGAAAGAAATTACCACTATTAAATGAGAAATAAAAAATACTTGAAAAATAAGAAAATTAATAAGTCAAAGTTCTGGTTATTTACAAAAATGAGACAAACATGTTCAAAAGTCAACATGTTCATTCACCAAAGAATACAAAGTTGGTTTAATATTAGAAAATTAATTAATTTAATTTATGCTTTCATAGATGATCATATCATCATATGCAAAAAACATGTTTGATAAGATTCAATTCCCAGTCAAGATAAAAAAATAAAAGTTTTTAGTAAACCAGGAATGGGAAGAAAACTTTCTTTAACCAGATAAAAGGTCTCCAGAGACAACTCAGCCAACACCAAAATTAATGGTGACATATTGAAACCATTCTATTTTAGGTTAAGAATAAAGCAAGGATGTCTTTTATCACTACTCTTCTTCAACATTGTACTGGTTATCCCAGTCAATGCAGAATGATAAGAAAAAGATATTGACAAATATCCAGCCTAGAAAGGATGAAGTGACAGTATGATAGTCTGGAAGGCCCTGACTTTCTAGTCCTGGGTCCTACCTCTGACCTCATTCTTTGTGTTCTGCCCAGGCTTACTGTCCTCTTGCTGTCCCTCTAAAAAACCAGTCACGCTCATAATTCAGAGCCTGTGCACTTGCTGTTCCCTCTGCCTAAGGTTCTCTGTGTTATTCCTTCAGATTCTTGCAAAAATGTCTGTTTCTCAGGGTGACCTTCTCTGACCACCCTATTTAAAAATTAAACCACCTTCTCCCATCCTCTTCCTTCTAGCATTCCCCTTCTCCCTTCCTTTATTTTCTCCAAAGCATTTCTTGCCATCTAGCAGCCATTTATTGTCTATTATTTATTGTCTGTCTCTCCCTAAGAGAATATAAACTCCATTTAAGCTGTTTTGGTTTTTTTTTTTCTTTTTTATTCATTACTAAATTCACCTTGAATTGTGCCTGGAACAGAGAAGGCATTAAATATTTATTATATAAATGAATGAAATCTAGAAAATCTAGAAGATTCTATATTAAAATGAATGAGTTTAGAAAAATTCCTTAAAACAGAATCAATATAGAAAGTTACCTGAATTTCTCTACAACACCCCAGTCAGCTAGAAAATATAATTTGAAAAAAAATTACTTCTTTATAAAAGTAACAACAAATTTAAGAGACCTAGGACTTTCAAGTTAAAACCTGTAAACTAGTGTTAAATGCATAAAATAAGGCTGAAATAAATGGATTAATAGATCATGTTCTTGGATAGAAACCCAACATGATAAAGATTTCATCTTTCTCCAAACTGATCTTCAGATTCAAAGCAATTCCAATAAAAGTTTCAACAGGGTTCTTTTTGTGGAAATATGACAAGTTGATTTTAACATTTTAATATGGAAGACAAAAGGCCATGAACAGCCACTCCTAAAGAAAAAGACAGACTGTGGGACTTTCAGTATCAGAAACCATGATAAAGCTATTGTAATTAAGAAAGTATGATATTGGTGCATGGAGAGCCAAGTAGACAAATAGAACTGAGGGGAGATGCCAGAAACTAACTCACACACATATCGAAGTAGATTTATGATGTAGTGGCTAATGCAGATTCATGAGTCAAGGAGATAATTGATTTTAATGTAGCTGAATTTACCAATATTTTTCTGATAATACTTGTGCTTCTGGTGTCTTGTTAAAGAACTCCTTTAAGACTGTAATGATAAAGATATTCTCCTAAATTACCTTTAAAATTTTTTATAGTTTTTCCTTATATCTACATCTTTAATCCACCTGAAACTGAGATTTTGTTCATAACGTAAGGTTGGAACACACTTTTATTTATTTGCTTGTTTATCTCGCAAGAAGAATCAATTGTTGCAGCCCTTCTTTGCCTCACTGATTTGCAATACCCATTCTGTCATAAATCAGGTTTCTGCATGTCTGTGGGTGTGTTTCCTGGGCTCTCTATTCTGTCTGGTATAAATATGAAGATGCCTTACCTCATTAGTCATAGAAATGCAAATTAAAATCATTTCTTATATATTAAGTTGGCAAAATTAAAAGGCCAGATAATATCAGGTGTTTGCACAGATATGAAACAGAGATGCTTAACCATTTCTGGTGAGAGTGTAAACTAATAGGATTATCTTAGAAAAGTTTGGCATTGCATAGTAAATTTGAATATTCTGACCCAGCAATTCAATTCCTACGTATATTCCTTAGGAGAACTCTTGCACATGTACATCAGGGATGTGGAAATAATGTCCACAATAGCATTGTTTGTTAACCAAAAACCTGGAAATAAACCAAGTCCATGATAACCTGAATAAATAACTTACACTTGTATCATAGAAGAAACACAGCAATGGAACTGAGCTAACTTCAGTTACTTTAGTCAACATGGAGAAATCTCAAAAATACATCATTAGGGAAAGAAGCAGTCACTGTAGAATACATAAATTATAAAGTATGAAGAATAGATGATTAGGAATATACACAGAAGTGATAAAACTATAAAGGAACACAAGGGAATGATTAATTTAAAATGCAGGATGGGGGCTTCCCTGGTGGCGCAGTGGTTGAGAGTCTGCCTGCCGATGCAGGGGACACGGGTTCATGCCCCGATCCGGGAGGATCCCACATGCCGCGGAGCGGCTGGGCCCGTGAGCCATGGCTGGTTAGCCTGCGTGTCCGGAGCCTGTGCTCTGCAATGAGAGAGGCCACAACAGTGAGAGGCCCACATACCGCCAAAAAAAAAAAAAAAAAAAAATGCAGGATGATGGTTATTTCTGGGGTTGGTTGGGATGAGAGGGGGATGTGTTCAAGGGGTATCTAGCCTTTATGGTGGGTACATGCTTTTAAAAAATTATTTTTTATATCTATAAATCTCTATGATTTTTATATATGTGATGTGTTCTACAATAACAATACTTTAAAAAGGAAGTGACTATAATACAATATGATGAATTTTATCTAATAATTATTTCTTAAAATGTATCATGGAAGGAGATTAGAATAATTCAATAAACAATTGTTTAGAAAGCAAATCAAGGTTTGCAGTGGGCAAGTTTAAGCCAGGAACCAGGGCAAAGGGAACTGGATGGTTTTATGGTTAGGGTCAGGACACTGAGAGAGCCAAGTGACCCTCCCCACTCTCAGGACAACAGACTGGACATCAGAGGACAAATGACCCCCATGTAGTATTAATGATGCACTGGCAATTTTATTACTTAATTCTGGTGTGTGTGGTCTGCATGAGGAGGACCACTTATCCTTCTGAGAGTATTGATGATTAAAATAGCACTACTTATTTATTCCAACATAATTTAAAAGCTAGTTATAAGTCCCATGTTTGCACAATTATTTTCATTGGTTTCACTTTTCAGTGGATTGCTTTAGAGAAAGCCACCTTAAACATTTCCATAAAATTTCTCCAAATTATATTATAAAATTAGTTGTGTCTTATATTTCCACAAACAAGGTTATGAACAATCTTGTTTGATTTTTGATTTTTTTATTAACAAAAAGTTATTCCCTCTTTTAGGGCCCCTAAATTTAGTCATCTATTTATGGTTCTCAGTTTGGTTTATTCCTTGCAGTAAGTAAATTCAGCTGTTACCCATTTCCTTGAGATAGCAGTAAACTTGATCTGTAGCATAGGAATATTTGATTGAAAGATTTCCTTCTCAAACAAAAAAGAAGTTAAGAATATCTCAATTGTTCCTCTCCAAAGACAGGTTAAACTTGGTACTGGACTCGTTTTTTTTGCAAATAATCTGTGTGCCTCAGCACTATAAATGAAGAAATATGTATAGAGCTGCTGTTCCTAGTCTTCACACATCTGCTTCTCCAGGGCTTGTCAATCCTGTGCCCCGAGGAGGAGGAGGAGGACATGATGTTGTAGTTCTCTCTCTCCCTCCCCTACTATCCTCTCACTCTTCTCCAAATCATTTATCACAAGGTTTTAAATCTCCCTTCAATTATCTTCCACTCACTTTCTGCGGGAGTAGTCCAAGTATTGGACTAAATGTATGGACTCTAAGAGTTCCAATGATACTGAAGCCCCCAGGCAGTCACTGATGTTTTCTCAATTTCATTCAGAAGTTGTGTATAAACATCATGTATACTCCTTGCCAGCTCCTTGGGGCTCTTTTTTCTGAATTCCTTTAGTCTTGGCCTCTTAGTTTTCTGGGAACTTTTTCGGGACACAATGGGCAGAGTAAACAACAAAAAATGGAACCAAATGCACATTCTGATTCTGAGAAACCCCCTCCTCTGTGGCAAGAATTCAAGCACGAGGATACAGGTGGGAGAGGGTGTGGAGAAGAGAGCACATTGTTTACCAGCTCTCTGCAATGTTGAAGAAAATTACTTCAGATATTGGCAGAAATAGAGACTTCTTTAGCACATTGGGTCCACATAGATACTTTTCTTTTTTTTTCAGTTAAGAATTTGGACTGTTTCTTCAAGATAGATTTAGCAGACTTATTTACTGAATCTTCAACATCCATACTTAGCACACTTACAATAGTCCTTGTAACATGAGCATCCTTGCCCTGCAAGGAAAATCTGTGAGGAAAGTTTGAATTGGTCAAGTGATAAAATCTACTCTGAAAAAAGATAACATTTCATGAATTCCATCATTTGATGCTGAAAACATGAATGAGTGATTTTAGTCTCTGGCACTATTCACAAATAGCTTATGTCCAAAGCATAGATGGATTATCAATGAATTTTTATCACAAGTCACACAATGCTGCTGGCAGAAATTCACTCAAAAAAACCGTGTGTCTCTGACAGTGTGTTGCTAGGAATTCTATCACAGATTATTATGAGGTGACGTGATGGGAAAAACATAAACCTAACATGAAAAATAAATTCATTCTATAAGTCCAGAGAAGCTTAAATAAAATCAGGCAATAAATGTAGTGATAAAACATGAAATTTATTTAGTTCCTAAGAACCAGGCTGTCAAATTTCCAGGAACAAATCTTGGAATGTGAAAATCAACTTTCTTAAAATTAATTTAAGAAATAATAAAATAAACACTGATTTTGTTAACTAGCTCTATTAAATAAAAAACAAAATTATTTATAAATTTACCTTAAATTCACAAAACCAATGTCACGCTTGTTACCACATGCTAGTATATGAAATAGCTTAAATAAAGATCCCCGATTTTAAAGTGTTTTAAGTTCCCTTTTCATTTAGTTTTTCTTGAGAGTTTGTATTTGCAGGGGTGGGTGGTGGGGAATATGAGATAAGAGGCACTTATGAAACATTTACTGAGTGGAACGTATGCTTTCCAGGTCAAATGAAATAATTCAAAGAAGAATGCAGAGTTTTCCTGTCCTGGATGCTAGGGCACCTTGCCCTGGCGGCCACAGCTCATTGCAGCCTCCACCTTCTTTCAGCACTTCCAGAAGCAGCCTACTGGGAGGCACCCCCTTCCTCAGGAGCCTCTTCTCTAAACCCCTGGTCCCAGCAGCAGCTGGATAGCAGTGCTATCTCTTCCACAGAGCCGTGTGGCTGACAGGGTCTTGGTGCTATGTCTGGGTGCCAGGGCTGTGCCTCTGAGGAGGGAGAGCCGAGTTCAGGACATTGATCCACCAGAGACCTCTTGGCTTCACATGATATCAAACAGTGAAAGCTCTCCCAGAGACCTCCATCTCAACACTAAGACCCAGCTCCACTCAGCAACCAGAAAGCTATAGTGCTGGACACGCTATGCCAAACAGCTACCAAGACAGGAACACAATGCCACCCATTAGCAGAGAGGTTTCCTAAAATAATAATAAGGTCACAGACACTCCAAAACACACCACAGGATGCGTTCCTGCTCACCAGAAAGACAAGATCCAGCTTAATGCACCAGAACACAGGCACTAGTCCCCTCCACCAGGAAGCCTACACAACCCACTGAACCAACCTTAGCCACTGGGGTCAGACACCAAAAACAACAGAAACTATGAACCTGCAGCCTGTCAAAAGGAGACCACAAACACAGTGAGTTAAGAAAAATGAAAAGACAGAGAAACACACAGCAGATGAAGAGCAAGGTAAAAAATCACCAGAACAAACAAATGAAGAGGAAGCAGGCAGTCTACCTGAAAATGAATTCAGAGTAATGATAGTAAAGATGATACAAAATCTTGGAAATACAATGGAGAAAATACAAGAAACGTTTAACAAGGAACTAGAAGAACTAAAGAGCAAACAAGCAATGATGAACAACAAAATAAATGAAATTAAAAATACTCTAGAAGGAATCAATAGCAGAATAACTGAGGCAGAAGAATGGATAAGTGACCGGGAAGATAAAATAGTGGAAATAACTACCACAGAGCAGAATAAAAAAAAAAAGAATGAAAATAATTGAGGACAATTTCAGAGAACTCTGGGACAACACTAAATGCAACAACATTCAAATTATAAGGGTCCCAAAAGAAGAAGAGAAAAAGAAAGGGACTGAGAAAATATTTGAAGAGATTATAGTTGAAAACTTCCCTAATATGGGAAAGGAAATAGTCAATCAAGTCCAGGAGGCACAGAGAGTCCCATACAGGATAAATCTAAGGAGAAACACTCCAAGACACATATTAATTAAACTATCAAAAATTAAATACAAAGAAAAAATATTGAAAGCAGCAAGGGCAAAACAACAAATAACATACAAGGTAATCCCCATAAGGTTAACAGCTGATCTTTCAGCAGAAACTCTGCAAGCCAGAAGAGAGTGGCAGGACATATTGAAAGTGATGAAAGTCATGAAAAAGCTACAACAAAGATTACTCTACCCAGCAAGGATCTCATTCAGATTCAACAGAGAAATTAAAACCTTTACAGAAAAGCAAAAACTAAGAGAATTCAGCACCACCAAACCAGCTTTACAACAAATTCTAAAGGAACTTCTCTAGGCAAGAAACACAAGAGAAGGAAAAGACCTACAATAACAAACCCAAAACAATTAAGAAAATGGGAATAGGTACATACATATTGATAATTACCTTAAATGTAACTGGATTAAAGGCTCCAAACAAAACACATAGACCAGCTGAATGGACTGAAAAACAAGACCCATATATATACTGTCTACAAGAGACCCACTTCAGACCTAGGGACACATACAGACTGAAAGTGAGGGAATGGAAAAATATACTCCATGCAAATGGAAATTCAAAGAAAGCTAAGGTAGCAATTCTCATATCAGACAAAATAGACTTTAAAATAAAGACTATTACAAGAAACAAAGCAGGACACTACATAATGATTGAGGGATCAATCTGAGAATAAGACATAACAATTGTAAATATTTATGCACCAAACATAGGAGCACCTCAATACATAAGGCAAATGCTAACAGCCATAAAAGGGGAAATCGACAGTAACACAATCATAGTAGGGAACTTTAACATTCCACTTTTACCAATGGACAGATCATCCAAAATGAAAATAAGTAAGGAAACACAAGCTTTAAATGATACATTAAACAAGATGGACTTAATTGATAATTATAGGACATTCCATCTAAAAACAACAGAATACACTTTTTTCTCAAGTGCACATGGAACAATCTCCAGGATAGATCATACCTTTGCTCACAAATCAAGCTTTGGTAAATTTAAGAAAATTGAAATTGTATCAAGTATCTTTTCCAAGCACAACATTATGAGAGTAGATATCAATTACAGGAAAAAATCTGTAAAAAATACAAACACATGGAGGCTAAACAATACACTACTAAATAACCAAGAGATCACTGAAGAAATCAAAAATACCTAGAAACAAATGACAATGAAAACACGACGACCCAAAACCTATGGGATGCAGCAAAAGCAGTTCTAAGAGGAAGTTTATAGCAACAAAATCCTACCTCAAAAAACAAGAAAAATTTGAAATAAACAACCTAACCATACACCTAAAGCAATTAGAGAAAGAAGAACAAAAAAACCCCTAAGTTACCACAAGGAAAGAAATCATAAAGCTCAGATTAGAAATAAATGAAAAGGTAATGAAGGAAACAATAGCAAAGATCAATAAAACTAAAAGCTGGTTCTTTGAGAAGGTAAACAAAATTGATAAACCATTAGCCAGACTCATCAAGTAAAAAAGAAGACTCAAATCAATAAAATTAGAAATGAAAAAGGAGAAGTAACAACGGACCCTGCAGAAATACAAAGGATCATGAGAGATTACTACAAACTACTCTATGCCAATAAAATGGACAACCTGGAAGAAATGGACAAATTCTTAGAAAAGCACAGCCTTCCAAGACTGAACCAAGAAGAAGTACAAAACATAAACAGACCAAACACAAGCACTGAAATTGAGATGGTGATTAAAAATCTTCCAAAAAACAAAAGCCCAGGACCAGATGGCTTCACAGGAGAATTCTACCAAACATTTAGAGAAGAGCTAACAGCTATCCGTCTCAATCTCTTCCAAAATATAGCAGAGGGAGGAACACTCCCAATCTCATTCTACTAGGCCACCATCATCCTGATACCAAAACCAGACAAAGATGTCACAATGAAAGAAAACTACAGGCCAATATCACTGATGAACATAGATGCAAAAATCCTCAACAAAATACTAGCAAACAGAATCCAACAGCACATTAAAAGGATCATACACCATGATCAAGTGGGGTTTATCTCAGGAATGCAAGGATTCTTCAGTATACTCAAATCAATCAATGTGATAAACCATATTAACAAACTGAAGGAGAAAAATGTATGATCATCTCAATAGATGCAGAAAAAGCTTTTGACAAAATTCAACACCCAATTATGATAAAATCCCTACAGAAAGTCAGCATAGAGGGAACTTACCTCAACATAATTAAGGCCATATATGACAAACCCACAGCCAACATCGTTCTCAATGGTGAAAAAGTGAAACCATTTCCTCTCAGATCAGGAACAAGACAGGGATGTCCACTCTCACCACTATTATTCAACATAGTTTTGGAAGTTTTAGCCACAGCAACCAGAGAAGAAAAAGAAATAAAAGGAATCCAAATCAGAAAAGAAGAAGTAAAACTGTCACTGTTGGCAGATGACATGATACTATACATAGAGAATCCGAAAAATGCTACCAGATAACTACTAGAGCTAATCAATGAATCTGGTAAAGTAGCAAGATATAAAATTAATGCACAGAAATCTCTTGCATTCCTATACACTAATGATGAAAAATCTGAAAGAGAAATTAAGGAAACACTCCTATTTACCACTGCAAAAAAAAGAATAAAATACCTAGGAATAAACCTACCTAAGGAGACAAAAGACCTGTATGCAGAAAACTATAAGACACTGCTGAAAATTAAAGATGATACCAACAGATGGAGAGATATACCATGTTCTTGGATTGGAAGAATCAACATTGTGAAAATGACTATTTTACCCAAAGCAATTTACAGATTCAATGCAATCCCTATCAAACTATCAATGGCATTTTTCACAGAACTAGAACAAAAAATTTCACAATTTGTATGGAAACACAAAGACCCCGAATAGCCAAAGCAATCTTGAGAAAGAAAAACGGAGCTGGAGGAATCAGGCTCCCTGACTTTAGACTATACTACAAAGCTATAGTAATTAAGACAGTATGGTACTGGCACAAAAACAGAAATATAGATCAATGGAACAGGATAGAAAGTCAGAGATAAACCCATGCATGAATGGCCACCTTATTTTTTGATAAAGGAGGCAAGAATATACAATGGAGAAAAGACAGCCTCTTCAATAAGTGGTGCTGGGAAACCTGGACAGCTACATGGAAAAGAATGAAATTAGAACACTCCATAAAACGATACACAAAAATAAACTCAAAATGGGTTAAAGAACTAAATGTAAGGCCAGACACTATCAAACTCTTAGAGGAAGACATAGGCAGAACACTCTATGACATAAATCAAAGCAAGATCCTTTTGACCCACCTCCTAGAGAAATGGAAATAAAGACAAAAATAAACACATGAGACCTAATGAAACTTAAAAGCTTTTTCATGCAAAGGAAACCATAAAGAAGACAAAAAGAGAACCCTCAGAATGGGAAAAAATATTTGCAAATGAAGCAACTGACAAAGAATTACTCTCCAAAATTTACAAGCAGCTCTTGCAGCTCAATGTCAAAAAAACAAACAACCCAATCCAAAAATGCACAGAAGACCTAAATAGACATTTCTCCAGAAGATATACAGATTGCCAACAAACATATGAAAGGATGCTCAACATCACTAATCATTAGAGAAATGCAGATCAAAACTACCATGAGGTATCCCCTCACACTGGTCAGAATGACGATCATCAGAAAATCTACAAACACACAATAAATGCTGGAGAGGGTGTGGATAAAAGGGAACCCTCTTGCACTGTTGGTGTGAATGTAGATTGATACAGCCACTGTGGAGAACAGCATGGACATTCCTTAAAAAACTAAAAACTAGAACTACCATATGAACCAGCAAACCCACTACTTGGCATATACCCTGAGAAAACCATAATTCAAAAAGAGTCATGTACCACAATGTTCATTACAGCTCTATTTACAATAGCCAGGACATGGAAGCAACCTAAGTGTTCATCGACAGATGAATGGATAAAGAAGATGTGGCACATATATACAATGGAATATTACTCAGCCATAAAAAGAAATGAAATTGAGTTATTTGTAGTGAGGTGGATGGACCTAGAGTCTGTCATACAGAGTGAAGTAAGTCAGAAAGAGAAAAACAAATACCGTATGTTAACACTTATATATGGAACCTAAAAAAAAAAAAAGGTTCTGAAGAACCTAGGGACAGGAAAGGAATAAAGAATGGACTTGAGGACACAGGGAGGGAGAAGGGTAAGCTGGGAAGAAGTGAGAGAGTGGTACTGACATATATATATATACTACCAAATGTAAAATAGCTACTGGGAAGCAGCCACATAGCACAGCGAGATCAGCTCGGTGCTTTGTATCCACCTAGAAGTGTGGGACAGGAATGGTGGGAGAGAGATGCAAGAGGGAGGAGATATGGGGATATATGTATATATATAGCTGATTCACTTTGTTATAAAGCAGAAAGTAATGCACCATTGTAAAGCAATTATACTCCAACAAAGATGTTAACAAAAAAAAAAAAGAAGAATGCGTAGGTTTCATTGTTAGATTAGACACTGAGGTTAAAGAATAGGGAACAGTGAAAGGGAGGAGAAAAGAATGGATGTAGTTAGAAAGGAGAGAGGACAGTGGTAAGTGTGAACCTAACAATGCAAGTTTTATGAACTGATGATCATTTTCGAAGTTTATTTAAACACACAAAAAGGTTGAGTAATTTAAGAATAGTATGAGGCCCCCTGCACAACTGTAGTATTAGTTCCTTCCCAAGCTTCCCTTCTCCCTTGATAAATTATATTGTGCACAGTCTTTTTTTTTCATTTGACTATTTTTAAACAATAACAAAAAACACCAGGGGTGTGTTTTGATTCTGCAGCTGCAGCGGTATTGTTCTCGTCCAGTTGATGTGATGGTGGATGCTGAGAATTCAATGGCAATGATGATGATGACTTCTGGCAGGCAGCTTTAGAGAGATCTCTGGGGATTTGTGTGACTTGGGACATGTTTTTCCTGAACCAAAGGGGTGAGTCAAGGTTTTCTTACCTTACCTCTTGAGAAATGTCCTATAGTCCTCACAGATACAGAGAGTGACTTTAGCTAAAAGGATGATTATATATTGAAAGAGCTAGTGCTGTTTGATCAGAAGACACAGAGTAGAGATGGGGTAGTCGCCAGAGGGAAATAGAAAAGCTGACTTGAGACAGTTATTAAAATAAAAACAACAAATGAAGTAGAAATACCTTCTGATGTTACTGTAAAATGAGACAGATGCAAGAAATCTTAAAAGCAATAGAATGTAGGAGCTCGACACTTCTTTTACATTTGGGAAGGCAACATTTATCTATTTTCTTAAAATGACAGGAAAAGAAAAAGCACCTCAAACTTCTTCCATGTTTTATAGATTTATTCTTGGCACTGGCATAGAAATCATCCGATCAATACATAACGGCTTCTGTCAATGAGCTAAGATACTTCACATATAGTTGGCAGGAGGGCTCACCTCAAATGTAGGGCTGCTTCATGGATTTTAATTAATTAATTAATTAATTAATTTCATCAGAGTATAATTGGTTTACAATGTTGTGTTAGTTTCCTCTGCACAGCGAAGTGAATCAGCCATACATATACACACATCCCCTCCCTCTTAGACCTCCCTCCCCCACATCCCACCCAACTAGGCCATAGCAGACAGCTGGCTGAGCTCCCTCTGCTATACAGCAGGTTCCCACTATCTGTTTTACACACGGTAGTGTATTTATGCTGCATGGATTTTAAAATGCCAGAAATCTCATCTTCCTCAAAATAGCTCTCCCACCAAATGTAAAGCTCCAGTATTAGTGTTAATACCGAATTAGATAGCTACATAGCCTCTATATGGCCATCTGACCCTCTCTTATCAGTTTATCACAAGAGGATGCATTTTAGGAGAAGCGAGACTTTAACAAGCCCTGTTGTAGGGGGGTAGGTCCAGGGTCAAAAGGTGAATCATAATACATGCCTGGGAAGGGAACAGTGGTTCCAGAGGGAAGTCGGTGGGATATTTACTACAAGAATTGTTTTTGTATAGTTCCTGCTCCTCCATTACGCTTTAGTGAATGTAAATTTTGGAATTCTGTATTACTCCAGTCTTAAAGGGAGAAACACCTCATCAACTTTTGCTCCTGGGGAATCAAATCTGGAAATCATCAGGGTGGGATACTAAATAAATTTTCCAGCATTATTTTATCTCCTGAAAAACTATGCCTGAGCTTGAGGTTCTGTTCAGATAAAAATTGGCCAAGAGCCAATTCATTGGTTCTGCACTAGTTCCTCAAGGTCATGGAAAAATTCCAGGAATGACAGCTTTCTTCCTGCATGTTGTCAGGTATGGACTTCACTCTGCTGTTCTGTTCAAATGGTTCAGTTACTGAAAAAAGAATACAAAGAAAAATATGAGCAGAAGCATTACTTGCCTTCTCACTAGGCCTTAATGATGTATCTAAAAGGGAGCCAAGGCATGGAATTTTTTCAGTTGTATGTAATCTAGTGGAGCCAGCTGCACAGGTGAGGTCCATGAATAATGCACTGAAATGGTATTGAGAATTTTATGAATATGTGTGTATATATATATATATATATATATATATATATGCCCTTCCTGTGAGAAAGAGTTTATATTTTTCATCAGCTTCTCAAATGGAACCATGACCCAGGAAAGTTTAGGAACTGTCATAGAAGATGTAAAGCTTTGAGTGAGTGGCTCTGCTCTGAGGGGGAGGAACTGTAAAGGAGGAATTTATAATGAACACAGTTTAATGATGTCATCTGGTGTAACACTGCATAAAACAGACACTATGATGTACAATCATAATTCGTTTGAGTCATGTTGCCATAGGCACCGTCACCTGGCTCCTACATTGTATGCAGAAACTACATGCTGCTGTAATTTGCACTTCAGGCAGTTAGGGGAATGGAGGCTGATCTGATGGCTTACTGAAGTTTACTTCTCTACCAGGAGTTAAGGGGATTCTTAAAAATGGGGGGGTCTGAATAGTGTGATTTGAGAGAAGGAGTCTTGATGAAATAAAAATGTCCACTCCTTTTATGTCAGTTTAAATAACTGCTTTTCTAATACTTAGTGCTAAAATATGAATGAATTGTAGAATTCCTATCCACTTAACTCCTCCCAGATCTGTTTGTGTTGGTTTGATGGTTATTTGAAGAGAGCTGGTATGGTTTTAGTAGAGGGTGTAGTGAAGATGTTAGTCAAGTCCTGAATAGAGCTACTTATATCACCTTCCATCTTTCCCCAGCGGTGTAGCACTTAATATTCTAACATAACAGCATTTCATGATTATTGTACCCTGCAACCGAGGTTAAGTGGGAAAATAATATGAAAAGAGATACGAAATTACTTATTATCTATGTTTGTAAAACCACTGAAAAGAAAACACCAGTGGCTTAATATAAAAGGGGAAAATAAAAATTTTAAGAGTGAACAATTATGTAGTCATGTACATTTTATTATAAATAATAATTACCAATTGTTCTATGCATGCAAAATAAAACAAAGATAAACTGTGGGTAGCATGAATATTAGAAATTCACTTCAAAATATGCAAAAGTTTGAAAAGAATACTAATTTTATTCAGAAAATCATCTTGACATATTTGGTTATGTTGATTAATTTGATAAAGAAGACAAGATAATTAAAAATAATAATATTTTGAAGTACATTTCACCATAATGCTATTTCTTATTGAGTAGTTAAAAGAATCATTAATGCAAAATGGATATTTTAAGCAATAGTATTTAATAACTATTTCTCTATCAGAAAATATAGGCTTAGTTTTTTTCCAGTTACTCTTATCAAAAACTTTAATATAAAACCTAAATATATCTTAGATAAAAGTGTTTACTCAGCAGTTATTGCACAATGATGAAATGCACCATCTTTAAAAGGCCACATACCTCAGCTATTATAAATGTGCTTTCTTGAAGATTTTTCTTTTAAAGAAAATCCACCCTTTAGTCTACAAAATATAGTCAAGGAGACAATTATGACCAACATTGTTACTAGGCCAGGCTCTTAAATTACATCCTATGTGTAGGGTGAATAGAATAATGTGGTTGAATCAAATGCTAAATAAGTAGCAATTTATTAAAGAATGTGAATTGCATAGCTGAGATGACATTAAAAGGTATTAAAGCTTAAAGAGCAGAATCAAAACCTCTCACTTAGTAAAAAGCAGCAGAAGGATTCTAAAAGTCTCCTAAGCTTTGCAAGATCTGGGTAAGACCTAAGACAAAAATCTTACCTATAGTTTCAAAATATATGAATAATTACATAAAGTAGTGCTTTAAATTTCACAGAGTGCTTTCAAGCACATTGTTGTATTTAACCCTCACAATAAACCTTCTTTTTTTTGGTCAGGGTCTGTATTTTTTTCACTATAGTATTCTCTATGTCTTTATTGTGCCAGGCATAGAGTAGGCACTCAATAAAGTTTCAAATGGATACGTGAAATAAAGGTAAAGTGACTTGGTCAAAACTCTCAGTGTGTAGAGGAACTTGGGTTCACTCTTGGTTTTCTGATTCCAAATCCATGTTCCTTTTTATAATTTTAGCTTTCATCTTTCTATAAAGAAAATGTTTGTTGTGTGTGTTTTCCTTTTTTCCTCACTTCTGAACAAAATCTGATGAGTTCTACATAACTCATAACCTCTATCACTATTTTTAAATAGTGAAGTTAGGTAGTTTAAATCAGGTGTTGACAAACTTTCTCTGTAAAGAGCTAGTTACTAAATATTCTCAGCCTTTTGGGCCTTATGGTCTCTGCTCTAACTCTTCAACTCTGCTGCTGCCAAAAAAAATCATAGACAACTGTCAATGAGTGGACACAGCTGTGTTCCAATAAAACTTTATTTATGAACACTAATATTTAAATTTCATACAATTTTCTTGTGTCACAAAATATTCTTCTTTTTCATTGAAGTATAGTTGATTTACAAAATTTTATTAGTTTCAGGGGTACAACATAATGATTTAATATTTTTATAGATTATATTCCATTCAAAGTTATAAAATATTGGCTATATTCCCATGCTGTACAATATATCCTTCAGCTTATTAATTTTATACATAGTAGTTTGTGCCTCTTAAGCCCCTACCCTTATCTTGCTCATCTGCTCTTCTTTCTCCCAGCTGGTAACTGCTAGTTTGATCTCTACATCTGTGAGTCTGTTTCTGTTTTGTTATATTAATTCATTTGTTTTATTTTTTAGATTCCACACATAAGTAAAAACATACAGTGTCTGTCTTTCTCTGTCTGCTTATTTGACTAAGCATAATACTTTCTAGGTCCATCCATGTTGTTGCAAGTGGCACAATGATATCTCATTGTCATTTCGATTTGCATTTCTCTGATGATTAACAATGTTGAGCATTTTATCATGTGCCTGTTGGCTATCTTTATGTCTTATTTGGAAAAAAGTCTATTCAGGTCTTCTGCCCATTTTTTTTTAACATCTTTATTGGAGTATAATTGCTTTACAATAGTGTGTTAGTTTCTGCTTCATAACAAAGTGAATCAGTTATACATACACATATGTTCCCATCTCTTCCCTCTTGCATCTCCCTCCCTCCCACCCTCCCTATCCCACCCCTCTAGGTGGTCACAAAGCACCGAGCTGATCTCCCTGTGCTATGCAGCTGCTTCCCACTAGCTATCTATTTTACTTTTGGTTGTGTATATATGTCCATGCCACTCTCTCACTTTGTCCCAGCTTACCCTTCTCCCTCCCCATATCTTCAAGTCCATTCTCTAGTAGGTCTGTGTCTTTATTCCCATCTGACCCCTAGGTTCTTCATGACTCTTTTTTTTCCTTAGATTCCATATATATGTGTTAGCATATGATATTTGTTTTTCTCTTTCTGACTTACTTCACTCTGTGTGACAGACTCTAGGTCCATCCTTCTGCCCATTTTTTAATTGTTTTTTTTGATATTGAGTTGTATGAGCTATTTTTTTTTATATTGGATATTAACTCCTTATTGGTCATACCATTTGCAAATATTTTCTCCCATTCAGTAGGTTGTCTTTACGTTTTATCAATGGTTTCCTTTGCTGTTCAAAGCTTTAAATTTAATTGGGTCCCATTTGTTTATATTTGCTTCTGTTTCTTTTGCCTTAAGAGACAGATCCAAAAAAGTATTGCCATGATTTGTGGCAAAGACTGTTCTGCCTCTGTTCTCTTCTAGTTTTATGGTTTCCATCCTACCTTTAGGTCTTTAATACATTTTGAGGTGGGGTTTTTTTTGTATATGGTGTTGAAAAAATGTTTTAATTTCATTATTTTACATGTAGTTGTCCCGTTTTCCCAGTACCACTTATTGAAGAGACAGTTGCTTCTCCATTGTATATTATTATCTTCTGTGTCATAGATTAATTAACCATAGGTACATGGGTTTATTTCTGGACTCTCTATTCTGTTCCATTGATCTATGTGTCTGTTTTTGTGATAGCACCACACTGTTTTGATTACTATGACTTTGCAGTATAGTTGGTAATATTCTTCTTTTGATTTTTAAAAACTATTTTAAAGTGTAGAAGCTATTCTTAGTTTGTGGGACAGACAAATACAGGAAGCTGGCTAGGTTTGGTTCACAGGTCTTAGTTTGCCAATTCCTGGTTTAAGTAATGAAAGTAGCAATAATAAATCTCAACTTCCTGTGTAGTAATTAAATAAAATCAGTCTAATCATGCTTTTCTTTTAAATTGAAATATAGTTTACATACCATATTTGGGTGCACTACATAATGATTTGACATTTGCATACATTATGATATGTCTATTAACCATCTGTCCCTATACAAATTTATTACAATATTATTGACCATATTCCTTATGCTGAATATTACATCCCTGTGACTTATTTATTATATAACTGGCGGTTTGTACCTCTTGATGCCCCTCACCTATTTTGCTCACCCCCAACCTCTCTCTTCCAGCAAGCACCCATTGTTCTCTGTATCTGTGAGTCTATTTGCAGTTTGTGTTGTTTTTTAGATTCCATGTATAAATTGTATTTGTCTTTGCCTGACTTACTTCACTTAGCATAATACCTTCTAGATCCATCCATGTTGTTGCAAATGGCAAGATTTCATTTTATGGTTGAGTAATATTCCATTGTATGTATATTCCACATCTTCTTTGTCCATTCATCTATTGATAGACAGCTTGGTTGCTTCCATACCTCAACCCCTTTCAGTTTATGTGTCTTTAGATCTGAAGTGTGTCTTTAGATCTGAAGTGAGTCTCTTATAGCAGCATATATATGGGGTTTGTTTTTGTGTCCATTCAGCCACTCTGTATCTTCTGAGTGAAGCATTTAGTCCATTTACATTTAAAGTAATTATTGATAGGTATGTAATCATTGCCATTTTGTTAATTGTTTACTGGTTGTTTTTATACTTCATTTTTGTTCCTTTCTTTATTTACTCTTTTCCCTTGTGATTTGATGATATCCTTAGTGTTATGTTTGGATTTCTTTAATCTTTTTTTGTGTGTGTATCTATTATAAGTTTTTGCTTTGTGGTTATCATGAGGTTTATATATAACAGCCCATATATATGTGATTATTTTAAGTTGACTATCTCAAGTTCAAATGAATTCTTACAACCATGCATTTTTACTCCCCCAGCCCCTACTTAAAATTTTTGACATCATATTTTACATCTTTTTGTTTTGTGTGTCCCTTAATGACTTATTGTAGATATAGATGATTTTACTACTTTTGTTTTATAACCTTCCTATAACTTTATAATTGGTTAATTTATTACCTTTACTGTATGCTTGCCTTTACTAACTAGATTTTTCTTTTCATAATTTTTATATTTCTTGTTGTAGTCTTTTCTTTTCCACTTAGAGAAGTCCCTTTAACATTGCTTGTAAAGCTGGTTTAGTGGTGCCGAATTCTTTTAGTTTTTGCTTGTCTGGAAAACTCTTTATCTTTGCTTAAAATCTGAATAATAATCTTGATTGGCAGAGTATTCTTGGTCGTAGGTTTTTTCTTTTCATCTCTTTGAATACCTTGTGCCACCCCCTTTTGGCCTGCAAATTTTCTTCTGAAAAGTTAGCTCATTGTCTTATGGGTGTTCCCTTGTACATAACTAGTTGCTTTTCCTTTGCTACTTTTAAGATTCTCTCTTTATCTCTAATTTTTTCCATTTTAATTATAATGTGTCTTGGTGTGGACCTCTTTGTGTTCATCTTATTTGGGACTCTCTGCACTTCCTAGACCTCGATATCTGTTTCTCTTCCTAGGTTAGAAAAGTTTTCAGCTATTATTTCTTGGTTTGGGATTATGTCAGTGTTGAATCTACCTAGGACTTCAGGAAAAGAAATTCCATGAGTAAGAGCAGGAAAGTTTTCCTTTCTGAAAAAAAGATACTATTTTTTAAAAACAAAATATTTTGTTTGAAAATTGATACATCTATCTGGACATAATCAATGATAAGAACAAATCTCAAAGACTAATGTATGTTCTAGGGAAAACATAGACATCATGCCCAACTTCTATAGGAAAATGAAGAATGAATTCAATGAAAAAGGTACAGAAATGCTGCTGAGGGTTGGATCAGGAGTGTTAGGAGAAAGGAGACATTTCCAAAGTTAAACGGGAAAGAAGATGAGACAACTGATTCAGGAAGAGAGGTGTTGGCTTTCTTTTTGGTTGTGTATTGCATTAGTACTGTCAGAAATATTTATTAAAATGCTGAAGTACTATCAGAGTATGACTATAAAATAATCTGTCATGTTTCATAAGAAATTGCATGGAAAATATAACTTTAGGATGAGAATCTCTGCATTCATTCATTTGCCATTATTTGTGGTTAGAAGGGAGCTATGAATAAAATGGAAAGTTAAAATCGTAATATTCATTATGGGACCCCTACTTTTTAAAATCAGTTTCAAATGTGTTTTCAGTCCCATTAATTCACTGTAACTCTCAAGGAGCATATGTTTCTCTTAGTTTGGAGAGGAAAATTAGCGTCAAAACTTTCTTCTGAGAGCTCAGTTCATGATAATTGTCCTGGTCCCAATGAGGACACATCTGTCTGGATTAAATAACTTGTGGCTAACTTGACAATTTCTTGTCATTCTGCTGAAATGAAGAATGTCTTTACAAATGGCATGATAGGGTTATGTTCCAATGAAGACCTTGTGAAACATCGTCATGGGAAATATACATTTTGTGTGAAAAACTAGCAGACATCCCCTCGAAATCATCCTTTGGCCTCATGGAAAGACTGTCATTATTCCAATCCACACATCAGGGCAGGTGAACATCATCAAACATTCCTATTCATCTGACCTCAAACTTTTGTTGTGGTTTTACTCAGAAGGAGGTAAACCATGCAAACATGACAAGACACAAGTTCTTTTGAAACACCCAGCAGAGTCTGAGATGCTGCTTGCTGAGTACAAAAAATTTTATATTTAAATTTGAATGTTTGTTTCTTGTATGTGAACCCCCCCACTTCAGTGTTGATTTTGGAAGTTACATAAATTGTTCAGATTTCTCCTTGCCATTTTCAGATGTTCATTTCTGAAGGGTGTATTAATGAAGGTGTATTTCCTGTGTGTCATAGGGGTTTCTGTTTCATCTTCCTTCTTGAACTAAAGTATTAGACTATGACCTCCTGTTCTTGTCTTCTTGACCAAGTCCTGCATCTCCTCCAGTTAGAATCTTCATGGGCCAAACGGCTTTTACTCCATTTGTGTACAAGCTCTGATGGGAGTTAAAACAGAAAGATCTCTTTATTTGGAGGATGTCCTGTTTAATGCAAAAAAAGACACACTGGGACAAAACACACTGGTCTGTGTCAGCTCTGTTTTTAATTGCTTTGAAACATTGAGATATTCACCAAATCCCTTTCAGCTTTTTCATCTGTAAAATGAGGTTAATTGAACTACATTTCAGTCAGGATAAGTTTGGTTTTGCTGTGGTACCAAACATGTCCCAAATTTCAGTTGCATAAAAACGCAAAGGTTTTCACAATGTCCGTGATGAATTTGCAGGAGATCTTGAGCCCGGGTAGTCACTGAGGGATTCAGACTCATCAGATACTGCCCAAAGCAACCAACACATGCTATTAGTATTCAGTTTTCAAATCTCTTCCAAAGACCTTGAGTTTATTAAGTACATTATATGTTTATGGTTCCAATTTATTTCAGGTAAGGATTTACTAAATGCTTGTTACTAAATGTTTTGCCACAGAATAACACAGAATGCAGTTCTTTAGGCCTCCACTAACAGTTTCCTTGCCAGTCACTGGTTGGTCCCTAAACTAATGCTATGTATTTTAGTTTAGCAAATAACCTCCCCAAAAGTTAATGGCTTAAAGCAACAAAAGATTAATTTTCACCCAGAACACATTACATTAAGTGTCAGTTGGCTGTTTACTCATTGCAGCCCCCCAAGGATCCAAGCTCAGTAACCACCACATCAAACATTGTTGGATATAACACCAAAGAGCAAAGAGAACTCTGAAGGATCTCACATCAGCAATTAAATATGCAGCCTGAGAGAATCACATGTTCCTTCTACTCAGAACTCAATGGCAAGAAAAAGTCATATATCCCCACCAAGTTGACCAGAAAATGGCAGCTCACAAATATTTGATGAAAAGCACCAATGACTATTACAAGCTATTCCCTTCCAATCATAAAATTACATGATGGTATTATTCTTACTGTGGTTCAAAGAAATCTTTGGGTGTCAACCATTGGCCACAGAGAGATAGTCATTATTCATGTATAAAACAATTTTTGGGGTAGGCCAAAAAGTGCCTTCAGTTTTTAAATAAAAATAAAAGGCACATTTTTCATTTTCACCAAGAACTTTACTAAACAATGTATTCATCCTTTCTTCCACTACCATTCTGCCATTTTTCAGGCAACTTCATAATTCCATCTTCCCCAAACTTTGTATCTTTTTGAGCAAAGAACAGTTCCAGGTGCCTTTTACAGTCTTCCAGGGAATTGAAATTTTTTCCACCAAGAGAATTTTGTAAAGACCTAAATAAATGGAAATCCAAAGGTGCAATGTCTGGTGAATATGGTAGATGAATCAGAACTTCCCAGCAAAGCTGTAACAGTTTTTGCCTGGTCATCAAAGAAACATGCAGTCTTGTGTTATCCTGATGGAGGATTATGCATTTTCTGCTAACCAATTCTGGAAGCTTTTCATCGAGTGCTGCTTTCAGTTGGTCTATTTTTTTTTTCAATTTTGATGCATTTATTTTGTTCTATTTTAATATCTTTTTTTAATTGAAGTACAGTTGCTTTACAATGTTGTGTTAGTTTCTGCTGTACAGTGAAGTGAATTAGCTATATGTATACATATATCCCCTCTTTTTTGGATTTCCTTCCCATACAGGTCACCAAAGAGCATTAAGTAGAGTTCCCTGTGCTATACAGCAGATTCTCATTAGTTACCTATTTTATACATATTAGTGTATATATGTCAATCCCAATCTCCCAATTCATCCCCCCCATTTCCCCTCTTGGTGTCCATACTTTTTTTCTCTATGTCTGTGTCTCTATTTCTGCCTTGCAAACAGGTTCATCAGGTGGTCTACTTGGGAGCAGTACTTGTTGGAATTAATCGTTTGGTTTTCCAGAAGGAGATTATTATAGAGGACTCCCTTCCAATTCCACCATATACACAACATCACCTTCTTTGGATGAAGACTGGACTTTGGTGTGGTTGGAGGTGGTTTATTTCACTTGCTCCATGATCTCTTCTGTTCCACATTACTGTACAGTATCCACTTTTCATCACCTGTCACAATTTGTTTTAAAAACAGAACGTTTTCATTACATTTAAGTAGGGAATCTCATGCAGAAATATGGTGAAGAAGGTTTTTTTTGCTTAACTTATGTGGAACACAAACATCAAAGTGGTCAACAAAACCAAGCTGGTGCAAATGATTTTCAGCACTTGATTTGGATACTGTGAGTATGTCGGCTATCTCCCACATGGTATAATGTTGATTGTTCTCAGTTAATGTCTTGATTTGATTGCTATTGACTTCAACTGGTCTACTTGTCTATGGAGCATCAACCAGTGAGAAATCTCCAGCACTAAACTTCACAAACCACTTTTGACATGTTCAACCAGTCACAGCATCTTCTCCATACACTGCGCAAACCTTTTTTTGCATTTCAGTTGTGTTTTTACCTTTCCTGAAATAATAAAGCATAATATGCCCAAATGTCACTGTTTTATTCCATCTTCAATATTAAAATAGCTACACAAAAATTCATCAATTTTGATGTCTTTTTTTAAATGCACGCTGATATTACAGCTGTCACATGAAATCTAACAAACTTGTTTCAAATGAAGTTAAAAACATCCAAATGCTACTAGTGCCATCTTATTGAAAAACCTGAATGAACCTTTTGGCCAACCCAATAACACTTAAAGAAGTATTCCTGAATCTGTAATGGCTGTGAGATTTCAGCACCTATGAATGAAGGTAACTAATCATGACTCTAGGAGAAAGTCGACTAACTGTATTTAGTTCACACCTCCCTATCTACTCCTTTTGTGCCTTGGTTTCTCTGGGACAAATGCAGCCAATTCCAGTGAAGGCTGAAATCAAGTTTGGAAAAAGGCACAGCACTCTCCTCTGTTTTTTGTCCAGTGCGTTGGCTGGCATTGGTAGCAAGGAATTTGTCAGCAGCCAATTTTCCACCTATATCCATTTCCAGAAGTCCTGAGGGGATTGCTAAGCCAGTAGTCAAGAACAGAGGCATCTTTATTTGGCAATGGTGTAAGGTATTTTAAGCACACTGATTGATGTTCAACCTGCAAAACACTGTAGCTTCATTGTGCACATGTTTCAAAGCCCATATACTGGAGCAAAAATGATGAGTACAATGGGTAGCCAAGAATATGCTCCAGTTCTGTAATCCTTTGGTGCTTGCATAGCAAGGGGATGGACATGAGCAGGAAACGAGAGAAAATAAAAGTCACACTCTGTGATTAAATGTACAAATGGTTATAGTTATGAGACTTCAGGTAAAAAAAAGAAAGTTTCTTCCCCAATATATGGTCCACAAGCTTGAATGCTGAGTAATGCAGATAATCATTTTCAATAGGACAAAGTGTGCCTCAGAGTTTTGAGAAAGGAGTCACTGGGCTGTGATAGAAGAGGGCTTGATGACCACTTCCTGTGACCCTTTTGGAGGTCTTCAAGTTCCTGAGTCTAACAAGTTCCTGACTTATGATTGTATCTTGCAGAAGTTTAGTCTTCTAGACTAGAAAATCTAGAGTCATCTTTGACAACCTGGCTCTGCAGCCTTTTAACTGTAGGACATGGGACAACTAGTCTCTCTGTGCCTTAGTTTCCTTGTAAATAAACATTACTACATGCAAAGTTAGTCCATTGTAAGCACCTAAACTGCACTATCATGTGGGTTCAGAAATCATCAGTTTCTGAGGAATATCCATGGCAATATTAGTTTTTTTTTATTGAAGTATTTATGATGTTGGGTTAGTTTCTTGTGTACAGCAAAGTGATTCAAAGTATATATATTCTTTTCTATTGTATTTTATTACAGAATATTGAATCTAGCTCCCTGTGCTACAGAGTAGGACCTTGTTGTTTACCTATTTGATATACAGTAGTTTGTATGTGCTAATCCCAAACTCCTAATTTATCCCTCCCCCACCCCCTTTCCCCTTTGGTAGCCATAAGTTTGTTTTCTATGTTTGTGAGTCTGTTTCTGTTTTGTAAATAAGTTCATTTGTGTCATATTTTAGATTCCACAGATAAGTGATTTCATATATTTGTTTTTCTCTTTCTGACTTACTTCACTTAGTATAATAATCTCTAGGTCCATCATGTTGCTGCAAATGACAATATTTCATTCTTTTTTATGGCTGAGTAGCTTTCCATTGTATATATACACACCACACCTTCTTTATCCATTCATCTGACGATGGACATTTAAGTTGCTTCCATGTCTTGGCTATTGTAAATAGTGCTGCAATGAACACTGGGGTGCATGTATCTTCAAAAAAAAGTTTATTTTTGTGCAAAAATATAAATATAGCACTCTTTTAGTGCTCTTAAAGAGAATATTTATTAACTTGAACAAATAAAATATATGTATATATAAACTTCTAGTAACATTTTGATATACTGTAGATAACAGAGAAATTGGGAAATCTTTTATTAATTAAAACAATTTTATTGAATTATAGTTGATTTATAATATTGTATAAGTTTCAGGTGTATAGCACAGCAATTCAGTGTTTCGTATATGTATATTCTTTTTCAGATTCTTTTCCCTTATAGGGTATTACATAATATTGATTATAGTTCCCTCTGCTATACAGTAGGTCCGTGTTGGTTATTTATTTTATACATAGTAGTGTGTATATGTTAAGCCAGACAGAAAAAGATAAATATCATATGATAGCGCTTATATGTGAAATCTAAAAGGAAAAAAAAAAAGACACAAATGAACTTATTTCCAAAACAAAAAGAGACTCACAGACATGGAAAACAAATCTATGGTTATCAAAGGGAAAGGGGAGTCGGGGAGGGATAAATTAGGAGGCTGGGATTAACATATACACACCACTATGTATAAAATACTACTTCTAAATTGTCAGTAAAGAAAACTTTCTCAAAGTGGTTAATTAATTTAAAGATGTTCTAAAGCTTTTCCCCTGCTCCTCCAGAGCTTTCTGCAGAAATTTGACTCCAAAATCTCAAAATTCTTCTGGTCCCAAAACTCAGAAGGATTGTTCACAAAGACTGAGGTTCAGAATTCCCTGTATGTCAGTGTATTCTGGAACATGGAAATCATGTTTCAAATACTTGTCTCAATTTATTCTTCTTAACCCTCTTTGGGAGAAAAGAATTTTCTCTTACAGAAGAGTTGCCCTCAACATTAAAACGACTCCATGATAAGTTTTAATCAAAATAAGTTGATGAATCTTGGATCAAAGTTTTAAAATTAGTGAAATATTCTTTAAAATCAACTAAACCATGGAGTTAGCCATATTTTAAAAAATAGTTGACTTTTTTGCCATTGATTGTAGCAGTGGTTAAAAAGTGAATGCTAATTTTTAAATTAACAATCTTATCCTTTGGAGAAAGGTGGCTCTTTCCATTTTTAGGTCAGATTTCAGAATCAAGAGGACTGGTTGTTTCTCAAATTCAGGAGATCCTTCTCAGGCCAAAATGGTCATGTTGTGTAATATTTTGTATGTGTAGTTAAAAGATATTTTTGATGAAAAATTTGGGTTAGGTTAATAGAATGATAAAGAAAATGGAGCCTAGATAAAGAAAATGGAGCCTATTATGAAAGTATAGAGGAATTTTTTAAAGCCTTGATAGTAGGGCTAAACAGAGTAGAAAAAGTCAAACATCTATTCATTCATGCAACATATATTTATTGAGCACCTACTCTGTTCTGGACTGGAAGCTGTATATGCAAGGATGATACAGGAAGACAAGATTCCTTCTTTTGAGACTGCATGCTGCTGAGAGAGAAAGGCAATAAACCAGTAAACAAAGCATGTAATAACAGATAATGATAAATGCCATAAAATAAATAAATGGTATACTCCGATGTAGAATAAAAAGGGGGCATTGACTTTATATAAGGTGGTCCAGGAAGACCTCTCTAAAGGATAACATTAAGGCAGAGATCTGGAGAAGATACAGACTCGGAAAGAGGAGGGAGAAGAGAATTCTAGACAGAAAAAACAAAAGTCTGGAGCAGAAAATATGTTGGCATGTGCAGCATACATAGTAAAGTTACCAATAAGAACCAATATATTTGTTTGCTTCATGAGTCTCTGAAAAGTCTCCATGGTTTAGAATTGTTACCCAAGTTGCCTCATGTTCACGGTAGCTTCCATTATTTTTTGAAGTAGTTGAATAACAGAATTTTAAAATAGACCAAGTATTAAAATTTGATGGCCAAGAAAGAACATATACACATAGAAGCCACTAGACATTTCAGAAATGTATAGATCAAATTACTGAAATGTAAAGAGCAAAAGTACTAGAATATGATTCATCTTAAGCTTATTTAGGTAATTGTGGCCGTTGCCAGTTTTTAACTGTATCCCTAAAACAGAGCTCACTTTAATTTAATGGACGTGCTTTCTCTCCCATAGTTAGCTGGGGATGTGTTTACTTTATAATTGGAAAAATTACCCATTTCCTAGTTCTGTTGGATTTAAAGCAGGATTGTTTTCTCCATGTCGAGTATAGGGCTCTCTTCCAGCTTGAATCCCCAGGGAGTCCTGAACAGCTATATCGGGAAATCCCATGGTGGGAGCACATTGCTGTGCGTCAGCCCTTCCGTGCTTTCAATGCAACACTTCACTTACAGAACAGATGCTTAAGACATGGTTTGGAATCTTGACCACCCCCTCTGTGTGCTGACCTTTTCTTCAAATATTGAGGAAAACATTTTGAAAATTGTATCAAAACGGTTTGCTTGATTCCCAAACTTATTAGGGAACTTCCTAAACTGTCAAGTCACCTTTCACCCTGAAACTCTTGAGAGAAAAACCTAATGAGATTTGGTGATGAAATTTGTTTTTTCAAAGATACTCTAATTCTTTTTCTTTTCATGGATCATTTGCCCAAGATGTGCATACAATTTGAAACTGAACCCTTAGACAAAGAGGTTACCACTTCCAGGGAAGCATTTCACCTTTCCCTGTGAGCTGTGTGCAGCTCTTACATGGCGGGACATGTGCTGTCAGCATGTGAAGGCCAGTGACCAGGCATGGCAATGGCTTTGACAGAGAAACTCTTCCTGGAAAAACTGGCTTGTCTTTTCCTAATGAAGAAATTCCAAAATGTGAAGCTGTAAGTTTCCTGTTTTGGAAGGGCAATATATGTTTGGAAAAATTTGGACAAAGGCAAAAATATATATAAAGCAAAGGTGACTTTAGCCAAAAAAGAAATATCTTCAGAAAGCATGGTGGTCATGTTTTTTCATATCATGGTGGTCATATCATATCTGACTGACATATCTGATGTGAAGCTCATGTGAACTGGGTGGAAAAGGGTGCCGAAAATTTCCTAGGGGATTTATGGTGAAGCTACAATTTGACCTGCCTACCTTCCAGCTTGTTCCTGCTGATGTGCTTGGTGAGAATTGCTAGCAGGGAAAGCACTTACGTGAACATAACTTGTTTTCCTGTTTTCCCTTGTTCGTGATTATGTTTAGCCTCTAATCAGGAAGAGACTGAATATCTTTAAGAAAGTCTAATAGATTTGTTTATAAGTCCCCATCATAGGAGGATGAAATCTTAGACAAAGTGGCTATAAATTACATAATCAATTTTCCAACAACTTTTTTTCCAGTGACTTCCACATCTACTTTATGTTCTAGACTTAGTCTCCTCCCCTGCCCTTCTGTTTTTAGTTCTTTTGTTCATTCATCATGGTGTACTAGCAAAAGGAGCACTAAACCTGAAGTCAGAAAACCAGTTGGGTGTGACTTGGAGAATGTCACTTAACATCAAACCATTATAATTTCCTAAAATTTATAAAATGAGAATTGTAACACTTGCCTGTCTCTCAAGAATGCTGAAAGCATCAAGTGGATATTATTATGAAAGTATTTTGTAGATTGTAAAGGCTTAAACAAATGTTGGTTGTTATTTAGTTGTCTTATTTTAGCTTGAGGGAAGAGAATTGATTTTAGGTTGTTAATTTCTTGGATGATAGTTGAGCTGTAGAAATTAAAGTATCAAAACAGATTAACGTCCAGAGTTCCCTTAACTGTCAGCAGCACAAAATATATCTTTAGGAGGACGTCCTGTATACTTGCCTGTGCAAAGGAATCACCTGGAAGATCTTGTTAAATGCAGATTCTGATTCAGTAGATCTGGATGGGACCTGAGGTCTTGCATTTCTAAAACGTCCCAGGGGATGCTCATATTGCTGGTCCCTAGACTGCACGTTGAGTAGCAATGGATCAAGGAGAATGAAGAAATGGGAGGAGGTAACACAGGTGAGGGAAGTGATGAAGACAGAGCCTTTCTGTCTGTCATCCTTGTATCTTGGTACCATATTGGTGAAATGACTTAATGTAACAGTAACATAAGAAAGCTTTCTACTAATACTGTTAAGTATCTGATCATGGCTTGTTGTTCTTAACTGAGCCTATTTCCTAGGCAGTAAATCTGGTGCAAGAGGTACATAGAAGAAATTGTGGTCTAACTAGGAACGTGCCAGCCCTGTTCATGATCTTCTACCTACATGGTAACAAACTCAGAAAATTCAGTTTGTAAAAGAACCAGTCCGTATTTTGCCAACTGGGAACTGATCCAGTGGTGATAAGATCATTAGTTCCTGTGACTTTAGCCATATTTAAGGAGTATTCTCTTGGGACCCTAGTATAACATGTCTTGATTGGACATTGTGAACTAACATCTTTGTCGTTCACATTTAGAACCAAATGACTTCCTTCTGGCATTTCCACAGTGATTTGGTAGCCTGCCATGACATTATGCATTGTTCAGAATAATTTTCCATGTTACTAAGGTCAATTCTCTTGATTTATAGCTATTTGTAAAAGTTGGCTCTCAAAGGGAGTAGAGAAGTCAAGAAGAAAATAACTTTATAATAAATGACTCCAAACAAAGAAAAGATAGTGAAATTCTTGAAATACTGTAATAATTCTATAAAGGTATAGGCCTATGGTATGTAGCTGTTGCTGAGCCAATTCAAACGTGCAACTGTTGCACAGTTTTTTTTTGAGACAAAGTGCTGTCTAGGCTCTTCGTTGGCTTCTAAAATAATCACTCTTGAAAACGTGCTATTGTAATTTGTAGTAAAGCTAAACAGGCATAAACATTGTTCAGGTACCATTCTCTAAGATTTGCTGCTTACCTAGTCACTCCACTTGTATAAACAGGATTTTGGTCAAAATTACCTATAGGGGAACATATTGTTAAATATCTACTTACACCAATAACTGATGGGATCCTTTAGCTTGCTGGGGTTTTTTTGTTTGTTTGTTTGTTTTGTTTTTTTGCGGTATGCGGGCCTCTCACTCTTGTGGCCTCTCCCGTTGCGGAGCACAGGCTCCGGATGCGCAGGCTCAGTGGCTATGGCTCACGGGCCTAGCCGCTCCATGGCACGTGGGATCTTCCCGGACCGGGGCACGAACCGGCGTCCCCTGCATCGGCAGGCGGACTCTCAACCACTGCGCCACCAAGGAAGCCCGAGTTTGCTGTTTTATATTTAAAAAAGAAAATCAGAAACAAACTTGCTTTGTGAGTTACTCTCAGCTGTAGAGTGAGAACTCAACCCTAGCCTTTTGTTTATTGTAAAGTTTAAAAAATCATTAATATGGAAAATACAAGAAAACAAAAATACTGAATAGTTTGGTTCTATCATTCGTTTTCTATTTCCTTTACAAAGACTCCTTGAGGCTCTTAGCTGAGTATGAGGTCTGTGTGATGGGGCAGTCTGTATCCAAACTGGTAGCTGTTGCTGGCACCCAAATCCATTTCAAGCTTAACATTAGGCTTTATTGCCCTAGAATGATTACCTCCGTGTATGGGGATTTTTAACATGTGGCATATTCTCATTCGGTAATTGCTCAAAGGTCTAGTACAGAGTCTTCAAGTATATTCCGTAGCTTTTGCTATCTCTGTTCCTAACTGCACAGAACTGAAAGAGGTTCCCTAAGCCTCCAAAACACATTGTGGGATGCAGGCCAACAGTTGGTTCCTCGCTGAGATGGCCTCTACCTTTCAACGCTTCATCTGACTCTAGGGACCAGTGACTTTGTTACCGCTCTGAATGGGGTGGAAAGAGCAACTTCCAAACTGATCACAAGTTGAAAAACTGCTGTAATATACAAAGTCACTAAACGTTTCCCTTGACCTATCTATGAAGTGCTGTTTTCATGTCACGGCCATGATCAGGGAGGCTATAGTTTGGTACTCAGTAGAGGAAATGGGTTATTGTGGCTAGCTCTGTTTACCAGAGGTCATCTGGTGTTAGTAAATGTTTCCTGTGATGTCTGTAAGAATAATCAAATTAGAAGCCTAATTAAATTAGCCAACAAAATCTTTTTCTCAAAATAAAAATATTTTTCTGAAATATCAAAAATTAATATTCATTTGGGGAAAATTAAAATACAGAAAATTATGCTTAAGTCCCACCTCCCCCAGTTCTGTCATTCAGAAATAAACAGAGTTAACACTTTCTGTGGGCACTCATACTTTCTTCATATTCTTGGGCAAGTTATTCAATCTTTCACCTTTCCCTCATCTATAAAATGGGAACATAAATAGTACCTATCCCCTAGGGTTGTTTTGAAGATTTACACAAATTATTACCTATAAAACATATAGTTTAGTGTATGACAATGCATAGTTAATAAACATTAGCTAATATAATCATTATATATACATATTTACAGCTAGTATATATATTATTTCCAAAAATGGGATACAACTGCACATGTTATGTTGTAACTTTTCTTCACTCAGTAATATGTTGAGGTTAACTTTCCATGTTGGTAATTGTAGACCTATGTCTATTATTTTAAATTTCTATGTAATATTCTATTATACAAACACACTCAAATGTTTTAAAAATCTGGCTTTTCCTTTATCTTCCTCACTGGTACATCTTTGCAAATTTTTTTACACTTAGTTCCTAGAAGTGGAAAGTGTCAAATAATACACATTTTTTAAAGTAACTGTTTTTAATAGCTCAGCTTAAGTTATTTTAAACTCGTTTATAGTCCAGCTTAGCTTAAATTAACTTAAAAATGTAATTTTAATAATCATATTTGATAGGCAAATGAGAGAAACCTGGTACATGGCTGTATGCTTGGTAGTTGTAAGCACTGACTTTGAGGAAGCAGACCTGACCCACTACTTACTAGCTGCACGACCTTGAACAAGGTCTCAACCACTCTGTGCCTCAGTGGCTCTATTGTAAAGCAGGAATTCTTTAAAAGGACCTACTTTATAGGTTATTGTGAGAATAAAATGGGACTCTGTATACAATGCACTAAGAATAGTGCCTAGTTCATAGTAGAAGCTCAACAAATATTACTGAACGTTTTTTTTTTTTTTTTACATAGACAGAGTAAAGTAGAAAAGGGAGTAATTATCTACTGAAATTGCTCTTTAGGTAACTTAGGAGAAGTGAGAGAAATTTTCACAACTTTCCCCCAAAGAATTATTAAAAACACCTTAATTCTTTTTAAATTATTTTTTCTCTCCCCTTCATTCCATACAGGTTATTAACTTAACTGATTGATGTGGTTCTGATGCCTTGGCAGCCCATGTAAGCAAACCAAATGCTAAGTCTGTAAACACCTCAAGGTTAAGAAATTTGAACCTAAGAGAACCTAAGGACAAGCCATCACAAACAGCCAACTGGGCTTTTCCCAAGAAGGCAACTGCTTAAGCTATAACTAATCAAGTACTTTCCTTGTTTTGCTTCCAGGTCTTCTCTCTAAGCTGCTATTGGTGGAGGGTTCCTAGCCACTTCCGGTTTGGTGCTACCCAGTTGGAATCTACTGTTGCTCAAATAAACTCTTAAAAATTTTAATATGCCTCAGTTTATCTTTTAACAACATTGATATAACATCACTGGAGGAAGTGCTTTGATTCGTTTGGTAATAAGGAACCAAATCATCTGAGTGCTCAGGACCTGCTCTTCACAGTGTTGTGGGTCCTGTCAAGTTATTTGCGCTCTGCTTTAAACTCTAAGGCACGAACAGAAAGAAATCTTACCTTTACTTCTGGTGATGCTTGGCAATAGACATAAAAGAAAATTATTTTTTTGGAACACTGAAAAATACCAGCTAAACAAACTTACTCTGCATTGTTCTTTAAATTGGATTTGTTTTCATTTCTAGAACCTACCCTATTAATGTACTTAGGGTAAGGCTGCAGGTGTAAGTTTTAATTAAATTTTTTTTTTTTTTTTTTTTTTTTTTTTTTTTTTTTTGCTGTACGCGGGCCTCTCACTGCTGTGGCCTCTCCCGTTGCGGAGCACAGGCTCCGGACACACAGGCTCCGCGGCCATGGCTCGCGGGCCCAGCCGCTCCGCGGCATGTGGGATCTTCTGGGATCGGGGCACGAACCCGTGTCCCCTGCATCGTCAGGCGAACTCTCAACCACTGCGCCACCAGGGAAGCCCTAATTAAATTCTTTTTAAAAAATTTAAAATATATCTTGATATATTGGTTCAGCCTTCTTCAGACTCTTTCAGTTAATGTCTTTTACTAATGATGTAGACTATTTAAAAAGAAAAAGCAGAATTTGACTTTTGCATTTAAGTGGCTTCCCAGACCAACATAACTTGGTAAAAACAGAAAGGACTCACACTGAGTGTCATAAGGGTTTCTAGTTTACCAAAAAACGGGAACTACTTGATGTCTTCTTTTAACACAGGAAGATTTTCCTTGTACTATATATAGCCCTGCTTTTGCCAGATCTGCTTGGGTGTGATTGGCAATGAGACTGCCAGCAAAGCAGGTTAAAGACCCTGTGGCATTCCGGTCTTTGATCACTAGGCAGGCAGGCAACTCACTCGGCATATTGGGCCCAGCAGTCATCACCTAGCAGTCGTAAAGGAAATGTTGATTTAAGTTGTGTTGTGAATGTCCAGGCTAAAGAAATGGAATGATACAACCTCTAAGGAGTCTTCTTTGCCCTTCAGGTATAATTCTTAATGAAGGAGAATGGATGATAAAGCAGAGAACCACTCAACATTCATGCATAAGGAAATAATAACAACTACCTTCTTTAGACCGATCCTCAAAGAACAACATAAAACTCCTGAAAATTTTATTTTTTGTTCTCAACTGACTTCCCTCAACAGGTGTCTGTTCTCCCCTTCTCACCTGGCTCCCCGCTCACTGAATTGTTACTTGTAGGCAGGACCTTTGCTCATTCATCTTTCTTCAGTAGTAATGTTTGTTGAATAAACGACTCCACCTCTTGAATTTACATTGTGATTCGCTTGTGTAAGGTGGTGTCTAACATGTTGCTGTTAATGATTACTGTGAAGAGAGAGTTTTTCTGTAATTTTTTCACTATATTCATTGGGATCAATAAAGCTGAGTGGGGGAAATAATTTAGTATTTTTGTGGTTTATGAATCATACTTTAACTTTCCAAGTAAATACTGCAAATAGTGATAGACCCAATTGAATATTTGATGATATTGCCTTTTTTCTACTTCTTTCTACTCTCCAAAAATAGATTTATGTTCCTTTCTGTTCACCTGGAGGTTATTTCAAATACCTTCTCTCCAATTCCCACACACTACCTATGGATGAACAGAGAGTTTGTACCCAAAGGAGGCAAAGATGCTTCAGTTTAGACATTTGCTGGCAGTAGAATGGTCTAAATAAAAGGGATCTCACACACCTCCCAGTCGACTCAGCAAAACAGATGTAAATCAGCAGGAAGACTGAGTGGGTCTCTGATGAACCCTGCAGGAACTGTAGATTCAATGAGCTATAAGCACAGTTTCCAAATACACAGAAAACTGAAAGAAGTTTTTTCTTCTGTGCTTTTCTGACTATTCCCTGTGTGCTTTCCACTAAAATGTTTTTGTACTCACATCAACAATTCCAAAATCTAAAATTAACATGAATTCTCTACATGATAAGTACTGAGGGTGCAGTGGGAAATGGTAGTTCTAATCTCTGCTCCATGTTACAAGTGGAAATAAATCTTAATCATATGACTATTTCATGGACTCCCCTGTCTTTTGTGATTTCTGAACAAGAAAATCTGTCAGCTTTCCTGTGGAATCAGGAATTTAACAGGAAATCTGTTAAGTCAGGTATTTAACTATCTCTGGGTTGTGCATGTGACTTACCAGAGAAACAGAGAAGGAGACACATTTCCTGTTTATAGTTTAACACTCCAGACATAGCCATTTCAAGAGGAAAGAAGGGAAAGTTAGATGTGACAGCACATTATAGTGGCATCTCGTTGTTTTTCATTATCTGTAAAATTCCTAGGAAAAGGATTTACCTTGACTAATCTGGGTAAACATCTAACCATCTGTTTATTTTCAAACTCAGCATGGATGGAGCCTCTGTGTGCAGAAGATTGTGGTCAGAATTGGCGAAGTTGTACTCAATCATTCATTTATTTTATTCAGCAAACATTTACAAAGCCTCTTCTAGGAGTCAAACACTGTGGCCTGGAAATTTTTAAAATCAAAATATTTTAAATTAAAAATTTCTTCAGTTGAGCTCTCAGTCTAGAATTGTAGGTGTCAATACATTGTTATATTGCAGTGTAACACAGTGGAGGCGGTTATTAAATTCTCCTCCTTTGAGACAGTTCAGAGAAAACAGCATGGGATTGATATCTCTTGAAATATGATAAAGAAAGATGATAAAGAATTGGATGGGAAATGAGGTGGGATGGGAAAGGGAAAAAATATAAAATACTTATCTCTGTCCATATAGAACTTTTAGAAGTTTGGGAGGTGGGCAGCTATAATATTAAAATAGCTGCAAACATTTGCAAACATAATAAGGTTACTTGACTATTAATAGCCAATTATCAATATATTAGATACAGTGATATAAAATTTAGAAATAATTAGGATCTTAGAGAGAAGCCAGATCAGACCCCCTTTTAAAGATGGAGAAACTGGGGCTATGCAATGGTAAATGAGTTACACAAAGTCACCCAGCTGTGGGGAAATGGAACAAGGATCCAAGCCCGTGACTTCAGATGAAGCGTATTATCTATTCTGTTTCCTTTTATTAGTGGAATGTATCAAGAGTGTAATATAATATATTTGACTTTATTCACTATTTTTTAACAACCAATCATTTAGGAACCTGATAAATAGAAAAGGTTTTATATACAGTCATTATTTGGAGCACTCTTACACAAAAACAAAAAACTCCAAAAAACCTATGTGCTGAATATAAGGATTCATATTTATGTGTTATGTAAGAATAGACATGATAATATTTTATGTAGAAAGCACTTTCACATGCATCATATTTTGTCCTCCCACATCAAATGTGTGGGGTAGCCATTGTTGGCCCCATTGTACACATTAGGAAATTGCAAGTTACACTTTGTGACAGAATGCCACACAGGTTCTAAGTAACAAAGTCAGGGTTCAAATCCATGTTTTTCTACTACAGTTGCAGGATTCTTGCTATTACACTCTCATTGTTTCTCTAACACATGAAATGTCCAATAAATACCTGCACCTTCCTGGATCGGTCAGGTATTTAGTAATAGTCTCTGTGACCTAGCAATTTTCTGGAAGCTTTCATGGATACAAAGTAGCTTAGGATGTATCTTACTTTCAACAGTGTACCATCTGGCTGAGGAAGATGGGACTTGAATAAGATGTGGCATAATATGAGATAGGTTTTAATAAAAAACTGAAATTTGTACCAGACTTAAGTACAGTAAGTATTCTTCAGATGCCAAATTACATCAGGGAAATACAAGCCCTCTGATGATTTATTTTGTAAATCCTAAAATTGAACTCTATTATCAACTTACTCGACATTAATAACTTATTTAATGCAATTTATATACATTAATGATGCATTAATAATCTGAAAAAATGCAATTATAGAAGATCAAGAATAATACTACTGCCAAATGACAGATTGTGAAAAAATTCATGTCTGTCTTGAATTTCAGCAAGGGAGTGATATTATTTGGTCTTCTTCATGGATGTGAAATTTTAGACTTGTCACAGATCCAGTTTTCAATCAAAACCCTTTAACTGCAGAAGCATCCATTCTTTGGTGGTGCTGGGATATTCACCTTGCACTACTAGACCAGTTAAAACTGTTGCACAAGTCATTTACTAAGGGCAGGATTTTATGCTTCAATAAATAGTGCCAAAATTCCAGCCCTGAAAACTGGGACCTGAGAACTCTGTATTCCATCATTGATCTTTTTTTTTTAATAGACAGTAAAAGATGAGAAATGCTATTTCAAACTTTAGTCCTATATTACATTTTCTGAGTAATTTGAACTTACTTTCTAAATTCTGCTGAAAGATGATTTATATTTTGTGAAGGTTTAGCATTATTTTACAGTTTGTTTTCCCTGTTGATCCACATTTTGCTATTTTTAAACCTTCATTTTTCCATATGTCATGAATAATGGCCAATTACTTTGCCTCCTGTGGAAATAACAAAGATAAGAGGCAAACACTGGCTTCCCTTACGAAGGACTTGATTACATCTGAGTTGATTTTTATGGTAGTATTTTCACTACCTGTTGTTATTTAAGGTCACATTGGAGACATTTGGTACTCCTGACTTTGATGATGTTTTACTCCATTTTAATTGAAAACCATGTGAGGAGCTACCTTAAATGTCTAACTTTGGGAGACTTTGGCACAGTGATTCTCAAGCTGGCCACACACTGGAATCTCCTGGGTGATTTAAGAAAAATACTGTTGCTTGGGTCTCACTTATCAATCACCCATACATTGTGACTCAACAGGCCTGTGGTGCAATCTTCATATTGGGATGTTTAAAAACTTCCAGATGATTCTAATGTGCAGCCATATTTAGAGAGGTACCACTTGGTTTAGAAGAAATCATCCTAAAAGCTAAGCAGCAATGTCTTCTTAAGAAGTCACCAGGTAAATCTTTAGTCAAGAACTAGAAATACTATGGTCAACATGAAACCAAGACTCTCACTAGTAAAATCCAAGTACTATGCTACTTCTAGGCAGTGGGGTGTTAGTAAGTGTTTAAAACCATCTCCTCAAGAAACAAAGCTCTAATTGGTTGTGTTTTGCCTCTTTCCTTGGTGTAAATATTCCCATCATGGCTGATTTCTTTCTTTCTTTCTTTTTTTTTTTTTTTTTGGCCATGCAGCTTGTGGGATCTTAGTTACTTCATGGACCGGGGTGAACCTGGGGCCCTCGGCTGTGAAAGTGCAGAGTCCTGAGTGCTGTACCGCCAGGGAATTCCCAGCGTCATGGCTGACTTCAACCTACCAATGTTTTAACAACTGGCTTGCTAAATTCCTGAAAATCTATCAGCTCTTATGAAACAATGTGAGCTAGCTCCAGCACACCGCTGCTGCTAAGAGAACGACTTCCAAGAGAATGACATCAGAGAAGTTATTTACCCTTTTGGGATTAAGTGTATTTATTTAAGCCTTGTTTAGGTTAGAGTAGATAATCATCAATTGCCATCTTAAAAAGTTGCTTAGATTAGTAGAGTTATATAACAATGATTGTTATATAACTCTATATATACTTCTATGCCTAGAGTAGCACAGTACTTGGATTTTACTAGTGAGAGTCCTGGTTTCATGTTGACCATAGTATTTCTAGTTCTCGACTAAAGATTTACCTGGTGATTTCTTTAAAAGACATTGCAGCTTTTTGATTGTTTTTACTTTTGTGTAAATAATATCCTTTTTTTTTTTTTTTTTTTTTTTTTGCATTATGTGAGCCTCTCACTGTTGCGGCCTCTCCCATTGTGGAGCACAGGCTCCAGACGCGCAGGCTCAGTGGCCACTGCTCATGGGCCTAGCCACTCTGCGGCATGTGGGATCTTCCTGGACAGGGGCATGAACCCGTGTCCCCTGCATCGGCAGGTGGACTCTCGACCACTGTGCCACCAGGGAAGCCCTAAATAATATCCTCAATAAAGTTAGTCACTTAGTGTGCAAATCAATATCAACAGCTCTGAGATCCTGTAAATTTCTCCTCATTTTGGGATCCCGTGAAGCCCTCATCTATTTGAACATCATGTACATTACTAGATAAATAATAATAACAAAAGATACTTCTATAATGTTTTTCCTGTGCCATGTACTGTTCCAATCACTTTACATATCTTAACTTATTTATTATTCACACTCCTTGAGGTATGCTCTATTATTGACCCTATTTTTACAGGTAAAAATACTGAGGATCTGAGAGGTGAAGTAACTTGCCCAATGACACACAGCTAGTAAGTAGCAAATTGGAATTTGACCTAGGCAGTCTGACTGCTCTTAAGCAGCTTATATCAAAAACAACTAGAGAATCACAATTATTTTCTGAGACTATTTTTGAATACTACAGAACTCTAGTGGTTTTTTTTCCCCCCTCTCCTATCTTCTGGTTGTTTGAATATCTTTTTCAAATCTAACAATATGTATCACCTGCTGAAATAATTATTTTGTTTTCCTCATTATCAGTGTAATTCCACTTTTCCTGTTGTGAAAGCAAAAGTACCCATGATTTTTGTATAATAGTGCAATTATATTTATTGAGGAATACTTTTTTATGGTGAGTCACATTACCACAAACCTCTAAAAATTGCACCATTGTTTTTAAACTCTCCTTTTTTGTGGGTTAATCTAGCTGGAGCCAAAGTAATAAAACCCCACCCTGGTTATGATGCCTCCCAGACGTATTGGCTGAATGCCCAGAGGCAGAGAAGGACCAAGTGCAGCCTAAACAAAATTGTTTGGAAATAACTTCAAACTTGCATAAAATTTCAAGAATCAGACTAATTCAAAGAGAACACATACAGCTTTTACTCAGATTCATCTGTTGTTAAATTTTACCCTGTTTGCTTTATCAATTGCTCTCTTTCTGTATGCATGTACATATTGTGTGTCACACATCCAACATTTTTTTCTAAATTTTTTGAGAGTAAATTGTATACTTTATGGCTCATTACTTCAAAATAGTTCAGTGTATATTTCTGAAGAATAGGGGATTCTCTTACATAATCACAGTAAACTTCTGTCTAATTTACGACTTATATTCCAATTTGCCAATTAACCGAATATTGTCCTTTGGAGTATTTATTTTATCTCTAGTGCAGGATCCAGTCTGGGATAACTTATTGCATTTAGTTGTCATGTATTTTTAGTATAATTTAATCTGGAACATTTCCATAGAGCATTTCTTTGTCTTCTATGACATTGACATTTTTGAAGAATTCAATTAACACCTCCTCCCCTTTTTAATAGAACATTCCTCATTTGGAATTTGTCTGCTGTTTCCTCATGATTAGATCTAGATAAGGATTCCAGGCTAGAATACTGCATAAGCCATGTTGCTTCCTTCTCAGGGTATCACATTTGAAGGCAGATGGTTTTCATCTACCCTCGTTGATCAGGTTAATTTTGATTACTCAGTAAAGAGGTGGCACAGTTTTTCCACTGCATGGTTACTATTTTTTCCCTTGTAACTAATAAGCAATCTGTGTGGAGGTATTTTAAGACCAACCTAATATCCTGCTCCTAATTAAAATTTTGCTCTAGCTTTTACCTCCATTGACAATTCTTGCCTGAGCCAATATTGACCGTGATGGTTGAAAAAATGACAATTTTTCCAATCCCAGCACCTTTTCCACATTTACCAGTCAGCCTATGACAGTCTACTGTAAGGAAGATACTTTCTTCTCTCTCTCTCTCTCTCCCTCTTCCAGTATGTATTCATGGTTTCTTCTTTGTCTCCCAGTGTTCTATAATTTACAACTTTTCTCTATTATTTTCTTCTCAAATTGTCCCAGTTTTGTCCAATTGAGAGCACCCTCAAGCTGACTCTGATATTTTGGTGACATGTCTCTATTATTTGGGGGAAAAGCTTCCTTAATTTCTGGCATAAAAAGATATTTCAGGCTTACGTTGTACCTACCCTGCTCTCACATCAGAATCAGCCATATCTCCAAGGAACCATCATTCTTTTTAGTGGAGAATATATTAGACACCAAGATCTGAGTGCTGGGTGTACTTATGCCTACTGAGATGTCTTTGCTTGTAAGCTCTTAAGGTAGATAGAGCTAAGAAATATATGCACGTGTATACACATATCCATACATATGAATTTACATCTATTCCAATCCATTTGCACACAGTTCTTTCTTGCCTTCCCTCTGTCATATTTGTATGTGCCTTCTTCCAGAAGGAAAATTCTAGCTCCTAACAACATCAAAATGTATTCTCATTTGCTCAATCATGTAATATATCTGAAATAGTTTTGTTACCTGGGCAGAGTGGTCCCCTATTCCTGCCTGTCAAAAATCAGCTGGACCCAGTAATTCCATGCCTAGTTAATATTCAAAAGAAAAGGAACTCATGTTTCCACAAACAGCCTTATACAAGAATGTTTATAGCAGCTTTATTTATAGAAGCCGAAAACTGGAAATAACTCAATTATCTTAAGAGACGAAGGGATAAGTAAACTGTGATATATTCATGCGATGGAATACTACTCAGCAATAAAAAGGAACAAATTAATGTTGCATGCAACAATATGGATGAATTTCAAAAACATTATGCTGACTTTAAAAAGGCAAACAGAAAAGAACACATAATGTACGATCCAATTTATATGAAGTTTGAGAACAGGCAAAACTAGTCTACAGTGATAGAAACTAAATCACTACTTGCTTTTGTTGGAGCTGGGACAGGGCAGGACATTGACTGGGAAGGAGTGTGAAAAAACATTCTGGGATTAGGGAAATGTACTAGATCTTGATCAGGATGCGAATTATATGGGTGCATACATTTGTCACAACTCTATTTTTAATATCTGTTCATTTCACTGTCTGTAAATTAACCCACAGTTTTTAAATTGGCTGGAGTAGCAGCTGCCCTTTTTAGCTGAAGCTAGAACTCCTAGTTGTAAAACAGCTCTTTCTTCTAGCTTGCTTCACTCCTGATGCTCTAAACCCATTACTCTCCTGGTCCCTGAAGGCATTTGAGTTTGCTACCCCAATCAATATATTTACTTCCTTTTACTATGCTATTACTTCCTTTTACTATCATTTCAAATATTTAAAATACAACATAAGTTAGAACTTCACAGATAATTAAATGACATTATCCATTCTTTAGGTCTGACCAATATACACACTTTAATCTTTAATACAGTAATGACGTGCATACAAATTGAAAATGTTTAAATAACACTGAAATTTAGATTAATCCTCAGTTTAGGCCTTTGCTTATCTGATCTATTAAGACAAAAGCGAAAACAAACAAAGTGCAGTGTAGTCAGGCCTCGCCAATGGAAACAGCTGATTTCCAACATCAAATGATCAAATATCACTTCAATGAGGAAACAACTTTCTCAGACCTTCTCATAAATTCTCGTGCAGACCACGTCCTTCATCTTACATTCCTTAAAAAAAAGAAAGATTAATTGAATATCTAAAACTCAAACTAGGTGACAGTAAATTTGTAATAATAACAGACATTATAAGCAATCTCATAAGATTAAACTCAGAAAGAAATAAAATATCAGTATGTCAGTCTCCAGGAATTTGGAATCATGATCATTGAAACAGGGGAAACAGTTTTAAAGCTGATCTAAGTTACAGCAGAGGTATATTTTTTAAGTGGTAAGTTTTTATGCATAATTGGCACAGATTTAAATCTACTAAAACAGTGGTTTTCACAACTATCTGCACATCTGCATTATCTGGGGAACATTTAAAAATACTGATGACTCCTCCTCCCCCAAGAGATGTGCATGCAGTTGATCTGTTTTGGGGCCTCCATACTGGTATTTACTCCCCATGTAAATCTGCTGTGGAGCTAAGGATAAAGCTCCTCTGTACTAAAGAAAAGAATGTTCAAAGAACTACATAAATCTATCTATAGTCAATGTGTGTGTTGATTAGTAAGAACAGAACCTGAGACTTAAAAAAATTGTTAGAGGTCATCTCATATAACCTTTGTCATCATTTTTACCTGCCAACTACAAAAGGTCTCTGATGGCCTCAGCTTGAGATGTTGACATGTTTTAGTCCAAGTTACTATGGATTCTTGAAAACAAAATGCTTAGCTATCTACAAATATTCTACAATTGACTGGGGATGTGCTTTGCTTTTAAAATTTAGATTTGCTTTTCTCCTTGTGTGTCTAAACTAATGAGGTTTACCCATATTTTTTTAAATCATTTTTAGGTGTTGTTATTTCTAAAATAACAAATGAGTTGTATCATTTCTAAATTCTTGAATCTGAACCTGAAGTACCTGTAAATGAATCTTTATAGTTCAAAGATCACCCAAACATTAACTCTGACTTTATTCTTAGCCATTCTTATCCATTTGTATTGCAAAGAAAAGAGAATATTTTGAAAATAACCATTTTCTCTATTTAAATGGCAATATTTATGTATTTAGAGTAAAATTACTCTTACCACTACCATTTTTCCATCCACCAACTTTCTCTTTATTGTTGTCTCTTTGCCATTCCATTTCTGTACTTGATTCAACGAGCCTCTTGCCAAACTTACAACGCTCTGCAAAGATAGGTTTACATAATTGACTTGCTTGGACTTTGGTTGATTAAAGAAGCAGTTCATTCAGTATTGAATCATTTTCATAACGGATGTTTTATGAGGCACATTCATTTTCAACAGAAGGGAGTGGTCTACACTTTTGAATACTAGCAGGAGTAATCTTCTCTCTCAAAGTAGTAGATTGGGCCAAATTTGAAGAGAAACAATTGAGTTTACCTTTGTCTTTCTATTGTCAGCTGTGGTTTCTTCAAATTCCTGGCCTAGCTTGAAGGAGATCTCTGTATCTTTAAAGGTACTTTCAGTTCTTATAGTCATAATATCCCCTTTTTTGCTGATGATCACTCTTGGTTTGGCCAAATTTCCCAGTTTTCTGGTGGCTAATCCCACACCTGAAAATCAAGATACTGTTAGAATTTTGTTGACCAAGAGAACCTCTATGTAAACGGACTATGGGTGGCCATATTTTATGCTCAGCTGTGTAGATTGCAGGTAATAGCACTTACTGCGAAGGACCTTCTCCCATGTTTCATCACCTAATGGAAACACATGTCAACGGACTTGAATATTTTAAGTTTTGTTATTAAAAAAGTAATGCCTGCAGATTTTAAAGCTAAAAGTGTTCAGCTTAAATAGTGTAAGTCATCTATTTTTACCACATCCAAACCCATGCTCCATTAAAAACTACTAGTTATAGTTTTGTATGGATCATTCCAGACATTTTAGCTTATATGCATAAATATTATAGATATATTTTTTAAATGAGACTATGACTTATACATGCTATTCTATGATTTTTCCCTCAGTAATATATTATGGATATAGAAAAGAATTCTCCCCATATCCTTGATAGAAGCTCATTTCTGAAATTTTGTTGTAGCCCCTAAAATGATCTGTACCATTACAAATGATCATAGATAAATAAAATAATTAAAAAAAAATTTTCTGCATTTGAAAACAAAACAAAATTAGACTCTTAAGTATTATTACTATATTACCCAAGATTATAGAAATACATGGAAAAATAGAAATGTCAAATGAGAGAGATACATGAAGAAAAAACTAGTTATATATAAATATACATATATTTACATTTATATATACATAAAGAAGTGTGAAGAGTTAGAGGTAATAAAGGATTGTGAATGATACTCTTTCTTCTAATTGTGATTAATCTTTTTTTATTTGATATGATTTAGGACAATGTTTTTCAAACTAAACCTCTACAATAGAGACTAAGAATCTACATTTTACCAACACCCCCAGGTGTCCTTATGCACTCTAAAATTTGAAAATGACACAATTAGGGAGTCTTTCATTAAGACTTTCTTATATTGTATTTTGCTTCTTCCTCAGCTATAAAGTGAAGTCCATAAATTTAACCAATCTTATGGTATGAATCTATTCCCATAAGTTCCCATAGTTTTCCAGGCAACACAACATGATTTTGCTCATTTTATCCAAAAATAGAACCCTTCTTATATGCTTTCTGAACAGGTAAAATTACAAGTACTTTGATGAGCATAGCAATCTGAGGTCATTGGCTTCACTCTCTACTTATTTATACAGCTCTGGACATTTCCAAGGACTCTTCACACTTTTGTGCTCATATCTATGGAAAATTCCCTAGAAATAGTAGCAAATAAAGTTGCTATACTAATGACTAGACTTTCCATCTCCATCCACTGTTCCAACTCCAGGAAAGCCTGATGTTAGTGTAACTGAGTTTGAGTTCACTGCCACAACACACTTCTTTTTCTCTCAGTAACTTTCCTAGACTGTAAATATCCTGCTTTATGAAGCACTCACTTTTTACAAACTCTTTATCCACATAGTTATGTAATAACAGACAACCTAGAGGTAGAGACGGAAAACTTCTGGTTTAGCTAAGTATCAAAATTTTAAATTAAGGTTTTCCATTAACTTTAGTATATTCAACTCTTTATTTCATTTTATTTTATTTTAGTTGTTGTAAGTCTAACTTTCAGGAAAGCCAGAAAATAGGTTGACTAAGCTTCTAAGATTTCTTTCCTCCAGGTTTGGAATGAAAACCCTATTGACAGGAAACTGCCTTTGAAATCAGTGGGCACTCTAATGCATTTAAGCAGCTCTTATCTGAGTTAAAATCTATTAAAACTGCCACAAATAAAATGCAAATAAGTTATTTGATTGACACAACAGAAGGTTAATCCCAGAAGAGGATCATAATTCAACCTGTGCAAACTCCCGTCTCCTGGAAAAGGAGTTAGAAGGAAATAGTCATACATCTTTATCAAAAAGGATCCTCTCAATTAGAACAACAGAGAACATTTCTTACCCAGAGCTTTCATGTAATCATCAAAGTTCTCACTGGAGACAAGTTTCCAGGTGCCTAAGAATTTGTTGCTCATTGTGATGGATGAGAATTCAACACAGTGGTAGGTGAGATTCAGGAAACTCAAATGAGATGCTGAAGCCTCAGAAGATTCTTTTCAAAGATGTCCACAGCATGTGACTCTCAGAGAGACCCAATGGGGAAAAGCAGTGTCAGGACTGGGCAATGAATGGCTCTTCAATCATCCACTGGGACAAAAGAGAACCTCACATAATGTCTCCTTCAGTCTCCAAAAATGTTTATAAAAATCAATGACAGTACTTTTTGAACCTTCAAAAAAATTTTGGTTGCTCTTACATTTTTAAGAAGTGCTTAGGTCCTTAATGCTTTGGAAAAGAGTCCATCAGTTGAGTCCTATACCAAATTAAATTATATGAGCATGAATGAATGAATATGTGTGTGTGTGTGTGTGTGTGTGTATTTAGGCATCTTGTTCACTCTCAATCCTGAGTCTGCACAATTAAGAATTCTTATTGAAAGAGAATAAAGAGAGGAAAAATGTCCATGAGTACTGTGATAACTGCCTCAAATATGTTGTGGGAGAGAAATGCAAGGGAGCAGTGTGAGGAAGTATTCATAGGTAAGGGAGGCTTGGCATAGTTGGCATATCCAAGGCAGTCAGAGTAGGCAGACAATATGGTCAGTCTATTACAGCAGAACACAGAAATTGCTTTCATGGGTGAACAACAAGTAGCACTATAACACGCTCTTTGACCACAGCCAAGATTTTTATCTTAAAAAAATCTTAGTTCCAAATTAAGCAGGTTCTTGGTTAATACAACAACATTGAGTTTAAGTCCTTTAAAATAAATCTACAATTTTAGAAAGGATTTTCTACAAAAAATAATATTAATATATATTGAGAGCTCAGTAGTCACTGTGCTAAGTGCTTGATATAGATTATTTCATTTGATTCTCTCAACAACTCCAAGAGTAAGGCATTATTATTATATCTATTTTACCAATGAGAATACTGGAGCTTGGGGAGGTTAGGTAACTTCTGTCCCAAACTTGAATAAGGTGAGGTAGGATTTGAACCTGGTATTTTTTCTCAGTGCATAGATGTTAGACCATTATCTTACACTGCTCCAGCTATAACATGTGTGCTGGAGGCCCTGGCCAAAGGTCAGGCAATACTGACGTCACCATGGATAGAGACACTAATTCTCTGCTCAAAAAGCAAGAGAAGTGAAAATCAAGAGATGAGGCATCCAGGTTATATGATATATCAAAGTCCCAGTCTTTGACCAAGGGGAGCAAATATGAAACCACTTTGAACATAAGTGTTACTCTTGGGAATACCAAGTTGATGCCATAATCTTTCCTAGCAATTTTTCTACATTGACATTAATCCTGGCCTTGAGACAACTGATATTACCAGGTTTTATATATTTAGTACACAGTTTGGCACTATTCACAATAATGAAAATTATCGATTTACGCATAGCAGGTAGAATCACTGACCTCTAGGCCTCAGGTTACCAATGCCATAGCTGCACCATAACCATTGCAATTATGTGGTTAGGGTCCAAGTTGGGTAAAAAATGTAGAATTATACACAGCGAGTCCAAGTGTCATCTTAAATTACTTGTGCCTGTATAACTCAAGATGGGAATGACATAGTGGCTAGAAAAATTCCCCAGTTTACTAACTAACCCAATCCTAGACCCAGGAGAATGTAACTGGAGGGAGTACATTGTACTGGGATATAAGATACAGCTATGAAAGAAAGGGCTTTTGATTAGTAGAATATGTTATTTTCCAAAACATTTAATAAAAATGAATAATGCTATGACTGTGTCTTCAAAAATTTAGGTATTCTGCCTAAACCTATGAAGGACCTTTAAACGTTCCCAATTGAGCTGAGCCCTTGTATCTGGAGGGGTTCATTCAGGAAAGCTGTGTGAATTTTCTGCAGACCTTGTTTTGCACATAAGAATAGCAGTGGAGCTTAAAATATAAACATTGAGCTATATATTGGCAAGGCTTATAACTTTGAAGCAATTTTAGACAAAGAAAAATTTTATATTTTAGGATTGTCAACAATGTACCTGACAACTGGAATTGGCCAAGATGAAATTCTGAGGCCCATGTATGAGTCAAAGGCACAGATCAAAGCAATGAGAGAAGATACTGGCTTGAGACTTTTAAGTCACTCCTAGATAAGAAAGTCATCAATATCCTACCGAGAAAGAATTGATAATAAACATCAGAGCCACATTATAATTAGACATATACATTTACACTTGAACTAAATGTTTGTAAAATGGACATTGTCTCTCTACAGTGTGAGTTTATCTTTCAGTGGTTTATTGCCTATATAAATTCTCAAGATAAAATAAGCTACTAGAATGATACACTGAAAAGAAAATCCAGAAGTCCAAACAAGATGGATAAGTAAAGCTTGCTCTATATAAAATGTCCTTACGTATTGTTATCAAGCTATATCCAATTGTATATTTGAAAAGTGATAATCATCCTGTAGCACAAGAACAAAGAATTCATGATCCTCCACTTAATACCAAAGATGTGACTCCATTCCTTCCATTCATTTAACTGCAAAAGCATTGAGAGCCTACTAAGGGCTAGGCACACTTCAAGGTGCTGGTTAAACATCATTGAACGAGATTCCATGCCCTCGAGGAACTTATAGTCTATTCATGACTTGATAAAGACGTCAAGAAAGAAATTTTAACTCTAGTGAGTCTGAAATTATCTGTAAAATAGAAATATTGTGATAATAATTGGTGCAGGAAAATCACATAATATAATACTAGAAAAAATAACCCAAAAATGATCATTTAAAAAAATTGAGAAAATAGAAATAAATCTTAGAATTTTCACTTCCTCATGATAGATGAAGAAAGTAAGCTAACTTTCAAACTGTGACATCTAAAAAATAGACAAAATTATAAAAAAAATTCTTCAAGAGATCAGAGAGATAAAAAAGGCAGAGAAAAATTAAGGGTCTAAGATTTGGGCAAAAAAGGAAAACCAGAGAAACAGGCCCAATAATTAAGGCTGCTGCCCTTATGGTGATCTATGAATTCTGCAAGAAGCAGATGAGAGGCAAAATCTGGGGGACATTTATGACATTATTTCAGGGTTAGGGGAGAAATGGGGGAGAGTCCTGGTTAATCATATTTTAGTTTGGGACTTTGAAAGGCTGCAATATAGGAGGAAAGATGAACTGGAAATAGACCTGGCTAATACAAATGCAACTCTTAAAATTAGTTTACTGTGATCTGGGACAGCTAGTGAACTTGGCTACCAGTAAGAGAAAAACATAAGCTCTCTGCATAAGAAGATAATGTCACTCTAGTTCTAAATTTATTTCTACAAATTTTCATACACTTCACTAATCAAAAATAAATAGAACAAAAAGAGACAGAAAAATATGTTCAAAAAGAAACAACAAATGACAGAAATAAATAATCAACAAGACAGATGTTAATAAAATAAAAACAAACATATTATAGAAAATATCATCAAAACTAAAAGTTTTTAAAAGACTAATAAAATTGACAAACTCTTGTCAAGATGGATTTAAAAATAGAGAAGGCAAAAGTTATTGATTGCAAGTATAAAAAAGGGTATATCAATATATCCTAGAGTTATTAAAAAGATCATAATATAATGAACTACTTCATGCCAATAAATTGGAAAAATTAAAAAAAAAATTATAAATTTCCTAGAACACAATTTACCAAAAATGATACAAGATGAAGTAAAACTATGAATACTCCCAAATCTACTAATATTTAATCTATAAATAAATTTTCTCCCACAGAGATACTCCAGACCTGTAGGCTTCACCCTGAATTCATACAAATATTTAAGGAAAAAGTAACACCAATCTTACACAAAATCTTCTGGAGAATAGAAAAGGAGCTACTAATTTCCTCCTTGCTTTTAGCAAGGTCTTTACACATAATGTTCACTTTTTCTGGAATGTCTAACCACTCCTATATGATTAATCCTTAACTCTCAGCTCAATCATGCTTTCCCACCTTTGTGTTGACAACCTTTAGATTCAACTCAATCATCTTTACTAAAGTTTTCTAATATACCCTCATTTTATAATTACTGCAATCAGCAGATATAGAAGGAGAAATTGACAATAATACAGCAATAGTAGAGGACTTTAACACTCCACTTACATCAATGGACATATCATCCAAACAGAAAATCAATAAGGCAACAGTAGTCTTAAATGATACATTAGATCAGGTGGACTTAATAAATATCTACAGGACATCACATCCAAAAACAGCAGAATACACATTGTTTTCAAGTGCGCATGGAACGTTCTCTAGAATAGATCACATGCTAGGCCACAGCACAAGTCTCAATAAATTAAAAAGGACAAAAATTATACCAAGCATTTTTTTCTGACCACCATGGTATGAAACTAGAAATCGTTTCCAGAGAGAAGAATGGGAAAAAACAAACACATGGAGACTAAACAACATGCTACTAAAAAAGAACCCCAATGAATCAATGAAGAAATCAAAGACAAAATCAGAAAATACCTTGAGACAGATGAAAATGGAAACACAACACTCCAAAATCTATGGAATGCAGCAAGAGCATTCTAAGAGGGAATTTTATAGTGATACAGGCTTTCCTCAAGAAACAAGAAAAATCTCAAATAAACTCCACCAAAAGGAATTAGAAAAAAAGAATAAACAAAGCCCAAAGTCAGAAGAAGGAAGAAAATAATAAAGATCAGAGATGAAACAAATAAAATAGACATCAAAAAACAATAGAAAAGATCAGTGAAACCAAGAACTGGGCTTTTGAAAAGATAAACAAAATTGATAAACTTTTAGCCAGGCTCACCAAAAAGAAGAAAGAGAACTCAAATAAAATAAGAAATGAAGGAGGAGGAATAACAACTGATACCACAGAGATACAAAAAAATCATAAGAGAATACTACAAACAGTTATATGTCAACAAATTGGACAATCTGGAAGAAATAGAAAATGTTAGAAACATAGAACCTGCCAAGACTGAATCAAGGAGAAATAGACAATTTGAACAGACCAATCACTAGTGGTGAAATTGAATATGTAATTAAAAAAAAAAACTCCCAGAAAATAAAAGTCCAGGGCCAGACAGCTTTGCAGGGAAATTCTACTAAACATATAAACAAGAATTAATACCTATCTTTCTCAAACTATTCCAAAAAATTGAAGAGGAGGGAAAACTCCAAAATTCATTCTGCTAAGCAAAATATATCCTGATACCAAAACCAGACAAAGACACTACAAAAAAAGAAAATTACAGGCCAATATCTTTGATGAATATATATGCAAAAATCCTCAACAAAATATTAGCAGACTGAATTAAACAATATATAAAAAGGATCATAGAAGATGATCATGTTGGATTTATTCCAGGGATGCAAGGATGGTTCAGTATTCACAAATCAATCAATGTGATACACCACATTAACAAAAGTAAGGATAAAAATCACATGATCCTCTCAATAGATGGAGAAAAAGCATTTGACAAAATACAGCGTCCATTCTTGATAAAAACCCTCATCAAAGTGAGTACAGAGGGAACATATCTTAAGCCCATAGGTAATATCATAATCAATGATGAAAAGCTGAAAGCCTTTCCTCTAATTTCAGAAATAAGACAAGGATGCCCATTCTTGTCATTTCTATTTAACATAGAATTGAAAGTCCTAGCCACAGCAATCAGACAAGAAAAAGATATAAAAGGCATCCAAACGGGCAGGGAAGAAGTAAAACTGTACATAATAATATATATAGAAACCCTAAAACATACACCGCAAAACTAGTAGAGCTAATAAATGAATTCAGCTAAGTTGCAGGATACAAGACTAATACAAAGAAATCTATTGCATTTCTATAAACTGATAATGAACTATCAGAAAGAGAAAGTTCAAAAATCCCATTTAAAATTGCATCAAAAAGAATAAAATACCTAGGAATAAACTTAACCAAGGAGCTGAAAGCTGTATACTCTGAAAACTATAAAGCATTGGTGAAGGAAATTGAAGACGATACAAAGAAATGGGAAGGTATCCCTTGTTCTTGATTGGAAGAAATAATATTGTTAAAATGGCCATACTACCCAAAGCAATCTATAGATTTAATGCAATCCCTATCAAAATGCCCATGAAATTTTTCACAGAACTAGAACAAACAATACTAAATTCATATGGGACCACAAAAGACCCTATGTTATCGAAGCAATCTTAAGAAAAAAAGAACAAAGCTGGAGGTATCACCCTCCCAGACTTCAGACTCTACTACAAAGTTATGGAAATCAAAACAGCATAGTACTGGCACAAAAAGACACATAGATCAATGGAACAGAAGAGAGAGCCCCACAACAAACCCACACACCTATACTCAATTAATCTATGACAAAGGAGGCAAGAATATACAATGGGAAAAGACAGTCTCTTCAATAAGTGGTGCTGGGAAAACTGGATAGCTACATGTAAAGTGGTGAGATTAGAACATTTCCTCACATATATAAAAATAAACCCAAAAGGAATAAAGCCCTAAATGTAAGACCTGAAACCATAAAACTCCTAAAAGAGAACATAGGCAGAACACTCTCTGACATAAACTGTAGAAATATTTTTTTGGATCTGTCTCCTAAGGCAAAAGAAATAAAAGCAAAAATAAACTACTGGGAGCTAATTAAACTTAAAAGCTTTTGCACAGAAAAGGAAACCACCAACAACACAAAAAGGCAACATACAGAATTGGAGAAAATATTTGCAAATGATATGACTGACATGGGGTTAATACTAAAAATATATAAACAGTTTATACAACTCAAAAAACAAACAACCCAATCTAAAAATGGGCAGAAGGCCTGAAAAACATTTTTCTGAAGAAGTCATACAGATGGCCACCAAGCATATGAAAATCTTCTCAGTATTGCTAATTATTAGAGAAATGCAAATTAAAACAACAATGAGATATCACCTCACACCTGTCAGAATGGCTATTATCAAAAAGAACACAAATAACAAATGTTGGAGAGGATGTGGAGAAAAGGGAACCCTTGTACACTGTTGGTGAGAATGATGTAAAGTGGTGCAGCCACTGTGGAAAACAGTATGGAGGTTCCTCAAAAAACTAAAAATAAAACTACCATATGATCCAGTAATTCAATTCCTGTATATATATCTGGAAAAAAAACAGAAAACATTAATTTAAAAAGACACATGCACCCCAAGGTTCATAGAAACATTTTTTGTCATAGCCAAGATATGGAAGCAACCCAAGTTTCCATCAACAGACAAATGGATAAAGAAGATATGGTATACATGTACACAATGGAATATTACTCAGCCATAAAAAAGAATTAGATTCTGCCATTTACAGCAATGCAGATGGACCTAGAGAAAATTATGCTAAGTGAAATAAGTCAGACAGAAAAAAATACTATATGATATCACTTATATGTAAAATCTAAAAAATAATACAAATGAATGCATATAGCAAAACAGAAACAGACTCACAGATATAGAAAACAAACTAGTGATTACAAATGGGGAGGGGGAATAAGGGAGGTGCATGTTAGGGGTATGGGATTAAGGGATACAAACTACTTTGTACAAGATATATAAGCAACAATGATATATTATTTAGCACAGGGAAATATAGCCATTATCTTGTAATAAGTTTTAACAGAGTATTATCTGTAAAAATACTGAATCATATGCTGTATACCTGAAACTAATATAATGTTGTAAATCAACTATACTTCAATAAAAAAATAAATAACCACTCCCATTGGGTAAATCCTTAACTTTCAGCTCATTCTTACCTACCTTTGGAGAGACATCCTTTAGATTTCAATTCAGCCATCTTTCCTATCCTTTTCTAGTATTTCCTCATTTAACAGTTACTGCAATTAATTAATTAACATGTTAATTTGAATTGATTTTTGACATTATTTCATTAATATATATGTCATGCACTGAAGTCTTGATTCCATGTGTGTGGGGACAATATGTGATTTTATTCACATAATATTCCAAGTACTTAACACCATGCATGTATGCAGTAGGTAATTATTTGTTTACTGACTGAATGAATGAAGAAAATGTAAATTTTCTACTTGTGAGGGACTTTCTTTGCATTAAATCATATAACAAATATGAAAGCATCTAAAATTCATGCTTATAATCAATAATATGATTTTCCTAGACTTCCTTTCTCCTCCTCTCCCCTTCCTTCGCTTCCTTCCCTTTTTATCTGCTCTGGAGGCATGGAAAGAGCAAGGCTGTGAGTTATACCTAAGTGTGAAACTTAGTTGTAGCGCCCACTGCTTCATTTAGTCATTGCTTTGGTCAGTGGTAAAAGCAGGTTGTTCTTTCCATATTCAGGATGACATGATCTTATCACAACACTAGGAAAGTGCATATAAAATAATTCCAAGGTTCGTTGTACATATTCTCACCTGCATGCATGCAGATGATTTCTCAACATGAATTTATTGAACTGTAGTAGCACTGGAGATAACATGGTGAGTGAAACAGCAACAGTTCCTGCCCTCATGGGCCTTATACTCCAGTAAGGAAGACATACGTTAAACAGATATTTAGAGACATTTTAGAATATCCGATACTTATTTTGTATCATTTACAGATGGAGGCAATGAATGACATTAAAGAGCCAATGAACCGTTTCTATGTAGGACGATACCTTCTGTAATTTCTTAGACACCAGATGCCCTGAGACCAACGGTCTTATTTATCTTCAGAACTCAGCCACTAGGGCATCTGGGCCCTTCCAGACATATATTTGACAGAAGGTGACAATGGCAATTCAGGCTTGATAGCTTCCTCTTTCATGCTTCAAATAACTGTTTTTCTCTCATCTTAAAAATGCTGAGATTAAAGTTGCTTTCTTAATGAAAACCATTTCTTGGAGCTTTCTCAGCCACCAGTGGGTATTTGATCTTTTAGTTACTATGGTGACAGTTGCATTATGCTGCCCAAGGGAAGCTAATAGCTTTTCTTTTTTTTGAATGGCAATAAATAGAGGGAAGAAGTAGTTTGTGATTCTTCCAAACAATCCAATTAGTTTTGTTTTTCCTAGCCTTGAACATACACGGCCTCTTTTCCAAAGACCGGTTTAAGCTTTCACGTCACTATTCCTAACAGAACACCCAAGAACTGGTTACTCTTTCACTGGGGAGGGAACCAGAGACAGAAGTTCTACATTTCAGTGTTTTCCTCTAGTCATTACAAGGTATGATGAGCTGGTCACAGTTTTTTCTACTCCATTTGCATTTCCTCTTGAGAGAAAGTGATATTAATAGCATTAAAATAGGTCTTACTTTTCAGGCATTAGCACAAAGAGCTCTAGGAAACACTTCTTAGGACTCGGCCATCTGCTCCCTTATAGCCTATGGGAGAAAGGAATCCCTTAAAAATAATTCACTTGCAAAGCATAGTGAAAAGTGTGTAAGTGTGTCTGTATGTATGTGCGTAGCTTTATTTCATAAGGAACAAATATAAAGTCACAAAAATTCAGATGATTTTCTAATCATGTGTTATCCAGGTTGCCAACTTTATTTCCTACTTTATTTCCTTGATTGTTTTATAAAATTTTCAGTAATTGAGGTAGTAGAAAGGCTTTGATAGAAAATGTGGTTTGCACATATATGTATGTGTATATATACATATATACATGCACACACGTGTAAACACATATTTTTTAAAATTTATTTTTGGCTGCACTGGGTCTTCGTTGCTGCGCACGGGCTTTCTCTAGTTGTGGCGAGCAGGGGCTACGCTTCATTGCGGTTCACAGGCTTCTCATTGTGGTGGCTTCTCTTGTTGCAGAGCAAAGGTTCAAGTCACTAGGGCTTCAGTAGTTGTAGCATGTGGGCTCAGTAGTTGTGGCTTGCAGGCTCTAGAGAGCAGGCTCAGTAGTTGTGGCGCAAGGGCTCAGTTGCTCCACAGCATGTGGGATCTTTCTAAACCAGGGCTTGTACCCATGTCCCCTGCATTGGCAGGTGGATTCTTAACCACGGCACCACCAGAGAAGCCCTAAACACATATTTTTGATTAAAGTTAGATCAGAGAATCAATTCATGTTTAAACTGTACTTTCATTTATTCATGCCAACCCATTCCTTCCTTCAAACAATTGAAAACTAATTTTGTAGTTAAATTCTAGCCTATAACATGCTCATGATGGCATACACAGTGCAAATGCAATCTCTTAAGTGGCACACTGACTCAGAGTAATGTTAGCTGCTGTCATGAACTCCAGGATTTCAGAGCCTTAACCCAGATGTTTATTTCTTGCTCCCTGTCGTGTCCACTGCAGGTGCTCTTGGTCTATGGGTAGCTTTTCTCCATGAGGTGACTCAGAGGCTTTGGATCTGTTCATCTCATGCCTACGCCACCCTTCAGGTTTCAGAGTCCAGTCCTCCAAGTGGGCAGGGGTTGGGAGAGACGAAAAAGGTTGCATTTGCTTCTTTACTCTCTTGACCCAGAAGTGGCACACTTCACTTCCACTCAGACTCCAATGCAGGAAGTAGTCACATGACCCCACTGAGACACGTTGGGTACTGAGCAGTGCCTGGCTTGCAGACTCTTCTCGATACCAATGCTATACTATGGAAGGACACGCCCAGATTTCTAGTGGGCAATTAACTATTTCTGATGCATTCAAATCTTGGCACACTGAGTCCTGACATTATGTCTGAATATCTATCTTAACATCTATCATTTGAGAGAATGTTATAATAAACTTGGAATAAGTTCTGGTCTAGCTTTATCATCTACCAGATGGATGACATTTGGGTTGCAGTTTTATCACCTGTACAATATTGATTGTTCTGAGGATCAAAAAAAAAGAAAACTTGGGCTTCCCTGGTGGCGCAGTGGTTGAGAGTCTGCCTGCCAATGCAGGGAACACGGGTTCGTGCCCCGGTCCAAGAAGATCCCACATGCCCGTGAGCCGTGGCCGCTGAGCCTGCGCATCCGGAGCCTGTGCTCTGCAACGGGAGAGGCCACAACAGTGAGAGGCCCGCGTACTGCAAAAAAAAAAAAAAAAAAAAGAAAACTTTTGTGAAATTGTTTTGTGACATATGTATTGACACCTGAACTCTATTTTACAAAGTAAACAGGAGTCCATTTTCCCCAAATCCCATTTCTAACTGATTAGTTGCTTCTAAAAATAAAAGCAATAGGGTTTCAACATGCCTCTGCTACTTGTAACATAAAAAGGCAGTTGTGAACTCCATCTCTAACTTATTGTTGTTTGCCATCACCTAATACAGTGTTGAACAAACTGTGGTCACTGAATAAGAACTTGCTGGATCAGTGATTTCCTCAGGAGTAGCATGTTTGATTCCTACTAAAGACACCACAGCAGGCTTTTATTTCTCATTTAGGCTGTGTGTACTTTGAGCTGTGACATTTATGAGAAGAAAAGTGTCTTGAACATTCAGAACTATATTATTCTTTTATAAATTTTGCCTCTGTAAAGACTAAGATTTAAATAAGTGCCTAGTGCTTTTTAGAAGAATACCCCCTTCCTAATGGTTGTGGAAAACATTTTGGCCCTTGATCTGAGTTGTTGCCTAAGTGCTGTCATCTGCAGCCCCATTGCAGAGACCATCTTCTGATGAAGGAGACATTGGCTTCTGCTCTGCTTTGTGCACAGGACGCTACCTTGGGGGCTGAAATCCTCTTTGACTTCTGGCAAACAAGCACAGGTACATTTTGTACACACTTGAGTCCTTTAGGAAGGACAGAGACAAGCCATGGGGGGATGACTGTCATTGGCCACATCTGGCAGTTGTGTGGCTACTACCAAGCCCATCACTTCAAGTGCACAGCTGTATCCTCAAAGGTCTTCAGGGTTTAATATGACAGCCTAGTTCCTTTCCTTGGACAAGAATTCAGCTATTGTCCCAACACTATGTTCAGTCCTTTTGTACATTACTCTTAAATTTATCCTTACTGAGGTAACCATACCTCCCAGTTTGCCTAGGACAGTCCCAGTTTAGGCTTGTTGCCCAGGTGTAATTATTGAAAGTGCCTCTTTCCACTTTTCACTTCTCACCCAATTTAGATGACAAATTAGCACATATTTAACACTATGCTCAGGAGTTACATTTCACCAACTACTATCTGGTTTTAAGTTTAAGATGCAACATGAGATTTACATAATTCTTCCTCTTTTTCCTTTTCCTCCTCCCACTGCTACAAATACCCTCAATTTTTAAATTTTACCTATATTACTCTGTTTTGCTCTAAGCCCTGAGAGTACTTCCTAGCAAAAGTACTTGGTGAAACTATTGAGGGACATTGTGTAGCTCTAACAATTATATTCCTACTAGGCATTTAGAAATTCTGGACTGGCATTTAATAAAATATCATTCTTCAAAGACTAAGTTGTAAGAAATGGTGACTGATGCACTAGCCTGATTATTTTAAATAAGTTTATGGAAAAGTAAGATAATGATTGTTTTAAATGTTCTATAATAATTCATGCACAGTGTATAATGTCCAGGCTCTATTTTGTAATCTCTCTCTCTCATCTATCTATCTATCTATCTATCATCTATCTATCTATCTATCTATCTATCTATCTATCTATCATCTATCTATCTATCCATCTATCTATCCTATCTACTTTATACATGGTCAACCTTCTGCAAAAATCAAAAATAAAAAGCAACGCTGATTTTCAAAATCTGTGATGCCCAAAGTGGGTTCCAATGATTATAATGTATCCCCCTTTGAGGTCACATGAATTTCAACAGAGCACCCTTTGACAGAAAGCATTAACCTAAATGGAATGGGTCCACGAGAGGAAAATCAGTGACTGCAGAATTCAGGTGTACAAAGAATAAAGGGCACTTTGGTGGTCTTACAATTACATGAGAGACAAGAAGTTTCTTATCTCACCAATTTATCAGATTGCCCCTAACCCTCAAGATTACACAGCTCCAAAACTGCACTTAATTTGGTTTTATTGGGCAAATTTATGTTGAGCAATTAAAAAAAAAATCACTGGCCCTGAGGCACAGCTTCTTCAAGTCCCAGTTTCCTGTTAGTGAACAAGTTTTCACTGACGCATACAATTTCTTCATACCTTTTTGTAGATTCCAATGCTGACAATATTGTTCATGATATATTCCTAAAAACAAAGAGGGATCTATTAGAGTTGGTACATGACATGTTAAATTTGATCTCTTCCTCTTTCCCCAGACCCTCTATTTGAGATACAAGACAACTGAGTAATTTGAAAGGCATGCCTCAAATAGGAGCTTCTAAAAATATTAAATTTAGAGAAAACTCACCACTACCATTTTTCCATCTACAATTTGTCTTTTGATTGTTGTCTCTTTGCCAAGCCATTTTTGGAAATGAATCATTGAGCCACCATCTAATGTTATGATTCTCTATAAATGCAGAAAGAAATCGGTCAGAAATAGTAATTCACTACATTCTAATCTACACAAGACTAGACATCTACTTTTTTTTTTTTTTTTTTTTTTTTGCAGTACACGGGCCTCTCATTGTTGTGGCCTCTCCCGTTGTGGAGCACAGGCTCCGGACGCACAGGCTCAGCGGCCATGGCTCACGAGCCCAGCCGCTCCAAGGCATGTGGAATCTTCCCGGACCGGGGCACGAACCCGCGTCCCTTGCATCGGCAGGCAGACTCTCAACCACTGCGCCACCAGGGAAGCCCTAGAGATTAAATACTTTTAAATAAATTTCAATTTTAAGATGCTACATTATCTACTGGTGAGGGATACTGATGAAGTTAAATACGTACTAGAAGCTATGAAAGTATTCAGAAATATGTCTGCTAATTTACTGCTGTACATAAAATAGCTGGAGCCACACTAGACTTTTTTCTGACTTTTTATTGTGGTAGAATATACATCACATAGAATTAACTGTCTTAACCATTTCTAAGTGCACACTTCAGTGGCATTAAATACATTCATATTGTGCAACCATCACCACCACCTCCAGAACTCTTTTCATCTTGCAAAACTGAAGCTCTACCCATTAAACAGTAACTCCCCATTGTCCACTCCCTACCTCCTGACAACCACCATTCTACTTTGTGCCTCCATGACTTTTCCTACTCTAAGTACTTCATACAAGTGGAATCATGCAGTATTTGTTTTTGTGTGTATGTGACTGGCTTAGTTCATCAGGCATAATGTCCTCAAGGTTCATCCATGTTGTAGCATTTCTCAGAATTTTCTTGCTTTTTAACACAATAATATTCTATTGGATAATCAAAAGGTGGTATTTACGTTTTGCTTATACATTCATCCTTTGATGGACATTTGGATTGCTTCTACAATTTAGCAATAAATGAGTAATGCTGCTCTGAACATGGGTATACATGTATCTCTTTGAGACCCTGCTTTCAATTCTTCTGGGTGTATACCCAGAAGTAGAATTGCTGGATCACATGGTAATTCTATTTTTAATTTTTTAAGGAACTGTCCTACTGTTTTCCACAGCAGCTGTATCATTTTACCTTCCCACCAACATTCCAATTTCTTCACATCCTCACCAACAAGTTGTTTTTTTATAGTCGCTGTCTTAATGGGTGTGAGGTGGTGTCCCATTGTAATTTTAATTTACATGATCACTAATAATTAGCGATTTTCTACATCTTTTCTTGTGCTTATTTACCATTTATGTATCTTCTTTGGAGAAATGTCTATTCAAGACATTTGCCCATTTTTATTTTTTTTTTAGATGTTTGGGGGTAGGAGTTTATTAATTAATTAATTTATTATTTTTGCTGTGTTGGGTCTTCATTTCTGTGCGAGGGCTTTCTCTAGTTGTGGCAAGCGAGGGCCACTCTTTATGGCGGTGCGCGGGCCTCTCACTATCACAGCCTCTCTTGTTGCGGAGCACAGGCTCCAGACGCACAGGGTCAGTAGTTGTGGTTCACGGGCCTAGTTGCTCCGTGGCATGTGGCATCCTCCCAGACCAGGGCTTGAACCCCTGTCCCCTGCATTAGCAGGCAGATTCTCAACTACTGCACCACCAGGGAAGCCCCATTTGCACATTTTTGAATCAAATTTTTTATTGTTGAGCTTTAGGAGCCCTCTATATATTCTGGATATTAATCCTTTATCAGAAGTATGATTTTCAAATATTTTCTCCCATTTTGTGAGTCACGTTTCTACTCTGTTGATACTGTCTTCTGTTGCACAGAGTTAATTTTCCTGGAATCAAATTTGTCTATTTTTTCTTTTGTTGCCTGTGCCTTTGCTGTAATATTCAAGAAATCATTGCCAAGTCCAATGTTGTGAAGCTTCAACCTTACATTTTTTTCCTAAGAGTTTTAAGATTTAGTTCTTACATTTGAGTCATGGATCCGTTTGAGTTAACTTTTGCATATGGTGTTAAACAAGGCTTCAGCTTCATTCTTTTGCATGTGGATACCCAGTTTTCCCAGCACTATTTGTTGAAAAGCCTGCATTTTATCCATTGAATGGTCTTGGTGCACTTCTCGAAAATCACTTGACTATATACGCAAGAGTTTATTTTTGGACTCTCTTTTCTATTCCATTTGTCTATAGGTCAGAGTTTATGCCAGTAACACACTGTTTTGATTATAGTAGCTTTGTAGTAAGATTTGAAATCAGGAAATGTGAGTTCTCCAAATTTGTTCTTCTTTCTCAGGATTGTTTTTGCTCTTCAGAGTCCCTTGATACTCCATATGAATTTTAGAATGGGCTTTCCTATTTCTGCAAGAAACATCATTGGACTTTTGATAAGGATTCCATTAAGTCTGTAGATCGTTTTGAATAGTATTGACATCTTCCAATCTATGAATATGGGATGTCTTTCCATTTATTTATGTCTTTTAAAAATTTCTTTTATAGTTTTCATTGCACAAAACTTCCACTTTCTTGGTTTATTCTTAAGTATTTTATTCTCCTTGATGCTATTGTAAATGGAACTGTTTTCTTAATTAACTTTTTAAATTGTTCATTGTTAATGTATAGAAATGCAACTGATTTTTGTGTGTTGACTTTGTATCTTGCTACTTTGCTGAATTATTTATTGGTTCTAACAATTTTTTGTAGGGGGACCTTTTTTCATATAAGATCATACTTTCTGTAAATAGAAATAATCGTATTTCTTTCTTTCCAATTTGGATGCCTTTTATTTCTTTGTCTTGTCTAATCACTCTGAATAGTACTTCCATTACTACATTGAATAGAAGTAGCAAGAGTGGATATATTTGCCTTGCTCATTATCATAAAGAAAAAACGTTCAGATTTCACTATTGAGTATAATGTTCACTGAGGTTTCTCATATATGGCTTTTATTATGTTGAGGAATTTTCCTCCTACATCTAGTTTATTGAATGTTTCTACATGTAAGAATGTTGAATTTTGTCAAATGCTTTCTCTGCATCAACTGAGGTGATTGTGTGGTTTTTTCTCCCTTCATTCTGTTAATGTCATATATTACACTGACGAGTTTTCATCTGTTGAATCATCCTTGCATTCCATGAATAAATTCCACTTGAGATACTGCTTGTGTCATTTTATTTCAACTTGTAGGACCCTCTTTAGCATTTCTTGTAGAGCAGGTATAGTGGTAACTCCTCATCTTTTGTTTATTTGGGAATACCTTAATTTCTCCCTCATTTTTGAAGGAAAGTTTTACTGGATACAAGATTCTTAGTTGACCATATTTACTTTTAGCAATTTGAATATATCAGCTCATTGCCTTCTGGCCTCCAAACATTCTGATAAGAAATCTTTGGACAATATTATTAAGGATCACTTGTATGGAATGAGTCACTTCTCTCTTGCTACTTTCAAGGTTTTCTCTTTGTCTTTGTCTTTTGAGAGATTGTCTTTCATTGTTTCAGGGTGGGTCTCTTTGGGTTCAGCCTACTTGGAGTTTGTAGAGCTTCTTGGATATAAACATTCATGTCTTTTATCAAATTTGGGAAATTTTTAGCCATTATTTCTTCAAATATTCTCTTTGCCTCTTGGTCTCTCTATTGTCCTTCTGGGACTCCCACAATGCATATGTTGGCCCTTTTGATGGTGCCTCTCATGTTCCTTAGGTTCTGATAACTTTTCTTCAGTCTTTTCTTCTTTCTGTTTGTCATTTGATAATTTCCATTGTCTTACCTTCAAGTTCACTTGTTCTTTCTTCTTGTTCAAATCTGCCTTTGAATACCTCTAGTGAAATTTTCATTTCAGTTGTTCTTTTCAACTCCCAAATTTCCTTTTGGCTTATTTTTCGGTTTTCTATCTACTGATATTTCCATTTTGTTCATACACTGTTTTCTTGCTTTCTCCATATTTTCCTTTAGTTAGTTCTTAGAGCATCTTTCAGACAGCTCTTTTAGTCTTTGACTAGTAAATCCACCATCAGGTCTTTCTCAGGGACAGTTTCAGTTGGTTTAATTTTTTCTTTGAATGGGCTAAACTCTCCTGTTTCTTTCTATGTCTTGTGATTGTTTTGCTGTTGAAAACTGGAAATTTGAATTTAATAATGTGGTAACTCTGGAAATTACTTTCTCTTCCTGCTTCTTTGTTGCTTTTTGTTTTTGTTTTCTGATTGCCGTAGTCTGGCTCTGTGCCAAGGACCATGTTACGGTATAAACTTAAGATCTTCTCATGTCCTTTCTGAGCCTGTGGCTTTCCCTTGGCATGCACAGTGACTTTCTAATATCCTCTGTATATGAAATTACTTTTGAATATCCTAATCTTTAATTATGGCTCCTTAAAGAGGAAAAAGTGAAAAATGAAGGGAAGGGGAAGGTGCTGGCCCTTTAAATTTCTTGGAAATCACTTCAGTGGGAGGGGGGAGGCTTGCAACAATGGGAGGAAGCACAGCAATGGTGACCACCACCTCTTTGTCTGCACTTCAGCAATCAGAAGCAGCAATCAGCGATTAGAACACACATTCCTGATATTTGGAGGATAGGGTCTACATTGCCCACCCTCTCTCATACAATATATGTGCAAGCTCCTCCAGTAATATATGCACAGCTGTCAGCAAAGGGGCTGAGGTGTGGAGGATAGGTAATGGATACTGTGCTAAGAGCTGAAATTGACTGGATTTAACCACATTTACCCTCTAACACTTTCCCTGGAAGATGTAAGCCTTTGATAGACCCCTGAGTTCCAAAATACATGAGAGAGATTCTGCTAGTCCAATTGTTTCCTTGGTAGAAAGACAGATTCCTAGTGCTTCATACTCCACAATCTTCCCAGAATCACAGTTTTTATAAAGTATATTAAGGTTTTCATTTCACATGAATTGATGCTCCATCTCTTTTACATTCCTTATTATTTAGCAATAAATTTTGATTGTCAATCTTTATATAGATATAGTAGTTAACATTCATAATTTCTGGTTTCAGCTGTTGGGGGGATGGTTACTTTTAATTTTTATATCATTTCAAAGTTACAGAAAATTTGCAAGGACAACACAAATATTTTCCATAAACTCTTTCTCAGATTCTCTAATTGTCAACATTCTAACACGTTTGCCTTCCTTTACATATATATATATATATATATATATATATATATATATATATATATATATATATACTTTTTTTTTTTTTTTGTGGTACGCGGGCCACTCACTGTTGTGGCCTCTCCCATTGTGGAGCACAGGCTCCGCACGCGCAGGCTCAGCGGCCATGGCTCACGGGCCCAGCTGCTCTGCGGCATGTGGGATCTTCCTGGACCGGGGCACAAACCCATGTCCCCTGCATCGGCAGGCAGACTCTCAACCACTGTGCCACCAGGGAAGCCCCTATATATACTTTTTTAATAACTTGGGAGTAAGTTGCAGAAATGTTGCCCCCTACTCCCCAAATAAGAACCTTACCTATGTTACCACAGAACATCCATCAAAATCAGGAAATCAACACCAATAACAATATCATTATTAAATCCATACTCCACTCACACCATAGCAATTGTCCCAACAGTGTTTCCTGTTGCTAGAAGAAAAAAAAAGACTTATTTTTCCTTTTTTCTTTCTCATCCATGAAACTGTCCATGATCATGCATTGCATTCAACTGTCATGTCTCTTTCACCTCCTTCAAATGGAAATATATCTTTAGCTCTTCCTTGTCTTTCATGATTTTGACATGTTTGAAGCATATAGTCTGGTTACCTTATAGAATAATCCTCAGTTGGGGTAAAATGCTGTTTCTTCATGATTCATTTGAGGTTATACATTTTTGGTAAGAATACTCCAGCAATGATGCTGTGTTCTTCTCATTGTGTCATATCAGAACACACATGATGTTAATTTGCACAATTATTGATGATGATGTTAACTTTTGTGTGTGTGTGTGTGTGGTACGCGGGCCTCTCACTGTTGTGGCCTCTCCCGTTGTGGAGCACAGGCTCCGGATGCGCAGGCCCAGTGGCCATGGCTCACGGGCCCAGCTACTCCGTGGCATGTGGGATCCTCCCAGACAGGGGCATGAACCTGTGTCCCCTGCATCGGTAGGCGGACTCTCAACCACTGCGCCACCAGGGAAGCCCGATGTTAACTTTTATTACTTAGGTAAGATGGTATTTGCCAAGTCATTCCACTGTAAAATTTATTAATAAGCAATTAATTAATTTTATCGTTCTCTTTCATGACCCAGTTCAAATACATCCTCTATGTTGAAAACATTCCTGACTACTCCAGCACATACTGACTACTCTGCTTGCCCCTGGCTTCCTTCCATTCCGTAGATTATACCACATAGTTTATCATATAATTCATGTCTTCCCCTATATTGTGTCTTTATTCATTCCACTAAAATTTATCAAGTGATTACCATATTTGTAGGCACAGTGCTAGATGTTAGATATATACATAAGTGTGCTGAGACTGTGTCAACCTAGTGATGGAAAAGATGAGAAATCAGAATGTGGTAATATCATGTTATAGTAAGAACACACACATTTTTTCTGTGGTCAAGGGGAGGAAGAGTTTAACTCTTCTTAGATTTGGGGAATGAAGGATGAGGGAGGAGGAGAAACTATCAGAACAATTTTCCCGGGTGATGTGATGATGTTCATGCTATTTCTCTACTACATTGAGGGCATGAACATGAGCCGTTACTCTTTCCGTGTTCCAGATGACAACTAGCACAGGGAAGAGCATTCACTCACTTATTCAAGAATTGTTTACTGAGCTCTGAATCTCCTGTTTACTGTGCCAGGGTCTGGGGACACAGCTACAAATATGACACAATCCTTGTCTTTGAGATCTCTTTCTGAGAAGTACCCGTTTGATCCTGTCTCTCTTCCTTTAAGAGTAGAATTTCCTGTATGCTTCTGCATGTATGTTGATAGAAGCAATGTCAGTGAAAAATTATGTGAGCTTCAAAGAGGTCCCAGGGAGGAAAAATCAGAGAACTGATGTTGTAGATATGTCTTGTTTCTGCAGCCTTAATTTTATGGTAAAAATATAGAAAACAAGAAATTGACTTATCCAGCAAATTTACATTGGACTGAATCTTCTTACTCTATGCTTCCACATCAACAGAAAAATAAGAATTAAACTTGAATAGTACATTTTGAAAAATTAATAAATTCACAAATACACATACATAGAAGTGGCACCTGAAGCAACTTTTTAAAGGATAAGCACAGAGGCATGTTTAAGGTATGGGAAAGGCTTAGAAAGAAGGGAGAGGAGAGTTTTAGACAGGAAGGAGCAGACTAATTCACACACACCAAAAAAAAAAAAACCTAAAAACAAAATATCAGAGGCAAGAAAGAGTATGAAAAATTTTTGGTATGATTGAAGCAAAGAATGTGTAGAGAACAAGAGCAATGATAAAACTAAGGAAGTTAGATAAGTACAAGAGCAATGATAAAACTAGAAAGTTAGATAAGAAAAGGCAAGCATAAGACACATTTACATGCCATGCTAAGGGGATTGGAACTTCTGTGGATGAAATGGGAGCCATGTAAGGGTTTTAATCATTAAGTGTCCAGGTCAAATTTTCATTGTGTAACTATCATTCATGAAGTCTACAGGGCTTGGAAAAGAGAGGAGAGGACAGAGACTGAAAGAAGGAGATTTATTAGTAATTAAGGAAAAAATGATAGTGCTGTTGGTGATGGGAATGAGAAAAGCAAGCATTAAAATTTTTTAAGTTAATACAATCAACATGTTTTTTTAAATTTAATTTATTTTTTATAGAAGTACAGTTGAATTACAGTGTTGTGTTAATTAATGCTGTGTACAGCAAAGTGACTCAGGTATACATATATATATTCTTTTCCATATTCTTTTCCATTATGGCTTTTCCATTATGGATATTGAATATAGTTCCCTGTGCTATACAGTAGGACCTTGCTGTTTCTCCATTCTATATATACCAGTTTGCATCTGCTAATCCCAAACTCCCAATCCAACCCTCTCCCACCCTCCTCCCCACTTGCCAACTGCCACTTCTGAGGTGCTGGAAGCAAAAGCAGAGTACTGCAAATGATCCCTGCACTCCAGCCCAACCCACTGATCCATCCCTACCCTCACCCCACTTAAAGGACCAACTGGCTGCCCCCACCCCGGGGAACCAGCAAGAGCATCTGTTACTTGTTTTCATTCCCTCGTGCTGCATCATGAGTTCCAGTAAAGCGTGGCCTGAATTTCTCGTCTGGCCTCTTATTAATTTCTATTGATTAAGGAGTCCAGTAACTCAGGTTGGTAACAAACAACAGCAGCTTGAACAAAATGGAAGTTTATTTCTCATGTAAAAGTCCAAACAGGGTGTTGGTACTCTGTGGATGGCAGCAGCAAGTGTGCCCCATCTGGTCTTTTTTTTTTTTAATTTATTTTATTTATTTATATTTTATTTTTGGCTGTGTTGGGTCTTCGTTTCTGCACACAGTCTTTCTCTAGTTGCTGCGAATGGGGGCTACTCTTCATTGCGGTGAGTGGACTTCTCATTGCAGTAGCTTCTCTTGTTGTGGAGCACAGGCTCTAGGCACACAAGCTTCTGTACTTGTGGCATGCAGGCTCAGCAGTTGTGGCTAGCAGGCTCTAGAGCGCAGGCTCAGTAGTTGCAGCACGTGGGCTTAGTTGCTCTGCAGACTGTGGGGTCTTCCCTGACCAGGGCTTGAACCCGTGTCCCCTGCATTGGCAGGTGGATTCTTAACCACTGCACCACCAGGGAAGTACCCCCATCTAGTCTTTATGCAGGTGCTCTGGGGCTTCTGTTCTTTTGTCGCTCAGTGCTGGTTTGCATTGTGGGTGGTGTCGAGGCTGGACAAGATGCCCAGAGACAACTTCAATTCCAGCTGAAAATTAGTGGCAGGAGATGCAGGAACTGAAGAACATGAAAGGGAGTTGCCAGTCACGGCAGATCATGGTGTGGCTTCTGGTCTCATACACAATCACAGGGGCCTTGATTCCTTCTACTCCTCACTAGAGGCTCAGGGGCAGGCATTCAGCTCTCTTGGTACTACAGTCCCTCTTGAAAGATTTCCTTAGTGAACAATAGTCATTTCAGATTCTGATCATCTACCTGTTGAATGAGTCTGAAATGCTTTGCAAGCCAATTGTTCTTCTAGTGGGCAACAGTGGTTCCACTGCCCAGTCTGGACAAAGAGGAAAAGGTCTGGATGAGCCTCAAGACATCGCCCCCAACCCAAATTGCTTCCAGACATGACCTTTGTTATTGGTTCTCTCTCCTGTGACCTTGCAATGAGAGAAGAAAGCAACTTTATTCCAGAAAATTCAGAGGCAAACGAAGGCTACAAGTGTCCCACCCAGGACCCTGACCTGGAAGGCCAAAGAGCAGATCCCATATTTATATAAGGAATTAGCAGAGTCCTGTCAGTCCCAAATTAGCTCAAGGCTTTGGCTTTGACATGAATGCCAGTCAACACAACCCATGTGATCTGAAGGGTTTTAAGAAGCAAGTTTGTTCCCACATTTGGAACAGAAACTAAAGTGGGACCAAACAGCCCTTGTGAAAACTGGGCTAACCCAGTTTTCCTGTAACTCCAGGCCTCTGGGGTTTTATCCAAGCTGCTCAAAAATGCATTCCAATATACAGTAGATTCAGACAAATACTGTTTGATTCCACTTATATGAGGTACCTAGAATAGTCAAATTCATGGAATCAGAAAGTACATTGGTAGATGCCAGGGGCAGGGGGGGTGTGGTGAGGGGGTGGGAAGGGGGAATGGGGAGTTAGTGTTTAATGGGGACAGAGTTTCAGTTTAGGAAGGTGGAAAATTTGGGAGACAGATGATGGTGAGAGTTGTGGGACAATGTGAATGTACTTAGTGTCACTGAGCTGTACAGTTAAATGTGGTTAAATAGTATGTTTTATATTATATGACTTTTACTACAATTAAAAAAACATTAAAAATAAAAAAGAAGGAAATGCAGTTTGAAGGCATACTTTCCATTTTCTTCCAAACATACATTGCAAGGGTTACAGAACCCAGATCAGAACTATAACATACACTGCACGATCTATGACAGGGTTGGTTGACACAACCTGCAGAGGAATGCCAAGCAGGAGGGCCTGTATGCATGAGAGGGCTGCACAGGCAGTGTGATAGCAGCATTCCAGGGAGTCGGAGCCGTCCACGAGAGCACCTCGGGACTAGCCCTTGCTTCAACCTGCCCCCGACTCATTTGCCGTATGAAGCTCTTGGGTCCCTGCCAGACAGAAGCTCAGACTGCTCTGCACCTCCCACTTGCCCCGGCTCAGCACTCCCTCTGAGTCCAAAGCAGTTCATCCCGAAGTGGAAATCCAGGGCCACCACCCTGTTACATCCTCACTCCCAATCTGTGTAGGATGTTCTGTCACGGTCAAGGAGCTACCACACCTTTCTCACTGCTTTGCTGCTGATATTCTTGTCACCCAGTTCTGGTGCCTTCCACAGCCCTGCTTCTCCCCATTCAGCAGCCCATCCTCCTTGCTCTGCTAGTGCTACCCAGAGCTGTGGCTGCAGATAAAAAGCCTTCTCTTTTCAGATCCTGGGATACTTTATTCGTTCTTTTGTCTCCCGGGAGTTTTCTATAACCCTCAAAGCTGTGCTCTGATGCTGGCCTTTGGGTGTGGCCTGTGGTAGGTGGTATCCCTGGCATCAGCAAAGGCCTTGAATCAACATGATTTTTTAAATAACATAAATGTTGTAAAGTGAGGAAAAAGCCATATTGGAGGAAGATTTTAAGATTTGTGGAATAGGCAATTATAATACATCCTGATAATCACTGAGATATGGAAAGTAGAATAGATTTAGTTATTAGGAGTGGATGGAAGGAGGAAGTGAAAATTTAGTGTGGAACGTGTTGTGTTGAGGTGCCTGGGACATCCTCTTGGACGTCTTCAACTATTTTCTTCTTTCTAACTTTCTTTTCTCCTTGAATGATCTCATCACCAGTTATGAATTAAGTCACTACTTGAATATTGATGGTTCCTAGATCTATATCCCAGCCAGGATCGCTCTCTTGAATAGCAAATTCCTATGTCTATTCCCTACTTAGTTTTATAGACTTAAACTTTGAACTCAGTTTTCTCATCTGTAAACAGGAATATCAAATCCTCATCATAGGATTATTTTGATAATAAATTAACTAGAACATTCAAAGTGCATGGACTATAGTAAGTGCCTAATAAATATTGGTTTACCAAGAATTTTCTTAATCAGTTCCTACAAATCTTCTCTTTTTGAATTCTCCAATTCTTGAGTAAAGCCAAAGTGAGAGTCTAACACTCTGTTTTTGAAAAGGAAGTAAATAATTGTGATCAAGAACTTAATTTACCTCATATGGTTTCTCCATATCTTGGTGTTACACATACGGTAGGTATTCAGAAAATAATAAACTTACTTTTAAAGGAAGCATCACAAACAGAACTATATCAACTACAGGACACACTTTAAAAGATTTTGGCTTACTATAAAAGGTAAGTACGTGGTTTGGAAATTTCAGTCTATGTACATGGAACTCCAATGATCTGTAGAGGTGCTTTGAAGTTCCACAAAGTGCAGAAGAAACAAATCTCACACACACCCACACCCCCCCACACACACACAAATGAACACACACCCCTACCTGGGAGGCCTTATTATCATTTTTGTTTGTTTTATATATTGGAATTCCATGGAGATTTTATTTGAATAGAAAGTTCCAGAACACAGTCAATATCTTATTTGAATAAAAAGTTCCACTGGTAAGAAAAAAAGAAAAGATTTGGAAATGACTACAGGAACATTTGCATCATTACTCATTAAAAGCCTGTCACCTCTTTTCTGGAATAAATATTATGGGATTATTTGGACTTAATTCTTGAGAGATTCCAGGGATAGCTTGGTTTACTAATAATTTTTCAGATTAAAACTTATAGCCTAGAAATCTTTTTCTACCCTCTGCATTGTTACTACACTTGTCTCTGTCTTAATGTTCTAGGACAGATATATGTGAAATGACAGTACTTGGGCCAGCTGACTGCGGACAATTTCACTACATTTAAAACTACCTTAGGTCTCTGAGAAATTATTACTTGACTGTAGTTATACTAAAGAAGGACTTCATATTCAGTAATAACACATATTTATCATTTTCTACCTAAGACAATGGAAAAGTCACTATTATTTTTTTCATCTTGGATTATTGTTTTAAAAATCATGTACTGGAAACAAAGCAATAATACAATTTTCTATTTCCTTCACTAAATTATGAGTAAGAAATTATCTAGCACAATAAATAAATCATTACATAGCCTTATAAATCTAAAAAGTTTTATTTAACCAACACAACCATATCGAATAAAATCAGTCTGGGGGAAAATTAGTTGCTTGCTAATTAGTGGAAAATAATATATGTTTGGACAACACACCCAACAGAATGTCATAGAGTTTGATGCAAACTTCAGTCCAGCTCAATATCCTTTGGCTTATGCTTTCTCATAAACTCTGGTAGCAGTGACACCATTCATGACACATTCCTAGACACAAAAAAAATTATTGGTAAATCCCTGGGACTAAACCACTTATATTTTGTTTATTGTCTCCTTCAATGTTGGAAAGGAAACAATATTCATCAAAAGATATTTGCTCTGGGCTCTTATTATATACCTGATATTGTAATAAGCTAGGGAAATATAAAGATCAAGAAGATACAAGTCTTGCCCTCAAGGAATCTTACAATCTATGTGGTGAGTGAGAAACATAATTAGAAATGCACAATATAATATGGTTCATATTGAGAGGGATGAGGGAATGCTTCCTTGGGGACAGTATACCTACACTGAGCTTAAAAGTATGAAAGATAATTGCCAGAGTGAAACCGTAATCCCAATAGACTAACCTTTTGTTCTACAAGGGCAATTATCTGTTTCTCTAGGTAGAATAACGATTATGGGATGACCTAGCAGTAGGATCTAGAATTAAGTAGCTAGAAGATACGCACCACCACCAGTTTATCATCCACTCGTTTTCTCTTTATGGTGGTTGATTTTCCATCCCACTTCTGCACCTGCACCAGGGCACCTTCATCTAAGATTACCGTGCTCTGCGGGCATAATAAAAAAGTGATTATAATGATGGAGGAAAATAAAATTTAAAAATAGAGCACTTTTATTTGCAGGAATATTTTGAGGTAATTAGTAATTTTAAATTACAAGAAAATGTTGCAACGAGAAAACAATGAGTGCCAAAACAACAACATACAAAATTATATGTATATTACAATCAGAATATTATACAAACATGCACTTGAAAAAATACTGTGAAAGAATATAGATAATAAATTTATGTTGAGATAGTAGAATCATCGGTGATTTTTTCCTTTTTTTCCCACTCTTTTATAAACGTTCTCTAACACTGTTACATTATTTTAATTCACTTCAAATACTATATACATATATATATATATATACATATGGTATGACAAATAAATTATGTTAATCATTTTTTAAACTAATAAGGACAACTTTATAGAAAGGGAAAAAATTCACCAGCTAAATATTGAAGACAACGTAGTTCAGATCTAGGAGTCAGGGATCCTTGGCTTACGGTGGAATGGTTTTCCTCCTTTTACAAAATGGCTTCTTGTAGGCAACGGTCATTTAGAAACCAGCCTTTACTCTGCTCCAATTCCTTATTCCTCACCTTGACTTTCCTGTCATCTGCAGTGACTTCTTCAAATTCCTGGCTCAATTTGAAGGAAATCTCAGTATTTTTAAAGGTACTTTCTGATCTAATGGTGATCACATCCCCATTCACACTGATGATCACATTGGGTTTGGCCATGCCAGCCACTTTCCTGGTAGCAAAGCCCACTCCTATAGTTGGGAAAAGAAAAATGTCAAGTTTACAATTTTCTCTCACATCTTTATTTAAGAAAGAGCAGTAGTGTGTGTGTGTGTGTGTGTGTGTGTGTGTGTGTGTGTAGGTGGGTGCACATGTGCATAAAAGGTGAAAGTCTCCAGTGAGTTTCTTAAAGGTCTTATGTAAACATCTCTTGCAGATAAGTAAAGTAGGTTAATACTTAAAGAACACCTGAGGCACAATTAGATGTAAGTCTGTTCTTTAAATTTCCACTTCCAGGTTTCAGATACAACTCTTTAGGAGACCCATTGTTAATTTTCCACAAGAATATGTACAAAGATTAAGTCTTGTGGGACATACATATTTTAAAAGTCACTGCACTCTCGAAATAACTGGCCGTCTCAACCATGAGGGCAGCCACTGTCATTTTACTCAGTTCATGAAACACTTGGGAATCTCTACCTTTCCTTCTTAGATAACAAAAGTGATCCAATCCATAGTCAAAGACAATAGGATTTGGGGGGCCACTATACAGTTACTCGATTAAAAATTAATCTGCTTTGGTGTACAAAATTCACATTTCATGGCATTTGCTGCCAAGTCTAGTTTTCTTGGCTTTTCCAAATTACTCCACCATGAAGTGAAGATTTTGATTAATTTTTCCAAAAGTCAAAATGTTTCCTGCATGCATAACATTTTAGAATGGTGATGTTCCCAATAAACTATAGCAGATGTTAAAGAGGGCTTAGGCATCAATTGTGAAAATTTCAAAGTTTAAGAAATCACTATTTTAGTAAGTTCAGAAATTAATACTTTGATTCCCAATCACTTAAGTGGCAAACTCCTCTTTTTGCAATAGAGGAGTGTATTTTTGGGGATGTGTGGCAGCTATGGGACGAACACTTTACAGCCTAATGTAGACAGCAAGCAGTACCTTACTGCCGCTGCATAAATTATAATTTTTTTTTTTTTTTTTTTTTTACAAATTTAATCAGTTATACATATACATATGTTCCCATATCCCCTCCCTTTTGCATCTCCCTCCCACCCTTAAATTATAATTTAAGACTGTTATAGATGTGTTGGATTTTTTAAATGCATGTGCATAAATCTACGATACTTTTTTGACTACTTATAGATACCAAAATTTAGGAATAGTGGGGATCAGGGAGGCAAATATAGTACAAAACAAGCAATACCGAGGCTCTGATTTAGCTCCCCTTCCGAAAGTAGCAACAAGTGGGAAGATAATATGCTGCTTCACAAGTCCTGTCTCTATTACAAAATATAATAACCTCAAATACATGGAGTGAGTCAACATAGTGAATGGATGCAACATCCGGTGTGGTTCCAGACTGGCCAAGCTTATGAAAATCATTCTCTTCACTGACTTGATTCTGTTCTCATTTGACTGTTGAAAACAATACCTGCTGACTGAAGGTAATCAACTAGAGCAGCTAATTTCAGGAGGTATCTTATTATCTTTCATTACCATCAATACCTTATCATTTTAAAACACAATGGTATAAGAATTTACACATAAACACTAAAAGTGTAAAATGTTTCTAAAAATAGTAAATAGTCTCAAATATGGACATATCTGTATCAGTGCATATTAATTAGTTTATTGAATTACAACCAGTTGATATTCTACAAAGCTAGGTTTCACTCATGTTGAAGTCCTTGATTTCCCTCTTGTCTGCAAACAAGGAAAACAGTAGTTATAGACAAGCAAAAAATACACTATAAGATTTAGAAGAAGGTTAAGTCTTGAGATTTAGGGATTCAATCATAACCTCTAATAAAGATATTGTGAAAAAAAAATCCCTCCCCAATTTGCAACCCCTGGATACAACCTGATCATGCATGCTGTGGCTGCCTGAGTGAAATACTGCCTCTCTACTCCTTTGCTTTACCTTTGTAATTATCTGGGGAACACACAGGCAATGTTACCAGAACCTAAAAACCTGAAAGCCTTTATTAGCAATAATTCTATGGCATCCCATATAATTGTAAATCATACAAATATTTAAGACTTTTAAGGAACATATTTTCTGAAATTAAGATTTTTTCTCCCATAAAACAACCACACATTTTAATGGATTGACCTTAAAACAATAAAATACTTGGTTAACATATATTATTCAAAAAATTACATTAAGATGAGAAATACAGTGCTTTCAGTTTCAAATAGAAATTATTGCATGCTAGGAAATACAGTTTTATTTCCAATTTATTGCTTATTTTATATGCAAAAGGAATCAATGAAAAAGAGGTAGAGAGCCAAGTAAACCAAAGATACTCAAGTTTATCAATCAAATAAAATCTTGGCATTTCTGTACAACATAACAATTCCACTTATACTCTTTTTCATATTAGTTCCCCTTTAGGAAGCATTAGTTTTGACTTCCATCTAGAATGTTTCTAGAAACAAATGATTCACACATGTTACTTTTATCACCTCTATATAGAAAGCAGCATTTCATGTCTGGCCAGTGCTTCCAGAGTGAAAAACAGCCATAAAGCACTCTTCCCCAGAGAAACAGTTATAAACCCAGCCAATGTATTTCCTTACCCACTTCTTTCATGTAATCTTCAAAGTTTTCACTGGAGACAAGTTTCCAGGTACCTACAAATGCATCACACATTTTGGGAGCTTTCTAGAATTATTCTTCAAAGTGAGAAAGAAGCTGCAGCTTTCAGGAAGGTGCTATTACCCTCTGAGTCAAGAAAACTTCCTTTTAAAGATACCCAGAACAAGTGATTTTAGGAATAACCAATTGGGAATGGTATCAGATCATTTCCTTCATTGCCAGCCTCTGCAGTTTTTCCTTTGAGTCATGTTTTTAACAGAAATTTCTCAACTTTGGTTCTCCCTGGCAAATGGTCATAGAACTTAAGAGTACAACTTATTTTTAACCATTACAGAATATTTTAAATATTCCTGTTTTGACAGTTTAATATTCAGTGCATTGAATTTCCTCCTATTATTTTCATACATATTTATCCCAGTGTAGAGTACAGCAGGGTAATTATCTTGGGATAAATTTTGACTCCCATTTCCGGAGTTTCTATTAAAATTACAATTATGTGGTTCATTTGAATAGAGGAACATAAGAATTATCTTGTATATTCATAAGTAATTGCAAAGGCTCTTTGGGGCAGTACTGTCTCAGGAATTACCTGGAAATTAAAACAAAATAAGTAATGGCATTCTAAAAATATTTATTTATTTATTTATTTATTTTTATACAGCAGGTTCTTATTAGTTACCTATTTTATACATATTAGTGTATATATGTCAATCCCAATTCCCAGTTCATCCCACCACCACCACCACCCCCCACCCTGCTTTCCCCGCTTGATGTCCATACATTTGTTCTCTACATCTGTGTCTCTATTTCTGCCTTGCAAACTGGTTTATCTGTACCATTTTTCTAGATTCCACATATAGGTGTTAATATACGATATTTGTTTTTCTCTTTCTGACTTACTTCACTCTGTATGACAGTCTCTAGGTCCATCCACATCTCTACAAATGACCCAATTTCATTCCTTTTTATGGCTGAGTAATATTCCATTGTATATATGTATCATATCTTCTTTATCCACTCATCTGTTGATGGGCATTTAGGTTGATTTCATGACCTAGCGATTGTAAATAGTGCTGCATTGAACATTGGGGTGCATGTGTCTTTCTGAATTATGTTTTTTTCTGGATATACGCCCAGTAGTAGGATTGCTGGGTCATATGATAATTCTATTTTTGTTTTTTTAAGGAACCTCCATACTGTTCTCCATAGTGGCTGTATCAGTTTACATTCCCACCAACAGTGCAAGAGGGTTCCCTTTTCTCCTCACCCTCTCCAGCATTTGTTGTTTGTAGATTTTCTGATGATGCCCATTCTAACTGGTGTGAGGTGATACCTCATTATAGTTTGATTTGCATTTCTCTAATAATTAGTGATGTTGAGCAGCTTTTCACGTGCCTCTTGGCCAGCTGAAGGTCTTCTTTGGAGAAATGTTTATTTAGGTCTTCTGCCCATTTTTTTATTGGGTTGTTTCCATTTTGAATATTGAGCTGCATGAACTATTTATATATTTTGGAGATTAATCATTTGTCCATTGATTCATTTGTAAATATTCTCTCTCATTCTGAGGGTTGTCTGTTGGTCTTGTTTACAGTTTCCTTTACTGTGCAAAAGCTTTTAAGTTTCATTAGGTCCCATTTGTTTATTTTTGTTTTTATTGCCATTACTCTAGGAGGTGGATCAAAAAAGATCTTGGTGTGATTTATGTCAAAGAGTGTTCTTCCTATGTTTTCCTTTAAGAGTTTTATAGTGTCTGGTCTTACACTTAGGTCTTTAAGCCATTTTGAGTTTATTTTTGTGTATGGTGTTAGTGGGTGTCCTAATTTCATTCTTTTACATGTAGCTGTCCAGGTTTTCCAGCACCACTTATTGAGGCTGTCTTTTCTCCATTGTGTATTCTTGCCTCCTTTATCAAAGATAAGGTGACCATACGTGCGTGGGTTTATCACTGTGCTTTCCATCCTGTTCCATTGATCTATATTTCTGTTTTTGTGCCAGTACCATATTGTCTTGATTACTGTAGCTTTGTAGTATAGTCTGAAGTCAGGGAGTCTGGTTCCTCCAGTTCCATTTTTTTCCCCTCAAGATTGCTTTGGGTATTCAGGGTCTTTTGTGTCTCCATACAAATTTTAAGATTTTTCTTGTTCTAATTCTGTAAAACATGCCAAGTAATGGTAAAGTACTTTCTCATTTAAATGTTTTGTATGAATGAAAAAGAAAAAGTAAATTCAATTATCCACCAGGAATCTGGACAGCAGATTTAATTAATAAATGATCATTTAACCTCACTCATTCCATCCCCTAAATGAGAGCATAGTGTGGATTTCCACAGACCCTTTAAAAAATATAGGCACCAATACAAAATATGCTGCCCATACTGAGAAAATCCATCCAGTTCCTGAACTGTATTATAAGCTCTAAATTTATCCAGATCTAAATGGTGCTGCTTTACTTAAAAACAATCAGAAGTGGGGTGGTCACAAGCTATCAAAATCTAATTTCCTTCTTTTACATAGTGAATAATTCATGAGAATGCTTTTCTAAAGTAACCATGTTTTTCAGTCCCCCCCCACCCCCTACCCCATACCAGAATGATGGAAGATGGTCACATGCGCAGCAAGCTCCCATTAGCACACCCAGACTTTAGAAAAGAAAAAAAAGAAATTAAAATACTATGGGTGTGTTTAGTATCACTACACCATGTATTCCATTGAACAGTATCTGCCGAGCACACGATTGATTTGTAAGTATCCTAAGGGCTTCCCAGAAATGGTTGAGATAGAGGGTTCTGTAAAGGACAGGATTTTCTGTAGGCAAGCAAGTTGCTAAGAAAAACTGGTAAAGTCATGTTAAATAGTAGTTTTTAATTGTTGCTTATGTTAATGGTGCAGTAATAATGTTTATTCACTCTGGACTGTTGCATAGATACATAGACTGTGGGTGGTGTACCATTCTGTGTAGACTTGTTGTTATAAATTCACTGGACAGGAAAATAAAAATGATCAGTCTTCATGCAGGGATAACTTCGTGTTCTAAATTAATAATGGCTTTTACTTTTTCATTTGTTTTTAGTTTGTTTTGTGTTTAAGACAATTTTTTTAGAGAAGTTTTAGATTTACAACAAAATTGAAAGTTACAGCAATTTCTCATGCACTCCCTGCCCCCACACAGGCATAGTCTCCCCTGTTATCAACCTCACTCACCAGAGTGGTACATTTTTTACTAAGGATGAACCTACACTGATACATTACAAGCACCCAAAGTCTGTATTTTACCTGAGGGTTCATTCTTGGTATTGTATGTTCTATGTGTTTGAACAAAAGTATAATGACATGTATTCATCCTTATAACATCATACAGAGTATTTTTACTGTCCTAAAAATCCTCTGTGCTTTGCCTATTCATCTTTCTCCGGCACTCCCACCACCTTCCCACAACTCCATCAACCACTGTCATTTTTACTATCTCCATAGGTTTGCCTTTTCCAGAATGTCATATAATTGGAATCATATAGTATGTGTCTTGTCAGATCAGCTTCTTTCACTTAATAATATTCATTTAAGTTTCCTCCATATTGTTTCATGGCTTAATAGCTCATTTCTTTTTAGCACTGAAGAATATTCCATTGCCTGGGCATACTATGGTTTATTCATACATTCATCTACTGAAGGACATCTTGATTATTTCCAAGATTTGGTAGTTATGAATAAAGTTGTTATAAACATCCACATGCAGGTTTTTGTGTGGACATAGTTTTCAAACCCATTGGGTAAATACCAAGGAGCATGAGTTTTTGTGTGGACATAGTTTTCAAACCCTTTGGGTAAATACCAAGGAGCATGATAAGGTAAGACTTTGTTTAGTTCTGCAAGAAACTGTCACATTGTCTTCCAAAAGGTCTGTACCATTTTGAATTCCCACCAGCAATGAATGAGAGTTCTGTTGCTCCATGTCTTCAGCAGCATTTGGTGCTGTCAGTGTTTTGATTTTGGCCATTTTAATAGGTGTGTAGTGGTATCATTGTTTTAGTTTGCATTTTCCTGATGACATATGATGAGGAACATCTTCTCACGTGCTTATTTGCCCTCTGTATATTTTCTTTGGTGAGGTGTCTGTTAAAGTCCTTGGCCCATTTTTTAAATTGTGTTGTTTGTTTCTTATTGCTTAGTTTAAGAGCATTTTGTACATTTTGGGTAACAGTCTTCTATCAAATGTGTTTTTTGAAAATATTTTCTCCCAGTCTGTAAATAATGGTTTACTTTTCAAAATATATGTTGATGTTTTACTTTCAGTAACAAATTGCTTCAGACAGATTTTCAAATGATTATCATATTTGAACATATATCATGTGTATTGTGACACTGCAATTTAAACATTTTTTTAGAGATGGACTGTCCAATACTGTAGTCTCTAGTCACATGTGGCTCTCGAATACTTGAAATGTACTAATATGACTGAGAAACTAAATTTTTTATTTTACTCAATTTTAATTAAAATGTAAGAAGTGATCCTAATTCAGTTGTTGGAAAACTTTTAAATATATGTGAAATTACTTGAATATGTGAATCTACCTTTTCAACTATAAATTTTATGAAATCTAAATGTCTATGAAGCATTTCAAAATAAAATTTAGAATCTGAGTGGAAGTGTGCTGTTAGTATAAAATGCACATTAAATTTTGAGGACTATATGGAAAAAAGTACAATATCTCATCAAAAACTTTTATGTTGATGATATGTTGAAATGACAACATTTTAGACATACTGGATTAAATAAAATATATTATTAAAATTAATTTAACCTGTTTATTTTTTACTTTCTTAACGTGGCTGCAAGAAAATTTTAGTTTACATATATAGCTCACATTATTTTTCTATTGGGCAGTGCTGATTTAGAGTACCACAACAACAAGGTCCATTTGTTTATTTGGCATGTATCGTAGGCAATTTACTAGCCACTGGGGATTCAATAATGAGCAAGCCACACCAGGCATTTGCTTGCTCTCATGGAGCTTATATTCTAGTACTGGAGAAGATAATATACAAATAGATAAATAAATAAACCAATTCAGCTGTGTGTTTCAGAGAAAACAGAACAGGGTAATCTGATATAATGACAGTTGTGAGGGTTGGCAGCTCTAGATTGGGCAGTCCAAGAAAGTCAGTCAAAGGAGGTGAACAGTTGAGCTGACACTTGAGCAATGAGAAAAAGACAGCCATGGAAAGACCAGAGAAAATAATGTTCCAGACACAGGGAATAGCAGGAGTTGCTGGTTTCATACCCATTCATGACAAGTTTACCCAAATATGACCACCATCAGTAAACCATGACAAAGTATTGATATATGTTCCTATAAACCATGACCAAAGTACAGATATATGTTCCTGGTGATAAGAGTCTAAGCTCCATTAAGGCAGGGGATTTCATCTAGATTTTTCACTGATGTATATCAAGTAACCAAGTATTCAATAAAATGCATGAAGGAAAAACTAGTTTGGTGGGTTAGTGAGAGTCCAGCAACACTCCTGTAAAAATACTTCAAGAATATTTCTGTGGGCCAGTAGCCTCATGTCCTTATCTCAACATATTTAGTGCCTGATCATTGTTGGAGAAATGGTAGAGTTGAGATTTGCTACAAACGAACATTAGCTCCTTTAATGATTTCATATAAACAGGAATCGTAGTAACCTATATATAGTAAAGAGCCTTGGCAATGAAAGAATTAAGATGTGGGAGGGTAGTTGAGCCTACATGAAGGAATTTCATGAAATCAATTGTGTAGAATAACAAAATAGGCTCGACAGAATTACTTACTTGAAGAGATGCTATCTTTAAAAACAGTTCAATTTATGTTCCAAATACATGAGCCATCCTGTGAAATGCTAATATTCTTCTATGCACAAGTCCACTAAGTTATGTATCATGTAAGGTAGAGAATTCTTTCTAGACAATAAGCTGTCCAGAAATTTAAAGCAGAGGCACACACCTCATATTTTATGCATCTGCTCTGCAGGGTAACTGGGAATACAAGCAACTGCCTAGTTCCTCCATAATTTATCTTCATCTCAGTTCCTAATACTTACTCTTTCTGCATAAATAAGATAGAACGTTCCCTCATCAAATAACCATCACCTTTCACCACAGAGTCCGATGGACTGCTGTGTGAGTAAAGGGGTATATAATAAGGAGAATCACACTAAAAAAAATTTAATGTTATACAACCTTGGGTTCAACACTTTTTAAAGAATATTCTCTTACAAGGACCTAATATATAACACAGGGAACTCTACTCAATATTCTGTAATAACCTAAGTGGGAAAAGAATCTGAAAAAGAATATCTGAAAAAGATATATGTATATGTATAACTGAATCACTTTGTTGTACACCAAAAGCTAACTCAACATTGTAAATCAACTATATTCCAATATAAAAATAAAAATTTTTTAAAAAGAATGAAGGGGAAAAAAAAGAATATTCTCCCTTTGTATTAAGGAAGAGAATTCAGATTTAACCAAAACTTTAGTGGTCATCCTTTCCTGAAAACTAGTAGAAATTATACTGTTTATATTTTCAAACCTAGTTTCAATTATAAACTAGGTTTATAGTTTGGCATATAATTTTCACAAAATCTTTTTTTCAAGCATACTATGTCCAAGGCACTAGGCTAGTCATGGGGAGGGAGTATAATAATAAATAACACATGATTTCTGCCTCTCCTTAATGATCCAAATTTCCATTCTAGTTACCAGCCTGGGACCACAGTAAAAATACAATATAAAACCTTTTTTAGATGTTTTGCTTTGACGATCATCTTAATATGGAAATTTTTTTGCACAAGAGGCTCTTGCTGCTCTTCTAAATTTTTTTTTACACTTTTAGCATCTTTTATTAGCGTATACTGTGGAAAAGATAAGCAATACCTTCATTCCATACCCAGTTCCCCCTCATTCCTAACCTCCATTCTTCATCCTGAACTTTATCCCATTCATGATTCAAAGTTCCTAGTACTTTACTCATTCACCAAATATTTGCTGGGTTAATGCATTAATGAACACAAGGAATGAGGTATGGATTTAGGGTACAATAATCATGCTTAATGTTTGTGTATGAGTTTTAAAACAACAAAGCAGTGGGTTCAAATCTGTGTTTTACAAAGATATAGTGGCACTCGGAAGGGTGGATTATAAAGGGTAGAGTAAGCAGATGTAAATTCACTTACAAGGTGAGAGTTAAGAGATGGCGTGGGGCTGATCAAAAGTAATGGCAATGAGATAGCGGGAAAACAGTGGAAGAAACTGAGAAATGATATAGGAGGGGTTTAGGAAGCTCCTTCCTTCTGGAAGAGCCTGGTTCCCATAGACAAAGCACATGGGAGAAAATTTGCCTTTGTTTAGGAAAGGAATTCCCACAGAGAGGACTATGCTTTTGTTCGTGAATATTCAAATACAGCATTAAAATGCACATACGAAGCCAAACTCTTTCCCCCCCACCCATCCACCGAGATGTGGGAAGGGATATTCAAGGACCAGAGTCTCACTTTGTTTTGGAAATGTGGACATGGGGAATGTGGCCCCAGACCCCCAGTTCTGACTTGGGGGGACAGACACTCTCTAGTTCAGACCAGCTGCTTTGCACTTTGCTCTACGATGGACAGCTTCCATGGAATGTATCCCTCTGACCTTTGCCTGTGTTTATTTCTTTTGGAGGAAATGAGGGTATTTTTTCTGACAATTTTTAAGTTGAAGAGGAAACATACACAATCACTGGATAATAAGGAGTAGAGACAAAGCCACAATGAGAGGGAGTGTTTTCACGGCATGTGTGTGGTAGGTTAAGGAAGAGATCATGACAAGGCTCTCCTTTTATTGAAGCAAAGTTCCTATATCAATGCATTGCCATTACCAATGTTTTAGGGTTTGTCAGAGTTTTAAGATGAAATTCTGGCAAAAAATTTCAACATATTTCACTTGATAATCTCTCCCCACAGACTGATGGGAATGTTTAATATGAGAATCGCTTTACATTTCCTAGATTTAAGAGGCACTATAAAGGTAACCCTGTATTAGTTTGTGTACCATTCATTGAACATATGTTCACAGTGACTGATCATTGACTTTTTGACTTCAAAACAGTGATGGTTTTGAAAAGAGTGAGTAAGTCGGTAGGCTATGAGTCAGTTAAGAAGATAGTAGCTAATTACAGAGTTTTACTCTGGCTTCAAGTGTGCTGCATAACTTCTTCAATTGCCCTCTTTCTCATAAAAGGGAGGCTTCCTGCTAAGTGTAGTAGGTGCAAGTGGGAACCAACTAAAGAGCTGGCAAAGCACTTTCTGAATGTAGAGTGTGCCCTACTTTTTCTTTATGTAATAAAGCAAGCATCATTATGAAGAATTGACTGTAGGCAAAAGTGAAAATATTAACTAGGAAAACCAGAATGGAATGTACAAACGAGCCAGAAGACATCACCAAGAAAATGTCCAGAGAGAGACAGAAACACACATACACATACTTAAGTTTGTTCTCGTCTGGCTGTGAGCTCTTTGGAGGTAGGAATTGTATCTTATTCATCCTTGTATACCCAGGCTTAGCACTCTGTATGACTTGGTAGTTCTATAGAGTTCAGTGTTGAATTAGGAGGAAATCAATCAGATTGATTTTGATCATATTAAAGTGTAAAAGACAAATAATATCTTAACATTACTAAAAGTGTTCACATCTTTTAAAATGATCCTGATTAACTCCTCAAAATTGTTTGCGACAGAGTAAAGGGGAAATTTTCAGGTGTAGGGGATAAACCATGGAACAAAAGAACCGGTTTGGCTCCCTGAAGTTGTAGTAGCATGTAAACTAACTTGTGCTTGTAGGAACTCTTTTCAATCCACAAGTAAAGAGCACACCTTGTCTCTTCCAAACTTCTGTTCATATCCTCGCTTTTACCAATCTCTCAGCCCAGTTACATTCTACATGCTTTATAAATTGTACACATATTGTGTTTTAAATTACATAAATAGAGCTAAAGGCAAAGAAGATATTCAGCTGTGTATTCATTAAATGTCTAATAATTACCAGTCTCTATGCTTGATGCTGTGGCACAAGAATGAATAAAACAAGCAGAGAAGGCACATGAGGATTGTGAGCTTCCTGAAGAGGAGGGATGTGCATCCAGAGTGTTTCTGGCTGACAGTAGGCATAGTTCTTGGTTCATAATAGGCACTTGGGAAATAATGTTTAGGAGAGAGAAGAAGGAAAAAGAGGTCCGGGAGGAGGAATAGAAAAAGAAGAAAAGAATAAAGAAACGAAGGAGAAGAGAGGAAGGGAAAGTGAGAGAGCATGCTTGAGATGAATACGTGGATACCCTGAGGTTGTAGACAAAATGAGGATCACGTACTAGAATGAAAATATGACATAGTGGCAGATGCCACAATAGGTGCTAACTGTGACTTGATGCTGATACAGAGACAAAACAGGAGCAACCCATCCAAGAACGATTTTGATTACAAGGAAACACTGAGTATTCTTTCTGGGAGGCACTTTTGCTCTGGGACTTCACTCCAGTGAACTCTGATCGAGTAAAAAAGCACAAGTGTCAGGAATCTGTGAATTATATTTGCCATCTGGGTGTTAACTTCCTTCTTGACAAAAATCCTCCCTCACTGGGTGAAATGTGCATTCCTGCACTTATTCAGTGGTTTGCTAAGATTTTCCAAATCTATATATTATTACCCCTACTACAAGACTCTTGATAATGATTTTTATGTTATAAAGGTATGATCATTCTTTAAAATGTTGTCATTATGTTAAGTTTTTTATTCACTTTTGAACACTAACATACTTGTGACATTTTTCTGGTTGCCTTATAAACAGTGTTATATAAAAGAAAGATTCATGAGCTCTGGAGTTAAGACATGTTGAAATTCTGTTTCCACTATTCACTAGCTTGTGACCTTTGGTAAGCTAGCTGATTTCTCTGACACTTAGCTTTCTCATCTGTAAAACTGGGAAGCTATATTTGATGGTATTGTTTAAGTTAACAATCTTAAATTTCAGATATTTTATATGTTGCCTAGCTAACTCGACATGAGTCAGTTAGTACTGAAAGTAATAGTAGTAATAATAAAGTACCAGAAGACAAACCACATACTTGGGATGTGAATCCTGGGCTGGGAAGAATTAGGAAATTTTCTCTAATGCAGAATAGTCTTACTTTCAGTCATCTTTGGTTTAGAAGTCTCAAAAGTTTGAGCTTTCTCCAAGCAATGATTCGGGAGTGAAAGTTCAGTCGTGAGAGCACAGAAATTCATGGAATTCAAAAGGAGTTTTCTTGATATCCATGATTCAGAACAAGAAATTTTTTTCCTCAAGAACATGATATCATTAGCATTATACCATGTTAATTCTCCTTTCCTCTCACTGGGATAAATTTTCCTCCCCAAATGGAAATATTTTAATGTTTTTTTTTTAAAAATTAATATATGCTTGATATAAAAATTCAAACAATATAGATATAGAGGAGAAAGGAATTGTTCCACTCTCCAGATCATTTCTTTTAGTGATTCAGTGAATATTCTTTCAATCTAGGCACATGAAAACAAACACATGGAATCTGAGTATGAATTTTTACTAAAGACACTGGATGATACGTCAAGACTTTGTACACACATGCTTTCCCATAACTGTCATCTTCACTTAGTAATGTACCATGGTCATCTCTTCATGTCAATGAATATAAATCCATCTCATTTAAAAAAATTTGCGGGCTTCCCTGGTGGCGCAGTGGTTGAGAGTTCGCCTGACGATGCAGGGGACACGGGTTCGTGCCCCGATCCCGGAAGATCCCACATGCCGCGGAGCGGCTGGGCCCGCGAGCCGTGGCCGCGGAGCCTGTGTGTCCGGAGCCTGTGCTCCGCAACGGGAGAGGCCACAGCAGTGAGAGGCCCGCGTACAGAAAAAAAAAAAAAAAAAAAAAAAAATTTGCTGCCAAGTATGCCATTTACATATGTGCCATGTTTTAACCAATACTTCCACTTTTCATTCTTAAAAAAAAACTTCAGTAAACATTGTTTTACATATGTATCTTTGTCTATTTGTGTTACTATTTCTGTAGAATAAATGCCTAGAGATAGAGTTGAAGGGTCAATGGATATACACATTTTAAATGATGATACGTATTATTGAATTGCCCCCAAAAGAGGTTATGCCCTTTAACCTCCCACCAACAGTGAATGATATTACCTATTTCTTCTCAATGGAATTGGCTCAAAATGGGGCTTGTTTTCAATGGGACTTATCATTTGAAATAGTCAACATGGGTACAAGGTGAGTAGACAACAGAACACAAACTTGAGTATGAGGCTGTCTACCCATGATCGTCAAGGGCCTGGCTTAGGAAAGGTAAATGAATTGTAAGGAGAAATAAGTAATATTATGTACCGTGTTCATGGTCTGCTGCTTTAAAAAAAAAGTGTAAAGGCCATTAAAGCAACTTCTTTTGAGAAGGCTTAGGGGAAATGGTGAGACATTTTCAAGTTCCAGTCAGAGAGAGGTGGAATATCCAATCTTTAGTCATGTATTTTCATCTGCTTTCCAAATAATAAGGCAGGAAAATTACAATGATTATATTTTGGTCATAACTATTCTCTCAAGACAAATCAAGAGCTCAAAAAGTATGGTTTTTCCATTTGTGCCTTCTGGGGAGTTGAGAATTTGCTCTTATAGTTCCCAATGGAGATAATTTATTAGTAAGTATAGGAAGCAAGTTTGAAATATTGTATTTTTCTGGGATTAAAAAACTTACTATGATTCTAATCCTCTTGGAATGCTTATTCCCTTTAGTGTATAAGTATTAGAGATTGCCTTACACAGATTAAGAGACTTGGTTGCATGAGTGGGTTTATCAGTCAGGGAAATAAGTACCCTAATCAAATTAAGTGTAAATCTGCAATGAATATATAATAATCAAAGGTGCATTGAAACAGTGTTGGAGTTCCTTTAACATAGAAACAGAGAGAAAAATCTAGCATAAAATCTGATTTAAAATTCAGGAAACTGTGGATTGTGTTTCCTAACATTATAATCTCCATGCCCAAGGGTGCACCATTGGGACTATGTGCCCTTTCATTACCCTCCCATGGTGGTGTACACCATGAAGCTGCAAGAATTCTACCAAGAATAATTGTTTGGCTTGCATAAAGCCATCAGTCATTCTTCAAAGACATATCAATGAATACAAATGCTGAAAACCTCCTTCAAACAACTCTATTAAAAACTGCTACTAGGGTCAGATATTGGTAAATGAAAAACTCCAGGTAAAAACAGTTTCATCTAATACAAATAAAATCAACCCCCTGATTATTTCTGCATGGATTAACCATTAGTATGTGTGTAAAGAACCATGAATTTCTTTGACATGAGTTGATTTTTTTTTCAAGGATTTCTTTTATCTCCGTTTTTCCCCTGGAGAAATCTTTTAATCTTATAATCTTTTGGTTATAAGTTTTGGAGGTTGTAAATTTATTTATGCACTGAAGCCTGTCCTTTTTCAAACGATCATTGAAGCTTATATTTTTAATATGTGTTATTTTTCCAAGATATTCCCTGGAATATATTTACTTCTGCTCCTTAGAATGTTCCTAATTATTTATTTCTTAAATCATCAAAGAAAGGAGTTCTGGCTTAGGGAAAACATCTAATATGAAGTACTCCTTTAAAAAATTTTTTACTTTGTCATTAATGTGTCTGAGTTTTACTATAAAATGTGTTTCTTTCCCTTTCCTGCTTTAGCTAAAGGAAGAGATTTTTCAATAATATTAACAGGCAAGACTATACACTTAAGCATTCCCAGGGATGCCAAAGTGGAATTTCCCTTCATCCAAATTTCTTCAGGGTTTCGATTCCCAACTGCCCTAAAACTTGGAAACAGCTATTCCAGCTCTGATCTTTCCCCTAGATATCTTGCCAAATTCTGCAAATGTCATTCTTGCTTCTTTCCAAATCACACTCAGGGACATTGTCCTCACTTTTTTCTAGATGGCTTTTTTCCTTGTCCTTTGACATACTTCTCAGTTCCTCAGGACTACAGAACATAGACTATTTTAAATCGAGTCAATGACACATTCTCATTTCCTAATATTCATGATTTTTTAAAAATTCTGATATATGTATTGTCTTTATTCAAAAATAACATTCTATTAAAAAAAATCACTGAAAAGTAGTCCAAAGTGCAACCCACTATTCCATAGCTGCAAAGATATCTGGAACATAAAACCGTAATGAACAGATCTTCTTAAAAGTACATTATTCCTTCTAATTGATGGATCATTGCCTAATAACATGATTTGGAACTGCAAACAAAAAAAATCTAACTATATAAAAGAAGGCATATGATAATTTTACATGTCTTATGTAGACTCAACTTTTTGATGTTTTTAAGTTAACTTTTACAAAAATGTGCTTTTATCCTTTATGGACTATAAAATATGCTATTCTTAAAATGTTTACTCTTCTTAATTTTCCCCCTAGGTTCCTTTAATTACTGCAATTTTATAATAACACCAAGAAAATGATAAGAAAAATCATAGAATTATGCTGCTGTCCCTGAATTCTAGTAAATTTTCTTTGTTTTACAGATGAGAAAATAGATCCCCAATATGTAGTATGGCTTGTCCTAATTCACAAAGATACTAACTCAGCCAGCATCAAAACAGAATTCTTTTCATTTTCTCTGTAAGCTGTCTGCCATATTGAAATTTTATTTTCCCAGTGTTATTCTATTTTCCCGAAATTATTGTCCAATATATATCATGCTAGAAGTTATAATACTCACCATGTATATTGAACACATTGAAATATCTCTTTAGATTTTTTTGATGATGTTGTCCCTTGCTTCCTCTGCCCCAGCTTCCACAGCAACAAAGACAGTAAAACATAAATAACACTGCATTCCTAGAAGGATTGTGGATGCTAACATCAGCATCAATGCAGGGATTGGGGTCCCCATCATATCTCTATTCAGTTTACTTACCTGTCTAGCCCCTGTGAAAACTAGATGGATCATGGAAGTTGATGACGGACTAACCATCAACTTAACCAGATGGTATCTCCAAACAAAGCTGATGTGCCAGCTCTGGTATTTTTACTGCATCAGACTAGCACAGTCAGAGATCTAAGCAAGCAGTCATGGTCAGGTGGGGCTCCCACACGGGTAGCAGGATGACAATGACAGGACACTACTTGGGTCTCCACCAGAAGGCTGATTAACAATAACTAGGCCCAGCTGCTTGAGTATGGCAGAGAGTTCAGTACAGTAGTCTGCAAAGTAGGCACTGGGTCCCATAAATAAGAAGGAAGCCCAATTACCAGAATCTAGACACTGATGCTCTGGAGGCTGGGCTGGGAGTTTGGAGGGTGTGACAGTGCTGTCTTCAGTGAGGACTGAGATGTAGCTTGTGCTTCCTGGGGACAGCAAAGCTGAGTCTTCAGGAAAGGATGAAGTGGCCTCAAGCACTGGGAGGGATATAATGAGTGACCAGGGCCTAAACAGGTCATAATAACCATGAACAGTTCCCACCCTCCCTCCCCTAACTGGGCTTTTAAGGTCACTTTTTTTCTGTGTATTTCTTCAGATATGTATTTTATTTTAATGTCTATCTACTACCAGCTACTATTATTACTTTTACTTTTATTAATATTAATGATAATAACATTAAAACATGGTTAAGTCTATTGGGGAGACTAGACTTTAAAATAAATAAATGTAATATAGAGTTATAGGTACTATGGTACAGGTATGTACAAGATTCAGAAGGAAGAATAATTCTACTTGGAATAGTCATAGAAGACTTGACAGGTTGGCTCACATTTTAACTTAAGGTCCACCAAACAGTCACGAAAAGAATGTTGCAGGCAAAGGCGTTTCTTTACACTCTGTGAATCGAGATGGTAGGCAAGGGGGGAAACGTACAAAGAGGCGACATGACAAATAGCATTAGATCCTTTGCTGAAGAGTCTGGATTTGGTATGGGTAAATTACTGAGAAGAGTTTTAAGCTACAGAGATTTGAAGATTGTTAAGCCACTGAGAAAACACAATTTACTTTTTATAAAATTCATTCTAGCAGCACTATGGGAGTTGGGGCTGGAATCAAATTGGGAAAAGGGAGACAGACAAGCCAGGGAGAACCTGAAGGCAAGAAGACTAAGGAAGAGCTGTTAAAATATCAGGAGGGAGGGGATGAACATCTGTATAGCCTGTGTTTTTTAACTGAGATTCTCCCATCTTAATCCTGAGCAAGATACACCCGGAAACCCACCCTATCCCTGACAGGCACCCTCTCCACCCTCACTCTCTCTCTGGCAATGGGGTTGTCCAGATACAGGTTGGTATGGCATTTGGAAGCCTTTTGGAACTGACCCTGGACCAGAAACCACTGAGCCTCTCAAATCATTTCCCTTCTGCTTCCTTTTTGCTAAACCTTGAATGGAACAGCATACCTTAAAATGAGGTACACTGGCCACCTGCTTCTGAAGCACCTTGGGGGCTTATTAAAATGCCTATTTCTGGACCCCTCACAGAAATCAGAATCCCTTGGGGTTGGACATCAAATCTGTACTTTTTACAGTCTCCCCAGGGGAGAGTGACTTTGAGAAGCCTTGCAAGAGACCACAAGATAAGGGGTCCTTAAACATAACTAATCCTCTAACTGACTTGGGAAATTTTAAAAAGTAGTCTTTGAGGCCCCATCCCTCCAGAGATCTGAAAGCCTAGGGTGGAGTGTGGAGTCCTCACACAGCAAGATCCCTGCTGGAGCTGGGATGCTATCAGGTTTGAGAACCATTGCCTAATATTGCCTTCTTGGTAAATTACCCTTATGCTCCTTGAATAAATGAAATAATTAGTCACAAACCTTTCCTTGTGTAATTACAAAGGGATGGCTGAGTTGCCATTTTATTGAATTACCACAGAAAGATTTTGAAAAACAGACTAAGATGAAAGAGGAAGGTCCTTCTCACAACTTATTACTATTAAGAGATAGCTTTGAGAAGAAATAACTCCCAATGACCCCAGCACTTCTTAATGTATGCCTGATAAAAGGTACATCAGGCAGAAGACCACCTGACATGGGACAAAGCATTGCCTTTGATCTAATCACTTGTATCAGAGACCTTCCTTCTCCAGCTCCTCCTTCATTTGGCTCAGAAATCTAGAGGAACTCCCTTTAACTATGTAATGTTTGTGCTTCCAGTTCAGAAAGCAAGGGTCATCATTTTTCCACTTGCTCATCTGCCATGCTGTGTGAGGATTTTAGGGCCTAGACATGATCTAATCCAATAATGGACCTGCTTGGGATGAGAGAAGAATTGGGGTAGGGTAAGAACTTTGGATGAATTCAATACCAACTAATAATTTTAAGCAAGAAGACAGCAATGAAAAAAATACCTTCCTGGGTTTGTTCACCATATCAGAATCAAGTCTAAGGACTGCAGTAGAGAGTTTATGTGAGTTACAATGAGATTAAAAAGTTGAAAGGGAAAGTCCTACAGAAACAGAACATTATGCTATGAGTTATCAATTAAACTGGATCTGGCTCCACTACTTATTTTTTCCTGGTTTAATGAAACCCTCATGGGATGGACTATTAAATTTCTTTGCTCCATAAGACACACTTGTGAATACATGGAGGGAGATTGTACTGGTTTCAAAATGATGAAAAGATGCTCTTGGAAGATTTAAGTTCCAAGCTTTAATTTACCATGGTTGAATTAAAGTCTACTTAGACATATTTCCAGCAAGAGACATCTTAAGAACTTGCAAGTACAAAAGAGGGTGAGCTTTTGCCTCAGGTAAAATGTGAGCCATCTCATAATTTCTATCATTTAAACCTTCATGAAAAGAGAATAACCCAAGAACTCACATAACTATTCTTTCTAATGCCAGGGAGACCAAGAAGATAATTTCTTTTGAAGCATACCCTGCCACTAATAAGGCTGCTCATCCATTTGGCCTGGAAATTCCAGAAAAGTCTTGGAAAGAAAAATCTCCCTGTGATCTAGAAATATTTAATTCATTATTATTAGGGAAGGACAAGAAATATTTTACTGAAAAAGTACCACTTGAGCTGAATATTGTTGGATAATACAAGTTTGCCAGATGGAGGAGGAGGGGAAGGGCATTCTAGGAGTGTGACATGTGGTGATTAATTAAAAAAAGTACATGTTTTAGTGTCCAAAAGTATGTGGGGTGGGGGGGTGAAGAGGAGAGCATAAGGTGCTGTGTTTGGGGCCGGGTCATCCTAGCGGGTGGATATGGAGCTGTAGGTCAGGCCAGGTTGTTTGTCAGCAACAGGAACATCATCAACTCTTTCCAGTAGGGGAGTTAGTTGGGAAATCCGATTCAAGTTTTAAGGAGGTAATTCTAGTTGCAGAGTGGCTTAGTTTAAGGAATGACTGGCAGCTGTGACTAGAGACCAATTAAAAGGCTAATGCAATTGTCTAAAAGAAAAATAAACAGGGGGTGCATTAAGATGGAAATAAAGGGGGCACCAGAGGTTACAACGATTTGCCTAGGATCACACAGAGAGGGTTTTTTGATCTGTAGTCCTGTGGCTTTTCATACTCCACCCCCTTTACTATTGTATCATCGTTTGCTGTCATTTGCTTTTTTCAAAACTCTGTCTTCTTATCTCCTGCTCCCACATGGCTGATCGCAGTCTCCCTTCTCTGAAATACCATTTCACTAATCACATCCTGACTTGCATCAGTTGTACACTTGTTTGAAATAGGATTTTTTTCCTGCTTTGAACCCAGCTTTCAATGTTACCGCTTATCACTCCACTTAGGATCCAAAGAAGTATATTAAGAGGAGACCAAATACATTCTTCCCATCCACGACCATGACTTCTGCCTTAATGACATAAACTATGAAATGCAGAAACTTCACAAAGACCCTTTACTTTTCCAAAAGAGCCTGATCCCAAGTGAAATATACAAGCAACTCTTAACTTCCTTCCTCAGGCCCCCACTATGGCCTTTTTAAAATGTTCCCAAAGTGTAGTATTTCCCAAGAAGGAACACAAGTCCCCAGACCTCTTCAGCCTTCAGAGGAAAAGAAAAAAGAGAGAGCAACAGGAATAAAACGTTTACAATTCCTTTCTACCCTTCTGTTAATTGTTTCATGCCTTAGACTTGGTGAAGGGGACAGTCAGGTCATTGCTTTTTGATGACCCTACTCTCTGATCAATGTCAGGGACCAAAAGATGATAAGAATGAGGATGGGATTTTCACCTTCTTGAGAGCAGGGCTGAGGCTCCTACTATACTGTAACTGCTATGGTGGCTTACTTATCATGGATATTTAATTGCAATTAAATAAAGTGTGTTGAATTGAATCCTCATTATAATTTTTGAAAATTTGCATTGGTCTTCATAGTTTTAGAGCATTTCTACACTATCTCCTTCTGTCCTTTCCATAATCTTGTAACATAATCAGTCAAAACCTTACTGATCTCATTACATAAATGATCATTTAAAATGTGGGTTAAAGTAACTTAACCAAGCACCAGTAGGCCGTTAAGTGGCAAGCCAGAACTCAAACTCAGGGTTTTTGACTCAGTATTCTCGTCTCTCCATCATTCCTAGGTCTTCTGTGGGATTCTTATTATGATACTTGCATTGAGGAGCCTGGATCCATAAATATGCATATAGTTTCAAATTTGGGGGCAGTGATGTCAGACCTCCACTTTCTGCCTGTGAAGGAATTTTTGAAAACTTGGAAAATGGGAAAATAGTAGTGATGGGACAAACCAAATATTTGTCCATCTACCCTGAGTTGATGAACACTTAGGTTTAGACTTCAGGTAAGAATATAGCACAAGATGTTCCCTGGTTACCTATTATAACAAAGCATCATCTCCCAAATCCTGCATTTGGGGACCATCTGAGGATCTTGTGAAAAATGGAGAACCCAGGTCCCACCCCCGCTTACTGAGTTAGACTCCCTAGGATTTGAACCCAGAAATCTATATGTTTAAAAATCTCTTTTGAAAGTTTGAAAAAAAATCACTGGACTAAGGACTTAGTCACCTCATTAAACCTCTCTTGATATTTTAGCCTCAGTTGTTTTATCTGAAAAATGGGATAATAAGATCTTACCTCCCTAAAGCTAAGAGGCTAGATCCGATTGTTTCTTCCTGTCCCTCAGGTTTGTAAAACTGGCCATTCAATTATTCATTTTTCTCATCAGTCATTACTGATGATTCATTCATGTTTCCATGTGGTTACATCACTGCCTTTGTCCAAATTCCCTTCTCCAAATCCTTCTTTCATTTACAATCCACCCCTCTGTGAAAGAGTTCCCAAATGCTCCTACCCTGAGTTTATTCCCCTCTCTTCTCTGAACTCTTAAAGCATTTGTGGTCCCAGTGCTGATTTGGCCTGAGGAAGCCATTGCCTTGTGGTGACAACCTTTCTTAAGTCTTTACCCTCAGAGTAAAGACTGTTCTTGTGGATGACAGTGATGTTGACCAACACTATGTAAACTACCATTTCAGTTTGTAATAAGTTGAAAGTACACAAGTTTTATAATCACTTTATGATGTATGTGCAAGCATCATGAAATAGATCCTCTGAAAAATCTACTAATCACAGACTTTAAGCCAGCCTCTTATAGATTTGGACTCATAGGAATCTGCCTTTCATTAGCTAAATGCAGTTAATTCTCCAGTGTCTAGTTCTCTAGATACTTCAATTCAGAAAGAGTATAAAGTATTTTCTAAAACAAAGAGATTATAATTAAACTACATAAAGATGCTAAGTTGAAATTACCAGTCTATGGCTTATGAGAGAAGTAAATATGTTTGAGAAATAATATGTAAAAAGGGTTGTATTCAGCAAGTCAGCTCTTCCCAAGGTGCTCCAAAAATGGATAAGAAAGCAGTAAGGTATATTTTTGACATTGAAACGGGTGGTATTCAACTTCCCCCAAAAAAACAACACCTCTACTTAAACCTCTATTTAAATATCTGCTAAATTTTCCAAAGTCCTTAGTCAAGAGCTCTCTTAACGCAGGACTGCAATAAACAATTGCAATTTTTTATTGTACCCTAGCCTTAAAGTTTGTAAAAGACAATGCTTATATATTACCTGATTGTCAGCTTTAAGATTTCCATTTTATTTTAAAATTATCTGTTTAAAATAATAAGAGGACTTTTGGACTTCCATGGTGGCACAGTGGTTAAGAATCCACCTCCCAATGCAGGGAACATGGGTTCGATCCCTGGTCTGGGAAGATCTCACATGCTGCAGAGCAACTAAGCCTGTGTGTCACAACTACTGAGCCTGCTCTCTAGAGCTCGCAAGCCACAACTACTGAAGCCCACATGCTCTAGGGCCTGTGCTCCACAACAAGAGAAGCCACCACAATAAGAAGCCCGCGCACCACAACAAAGAGTAGCCCCTGCTCGCCGCAACTAGAGAAAGCCTGTGGACAGCAATGAAGACCCAAGTCAGCCAAAAAAATACCTACAAAAGTATAAGAATACTTTTATTTTAAACTCTAACTTTTGAACTTCATGACATTCAGGTTTGAAATTAGAAAGAGAAAATTAATGTCCTGAATAAGCAATTGCATAGAGAAATCCATTGGATATTAGTGACGTCAAGGGGGAGTCAATATTCAAGCACCAGCATTTTCAGAAAGAGCCCTGGTGTCTCTCCAGCAGTTCTCTACACTTTGCTATATTCCTCATTCAAGAGCAGCAAAGACAGTTCTAAGAGATATGTTTATAGCAACACAAGCTTACCTCAGGAAACAAGAAAAACCTCAAGTGAACAACTTAACCATACACCTAAAAGAGCTAGAAAAAGAAGAACAAACAAAACCCAAAGTGAGTAGAAGGAAAGAAATCACAAAGATCAGAGCAGAAATAAATAAAATAGAGACTAAAAAAAAAATATTTAGAAGATCAATGAAAATAAGAGCTTGTTCTTTGAAAAATGCACAAAATTGATAAACCTTTAGTCAAATTCATTTAAAACAGTGAGAAAAATGTAAGTAAGAGAGGGTCCAAATAATTAAAATCAGAAATGAAAAAGAAGTTACAATTGACACCACAAAAATACAGAAGATCATAAGGGACTACTATGAACAACTATATCTCAATAAAATGGATAACCTAGAAGAAATGGACAAATTCCTAGAAATGTACGATCTTCCAAGACTGAACCAAGAAGAATAGAAAGTATGAACAAACCAATTACCAGTCATGAAACTGAATCCATAACTGGAAAACTCCCAAAAAGCAAAAGTCAGGACCAGATGGTTTCGCAGGTAAATTCTACTAAACATGTGAGGAAGAGTTAACACCTATCCTTCTCAAACTATTCCAAATAACTGCAGAGGAAAGAATGCTTCTGAACTCATTCTATGAGACCAGCATCACCCTAATGTCAGAACCAGACAAAGATATCACAAAAAAAGAAAATTACTGGTGAATATCACTGATGAACATAGATACAAAAATCCTCAACAAAATATTAGCAAACCAAATCCAGGGCTTCCCTGGTGGTGCAGTGGTTGAGAGTCCACCTGCCGATGCAGGGGACGTGGGTTCGTGCACCAGTCCGGGAAGGTCCCACATGCCACGGAGTGGCTAGGCCCATGAGCCATGGCCACTGAGCCTGCACGTCCAGAGCCTGTGCTCCGCAACAGGAGAGGCCACAACAGTGAGAGGCCCATGTAACGTGAAAAAAAACAGACAAGACCAAATTCAGCTCAGACTGTCATATTTGAACTCCAAAATTTTAGCAGGTGCCAAATTCTTTTCAGCTGTTGTGATACTCTCAGGTAGATTTAGAATGGTGTTTACAATTCCATTTATTTTAAGACTCTGTCAACAATAAATTTGTTGGCTGATTCTTCTGGGGATAGAAAAAGTTTTATAAGAGTGAAAACAAAATATCTTGAGTAAGTAAAAATTTTTTTAAATATTTTATTGTATAGACCAAGTATTATCTCTCTGCATAAAGAATCACAGGTAAGTTTCAACCTTAAAAATGCACATGAAGCTAATTCAAACCCCTACTGCAAAAAAAAATTATATATATATATATATATATATATATATATATATATATATTAGCAAACCAAATCCAATGATACATTAAAAGAATCAAGGAGGATTTATCCCAGAGATGCAAGGATTTTTCAACATCCTCAAATTTATCAATGTGATACACCACATTAACAAATTGAAAGAAAAAAATATGATCACCTCAATAGATATAGAAAAGCTTTTGGCAAAATTCAACATCCATTTGTGAAAAAAATTCTCCAGACAGTGGGCAGAGAGGGAACATACCTCAACAAAATAAAGGCCATATATTACAAATGTACAGCCAACATTGTACTCAATGGTGAAATGCTGAAAACATTTCCTTTAAGATCAGGAACAAGACAAAGACGCCCACTCTCACCACTTTCATTCAGCAGAGTATTGGAAGTCCTAGCCACAGCAATTAGACAAGAAAAAAAAATATCCAAATTGGAAATAAAATTGTCACTCTTTGCTGATGACATAATTCTATACCTAGACTATCATAAAGACACTGTTAAAAAACTACTAGAACTAATTAATGAATTTGGTAAAGTTGCAGGATAAAATTAATATACAGAAATCTGTTGCATTTTACACACTAAAAATTAACTATCATAAAGAGAAATTAGGAAAGAAATCTCATTTACAATTACATCAAAAAGAATAAAATACTTGGGAATAAGTCTAACTAAGGAGTTAAAATACCTGTACTCAGAAAATTGTAAGACACTGATGAAAGTAATTGAAGACAACACAAACAGATGGAAAGATATACTGTGCTCATGAACTGGAAGTATTAATATTATTAAAATGACCATACTCTGCAAGGCAATCTACAGATTCAATGCAATTCCTATCAAAATACCAATGGCATTTTTCACAGACTAGAACAAATAATTCTAAAATTTACATGGAGATTCAAAAGACTCAAATACCCAAACAATCTTAAGAAAGAAGAACCAAGCTGGAGATATCACACTCCCTGATTTCAAACTACACTATAAAACTACAGTAATCTAAACAACATGATACTGACACAAAAACAGATACATAGATCAATGGAACAAAATAGAGAGCCCAGAAATGAACTCACACTTATATGGGCAATTAATATACAACAGAGGATGTAAGAATATACAGTAGGGAACAGACAGTCTCTTCAATAAATGGTTTTGGGAAAACTGGACAGCTACATGCAAAAGAATCAAACTGAACTGCTTTCTCACACCATATACAAAATAAACTCAAAATGTATTAAAGAAAGACTTAAATGTAAGCTCTGAAACCATAAAACTGCTAGAAGAAAACATAAGCAGTATGCTCTTTGACATCAGTCTTAGCAATATTTTTTTGGATGTCTCCTCAGGCAAGAGAACCAAAAGCAAAAATAAACAAATGGGACTACATCAAACTAAAAAGTTTTTGCATAGCAAAGAAAACTATCAACCAAACAAAAAGGCAGCCTGCTGAATGGGAGAAGATATTTGTGAACAATATATTCAATAAGGAGGGAGTTTATATCCAAAATACACAGAGAACTCGTACAACTCAACATCAGAAAAACAAAAAATCCAATTAAAATGGAGGCAGAGGATCCGAATAGACAGTTTCCAAAGAAGACATGCAGATGACCAACGGGCACATGAAAAGATTCTCAACATCACTAGTCATCAGGGAAATGCAAATCAAAACCACAATAATGAGATATCACCTTAAACCTGTCAGAATGGCTATTATCAAAAAGACAGCTATGTCTGTGAGTCTCTTTCTGTTTTGAAAATAAGTTCATTTGTATTATTATTTTTTTTAGATTCCACATATAAGCAGTATCATATGATATTTGTCTTTCTTTGTCTGGCTTCCTCCACTTAGTATGATAATCTCTAGATCCATCCATGAGATAATGTTGCAAATGGCATTATTTCATTTTTTATGGCTGAGTAATACTCCATTGTATAAATATACCACATCTTCTTTATACATTCATCTGTTGATGGACATTTAGGTTGTTTCCATCACTTTTCTATTGTAAATAGTGCTACAATGAACATTGGGGTACATTTATCTTTTTGAATTATGGTTTTCTCTGGATATATGCCCAGGGGCAAGATTGCAGGATCATATGGTAGCTCTATTTTTAGTTTTCCAAGGAACATCCATATTGTTCTCCATAGTGGCTGTACCAATTTACATTCCCACCAACAGTGTAGGAGGGTTCCTTTTTCTCCACACCATTTCCAGGATTTATTATTTGTAGACTTTTTGATGATGGCCATTCTAACCAGTGTGAGGCTTATGATTACCAAAGGGGAAAGGGGGGTAGGGGAGGAATAAACTAGGAGGTTGGGATTAACATATACACACTACTATATACAAAATAGATAACCAACAAGGACCTACTGTATAGCAAAGGGAACTATACTCCATATTTTATAATAATCTATAATGGAAAAGATTCTGAAAAATATATAAAACTGAATCGCTGTGCTATACACCTGAAACTAACACAATATTGTAAATCAACTATACTTCAATTTAAAAAGAGGAAGAAGAGAGGAAAGCAAAAGAAAAAACAAAAACAAACAAAAAGACTGCAAAAAGAGATCTATATATCTCTATCTCTATATCTATCTATCTGTCTAGATATAAATCACATCTTATTCCTCCATTCATCTATAAATGGGCACTTAGGTTGCTTCCATATCTATCTATCTACCTATTTATATAATGGAATATAACTCAGCCATAAAAATGAATGGAATCTTGCCATTTTAGACAATACGGATGGACCTGGAGATTATTATGCTAAGTGAAATAAGTCAGACAGAAGAAGACAATTGCCATAAGATTTTACTCATATGTGGAATGTTAAAAACAAAACAAATGAACAAGCATAACCAAACAGAAACAGAGTCATAGATACAGAGAACAAACAGATGGTTGCCAGAAGGGAGGGGTTGGGAAGGAGAGCAATAGATGAGGAGATTAACAGGTACAAACTTGCAGTTATAAAATAAATGTCATGGGTATGAAATGTACAGCGTTGGGAATATAGTCAGTAACTATGTAATATCTTTGTATGGTGACAAATAGTAACTAGACATCATGGAGATCTTTTTGAAATGTGTAGAAATATTGATTCTCTATGTTGTGTACCAAGAACTAACATAGTGTTTTAGGTCAATTATACTTCAAAAACAAACAAACTTGTAGAAAATGATATGAGATCTGTGGTTACCAGAGGCAGGGGTTGGGAGGAATGGGGAACTGGATGAAGGCAGTCAAAAGGTACAAACTTCTAGTTATAAGATAAGTGAGTACTGGGGATGTAATATGTAACATGCTAATATAATTACAACTGTTGTATGTTAAATATGAAAGTTTCAAGAGAGTAAATCCTAAGAGTTATCATCGCAAGGGAAAAGAGTTTTTTTCAACTTCTGTAGTGTATCTATATGAGATAATGGAAGTTCACTAAACTTATACTGGTAATCACTTTATGTTGTATGTTGTCCAATCATTGTGCTGTACACCTTAAACTTATACAATGTTGTATGTCAATTATATCTCAGTAAAACTGGAAGAAAAAAAGAAAGCAAGTCAATGGATCAATGCAGGGCAGCATTATGACCTTCATGGTCTTTCATACTCTTTGCCTTCATTGGTCCTTCCCACAGAATAATAACAACATTAAAAATTATTTTTATATAACTTTACTTTATTATTTTAGGCAAATTTAATAAATTGTAAAGGCCCTAAAAATGTTATTCTTTTCTGATGTGAGAAAAAATTTAAAGCACTTTTATAACCCTAAAACTTCATTCTTTTTCTTATGATTTAACAAAATTTAAAAATTTTAATGGGCCTCTAAAAGTATTGTGAGCCATTTGATCTGTGCCACTAAGACTAATAGATAAGTAGACCCTGAATCAATGAAGTAAAGATCATAATTGAAGTGAAATAGGTCTTTTCCACTCTGAACCTTCATTTCTCAGATTTTACCTGGTACTAAAACCCCCTCCATAGTAGCTCAGTGGTGTAGCTCTAATCAAGAGAAATCTGAGAGAATATCTTCAAAATATCTTCACTCTTACACTTGCCTCTCTTATAGGGTTAGTCCTTCTAACTACTATATAGTCTCAGATTTTTGCTGAATTTTAAGTAATTGCCTGGACTGGGAAATTGCATTTATGGGACTAGGTTAAAACCGTTTTCCAGTGTCCTGTGACTCAACTAGTTTGCTTGATATTATTTTGACATTTGATCAGCAATTATATTTCTCACAGGTCTTAGAAAACTCTTAAAGTTTTCCAAGATTGATATTAATTAAGTCAATTTAGTGACTTAACCAAGAATTAATGATAATGATGATGATGATAACTATATTCTGATGTTCTCTTATACATGTTTATTCATTCAAAAAAGGAATACAAATATGTGAATTTTAGTTCAGTTTCTTCCTTACAGTCAATGTTTGATTAACTCTGCTTCTTACTTAACGGTGTTATTCCTGTTCCCAAAAGAGTGAAAAATAATAAATTAAAAATATTAATTTTGGAGCTTCTCTGGTGGCGCAGTGGTTGAGAGTCCGCCTGCCGATGCAGGGGACATGGGATCGTGTCCCCGTCTGGGAAGATCCCACATGCCACGGAGCGGCTAGGCCCGTGAGCCATGGCTGCTGAGCCTGCGCATCCGGAGCCTGTGCTCCGCAATGGGAGAGGCCACAGCAGTGAGAGGCCCGCATAAAGCAAAATAATAATAATAATAATAATAATAATAATAATAATAATAATAATAATAATAATTTTTCCCAAAATACTTTGATTTAACAATAATGAAACTGACCTCAAAATTACATTAAAATGGTAAGGAGAATATGATATATGGTAAAGAGCACTGGGAATCAAGCTGCTTTAGCCTAACTTCTGCCCTTTACACTGTGAGAATTTGGGAAATTTAGATGCCTTCTCTAGATTAAAAAAATTTAGAAGGGGTAGAAAATTTCCAAGCCCTCTTCCAATTCTAGAATTCTGTGTAAGCAGCAAAAATGTCATAATCCTAATTAATAAAAATTATTTCGTTCAACACCGTACTTACACATATCTATCTATACTGCAAACTCTTTTGAAAATGCAGGTTCTGGGCCCCAATATATGCCCTCACCCACTGCAGAGGTTCCAATTTCTAACAGACACACCAGAATTGAGAAACATTAATTTAGATAATAGAAGATTTATAAATGTTTCCATTTTACAAGAGTCTTATCTTATCTGTGTCCTAATTAACAAAGATCTATGTTGAAGGAATTAATTGCATTAAGTGGTTGGGAGGAAAGCAAGGTATCTAACTATAGTAACATCGCAAAGGGCTAAGGGCATAGATCAAGTTCAATAATAAAGTCACAATACATAAGCAGAAGGCTGCTCTTAGGAAATAGGTTATAAATGTTAATGGGAACTGTAGATCAATAGAGTCAAAAATAGGAATATTATTGACAAGTTATTAAAATCTTTCGTGTCTCAAAATTAACCACTAATAGTGATTAAAATAAATTTTGAGACAGGGAAGATTTTAATTTCATCAATGGTTTGAGTCTGGAATATCCATTTATCTATTCCTTTGTCTTGTATTTTCTTTAGTTTTGAGAAACAATATTTTTGGAGTCTACTTCCTTAACTATATCTAATATTTACTTAGTGTTTACTATGTACCAAGCAATGTTCTAAGAGCTTTCTGTAGAATAAATCATTTAACCACCACAAGAACTCTATGATTTTTAAAACTTCCTGTTTTACAGATGAAGGCATAGAAATGTTTGATAACTTGAGCAAGGTGACCCAGGTGGCATGGCAGCCATTGCTAAACTCTGTCAAATTATTGATTCTCATCTTATTAACTTCAAAACCCTATGTGGTGCATTTTAAATGATTTTATTTTTAATGTTCCCCTCCCACCCTCCCACCCATGCACACCACATGCCAGACATTGAGAAGGGAGAATGAGAGGAGGAGGGAAAAATGATAAATTAGGATATTCTTTGTGTTCATGTAGCTTACAAATACTGGCTTACATTTGTTATGTTTAATTGAAATGTTTTATATTTGCATTAATATAAATGTGTGCTTGGAATATACATTTTGCATGAATACTGTGAAAGAAGTCACAGTATCTTTGCTAAGCCAGCGTATACTGAGATGTGGAGTGGGCATAGCACACTTTTGTGCTTCCCAGAGCTCAGTCTGGAATTTGCACTCTTGAGTAACCTGAATTTTTACAGTTTTGTAGAGGGCAAAGAGAAGAGAGACTCCCCTGAGGGTGTGAGTTAGATCAGTAGCCTGTAGCCCCCAGACATCTCAGTCCCTATCTGACCCATCTGCATTCCTTCCTCATAAGAACTCTTAAGATGTGAACTCATCCAGTGTTAGAAGACAAGTGACCTTAAAGTAACCATTTCCCCAGTCATACTTGGTTTTAAAAGACAGAAAACTTTGAAGAGCCAAAGGGAATAAATGGTGTCATTTGAGGACTCCTGAGAGGAGATATCAAAGAGGTAGAGGAGAATGAGGAAATGGTGTCATGATATCTCTCAAGTTATTCCTCCTACACCTATGCTAGTCCTTTCTATATTCGAGGCTAATGATACATGGATCTTATTGTATCTAGAGTCAATCTTTTTTTTTTTTTTGTGGTACGCAGGCCTCTCACAGTTGCGGCCTCTCCCGTTGTGGAGCACAGGCTCCGGACGCACAGGCCCAGCGGCCATGGCTCACGGACCCAGCCACTCCGTGGCATGTAGGATCTTCCCGGACCAGGGCACGAACCTGTGTCCCCTGCATCGGCAGGTGGACTCTCAACCACTGCGCCACCAGGGAAGCCCTAGAATCAATCTTTTTAAGAATAACTAACCACACTCCTTCCTTTTTTTTTTTTTTTTTTTTTTTTTTTTTGCGGTATGTGGGCCTCTCACTGTTGTGGCCTCTCCCACTGCGGAGCACAGGCTCCTGACGTGCAGGCTCAACGGCCATGGCTCACGGGCCCAGCTGCTCCGCAGCATGTGGGATCTTCCCGGACTGGGGCACGAACCCATGTCCCCTGCATTGGCAGGCAGACTCTCAATCACTGCGCCACCAGGGAAGCCCTCTATCCTTCCATTTTTAAAAGGCATATTTTTCTTCATTCATACATTTTTTTCCTTTGTGTCTAATGATAATGTCAGTATATATAAAATTTTATGGAATTCATAAAAAACTGAAAATGTATCTAAACATAAGAAATTGGTCTTAAAAAGTGATCAGTCATCATTATGCACATATCAGAGTAGCTAAATTAAAAAGACTGATTATACCAAGTGTTGGAAAGAATGTGAAAAAACTGAAACTTTCATACACTGCTGGTAGGAATATTAAATAGTACATCCACTTTCGAAAATAATTTGACAGTTTCTTTAAAAGTTAAGCATTCTTTTACCATATGATTTAGTAATTCCACTCCTAGATATTTACTCAAGATAAATGAAAACATCCATGCAAAAGTTTATGGCACAAATGTTTACAGCAGCTTTATTTGTAATAACCAAAAGCTCAAAAGGACCCCAAAGTACATAAAAAATGAATGAATAAACCAATTGTGGTATATCCATATAATGAAATACTACACAATAATAAAAACAAATGAATGACTGATACACATATTTATGAGTGAAAGAAGCCAGAAGAAAAAGAGTAAATGGTGTATGATTCCATTTACTTAAAACTCTATAAAATAAAAACTAAATTATAGTGACAGAAAGCAGATCAGAGGTTGCCTTTTGATTGTGGGATGAATTGGTAGGGAGAGAGTGGGGAGGGATTACTAAGGGAAGCAAGGAGACTTAAGAGCAATGGCTATGCTCATTATCTTGATTGTGGTGATGGTTTCACAGGTGTATGTATATTCCAAAACATATCAAATTACATAATATACGTGCAGTTATTCTATGCCTATTATATCTCAATAAAACCATTACTTTATAAAGGAGTAGTTAGTTTAAAGTTGAAGCAGAAAAAAATAATACTGGACAATAAACAGCCAGGAATAAACAATGGACTGAGAAATGGAAAACTTAGCATTGAATATATCAAAGTTTTTCAGATAAACCTTCTATGATAAATGATAAACATAGTAGGTAGAAATGGAACAGTATATGTAATATCTTTCAAGAAGGGTTCAAAGGGAGACTTGCTTGTACAGTTTGGTAGAGATAAATGGTGGGAGCAGAAAACAAGAAAGCCAACACCTCTGACAATCTTGTAAAGCCTCTTCCAGGGAAGAAAATAAATTTAAAAGATTAAGAGTTTGGAAAGATGAGAAGCCTTTTAAAAAACAAAAAGGACACATAATAAAAGGAGATTGATCAGATATCAAGACAATATTAGAAAAAAATGATATTGCTTAAGTGACCATTTATACTGTACACAGCACCACCTTGAGGAAAAAAATAGGAAATTCTATTTCATGTGTAATAGAACCCAATTCATTTATTGATTTATTCAGCCTTCATTCAGCATTTACCTAACAATTCTAAGTATACCCAGCATCATTCTAGATACTTGGAGTACAACAATAAACCAAAATAACAATAACAAAAAAATCCCTGTTCTCTTACAGCTTATTTATCAAGAAAAGCAGCTTTGTTTTATTTATTTATTTATTTATTTTTGTGGTATGCGGGCCTCTCACTGTTGTGGCCTCTCCCGTTGCAGAGCACAGGCTCTGGACGTGCAGGCTCAGTGGCCATGGCTTACGGGCCCAGCCGCTCTGCGACATGTGGGATCTTCCTGGACCGGGGCACGAACCTGTGTCCCATGCATCGGCAGGTGGACTCTCAACCACTGTGCTGCCAGGGAAGCCCAGCAGCTTTGTTTTAAATAATTTATGGTCATGTGTAAATTCATTTTACAAACTTTAAGACTGACATACACACACTACGAAATATAAAATAGATAACTAATAAGAACCTTCTGGGAGATTGGTCCAAGATGGCAGAGTAGAAGGACGTGTGCTCACTCCCTCTTGCGAGAGCACCAGAATCACAACTAACTGCTGAACAATCATCGACAGGAAGACATTGGAACTCATCAAAAAAGATACCCCACATCCAAAGACAAAGGAGAAGCTACAATTAGATGGTAGGAGCGGCACAATCATAATAAAATCAAGTCCCATAAACACTGGGTGGGTGACTCACAAACTGGAGAACAACTATACCACAGAAGTCCACCCACTGTAATGAAGGTTCAGAGACCCACAACAGGCTTCCCAACCTGGGGGTCCAGCAACGGGAGGAGGAATTCCCAGAGAATCAGACTTTGAAGCCTAGCAGGATTTAATTGCAGGACTTTGACGGGACTGGGGGAAACAGAGACTCCACTCTTGGAGGCACACACAAAGTAGTGTGCACATCAGGACTCAGGGGGAAGGAGGAGTGACCTCACAGGAGACTGAGCCAGACCTACCTGCTAGTGTTGGAGGGTCTCCTGCAGAGATGGGGGGCAGCTGTGGCTCACTGTGGGGACAGGGACACAAGCAGCAGAAGTTCTGGGAAGTACTCCTTCACATGAGCCCTTCCAGAGTTCACCATTAGCCTCACCAAAGATCCTGTAGTCTCCAGGGATGGAGAGAACGTACCTCAACATAATAAAGGCCATATATGACAAACCCACAGCAAACATCATTCTCAATGGTGAAAAACTGAAAACATTTCCTCTAAGCCATGGCAAACGGATAGGGAAAATAAATAAAAGGAATACAAATTGGAAAAGAAAAAGTAGAACTGTCACTGTTTGCAGATGACATGATAATATACATAGATAATCCTAAAGATGCCACCAGAAAACTACTAGAGCTATCAGTGAATCTGGTAAAGCTGCACAATGCAAAATTAATACACAGAAGTCTCTTGTATGCCTATACACTAACAATGAAACATCAGAAAGAGAAATTAAGGAGACAATCCCATTCACCATTGTAACATAAAGAATAAAATATCTAGGAATAAACCTACCTAAGGAGGTAAAAGAACTGTACTCAGAAAAGTATAAGACGTTGATGAAAGAAATCAAAGATGACACAAACAGGTGGAGAGATATACCATGTTCTTGGATTGGAAGAATCAATATTGTGAAAATGACTATACTACCCAAGGCAATCTACAGATTCAATGCAATCCCTATCAAATTACCAAAGACTCTTTTTTTACAGAACTAGAACAAAAAGTCTTAAAATTTGTATGGAGACACAAAAGACCCTGAATAGCCAAAGCAATCTTTAGGGAAAAAAATGGAGCTGGAGGAATTAGACTCTCTGACTTCAGACTATACTTCAAAGCTACAGTAATCAAGACAATATGGTACTGGCACAAAAACATAAATATAGATCAATGGAACAGGAGAGAAACCCAGAGGTAAACCCATGCACCTATGGTCAACTAATCTATGACAAAATAGGCTAGGATATACAATGGAGAAAAGACAGTCTCTTCAATAAGTGGTGCTGGGAAAACTGGACAGGTACATGTAAAAGAATGAAATTAGAACACTCCCTAACACCATACACAAAAATAAACTCAAAATGGATTAAAGACCTAAATGTAAGACCAGACACTATAAAACTCTTAGAGGAAAACATAGGAAGAACACTCTTTGCACAGAAAAGGAAACTATAAACAAGATGAAAAGACAACCCTCAGAATGGGAGAAAATATTTGCAAATGAATCAACAGACAGAAGATTAATCTCCAAAACATATAAACAGCTCATGCAGCTCAATATTAAAAAAAAGAAACAAACCAATCAAAATATGGGCAGAAGACCTAAATAGACATTTCTCCAAAGAAGACATACAGATGGCCAAGAGGCACATGAAAATCTGCTCAACATCACTAATCATTAGAGAAATGCAAATCAAAACTACAATGAGGTATCACCTCACACCAGTTAGAATGGGCATCATCAGAAAATCTACAGACAACAGATGCTGGAGAGGGTGTGGAGAAAAGGGAACCCTTTTGCACTGTTAGTGGGAATGTAAATTGATACAGCGACTATGGAGAACAGTATGGAGGTTCCTTAAAGAACTAAAAATAGAACTACCATATGACCCAGCAATCCCACTGCTGGACGTATACCCAGAGAAAACCATTATTCAGAAAGACACATGCATCCCAATGTTCATTGCAGCACTATTTACAATAGTCAGGTCATGGAAGCAACCTGAATGTCCATCGACAGACAAATAGGTAAAGAAAATGTGGTACATATATACAATGGAATATTACTCAGCCATAAAAAGGAATGAAATTAGGTCATCTGTAGAGATGTGGATGGACCTAGAGACTGTCATACAGAGTGAAGTAAGTTAGAAAGAGAAAAACAAATATCATATATTAACACTTATATGTGGAATCTAGAAAATTGGTACAGATGAACTGGTTTGCAAGGCAGAAATGGAGACACAGATGTAGAGAACAAACGTATGGACACCAAAGGGGGAAAGCTGGAGTGGGGCATGATGGTGGTGGGATAAATTGGGAGATTGGAATTGACATATATACACTAATAGGTATAAAATAGGTAACTAATAAGAACCTGCTGTATAATATTAAACAAAGAAAAAAAAAACAAAAATACCTTCCGTATAGCACAGGGAACTCTACTCTGTAATGACCTATATGGGAATAGAATCTAAAAAAGTGGATGTATGTATAAGTATAACTGATTCACTTTGCTGTACAGCAGAAACACAGCATTTTATTTATTTATTTATTTATTTATTTATTTATTTATTTTTATTTTTTTTTTTTTGCTGTACGCGGGCCTCTCGCTGCTGTGGCCTCTCCCGTTGCGGAGCACAGGCTCCGGACACACAGGCTCCGCGGCCATGGCTCGCGGGCCCAGCCGCTCCGCGGCATGTGGGATCCTCCGGGATCGGGGCACAAACCCGCGTCCCCTGCATCGGCAGGCGGACTCTCAACCACTGCGCCACCAGGGAAGCCCAACACAGCATTTTAAATCAACTATACTCCAGGGCTTCCCTGGTGGCGCAGTGGTTGAGAGTCTGCCTGCCGATGCAGGGGACACGGGTTCGTGCCCCGGTCTGGGAAGATCCCACATGCCGTGGAGCGGCTGGGCCCGTGAGCAATGGCTGCTGAGCCTGCACGTCTGGAGCCTGTGCTCCGCAATGGGAGAGGCCACAATAGTGAGAGGCCCGCGTACCACAAAAAAATAAAAAATAAAAAATCAACTATACTCCAAAAAAAATCAATTTTAAAAATATTTTGAGAATTCAGAGGAAGCCTTTGTGTGGAAAATAAGCATAGAAGACCATTGTGTTTTTTATGTGGTTTTTCACATAAGGGATTTACATAATGACTATGGATTTGTACTTCTCCATAGTCAATTCTAAGATTGTTTAAAATAAAAGTTATGCATTATCCCCCTTTTAGGACTGAGGCACACATCCATCCCAGCTTCTGGGGTGTAGGCTTCTAAAGACTCACAGCTGTGATCCCATCCTGGAATGACTGTACCCTTATATCAAATAGTCATTGGATTGTGGCTGCTCCTCCTTCCTGAAAGGTGTTTAAACTTGGGAGCTCTGTAGCCAAAAGCAGTTTCCAGTCTTCAATTCTCTCCATGCTTCAATCTGGATAGATTCTATTGTTATGTCTTCAAGTTCACTAATCTTTTCTTCTGCAGTTTCTAAACTGTTCTTAAACTATCCTGCAAATGTTAATTTCAGATGTTGTACTTTTCATTGCCAGAAGCTTGATTTTCTGTTCATCTCCTCATTATTCTCAGGTTTTTATTAAATCATTTAGCATTTCAGCATATAGTCATACCTCATTTTATTGTGCTTTGCTTTATTGCACTTTGCAGATACTGTATTTTTTGTTTTTACAAATTAAAGTTTTATGGCAATCCTTCATTGAGAAAATCTATTAGAGCCTTTTTTTTAATGGCATTATTTTTTAATTAAGGTATGTACATTGTTTTCTTAGGCATATGCTATTGCACACTTAATAGACCACCGTATAGCGTAAATTTAAATTTTATATGCATTAGGAAAAGAAAAAAGTGTGTGACTCACATTATTGAGATATTTTCTTTATTGTGGTGGTCTGGAAGCAAACCCACAATATCTCCAAGGTATGCCAGTATTAATATGTTTTGAAGCAATCTTAAATTCTGTGTCTGCTAGTTGCCTCATCTCTGTTATCTCTGGGTCTGTTACTACTGACAGATTTTTTTTCCCTCACTATAGATCTCATTTTCCATCCCTTTTTCTTGTTGTGTTTAATAATTTTTGATTGGATGCATGGACAAAGTGAATGTAACATTGTTGAGTGTCTGAATGTTGTTTTCCTTCAAAGATCTTTGTTCTCACAGAAATGTAAGTTACTGGCAGATCAGCTTAATCCTTCCAAGGATTTTTTTAACCTTTGTTAAGGTGGGTCTAACCTCACCTTTATTCTGGGGATAGTTTAGCTCTAGTGCCAAGAGAAGACCTTTCTGGGGTCTCTCTGACCCATAACTGAGTATCAAAGATCTCCATTCCAGCAAGAGCTTAAACAACTCCCTGCCCTGTATGAGCTCTGTGAGTTGTCAGTTTACAACCCTCTGGTCATTCTTTCCCTGGCCTCTGAAGTTTTATTCTATGCATGAGCTGCTGAAGATTTTGCCAAGAATGAAGAAGAACTTTAAAGCAGATTTCTAGAGCCTTTTTTTCTGTAAATCTTTCCTCACCAGAAGCCTGCCCCACATCTTCCAGCTGCCTCAAGCTCCCTAGCTTCCCATCTCTGTCTTCTCAACTCAGTGAGACCACTGTACTCTTTTTGTGATTCCCCTCCGTGCACTCCTATTGAGGAAGTGTCCCCAGGCAGAAAACTGGGACAATGGTGGGATTTCCCCTCAAGTGTTTACCTTCTCTAAAACATCATGGCCCTGTATTTCCTGTAAATTCAATATATAAAAATAGCTGCTTCATGTACTTTGCCCAGTATTCTAGCCATTTATGGTGCAAAGGTAAGTCCAGATCCTTGTCACTACACCATGGTTAGAAGTAAAGTCTCAAATTTTCTTTTTATCTAATCTGCACATGTAGTATAGTATGAATACAAGTTCATTTAGATAATTCATATCTCCATCTTTATAACATTGTTCTTTAAGAACATGTATTTGAGGTCGTAAGATAGGAGAGGGCATAGCTTTTTCTCTTTGCCAATCCTTAAGTAGTGGGAATGGAGGTGGGTGCTGGGAATAGAGGCTTGAGATGTTGATAACCATCAGTACAACATGCTGACTCTCTGTATTCCTACATTTGTACAGGAAATGGGAACTCTCTAGGAAACAAACAAATGAACAAAAAATGAAGGGTAGTACTGTAAGGGAAGAAAGGAGTTGGAATCTAGACTGAAAATTACGCTGACCTGAACTGTTCTATTGCAAGCTGGGGGCTTACCAGGACTTTACTATTTTGAAACAGATTTTAGACTATCCTCAAGGGAAGAGACAAAATAAAGATTGCCAAACACAAGATATTACTTCTTGCATGTAAGAGCTCCTATGTTTCACATTTGATAAATTTGTGCTTGTTATTCAAGGGTTACCATTGCCAAAAAAAATAAACAGAAAGTCCCAATACTCTACTATAGGCATTGAAATAATAGTTATAGAATTCTTGAGATTAAATTATTCTTCCATTCCTTCTCTATCCTTTTCTAGCTTTCAACATATTTTGAAATAAAAAGTAACACATAATTAGAAATAATCCTGGCTTAGGCACAATCTCAGAAGTAATGCTGAAAGGCTTACTTTACTTTCAAAGCCTTTTATCCAGCTGCAGTGTTACTTAGTGATTTAGGACAAAGCCTTTACAATGAGGTAGACTTGAATACTGGATGTGCCATTAGCATCTCCAAAATCTTGGGAAAATTATTTAATTTCTGTAAGACTTAAGAATAAATGACCTAGTATATCGCTTGACACATAGTAGGCATTCTATACCAGTCAGAACAAGTAGAACTCACACAGCAGAGAGATTTTAATATAAGGAATTGTTGAAGCTGGTAGTAGAGAACTAAAAGAGTCACACAGAGATAACACAGAGATAGTCGACAGCAGGATTTGGCTACTACCCCTATAGCTGCAGGAGCAAAGGAAGCAGACTGGGGTTTAACAATTTAAAAGGTTTGAGGAGGTGTCCCATGAAGCTGGGATTCAGACTTCTGAGTACAGGGAATATGCTGCTGAGCTGGTGTTGGCACCCCCTGAGTATATGAAGAGACTGGGGCAGTGAATGAGTTCACCTTATTGTTTCCCTTCTCTTAGGTATTACTGTTTGATTTTTCTGAAGTCCTGTGTCTTAAAAACCACTGTTTCATATCTTGTGTGTGGTTTTCTATTGTTTCAGGTGGGAAGTAAATCTGACCCCTGCTACTCCATCTTGGCCAAGAAGAAAGTCTCTAATGTTTTCTAAATAAATAAATTAGCCAGTTTAGTTGATTTTCATACCCTTTTCAGTTTTCCAGTGAATTTATAAAATCAGACAATTGTGTGGCATAGCTTAGATAAAATGTCACTTAGTAACATGTATCTCTAAAATCTAAGACCAAAACGTTTTAAATCACCCTTTGCTCTCTCCTTCTTTCAAATTCAACCCATCAGTAAATTCTGTTAACTCTACAACTAAATCCCAAATCCCATGACTTCTTGTCGTCCCCACTGCCATCTCCATTGCAAGTCACGTCATCACATGCTTAGAATATGGTTTCAACTTCCTAATTGATCTGCTTAAATTACTGGCTCATTCCTTAACTTCCTCATATCTTTACTCAAATGTCATTGTTTTTGTTCCTATCAGCACAACCCGAGCAATATTCCTTCAGACTGCCAGCAGCAGTAGGTTCCAGTAGCTGCAACTGTTTTCAGTTCAGTTTTCCAACCCTCTCAGAACCAACCTCATTTCACCACATCAGAGAAGCCAGCCCCAGCCATCTGGAGTCTCCTCCTCAGAAATCTGGGTCCCAGCCCCACGGGTCTCTCATGAAGGTGGCTATCAGCAGACAGGAAGTGAGTTAAAGGTACCCTCTAGAGCCTCCCTGGAACATGGGAAAGGTAGATGGACTCATGCATGGGATTCTGGGACAGCCTGCACAAGCAGAAGGGTTCAGCATTGATCTGTTGTATACATTAGGGCTCTGCACACAATTTATTTGGAAAAGTGTCTATTAATTTGAAAAAGTGTTTGAAAACTGCCCATGACCAAAATTAGATCAATAAGTTTTTCAGGGTATGCAAAGAAGTGCTCATATCACAAAATAAGGAAGGTATAATTCTTTGCCATAAGGCTTAAGTGAGTCTCTTTCTGTTAGCAAGAGTCATGTTTGCATCTGGTGCTGGACTGGATTCAGTATATTCATTTTATGAAATGTCAAATCTCATCAACAATTTTGCTCAGAGCAGGTTTAGACTAGTGACTTTAGTTTTCCTTTCATTTTGTCTATAGGATTCCCAATGGTCTATAGCGATTGCTAAGAGCAAATCCACACCACACACCAGAAGGCAGTCAGATCTGGGACAACCACAGACAAGACCTGGTCACCTCTGCTGTCAAGGGCACCTCGGTTCCCCAGTCTCTTAAATGACAAATTCTATTTTATGAGCCTCAGAACCCTGCTTAGTGCTAGAAGCATCTTTCCATGACTTCTCCACACTGTGTCAATGTGAAAATTTCCCAAATTCATAACATGTAACAATATTCTCCCCTGATACTTAAACATACTTCTCATCTACAAATGCTAAGCTAAAACTCACTAGACCTTCCATTTCTCTTAGTCAGCTCCTCTGGTCTCAGAATCTTAGATTTTATTCCTTTTCTTTAGTACATTGAGCAAGAAGTTTCTGACAAATCTGTCTCATACAGGTGATAGATTAGTCATGGTTTTGCTGTTTTGCTTCTTAAATATTCAACTCCAAAAGGTAATCTTTTTAAAACATTGAGGGCATGAGAGCTTAGGTAGGGTAGGTTTCTCAGGCTTTACAAGTTCAGGTTAATGGTTTTAACTATGCATTTATTTATCTTATTTTTACATAGAAAGACTCTAAAAGAAACTAATAATTTCATCTTGATTTCTGGGAGAGGCATTCTGGCATCATGGTTAAAGAACATAGACTTGGAGTCACAGACACCTAGCTTTGAACTTTGACCATGGTATTGATGAGCTGAAGAACTTCAGGCAAAATATTTAACCTCCCTGAGTTTTAGTTTATACTTTTGTTAATACTTCACAGAAGAGAAAGAAGATGAGGTTTGCACAGAAAGTGCTAAACACGATGTCTGACAATTAATAACTACTGAAAAAACAGTCTGCTATTATTATTGTTATTCTATTTTCCATCTCAGATTATTGTCAACTGAATTATTCAAATGGAACATAATTTTCCCAAACATATTTACCAGGTAGAAAATATTCAACATTTGTTAATTCCACTGTTTAAATAAGACCTAAATATCCTCCTTTTCTGTAGTCAGTGGTTTTCTGATTTCTATTCTGGTAATATTTTGGCCAAATCTGAATCAAAGAGTATGATTTTTTTTTAAAAATCCATTTTTAAAAAAAACTTAAAAATTGTTTTTTAAGTTTGGATTTTTTAAAAACCTTTCCCAATTTAGGAAGTACAGGTCAGATTATGCCTCTCTAGGAATAACTCCACATTCCCTAAATATCCTGAATAATGATCATTGACTTGAACTGAATTGGTGCAAACTGCTCTGAGGCTGAAGCACAGAAGGCTGCACTCCCTAGGACAGAAGTAAAGTAGGACCAGGGTCCACCTGTTCTTCTCCCACCAAGACTGTCCTCATCCTTTCTGCTCCTGCCATCCTATTGTTAATATTCTTTCCCCCGAGCAAGAAAGTTATTCACCAAGAAAGTGGTATTAGATCTTCCTTTTTCTAGGTGGAAACATTTGTTTTATAATCTGTTACAGACCTTCCTTGACTTATGATAGGGTTACATGCTGATAAACTCATCATAAGTCAAAACATCATGTCAAAAATGGACTGAATGCATCTACCTTACCAAACATCATAGTTTAGCCTAGACTACCTTAAATGTGCTCAGAGCACTTACATTAGCTTATAGTTGGGCAAATTCATCTAACATAAAGCCCATTTTATAATAAAGTATGGAATATCTCGTGTAATTTATTGAATACTGTATTGAAAGTGAAAAACAGAAGGGTTGTGTGGGTACAGAGGGTTGTAAATATATTGGTTGTTTCCTCTCCTGATCCCGTGGCTGACAGAGATGAGGCTCGCTGCCCTGCCTAGCATCATGAGAGAGTATCAAAATGCATATCACTAGCCTGGGGAAAAGATCAAAATTCAAAACTTGAAGTACAGTTGCTACTGAGTGTGTATCTCTTTCACACCACTGAAAGGTGAAAAATCATGAATCATCTGTATTTATATTGATAAATTCCCTGAGATTAGCGTGTTGATATGATACTTTCCAATAGATCCCTTTTCTTCCGAGTCAATCAAGGACAGTGAACACGACTTAGCTCTCCTTCCATCACCAGTTCTTACGCAATGCCTGGAATGTGCAATAAATCCTGAATTACAACATCACCTTAGAGCAGTGGTAGTCTTGATGGATTTGGTTTTGGATGGATTGCCCAACCATAACTGAGGGATATTCCATGTCCATTAGCCAGTGTGAGTGACCTTCTATTTTAATGATTTTCAGTCAGGTGAAGGGGTGAGGAGAAAGTGGGCTGTTAACCTCCGCTGAAAACTTTTACTTGCTTCAGTTGTATTTGTGTGTGTGTGTGTGTGTGTGTAGTACCCTAAAGTCTGTAGACTTCATCAGATTGTTGACAAATAAAATCATATTCACATCCATATCCAAATGCCTGGGAGTCATCAGGGTGTCCTCTGTTCTGCTTGTACCTGATACCTATCGCTTCACCTCAAGGCTTCCTGCATGGGCTTCTACTGCCTGTGAGACTACCCCTTGCTAATGCAGACAAGTTACCCTCATACCAAAGACAGAAGCACTGTTTGTGAAGGTCCCATAGCCACTGACCCTTGAGGTGTCAGAGCGGTGCTGGACTCCTTTCCAATGGGGAGAAGGCTCTTTCCCATGTCTGTGCAGCAAGCTGTTACCTGGGCCCTGCCACAGAGCTGACCACATTCACAACCTACCGGGCCCCAGGGAAACCACTCTTTCAGCCTCTGTCTGGACTCCTTCCTCTGTCCAGTCCAGGAAGCTCAGAGAATGTTTTCCTATGCCTTGCATTGTCTTCTGCATCGTTTCAGTACACCCACAATAAGCAAGCACTTTTCTCCGGAGTGTCATCATGTATAGATCAATGCAGGCAAATAAGTAGTGACAGGCCACGAGTTCAAATGGTCAGAACCCATGTCCTCACCTGGACTTAGCTGTGGCATCCGGCCACACATTTTAAGATGAAAGGAAGCTTGTGTATTCCTTAGTTTGATGTAGTGTTGTATTTGATTCATAACTCTACACTGTGAACCTGTTTCTACCTAAATTCCCTTTATTATGACTGTGAGGTAATTAATTAGGAAATATGGATTCTTATTTCCAGTTCTTCCTGAAACCGTTGGGGTGATATTGACATGTATAATTTATCAATTTGGGCCTGTTTCTCCATCTACAAGATAAAGGATCAGTCCACATATTTTCTAAAATCTCTCTCTGGTCTCAAATCTCTCTCTGGCCTATTTTATGTGGTGCTAATAAAATAAAATATTTTCCTTCGTGTTGGTTTTCAGTGATGGAGGTAGTGACTATCGTGTTCTCTGTAAAAATAATTTGGTATTTTATTAGATTATCAGTTATTTCTCTGGTTCCAAACCTGTTTATTACCCTTCCACATACAGCTGAGATATAGCCTGTGAGTTACACGATGTCCCAACTAGTTTGTTAAAAAATTAATATTATTTTCCCAATATAGTTCAGATCATGTTGAATTTAAAAGATTAACACATGTCCAATGAGAAAAAAAATCAGCATGAAGTGTCTGCCCGAATATATTATAGCAGCCCTGATTTAAATAGGATGTATCATCCTGGTTTCTCATAGCTGCCAATGCCAAGGTACTATTAGACACAGACATATTCAACAGGGCAAACAAAATTGTTGATGTTTGTGCAAAGGTTCTCTCATATTAGCAGTCATAATATTTTTATTTAAACAGCCTCGGCAGTTTGAATCACAGTTTGAGAGTGACTAAGAGTTTGAGACTGAGTTTGTTTGTACTCTCTCATATGTTCAAATGCAGACAACATTGTTCACAGCACTTACCTAGAAGGCAAACAAAGGATAAGATATTTCAGTACTGTTGGTGAAATTGGCATTTAGAAAAATACAAACTACTATCCATCCATACATTCCTTAAAAATCTGGAAAAGAGATCTTTATAGATAACCATAAATCGTAACTATTGGCTGAGCGATTTTGCCATATATACATATATGAGATTTGGCACTAATGAAACAGAATATTTTACTTGTGATAAAGTAACATTCTACTTAAAGTAAGAGTATATATATATATATATGTATATACATGGCAAATCATATATATGTTACACATGGCATATGGTATATAAATGTGTGTGTGTATATATATATATATATTTGTATATTATATATATAAAAAAGCATATTTATAGGAATTTGAAATCTCCATTAAAACATTTTTAAATGCCTACACTGAGACATTTTTGTAGAGTTTTACATACTCTATATTTTTCAAATAATAATTTACATCAATACAGTATTTCATGGTTTTCAGAACATTTATATGTACATGATGGTATTTAATTCTCTCCAAAAGAAAAAAAAAGAATACATTTTCTACATTTTGAAAGCTGAATCTTGGAAAGGATGAATGACTTTTCCAAGGTCACATAAGTACTGAAGGCAGATATGGAAATCCATGTCTTTGGATTCTGAATCTAGTATTTTTTCTAATGAGCTATAAAACCTATCTGTTTAATGATTAATGTCATCAATAAAATCAATTATCCTTAGTGGTCCACTTCTTACTTTATGATGAAATGTGCTCTTCATTGTTGAAAGAAAAATATTCCTATATTAAGAAATGAGGATAGATTCTTTTTTTAACTTCACACAATTCTTGCATATTCCCTTAGAAAGAACTATTTTATATTATGTCCAAAATTATTTTATTCATTTTGGTGGAGGTGGGGTTTGGGAAGAGAAGAATCATGGACATATTTCCCTCCACTTTGTACAAGTGAGAAAGATGACCTGGGAAGCCGTCCTGAGAGGGAGCAGGATAGACTCAAAAAAGTATAGACTCTGGAATTAAGCCAACCTGGATTTTAATCCCAGCACCACCACATTTTCCTAGCCAAATATCCTTAGTTAAGTCAGTGTCTGACTCTTAATTTTCTCACCTGTTAAATGGGCTAAATAATCTTATTTGACAGGAGTATTATGAAAATTGGGTAATACATGAAAAAATGGCGACATCGTAGCCACATAAATGTTAGTTTTTATTTGTGTCAATTGATCCAGACATCAAACAGACAACACTTAAGCTTTGCTTCCCTAGTTTAAATTTCCTTTTCATGCTTTTGGTTGGTGTTGATCTGGAAAACTCTAAGAAATTCATCCTGGTGTGGAGCAGAGGACCAGCAACAACTCTCAGTCCCTGTTGAAATCTTTCTTGCACAAATACATGCTTGTTTTCGCTTCCACGCAATCAAAGAATTAGGCAAGACAATTTTAAAAACTCTCTCTAGTTTTTTACTTTCTCAATCCTTGCACACTTTATAATCTTTATGATCATACATTTATCTGCCAATATTCCCCCTCTCCCATTCTTATAAAGCAAGAGGAAAAGAAAAATTACATTCACTACCACTGTTTTAGAAAAAGCTATCTGAGCGATTTAATATATAGGTGTTGGAGTAGGTGAGAAAAATAATGAGAAACAGCTCACTCACCCCCACCATTTTCCCATCCACTAGCTCCCTCCTGATGGTGGTCTCTTTCCCATCCCAGGCCTGAACCTGAATCAAAGAGTAATCATCTAAGGTTACCATACTCTGAAAAAGAGGCAAGACCAGGGCTTCCCTGGTTGGGCAGTGGTTGAGAGTCTGCCTGCTGATGCAGGGGACACGGATTCATGCCCCGGTCTGGGAAGATCCCACATGCTGCAGAGTGGCTGGGCCTGTGATCCATGGCCGCTGAGCGTGTGCGTCCGGAGCCTGTGCTCCGCAACGGGAGAGGTCACAACAGTGAGAGGCCCGCGTACCACAAAAAACAACAACAACAACATACAGGCAAGACCAAATTCAGCTCAGACTGTCATATTTGAACTCTAAAATTTTATCAGGTGCCAAATTCTTTTCAGCTATTGTGATACTCTCAGGTAGTTTTAGAATGGTGTTTACAATTCCATTTACTTTAAGACTCTTGTCAACAATAAATTTGTTGGCTGATTCTCCTGGGGATAGAAAAAGTTTTATAAGAGTGGAAACAAAATATCTTGAGTAAGTAAAGATTTTTTAGAATATTTTATTGTATAGGCCAAGTATTATCTTTCTGCATAAAGAATCACTGGTAAGTTTCAACCTTAAAAATGCACATGAAGCTAATTCAAACCCCTACTGTAAGATCACATTTCCTCTTTTTACCTCAACAATATATTCTGTAACAGCTTAAGGAAAAACCCGAACGAACTTTTTGGCCAGCACAATAAAAATAATAATAATCACAGCAACAACAGTAACTACCACTTATGTAGCACTATTTATTGTGTGAGGCACTCTTCAAGAGTATTAATATATTAACCCATGTAATCCTAACAACAATTTTATGACATAAGTACTATAATAATCCCCTTCTGCAAATGAAAAGACTGAGTCAGCAAGAGTCTGTGAGTTGCCCAAAGTCACATGGTTGATTGGTGGCAGAGGTGGGATTCACACTCAAGCAGTTCTGAGCAAGAGTCTGCATCTTGCTCCACAAAGTTTAGAGATATCTCTGATTAAACTGTACTCTAGTGCAATACCATAGTATATAATCATTGGGAAGCAAACATCTCAGAGTTTACACATCTACCAAGTTGGGCCATCTACCAAAATTATTTACAGTCTGTCCCGTGACAGAGATAGATGGTCACCATATATTTTTCAGCCTATATTTTTCTCCTATATTTTTCAGCCTTTTTATTCTAGTAGATTTTAAATTTACTATAGGCATCTTTATTAAACACTTTTGGTCAAAATTCTTCTTCCATCTTATATTTTACAGGAATTTGAAGTCTCATTATTTAAGAACTATCTGATAATGTGGTATTCAGTTCCTTTTGTTAGCACCTCACCCTCCATATTGTTTAACAATCCTCTATTGAGTGTATTCATTCAAATGATAAATATTTATTGAGCAAACATTATGTAACAAACACTGGGTTCTGTAAAACAGAACAGGCAAGAAATCCTTTTTTTGAAGATCTTACATTCTAGTTTGGGGGAACAGACAATAAACAAAAAATATATATAAATAAACTGTGTAATATAAATTGTGTATTCAGTTTGGAGCCCATAAGATGAGTGAAACTCTGTGTGTCACTTCCAGGCTGAGGCAATAAAAAGCCCAGTGTGTCTTTCTCTGTCTTGCTGACTGAGAACACAAACTTCAGATGGTCCAACTATAAGACAGTTGAACCTCCTTTGGCCTGGGCCCTGGAGAAATTAAAAGGGGCAGATACCATATGCTCCCATTTCTTGCCCCCTTCTCCCCCCACACAGAAACTTCCCCAGATCCACCACGACACTGAATATGTACTATGAGTTAGAACTCCAAATGTGTAAGCCACTGAGAGCTTGTGGATAATTTGTTACTGTGATTGATATGACCTCACCTATACTGGCTAATACAAGTTTTATTCATTGTAATTCTATGTGTGGAAAAATGCTGCAAAATAGAAAGGTAGACGTTTTGTTTCTGAGAGAACAATCTAAAGAAATAATTATCAAAATGTGTTCTGCTAAGCATCTACATCAGAATTGTTAAAAGTACAGTTTTCAGGTACTGGCCCCAGATATCAGAGCCTCTGGGACGAGACCTAGAGGTAGGTATTTTTTACAAACATTCTGAGAGATTTATGTGTGTATAAAAATTTGAGATCCCCAGACCTAGGCTTAAGCCCAAAATTAATCTAACATAGATTTTAGATATGTTTGCTATAACTGCTTACTTACTTGGGATGATTTCAAAATTAACATTCTTATGAAATTTATCTGAAAGAGTGTTGAAGGTCTCTCCTTAGTTTTATGGCCACCTGGTGTTTCGTCAAACTCTTCTCCCAGTTTAAAGGATTCTTCCAGATCTTTATTTCTTCCCTTACATTCTTACATGTTCATATGTATAGGGTTTGTTTCTTCTATTATGTATTTTTACTGTGGTAAAATACATATAACATAAAATTTACCATTTTAACCATTTTTAAGTGTATAATTAAGTGACATTAAGTACATTCACAATGTCATACAACCATTGTCACTATTAAAAATTCTATACATACTAATACTAATATTTATTTATCTGTCCCCTTATTGATAGACATTTTGTTGTTTCCTTTTTTGTTGGTATTACAAATAATGCTGTAGTGAACATCATTGCACACACAACTTTGTGCAGTACATGTAGGAGTATATTCTATGGAAATAGTATTACATATACTTCAATAACTAAGTTAAATTTCTAAGAGAAGATACATTGGAGAGACACTGTAACATGGTTCATGGAATTCATATTGTGAAACATGTTGGCAAGATGTGACAGGTTGGAAAATTGTTCCCAAAGATACTCACATCCTAGTCCCTGGATCCTGTGAATGTTACTCTATATGCCAAAGGGGACTTTGCAAATATGGCTAATTTAAGGATCTTGAAATAGGGAGATTACCCTGGATTATCCAGGTGGACCCTAAATATAGTCACAAATTTCTGTATAAGAAGAAATTTTCCTTGTAAGAGGAGGAAGAGGGATATTAAACTACAGAAGAGGAGAAAATGTGACAATAGGAGCAAAGACTGAAGTGTTGTGGTCACATGCCAAGGAATGCCAGCAGTCATCAGAAACTGGAACACAAGATCTATTCTGAAAATCCTCAGAAAATTTAGAGCAAATGTTTGCAAAATGATCATTTTTTAAAATAATTGTGACTTTTTGTTTAAAATCATTTATTGAAATCATTTGCCACTTAGTATATGTAACATGCATGTTTTATCTATGTAAATCCATGGTCAGTTACATGAGAGGAGGGGTTATGTCAATTTCAACCAGTTTTGCACAGAATTGTATCTAGGTGCTAAATTAATATTTATTGTTTCTGTGCGAAACACTGAAGGGAGGGATTCATACAGAGTAAGTTCTGTGCTATCAAAACTCCCATTTATACTGGCTATGATATGCAAGTAAATATGGCTCACCCAGTTCTTTCATATATTCTTCAAAATTTTCACAAGTAATGGATTTCCATGTTCCCTGGAACTGATCATACATTCTGCCTAAGCTGACTTTAAAGAAAAATAGCATCATATGAATGAGTATGTTCCCTGAAATAGTGTTGGAACCTGTTTTTAATACAATTCTGGTAGATAGTGCAGAAAAGTCAGGGAAAAAATAAGACACTCTAATCCTTGTCATCTTCCCATCAAACCATCCAAAGCCAGAAAGCTCTCTCAAATGTATGTAAGTCAGGATGAAAATGGAACATGGTACAGATTTTAGCAGGACTAGATATAACTTTTCCATCTCTAATTTAAGATCAAAACTGGACGTTACAGGGGCTTCCCTGGTGGCGCAGTGGTTGAGAGTCCGCCTGCCGATGCAGGGGAAACGGGTTCGTGCACCGGTCCGGGAAGATCCCACATGCCATGGAGCGGCTGGGCCCGTGAACCATGGCAGCTGAGCCTGCGCGTCCGGAGCCTGTGCTCCGCAACGGGAGAGGCCACAACAGTGAGAGGCCCGCGTATCACAAAAATCAACAACAACAACAACAACAACAAAAAAAACTGGATGTTACAAATTCTCTCTAGTTCCTTCCCTAAGAACTGCTGCACACACAGAGCAATCTGTAAGGGGTAAACCTAGGCAGCTGTGTTTATGCCATAGGACCCCTAAGCTCCAGTTCTTTCTCTCTCTTTCTCTGAGCAAGGATGATCTAGAAAAAAAGCCAATTTATCAGCTGTTTAGCGAGCTTATCATATTCTCAGTTTTGATACTTTGAACTAAAAACCAGAGAGACTTCAGAGATGACATTTGGCATTTGAACCAAAAAGCTAAGTTTAGTCAGGGCTAGAACAATCATTTTAAGTCATGTACATATTGAGCAAGAGAATGAAGCAGAGAAAAAAGAAGGAAATACAGCAACTATACTTCAGTTAAAAATAAAAGATAAAATAAAAAGAAGCAAAGAGATTGTGTTATATACACAAACACACAAAGACTTGTTATTGATGCTTTTCCATAGGCCAGCTCAATTTCGCATAAGCTTAGATAGTCGTCATTGCCATGGGAACACCAAATATCTTCCTAGTAAATCCCCCTTAATCTAGGCTAAATTCTGCTCCTGCAACCTTGACTTTAACACTTTGATGTCCATGGATATCTGTAAGGAATCAGAACAGAGGAAATGAAATATAATAGTAAATACACCAACTAGAGAGGAGGAGTCTCTAAAGGATAACTTACAAGACAAGCACAGCCTTACACATACCATCAGCCCCAAGGACATCATTGTTAATTCCAGGCAGTGCTTGATGTCCATATTCTGACACAGAGTTATTAAGAAAAAGTGAAATTAATTAAAATCTTTTTAAGACAGGAAAGGAAATACAACCTTCTCTAACAATTCCCATTAAAATGTTAAATTTCCACTATCTAAATATCTGCAAAGACATTTATCCAGGCCAATGGTCTTACCGAAAATTATTCAACAAACATCTATGGAACAACTAGGATTATACACCTAATATGAGGCTAAGCAATTTTGCAGACACCGTTGATTTAATGTCCTAACTAGAATTGGAAAAGATACTATAGTTTGTTTCTGTTTTTCTTCCTTTCCTGTGTTAGGCAGTTCAACGTTATGATTTTTTTTTTACATTAATGTGTACAATTTGTAAAGTTATGCCCACTCAATTGAATAGGCATGAGGCTGACTCCAGGAAATGACTCACCTATGAAGGTACTAATGAGATTAAAATTAGGCACCAAAGATGTTAAAATTCCTTGGATTTTTCAAGAAAATGTCCACTGTGTTGCCTCATATGTTGGATGCACATTGATCCACCAACATAAGGAGAATCACCTATAGAAAATCATCTCCTCGAAGAAGTCACTTTGGGAGCTCAGACTTTGTGTCCATTGCTGGAAGGTTAGGCATTCAAAGATGTCGATGGACCAGAGCCCGGGCACAGCCTCTAACTCTGCCCCCGTAGTGCCTCCGTTCCTGTGATCACTGTGTCAGTTCAAAGACCGGCCCATGTACACTGGCCTAGTCATGCGTCTGATTGGTTGTTCCTGCCTTTTCTGTGATGAAGGCTTTCTGGTGTCCATTAATATGTGTATTAAAGATCTTTACACATTATCCCCTTTCCTGTAAGTACATCCATATTCTTTTATGCCAAACTTCTTTGTCTCCAATGTTTTAGTCCTTTTCCTTCAAACCCCTGACCAGCCTATCAGACTGTCTTCCCTCTACCCACAAGGATGTGTATATTCTCATCTCAGGCCACTGCTCCCTCCATAGAAAATGAGTAAAAGGAGCACCACTCTGAGCTTTGTCCATTGGGGCTATTTTTCTCACCACTGGTTTTCAAGTACCCTCCCAACCTGAGTATAATCAAACCACTGCTCACTTTCAGCCTGCATCCACAAGCTGAGCTGACCTATCCAAAACAGATGTCCAGGCTTCTCCTACTGCTTCAGCTGGTCACACAAGACACCCCTCCCCCCTTCCCCCCTCCCCAGTTCTAGGAACGATCTGAGGGGGTGGGTGCTGGTATTCCTGTGGTGGGTGACATGGTCTGGGCTACCTGCTTATGCAGTTACCTCATGTCTTCTGGTCTTGTTTAGCCTTGAACCCAGTTGCACAATTTCTATCTCATGTTGGATTGCTGCTGGGTCTGCCTGAGTTTATGACTCTATGGGTCTGACAGACCCCAGATCATAATGGACAGTACCAGACCCACGGTTACTTAGTGTCCTATAATCAAGAATTCTGTCTCTACTCAACCCCCTTAACACACCAGGACCTCTTTTTCAAAAAACATATAAATTTCCGTTGCAGATGGCATGGCCTTGTTCCCAAATGCCAGAGGTCTGTGTTGTGCTATTCCCACCCAGGCTTCACCTATGTGCCACACTGGATCTTTTCCCGTCACTGACCCCTCCAACAGCATAGGGTTTGCCAGATCATCTGGCCCAAGCAGCAGGGTTACTTGAATTGCAGCCCTGACTTCCTGTTCCAGGCCTCACTCAAAGCAAGGAGATTTACTTGTCACCCAGTATATGCTGGAACACATTCCTAGATGTAGGGTATGTTGGCATCATAGACCAAAGCATCCTACCAGGAATTCTTTTTCCTTCTTTCTGGTAGAAAGGTAAGATGCAGCAATTTGTCTTATGGAAGAGATGTCTTCACCTGCCCTTGACCCACCTGCATCACTAAACACTTTACAACAGTGGAGGTTCCCTCAGTTGTCACCAACTTTAACTCCCATACTTTGCAATCCCTGTATCTTACCAACACCTCCAGTATGCTAGCCACTTCTTGCTCACCATTCTAATCAACACAAGTTTGTGCAGGATGTCCAGACAGCCCGTATATTATCTGATTATATTATGACAGAGAGCAGGAGGTAATGTAGCCCCAGACAAACCTGTAAATGTATATTGCTATCAGTTCTATGTAACTACAAACAGTCTCTGATCTTTCCTGATTGGGACAGAAAAAAATGCCAAATCCCTGTGTGCATGCCATGTACCTGAGGCCATATTAATCTGCTCTTGCAAAGGTAACTATTATTTGAGCTTGCTGTGGCCTACAGTCATTCTCCAAGATTCATTTGGTTTGTACAGTGGTGAGACTGGTGAGTTAAATGGAGCTGTGATATGGACCACTATCCCCTGAATTCTTAAGATCCTTTAGAGTAGCATTAATTTCCACCATTCCTCTTCATCACCACCTCCAAATGCAATATTTTTGGTTTCACCATCTTAGTCAGGACTGACAAGGGGATGGGGATAGAAGGGATGGGAGAGTAGAGGTGCAGTTTCAAAAGATTCCACATCACCTTCTCACTATGATAGCTCATTTGGTTTGAATGAGAAGAATTCAAGATGGAGGCTACTCCAACAGCCAACTACATCAATCCCAATTCTACATTCAGGCACTGGGGAGGTGACCACTGGCTGGGTCCATGGACTTACTGGACCCACTGAGAACCAGTCTCTGACCAGGATATTGTTTATTACTTGGCCCGGTATGCCTCCTCTCTAATATGATGTTTCGGAACTCTGTGAATCAATGTTAATTCAGATCCAATACCCTCAAAATATTTGGATATTCCTCTTTCCCCAGTGTGTATTTTCTCAGCTGAATTATCGTAGGTCTTTTTTTGAGGAAAAGGGGGAAATTAACATACTATATTTTTCCCATGATATTTCAAGATACTTCTTCCTATGGACTTGGTCACCTCTTCAGCCAATGGTTTCTGGGTCTGAAAACTGAGGTCTGAGATCTGGGCAAAGGATCATGAATTTCTATGGGGGTGACCACCCTCAGCCTGCTGCTCATCTATTCTTGCCTTCTTTTGATTGTATGGATTAAGCAGTACCCCCATTGGTTGTTCATCTATTTTGCCTTTAGGGGCGCCATGTTCTATTAATCGTCTCCACAATGTCCTCCAAGTCAAGCCCCCTTAGCTGCAACGCCCTGGCTTTGGCAGTCAAGTGCTGCCACCCGGCCCCTATTTTGCTTCAGAGTCTCATCATCCCCATTTCCCCACTGCTATTAATGAGCCAACTGATTGATTGACATAGATGTAATACAGATAAGATATAGATATAAATATTGGTTCTCTTTTTACAGAAAGGTATTGTAATTATATTGATCCATCACAGAAGTACAGAGCTTATCATATTCCAACAGAGAAGGAGAGAGGAGAAACCCACCATACAAGAGTTTCCAGTGTTTTGGAATATTGAACTTGAGTTACTTCAGCTAAGCAATTTGTTTTTGTTTTTTTTAACATCTTTATTGGAGTATAATTACTTTACAATGGTGTGTTAGTTTCTGCTTTATAATAAAGTGAATCAGCTATACATATACATATACATATACATATATCTCCATATCTCCTCCCTCTTGCATCTCCCTCCCTCCCACCCTCCCTATCCCACCCCTCTAGGTGGTCACAAAGCATGGATCTGATCTCCGTGTGCTATGAGGCTGCTTCCCACTAGCTATCTATTTTACAGTTGGTAGTGTATATAAGTCCATGCCATTCTCTCACTTCATCCCAGTTTACCCTTCTCCCTCTCTGTGTCCTCAAGTCCATTCTCAACATCTGCATCTTTATTCCTGTTCAGCCCCTAGGTTCTTCATAACCATTTTTTTTTTTTTAGATTCCATATATATGTGATTTAAATTGCTTTGGAGCCGGACAAGGCATAGTGCACACTCTGCAGAGACTGGAGTGCTAGAAAAACTCAGGCTTCACTCATTTGTTATTCATTCAATAAACTTTTGAGTGCCTGTTAAATGAAAGACCCCTATGCTAGGCCCTGGGTGTATAATGGTGAATGAAAGAGATGAGCAAAATGTTTCCAGCATTATGAAAGAGAATCTGAAATTATGCTTAATTCCCCAACTTTTCCACAGGGAGATCTCTCTGTATGGTAAAAGTATGGAGGACCATTTGCTATTTTAGAGCAGAGGTTGGCAAGCTATGACCTATGTACTAAATCCAGCCACCACCTATAGGTGAAGATTTATTGGAACACAGCCCCACTTATTATCTATGGCTGCTTTCAGGCTACAACAGCAGAGTGGGGTAGTTGCGACAGACACCACATGGTTCGCAAAGCCTCAAGTATTTACTGTCTGGCCCTTTATAGAAAAATGTTTGCTAACCCCCACTTTAGAGTCTCAAGTGTGACTATTTAAAACTCAGGGTCATAACAACTATTGTGTTTGTAGGCTTTCTTTGCTTGGGATACAAGAGTGGTGGATAACATTTTGCCTACCACAGCTTTTTCATCAAGAAAACACATTTTTATAACTATTTCACAGATAATGCCAACAGAAAATTTAATATAAAAAGCCAAGCTCATTTTATAAAAGTCATGTGAGACAGATAGTTATCAGTAAATACAAATGAAATATTAAAAAAATTGCTTTGAATGCTACAAGGCAGAGGACACAAGAGTTTAAAATTCATTGATTAGGAAAGAAACAGGATAAAAAAGCTGTCCTGATGCCTGCCTCTTCATGAGTCTAACCTCAAATGACTAAGGGCTGTGTTAAATTCAAAAGCTTTCTGCAGAAATAACCCTGAGTATCCCACCCTTTTAGTGACCTTAGTGATGTTGAGCCTTCAGATTTTTCATGCACCTCTAATGCACTTAGATTAAAACTATAGTGTAAGAAAAATATCTTTAATAATTTTTTAAAGGAAAATGTATTGACAACAGGAAAAGCCTACTACAAACAGTTTAGGCGTTGTAGCAAACAGAAGGCAGTGATCTAAAGAGTTACATGGTTCTCTTCTTATATTAGTTGGGTTTTGCAGGGTGTTTATGGAACGCGGAAAGGCAGCCCTTTTTGGTCACCACCTCAGTGTCTGCTGCTCAAGGACAATGGAAAAAGACTGGTGACTTGGTCATTTGGGAGACTCAGGGTGTTTCTGCATTGCCCCTACTGTTCAAAAGAGTAGGTGGAGGTAAACAGCAGACAGAACTGAATGGAATAAGGCACGCGGACACACAAGCAAGCAATAACATGGCATCCTTCTTCACACACTTGTTCAATATTTTTTAGTAGGGTTAGGAAATGTAGTGAGTTGAATTATGACCCCTCCCCAAAAAAGATGTGTCCAAGTCCTAACCCCTAGTAATTGTGAATGTGAACTTGTTTAAAAATAGGGTCTTTGCAGATGTAATTAGACTAAGGATTTCAAGATGAGATCATCCTGGATTTACGGTGTGCCCTAAATCCAATGACACATGTCTTTATAAGAGAAGGAGAGACAGATCTGAGACCCAGAGACAAAGGAAAAGGCCATGTGAAGATCAAGTGAGGCAGAAATTGGAGGGTGGCCATGAGCCAAGTACTACCAGCAGCCACAGTAAGCTAGGAGAGAGGCATGGCGTGGATTCTTCCTCAGAGCCTCCAGAAGGCTGTCAACACCTTAATTTCATACTTCTGGACTTCAAAACTGTAAGAGAATAAATTTCTCTCATTTTAAGCTACCAGCTTCTGAGGATTTATTATTGTAGCCCTAGGAAACTAGTAAAGGGAGAAAGTAATTTTTAAAGATCTTGGATAGTTTATGTTTAAAATAAGGAGTTTAGGGCTTCCCTGGTGGCGCAGTGGTTGAGAGTCCACCTGCCGATGCAGGGGACACAGGTTCATGCCCCGGTCCGGGAAGATCCACATGCCACGGAGCGGCTGGGCCCGTGAGCCATGGCCGCTGAGCCTGCGCGTCCGAAGCCTGTGCTCCTCAACGGGAGAGGCCACAACAGTGAGAGGCCTGCGAACTGCAAAAAATAATAATAATAATAAAAAAAATATATAAAATAAAATAAGGAGTTTATTTAATTATACAAAATAACATTTAAACTTATTGTTTTTATTTTACTGGATTTTGGTGTTGGTCAGTTAAAAGTTATCATCATATTTACCAAGGATAGATGTAACTTTATATAGATAATAATAATAATATAGTAATTTTGATAATAGAATAAAAGGCTAAATATAAGTAGTAAATAATAGTACAATTATATAATAAAATTATATAAATTAAATTTTTTTCTTAAGTTTAAGTAAGAAAAACATTTTCCTTATTTCTCTAGTTTTTTAATCTTCCCCTGCCATCCCCTGCCAGTTTTCTCTTGAAATATTCAGAATCATACAACTTCTTTTTGGTGAACATTGAAGGATATAAGATTTAGACAATAAAATAAATTACTTGATACTAGAAAACAGTACTATGGTGTGCTTTATTCTGTTTCAGAATTTCAGCAGATTGCTAACTTTAGGCTGGTCTTGGGGTTGAGTGCTGTCCACTTCTGAGCAGTCATGTGCTTTGGACAAATCAAAATAATAGAGAGGCTTCCTGGGGGGATTAATAAAGACAGCAAGGTCAGAGCCAGGCAGGCAGAAGGCTGATGATTCAGACCCTGCTGGGTTCCCAGGCTCTCCTGCCCATTTCTTCCCACAGTTGGAGCTGTTTGTAACCCATCTGCTGCCTTAGCATTGTCCTGAGGCCACAGTTACACATTCACCAGTAAAGTAGCATGAACCTCAGTGGTTCCCAGGCTTCACTTGCATTTGTAAAAGTGCTAACTCATGTGTGCCACCCTAGATTTTCTCAATCCAAACTGCCAGGGACCAGACCTGACAATATGAATTTAGAATTTCTCCCAGGTGAATCTAGTTAAGTGTATGGCTCAGAAATGAAGGACAAATGAGTCAGACCAGTAGTTCTCCAAGTCTCGAAGTGTGGTCCCTGGATCAGCAGGATCACCATCACCTGGGAACTTTTAGAAATGCAAATTCCTGGGCCTCACCCCAGGCTTGCTGAATCAGAAATGGGAAAGGGGCCTAGTCATCTATTTTTTAACAAGTCTTCCAGGGGATTATTGTGAGTGCTCAAATTTGAGAACCATTGCCCACATTTAGACTCACTTCCAAAGAACACAGTCTGGAAAGGGGAAAATAGTAATTTTAAAAACCTGGTGGGTATCACTTTAACCATGTAATCAAGTTTAACATCCTCTTTGTTAAATCTTGCTAATGTCATGTGCCCCCTGATATGATGAAGCTCTTTACCTCTGTGGTCTTCTTCCTAGAGACACATAACTCAAATCTAATCATTAGGAAGTGTCAGACATGTGAAGAAAAACTGAGGGACATTCTACAAAATACTCTTCAAGACTGTCAAGGTGTTGAATAGCAAGGAAAAACTGAGAAACTGTCACAGATTGGAGGAAAATAAGGAGACATGACAACTGAACACAATGTAGGATCCTGAATTGGATTCTGGAACAGAAAATGACATTAGTGGAAAAACTGGAGAAAATGTGAATAAAGTCTATAGTTTAGTTACTAGTATTGTACCAATGTTCATTTCTTAGTTTTGACAAATGTACCCCATGATGTAAGATATTGACATCAGGGAAGTGGGATGAAGGGTATATAGGAACACTCTGTGCTACATTTGCAACTTCTCTGTAAATCTAAAAGTATTCCAAGAATTTTTAAAAAGTCAACAAAAACAAAAAATAAGGCAAAAAAAGTTTGGTCCACAGATCGGCAACATGTACATCACCTGAAAGCTTGTTAGTAATGATGATTAGAACCCATTCCAGATCTGCTGAATCAGAATCTGCATTTTTCAAAAGAGCCTCAGGTTAATCATTGAGTATACAATAACAGTAGAAAAACCCTGTTCTTTACCATAAGCCTGGGATATAGCATCAGCTCAACATTTTCTGGGCCTGAAACATGCACCAGTTTTTTTGTTTGTTTTTTCTGTACTGTTTTTTTGTTTTGTTTTGTTTTTTTAACATCTTTATTGGAGTATAATTCTTTAAAATGTTGTGCTAGTTTCTGCTGTATAACAAAGTGAATCAGCTATACATATACATATATCCCATATCCCCTCCCTCTTGTGTCTCCCTCCCACCCTCCCTATCCCACCCCTCTTGTTGGTCACAAAGCACGGAGCTGATCTCCCTGTGTTACGTGGCTGCTTCCCGCTAGCTATCTATTTTACATTTGGTAGTGTATATATGTCAATATTACTCTCTCACTTCATCCCAGCTTACCCTACACCCTCCCCGTGACCTCAAGTCCATTCTCTACGCCTGCGTTTTTATTCCTGTCCTGCCCCTGGGTTCGTTAGAACCAATTTTTTTTATTCCATATATATGTGTTAGCATACCGTATTTGTTTTTCTCTTTGTGAATTACTTCACTCTGTATGACAGACTCTAGGTCCATCCACCTCACTACAAATAACTCAATTTCGCTTCTTTGTATGGCTGAGTAATATTTCATTGCATATTTGTGCCACGTCTTCTTTATCCATCCATCTGTCAATGGGCACTTAGGTTGCTTCCATGTCCTGGTTATTGTAAATAGTGCTGCAGTGAACACTGGGGTGCATGTGTCTTTTTGAATTATGGTTTTCTCCAGGTATATGCTCAGTAGTGAGATTGCTGGGTCATATGGTAATTCTATTTTTAGTTTTTTATGGAACCTCCATACTGTTCTCCATAGTGGCTGTATCAATTTACATTCCCACCAACAGCACACACCAGTTTTGATTATTGAGCAACTGCCTATTTCTTAAAACCCAAGCTCAGTTTTCAACCTGATTGAGATGCTAAGCTCTGTGCCACTCCCTGGGGCTCATTCCTTACATTTTAACACCCCCCAGAGGCTCAGACCCAATCTTGTGTTTGTGAGACATTTCTTCCCTTAAAAGACAGGAGTCTTGCCTTTGATCCTTAACACTGCCTGGGGCCTGCTACCTGCCACAGACTTTCCTCTTGCTGACATGCCTGGTATTTTAAGTGTCGCCTCCTAGAAGCCCTCTGTCACATTGTTCCATGCACCTCCCATGCTGATTAGCGCTGGGATTTCCACCTATTGTCACTATAAACTCAGATGTTGTACTCTATTTGCAGATTCAACCAGGCCTGGAAATATCTAGAGATAGGATGGCATGTGGAGAGCTTGCTTCTCCATCAAATAGCTCAGCAAAAAGACAGGATTTCTAGAGGTCCCAATGGTTACCAAAAAAGTGGGTTCAATAGGATCTGGGATTCGAGATAATGGCTAAGAGCCACTAGAGGCTTAGGAAAGGAACTAGGAAGATAAACAATTTCCTTTGTGCCCAGACTTTTTCCTTTTGTGTCATTGCAGTCTCAGAAACAAGGACCTACTGATGTTATATAGATAGTTTGCTGATGGGATGTTATAAAATCCAGCTAGAATGGTGAACATGGATACTTCCCCTGGACCTGTTGGCATTAACCTTCTTCTCTTGAAGGAAAGTGCTGCAGTGAATTTCTGAAGGTTGAAAGTCAAGAGAAATTACTCCTGGAACAGATGCCTGTCCCAGTCTGCCAAAAGGGAGACCAGGCTTCTTGCTTTTGTAGGGAAACACTGGGCCCTCTCCTTGGGGCATCTTAGCAAGTGTCATCCTCAGGAAACATCGTGTGAATCGGACCATGGCACATGGATTTTTCAGGGAAGAGTTGTGCCAGTACCCAAATGATTTGAGAGCAACTGAGGCAACCATGCAATGACGTGAAAGTTAGAACCAACCTGTTGAGTGGGGAAATGGGGAGAAGTTGATGGGATTCCACATCTCTCTGAGCCATGAAAGTTCTGGATGGGGCTGGATGTGCCCACATGTCTGCAGGTGGTAGGTAGGACCTGGATAACCAGTAGTAGGTCATGGATAACCAGTATGCAACTTTCTGGGGTTGTCATAGGAGGCAGAGCATTTACACTTTGGCTTTGTGATCCTAAGCTGCATTATGAAACTAATTAGCTGTAGGTTAGGCAGTATGTGAGTCATTTATTCTTCTCCTATTAACATCAACTGTGAAATCTAAAGTGAATGATGACATTTCAGGAACAGTTGCATATGATCCTTCTTCAGCATGTTTGGGCAATGTGGAGTAGCTGTCATAAGGTAATAAGTCATCTCACGCTATTTTAATGATGATGGATCCACTGGGAAGGAACATAAGGGGGAAAATGAGTTTAGTGTCTGGGCTGTGCTTGAAGTCAAATTGAAGATGAAAAGCAAATACTATTTTGAAATGAATTTAAGGGATTGTTGATAACAGGTGAGAAATTATGTTATGTCTAAAACCAAACACCAATAATTTTGAAAAGTGATGAGTTTTTTTCATTCATTCATCTGTGGGTATACAAAATTATTTACATTCTGATCAAAAATATGAAAAAAATAGTAAAATGACTGGAATGAAATGCACTAATAGTGAGTGTCTTAGATGACAGGACAATGGCAAGTAAATTATTTCTTCCCACTTCTCAATAATTTCAGCTTGTCTGAAATTGTTCTATAATTAAAAGAATAAATTCCTTTCAAAAAATAAAGCACAGAAGAACAAATACTATATGATTCTACTTATATGAAGTATCTAAAGTAGTCAAATCATAGAAGCAGGAAGTAGGAAGGTAGTTGCCAGGGGCTAGAGGGAGGGGGAGGGAGTTTCAATGTCACAAGATGAAAGATAGAAAGATCTAGGGATCTGTGCACAACAATGTGAATATACTGAACACTACTGACCTATACACTTAAACATGGTTAAAATGGTAAATGTAATTTTTTTTGTGGTATGCAGGCCTCTCACTGTTGTGGCCTCTCCCGTTGCAGAGCACAGGCTCCGGATGCGCAGGCCCAGAGGCCATGGCTCACGGGCCCAGCCGCTCTGCGGCATGTGGGATCTTCCCGGACCGGGGCACGAACCCGTGTCCCCTGCATCGGCAGGTGGACTCTCAACCACTGTGCCACCAGGGAAGCCCAAAATGGTAAATGTAATTTTATGTAAAAAGAACAGTACAATACAGGACCACATGTAAAATAACGATAATAAAAAAATTAAAATGATTGAATAAAGTATATTCAACAAGGACTTGTGACACTGTCAAGATGTGGGAGTTAAGGTCAGAAATTAAAGTGCCCTCCGGATGCTGGTACTATGCAAGAAATAGGACGTACAGAAAGGGAAGCAGTTTTGTAAAGAGAAGGAGATATGAGTTCAATTTAAATAGCCAGTGTCTGTAGGATAGCCAGTCTAAAGTGTGCATTAGGAAGTTGGATACACAGATCTGAGGCACAGGAAGTAAAGATCTGGATCAGGAAAAAAAAGAAAAATAGACGTAGTGATCTGAAGTGGGTGGGGTCACCCTAGATTAGAGTGGAAAGTACAAGCAACACATGCAGAGCTGTAGGAAAACTAACATGTTAACAGCAACCAGTGGGGTGAGGAGGAAAAGGGAGTGTGTTAGTTTCTTAGGGCTGCTATAACAAATTACCATCAACTGGGCAGCTTATAACAAAAGAAATTCCTCTCACAGTTCCGAAGGCCTGAAATCTGAAATCAAAGTGTCGTTGGAACATGCTCCCTCTAAAGGTTCTAGCAAAGACTCTTCCCTTGCTTCTTCAAACTTCTGGTGTCTCTGTGCATTCCTTGTCTTGTGGCTGCATCACTCCAATCTCTGTCTCTGTCTTCACAAGGGCTTTTCCTCTGTGTTGTGTCTTTTCCTCTTCTCTCTCTTATAAGGAAATTTGTCATTCAATCTAGAGCCCACCTTGATAATCTAGGCTGATCTCGTCTCCAAATCCCTAGCTATATCTGCAAAACCACTTTTTCCATATAATATGACATTCCCAGGTTCCAGGGATTAGGATGTGGACATCTTTTGGGGGGTCACCATTCAACCCATGATAGGAATAAGGTCAGGAAATTATAAGAACTATGGGGGTGGGGAGGGGTGGATTGGGAGTTCGGGATTAGCAGATGCAAATTATTATATATATTCTAGAACGGATAAACAACAAGACCCTACTGTAGAGCACAGTAACTATATTCAATATCCTGTGATGATAAACCATAATGGAAAAGAATATGAAAAAGAATATATATCTATGTATAACTGAACCACTTTGGTGTACAGCAGAAATTAACACAACACTGTGAATCAACCATACTTCAATAAAATAAATTTAAAAAAATAAATAACTATAGGGAAAAGTGTCTCTTTGTATGGGTCAGGCAATGAGAAGTCCTACACTTAAAAAAAAAGACCTGCTTCATTTTGTGTAGCATATCTTTCCCCAAATGCATTTGGCACTCTCTTCTCCCAGTGTAAATACAAAGATGAATAAGACCCAATCCCAGCCTTCATGAAGGCCAGTGGGAAACAAGCAAAATAATTGGATTGCACTGTTTACGTGCTGCAGTAGAAAAATGTTCAAAGTATTTATGATGGAGGCTCAGTGAGAGGTAAAAGTAATTTTCTGTGGAATCAAAGAAGAGTCTAAGTGGAAACCGGTAAAAAAAAAAAGTGGGGAAGGAGGGTTAATTCCAGGAAGAGGCTTCACGACCAGTGGCTTGGGGGCTGGGAAGCTTATAGAGTGTTTAGGGAAGAGTGAAAGGTTGGGTAACCCTAGAGGGTAAGGCCTGGGGCAGCAGTGAACAAGAGGTTGTGGTAATGGCTGGGACTGTGCATAGAAGATCTTTATCCTTACCTTTGCAGTCCCATTCTAATCAAGATCTGGAACATTAAAGGGAGTCCTGCGTGAGGAAAGAAAGAAGACTGCTAGTCACCATAGAATTTAAAGAATCATTTGGGGCTCTAGGAGCTTAGACCGATCCACTTTGAGCACAGGCTTTCCAAAGATAGGATAGAAGGATAGTTAGAAGCAGGGTAGCCGTGTAAATGGACAACACGCGGGATACAGGAAAGTGGGCTCTAGCAGAGGTCAGGAGCAAAGATGATTTCTGGGCTTGTCAGCTTGGGAAAATGGACGAAGAGGGACACAGCCGAGAGGAAGTGACGGCTGAGAAGGGACATGGGGAAACAGAGTTCACAAACCGTTACCCAAGGTTTCAAATCTCAACAGCTTTGAGAAGCTAACATTTCAAAATAAATCTGGGGGCTTCCCTGGTGGTGCAGTGGTTGAGAGTCCGCCTGCCGATGCAGGGGACACGGGTTTGTGCCCCGGTCCGGGAGGATTCCACATGCCGCAGAGCGGCTGGGCCCGTGAGCCATGGCCGCTGAGCCTGTGTGTCCAGAGCCTGTGCTCCGCAACGGGAGAGGCCACAACAGTGAGAGGCCCGCGTACCGCAGTCAATCAATCAATCAATCAATCAATCTGGTGCGACTCACTTGGTGGTGAACCTGACCTAACATGAGGCCATTTGTAGTCTTCACATACCCACTTTAGATTGAATAAACATCTTTTGGTGAAGAAATACTGTATTTGATTATGGGGTGTTGCCCCATAATATATGGCACACGACTCATGTTACCTTTCTCAGGTCTGATAAACATCTGAACCAGCTATTTCTGACCTCAAGATCAAGGGTTAAGTATAAATCATTTTGCACCTGTAATGAGTCCAGTGTGAAAGTTGCATTTGAAGAATTCAAAGTCAACTTGCTCTCCTGTGGAGAGAAAATTTACACAGAGTACAGGTATAGGAAAAAAAAAAAACATTTTCCAGCAAACTAGAATCATTTCTATATATAGTGGAAATTTTAAATAAAATGCCAAAATAATCCAGAAAAAAAATTCTCCTCACAGGAAGAGTTCTTAAATTATCTTTGTCATATTGAAACAAATTCCACAGTAGGACTAAAATTTAAGGCCTAATGTATATAGTGGCACTGCATACAAATTTTCCTGAATCATTTTTCATCCAAGCAGACTTCCGTGAGAAAATTTCAACAAGTAAACTTTACATATTTTGTTATCTGATCTTTATGTTTCCACTTCTTAGCTCTTACTAAGCTGGATCAGTCTAACACGGACAGCTGCCTGTCTTCAACCGCCCTCCGTGACTCTCAGAATGCTCGGGTTTCTTTTGAAGCGAGGCCCTTGGAATACAGCCATTTTCCGGAGGCTATTTTTACTTGTTCAGACAGATTTATAAGAGTGATTTGCAGAAACTCACTTGTTCCTTTTATGTGTACTTTCTGAGAAATGTGAAGAAGAAAGGAGAAAAAAATCAGGATTCCCATGTTTTATATCTAGACAGGAAAAAAAGCGGATGCTGAACAATTAGCAAAATTTAGGAATAGAAGTCATCCTTTGCCAGCTCACAAAGTCCTGACCTCTGGTCCAGGTTTAATTTAACTTGGTGAATGGGGAAGAGGATGTTACCAAAACGCGTGTGTGTGTACACACATACATGCACATACACACATACACAAAGATACACACACCATAGACAACTGAAGAGACAATTTAAGAAGCACAGACTACTATGTATAAAATGGATAAGCTACAAGAATATATTTTACAGCACAGGGAAATATAGCCAATATTTTATAATAACTATAAATGGAGTATAATATTTAAAAATTGTGAATCACTATGTTATATACCTGAAACATATAAATTTGTAAATCAACCATATCACTTACATGTGGAATCTAAAAAACTGATACAAATGAAATTATTTACAAAACAGAAACAGACTCACAGACTTAGAAAACAAACTTATGATTACCAAAGGGGAAATGTGGTGGAGAGAGATAAATTAGGAGTTTGGGATTAACATATACACATTACTATATATAAAATAGATAGTCAACAAGGGCCTCTATATAGCACAGGGATCTCTACTCAATACTCTATAATAACCTATATAAGAAAAGAATCTGAAAAAGAATAGATATATGTATATGTACAACTAAATCACTTTGCTGTACACCTGAAACTAACACAATATTGCAAATTTATACTCCAATATAAAATTAAAAAATCAAAAATCATGTCCACTAGAAAAAAAAAAAGTGTGCTTCTCTCTCCCTCTCTCCTTTCTCCCCTCCCCTACCAGTCTTCACACTACACAATAACCTCAAAGGCCGCTGGGATTCAGTGAAAATCAAACATATTATTGCAAGTAAGGTTTGGGGACAAATGAGTTCATTTGATCACATTCCAATTTCTTAATTACTACACATTAATTTTAAGGAGAGAAAATACACATAAATTATAACTGCTTTTCTTTTCCATTCAGCTGAAATATTACAGTACTACTGGCAAAAATATTACAGTGTAAATAATGACAACGCATCCTGTGATGAACACTTACTGTCTTATCTCTGCCAGAGTGGGGCAGTGGGATCCACAAAGCCAACAATGAAAATGAGACATTGTGACTGACTTTCTAGACCCAGTTTAAATCACTCAGTCCCGTAACTATAGTTTAGTTTTCCATATCTCATTCATTCACTCAATACACATTCCACATGTACTTTTTCTTGTGCTCACAGCATCTCTGTCAGTGTCAGAAACAAGGTGAGAACACAAACTCTTGAAGGGAAGGAAGTTAAAGGTTGACAAGCATCTACTCTGGGCCAAATAACTTATTTTGTCATATAATTTATTCTCCAAAACCATAGTTATTGTTATCCCCATTTTATAAAGATGGGAAACAGATTTAGGGAAATGAAAGCTTTCACAGAGCTCACGCGGCTAAAAAATGGTGAAAACCAGATTCATTTTTTCCATCCTTTGATTTACCACTTACCAAGTGTCTAGCACTGCCCTGGGATATACCATGATACAAAACAAACAAAGGTGTTTTCCTCCCACTTCTTTCCACTGTAGCAGTGTCCTTCAACTCTGGTTGAGAACACACTAGAATAACCTGGAGTGCTTCTAAAACACACCAGCACCAATGTCCATTTCTGGTAATTAAGTCAGAATCTCTGGAAGTGAAGCCTGAGTTTAAAGATTTTTAAAATTCACCAAATGTTTCCAAAATGCATCCAGGATTGAGAATCTTTCATTTTTTAGAAGAAGCTGAATACAAGGTCATCACCCTCAAAAGACTACACTGTACGGAAGTTACAGATAAATACATAAAAATAAAACTCACTTGGAAAACAATTTTGAAGTAATGCATAAGGATATTTGAAATTCTGTGGTATATATTTAAAGTAAAGGAATTCATGAAAGGCAAAATTACTTTTGGAATTGGGATGGTGTTATGCATGGAACTGTGCTCCCCCCACCCAAATTCACATGTTGAAGCTCTAACCCCAGTATCTCAAAATGTGACTGTATTTGGAGATAGGGCTTTAATGAGGTAATTAAGTTAAAATGAGGTCTTTAGAATGGACCCTAATCCAATCTAACTGGTGTCCTTTTAAAAAGAGAAAATGTGGGCACACAAAGAGACACCAGAGGTACACACACACACACACACACACAGAGGAGAGACCATGTAAAGACACAGCAAGAAGGTAGCCATCTACAAGCCAAGAAGAGAGGCCTCAGGAGAAACCAACACTGCAGACACCTTGATCTTGAACTCTTGGCCTCCAGAACCGTGGAGAAAATTAATTTCTGTTGTTTGAGACACCTAGCCTGTGGAATTTTTTATGGAAGCCCTAGCAAACTAATATGGATGGGTTCATGGAAGTATAATTTCACAAATGAAGGGAATATAGGGAAAGCACTTGAAGACAGGGTATACTTTTGACTACAGTCAAAAGCCTAGTCCAGTTCGGAAACTTGGATGTGTATCAGAACCATCAATGGAATTTGGTAAAATGAAGATACCCAGGCCTTATGTTACTTCCACAAGTTTGGGCCACTCTATTCTTTGCTTGCTTCTGGTGATTCTAATACATAACACTGTTTGAGAATCATTAGACTAGAGGGTGAGAATTTGGAGGACATTATTGGCAGGTGAAGAGTGGTTGTTACTGGGGGAAAGAGGCTAGAATGAGTATAATATGTACTAAGGGGAATGATGATGTTAAGGAAATCTACATAATTAGGAGAGCAAGAGTGATGGTTAATTTTTTGTGTCAATGTGGCTGTGCCATGGTGCCTAGATAGTTGGTCAAGCATAATTCTAGATGAGTCTGTGAAGGTATTTGTTGGTTGACATGAACACTTAAATGGGTGAACTTTGAGTTAAGTAGACAATACAGGTGGGTCTCATCCAATTGTTTGATGGCCTGGATGGAACAAAAACTGACCTCCACCAAAGAAGAAGGAGTTCTGCCAACAGAAGTCCTTTGAGATAGGTGTAGATAGATAAATGATAGATAGATAGATAGATAGATAGATAGATAGACAGAAGATAGATAGATGTAGATAGATATACATGAACACATACATGCATGCTCACACACACACACACACACACACACACACTGTTAGTTTTGTTTCTTTGGAAAACCCTGACTAATAAGAAAGGAGAGGTTAGAAAGATGACAGAATGCATTAAAGGAAGGCCTTCATGAACAAGCTAAAGATCTTGGACTTTATCTGATTGGGACTATAAAAGTTTTCAGATAAACCAGGTGAGTCTTCAGAGTACAGGTTTTGCCTTTGGCCCTCAGCTTGAAACAAAAATATCAGTATAGAGTATGGATTAATCCCTTTTCTCCGACCCCACAGAAAGAGGAGAAGCTATTCAAAAACATGTAATTTATCAGAGCAGGATTAAGAAGTTTGTTACAGTTAATTTCCTTCATTGTTATTCCACAGAATCACCAATACATCACAGGGATAAGGTGGAAGAAGAGATGAAACAGGGTAGTGAAAAATGAGGCTTTGGGTTTCAAATCCTTCATGCAGGTACCAAGCCCATGTTCTGCTGTCATTTGCTGAGACATTCAATCTGTACTCTTTTGATGTAGTCACCATGAAAACTATCCCAGACTTTTAAGAACTAAAACAAATCAAGTTAGACTTCAAAGGATGTATAGTGAAGAACACTAGGAATTTTATAACCTACAATTCTAACTTGGTTTTCAAAGACTCTGCTCACACACATCTGTGTCTCTAATGCCATTGAAAGGATGGGAAAAGATGCTGCATGTATTTGTTTAAAAAATGTTGTTGAAATCATCTGTGCTTATCATACCCTTGTTGTAGCTTTGTAGTTAAATTTTCATAGTTCTAGACCAGTCTAGATGTTCACCTTAATTTGTCTAAAATCTGTCAGTTACCTCCCAGTGTTTTATTAGTAATGTGTGCTGAGGTGCCACTTCATTCGTTCATAGATTTCTTCACTCCATTAAGAATTTATGAAAAATATTATTGAGTACCTAGTCTAATCTCCACACTGTGATAGGTGCTTGGAATACTGTACAGTCTTCAACAAGACAAAAGACACAATCTTGTTCTCATTATAATCTCTTGAGAGCTTATAAAACTACGTCTTAAAATGCAAGAAATAAGGAGGGATGTTATAAAAGATACTGACTCAGACAGCTGATGGGATCCCCTTAGCTTAGCAAATGTGTTGGGGGTTTTCTTTGCATGTGCTGGATTTCTAGAAAGTTTATGGAGCAGAACTTTTGTGAGTGGAGATTCCAATAGGCACAAAATACTTCTCCAGGAGACAGGCCCTCCTCCTCCCTCACCCCCCCTCCCCTTCTTTCATTTAGCAAGTATGTTTGAATCCATACTAAGGACAAAGCTGGGTGAGGATACAATGAGTAAAAACAGTCTTTGCATACCTAGAGCTTACAATGCAGTAGGGATTAAACAGAAAATGTTTCAAAAATCATACAGATCATGTAAACTCTAGCAACAATTGCAATGAGTGAAAGGTACACATAGAAATGACAGGAGAGCTCACTTAGTCTGAAGAATCAGTCAGCACCAAACCTAAGTACCTGTGTTCTTATTTAAAGAAAATTCTATCAGATTCTATAGTCAAGCAGTTGTTCAGTTCAACTGAGTCTCAATCAATTGTTAGGAACAACCATGATTTTTTCCTCTAAAATGCTCCATAGAATATCTGATATTTAATATCCCCAAAAGAGGGCTTCCCTGGTGGCGCAGTGGTTGGGAGTCTGCCTGCTAATGCAGGGGACACGGGTTCGACCCCTGGTCTGGGAGGATCCCGCATGCCACAGAGCAGCTGGGCCCGAGCGCCACAGCTGCTGAGCCTGCGCTCTGGAGCCCGAGAGTCACAACTGCTAGGCCCGTGTACTGCAGCTGCTGGGGCTCACGCACCTGGAGCCCGTGATCCTCAGTGGAAGAGGCCACCACGGTGAGGGGCCCGCGCACCACAGTGAGGAGTGGCTCCTGCTCTCTGCAGCTGGAGAGGGCCCGTGCACAGCAGCAGAGACCCAGCGCAGACAAAAAGAAAGAAATAAAAGAAAGAAATTAAATAAATAAATATCCCCCAAAGGGGTTACATTTTTATTTGTGTAGCCACACAACTCTATTATCTGACTGTGAGGATAAACATCTCCATTTTGAGGAAGTAAATAGTGTCTGAGTTGAAAATGCATCCCCCATTGGGCAACATAGAGACACCAAGACACTCTCTGCTATAACAAATATCCCTTTCTGGGTGCACAAGTCCAAGCTGTTGCTGTTTACCCATCCATATGTTTATCTTATGAGCTATGGTAGTGGTTTTGATTAGAATCACCTGGGGAGCTCAAAGACTGCTACCTGAGTCCCATCCTCAGAGAGTAGTATTGGTCTGATATAATTGGGTTTTTAAAAATGTCTCCAATTAAAAGGGAGCCCTCCTACGCTGTTGGTGGGAATGTAAATTTGTGCAGGCATGGTGGAGAACAGTATGGAGGTTCCTTAAAAAATAAAAATAGAGTTACCATATTATCCAGCAATCCCACTCCTGGGCATATATCTGGAAAAGATAAAAACTCTAATTCAAAAAGATACATGTACCTCATGTTCATAGCAGCACTATTTACAACAGCCAAGACATGGAAGCAACCTAAATACCCATTGTCAAATGAATGGATAAAGAAGATGTGGTATATTTATACAATGGAATACTACTCAGACATAAAAAAGGAATGAAATAATGCCATTTGCAGCAACATGGATGGACATAGAGATTATCATACCAAGTGAAGAAAGTCAGATAGAGGAAGACAAATATCATATGATATCACTTATACGTGGAATCTAAAGTATGATACAAATGAACTTATTTACAAAACAGAAATAAACTCACAGACATTGAAAACAAACTTATGGTTACCAAAAGGGAAAGCCTGAGGAAGGGATAAATTAGGAATTTGAAATTAACAGATAGAAACTACTATACATAAAATACATAAACAACAAAGACCTACTGTATGGCACAAGAAATATATTCAATATCTTGTAATAACATATAATGAAAAAGAATCTGAAAAAGGATAGATATATTTATAATTGAATCACTTTGTTGTACACCTGAAACTAACACACTGCAAATCAACTATACTTCAGATTTTTTTCTTTAAACTCACCAGTTGATTCTAATGTGAAGCTATGATTAAGAACCACCAGGAAACTGTGATCTCTATCCACAGATCAGTGTTATTCCCAAAATGATCTACATTCTCTGATCTTTGGAATGGTCTTGACTGTATTCTCAGATTAGTCCACTCTATAAGTATTTGACTCAAGGAGGAGAGGTGCCAGCATTTTCAGAAGTCAATCAAGTATTATTGATCATGGTTGCTTAATTCACTTTAGAGACTAAAAACTTGTTTTATGAAAGGTCTTGAGGCAGAGAGTATTTGGGGTACCTGTGAAACACTGTGTCTGGGTTTGAAATTTATCTGAAGACTGGACATTCTGACACAAATTCTAGTGGGGATGTATATTGGAGCTTACTGTATTTTGCTCAACAGACACAGACCAAAACAAAAATTTGTAACTATGGTGACTATAAATTTTAAACTTAACTCCTGAGAACTTAAACGAACAATTCAAATTAAGCAAGCCATGGAAACTGATCTGAGAGAGACATGAATGCAATGATCAGGAAAGATTCCTGGAGTTGGAGGTCAGGTAGGCCTTAGCAGGTGCAAAATTTTTTCAAGTAGAGAGGAGAGAGAGCAGGAAGTGTGGGAAATATTACATGAAGAGGGAAGATCATGGAGAAATGGTGCAGTGTTAGAAATAAGCAGCAGATATTCAAGAAATGGTGAGGAAACTGTCCATCATGCTGAAATGTAGATGTGATGCTATGTAATCCTGGGAAAGAAGCGTGCGTTAATACAGTGGGACCAGACTGAGGAGTCCTTTTAATTAGAGGTGCAAACATTTATGCTTTTTTTTTTGCGGTACGCGGGCCTCTCACTGTTGTGGCCTCTCCCACTGTGGAGCACAGGCTCTGGACACGCAGGCTCAGCAGCCATGGCTCACGGGCCCAGCCGCTCTGCGGCATGTGGGATCTTCCCGGACTGGGGCACGAACCCGTGTCCCCTGCAACAGCAGGCAGACTCTCAACCACTGCACCACCAGGGAAGCCCATTATGCTTTAATTTATAACCAAGAGGACACCCTGAAGCTCCTCAGCAGCACACTGATAAGATGGCATTTAATTATAGTGTGTGTGTGTGTGTGTGTGTGTGTGTGTGTGTGTGTGTGAAAAGAAAAGAAAAAAGAGGGTTAGGAATACATATAATTGGATTTATTTGCAATATTGTTGATATTAAAATTTTGTGAATAAATTAATTCCCCACCCATTAAAAAAAAAGGAGAAGTATCATGAAAATAATTTTGACCTGTTAGACCCCCTCATTGGGTCTTGGGGATCCCTCCCCCTGGGGCCCACAACCACACTTTGAGAACCATTACTGAAGCCTATTTTTTTCAGAAAAGTCAATGACAGAAAGAAAGAGACATGAAAAGACCACAAAAAGAGCTTTATTTTCATTTTTGTTTGTCTTTTAAGATGAGAAAAACAAACAGGTTGATATGCTGAATAGATATAGTAAGTAATAAGGAACAAGTAGAAAGCAGAAGAAAAATCAGATAACTAATAGAGAAAAAAAGAGGACAGTAAAGATAATCAGGAGGTATAGTCTCTAAAGTTGGAAGTAAAGGAGAGACAGATATTAGAGGTAGATGGGGGTGGGAGGGGTTATACTTTGACTTATAAAAAAGCTCTAAGTCCTGGGGATATAGTGTGACTATAGTTAATAATACTGTATGTATATTTGAAAGTTGCCAAGAGAGTAGATCTTGAAAGGTCTCATCATAAGAAAAAAATTCTGTAACTATGTGTAGTGATGTTAACTAGACTTATTGTGGTGATCATTTCACAATATATACAAATATGGACTTACTATGTTGTATATCTGAAACTAATATAATGTTATATGTCAATTATATCTCAATTTTTTTAAAAAAACTCTCTACTTAGAAAAATACAGACATTAAATAAATGCTTCTTGATAGTGAAAAAAAAAAGATGGCATTTAATGAATATCAACCTGTCAGTAGTTGCAGAATGGAAGCAGAAGATTAGAGAAAGATAGCTAGGTAGGAGGTCTTGGCAATAACTTATCTGTAAAGTCATGAGAGTCTGGGTGTTCCTGATGACTGTGTGAAGAAAAACAATGTGATGTATGAAAAAGGCATTTTGAAATAAGAATCAAATAGAATTGGTCACTGACCATACCTAGGTGGTAAAGAAAAAAAAAGATGAGTCAATATTATTCACAGGTTTTAAGCCTGAGTGGTTTTGAAAACATGGAATCTTAGGAAACTTCATGAAGATACTGGGATCTTTGGGCCGATGTTGTAACATGAACAGAATAACCAGTTGTGGTCATTGTCTGGGGAGGGATAAGCACACAGTGTATTCTACCCATCTCAGAGTGAGCTTTTCTACACTTTCTTAGAACTAACACTACAAATATTTTTTTCAGGCAAAATAACTCAAGAAAAGAATAAAGCAATATACCAATTCTTTAGTCAATTTGGAGAATTCCAACTTATGGAGTGGGTTTCCCTTATTATAAATTAAGAGGTCACTGTATTAGTTTACAAGGGCAGCCATAAAAAAATACAACAGAGTGAGCAGCTTAAACAACAAAAATTTATTTTCTTGAAGTTCTGGAAGCTGAAAGTCCAAGTGATCTTGGGTGGCCTCAGCCGGCAGTGTCTTGAAGCAGGATCTCAGTTCCCCAACTAGAGATTGAAGCCAGGCTGTGGCAGTGAGAGTGCTGAATCCTAGCCCCTAGATCACGAGGGCCAGTGGCTATTGACAAGGGCCTGGCATGTCCGCTTTATAGAAATAAATTGCAACAAAGAGATGAAAAGTAGTAAAGTGTTTATTAGAAGGAAAAAAAAAAGAGTATGTGTGAATAGACACACACAGGCAGGCTCAGAGAGAGAGTCGCACCTTCACTGTAGTTTAAATCACTTATATGGGGCATTTCTTCTGGGCTTCCTCTGGCCAATCATCTTGCTTTGCCTGACTCTGAGTCCATATTTGGTTTAATTCAGGGTCCTCCCCTGTGTGTGTGCACAGCTCTTAGCCAAGACGGACTCCAGTGCAGAGGCCTGTGGGAAGGTTGACATCACATATTATGGGGTGACGTCCCCTCCCTTTATGGCCCCCGAGGAACCTTTCTGGGCATGTGTAGTTGGGAATGTCTCCCTGACCTCAAGAATGAGAAATATGTGGTCTTTTAATCTTTTATCTGGGCAGGGCTCAGCTCCTCTCTACCCCTGCCATTATCTTTATCTTGGAGTTTCTGTCCACAGGGGACAGACTTCAACTGCTAAGCCTGGGGCCCATCTATCTCCTGCCTCACAAGATCAAGATGTCAGCAGATTTGGTTTTTCCTAAGAACTCTTTTCTTGGCTTGCAGATTGTTGTCTTCCTGCTGTGTCTTCATGTGGCTTCTTCTCTTTGTGTAAGCAGCCTTGGTGTCTGTCCCTCTTCTTATAAGGACACCAGACGTATTTGATTAAGACCCACCCATATGAATTCATTTAACTTTAATTACCTCTTTAAAGGCCCTATGTCCAAATACAGCCACATTCTGAGGTTACTGATGGTTAGGACTTCAACATATAAATGTTGGGGGAGGGGGTGTTTTACACAATTCAATCTACAACAGTCAGCATGTTCTCTATTATTCTTTTGGAGATACCTGTATTTAGGAACCAGAAAGTTTAGCTGAAGTATTTCTGAGAGGTATGTTCAAAGTTAAGGGAACTTCTTTCCTCTTCCAAAAAGCAGATGAAATTAATCTATCATTTAAGTCCTAGGGCTTATACAAAATAAAAATACATTATGCAACTAAATTATTCTTTTTTTTTCTCCCTGTGATTATTCTAAATATTTTGGGATAAAAGAGGGGGGAAAAAAAACATTCCCCATTTCACCAAATCATTTCTATGTCCATAATGTTTTCTACTTGCGTATCTCTTTATGGTCTCAGCTAATGTGTGGTGACTGCCATTCCAAACATTCATTTTATTCATTTATATATGTATTTACTCATTTATTCATGTAACAAATATTTGAGTATCTACTCTGGGCCTTTCACTTACCAGCTCCTAGGGTACAGTAGGGAACAAAGCAATCAAGGGTCCTGTGATCCAGCCTGTATAACACAGTATGGAGCACACAGAGGCAAACAAGCACTAGTGGTAGGATTCGAGAAAGACTTCCCTGATAAAATGATATGTAAGCAGTACTCAAAGGTTGCCCATTCTCACCACTCTTATTCAACATAGTTTTGGAAGTTTTAGCCACAGCAATCAGAGAAGAGAAAGAAACAAAAGGAATCCAAATTAAAAAAGAAGAAGTAAAGCTGTCACTGTTTGCAGATGACATGATACTATACATAGAGAATTCTAAAGATGCCACCAGAAAACTGCTAGAGCTAATCCATGAATGTGGTAAAGTAGCAGAATACAAAATTAATGCACAGAAATCTCTTGCATTCCTATACACTAATGATGAAAAATCTGAAAGAGAAATTAAGGAAACACTCCCATTTATCACTGCAACAAAAAGAATAAAATACCTAGGAATAAACCTACCTAAGGAGACAAAAGACTTGTATGCAGAAAACTATAAGACACTGATGAAAGAAATTAAAGATGATACAAACAGATGGAGAGATATACCATGCTCTTGGATTGGAAGAATCAATATTGTGAAAATGACTATACTATCCAAAGCAATCTACAGATTCAATGCAACCCCTACCAAACTACCAATAGCATTTTTCACAGAACTACAATAAAAAATTTCACAATTTGTATGGAAACACAAAAGACCCCGAATAGCCAAAGCAATCTGGAGAAAGAAAAATGGAACTGGAGGAATCAGGCTCTGGACTTCAGACTATACTACGAAGCTATAGTAATCAAGACAGTATGGTACTGGCACAGAAACAGAAATATAGATCAATGGATATAGATCAATGGAAATATAGATCAACAGGATAGAAACCCATGCACATGTGGTCACCTTATCTTTGATCAAGTAGGCAAGAACATACAATGGATAAAACAGAGCCTCTTCAATAAGCAGTGCTGGGAAAACTGGACAACTACATGTAAAAGAATGAAATTAGTACACTCCCTAACACCATACACAAAATTAAACTCAAAATGGATTAAAGACTTAAATGTAAGGCCAGACACTATAAAACTCTTAGAGGAAAACATAGGCAGAACACTCTATGACATAAATCACAGCAAGATCCTTTTTGACCCACCTCCTAGAGTAATGGAAATAAAAACAAAGATAAACAAATGGGACCTAATGAAACTTCAAAGCCTTTGCACAGCAAAGGAAACCATAAACAAGAGGAAAAGACAACCCTTAGAACGGGAGAAAATATTTACAAATGAAGCAACTGCCAAAGGATTAATCTCCAAAATTTACAAGCAGCTCATGCAGCTCAATATCCAAAATAAACAAACAATACTATCCAAAAATGGGCAGAAGACCTAAATAGCCATTTCTCCAAAGAAGATATACAGATTACCCACAAACACATGAAAGAATGCTCAACATCACTAATCATTAGAGAAATGCAAATCAAAACTACAGTGAGGTATCTTCTCATACCAGTCAGAATGATCATCATCAAAAAAACTACAAACAATAAATGCTGGAGAGAGTTGGAGAAAAGGGAACCCTCTTGCACTGTTGGTGGGAATGTAAATTAATACAGCCACTATGGAGAACAGCATGGACTTTCCTTAAAATGCTAAAAATAGAACTACCATACGACCCAGCAATCCCACTACTGGGCATATACCCTGAGAAAACCATAATTCAAAAAGAGTCATGTACCACAATGTTCATTACAGCTCTATTTACAATAGCCAGGACATGGAAGCAACCTAATTGTCCATCGACAGATGAATGGATAAAGAAGATGTGGCACATATATACTATGGAATATTACTCAGCCGTAAAACGAAGTGAAATTGAGTTATTTGTAGTGAGGTGGATGGACCTAGAGTCTGTCATACAAAGTGAAGTAAGTCAGAAAGAGAAAAACAAATACTGTATGTTAACATAGATATGGAATCTAAAAAAAAAAAGTGCTTATGAAGAACCTAGTGGTAGGACAGGAATAAAGACACAGACATCGAGAATGGACTTGAGGACACAGGGAGGGGGAAGGGTAAGCTGGGACGAAGTGAGAGAGTGGCATGGACATATATACACTACCAAATGTAAAATAGATAGCTAGTGGGAAGCAGCTGCATCACACAGGGAGATCAGCTTGGTGCTTTGTGTCCACCTAGAGGGGTGGGATAGGGAGGGAGAAGCAAGAGAAAAGAGATATGGGGCTATATGTATATGTATAGCTGACTCACTTTGTTATACAGCAGAAACTAACACACCACTGTAAAGCAATTATACTGCAATAAAGATGTTAAAAAAAAAAGAACACAGGGCTTCTCTGGTGGCGCAGTGGTTGAGAGTCCGCCTGCCGATGCAGGGGAAATGGGTTCGTGCCCCGGTCTGGGAAGATCCCACATGCCGCGGAGCGGCTGGACCCGTGAGCCATGGCCGCTGAGCCTGTGCGTCCGGAGCCTGTGCTCCGCAACGGGAGAGGCCACAACAGTGAGAGGCCCACATACCGCAAAAAAAAAAAAAAAAAAAAAAAAAAGGAATGAATGGAAATAGCAGGAACAAAAGACAGTGGGGAGACAGGTTCCAGGTAGCGAGAAGAAGAGTTACAAATGCTCTGCTGTAAGGAAGAGCGCAAGGTCCCTTAAGGCAGTTGGAGGAAGTTCAGAACATAGGACCAAGTGGTTCCAAGGCAGGATTGTTGCAACACTGTGCCGGAAGGGAAGCCGGGGTCTGGTCCTAAGTTGTGGATCTAAGGAGATTAGGTGCTCTCCTCGCGCAATTGGAAGCTGTTAAAAATATTTCAGTGGAGGAGTGATTTGATCAGATTAGGATTTTAATAAATTCTCAGGCTACTCTGTGGAGAGGAACTGGGGACTAGATGAAAGGAGACACGTTAGAAAGTTGTGGAAGTAATTAAGAGTGCATCATGCTTGGGACTAGGGTAATGACAGTGAGGTAAAGAAAAGTGTGATTTGTGAAAAATTTAAGGAGAATCGCGGAGACTAAGGCTCCAGTTATGTACTATAGAGGACAGTGATTTTCCTTTTTATCTGTTTTGTTCACTGCTGTATCCCAAACACCATCCTCTAAGCTTATTGAGGACAGCAAAGAGAACGGCAAGGGGGTGTTGGATTACCCACACACCACTGACTGCATCCTCTGACTGGATATTAACAACAATGGAATCCATTTTTGAAGCCCTACTGTGTACAAAACACTGTACTAGATGCCTTGCATATACAGTCTTATGTCAATCTTCACATAGAGAAACTAAGAATCAGAGATTTGGGGTAATTTTCCCGAGGGCACACAGAACAGAATGACAGAGGCAGGATTTGAACTCAAAGCCCATGCTCTTCCCATGACAATATGCTGACATCACTGAAATCCAGCCCTATGCTCATCTCTCAGTAATAAGATGGAACATGATTTTCTTCCAGGGGACCACTTTCTACTTGTTCAGGAGCTGATAAAGTAACTGATTTTCCCTGCCTTCTTCATCATTTACCATCTTCAGGCACCAAAGCCCAGCCAGATCCCCAGGGCTGAGGGGAAGAACCAGTCTTGAGCCACGATCTCAGATAAAGTGGTCCTGGTCGACAGCCTGAACTCCCCCACAGAGCCTGAGGTGGAGTGAAGTCAGGGCAAATATTTTTATATTTTTCTTTCTATGAATTTTCTTGGATGACAATTTCCACTCTCAAAATGTTAAAAAAAAAAGTAATGAGGAAAACTCATACTTCATGCTCAATTCTGACTGAGGGAAGATTGTGGGCTAAAGAGGGAGTCATGTCCTCCCTGGGAAACAGCTACCACATTGTCTTAATTTTTAAAATAGTCAGAGAATATAACTGTGAGTCAGTTAGGTAGTCAAAATATTTTTATTTGTCCCCTATTCTGTGTCAGATATTGTTCTAGACTGTGGCTGCACAAGTCATACAAAGTCCCATCCCCTCAGAAAGCTGACATTCTAATTGGTGGGAACGAGATAGTAAACATAAAAGTTGGACATTTATCCCAGAGTTTGGAAAACCTAATTTTAATAATTTGGGGAAATTTTAAAAATGCAAAGTCCTAATGCCAGACAAATGGTCCCAGTTTTTCTTTTCGATTTTTTTTTTTTTTAATTAGCAGTAAAATACTTGAAAATGGAAGCCCGGTTTTAAAGCAAAAATTTATTCAGTGACTGATAAAACTTCCATGGGAATGATGGAAAGAACATAGTGGCATAGGCTAGTTCTCCATCTTTTAAGGATTTTTTTAAAGTCTTGAATACATTTAGGAGATTTATCAAATTTTATTTTTTATGTCTATAAGTATTCTTATTACTTAGTATCAATTCAATTAAAGCAGCATCCTTTACTATAGTTAAAATATACCTATTCTGTTAAATTCCAGCTTAGAATAAATTTTAAAATATATTCTTAATAGAAATTTTTAATGGAAAAGAGGACATGGAACAACATCAAAAATATTCAGGACAATAATTTCACCCCTAAAGACACTAGAGGAGAAAGTTAGCTTGAGTGACCAAAGATTTTAGAAGTTCTAATTAAAAAAAAAAAAAAGTAAATTTGGATTGTGGAAAATTGCTAAAATAAATTCTTGAATATAGTTTGTGAGTATGTAGGAAATGAAATGGTGATTCTAGGAGATCATGGTATTTTAATAACAAATCATAGTTGTTTTATTTTAATCAATTAAGTTATTATTTATTTATTCCTTCATTTATTTATTTATATATATATTTTTGGCTGTGTTGGGTCTCCGTTTCTGTGCGAGGGCTTTCTCCAGTTGCAGTGAGCGGGGGCCACTTCTCATCATGGTGCGCGGGCCTCTCACTGTTGCGGCCTCTCCTGTTGAGGAGCACAGGCTCCAGATGCGCAGGCTCAGTAGTTGTGGCTCACGGGCTTTGTTGCTTCACAGCATGTGGGATCTCCCCAGACCAGGGCTCAAACCTGTGTCCCCTGCATTAGCAGGAAGATTCTCAACCACTGCGCCACCAGGGAAGCCCAACAAATCATAGTTTTTAATGAGCAGAACAGAACATGCTAAAACACAGTGCTTTCATATTTTTTAAGTCATTTCTCAAAATCTTTCACAATGTCTGTGTTAATAAAATTTTTTCAATTGTGTATGTAGTACTACAGTTAGCAAGTTTCATTTCTGCTTACACAATAACATGGATTAGTGGTTTGATGAAATCTAGCAGGAACACTTTGTTCTGTTCTGAATGAGGACACCGAAGGCATGTCATCCAATGTACTGATTCGCAAAGTTTAGGATCAAAGCTAATATGTTTGAAAGGAAAGGTTGGATTAAAAACGTCTTGATTGACTGCAACAATTGTAAAAGGGCAGGCTTGTCGGGCTACTGAGATAGGAAACTCATTACCTTTGCTACCTTTCCCTTGGGTTTGCGAGGATCAGAATCCAGAACTAATTAAGCACCTATTCTTATACAATATGCAGCTCTGGGGAAAAATAATAAGATAATAATCATATCCAGAAAGGACTAATTCTAAGGGTAAATGATAAATAGTATTTTGTTATCGTTGTTTTCTTCAAATGAATAAAAGTATAAAATTTTAGAGTAGGAAAATAAACCCATGGAAATAACATAATTTAACTTTCCTCTTCAGATACAAAAACTTCCTATAACATTCTACGTTGTGGCTATCAGCCTTCTCTTGAATTTATTCCTGGCTGTATCTCCGTACTTAAGACAATTCCTAGATCAGTTCGGTGCTTTGTGACCACCTAGAGGGGTGGGATAGGGAGGGTGGGAGGGAGATGCAAGAGGGAGGAGATATGGGGATATATGTATATGTATAGCTGCTTCACTTTGTTATAAAGCAGAAACTAACACACCATTGTAAAGCAATTATACTCCAAAAAAGATGTTATTAAAAAAAAATGCATGGAACATAGTCACTCAGAAAATGCTGGTTGACTGAATGATTTTAAGGAAGGGAAACTCCTTTCTTAGGCATTGCATTTTGTTTCTAGAGGATACGAATTGCTGGAATGGTCTTCCTTACACTGAGTCAAACTCATTTTTCTATAACTCCCTGTTTATTAGATATAATTATGTTTTCCTGATATGGACAAAATAAATCTAGTTGTCTTCCAAATATTTTAAGACAGTTAACGTTTCCCTCTGAAGTAATTTTTTTTTTAGGAAGAAGGTAACTAATTCCTGAACCTTCTTTAACATGGTTTCCTATCCCTTGATCATTTTCATCATCTCCTCTGAATATGCCTCAAATTTTCCAAGATTTTCTGAAAATTTGATGCCCCAAATTAAACATATATCCAGATGGAAGTTGATCTGAAAACCATACCACGTGACTGTAAGATTAGATTAGCTGTCTGAAAGAAAGCTATGTAAGCAGCAATTATTTCAGTACAGCCTGAAATCAATTAAAACCTTTAAATGTTTTCTCAAACTACAGGGAGGTCCTAGCTGACATCTGGGATAAACATGTTAACTTTTTTTTCAAAATAAGATTATATTTTCCATTTTGTTTTCTACAAGAAACATTTCTACAAACAAAATTTTCTGTTTTGCTTTCTTTTATTAGTCAAAGGATAAAATAAGACATTTGTTATAAGAAAAATGGTTCGGGAATTCCCTGGAGGTCCAGTGGTTAGGACTTGGTGCTTTCACTGCCATGGCCCCGGGCTCAATCCCTGGTCAGGAAAGACCCCTCAAGCCATGTGGCATGGCCAGTAAATAAATAAATAAATAAAAACCCTCTTCCCATATGTCTAACTGATTCACTTTGCTGTACACCTGAAACCTACACAACATTGTAAATTAACTATACTCCAATAAAAAGTTTTAAGAAAATAAGAATAAAACAAGTTTCAGACAACTGCAAAAAAAAACAAAAAACTCTTCCCTATTCTTGAAAAATAAAAAAAAAAAAGAAAAATGATTGATCCTAAAATCATTTAAATTTGGTTTTAAAATCTCATACAGACCTAATCAGATAAACATTCCTTGTTCTCTGCTTTCAGTCCTGAGGCCTGACAGCTGACGCCCTGGTACCCAAGCGTAGGATCTGCACGGACAGGAGACCTGTGGAGGAGCCAGGTCAGCACAGGACACTCAGTGAGGGGCGTATGAGAAGTGAGGTGGGTGAGAGGCCACCGGAGCACACAGCACACGGTTGCCCAAGCTCCCCTCTAGGCCAAATGGACATGAGCATTGCGTGAACAGCACTATTGGCAAATAGAGAAGTGATTTCTGTGGCATGCCCCTGCTCCTCTGAAAGGAGGGAGCATGTCAGAATTCTCCCCCAGAAAGAAGAAACAGCCATAAGGGCATATAAGGGCACACCCTTCCCAGCCCTCCTCACACAGTGGGAATGGAGGGAATATGTGTGAGAGGGGAGACTCTCCTGCAAATACCGAGAGGGTACATGGCGACTAGAGTAAGAGTGCTGCCGACTCATCCTTCAGTAACTTGGATTTTGACCCACTTGCTACTATAGGACGGGTAACAGTGGGAGTTGGGAAGACCGGGTCCCCACTCCCTGGAGGTCCCCTCCTTCACTCTCTCTGCAGCACAGGGAGCCTGGGCCTGCTGCCCACACCACCTTCCAGCCTGTGCTATGTTCCCAACCAAGGCCATCATGGTCATGGCTGACCAGGACTCAGCCAGCTGCCCTCGGGGATCCCATGGCCAAGGTACTTTTGGCATTTAAGTGGATAGAGGTTGAGTGAGTACTTCCAGGGGAAGGCAGAGGAATAGGACTTTTGGTGACAGGGAGAGCCTCCCTTATGTCCTTACAATTTTGCTCTGGCTCCAAACTTGTGTGCTGTACTCAGCAATACACTGACTTGGCTGAAGCTGACCCTTTCTCTTTAGAAGGCAGGTTGGCAATCATATCTTGTTCCCTGGAGCATTTCCCCTGGGAGTCTCACCCCCATCCAACCCCCATTCTAAGCAGCTTATCAAAGTATTCCTCTCGACACTTAACAATTCTCTCCCTGGAAGGAATTCCAGTGACGAAATGTTTTCCATCCTATAACATTCCCAGTGATGCTTTATGCCCCCTGCAGAGCGGTGTCTTGGCAACCCTACTGATCCAAATATGGGATCAGCAAAGAGCAAGCCTCATGTTCATTTCTTTTCGTTTATGGGTCTAGGACCCACTTCCTTTTCCTCGGCCAGGATGATAAAATGTCTGGTTCAAATGGGATCAACAGTCATGTGGTGAAAAGGAGTTCTTTCCTCACCTGCCTTGCCAGGTAGCTTCTCTCTCTTACCATCTGCTTTGCTTTCTACAACTATAATAAAGTTGCCATGGGGGATCCTTGACCTACCCTTTCCTGAACCCTCCGAAAGATAGGTTTTGCCTGGTAATATAGACTATACTCTTTGTAGAAAATTCAGCATCTGAGCCTCTGTTCCTGAGAGCTGAAGAAAGGCTGGGTGAGTATTGCAACACTACTGCTACCTATCCTGGGGAGAGCTTCATGCCACTGAGTACTCTAAAGGGTTATAATTTGTCTGAAGCATGAGGTGAGAAACCTCTATGGCCTGGTCCAGGAGGAAGCAATTTAACTTCTGAACTACTGAACCATAACTTACGAGCGACAAGGACTCCTCGGTAGTACAAACAATTCTTTGTAGGAATGTAACCCTCAGACGTCACTATATGGACAAATGATATGCTCTGTTTATATTTGATTTTTCTTTACCTCCATCCTCAGCCCCAGCCAGGTCACAACCTTTTTTTCCTTGAATTCATTTTGAGAAAAAAATCATAAAAGGTATTTTCCCAACAAAATCTTTTCTCACCGCACCCTCAGCTGTGTTTATCTACAGGTGTAGTAATGGTCTGCTCGTACAATGACACAAAACTTACGATAAAGGATACCAACTGAAAGAAAGGAAGATATAACTAATTTGGCATAATTGTCCCACTGTCTTCTCCTGTTCTTTATCTCTCATGCTTTACTTGTGCTGACATGACAGGACTTGGAGAGACCCACATCCCTCCAAACTTATGAGAAGATGCTGGAATAAAGTCCCACACTAACAAACTGAAAAAAAAAAAATTAAATGCACACCACCTTTCAATCAAAGTCAAGGAATTCCTGTCTTTATTTTATTTGCCTCTGAAAAGTTGTTTTACATCCTAGATACTGGGTAGGCCATCCCTCGGTCAGCCAAACAAAAGATATCTTGGCTTGTGTTCAGACAGAGGGACACAACTTTACAAACCAAAACCATCAGCTAGACCTGCATGACGCTGCAGATTTCTTCTGTTCTACCTTCCAATTCCTCTGTGTCCCTTCAGAACTCTACAGCAGACCCTGGGTCAGGTTTTATTAAGGTCATTATCTCTTTTAATCTTCTCAACATTTTTCAGAAACACAGACTTTGAGAGACTAGGTGACTTCCCCCAGAGTACATAAGCTAGTAGGTGGCAGAGCTAGGACAAGAACACAGTGACATTAAAGCCCATCCTCTTAATCTTCTGTTGTGCCACTTCCACTCAGTAAGTGAGGATGGCAACTGTAATCCTCCTTGACGCACTAACCCTCGGTTGCTATGTCTTCAGGGTGCTACTGTGACCTGGAAGAGCCAAGTTGCTGCAGAGGGTCCTGGCCGCCCTTCCCAGCACACAAGTCCTCTCACTTCACTTCATGAGTAGATCGTATGTCTTTTTTTTTTTTTTTTTTTTTTTGGTGAGTGAAACTTATAGGTTTATTATTACTTTTTTTTTTTTTTTAGTTTCTGCTTTATAACAAAGTGAATCAGTCATACATATACATCTGTTCCCACATCCCTTCCCTCATGCATCTCCCTCCCTCCCACCCTCCCCATCCCACCCCTCCAGGCGGTCACAAAGCACCGAGCTGATCTCCCTGTGCTCTGCGGCTGCTTTTTTTTGTTTTTGCGGTACGCGGGCCTCTCACTGCTGTGGCCTCTCCCGTTGCGGAGCACAGGCTCTGGACGCGCAGGCTCGGCGGCCATGGCTCACGGGCCCAGCCACTCCGCGGCATGTGGGATCCTCCCAGACCGGGGCACAAACCCGTATCCCCTGCATCGGCAGGCGGACTCTCAACCACTGCACCACCAGGGAAGCCCTGTCTTTTTTTTTTTTAATTAATTTTTATTGGAGTATAGTTGATTTACAATGTTGTGTTAGTTTCAGGTGTATAGCAAAGTGAATCAGTTATACATATGCTGTTAAAAAATACAATGAACACTGAAATGTTTGCTTTTTTCTTTACTAATTTTGTTTAATAAGCATACATATGTATGTGTTAATTTTGTATTACATACATACACATAGAAAAAATAATACTGATGGCCTCCTAGTGAAAAATAACAAAACTTTTCAGACAAACAACTTTTCAGTCCCACTTCCTCGTGTAAATTCTTTTTAGTATCTCTAATTTGTTTTACTGTTATGATTTTTTATTATGATTTTTAAGAATATTCTGATGTATTCCTTATATGGGACACCTACACCTGGTAGTACATATGTTCTAGTTTAATTGAAATATACTTGATTTACAATGTTATATTAGTTTCAAGTGTACAACTTAGTGATTCAATATTTTTATAGTGTGACCATCTCACACTTTCATTCCTTTAACTTCAGTCCTTCCTGTATCCTCAAATGATGACACAAAGGTCAGCTTTCTGGCCATAGAGAGGATTCTGTTGGTACCTGCTGACTTCATCCTTGTTGGAGTTGCCATAGCCACACAACTGTGCAGTCCCAGCTACTGCTGTCTTAAAGTCGCAGAAATATTCTTCTCTGGATTGGTAAACACCAAGGGTTGTCAACAACAGAACCATTGACATTGGGACTGGATAATTCTTTATTGAGGGGGAAGCTGTGCTGTGCAGCCTGGAGAAAGAAGGAAATCCTGTCATTTGTGACAACATGGACTTGTGCCCAGTGCGCATTATGCTAAGTGAAATAAATCAGACAGAGAAAAAAAACAAATATTGTATGGTCTCACTTATATGTGGACTCTAAAAAAGCCAAACTCCTAGAAACAGAGAGAAGAATGGTGGTTACCAGGAGCTGGAGAACTGGGGAGATATTGGTTAAAGGGCACAAACTTCCAGTTATAAGATAAGAATAAGTCCTGGAGATCTAATGCACTATAATGATTGTAGTCAACAATAGTGTATTATACATCTCAGAGTTGCTAAGAGACTAGATCTCAAACGTTCTCACCACAAAAAAGAAATAATAATTATGTGATGTGATAGAGGCATTAACTAACACGACAGTGGTAATCTTATCACAATATACATGTGTATCAAATGAACACGTTGTAAAAAAAGAAAGAAAAATTTAAAAATACAACAAAAAAAACAAATCGACACATTGCACGTCTTTAACATAATGTTATATGTCAATTATACCTTAATTTTTTTAAAGGAAAGAAAAGGAAAAAATAAGAAAAATTTCCATACCCTGAAAAAACAATTTTTTTTAAAGAAATATACCTAAGCCTAGCTTTACTGCCCCTAATTCCCAGTGATACTCAAGTTAGGTCCTAATTCTCAGAATTAATAAATAAATAAATAAATAAATAAATAATAATAATTAATTAAAATTTTAGGTTCTAATTACAAATATGCTTAATTTTTTAAGAAAAAAATTAAGAACTTGAATTTGGTGCTACTATATTAGTTCAATTTATTAATGCTTGAAATTGAAACTAATACAATATATCTATCCTTAGGTAATCTCTAGTTTACTTTTTTTTTAATTCATAGTTATTCCTGAGCATTAACTAATATGGGTGAATTCTGACTCTAAAACTTAAAATTTTTGCTCTGAATATGTTATCAACAAAATGAGTCCATTAAATAAACCTGCTCCTTTGATTCAAAAGGGCAGTGGTCTACTCAAGGATGGGTTTGTTATTTTCTATATAGAGTAGACACACATGTAATATTGGCTAAAATGCAGGCTTATCACAACAAAGATAAGAAGAACCAGAATCTGATCTTCCTTGGTTGTTTTTTAGGATGATTTCCATGGAAAAAGCACATACTTCCCCAATGAGAATCAAGATACTGGTCCCAATCTAGTCCCTTGGAGGTTTCCATTGTCCAAACAAAGCAAGGTTCTGTCAACTCCTTTCAGCCACACACTGGGCCCAAGTCCAGCTGATGACACCTACCCTGCCCACTTGGCTACTCACAACAGGCCTTTCTGCCTACATTTCTGAGTTTGGGTTGAAAGAGAAGCTGTAGTGAGGCAAAGGGCTTTAGTCAAATACATAGCAAAATAGTTTATAGAGGTATCAAACTCTATCTTATTCTTTCTACTGTGTAAGACTCAGAACAGAGTGAGAAATTTTTTCCCTCTCCCTTAACTTTTTATCCAAGCAGTTTCATCTTGGAAGCTTCTGTCATTGGGAAGAAATAAGAGGTCTTTTTAAGAATGAATTATAGTTGACTTACAATATTGTATTAGTTGCAGGTATACAGCACAGTGAAACACAGCGAAGGAAACTGTCAATGAAACCAAAAGGCAACCTACTGAATGGGAAAATATATTTGCAAGAAGAGTTTGTCTTAACTGTGTGGCCTGAAAGCAAACCTCTAAACCAGGGCAAGAGGAGGTTGATGGGCTGAGACAGAGAAGGGGCTGGTATTCAAGAGTAGAAGAAGCCCATGGTCTCCTGCTGAGTAAGTTCACTGAGCTCTAGTGGAGGCACCCACAAGGTGAAAGCTGGGTAGCAGGCTCAGAGGAGAGCCGGCTCTGTAGGGCTCTTACAGCTCCACTCAACCTGGAGGGGCTGCAGCTGCCCACCTGCAGGACTTGGACAAGGAGGACTTCAACTATGGTCTAAAATTTCTATTCCTTACTCTCCTTAACCGTGGAAACACTCCCTTCTTGACCCTCAGGAAATGGAAAGAATTCCCCCAATCCAGACTGAGATTGGGGAGAGAAAGCTCACAACCAGATTTGATTTGATTTTGAACAAATAAGGAAATGTGACATTTCTTAGACCCAAGAGTTATGCAGCAGATCCAGTCACAACACATGCCCACCTTCACCTGCTCCAGGTGCTCAGAGGTTTCAGCCAGATGCCTCCAGAGGAGACCCTTAAAAAAAACATATCTCTTAGCAAAGGTTACTGCTTAAAATGGGTGGTTGTGTGAGCTTTCATATTAAGTGGTATTATGCATTTATTATTTGTTTATAGGATAAGTAGAATGGGACTCATGAGAGTTCAACTTTACAAATCCCACTTTACATTAGATAGACACTGGGTCCTAAGAGAGTTGAGAGCTGTTTAGCTATAAGAACCAAAGTGGAGGGCTGCTTTGGAATATTCCATACATCCCACAGGAAGACATGATTTAATATGTCTCAAGGGGAGAATCAGCTCTGACATTATCAGTGGTATAGGGCAGGGCTGATGAGCAAGTGCACTGACATGTCTGGAGACCCAATGCAAACAGCAGGTAAGAGGCCTGATTTAAGCTTGAGCCTGTAGACAGCAGGAGGGAGAAATGATTCAAGTGTTGTCTTTAAGGAGACATTTTCCCTTTAGAATTGGCTTCTGCAATATACTGAATTTCTGAATGTTAATTTGAAACATCATAGTATGTGCATAGATTTTCCAAATGCCTGAGATAATTCAATTCTACAAACAATTATTAGATATCTACTGTGTACAATGTGCTGTGCTAGGGCACCTGGGAGATGCATACAGGTGAAGAGGATAGTCCCATGTCTTCTTCAGGAGCTCACGAGTTAGTGGGAGAGATGTACACAAACATAAATCAGTCTAATACAAGAAAAAATATATCATATATTAAAAGAAAATAATGCTACTAGCTTACATTTATTGAGAGCTTTCTATGAACCCAGCACTAATCTACTACAACATTTTAAGGTATATACTATTATCATACCCACTTTACAGGTGAAGGAACCAAAGTCCAGAGAGGTTAAGAAACTTGCCCAAGATCATATGACTAAGAAGAGTAGATCCAGAATTTGAATCCAGAGATATTGACCCCAGAACTCAAGCTCCTAAACTCTAGGGTGAAATACAAATATTGTGTGATAGTAGAAGGGGGAGAAAGAGGTTAAGTTTTTCATAAAAGGGAGAAGAGATCAGGAACCAATAAAGACTTAAAGAGGCTTTCACTTATTAGGAGAATAGGGAAAATAGCCAAACTATGTATTAATTCACTTTCAAAAGCAAATTCCCTTCACTTATTTATGCTCTAAATATGTCAAAAAGTTAGCTTTTCATAGAAGAGAAAAAAAATTGTTCTTTTTTTTTTTTTTTTTTTTTGCTGTACGCAGGCCTCTCACTGCTGTGGCCTCTCCCGTTGCGGAGCACAGGCTCCGGACACACAGGCTCCGCGGCCATGGCTCGCGGGCCCAGCCGCTCCGCGGCATGTGGGATCTTCCGGGATCGGGGCACGAACCCGTGTCCCCTGCATCGGCAGGCGGACTCTCAACCACTGCGCCACCAGGGAAGCCCAAAATTGTTCTTTAATTATTATAATTTTTTCCATGTATTTTTCTTTACAGTAAAAATGTAGTTTTTACTATTTTTTTTGAACACACAATATGATTTCATTGACCAACCTTTATGCTTATAACTCATGTGATGTCTGTGTAGAATAATAGGAATATCTTGCATTCATTTTACTCTTTTCTCTCAAATGATTCTAAGCCCTTCCTGTAGCCATGATCCTTTCCATTTTCAGATCCTCATCATTAATTTACTGTACCATGTATATTACAGGGGGAACCAAACAAAAAAGTGTTTGTGGCATTTCGGGGGTTAGAGATTACCATCTAAAGTAGATTGGACTAGAACATGTAACTTCACTTCCACCCAAGGCTCAAGCTCCCAAACCACACCAAGTAGCAAAGTAAATGAGGTTGGGCTGGGCTCATGGAATAAACTAGGAACTATGTAAACAAGTCAACAAAACATCAGTGTACTGGCCCCAAATCTTCCCTAAGAAATATGTCATGCGATGATTATTCATATCCAAAATGGCCACTTTGTAGTTTTTCTCATTGTTAAATGTATATTTCTTCTTCTTCATCATGATTGTATGTACATCATACTGTCACGTAGACAATGATCAAGAGACTTGGCTAGAATGTGAGTAAACAAGGAAAAGGAGTGAAGGAATGAAGACCTTCAGTAACAGAGCCTGGGAATTCAACATCAAAGTGCCTGCTTTAGGTGGATCAGCTCTCATTCTGGAGCTTCAGAAGCTGGGCATGTCCAGGCTCACCAGAAAAAGCCGTGTTTGTGTGGGTCCTGCCCTTTTCTTCCTCCAGGCCTGGCGTGTTTATGATTGAATTCACTCCACAATTGTCTTCCCTGTGGGCTGAGTCTTCAGTCATAGTAATAATTCCAAGGTCAAGCTACAGAGTTCTTAGCTATTGATTTTGCCGTCTTAAACATTTCAGTAATTTTCCTGGGGCCTGGCAGATGAGCGGTTGTTTTCCTGGTTGAGGTCAGTGAACGAACTGCCTGATAAGCGGTCAACCCCATGTCTGAGATAAGGATGATTGTTTACCAGAGGAGCACATCAGCTTCTGGGGCAGAGGATCCTGAGGTCCTGCAGACTTTCTGGCACCAGAGAACCTCAGCGGTCAAGGGTCCAGCACCCAGAGAAAGCACTCACGCTGTTAAGGGACCCTTGGGGCTGGGTTCTGTGCTGCTATGTACTTTGGGGTTCACACAACTGAGAATTAGAGAAGTTTGGTTGCTGATTCGAGAGTAAGCAGTTAGCTGTGACTTCAAGGTCACCGCACAAGTGATGGCACCACAAGGCAGGGGACCTGAGGGACAGGCCTGAGGTGGCAGACTGAGGCACACATGTGGTTAGTGGTCATCAACGACAGTGTGACAGCCGAGGGCCATTCTTCTCCACTTCTGAGAAGGGGGTCTAGAACCTCAAGAAGACTCAGTCAGCTGAACAGTCACTGAAAAGCAAAAGATACTTATCTACACACACACGCACCCTCACTTAAGAGTCAGGAAAAGAAGGTCTCTGCCAACACGATTCAGGACCTTGAGATGGGGAGACTATCCTGGGTTATTGGAGCGGGTGCTAAATGCCATCGCAAGTGTTTTTGTAAGAGAAGAGGCAAAGGGAGAGTTCCACACACACAGAGAGGTGATGTGAAGACAGAGGCAGAGACTCGAGTGACGCAGCACCAAGCTAAGGAATGCCAGCAGAAGCCACCAGAATGCCACCAGAAGCTGGGAGAGGCAAGGAACAGGTTATTCCCGGAGGCTCCAGAGGGAGCATACACCTGCTAACATTTTAATTTTGACCTCTCAACTGTCAACCGCATTTGCTACTTAGTTCTCAAATGTGTAAACCATTTCTCTCTCTCCTGAGCCTTCCTGTGTGCTTTCTTTTCTCAGACCCCAAAGGAATCGCTTTCAAATATAATTATAAAATCGAGGACCGTAAAGCCTTCGCCCACCCCCGCCCCCAGTGTTCATCCCTTTAACTTTACTACAACCTTGTCTCTCATCAAACTAGCTGTCCTGAGACTGGCTGACTTCCAATACAGATTTCTGCGGATGCTGCTCATATCTGTCTGCGTTGCTCTCTACACGCCCATCTGTTAGCCATGAGTCCATTGAACATATTTTGAACTATTTGATTTCCACCTTGGTCCACGTCTCAGGATAATGAGTCCTACAAGTCTTTTACTTACTATGTAGAGGAGTTAAAAGGCTCATAGAGTCACCCCTTGGTTTTGTCAAGGAGAAAACAAGGAGGTTACATCATTGGCCCAGAATGTTAAATGCCAGGTCACTCCAATGACCTTCCCCCTGCGTAAGGAGAACGGGACCGATCAACAAGTCCCTAAGAAGATATCTAATTAAGGGCAAAGTGTCCATTCTCTTTTTCAGGCAGCGCCAAGCCTTATGAGGATTCTCTTGACAACTCCATCTCTTTGGGTCCTGGGAAGCAAAACATCCCACTTTCTCTGCAAACTGCACTTTCAAAGACAAGCTGCCTTCTCCCCTCTCCCAGTCATCAAACCTTAACAAGAAAGCCAGCTCCAATTGGGGTCTCTCTTGTTAGCCTTCGGGAGGCAGCTGGCTTTAACACAGGTGCCTCCTTGAATTTGGAATTGGAACCATAGAATGACTTTTGTTCATAACTTTGAGTTTCTGAAATTTTAAACAACACAGAAAATTCCAGACAACATTCTATTTAGACATATATCATAAAATGCCAAAGGCATTTCAAAAATTGTTCTTTTTATAATAAAATCATCTTAATTTAAGCAGCAGTGTGTCATACCTGAGAGTTCCAGGAAGTCACATAGCAGTCACCTGAGGCAGGACCCTGGGACTTTCACCCGCACATTGTACAAAGGCAGCTCTCCTCGCCGCCCCCCCTCCCCCAGGGTCAGAGGATTACCAGGCTCTGTGAGAGGATTACTGCTCTACTTATGCTTCTTGTCTCACCATTCCAGCATATGTTCAACACTGATTTCATAGTGACCATTCATACTTTACAGACTCCATCCATGAATATGAGACAGAAAGAAGTTTTCATGAAAAGCAAGATATTATGATTCACAAACTATCTGAATCAAGCATGCAAGAAAATGTGCAAAAAAAAAAAAAAAAAAAGAACCTTGGCAAACTTTGATTTCTAAAACAAACAAGTAATAACGTTTGCATAATGATTTTTAGAGCATCGTAATATGGGTGCCTAAAGATTTAAAACTGAACAGATACACAGCCCGTTACTAAAGATTTTATTCTTTTTGCAGTCAATGAAATAAAAATCATTTCCTTTAATTTTCTCTTCTTCTGAGTTTGATCATCTCTTTTGGCTACCATATGATTTGATCTGAGACCTTTTTTTGTAACTATCTAGTTAAATCAAAACGTACAGGCTGTAGCATCAGCTCTAATTGTTCCATTAACTTATCCTTTTAAAGGGCTTCAGGGTCAGATGTGCTTGGCAAAGGCTGACTTGTGGGAAGTAATACACCCCCTCTAGTGGGTAAAGGAGAGAAGAAAGTATTTGATTCCTTGATTTGAGGATTAGTTAGGATTTCAATTTCTGACCACTAACTCTGCTTTTCGGCTTAGTTTCTCCCTGAGAAGCTACACTTTGTTACATTCAATCTACCAAGGCTCCATCCTTTTTGTAGTTTAATTTTATCTCCACTGTTGTCATTTTTTTCCCATTATGATTCTCTTCATCATTAAAGTTATTCAGCCAACAAATATTTATTAAATGCCTACCATGTGTCAAGCACAGCTCTAGGTACTGGGGATACAACAGTAAATGAACAAAATGATTCAAAATTCTGTCACTGAGGAGCTTAAAATAATATTAGGTAATGTTCATTGTGTGTGTGCTTCCTACATGCCAGACTTACGTACTTAGTGATTTGCAAATATCATTTAACTGAATCCTCCCCAAAACCCTATGAGGAAACTGAGAAGCTAAGAAATTTGCCAACATCACTCAGAGAGCAAGAGTTACACAGTACCTCAGAGCTTCCCTGACCAGACCACCTGGGAACTCTGAATCAAGTGGCTGTTTTTTTTTGTTTTTTTTGTTTTTTTTGCGGTACACGGGCCTCTCACTGTTGTGGCCTCTCCCGTTGCGGAGCACAGGCTCAGCGGCCATGGCTCACGGGCCCAGCCGCTCCGCGGCATGTGGGATCTTCCCGGACCGGGGCACGAACCCACGTCCCCTGAATCGGCAGGCGGACTCTCAACCACTGCGCCACAAGGGAAGCCCTCTAGTGGCTGTTTTGATTTTCATCATGACATTTTTTTAAATTGCCTGTCTTCTCCAACTAACATGTCTGTTCCCTGAGTAGGCACTGTGCCTGCTTGTTTATCCTCATAACCCAGCACCTACAGCCTGCCACAGTTGGTCCTCCAGAATAACTTGGTTTAATGGTTTAGTGATAATGAAATCAGCAAGCAAAAATTAAACTCAGGGACTAATCAACTCCAAAATCCTTCTCCCCACCCCTTACTGGTTGGCTCAGTTGAATTATTTTAGAGTTATACATCCTTTCCATTTTCTTAAAGAGTAGATAAAGAAAACCAAATCTAAAATGAACAAGATCTGATCCTTTAGAAGAGTTATGATCTTGAAACAGATTCTCACTTGCTGCCTCTCCTGAATTTTACAACTAGAGGAAACAGGAAGAAACCAAAGCAATATTCACTCTGGGCTAAAAGGATTTCCTTAAAGAGCCATTCATGCTTTGCAGGGAGAGAGCAGAGGATGGACAGAGGTGAGCTGCCCTTTCTCACATGCTCCTGTGAGTGGGACCTAATGCCTATATAAAAGGGTCAATTTCCACGATGTTATTTTGTTATTTTAGAGTAGTTACATCCTCAATCATTATATGCCCCATAGCAGTATTTGCCACTCACCAAGTGACTAAAGAACATGATAGCTATCATTCAAATCTATTAACCTTTGTGTGTGTGAAAGTCATTAGCAGCATTCTGGCCTAAGCTGTCCATGGTGGAACGGTAAATACTGAAAGAATACTCTTGCGATTTGAAGTGCTTCTGGCTTGAATAAATGTTCACTCAGGTTGTAGCACTGCCCAGGTAATTACTTGGTAATGAAGTAGGATCCAGGGCTGGGGCAAGCAGGAAAAATTACTACGTGCTGGAATAGCTTGTAGGGTAGACCTGTCTTAGCCTCCCCTTTAAATTTGTATTTTACAGAGGAATTGCCTGTGTCTGCTCCTATTACACAAGTCATAGTAAAACAAACTGAAAGGAGAAGGCTGAAAAGAGGCAACTTCAGGCTGTTGTTATTCAAACAACAACAACAAAAACCAACCCAGGGGAATCCTGACTATCACAGATCAAGAGGCCTAGGCTGTCATCCAATCTTTTCTGAAGTCATGGGGGTGGCTCTTTCCTCCTTGTTGAGTCTTTTGTGTGTGTGGAGTTCTGTATGTAGCCAAGCAGGACTCTATGGGGTCTTCCCAGGACAGACCCATCCCCCATATCCTCTGTTTTAGCTCCTCTGAAGTTCCTAGATAATAGCATCTGATGCGTATTTCCTGAGTTTTATAGATGCTAAAAACTCCACCAAAGGGAAGAAATTAACTACTTGATGATCATGAGCATGTAGCCCCCAGACCTTCTGCCACCTAAGGATTGATCACCATCAACCAATCAGAGAACTGTGCAGGAGCTGATTGGGATGCCCCTCCCGAACCTTGCCTTTAAAAGTGCTTTGCTAAAACCCTTGGGGAGGGACTTCCCTTGTGGTCCAGTGGCTAAGACTCCACGCTTTTAATGCAGGGGGCCCAGTTTGATCCCGGGTCACGGAATGAGATCCCACCTTCCACAACTAAGAGTTCCCATGCTGCAACTAAAAGATCTCACATGTTGCAGCAAAGATCCCGAAAGTGGCAGTGAAGATCCTGCCACAGACAAATTAAAAAACAAATAAATAAAACCCTTGGGGAGTTTTTTTGTTTTTTGTTTTGTTTTGTTTTGTTTTAAAGCACAAACTACCCATTCTCCTTGCTCAGCCCTGCAATAAATCTTTCTCTGTTCCAAACTCCAACAATATTTAGGTTTGTTTGGCCTCACTGTGCATCAGGCACAGGGACCTGCATTCAGTAACATGTAAAGGTAAGTCTGCTTGTTGATTCTATACAGCTCTTCTTTCACTACACCTAGATTTTTTTCTCCAGTCAGATTGTGTTTATAGTTGGTAACCACTATCTTATTTTGAGAGGTCAAGATACTAGTTTCTGATGGGATTAAATTGCTCTTTATCACTGTTTTTATTTTACATGTATCAACTCTCCTGATAAATCTATCTCCAAATGAATGGACCCACACTCTTTGAAGATCCTCTGATGAGGATCTTTTTCTCCCATCTCTTCCTTGTGCCTTTCTGTAATCGCCTATTCTCCTATGGTGTCAACTATCACCTCTCTGTCAAAATCTCTCATGTCTTACTAATCCTCTTTCCAAACTCTGGGTAGCTATGCCAACTGCCCTCTAAGCATCTCTACCTGGATTTCCTACTTTTGCTTGAAGCTCAACATGTCCCAAAATGAACTTCTCCCCAAATCTGCTCCTTATCTTTCTAATCATTGCCAAAGTCCTGAAGATGATATCTCTACAATGGGTTTTGGATTTGTCCCCCTCCTGTGAGTTCCTGATGCCCACAGCCAAGTCACCCTCATTCTTTCTTGGGCTTCTCTAAAACCTTTTAACTGTCCTTCATGCTTTCTAAGTACCACTCCTGTCTGCAATCTGCTGTTCATCTTCTTACGTGCAACTGTTGTCAATCTCTCTGCTGCCCAACAACCTTGAGAGTCCATTAGCAAATTTAAGAGAAATTCCTCATCCTGGCCAGGCATCCAGGGCCCTCCACAATGTTGTCCTCCTGATGCGCCCTTGGACTTACCTAAGATGCTCACTAAACGGGAGTTCTCACCCTTCTCTAAACTAACCAGGCTTTTCCTGTCTCCAGGTGTTTTCTCAGGCTGATTCTTCTTCATGGTATGCCAGTCTCAACTCCATCTTTCTCAATTCCATCCATTCCTTAAGGGCTTTAATTCAATTCAAAAGTCAATTTTCCAATTCCTCCTAACAGAATTCTTTCCTCCAAATCTTTATAGCACATTGTTGGTCTTTCTTCCATCACACTTTCTTTATTTTCTTCTTCTTGGTATTATAGTTATTGATTTACATATCCTATGAAACATACACACACACACTCACATGTGCACACGTGCACACACACACACATACTGCACTCTGTGCTGGAGGTGGCACCATAGTTGGGAAAAAACAGCAGCTTTGCATCCCAGCTCCAACATCTATCTAAATAGCCTTGGGCAAGTTCCTTATCCATTCCTCATCCTTATTCTTATCCTTATATTATTTGTAAGAAGTGAGTTATGCTCAACTTTTTCAAATTCATTTAAATTATGTATACTAACTACTAGGTGTTCACTCAATGTTGGCTCGTTATCAACTCTAATGATCAGTTTTCCCACCTCCAGATCCCTGTAATGCCTACCCCATACCTTTCACAAACTAGGTGCTCAGAATATTGGTTGAGCTGAAGTAGGACCTTGTCTTTAGGTGGATCCCTGTGCTTAATACTTATCTCAAAATTTAGTAGCAGCTTGACAAGTATTGTGTTGACCTACTGAACCCTGAAGAATATTTCCCAATTAGATTGATCAAACTCTAGGGTTTTCGGCTGAACCAACATGACCCAATTATTATAAAGCTGATCTTGGTATGGTGAAACCTAGCTGTCACTTATGTTTCAGAACAGATGGAGCCGTGTGATAAGCAGATATGCAAAAAGTGAAAATCCAGCAAATACAGTGAAGCCTGAGAGCCCTCAGTTTGGTTTCTAAGACAGAGAGCTGGTGTCAGGCCACATCACCCCAATGGCTCCCTAATGTCATTTAGCTGATATGTCTCAAACTGTGGTCTCACTAGCACTTGGAGCTTCCTCCTGGGAATGACGGAGGAGAGTAAAACAAGAGAGGAATGTCTGGTTCTCTCAGCTGCAGACATCTGACCAGTCATCCAGATAAATAAAGCAGACAGTTACCCATGTGGTATAATTGCCAGGCTTAATCCCATCTGTAGTGATTCTCAAAGGCTTGGTGGTTGTAGTAAAGATAGAAAGGCAGAGAGTGTATTTTCCCTTAGTGAAACACAGCAAAATAATCTGTGGGTGCCCTTTACTAATTCTAAGAACCACTCTCTAAAGCTCCTATAACTTAATGCCTTAATGGGAATTAGCTAGCAAGTAATGGAAGACAAGACAGGGATTAAGGTAGAAGGGTTTGGGGCCAAGCAAAAAAGGGCACAATGGAGGAAAAGGGTCAGTCCCAGCAAAACATCCATATCATTGTTTCAGATTGAGTTTTCTAGCTGGTACATGTACCATGAGTTTAATGAAGAGCAACCAGGAAATATAGTTGCTTTTTGACAGAAAAATTGAAAAATCATTTACTGATTTTTAAACAGATGTACAATAGTTATGTAATGCACACGCATGACCTCCTCTCCCATTTCTCTCAGCATGAGTGAGCGTACGTGCAAGCACACACACACACACACACACACACACACACACGTGCACGCAGCTTTCTCCAGATCAGCCAAAGGTGCTTAATCTGTGTACCAACTGCAATATTTTTCTTGACAGAAGCTGAGTGTAATAATTATTTATATATTTGTGTGGCTATCTACATATCTGTTTCTTGTCATATTCCAAAAAGGATTTAAGATGGCATATGTGAATATGTAATATGACAAGAATTTAAATTAGAAGTGAGGTGAAAGAAGAAATTAAAAACAAACCAAAGATGAGAACACAGGGAGACAGGAAAAGAATTAAAAAGCATAATATAATAATGTACACACCTGCTACCAGTGCACCATAAATGCATCTTTCAGCTTGCCAGTGGCCAAGTTTGAAGAGAAATCTAGTCAATTATATAAATCTTGTCTATAAGAGGGATTCTCACCCTTTTCTGTGTACCCCAGTTATCTGAAGAGTTTACAAAACTAGAATCAGTCAGGCCCCACCAACAGAATTTCAAATTCTGCTGATCTGAGGTAAGATCATGGAATTTATAATCTTAGCACATTCCTACTGATCTCTCAGATAAAAGCAATCCAAGTTCTCAGGAGAATGATATTATATATATATATAAAGATCATACAGAACTTTCTTCCAGGGAATGACAAGGAGAACCTTGAGAAATACAATGAACATTCTTACAGGGATTTAAGATGAGTTTTAGAAGCCCACAGACTGTTGCTTACAATTACCTTCAAAATAAATTTCATATAGTTATGTGAAAGTAATTACATTGAGATTTGGTAAAGAGGGGGCAAAAAAAATAACAACATTCTGCAGGAACTTTATTTTTGCCAGTTTTGCTTAACCCAGGATAGGAACTAAAAAGGATTTTATATCTACTCAATACTATTATCTTTATACAAAGTCAAAAATCAAGACTCCCTTAGTAAATATGTCAGCAAAAGCATACAAGTCTCAGGGCTATGTCACCATTGAGGTTTACCTACATTTTTTTTTCTTTTTTCACAATGAAGGAAATTTACTTTATTAAAAAATCAGCTGCATCAAATGCTGTGCTAGGCCTTCAACATCCATTATCTCATCTAACTTCATAATAACCCCATTAACTAAGTATTATTATTTTTCCATTTAAAAAATTTTAAAAATTATTTTTATACAATTTTTAAAGGTTACTCTCCATTTATAGTTATTACAAAATATTGGCTATATTCCCCGTGTTGCACAATACATCCTTAAGCCTATCTTACACCTAATAATTTGTGCCTCCCATTCCCCCCTGTATATTGCCCCTCCCCCCTCCCCACTGGTGTCCACTAGTTTGTTCTCTATATCTGTCTGTTTCTTTTTTGTTATTTTCACATTTGTTGTATTTTTAGATTCCACATATAAGTGATATCATACAGCATTTGTCTTTCTCTGTCTGACTTATTTCACTTAGCATAATGCCCTCCAAGTCCATCCATATTGCTGTAAACTGCAAAAGTTTATTCTTTTTTATGGCTGAATAGTATTCTATTGTGTATATATATTATATATATATATATATATATATATATATATATATATATATATATATAATATATATATATATATATATATTATATATATATATATATATATATATATATATATATATATATACCACTTCTTCTCTATCATCTGTTGATGGATACTTCCCTATCTTAGCGTTTGTAAATAATGCTTCTATGAACAGAGGGGTGCATGTATCTTTTCAAATTAGTTTTTGGGGGTTTTTTTTGGATATATACCCAGGAGTAGAATTGCTGGATCAAATGGCAGTTCTATTTTTAGTTCTTTGAGAAACCTCAATATTGTTTTCCACAGTGGCTGCATCAATTTGTATTCCCACTAGCAGTGTAGGAATGTTCCCTTTTCTCCACATCCTCCCTAACATTTGTGTTCTTTTTGACGATAGCCGTTCTGACAGGTGTGAGGTGGTATCTCGTTGTTTTGATTTGCATTTCCCAGATGCTTAGTGATGCTGATAATTTTTTCATGTGCATGTTGGCCATCTACATTTCCTCTTTGGAAAAATGTCTATTCAGTTCTTCTACCCATTTTTTAATCAGGTTGTTTGATTTTTTGATGTTTAGTTATACAAACTGCTTATGTATGTTGGATATTAATCCCTTATCAATCGTATCATTTGCAGATATCTTCTCCCATTCAGTAGGTTGTCTTTTCATTTTGTCCATGCTTTCTTTTGCTGTGCAAAAGCTTTTAAGTTTAATTAGGTCCCATTTGTTTATTTTTGCTTTTATTTTCTTTACTTGAGAAGACGTCCAAAAAAATATTGCTTCGATTTATGTCAAAGAGAGTTCTGCCTATCTTTTCCTCTAGAAGTTTTATAGTATCCGGTCTTACATTTAGGTCCTTAATCCATTTTGAGATCATTTTTGTGTATGGTGTTAGAGAATGTCCTAATCTCATTCTTTTATATGTAGCTGTTCAGTTTTCCCTGCACCACTTATTGAAAAGACCGTCTTTTCTCCACTGTATATTCTTGCCTCCTTTGGTTTGGAAGAAATGTTATCTAGTTATCTTCAGAATTTATTCTTGAGAAATTACATTATTCTCAGGGCTTGAATTCTGATTGAGGGAGGAGGCACAGGGAGGGGGAAGGAAGGAAGTGAGCTCCTCCTTATTATGGAAATTTTGTGAAGACCTAAGTCTGTTTTTAGCGGAACCAAATCATCAAAGGTTCTCAATGTGGTGAAATTCTCTATACACATAAACTTTGCATGATCATGTAAAGTTTTGTTCCTTCCAATTTTGTGGCAAAAGAGACATCCATTTTATTTTCCACATCTCACATCCTGTCACCTTGAATCTGAAGTAAATCTACAAGACTCTGGGGGTGCTTTCTAGATGATTTGTTTTGTCTTGTTTTTTTAAATAAATCAGTAACTAGATGGGATGGTCTTTTGTTTTCCTAGGAAAGGGACAATTTGAGCTGGTTTTAGACAATTTGTTATTTGCAGGTGTGCATAAAAGTTACTGCTCTCAAACCTGGGTACAAAATGGCATAAGGGTGCTATTAGATATTGAGACCTCACTCACTTGTTCAGTAAATACCTGTAGAGGACTTGGTATTTGCCAAGCACTGAGACAGCTGATGAGAATACAAGAGTAACCAAGACTGCCTCCATGGTGTTTGAGGCCTTTACAGACACAAAAGAGGTAATTATAACATGGTGTGCTAAGTACGTAGTCTGAATGAGGAAATGCAGAACTCTAAAGAGAGGAAACAAAACCATACTTGAGTGGTCAGGGAAGGCTTCTTGGAGGAAGTCACATGTAAGCTTAGACCTAATATGTAAGTAGAAGTTAAACATGTGAAGGTGGGTTGAGATGGGCTTCAAAATGGAAGGTGGGAGAGAATGCTATGAAACAAACAAACAAATCCCAGCTTGTAGTGAACATTCATGAAACAGAAGAAGATACATTGCTAAAGATGAAAGAAATCTAGTCTGAGCTCTATATGTTATATGTGGGGCTGGGAGTGAAAAAGTTGAGAAAACAGGAGAGTCAGGCCAGATCCTGAATGGTTTTCTAATCCATACTTAGGAATTTAAACTGTATTCCAAGAAAATGAGGGAGCCATTAGGAAAAGTGGGCATATAACACCGTCTAAGTGACCCCGGCTTTGCAGGGCTGGCTTTCCACAAACTTCCTAGGAAACGTAAGCAGGACATTAGTAAACGTTTTAATTAGTGAGTCAAGTATTTGACAGGACATTAAAATCTATCGGTAGAAAAGTGTTCGTGAACATTTCATTTTATATACATTTATAATTAATGAACCCCTTTTTAAAGCTGAAGTTTAAAAAATAACTAAAATTAAGGCCATAGTGTACATCTAGGGTATCTATGGTTCTGCTTAAGGGAATATGAGTTGATCCACAATACAGAGTAATTCAATTTATGAAAAAAATCCCCCTGGTTTTAGTACTGTATTATTAAACTCAAATATTGGCTAATATGGTTATTTGAAGGAAAAAATCAAATGTTTCAGAGATAAAAAATGCTTAACATAAGATGATTCCCTATGTGTAGTTTGCCATCTAGTGTTAATTTGTGGAAATAAAAAAGGCTGGTACAATAATTTTCAAATCTGGCTCACTCGGTGGCACAGGGGTGACTCAAAGCAACATTTCAAGTTTAAGACATCAAATAATATCATGAAACCTTCTGAGGTTTGTGGAGCTGAGGGAGTGTGTGGGCAGGTGAGTTGGCTACTTCTAAAACATCGGTTACTTCTGGGAAGCAGTACGCTGGAGCAAACAGTTCCCAATTCGCGCTACCCTGAGAATCACCTGGGAAATTTTTTAAAAATACAGATGGCCAGGCCACTCTACAGACCTAGTAAGTCAGATTCACTCCGTGAGACTCATGTTCCAGGTGATTCTAACGTATAGCCAGGGAGAGGACCACTGGGTGGTAGGTTAAGACTGTGGACTCAGCTGTATCTCTACATGAGTTCCACCACTTAGTTGTATGGCCTTGAGCAGGAAAATTGGTTTAATAACATCTCTGTGCCTCAGTAAAATGAGGATAATAACCTCTCCTGGAGTTATTGTGAGAATTAAATATGATCATGAATGAAAAGTGCTTAGCATAATTTATGGTAATTTGGGCTCAACAAATGCTGACTATTAATAACAATATTTATTATCAAGGATATTTTATGAGTTATTTAAGGGAATAAACAACCTAAGGGTTATAAATATACAACATGGAATACTAGAAATACTAGCGTGACTATGGCCTATTTCTATTCTTCTTAAACTGGAAGATTTGTGGGATTTAATGCTGATACCCAGCACAGCCTGAGGGTCAGCCACTCCCTGAGAAGCACGTGACTTCATATTCAGTACTGACCTCAACTTTATAAGTTATTCCCAATCATTCCTAATTTCTGTCCTATTCCTATTCCTAACTGGGTTCAAAATGCCCAATTCCCTAGCAAATTTCACTTGTCCTGCTTGGGTCAGATGTCATCTCACGAATTAATCAGGGGGCAGAACCATATGACCTACAGACATGGTAATAGCAGGGAAAGCCCTGTGTGTTGGGGGAAGTTCCCAGTGAAAGGGGAATCATTGTGACTTAGAGGTACCTTTACAGTCATAAAAAGTGATCAGTATTACTGTAATAATACTGGGCAGAAAGAATATTATCTGAAAAATCTCAGAGGAGTCCAGTGAAGAGCAAGTGTTTGTTTGGCTGGAGTATTCAATGGGAATATTGGGGGGTGGTGGTGGGGAGAGGGGATTATGAAAAACTTGGTTTTGACAAATTGGAATGGAAGACTAGTGGAAAGGACACATCAAATATAACAGATTATTATTTGAGAGGAGGGGGTAGGGAGGGAATGTATATAGGACAGTAGCAGAAAATTATGAGCAGAAAATTAATTAGTTTGGTTAGAGACATGTTGAGCTGATAAAAGTAGAGGGCATTCAGAAGGGGCCGTCCAGCAAGGAGACGGAGATGAATCAGGGTAAGAACTCACAGGGGAAATGCGGGCACTAAGTTAAGATCTGGATTTGGGACTCAGCAGAATGGTTGTGATAGCTGAAGTCAGGGACATGAATGAGTTTCCTGAGTGACTTGATAGAAGCGGGGACCAAGAATGGCTCTCTAATAGCACAGTATCTTCACCAGAGGAAGAAGAGTCAGCAAATAAGACTGACAAGAAGTGGACAGAGGAGAATTTGACAAATGTAATTTTAAAAACACAGAGAACGGGTGAGATGAAAAACTACAGAGAGGTCAAGTAAATTAATAGCATAAAAGATCTGGCTTCTTTAAATTAGGACATCACTGGCCACTTCAAAAAGGGCAGAACCTTTGGACTGATAGAGGCGGCCAGGTGCTTCACATCCTTATCAACCCTTGGTATCATCCGGGGTTTGTTGGAACTTGATATGTAGGAGTTATTTATATACGCTGAATATACTTTGTCAGGTGTATGTATTACAAACTCTGTGGGTTGCCCTCTGACTGTCTGGTGTGTTTTGATGGTAGAAGTCCCTAATATTAATGTAGCCCAATTAATCAATTATTTCCTTTATGCATAATGCTTTTTGTGTCCTATTTACCAGTTCTTTGTCTACCAAGGTCAGGAAGATATTCTCCTCTGCTATCTTCTAGAAGCAAAGGGAAGCCCCAGAAGGACTGCCATGCAGCATATCTAGCCAGGAACCAATCAGACTAGAAGAGAAGGAAAAGGGCCCCAAAAGATCTATCTTCAAGAGGAAAAGAAAATAGTACTAATAGAAGAGAATACCTGATTATGGTTGAACAAATGGAAAACAAAGAGCACTTACAGTCCTGTGGAAAATTTGTCAACTTCCGAAAGAACAAAAAGTTGCATAGGAAAGAAAATGTAATCATAACACACTACTAGTTAGCAGTGCATAAAAGTCCTAAGTTAAACAATGAATATAAATTTAACAACAACAACAAATAATAGATATCACTATATTAGAAGAATAGAAAGGAGGAGGTAAAAGTGATTCATGGAGTTAAGAGTACAAAATCCTCATCTTCCATAATAGCAAGTTAATAGATAATTAATAAAGTCAATAAATAAAGATGTAACAGAATATGTTTATCTTTTTTTTTTTTTTAAGATGGAGGTAAATACCAAAAGAAACTACTTAAAGAGTTTGGGGAGATCAACTTAGGGGTGAGGTGGAATGGGATAGGAAAATGTCGCTTTTCCTTCTGCGTTCTGTATATTATTTGAAATTTTGAACTATGTGTATGTATTAATTGGATAACAAAAGAATTAATTTTTCCAAATGAGGCAGGGTAAAGATAGGGGGTTATGAACTTGAAGCAAATAGAAACAATTTGAAATGATTATTTTTTCTTTCTTTAAACATTGTATCTTAGGCTCTAGATTAGATCTTGAAATGAAGGACAACTGAGTCAGAATGATATATACCACAGGCAAACTACTGACCCAGACACTGTAAATCATTTCTAGGAATAGCTAGTAATTCATATTGAATCCAAAGAACACTTCACACATAAGTACGTGATAGAATGAGCTCATTTTTTATTTTAAAAAGGAGGGGTGTTTGAACAAGTGTGTGTATTTTATGTGTGTGTGTGTGTATACACATTTGGGAAGACTATATACCCTGACTATAACATATATATACTATATTTAATTGCAAAACAACCTGTCTTAGAATAATACAGTATGAGATGCATGTGACCAACAGTACAAATACAGTAATTATAATACTCAAATCTTAGGTTCATAGATATTTAATGTATTAGAAGTGCACGACAATTAAAAAAAAAATCCTGTCTCGAAAACTTTATAGAAGCACTTCTCCTTTCATCAAATATAAGGCTCACAAGAGCCTATAATAAAATTTAATACTGTTCATGTGTCAAAGGACAAGGCTAAGCAATAAGTTATTCTTTTAAAAATATCTATGAACCAGAACAATTTTCGAGTTTGAGAAGCCAAAGACTATTAAGGAATATTTAAAGGCTGAATAGAATCAACAAAGGTAAATAAGGAGATTGGAAGGAAAGAAGTAGTTCAATATTAACAATGCAGTATATCTGTCGGGTTCCTGTGCTCAGCCAGATCATCTTGAAAACATGAATTTTGAGTTTAGTAAAGTGTCATACAGTATCTAGTTACATCAGATACCTGATGAAAGTGCTTTTCTGAAACTGTTTCTTCTCTTTTATATATGGACTTTAAAGAAATCCAAACAAATACTGCAATGCAGTTTTGAAAAACATATAAACTTCAGAAATGCCCACAGTAACAAATGGTATCAGGAGGTACAGTAATTGAAATGTATCAGGACGTATAGGTACAGTTAATTGAAATGGCATGGTAATGTGAAATATTAAAAGGAATGGTAATGTGAAATATAAAAAGGATGACTAGATAATTTCTACTTCCAAACCTGAAGTAAAATTACAGAATGATAAGCTCATTACTTTATGTAGCAACTAGGAATTGCTACCTTTAAAATATTCATTCTTTCAATGCTTATTTTTGGATTGCCTACTATTTAACAGGTACCATGTTTGGTGCTACACTGATTAATAAAACAAGGTTCTCTGCAAAGAAAGAAATCTTGGTCTAGGAAGTACTCATTATATACTTCTTACAAATTTAGTTAAGTATGGCTTTTGGAACTAAAGAAAAAAATTTTTCCAAAAAGTGAACTTTCTAATTAAGAATGCATATGCACATAAATAGTTAAGTCAAAATTTCAGAGGCTCATAAATACTTAGAAACTCTAAATTGCTAATTGACTATTTTAGTTGATGTGATACCTGTCTCATCAACTGCCTGCATATTTTTCCCAAAGTACATTCTTAACACGCAAAAATTTTTAAAACAATGAAACAAACATTTCAGCCATTCTTGCATACCTACTCTTAGTAAAATACAGAACAAGTTGCATTTTTTAATCTGGACATCTACGACAATTTAAACCAATCATATTATTCAAGTGAAACAGATGTCCTGAATTTTGTAACACCATCAGCAAACCTGGAGAGATGCAACTGTGATTGAATGTGTGAAGCTGTTAGAATTAATCTTCATCATCTCTTTGAAGAGGTATTATCTGAATTTCTTTGGCTATCCTTTCTCCTAATGTCTTATTGCTTGAAGCAATTATTCTTCGTGACATCAAATCAAATGGTCCACCTAAAATCAAATATCGAACATGGTTATATCCTGTACAAAAGTAATTCCTATAAAACTTGCATAGCAATATGTACTATGGTCAATCATAACATTTTAATACTTTTGACTATCTTTAAAAAGATCTATGCTGTCACATAACCATAATGTTTAAGCTTTGATAATACATAAATGAGTTTCTAACCACCTTCTTTTAGTAAATACCAGTTGTGGAGGGAACTGGTATCTCAGTCACACTAGTATGGAAAATGTCATCTTTTCTCTATTTCACCTTTTGTGTGTTCTATTTCTTCTTTATATTACTCTTATTACCTCTTTAATGTTTGGGAATCTATGGACAGAAAATCTGACTCCAATGCATTTTCACACCACTCTCCTTCCCATTTCCTTAATACTTTGCTGCCTTTCTCCCAGGCCACTGATGAATTATTTTAACCCAGGTTCACTCTTACTTTTAAAAATCTCACCACCAGTGCAGAGGAAATATGTAGCCCCTCTAGGCTCAAGGCAGAAAGTGATGGTGGAGGAAGTCCATGTTCAACCACCACCATGGTCACCATTCAGAGAACTCTTGGTACAATTCTCAGATTCAGTGACCTTCTAGAACTTTTTCTATAGCCTCTCAGGAGTTCCTGATACTCATATTTGAAGAGGCTAAGTCATTTATCATTATTAATCCCATGCTACCATTAGTTTCTTATCCTTGCCTCTATCTCCCAATGTTTGTTATTTTGATTGTGTAGAAAATTACACGGCTTTTTTTGCCTTAAGAGCTGAGGTATAACATGTAACAAACATTAAAGGAAAAAAGCCATATATAGAGGAAGGTCCAACAGATATGGAAAGAAAAATGCTTTACTGTCCCATAATTTTACCTGTTACATCCAAGAGTACTCCACCAGCTTCAGTCACAATAACACCAGCACCTGCTACATCCCAGCAGTGAATTCCCATTTCATAATATGCATCTGCAACTCCAGCTGCCACAAGGCACATATTAAGAGCTGCTGTTCCAACACCTCGGATCCTAACAAACAACATTTTAAAAATAAGATAGAAAAAGAAATTATTTCAAATAAGGCATTCCTCCTTAACTTCAGTTTCTTTTAAGTGTTGACTGATGCAACAGTCATGATGCACTATATAAATGACAAAACTAATCCTTATGAAGCAATCATTTATAATATAAACTTTAAAACAAGGATATTTGGGGGAAAAATACTGAAGAAAATACTATAATTCTACTATCATGGCATGCATGTATATTCATTGTGGTCTAAACCCAGGGACAATAGCCCCACAGTACAAATAGTTTACAGAAGGGTGAAAATGTACTCCTGGTCATCCCCAACTGCATGGGCATCAGTACACGTGACCAAAGAGATAATAGCACTGGTGGGCTCTGCTTAGATCTAGGCCTGCCTGGAAAGATCATTTCAGGTTTGCCTTCTCACAGTAGCTTTTCCTTGGAAATATATCAAGTTAAGGTAAGTACAGACATTACTTTATTAGCCATTATAATAACAACTGATTCAGGAAAGAATCATCAATAAATGCTAAAATGAGTGGATGAATGATATTTACATATCAAAGTATCTCCCTATAAGATACACAATAATTACAATGGGAAAGATAACAAGATCATTACCAAGTGATCAAAGTTAATATTCAATAATGGGACAAAAAGGTACCATGTGCCTCCTGATATAATGCACTGAGAAGGAAATAACAGTATTTCTGTAGCATTCCTGCCCAAAATGCATAACCCAAATCTAATCATGAGGAATCCCAACAAATTCAATCAAAAGGCATACTATAAAATAATTACCCCATGTTTTTCAAAAATGTCAAGGTCATAAAAGATAGACTAAACAACTGCTCCAGATTAAAAGAAATTGATGAGAAATGGCACCTAAATGCAGTGTATGATCCTGGATTGGATCTTGGATTAGAATTCTATCAAAATACGAATTAAGTCACTATATTAGATAATGTACCAAACTTAATTTCCTGATTTTAGTAATTGTGGTTATGTTAAAGAATGTCCCTTTTATCAAAAATATACACACTGAAATGTTTAAGAAAAAGAGGTCATCATGTCTGTAAGTTACTACTTTCAAATGGGTTTTACTCAAGCTTCTGTTTTAGTTGTTTAAACCTCTGAAAATAAAGCAGTCAGGTCTGTTCACTGAGTTCCTTCACTATTTATTTTTAAAGAAATAAGGGGATTCCACATATGAGTGATATCATATGATATGTGGAGTCTAATTTTTAAAAATGAAACAAATGAGCTTACTTACAAAACAGAAACAGACTTACAGATATAGAAAACAAGCCATGGTTACCAAAGGGGAGACACAGTGGGAAGGGATAAATCAGGAGCTTGGGATGAACATACACACACTACTATATGTAAGACAGATAACCAACAAGGACCTACTGTATAGCACAGGAAACTCTACTCAATATTCTGGGATAACCTATATGAAAAAAGAATCTAAAAAAGGATGAATATACGTATATGTCTAACTGAATCACTTTGCTGTACACCTGAACTAACAAAACATTGTAAATTAACTATACCCCAATAAAATTAAAATTAAAAAAAGAAATAATGGGAAATTGATGACTAATCTGGTATTTGTTTTGTTTCTTAAAAATAAAAAAAGTACTGCACCTGAGTACATCCTTCATGCCAAAGCAATTTTTTTTTTAAAAAAAGGATCAGAATTACATGATGCCCTTGATTTCAAATACATTTTACTGCCTATATTTTTACTAAATGTCAAATTTAAGAAAGAACTAGCAACCTCAATAAACTTCCATAGGTGTTTGACTGCTTTCCAAATATATAAACCCAAATTAACTTTAGTGGCTTTTTTTAGTTTATAAATAATGGTGTATTTTCCTCCTTTTCTCAAGGGTATGTGATAGTTCATATCTCATGTCATAGAAAGAAAATACCAAGATCGTTCACAAATTATCTCTTGGTATTCTATTCAAACATAGAACCCTAGGCTGGAAGAACAATGCTATAGGCATTGTTCTTCCAGCACAGCATATAGGCTATGCTTCTGTCTACTTTTGATGTGTATCAATGGCTCTCAGTCAAGAGATCTTTTGATCAGAAAGCATATTCTTTTATGGACAAATATTACTAAATATTATTAATTACCAAATAATTGAGTCTGTGGTCTAGATTTTGCATATGTGTCCTGAATTCTGTTAGTCTGATCCTCCTATACAGTTAGAACGGTATAGAGTAAAAAAGACTATCTTGAGAATCACAAAGATTTGAGTTTGCTCCCCTACTCAGTTGCTTAAAAACTATAATTTTGAAAAAGTTTCTTCTTCAAGTTTTAGCTTTCTTGTCATCAAAATGGAGATACCAACTTACCTTGGCTATGGCTGCAATGATTAGAAACAACAGATGTAAAGCACCTAGCAGAGGGCCTAGCCTCAAAAAATAGTAGCTATATTTATGAAGAAATTATTCCCTACAGCATGATACCAGAAAACATCATTGAAGTAAACAAATACAGTGCATTTCATTGAACAAATCCCAAAAAATTACACAAAGGAAATTGACCCATAATGATTTACTTTGCCTCATAAATGTCATTTATAATTAATATATAATTATACTTCAATTTAAAATAAAAGGAGGTGGTATCTCTTGGGACAAAGTGAAGGAAAAGCAGGAGCTAAGAGTGAAAAAATTAAAGATCCTGAGAAATGAAAGAGAAACAAGACATGCCAATCCTCACCTCCCACCACCACTTAACAGAAATTCAAAACAGAACCTACACAGAAGGGTAGAACTGACAGGATAAGGAGCTCTGAAACCAGGAACCCAGATCGCAAAGTGAACAGAAATAGAAAAAGTAGACACATCCACACAAATCTACTGTGAAACATCAGACATTGCCAATAAAAGTGTTTGGGGTTTTTTTGACTCATAAAGTGCCTCTGCAAAAAACTGAGCACAGAAATGAACAAAACAAAATAAAACAAGGAAAAAATAAAACAAGAGATGACTGAACTCAGAAAAGAAGTGGGACAAAAAAGACAAAATTCTATCAGGAATGAAGACTAAATTGCAAGGTCCCCTAAAGAGAACAGATGCAAATGAAAACTTAATAAAGGGCAGTGAGGAAAAGAGATAAAAGAAAGAAGTAAAATGGGTCAGAGAGAAAGTGGCTGAAAAGGAAGAAACAAAGAAGATTTAATGTTCCTGCTGGTGTCTATGAAGAAGAAAATGAAAACAGCAGAAGTGAAATAATATTTAAAACTGAAACTCAAGAAAACTTTCTAGAAAATAAAAAAAAAAAGATATGAATCTACCTGTTATAGGGAGAAAACATCCCAGAATGAGCAATTCCAAGATATACCCTTATAAAAGGGTCAGCCATGGAAGATTAAAAGAAAAAAAATTTTCTCAGAGCCTCCAAGTAAAAAATGAAATAATGTAAAAGCCAAGAAGATTAGACTGGCATCAGATTTCTCATAACATACAAAGCAAGGCAACAGTATAATAGCATTTTTTTTTTCAATTTGGGTTTTTAATTTATTTACTTATTTTAGTTTTGGCTGTGTTGGGTCTTCATTGCTGCGCATGGGCTTTCTCTAGTTGCAGCGAGCAGGGGCTACTCTTCATTGCGGTGCACAGGCTACTCATTGCGGTGGCTTCTCTTGTTGTGGAGCAGGGGCTCTAGGCACACGGGCTTCAGTAGTTGTGGCACACGGGCTTAGCTGTTCCACGGCATGTGGGATCTTCCTGGATCAGGGCTCAAACCCGTGTCCCCTGCATTGGCAGGCAGATTCTTAACCACTGCGCCACCAGGGAAGCCCTGTAATAGCATTTTTAAGAAATGTACTTCAGGACTTCCCTGGTGGCGCAGTGGTTAAGAATCCATCTGCCAACGCGGGGGACATGGGTTTGATCCGTGGTCCAGGAGGATCCACATGCCTTGGAGCAACTAAGCCCATGCGCCACAACTACTGAGCCTGCGCTCTAGAGCTCACGTGCCACAACTACTGAAGCCTGTGTGCCTAGAGCCTGTGCTCTGCAACAAGAGAAGCCACCGCAGTGAGAAGCTCACGCACCACAACGAAGAGTAGCCCCCACTCACTGCAACTAGAGAAAGCCCATGAAGCAAAAAATAAATAAAAAAATTAAAAATTTCTTAAAAAAAAAAAAGAAAAAAAAGAAATGTACTTTATACTTTCTTTCACTAAGGATGTTCTATCCAGCCAAGCTGTCCTTCACGTTTCAAGACCACAGAAAAACAGTTTGGAATGTGCCAGATCTCATGGAATACCGTGTGCGTGTGCCCTTCTCAAGGAATCTACTAAGAGATGAGCTTCATCTAATCTAAAGGTGATTGGTGTTAAATCAAAAACAAACAGAGACCAGCCTTGAAAATTCCCTGAGCAGACAAAACCAGTTTAGTCATGCAAACAAAGCTTAATTTAGCATATTTTGCAAAACTAACTCAACCTGGGTCATTTCTTGCTTATGCTCTGGAAATGACAAGCAAAACTTAAATTGTTTCTCAAGGTTGATATGAAGTAACCACTAATCAATTCCCTATCATTTAAAAAAATTCTATTATAGCCAATCACTGTGAAGAATAAATAGTCACTGCTTTCTCACTTTATAAGCTGCTTTATAACAATATATGCCTGAGCCTCATTTCATGTTTTGGTCAGGGTGTTCCTGGTTTGCAAACTGGCTTTTTGGTGTGTGCACAATAAACTTTTACTAATTATACTTCAGTGATTCACTGGTTTTAATGCTGTTACTTATGAACTTTTGACACCAGAAAACTTCATGGAAGGACTGTGAGCATTTTATAAACTCAAAAACTAAGACCACAGGATGGGACCGTGGGTGAAAGAATATGTAATAATAACAAGCCTGACAAAGTAGAAAGAATGCAACTTAAAAAACTGGATGAAAAGGGAGAGAAAAAGGGGAAAGTAGAGTAAAATCATTGAATGTCATATAGGTAACAGGTGGAAGCCAAAACATTCTGGAGCCTTTACAGAGAGTAAATGGTCAAGTAAGAAAAGAGAATATTAAGAGCATTATAAAGAGTTTTAATATAAAAGAAACCCACTAGAATAAAATTGAACCTTTCATAAATTTCTATTTCTAAAAAGAAAAAAAGCAGAGAGGATACACCAAATAAATAAGTAACTATAACATAATATACAAAGTAATTACAATGTAAGATAATACAACAGAATTGAGACCAAACAAAATGGTCATATCAATAAATGAGTAAGCCTAACTTTTTTATGAAAAGAAAAAAGATTTTCAAATTGATTATAAAGCAAAACTCCACTCTACGCTGTATTCAAGAGATGCACTTAAAACTCAGTGATTCAAAAGGACTAAAAATAAGAGTGGACAAAGCTTTACCAGGCACAATTCTGATGTCAAAGTAGATTTCAAGTTCAAACATCAAAGTACAATACAGAATGTACTTTTTTTTCAGTGCATATGGAAGTTCCACAAAAATTGATCATATACTGGGCACAAAGAAAACATAAAGTTCCATAATATATATTTATTATAATGTAATAAAACTACAAATTAAAAATGAAATTAAAAAAGCAAAAAAAGTCATTTCCTCATGGAAATTTAAGAACACAACTCTTGGGTGAAAAGGGAAATACAAACAGAAGTAACAAATTTTGTGAAAAATAATTGAAATGAAAACACATCAGAATCTATGGGATACATTTAAAGCAGTAATCAGATAAAAATTCATAGCCTAAATACTTACATCAATAAAAATCAAAGCATAAAAATAAATTCTCTACTTAAAAAGGAAAAAAGAAAAGGAAACAACAAAATGAACAAAAAGAAAGCACAATGATGAAAATAATAAAGCAGAGGAGAAAAACAGTAGACCAGATTAATAAGCAAAATCCTGGTTCTTTGAAAAAACATAAAATAGACAAACCACCAAGTAACTTAATCAAGATTTTTTAAAAAGAAGAAGAAAGCACAAATATACAAAATAAGAAATGATAAGGGGGAAATAACTACTGATACAGAGAGGCCAGAAATAAACTATAAGATTCTACCTTGTATACCTCTATGCAAATAACTTGAAAACTTAGAGGAAGTGGGTAATTACTTAGGCTGTGGAAATGTTCTGGATTAAAGGTGGCAAAAGAGACATGGCAACTAAACATAATACTGACCCTAGACTGAATCTTGCACTGGAGGAAGAAAAATGCTATAAAAGACATTATTAGGTCAATGGACAAAGCTATATATGTATGGATGGTAGACTAGATAAAGAGCAAATTCATGAAGTCAATAATTGTACTGTGGTTATAGAAGAGAGTATCCTTATTCTTAGGAAATAACAAACTGAAGTATTTAGGGGTAAAGAGCCATGATCTAAACAATTTACCATGAAATAGTTCAGAGAAAAAAAGGAGTATATTTACACAAACACACACACATACACACACACACAGAGAGAGAGACAGAGACAGAGAAAAGGAATGATAAAATGATAAAGCAAATGGGGTACAATGTTAACAACAGGTGAATCTGGATAAACTGTATACTACTGTTTCTTGTAGTTTTTTATTTCTGAAAATTTTGTTAAATTTGAAATTATTTTCAAATAAAAGTTTTAAAAATTACATTATAAAATCAGAATTATGGTACTGATCCCATGTCTATTAATTAAAAATTTCATTTCTAAAGAAAAATTCATTCCTCAGAATGTCAAATTATCTATAATGTTAACAAAGAATGTTCAACTTTAGGGAGAAAGTGAAAAGAGCTTACCCATGGATGGGAAGGCAAAGAAGCCTTTCCATATTAGAAAGAATAATTCTCACAGTCTCTGGTGTTCTGGAAGAGCCCAACTCTGTCACCAAGAGTGATTTGGTAACATCTAAAAGAAAATGTTTTAAATAATCATTAGAGTTTATTAATAAGAATTCTGATAAAAAATTTGACACTTGTAACTCAGAACAAATTGGACATTTTTATTCCTCTTCCTAGTTGTACCATATTTGTTTCTTTCTAAGGCTTTAAATATTAAAATACTTATCAATTTATTAATCTCTTTTAGTTATCTTATCATCATTTTCATAATCATCAAAAAGAGTCTAGCTCCTTAGACCACACTCCTAAAAGTACAGAATATAACCAATCTGCCTGCATGCATGACACATTTAGTGGGAAACAAGCAAACGTCTTACATATTTTTTAAAAAAGTGGAATCTAGGGGGCCTCCTTGGTGGCGCAGTGGTTGAGAGTCCACCTGCCAACGCAGGGGACACGGGTTCGTGCCCCGGTCCGGGAAGATCCCACATTCCGCGGAGCGGCTGGGCCCATGAGCCATGGCCGCTGAGTCTGCGCGTCCAGAGCCTGTGCTCCGTAACGGGAGAGGCCACAACAGTGAGAGGCCCACGTACCACAAAAAAAAAAAAAAAAAAAGTGGAATCTAGAAATTAAATAATTTATATATAGATTTGAAAAAGACAAAAATTAAAATTAAATGGTAGCACTGTTGGCAGGAATGTAAAGTGGTACAGCCATTATGGAAAACAGTATGGAGGTTCCTCAAAAAACTAAAAATGGAATTGCTGTATGATCCAGCAATCCCATTCCTGGGCATATATCCAGATAAAACTATAATTTGAAAAGATACATGCATCCCTATGTTCAGGGCAGCACTATTTACAATAGCCAAGATGCAGAAACAAACTAAATGTCCATCAACAGATTAATGGATAAAGATGTGGTATAAAAATACAATGGAATATTACTCAACCATAAAAAAGAATGAAATAATGCCATTTACAGCTACATGGATGGACCTAGAGATTATGATACTAAGCGAAGTAAATCAGAAAGAGAAAGATACCACATGATATCACTTATATGTGGAATCTAAAATATGATGCAAATGAACATATCTACAAAACAGAAACAGACTCAGATATAGAGAACAGACCTGTGGTTGCCAAGGGGGATGGAAGGATTGGGAGTCTGGGACTAGCAGATGCAAACTATAATATACAGAATGCATAAACAACAAGGCTTACTGTACAGCACAGGGAACTATATTCAATATCTTGTGATAAAGCATAATGGAAAAGAATATGGAAAAGAATATATATATGTATAACTGAATGTTGGGTTAGTTTCTGCTATACAGCAAAGTGATTCAGTTATACATATATATGTATTCTTTTTCATATTCTTTTCCATTATGGCTTATCACAGGATACTGAATATAGTTCCCTGTGCTATACAGTAGAACCTTGTTGTTTATGCATCCTATATATAATAGTTTTATGCCTCATTTTTAATGATTCCCAACTTGAAGCGCCTTTTCCCCCTCAATTTACTAATAACTGGGCCCAATGGCATCAGAACAAAGGAATTCTACAAAGAATTTGAGAGGCAGTGGCTGAAGCAATAAAACATGAACGCCATGAGGGCAGAGAGTCATTCTCACTCATCTTCCTCCCCAGCCCCTGACAAAATGCAAGGCTCAAGTGTCTCCTTCTCCATCGCACTTGCTTCCCCTGCTTCCACTACTACTTCCAAAATTGTAGTCACAATTAAAAACTACAGAGAGGGCTTCCCTGGTGGTGCAGTGGTTAAAAGTCCGCCTGCCGATGCAGGGGACACGGGTTCATGCCCCGGTCCAGGAAGATCCCACATGCCGTGGAGCGGCTAGGCCCGTGAGCCATGGCCGCTGAGCCTGCGCGTCCGGAGCCTGTGCTCCACAACAGGAGAGGCCTCAACAGTGAGAGGCCCACGTACCGCAAAAAAAAAAAAAAGTACAGAGAAAACAGATACAATTTATGAATCAGTTAACACTTGGAGAGCTCTACAGGTTAACATTCAAAAACAATAGCATACGAATACATAATATCAATCACACCAAAAATTAGAAGATAAACCTACCTTCTTGGCGTGAAACCTGTAGTTTTTGACCATTACAAAAGGCACCTTTTCCTTTCCGGCCAGTATACATTTTATCCTCCATGCAACTGTATACAATTCCAAATTCCATCTGCAGAAGGAAAACAAGTTTCCTTTACCAAACCTGAGTATTCTTTCTCATGTCATCCATACTTTTTCTAGGAAAGTAACAAGAAAATCTGGTATACTAATAATGTTTTCAAATGGCTAAACTGTGGGATATTTAAAATGCTAATTCCCAGCTTAGTCAGAGGAAAGAAGTCATCAGACCTAAACATTTGACTCCTGTCTCATCCATGTCTAAATTTAAGGGCACCCACCTTGACCTCTCTCCTTCCTGCCTCAGATGAAGGCAGATGGTTCCTGTTTTCTAGGGTGAATCCTTCCTGTTATACTTCTCTGAAAAACTGCCCCATCAACTGAGCCCTCCTCTCTTGGACTTTCATTCTGGGACTTCTCGCCAAATTTCTTCCTCCCTCACAAAACCTTCAAAACATTACCTTCTCCTTTTCTCTTCACTGTCAAAGAGTGGTCTAAACTTTGCACCTCCCATTCTCTTACTACATTACAGTTTGGCTTCTTCCCTGATCACCCATCTCCTGAAACTCCTTGCGAAGAGATCATCGATGCACTCTTGCTGACCAAATGCCTCTTCTGAAGACTTGGAGACTGCTGACCATCACCAGTTAATCCCATACTCCGTGTTCCTGCCAGTACTCTCCTAGACCTCCTACTACACTCACTGATCTGTCTTGGTGTCACATCTTCTTATGATCTTCTTCTCTGCCTAACCCCTATAAGTTGTGTTCCCCAGCGTTTTTCATCCTTCCTTTTCTTCCACTTCCCTTTTAGCGCCCTCGATTCTTACAGGTGTGTTCTTTCCAGTCCACAAAGTCAACTACCTCTCTAACTGTGGCTCCCACCAACCCCGTCTTCACTGCTCAGCAGCTGTGCTTTAGAACCTAGGCCTGCAGAAACCTCAACTGAGGAGGTCAAACTCACTCACTACCTGATCACGCATGCCTCATTCCTTCCCCATTAGTCACTTCCTTCCAATTTTATCTTGAAAACACTTCCTGATTTTTGGCATTTCCTCAGCCATTCTCCCCACCTCCATCTGAGTTCAGAATCACCTGCCCCTCTGGTGTGACCTCTACGTTGCTGGAATTAACTGTCACTCTGCATTTAAAAACCTCTACTGGTTTCCTACCACCTAAAAACAAAACCTAAATGTTCTGACATGGACAGGCCACGGTGCCTCACGGCAAGACCACAACTAACTCACCTCGTTGGTTCTGCTCCTGCCATTTCCAGAGTTTTCCTCACAATGAACATCTCACCGTTCCCCACACACATCATGCTCTTCTCCAAACTGTTCTTTCTGATTAAAATGCTTTCCTTTTCTTCTTTATCTGGCAAACCCCTAATTTGCTATGACCCAACTCACATGACCAAATTCTAAGACCCCTTCCATTTAGTGTGAAGATTTCCCCAAACTACTCTTGGCAGAATTGGTTACACCCTCTTCATGTTCTCATAGTATTTTTTTTCCCACAGTTCCATCACATATTACCTTTATCTGTTCACACATGTAACTTTTGCACTGAACTGGGAGTTTAACAGCCCAGGGCTGATTAAATGAGAAATGCTCACCTATCTCCCTTTGAATGTTCTTACTGATTAACACAATCCTGTGCCTAAGATTTCATTTGCACTAATTTGTGTTTTTATTTTCAGAGATTTCTTAACTCTCTTGTGTACATGCTGATCAAATATATCACAAGCCCCCCGAAGACAGTTATGTAAGATATTAGTAAACATCATTCGTGTTTTGATCAATCAAATACCCAAACAGCACAGAAATGTAACAGGTAGAGATTGTACTCTACTGGGCTTTAGATACAGCAAGTGTTCAGGTTCCTGAACAAAGTCTGCATTTTCTAACCATGCCTGGCCCTTTCCACTTCTGGATGTTTCCCTTCACAATGCCTACTAAAGCATTCCTAGCTCAAAGCACACCTTTTCCATTAAGCATTTTAGATCCTACATCAATGCCTCTCTTATCTGACTCTATCATATATATAATGGTGATTAAATACTGAATCATATTTCAGTTACTTGTGTGTATTTTTTCCTTATAAAATCTTCTCAGAAAACATTACATTTTCTTCACTGGAAAAAGTATCATGACAAGTTTAACAGTTCTGGAGTTTATTTCAAAATAATGCAGCTACATAAATTGAATAGAGGCAAACCTAAATTTATTATGGAGACACATTTACTCTTTCTCAGAAAATGAGAGCAAGGCATTTTACCAACCATAAATTTAAACAACATACCTTTTTATTTACAACAAAGCCAATTGAAACAGCTACAAAAGGAAATCTTTAAAAAAAAAACACATACACACATAAATTTATCAAAATAGAACTTATTTTCAACAAACATGTTTTTTCATAATAAAACTGCTTACAATTTTTTTCATATGAACAGTCTTATCCCTCTTCCCCCAGAACTGTGTGTACAGTATGCAACCCTTTGTGTAAATCGTAGGGGATGGGGAGGGTAGAATATACAGATGCATACATACAGGATGCTTCTACAGGCATGAGACATCTCTGAAAGGATTCACAAGAAGCTGATAACAATGGTCACCTTCCAGAGATGGGTCCTGAGAAGCTGGGGTCAGAAGTGGGAAGGCCACTTGGCAGTGTATGACATTTCATACCATTTAAATGTAGAATTCCATGAATATAGTTTTAATTTTAACAAAAATGGGATCATACTATACACTATATTATAATCTTCTCTATGTTATATAGTATTATGAGCATCTTCCACATTAACATTCCATTACATAACGATTCTACATCTTAGTTTTATGGCTTTAACAATTCTATTAGTAAAGATACACACAGCTACGTGGTAACTTCAAATATAACAACTATGTGTCATCCCACCAAACTAGGCTACTCATTTGAACTCTCACTGGCAATTCCATCAGGCTTTCTTCTAAATATCCTGAGTTATATACTTACTTTGTGCCAGGCACTAGAGTAAGTTCTTATATAAATGTACAACTCATTGAGTCCCATCAACAAGCAATTCTATGAGCAGGTACCATTAATGTGCCCATTTTATAGAATGAAAAAAAAAAACCTGACGTCTAGAAAGGTTAAGCAACTTGCTCAAGGTCACAATTCACACATCCTAAAACACATGCTCTTTTTAACAGTTTTTTTCTCCTGGATTGAACCCATTCTATATAGACAACACTCCAGTATTGAGTTAGTTATTTCCTTAATTGATCTCAAAGCAGCAATGTTACTTGCATACATTTTTATGTGGTTTCAAGAGTGAGAAAAAGAATGGTGAACAGGGCACTTCCCTGCACAAGACAAGTCTACAACATTAATAGTTCATCACCTCTTCCATAGCTGATGAAAATTATGCATAATACACTTTCAAACTACTCTACAATTTACACAGTTCTCTAAAGTATATATGTTTGTGAACAAAATATCCAACAGTCCATTCAGTTAATACATAAACAGTAATTACAATATGAAAATTTTTAAAACATACCCATGTACAAAGTTAGTTGTTCCATCAATAGGGTCAATGATCCACGTAGGGCTGTCAGTTAAAATACTTTTTTCCCCAGCTGCCACAGATTCCTCACCAATGAAACTAAAAACAAAAACGACAAACTCTGAATCTTTACATTGCTTTCAACAATTTTCAAACCTTAAGCTACCCAGGGTCTACTATAAAACATAACAAAAGTCCGTACACTACACTTTTCTATTGTTTTTCCTGCAAACTGATGAAAGTGAGAAAGTTTTACTTCGCCCAAACAAAGTCATGTGAAAAATAACAGAATTTGAAATTCTCAAATGTAATGCCAGGATAAGTGAAGGCACACATGATGAAAAGGGAATTTGCTGCAGATGAGAACTTACTAAGGAAATGTGGAGGTTTTAAAAATAAGTCCACAGATTCTCTCATACTCCTCTCTTCAAGAGGTACAGCCTAATACCCTTTGCCTTGAGTGTGAATTTGGACTTAGTGACTCGTTTCTAACCAACAGAACAAAGTGGAAGTGACAACGTGCAACTTGGAAGACTCGTTCACAAAATGGCACTAAGGTTTCCATCTTATTCACTCTATTTCTTCCTCCCTCCCCTTCCCTCTGTCGCTCTGGGGGAAGCCAGCCACCATGTTATCAGCTGCTCTGCGGAGAGGCCCAGATGGTAAGGAACCGAGGGGAGGTGCCGCAGACAACCCATGAGGAACTGAAGTCACCAACAATCACATAAGTGAATGGACCCTTCAGCCCCAGTTGAGCCTGAGGTGACCCACAGTTTGACTATAACGTCACGTGACCCTGGCAAGAAAAATGCAGCCCAGCTACTACCATGTTCCTGACCCTAGAAAACTCTAAGATAATAAATGTTTGCTGTCTAGAGCTGCTAAGTTTTTAGGGTAACTTTCTATACAGCAATAGATAATATACAGAACATTAAATAAATCAATGAGAAAGCAAATCACCCACTAAAATTACTGTGTCTACATGCTTTCCTAAAACACGCTACACAGTAAATCTCAGGTGAATTCTGTAAATGGTGTCTGAGTTCACTGGATTTCTTCTTTTCATTGCTACTTTCTTTTTTATTTATGTCCTTTATTCAATACTGAACAGTCCTAATAATCATTATCATAATTTTCTTGTATCTCTTTTTCTCTTGGCTATAAACATTTTCATTGAGAAGATATGTATTTAGCTTTAAACATTTTTTTTCTCCTCAGTGACTAAAATACCAGGAATGGCCAATGGCATGATCACAAAGAAGTAGAGAATGACAATGTTAAACCTTTAAAATGATGACAGTATTTTGGTTATATTTCTGTGCCTATAAAGAAAGCACTGATTTTAGTATTTTCTCTCAAACTCCTTAAAGCTACCATGACGTTAGCACCTAAAAAAGTTGGCAATATAGAGAATAAAACGGAACTTTTAAATCTTGTCTATGCCAGACACTTGTCATGTCAACTTCCCGGCATCCCAACACTCTTCTTACTAATAAGAAATCCAAATAGCCCCTGTTCACTGCGCCCTGGAAGTGTGAGCTTAGGCAAACAGTCTGAGTTCAGCTAGCAGATGTTCTTGCCGAGGATTTGTACTCTTGAGCTAATGGGGTAAAGATATCCAAAGTGAGTAGAGTCAGGAGTGAGGCTACCAGCAGCATCTGAAGCAATAGAAGCTACCAGCAGCATCTGAAACAATGGCTCCTAACCCTAACCCTAACCCTAACCCAATCCTAACCCTAACCCTAACCCAATCCTAACCCTAACCCTAACCCTAACCCAACCCAATCCTAACCCTAACCCTAACCCTAACCCAATCCTAACCCTAACCCTAACCCAATCCTAACCCTAACCCTAAGTCCTAACCAGCTCTGCCTTCCTCCCTGGTTCCCACCTGAGCCCTGCTCTCAGGGTTCCTGAGCCGCCCAACACCCTCCAAATAAATTCCCGTTCAGCTTAAATGAAGTACAGTCAATTACTGGGTCTAAAATCAAAATTTCTGTCTAGTACTATTGACTCCAACCTAGATTTCATTCTTATCACAAGAAATTGAAATAAGAAATACCTGTGAGATGGATACTTTTCCTTTATGGAAGAGATAAGCATTTTTTCAACTTTTTGGTCCGTAACAGTTACCAAATCAACTGGAGAACTTTTGATCATAACATTCATTTCATTTTTTAGGGCTTCACGAGCCATCTAAAAAGATTTTTTGGTAAGCAAATAGGAAAAGCATAAGTCATTTTAAATCAAACTAAAAGCTGAAATACAGAAATGGTTTGAAACATTCAATCTGTCTTAAATGATATTCTTAAATATTTCTTACCACAGTGTAAATAAAAGAAATCCTTAGGGGTTATGACCTTCTAGGTATAAAATCATAGAATCTTACATCCTATTTTAGATTCACAACTGTCGTCACAAAAAGTTTAATGACATAAAATTAAAGTATCACTCCACTAAAGTTTAATAAAATGAAAACAAATACAGATTAATCAAAGTACATGTTTTGTTTAACAAGGCAACCACACGCTGTCCACATCCAACACATCACGGCTGAAAAGATTTCAGTTCATACCTCTCCAGCTTGTCTTGCTAGTGTTACTGCATAATCCATGCATTCCTGCCAAAGATCAGCCATCTTCTGAACAGATTTAACACATACAAAGATACAGCAGTTACAAATCTCTAAAAATCTTAATCATAGAATAGTTAGTTCACAAAAACACCTCAATTTGCAACATACTTTTATTCAGGATTCACCCTCTACCTGATTCTAGAGTTCAGTTTTTTTCAGTATTCACCCACAGGTCCATTAAGAAACACTTTTTATCTAAATTACTTCACTTCTATTGTAGAAACATTTTCATAACAAAAAGTATTCTATAAAAGTGTCTCCCAAAGTGCCCATACCATATGACATTTTAAAAAACAGCATTGGTCTAGGGAATGGAGAAGAAAGGACACAAGAAATGTCTTAAAAGACAGGTGCATGTTTGGGTTAAAAATAAAGTGACAATTAGAGAAAGAACACAGGGAACACAGACAGTTTTCAGTATCTGCAGTTTTGGCATCCGTGCATTCCACTAACCACAGATAGAAATTAAAGAAGCTTTGAAGGGAAGGAGAAGAAGACACATGTACTAATTCAATGTCAGGAAGTTCAGTACCTTATACATGTGAATTTATTTTTAATGAGGTTGTAAAGATGAAGAACTTAAAGCTCAGTGATTATAAATAATTTGCCTAAGGTTTTATTAGACAGATGACCCAGTCAGAATTCGAACTCAGTTCTGAATTTAAAGTCCACTGCTCTTTCTATCATAACATTCTGAGGAAAGAAAATTCCAGGACTAAAAAAAATAACAATAAAATAAAAAAGGAATTTCCCCAAGTTTCAGAGAGGAAAAAAAGCAACACATTTTTGTCTTCTGAACTGTCCAGCTTTCCACTGACTTCTAAAGAGAAGACTAAACTAACTCACCACTGGCTTGACCACACTCTAAAACCTGTACCCAGGACAGTGAAGCTTTTCAGGCTGTCAGACTCAGAAAAATGTGGATCATTTATAAAGCAACACTAATTTTGTCATTTTTATATTTGAGAATAACTTACACAGAGTTTCGCCTTGAAGACTGGTCGGAAATCCCAATCATGGTGCTCACAGTATAGGAATAGGGAGGGGAAGAGAGGGAGGGGAAGGGAAGGGAGGTCAAAGGACAGATACTTTGAGCTGTTTCTGCTAGTTGCTTCTTCTTGATATGAGCATTTAAATAATTTTAAAAGGAAGCCACTTTTTGAGTTACAGGAGTAACTGCTTAGAGCACTTCAAGAACTGTTTCCAAACTTTTTTTTTTTTTTTCATTCTTACTTACTCCCATTTCTTTCTTCTAGGATTAAACAGAACTAGATGTTCTCACTATGAATCTGCTTTCTAGCCAGAAACTTTGCTTAAGCCTCTGCTAACAGCACTGATATCTCCTACCAATTTTTCCGGGCTCATTTCAAAAGCCACCCTTTCTTCTAAGGATTCTCCACCCAGAAGTCATAATCTGTTTAACCATTCAAGAGCTATGTGCTGAATATCTATTATATGCTGTGCAATGCATCACAGTGAGGAAAAACAGGCAGAGTTCACACTTACTCTCTAGTGGGTAGTCAGATATTAATCAAAAAAAAATCACAGACCACAGGCAACATCACACATGTAATAAAGGCTAAGCAGAAATGCAATGAGAAGCATGTAACAGGGGAACTCTGACCTGGTCTTAGGTACCAGATACGGTTTCCCTAAGAACATGGTTCAACCAAGATTTGATGGACAAGAGAATAGGTATTAACTAGCTCAACTGCAGGACTCCTGGTGTGTGAAGAGCAACTGAAAGGCCTAAGCGTGACAGCTCAGAGATCAAGAGAAATGGGGGAGGGGTGAGGCCGGGGGATAGTAGGGATCATCCCCAGTGAGGCCTTAGACGTAAGATTTTGATTTGAGAGCCATGAGGAATCACTACATCGTGGCTGCTGAACAGAATGGATTAGAGGGTGGATGGAAGAGTACACAGTGGGGATATTTGCTTTGGGAGGTAAAGCTGAGAGCACTTAGCAATAGACTGGATATGGAGTATGAGGGAGAGGAAGAGTTTAATGATGCCCAGATATCTCACTTTGGCAACTGAATGGATAATGGTGACATTTACTGAGACACGGAGCAACAGAAGAGTCAAATTTGGGATCTGGGTAGGAGGTGGGAAGAACAAAAGTTTAATGAGTAGAGGATGAGGAACCTTTGTGAAACCAAAAGATGTCAGTTAGGCAGCTGACTGAATGGATCCTGACCTCAGAGGCGAGGTATGGCCTGCAGATATAAGTATGCAAGTCATCTGAGTAGGTAACAACTGAGTCCTCAGTCTGAATGACATTCCTTAGGAGTGAACATGCCATGAGAAGCTCAGAGGACACCCAAGCCTGGAAGACCCCATAAAACTTTGTACATCACTCTTAGGGCACTCAGGAATGTTTTCCTTACATTTCGGTCATTTGTGTGCATGCCTTATCTTTCCAACCAGTTTTGAGTATATCTCAAAAAGGAACACATTTTGTTCACCTTCACTTTCTCAAAGACAAACACGTGAAACATTTTCAACTTTTTCTGTCCTGGTTACCACCTTCCCTGCGGTGGGAGCCATGCCACCTTCCTGCCACCTGTCCCCAGCAGCGGGACTGCGGACAGCACGGGATCAGGGGCTTACACCTGGACTACACGCCCCTGGACGTATGCCAGGTCTCTCTGAGCTTCTTTGGAATCGGTAAAATGAAAAAGAGGGAAGTATTCTACACAAGCTGCCGCAAAGGTTCAGCGAGATCCCGGGGGCGAAACCGCTACACACGCAGGGACCGTTCCTGGTGTCACTCGGCCGTGGCTCAGGACAAAACCGCAGGGGTGAAGGCGCCCCAACCGCGGCCTCTGTCCCTGGGCTCCACCCCGCACCACTGACCGAGCCCACCCACTCCAAACCACTCCGGAGAGCCGCCCGCGCCCGCAGCACCCGACGACCCCGCCCAAGGGCTGGTGCGGGATCGCAGGAAGGAAGGTCTCACCTCGGGGTGCAGGGCTTGAGGCTCGCTAGGATACCAGCCAGATCCAACGATGGGCTCTTCCAGAGGGAGAGGAGGGTCAGGCTGGTAAAGCCTCCGACAGGAAGTCCCGCCCCCGAGAGGAAGTCCCGCCCCGGCAGCCCCCGCCCACGGGGTTCGGCTTCTTCTGGCCCCGCCCCACAACGGAGCACAGCCCTCCAACCCCCAACTCCCTGCCCCACCCCCAGCCCCAAGCTGCGCTGCTGATCGCTTCCTGACCCATCCCCCTCTGCCTAGTCCTTCCAGATCTGACCTCTTCATTTTCGTCTGTGGTTCTTCTGACTTTCTTTCTCCTACCTGTACATTCTTCTGTAATTTTAAAAAAATTCCTTTCCTCTATTTTGCCCATCCCTTATGTCTTCCATTCCTTCCAATTTTCCTGTTTCCCTTTCTTTGTCCCTGTCTTTTATTCCATACTACTCTTTTGGCAAAACACAAACTGGAGATACGACCCTAGCTTTGCAACTTTTATTTGTTAAAACTATGCTGGGTAAACCTACACTATATACATATTGTAGGGATTCATAACGGAGCGTCCCCCAAATGTTCCATTTTTGCATGAGGATTATTTTGAGCTAAAGGCAACTGAGACCTGGTGAGTGCAAGAGAAAATACTCTCCCTCCCTTAACTACCTAGAAGAATTTAAACTGGAAATTTTTCTCAGAAAAGAGTTATTACTGGAGATATGCTTTATCTAAAGGGCCCCATCTATATGGTAGGGCAAATATCTAATTACCAAACATCTGCTTTTCTTCTTATCATCCTCCTGTCCTTGGAAGCCCCAGGCCCCCATCTCATTCCTTAGCTCAGGATGGCATGTAGTCCTCATTTTACTTTTCTGCCTCTGACCCTCTCATGCATGTGGGGTCTCTGGCCCCTTTATGTATGTGGGATTCTCATATGTATAAAATTAAATTTGATTTTCTCCTGTTAAATCTGTCTCATGTCAATTTAATTCTTAGACCAGCCAGAAGAACTTAGAAGGTTTCCTAGAGGAAAGTTTTCTTCCTCCTCAACAATATACACTATAGTAAACCTATGATAGGTAGACAGACAGACATTTATTGGCCAGAACCAACTGCCCCTATTCTCAATAATTCATTTGGTAACCATGTAGTGAGGACTTACCATGCTTCAGGCACTTTTGTTTTCATATGCATTATTTTACTTAAAGGTTACAACAGTTCCATGAGAAGATATGATCAGCTTCATCATATGGACGAGGAAACTGAGGCTCAGGGGAAGTTATTTATCCTCAAGTCACACAGCAAGAGCAAAGAGTAGAACACACTGACTCCAAAGACCATATTCAGGGAATACATAGTACGATAAGCTTGCATTGCATGAAATACAAGGACTAGTCTATGGTCCTTAAAATAGTTCTGCTTCGGGCTTCCCTGGTGGCGCAGTGGTTGAGAGTCCGCCGCCGATGCAGGAGACGCTGGTTCGTGCCCCGGTCCGGGAGGATCCCACATGCCACGGAGCGGCTGGGCCCGTGGGCCATGGCCGCTGGGCCTGCGCATCCGGAGCCTGTGCTCTGCGGTGGGAGAGGCCACAACGGTGATAGGCCTGCGTACCAAAAAAAAAAAAAAAAAAATAGTTCCGCTTCTTGAAATTACAGGTCTGGCATCATATAGTCTTACTATTATAATGCAAAAGGCAGTGCACAGGTAAAAGATGTCCTAGCCACAACAGGATCAGGGAAGCAGGTTATCTGGCTCCTTGCATTTGCAGTGATTGCTTCACTTAGCTTGATCAGAAGACAGGATATTGTCACCTATGTGTTGCAAATAAGAGTTCTCAAAGATGAATGACACGAAGTCTGGGACCAATTCTCGAACCTCACAAAGAGCCAGAACTTTGTCTCCTTCTAAGTATCTGATTTGAACACCTCAATTTGTCTAGCAAATGATGCTTTTGTTTTCTTGATTAAAAAAAAATAAAAAAACTTTAGAAATTAGCTTTTTGGTTCTTCATTCTCAGTCATCTTAAAATAAAAATCTTGCCAACTCCTTGGTGACAAGTGTTGGTTTTTAACCAAATAAAAATTTCCAGGCATTTGCAGAAATGTCATTTGAGTCCTCTTTAAGCCTCGTTTAAATAAACAAAGCTGCTAAAATCCGTGTAATCGAAGAGAAGATAGATAGAATATCTCATTCCTTCAAATTAAAACCATTTCAAGCTTCCTACCTTTAATGAGCAAGAAGTACAATCTTTTTCTAGGAGACTCAGCTGTTACTTTACTATTGTCCTCAAGTAACTGAGAGATTTTTCAGTCCAAGGAGGTTGTTCTGCTTTCAAATGCCTGACTGAAAGTAAAATGAAGAATCCTCTAGTACACAGGGAGGTCTAGCGCTCCAATCTGGTTTTGGCAGTGTTGCAAACTGGTTCCACACAATCCAAAAGATTTTTGTCCAGTGCTGGACAAAATCACTCCAGTGCTGAGTGATTCAGATGGCTGCAGAGACCTTGGTACCTGGTGCATTGATCTTGGCTTCCCAAAAGGGCAATTTTTAAAGCTATAGTCACATCTGCAGCTGGTGTTCCCCACCCCGAAGACTGTCTGCTGTGTCAAGGTGGTTTGGGGTTACGGAGGGGTCAGGTTCCAGCCTTAGCCACACACTATACCAGGACAAAATCTGCTCCCTGGCGTGGTGACCAGATCACTGTACCAGACTTCCCCTTTCCTACCAGTGGACTTGCATCCATGACAGAGGTTCCAATCATGCTAAACCTCAAAATGGAAAGAGAGGCAAGATCCAATGCCCCTGACACCTCCCCAGACACCTGACTATTCCTGGAGGGGTTCTGGGAAGGATGGCCTTTGTCAAGCCACAGAGCGCTCTGGTCATCACCTATATGAGTGATAGGTGCCTTGTATTTGCATAATAAAGAGCGCCCTTCATGGTGATTTCTTCCCCTGCAATATTGGGTATCTGGCTAACTTTATTTAGTCTCTGGAGCTGACTTCTTTTAAATGCCAACTCCTTTCACTAAAAAAAAAAAAAAAAAAAAAAAAAATACAGATTCCACATACTAAGACCTTCTTAATTAATAGTTAATTGTTTAGTGGACTTTGATTAAAAATGGCAAAAATCTATAAACACAAAATGCAGGTTCCTTATGGGTGGAATCTTCAGGATACCTAACAAGATTACACGTTTTGACATAACACAGGTTGGAATTACAGATAGAGTTTTTAGTTCTGGAAAAAAATATATCATAGAATCATCTCTATTAAAGGTTGGAATGAAAGTTTATTTTTAAAAAAGTGGCTTATCCCTCTACTTCTGGATCTTTTGTCTAACCAATCATGGCTGTGTAAAATGTGTGAAAGGAAAATCAAAATGGAGTTGGTATTGCTAAGAGAGCTCTCTAAAATGGAGCCAGGAGTCCATCGAGGAAGTGTGACTTATGCATGTCTCAGACCAAATGAAACTTTTGACCACTTATTATCTTAACACATGCATCCAGAACATCTACCCAATGTTCCAGAAACTCAAGATATTTATTGGACCCTTACCCTAAAATAACTCATGAGAGCCTTAAGGACAAATATTTCCTTTCTTGAATCAGGGTCAGTCATAATTCTTGAACAATCTTGTGGCTTTTCCCTGCATAAGCTCCTTTCTCTCCCCTGCAATACTCTTTCAGTTTTACCCGAATCTGTGTCTCCTGTCTCTCTCTTTTCTTTTTTTTTTTTTAATTTTAAAATAAATTTTTTTTGGAGGGGGGCCGTGCTGCATGGCATGTGGGATCTTATTTCCTGACCAGGGATTGAACCCAGGCCCACTTCAGTGTGGAGTCTTAACCACTGGACTGCGAGGGAAGTCTGTGTCTCCTGAATTGCAATTCTTAAGACTTCAAATAAAGCCTTTTGTTCTTTGCAGTCTTGATACTGATTATTATTGGACAAATGATTGGTATGAACTCAATCAATTAGTTAGCCTGCTTTATGCCTCTCATTCTTAAACAATAAACAAATAGCTTGAATAACTTCATCCCCATCCAAATTAGACAAATTTTCCTACACAAAAATCTCAATCTTCCATGATACAGCTATAAGATAAGTAAAATATATTCCATTTGTACACATTCATCTGCTTTTAAGGTGCAAGATCAAACATGAAGAGAGCAACCATAATAATTATAGAGTTTACTATGTGTTAGGCATTATTCTGAGGACCTTATTAATACCAACTCATTTAATCTTCACAACAATACCATGAGGTAGGTACTATCATTATCCCCACTTTCCACATGAATTTAGGCATAGAGAGATTAAGTAACTTGACCAATGTCACCCAGTTGGTGACAGAGCTGGAATTGCAGACCCTGGCATAATCTGGCCCTAGAGTATATGCTATTGACTTTCATAGACATTAATGATTAATTAATTCAATGTTTTATGAGCACCGACTCAATTAAAAGTATTGGTTAAAAACTGTAGGGAATTCAAAGAATAATATGTGGCCCCTGCCCTCAAGAAACTCATATTTTGGTTGTTGCTTTAAGTAGAAAACTTGAGCATCTGTGAGTGGTTATTCTTGTCAACCTGAACCCATCGCCCTGCCCGTGGTGTTAATGACCCAGAGTTTTATGCCAGAATTACACGCTTAGGAGTTAAGCAAGATCTTAAACCTCAGTTGAATCTCTTCATTTTACAGATTTGAAAACTGAACTGCAGAGAAGTGTCTTGTTCGAGACCACAATGTTAAGGGTAAAGAGCAACTAGAAAGGCAGTTTCTTGTCTCCCAATCAGTAAAATATGTTCATGAAAATGTACATAAGTCAAATGTATGCAAGCTTAATTATATTTTAAACCCCTAAGTGGATATTTCCATTTAAAGGAGTCAGTAGTAAAGTATTTCATGTAGGCAATTAACATTTTATAAAGTGAATAATAACCGTCCATCACCATGCCAAACCAGCGCTTTGATGAATCTTGGTATTAACATACTGGATTTGGTGAAATAAGAAAAAAAGAACTTTGGTTGTCGTATCAGCTGGCAAACTGAACAAAAATTCCCTAATACTATGAGTAAAATGGTGAATAACACTAATAGGAAAATGTTTGAAGTTTTAGGCTCTATGCAGAGTTATCAGATTAGTATTTCAAACCAACAGTAGATATGTCAGGGTCAAAAGTTTAAAGTCTGGTAAAATAATTATAGCGGCTAACACTTGCTGAGCACATACTATGTTCTAAGTACATTGTCAATATGATCTCATTTAATTCCTATGACAATTTGATGGAGTTTACACTATTATCTCCATTTTTATGTAAGGAAATGGTACTAGAGGATGGCTAAGTAATTTGCCTATAACTAAGGGCCTGGGAAATGCGGGGAGCAGAATTATTGAGTGATATTTCTCTTTCTTGACGCCCTCACTTTCTTTGGAGAGAAGTGCAAACTGGAACTAGATACTAAAAATTGCTTTTGAAAACTCAACAGTGGTATAAAAACGAGCATACTATTCATTTGGGCCGTAGTCTGTACTTCAACACTTTATTTGAATAAGCACACAGGAAATATGCTAGATATTATGGGGGGTATCAAAATGAATATTGTTATCATATTCTATTGTTTATATTATTATATTATACTGTTCATACTATTATATTGTACTGTTAATATTGTTATACTGTTTACATATTATATTGTTTATAATTTGCATGTTCAAGGATTTATAGCAAAATAGGGAGGATACGATAGGAACACAAATAGCTGTAATGCAAGCCAGGTTGGCTAAGTGCTATGAGCATAAAAAATTGTGATGAGAATTTAGAGGAAATTTCAGTTCCCAGGAGCTAAGGGGGATTCGTCAAAAGCTTCATGGTAAGGGTGGTATTTGATCCAGGTCTGTGAGAGTGGTCAAAATCTAGACAGAGATGATGTGGTCCCCTCAGGTTTCAGGGACAGTGTGAACAAAGGCAGAGTCATGAGTTATCAAGTTATCTGTTGATTGGAGTAAAGACTGCATGTAAAGAAGTGGGAGGGGAGATGAAACTGGAAAGCTAGGGTGAAGTCAGTGAGCAGAGTGTACAAAATGCCTCGCTAAGGAATATAGACTTTATTCAAGAGGCAAAAAGTTTTGTAGCAGGGAAAGCACAAAGTTAGATTTTAGGAAGATTAATCTGCCAGGGCTTGGAGAGTGGACAGAGAGGCCAAAAGTCAGGTAAGAAAGGTTTAGGGAAGCAGCAATCTAGGGCAGAACAAAAGTGGTAGTACTGGGAATAGAGGAGACTGATAAAAAGATATTACAGGAAATTGCCTGTAGGAAATAGCTTGACTATAATGAAAGAAAGAACAGGGAAGAAAGGAGAAGAGGGGGAAGAGATGACACTGTGCTTCAGGGTAAATGGTAACGTCTTTAGTGGGAGACGTGGACGACAGGAGGAAGTACAATTATGAGAGCAGAAATGCTATATTTAGTTTAAGACATTGATTCCAAATATGAATTTACATATTCATTCACTGTGTGAGCATTTACCAAATGCCTATTATGGAAGGGAAGCCCTTCCATAAATACTTGGGATATATCATAATCACTACAGGAGGACTTTTTTTTTTTTTGCTCTTTCCTATTCAAGAGACCATAATAAAGTATTATATTCAAATCCAACTCTATAGAACATTTACAAGCCAGCACAGTTGAAAAGTAGTCTCCTTCCTCTGAATTCCTGTACATTTAACTGTCTGTACTATTCATTGGGTGTTTAGCACATATGATTATATGTATGTATATATTTCTCCCCTAATGTCAAGTTTTCAATCAGATCATAAGTGAGTTGAGAGCAGGCATCATTTCAGATATTCTTTGAATCTCCCACAGTATCTCATTCAGAGTAGGAAAATTCAGTAAAGCTTTAACTGTTAGACCGGGGGATTTTTCTTTCTTTTCTCTTCTGTGATAAGGATACATCTTTTCTTAGTCTTGTAGAACAGAAGGATCAGTAAAATTTCACATCCAGAACACATGGCCACTGTGAAAGGAGCCACAGAAGCCAAGTCTGCAGTGGACCGTGAAAAAGAAAGCTGAATAATAGCAAGGGCTAAGAAACTATTCAGTACCCCACCTTCAATAGCAACAGTTTTACAAACAGGAAGAGGCAGCATAGAAATTTTAGCAAAAAAGTACCCAAACGACAAACCCAAAGCAGGCACTAAGACACCCAATAGAAGCACCTCTAGGTTCACTGTTTTTAGAAACATTAATCCCATTCTGAAAGTCAAATAAATCCCTACAAACATTAAAATAAAACTCAGAGGTCTAATGATCCTCTCCAGGAAGTTTGCTTTTTCAGGTAGTCTACGCTTGATGATTATTCCCACTGATATCGGTATAAGTATGAAAAGGAGTGTTGACATAATTTTAGAAACAGGAATATGCAAAGTACCTGATAACCCTAACATCCTACTATATATGTACGAATTGGCAGGCATCATTATCAGGGCCAATAACATTGATGTGCAAGTCATCAAAATGGCCAAAGTGACATCTCCTTCTAGAAGCAAACAGATAGCCCCCACCGCCTCCTGGGCAGGTACAGGTCATTATAAATCCAAAAGCCTGTGCCTCAGGCAATGCCAAAATCTGTGTCAAAAGGAATCCACAGGGCTTCCCTGGTGGCGCAGTGGTTGAGAGTCCGCCTGCCGATGCAGGGGACACGGGTTCGTGCCCCGATCCCGGAAGATCCCACATGCCGCGGAGCGGCTGGGCCCGCGAGCCATGGCCGCGGAGCCTGTGTGTCCGGAGCCTGTGCTCTGCAACGGGAGAGGCCACAGCAGTGAGAGGCCCGCGTAAAAAAAAAAAAAAAAAAAGGAATCCACAAAATGGCATAAGAAAAAACTGTATAACTGCCCCAAGAATTATTGGCAAAGGTCTCTTCCATATTGTTTGAAACACCTGTAATTCAATCTTACAACTAAACGCACATTTATTTAACAGTATCATTGGTAGAAAAAGCATAAGGATATTTCTACCAATAAGGTTTGATATCTGGAAAAGACTGTCTTGTCTTTGTTTGAGCACTCTGACTTTGACATTCTTTATTTCTTCAATGAGTCTTTCTTGCCTACCTTCAGAATCCCACAATTGAATGGTCAGATTTGTCTCCCCGTCTTCATCTGTCACCAGGTTTATCGTAAAGTTGGTAACATCTGATAAGGTCTTAGTCTCATTCACCACTTGGAGCATTTTAGGATCTTCTAGTTGCACAAGGAGGTAGCTGGAGTTTGGCTGTTTATCTCTGTAACTTGACCTTACAACGACAGTTTCTTCAGTCTTTGTGAAAAATAGTATTTCAGTCTTTTCTATGTTCAGAAAACTGAGAAACGATTTCCTTGCTTCCCCGAGTCACAGACGACAAAAGCAGGACCATAAAGTTTTCTAATCATTTTGAAGGCTTAAATAAATTACATATGCAAAACCATTTAAATAAACTAAAGAACGTTCTTCATACAGGTGTTCCAGTGATGGTCTGAGGTTGTTAGGTAACAGCTGTTTCTGCTAGATCAAAGTCCAGTAGGAGGGACTCTTGTACTTTTCAAACAAATACAGAGCTATCTAATGAGTGACATAACTGGTTTAACCTACAGTTACAAAATGTAAGTCATAGCATTTAACAGGTTCAATTTATCACAGCAGAAACCTAATCTTTACTCCTGACTTCCTCATTTCTGACACTAGAAAAACAGCCTCCTACTTACTTGATTTTAAAACCTTAGTGTCATCTTTTTTTGAGTTCTGTTCCTTCCTAAGGAAAATCTACACTAAAAGCAGACAGGATCCAAAAATTTTAAATAGATGTTGAGGAGGCCTAGAGGTGGGTGTTACTATTTTATTCATTCAGGTCAAAATCCAATAAAAATTTACTGAATATGTGTTCTAGGGCCCTGAGCTAGGAGCTGAGTATACCACAGTAATCAAGCTAGGTGACTCTTCCCTCCTGGAGCTTAGTCTTGGTGGCTCTTTATCATTACTTAGGAAACTGCAGAGCCCATAAATTGGCCTTGCAGCATCCTTAGGCTAGTTAGGGTTTTCCCACAACTCTAAACAGTGATGGTATCAGTTAGGCAAAAACTGAAACGGTTTGTGGTGTCCTTAGGTAGAAAAAAAATTTCCTGGATGGTTACCAGATAGCTTGGCAACCTAGGGAGAGCACATAGCCAGATCCATGGCCAAAGGTACAGCCTGGTTAAGGGACCACTGCTGCTGGACACTTGGACCCTGACACAATGGGGCAATCGAAGCCCACTGACTAATCCTAATCTTTTATTCCTTCCTAGTAACACTACTCCTTACTCACAGCTATGGCAAGGACATTCAATTGACCCAACTTAGGTCATATGCCTGTCTTGGCTGTCAGGAATAAGGAAAAGAGTCAGGCTTTTTGAACTTCAACCCACAGATTTACAAACACTTTCTGTTTCCCAAACAAGAGGAGGGGCTTCTGATGCTAAGCAGAAAAAAAAAAAAAAAAAGACCAACAACAAAAAACCCCCACTACAGTTATCTACTACTGAGCCTACAGATCTAATAGTCTCTTGATCATATAATCATTTCAGCAGATCCTTCCTGTACTCATGACACAATCTGTGTCAAATGAAACAATGACAGTTACACATTAAGTATTTTAGATCATAAAATGTTTGCTCCTCAAAAATTGTCAAAGCAATTTTTATTGGATATTTTTACAAGTCTTTAAAAATTTGACTTATGTAGGTTAATCTTTCAAATACAACAGACTTTACTAGTCCACAAATTTTATTTCCATGTACCACATCGAGAAAAACAAAATACACTATACCAATGTTGAAAATAGGGACTGGAACTAATGTTTCTGTGATATTTCAGTTAAGTTCCCAGAGAACTTCCCTGGTTTAAAAAGACAAAAACAAAACAAACATAAGACAAGAACTTTATGAAACCAAAGCTATCTTTACAGTTATGTGACCAAATATCTTAATTCACAATTTTTGTTGCCCAGGTCAAAGAGGTGAGGAACGTAAATTTTACTTTCCTCAGATCCTTCCTTCTGTAGCCTTTCCCCTTCTTCAGGTTCTCCAAGGCTTATCTGAAAACTGCCTGGAATAAAATCTGACAAATCTGGGAAAAATCTAGTAATTTATTATTCATGTGTATTTACTGGCTGATTCTATGAAGCTTAAGCTCATCTGTATCATACTGTAGTTAGATACTTATGTGAATTTAAAACATTTTTCTACTTGTGGGTTTTCTGCTTATAATTCTAGTTGCCTGTGAGCAGGTAGAAAGATTCTAAGGAGGGGTGGGGACAGCCAACCCTAGAATTATATTAAGCAGACTCAACTGAAAGCCCTAAAGAAAGCCTGAAAAAGATGTCTGATTTCAGAGTAATTTGGAAAAGAGACACTGGGGGGACTTCCTCTCTTGCCCACAATCTTGTTCTCTTTAGGAGACTTCTCAGGCCAGAGCCCCCGTCCGTAGAGCCTCCAAGAATGCTGGCACCTGTTTCTCTTACAGACTAGTTTGCTCCACTATCTGGGACCAGATGACCTAAGTCCTTCCCTCCATGCTGCTTTGTCTCTTTTCTATTCATTGACAGGACCTCTTCTTTAGTCTCAAGTGTAGCTCAATCTCTGCTCGCCTTACTTCCCTTCTTTTCAACCCGCGTTGGTATTTTTTCCAGTATATTTAGCTTCAGTTCAATTCATGAGACATGTGTTGGTCATCTACCATGTGCAAGTAATTATGCAGATGCTAAGGTATTTGTATTAAAACTTTCTGGTATCTGGGAATATATTTAAAGATTATTTCTACTTCTGGTCTTATGGTTTCTGATAAAAGAGCTATTAGAACATGGCTATACTTACTATATATTCATTGGCACTTGCCACACTGCTTTGTATTATAGTTTTAAGTATGTATATATCTCTTCATTGTATCCACCATGGCAGTTAGAATCAAATCCTTACATTTAGTAGGTACTTGAATAACTAGGTTAATAAATGAATGTATAAGCAGCTGATAGAAGTCAGAAGTTATCTCCATTCACTGCATGAAAATAATATGAAGAAAGAATTAGAGATGAAATAAACACTGTGAGTTTGTTCCTTTAATTAAACCTAAAGCCACTATCCCTGTCTATCGCAAAGTAGGAAAGGGACAAATAACAAACAGAAATAACTTCTATTTCTTCTCTATAGTAGTACTTTGTTGAGTATAGATAGAATACATCAGTTAGGAGCATTAATTTTAATGTGTTGGTAAAATGTAGTTACTTTTGGCATGTGTTTTGCTTTGGTATATATATAAAGAACTTGTAATGTAATTTAGCTATCCCATCTTTCTTCTTATCTGTACTATATGATACAGACAAAATGGTGAATCCTACTGGAGGGAGTTTTTTATCAGAAATATGTCCCAAAGCACTTAGGTGACAACAAGAAAATAATTTTCCCTTCCTAGGCCTGAGACTCCTCATCCACAAACTTTGAAGAGTGAGTGAGATGACCTCTAAGTTTCTATAATTCATGTATACACATCAATTTATACATCATGATGTAGGTAGATACTAAGGCCCCATGATGGTAGGCTTGGTCATGTGTCTTGCTTAAAGTAAAAGTGATACATGTTATCTTCTAAGAGCCATCTCTTTCTTCTGCCATAAGAATGGCAATGTCCCCAAAAGGGGTCATTCCTTCATATTAGATTCTGGAGTAAAGATAACATGGAGCAGAGTCACAGCCAATCAAAGTCGACATTAACCAAATGAGAAATATATCTTTGTTGTTGTTATTACAGCATAACCTAATAAAAGTTAATTAGATAAGAGAATTTGCTAAATGTCAGTTCATAGTTAAACTTGAAAACACAAAAATTCAAATCCAATTTAATAGAAGACTGATAATGTAAATTATGACATAATAGAAATAAAAAGCAAGTTTTAAAAATAAAAAATACAGAGTATTTGTAGTAAAAGAATTTGATTAACAATGAGTTTTCCTCGTGATTTCTAGCTTGACTCCCTGAATGACTATTCCAAGTAAGAATCAACATTTTTTAAAAACTGTTCTTTATCATTCAGATATTCCAAGATAATATTTCCACCACTGTATAAAGGACAGTCCTCCTTAGCAATCCAGGTTTCCAAAATATGATCCAAGGGTAAGGCTTCTCCTGAGGTACTGTGACATAACCTCAATTTCTGTTAAGAGAGAGATACATCATAATGTAATAAATGTGCTTTATAGAGTATTCTAAAACTTTTAGGGAAAAAGTTATAACCTGTTGTTACCTTAGGTGTTAATTTGTTATTGTCATTTTTAAGACTGGCTAAAGAAGCTGCAAAGTCTATGACCCTTCCAATGCTCCACTGCTGGCAAAAGAACATTGGCTTACTCTTCTCTTTGCTCCCCTTAGGTAAGAAAACCTGAAAGTAAATTCTTTCCGTCTGTAAAAATAAAAAGTTAAAATACAGATTATATACATGAAATGGACATCTGTTTTTGTCTGGTGACATTTCTTCCTCTCTTCTCCTGGTCAGAGAAGGATTACCCTCTAATGATACAACTTCTAGTGGGAATACAATCATACAACCCCAGCATCCACCTAAATGCATGGGCAGAGGATCTAAGACCCTAATCAGGATGATCTATGAAAAATAGGCATGTGACCTACATTAGGCCAATCAAGGTCCTTTCCTGGGATTTTACATTCAAAACCTGGGGGCAGGGAGGAGCAATATTTTTCCACAGTTTTTTTTTAAGTCTTGCTGAATTAAACCTGAGGTTGCCTGCAGCTATCCTCCATGCCTCTCAGCCATTCTTGAACCAATGTGGAAAAGTTTCCTCAAATGAAAAACAGTGAGTCTAACTCACAGAGAGAGAAGTCAAGGAAACAGACGGCCTCTTTCAACAGCATTTGAGTCCTGGAATTCAGTCATACCTTGAGACCAGATTAATGCAGCACTCCCCATTATGTGAGAAAAAGGAAAATTGTTTTGAGTATGCTCGTTGGTTTCTGTCAAGTTTCTGTCGATTACAATTAAAAGATTCCTGAGACATATAACATGTCTTTTCACCTGAAAGACCTCACCACATATTTAGAGATAGCAGGGCTTTTGAAAACAAAAAAACGTTAAAAAAAAAAAAAAGTTAGACAAGCACCATATCAACAAAAGAGAAAGATTCAGAAACCTGGAGATGGTTCCTCCAGTATTCTATACCCTATATGTTTCCTTTATATTGTACTTTCTTGCAAAATTAACAAATGTAGGAAACAAGAAGAGGAGCAAAGGTATTGGCTTCTGATTTCCCCTTCTTCCTAAAATCGCTTTAAAGAAGTGGTGGCTTTACAGACCAATTCCTGCTACAGTAAATATTTCAGCATAACTGGAGGATCCCTAAGTTGTAGGGAAAGATCACAATTATTCTAAGAAATAATAGATTCAACACAATTTCTATCTCAGCACTAAGGAATGTAGATTTGTTAGAGACCAGTGGAGTGCATTATTACAGAGTACAAGTATTAAAAGAAAAATGAGAAATCATTGGAAATTCAAGCTTTGGGCCAACTCTATAACCTCATAGTCCTTGCTCCAAAAACACAGCAACAAGAGCATTAATCTGAAAAGAGAAATTTAAAAAGATATACCCTCACCTAAAAGTAAAAAAATAAATAAGTCTGAGGATCCAAAAATGAAACAGAAAGGCAAAGTGACAGTAGGCAGGCTGATCAGAGGCTTTCAAGGCTCCAGAAGAGGAAGAGGTAGCAAGAGCTCAGCTTTTGGGTTAATGGGAAATAACAGTGTCACGTGGTGGTGGGGCACCTATGTCCGGCTCACTGATTGAAAGCAGGAGCTTGTGTGGGACATGCACGCCAGGAAAGGAGGCTTAAGAAGTTACTGCTGAATGTTGATGTAGGCTATTGCTTACAAAAACCGATATATAGGGGGGCAGAAAAGCACAGATATAACCTCGTGACAGTGAACAAAGCCAAAGCCTTCCAGCTCAGTAAATGGATCTGTAATAATCTGAAAATCTTCATACAGCAGGAGCACAAACTGTCAATCTCAAACTTGGGTTTGGAATAGAGGTCATGGGTAGGTGGGCCTGTGGAAGAAAATGTGAGACTGCTAGCAGGAGACTGCTAGGAGAGGTGAGTGAAAACAGTAAGAGAGACACAGGAAGAAACTCCTACTCAACACAAACATGCAGAAGCTGTACGCCAAAATTTCAAAACAAATCAAAGGTTAACTTATTATGGGCAGTCAGTTCATAGTTAAATAAACTTGAAATAGACATTTATAAAAGTTATTTAGGATGTACAAGGAGATAAAGAATAATATACATAAAAATGGAACAGAAAGTTGTAAAACCGAAACAGGCAGAAATGAAACAGGAAAAGCTATAAAGATCCAATTAGAAATATAAAAACCTAAGAATACAGTTTCTGACATAAGAAATTCAAGCACAATAAATTTCTATAATCTTCAATAAAAAGGTTTAATTGATTGGAAGATGAATTGAAGCAGTCATCTAGAAGGCAGCACAGATAGACATATAGAAATTACAAATCTCTAAAATATGTCTAGTAATAGTTTCAGAAGAGAAGAAAAGGAAGTAATATTCAGAAAGAAAATAATAATAATTTTCCAAGAGTAAGAGATAAGTCAGATTTTAAAATCTATCTCAAGGGTCAAGCTGTGTAATTAAAACAAATTCACACCTAGCAACATTGCACTGAAACTGTAAAATATCATAGATAAAATCTTAAAAGCTACACACACACAAAAAAAGAAAGAAAAATTACCCATAAAGCAACAAGAATAAGATCTACAGCACAAGTTTCCTGAACAATAGACAAAAGAAGCCAATGAATAGTATATTCAGGGTTGAGAGAATCTAACAGATAATCCAGCTCAAGTGAGGGGAAATAAGGGCAGTTTCAGACAAACAAAAGACTGAAAGAGTTTACCAACAAAGACTCTTAATGAATCAACTGCTAAAGAATGGACTTTAGCCAAAATAAAAGTGAGTCTTAAGGAAAAAAGAAACTCAAAAAATATATTGGTAAATTTAAATAGCAAGTGACTTAAAAATAATCATGTGTGAACAAAGATGATGGGATGGAAGATATTCAACTGCATAAAGCATGTCAAACTCTTTGTCTTATTCAAGAGGATACAATACCAAGTAACTTTAGATTTTGAGAGAAGAATTGGTATTTAATTATACACGTTAAAAATTTTAAATGTAAGCACATGCCTATTATCACTATTATTACAAAACATTATATTGAAGATTATAGATAATGTAACACAAGAAAATGAAATAACTAGTATAATTATTGAAAAATAAAAACTAAAGCTACTTGTCAATGGGATGTGATTGTATACCTAGGAAATTAAAGGCAAAAAAAAACCCTTCTAAAATAAATAGAGGAATTTGGTGATGTGATTGAATAAGATGAATATACAGAATTCAAGACCTTTTTCTTCTATATTAACAATAAGTACTAGGAATAGAGGTAAAGGGAAATATTCTATTCACAAAAGAAAGAAAACCCATAAGATAATTAGAGATGAAAATAAGCAAGGAGTAGTAAGACTTAAATGAAGAAAAATATAAAATGTTACAGAAGGCAATAAAACACGATCTAAAAGAGAAGACATAAAGTTCTTAGATAGGAAGACGATGTCATAAAAATGTCATTTCTCTCAAAATTAATATATATCATATAATGCAAATTCAGAGAATCCTTCAGGAATGATCCTCAGTCAGGACTTGTTAATAGATGCTGCTGGGAAGTTGAATTTTACTTCACCCAACTTCACAGAAATCACTTGATAATGTATCAAGGAGGTTTTGCCTCATTTACTTGTACCTGGTGGGTAGGGAAGGAGCCAGAATCCCAGAATCAAAAGGAAGAGGCCAACTGGGTAATAAAATCCTCCTGAGAATGGCAAATCAGGCTTCTCATAAATGGCAGATTTCTTACTTCCTGTAGGCACTATTATTCACAGCCAACATCCTTGTGGGAAACTTTGAAAGATATGAGAAGCCACATTTCTGCCTAAAACCATGTTGTGTTCTCTCTTGCTTTTTATAATGGTTTCTTTCAGTTTCTCCATTTTGACCTTTAAAGAGGCTACTTTCTTTAACAGTATCTGCTGGAGTCTGTCACTTACAACCTTGTCCCATTATGACAACCATGAAAATCCCGAGGGATTTAAAAAAAAAATTGTATGTAATAATCACAAGGTTCATACGGATGAATAAAGCAAAAAAAAAAAAAACTGCTAAGAAAAACTATGGAAAAATATGGATGGGACTCACATTATCATATATTAGAACACTCTATAGTTATTATATCAAATCAACTTGGTATTAACATATGAATAAAAAATAGATGAATGGGGCTTCCCTGGTGGCGCAGTGGTTGAGGGTCTGCCTGCCGATGCAGGGACGCGGGTTCGTGCCCCGGTCCAGGAGGATCCCACATGCCGTGAAGCGGCTGGGGCCGTGAGCCGTGGCCGCTGAGCCTGCATGTCTGGAGCCTGTGCTCCGCAACAGGAGAGACCACAGCAGTGAGAGGCCCACATACCACAAAAAACAAAAACAAACAAAAAAAACAGATGAATGGAATAGAATAGGAAATCCAAAAACTGATCTAGTAAAAATACATTTTAAACTTATCATGAAGGTGATATTTGGTATTTCAATTCAACAGGACAAAGATGAATTCTTTAATTGGTTGGCAGGAACTAGCTAATCAACTGGAAGAAAATAAAATTGGGTCCTTAGCTCATATCATATGCTAAAATCAAATTCCAGATCTATTAAAGACAGATGAAAAAAAATGAAAACCCTAAGAAGACAGAAATGAAAGACAGACCTTAGAAAAATTTAGAACCCTGATATGTCAATGAGATACCTAAGTAAAATCAAGATGTTTGACAGATTTTGAAAAAAGATTCCAAAGCAGATTGATTATAAAGGATTAATATCCATTCTACTCCAAGAGTTTCCATAGTTGACCAAGCAAAATATAAATGAAATAAAAATAAAAATAACAACCTAAAAGGAAAATGATCAAAGGATATGCATGGGCAATTCAAGGAAGGGCAATCATACATGGCCAATGAACATAACAAAAGATGCTCAAACTGAACAGTGGTTAAGGAAGTGCAAAGTAAAGCAATTAGGAAATATCTTTTCACAGCCATTAGACTGGAATACATTTTAAAAGATAAACAACTACTGGAAACCATTGGAGGGGAAAGGTACTCTCATGTATGGCCACAAGAGGCAGTATAGTAATAAACAGGGTAGAATGGTAGGCTCTGAGCACGTGAGTGATCTTAAGAGCACTTCACTTCAGATTACTAATCTGTGAAATGCGGATAATAATATATCACATGATAGTCATGAATACTTAGGAAGATAAAAATCTAGAGCCACAAAACAATGCTTGGCATAGTGCAATCAGTCAATAAAAGTTGACTAATATAATTACTGATGGTAGAAATGTAAATTGTTTCAACTTCTTTGTAAAGCAGCTTGGCAACATCTATTAAGATTTAAAATACACATACCCTTTGACTCAGAAAACACACTCCAGGGAATTTATCTCACAGAAATAGGAAACCAGAAATAGGAAACTTCTTAGCACAGTTGCCAAAACTGGAAACGAAGTGAATGTTCATCAATAGGAAAATGGTGATGTAAGTCACAGTAGATCCACACCACTTGGAAAATTATCCAAGCTTTTAAAGAAAATGATTTAGAACCATACCAGTTCCCTTGGGGGAATTTCTGTTAGGCATTCATGAGAAGAATATATAGAGATAAAAGGATATCTTACCTACCTGAAGCGGGCTTTATTTTTATCCATAGGCTTAATCACCATCTGAAATTATAGTATATATTTAATAGCTGTCTCATCCTACTGGAATATAAACTTCATATGGGCAGGGACTTTGTTTTACCTACTGTTGTATCCCCAGGACCTGATATATAGCACGTATCCAAAAAAAAGTGCTAACTAAATGAATATCATGCTATTTTTATGAAATAATGACCCTAAAACACTCTTTGTGTCTTTGTATGCATATACCAATAGCCATTTTCATTTATATAAAATTATACACATGTATATGCACATATATACATGGGTGTGTATATATATAAATAATATATGTCAGTACATATGTATAAACACACACAAATATTAATGATACAGGGGAAGAAGTTCTATCTATAGACCTGCATGCTCCACGATAAAGTGTTAGGTGTGTTGAGAACATGGTTTCTGAGGCAGTCTCCCTGGTTTCAATTCGCAGCTCTCCACTTACTAGCTGTGTTACTACCAAGTTACTTAACCTTTTTGTGCCTCGGTTTTCTTGTCTATTAGGCAGAGATAATAGTACATATTTCACAAGCCTGTTGAGAGGATTAAATGTGATAGAAGAGAGCCTGGAACAAAGTTAGTGCTAAAAAAGTTTTTGCTATTATGTTTTAAGTAATAAGAGAATTGCAAAGTAATGGGAATAATATTATTGGATACTTTAGAGCAGGTCTTCTCAACTATGTCACTATTGACATTTTAGACCAGAAAATTCTTTCCTGTGGGTGCTGTCCTGTACACTGTGGGACATTTAGTACACTGTGGAACATTTAGCAGCATCCCTGGCCTCTACCCACTAAATACCAGCAGCACCCCCATGCCCAGTTGTGACAACCAAAAATGTCTCTAGACATTGTCAGATATCCCCAAGGGGGCAAAACCATCCTCAGTTGAGATGGACATGAGCATAGGAGGGTGTGTTTAGTTTTTTTCCTTTATACAGTTTTTTAAAGTTACCCTTGTTGAAAGTATGTATCTTTATAATTTTAAAAACAAATAAAGAAGTTTTCAAAAAAGAAATATTAAGGACAATCAAAGAAGAAGACTATAACCAATGGTTTCTAAACCAGCAGAATGAAAGGGAATATAGAAAATTCAGTCGATACAAAAAATGACTGGAGAGAAATAAATAATAAAAGGAAAAGGATTATGAGCAAAAAACATAAGATGGAAGAAATACATTCAAATACATGTGATCATAATAAATATAAATGGGTTCAACTCACCTATAAAAGAAAGATACTATCAAATTGGATTAAAAAAACAAAGTCCAGCTACATGCTGCTTACAAGAAACACCCTAAAAATAAAACAAGAAAAGGTGAAAATAAAGGGATAAAGACATAATAGTTAACTATTCATCAAAAGAAAGGTAATGAAACAATATTAATATAATTCAAAAGTGGATTTAAGGCAAAATTCATAAAGAAGACATAATGATGAAGAAATTCAATGTATCTGATAATATACAACTCAGCAAAACTATTAGAGTTACAGGAATAAAAAACCTGACAAAACCACAGCTATAGTGGGATTTTGATACCATCTGTTTCAGAAACTGATAGATCAAGCCAAACAAAAATTAGTAAGCATGCACACACATATACATATGGACAGAGAGAGGATGCAAATGAAATAACAAACAGGACAAAATGTAAATAACTGGTACATTTGGGTAACAAATATGAAAATATTCTTTGAACTATTCTTGCAACTTTTCGGTTTGAAACTGTATCAAAATAAAGTTACCAAAAAAAAAAAAATACACCTAACAAGTAGGTTGAAATAAGCAAGTTCATTATTCAGTGTGAGAGGTTAGAAAAAGAACATCAGAGAGAATGTAAACAAAGCAGAAAAAAAGAAATAATAATATAAGAGCAAAATTAGTGAAGCAGAAAGCAAAGAAACAATAGAGAGGTCAATAAAACCAAAACATGATTCTTTGAAAAATCTAAAATACAAATTAAAAAAGTAAACACAAACCTCTAGCAAGACTGTTCAAGGGGAAATCAAAGAAAAGTATGAATGAAAAATATTAAGAATGACTAATGAAAGACACAGTAGAGATTTGGGAACATAAGAAAATAAGTTGAACAACTTTATAACAATAAACTGAAAGATCTACATCAAACAGAAATTTTTAAGAAAGATGTTATTTATCAAAATATATTTCAGAAGACACAGATTTTCCAAATAAGCCAAGAACTATTTAATACATTAAAATAGTATTCAAAATTCTCCCCTCAAAAAAAGGCAACAAATCTGAAAGTTATAACAACCATTATCAAACCTTCAAGAACAAATAATACCCAACTATTTCAAAGAATAGAAGAGGGAAAGCTACTCAACTAATTTTATTTTTTGGCTACTAATGTGAAGATAAAACACTAAATAATATATTAGTAAATCAGATTAGCAGCACATTTTAAAAGAATTATATACCAGAGTCAACTGGTTTATCCCAGAATATGTGGGTGATTCACAACAAAAAAATTTGATCAATGTAATTTACCACATTGATAAGGAAAAAAAAACTTGACATAATCATCTTACTAGATGGAGGAAAAAAATTATAGCAAAATTTAATACCTATTCTTGATATAAGTTCCTAGAAATCTAGGAATAGAAAAATATTGTTAACCTAAGGAAGGCTACTATCAAAAATCTACAGGAGGGCTTCCCTGGTGCCGCAGTGGTTGAGAGTCTGCCTGCCGATGCAGGGGACGCGGGTTCGTGTCCCAGTTCGGGAAGATCCCACATGCTGCGGAGCAGCTGGGCCTGTGAGCCATGGCCGCTGAGCCTGCGCGTCCAGAGCCTGTGCTCTGCAATGGGAGAGGCCACAACAGTGAGAGGCCTGCATACTGCAAAAAAAAAAAAAAAAAAAAATCTACAGCAAATATAATATTTAATGATGAAACTTTAGAATAATTTGCATTAAAAGTCAGAAATATGATGAAAATGCCTGCTATCACTCATATTATTCAACACTGTTGTGGCGATTTCAGCCAATGCACTAACACAAACAATAATAATGAGAAGGTGGAAGAGCAAGAGAAAAGCAAATTTGAAAACAAAACAAAAACAAAAATAACAAAAAAAACTCACAAAACTGTCATTTTCAGAAGATGTGACTGCACAGAAAACAAGCCAGGAAATCTATAAACTATGGGAACTATTAGAGTTTATTTGCTGGATGGAAGGACATTGTACAACAATCAGGAATAAACAATTAGAAAAATGTTAATTTAAAAAAAATTACCATTTACAATGGCAGCAAAAATTATGAAGAGCCTAAGAATAAACCTAAGAAAAGACATAAAATATGTATGGTAAGCATTATAGGATGTTCCTTAAGGACATAAAAGAAGACCTAAATAAAGTTGGATAGACCATGGAGATGAATGGGAAGAGTGAAATTTTAAAGATGTCAACTGTCTCTAATTTTAAATTCAGCACAACTTCTATCAAAATCACCATTTAACAGAACAGGACAAAGTGATCCTGAAATTTTTACAAAAGAATAAATGGCCAAGAATAGACACAGTTGAAAGCAAAGAATGAGGTGGAGAGGACTGTCCTACTTATTATAAAGCTATTATAATTAAGACAGTTTGAATTAATGCAAAGAGAGACAAACAGAACAGAGAAATTGAATGGAGATCCCCAGACTAGTCCCACATGTACAAAAGAATCTGGTGTATGACAGAAATGTCATTACAAGGATGAACGCTTCAACATCTTATGTTACAACGATAGGTAACCCATTGGGTGGGAGGGGAAGGAAGCAATCTCTACCTCTACTTAATTACAATTAAATTCCAGATGGAATAAAGAGCTAAACAAAAATATAAAATAAAACTTTTAAAGGAAAATGTAAGAAAATAACTTATTTTTAAAAGTACAATCTTAATGAAATCATTAATAAATTTGAGTGTATTAAAATTTAGAAAGTCTGAATTACTAAAGAGATCAAAAGGAAAGTGAAGACAAGCTACAGACTGAGAAAAGATTTGTGCAATGTCCTTAATCAAAAAAAGATTAGAATTCAGAATATATAGACTCTTATAAACCTTTCTAAAAGTTCCACAACCCAACAGAAAACATGGGCAAAGGATATGAACAATTAATTCACAAAAGAAAGCCCAATATCCAATAAACATATGCAAAGTAGCTGAACCTCACTAGTCACAGGGAAATTCAACTTTAAACCTCACTGAAGTATCATTTCACATCTATCAGGTTGGTAACAATGAATAATAACCTACCGTGGCAAGAAACACTGAAACTCTCAGAAACTACAAGAAGGAGATAAATCCGTACAACTACTTAAAATAAAAAGTTGACAAGGAGGAGAGAAGGCAAGATGGTGGTGTGGGAAGATGTAGAGTTAGCATCTCCCCACAACTAGGGCACCTGTCAGCCACTAGTGGGGGACTTTAACCCCCAAGGAGATGGGAGGAACCGCAGAGTGAACTGGTAGGATGTAGGGGGATCGAGGTGGGAGGAGAAGTAGAGGCCAGACAAGACCGGCACCCCTGAGGCTGGGAAAATCAGGAGAGGCAGGTGGGAGAGATTCTCCAGGAAGAGTGGGAGAGGAGCAGAAGGCGATCGCCTGGTCCACGGGGCCGGGGAGCCTGCTGAGCTCCCAAGCTGGTCCCCGCCCCCAACACACACAAAGCCCCATCCAGGCCATGAAGGTCCTGGGGGCATAGGAGGGAGGCTGGGGAGATCAGGAATGGCAGGCGGAGTGGCAGATCAGGAGTGGCATGCCACAGAGCAGAGGGCAATTGTCCTGCCCACTCGGGCACAGGGAGCCTCTGAACTCCCAGGCCGGTCCCCCGACCTCCAAACCCCACCCCAGGCCACATGGGTCCTTGAGGGTATAGGAGGGAGGCCAGGGAGATCAGGAGAGGCCCTCCAGGAGGAGCGGGAGAGGAACAAAGGGCGACTGCCCCGCTCACTCACCTGCTGAGCTCCCATGTCGATCCCCTGCTCTCCAAGCCCACTACAGGCTGCATGGGTCCTTGGGGGCATAGGAGGGAGGCCAGGGAGATCAGGAGACGCAGGCAGTAGGGGCCCTCCCAGTCCCCAGACCGGAGGAGCAGGAGAGGAAAGGAGGGCGTCTGTTCTGCCCACTCGAGCCCAGAAAGCCTGCTGGGCTCCCAGGTGAGGTCCCCTGCTCTCTGAGACCAGGAGTGGGGTCACGTCTGGGCCCCTTCTGTTCCTTGAGCCTAAACCCCACCCCCATAGCCCCCAGGGCCTTTTCCAGCCCTGTGGGATCTGAGCATTGGCCCTGCCCACCACCCAAATCTCATCCTTGCTTAGGCCCCACTCTCCACAGCCAAGGTCTTCCCCCCTCCTTCTTTTTTTTTTTTTCCCTCTTCTTTTTTACTACTGTGGTACTGATGTACCTTCCAGTTGTTTATTCATCTATATTTTTATTTTTACATTCTTTCTAACATATCTGTTAGTTTCCTAATCTAATTTTATTTTTTACTTTGTTATTGTTCTCTTTCGTTTTTGCCACCACACATGGCTTGTGGGATCTGGATTTGCGAGCACGGGGTTGGGCGGAAGTTCCTGCAGTGGAAGATCTGAGTCTGGACCACTGGACTAACAGGGAACCTCAGACCTCAGGGAATATTCATCAGAGTGAGGGCTCACAGAATTCCTCATCTCAGCACCAAGACCCAGATCTACCCGATAGCCTACAAACTCCAGTCTTGGAAGCCTCAGGCCAAACAACCAGTAAAACTATAAAACAATCCCACTCATTAAAAAAAAAAAACATGAAATGGCAAAAAAATATGTCACAGATGAGGAGCAAGGTAAAAACCTGCAAGATCAAATAAATGAAGAAAAAACAGGCAATCTAACTGAAAAAGAATTCAGAGTAATGATAGTAAAGATGATCCAGAGTCTCGGAAGTAGAATGAAAGCACGGATTGAGAAAATACAAGAACTGTTTAACAAAGATCTAGAAAAACTAAAGAACAAACAAACAGAGATGAATAACACAATAACTGAAATTAAAAATACACTAGAAGGAATCAATAACAGAATAACAGAGGCAGAAAAACAAATAAGTGAGCTGGAAGACAAAATGGTGAAAATAACTGCCAAGGAGCAGAATAAAGAAAAAAGAATGAAAAGAACTGAAGACAATCTCAGAGACTTCTGGGACAATTCTAAACGCACCAACATTCAAATTATAGGGGCCCCAGAAGACAAAGAGAAAAAGAAAGGGTCTGAGAAAGTATTTGAGGCGACTATAGTGGAAAACCTTCCTAACATGGGAAATGAAATAGTCACCCAAGTCTAGGAAGCACAGAGAGTCCCATATAGGATAAACCCTAGGAAAAACACACCAAGACACATATTAATCAAACTAACAAAAATTAAATTCAAAGAAAAAATATTAAAAGTAGCAAGGGAAAAACAAAAATAACATACAAAGGAATCCCCATAAGGTTATCAGCTGAGTTTTCAGTGGAAACTCTGCAGGCCAGAAGGGAGTGGCAGGATATAATTAAAATGATGAAAGAGAAAAACCTACAACAAAGATTACTCTACCTAGCAAGGATCTCATTCAGATTCGATGGAGAAGTCAAAAGCTTTTCAGACAAACAAAAGTTAAGAGAATTCAGCACCACCAAACCAGCTTTACAACAAATGCTAAAGAAACTTCTCTAAGTGGGAAACACAAGAGAAGAAAAGGACCCACAAAAACAAACCCAAAACAATTAAGAAAATGGTAATAGGTACATACATATCGATAAGAACCTTAAAGGTAAATGGATTAAATACCCCAACAAAAAGACACAGACTGGCTGAATGGATGCAAAAACAAGACCCATATATATGCTGTCTACAAGAGACTCACTTCAGACCTAGGGACACATACAGACTGAAAGTGAAGGGATGGAAAAAGATATTCCATGCAAATGGAATTCAAAAGAAAGCTGGAGTAGCAATACTCATATCAGATAAAATAGACCTTAAAATAAAGACTGTTAGGGCTTCCCTGGTGGCGCAGTGGTTGAGAGTCCGCCTGCCGATGCAGGGGACACGGGTTCGTGCCCCGATCCCGGAAGATCCCACGTGCCGCGGAGCGGCTGGGCCCGCGAGCCATGGCCGCGGAGCCTGTGTGTCCGGAGCCTGTGCTCCGCAACGGGAGAGGCCACAGCAGTGAGAGGCCCGCGTACAGCAAAAAAAAAAAAAAAAAAAAAAAAAAAATAAAGACTGTTACAAGAGATAAGGAGGCACACTACCTAATGATCAAAGGATCAATCCAAGATGAAGATATAACAATTATAAATGTTTATGCACCCAACATAGAAGCACCTCAATACAAAGGCAAATGCTAACAACCATGAAAGGAGAAATTGACAGTAACACAACGATAGTACGGGACTTCAACACCCCACTTACACAAATGGACAGAGCACCCAAACAGAAAATAAATAAGGAAACACAAGCTTTAAATGACAGAATAGACCAGATGGATCTAATTGATATTTACAGAACATTCCACTCAAAAGTGGCAGAATACACTTTCTTCTCAAGTGTACATGGAACATTCTCCAGGATAGATCACATCTTGGGTCACAAATCAAGCCTCCGAAAATTTAAGAAAATTGAAATCGTATCAAGCATCTTTTCTGACTACAATGTTATGACACTGGAAATCAATTATAGCAAAAAAACCTGTAAAAAACACAAATACATGGAGGCTAGACATTGTGCTACTAAATAACCAAGAGATCACTGAAGAAGAAATAAAAAAATACATAGAAACAAATGACAATGAAAACACAATGACCCAAAACCTACGGGACACAGCAAAAGCAGTTCTAAGAGGGAAGTTTATAGCAATCCAATCTCACCTCAAGAAACAAGAAAAATCTCAAAAAACAATCTAACCCTACAGTTAAAACAACTAGAGAAAGAAGAACAAAGAAAACCTAAAGTCAGTAGAAGGAAAGAAATCATAAAGATCAGAGCAGAAATAAATGAAATAGAAATGAAGAAAACAATAGCAAAGATCAATAAAACTAAAAGCTGGTTCTTTGAGAAGATAAAATTGATAAACCCTTAGCCAGACTCATCAAGAAAAAAAAGGGGGAAGTCTCAAATCAATAGAATTAGAAATGAAAAAGGAGAAATCACAACTGACAATGCAGAAATACAAAGGATTATAAGAGACTACAACAAACAACTATATGCCAATAAAATGAACAACCACGAAGAAATGGAAAAATTCTTGGAAAGGTACAATTTTAGAAGACTGAACCAGGAAGAATTAGAAAATATAAACAGACCTATCACGAGTAATGAAATTGAAACCATAATTAAAAATCTTCCAACAGGGCTTCCCTGGTTAAGTGGTTAAGAATCCACCTGCCAATGCAGGGGACACGGATTCGAACCCTGGTCCAGGAAGATCCCACATGCCGCAGAGCAACTAAGCCCGTGCGCCACAACTACTGAGCCTGTGCTCTAGAGCCTGCGAGCCACAACTACTGAGGCTGCGTGCTGCAACTACTGAAGCCCGCATGCCTAGAGCCTGTACTCTGCAACAAGAGAAGCCTCCGAAATGAGAAGCCTGTGCACCGCAACGAAAAGTAGCCCCCACTCACCTCAACTAGAGAAAGCCCGCGCACAGTAACAAAGACCCAACGCAGTCAAAAAATAAATAAGTAAATAAATAAAATAAATTAAAAAAAAAATCTTCCGAAAAAGAAAAGTCCAGGACCAGATGGCTTCATAGGCGAATTCTATCAAACATTTAGAGAAGAGCTAATAACACCCATCCTTCTCAAACTTTTCCAAAAAACTGCAGAGGGAGAAACACTTCCAAATTCATTCTACGAAGCCACCATCACCTTAATACCAAAACCAGAAAAAGATGTCACAAAAAAAGAAAATTATAGACCAATATCACTGATGAACATAGATGGAAAAATCCTGAACAAAATACTAGCAAACAGAATCCAACAGCACATTAAAAGGATCACACACCATGATCAAGTGGGATTTATCCCAAGGATGCAAGGATTCTTCAATATATGCAAATCATGCAATGTGATACACCACATTAACAAATTAAGGAATAAAAACTGTATGATCATCTCAATAGATGCAGAAAAAGCTTTAGACAAAATTCAACACCCACTTATGATAAAAACTCTCCAGAAAATGGGCATAGAGGGAAACTACCTCAACATAATAAAGGCCATATGACAAACCCACAGCAAGCATCATACTCAATGGTGAAAAACTGAAAGCATTCCCACTAGGATCAGGAACAAGACAAGGATGTCCATTCTCTCCACTCTTATTAAACATAGTTTTGGAAGTCCTAGCCACAGCAATCAGAGAAGAAAAAGAAATAAAAGGAATACAAGTTGGAAAAGAAGTAAAACTGTCACTATTTGCCGATGACATGTTACTATACATAGAAAATCCTAAAGATGTCACCAGAAAACTACTAGAACTAATCAGTGAATTTGGTAAGCTTGCAGGATACAAAATTAATGCACAGAAATCTCTGGCATTCCTATACATCAACAATAAAAAATCAGAAAGAGAAAGTAAGGAAACACTGCTATTTACCATTGCACAAAAAGAATAAAATACTTAGGAATAAACCTGCCTAAGGAGGCAAAAGACCTGTACTCAGAAAACTATAAAACACTGATGAAAGAAATCAAAGATGACATAAACAGATGGAGAAATATACCATGTTCTTGGATTGAAGAATCACTATTGTGAAAACGACTATAGTATCCAAAGCAATCTACAGATTCAACGCAACCCCTATGAACTACCAATGGTATTCTTCACAGAATTAGAACAAAAAATCTTACAATTTGTATGGAAACACAAAAGACCCTGAAGAGCCAAAGCAATCCTGAAAAAGAAAAACGGAGTTGGAGGAATCAGGCTCCCAGACTTCAAACTATACCACAAAGTTACAGTAATCAACGCAGTATGGTACTGGCACAAAAACAGAAATTTACATGAATAGTACAGGATAGAATGCCCAGAGATAAACCCACGCACATATGGGCACCTAATTTACGACAAAGTAGGCAAGAACATACAATGGAGAAAAGACAGTCTCTCAGTAAGTGGTGCTGGGAAAACTGGACAGCTACATGTAAAAGAATGAAATTAGAACACTCCCTAACACCATACACAAAAATAAACTCCAAATGGATTAAAGACTTAAATGTAAGGTCAGACACTATAAAACTTCTAGAGGAAAACATAGGAAAAACACTGACATAAACCACAGCAAGATCTTTTTTGACTCACCTCCTAGAGTAAAAGAAATAAAAACAAAAATAAACAAATGGGACTTAATTAAACTTAAAAGCTAAAAGCTTTTGCACAGCAAAGGAAACCAAGAAGAAGACAAAAAGACAGCCCTCAGAATGGGAGAACATATTTGCAAATGAATCAACAGACAAAGGATTAATCTCCAAAACATACAAACAGCTCATGGAGCTCAATATCAAATAAACAAACAATCCAGTTAAAAAATGGGTGGAAGACCTAAACAGACATTTCACCAAGGAAGACATACAGATGGCCAAGAGGCACATAAAAAGATACTCAACATCACTAATTATTAGAGAAATGCAAATCAAAACTACAATGAGATATCACCTCACACTGGTCAGAATGGCCATTATCAAAAGAGCTAGAAACAATAAATGCTGGAAAGAGTGTGGTGAAAAGGGAACCCTCCTACACTGCTGGTGAGAATGTAAATTGATACAACCAGTATGGAAAACAGTATGGAGGTTCCTTAAAAAACTAAAAATAGAACTACCATATGACCCAGCAATCCCACTACTGGGCATATACCCTGTGAAAACGATAATTCAAAAAGAGACATGCACCACAATGTTCATTGCAGCACTATTTACAATAGCCAGGACATGGAACCAACCTAAATGTCCATCGACAGATGAATGGATAAAGAAGATGTGGCACATATATACAATGGAATATTACACAGCCATAAAAAGAAACAAAATTGAGTTATGTGTAGTGAGGTGGATGGACCCAGAGTCTGTCATACAGAGCGAAGTAAGTCAGAAAGAGATAAACAAATACCATATGCTAACACATATATATGGGCTCTAAAAAAAAATGGTACTGATGAACCTAGTTGCAGGGCAGGAATAAAGAGGCAGACATAAGAGTATGGACTTGATGACATGGGGTGGGAGGGCGAAGCTGGGGTGAAGTGAGAGTAGCATCAACATATATACACTACGGAATGTAAAATAGTTGGCTGGTGGGAAGCAGCAGCATAGCACAGGGAGATTGGCTTGGTGCTTTGTGATGACCTAGAGGGTTGGGATAGGGAGGATCGGAAGGAGGCTCAAGAGCGAGGGGATATAGGGACATGTGTATGAATGTGGCTGATTCACTTTGTTGTGTAACAGAAACTAACTCGGTATTGTGAAGCACTTATACTCCAATAAATATCTATAAAAAAAAAGTTGAAAATATCTAGTAAAGCTGAAGATGAGCAAACCCCATGATCCAGCTTTTCTATTTCTAGGTATGTTCCCTAGAGTAGCATTTTTCAATTTGATGGTCTCAATCCTTCAGGGGCTACAAAATCAACAGTCTTTAAAGTAAAATAAAAAATATCAGAAAATACACATACACATGAAGTATACACATACATATCAGTTACTTACTGAAACTGTGTTAAGGTATGTATGTATGTACATATGTACTGAATTGTTATAGAAAATGTAATTGGCAATATGGAGTTTTAAAGAAGCTGTCCGAGAGAAATGTTCCTACAAGTACACATGGATGTTCACTTTTGAACAGTTTATAATAGCAAACAACTTGGAAAAGAAATCTGAATTGTGTCCACTAAAAGAATGGATAAATGGATATTCATACTACAGAAAAATGTGAGCTATCAAAATGAATGAACAAGACTCAACATATCAGCATGGATAAAGTTTTTAAAAATGATACGAAAGGGAGCTTCCCTGGTGGTGCAGTGGTTGAGAGTCCACCTGCTGATGCAGGGGACGCGGGTTCGTGCCCCGGTCCGTGAAGATCCCACATGCCACGGAGCGGCTGGGCCCGTGAGCCATGGCTGCTGAGCCTGCGCGTCCAGAGCCTGTGCTCCACAACGGGAGAGGCCACAACAGTGAGAGGTCCGCATACCGCAAAAAAAAAAAAGATACCAAGTGTAACAGAAAAAAGTTGAAGTAGGATACATATGGTTTACTGCTGTTTCTATAAAGTGAAAAAAACTCATAAAAACTATGTATTATTTATGCAGACTTATACCATGTAGTAGTAGAAATGATACATATAAGGTTCTCATACTTAATGAGAGGGAAGAGTAAAAAGGGAGCTCCAACTATATTTAGAACATTTTGTTTTCTAAAATCTCTAAGACCAACCTGTGGCAATGATTTATCTCCATTAGCATGCATCTTTAATTTCATCAATGCTACCTTTGCAGCTGTTTCACTATTTTTTGCACCTTTCCGTCGTTTACTTGCTGTCTCTCCTGTCTTGGAATCTAAGAAATAAGTGTAAGCATATAAGCAATTAAGAACTTTTACATTTTCCAGAGTTTTATTTTTATTATTATTTATTAACTATGGCCCTGAAATGTACACAAATTACATATAATAGAGATATACAGAGCCCACATTCATTTTATAGGTATGATCAATGGAAAAATACCACTGAGTTGACCTAAGTGATTTCCACATCAAAAACTCAAGTAATGTGCCTCTTTCCAGCTTAAATCTATTTAATCCAGAGCAATCACTAACACTTCTACAGAGAATTTTAAGATTTGGTTATAGATGATTTTAACTTGATTAATTTAATTTAAAGTAACACCCTTACTATAAAATGAAAATTCAGCTGAACTAACATGGTAGCAGACAGACTGGTCTAAATCACAGATACATTCTTTCCTCATATGTCAGAATATCAGCAGCATTCATAGGACAGCTGACTGGGCTTAAACTTTAGTCTTTAAAGAATGTAAACCACTACTTTAGCCTCATGAATACAATTTTTAGCCAACATGGTTAACCAGCTGATATAAATGGTCCAGCAAAAGAGAATATCTGGTAGGGTATTTCCATAGAATTTCCAAATTTTCATTGGAAAGTCTTGTGAGAAATATTGTCACAAGAATGTCATCAAAATCTATAGCAAGTTATAACCATCAGGGTTGCAAACAACACCTTGCATAACTGGCAAGCTGACATGAGAAGCAGGGCTCTGGGACTCATATAAAGTATAGAGCAGTAGGGAAACAACAAAACAAGCTTTCTAGATACTTGCCAATAATGTCTTTAACAAGTTTCTGAGTGGCAGCCATACGAGACTTAGGGATTTCCAGGTCTTCACATTCATGATCTGACTGATGACGATGTCTATGAGCAACAGAAGAGTGACACTAGGTCATGTATTTGCATATGACTTAAACAGATATATAGAGTTTAAATGGTCTCAGTGATCACCTCAGGCAAAAATTCTTCTCACAATAAGGACACACAACTGGCACAAGCTCTCTTTCAGCACAGTCCTTGAATAAGCATGGGTAAGATGTATGTGAATCTGACTTCAGTCTCTCAATTACAGTCACCTGAAAATGTAAAAATGGGGGACATGGCATTATATTTCACATTTAAAGCAAATCAATAAATCTATTCTGGATATCCATATCATTTTTGCTTAAACTTATAAGAGAAACTCACACATTCTCATATAGATTATAAAAATTGTTCGTGTGAGAAATGATTACTGTGCTGACTGCTCTACATTTTCAAAGTTTTCCTACTGTGGTGTATTTATCTTCTGAGTCAAGTTAAAATGACTACTCAGTTACTCTCCATAATCTTACGTCTTCCACTTTGTAACATACTACACAAAGATGCCTCCATAATAACATGCTTAGGTAATCAGCTCATCACTCCTCAAATTGCAAGTCATCTACTTTCTATACTGGTTTTGGAGGCTTAAATACATGTAAAAGAACACTTAAAATTATATGTCTTTCCATGATACAGAGGGTTAAAGACAGTTTTCACAACAATATACTATTCTTTTTTTTTTAAGTTATTTATTTATTTATTTATTTATTTATTTATGTCTGCGTTGAGTCTTCATTGCTGCGCACAGGCTTCCTCTAGCTGCAGCAAGCGGGGGCTACTCTTTGTTGCGGTGCACAGGTTTCTCATTGCAGTGGCTTCTCTTGTTGCAGAGCATGGGGTCTAGGCGCGTGAGCTTCAGTAGTTGTGGCACGCAGGCTCAATAGTTGTGGCTCGTGGGCTCTAGAGCACAGGTCCAGTAGTTGTGGTGCACAGGTTTAGTTGCTCCACAGCATGTGGGAATTTTCCTAGACCAGGGCTCAAACCCATGTCCCCTGCATTGGCAGGTGGATTCTTAACCACTGTGCCACCAGGAAAGTCCCACACAATGATATACTTTATTTTGTATTTAATACTGTATTACTAGTAAATATTACATCAGAGGAAAAGAGCTTTTATGAGATAAAAAAAAAATCCAGATCACTCAGGCTATTTTGAGTATTAAGTAACTAGGTTTCTAGAACTGAATGAACTCAGTTGACCCTTGCACAACTAAGGGACTGCGGTACAAACCCTCCATGCAGTTGAAAATCCAAGTATAACTTTACAGTCAGCTCTCCTTATCTGCAGTTCTGCACCTGCAGATCCAATGCATTGTATAGTACATACCTAGTGAAAAAAATCCACATATAAGGGGACCCACACAGTTCAAACCTATGTTGTTCAAGGGTCAACTGTAATTGCTTGAAATCTATAACCAAAGGGCATTCCTCTATATAAATGATAGTTACATCTTGTTGGAATTAACTTCTTAACTATTTTTTCAAATTTATTCCAATGGTCTAAAGGTAGAAGATTTTTATTTCACCTTTAAATTAATAAGATCTAATTGAGAGACATTCTATGAGACATTCATAGAAATCAAATCATATAAGAAAAAGGAAAACACAGGGAAGATTTACAAGGTGTATAACAAACACCAATATGTTTACTATATGACTCTATATGAGTATTTCTTTCCAAGTAGTCCTGAATAATACCAATATGTTACTTAATTTTTATTTCCTCAAATAAATCACCAAAACTTCAAAGGGCCAGATTTTGACTGAAGCTCATTTAACCTTAGTTTTCTATAATCAAGAGACTCGGTAAAGTGTTTGGTAAATGGTGGGCAGGAATAAATATCAACTGAAAAATGTGAGGTAAATGCTTCTTTCCAAATGGAGTAAATTCAGTTTAACTTTCTGCTGATCTCTGATCCAAGAGAGGTGGAACAACTTCTCTGATTACAAATTTGAGAAAATTACATTAGGCTCAGCTTTCTCTTTTTTCCCTTGGAAGCCTAACCTGGTGCAGCATTGCTGAGACTGGTGGGCAAATCCACCTAATTCTGGATTTCCTTTGCACACCCTTTTGGCTCAACACTAAGCTATATCATTCAACTTATTCTTTATCAGTAATAAAGATGATATTTTGGCTTCTATTTAACAGCCCCTTTTAACCTCTTGATTTGGTCCAAATTAGGGTAGGGAGATTTTGCTGGACTACAGGTCTGCTCCTGGTGACCTAAGGCTGATGGAGCCAGAACAATGTATTACCACAGAGTCCTAACATCAGGCACCAGTGAAAATGAATGAAACAGTGAAGCAAACTGGAGGGAGTATATGATGAGGATGTTAATTCCATTATGTATTTATAAATATAGAGTCTAAATCTATAAGCAGGCTATGTAAACAGAACTGAAGTACAAAGGAATAAGAATTATAAGAACAAAAATGTATAACTACCAAGTAGACTAGTTTATGTTAAAACATACTGAGAAAAATAATATAAATAAAGTAAGACCCTCTTACATAATCAGTTTAGTCTGCCAAATTTTAATCTGTGGTACACTGGGATTAAATTGAATCAAATTCTGAATGAAAGTACATAAATACAAACATGTTTTACCAGGAGATATTAACATACCTCAGGACAGCTATGTGACTCCCTGCTCCTGTGTTCAAGGCTTAAATAACAACAACAAAAAGTGTTTATTTAAATGTAATCAAATAATGTACTTAAAGATAACTGCAGTAATGTGAGATATTTTAATGGTTAGTATCCTTAAGATTAACTACACTCACACTACATTAACAACTCTGCCTATAAGAATAAACTGAAATGACAGATAAATAAAAGAGCACCTATAGTCTCAAAAGTTTTAAAACCCAACTACTATTCAACTTCAATATGAGTACAAAAATTCACCACTCTTAATTACCTTTACTTTGAGTGCTTTAAGGTGTGTGAAAATGCAGACCCTTTTGATTCTTTTATTTCTCAAAAATAATCAGTAATAAAATGTCAAAGGAGTGTTCTAGTTCTGAATGACTTAAAAATATGCATTATTTTTATTTACTTCTAATAAATCTTTCTGAATCATCTTCTGAAAAGAATTTATTCTTTCAGTGCTCTATTTAATAAATCAAATACCTGATACTTGAAGGTTTAATTGAAAAGAAAATGCATTTTCCACAATTCTTGTTTGTTCCCAGGTTTTACTTTGCATGTGATATGTGTGCAACGGACGTAAAGTACTCAATTTAAGAAATACAAAGGTTGAGCTCTTTTCATTTTATTAATTAAAATAAAGACTAATAATCATAACTGGATTTTTTTTACCATATTCTTTATATTGTGGATATGTTCTCTTCTTGTGATTAAAAGACATATATATGACTTTTACATAAAAATCACACACATCACCCCATTTCTGGGAAGTTTAAAGACTAGCCACATATATGTACAAGTAATCAGAGTCTGTGACTAGTCTATTTGTTTTTTTTTCCCCAAGTGATTACTATAATGAATATCAGATATCAGTGGCTAAAGTAAAAACTATTTTAAATCATTCTACTTTTTAGAAATAAATCTCATATTACAAACACTAAAATTACTCCCAAATAAAGCATAAAAACTTAACTTACCAAAATACTCCTGAACAACCATCACATACAAATGGAAGAAAATCTAAAATTGAGGGGAAATGTTATATGTTCTGGTCAGTAACTGATTTTGATTTAGTTTTCTTAAGTAAAAAGAATCTTAAAGTACTGAACTATGGCCATAGGAAAACTTTCCTTTTTGAACAGTATCCTAGTGCAGCAAGCAGTGGTTAAACAAAAGCCATCACAACCTCAAGCACTTTGAAAGTAACTGGATTATCAGAAGATAAATGTTACTTGCTGTAGCATGCTAAACCAGAAAAAAAAAAAAAAAAAAAAAGAAGTCCTGTGAGTTTTCTGTTTGTTTCCCAGATTTACTAGGTGTCGTTTCTGAGGACTGTATAATGCAAAAATCCTGCATTTGAAGTGACAATCCTAGGTTTCAATTTTGATTCCACTGCTTACTAATCTAGCAATGCTAGGCAAGTTACTTAACAGTAGAGCTTTGGATTATATACATACATATTGTATATATATATATTTGATATATAGTATACAGTGTATTTATGTGTATGTATACAAAACCAAAGCTCTATTATTAGGTAGTATGCATAAAAATAGACATAGATATAAGTATATTGTGTTTGTGTGCATATGTATATATGTGTGTGTGTATGTATCTATGCTATATGCCACACCTACTACACAGGGTAATTGTAAAAACCAAATGAGATACATGTAAAAGATAAGAATAGTAAGATAATACCTGTAATTAACAAGAATAATTATAGCAATTAACTTGTTTTGAATACACTCAACTGAGAAAAATCCTGTGGTGACTAGGTAGAGATGTGTTCAAAGAAATTCCAGAAATTCAATGGATGAATTGATTGATACTGCAAACTTTAGTCCTGAATTGTTTCTTTCCTTGCTGTTGAGGAACAACTAAGTTAGGACTAAGTGACAACTAAGTTAGGAAATGAATTTTTGGAAAGCACATGAAAGTATCCATCCTTATATGTGACAATTGACCATAAATCACTGAATACAATCATTTCTTCTCTAAACTGTTTTCAGTGTACCTCATATTAAATTACAGTATACAGCCAAGTGAGGCTGGCTATATCTAATCACACCACTTTTACAAAATGAAAACAAAAAGCACTGCACTTTAGAGAAAGTTACTATTGCTCCCAAAATATCTCATCCTACAGAGTATCTTAACCCAAAAGAAAAAGAAGAGGTCCTATTATAACCCAAAGGGACCGCAGGATGTTTCTGCTTGTGGGACAAGAGGGCCCAAATATAGTTCTTCCTTCACCTGAAAAGCGAACTTAATGCATTGTCACCGTGGTCCTGAAAGTGTGATACTGTAAGTATCTGTTTCATACCAAGAAAGTAGGTATACATTTGTCAAAAAGAGAAGGAAACTGAAGTATATAATACTTTACAAAACTTTTATGTCTCTTTCAAATCGGAAAAATGTACATGCTTACTATTTTGAGACTTTGGTGACCAACTAAATATTAGATGCAAACCAAGAGAATCCAAGGGTAAGAGTTAAGATCAAGATAATTTCCTAACACTTGACACCATCCTTCTATTCATCCAGAAGCTAAATGAAATTTAGGATACTCACTTAACATATTCTAAACCTTAAATGCTCTCCACTAGTCCAAAAGAGCTAGACTCTGGCCTCATTTCAGGTATTTACACTTTAAGAGACACCTGAAGTTGGAAAGGAAGATGAACTATGTCACAAATGGTAGATATTATGGACTTGCTAGAGATAATCAGGTATACCAGAATTATATAACTTACAGTCAAAACCCAACTGGCTAAGCTTCCCTATGAAAGATCTGCAAGGAAACATTGGTTCTTGCCTGCTGAATGGCTGAAGATGACAGCCAGTGGTGAAAGATACAAATCAGAGTGCTGAAAGTAACAATAACGTAGCAGGGATTGTGTCCTTTTGCCCACCACACACAACAGGTATCATTTATTAACTGTAGCACTCCCACTAATTCTGGACTAAACCCCAGAGTCCTTCTCAACAGTGATCAGGTGGCTACCTGCTGCCAATGACTGTAGCTGCAATGGGAGATAAAAGCTATTTTGTCACCCAGTGTAGTATGAGCCAGATGTGGAAGCATCCATTTGGAATGAAAGCCAGGTACCAAAGACTGAGCATTCTGTGTGGCTCTAGTGCTTCAGGACATACCTGCTGCAGGTGTTTCTAAGGCCCGTACCACCCTACCACTGGCTATTAGATTGGGCTATGTGTATCACAAGGTCTCTCAGTTCAGCGGAGAGAGAACATCACCTTACTAATGCTCTAAAAAAGCAGCTAACTATCCTGAAAGCTTTTCTGTGGAAAGGGCTATATTTTATACCTTTATGTGGTCCCATCACCAAAAGAGGTGCTCAGTAAATGTTTACTGAATCAGTGATAATCAGAATCAAAGAGTGACAGAGCTGAGAGAGCGTAATGATCATCCGGAGGAAAAGCTAAGGGCCTTCTCCCTATAAGCTCGTCTCCTGAGCAGCCCGCGAAAATGAGGTTAAAAACTGATGTCACCCAACTCCTTGCTCTGACAGATAAGTAACAGATAAGCAAACAAAAAGTCTGGGAGAGAAGTGGGCTGCCCGAGGTCGCAGTGGCAGGTTCAGAAGGGAACTCTCCCGATTCCCAGACCGAAGCGTCCTCCCTACCCGTGCTCATCAGAAAGGAGTGCGCGCGAAGCGACTTCTTGGCAAGGCGCGCTCGAAAATCAAAGTTCACACTGCAAGGTATGTTTTTGGGAATCGCACCGCTCCCTTCCAAGGAGACCATAAGCCTCCTCCAAAGGCTCAAGGGCAACAAAAAACATGGGCATCAAGGGCATCAACACACGTCACGGCAGACCCCCGCCCCCAAGGGACACGCCCGCCCTGCCTCCTCAGACTCCGCCTCGCCCCACGGCCTTCCCTCCCGCGACCAGAGGTAGGGGCTCCTGAATCACCTCGCTGCCGGCACTGCTCCACCCTGCAGTGCGCCCCAATGTCCAACTCCGCCATCTCCCAGCGCCCCGAGAGGCAGGCACAGCCACGGCACGGCGGGACGAGGCCGCTCGCGCGGTGCCTGCTGGGAATGGGGTGGGCCCAGGGGCGGAGCCCGCAGGTGGGGGCGGGGCGCGTACTGAAAGCGATCGGGCTGATCTAAGTGCCCTGAGTTCTGAATGTTTGCTATCGGGATCGCCTAGTGAGGCGGCAAGAGGAAAAGGTGGTTTCTCTGTTCGGTTTTCCCTCGGGCGGAAGTCCTGTCGCCCAGTCCTTAGGAAAATATCCAACTGCTTTTGTGGAAGATTGCGTGCGTGCGTTCCCTCCTCCGTGCTGCAATCGGAGTCCCGGACGACCTCACAAGGATTTTTTTTTTTTTGAATTAACATAACTCCGTAGCTCTAGGAAGCACAGTTTGGCACAAGTATTTGCAGGAATCAAGTGAAGTAGACCGACCCTGGTTCAATTCCTCACTCGTCCTACACCAGTGTTACTTGATTATATAAATGCTCCTTGCAAAGAAGTCAGGGTTTTTAAAAAAGTAGACGTTTCTTTTTCTGCCCTGCCCTTACTTTTTACATTCTAGTAGGAAAAAAAAAAGTCTCTAGCTCTTGAAGTCCTGAGTGTGCACTGAGCCGCATAGGGTCCCTCAGTTGAGAGCACAGACTCATTTAACACACTTCCTGAAGAAAGCTTGTGGTGATTCCATTGGGATGTAGGGAGGTAGGGAGCTTCATGTGCTTGACGAGCCACTCCAAAGATACTGAGAAAGGAGAGGCTCTTCTAGGTGGGGTGCAAATGGATGCCATTCCACTGACATGACACTAGACACGACTCAGAGTGGATGAGTGACAATGAAAGCTGTACTGAGAGGAATTGTAAAAATATCCAGTGCCTCCTATATAAATTTAAATATTTCCCAATCAATATTCATTGAGGAAGAGGGAAGGGTGGGGTTGGGAAATAGGTATACTTACTTCAAGATTTGCTCTTGAATAAATCTATTTAAAATTTTCATCTCAGACTTTGCTTGGGTCTCTGGAGAAACTTTAGATTTTAGAACTGGAAGTAACAGAAGAAATCTAGCTATCCCAGCCTTCTTCTTCTTTTTTTTTTTTTTTTGAAGATGAGAAGACAGGTTCATAGAAGTTAAATAATTTGCCCAAATTAGTGGAAAAGCCAGGACTAAAATCCAAGTATCAAAGACTTCTGGTGTTCTTGAATTTAAGAATCAGTGGCTTATCTAGATTTTGTATGTTTCTTTTAGCTGATTGGATCAACCAATGGCAGATTCTCTAGAATTTTACTGTTAAAATGTTCTAGATAGGTGGCAAATATTTATTTATCAGTCCAATCTTAATGGAAATGTTTTTTCAGTTCACTAGCTTGGGAGTATAGGAAGCATTAAATGATTCAGATAGCCAAGATCACAGGTGCTAACTCTTCCATCTCTGTTTAGTCTCCTTTGCTGATTTCTCCTCTAGGTGCTACTTAAACATGCCTGTTTCCCTGTAATTTTGTGCTTGGTCCATTTATCAATTTGCATCCTCATTCAAGTGAAATTCCCATGGTTCCAATGATCCCATAACCATATTCTCTGCCCTGAGAACTTGCTCCCAAACTGGAGGTTTCTAGTTCCATATTTCTAATTCTAAACTGGAATGCTTTCTTACCATATCATCCCCTCTCTAACAAGAGAAGTCTGCCAGATTAGAAACCTTGGATTCATTTTCCACCTCTCCTTTCTTACTTCTCTCATGGAAGTAGCCATTAAACGCTTTCAGTTATGTCTCAAAAATGTCTCTCAAACCTGTACTCTTCAATTTCTTGAGTAATTTCCTCCCAAAAAACTAACTTCCTTGCCCTAAGATCTTCCATTGAGTCTCCATTATTCACAAGATTTTTTAGCTTAGTTGGGACAAACTTAACTGGTAAAGCTCTTCACAATTTCCAGCCTCAGCAATAACTGCTTCCCCTCAGCTCCCTACTTCCCAATCGTTTCCATAAAATACCTCTGGCTTTTTCAGATGTTCATACTTTGGCACATGCCTTTCCTTTTCCTTTGAATGTTTTCTATACCAGAGTTTTCCAAAACTTCTTGAGAATAACAATCAGGTAAAGTGCTTGTTAATAAATACAGCTACTTACATCTTCCCTGGGTCTGATTTAGAGGATCTGGGATGGATCCTGGGAAGCTATGTTTTTAACAAGTGCCCTCACATTCATTCTTATCATTGGATCAGTTTAGCAAACAGGTTTCACTCTTATTCCACCTTCAGAGTGTAATTCTGTTAACCTTTCACCTGGGAAAGCCTTCAGAATGCACACAATCCTCCAGGACATCAGCCACCTGCTAAAGTAGCCCTGCTACATTCTTTTCTTACTAGCACTAACCAGGCAAGATTATAATTTACCTGACCAAAAAAATCTTCAGTGGCTTCTATTAGCTACAAAATAAATTCTGCACTCAAGTCAGTTTAACAAGTCTTTTGAGCATCTATTATATATCAGATATTATTCTAGGTTTGTTACAGAATTGACTAAGACCCAACCTCAAGGAGCTCACATGGTCTAGGAAGGAATGACTCTGCTTGGCATTTAAAGTCTTTCAAATCTTGGCTCAACCCAACTTTCTCTCACTCTTTATCTTTCAATGGCCTCTTCATAATGGGTGCTCCTTGGAGCCTCCATCGCTTCACAATTGCTGTTCTTTCTACTTGACATGGTTTTCCCTTTCCCATTCGATCTGGTTAATTTCTGCTTTATTTTTTTAGCTGTCGCCTCAGGTATCTTTTCCTCAGGAAATTCTTCTTTGTTCTTCCTGTCTAGGACAAATCCTGCTATTATGACATTCACTTTGTATCTCCTTCAAGGCATTTGTCCCAGACTCGATTTTCTACTTGTTTGCATGATTATTTGATTAATGTTTGTCTCTCCCTCTAAACTGTAAGCTCTATGAGCACAGGGGCCTGGGTTGTGGTTATATAGATATTCACTGTATAACTCTTTGTTAACCTGTCTCTATATGTTTATGTACTTTTCTGTAGATTTGTTATAACCCTGAATATCAATTTATCTTGCATACCATATTCGAAATCAAATCTTGAATATTCTAAATTCAAACTTAACAATAACAGCTAAAATTTCTTGATTATTTTATTAGGTACCAGGCACTTAAACATTTAATCTTCACAACACTTTAAGATATATGCCATTATTATCCCCATTTCATTGAATGGCTTATAAAAAAATTACTCACCTCCTGCCTCCCTGTCTCCAGCATCTAAAACTAAGCTCCTTCTCCCCACTGACCTCTTAAATGATTGTAATTACAGCTATCCTCCTCCTCAACCTCATGGACTAGTCTCTTAGTCTGGGATGCTGTCTCTTTTTCCCAAACTTACTTGGTTTAATCCTCCTCATCTTTGGCTCTCAGGAGATTCTAGGACCTGCCCCAGATCAGATCAGCTCCTTTGTTAAATGTGCTGGTTTCCTATTGTTGCTCTAACAAATTACCACAAATTTAGTGGCTTAAAACAACACAAATTTATTATCTTATAGTACTGGAGGTCAGAAGTCTTAAACCAATGTGTTGACATGGCTGTGTTCCTTCTGCAGGATCTTGGGAAGAATCTAATTCTCCAATTATTTTTTCCAGCTTCTAAAGGCTGCTTGCATTCCTTAGCTTATGATCCCTTCCTCCTTCTTCAAGGCCAGCAATGTGTCCTCCTCAAATATCTCCCTTTTCCTTTCCTTCTCCACTTCTCCCTTCTCTTCCTCTGACCCTTATGCCCTTCCTCTGTTAAGGACACTTGTGATTACATTGGACCCTCCTGGATATTTCAGGATACTCTCCCCATCTCAAGATCCTTAACTACTAACACTTGCAAAGTCCCTTTGGCCATATAAGGTGACATAGTTACAGGTTTCAGGGTTTAGGATGTGGACAACTTTGAGGGTGGAATTATTCTACCTACCCCAATATACATCCTTATATTTCCTAGAATTGTTCAGTGCTTGACACATGGTAAGTCCTCAAAAAATATCTGTTCACTGAATCAATGAACAAGTCTACATTGACATTCAGCTGCACCAAAAGCTTCATAATCTTAATCAGTATTAATAAAAATAGAATCTTCAGAACAAGGAACATGAATGTGGTAGCTGGTTTCACTCTGCTTGACTGGTCAAAAACACCTGGGATACTGTGCTTGGTTCTGAGTACCACACTTCAAGTGTGAAAGAGGCAATCTAGGGCACATTTAAAGGAAGGCAACAGAATTGTGAAGAACAAAAAACAGTGTTATGTGAAACTCAGAGCCTTTATAATGTTTAGGGCTTAATCAGTAGAGTTGAGGAAGGGTGTGAACAAAGAAAAACCCATCATCAAAACTACCATCACCACTATTATTATAACAGCCAATGTGTGCATCTGTGTGTGTATGTTTGTGCATTACATGTCTGTGTTTTGGAAAGCATCATCTTTTTTTAGCAACGGTTTGTCTCAGAAGGAGTTTTCATAGGTAATTATTCTTTAGAAAAGTAATTTTAGTTGTCCTGATAAAAATACATAAAATTATTTTGAAATGATGTCTTCAACTGTGTTTTGGGACAAATTGGGTATTCACATATAATTAATTAACTATAAAAGTTTTTTGGATGTGCAATAATAGCTACTATTAGCACGGCTCCTTGAAATTCTCACCAATGAAAAGGAATCAAATATTTTAAAATATGAATTCATTTCTATAGAGTACATTTTTTTTTTTTTTTTTCCGTACATGGGCTTCTCACTGTTGTGGCCTCTCCTGTTGTGGAGCACAGGCTCCGCACGCTCAGGCTAAGTGGCCATGGCTCACGGGCCTAGCCGCTCCGCGGCATGTGGGATCTTCCCAGACCAGGGCACAAACCCGTGTCCCCTGCATCGGCAGGCGGACTCTCAACCACTGCGCCACCAGGGAAGCCCATAGGGAGTACATTTTTAATATGAGAAAGTGATTACTTCCTTCTAAAGTGCTGGGTGCAACATCTGTCCAAAGTTTTTTCCTTTGCCCCAGTAAGATAGCCAGAGATTTTGTGAAAACACTTGCATACTGGTTTCAGACTTAAAACTTAGAAGTATAGGTGTCTCTTCTGTATCAGAATCATGACAAAGATGACTAGATCTAGGAAATGCATTTCCAAATATTTTCGTATTTTATACCGTCATTTGAATATTTTATCACTTATGTTGTATTTCTTCATTTATTCATTCATTTATTCAACAAATATTGATAGAGTGCCTACGATGTGCCAGGGTCTGTCCTAGGAACTGGGAATATAATGGTGAGTAAAATAAATAAAAGTCTCATTTCTCATGGGGAGCATTCTAGTGGGGAGGGGCAAGAAACATAGACAGAATAACAAGACCAAGATAGCACATGATAGATGGTGGTAAATGCTATGAAGAAAAATAAAGTTGGGAAAGGGAATAAGGGTTCTGTAGGAGTAGGAGGGTGAGGGGAGAGGGTTGCAATTTTAAACAGAGTCGGGTGAGAAAGTGATACTTAAATAAAGTCCTAAAAAAAGTGAAGGAGTGAACAAAATGGATGTCTGGTTTCTGGGCAGAGTAGCCAGCGCAAAGTCTCTTCAGTGAGAGTGTGCCTGCTGCATTCCAGCTGGAGTGGGAAGACCAGTGTGGCTGGAGCAGAGTGGACTGGGGGGAATGGTAGTGAAACAGAACAGGACCCTACGGTCCTTGCTCCCCATGTCCTCTGCCTGCCTTTTGTCTGTGGAAAAAACTTTAGCCAAAGAATAAGTTTAATCAGAGAAGTGAGAAAATACAGGAACAAAGGAAAACAGTCAAAGGAGACCAAATAATAATAGTTTAGTCATTAAGCAAATTCAAGGACTTTTAGTTCCTCCTCAGGGCTATACATAATATTCTGAGCCCTATCCTTTGAGCTATCTTACAGATATTGAAACCCTCATCAGGTGGAGATGTTAACTACATGATGACCAGACTGTGTCCATGAGATCAGCTGCCACAATTCCGAGAACTGCCTTCAAGAAATGGAAACAAACCAACCCTGCAACTGAAGATTAACTGTACTTAAAACAAGATGACGCTGGTCAGACTCCTGATGACCAATTTCAAAATGACTGTCAGAGCTGACTGTGCTGTTCTGCATGTAGCCCCCTCCCTTCACCTATAAAAGCTCTTACCCACTGATTGTCAGTGGGGGGAAGTTGGCCTTTGGACAGGAGTCTGCCCTCCACCCGGTTGCCAGCATCCAAAATAGAGCAAACCAACCTTGCCTCTTTATTGGCTTTTGAGGGGAGAGTAGCCAGACCCCATTTTCAGTTACAGTAGGATGTGTGGACAGGGAGGTACTGGTGAAGTGAGGGTGTGGTTGACAGCACTTCATGTCAGAGCTTGAAGATGTTTGTGAAGACCTTGGCTTTTTATTGGAGTGAGGTGGGAAGTCAATGGAAGGTTCTGAGCCACGCTCACTCTGGCAGCTGTGTAGGGAGACAGCAGCAAGGTCAAGGTGATCATAGGGAGGTCAGTCAGAAGTCTACTGCAGTATTTAACTGAGAGATTAAGAGTGGCTCAGAGCAGCATGTTAGCAGGGTTGGTGGTGGCGAGTGTCCAGGTTTTTGTATGTGGGGCTTGCTGATGGATTGGATGTGGGGTGAGGGAAGAGAGGTGTCAGGGATGACTCCAAGGTTTTGGGCTTGGGTGAAAGGAAGGATACAGTTATCACCTGAGAGGGGAAGGAGCTGGACTGGAGACAATTTATATGTTCCTCCATTAGGTACAAAATCTCACCTGAGTGCACTTGGGCATAATGAAGTTCTGGAGGTAAATGAAGACGTTAAGAATCAACTTTGGGAAGGCTATGCAATAAGGATGGTGTTGAGGTAAATGGGTTACATCTCCTTTTATATACATTAAATGACTGGTGTAGAAAACACTTTACAGCCAAATCTGATAACCCTTAAATTCTTTAATTTCTTTCTAATCAGGGATGGACAGAGATATGAGAAAACATGGATAAAGAGCTATGCAGGTAAAACTCAGTCACGGGTACCAGAGACGTTCATTATGAATTAGGGCAATAAAACTTTTATTTTTGCAAAATTATTGTTTTCCATAATGGCTATTTTTGTATTCATTATTGTGATTGAGTGTTATATACAATGAATATTTGGTTCTAAGAAACAAACAAAAAAACTGCTGATGGAAAGAATGTGTACATGCTTGTTGAGCTGTTTAATAAATACCTATTTGATGATGATTCTGCAGTATGTTTAAAGGGTAATTATTCTTCTTTGGAGAGTTCATCTGGCATTCTAAAAATGGATGTAATTTCAAGGGGTAACCAAAATGTATCAATTAGCCTGACATCTACGTCTTTTTAACAGATCTTTAAATTTCCAATTTCTTTTGCCATCTTAACCATGGTAAATCATCCTGAACAAGATCATTCTTTTGAACAACAGCTTCCTTATTAACTGAGATCAATTGAGATTAGAAAATGAAAAATACACTAGATACTGAGAACTCTTTGTGAAACCACATTTGTAAGATGAGTAATGAATGAAGATTAATGTGTTATTTCCAGCTTCTATCATTGATTTAAACATTTATTCTCTATATCCCACTGCTGGATTAAACACTAATATATATTTGGATGGTGTGCTTGTTTGTAAGTATTATCTTTTCCCTATTGAGATTATATATTAATGGAAGGGAATGATTTTTAATTCAAAGGTAGCTTGCTTTGCACACCACATGTGTTTTTGAAAGTGCTACACATCAAATTGAGTAGAACAGATTTTTCCATTGAATTATAAATTAATTATTAACTCCTTTGTTCTAATTTCTTATTGATTTTCATTTGCTCTACAAGATCCTTAGTACATCGTGTGGCCCCTATGTGATCTGGACTCAGCCTACTTTTAAAGACAAACTCACAGAACTCTGCTCTTCTGTCTCCAGATACCCTGGTCTTCTTTCAAACCCTAATACTTCAGACTTGAAATTTTTGCACACACTGCCTAAAATGTTCATTCTCTAACACTACCTGCTTTATTTTTTCCATATAGTACATTACTTTCTTAATTACTTGTCTGTCATTCCCTAACTAGAAAGTAACCTCCAAAAAAATGCATGGATTTTAGTTTCTCTTTCCTCACTGCTGAATCTCTAGCATCTAGAACTGTGCTGGGTATATAGTATGCATTCAGGAAAAAATCATAATGAATGAATAAATGAATGAATGAATGATTATTTATCCTGGAATACCAATTTCCCTTCTCTATACCTAGGTACCCTCTATTCATCATTCAAATTCCAGCTTAAATGTCACTTTTTCAAGCCACCATTTTTGACCCCTAGGGCAAGATCAGCTTTCTCTACGACTTGTTCTTACATGTCTCTGTATGGCTAAGTTCTCCATAGCACCTATTAGAACTTTAACTTATAAAGTCCATTATTTGTGAGATAATTTGCTTAGCTCCCGTCTTCTCTCCTAAACTGTAAAATGTCCTTATCTTGTTTTTAATCACCTCCCCAACACCTAGCAAAATGCCTGGAACAGAGAGATGCTCCATAAAGAGCTGTTGGATGAAAACATGGATAGATGGATGGTCAAGCAACTCCTCATTATAAATATCAGTCCCTTTGTTCCACTTGTTCAATGTTCTCTCAACAAAAAAATAGTGGTTAGTGAACCAGAGGGAATGTTTTTCTATACTGGACAGGTTCTTATTTAAACATACTCCTCCATGAATTCAGTAATGCTTGTAGGATCCCTTAAAGCTGATGCCTCATACCAGCCTCTTTACCCCCACATGTTATTTAATGAAATAAATACTTTATGAGTTTCTCCTCTGGACCAAACTACACAGGAGGGAAAGGTCATGTAAACAGTAGAAAGACCAGAAGCTTTAAAACAGAAAGATCTCTTACACTTTGACTGCCTGTGTGAACTTGGCTAAGTTACCAGTTGAGCCGTGGGTTCTTCATCTGTCAAAGAGAAACAGCAATACCTATCTTGTGTGGTTGATGTAGGGATTATTAATAATGCATGTAGTGTGCTTGCCATATAATAGGTGCTCAAAATATGGCACCTGTTACTACTATCACTAGAAGGTAAGCTCCTAGAGGGCAGACTACACTTGCATTCCCAGAACCTTATGTATAGAATACTCTCAGTAAATGTTGGTTAAACTGACCAGCAGAATATGTGCTACTTCTCCACTCTCAACGGGTTTTGAATCTAAGCATGAAAATAAGTTCCAAAACAGATTCATGAAATATTTAGAGAATAACAAAATATAAGCCTTATTATAGTGTACAAGATTAGAGCAAAATATGTGTTACAGGCCATAAGTGTTTTGGATGGCCAGGCAGGAAATGGTAAGGGGTGGCTGGCTGTAGTCATTGGGAAATGATAAGTTCCCATGTCTGTGTGTGTAAGATATAGACCAGTAAGCCTCCTATAAAAATATTCAATTTCTTTGTCACTAGCTCTACCAATGTTGGATAAAATGGTAGAAAGCATCAACCTGATGCTTCTGGGTTAATATCATGGCAGACAAAATTGGGTTATTGATCTTGAGTAGCAAGCTGTATCTGTCATAGTAATGGATGCTTTTCCCCCCTTTAACAATCAGTGGTTAGTTAGCTAATGATCACAAATAGGTTCTGATGACGGTGGGTAATGTGGCTCAAATTGGGCTGTATTATGTGGAGTACATCCTAGCCCTGGAAAACTAGAACATAGACTCAATCCCATATTCCACTTCTTTGCAGCATGCTCTGTACAGGTTTTCAGTTGAATTGCATCATCCATAATCATTACTTATTATGGTCCTTTTATCTTAACCAAACTCTTTGCTTGCAGCTCTAATAGATGGGACTGAGATAGTGAGAATGAACAAAATAATGCTGTTTTTCTCTAAGACATTGTCTCCTTTTTGTTACTTAGGTGTCTCTATAAAGGTATTTGACATAGATCCAAACACAGGCACCCCATTAAAGGCTTTGGTACACTAGCAATCATACTGAAAGCTTCAGATGCCTAGTTACAGAACTGAATGCAGCCATCAACACACTCAGAAGTCCTCACATTGGGGAAAGAGATGACCACCGTCTTTCATCACCTCAAGCCATGTAAGGATGATCTGGAATCCACCCATGCCAACTGGCAGCCAGGCACACATCAACCTGCCCAGATTCTACACCTGTGGCAACAAGCCCAGTCGGACCAGCCGTTCTGAGAATGAGCTACTTGCCCACACACCTGCATCACAGTGGCAGACAAATGTCCTGCAAGCCGCTGCCTGCCACACTCCTACCCACACCATGCACACCTAGATGAACGCGCCTGGATATTCTTATTCACAAGGACAGAGACCTGACACTGTGCTCACACACGATCAAAAACAAAAACACATGTGGAATCATGCATCTTGTTCATCCAGAGCAGCAAAGCGCACTTATTATACACAGGCTTTCATGCCCCGCCCAAGACCCTTGGAAGAGTGGTTTGCTTTTCTCTGAGACATGCACAAACTAGTCCTTCAGCCCCGGGTGCATGCCCAGCGTAGATAAAACAGCAACTCGGCTGCAATCCGGTCGCTCTTTTCAACTCTTTTCTCCGCCTGAACTCCCAGGGGGCCGGGTGGCGCCGGGCGGCCACGTCCGACTCCGGTGCCCTCCCCGCCCCTGCCGCGCCACGGGGCGGGGCCCAGCCGGCGGCCAGGAAATGCCCAGGAGCGGGTGTCACCTGGGCAAGCCCGACGACGTGTTGATTCCCAGGATCGCCGACTTCCCGTGTCTGGGCCTCCGAGACCCGAGCCCGATCGCGCTCACCTGTTTCCCAGGAGCGGCCCCGGGGAGCCCTGGGACGCTCCCGGAACCGCTCTCACCCTTCAACTCCACAACCATGAGCAAGTTGGGCAAGTTCTTTAAAGGGGGAGGCTCTTCCAAGAGCCGAGCTGCTCCCAGCTCCCAGGAAGCCCTGGTTCGACTTCGGGAGACAGAAGAGATGCTGAGCAAGAAACAAGAGTACCTGGAAAATCGAATCCAGAGAGAGCTCAGCCTGGCCAAGAAGCACGGCACGCAGAATAAACGAGGTAGGCTCGGGGTCTGGCCCCAGGCGTGAACTCTCCCCCTCCTACCTCCAGCCGTTTCCTTGGGGACAGTCCGGTCTGGCCCACAGCACCTGTCCCCCAGGCCACCAGGTGTGCTCCCATGGCCTTTCTAGAAACTGGTAAAGACCTCTCCAGGGGCCCAGAGTTAGAGAGAGCTGAGCAAAGCACAATCCTAGAGGGCAAAATGTAAGGAGGCATCACAAATGTCCGTAATCAAGATGAGCAATATTTTTATGCAATATTTTAAAAACTCAAAGTTGATACAAAAGCATCCATAATGAACAAAATATCAATATTTAAAATAAAAACAGAATTGGTATTATTGATTATTTTCTGTTGCAGCTGGCCCTTATGTGTTCTGCACAGCCCTTCTTTATTTCAAATTCGTTCTGAAATGTGATGTTTTGTTCAACGTGGATTTTTTTTGCATTAATTTTGAATTTCAAAAATATTGCACTGAAATATTATTTATCTTGATTATTGCTTTTTTGGGTGCCCCCTTAAATTTTGCTCCTGGCTTGTCTCACCCTGGTCCAGTCCTGCTGACTCCAATGCTAAATATCAACTTTTCTGCCATGTGTTTGTATTTTGAATCACACATTTTAACTTGCTTGTAAATCCCCATTGAAATATATTCTAGTATGTTCTGGTTTCCCTTTTCCTTAGCTGTTGAAGACTTTAGTTGGCTGTTATGCAGTTGAGCTATTTTACCAAAAAAATAATGTCGGAGAATTAAATATTAATTCTATCACTGGCTTTTGCCACGCGGAAAGGACTTTAAGTCAGTAACGATTCTTGGTGATCCTCTTGCACCTTGAACCCTTTGTTCTTTGCCAGAGTTGATTGGTTTCTTCAGTGTATGGCTCTCTCTATAGAGAATAGATCTAAACAATACCCGTGGCACATATAAAAACCCAGCAAGAAGTTGAAGTGATTTGCTCTTGTAACACAAGTTCAGTGACAGACCCAGAAATAGAAGTGGCAATTTAGGACTGCTCACCACCAAACCCTGAACTTGCATCCTCAAGTTGGGCTTCTTGAGTCGTAATGAAGCCTTGGGAAGGTTTAGTTTGCCCTAAATGACCCTGCCATTGTTTAACAGAGGAAAGGAATCATGTCTCCTGGACTTGACCTTGAAAATCCTGCTCTTTCCATAAAAATGACATTTGTGCCCATTTACTACCAACAACGAAAAGGCCAAGTTTCATTTTCTTCTGCTCTTGCATCTCTTGTCCACATTATAGGCTGTTTTAGAGTTAAGTGCTGGTTTCTATTTTTACTTCGTGTCTGAAATATTTTGGGATGTTATTAAATGGCAATTTCTACAGAGAGACTATGCCAATATGACTTGCTAAAAAGCCATTTGTTGTTCTGTTCCTGGGTCCTTCCTCTTCAGTTTGATGGGTACTCTGACATTTGCTTAGAGTAGCCATCAAGGTACTCTGTCAAAGGTTTTTTTGTTTTTTTTCGATTTGTTAGCCACTTGGATCTATATGTAGCTTTATCTACAATGGTTGCTCAGTAAATACTGGCTTAAAAAAATCTGAAAAATGAAACGTCTGCTTCTATGAAGTGGTAGAAATACAGATTTGCTTTCAGAAGAAAAGAATGTAAAATAATATAACATTCTTGAGTTGGCAATGCACTAAATAAAGTGTCTACAAGTAGACTTTATAAAGACACCAAAAAAAAAAAAAAAGGCAACACTAATCAGGAACATCAATCTAACTTCCTTAAATCAGAGTAGCTAGAGATGTATCAAGTGCAAATAATCAATTGGTTTCAGAAAAGCTATTTATTTTTCATCATTTATCCATGGGAACTTCACTGGAGTTAGCCCAAGCCTGATTCTACAGTGGCCCTGGAAGTAGGAAGAGTCTGCTTAGCATGAGGCCATCTGTAATCTAAACTATGGAAAGAATCCAATCGCAGACCATGCGTTCGAAACACTGTCAATATCAGCATCTTCCAAATAAACCAAATAACTTCATATACATATGGTTACTGTTTTCCATTAGCCCCCAAGAAATATTTTCACACACATAATAAGGCCAAATATACTTAGTACTAAATGGGTCTTGGGCTACACAATGTCAGTGTCAGAATGGCCGTAATTTACCTGTTAATCAGAGTGACATATGTATGTGCAGTTAAAGTTTTACTTCTAGAGGTGGTTAGTCAGCTAACATGCTGTCAAGAATACTAGTTGAGTGGCCAGCTAGTATCATATCAGAAAGGGCCATACTCCCAGCCAGTACAAATTCTTCCATGATCTAGTTCTCTACAACAGAAGTTTTGACAGTTAGCATTCTCAATGTCAAAAATGGATTTTATTGGTAAAATAAGTAACTCTTAAATTAGCATAATAAATGTTAGAAATGGGATCTCACTGGTGAAATTGTGGGTATTCTAAACATGTGGTTTGGCTGAGATAGTTTAGAGATACTCCTTGCTCCCCACGTAAGAACAGGCATTAAGAATGTACTAGGTGTATAACTAACAACGTTAGGATGGTACCCGGGGCTTGATCAGATCAGTGTAGTGTCCAGTCCTTGGTTCAGGTGGATGTCTGAACTCCCACAGAACACAGCACCCTGCCAGGGAAGGTCGCTGTCTGTGTTCAGTGAGCCTTTCATATAAGGTGTATTAGACTCAAAGGCCATAGAGCTGGGACTTCACTGAGCTCATAAACAGGTTGAGAAACTTTTTTTTGCCTGCTTGCCCAATGTATGTTTGTTTAATAAGTGTATCTGCAGATCTGAGTCTGAAACTTGCTTTCATTGCAACTTGTAGCAAGGCTGTGCAGTGGTAGCTAATTCTTACTTCAAACCTCTTTGGCAGTTACCATAATCTACCAAAAAGAGCCTGAGTGGGCACCACCAAACTGGTTTTGCAACAGCCATGATATCAAGGCTCTGTTGATCTAAAAGAGGAACAATTGAAGCAAGATCTATAATTTGGTTAAACACTTGAGAAGAGCAGACATTCTTTAGTGCAGTTCATTCAGATTACTATGATAGAACTCCTGCTTTATATAAGCTAGTAATCTGCTTTGTGGAAAAGCAGATTTTTTTATATGTCACTTAATTTTTTTTCTATTTTTGCTGAGCACTGTCATCTAGAGCAGTTTTCAGTCCTGGCTGTATATGAAAGTCACCTTGATGCCTGTGGGATCCTGCCCTCATAGATTCTAATATAATTGGCTGGGGTGGGGTTTGGGCATCAATATATATATATATATATTTTTTTGCGGTCCGCGGGCCTCTCACTGTTGTGGCCTCTCCCGTTGCGGAGCACAGGCTCCGGACACACAGGCTCAGCGGCCATGGCTCACGGGCCCAGCCTCTCTGCGGCATGTGGGATCCTCCTGGACCAGGGCACGAACCCGTGTCCCCTGCATCGGCAGGCGGACTCTCAACCACTGCGCCACCAGGGAAGCCCAGCATCAATATTTTTTAAAGGTGCCCCCAGGTGATTCTGCCCTGTAGCCAGGGTCAAGGATGAGAAAACTAAATCCATGGTAATGTTAGTGGAGTAGAAATACAAGGTCTCTTAGTCTTGCAGTGCTTCCTACTCTTTCCATATCATGGCACCGATGGGCACCAATAATATTTGTATGTGTCACTGGGATAACCAAGGACCAGCAGCTCGAGGACTCTGGACACCCCAGGCTGGAGGCCTCAGGAACTGAAGGTATCAACATTTTAGTACATTGCAACTCCGTTCTGCCACACTAGTTGGTGGAACACCTTAGAGGTCACTGTTCTAACCTCCCTTATGATTTTTTTTTTTTTTTAAATAAAATCATTAAGAGATGGTCCCAGGGATTTGCTTAAGTGTAATATCCCTGTTCAGTTTTCGTCAATGTGTAACTATCTGGTAGAAAGTAACTTGGTGTTGTAGTCAAGAGCCTGGGCTTCAAAGCAGATAGCCCTGGGTTTGATTCCTGGCCCTGTCCTGCCACTTAGAAATGGTGTGACTTTAGACCATTTACTTGGCCTGAGTCTCAGTCTCTTCATCTGCATAATGGTGGTGATAAAGCTGATCCTCAAAGGTGTGACGATTAACGACATTACTGTGTAAAGCCCTCCATTCAGCACTTTATGTATATCACCCTTTTCGATAACATAGCTTTTTTTTTTAAAGCTGACATCCGTTTCCTAGTAAGATCCACGTACTGGCTCAAATTTGTCTTCTGGAATAACACGGAATAAATCTACTCCATCTGTCATGTGAAGACCTTTCACATAGTTGAGGACAGCAGTCACTTTCCTGAATCACCTGTTCTGCAACCCCTACCTCTGTCACTTCCTCAGTTACCCCTTCCCGTGCTGAGGTTTGCTCACCAGGGCAGGTCAGTCAGGGTGAGGTGAGTGAGGCCCTGGGAGTGAGTGCCCCTTGACATCCTCCCCCTTGGTACCGCTCTGCTCTCCCCTCACCCTGTGGTGGCCCTGTTGCTTACCTTTTCCCAGGCAGAACAAGAAATCCAAGTATGTAACTATGTGAAAAGGGGTGGATCCAGGCTGGAGTTATCACTAGGCCTCAGGCTGTTGGGAAGTGGACTTACAGAGGTGAGAGGTTGAGACAGTGAGGAAGTGAATTTGACCAAAATCCCTCCTCAGTTTCATTTCACAGGATTCCAGTGACAATGAGGAGCTGAGGTCATTCAGCGTCTTTGCCAGGTGTCTGTTTGGTGAAATGAGACCTCAAGGCAGAGAGTCTTGTGTGCATGGCTGGCTCACTTTGAGCCCTGAGGTGTTTGGGGGCAAGGATGAATTTGTTTTCAGAGTCATGATGCAGTTTGGGGCTTCCTTGGAGTCAGGATATGGGCACAGTCCCACTAGTTTTAGCTCAATGCTGGAATCTCTTGGGCTTTTTATGATAGTTGTCACAGAGCTGAAGTCTGCAATCTCAGACACCGGGGACCAGAAGAACTGAGTAAAGAGAGCCACATCGGTATCAGCTGGTTGAGTGCCAAACTAGGGAGGGCAAAAGCATGGCTCAGGTAATAGGAGACAGGCACAGACTGCAGGACCCAGATGGAAGTTCCCCTGGGAGATATCCCTTACCTAGCGACCTCTTTTCCTAATAGAATTTCTCAAAATGTGGGCCTCAGATCAGCTGCATCAGAAGCCCTGGAGGATGCTGGTTAAAATGTATACTCAGAAGGACACCCCTAAAAATTCTAATTTAGGGTTGAGTGTAGAGTTCAGAAACCTGAACTTTGGACAAGTAACTCAATGGTTCTGATGCAATTTGAGAACCTGTATGTATTATTTAATGGGCTGTTGAACTGGGAGGCACTATCTCTGCTCTCCTTTCTTCCTCACCCGTTCTGTTCTCTTGTTTCTCCTCTCCTCTGGCATCACTCAGATACCCGGATGAGAAATAAACCTCCCTCTGTGTTAATTGCGAAGAAACACTCCCAGAGCTTCTGACAAGTCATCTTATGCACCGGAACTAGTTTTCTTCAGGGAAGTGTATAGGGTACTATGATTCCACAATCGTTGTGCAGAGTCCTAGAGTCCCCCAGTATTCAAATTACAACCAGGCATCACAATGGTGTTCTGTTTGCCTCTGATTATCCAATTGTTGTACCACACTCTGTGTATTCTGGGGCCAGGGAAAAGAATTTTATTCCGGGGGCATCCAATACCTGGATCTTATTCTCAGGTCAACTGCCCATTTCTCTTCTGGAAAAGACAGATCAATAGAAATGCAACCCACCCTCAACCTCCACCCTCAATTTCCTCCCTCACCTCGGGAGCTCCCGTCAGGCTTTACCCCTGGTGGGGGGCACCTAAAATATCTGGACCAGTCCTGGGAGCTCCCTTAAACTCATTCCCTTAAACTGTAATTTTAAAACTTCTCGCTTTCTTAATACCTTCCACTCCCCTCTGAGCCCTGGCAAGGATCTACAACTGGACTTGGAAAGAATTAAAAATCCCAGCCAGATTTACCCTTCCCCGCCTTTTTAAAATCACTATTTTAAATTTGCATTCCATGTTTTACATGTATTTCTATTCAATATCATCTTATTTTCAGTTGCCTTAAAATTAAGATTTTAAAATTCCAATTTCATTGGCTTATATATGAGCCATTTCTTTTGGCTGAATGAGTCACAAATTTATTCAGCTGCCTTTTTTGTTGTTGTCCAAGAATTAAAATGTATTGAATAAGACAGAACCAAGGAAAGAAGCTCATGACACACCACTAGAGACTTCATTCCAGGATCACCTCTGCATGATAGCAATGATGTTTCATGTAAGATTCAGCTAAGGCATGGTTACCGGTTTGACACCTCAGCACTCAGTGAGTTCAATTATTCATCTAGCTATGAATACACCCGACCTCTATCTCTAGCCCACACCATCTTATTTCTCTAAGTTTTTTTTCTCTTTTCCCTAACAATGCCTCAGTATACCTTGCGAATTACATTCCTAAAACCAAACTATATTCACACACCTCTGGTTCACAATGCTGGTTTAATGAACTGGTAGTGTGTTAACTTCATCAGATTCACCTGGAAAGCTTTTTAAGATGCCACAGCAGGAGATTCTGTTTCAAGAGATCTGGGATAAGGTTTAGAATTCTGGTACTCATAGCTTTCTGGGTGATTTTGGTATGTATAAGGTTAGAAGGCCAGTGGGTGGTCCATATTTTTTCTTTGGTCATCATCCAGTAACCCAAAGAAAAGAAGCCCATGAGATTAGTTTTTGAACTAAATTTTCACCTTGTGAACTCGTATTGGCTTCTAGTTACCACTGGCTTCTTTTTTACTTCCTCAGAAACTAGAGTATAGAGTATATCTGTTCTAGAATCATTCTTTCAAGTATCTGTGGTACAAATTTTGACAGTTTGCTGACCTATCATGTTGGGTTGGCCAAAAAGTTCATTTGGGCATGGAAAAACCTGAGCAAACTTTTTGGCTAACCTATAGCTTCTTCTATGATGGTAATTGGGACTGTTTCTTGTGTTATATAACTTTACGTCTAGTTTATTCTTTTCCTTCATGAATTTGAAGCAATAGTATAGATATTGGAACATTCATTTGTTATTATTCTTCATTTAAATTCCACAAAGCTGGAATAGAACACCATATTTTGGGAAATATTTACATTCAGCAAAAATATAATTTTCCTTGATTTATGCTATTTTGTAGTTTATTGAATCAGCCACAATCAAATAGAATAAGGTAGAAGAGTTACTACTAACACCATGATTATGCCAAAATCATATGATTTATGCAGTTTCAAGAAACTACAACAGGAGATTACTGTGAACTGTCCTCACATGTACTTAGTATTACTAGTATGTTTCTCAGTATTTAGGACTATTTATTTCAGATCAGATTTTATTTTCAAGATAACAGAATAAAAAACAACTCGAAACACATAATACTCTAACCTATGCCTATGAGGCAAGACATCTGATTCTGAGTTTTAAAGTTTATGACGCTTTGCTTTGGGGGTCAGTTTTGGAAAGGGCATGAATAATTTATTTTGTTATTCAATTTTTGTAATATGCTTAAGTACACGTGAATCTATTTGTGCTCTTAAGGGACAAAAATTATCACAATCACTTAAAATATATAGATATTATCAAGGTTTTATTTTTTAAAACTACACTCTCAATCCTCTGCTTTAGCAAACTATAGCCAGAACTTATAGCATATACCAGTAATTTTAGTTTCTCCTACTTTTTCTGACTATAATTTTATAGAAGTTCTAACAAATGCGCAATTGCTGAAAAATTTGCAGAAGGTGAAGAAAAAAAAACACAAGAGTCTGGAATAAATATAAAGCAAATAGTAAGCCATTTCCTGAGTAACTGACTTTCTTGTACCAGAGATTTTAATTACTTACCTCAAACAAGTGGTATTAATAGAGAATTGCTTATTGGAAATATTTAGGACTTAGTACGAAGTTTATATGGTCATACTTTAAAGCAGTAAGAGCTCTTAAACCTGGACCAGTGGCTCTCTCAGCCCACTGTTAAGCCCTTTTCTCAAATACTTCTATCTTGCGGGAATTTCCAGTGAGAGAATGGGGAAGAGCTAAAGTCCTGCCCATCATCTGCTCTGTGCATCCTCCAGCACCTCTTCTCAATCTAGCAGTCTAGTGACTTAAATACCAACAGTGTAATTGTTACCCTCAAACAAAACAAACCCAAAAAGGCAAGCAAGGAGGAGTGGTGATTTTAAAAGTATAAGAAAGGAAAAGTTGATTATTCTCTGTTAAAATTTGGGAATCCTTGTATTAGAAGTTATTTAAAAACTTAAAATTGAATGTCAACCAGTGAGCTTAAATTAATAAAGTTTACATTTTTATATTTGGCTTACATATGATGTTAGAGAAATAAAATTGTGCGACCAAGCATTTGACAAGCATTTTGGACATTTCATTCTCTATTTGAACATGAATTTCTGGTGAATCTTTTTGGTTCTTTCACAGAGCGCTATATGCTGCACAGTCATAATGGGTGTGTCTTCTTTGCTGTAGCAGGAACATTGTTCAACAGGCCTTTCTCAGTGAGCAGTGCCATTTATATTACCATTCTTTTTGTATATTTCATTCATGTAAAATGAAAGTCAGTGTAACCTTGGAGTTTGAACAAAGATATTATCCTAACTCAGAACTTCTACTGTGTTGACTGAAGCAAGAAAAAAAAGTTATGATTATGTTAAGCCAATTTACACATATTTCAAAGGTCATATACACAAGAACCTATGTTTTATCATTTTTTGAGCAGTTTGACAACTTTTATTCATGTAAACTATATTTACGTAAACTATTATATTTGTTGAGTGTTTTTCTCTCACTTACATTTGAAAAACTAAAGAATAGTACATAGAGTTCATCACCAATGTCAAAGTAAACCTTTCTTCAAGAATTTAAGTTAGTAATAGTCACCTTGCTTTGAGGATAAGAATTATGTATTCCTCCAGATTTTTTTTTTTTATTCCTCCAGATTTGTTGGCCATAGGACCTCTGGGGAATAATCATAGAATCATAAGCAGTGGGAGCTAATGGGGGCTCTAGGGGTAAAGTGTGTTGGTTCTCAGGAGCACCTACAAGCCGTGGGCACAGTAGTTGGAACTATTGGTGCATCATATGAACAAGGAATACTTATTTACAAGTAGGAAATAGAGCCACATTACACACACACACACATATACACATAACACATATATACATATATAGATACATATATACATATACACACATGCACATATAAACACATGCATATACACATATTCGTATATACAGATATACACAAAGGTACACACGCAGCATACAAAATTATATCCATAGGTACCTATGTCTACCCTGTAGAATGAAGCATAATCAGCTGTTTACTGAGTTTTTCGATTTAATATTTTCTGGTTTCATGTTCATACTTTTTCCTCTATATTCTAGGCAATAGCAGGCCCATAAAAGTTACCAATTTGTGAGGGTACTAATAATACTAGTAGCAAGTAGAAAACTTATTCATTCAATTCGTTACATATTCTGCCTTGTCACTTAACTGGGTCTTTACAAAGAATGTCAAGTAGATTTTAATTAATACATTGGTATAGTGTTCCAATAACAAGTTAATTTTACTTGCCTGGAAATTGATCTTGGAAGCAATTCATTATGAAAAATAGGAATTTTGGTGGATATTTAAAATGAGTCTTTTTTATAGAGTGAAGTAAGTCAGAAAGAGAAAAACAAATATCGTATATTAACGCATATATGTGGAATCTAGAAAAATGGTATAGGTGATCTTATTTACAAAACAGAAATAGAGACACAGACATAGAGAACAAACGTATGGATACTGAGGGGGAAATGGGGGTGGGTGGGATGAAATGGGAGATTGGGATTGACATATACACACTACTATGTATAAAATAGATAACTATTGAGAACCTACTGTATAGCACAGGGAACTATACTCAGTGTTCTGTGGTGACTTAAATGGGAAGAAAATCCAAAAAGGGGGGGATATATGTACATGTATGGATGATTCACTTTGCTGTACAGCAGAAATTGACACAGCAGTCTAAAGCAGCTATACTCCAATAAAAATTTTTTTAATTTTAAAGAAAGGAAAAAATATAAAATGAGTCTTTTATGCAAGCATTTCTTCCTTTTTTGGCAACTGAAGTCTAATAGCCCTTTTAGGTCATGACCTTCCCCTCTCAGATTTATCTCCTCTATTAATCTCTTGGGTGACATCCTGGCAGTAAGAACTGCCTTATCTTCAAAAGTAAGTGTGAGCTTTTTAGGATGCGGAGAGGAACATCATTTCTGTTGGACAATAACTTCCATTTCCCTTGTCTCTTTCTATCTTTCTGCAGATGGCTAAGGCCACCTCTTTGTAGTCCTTTACACTTTATAATATTAATCAATCACTCTTTTTTTAACACAAAATTCAGTACATTACTGGATTGCTTACAGCAATATTCCTCTTCCAAATGCCCTTTCCTCAGAATATCTCTTGTTTACTTTCTCCAATCTCATTCCTTTTTTACTGTTTTCTGAAGCATCTGCTTTGCCATTGTATAATCCACTACATCATTTCTGTGGTCTAATCTTCTTTTAGCTTGCTATTTACCCTTTTTAATGACATTTAATATTGGCCAGACCTCTGAAAGTGTGATCTTACTTATAAGTTCCAGCTAGTGTGGCAAACTAGTGTGATTTGCTCTGGTTTCTCAGCCAGAAACTTTACATCATTTAGTAAAGAGATTGGCAGCAGGGGAGAGGGTCAGGGGCTAGAAGTAATATGTTTCATCATTCATGCTTCTTACTGGGCGGTGTGTTTGAACATCTGTGTAGACAGTCACCCTGGTTTCATTACCTTCCCTGTGAGGTCTTCCCTTACCCTCCAGAGAGAGTGTAGTGTGTACATTCCTCTGTGTATCCATCGTGCCTTGTACATGTCTCTTATTATTTTCCTCAATGTCTCCTATGCTACTTGAAGTGAAGGATGTACCTTATACAAGTTGGTATCCATGGAGATATCCATGGTGATATCCATGGTATCCATCCTGTAAGATGGTAGGTGCTTAATAAATGCTTGTTGAATGATGAATAAGTGATTGAATGCCCATTTTATATTTTGCCTCCTCTGAGATTGTAGCCTTATTTCTTTGCCCCTGCAGTGCCAAGCATGTGGTGGATCTCCAGTGCATACCTGTGGAGTGGCTGAAATGAATGGTTGAAGGATATTTTTTAAAAAATGACAAAGCCTGGGAAAAATTCATAATGGGTTGGCCCTGGACAAATAAATGAATGTTAGAATTTTCTAATATTTCCCCAGCTGTCTCCAATCTAACCTGTGACTTTGAACAGAAACATTTTGTTTTTATTCCACTTATGGAATGCTCATGGTGATGCTTACTCAGATTGTGTTTTTCGAGAACTATAATGAGTTGCCATAAATAGAACTATTGTTTGATTAATGAAGTGAGTTGTATGTGAGTAAGAACAGGGCTTACGTTGAAGTTTCTCAAATAAAACAACACGATTATGAGACTTCCCAGTTAAAAGCAAAAGAGGACATAACCAATTATGAGTGGCATGTCACTTAAGCACTCTCTGGGATTAAGTCTTCCAAGCTTCATCTTTTTAGGCCTTCTCTAGAAATCACCCGTTCCTGGGAGAAAGTAGAGCTGTCGTAATTCAGTTTCATATTTCACAGATAGGTTTGTTTGTAGCCACTAGATATGATAGTTCCTAAAATGTTCTTCTTTTTTTTGACAACTAATAGATGAACAATGCATGGATTTATACACCTTGAACAAGCAAAGAATAACAGATTGACCTTTCCAATCAAGATGCCCTATACATTATCTAAGCAATGAAACTGCAACTCTTTTCTGCTATTTGAAGTTATTTTTCATAGATGACTGAAAGCCTTCCTCCTCTGGCAATGTGGTAAAGTTGCAGAGGGCTAGTTGAATTTTGGTTCAAGTGGGTAATTCTTACATTTCAGTCCCATTTATCAATGGGCTGTATAGTAAGGGCTCTTCGTGTATCCCTTGGCAGCAGTACATACCGGACATTGTTCTGCAGCTCCGTCGCTGAAGGAACATCACTGTTATACAAAGAGACAAAACCCCTGGAAGTTTCTCCCCCACAAAAGAATACAGTAGATTCCTTTGTTTTAGAAAGAATGTTTTCCAGGTTTCATCAGCTGCCTAAAAGCACATGTAGGAGCTTGGCAGATTGAATTGCACATTCTACATAGGTTAAATTACACGCCTCGAAAAGTGTCCTTCTTTGATAAATCAGGAGTGATGCTATATTTGCAACATTTGTCGAATGTCTTTGAAAAAAATACAACTGTTTCTTTCCTAAATTGGTTATAGAAAACAAAGTTAAAGCTTGTCCATCTCATGGTGGGCACATGGCAACATCATTTCACATGAGAAACAGCTCACAGGGATACTCCTCACATACACCTCTTGACTCTTTGAAACAGAAGCCTCCGGTCTTAGTGTTTGGGAGAAACATACTGTGCCAGATAGAAGCCACAAGAAGTGTCAGGTGTCCTGGGGCCAGATTCAGCCATACAGAAATCATCTGTTTTGCTCACACAAGGTTTTTTTGAAAAATGTAGCCCAGCTTTTAAATTTGAAGGATTTGGGATGCAAATCCAGATCTCTTGCTTCTTTTGATCGTGTGGAAGGCTGGGCATGCAATCTGCATGGCAGCCAAGGACTGGAGCCCAGTGGTGTTGCTTCCATAGATCAGGCTTAATCTCTCCTGGTCTCTGGAGTTCCCACTTCTTCCTGTTGGCTCTTTGATACTGGAGCCAGTGTCCATGGCCATTTATTGTCACTCTTGCACTATTTTTTATTGTTATAAGGGAGGAATATTCCTCTATCTCTTTCTCACAGGTGAGAAAACAAAGAAGGCCTTTTCCCTTAACCTCTCTCTCTCTCCTTCACTTTCTTTCTTTCTTTTTTTTTTTAACATCTTTATTGGAGTATAATTGTTTTACAATGGTGTGTTAGTTTCTGCTTTATAACAAAGTGAATCAGTTATACATATACATATGTTCCCATATCTCTTCCCTCTTGAGTCTCCCTCCCTTCCACCCTCCCTATCCCACCCCTCTAGGTGGCCACAAAGAACGGAGCTGATCTCCCTGTGCTATGTGGCTGCTTCCCTCTAGCTATCTATTTTACGTTTGGTAGTGTATATATGTCCATGCCACTCTCTCACTTTGTCACAGCTTACCCTTCCCCCTCCCCATATCCTCAAGTCCATTCTCTAGTAGGTCTGCGTTTTTATTCCCGTCTTGCCCCTAGGTTCTTCATGACCTTTTTTTTTTCTTTCTTAGATACCATATATATGTGTTAGCATACAGTATTTGTTTTTCTCTTTCTGACTTACTTCACTCTGTATGACAGACTCTAGGTCCATCCACCTCACTACAAATAACTCAATCTCGTTTCTTTTTATGGCTGAGTAACATTCCATTGTATATATGTGCCACATCTTCTTTATCCATTCTTCTGTTGATGGACACTTAGGTTGCTTCCATGTCCTGGCTATTGTAAATAGAGCCGCAATGAACATTTTGGTACATGGCTCTTTTTGAATTATGGTTTTCTCAGGGTATATGCCCAGTAGTGGGATTGCTGGGTCGTATGGTAGTTCTATTTTGAGTTTCTTAAGGAACCTCCATACTGTTCTCCATAGTGGCTGTATCAAATTTACATTCCCACCAACAGTGCAAGAGTGTTCCCTTTCCTCCACACCCTCTCCAGCATTTATTGTGTTTAGATTTTTTGATGATGACCATTCTGACCGGTGTGAGATGATATCTCATTGTAATTTTGATTTGCATTTCTCTAATGAATAATGATATTGAGCATTCTTTCATGTGTTTGTTGGCAATCTGTATATCTTCTTTGGAGAAATGTCTCTTTAGGTCTTCTGCCCATTTTTGGATTGGGTTGTTTGTTTTTTTGATATTGAGCTGCATGAGCTGCTTGTAAAGATGCTACCACAAAACTACTAGAGCTAATCAATGAATTTGGTAAAGTAGCAGGATACAAAATTAATGCACAGAAATCTCTGGCATTCCTATACACTAATGATGAAAAATCTGAAAGTGAAATTAAGAAAACACTCCCATTTACCATTGCAACAAAAAGAATAAAATATCTAGGAATAAACCTACCTAAGGAGACAAAAGACCTGTATGCAGAAAATTATAAGACACTGAGGAAAGATATTAAAGATGATACAAATAGATGGAGAGATATACCATGTTCTTGGATTGGAAGAATAACATTGTGAAAATGACTGTACTACCCAAAGCAATCTACAGATTTAATGCAATCCCTATCAAACTTCCACTGGCATTTTTCACAGAACAAGAACAAAAAATTTCACAATTTGTATGGAAACACAAAAGACCCCGAGTAGTCAAAGCAATCTTGAGAACGAAAAATGGAGCTGGAGGAATCAGGCTCCCTGATGTCAGACTATACTACAAAGCTACAGTAATCAAGACAGTATGGTACTGGTACAAAAACAGAAATATAGATCAATGGAACAGGATAGAAAGCCCAGAGATATACCCACGCACCTATGGTCACCTTATCTTTGATAAAGGAGGCAAGAATATACAGTGGAGAAAAGACAGCCTCTTCAATAAGTGGTGCCGGGAAAACTGGACAGGTACATGTAAAAGTATGAAATTAGAATACTCCCTAACACCATACACAAAAATAAACTCAAAATGGATTAAAGACCTAAATGTAAGGCCAGATATTATCACACTCTTCTAGGAAAACTTAGGCAGAACACTCTATGACATAAATCACAGCAAGATCCTTTTTGATCCATCTCCTAGAGAAATGGCAATAAAAGCAAAAATAAAGAAATGGGACCTAATGAAACTTAAAAGCTTTTGCACAGCAAAGGAAACCATAAACAAGACCCAAAGACAACCCTCAGAATGGGAGAAAATATTTGCAAATGAAGCAACTGACAAAGGATTAATCTCCAAAATTTACAAGCAGCTCCTTCACTTACTTTCATTACCTGCTTCCTCCTTCAGAGTTTAGGTCTCTGATTCAGGCCAATGGGTAGTTTGCGGTATGGAGATTATAGTGTAAGTTGAGATCTCACATCTTGGTGAATTTTTAAATTTCTCCCAACTATTTTGAGGGGCAGAAACCATATGTTAATATAGGCATTCAAAATTGTGTCCAAACCAGAACTTGTTATTATTGTGTCAGCTGTGCCGTGCAGCTTGTGGGATCTTAGTTCCTCGACCAGGGATTGAACCTGGGCCCTTGGCAGTGAGAGCACAGAGTCCTAACCATTAGACTGCCAGGGAATTTCCAGAACTTATTGTTATTAATAAAAAATATTGACAAGGTTGGGCATTATATCATGTGGCTCCCAAAACATAGTTCTGAAATCTTGTGAAGAAGATGATGGTAATGATGAAGATTTGTAATATTTAGTAATCACTCACTATATGCCAGGCTAATTTCTTTACATATGTTATTTCATTTAATCTTTAACAACTGCATGAGTTATATTCACATTTTCCAATAAGCAGCTATGTAAGGCCACGCAGCAGTGGGTAGATGGAGCCTAGATTTGAAAGGAAACCTGACTCCAGGGTACAATGTTCTATTGTCATCTTCTAGGTGTTATTTTTATTGTTATTATTATTGTTCAACTGAGGGAGCATCATTTAAGGAGAGTTAAGGTCACATTCCAAGGTTATTACACAAAGTTTTTAATTGGTAGAGGTAAGATTAAAATGCAATGCTAGTGACTCCAAAGTCCCATCTTTTATACCAAATTGTATTTTTCAATTTACAGAAAGTAATCTAAAATTAATTGTTACTAGGAAGCATGGCATTTTTTTTAATGAAAAGTTTTTAAAATTCTCAAAAAAAAAAAAGAAGAAAATACTTTTGGGTCAATGGGTATAGTTAGGTTCCAAATAAGTACGGACACTGAACCAGCCTGACGAGATAGGAAAGAGACAGACTTTGAACCTTCCACCTCTGAGTATGTTGGGTGGGGATATGTATTTGGAGTTTAGCTTCTTAGGATACTCTGCTGTATAGTATTATGTACTGTACCATTGAAATGCAGAGCTGTTTTGTAATATTATGTTCCTGTTATGGTGAGTTAGGGTGAAAAAACAGGTAACTTGTTGCTCGGAGGTCTCAGAAATAAGATATGCAATCTCATTAATGAATGACTGTTATATAAATCACTATTATTAATAGAAATAATATCTAGTTGCTCAGTCTCTACTGTGTACAGGTACTTTATAAGGTGGTTTCCATAAATTATCACTAGCTCTTAGAACAATCACCCTGCCTCTTGGGGATTATGTCCACTCTTCCAGAACAGCAAACTGAAGCTCAGAGAAGGAAAATGACTTATCCAAGAAGAAAAGTGACTTATCCAAGAATATACATCTATTAAGTCATGGAAGAAAATTTCACACTCTGACTTTGAAGGCCATACTCTTTCCATTATACCATGCTGTCATGGTGCACAAAATTATCAAATTTATTCATTCACCTTATCTTCTCTAAAATGGACCAATAATAGTATTTACTCTTGTAATTTTTTTGTGAGAGTTAATGATATAAATCACATAATGCACATAAAACACTTAACACCAGTTTGGCATCTAGCAAATGCTCAGTAAACATCGGTTTTTGTTATGTACAGTATTTTGTTGGCCATGTGCCAGGAACTGGGCCAGGTGCTGGGGAAACAGATGGATAGGATTCTGTATCTTTCCACACAGGGCTTATAATTAGTGTAGGGGAAATGGAGTAGAATACATTTTACAAAAATTATAATCCAATGTAATAAATGTCATAGTGGGTGTGGATCTCCAGGAAGAGTGATAGCACAGAAGGTCAGCTGGTCATATTCCTGCATTCAGGAGAAAACCCTCACACAGCTCTGGTCATTCACGTGAAGAGCCTCTCCACAGTGATATTGAATGATATTGTAGAAAGGCCTTTGTGCCAGTTGTTTTTTTAATTATTTTTTTAGTTCTCTCCTAAAGGACAGATTAAATAAATAAATAAAAGCTGTTCTTTAAATTAAGTGTTAGTGCTATTCAGCAAGGACTGAAATTGTGGTGTTGCACCTGGGGAGGGAAGTAGAGCAGAACCGAGGTGACCCTGGACCTTCACAGTGGACAGAAAGGGGCGGGGAAAGAAAGTTACCACTCATGAGAGAAATATAGAAAAATGATCCACACCTAAAAAGCCTTTCTTTGGCAACTGTAAGAATCCCCAGCCTGTCTGCTTCCTCCCTACCCTTGGAAGGAAGCCTGCCTGTTGGCATGCCCCACCTGCTTCTATAGAGCTCTGGGCAGCCTTCTCTTTCAAGAGAGAGACCTCATGGAGAAACACTCTTATGTAACTACGATTTCAACAGTTATTTACACTGTTAAACTACAGTGTTCCCTGGCTTATTTTCTTACTATTACTTTTTGTATCCTATATTGTTCTTTCTTGGATTTTTAAAAAAAAATTTACTGGAGTAAAAGTATTTTTTTTTTTTTTGGAAACAGTGCATAGTTATAAATTCTCTGAATGCCTGTAGGTCTAAAAATGACTTCATTTTGTTTCAGACTTAAATAATAGTTTGGATTTTTACAGAATTCTAGCTGCAAAACGTTTCAAAAATTTTAAGACACTATTCCATTGCTGTTGGATAGCCAGTATTTCAAACATTTAATAAAAATATCAGTCTCATTCCTTTGTAGATAATCTCTTTGCTTGTTTCTCCTCTGGAAACATTTAAGATTTTCTATTTTTTTACCTTGGAGTTACAAAATTTCACTAGTATAGGTCTAGGCATGTGCATTTTATTTTTTGCTTTTCCCATCTAAGTGTTCAGTGAGTATTTTTATTCTGAAGAATCGTCTTCCTTCAGCTTAGGGAAACCGTATTCTTTAATTTATTTATTACTTCTTTCCCCACCATTGTTTCTATTTTCTTCTGAAATCATTATTTATTCTTGTATTATTATCCACACTCCCCCTGAAACATTCTTTCTCTTTTGAAATTCTTGTAAGACGGATGTTGGATTCCTTGGCTCTGTCCTCCAATATATCAACTTATCTCTCTTTTCATTCTATGTTCTGGGAGAATTCCTTAACTTTATATTCCAGGTCACTAATTTAGTCATCAGTTATATTTATTCTACTTTTCAACATTTTAATTTATTTTTTTAGTTATGTTTTTAATTTCTAAGAATTTTTTCTTGTTTTCTAGTTGCTCATTTTTATGGAAGCCCATTCTTGTCTTATAACACAACAGCCTCTTGATCTCCCTGAAGATACTAATACAAGTTTTGTTTTTAACATATTCTATTTCCTACATTATCTCTCTTCTCTTGGGTTCATGACAATGTAGGATACAAGAAGCAATAGTAAGAAAATAAGCCAGCAAGCTCTGTTAGTTTAGTGTAAATAACTGTTGAAATTGTATCTATGAAACTTACTGCACTTAAGAAATGTTTCCTTAAATATTGAAAGAATGATTTAAAAAACTGGTAATCATCTGGAACTAATAAAAGCGAGATTATTTCAATCAATTATTGTGGGGTTTGGGGTGATAAGGCAATCTTGTTTGGGGACAATACATTTTATACATACTGATTAATTATAGATTCTGATTTATATTCAACATGGATAGAAAACTTAAGTTTAATTATATGTGTATATTTTAAATACAAGTGTATCCATTAGAATAATTTAGTATATATAACTATCCCACAATTAAAGGGGAATAAAATGGACACATGAAAATTGATCAATCTATATAAAGACAAGAAAGCAAAAAGAAAATAAAAATCATAACCAACAGAAAACACAATAAATATGATAGTAAAAAGACCATACTAGATGATATATCAGTTATTACAGTAAGTGAGAATAACTTAAAAACTTACATTAAAAGTGGGAGACTATCTGAATGGTTAAAAATAATCACACACATTAAACACTCAAATATATGCTATCTGTAATAGGCAATATCAAAAGAGAGCAAATTAAAAATAATTTTGAAATTGAGGTCCATGTAAAATTATTACAGGCAAATTGTAATAAAAAGAAAGCTGAAAGATTAATTCTATATTAAACATTAATATTAATATACAAAATATAAATTTTAATATAAAATATTAACTTTATATTAAATATTAATTTAATAGAAAACAAAATGCAATTTGAGGCAAAGGTTAAATGGAGATCAAGTAATATTGATTCATAGGTCATTAATAAAATCCAGCAGGAAAGTATAATGGCTAGAAGTCTTAATGCACCAAACAAAAAGCATTGGAATAAATATACTGAATCTGTTGGAAGTACAAGAAGAAATTGACCAAAACCATTAGAAAAGAGCCTTCCCTCAGAACCCTCTGTTGCAATAACTTACATATTTCACTCTGAAACCATAAAAATATTTGTGTTCTTTTGTCAATTCCATTTAATTATTTCATATTAGCATTCTGCTGCTGCTGTTTTCCTGCATTCTCACTAAATGCCTTATCAAAACTCACATTTTAGGGCCTATTTTTCAGGGTGCCTTCCAAGGTGCCATAGTCAAAAGAACTCTCTTAGTGTTGTGATTTTTGAAAGAAGCACATAAGATTTTGCTAAGTGTTAATGGGAGGGTATTTGGATACCATTTCTCTGAAGGCACCAGTTTTTTCCCTCACCAGTATGCCATCTAATCCTTGAGAATGACTCTACAGTGTTGATTTTATGGACACTTATGATTAGATGTAACCTTACTGATCATCTCATAGTCACTTCAGACCAAGACAAGCTTGGCATCCTAGGCTTTGGACTGTTACTGACTACCTTCAAGCAAGTCATATAACTTCTCTGGGTCTCAATTAACTTGTCTTTGAAATAAGAAAATAGGGCTAGAATAGATAGTCCTTAAAATTCTTTCTTTCTCTAAAGTTTTATTTTTCTTATTACATGATATTTATTTCTATTTTATCTATTATTTTTCTAAAATCCAATATTAACAGAAACACCTCTGTGGTATATTTTATAGACTATGAAATTTTGACTTTTCATCTACTGACACTTGGCAGATCTTTGGAAGAATAACAAAATGTTTAAGGAAACAGTAGCTGGTACAAGCAACTGAAAGGATAGATGCTACCCTTTAGTTTTTTATTTGGTATCCTCTTTGGTTTCAACAATACTGATTACATGGTTGGGGCTGAGTAAACATCTCAGCAAGTGTCTTGAGTGAGTGATTGGCTCTCTCCTTATAAATGTGGCTTCTCCCTTATTTAGCTGCATTACAGGCACTAAAGAGAAAGAAGAGGTTTGAGAAGCAGCTCACTCAGATTGATGGCACACTTTCTACCATTGAGTTCCAGAGAGAAGCCTTGGAAAACTCACACACCAACACGGAAGTGTTAAGGAACATGGGCATTGCAGCAAAAGCCATGAAAGCAGTTCATGAAAACATGTGAGTGACTTTTGTCTCCCTCTGAGCCATAAATTCCCTCAGTGCTTTGGAAGTATATGATGATCTGCACAGGAATGGGCTTACTCATTTGAGACTCTTTGACATGTTGGAATAGAATGTTCCCACAGAGAAAGAGCAGAAGTAATATTGGCAAAAGAAGAAAAAGACCATGAAAAAATAAAGGACATTTGTTTTGCCCTTAATGTTTCCCAGTTGCCTCACTATTGTTTGACACTCCACCTGCAAATATTTTCATTCTATAATTTTTAAAAAGCTTAAATGTTAATATCTGTGAAGGTGTTAGAACTATACAACAGTGGTTGTCCAATTTTGGGGGGACTCAAAAATCACTACTAATGAGAACACAGATGCCCAAGCTCCTTCAAGAAAAGTAAGGATTGGGTCTTTTTGTTTTTAACCAAGCTCCCCAAGTGATTCTGATACTAACCAATGTTTGAGAACCATTGACATAAAATAGTAGATAAAAGCATGGATGTGGGGTCAGATTTTCTGGACTATAATCCCAGATCCTGCTGACTGTCCTTGGGCAAATTACTTTGCCTCTCCCTGAGTCAGTTTCCTTATCTGTAAATTGGAAATAATAATAGTACTTACCTCATGTTGTTATTGTGAAATTCAATGAGATTCGAGATATACTGCACTTAGGAGTTCCTGGCACAAAGTAAGCACTTAGTAATCTATATTCATAGTGGCAGTGGGGCTAACAATTTGCTTTATATTCACACTGAGAATCAATGTCTGGGACCTAATCCTTTTCCAAAGTTAAATATCATAGTGAAGTTTGGACCAAAGGTATGCAAGGGCAAAGAGTGATTGAGGAATGAGGAGAAGCTTCCATGGATGGGAAAAGGTGGAGAGACAGAGGCTGGGGTCAGTGAAGACATCTTTGCTAACATTTTCTTGCCTTGATAATCAATTGACAATCAGCCATCATTTTGACAGCTTCTGAGAGATCATTCAGTTCATTATCAGAGTCACAGTCCTATATTGTTGCTGTAAGCTGGGTGCTAAAATGTATTACAAAATCATAGTTTTTCTCTCCGGGTAGTTTAGCAGCATCATCCCTGGGTGTTCCTTTTGAGAAAAATTCACTCCCAGGCCCAAACTTTAGCTGTACCTTTCTCATATGATTTTTAAATAAATAATCCTTGTATGTTTGTTATAAATATAAGAATTGGAAATAAGGGGTGATAGGAGGATGGCAAAGTATTCTTTTTGATTACTACATGAAATTATGTCAAAATACTCAGCTTTTCCCATGTATAGAGTCTGGAAAACTTGTAAAAGATTTATTCCATTGGGAATCAAAATTTCAGTGTTAATTGCTTAATAATGAGGAAAATTGTCACTTCTCTGGTATCCAATCAATTTGGACTAGCTTCAGAGTTGGAGGAATGATTCAGAGACAAGGTACTGGAGAGGCAGCTCAGATGCTGGCATTCGGACACTGGCAGCTTCAGTGGGTGGTTGGAGGCCAGTGGGACTTGGGTGCTAGAAACTGTCTTGAAAGCAGCTGTCCGTCCTGGGCCTGTGATTCCTTTGCTGAAGTTGCTGATTCTTCTGAGGGCTTCATAGGCCTAATCCTGCTCTCATCGGTAATCTCTCAGACCATGAGCAGCTATGGGAAAGTTCTCAGGGAGCCAGGACCTCAGACATACTAGGCAGTCTAGAAAATAGATCTCTAGTTCCAGAGTTCACCTTCTACAAAAAGCTGCCTTGATAGCAGCTGCTGAGAGCTGCCCGAGTGTATCTTAGTCACAGTGGTCCTTGGTCGCCCATGGTACCACTTCCTGCAGAGTTAATACATGGCAGCATATATTTAAATTTTACATATGCCCTACCAGAAAAAATTTCAAAATGGGTCTACAAATATTGTTAGTTATCAAATAATTTGCCCTCTAGTGACCCCCAAATGTAATGGCTATCAACTTAATTTAATTTACATAATTTAAAATATATTTACATATACAGAATTATTAATTTTTTTGAAATGCAAATTCTTAAAGTTGATAAGTCTTATCACCTGGAATGTTCAGTATCCTACTGAAATAACTATCCTACTGAATAGTTTACTATACTACTGAAATAAAAATAAGAGTTTATATTAAATTGACTCATTTTTCTACTTTATATCTAAGTTCATAATTTTAAAGTAAAATTCTAAGCTATTTCAATAAAATATTATTTCCCAGGGATCTGAACAAAATAGATGATTTGATGCAAGATATCGCAGAGCAACAGGATATTGCCCAAGAAATCTCAGAAGCATTTTCTCAACGAGTTGGATTTGGCGATAACTTTGATGAGGTGGGTGACACTATATAGAGAATGGAGTATGGTGGCCGCTAAAAAAGACAGCTTCCCATCATATGGAGCAAGCAGGTTTCCTTACACATTTCCTTAAATATCATTAAAGAATAAATTTCTTAGAAAACTACCTGTCTTAAGAGGGAAATGAAGTGTTGGTAGCTCTGATTTAAAGGAAAGATTAATATAGTTTGGCAAATAGCCCCCTAATTAAGTTTTCAGCTATTAAGGAAAAGCAGCATGTGATTATGTAAAGTTAGTGACTTTTAATGGTTGAAGCCTAAAACCCCATTACGAAAAATTGAGTGCTTGCACATCTGGGCAAAACAAAGCAGACTGTGTCACTCTGCAAGAAACAGATCATGCTCGTGTTAAATTAGAGGTTAGGCTGCCTCTGTTCATTACTTAGGCTATGAAACTAAATAAATGTGGAGTGACATTATTAACACACACATTCCATTGAGATTAATCAGTCAAATAATACAGGCTATAATTATAATGGTGGTGTCTGCACTGTGAAGTTCAATTGTTCTCTTCAAAGTACACACAAAGTATACACAAATTTTGAAACATTTCCAATTCTCAGATTACCATGGCAAAGAATCTGACTTCCTACGTTCATGTAGTGTTAAAAATGGTACATCTAATAAGTAAGATGTAGTTCCACAGAATCCTTGAAAGTGAGAATTGTGTGTCAACAGCTTTTTTTTTCTAGTTTTGTTTTATTTTATTTTATCTTTCTCCATTCTACTTTTTTTTAAATTGAAGTATAGTTGATTTACAATGTTGTGTTAGTTTCAGGTGTACAGAAACGTGATTCAGTTATACATACACATATATCTATTTTTTTTCAGATTCTTTTCCCTTGCAGGTTATTACAAAATACTGAGTGCTGTCCCCTGTGCTATACAGTAGGTCCTTTTTGGTTGTCTCTTTCGTATACAGTAGTGTGTATACGTTAATCCCAAACTCCTAATTTATCCCTCACCCTCCACTACTTTCCCCTTTGGTAACCATAAATTTGTTTTCTATTTGTTGTCTGTTCATCTGTTTCTTCAATAGCTTTTTAAAATAGTATAGATCAGGGGTTGGAAAAATGTGGCTTTCAGGCCAAATCCTCCCAAAGTTCTGTTTTTATATGGCCTGTTGAACAAGATGGTTTTTATATGTTTAAAGGATTGCAGAAAACAACAGCAGCAGTGACAATAGCAACAAAGAAGCCTACGAGACAGAGACCATATGTGGTCTGCAAAGCCAAAAATACTGCTGTCTGGTCCTTTCCAGAGAAAGTTTGCCTATCCCTGGTTAGACTAACGAGCACCTAACGAGTGCACTGTGACATGGTGGAAAGAGCTCCGGGCTCAATAGGACATCTGGGTTCTGCCATTTATTACTAAACTTTGTGTAAGTCCCTTTACTTTTCTGACCCTTAGTTTTCTCATTCATAAAATGAAAATGACTGGATTCCTAGACTATCTCTAAAGTTTCTTAAATTCTAAAATTCTTTTATCAATGAATAAATAAGTGTATGATACCTGAAGTCTGAAAATGATGGAGATGATTATTCTGTCACCACATATTTGTTAAAGAAAATATCAATATCTTTTCAGTGCTGTTGGTAACCATCAAGCATTATTGGCGATTCTGGGCATACATTCAGTGTAGGATAGTGTGTTCTGCTACTACTACATTTGCTATATTTGTTCTTAATTGTCTTGTGAGCAGAAATAGGATATCAGAGTATTCATGTTGAAGGTACATTATTCATTCAGCCTGTGGAGCACCATAAAGCCCACAACTACACTGACCACACTATTTCACATGGCCTCATGCTATACATTTTCATGTTTATTTCCTTTTCATGAGGTAGATATAATGGTGGTCAGACAGTCATTCAGCTTACTGTATGTCTGATACATGGTAACTTGATCGAATGCTGTGGTTGGCTTAAGGATCTCCACTCTTGGCCCACAGTATTGTTACTCTCATTTTAATATAGAATAATTATTTGTTTCTGTGCCTTTCTCCTACATTCAATATGCTCCTTAAATGTAGGGACTGTTGTTTGGACTTTGTCTCCCCAGCCCTGAGTTCAGCCAGGAGTGAGCTCTCAGTAAATTTGTTCTATGATGAATAAATGAAGAAATCTCCTTGGTCGAATATAAGAGTGTCTTAGGTCATTTCTAATAATGACAACCTCAGAATTCTAATGATGACAAATTTAGTTTTGACTCCCAACTTCTCTCAGGGGGGTTGGACTCAACCTGAGGACACTTGGAGCCAGTTAGACATGATCTATTCATCTCAAGTCATCTCATATCTGTCATAAGGTGACTTTTACTCTTAAAGCCTCAAACTAGACTTGCCTCTCTAAGGTTGTTGGGGCAGATAATAGTTTAAGATTAAACCAGACTCTGGGGCTATTGCTAAAAGAAAGAAATACAGTGTACCTACCTTGAGTTGAAACTTTCTTAACTAAGACACACAGCATGATATTTACTAGTTTTGGTAATTTGACAAAGGAACAATAATATTTTTGATTCTTTTTACTTTTGGTATGTTATGGTTTTACTATACCTGTTGTTTTATTTCAGTAGCATTAGCCCAAATGAAAATATTTATTTCCTCTAGTTAAATTCTCACAGATTCTTAATTCTTAACACTAGAAAATAAAAGATACATTGGAAAAATTACAGGCAAGGTGTAAATTTCCCAGAAACTGTGGAGGTTATATATTCAGCTAGCACAAATTACTTGAAAAACTGTTGACTGAAGTATTATAAGATTAACTACAACAAATTTGCACAACCCCAAATATTCATATTTTAATTATTGCTCAGTGTTGCAAAAAAGACTTAGTCTTAAAATAAATATTCCATTTCACTGGGTTCTCACATATCAATTGGGTAGCAGATGTTCTTGTTATTATGTTTGAGGAAATCCACTTCTTGAAACATTAGCTCCCTAATTCTTTCTTTTTCCTCTGTTCAGGATGAGCTGATGGCAGAACTTGAGGAACTGGAGCAGGAAGAATTAAATAAGAAGATGACAAATATCCGACTTCCAAATGTGCCTTCCTCCTCCGTCCCAGCACAGACAGCCAGAGTACCAGGTCGCATGTCAAGCACATCCTCCTCTGCACATCGATCCCGAGCAGGTCTCTTCCCCACCTCAACCACCTGTGGTCAAATAATTACCTGAAATAATAGTCAGGCCTATCCCTTTTAGCACTTATTTTTCATTGCATAAAATATACCTTTTAGTACATAATTCATACCTGTTTTCTGTGCTGAAAGTATAAATGTCACCAATTACTAATTTTTATCCATTTTTGTTTGTTTGTTTCAGCATCTTCCAGGAGGGCAGAAGAAGAGGATGATGATATCAAACAATTGGCAGCTTGGGCTACTTAAAACAGAATTTTTGGACACTGAAATTAATGAGCTGTACATAAGACACAAAAAATGTTTTTACCAAATATAGAGGTTAACAAAGATTCTGTTTTATATTTATACTGGATGAATAATTGTCTTTTAAGCCTCATAGGTAAAAGTTAAAAAAAAGGAGTCATGTGTAGATTTAGGATCCGGGATGGAATGGGACTTCCTGGTAGCATTTTGGAGGATCTCTCCATATTGATGGGAGGGGGCATTCTACCTTGTTCACTATTATATTATTTCCAGTCCTGGCACATAGTTGGTACTCTCTATATATTTGTTGAAAGAAAACTGAATTCTATGAACATATAAAACATATAACAGTTTATAAGCAACTTAAGAGTGGTATGTTTAGGAAAGATGGGGAAAATAACTTTCTTTCCTATGAGAATGCAAGTTTGCTGTGTGTATCCATGTTGTAGCCTAGGGTGAATGTATAAGAAACGTATCTTTGGGGCTTACCTGGTGGCGCAGTGGTTGAGAGTCCGCCTGCCGATGCAGGGGACATGGGTTCGTGCCCCGGTACGGGAGGATCCCACATGCCGCGGAGCGGCTAGGCCCGTGAGCCATGGCCGCTGAGCCTGCGCGTCCAGAGCCTGTGCTCTGCAATGGGAGAGGCCACAACAGTGAAAGGCCCACTTACCGCAAAAAAAAAAAAAAAAAAAAGAAACGTATCTTTTATAGGAGACATGTTTGTAGAGAAGTCTTGTGTGAGTCTATACATAAATAGTTTCACTTGAGTTTTGCAGTTTAAAATCTTAAAGGAGTTTTAATTGACATTTTTTATGCCAATTAAGCTTGGAATGGGACAATGGATGCATTTCCCAAAATGTCTGAAAGCACTAACAGCTTACACTGCTGAGCGAGAATCTCCTGGGTGTAATTTAGTCACTTAGGGGGCTGCATTAACATTCCCAGTCCATTATGATGCTGTTATGGCTTCTGCGTGCTAAATATGTGAATATTCATTCTTTTCTGTTTTGTGCTCTCTTGTACATTTATTTACACTTTACATCATATTCCTTGTAAATACATAAAAATATAGGAAATTAAAAGCATATCTTGAATAAAGTTTTGGCCGTAATGATTTTTAAGTGAAAGTACAACATTATGTATTGTCCATAATGGTTCATGGACCATAAAATGACAAACGTCGTTATAGAAAATGGTCTAGTAATTCCCCACATTTGCTTAGGGAATACAAGGTCTAATGGGATGGAAAGAACACTAGACCTGGAGGTAGGAGTTCTGGATTCCATCTCCTGCTCTGACACTAACACAGTACAGCTAGGCAAGTCATACACTCTTGTGTCTTGCCTTTGTGTCTTCACTGGGAAATCTAAGGGTTGGACTTGATGATGTCTAATGGTTCCATCTTGCCACAGGCCTTTTGCACATGCTGTTTTTTCTTAGCAGTCTTCCCACCCTCCACAACACAGATACCACATCTTACTTATCCCTTAAATCTTAGAGTGTCCTTTGTTTTGGTAAACTTTTCCTGATTGCACAGACTAAATCAAGTCTCCCTGTTATATGCTTTTGTAGCACTCTGCTTTCTCTCCTATCATCTATCATGGTTTATGTTGCATATTTACTTGAACAATCACTTTATTATTCTTTTTCACTGCTGGGCTGTGGTAATTTGAGGTCATAGACTGTATCTCTTCCAGTTCAATCCCACTGTGTATCTCTGCACAGTCCCTCCCATACAGTTGGCATTTAATAAAGATTTGTTAAATGAATGACTATTAAATTTTTACATCTTTTGGGTCCTGATAGAATAACAGGAACTGGATTTACCTTCTACCATCAAATAACTAGAAAACTGGACAAAATATTTGAAACAACAGTTTCCAGCCAGTTGACAGCAGGCATCACTAGACTGTGATTCTTGAGAGGGAAACAAATGAAAGGAGTACTTCCAGTCCCAGCTCACTCCTTTCACAGAGCCTGGTGGTCTTACCGAGTGGAGGAAATCTATGGGGGGAAATTCCTGGAAAGGAGGTTGCTGCAGAGAGAAAGAGAGAGAGAGAGAGAGCATGCTGGAGATCTGCAGAGAGGTCTCTTCAAGTCTTTGGCTCAGAACTGATCTGTATACATGTATGAGGAAGCTACTGAGGACAGGAATAACCACTGGAAAGAAGTAGGCAGATCAGTCCACAGAGCTCACACAGGGCTAGGAGTAGTTTGTGTTCCCACTAGCCATAGGGGAAAGACCTCCTACTACAGGGGCATCAGATTGAGTCTTTAGAAGGGTATTGTCTCACTAGTGAGGTCAAATTATGCATAGACTAAAGGCTGTTCTGTGCTCACCCTAAAAAGCTTAAAAGCAAGCTTCAAAATGATGAAATGATTCCAAGTAACCAACCTGCATTCCAGAACAAAATCCCCAAATGCTTAAAGGAATATAAAAGCTAATAAGTACCAACAAAAAACAACTAAAATAAAACTGGCACCCAACAGCATAAAATTCACAAAGTCTGGCATCCAATAAAAAATTTTCAGGAGTGCAAAGAAGCAGGAAAATACAACCCATAACCAAGAGAAAAATCAAACAGTAAGAACAGATTCAGAAATGACACAGATGATGGAATTTGAAGGCAAGGGTTATTAAAACAGCTATTATACATATATTTCATAAGTTCATTAAAATTACTATAATAAATATACTCCCTATGTTTGAGAAAGAAGAGAAAAGCATGATCACAATGAAGAGAGAAATGGCAAATATGAAAAAAAGACCCAAATTGAAATTCTAGACATGAAAAATACATTATCTGAAATGAAAATACAGAATATAGTGGGAGGGAGTAACATCAGATTAGACGTTGCAGAAGAAAAGGTTAGTGAACTTAAAGACATAGCAACAGAAATTATCCTAAACAAATACTAAAGAAAAAAAAGATTGGAAAAAAAATAGAACAAGAGTAAGCTGTGAGACCATATTAAACTGTCTAACATGCAGGTAATTGGAGTCCTGGAATTGTGGTGGTGGGCTGGATGGATTTTTTTTGCGGGGGGTGAGAGTAGGGAGAGGGAATACGATAGAAAAAACCCTTTGTAGAAATAATGGCTGAGAAATTTCTAAGTTTGATGAAAACTATAAACCCACAGTTCAGTGAAACTTAACATAACTTAAACATCAAAACCTCATAAATGAGACCTGAGACATGTTTGGATATCTCTCCCCACCTACTTAAACACACATTCCTAGCTAGTTTTGCTAGACCTGTGAGGTCCAAATGGTATCCATTAGCCACATGAAATGAGTACTTGAAATGTGGCTAGTGCAGTTGAGGAACCGAATTTTTAATTTCATTTAGTTTTAATTAATTTAAATTTAAAAACTAGTGCTTAATTTGGTTATAAGAAAATGTTAAGTATGCTTGAAAAAACTTGGGTACATACTTTTTCAACTGTAAACTTTATAAAATATATATATACAGAACAAATATTTCTAATTGAAATTTGCATTTGAATTGAGATGTGCTCTAAGTGTAAAATATATACAGTGATTTCCCTACATACGAACTTTCAAGTTACGAACTTTCGAAGATGCGAATGTGCGTTTGAATGTCCAGTCACGTAAGTTAGTTCAAGTGTCTGGCCTACATTATCATGTGTGTGCATCCTCTACAAGTGGTTGTGCTTTTGTGTACTTTACTGTACAGTACTGGAGAGAGTACAGTAGTACAGTATCTTTATTTCAAGCCCAGGATGCCCGCAGTTTGTTCACAATTTTCATGGATTTGAGAAGGTGGATGAGGAGTCCAAAGAGGTCTTCAGTGACCATCAGCAAGAAGCTGGAGCTAGATCTGCAAGAGGACGACTTCACTGAACTCCTTACTGTGCAACACGAGGAGCTTACTAATGAAGACCTAATGGAATTGGAGGCCCAGAGACAGGATGAAGAGAAAGAGGAAGAAGAAGTAACTGAAGAACCGAAGAGATTCATGATGCAGGAAATGGTAAGGGGATTTTCTTTATTTGAGGAGGCACTGTTAGTTTTTGAGGCACAGGACCTGAACATAGAATGGTACATGAAGGTTGAAACAGCAGTTTGGAATGCAATCCAGTGCTACAGTGTCATCTATGACAAAAAAAAAAAAAAAAAAAAAAAAAAAAAAGAACTACTACTCAGACATCACTGGATCGTTTTTTCAAGAGGGTAGATAGAATTGAATCCAGCAAGGAACCAGAAACTGTGCCATCAGCGTCAGGTGTGAGTGAAATTGCAGCTTGCCTTCCGTCTCCTATTGTTGATGATCCTTCATCTCTACCATCTCCCACCTCCTCTCCCTCCTCCAGTCAGTAACTCTTCTTGCCTGTTCACTCGATTCCAGCCCATGTATGCCAGCTGTTGTACTGTACTACTGTAATTTTCAAGGTACTGCACTGTAAGATTAAAAATATTTTCTTTATTTTTTGTGTTTGTTTTTTATGTATTATTTGAGTGAAAAGTATTATAAACATATTAGAATACAGTACTATATAGTCGATTGTGTTAGTTGGATACCTAGGTTAACTTCATTGGCTTTACAATCAAATTAGACTTACGAGTATGCTCTTAGAACGGAACTAATTCGTATGTAGGGGACTTACTGTATTGGATTTCAAAGATTTAGTATAAAAAGAATGTAGAATGTGTCATTAGTACTTTTATATTTATTTTATGTTGAAATGTTGTTTTAGATGTATTAAGTAAAATATATTATTAAAATTTATTTCACCTGATTGTTTTTACCATGTTTGAATATGGCTACTTGGAAATTAAAAATTACAGATGTGGCTCACATTATACTTCTATTGGTTAGCTTTGGGTAAGAAGATCCATTCCTCATTAGCCATGAGTGCACAAGTAATGCATGATTTGAAGTACTAAAATGCCGAAGTGTTAAAAATAAAGTAAATTTTGCAAAAGATGACCTCTTATTCTGAAAAGACTTTGAAATAAAATTATAGTGTTGTTGCCCCTCTGTTGACAGTAAGAAGGAATGAAAGAAATGAGAGGAAAGGTGTAAAGTAAATCATCCTTAGATTGAAGAGGTATTGAAAAGAATAAAGGTATTAATCAGACATCTAAAGGTGTTTCCAGCAATGCATCTTAGAATGGAAAAGCTTCTGTTTGGAAGGTATAAATTCTGGGATGTTTGCTAAAAATTGGTTTCACTACATTACAGTGGTACCTCAAGTGTGGATCTCCATTTGGGCAGTACTGTTTCATATTTTTAAATAAAATGTTTTCCAATATATCACTTAGACTTTTCTCCTTCTTGTTGGTTGTAAGAAACACAAAACGTAGCTTAAGAGACAAACTTGGATTGTTTTGGAAGTGATTTGGATAGTTCCTATAATCAAAGAAAACACTTGAAATGCAAATAAGAGGAAGATTAAAAACCAGAGAGGCTCTGGAATTCACAGCAGCCAGATCTAAGGGACTCCTTTTTCTGAGTAGCCAATGGTGAGGAAATGTAAGCTGCTACCATTTCAACCAAGCTGTTATTCTACTCAAGCATCAAATTCCAGAGCCAGAATATTTGATTGACAAAGCTTGGCTCATATAACTAACTCTGGAGTAGCTACCCGGACCATCATGAACTGAGAAGCAGGAAGGGAGTTTTGCTAAAGCATAATCAAGGTGCTCCTACCTGAAGAAGAGAGAAGGGGTGTTAGCTACCTAAACCTAAAAACACCACTTCAAACCACACATGTCCACTCAACAACCGAGAATAATTAACTCTGAATTGCAACATTTCCTTATTCTTGGCAAACATAGAGTCTAAGCACTGATTTATTTAGTAGAAACTGGAGTAGCAAATAGTTTATACACCACAGTGGTATATGTTTTACTAAAACAAATTGAATAATGTGTCAAAGTTAGCAATCCAAACAAGAAGAAAGAAAAAGAAAATTTTAAGGGAAAAATTCAGAGAAGCTAGGACCAAAAAGGATATCTTGGTAGCATTACATTACAGCCCAATGGAACAAATTGATGAACTGTTAGTCCATGTCTATTTCACCTCTCTACTTCCTTTCATTTCTTTAATTTGAGACAGATATTAATGTTTCTGATGGAGAAAGTGTTTCTTAAAATAGTTAAAATACTCCTTTAACTTCAAATTTACTTTGCATCATTTGTTTCTTGAATGACTAGAAGTTTTATTGCACTTTATACAAGACATTGGAGCTACTTTCCAGAAAAAAAAAAAAAAAGACTTGGTATACATTGAGGGAATACAAACAGGGCAAAGCAGTAAAACTGTTATTCAGAAGGGAGATATTCGAACACTGAGCAAGTAGGTAATGCCTCTGATTCTGAATGATTCTCCTGAACATTTCCGATGTTCACAGGCTACTGAAAGTTATATATACACTATTATTTGTGATATCAGGAGGGTTGAGTGTTCCTGAATTTCAGCATCCAGAAAAAAAACTCCAATTCAGACTTCTCAATGAAGCACTGAAAGGATGACATGTATGTGGCATGTGACATGATTATATGTAATATATCTATAAATATATGAAATGCGTATATGTAGATTATATATGCTTATATACAAATTATACATACTCTCTATATTAATACAATATGTGTGTGTCCGGTACTCTTTTGAAAGTCTGCTACTCCTTGCCCTCTACAACTTTCCTGCATTTCCTCAATCTCCACTCTTGCATTTCTTTCTCTTTGGAGGACTCAGTCTTCTTCCTGACTCATAAATGTGAATCTTTCCCAGATTTTCCATAATTTAGTTATTTGACCTCTATTTCTTCTATACTATTCATAGATATCATTTAAATTATAGCTTCAACTACCCTTCTATGAGAATGACTTAGATTTTACATATAGATTTATTCATTCAGTCAACCAATATTTACTAAATATTATACTCTGACTTCTGAGCTAGCATGGGGATTAAAGTTTAATATAACAGTCCTGTCATCATGTATATTTCTAGCTGTGACCTCTATCCCAAGCTCTAGTCAATTAGAAGTTTACTTTAGTTTTCCTGCCATCTCTTCCATGTCAACATCTTTGTCTTAAAGTCTGTTTTATCTGGTGTTTTTATAGGTCCTCCAGCTCTCTTTTGGTTACAGTTTGCATGGGATATCTTTTTCCATCTTTTTACTCTCAATCTATATCTGTGCTTGAATTTAACGTTAGTCTTTTGTAGACAGCATATAATTAGATATTCCGTTTTTATCCATTCACCAATCTCTGCCTTTTAATTGGAGAATTTAAGTGTTACTATTTAATGTAGTTACTGTATTTGCCATTTTGCTGCTTGTTTTCTATATGTCTGTCTTTTCCCCTTAATTTCTCCATTACTCACTTCTTTTAAAAAGTTAATATATAAATGGTAAATAAATACATTCTAGTGTACTATTTTAATTCTCTTGCAGCTTCTTTCACTATTTAATTTAAAGTTATTTTCTTAGTGATTTCCTTGGGGATTACAAATAACACCTTAATTTATAACTAGTTCAGATTAACACAAACTTAACTTCAATAGTATACAAAAACTCTGTTTCTATATATCTCCATCTCCCTTTATGTTGCATAAATTACATCTTTAGGCATATGTGCCCATCAACATAGATTTATAGTTATTGCATCATGTACCATTCACTTTGCTGTACAGCAGAAACTAACACAACATTGTAAAACACCTATACTCCAATAAAAGTTTTTTAAAGAAGGAAAAAAACAAAAAACTAAGGTTCAAAGGAATTTGAGTTGTTTTTACTCTGATTTCTTTCCTGAAGATGTTTGTTGACAGGGTCTGGAGCATTCTGCCATAGCTAAAGGTTTCAGATGACTACAGTGCTTGAAGTCACTCAGAGCAGACTGTAAAGTGCAGGAGAGCTAAATGTGTGACATGAACACTCCTGGTAGACCCAAGGGTCATTACGTCCCTGTGAGTTCTTCTCTCTCCTTCTCTTAAAATATTTCACTTTTTAATGGCCTTAAAGGTATTTACTAAAACAGCATCAGTAAGACTTGGATCAGGCTGGTATTTAAGGGGTAGAAATATAATTGCTAAATTTTTGAGTTTCTGAAAGCATTGATAAATAAAACAAAGTCTAAAATTAGAGTGTTTTTGTACTGTTTGAAGCAATTAAATTGATCATTTACTGACCTGATCCTAAAATCATGAACTTTAGAATATAATTTGCCCGCCCCTTTGTGGCAATAGACTAGATGGTGAGGTTCCTGAGGGCAAGAACTGTAAACAAATAACCCTAACCAACCAAGCCAAAAAAACAGATAAAAAGGTGAATTGACATATATTTGTTGAGTACCTATGCTTAGTACCAGGGATACAAAGATAAGCAAGGCTTGTTCATCGTAGGAGGTGGTGTAGTCTAATGGATCACGAGCACAGCTCCTGATGTAGGCTGCTGATGTGGTCCAGCTGTTGGCTCCATCATTTACTAGCTGTATGACTATTACCAGCCAGGTCCCTGAGAAGCTGACTCTGAGATGGAAAAGAACACAGGAAGTTTAATAAGGGGTACTTTGGGCATTAATACTCAAGGAAAGGATTAGATAGAAGGAGAAGCTGAGCTGCAATACAATCTAAACGGAGGCCTTAGCTAACCCTGTGAGATAATAAGAAGTGGTATCTGAGTGGAGGCAATCCCCCATGGTGATCGGTTATTGAATGTGGCTGCCTTGAAAAAAGGCATAGTCTTGGGGTGAGGAGTGCTGCAGACAACACTTCAAGGAGATGAGAAAGTCAGTAATATCTTGAAGGGGATGTGGAAGGTACATTATAGCTTCCACCACAGTCACCTTAGATAATTTAACTTTCTTGACCCTTGTTTTCTTCATGTGTAAAATAATATTTAAAAATATCTTTATAAGGTCAAAATTAGGATTAAATATAACTGTACAGGTAATATCCATGTTGTGCCTGGCACATGAGAAGTCACAAAGATTCTCCATTGTCATCTTGTTCACAACTTCTCCAATAAGTAAAACAACTACTCTCTAGGGCATTAGGTTTTCAAAAATGGGTAACCACAATTCCTGCCCTCAAGAAGTCTGGTTGGGGAGGGCTGGCACATCAAAAGACAGTGCAATGCGATGTGATAAGTGTTCCATTGTTGCTTGGATGCCTTAGGCTGGTCTTCCGGACAAGCTGTTGCTTGAGTTGAGGACTGAAGGGTCTAGTCCAAGGAGCTGGTAGGCAGTGGCTACGGCAGGGCATTGTAAAAGATTATGCTGGGGTCTAGGATGGCCAGAACACTGGGTGTAAGACAGAGGGTGGGCAGAGATGAGGCTGATAGGAGCCAGGTGATGAAAGTCTCAAATATCCTAGTATAGGATTTGGATTTATGCTGAAGGTACTGGGGAGTCAAGGAAGGATTTTTAAGTGTTGATGAGCTTGACTTTTACAAAGTCCAGTCTACCACAAAAATAAAGACTAGATTGGAGACAGGTGAAGTGAACACAGAAAGACCCACTGAGAGGTGTGAACTGAGAGCACCGCAATGGGGTTTAGATGAGGGGTCACAGATACCCTCAATTACTGGTTTGAGAGGCTCAGCAGATGGTTGTGCCATTTTCTATGAAATAGGGATATCAGAAGGTGGATCAGACCTGGGTGGGAGGAAGGAGATCAGTTTGGTTTTGGACATCAACTCTGAGATGTTTAGTGCACATTGAGGATTTCAGGACTGGAGTGCAGAGGGTAATCTGTACAAGAGTCAGAGTTTGGAGTCAGCAAACTGCATCTGTAGAGAGAAGAGGGTGGAGTGGAAGAGGACTGGCTAATAGCCAGTTAGTGGAAATTGCAACTGAGGAAGGAACAGGATACATGGAAAACCCAGGAGGTTGTTTTAGCTTCTATGACATATTTTGACAGAATGGAAAAATTCCTATTTCCAAGAAGCAGCTTTCCATCTTTTAATTATTTGAGCAAAGCCACTTCTCTTCAAAAATCAACCTCTCGGGGCTTCCCTGGTGGCGCAGTGGTTAAAAGTCCGCCTGCCGACGCAGGGGACACGGGTTCGTGCCCCAGTCCGGGAAGATCCCACATGCCGCGGAGCGGCTAGGCCCGTGAGCCATGGCCACTGAGCCTGCGTGTCCGGAGCCTGTGCTCCTCAACAGGAGAGGCCACAAAAAAAAAAAAAAAAAAAAAAAAAAAAATCAACCTCTCCCTCAAAAAGAAGATATGGAGAAAAGAGGAAGAATTTTAGTTTTTCAAAATAAGGTGACAAAAAGTTTTCAAACATACCACTTTTAGAAAACTAGCTGTAAAACGAATTAAAGCACAAGAAAAGTTTTGATAAAGGAATAAAGAGAATGTGAAAAAATGAAAAGGGTGATACTGGGAGTAGAATTATTAAAAATGTTTAGAGACAGGCACCTTTCAACATTGTGTAGCTGGCAACCTAAGTGAAAAATAGGTAAACTAATAGAAATGGATACATTGCAAAGTTTATTACAACTAAAAAATAGTTGATAATGACTTTTAGCGTTTCAGATATAAAAATGGGTAAGGCAAGGTACATTTTATGTTCTTACTTTATGAAGGTAAAAGTAAAAATTCACCAAAAATTCTACAGTAAATGAAATACATTCCTCTGTAGGCTATTTGAGTTCTAGCTGGGATGAGTTCACTCATTCGGGTAGTACATTTTCTTAGATGAGATAGTCTCTCAAGATAAATCTCCTTGGGATGTATCTCCTTTAGGTCTGACAAACCCGTAAAACAACAGCCAGACACCCAGATCTTCAATTTGTAGCCTCTCTGACATCTCTGATAGTTTTTCCCTCCGCAGAATGCGAGGCTATCAACTGCTATCACGCATCGTTCCCACTAGGCGGCACTCCAAGCTCATCGTCAAGCCGAGGATTAGCCGCCGGCTAAAATCTGCCATAGACAGCTCGCTTCGTGGAAAATCGCTAATAGTTTGCATTTTATTAATTGAAACTTTAGAATTGATAAATGCTTCTTTATAAACTAGGCAACAAGGCATGACATATGGTTTAACTGAGCCTGAAAGTAAGTCGTCTTTGGAATCCCTCCTGCTTCATCTCACACTCCAGGGCATCTTGCGCACCAGTAAGGTGAGGCTGCCAGGGACAGCATCAAGTTTGCAGTGATGCCTGGGGTGGCCCTCTCTTCCCCGAGTACAGGTGGCTTGGGACTGTGCTAACTGGGAGATGCCTTGGTTGACTGCTTCTCAAGGAATTGATAAGACCCAACAACCTTGCTCAGCCATGCACGCAATAGAGGTAACTTCTCTAACAAGCAGCACAGAGGAGCAGGGTTTTCACAGCTCACTCGCACAGAGGAACCAAGACTACATGATTGCAGCAGTGCCTGAGGGACTCAACATTCCAGTAAATTCGGAGAAACAGCTCTCCTTCTCTATGAGCTTCCAGGCATTGGAATGGGCACCGATTTTCAAAGACTTAAGGGAGGAGGATAGGATGCGTGCAGCCAGGCTCAGGCCGGAAGTTGTTGAACTCCTGTTTGTTGGTATTAAAATGGGACACTTGACCCTTCTTCACCAACCTCTTCTGTCAACATAAGCCTAAAAGGTAGAACTGGAACTTGGAATCAGGGACAAAATTGAGAACTCTCCCTCCAGTAACTGTGGGAAAGTTACTACATAGATAATGGCTATGATCTATCATCCATGTCGTCTTTATGGATATAACCAAACACAGGAGAGGTTTGTCTGAAATAAAGCAGCACTGGACTGGAAGCCAAAAAGACTTGTTTTCCATGACGCTCTACCACTCAGTCACTGCATTCAGGTAATCTTTCTGGTTTGACTTTTTTTTTTTTTTTTGCGGCACGCGGGCCTCTCACTGTTGTGGCCTCTTCCGTTGCGGAGCACAGGCTCCAGACGCGCAGGCTCAGCGGCCATGGCTCACGGGCCCAGCCGCTCCGCGGCATGTGGGATCTTCCTGGACCGGGCCACGAACCCGTGTCCCCTGCATCGGCAGGTGGACTCTCAACCACTGCGCCACCAGGGAAGCCCTGGTTTGACTTTTTAACTGTAAGATGAGGGATTTGAAGCAGAAGACTTGACAGTCTCCTTCAGGCATAAACATTCTAGGATTGGAATCTAGAGAGGTAGAGTCTGCCTGCAAACTTCCATGCCACAACCGCTGCAGGAGAGCTGTCCAAATCACAGTCGCTTCTGGGGGAAAGGCAGCTTTGTTACGTATGGGATTCGTGCCCGAGGATCTGTTTAAACCAGCTAATTTCTAAAGTACTTCTAGTTATACTAGACCCTCTGAGTCTATATTACTTGTGAGTTGTTGATAAAGTATTAATTGACTGAGGTCCAAATACCTTATTTTTAAATTATTTTTAATTTCCAAGATTGGTCACAATCCTTTCACATGCAACAAATATCCATAGAGCCTCTGGCATGTATATGATTAGTGTCTACATGGGGAAAGGACTTAAATGTACAGCCCAAAGCAGTAAGTACTCTACTAGAGGAATGTACAGGGTGCTAGGGGTTCAGCTTCCTGGGCATCCCAGTGGCAATATGCCATGCAGAGATGGAAGATAGCATGTCTGGAGTTGAGGGCCTGGAGAAGTAGCTGGGTCAGGAAGGGCCTTGTTCCTTGCAGCACATGTCAAGAACAGGCTGTACCATGCAGACGGCCAATACTGTTTGCTGATTAAATGCCTGAACTCATACAGATTACAAAGTGTTGTGTAACTGAGAGCAATGTCTAAAAAGTTTCTGCAGTATTTCTCTAGACAGAATCTAAGGCCAGCATAGATTGTGTCTTTGTTGCTGTCATTTTTCCAGAAATTCCATGGACATGGGCAGGACTCTCAAATTGGTTAAATTTAAGGAAATTCCTATTTCTGTATCTCAGAATACAAATTTCTTAGACTACATCTCTTCTCATCCCAGCAGAAGCTTGTGAAAAAAGAATGGAATAACGTTATTCAAATAATATTTATTTTCAAACATTTTTTAAGTTGAAAATGCCCTATGTAATAAAATGAGGAACCTACCAAGGCACAAGGCATACAGTCTGTTTAGTCATGATGACCATTCTGTACCCTGAAAATAAATTTAGGAAGTGACTTCCATATCAGATTTTATGCCTTGACAGTGCACTAAATCAATATTATTCCTCTGACATGTTTGAAAGGTGAGACTAAACCAAAAGAAAAATGCTTCCAAGAATAAGTCTGAGGGAATTTGATGTCTGACAACAAATAGATCAACTTCCTTCATTTCCCTATTTGTTTGTGTCCTTAAATAATACGCTCTATTTGCCTTATGCATTTACACTGGACAATTCATTTTAACTTTCAGTGTTTATAGAGCAATTTGTAAGCATCACTCATGAAACAAAACTTACTGGAAAGACAGCAGAAGCAGGAAGTTGAGATATCCTAAGTTTTGGCTTTATGCTTCTATTGAAAGAAAAGGTGGAGATAATGTTTTGTGTGAAGGTAAGGGGGTAGGAACTAGAACACTCAAGGAGCTGAAAAAGGCTAATATGACTAGGAAATGAGAAACAGAGTGATAGATGACCTTGAGAGGTGAGCTCCAACTGATCGTCAACTTGGGTGCGTTAAACGTGTATTTCCATGAAAATATCTATTCACACAGAGATCCCACTATCACCAAGTAAAACTACAAAAGGTAGGCATATAGATAGTCCAGGACTACAGGTAGCTTTCTCTTCTCCTCTTAAGTCTCCAGACTGTGACTGAATTATGATCTTTTTATAACACAGCTTGGTGGGCACTGGGTGAGGCAGAAATGCCTGACTGACAGCTTTACCTGTGCACAGAAGACCACGCTTAGCACCTTTGCAACACCCATGCTGCCCCGGGGCTCTGGTGATATTTCCAGGCCATGGGAGATGCCAGGTCCACAGCTGCACACTTGACACACCCTTTCACATGTCCTCCTTTATCATTATCTCCATTTTAAATGAGCACTGAGGCTCAGAGAGGCAAAGTAACTTGCTGCACTTGGTAAGAAGCAGAGCCAAAACTCAAACTTAAGTCTGTTCAATTTTAAAGTATATTCTTAACTAGTATTGGATGAAGAGGTAAGTGAACTTGGAAGGTTCTGGGGCTTCAAGAACTGGAGAAAATTAGGAAACATTTTGTAGATATGAAATGTTCAGAAAAGTAAACCCAACAGGTTTTTTAGAAAATACTTTGAGGAAGACACTGTAAATATATCCATGTTAGCTATATCAACCTTTATCGAGGAATTAATGTATTACCTAGCTAAAAAGTGAAAGACATTTCTAAATGTATTTATGTCTTTCAGCACATACAATAAAAGTCTTATTTTGAACATAAAGTTGTTCATATACTATAAAAACAGTTTCTCCAAGACCCTACTAAATAAATCATTGCGTTTCTGAAGGACTGAAGTCTGACACAGTGAATTATCAGCCTCCTAGAAGGAGAGACCCTCGCTTTTGTCTGTCCAGCTTTATCCACTGTATTCATATTTGTCTGGTCTTCTTTCCTTCATTTCCGGGGCATGAGTCCAGATGTTGTTGTAACTTGTTCTTCTTTTATCAGGCATACTTTAATTATTTCAACTATAGGCCATCTCTCACTTCTTCCTCTGTCTTCCAATTCCTGTTCATTTATCACAGGGAAATCATTAATCCATTTTAAGCAAAAACACAGCCCTTACTTTGATTAATGAGCATAAAATTAGAGCCGGTGATTGATAGCCTTTTGTGAAACATGAATGCATGAAGATACTAAAAACAGAATTAATTGTCAGATAATTATGGCACTGAAAGGGGTTCCTTTGTATGGCTGTAGGTGGGCCTTTAGGGCTGACATGGCTCCACTCTAGCTAATGTACAGAAGGCAGGGAGGGAGCCAGTGGTTACTTTGCTTCTGTGACCTTGTGCCCCACGGGTGCTGCGTGAGTCACCAAACTAGAGGTTGGCCTCCATGAGAAACCAGGGAGAATTTGGGGAGCTATTTTTGTAACCTTATGGTAAATCTTTTGCACTGTTTGGTGGCTTTGTTGGTCTATTTAGTTGAGGTGGTCAGACTTGTCATTTTTGAGCAGACTACAAATCTGTATCATCTCTTTGTGTTTGGCCTGGCTCTCTTTGAAATCTCCCATTAGATTCTTTACAAAAGTCTCCACTTAGGTTCATCTGTACCATTATTCTAGATTCCACATATATGGAATAGAGACGTAGACATAGAGAATGGACATGTGGACACAGTGGTGGGAAGAGGAAGGTGGGATGAATTGGGAGATTAGTTTTGACATAAATACACTACCATGTGTAAAATAGATAGCTAGTGGGCACCTGCTGTATAGAACAGGGAGCTCAGTGCTCTGTGATGATGACCTAGATGGGTGGGATGGTGGGGCGGGCAGTGGGAGGGAGGTCCAAGAGAGAGGGGATATAGGTATACATACAGCTGCTTCACTTCATTGTACAGCAGAAACTAACACAACATAGTAAAGCAATGTTACTCCAATAAAAAAAAAGTCTACACGTACCTTTCATCTCTAATCAAACTGCTTCCCTCAAGCCCTGTATGTCCACATAAATATTTGTTGTTAAATTATTCTTGTTTAATCACCAGTTGAAAACCATTTTGCCCCATTGCAAACATTTTACAGATTTCCATTATCTTATAGATTAAAAAAGCATTTTAAGCTTAGTTTGATAAACCATTGCCTACCAAATGGGTCACATGGAAGTATGGTTAGCACAAAAACCATTTGTAAACCAGACAGAGCCTATTCAAGCTTTCAAAATGTGAAATATAGGGTAAATGATGGAATAAAATGGTTAATGAATGACATTCGGTCTGTCCACCAATATCAGTTTAATGAAGGATTTCCACTGTGTTTCAAGTTTACGGGTATACACCTGAATGGCCAACAATGATGGTACACAGGGTTGGATGTCAGAGTCTGTTCATTTATAAGTGCCTACTATGTGATAGACTGAGTTTTCACACTCCATTTAGGCCTCAGCAGTGTTGTAGTTTGAATGACACTATCTTCCTTTTACAGGAGACAGGTAGGTTGAGGAATTTGCCGTGAGTCAAACACACAGTAGATGGTGGTGTTAAACACATATTAGTTACCATTAGTCTAAAAATAATTTTAAAAAACTACAAAGTACTGTATGCTTGATGTAGAAAAGTGAGAGAATACAGATTCATGAAAAGAAGGAAATAGAATTCATTCGTAATTCCATCAAGTAGATAACCATGGCTATGATTTTATGTATTTATTCTTTATTTAATCTTTACTTATTCTTATATTTTATGTATTTATTCTTTCTGTATACCAATGCATAAGTGTATACCTTTTTTACTTATAAAAGTGAGACCATACTGTCTTGAAATCTGCTTCCTTCAAGTAGTGGTATTTCATGTACATCTTTAAATCTGCAACCTTGCTTTACCTTTTTAAATATTATAAAATATTTAATAAATCCCCTTAGCAGTGGAAATTTTGGTTGAAGTGTTTGAGATAAATACGATGCATATCCCTTAAGCAAGATCTTTAAACATCACATATATTTCCTTGGTTTAAGTTCATAGAAGTATAATTCCTAGGTTGAAAGCTATGAACATTTTTAATAGTTTTGCTGTATGTAGTCAGATCGGCTCCAGAAATATTATTCTTAAACCAATTCCCACTGCCACCATCAATACACAGACTTCATTTCTCCAACTCTAGTAAAAATACCATTAAAAAATATATACATATACATATATATAGCAACTATTTTTGATTAGTGAGGTCAAACTTTTCTCATTTTACTGTATATTTGAATTTCTTCTTTTTCTTAACCTTTGCTTTAAATACTAAATATTAAAATTAGCCCCAAACAAGACAAAACTGTGATATTGTGCCATTATTGTATCTCCTCTGAAGGAAGAAGAAAAACATGATCTTCTCTGATGACAAATTACTTATGGGATGAAAAACAAATTAACTGGATGAGACACCTGGGCCCATTAGGTATATTTCCATGATGCTTGTCACAATAGTACACATGGAGTCATGCATTTCTGGTCTTCATTTTTTTTTTTTTTTTTTTTTTTAATAGGAGACAATCTATTTATTTATTTATTTATTTTTGCTGTGTCGGGTCTTCGTTTCTGTGTGAGGGCTTTCTCTAGTTGTGGCAAGCGGGGGCCACTCTTCATCGTGGTGCACGGGCCTCTCATTATCGTGGCCTCTCTTGTTGCGGAGCACAGGCTCCAGATGTGCAGGCTCAGTAATTGTGGCTCACGGGCCCAGTCACTCCGCAGCATGTGGGATCTTCCCAGACCAGGGCCCGAACCCGTGTCCCCTGCATTGGCAGGCAGACTCTCAACCACTGCGCCACCAGGGAAGCCCCTGGTCTTCACTTTAGTACTAACATATGAGTCCCTGATAGGTTTTAGACTAATGTACAATGGGCAAAGGATATGAAAAACAATTAATCCTAGTTAATCTGACTTGAGTTCTACAAGTCACACCATTCCCCTGAATTTTGGAGGATTGTATCCAAGTGCCTGCTGGAGAGCTCCACTTGGATAACCTATAGTATTTCAAACCCAGTGTGTCCAAACTGAATCTATGCCCCCCTCCCTAAAACTTCCCCTCCCTGCATCACTCTCTTCCTCAGCTGGTAGCACAACAATCCACAGAGTGTCAATCCCCAAGACTTAAATTTCCCTTTCAAATACCTCTATTTTCTCTACTAGTTCCCTAATTTAGGTCTTTAATTATTCAATAAATATTTTTGAGCACCTACTATGTGCCTTACCTTTCTAAGCTTGGTAGTGGTGTGGGCAGGCAAGGGTTAGAAGAAAGTAGACAAAGCTTCAGAGCTTCCTTTTGGAGGAAACTCTGAAACAGACAATAAGAAAGTAATAAATCTGCAGTTGAAGTGACTGTTTTGAGAACTATTTGAGGTTGCCTAAAAAGATAACACTTAACTTAAAATTTGGAGAAGAGCCAGACAGTTAGGATTCTGGATACAGCATTCTAGACAGGGGATATAGAAAGGTTAGGTGGCAGAAGACCTTAACAGACTCAAGGAACAGAAAGGTGGCCTTGTGGGCTGGCGTTAGGGAGAGGAGTTGGCAGGGTAAAACCATGTTTGGAGGCCACATACAGAAGTTTGAATGTTACAATACTAAACATGATAGGAAATCTTTGAAAGTTTTTAAGTAGAGAAAAAAACATTATGTGATTTACATTTTTCAGAAAGGACACTACGGCAACTATGGGAGACTAGATTATAGTGGGGCAAAGATGGAAGCAGGGAGATCAGTTGATCAATGCTCACAGTAGTTCACTTGAGATATTTTTGTGGTTTGGACCAGGGAGATGGCAGTGGAGATGAAGAGAATTGGATAAATTCAAGGTATAAGGTAAGCCATCTCCTCGCCACCCCCAAACTTAGAATACATAATTTACCTGCTGAAGTTTTCCATCTTCTCTAGAGAATGTGCTCATTGACACCCATGGTATGCTGGATGCTCGTGGCTGGTTGGATCCTTCTTAGAACACCTGCACACTCCTGTTCCCTCCTAAGAGGGCTGTGTGATTACCAAGCATCAGTTTTGTTTCCAAAATTGTATCAGCTGTACTTAGACTAATTTTAAATAAATTTATTAATAGTATATAAAACAGTGAAATAGGAGAATAAATTATCACTTCTAGGAAAAACTAGGTCAGATGATACTTGGTAAAAGTGTATGTAAGATAGCAGTACAGGATTGAAAAAGAAAACAGTAAGAAATGTGCTTCCTGTCGCAGATTCCTTCATACATGTCTTCATTCTGCAGAAACCAAAGCTAAGATTCAGAAAATGCATTAGGGGTATGGCTTAGCAAGAGAGAGAACCAGGAACTCTCACTAGTGAAACTATACCAAAGAAAAGCCTTGAACCTCTATTAGAACATTGCTAAATGAATATACACTTATGTGCATTAAGTTAAAATAATATGTTTAAGGTGTGTATCATAGTATGTGTCTCTGATCTATCACATCAGGTAAGTGGACTTCTGCATTTTGTAGCTATAACTAATGTACGGGATAAGGGAAAAAGAATTATGGATAATTATACTTGTCACTTGCATAGGCTGGAGCAGACTCTTCGGCTTGGTGTGCCCTTCGCATTCCACTTTAAGAAGCAGCTAAAACACTAGACTTCTACTGCTTGCCAGTCTTTGCCCCCCTTTCCAGTCTTCTCATTTCCATAATTCATCAATAATATTACCACATCTACCTCAATGCCACACCACATAGAGATCATAAAAAATCGTATCACTCTGAACTCCTTGAAGGGATCATGTGCCTCTCAAAAATTTTCATAACCCAGAGCAGACACACAGTAGATACTCAGTGTTTGTTGAATGAACAAATGAAAGAATATGCTATATTTTTTAAGGCTATCTACTTTTATCTTTTGAACTGAGAAAAATCTTTGCAAGCATTTAATGATGTCATATTCATTCCATAGTGTTATGGACTGAATGTTCGTGCCCCGCCCCCAAATTCCTAAGCCCTAACTCCCGAGTGTGGCTGTATATGGAAATGGAGCCTCTAAGAGTGATTAAGGTTAAATGAGGTCACAAGGGTGGGCCCCTGATCCAATGGGATTATTGTCCTTACGAGAGATACCAGAGAGCTTGCTCTCCACACGCACGTGCACTGAGGAAGGGCCACGTGAGCACACAGCAAGCTGTCTGCAACCAGGGAGAGTCTTCAGCAGATACCAACCCCGCTGGCACCTTGATCTTGGCATCCAGCCTCCAGAACTGTGAGAGAGTAAATTTATTGTCTAAGCCATCCAGGTTGTGGTATTATAGTAGCCCGACCAGACTAATACCTATATGTAGAATACTAGATTTTCTCTTTCATATTTAATTTGTCAAAAGGAGCCTCAAATGTAAAGTGACCTTGGATATGTCTAATAGATGCTTCTCTCCCCTTTAGCTTTCAAAAATTTTTTTTCTCCTTTTTTTTTCTTTGTAATATACAACATCATCACAGGAAGAAAGGCCTTTTATCCTCTTTAAGCTTACAATCCACAATCCAAATTTAAGATAGCTTTTATCTTGGTACAATTAACAAAAAACTATAATTTAGAGTGGTTTAACAAGTGGCTAGTCTCTGTGATTCTCTTCCTCTTCCCCCATGCTTGTCACACCTCATGTTTGCAAGATGGCTTTCATAGTACCTCTGGATACCATCTGAGGTCAAAACAAGAGGAAGCGGGGGAGAGGATGGGTCAGTAGCATGTTTACCTTCTTACAGGAAAAGCAAGAGATTTCCCAGAAGCTACCAGCAGACTTCCACTTGTGTTACTGGCCATAATGTGTCACAGGCTCAAAACTAGCTGCAAGGGATGCTGAGAAAACAAGTATTAAGTTTCTCCAATTCTTATTTTGGAGGTGGCAAAGGAGATGAGGAATGCAAGCATCTGTCAGGTTAGTCAATGAATGGTGTGTGCTATAGAGGGAACTGGAAGACTGGACTGGCAGATCAGCTCATTCTAGAAGAGTCCTCCTGTCATGAGATTAATCATCACAAGGTGGGCTTTATATTTCACACTGTAGCAAAGGACTTTAGCCACCATCTAACACTAATACCTCTTTGATTACAATTAGCTGGGCTGCAAACATTACACTAGGGTATTAGAAGTCTGTACCTAGTCTTCCCTGTATCTAAAACACTACCTTTCATCTATTGAGTATACATTGGCTGTATTTTTGTTGTTGTTGTTGTTGTTTGCTTTGTGTGGAGATATTAACTCTGTTCTACTTTTCCATCAATGATAAATATAAGAAAGTGGCAAGTAGGGTTTGCTCTAATTTGAGGCAATGGTTAAAGCCATAATTTGAGTTTACTGTGTTCTGGCCAAGAACCTACCAATAGCTTACCACTAGCCAGCATTTCTAAATTTGCATTCATGTTCACTGATTTTATTTAAAGGTATCTTTTAAAATAATTTTTATAATTACTGGCATCACTTAATGATGCAGTAATTGTTTTAGTACAGGCTATGACAAGTTCTTACCTAATGTAGTCTAAAATATCATTAAAATCGAGACTTTACCAGAACGAAAATACATCTGTTCTAATTGAATAACTTAAATAGGGAAGAAAATTGGAGTTAAAAGAAAATAAGAGGGAAAAATAAGGTCATCTTTACTATACAAAAGGATAACTCATGAGGTTCTATACAGTAGCTACAGGTGAACCACAATTTGGCTTAGAGCTCCCCAGAAAACAAAACAAAAAAGAGAATGACAGTAATACAGTCTTTAAGATAAAAACAAATCAATTGTTTAGGAGACACAGGTTTTACTGGAACTGAGACCTACGAGAATTTTCTCCCATGAGTTCTCATAAATGGTACACAATGTGATAGAGAATGCATCAACTTTAAAAACACATGTATTGAAAATACAAGTTTTGATAATTGTTTTTGCTAGTAGAAGCCAACAGCATAGAAGCAAATTGCAATGGAGTAAAGCTAATTCTATGAAGAATCAAAATGTGGATCAAATACGTAGCTCTTTGAAAATCTCCCAGAATATAAAACTTAGATTCCTTTCTCTTTCTAGTTGGGAATACAAACTTGTTTTATCAACATCTAAAACTTCCTCTATTCCTATAAGTAACACAAATCCATTTCAAAACCAGACTAATTATTCTTAGACCTAAGGCCACTGTTCCCTGCTAATCTCACAGAGAGGTGAAGCAGACTACATAATTTATCTGAGGACCACGGTTTTCTAAATAAATGTGCTTTAAATGGCTAATCTAAGTATAGTAGATAGAACACATTCTAAAATGCTGAATTTTATGGTTGTACTTCTTATACATGGACTTAATTTTCAAAAGGTTAAGTTAAAAGATTATCTACAAAATTCTGTTTCAGTTATGTTCAAATTTTTAATCAATACTGGTTACATTTGAAGTGCACTGCACCTATTTACAAAGACTTAAAATGATCAGTGATATAAAGTGTAAACTTAAAAAGAAAATCACAGACTCATTCCACATCTGTGAAATGCAGCAGTTAACTGTAATTAAATTTACAATAATCGTAAGGGATAGGAAGAAGAACATAGAAACTGGAGGAGAAAAATAGTATTCAAGATCTGAACAACACAGCTACTGTTGTACTGAAAAAATAATTTATTAAATGAGTATAATACTGGGAATAAGGTGCATTATAAAAGTAAATTCTAAATATAAACAACAGTGGTTTTCCTAATTAACAAGAGTTTTTCTTCACCCATTCAAAGTTTTAAATACAATCTTCTGAAAGGCCAGATTTTGAAAGTGTATTGTTCACTTTAAGACAGACATGTATGTAGCACTATAATATCTGGAATTTATCATCTTGTTTTATTAGACTAAAAATGATATTGATTAATTTAAATGATTGTTCTTTTTAAACCTTTTTAAAGCCTAGAATAATATTTTGAAATGAACAAGTAGACCATTTTATTTTACTCTTTCTGTCTCCCTGGACAGCACACACATTTCTAATACAGTTTGTGGAAAATATTGAGATAGAGCATACCTGTCCATTTTGATGAAGACTTTAAAAAATTTTGGTACTTTGGTAAAAAGCAGTCTCCTTTTTAGATCAAAGGTTGACAACAGCCATTGTATCTATTAATCTACGTCTGTAGAATTTTAAACAACCACATCTTAATATGTACATCAAGATACTGATAAGCTTTTAGCTAGTGAAAGAAAAAAATGGAGACTGTTATTCTTTCCCCAATAAGTTTCCTTCAGTTTTTAGAAAGCATACGCAGTTCAATATACCAACTGGGATTTCAAAATGCCAGCATGATTACAGTGCTTATTAACAGCAATATGCAAAACAATAGAAATATAAAATAAATAACTTCATACTATAAAAATGAAACAAGGCACTTTCAACAACTATATGCAAAGCTGAGATAAACATTTTTTTCATAATGCAGACTCAAAGACTCTAGAAGACTTCTGTAAAGAGTGAAATAGTGAAGGCACTACATAATTCTTTTTTCTAACTCCACTTACTAAAGAAATTCACCAATTAAACTTGGCACAAAAGAGTTTAATTGTCATAAAGTGCATCACTTGGCTAAATATATTAAGAAGAAAATCAGCATCAATACATTATAGCAACATATTCACATATACAGAAATAAAAATGCAATGCCAGGAGTTGACATAGGAACTTTGCAGGATATATGGCTTTTTCTCTTTTATTTTTTTTTGTATAACTGCCTATTTGCTTACAATCTATATTTTCAAAAGAGTATGCCTTGATTAGCAAAAAGAGGTAGTGTTCTGACAAAGGCAAACCCACTGATTCTATAGGTAAAGATTTAAGATAATAATTATGTGGAAAATGTACAAGTATAACATATAATACACTGGTACAACATTTATTATAGTATTTTGATATTAATGAATTTGCTTTTAAAATCAAGACTATTTTATCACTTTAGCTATGTTATTACAGCTCTTTCAAAGAGTTTTCCTTTGGTACTAGAAAGTTTTCTTCTTTTAAATAGTAACATTCCAAATAAGCAACTTTTATTTAGAGATGATAAACATATCAACATTTAAAACTCAATCCATCTTTACCACTTATTTAAACCATTAATGAAAATATATCATGTCTGAGACACAAGGAAGTATATAACCAACAGACAGCAACATGCAATTTATGTCCACTTAACTAATGTTACTGGTGATTTAAACACACACACACACACACAAAGTGTGCACACCCACGTTAGTCTGGAGCAATATATTGGCAAAACAACAAAATAATTTATGCACAGTATTTAAGGACGTGGGCCTTGATGACAAAACTCCAGATTTTTTTTAGTGTGTTAAATACAAAGTTTGGCTAAAAGACAATGTAAAGCAACAGTGAATATATTTCCTATACCAATAACTTAAATTTTTCTTTATGTAAACTTTATACATGTGCAATCTTGCTGTTTTCTGTAAATGCTTCAGTCTCTTTTTATCTTTTTAAATATCTTCTACTCTATTCTAAATTTGCAGGAACGTAAAAATGGAAGGAACCACTTGAGATGCATTAGTCGTCTTCTGCATTATATGCCACTTCTGCTACTTCTATGTCTGATGTGGAATTTTCAGGTTCACTAAAACTTGAGCATTGCTTATTATCAGCTCTGCAAAAAAAAGAGAAACACAATGAAGAGACTGGATGCATGCTATTTCACTTCACTATTACCTTAAAAATTTTTTAAGTCATGTAAAGAATAAATATTTAATGGAAAAATATTTAATGAAAAAGAACATTTAAATATTCAATCAGAAATTTAATATTTTAAAGTTGTCATTGCCAGATAACACCTTTGGAGATACATTTTTAACTCTTTCAGCTCTCTGAACTACCACTTTTCAATAAAAATCTGGTTTGTAATGACCTTTAACCAACAGAAAATTTGTTCTCATAATTATAGCTTAACCACTATCACTAATGTATTAATGGTGACCTTGGATTTATATGTAATAAAAATTCTATGTGTGTTCAAATATACCATCTTTCCATCATTCCTATTAGGTAGACAGGGTGTTTGCTATAAGTGTCCCACTTTTTGCATGGAAAAGACTGACACTGAGAGAGATTAATTTGTCAAGGTTACAAAATTAATGAATTAACTGAGTCACAGCCCAGTTAATTCAGACATATCTTCAAAATAAGTAACGAAATTTATAGGCTGGATGACAAAGATTCATTTTTAGGGGCAGCCTAGAATATCTATAGTCTTCCTCTGTTTGCTCATCAGATTCATGATATAATAACACTGAGTTCATAAAAACATACTCTACAGAGAATTATGACTGTTTCTCTCCAATTATTCAGATGATTAGGCTATAATAAACCAAACATTATATACCTAGATTCTTCATCTAAGACATCTTGATCAACCTCAAGTGCAGAGGACTCCAACTTTGGGATCTGTCCACCTTCTGTTCCTGACATGAGCAGTGATTCTTCAGGTTCCAAACATAAGTTCCTGAAGGTAAAGTACAGCAACAAGTTATTTTCTATGAATAAAATAGGTATATATTTATTGTTCTGAATGCATGTAGCATTAGTAGCCTTCAGCTGTTCTAAGTGTAATCATATACCTAATAAACTGTTGACTCTGGGTGTCAACAGTGAAATCAGTACTTATGATTAATTTAAAATGATTTTAACATCAATTCGATATATGCTGACAAGAAGGCAAACTAGAACTTTCATATGTGAAAAGCTGGCATAAATGCCTAGAAACAAAGATACTATTTAAATAGGTTAAAATAATGTTTGTCTTGGTGAACAGCTAGAGCTTTATTTTCCTGATATTTCCCGTCCTTCAAATTTTCAGGCTTCTAAATAAATAATCAAACAACAGACAATTTCCAAATCTACAAGAAGGTACACCATGACTCTAAGACTTTTGGAGTCAGAAATTTCCTAAATTGTAACATACGAAGGGCATTTAGCCCAGAGTATCGAGCTGAATTAGACTTAAAACGCAAGCATTACAACACACCTGATTCTGTTTTCTAGAGTGTCTATAAGAAGTTGCTTCTCACAGAGCAGTTTCTTCAGTGATTCCAACTCTTTTTGTTTTTCAAGTAGTTCTTTTTGAAAACGGTAGTTTGTCTCTTCTAAAGTTTCACAGAAAGCCTTAAAAACAAACAAATAGCAAATAAAAAACACATGCAGAAAGAGAATAACATTAATTACTTATGCAGTACCTTTCTCAAGGGCATAACTGAAGAGTCAAAGAACATAGGTAACCAAAATAATGTGTATACAACCCAGATGATTTGTTCTCCACCCTCATCTTTTTAGGTCTCTGCTACCTTAGTACCTACTGGGGAACTTATAAATAAATACTGGGGAACTTATAAATAAATACAAGTCCCTTTTCTTGAGAATTATTAAGTAGTAAGCTAGGGTGCCTGAAAGGAATATGTGATATCTCTCTAGTGTATAACTGGGAAAAAAAATTACTAATAACCACTGTTTTAGCTTCTATTCTCCTTAGCCTGTTTTTGCCCAGTCCTAGATGATACTTTAAAGAAAAAAAAAGAAAAAAAAAGAAAACTGTGGCTATTGATTCCATTTGGATTAGCTCAGAAGACACATCCTATAATAACAATTTCCTTCATAGTGCCTTCAATATTATTTTCCCTTGCTTCTCCTTTTATGATATTCACTCAAAGACATTCTATCCTTTATACCCAGGAAGCTAAACACTATTGAAATAGATTAAAACAAAAAACAAAATCATACTGCCATGAAGAATGATGTCATGAAAAAAATCTGGGTCACTTACCTTGATGAGGCTCTCACTGTTGCTGATCAATTCTTTTAATTGTTCCTAGTTATCTATCATTCCCTGTCTCCTTTGTGACTACGTTAAACCTTCACCCCTGGCAAATCCCCTACAATATGTTACTACTGGTGAGCCCAAGCCCAGCAGATGATCTTTATTCCTATACCAGAAAAAAAAAGTTACTCTCCCAGAATCCTAACTACATTTGCATTCCGTTCTTGTCCTCAAGAATATGTGCCTCTCCAAGTTAAGCCCAATCTCCTTTGGAAGCCTGCCCTATCCCATACACTCTCTCTTAAATTTTCAACCTTTCCCTCTCTTTTGGCCCTTAGGTTTATTTAATCAAGTTGACTGAAGTTGATTAAGCAAACCCTAAAAATCTCTCCACATAAAAACAAAGTCATATCCACCACTCCCTTGATAGGAGTCTCTCTAGCTACTAAATCATCTTGTTCTTTTCAAAATAAAAAAAAATTTCCAGGAAAAAAGTTTTTATCATCCAAATTTAGCCTCCCCATTCATGGCTAAAATCATTAGGAGTTTTACTCTCTTTTCTCTACTAATTATACCCAGGGTAAATGCTAACAATGACTTCTAACTGTCAAATCCGAAGTACTGTTTTTCTCAACTTCATAGCATGTCACTACTGACTTAAAAAGTAAAAAAAAAAATAAAAATAAATAAAAATTAATGGAATCCTCTTTTATTGTCCTCTGTGAAACTTCCTGGTTCCCCTAATTTTACAGTTACTTCTTAGATTTCTACTTATTCTTTGCATGTGAGCATTCATCAGAGTTTTGTCCTTGATTATATATTCTCTTGTTCTATATTTCATCCTTGGGCAATTACTGTTATCACTTCAACTATAACCTATACTATTTGCTATCGATTTCCAATTTTTTTTTCTGTTCACCTCCAGCCCAGACCTTTCCTGAGTACATAGATATCATTCATATGCCTATTGGTCCCCTTCAATTGTATGTACCGATGGTAAGTCAAAATGCACTCCCAACGGAACATCTGCTCTACCACCTCATCATCAAAGCCACCAGGCAAACATCTTAGATCACTGCATTTCGCTACTTTCTATGCCCCAGGTAACCCAGTCTTTTCCACTTTCCCCTTCTCCTCCTCCCCCATTGTCTCATCAACATCTCACTATACTCATCTACTCTCTATACTCATTTCTACTGTGCAGTATTGGCATAAGGCTAGGTAATGCGATCAGTGAAAGAGAAGAATGCAGAAGCAAACCCTTCCTTTCATGTTCATTTGACTTTTGATAAAGGTGCCAATACAATTCAACACAGGGTACTGACACATTTTAATATCTATAGAAACTTAAGATCCTCACTTCACACCTTATACAAAATTAGCTCAGTATGGATGTTAGAGTTAAAACTATAAAACTTCTAGAAAAAAAAATAGGAGAAAATCCTGGTGGCCCTGTGTTAGGCAAAGAGTGCTTATGGTACAATACCAAAAGCATAAGCCATAAAGGATGTGATAAAGTGACCTTCATTATAATTAAAAACATTAGCACTTCAAAAGATACCATTAAGAAGATAAAAAGACACATACAGCCTATGAGAAAATATTTGCAAATCATATATTTGATAAAGGACCTGTATCCAAAATAATGAATTCTTACAACTCAATAAGACAAACAACTCAACTAAAAAAATAAGCCAAAGGCTCAAACAGACAATTCATCAAAGAAAACATACAAATGGCAAAAAAGCACATGAAAAAGTGATTAACATAAAAATCATTATGGATATACAAATTAAAACTATAATGAAATACCATTTCACACCTACAAGAATGGCCATAATCCAACAGACAGATAATATCAAGTGTTTGTGAGGACATGGAGAAACTGGAACTCTCATACACTACTCGTGGGAACGTAAAATGACATAGCCACTTGGGAAAACTCTTTGAAAGTCTCTTAAAAAAGTTAAACATAATTTACCATATAACTAAACATTCTACTCTTAGGGATCAACCCAAGAGAGATGAAAACGTATATCCACAAAAAGCCTTCTCTGAAATTGTTCATAGCAGCATTATTCATAATAACACAAAACTGGAAGCAATCCAAATATCCCTCAGCTGGTGACTGGATAAACAAAATGTGGTATATGTGCACAACAGAAAACCATTCAATCATAAAAGTAATGAAATACTGAGAGAGACTATAACATGGATGATGCTCAAAAACATTATGTTAAGTGAACGAAACTAGATGCAAAGATTATATATACTGTATACTACTGCATATTGTATATATTATGCATATACAATATTATGCATATTGTATATGAGATTGTATATATATAGGTACACATATACACTTATATGCACACACACACACACACATATATATATATATATATACACACACACAGTATGATTCTACTTATATGAAATATCCAGAAAAGACACATTTGCAGAGACTGAGAGCAGATCAGTAGTTGTCTGGGGCTGGGAGTGTGGAATGGCTACAAAATGGCTTGTAGAATTTTTTTTGAGGCGATGGAATTTTCTAAAACTGGATTATGGTAATGGAGACACAACTCTACAAATTTACTAAAAGTTATTAAATTGTACATTTACAATGAAATAGCAAATAGCAAATTTTATGGATGAAAGTTTTACTTCAATAAAGCTGTTTAAAAAAAAGCTGTGGCATTCCTCTAACACAAAGAACTGACTCAGTTTAATTGAAAATATTACAAATCTACGAATTAAATCTGTTCCATTTAAACACTATTAAACATTTGGAAGAAAACTTGCATAAATCCTAGCTAACCTATTATTACCAAATCTATTTGTGAATCTAGCCAATTGCTTCAAGAAGTAGGCTACTTTAACACGTCAAGTAGTGTAATTTGAGTAGCCTTAAGCTTGAGCTGAATTGGTAACAAGACAATAACTTCTATTTCTGAAGATTAGTTTTTTAATTTGATTTTAACTGTAGGTTCTTTACTTTGATACTTAGATGGAAGAAAACTCAGCATGCAAATGTTACTTTTAAATGTAAAATAAATTTCCAAGTAATCTTCTTTTTTCTGAAATGGTATAAATAAAGAGAATAAATGTAGAATTTAATTTTAGGGCTTCATAGACTATAGGACATGTACAAATTTTTATTTTTTCACTGAATTATGTTCATGTATTTCAATGAAAGAAAGCTTTGACTCAAACATTAAAAGCTTTCTGTGCAAAACTACCATGGTCCAAAATTATAACTTTGCTGTTTGCTGTTCCATTCAAAAAACAATGTAGTTGTTGTATGGTATTATTTGTTCCTCTTTTCATGTGATATATAATACAGCACTTACCCTGCTTTCTTCTAGGCTATCAAATGGACCTGGTGGGTCATCCAGACAAAGAAATTCTCTCACTGCAAGGCTTTCAAAGGAAAAAAAAAAAATTAGCTGGGGTACAAATAAGTTTACAAAAGATAGCGAGATAGCAGAAAGCAAAAGTTACTCTGAAGCTAGCTAAAGTGTTTTAAGCAAGTTGGTTCTGCTGATAAATGAAAATAAGCAAGATGGCGTATGTGTTTTCACACAAGTAACAAAATACAAATATAAAATCTATAGAAGATACAAAGATTTTAGGTTATTTCTATGATCTTATGAACATAAATAGATTGTGAATTTATGTTACATAAAAACTACATGACATAAAACATAAATCAGAAATGGTACAGGAAACCAATGCAAATGGTGAAAAGACAGTATTATTTTCAAAGAAATATTAATTTGAACTAGTCTAAAAAAGTCATTATCTTTTTATGAAATACAATTTCTAATTTATACTTCATTTGTTTCTTCTTCAGATGATTCTAAAGTAACTGAAGTATTTACTGTGAAACTAGTTAAAGATTTTTCTTGCAATCATGTTTATTATATTAATTTACTTAAATGTTTTCCCTAGAGAATTCAAGAGAAAGAATTCTGATCATCCCATTTCTGAATTACCATAAAGTTCAAAATAAAGAAATAATATGATATTGCTATACTTATACTTTTCAATTACCAGAAACAGGTTAAGAAGGTAGAAACCTGAACTTCCTTGTCACAAAATACTCCTCTTTCTAAAAAGTAATCTTGGATTGAGAGACAGCTCTATATGTATGTTAAAACAAAAATGTGGAGACTTAAAGGATGATGATGAAGGGGGTGGTGATAAAGAGATAAATGGGATCTTTAGTAAAATCTTTCCAAAGGAAAAAATGAATATAGAGAAGTGATGTTAAGTAATCCAAAAGAACCCAAAAATAGAAAAAAGAGGAGCAAGTTTCTAGATTATAAAATCTTCATAATATAGATAATAAAAAAACATACACTCAGGGAAACTGAGATAAAACTTGAGTACTCATAATCATGAAATAATAGAGATGGAAGGGATCGTAAATGTGACCTAGTTGAACTATCCATAGTATGCTGCTTATATTCTCCCTTTTATATGTTCAGCCAAGAATATGTCTAAACACCTCCAGAAATAGGGACTATAACCATCTCTTAAAATAAACCATCCTAAGTTTGAATAACACAGAAAACTAGAAAATTATTTCTTCACTGAGCTGGAATTTTCTCCCTGAAGCTTCTATTCATGAGTCTTAGTTTGGTTTTCTGGGGCCCTTCCAGGTAAGTCTAAGTCTTCTTTCACATGATAACCCTAAAAATATGTCAAGAATGTTATGTTTACTCTAACCTTATACCTCTAGCAAGCAATACCAACACACTAACATTTCATTTTCTTTTTTCATGTAACAAAATTTAGTGAGTATTTAAAGCCTATATGGTCTTCTGCATTCATGGAGCCAACATTTTTTTCCAGTTTTACTGAAATATAATTGACAAAAATTATATACATTTAAGGTATATAACTTGACTCGATATATACATACATTATGAAATATGAAGTACAATCAAACTAATTAACATATCTATCACATCACATGGTTACCATTTCTAACATTTTCAAAGTACATTACACACACAGGGTTTTCACATACCCTACCTTATTCAATTTCCACAACAACCATGTGAGGTGAGGATAGGCATTATACCTCCATTTTACAAGTGATAATAAAGTTCAGAGAGGTAAAATGACCCACCCAAGGTCATTAGTGCAAGTGGTAGAGCTAGACCTTAAATCTGTCTTCTGAGTATAAATATGTGCCTTTTTTCTACCTTTCAACTCTTTTCTCTTATGTTTTGGTTCATTTGTATTCTTTCCCCTTGCTGATCACTTCTTTCTGACCACTTTCAATTTCTCTGTATCTTTCTTTAATCAAAGTCTCTAGAATACTGCAGTTGGTCTAATAGTATAGAGAAGAACAGGACCACCACACATTCTTCTGGTTTAGATATTATACTTTCTATCCACCCACTATGTATATCGGAAAACCAACTATTAGGCAGAATGAGGCACAGGAAATAAACTGATCTTGGGATTGACAGGTCAAAAGTTTGGATGGGGGCTTCCCTGGTGGCACCGTGGTTGAGAGTCCGCCTGCCGATGCAGGGGACATGGGTTCGTGCCCTGGTCCGGGAAGATCCCACATGCCACAGAGCAGCTGGGCCCGTGAGCCATGGCCGCTGAGCCTGCGCGTCCGGAGCCTGTGCTCCACAACGGGAGAGGCCACAGAGGTGAGAGGACCGCATACCGCAAAAAAAAAAAAAAAAAAAGAAAAAGAAAAATTCGGGTACCTTTTCACCCCCCTAGAAAAGGAAGCCATTACCCCTTCTTGAGAATCACTGACTAGAGAACTTATTTAGATTTGATAAATATTTGACTGCCTATGTGTGCCATGGCTCTGTTCAGTGATTTCTTATATATTATCAGTGTATAATTTATAAACAAATCAAGTAAATTCAAATAAAGTATAAGTACCAAAGAGTGTATTATTAAATGGTCTATGGATTAAATAGAAGTCAATTTAAAAAAATTATTATTTATTTACTTGTTCACTGATAGGTTCAATACAACCCCCTAATCTCTCTTCTGTATTTGGTCTTTAATACTTTTGTTTCCATTTGACCATAATAATGAAGGTAAGAAAAACATCAGAATTAGGAGAGAAACCTATCTAAGAGAAAATCCAACAATCTGGAATTGAAAGGTATGGAAAGACTATCTTTCTGTTTATCACGTAGAGTAACTTCTTAGTGTGGTTGGGAAATCTCTATTTTAAAATCGTGATCAGTTGTTGACTTAACTTGCCTGAATATAAGGGAACCAGAGATGGTACCCTTCAGCATTGTTTTTATCAGAGCAAATTTGCCCTATAGCTTAAATTCTTCCTTTGAGTCTCTTGAAAAAGTTTCCTTTAAAAGAGTTTTACTGTAATTTTCAAACTTCTTAAAAAACTATTTCATCCAGTGAATCTTCACCTTTTATTTCATAATATAGCTTCCTTTATTTCTTTCGTGGGTATGTATTTGTTTACATTCCACAATTTAAAAGACCAGTAATTTAATAGCTAAATGAGCTCTTTATCTCAAAATTTATATTAAAAAAGCTAAAACTAATGCCTACAATTCATTAAAAGGTCTATAAAGAACTAAGTTAAAAAAGTACTAAAAATACTAGATACTTCTTGTCAAAACCAAATTAAGCATAAAAAGTCACTGCATGAAAATATTGAGGGATTTCAGATAGAAATGTTTTATCAGTTACTATTTCTCTTCAGTATTCTCTACCAGTAAAAAGAAAGTAAAAATTTGACATTAAATACAACCCTGAGGATAGGGACTCAGTGATCAAGACTGGTGACAGTGAGGGTCACGGTGAGGGAGATGGGTTGCTGGGTGTGAAGCTGAAGGGCTCACGTTTACCCTCCTGTACTGGATATGCAGGCAAGGCTGTGGGCCTAGTTTATATTTTGATTATCTCTCACCTAGTTACTTTTAGTCCACTTGTGTCCCTACATTCAGTTTTATTCCTTCTAATACAAAAATACTTCAAAAGCAAACGTTTTATGTCAAACCGAGCTTAAAACCCATCTATGCCTCCTCTAACAAGAGGGAACAAAGCCAAGGTCTTGGCGTTGGCATAAAGCACCTGTGTACATTCAAGCTTTTACTGCCTTTCTTATTTGACACTTCAGCAATAGTACTTCCTCATGCCTATCATGTTGTTTCATGCTTGCTGCTATCATCCTGGCACATCCTTCCCACCTTCAGATGGCTAACTCAGACTTCATATTCATGACTTAGCTCATCTATTATCTCCTCATAGAACCTTCTCTGACTAAATCCCCCTCCCCTATACTCTACTCGGTTCAGTACTCTTATATGCATTACTACACCACCTTGAAGAGATCCCTTTCATAGGACTTACTACAGTGTATTATTAGTATTTTCTGCTTACCAAGCAGTCTGCTTCAACAAAAAGTAGATGACAAGTTCCACGGATGTACAGAATCTGAATAAATTAGCATAGCAAAGAATAAGTATTCAAAAATTAATGAATTTATTTGTAAGAGCTATGCTAATTGCTCTTAAAAATAATGAAACTATTAAGAGCATCAGAACAAATTTCTATCCACTATGGTAGATAAATAATACAGAACAACTCTCAAATTTGAGATGGAATTTAGTTTTTAATAGATATGCCTACTTTGACGAGGGAGTAAGCTTAGGACAGCAACAGGTAAGACCAAGAGCCTTAAGAGTTAAAACAAGGTTAGAATCTGGATGTTTCTGATGGTATGCATTCAAGATTTATAAAGAAGCACAATGAAAGGAATAGCATATGAGAAACTTAGAGCTGAAAGCGGATTTTTAGAGAACATTTAGTCCAATTATTTCATTTTCTAATTGGAAATACTAATTAAAATCAGTTAAGTAGGGCTTCCCTGGTGGCGCAGTGGTTAAGAATCTGCCTGCTAATGCAGGGGACATGGGTTCGAGCCCTGCTCCGGGAAGATCCCACATGCCACGGAGCAACTAAGCCCATGCACCACAACTACTGAGCCTGCGTTCTAGACCTGCAAGCCACAGCTACTGAAGTCGGGGCACTTAGAGCCCATGCTCCACAACAAGACAAGCCACAGCAATGAGAAGCCCGTGCACCGCAACGAAGAGTAGTCTCTGCTCACCGCAGCTAGAGAAAGCCCGCACACAGCAACGAAGCCAAAAGTAAATAAATAAAATAAATAAATTAATATATAAAAAATAAATGCATATGTTTAAAAAAATCAGTTAAGTAATTGCCTAAAATTATTTCACTACTAAGCCCAGAAAACTGAATTTTGCATAAGGTCTTTGAGACCTAATTTAATAAGTTAAGAGTTTACGTGTATCTGAATACAAAATATTTAGCTTTATTACATTAAAAGAACTGTCCATAACTGAAGGTCCACCAAACTAATATTTTGTGGTAAAAATCATCCAACCAACCTTAGCAATAATGTGTTCATTCTCATGAGCTGTCATTATATAAACTATTGCATATATAACTGAATTCTTTTATAAAAATACTAACTCAACCTCTCTTGACAGTATCTTCACATATAAAAACAACTTACACATAAAATTTCCTGTGAGGTGTTAAAATGTATAAAAAATAGTTTCTTTACATAGTCTCGTTCAAAAATTATAATTTATTGAATTTTACAACTAGAAGAGACCTAAGAAGTCATCTAATCCAATATATCCCATGTAAATAATTCCCTCTTTAATACCACTGATAGTTATCTAGCCTAGTCTCTTCAAATATTGATGCTTAAGGTAAACTTACTTTCTCAAAAGGCAGAATTTTTATACCAGATACATTTTTATACCAGACAGCTTGAAATGACATGTAGCTCTTTTTTCTCTGAGCTGATGGGGGCTTCCTCTAATTGTTCACTTATTCCTAGTTCTACACATTAGTCTTGCTATTCAAAATGAGGTCCCTAGGCCGGCAGCATCAGCATCACCTAGAAACCTGTTAGAAATGCAGAATCTCCACTCCAGACCTTGTTAATTCAGGACGTGCATTTGAACAAGATGCACACTTATAGCTGGAGAAGCACCGCTTTAAAGCTAAATATCATTTGATTAATTCTTTTCCCCATCACAATCTTTCAAATACGTGAAGATGGTTATCATGTCCTTCCAAGTACTTTTTTTTTTCAAAGGGTAAATTCTCATTTCTTTCAATTGTTTCCTCATGTTTGGATACTATATACTACAATATATATTTTTTAAACCATGAACTGCTGTTAATCCAGATCTGCACTTTTTTCTTTTAACAGATGTAGAATTTAAAACACTGAATTTTGGCATGGAACTCCTTTTAGATGAATGGTAATATAAGGAAAAATATGTAATTTTAACCCTTGTATCTTAAAGAATTAAGAAGAAAAATGTGGTAAATCAGGATATATGTGTAGTAATTCTGAAAACAGAGAATAGTAAGATATTTGGTGTGCTGATTAAATGATGTAATTATTTCAAAGTAGCACAAACCAGAATAAAACAATAAATAGCTAAATTTTAACTATAACAGATTATGCAATATGAGAACATCCCCCTCTATCCATCTTTACACATCCTTCACCTTGACAAGCTGAGTTACATGCTGTTTCGGGTATAGGACTTTGCCTGCTTGCTTCTGCATTTTGATATAATATTCCCTCTCATTTGGAAAGTACTTCTTTACTTTCTCTTTATCGGTTCAAATAGCATTCATTCTTTAAAATCCAGCTCAAATATCATCCTCTAGGAAGCCTCCTCTAATTCTCTCAGTCAAAAGTTCCCTCTCCTCCTCTTTTGAAAGACATCGAGCTCTATTCATTATAGTTCTTTTGGGTGTGTCTTCTTCCTATTCAGTTTTCTTGAATAAAGGATTAGCATCTAATGCACCTTTGTGTAGCTGTAATACCTTATATATAGTAAGACCTAAATAAACATTTATCAAACAAACAAAAACCAATAATAAATCCTTTATCATAAAAATATTAACATTTTTATTTTTTCTTACTTTGTATTCTCCAAATGCATCTGAAAATAACATTCTCTTAAAACATCTAAACCAACAATTCTTAACATCCCTTCAGTTCTTATTTCACTTCTGTTTTGTTATAGTTAGAGAAGTTGTAATATTAAGAGCTGCCAGTTGTGTACTGGCAAGCTCTTAGCCAACATGAAGGTTAACAAATAACTGTGTCATGAGGTGCTAAGGAATCAAAACGGAAAGTGAAAGAACTGTATAAAGAATTAATATCAGATAATTATTTGGCCAAATAAAGATAGTAATTTTAATTTTCTATGCTGCCGTTCCAACTGTAACAGGATGCTAACAGGTATACCAAAGGGTAAGGTAAACTCACTGATATTATAAGTAGTGATTCTTAAATATGTAGTTTCATGTTTTTATAAAGAAGTATTGGGATTTTGTCTTTATCTTTTGCTCCCTTATAAGAATTCATAAATGGCTGTTTGACAACCTCAGATTTTCTGGATATTTTCTAATTATTTGTCCTCCCACCCATAATCTTAATCTATTGTTGAAGATTCTCAAACCCCACTCCCTGCTTCAGTATTGCTTGATTCACTGCAAACAGGACTGATCTTCCCCTTCTCTGAATTCCCTTTACTTTTATAATCTGTATCAGGCCAAGTAGGACTTCATAAACTCCATTATTTTGTTCAAACAGAAGTTTAATTTCTTCAAATGAATTAAGTTCAGTAAGTATATCTTCAGCTTCCTTTTTACCCTTCTTAGTATGACAAAGGGCAAATGCTTGGGATACAGGTTAATAACTTTTCCCTCTGCCAAGTCATGTTTTAAACAGTAATTTATTAAGAAACTGCTTAAACTGTGAAATAAAAAATGTTACTCATCACTCGCAAAAAATATAGTACCCTAGAACAAACAAGGTATACAAACCTTATTTAGAGTTCTATTTAAGTTATCTTACTTGTATTCCTTAAATGTCTGAGATATATGACAAAAATAAGTAAGCAATAAATGTGAGGCACAATAGAGGTTTTCATGCAACACTTTTTAGAACCTTTAATATTCTAGGAAAGGCAAATGAAACCTTTCCCCAACTTACTTGACCAAGAAATCTTTCTGTCCCTGAAACACCTATCTATAAATTGAATATGATTATCACTGTTCTAAGGACTGAAGTTTTAGAAACAGGATCTTGAATGTTTACCATACAGATACAGATCTATTAACAATAATTTATTAAAAAAAGATATATCTCAACGAAGATACACTTTTTTTTTTTTTTTTTTTTTTTGCGGTACGCGGGCCTCTCACTGTTGTGGCCTCTCCCGTTGTGGAGCACAGGCTCCGGACACGCAGGCTCAGTGGCCATGGCTCACGGGCCTAGCCGCTCCGCAGCATGTGGGATCTTCCTGGACCAGGGCACGAACCCATGTCCCCTGCATCGGCAGGCGGATTCTCAACCACTGCGCCACCAGGGAAGCCCAAGATACACTTTTAATGTTTAAAAAAATCAAGAAATCACAAGATGAGTTCATCAACGTGGTTCATACTATTTAATATTTCATTAAATAGAAAGAGTATAGTCATTTATAGAATAAATTTGATTTTAATTTACCATATTTGCAATACAGAGACGTAAGAGTTTACTGAATAAGGAATAAGAGAAAGGGGATATGATGTTTTGACTTCTTAGCTGTAAAAGTCTTCTTTTATGGTATGGTATAAAATATATTTTCTTCAAAGGCTTGCTCTATGATTTTAGACTGTTGGTTTCTATTCCTGCTTTGTGTATCTGAATTAACACTAACCTTTGTTTTTTCTTTTTTCTTTGGAGAGATGTAAAAAATTATAGAAAAGTAGGGAGCATCCATCTTCCCACCACCTAGGCTGGAACACACAGTTGCTAAGTTTTGTCATATTTGTTTCAGTCTCTTTTTCTTATAAATAGTACAACAGCAAATATCAACAGTTCTGCCATTCATTCAACAAGTACTTATCGAGCATGGACTCTGTTGCATTGTGCTAAGAACTGCACACTGAATGGTGGGTAAACCAGCCATATGACCTACTACTATGTATGCACCTTACAGCCTGATAGGAGAACACAATGAAATAATCACAGAAATAGTTACAAACTGAGATGTTGTGAAAGTAAAGTACCAAGCAGCCTTTCTCAGCTGGGATTCCATGACAGGATTAAACCCTGCTGACAATGATGTGAGTGACTATTTTCTCATTCTCTTAAGAATGGTACATAGCTAGTAGCATCCTAGAAGTACGTAATGAGAAGTTAATTCATTACATGCAATGGGTGTCTTAGGGCATTAGGAGCTGACTTTCAGAACCAGTAGAGAAGATACTATGAGAAAGACCTGACTTAGTTTTTGGTGGTGGTGGTAGGTGAGGGGTTGGTCCAGAGAGCCAGTTACCTAAAAGTCTGTGTTGAAACGTGAAGGAGTTATCTAGGCCAGGGCTGGGGGAGCAAGGGTAGTAGTGTGAAACGTTGCCTTTCTAGGGAATAGCATATTGAAAGGTCCTAAGGGACAAAGGAGCAGGCGACTTCAAAAAATTATAAGACCAATATGGCTGATGTACAGAGAATGGGGGCAAGGGAGGAATAACAAAACATGAAGTTGGAAAGACAAGCAGGGTCAGGGACCAGAAAGGATGACTTAAACTGCATTACAAAAGATGACTGTGGCTCAAATGGGCTATAGAAATAAGAGTGGATGAGGAAGATGAGTGATGGGAAAGGAGTAATTAAAGTGAGAGAAAACTGCTAGACTAGGTGGCGATGGCAGGAATGGAGAAAAGTAGACAGATTCGAGTAGTGTTTAAAGTATAAAGGCAGGGATGTGTCCAGATGACGTGTGGGTTTTAGGTAGAGGATGATGCTGAATATTGGGGGAAAAGTCACTGAAGTCTTTCCTAGGTTTGAGGTTTGTCTGAAGGAGATGTCAAGGAGGCAACTGCAGATGTGAATCTGGAGATGAGAAAAGGGGTCTGGCTTATAGCTCCTTTATTAGAGGAAAGTGAGGGGGGATGGGCAGAGATCTTAAGCAGTCACTGAGCTTAGCACACATTAAGAAGCAAGATGTAAAAGCAAATTGGAAAAGAAGAAGTAAAACTGTCACTGTTTGCAGATGACATGATACTATACATAGAGAATCCTAAAGATGCTACCAGAAAACTACCAGAGCTAATCAATGAATGTGGTAAAGTTGCAGGATACAAAATTAATGCACAGAAATCTCTTGCATTTCTATACACTAATGATGAAAAATCTGAAAGAAATTATGGAAACACCCCCATTTACCATTGCAACAAAAAGAATAAAATACCTAAGAATAAACCTACCTAGGGAGACAAAAGACCTGTATGCAGAAAATTATAAGACACTGCTAAAAGAAATTAAAGATGATACAAACAGATAGAGAGATATACCATGTTCTTGGATTGGAAGAATCAATATTGTGAAAATGACTATACTACCCAAAGCAATCTACAGACTCAGTGCAATCCCTATCAAATTACCACTGGCATTTTTTACAGAACTAGAACAAAAAATCTTAAAATTTGTATGGAGTCACAAAAGACCCCAAACAGCCAAAGCAGTCTTGAGGGAAAAAAACGGAGCTGGAGGAATCAGACTTCCTGACTTCAGACTATATTACAAAGCTACAGTAATCAAGACAATATGGTACTGGCACAAAAACAGAAATACAGATCAATGGAACAGGATAGAAAGCCCAGATATAAACCCACGCACCTATGATCAACTAATCTATGACAAAGGAGTCAAGGATATACAATGGAGAAAAGAAAGTCTCTTCAAAAAGTGGTGCTGGGGGCTTCCCTGGTGGCGCAGTGGGTGAGAGTCCGCCTGCTGATGCAGGGGATGCAGGTTCATGCCCCGGTCCGGGAAGATCCCACATGCCGCAGAGCGGCTGGGCCCGTGAGCCATGGCCGCTGAGCCTGCGTGTCCAGAGCCTGTGCCCCGCAACAGGAGAAGCCACAACAGTGAGAGGCCCGTGTACAACAAAAACAAACAAACAAACAAACAAATAAATAAATAAAAAGTGGTGCTGGGAAAACTGGACAGCTACATGCAAGAGAATGAAATTAGAACACTCCCTAACACCATACACAAAAATAAACTCAAAATGGATTAGAGACCTAAATGTAAGACCAGACACTATAAAACTCTTAGAGGAAAACATAGGAAGAACACTCTTGGACATAAATCACAGCAAGATCGTTCTTGATCCACCTACTAGAGTAATGGAAATAAAAACAAAAATAAACAAATGGGACCTAATGAAACTTCAAAGCTTTTGCACAGCAAAGGAAACTATAAACAAGATGAAAAGACAACCCGCAGAATGGGAGAAAATATTTGCAAACGAATCAACGGACAAAGGATTAATCTTCAAAATATATAAACAGCTCATGCAGCTCAATATTAAAAAAAAACAAACAACCCAATCAAAAAATGGGCAGAAGACCTAAATAGACATTTCTCCAAAGAAGACATACAGATGGCCAAGAGGCACATGAAAAGCTGCTCATCAGCACTAATTATTAGAGAAATGCAAATCAAAACTACAATGAGGTATCACCTCACACCAGTTAGAATGGGCATCATCAGAAAATCTACAAAAAACAAATGCTGGAGAGGGTGTGGAGAAAAGGGAACCCTCCTGCACTGTTGGTGGGAATGTAAACTGATACAGACACTATGGAGAACAGTATGGGGGTTCCTTAAAAATCTAAAAATAGAATTACCATGTGACCCAGCAATCCCACTGCTGGACATATACCCAGAGAAAACCGTAATTCAAAAAGACACATGCACCCCAATGTTCACTGCAGCTATTTACAATAGCCAGGACATGGAAGCAACCTAAATGACCATCGACAGATGAATGTATAAAGAAGATGTGGTACATATATACAATGGAATATTACTTAGCCATAAAAAGGAACGAAATTGGGTCATTTGTAGAGATGTGGATGGATCCAGAGACTGTCATACAGAGTGAAATAAGTCAGAAAGAGAAAAACAAATATCGTATATTAACGCATATATGTGGAACCTAGAAAAATGGTACAGATGAACCGGTTTGCAGGGCAGAAATAGACACAGATGTAGAGAACAAACGTAGGGACACCAAGGGGGGAAAGTGGCGGGGGGTGGGTGGTGGTGACGGGATGAATTGGGAGATTGGGATTGACATGTATACACTAGTAGGTATAAAATGGGTAACTAATAAGAATCTACTGTATAAAAAAATTAAAAATTCAAAAAAAAAAGAAGATGTATATGCATAGTACATGTATAATATACATAAGAGAAAGACTAAGAAAAAAGGGTGAAAAAAGTAAGGGCACTTTTCTTATTTGTTTTCCATTCTTATGTGAAAAATTGCTAAAGATAGTTACAGACACGGTGTCCATAGAATATACTATTGCTTCATTATAAATGCTCTGTAATTTTTTTCAAAATGCTTCCAATTTATCTGATAATGTAAGTTTCAAAATTAAATACCCAGATATATTAAAACATATAGCAATTTTCTTGTAAATATATTCAGATACAAAAACCCCATATAGGTCCTTTCTTTCCCTTTTTAATATTTCTGGTATTTTCACTTTAAGCTCTGCATAAATTAACCGGACTCCACAATTTTTAAATTTTTGCATTACTTTGGAGACATATAAATGTTATCATCAAAATTATATAGTGTTATTTAACTAAAAATCTACCAGTATGTGAGCCACTCTGTTTAAATTATTACTAAAATTCTAAAATCAAGTTTATAGCTGGGTGGTTTGAATATATGGGACACTGAATTTTCAACTTTGCTGACTTTTTGGAGGTGTTACTATAAATCAAACACCAAATAAAGTCCTTGCTGAAAAAAGGCAAGAAAATTACAGTTAGTGCTTTATTAGACATAAACACGCCTACCTTATATTTTTGTGCTTGAGTATATATGGTCCTAGATTTATTCTTTAATTTAAACCAATTATTGGAATGCATTTATAACCTGTTATTCAATTTGTTACATACCAGTTAGCAATGTCCTTGTGAGCTACTAAATTTTGAAGAAACGCTTGTAATCCTAATTGTCTATCTTCTAAAAAGTCGGCATTGTAATTATCTTTAAACCAGCGTTTTGGTGGAAGTGCTAATCGAAAGCCTGGAAACATCTCTTTTAACTGAAAAAGAAGAAAAAAGAAGATACAATGTTCAACTCAATTATATGAATTCTATAAAATCTATCCTGTTGACTATGTGAAACTATTCACATAACAAGCTTACAATAGAAGAATTAAATTCAGCTATGCTTTTTCTGCCTTGGTTGTTTTATTTCTTGATTTCTACCAGTTGTGTATGCATAGGAGTTACAGTTGCTCCCTGTCCCTGCTAACACGTGGCACTGCCTGTCTTTTTAATGTCAGCCATTCCAGTGGGTGTGTAGTAGTATTTCACTGTGGCTTTAATTTACATTCCTCTCTTGAATGGTGTTAAATATCTTCTCATGCGCTTGGATCTGCGTATCTTCTTTGGCGAATTATCTATTTAAATCTTCTGAACCCTCTGCTTTAAAAAAACTGGGTTACTTGTCTTTTAAGTTGTCAGAGTTCTTTATATATTCTAGATAGAAGGCCTCTGTCAGATATATGTATGACAAATATATTCTCTCAGACTGTGGCTTGATTTTTCATGTTAACCGTCTTAACAGAGCACACTTAAAAAATTTTAATGTTACCTAATTCACCCATTTTTTTCTTTTATGGTTTATGCTTTTTTAGATACTATCTAAGAAATCGTTACTCACTCCAAGGTTACAAAAATTTTCTTTCACGTTTTTTCATAAGATGTTTATAGTCTTAGCTTTTACATTTTGGCTTATGATCAATTTTGCATATTTGGCTTAAATTTTACTTTCTTAGGAAAGACTTTTCCACCTTTTAAGCTAGGTTAGATTTCCCTTTATACACTCTGATCAAGTGACTATAACTGGATAACAAGTTATCTCAAAACTCAGTGGTGTAAAATAACCATTTATTAGGCCATGGACTCTGTGGGCTGGTAATTCGTACAGGGAATGGTGAGGATGCATTGTTTTGTCACAATGAATTAGAACCTCAGCTGGAAACTTGAAGTTGGGAGCTGGAAGCCACTGAAGTTCATTCCCACATATTTATACTGGATCATGCTGCTTGTTGGCTGAGACATTAGCTGGGGCTGTCAGTCACAAGCCTAACATGGCCTCTCCATGTATCTTGGACTTCCTCACAGCATAAAGTCTGGGTTTCAAAGGGGAGCATCCCGAGAGAGGAAGCCAGGATGAAGCTGTATGCTTCTTATGATCTAGCCTCATCATCCCACAGCATCAGTTCCACTGTCCTCTATTGGTTAGATCAGTCACAAGCTCACCCACGTTCAAGGGGGAGAGGAAACAGATTCTACTTCTTGATAGTCAGTGGCAAGATTCTGGAAGAGCATATGGGACTGAGAATATTGCTGCATACATTTTTAGAAAAGACAATCTGCCACACATTCTCAAATCATTATTTTTTAAATGACATTTATCACGATGTAAATTAAGTAACGTTTATTTAATTTTGGACTCTTCTACCAGACCAGTCTTCTAAACCTTGGTTGCACATTGGAATCACCCAAGGAACTTTGAGTAAGAACTCATAATACAGACACTTTGTGAGGGCTCTATTGTAGAACAGCTCCCTCTTTTCTGAGGATAATTAATGAGGATCTTGTATTAATGACTGTGTCCTATCTCTGATATATTTGCATTTAATTAGTTGGGATATGGCCTGGGCATTGTAATTTTAAAAAGTTTTCCAGGGAAGCCCAAAGTACAGCTAAGACTTAGAATCATTTTACGTTGCAATGATTGTCTTATTCATAGTTGCACCCCCAATGTCTAGCATAATGCCTGCTACATTACAAGCAGCCAACAATTTACGTTCAATAAATGAATGAAATGAAATCATGTACTGTTCAAATTTCTATACTTAAATATAAGACAAAATATCACAATGTAAGAAAAAAGACTAGCAAAAGAGAAAATTCACAGGGTAAAATGCTAAGTAAAAATATAAAACATAAATTCTGTCTATATTTCTATACTGAAAACCCTGATTTGATTTCAAGATGTAAACAGATAATTTTGGCCTTGGTGTCTGGTTGTTTACTGTGTATGCAATGCAAGTAATAAAAGCCATAAGGAGAAAATAAAAATAGTATTTTTATTAATTTCAAGCTTTAAAATTTAAATGTCACATATGTCCACATGCATGGTTAGATTTTTTTCCCCTAAAAAAATAATCCTCAGAAAAGAGTGAGTTGCTCCACATTTGAGCCCTCACCAAGTGTTTATATTATGAGTGCTTACTCAATAACTTTATTTTGAACACAGGACAATTTGAGAACTATACATTAGCTTGAAGTAACTTTAGTAAAGGCTAGTTTTTATATTTCATTAAATTAAACATTAATAGATTTCCTGTGAAATGACATCATAATAGGCATTTGATGTTTCCATAAAGAGCCTTTAAAAAAGTAATGCACATAAGTTTTGGATTAAGCTGGAGAACTGAGTACACTCATCTAATTCTTTCTGCAGCCCTGCTAAAACTACAGTGAAGAGAAAAAAAAACCATAAAACAACATACTGGAAACCAAAAAGTAGAGAGGAGAGTAGCAATTGACTCAGGAGAGTGAAGAAAACCCAAAGTGCAGAAAAATTTATACCAGGTTTATACTTACAGAGACCTCAAATTGCTTACAAAGTGGCAGCACAAGGCAGGAGATTGGAAACACTTCTCTGGAGAGTCTGATCAATCCAATAGGAAAGATCTTAAGATCCTGACATCAGAAGTTCTCCAACACAGCCCTCCTTCCCCATTATACAGTGAATCTTAAAGTCAACATAAGCCTCACCCATGGAGTAAGAGATTCCAATTAGCTTTTAGTACCCAACTTTTAATCATGACTAGACAACCAGAGAGAATTACTACACACTATTACTTAACATGGAAGACAAAGACAAACAGAAAAAAGTAACTCAGAGAACACAGACAATACAAGGAGAAAAAACCATAAAATAATAAAAATACAAATAAAAACAATCACTAATACACTCAATGGATTAAGATACTACATTCAAGAAATAAGAATAAAATGACCAAAAACAGGGACATTCAGGGAATAAAAAGGTGGTTTTAGAAAGAAATAAGGAAATCTCCTTCGAAATAGCAAAAAAGAAAAGGTAGTAAAGAAAGGGGAGGAAAAGATCTGGAACCAGCCCAAATGTCTGTTTTACAAGAAAGGTTACAGAAAGAGGGAACCGCCAACACAGAAGGGAGGAATTCATTAATAAAGCAGTTCAAAAACATTTTTCTGATCTGAACCACATAGGTTGCTCACAGAGTGTACAAGATAATAGAAGAAAATAACTTTACAAAAAGTCATTGTGAAATTTCAGATTAATGACAGAGAAGATTCAACAGACTTCTAAAGAAGAAAAAAACAGGTGACATACAAATGATCAGGAGCAAGAATAGCTTTGGGCTTCTCAAGGGTAATACTCAACACTAAAAGCGAGATGAAAATAGCTTAATGTCTTCAAAATTCTGAAAAAAATACTTCCAATCTATGATTCTATACCTAGCCCACATTTCAATCAAATACGAAAACTGCATGAGAATATTTTTAGACATGTGGGGTCTGAAAGACATCACTTCCCATGTAATCTTCCTCAAGAAGCTACTAGGGGATTAGTTCTACTAAAAGGAAAGATTAATTCAAGAAAGACATGAGATAAAGGAAATAAAATCCAACAAAGGAAAAAAGTGAAAAAAATCCCCAGAAAGACAGTAAAAGGCAAACTTAGGACACTACTTATGAACTGCCTGATGTCAATCAGTTCAGGACAGTTCAGGACAGTGTGACCCAAGAGACAGACATGTTGAGGACTACCACTGAATTTCTTTTTAATGAGAGGATCAAATGCTTGGTTGAGCTTAGCCCAGATTTTCATATGAGCTTGGCTTGTCTTGACAGTGAGCTGATAATGGTTCTGCTCCCTCCCTATGCTCTGCTGTGTGGAACCAACTGAGAATAATCATTTTACCTCACAGAAATACTCAGCTTTGACCTAGTCTGCAACCTGGGAGTAGAAAATTGTGAGCTTTTATGTAGAATATAGAGAAAACCCTACTCTCACGACCATATTTCTGCAAATTATTCATCACCAGCCTGCCCTACAACCCTGCCAGATGCCTCAACTCTGAAAAGCTCTATGTGTTCCAGATCTTGCTCATGACTTTGCCCTCTGACTTTCCCAGAGGAGGCTCTTAAAAACTCCTAGAGAAGCTGAAGCCAGATTATAACCCAGGAGATTAAAAAAAGAGGGATAAAAAAAACACTAGCATTCTACAGAAAATTTTCTTTCTAAATAGTGTTATTTTAACTATGTTAAATAATTTTCATATTATCAATTTACTATTTTTTTCCTCCTAGTATAGATAAATGGAAAACATAAACTCTTCAACATTAGAATCAGATCTATATAGTTTCTATATAATACCAAATTCCTAGCACAGTGCTGAACTCAAACTACTCACTTCACAAATACTTCATGATTGGTTTTATAAAATAAAGATCCTAAGATTTTACTTTATTTTTAACAATTACAGAAATAATAACTACCATTTAAACTGTGTGGCTGCTGGTGCTTGACACACATTTTTGATTCTTGCCAGTAAAATCAGGTGATGGGTGGAGCTCTTTCTGGTACCTAGAAGACTGACACAGACACTTATCAATTTTAAGTGCCCAACTCAGAGTATCAAGGAGATATTTACTAGATTTAAATTAAACTTCTACTAACATCTTTCTTCAAAAGCTTAAGAGCTATCTAAATCTCAGCTTGCCTAAGATAAATATTTTGGCAATAAAGATGAATCTAGAGAGACCAAGGGACGTAAACACTAAATAATAGTTGAGTCCTGAAAAGAAAAATAAGAAGTCATAAAGGATGAAATAGCTCAAAATTGAAACTATTAGATACTGTATGAACAAAAATTATAACAATTTCATAAGAAAGCTAAGAATTCCACTTTAGTATCTGGTAACTTCATGAATTACTTTGGCCTTCTTGTTTGTTTAATCATTAAAAAAAATAAACAGAAGTAAAGAATTACAGGTTTTTAAATTGTGAATATAAAAAGAACTCAGGGGCCTCCCTGGTGGCGCAAGTGGTTGAGAGTCCGCCTGCCGATGCAGGGGATACGGGTTCGTGCCCCGGTCTGGGAGGATCCCATATGCCGCGGAGCGGCTGGGCCCGTGAGCCATGGCCGCTGAGCCTGCGCGTCCGGAGCCTGCGCGTCCGGAGCCTGTGCTCCGCGACGGGGGAGGCCACAACAGTGAGAGGCCCGCATACCGCAAAAAAAAAAAAAAAAAAAATAAAAAAAGAACTCAGAAACAGAAAATAAAATTTACATATAATGGTAGAAATATATTAGAAATAATACTTTTAAGTATTTTGACATGTTGCAAAAAGTCATCTTAACAATACCTTAATTAAGGATAAAATAGTTCAGCATTTTATATTTTACCTTTTCATTCAAACTGAGGTTTTCAGAAATGGTAGAAACTTTTTGGCATCTGGACAGTTGCAAAGTCACATAAATGGAGTTTCCCACCACCAAACATTTTAAGAATATACCAACTTGAGAAGTTCTGAGTATCCAGGAGGAAGGTGGGGGGAGGTGGCAGATGGGAAAGAATAGGACCAGTAAAGTTTTCTCTACTAAACATATGTCAAAATTAGGGAATAATATGTGGTCCAAGTTCAGCTTACTTGGCCTCTCAGAAGTATCATAAATCACTTGCTTCTTTTGGAAAAATGCTCTTTCTCTTGGTTTCTTAAATACCAATTACCCCCACCTGCCCCACATGATTTCTCTCCAGCTCTGTGAATGCCCCAGATGCTGTTTTTCTACTAACTCTTACTGCAATTAACTCAATGAATTCCCTAGTGTTGGAAATTTAGGTTGGTTCTAATTTTTTAACTATTAAAAACAAAATAAAACATGAACAAAGAAAACAATACATAAAGCATCATGATAAGTACCCTTAGGGCTAAATCTTGCTCATATCCATAATTTATTATATAGGATAAATCCCAGAAATGTGATTGTGTCAAAATTATGCTCAGCTTTAGGGTGTCCTCTAGGAAGACTCATGTTTCCAACAATGGATAATACCATTTAAAGCCTGTCAACTTGACAGGTGAAAAATTGTTTAATTTTCTTTTCTTGGAGTACTTATGATAGTAATTTATTGGTCATTTATATTTCTTCTGTGGATTACCCCATTCATATCATTTGCTGAATTTTCTATTTTTTTAACTTATTTTTAAGGGTACTTAATATACTGAGGTTTATTATTATTGTCTTTGTCTATTTCACACGTGCAGTGGGCAGAATTCTAGAAGGCCCTAGGACCTTTGCCCCTGGTGTTGCCTCTGTGTTTTGTTTTTACACAGGAAAAGAGATTCTGTAGACACAATTAGGGTTACTATTCAGTTGACCTTAAGATAGGAAAATTATCTAGGTAAGCCTAATCTTATCACATGAGCTCTGTAAGGGTAAAGATTTCTTCCTGGCTGGTGACAGAAGAGAAAGTCAGAGATATTCAAAGCACAAGAAGGACTTGACCGTCTCTTCCTGACTTTGAAGATGGAAGGGCCATGAACAAGGGCTGAAGAACAGTCTTTATGAGCCAAGAATAACTTTTGGCTGACAACTAGCAAGGAAACAGGGACTTTGGTCTCACAACCACAAGAAACCAAACTCTGCCAACAACCAGAATGACACTGGAAGCTGATTCTTTTTCAGACCCTCCAGGTAAGAGGCCAGTCAAGCCAACAGATTGATTTTGACCTTGTTTGATCTTAAGCAGCAAACCCAGCTGAGCACTCCAAATCTCTACATAATGAACAGGTAAGTTTTAAGTCACAGCTTGTGATAATTTATTATACACCAATAGAAAGCTAACACAATGTGCTAAATTTTCCTTTCTTGTTCATTCTTTTGTAGTCATATGATTTAGGGGGTCTTATTATACATATACATCTTTTCAAACTCACAAGATTATATAAATAATCACTTATATCTCTGTTGCCAATTTTAAGGTTCTCACATTTTTAATATTAAAAATAATTTTTTGTTTCCAATAAAAGGAAGTTATGCATAGAGATGAGACTTCGAACTATTAAAGTTAAATGAAAGTTAATTTTGTTTGGAAATAGCAAAGACTTGACTTCGCTCAAATAATTAACAAGGAAGAAAAAACACAAATATAACAGAACTCCAGGAACAGATAATAATTCAAAACTGATAAGTCAGTTTTAGATTTATTAAAGTACTTACTTTATCATTAAGTCTAGAGAAGTCAGTGTATCTTCTAAAAACTACCCAGCTTTCTTCTGGACTCTTCTTTACTAGTATTTTATATACCTATGCAGAGAGAGCGAGAAACAGAGAGTTTTAAAATATATTTATGTAAAAATATTTAAAAATTCAAACCAAATAATTTAGAAACTTTTATTTGACAACCCAGATCATAACAATTAATATATAAAAAATATCAGAAATTAAGACCATCAAATGTTCAAATAATCAAATGTAGGTACCAAAAGCAAGATTTTTTCTTAAGAAACATGACTGACATATTTGAGGCAAAATGCTTTTTTGCTGAACACTAATAATAAATAAACGTATTAGCCTTCAAAATATATTTTATGCTAATATATTCTAAAATTAATAAAAGAATCAATCATGCTTGAAAAAACTTTGAAAAATCTTGTCTTATATAGCTGACTTAGTTTTTAAATTCAGTAACTGCCAAGCAAAGTTTTCAAATAAATTAGATGATGTTTTAATCTTCAAGGCTGAAATACAAGGTAAAAAATACCCATATTAGATAAAAGTTTACATTTACATAATTACATACAATCATCTAGGCTATTGAATAGAAAAACTTGGTTGAAGCAAGTCAATATTTTAAAAAGCATATAAGAAAAAGCTAGATCCTATTTTTCATAAGTATAATTTTGGAAGTACTATTTATAACAGAATCTCAGAGAAACATCTCCTGGTAGTTTTTGGTACAGTGTTTTGAGCTAAACTATATACATGACATATGAAAAGTACTCAGTAACTATCTATCACATGAGTGAAACTCTCTTAAAAAGAGTAACTTTTTTTCTTAAAGTCTGCTGTGCAATAACTTTCAATTGTAGCTCTAGAGCTGCACTCTAACCACAGGTGGCTATAGAACACTCAAAATGTGACTAGTCCAAATTGACACGTACTGTGAGTGTAATACAGACCAGATTTCAAAGACTTAGTATGAAAAAAGATGTAAAAATATGTCATTCAAATGATTATATACTGGTTGCATGTTGAAATTATATTTTAAGTATATTAGGTTAAACAAAATACATTACTAAATATAATTTCACCAGTTTCTTTTTACTTTTTCTTAACATGGCTACTAGGAAAATTTAAATTACAAATATGACTCATATAATCCTATTGGATGATCTAGAGACAATTCATTATTTAGGGACTGTAGATCATCCTTACCATTTGATTTTTCTCCCTTACAGACTTCTTTTTCAGCTTTGAAGGGAGTCAGCAAGGGTTAGGATGAATCCCTTTGTTTTGAAGTAAATCATAAGTACTTTATCTTTATTACATTTAAAGGTGAGGAAGAAAATTATTTGGATACCCTGTGAAGTCTCCAGACAGCCCTGATGTAAAATAGTCACGAAGGGGATACAAAGAAAACATTCTTTTTAGGAGTTACTAATTTAAATTGACTTCAAAACTTTTGACTATGAATAACTGATGCGTGATACAAGTCAACTTCATATGATAATTAGGTTTATCTATACGTAATACATACCAGCTTTATTTTCCTGTTCTAAAAAATGAGCCCTTTTCTAACTAAGTCACTCTTTACAGTGGTCCCTAAACATTCCTGTTTCTCTAGGAAAAACAAAGAGGTTTTCATTTTATCTTTTCTAGAAAGCTCTCTTACTTTTCTACTTGTTTAAGTAGTGCTTTCAATGAAAACTTTATGGACAGTATTGATCATTGCCTCCTCTATGTTCTAATAGCAGTTATTGTCTCTACTCTTTATTTGAAACTTAGTATATACTACTTTGTACTGTCTAACTTGTTATGTACTCCCTGTTTTAAGTAAACAACAACAAATGTAGATGCATACACTAATCATAAGATACATACAGAAAAGTGCAAAAATCTTAAGTATATAACTTAATGAATTTTCAGAGTAAACACACCATGTAACTAGTACTAAAAGCAAGAAACAAAACATTACCAAAGAAGTCCACCTCATGACTCTTTACCGATCCTACTCACCACCCCTCCTAGTCACTTTTTGTTTTTAAACACTTTTCAAAGGCTTGACACTCTCTATATAAGATCTTGCCAGTTCGTCCTAATACTTTCTTCAGTTCATAGATCAATTTAAAGAAATATACCAAGGTAAAATTATTTTACAAACCTAAGACTCCCAAGCTTGTAACTCCAGCTTAGACTTCTACCCTAAACACAATACCGAATATAGAGATATAAAATACATATATGTGTGTACACACTCACATGCACATACACATACCTGACATCCCCATTTTGATGTCTAACAAACATCTCAAACCTAGCACTTCCCAAAACAAATCTTGATCTTCCCCTCAAAATTTGCCAGCTCGTTAAATGGCAACTCTGTTCTTCACATTGTTTAGACCAAAAACTTCAGGATCACCTTTGATTTCTCCATCTACCACATCCCAAGGCTCTACCTTCAAAATATATCCAGAATCTGTTCACTTCTTAGGACCTCTTCCACCACCTGGTCCATGCCACCATCATGTCTCCCATGGATTACTGCAGAAACCTAACTGCCTCCTGCCTCTATTCTTCCCCCACAAAAATCTAATCTCAATTCAGCAGCCAGAATGAGCCTTTAAAAAAACTAAGTCAGATCATCTGACTTTTCCTTTTAAAACATTTTCAAGATTCCCATCTCATGCAGAGTAAAATCTAAAGGCCTTATAAAGGCTATGTACTCTACTTGATCTGGGTGTCACACTCGCCCGCCTTTACCTGTTACCTCAGTTCGTACATCTCTTCCCATTGTTTATTCTCCTGTCAGCCACAAGGGTCTTGGCAGTTATGCCACCTGTCTGGAAAGCTTTCCCCCCCAGATATCCCATGCTAACATCTTAGTGCTAACATCTTTTCTGTGAGGCCATGACTGACAACACTATTTAAATTGCAACTCTAGTTTCAAGAAACTGTCTATTTCCTTCCCCTCTTTTATTCCTCCCTATAACACTTATCACCATGTGACATACTAGCATTAAAAAAAAAATACTTATCTATCTTTCATTCACTCAGTTGAGTTGCTGTCCCAACATTACCTGGAAGAGGGCCTGGCACATAACAGGTACTCCAAAAATGTCAAATTAATAAATAAATGACTATGACTAATTTCATATTTGCCACTTATTTCTTCCTCTGTATTGTCTTGAAAGAGTTTATATATCACTGCCTTAAATCTGCCTATGAACTTTTCACACATGTCACCTCAATGAATGCTCATTCCTTCGTATGGAAGGTAGGTCAATGTAAGGAAATGAGCCACCAATTTATTATAACTTCCAAAAATCACTTGCAAAAAAGTCAGGTCCATGCAGATTTCCCATCATATCATCAGTCTTACAATATTTGAACTCTAAAGACTGCCTCTTCATAAATTATTTCAGTATTTTTTTTTCTTGGTGGTCCTTCCATACTATCATAAATTTACAGCATGAAATGTTGAAATAAATAGGAAATCATTACTTCAAGAAAATCCAAGAGAAAAAAAGTTTGAAAGAACAAGTTTATAAATGAATTTAATTTAGCACGGTCACTGGATGCATAAATATATAATAACATATGAGACCAAAATATATAAACTAGCAAAGAACAAATAGAAAACATTATGTCTAGAACCTCAAACGACATCCATACCCAGAAATAAATCTTACCAAAATATGTATGACGTCTTCCCTGAAAACTACAAAATATTATTAAAAGAAGTTAAAGACTTAAATAAATGGGTTAGGTTCATAGATTCAAAGACTTAGTACAGTAAATATGTCAGTTCTCCCTAGATAGATTCAATACAATCCCAATGCAAAGGGCCAAGACAATCCTGAAGAGGAACAGAAAAGTTAGAGTAATTAAGTTACCAGATGTCAAGACTATCATCAGGCTTTAGTAATCAAGACAGTGTGGAATTGGTAAAGCAGGGAAAAATGGAACACAGAATCAGACCCATACATTTATGGTCACCTGACTTATGACGCAGGCAACAGAGTAAATGCAGAGGAGAAAGAGTTGTCTTTTCAATAAAAATTTGACTTTAGGGAGAAAAAAAATGTGTCTTGACCCTGACCTCACACCACGGACAAAAAGTAATTCCAGATGGTTTACAGATCTAACTGTCAAAGGTCCAACAATAAAGCTTTTAGAAGAAAACATAGGACAACATATTTTTAACCCAAGAGGAGGCAGATTTTATTTTATTAATAAATTTATTTATTTTATTTATTTATTTTTGGCTGTGTTGGGTCTTTGCTGCTAGTGTGTGGGCTTTCCCTAGTTGTGGCGAGTGGCGGCTACTCTTCGTTGTGGTGTGTGGGCTTCTCATTGCGGTGGCTTCTCTTTTTGCGGAGCACGGGCTCTAGGTGCACGGGCTTCAGTAGTTGTGGCTTGCAGGCTCAGTAGTTGTGGCATGTGGGCTTTAGAGCGCAGGCTCAGTAGTTGTGGTGCACGGATTTAGCTGTTCCGCTGCATGTGGGATCTTCCCGGACCAGGGCTCGAACCCGTGTCCCCGGCATTGGCAGGCGTTTTTTTAATCACTGAGCCACCAGGGAAGCCTGAGGCAGAATTTTAAAAAGTGCTAACCATAAAAGAAATTTAATATACTGGACTATATTAAGACTAAGAATTCTTGATTATCAAATGCACCATTAACAAAGGCAAACCACAGAGTGAGAGATGATAGTCACAATACACATTCTGAAAAAGGACTTATGCCCAAAATGCATAGAAAACTACAAATCAAAGTGGAAAAGGCTTTCCAAAAGAAAAATGAACAAAGGTCTTGAACAGACACTTCAGAAGACAATACCCAAATGGCCAAAAAAAAGTATTAAATGCAAATTAAAACCACAATATGGTATCACTCTACCCACTAGAATAGCTAAAATGTAAAAGACAGAAAAATACCACATGTTGGGAAGATGTGGAGTAACTGGAACTCTCATACACTACTTAAAGGAGTATAACTTAGTACAACCACTCTGGTACATTGTTCATCAGTATCTTCTAAAGATGGGCAGATGATCCAGCAATTTTACTCCTAGGGAGCTATCAAAAAGAAATGAGTACATGTGTTTACTGAGTGATAAGTACTAAAAGGTTCACAGCAGTAGTATTTGTAAGAGCCCCAAACTGGAAATTATCTAAATGCTCCTTAACAGTAGAATGGATAAATTGTAGTATATTCACATAAAGGAAGAGCATCAGTAATAAAAATGAGCTGCCTACAATTACATGCAAAATCAAGGATGAATCTTACAAACATAATGCTGAAGAGACCATACCCAAGAGTACATACTCCATAAATTCCACTTACATAAAGTACAAAAATAGGCAAAATTAATCTAGGCTAATAGGAGAGTGGGCATTGACTGAAAGAGAGCATGGGGTGAGGCTTTTAGGCTGTTGTAATGGTCTGTTCTTGATTTGTGTGCTAGTTTCACAGCTGTGACTGGTTTGTGAAAATTCGTTCAAGTAAAGCAAAAGTTCACTAAGGCATGACAACTTAAGGGTTATAAACCATTTGAATTTTATGTTCAAGAAGTTACAAGTATAGGCTAACATCACTTAACACAAATTTAGAACACAGGTTAATCAATTTTTCATCTTCTACTGATGTACAGCAGAAGTCAATACTCACAGTAAATTTAGCTCTTTCTTCCATCACCTCATAACCCAGGATAATAGGTGTAGAAGGTCTATCTTCCAAATTCACTGTTTCAGGATTTTGTTCTTCACTTTCTCTTGGTCTAGCAGAATACTCAATGGAAGAATCTGCACCTGTAAATTTAGTCCTAATGAGGGGACTGCTACAGACAGATGAAGTGCTTTCCATTTGATCAGGTACACTTGTCTGTTTAAAATTACCCATATTTGAGTCTTCTAACTGGCCTTTGGAAGAGTTTGAGCTTGTTGAGATACTCCCAAAAGAAGAACTTCTTTGGTTTCTGTTGGTTGCAAAACTGGAAGCAGAGTTCCCTATTGGCATGGGAACTGGGACATAAGGAGTTGCCATCTTCTTTTGGCTTTTGCAACAAACCTGCACACTTCTGAGTTCAAACAATTAGAGAGCAAGTAATATGCAATCCATTATTTTCTTCTTAGGAATTCACTACCTAAAAATGAGAAGAACATATTGAAAGATTAGTCTTTAATCGGGAGCATTATCCAAAAAAACCCCAAAATGCTCATATCCATTTCTTTTAATTTCGTGACACTCTATTACTTTATTTGGAATGAAAACATGTCCCAAACCTCTTCCTTTAACCCCAAAATGTCATCTCTAAGAACTCCCATTTTTAAGGTAAGGAGAGCAGAAGTATTCACACCCTTTTTCTTGACCTTGATCCTTTTTTTACCCACTTTATTTCTTCGTGATGGATTTCTATAACGTCCATTGTAACCTGATCTCATCTATATGAGTTGCAAAGAGGAAAAGTGATAAAGACCGTCCGGAAACTTTATTCTCTGCTTATGATCCTGACACTACTAAATACAGTACAGGAAGGGAAGGGTAAAGGGAAGGAAAGAAAGGGAAAAGAATTATCCATATTTCCTTCTGATTTAATTAGTGAAACTGAACAATTACCCTGAGTAATGATAGTGAGCCAGAAGCTTAGACACCTTGTAAGATAAATAATAACAGTTCTTAAAGCAACGGTTTATTAAACCCAGGATCAAATGGATTAAAAAAAAACTTAGTCAAATTACATTAATCAAATAAACCCCAAAGAACATTAAACATATATCCAAAAAGATTAAATGAATAAAAGTTTAAATATTCTTCAGTTTCTAGATCATCACTAATTCTGCTACGCCATAAAGTGCAGGTATATAACCAATCTTCAAAACTATACTCGGTAAGCTCTGTTGTCAAAAGGACGAGTTTATCTTGCCTCAGAATAATTTTGTAATAATACAAAGAAAAAAGCTTTACCACTAAGTTTTTAACGAATAAACTAAGAAATGGCGATAACTACAGACCAGGGAAATGGCACATAACAAGAGGTCTGTCTATCCAATTACATCTACGCAACCCTACTGGTGAGAAAGGTAGGAAACAAGCCGCTCAGACTGACAGATGCTGAAATAAAAATTTTAACCCAGCACGTGGCTCTGGGCTACCTTCCCCATCATCAAAGATTCAGGAAACTTGAGCTGCTGATTCACCGCTCCTCGGTTCCGCCAGATGGCCTCCCCAAAAAGAAGTAAATAAAAGTCTGAAATCTCAACCTCCTCACCGCCTGTAAGGTCGCCCCGCCTCCAGTCATTCGAATGAATACCTGAGGCCGCAGGGCTGGCGCGGGGGGAGCTCAGACAAATACAGTCATTGACCTTGCAAAAACGTGAGCGCTACCCAAACGTTAGAAAAACGTACTGGGCTCATTAAGAGTGTCTCCACTTTTGCCTTGGCATCGACATGCTCTGAGGACGAACATCTCAGTGCTACTCTGGAAAACCAAGGGCAGGTGAAGTGTCCCGAGCCTGAGCAACACGGTGGGCGAGAGAAGTCGGTGGCGAGAGCAAAGTGCAGAAGCCCGGGCTCAGCTCGACCCCAGGAGTGTCTGGTCGGTGTCTGATCAGGCCAAGGGTCTTCGGCTTGGTGGATGGCAAGACTCACCGCTCCCGGGTCTCTTTGGGGCCCCAAGACGGTCCCGCCTCCGCCGCCCGGTGCGCAGCCAGCGCCTCCCAGACGCCCGGCGGAGTTGGCGGTGGCCTGAGGTTGGCCTGGAGCTCCTGCCGCGTACGCCCACCCTCCTGGGGAGCCGGCCCGCCGCCAGCCAACCGCGGGGGCGCAGGTGTCACTGCACGAGCGCCCAGGACAGCGCCCGCTGCCCAGTCCCTACCTTAGCCCGTTCCGCGATCCAGCTCGGGCGCGCTTCCCTGGGACGGTTAAATCCGACCCTCCTTAACCGCAGCTTTCCATCTCCACTCACCACACCGAGAGGCCTCACGTGACCTCCCTTCCAGAAAAGAGCCGCTCCCTGCCTCTGCCCGCCTCCGCCCGGGCCACAGGGCCCAGGATCCCGGCGAGGTGGAGGGCGGGGCTGGGCGGGGCCGCCGCTCCAGGAAGTGACGTCACGCCAAGGGCGCCGGCCCCCAGAGGCACAAGCCGGAGTTGCGGGGCTAGGGGTCTCTGGCACCTAGGTTGAAACTACTTTTGTGGTAAGAATTTCACCTTCTTTTCCACAGCTTTATTTTTATAAGTTAACTTTTGAGAAATGGAGACTACGGTACCTAGTTTGCCCAACAGGTGATGAGAAGACTGCAATTCCCGGGAGGCACTGCGGCCAACATTGGACGGGGCTTTCTGCTCTGCATCATGGGACTTGTAGTCATCACCAGTTTGGGCTGGTTCTACTAGGTTACAGATTAGTTACAGAGTTAACAGCGCTTCAAGGGATGACAGTTGATTCTGAGTGAGAAGATAGAATGCTCCGCTGCAGCCTATTCGTCCTACATAATTCAGAACTCCTCAGTGGCAGAGAACTGCTGAAATTCTTCAGTGTGTTAGTGGTGGGTTTTTTTGTTTTGTTTTGTTTTTACTTTCTCAAGAGCAATTTTATCTCAAATAATATGGTATTAGGCTTGTTAGACGTGCACATTTAAAGAGCTGAAGATTATCAGGAAAGTCGTTCTTTGATAGTCAAATACTGAAATTCAGACCAGTCTGCAGGTCTGTTTATCATTAGAATTGAGCAATTTGATATAAAAATCATTCCATGATTTCTAAGGCTTTGGAATATTACGAAGACTCGGAAGAATTGATAGTCGTAATTTCAAAATGCACATAGGAAGGTAATCTGGTTTGTGGCATAATAATGGTTTGGGGTTGATAATATTGCTCTTCCAGTGTGAATGAGACATAAAAAGAGAATTCTGTAGAAACAGTAGACTAAAACATGAGGTAGTTTTCAGGACAGACTTGGGAGTCTTGGCTGTGAGGTGGCAGTTATATCTATGATTTCTGTAAGTTAATAAAGGTATAGAAAGAAAAGAAAAAGGAGCTTTGCAATATTTTCCTCACTTGTGGTCAGGACTGCAGGTGGTAGCAAAAGATACTTTTGATGTGGGAAATCTGATAATCTTAATATCAAGGAAGTTGAGGAATATTAAACTTTCAAGAAGTAAAGGCATAGAGATATCCCAGTTAGGAGGAGAAAAAAGATCTAGGAAAAATCATTGGAATTGTCCAAAAGGAACTTCCTTCACTAATTATTGAAAGGAGCATACAGGATATACATACTATATGTAACTTTTATCTTCCAGAATATCTGGTATAGATTAATGTCTAGATTTTACTTTTAGAAAATGAACTGAATATTTCTTAAAAATATTTTTAAAGAGATATAATTGACATATAACATTATATTAGTTTCAAGTGTACAGTGTAATGATTCAATATTTGTATATGTTGTGAAGTGATCATCACAGTAAGTCTAGTTAATATCTGTCACCATACAACTATGATTTTTTTCTAATGTGATAGTTAAAATTTTTTTCTCATGTGATGAAGACTTTTAAGACTTACTCTCTTACCAACTTTTAAATGTGCAATATAGTTTCATTAACTATAGTTACCATGCTGTACATTACATCCCCATGGCTGATTTATTTTATAACTGGAAGTTTGTACCTTGTGACCCCCTTTACTCATTTCACCCACACCTCCCACCTCTGGCAACCCCAGTCTGTTCTCTGTATTGATGAGCTTGGTGTTTTGTTTCGTTTTAAATTCTACATATAAGTGATATTACATGGTATTGGTTTTGTTTTTCCCTGTCTGACTTATTTCACTTAGCATAATGCCTTCAAGGTCCATCCATATTGTCCCAAATGGGAAGGTTTCATTTTTTATGGCTGTGTAGTGTTCCATTTTGTGTGTGTGTGTGTGTGTGTGTGTGTGTGTGTGTATCAAATCTTTATCCATTCATTTATAGATGGACACTTAGGTTGTTTCCATATAATAACTATTGTAAATAATGCTGCAATGAACTTGGGAGTGCCTTGTATTTTTCTGAATTAGTATTTTGTTTTCGTTGGATAAATATGCAGAAATGGAATTGCTGGATCATATGATAGTTCTATTTTTAAGTTTTTAAGTAACCTCCATACTGTCTTCCATAGTGGCTGCACCAATTTACATTCCCACCAACAGTGCAAGAGGGTTCCCTTTTCTCCACATCCTTACCAACACTTGTTATTTCTTGTCTTTTTGATAATAGTCATTCTAACAGGTGTGAGGTGATATCTCATTGTGCTTTTGATTTGCATTTCCCTGGGGATTAGTGATATTGAGCATCTTTTCATGTGCCTGTTGGCCATCTGTATGTCTCCTTTGGAAAAATGTCTGTTTAGATCCTCTACCCATTCTTAATTGGGTTGTTTGCTTTTTTGCTATTGAGTTGTATGAGTTCTTTATATATTTTGGATATTAACCCCTTATCAGATATATTATTTGCAAATATTTTCTCCCATTCATTTTCTTGATGGTTTCTTTTGCTGTATAGAAGCTTTTTAGTTTGATGTAGTTCTTACTAGTTTATTTTTGCTTTTGTTGCCTTTGCTTTTGGAGTCAGATCCAAAAAATCATTGCCAAGACTGACAGCAGGGAGCTTACTGCTCATGTGTTCTTCTAGGAGTTTTATGGTTTCAGGTCTTACAGTCAAGTCTTTAATCCATTTTGAGTTGATTTTGTGTATGGTGTAAGATAGTAGTTTAGTTTCATTCTTTTGCATGTGGCTGTACAGTTTTCTCAACACCATTTATTGAAGAAACTGTCTTTTCCTCATTGTATAATATATTCTTGGCCCCTTTGTCAAAATTAATTGACCACATGTGCCTGGGTTTATTTCTGGCCTCTGGAACATCCTTAATAATTAAGAAAGGATATCCTGTGGTTGTCAGAGTAAAAGTTGTATTATCACAGACAACATCTAATGGCTAATCTCTATGCATGGAATATTTTATTGATAGTTAAGCTTGGATGCCTCTATACAGTGCACACAATCAAACTGAATTGCATACATTTTAATGTGTAAAGTAACAGGTCTTTAATTTGTGAAGACCATTTTTCTGCCCTTTCAGTATTGTAATTTTATATAAAAGATATATACCTAGCAGGATGTATTGAGCCCACTCAAGATACTATTTTATACAATGATATATAGATAGTGATACTTGGTGGTAGTGGGTTTAAGGGACAGGGGAGAGGAAAGGTAGAAAAAAAACACAACAGAAAAAGTATGTGCAATAGGCAGACATCTCTTGAGGTAGCTTCCTAGATCCCAACATTTCCCCCTTCTACAAGACTGGGGCCCTTGTGGCCATGTTCGTAATATGATACTTTTATAACAAAAGTTTTTTGTCAAAGTTGATTGTATCTGAAGAGGATATTTGACCCAAGTTGTGTCCAAATGATGCTCTCTTCTAGGAATTTTTTTGAGGGCGGGTGGTGTGGATACAGGCTGGAAGTCACAGAAGCTAAAGTCAGACTAAGGGAAATTCTGTGGTCCATGAAGTCCCACGGCTGAGATCCCTGGAGTTGATCTGGTTCTTCCCCATTCTCCACTTTTCCTTAGAGTTCATGAGTAACTTAGTGTTCTTCCAACAGATTTGCTTTTTACTTAAATCTAGCCAGAGTTGGTTATTTTGCTTATAACCAAGAGTACAACTAATACAGCAAGTTGGAATGAAGCAAACTGAAGGTGCAAAGTAAAAGCTGATAAAATGCAAGCAAGTCCTTCTCAATGATTTATAATAACTAAAAAACATAAAATGACACTTTTTCAATTATTACTTTGATATATTCATGGATTCCCTAATTCATGTATGCTGTTTTCCATAGGCAGTGTTTCTGTAATCTTAATATTCAGGATCTGTACTCCACCTGCCCTTTATTTTCTCCCTGCCATGAAATTGTAAGAATTCAGAAAAAGAACCACAAGTGATCTGTTCTTAGAGTAACAGGAGGTGACCAAAATTGTAACAGGGCAGCATGATAGCCAACTTTATTACAATGAATCTGTGACCTATGCAATTTCCTAAATCCAAGGTAGGAATTACATGACATTTATAATGGGACAAAGGAGAGAATTCAATACTGCTACCATTGATTAGGATTTTCCACTCGTCATATTACATAAGGAAGATTTTGAAAGCATGTGTGGAAATCCTACTGGAAATACAACAAAGAGACCGAATTCCTTCACCAAATCACAGTTACAGTCTTAGAACTGAAAGGGACCATAATGGTCATGAAGATAAGCCTCCATTTTAGAGCTAAGACTACTGAGGAAAACAGAAGCTAAAAGTTCTGCCTGTAATCAATCCCAGAGCCAGTGTACTGTTGACTCCCAAACTGGTAAACTTCTTACCATGCATAGTAAGACGCCCTTTTCTGAGCACTTTTGCACTCGTTGTGTCCTAAGTATCTTTCACCCTTCCAACAGTGTCTTGCCCCTGGTACATTCTCAGTTAACATTTGATACCTGGGAGGTCTTCATGGATTTTATGCATGAGGAAGGCCTGCATTGGGCCTTTAAGGATTGCTAGGAATTGAATAAGTAAAGGAAGCAGGCAGCGCACCCTAGGCAAAGTCAAAAACTTGAGAAAGGGCATAACAATGTGGGATGCTGTGGGACACTGAGGAGACCAACCTGATTGGATTGTAGGGTCTTTGGATGTAGCTGTAAATAGAGATATGAGCTCCTACTCATCCCTCAAGTCCATCTCCAATATAAACTCATGAGTAATACCTTCCCGATTTCCTCGGATGGAATTAAGTAAGCACCACCTCTATGAGCCCATTGTATTTGTATTTGGTACATGAATGGAGACAATCATCACATTATTTTTGAGTACTTTGTTATGTGTGCAGCTTAAGGGCCAGGATTATATATTGGACATCCATGTGTTGACAGCATTTTATATGATACCTGAATAAGGCAGGTACTTCATGTAAAGTCTCCATAATAACTGTTTTTTTAATACCTGGCCCATCTTACTTATTCACATTTCCTATAATATCCCTCTAGACTTTTGCATTTTCAATTCCTAGTTTAGAGAATAAAATCCAAAATTTTTGAGTAGGCCTATGAGCCCCTTCATGTAATGACTTTTTTCTCCTTTATGGTCTATTTCCTCCAGATTAATTAATTAGTAAATTAATTAACCAGCTATTTATTGAGTACCTATCACATGCAATGAATCTCAAAGTCCAGCTATATCAATTATTTCACAGTCTAAGCTTTTCATTTTTTTCTCTTGCTAATATTGCTTGTAGCTTTTGCCTGGAATTCTACTCCTCTCGTCCCATTTCTGAGGCTCAGCTGTAGGTGACCTGCTCTTCAAAGGCTTGTCTGAATCCCTCTTCACTGTTTCCATGGTCCTCTCTACAAGCTCCTGCTGTGGTCTTGCCCCCACTGGGTGTGGTTATCCCTACATGACTGCCTTCCTGACTAGAACATGTGCTCCTTAAGGCAGAAGACATGTCTTTTTCTTCTCCACTGGCTCGCAGAACCTCTGGCGTATGTTGGGGCTAGACTGAATAAATGAATGAAAATGGATGACTAAAGTTTTCCTATTGGATCAGCTTGGTGGTTTAAGAGAAACAGACACACATACAAACATTCTCAGTGGATTCTGGTTTCAAAGAGACTTAAAGGGAAATTTGCTCTGTGAAACAAAGTGAAACAACTCTGCTTAAAGAGAAAGGATTCCTTCATTTGCTCAGAGTAATTTGTAACTCACTGGACTAGATAGATGATGTCTAAGGTCCACTTCAGATCTAATGCTTTATGAGTTTATGTGTATCGTTTGAAACCTTAAGGAGATAACCAAACAAGTATCACAACCTGGTTAAGATCTATAAAAGGCATTATGCAGAGCAAAAATAAAATGAAAGCCAAAAAAAGCTAAACTACCAAAATTAAACAGACCAATGGATTAGGTTTTAGTGTACATTTAAGTCTTTGTCTTAATAAAGTTTGAGATATGCTGCAACTTCTGGGATAAACATAGAGAAGGAATTCTGGTTTCTGAGGTCCCAGTGCCAGGTTTCAACATCCCAGTGTGCAAGAGATCCTTTCAAAAAAGGAAAAAAAAAAAAACGTTTTCAGGGGAAAAAGTATAGCCTTGGAAGAAGTAGCAAGTCTCTGATCCATCAATACCAGGATTCCTGCTCATCTCCTATGTGGGATATCAGCCTCTTCAGGGAGGGCTTAAATCATCTGGGTTTCCTGTGGTCTTTTGTTTGGATTACTTCCAACTTTTTTCATCTGTAATATGCGACAATAATAGTTCTTCATCAAAGGGTTGTTGTGAAAAATAAAACATAATCTTGCTTGGTAAGTGCTTAGTACAGTGCCTGGCAAAATGAACAATAGCGATTATTATTATCTTGAGTCAACTCGGTAGGTCAACTACTTTAAGAAGATAGACAATATTAATAGTAATGTATGTAGATACTTGTTGAATGAATGAATGAACTATGGGCAGAGAACTGCACTATCGATTTTATGTACATTAAATTATTTAACCCTCAAAATAATCCCACGAGTCAGGTACTAATTGATCCTTTACAGATTGAGTCTCTGAAAGGCCAAATAGCTTGTCCTTTATATATGAAAAGTTATTCTCTGAGAAGTTATCTTGTTTAGAAAGGTTAGGACTCAAGCCCAGTTCTGTCTGTCTCTGAAGCCCAAGCTCAGATTTCTCCTCCGCCATTCCTTCTCTGTCATTGCAGGGGGTAGAACCTAGACCCTCAGAGGACCATACTTGGCAAGACATAGATTGAAAACTAAGTCTTTGGACTTAGTTCCAGGAACTCCTGGGGTCCTCACTTCATCTAACAGTATGATAGCTGGCTCAGATGATTTCATTTCTTTTTTCTCTTTGACTCTTACCTAGCTCTAGTATAATTCATGAGTCCTAGGTTTGGCTCCTAAAATAATTTGTCTTGATACACTGATGTTCTCCTGTGCCTGTTCTGTCCTCAGATGCTTTATTGTTATTCTGGTTTGCTCTTTGATATTGGTTCTGAGTTCTCACTTCTCTCATCTTCCTTATTGAAAGACTGGATGGACCAGAAGGATTGGGAAGGAATTAACCAGGTGAAGGATGTGTCTGGATGGGAAGCGAGGGGTATAGTTGGGAAAAGGAGTATCCTAGGCAGAAAAGGTATAGAGGATTTTATGTAGAGATTGCTTAATGATGAGAGACAAAGTTGTCTGAATTGAAATAAAAACTTGCAGACAGTTTTAGTTTTTATGTGGTATCAAATAGCCTCAACTCTGTGAGGAGCCAGATCTTCCTCTTCATTCAACAAATATTTGTTGCCTGCCTACCATATGTTCCAGTTATTGTTCTAAGCCTCCAGGAATTTATCAGCAAGAACGTATGCAAAGCCACTCTTCTCATGGAGTTCACATTTGGTAAATGTTAACGTGGGGACAGACAATAGACATAACAAGAAATAAGTTTTAAGAATTCATCTAGGTTTATATTCTTTGAAGACAATAAAATAGAGTAATATGATCAGAGTGGCTGGGGTAGCGGGACGTGCAGCAATTATCCACTGAGGCATCAAATCGGACCTCTCTGAGAATGTGACTGTCTAGAAGAAAACAACTTTGTAGACATGGGGGGGCAGAGCATTCTAGGAAAGCTGCTTCATATGTTCTGTAGGAGGAAAAAGGAAACCAGTTAGCAAAAGCATTCCCTTTTCCTTTTCAAGAACTCACTCTGATTCCAGGAAGTAAGAAGCCAGATGTTTCTCCAATTGTATATGTGATCCATATGTCTCTGAGACATTGGATGTTAACATTAATGCCCAAATCTTGCTAGTTTCAAGCTCCCACTTCATTTTAAGGAGTTCTAGTCTCTTGTAAATTTTTCCTTTTCTACATACCCTTAAACTCCCCAAGAGATATCTTCTGTGCTCCAGGGAATCTGTTTTGGTCATTGCTCCCTGTCACCATTGCTGGATGAGCTGCTGTCACTGCTTTTGCCACTGATGGAGTCATGCTTGCATTGACAGCTCTGCACTAGCCTTTCCACTAACAGAACTGAGACATTCAGTGTCACTTGAGTCAAACTCTTACACCACGGATGCAAGCTGGAGATCTTCCAGTAATGCTACCTGCCCCTGCTGGACTGGAGACCCACAGGACGGCAGCCTGCTGCCAATTGAAACGGAGAACTTTCTTTCACTTTTGCTTGAATAGTGAATTGTTACACAGTTTGACAAGCAAGCCCTTTGAGTTTTGTTCCCCTAGTCCTCTTTTCTCCAGGGAGCACCATACCATGTGGGTGGCTGAGTTGACAGAAGCTCCTGTAACAGTTCTGTAGCAGACCTTATTGGATGCCAACTCTCTGAGTGTCTTTCTGAGTCTAGGGAATTCCAGTCTTATGAATCTGGGTGAGAGGTCAGAGCCCATTTCCCCCTATAAAATTCTAAATTGCTGTATACTTGCTTTCTCAGCCTCCACTGCAGCTAGGGTACAGAACATGCCCTCAGCATTACCAATCAGATGAATCCTTTCCCATGCCGGCTGTGTTGGTCATCTGAGGTACAACGTCTAAAGCTCAGTGACAGAAGCATCCTCACAAGACTTGTTTTATGGTTTGATTTTAGGCTTTGTTCCTGGCGGCATTGTCCCCAAGTTTCCTAGAGGTTCTGTGGGCTAGTCAATATCTTTAAAATTTTTCTTTTATCTTAAATTGGACAGAGCCACCTTAGGGCTGCTTGCCACATAGGCAAGTGAAGAGAAGGGTCAAGAGAAAGGGCAAGAAAAGGGAAGGGTTTAATTTCTGTTCTTGGGGGGAAATACTCTCTTCTTCTCCACAATTGGCTATGAATAAGGAAGCACAAAGAGTCCTGACTGCCATTGGTCGTCATCTTGCAACTGCAAGGGAATCACTTTGGGATGGAGCTGGTATGAGGATGGCAGAGTGAAGGGGGTAAGCATCTTGATGACATGATGGTGCCTTTGATTTTACTGTGCCTAGAGTCTGCTCTGCTTCTGGTCTTGAAATTATCTGAGGTAATACATTTCCTTATTGATAAGCAAGCTTAACTTGGGATTTTCTGTTGTTACTACCTTTACTGCTATACAATAAATACAGATAATAATGCCTAGCCTTTACTGAGAATGCAAAATGTTGCAGGCATTTTTTATTCATTCAACAAATACCCATTGAACTCCTTTAATTGCTATAAACACCCTAATGTTACAACAACGTACTGTTATGTATGCAGCTGGATATATAGACTTAGACATATGTGTATATATATATATATATATGTATATATATGCTTTATAGATATACACATAAGCATGTATATAAATATAGTTATAGGTATGGGTGTAGATATAGATAGACATAAAGATATGCAACTGGCTGATAGTTGAGTTTTATCACCTATGGCAGCTAAGTACCAAAGATGAGGATATAAGTTGCTAAGTACTCCATGTTCTAAGGATGCAGTACACAGGTAGGTGGAGCCAGCAAACTTCTCCAAAATTCTTATTGAGGGCTGCTAGTCCAGAGAATTATTGAGGTGTGCCACCAACATCACCCAGGTAATATTTGAGAAGGCCTGAAGAGAGAGGATGAGGTGCCCTGGAGAATTCAGTGTTTGTGAATACAGTGTTTCTTTTCCATCACAACAGGTAACAGTTTAACCAATAATTTTTCAACCTTATTATCAGGATGGCCAGTTCCTCAGCCTGGAACATGCTTCTCTCATTCAGCTCATTTCACGTTTTAATACCAGGTTCTAAATTGGTTGGTATGACTTGGGGGTATAAGTAATAGAAAATACGGCTCACACTTGCTGAAACGTTAATAATCAAATGTATTGACACAATTACCTGAAAATATAGAGGTAGGATGGATTTTAATTTGGGTGATCTGATGACTTAATGGTTCTGTTTTCTGTAGGGTTAGGCTAAAAAGCCTCACGATGTAGGATGGCTGCCAGTAGTAATGAAGTATATATGTCTCCTCGTTAATTCTTGTGGGAAAAATAACTTCCATCTGAATATTCCAAGCAGATTCCTGAGATTTATCCTGATTGGACAGTTTAAGTCAGATGCCCAACAATGCAGCAGTGACTGTGGCCAGGGGAATAGAACATGTTTGTTGGCTTAAATCAACCAAGGTCCAGCCCTGAAGTAGGTGACTTTGAATAAGCTTTATGCAAAGAACATGGGTTGCATGGGGGAGGGGGTGTATGTCAGCGTAACAATCTGGATGCTGTTGGGAGGGGAGGATGGAACATGGATGCTGAAAAACAATCAAAAATGTTCTCTATGAGGGCAGTTAATGACATAATGAGAGGTGATCAATGATGAGGATATGTGTAAATCCTAAATAAGAGGCAGAAGAACTTGGATGGTGTCCCAATTAATGGGTAAAGATGTATAGCTTTAGAGAAAGGTTGGGATGGTTTTCAAGGATTCTTCCTCAATAAAGATCACCTTATACTTCCACTGGATCTCTACTGATTTATGGAAAGTCAGGTTAGGTGGTGTCTAGTACAGATTGAGGTCACATATCTTCCCTTCTAGCGATCCACAGGGAGGGAGAAGCACCCACTTCATTGTGGCTGCTGAGTGATGAGAAGTGTTTGCCTGTCAGCAACAGTCCAGCTGGAAAAATGGTAAAGTTGACCCCCCAATCCCAGTTTTTCCTTTTCTAGAAGTGAAGAGAACAGAAAAGGAAGGAGCATTCCACTTAGGCCTAGTCCCAAAAGCTGGTTGAACATTCCTACTTGAATGTCCCATCAGTACTTTAAAGTCATTATTTCTTCATTGTCTCCCTCCTCTCTACCTTGATGTTCCCCTCCCCTCTCTACTTTGGTTGGTGACAATATTCCTACCTACTAGATCACCTGAAGCAGAAAACTTAAGAATTGTCCCAGATTTTTTTTTTTTTTTTTTTTGGCGGTATGCGGGCCTCTCACTGTTGTGGCCTCTTCCGTCGAAGAGCACAGGCTCTGGACACACAGGCTCAGCGGCCATGGCTCATGGGCCCAGCCGCTCCGCGGTATGTGGGATCTTCCCGGACCGGGGCACGAACCCATGTCCCCTGCATCGGCAGGCGGACTCTCACCCACTGCGCCACCAGGGAAGCCCTGTCCCAGATTTTTATTTCTCCATTCCTTATACCCTGTCAGAAGCAGTCTCTATCAATTGTTTTTTAACATACCTTTCAAAACTGTTTTCTCTTCATTTATCACTACAAATACATTCCTTTGGGCATCCAATATATTGCCCTGGACCAATTCAATTGGCTCCACACTGGTATCCTTGACACCAGACTTTCATTCTCCACTTTTGCTACTAGAGTGAGAATTCTGAAACATAGATCTACATGCATCATAATCCTTTATTATTAAGCATCATTTATGAGATAAAACACAAAACTCTTTAGCCTGGCAGCTGGCAGAAAGGACTTTATGATCTGGCCCCTGCCTACCACTCTAATAGCCTCATTCCTGGTTTTCTTTTTCTCTCTTTTTAGCCTCTATACTGGATGAAGCACTTGTTGTAAATGTGAAATGCCTCCTCCCCTTGGTCCATGCTGCCGCTTCTCTCCTTTTTTTTTTTTTTTGCGGTATGCGGGCCTCTCACTGTTGCGGCCTCCCCCGTTGCGGAGCACAGGCTCCGGACGCGCAGGCTCCGGACGCGCAGGCTCAGCGGCCATGGCTCACGGGCCCAGCCGCTCCGCGGCATATGGGATCCCCCCAGACCGGGGCACGAACCCGTATCCCCTGCATCGGCAGGCGGACTCTCAACCACTTGTGCCACCAGGGAGGCCCCGCTTCTCTCTCCTTTGAAAGAGTCCATTCATAAAGCTTACATTTTAAACCCTTCATGTGTTTTTCCATACATTTCCCAAGCTTACTTGGCATTTCTTCCTCTGTGCTCCTGTTTGTCCTTAGTGTAAACTTTGGCCTTTATCACACCGTATTGAAATTGTTTTCATATTTGTCTCCCCCTTCATTCAGTCAACCCACGTTTGCTGAGTACCTTGTGTGTGTGAAGCATACTTCCAAGTGCTGGTTATTTAAAGATAAACACTGTATACTTAACAACTTCAATTAGCAGTTAAGTAGAGATAGGCACTTAAATCAATAAATATGAATGTGTTCTAGACACTAGGATGGATCTCTCAACAGGGTACCTGATCAACATAAAGAAGGGAGAGGCAGTTTTAATTGGAGTTGGGGATTAAGTGTCAGGTTCGGTGGTAGTCACTTTACATGTATTATCTCATTTATTCTTTTCACCAACAGATATTTATTGAACACTTATGGTTGCCATACTCCGACCCAAGAGACACAGTGGTAATAAAATCAGAATTAGTTATTGCCCTCATGGCATTTACAGTATAGTTCAAAGGCAACAGACCAAACAGATGATTACAGTGCAGAGCAGGAAGAACCATAACTCGGTCAAGTAGAGAGTGTTCATACAAAGGAAGTGGGCCAACCCAGGCTGTGGGGTGGATAATCAGTGATGACTTCCTGGAGAAAATAACATCTAGGTTCAGATCTGAAGGATTATTAAAAGTTAGACAGGTGAAGGGAATGGGGATTGGAAGTGTGGGGAGGGGGGCATTCCAGGCAGGACAGTATTTCCTAAGGTCTGGTGGTGAAAAACAGCATGGTAGAGTCAAGTGTATTAGTGGCAAAACATGAAGAGTATATGAATATGTACAACTTTCCATGCACCCCAGACCTTAAAGTAAAGGAGTCAATCTTGCTTATTAGGTCTTTTGCATAGTGTAGTAATGGGCTGATTTTTTTATATAAGTAAAGCAAGCAAGAGGATAGCTGAGATTGCCTTTCCCAGGAAGTTCCATGTGTGCTTCCTTTCTGAGGACATGAGAGAAGTCTAGGCGTCTGACTGCTAGGTTCTCAGTATGTCCTAAACCATTCTAGGATGGATTACCTTAGCTATTGGTCTTGGATGGAAGATTGAAGACCAGGAGTGGTACATGATGGAGGTGGGATAGAATGGAGGGTGGAGCTACCTGACTATAAGCCATGTGAGGAAAAAGATTTTTGCCGCTGCTCAGAATGGAAAACCTTCAGGGGAAGGAAAGGTGTATAAAGGTAATGCTTAGGAGCTTTCTTTGAAATTCTGCATGAAACTCCTGGTTCACCTCTTTAAGAGCATCATACTTAAGATCTACCCTGTCCTTCAAGCTTTCAGACAAGCTCATGTTTCTGTGGCTGGAACACTACATAGAGAATTGACTGGGAATTCTTTGGATTTTAGAAGGAAATGCAAGAAGAGAAATAGAGGAAGTCCACAGAGCAAATACCTCAAATCATAGAATTGGGAAGGCTCAGAATGAGGCCAAGGAGGTGGAAGACCAGGTCACAGAGGACCTTGAAAGCAAGGTTGAGGAGCATAGAAGTTTCCTCTCGGGAATGGGCAATGGGAAGACAGAGAAAAGAACCCAGGATCAGATTTGCATTTCAGACAGATTATTCTGTCTCTGGTGTCCAGAAGAAATAGAGAGGCAAATCTCAAGGCAGGGAGGTGATTTGCTAGGGTATATAGAAATCCTTGAAGGCAGGTATTACTACCTTGATTTTTCAGATGCAGAAGCAGAGCTTAGGGAGGTGTTTGGCAGTAAACAGAGAGGATTAGGACTCTGGATTATCTGACTCCAAAGTCCATAAATTTTCTTAGTAGATCATACTGTCCCTGTGTACTCGACTATACTATTCTTTGAAGGAAGAAGCTGGGTCTTCTTATTTATGGGTTCAGTGCCTGTCCTGGTTATTAATGAGTGACTAAACTTGGCAAAACCTAGTGGCTTAAAGCAATAACATTTATTTTGCTCATGCCTCTGCAATGGGAACATGGCTTGGGAGAGACAACTCAGCTTTGCTCTACCCAGCCACACCTAGGGTGGCTTGAAGGCTGTGACTGGAACCACCTCTTGGCTCATTAATACGCAAGTCTGCCAGCTGATGCTCACTGTTGCCTGGAACCTTCCTTGGGGCTGTTGGCCAGACGCCTCTACCTGGACTTTCCTTGTGTCTTGTTCCTTGTTTCCTCACAACATGGTGTCCGGGTTCTAAGAGTGAGCATCCTAAGAAAGAGTGGACCATGCTGAGGTTGTATTGCTTTCTTAAACTAGCCTCAGAAGTCACTGCCCTCTGCTTTTTGTGAATGCATCACTAAGGGTAACTCATATCTAAAGAAAAGAACATTAGACTTTTGATGGGAGGAGTGTCAAGGAATTTGCTGATGTGATTTAAGTCAACTACAGTGCCTGATAATCATAGCTAATACTTACCAAGCACTTAAACGTAGCAAGCACTCTTTTATACTTTTTACTTATATTGAGTATTTGATCCTCATGACAACCTTATATTATTAGACCCATTTCACACGTGAGTAAATCTAGGTACGATAAGTTAAGTATTTCACCTAAGAGGGCACAGATAGTGGGGGCGGGAGTGTGTGGACTACTATTGGAACCTAGACAATTTGGCTCCAGGGTCTATGTTCTTAACCACTCTGTTATGTTGTCTATTACAGAATCTGGAATATAGTCAGGACCAATATATATTTGTTGAATGAATGAATGTTTTGTATTTTGGGCTTCCCTCAAATGCTAATAAAGACATTCCTTAAGTGAATTATTTCATATCTGACATTTCATATCCTGTATCCATCATTGAATGGGAGATATACTCTTGTACAAGTGAAATAGGTTAAATCATGGATTTCCAACACCCCTCGCCCCCCCACATATACATACAAAAATCATTGAAAGAGCACGTAGTTGTACATATTACATTTTTTTCTCCTTTCCCAAACTGGCTCTAGTTTTGGCAAGCGGGGGCTACTCTTTGTTGTGGTGCACGAGCTTCTCATTGTGGTGGCTTCTCTTGTTGTGGAGCACAGGCTCTACAGTGCATGGGCTTCCATAGTTGTGGTGTGCAGGCTTCAGTAGTTGTGGCTTGCAGGCTCTAGAGAGCAGGCTCAGTAGTTGTGGCACTTGAGCTATTTGCTCTGCGGCGTGTGGGATCTTCCTGGACCAGGGCTTGAAACCGTGTCCCCTGCATTGGCAGGTGGATTCTTAACCACTGTGCCACCAGGGAAGCCCTTCAGTGCTACTTACATGGTACAGTTAATTTAGAATCTAGGAAGAGCCACCTTGTGGTAAAATTTAGCATTTCACTGTTATATATATTAAAGTTATAAGCAGCTTCAAAAGGAATCCATTGGCTAGCAAAACAAAAGGTATTGATATTATATTACAAGTCACTTAATATGGTTTCTGAGATACATGGTTTGATTTTAACCTTAGCAGATATTATCCAAAGGTATTTACTGAGAATTCAAAAAGCCTAGATTAGAGTAATTCATTAGTGTATGGACTAATTCATTAGAACACTAATGGATTTATATTTAAAATGCTTGTTTCAAGGTGTCAGTTTTTTTCCTAGTACACTGTTTTAGCACTGATTTGGACCTAAAAGTGAAACTTAAAAAGTATATTCAATTATTTTTTTTCTTAATATTTAATGATAATACAGCTTAAATTTTATTATATATTTCAATATATTTACATAAAAATATATAGTATTATTATGTATATAATATATTCATGTATAGTACTCATGTATCAATAATCAAGAATACTAAATTTCCTTTTTGGTTCAGTTATTACATTGACACCTTTGCAGTTTTTCCTAAATTTCTTTCTTACATCCCAGCAATTCACTGCATTATCCGTCTTTCAATTGATTCTCACATGTTCATGTCTTCCATAAAACCTTCCCCATCTAGTTGAATGTGTCAGTAAATAGTTTGAAACTCTCAGTGAGTATTCGTAATGTGTACTGAAGGATGAAATGCCACACCATTGATGAGTTTCCTCTATCTCCTTCTCCACTGACACTTTGAATATTTGCTATAAGTTGAGGTTAATTCAGCATCTTATTATCTGCCCTTCCATTCTCCTGCCACTTCTCATTTCCTTTATTCCTGTTCCCCAGATCTCATCTGAAAATCTGGGTCCTGTCTGATAGTGTTGGAGTCGAGACAGGTGGTAATGGTCTAGTATTGCCATGGAAATGTGTCAGGGAGATCTGCAATCTAAAATATAGTCCAGAGGGAAGAGGAATAGATGCGTTAGATTGAAAAAAAAGAGAAAAGGAAAACACTGAGACATGCTGCTCCTCCTCACTAATTAAACCCTCTGTGGCTCCTGCTTCCTTTCTCATTTCCAAGCATATTTATCCCTCTCAAACCTCCAAGGAGTATGGCTTTTGTTTGTCTTTTTGCTTATGTCTGTTGACATTTCTGGTCTGCCAGTTCTTCAACTCCAAATCTGGAGTATATGAGGTTAAAAGAAAACACAGGTAACTCACTACCTTGTGGTTCCTTGGGTCTCCATGTCCCTAGCTGGTTTGCCTTCTCTCCACTTTCCAGAGTCATGTTTGTTTTATATACAGTTTCCAGGGTTTTCAGTTGTACTTAATGGGAGAAATAGGGGAAAGAAGATCTGCTTTTCCTTCTTGAAGCAGAAGTTTCAAATTACTTTTTCTGTTTTCAAATTTACTTTTTATAAATCACTTCTGTTACTATGTGGTGAACAGATTCAGAAGGGAAGGGAATAGGTTCCAGTTCAAGATGGCAGTGTAGGAAGACCCTGAATTCACCTCCTCCCACAACACATTGAATCTACACCTACTTATCAGAGCAATTACTCCTGAAGAAGAACTAAGGGCTGATTGAACAGCTTCTGCATGACAAATAACAGAATGACCACATACAGACAGGTAGGAGAGATGGAGACATAGTATCAGCAGGAATCCCACCCCTGTTGTGGTGACCTCCAGTAGGGAGGTATATCACTGAGGGGTCTGCATGCAGACTTGCCTGTCCTGGGGTATGGGGAAAGAAGAGTGGTTTAAAGGGCACCTAGACTATACATGAAGGAAATCTATTTACTAACCCTAGAGCCTCTGCCATATAGGAGGGGACCTGCTGGAATTCTCTTGGGGCCCAGAGGCACCAGAGAGCGCCATTTTTTTGTTTTCCCTCTCCACCTTAATAGTATAAGCAGGAACATGGTTCAGATGCTCTAGCAGGCCTGCCAGGGCCATCCCAGTGTGCCCCAGGCCCCTGGCCCAAACCAGCTTCAGCTGTCCCCCAAAGGTGACTCTGGCATCATGTGCTCTGAGCCCTCCTCCTAGTGTGTGCCCACTCCAGCCATCCTGCCAAGGTGGCCCTGATGTGGTACACTCTGGGACCCTCCCTAATCTGCACCTACTCCAGTTCTGGCTGTCCTGCCAAGGCAACCTCTGGACCCCACCCTCAGCTGGCACCCACTCCACCTCCAGCCGGCCTGCCAAAGCCACCCAACACATGCAGTCTACATAGGGGACTCTCCTACACAGAGCCACAGCTTCAAGACTGGGAGAGGTAGCTGTTTTGCTTAATTCATAGAAACAAACAGAGAAACAAAATGAAGAGACAGAAAATATGTTCCAAATGGAAGAACAAGATAAAACCCCAGAAAGAAATCCTAATGAAATGGAGATAAATAATTTACCTGATAAAGAGTTCAAAGTAATAGTCATAAACATGCTCCCTGAACTTTGGAGGAAAATGGAGAAACGCCGTGAGAACTTCAACAAAGATTTAGAAAATAAAAGAAAGAACCAATCAGAGCTGAAAAATACAATAATTGAAACAAAAAATACACCATGGAGAATCAACAGCATATTAGATAATAAAGAATAGATCAGTGATCTAGAAGATAGAAAAGTGAAAAGTACCCAATGAGAATGGCAAAAACAAAAAAGAACTTTTAAAAATGAGAATAGTTTAAGGGACCTCAGAGACAACATCAAGTGTACTAACATTTGCATTATAGGGGTCCCAAAAGGAGAAGAGAGAAAAAGGGGCAGAAAACTTATTTGATAAAATAATAGCTGACAACTTCCATAACCTGGGGAAGGAAACAGATATCCAGGTTGAGGAAACACAGAAAGTACCAAGTAAGATAAACCCAAAGAGATTCACACCAAGACTTATCATCATTAAAATGGCACAAGTTAAAGAGAAAATTTGAAAAGCAGCAAGAGGAATACAACAAGTCACATACAAGGGAATCCCCATAAGGCTATCAGTTAATTTTTTCAGCAGAAACCTTGCAGGCTAGAAGGGAGTGGCACAATGTATTTAAAGGAAAAAGGAAAAAAAAAATTTAACAGCCAAGATTATTCTACCTGCCAAAGTTATCATTCAGAATTGAAGAAGAGATCAAGAATTTCACAGAAAAGCAAAAACTAAAGGAGTTCATCACCACTAAAATGGCCTTATGAGAAAATTTAAAGGGTATTCTTTAAGCAGGAAAGAAAAGGTCATAGATAGGAAAAAGAAAGTATATGAAAGAAAAAAAATCTCACTGGTAAAGGCAAATGTGTACTGAAGGCAGTGGTTTAGCCACTTAAAAATCTAGTAAGAAAGTTAATAGACAAAAGTCATAAAATCAACTATACAATAAGTACATAAGAGATACAAAATAAAAAGATATAAAATATGACATAAAAAATGTGGGAAAGGGGAGTAAAAATGTAGTGCTTTTAGAATGCATTTGAACATAAGCAGCTATCAGCTTAAAATAAACTACTGCATATAGGTTGATATATATATGAACCTCATGGTAACTGCAAACCAAAATCTGCAATAGGTACACACATGCAAAATAGAAAGTAGCCCAAACATAACATTAAAGAAAATTATCCAGTCACAAGGGAAAAGATCAGGAAAAGAAGAATGGAACAGATAAGAACTACAAAAACAGCCAGAAAATAATAAACAAAATGGTAATAAGTACATACCTATCAATAATCAGTTTAAATGTAAATGGACTAAATGCTCCAGTCAAAAGATATAAGGTGGCTGAGTGGATATGCTACCTACAATAGACTCATTTCAGATCTAGAGGCACACAAAGACTGAAAGTGAAGGGATGGAAAAAGATATTCCATGCAAATGGAAATGAAAAGAAAGCTGGGATAGCAGTATTCATATCAGACAAAATAGACTTGAAAACAAAGACTGTAACAAAAAACAAGGGCAGTACATAATGATAAAGGGCTTGAGCCAAGAAGAGGATATAACATTTGTAAATATTTATGCACCCAGCATGGGAGCACCTAAATATATAAAGTGAATAAATATATAAAGTGAACAGATGTAAAGGGAGAAATTGTCAGTAATACAATAATAGTAGGGGACGTTAATACCCCACTTACATCAGTGGATAGATCTTCCAGACAGAAGATCAATCAGGAAACATTCGCCTTAAACAACACATTAGACCAGATGGAGTTAATATATATCTATAGAACATACCATTCAGAAACTTCAGAATACTATCAAGTGTACATGGAACAAGCTCCAGGATAGATCACATGTTAGGCCTCAAAACAAATCTCAATAATTTTTTTGAATTGAAGTATAGTTGATTGATGATATTATATTAGTTTCAGGTGTACAGCATACTGATTCAATATTTTGTATAGATTATACTCTATTTAAAGTTATTACAAAATAATGAGTATATTTCCCTGTGCTATACATTATATCCTTGTTGCTTATCTATTTTATACACAGTAGTTTGTATCTTTTTTAAAAATAAATTTTATTTATTTATTTATTTATTTTTGGCTGTGTTGGGTCTTTATTGTTGTCCACGGGCTTTTTTCTGGTTGCGGCAAGCGGGGGCTACTCTTCATTGCCGTGTGCGGGCTTCTCATTGCAGTGGCTTCTCTTGTTGCGGAGCATGGGCTCTAGGTGTGCAGGCTTCATTAGCTGTGGCACACAGGCTCAGTAGTTTTGGCTCACGGGCTCTAGAGTGCAGGCTTGGTAGTTGTGACACACGGGCTTTGTTGCTGTATGGCATGTGAGATCTTCCCAGACCAGGGATCGAACCCATGTTCCCTGCACTGGCAGGCAGATTCTTAACCACTGTGCCACCAGGAAAGTCCCAGTAGTTTGTATCTCTTATTCCCATACCACTATCTTGCCCCTTCCCCCTTTCCTCTCCCCACGTTGTTCTCTGTCCATGTATCTGTGAGTCTGTTTTGTTATATACATTCGTTTTATTTTTTAGGTTATGTATATAATTGATAACATAGAGAATCTGCCTTTTTCTGTCTGACTTATTTCACTAAGCATAATACTCTCTAGGTCCATCCGTGATTTTGCAAATGGCAGAATTTCATTCATTTTTTTGGCTAAGACTCCATTGTGTGTGTGTGTGTGTGTGTGTGTGTGTATGTGTGTGTATCACATCTTTATTCATTCATCCGTTGATGGACACTTAGGTTGCTTCCATATCTTGGCTATTGTAAATAAAGAATGCTGCTATGAACACTGGGGTGCATGAATCTTTTCAAGTTACTGTTTTCATTTTCTTCGGATGTATATGCAGCAGTGGAATTGCTGGATCATATGGTAGCTCTGTTTTTACTTTTTTGGGAACCACCTTACTGTTTTCAATAGTAGCTGCACCAATTTACATTCCCATCAGTAGTGTACAAGTGTTCCCTTTTCTCCACATCCTTGTCAACATTAGTTATTTGTAGACTTTCTGATGATAGCCATTCTGACAGGAGTGAGGTGATATCTCATTAAAAGCTTTTGCACAGCAAAGGAAACCATTGACAAAATGAGAAGACTACCTACTGAATGGGATAAAATATTTGCAAATGACATGACTGAAAAGGCATGAATAGACTATATATAAATAGGTCATACAACTCAATAATAAAAAAAAACAACTTGATTAAAAAATGAGCAGACCTGAATAGACAGTTTTCCAAAGAAGACATGCAGATGGCCAATAAACACATAAAAAGATGTTCAGTATCACTAATCATCAGGGAAATGCAAATCAAAACCATAGTGAGATATTACCTCACATATATATACACACATATATACACACACAATGGAATGTTACTCAGCCATAAAAAAGAATGAAATATTGCCTTTTCAACAACATGGATGGACCTAGAGGGTATTATGCTAAGTGAAATAAGCCAGAGAGAGAAAGACAACTACCATATGATTTTACTTATATGTGGACTCTAAAAAACAAAACAAATGAATAAATATAAGAAAAAAACAGACTCATAGATGCAGAGAACAAACAGGTAGTTGCCAGAAGGGTGGGGTGTAGGGTGATGTGTGACATAAGTGAGGGGGATTAAGAGGTACAAACTTCAAGTTTTAAATAAGCCATGGGGAAGTAATGAAAAGCACAGGGAATGTATTCAATAATATTGCAATAACTTTGTGTGGTAGCAGATGGTAACAAGACTTATTGTGCTGATCATTTGGTAATGTATAAAAATATTAAATCACTGTGTTATATGCCTAAAACTAATATAATATTTTTAGTTCATTATGCATCAATAAAAAAGCTGCAAAACTAAATAGAAGGGAAAGAAGTAGTGAAGCAGCAGAAGCTAAGAGACCAGTTAAAAGTTGTTTGAATCAATTAAGAGATGACATTGACCTGCATGAGTATAGTGGAATTGGAGCGAAGTATATGTTTCTGCTTATATAATGATACATTCTTGTTAGATATTTATGTATTTCATTTTTTATTTTTTCATCCAGCATGTATTAATTGAGCACATACCACATGCTAGTGCCTGATTTAGTCTTTTGGTATAGAGTGGTAAGCAATATGAGTATTATCCCTGACTTTTATGGACCTTATCACCTAATTTGGAAAGATATAATAAACAAGTAAATAAGTAAGTAAAAAAGTTATGAAACAAGTAAAGAAAAAAATAACTTGTAATTACAACTTGTGACAATGCTGTGAATGAAGTCAATAGTGCTGTAATAGAGCATAACAGAAGACTTATTTAATGGCATAGAGAAGGCCTCTGAGTAGACGGTAATTGATGTGAGACCTGAACAATGAAAGGAAACCAGGCATGTGAAAATCTGGGGTTTAGGTAGAAGGAGAAAGGAGGAGAATTGGATGAGGATGTAGAAAGCACTTTGGTTATGAGATAAAGGGTGACATGGGGGCTTGGACTTTTGGTGAAGTAGGAATATAGGACAAAATGGAGTTAGTCTTGATAGGCTCTATGGGAGGATGTATACTTACTTAGCACTTGGGCTATGAACACTGAATAGTTTACTAAGCAGTAAGGAGTTTTCAGTACAGCTGCTTTTCTAGGAAGCATTAACTATGATAGTTGATAGGGCTATTGCACATTCAAGTCCTCTCAGAGGGATTTGATCCTGATGGGCAACATGACTCCCTCAGGCAGCTGTTGTGGAACTTGTGCAAAGCTTGTCAGATTCTTTTTATTTCCACTTAGTCTGTTTTTACTAGAACCCCTCTTTCTTTGCCTTGTTTAGCAAATATTTATTATATTCACTAGTACAACATGTGCACTGTAATATTTGTACCCATATGGCAATACCATGATCATTTAGCTTTGTTCATTAACTGAAGAGAAGACAAAACAGAAATACTTGAAATATTGTGTTGGTTCATATGTGTGCCAGTGATGAAGATAATGTAAATTACTAGAGAAGAATATCAACATAAGTTGAAGATGCCTTAATATACAACTTATTTGTTTTAAATTTTGACCTCTTTAACTAAAACACATTTTTAGCGTAAGCAGACTATAAAGGATTTTTGGGGAGAAGAAGGAATTCCGCAAAAAACAAGTAGAACTCTTATGTGTTCTACCATTAGACTGTAAATTTTTAAGTGTACAGACCATGTAGGATGTATCATTGAAGTCCTAGTACCTATATAGCTCCTGGAGTGTACAAGGTGCTAAGTAAAGGTCTGTAAAATGAATGAAGGAATGAACAGAAAAATGAAATATTTAAGCTGATGCTTTGAATACCAAGCAGCATGATTTTTGATCACACAAGTGCTCATTTCAACTGGTGAATTTTTGTGTGTGTGTGTGTGTGTATGTGTGAGATATCACACAAGTACATACTGCCCTAAGTGACAACAGAAAATAATTAGAAAGTAGGTTCACCACCAAAGAGTTTTTGTCTACGTTGTCTGCTCTTGGCTATTCCATCCGCTCCATCTCTGTTAATTCCTACCTTCAGAGTTAAAGTTTACTGCAAGGGATTAGGGATGTACAAACTGCCTGCTAAAAGGCACCTAGCTGCTCATAAGCTAAAGACTAGTTTAATTCTGGAATATCTGTTGGGTTGGGGTGCAGTTTCAGAATGGAGATTGACTTTTCTACCAGGGAGGTGGAGAGAGGAGGTAAAATAATGTGGCATGTAGCAGAGAGGACAATCTTTCAGAGGGATTCACATGGTTATGGTAATTTCCATTTATTATTGGCAGTGTGCCTGGTAGTTTTCTAAATGCTTTATATTGGCTCTATTAATCCTCAAAACAACACTCTAACTACTTTTCTCCTCCTGTTTTTCCAGATGAGGGAATTGAGTGTTCCAGTTACTCTATCTTTGTTACAAATTACACCAAAACAACAATTTATTAGGTTCACCTATTTGTGGATCAGGAATTCAGATAGAGATGGCTTGTCTCTCTACTCCACAGGGTCTGAGGCCTCAGCTGGGAGACTTGAAGACTGGGTCTGTGATCATCTGAAAGCTCATCCACTCACAGGTTGAGTGGTTGATGCTGATAGGTGCTGACGAACTGCATGTGATATTTTCACATGGACTAGTTTGCACTTCCTAAGAGCGTAGTGGACAGATTTCAAAGGTGAGTATTAAGAGTGGAGAGAGGGAGAGGAGGACGGAGAGGGAGGGAATGAGAGAGAGATCATTTTTATGAGTAGCCTTGGAAGTCACTGTAGCATTAACTTCTGTCACATTCTGTTCATTGAGTGGCTATGTGACTATGAGGAATGCCCAATTTCAAGAGGAGGAGACATTAACTTTTCATCTTAATGAAAGAGTGACAAGGTTCTGAAGAAAAATGTTGACATGGTCACTTTTAGAAAATACAGTTTACCAAACAGAGGCTCAGAGAGGTTAAATAACTCTCCCAAACAGCTAGTAAGTGGAACAGCCCCAGCTGCTCCGATTTACTTGTGCCTGACTTTGTGTGCTTGCCCCTTGGTCATATTGCACAGTAGAGTGTTGTAGGATCAATACAATCCTAAAAGAACTATTATGAATAAATAAGCAAAGAAAGTCACATGAACAACTTGAGTTCAGACTTCTGATTCTTACGGAAGACCCCCAGGCTTCATGATTTGCAGATCACTGAGACAATAGTTTGTACTTTTTTGGGTACCTTTTTGATGCTACCTATTCACTTTTTACCTTAAATTATGTTCTTTGTGCATATGTCTTATGACTCACCACATCTCCCAACACATATACTCTGGTTGCTCATTTTTTTCAGTGTAGGATCTTTGTCTAATTTGATTCATGTTTCTACCTATTATGAGAAGCAGGCTCATAGTAAACCCTCAATAAATGCTTGTTAACTGAATAAATATGAGTTTATACTAGCATAAAATAGCAGAATAGTATAACTTGGTTTTTGTTGAACTGCTCTGGGATACTTTGATTATTAGTACTGTGAGGACCAGATTAGGTAATTCAAGTGAAAGTGCTGTAAAATGGTAAATGCCAAAAAATGTGTTTTATGGTGAATATGGTAGTGGTGGATTCAGTCGTGGAGCTCCAACAGACCTGTGAGGGAGACATTTTAATTCTTGGTCTTTGACAAGTAGCATGGACTGTTTTCTAGGAATAAAGATAAATCATGGTCACTGGAGGGTAGGAAGATCTTCTCGATATGTTTTTCTATCTATCTATCTATCTATCTATCTATCTATCTATCTATCATCTATCTATCATCTATCTATCCATCTATCTATCTGTAATTTAACATAGTTCATAAATAAGACCATTTTACTTGTAATATTCTATTTTCCTTTTACTCTTTAAAATATATCTTAGAGATCTTTTTATGTAAGTACATGTAGATATACCACAGTCTTATATTGCTATGTACAATTTTGTGGTGTGGGCACACTGTATTATATTGAAATAATTCCCTATTTCTGGACATTAGGTTGATCCTACTTTTCTGTTGTTGAAATTATAGATAGTGTTGCAATGGCATGCTTGTGCATAGCAAGATTTCTATAGGATGAATTCCTGAAAGTGAATTACTGGGTAAAAGGACATGCTTTTTTATGTTTAAAATTTTGATAACTGCTAGAAAATTACTCTCTTAAATGGCTATGTGAATATACTTCTACCCATATTTTCCTACATCTTTTCAGTGCTGACTTTGTTGTGCTTTTTCTAGAAAAATTGTTGTATAGAACATTAAAGAATCCTCATGTCAATAACAGAAGGATTTTGAATTGATATCTGGTTTGAAATTCTTACTCTGCCACAAACTAGATGTATGATCTTGAGTAAATCACTCTTTTTTTCAGCCTAAGTTTCTTCATCCATAAAATACGGCAATGATAACAACCTTCTTGAATTGTTGAAAAAAGTTAATGAGATAACTACATATGTACAGTGCTTGGTGAAATTCTTGGAGCTAAGAATTATAGTTAAATTATTTTTCCCTTCCTTCATCAAATTTTTATTTAAATATATTACCTGAAAATATAAGCCATATTTTGGCCTTTATGCATCTTATTACAAAGTCCTGCTTGATTACTAAATTTTCAGGAGAACAGCATTTTTTCTGAACTTATAGCTTAAATTAAATACACACACACACACACACACACATATATATAAATATATAAATTTTTATATATATGAAGAATGCATTTTGATTTTCCTGACTTAAAAATCCACACACCTGGGATTGTAGTTTTTTTTTTTTTTTTTTTTTTTTTTTTTTTTTTTTTTTTGCGGTACGTGGGCCTCTCACTGCCGTGGCCTCTCCCATTGCGGAGCACAGGCTCTGGACGCGCAGGCTCAGTGGCCATGGCTCACAGGCCCAGCCGCTCCACGGCACGTAGGATCCTCCCGGACCGGGGCACGAACCCATGTCCCCTGCATCGGCAGGTGGACTCTCAACCACTGCACCACCAGGGAAGCCCGGGATTGTAGTTTTTTTAAGACTTCCTTTTAATTACTCCCTTTGACCATAGAGCAATCATTGTTTTTTGATAACATTTGTGTCTTACAAAGTATGTTTTGATGGTGCTATATCATACTAATCCTGAAGAAAAGCTATAGTTTTCCTATATATTGTTTTCACTGCAGATGTACTACTTTAGGGAAATATTTTAAAAGCTCAAGTTTCTATCTGTTAATGTAAAATGTTCCCAAGAAGAAGATAAAGGACAAAATTAAAAAATTCACATTTATACTGTAACCCTTGATTGTGTTTCCAGAAGTTGCCTGGTCTGAATGAAATTATTTGGTTTAGAATGAGTTTTAGAAGAAATGAAGAGAATGGAGGTATTGGAAAATGAAATATGTCTCTTAATTCAAAAGAGACTATAATTGTTTCTTTACAATCTAAATCGAATTATTGTGACAGTGGTTTCAAGCAATTGGAAAGAAGAATTATTCTCTGGAAATAATGACTTCATTATATAACCTATAAAATATAAATTAAAAAAACCCTTTAGTTGTCTTTCTGCTGAAATAAATTATTTTAAAATGAAAATATTTTTATTCTTGTTCTTCTGCAGAATTCATTTTTTTCCAAAATAATATATAAACATTAGAAGACAGGTGTCTGGTTCTGTTCTGGAGCTTTCATTTGGGCCACCAGGAGATATAAACTACCTAGGCAAAGGAAGTGAAACTATATATATATATATATCATACATATATATTAGGGTAGGTAAATATTTATGATTTTAATTGATTTGCTTTCATAGAAGTTTCAAGCAATTCATTTTTATTATTTATTTTTATTTTATTTATTTTATTTTTTTATTTTTGCAGTACGCGGGCCTCTCACTGCTGTGGCCTCTCCCGTTGCGGAGCACAGGCTCCGGACACACAGGCCCAGCGACCATGGCTTACGGGCCCAGCTGCTCTGCGGCATGTGGGATCCTCCCAGGCTGGGGCACGAACCCGTGTCCCCTGCATCAGCAGGCAGACTCTCAACCACTGCGCCACCAGGGAAGCCCTCATTTTTAAATTTACTATTTGAGATGAATATAATTTAAATTTTCAGGAATATAATTTGCATTTTTATATTATAGACACAAACACATTCACAATCCCAGTACATGAAAAAACACTACATTGGATGTAGTAGGATGCCCCAAATGTTGATGCTTATAAAAGAAACATGATGAATTAATTTTCCTCACATGCTGAAAGAATACTTTGAACTATTTTTTTTTTACCTTTTAGGGAAAATGATCTCCCCAAACTCCAATACTCACTAGATTTTTAATAATGTGAAATAGCACCCAATTTTCACCTCAAGAACAAATACTAATTGTCCAAATCCAGATGTTAGAAATAATTACTAAAGCCTTCAGTCATTTTCCTTTTCCCATTTACTGGTACATGGACCATGCAAATCATTATTCAGGCATAGCCCTTAAATGCTTGGAGTCTTGATTGGGTTCTCACATTTTGGAGAGTGGGAAATTTGGTAAAACAATGTAATAATACTTATCTGCCTGTTTGCATGTCTATTCATTTATCTAGTTAATATCTATCTATTCTATGGATCTATCTGTCCATATCTCACCAACTTACCTACAGTACATGTACTATGTATATTACTCTTTCTTCTACTAAACAGGTACTAGATTCTTCTGTATATATACTGTGTCAGTTACATTTCTTTTCCATTTTTGTATAGCATTCAATAGATTAACCTTTAGAATATAGGTGTTTGGGAACAAATACTCATAGAATCACACCTGGAAAGTTGTAATTGTTTGAAAATTCCTCCTTGTTTTGAACTGAAACTTCTGTCCATTGTACTCACTTTTACTAACGAGCAGCATGCCTAATCTTTCCTGAAACCCTGATCTCATTTCATAGTCCTACTGTTTGTTTCTCCTTTCATCTTTAACTTAACCCTCTCCTGCAGGGTTTCACACTCAGCTTTGGGGCTTTGTCTTAGATACATATCTCTAAACAAGAAATGTTTGTATGTTCAAATATCTGTATATACCTCCCCACTCTGGTAACTTTCTTTTTCTGTGTTCTGATTGTTGATCTTATTCTCCACAAATCTCAACTGCAAATAATTCTTAAAAGTGTCACCTACGCTCATACCAATGTGCAGAGTAAGGGTAACAAACATAATAAATCTGAGATTATAAACTAGTGTGATTAAAACAACCTCATAAGTCTAATTCTTAGTCCTTCTGTATGCTGCTGTCAAAGATAAATCTTCTGAAAATAAGAGTTTCTCAAATCAATATCTCAAAACTCTTCACTAATTCTATACCGTGTAGAGAATGAAGTACGAATGCTGTATCGAGGCACTGCAGACCCTTTAATCCATCTTGCCAACTTTATCTACAACTATTCTCTCATCAGAAACTTTAGCAAAATAAATCTGCTCATTATTCTCTGATAGTCAGTGTAGAGAGTCCAGGTTGTCTGTATTTAATTCCTGCTCTACTACCTTCTCATTGTATAGCTTGGGTAAATTAATTAAGCTCTGTGCCTCACTAAAAAAGAACTAATAATAATACCTATTTCATAGGGTTATTATGAGAAGTAAAATGTTCTTACATAAAATTCACAGAAAACCGTACATGACACATGGAAAGGATTCAATATATGTTAGCAAAAAATGACAGATTTGAGTTTATTTTCACATACCATTTCTTTTTCCTATAAAATCATTACTTTTTTCTCTATTTATTTAAGCCCTCCCTTCCTTCAAGACATATTTCATATCAAATCTCCATTCTTCAGTGATGTCTACCCTTCTGAAGTTGCATGTTTTTTTTCCTTGTCATTGATATTGTGCTTATTAGTTAGACCAACCACGTTATTTATTATTCAAGCTGGGACTCTTTTGATAGTGAAAATGAGTACCATTGATAATTACACTGCGACAACTGGTATAAATTGGGACTGACCTGGGCAAAGAGACAGATGGTTACTTTATGAATAGTGCAGCCTTAAGTTATCAAATCTGTTATCAAATCAAAGCAAACTTTATCTTTATATGCAAATTGTTATGGAAAATCTCCCATCAATTTATGTGTCTCAGCTATTTCTGGCCATTCCCAGAGTACTGCATCTCACCTGTTCAGACACAAACACCTCAGTTTCTTCTGTTCAGTCTTCTTCATTTGATTCTAGGGCTTTCTTCTGCCTTCCTGACCACGGATCCTTACTAGAGAGCCACTCCCACTGGTGCTGCTACATTGCCCAACCCCACTGACTCCCTATGTTACCCCTCCCGACCCTCATACTCACATCCTTCTCCAGGCTCTGGAGAGGAGGAACTGCTCCCACTTGTATCATTCCTTCTCACAATGCATGCACTAGGCCTTTCTTAATGATCCACTACACAACTGAGACCATGATAATTCTTACTTAGGCTTTACTAATACATCATGGATAAAAGAAAGGAGTACAGAGGTTTAAGTTAGAGAATTCCTAACAATCACTGCTCAAACCTGTGCTCACACCTATGGTCACTTATAGGCTCATTCTTTGCCTTGCTTTTAGCCTGTCTCCTCTGACCAGGGACAGCTCAAACCTCACCGTTAGAACCACTCCAGAATTCTCAGTCATCTTCATGCATCAAATGCCCATGCCCAGAAAGAGACAAGTATCCTTTATACCCAAGTTCCCCAACACCACCATTTCCCATCCCAGCTCTCTGGTTTAACCTCTTTTTGGTTGACTGACAATAGGAAAACTCCTCCTTTCTGGGGAAACCATCCCAGTACTCAAGGATGTGGTCTGGTTCTATTCTCTTGTTAAAATAATTCTAATAGCCTGACATTGGTATATTTCCCTAAAACTGGGATATTTAGCTTTATTCACTATTACCTGTTGTATAGTATCTGCTACTTTATTATGTTATTTGCATTTTCATAAATATGTTCTGTATCCTCAACTTGATTGTTTGTTCCTTGAGAGCAAGTATTTCCTTTGCCTAGCAAACTTCCTGACACAGAGATGGTATTCAATGACAGTTGGTGGTTGATGAGTGTGGGGTGATACAGTAACACAAAACACTCTTAATTTATGAAATACCCATTCCTTCTTCAAATATTGTGTTCTCCTTGTAAGACATAGTGCATGTGTAGAATAACATTCCATGAATCTCTGGGTTCTCTTGGCAGGGCCAAGTTGCCTCCTGGTCTACTCAAAGCATTTTCCTTCTGGTGTGTGCTGCTTACGTTGTGACATACCTTCCCTTCTGGCACAAGTTAGTCTTGTATTCTTGGTATCAAGCACAGGTAGGCTCAAATGTTGGTGAAAGAAAGATTCGTTTAGAAAGTGAAATCCACAAGAGATGTGTCACAAAATCACCAATACTAATGCTGGGCTCCTGGGGATTTGTGTTAGGAAATTTCCCCACCAGCTTTATCTTTTTCTGAACAGATGTGTCAGTAGAACTTCAGTGGCCTGCTCTGGCAATTCTTCAGTTTGTTTAACACAGAAATATTCCTCTCAGGTATAAATTTTCCTCTTTTCAACTCTAATAGTTTTCATATAATAATATATCTTTGTCAACCAACACTTTCTGTGTGTGTTCCATTGGCTATCAAACATGACACAAAACAAGGAAGGTCTTACTCTTTTATCAGTGCAATGTATTTTTCTATCATTCGAGCTGACCTGGTGTCAGCAGCTATTTCACCAGACACCATCATCTGTACTCACAGTTAACCACAGAGATGTATACTCAGATTTTGACCTTTGTTCTACACACTGAGGACAAAAAAGATGAAACAAAACTGGTTTATCTGAATAAATAAATTCTACCATTTACTATAATTCAGTTTTAAGGTGGTTTTTAAGAATTACATACTCATTTTAGCTAAATAAATTGAAATCTTCCAAACAATGGCAGATTTATGATTTTTATTATTTCATTGATTGCCATATAATTTAATGCTTTGCATCTTTGCTGGGCATTATATTGTCTACCTGGCTTGTGAAACAAATAATGAAATCACAACTTAGTCTTTGGTGGTAGGTTAATGATATTAATAATCTTATACTTTATGCAGTGTGCAATAAACTCAAGGAAATTATATTGGCAAATATGGAATTTGGTCTGAGAAACTTTTAACTTAGTATTTGTTGGGGATCATTGAGGGGGACCAATACATTCTACCTCTCTTCCCCAAGGAGCAAGGCTGATGGAAGTCCAAATATGATCTCTATTCCACACAAAGTTAATATTTCAGAATGTGGCCTACATTTGTATACAAATGTGTTTCTTAATACTGAATTCTGGAATTAGACCAATTTCCTCACAAAGTCATAACTGTATGGATTAAGGCAACTTTCTGCACAGACATCACAAACCAAAGGGCTGGAATCTGTGGCTGGAGCTGAACAGACTGCTCGCTCACTGTGGGCAGGGCCTTCCTAAGAGAACAGACAGCGTAGAGGAAAGGGTTTTCATACCCACTTTCTCCTTCTGGACTCACCAGTCACCTACAGGCATTTAGGGGATCGTGAATGAGGGGGTGGAGAGAGGCCAGGAGTGTTTTTCTAATGAGGTTCCCTCTGCATCAAAGGAAATATCGGGATGGCCGATAAGCATCTCTCACCACTAACATCTCCTGGGTTTTTGCACCTTAATCCATTGGGTTTAACTATTAAATCTTTGGTCAACCAAAGTTAGAGCCATGCCACTGGGAAAGGGAAGTAGGGGTCTCTCAGGATGACCCTTCCCCTGAGGCTGCTCTGCAAATACTAGTCACTGCTCCATTGAGTACCTACTAGGACCACTAGTAGGCAGTATAGATTTTACACCCAAAAGGCTCTAAAATAGGTCATAGCAATAACCAATTAAATTAACTCCTCTAAGGCCACTCTGTATTCATGGCTGAAGTTCACTTATATGTTACTTCACCTCCCAAATGTATACAACCACGAATCTAGAAGGGCCTATCAGAGGTTCTTCAAAGAGAACAAATGACAAGTCATAAAATACAATCCTCTTCTTATTTTCAAATTCCCAGGGAGAAATGAAACTTGTAAACTTAATCCCCCTTCCAAGCTGTATCCATTAAATTCTAGTAGGAAGCAGATGGCACGCACAAACTGGGCAATAGAGAAGCGTTTAATAAAAGAATTGTTTACACCAGTGGAGACAGGGTATAGGGAAACAAAGAAGGATGGACTATATTCTGGGGTTATCAAGATGGAGTACTTGACACCACCCTGGGCCTGAAGGGGCACAAGGAGGGAGAGACCCTCAAATTCTGGAGAAAGTAATTGTATGGAGAGGGCTACCTTAAACAGAGGGAGGAAAGTTAACTCGTGGTGATCTGGGAAGGAACAAAGGGAATAAACACCCTGACCTAGTTTTCCTCTTATCCTTCTGGTGCTTTCCAGTGGTTGAGTTCAGTGGGGAGTCAGAGGGCCAGGTGCCTGCACAGCCTCTGGGGCACAAAGTGTACAGAGTGATCTGGGGGAGCAAGCAGAAAAGAACCAGCTCATAAATCCAAGTGTAAGAAAAAGTGCTAAGGAAATAAAGTCCAAAATCTAATTCTGTTGCCCTTGTGTTGTAAAATGCCAAAGAAATTTAAGTGCAAAATCCATTCTGTTTAACTTAATATTCTGCTCAGTCTCAGCTAGAGTCATTTCTCAGTGCTTGGCAGAGTTGGGTTTCTTTGAAAAGCTGCAGGCTGAGCTGTCTCCTTCTGCAATGGCTGTAGATCCTTCAGAGCCTCAGAAGTTGTATTTGCTTAATGTCAAATGTTTGTTTTGTGAGCTACACTTTTAAAGAGACCAAATGATAACTAGGCACATCAGACAGTATCAGCTCTAGGCACACACACAGTAAATTTTGAAATGAGCCAACCCCTAGTCCCTAGAGCAGTTGTACAAGACAAAATAATATTTCCAGAATCCAGAACCCAAGATTTCATCCACCCAAATATTATATGTCGAAGACCACAGTATTAACTCAAAGATATCTAAGTGAAGACAGAGAAAATATTTTTTTTTTCATTTTTGTTAATGTATTTATTTTAAACTTCATTCTTTGGAAAATCTCTGAACATTAAAATATCTAAATTCTGAAGCCTTCCCAGAAGACAAAACTGGATCTAGTGTTGGGAGTATGAAAAAGAAGGATTTTGACTTAAAAAAAAGTTAGAGATCTTTATCAATTAAGAAATAAGAGATGACCTAAGAAGGATTCCACATTGGTAGATGTTCCAAATGATAATTCTAAAATTTCTTCCAATTAGAACATTTTCTAATGTTATGATTCTTTCCTGGTTTCTTTGATCACTATTTTCTCTGAACTCCTACAGATTTTATCTACCCAAAACATAAATTAACCTTATGTTTCTCAACTGCCTATCAGAGAAGATATTCTTGATCCAGCTTTGCTGTAATGCCAGTCTATGCCAGTTGGTCCAGAATTCATAAACTCAGATGGGAGAAATCAGTAAAAGCTTAATTTTTCCTTTAGGCATATATGGGGAGATATCCACCTCTGTGTGCCATGTCTTCCAGATCTTGCATTCTAGATCTGGCTGCTGTTTTTCAAAGTTTAGAAATTTTTAATGGTGGAAGCTTCAGACAGAAAATCTTATTTGAGGAGCCCCTCTTTTCCATCCCATAGTCAAAGCCTCTTATTTTTGCATTTCTTCTTTGTACTGTTTATCTGTGCCTGACATTGAAAATCTAAACCTAGAAAGTTACTAGTGTAGTGTGGCACAGGCAAAACTCAGGTATAGCATGAGATAAATCCTTTCAGCATACTAGAAACAAATTTCTGTCTCCTATCTTATTTTAGGGCCTCTGTATAAAAAGACTGCTTCCTACAGTTGAACTTTGTCTCAGCCACACATGCCTAGGAAGCTACACCTGTGTGGTCCAAGGTCTTGCAGCAGGATCCCGCCTCCAGAACTTGCCCAGTCAGCTATACATCAATCTTTAGATGAAGCCCACAACCCCACATTCCTTATGGCTATCATCCTGTTCGTTAGTCCTAGTGCATGTAGCACTGCCCCCCAAAGAAAGAGCCACTGTAAGCTCTGATCACCAACAAGTGAAAAAATACCATGAGGCTTAAGGCTTAAAGTCTTTCAAGCCAGGGCAGAAACAAACAAACAAACAAACAAATAAAAAACAATTGGATAATTGTACATTTCATGACAGTCTGATAATATTTCTACACGTGGTCCAAGTTAAAAAACTGAAGCCATGGATCATAGCTACCCCAGAAACCTCAGTCACTCCTGGTATATGTCAGTCCCCAAATATTAATTATCCTTTCTGTTACAGAGACCCTGACCCCGTGTACCAGATATTTCCTCCCTTAGAAATAAAAACAGGCCTCCTTACCCACCATAGGGTAAATCTTATGTCCTGACCTGGAACAATAAAGAGTATGATCTTTTGTGGCGAGTTTGGTTCCTAAGAAAAGGAGAGAAGAAGGTGCCAGATAACACATGTTCAGTTTCTCCTTCTGTGGCGACCAGGAAAATGCAGTGCTTACATTTTCTGCAGCAAGGAGCATAACTGCCTGACTGCCCCAATTTCTGCCCTTTCTGGAGCCAACTCCGCAATTGCTCTGAAGCACCTAGGGCTGCTCCCACACCGTGACTGAGCAAGGCTCAGGGACTGATGCCACTCATTCCTCAGACTTCTTTAGTGGGCAACCTACATGTGAGGGCCCCATTGACCTTGCCAAACCTCTCAGAAAGACACCTCAGTCTGAGACTTTTACTGATTCTCCTTAGCAGGTATCAGACCTGAATTGCGTTATGAAGGCTCTCTCCTGCCTTCCCTGGCCCCCTTCCCTTCATCCTTCTTGGGCATTTCCTTCAATAAACCTCTTGTATGTCTAATCCCATCTTGCATCAGCTTTACAGAGGACTTGAGCTGGCATACCTTCCAAACTCAACGATTTGTTAGGTAATTCTGCCCATCTCCCCTGGACTGAGTGAGGGGGAGGAGAGAGATAACAGTGTGAAGCTAAAAAAAAATCTCTTTACATGGAATAGGACATCAGGATTGGGAAATAAGCTTCACGCTCTCCGGCTTCATTACAAGAAGTTAGGGAAACTAGAGTATATCCCATCTTTTGTCTGTTTAAAGTGTGGCTACATCCAAATATGTCTTAATGAAGTTGCCAGGAACAGAATATTAAACAGGCCCTTTGTATGGCCTCCTATGGCTTTTCATTGTGCTGAGAAAATATAGCTGACTGATTTAACTAGTTGAATAAAAATTAAATGTCAAGTATTTAGTTTTTAAATTTCAAATTTCAAGTAATTGCTGTTGTGTCTTACAAATACTGTGACCTCTTGATTCTTTCTTTTTAGTACATTTCAGTTTGGTTAAAATTGTCAGCATCCATTCAGTTGCTCAGCCTAGAAATTTTGATTCAGCTCACTCTTTATGGTCCATAGTTAATCAATCACCAAGGGCTTTAGAATGTACTCTTCAAAGATATCTGGAATCTATTTCCTCCTTTCTGATAATGTTCTTGTCATCAAATTTGACCCGTTTAAATAACCTTGTTAGTAACTCTCTTCAGTCTCTTCATTATTCCAATTGATTCTTTTCTCTAATCTATAAACCAAATTATATTACTTTCCTGCTTAGAAATTACTTTCCATTACCAGTAAGATGAGGTTAAAACTTCTTATCATGATGCAAAAGTTCTTGATCATCTGACCCCAGCTTCTCTTTTGAGAATCATGCCAGTGAAACTTCCCTTCTTCATGTCCCCTATTCTAGTCACACAACATAATTGGATGCTCCTTATATTTATTTGTTAGCTGTTTCACTTTTTTTTTGTGTGTGATTGTGAATGTTTTTCTTTAGGCCTTGAGTGTTATTTCTTCTTCCCACTTTCCTTTATCTAATGACTTCCTCCACATTTTTTGAAGCCTGGCTTAAAATCACCTCTTCTAAAAAGACCTCCAAGGTTTCCCAGGCAGAAGTAACCATCGCTAATATTTGCTTTTAAGATGTTGTATATATAGATCTACCATGGCACTTTTCAATCATGTTTTAATTTTTTTCCCCACGTGTCTTTGGCCTTTTTGATTGTAAACTCCAATGAGGCTAGGCAATTCTGGTTGGCATATAATAAATATTGATGAATTTAGTAAAGATTTCAAGATATTATAGAAAAGAGGTCTAGGAATAATCAACATTAAAATGTATTTCTCCTTTAATATATTTATTTCTGTTCAATAAATAGTAAAATATCTAGATATAAATTACAGTAGCAGAAACTTGCTACAACCTACTTTTCAATATCATGAAATTTTAAAGATTTTGGTTTTCATCCAAAGAGCTGTATGTAATATTCAGAATTACTTGAATTATATTATTGCACCCAAGTGTCTCTTACATCTTTTAGCTCCAAGGAAAAGTTTTAGCTTAGGGTATAGTGAAGTCATACATTGAAAACTGATTGAATATTTTATATATATTATTTCTTCTTGGTTTTTTTTTTGGTTTTATTATCAACAATCAGCAGCAAAAATAACCATAACTTACTTAGCAAAAAGAATCTAAATGTAGCAAATACTAAAAATGTATATGGAGCTGATAAATCAGACATATATAATATAAGCAACATTTATGAAACATTCATACTGAGTACAGATTCATTTTAGCAACCTCTTAGTTGTTCTTATTGAACAAAGGGAGAAGATGTGTGACCTTTTTGGTTCTCAGTTTCCTTAGTTGTAAAATAAAGGGGTTGGTCTAGACTCATTCATTTATTCAGAATGCTTATGTGCCAGATGCTAGTGTTGGAAATATTAATACAAAGGTGAACAAGATAGATAGTGCTCCTGTCTTCTACTGATTTAAAAGACTTAAGTGAATTTAAAATTCTTTTTTCTTTAGAATTTCATAAACATGACATTATGGTACAAATTAGCTGAGATGGATAATGAAATATTCATATTTTCTTTTTTATTCAGAACCGTATTTTACTGATGTTTATATGATTAAAAATTCCCATTGGAAGTCAAGTTTTAATGGTTGAATTGTGATAAACATATTGTCACTATTTTGAATAATAATTGTCCCTTGAAGGTTTTTTTTGGCCCTTGACTTTGAACAACAGAAAATTGGTTGATGTATTGACCACACATAGACTAGGGTTTAGTCCGACATATGCATTTTAATTCCCAGAGTCCCTCATATAGAGTTCACTTTGCACACCGACTCTTATTCAATTCTAGATTGACATTATTGTCTATGGCCTTGCATATGACTTAGTAATGGAGACTGGACATTTTTCTATTGCTTTAAATGTTGTACAGAGGGGACAACTGATTCAAAAATATGAATTATTTAGCCGATTTTTAAAATGGACAATGGATGATGAATAAGGAGGACAAAAAATAAGCAAATATTCGCTGTTTTAGTAAATCTGCCCCGTGGAAGTTTTAGGAATTACCCAGAATGACATAAAGACACTAAGATGAAGATAATGATTTTTGAATCCATATTATAAATGATTTTCATTTCAATTGCTAATTATGTATTTGTTAATACCATGAGAGATGTTTTCACTATCACACTCTGATCATATCCAAAGGACTAGTCTTTAGAATCAGAAAACCTTCCACTGTACTTTTAAAAATATGATCCCAATATGTTGCAGCCATATTATATTCCTCCTAAGTGAAACAAAAAAAGCAGGGATCTTTCAGCTTACTTTTCCATTTAAATATTAGAAAACTGTAATATTCCTTAGTGTAATAAGAATGATATTTTCATGGTATTAAACCAAAATGGATTTTTTCCCTGTAGTTTTATCGCTCTCATATGAAGAGCTATGCCTGGCTATTCAGATTATGCTACTATTCTTTAGTGTAGAGAAGATACCTCTTCTATTATTGAGGCTGGGAACTGGGGGTTAATGGCTCCTGGGAAGGAATTAGATATAATGGAGGAGAAGTCTTTGCCAGGGAGAAAAGAGAAATGGGATACTCTCCTTTTCTGAACATGTGAATTTAGGGAAGGAAAAGAAAGAAAGAAAAGATGTGGTAAAGAGGTCCGATTTTCAAGCCCTCATTTTTCTCCTTTTGGGAATAGAACCCAGTCTGTGTATGGTAGAAGCATCCATGCATGTGTGGAATAATCTGAGTACATCAGAGAGTCAAGTAGACACAAGCTCAGGGGAGACTGCAAAATTCAGAGAGAATCTCATATTTGACCCTATTAAATATGGCAAGGGTGAAAGCACAAGTATGGTAAAGGAAGTTGGCTAGTGGAGGACACAAGGCAGCATTCTTGACTTCACAGGTATGAACGGGTATGTGAGGGGATTAAGAAACTTCCTTATCCTCTGGTGAGGAGATGTGGAGGGACCGATACTGTCAATGGTCCATCAGAGGCCCAAAGTTGAGACAAAGAGGTCTCTGTGTGAGGGACCTCATGACCAGAGTCACAGATCTAAGACCACAAACTCCCATGGTGGATGTCGTCATGATGCTTCAATAGAAACATCACACAATAGTAGGTATCAGTTCAAGAATTAGATCAGACCAGTCACATCACAGCAGAAACTAGAAAGGATCCAGAGGACACTGCAGAGATGCAAGATCACTTTCGCCATAAAGCCACGATGCCCTAGTAATCCCACACACTATATAGGAGTGGATCCAGGAGAGGGAGAATATTCCAATAACTACTGCTACATAATAAACCAAACAATGGTGTAAAACAACCTTTTTATTATGCTCATGGATTCTGTAATCAGGAATTTGGACAAAGCATAGTAAAGATAATTTTTTTTCCACCACATAATGTATGAGTCTAGGAACACTCACTGGCTGAGAGTGACTCGATGCCTGGGGCTGGAATCATCGGGAGGTGTTTTCACTCACATGTCTGGAGGCTGATGTTGGCTATTGGTTAAGACCTTGCTGGGGCAGCCAGCCAGAGTACTTCCACATGGTCCCTACACGTGGTCTGGTTTTCAAAATATGGAAGCCTCAGAGTAGTTGGACTCCTTACCTGGTAGCTTAGGGTTCTAAAAGCGAGTGTCCCAGTGGACAAGATGGCAACTACATCGCTTTTAATGAACTAGCTTTGGATGTCACATAGCGTCAATTTGGCCCTCTTACCTGGTAGCTTAGGGTTCTAAAAGCGAGTGTCCCAGTGGACAAGATGGCAACTACATCGCTTTTAATGAACTAGCTTTGGATGTCACATAGCGTCACTTTGGCCCTACTCCCTTGTTTGGAGCAATCACAAGCTTACTTAGATTTGAGGGGAAGGAACTTTGATCCCATTTCTTCTTTCTTTCTTTTTTCTTTTTTACTTTTTAAATCATCTTTTAATTTATGTATATGGCTTGTTACATTTAATTGGGAAATATTTGAATTATACAAAATAATATATTTAATGTATATACAAAGTAAATTACATATTTGTCACTTAGATGTGTAAAGTAACTTAAATATATAAAGTTACACATAATCAGTATGTATAATAATAATATAAACACTGTAAGTACAATATCTAACTTTAAGGTTTTTTTTAAATTTTTCTTTCTTTTTTTTTTTTTGCTTTATAAAAAATTTAATCAGTTATACATATACATATGTTCCCATATCTCCTCCCTTTTGCGTCTCCCTCCCACCCTCCCTATCCCACCCCTCCAGGCGGTCACAAAGCACCGAGCTGATCTCCCTGTGCTATGTGGCTGCTTCCCACTAGCTATCTACCTTACGTTTGGTAGTGTATATATGTCCATGCCGCTCTTTCACTTTGTCACAGCTTACCCTTCCCCCTCCCCATATCCTCAAGTCCATTCTCTAGTAGGTCTGTGTCTTTATTCCTGTCTTACCCCTATGTTCTTCATGACATTTTTTTTTCTTAAATTCCATATATATGTGTCAGCATACAGTATTTGTCTTTCTCTTTCTGACTTACTTCACTCTGTATGACAGACTCTAGGTCCATCCATCTCACTAAAAATAACTAAATTTCATTTCTTTTCATGGCTGGGTAATATTCCGTTGCATCTATGTGCCACATCTTCTTTATCCATTCATCAGTTCATGGACACTTAGGTGGCTTCCATGTCCTGGCTATTGTAAATAGAACCGCAATGAACATTTTGGTACATGACTCTTTTTGAATTATGGTTTTCTCAGGGTATATGCCCAGTAGTGGGATTGCTGGGTCATATGGTAGTTCTGTTTGTAGTTTTTTAAGGAACCTCCATATCTCCATAGTGGCTGTACCAATTCACATTCCCACCAACAGTGCAAGAGTGTTCCCTTTTCTCCACACCCTCTCCAGCATTTATTGTTTCTAGATTTTTTGATGATGGCCATTCTGACTGGTGTGAGATGATATCTCATTGTAGTTTTGATTTGCATTTCTCTAATGATTAATGATGTTGAGCATTCTTTCATGTGTTTGTTGGCAGTCTGTATATCTTCTTTGGAGAAATGTCTATTTAGGTCTTCTGCCCATTTTTGGATTGGGTTGTTTGTTTTTTTGTTATTGAGCTGCATGAGCTGCTTGTAAATTTTGGAGATTAATCCTTTGTCAGTTGCTTCATTTGCAAATATTTTCTCCCATTCTGAGGGTTTTTTTTTTAGGTAAGAAGTGGATTTATTTAGAGAGAAACACACTTCACAGGCAGAGTGTATATACAAAGTAAATTACATATTTGTCACTTAGATGTGTAAAGTAACTTAAATCTATAAAGTTACACATAATCAGTATGTATAATGATAATATAAACACTGTAAGTACAATATCTAACTTTAAGGGTTTTTTTCTCAGGTCTTATTCTTTTGTTTAGAACATATTCCTCTGGTTTTTCATTTTGCTTGACTCTCTTTGTTGGTTTCTATGCATTAGATAAAACGCCACCTCTCCCAGTCTTGAAGGAGTGGGCTTGAGTGGGAGATCAATCTTATTGTTTAATCCTACTCTAGCTCTCTGTTGTCTCTCAAACATCTGTGATTGTTCAAGCAGCCTATTTTATTTTTCATGGCTCCCAGTAGTTGAGGGTGTGCTAAGACCTGTCAGTGTTGCAAAGGGGAGGATCTCAGTCAGTGCCTAGATTCAGGTTGTTTGGAAGCCAGACCTGCAGGCAGCAGCTTTTAAAGTATGCTAATATATACAGTCCTATGGGACCACATGCATAAGCCCCACTGGCCACCAGTGGCAGGCAACCTAGAGGTCCCCGGCGGCAGCCACAAAAGCTGGGGCACCAGACATGTGTGAAAGCTCCTCTCTGGGAGATACTGGCACTCTGGGACATGGAAAAAGGGAGAGAGAGCACAAAGATGGCACCCACAAGTCTCTGTCACCAGACCATGGCCCCCAAATCAGATGCCTGCCCCTCAGGATGACACCCCAAGGCAAGCAAATGAGCTTCTCCCACACAAAGTCTTGGCACATCATGATCAGCCACTTATTCACTTGGGCCCTGGTATGTGTGAGTCAAGCATGTGAGCCATTTCTGAGCCATTTCTCAGATTACTATAGTTTTGTGGGTCTCATGGACATGAACTCCCATGGTTTTCAAAGCTAGATGCTTTGGAAGCTTGTTTATCGGGTACAGGTCTTAAAAGGACTATGAGTCCCTTTAAGCCGTGCAGTGCATGGGGGTTATGGTGGATTGTATCCCAGCTTCTCCTACCCAATTTGATGTGAGTCTTCTTTCTTTCAACCAGTGCCATCTTTTACTCAGCCATTTTCTATGTTTTTTCAGAGGAAGCTGTTTCATATGTAGCTGTAGACTGGGTGTGTTCATGGGAGGAGGGGAGTTCAGGATCCTCTTCTGTTGCCATCTTGAACTGGAGCTTTAGACCCTTCTCCTTCCTTCCTCCCTCCCTCCCTCCCTTTTTCTCTCTCTCTCTCTCTCTCTTTCTTTAATTTTTTTTAACAGTTTGAAGTGTAGTTGATTTACAATGTTGTATTAGTTTCTGGTGTACAGCAAAGTGATTCAGTTATACATATATATGTTCTTTTTCATATTCTTTTATATTATGGTTTATTACAGGATAGTGAATATAGTTCCCTGTGCTACACAATAAGTCCTTGTTGTTTATCTATTTTATATGTAGTAGCATGTATCTGTGTCCCACAGTCCTAATTTATCCCACTTCCCCTTTGGTAACCATAAGTTTTTTTTTGTATATTGTGAGTGTGTTTCTGTTTTGTAAATAAGTTCATTTGTATCCTATTTTAGATACCACAAATAAATATCATATGACATTTATCTTTCTCTTTCTGACTTATTTCACTTAGTATGATAATCTCTAGGTCCATCCACGTTGCTGCAAATGGCATTCTTTCTTTTTTTTATTGGTGAGTAGTATTCCATTGTGTGTGTGTATGTGTGTGTGTGTATACACACTACATCTTTATCTGTTCATCTATTGATGGACATTTAGGTTGCTTCCATGTCTTGGCTATTGTAAATAGTGCTGCTATGAACATTGGGGTACATGTATATTTTCAAATCATAGTTTTGTCTGGATATATGACAAGGAATGGGATTACAGGATCATATGACAACTCTATTTTTGATTTTTTGAGGAACCTCCATTGTGTTTTCCATAGTAGCTGCACCAATTTATATTCCCACCAACAGTGTAAAATGGTTCCCTTTCCTCCACACCCTCTCCAGCATTGTTGTTTGTAGACTTCTTAATGACAGCCATTCTTTCTGGTGTGAGGTGGAACCTCATTGTAGTTTTGATTTGCATTTTGCTAATAATTAGCAATGTTGAACATCTTTTCATGTGCCTATTGGTCATCTGTATGTCTTCTTTGGAGAAATTACATCCCATTTCTTGATGGAAGGTGACAATATCACATTGTAGAAGAGAAAGTGGGATGGGAGATATTGTTCTGGTAGTCTTTGGAAAGTACAGGGAGAATCCCTGAACCATATTTACTTGAAAGGGAGTGTTGTACACTAAAAGGAGACTAGTTAAACTCGAAATGACTGAGATGATATTAATTGGTATAAATTTCCCTGTTACCCAGTAGAATGTGGTTCATTGAAAAGATTAGATATGTTTTCTTTTTCATGTATTGTAGTAATAGGTATTTATTTTGTAATCCCACTATGTTAGCCTAATTGATTTGGGTTTAATTTTGAAACCACTATATTCTCTATGACATTTTGATAGCTAGCCTGTGCTATCTCCAGTGCCTAATATCAATTTCAACTGTCCATGAACAAACATTTCTCTCTTGAGCTATAGTTAGTCTTTTGAATACTTCCAAATGATGATTGCCTATTTCTTGGGGTGCTCAAAAATTCTTCACCTTAAGTAACAGTCTATGGTGTCTTTGAGAATACACGTCTCTTCCAACTGTCAGCAAATTCTTCAGATTAAACAGCTGTTTGTTCACTTTTAAAAATGATTTCCTTCCTTCTTAGTCCTCAAGTGATTTTTCCTCACATCCCTTTTGCCCCCAGTCCCAGGTGAATTTTGCATGTGCTATCTTGTCTATTCACTAAATTAGACTTTCTAATTGTCCCCCAATTTGTTGAAAAAATATATCCAGTCATGGCAACAGAAACACACGGAAGCATAAACTATTTATTATGTTTGGGAAAATATATAGCTATTACAGAGTGACTAAAATGGGGCATTCTGCAAAGAAATTTTGCTTTGTAAGAGTTTGGGATGGAGTGGGGAGTCAAGTACTCAAATGGGAATCTACCCACGATGCAGGTAGATGCAGTTCTCTGAAAGTTAGAGATGATTCCTGTAACTGAAACCCTAAGAATGGTGAGAGTGCCAGAGTGCCAGTGCCTGAGGAAAGAGCTAGTGCCTCCTTAGGCCAGAGAGGAAGGAAAGCCAAGAACCTGCCCACCCCTCTGGTCACTTTGCCTGAGCTGAGAGACATTCCAAAAATAGGTAATTTTATTTAATTTTTTATTTTTAACATCTTTATTGGAGTACAATTGCTTTACAGTGGTGTGTTAGTTTCTGCTTTATAACAAAGTGAACCATATATATATATATATATATATACATATATATCCTCATATCTCCTCCCTCTTGCATCTCCCTCCCTCCCAACCTCCCTGTCCCACCCCTCTAGGTGGTCACAAAGCACCGAGCTGATCTCCCTGTGCTATGTGGCTGCTTCCCACTAGCATGTAAGTCCATGCCACTCTCTCACTTGGTCCCAGCTTACCCTTCCCACTCCCCCTGTCCTCAAGTCCATTCTCTACATCTGCATCTCTATTCCTGTCCTGCCCCTAGGTTCTTCAGAACCATTTTGTTTTTTAGATTCCATATATATGTGTTAGCATACAGTATTTGTTTTTCTCTTTCTGACTTACTTCACTCTGTATGACAGACTCTAGATCCATCCACCTCACTACAAATAATTCAATTTCATTTTTTTATGGCTGAGTAGTATTCCATTGTATATATGTACCACATCTTCTTTATCCATTCATCTGTTGATGGACACTTAGGTTGCTTCCATGTCCTGGTTATTGTAAATGAGCTGCAATGAACATTGTGGTACATGACTCTTTTTGAATTATGGTTTTCTCAGGGTATATGCCCAGTAGTGGGATTGCTGGGTCGTATGGTAGGTCTACTGTTAGTTTTTTAAGGAAACTCCATACTGTTCTCCATAGTGGCTGTATCAGTTTACATTCCCACCAACAGTGCAAGAGAGTTCCCTTTTCTCCACACCCTCTCCAGCATTTATTGTTTGTAGCTTTTTGATGATGGCCATTCTGACGGGTGTGAGGTGATACCTCATTGTAGTTTTGATTTGCATTTCTCTAATGATTAGTGATGTTGAGCATTCTTTCATGTGTTTGTTGGCAATCTGTATATCTTCTTTGGAGAAATGTCTGTTTAGGCCTTCTGCCCATTTTTGGATTAGGTTGTTTTTTTTTTTGATATTGAGCTGCATGAGCTGCTTGTAAATTTTAGCTTTCCGCGAATTCCTACCCTCCTCTAGAAATTGTAATAATAAACAAAACACACAGGACATGCTCTATTTAAATATATTTACCACAAGATTATAGAATAGTCATTCACATTAAAATTTAAAATAACAAGCATTAGGTCAGAAAATGACATGCAAATACTAAGCCAATTGCTTAGCTGTTTAAAATTGCCTACAGGCAGTTCATGGAAGGCTATCTTGACATGCTGCTACATTTCTCTATTATGTTTATTGTATGCTATCACATATAATATTCTGTTCTATGTGGATGTAGTTGAAAGGGCTTTAGACAGAAGACTGTGTTTTGGTCATAATTTTGCTATTAAATAAGTTATTTCTCCGTTTTGGGGTTGTTATGTTCCTCATGTTAAATAATTAAACAATGTGTTAGATAAAATAATTTCAAAGTTTCTATCCAGTGTTATCAATCTATTCATTTCTCTTATTTTAAGGAGGTGATGAAGAATAAAAAAGAATCTATGGTTTAATTTTGCACAAAATGATTCTCCTGAATCACATATGTTGGTCACATCCTGATATTTATGAAGGAATTATGTTAAAGAGATTTTGACTATTTCATATCTGTATAACTTTAAATGGATTTTGTAGAATCTTGATGAAATTACTGAGGTATTTTCATTATAAAGGTGGAAACATGTTTCTGTACAATAACATAGCACTTCAAATAAATTTAGAAATACCACAAACGAATAAATGTAAAATTAAATTATCCTTGAACTTCAGGCATATGACATCATTTAATTTTGTCATATGATAGAAATGCCTCATTTCTATTCATGTAGGAGAATAGAAAAATAAACTAGTGGAGACAGTAGAATACTTTGGAGAAAAAATAGTCAATTTAACTGCAAATAACTAGAAAGATTATTGATAGGTGTGAAAAAGAAAAGAAATATTTACCTCAGTTTGATGATTATTGTGAAAGGTAATATATTTGTTTTAGGAAAAGGTGTCTAAATAAATTTTCTTCGGACTGAAATTGTATTACCTTTAATTGTGACTTAAATGTTTTGTGATATTTGATTACATTTGAGATTTTACTTAAAATTACATAAACCAATAGCTGAGCATAATTAAAGCACATTATCTTTGAAACCACTAAAACATTAATTGTTTTTACAGGGTGAAGACTAGAAGTAGATATGCAATATTTTCCTTTGGCAGAATAGAATTCCATTAGAGGTAGTTTATATATTTTTTAACTAGAGATTATTTATCCCCAAACTATATTGTATGTAAAACTGTAATTTATGATAGATTTAAAAATTGATGAGAATGATGCTTGTGGGACCAATTCCCTTGGCCATTTAGTTCTTTTCCTTTTTTCACCCAAATAGGCTCCTTACACACCCCAGAACGCTGGGCTACAGGAAAGCAGTTTGAAAAATCAATACCTTATTGTATAAAGTAATTCTATATTAGTACATAAATGACAACACTAACTTGTTACAACATGACCAATATTTAAGAATGATAGACATTATTATTGAAATTTCTTCTTTTATATATGTAAAATTCAAATGATTGTTGCCTTATTAATAGATATTAAATCTTTATGTCTCAAAGAGATTGGCATGTGAAATAAAGGTAGTCAAGTTTAAAACGGTGTTCCAGATCACCTGGGAATAATTAAATGAACCTAGAGAGTTTATATGTAAGAAATCAATGGGTACCCTCAAACAAATGAAATAAAGTATTGCTTGTAAGTTTGTTCAAATTGCTACATTAAAATCCTGGCTAGAGTCAGATGTTTGTGAAAAACACAGTACTATTGATTTATAAAATAGTAGGAAACATACTTTGTTTTAAGTTATTTTTATTGAATCTTTTCACTTTTGAAAGATGTAAAATGACTGGAGTGTCAGATCTGGATGGTTCTCTGGATGTTAATGAACTGTTCACATTTACTCAGATGAGGTTAGCAGTGGCTGGAAATCTCTCCAACACATTTTATGGCATTTATGTAGTAATGTGCTTGTCTTTGTAGAATATTTGCCCCTGAGCATCTTCCCGAGAAGCAGTCAATAAATATTTGACTGACAGGACACAGAGCTACTAAGCTAACAGATGTTTTTGTTGGCAGTCTCAATATAGCAAAAGCAGAGTTACTTGTCATTGTTTATGGGCTATCCTATCTTCCTCAATTTTCTGTCACCCTTAGTCACAAACACTGTACCATTTCCTCTGAGTATGTAATCTCAGATTCACCTCATCTTTTTCTCATCTCATATTTCAGTCATCAGCAAATCAAGAATAGTTACTGTTTCCCTACTCCACAAAACCATAACCATATTTTTGAACCAAAACCTCCATTCCTTTGACTCTGAACTGGATATACATGTGGGAAACTGGGCAAAAGCCTGTTGATTTTCAGATTAGCTTCTGTTTTTCTAGAAAGGGAGAAGTAGGATCACCAGCTAACAATAACAATAATCTTGCCCTTGGTAATGACATCACACTGGACATCACTAATTCTTGGAAACCTTCAAGGTAGTTTCATGTTATAGAAATTACCCAAGCCCCTGAGAAGTTCTCATGTAGACACTTCTATTTGTGAGCCAATGGTATAATCACATCATACCAGGAACTGCTACAGAAAAATCAAGCATGGTCTCTCACTTTAGGGATTTATAGATAGTTGGGGAGGCAGTGCTGTGCTCTGGTTAAGAACATAGATTCTAGAGCCAGACTGCCTGAGTTCAAGTCTCTCTTCTGTCACTGTGCAACTTTGGGCAAGTTACTTAACTTTTCTACCCCTCGATTTCTGTATGTCTTAAATGAGGATTATGAAAATCACAACCTCATAGAGTTGTGAGAATTAAATGAGCTAATATAGGTAAAGACTTTGTGTCTGGTATATAGTAAGCTCTCTGTGCTTGCTATTTTCATTAGTTGGCAGGGCACTTTGTTTCCTCATTTCTTACTTCTCCATTTTGGACTTATTGAATTGAACTCCAAAAATAATATGGCGGAAAATGCCTCTCCCAGTATTTACTTGCATCGACTGATATGCTTGTGTGTGTGTGTGTGTGTGTGTGTGTGTGTCTGTGTGTTGCATATGAAAGAAAAAGGAGCTGAGAATGAAGTCAGTATTTGGTATCTGTTTCCAATCAGGCAGATGAACTGGATTTGAATGGCCATGTTTAAAGACTGATAGAACTAAGAAAGATCCGGGAAGATGCCAGGCAAGAGATGGTGGTCAGGAGCTGAGATAACTCTCAAGCAGGACTTTGTGAACAGCAAACAGAGTTACTTCAGAGTGTTTCAGAAGCAGCTCTTTATTATATAAAGAAAGCTCAGCTTTATTGATTTACAGTCACTTATTCCACTTCACTCTAGTCTACTTGCCTAGTTCAAGTAAATCAATACCCTTTTAACACTGGGCACTTAAACAAACAAAGAAACCCATTTAGTAGGTGCAGGCCTCAAACAGGAAAAGCTAAAAATGAGTAGTTTTCTAGGCCCCATTCTCCCACTGCTGGCTCCAGAGCTGATCCTCTGTAATAAGGTATTCTGTCCCTGGGCAGAGACTAGCTGGGGTAGCTCCAGTGTGAATGGCTCCCCCTGGACCATGGTTGAGTGACCTGGATTCACGTCTTCCTAGTCCTAGGAGAGTTGGAGAAGGGTCCATTCTGATATATGGGTAATACCACCCGTAGCAACCCACTTGGTGAATAGAGCTCAGACCGTTTGGAGCTTTTTCCCCTATTGCCTTCCTAAGAACTTCTGTCAGAGCAGAATCAGAATCTCACTAGTTCCTGTTTCCCAAGCCTGTCACAATGAGCTTATGCCTCATTTGTTTATTTCCCCCTAGTACGCAGACAGAGAAGAGGGACCTCAACTACTTTAATAAATCAGAATACAATAGATTCTTATTATTCGTTGCAGTTATCTAGGCATTTTCAGGAACACTGAATTAGGGAATAGGAATCATTGCCCCAAGGGAAATACAGGGTGAGGTGCCTGTGAACCTCTGGTCACATTTTCATCAACCAATCAATATGTAACCTTCTTTTATATGTGTTTCTGTTTTAAAAAAAACCTTATTTAATATATGTTGTCGATTCATTAACAGAGAACTCACAGCCGACAGCACTGTAACTCCTGCCTAAAGGAAGTTTATCTAGCACGTGTATTTTCTTCATAAGACATATCACAGCCTTCCTGTGCTTAGTTAGGAACACTAGACAGCTCTTCAGCACTATGCTTGGGGCCATTTTTTTTTTTTTTGCGGTACCCGGGCCTCTCACTGTTGTAGCCTCTCCCGTTGCGGAGCACAGGCTCCGGACGCCAGGCTCAGTGGCCATGGTTCATGGGCCCAGCCGCTCCACAGCATGTGGGATCTTCCCGGACCGGGACACGAACCCGCGTCCCCTGCATCGGCAGGCGGACTCTCAACCACTGCACCACCAGGGAAGCCCCATGCTTGAGGCCATTTTAAACAACAAAATCACCAACAGAAAGCACAATAGTGTGAAAAATGTGGCACTAAACATTCTTGAAAAGGACACTTGTTTAAAAGGATACTGTTTACACTATAAGAATTAAAACAAGAAGGTAGAGGATCTCTGACTTCCGCTGGGAATGTGCATGGATGACAAATTTTTCACCACTCTGAGTATCTCCATGTTGGAGGATTACCTTGAAAGGACCATATGTATTGATTTTGGGGCTACAAATAAATTTTAGCGAGGAGGCAAATTCGCAAATACATAATCTGCAAATAATGATGACTTAGTGTATTCTTTGGGCTGGGTCATATTGATGGGTACAAAGTTATTTTGATTTAAGAAACTTTTTGATTCTAAATATGCATACTACTTGAATCTTAAGCATTTGGAATGGCTTTGGCTCCTATTTTTACCAAGGGCAGAAAAACTACCTGCAGAAATTCCCATATGCAGATTGAAACCTGCCTCATTTAAAAAAAAAAAATAAATCCCAATTCCCAAACTTAAATTATCCTCCCTGCCCAAATAACTTTAACAAACCTTGTCTATAGTCTGACATAGAATTAGGAAAGAGTCTTTTTCCTTTTTCCCTGCAGGGCTCTGTCCTAGTTGCCTCTTCATGCAGCAGCCTTCGCTCAGACCCCATTGGTCATAAGGGGTGGTGGTGGGACTGGTCTGGGAGGCTTCTCCAGGCACCTCACAGGCAGGAAGCATGGATACAGAAGACCCAGAACAGGAAATTGAGGAGCAGATATAGGGAGTAACTAGTTTCTGGATAACTGTAAGGACTTTTTCGAATGCCCCAAAATAACTGGGGACATTTTTAGGGGTGCCATTTTTTGGTTAATGAAGCTTGTGGAGAGTTGTGTCATGATAATTTAAACTTTAAAAGGATATGTGGGGCTTCCCTGGTGGCGCAGTGATTGGGAGTCCACCTACCGATGCAGGGGACACGGGTTCGTGTCCCGGTCCCGGAGGATCCCACATGCCACGGAGCGCCTGGGCCCGTGAGCCATGGCTGCTGAGCCTGCGCGTCCGGAGCCTGTGCTCCGCAATGGGAGAGGCCACAACAGTGAGAGGCCCGTGTACCAAAAAAAAAAAAAAAAAAAGAAGGATATGTGGCCTTGTTTTGTAGGCCTGTGAATTTATGGGCACTAGGATTTAATTCTGATTAAAATACCATGGATATCCATCATTTATTGAATACCTACTGTATGCTGTGTACACCTCAAGATGTTTACATGCATTATTTTATATAATAATGGAATTACTACTTCTGTTTTATAGATGAGAAAATGTAGGCTAGAGAAATTAATAAATATGCTTAAGCTAGAAAGTTAGAAAACAAGAGTTCAAAGTTTTGTGTATCTGGCTTCAAATTCCACACTTTCCAGTTTACATTTCCTCAAATATCACATAAGAGGGTGATCAAGTGGAAGTTTGTAGTGGGAAGATTTTCCAAAAGTTGGTTAAGATATGGAAGAAATGTAGATGTAAGGTGATAATCCTTTACAATTCCCTCCATTCCAAGGAAAAGATTCTTTCTAGTGCCACATGATGGTCATTAATATACATCAACCTTTAACAGTAGTACACATAGGAGATTGACTGTCATGAAAATGATAGTATTGATCTTTTGAGAATACTGGAGCACCTTTTAGTAAAGACTGAAATTTGAAAAAAAAGACTTACATTTTATAAATTTACTGAACTTATTTTGAGCCTTATTGAACTTTAGAAAAATAATTTGAATTTTTATCAATCCAAAATATGTAGGGTTAAAAATCACACAGTTTAAAAGTTTATGACAGCAAAAAAATAAAAACAAACAAACAAATAAATAAATAAATAAATAAATAAATAAATAAATAAATAAATAAAAGTTTATGACAAAGTACAGCAGTTTTCTGCCTCACTCCTCTCTACTCCAGACCCTGCCCCTTCAAGGGAAACTGCATGCCCTTCTTTCTATTTTCTATAATTTCCTTCTTATGTCTAAAGAAGCTGCTTCTAATGCTAGCTATTTATTTATTGATTTTAGATATCTACTGGCTCTTTTTACTATTAAAGACTGACCTTACTTATGTAAGACTTCTCCTTCCCACTGCCTCTCAGTATAACTTTATCATTATTTTTGGTTTTCACTATCCTATCAATATAATATTTTTTAAAAAATTTATTTATTTATTTTTTATACAGAAGGCTCTTATTAGTTATTTATTTTAGACATTTTAGTATATATATGTCAACACCAATCTCCCAATTCCTCCCACCACCATCACCCCCAATATTCACAACATTTTGGCTGCTGAATTGTATATACCATGCCTTGTACCATGATTATGTTTCATGTCTTTTGCAATAATTTTTTGACGTCTCTCATTTGCTGTCTCTACCCTCCTGTTCTCTTTGCTCTTATAGAATTGTATTTTTTTCATTCTTTACTGTCAGTTTTGAGGGGCTTGGGAGTGGATATAAAAACACATTAAAGTGAAATTCCCATTTTATTATTCCTTTATGGCAGTGTTGGATTGGAAACATGGCTTACAGAACTTTACCTGCAGGTGTGAGTAAAGGTGTGAGTAAAAGTCAGAGCTCATTTCTGTCCTTAAGAAATGAGTGAGGAAACATATCACTTCCCTCTTTGAGACAGTCTCTGAGGCACCAGTGTACTTTTTAGATTCTGGAATTTCACATTTTCTTGGTGTTTTGTTGACTATTTAAAATTATAACTTTTTTCCTCATCATTTTGAGTTAATTTGTTTTGTATTAAAGAAAACCCCGCATTACTGACTGTGTTGTTTATTAGGAGAATTGAGCCCATTTACATTTAGTGTAAAATGTAAATGTGTATTACATTTACATAATAGTGTATTACATTTACAAAGTAGTGTATTATATTTTGTTTGTTCCATGTTAAGATGACCATTTCTTTAATTGTATTCTTCCCTTTTCCTCTTTATTTTTGCAGACTTGTTGATTTTTCATTCCCTATTTTCCTCTTGTTAATAATTCTTCTGTGTGCTTTCATATCACACTAACTTCCATACCACATTTCTAATGAGATATGTCTTTACTATTATACGGAAACAAAATACTAATGATCTTCTCCCCCATGCTTTATTTCTCCCTGCTTTCCCTCCAATAAGATGATATATTTAAAATGCTTTTACCTTTTCTCTCTCTATAGCACCTACATTTTGCAGAAAATTGTGACTTTTAAGGCAGCTATTAAGTTTTCTTCTTTAAATGTCTCATTTATATTACACATTCACTATATCCACTTAGATTTAATGATAATGTATTGAAAAGCTAATATCCTTCTGTTCTTCCCTTCCTCCTTAACTTTCTCCAGCTGTTTTGACTCATTTGTTGCTTACTTTCTCTAACCTTTTCTTCAGATATGGCATGTGGGTTATATATTTTCTGAATCCTTAAATATCTGAAATACTTTTCTTTCACTCTGACAGGTAAATAACATCTTGGCTAATTTAAGATACTTGGTTTGCTGTTTTAACATCAGTTGTCTGTTGATATTATTCTATTGTTTTCAAGCTTCTAGAGTTGTAGGGGAGGAGTCTGATATTAGTCTGATTCTTTTGCCATTTTTTCCCCCTTTTGCCTTTTGAAGTAACTTTTTCTTCTTCCATGAGAATTTATAAAATTTTCTCTTTACCCTTGTGTGTTAGTTTCCTGCAGTTGCTGTAGCAACTTACCTAGAATTGGGTGGTTTAAACAACAGAAATTTATTTTTCATAGTCTGGAGGTCAGAAGGTTGAGATAAATATCACAGGACTGAAATCAAGGAACCGGCAGGCCCACACTCTCTCTGGAAGCTCTAGCAGAATTCATTCCTTGCCTGTTCCAGTTTCTGAATGTGTTACAAATATTTACTCTAAATGTTTAGCAGATCTCCAGAATAGATAAGCAGTAGAGAGCACTGAGATACATCTTGTTTTCCAGTTTCTGGTGGCTGCCAACATTCCTTGTTTTGTAGCTGCATCACTCTAATCCCTGCCTCTGGTCACATTGTCTTGTTCTCTCCTGTCTGTATGTAATAGATATCTGCCTCTTTCTTATAAGGATACTTATGATGGCATTTAGGGCCTAGCCAAATAATCCAAAATAATTTCACCTTCTCAAGATCCTTAATTTCATCACATCTGCAGACTTTACCATAAAAGTCAATATTCACAGGTTCTAAGGATTAGAACTTGATATCTTTGTGAAGACATTGTTTAGAATATTCCACCTTAAAATTCCAGCATTATTGCCAGGTATCCCTAACGTGTATTTTTTAAAATCTCCGTGAATATCAGTAAGGACCTTAACTTGGTGGATTCAAATCTTTCTTAAAATCAGACAAATTTTGCTTTATACTGTAAATAATTTTTCCTTTGTTATTTACTTTTTGTCTTCTGAAATTTTATGATTTATTTTTTAAATATCTTAGATCATCATTCATTTTTCTTTTCTTTCCCTCATGATTACCTTTTCTTTGTACATTTTCTCTCTTTTGAGATATTTCTTCCTCTGGATCTTTGAAGACACTAATTTGCTTCTCAATAGTAACCATTCTTCATTTCAATTAAATTAATTAACTTTCAATAAAAATATACAGCTTTTTAATTTACAGAAATATTTTTCTTAATGTAGTTAAATCATAAATGCTTTAATTATTTTTGGTTGCTATCTGTCTGCTCTAGTAGTTTTAGTGTTCTACTTGTTCTTTCTCTTTCCTCTTCTTTTTATATTTATTGTTATTTATTTAATTATTTATTTACTTGACTTGCCTTAGGTGTATTGTTCTTTTATTATTTTTTCCCTTGGGGCTTACGTTAAACTGCCAGGGTATCTCAGAGGGGGCAAACCCTGTCAGGAGAGCTGGGAAGTAGTCATTGCTGCTATGCTGTCGTTTCTTCATATCTACTAATTTTTGATTGTGTGCTAGGCATTCTAAGGTATATTTTCAAATGTTTGACTTTTCTTTCTTTAGAAGTATTGGATTTTGAGCTGGCAGGCAGGTAATTTACTGCTGAATCAACTTTATTCTTTAGAGCTTATTTTTAGCTAGAGTAGCCCTACTCCTATTATATGGCCTTTCTATGAAGTGTCAACTGAGTCCCTAGGTTGTTTAGTAAGGCCTCTTCACTCTGGCTGCTCAGAATTTCTATTTTTCAAGCAATTTGCAGCTACCAGGATATCCATTTTATTTTACAAATCCCTAGTGGTTGTTCTCTGTCAGACCTTCCCCAGTCTCACTATGTGCATGCACAGCTTTAGGATTTAGTGAAAGTATTGGATGATCCTTATGCAGATTTATGAGATCTTTCTCTATGCAGCTTCCTTGTCTATAATATCCAGTTCCACAAACTTTAGCCTCTTTAGCAGCTCTCAACTTTGATCTCTACCACCTCAGTTCAGTGATATTATTGTGCTCTCCTTGACTTCCTCTCCCTTCATTGTAATCTGGAAAATTTTCCCTGGGGCAGAAACTCAGGGCATTTATAGGACTTACCTTGTGTATTTCCTTTCTTAGGGATCAGAGTTCAGTGCTGCCTTTTGACCTGTAAAGCTCTGTAAATTCTGTTTTATATATTTTGTCTAGTTTTACAGTCATTTACTATGGGAAGAGTAGCCTGGTACTGGTTACTTTATTATATTTAAAATCAGAAATTCTCTCACTGTGAACATGGGAGAGGGAAAGGGGGAGGGGAAAGATATGATAGGGGATTAAGAGGTACAAACTACTATGTATAAAATAAATAACTTGCAAAGATATATTGTACAGCACAGAAAATATAGCCAAAAAAAGAAAATATAGCCAATATTTTAGAATAACTTTAAATGGAATATAATCTACAAAAATATTGAATCACTATGTTGTACACCTGAAACTAATATAATATTATAAATCAATCATACTTCAATGTAAAAAAAAAAACAGAAAACAAACACAAAAAAGGCATTTCAAATGCAGTATATCCACCACCCTCCAAAAAAAAAACAAGAAAATTCATGGTTTTCCCTCCCTAAATCTGGTCTACTTATACAAGTCAAAAATTTAGAAATTATCTTTGATATCTCTTCTTCTTCATCTCCCACATCCAGTGAATCATCAGGATCCCTGAATATCTCTTGAACTTATACCTCTTTCCATCTCCACTAATCATCTGGTATACTAAGATATCATGTTGAAATAGCCTCCCAACTGATTTACTTAACTCTTGCCTCCTTCTCTCCCTATTTATCTTCTCATTGTAGGCCTACTAATCTGGTGTAAAGTCAAACTTGATCATGTTTGTCCCCTCCTCACCTCCTGATAGGATCCAATGGATTTTATTTGGCTGTCTGGTGTGGTAAAACTCCTTAACATGGCCTTATATCACAGTATGGTCTGTTCTCTACCTACCATTCCAAGTTTGTGGATGATCCCATTTACCTTATTCTCTTTACTTCATTCCATGAGACTTAGCTCATGCTGTTCCCTTTCTGGGAATAGTCTTTCATTTATTCATTTGGTTAACTTCCTTTCACCTTTAGGCATCATTCCAGTTCTCTATTCTCTAGGGAAAGTTTTCTAATCTCTTTGACTACATCACATTCTTCAATTAATATGCTCAAAAAACTTATATAAATCAGTTGAAGTTTCACATTTGTGTGATTTTTTTTGATTAATGTCTTTATACTTTACTAGAGTAAACGTCATAAGAGCTATTTTGTTGATAATGTTACTGCCCATACTTAACAATAGAGATGACAAAAATTTAAAAAGGTGAAATGGAGGTGATCAAGGAACATTGGCTGATTGAATAAGCAGATATGCTCAAAATGAATAATGTAGTATCCATAGATATATTGCTGTCCATAACTGTTATCACTATGAGAATTGCAGGCATAATTTCCATCAGAAATACAAAGCTCTTATCTATATCAATTACATAAATATCACAACTCCAATCTCCAAATTGAATGAACACCCCTTTTTTGTGAATTCTGTTTATATCAAATTGTAATGAATATTTAAAATTTTATTGCTGTTTCTAGAATCTAAATACTAAAGTCTCAAAGGTATGTGCAAAAAGTGTTTCTAAGATCATGCGAGTGTTAAATATACACATAAAATTAATAATATCTAGAGTTCTATTCAACATTTGTATACTATGATTCTATGCACTTATACTAACTTAGGCAAGGTTCCAGGCACTATTTTAAGTGCTTTACAAGATTAACTTATTTAATTTTCAGAACAACATTATATGGGAGGTGTTATTATTATCCCTATTTTATAGATGAAGAAACAGAGGTACATATATGTTAAATAATTTCTAATCTCAACAATAAAATCAGTATTCAAACTCAGGCTTTTTGACTTTAGAAAGTTTAATATTTGCTAGATCCTCTTTGTGTGTCCTCCAACATCTAGCCAGTTACTTGAAAGCCATAAGAACTTGAGGGTAAAAGTTTGTTGTTTCTATATGACAAAGTATTTTTTTTTAATGTCTAGTCCATTCTGGGTTTTAAAAATCTGCAACTCCTTTTTCATCTCAGCAAAGAAGCAGGTGATGAAAGTGAGTACTTATATGAAGACAGGGATAGGTACTGTGTTAACACTCTCAAAGAGGTATTTCTCTCACCTCATACTTTCCCTGTAGAAAATAGTGTTAATTGCAAAATATTTGTGGAAGTTGTGGAATCACCTGAATTTAAGGATTTCAGTGTGACTCATTAGACTGAATGAGAGAAGCCAGAAAATTAGTTAAAGATACTCAATTTGGTAAATGATCTGTCATAGGATTTGATTTAAAAAATCCTTTTAAGCAGAGTGTAGATTTTTGTAGGTTTGGCAAGGTGTCAAAACTTATGAAATATTTGGAGGTCTCAGTTCAGCAGTGGCCTCAAAATAGATTCTCTTTAATGAAAGTTGAACATTGAAAGCAGAATTGAAATACAGCCTGCCTTAATCTTTCACAAAATTGCCAGATTGCCAGATGATGTTTAATTGGAAGCTCAAAAAATAATTATGAGCAACCTAATCAGGAAAAATCTATTTGGTCTAAATCTCTAGAGAAGGAGGTTGCGCAGACAGTAAATTGGAGACATTTAAAAATTAATCAGATGGTGAAAAACAAAACAAAACAAAACCAGCCCCTCCCAACAAAATCAGGCATAAAAACCACAACAAAAGATAGAAAACAGCTGTTTAACTTAATATATCATCACATTATTTTTGAGAAAGAAAGTTAGACTTTATCCAGTTAAGAAGTTGTGAAGAATGAAAAAGTAGCTCAGAGTGCTTCTAAATAATGTCGCTCTGAAATTAGCAGTGGCTGCTAAAAGTCTTTAATTAAAATCTATGATACATTTGCTCTATTTAAGAATTAGAGCTTGGAATGCCATGAGTCCAATTTTGTTACAACTTGAGGGAGAGGAAAAGTATGGTCAGTGAACTAGAAATCTTGTTCTGGAAATTCAGAGTTGCATTGATTTCTTATAACAACCATTTTAACCCTTGGGTATATTTTATTAGAAGAATAGAGAAGTTCCACGGATCCTTTAGCACTGTACTACCCAATACAAATGGATATTTAAAGCCAAATTTAAACAAATTAAATTTAAATAAAATTAGAAAATTCCCCATTTGCATTAGCCACATTTTAGTTAATAGCCACTTGTGGTTAGTGGCTACCATGTTGGACAGAACAGACATAGATATTGAACATTCCCATCATCCCAGAAAGTTCTATTGCAGAGTACTGCATTTGAGCATTTATACTTGGGCATCTCAGCACTGTTTTCAATCTCCTTGGTCCTATTCAATCTGTCTGAAGCCTGTAGGTTCTATTAGTTTTCCACGTGGACATACTGTAATGGAAATACCTTTCACTATTCACTTCTCAAAACTCAATTTCTTGTCATGAAGAACCTAGGGGTAAAACGGGAATAAAGACACAGACCTACTTGAGAATGGACTTGAGGATATGGGGAGGGGGAAGGGTAAGCTGTGACAAAGCGAAAGAGAGGCATGGACATATATACACTACCAAACGTAAGGTAGATAGATAGTGGGAAGCAGCCGCAGAGCACAGGGAGATCAGCTCGGTGCTTTGTGACTGCCTGTAGGGGTGGGATGGGGAGGGTGGGAGGGAGGGAGATGCATGAGGGAAGGGATGTGGGAACAGATGTATATGTATGACTGATTCACTTTGTTATAAAGCAGAAACTAATTTAAAAAAAAAAACCCAATTTCTTAATCTGTGGAGAGTAAGATAATTTATAGAGTTTTTGTAAGAATTAATGTAAAATAATATAAGAAAACTGGCATATAGTAGGTTCTCAATAAACACTAATTTGCATTATCCACAATACAGTAATTTTTTCAATGATAATAGATCATTATTCTTGGAAAATCAGGAGAAGATTATAGGAGAAATCTATATACTCTGAATTTAGAGAAAGCTTGTTCTGACCTCTATATGACTCTCCTCTATTATTCTTTTGTCTTTTTATTTTTTTCTTGTCCTGCCACACTACTTCTTAGGGAGTATACTCAAGTACCTAGTCATTATGCCCTCCTCAGGTCATGGCTTCTGTACTTGTCCATTTACCATCTAAATTGGGCAAGGGAGTAATAAGCAATGTCTAAGCAGCTCACCTGTGTGCCAATGCCTCCATTATATAATAGTAATTTCCTTTTCCTAATGATCAAGTTCCGTTACCTCTGTAACTTAGTGACTTCTTTCCTGTTGGTCCTTTGTCTTATGAAGCCTATGTTACTAAGCAGAGGGCCATAGCTTAAAGTTCAATGAGATTTGTGTCATTTCCTCTGGTAGAAGAATTTCTCCTTTAGGAGTCAGGACTTCTCAACCCATAGAGCCCAGAATTGTGTGGCAGGAAGCAAAAAATCTCCGAGTGGCTCCCTGGGAGGGATATAAGTGAGACTATCTCCTTTTTACCCCTTGGTCCTCAGATCCATGTATTTATCTCTTGGGAACACAGTGTCATTATATGTATGTAGATGTGTATGGGTATGTGCATCTTGTGTTCTGGAGAAGGGTGCCTTGTTCTTATAGGATATTTTCTCTGACATGGTGCTATAGCTATACCCTCAGTAGGCTTTTCTTTGCTCTATCAGGTTGGCAGGTTCTAGGTGGTGCAGTATATGACAGGACACCTGAATCCCAAGTTCATGTGCTTACTGCTGCACCCCCATTGGTCTGATGTGATTTTGTGTGGGATTCATGTTGATGGATTAAATACTCTTTAAGTTACTAGATAATGGTACAGGCTAAGGCCCTATGAGAAGGAAAGGGAAACCTGTATCTTAATATATGCCTATAGCAGACCAAATAAATCGTTCCCCTTCCCAGGGTAGAAGGGGTCAACTTGCCACCAAGTATTTCCCTGGTCTCCTTGAAATCCTCTGTCTTGCACCCTTAGCCTTTAAGTGTTATTTAATCTCTCTCAGCTATTTATTATCTTTTCTTCTAAAGCATTATCTCCAACAATAGCCACCCAATTCCATTATCATTACAATTGTACTATTTCCCTAATATTTCTCAATTCCTGATGAATTTCATATGCTAGTACATCTCCTTCCACCACACACCATCCCAGTTCACCACTAGTCAAGGTTTTAATATTTATCTTGCTATGCTTCTGGGGACTGTTTATATTCTGCCTATCCCCAGACATGGGTTCCTCACTACCAGCCATCCAGCAGGCAATTAGTTCCAGAATTCACTGACTATTGCAAGTTGTATTCCCTGGGAGGCCAACTCTGAGATGGAATTAGTGTGAAGGAAGTTTACTAGGAAGTGCTCTCAGAATTAACATGTGTGGATAAGGTTGCCAGATTTAGCAAGTAAAAATACAGGATGCCCAGTTAAATTTAAATTTCTGGCAAGCAATGAATACTTTTTAATTAAAAATGAAGTACTTGGGGCTTCCCTGGCGGTGCAGTGGTTGAGAGTCTGCCTGCCGATGCAGGGGATGTGGGTTCGTGCCCTGGTCCGGGAAGATCCCACATGCCGCGGAGCGGCTGGGCCCGTGAGCCATGGCTGCTGAGCCTGCGCGTCCGGAGCCTGTGCTCTGCAACGGGAGAGGCCACACCAGTGAGAGGCCCATGTACCGCAAAAAAAAAAAAAAAAAAAAAAAAAAAAAGAAGTACTTGGAACATAATTATCTGAAATTCAAATTTAATTGAGTGTCCTGTATTTTGGGTGACAAACCTATGTGTGGAGAAAGGGAGGGGAAGTGGGAGTGGATGCAGAGAGAAGTTGGACTGCTAGTCAACAACAACCAAGGCCTCAGTTAACTCTTTAGGGAACTGAAACTGGGATGGCTCTTTAGCCTTGTCCCAGATTGGGGAACAGAGGCTGGATTTCTATATCCTTGCATTGACCAGTCACGGGGTGCAAACTGTAGCAGGGAAAGAATCATGACCTTGGGGAAGGCAACTCTCTTCAGCGGAGATTTCCTTTCTGCAAGGGTTGTCAGCCAGCTACACTCCCAGCAGCCAGGAGAATACAGTTCTGAAGGGAGTACCTGGGGGGATATATCAGGGGATATATTTTAATCATCATCAATATAATTAACATTCTCATTTGTATCTCCTCTCATGTAAATTCTCTGAATGTTATGTGGCAGCTCATATTGATAACAAGGCCTTCAGTGACTGTTCCCTAACCAGGGTCTTTGTCACTGCTAAAGGCTGTAGATGAAAGCCATCTCTCAGAGTAAGGCCCTTGCTCTCAGTTTCTGACACCCTTGCTCTCTCTTCCCAAACTTTATGGCAATGCATCCTCAGATCAAGGTCTTTTCACTGCTCTGAGAACCAGGTAGGAACCCTTGCTCAGAACAAGCCTTCTCTGTGGGCTTGGATGCTGGATCCTATGTTCTTTCCTCTGATAGCAGTGGAGGTCAAGTCTCTTCATCAAGGCTAACCAATCCTTCTGTGTTCTTGACTTCATCTTGCCCTCTCTCTTCTGGGGCCTTAATCCATTTGTTTTTCCCTCTCTCCTGTATTTTTAAGTTCTTCTCTTCAGCTTTCAAGAATTCAAGTCTCATATACTAAAGGTATTCTCTCCTGACCCATACATATTTTTCCTTAGCTTCAATTTAGTCAGTCGTCCTCCTTTCACCCTTTAAAAGAGTAATCTATACTTGCTATCTGTTCCTCCTCATGTTCTCTACTTGTTGGCATTTAGCTTTCACCTACATTTACCCACTAAGTGAGTTAAAGGCTTTTTGTTTCTTCAGTTGTCTAAGCCAATGGCCATTCTTTCAGCTTTTATTTTGCTAGAACTCTCATTTGAAACCATAGTTTAATTTCTCCTTCTGAAAGTCTTTACTATGTTGACTTGACAACTCTGCAGTCTCCTGGTTCTCTTCATTTCTGAGGACTTCTCTATCTCTACTTTATCCCTTTGATCCTTAAATGTTAGGGTTTTTAATTTTATTCCAGTTGTCTTAGGGTTCCATATATTCTTCCTGAACAATAGTATTTCCTCTGTAGTTTCAGCTATATTCTTTGTGCTCATTGCTCTTGATTTTATTTCTTCCAACCAAAATCTTTCCCCGGAGTTTCAAGTTTGCATATTCAAGTCTTCAAAGGTTATCTCCATTTGGATGTTCCAAAGATGCCTCAAAGGCAATATGAACAACAAAATTGCCGTAAACTAGGTCCCCTTCCTCATATAAGTTGATGGCACTCAGACACCCAAGCTTGAGTTCTTAGAGGTATCACTGACTCCTTTCTCTCACTTTTAAAAAAAATAAACTGTCTCATCCTGATAGTTTCAATCCTAAACATTTATGAGCTTCTCCCTTTCATCAGTCCAGCTTTTTCATGTTCTCCTTCCATAGGACTGCTAGAGTCATTTGAGACACAAAGCTAACCATGCCAGTCTTCTGATTAAAATCCTTTATTGGCTCGCCATCAACTATAATTTAAGATCCAACATAAAGCTTTCACTCTGAGACTGGATTTTCCTTCCTTTCATTAATAATTACAAAATATGTGCTGGATAATATATATGCTGCAACAGTTTTTGGACATTGGTCAAACAGTTGGCACAATACTGAAAGAGGGGAAACAAGATGAGCCTACAGTCATCCCAGCTTTCTGCCTTCAGGCACTTTCTGGACTACAGTGTGAAGAGGGGTATCTTGAACAGAGGACAGTGGTATCATTGAGTTGAGCAGACAGAATTGTCCAGGAAGCTTGAGGCATCTTGAATTTGTGGAGCAGAATAACAAGGAGGTAGAAGCTGCATGGAGAAAGAATGTTAGAAATTTGTTTAGGAATCCCCTTGAGTTTGTTGCTAAATACTAAGTTATACATATGTATGAAGAAACTACTCGAGGCCAGGCAACAAATAGCTAGGAAGCTGTAAGTTGAAAAGTTTGCAGAATTCACACACAGTTGGGAGACATTTGAGTTTTAATCAGTTAGAATAAAGAGTCTTCCTTGAACACCTGGGCCTTCAGAGAGACTTCGGAACAGTCATGCCTTAGTAGTGCAGCTAAATTGTCAGTATTTCTCAACTGACATTCTATGGAAAATAATTTGAATAACTATTTTCTTGTTTCTTTCAAGGTTTATACAATACCATTCTAAAGACATTAGATATAAATTAATTCATTATGTACAATGTTGCCTTGGGCACTAAGGTTTAATTTTCTTGGAGAACCCTCATTGAGAAGGATTATTTTATATCCACTCCTCAGAACTTAAAAACAAACTTCAAAAGTATCAAGAAAGTTAACTGCCTGTTATACCAAAATCTAATGTCCAACAATGTGAAACACACACACACAATATCTATCAATGAATCAAAAATTACCAGACTTATGAAAAAGGAAATTGTGACCATAGCTAGGGGAAAAGTCAGTCTGTAGCAATATACACAAAAATGACGGAAATGATGAAATTGACAAGTGACATTAAACGTTTCTTATGGATATTATAAATATACTTAAGGATTTAAAAGAAAACATAAACAAAATATTGGCTATATTCCCTGTGCTGTACATTACCTCCTTATATTTTATTTATTTTATACCTATTAGTTTGTACCTCTTAATCCCCTCCCCCTATCTTGCCCCTCCCCCACCCCCTCTCCACTGGTAACCACTAGTTTATTCTCTGTATCTGTGAGTCTGTTTCCATTTTGTTATATTCATTCACTTGTTTTATTTTTTAGATTTTACATGTAAGTGAAAAATACACTATTTGTCTTTCTCTGTCCAACATTTATAATCTATAAAAATTTCAAATCAGTATGTTGTACACCTGAAACCAACGTGCTATTGTAAATTAACTATATTTCAATATAAAAGTGGTTAAAATAGTAAAAACATGTATATAATGAGAAGAAAAATGGAAGTTATAACATGAAGTAAGTGGAACTTTTAGAAAAAATAAAATATGAAAATAATTCACTGGATTGGCATTATAGCAGGTGAGACACTGCAGAAGAGAATATCAGTGAACTTGAATATGTTGATATAGAGAGTATGGACAATGAACCCTAAGGAGAGAAAAAAACTAACAAATGTGTAATCTCAGTGACTTTTGGGATAATTCCAAGGAGTCTGTCAAACGTGTAATTGGAGTCCTAGGAGAAAGGAAGAGCAGAATAAAACTTATTTAAAGTTCAAGGCAGTTCATATGTCTCACTATGCATTTAATGATCTGTCTTTGGCTTGTCTTCAAGTTTCAAATCTAAACCAATTCCTGACATTTGTTTTTCTCTTCAGGTCACTGAATGACTCACAGTTTATCACACATACCATGCTATTTCTTACCTCTGTATCTTTATTAATTCTGGCATCTCTGACTAGAATATTCTTAACTCTTACTCTTGAGTAATCTAACTCATATTTCTATTTAAAGTCTCAATCCACAAGTCATCTCCAAGAAGTCTTCTTGCCACTATCCCTTCGTTTTGCACCCAACCAGATATAGTTGTACTCTTTGATGTTTCCAAAACACCTTTGCATTCTCTACTGCTGCAATAAGACATTATATTACAGTGATCTGTTTTTGTTTGTTTATTCTACTAGAAGGAATATATTTAATTCATATTTCTTTCTCCAGCACTTAGTACAAGGATTGGCACAAGATCAGTTGAAGAATGAATGTGACGACTTCATTGATCTGACTTTGGGTCTGAATTTGATATTTTCATACACATATTGTTAAAAATAATAAGAATACAATTTCCTTTAAGTCTCATTTAGTATAGCTTACTTTTTTATTTGAAAACCAAAATATATTATCTTACAGTTAATGAGTCTAAGTTTAAAGTCAGAATATAATATTTTGGTAACTTATTTTATATATGTATATGCACATAAATGTTATACATATAATATTAATAAATATAACACTTGTTAACAAAGCTTCAGTAAGTCTAGAATTCAAGATGAAGAATTATGGAATTTATAATTTAAATATTTTCAAATTTTAATATGTCCAAAGAGCTTGAGATTCTGTTGTAAGTGATAGATAATGTCCGAGAGAAACAAACATTTATGTTCCATGGCTAGAGAAATGTAGTTTAACAGTGGATCGTACATTTGTACTTTGACTAGATAAAGAAAAAAGTGAGGCTTGGAAGAGTAACATTAGGGAAACCTCTTCTGAAATAATGAATCCACATTAACTACGTTATTTTAAAGTTTTGTATAAACTTTGTAGTTGAGCAGTTAATGGGGACTGAGTGTGATGAACATTTTTGTGGGGACAAGAAGAAAACAGTAAAGCAAGCAGGAGAATCCTCTTTATTCTATTTTAAAATCTGTGCTCTAAAGAAGAAAATGTTGTTTTAAAAACTTTTGATTTGGAGCACTTGATTCTAGGAGGAACAAATTGACCCTGAAAGCTCTGGGATAAAAGGCTGGAGGGAAACTGCTGTAATCTGTGCTCAGCAGTCAGTATAGTTAAGAGCAAGATTTCCCACCTGACTGCACCATTATAAATATTGTATTAAGTCAGTTACTTAAGGATATTTTAGAGAACACGTTAATGGGCAGTCTTGTTATATTATATTACATGTAGCAATCACACTGTGCTGAATGGCTATATCTGAGAGTAACTTTTGAAAACCTGAGCCAACTCAGAGAAAAAGAGAGTTAAAAACTTGTTTTTAAATATGAAGATGACAAGCCATGAAAGTTTAACTTGTTTTATTAAAATATACTCATTAAATTAAAATAATTGAATTAATTAAATTAAAATTGCTTACAAATAAACTCTTAAAATATGTTCACCCTTGACTTTGCCTTTCTCATATTTCGTTAATTGTGGTTTATGCCTATTGTGTCCTATATCAGTCTTGAGTTTTGAGGGATATTTCCAAAAGAGGTTAAGGCACCTTTATTTCAATGTTTTTAAAATCTCTTTTTTTTAATTTAATTTTAATTTTTAAAATTTTTCTTGGAGTATAGTTGATTTACAATGTTGTGTTAATTTCAGGTGTACAGCAAAGTGAATCAGTTACACATATACATATATCCACTCTTCTTATTTTTAGATTCTTTTCCCATATAGGCCATTACAGAGTATTAAGTAGAGTTTCCTGTGCTATACAGTATGTTCTTATTAGTTATCTATTTTATATATAGTAGTGTGTATATGTCAGTCCCAATCTCCCAATTTATCCTTCTCCCCCTTTATCCCTTGGTAACCATAAGTTTGTTTTCTACATCCATGACTCTACTTTTATTTTGTAAATAAGTTCATTTTACCCATTTTTTTAGATCCCACATATAAGTGATATCATATGATATTTGTCTTTCTGTGTCTGACTTACTTCACTCAGTATGAAAATCTCTAGGTCCATCCATGTTGCTGCAAATGACATTATTTTGTTCTTTTTTTATGGCTGAGTAATATTCCATTGTATATATGTACCACATCTTCTTTATCCATTCCTCTGTTGATGGATACTTAGGTTGTTTCCATGTACCTATGATCACCTAATCTATGACAAAGGAGGCAAGAATATACAATGGAGAAAAGACAGTCTCTTCAGTAAGTGGTGCTGGGAAAACTGGACAGCTACATGTAAATGAATGAAATTAGAATACTCCCTAACACCATGCACAAAAATAAACTCAAAATGGATTAAAAACATAAATGTAAGGCCAGACACTATAAAACTCTTAGAGGAAAACATAAACAGAACACTCAGCAAGATCTTTTTTGATCCACCTCCTAGAGTAATGAAAATAAGGCACCTTTAAATTCCACTTAGTACTAGTTCAACAGACTGTTAATCCCCCTTTTTCTTATTTTCCTTTATAAAACCATCAGTTACCCTTTTTCATTGATACCTAATACATATCTTTTAGCTCAGCTCCAGTAAAATCTGTTGTCTACTCTTTATATGTGAATCTCTGTCTTGAACTATGTAGCAGACTGCTTAATCATATCAGATTTGGAATTCTACTGTCTGGGTTTAAATTGCTGTCCTATCACTTGCTAGATATGGGCAAGTTAGATATCGTTTTTAAGTTTCTGTTTCCTCATCTATGAAATGAGGGTTGTAAAAGCACATAGTGTATAAGATTTTTTGATATTTAAATAAGATAATATAGGTAAATATAAATATAGGTAAAGTATCTGATACATAATAAGTACTCAATACATGTCATTCTTTGTTGATATTGTTTCTATTATTGCCTGTGTTTTGCAGGCTTTCTGAGATTTCTGTATTCTGTTTCTTGTTGGAGCTTTGCAATTGTGCTGTACTAATAGTGGTTTAAGAGAAGTGACTATCTGTTTGGATTACCATGCACTACCACTCTTTTTAATATAATGCTCCAATTGACTATAATGATCTCCTACCATTGCCTCCTTCTAGTAATTTTAATAATGCCTGGCTACTTAAGACTATGAAGAAAAACATACCCATAAAGATTGCCTGTTCCATTTCCCAGGCTTAGCACAAGCAGTATAACCTACTTGGTCCTGCAATTCTGTAGTCACTAACATAAGAGAATCTACTTGAATGCATTTCAGAGCAAAAAGATTATTTGGACCACACTACTTATTATAAGCTATTGAATAGCCCCTAGATGGCTGTGTGAGAATAGTAGATTTTTCCTGAAATCAAGTTGCAGATATGGAGTACAGACAGAAAATACTTACTTTTCAAGGTTGTGGTCAGAAATAGTGTAATACTTTTAGGACGTAGGTGGAAGTAAGTGTGTCCTGATAGGCACCTGATGAGTCAAAGGATATGTTCACAGGTGAATCCAGTTTACCTGGAGAAGGGTTGAAGCTGAGAAGACTGAAAGACAATCGGTGTTTTCAGGATTTAAGTTCATTGAGTAATATAAAATTGTGAACTTTTAAATTACATTTTCCTTACGTAGTTTGAGCTCTGAGATTTCTAAAACTGTTAAAATCGTCTGGGCTTTTAGGTGACATAAAGTAAGAGACTGCAAGTAGAGAGAAAGGCCTATGTATCCTAAGTTCTTATCTTTGAAGGAGAAATTTTCTCTATTATCTTAATTGGTGACAACCACACTTTAATGAAAGCATTGTGAATGGCTCAGAAATTCTGTTGCAGACTGTTCTGTTGGACATTTTTCATTATTTATATTTCTCATTATTGGAATACAGCTATACATTCTTATGCTTCAATTTTATTGAAGTACTTGATTTACTGACGACCTGGATCTTTTCGGGAGTGACTTAGCACCACAACTGCTCAGCAGTATTTTGACTCTACTTTTCTTTTAGCTTATATAAGAATTTTGCCTGCAGAACTTTTAGAAATAAAATTATTCTTGCTGTATCAATTTTATTTTATTGCTAATGAAATTGCATATAGAATAATTTACATGAGTTACAGCCATTGTCTACTTATTTAAGAAATTCGTTCTATTCTTGGCTTTATAGGCTTTTTTTCTCATGTCAGTGGCAATATATTCAGAGTATTCATTTGTTAGTCAAGTTTATATGCTATTATCTATGAAATACTCTTTCTCTTTGTTTTATATTTTCTATAAAATTATTTGTTTTTATCAAAAGAGTATGGGTATGCTAAAAATTCTAGTAGTACATAAAAGCTTATAATGGAAAGCTCCATCCTTTATACTCCCTTGTCAGAAACTATCATTTTTCAACTGTTATTTTTAGATCTTTTGTTGGATAATCCCATGCATCTAAATAATAAGGTGTTTCTTGAAATATCAACTTTGGAAATATCAACTCTATTGTCTCTACTATGAAAAATAAGTATTTTAACTCATATTTTTCAGTCCCTTCCTGCTCTCTCAATCATTTTCCTTGGTATTATTTTCTTTTATTAGTTCCTTTTATAACTTTAAGCATTATTTATCAACTTACATTTATTATTCAATCAAATTCAGACAGTGACTCTTCTTGGTTTTGCACTAATATAAGACATGGTTATTAGCACCCTTACCATTCCTCTTCTAATTTTGCCAACTATAATTTTACTTTCACATTATTATTATTGATAATATTTATATTTGTTTCTGCAAGCATAATGGGGTCTTTCATTGTTAATGTATAGGTTGACTTGAGGTAAATACCCTATGCTTTACCTATATCCTTATCCATGTAAATTTTTCATTTGTTATCTATATTTAAATAAATATCTCAGGATTTTTTATACATTGATTCTACATAAATTTTATTATTTTAATATTTTTAGTTTCAGAATCAAGGGGTGTGCTGGAATTCTCTCCCTAAAGGTCCACTCTTAAGACTTCATTGTTAGAAAAAGAATATTAGCAAAATTAAGGTCAACTGGATTAGTTTTTCTAACCCTTCATAAATTGCTGTAAGTCATGCCACATTGTAATTTGCTTCATATTTGAACCATGAGTTTTCCATAAAATGTATTTTAGTGTTGTTTTTCGTGGCATTCTTTATAAGGAATTTCTTCTTGGAGCCCACTGACTTCCTCTTCTAATTTGGACCGGTTATTTCCTAGACTTGCTGCACAACTGTCCTCCCGGCACTTCATTCTATTGGAATCCTGGGAGAGCTCACTGTTTTTCATATCTCAAGTCTTCCTTCTTATTTTCCACTCTTATTTAAGTGTACATTTTTAAGTGGATATCCTGGAAAGAATAGTGAATTAATGTTTTAAGTTCTTGAATATCTGTAAATATCTTTGATTTGGATTCACATTTGATTTATAATTTGCCATGGCATAGAAATAAGGGTATATTATAATTTCATGTAGAAATTGGAAACTTTGCTCCACTGTCATTTAGCATCTTTATGATGAGAAATCTGAGCCCAGATGATTTTTGTTGATGCTTTAAAAAGTTAATTAATTTAACTAAGTAATTAATTGAATTTTCAGCATGATTTATTTGATAATAATTTTGTTTTATTGTTAGTCTAAGTCCATTTAATTTGTATATAAATTATACATTTATAAATTCAATTTATATTCTATACTTTGGGGTATTGATATAGCATTTAACAACAATTTAAAAATGATTTGGTTAAAAATATTTGGATGGCACTCAATTTGTTCCTATGGCAATTATTAAGTTGTATAAAACCTGCTTCCTGACCTAGAGAAATTATTGTGATTATGGTTATTTTATATAATGTTTATACTACTTAAAACCACCTGTAATTTCAGAATTTTGAGAGTCCAAATTATTATCCCATATTTTTTAAATTTAAAAGGAAAATTCAACTAATTTTTTCAAAACATACAATTCTCACATCTAGAAGGTTAGCGGTGATAAGAAAACAGAGGATAATATTTAGATATAGCTTTTTACAAGCATCAACTAAGGTAAAAATATATCTATTACTATAGCATCATGTTATATCATTTAACAGGTATAGGCTTTAGAGCCAAGTAGACAGTAGGTTGAAACAAAAACTCTTTTCTTTATTCTCTGTGTAAACCTTAAAAGTTAATTATTATTTTTAAGCTCCTGTTTTCTTATCTATTAAGCAAGTCATTCCTGCTCATGGAGGTATAAGCCTGTATGAGATATATAAGGCCTGGCTTATTGTTGGCACCAATGTAACCTAAGCATTTTATATACATTCTCTTTATAAACATTATTCTTTTTCAACAGCTTCTCACAGTAGATATTATTATCAGGTAGTCCAAATTGTTGGCATTTGTTTATTCAAAATATTTCCTTATTGTCTGTCCTTTTAATGTCTTTTAGATCTGTAGTGATAACACTTCTTTCAAAACTGATATTGGTAATTTGCATTTTCTCTGTATTTTTCTGCATCAGTATAGCCAGGGGTTGATAAACTCCATTGATCTTTTCAATTTTTGGCATTTTAAGTTTTCTCAGTTGTCAGTTTCCTGTTTCTTTGATTTCTACCCTTCCTTTTTTTTTTTTTTTTTCGCCTTCTTTTTATTCTTGGTTTACTATTCTTTTTCTAGTTTCTTCTAGTGGAAGTTTAAGCCATTAGATTCAAACCTTTTCCATTTTCTAATATAAGCACTTAAAGTTAAACATTTCCCTATATGCATGGTTTCATTTGCATCCCACATATTTTATAGATTGTATTTTCATTATCACTCAGGTCATAGACAGGATACACTTTGTCTTGAAATATATTTTGTCTGATGTTAATATAACATTACCTCAGGCTTTTCATGCTCACTGTTGGCCTGGTATGTTTCCCATCTATTTACTTTAAGTGCATCTGTTCTTTATTTTTAAAGTTCATGTATGCAAGAGCCAGCATGTCGTTGGGCTTTGCTTTTTTTAAAAAAAAACCTTATTTGATAATTTAGTTCTGTTAATTGGCATGTGTAGTCCATTAACATTTAATGTAATTATTGGTTTTGTTGGATTTATTCTATCAATTCTTTATTTGTTTTCTCTTTGCCACCTCTGTTTCGGTTCCTCTGCTCTTCCTTTCTTGCAGTTTTTGATTTATCAAATACTTTTTAAAATTCCATTTTTAATTTAGTTATTGGCATTTTGGCCATACCCTCCTGAACTACTTTTTAAGTGTTTGTTCTAGGAATTATAATATATATTCTTAAATTTTCACACTGTACTTAAAATTAGTATTTTACTCTTTTATGTAAAATGTAAGGTTAAGGTGGATCCTCAAAAAGAAAAACGTGCCTTTAGAATCTGAAGAGCATGCCATGCAAATCATTGCTTTTAAACAATAATACTTTTAAGGGCATTGTGGTCGTAAAACAGCTTCAGAGGCAGCTCAAGGTAGAGAAGGGATCATTCTGGCTAGATTTGTGGATGTGGTTTTTGTCTAATAGAGTGGACCACAAAATGTTTCTAAGGCAATTGCACTGTTGGAAACATAAACAACTTGGACAAATAAGAATGGAGTTAGTTAAAAATAAAATAAAACAATGAAAAGAGACCCTTGAACCTATAACTATATTGGGTAGAAAGCAGGTTGGGATACATACTATCTGCTTCATAATTTTGTCTAGGTTAGTTGTGAATAGAGCAATTAATTAACATTAATTCTGAGAATGTCTTATATTTCACTTGATGAACTTTACAATATTAAGGCACATTGTAAACCCTAATAATTTTACCATTTAAAGTAGACCACACAGAATAAGACATTGATTAATTCATTTGCAGAGAAACTATTCCAATTTCCTTAATAAGTGTTTCTACTAGATCTTTACTAACATCATCTATAAATAAATAATGATGGACACACTAGCTATGATTATGAACATCAGAGCATACATTTTAAAGGTTTCAGAATTGTCTGTTAATATTTTCTAATTTTGGTTGTTTAGAATCCTACTTTTTCAGAGCCTATTAATGAGACACTTAATGAACAACAAAGCTGTCATATCTTCTTGTGAAGATTAGAAATACCCATTAATACACTAAAATTAAAAAGGAAATAGTTATCTATGGAATACTAGTTATAAAACAGATTCTTTATTTCAATGAAAATGTTCACTGCCTCTTTGGGATACATCTGAAACATTTGCTGAAATCATTTTTTTTTTTTTCTCCTGGTGGTGACAGCCAGACTGTTGAAGTTCATGACATGTAATTTTCCAGACACTCTTTAAAAAGAGTGCTCAATAATATCATTTGGACATGGATTAAGGCATGTGCAGATGCTGATACACTGCTCAAAGCTGCATAACAAATAAGATACCTCACAAAAGTGTTCTTTGGTAATTCATATCATTGAAAAATGGTCAATTATCTATATGAAATGATAAAGTGTAAGCAATAATATAATAAAAAAATGACATCTATGTGCTGTCTCCTTGTGTGCAGAATAAACTAAAGAACTTAGGCAATCTCTATGGGTAATTCAGACTAAACAATATTTTTTATTTGAAAAATATATATACCCAAGAACTTTGAATCATGGAGAATGCCTCAAGTTTTCTCATTATGTAGAATGTATGTATTAGAGTGTGTAGGATGTGCTTGCTTGTGTGCCTCTGTGTGCATCACATGGACCAGATCCAGAAGGAATTTTGTAATGGTGTCACTTACCTTGAATTTGGCCTCACCATCAGAATCTTGACTCTAATTGTCAACAGACACAATCCAAGGATATATATTAGGGTCTATCAGCCTTGGCCCAATTGACATTTGAGGCTTTCTTGTTCTGGGCTACCTTGTGCATTCTAGGATGTTTCACAGCATCCTTGACCTCTACTCACTAGATACCTTGGTGGTGACAACCAAGTGGAAAGTTCCCAGATATTGCTGAATGTTCCATGTGAGGGGTGGGAAGGTGTCAAAATCGCCCCTGGTTGAGAACCACTGGTCTATATTTAACCTTGCTCTTATGATCTGCACTTTCTGGAATGGTGTATAAGGATAGTTAACCACTAAAAAGAACCACTGTACTTTAACTTGTATCTAATCAAAAAGTTAATTGGAATCTAGAAGATGATGTAAAATCATTCCTTCAAGTCTATACCTTCAAGTTCTATTTCCATCAAGTTCTCTTTTGGTATATATACAGTCAGCCTCAATGTGTGGCTAAAAAATTATTCCATAATTCTGTTGTAGTCAAAGCTGAGAACGCTTTACTGGTTCCATGCTAAAAAGAACATGTTGGATTCTTACTTTCTTAAGATTGGAGAACCTTAAAACAAACACAACTTGGCCTTTTTGATATCAGTTGCTCATCCTTCCACTGCTTATATGTAATTTTGTGCTGAATGAACCACTTTTCATCAGAGATGAAGATAGGTAAGCTTGAAGAGAATTTAGGGGTTAGTAAAACCTATCATTCCACATGTGAATAATGGTTAGAATAGTGAATAATAGAAGCCTTCTTTACTTCTTTTACTTTTACAGGCTAGGTCAGGATTCAGCAAAATTTTTCTGTAAAAAGCCAGATATTAATATTTAAGTATTTGCAGGCCATATAGTCTCTTTTGCAACTTCTCAACCCTGCTGCTGTAGTACAAAGCATCCACTGACAATATGTAAAAAAATGGACATGGCTGTGTACCAGTAAATCTTTATTTTCCCAACAGGTTGCAATGGGATTTGGCCTATGGGCCTAAGTTTGCCAACCCCTGTGCTAGAACACCAGCAACAGCTTTCATCTTTCTTGTGTTCTTCCTTTATCTTACATCTCTGCATTCCATGGCAATCACTATTCAGATTTCTGTTTCTACTTTCTATTTGGTTATAAATAGATGTGTATCATTCATTTGCTTTTTTAAAATAAAGTTTTATGACCATTGTATACATGATAAATAATATATTATTTAATTTCCCTTGGTTTTGAACTTTGTAAAATTGTATTGTACTCTTATACGGGTTACTGTGAAAACATGGTAAATTATGAAAGCATTTTTAAGAGTTGTTATTGTTGAAGATACAAATTATTTAGTAGTGATTGCCCTCCTACATCTTTGCATTTAGCTTCTTTTTGTTATTCACGTCAGCTTAATTTTAATCCATTAAGAAAGATTGAATAGTTTTTTAATAAGTATATTGGAAGAAACAATATTCAGAATGTAATGGGATGGAATTTTTTTTTAGCATAAGCTAATAAGCTCATCTCAAAATGCAATCAATTATACAAAAATGTTCATCTATAATTAGACAGATATACAAAGTTACATTTTGATTCTTTTCTTGCTCCCATTGTATCCCAGTCATAAGTTAGGTCTTCTTTAACCATTTCGATTCAGTTATGAAGCATAAATTTAAAGAATGATATGTTACTATGGTAAATTGAAAGAATTAAGAGTGAATTGATAGCTGACTATCTTACTGGAAATCAATTCACTCATAAGATACTCCAATATCAAAACGGTGAAAGAAAGGAAAAACCCAAAGGATCAAATCCTGTCTCTTTTTTTTTTTTTTTTTTTTTTTTTGTCTCTAGAGTTATTCAGCTTTTCCTCTTTCACTCATGCTTCCATGTCCCCTAGCAGAAAGTGCCTCTGTTTAGCACCAAATCAAGCTCATGGGTAGCAGCTGAGGACACTGAAGTTGATTTTTGGGAAACTGAGTATTCAGAACAGAGTAACATTGAACACAAGAACATAAATCTACCCCATGCATTTATTGTCAAAATACAACATATAACTTCTATTTAGTTATAACCAACTGCAAAAAGCCATACAACTAATGGTCAAATGTTAGACATTACAAAAGCAAAAACTTATAAATCAAATGTAATGGATGTGGAAAATATGGGACCACAATGGTGTGCTAAAACTCTGAATGACAACTTTAAATAACTTCTCTAAATTCGCCTCTTGCCATAGGGTTAATAACAGCTTCATAACTATGGATGGGTAATTTTACAGCCTTTTTACATTCTGTTGGCAGCATTTGATGTTTTTTGTTTTAGGGCTCTGATCTCCTGGCTGTGAATAAGTAATGTGAATGCATAAATAGATTTCAACAAAAGTATAAAATAGCATGTGACAAATTGGAAGATTCATTGGGGAAGGGTTGGGGGGTCATGCAGATTGTTAATGAATCTAAAAATAGTTTTCATTCAGCTAAAATTCACTCCTTGATTTACTTGTTTTCTAAAAGAGTACAACGTATAATCATTTCTTAAGATTTGCTTTTTTAAAATGTTAGTCTTAGAAGAAGAAAGACAGATAATTTACATCCTTGGGTCTAATTCTGAAATATTTCCAGGCTACCTCAGAGACAAAGAAAAATTTTGCAGTGCTCTTTAAAAAAAGAAAATCTGCTTTTTGCTTTCTTTTTTCTTCTTTCTTTTCAGTAAGAATGGGGTCAAGTATATAGCTATCTGTAATGTGACTTGAGGACATATGAAAAGCACTCTTTGGTCATAAAAATTCCTTCTTTATCAGTTGACTAATCTTTGACATTCTATAGTTAGGAGTTACTTGCTTTAGTTTTTGACATCTAGTACCCTGGAACTGAAAACATTAAGTAGTCTTTTATAAAAATGAGCAATTAGCTTATCATAATATGTGAGTTAGCTTTTAGAGCAATAATCATGGATAATTTGTATTGAGTACTTTATCATGTTCCAGGTATTCTTGTCTTATCTCAGTTGGTCCTCACTTTAATATTATGAATGTGTTAATTATATTATTCCCATTTTTGCAGGTAGGGAAAACTGAGGCTCAAAGAGGTAAATAATATTGTTCAAGGTCAGAGAACTAATGAGAGGCAATACTGAGGCTCTAATTCAGGTCTCTGATTCCAGTATTTGTGCTCTTGAATGCTACACTGTGATGTTAGGGAATGAGGGAAAGAAAAAATAAAAACACTAGGCACTGATGGAAGCACTGCAGGGGGTGAAGGTCAGGAAGGTACAGAAGAGTATGCTAGAAGGTGATCCTGACCTCTTCATTGTTTTTTTTTGGAAAGGCTGATGCAAGAGCAGGCATGAAATGATGGCTCAGCTATTGTAGGTAGTACAGGGTTTTGTAAACTATAAACTATAACTTAATAGGTCATGAAGTCAATTTAGTAGATTATGCGCAGCATTTTAGGGTAGGAGCTGGCACAATCTTAGGAGAGTTTATTAAAATATGTCATAACCCATGTTATGGGAGTTAAATAATGTTAAGGACCAAGGCTCAGAAAAAGAGAATTTCCCAAAGTGTTTACTCATAGGTATGTGATAATATATGGAAAATAGTAGATATTGGCGAGGTCTTCTCAACATCCATACCACTCCTCCCCATTATATAGCAGTGTGCACTTTGGGGAATTTATCATAGCTCCAGGGGTAGAAACTGATTAATTTGAGCAATTCATTGTAACTCTCCCTAGCATTACCATCAAAATTGTTTCAGGCTTCCAGGCCTAATTCAAGAAGCTCAAAAAAAAAAAAAAAAAGATTCCCTAGAGGAAGAGTTATGTGGGCAGCATTTTAATAAAATCAAATAGAAAGAATAGAAAATATTAGAGTGCATTGCAAGAATTCCTAGCAAGAACAGGGCACATTAGAATTTATGCTGTGGCCACTTGTGAATTGTTGTGAGACAGAAATTAGTGGAAAGGATGTTATAAATGCAACACACTAGCTAGAAAGAGTTTTGGTCTTTTGCTCATTGGTGCTTTATCTGAATTTGTGGCATATAATAATAATAGCTACTTAATGCCAATAAAGCCCTTACCGTATGCCAGGGACTGGCAATAATACACTTACCTTTAAATAAGTGGTTTTTATTATTAGAAGAAGGAGGATGATTAAGTGAAAAATACAAAGGCATGTTCATATTCAACTATTAGGTGTGTTGCGAAAATGTTGACAGTTGTCAAGGTTTGGTCAGAAAACCACAACCAGTATGAGTGATATAGAATAAAGGATTTATTATAGGATTTATTATTATTTATCATAATTATTTATTATATAATATGAGACCTAATGGATATGTCTACCCAAGGATTCTTGAGTCTGGTGTTGGATCTAATGTTGCTATGGGTCAGCCAGGCTGGCTGTTAGGAAGGAGAGTAGAACATGAAATGGATAAGAGCAGGGACATATTGAAACCTAATCTGTCTCTTGTCATCTCCAACCCAAAGAGATGATGTGGGTGAACTTCAATAGAAGCTGGCACCCTTTGCCATAAAGCTACACACACACCTGGCCCAGCCTATAGAGAAGCATAAAGAGGAAATCCCGTGGAAGCTGGAAATGCTGTGAGCCTGCTCTCTCCTACTGGTAAGGTGAACTTGCAGCAGATTAGCAATAAGGTACATGAGCTGCAGTATTACCTGACACCCTTACACTGACCTTCAAAAGGGAAAAAAAAAGAAGGAAGGAAGGAGAGAAGGAAGGAAGGGAGGAAGGGAGGGAGGGAAAGGAAGGGGAGAGAAGGGAAGAGAAGTGTTGCTTCTTCACTTCCATTTTTAAATACCATGCAAATTTCTATTGTGGCCAATCTCAGTTGTAGCCATACAAGAAGGAGATTCTAGGAAATGTAGTTCCAGCTTGGATAAATTGATACAGTCCAATGCCACCATAGTTCTAATCAGTAAACTTTGATTTCTTACAAGCTACATTTTCAAGAGACAAGATTAAGGACAAGACTTGAAAATGAATATTATTTCAAATGTGATTTTCTCAAAGTATAAAGTTCAATGAAAATGACAAACCTATGTGTTACAGGTCATTATATTTTTGTACACAAAAGCTTTCTCTCTTGCTTTTGTGTATCTATTGTAGGTTTTTGATGTGTGGTTACCGTGGGGTTCATATATGTTGACCTCTAATTATACCTATTTGTTTTTTTTAATTTTTTTTAAATTTTTTTATTAGTTTCTGCTTTATAACAAAGTGAATCAGTCATACATATACATCTGTTCCCACATCCCTTCCCTCATGCATCTCCCTCCCTCCCACCCTCCCCATCCCACCCCTCCAGGCGGTCACAAAGCACCAAGCTGATCTCTCTGTGCTCTGCGGCTGCTTCCCACTATCTATCTACCTTACGTTTGGTAGTGTATATATGTCCATGCCTCTCTTTTGTTTTGTCACAGCTTACCCTTCCCCCTCCCCATATCCTCAAGTACATTCTCAAGTAGGTCTGTGTCTTTATTCCTGTTTTACGCCTAGGTTCTTCATGACATTTTTTTAAAATTCCATATATATGTGTTAGCATACGGTATTTGTCTTTCTCTTTCCATCATCGGATGAATGGATAAAGAAGATGTGGCACATATATACAATGGAATATTACTCAGCCATAAAAAGAAATGAAACTGAGCTATTTGTAATGAGGTGGATAGACCTAGAGTCTGTCATACAGAGTGAAGTAAGTTATCTATTTGTTTTAAACAGGTAGTCATTTAAGTTCAAACACATTCTATCAATAAAAGATCTGCATTTTTACTCCCCTCCCCCACATTTTGTGTTTTTGATGTTGTATTTTACATCTTCATGTTTATCCCTTTACTAATTACTGTAGTTATAGTGGATTTTATTATTTTTTGTCTTTTAATCTTCATACTATCTTATTCAAGCAGTTGATCCTCAGCCTTTACTATATATTCACCTTTATAGTGGGATTTTTTCCTTTCCCACTATATTCTTACTTCTTATTATAGCCTTTTCTTTTCCACTTAGAGAAGAAGACTTTTTAACATTTCTTTTAGGGTAGGTGTAGTATTGATGAACTCTTAGTTTTCGCTTGTCTGAGAAGTTCTCTATCTCTCCTTCAATTCTAAATGATAACCTTACTGGGTAAAATATCCTAGGTTGCAGGTTTTCCCTTTCAGCACTTTAAATGTGTCATGCCAGTCCCATCTGGCCTGAAAAGTTTATGCAGAAAAATCAGCTGATAGCCTTATGGAATGTTCCTTTGTATATGTTTCTTTGTTTTCTCTTGCTGCCTTTAGAATTCTCTCTTTAACTTTTGCCATGTTAATTATAGTATGTCTTGGTGTTGTTCTTGTTTGGGACCCTCTGTTCTTCCTGTACTTGGATATCTGTTTCCTTCTTCAGATTTGGGAAGTTTTAAGCCTTAATTTCATAAAATACATTTTGGCCCCTTTCTCTTCTTCTGGGACCCATATAATGCAAATGTTGGTATGCCTGATGTTGTCCCAGAGATTCCTTAAACTTTTCTCATTAAAATTTTTTTTTTTTTGCTGCTCAGATTGGGTGATTTCCATTATTCTATCTTCAGGATCACTTGTGTGTTCTTCTGTATCACCCAGTCTGCTGTTAATTCCTTCTAGTGTGCTTTTTAAAAAAAAATTCAGTTATTGTATTCTTCAGTTCTGTTTCTTTTCTAATTCCTTTTTAAAATTCTCACTGTGTTCCTTTATTCTTTTCCCTGAGTCAGTTAGCATTCTTATTACTAATGCTTTGAATTCTTTGGTAAATTGGTAAATTGTTTATTTCTTTTTCCTTAGCTGTTTCCTCAGGGATTTTCTATTGCTCTTTCAATTGAAACAAATTCCTTTGTCTTCTTATTTTGCTTATCTTTGTCTCTTATGAAATCAGGTGAAACAGTTACCTATTGTGGTCTTGAAGGATGTCCTCGTGTAGGAGCATCCCTATACAGTCTGTTCGTGCCCAGGGGCTATGGTGGGAGAGCTGGATCTGATGTGAATACAATTCATGTCTTTCCCCAGAGTGCTGGCAGCTATCACTGTGGTAGGAGGCGGGGCTGGAGATGGAGGGGCTAAGGCCAGAGCCAGGTGAGGGCTTTTCCTCTGCTCAGTAGCTGTCACCACCCTATCAGGGGCATGGTTGGGCCCCGGGTTGCTGGAGCAGAAGCCCAGAGGATCGGGTCTAAGCTGGCTCCATTCCCTTTAAGTATGTGCTCTTCCTTCTCCCAGCATCAGCACCCTCGCCCAGAAGGGAATAGTGCTGGAGCAAGGGGGGCTGGTGTGGGTGCTCAGCGTGGGTCTGGGTGCAGGCTGTGGCGGTCTGCTTCTGATGTGCTGCCTGTGTAAGTGCCAGTAACGGCTGTCCCTGCCCTGCGCAGATGCCACTTTGGGTCTGAGCTGCCTGTGTCCCTCACAGTTGAGCTCTCCCCTTGGCTGAGACCCCTCACCCCCATGTGGCGTTATTTTGTGAGGCAAGCAGGGCCAGAGCGGTCGCTCTGCTGAGGCTGGGGCACACGACAGGGCAGCTGCAGGAAGCTGACCAGTGACCAGTGGAGTTTCAGTCCTCCCACTCTGCCCTGTTCTGGGAGTAAGCAAGTGTGTGTGCACTCCTCAGTAGCGGAGCCCAGGCTTCCCACAGGCCCTCCAATCAGCCAAGTTGATTTGTCTTCCAGATGTTGGACCCCAGGGCTGGGGTCCCCAGTATGTGGCTTGAACTGCTCACTCCTCAGGGAGTGATCTCCACCCGTGTAATCCCCCTCCTCTTCTGAGTCCCCTCCCAGGGGCACAGGTCCCAACCAGATCACTTCTCTTCCCTTGCTACCCAACTCCATGTGGCTCTTTCTTACAGCTTTTGTTGTTCAGGATTCTTTCTGCCAGGCTCCAGTTAATTTTCAGTGAGAATTGTTCCACATGTAGATGTATTTTTGATATGTTCAGGGGAGAAGGTGAGTTCTGTGTCCTACTCTGCCATCTTGATCTCCTCTGAGAAATTCTTAGTAGAGACGAATTTGCTTGTAATTGTGTGCCATAAGACAAATGTCTTATCAAGGTGCTAAAAAATTTTCTTTCAGTAGATATGGGTGAGGTATTTGGGATTTTTGGTGATTAAACAATGTACAGGTTAAAACTACATTGTTTATTAATAACCTACTATCCTCTCAAATATGCACAGTTGCAGAATATTTAGAAGTAATACTTATTACATGAATAACAGCTGGTGTAGATTTTATGCTACAAGTTGATGATAGCACCAGTTTTGCATGTTACAAAATTTTAGGCCAGAGTTATATGGCAAGATGATTTTACAAAGGTTTGTTATGTTTAAATTTAATCCACCCACAACTGGATGAGACATATCTATAGAATTAAGAAAATGTACTGTTGATTAATATAAAACAAAGTGGAAAAACTGTAAAGGAATCAGAAGTTTGTGGAGTAGTAAGTATAACTGGAAAATACAGTGGAGTTATTTAAAAATATCAGAAGCCACCAATGTCAGTGTTGTTTGTCATATCAACAAGCTAAAGATGATATTTAGGTAAGCGAGTTTGGCATATTTAAAAAATATTTTTCACATTCATAGTCAGTTAAATTTGAAACTACATGACATATTTCAACAAATCAGATATATCTGAGATAATAAGAAAAAATGACTGTTACAGTGAGATTTATAAGTAATGGTCAGAGCTATTTTCTTCTCAGCATTGTAACTTTTAATGACAATTTGAAATAAGTAAAATTAGAGATATTATTACATTTCAGTTCTCTATTTCAAACTTTTAATTGTTACTTCCAAGAGAGATATCTGAAAGATTAATATAAACATTTAAATAAAAGATGTACTTGATTTTCAAAGTCCCGAACAAATAATTGAGTTAAACTTAGTGTCTGAAGATATAAATGAAGTATTACAGCATAGTTCTTTATTTACACTGAAGAATGATCACAGACTTTAATTTTACCATAAATTTCAGTTAGCTTGAAGAATTTTCTTGTTATTAGAACATACTGCTATTAATACCATTCACAATGACCTGTTTGTGTAAATTAGGATTTTCAACCATGGCCTTCATTAAAAACAAAAGAAATAAGCTCAATAGTGAATCAGATCAGCATGTATCCCTATCTGTGTGTGTTCCACATTGGATTGAACTAATAAACAGGAAAACATATCCATGATATTCAGTAAAATCACTCCAATATGAAATTTTTTGTTGTGTTGTATTTAAATATTAAGATGATTCTATTAGATGTTAACTTTGTTACATTCTTACTTTATCACATATAGTTAGTTATGTGTTTTGTTTTGTTTTGTTTTTGGTGAATTTTTGGTGTGTGTGTGTATATTTTGTCCATGTATATATTTTTAAAAGTAAATTGTGTTTCTTTTACCAGAGGGCAACAAATAAATTGGCAAAAAGCAATATAATGAAGGAAGAAAATAGAGGCATAAAAATGTATGGTGAGACTTCCGGGTAAGATGGCGGAAGAGTAAGACGCGGAGATCACCTTCCTCCCCACAGATACACCAGAAATACAGCTACACGTGGAACAACTCCTACAGAACACCTACTGAACGCTGGCAGAAGACCCCAGACCTCCCAAAAGGCAAGAAACTCCCCACATACCTGGGTAGGGCAAAGCAGAGAGATTCCCGCACAGAAGAGCGGTGCCGAGCGGCACTCACCAGCCCGAGAGGCTTGTCTGCTCCCCCGCCGGGGCGGGCGGCGCTGGAGCTGAGGCTCGGGCTTCGGTCAGAGCGCAGGGAGAGGACTGGGGCTGGCGGCGAGAACTCAGCCTGAAGGGGGCTAATGTGCCACAGCTAGCCGGGAGGGAGTCCGGGAAAACTCTGGAGCTGCCGAAGAGGCAGGAGACTTTTTCTTCCCTCTTGGTTTCCTGGTGCGCGAGGAGAGGGGATTAAGAGCGCCGCGTAAAGGAGCTCCAGAGACGGGCGCGAGTCGCGGCTGAAAGCGCGGAGCCCAGAGACGGGCGTGGGACGCTGGGGCTGCTGCTGCCGCCGCCAAGAAGCCTGCATGCGAGCGCAGGTCACTGACCACACCGCCCTTCCGGGAGCCTGTGCAGCCTGCCACTGCCGGGGTCCCGGGATCCAGGGGCGGCTTCCCTGGGAGAACGCACGGTGCGCCTCAGGCTGGTGCAACGTCACGCCGACCTCTGCCGCTGCAGGCTCGCCCCGCACTCCGTGCCCCTCCCTCCCGCCCGGCCTGAGTGAGCCAGAGTCCCCGAAGAGGCTGCTCCTTTAACCCTGTCCTGTCTGAGCGAAGAACAGACGCCCTCCGGCGACCTACACGCAGAGGCGGGGCCAAATCCAAAGCTGAGACCCAGGAGCTGTGAGAACAAAGAGAATGGGAAACCTCTCCCAGCAGCCTCAGAAGCAGCGGATTAAAGCTCCACAATCAACTTCATGTACCCAGCATCTGTGGAATACATGAACAGACAACAAATCATCCCAAATTGAGGAGCCAGGAGTCAGTGCTGTGCCTCTGAGGTGGGAGAGCGAACTTCAGGACACTGGTCCACAAGAGACCTCCCAGCTCCACATAATATCAAACGGCGAAAATCTTCCAGAGATCTCCATCTCAACACCAGCACCCAGCTTCACTCAACGACCAGCAAGCTACAGTGCTGGACACCCTATGCCAAACAACTAGCAAGACAGGAACACAACGCCACCCATTAGCAGAGAGGCTGCCTCAAATCATAAAAAGTCCGCAAACACCCCAAAACACACCACCAGACGTGGACCTGCCCACCAGAAAGACAAGATCCAGCCTCATCCACCAGAACACAGGCACTAGTCCCCTCCACCAAGAAGCCTACACAACCCACTAAACCAACCTTAGCCACTGGGGACAGACACCAAAAACAACGGGAACTACGAACCTGCAGCCTGCAAAAAGGAGACCCCAAGCACAGTAACATAAGCAAAATGAGAAGACAGAAAAACACACAGCAGGAGAAGGAGCAAGATAAAAACCCACCAGACCTAACAAATGAAGAGGTAATAGGCAGTCTATCTGAAAAAGAATTCAGAATAATGATGGTAAAGATGATCCAAAATCTTGGAAATAGAATAGACAAAATGCAAGAAACAGTTAACAAGGACCTAGAAGAACTAAAGACGAATCAAGCATCGATTAAAAGCACAATAAATGAAATAAAAATTACTCTAGATGGGATCAATAGCAGAATAACTGAGGCAGAAGAACGGATAAGTGAGGTGGAAGATAAAATAGTGGAAATAACTGCTGCACAGCAAAATAAAGAAAAAAGAATGAAAAGAACAGAGGACAGTCTCAGAGACCTCTGGGACAACATTAAACGCACCAACATTCGAATTATAGGGGTTCCAGAAGAAGAAGAGAAAAAGAAAGGGACTGAGAAAATATTTGAAGAGATTATACTTGAAAACTTCCCTAATATGGGAAAGGAAATAGTTAATCAAGTCCAGGAGGCACAGAGAGTCCCATACAGAATAAATCCAAGGAGAAATACACCAAGACACATATTAATCAAACTGTCAAAAATTAAACACAAAGAAATCATATTAAAAGCAGCAAGGCAAAAACAACAAATAACACACAAGGGAATCCCCATCAGGATAACAGCTGATCTCTCAGCAGAAACTCTACAAGCCAGAAGGGAGTGGCAGGACATACTTAAAGTGATGAAGGAGAAAAACCTGCAACCAAGATTACTCTACCCAGCAAGGATCTCATTCAGATTTGATGGAGAAATTAAAACCTTTACAGACAAGCAAAAGCTGAGAGAGTTCAGCACCACCAAACCAGCTTTACAACAAATGCTAAAGGAACTTCTCTAGGCAAGAAACACAACAGAAGGAAAAGAACTACAATAACGAACCCAAAACAATTAAGAAAATGGGAATAGGAACATACATATCAATACTTACCTTAAATGTAAATGGACTAAATGCTCCCACCAAAAGACACAGACTGGCTGAATGGATACAAAAACAAGACCCATATATATGCTGTCTACAAGAGACCCACTTCAGACCTAGAGACACATACAGACTGAAAGTAAGGGGATGGAAAAAGATATTCCATGCAAATGGAAACCAAAAGAAAGCTGGAGTAGCAATTCTCATATCAGACAAAATAGACTTTAAAATAAAGACTACTAGAAGAGACAAAGAAGGACACTACATAATGATCAAGGGATCAATCCAAGAAGAAGATATAACAATTGTAAATATTTATGCACCAAACATAGGAGCACCTCAATACATAAGGGAAATATTAACAGCCATAAAAGGAGAAATCGACAGTAACACAATCATAGTAGGGGACTTTAACACCCCACTTTCACCAATGGACAGGTCATCCAAAATGAAAATAAATAAGGAAACACAAGCTTTAAATGATACATTAAACAAGATGGACTTAATTGATATTTATAGGACATTCCATCCAAAAACATCAGAATACACATTTTTCTCAAGTGCTCATGGAACATTCTCCAGGATAGATCATATCTTGGGTCACAAATCAAGCCTTGGTAAATTTAAGAAAATTGAAATTGTATCAAGTATCTTTTCCGACCACAATGCTATGAGACTAGATATCAATTACAGGAAAAGAGCTATAAAACATACAAACACATGGAGGCTAAACAATACACTACTTAATAACGAAGTGATCAGTGAAGAAATCAAAGAGGAAATTAAAAAATACCTAGAAACAAATGACAATGGAGACACGACGACCCAAAACCTATGGGATGCAGCAAAAGCAGTTCTAAGAGGGAAGTTTATGGCAATACAATCCCACCTTAAGAAACAGGAAATATCTCGAATAAACAACCTAACCTTGCACCTAAAGCAATTAGAGAAAGAAGAACAAAAACATCCTAAAGTTAGCAGAAGGAAAGAAATCATAAAAATCAGATCAGAAATAAATGAAAAAGAAATGAAGGAAACGATAGCAAAGATCAATAAAACTAAAAGCTGGTTCTTTGAGAAGATAAACAAAATTGATAAACCATTAGCCAGACTCATCAAGAAAAAAAGGGAGAAGACTCAAATCAATAGAATTAGAAATGAAAAAGGAGAAGTAACAACTGACACTGCAGAAATACAAAAGATCATGAGAGATTACTATAAGCAACTCTATGCCAATAAAATGGACAACCTGGAAGAAATGGACAAATTCTTAGAAATGCACAACCTGCCAAGACTGAATCAGGAAGAAATAGAAAATATGAACAGACCAATCACAAGCACTGAAATTGAGACTGTGATTAAAAATCTTCCAACAAACAAAAGCCCAGGACCAGATGGCTTCACAGGGGAATTCTATCAAGCATTTAGAGAAGAGCTAACACCTATCCTTCTCAAACTCTTCCAAAATATAGCAGAGGGAGGAACACTCCCAAACTCATTCTATGAGGCCACCATCACCTTGATACCAAAACCAGACAAGGATGTCACAAAGAAAGAAAACTACAGGCCAATACCACTGATGAACATAGATGCAAAAATCCTCAACAAAATACTAGCAAACAGAATCCAACAGCACATTAAAAGGATCATACACCATGATCAAGTGGGGTTTATTCCAGGAATGAAAGGATTCTTCAATATACGCAAATCAATCAACGTGATACACCATATTAACAAACTGAAGGAGAAAAACCATATGATCATCTCAATAGATGCAGAGAAAGCTTTTGACAAAATTCAACACCCATTTATGATAAAAACCCTGCAGAAAGTAGGCATAGAGGGAACTTTCCTCAACATAATAAAGGCCATATATGACAAACCCACAGCCAGCATCGTCCTCAATGGTGAAAAACTGAAACCATTTCCACTAAGATCAGGAACAAGACAAGGTTGCCCACTCTCACCACTCTTATTCAACATAGTTTTGGAAGTTTTAGCCACAGCAATCAGAGAAGAAAAGGAAATAAAAGGAATCCAAATGGGAAAAGAAGAAGTAAAGCTGTCACTGTTTGCAGATGACATGATACTATACATAGAGAATCCTAAAGATGCTACCAGAAAACTACTAGAGCTAATCAATGAATTTGGTAAAGTTGCAGGATACAAAATTAATGCACAGAAATCTCTGGCATTCCTATATACTAATGATGAAAAATCTGAAAGTGAAATCAAGGAAACACTCCCATTTACCATTGCAACAAAAAGAATAAAATATCTAGGAATAAACCTACCTAAGGAGACAAAAGACCTGTATGCAGAAAATTATAAGACACTGATGAAAGAAATTAAAGATGATACAAATAGATGGAGAGATGTACCATGTTCTTGGATTGGAAGAATCAACATTGTGAAAATGACTCTACTACCCAAAGCAATCTACAGATTCAATGCAATACCTATCAAACTACCAATGGCATTTTTCACAGAACTAGAACAAAAAATTTCACAATTTGTATGGAAACACAAAAGACCCCGAATAGCCAAAGCAATCTTGAGAACGAAAAACGGAGCTGGAGGAATCAGGCTCCCTGACTTCAGACTATACTACAAAGCTACAGTAATCAAGACAGTATGGTACTGGCACAAAAACAGAAAGATAGATCAATGGAACAGGATAGAAAGCCCAGAGATAAACCCACGGACATATGGTCACCTTATCTTTGATAAAGGAGGCAGGAATGTACAGTGGAGAAAGGACAGTCTCTTCAATAAGTGGTGCTGGGAAAACTGGACAGGGACATGTAAAAGTATGAGATTAGATCACTCCCTAACACCTTACACAAAAATTAGCTCAAAATGGATTAAAGACCTAAATGTAAGGCCAGACACTATCAAACTCCTAGAGGAAAACATAGGCAGAACACTCTATGACATAAATCACAGCAAGATCCTTTTTGACCCACCTCCTAGAGAAATGGAAATAAAGACAAAAATAAACACATGGGACCTAATGAAACTTCAAAGCTTTTGCACAGCAAAGGAAACCATAAACAAGACGAAAAGACAACCCTCAGAATGGGAGAAAATATTTGCAAATGAAGCAACTGACAAAGGATTAATCTCCAAAATTTAGAAGCAGCTCATGCAGCTCAATAGCAAAAAAACAAACAACCCAATCCAAAAATGGGCAGAAGACCTAAATAGACATTTCTCCACAGAAGATATACAGACTGCCAACAAACACATGAAACGATGCTCAACATCTTTACTCATTAGAGAAATGCAAATCAAAACTACAATGAGATATCATCTCACACCAGTCAGAATGGCCATCATCAAAAAATCTAGAAACAATAAATGCTGGAGAGGGTGTGGAAAAAAGGGAACCCTCTTGCACTGCTGGTGGGAATGTGAATTGGTACAGCCACTATGGAGAACAGTATGGAGGTTCCTTAAAAAACTACAAATAGAACTACCATATGACCCAGCAATCCCACTACTGGGCATATACCCTGAGAAAACCATAATTCAAAAAGAGTCATGTACCAAAATGTTCATTGCAGCTCTATTTACAATAGCCAGGACATGGAAGCAACCTAAGTGTCCATCAACAGATGAATGGATAAAGAAGATGTGGCACATATATACAATGGAATATTACTCAGCCATAAAAAGAAATGAAATTGAGCTATTTGTAATGAGGTGGATGGACCTAGAGTCTCTCATACAGAGTGAAGTAAGTCAGAAAGAGAAAGACAAATACTGTATGCTGACACATATATATGGAATTTAAGAAAAAAATGTCATCAAGAACATAGGGGTAAGACAGGAATAAAGACACAGACCTACTAGAGCATGGACTTGAGGATATGGGGAGGGGGAAGGGTAAGCTGTGACAAAGTGAAAGAGCGGCATGGACATATATACACTACCAAACGTAAGGTAGATAGCTAGTGGGAAGCAGCCGCATAGCACAGGGAGATCAGCTCGGTTCTTTGTGATCGCCTGGAGGGGTGGGATAGGGAGGGCGGGAGGGAGACGCAAAAGGGAGGGGATATGGGAACATATGTATATGTATAACTGATTTAATTTGTAAAATAAAATTAAAAAAAAAATGTATGGTGAGCTTATTGTGGCTAAATTAAGATTTGTGCAGAGATGGATGCAGTAGTGGAACAATGAAGAAAGGGAAATGGTCATGACTGAGGTCCGAAGTTGTATCAGGAGGATGTTCCACAACGAGAGTCTCCCAGTGCTACGGTGCACTCCTTGACTCCTTGTCTGGAACACAGCCAGGTCTGCTGTAGAGATAGCAAGCCTCCTGCGTTAAACAGAATTGGCAGTGAGTATATGGCTGTTTCTGTAGGAAATTGGAGAGTCTTACCATTCTGCCTTCTCTGTTTTTAAAAATTAAATCTGGTAAAATGGATGGAGAAGGAAGCACATACTACTTTTAATATTCTCTGTTCCACAGGGTGTGAGAAGTTCAAGAAGATCCAGAAAATCACTATAACATATTTTTTTGCTGCAATGCTTGCTTATTATGCCAAGAGTTTACTTACCTAAGGTAAATAGGAAGGGTATTGGCTCAAGAGTCAGGATTAAGGATCAAGATCTTACTCCGTCTTTAACCATGCGATCTCTAACTCATTTAGTAATGGATATGTATAGTTTGTGAAATGATTACCACAATCGAGCTAATTAACATATCCATCACCTCACATAGATACCATTATTACTTTTTTTCTTTTTTGGTGTGTTGAAAACACTTAGGATCTATTCTCTTAGCAAATGTCAAGTATATAATACAGTATTGTTAACTATAGTCACCATGCTGCACGTTAGATTTCCAGAATTTATTCATCCTGCATAACTGAAATTTTGTAGTCTTTGACCAACATCTTCCCATTTCCCCCAACTTCTAGGACCTGGCAACCACCATTCTACTGTCCATTTTTGTGAGTTTGACATTTTTAGATTCCACATATAAGTGAAATCATGTAGTATTTGTCTTCTCGCATCTGGCTTACTTCACCTAGCTTAATGTCCTCCAAGTTCATCTATGTTGTTGCAAATGACAGACTCTCTGTATTTTTTTTAAGGCTGAATAATATTTCATTGTATATATCATATTTAAAAATATCCATTCACCCATCTATGGACACTAGGTTGTTCATAGAGTTTGGCTATTGTGAGTCATGCTGCAATGAACATAAGAGTGTACATATTTCTTTGAGATACTGATTTTATTTCCCTTGCATATTTGCCCAGAAGTGGGATTGCTGGTTGATATGGTACTTCTATTTTTATTTTTTTTGAGGAACTTTCATACTGTTTTTGATAATAGCTGTGCCAATTTACATTCTTATGAACATTGCACAGACCTTCTCTTTTCCCCACATCCTTGCTAACACTTATGTCTTGTCTTTGACAAAGCCATCTTAACAGGTCTGAGGGAATATCTCATTGTGGTTTTGATTTGCATATCTCTGATGATTAGTGGTGCTGAGCGGCTTTTCATATACCTGTGGGACATTTTATATCTTCTTTAGAGAAATGTCTTTTCAGGTTCTTTGCCCATTTTTTAAATGAGTTATTTGTTTTTTTGCTATTGAGATAAGTTCCTTATTTATTTTGGATATAAGCCCCATATCAAATGTATGTTTTACAAATATTTTCTTCCATTTCATAGTCTGTCTCTTCACTCTGTTGATTGTTTCCTTTGCTGTACAGAAACTGTTTAGTTTTATATAATCCCTTATTTGTATTTTTGCTATTGTTTCCTGTGCTTTCTGGGTCATATCCAAAAAATTCATTGCCCAGACTAATGTCTAGAAGCTTTTTTCCCTATGTTTTCCTCCAGCAGTGTTACAGTTTCAGGTCTTACACTTAAGTCTTTAATACATTTTGAGTTATTTTTTGTATTTGATGTGAGATAAGGGTCCAATTTCTTTATTCTGTATGTAGATATGCAATTTTTCAAACACAATTTGTTGAAGAGACTATCCTTTCCCTGTCGTGTGTTCTTGGCTTCCTTGTTGAAGATCAGTTAGTTGAGTGTCAATGTTTAGATTTATTTCTGTGCTCTCTATCTGTTCCATTTGTCTATACGTCTGTTTTGATGCCAGAACCATACTATTTTGATTACTGTAGCTTTGTAATATATTTTGAAACCAGGAAGTATGATGCGTACAGCTTTTTTCTCTTTTACCAGGACTGCTTTGCCTATTCGAAGTCTTTTGTAGTTCCATATAAATATTAGTATTGCTTTTTCTAATTCTTGTGAAAAATGCCATTGGAATTTTGATAGGGATTGCATTAAATCTGTAGTTTTGGGTCATATGGCTATTTTAATAATATTAATTCTTCTAATCCATGAACATAGGATATATTTTCATTTACTGTGTCTTCTTCAATTCTTTCTTCAATTTCGTATAGTTTTCAGTGCACAGATCTTTCACCTCCTTGCTTGAATTTATTTGTAAGTATTTTATTATTTCTGGTGCTATAGTAAATGGGATTGTTTACATTAATTTCTCTTTCTGATAGTTCATGTTAGTATATAGAAATGCTGTTGAATTTTGGATGTTGACTTTGTATCCTGTTAATTTACTGAATTTCTTTATTAGTTCTAACACTTTTTTGATGGAGTCTCTGTGGTTTTCTATGTATCATGTCATCTGCAAGCAGAGACAATTTTACTTCTTTCCTAATTTGGATGCCTTTTACTTCTTTTTCTTGCCCAGTTGCTCTTGCTAGGACTTCCAGTACTATGTTGACTAGGAGTGGTGAGAGTGGGCACCATTGTCTTGTTCTTGATCTTAGAGGAAAACTTTTCAATTTTTCACAATTAAGTGTGATGTTTGCTGTGGGCTTGTCATATATGACCTTTATTATGTTGGAGTACATTCCTTTTATATCCATTTTTGGGAAGCTTTTATAGTGAAAGGATGCTGCTTTTTGTCAAATGCTCTGTTTGCATTTATTAAGATGATGATATGATTTTTACCCTTCATTCTGTTAATGTGGTGCATTACATTTACTGATTTGCATATGTTGAAATATCCTTGTATCCCAGGGATAAATCCTATTTGATTATGGTGTATGAGCCTTTTAATATGTTTTTGAATTTGGTTTGCTAGTGTTTTGTTGAGGATTTTTGCATCTATGTTCATTTGGGATATTGGCCTGTAATTTAATTTATTTTTTTCCTTGCAGTCCCCTTGTCTGGTTTTGGTATCAGTGTTATGCTGGTTGTGTAAAATGAGTTTGGAATTGTTCTCTCCTTTTCAGTTTTTTGGAAGAATTTGAGATGGATTGGCATTAATTCTTCTTTAAGTGTTTGGTGGAATTCACCAATGAAATCACCTGATCCTGGGCTTTTCTTTGTTAGAAAGGTTTTTGATTCCTGGGTCAGTCTCCTTCTACTGGTCTCTTCAGATTTTCTATTTCTTCTTGAAATAGAAGTCTGAGCGGGTTGAATGTTCCTAGGAATTTCTATATTATCCAATTTGTTGGCATATGGTTGTTTATAGTAGTCTGTAATGATTGTTTGTATTTGGCTTCTGTCATTATATAGTGACCTTTTGACTTAAAGTCTGTTTTATCTGATGTAAGCATAGCCAGCTCTGCTCCTTTTTGGTTACCATTTGCATGGACTATCTTTTTCCATCCCTTAACTTTTATCCTATGTGTATCCTTAAACCTAATGTGGGTCTCTTATAGGCAGTATATTTTGGAGGTTTTGTTGTTGTTTTTTAAAATCTATTCAGTCACTATGTGTTTTGATTGGAGAATTTAATCCATTTACATTTAAAGTAATTATTGATAGGTAAGGACTTACTATTGTCACTTTATTTTCTGCTTTTTCATTCTTTTATTCCTTTCTTCTTCTCTTGTCTTCCTTCATGATTTGATTTTTTTTTTTTTTTTGGTAGTTGTATGGTTTGATCCCTTTCTCTTTATCTTTTGTGAATCTACTAGAAGTTTTTGCTTTGTGGATATCATGATACTTATATAAAACATATTATAGGTATAATAATCAAGTGTGAGCTGACAACAATTTAACTTCAACTGTATACAAAAATTCTACATTTTTACTTCTCCCCCTCCCACATTTTATGTTACTGATATCACAATTTATATCTACTCACAGCATCCAGGTGCAGAATTCTACAGAGAGCTGTCATTTCTGCTAACCACCTCATGTATTCCACTAAGGGGCCTACCCACAAAATTTGTAGATGTAACGACTATAGTTAGGGCTTTTAAATTTATTTAGCATGCCTAGGCTCTTGACACTTTCAAAATAAGATGATAGCATCAAGAAGGAATATAGATAGCATATGCAGTAGGGCTTTAGCTGCCTTCTATCTAATTAGCCATGCTGATCCTCTCAGCATTCTGTTTGGGGCATGAAAGGAGTGGACTTCTTGGTCAGTGTTCCTTACAGCTGTGGAAGCTGGGCATTTACTATGCTCTCACTTTCTTTGTGGGAGAAATTGTGGGCTGAGAGGCCTCTCTTGGCACTGAGCTGCACCACCTTGGGAGAGGGCTGCTATGGATAAAGTGAAACTGTTTTTCTTATCCTCTTTGATGCATCTATTTTCAGACTATTTTTTGCTCCAGTGGGGTTCTGGGAACTTACCACTGGACTTCCAAGCTCTCACAAAGGTATTCTGATCCCTAAGTGTTTGTTAAAATCAGTGTTTCTCTGGGTGGGGAAAGAAGGCTGAAAAAATCCTATTCTACGATCTTGTTGATGTCACTCTCTATTTTGCTAATAAAATCTTATAGCTGCCTACTAACTAACATTGAAGATCACGTTTGTGGTGATGGAAAAATTTCCATGATAATAATTACCCACTGAATACTTCCTATATGCCAGGCACTCTGCTATTCATGATCTATGCATTATTATTAAGTATTGGAACCCATGTTCTTAAGTACAGTGATATATAATGATGAATAAGGTGTGCAGAGATGATTTTTTCCATAACTAGGACATTGAGAATTCCATTCAGGGTCAATAGCCAAATAATAGTTCATTTCATGCTTACTGTGGACCCCCTTGGAAAAATCCACATTGTAACAGCCATTGTGAAAGATGAAGTAGAACTGTTCAGTTGCATTCATAAAACTATTGGATATTTTTCTGAAACAAGTGTTTGAGTAAGTTTAACTCTTGGGTTTCAGGTGAAAATATAATAATGAGATGGGTCCTTTCTGTGCTTCAAGGGGGAGAGTAGAGACAAGAAGCAAGTTTATGCCCTCTTCTGGTAAAAGATCTCATATAAATTAGGAATAATAAAATTTCTGTTAAGATAAACTTTCTTCTAAATAGCTTTAATAATTGCTTTTTCAACATGTTAAATGATTTTAAGCTTTGTAGTTTATTAAAAGGAGTGATCATCTTTAATGGCTGGTTGTGATTATCAAATTTGAAAAACATTAGTATAATCAATGGGCAACATTATGATATGTATGCAAGTGAAACACTTTTGTCTCATTTTCAATTTGCAGCAGAAATTTATGGAGAAAATTTTGCAGCTCTTTTATGAGATGGAAATAAATAGCATTACAAATGGCATACATAAAGGGCTGACTCATTGCAGTAATGAGGCTCTGACTCTATAAATTTGTTATTCAGAGTATACAATGTGACTTCAGGAAAAAAAAATTGGCAAGTGGTAATACGTCAGATTTTCCAACTTTAGGTTGGATTTTGAACTAGATTAGGCATGGGAAGGGAAGTCTGATGTTATGCTTTTTCATTAACATCATTGCCTTCAGGAGTGTGGTAGGTTAACTGATGGTGTGAGGGGCAAAGATGAGCTTGTAGCACCAGTAATGATAATCTGTTCTTTTGGTGAACTCTGCAACCACTACCTGTACTCACAGGAATCAGAGATGCCATATTAGATGAGAGTGCATAAGATTGCCACATAGCTAGTAGAGAAATGAAAACGACAAAAGTAAAGAATGGTTGGACTAGCAAAGGTGCTATGAAATCTTAATGTTTAAGTTTGTGCTTTCTCTTCCTTTTCTGGCTCTTTTCTTTACTTTTAAATTTATTTAGCATGCTGTGCTCTTGATAATTTTTTTTTTTAAAGAGGAGCATCAAGAAGAGTTGGTATGTGGTAAAATCTTATCTTCAAATAACATAGGAGTGTGTGTGTGTGTATTTTTTAACTATTATGAGAGTAATAGTTGGAAATGGCAAGGGAAAATAAGAAGGATACCTAGCCCACTTCTAGGTCCTGTGGCATGTGGAATTATGAGAGAAAAAAACCTGCTTTACCTCCAGGACTTAAAAAGAAACAGTGTCATTAGGGAATAGTCAGGATTCCCTTAGGCCAAAAAGGTGAAAACATATTAAGAAAAAGGCTGAAGGCATAGGATATATATATATTGAAAGTTCATATTGTCAAATGGTCTTTGAAAAAAAGTATGCTAATTTACTCGGTCATCAGCAGAGTGGAGAGATTCTGCTTCCCTATTCTCTCACTCGCCATGGGTATTCTTATCTTTTTAGTCTTTTCCAGTTTGATAGATGAAACCTACTAGCTTGCTGTCTTAAATTTTATTGGTGAAATTAATTGGTCTTTTAAATGGCTATAGACATTTTACATTTTTAATATGAGTCAAATAATTATCTTTGTAATACTAGTTTAAACAAAGTAAAATTATTGAATTTGCTCACCATTCTCCCCCATGTGTTTTAAAGTTAAGGTGTCCATTGCTTTATTTTCATACTTGTATTAAATTATAAGCTCCTTAAAAAGATGTCTTATGAAGTTATATGAATTATGTTATTGAAGTCTTTAATAGTGTATTATTCAGCCCAAACACTCAACATTTTTGTTAAATGAAAAAATAAGTGAAGATCTGAGGTTAAATCTGGACAAAAGTCATTGGAGGTAAACAAATATTTAGTGACATGTGCTGGATATTTTGCTTTGTTAAACTGGTTTCCTTGAAAGGTTTATTGCATTAATCTCTGCTTTACCATACCCAGAAACATGTCTCATGGATTTATAGCCTTTTTCACTGAAGTGAGATCCATTTTTGTTTTATTGAGGATACTTTTGTTCTTTAGGGCAATAATATTCATTTCTAACAAAGCACTTTATTTAAACTTGAAACTTGGTACCATAAAGGACCCAGGCCCCTTCCCCCTGCCACATCCACTCACTGTATTTTTCAGGTTAGTGATTTGTGTGAATAGGCTCTGAGAGTGAATCAATGTTTTCATCAGTCTGGAATTCATGAAGTAGACTGAGAAAAAGAAAGATCAAGGACTGCTTTATTTGGCAGCCTGTGGGAAGGTTCATAATTCTCATCAGTGATGTTCACACTAAAATGGTTTATGTATCTAATGAAATGGACCCTTGTCTTCTACCCATTCTAATTCCCTTTAAAATTACCTATTACCTGATATTTCATTGCAACATCTTAAAATTTTTCCTTTCATTATTTTTTCCTTAAAAGTCTCTATTCTGTTGTTATCTCTTGATGTAACATTTAAATCTCACTTAACATGTATTGTTGAGGTTGAGTCAAATAGGGAATTATAGTAGGAGAAAGAAAAAATACACATATTCCAAAGGGTCATAATAAATTATTCTTTACTGATATTCAACTAGATGCTGTAGCATAACTTTGATTGCTTGTTGCTTCAGAAACGTGTTTATACTTCTTGACATAGCATTGCCCTTTCCTTTGGTACTTCCCGGGAAATGTCTTCAAGTAGTAAAAGGATTTGAAAGTCATTTAGTTTCTCTCAAATTATTTCTCTTCTCATTACGTGTTAAGAATAAAAATTGTATATATTTACAAATAAAATATATCCAAATGTTCCAGTACCCTCATCATCAATTTTGTCATTAATTAATTCCTTTAACAAAAAATGACTGACATATATATTATGTGTCAAATAATACGTAGATGCAAATATGTAGATATTGGCCTGCACAGAGTGTCTGGCACCTAGTTGTGAAGGAGAGAGAGCAGTATAAATGCTATGAAGGAGATAAGCTTGGAATGCTTGGGAAAATCATTCAGTGTCTATGGGATGTGTGGCTTTGGAAGAGCATCCTGGAAGAGACTGTGGGATTTGAGTCTTGGAGTTACAAGGAGGAGTTAATCAGGAGAATGGAATGGGACTGGAGATGGTGGTTGTTGGAAGAGGAAAAAATGTCAAGAGAAAAGAACAAGCTGTGGGAAAGAAAGCAGATTGCTTTTACAAAAGGAATTTGGCAAGATTAGATCACAACATTGAAGGGTGACTGTGAGGAAAGATGATTTGTAAGAGACAGTAAGAGCTAAATCATGAAAGATCTTCTATGTTACGCTGAGGAGTATGGCACTTAAGGTCAAAAAATAAGGGAGTGACGTGAGCAATTTACATTTTATTAAGATGGCTTTGTAATGGAAGAATTTATAAAGACTAAGATAAATACATTTAATTATTTGAACATAAAAAGACTGCAGGTCCAAAATAAAAAAAGATTAGAATTAAGAAGCAAGCTAAACTGGGACAACTATTTATAATAAATGTGACAAAGGTTAATTGTTTTAGTATTTAAAGAGTTCATTCAAATTGGGAACAACAACACTAAGAAGATACTCGTAGATAAAACAGTGTGACACTAACAGACAATTAGGAAATAAAATAGGCTAACAAATTTATCAGTATGCAAATTAAAACAACAGGGAGATCTCATTCTTTGCTTGTCTAATTAAGATATTTTTGAAAAAAGAATGACAATCAGACTACCCAATGCTGACAAAAATATGAAGTGAAAGGAGTTTTCATGCATTGATGGTGGGAGCATAATTTAATATAATCTTTGTGAATACAATTGTATTTTGAGTTTGCAAATTGCCCACATTTAGTGCCCCAGGAATCCCTCATCTTGGGGTTTTACCTGAGGAAGTAATCTGAAGTACAGAATGAGATGGTCTTGCTTGATGCTTAAATGAGATAATTCATTCGAAACACTGGTATATAAGCACAAAATGAATGTTATTATTATCATTATTATTATTGGCATAAATATGGGCCATAAAATATGTTCAAAAGTCACTTCCAGTAAGAGTCATTTAGAATATTGTGGTACAGAGAATAACAAAATTTTAATTTTTTTCACCACAGTGTACTATTTTAAAACAGGTCTCAGGAAATCATTTGACAATCAAGACCCCCCAAAAAATACCCATCTTGAGATATCTTTGTATCCAGAAGGATCCTTTTAGATGATCATAAGTAATGTTGCACTTGACCATTAGTGAAGAATGATACAAGTTTGAAGAGAAACTTGAAATTAAAAAAAAAAATCAGGCTAGCATTTAGCCAGAGAAAGGAGAATGGTACAGCAGACTCTCGAACAAATATGTGCTGTTATCTGAAATTATCTCAAAATGGGAGAATTAAGGTAAGTCTTGAGGCAATTTTTCTTATAACCAGGAGGTTGTAACCTAGCTGGAAGCAGGAAAGTAGAAAGCAAAATTTTAAGTGAATGATGGAAAATGGCTTAAATTATACTTTTGGAAACTGCATGTAGTCCAATATTTGTGACAAGTCTATTTTTTTTTTCTATTTGACATAACTTTCTTAGGCTTGGAACTGCATAATGAATCAGACTAACTCAAACCACCCAGCAACTAGCAATTGACATTTAGTAAAATATACACAGTTGCAAGTTTCAGTGTTCAAGGCTAATTTTTCTTTTGAAATGCATTTGTCCTAAAGAACTGTGATGTGCACAGCATGTTACATCCGATAAAGTGGAAGAGAGAAATTGAACTGTTAGATTGGCTCCCACCTATGCACTTACCAGAAAAGCACACACCTGCCTCATTTGTTAGAACTTAATTGCTGCCCCCATGATGTTATTTTGAACTTGAAATGCACCCAGGATGGAGTGGGGGAGCAGGGAGGGGAAAAATTGTTGCTCTTCTGAGTCTCCTCCATCCCACTCCCCCACTTTTCCCTTATCCTCCTTCCCTCTCTCCCTCCTTTCCTTCCTCCTCTCCTACCTTCAAAATTTCAACTTAGATTCCTGGCTTAGCTGACCTGACTCTGAGTTAGTCTTTGCTTAGGAAGAGTTTGAAAGCCTAGGATGGTTATGGGTACCCTCGAGGATGTATGACATATATCTTGATGCCATGCATCTTTATTCTTGTGAAGTGAGCATAAGCTTTAGAGTGAGATGGTTCTAGTTGATTCCCAGTTCCACTGCTTATTAACTGTGTGGTATTCTACAAGTCACCAAATTTCACTGAGCTTCAGTTTTCTTAATTACAAGTTGGTTTCCATAAGACCCAGTTTGCAAGGCTGTGGTAAAGCTTTTGACATAAAATAAATGTTTAATATTTGGTGCCAAATATAATTATAACCCCAAACAAACAAATAAAAATATCTTGGATTTTATTAGAGAAGATTTGATGGATGCATAGATTAAAAAATGTTTATCAACCTTTCTTGTCACCATGGTAGACGGCTCAGATAACAGTCACAGAAACTCACTCCTAAGGTGTAAACATAATTTCGGAAATTCCTACCTCTAAGTGTATACCATCCTTTTATCTTCCATTTAGGAAAGCATCTCATCGAAAATTATAGTTTCAATATTCCAGAAATAAACTTGAATGTGACCCAACTTATTTTTAAAGAGTCCGTAAATTTTTTGTCATTAAAACTGTACACTGTTATTAAATTTATTTAAGACAACCATACAACTGACCATTGGTGAATCACTAACCTGTTGAAAGAAACCTAGTGGTTGAGAAGTACTTGACTTGAAGATGTCTTTAGATCCCTACTTGTAGCCTTATTCCATAAAACATCATCCTGACTGCCTCTGATTGAAGAGAAGAACAGCAAAAATTTTCAGATGTAGATTTTTTAAGGAATAGCTAAAGGCAGAGGGGAGATTTTATGGTTCAATAAAGACAGATAAGAAGGTGACGGGAATAGTAAGATTAAAGACCTAGAAGTTACTTTTAAGGTGCCGATTGTTTCAGCTTTCTATCACCAGATTATTTACAAGAGAAAGAAAAGGACAGTGAGATAAAGAGGCAGCAGAAGACTTACTCATATTAAGTATGTTTAAATTTTAAAAGTCGGTAAGAATAGAAATTCTGAAAACTTCCTTACAATTTTATTCACTTTTGCCACCAGATGTGAAAAGAAAACAAAAAAAGCAATGTCACTTTTACTACAAATTAGTTTCATCTTTGTCTTTATAAATAGATAACAGCAGATGTTTATGGCTTATGCTGTTACAATAAACTAAAAGACTGTGTCTAGGACACGTCCATACATCTTTGTCTTATTTTCTCATCTGCTACTTGAAGGGATGAATCAGTTGATATAAGGTAGCTTGTGGTAATATTCAGTGTTTCTATGGGTATAAATGATCAGAAGAACTTCCTGCAGCTACACAACCATCTAATCACAAATAAGAATCTACAATTTCCTACAAAGACACAGAGAATCAATGTGTTTGAATGAAGGAGCAGTGGACTGGCTCCATCATCAACTCAATTGGGGTGAGTCAATTAAACTCTCAGTAATTAGACCTTCCTTGTCTAGAGAACAGGGTGTTCATGAAAGTTGAAAGAGATGAAACATGTGAAAACACTTTTCAAATCAGGAAACTGTAGAACTGTTATCTGATTAGGGGAAATAGAGCAGTGCAATAATTACAAATCTCAAGAATTAAATAAACAAGGATGTCAACAACAGTATTTTTACCTGTCATCTAATTTTAACTCGAAATGATCAATAGATGCTTCTTTATTAATAAGCAGTGTATCATTACCTTCAGGCTTATTGCTCCCTTATATAACTAGGAGGTTGCTGCAAGCATTTAATATGGAAAAATAGAAAACAATTCTGCCAGTGAGAATTTTTTCCATTAGAATATTCAGTTATGATGCAAATAAAGTTTTCAAAGTTATTTATTTGTTAGTTACACATAGGAGTATTATATTCCATGTTCATATGAAACATACTACTGACTCATTATCTGTAAAGGTCGGTACTGAGATAGCCTCCCCACCCCATGTCCCCCCCACCCCGTTCTTTCCTCCCTTCCTTTCCTTCCTCCTTCCCTTCCTTCCTTTCTTCCTACCCCTCTTCCCACCTCCTCCCTCTCTTCACTCTCCGTTCCCATCTAACACCCACCCCACTACCTTCCCACCACCCACCCCTGTTTCTTAAACTTAGATATCACAGAATGATCTTTCATTGTCTGTTTTCTTTTCTCTCCATAATCTCTCTCTCGGCAGACAATCTTATCTAATGATACGACTTTTACAATCAATGTGCAGGAAATTTCCACTTCTATATGCCCAATTCTAGCCTCTCTTCCAAACTCCAGTACCATCTTTCCAATTACCTGTTTGTTGTATCTAACTATATTGAGTACTACCTTAAACTCACAGTGGATCTGTTATTTCCTCCCAAACCTGCTCTTTCCTTTCGGATCCTTATTTCTGTTAGTGGTTACTAACCTCCCTACACATAGGCTCCAAACCTTGGTATCATCTTTGAGTCCTTCCTCTCTCTTGCTCAAAATTTTAATATTTATTTGTTCTTTGCCATTTCCAGGATCATTATAGAGTTTACTTTATTTCTTAACTGTATTATTGGGATACTTCTTAGCTGGTTTCTCTATCCCCGCACTCTCCTCTAATTCACCTTATATGTTATTGACAGATAAACCCTAGAATCTAGAATCATAGAGCCCCAAATTAGAAACAGACCTTAAAGTGATTGGTCCAATCAACTGGATACTCTTTAGTTCTCTCTAAATCCCAAGCTAACTCTATTCTTAGGTAACTCTACTGCTTGCCTTAGTCAGTCTTTAAAAATAACCTAGCTACTTTGAAGTATTTTTTCTCTCCCTCTCCTCTTCCTTTTCCTTGTCTTCTTCCTCCTCCTCTTCTTTCTCCTCCACCTTCTTCATTTGAGCTGAAATCCTTCTCCCATTTTTGCCTTAAGTCTGTCCCATGAAGCCATACAGAATGTCTACTCCCTCTACCATAAGTCTGGATTTCAAGATTCATAGGTAGTTATTCTGTGTCAAAGTATAAAAGCTCTCCATTGGGTTAGGGTTTAGAAGCTGTCAGGAGCACTGTTATTTTTAATCATGCTTGTTGCAAACTTCTGCAGAAAGAAGATAGGCAAATGTGACAGCCATCTCGGAACCCAAAGCTGTCCTGCCTGTTTAAATTTTTTTTTTTTTTTTTTGAGAAAAAGGCAGAACTTTAAGGCCAGGAACTTTAAAAACATGCATTATGAATTCATATATGTCTGATGTGATTAAAAAGTATAATTGGAGAAAGATTTATCTCCTATGTTAGTCATACTTTATTATATGTCATAATTAATTAAAACATGTTCCATAATTCTTAAAAAATACAAGTTTAGGTTTTAGATACCCATGAAAATATCTTAATCACAAGAGAGTATTTATCTTTACACTAAGTGGCAGACAAATACAGCAGAGAAATTTGTCATTTAATACAGAGAACAGATCATATCCAAATTTAATTTCATTTTAGACTTCAGTGTAACCTGATTAATTAACAAATATGTGCTTCATATAGTTCCTTAGGTCATAAGTGTCCTGGATCTCATGTTTCTTTTTATAAGCAGGAAGGAAAAGAATTATAATATAGAAACTGAATAAATAAAATAACCTTTATATCCAAATGATTTACTTTTTGTAGTTTTCCTCTAATCAAGGCTAACTATGTTCTTAAGTGGAGAATTCAATTTCTGATTTTATATTTCTTTTTTTTCCTAGGTGGAACAGTCCTCATTCCTTCAACCATTATTCCTGTTATATAGTTTCAAGATCCGTTGTTGCCCTGATTATTTTCCTCGGAAAAAGACTCATTTTGTTTATAACCGTTTTAGCAGATGCTGCTGGTAAGTCCCACCAGATTCCTTAGGAACTTATAGTTCCCATTCATAACAGGTGTCCTAAGGCAAGCACCTGCAATTCCCAGATACGGGCTTTCTCTGTCTAGTACTTCCTAAGTCTCCTCCAATATCATCTACTTGACTCAAATCCTAGTCTTATGGTTTGCTTCTGGGGAAACTTAACCCGGATCACCCCTTTATTGCCACACCGTGTTGCAGGATATTAGTTCCCTGACCAGGGATCCACCCATGCCCCCTGTTGTGGAAGCATGGAGTCTTAACCACTGGATCGCCAGGGAAGTCCCCAGATCACCCCTCTTAAAATATCCTACTGTGTACTTTGCACTCAAGTATAGAGTGTTTTCTTTACTTGAATCTTGAGAGGCAGGCAATATTAAGATATCAAAGAGTTTTGGGTAAGCCATGTTAAGATTTTTTTTTTTTTAATGACTGTAAAGACAAGGAAAATTATTTAAGGGTTTTCCAGCAATGGAATGGTAAGAGCAGATGTGCTTTGTGGAGGCTAGATTTGAGAAAGGCAAGACTTGGGGTGGATATTGACTTAAGAGTGTGCTCCTGTGGTCTAGGCAAGAAATGGTGGCTGATTCTGATGATAGAAGCACTTAATAACTACAAAGCATAGGGTGTGGTTTTGAGAGATATTTATGGAATAGAATTGACAAAACTTGGTTACTGGTATTAACTAGGTGTTGAAGGTGAGGGTGTAACTGGATAAATGTTGGTGCCATTTTTCTTCTTAAGGAAAGAGAAAGTTTGGGGAATCGGGAGAGAAGCTCTTGTTTTTAACATGCTGTATTTGAGATCTGTGTGTGAGCCTGGAAAAGCCTATGCTGTTTTAGAGGAAATGTAAATAAAACATGTTTATGAAGCTGATATATAACTTTCATTTTATTTGTTCCAAAGTGTCTTCCACTTTCTCTCTGTAGCATCTGTCACCTGTGTCATTTTTACATTAGCAGTGTTTGATATTTTCTGGTTACTAAAAATTATATCATGATGTAACTATTTGGACTAATTTCCATTTGCATATCAGTTTATACCTCTTAGGTCCCCAGAGACTAGGTAGGGCATCAACAAATGTGAAGCTTGTATCTGTAAGACTTTTTTTTTCATTTTCAATGACTTTATTGAGAACATTTTGCAAATTAGATTTTACAGTTTAATATTTTACAGTTAGAAATTTTATCTGCTACTACATAAGTTGCAAACTTTTCAAAACATTACAGAATGTTTGAAATTTCTTTAGATTTTTTGGATTTCTTTGGATTTTTCTGTTCCTTGTTCAGCTCCTGATATATATATATAATTATTTACTGGAGTATAGTTGCTTTACAGTGTTAGTTTCTGCTGCATAGAAAAGTGAACGAGCTATACGTATACATATATCCCCTCCTTTTTGGATTTCTTTCCCATTTAGGTCACCAAAGAGCACTGAGTAGAGTTCCCTGTGCTATACAGTATGTTCTCATTAGTTATCTATTCTATACATAGTAGTGTATATATGTCAATCCCAGTCTCCCAGTTCATCAAACCTCCCTTTCCTCCCTTGGTGTCCATACGTTTGTTCCCTACGTCTGTGTCTCTATTTCCACTTTGAAAATAGGTTCATCTATACCATTTTTCTAGATTCCACATATATGCATTAATATGTGATATTTGTTTTTCTCTTTCTGACTTACTTCACTCTGTATGACAGTCCCTAGGTCCATCCACGTCTCTGCAAATGGCACAATTTCATTCCTTCCTATGGATAAGTAATATTCCATTGTATATATGTACACCTTATTTATCCATTGCTCTGTTGATGGACATTTAGGCTGCTGTCATGTCCTGGCTAATGTAAATAGTGCTGCAATGAACGTTGGGGTGCATGTATCTTTTTGAATTATGGTTTTCTTAGGGTATAAGCCCAGGAGTGGGATTGCTGGGTCATATGGTAGTTCTATTTTTAGTTTTTTACAGAGCCTCCGTACTGTTCTCCATAGTGGCTGTATCAATTTACATTCCCACCAACAGTATAAGAGGGTTCCCTTTTCTCCACACCCTCTCCAGCATTTACTGTATGTAGATTTTTTTTATGATGACCATTCTGACCGGTGTGAGGTGATACCTCACTGTAGTTTTGATTTACATTTCTCTAATAATTAGTGATGTTGAGCATCTTTACATGTGCCTCTTGGCCATCTGTATGTCTTCTTTGGAGAAATGTCTATTTAGGTCTTCCACCCATTTTTTGATTGGGTTGTTTATTTTTTTGATATTGAGCTGCAGGAGCTCTTTGTATATTTTGAAGATTAATCCCTTGTCAGTTGCTTTATTTGCAGATATTTTCTCCCATTCTGAGGGTTGTCCTTTTGTCTTGTTTATGGTTTCCTTTGCTATGCAAAAGCTTTTAAGTTTAATTAGGTCAATGAATTTGGTAAAGTTGCAGGGTAGGTAAAAAATTAATACACAGAAATCTCTTGCATTCCTATACACTAACAACAAAAAAAACAGAGAGAGAAACTATGGAAACAATCCCATTTACCCTTGCAACAAAAAGAATAAAATACCTAGGAATAAACCTACCTAAGGAGGCCAAAGTACTATACTCGGAAAACTATAAGATACTGATGAAAGAAGTCAAAGACAACACAAACAGATGGAGAGATATACCATATTCTTGGATTGGAAGAATCAACATTGTGAAAATGACTCTACTACCCAAAGCAATCTACAGATTCAATGCAATCCCTATCAAACTACCACTGGCATTTTTCACAGAAATAGAACAAGAAATCTCACAATTTGTATGGAAACACAAAAGACCCCGAATAGCCAAAGCAACCTTGAGATAGAAAAATGGAGCTGGAGGAATAAGGCTCCTGGACTTCAGACTATACTACAAAGCTACAGTTATCAAGACAATATGGTACTGGCACAAAAACAGAAATATAGATCAATGGAACAGGGTAGAAAGCCCAGAGATAAACCCATGCACATATGGTCACCTTATCTTTGATAAAGGAGGCAGGAATGCACAGTGGAGAAAAGACAGCCTCTTCAATAAGTGGTGCTGGGAAAACTGGACAGCTACATGTAAAAGAATGAAATTAGAACACTCCCTAACACCATACACAAAAATAAGCTCAAAATGGATTAAAAACCTAAATGTAAGGCCAGAGAGTATTAAACCCTTAGAGGAAAACATAGGCAGAACACTCCATGACATAAATCACAGCAAGATCCTTTTTTACCCACCTCCTAGAGAAATGGAAATAAAAACAAAAATAAAGAAATGGAACCTAATGAAACTTAAAAGCTTTTCACAGAAAAGGAAACCATAAACAAGACCAAAAGACAACCCTCAGAATGGGAGAAAATATTTGCAAATGAAGCAACTGACAAAGGATTAATCTCCCAAATTTACAAGCAGCTCATGCAGGTCAATATCAAAAAAACCCAAGCAACCCAATCCAAAAATGGGCAGAAGACCTAAATAGACATTTCTCCCAAGAAGATATACAGATTGCCAACAAACACATGAAAGAATGCTCAACATCATTAATCATTAGAGAAATGCAAAGCAAAACTACAATGAGATATCATCTCACACCAGTTAGAAGGGTCAACATCAAAAAATCTACAAACAATAAATGCTGGAGAGGGTGTGGAGAAAAGGGAACCCTCTTGCACTCTTGGTGGGAATGTAAATTGATACAGCCACTATGGAGAACAGTATGGACGTTCCTTAAAAAACTAAAAATAGAACTACCATAAGACCCAGCAATGCCACTACTGGGCATATACCCTGAGAAAACCATAGTTCAAAAAGAGTCATGTACCACAATGTTCATTGCAGCTCTATTTACAATAGCCAGGACATGGAAGCAACCTAAGTGTCCATCAACAGATGAATGAATAAAGAAGATGTGGCACATATATACAATGGAATATTACTCAGCCATAAAAGGAAACGAAATTGAGTTATTTGTAGTGAGGTGGATGGACATAGAGTCTGTCATAGAGAGTGCAGTAAGTCAGAAAGAGAAAAACAAATACCGTATGCTAACACATATATATGGAATCTAAGGGGAAAAAATGATTCTGAAGAACCTAGGGGCAAGATGGGAATAAAGATGCAGACCTACTAGAGAATGGACTTGAGGATATGGGGAGGGGAATGTGTAAGCTGGGAGAATGTGAGAGAGTGGCATGGACATATATATACACTACCAAATGTAAAATAGATCACTAGTGGGAAGCAGCTGCATAGCACAGGGAGATCAGCTCGGTGCTTTGTGACCACCCAGAGGGGTGGGATAGGGAGGGTGAGAGGGAGGGAGACACAAGAGGGAAGAGATATTGGGATATAGCTATATGTATAACTGGTTCACTTTGTTTTAAAGCAGAAACTAACACACCATTGTAAAGCAATTATACTCCAATAAAGATGTTAAAAAAAGACAACTAAACAATAGATGGATAAATTATTTTCTATGATAGGTGCCGATATGTTTGGAAAAAATGAAGGAATAAATCAGGGTAAGCAGAATGAGAGGATGGTGGTAAACGTGGGAGTAGGGAGAGAACAGTTAGTAGTGTTAAGATAGGTCTGCTTGAAAAATTGAGGTCCGTGCAAATGTTTGTAGGAGGTAAGTGTATTTGTTACCTAAGAGTACATTTAGAGGAAGAGTGTTCCAGCCAGAGCAATCAGCTAGAGCAAAGGCCCTAAGATGGGAATAGACCTGGGATAGCCAAGGAACAAGAAGGTCAGTGGGCTGGAACAGGGTGTGCATGGGGGAACCAGGGTGTCAGTTGATATAGGGTCTTATAGATATTGTAAGAACTTTAGCTTTTACTATGTGTGAGATGGGAAAATGGCTAAGAGCAGAGCAAAGATATTTTCTGATTTATATTTTCAAAGGCTCACACAGGCTTCTTTACTAAGAATAGACAATAGATGGTCTAGTGTGGAAGCAGAGGCCCCTTAGGAGGCTTTTACAACGGCCCAGGTGAGAGATGGTGGGGCCCTGAGTCAGCATGATAGTGATGGAAGCAATGAGAAGTGGCTGGACTCTAAATATATTTTGAATGTAGAGTCAAAAGTATTTGCTGTTGGTTTTGCATGTGAAATGTGAGAAACAGAAAAGTCAAAAGTGACTTTAAGGTTCTTAGGCTGAGCAAGTAGTAGGATGAAGTTGCTTTTTACCAAACAGGGAATACTATAGAACAGTAAGTTTTGGGGGTGGGCTGAAAGATCAAGAGTTCAATTGTTGCTATGCTAAGTATGAGCTACTTATTAAATAACCAAGTGGTTAAAAATAGAGTAATGCTGAGTATATGAATATGATAACCCACACTCTAGTTTTTTACTCATCATTGATTCATTTTGTTTTGTTCCAAATAAATGGCAGTATATTTATAGCAGAGGCTCAAGGCAATATCATTATAAACCTGACTCAGTGAGACTAGGTGTCCTGAAAGTTAATATACAGAAGGCGGACTGGAGGAACTCACGGAGAATAATTCATATTTATAGAAGAGGCAAAGGAAGCAAACTTGACCCAACATCAACTTGCAGAATTGGCCCAGTAGCAGACTTGGCCCCAGAGTGGCAATTCCAGCCACAGAATGGTGTCCATCTCTCAGATTTGTTCCAAGTCTGACTTCTTCCCTCCTTACTTCCTTCCATGGTAGGCTCATTTTTGGATATTATGAGAATGAGGGTTGTGAACAAAAAGTTAAAGGATTACTTCCACTAAAGTCTCTGTAAGGTATTAGGACAGAAGAGATTATTACGTTGGTTCATTTATGACAGATTGTTATGGATGAGAAAAGGGATCCATTTCTCCTCATATTAATATAGAATACTGAGTAGCTTTTCTACCTTGGTATTCACTATATCAGCACCAGCAGCGAAGGCCATAATAAGAAGTGCTAGCAGTGTCAAGTACAGGGGACCTGAGAACTGTGGTACCCTGTGGAAGTGGTAGCTGAGTCTAGAAAAGATGATGGTGCCCAGTCACAAGGTAGATGTTATGTACTGAATGTTATTGTCTGCCTCAAATTCATATTTGGTATCCTAAACCCCAATGAGGTGGGGTTTTGGGAGGTATTTATGTCTTGGGGGTGCAGCCCTCACCAATAGGATTAGCATTCTTATAAGAAAAGACACAGAGACATGATCTCTCTCTCCACCGTGGGAGGACACAATTAGAAAATGGCAGTCTTTAAAACCGGAAGATGGCCTTCACCAAGAATTCAAGCATGCTAACACCCTGATCTCAGACTTCCAGCCCCTAGAACTGTGAGAAATAATAGTTTGTTATTTAAGCCACCCGTTTTGTAGCACTTTGTTGTAGCAGTCCAAACAGACTAAGGCAGTAGATCCCCAGAATTGTAGGAGATTCACAGCAGTACTTAGGGTATGTGATTGTATGTGTGTGTGTGGTTGTGTGTGTGTGTGTGTGTGTGTGTGTGTGTGTGTGTGGAATATGAAGACTGTTGGGTACAAAATAGCAGATGGGTTTGAGAACCAGAGAAATATGTTTTTTCTATCAAAGTGATTTGATTTTGGCCTTAGTCGGGGGTGGACTAAAAGAGTGAGTTTACATCACCTTTTGCAAAAAAGATACTATATTTTTGGTCACCTTGGTTATTTAGCATAGGATGCTACTGAAACAAAAATCGTTAGCCTCATTTCCAAATGTGCCTTTGGGAAAGAATTATTAGGAAAGAAGTATTAATGAGGTTCTACTTTGTGTAAGTGACTCCTATAGATGCTTTACATAAGCTATTTCATGACAGAAGCTACAATTGACTCAGTGAGTCCTGGACTATTATATTGTTGAAGGAAGGACTTGATTATAAAGATGATGATGATGACAGCAACTATTTTACAGAGGAATTTCTAAGGCATATCCAGTTTGTTTTACATACATTATGCTGTTTAATCTTTACAGCAATACTATTAGATCGACATCATTACACACATTTTACAAATGAGGAAACTGAGAATCAGGTAGGTTGAGAAGTTTGCACAGTTACATGGTTAAGCTGCAAAATGGTTCTTCAAATCTAAACCCTTCTGACTTTGAAGTCCACATTCTAAACACTTAAGACAGCTATTGTTTCAATAATGCTACACAAACCATCCCAGAATTCAGAGGCTTTCAATTACAAATATTTATTTTTCTCAAACTTGTATCTGTGGACCTGCTGGGGCAGCTCTGCTTCAGGCTGTAGGTCAGCAGGGTTTGACTCCAGCTTTGGGTATGGTTCATATTTGCTCATGTATCTCATTTTAGGTGTACTAGGAGTGTACTTTCATCACGGCCATCAGAGGTGTCCAGGTGACCACATATAGTCATCCCTGGTAATCCTAGGGTGGTGGGGAGATTCGTTCCAGCACCCTCTTCAGATACCAAACTCCAGGGATGCTCAAGTCCCATAGTTGGCCCTCCATATTGCATCTGTCAATTCAACCAATCACAGACTGTAAACATTTTGCTTGAAATGTGGTTGGTTGAATCAAGGGATGTGGAACCCGTGGATATGGAGGACCCATTGTACAGTTTTTTCTGCTTGTGTCACATCCACAGACATTTCAAAGAAAGTCACATGGTCAAGCCAAATGTTACAGGGAGTGAGGAAGCATCCCCACAGTGGGGAGAACTGTAAAATTACATAGCTAAAAGAATAGACTGATGATTTTATAATACAGAAGGAGCAAAGAATTGAGATCAATAATCCAGTTTACCACAGTACTACATCACACTACTTTCCCGTTGAAAGGAAATTTATCACTGCTTCAAAAGAGTCATTCTAACTATATTATCCACTGATAGTGTTTTGAAAATGTTATCTTTCTAAATGAAGAGCTGCATCACACAAAATATTAGATCTTAATACATGCTTGAAAAGGTTTTGATGAAAGTAGCCTAGTTAACTGGCAAGTGCAAAGACATAATTTCTACTTCCATTACTTATATGCATTTCTCTGTGAATAAGATTAAATTACATTTTAACATTATCACCAGTGTCCAAGTTGGATCTCTTTATAGTTTCTGGACTTACTCCTCACCCACTCCCCATAATTACTAATTTCATGTACATGTGAATGTTTCTATAATACTGAGCTTTACTTAGTAAGCTTTTTCTATATGATAAGAAAACAACTGTTTAGTTCATCAAAATCAGAAAAACAATATGATCCAACAAATTATTTTGACTCATACATTCTAAACGTATTTTTGTTGATTGAGGCTTTTATTTTTCATCTCACGTGGTTATTATGACTTCACATAGACAGTGCTTTTAGTTTATGGAGATTCTGCAATTCAGTACTGCTGGTACATCATTTAACCTCCAAGTTCTATGATTCTGAAATCTTCTAGGAAGTAAGTTTAGTAACTCTGAATTATTGTTTATTTCAACCCTTCCAGATGGAAGTACATTCATCAACATTCACCTGGACTCTGAGGTTCTTTTCTTGAAAAATCTTCCAGCTGAGTCCCTAAGTGTTTGTAGAACCTTCCAAATAAGTCCAAAAGCATTTTAAAGGAGAGTTGTAGCATGAATTTTTGTTCTTTATTTGTATCTTTGGCTTTGTAAGGGGTCCTTTTCAAGAGTGCACCATGGTGGAGCTAGAGGTAGTTACAATAGAAGATAGTTTCTTGCAGAGAGAAAGCTTAGTTTAGACATTTCACTTCTTTAACATTTCTTTCCAACTTTCTATCAAAAGCATCCATTGGGGCGGGGGGCGGCTGTTAAAGCACATGAGGAATATGCTGTGAAAGACTGTCCACCTTTGATAGCTGAGAGCAAAAGTCAGTCGAAGATGGCCTTTTTTCCTATTATGTAGCTCAGCTGAGGAAGTTGCTTTTTGAACTTGGGCAACTTAGCTTCTTCAACCATACAGTCCTCTCAATAGCCCATATATGACAGCCCAGCAGGTGAATTATTTGCTTCTCATTGTAAAAACCTGCAAAGTTCACCGTGCAAAACACTCACAGTTAGTGGTGTGAAACTCACCTCCAAAAATTGGACAGCAGTCCTAGGGGCCAGGAAACAGGTCTTCTGTTCATTCTCTTTGAACCTGAGGACAGACTGGTTTAACTGTGCTCCTCCTGAGTGCTGGGCTCTGAGCCAAGGGCTCTGTGTATCAGCCTTATGAAGTAGGTAGTATTCTTAGACCCATTTTATAGGTAAGGAATCTGAGACTTAGAGAAATTACAATTTGCTCAAGGTCACACAACTATTAAGTGGAGGAATCAGGCTTTTGACTCTAAAATATGTTCATAACCACCACAACCTTCCTGCCCCTGTCTCGCTGTAGTTCACATTGGAAATGAATCATACACGGGCAAGAGGCCACCAAAAGTGATTAAATGTCTTAATTTTAAAACCTTTTATATATAATTGTGTGTGTATGTGTGCGTGTGTTTCTGTACCAGAACTAATTTGAGGAAAAATGTAAGGCTTTCCTAATTCCCCGAAATGTTTCAAGAACAAAGGTCTGGAAAAAACAGGGGCGTGGCCTAGAAATAAATAGCTTGTAGAGGCAAAACACTTGGATTCATATCCAGATTCCACCTTCCTAGATGACTGATCTTTGGAAAAATCACCTTATGTATCAGAGACTCATTTTCCTCCTCTGTAAAGCAGAAATATGTATATCTTGTCTTCGTGTGGAGTCAATGAGATAATACATGCTATAATATAGGCCTAATAATTGTGGGACTCTGCCAGTGTTAAGTGACTTCCATTTTCTGTAATAAAGTATGCCCTGTGTGTGTGTATGTGTGTGTGTGTGTGTGTGTGTGTGTGTGTAGAAGAAAGAGGAACTGTTTATCCCATCGTTTTGACTAGAATGTCAATTTGACTTTTATAAAATATTTTATAACAAATGATTCCTGCTGGAGTTGATCAGTGACCCATATTAACAATAGGAAAACAGTGGAGAAAAATGTTTACACCATTGCTTAATAGAATTTTTCATGGACCACATTATATTAGTTATACATTGATACTTATGAGATTCTAATATGATTGCCTTATAGTAGACCTCTTATTTGCCAAATTTACCTCACTTGAGTTTTTTTAAAAGACATCATTGTTATAAGTTGTTTATTTATTTTTTCACTAGGTAAAAGAACAACTCTTTTATATAAAAGTTTATATTGGGAAAGAGCAATAATGATACTAAATAAAACTACAGCCTTTTCCATGTATTTGACGCTGCTAAGCATTGTGGCTTTTTTGATATTTCCAAAAGAAAGAAAAATTCAACTCTAACTTAAATTAGAAAACTACATATTAGCAAATGCATATAGTTATCTAGAGCTAGTCTAAAATTATAAAAACTACATGACAGTATTTTTAATTTATTTGGGGACACATTATATCAGCATTTCCTGTAAAGAACATGTCCTTTCTCATTAAAAACCAATAGTTTTGTGAGTCAGACTTAAATCCTTTCTAGAGTATTGTTCATTTGACTCTTAGAAAGTGGGGTAATGTGTTGGGCCATAGAAAATGCTATAGATGGTTGAGGACTGAGATGCATTTGGCAGAATAATTTTGGTACCTAGATTATTCACTAAGCAGTCATAAACGACTGAAGGAATTGAAAGAAGGACTCTAAGGTGTCTGCTATTCTAGGTGATGGGAATTGTTGAGAAGGGGATGAAGAGGTCCTTTTATGGACCTTATATGTAGCCAAATCAACTTTCACAGATTTTCTCCTCCGTTTAATTATGGGGCTGACATTACATCTTCCATCTGCATAAAGGTTGTACAGGAGACTGTGATGCAACTATCTACATTATATTTTTTGCTTTATTTTAATAATACAGAGGTCTGACCTCATGTTAAAATAATAGAAATTAGCATCTAACCATAATTTTGGTTAATCCGGAAAGTTTCTCTGTATGCTAAAAGAAAAAAAGAAACTCTTTTCTTAAAATTCCCAAGACTGATTCATGTACTGGACAAGTCATTTAATTTGGTATATTTCATTGACCTTGACAAAATAGACCTTTAAATACCACTAAAAATCCTTAGCACTGGGCAGCTCTTCAGGAATTCAGGGTTTAGGACTTATTTAATTTTTGGAAAGAGTTTCTAACATGTCAGCTGAACAGATTTTCCATTCTGTGTTTTTGATCTCATAAAATCAGATTGCCCATAGCTGTGTTTTTGATCCCATAATTTCTTCTTTCACATTTATAGCTGTTTCCTGGCAAGGTTTGGGTATCTGTCTATTGCACCTGATTCATGGGCACTTGGGCTGACCTCAGAAAGGACAGAGTGAAATTTCATAGAGCACTTTGGCATGTCTCTCTCCACCATTTCTCATAGACTCTGGACGTAGATAATTTGTTAGGCACAGAATGTGCAGAAATATAAAGAGGACTGGCTGATGAGATAGTGCATCAGGAGACATTATTATGTGTGGGCATCTGATGGAAGATTTAGGATGCCAAAGAGTTTGGAGTTGATCTGATAGCAGAGAGGAAGTCCTTGAGTAAGGGAATAATGTAATGAAAACTACATTTTATAAGAAGACCTTGATATAGTGTCTTGAATAAGCTAACATGGGAAAAAAGTAGGAAGCAATTACAAGTTATTATAGTATGGACAGGAGATAATGAGGTTTTAATGATTATTTTAAGATTTCTCTGTTTAAGTAAAATATGATTAAAGGTAGAAATAATATTCTTTTCTAAATTTGTGAACAACTGGAAAACATAAAGATTTAGATAGTCTTGAAAAAATTGAAGTAATGAGTTTAAGGTTGTACTAATTTTCACCTTCCATTGTCCATCCTAGATTTCTTTATGCTATACCTCTGTCTGTCTTGATTATACAGTTTCTGCCTGAATTGAATGATGTAGAAGTAATTTTAGGTTTCTGTAATTAAACATTTTTACCTGAAAGAGAAGTTTTATGTAATCCGTAGTAATACCTATCTATCTGTGTTTGTTTCTTTCACTAAAAATGGTTTAACATAACACATAATTAATCTTTACCAACAAAAATACAAACTATAAAATTTTGAAATATGAATTTTATCCAGTTATACATTCATCATCATCTATTTGCTCATTCATTCAGAAAATATTTATATTCTTAATAACTTGTAATTAGCATTTATCAAGCATTTCAGGGTGACTTTGAAAGGTAGATCCGTGTGGGTTTTGATCTTGTACTTCTGAGTTCCTCTTAGGATCCACTACTTCAAAATTCTCCCTGGTACTCTTAGACAAGACAATTGCAACCATATATACCACCTAGATTATACCCAGAAATTGAAATAGATTGAAAACTAACTCAAAAAAATACGTTAGGGTTTGTTATCTCAAATGGTAGTATGTTTCTCTATTTCTTGCTAAACAGAGACATATGTTCATTAAAGAAGAACAGTAAAACCCAGGCTACCTCTATTATTTCATATTAACTCTCTAGATCTGAGCTAATTTACTAGTCACTAACTAAATGTGGCTAGTCTGAATTGAGATGTGCTATATGTATAAAATACACAACAGATTCTTAAGATTAGTACAAAAGAAAAAGTGTAAAATATTTCATTAATAGTTTTTGTATTGATTACATCCTTTTTTTTTTTTTGGCTGAACCCTGTGGCTTGTGGGATTTCAGTTCCTCCAGAAGGGATTGAACCCAGGCTCCAGGCCCTCTGCAGTGAAAGTGCAGAGTCCTAACCACTGGACCACCAAGGAATTCCCTGATTACATCTTGAAATAATATTTTTGAAATAGTGAGTTAAATAGATATATTATTTAAATTATGTCATTTGTTTATTTTTAACATAGCTACTAGAAAAGCTAAAGTTCAACATGTAACTCACATATTTTTACATGACAGCACTACTCTATATTAAATATTCTTGTGAATAGTTCTACAGATGAGTAGGCCTATGAAAATTCTATTTGCCAGATTTTCTTTGGCTTTGTCCACAGTAAAATACCACATTTGTTGGAGTCCACATCTATTCTACCAAAATACTACACTAGTGATTTCCCATATCATTAGATAAGAGAGTAGAAGCATCTGTTTGAAGTTAGTACAAATGTGTATTTCTATGAACACGAAACAGAAAAAAATGATAGGAAGGAGAGGCAGCTATTCCCACTTTTTAAAAAGAATCACTGATTCATTTCTAATTGACATGCACTTGCTCTGTCTTGCCAGCTCTATCTCAGTGCAATGCATTTGAGATGATTATCCTTGAGGATGGTTCAATCTGCTAAACGTCATCACATTTCACTAAATTCAGTGAATCTTGAGCAATGTACTTTGATCTACATAATCTCAGTAATAAAAAACCTGAGGCCCAAGAGAAGAAAATCTTCCTCTTCCTTTCTTTTATTTTTTTCGACCCCAAATTTATTCCAGTTGCTTTCACCTGATGAGATACATGTTGGAGCAGTCAATGCTTTCCCAGGGTAGACGAGTTGTCAACTCAGCCTCCACCTTTGCCCCAGACTATGGCAACACAGACAAGTATTGTAGGAAGGTTGAACTGACCTCAGTGACACCAGCCTTAAAAGGGAAACATGGCAACTTTTATTGAGTATCTACTATGTGCCAGGCACTGAGGGCTATTTACACACATTCTGTCAATTAATCCCTATTCCAAGCTCATGAGAATGTTTAATATAATAAAATGATATTTTTAATATTCCCAAATATCAGATTGCCTAACTAGCAGTGATGGAGCCTAGATTGGAAATCAGCTATCTTTAAGTCCATTCATGATTTTTCAAGTTATTATTTAGCTAAGAATGCATCCTCTGTTTCATTAGTTATTTGTCATCAATAAATTTATTAATAGACCCTCTTTTGGGTTTATTTATTATTTGCACTTCTTCCCCAACAATAAATAAGTTAGGATTAAAAAAACAGATTATCTTACCTTATACTGTCTCACAATTACTTTTTAAGTAACATTACTTATAATTTATTCACATTTCACTAAATAGACTTCAGGATTGACTTTTACTTATCTTGAACAATTTCTGGTCATTTGTAAACTGTTACTTCTTTAAAAATAATGCCTGGGACTTCCCTGGTGGTCTAGTGGTTAAGACTCCACGCTTCCAATGCAGGGGACATGGGTTTGATCCCTGGTTGGGGAACTAAGATCCCACATGCTGCGGAGCAGCCCAAAAATAAAAACGAAAAATAATGCCTAACTGGTATATACGTTTTTAACTAAATGCCAGGAACAGTTTTCAACACTTTATATATATATATATCTTCTCATTTAATTATTTGCCAAATCCTATGATGTAGGTACTATTATTATCCCCATTTTACAAATATTGGAGGTTAATGACTACTAAGTAGAAGAGCCAGAATCGAGACCAGGCAACTTACTTCCAGAGTTTACATGCTAAACTTCTATGTTATTCTGTTATTTTCTAATTAACGGGTTACCTACTCTTTACAGTTCTCTCTTCAGAAATACTTCAGTTTATTGCCAGTTTCCATTTCCCAGGAAGAATAATAGAACCAATCAGAGAAACATTGTGGAAGATGAACTGAATTTAAGTAGTTAAATTTTGAAACAGAAGCAAATATTTAGATTATTTTTAATGTTTTCTTATGCATCTATATTTTGTGAATTACATATATTCTTTACTATAAGTATTCAGCAAGAATTCAAATTCAATTCAAATTTACCTAGTCTTGACTTAAATTAATGGTAAAACTATTGAGGAATTCTTGTACATTGCCAGTGGTTGGTATTTGCACTTTTCTCTGGGTCTCCCATCTTTCAGATCAAAAGACAGAATAGAATACAGTAGTGGAAAGACAGAATCCCCAGGCACAGTCTCTGCCAAGCGTGAACACATCAGTGACAGTGTTGTGACAAAAGTCTCATCTAAACCACTAAGATGTTTCAGTATTAAAGTTGAAAACACCAAATGGGAAGGAAAATGGCAGGATATTCTGAGTTTAGACAGTATATAAAGGCTTCTCAAGGTGAATCAGGCACGCTGAATTTTCAGCTCTTTTTAAAGACGTCTTCTGTACCATATTTGCAGAGGTATTGCACACAACATTCATTCAGTTGACCAGTTTTGCTTAGTTTGAACCAGTTCTTTTATCTACTTTAATTCCTTTGACTAGTTGACGTTCAAAATGTGCATCAGATCCGCAGTAACTTTGAGCAGAGATTTCTCTTTACTTTCATAAAATGTACCTCAAAGTTTATTTAATAAAAGCCTTTAAGGCTTTCAGTGGCATTAAGAACTTTGTTTTCAAAATGTACAGTAAATTGCACAGAAAATGGTCTTTAATTTTTCTGATCTAATTTTGGAAATAATTTCCTGAGTATTTTCCCCATTGTTCTGAGGATATGTGGAAAATGGTGCAGAATTTAACAGATGAAAGGACTTAATGTAAAGCCTATTTCCTTAATGTTTCTGTGCTTTGAAATGTCTTAACATTACAGCTATTTTTTGTATTGAAGTGTGATGTATGAAATTTTAATTCAAATGTAACAGTCCTCTAATTTGACTTTCTTTCTATTGTGAGTGTGTATTTGATGAAAGTAAAGGCAAAGCAGCTTAAAGTATATACTGTTCTGAAATTTGGTTGTTATATTGATAATGACAATCAGCTTCTGTATTTGTCAGAGAACTGAAGGTTTAATTGCCAAGTTGTGATTCAAACAATTCTTCAGGTTTTATAACATTTATACTAGTTTTTGCCTGTTCCTGGAGTTCAGGTTATCTCTCCTATTCAGTTTCAGTCCCCACTAAACACATTTGGGTGTGTATATATTATCAGGCAGCTATAATCTCTCTACTTCTGTGCACCTACAAAGCAAGATCATAGAACAAGCTTAACTACCTAAAAACAGTAAGGAAGCATTCAATCTATAGACTAGAGGTGCTGTACCATCATTCTGCTAAATTCCAAAACTTCAAAATATCTGTGCAAATAAGCAAACACGTCAACAACATATCATAATGAAATTACTGCATTTTTTCTCTTTTCTTTCCCTCCTGAAGACTCCCATGTCACTTGGTTTAAAATTTTCCAATTTCGGCCTTCTGCATCTTGATATATCCTTTGCAGTGACCTGGAAAGCACAGTATGACCTGACCCCTGCCTACCTCTTAGAACGTATCCCTGTGATTCCCCCACTGCTCACTCTGTCAACACATTGACCCTCTTTCTGTTCTGACTGAGGGTCTTGGCATTGGTTATTCTTTCTAGCCCGAACATTTTCGCTTAGATCTTCTCATACCTAAGTCCTTCTTACCATTCAGGTTTCAGCTCAAATATTACTTTCTCAGGGAAGTATTATATCTCTACTCACTTTGAAGTAATTGCCATCCCTACCCTAAATCACTTTAAATGATCTTGTTTATTTCCTTATTTTCTTTCTTCTCTCATTATATTCAGTTCCATGAGCTCAAGAATCTTATAATTTTTGTTAATCCTTATATTTCCTTATACTTCCTGGTACTAGGAAGTGGATAAATGGATAGAATAAGCACAACACAACTTACACTTTACATAGTGGCTAGATGGATCTGCTTTGTATTTGGGCAGGATTTGTGTAAAAGTTGTAAAATAGCTTTCATCAGAGGAGACAAAAGAAGATAAATGGCTTTCAAAAGGACTGCATTCATTAGTGAATGAGGAGCTAACAAGTCTTCTTTTTTGTTTTTAAGATATATATTTTTTTAAATTGGGGTACAGTTGTTTTACAATGATGTGTTAGTTTCTACTGTACAGCAAAGTGGAGTTCCCAGTGCTATACAGCAGGACAAGGTTTCTTAAATAAAAATTTACAAAACAGTTCTAAGGCAAAAGGAGACAACTTTAGTCACATGGTAGCACCTCTGAAGATTAAAGGTGAAATGAAATTAGACTAATTGCATGAAGGAGTTTCTTTGTTTGATGGTAATCATTATTTGGAATCACCTACACACCAAATCTATCTTACTAGATTTCAGGAAGAGAAAGACAATTACTTGGGCACAAATCCATTTTCTTCCTTTCTTACCGTAAAGCTTCAGTGCTTTTGGTTTGATAAATTGCCTAAACTACCTGGCTGGCTTGAAGGGAAAGTTATGTTTTTACATTTATATTAAACAAAAAACTTGGGCTTTAAAAATAAATCATCACATCTGATGGTACTACCTCTCTTTCATTTGTTTGCTATCAAGTGTGAGTTAAAGGTTACATGCAGAACAATCCCAGGAGAGCAATTTACACTTCAGGTAGCAGTAAAGCCCTGTAACCAATAACCATCACAAACAGAGGAGCTGTCAAAGACCAAATTTATTACTCCCATCCCCAGAGTCCTTTTGTTTTCAGAAGACACTGAAATATGTTCTCTTTTCTTAGCCCCCGAGAATTTCAAAGAAGTCCTTTGACCTGTCTTTTGGCACCATACAATAAATATAGAAAATTCCCCAACACTGCCTTAAGATCACATATTGGAGGAAAGAGAGTGGGCACACAGATGTTATACGGAGTGACAATAACTTTATTGTCTTAACGCTTTTAAAATTTGGTGCAGGGTGTGGACTCAGCATAACTTTTTTTTTTTTTTTTTTTTTTTTGCGGTACGTGGGCCTCTCACCGCTGTGGTCTCTCCCGTTGCGGAGCACAGGCTCCCTACGCGCAGGCTCAGCGGCCATGGCTCACGGGCCCAGCCGCTCCACGGCATGTGGGATCTTCCCGGACCGGGGCACGAACCCGCGTCCCCTGCATCGGCAGGCGGACTCTCAACCACTGCACCACCAGGGAAGCCCAGCATAACTTTTGATAGGCAATGTTTCCTCATTATAAGCCTTTCCTAGGAAAATAATATAAACTGTGCCTAACTCACTCTGCCATTCCTGGCTTGGTGCTAGTGTCTCCCAGGGCCTGTGATTACTATGTACATTTAAGTTCATGGTGAATTTTTTCTAGCCTTTTCTTCAAAGTTTTACCTTTCTAGTCTTTCCAAGTGACTCTAATAATCAATATTCAACTTTCTAGCTGTGTGACTTTTAAACTTCCTTTAATTTTTCTGGACTTAAATGTTCTCATTTGTAGACTATTGCCACTGAAGGCATTATCCAGGATCTTTCCCAGCATTAAAATATAAAGTTAGAGTAATCAAGGAACTTCTCCACATGAGGCAGCTCCTTCTGACAAGATACTAGTAATATTAATATATGTAAACTGTATGTCACTTTTCATTCAGAAAGAAGTAGATTAACTGTTTTTTGATAACTTTTATGAGCAGTTTTTACTAAATCAAAGAAGGCTTTCAGGATAAAAGCATTATAAATGCAGCAAGGATTCTAGCTTGAGCACAAGCTGGTCTTTCAATATGGCAAACAGCAGTGAGGACAGGGGCTGAAATGGGAAACATTAGATTATGTTAACTGAAGAAGTGAGATGATCCTTTACAAAGAACTGGCCCTGAGGAAATCCATCAGGGAAATAAACTTTTCCCAGGAACAAAAGTTTTGGCAGCAGAGGAGAGAGCCTATTCTGAAGATAGTTGCAAATTTTTATTTGAAGTCATTCCTGATCTGTGGACCTATGTCTGTGTGTTAAGAATAAAAAGTGCTGTGATGAAAAATAGACTTGTTTTACTCAAATATGTAGACTACTGGGGCATAGCCCCTCCAACTTGTCCCCACCAGCAAAGCATAACAAAGAGGGTGGTCTTACTCCCTCCCCTCTATTACCACAGCAGTGGACCTTGAGGGCTTCGTATATTGATCGTGTTTTCCAGCAAGAGATGGCAGAGAAGGAATAACACCAAGTGAGAATGGATTTCCTCATGAGAATATGGAAGACATCTCCTAGGAACTCCTCAAATACAGCTGGGTGAAACTTCAATGGGTTGAAGTTCAGCCTTGGCCGATAATCTCAGAACCAGTGAAAATTTCAGTTGATACCATTACTTGGACCTCATTTGAACACTGTAGAAGCTCAGAGTTCTAATATAGACATGAAGCCCACTTGCCCAAAACCAGGAGGTATGAATTTAATGCAGTCATGTATGTTCAAAACTTACCAATAGGTATTCAGATCTTTGGAGAAAAATTTTAAATTTCCATCATTTAAATATTAAGTTTTCAGCCAACAGAAATTGGCTTTTAGCAATAATTGCATAAATGATGGCCCAGAGTAGTATGGCATCTAAAATATATGAAGATCAGTCATGAAATATATATTAGAGCAGATGGCTATGAGGAGAGCCAATCAGACAGAATAATAAACAATACAAATTTAGAAATTCATAGTTAATTACAGAAGATTAAGGGTGCTTAAAGGGTACGTAAATACCTAGGGACCTTCTCAAACAAAGGATTAGTATGTTGGTGCTATGCCATGCTCTCCTCTCCAACGTGGTGTTAGTGAAAGGACAGTGATGTGCAGAATAGATGAAAAGACTTCATTAGAATTCTATCTTTGATAACACAAATCCCTTGGTTCAACATACAGGGACAAAGTGTCATAAATTCTTGTGTAGTTTGGCCTGGGTATTCATCTCTTTTATTCTGCTCTATGCATTTGGATCCCATTAACTTCTAAAAGGACTTTCATGCACAGATAATAATAAGCACATTTAAGGGGCACAGTGACTTAGTGTACTTTATAGTCTTCAACTCTGGGAAGCACTGCTTTACAGAATGTTAATTCTCAAGGGCTTTGCCTTTAGCAGGTATTCTTCAATCAATATTTGTAGAATGAATGAAAAAGCTTGTTTGCAGAGAAAAACAAATTGTTTCCCCTTAGATTTAAAAGTATTTTACACTTATATTTCAAGGGTCACCTGCTAAATCTTATCCATTTTTCAAGATACACCTCAAATTAACATTTATATTCATCATCTATTCATTTGTTCATTCATTTATTTATTCAAATAGTCAATATTTATTGAATACCTATAGGGTTCTAGCTGTTTTGTTTGATACTGATAAATGAAACATAGTCTTTAAACTTGATGGATTCACTGTTTAGAGAGGAAACTAAATATGTAAATCATTTACATAGTACAATGAGAGAATTACTATAATAAAAATATGTACACATTCTAGGTGAGCATGAAAGAAGAAATTCTATCTCTGCTTAATTGGGGTGAAAGGAAAGAAAGTATCATGAAAGGAATCAGAGAAGATAACTCCTGAGCTGAATCTAAAATACGGCTTTGCAACCATGGGCTGCAGACCACATCTACCCATGTCTACTTCTGTAAATAAAATTTTATAAGAAAGCTATACCTATTCATTTAATGCAAAGTATATGCCTGCTTTCATGCTCCATGACAAAAAAATTGAGTAGTTGTAACTGTGACAGTATGGCTGACAAAGCCAGAAATGCTTACTCTCTGCTCCTTTATAGAAAAAGTTTGCTGACATCTGGTCTAAAAAAGGTTGCTTTTGCTTGGGCCAAGATTAGACAAAGTAGTATGTCCAGAGGCTTGGAGACATGATGAGAGAACATGGGTGTTTAGAATAAAGATTAAATGTTCAGGAGACAGTAAGTAGATCATTTTGTGAAGTGAAGGTGTCACAAAAGAAGCAGAGGAATAAAGATAGAAAGGTCATTTGAATCAAAATTATAGAAGATTTTAAATGTTGGTGACACTCTTTAAACTTTCTAGGGAGAACATAGCACTGATCAGGGGAATGTTTATAGTTCTCTAACTCAGCCTTTAGTGAGAAGATTCCATACATGAGAGTAGTTTCAAAAGAGGAGATTTGTGCTCAGGAAAAAGTGCAATAAAGTGATATTCTTTAGTTGTTGACTCATCTTTGGGATTATGCATTTTTAGGATGTCATGTGACAGGTATGGAAAGATAGGCCTGGGATTGCCTGTCAATGTGGGAAGAGTTTCTGGCCAGGGAAAATCCATATGAGAACCAGAATAAAGGAGGCATCATCTAGGGTACTTTAATTGGTCAAGTCTGGGCAAAGTTATCCTTGCAGTTTAAACATGAGCCAGGTCAGTTCATCATATAAGAGTTTAGGGACAAAACCTTGACAAGATATCCATTTGAGGATATAGGATTTGGGGGTCCTAGATCTTGCCTACCTGTCACCACTTTTCACTTCAGAGACATAAAAATAACAGAGGAAGCAAAGAGATGTATGCTTCCAACCCCCTCCTCCCCATACAAATGGTGTGTGAATCCAGAAGAATGGCTCTGAAACCAATTAGCTCACCAGAATCAACTGGAGGGCTTCTAAAAAGTGTACACTCCTGAGCTATACCCCAGACTTCATTCAAAATTTCTGAGTATGGATCCCTGAAATCTTTACCTTTCCAAAAGCCCCTTCGATGATTCTATGACTTAACCATTTTGATACAACATTTGGGAACCACTGATCCCCAAGATAGTGTCTATACAGCATCACATAGTCGACACTTGTGTCTTTTTCACACAACACTAGAGTTTTGCTATGTATATGCTCATTCACATGAGTAATGGAAAGTCTAAAGAAATAGGAGTTTATTTGATAACCAGTATAAGAGTCACTGGAAGTTTTAATTAGGGAGTGATAGGAACTTGGGAGTGATATGTTCTATGATTATTAATATGGCAGAAATGTATAGGTGGATTAGTGAGAACAAATGATTATGCATAGATTCAAGTCATAGAGTTGGGATTAATTTTAACCTCATTTTAATTTAAGCTTTTATCTATATAAGATTTCTTCCACAAATTTCCTAACTGATGGATGTTAGGGAAAAATCTAAATTCTTTTAGGAAACCTCACTGCTACTTGTGGAAGACCATGACACTCTTAGATATAATGATAGAAGTATCTTTCTTATCCCAAGCCAAAATGTGCCCCTGTATTTGCCACTCTGAAAGAAATCAATGTCTTCCATTTTAATTCACTTCTTATGCTTCTCCACAGCCTTTTCTTTTCCAATCTAAAATGACTAGTTTTCCAAGCAGAGTATGGTTTTCAAATTTCTATGGTCCATGACCTTTTGAACATACTTTAGAGCAATATTTCCCAAAGAATGCCCTTTGTGATACTATTTCTGAGAGCTCCATTTTTAAAAAGAAGTCCCATGGTCAAATTCATTGCTGAAAGACTGAAAAACATACCTTCTTAGAGCTTCACAATGCACACTAGCACAGGCATTTTCCAAGGGAAACTTCATGAAAGAAAACTGTTTTTAAAATGGCATATGTTTAATCTGGTATTTTTCAAACTCATTTGATCACAATAGACTTATTTTCTGTAACATAGTAATACTCCATTGAACACATTGCAATAAGGACTGCTGTGTGTTGCTGACATTCCTCTTTAAATGTCAGGTATAGGTAAAAAATGCAACATTCCAAATGTCACCTTATCTCTGCTGAGTTCAGAGTTTCTCTTTTTTAGATGTGAACACTGTGTTCTTCTTTGGAAATGTTCTTTTTAATATAGCCCATGACCACATCAGCATTTTTGAGTATTTGTATTATCCTATTGACTCACTGAAATTCTGGTCAACTGATGTCATTAAGGCTTTTCACATTAAATGCTGTCAAATTAGGTCATTCTTAGCCTCCCCTCTGCTGGATAAAATAAATAAATGAGAAAACATATTCTTATTAAAATTTGATTCGTTTAACCCCAGAATTTCATTTGTGGGAAATAATTTTAAATCTTGATTTGGTGAACTGATGCTCTCAGGGGTATTTCATCTGAAATATGTCTTCTACACTTTCATATCAGTCTAGGTCTAAGTGTCAAGTCATGTAGGACTTTCGTTTCTCTTAGACATGGATTTGTTTTTTATAGCACTCTTTGGCTATAGTTGCTTAACTAGCTGTATGTCCACTTAACTACAGATTCTTGGTTCTCATTTCTCTACTCACAATAGAATGTGGAAGATTTCCTAATGCCTGGCTGAAGTTGATGCACTAATTCCATATCACTCAATTCTAGCCTCTGAGGGGAGTGGCTTTTCTGTATTGTATTCCATGGAACCCCAGCCCTCTGGCTTTCATTCCTTTTTGGTATTATTGACAGAGATTCCAAGTATTATGTCTGGTCTAGTAGAAGGGATTAACATTTTGTCTTGCTTTATTACTACTCTATGTTTAGTACCCGTGATGATGTAACATGATGATGTGGAGAGATGTTTTCATGTATACTTTTTCCATTCAAGTAATGACATATGTTGATTTTAAAAAGAGACAACAGACACAGTGTTCATTGGAATTCTAATTTTGAGGTCTGCTAGTAAACATTTTGAATCGATTTGTGTGAAGTGTGTGTTAAGACACTCTGAAAATGAAAGTCACTATATCTAATTTTAAATAACTATAGAATTGACAGCCCAAATTTCTCTCTCTCCCTCTCTCATCAATAGAACTAGTAGTAGGAAGAGTAGGGGCCAAAATTTACTTGTGATGGAACCTTTCTCTCTAAATATATGCTATAAAACAAGAAGCATCATTGGAATTCTTTCTGACCTTTAGTTTCCCATGTGACAATGAAGAGTACAAAGGTTTGCACTTACAAGAACAACTTGATCTCTGGGCCTTAAAGTTGCACTTAGTTCTAGGTGAATATGACCCCAAACTATTTTACTTATGGCAAAAATTATCTTTTAAGGTCACTGCTGACCATTCAATATACTTTGGAAAGATACCTATGACCTACTCTTAAAAGGTATAATATCTGCTCCATTGTCAGATGCAGAAGTTATCTTTCCACTTTCCCCAGTCATCTTACATTACCAATGAGTGAATATGATGAGAAGAAAATGGTGACGAAAAATGCTGTTGTTTAAATTAAAGAAAAATCCACTTAAACTTCTCTAAACAGAAGCAAATTATAGGCTTTCAAGCTGAGACATAACCTGTCTATTTATCAGCTTAAACTGAAATCCACATGGAAGATGGAAAGGTCCTTGAGGATTTTGAGTAAAAGTCATCTTCTCATAAGGTGATTCCTTATAATCTTTTCATTAACTCTGTCCCCTAACATTACTAAGGATTTTTCTTTTAGAAGGAGTAGAATTTTAAAAAATTGAATATTACTTTGAGCATCCATATGTATCAGCTGCTTTTAAATATCATTCCTTAAATAGAGAACAGGATATAAATCTGTATTATTGGAATAAATGAACACATGTTATTAAATCTGGCTGATTTTTAAAGATGGAGTTCTGGTAATGTTTTCAGGAATGTTTTGTGAGATGATTCACTGACATAGGTAATTACCAGGTAAAAGGAGAAGAAACAGAAGAGTTGAAAGTGTGAGGAGTAATAGATGTGTTTGATCCCCAGCCTATAAAGGTGAACAGTGACTCAGCTTTAAGTGGTATTTGACTCTGTGTTTTTCTTTTAGTGATCCTGACATATTTTATGCTGAAGAGCACATACATCCATCTTTGCCTTCATGCAACTGGAATCTAGCCATGCAGAGCAAAGTATACAGTTTAAGAATAATTTATCAGAATATGATTCAGCATTACTGCAGCTATAAAGTAGACAGCAAAATTCATTGATTTTGATGAAAACAGATATAATAATTATAATTATTGCAAGTGATTTTTGTCTCAGAGGAGCATGTTTATGATAGATTAGATGTTGCAATAATCAGAGACATTGGCTTGATCTTGAAGACTGCATAAATGATTAATCTGATACTGATTCATAAAAGAGCAGTATTGTATAGTTGAGGGTGACTTTTCATTATGATGAAATGTAAAACAGGTGGAGATAAAATATAATCATGGAAACTACCTTGGTAATTATGAACAAGGAAGATCAGGAAGTAATATCCATATCCAGGACAAATCTCAAATTGAATGACTTACCTTCTATTTAACAGCTTAGGCCTCAAGAGGCCTTTTTATTTATTTATTTAATTTTTGTGGTACGCGGGCCTCCCACTGCTGTGGCCTCTCCCGTTGTGGAGCACGGGCTCCGGACGCTCAGGCCCAGTGGCCACGGCTCACGGGCCCAGCCATTCCATGGCATGTGGGATCCTCCCGGACCGGGGCACGAACCTGCGTCCCCTGCATCGGCAGGCAGACTCCCAACCACTGCACCACCAGGGAAGCCCACTTACCTTCTATTAAAAAAAAAAATTTATGACTAACCTTTTAAAGATTGAAAATAGATTGTTTTATTGGTTATCCACATATAAAATAATCTAGAGAGCAAAATTTTAAAAAAATAGTTTGTTGGGAAGTGCAAGTGTAATAGTGTTATACAATGAAGTTGAGATCTGTTCTGTAACCATTATACTAGGACCTTCCATAAACTGGAGATAGTTCTTGAATCAAAGGTGGATGGAATGTTAATGTAGCTTTTCCATAAATGCTTACTGTTCAATGAAAAAAAGATAATTTGAAAGGTCATAAAGACTGGTTTGTGAAGAACAGAAACTTTAAAGCAATTCTAGGGGAAAGGGCCTATATTCCTTGGTTATTTGTTTTCTGGATTTTTCTGTTCTTCACCTTCATATATCCAAATTTAAGTCAACTTTATTTATCAGTGCCTTTCAAAAGGAGAAACTTATTATATAAAATAGCATACAGAAAAAGATTTGGCAATAAAACATATAAATTTTAGAGAATAAGATTTTTCAATTAATTTTGTGATATGTATACTCAAATAAAATAAATGAGTATGCTAATGCAAATATGTTAACTTTCATCAATGTACACTGTTTTTGCTCTGGCAATCTCCAGTAACTTCTAGTCTATCCAACTAAGCATGTTGAGGACAATGATTTTCTGAACGATTTTGTGTCCTTCAAGATTTGTAGCACTGATTCTAAAGACTATTTACTATGTCTCTAAGACTAGGCATACAGGTGGTATCTAATAGGTACTTTTTGGGGACTGATTCATTAAAAAGGGATTAGTAGAATGCCTCCTTAGCATTGTTATTATTCCATTAATTTGTATTACTGTATTGCAGGAATAAAATGGCATTTTTTATTCTTTAAAAATCAATAATTCATGTTGGCTCTCTCCACGTTTGATTAGAATCAATTTCCTCTATCCTTCAGAGAGAAGTAATAGGAACACCATAGAAAATAATAAAATTTAGGGTAGTTCTAACATGATTTTTGGGTTTTGCTTTTGCTTGAGAACAGATTACACAGATTTTATGGATCCATGCAAACTATTTCTTTCAGTTATTCCTTCTTTCTTTATTCATTAAGTCAGCTCTTTACTAGGCACTTCTATGGGCCAGGCATGCAGTAAACATGAGATTTTTCAAGTAAGGCATGAATCCAGAACCACTACAGAAGAACGTGTGCTCTCCAGAATATTGATGAGGGGTCTTAAGGGAATTGAAACCGTAGAGAAGAGCCTAACACTGTGACCCAGGAGCAAGAGGCAAAGAAATTGTGTCAAGTTAGATATCTCATGGGCATGAAGCTCACCAAGCTCATGAACGGGTGCTTCATTCTGTTTTACATTGCAGCCATCACATTTTCCAGTTTCCAGACAGTCACACATGGTTAATTTTGCCTGAAGTGCTTGTTTCCCCTCTTCTTCCAAATAACTCCACATAATGCTTGTGTCTCAACCTAAGTTCCACATCTTCAAGGAGACCTTCATTGACCCCTTAGCCTAGCTTAGACTAAATTAAGCCCTCTTGATATATGGAAATGTCACCCTTTATTTCTTTTTTCTTTTCAATTTGACTACAATCATTCCATTTCTGAATGTTTGACGTCAATTTTTCTTGCTTCATTTTCCTTTTTTAAAGAAGACTGTATTAACTAGGATAGACTAGATTATGTTATACTAACAGTTAATTTCACAATCTCAGGTACATAATACAAAGAAGATGTATTTCTTGCTTGTGCTTTGTTTTTAGTGCTGGCAGAAGTGTGTTCAGCTTTACACAATCATTCAGACTCAGGACAGTCAAGGCAGGCTCCACGAAATATTGCAGACAAACCTACTAGAACAGTGTTGTAGTTTTTTTTAATTTATTTTTTGTTTGGTATATTTGTTTGTTGAGATTGTTTTGTTTGTTTGTTTGCTTGTTTTTAGTTGCTTGATCCAGGCAATAGTTCAAGGTCTTGTCATGATCCACTGGCTGGATATAGTCACATAATCCTGTTCAACTGGAATGGGATTGAGAAATGTAGTTCTCCTTGTGTCCTGAAGGGAGAAGAACCTGATATTGGTGAATGAAAGCAATCATCTTTGAATTGAAATCCCTAAAAAAAAAAACAATGGTGAGAAGGAAATGCTGTCCCAAATTAGGACCAAAATTGAGAGAGAATTTTTAACTATTCTAATTAGCTTTTGTCCAATTATACCGTGTACTACTAAAAGGATTTGCCTTGGGGATTGCTAATTCATTTTCAGTGGTTATTAAGTAATTGTTTGGAGTAGAAGAAGGTTAAGAGAAATTGAGAGGGGCAAGCATAATCCCTTTTCTGAAAATCTGTATGAAATGGAGTTCATAAACTATAAACTGATGGATTATTGCAGGGGTTGTTTATGGAAAGTTGCAGAAACTGTGGTCTACAGACAGGTGCGTGTCTGCAGAACGTTACTGCTCCACGTGATAAGTAGAGAAATAGAGAGAAGCATTTTGAAACTTTTGCAGACATTTGTCAGAGAATTTTACATCTATCAAATCTAATAATAATTTTAAAATATTAAAATAACTAAAAACGCACTTGCATTTTGTGTCTTTGCTTTTTATGTGATTTCATTTTTCTAGCCAATCATTTTTTATTGTATTTTACAAAAGTTTCAGTCCATGATAGATGGAAAAAAAAAAAAAAACAGTTTGGTTCATCACCACAGATGATTTGTGAAGCACTGGTTTGAGCACTTACCGAAGGATATGAAGGAAAGTGATCACTGGGAATTAGCCTGTGTTGATATACTAAGATAAGCAACTAATATCAGTCCACACATATTTTTCTTTTCAATAAATGATCTAGTAATGTTGGAGAAACACAGTACATTCAGTGTATATGGATTTTGGCACATTGACAAGTTTCTCACCTTTTTGGAAAAGTCATTGAAATATGGGCTAAGTACCAACTTTATTAAGTAGGTTATCAGTTAAATTCTCACAGCTGAGAGCACTGGTTTACATGTCAGTGTCCACCTCTCCAGTTGCCTCTCCACTCTTCCTGAACATGACTTCACCTTCGATGGCACATCTAGGTCCTCTTTACATTTGTAATCCCCTATTTTTCAATGGTACCTTTGCAACAGGTCTGAGGTGTGGAGAATGAGAAGTCAAATAAAGTAAGTTTTAACATTTAAAGGAAAAGATGGGGGAGACCTATGTAAAGCATACATAATAAAGCATATATACTTCAATGGACAGAATTAGCTGTGTAATTTGACTATCAAAATAATGAAAATAATCTTAGATTGCCTTTTTAGGAGATGTATTGACCTATTAATTTATATTCTACCTTTCTGCCAAACTGGATTGTCAGTTTACTATCCATATATCTTTAAAAATATCAAACTATTGAAATAAGTTCAGTATATTTTATTACATATTGTAGTATTGTAAGAGGTAGGTCTGAAATTTGTTTCTGAGCTATCTAGTAATCAGAACAAAGAGAAAAGTAAGAATTATGAATAAGATAAAAGTAAAGATTTTTTCCAGGAAAAACCAAACTTCTTCCCAAAAGCCATACGGAAATTGTGTGATATAGTGGTCAATGTCCACTAAAAAATATGTAAAATAAATATAATTTTGAGTTTATATTTCTTTTTCTTGCTGTAGCTCTTTGGTTGTCTGGTTTGAGCAAAATGTAACAAAACACATCTAAAGTAGGTTCTCAAGTTTTAAATTGCCTAAGGATTGTCTGGGGAGAGTCTGACTCAGCAGATCAAAGGTGGGGCTCAGAAATCTGTGTTATTAAAAAACATCTCAGTTGATTCTGATTCTCATGGTCCAGAGACCACAGTTTGAGAAACAGTGATCTAGAGGAGTCCTTGGCAATTTTCCATGTGGGTGGTTTATCACAATTGAGCCTTAGATAAGAATGGCTGCTATTTGTGATTCTGCTATTTGGAAAACATCTGGATTGCATAAATCAAATCTTGCTAATTCAGGAGACAGCCACATAAAATTTGACCTTAAATGCTTCCTCTTAAATGTACTTTAAAAGAAAAAATAGTTTTGCCCTCCAATGTATTTCTCTGGGCTCTCTGCAATCAATAAATACCATAAATGTAGAATTCTTATGAAAGTGAGAGAGCTTACACAGAAAACTTCACATGGAAAACACTGATATGAAGGATTGCCTGAGGAGTTTCCCAGGTATTATGGAATAATTATTTAAAATATTATCTTAAAGGTCAAATTGACAAATACCTACTACTTAAACCATTTAAAAATGAAGTTTTATGGTTTAGATCAGATTATTTAGAATATTTAGTAGTCTTTTATTTATTCTGTAGCATGGTTATATTGTGCAAGAAGTAAATGGGTAAATGGGCTAGTGTCTTTTTTTTTTTTTTTTTTTTTTTGCGGTACGCGGGCCTCTCACTGTTGTGGCCTCTCCCGTTGCAGAGCACAGGCTTCCGACGCGCAGGCTCAGCGGCCATGGCTCACGGGCCTAGCCGCTCCGCGGCATGTGGGATCTTCCCGGACCGGGGCACAAACCCATGTCCCCTGCATCGGCAGGCGGACTCTCAACCACTGCTCCAACAGGGAAGCCCTAGTGTCTTTTTTTTAACTGTAGTTCAAAGTAATGTGTTTGATAATAGAAAAATAAGTCATGTGCTTTGAATATTTTAGGTCCTTTGGCTGACCTAGCAGTACATGGCTGGGGGTGAGTACAAAATTTCTTAGAATTTGTGTTATTGATCCCCTGATAGGATGTTTGAACTAACCTCAAAAGAAAATATCAGTCACCTTCTTACAAGTCAGGTTAGTAGTAAGAATCATAGGATAAGATGAAAAGAGTATGCTTTGTGCAAAAGGAAATCTTTTGAAAGAAATTCTGAAAAGTTACATAAAAAAAGAATAGATTTCCTAAATAGTGGAATTTCTTTCAATTTTATTTATAAATATGAAATCAAATAATCCTAAGTCCAAGTTAATTCAAGTTTTTAAGGCTCCTGCACATGAGCCTATTAACTATACCTTTTCTAAAAGTTGCTTTATTTTATGAAGCACATTAACACAGCACACTAGAATCAATGTACTAAATATGGGACAATTGTTTTCCTTATATAAACATGCTGCCTAAATTGTGATGTCTTGAAGCATTAAACATTTTTACATGAAGTCCAAAATGAAAATCTTGTTTTATGGAGATAGAGATTGATAGTTTTTGTATATGAAATCAAAGCATCTTAGAGACAGAGAAAATCTTTTCACCCTCCTTCTCTGTTGCCTGTTAAACACATGTAAACACATTACCATCAGCAGCATCAATAGCAGTAGCCATGCCTCAAGGCAGAAATCCTTCTTACAATATTTCTTCCAGGTTTCATATACCCTTTGATCAGAAGTTTCAAAGATAAAGTTTCAACACTTTATATTATGTCTACTCTCTTGCTATGCATGTCTAATTGTTGAAAAGTTCTGAAGCCAAATTTTGCCTTCCTATAATTTTCCTCCTTACCATTGGGTATGACACAATAAATATGCACCTAGAACCACATGTTCAATTATTTGAAGATATCTCACATTTTCCCTTAAGTCCTTTCTTCAGGCAGAACATTCCCATTATCTCAAATATTTCTTACACTAAAGAGTTTGCAGATGTGCACTGACTTGTGAATTTGCTTTTCTCCTCTACTGGGTCATTTGCTGATTGTGGACAGGAGCAGGGCAATTTTTATATTTCTATTTCCAATTACAGCATAATGTCTAGAACAGATTAGACAATTAAAAACTTACATCCAAATGTTTTATTAGAAGAATGAGTGAACTTCCTACGGTTTTTCAATATTCCCTTTAAAAGTAGTACCAGGGCTTCCCTGGTGGCACAGTGGTTGAGTCCACCTGCCGATGCAGGGGACACGGGTTCGTGCCCCGGTCCGGGAAGATCCCACATGCCGCGGAGTGGCTAGGCCCGTGAGCCATGGCCGCTGAGCCTGCGCGTCCGGAGCCTGTGCTCCGCAACGGGAGAGGCCACAACAGTGAGAGGCCCGCGTACCGAAAGTAGTACCAAAAACTAAACATGGTACTCTTAAGATTACTGGTCAATTTGACTTCAGAGTGATTATCACATTTTAGAACTTGGATAATCTGCATTTTAAACAATACTGTACATAGGTTTCTTTTCATTATATCACTCTGTGGACTAATACTGAGTTTGTAATCAGTTAAATACAGTAGGATTGCTTTTCAATTGGCTATTTACTTAACCATTGTCTCCCAATTTGTGTGAATGTAATTGATTTAATCTAAATCTAGGACCTTAAATATTTCCTGTTAAATTTACTATTTTATGAAAAAATTTAGTTCTGCAATCAAATTTATTTTTCCTAACTCTGTGTTAGGAATAAATTTGGTAGATTTGCCTTTAATGTATCTTCCCAAGTGAAAGGACAATAAGTCACAAGAACCTTGTTGCAAATTTTCATGTCTATAAATCAACATATTTTAGTGATAATGATCTTTCCATCTAACTCTGCTGTTAACCAGATAGTTCTTTTGTTCCCTACAGTTATTTCAGAGAAGGCTTTGTCAAAAGATCTGTTAAATCAGTATATACTCTTTTAAAAAATGATATTCCAAACTATTTGTCTTATAATTCTGTCAAAAAAAGGAGATCTGGGACTGGGCTGGTCTTTGGAGATAACTGCTTTCTAAGTATTCATACATTACTCTCGAATTCTTCTAGGGATCCATGCCATCAGTATATTCTTTGGATAATTTTCTCCTTCTTTTTGAAAAACCACTGACAATATCTGTCTTTAATTTTTGGACTCTTTTACATAAGCTGGGATTCCTTTCTCCTCTTCCTGCCTTCCTCCTGCCCCCATAAGATTCCAGTGCAGGGACATTCTAAATCTTGTCAGTGTTCTCTGTACTGCGTAACATGAAACATGAAATTGTCAACAAGGAAAGTCTAGAATTTACCAGCTGTTATGGATTTAGAAAAAAAATAACCTTGCCAGGTACCATTATACTTGAAGTTCTTTATACCTTCCCTATTTTGTTATCTATGCAGGTTTTTAAAATTTTTTTATTTTATTTTATTTTATTTTTTAGCGGTACGTGGTCCTCTCACTGTTGTGGCGTCTCCCGTTGCAGAGCACAGGCTCCAGACGCGCAGGCTCAGTGGCCATGGCTCACGGGCCCAGCCGCTCGGCGGCATGTGGGATCTTCCCGGACCAGGACACGAACCCGTATCCCCTGCATCGGCAGGTGGCCTCTCAACCACTGCGCCACCAGGGAAGCCCTCTATGCAGTTTTGAAATCCATAACTTTGGTATGGCTAGGTACTCTGTAGGCCATATCCCTAATGATGTTTCTTTTACTCTTTCTTCCTAATCTTACCTATTGGTTTCCAATTATGTTTCTGCTCTTAGGTCTGTGGATTTCTCTACAAGTACTTTTCCTTTGACTTCCTCCTCACTATCTGTGTTATAGATCCATTGTTTTTGCCAGACATATGTTTCATCTCCCACCAGTTTTCACTGGTATCCATGAGATCAGCTTATTTCTTTAGATTACATTTTAAATTTTAATTTATGAGACACCCATATTCCAAACTGTTCTAGATATAGACCCTAACCAAACTCATAAGGCCTTGTTTTATTACTGAACTCTTTCCCTGTGAATTATTTAACATCACTTCAATCACTATTATTTTTATGTTGAATTTATTTTTCATACTGTTAGTTCAGTCTTTTGATCTGGGAATTTTCCCCCCTCCCTCATGTCTTAAAAGCTTTCTTTATCATAGAAGGAAATATTCATTACAAACTTTTTTAGATTTCCAGCATTTCACAATAACCCATAATTTAAGAGTCATAAACCTTAGTATAGAAAAACCAAATCTTGATCATCATCTCTTAAGTACATAGATGTTCACTTTCTGTATTTTTTTAATAACTTTTAATTCTACAGTCATACTTTTCAACTGGCAGAAAAATATAAAATCCCTAGATACACCTATACATCTGTATTAGTTATCTATTTCTGTGAAACAAATTAGCCCAAAACATAGCAGCTTAAAAGAATGAGCATTTATTATCTCATAGTTTCTGAGGGTCAGGAGTCTGGAAGCAACATAGTTGGGGTTCTGCATCTGGGTCTGTCAAGAGGTTGCAGCCAACCTGTAGGCTGGCTCACAATTATCTCAAGGCTCTAGTAGGACTGCAAAGTCACTTCAAAACCCACTCATGTGATTGTTGGGAAACCTTGGTTCCTTGCTAGCTTTTAGATAGAGACTTCAGAGAGAGAGAGAAAGAGAAAAGGAGAGCATAAGGGAGAAAGTGCCCAAGATGGAAGCAGCAGTCATCTATAACCTAATCTCAGAAGTGACATATTATTATTTCTGCCATATTCTATTGGTCACACAGAGCATCCCTGGTACAAGGTGGGTGGGGACCACAGCAGGGTGTGTGAAGCAGGAGGTGTAGATCATTGGGGCCACCTTGAAGACTAGTTGCTACAATGTCTTTCAGTTCCCCATCCAAGCCTTCAAATGGGAGCATTCTAGGTTTCTTCTGAAGAAATTAGTAATTCCCATGGACGTTAATTAAGTAACGGTAGTGGATGAAGACCTATGGTTAACTTTAGATAAATTATCACTATATTAGCATACTCTGATTAGCTGTAGCATATGTTTAAGATGATGATCTAAATTTCTGCACCACAATTTCCAAGTTATTTCATTTCCTAGTTTTCAAAGAATAAGGAGAAGGATTGCGTTTGTTAAATATAGAGAATAGCCACATGGAAGATTAACTCTTCTATATATGGTCTTTACCATGTTTAATTCTCGTTCAGAAATTTAACTATATGGAAATATGTAAAATGGTATATGATATAGTGGAGTTAGGTAGTAATGTGTGAAGATAAAGGGAGTATGGAAGCACAAAGGCCAGGAATTCATTTTAGTTTTCAAACTGTGCAAAGCAGGGGAGATGAGATGATAAGATATTCTGCTTACCTTCAAGGAGCTAAGAGTAATTATTAGCTTCAGAACAGACTTGAACTTTGACCATTATTCCATTTTCCCCTTCCTACTAGCTTCAGGGTGGATATCCCGTCTGTCAGTTAGGGACGTTGTGAAAAGCAGTAAGATGATTCTTATTGTGGTGTGATCTCGTAAAAAAAAAAGTGTTATATAAATGCCTTATTAAAATTTAAAGAGCCTATCATAGGCACCATAATTATCAGATGTCTCTATACAAAATGTGTATTTTCCCCTCCTGTAACATAAGTATTAAAGTTTCTAATACAATCGTAACTGTGATGAGGCTTTTCTTACAAATATGAACCTAAGTGGCAAAATGGAAGTAATTCTCTAGTTAATTCAAGCTAGAACCAAACCCTTTCCCCTAATTATCTGGCAAGCAGACTCATTCTATCTTTCTTCTGGGGGAATTAGTATTTCAGGCAAAAGTGATTTTTGGCTTGCAGAGCCTTAAATAATTTTCAAATATTTAAAATAATTTTGGAGTAAAATACCATTATCCTTTCGAGAAATAAGAGAGTGAAATTAGAAGCCTTTAAGTTCATACAAGAAAACTGTATAAGATTAAAGAATCCGGGGTAACATTTTTGTTCTACATTGTATTACTACTAAAATGTCTAATTTCAACCCAAATCTTGAAATTATATGGAGAGAATCCTCACCCCAAAATGGACTCTCATCTATAATTTTTAAAATGAGATCTTTTATTTATTTTGTGGGATCTTTCATACTATCGTTAGATGCAATAGGCAAGTCGCACAAAACATATATACACCAAGCCAGAATGATACAACATATTGCAGTTTTGAATTAGCATTAAAGGAAAAATAAATTAAAATTAGCTACAATCAAGTTTATCAACTAAGAAAGAATTGGTATATTATTTTCCTTCCTCTGGAGTTGGGGTGCATAGTACAGCCAGGCCATTGGATTTTTGCTATGCTAAACTCAACCCGAGATTAGGAATTGCAGGATACTTATTGTCTGTCAGTAGACCTGATTAATTCACAAATGCTTATTATTTATAATACAGGAAAATACAAGATAATCAGCTTGTACAAATTCTTTCTTGCCGTGCTATATCTTTGAATTCTGAACCCTTAAGGTGTAATTTCTGAAAGTGTCTCCTGGTATTTTGTTACTTGCAAATTATGGCTGTATTACTCTAAGAAAATTCAATATCTGGAGATCATTATTTACCAAATACATGGAGGAGAGAAAATTGTTACTATCTGTACTATAAAAAGATTCTGTTTTACAAAATGATGCACTTCATGATTCCTATAAATAGGGAGCTTCTCCAGTGCATTTAAGAATATGAATTGAATAACAGAAATGGGATGTATATAGAATTTTCCAGTCAAACATTTACAGTGGAAAAACAAAAAAAGATTTTTTTTAAAAGATAAGACTGTTTCTGATTAATTTGTGATCAGGAAGTATTTAAACCATTTAAGAAAAATCACAGTCCATCTTTGGGAATCTGTTGATTTTTTTCACCAATAATTTTATTGTAGCTTTCACCAATCAGTGTGATCAAATTTAGTTTTCAGTTCATCTGGGGCTTACTAAATCTCTCTGAATTATATCAGTCAAGATGCTAAATGAGGATATAGAACAACTATGATCTTCTAATGCATCGGTTGCCATGGAAGCTGCTCTTCTGGCCTGATTTGATCAATTTTTTTCAAGCAAGTAATTTGATAAATCTTTCCAGAGGGAAAATGTCATAATGTTCTTATACCAAATTGAAAGAACCAAATTGTTTCTTTAAATTTATAATGGTCCCCTCCTAATAACCATGATATTTTTGTCATTTTATTTACATTCAGCAGATACTAAGCCTTGAGTTTGTGTATTTTTAAAAGCGTGTCACTAAAAGTCTTTCTACTTTAACTTCTTTCTTCTATGTTTATCAAAAAAAATGATCTAAAAAATCCAAAGCTTTTTAATATAAATATTGTGATGTTTTCCTTGAGAAACAGTGGCTAATTGCATCACAGTTAATGAAATGCGTAGGTAAAAATACTCTTAGAGCCAACCACCACTATCATCAAAAGCCTTCATTAAATGCTGCATTTGCATATTAGATTTATCGCAATTAGCAGAACGGGGATCCTTACTCAGAATCTTTTGACCATCTAGTTCTGATAATCTGCTTCCTGAAATGAAATGGAGCAGGAAAGAAACTGTGCCATACTATGAAATGTTATGTGCAGGAAGGGAATTTTTCAGTTTCCCTAAACCAATCTCAAACTCTAGGCAGCATTTTTATTTATGACTGTAGACATAAGATCCAGTGTGCATTTGCGTAGTTAACTTTAATGCTGCATGAAAAGTAGGGGCATCGTGAAATTAATTAGGACCTTTACTTTCAGCCATGAGAAAGAAAAGAAGTTACTCTCTAACAATTGCAGGCTTGCCTTTAGGTGGCAGCGTGTATCAAGGAGAGACTGGCTGTGATCTTCGACAACAAAAAGTAAAAAGAAAAAAAAAAGAGATCAATTTCTTGTCAGAAATGTCTTCTTGTGTCTCTTGCATTTGGTTTCTTCCTCTAATGAATCTCTGAACATACGTGCCCTGTATCACTGAAATCATCACCATGCATTTTCTTTGGTACAAAAACAATATCTGTTCGTTAATACGTACCTCCAAGTACCCACTATAGTGTTATGAGCCCTGTGGGTGTTAAGGAACATTTTTTGCCTGACTGACTGTCAATACTGAGTTGGAAGTAAACATCTCAACTGCTCTATCATTTCCTGTTTCTCAAAATTGGAGCACAGAAGTTATCTGGAGAGTATTGGCCAAGATAAGAAGAACAAATACACAGTCACACTGTTTAAAAAATATTCAGAAGTGGCAATCTGTTTTTGAATTCTAGAGAAAAACTCCTGTGAGTTTCTCTCTGTGATATGCTGTTCCATCGGGTTTTCTTGGGAATTAGGCTTTGCCAGATCTGTCCAAACGCTTTGTCATAAATTCAAATATGAAGCCATGTTTATCCCTTTTCATTATAACCGTATATCCATGCTGTACCCACTTTCTTCTTATGACTATAATTTTCATAGCAAAAACATAAATATAGAAAAAGTCCCTAAGAATTTTTTCTGATCTTCTTTTCTCCTATCCTAAACAGGAATTATTGGAATTTTGGAAATAATGCATGTTTCTAACTACGAATGTCTTTTGTAAAAGAGACAGTAAAGGAATTAGAGCAATCCAAACATTGCAGCTCCAAACCTTGATCAGAGAATGTATTACTTTTTACATAATTATATTCTGTTCATGTCTGATTCAGTTAGAAGTCTTTCCAACAAAGTAGGTTATGGCATCTGGAGCTTTTGATCTCATTTAAGCCTCTGATGTAATCGGACAAAATGATCACTTCAAAAAGAAAATGCAACCCCTCAAAACCCATCTCCCCAATTTCTAATGATACTTTTAACCCTCTGTGTTTGTTGCAGCTGTCACCCTAAGATAACAGCTGGGTTTAGTTCTAAGCTGCAAGCTCAACTATTGCAGAATATTTGACGATCTTCTAATGCTATGTTTGTCAACAATCACTTATTTCCTTTGCCTACTTTTTTTTAAGGGCCCTGAAATCAAGCTCATTAATTCAGCTTATTTAAAAAAAGCAAAACCCTTGCAAAAAAAACTATTTAAGATGGCCTTTCCCAGTTATTTGATGTCTCTAGCCCTGCTAAGTTGCAAGGGTCTTTTTCTGTCTCCCTAGTCTTTTCAGTGTTTTCAAATTCATAAAAACAAGCTTTTTTCTTGACTCTAATTTGCTCCTTTCTATCTTCAAGCTGTAATGTCCTTCTACCGAGTCTCTTGTGTTTTATCAGATGTCCCTTGTTTTTATGCTCTTTATGCCTTATGTACTTTGTGCTTTTGTCCTTTTCAAACTACTTTGGATGCTTGTGGGTTTCAGCTCCCTGCCACAACTGTTCTATTCCTTTGTAAACTTCCTCTTGTGGGCAGAACACAGATCAGCTGCTGTTTAATAAAGCAGGGATCTGATTTCATTCCTTTCACATCCATCAAAATGTCTTTTCCTAGAACTGGCATTCTTCCACTATTATTTGGTTAACTTGCTACATACAAGTGATTTTTCATTTCTTGATTGGGGAAAGAAACTCTCAAGGGTGATTTTTTCTTGTTGAATTGGAGAACACCAGCTTTCCTCCTAGGAAAGGGCTTGCTTCTCTGCCATTTTGATAACCATCCATCCTCTAGTACCTTGAAGCTACCAACTTTGTGAAAGTTAGTGATCTTTGGAGAAAAATGTCATATATTTAACTTCATCTTGAGTTAAAAAACAAAACAAAAAAATTATTACATATCTTAAATTGATGAACTACTAAAATTAATTACAGTAATAGCAATTCTAAATGTTCATGTGTATATATTTTTCTTTATTTGGCAGAATCTCAGATTATAGCATTTATCTATAAACTCCCATTTCTTTTCTTCCTCTCACTGTTAAGAAACAAACAAGAGTTATTTTTCTCATTTTGTGGTTGGGCAAAATGAAGAAATGCTAAGTGAGCAGAAATATAGTGACAGAGAAGGGAATAACTGTCTCCTGATTCCAAGCCTGCTGCCTCCAGCAGTTTGAAGCTGCTTGTTTCTCTGAAAGTTACTGATATTTGGAGGAAAATGTCACCATTAAAGCACACCATAGCTTCCACTGGACCAAAGGGATTCTCTGCTTACCATGGGAATGCAACACAGTGATGTGTTTTTGAAAAGTCTTGTGGATCTGTAACTGCTAAAAGGAGGCAATTTTCTTTGATTAACACAAGAGTCCATTAACTGATTAGAAAATGTTCTTAATAATATAAGAGGCATGAGAATTCCTGCAAGCTTCTCCTGACTGTGCAATCCATTTGGGGGTTCATTACTGAAATACTGTTTAATGCCTAAAATGAGAATATTGAGCATTTTCAAGCAACACCTATTGTAAGAGCTGTGAATAACCATTTTTTTTTTCCTCAGGAGATCAGCATTATATATATATATATATATAACCTTTTTTCCTAATTACAATATATGTTCATAAAATAAAAGTTCAGAATATGCAAAGATGCAAAACCAAATTGTCTGTAATTCTCTCACTTTGGTTTAATTAATTTTCAGATTTTTAAGTAAGCATACATAAAGAATTTTACAAGAATGGGTTTGTGGGTCTCTCAAGGGAACTCCAACAAAAAGCAGCCTTTCTCCACATCTGAAAAGTTAGAGAGAAAAACCCCAAAGGAGTATAGAGGCAAAAATAATGTTTATTACTAACAGAGGGTAGGCAGAGCAAGTAGCTTTATATCTGTTATAAGCTTGCAATAGGAAATTTTAAGATTATGTAGATTCCCTGTTATAGTGTCTGGTTCTAAACTGGGTTGTGGCCCATGCAAGAATCCTATCCAGGTAAAACTTATAGCCTGGAAGAGAGAAAATTCTGTGTTCTCTGCAGGAATGCTCCATCTTGAGAGGAAGTGAGTGGTTTTAAGCAGAGCATGTCCAGTTATTTGTTCACATTTACCAACAGATTAACTCACAGGGCCAAGAGATTGTGCATTATACAAATTAGTTTCCCTTAACTGGAAGAACACATCAGTATGGAGAAGTATTTCTCATCAGCAGGGTCACACAATACCTGCTGGTTTATATTTTGCCCTGTCCCCTCATTTAACCAGGAAACTTGATTTTTTTTCTAGATTCTAGGTGAACCCACTGGATTTACATTAGCCAAGCATGGTTTTAGGCATATAGCATGAATCAAAACTGGAAGTTATTATTATTATTAATTACTATTATTATGTACAAAGAAAACAACTGAAAAACAATATGAGGGGAAGATTGATGCTACCCCACTTCAAGACATACTATAAAGAGACAGTAGGAAAGAATAAACAAATAGATCAATGGAACAGAGTGGAGAGCCCAGAGATGGACCCACATAAATGTAGTCAACTGATCTTTGACAAAGAAGCAAAGATAATACAATGCAGAAAAGATAGTCTTCAACAAGTGGTACTGGAACAACTGGACATGCACATGCAAAAAAAAAAAGAATCTAGACATGGAATTTGTACCCATCTCAAAAATTAATTCAAAATGGATCATAGACCTAAATGTAAAATGAAAAACTATAAAACTCCTAGAAGGTAAAATAGGAGAAAACCTAGATGACCTTAGATTTGTCAATGACTTTTCAGATACAACACCAAAGGTGTGATCCAAAAAGAAAGAATTGATAAGTTGGATTTCATTAACATTAAGAATTGCTTTGTGAAAGACAACGTCAAGAGGATGAAAAGACAAGTCATAGACTGTGAGAAAGTTTGAAAAAGACTGATAAAGCTGATAAAGAACTCTTACCAAAATATACAAAGAACTCTTAAAACTCAACAATAAGAAAACAACTCAATTAAAAAATGGACCAAAGATCTTACTTAAGAGGCCCCTCACCAAAGAAAACATACAGATAACAAATAAGCATTGGAAAAGGTGCTCCACGTCAAATGTCATCAGGGAAATGTAAATTAAAGCAATTAGATACCGCTCACTTCACACCTATTAGAATAGCTAAAATCAAGAACACCAACAACACCACATACTGTTGAGGATGTGGAGTAACAGAAACTCTCACTAATTGCTGGTAGGAATACAAAATAGTATTATGGTAAATACAGCCACTTTGGAAGATAGCTTGGTAGTTTCTTGAAAAACTAAGCATGTGGGCTTTCCTGGTGGCTCAGTGGTTGAGAGTCTGCCTGCCGATGCAGGGGACACAGGTTCGTGCCCCGGTCCGGGAAGATCCCACATGCCGCAGAGTGGCTGGGCCCATGAGCCATGGCTGCTAAGTCTGCGCCTCTGGAGCCTGTGCTCCACAATGGGAGAGGCCACAACAGAGAAAGGCTTTCATACCACAAAAAAAAAAAAAAAAAAAAAAATCATACTCTTACCATACGATCCAGCAGTCACATTCCTTGGTATTTACCCAAAGAAGTTGAAAACTTATATTTACACAGAAACCTTCATACATATGTTTATAGCAGCTTTATTCATAATTGCCAAAACTTGGAAGCAACCAAGATGCCCTTCAGGAGGTGAATGGATAAACTGTGGTACATCTAGACAATGGATTATTATTCAGTGATAAAAAGAAATGAGCTATCAAGACATGGAGAAACCTTAAATACATATTATTAAGTGAGAGAAACTAATATAAAAAGGCTACATAGTGTTTGATTCCAACTACATAACATTTTGGAGAAGACAAAACTATGGAGACATTAAAAAATATCAGTGGGGCTTCCCTGGTGGCGCAGTGGTTGAGAGTCCACCTGCCAATGCAGGGTGACGCAGGTTCGTGCCCTGGTCCGGGAAGATCCCACATGCCTTGGAGCAGCTGGGCCCGTGAGCCATGGCTGCTGAGCCTGCGTGTCTGGAGCCTGTGCTCCGCAACGGGAGAGGCCACAACAGTGAGAGGCCCGCATACCACAAAAAAAAAAAAAAAAAAAGTAGAAGTACAAAAATATTGGCTTAAATAATCAAAAAGGACTTAATGGAGGAAGTTGGACTTTGACCCATGAAAGATTAGATACACTTTAGCTGTGGCTCAAAAGGTGAATAGCGTTCACAAAGGAATAGCAGTATCAGAGGTTCAGAGAAATTTATGTCAAATTAGAACACTAGTGTAATCCTTGGCTTTCTTCTTAAAGTGGCTTTGGAAAGTATATGTTGAAAGTTCAGAGCTGTACTGGGAGAATCCAGTTCAGTGCCTTCACCATTATAATAATTCTGCTTTTCTCCCTCTATTCTTTGGTCTATCTATATTTTCCTGATTTTTGTAACAAAATAATGAAAATAGTAAGAATTGGAAAATTGAATCTGGATAGTACTAACAATTAGAAGAGTTACCTCTGTGAGAACTTAACTTGAAATCTCATGAAGCGATTATGAATAGCCCTTAATTAACATTCACTTGAACATATTTGTTGTAACCACTAAGTGGTAACTCTGGTCTAACGTTTAAGGTTACATTACACAGTAAATAGTAGCTACAGTTACCAAGTATTTCATGCAAGTTAACAATATATAGAGGATGCAGTGAACATTGTGAAACCAAGAATATCAGCATCTAAAAAAGTTGTTCACCAGGGGCTAGTATAAATTCTATGATAAAGAGGGTCCATTGCACTTTCACACTTATAATGATTGTTCTTATAAAATGTTGAATCAACCATAATCATTTATATTTATCAATTTTGATTTCTTGGTGCTTTTGATAATAATAACACATGCAACTGTGGAATTCTTTACCATTTGATACCTGTTTGTACTGTGAATAATAAAAAAACGTTACATTAAATGGTCTCTGGAGCAGGAAAGTATTTTCTACTGGAATAAATTCTAAGGGTAGATTTCTGATTCATGAATAGATAGTTGAAAGATTCAGTTAGGATTAGGGTTTTTAGTTATGTTAGCCATTATTTTTTCTCCCTCTTGGGAAAATATAAAACCCAAGGCAAAGCTAGAATTTATTAGCTTCTATCACATAATCAGTGCATTCTTCTTCACATAGTAACTAATCCCAAACCTTCAGGGTGTGGATTATACTTTTTTTTTAATGGCTTTCACTTTTAAAGTCACTAATATTTAACTTCAAAAAATTCAATTATTATAATCCTATCTTCTGCCTACACAGACAATTTATAAAACCTTTAAAACTCTTTCTTCATTTCTGCTTGATATACCAATAAATGGTATATGTAACATACTCTATCTAGTATCTCTATAAAAAGTTTTTCCTTTTGTCTTGTAAAATATTTTGAACCTAATTGTGATATTTTTCAATAAAACACATGTTTTACCTTAGTCTTTTCCACCCCATGTGTCTTGGTTGTTGTTCGTTTGCTAATGTGATGTTTCTTCTCTGCATCATATCCATTGATTGATTGGATGCTTATGAAATATTTGAATTCAACCTCATTGGATCTATTTTTATCTCACACTGAGCATTATGTTGGTTAATTTTCTTTAGATAATAGGCACATCTATTTAGAGTTTTATGTTATGATAATGTGGTATAATGTAATACATCTTATTAATTTCCTAATAATCATTTTGGCATTGAATAGCTTCTTTAGAATGTATTTATTTATGATATCATTATGAATACATAATGATGCATGACTTTATAAACTTGTATAAAGGTTTACACTTTTCCAAAAAGCCTTACCATAAATTTTTAAAGGCACTGTACAATTAGTTAATGCTGTATGTTTTCTAAGAGACAGTAACTTCCTACTGGGAAAATTAATCAATTCCAGGAAAATCAAAGTTTGATAATCAAGGGTTGATAACATAAATTAGCCTCATGATGATACTGAAAGTTGTTGCTCTGTGTGGTGCAAGTGTGGTAGAAAAAATGGCAATTGTGTCTCTAGTTGTATATGACATAGATTTCTTGTAAAAGTTGTCCTTTGGTTTGTAATTGTAGTGCTGTTTCTCTTTCTCTTGATTTACTGTGTATATCATTGCTCAAAACAACAACAATGGAAGCAATCACATTCCCATCAGGCATAAAACTGTGTGATTGACAAGTGAGTCTGCCATTTTGGTTTAGTAACCCTGTTACAACTGTGCCATATTTTTTACAGTTGTGATTCATTAAGTACCCACCTATGGCTCTGCCATTTTTTTCATTATATGTTAGCTTTTGAGCAATTTCTGTTATTTATTCTCTTGCCAAGACTAACCCAGTGAGGTTGTTTGGAAGCAATCATTCTTACAGGACTGATAGCTTGGCTTTGTTCTAGGACATTAGTTGGTGACTTTTTTTTTTGCAATACATGTTTTTATTTTATTTTATTTTTTGCAATACATTACATGTATACATTACATACAATACATGTTCTTTTTTGCAATACATTACTCTTGGATGATACCAATGTAGTTTGATTAGAAATCAGGACACTGTCAAATAAAGAAGGATTTCTATGGGGGCTGAAATAGAACATGCTACCCAGGAAGCCTTAAGATAGAGCATAAACTCTTTAGGAATATATTAGAGTGACACTGTGTGAGTCAAAATCATGTGTCATATCAAATTTACAAGAAGATAAGGATGTTTGTTGGAATGATAATGTATGAGAACAGTCAGACCAATTCATATTTCTGTCAAATATAAGGTTTTAGAAACTTTCTAACAATTCTCTACAGTATACATATCTGCCATACTACTGCCTAGGAATAGAAGAGAGAATTATTTCAATAGATTTGCCTAAGGTTAGTCACCAAACACATAAGTTAGTGATTAAGAAAACATTTTTAACATTTTACCTTTAGGAAGGATATGTGCAAATTTCCTCATTTTTCAAAGCATCTTTATATACTGTGCAAGATGATTAATTCAGAGCTAGACATTTAACAGCATAATTTAAAGTCATAGAGGCAACCACTGGGATATCTCAAATGAGTAATAGTAGGTGGAGGAGAGAGAGGAAGAGAAGAGCAAGGTAGGTGCCCAAATTCCTCATCTCTCATGATGAGGAAACAGGGGAAACTGCCAGCATTATGAATAAGAGAGACATAGAGGTATATTGTAGTGATGACAACCACTAAAATAACTAAAAATAAAAATGTTGAAATACCTGTTGTTGAAGAATAGAGCTAGAAGGTTAGATCTGGGGAAAGAGACCTTACCTTCTCACTCTTAAATTCCATAATGTTTGAATTTATTTTTGTGTGTGTATTCTCTATCTTTAGAAAAGATACTCTCCATTGGTATTTCCGTCCTCTATTCTCCTTGTCTATACGTTTTATAATCACATGCAGCTTTACCCAAATCTCAAATAGCATATACCTTCACATTTCTCTATAAGAATGAGTCATCTCATATGATCTCCAAGAGAGTTTTCACTGGGTTTGTACCTCTGCCAGTCCTCTAGGTGGAACTGCCTACACAGTGTCTACACTGTCAGACTGAGGGCTTAGTGGAGGAAAACAGTTATTATAGAATATGGTTCCAAAGGTTAGAACAAAGACCTATATGCAAATATTGGAAGAAGAGAAAAATCAGAGTAAGATAGAAGGAATTCCTTCTGGAGGTACTGAGGACCTGTCACTAGAAGTTTCAACTTAGGATAGGTGCATTAGCTTCATTCATAAATGGGCAGTGAGACAAAATTGTGGCTGAATTTTGCCTTGTTGGGATGTTGGGTTTATGCAGGATATCATTTTTCTTCTTCTATGTAGAAGAAGCTGTAGTGCACAGCCTCTAGGGTAGTATCTCTCCATATATGATCCATATGTACGCTGAATGAGAATCAACCTGGGGTGTTTGGAAATTTATGGGCTCCAGACTATACATGCTGCTTCAGAATCTTTTGAGTCCTGGGAATCTTAACATTTAATAATGTTGGTTCTGGTGTCGACTAAAGTGTGAGAGTCTCTGCATGGAAAGCAGAAACACATACAAAAATTGTTTCAGATAAGTATGTTTCAAGAATGTGGCTCTTATGTGACCATCACAATGTGTGCAATGAAATAGTGTCTGGGGAGAAGATGGTCAATGCCAAGATATTTTTTTAAATTGTGTTCATTTTGTTTTTGTAGTTTTATCTTCTCTCTTCTTCTTATATTATTTTTCTTTCACTTCGTGCTATAGAAATAGTGATGAATGCTGTTGAGGCAATAGTTAATCCAACCCCAGACTCTCATTTTCAGGTAATTATTTGAAACCAGAACAGCACTTAACAGCACTGACTTATCTGTCTTGGGAGATTAACTAATTAAAAGCTCAAGCAAGACAGGCTCTGTTTTTTTGTTTTCTTTTCTAAGCTGGTTAACAGAAAGAAAAGAGAAAAATAAGAATATTTTGCCTTCTGATATTTTTCTGCCATCATTTTATATTTGTAAAATATGTAGTGTGTCTGTGATTTCTCTTTTCTGAAAAATAGAATGGCAGATTAATATGAAATGGTGAGGGAGGCACAACTGAAAAATGAATCAAATTTATTCAGCCAGAATTATTTAAAAAGATGCAGTAGAAGAGGGCAATGTTTTAGACAAATTATCCAGATGATTGGGGGAAAGCAAATAAAAGTTTTGTGTTTGTTGCATTAACTAGGTATATTTTTATACTATCTTAAACCAGTGTACTTTGTGGACTGTAAATTTTAGTCTCAATTTTCATTAACCTAATAAGACTGATTAATGAGATATATGCTACAGTACAAGTAATCACTTCATTGATTACACAAAAACAAATGCCACTATCTTGTCGCTGATATGAGAGAGGATATTTTGGTTTGGATTTTGTTTTTACTTTTATTTTGCTTAAGACAACCATCAAATCAAACCTCAGTATATTTCCCCGGTCTTACACTTGGTCAGGTTAGTATTGAAAATATGTCTTCTTGAGAGCCCTTGTTGCACTTGGGTGCGCGTTTACTTTTGGAGCTGTGTAGTGATCTATCAAACCATCTTTTTAAAGCAAAATCCATTTCAAATGACAGTACCCTATCTTTAAAAGTTTCCAGTCACCATTTTAAGAAAAGCACAAATACCTACCATGGGTAACAGCGTTTTGGCTAAATTTCACACATTATTAATCTTATGATGTTCACTCATAAAGTCTGGGTAGTTTGGTTGTACTTTTCCTTTTCATATGCACTTTTAAACTGTGTAATGTCACTCTGTTCTCCCCTCAGAAGTGGCTGTGATATTGTTTTGTGTGAAATGATCCTGTTTATAGTTTTGATGTCATCTTGTTAAATCTGGGAAGTGATTAGGGGGTTCTTTGATTTGAGAAACACATAAAGATCTTGTGACTGTTGCCATTTATGAATTCAGATTCATCCATGTAGATTACATCCCTTTTTCTTTTTCTTTTGAAATGAAAAGACGAGTGCTTTTAACATTATTCTTTAAGATGGTATGTGCTCTTTAGTAGAATCTGAAATGGAACTGTAATAAATATTCATCTAATCTACAGGACTTGCACACAGAGTTTATCACCATCTCAATTTCAAGCTTTCATTATCTGCCTCTTGCACTGTCGCTTTGGACTAGCTCATTTTTCCCCCTTTGATAGTGACAACAAAAGAGCTAGACCCTTTTTATAGTTTGTGGTTATGTTTAGGCTTAGTAAAAAAATCTTATAATATTCATTTATTCATGCATGCTTGTCTCATGGGAAAAGGTAACCATATCATTTGCTTCAATTCTTTCCTTTTCTTCTTTAAATTCGGAAATTCTTCTTTTTATTTCTAAATACATTTTCTTTAGTACATCCAATTCTCTCCAGCACTCCTGTGAACAGCTGTGGGTGGTGATGGGGAGATGTTTTGAGATAGTGCTTCTGCATTCTGCATGTCCCCCCTGAGCGGCTTTATAGAACATGGAAAAGTACAGTCTAGCTCTGTGGCAGATGGACTTTCAAATAGCATTCACTGAGATCTTTCCCTTTCATATCAAGAAACACAGCTATATACCCTGCTTAGTATGCTGACATTTCACAGTTGATATCCTCATATATTTTCCCTCTCACCTGATGGCAGGGATGGGGAATTGAGGTGCCCTTTTCAAGCAAAACATGGGTTTGTTTGGTTTTTTTTTCAGCATCTGTGAATGTTGACTACAACAATCTATTTGGCTGAATTCTACATGTTTTCTAAATTCCTATGTTGTACACCTAATGCAGTGACGACCACCTGTTGGAAAAATGCTAAAATGTTGTCTAAGTGTTTGTTAGCATTTAGCTCAATGATTGTTATATTTTAATATATATTTAATTTAGTAATTCTTGAGACTAATTTTTATGCCATCTTTCGTTTCTTTTTCCCTCCACTAGTTTGAGCACTTGTATTTTATTAATTTAAAAATGTACCAAAATTGGCGCCAAAAGAATTCTTGGACAATTCGATGATATCAAATACAGTGTTTAAAAAATTTTGACAGTGAAAAGCATTATCTAGTTTAAATTATATCCTGTGTTTTGAACTGACTTTTACTCTGTATTTTGGAGCAATTAGATGACCAAGAAACTTTTCCAAATGGAAAAAAAAAAAAGAGTTTTGCCAAAGAGATGGGGAATTGCACACATTTTAAGCTTCTTTATAAAAGGCAGTTTCAAATATCAAAAAGTTTCAGCAGAAATATTACATGCTTATTCTCGGTTCTGCAGTAAATTTGGTTATGGAAAATTTAATACAGTCTGTGTGAAGAGTCTGGAGATAAGTAAGTGTGTTGTTTCCTCTTGGGTAACTCCAAATTGTTTTCTTTAAACTTGTGATTTAGCAGGTAATCCTCTAGGTGAACCTTAACAATCTGGTTATACAGTAGTGCCAGGCCCTCTGAAAACAGCAGGTGATTGGCTAGCTGCCTCACCACTTCCAGCTCTGGGCTTAGGGGAAAAAGACATGTGAATCTTTATGAAGAATTTTAGTGCAGGGTTTATTTAGATTGAAAAGTATCCATGGATGGTCATTAGAGAAGTTTTTAAGGGGCTTAGGATCCATTAGTCAGTGGCAGCTTGAAAATTTCATTTGTACAAGTATAACTCTTGGTACTTCCTCTCTTGTTTATTTGAAAGGGAGACAAATGCTTATGAAAGATTTAAGATTAACCTATGGAAACAGAAAAATTTGTTCTCTGAGAAATAGAAAATAATCTGTGACAAGAAAGGGTTCAAAATCAGTGACCCTGACCATTTTGTGGTAGTAGAAAGTGGATTTTGTTAAAAATGAGTGGGCACAGCAGGAACAGGTTATTATTTTTAAGAGTGGCTAACAGTTTGAGGGCCACAATTATATACCAGATGCTGGGCTGACTGCTTCATGTGTATAATCACATTTTATCTGTATAACCCTATAAAGTAGGAGCTATTATTTCTCCTGTTATACAGGTGAGAAAATTGAGACTCAGAAAGATAAGTGTGGAAGACAGAAAAATGGCTTCTCCAGATATGTCCCCATCCTAATCCCTGGAACCTGTAGCTATGTTATCTTACTAGGAAAATGACACTTTTCAGATGTGATTAAGATTAAGGACCTTGGGGTGGGATGGGGGAGATTATCTTGGCTTGTCTGGGTGAGTCCATCCTCATCACATAAGTCTTTAAAAGAGGAAGCATCTTTTCTCGTTGTGGTTAAAGATCCAGATGTGATGATGAAAGAAGGGTCAGAGAGATAAAAAATTGTGGCTTGGAAGTTGGAAGAAAGGTGTCATGAGCCAAGGAATGCAGACATACTCCAGAAATTGGAAAATACGAGGAAACAGATTCTCCACTAGAGGCTCCAGAAAATTTCTTAGTCCATTTAGGCTGCAATAACAGAATCACAGACTAAGTGCCTTATAAATGACAGAAATGTATTTCCCACAGTTATGGAGGCTGGAAGTCCAAGATCAGAGTTCCAGCATGATTGGATGAGGGCGTGTTCCAGGTCACAGACTTCATGTTATATCCTCACATGGCAGAAGGGCCTAGAGAGCTCTGTGGGGTCTGTTTTATAAGAATACTAGTCCTATTCATGAGGACTTTGCCTTAATGACCAAAGTGCCTCCCAAATGCTGCACTTCCTAATTGTATCACACCAGGAATTAGGATTTCAACATATGAATTTTAGGAGGCCACAAACATTCAGACCTTAACAGAAAGGAACAGAGCATGGCAAACGTCTTGACTTTAGTCCAGTGAGACCCAACTCAGACTTCTCACCCCCAGAACTGCAAGATAATAAATTTGTGTTGTTTTTAAGCCACTACATTCATGGTAATTTTTTATAACAACAATAGAAAATTAAGATAATAATAGTATTTTTATCCATAGAAGGTCTGAGAAAGCCTTAGAATACCTAGCAGGGCTGACAGAAGGTATTTCTCTCTCAAAGCCAGTCAGTAAAGACTAGAGGAGATGACTGCTACTTCAAATGTGGAGACAGCAATTCAAGACTTGAAGAAACATAAAAAAATCAAGGAAATGTGACACCAAAAATGGATCACAATAATTTTCCAGTAGTTTACCACAAAGACATGAATACTGCAATTTATCTGCTAAAGAAATAAATATAGCTGCTTCAAGGAAGTTCAATGAAATACACACACACACACACACACACACACACACACACACACACACAAACCACAGTGGACAATTCAACAAAATTAGGAAAACAATACATGAACAAAATGATAAGATCAACAAAGAGATAGAATAGTAAAAAGAGAACCAAATAAAAATACTGGAGCTGAAGAATATAATGAATGGAATGAAAGATGCAATAGAGAGCATCAGTAACAGAATGGATCAACCATAAGAAATAATCTGGAAAGTAGAAGACAGGAACTTTGAAATTATCCAGTCACAGGAGAGCAAAGAAAAAGGAATGAAAAAAAGTGAAGAAAGCCTATGTGAGCTATGGATAATGTCAAGGTAAGCAATATGTAAATTAATGAAATCCCAGATGGAGAAGAGAGGGAAAAGGGGACAGAAAACTTATTTAAAGAAATAGTGACTGATAACTTCCCAAATCTGGGGATAGGTTTGGACATCCAACTTCATGAAGCTTATATGTCCCCAGGCAAATTCAACTTAAAGAGATCTTCTCCAAGACACACTATAATAAAATTTTCAAAAATCAAAGACAATGAGAGAATTATAAAAGCAATAAGAGAAAAGAAGCTCATCACTCACATGGGACTTGCAATAAGTCTATCAGTGGATTTCTCAGCAGAAAGCTTAAAGGCCAGGAGAGAGTGGGATTATATATTCAAAGTGCTGAAACAGAAAGAAAAAAATCTGTCAACAAAGAATACTTTAGGAAAGTGGTCCTTCAGAAATGAAGGAGAGAGAAATATTTTTCTGGACAAACAAAGCTTAAGGGAATTCATCATTACTAGACCTATATTGCAAGAAATACTGAAAGGAGTTCTTCAAGTTGAAATGAAAGGATGCTAATTGGTAATATGAAAATATATGAAAATATACAGCACACTGGTAAAGGTAAGTATATATTCAAATTCAGAATACAATCAGTCCTTTGTATCTGCAGGTTCTGAATCCACGGATGCAAACAAATACAGATAAAAAATATTTGAAAAGGATTTCCCTGGTGGCACAGTGGTTAAGAATCCACCTGCCAGTGCAGGGGACATGGATTCGAGCCCTGGGAAGATCCCACATGCCACAGGGCAGCTAAACCTGTGCATCACAACTACCGAGTCTGTGCTCTAGAGCCCACGAGCCACAACTACTGAAGCCCACGTGCCTAGAGCCCATGCTCTGCAACAAGAGAAGCCACCACAATGAGAAGCCCACTCACCTCAAAGAAGAATAGCCCCCACTCACCGCAACTACAGAAATCCTGTGTACAACAATGGAGACCCAATGCAGCCAAAAATAAAAATAAATAAATAAATTTATTTTAAAAAAATTCCAAAAAGTTTCAAAAAGCAAAACTTGAATTTATCACGAGCCAGAAACTACTTACATAGCATTTACATTGTCTTTATAACTATTTACATAGCATTTACATTGTATTAGGTATTATAAGTAATCTAAACATGATTTAAAATATACAGGTATATGCATGTTACCTATACATGTGTAGGTTACACACACAGTAACCTACATGTGTGTAGGTTATATGCAAATACTACACCATTTTATATAAGGGACTTGAGCATCTGTGGATTTGGCTATTCGTGGGTGGGGGGAGAGCCCTGGAACCAATCCCTCATGTGTACCAAGGGGCAATTGTACTCTAATATTGTAATATGGTGTTGTGTTAACCACTTAATTCTAGTAAAAAGATTAAAGACCAAAAAATATTAAAAATAACTATAGCTATAATAATTTAATGAACACTCAACATAAAAGAGGTAAATAGTGACATCTAAAAATATAAAGAAGGAGAGGAGTAACAGAATAGAGTTTTCGTATGCAATCAAAGTTGTTGTTATCAGCGTAAAATAAACTGTTATACCTGTAAGGTGTTTTATGTAAGCCTCATGGTAACCACAAAGCAAAACCTACCTTAGATACACAAAAGATGAAGAGATCAAGAGAATAAAAGCATGCCACTATGTAAAATCATCAATTCACAAAGGAAGACAGCAAGAAAGGAAGAAAGGAACAGGGGAGCTACAAAACAGCCAAAAACCAATTAATATATAACATTAGTAAGTTCTTATCTATCAATAATTACTCTAAATGTAAGTAGATTAAATTACAAAAAAAATAGAGTGGTTGAATGGATTTTAAAAAAAAAGCCAATTATATGCTTCTTACAAAAGACTAACTTCAGATTTAAGGACAAAGTGAAGAAATGAAAAAAAATTATTCCATTCAAATGGTAAACAAGAGAGCAGGGGTAACTATACTTATATCAGACAAAATTAACTTAAAAAAAGGCTGATAAGAGACAAAGAACTTAATTATATAACAATAAGTGAGTCAAATCATTGAGACTATAACAATTGTAAATATATATACACTTATCATTAAAGCACATAAACATATTAAGCAAATGCTAACAGATCTGAAGGGAGAAATAGACAATACATTAATACTAAGGAACTTCAAAACACCACTTTCAACAATGAGTAGGTCATCCAGATGGAAAATCAATAAAGAAAGGTTGGACTTTTTTTCTTTTTCTTTTTTTTTTTTTTTTTTTGCGGTACGCACACCTCTCACTGTTGTGGCCTCTCCCGTTGTGGAGCACAGGCTCCGGATGTGCAGGCTCAGTGGCCATTGCTCACAGGCCCAGCCACTCTGCGGCATGTGGGATCTTCCCGGACTGGGGCATGAGCCCGTGTCCCCTACATCGGCAGGTGGACTCTCAACCACTGCGCCACCAGGGAAGCCCGAAATGTTGGACTTTAATTATACTTTAAACCAAATGGACCCAACGAATGTATACAGGATATTCCTTCCCACAGCAGCAGAATACACGTTCTCGTAAAACACACAGGGAACATCTCCAGGATAAGTCATATGTTAGATCATGAAACAAGTCTTATCATTTAAAAAGACTGAAATCATACCAAGTATTTTTTTCTGGCCACAAAAATATGAAACCAGAAATCAATACCAGGAGGAAAACTGTAAAATTCACAAACATGTGGAGATTAAACAACACACTCCTGAACAACCAATAAGCCAAAGATGAAACTAAAAATAGTATACTGAAACAAACAAAAATGGAAAAAATTTACCAAAATTATGGGATGCAGCAAAAATTTTAAGAGGGAATTTCATAGGGATGAATGGCTCCATTAAGAAAAAAGATATATCTCAAAGACACAACCTCACATTACACCTCAAGGAACTAGAAAAACAACAACAAATTAAGCCAAAAGTTAGCAGAATGAAGGAAATAACAAAGATCAGAGCAAAAATAAATGCAATAGATAGCAGAAAAGCAATAGAAAAGATCAACAAATGTAAGAGTTTTTTTCTTGAAATGGTAAACAAAATGGGCAAACCTTTAAACTAACTAAAAAGAGAGAAGACAAAAATAAATAAAACTAGAAATCAACAAGCAGGCATTACATTACAGAAATACAAAGGATCATAAGAGACACTATGAACAATTATATGCCAACAAATTGGATACTCTAGAAGAAATGGATAAAATAAAAAAAACATACAACCTAGCTAGGCTGAGTCATGAATAAACAGAAAATCTGAACAGACCAATAACTAGTAAGGAGACTGAATCAGTAATCAAAATACCTCCCCACAAAAAACTTCCTGAACCAGATGGCATCACTGGTGAATTCTGCCAAACATTTACAGAAGAATTAATGCAGTCCTTCTCAAACTCTTCCCAAAAATTGAAGAGGAAGGAGCACTCCCAAACACATCTTATGAGGCTAGAATTATCCTAATACCAAAGCCAGCTAAGGTCACTTCAATTAAAGAAAACTACAGGTCAATATCCCTGATGAACATAGATACAAAACTTCTCAACAAAATACTAGCAAACCAATTTCAATAGCACAAAGGATCATACATCATGATCAAATGGGATATATCTCTGGGATACAAGGATGGTTCAATATACACAAATCAATAAATTTAATACACCGCATTAATAGAGTGAAAACAAAAATCATATAATCACCTCAATAGATGCAGAAAAATCATCCTCTCATGATAAAAAAAAAACTCTCAACAAATTGGGCATAGAAGGAACATACCTCAATATAATATAGACCACATATAAAAGCCCATAGCTAACATCATATTTAATAGTGAAAGGTTGAAAAGGTTTTTCCTCTAAGATCAGGAACAGAGCAAGAGTGCCCACTCTCACCACTCCTATTCCACTACTACTGGAAGTGCTAACCAGAGCCATCAGGCAGAAAAAGAAATTAAAGGCATCCAAGTCAGAAAGGAAGAAGTAAAATTGTTTCTGCTGGCAGACAACATGATTTTATATATAGAAAACCCTAAAGACTCTGCCAAAAAACTGTTAGAACTAATAAACAAATTCAGTAAGTTGCAGAATAGAAATTTAGCATAAAAAATTAGTTACATTTCTATACACTAAAAATGAACTATCTGAAAAAGAAATAAAAAAATTCCCATTTACAATTGTATCCAAAACAATAAAATAGTTAGCAATAAATTTAACCAAGGCAGTAAAAGATCTGTCGACTGAAAATATAAGGCTTTTATGAAAGAAATTGCAGAAGACACAAGCAAATGGGAAGATATCCCATGTTTATGATCAGAAGAATCAATATGTTAAAATGTTCATACTACCCAAAGCAACCTACAGTGTCAGTGGAATCCTTATCATAATTCCAATGGCATTTTTCACAGAACTAGAACAAACAGTTCTAAAATTCATATGGAAATAACACATGTTGGTGAGACTATGGAGAACAGTTAACCCTTGGGCATTCTTGGTGGGAATGTAAATTGGTAGAGCCCTTATTATTATTATTATTATTCAGCCAGTTTTATTCCCAATAGCCAAGACATGGAAACAACAACGTAAGTGTCCATCTACCAATGAATGGATATAGAAGATGTGGCATGCATATATATATATATATATATATATATATATATATATATATATATTTATTTATTTATTTATTTATTTATTTATTTATTTATTTATTTCAGCCATGAAAAAGGGCCACTGACATTTGTGAAAACATGGATGGAACTTGAGGGTATCACGGTAAGTGAAATGTCAGAAAAAGAAAGACAAATTCTGCGTGATCTCAGTTATATGTGGAATTTAAAATAGCTGAACCCATAGAAATAGAAAGTGGAATGGTTGTTGCCAGGAGCTGGGAGATGGGGAAAATGGGGAGATGGTCGAAGTGTACAATTCCCAGTTATAAGATGAATGGTTCTGGGGATCTGATGTATAGTATGGTGACTGTAGTTAACAATATTATATTATATACTTGAAAGTTTCTAGGAGAGTAGATCTTGAATGTTCTCACCTCTGAAATAAAATGGTAATTATGAGAGGTCATAGAAGTGTTAACTCTTAACTAATTCTATTGTGGTAACTATTTCACAATATATACATGTATCAAATTTTCACATTGAACACCCTAAACTTAACACAATGTTATATGTCAATTACATTTCAATAAAGCCAGAAAAAAGTTAAATAAACAAATAACATTGGTACAAGGGAAAGAAAAATATTTATTGAGTGTCTACTCTATGCCAGGTATGGGGCTAGGTGCCGGATAGGTGGTAGGATATATTGATACATAAAACAGTCATGGTCTTGACTTTTTGAGGTATTCTTTCGTCGAAGACATCAAAAAATACAAAAACAAGGAAATAGATGAACAAATATCATAATTACAATAGTGATAAGGGTTATGGGGCATATAAGTGTATGAATTGTGATAGAATATGATATTAACTGTAACTGACTTTCTTTAAATGGTTAGAGAAGTTTTCTCTGAAGAGGTAATATTTACTTTAAAACTATGTGTAAATTGAGAGGCATAGGAAAACTAGCATTTGGGAAACTAGAGTATTAGGCATAGAAAAAGACATATGCTAGTGTCCAAGGAAGGAAAGAGTTTGTTGGTGTGTTCACAGAACTGAAAGAAGTCTTTAATAGTTGGAAAAGAGTAAGCTAGAGAGAAGACTCGTGATGAGGTTGAAATTGTGAGCCAGGTCATGTAGGGCTTTTATAGGCCATGCATAAGAATTTGGGTTTTACTCTAGTTGCTATAAGAAGTCATAAAAGTGTTCGCAGAGCAAGGAAATAACATGAATTGATTTATGCTTTGCGAAAATTGGATGTGCAGAAAGTGGATTGCAAAGGACAAAAGTCGAGGTTCGGGGACGAAGAGAACTGTAATCCATGACACAATAAAGTACCTCTTCCCCAGTTTGCACAGGTTTAGTGACTGTCTCCTCCTGAAACAGATTCTACATGATTACTGTCTCTAGAAAAAGGAAGAGAGGCTGCGTTACATGTGCATTATCTTTTAGTTAAGATCTCAACTGCCAAAAATATGAGCTCCTTAAATGACTGGATGTAAACAACAAAGATTTCTGTCAGCCTTGATGTCATACTAATTTATCCTTTTGGCATAGGCATTTGTATATTTTTTCCCAAAATGTGTATTGTGATTTGGGGACAAATATTAATCTAATCTTGAGTTGGAAAGCTAACAGGAAGAACTAACTCTTCAATATCACAGCTTATATGAGAGTGATTCTAAATATCTTCTTCTGACTCAGTATAATTTATAAAATTCAGGAGAAATAGTCTAGTTTATTAGGTATGAAATTGTATCTGCTACAGATATAATATGTACATATTTCTATTATCTCTGATGATGAAATCACCATTATATAAGAAGCTCTGTGTTGCTCTAAAGACATTACATGGAATTTAAAAGATGCCAAAAATATAAGTGAATGCAACTTCTAATTTCATTTTGAATTAAAAAACCATCACTAGTGCAAAACTCCACAATAATGACAAGCTAAGGCTTTATATATAAGAAAAAAATCCTTTAAGAAATTAAAAAGCTAATCATCTTACAACATAAACACTTATCCACACTGTTTATATATTGTATTCTGCTTGTTAAAGAGATTTTAAGAGTCTGCATTAGTGTGTAGAGTTAGTGCCATGTTGGTGAATTAGAGTTGCTAACTACTTTGTCAACTGTTCATTTTGGTAGATTTTCGCCTTGCATCCTAATGTGGTTTTCAAGTCTCATTTTGATGAATTTTATTGTTACATTAGATACGCTCTGGTTTCTCCAATCAGTCATGTTCACTTCATCACTGTCAATGTGCTACCATAACATTAAATATGACCAGAGGTAAACATTATTGAAAGCTGTGCCTGTTACTGCTTTTTTACAGTAGTGTAATTTTGTTTTTTATTTCCTGTGATTTTATTCTGAAACGGGTTTCAGCAGTATGTGCCTGAAGCCTTTTTCAACTTTTCTTTTTAATTAAAAAGCCTAATTGGGAGTAATAAAAACTTCCAATTAAGCCTTTTAAATAAAAACTGAAAGCTGAAAGTGGCTCTAGTTGCAGATAGAGGCTGGCTCTGACACTTGCATTAGGGCAGGAGTCCATTACTACAATACAATTTGTGGTTTCCAGGTTTAACTTGAGACCTGCGAGTTAGGAGAAGTGGACCTTGAGGGAGATACCCAAGCAGATAATTATACAGTTAAACATCCATTTTCTTTAACGAGGGGCTTTATTTTTGAGGCAGGAAGGATACTGAAGGGGAGCTTGAATCAATCATCATTATGGCAGGCTCATTAAATAAAAATTTCAGTAATGTTGCACATTTAATAATAAAAACACAAGATTTTAGTATTTGAACAAAAAGATAAAATATGCTATCTTATTTCTTTTTTTAATTTAGGTATAAAATAATCTAAAGGTTTTGGACTTGTTTTATTTTCTTTCATTTCTTGTACCAGAGAAACATGCTAGGAAAAAGCCTGCAATGAAGCCTAAGGTCACACAATGTATAATTGGACAGATCGGTGTATAATTTGCTGATCCTTGTATATGAATTGAATAATAAAGGACTAAAATAAGCTTTTTATACTATTTGAAACGTGTAACTATGTGACTCTGGGATTTTCCTGTAAAAAACATTTATGTATTGAACTTAAATTTCTAGCCTCTATCATGATATATGTTTGGGGGCAGGAGGGAAGGGTATGATGGGAGTTGGATTGGGAAGGAGCAATATTTTAGCTTTGCTTGTAATTGGCTCTTAGCAGATTTCATATACTTTGAAAAGGTTAACCACAGGAAACATTCTGTGACTGAATGTCTCAGTTAAGTAAAATACTATTTTAAGACAAATTTTAACTATTTTTCTCTATGGTCACCTATTTAAAATATACCTATTTTTAACAATCAGCCTTATTTGTTTTCTTATACAAGTAGTACCTGTTGCTTACAGAAAATTTGAAATGTATTTAAAAATCAAATTCATATATAATCTTACCTCAAACCACACAACATGTTTGGTATATTTCTTTCCAGCTGTTTCTTTCTTTCTTTTTTAAAAATTTTTAATCTATTCTTTCTACACACATTCACATACAAATGGGCAAAGATAATAAATTTGAGATTGTATTACTTAGAGTTTTATTTATTCTTTTTTCACTTAACATTATATATAAGCATTTTCCATTTTTCAAAAACATATATCAATATATTTATCCTAATTTATTTGAACAGTCTCCAATTTTTGCTTATTTGGGATTGAGAGGCTGACTATCACAGCAGGTCAGAGCATGGGTTTGGAGTCATGCAGTCTGAATTTAATACTTGGTCCCCAAATCCACTAGCTATGTGATGTTAGGCAGTCTCCTTTTCTGAGCTTTTATTTCCTCCTGCATAAAATGCAGAAAAGCATAATATGTACCTAAGGGATAGACATGAAGATTATATTGGTTAATCTATGTAAAAGTAAAAGTGCCATGGCACATAGTAAACACTACACACATATTATATAACTGTTACTGTTTCAAACTATTTTCCATTTTCGATAATTTATGAATTTCAAATAATCTAATAATATTTCTACTTGGTTAGATTTGGCAAAATTAGCTCGTTCCCTGTTACCCTTAGTCCCAGTAGATGTCTCTAGAATGGTTTGTTTAGATCCTCGATTATTCTCAGTAAAGAGTTTGGGAGTTTACTTCCTATGGGGTCACATTTTTATTGTCAGAATTACTCTTAGAATTTTTATATTGTTTTTGGTAGCTATTATAAATAAAATCTTTCTTCATTGCATTTTCAATTGCTTGATATTTGTGTGCTTTTCAGTTATTGATTTTTTAGATATCCATCCACTAAAAGTTTACTAAAATTTTAGTAATAATTGAAATGAAATATTACTTTTGAGGCATAAGGGGAATCTTAGTAAAATTGTCTGTTTCCAATTTTTTTGGAATTAATTTTCTTAATTAAATATTTTGATAGATTTTCACTTATCTTACCTGAGTATTGTTCCTTTTAGGTTTCTGTTTTTCTTTGAGTGAATTTTGAAATTTTATACTTTTTTTTCAGGAAATTATCTATTTCATTAATTTTTTCAGATATCTTAAACATACAATTTTGCATTTAATTTAAAGGAGAAATCCTTTTACTTGTTATCAGACCCTCTTTTCCATGATTAATCTTATTTACTGATTATTCAATCTTTTATTCTTGACTAGATTTTCTAGAGATTTATTAGCAATATTGTTTTTAAAAGAAAATATAAGTTTTGGATTCATTTTATTGTTTTCCTTTTGTTTCAAATTTACTTTTACTCTTATTTTTAAACTAAATTATTATTATAACTTCTCCAGGACAACGATTAGGTTATTTTTAAAAAGTTAGAGAATGTATTTATCATAAATTTGTCTCTAAGTTTTTCTTTGCTTGCAGTTAGCACATTGTCAAATGATTTTCTTTTTTTCATATTTTCTTGTATGCTCCTATATTTCAGAAAAGTGTCTTTTTGACCCTAATATTACATAAATTGTTTTCTAATTTTCTCATCATTTGTTCTCTCAGTTATTGGCTATTGTGGCAGTTTACTTTATCTATGAGTCTCCTGTTTCACCATGCTCCAGACTGCTGCTAGAAGTATATTTTTAAAAGCAATATACTTTCCGCAATAGATGTTGTTTAAGGGTACAAACTTGGAAATGATAAATAATACTGATAAATAATACAGATAAATAAATACTGAAGACCTAATATACAGCACAGTGATTACAGTCAACATTACTGTACTATATAACTTCAAGGTTGCTAAGAGATTAGATTTTTTTTTAATAAATTTATTTATTTTTGGCTGCGTTGGGTCTTTGTTGCTGCACGCAGGCTTTCTTTAGTTGAGGCAAGCGAGGGCTACTCTTCCTTGCGTGTGCAGGCTTCTTATGGTTTTAATTTAGGAGAGGGAGGTTGAAGGTGGATATCTTTCTTTTCTCCTCTTTCAACTAACTCTCTACATGTTTTGCCTCTAGACCCGGCAAATACAAATGCTTGGATGAGCTTCTAAGTAGAAATAAAAATGATAATTATCTTTTATTTCTTTTTTTTTTCTATGCAGTCATATAGGTGGATTTTCATTAAACATGGGAAGATAAAAAATGGGAAATGCACTTTCCCTGAACTCTCTCAATGTTCTATAAACTGTTCAATTAACTGTACTTGCCACTGTCCATATTTCTTCCCATAGTCTCTGGATTGAGGTCTCTCTTGTGTCTTGGTTAACATTATAAAAGAGAGGCAATTTATTATTTTTTACTGAACTGGGAATAGCTGGGTAAATAAATACTGCTACTAATCATTCCATTTGCTTCATGACCTGTTGTTTAAACTTCTAAGGAACCATAACACAGTAGGGACTAAAACTATCTTAAAAGAAAAGTCAGCTAGTAGATAATAAGAATAAAAATTGATTTTTCCCATGCCTCTGTGCACCATATCCAGCCACCTCAAAACAGCCAAGCAAGTAACTCCATCCCACATACCACATAGAGAAAAAAGAATAGTAATAAAAATTTCAAAGGAGGATAAAGAGCTGGTTTAAGAATCTGAGGTATTTCACATAGAGAAATTTGGGTATGAATCCCAGCTCTGTAATATAATAGTTATGTGACCAGGGGCAAGTTATTTTTTCTCTCTAGACCTTAGTTTCCTCATTTGTAAAATGGGGATAATAATACTTAACTCACAGGTTATTGTAAGGATTGAGATGCTGAATAAAAACCACCAAGAATAGTAAGTGATGCAGGGTAACAGCTCAATAGCTCAATACTGCTGTTATCAATGGGACTGAAGCAAGTAACTTTTCTATCATTGTTATACTTAAGGGACTATTTTGCCATAAGACAGCAAAAGTCAAAATAGTGATTTCTCTTTTTATTTCAGAAAATGTGGGTCTAACTCTGCTTCTATTAAGAAGGAAGTGTGTGTGTGTCAGGGCGGGGTGTGTGTGTGAAAGAGATTGAGAGACGGCAGTGGGGGGATATACTGGCACAGTGGGTGGCGATGTTGCTGCTTGGGTGTACTTAAATTGATTGCTTTAAAACATTATTTAGTGGCAACGTAAGGGAAAGAACAATTGATTTGGAATAAGAAAACTTAGGTTTATGTCTCAGCACTGCCAAATATTGATTGTATTAAATCCTTGATTCATGTAGGTATCAGCAAATGTTTATTAGGATTAAGGACAAATGATTTGTTAGTCCCTGAATATTGGGGTTGTATATAAGTGCAATAGGCTGCACTATTTGCTTCTTTTAAATATCTTGAAAGAGTGATGAGAACTTGAAAGCAAACTTAGTTAGAGTAAGTGTCCATGACTGTGGAGCAGATTGAACCTGCTAGAAATGTTACATCTTCCAAAATGTTTTCTTTGCTGACTGGGAGCCACTAATAGGGACCTCATTATTACTGAATAATTTATCCAGGTCAGTGATTATCACTTTTTTGTCTTGGGACACTTTTATACTTGTAAAAATGACTAGGGGTTCCAGAGAACTCTTGTTTATGTGAGTTATATCTATTGATATTGCTGTATAAAAATTTAAAACATACATTTACAACTATACTAATCAGACCACTACATGTTAACATAAAGAATATTTTCATGAAAAAGAACTACATTTTCCAAAATAAAAAAGATTAGTGAGAAGAGTTAAATCCCCAACTCCTTCATTTTTGCAAATCTGATTAATGTCTGGCTTAACAGAAGGCACCTAGATTCTCTGATCTGTTTCTGCATTTGGTCTGTTGAGATGGCATCTATCATGTAACTTCTGGAAAACACTATATACTTGTCAAATAATGAGAGTGAAAAAAGCGATGGATATCTTAGATTTGTTGTGAAATAAATCTTGACCTGTCTCCTGAAAAGATCTCAGGGACTCTCATGGGTTCCTAGTCCACACTTTGAGAACCACTGATATTGGTTAACCATTGTTTCTTTCAGCTGTCTTCTTTTAAATTCGGACTCAGAAAGGACTCTACAGTTACTCAACACCATTGGATGAATTGATTAAATTATTGAATTCTGAGTGGGAGAGAGAGCAAGAATGAGAACAATGTAGACTTGAAAGGAATGTGGCCTTGAAAAATATGGGAAATGAGAGGTAATGAATCCTAATATCAATTACATTTTGCAGTTTGTAAATTGGCTCCATTACTTAATAGCAGCTTAAATTTGGACCAGTTACTTAATCTTTCTAAGTCTCAGCTTGTCCATCTATAGAAATAGGGATAATAATATTTAATTCATGATGTTATTGTGATGATTAAATAAGATAATATTTGTGAAACACTTAGTTTACTGCCTGACACATAGTAAGTGGCTCACTATTAAGCTATTATTTTTTTTTATTTTTATTTTTTCCTTTTTGCGGTATGTGGGCCTCTCACTGTTGTGGCCTCTCCCGTTGCGGAGCACAGGCTCCGGATGCGCAGGCCCAGCGGCCATGGCTCACGGGCTCAGCCGCTCCGCGGCATATGGGATCCTCCCAGACCGGGGCACGAACCCGTATCCCCTGCATCGGCAGGCGGACTCTCAACCACTGCGCCACCAGGGAGGCCCTTAAGCTATTATTTGTATTGTTATTTTTATCCAGGATTTGACCTGCTTATAAACGTATGTAAATTCTCTCTTCAGGGTTACATGTCTGTGTTGCATTAAATATCTTTGTGCAAAAGATTTCCATATTTAGAATAATGTCCTTACTTTAGAATCCTATATGCTGGGGTGAAGTGAGGGTAGCATCGACATATATACACTTACCTAATGTAAAACAGTTAGCTAGTGGAAAGCAGCAGCATAAGACAGGGAGATCAGCTCGGTGCTTTGCGATGACCTAGAGGGGTGGGATAGGGAGAATGGGAAGGAGGCTCAAGAGAGAGGGGATAAGGGGACATAGATATGCATATGGCTGATTCACTTTGGTGTACAACAGAAACTAACACAGTATTGTGAAGCAATTATACTCCAAAAAAGATCTATTAAAGAAAAAGAATCCTATTGGAATTACCGACTCAATAAAATTTTTAAGGCTTTGAATTTATGTGGGGAAATTACTTTCCAAAGGGCTATAACATTATCACTCCTATGAGGAATGTATGAGTGTTCAATAATTTTATGTAGATTCTGAGTCCTGGGATACAGCAGTAAGAAAAATAGAAGAGCTGTAGCCTTTGCTGTAGCAGGTAATATAATTTAAATTTTACAAATTGTATAGGTGAGAATTGTAATGTCTACTGAGTACAAACCATCAACATAAACACTTGGGAGATACAGGTATGGTCTTTTTTATAGATAAGTTTTTCCCTAGTGTCTCAGATAGCATTTAATAAAAGTAAATGTAATATATCTTCCTGAACTAAACCGTAGTATTAATGATTTGGTTTTGTTTTGGCTAGTAGACCTTTAAAAGCATTCAGAGTATACTTTATCCACTTATCTATTTTCCAGACAGGAGCTAACCCTTGGGTAATACATTCTAAGGGCTCTAATTTTATCCTGTTTTAAAATCCTGATAGAGATAAAGCAAGAATGAGGGCAGTGTGGAAGAGAGAGTTGAGGTAATTAGATTGGTTGAAATTCCAGGATAGACATCATGAGACAGGCTCTCAACTATGACTGTGGTCGTAGGGATATGGAAGAGAGGTTCAAATCGTGTTATGGGCTAAAATGTCTCACTTCCCAAATTCATGTGTTGAAGTCCTAAACCCTGGTATCTCAGAATGTGACTGTATTTGGAGATAGGGTTTCTTTTTTTGTGTGTGTGGTACGCGGGCCTCTCACTATTGTGGCCTCTCCCATTGCGGAGCACAGCCTCTGGATGCACAGGCTCAGTGGCCATGGCTCACGGGCCCAGCTGCTCCATGGCCTGTGGGATCTTCCTCGACCAGGGCACGAACCCGTGTCCCCTGCGTCGGCAGGTGGACTCTCAACCACTGAGCCACCAGAGAAGCCCTGGAGATAGGGTTTTTAAAGAGGTAGTTAAAAGTAAATGAAGTCATGGAGGTGGGCCCTAATCCGACATGATGTATGTCTATATAAGAAAAGGAGTTAGGACACAGACACATGGAAGGAAGACCATGTAATGACATTGGAAGAAAATGGCTATCTACAAGACAGTAGTTAAGCCCTAACAGGGAGAAACCCAGAGATGGGAATTTTTGTCTGCTCCCTGTAAAATTAATAACCAGAAATCTCAAGTAAACTGAGTTGGAAGACCAGAAGGGAGAGTTCCCACACCCTGTGATGAGAGCAGAGCCCAACAGAAAGAAGAAAGGCTCCTTTCCCTGGCAAGGACTCAGCCAAAAAAGCCATGGACTCTTTGTTTATTGTAGACCTCCCAACTTCCTTGTTCTTCTCATAAAAGTGCTCTCCTTCCCTTGTTATGTGGGGATTGCACATGGCTCACCATGGTTGCAGACCCTGAATTGCAATTCTCTGCTGGCCCCAAATAAACCCAACTTTGCTGGAGAAATATCCGACAGTCTATTTGTTTTCAGTCAACATCCATTTGTGCTGTGCCCTGGGGGAATAGCCACAGCAAAGGACTGTTTGCTTCTTAGCCACTGCTTCTGTGTTTGCTATAGTCTTGTGGGACTCAGGAATGCTGAGCCCTGTTGCTTATCAGAGATCGGTGATTCGGTGGTCCGTCCCTCAGGCAGCAGCCTCAAAATTTGGGGATCTACATGTGTGAACAAGTTTTTTCCAGGGAGATAACTGGCAGCTTGGCTTTTTTATTGGAGTAAGCTAGAAGGAGAAGGCAGGAGAAGTGTTCAACAGAGCTCCCAGGTTCTGGGGGGAGTGCAGTCAGCCTTGACATGTGCTAATTAGAAGTCAGGCTCTCTCAGGCAGCAGCTTGTAAAATTTGCAATCAATTGTCTTCTAGGAAGGAACTTGGAGATGAGGATTTTTGCCTGCTCCCTTTGTGCTGGTCCCCATGCAGACAGCTTCATTAAGCACTCAAAGGTCTATTAATAACTTCTCCTTGGAACTTCCCTGATGGTCCAGTGGTTAAGGCTCCATGCTTCTAATGCAGGGTGTTCGGGGAACTAAGATCCTACATGCAGCATGGCTAATAATAATAATAATAATAATAATAACAACAACAACCTCTCTTTTGTTTGCTGTAGTTCCCATGTGGCTTGTGTACACAAGCTTCTCTGGCTTTCAGAGCTGGGTGTTTGGGGGTCCTTCCCTCAGGCGGGGCAGTTGAAGTTGGGACACTAGATGTGTGGTCCAAACACTTGTCTCCTCAGGGAAAGTCGGGAGTTGGGGGTTCCATCCTGATTGTATGGGGCTATCCAGGGGTTGGCCAGAGGTTATTCCATATGTAAGAGTCCCTCAACTAGTTTCTGGATTTCTCTCAGAGGGAATTGCTCCATATGTGGCTGTATATTTGGAGTGTACGTGGGAGGGGAGAAAGTCAGAATCTTCTTATGTTGCCATCTTGGTTCAGAGTCCCATCCATGTTTGTTTGAATGAACTCTGACTCAGGTTTGTGCTTGACTGTCTGGGTGGATGATAATACTGTGGAACATGTAACTAGGAGGACATCTCTTTGAGCATGTAGTTGTGAAACCACTAAGTGGGGTTTCATGGGGGGCTCCAAGAAGCTACTGTTCTTTATGTCTTAGCACAGACATAAAGTGAGAGGCACAGTGATAGATAAGAAGTGATTTATTAGAATAGGATGCTTGTGAAGCTTATAAGCAAGCAAGTGAGAGGGTGCTGAACCCCAAGAACTTAATGGGCTATAGTTTTATAATCAAAGGAGAAGTGGGGAGGGGGAAAAGACCACCTTCTTCCTCATTCTTGAGTGGACATCAAGCTTCCATCATCAACTCCTCCTCCAGGTTGGGCAGGGGAGTTTTCTTGTTCCTACCTGGTCAAGCCAGGACTGTCATGGCACTATGGAAAATTATTTCAGGTCTCAGTACAATGAGGGTCTTTCACTTTGAAATGTCACCTTTCCATAAATTATTACTTTTTATGTTTTCAGAGAGCATGTCCTAGGGGTTATTAACTTACTGAACTCACTGGCAGAATGTGCGTCTCATGCCACCATTGTTTTATTGTTTTGGGGCATGTCTCATGCTTCTGTTGCATGGTTTTGTTGCTAAGCATGCCTGCTTCGTTTTGTGGTTAAAACCTGCATTTTTAGGTCATCATTAACTTAAAGGGGTCTGCCATACTTTTTTTTACTTATAATCCCGTAGTGGGATTAACTATTTAATCATCTACTTTGTCCCTTTACTCTGTCCATATCAGTTGTTAGCATAAAGTATGGACTTAAGCCATTCTTTACATAAAAATGTTTCATTAACTAGTTGTTTACAGCACTTGCTTATTCTCACAAGCATCAAAATTTTTATTTGGTCATTTATTTTACAAATGATGTTTCATTTCCCTTTAAAAAATTTAAGTTCACAACTGAAAGGTATTCTTACAGGATAACTTTTGCTCTTGTTAGCTTTTTTCTGCTAAACTCATTTTTGCAAGTGTTGCAAGCTGATATGGAATAAATTAAAACTTCCTTGAGTTAGGTTTTATTAAAGTTATAGAACTATGGATAATTAAGTCATGAACAATAAAGTACATGAGATTCTAGAGGAGAAAAAAAAGCAATGCATGCAAACCTGATTGTTGTTTTTCCTAGAGATACTAAATTCTGGACTGCAAAGACCACATGATGTGTACTAAATCTGGAACTTCTTGTTTAGCTAGTATCCGTTAGCAGAGAGAACATAAACAAAGTTAATTTAGGTGATGACTTCAATGTAACAATGTCTTTCTCTTGCGTTTCTGACTTTCTGAACACGGATACCAGATTTTCAAGTATTTTCTTTTTAAAGGAGACTATGTCGACTAAAAAAAATACATTCACAACCTAAAAGTTGAGAGTTATATTTTATTTGGCGAGAATCTTTAGGACTCCAGGCCCAGGAGACAGCATCTCAAGTAATCCTAAGAAAACTGCTCCAAGGAGGCGAGTGGGGAGCTAGGATATATAGGAGTTTTGCAACAAGGGTCAGGTAGTTGGAACATCAAAAGATTATTGTTAATTAAAGAAAACTGGAAATCCCAAGTTAAGGAATTTAGCGCTTTTCTATGTATGGGAAGATGCAAGAGTCTAGGCTCACTAAAATCATTCCTTTGATATGTACCTCAGCTATCTGGGGCCAGTATCCTGTGTCATTACATCCTGAGTTCCCTCAGGGCTCACCAGCTCACCAGCTCGCCTTTGGTGGTGGCTGCATGCCTGCAATCCCTGATGACTATGACATCCTTTGTTTACTGATATGGCAAGAAAATGTTCCATTTATCAACTACTATTCATTTCACTAGTTTCTTTTCTTTATCAAACCAAGTAGAAAAATATTTAATGGTAATTTGGAATTCAGCAAAGAAATTAAATGGGAAATACTACTTTTCTGAAAAAAAAAATTTAAGGAAGGAATTTTTTCTGAAATATTTGATTATTTTATACTGTTTAACCATTGATTTATTAGTTTATTTCTAAGAACTTTTGACGCTGAAACTCAGCTTCTCTGTACACTGGTGCCAAATTGAATCTTGGAGACAGATTTTGGTGAAGTAGAGATTTATTACTTTGCCAGGCAAAGGGGGACACAGCGGGCTCCTGTCTCAAAAAGGTAAGTGTCCCAACTTGGAGAGGATAGTGAGAAGTTTTATAGTAATTGTTCAAAGAGGGCGTGATCAGCTTGTGGATATTCTTCTGACTGGTTGGTGGTGAAGTAAGTAGGAGTCAGCATCATCAACCTTCAGTTTCCAACTGGTCTGGGGTTTACATGCTTGTGGGCAGCATACCATTGTTAATCGTTAACTTCTCCCACCTGGAGGGGGTTTCAGTATCTGCAAAACAGCTCAAAGATATTGCTGTGTGTATCCGTTGATTTGGAACGAGGACCTTGCCCCAAGGCTGCACTGTTGTTTCTCTTGACTGTTTGTTTCTCCCTGGTGTAGCATCCCTTTCCTTCCCTAATTAACAACTGCTTGAATCTGCCCTTTGGAACTCAGGGAAGGTCATGGAGGCTGAATGAAGGCTATTTCTTGTAATCAAAGAAATGGAGGACACAGAAAGTTTTTGTGCCCAGGAGCCCCATAGGGCTGTGCTTGGTCTCACTCTCTTCCTTTTCATCTCTCTCCCTGCTCATTATTTTGCATTTGGCTTGCTATTCATTCTTTTGCTAATCTATTTTGAGCCACGAAAGCAATGCTACTGTGTTGATAGCATGTGTTGTACCTAGAGCTGTTTTACCATATGTCTACTTCCTACATTCAAAATGCCTTTGTTATTTTGAGTTATTTATTAATTTCTGAGCTTATGTTACTGTATATACCTATTTTGATCTCACTTTATTATTCTTCATTGACTATAGATGGCTTTTCCTTCACAAGGATCAAATATTTCCTGAATAGATGTAGAAGAAAAAATACTAAAATGATAACAAGAATAAAACTATTTTAGCTTGGCTACTTCTGAAAATAAGAGATGTTGTCATAGATAAAACATTAGAAATTGGAAATACCTGTGGATTTTTCATGTTTTAAGGAGACTCTAGGATGTGAAGAAAATAAGACTCTGTTGCTGAAAGCAAATTAGGATCATTAATTAAGTCAACGGTTATTTATGGGACACTTACTCTACATCAGTCCCTGTTGATGATGCAGGGGTGAACAAAAGGGGACAGGTTTTGATCATCTGGATTAGGTTCATACTTGTGGGGAAACAGAGAGATAATCAATAATAAATTGGTAATTAATAAACAAATACTAGTTTTAAAATATTGGTAAGTTTTAAAAAGAAAATTTTAATGGGATGATGTGATAGAAAGGGTCTGTGTGGTCACTTTCCTGAGGAGGCTAGGAAAGAACTCTTCGAAAAAGTAACATTTAGGGCTTCCCTGGTGGTGCAGTGGTTGAGAGTCTGCCTGCCGATGCAGGGGACACGGGTTCGTGCCCCGGTCCGGGAGGATCCCACATGCTGCGGAGCGGCTAGGCCCGTGAGCCATGGCCGCTGAGCCTCCGTGTCCGGAGCCTGTGTCCCACAACGGGAGAGGCCACAACAGTGAGAGGCCCACGTACGGCAAAAAAAAAAAAAAAAAAGTAACATTTAAACATGGAATTGACTGACCAGAAGATAACTATGCAGTGATCTGTGGAAGAACATTTTGAGAGAAGAGAACAGTTTAGTGAAAAAGCCCTAAGTCTGAGGATGAGTTTGGTGCATATGAAGAGCCAAGAAAAGGTCAGTATGTCAGGAGAGAAGTAGATAGCAGGTGAGAATTTTGGGAGGTGATGTAGACAGAAGATAAGTCTTGTAAGGCTTTGGAAGTATGACTCATAAACCAAATAAGTTTGTAAGTGAGGAGTGGAACTATTTTATTTAATTTATGTTTTCTGACTGCCAAGTGAAGAATTCACTAGAAGGGGTCACAAGTAAACTTAGGGAGCCTAGTTTGGAGTCTGTTGCATTGGGCAAACAGCATATGGTTATTCCTCAGACTAGAGTGATAGCAGAAGTGCAGGGATTTGAAATACAATTTCAAGGTAGAGTAGACAAGGCTTGCTGAAAGATTGATAAGGGTATTGAGGGGAAGAGAAGCATAGAAAACATGTCTTGAGTAACTGGGGGAGTGGTGGTGTTATTTTCTCAGTTGTAGATGACTGGCAGCAGCCTATCACCTACCCATTCTTCCTTTGTAACTCTCCCAGGCATATTCATATGGGATCCCATAATTAGTTCTGTGTAGTGAAAAGAGTTGATTTTGAAACATCTAAGCTTTGTCTTTCACCAGCTTTGGGCTGTAGTAAATTTACATAGATTTTGTGAAAGCAAATTTCTAATTTGTGATCAGACTATTAAATGAGATCATGAATGTGCATAGCAGAGGACCTGTATATAATAAGAGCACAATTTTAGCTTTAATTTTTATTGTTTTTTGCTTTATAATAGATTTTATTTTATTTAAAAATTTTTTTATTTTAGTGTGGTTGATTTACAATGTTGTGTTAATTTCAGGTATACAGCAAAGTGAATCAGTTATACATTTATATCTATCCACTTTTTTTTTTTTTTTTTTAGATTCTTTTCCCATATAGGTCATTACAGAGTATTGAGTAGTATTCCCTGTGCTACACAGCAGGTTCTTATTAGTTATCTATTTTTTATATAGTAGTGTGTACATGTCAGTCCCAATCCCCCAATTTATCCCTCCCCCCCTTATTCCCTGGTAACCATAAGTTTGTCTTCTACATCCGTGACTCTACTTCTGTTTTATAAATAGTTCATTTGTACCCTATTTTTTTAGGTTCCACATATAAACAATATCATATGATATATGTCTTTCTGTGTCTGAATTACTTCACTCAGTATGACAATCTCTAGGTCCATCCATGTTGCTGCAATGGCACTATTTTGTTCTTTTTTATGGCTGAGTAATAATCCATTGTATTTATGGACCACATCTTCTTTATTCATTCCTCTGTTGGTGGACATTTAGGTTGCTTCCATGTCCTGGCTATTATAAACAGTGCTGCAATGAACATTGGGGTGCATGTGTCTTTTTTGAATTATGTTTTTTTCAGGGTCTATGCCTAGGAGTGAGACTGTGGGGTAATATGGTAGTTCTATTTTTAGTTTTTTAAGGAACCTCCGTACTGTTCTCCCTAGTGGCTGTATCAATTTACATTCCTACCAACAGTGCAAGAGGGTTCACTTCCTACACACCCTCTCCAGCATTTATTGTTTGTAGATTTTTTGATGATGGCCATTTTGATTGGTGTGAGGTGATACCACACTGTAGTTTTGGTTTGCATTTTTCTAATAATTAGTGACGTTGAGCATCTTTTCATGTGCTTTTAAGCCATCTGTATGTCTTCTTCAGAGAAATGTCTATTTAGGTCTTCCACCCACTTTTTGATTGTTATTTGTATTTTTGATATTAAGCTGCATGAGCTGTTTGTATATTTTGGAGATTAATCTCCTGTCAGTTGCTTCCAACAAGGGATTAATACTTGTAAATATTTTCTCCCACTTTGAGAGTTGTCATTTTGTTCTGTTTATGGTTTCTTTTGCTGTGCAAAACCTTTTAAGTTTAATTAGATTCCATTTGTTTGTTTTTGTTGTTATTTTCATTACTCTAGGAGGTGTGTCAAAAAACATCTTGCTGCAATTTATGTCAAAGAGTGTTCTACCTATGTTTTACTCTAAGAGTTTTATACTGTCTGGCCTAATAGGTCTTTAATCCATTCTGAGTTTATTTTTGTGTATGGTGTTATGGAGAGTTCTAATTTCATTCTTTTATATGTAGCTGTCCAGTTTTCCCAGCACCACTTATTGAAGAGACTGTCTTTTCTCCACTGTATATTCTTGCCTCCTTTGTCATAGATTAGGTGACCATAGGTGCATGGGTTTATCTCTGGGCTTTCAGTTATTGTCTTGTTCATCTCTGTTTGTTTGTTCTTAAGTTCTTTCATTGTTAGTGTATAGAAATGCAAGAGTTTTCTGTGTATTAATGTTGTATCCTGCAACTTTACCAAATTCATTGATGAGCTCTAGTAGTTTTCTTGTAGCATCTTTAGGATTTTCTATGTATAGTATCATGTCATCTACAGTGACAGTTTTACTTCCTTTCCAGTTTGCGTTTCTTTAATTTCTTTTTCTTCTCCGATGCCATGGCTAGGACTTCCAAGACTATTTTGAGTAATAGTGGCGAGAGTGGACAACCTTGTCTTGTTCCTGATTTTAGAGGAAATGCTTTCAGTTTTTCATCATTGAGAATGATATTTCCTGTGGGTTTTTCATATTTGGCCTTTATTATGTTGAGGTAGTCTCCCTCTCTGCATACTTTCTGGAGAGTTTTTATAATAAATGGATGTTGAATTTTGTTGAAAGCTTTTTCTGCATCTATTGAGATGATCACATGATTTTTATTATTCAATTTGTTAATATGGTATATCACATTGATTGATTTGCATATGTTGAAGAATCTTTGCATTCCTGGGATAAATCCCACTTGATCATGGTGTATGATCCTTTTAATGTGCTGTTGGATTCTGTTTGCTAGTATTTTTTTGAGGACTTTTGCATCTATGTTCATCAGTGATATTGGTCTGTAATTTCTTTTTTTGTGATATCTTTGACTGGTTTTGGTATCAGGGTGATGGTGGCCTCATAGAATGATCTTCCTCTGCAGTTTTTTTGGAAGAGTTTGAGAAGGATAGGTGTTAGTTCTTCTCTAAGTGGTTGAAAGAATTCACCTATGAATTCATCTACTCCTAGATTTTGTTTGTTGGAAAATTTTTAATCACAGTTTCAATTTCATTACTTGTGATTGGTCTGTGAATATTTTCTATTTCTTCCTGGTTCAGTCTTGGAAGGTTGTACTTTTTGAAGAATTTGTCCATTTCTTCCAGGTTGTCCATTATATTGGCATGTAGTTGCTTGTAGTAGTCTCTTATGATCCTTTGTATTTCTGTAGTGTCAGTTGTAATTTCTCCCTTTTCATTTCTAATTTTATTGATTTGAGTCTGCTCCCTTTTTTCTTGATGGGTCTGGCTAAAAGTTTATCAATGTTGTTTATCTTCTCAAAGAACCAGCTTTTAGTTTCATTGATCTTTGCTATTGTTTTCTTCATCTCTATTTCATTTATTTCTGCGTTGACTTTTATGATGTCTTTCCTCCTACTAAGTTTGGGTTTTGTTTGTTCGTCTTTTTCTATTTGCTTTAGGTGGAAGGTTAGCTTGTTTATTTGAGATTTTTCTTGTTTCTTTAGGTGAGATTTTATTGCTATAAACTTCCCTCCTAGAACTGCTTTTGCTGCATCCCATAGGTTTTTGGTCATTGTGTTTTCACTGGAATTTGTTTTTAGGTATTTTTTGATTACCTCTTTGATTTCTTCAGTGATCTCTTCGTTATTTAGTAGCATATTGCTTAGCCTCTATGTGTTCTTTTTTTTTACAGTTTTTTTTCCTGTAATTGATTTCTAATTTCATAACATTGTGGTGAGAAAAGATGCTTGATATGATTTCAATTTTCTTAAATTTGCTGAGGCTTGGTTTGTGACCCAGGATGTGACTTATCCTGGAGAATGTTCTCTGTGCACTTGAGAAGAACATGTATTTTGCTGCTTTCAGATGAAATGTTCTATAAATATCAATTAAGTCTATCTAGTTTAATGTGTCATTTAAGACTTGTACTTCCTTACTAATTTTCTGACTGGATGATCTGTCCATTGGTGTAAGTGAGGTGTTAAAGTTGCCCACTATTATTATTTTTTTACCCACTATTATTGTGTTACTGTTGATTTCCCCTTCTATAGCTGTTAAAATATTGCCTTATGTTGGGTGCATACATATTTACAATTGCTATATTTTCTTCTTAGATTGATCTCTTGATCATTATGTGGTGTCCTTCCTTGTCTCTTGTAACAGTCTTTATTTTAAAGTCTATTTTTTCTGAGATGAGTATTGCTACTCCAGCTTTCTTTGGATTTCCATTTGCATGAAATATCTTTTTCCATGCCCTCATTTTCAGTCTGTATGTGTCCCTAGGTCTGAAATTGGTCTCTTGTAGACAGCATATATACAGGTCTTATTTTTGTATCCATTCAGCCAGTCTGTGTCTTTGGTTGGGACACTTAATCCATTTACATTTAAAGTAATTATCAATATGTATGTTCCTCTTACCATTTTCTTAATTGTTTTGGGTTTGTTACTGTAGGTCTTTTTTCTTCCCTTCCTCTTTTGTTGTCTTCTCTTATGTTTCATGCCTAGAAAATTTCCTTTAGCATTTGTTGTAAGGCTGGTTTGGTGGTGATGAATTCTCTTAGCTTTAGCTTGTCTGTAAAGTTTTTGGTTTCTCCATCGAATGTGAACAAGATCCTTGATGGGTAGAGTAATCTTGGTCTTTCCCTTTTATCACTTTAAATATACCCTGCCACTCCATTTTGGCCTGCAGGGTTTCTGCTGAAAAATCAGCTGATAACCTTATGGGGATTCCCTTGTATGTTATTTGTTGCTTTTCCCTTGTTTCTTTTAATATTTTTTCCCTGTATTTAATTTTTGTTAGTTTGATTAACATGTGTCTTAGCGTATTCCTCCTTGGGTTTGTCCTGTATGGGACTCTCTGTGCTTCCTGGACTTTGATGACTATTTCCTTTCCCATATTAGGGAAGTTTTCAACTATAATTTCTTGAAATATTTTCTCAGGACCTTTCCCCTTTTCTTCTTCTTCTGTGACACCTATAAGTCGAATGTTGGTGCATTTAATATTGTCCCAGAAGTCTCTGAGACTTTCCTCATTTCTTTTCATTTTTTAAAAATTCTGTTCCATGATGGAGATTTCCACCATCTGTCTTCCACGTCACTTATCTATTCTTCTGCCTCAGTTATTCTGCTATTGATTCCTTCTAGTGTATTTTTCATTTTAGTTATTGTCTTGTTCATCTCTGTTTGTTTGTTCTTTAGTTCTTCTAGGTCTTTGTTAAACTTCCTTTTATCTTCTGGATCCATGCTTCCATTCTTTTTCCGAGATCTTGAATCATCTTTACTGTCATTACTCTGAATTCTTTTTCAGATAGATTGCTTATCTCCTCTTCATTTAGTTCTTTTTTTAGGTTTTTATCTTGCTCCTTCATCTTCAACATATTTCTTTGTCATCTCATTTTGTCAAACTTACTGTGTTTGTGGTCTTCTTTCCACAGACTGCAGGATCATACTTCCTCTTGCTTCTGGTGTCTGCTCCCTGGTGGGTGAGCTTGGTCTGGAGTCTTGTGACATTATCCCCTAGATAGGGGGGTTAATTGGTGTTATGGTGATCATAGCCTGCCCTAGACATTGAGTGGGGCCTCCCCTTTGTTCTGTGGTTGTCACTGCCTTGTCAGGGTTGGCGTCTGCTCCTTAGTTGTTGGAGTAGAGGCCCCCAGATCTGTTTCTTAGCTGTGATTCTGATCTGTAGTGCAAGGTAGGTGGGACTGGAGCATTCTCACTGAGAGAGAAGCCACTGAGTATTCCTCCTCTGGAGTTGTTCACCTGTGAATGTGCTCTGTTGTGTCCTCTTTTGCCCACAGTGTGAGCTCACAGAGTATACTGTTGTTGGCATTGCTCTCGGTCCTGCCTTAACTGTGGGTATGCTGGCAATCAGCCCTGGTGACTCTCAGGTGTTGTTTTCACCCAGCCACTGGTGCAGGTCCATTGAGGTCAGGTCCCAGGACTGCGGTAGTCATGCACTTGGACCCACTGTGGGAACTATGGAGGCAGCTCGAACTCTAGTGTGGCCCAATCCCTGCTTATACAACCCACAGAGCTTACAGTTGCTAAAGCCAGACCCATCCCAGCTGTAAGAGCACTTGTTGGTCTTTCAAATGTTTTGCAAGTGCTGAATTTGGGAAGCCATCGGTGGATGTGTAACTTCACAGTTTGTTTAGCTGTGAGGAGAAATTTCAGCACTTCTTCCTTAGTCACAGCCCCTGGGACCCAGCTGTGGTTTTAGCCAGTCTTCTGCACAGATTTCCCAGTGGGGGGAGCTATCTGTGTCCTCCTGGGACAGCAGGGCAAGTCCTGACACCCACTAGCAGATTTCCTAGACTGCCAGGGAATTCCCAAATTTACTTCTTAAGAACAAGTGTTTCTCTAGTTTTCAGCTGACAGCAATGTGACCATATTAGAAAGACTATTTTGTTCTTCCTACCTTGGATGTTCATGTGTCTTCATTTTTTCTCTTTTTTTCCCTTAAGACATAATTGACACATAACATTGTGTAAATTTAGAGTGTGCAATGAAATGGTTTGATATACGTATGTATTGTGAAACATTTACCATAATAACGTTGGTTAATACATCCTTTACATCACATAATTACCATTTTATTATTGTCATGGTGAGAACATTAATATTCTACGTTTATAGCATTTTTCAAGTATTCAGTACAGTATTGTTAATTATAGTCACCATTACCATGAGATCTCCAGACCTTACTCATCTTAAAACTGGAAGTCTGTACTCTTTGACTAACATCTTTCCATTTCACTCATGCCCCTCAGCCCCTGGCAACCACCATTCTATTGTTTCATGGAGTTCAATGTTTTTCTATCCTGGTACAAGTGAGGTCATGCAGTATTTGTCTTTCTCTGTCTAACTTATTTCACTTAGCATAATGCCTTCAAGGTCTAGCCATGACATCGTGAATGGCAAGATTTCCTTCTTTTTATGGCTGAATAACATTCCATTATATACATGTATGCCACATTTTAAAATACATTCATCTATCAAATGATTCATCAAAGATTGTTTCTGGAAATGTCTTGGCCATTGTGAATAATGATGCAAAGAACCTGGGAGTCCAGATATCTCTTTGAGATAGTAATTTTTATCTTCTTCAATAAATACTCAGAAGTGGGATTGCTGGATCATATGGTAGTTCTATTTTTAAATTTCTTGAGGAACTTCCATACTGTTTTCCATAGTGGCTGTACAAATTTTCATCCCCACCAACAGTGCACCTGCTGTCAGAGTGCACCTGCTGTCAGAGTGCACTCTTGTGACTGCTGGGTCTCATTGCAGGCTCATGGCAGTGGAGGCCAGTGATGGAAGCTGTACCGACTACTGCTTTCTTCAGTGGCAGAAGAAGCTGAGTTTGTCTGCAGAGTAGGTCACTGGGAGCTCTAATTCCTCCAGCTGTGTGACTGCTACTGGTAGCCCCTGCTTTTATTTCTTGTTCTTAGCCATCTCTATATGTCTCAGCTTTTCAGGTCTCCAAGTGGGGTGAAAGTGAATAAGGAACTTTCATGTAGTGCCCTGAAAGACTAAGGAAGCTGGTTGCTCACTCTTCTCTTCCTTTCCCTGTGAGGGGACCTTTTTCTAGCTGGGGAGTTCCTTCCTGGTGCTGAGTGATGCTGGCTTGGGGGATAGGATGATACAGGCAAAATGAAGCTTTCTTCCCTTCTTTGGAAAACTATTCTCAGTTTTGTTGTTGTTGTTGTTGTTGCTCTACTCTGTTGCTGATATTTCTTAACTGAGCTCCAGAGCTTCCCCAGAGCTGTTTAATATTTGTGGATAGCTAATTTTTTATCTTTGTTGGAGGACAGAGGCTGGGGTCTCCTTTTTCTCCATCTTGATGACATCCCTGCTAAATTCTGTGAGTCTTCTTAATTTACTAAAGGAAAACCACCACTTCTAGAAGCAAGAGTAGTAGAGTAGTATCAGAAAATTCAATGAAAATGAGACAGCTGCTCAGTTGGGTAAACTGATGAAAATGCATCTATGACTCACAATCAGGGTTTACATGTATGTTTGCATACACAAATATTTGAATCATATGTGAAAGCAAAGCAATAAATGGGGGGTAAGAGATATATACAAAATCCAAATGCTGTTAGAAATGTAATTTCCTATTCTGTTTTTATAGAGTATAGAAACAATTAGAAAATAGGCATATAAAAATATAGAAACAATATAGAAAATAAGCATTTTCTCACCTTTGTATATGATTTTTAATGTATGTGTGTGATGTTGCATTATATAAACTCATTGTGTGTTATTAATAGGTTCTTTAACCACCAGAAGAACTCTAATTTAACTACCAGTATCACAATTTTATGTTATTTAACAAAGTAGGATTGGGTTTTCAGACACTTGTGGACTCACTTGTTTGTGGATTTGTTTTGCTTTTGGCTGGTAATGTAGAGTTTTGATCAGCTATATCCCAGTGGATACACTCTACATTTTGAGTATATTCTCTTTTGGATTTGGGATTTTGGTACGCTGAATCATAGCTCTGGGCTCATACTTTTTTTCATGGGTGGTGGACAAATTGAATTATTTTTTAAAAGGCAGTGAATCGTATGTTTTAAAAAGTCTGTATAACTTACCTTTAGCTCCTTTTCTATATTTAAATATATTTTAGAGGAAAAAATCAGAGTTCCTAATACTTTTAAAGCTAGAATTAAAGTGCATTAAGGCTCTCTCGAATCTTGTTATCTGTCATTCGAAATCCTCTTTGAAGTTAGGTATAAAGAATAATAGATATATATTCAGTGAGGATACTGAAGATTTTTACTAGCTTGAGGATTAGATTTTCAGCTATCAGTGTTTAAGCTTCAAGTTGCTGTCAGTTAGTCTTGACAAGGCCAAAATAGGATTTTAATAGTTGTGATTGTGGAGAGGGTGCTTTTTTATTAGATGAGGCAAAGTGTCAATTAAAAGGATATTGAGATAAAGAAATTGAAACTAGATTAAATTTATACTTTTTCATGGATGATAAGAAAATCCATTTTCGAGTTACATTTCATTGAGGATATATTATCAGAGGAAAAGCTGGAATACCTTGCTCACTTAAAAGATTGCCTTTAGTTCTCAAAAGACATTAATTGCCTAATAATCATTTCAAGAGAATTTTTGTATATATAAAACAAGAATATTTTAAATAAAATGCAATGCCAAGACCAAATAATGACAGTTACTTTTAAAGAAGCTGCAATCAGCAATCTTATTTTCCCTTCAGTCTTTCCTAGTGAGTCCCTACAATTTAACATTTGCAGTCCTTCAGTGAGATTTCTAATCTTATAAGGAAGTCTGAAAGCTATATTGATATATATCCATAAAAATAAGTACTGTGTATCTTTCCAGCATGACCGTCCTTTTTAAAGGGCAATGCATGGTAAGACTAAGCTGAAGATTTTACAACAACATTGAAAATTGAGCATGCTTCTATAAAATGCATGTAACACCAAGCTGGAATGTGCTGTCCTGACCAATCTATATAAAGAAAATTGTTTCTCTCTTCTGGTTACTGCATATTGTAAAGTGGTTGGATAGGTTTTTCTCAAATTTGGAAAGACTTCTTAGGACTTAATGTGTAGGCTATGTATTAAATAAGAAATTCACTTAAGGAAGACCCAGGAGATTCTCAAAGAGATGCCTCCAGTGAGCTTCAGGCATTGATTTGTGGAGGGCTGCTTCTCACATTGCCACTTAATCTAGTTTGTGTCTAGGTAAGTACCATCAGAGATTTATCTATATGTTTAGTGACAGTTAATGATTCTTCCTGTTTTTTAGGAAAATAACACAACATTGAAAGTTAGCTACTTCCTTCTATCCTCTGTAGTTTTGTATGAGAAATCCATTGTCTTTAGAATGAGTGTTCTCCTGTAAGTAATGCCTCACTTCTCTCTGACTGCTTTCAAGGTTATTTTTTTGTTTTTATTTTTGTTTTTTTGTTTTGTTTTGTCTTGATTTTCAGAAGCTTACTTATTCTTTGGGTTTACCCTGTTTTAAGATTCACTTATATTCTTGAATCTTTAGGTTTGTGTCTTTTACCAAATTTGGGAAACTTTCAGCCATTATTTCTTCAGATACCCTTTCCACCCTACTCTCTTTTTTCTCCTTGCCTTCCTGGGACTCTGATGATACGAATATTGAGTCTTTTTTAATATTCCTATGGGTCTCTGAGCCTTTGTTTATTTTTTTTTCCAGTCTACTTTCTCTCTATTTTTTCATACTGAGCAAATTCTATTGATCTTTCTTCAAGTTCACTGTTTCACTCCTCTGTCACCTCCACTACTATTGAGACCATCCACCAAGTTTATTCTTCCTGTTATCATATTTTTCAGTTCTATAATTTGCATTTAGCTAATTTTTATTTTTTCCATTTCTTTGCTGAGATTTTGTAATATTTTTTCCATTTGTTTCAAGGGAATTTATACTTGATTGTGGAAACATTTTTATGATGGCTGCTTTAAATTCCTTGTTAGATACCTTTTATAACTGATTCATCTTATCATTAGCATCTGTTGATTGTTTTTTCTCATTCAAGTTGTCTCTTGATTCTTGGCAAGAGGAGTGATTTTTGGTTGTATCCTGGACATTTAATCTATTATGATAGAAAACTCTGGATCTTGTTTAAATCTTATGTTTAGACAACAATTATCCTATTGTTTAGTACACAGGCTCTGGCTTATTGTTTTGGGCTGTGGTTCCAACAGCAGTTTAATTTCAGGGTATTTGCAATATTATTTTGGTCTACTTGGTTTATCAGGCACTGATGTGGTAGTTATTGGTCTCTGCTGGTGCTGCCCAAGAAGCCAGAGAAGATTTCCTGAGGCTGAAGAGCAGGTTTCTCTGGGTGGAGAGGAGGAGCCTCAGCCCATAGGGATGATAAGTCTTCCCTGGCCAGGTGGGGTTGTGGTGGGATCCCTCTGGCTAGTGTTGCCCAGTTGCCTTGTATCACTTGATGAAGGAGGAGAGCCTCAGGCTCTGCATGGAAGTAGAGCCCTTCCCCTGCAACTTACTGTTAGTTGGGTTCCCTATCCATCCCCCTTATAGGTGGTGCTGGTCTCACCTGGTGTTATCAAAAGGACTCCCATTACAATGTGGGGGGAGGAAAGAATCTCCCTTGCCTGAATGCTATTGCTAGATGAGAGGAGAATGCATGTGAATTGCTCTCCTCTTGTATTATTTTTCTAGTCCCGGGATTCCAAACCAGTTTGCCTTCCTCTTCTCACCTTCCAGAGTTTTTCTTTGATTGTCTTTTGTGTTACTTCCAGAATTTGTCATTAACCTTAGTGTGGAGAAGCAGAAAGAAATGAGTCTACACATCTTGTATGGATTTCATGTTGCCACCTACTATGGCATGTTGGGAAAAGAAAGGAATTTGAGGTGAAACAGTTTCATCTTGGGATCCTTGTTCAGCCACTATTCTATATGACCTATATGATCTTAGAAAATGTGTTTAACTTCTCTGAGTCTCATTTTCTTTATCTGTAAAATGAAGATAACATTTACTCATACACTCTTTATTTATTCAACATAGTGTCTGCCCTTGCAATATTACTCTGATCTGAGCACTGTTCATGCTACTGGAGATGCAGTAGAATATAAGAGAGGGATGATCCCTGCTCTCATGACACTTTATTCTTGTGAGATACTAAAATAATCAACAGTAAACCTGAAAATAAATAATTCCAGAGAATAGTTAAGTTCTATGAGAAAAATAAAACATGGTAATGCTAGAGAATGGCTGCGATGGGTACTTAGATGGGTGTATTACAGATACGCAATGAGGGTCTCTCTGAGGAGGTGATGTTTCATTCATTCAGCCTGTTGATTTGGCCACATTAATTGAGCTCTTACTAGGTCCTGGGTATACATTTGAACAAAGGCCTCAATGATAAGAGAGTCCTGACTATTTGAAAATATTGCAGGATAACCTTCCAGGCTGTTGGGGGAACACTGTCAAAAAAAGCCCTGAGGTGGGAAGAATTTTGACAAGATTGGGGAATAGAGAAGGGTGACGAGTGTAGTTGGAATGTGTAAATGAGGGAGGAGCATTTATAGAAGTGATCTAAAAATAAAGCAAGAAATTGTTTATGTGGGTGCTCTGGGACTTGAGCCAATAATGAGAAGACCTTAGAGCGTTTAAACAGATAAACGATACAATCTATATATGTTTTACAATGATTACTCTAGATGTTTTCTAGGGAATGGAATATAGCAGAGCAAAACTAGGAGCTGGGACACCAGTTAAAAAGCTATTTCAGTAGCCCAAGTAAGAAATAATGAAACTTGAGAGGCAGCTATGAAAAAAAAAGCAGTTGTAGATTGGAGATATGTTTGCAGTTTGAACAGGCAAGGTTTTCTGAAGGACTGTCTCTGTGAAGTTAAGAAAAAATGAGGAATCAGTTCCAGACTTTGGCTGGCTGATAGGAGCCATGTGAGACATAAGATGTTTGGGAGAGGAGTTGGGGTCAGAAATAAATATATTTGTTTTGGATAAGTTTTGAAGTGTCTATAAAACACCCATGGAGATGTACTATAAGGAGTAAATATCATGGGGTTTAGGGCTGTATGTTTGAGTATCACAACATCTAGATGATATTTAAGGCAGTAGAACTGCAGGAAATCATCTAGGAGGAGATTACAGAAAGAGTAGGAGCTCAGTTACACCATAATTTAAAAGTCAGGAATAAGAGATGCAACCAGCAGAAGAAGATCAAGAAGGAGCAAGAGAAGGTGTGGATAAAAATCAGATAATTCAGTGTCAGACAAGCTAAGTGAAGAAAATATTTCAAGAAGGGAGAAGAATCCGGCATACCCTAGCAGTCCAGTGGTTAGGAGTCAGTGCCTCCACTGCAGGGGCCACGGCTTGGATCCCGGGTCAGGGAATTAAGATCCCCCATGCTGGGTGGCATGGCCAAAAAAAAGAAGGGAGGAGAGTTCAACTTTGTCAAATGCTTTAGCAAGATGAATACAAAGAATTGACTGATAAATTTGGTAACTTGGAGGTATTGAATGTCTTTGGCAAGAGTTATTTCAGTGGAATAGTCATGGTTATTGTGAAAATCATTTGTATATGACGTTTGTCATTCTACTAATTTTAGTAACTTTCCCTCCCTCAGTTTCTGCATATGTAAAATGGTTTAATACATAATTTTCTTTTATATATTTGGAGGTGAACCTGTTTTAAGCAAATGCATACTTAACACATACATCCAATGAATGGGTGCTTATTTCCATAAAAAAATAAGTTTGATCCAATAAGAATTGCCTCTATACCATAGATATTTAAATAGGCAGACTTGTCTTTAAATACACATGAAGATGTGGGCCCAAAAAATCTTACTGAAATTTATGTCAAAGAGTGTTCTGCCTATGTTTTCCTCTAAGAGTTTTATAGTGGTCGGCCTTACGTTTAGGTCTTTAATCCATTTTGAGTTTATTTTTGTGTATGGTGTTAGGGAGTGTTCTAATTTCATTCTTTTACATGTACCTGTCCAGTTTTCCCAACACCTCTTACTGAAGAGGCTGTCTTTTCTCCATTGTATATTCTGGCCTCTTTTTCATAGATTAGGTGACCATAGCTGTGCGGGTATCTCTGGGCTTTCTCTCCTGTTCCATGGATCTACATTTCTGTTTTTGTGCCAGTACCATACTGTCTTGATTACTGTAGCCCTGTAGTATAGTGTATAAGATAGATAACTAATGAGAAATCTACTGTAAAGCACAGGGAGCTCTATTCAGTGCTCTGTGGTGACCTAAATGGGAAAGAAATTCAAAAAAGAGGGGATATATGTATACGTATAGCTGATTCACTTTGCTGTACCATAGAAAGTAACACAACATTGTAAAGCATCTATACTCCAATAAAAATTTAAAAAACTATACACATGAAGATATGCCAAAAAGTGCATGATTTTCAAACCAAACATTGAGCCATACTTTCCAAGGGTGACAGATAGGAACATTTTAAAAGTGCTTCCAAAGTTTATTTTCAGAGGTTACCTTATTTTTATAATAATCACTACTACTGACATTACCATGGAGACAACCACAATTAAAGTCACAGCAATAATAGCCACCATTTTTAAGACATGGTACATATCAGACACTTTATTTATATTATATTATTAGGGCAGGTGAATAGTGGCCTGGAATGTGAGAGGCTGATGAAGAAAGGATTGTGTGCCTTGGCTCAGCATCGATGGATTTGCATATGAAAGGTGTGTCACAGGCAAGTCGTTTGCTATCACTGGGAATTAGCTAACCCTGGGAGGGGCAGTCCCTCTCAGGTCAGCAAGACCCCAGATATCAAAACATCAAAATACAGAAAATAAAATTCATGATTAATACATTATTCGACACTTATTATACACTAGGCACAAACTTTGTCTCATTTATTTCTCATGGCAAACCTTAAGGTAGGAATTACGTTTTGATTTTACAAATGAAGAAATTTATGTTGGTTGGTTGTAAGAAAAGTCCCAATAGGTGATGAAATCCTGACTGTGTCAGTGCACTAAGTAATCACTTAATGGCACTGAACACTTCCATTCTGCAGCTGCTAAATGATGTGTCTGTGAGTGGTGGTGAGAATTAGCACTAGATGGCTTCTGAGGTTTCTCACTGCCTGGGTTGCTTGGAATAGTCTGATGGGATCTGAAGAAGAGGTGACACAAGGAAGCTCATCTTGACAGCATGTGCAGGAAGCAGTGCTAAGAGGGGGCTCGCCCAGGGGGAGAGTCTTCACAGAGACATTAGCTCCTATGCTATAAACAAATGTGGATGAAGGAAGGAAGGAGAGTAAATGGAAAGGAATGAAAACTGCATGGGAGAGGTGGGGTGAAGTAGCACTCTCAGTGGACCAAAATTTTCATAGACCAAGTTTAATCAGGGGTTTTTCAAATCCAGTCTTTTTCTCGTGGATGTTGAGATTCTAGGGGAATGCAATAAGTGGGGTGGGGAATGATACAGTTTTGTGAGATGACGGAGCTTTAAATTTAGGAAAATTTATTTAAGATGATGTGTGGGAGAAATGGAATATGCTAGTAAATTAGCTTCAGAAACCACAGAGACACAGGGGCATTGGACCTTTAGAGCTTCAGGACTCTGAGGGTCAAAGAAAATAGGGAAGCCTTGGGTATCTGAGAAGCACAGAAAGTTGGGATCAAGTAAATGACCCATCTTCCCCATGAGAGACATGTAAATGATTTTAGAATTTAGAGGAATAATATCAAGGTGGTAAAAAGATTTTTCTGAAAGTTGCCATTTGATCGGGCAAGGGTTTTGATGAGTTGTCTTACCAGCACCACTTTGGTTTTGGCTGAGAGGCAACTGCACTAAATTAAAGCACAGGTTGGAAGTAGCCTAGCAGTCCTTACTTCAGACCCCTCATTCTCCCTTTGGAGGTTTTAAAATCCTTAATTATCACTGTTGCTGTCATTCTGTCTCGAGGACTCGAGGTCACTTTTGGTTCCCCCAATCATACAGTAATACTTTGTTCTAAGTGTAGTTCACTTTGGTACAGTGGATACAGGACAGATGGAGAGATAAAAGATATGCAAACACATAGAGAAACGTGTTTTTATTTATGAAAGACAGCAGCCTGGAATTAACATGGGTATCTTACTGCAAGGACCACAGCTCTATTCTATTCCACATGACAGCCCCGGGGAAACAAAGTTTGGGTTCTCGAACGTAGACATATTATCTATTGTTTTAATATTTATTTTATGCAGGCACCATGGAGAGTTCAGTAAATATATGGCAGGATATAGATGTTCATATTTCTCTCTCTCTTTTTTTTTTTTGGTTGCATTAGAAGAATGCAACTATTTCTTTTCTTCAGTACCTAGTTGTATTTGAAGACTAAGCCAAAGGAAATTTATTTTCCTTTATTCAGACTGAATTTTAAGGGCCATTAAGTGCTATTGTTAAAGAATATGAGAAGAGAGAATTGTTTATTTAGAAACTAGAAAGGAGAAGAGGGCTTGCAGAACAGACAAAAGATTTATTTGGCATTGCTTTGGCAGAAGAAAGTTTATCTATCTATCTATCTATCTATCTATCTATCTATCTATCTATCATCTAGCTATCTAGCTATCTATCTCCTCAAGCCACATATGGCTTGAGGATGAAAAAATATATATAAAGGAGAGGGTATTCAGAAAGAGTGTTTTCTGACACATAATTGAGCCTAAGAACATTTCCCAAGAAGGAAGCCTGATATCTGGAGAGAGCCAGTTGCAAGGACCTGCAGGTGATCAATGCAGAGTCATTGTTGGATTTCCTGGCTCCAACAGGGACTGAGCCATTGTTCTAACTTCAGTTGAGCAGGCACCTTCCATGGACTGCCCCCTGCTAGAATCTGTCCTAGCAGTTCCTTCTGTCAGTGTCTTCTGACACTGACTCACTTCTTCATAATTCAGGGCTCCATGGTGTTTTTACCCAGCAGGAGAGACACTTGACCTTGCCTTATGACTTGCTTTATTCCTGTTTGATTATTTTACTGTTGCCACCTCCCCACCCCCTGCATCTGCCTACCACAAATCCTCAGGACATTTGTCAGTAAAAAATTAGGGGGTTGAAAACTGTGATTCCTAGACACATCATTCTATTTGGGAGACTTGATCTAAATCACCTTGAGATGTTCTCTGGTGTAGTAAATATAGCCATATTACACTTGTATCACCTCATTTAATACTCAAAATTGGGGTAAGTTCAGTTATTTTTTAGGCAGATTTTATAGGAAGAGGAAGCTTTGAGTGTTTACTCAGCTTGCAGAAAGTAGAGCCATGTGAGGAATCCTGTTTAGTCAACTCCAAAGCCAAGTTGTTGATCATTGTTCTTTTTTCTTCCTTTTTTCTTTTTTGCCACTCTGTTCCTGTTTCTACAAGTAAAATATCAAGTTAGTATGCATCATCTTTACTTTTAAACAAAGGCATTGCCCGCTGCATTCTGCATTGCTTCAGTTGACTAATAATAGGAGTGACCCTACTTCATTAAACGACCCTGACTCTCTCATCCATGAATCGGCCTCCTTGACAGAACAGAATATAAATAACTTAAATACTTAAAAATATGCTTCCATGCAAGTGTTGCTTAATTCATGGCTTATTCATGACAGCCCAGCCTATTTAAGCCTGGATGTCTTGCTGTAAATATATGAAGGGGGAGATGAGAAAGGTAAGACAGAGAATATACTTACAAGCTTAGAGATTCAAAAGTCTGAGAATGGTCATAAGTGGCTGATTTAGTTCCCTCCTTAATGGACTATTTCTAACTTACCATCCTGTCAGTGAATGACCTAATCCCATCTGAACAAATTTAAGTGTTCCCTATGGAAACTATTTCATATTATTTATCTATAGTCTACTTTAGACCTTTTGAAGTCTGTTTTGATGTATATTTCATAAAAATCTTAGAATTCTTAATATATTTTGATACTTTATTGTTACAGTTATATCTAACTATCATACTCTGTGGCTAAGAATAATATGATTATTTTTTTCAACCTTGTCTCATGTCTCTCTTTCAATTATATGAATTGGGCAGTATTAAAAATAAGAGAACCATGGTATCATCTACCATCAACACTGAAATACTAATTTAAAAATACCTATGTTAGCTATCAGTAAACTAGTAAGCGATAAGTTGAAAGTGGTAGTTTCTTCAAAAGTTTATTAGCATTGCACATTAACGATAATACACTGGTTTTGTTCACTATTGTCTATGTGGTTTGAACTTGAATGTTAAATGTGGCTATGAGACCAGATTGAAATGGACCTTGATCACATTTGTGAATTTCCGGGAACTTGCCTTACAAATAACACCTTCTTGGTAAAGAAGGTTATGGCCTAAAGTAGTGCTGGACATCTGTAGATCTTGGTACATAGTTGAATAATTTACTTGAAAGTGATAGTGCTGCTGGTCAAATGACCAGTCTCACAATTTGTTAATTTAAAATCTACTTAGTCTTGGACTTCCCTGGTGGCGCAGTGGTTGAGAGTCCACCTGCCGGTGCAGGGGACACGGGTTTGTGCCCCGGTCCGGGAGGATCCCACATTCCGCGGAGCAGCTGGGCCCGTGAGCCATGGTCGCTGAGCCTGCGCGTCCGGAGCCTGTGTTCCACAACGGGAGAGGCCACAACAGTGAGAGGCCCACATACCACACACACACACAAAAAAAACCAAAAAAAACCCCCCAAAAAACAAAAAAAAAACCCATACTTAGTCTTGTTTTTAATATGTCATATACAATTCATATTTATAAGTGCATTTAGGAAGTTACTTTTTTATTCAACATTTTTCTGTTAATTTCCTTTGTTGGTAGAGGAAAAACAAATCTAATTTTTGCTTGCCAGAAGAATCTAGGGTTTTGTCTCTCAATATAAAACTGTCCACGTGTCTGAAGTATCAGAGTTTTGCTGAAGAAATCACTCTTTAATCAAGAAGGTGCAATCTGGCCTTTCCTTGAAACAGTAGATAAGTAAAAAATAATTGAGTAGAATAGCATGAGCAACATATTTACATAAGATTTTAATCCACAAGTCAGACTAAATCATGATCAGCTCTACCATTTAAGTGGGACAATCGTTTCCTGCAAACTGGGAAATTACTCAGGGAAAGATAAATAGAATGGAGGTTCCTCCCATGTGACCCTCTGCCAGTTTCATGTTTATTCCTCCATCTTTATACTTGCACAGTCTAACACATTTATCCTTCCTACAGGAGTTACTCTGATATGCATTAGACATTAATATGCACATCTGAATGAAGAGTCAGGTTCCAAATTGTAATAAAAACTACTGGTAAAGAATTTCTTCCCGAATTCAAATCTTTAAAACAGCCACAACAGATTAGATTATTTTTAAGGCATGTAAGTTGTGTTTTATTGCTTCTTTTTAAATGTTCAAAATTTACTTCATTAGTTATTTTATAGTGTGTCCTTAATGAATATATTCATATCAGACCAAGGGGAATGAAGCCCATCACTGAGAAGGCTTTCTAATGAGCCATAGAGAACTGAAATAACTACATATGCATTCCACAAATGGATCATTAATTGGAAAAAGAACCAAAGTGTGAAGATATAATCCTATAGGATGGAACTTAAAACGGGGATATGTTTTAAGGCTTTAGGTTTTTTTTTTTTTTTTTTGCCGTACGTGGGCCTCTCACTGTTGTGGCCTCTCCCGTTGCAGAGCACAGGCTCCGGACACGCAGGCTCAGTGGCCATGGCTCACGGGCCCAGCCACTCCGCGGCATGTGGGATCCTCCCGGACTGGGGCACGAACCCGTGTTCCCTACATCGGCAGGGGGACTCTCAACAACTGCGCCACCAGGGAAGCCCAAGGCTTTAGAATTTTTGATTCACTTGTGTGGAGGAAAAAGTGAATGAAAATTCATTTTTCCCTCTCAAATAAAGGTTTTACATTAAACCATTGTTGTAACATAATTTTGGGAAAGAAATAATTTTTGAGGCTTTGGTTAATTTAACAAAAACTCTTGTCTCGATCTGATACCTTTTTTCTTGGTTATTTAAGTAGCATGTTTCATGACACTGGTGGCTCTTCTCTCCTACTGCTGGTGCTGCAAGGACAGCTTAAGATGGAACATACTGACCTTAGGAAAAATAAGGACAACTCCAGGCTGCTGTGCCCCCTAGAACAAACCTGCTAAGAAGAAGGACCTTCTGTGAACAGGTAATTTATCCACTACAGGCCCAAGGGACAGGGCCGGGCCGGGTGGGTGTATTAAGTCAAACCATGCTGCCACCAGCCACCACCAGCTTCCATGAGCCCTGGGAAGAGTAGCCTGGGCTGGGCAAATAGCCACTTCTTCCCAGCCCGCCAACCCTATAGAGTGTCCTTACTTCCGCCCCTGGTGCTTCTGCTCACCTATGGGGGCTTTCATCCCCAGCCCCCAGAGGGTCTACCAGTTGCTTTGCTCAGGGCAGCCCTCAGCAAACAGATGACTCCCACCCCCACAGCTGGGGCTACCTCCAGTCTTCCCTTGTGACTCGTTTCAGAGAAACACAACCTCTCTCTGCTTTGTAAAAACAAACAAAAAAACCTCCAAAACACCAAATGCATATGTGAGTGAAAAGGGGAGCTATTGATATTTACAGTTGGACCACAGTCATAAACCTGGTCTGTCCGGGACTCATTGGAATATATGGCTGTATTAGGATTCACCAGGGTTCTTTACATATACATTATGTACAAAGAGATTTATTATGAAGAATTGACTCATGTGATTATGATCACAGAGGTTGGAAAATCTGTAGAGCCCATGTCCCAGTTTGAGTTCACAGGCTGGAAGCTGCTGTAGAACCACGGGGAGCTGAGATCCCAGTTCGAAGGTCTTCAAGCAGGAGAATTCTCTCTTACTCTGGGAGGACCTGTTTTTTGTTCTATTTAGACCTTCAACTGACTGGATGAGGCCACTCACATCATGGAGGGCCATATGCATTAGTTAGTCTACCAATTTAAATGCGAATCCATTCAAAGACATCTCATAGAAACACCCAGATCATGTATGACCAAATATCTAGGCACCCTGTGGCCCAGTCAAGTTGACACATAAAATTAATAATTGCAGTGGCCACCAGCTGACTTCAAAGCAGCAGGTAATTTTCTGTCTCATGTTGAACCTCTGTCCAATGTGATTTACACAGTATTTTCTTTTACCTTTACTGGAATGAATCTAGTCTCTGCTTGTTCTATACTTGCTCTTAGCTTGGGTCACAACCTCCCTGGCTCCAACCTCATCATGTTTATTTACCTCTCTCTTGTATGTATTTACTTTTATCATGTCAATTTAAAATGGTGATTTACAAACGATGTTCTGTGAAGGAATGTGGTGTGTGGGTGGATAAATAGAGGGCTCGAGGCAACAGATAGTTTGTCGGGCATCACATTTGCTTCACCTGTTGTAGCTCTGTTTTGTTGTTGTTGTTTTATTGGTATTTCTTTAGAGTAAGCTTTTATCTGAAGACAGATTAGTTGACTAAAATATATTTGAAAATCACTTTATATTTGCCTTAATGAGTCTATAATTTTGCATCAGAGAATCCATGAAACTGCTGAAATTGTATGTAATAATTTTTTTCTTCATACAGATGTATTTTTCTGAGGTGAGGGCACACACATTTCTCATTTATTTAAAGAGGCTTGTAACTGTCAACAAATTAATCACCAATGGTCAAATGTTATGTGTGACATCTTGTATTTTCAGAAAGGGATATGAGTTAGAAATTGCATACAAGGGCTTTGAAAGTATGGATATCTAATAAATCATCTCTTTTGTTTCCACTGTATAACTAATAAAATGATACTGAAATTATGCAAGGATTCATCAGCACCAGAAAACAAAAGAGAAAAAAATGCTTTTCCAATCCACATTTAGCAGTAGACTTTCCCGCCTTCTTGGTGGGGTGGCATATTTGATATATGGAGAATTAAATATCTTCCTGCTCAAAAGCCTTCTCTGAAACCTAGCTAAATAGAAAAATCATCAAGTCAGACCAAGTTTAAACAGAAACATTTTCAGTTTTCTATTGTTGCATAGCAAACATTCCCAATGCTTTAGTGGCTTCAGATAACATCATTTATTATTTCTCATTGTTCTTTTGGTTGGCTGGGTGGTTCATTACACCACGTATTGTCAACTCTTTTTAGTTGGGAGCTTGGCCAGGCCACCTGGGTTCTCCATGTGGTGCCTTATCTTCCAGAGTATTTCCATGTATCCATTCTCTTCAGGAAAATAGCCTGGAATCCCTACGTTTAGCAGATGCATCCATACATATAAAAATAGAAAAATTCATACCTTAAAACCTTTATTATTAAAGTAGGAAGAAAGAATATAGAATAATTAAGAGTTCTGTTCAAAATATATATAGATATATATTTAAATCCAGAAAATAAAAATTAAGGAAAATATAGACATAAATAATAAGGCAAAAGAAAGAATCTAATAATTTGAAAAACCTTCACATGTGATAGATAAATATCAAAAACTGCTTCCTTGAAAACAGGTACGGAGGTTCCTCAAAAAACTAAAAATAGAGTTGCCATGTGATCCAGCAATCCAACTCCTGAGCATATATCTGGACAAAAGTGTAATTCAAAAAGATACTTGCACTCCTATGTTCATAGCAGCACTATTTGCAATAGCCAGGACATGGAAACAACCTATTTTTATGTCCATCAACAGAAATATGGATAAAGAAGATGTGGGATATACATATACAATGGAATATTACTCAGCCATAAAAAGGAATGAAATAAAGCCATTTGCAGCAACATGGGTGGACCTAGAGATTATCATAATAAGTCAGTCAAAAAAGAGAAAGACAAATGCCATATGATATCACTTATATGTGGAATCTAAAATGTGACACAGATAAACCTATCTATGAAACAGAAACAGACTCACAGACATAGACAATAGACTTGTGGTTGTCAAGGGGGAAGGGAGGTAGGGAGTGATGGACTGGGGGTTTTGGGTTAGCATATGCAAACTATTATATATAACATGGGTAAACAACAAGGTCCTAGTGTATAGCACAGATAATTATACTCAATATCCTGTGATAAACCTTAATGGAAAAGAATATAATAAAGGAATGTATATATATGTATAACTGAATCAATTTGCTGTACAGCAGAAATTAACACAACATTGTAAATCAACTATACTTCAATTAAAAATAAAGAAGAGGAAATCAACACACACAGAAAGAAGACCATATGGGGACAGGGAGAAGACAGCCATCTACAAGCAAAGGGGAGAGGTCTCAGAAGAAACTAACCCTGCTGACACCTTGCTATCAGACTTCTAGCTTCCAGAAATGTGAGAAAGTAAATTTATGCCATTTAAGCCAAAAAACAAAAGCAAAAATAAAAACGTGATTGGCATGGCACATTGGCAAAATGTGATTGCACATTTGCCTAAATAAAAATTTAAAATCTTTGTAAGTCAACGTATTATAAATAAAAGTTTAAATATGTTTCAGTTATGCAAAGTGAGTTAAGTTCTAGAGATATGCTTAGCAACATTATAATAAAAATGTTTTATTATACACTTAAAAATTTGTTGAAAGTGTGGATCTCATGTTAAATATTCTTACTATAATAAAAAACAACTTGATAAAGTGTTTTTCCAAAAAAGCCCCCAAAAAGTGAATACATATTCTCATTAAATAAAGAACCCTTACAAAAAATAATGAAAGAAGGAGTAATAAAAAACATAAATAACAAAAACATGAATAGGACATTAACCAACAGAACAATACAAAATTAAATTAAAAGTGTGAGTTGTTTATCCTCACAATTAATTAAAGAAAATTTATACATTTTTCATTTTAAAATATTAAGTGACACAGTAAGAGTACAAGTGACACAACATATGTATAGAACAAAATATTTTAAATGATATCATTTGATCCAGTAATTTTTCTCCTATAATTAACCCTAAGTAAATAATCATGGATGTGAATTAGAACATTAGTATTTAATAGCAAACATAAAATATAAACAACCCACATTTACAACATAGAATAATATTGAAGGACCTTAAATCTATATGATGGCAATAATATTCAGGGTGATTAATACTATGTGACTAAGCAGTATATAAAATATTATGCATAGCGTAATCCTAGTGGAAAAAAATCTTAGAATATATATACCAAAATATTAATAGTGCTTAGTTCTTATTTGTTGCATTATAAGTGATTTTTATTTCTTTTTTTAGTGTGATTATCTGTTATTTTCCAAAAAAATTAATAATTGTTTTATTTTTGTAATCAGAAGAAAGCTATCCAGTTACTAAATATTATACACAAAAGGTGACCAAACAAGACTAAACATTCTGCTTGCATACACGTATGTGAACACGCACACACACACAAACACACATACCTCCCAGAGTGTAGACCTCTTTGCTTTGCAGCATCAGCTCTTACAGCATTAACTGATTTAATAAGTTTCCAGAGCTATGGCATCTACGGCACAGGTAAAATATTTGGACAATTCTCAGCCTGTATTCCCCAACCACATGAGGCAATGAAGACACTTTTGACTATGTAGTGAAGAGAGATTTGTTCTTCTCTGGGCAAAACTGCTATCTGAGGAATTTTCTTCAGGTCCAAACCTGACAGTTCTCAAGTATTCAGAATTCTATTGGCCTGAAAGATAGTTAAGTTTTCACTGGCCCTTCAGTTACTCCTTGAGAACTCTATCAGCGATTGACATAAGATTTACAATTTCATATAAGTCAAGAAGAAAGCATCGCTATATCTGCTTAATATTTACTTATTCATTGATCCTCCTTGTTCTTTCCTTCCTTCCTTCCTCTTTCCCTCTCCCTCTCCATTCTTTTTTTTTCCTTTCTTTTTTCCTTCCACCATCTCCTCTTCTTCTTCCCTCAAGTGTCTACTATGCGCCAGGTGTAACACTTAGTGTTGGCCGGTGATAATCAAACCTCTTTACTTGTCTTCTATGAGCTCAGAGTTACTTGGGGGGATATTAGTAAATAAATTAAATTTGCCATTAAAGTGTTTTGTGTTTTCAGAAATTTTATGAAATAGTACTTGCAAGGGCTAAATTGAATAATCCTCATAAGGATTTAGTGAGAAAGATGGTGAGAAGCTTAAACGTTTTGATAGAATACCTCAAGTCAGGCAACTTGCCTCACTCTATGACAACTATTACTATGGAGCAAAATCTCTTGGTGAAACGATCAATTTGAAAATTATATTGTATCAAACTGGGATCTTTTTTTCTCCAATATCCTGCTATGGACTGAATGTTCGTATTCCCTTAAAATTCATATGCTGAAACCCAATCCCCAATGTGATGGTTTTAGGAGAAGGGACTTTTGGGAGGTGATTAGGTCTTTAGGACAGAGACCTCATGAGTGGGATTAGTTTCCTTATAAAAGAGATCCTGGAAAGATCCCTTGATCCTCCCCCCATGGGAGGTTATAGCAAAAAGACAGCCACATGAGGAAGTGGGTTTTCACCAGACACTGAATTTACCAGCACCTTGATCTTGGACTTCCCAGCTCCCAGACTGTAAAAAATAAACGTCTGTCATTTAGAAACTGCCAAATCTATAGTATTTTGTTATAGCAGTTCAAAAAAATTAAGACATATCCCTTGAAAGTGTTTTCCAGCATATCCTGACCAGGAATAAACTTTTCTTCTCTTCATTCGCTATTAACTATGTATAGAGGCATCTCCCAGCCCCAGTCTCCAACACCTGCAAACTGTTATTTTATTCTCCCTGTGTTCTCAAATGTCATCCTTCACAAAATACCTGGATTTTCTACGGTGGTTAGGAAAGTAAACTTGAACTTTGCCCTGTTTTCCTCTGCTTCCCACTATTAATCTCTTTTACCATCTTTTAATTTCTTAAGATTCTGGATGTGAATATATTGACTTGTGAGTTGGGATGAAAAAGTGAAACAAGATTTCAATTTGTGTGTGGGAATTTTCCCCTAGAGATTAAAAAAGTCAAGGTCATGCTACTGTTCAAAGTTCAGATAGTAATGAAAGATAACATAGTATTGGTAGACAGGATTCAAGTAGAAGAATGTTCTGATTTATTAAACTTGTCTTTCTAAGTAAGATAAAGTAGTTGAGCTAATAGACAATGCAAATCTTTTCTTCCTGAGTCTCCAAAGGAAATAATTCTGCAATAAGAGCCTTGGGAGACAGAAAACTATCAAAACAGGTTCTGCTCTGATGGACAGACATTGGGAAAGGGACTATATAATTTTGTACCTCGACTGAGGCTAATTCAAATCGTGTTAATTGCTCTTCTGCTTCCAGTCATGGTGATGCCTGAGACTCAGTGCAATTCCACTGAATCTCCCCCCAGAAGTGAGAGTTCTGGAAGCTGAACTAGGTTCCAGGAGGAGCAATGATCTGGGCTCTAGCTGTGCACTACATTCACCCCAGCATGTCTTGGAGCCAGGGCTAGGAAAGCAGAGAAGGCAGGCACTGGCATTACTTCTATCTATTACTTTTTGTTAATGTTTCCTATAAATTGACTTTTGCTGTTAAGGGTTGCCTAATTTATTTAATTGTGCAGAGGGTCAAGGCAGAGTTGACATGGGTTATAGAACAATGTTAATAGCTTAAAATGTTTTATATGGTTCCCTTTTGACCTCTGAGCCTTCCTTCACTAGTGTTTACCTAAGTAGTCATGAAGCCAGGAAGAGATTTCAGGTTCTGATATCCAGTAGGAGTTTTTTGTATCTATATTTGCCTTGCAAGCCAGGCTATTTTTAGATGAATTGTTTAAGGTTCATATCCTTTTAAGCATGGGAGAAATCTTGTATGGTAACCTTGATCATTGCGTTTTAAAAAGGGGAAATTTTGAGAAGTAGCAGAGGAAGAAGAAAAGGGGAAACCTCCCATTCCTAGTCTTGATGGATGGTGGGAAGGAGAGAGATGAAAGAGGCATAGTAGCATGTGAAGGTGTCAAATGCAGGGGCCTCAATTTCTATTCTTCAGATTTCAATCCAGAGTGGTAGTGTGTCAGATAAATAAGGATATCACCAAGTACAGAGGGGCAGGTCTTCTTTATGCTCTTGTTTGTGACTCTGGGAAGAAGCTAGATTTGCATTTTGCAGACTGACCTAGGCCACATCACTGAACACTTGCCTGGGGAAAGCTTGACAGAAAGCACTGGGCCAGCAAGCATGGCTCTTCAACAGTGTCCATAGGATCTGGTGTCTGTGCTAGGAAGTAGTAGGATCAAAGTTAGACCTTAGAACTATCTTCAGTAACACCAGGAGGTAAAGTGAGACCTTCTGTGTCTGAACCCTGAGCAGAAACATGGGTCCAAAAAATGATACAAATGAACTTATTTACAAAACAGAAACAGACTTAAAAATATCGAAAACAAATTTACAGTTACCAAAGGGGAAACATGGCAGGGAGGGATAAATCAGGAGTTTAGGATTAGCATACACACACTACTATATACAAGATAGATAACCAACAAGGACCTACTGTATAGCACAGGGAACTGTACTCAATATTCTGTAATAACCTACACGAGAAAAGAATCTGAAATATATGTATAACTGTATCACTTTGCTATACACCTGAAACTAACAACATTGTGAATCAACTATACTCCAATAATTTTTCTTTTTAAAAAAGAAGCATGGGTCCAACCAAAGAAGAATGAACTAAAAGTTTACCAAGAGTTGACATCTTAGAGGAGCCTGACAATAAGTTGGTAAGGAATCTGCATTTAAGAATCATAAATTGCTCCCCTCTGCCTCCATCCAGAGTGTGTGAGCAGTGAAACTACAGGGAAGAAGCAGGAGAGAAGCAGCTGCAGGGAAGTTATCTGTGAGACTGAACATTTTTATCTAAATGAATGAACATATCCTGAAGGGCAATTTTTTGATATCAGACTAAACTTTAGGTTAGACTATTTACTCAACAGAAACAATGGGGGACACAGTAGGAAGAATAGATTAGTTATAGCAAAACTAATATACTACATATATAAAAAAGCTTGTTATATAACAAACTTTTAGTTCTTTAGGTTACAGCATGAATAAAAATTGGTGACTGCTTTTTAGATGTAAATTATTGAAGATAGCCCACAGCTGTCATTTTGAAAAATTGTCTACTTTCTCTTTCAACTTAAAAAATTAAATTCTGATTAAAGTCGAGGCAGTTCAAGGTATTGAACTGTCTTTTCCTATGTTCCTCCATTTTTTCCTCATACCTCAACCTGACCCCCTTATGCACTCTCCCAACTTCTCCTTCCAAGATTTTTAGACCTGAATTTTGGGAAACCAGGTTTTCAAGATCACAAGGCTTGGCTTGATGAAATTCCATTCAACGAATGCCAACTGTTGTGAACCTCCTATGCTCGTACCTTTTTTTTTGTTTTTTTCGGTATGCGGGCCTCTCACTGTTGTGGCCTCTCCCGATGTGGAGCACAGGCTCCGGACTCACAGGCTCATTGGCCATGGCTCACGGGCCCAGCCACTCCGCAGCATGTAGGATCTTCCCAGACCAGGGCATGAACCCATGTCCCCTGCATCGGCAGGCGGACTCTCAACCACTACACCACCAGGGAAGCCCTGTGCTCATATCTTTTAAAATTCTTAAAACATGGGTGCAGGTATTCACATCTGCATTTCTTCATTTGGATCTGCAATTCACTTTAAAAAAAATGTTTTTAAGACAAGTGGTAAGAAATACTGTTACCTGTCTGAAGTTGTGAAGACCTACTGGTTTTAAAATACTTGTAGCAGTGAGAAAGGTTTGTCATTCAGATAATCTGCATCTAGATTTTGCTTCCCCCGTTTTTGTGTCTAATTCTGTGTGGTTCTCTACTATAAAATTTTTTTTTTTGTCTCTCTAGGTCATGTTTTTTGTTCTGAGATTTGCATGTGCTTTGTGGATTCTGTGAATGCAGTGAAATTGCATGCATATGCTGTATTTTTTTCTAGTGAAGATTCATATTTTTCATGAGATTTTTAAAGAGGAATGAGAGTGAACAAATTTGAGAATTCTTGTTCTATCTTTTTTTGTCAGTTTTATTTGTCTCATAAACTCCTCATTTCCCCCATTCTCTTCACTCCTTTCTCCTTCCATAATGTGGGTAGGAAATATATCATTTTTTATGGCTTAGTAATATTTCATTATATATACATACCACATCTTCTTTATCCATTCATCTTTTGAGGGACATTTATGTTGCTTCCACGTCTGTAAACAGTACTACAATGAACATTGAGGTGCATGTATTTTTCAAAGTATGGTTTTCCCTGGATATATGCCCAGGAGTGGGATTGCTGGATCACAAGGTAGCTCTATTTTTACTCTTACAAGAAACCTACATAGTGTTCTCCACAGTGGTTGTACTACTTTACATTCCCACCAAAAGTGTAGGAGAGTTCCCTTTTCTCTGCACCCTCTCCAGCATTTATTGTTTGTAGACTTTTTGATGATGGCATTCTGACTGGTGTGAGATTTTTTGTTTGACTTGCATTTCTCTAATAATTAATGATGTTGAGCATGTTTTCATGTGCTTTTTGGCCATCCTTATGTCTTCTTTGGAGAAATGTCTATTTAAATCTTCTGTCCATTTTTTGATTGAGTTGTTTAGCATTTTTTGATATTGAGCTGCATGAGCTGTTTGTATATTTTGGAGATTAATCCCTTGTTGGTTGCATCATTTGCAAATAGTTTCTCCCAATCTGTGGGTTGTCTTTTCATTTTGTTTATGGTTTCCTGTGCTGTGCAAAAGCTTATAAGTTTAATTAAGTCCCATATATTTAGTTTTGTTTTTATTTTCATTACTCTAGAAGGTGGATCCAAAAAGATATTGCTGCTATTTATCTCAGAGAGTGTTCTGCCTATGTTTTCCTGTAAGAGTTATATAGTATCCAGTCTTACATTTAGGGCTTTAATCGATTTTAAGTTTTTTTTCTTTTTTCTTTTTGTATATGGTATTAGAGAATGTTCTAATTTTTTTTTTTACATGTAGCTGTCCAGTTTTCCCAGCATCACTTATTGTAAAGAGTGCCTTCTCTCCATTGTATACTCTAGCCCCTTTGTCATAGATTAGGTGACCACAGGTGCATGGCCTTATTTCTGGGCTTTCTATCCTGTTCCATTGATCTATATTTCTGATGTGTGTGTGTGTGTGTGTGTGTGTGTGTGTGTGTGTGTTTGCCAGTACCATACTGTTTTGATTACTGTAGCTTTGTAGTATAGTCTGAAGTCAGGGATCCTGATTCCTCCAGCTCTGTTTTTCTTTCTCAAGATTGCTTTGGCTATTCAGGGTCTTTTGTGTTTCTATACAAATTAAAAATTTTTTTTGTTCTATTTCTGTGAAAAATGTCATTGGTATTTTGATATGGATTGTACTGAATCTGTAGATTGCCTTGGGTAGTATAGTCATAATAAACCTACCTAAGGAGGAAATATATCTTTATGAATATAGAAAAACTTTGCTTTCTGACTATAACATAAAGGAGAGGAGGCCCGGAGGAAGATGGCGGAAGAGTAAGACGCGGAGATAACCTTCCTCCCCACAGATACATCAGAAATTCATCTACATGTGGAACAACTCCTACAGAACACCTACTGAACGCTGACAGAAGACCTCAGACCCCCCAAAAGGCAAGAAACTCCCCACATACCTGGGTAGGGCAAAAGAAAAAAAGAATAAACGGAGACAATAGGATAGGGACGGGACCTGCACCAGTGGGAGGGAGCCGTGAAGGAGGGAAGGTTTCCACACACTACAAGCCTCTTCGTGGGCGGAGACTGCAGGTGGCGGAGGGGGAAAGCTTCGGAGTGGCGGAGGAGAGCACAGCAACAGGGGTGCGGAAGGCAAAGCGGAGAGATTCTGGCACAGAGGACCGGTGCCCTCAGGCACACACCAGCCCGAGAGGCTTGTCTGCTCGGCCGCCGGGGCAGGCGGGGCTGGGAGCTGAGGCTCGGGTATCCACTTTCAGTCGGAGCGCAGGGAGAGGACTGGGGCTGGCGGCAGGAAGAGAGCCTGAAGGGGTTAGTGCACCACGGCTAGCCCGGAGGGAGTCCGGGGAAAGGGTCTGAAGCTGCTGAAGAGGCAAGAGACTTTTTTCCCTTTTGTTTCCTGGTGTGCGAGGAGAGGGCATTAAGAGGGCTGCTTGGGGAAGCACGGGGAGACAGGCGCGAGCCGCGGGTAAGGCGCGGACCTCGGAGACGGGCGTGGGCGGCCGCCGCCCGCCGCCGCCGCCGCCGCCCGCCGCCGCCGCCGCCGCCGCCGCCGCCCGCCGCCGCCCGCCGCCACCGCCGCGGGGCCTGTGTGCGAGCGCGGGTCACTGTCCGCCCCGCCTTCCGGGGGGCCTGTGCACCCCGCCACTGCCGGGGTCCCGAGACCCGGGGACGGCTTTCCCAGGAAAGTGCACGGAGCGCCACGGGCTGCTGCAACGTCATGCCGGCCTCTGCCGCCGCAGGCCCGCCCCACACTGCGCGCCCCTCCCTCCCCTCTGCCTGAGTGAGACAGAGCCCCCGAATCAACGGCTCCTTTAAACCCGTCCTGTCTGAGCGAAGAATGGACGCCCTCTGGCGACCTACGTGCAGAGGCGGGGCCAGGTCCAAGGCTGAGACCCGGGAGCTGTGAGAGCAGAGACAGGGAAATCTCTCTGTGCAGCCTCGGAGGCAGCGGATAAAGCTCCACGGTCCATTTGATGTGCCCTGCGTCTGTGGAGTGCATGAATGGACAACGAATCATCCCAAATTGAGGAAGTGGACTTTGAGGACAAGATTTAAGACTTTTCCCCCTTTTCCTCTTTTTACAACGAATTATTCCAAATTAAGGAGGTGGACTTAGAAAGCAAGATTTCAGACTTCTCGCCCTTTTCCTCTTTTTACAACGAATTATTCCAAATTGAGGAGGTGGACTTGGAGAGCAAGATTTTTGATTTTTCCCCCTGCTCACTTTTTGTGAAAGTGTAGGTGTAATCTTCTGTGTAAGATTCTCTCTGTATAGCTTTGCTTCCACCATATGTCCCAGGGATCTATCGGTCCGTTTTTTTTTTTCAATAATTACTTTCTAATTTTAATAACGCTACTATATTTCATACTTTATTCTATTTTACTTTACCTGCTCTTTCTTTTTTTCCTACCTTCCCTTCCTCCCTCCCTCCCTCCGCTCCTCCTTTCCTTCTTTCTTTTTCTTCCCTCCCTACCTCACTCCCACCCTTCTTCTTTCCACTTTCTTTTTCTTTCCTTCCTCCTGCCCTCCCTCCTGTCTTTCTTTCTTTCTTTCCTTCCTCCCTCCCTCCCTCCCTTCTTCCATTCACTCTTCCTTTTGCTTTCATTCCTCCCTCCCTCCCTCCTTTCTTTCCTTCTTTCTTTCCATCCTTCCTCCCTCCCTCCCTCCTCTCTTTCTTCCTTCCTTCCTTTCTTCCCTTCTTCCTTTCTTTCCCTCTCTCTTTCTTTCTTCTACTAATTCTTTCTTTCTACTTTTTCTCCCTGTTATTCTTAGCCGGGTGGATGAAAGGCTCTTGGTGCTGCACCCAGGAGTCAGTGCTGTGTCTCTGAAGTGGGAGAGCCAACTTCAGGACACGGGTCCACAAGAGACCTCCCAGCTCCACATAATATCAAGCAGCGAAAATCTCTCAGAGATCTCCATCCCAACACCAGCACCCAGCTTCAGTCAACGACCAGCAAGCTACAGTGCTGGTCACCCTATGCCAAGCAACTAGCAAGGCAGGAACACAACCCACCCATTAGCAGAGAAGCTACCTAAAAACATAATAAGGCCATAGGCACCCCAAAACACACCAGCAGACGTGGACCTGTCCACCAGAAAGACAAGATCGAGCCTCAACCACCAGAACGCAGGCATTAGTCCCCCCCACCAGGAAGCCTACACAACCTACTGAAACAACCTTAGCCACTGGGGTCAGACACCAAAAACAACGGGAACTACGAATCTGCAGCCTGCAAAAAGGAGGCCCCAAACACAGTAAGATAAGCAAAATGAGAAGACAGAAAAACACACAGCAGGTGAAGGAGCAAGATAAAAACCTACCAGACCTAACAAATGAAGAGGAATAGGCAGTCTACCTGAAAAAGAATTCAGAATAATGATAGTAAAGCTGATCCAAGATTCTATTTCCAAGATCCATAATCTTGGAAATAGAATAGACAAAATGCAAGAAACAGTTAACAAGGACCTAGAAGAACTAAAGATGAATCAAGCATCGATTAAAAACACAATAAATGAAATGAAAAATACTCTAGATGGGATCGATAGCAGAATAACTGAGGCAGAAGAACGGATAAGTGAGGTGGAAGATAAAATAATGGAAATAAGTGATGCAGAGCAAACTAAAGAAAAAAGAATGAAAAGAACAGAGGACAGTCTCAGAGACTTCTGGGACAACATTAAACGCACCAACATTCGAATTATAGGGGTTCCAGAAGAAGAAGAGAAAAAGAAAGGGACTGAGAAAATATTTGAAGAGATTATAGTTGAAAATTTCCCCAATATGGGAAAGGAAATAGTTAATCAAGTCCAGGAGGCACAGAGAGTCCCATGCAGAATAAATCCAAGGAGAAATACACCAAGACACATATTAATCAAACTGTCAAAAAGTAAACACAAAGAAATCATATTAAAGGCAGCAAGGGAAAAACAACAAATAACACACAAGGGAATCCCCATCAGGTTAACAGCTGATCTCTCAGCAGAAACTCTACAAGCCAGAAGGGAGTGGCAGGTCATAATTAAAGTGATGAAGGAGAGAAACCTGCAACCAAGATTACTCTACCCAGCAAGGATCTCATTCAGATTTGATGGAGAAATTAAAATGTTTACAGAGAAGCAAAAGCTGAGAGAGTTCAGCACCACCAAACCAGCTTTACAACAAATGCTAAAGGAACTTCTCTAGGCAAGAAACACAACAGAAGGAATATACCTACAATAACGAACTCAAAGCAATTAAGGAAATGGGAATAGGAACATACATATCAATAATTACCTTAAATGTAAATGGACTAAATGCTCCCACCAAAAGACACAGATTGGCTGAATGGATACAAAAACAAGACCCATATATATGCTGTCTACAAGAGACCCACTTCAGACCTAGAGACACATACACACTGAAAGTAAGGGGATGGAAAAAGATATTCCATGCAAATGGAAACCAAAAGAAAGCTGGAGTAGCAATTCTCATATCAGACAAAATAGACTTTAAAATAAAGACTATTAGAAGAGACAAAGAAGGACACTACATAACGATAAAGGGAATAATTCAAGAAAAAGATATAACAATTGTAAATATTTATGCACCCAACATAGGAGCACCTCAATACATAAGGCAAATACTAACAGCCATAAAAGGGGAAATCGACAGTAACACAATCATAGTAGGAGACTTTAACACCCCACTTTCACCAATGGACAGATCATCCAAAATGAAAATAAATAAGGAAACACAAGCTTTAAATGATACATTAAACAAGATGGGCTTAATTGATATTTATAGGACATTCCATCCAAAAACAACAGAATACACATTTTTCTCAAGTGCTCATGGAACATTCTCCAGGATAGATCATATCTTGGGTCACAAATCAAGCCTTGGTAAATTTAAGAAAATTGAAATTGTATCAAGTATCTTTTCTGACCACAATGCTATGAGACTAGACATCAATTACAGGAAGAGATCTGTAAAAAATACAAACACATGGAGGCTAAACAATACACTACTCAATAACGAAGTGATCACTGAAGAAATCAAAGAGGAAATTAAAAAATACCTAGAAACAAATGAAAATGGAGACACGACGACTCAAAACCTATGGGACGCAGCAAAAGCAGTTCTAAGGGGAGCTTTATAGCAATACAATCCCACCTTAAGAAACAGGAAACATTTCGAGTAAACAACCTGACCCAGCACCTAAAGCAATTAGAGAAAGAAGAACAAAAAACCCCCAAAGTTAGCAGAAGAAAAGAAATCATAAAGATCAGATCAGAAATAAATGAAAAAGAAATGAAGGAAACGATAGCAAAGATCAACCAAACTAAAAGATGGTTCTTTGAGAAGATAAACAAAATTGACAAACCATTATCCAGACTCATCAAGAAAGAAGGGAGAAGACTCAAATCAATAGAATTAGAAATGAAAAAGGAGATGTAACAACTGACACTGCAGAAATACAAAAGATCATGAGAGATTACTATAAGCAACTCTATGCCAATAAAATGGACAACCTGGAAGAAATGGACAAATTCTTAGAAATGCACAACCTGCCAAGACTGACTCATGAAGAAATAGAAAATATGAATAGACCAATCAAAAGCACTGAAATTGAAACTGTGATTAAAAATCTTCCATCAAACCAAATCCCAGGACCAGATGGCTTCACAGGCGAATTCTATCAAACATTTAGAGAAGAGCTAACACCCATCCTTCTCAAACTCTTCCAAACAATATCAGAGGAATGAACACTCCCAAACTCATTCTACGAGGCCACCATCACCTTGATACCAAAACCAGACAAGGATGTCACAAAGAAAGAAAACTACAGGCCAATATCACTGATGAACATAGATGCAAAAATCCTCAACAAAATACTAGCAAACAGAATCCAACAGCACATTAAAAGGATCATACACCATGATCAAGTGGGGTTTATTCCAGGAATGCAAGGATTCTTCAATATACGCAAATCAATCAATGTGATACACCATATTAACAAGTTGAAGGAGAAAAACCATATGATCATCTCAATAGATGCAGAGAAAGCTTTCGACAAAATTCAACACCCATTTATGATAAAAACCCTGCAGAAAGTAGACATAGAGGGAACTTTCCTCAACATAATAAGGGCCATATATGACAAACCCACAGCCAGCATCGTCCTCAATGGTGAAAAACTGAAACCATTTCCACTAAGATCAGGAACAAGACAAGGCTGCCCACTCTCACCACTCTTATTCAACCTAGTTTTGGAAGTTTTAGCCAGAGCAATCAGAGAAGAAAAGGAAATAAAAGGAATCCAAATTGGAAAAGAAGAAGTAAAGCTGTCACTGTTTGCAGATGACATGATACTATACATAGAGAATCCTAAAAATGCTACCAAAAAACTTCTAGAGCTAATCAATGAATTTGGTAAAGTAGCAGGATACAAAATTAATGTACAAAAATCTCTGGCATTCCTGTACACTAATGGTGAAAAATCTGAAAATGAAATGAAGAAAACACTCCCATTTACCATTGCAAAAAAAAGAATAAAATATCTAGGAATAAACCTACCTAAGGAGACAAAAGACTTGTATGCAGAAAATTATGACACTGATGAAAGAAATTAAAGATGATACAAATAGATGGAGAGATATACCATGCTCCTGGATTGGAAGAATCAACGTTGTGAAAATGACTCTACTACCCAAAGCAATCTACAAATTCAATGCAATCCCTATCAAACTACCACTGGCATTTTTCACAGAACTAGAAAAAAAAAATCTCAAAATTTGTTTGGAAAAACAAAAGACCCCAAATAGCCAAAGCAATCTTGAGAACGAAAAACGGAGCTGGAGGAATCAGGCTCCCTGACTTCAGACTATACTACAAAGCTACAGTAATCAAGACAGTGTGGTACTGGCATAAAAACAGAAAGATAGATCAGTGGATCAGGATAGAAAGCCCAGAGATAAACCCACGCACATATGGCCAACTTATCTTTGATAAAGTAGGCAGGAATGTACAGTGGAGAAAGGACAGCCTCTTCAATAAGTGGTGCTGGGAAAACTGGACAGGGACATGTAAAAGTATGAGATTAGATCATTCCCTAACACCATACACAAAAATAAGCTCAAAATGGATTAAAGACTTAAATGTGAGGCCAGAAACTATCAAACTCTTAGAGGAAAACATAGGTAGAACACTCTATGACATAAATCACAGAAAGATCCTTTTGGACCCACCTCCTAGAGAAATGGAAATAAAAACAAAGATAAACAAATGGGACCTAATGAAACTTCAAAGCTTTTGCACAGCAAAGGAAACCATAAACAAGACCAAAACACAACCCTCAGAATGGGAGAAAATATTTGCAAATGAAGCAACTGACAAAGGATTAATCTCCAAAATTCATAAACAGCTCATGCAGCTCAATTGCAAAAAAACAAAGAACCCAATCCAAAAATCGGCAGAAGACTTAAATAGGCATTTCTCCAAGGAAGATATACAGACTGCCAACAAACACATGAAAGAATGCTCAACATCATTAATCATTAGAGAAATGCAAATCAAAACTACAATGAGATATCATCTCACACCAGTCAGAATGGCCATCATCAAGAAATCTAGAAACAATAAATGCTGGAGAGGGTGTGGAGAAAAGGGAACACTCTTGCACTGCTGGTGGGAATGTGAATTGGTACAGCCACTATGGAGAACGGTATGGAGGTTCCTTAAAAAACTAAAAATAGAACTACCATATGACCCAGCAATCCCACTACTAGGCATATACCCCGAGAAAACCATAATTCAAAAAGAGACATGTACCAAAATGTTCATTGCAGCTCTATTCACAATAGCCTGGAGCTGGAAACAACCTAAGTGTCCATCATCGGATGAATGGGTAAAGAATGTGTGGCACATATATACAATTGAATATTACTCAGCCATAAAAAGAGACGAAATGAGCTATTTGTAATGAGGTGGATAGACCTAGAGTCTGTCATACAGAGTGAAGTAAGTCAGAAAGAGAAAGACAAATACCGTATGCTAACACATATATACGGAATTTAAAAAAAAAAAACGTCATGAAGAACCTAGGGGTAAAACGGGAATAAAGACACAGACCTACTTGAGAATGGACTTGAGGATATGGGGAGGGGGAAGGGTAAGCTGTGACAAAACAAAAGAGAGGCATGGACATATATACACTACCAAACGTAAGGTAGATAGATAGCGGGAAGCAGCCGCAGAGCACAGGGAGATCAGCTCGGTGCTTTGTGACCGCCTGGAGGGGTGGGATGGGCAAGGTGGGAGGGAGGGAGATGCATGAGGGAAGGGATGTGGGAACAGATGTATATGTATGACTGATTCACTTTGTTATAAAGCAGAAACTAATTAAAAAAAAGAAAAAAAGGAGAAAAAATGAGAAATTTTATATATCTTTTAAAGAAATAAAGTTGTTTTGTTATGTGTTCCTTGGTTTATTTTATTTAACTATAGTTCCTTAGCTATTTTAAAGCAAACAAACAATAAAACCAAAATAAAACCAACAAAAAGAGCAACAAATACCTTTTGGATTCCTTTTGATTTTGAAAAGAAATATAAGAAATTACTTACTATTTTTATGAAATTCTTTTCCAAGTGCAAACAACATTTTTTTGAATATTAAAATAATAATTTAAAAAAACATTTAAATTTTACTTAGAGGGGAATATGTATGTATCCTAAAATCTTACCACCCAGAATGAATCACAATGAGTCTTTTAGAAAAAAATTATTTAAGGTATCTTTCATATTAACAAAAAAATTTAAATAAATGGGGTCACAATATAATTATGTATTTTGTAATCTGTTTGTTTTTCCTATTGAAGAATACATCATGGTCATTTTCCACAAAAAGAGATCTAAACCATCATTTTCAATGCTTATGTAGGTTTCAATTTATATTCACATACCACAATTAATTTTACCTATGTCTTATTAAGTGTACCTTAGTTTTTCCTAGTTGTTCACTTTTACAAATAATATATTCATCTGTGGCTTTTTTGTATGTATTTATATTTTTATTTTAGTTTTAAAAATTCATTTAGATGTATTTCAGACATACACAGATATATAAAGGAAAAGGTAGTAGACACCCATATACCCACTACTAAGTTCAAGACTTAAGAGAACACCAGAGAATTAGGTCCCCTAGATGTACTGACACTTCATATAGTTATCTAATTGACTACTTCAGATAAATTTCTAGAGACTGAATTTCAGCATCAAAAGCACAGTGAAGTCATTCTTTTGAATATATTTTATTTATTTGTACTTATTTATTCAATAAGTATTCAGTACCTGTTGAGTTCTGGAAACTATGCTTAGGCCAGGAATAGAGAGACAAAAGACACAAGAAGAAGATATTCTTGAGTCAAATAATTTATCAAATAATATGACAAGTAAAATATAGCATGAAAATTGATGAAATATAACTAAGAATAGTATATAAAAGTAGCATAGGGAATTTGACCTAACTGGACGGTCATAATAGATATGGAAGAGGAAGTGATTAGATTTGAATTAGTTAAGACATGAAGGTGAACATGGATAACATTTCAAGTGTAGAGCATGATTTTCAATCCAAGAGTTGGTGCCATGGGGAAATTCAGGTCTGGGTGAAGCATGGAGTTCTTAGAGAGAATGGTGAAGGATGGAGGCATAGAAGAAGGCAGAATTTGAGTGTTAGAAATAGAGAAGAGTAGGTAGGACCACTGATAGCATAAACTGAAAATTTTGTTTTAAAAAGTAGTAATTAACATGGTTGAAGACAGAAAAGGGTAATTTATAGAGGGAGAGACTGAGGACACTGGAAAACCAATAAACTAACTGATGGATGTTAGTATGTTTGCTGTTCTGTTTCTGTGTCATTACTTCTTAAATTTTAAACATTTCCTTTTGAAATTCACTGTAATAAACATTCATTCCTTCAGCTCATACCTAGGATGTAGCTTGCAAAGAGAAGTCTATATGTCTCCCTTTTATATCCCTTCCCTTCTAGCTGTGTGTGTCAGGAGGCAACAGCAGGTGCCATGCTTCCTGTCTAGACATTCTCTGTATTCATCTTGATTGTACAGAGCTCGGTGAAGTGAATATTGGGACTAGTAACATTATTAGATCTCTTTTCACTAAAAAATAAAGCATCCATGATCATCCTAAAGGAGTAAATTGGCATGCATGTTATAGGCAATTTACTTTCAAGTTTTATCTAAAGGAATCATACTTCCTATGCAAGTTTTGTTTAAAATGTCTTGCATTTCAGGTTAATGCTGTTGACCACCAGTGAAGACAGTAAAAATTGACAGTGTGTGCCAAATAATCTTCCATACTAGTAGACTAGTGCTCTCTTCGTTTGACCTTTGATTGCTTAGATGTTATGCGCTGCACTATACTGGAACAGCTTGAAACGTCCAGGACTTTCTGAGTCTTAGCAACTGCTTGAAGCTTTTTTTTTTTTTTGTAAATGCTGCTTATATTATAATATAATATTATGATGTATTCAAATTATCTTGATTATTTTATTTTTTAATTTTTATTATTTTTTAACATCTTTATTGGAGTATAATTTCTTTATGATAGTGTGTTAGTTTCTGCTGTATAACAAAGTGAATCAGCTATACGTATACTTATAACCCCATATTCCCTCCCTCTTGCGTCTCCCTCCCACCATCCCTATCCCACCCCTCTAGGTGGTCACAAAGCACTGATCTGATCTCCCTGTGCTATGCTGATGCTTCCCACTAGCTATCTATTTTATATTTGGTAGTGTGTATATGTCAATGCCACTCTCTCACTTCGTCCCAGCTTCCCTTTCCCCTTCCCTGTGTCCTTAAGTCCATTCTCTACTACTTCTGGGTCTTTATTCCTGTCCTGCCCCTAGGTTCTTCAGAACAATTTTTTTTTAGATTATATATATATATATATATATGTTAGCATATGGTATTTGTTTTTGTGACTCGCATCACTCTTGGCAACTGTGCTTTGGACTTACAGCAGTAATGTTGGTTCATGTGGATAATGGAAGCCGTTTTCTGCCTCTGTGGTAGTAAATGGTCTTAAATGAACTTTGTTCAAAAACTTTTCCTTATAGAACCCTTGACACTGTTTTTGACCTTGTACAGAACTCATTCTCCACTGCAGAAATGGTCACTGCTGGTTAGAGAGATAAAATTACTTAACTATCATACATGACTGGCATAATCTGAACCATGAAAATTGAAGAAAAGGAATTTTTAAAAAATCTCTTTCCTTGCTGTGTAGAATTATTGTTTCCTCTAGTTTTATGCTCGAGAACAACTTGTTTTGAGATTTATATTACCCAAGTAATTGCCTTTCTAATTTCCTTTGGGGATTATTAAGCTAATATACTAAATCGTTTAGTGTCATTTTTATATGTTTTGACTTTTAGGTATTTAGAATTCTAATGAGGGATTTCAGTTGTTCTAATTTATCCTGAAAATAAGTAAAACTAATTTTGAATTTTAAGGAGTGCTTACTTAAGAAATGAAATATTGAAATAAGTATAAAACTTTAATTTCATGTTTTAAAAATTAATTTGTTAAATGTATATGTGTGTGCATATGTGTGTGCATATTTGTATTTAACAAAGGCTATGAGAGTGACATACTTGAAATATTACAGAATAATTCAGAAAATAATAATAATACAGAAAAATTCAGGAATTTGGAGGAATCATTTGAACCTATGGAACATTTAATTTTGTAGAAAAACCTTACATGAAACTAAGCAAACAGTAAACTCATTGAAAATGATAAAGTTAGAAGTAAAGTTGCTAAAAGGATCATTTTAAAGATCTAGGAGCATTGCTGGAATATTGTTCAGATGTATTTTAGTAGCTGATTCTAATTACCTTCTTTATGAGGAAAATATTAAGATCTATATGCATTCAGATCTTCTCTTTTAGTTTTATTAAAAATTAACCTCAATTAGAAAATTTATTCTAAATATTATGTACCTCTCATATGCAAAGTACCATAATAGACATTCCAAGTAATATTTATTTTTTTATTTCACAAATATATATTGCACATTTATTGTGAGTCATTGGAAGCTTTCCAGTAGGGTAAAAACTAAATCCCTTCAATTTATTAGGAAGGCCTGTGATAAACTGGGGTGATTGATGAGAGAGTGAAATAAAACTGATTTAGAGGTAATTCAATAGCCAAAGAATGGAGTACAAAGGACCTAGACCAAGGTCATGACAATGGGAATAAAAATAAAGAAATGGATTGAAAATTATTTTTTAAAAGTTGATTGAGTGTTTGTAAGTGAGATTGGTCAAAAAAAGAGAGAAATGAAAGAACATTCAAGAAGTTTAGTTTGTGTCATTAAATGAACAAAAATGAAACGGCTTGAAATAGTAAATCCAGAAGGGCAGATGGTCAGTAAAGAAAGACTAAGCCTTTGATTCTAAAAAATATGGAGGTGATGGTAGAGACTTCCAATCGAAGGTGTTGATTGGCATTTGGGGCTATGCAGAGGAGTAGGTAGATTACTATAATGGCCAGGACCTCATCTAGCTGGATAGAGAAAGATATAGGGCAGGAAAATTGAAGTTTTTCTCCCAAGTTCCTATTGTTGAGATTGAAATAAATAAGTGAATTTTGAGTTAAACATCCTATATTCAAGAACTATATCATAACTATTATAACATTGTGGTAAATATCTAGGAACTTAGTAAGGTGATCAAGGTTTAATACTTTATACACACATAAATGCTCATATACAAATAATCACATGAATTGGGCACCAATGATGAACCTTTCATTTTTCTATGATTTATTTTGGTATCTACTTATATCTCTGGAGTAGGATGATACAACTTCAGATATCAGGTGAAGTTTTATCCTACCTAGATGGCAAATTTTGTGCCCATCCTAGAGTTTAGGTTAAGCACTTGCCCTTTGTGGGCTCTTTGAGCTTACGTAGTAAAAATCGATTCACAAAGGAAGAAAAAAAATTATTTTGCTTTTCTTGAGAGTGTAGCAAATGGAGTTGTCTAAGTAGAGACTAAGTTCTTGGAGAGACTAGGAAGAGCTGGATGGAAAGGGATACGGAAATGAGTGTGTTTATATTAATTTCTCCAGAGGTGGGAGGGAAACTTCCCCAAGAATAGAGAAGTGAGACCTCACTGTTCTGAGTAGATTTCTACAGAATAGGGAGTTGCAACTATAAAATTACCTGTCAGGAGAGCTGCCTCATCCATGTCTCTTGATTGAATCCTCAGCTCAGGGCTATCTCAACTATGTTTGCTTTGGTAACCATGTCAACCAGACTCAGGGCATAGAGCCTTATTATTTCTCTTCTCAATCTTATTGGGTTCATCATATTCCAGGGGTCCCCAGCAATCCAAAGACTAAGTTGGCCTAGTCTCCCCTTTAGCAGGATGTAATGGTAATGATAAATTTCAGGAAAACTGTTGGAAAAGGAAATGAAAAAAGGGGCAAAATAAAGAAGAGTGATAGTTCTTTGTGAGGAAGGGTGAGATTTAGAAATTAAAATCTGGCAAGAGCAATATCCAGAAGTCTTACAACAAGCACCAAAAAAATCTGTCACCTGGGTAAAAGGATCTTTTAATGCTAAACTGTCTCTTAGGAAAAATATCCTTATCTTAGTATGGAATTAACGTCTGGAGCAGATTACTGGAAGAGGAATTCAGGGAGAGCAACCAAGATAGAAAGAAGAGGTTTTAGTCTCTGATATGGAAACAAGGAGTGATGTGGAACCTGGGAACCAGTCTGGATCTTTAAAACTCCCAGTACATTGGCTTTCTTGCAAATTTTGAAGCAGCCATTAATTAGAGACCTAATATCTCTGTCTCCTGGATGTGTGCAAAAAAATGCTACAGTAAATATTAGAAGTTTTAGAATGAGTTAATAACGTTTGAATGGAGGAAAATTCTAATTAAGGTTTAAGAAGTTTCAGATAAATTTCTTCTGGCAGCCATGTGTATGTAAACACTAACCCCAGAACTCAGAGTCAGCTCTCTCTTTTGGTGAAGACACTACCCTTTTAATAACAATTAAGAGATTCATATCTGAGTCTTTATTTTCTTTATGTATCTCTTCCTCTCATTAAGTGAAGCATGATGTAAAATGACAGTCTGAGGCTAGAAATCTTGTCTCCAGCAAACAAAACAAATACTATCTACAAAGATGTTTGTGCTGTCAGGATAATGGTGCCCTCCATGACGATGAGTATTTGAGGGTTTGGTTGTTAGGGTCACATCATCGGGATTTCTTTTTATCCTTGCTAATAAATGACACTTCTGTTTCTCTGCAGTCACACTATCAGTTATAGATGTGGAGAGGAACTGAGCACAGGAATTTTTGGAAGTGATTTCAAAACTTATCTCAATGACAATTATTTACTTTTAGAAGAAACTTCAGTGTAATTTTTAGAAAGGTTGTTGGTGGCTATGGACTTCACCCACTATCAGAATAGGCTACTTTCACCATATCTTCTTTCTAATTTTTAGAGAGAACTTGGAGACTGGGTACAAAGTGGCATTCCTGGTCAAGCACAGGTAAATGTTGTCTGGGTCAAAAACAAGGAAAACCCAGAGAAGACCAAAGTTGACTAGAATTAAAGATTTATGCATATTCTTTACATGACCTTGACATAAGGATGGGAACAGTTTGATGTAACTGACCTGAGGCATAGGATGGGTAAAGATGCAGGTCCTGTGAATAGAAAAACAGATTGAGAGGCTTCCCTGGTGGCACAGTGGTTGAGAGCCCACCTGCTGATGCAGGGGACACGGGTTCGTGCCCCGGTCCGGGAAGATCCCACATGCCGCGGAGCGGCTGGGCCCGTGAAGCATGGCCGCTGAGCCTGTGCGTCCAGAGCCTGTGCTCCGCAACGAGAGAGGCCACAACAGTGAGAGGCCCGCAAAAAAAACCACACACACAAAAAAAAAAACCACAAAAAAAAAAAAAAAAAAGAAAAACAGATTGAGGAAAATTGGTCTTCTCCTTCTAGTATCATTTGTCTCCAAGCAAAAAAATAAAATAAAAAAAAAACTGCCACCTTTCTACGATAAAATTTACTGTCTCTTACTTTCTTAGATTACATGTCTTTATACTATTATGGTACCTACTAAATCAAACGGTTAGGACTTTGAAAACAAAGGATATCAGTAACCAAGCAGAATGATACTATTGAAATTTATTTCAAAATTTTCATACTGTAAAATTTACTTGCTTGGTTTCCAGTTCTTTGAATTTCAACAAAAATCATACTCAAGATACACAACAGTTCCCTCACTCTGAAACCCCACTCATGCTGTCCCTTTGCAGTAAAACTGTCTGCTTACTCCTAACCCAGGCAACTGATATGTTTGTTAACTTTCTATATAAATAGACACTTCCAGTTAGTAAACTTTTTGAATCTTATTTCTTTCACTTAGTATAATGCATTTGAGATTCATCCATATCAATAGCCTTTTCCTTTCTATTCCTGAGTAGCGTTCTACTTTATGGATGTATCACAGTTGATTCACTCACAAGTTGAAAGACATTGGATAGTGTGGTAGGCAGGATTTGAGCTCCCCTGATCTTTGCCCTGTGGCATTATGCCGGTGAATACGTTATGTTACATGGCAAAGGGGAATTATGTTTGAAGATGGAATTATGGCTACAGATTTCAGGTGAAAATAATGTTGGTAACCAGCTGACCCAAACATAGGGTGATTATCATGGTGAGTCCAATGTAATAACAGGTACTTAAAAGTCCATCATAAGTGTCAAAGAGATGCAATGTGAGAGGATTTGTTGCACCCTGTTGTTGGATTTGAAGATAAAGGAAGGGAGATGTGAGCTAAAGAATGTGGTAGCCCCTAGAAGCTGATAACAGTCCTCAAATAATAACCCATAGGAGAGCAGGAATCTCAGTCCTACAACTGCAATCAACTGAATACTTCCAACAGTTTAATTAAGTAAGGACATAGATTTTCCCCTAGAACCTGTAGAAAATAACTCTGTTTTATCAACATCTCAACTTTGGTTTTATGAGATTCTAAGAAGAAACTAAGCCACGTCTGCTGGACATTTGACCTGTGGAAACTGTGAGGTATTACGTTTGTGTTGCTTAATGTGACTATTTTTGTGGCAGTTTGCTATGACTGCAACAGAGAAATAATATGGTAGTAATATGACTAGTTTGGAACAATTACAAAAAAAGCTGTTATAAAACTTAAATATAGATATTTTTGTTTAAACATGTTTTCATTTATCCCAGATAATATCTATGAGTATCACAATTAATTCTCATTCTTTAGGATAGTTATGTTCTGTAAAGTCACCTGCAACCCTGAATTAACTAGTAATGGGACAGTTGATCCTAGGGGAAATACAGGGTTAAGTTCCTATGAGCCTCTGATTGCAATGAGTTTTTTGTCAACTGATCATTACATAACCTTGTTTTATATGTGTTTTCTGTTTAAAATCACGTTAATTAATATATATTGATTTATTAACATTGAACTTGTGGTCAACAGCACTATAACTCATGGCTGAATGAAACTTATCTTATGTATGCATTTTCTCTATAATACACATTGCAGCCTTCTTGTGTTTAGAAACATCAGACAGCACTTAAGTATGACACACCTGGAGGGTATTTTAAACAGCAAAATCACCAACAAAAAGCAAACAAATGCAAAACAATGAAAATGCCCCACAACAAAATAGATCGAGAAAAGGACACATTTACCATATGAGAGTTAAACAAGAAGCCAGAGCATTGCCTTGTTCAAGCTCAGCTGGGAACATGCATGTTGGTTGAGTCCAATTTGTCACTGATCACAAAAGCCTCCACAAGTATTGATTTGGGGATTACAAGTAAATTTCAGCAAATGGGTAAATTCACAAATACAAAATCTGTGAGTAATGAGGATTGATTGTATTATAGGATCATATGGTGAGTGTATGTTTAACTTTGTAAGAAAATGCCAAAATATTTTCCAAAGTCACTGTACCATTTTGCATTCTCACTAGCAATATATGACAGTTCCAGCTGTCCACTTCCCCACAGCAATTAATAGTGTCAATTCTTCTGATTTTAGCTATTCTAATAGATATATAGTGGTATCTCATTGTTGTAATTTACATTTTCCTAATTATTAATGATAACAAACCTCTTTTCATCTATTTATTTGTCATCCTTATGTCTTTTTTGCTGAAAATATTTCTGTTCCAATATTTTGCTCATTTATTAAAACCAGCATTGTGTTATTTTCTATTGTTTTTATAGTTCTTTCTATATTCTCAGTATAAACCCTTTGTGAGATATGTGATATGCAAATATTCCTTTCTAGTATGTGGCTTGCCTCTTCATTCTTTCAAATGTATCTTTGGCAAAGCCAATGCATTAGATTTTATTTTTAAACATCTTTATAGAGTATAATTGCTTTACAATGGTGTGTTAGTTTCTGCTTTATAACAAAGTGAATCAGTTATACATATACATATATCCCCATATCTCTTCCCTCTTGCGTCTCACTCCCTCCCTCCCACCCTCCCTATCCAACCCCTCTAGGGGGTCACAAAGCACCAAGCTGATCTCCCTGTGCTATGCGGCTGCTTCCCACTAGCTATCTATTTTACACTTGGTAGTGTATATATGTCCATGCCATTCTCTCACTTTGTCCCAGCTTACCCTTCCCCCTCCCCATATCCTCAAGTCCATTCTCTAGTAGGTCTGCGTCTTTATCCCCATCTTGCCCTTAGGTTCTTCATGACTATTTTTTGTTTGTTTGTTTGTTTTTTAGAATCCATATATATGTGTTAGCATATGGTATTGGTTTTTCTCTTTCTGACTTACTTCACTCTGTATAACAGACTCTAGGTCCATCCACCTCACTACAAATAACTCAATTTCGTTTCCTTTAATGGCTGAGTAATATTCCATTGTATACATGTGCCACATCTTCTTTATCCATTCATCTGTTGACAGACCCTTAGGTTGCTTCCATGTCCTGGCTATTGTAAATAGAGCTGCAATGAACACTGTGGTACATGACACTTTTTGGAATATGATTTTCTCAGGGTATATACCCAGTAGTGAGATTGCTGGGTCATATGGTAGTTCTATTGTTAGTTTTTAAGGAATGTCCATACTGTTTTCCATAGTGGCTGTGTCAGTTTACATTCCCACCAACAGTGCAAGTGGGTTCTCTTTTCTCCACACCCTCTCCAGCATTTATTGTTCATAGGTTTTTTGGTGATGGCCATTCTAACTGGTGTGAGGTTATACCATATTGTAGTTTTGATTTGCATTTCTCTAATGATTAGTGATGTTAAACATTCTTTCATGTGTTTGTTGGCAATCTGTATATCTTCTTTGGAGAAATGTCTATTTATGTCTTCTGCCCATTTTTGGATTGGGTTGTTTGTTTCTTTGATATTGATCTACATAAGCTGCATGTAAATTTTGCAGATTAATCCTTTGTCAGTTACTTCATTTGTAAATATTTTCTCCCATTCTGAGGGTTGTCTTTTCCTCTTGTTTATGGTTTCGTTTTCTGTGAAAAAGCTTTTCAGTTTCCTCAGTTCCCATTTGTTTATTTTTGTTTTTATTTCCATTTCTCTAGGAGGTGGGTCAAAAAGGATCTTGTTGTGATTTATGTCATAGAGTGTTCTGCCTATGTTTTCCTCTAAGAATTTTATAGTGTCTGGCCTTACAATTAGGTCTTAAATCCATTTTCAGTTTATTTTTTGTGTAGGGTGTAAGGGAATGCTCTAATTTCATTCTTTTACATGTAGCTGTCCAGATTTTCCAGCACCACTTATTGAAGAGGTTGTCTTTTCTCCACTGTATATTCTTTCCTCCTTTATCAAAGAAAAAGTGACCATATGTGTGTGGTTTATCTCAGGGCTTTCTATCCTGTTCCATTGATCTATATTTCTGTTTTTCATGCCAGTACCATACTGTCTTCATTATGGTAGCTTTGTAGTATAGTCTGAAGTCAGGGAGCCTGATTCCTCCAGCTCCATTTTTCGTTCTCAAGATTGCTTTGGCTATTCGGGGTCTCTTGTGTTTCCATACAAATTGTGAATTTTTTTCTTCTAGTTCTGTGAAAAATGTCAGTGGTAGTTTGATAGGGATTGCATTGAATCTATAGATTTCTTTGGGTAGTACAGTCATTTTCACAATGTTGATTCTTCCAATCCAAGAATATGGTATATCTCTCCATGTGTTTGTATCATTTTTAATATCTTTCATCAGTGTCTTATAATTTTCTGCATACAGGTCTTTTTTCTCCTTAGGTAAGTTTATTCCTAGATACTTTATTCTTTTTGTTGCAATGGTAAATGGGAGTGTTTTCTTAATTTCACTTTCAGATTTTTCATCATTAGTGTATAGGAATGCAAGAGATTTCTGTGCATTAATTTTGTATCCTGCTACTTTACCAGATTCATTGGTTAGCTCTAGTAGTTTTCTGGTAACATTTTTAGGATTCTCTATGTATAGTATCATGTCTTCTGCAAACAGTGACAGCTTTACTTCTTCTTTTCTGATTTGGATTCCTTTTATTTCTTTGTCTTCTCTGATTGATGTGGCTAAAACTTCCAAAACTATGTTGAATAATAGTGGTGATAGTGGGCAACCTTGTCTTGTTCCTTATCTTAGTGGAAATTGTTTTAGTTTTTCACCATTGAGGACAATGTTGGCTGTGGGTTTGTCATATATGGCCTTTTTATGTTTAGGTCAGTTCCCTCTATGCCTACTTTCTGGAGGGTTTTTTTTTTTATCATAAATGGGTGTTGAATATCATCCAAATCTTTCTCTGCATCTATTGAGATGATCATATGTTTTTTCTCATCCAACTTGTTAATATGGTGCATCACATTGATTGATTTGTGTATATTGAAGAATCGTTCCATTCCTGGGATAAACCCCACTTGATCATGGTGTATGATCCTTTTAATGTGCTCTTGGATTCTGTTTGCTAGTGTATTGTTGAGGATTTTTGCATCTGTGCTCATCAGTGATATTGGCCTGTAGTTTTCTTTCTTTGTGACATCTTTGTCTGATATTGGTATCAGGGTGATGGGGGCCTCAGATAATGAGTTTGGGAGTGTTCCTCCCTCTGCTATATTTTGGAAGTTTGAGAAGGATAGGTGTTTGCTCTTTTCTAATTGTTTGATAGAATTCCCCTGTGAAACCATCTTGTCCTGGGATTTTCTTTGTTGGAAGATTATTAAACACAGTTTCAGTTTCAGTGCTTGTGATTGGTCCGTTTGTATTTTTGATTTCATCCTGGTGCAGTCACAGAAATGTTGTGCATTTCTAAAAAATTGTCCATTTCTTTCAGGTTGTCCATTTTATTGTCATATAGTTGCTTGTAGTAATCTCTCTTAATCCTTTGTATATCTCCAGTGTTAGTTGTTACTTTTCCTTTTTCATTTCTAATTCTATTGCTTTGACTCTTCTCCCTTTTTTTCTTAGTGAGTCTGACTAACGGTTTATCAATTTTGTTTGTCTTCTCAAAGAACCAGCTTTTAATTTTAAGGATCTTTGCTATTGTTTCCTTCATTTCTTTTTCATTTATTTCTGATTTGATATTTATGAGTTTTTTCCTTCTGCTAACGTTGGGGTTTCTTTGTTCTTCTTTCTTTAATTGCTTTAGGTGTAAGGTTAGGTTGTTTATTTGAGATGTTTCTTGTTTCTTAAGGTAGGATTGTATTGCTATAAACTTCCCTCTTAGAACTGCTTCTGCTGCATCCCATAGGTTTTGGGTTGTTGTGTTTTCACTGTCATTTGTTCCTAAGTATTTTTTGATTTCCTCTTTAATTTCTTTTGTGATGTCTTGGTTATTAAGTAGTGTGTTGTTTAGCCTCCATGTGTTTGTATTTTTTACATATTTTTTCCTCTAATTGATATCTAGTCTCATAGCCTTGTGTTCAGAAAAATTACTTTATATGATTTCAGTTTTACTAAATTTATCAAGGCTTGAAGATATGATCTATCCTAGAGAATGTTCCATGAACACTTGAGAAGAAAGTGTATTCTGTTGTTTTTGAGTGGAATGTCCTATAAATATCAATAAAGTCAATCTCATTTAATGTATCATGTAAAGCTTGTGTGTCCTTATTTATTTTCATTTTGGATGATCTGTCCATTGGTGAAAGTGGGGTGTTAAATTCCCCTACTCTGATTGTGTTACTGTCTGTTTCCCCTTTTATGGCTGTTAGTATTGTCAATTTCCCCTTTTATGGCTGTTAGTCTTTGCCTTATGTATTGAGGTGCTCCTATGTTGGGTGCATACATATTTATAATTGATATATTTTCTTCTTGGATTGATCTCTTGATCATTGTGTAGTGTCCTTCTTTGTCTCTTGTAATAGTCTGTTTTAAAGTCTATTTTGTCTGATATGGGAATTGCTACTCCAGCTTTCTTTTGATATCCATTTGCTTGGAATATCTTCTTCCATCCCCTCACTTTCAGTCTGTATGTGTCCCTAAGTCTTAGGTGGGCCTCTTGTAGACACCATATATGTGGGTCTTGATTTTGTATCCATTCAGCCAGTCTATGTCTTTTGGTTGGAGCATTTAATCCATTTACATTTAAGGTAATTATCGATATGTATGTTCCTATGACCATTTTCTTAATTGTTTTGGGTTTGTTACTGTAGATCTTTTCCTTCTCTTGCGTTTGCTGCCTAGAGAAGTTCCTTTAGCATTTGTTGTAAAGCTGGTTTGGTGGCGCTGAATTCTCTTAGCTTTTGCTTGTCTGTAAAGGTTTTAATTTCTCTGTCAAATCTGAATGAGATCCTTGGTCAGTAGATTAATCTTGGTTGTAGGTTTTTTCCCCTTCATCACTTTAAATATGTCTTTCCACTCAATTCTGGCTTGCAGAGTTTCTGCTGAAAGGTCAGCTCTTAACCTTATGGGGATTCCCTTGTGTGTTATTTGTGTTTTTCTCTTGCTGCTTTTAATATATATATATATTTTATATTTCATTTTTGATAGTTTGATTAATATGTGTCTTGGTGTGTTTCTCCTTAGATTTATCCTGTATGGGACTCTTTTTGCTTCCTGGACTTGATTTACTATTTCCTTTCCCATATTATGGAAATTTTCATCTATAATCTCTTCAAATATTTTCTCAGTCCCTTTCTTTATCTCTTCTTCTTCTGGGACCCCTATAATTCGAATGTTGATGCATTTAATATTGTCAGTCCCAGAGGGCTCTGAGACTGTCCTCAATTCTTTTCATTCCTTTGTCTTTGTTCTGCTCTGCAGTAGTTATTTCCACTACTTTATCTTCCTAGTCACTTCTCCGTTCTTTTGCCTCAGTTATTCTGCTATTGATCCTTTCTAGAGAATTTTTAATTTCATTTATTGTGTTGTTCATCACTGTTTGTTTGCTCTTTAGTTCTTCTAGGTCCTTGTTAAACATTTCTTGTATTTTCTCCATTGTATTTCCAAGATTTTGGATCATCTTTACTATCATTATTCTGAATTCTTTTTCAGGTAGACTGCCTATTTCCTCTTTATTTGTTAGGTCTGGTGGGTTTTTATCTTGCTCCATCATCTGCCGTGTGTTTATCTTCTTATTTTGCTTAACTTACTGTGTTTGGGGTCTCCTTTTCACAGGCTGCAGGTTCATAGTTTCCGTTGTTTTTTGTGTCTGTCCCCAGTGGCTAAGATTTGTTCAGTGGTTGTGTAGGGTTCCTGGTGTAGGGGACTAGTGTCTGTGTTCTGGTGGATGAGGCTGGATCTTGTCTTTCTGGTGGACAGATCCACGTCTGGTGGTGTGTTCTGGGGTGTCTGTGGCCTTATGATTTTAGGCCACCTCTGCTAATGGGTGGTGTTGTGTTCCTATCTTGCTAGTTGTTTGACATAGGATGTCCAGTATTGTAGCCTGCTGGTCGTTGAGTGGAGCTGGGTCTTGGAGTTGAGATGGAGATCTCTGGGAGAATTTTTCCTTTTTTATATTACACGGAGCTGGGAGGTCTCTTGTGGGCCAATGTCCTGAATTTGGCTCTCTCACCTCAGAGGCATAGCCCTGATGCCTGGCTGAGCACCAAGAGCCTGTCATCAACGCAGATCAGAATAAAAGGGAGAAAAAGAAAGAAAGATGAAAGAAAGAAAGAAAGAAGAAATAAAATTAAATAAAATAATGCTATTAAAGTAAAAAAGTAAAAAAAAATTATGAAAAAAATTAAAAAGTAATAAAAACAGAAAGAAGGAAAGAAAGAAGAGAGCAACCAAGCCAAAACAAACAAACAAACAAACAAATCCACCAATGATAACAAGCCTTAAAATCTATTCTAAAAAAATAAAAAAACCCAAAAAACGGACAGATAGAACCCTAGGACCAGTGGTAAAAGCAAAGCTATACAGACAAAATCACACACAGAAACATACAGATACACACTCACAAAAAGAGAAAAAGGGAAAAAAATATATATATACCGTTGTTTCCAAAGTCCACCTCCTCAATTTGGGATGATTCATTGTCTATTTGTGTATTCCACAGATGCAGGGTACATCAAGTTGATTGTGGAGATTTAATCCCCTGTTCCTGAGGCTGCTGGGAGAAATTTCCCTTTCTCTTTGTTCACACAGCTCCTGGGGTTCAGCTTTGGATTTGGCCCCACCTCTGCATATAGGTCACCTGAGGGTGTCTGTTCTTCACTCAGATAGGACAGGGTTAAAGGAGCAGCTGATTCAGGTCTCCACCTCACTCAGGCCGGCAGGGTGGAGGTGTACGGAAGCTGCAGAGAGCCTGCGGCAGCAAAGTCCAGAATGACGTTGCACCAGCCTGAAGTGCGCCATGTGTTCTCCCAGGGAAGTTGTCCCTGGATCACGGGACCCTGGCAGTGGTGGGCTGCACTGGCTCCCGGGAGGGGAGGTGTGGATAGTGACCTGTGCTTGCACACAGGATTTTTGTTGGTGGCAGCAGCAGACTTAGCGTCTCATGCCCGTCTCTGGGGTCCGTGCTGTTAGCCGCAGCTCACGCCCGTCTCTGGAGCTCCTTTAGTAGCGCTCTTAATCTCCTCTCCTCCAGCATCAGGAAACAAACAGGCAAGAAAAAGTCTCTTGCCTCTTCGGCAGCTCCAGACTTTTTCCTGGACTCCCTCCTGGCTAGCCGTGGCTCACTAGCCCCCTTCAGGCTATGTTCACGCAGCCAATCCCCATCCTCTCCCTGGGATACGACCTCACACCAGCCTCAGCTCCCAGGCCACACCCATCCCGGCGCAGGAGCAGACAAGCCTCTTGGGCTGGTGAGTGCTGGTTGACACTGATCCTCTGTGCGGGAATCTCTCCGCTTTTCCCGCTGCACCCCTGTGGCTCTACTCTCCTCCGTGGCTCTGAAGCTTACCCCCTCTGCCAGCCACAGTCTCTGCCCGTGAAGGGGCTTCTAGTGTGTGGAAACCTTTCCTCCTTCACAGCTCCCTCCCACTGGTGCAGGGCCCTTCCCTGTTCTTTTGTCTCTGTTTTTTCTATTTTCTTTGGCCCTACCCAGGTACGTGGGGAGTTTCTTGCCTTTTGGGAGGTCTGATGTCTTCTGCCAGCATTCAGTAGGTGTTCTGTAGGAGTTGTTCCACATGTAGATGTATTTCTGGTGTATCTGTGGGGAGGAAGGTGATCTCTGTATCTTACTCTTCCGCCATTTTGAAGCTCCTCAGTCCTTTAGAATTTTGATGAGGTTAATTAATTACTTCTTGTATAGATCATATAATCTAACATATTTTTTTCGAATGTAAAGTAATGCAGAATTTCTCTTACATTTTCTAGAAATTTTATAGTTTTACATTTTGCATTTAGGTCTATGATTCATCTTGCATTAATTTTTGTAAAGAATGTGAAATATAATTTGAAGTGTAGATAGATAGAAAGATAGATAACTGTCTATTTGTTTTAGAACCATTTGTTGAAAGACCATTATTTCTCTATAGCATTGTCCTTGCATCTTTGTAAAATATAAATTAACCATGTATGGGCATCTATTTCTGGACTTTATTCTGGTCCATTGATCTATATGTCATTATTTTCTCCAGTACTACACTGTTTAATTGGTACAGCTTTATTATTTTATTTATTTATTTATTTATTTTTTTTTCTGTACGCGGGCCTCTCACTGCTGTGGCCTCTCCCGTTGCGGAGCACAGGCTCCGGACACACAGGCTCCGCGGCCATGGCTCGCGGGCCCAGCCGCTCCGCGGCATGTGGGATCTTCCGGGATCGGGGCACGAACCCGTGTCCCCTGCATCGGCAGGCGGACTCTCAACCACTGCGCCACCAGGGAAGCCCGGTACAGCTTTATATTAAGCTTTAAAATTATGTATTGTTTGTCCTCCAACTTCGTTCTTCAAAATTGCTTTTGCAATTCTAATTAATTTGTCTTTCCATATTAATTTTAGAATTATCTTGTTGGCAAAAATATTGTGCTGAGATTTTTGACTGGGATTGCATTGAATCTATATATCCATTTTGGATAAATTGACATCTTTATAATATAAAGTCTTTTAACCCATAATTACTTTATTTCTCTTAACTGAGATTCCCTTTGATTTCTTTCCTCAGTATTTTGTATTTTAAGCATACATAGCATTCAGATGTTTTGTTAAATTTATAACTATGTATTTCACTGTTTACTGCTATTATAAATAATATTGCTTTTTAAACTTTAATTTCCAATTATTTATTACTATTACATAGAAAAATAATTGAATTTTGTATATTAGCTCCATAATGTGTGACTTTGTAAACTCATGGATGGTTCTAGGAGTCCCCCTAGCTCCTTTTGAAGACTCTGTAAAGACTTTCTAAGTAGATAATCATGTAGGTTATGAATAGTGATAGTTTTATTTTTTCCCCTTCTGATTTGTATGCAAATTTATTTTCCTTGTGTTATCAGTATGAAGTTAAATAGGAGAAGGTGAACATCCTTGCTTTTCCTCAGTTTGGGGAAAAAATTCAGTCTTTCACTGTTAAATATAAGTTTGCTATAATGTTTTTTAATGTTACTTATTAAGTTAATGGAAGTTCCTATACATTTCTAGTCTGCTGAGAGGTTGTTTTTTTATTCTGTGATCAGATGTGGAATTTTGTAAAATGCTCATCTTTTGAAAAGCTCTTATGGGCTTTCTATTTTAGTCTGGTTATATGATTAATTATCATGTGAGTTTTGAATATTGAACCAGCCTTGCATTTCTAGGATATATCCCCTTGTTTCTAACATATTATCCTTTTTATTTATATTACTATATTTAGTTTGTTATATTTTGTTGATAAGTTTTGTGTCTGTATATGAAGGGTATTTGTCTATAGTTTTCTTGTAATGTCTCTGCTTTTGGTATTCATATAATGCTGGCCTCACAAAATGAGATGGAAAGTATTCTAACTCATATTTTTTGGAAAATATTGTGTGTAATTGGTATTATTTCTCCCTAAAATGTTTGAAAGAATTCACCATTGAAACCACCTGGAATTGGATTCGTCTTTGCTAAAATGTCAAAATAATATTTTAAAAATGTAATTGAGCACCTGTTACATGTCTGAAATATTAGTCACTTTCTCAATTTTTACAGCAAGTTTTGGCCTAGGTTAGCAGGATGTATTCATGGAAGAAAAGATCAATCAGTAGATTTGATGCAAAGTAGGCGCTACTTTATTAGTGTTCTTGGTATTTCACCGAGGATACTAAAAACGTCTGATAGAAAAGCTAGGCTTGTATTTATGGTGACATAAACTTGTGACCTCAGATCAAGTCACACAACTTCTTTGAGCCCAAGTTTTCTTATCTAAGAAATGGATGTAATGCATCATAAAACACATTACATCAGATAAAGCATTCTGAATTTATGCCAAGGTTATAAATGACCTAATTGGTCAGATTTTTATGGAATATAGACATTCATTTTTCATAAAGTATAAAAAAATCAAAGGTTTAAGTTATATAACTGTGAGAGAAACAGCTAGTTGGTCATCAAAATATGTATTCCCTTTCCTTTCTGGGTACATAGCAAGATCTTATTTCTCAACCTGAATTCTAGCCAGAGTAACATGCAAGGAGGTACTGCTTGCCTTCCAGTCCTCTTGTGTGCAGCCCTTGTTTCATTCCCTTCATGTCTGTGGGGATGGAGATAATTAGTCAGTGGTGACCTTGAAGATTGCAGAGGTGCTATGAGCCTGGGTCCCTGAATTATTACATGGATGAGCATTATCATGCCAACACATTTACGTTTCCAATAATATTGTGAAATACAAAATAATCTAAATTGTTTGGATCATTTGGGGATACATTTGTTAACAACAGCTAGTGTTACCCTAACTTGTACAATTTGATAGGGTGAGAATTCTCTCTTAAACTATCATTTTCTTATTAGGAAAAATGAATGTTCAAATTTGAGCAATCCCAAATGGAACATAAGTATCCTATTTCAGAGAGGACACCATTTATGATCCCTCAACCTATGAATCAAAGGTAAAAAAGAAAAATAATGTTTAAGAGTTTGTTAATCAGGGGAAAGATTCCAGGGGAGGATATTTGTGATGGTATTTGCTTATTTGTTTAGGGGGAAGCATAGTAATCCAAATAATGCTCCAAAATAGGGCATGCCAAGCAGTAATGATATTTAGTTTATGTAGCTAGAAACTTTACTTACACCTGTAACTGTATGGGACAGTATATGAGCAATGTTGATTTAGAATTATTAAATGACTACTGGAGAAGCTGAAGTATTATATGTACTTAAGAGCAATAGGAGCCATCAGGTATTTATGTGGCTCACTAATAATTTCCATAATTCTCCTTAGTGCTGAAAAATATTTGCACACATTTAAACCAAATTCCACAGTACTTTAGAAATAACAAGCCAACAATTAAAAATGCACAGAGGTAATAGATTCATGTTCTTTCTGTATGATGGAAGATTGTTTAGATTTCAGGGTTTATTTTGACCTGCCAATAGTGTTATTAATAATAGTTCCTCATTTCCTTCCACTGCTGGGATTTGACAAGGATGTTCTTTCACCTTGAAAAACTGCACATAGCGGAGAGTTTCTTTGCCTTATTCCTGCAGTCTTAACATATCATACTGAGTAAAGACAAATTGCTTTTTTATTCTGTGTTCTGTGATATTTTTGAAAAATGGTTTTCAAATCAGGGATTTGATTCCTCTCTTTGTATTGAAAGATCATAAACAAATACGTTTTTATGTTATTTTTCTTTAGTAAGATTTATGATTTTATCCCTAGCAACTGGACTAATTCAATAAGCAGCAGACCATGAGGCAGTAAATGGATACACTATTAATTTTTATTGCTAAAGTTTCTTTTGCATACTATTTGATCTAAAGATGTTATTCACATTTTTATGGTGATACTGGCAGAGTGAAAAAACCTAACTCTATAATTCTTATTGATAAAGTCTGGATATTTTTAACTCAGCAGCTCAAGGAAGGCAACAATTCACATCTCAGGAACCAGTTCATTAAGTGAAAAGTCTTGTGTGAAAAGGGGAAAGCAAAGCAGGTAGAGCAGAGTTTAGTGCCCAATCAATAGAACACAATTGGGAAGGTTTAACCACAGTACTAATATCAGTTCACGACACGAAGTTGGTGGATGATTCATTCTTTTCTTTGTTCACCTTCAAAATGAGAAGTATAGGCCTGCCTTACCTCAAAAATAGCCTCTTAAAATTGGTTTGATTCTGAGGTTGCACGAAATTGGAGCTAAAACAGTTGACCATTAAAACAGAATGCTCAAATTTAAAAAAAAAAGTTGAAGGGAAAACAAGGATGTGCCTCATTTCCAGATGTACGGACAATCCATAGGCCCTCATCTCCAACACTAGCTTGCTAACTTTGAAGTTGTACTAATTGATGAGTACAGCAGAGTCTCCCATCCCAGGCTCACACTGATTAACCCAATTCTCTCAATTCATATTCCCTCACCTTTGAAAAAATGTGTGTCCTACAGAGACTTGGAAGAAGTGCTGAATCCAGTATAAACACTGGGTTGGTAATGATAATCCAAGCCTTTCCAGAACTACGTTATATCAATTTGACTAATATGTATTGAGGACTTATGTTTAAGGTTCATGAAAATACAAATAAATATAGTCTATGCCCACTAGGAGTTTAATAAGAGAAATAAGATCCAATTATAAAAGATACATAAAATTAATTGATAATCATGCAAAAGCTGTTTTAAATCTGTTTGGTGCTACATGCTAAATGGCTGCCATGGGTGTTTAAAGGTGAAGTAGCTCATTCTATGCTGGTATAGCCTGGGAAGTTTTATGAACATTCATTTTACTCTTTGAAGATTATTTAGTATTAAGCAATATTAGAACACAAAGGATTATTATTATTATTATTATTATTTACGGTACGCGGACCTCTCACTGTTGTGGCCTCTCACACTGTGGAGCACAGGCTCGGGATGCACAGGCTCAGTGGCCATGGCTCACGGGCCTAGCCGCTCCATGGCATGTGGGATCTTCCCGGACCGTGGCACGAACCCGTGTCCCCTGCATCGGCAGGCGGACTCTCAACCACTGTACCACCAGGGAAGCCCCACAAAGGATTATTATCTTTACATCCATGAGGCAGGCAGTAAATACCAAAGGCACTCAAAGAGGAAGACATGATTCAAGGCTAGAGTAGTCTGAAAATTCTTATGAAGGACATACGATCTGAGTTGGGTTTCTCTCAAAATCTATGGCAAACATAATAATGATGAAGCATTAGAAATTTTCTTTTAAATGAAATCAATATACAAAAAAACCAGGTTGCTGATCACAAATCTATAGTAGACACTTTTCAAAAATGTTTTAATGAGGTATAATTTACATACCATATAATTCACCCTTTATTTAAAGTGTATAATTCAATGAATTTTTTATATTAATTTTAGGATATCCACAGTTGCACAGCTGTCATAATAATCTAACTTGAGTTCATTTTCATCATTCAAAAAAGAAATGCTGTACCATTAATAAAAAAAAAAACCCTGTACCCTCATACCAGACACCCCAGCCTTAGGCAACCATTAAAATATTTGTCTCCAAAATTTGACTAACATTGTTTCATATACAACAGGTGGTCTATTGTGACTGACTTCTTTTACTGGGGATAATGCTTTTGACTTTCATCTATGTTATAGCATAGATCAGCACTTCATTACATTTTACATTTTATTGACAAATAATAGTCCTCTATCTACATAAGTCAGATTTTATTATCTATTAACAGATTTGTCTATAAACAGATTTGTCCATTCATCAGTTAGTGGACATTTGGGCTGTCTCCACATTTTGGCTATTATGAAAAATGCTACTATATAAACATTCATGTACAAGTTTTTGTGTGGATGTATGTTTTTATTTCTCTTGGCTGGGAGAAATTGCTGGATCATATGGCAACTCTATGTTTAACCATTTGAGGAATCAGCAGACTGTTTTCTATACCTACCAGCAGTATATGACTTTTCCAGTTTCTCTACATCCTCACCAAACACTTGTTTTCATCTGTCTTTTTGATCATAGCCAATCTAGTAGGTATGAAATGGTGTCTTGTGGTTTTGATTTGCTTAACTCTGATGGCTAATGGTGATTGCACATATTTCCATGGCTTATTAGCTATTTGTATGTGATCTGTGGAGAAATGCCTACTCAACTTCCTTGCCTATTTTAATTGCATTATTTTTTATTGTTGACTTGTAAAAGTTCTTTATATATTCTGAATGCAAGTCCCTTATCAGACATGTGATTTACAAATATTTTCTCCCATCCTGTGGGTTGTATTTTTACTTTCTCAATGGTATCCCTTAAAGAACAAAAGTTTTTAATTTTATAAAGATCAATTTATCTGCTTTTTGTTTGGTTGCTTGCATATCTAAGAATCTATAACCTAATTGAGAGTCACAAAGATTTACTCATATTTTCTCCTAAGAGTTTTAATGTTTTACCTCTCACAATCAGTTCTATGATCCATTTTGAATTAATTTTTGTATAAGATGCCCTGATCCCTGGAATTTATGACTATGTTACCTTAATTTGCAGATGTGATAAAAGTTATGGACCTTGAGATTGGGAGACTATTCTGGATTATCCAGACGTGCCTGATCTTATCACATGAGTCCTTAAATTCAGAGAATCTTTCCTGGCTGTGTAAGAGAGAGATGGCCATGTGAAAAGGACTTGTCGCCCCATTGTTGGTTCAAACCTGTAGTGTTCTATGTGTAAGGACTGGAGAAAGGCCTCTGGGAGCTTAAAGTGCTCCCAGATATTGATAGCCAGAAGGACATAAAGTCTTCAGTCTTAAAACTGCATTGGACTGAATTCTGCTAACACAAGAATGAGCAGGAAATGGATTTTCCCCTAGAGCCTGAAGAAAGGAAGAGAGCCCCGTGGACACCTTGGTATTAGCTCTGTGAGATCAGTGTTAGTCTTCTGACTATAGATAATAAATCATGCAAGATAATAATTTCTTGTTTAAGCCATCAAATCTGTGGCTACTGCAACAAAGAAAATGAACACAAATTCCTATTTGATTTTGTAATGGGATCTTCCAAGTTAGTCTTTTCCTTCAATCTGGGGAGAATATCCTTCTCTGTCCTCAGATTTGGGAACACCCACTCAGTGATTTTTTTCATGCCATGAATTCCAATCTTACTTATATATTCTTTTGCAGTCTCATACTACTGATGGAAGAGTTTGCAGAAATTTCTACCACATTCTTCAAGAATTCTCCTTATGACATATTGAAATAATAATAAAAAAGATTTATTTTCTGATGGGGTGTATGACACATTTCCTGATTATCACTTAATTTTGCCTTTAGTTCACATATATTCTGCACATTTGAACAACTTATATTTGCCTCTTTTAACAAAAGAAAAATAAAAAATTTGTGGTAAAGCCATGTAAATTACAGCAATATCTCAAATAATAATGATAATTTTGGTATGCTTATTACTAAACTGTACTCTCTGGAAATCACAAGATCTTAGTGTTGGAAGTGATGTTAACTTCTTAAACCTGGAACAGAGGAAACTGGTGCCAGAAAATTTAAATCGTAAGTGACTTGCAAAGGTTTATCTGGTCTGTTTTGGTGGACCCAAAACCTGACCTCCAGTATTATGTTTTCCAGTTGAAATCACCATTCACTAAATATTTCATTCTTTAAGAAAGAAGGTAGAAGAGATATGTATAAATATATATATATATATATATATATATATATATATATATAATTTAGGTTTAAAGTGGATCCCATAAACCCAATAGTTTAGTGAAAGGGCAATATATTAAACTCTTAGGTTTATGGGATCCAGTTTAAACATAATTATAATATAAAATATAATAGTAGGGTTATTACTTTGTGGTTCAAATTTTATTTTCTTTTATAAGGGCATGCAACTTTAAAAGACATGCTAAGATTGGTAAATGTCAATAATTTAAGTAGTAGATAAAATGTGTCTTTATTATAATATTTTCTTACATTTGTGTATGTTAGAAAATTTCCATAATTAAAAAAAGGAACATGCTGTAGTTCATAAGATTAAACTGTCAGAGGTACAGCAAATTCCATGGACTCTGAAATTGTGAAATTATCAAAAGGATATTAAACTGTGATTTTATCATGTCATTTTTTTAACTTTTTTTTTTATGGTGTGTCTGTGGGTATGAACTCTGAATGTCATTCAGTCAAAAGCATAACGTCAAGAGATCTTTTCGATAAAAAAGGAAAACTCTAGACATTTGAATTAGCTGATGGGGAACAAACATGGAATGCATTAAAACAAGGAAAAGCTAGGGTGAATATCAATTAATTATATAAAATACATGCAGTTCTAGATATTTGTAGATGTAGATAGGTATGACTATTTAAATTCTGTTCTCTATTTTAAGTAACTTTCTCCTTTTTGTTTCTTTAAAGAAAAAAACTATGGAAATCTTGACAAAATTGATGAATTTTATTTTTGCATTTTAAAATATATTTAATATTAATTAAGACTATAAATTTAAGGTTAGCTAAATTGCACTCCTGCAAATTTAAGGGAAATTAATGGAATGATGGAAGAGAATTTTGCAATTTAATGGTATCACCATTAATGACCTACTTTTCTTCAAGTAGATGTATTTGGGGTAGCAGTTTGCAGTTCAGGTATGATTTTTTTTTTTTTTTTTTGCTGTACGCGGGCCTCTCACTGCTGTGGCCTCTCCCGTTGCGGAGCACAGGCTCCGGACACACAGGCTCCGCGGCCATGGCTCGCGGGCCCAGCCGCTCCGCGGCATGTGGGATCTTCCGGGATCGGGGCACGAACCCGTGTCCCCTGCATCGGCAGGCGGACTCTCAACCACTGCGCCACCATGGAAGCCCCCAGGTATGATTTTTATATTTGCTAACAAGTCAGTGAAGGGAAACAGCTCCAACTGTTTCTGTTTTTGGTGCTTCTTTAACGTTGTGCTCCAGATCACTGTACTATCAGTCAAGCAAAATTTTCATCTCATCTTCTAATCTATCAATTTCTAGTCCTCCAAAATGAAATTCCAATGGCAATCCTATTTTAACTAGAATGAGAGACATGCAGTTTAGGGCTACAATTTTATCGCCACCCCTCCCAACGAAACAATAATGACTCATGGAAGTACCTGTGTTCTTCTAGGTATCCTTTCAATAATATACCCTGAAGAAAATTCCACATTCTTATATCTGACATTAATGGGAAAACTGATTATCTCTTTTCCTAGCCCTAATGTTCAATGCCATTTCGGTGTGTACATCTATTATGGGAGAAGTCTTGGCCTCTACTTTTATTTCATAGAACATCTTTTAAAAATCCAGGGACAATAATGAGAATTAGAATTATGTCTTCTCTTTAAAGTTTCTTCCATGACATAGTGGATCTGAGGACCAGTTTTTCTTGATCTATGGAACAGAAGTTAGCTCTTCATTGCCCTCTGATTTTGCCTGTTTCCCTAGAATGCTGGAATTATAGCTATGTGGTTTATTTCTACATGTATGTAAGACAAGACCTGGCCTTTCACTAATATGTTTTTTTATTTTAGGCCAAGTTCACCAATCATTTAGTCTTTAAATGCAACTAAAAGTAACCATGTTTAAATATCATATTGCAAACTATCACTAGATCCTTTAAAAATATAATCATTTAAAATGATTTTATTGAAAGGTCCTAGCTAGGAATGTGTCTTCTAGTTACTTTCCTTCTGAAGATCCTTATTTATCAAAAATGATGACCTTCCATATTCCAAAGTGTGTGAGTACACTTACTGTCCTGTTCAAAACAGCAGCATCTCATTTTTCACTATTGAAAATTCCTCATTGGTTCTTAATTTGGATATGTATTTGCTATATCATTGACTATGTGTTCTTTTTTGTTTTGCTTTCCTTTATTCAGGAATCCATCCGTTGTTTTTTTTTTTGTCTCTTCATAATTTCCCCAGCAGCATGGTTTTTTGTTACATTAGGACCAAGGCCTCTCCCTTCCCCATGAGGCTACAGGACATAGGTCAAAGCCGCATAGTCAGGAGAAAACATGAAGACTTGTTGGCCAAAAGATCTGGCTTTTTCACCTGATAAGTTTGCTTAGAAGAGTAAATTTAATAATATGTACAAAGATTTTGATACAATGTTGATGTTCAACGAATGGTATTTCCTTTTACTTCATTTCTTCTCTCCCACATGCTTTATCATTTATATTTTTGGTTTAACTAGCAAGTAAAGTATATGGCCGAGTGTCTGTCATATAGTGTTACTCAACAAATACTAGTCATTATTAAAGTTATTACCCATGTTTTGCCACCTCAACTTTTCCTGACTATATTTCCTATGAAGTTCTTTATGCTTTCAATGTCAAATATATTTATTTTTCTCCTCTAAATGTAGGCTGAGAATGTTTTGTCCAGGAACTGGGGTTTTTGATGTGTTTTCAGGAGGCTGAGTTCCTAAGGGTGAAAAGAGAAAAACAGGTAAAGTGGAAGAACAATTACAGTTAAATGATTCAGAAAAGTTGGAAAGGAAGAAAAAATGAGGCTATATTTGTCTTATTCGGATAATATTTAAGAAACACAGTTTTAAAGACCAATGTGTACTGTATATGAATCGTTAAGATACTGATGTTTTTAGATTTACTATGTGTGTGGCCTTATGACTGATCCATTGTATTAATAGTGCATATTGGTGTTTGACCAACATAACAGTAATTAAATGTAACATGATGCATGGAATCTGCTATGTGATTACCATCAAGGCACAATTTTATTTCATGAATGATATGAAATTTTTTGAAAAAGGAACTTCAGATTTCACCTTGAGATAAAGTTTGTAGTCAGAGTTCACTGCAGGTGGATAGATATATTGTTCAAATACATTTTGAAGAAAATGGAATAAACCATGACCACTTGTGTGTTCATTAAATATATGGTTGGTACTTTCTTTGAAAATACATCTTATTTGATATCAACATTCTTGAATACCTGCTTTAAGTAATTCTAGTTATAATAATTTCTCATATTTTATTATCAATACCTGCTGTTCCCTTCCTTAATTGTTTTTTCCTATATGGGCTATTGCCACAGAATGACTTTTAGCATTTGTTGTCAGTTTACTATAAAATCTCTCCCTGCCAGCAATATTGTATTAATAATGGAAAGCAATTGTATAAAGTGCCTTGACTTTTCTACACATTTTTATATATTTAGTCAGTTTACTATATAAGATGGCATGTGAGTGCTCTCACTGAGAGGATCTCATTCTCTTCAAGGGCTACAGTTGTAACGTTCCAAAGACTTCTGGATCTATATCATCAACCCAGGTCTTTCTCTTGAATTCCATGCCTACATTCTGAACTGCCTACTGTTCATTACTAAAGACATTTCAACTACAATTATGAAGAGCTGAACTCATTAATTTTCCTCCACATAACTGTTAATGAAAGGCACCACCACCCATATGTTTGCTTATGTTTTAGGAAGACTGGGTATCATTCAAATGCCTCCTTCTCTATAAACAGCCTCCATGTTCAATCAATCATTGCATCTTTTGAATCTTACCTCCTTAGTTGAATCTATTTTCTTCTCTTCATCTCCACGGCCCTACCACTTTTTAGGCCGTCAGCATCATTTACCCATTTTACTGCAACAGCATCTGATTCAGTAGCCTACTTCTTGCATAGAAACAAATGTAGGCACAGAATTATTTATATCATGTCACTCCCATGCCTAAAACATTCCCTCTGCCCTAAAACTGAAGTTAAAACTCCTCAACATGGGTTACGGTTTCCTTTATGATCTCGTTCTAGCTGACTACACTGGTTTTATCTCTATGCTCTTCCTCCCTAGCATCCCTGTTAGAGCTCCACTGAACTTCTTCCAGTTTCTTGAATAGCTTATTCACTATCTTCCTTCAGAGATTTGCCCTTCCATTTTCCTTGTCTGAGATTCTCTCTCTACTCCATTTTTATTATTCACTCTTTGTATTAGTTAGGGTTCTCCAGAGAAACAGAACCAATAAGATACAACTTATTATAAGGAATTGCCTCACATGATTATGGAGGCTGAGAAGTCCCAAGATCTGCAGTCAGTCAGTTGAAGACCCAAGAGCACTGATGGTCTAAGTGCCAGTATCAGTCTGAGTTCAAAGGCAGAGGACCAATGTCCAAGCTCAAAGACAGGTAGAGAGAGTGAATTCTCCTGTACTCAGCTTTCTTGTTCTATTCAGGACTTCAATGGATTAGATGAAACCCATCCACACTGGAGAGAGCAATCTGCTTTTTTCGACTCTATAGACTCAGATGTTAATCTCATCCAGAAACACCCTCAGAGACATACCCAAAATAATGTTTAACCAACTATCTGGCAACCCTATGGCCCAATCAAGTTGACACACAAAAGTAGCCATCACACACTTCTAATCTCATTCTGGGCACCTTTTTCTCAAGAAAAATTTCTATGACCCCGGGTCCTGATGAGATTGCATTCTTACTCTCTCACCTGCTTCTATAGCTCCATGTTCATCCCCATCCTAGCACCTATCACACTTCATCCTCATTGCCTGCTTACTTACATCCTAAACAAGACTCTAAGTCTTGCTCATCCTTCCTTTTGTAATTCCTAATTTAGGAGTTAGGAATTACATTTTGGCACTTAGGAGGTGTTCAATAAATATGCATTGAATGCATGAGCTATTTTATTAACCTTTAACTTGAATCCTTACAAACATTAAAACAATATAATTATTGTAGCTTGATTGCTTATATAAAACCAACATTTACTCCTGCCCAATTATGGCTGAATATATATGTAACCATATTCAACATTCTGGTTTCATTAACTTTCCTCTGGAATTTTATACACTAAACCTGTTCAATCTGTGGTTTAGATACTTTATGCTGATTAAAACTGTGGCTGTCTTGTTAGAATTCTCTTTGTTGCTCACCACCACGGAAAAGGGCATTCAATTTAGCTGTTTCAAATTAGAAAGTCGCATATGAAAGGAACACAGGCTTTGGAATAAAACAAAGCCCAGGTTTGGAGACTAGTGTTTTTTGCCTTCATTCTGCCTTAGTTATTGACTTCTGTGTACTGAGCATCTAGAAAAATACCTGGCACAGAATAGGTTCTAAAAATTGTTAATAACTTTGATAAGTTACAAAGATTATTTTAGTCACAGCCTTCTCATTTAGTAAGTTACCATAATTGTATTTACTTCACAAAGGTTTTTGAGACTATAAATGAGTTAATATACTCAAAATGAGTGCAGAGCATATGCCAAATGAAAGTCTCTTGTATTTCTTATTTTCATAGTATCAGCGTATCTGAATGAGAATGTGTTTATAAGTGCAAAATATTGGCTCAATCCTGTAGCCCCCAATTACATAGTTTTCCCCTTTAAGTATTTATATGTGCCAGATACTACTTAAGTGCTTTACATACATCATCATTTCATTTTAATAAGGCATTGCTCCTCTCAATTCATAGAGAAAATCTAGTTTCATAAAGATTCAGTAACTTGCCCAAGTTCACATGTGTATAGAGTTGCAAAGCCTAAACTGGCACTTGAAATTATCTAATATCAAAATACGATGGTAATAACCTTGTTCAATTTTAAAACACCTGGAATAAAGTCTGTGTTCATTAGAAGTTAATTTCTTTTCCCTTCTCGTCCTATAGAATCAGCGTTCTACTGGTCTATATCTTTTGCATTTGCATAAGCATGGAGTGTATGGCGTTTAGTGGAAGGCATTTCCACCAGAGCGTGCGAAGATGCTTTTGCTCTAACTGCTCTTGGCTCCTTCCCAGCTATGTTGACTCCTCTCCCACCCACCAGTGGATGTTCATACCGTTGCACAGCTGGAACACAGCCATGACTGCTGCAGATGAAGTCTTCCATGGATGGACTTTGTTCAGACTACACTGGACATTTTGTAATGGGAATATTGTCTGTCTTTCCTTCATCTTTGAGAAAGTAAAAGACCCTCCTGGCTACATCCAAGTAAAGGAGAAAAGCCAAGGTTAAACTTACATCTCTATACCCCTCCCTCCACAACGTTCAATTCAATACATAAAATGAGCCCCTACGTTAACTGTCACTGCTTAATCCCTTACCAGATGATGTTCTTCCACCTGTATTTTGGAAGCTTTCCCTTCTTTTCTCTTCTCAGATTTACTTCCACAATAATCATCCTCCCATTCTGTCAATGATATCTTTTTCTTCTGTGTTATTATTGCTCTTATTCTTCCTCTCTACCTTAAAGAATATCCTTTTTTCCTCTATAATAAAAATAACAACAAACTTCCTGAATTGCTCTGATTTTTCTTTTAGTTACCATTCTTTCTTTTTCCATTTGATAAAAAACTCTTAGACTTTTTGGTAATCTTAATTTTTCTCCTATTATCTTCCAAGTTATACAATTTAAAAATTGCTAAAAGAACTCTAATAAAATTTTATTGAAATAAAAACCATCAACTGAACTACATTTACAACTTTATAAATTAACTGAATTATATATATTGATTTATTGATTTCATTGTTTTTAAACTGATACTTCATATATTTAAAAAAGCTTTTAGAGTTAACTGTATAATATTTTATCCCTGAAGAATCAAAGATATTCTCTGTATTTAGTAGGGAACATTTTTCTATATTGCAGACACTTAGCTAATTTACAAATGAATGTGCTTTTTCACATGGGGTTTAATAAATTGATTTTTATAATAACTTTATTCTACCATAATAGGAAAATATCCTTAATGATAAATGACTAATCATTAAAAAAATGAAATATGTGAGTAACCAGTTGTTTTTGTTCTTAATTACTTGTTCTTAATTACTGTACATACACAGGTGCAAGACACATAGACACACTTTTTTTTTTTTTGCCTATTACTACCCATATAAAATTTAATAGTAATTTGACTAATGTGATGAGGAAAATTATTCTATTTATAATTACTTGAAATTTTTTGAAGAAATTTGAGCATTTGGTTGCTAAAGTGGGAATTAACATTTTAAAGATACAGTGTTTTCAGAGAGCTCAGCAAAGCATTTGGTTATTTTTTAGCCTCAAGAAGTGTGAAAATGGTAGTTATTTAAATGTCACTGCTTTACAAAGACTTTAGTCTCTTGTTTCCTTGTCTATTTATCCTTCATTTGCAAGTGCTTGCATAATATATACAGTAAGTGTATTTTTTGAAGTATAACTATTTTTAACATATGCAATCCTTAATTTTATTGCTTCATATTTACATTAGAGATTAATACGTTTTCTTGAATGCTTGGCAGATTAACATCTCTTTGTTTACCTTTATGATTTTTGTTCTAAACACTAAAGAAGCCTGTCATTAACAAAACTGAGCTAAAGTCAATGATTCTATTTCTCAGAACTTTTTGCGACATTGAAATTTTGGAAAAACATGCATATAAATTAGATGATAAAGGTAGAAACTGCAGTTTTAATTGTTAGTTACTCAGTGTACTTTTAAGCCTACTAGATGAGAACATTGACACCATTATTTCATGTTTTATAAGATAATTTATTATTATTTTGAAAACTATTTGCCATGTTTATTCCAATTCTTCAATTATTTTAATAAAAAAATCAACCTAATTAAATCATTGAAGGTTAAAATTAAATTCCATTTCAATATTCTTTACCTAGGAATCCTAAGAGTTTCTAAGTGTTTAATTACCTCAGTTGTATAAGGGTTAACAGTCAGAAATATATCTAGGTTATCTAAGTCATACAATTGTCAGATGGTTGCTAAGCAACAGATAGGTTTGGCTGATGCATGTTTCTAGGCAAAGCTTATAGTGTGAAAATAACAAGTTACATGATACCTGCATTTTTGTTGTTATGCTTTTAGAAAATAAAGTTGTACTGGAGGGGAGAAAAAGAAGCCTTGACATTTATTATGCACATTATCTTTCTTCTAAATGTCAGAACTATATTATTTGATAGTTAAGTGATAAGGGACATTAAATTAAAATGACAGATGACATTTTATTTCTTATGTGGTTTTAGATATTGGCTTTTCATTTAATCCTGTTTTTTGTAGCTTATCATCAAGTTAATTAATTTCTAAATTTATTATGATTAAAAAGAAGCTGCAAATCAAAATTAATTAAAATATAATTACTTTAAAATATACACATTTCAATTCTACTAAGGAAAAGAAAGGAAAATGACTTATATTACATGATTCTAGCACAACACCAGAATTTTTCAGCAGTGATGGAAATGGTACTGAAATAGAGACCACATTTTAGAAATCTAGGGTGAAACTTCAATCCTTTGCAAATGATTTAAAACTACTATTACTACATATTACTTGATTCATTTTTGTTATCTGTGTCCAGTATAATGCCTGCCTCTTAGTTATAAACTCTTATGATGTTAGTTCTTCCTCTTTTTTTTTACTCTCCTTAATAATTGATGAATAAGGAGTAGGTGAGAATTTTAATTGCAAGAAGAAAAAATAAAATTATCCATTAGATGTCTAGGAAACAAAAGTACATTGTATGGTCATTAGTTTTCAAACGTACTATATATTATTTAAAGTAAAAATTTCAGAGGTCTCATTTTTTATTCCCCAAATGAGGAGTTGTGGAAAAAATCATAAAAGATCATTTTGATTTAGTTTAGTTTTTCATCAGGAAAATTTAATTCAAAATTTAGCAAAATTAATATTTTTTTTTGTGTCAATTGGGAATGCAATCTCTCACCAATTATGAGGTTTCTCAGTGAACTTCCAGTTCTTAGGATTAGAGGAAAATCAGAGAACATTCAAATTCAACATCTTTATAAAAAAATTTCATAAAATTTTTATCTAGAATTATGATTCTGGTGCTTCTCTCTGATTTCTAGAATTAGATAATAGAATTTAAGGGAACTCAATTGAAATAAAGTATGTGAGGTAGATAAATCAGGTGGAAGGATATGGTGACAATGAGTTAACAAGTCAACTGAAAAAAATACCAGAGTTTTTTTTTGTAATTCAAACCAAACTTTCTGTTTATATAAACCTTAATTCTGTATTCAGTTCACAGAGCAGACATCTGCTCAGTTATTTTAGACTCTAAAAAGTGAGGCCAAGATTTATTTTACCTCTTGGAAAATCAACCAAAGAACGTCTTTATATTCTTGATGTATAAAGTGAGAATTTCAGACTCCATGTGAATTTGTTGACAATACCATATAACAAAAATAATAATAAAATAAAAATACTTGAAATTATGAAACATTGTTATTTATAAATATATCTAACATAAAGAGAAATGTAGTTATGCTTAATATATATTCTCTATCTAGCAGCTTTTATAATATGTGGCCTTGTTCAAGAGCAAACTGTCTGCCTAACACCTTCTAAAATAAAGAATATACCCAGATAAATATTGTTACCAGGTTTCAGAAATGTTTCAACATGTTATGAAATAAGCACATTTAGAAAATCAGGACTGTTACAATTTGAGGACTAGATTGTTCAGAAGGTGATGCTATTTTCAAAGTTATGTCTCTTAAGACTATTATGCTCAATTTTCTTTTTCTTTTTGACATCCAGAAACAGAGGCATGTCCGGATGAAGAGAGTTTTATTTAAAAAGCAAAATAAAACACTTTAAATAATTAGTATGGATGCTCGATGCTTTGATATGAATTTCTGGGGATATTTTGAAAATTAGTTGTGGTTAATTCTTTTCTCATTTCTTCTAAATTTCTCCCACTTTGAGGGACAAGTGAAACTAATGGAACCAGATGTACAGAAGAGGATCAAGCTGTATAAATCCCACTTCCTTTAAATTGCTAACTATAGTTATCTGTATTTTAATAAAGAGACTTTTATTAGTATTGGAGATGTTTCTTGTCTTACAACTTCGATTGAGTTGTTAAATCTCCAATTACTTTCTTCTTCCCATATTATTTTTTAATAGATTATCTGTATAGAATTTCATGGACATTCTAAGAAATGATGATGAAAAACTCTTTAGTCTTGAATTGAGGTAGAGTAAAATAGTAAATTTTTGTTAAGTCAATTAAATCATAATAGTCTTTTAAGTTATTTTATAAAGAACATTTTGGTGGAGCCATAATAGGATCTTTCTTTTAAAACTTTATTTTCCTTCTACCTGTGGACATAATCTACTAGAAACTGACAGCATTCCTATACTGGTTAGCAAACAGACCCATTTATACAGAAGAGATTCCAGATATCCAAACCTGACTTAGAATATAGTATGTATATCCTTGAATTACTGAAAGAGACTGTTTCAAACAGGTGGCCTGCTCAACCATGTGTAGGATAATAGAAGAAAATAGACATACGATGAAAAAAATTAAGAAAATCTTCATGATGCCATTAGTTTAGCTTATATTGTACTTGAAATTAATTTGATTACATTAGAAAATAAATATGAAATATAATCATATATGTTAGAAAGGCCTTTGTTAGGAGACCAAGGCAGAAGTCTCATGATGCTTACTATAATTAGAAAAGGAACTGTATCTGGGGACTGGAGAAGGAAAAAGACTAGAGAAGAAGGGAACGAACATTTATTAAATGCTTGCCACTTGATAGACACTATTCTAAGGGCATGTTATCTCAGTTAACATTTATAACCCAGTAAGGCAGGGAATGTCATTGCTAACAGGTAGATGAGAAAGAAAAAGAAACTTCAAGGAGTTATGTAATTTGTAAAATGTTTTAAACTGGTAGCCAGCAGAGAAGGTATTAGACCTCAGGCGTGTCTACCTGCTGGGCTCGTGTTCATAGTGGTTGCTGAACTTGAAATTAGCAGAGATAGCAGCACTTATAGCAAAAGAGCCATCAGAATGTTCCTCATTTTGTGGCTTCCTGATAGGTGCTGAATAAACATTCAGTGACATGGGCCCAATTTTAGAAAATAATCTATAATTTAATGGAGGTTAAGTCTTCACTGACTTTATTTCCTAAATCTTATGTAGGACAAAAACTTCAGTTGCAGATATACAGATAACAGCCTGAGTGTGTTAATTTGGCTAAAAGACAGATGTTGGTGTTATAAAAACACATAAATGGCGAACATTGCTTACAACAGTGGTTTGCAAACTTGTGTTTTCAATTTCTTTTTAAATTATTTTTTAATTTATTTTTGGCTGCATTGGGTCATCTTTGTCGTATGTGGGCTTTCTCTAGTTGCAGAGAGCGGGGACTAATCTTCGTTGCGGGGTACAGGCTTCGCATTGCGGTGGCTTCTCTTGTTGCGGAGCACAGGCTCTAGAGCACAGGCTCAGTAGTTGTGGCACATGGGCTTAGTTGATCAGCGACATGTGGGATCTTCCTGGACCAGGGCTTGAACCTGTGTCCCCTGCATTGGCAGGCAGATTCTTAACCACTGCGCCACCTGGGAAGCCCCTCAATTTATTTTTGAATGTGACTCACAGTAAGAAAAATATACTTTCTTTCATCACCAACACATGCACACAAGCAAACTTATAAAATAGTACTTTACCATAACTACAAGTAATGCAGTATATATTCCATCCCATCTCATTCCATTCTATCCCATACCAGTTCATGCTATGGTATAACATTCTATCACTTTTTAAAAAAATACTTGTTATACACACACTGAATAGATTTCATAACATACTGTGGGCCATGATTTATAGTTTGGAAATTACTGATCAAAAGGTATCAAGGTAAAGTTTCCAGAAGAATATAAACTTTAAACTATAAATTTAGATGAAGAAAATAAGTAGAAGGTAGCTAGATAGAAAAGTAGGGGATGGGAGGCAGTGTAGAGTTGTGTTCCAGGCAGAGACAACAGAAGGTGTGGAAGCCCAGAATTGGAAAAGAATTTGGTTAGTAGTTCAGGTACCTGAGAGAAGGGACCGTGTAGGGGGAATATATTGGCAGAGTGGGAAAGTAATATATGTGATCTATATACATATAACTCAAAGCTATGCAGCCCATATTAACAATGAAATTTTCAGAGGATGCTATTGGAGGAGGGAGTAGTGTTGGTTTGATCAGATTGTCTTCATAAAGAGGTCAAGGTGGGGAGAGGTGGGGAAACATCCAAAGAGGGACCAGATTGGATATCAGAAGAATAGTTGTGAGGCTGTTATAGTGGACTGGGTGTGAGACAGAGAGTGGGCTGGGTGGTATGTAGTTTAGAATAAGCCAGTGCAGAAGAATTGGAGGAAAGTACATGAGATAAAGATATATCTAGTAAATAAAAACAAGAGGATTTAGTGATGGATTGGTTGTGGAAAGACAGTGAAGAATGATGGGTTAAAGACAATAGTTATAATAGTTGTTAACATTTTAGAATACTTGTGTCAGATACTTGTAAAGCAATTTCTGTCTTAAATTTGGCCTTCAAACATTTTTTCTGAATGTAACCTACATTAAGAAATCTATTTTCTGTTATCATATACACAGATATATTTGTAAAACAGTACCTCTCAGATTTTTGACTTATCAATTAGGTAAAGGCTAGTGCTATAAAGTAAATAAAGAATACTGGAGAAGTTTGTTTTATAGAGGGGAAATGAGGGATGATGAGTTTGGTTTGGATATCATGGACTTTAGATGTCTCTATGTGGATCTGAGCTCAGAAGAATCATTTAGGCTACAGATAAAACATATGGGAGTGATCAGCACATAGGTAAAAATGAAAACCAAGGGCTCAGTGAGATCATCTGGGCAGAGAAGATAGAGTGAAAAGAAAACGAGGCTTCATTTAGAGCCTTGCACAAATCAAATATTAATGGTCAAATTGAGGAGGGACAGCTGATAAAGGAGCCTGAAAACAGTGGCCTAAGACAGAGGAGAAAATCAGGAGAGAGTATAATCACGTGGTCACAGCATTAAGGTGTTTTTCTTTTGTTTGCTTGTAAAATGATGAGTATACCAGAATGAGTCATAAACTGTACAAAATAACTCTGTAGAGTCAACTAAGGTAAAAACAATGAAAGTTTCTTTTGGATTTAGATACACGCTCAGTGGTGACCTCAAGGAGAGGTGATCTCTATGGTAGAATGTATAAGGGTTGTAAATGTGTGACTTAAACAAAGTCTGTTTAACCTATGATTAGGTAAAATTCACATGCTAACATGTCTTTAGGTAATGTTTTCATTTGGGGATAATTAAACATCTAGCCAAAATTACAGCTTGGTCCACTAAGTCTGAGGTTGGAACCCTGTCAACTGTGAAGACTTACTCTTCCATCACTGCAAGGACATGCAAATGAGACAACACAACAACAACACAATGAAGACAACAGTAAAATAAGGAGGGTCTTCTAACAACCCAAAGAACATTTACAGGAGTTGAGGAATGAGGAGGAGTTGGGGGCATGGGGAATGGAGGGATGAGGAGAGAAGCTGTCATTGTACAGGATGTACATACACTTGGCCTCCCTGCTGTGCCCTTCAAGGTGGAGGGTTCCCCTTGGGTGGTTATGAGAACAAAATAGAAGTTACATTTTTCTCAGTTGCGTTAGACCTGGTCCCTGAAGTTCCAGAACACAGGGAGGTTGTCAATTGTGTGATGGGACAGATTTTCAGGTTAGAGCAGATACAGGAGATAAGGAAAAGTAAAGCACTGAAGCTATTAAGAATAGAAAGTCCCTGAAAGGTGATTGATTGCCTATAAAGAGAAGGAGATGCTAGGTTAGTATTAGGGGTGTCTTTTTGAAATCATAGATATATTTATTTTCTTAAAGAATAGGGATAACTTTTGGTTTGCAACCTTGAGAGTTCCACAGATGAAATTCAAAACTGACTTCCATAAATGAAGGGCAAGGAGGGACTGAAGAAAGAGACAGAACACTCCAGATTGGTAGGTGGAACTTTTAATAAGCAAGGGAACTTACATGCAAGGCTTGTCGTGGGTAGACAGAAGACAAGGAGACCTCTGCTCCTGACTGCCAGAATCTTAAAAGTTTATATAGAAGCTTTAATGGGGTTCAGTCACATACACTGTCCTGATGGTCTCAACAACACCTTATTCTCTCAAAGCTGTGTCCTTGTAAAGACTCCCAGTGTAGGCACGGTGAGCAGAAAGTACATTCCAAGGATGGGGCAGAGTTTAAGGAGTCTCCATCTTGGGTCTGGCTCCTGGGTCAACCAGTGGTCATGTCCTCTCTATGACCTCCTCCAAAAATACCTCATCTGTTGTAATAGGAAAGTAGATGGAAAAGAAGGAAGCCATTTTAGGTAGATTTATGAATACAGTGGTGCAAAGTTGAGTTGATTACCTTCTGAAGGCTTTATATTCCCTTTGAAATATATAAATAAGTGTAGGCAGTGAGCTAAACTCGTGAGAGAAAGAGAAATGACAGAAAATAAGAGAGAGTCAACAAGAGAAATAAGAGCAACCTGGCAAGATTCCTGGGCAGGATTGAAGTCCCAGTTTAGTTTATAATGGTTTTAATTTCCTCAGGTGTGTGAATTTCCCCTTAGCCTCACAGTTTGCACGGGGGAGACAGATGGTTGAATTCATCCTGGATTAGGGTGTTGTGAGAGGTGTAACTAAAGGACAACAGGGAAACTGTATTCTGCATATTACTAAAAGAATGACTTAACTAGTGGACCACAGTCTCTAATTGGTCAACTGGAATTACTCACAATGACTTCAAAGCGTACTTGAATTTTTTTGTTCTGAACTCATCTTGAGCAGGACCTCCCATTTGCACTGGGGATAGAAAAACAAATTTGTCAGTTAAAGATAACTCAAGCTTGTATTTTAACACAGTCTCTTTGGGAGTAAATATTCTATTAATTCAAAGTTCAAAATAATTTTCATAAATGTTTCTCTTCATCTCAAGGGGTCTTGCCTTCATTTCTTCTTTCTAAGATACCTGTCGATAGAGGAGATCAATGCCAACTGGGTGGGAGAATAGGACTGTTAAGTCCACATTTTTCCTTATTCTCCTCATTCTCTCTTTCCTTGGCTACTTCTCTCAGTAGCTAGAAATGCTTAACCTCAGTGTCTTGTCTGAATAGGAACTACCACCATATAACATCATCTTCTTTATCTAGGAACAATATTATGAAAAGGGGAGCTGATAGGTAGGAAGAAAGTAGAAGGGTTGGTGGATTAGTGGTCCCAACATGGTAAAAGAACAGATATAGCATAACAATTCAAGAAACAAGATGGAAGGATTAAAATGTATTCAGGGAGGATGATGTCTGAATTTAGTTTTCCGAAGCCAGGGAAGTTTTGTAGGTGACAACATCCAGAGTATGCCCAAAGGAGTTGTTAGATGAGGTAAAATGATGGTCTTTGAAAAAAAAAGTGCTAACGCAAGACTGGTGTGTAGTTTGGGTCCTCAACATTGACTGGGAATCATCTAAGACACACCTAAGAGCTGGAATGGAGATTGAGACCATGATCCCAAACCTTCAGTTAGTGAGGCAATTATTCCAGATAGCAGTGGCAAATGGATTTTAAATATCATTTTCAGTAGAGAGACTCTCTGATCATCATAGAACAATAGAATTGAAGGAAGAAAATATAGTATAGACACTTTTTAGAGGTAGCAGGTGAGGAGGAATTTATAACTAGAAAGGGATCAAAGAGAACAATGTTAGAACTTTCATGCCAAGACTTGCTAAAGTTTCTGATGGACTTGGACATTTTGTCATTGGTCCCCACATGTTACTGTGACAAAAAATAAAGATTTTCTTCACTCCTGAATGGATGAGGGGTTGGAAAAGAATAGATGAGCAGCTGGGTGAAAGGTATCAAGATACCCTTCCCTTTCCTGCCTCTTGACCTCTGCTCTGATAATGTAGCAGGATTTGGACTCATCGCTGTTACTGCCGACAACCCTGTCTGTAATTTGTTGACATTTTACATAACAGGATATGGAAGTGAGTTATGAATAGCAGTCACTGTCATTTTCTTGTATTTTGAAATGTTGAAATATCCTTGGACAAAAGGACCTTGCTGAATGCAGTTTCCAGATATCTCACCCTGCTAACTTAGATGTGAAATGCAGGAAAGCAGTGGGGTGTTGTGTGGAGACTGAAGAGAGAGACATAGGCAATTCCTGGCTAAGTGTCAACTGGGAGAGACTTTGAAATTTACTGTTTAATTGTGATTAACTAGTTGAGCACTTAATTAGTAGTTACTTCAATTAGATAAGTATTTAGTGGGTATTTTTTTTTAATTTCCAAGGCTTCATTTATTGGGTAGATTGTATCTATTATAAAATGCTTTTGCATGTGAGACTGATCTCTTCAATTGCTTTTTCATAAAGAATTCTAGATTTGACACTTTGAATAAAGTTCCATATTATGCAAAGCTATTTAAAAAAAAAAAAAGAAACCAAACTGTTCTGATGAATTCACAGAGTTATCATGTGGTCTCTTTATTTACAATCATTAGAATTTATGCTGTTCTCAGAAATTATACTTTATTACATGGATTATTATTTTAATGCTAAAGGTGTTATCTAATTACACTATAATTAAATGTAATTTATTAAATAGAAATAAAGACAAAACCAGTAATCAGAAACTCTTCCTCCATTCATAGATATTCAGTGAAGGTGTATCGTGTAATGAGTTTACCAATGTTTACTGTAGAACAAGTAGAACAAAATTGGCATCATTTTTCCTTTCATCATCTGACAGTGCACTTGGAATTCATTTACATAGCTATACAATGAAAGTCATTACCCTCATCACAGATCTACTGTTGTATAACCAGCAATGAAAAAGTGAAGTTTTTGAAGAGGGAAGAGGTAAGACGATAGATTTCTTGTTGAATAAAATAGTTCGAAGTTCCTTTTCCTTTTGCAGGGGAGCAACTTATGTTAACATAGAGTTCTTGTGATCTTAGGTTTGGCCAAATATCCAAGAAGACAGATTCTGTTTACTCCTACACAACAAAGTGAGGAAGACTTCAGAGAGACATGACTTACAAAGGAGACAGCCTGAAACTGGTGCTGGAATTTGTTCTGTCCCCATCCAGAGCAATAAAGGGATTAAAGTGGAGAGACTAGGCAGTGGGAGATAAAAGATTTCTTCAGAGTTGGTGTGCTCTGTGTTCTTCCCCTCTGCAAGGTATAGAAGTGTGTGCGCATATGCACACATGCGTGTGTCTTGGGATGGTGAATTGTTTTCTTCTCATTCTACGAATTCAAATCTATCGAGAGGCACTGCATGAGCCTTGTGGAGAAACAGGTACGTGCACTTGTGGTTTGAAGAACACAGAAGCTGAGGCAGGAGCTGCCTATCAAGCCACTAAATAAAAAGGATAAATTGAGGAGGTAAGTACACTCACACCAGTTACCATCAGAGATGTTCATGTCCAGCTGTACTCTTTCAACAAGGTGGTTACATTCATCTGTACCACACAGTTAACACAGGAGAATTAGCTTCTCAATTAGCAACTATGTAATTGATTAGAGTTCAGGATAGAGAAGCATCAATTCCCCACCTCTCCTCTCCCACCTTAATCCCTTCTCTACTCTTGGCTTTCTGGAGTAATGGTCTCTCTCAGTCCATTTATAGTAGTTAACAGCATGGTCACTGAGGTCAAGCCACCTGGAATAGATTTTTTTTTTTGAAGATGTTGGGGGTAGGAGTTTATTAATTAATTTTTGCTGTGTTGCGTCTTCGTTTCTGTGCAAAGGCTTTCTCTAGTTGTGGCAAGCGGGGGCCACTCTTCATTGTGGTGTGTGGGCCTCTCACTATGGCGGCCTCTCTTGTTGCAGAGCACAGGCTCCAGATGTGCAGGCTCAGTAGCTGTGGCTCAGGGCCCAGCTGCTCTGTGGCATGTGAGATCCTCTCAGACCAGGGCTCGAACCGGTGTCCCCTGCATTAGCAGGCAGATTCTCAAGCACTACGTCACTGGGGAAGCCCTGGAATAGAGTTTTGACTCCATCCTTTATGACACGAGAAGCAGTTGCAGTTTACCAAAACACTTAGGCTTCTGTATTGTCATCTGCAAAATGGAGAGGAGTATAGTGCCGACCCCATAGTTACTGTGAAAAATCAGTGCATGTAAAGTAATGAGCTCAGTGCCCGACACATGGAGTTAGATAGATGTTAGCTATTGTAAAATATATATTAAAAATGGATGTCCACTCTAGAGTGTCCTACTGTGCCCAATCCTATCTCAAAATACAGATTCAGGAATTTCTCCTGTGAACTCAGTTGGGAGTCTTGTGATCTCTGTTGATTTTCAAAAGTCTTGAGAGTTGCTGGGAAATGTCTGCATTGAGCAGCTGAATGATACAGAAAGGGGAAGTGTCATAAACAATGATATCCATCGTACGGCTACTGAGCAGATGACAGAAGAGGCTTCTGCATAAAGTTGGGGAAATATTCCTGTTTATGAATTGAGTTGGCAGAAATAGCACTATGAAGCTACCAAGTGTTCTCACTTAAATAATTCATGAAAATGACCAGCTGCATCAGTTCTCTGAAACCACTTTAGGCCTTAAGCATTTGAAAGGTGTCCCTTAAAAAAGTCTTTCTTCAGAATCTTTCACTGCAAAATTTTCTAGTCAACCATTATACTTTGGAGTCTAGGAAGGTTATGCCTCCCGCTTTGTTCTTATATGGTTCCATATACATTTTAGGATTATTTCTTCTAGATCTGTGAGAAATGTCCTGGGTAATATGATAGGGACCACATTAAATCTGTAGATTGCTTTGAGTAGTATGGCCATTTTAACTTTTAGGAATGGCATTTCAGGGGTCTGAGTCTTGGTAACATTTTAACTTCCCCTTATTAGCCCCCTTCTTAGCCAAAGCTCAATTTCTCCTTTTTTTCCATAATAGAATTTAGTGAGGCATTGAGAAAGACCAGATGTATGCAACAAAATATATGTTTACCTTCTGGAGGATAAAGAGAGTTAGTTCAAGAGGCGATGGCTTTTATATACACAACTTTCTTATAGTCTAAGGGGAAAAGGAGATACTTTCACATAGTACCTTTCTCTGTGGATCACATAGCTTCACCTGTTGCATAAAAGAAGGAAGTGAGGGAGGGAGGGAGAGAGGAGGAGGGGAGGAGAGAGAGGAAGGTAGGTAGAGAGAATCCTTTTGTTGTTTATCACATATATGCACATATATACCTTTATAAATGGCCAGGAAGCTGTCACCCACTGTATACTAGTCTTTGTGCTAAGTGTTCATTTCCCCTGTTAATCTTTCCTGTCATCTTAAAAGAATGATATCATGATCTGGTACATACTAGGAAATTATGGTTCAAAGGAGTTAAATACTTTGCTTAAGTTTGCATAGCTAAGTAAGGAGTGGAAAAATACACTGTCTCACTCTACGCTCTACCATGACCTCTCTGATCACTCAAGTTCATTTAATTTGTATTCTTTAAGTAGAGATGACCAAAAAATGGGCATTCCTCTGGAAAAAGTAAAATAATGATTTTTCATACAGGTACTCATAATGTTTCCTGAAATGAATTTTCCAAGGCAAAGAGGAAGATATATTAAAATAAAACCTAGAAAGAGAAATGTAAATTTGGTTCACTTCATCTTATGGCCTAGAGGTTACAGTGGTGTACGTGTTTAATATTTAAACAGATGAAACACAGTATTACCAGATATAGAAACCCCAATATTTCCACACTTGGAAAGTAAAATTTAACTAACTTCTAGCATTAATCTGTTATGTTTTATGGTATTGTAGATATTTTATCTACTATTAAATAAAAACAGTTGGCCCAATGAAGAGTCTTTTAAACCTTTAACTCTCAATCACTTTTTGTTTTGTCTCCTCTGACAAAAAGTTTCCATGTACTAAGATGTTTCCAAATTTCATTCTTGAGACATTCTTAGATCATAAAATATAAATTAGTCCTTATTATTTTATCATTCAGCATTGTTGTACAAATTTTGAGCAGACATTTCAGATGCAAAGACACATTTAAATGGCATTTAAAAATCAAACAGGACATATATCTTTGTTCTGATTATATGCTCAGGGCAGGAAAATTAACATTTCTTATCTGTAGTTATCAGATTTTTTTTTCCAGAAGGAGCATGAATTAATAGATTCATATCCTACTTTATAAAACCACAACTAAATAAATATTTGTTGGGTTTGAGGATTGGGTAATCTGTGTAACATTCCACACGGGCCCCCTGAGCTCTATAAATTACCTACATTTTTGTAGCTAGAACTAAGTTTTCTTTTGAATTTTTGTTTTTCGGAATTTTTAAAAAATAAATTTATTTATTTTTGGCTGCATTGGGGCTTCGTTGCTGCACGCGGGCTTTCTCTAGTTGCTGCAAGTGGGGGCTACTCTTCGTTGAGGTGCGTGGGCTTCCTATTGCGGTGGCTTCTCTTGTTGTGGAGCACGGGCTCTAGGCACGCGGGCTTCAGTAGTTGTGGCTCGTGGGCTCAGTAGTTGTGGTGCACAGGCTTAGTTGCTCAGCAGCATGTGGGATCTTCCTGGACCAGGGCTCGAACCTATGTTCCCTGCATTGGCAGGTGAATTCTTAACCACCGTGCCACCAGGGAAGTCCCTTGGCTTTTTAAAATTTTATATAAATATCAGAAATTCACAGTACAAAAATATACTGAAAATGTCCATGTATAAATTATCTTATGTCAATTGTTATTTCTAGTCTGTATTTTTTACTACCTAAATTATATAGGCATTCAGAACTGGTCTATTGTAAATGTTCATGGACTAAATTGAGAATAAAATCTAAATAGGTCAGCAGCCTCCCAGGTGAGGAAGGGGTCAGAGCAGCCAGGTGGTGAGGACGGATGAGCACAGGCCCGCACATTGGTGGTGACTAACCAGCTCAACAGCCACGGGAGCCTGCAGAATTTTAAAGATCACAGTGTCTACAAGTCTAGGTGCCAGATTCCTTTCTGAAGCTAACCTCAAGATCCAATGATCCAGAGAAAGGGAAACCTCTCCCAGCAGCCACAGAAGCAGCAGATTAAAGATCCACAATCAACTTGATGTACCCTGCATCTGTGGAATACATGAATGGACAACAAATCATCCCAAATTGAGGAGCCAGGAGTCAGTGATGTGCCTCTGAGGTGGGAGAGCCAACTTCAGGACATGGGTCCACAAGAGACCTCCCAGCTCCACATAATATCAAACGGCAAAAATCTTCCAGAGATCTCCATCTCAACACCAGCACCCAGCTTCACTTAACGACCAGCAAGCTACAGTGCTGGACACCCTAAGCCAAACAACTAGCAAGACAGGAACATAATGCCACCCATTAGCAGAGAGGTGGCCTAAAATCATAAAAAGTCTGCAGACACCCCAAAACACACCACCAGACGTGGACCTGCCCACCAGAAAAACAAGATCCAGCCTCATCCACCAGAACACAGGCACTAGTCCCCTCCACCAGGAAGCCTACACAACCCACTAATTCAACCTTAGCCACTGGGGACAGACATGAAACACAACGGGAACTACGAACCAGCAGCCTGCAAAAAGGAGACCCCAAACACAGTAACATAAGCAAAATGAGAAGACAGAAAAACACACAGCAGAAGGAGCAAGATAAAAAGCCATCAGACCTAACAAATGAAGAGGTAATAGGCAGTCTACCTGAAAAAGAATTCAGAATAATGATGGTAAAGATGATCCAAGATTCTATTTCCAAGATCCAAAATCTTGGAAATAGAATAGACAAAATGCAAGAAACAGTTAACAAGAACCTAGAAGAACTAAAGATGAATCAAGCATCGATTAAAAACACAATAAATGAAATAAAAAATACTCTAGATGGGATCAATAGCAGAATAACTGAGGCAGAAGAACGGATAAGTGAGGTGGAAGATAAAATAGTGGAAATAAGTGATGCAGAGCAAAATAAAGAAAAAAGAATGAAAAGAACAGAGGACAGTCTCAGAGACCTCTGGGACAACATTAAATGCACCAACATTCGAATTATAGGGGTTCCAGAAGAAGAAGAGAAAAAGAAAGGGACTGAGAAAATATTTGAAGAGATTATACTTGAAAACTTCCCTAATATGGGAAAGGAAATAGTTAATCAAGTCCAGGAGGCACAGAGAGTCCCATACAGAATAAATCCAAGGAGAAATACGCCAAGACACATATTAATCAAACTGTCAAAAAGTAAACACAAAGAAATCATATTAAAAGCAGCAAGGGAAAAACAACAAATAACACACAAGGGAATCCCCATCAGGATAACAGCTGATCTCTCAGCAGAAACTCTACAAGCCAGAAGGGAGTGGCAGGACATAATTAAAGTGATGAAGGAGAAAAACCTGCAACCAAGATTACTCTACCCAGCAAGGATCTCATTCAGATTTGATGGAGAAATTAAAATGTTTACAGAGAAGCAAAAGCTGAGAGAGTTCAGCACCACCAAACCAGCTTTACAACAAATGCTAAAGGAACTTCTCTAGGCAAGAAACACAACAGAAGGAAAAGACCTACAATAATTAACCCAAAACAATTAAGAAAATGGGAATAGGAACATACATATCGATAATTACCTTAAATGTAAATGGACTAAATGTTCCCACCAAAAGACACAGATTGGCTGAATGGATACAAAAACAAGACCCATATATATGCTGTCTACAAGAGACCCACTTCAGACCTAGAGACACATACACACTGAAAGTAAGGGGATGGAAAAAGATATTCCATGCAAATGGAAACCAAAAGAAAGCTGGAGTAGCAATTCTCATATCAGACAAAATAGACTTTAAAATAAAGACTACTAGAAGAGACAAAGAAGGACACTACATAACGATAAAGGGATCAATCCAAGAAGAAGATATAACAATTGTAAATATTTATGCACCCAACATAGGAGCACCTCAATACATAAGGCAAATACTAACAGCCATAAAAGGAGAAATCGACAGTAACACAATCATAGTAGGGGACTTTAACACCCCACTTTCACCAATGGACAGATCATCCAAAATGAAAATAAATAAGGAAACACAAGCTTTAAATGATACGTTAAACAAGATGGACTTAATTGATATTTATAGGACATTCCATCCAAAAACAACAGAATACACATTTTTCTCAAGTGCTCATGGAACATTCTCCAGGATAGATCATATCTTGGGTCACAAATCAAGCCTTGGTAAATTTAAGAAAATTGAAATTGTATCAAGTATCTTTTCTGACCATAATGCTATGAGACTAGATATCAATTACAGGAAAAGGGCTGTAAAAAATACAAACACATGGAGGCTAAACAATACACTACTCAATAACGAAGTGATCACTGAAGAAATCAAAGAGGAAATTAAAAAATACCTAGAAACAAATGACAATGGAGACACGATGACCCAAAACCTATGGGAGGCAGCAAAAGCAGTTCTAAGAGGGAAGTTTATAGCAATACAATCCCACCTTAAGAAACAGGAAACATCTCGAATAAACAACCTAACCTTGCACTTAAAGCAATTAGAGAAAGAAGAACAAAAACATCCCAAAGTTAGCAGAAGGAAAGAAATCATAAAACTCAGATCAGAAATAAATGAAAAAGAAATGAAGGAAATGATAGCAAAGATCAATAAAACTAAAAGCTGGTTCTTTGAGAAGATAAACAAAATTGATAAACCATTAGCCAGACTCATCAAGAAAAAAAGGGAGAAGACTCAAATCAATAGAATTAGAAATGAAAAAGGAGAAGTAACAACTGACACTGCAGAAATACAAAAGATCATGAGAGATTACTATAAGCAACTCTATGCCAATAAAATGGACAAACTGGAAGAAATGGACAAATTCTTAGAAATGTACAACCTGCCAAGACTGACTCAGGAAGAAATAGAAAATATGAACAGACCAATCACAAGCATTGAAATTGAAACTGTGATAAAAAATCTTCCATCAAACAAAAGCCCAGGACCAGATGGCTTCACAGGCGAATTCTATCAAGCATTTAGAGAAGAGCTAACACCTATCCTTCTGAAACTCTTCCAAAATATAGCAGAGGGAGGAACACTCCCAAACTCATTCTACGAGGCCACCATCACCTTGATACCAAAACCAGACAAGGATGTCACAAAGAAAGAAAACTACAGGCCAATATCACTGATGAACATAGATGCAAAAATCCTCAACAAAATACTAGCAAACAGAATCCAACAGCACATTAAAAGGATCATACACCATGATCAAGTGGGGTTTATTCCAGGAATGAAAGGATTCTTCAATATATGCAAATCAATCAACGTGATTCACTATATTAACAAACTGAAGGAGAAAAACCATATGATCATCTCAATAGATGCAGAGATAGCTTTCGACAAAATTCAACACCCATTTATGATAAAAACCCTCCAGAAAGTAGGCATAGAGGGAACTTTCCTCAACATAATAAAGGCCATATATGACAAACCCACAGCCAGCATCGTCCTCAATGGTGAAAAACTGAAACCATTTCCACTAAGATCAGGAACAAGACAAGGTTGCCCACTCTCACCACTCTTATTCAACATAGTTTTGGAAGTTTTAGCCACAGCAATCAGAGAAGAAAAGGAAATAAAAGGAATCCAAATTGGAAAAGAAGAAGTAAAGCTGTCACTGTTTGATACTATACATAGAGAATCCTAAAGATGCTACCGAAAAACTACTAGAGCTAATCAATGAATTTGGTAAAGTTGCAGGATACAAAATTAATGCACAGAAATCTCTGGCATTCCTATATACTAATGATGAAAAATCTGAAAGTGAAATCAAGGAAACACTCCCATTTACCACTGCAAGAAAAAGAATAAAATACCTAGGAATAAACCTACCTAAGGAGACAAAAGACTTGTATGCAGAAAATTATAAGACACTGATGAAAGAAATTAAAGATGATACAAATAGATTGATAGGTGCACCATGTTCTTGGATTGGAAGAATCAACGTTGTGAAAATGACTCTACTATCCAAAGCAATCTACAGATTCAATGCAATCCCTATCAAACTACCACTGGCATTTTTCACAGAACTAGAACAAAAAATTTCACAATTTGTATGGAAACACAAAAGACCCCAAATAGCCAAAGCAATCTTGAGAACGAAAAATGGAGCTGGAGGAATCAAGCTCCCTGACTTCAGACTATACTACAAAGCTACAGTAATCAAGATCGTATGGTACTGGCACAAAAACAGAAAGATAGATCAATGGAACAGGATAGAAAGCCCAGAGATAAACCCACGGACATATGGTCACCTTATCTTTGATAAAGGAGACAGGAATGTACAGTGAAGAAAGGACAGTCTCTTCAATAAATGGTGCTGGGAAAACTGTATAGGGACATGTAAAAGTATGAGATTAGATCACTCCCTAACACCATACACAAAAATAAGCTCAAAATGGATTAAAGACCTAAATGTAAGGCCAGACACTATCAAACTCTTAGAGGAAAACATAGGCAGAACACTCTATGACATAAATCACAGCAAGATCCTTTTGGACCCACCTCCTAGAGAAATGGAAATAAAGACAAAAATAAACACATGGGACCTAATGAAACTTCAAAGCTTTTGCACAGCAAAGGAAACCATAAACAAGACCAAAAGACAACCCTCAGAATGGGAGAAAATATTTGCAAATGAAGCAACTGACAAAGGATTAATCTCCAAAATTTATAAGCAGCTCATGCAGCTCAATAACAAAAAAACAAACAACCCAATCCAAAAATGGGCAGAAGACCTAAATAGACATTTCTCCACAGAAGATATACAGACTGCCAACAAACACATGAAAGGATGCTCAACATCTTTACTCATTAGAGAAATGCAAATCAAAACTAAAATGAGATATCATCTCACACCAGTCAGAATGACCATCATCAAGAAATCTAGAAACAATAAATGCTGGAGAGGTTGTGGAAAAAAGGGAACACTCTTGCACTGCTGGTGGGAATGTGAATTGGTACAGCCACTCTGGAGAACGTTATGGAGGTTCCTTAAAAAACTACAAATAGAACTACCATATGACCCAGCAATTCCACTACTGGGCATATACCCTGAGAAAACCATAATTCAAAAAGAGACATGTACCAAAATGTTCATAGCAGCCCTACTTACAATAGCCCGGAGATGGAAACAACCTAAGTGTCCATCATCGGATGAATGGGTAAAGAAGATGTGGCACATATATACAATGGAATATTACTCAGCCATAAAAAGAAACAAAATTGAGCTATTTGTAATGAGGTGGATGGACCTAGAGTCTGTCATACAGAGTGAAGTAAGTCAGAAAGAGAAAGACAAATACTGTATGCTGACACATATGTATGGAATTTAAGAAAAAAAAAGTCATGAAGAACATAGGGGTAAGACAGGAATAAAGACACAGACCTACTAGAGAATGGACTTGAGGATATGGGGAGGGGGAAGGGTAAGCTGTGACAAAGTGAAAGAGCAGCATGGACATATATACACTACCAAACGTAAGGTAGATAGCTAGTGGGAAGCAGCCGCAGAGCACAGGGAGATCAACTCCGTGCTTTGTGACCGCCTGGAGGGGTGGGATAGGGAGGGTGGGAGGGATACACAAAAGGGAGGGGATATGGGAACATATGTATATGTATAACTGATTAAATTTGTTATAAACAAAAACAAAAAATAAAAAAATAAAGATAAAAAAATAAAAATAAATAAATAAATAAAAATAGAACTACCATATGACCCAGCAATCCCACTACTGGGCATATACAATGAGAAAACCATAATTCAAAAAGAGTCATGTACCACAATGTTCATTGCAGCTCTATTTACAATAGCCGGGACGTGGAAGCAACCTAAGTATCCATCGACAGATGAATGGATAAAGAAGATGTGGCACATATACACAATGGAATATTACTCAGCCATAAAAAGAAATGAAATTGAGTTACTTGTCATGAGGTGGATGGACCTAGAGTCTGTCATACAGGGTGAAGTAAGTCAGAAAGAGAAAACAAATACCGTATCCTAAGACATATATATGGAATCTAAAAAAAAAAAAAAAAAAGGGTCTGAGAAACTATGGGCAGGACAAGAATAATGACGCAGATGTAGAGAATGGACTTGAGGACACGGGGAGGGGCAAGGGAAAGCTGGGACGAAGTGAGAGAGTGGCATTGACCTATATACACTACCAAATGTAAAATAGATAGCTAGTGGGAAGCAGCCACATAGCACAGGGAGATCAGCTCGGTGCTTTTTGATCAAGTAGAGGGGTGGGTTAGGGAAGGTGGGAGGGAGATGCAAGAGGGAGGAGATATGGGGACATATGTATATGTATAAGTGATTCACTTTGTTATAAAGCAGAAACTAACACACCATTGTAAAGCAATTATACTCTAATAAAGATGTTAAAAAAAGAAAAAAAAATCTAAATAACATACACTTGATATGCATATTGTAATATATTACATTAGACAAATATCTGTCATACACCTCCTTATCCTTTAAAATTTAGAATTCCTTAAGATATCACTATCTGTATTGTATTTTGAAAATAATTTATTTCTCATCTTCATTAAAATTTACCATGATTATTATTTTACTGTTTAACATAAATAAGAAAGGATGTAAAAGAAAAAAATCTAGTGTTTTTATTGGTATCAATGTATGCTTGTATTATGTCTAGTGGAATTGATTTACCTTGATTTACATCTTTATTTTTATTTTTGGTATTACTAAATATCTAAACCATTTACTATACTTTGCACTTAATTTTAAAATTATCTTTTCTCATATTTTGTTGATCAGAGCAGTATAGGGATGGTCGATGATGGGGCATTATGAGAGTACCAGAATTCTGGGTTAGGGCTGCCAATATTACATCAAAAATCCATTGAGGAATCACATTTACTTGTGAATGTTTTCTTGAAATTTGGGGAAATATAGAGATACTGCTATGGAGAGAAGGTTAAGTTCCATGAAGTTGTTTAAGTCTAGTATTTCACTTAGAAGTATTTTCCTCTACATATTTAGGTTAATGTGTTTACATTGAAGAGTTCTTTCTTTTTCAACACTCACATTTTGGTTTTAGCACATTTTCCCAGAAAAAGTAGAAGGAGATCGATGCAGCCTGATTTTGATTTCCCTTAGGATTTAGAAATACTGTACCTAGAAACTTAAAATATGACAGATTAAGTCAGCATTGTCTGGGTAAGGAAGCCTGTGAGGGAGCTGGGTGAAAGTAAATAGATGGATGCTTATTTCCTTCTCTCTTCTTTGACCACAAAGTCTAGAAACAGGATCTTCTGCTTTTTCTCCTGGTGTCTAGGACAACTTACCGACTCAGCACGCTCGAACTGAGCAGTCCAGCAGAAAAGCCAGAGAAAAGCAGTAAGTGAAAGAAATGTCACATTGTGAGTTGTTTCTTTAGCTTTTCTTTATTACCCCATTTGCTCTAAGAGCACACATGACACTTTTTACAAAACTCCAAAGTAGCATAATTGGTTGTAATGGGCACTGGAAACTTTCCTCACTCCTCATAGATTCCTGTCTTCCCAATTGGAGCCAAGGTTAAAATAACCCAGTGTTGATCATCTTATGATCAAAGCTGTCTAGACAAGGTAAAAATGTTCTGATAAGCAGTTTTGCAGGCAGGAAAAATATAGGTTTGAGGAAATGGCTGGCTCAACCCTTTTGTGGTATGACTACAAAATGAGAACTCTGATTTTATTTCTTATATATTTTACAGCAAGTAAAATGAGGGAGTGAAAGCCATTTTATGAAGCCTGTCCATGGGGCAGGAGCCTTGCCCCAAATCTTCTGTGTCCAGGATGAAAGTAGGAATTAAGTTCACATGCACTCAATTGTAGCTTAAGTATACAGACCCACTTCCAGGTTAATTTCATCTGTTTGCTGTTGTTTTTTATCTTAGCATTCTTTGCTGGGTCCCTTCTGTTTTGAGCTCTCTTTATATAAAAATCCTTACAATTTTTTTTTTTTGTGAGTAATTTGGCAAATCCTTTTTCTCAATTTTCAGCTGCTCCACAGCAAAACTTTCTTCATTTGCTTTTTTATTCCTGCTCCTTTTCTTTCGTGTACTAGTAGCTTTTGACATAGATTCTACACTGGATCCTTTTTGATTATTACTCATCTTGAAAAGACACGAAATCTTTCCGGATCAAAAATTTGTATGAGGTGTGCATGTTTGATTGAGGCTAAAGGAACTCTCTGTTCCTGAGTCATGTGTGAGTTAAACAATCCTTTCCTGTACTTCAGTTGACCAAGATGGGCATTGGGGGCCTCCCTAAACCCCTCTCCTCTACCTGCAGCATGGTTGGTTATAAAAAGAGAGGGCCTATGCAATGTCTCATTCAGGCAATTTTCTGATCCAGATCCTAGTCACCTGGCATCCACTGGCTAATTTTGGTTGATATTATTGTTTTACAAATTTATTGTTTTAGCATTTTTAGAATAATGATTTTTTAAATGGTCTGGTTATAAGATGTCACTGGAATTGCATAAGGTTAGAAAGCTGAGGTAGTAATTTTGTGCAGGGCCTCTATGGCAAAAATTACGTCCCCAAATACTCGGAAATAATGTTTTCCTGAATCAAAGTACAGTAAGTCCCCAACATATGAACGAAGTCCATTCTGAGAACACGTTCATAAGTCCAATTTGTTCTTCAGTCCAACAAAGTTAGCCTAGGTACCCAACTAACAGAATCGGCTGTATAGTACTGTACTGTAATAGGTTTATAATAATTTTCACATAACTAATACATAAAAACCAAACAAAAAAAAAGAAAACATTTTTAATCTTACAGTACAGTACCTTGAAAAGTACAGTAGTACAGTACAACAGCTGACATACAGGGGCTAGCATCGACTGAACAGGCAAGAAGAGTTACAGACTGGAGGAGGGAAAGGAGGTGGGAGATGGTAGAGCTGAAGGATCGTCAGTAATAGAAGACGGAGGGCAAGCTGCAATTTCACTCATGCCTGATGTTGATGGAATGCACATTCGTATCTTTGAAAGTTCGAAACTTGAAGATTCGTATGTAGGAGACTTACTGTCTCCTAAAGGTTATTTCATTACCTTTGAGCATCTTGTGTTGCTGACAAAATATCTAACAATAAGAGAAAAGCTAAAGCATATCAAGTGTTTAATTGGTGCTGGAAACTATTCTTAGCATTGTATGTCTATGTTTATACTTTTATCTATATCTGTATCCATACCTATATATGAAATCTATATGTGAATATTTATTGAACTCTTACAATAGTCCTATGAGATAAAATCATTTTACCCATTCTACAGATAAGAAACTTGGGCACTGGTGAGTTAAGTAACATTCTCAAGATCACAAAGCTTGCAAGTAGCTGTGTCAGGGTTCAAATTAGAACATCTAAATTAAAAAAAAAAACAAAAAAATCTAATTACTGTGGTCTATGGACTCTGATGACAGTTCATTTGTAATTTTTCTCTTAAGTAGCTTTTACTCCTATCTACCCCCGGAAGATTTTAAAATCTTCTCTTTATAACTGGAATTCTGACATTTTGCAATGTTTTATCCAGTGTGCGTCTTTTTTTTTGTTGAACACTGGGAAGGTCATTTCAATCTAAATACTAATGACCTATTCAGATCTATGGAATTCTTTCTTCTATTTTTATCATCATCATCTTTACCATCTTTACCATCGTCATCATTTCCCCTGTATTTGTTTTCTATTGTTAAGTAATTTGTTACAGACTAATATCTATTATTATTTCATAGTTCTTTAGGTCAGACGTTCAGGTGGGTTCAGCTGGCTTCTTTGATTAGGGTCTTATAAAGTTGAAATCAAGATGTTAGTAGGGTTATGTGTTCCTTTCTGGAAGCTCAAGGAGAGAATCAATTTTCTTGCTCATTCTGTTTGTTGGCAGAATTCAGTTCCTTGTGACTACAGAACTGAGGTCCCTGTTACCTTGCTGACTGTCATCCAGGGACCACTCTCAGCTTCTACAAGCTGTCTGCATTCCTTGGCTCATGGCCCCAGTCCATCTTAAAAGCCAGCAATGACATGTCAAATTCCCTTCATGCTTCCAATCTCTGACTGCCTTTTCTGTTATTAGCCAGAGAAAATTCTATGCTTTTAAAAGGCTCACATTGGGGCTTCCCTGGTGGCGCAGTGGTTGAGAGTCCGCCTGCCGATGCAGGGAACACGGGTTCGTGCCCCCGTCCGGGAAGATCCCACATGCCGCGGAGCGGCTGGGCCCGTGAGCCATGGCCGCTGGGCCTGCGCGTCTGGAGCCTGTGCTCCGCAACGGGAGAGGCTGCAGCAGTGAGAGGCCCGCGTATCGCAAAAAAAAAAAAAAAAAAGGCTCACATTGTTAAATTGAGTCCACCTAGATAACACCTCTCTTGATTAACTTAAAGGTAACTGATTGACAACCTTACTTATATGTGCAAAATCCCTTTTGCCATGTAATATAATATAGTCACAGGCTCAGTATCTCATCGGATCTCATATTAATCATTTTAGGGTCAAATTTGGAATTATTTCTACCACACCCACTCTCCCTTCATTTTCTCTGATTCCTTCATTTTCTCTGGTTCACTTTTTCTGGTTTCTCTGACACATGTTGGATTTCCTAGACTGGTCCTCTGTGTTTATATTTTTTTCCCATATTTTCTACATTTCTGCCATTTCCTTCTATGTTTTAGGAGATTCCTCCTACTCTATTTTCTATTTCACTCTCTTTTGGAGAAATTTTATTTTTTTTCTAAGGGCTTTTCTTGGTTATCTTTTAAGAAATGGCATTCTGTTATTGTTTTATTGATTTATGATGAAATACAATTTTGAACTCACTAGTTACATAATTAAAGATTTTTAAAAGTTGTTTTCTGTATTCTGCATTATCTCTATCCTCTCTGGTGAACACTGTTACTATGTTTATTTAAATTTTTAATTTTATGTATCTAACATTCTATATGGTGATTCTTAGTTATCTGTTCATATTTAAGACAGTACTATTGAGAGGGTACGGTGGGTTTCCTTTGACTCTTGAGGTAGGTCTATTTTCCTAAGTGACTGAAGACCTGAACTTGGAGCGAGGCATGGTAGTAGATGGCTCATGTTTACTGATAGACTTTGTGAGCTGTCTGTTAAACTGTGGGCCATACAAATATAAGAATAAGAATTTTTGGAGGTTGTTTGCTTTAGAGTCATACTTTGGCTCTTTGGCTTTCTCCAAACAGTTTCTTTCTTTCTTTCTTTTTTTTTTTTTTTTTCTTTGGAGTATGCTATCAAATGTTATGCCTGGGAGAAAGTCAGGCTGTCTGTAGAGAGATTCTGGAAGAGAAATTAGGTTGCTGACCAGCAAATTTATTTTATGTAAATATTTTTAATGAATCTTCCTGTTTTTAGTATTATTTCTCACTTTGGTTCTTTGTTGTACTAGTTGACTTTGAGACCAAATCCTTCCTAGGTTTCTTTCAAGTGAATATTTTCACACCTATTCAGCAGTATTTTTATGGCATATTCTGGCCTGTAGTATTTTCCCCTCTCTTTATCTGTCAATCTGTTCTCATATCACTTAAACTTTGAAAAGTTTGTTGAAATATCTTTTATTCTTTGATGTGCCTCTCATTATTTTCTCTGGTATGAAGTTTATGTATTTGGTACTTCAAAATCTTTCCAGAGTAGTTGGAGGGGTAGATAAAATGCTAACATATGTTTCTAGCCCACCATCTTAAATTGGAAGTGAAAAGTATGACCCTTTTTTAACACATAGATGGATTGGTTAAGGATTATTTGAGTTTGCTGATTTCAGCATAGTGATTAAGATCACAGCCTTAGATTTCAGTCTAAAACCAGCTGTACCACTTACTAGCTATACTCTCTTTAACTGAATATTTAACCAGTTACCTCAAGAATACAACAGTTGAAACTATTAGTTGAGATAACATAACACTGATAACATAACACTCATTTAGCATAGCGTATATCCCATGTTAGTACTTAATAAATGTAATTACTATTTTTCTTAGGTGATAGCAATAGCAAAACACAGTGACCAAAAAAATATGGATTATTTGGTTTATATTTTTGGTATGATCATTATTGTCATCAAATATTGACTGAAGCCTTTGATGTCATGGGCAATGAGAATACAAAGATATACTGGTAAAAAAATTGTTTTTTTATAAATATAATTAAAAATAGTTGTCTCATGTAACATGTATGTAGTATTTTTATGTTATAATGGGTATAATATTTTCCTTTGAGGAAATATTTCCAATTTTTGTTTACAAATTATTTTAATCAGATATCCTGAGGTTCTATGTTTCTTTTCTATGGAGAAATAGATATATTTCTTATTTATATAGTTTTTTTTTTTTTTTTTTTTTCTTTTTGCGGTATGCGGGCCTCTCACTGTTGTGGCCTCTCCCGTTGCGGAGCACAGGCTCCGGATGCGCAGGCCCAGAGGCCATGGCTCACAGGCCCAGCCGCTCCGCGGCACATGGGATCCTCCCAGACCGGGGCACGAACCCGTATCCCCTGCATCGGCAGGTGGACTCTCAACCACTGCGCCACCAGGGAGGCCCTATATAGTTATTTTAAAGGAAACACTGCTGAATATAATATATACCTGAAACATAAAAGTAGTTTTCAGTTTATCTAATTATCTTTTAATATATAAATTTTATAATATATTCTAATATGTATTATATACTTAAAATACATAGTATATAATATAATTGTAATATATATATAATTATAATTATTATATATATGTGTGTGTGTATATATATATATATATATATATATATATATATATATATATATATATATCCTAGGCAAAGGGCCTTGTTAGTCACTATATCTCTGCTCCTTTATTCAGCCAAAAATTAATTCTAGTTATTGGGATGGTGGATGATTATTAGCCTTGAGAGTAGAAGAACCTTGCTTGGCTTTGACATTTTGTCATTTATCATTATGTGGTTGGTCAACTCTGAGACTTCATACATTAAATAAAAAGACCAGAAACACAAACTAAACATGTTCTGGTTAAGAAAAAGGGATGTGTGAACAGTTGCCAATTTATCACTTGTTTTTATTTTTTCTATTCAAAACCAGTTAGGTTATTATCTCAATTTATGGGAGCTCTGACTTTATTATGACATATTATCATATCTATGGTAGCATTGAAAACACTTTGTGTTTAATGTTACTTTTAGAACTTTTAGTTTTCATCTGGAAAGCAAGAATATTTTAAAACAGTTTATCAATTGCCACAAATAAAAGGTATGAATTTACAAACTGAAAATCTCACATTAAGAAAAAAATACCTTACTTGGTCTCTAACATTTGTCACATTTGACAACACTTTCTTTAGAACTTCTTTTTTGAACTCCCAGTTTTGGTTTTTTTACTATTTTTTATTGTCTGTATTGCTAGATCTTCTTATGTTCTCAGATTTTCTTCTTTTTTTCCTCATTTATTATTTTAATATATGTTTTTAATGAAATTCAGCATTTATATACATTTTTTTTTTTTTTTTTGGTTTCACTGAACTGCATGTGGGATCTTAGTTCCCTGACCAAGGATCGAACCTGTGCCTCCTGCAGTGGAAGCATGGAGTCCTAACCACTGGGCCACCAGGGAATTCCCTGAATTTCTTCTTAACCTATACTCTTTTTTTGGGGGAGGGGAACAGTCACAATAATCCTTAACTACAAACACTACAAAGCAGAAATAACAAATATACCTGTATATTCGACTTAGATCTATTTTCTAAGTGGAATATCTCTCTCTACCTATGTATCTCAACTCTGTTTATCTATCTGTCCACTCATCTATCATCTATCTATGTATCATCTACCTATATGTCATCTATCTATCTATCTATCTTCTATCTATCTATCTATCTCTATTCTTAGCTATTTTACCAGATATGCCTGCTTGAAAATCCTGAGGGGTATGTAAAATAAGCTACGTTACAAACTAATCTTATTTATAGCTTTTTCTATGCAAAACGCTCTCTGTTTATGTCCTACAACATGCACACCACATCCAACAACAATCCCTAAATCTGCTACTTCTGTTGGTTAATAGTAATATCAACAAACAAGTTTCCCAATTAGTAAATTGAGGGTCTTCTCAATTTCCATTCTTTTTTCCCTTTTAACTTTTATTGTAAAATTTTTTTCAAAACTATCATAACTTGTTTTCTTCAAATTTAATTTATCCCCAAACATATTGATTTTGTATTGAGAATATTTATCGAATGTCTTCTTATTCCATTTCATTCTGAACTCCTCTTTCCAAGTCTTTATTACCTCTTTCATCCTTTATTGTGTTTCTTTTTATCTATTAGTTTTTTTCTGAAAATCATACAGAGTCAATTATGAGTCTGTCACTATGTCAGGGACTTACTTCAGAGAGTGGTCAGGGAAGCCCTCTCCCATGGTGACATTTAAGCCAAAGATAATAGGAGGTGAGGACTAGCTGAACTATTATCACAACTTCTCTCCCCCTCTCCCCTCAAATGTTACTTCCCAACATCTATCCTCCTCAGTGACTTCAGATCAACACAGGCACTAAGACACAAATGTTAAAGTGTTAAAATTTTTAAAAGACTCCAATTACCTATGGTGTGAAATCCAAATTCCTTCAAGGCACAGCCCTTTGCTTTCTTTGCTAGCATGGATTCTTTTCTACTCTTCTGTATACTACTGAAAAACAAAGCATTTGCATTTCCCAACTAAATCTGAACAAAACAGCACAAAATAAAAAATGTATGTTATTTATTGCTATCTTTGCATGTGCCTGAAATACCCACCCTCTCTTCTTGTCTTCCTAACTCATCCTTCAAGACTTACCTCAAGTATAAGCTCTTCAATGAAGTTTTCCTGAGAGAATTAGATTCTTTTTCAAGCTTCTGCATTTCCTCTGCCTCTAGAAAACACCTCCATTATAGTACATGTGGAATTAAAATTCAATCATCTTTTACATGTTTGTTTATTAAACTAGACTGAGTTTATTAAAGTCAGGGGCTGAGATATTCATATCTGCTATTTCTGGTACCTAGCTCAGTTCCTGGCATATTAGGTATTTAGTACAAGTTTGATGAATTGATGGATGGATAGGGAGATGAATGATAAAAATTTGCTTCTTTCTAAAAATAATTGCTTTGAATATACCATTAGTCTTGTTCTCATTTGAGTGCCAACAGTTTAAAGAGATTTCAATGACATAACTTTTCTGACCCTGGAAATAAATTTCTGTATTTTACAACTCCAACACAAAGAGCTTAAAAAAAAACACTTCTCAAATTGTACATTGGATTCTTTTATATTTTTAAGATTTGAGGCATAGAGGGATTGTCTAATGGAAATTCTAAGTGGATTTGAAGGACATCTCAGTAGTTACTTGTAAATAAGAACATTCTGTTTATCTTCTTCTAGTTCACCAAGTAAAAAAATGCTCAGCAACAACACTGGGGAAAAATACTTCCTGCATTTTAAGTCACAACAAACAAAACTAATAAACAGCAAACCACAGAGACCTGTCAGATGAAAGGAAGATACAGCTTTCATTTTATAAACAATTTAATAGAGTGTCAACAGTCAGTCTGACAGAGAAAGAAAGGAACACAATTTTTAAAGTATATCTATTTTGCTGAATAAATCGAGCAAAATATTGTGTAAGTTGTATTGATCTGGAGTAAAGGCTATGAAAATATGAGGATGCCATATCTCCAGCATTAAATAAATATTTTTTTGTTGAGATACATTCCCTTTGAAATTTGAAAATTATTCTAGTGTCATTAATATTAATTCTTTTTCTATGATAGAATATTTGAATAGATGTTACAAAAGACTCTAATGATGAAAAAATGAGGTATGGTGATAGAAATAGTAAGATACATGTAATTATCTTGATATTAACAACATTATTCTGGTGATAAAAGAAGGAAGTCATGAAAATCAAAATAGATTAGAATTATTGACAAGTAAATCAACCTATGTGATTATCCATGCAACTTATTAAGAATGCTTGGAATTTATTACAGAGATGATCAGATTATTACAGAGATGATCAGATTAAAAATTCAATGTAATGAGATTCTTGTCATAGTTTGGGTTCTTCCAAAAGCAAATCCTTAGATTTTGATTTAGGCACAGATAGATTATTTGAGAGGTGATCCCGAATGCTACAGTGAAGCAATAGGGAGAGTGAGATGGAGGGAAAGCCAATTAAAAGTGGGATCTTGAGCTGATTATTAGTTTAGGCAACTGGGCTCAGTCTTGCTGGGGACCCTTTGGAAAACCATGTAAAATGAACCTCAGAATTATCCCTCCAAAGAATGTGGAGCTGGGATATCCACCCACTGACACTCATCTCTCACTGACTGAAGGTTTCTCCTGGAGACACACACACACACACACACACACACACACACACATATATATATATACACATATTTAGAGGTAGAGGTAGAGCTGGCCCTAGGTTGTGTGGTGTGGGGTGCTAACAATGTCCAACGTACATGTGCGTTTAACTTATAATTTCTCCAGCTACTATTTTAAATATAAAGATGTATTTTTTAATAATTTTATTGCTCTAAGAGATAGGAAGTAACCTGGAGACAATAACCTAGTATAAAAAAATTTGAAAATTTTTTTAAAAATTTGGAAAAGTCATAATGCACTAGTTGTGGTAAATACATTCTATTTTCTACTTGTTGTTGTTATTAACAGGCTGGAGATAATTCTGCTTCATGTAATTGTGAAGACATCATTTCAATGAAGATCTTTTCTAGTCATTCTTTAAGACTTTTTTCTTTGAGTGGATCATGTTACTAAAATGTAAAAAAGCTTCTGACAGCTAAGAGAGTTTATTTGCGACCCCATCCTTCCCTGCTCTATAGGTAGAGCAGTCCTCTTGGGCATTGGAACAGCACTAATTTTTACTTTCACTAAGTTGTGTCTTAAATCCTCTATAGATTATATCATTAAACTTGTAACTTAGACTAGTTACAACATTTTTCAACAAATATCTATTTTGTAAGTTTTCAGCAAAACATATTTGACAGAAGGTTCACAGACACATGTTCCAGACAGTGTTCTAAGGAAATGATCTGTAGTAACATTTTTAACCTTAATTAAAGCACTGTGAAGTAAGAACTATTATTTTTCTTATTAAATAGATAAACTGAGGTACAGCGAGGTTAAGTAGCTTCCTAAAGGTCATAGAGATGGTAGGTATTTGAAGGAGGTTTTAGACCCAGGCAGTCTGACCCTAAGAGTCTGTGCTTGTAACAAAGCAAGTGGTAGGACTTCCCTGGAGGTCCAGTGGTTAAGAAACCGCCTTCCAATGCAGGGGACACGGGTTCGATCCCTGGTTGGGGAGTTAGGATTCCACATGCCACGGGGCAACTAAGCCCAAGCCACAACTAGAGAGCCCGCATGCTCTGGAGCCCACACACCACAACTAGAGAGAAGCCACACGCCACATTGAAAGATCCCGCTTGCTGCAACTAAGACCTGACACAACCAAATAAATAAATAAATATTTAGGAGAAACAAAATAAAACAAAAACAAAGCAAGTGGTCATATCAGAATTTATTTATTTTAAAATTTTTATTTAATTTTATTATTTTAAAAATTTATTATATTGAAGTATAGTTGATTTACAATGTTGTGCTAATTTCTGCTGTACAGCAAAGTGATTCAGTTATATATATATATTCTTTTCTCATATTCTTTTCCATTATGGTTTATCACAGGATGTTGAATATAGTTCCCTGTGCTATACAGTAGGACCTTGTTGTTTATCCATTCTACATATAATAGTTTGCATATGCTAACCTCAAACTCCCACTCCATCTCTCCCCCACTCATCAGGATTAACATCAGAGTGTTACTTAAACCTGGATAGGTCTGATTTCAAAACCTGTGTTTTAATGGTTATTCCCCATTATGTTACTTTAAAATGGCCACTTCAATCCTCCTTTGTCTGTCTAACAGGTTGATTTTTTGAAGTACAAATAGGGTCATGTCTTACCTCATCATTTGTCTACTCTAAATCCTTCAACAGCTCCCCATTACTTCAAGGAAAAAGTTCAAGCTCCATTTTATGTAGTTCCTTCACATTCTACCGATCTTTAAATGCCACATTCTGGTTGTGTTGATTTTCTTGCAATTGCTATTTCATACTTTCTTACTTCCATAATTTACACATGATACACTTTCTGTTTGGAATAACTTGTTCTGAATTCGTTTGGTTTCACTCCCATTTTTCTTTATAGCACTAACTAAAATATAACTACCTCATGAATATCACTTTTCATCTGAGCTAAGACATGCTTTAAAGTGAAGTGAGACACTATTAAAAAGCTATGTCAAGACAACAAGTGTAAACCCACACTTCTAAGGGCAAAGGGACTCATGGTCACCCCATTAATAAAGGTGTTCCTATCTCCTCATCTCTTCTAATTTCAATTAGATACTCCTTTCTCTCCCTGTATCTTATCAATGTTATGTGCTTTGAATAATCTTCTGAAATTAACCCTTTTTGGGAGTCTATTTCACTAGAATGTAAAGTTATCCAGGATAGGAGCTTTGTTTTGCTTGTCTTCCCAAGCCCAATTCATTGTAGGCACTTTACAAGTATCTGTTTAATGAATGGACTCAACATGTGTTTCCAATAAGCTAACTATAGCAGGAGAAGACAGGTTTATGGGAAGTTGGTCTAGTTTATGGGAGTGGTATTGCTGCGTACTGGTAGGACTTATATAAAAGGTATGGCCAAGTTAGTGGAAGTTAAATTGGGTTAATTTTTTGGCAGGGCTAAAGCTCAGAGTTTGGTCTCAGAGGGAGGATTATGTGTTTTGAGATACAATCATACATCTATATCAAAACTGGATTAGTGGGAAGGACTTAGGTTACAGTGAGGAACAAATGTGAAGAGAAGTATGTAGCCCAGAAGTTTTGGCAGGGTCTGAGCTAGTATCAGGTCTCTCACAGTGAATTTAAACAGTGCAAAATAAAAGTATCTTTTTTCACTCTTCAAAGTAATTGTACCTTAAAGAAACAATCATTTCCTTCTCTGTGTTCTGATTGTTTTTTAATATGTGCATAAAATAGAAATATGTACAAAGGAGTATTTCTATTATATATCTTTATTATTACATCATATAATATGGGTGTGTATGTTTATATCAGTTTGATTACATATCTGTTTTCCTATTAAGCCACATGCTTTCTGAAGGACTGAGGACTATGTCTTTCTTTTCTTTCTGATTGTAACTTTTAAAAATTGAGATATAATTGACATACAACATCATATTAGTTTCAAGTATACAACATAATGATTTGATGTTTGTATTTATTATGAAATGATCACCACAATGTGTAGTTAACATCCTTCAACATACACAATTACAATTTTTTTCTTGTGATGAGAACTTATAAAATAGCAATTTTCAAATATACAATATAGGATTATTAACTATATCACCATGTTGTGCATTATATCCCCATGACTTATTTATTTTGTAACTGGAATGTCTTACCTTTGAACTCATTTAACCATTTCATTCACCCTGCACATCCCACCTCTGCCAACCACAGATCTCTTCTCTGTATCTATCTATGAGTCTGGGTTTTTTTTTTTTTTTTTTTAGATTCACATATAAGTGAGATCACAAGGTGTTTGTCTTTCTCTGTATGACTTATTTCACTTAGCATAAGACCCTTAAGGTACATACGTGTTGTTGCAAATGGCAAGATTTCCTTTTTTAAGGCTGAATAATATTCCATTATATATATATATATATATATATATATATAGTGTAACAGTTTACAAAAACCCGAACAAACTTTTTGGCCAACCCAGTGTATATCTATATATGTGCATATATATATACACGCATACATAAATGTATCACAGTTTCTTTCTCCATTCATTCATCAATGGGGAGACTATGTCTTGTACACACTTTTTTCTCTCTCCACCAGATCCATTGCTGTGCCTGACATATAGTAATCATTTAACTAATTTTATTAAATAAACGAAAAGTTTCCCTTATTTAACTCGATCCACTTTCTATGTTTTGATCCATCGCTGCTGATTGTACCTTCACTAAATATGACTCTGTGTTCAGTTAATAACAATTGTTTCTCTTTCAAATAAGTAAAGCCTGTAAATAAGAAGTTCAGGGATACTGTGGTTGCTCAATGACCATCAGCTGTCCATCTTCTTCTATCTTTTGGCTCTTCTGTCCTTAGCAAGTGACATCCATTGTGTGGCTCAAGATTTCTATTGTGGTCCAGCCATGTGCCAGTAAACAATGAGAAGAGGAAATGAGAGCTTACACTGGATGTCATACAGATACTTCCTCTTACATGTCTTTGGCCAAAACACAATCACATGGCCACACTTGCTGCAAAAGAGGCTGGGTATATAGTTTTTATTCTAAGAAGTTATTTCTCAAACTAAAATATGGGGATTATACTATTGTTAAATGTGTTGAGATTTTTTTGTAAACCAGCATTTTAGCAAACATAATGGAAAATAGTGACATGTTAAAGAATGCAATAGAAATTGGTTAAGAAAGGCCACTACGATTACTCCTGGTCAACATTGTAATAGAAGTGTGAGCTATAAAATAAGACATGTAAAAGAAATAGAAGTTATAAAGATATAAAAAGGAAGTATCTACAGTTAGATTTATTAATGTTGTTATTGTATACACAAAGACTCAAAATATCATAGAGATAGTACTTAGAATTAGTAAGAGAGTTGAACAAAGTTGGCAAATATAAGAATATGCAAAAATAAAATATATTTATATTCACCAGAAAATAGCAATTATAAATACAATTTCAAAACTGGCACTAAAAATTTGTTGCCAAGAAATAAATCTAGCAAAATATGTACAAGAACTTCACGGAAATATTTATAAAAATTATAAAAAATGTTACAGAATAACTAAACAAATCAAGAAACATAGTAGGCTCATGCTTATTCAATCTCAGATAATCTATTAATTCTAAGCAATTTATTTATTTATTTTGTTGTTATTATTTTTTTAACATCTTTATTGGAGTATAATTGATTTACAATGGTGTGTTAGTTTCTGCTTATAACAAAGTGAGTCAGCTATACATATACATATATCCCCATATCTCCTCCCTCTTGCATCTCTCTCCCACCCTTCCTATCCCACCCCTCTAGGTGGTCACAAAGCACCGAGCTGATCTCCCTGTGCTATGCAGCTGCTTCCCTCTAGCATCTATTTTACATTTGGTAGTGTATATATGTCCATGCCACTCTCTTACTTTGTCCCAGCTTACCCTTCCCACTCCCCATGTCCTCAAGTCCATTCTCTACGTCTGTGTCTTTATTCCTGTCCTGCCCCTAAGTTCTTCATAACCAATTTCTTTTCTTTTAGATTCCATATATATGTGTTAGCATATGGTATTTGTTTTTCTCTTTCTGACTTACTTACTTACCCTGTATGACAGAATCTAGGTCCATCTACCTCATTACAAATAACTCAGTTTTGTTTCTTTTTATGGCTGAGTAATATTCTATTGTATATATGTGCCACATCTTTATCCATTCATCTGTCAATGGACACTTAGGTTGCTTCCATGTCCTGGCTATTGTAAATGGTGCTTCAATGAATGCTGGGTAGCATGTATCTTTTTGATTTATGGTTTTCTCAGGATATATGCCCAGTAGGGGGATTGCTGGGTCATATGGTAGTTCTATTTTTAGTGTTCTAAAAACCTCCATACTGTTGTCCATAGTGTCTGTATCAATTTATATTCCCACCAACAGTGGAAGAGGGTTCTCTTTTCTCCACACCCTCTCCAGCATTTATTGTGTAGATTTTTTGATGATGGCTATTCTGACTGGTGTGAGTTGATACCTTATTGTAGTTTTTGTTTGTTTGTTTTCTTTGTTTTTGCGTTATGCAGGCCTCTCACTGTTGTGGCCTCTCCCGTTGTGGAGAACAGGCTCCGGATGCATAGGCTCAGCATCCATGGCCCATGGGCCCAGCTGCTTCATGGCATGTGGGATCTACCTGGGCCGGGGCATGAACCCGTGTCCCCTGCATCAGCAGGTGGACTCTCAACAACTGCGCCACCAGGGAAGCCCCTTATTGTAGTTTTGATTTGCATTTCTCTAATGATTAGTGATGTTGAGCATCCTTTCATGTGTTTGTTGGCAATCTGTATATCTTCTTTGGAGAAATGTCTATTTAGGTCTTCTGCCCATTTCTAGATTGGTTTGTTTGTTTTTTTGATACTGAGCTGCATGAGCTGCTTGTAAATTTTGGAGATCAATCCTTTGTCAGTTGCTTCATTTGCAAATATTTTCTCCCATTCTGAGGATTGTCTTTTCATCTTGTTTATATTTTCCATTGCTGTGCAGAAGCTTTTAAGTTTCACTAGGTCCCATTTGTTTATTTTTGTTTTTATTACTATTTATCTAGGAGGTGGATCAAAAAGGATCTTGCTGTGATTTATGCCATAGAGTGTTCTGCCTATGTTTTCCTCTTAGAGTTTTATAGTGTCTGGCCTTTCATTTAGGTCTTTAATCCATTTTGAGTTTATTTTTGTGTACGGTGTTAGGGAGTGTTCTAATTTCATTCTTTTACATGTAGTTGTCCAGTTTTCCCAGCACCACTTATTTAAGAGGCTGTCTTTTCTCCATTGTATATTCTTGCCTCTTTTATCAAAAAGAAGGTGACCATATGTGTGTGGGTTTATCTCTGGGCTTTCTATTCTGTTCCATGGATCTACATTTCTGTTTATGTGCCAGTACCACACTGTTTTGTAGTATAGTCTAAAGTCTGGGAGTCTGATTCCTCCAGCTCCCTGTTTCTTTCTCAAGATTGCTTTGGCTCTTCAGGGTCTTTTGTGTATCCATACAAATTGTGAAATTTTTTGTTCTACTTCTGTGAAAATTGCCATTGGCAGTTTGATTACATTGAATCTGTAGATTGCTCGGGTAGTATTTAAATAAAATTTACATAAAACCTTTAATATAAATGATACTGGAAATATAGGTGATCCATATAAGATATTATTTCACACAATATGAAAATTTAACTTAAGATGAATTAAAAATTAAACATGAAATGTAACACGTAATATTTTTAAAGCCAATGTAGATAAATGCTTTATGATCTTGAAATTGGAAGTATATTTTTAATAAAGAACCAAAAGTCTAATCAAGAAATGGAAGGCTTGATAAATTCCTCAATTCTAAAATTAGGGACATATCTTCATCATAATACATAAAGTGAGCATATACATAATAATATTAGATATTTCATATACAAAGCGAAATGATGAGCCTCAATGAGGAGATAACTGCATAAAATAAATAAGACTTTTTCTATTTTAAATAGAAAGAATTCTGAAAACTATTAACACAATGACAAACAACCTCACAGAAAAATTGCCCAAAACACAAACAAGTATTTTAAAGTAGAAAAAAATGGCTAATAAACCTAAGAAAATGTGCCCACTCTAATTTGTAAACAAACACTAATTAAAATCAATTAAATTATTATTTAAAACTTTTAGTCAAGCAAAATTTTGTCTGCTAATTCCAAATGTTGGTCGGGATGTAGACTAACCAGAACTCCAATATTGCTGTGACATCACTTTGTATAGTTAAGCAATTACCCTATTAAGCAACACCTCCAGTCTTATTTTATACCCTGGAGAACCTTATAAATATGTGTGCAATGGCACAAGCACAGGAATGTTCATGGCAGCATTTTTCATAGTAGCAAAAACTACAAATATCCAAAGTGTCCAATGCATACTGGATAAATTGCAATATGTTTATAAGACTGTATAGTATACAATGGCGGGAATGAATGTTAGGGTTTCACCCAATTGCAAGGATGAATTTCACAAGCACAATGAAAACAACATGATTTAAAAGAAAACATAGAGTATGATTCAATTTCAGTAAAATTGAAAACAATACTAAGAAAAATAAATATCATTAACAAAATATAATTATAAAGATATGATAAAAATACTAAATTCGAGATAACATTTACTACTGGGTGAATGTAGGCTATTCCACCCAGGAGTGGTACACAGGGAATTTCAAGGTGTAGGTATTTGTAAATGTTTTAAGGCTAAGAAGGGAATACATATATATGAATTGTATTATTATTTGTAATATGAATACAATATTTAATATAAAAGAACAAGAAAAATCAATGCGGTAAATCTACAAATACTGATATATAAGGTTTCACTTTCAAAAGCAAATAAACAATTGAGACCGTGTAGTAAGTAAAAATGACATATTTTGTATATTTATGCCTAGGTACATTATTACAGGGAATGTTGCAGAAGAAACTGTTGAAGCTTTTTGGTTATTGTTGGGGAATAGAACTGAAAATCTTTTTGGAAGGAAAATCAATAAGTATACATATATATTTTGGTTTCTATATTATTTTATGGCCAGGTGCATACATTATTTTTATATTCATTTAAAATAATAATGGTATTTACCCGAGTGATGAGATTATGAGCCATTTTATGGTGTCTTCAGATAGAGCTGTGTTTTAAAAAATCTCCCTAAGTTGTTATTAAAAAATAGTTTACTCTGGGTGATTCAGCTGGAGTGAGTAAAAAGACTTAACTTTACCTTTTATACCCTTTGAGTTTTGTTTGTTTGTTTTAGTTTATTACTTTTTGCAGGTATTTCTGTTAATAAAAAACAAATAATAGACTCTGATGCTGAAAGAGAGAAACCTGTCCTGTTGTTAATAAAATCTTACACTGGAGAGAAGTAAACTACCTGAACTTTAAAATCAGAAGATGTTTTTCCCCAAAAGTCATGCATACAAAGCAGAAAAAAAAAATTAAAGAATGGATTTGGCTAGTCACAGGGAAATAACTGATGAAATGATTATTGATGACCCAACTGAAATTATTTTCTGCATAAGTTTTGGTAAACTGTTTATTGGAAAAATTAAGCATTAAGGAAAATTGGTTTTCAATAAAATGCTTTTTGAAAACGAAATCTCAATAATTCTTCTCCCAGGGGAAAATCTCCTTCCTTCGTATGCCTTGTTTATATACCCTATACTTCATTTCAGTAAAATGCCCCAATTTCCCCAGTTAATAATATTTTTTTTATCCTTAGTTTGGAGAGAATGGCTCCTTTTCTCTCTTTCTTTTAGTCAAAAGATCATAACCAATTCTCAAAGCAGTAGCTTATTCTTTAAAAAAATAGCTTTGAGATATGATTCATATGCCCTCTAGTTCACCAATTTAAAGTGTACAATCCAATATTTTTTAGTCACAGGATTCTGACTAAACCACAATCTAATTTTAAAGTATTTTTATCTCCTCTAAAAGAAACACCATTAAAAGTTAGCATTTTACTTCAAGCCCTGAGCAACCACTGATCTCTATCTCTATAGATTTGCATATTCTGAACATTTCATATATGTGGAACCACACAATGTTTGGCCTCTTGTGATTGGCTTCTTTCACTTAGCCTGATATTTTCAAGGTTCTTCCATGTCTAGCATGTATCAGTTTTTCATTCCTTTTTATTGTTGAATAATATTCCATTATATGGATGTAACACCTTTTAGTTATCTGTTTATCTGGTGGTGGATATTTGGGTTGTTTTCAAATTTTGGCCATTATGAATAATGCTGTTGTGAACATTCATGTTCAGGTTTTTGTGTGAACACACTTTTATTTCTCGGGTATTTATCTAGGAGTGGAATAGCTGGGTCTATATTTAACTTTTTGAGGAACCACGAAACTGTTTTCCACAATAGGTGCACCATTTTTCATTTCCATCCAACAACGTATTAGGGTTTCAATTTCTTGACTTCCTCACCAACACTTGTTATTTTCATTCTATTTTTATGATGACCATCCTAGTGAGTATGAAGTAATATCTCATTGTGACATTGATTTGCATTTCTCTGATAATTTATGACATTTAGCACATTTTCATATGCATATTGGCCATTTGAATATCTTCTTCAGAGAAATGACAATTCAAATTCCTTACCTGTTTTCAATTACATTATTTTTTATTATTGACTTGTATAAACTCTTGATATATTCTTAATAAACTTCTCTTATCAGGTGTATAATTTGCAAATAATTTTCTCCCATTCTGTGGGTTGTCCTTTTATTTCTTGATGGCATCATTTGCAACACAAAAGTTTAGATTTTTAATTTTGATATGGTCCTATTTATCTTTTCTTTTGTCAGTTGTGCTTTAGGTGTTATATTTAAGAAAACTTGCCTAACTCAAGGTCATGAAGATTTACTCTAATATTTTTTCCTGAGAGTTTTTAGATTTTGCTTTTTTTTTTTTTTGCATTTAGATCTATGATCCATTTTGAGTAACTGTGCATAAGGTGTGAGATAATGCTCCAACTACATTCTTTTGCATGTGACTCTCATGTTATCCCAGTACTATTTGTTGAAAAGACTATTCTTTTCCCATTAAATTGTCTTGGTAACTTTTTCCAAAATAATTGATGATAAATTCAAGGATTTATTTCTGGAATCAATTCTATTTCACTAATCTATACATCTATTTTTATGCCCATATCACACTGTATTGATTAAAGTAGTTTTGCAGTAAGCTCTGAAATTGGAAAGCCTAAGTATTCCTACTTTATTCTTATTTTTCTATATTGTTTTGCCTGTATCTTTCATTTCCATATAAATTTGCAAAAAATCAACTTGTATTTTAATAATAATCACTTTGAGTCTGTAAATTAATTTGGGAAGTATTGTCATCTTAACAATAACAAGTTTTCTGATCTATAAACATGGAGTATCTTTTCATTTATTTAAATAATTGTTCATTTTTCAAACAATTTTTTGTAGTTTTTAGTGTACAGGTTTTGTTCTTATTTTGTTAAATTCATACCAAAGTATTTTATTCTTTTGGATGCTGTTGTAAAGAACTCATTTATTTCATTTTATTTTAGAAATATTCTTTGCTAATGTAGATAAATACAATTACATTTTGTATATTGATCTTGTATACTGCAATCTTGAAGAACTTGTTTATTACAACAGTTTTTTAATGGACTCTTTAGGATGTGTGTGTGTGTGTGTGTGTGTGTGTATGTATACACATATAGTAAGTCCCCTACATATGAACCTTCAAGTTGCAAACTTTCAAAGATGAGAATGTGTGTTCACATTTCCAATCACGTAAGTTAGTTCATATGTCTGACGTACATTGTCACGTGTGTGCCTCCTCTACAAGTGGTTGTGCTTTTATGTACTTTACTGTACAGTACTGTATAGAGAACAGTGGTACTGTATCTTTATTTAAAGCCCAGGATGTCCGGAAGCAAGCAGGGGTGTAGCTGGTACAGTACTATATAGTCAATTGTGTTCGCTGGGTACCTATGCTTATTTTGTTGGACTTATGAAGAAACTGGACATATGAATCCACTCTCGGAATGGAATTCATTTTTATATAGGGGACTTACTATGTTTATATATATATATATATATATATATATATATATATATATATATATATGTATATATATTCATATATACATATAATTTGAAAATAAAAGTAGCTTTACTTTTACCTGTCCAGTATGGATGCCATTTTCTTAATCTGCCTTGCTAGAAATTACAATGCCATGTTAAATAGAAGTAGTGAGTGCAGACATACACTTATTCCTGATCTTAAGGAAAAACTATTCAATCTTTCACCATTAAGTATGATGTTAGCTGTGAGTTTCACATAGATGCCCTTTATCAAGTTGAAGGAATTCTCTTTTATTCTTAGTTTGTTGAGTGTTCTTATTATGAAAAAAATGTTGGATTTTGTCAAAAGCTTTCTCTGCCTTGACATGATCATGTATTTTCCCCCCTTTTATCCTGTTAATATTCATGATTTTATGTTGAGCTACCATTGCATTCCTGAGAAGTCCCACTTGGTCATAGTGTACAATAGAAATTTTACATGTTGCTAAGTTGAGTTTGCTGGTATTTTGTTGAGGACTTTTCCATCTCTATTCATAAGAGGTTATGATTTGTAGTTATATTTTCCTGTGATTTTTTTTGTCTGACTTTGGTATCAGGATAATATTGGTTTCATAGAATGAATTGAGAAGTACTCTCTTTACTTGATTTTTTGGAAGAGTTTGAAAAGGATTGGTAGGAATTTTGTTTGGATTTTTGATAGAATTCACTAGTGAAGCTATCAACGTCTAGCTTCTCTGAGTCTGAGTTCTGAGCTTTCTCTTTCTGGATAGTTTTAAATTTATTAACTAGATTACACCACTTATAATAGTTATCTATTGCTGTCATAACTTATTACTATGAAGTTAGTGGTGTAAAACAAAATATATTTCTATCTCACAGTTCTGTAGGTTAAGAAGTTTGAGATAGGTCTGACTTGACTAAAATTAAGGCATGGGTAGGGCTGTGTTTTGTTTCTGTATGCTCTAAGTGAGAATAAATTGCATTGCCTTTTCCATCTTAGAGAATGCCCACATTTGCTCATGTTTCCCTTTCTCCATCTTTGAAAACAACCTTGGCCTATCAATTTCTTTTTACACTGTATCCCTCTGACCTTACCATACTCACGTTTCCTCTCATTGACCTCAACTGGGAAAAGTCCTCTGCTTTTAAAGACTCATGTCCTTGGATTATTCAAGATAATCTCCTATCTCAAAAACCTTCATTTTAATAACTGTTGCAAAACTCCCTTTTCCATGTAAGATAACATAATAACAGATTCCAGAGATCATGATGTAGACATCCTGCCAACCACACTTCTAAATTTTATATGCATTTGATCTATGAAATTTCTTCTTAAATTAGTCCAAAGGACAAATGTGAAGAATTATGCTGTCATACTGTCTTTTAAAATTATCTTCATAATTTCCTTTGTGGGCATTCTTTTTTTTATAAGTGTTGATTCAAATTACTGTCTGGAACCCCCTCCTGGGGTTTGATTCATTTGCTAGAGCACTCACAGAACTCAGAGAAACATTTCAGTTACTAGATTACTTGTTTATAACAAACAGATGGAAGAGATGTATAGGACAAGGTATGGGGAATGGACACGGAGTTTCAGTGCTCTCTGAGTATGCCATTCTCCCTGAATTGCTATGTGTTCACCAAACTGGAAGCTTGTGGAACCCTCTCCTTTTGTGTTTTTATGGAGGCTTTATTATACATATGGATGATTGATTAAATCATTGACCATTGGTGATTGAACTCAATCTCCAACCTCTCTCTCCTCTCCATAAGTCAGAGAGTAGGTGGAAGTTCCAACCCCCTAATCATATGGTTAGCTCCACTGGCAACCACACTCCACCCTTAGGTCTTTCCAAAAGTCACCTCATTAGCATAGCAAAATACACTTCTGTCACTCTCATCACTTAGGAAATTCCATGGGTTTGAGGAGTTCTGTGCCAGAAATGGTGACGAAGACCAAATATATATTTCTTATCATAAATCACAATATCACAAAATGTAAGGTTATGTGATACATGAAAATGGTTTCAACAATATATCATTCTCATGACAACAATCAAAATTAATATTTGTCTGCTGCAATCCATTTGTTTACTACCTTGACACACAGCTTGAGAATGAAAAGAAAGTCAAATTGTTAGAAAATATGTACAAAACAAAACTCACAATATACCAAACATTCCAGGCATGTTATGAAATATCTTTGTCCATTATTGATCTGATACTATTTTATTAAGAAAGTTTATAATATGTTAGAAAAGACACTCACTGGCAAAGGAGACCCAAGTCAGACCTTAACACTCCCTGGGTAAGTCATTTAAGTTTCAATCACGTCCTCTGGAGGTATTATAGTACCTGTCCAGTCAAATTTGCAGGGTGGTTCTGAGGCTCAAACAAAATTCATGTGAAAAGATATTGAAAAGTCAAAAGCACTAAAGAAGTCATAGGTGATAGTCATTAACAGAATATATTCAGTGGAGTTATAAAATTTTCTGAGGAAAGCTGCAAACTAAATATAAACTGTATTAGAAGCCCAGGAAAGTAGTCCCTTGTTCCTGAATGGATAAACTCTTGGCTTCTGGGTGATAATAAATAGAGAAAAGCTAACGTCTATTGAAGGACACTTCCAATAAAACAGTTGCAGTCCTGAAAAGAGGAGCCAGAGTCAAAGCACTTAGGGCCAGAGGTATTACTATGTTGCTCTGGGAATACAAGCAGTCCACAGTGGAGCAGGATTTTGGCAGAGGATAAGGAGGAGATTGTTTTGTGTGCAGATTCCTGCTGGATCTGTGACATTTCTGTTCATTACTGACCCACTTTGTAGGTTGGATGACTGCTGTGGCCAGAGAGTCTCTGGAAGAGAAAAAGGAAATAGATGGGCCAAAGATCTTTGATGTATTAGAGTACAATAAATGGCAGCAGAAAATAAAACTTTGTCTGAGGGATGGGGGAGATATGGGGTCAGCACATGCCCTGACAAACTCTTCCGCTGCTTGGAAATTTTCACACTGGCATTTTCAGAAAGGCTGAGAGTTCTTTTCCTGGAGGAATAAAATGTTTTCATACTAGTTCACCCAGAGGACAGTTAGATAATTAAGAGGGGTGATATAAGTCAATGATACATAAATAATAATAGCCATTAATTAACAGTAGCTCAAAACTTCATGTATATTTTCATTTAATCATCACAAAAATTCAGATAGGTATTATAATCACCATTTTAATGCTGAGAGAGTTTACATACCTAGACTGTGGTCACACAGCTAATAATTGGTAGACTATAATTCCGAACTAGATGATTCTGTTCTAGATGTCATGTTCTTTGCTTACATCCTTGATTCCCAACCACCAATCCTTGGACCACTGTTTCTTAATGTTAAATTTTCCCTGGTTTACTGAATATCTTTCAGGGGAATTCAGGACTATATGTTTAATAGATCTTGGCGACAAAATTAAAAGTTGGATATTCTATGTCTGCTCTTCCATACTATATTGTACATTCATGAAATTCAAACACCTCTACTCAATAATAACTATATTAGTAAATGAAAAAGCAAATTTTAAATGCTTATAAAATTGCATCTCTGAAAAATATTAGATCTAGGGACCAACTTATTCTTTCATATCCAAATGTTTAAGTCATTTATTCACTTAAATGTACTAAAACAATAAATACACTAACAGCATATGAAGAAAGCTTAGCAATAAACATCATTTAAAAGTTATTGATATTTAAAGCATTTGCTATTGAGGACAACTCTCACTAATTGTGAAGACTAGAACCCACGTGCCACATGCAGACGTCTTTTGAGGTAGCAAAATTTCCTATCCTTTTTGTTTGAGCACACACAACATTTCCTAGGGTTCTTTCCATGAATTCTTCTTTGTGTGCTTTCACTGGGGCCTTCATCCAATTTGTGGCTGAAAATATTAAAGTGGTTGCTTAGAAACGCTAAAGTTGGAAATTTATGAGTTTTCAAAAGGTTGCATTGAAGTGTAGGGGTAGCATATGGTGATCTGATATATTTTGTTCCCTAGCCAAGGAGAGGGGTAGCCTTCTGTGATCTTTCTAATTATTTCATGGCACTTTAAGATGCCAAGCTGAATTTAGAAAACAGCAAGTCATCAGGGCTAAGGAAAGATAGAATGTACTTTTTGTTTCCAATATTTATGACCAAAGCATTTGGTGTTCATTTTTTAAAAAAATTAATTGGATTGGTTTTGGAAATCTAAAGGTAGAGGATACATTTTATCTAAAGGATAGAGTTAAAGATTCATTATTCTGGCTGAAATAGAAAGGAAGTAAGAAGGCTTGTTAATGTGGAAAGAAAAAAGACAGCAATAAAATGAAGGTATTTCATAAGGAAGAGTTATGGTCCTAAAAGTAAATCTTAATATATCAAAATCTATTTAATAACTATCTACTGGAAGATAATTAAATTTTTTTCAACAACTCAAGAGGATTGTGGAAATTAGGAGACAGAATCAAGGAGACAAATATAAATAGTAAATTGAAAAATGATTAAGGAATTGAAACCCTGGTAATGCATAGTTGTTAACTTGTGTTATGATATCAACTTAGTCCTGGGGCAAACGTCATGAAAATTTGGGGTAAATGAGCGAAATAATTCATATATTATCTTATGCTAAAAAATATTTACCAGGAGCCAAGTGTACCGGGAATCATGTCCTAACATGGGATACAGGGATAAAAATAAGAGAAAACATGGACTTTGCTTTCATAGAACTTACAGTATTTGAGGCACAGACATATAAGCCAATGTGGAACCCCATATGGAAATTATAATGGTGTAATGATACAAAATTATGGTGCTTTGTGAACATAGAGGAACATTTAATATAGCCATGGAAAATTAGGAAGATTTCAGGGTAGGCTAATTACTGTAGCAATTCCAAAATATCAGTTGTTTAACACAGTAAGACTTTTTTTTTCCTCAGACATTTCTATATATTAGATATATTTTGTGGAGCACCCTCAAGGGAAGCTGTGAACTAGGAGTGAAAATAAGTTTGCTGACTAACTTCCCTGCTTATGATACAGCTTATTGGAGGAGATTTCGTCTCAGCTGAGCCTTAAAGATGGGAACCTGGTATCCAGGTAAAGAACACTCGGCAAAGACATTCCAGAAAGAACTACCATGATAAGGCACAAATTTAAAAACTTATGGAAAAATTTAAAGACAAACTTTGTTGGACTGTAAATGGCAGGTCATGACTACTGAGAGATGAGGCTCTACTTCTGATGTTTTTTCTTCAGCTACACTTTTCCGTATATCCCATTGCCTACTTGACATTTTCCTCTGATGACTCAAGGGCATAACAAATGCAACCTGTATAAAACCAACTCCAGGGTCTTCTATCCTGGCCTTTGCCCCAATTCCCCTTCAAACCTAGTTCTTCTTCATCTTATCACACAAATAAAAAAATAATTTGGAAATTATCCTTGACATCTCCTCTCCATAATTCCAGAAAAATAATCTGTCACCAAATTTTACGTGCTAAATTCAAACTTTTTCTTGAACTTGTTCTTTTCTTTCCATTTCCACTCTACCATTCTACTCCAAGCTAACATCATCTTTTACCCTATCTATCACAATAGGCCCCTAACTCATCTCCACTCTTGGAATCCATTTTTGCCTCTTTTCATTATGTTATACACAGTGATCCATTGGAAACCAGGCCCACTACACCATGATAATCTGCATTTACTAGGTGCTCACATAGTACTAAGCATTATTTTACATGTTTTTGCATTGATTGTCTCATTTAGTCCCTGTACAGTGATTTATAGTAAGGCCTATTCCCATTTCATTTTATAAATGAAGAAGCAGAGGCTTGGAGGTTTTAGGTTGCTTACCCAATTTCACACAGCTGTTAGGCAGAATAACTTTTTAAAATCTAAGTGGTTTGGTTCCTGAGCCTGTGTTTTAAATCACTATGCTAAAATTTCTCTCAGTGTTGATATGTAAAACATGTGTTTATTGACTGAATGAATAAACGAGAAAAAGCGGCAGTTTGGCAAGTGTCACATATAATGGAGGGTCATGTTAACACATTTTATTTTGTTCACGTGGTGGAAAGGAACAGTTAAAATTTTATAAAAAGCAATAACATAGTCAGATCTAGAGATTTGAAAGATGTCTTCATTACGTGCGTGGAAGATGAACTGGTAGAGGAAAAGATGCAAAGCAGGGAGTAATTTCATTAGAGTATAAAAGAAATTGGCAAGGGGAATATGGACAAAATTATATTAGAATAGGTTTGAGGTTCTTTCAAATTCTTGAGGGCATACTCCTTCTTTGCCCTTTTTGTAGTCTCATTTCCTTCCCCAATGCAACATTAATTGCATCTTTCAAAAACAAGTTCAGTGTCTACTGACTTTAAAATGGTGAAATGAGACCTTATATAGAGAGTTCCCAATAAAGTTCTTCAAGAAAAGGAAATTCGTTTCTTCACCTTCCTCACATTCCATCCTAAAATGACCAGATATGGCAGAAAAATGAATATAAAGTTACTCCAGTCTTGAGTTTAGAAGAATGAACACAGTTGCAAAAGTATTAAAAGATAAGCATAAAGTGTCCATGCTTGGAGAACTTAACTTTGGTGACTTTTGAAGGTAAAGAAAAGTCAATAAATGTGTTTTAATTTTACCTAAGTTTTGCTTATTCTGTTTAGTTCTGGTCAGAGCTAATAGTTTCAAATGATTCCAAATGGACTCTAAAATTTGGTTAAATATAACCATATATGCAAGTGGGAATAGAATCCATATGTCTGTCTGTCTTTTTCTCTCCTTACCTGCCACTACATCCCTCTCTGTCTCTCTCTCTCTCTCTACCAATAATTAAAATGAATCTCTTAAACAGAATCCATCTTGGGGTATTTATTCTGATACATATAATATGACTCAAGGTATCAGAGTTAAATAACATGTGATGAAATATATTGGGCTAAATTTCTAGTTTCTAATTTAAATGCCATAAATCTATTTATGTAAATAGGGTTTCAGATAAAATAGGAAACCTAATATATAATAAGCACATTCTATGAATACATCAGAAAATGCAATCACAAAAATGCTAAAGATACAGGTTCTTCAAAAAAATTTTTTTTTATAATAGAGAATCTTGGGAGTAACACAGAAGAGGAGAATGGCAAATATGAAAGGAAAATTCTTCTATGTTCCTGTCTCTGTGAATGCATATTTTTTGTGTAGGGAGAACATTAGCTGAATAATCTACAATTATTCCATTAGCATTAGGCTCATCAGAGAAAAAAAATGAAAAGGAAACTCGCATGCCCTGTTACAATTCTTTCTCTGTATTTTGTATCGACTTTTGATACTTTTAGTTTTCTCTCTAGCATAGATAATTTACCTACTACTAATAACATATCCATAAATTCCCATAATCTAAATATTTTCATAATGATCCCAACATGAATGTGATTAAGAATACATATAGATAAAATGAAAGAATCACGATAATTTCTTATGTGGGAAAATAAGGGAGGAGAAATTAATGTTTGGACCTTTGACATTGAATAATAATCATAATCAATTCGGAGGGTGGAGGTGGGTGAAATGGGTGAAGGGGGTCAAAAGGTACAAACTTACAGTTATAAAATAAATATATCATGGGGATATAATGTACAGCATGGTGGCTATAGTCAATACTGTATTTTATATCTGAAAGCTGCTAAGAGAGTAGATCTTAAAAGTTCTCATCACACGAAAACACATTTTGTAACTACCTATCATGATACGTGTTAACTAGACTTATGGTGGTGATCATTTCACAATATATACAAATACTGAATCATTACTTGAAACTAATATAATGCTATACGTCAATATATCTTAATAAAAATAATAAAATAAAATAAATCATTATGGTCCACAGAGAAAAGTTAATTGGAATTGTCAAGAACTTTAAATTATTATTAATAAAAGGTAACTTTGAAAAAGATTGAAGATTTTATATAGAAAAGACTCTATTGGAAATAATGCTTTTTTTTTCCTGAAATATATCATGACATGTTCTTCTGAGAGACAGATATGGTTGAAAAAACTGTTTAGAGTATGTGGTATATTTACTAAAATTATTTTGGTTATTTTAATTACTAATATCCAGACAGTCAACATACTTTAAAAATTGCTTTATCATACATGGAGATATATTTTCAGAAAGTATTTCAATTTTGAAAATAGTTTTTGATTTAGAATCGTTTTACAGGATATTCAATAAATAATATTTCAAAATTATGTAATTTTAATTACTTTCAGCATTCTCTGTCACCTGTATAATTGCATGGTTTGGACATTAAATTACACTCTCAGAATTACCTTAGATGCTTCAGATGGTTCTCCTTCCTCCAGTGCAAACTCTCTGCTGCCTCTTTCTGCTTCTACCTGGTCTACTATTACTCCCAGTATGGAAACAGTCCAGGCTTAACAAGGCCAGAGAACTACAGCCTCTTTCTTGAACTATGATATCAGAGCTGAGCCCTGTGGGACTACAGATTTTCATAATGACTTTAGACATCCCCCCACCCAAATTATCAAAATTTCCGGGAAAATATTTGGTGCCTCAGGATCAGGGAATTATGCAATGGGGGAAAGACTAAATCCTGAAGACTCACACTAGGTAAGGGTTTATACTCAACATTGTGACTTTGATCTGTGACCATCAAATGATCTTTTTACCTAATATATGTAAAAAGACTTAAAGTATGCAGGAAAACAGTGACATAGGGGGAATCCTTGAGAACACACCCACCTTTCCAATTATCTTATGGAATATGTCTCCATTATTACAAAAAAAAAGTACTTCTATACTTAAATCTGGCAAACAGACAGGACAGACAGATGGACAGACAAAAATACACACACAAAAAATGTGTCTTCTTTTATACTGAATATAAGTGAGAAAATCCTAAATGGTATATAAGTAAAGTAAATAATGGCTAAAAGTAATCAGCCCTCTCAACCAAGCAAAGTTTATCCTAGGAAAATTAAAATATAACTCATTCATCTAAAATATAATGAATAGGGCTTCCCTGGTGGTGCAGTGGTTGAGAGTCCGCCTGCCGATGCAGGGGACACGGGTTCGTGCCCCGGTCCGGGAAGATCCCACATGCCGCGGAGCGGCTGGGCCCATGAGCCATGGCTGCTGAGCCTGCGCGTCCGGAGCCTGTGCTCCACAATGGGAGAGGCCACAGCGGTGAGAGGCCCGCGTACCGCAAAAATAAATAAATAAAATAAAATAAAATATAATGAATATATACACATACACATGCATATCTATATCTATATCTATATCTATATATATATATATCACATGAAGAGATACAAATGCTTATTGTATCATCATTTAAGAGGATATCCCAAATATACACTCAGTTTTGATGATTTAAAAATAAAAAGCTCTTGGAAAAATAGCAATAGGGTATTTAAATAATAGCTATTTAACCAAAAATCTATATTTTACTTAATAGTGAATCACTAGAATCATTTGGAGTCTGGAAACTAGCTACTTGATTATTATTCTTTAATACTTTTTAAATAAAATCTAAGTAAAATACAGCATAAACTTGAAAGAAGAGGAGATTGAGTTATTGAATAGAAGCAATTGCAGGTGGAGATTTTATAAATAGAAAATATAAGGAAAGAAATTGAGTAATTCCTATAATTACTAGACTACTTACATGAATTAATAATATAAATAACAAATGTACATAAAGAAAAAATAGCTTATTCATATGTAATCATGTTAAACCTCATTAAAACCTGCAAAAATAATAATAAGCAATCCATTTCTTATTTGACAGATAAAAATCGATAATAGAATAAATATAAATAAGAAAAAAACTATGTAAGAGATATTTGATTTTATGTTGGCAAAGTAAAGCAAGGATAGTGTGAACATCTGACCTGCGTAAAAATTTTCAGTGTCCAATCATCTTATCCTGATGGTTTAGACATAACTCACATTTAATTCCCTTCAAAATTGTATTCTAGGAACAGACAACTCAACTATGTCAGATTGAAGGCTCTGTATTTGCCAGATAGGCTGGACTTGCACAATGCCTGAATCAAAAGGACACTGGCTTAAATATTTATCTCCAAAAGGCAAGCATGGTTAATACATGATTGTAATCTTTACAGACAAGTAAGAAATTCTTTTATGTTAAAAATGCATTTATTCAACAAATATGTCTTGAGTCCTTTCTCTGTGCCAAGCTCTGGAGATTCATGATGAGTTAGAAACAGACCTTGCCTCAGGGATCCCATGGCATTTCTGCATAGAAAGAAATCTAATAAACTAAGTTTAAAGTTGAAGTCTTCAAGCTTTTCTTATGAATCTAAATAAATCCTCATTCAAGTATAGGTATTACTCTTTCTGGTGGGATTTAGTTATAATATATAGGTGGTGAATTTAATAGAAGGAGATTAATAATAGGCCTGCTCTTTAAGCGACTGTGCCCTGCAAAAGTTATTGGCATCTATTCTCAAAAAGGGTAATTTGTATATAAAATTGAATTAAATTAAGAGAGACATGAATACTTTAAGTCATAGAAATTTAGGCTATATGTATATTCATTAATAATTATTTTGATATGAAATGAATCTGTCTTGCCTCTGAATATCACTATTACTGTATAGGAGTATCATGTGATAAAGTAACATGCTTGTGTGTGGGGAAAAATGCAGCATCTGCGTTCTGGCAGGAGACTGAAGGTTACAATAAAGGAATAGTTGTCATACAAAAGGTTACGTTCTAGCGTCTTTTGTTTCTAATGCTGGATGTTATTTTATCAGACATGCAGCTTTAGCTTTACTTCAGACATTTAACTTTATAATGATATTTGTAAAACACTGATAAAAAAGTGAAAAAATCTATCTGAAAGCTTTATAGGCTGACATATATCATCATTCAACATTAATACATGCATATGTTCAGTTGAATATATCTAAGATGCAAATTTGGAAGTGATATAAAAAGAAATAGGATTGCATGGGCTTCCCTGGTGGCACAGTGGTAGAGAGTCCATTGCCGGTGCAGGACACACGGGTTCATGCCCCGGTCCGGGAAGATCCCATATGCTGCAGAGCGGCTGGGCCCGTGATTCATGGCCGCTGAGCCTGTGCGTCCGGAGCCTGTGCTCCGCAACGAGGGAGGCCACAACAGTGAGAGGCCCGCGTACAGCAAAAAAAAAAAAAAAAAAAAAAAAGGATTGCATATATGATTTTGAACACCTTTGTGTTAAATGTTAAATTTTTCCTGAACTTCGAGCTAATTACTCTTTATGAAGGTATATAGAATGTGGAAAAAATATATGGTAATCCATAAGCTTGATGGATATGAAATATTGAAAACATTTATGAAGGGGTGTGCATTGAAAAACCTCTATTACTAACTTGTTACTCCTTACTAGTGGAATCTTCTAATGATTTCGTAGAATAACTCTTCCTCATTCATTCAACCTACTTAATGCCCTTAAATATAGTTTATATTGGGGGTAAATGTTTGATTTTTTTTCTCTTTAATAACCAATTTTCAAATTTCAGGATAGTGAATAAGTACCTTTTTAGCCAAATATTATATTCAAAGTATTTTGTTTCATTTCTCCATTTCCTTCTCTAATCAGTCCACTGGTCAATATTAGCCAGACTTTATGTGACTATGATGTGACGGGATATGAAGTACAAAGTACCAGCCATGAAATCTTTCTTTCCCCCTACCCAACAAAAAAATTGAACTTGAATCTGTATAAGCCTTTACTACTCATCAACAGAATATATGAGGTCTAAAGGCAAAGAGGTGAGTGTGCTCTAATTGAAAGAATTTTGGAGTTAGAACAATAAAATTCAGTGAGTAGATTTTGTTTACATCCTGATTTGGATAATCCAACTGTATAATGACTTTTTTGATGATAGGGGAAATTTGAAAATAGACTGAACATTAAATAATAGTAAGATATTATTTTTAATTTTGTTAGGTGTGAAAATGTCATTTTGATTATGAATAAAGGGTCTCCATTTATTTCTATTTAGGTATTATCGGAAACATTTAGAGAAGAAATGATAAAAGATGACACAATGTCTAGAATTTGTTTTAATATATACCAAGAGACAAATATAAAAGAAAAACGGGAGAACAGATGAAACCATTGAAGGAAAATTCTAATTGGTGTTGAAGCTTGATGTTGATTTTTTCATATTTTCATACATTTGAAAAAGTTTATATTGAAATTTAAAGAAAATAACATTAAAATAAAACTCTTTAACAACGTTAGAGCTGCATAATCATCCATTAATATATCTACTATGCAATCATGTAAATGTTGGTGATAGATATACCAAATTGAGAAAGAAAATGATAGAGAATAAATAGCAAAACTTTCGAGTGAAACAGATTTGGATGTGATTGCTTGCTTTTTATTTTTGTCTACCCAGCAACATTGGGTAAGTTCCTTAGTCTCTCAGGGTGACTGTTTCCCCTTACATAAAACAAATATAATGTTTTCTGCATGGCTAAAATAGGATAGTCTCTGAAAATGACTAATAAAATGGGTGGTGAAATGTATACTAAACTCTACAAATGTTTTCCATAGTAATTGTTTCCCATAGTTGTTGATGATGATTATAATGATGATAATGTTGAGATTGTTATCTTTCTCATTTCAGAAATCTCATTTGTTCTTGCTTTAAAAATCTGGGTTAAATGAATTTAACATTTAATCTTAACTCTATGGTATTGATATCTCCAGAAAAGAAATCATTTCACACACCTTTCCATAAGAGATAAAGGTCCCAAACAGTCCTTTTTTCAACACATGTTTAATGAGCATCAACTATATACAGGCAGATCCATACTCTAAGAGTTGGGAATAAAGCACTAAACAAGATACACAATGCTTCTGAGGTCAAATGATTAATATGCTAGTAGTAATATTGCACTAGGATTGAAAACATATAAATTCAATTATTTGAAGTATTGAAAAACATGTAATTCAATAGATTTCAATTAAAGTGTACGAATTTTAGTTATAATCTATGGAGAAGCATTGAGGGGAAAAATTTGAGTATGTTCAAATTCATACCATAATCAATATTCACAACTAAAATGAGAGATTCACCATGTTTTTCTAAATACCATAATTAACAAAACCCATTTTTTTGGTTTATTTACTTTACATTTTCTTATTACATGTTCTATTATTAATTTTCTATGTGTGCCATAAATAAATAAATACAGCAAAATATTTACAAAATATGACAAATTTTAGTTGATAAAAGTGTACCACTTTATTTTCATTATTTACCTTCTAATCTTACCTGTAATTTTCTTACAAATATTTCTCAGTGTGTTCAAAACTTAAAATACATGGAATAATTTTGAAGACATGTGCAATTTTAAGTTTGTGCATCATTTTCAAATTTCTGCAATAAAATTGTTAAATTTTTTCAGCCCAGTTTATGAGACAGCATTTCTGTAGTAACAGAGCAAGCAATTATTTAAAATCTGATCTGTGGTAAGTTTATTAAATTTTAAATGTAATCTACTATAGAATGTGACTTTATTTTTCTTCCTTTAAGTAATTTCTCCTTAACCCACCCCAATTTTTAGGAAACCATGAGATTTCCTGTTTTAAAAGAGTCACATAGTTTTTAAATTATAAACCTGAAAGAAAAATATTAAAAAACACTCTACCCTCTCATAAATATTTATTTTCAATTTACACACATTATAATCCTGACTACTAGAATATTATGAGCCCAATTGCTGTGTCTCTCTTGTATTAACTTTTATCTTTATAAGTACAATTGTTACTGTAGGTCTGTATCACTGTAGGCAACTATTTATTTTTAAATTTTAAATAAATGTCACGATGATCTCTGTGACATTACAAATCAAGGATTTTTCTGTCTTTGATGACTTCCAGGAGTCTTTGCCACAGATATTAGTAAGAGCTTTAGCCATCTGAGGAGGTAACCCTAACTTATTTTATCTGCCAGAAGCAATTTGGATCCAATTTTTCTTTTATGAAATAGTGAGTTTTGCATTATTGAACTTGTCTCATGACTAAAATTTTAAAACAAAAGCTATAGATCTCTGCATCTGTCTGCAGGTTTATGTATGTCTACGTATGTACATTGCTCCTGGGGGCCTTCAGGGATTTCCTTTCATTCCCTCTTCTGACACCAGAACTTTTAAAAGATAAACTGAGGAATATCAAAAATTTTAAGAGTTCAACTGAGCAAAAGTTTAGTCGAATCAACCATCACCTAACCAAAAGTTAGGAGCACCTTGCTTTAGTGTGGGCTTTCAAGAATGAAGAGATTATTATGAACTATACAGAATATTTGTCTTTGTCTGATTTACTTTAATTTGTATGATAATCTCTAGGCAAAGGATAAATTAGTAGTATGGGATTAACAGATACACACTACTATATATAAGTTGGACAAACAAAAAGAATTTTCCATAGAGCACAGGGAACTCTATTTAATATTTTGTAATAACTTATAATGGAAAAGAATATATATATATATATATATATATATATATATATATATATATATATATATATATATATATATATATAACTGAGTCACTTTACTGTACACCTGAAACTAACACAATATTGTAAATCAACTATACTTTAATAAAATTACAAAAAAATAGGTAGAATAATTAATTCTTAAAATATTCATTAGATGACAGGGACCAGCATTAAGCCTGAGGCTGAAGATTTAAAGGTGAATAAGGAATTCTTTGCCTTATACAGCCCACAGTCCAGTAGAGATTGTAAGACTCAAAGTGGGAGGTCACATGTGAATTAGGGGAAAATCATAGACCCGAAATCTTGCCCCATCTCTGAGGTTGTACAGCATGTGGTGCAGCTTCATGTATAAAGCTTTCTTGTGATTAGTTCACAAAAGAGTTAAGTCCTTGCCCTTTCTGAAGGTTGAAACTGTTCTGGATTCATGCATCCAAGTCCATTTCACTCTTTGCTTGAATTATTTTAGGAGGACCTCTTTCTTTCTAAACCATCTTATACTCCCAGGAAAGTATTAAAAGCCCTGCTGATGCTGGGGAGCCACAAACTCAGAGAAAAAGTAAAATAATATTTTAGTTATTGAGCACTGAATCTCTTATGAGATTTGCATACACCTTACAGCACAGATCAGCAGATCAAGTGCATACACCATGATCATGTGGGGTTTATTCCAGGAATGCAAGGATTCTTCAATATATGCAAATCAATCAACATGATACACCATATTAAAAAATTGAAGGAGAAAAAACATATGATCATCTTAATAGATGCAGAGAAAACTTTTGACACAATTCAACGCCCATTTATGATAAAAACTCTGCAGAAAGTAGGCATAGAGGGAACTTTCCTCAACATAATAAAGGCCATATATGACAAACCCACAGCCAAAATCATCCACAGTGGTGAAAAACTGAAACCATTTCGACTAAGATCAGGAACAAGACAAGGTTGCCCTCTCTCACCACTATTATTCAACATAGTTTTGGAAGTTTTAGCCACAGCAATCAGAGAAGAAAAGAAAATAAAAGGAATCCAAATCAGAAAACAAGAAGTAAAACACTTACTGCATTCAGATGACATAATAATATACACAGAGAATCTTAAAGATGCTACCAGAAAACTACTGAAGCTAATCAATGAACTTGGTAAAGTAGCAGGATACAAAATTAATGCACAGAAATCTCTGGCTAATGCTGAAAAATCTGAAAGAGAAATTAAGGAAACACTCCCATTTACCATTGCAAAAAAAGAATAAAATACCTAGGAATAAACTTACTGAAAGAGACAAAAGATGTGTATGCAGAAAATTATGACACTAATGAAAGAAATTAAAGATGATACAAACATATGGAGAGATATACCATGTTCTTGGATTGAAAAAATCAACATTGTGAAAATGACTATACTACCCAAAGCAATCTACAGATTCAATGCAATCAAACTACCAATGGCGTTTTTCACAGATTAGAACAAAATATTTCACAATTTGTATGGAAACACAAAAGACCCGGAATAGCCAAATCAATCTTGAGAAAGAAAACAGGGCTGAAGGAATCAGGATCCCAGATTTCAGACTATACAACAAAACAATATAGTTTTTGTACTGACACAAAAACAGAAATATAGATCAATGGAACAGGATAGAAAGCCCAGAGATAAACCCATGTACATATGGTAACCTTGTTTTTGATAAAGGAGGCAAGAATATACAATGGAGAAAAGACAGCCTCTTCAAAAACTGGTCCTGGGAAAACTGGACAGCTACATGTAAAAGAATGAAATTAGAACACTCCTTAACACCATACACAAAAATAAACTCCAAATGGATTAAAGACCAGGCCAGGCACTATAAAACTCTTAGAGGCAAACATAGGCAGAACACTCTATGACATAAATCACAGCAAGATCCTGTTTGACCCACCTCCTAGAGAAGTGGAGAAAAACCAAAAATAAACAAATGGGACATAAAGAAACTTAAAAGCTTTTGCACAGCAAAGGAAACCAGAAACAAGACGAAAAGACAACCCTCAGAATGGGAGAAAATATTTGCCAATGAAGCAATTGAAAAAGAATTAATCTCTAAAATATACAAGTAGCTCATGCAGCTCAATATCAAAAAAAAACAAAAAACAAGAAACAACCTAATACAGAAATGGGCAGAAGACCTAAATAGACGTTTCTCCAAAGAAGATATACAGATTGCCAGCAAACACATGAAAGGATGGTCAACATCCCTAGTTACGAGAGAAATGCAAATCAAAACTACAGTGCGGTATCACCTCACACCAGTCAGAATGGCCATTATCAAAAATATCTACAAACAATAAATGCTGGAGAGGGTGTGGAGAAAAGGGAACCCTCTTGCACTGTTGGTGGGAATGTAAATTGATACAGACACTATGGAGAACAGTATGGAGTCTCCCTAAATAACTGAAAATAGAATTACCATATGGCCCTGCAATCTCAGTACTGTGCATACACCCTGAGAAAACCACAATCCAAAAAGTTACATATACCCCAACGTTCATTACAGCACTATTTACAATAGCCAGGACATGGAAGCAACCTAAGTGTCCATCAACAGAAGAATGGATAAAGAAGATGTGGCACATATATTCAATGGAATATTACTCAGCCATAAAAGGAAACAAAATTGAGTTATTTGTAGTGAGGTGACTCTAGGTCTGTCATACAGAATGAAGTAAGTCAGAAAGAGAAAAACCAGTACTGTATGCTAACACATTTATATGGAATCTAAAAAAAAAAATGGTTCTAAAGAACCAAGGGGCAGGACAGGAATAAAGATGCACACATAGAATATGGACGTTAGGACACGGAGAGAGGGAAGCGTAAGCTGGGACAAAGTGAGAGAGTGGCATGGACATGTATACACTACCAAATGTAAAACAGATAGCTAGTGGGAAGCAGCTGCATAGCACAGAGAGATCAGCTCGGTGCTTAGTGACCATCTACAGGGCTGGGAGAGGGAGTGTGGGATGGAGATGGAAGATGGAGTGGATATGGGGATATAAGTATATGTATAACTGATTCATTCTGTTGTACAGCAGAAACTAACACAACAATATAGAGCAATTATATTCCAATAAAGATGTTGAAAAAAAATGTGTGTTAGGCATTGGTATCATAAGTCAGCAGTATTCTGGGATCAATGTAAGAGAAATGTGAAAAAAGAGAGAGTGATATTTCTTAGTTTTGCAGAGAACTCTGACCACAGTGAAGCCACCTTTTATACATCTTAGATTCTAGAGTGTTTACTGGTGGCATCAGGCAGGAGTATGGCAATCCTAAAGAGGCATTTGTCTACCAATTCATTTATGCACTAATTTAGCAAAAATTTACTGGAGCCTTAGACAATGTGCTAAGGAGTTAATTGAGTACATGGACCTTTTTATTCAAGGAAGTGTTGGACCAGACGGACAAGTAGATCAATCCTTCTAGGACGTTGTAAAAGGGAAATGCACTGTGCAATAAAGGATTATTTGGATGGGCAGTCAAGACTATTAGAGAAAATTTCTCATCTCATAGTCATAACCTGAATGTTAAACTTGAGACAAAACTAAATTTTGCCAAATATTTTTGCAAACTCCCTGTCACCATCTGCTGAATCTTTCTTTGGGTTTTTCTAAATAGGTCATGAAACTCATAAATTATTAATTTTGAAATAGAAGAAATGGACACATTTCTTAATTTGGTTTGTTAACTCTTTGTCCTTCTTATCTCTTAATTTTTTAATATTGTCTCTGATATTTCTATTGGTTGATTCTCTTTTCAGCTGGCTCTTTACAGTACACTAGGTCAAGTTTTTTGTATACCAACCAATAACTGTGAATCCTTTCTCTGATCATAATGAAAGCTCCAAAATTTTTGTCTTCACACTGGCTCAATCATTGCCTCTGCAGAACACAAACGAATCTCTATATTTTTACATAAACTTCCTTGGCACAAACATTCACAAATTCAGCTAGATTTTCTTTTTGCTTAAATGATCTTGGTAGCTGAGCTCCTCTACTGATCACCTCACAAGTGGGCAGTTTCTATAATGAAATAAAAAATTTAAATGATGTTAGTTTAAAACTCTGTGATGTGTTCTGATATACATTCCAGATGCCTGTGGTTCAGTTAGATATTTTTAGTAATGTTCTGCAAAGTTGGAAAAACATCACTCTCCGGATTTCTGAGAAACATTTATGATTTTTTCTCGTGGGCATGGTGCTAGAAGCAACTTCTAATCAGCAGGAAACAGAGGGCATGAGCAATTTATCCATTAAGTGAGTCATATAAGGTAAGCAAAAGAAAGAGAGAGTTGCTGATGCTTAAAAGTGATATTTTTACATTTTGGTCAAATACCATTCTTCATGAACTTTAAAAAAAATTATTGGAGTATAGTTGATTTACACTGCTGTGTTAGTTTCAGGTATACAGCAAAGTGAATCAGTTATATATCAGATATATATACATATATCCACTCCTTCTTAGATTATTTTCCCATGTAAGTCATTACAGAGCATTGAGTAGAGTTCCCTGTGCTATGCAGTAGGTCCTTAATAGTTATCTATTTTATATATAGTAGTGTGTATATGTCTTCATGAATGTTTTAACATATGCTAAGCTGCAAGTGTTTTGGTTCAATTGTTAGTGAAGCAAAAATGTCTCATGGAATTTTTAAAGAACTCAAAAATAGATATGAAACTTTTTCCAAGGCTACATAAAAATCACTTTTGAGTTGAGATACCAGAGTTTTAAAATCACTTTTGAAAAATGAGAAATATATTTAAATTTGCCAGTTAATATAGAAATAAGATTTAAACACCAAAAAAAAATGAAACTCAAATGTTAGAAATTGTCTAATTTTTAAGGAACTTTAAAACATAAACCTTTAAAGTATAATTCTATTTATATTGTTAACTAGTTTTCTGCATTAATTTTTTTCCAATTTTTTATTTAAAAAAATTCATATCTACTTAAGGGTTGTAAGAATAGTACATTCACCAAAGGATAACATTTTATCACATTTGCTTTGTCTTTCTCAAATATTCTACTTCGGCATGTAGCTTCAAAAAACATGCATATTCTCCTACATTACTATAATAAAATTATCACAATCAGGAAATATAAAATTGAAAAATACAATTATTTAATAATATAGTCCATATTCAAATTCTTGCAATTGTTCAATAGAATCCTTAATAGATTTTTTTGGGATCCTGAGTATATTAAGAATAACACGTTGCATTTAGTTGTTACTCACTTTAGTCTGCTAATAAAGTAAAGCTTTGTGAGTTGTTAATAAATCAAAGCCAAATTTATTACAGCTAATTGAAGTGAGGGAGAACCATCTTGACAAAATCTTAGCAGTATCTGAAAATAGTTAAGCTCAAATTTTTCCAAATCGGAAGAAAGCACCTCAATATGGATTAGTCTAATGTTTTTCTCACGAATTGATTGAGGTGAAACATTTTTGCCAGACACACTACAAAGATGATTTTTGTGTCCTCTGCTCAGAATATGGTGTCAATATTTTCCATTATTGGTGATATATGGCTTGATCATCTTGCTAAGGTGTTATATCTCAGATTTATTCATTGTACAAGTTCTTTTTAATAAGTAACCTGTGGGGACGTCTTATGAGGATATGAATATAATATTCTACATAAGTCCACTAATATTATTAGCACCCATTGATTATTTCTGTTATTACTGTGATAGATGAAAAATAGTACATTTTAATTTCTATAATTTTTTCAATATTTGTTGATTGATATTTGTCCATAAAGAAGAGATTTTCCTTTTTCTCTCTTTGCAATTATTATTATTTAACAAAAAAGAGATATTGGGTTCCGTTCTTACTGCAATGTGTTATGTTCTTATTCATGTTGATACCCAAACCATCCCACATGTGGCCAGCCTGGCTCAAGGATACTTTTGATATATTCCTAAAGCTTTTAATAGAAATTCCTCACTTTCTGTAACAAGGAGACTTTCTAGTCTTATCTTATAGATTCCCTGCTTTAGCCCTGGGATCAGCAATTCTCCCAGGGACCCAAGTTTTTCCTATCCATTTCTGTGCCATTGTCACCCACTCCTGCAGGTAGTTAGTTTCATTAGCTTCAGGTCTTCACTTCCTGTATTTTTTTTTCAAAATTTAGGCAATACCTATTAAATATTCCTTCTCATTCGTTCTTATTCAAAAAGGGCATTATAGATACTGTATTATAATTAATATTTTTTGTTTGTTTTTCACTACAAGAGCCTATCTTGGAAATCACTACATATGAGTTCACAAAAATTTACTTCATATTTTTGTGAAAGCTGTATGGTATTTCATTTTGTGGTGAAGAGTTATTTATTCAATCTTTTGCATATGGGTTATGTCTTTTAATTTTATTTTTGTAAGTGTATCTTAAGGGTAAATTCCTAAAATGGGATCATCTTGTCAAAGTGTAAATACATATGAAGTTTTGTTGGATATTGCCAGATTCTTCCCATAGAGCTAAATCTATTTTCTTTTTTTTTTAATTTTGTTGGAGTATAGTTGATTTACAATGTTGTGTTAGTTTCAGGTATACAGCATAGTGATTTTGTTATACATATACATATATTCATTCTTTTTCAGATTCTTTTCCCATATAGGTTATTACAGAATATTGAGTAGAGTTCCCTGTGCTATACAGTAGGTCCTTGTCGGTTATCTATTTTATATATAGCAGTCTGTGTATGTTAATCCCAAACTCGTAATTTATCCCTCCCCACCACATTTCCCCTTTAGTAATCATAAGTTTATTTTCTAAATCTGTGAATCTGTTTCTGTTTTGTAAATAAGTTCATTTACATCATTTTTAAAAATTAGATTCCACATATGAGTGATATCATGATATTTGTCTTTGTGTGACTTACTTCACTTAGTATAATAATCTCTAGGTCCACACACAAACTAAATCTATTTTCCATTCATAACAGCAATACATGAAAGTGCCTGTTTCCCACGTCTTCAAACAGCGTGTGTTTTCAAACTTTTGTGTTTTTGTCAATCTAGTAAATAATCCACGGGATAGTAGTATGAAGGAGGTTAATATGATTTTTTTAAAATTATGAGTGAATTTATATAATACTTACATGACTATCATTCTGTCAATGGATTTACACTGTAATTCAAGATTAGTTGAGCACAAGTTAATAAACTCTTAAAGTATTAGCCAACTCTTCTTATGCAAAGCTCTGAGAGATTCTTTCAAATTTAAAAATGTAATAATAATCAACTATAATGCCCCTGGAGGTATGCTACAGGGAATCCATAGTATTCTTTCCTCAAATAATAAAATAGTTAAAGCAATGCATTTACTCATTGTCTTTTTTTTTTTTTTTTTTTTTTTTTTTTTGTGGTACGCGGGCCTCGCACTGTTGTGGCCTCTTCCGTTGCGGAGCACAGGCTCCGGACGTGCAGGCTCAGTGGCCATGACTCACAGGCCCAGCCGCTCCGTGGCATGTGGGATCTTCCTGGACCAGGGCACGAACCCACGTCCCCTGCATTGGCAGGCAGACTCTCAACCACTGTGCCACCAGGGAAGCCCCACTCATTGCCTTTTTTATTCACCCTAGTGTATATATTTGTCAGAATATAAAACTCATAAAATTTTATCAATCATTCATTTTCTTCCTGTTTGCCTTATTTGTTTGCTTTTATTTATCAGCAACTTTTTATTTTGATATAATTTGAAATAATTTTAAGCTTAGTACTGCAAAACTAGCACAAAACCCCTATTATACTATAGAACAATCATAAAAATCAGAAATCATCACATTGTTAAATATTACTATCTAATCTACAGTCCATATTTATCTTCAATTGTCCTATTAATGTTCTTTATAGCTACTTCCTCCCTCCTAGCCCCCCAGTACATAATCTAATCCATGGTAACTCCTTATATTTAGTTATCATATTTCTTTAGTGAAATTGTTCCTCAAAATTTTATTGTGCTTTATAATCCTGGAATTTTTGAAGAGAATTGGTTAGTTACTTTGTAAAATGTTCAACTCGGGTTACCTTTGTTTATTAACTCTTTATGATTATTAGAAATTCCTGTATTTAATTATACTGCAATGCACTTAGAAAGTTGAATTACTTTTTCTTAGGAGCTAAGCTGATCTAACTTAGTCATTTATGGAAGACTTTTATTGCACTGGTTAAGTGTTCAGGCTTTGGAATCAGATAGATTTAGATTTGCATTCTACCTTTTTAAACAATTAATTGCACTCATCCTCTCCAAGCTTCAATTTCCTAATATGTAAAATAGGGAAAATGATGAATTCTCAAAAAGGTTGTTGGAAGAATTAAATGGGATAACATAGACAAAGCATTTGGTAAAGTACCTGGCACATAAACAAAGCTTCTTACAAGGTTGGGCATATTATTATGTCTACCAATGGAAAGTAACATGAAAAAAACTGACAGTCTTGTTTAGTGGCATTAAATAAATGATAGCAACAATATTCAGGAGAAGATAAAAGTGAAGTCATATTGCTTTTTTCATTTGAAGGCCTTTGAATTATTTATGTTTCCAAGTTCCAAGTGTTAGGTCTTTTTAATGTCTCATTTTTCGGCATATAGGGCTTTATGTTTAATTTTCCAAAGCAAAATATATCAGTTTATGTCTTTGATATAGTTCCTTTTGAAATGAAAATCATAAGTAAAGGAATATCTTTCTGATAGTGAAGAATTTAAAACAAGTGTTTACTAGTAATTTTGTCACTTGAAACTGTATTTACTTATATGCTATATATTACATGCTTATTTACTAATATAATAGTACTTTCTAAAGGTAGATCAAGTAGGCCCATTTAGCTACCAATGTAGCTGAATTGACAATAAAAGTAACGATTTTGATTAGGGCTGTGGGAATAGGGGTTCAATCAGAGCAGGAGAAATAGGCATTTTTAGCTTAGTGCTTGATTCAGGATAGATGACATGAATTATCTTGACCTAAGCTCTGTCTGTGTTTAGCAACCTTCCATGATCCCTTCTGGTCATTTATTCAATTTCCTGGTGATCCCCTGTCCCAGTGGTCTTAAGCTTGTAACATGTAACAGTTTTGTTACAGTTTTTCCTGCCCTGCCATATTCATATAAAATTCTCCTTTCCTCAGAGCGAAGAACTCATATACTTTTAGGGAAAGTTAATCTGTTAGTAAGGCATTCTGAATTCTTTAAATTAATTTAAGCTTTCCCTAAGTATTTCCACTTAAGAAATAATATATGCGATAATTAAAGTAAATATCTAATTGGTTATTTTCCAGGCTTTGAGTTTGGTTGATAGCTTTTGACAAGTTTGGGCCAACTTGTGTTCAGTAGTGTCCTATGGGGGCTATTGTCTCTAGGATCAGGGGTCCCCAACCCTCAGGCTGTGGCCTGGTACTGGTCTGCGGCCTGCTAGGAACCAGGCCGCACAGCAGGAGGTGAGCGGCACGCAAGAGAGTGAAGCTTCATCTGCCGCTCCCCATCGCTCCCCATTGCTTGCATTACGGCCCGAACAATCCCTGCCCCCGCCCTCAGTCCGTGGAAAAATTGTCTTGCACGAAACAGGTCTCTGGTTCCAAAAAGGTTGGGGACCACTGTCTAAGATGGTACTGTTCTTCATAGCTTCTTAACTTTTTCTAGTTTCGAAGTTCTAAGTATTGTCAGTATAGTTAGCCACAGTACTCACAAAAATTCCAGAGGCAGGAAGAACCGATGGATGAACCATGCATCGCAGGACAGGCTGCCTTCCTGGTGAAAGCATGGGTGTGTTGTGTGGGAGTTTAGGCGAAGGGCTCTGATACCAAGAGACTAAGACAGGCTGGGACCTGGGACACTTTGCTGCAATGTCTGCACCTGGACAAAATGTATCCTCAAGTAACAGAATAGAAAGAAACTATAAGGGAATAAAAATAACTGTGTTCATGCACAGTCAGGACAATTATGAACAATAAGATACAAAAATGACAAAACACAAATGCTACTTCTGAGGAACTGGCAACAAAAGCAGGGCACTGCTTGTGATCCCTGCACATAGCACCACCAAGGGGATGGCAGACCACCTAAGCCTCCCCTGTGGTCCGACCCACTGATCAACCCTTACCCTTACCCCGTTTAAGGGACCAGTTTGCATCCCTGCCCATGGGGACCAAGCAAGGGCATGTGTTACTTGTTTTGCTCCCTCGGGCTGCCTTGCTCACTCCCGGTAAAGCCTCGCCTGAATCTCTCATCTGGCCTTTTAACAATTTCTATTGACTAAGGAGTCCAAGAACCCTGATGAGTAGCAAGATTATCTGGCTCGAATATGTCTGTGGCAATCTTGCACTGGGTCATTTCAACAGAACAGAATTTTCATTTTATTCAAAAGTATGGAGGCTTGAATTAAACATACATATCTGTTTCTTATGACCTCCATCAATAAAAAATAAAGAGAATAAAAAGAAACAAAGAAATTGAAAAGAAGAAAAATTAAGCCATCGTCTCAAATATGATTAGATAGAGTGATTTGCATGCTTGCTTTTCTTTATAAGCTTCTGGTCACTTAATTTTCTCTGAAATTACATTTTTTTTTTTACATCTTTATTGGAGTATAATTGCTTTACAATGGTGTGTTAGTTTCTGCTTTATAACAAAGTGAATCAGTTACACATATACATATGTTCCCATATCTCTTCCCTCCTGCATCTCCCTCCCTCCCACCCTACCTATCCCTATCCCTCTAGGTCATCACAAAGTATCGAGCTGATCTCCCTGTGCTATGCGGCTGCTTCCCACTAGCTATCTATTTTATATCTGGTAGTATATATATGTCCATGCCACTCTCTCACATTGTCACAGCTTACCCTTCCCTCTCCCCATATCCTCAAGTCCATTCTCTAGTAGATTTGTGTCTTTATTCCCGTCTTGTCCCTAGGTTCTTCATGACCTTTTTTTTCCCCCTTTCTTTTAGACTCCATATATATGTGTTAGCATAAGGTATTTGTTTCACTCTTACTTCACTTTGTATGACAGACTCTAGGCCCATCCACCTCACTATAATTAACTCAATTTCATTTCTTTTTATGGCTGAGTAGTATTCTATTGTATATATGGGCCACATCTTCTTTATCCATACATCTGTTGATGGATACTTAGGTTGCTTCCATGTCCTGGCTATTGCAAATAGAGCTGCAGTGAACATTGTGGTACATGATTCTTTTTGAATTATGGTTTTCTCAGGGTATATGCCCAGTAGTGGAATTGCTGGGTCGTATGGTAGTTCTACTTTTAGTTTTCTAAGGAACTTCCATACTATTCTCCATAGTGGCTGTATCAGTGTACATTACCACTAACAGTGCAAGAGGGTTCCCTTTTCTCCACACCATCTCCAGCATTTATTGTTTGTAGATTTTTTGATGATGGCCATTCTGACTGGTGTGAGATGATATCTCATTGTAGTTTTGATTTGCATTTCTCTAATGTTAATGATGTTGAACATTGTTTCATGTATTTGTTGGCAATCTTTATATCTTCTTTGGACAAATGTTGATTTAGGTCTTCTGCGCAATTTTGGATTTTTTTTTTTTTTGATATTGAACTGCATGAGCTGCTTGTAAATTTTGGAGATAAATCCTTTGTCAGTTGTTTCATTTGCAAATATTTTCTCCCATTCTGAGGGTTGTCTTTTCATCTTGTTTCTGGTTTCCTTTGTTGTGCCAAAGCTTTTAAGTTTCATTAGGTGCCATTTGTTTATTTTTGTTTTTATTTCCATTTCTCTAGGAGGTCGGTAAAAAGGATCTTGCTGTGATTTATGTTATAGAGTGTTCTGCCTATGTTTTCCTCTAAGAGTTTGATAGTATCTGGCCTTACATTTAGATCTTTAATCCATTTTGAGTTTATTTTTGTGTATGGTGTTAGGGAGTGTTCTAATTTCATACTTTTACATGTACCGTTCCAATTTTCCCAGCACCACTTATTGAAGGGGCTGTCATTTCTCCACTGTATATTCTTACCTCCTTTATCAAAGATAAGGTGATCATATGTGCCTGGGTTTATCTCTGGACTTTCTATCCTGTTCCATTGATCTATATATCTGTTTCTGTGCCAGTACCATACTCTCTTGATTACTGTAGCTTTGCAGTATAGTCTGAAGTCAGGGAGCCTGATTCCTCCAGCTCCATTTTTCATTCTCAAGATTGCTTTGGCTATTCGGGGTCTTTTGTTTTTCCAAACAATTTTGAAATTTTTTCTTCTGGTTCTGTGAAAAATGCCAGTGGTAGTTTGATAGGGATTGCATTGAATCTGTAGATTGCTTTGGGTAGTAGAGTCATTTTCACAATATTGATTCTTCCAATCCAGGAGCATGGTATATCTCTCCATCTATTTGTATCATCCTTAATTTCTTTCATCAGTGTCTTATAATTTTCTGCATACAGGTCTTTTTTCTCCTTAGAAAGGTTTATTCCTAGATATTTTATTCTTTTTGTTGCAGTCATAAATGGAAGTGTTATCGTAATTTCACTTTCAGATTTTTCATCATTAGTGTGTATAAATACTAGAGATTTCTGTCCATTAATTTTGTATCCTGCTACTTTACCAAATTCATTGATTAGCTCTCATTGTTTTTTGGTAGCATCTTTAGGATTCTCTTTGTAGAGTATCATGTCATCTGCAAACAGTGACAGCTTTACTACTTCTTTTGTGATTTGGATTCATTTTATCTCTTTTTCTTCTCTGACTGCTGTGGCTAAAACTTCTTAAACTATGATGAATAATAGTGGTGAGAGTGGGCAACCTTGTCTTGTTCCTGATCTTAGTGGAAATGCTTTCAGTTTCTCACCATTGAGGATGATGTTGGCTGTGGGTTTGTCATATATGGCCTTTATAAGGTTGAGGAAAGTTCCCTCTATGACTACTTTCTGGAGGGTTTTTATCATAAATCGGTGTTGAATTTTGTTGAATGCTTTCTCTGCATCTATTGAGATGATCATATGGTTTTTCTAGTTCAATTTGTTAATATGGTGTATCACATTGATTGATTTGCATATATTGAAGTATCCTTCCATTCCTGGGATAAAACCTACTTGATCATGGTGTATGATGCTTTAAATGTGCTGTTGGATTCTGTTGGCTAGTATTTTGTGGAGGATTTTTGCATCTATGTTCATCAGTGATATTGGCCTATACTTTTCTTTCTTTGTGTCATCTTTCTCTGGTTTTGGTGTCAGGGTGATGGTGTCCTCATAGAATTAGTTTTGGAATGTTGCTCCCCCTGCTATATTTTGGAAGAGTTTGAGAAGGATAGGTGTTAGCTCTTCTCTAAATGTTTGATAGAATTTGTCTGTGAAGCCATCTGGTCCTGGGCTTTTTGTTGTTGGAAGTTTTTAAAACACAGTTTCAATTTCAGTGCTTGTGATTGGTCTGTTCATATTTTCTGTTTCTTCCTGGTTCATTCTTGGAAGGTTGTGCATTTCTAAGAATATGTCCATTTCTTCCAGGTTGTCCATTTTATTGGCATAGAGTTGCTTGTAGTAATTTCTCATGATCCTTTATATTTCTGCAGTGTCAGTTGTTACTTCCTTTTTCATTTCTAATTCTATTGATTTGAGTCTTCTCCCTTTTTGGCTTGATGAGCCTGGATAATGGTTTATTAAGTCAAAGTAGTAGCTTTTAGTTTTATTTATCTTTGCTATCGTTTCCTTCATTTCTTTTTCATTTATTTCTGATGTGATCCTTATGATTTCTTTCCTTCTGCTAACTTTGGGGGTTTTTTTGTTCTTCTTTCTCTAATTGATTTAGGTGTAAGGTTAGGTTGTTTTTTTGAGATGTTCCTTGTTTCTTAAGGTAGGATTGTATTGCTCTAAACTTTCCTCTTAGAACTGCTTTTGCTGCATCCCATAGGTTTTGGGTCATCGTGTTTCCATTGTCATTTGTTTCTAGGTATTTTTTATTTCATTTTTGATTTCTTCAGTGATCTCTTGGTCATTCAGTAGTGTATTGTTTAGCCTCCATGTGTTTGTATTTTTTACAGATTTTTTTCCTCTAATTGATATATAGTCTCATAGCGTTGTGGTCAGAAAAGATACTTGGTATGATTTCCATTTTCTTAAATTTACCAAGGCTTGATTTGTGACCCATGATATGATCAATCTTGGAGCATGTTTCACGAGCACTTGAGAAGAATGTGTATTCTGTTGTTTTTGGATGGAATGTCCTATAAATATCAATAAAGTCCATTTTGTTTAATGTATCATTTAAAGCTTGTGTTTCCTTACTTATTTTCATTTTGGATGATCTGTCCATTGGTGAAAGTGGGGTGTTAAAGTCCCCTACTATGATTGTGCTATTGTTGATTTCCCCTTTTATGGTATTTGCCTTATGTATTGAGGTGCTCCTATGTTGGGTGCATACATATTTATAATTGATATATTTTCTTCTTGGACTGATCTCTTGATCATTATGTAGTGTCCTTCTTTGTCTCTTTTAATAGTCTATGTTTTAAAGTCTATTTTGTCTGATATGGGAATTGCTACTCCAGCTTTCTTTTGATATCCATTTTCATGGAATATCATTTTCCATCCCCTCACTTTCAGTCTGTATGTGTCCCAACACTGAAGTGGGTCTCTTGTAGACACCATATATATGGGTATTGATTTTGTATCCATTCAGTCAGTCTATGTCTTTTGGTTGGAGCATTTAATCCATTTACTTTTAAGGTAATTATTGATATGTATGTTCCTATTACCATTTTCTTAATTGTTTTGGGTTTGTTATTATAGGTCTTTTCCTTCTCTTTTATTCCCTGTCTAGAGAAGTTCCTTTAGCATTTGTTGCAGAGCTGGTTTGGTGGTGCTGAATTCTCTTACTTTTTGTTTTTCTGTAAATGTTTTAATTTCTTCATCAAATATGAGTGAGATTCTTGCTAGGTAGAGTAATCTTAGTTGTAGGTTTTTCTCCTTCACCACTTTAAATATGTCCTGCCACTCCCTTCTGGCTTGCAGATTTTCTGCTGAATGCTAAGCTGTTCAACTTCTGTGGATTCCCTTGTATGTTAATTGTTCCATTTCCCTTGCTGCTTTTAATATTTTTTCTTTGTATTTAATTTTTGATAGTTTGATCAATATGTGTCTTGGGGTGTTTCTCCTTGAATTAATCCTGTATGGGACTCTTTGTGTTTCCTGGACTTGATTAACTATTTCCTTTCCAATATTAGGGAAGTTTTCAACTATAATCTCTTCAAATATTTTCTCAGTCCCTTTCTTTATCTCATCTTCTTCTGGGACCCCTATAATCTGAATGTTGGTGCATTTCAGGTTGTCCCAGAGGTCTCTGAGACTGTCCTCAATTCTTTTCATTCCTTTTGCTTTATTCTGCTCTGAAGTAGTTATTTCCACTATTTTATCTTCCAGGTCACTTATCCGTTCTTCTGCCTCAGTTATTCTGCTATTGATCCCTTCTAGAGAATTTTTAATTTCATTTATTTTGTTGTTCAACACTGTTTGTTTGCTCTTTAGTTCTTCTAGGTCCTTGTTAAATGTATCTTGTATTTTCTCTATTCTATTTTGAAGATTTTGGATCATCTTTACTATCATTATTCTGAATTCTTTTTCAGGTAGGCTGCCTATTTCCTCTTAATTTGTTAGGTCTCATGGGTTTTTGCCTTGCTTCTTCATCTACTGTGTGTTTTTTTTTTTTTTGTCTTCTCATTCTGCTTAACTTACTGTGTTTGGGGTCTCCTTTTTGCAGGTTGCATGTTGTTAGTTCCCATTGTTTTTTTGTGTCTGTCCCCAGTGGCTAAGGTTGGTTCAGTGTGTTCTTTAGTCTTCGTGATGAACGGGACTAGTGCCTGTGTTCTGGTGGATATGGCTGGATCTTGTCTTTCTGGTGGGCAGGTCCACGTCTGGTGGTGTGTTTTTGGGTGTCTGTAACCTTATTATGATTTTAGGCAGGCTCTCTGCTAATGGATGGGGTTGTTTTCCTGTCTTGGTAGTTGTTTGGCATAGGGTGTCCAGCACTGTAGCTTGCTGGTCGTTGAGTGAAGCTGAGTCTTTGTGTTGAGTTGGAGATCTCTGGGAGATTTTCACTGTTTGATATTCTGTGGAGCTGGGAGGTCTCTTGTGGACCAGTGTCCTGAACTCGGCTCTCCCACCTCAGAGGCACAGCCCTGGCGCCTGGCTGAGCACCAAGAGCCTTTCATCCACACGGCTCGGAATAAAAGGGAGAAAAGAAAGAAAGAAAGAAAGATAAAATACAATGAAGTACAATAAAATAAAGTTATTTAAATAAAAAATAATTATTAAGAAGAAAGTTTTAAAAAGTAAAAAAAAAAAAAAAAAAGTACAGACAGAACCCTAGGACAAATGGTAAAAGCAAGGCTATACAGACAAACTCACACAGAAGCATACACATACACACTGACATAAAGAGAAAAAGGGAAAAATATATACATATCTTTGCTCCCAAAGTCCACCTCCTCAATTTGGGATGATTGTTGTCTATTCAGGTATTCCACAGATGCAGGGTACATCAAGTTGCTTGTGGAGATTTAATCCGCTCCTCCTGAGGCTGGTAGAAGAGATTTCTCTTTTGGTTCTCTGTTTGCACAGCTCCTGGAATTCAGCTTTGGATCTGGACCTGCCTCTGCGTGTAGGTCGCCTGAAGTCGTCTGTTCTTCACTCATACAGGACCGGGTTAAAGGAGCCGCTGATTAGGGGGCTCTGGCTCACTGTGGCCAAGGGGAGGGAGGGGTAAAGATGTGGGGCGAGCCTGCAGCAGCAGAGGCCGGCGTGACGTTGCACCAGGCTGAGGTGCGCTGTGCGTTCTCCCGGGGAAGTTGTCCCTGGATCCCGGGACCCTGGCAGTGGTAGGCTGCACAGGCTCTCAGGAGGGGAGGTGTGGATAGTGACCTGTGCTCGCACACTGGCTTCTTGGTGGCGGCAGCAGCAGCCTTAGCATCTCATGCCCGTCCCTGGTGTCCGCACTGATATCCGTGGCTCGCGCCCATCTCTGGAGCTCCTTTAAGTAGCGCTCTTAATCCCCTCTCCTCGTGCGCCAGGAAACAAAGAGGCAAGAAAAAGTCTCTTGGCTCTTCGGCAGCTCCAGACTTTTTCCCGGTCTCCCTCCCGGGTAGCTGTGGCAGACTAGCCCCCTTCAGGCTGTGTTCACGCTGCCAACCCCAGTCTTCTCCCTGCGATCCGACCGAAGCCCGAGTCTCAGCTCCCAGCCCTGCCCACCCCGGTGGGGGAGCAGACAAGCCTCTCGGGCTGCTGAGGGCTGGTCGGCACCGATCCTCTGTGAGGGAATCTCTCCGCTTTGCCCTCTGCACCCCTGTTGCTGCGCTCTCCTCCGCGGCTCCAAAGCTTCCCCTTCACCACCAGCAGTCTCCGCCCGTGAAGGGGCTTCCTAGTGTGTGGAAACCTTTCCTCCTTCAAGGCTCCCTCCCAGAGGTGCAGGTCCCTTCCCTGTTCTTTTGTCTCTATTTTTTCTTTTTTCTTTTGCCCTACCCAGGTACGTGGGGAGTTTCTTGCCTTTTGGGAGGTCTGAGGTCTTCTGCCAGTGTTCAGTGGGTGTTCTGTAGGAGTTGTTCCACATGTAGATTTATTTCTGATGTATTTGTGGAGAGAAAGGTGATCTCTGTATCTTACTCTTCTGCCATCTTGAAGCTCCTCCTACATTTTTGCTTTTTATACATAGTGTTATTAATTGTTCATATCTATTTGCAATAGCTGTAAAGTCGCTTTTGCAAAAATAATCATGTGAATGGTTTATAATTTTGATACGATTTCCTTTTAGAATTCAGATTTTTTTTTCCCCTAGGAATCTATTACATTTTACAAATACCAGTGTACATTATTTCTCACGTACTAGGATCTGTCTTGTCTTTGAAATTGAGATTTGATGTTCAGATACATTGATGTTCAGATACACTGATAAGTGGCCAGGACATTTGAAAGAACTTGGAGATTATTGCAGAAGTGTCCTAATGGTGAGGCATTCATATATCAGAGATATTCTTTCATTTAAAACTTAGAAACCTTGTATTGTTATCTAAATAATTTTCCCACATAATAATTCCTTTAAAAAATTGTAATTGCTCTAAGTTTTACTACTGATTTTAGTCATTTGTGTGATTGTAACTATGACTGATGCATTTTAATGTTGCAATTGCCACGCAATTTTCTATGATTATATCCATGACTGGTGTTCTTTATGGTACAATTGTTGTGTGGTAATGGTCTGATTATATTGCTATTAAGATTTTTACATAACTTTCTCTCAGGACACATTTGAAAAATAGAGGTTTTATTTCTAGAATCATAAGCTCCTGTTTGGATCATTTCCATATTATAATATGGAAAATGTTATTTAGAAATTTATATTATTAAATTTAACTTCTTAAAATGAACTCAGATAAAAGTCTAATGACAAAGACTGAAAAGGAGTGACCAGAATATTTGGGAAAAATCTCGCAATGAGAAGCACTAGGAAGGACCAGGGAAGAAAGAGGAATTAACCAAATGGCAAAGAGAAAGGTCAGTTAAAGTAACTCCTTAGAAGTGTCTCCTGCATCTGGCACAGCAACACTGACCACACTGAGAACAGATTCAGTGGAGTTGTGGGAACAGAAACCATGTGGAAACATAAGTAGGAATCAAGGGAGATAAGGAAAGTCACACAATATGGAAACTTTTCTTTCCCCTTGGGGACTAATTGTGCAGAAAAGGAGAAAGATAATATAATATATAGAGAAAAATAAAACAATTTTTTCGTTTGTTTTGTTTTGTTAACACGGCAGAGATTATTATACCCTGAAGGTAAGAAAACAAAGGAAATGAATAAAAATACTGAGGAAAAGAGTTTCTGAAAAGATTCAGAGTTTTATCAAAGTTCAAAGTAATTTTTGAGCAGGTAACTTGGTACTTCTCTCACTGAGACATAAAAATAGGAGGTAAGGTAGTAAATGAAGATAAATTCACTTGTCGTGGAGGTAGGAAGTCGAAGGAATTTCTGCTACTTGGTTTCTATATTTGCTATAATTTAAGAAGATATATTTTCTCTACCAAGGAAGGGCATGAGGGTGGGTATGGGCATGGGAATGGAGTGGAGAAATAGAAGAGTTAAAGAGTTGGAGATCCTGCTAGGTAGAAAGGCTAATGGAGTTTACAGGTTAGAACAATAGGATTGTTGACTGAACTTGAGCAGAGGAAATTTGTTTTGTCACAGAGGTATGATTTTTCCCAGCAATGCTTAATTGTTTGCATATAAAAGCAGGGAAAGCAAATGTTTGGAGTGATTTTCTAATGGTGATTTACAGATGCAGTGTAGTGGAAGGACAAGAAAACAAAGTGGTTGTAGGTTGTGGGTGGAGAGTTCTTGAAAGTGAGGGACCACAATGTCTGGTTCAAACAGGGGTAAAAATGCGTTCACTAGGAGACTGATGACACAGAGTAGATGAGATGCCAAAGTTCCAGGGTCTTGATGAAATTCAACAAATTGTATAGTGAGACTATGAAAGGAAAAGTGCTAACAGGGTAAATATTTTTAAATTAAAAAAATAAGATTTTCAATGCAAAGGTTTTGAAAATAGTGTTATTTGGCAGGATAACAAAAGAATTGATTTTAAGATCAACAGCATTGTTTATAATTATTTTAACTAACTTATTTACTCTTTGAAATTTAAAAGATGTCTGAACTATAACTCAATTAATTTTGGTTAGTCGTTCTCAAGAGTGCTTCTCTTTTTTACAAAATTTCTATTGAAATATAGTCGACTTACAATGTTGTGTTAGTTTCAGGTGTACAGCAAAGTGATTCATATATATTATATATATATATATATATATATATATATATATATATAGTATTTTTTTACATTCTCTTCCATTATTGGTTATTACAAAATATTGAGTATAGTTCCCTGTGCTATACAGTAAGTCCTTATTGGTTATCTATTTTATGCATAGTAGCATGTATATTTTAATCCCAAGATCCTAATTTATCCCTCCCCCCAACAATGTCTCTCTTTTGAGGGAGATATTTCTTTGACTAACCCATCTCCAGCAGTGATATACAGCCTTCACTGAAAATTGCTAATTGCCATCATCAAGAGAGGTTAGAAATGTGTCGTCTAGGATGGTAGTTACTAACCACAAGAAGCTATTGAGCACTTCAATGTGGGTAATGCAAAGGAGGAAATGAATTTAAAATTTTATTTAATTTCAATTTTAATTTAAAAAGTGAAACCTTCTAACGCTTTTTACCTTTAATATTTCTCATTGCTTTAGTAGGACAACATTTCACTTTAACCACTGCATCCACATTGTTGTGCTGAAGTGAGTGTGACGGGTATATCATTGCTAGTATCTCATGAATACTTTTTATATTGATTAAATGTGTAAATGATAATATTTTGGATATACTGGGTTAAATGAAAATTTATTATGAAAACTAATTTCACCTGTTTATTTTCTACTCTTTGAAATTTGGTTACTAAAAGGTTGAAAATTACATATGTGGTTTGTGTTATATGTCTATTGATCATAGCTGTGTTTTGGAAATTAAAAACAATAAAAATTTCTTCTTAAAATTAAAAATATGTGAAGAGAGAATATGATCATATACTTTTCTTTATGTATAGGAAAGTTAACATCTTGAAAAATAAAATTGACAAGATGGCAGAAGTAGATCAGAAGAAGAAGAGGACCTTGGGTCAGTTCACCTCCCATGGTGTGGACCTCGACCCTCAGCTGGACATGTCCTGGGAACAGCTGATACAGCTGAAGCACCCAGGAAGGCCAAGAAAATGATGGTGCCCATGGAGAAGCTCTAGGTGATAGAGACACACCTGTGGGATGGGGTCATCCTGTCCAAGAGGGTGAGCAACACTGTGAGTGTCTACAATGGCAAGACCTCAACCAAATGGAAATCAAGCATGTGATGACTGGCCACTTCCTGGGTGAGTTCTCCATCACCTACAGACTGGGACCACAGCCAGTCAGCACCAGGACCACACTCCTTCTGCTTCATCCCCCTCAAGTAGACTGTGCTCATCCATAAAGGCACAGATTATCATCCTCTCTTTTTTCTCCCTCTCTCTCTCTCTTTAGGGTTTTACAAATATTTTGTTTATATTAATGAAGGTAGTACTGACAATATCTATTTAAAACCCATATTCCAGGCCAAAAAATACAAATAACATCGATAAGAGCAGTGTTCAGGTGTATACACAATTCAGCATGAATAACTTTATTACTATAATGAAAATTAGAACTTTTCTTGAATGTTCTGACCAGATTTTAATCTTAAAATGCTTTCTCTTCAGTAAGACCATCCTTGGAGTCAGTCGTTACTCTCACTGTATCTCTCATCTCTGCTCCAACCTGATGTTCCTTTTCTTTCGATTTGGATGCTCAGAATTTAGAATTTGAGAATATTTTACCATCTCAAGGATTTCCCTTGTTAAATTTTATTAGTGCATTTAGGAGACAAATCTAATTGTTTAAAATTATTATATATTAGTAAGAAAATTAAAATTAAAGCAATAATGAGAGACCAATTTTCCAAAGAGCAGGGAAAACCACTGAGTTGGGTCCTGACATTTGCAGGCTGCTTTCCTTTTACCCCATTTTCCCTGAAGGACACTTACTTATTCTTGGTGGGGTGGAGAGACAAAGTAGGCAGAGAGAAGCCTGAAAGGCAGGGAAGTCAGGAGAACTTTAAACAATTTTTCAAATCTAGAGAGACAAAAATTAGAGTTTGGTTCAACAAAACACCTAGATTTGAGGAATATCAAGATCACAGACAGAAGGGCGGCACAGAGAAGTGAAGCAAGTATTCCAGTGTTTCTTTTGAGACGTTTACTGTTTCTAAGCTTCTCAGGAGAAATGGCTAAAGTTCAGATACCTCAGTATCATTGAACTCCCATCTTTTTTTTTTAAAAAAAGAAGTATAGTTGATTTATAATGTTGTATTAGTTTCAGATATACAGCAAAGTGATTCAGGTATATATATATATCTATATATATCTATATATATCTATGTGTGTGTGTGTGTGTGTATGTGTGTGTGTGTGTGTATGTATACATGCATGTATATACTTTTCAGATTCTTTTCCATTATAGGTTATAAATTCCCATCTTTTTATCCACAGTCCAGCAATAATGCTTCACTTTGTTTATGTCCCTCTCTCCACTCTGAATTTGGTAAGTGCCTGCCTATAAAAAGAGGGAGATTTCTGTGTTTTCTTCCATTGTCTTTTTCTCAAGAATCACAGCCCTGCATTGTGTGTTTTCGCAATATCTGAAAAGAGTTGTTTCATGCTTTTCCAGTGTTCTTGCTTTTTATGGTGAGAAGGCAAATCCAGTACCAAAGCAAGTTCTCTCATGGTTAGAAGTAGAAATCATTTTTAATCTAAAAGTTCATAATTAAATAATTTCTTATGTGATAGTAATAAAGCATCTTTGAAAAAATTCTGTTAATTTCTTTAGATTATCTATTTAGAAATTATCATAATATTGCATTACTTTGGTCACTGAAATTTCAGCTCCCAATTTGATTTATGGTAAATCGCCATAATATCAATAGGTGAATTCAGATTAAGTATCAAGGGCAGATTATTAATGAGTATCAGTAAATACTGTGAATAGAAACATTTCAAAAAGAGTTTTTTAAAATACCTGGATCAGTTGCCATCTTTATTTTGCCTATTTTAATTGAAATATTTATTTATTATTTGATTTAATTTTTATATTTTAATATAAATATGTATATATATACATTTGTATGTGAACCTAATTCAGAACACAAAGAACATGCATTGCCTGGTGTTTTTCATACCTCTCTTCCAACACCTTGCAGCAAGGTACCCAGAGCAGAGGAACAAAGTGTGTGAGAGGTGGGATCCAAGATTTAGAATTACTGAAAATGTAAGCATGTGTTGCAGACGAATAAAAGGAGACTCAGAGAGAAATTAATGATTGTCCCAAGGTATAACATATGTCAAATACATTTTTCTGGAACCGAACTCAAAAACTCATCTGAAAATGACCCAGGCATCAGTAAGTATCCCTGTCCATATGCAAATCCCAAACTGTTGGCATCTCCATCCAGAATGTAAACATGGTGGGCTACCTGAACAATTATACCAGTTCTTCATCCTCAATGTCAACATTCTGTTACTACCTAGCACTGATAAATTTGATGATGGGAACTATTAATTTAGTCAAATGGAGGTTACAACTTTGTAAGAATGAAGAAAAATGATGAAGACTAAGTTTAAAGGGCACTTGTGTCTTATTAATTACTAATTTTTAATCTATTCTCCAATGAAGCAAATTTCAGAAAGCATTATGTATGCTAGAGGAAGTGATTTATTGCCTAAAATCTTCTCAAGAATTCACTAAAATGGGATAAAATATTCTGAAATTCAATGAAAATTGTTCTGATATGTACCGCTACCATGTTATTTTTGTAAAAACAATGATGTCTAATTTAGATTTCTATGATTTACTGCAAGAATTGTAAGGTAACAAAGATGCTTAAATTAACAGCTCTGCACTTTTGGTGGTTAAAACTAAAAGAAGCATTAAAAATATAACTGGCCTTCTAATCTAAGATTCATAAAAATGGCATCAGCAATAAAGTGCAATGTATAATTATATTTTTTCCCTGGGGTGTTTACATTATTTTTTCTCATTGTCTTGCTTTTGAAAACAATTCTGGGCATCACATTAAAGTATTTAACTGTTATGCTAGCATTTTTAAAACATCCGACATCACAAAAATAATTGTTTTAACATCTGTTTCTTTTCACTTGAAATCCCGAGTTTCCTAGATCATCTATAAAATATCACAGGTTTGGAGGTAATTCAAATTTACTACTCTTCACTTTGAATTTATATGCTTTTTAAACTACATTACTTTTTAATAAACGCATTTTAAAACCACATCTAAATTTGAAAATTAAAAGAAATTTGCCCTTCTTTAGATCATACCTATCCATTAGACACATTTCAAGTCCCCCCTCCCTTCTTCGAGTGTTCTCTGTTTTTCTTCTTCTTATCCTACACAGATCTTCCCTTGTTCTAAATTCCTATATCATGTTTCCTCTGTGCCATTTCGCATAGTCTCATGTACTCTTCATTTTTATATGGTGGGAAGCCAACTACACTTTAAGATCCTTGAGGATGAATACCTTATTCTACTATTTCCCTCTAGCACAGTATCAGAAATAGAGTGAGTGTTCCAAAAATACTTGATTATTTTCAGTTGGTTTTGAGTAACAAAAGTATCTCCTGGTACCTGAGTTATTGGTAAGAACTATGTGGTCTTCAAAGTATATATTGAGGAATCAAAGGCAATAATCAGGGTCAGTTAGCTGTGTCTCACAGCTAAACTCTTTTGAATAATTTTTAAAATAACTTACTTAGAAAACTCATAAGTTGATGAGTTCTGGGATGGTTGGTCCTCAGTGTTACCATAATTGAGGTATCGTGGTCTCTTGGAGGCCCCTCATGGACTCCTTGATTTCTACTCCTATCTGTAACACTATTGTCAAATACATATCTCAAACTTTCTGAGATATTTTTTCAGTGTGGGGACTGAGAGGTAGTTTTATTATAGCACATTATATTATCACATATGATGAAACAAAAATGTCAGTGCTTGGGGAATACTTATAAAGACAAAAATGCCCAAAAGAATCAAAAGAAGATAGGAATTTAGAGCAAAAATACGACAAGAGGCATAGCACCCTCTTTGTTCTTAGATATTTAAAAAAATTGAATTAAAAATAAGGTTTAGATACGGAAATATGTGGGAATCTACAAATTACCAATAGTATTCCTTAATCACTACCATTTTCAGCTTTGTCTTTCATAAATATTCTAAGAAAAGCATTTGGAGAAAACATCTTTGAATACCCAACTGTTTTGTTTTTTTATATTCAGCTGAATATATTTGGTTTAATTTTGCAGATACAATTTTGATAAATTTATTTTGTAAACAGAGAACATAGCAAGATTTATTTCTAAATTCTACACCCAAAAGTTCACTGTGCAGGTTTTGTTTAGTTAATAATTTCTTTTGAAAAGGAGAAGAAAAGACATTGACTAGTTAAACTGATAATGGAGTTTAAAGATTCCTTCATTCTAAGATAGCTGCTCTTTTCTCAGGATTGCATTCTCCAGCTCAATAACAAGTACAGAACCCTTTCTGTGCTCTTTGCCAAGGAGTATTTTCAACTGGGAGAGTTTGCTCTATTTCTTCTTTGTAAAAATATTGAAAATACTTGTCTTATGGAATACCATCATTTTCCCTTATAGAGAGCACAGTTCGTGCACTTGATGAATAACCTATTGACTTGAGAAATGCTTTGTTTTCCAGAGAATCTGAACTCATAGGACAACCAGCAAATATAATTTAAATGAAATTCCACAGCAATATAACCTTCTTTCTGTGCACACACGTATGGCATCTGGTTTCCATGGTTACTTGTTACTAGTCCTCTGCTCTCTGTGGTCTGTGCAGAGCTGGATGAGAGATCAAGCCTAGAGTGTCATTATAATGAGGCAGAAACTGAGAATAATTCTTTTTTTTTAATAATTAATTTATTTATTATTTTTGGCTGTCTTGGTTCTTCGTTTCTGTGCGAGGGCTTTCTCTAGTTGCGGCAAGTGGGGGCCACTCTTCATCGCGGTGCGTGGGCCTCTCACCATCATGGCCTCTCTTGCTGCAGAGCACAGTCTCCAGACGTGCAGGCTCAGTAGCTGTGGCTCACGGGCCCAGTTGCTCCACGGCATGTGGGATCTTCCCAGACCAGGGCTCGAACCCGTGTGCCCTGCATTGGCAGGCAGATTCTCAACCACTGCGCCACCAGGGAAGCCAGAGAATAATTCTTTAGTTCATGGCCATGTAGCAGGTTAGAACACATAATTTTAAGTTTACAATTATTATAAAACTACCATAGGAGCTCCGCTCCCCCCATCTCTACTGCTTATTCAGTAATGTTAAAGGGACAAGAATGAAAAGAAAAGAAAGACTTGAAAGTATAACTAATATATTGATTATCTATCTATCCACTGTGTATGACTAAAATAATGTACTCCTTTAAAAAGTTGGATTTTTTAAAAAGTGTAGAATAGTTTAAGTACAATATTATAGTTTGTGTGTGTGCATATTTGTGTATCTTAAAAGAAAATCCAAGTTTACAAATGTGTAATTTTACCTAAGGTAAACTCAACAAATAGAAAAATTGAAACTCTTAGGAGAAAAGTTGTTCCCAGGATTCTATATTCAAGGATAGCTCTGATCCATTTTATTCATGGAAATTATTTAATTTTTCTTGGGAAGCAATAATATAATATGGATTTGGAATAGTGTTTCAAAAAATCAAGCTATACCTTGAAAATTATGTTTTGGTTCTGTATATGCTATCTGTGTAAAGTTAAAAAACGTTTGATATATCTTTAGTTTAATTTGGCATCTGAATAGGAACAATGATGTAATTGTTACCTCCAGATCACTTCCAAAAATGTCAAGATTGTTACACAGAAATATGACTGAGGGAACTAAAGATAGAACTCTTTGATAATAAACCTTTGATAGATAACCTAAATAGGATACACTTCAAGAAACTGAGAAGTAGCCCTTATCATTATGACCTGCTGGATAATAGAAATATATTCTGTTCTTTTACCATTATTTTCTAAGTGTTCTTTTTTACACAGGATCTGTACCAATAAGAAAATTGAATGCTCTCCTTTTACTTCAAAGGTATGGCTTTTTGAAAAGGGAAGAATATAATCCTTTCCATCTTACAACTTCTAGAGCGCCAAATCCCTACAAATGAAAGATACAGGCAAAACTAGAGATGCTTGGAAAACTGCATTTCTATATCATATTTATTCAAGGAATCCATTAATTTAGAGTTTTCCATGGCACAAAAAAGTAAAGAGTTTTAAGACATTAGGCAAGGAAATAGATTATTCCACATATATCTAATGGAATAACACTAGAACAGGTGCCCTAATCTGAGGTCCAAATTCAGGAGATTCAGGAAATTAGCTGGGGAAAAAGAAAACTTTATTTTCATTAATACGAAAGTGAAATGTAACATTCCTAACAAGTATGAATATAAACAATAAACCAATTTATTAACATAACTTATGACTTTCTCCCCAAAATAAGTCATTAATATTATGATATCTTATTTCAATGGCTTCAGGTGTCTCAAAATATCTTTTATGCTCATGCAAACTTTAGATTTATGGCAGTTATGGGACCTTTCAATAGGTGTTGGTGTTAACGACGAATACCAATAACAAAAAAGAACATATGTTGGTATGTATTTTATTTTTTATAGAATGCTATCTGATTTTAATATAATTTTTTCATTGGAATTTACTTTTTAAACATTTCCTTATGGTTCAATATATGGCACAGTTTTTACACAATTTTATACAATATTTTTACAGAATATTATTACATTATTGTTATACCATTTTATAGATGAGGAATCAGAGCCTTATGGAAATTATATTTCCTGAGTAAGGGTGCATAGTTTATAGATGACGAGGTTGTAATTTGATCACTGTTCTCTCTGATTCCAAAGTTTATTCCTTAACCAGTATATTAGTTTTCTATTGCTGCTGTAACAAATTACCACAAACTTGGCACTATCAAAAACACAAATGTACTATCTTATTGTTTGGGAGGTCAGAAGTTCAAAATAGGTTTCATTTGGCTAAAATCAAGGTGTTGACAGAGCTGTGTTTTTCCTAGAAGTTCTAGTGGACAATTCATTTCCTTCCATTTTCCAGCTTCTAGAGGAATGCAGTAGCATTCCTTAGTACATGGCTCCTTTCCATCTGTGGAAAGGAGATGACCTTCTGAGTATTTCTCATACAGCATTGCCCTGATACTCTTCTGCCTCCCTGCACCTTTTAAAAGGACCCTTCTGATTACATTTGGCACACTCAGATAATCCAGTATAATTTCACTATTTTAAAGTCAAGGAATTATATCTGCAACCTTAATTTCTCTTGCCATATTACATAATATACTCACAGGTTCTGGAGATTAGGATGTGGGCGTTTTTGGGGGGCCTGCCACAGTTAGTGTGCTTAAAATGTTACTCTTCCAAGTACTGCCTCTTTGAAATGTAAAATGTGCAATTCTGATGAGAAAAAATGTAGAGAGAAATAAGAAATGAAAATATTTAAATAAATAAATTAAAACTATGTTTATATTGTTTGGGTAAGGTTCTTATCAGAAGACACTGTAGCTTATTTAACTAGAAAAGAATTTATTGTGAGATATATCTTGCTCACAGAACATTTAGGAGGGCTGCAACAATACAACCAAACAGAATTGTCCCAGAGAGCTACTTTATCTTTCTGGTGTAGAAGCTGCCTGCAGTTACTGCTGGCTCCAAATCATGCTACTGTGTTTCTTTTCACTCTGGTTTATTAGTTTTCTTGATCTAGCATTTCAAAATGCCACAGACAGGATGCATTAAACAACAGAAACTGATTTATCACAGCTCAGCAGGCTAGGGAAGTCCAAGGTCAAGGTGTCAGCATATTCAGGTCCTGGTGAGGTTTTTTTCCTTGCTTGTAGAGGTGGATGTCACTTCTTATGGACACTAGTCTGATTGGATTGAGTTCTCACCATTATGACCTCATTTAACCTTAATTATTTCTTTAAGGGCCCCATCTCCAAATACTGCCACATTTGGGAGTTAGGGCTTCAACATACGAATTTTTGAAGAAGAGGTCACAAACATTCAGTCCGTAACATTTTAGTAATATGGGGTTTCCATGTCTGATCTGGGTTATCATTCAACTAACTTCTAAACATAAGAATCCTATGGGTACTTTGGAAGAGCTGAAGTCTAGTAGCACCCTAGTGACACAGATGTGAAGAAATATCGTGCTTGTATTTATTTGTTTTTCAGAAAGTGAGATTCACTTGTGGAAAACTATCAATCTGTATGACAGATGTTCAAAATATGTAGGTAACCACCGAAGACAGAAAGTGCATGAAAGTAGATACAGAAGAAATATGAAAATAAATGTATTCTGTAAAAGTCTCATTAATTTCAAGGTGTTTTTTGTGAGATAGATGAATCAGCAAGAAATTATCAAAGTTGACTAAAGTCATTATAGAAAACTTGATAAAGCTGAAGTAAATGAGACTATTATCCTATCCCCTAAAAGAGTGGATGCAAGTCATTTTATAAGACAGTTTTTTCAAATCCTCAAGAAACAGATAATTTTCAGCCTACTTAAATGTTTCCAGAACATAAGGAAGAAAAGCTATGCTGCAATGCTGGTAATAAGACCTAACAAAGAGTAAGAAAGAAAATATCAATCTCAATTATGAATATAGATGCAAAAATAGCAAGTAAATAAACAGCAAATGATACCCAGCTGTATTTAAAGAACTTAATCCATCATGGCCAGTGGGGTTTATTTCATGAATGCAAGAATAGATCAATACTAGGAAATTTATTAATCAAATACTTCATTTTAACAGATCTAAATAGAAATATATTTAACTATCTACATGTGAAATTTGACTGACTATAATTATAATTTCTGCCTCAAAAGACTAGAATTTTTGCCTTGATCCAATAAAACTATATACAGTATATATCTCAGACTCAAAATCTGCATTATGCTTCATGTTTAACTTTAATCTGTTTAATTGGTTACTTCAGTTAGCACAAATTAAAAGATACAAATATTCTGAAACAGAGGCAGTGATTCTGTTATTTACAGATGAATTATCTATGTATCTTTGGCAGCAGAATCATCAGAAAAACTAAAGGAACACATGTAGCATCATGTAGCATATATAATGATGAGCTGTGTTTGAGGTTTGACATCCAGCTGGGCCATTTGTTGCCTTGGACAATTGTTTAACATTGGACACTAGTTCAACTTCTCTAAATCTCATTTTGTATAGGTTAAAATGGACATGTTACTTGTGCTTATCCTTCATTTTGAGAAAGTTAAATGACATGATATACCTCAAAAACTAATCATGAGGTTGGCACAGTGTGAGCACTGGGGTTATTATTATTTTATTATTAATATATTGTCATTATTATTATTATTATTGTCAGGATACATAGAATAAGAGTTAAATATAAAGTAGATATAAAAGAATCATTAAATTCCTTATATACCAACAATATCTAGTCTGAATTTAAAAAAAATCAAATTCAACTTCCTTTGTTTTACTTATGAAAACGTGAAAGTTGTCATCATTATATCATCAGAAAAGCAATCCCATGAATTTTATATTAATGCATGTAGAAAAAGAATCTAAGAGAAAACAGAATAATAACAAAAAAGGTACCTCATTGACTTGAAAGACTCAGTTGACTAAAATGATGACTTTCAATTGATATCTACAAATTTGTGGAGAATTGGGATGACTAATTGACTTTAGGAAGTAATGCTAAGTGTATTTGTAGTGGTATCATCACTAACATTGTTGAAGAATAAGGAATCACATACAATCTCTGGGACCTCCTAGCCCATTCCATTGATTCTCCAGGGCTAGGAGAATGTGAATACCTCTCTCAAGTACAAATCAATTTCCTGTTGTGATTTTATATGAGTAAACAATATGTAAGCATATCAGAAGGAAGTCCAGTACAAATATCTCTACCATTTACTCTGTGACTTTCCTTTAATTTCATATATATGTTACTTCATGGCTATATTGATTTTATTAATTTTATTCTTCCTGATTCAACAGTTCTAAATGAATAAAAATTACCTCTAATTCTTTCATTTAACCAGTAATTCATTCATATAACAAATATTTACTGAGTACCCACTCCATGTCTGGCACCATACTAGATGATTAGAATACATTAGTGAACAAAAATGGTTTTCTGCATCTTATAATCCAGTGGTAATTTCCTTCTATTGCAGCTGTATTATTCCTGGGACTATGTGGATTAAAAAATAAATTATGGCATATCTGAAAATCTCTCATCAAAAGAAGTCAATATTACTTTGCCAGTAGAAGTCACATTTTAAATGTCTTTCCCATATATTTTATACCATAAAACTGAAGCAGCCTAAATGTCCATTGACAGATGAATGGATAAAGAAGATGTGATACATATATACAATGGAATATTACTCAGCCATTGAAAAGAATGACATAAGGCCATTTGCAGAAACATGGATAAACCTGGAGATAATCATACTAAGTGAAGTGAGACAAATACAAATATATTATATTGATTATATCCAGAATATTAAAAAAATGATACAAATGAACTTATTTACAAAACAGACACAGACTCACATACTTAGAAAAAAAACTATGGCTACCAGGGGTGAAGGGTTGGGGGGTAGGGGTAGAATGGGAGTATGTGATTGACATGTACATACTGCTATATTTAAAATAGATAACCAACAAGGACCTACTGTATAACACAGGGAACATTGCTCAATATTCTGTAATAACCTAAATGGAAAAATAATTTGAAAAAGAACAGTTACATGTATATGTATAATGGAATCACTTTGCTGTACACCTGAAACTAAGGTAAGATTGTTAATCAATGATGCTTCAATATAAAATAAAATTTTAAAAATTAAAAAAAGCAAACAAACAAACCAGTGCATTACCTGTGTCAGAATCAACTTAGCAGATTCAACCATAGATCTGTATCTCCAAGACCATTTTTTCATATACTAATTATAATATTTATAACATTTTTTTCTGTAATAAATATCCTTTGTCTCTTGACAAGCTTTAAATCTTCTCTCCACTATAACAAAGTAAATATTTCATTCAACAGATATTTTGAATAGGTATGATTGTGTTACATCTTATTTAGAGAAGAGATTTATCTAGAAACCCATTTCTTACCGATCTTACAGTTGAGTGTGTGAGATTGTCCTCAAATGATGAACTTTAATATAAATAAGGGAACTTAGGGGAAGAGAAAAAAAAGGAAAGCAAAACAAAACAAATAAAGGCTAAGAGCATCATCATAAAGCTCAACCTTGAAAAAATGGGCAAATGTTAATAGGTAGATAAGGAGTGAAGGAGGAAAGAGAAGTCCAGTGTGAGAGAACGGGATAATTAAAGTCATAGAGGTGTAAGAGTGAACATATATTTGAACATTAAACAATGTTTAGAATTCCAAGTGGCTGGAAAATAGGGTACATGGCAGGAGCAGCAAGAAATACATCTGCAAATGTGTTATGGTGAAGAGCCTTAAATACTAAGGATAAGGAGTTTAAAATCTTATCCTTACAAGAAATAGAATATGGTAAAAATTTTTGACGGACAAAGATCTAACTTGTACTTCAGTTTAATGATGGTTGACAATTTGGGAGAAGGTAGAAATTAAAGATATAAAGACCCAGTTAGTAAGCTATCACCATGGTTCATTTGAGATGTGACATGGATCTGAACTACAGTATTAGAAGAAGAATGGAAAGGAAATAGAACAAACAGATTGGACTTGGATGATAGGAAGAACTGGATATGACTTCATTGTTGTCCAGAATGACTTGTGAGGGAGGAGATGTCATTAACCAGTAAAAAGAGCATAAGTTAAAAAGGAATTTTGGGTGTAAAGAAAACTCTCTCCTTACTTTTAGCTTTGGTTATGTTTAATTTTTTGATGTGGGAGGAGTTTAATGTGGAAATACAAGCTGACGATTGTATGTTAGAGTTAAGACAAATATTCAAAACACTACCTTATACATACCTTAATATTTTGAATATTAGTGACATTAGCTATACTTCTTATAATGTTACTTATAATTACAAAATATGGGGGCTTCCCTGGTGGTGCAGTGGTTGAGAGTCCGCCTGCCGATGCAGGGGACACGGGTTCGTGCCTCGGTCTGGGAAGATCCCACGTGCTGTGGAGTGGCTGGGCCCCTGAGCCATGGCCGCTGAGCCTGCACGTCCGGAGTCTGTGCTACACAAAGAGAGAGGCCACAACAGTGAGAGGCCTGCATACCGCAAAAAACAAAAACAAACAAACAAACAAAAAAACCCAAAATATGTTATATATTGGTAAGGAATCCAATATGTAAATATTCACAATCTCATCATTGGCTGTGTTGGGTTTGTGTTAAGTTTTAAGTAATTGTTAGAAGGGAATTGAAGAAAGAGAGAAAAGTTAGTGAAGAAGGAAAATTAATAAAATTAATATTCAGTACTACCCAAAGAGAATACTGAATTACTTTTACTCTTTTCACTTAAATTATTAATAGAAACACAGATTTTCAAAGATCACTAAAATATGTCATTAAGATACCATACACAAATAATCAGTGGTCTATGTTCTCCAAGGGAAGGACCCATAGACTTGTTTGACTATCAAGGAAGCAGATTTTAGATTAATGTATTTCAAGCTTTAATTCATAAAAATCTAATTCACTTTAGTCTTAAGATGCACATTCTGATATATAGGTCTGGAGTGGGATCCAGTATTCGACATTTCTAACAAATGTCAGATGATGCTGAAGCTGCTGGTCGAGATTTACAGTGTGAACTTTGTGGGAGAAGAGGCAAATTTGATGATTTAAAATTCCCCAAAGAATGTTCTAGCAATCCACAGAAAAAAGTAAGCTGTGGGACTTTTTGTATTAAATTATTGAATTCAGTTTTCATACCTAGTTTGATATGATTCAGATTCTGAACATTGGCCATGTAGCTGGAAATGGCCGATCACATTGCAGAATGTGAAGTCACAGGTCTTTTTCAATCTCAGTTACCTGAAAATTGAATCTTGAGTTGTGACGAATTCTTAATCTTGATGCAGCACAGGATGGCCTCAGGTGCCACACGTTCCTGGAAGCAGTACCTCCTGTTCTAATGTTGCTGTGAGATTTTCAATAGCCTCTTCATTTTTTCCTCTTTGCTTTGAAGATTCTTTGATCTCTCAGGTACCTGAAGAGAATGGGCAAACTTTCTAGCTTATCAGGAGAATATCTCTCAGCCACCTCTACTGCAAATAAAAACAAAAAAATAAACCTCAAATGAACAATCCATTTTTTTTCCTTCTGCTTTTCTTTGCCGAATGTTTGATAATGGATTCATTCACAGACGAATTTGTGAAGTAGCTAAAGATTAATAACTTTCCAACCCTCAAAAACCCATTCTTTACCCATTCCTAGAAATCCATAATCTATTTTTCCCTCTGCTTGTTAACAAGTCATTTGTTTGATCGTCTATGCACATGAAGGTAAACATAATTAGCAGTTGAAAAATTACTTCTTCCTTGAAGTATTTACACTGTAGTTAACAGAGACTAAGTTTTAACTGCTAAAGTTTAGACCTAAAATCAGAAACACTTAAGAATTAATTTGGGATATTCAGTCCTTCTCTATGGTTCCTAAACCACACCCATTTTCCAATAGGTCAATAGAAGGCTATCAGACAAGGCAGTGTCCTGAAAGAATTCATACACGTGTATGACTTGATTAATGATGACAGTGAGCACCTGATTAATAATAACCATTAGTGATTGGGGATCATTTCTATTAATGTAGGACAAGGAAATTTGGAGTCCACAATGTACAATGTCATTGCAATAATGGGCAACTGTGGGAAACAGCAAGAACCAAAAAAATTTAGGATTTTATGTCTGGATCCAAGTCAATTTTGCCACCTTGTTTTCCTAGTTGGGTAGTTTTTACAGTTGAAATTTTGTTTAAGCAAACAATTAAATCATTTGCACTGTGAGAACTGCCATCTAGCTCATGAATGTCCTCAACTGATACTTCGTATCTGCATATCAATATGACCTGTCTTTCTCTATCCATCCTTACCTATACAGTAATTCTTATGTTATACTGTACTGCATTGAGCATCAATATTTTATGTTATAAAGATCTCAGAAATTATTCTAAGACATATTAAGAATCTACTGAGCTTAGACTGAAAATGGGCACTTTTTTCACTTGAGTGTTTCTATTTTAGGTACTTGCCTAACTCTTATTCTAATTGTGATTTTGTGTTTCTGAAAGCTAGAACACTAAATCCATTAAAACTATTAAAATTAGTCTAAGAAAGTTTGTATATATAGGAAATTCCATATATACATAAATTTTAGGGCACTAGAGGAGATTTCTCCAACACATGTTTTTCTTATCACAATTTCTTAGCTATTTAAAAGACCATACAATTGTTTAGTATCCAATAATTTTGAAGACTCTAGGGATTTTTTCCCTAACACTTATGCATATTAAAACATCTTGGGGCCTCCCTGGTGGCGCAGTGGTTGAGAGTCCGCCTGCCGATGCAGGGGATGCGGGTTCGCGCCCCGGTCTGGGAGGATCCCATATGCCGCGGGGCGGCTGGGCCCATGGGCCATGGCCGCTGAGCCTGTGCGTCCGGAGCCTGCGCGTCCGGAGCCTGTGCTCCGCAACGGGGGAGGCCACAACAGTGAGAGGCCTGCATACCGAAAAAAAAAAAAAAAAAAAAAAAAAAACATCTTGATTCATTATTCTGAATGTTTATGGTTATTCTACCTCATGTCTTTCATATTTAAGTTGCATGAGTTATTTGTGCTTCAATGGAATATTTGTTGTCTTATTTCTTTGTACTTCAAGAAAACAATTATCATAACACACAAGTAGAATTTTCTAGATTTTATTATTTCTCTAAGTTTTGGTATACTCTTTTGTATTTTGCAAACCATGAGTGCTTTATTCTTTATCACTGTATATGCTGTAAGTTGCTGGTAGTAGAGTTTATAGTAAATATATGAAAGCAAAGAGAAGCAAATCTTTCCTAGAATTTATTACCCTAAACAAAGGGATCAAGAAAACTAGTATTTCTATGTTGTATGAGATTAACTATTGATTCAATCCCATATCTTATCTCTAAAGGAAGTATTTGGAGTCTTGGGGAAAAGGCAGAATATTTTGATACTAAATTAAAGCCAGAATATATCTGAAATTACCCATGAAGTTACTTTTAAAACATTTCAACATTTGAATATTTAAAATAAAATATTTTCCAATTATCCATATCTTGGAGTAGTTTTTATTATACAAGTAAATTATGTGGGCTTATGGTGGTGTAGAAACAGATAATCTAACTTTATCCATATATAGTATTTTGCAGATAGATTTCTGTTCATCTTTTCCTACAAATCTTAATTTTACAGCCTCCTGTTTTCTCTTAATAGTTATTATTCCCAGTGAAAATCTTAATCATTTTTCTACTTTCTCTATCTCTTGGTAATTCTAGTTGCCTATTTTTGAATATTCTTTTGCTTGACTACTATGAGAAATAATAAACAAAAATAAATACATTATTGTATATTAGAGTATTTGTTAAGATTTTTAGAAGAGGAATTTTAAAAGAGACCAATTGGGACATTTAATATAGATTTGGAGATAACCTTCTGAGCAAATTATATTTAAGCAGTATTTTCTGAGAACAAGAAAACAGGTAAGATTTAACTGATTGAGAGTGAAAGGAATTACCTTCTAGGTAAAGGAAAAGCATGTTCAAAAACCCTGAAGCCAGAACATATGTGGTGAGTAAACAGATTGAAAAGTGCCAGGGTTTTTAGAATGTAGTGAGAAAAATGTGAGAAGGGCATGGGATGTTACTGGAACAGTAGTTATTAAAGGCTGTGAGAAAAATTTGGTCTTTGGAGCCTTTGGAAGTCATTGGCATAAAATTGTATTTTAATATTTATAATGAAGGAGAATTTTGTTTCTTTCCTCAGGTTCTCACAGGAAAGTTATCATAGTTTTCATAAGTTCCCTAATAGATATTTAAAAGCACCCTTCTAGAGAGACTAATGGAAATCCCTGGGTTCTCTTTCCATACATATTTTTATTTGTTCTTTCATATACATTCTTAAAAAACGTATGTGTATAAGTAGAAAATATAACTATTCCCATTTCGGGAACATTTTTATCTTTATAATTTTTATAAACATTACTCTCTCTAACATAAGGGTATCTTCATAGTATTACAACCGATTTTCTATTGAAAGCAGAAAGTCATCTTCCATTGACACAAGCACTGAAAAGTCACTTCATTACTGTATCCAGAGTAATATGTATTTTAAACTTCCTCATACTCTGATGGAATGTTTTTTGTTCTTCTTAGACTACTTAGGCATTTTATTAATGAGACAATTCACTTCTCGAAGCTTTGGGTTTAGATGTATTTTAATTATGTCATATGCTTCACTACAAATGGAGCTATTATATATATCATTAAATTCAAACTTGTATCACAATTTTTCCAATTGGAAGGCTTTGCACAAAAAAAAGATGTGGAGAAAATATAGATACTGAAAATAATATTATACCCATAAAATCCTTGTTGCATTAAAACTTTATAATTTTAATTGATTTAGGTATTGAACTTCTGACATTTTGCTAGAGAAGATCCCTTGGATCAAATGATTCTTTATGTTACTAGCAAATTTAAAAAATATTGGCCACATATTTATTCAGTTTCAAGTGATCTTCTCAGCCAATTAGCTGCCCTGAAACAAACTCTCTTTTTATTAATCCCTAACATATTTTGATATGTAAGTATTTTAGTTCCTTTGTCCTTCAAATTGATATCATTTTAAATTAATTGGTATACATCTAATGTATTTCCATGATTTCTATGAGTGATTTTGTTGAATTTTTCTAATTTTTCATCTCCATATTTTTTTAGATAACTCAGCTCTTTAAAATAATGAAGGACTGATTGCTGAATTAGTTATGCTATCAAACGATAGATGATATTAGATGATACAGGAGATATAGAGAAAGAAACTCCTTATTCTTTGATAATAACTTTTTCATCTCAATCTGTTCAATACTGTGTATTCCTATCTTTTTTGTCTCAAATTCATCCTTCCTTTTTGTTTCATTTGCTCTGCTGATTTATTTTATTTTCTTTGAACCAGAGATTTAAAAATTGTAGTTAGTTTTATAAAACTTAATATTGTAAAGATGTCCATTATTCCTTGATGGATGAATCTATAACTTCAATGCAATCTCAATTAATATTGCATCATGTTTTTCTTCTGTATGAAAATTACAACTGATTTTTAATTTTATATGAACCAAGAATTCTTGGACCAGGTATAACCAAGAAAATCTTGAAGAACAAGATATCAAAACATTTAGTAAAAGTACACTAATGAAGACAGTATGGGATTATTCCAAATACAAACTAAAGGAAAAGTAGAGATTCTAGAAACAGACTGACAAAAGTGATACAGCAGAACATCAGTAGAAATTTTTTTTTTTTTTTTTTGTGGCAACAGCCAAAAATGCTAGCACTCAGGGCATGAGTACAAGCTTTTCCAGAGAGATGTTTGTGACCTGGTTTTACCATTGGAGTGAGCAGGGAGGGAGAAGGCAGCAGTGGAAGTGCCTACTGGCTAATAAGAAGCCGGACCCTCAGACAGCCGTTCGTAAACCATACAGTGAGATCCTTTTCAGAGAAAGACTGGGAAATGGGTGTTTTTGCATACTTACTCTGCACTGAGATCTGGGGGCATAGTCTGAATGATCAACCGCTAGCCCTTTAAGAACTGCTTCTTTGTTTGCTATAGTATTTTATGACTCATGAATGATAGTGCCATTGGCTATTAGAGCCAGGTGATCCAGGGGCCATCCCTTGGGCGTCAGATACAAAGGCTGTAAAGTGAGTAGCTAAAATCTAGAAGACTGATTCTGCACAGATTTGGCAAGAATGTAAAGCAAGTGGAGTCTCATTTGCTACTGACAGGATTGTACATTGACATAACCACTATGGAACACTATCTCACAGTATTTACTAAAGTTAAACATCAACTTTCCTTATCATCCAGCAATTCTACTCCTAGGTATTTTCGAAAGAGTTATTAATGTACCAAAATATGTATACAAGAATTTGCATAGCAGTGTTGTTCATAATGTCTCTCAACTAGACTCTACCCAAGTATTCATCAAAAGTAGATTTTGGCAAATATATACCTATGAAAGCCAATGAACTATTATTATTCACAATAACATGAAAGAATATCACTAATTCATTGAAAATTCATCAATGATCTTTGCATATGTGATTTTAGCATCTTATTTGCTCATATAGTAGACTGAGAAAATAATGTAAGTATAGTTAAATATAAGTATACACAAACAAATTACATTTTAAAAAGAAAAAATATTTTTAATTTAAAATTGGAAGTAGGGAATGATAAAAAACAAAGAAAAAGGAGGAGGAGAGAAATAAATTAGGAGTTGCAATACTTATTTATATAAGTTTTTTAGCTGGTTATTATTTTCATTGGAAAGCAGTAAGTGCTGCAAAAAATAGAAAATAAATTTGTTCTCATCCAGACTAAGAAAAAAATTTAGTTGGTAAGACTAAACAAAATGAAAAGCAAAGCAAATGAAAGTTTAAACAAGTTTTGGTAGATAGAAAGGGGAGGAAGGGTCTAAGTGTAGCCAGGAATCAGGAATCCTGGAGGAAATGGCATTAGCACAGCTCTTGAAGGATGGGTAAGGCACTGACATGTGTTTTTATAAGGGAGGGTCCTTCATGGGGGTTAATGTATGGAAGGAAGAAAGTGTAGGGCAGATTTGGGGGATGAACAAATCACGGGTTTCTGCATGGCATGTGCTTGGAAGAAAAAAGTGACAGAAAATGATGAAAACTTAGGTTGGGTACAGATGCTGGGTAGTGCTGAATCCCATTCTAAGTAACTTGGATTTTTTCTGTCGACATTGAGTTCCTGTGGGAAGCATTTGAGTAGGAAATTGATATTTGATCTACATTTTGAGAATATAATGAAATGTGAAGGTAGGTTTTAACTGGGGGAAAATAATATGATTTTAGGGGAATTTTGAGAGTACCCATCCTTTTATTTAATAGATGATAAAAGAGGCTCTTTTCAGTTGATAGCTCAGGAAATTATAGAACCCAGGTTTCAGTAATTTTAACAAAAGAAATCTTTTCTCAAAAACTATAATTAAGAACAGGTGGCAAGGGACTTCCCTGGTGGTGCAGTGGTTAAGAATCTGCCAACCAATACAGGGGACACGGGTTACAGCCCTGGTCCGGGAAGATCCCACATGCCGCGGAGAAACTAAGCCCATGAGCCACAACTACTGAGCCTGTGCTCTAGAGCCTGTGAGCCACAACTACTGAGTCCACGTGCCACAACTACTGGAGACTGTGTGCCTAGAGTCTGTGCTCTGCAACAAGGGAAGCCACTGCAATGAGAAGCCCTTGCACTGCTACAAAGAGTAGTCCCTGCTCGCTGCAACTAGAGAAAGCCTGCATGGAGCAATGAAGACCCAGTGAGGCCACAAATAAAATAAATAAATAAATAAATTTATAAAAACAAAAACAAAAAAACAGGTAGCAAGCTATTGTGTAGTCTAGATAAGAAGAGATGATGGCATGAACTTAGGTGGTGGAAATAAGAATAAATTGACATATGAGAGGGACTTTGAACAGGTGTGACTGACAAGGTTTGGTAAGTTATTACATGTGGGGACTACAGAATAATATTTTTGGATTCCAGCTTGAATGACTGAAAGGAGGAGGGAGTTTTTAATTGGGCCAGAGAAGAGGGGAACCAGTGGGTCTGGGAGGGAAGAAGAGATGTTTAATTTATTTCTGTGTACAAATCACTAGCTTTACTCAGGAGTCAGCAGTAAGTTCAGAAGTCCTGGTCAAGACTCCTTTTCAGGGATGAGATAATATATCAAAATGACTGGTTCAGCCTTTTGAATGATTTACTCATATTGGTTGCTAAGAACATAATTGATTGTTTGAGTAGCCAGATTTATAAGTGCACTTTTTAAAAATTTAGTTGTTTTATTGCTGTATAGGCCTGTTAGGACTTCTCTCTGATAAAAACATTTTGTGTTTGTTTCTTTGAACTTTGTTTTGGGCTTTAACTATGTTAACTGTGGTAGGAGGAAAAAAAGATGCATTGTTCAACAGTAGCTGCATTTTTCCTCCCAAAGCAGCTTTTGAAATTGTCCATCAAGAATTCTCTATCTATAATGATTCATGTATTCAAAAATAACGATTGAGTTCTTCCTGTGATCCTGGCATTCCACTATGCCTAGGAATAAAAAGATGAGTGAAACAATAGACCTTGCACTCATGAAACTGACAGATTTGTGTGGAATCCAGGTATCAATCAATTTATCACAAAATATAAATTTTTAATTATGAAGTCTCATTGTATTATGTGAGTGTGAAGCAGAGAAAGGTATGCATCTCAATCTAAAATCAGTGTATAAAAAAGAATTAGCCTGAACAGTGTTTGAGAATCTAAACTGAATATGTGTTTTGAAATAATATAAACAGTATTACACTAAGAATCTAAACTAAATGCTGATCCAGATGGGTGAAGTTTGTGATTAAATCTTGTTCTAATATATTATAATTTACCAAAAGTTGAATATATGGGTCATGACATATCAGGAAAATTAGTATATTTTTCTATAAATGCACGTTTAATCTCAAGATATTTAATTCATTTGAATTTTTATGTGAAGCAAAAATCTTACTCAATTTAATTAATTCTAAATGATACTTGAAAAATACTACTTTCTAGACTTTACTTGAATCATTTGGCCTACTTAAATTCTACCTATTTTTGTAGAATTTTATTATCAAGAAAATTATCTCTGTTTATTCTAACAGGGAATTTAAAAAATGATCTATAACCTCCCTAAACCCAAAACGTAATATTTTGTGTTATATGAAGGATACTTTGGATTCTTGGGAGACACATCTCTGGGTTGATTACTCATCTCCTTTGCTGTTCTTCTCTAACCTCTACTTAAAATTAGGTTTCTACAAGTTCTTAACCTCAGCTCCTTCTCATGTTATATGCCTTCTTGTGTAACCTCATTCATTCCTACAGTGTAATTATCATCAGTAATATAACTCTGCCTTCATTTCCAGAACATGGCTATTGGCTGATTGTACATCTCTAACTGATTTTCCTCCAGGCAAGAGTTGGTTTTTCTTTGTTTTTAAATATGATTCCATGTCTTTTTTTTCTAGTTTTATTGATATATAATTCACATACAGTACTGTATAAGTTTAAGGTGTACAGCATAATGGTTTGACTTACATACATCATTAAATTATTATCACAATGTTTAGTGAACATCCATTATCTCATGTAGATACAAAATTAAAGAAAAACTTTTCTTGTTATGAGAACTCTTAGGATCTATAACAGCTTTCATACATAATGTACAGTGGTGTTAATTATATTTATCATGTTTTATATTACATCCCCAGTGCTTATTTATAACTGGAAATATGTACATTTTGACTACCTTCATCCAATTCTCCCTCTCCCAATGCTGCATCTGGTAACCACATATCTGATCTCTTTTTCTATGAGTTTGCTTGATTGTTTGTTTTTCTCTGAAGTATAAATGACTGACAACATTATGTTAGTTCCTGATGCACAGCCTAGTTATTTGGTATTTCTATACATTTCAAACTGATCACCATGATAAGTCTAGTTATTATCTGTCACCATGCAAAAATATTACAAAATTATTGACTATATTCCCCACTCTGTACATTACATACTTGTGACTCATTTATTTTGTAACTGAAAGTTTGTACCTCTTAATTTCCCTCACCAATTTCTTAATTTCCCTCACATCCTCCCCTCTAGCAACCACCTGTTTACTCTGTAACTATGACTCTGTTTCTGCTTAGTTATGTTTGTTTATTTGCTTTGTTTTTTGGATTCCACATAGAGTGAAATCATACAGTATTTGTCTTTTATTATCCAACTTCTTTCACTTAACATAATTTTCTAGGTTATCCATGTTGTCACAAATGGCAAGATTTCATTCTTTTTTATGGCTGAGTACTATTTCTATATATACTACAACTTCTCTACCTATGCATCTATTGATGTTCACTGAGGTTGCTTCCATATCTTAGCTATTGTAAATAAGACTGCAAAGAATAGAAGGGTGCATATATCTTTTCTAATTCGTGTTTTTGTTTTCTTTGGATAAATACCCTGGGGTGAAACTGCTGAATCTTATAGTAATTCTATTTTTAAATTTTTGAGGAAACTCCATACTGTTTTTCATAGTGGCTACACCAATTTATATTTCCACCAACACTGCAAGAGGGTTCCCTTTTCTCCAAATCCTTGCCAACACTTGTTACTTGTTGTCTTTTTTGATAATAGCCATTCTGACAGATGTGGTGGTGATATCTCTATGTGGCTTTGATTTGCATTTCCCTGGCAATTAGTGATATTGAACATTTTCTCATGTGCCTGTTGCCCATCAGTATGTCTTCTTTGCTAAGATCAATATCAAAAGAGTGTATTCCCTATGTATTCTTCTAAGAGTTTTATGGTTTCAAGTCTTAAATTTGTCTTTAATCCATTTTGAGTTTATTATTGTATATGGTGTGAGAAAATAGTCAAATTTGTATCTTTTGCATGTAGTTGTCCAGTTTTCCCAACACTATTTGTTGAAGGGGCTCTCTTTCCCGATTGTATATTCTTACTTCCTTTGTTGTAGATTAGTTGACCGTATAAATATGGGTGCATTTCTGGGTTCTCTATTCTGTTTCATTGATCTATGTGTCTGTTTTTGTGCCAGTACCATACTGTTTTGATTAATGTAGCTTTGTAGTATAGTTTCAAATCAGGGAGCATGATACCTCTAGTTTTGTTTTTCTTTCTTAAGGCTGTTTACTCTATTCAGGGTCTTTTGTGTTTTCATACTAATTTTAGAATTATTTGTTCTAGTTCTTTGAAAAATTCCATTGGTATTTGATAGGGATCACATTGAATCTATAGATTGTCTTGAGTAGTACCATGATTTTAACAATATTAAGTCTTCTAATCTAAGAACATGGTATATCTTTTCATCTGTTTGTGTTGTCTTCAATATCTTTCATCAGTGTCTTACAATTTTTGGAGTACAGGCCTTTTAACTTGTTAGTTATATTTATTTCCAGGTAATTTATTCTTTTTGATGTGATTGTAAATGGGATTGTTTTCATAATTTCCTTTTCTGATAGTTCATCATTAGTGTATAGAAATGCAACAGATTTCTGTATATTAATTTTGTATCCTGCAACTTTACTGAATTCATTGATGATTTCTAGTAGCTTTTTGGTGGCATCTTTAGAATTCTGTAATATTATTTTTATTTTTCAATTTTTTAATGTGACTTATCACATTGATTGATCTGTGGAACTGAACCATCCTTGTATCACTGGGATAAATCTCACTTGATCATGTTGTATGATTCTTTTAATGTATTATTGAATTTGGTTTGCTAATATTTTGTTGAGGATTTTTGCATCTATGTTAATCAGTGATATTGGTCTGTATTTTTCCTTTTTGTGGTATCTTTGTTTGGATTAAGTATTAGGGTGATGCTACCCTAACAGAATAAATTCAGAAGCATTCCTTCCTCTGCAATTTTTTGGAATAGTTTGAGAAGGATAGGTGTTAACTCTTTTCTAAATGTTTGGTTGAATTCACCTGTGAAGCCCTCTGGTCCTGGATTTTGTTTGTTGAGAGTTTTCTTTTATTACTGATTCAATTTCATTACTGATATTTGGTCTGTTCATATTTTCTATTTCTTCTTAATGAAGACTTAGGAGATTGTACATTTATAGGAATTTGTCCATTCCTTCTGGGTTATCCATTTTATTGGCATTTAGTTGTTTGCAGTCATCTCTTATGCTCCTTTGTATTTCTGTGTTGTTAGTAGTAACTTCTTTTTCATTTCTGATTTTGTTTATTTGGATCCCCTCTCTAATTCTAGTTTATGAGTCTGGCTAAAAGTATAACAATTTTATCTTTTCAAAGAGCCAGCTCTTAGTTTCATTGATCTTTTCTATTGTCTTTTAGTCTCTATTTTATTTATTTCTGCTCTAATCTTTATGATTTCTTTCCTTCTATTAATTTGGGTTCTGTTTGTTATTTTTCTACTCTTTTAGGTATAAGGTTATATTGTACATTTGACATTTTTCTTGTTTCCTGAAGTAAGTTTATATCTCTATAAACTGCCCTCTTCAAACTGCTTTTGCTGTGTGTCTAATAGATTTTGGATTGCTGTGTTTTTGTGTTCATTTGTCTCCAGGTATTTTAAAATTTCATCTTTGATTTTTTCAGTTAACCCATTGGTTGTTTAATAGCATATTGTTTAGCCTCCATATGTTTGTGCTTTTGCAATTTTTTTCTTGTAGTTGATTTGTAGCTTTGTGGTCCAAAAAGATACTTGATATGATTTCAGACTTCTTAAATTTATTGAGACTCGTTTTGTGACCTAGCATGTATTCTATCTCAGAGCATGTTGCATGTGAATTGAAAAGAATGTGTATTCTGCTGCTTTTGGATGTAATGTTCCATATATAGCTATCAAGCTCATCTGAACTAATGTGTTGTTTAAACCCAGTGTTTCTTATTTTTTGTCTGGATGATCTGTCCATTGATATAATTGGAGTCTTCTTATAGTCCCTTACTATTATTGTGTTTCTGTTAATTTCTCCTTTTATATCTATTAATATTTACTTTATGTATTTAGGTGCCCCTATGTTGGGTGCATATATATTTACAATTGTAATATTTTCTTGCTGGATAGATCCTTTGATCACTTTGTAATATTCTTCGTTGTCTATTGTTAGAGTTTTTGTTTTAAAGTCTCTTTTGTCTGATATAAGTATTGCTATCTTGACTTTTTGTTTCCATTTGCATGGAATACCTTTTTCCATCTGAAATGAGTCTCTTGTAGGCAGCATATATATGGGTCTTGTTTTTCTTCCTATTAGCCACTATGTTTTGATTAGACCATTTAGTTCATTTACTTTTAAAATAATTATTGATAATTATATATTATTGCCATTAAAATTGTTTTCTAGTTTTTTTTTTTTTTGTAGTTCATTTTTGTTCCTTCCCTCTTCTTATGTTCTCTTCCCTGGTGATTTGAAAACTATCTTTAGTGTCATGCTTGGATTCCTTTCTCTTTTTTGAGTCTTGGAGCATGTATCTGTTATAGATTTTTGGTTTGTGGTTACCATAAAGTATATATATAGTTCTGTTTCTGATTTCTTAAGTTCAAATGCATTTTAACAACCCTGCATTTTTACTCTCTCACATACATTTACTTTTTTGATGTCATATTTTATATCCTTTGGTTTTTTGTATCCATATTGTGGATATAATTTTTAATTACTACTTTTGTCTTTTAACCTTCCTACTAGCTTTATAAGTGGTTGAAATACTGCCTTTACTGTATATTTGCCTTTACCAACAAGTTTTTTCTTTTGTAATTTTCATATTTCTAGTTGTGACCTTTTCTTTTCCTCTTAAAGAAGTCTCTTTAATATTTTTTATAACGTTGGTTTGGTGGTGCACAACTCTTTTAGCTTTCGCTTTTCTGTAATACTTTTGATCTCTCTGTAAAATCTCAATGAAAACTTTGCCATGTAAAGCATTCTTCATTGTAGTTTTTCCCTTTCAATGTTTTAATTATATCATGCTACTCTCTCTAGCTTGAAGAATTTTTTGCTGAAATGTCACATGATAATCTTATGGAAGTTTCCTTGTATATAACTATTTGCTTTCCCCTTGCTGGTTTAACATTCTCTCTTTATCTTTATTTTTTGCCATTTTAATTACAATGTGTTTTGATGTGGTCCTCTTAGGGTTGATCTTATTTGGGACTCTCTTTGCCTCTTGCACCTGGATGTCTGTCTCCTTCCCCACATTAGGGAAGTTTTCATCTATTAATGTCTTAAAATATGTTCTCTGACCCTTTCTTTCTCTCTTCTCCTTCTGAGATACCTATAATATGACAATTAGTATACTTGATGTTGTCACAGTGGTCTCTTAAGCTGTCCTAACTTTAGAAAAAAAATAGTTGGCGGGCTGGGCCCTGGCACTAATTAGCTAAAGGGAGGGTTTCAAAATGGCACTTGCCAGCACCCAAGTCTTTGTGGTAAAATTAGCTCCCACAAATGGCTTCTGTCAACATCTATATCCCCAGGGTGAGTCTCAGTTTCTCCTGCCATTCCAGGAGTCTCTCCAAGATGAGCAAGTATGTCTGACCAGGCTCATTTAAATTACTGCTGCTGCCCTGGGTCTTGGAGCATGTGATATTTTGGGTGTGCCCTTTAAGAGTGGAGTGTCTATTTCCTACAACCCTCTTGGTCTCCCCAAATTAAGCTCCACTGGCCTTCAAAGCAAAATATTCTGGCTTGTCTTTCTGGTGTAAGACCTCTGGACTGGGGAGGCTGATGTGGGGCTTGGACCCCTCACTCCTTGAGAAGAACCTCTACTATTATAATTATTCTCTCATTTATGGGTCACCTACCCAGGGTTATATGTTTTGACTATGCAGTGTCCCTACCACTCCCACTCATCTCGTTGTGGTTCCTTCTTTATGACTTACTTGTAGAAGATCTTTTCTGCTAGTCTCCAGATCATTCTTACTGATAGTTGCTCTGTAAATACTTGTAGTTTTGGTGTGCCCATGAGAGGAGGTGAGTTCAGGGTCTTCTTACGATTCCATCTTGGCCACTCCCCCTAAGGGTTTGTTTCTGAGGTTAGATACCTAGGTTTGAATTCTTGCTTCACAAATTAGCAGCTCCGTGTCTTTTAATGGTGTCACTTAACTTCTCTGTGTTTTGGTTTCCTTGTCTCTAAAATGATAGAATGATGGCATATATATTATAGGGTTGTTTTGAGGCTTAAATAAGGTAATATATAAAAGTGCCTAAAACATTAATGTTTATAAAAAGAAGTTGCATTTCCAAGCTGCAGAGATGGAAAAATAATTTTTAGATTCACTTATTATTAGATTTATTAGATTCTTATATATTCTTTATTTCACTAAATAATTTTATGTCTGGTTATAGATGCTATTATTTGTTGCAATGAGAGTCAAGGCAGTACTACATTATTTATCATTTAATATGCCTGTCAGATAGTTAAGGACAAGATGGTAAAATGAATTAATGCTTACATTTAAATCTAAATGCTAATAATATATAACATAATAAAAACAAATACAGAGATATAGATAGGCTCAAATAAAGGGCACATATCTCTATAGGGCAGAATATGAACAGTGGTAAGAAGAGCTGATTTTGTGAACCTTGCTGGCCTCTAGGTTAATAAATGAGTGGCAGATGCCAGAGTTAATTCCTATCATTAAAGATCATTGAGGTTTTCAAACATTGTGCTTTCACATAAAATATTTCATTGGTTGCAAACAAAGATTATGGTGGTACCCTGCTCACAAGTTTAGCAGAAAAAAACTGCCTCCAAGTTCATCTGGGAGTTTGCTGATCTCCAAGAGCCCAAAGTATCTTGATTCAATCTGCCATATCCCTCAACACATCAGGAGTATAGCCATATTCTTGACAGGTAGGGCCAGCTACAGGCATCATTAAAAGAGCTTGACAGAGGCGGGTGACATACAGAGGGTGAGACAGTCCAATAGTATATGCCACATAGAATGCACTCAGTAAATATTCTGTAAGTAAATGAATACAAAGTATAGTGATATCACTTATGAATATAAGTTTAAAGATGGGAAAATATATTAGCAAATAAAACTCAGTAGTGTTTGTAAAACAGTTTAAAATATTAGCAAACTGAATTTATCAGTATGTATATAAATATCACATTATGATCAAATATGTTTTATCCCAGTAATCTGAGGAAGTTCAACACCACAAAATTTATTATTGAAGTATATATTTAGCTGATACTGTGATGTACGACTAGCTACTCCTTCTAGACTTAAGGAATATTTTCCTAGTGTCTGGGAATGCTACGATCTGACCAATCAGTTATTGGTCAGTTTCAAAAAAATGACTGGCTAAAGAGAGTTAACTTGTCCATCATCAAATCCCTTTTCCTAAATAACTTGCACCAAATGACTGGTCCATGGGGGATTTCAAGTACTTGTCCCCTTTGGAGCTTCTTGTGGAGTTAGCTGATGTTTTTCTTAAGATTTTTATTACAGCCTAACTTCTTCCTCTGTCCAATCCTGCTTCTTTCCTTTTCTTTTCATAGATGATGACTCCAGAACTAATCAGCTTTCTACATGTTAACCTCCATCTCAGAATCTTCATGCTGGGAAACCCAATGAGTAATGGAATAATACTAATATATTAAAGAAAAATATAAAAGTAAAACCTTTGAACAATTTAACATTTATTCAAGATATATATCCTAGGAAACCAAAAATTGAAGATTATATCCATAAAGTGATAAAATATATTAAAACCATTAACATATCCAAGAACATCACAAAAGAGCCTCGTGAATAATAAAAAAGTGAAGTAAGTGTTCTTACATACATAATCAACAGGCAAAAACCCAAAAGCATCCTTATACAATATTAAAAACTAGTAGAGAATATAACAAAAAGCACTCTAATAATGGCAGTTAAGTTTTTGACTACTTATTGTTTGCCTGTACTTTATTGATAAAGACTTTACATATTCCCAAATAAGGTAAGGACAAGAATCTAGGAATAAACTTAATAAAATACGGCAATGTGTACATGGAGAAAATTATAGAAGAGTATTTAAAGATAGAAAAGAAAATCTGATTAAGTGAGGGATACATCATTTTAGGGATTATAATATTCAAAAAATTTTAACGAGCTGATCTTAATGTTTACACATAAGATCTAAGATCAAGAAGAATCAAGACATTTTTGAAGAAGTTGGAGGAACTTTCCTTATATATAAGCTTACTATAAATGTAAGAAAATAAAGACAGAGTAATATTAGGCTGGAGATAAAAATAGATCAATGCAACAAAGATCTCTAGAACAGTCTGTGAATATATGGAGACCTGATACATGACAAATGGGGCATTGCACATCAATAGAGAAAGAATATAATAAATGGTCTGGGACAGTTGACTAACTTGATAGAAAAAAATAAATTTAGATTCTAATTCTACCATGCATAAAGATCAATTCTAGCTAGGTTATAAAACCTTAATACAAAAGAGAAAACCTTTAAAAACTTTTAGTAGAAAATATTGGCTATTATATTTATAATCTTGTGTTTGACAAGGATAGTTTCAAGAGGAGAAAAAACCCCCACAATTCATAAAAGAACCAATTGATACATAGATTTCATTAAAATTTAAACCTTTTGCATAGTAAAAATAACACATGACTTTACTTTTTATTATTTCTTAACTTGCTTTTAATACATTATAGATTTTCAAATAATATACACATATTATTATTTGGCAGGATCTTGCACATTTTATAAATAATATCTTAACTTGGTTTTTCTTTTCATTTAATAATATATTTTTAAAATGATAGATGTAGCCTTAGTTCATTCATTTTTAATTTCCATAACATATGGAGTTGCAAGAATATTCCTCAATATACAGATCGATGGGACTTTATATTGTTTATAATTTTTTTCCTTTTATGAACAATGTGGCTATGAACGCTGTTGCAATATGACCTTGTAAAAGATATTCTCTGAAGAGAAGGTACCTAGAAAGGTAAAGGATGGAGGCAGAGAAATAGGATGAGGGAGGACACACAGAGCTCCATACACAAAAATAGAACAAAAGAAAAGAAAATCTGAAGTAAATATGGCATAAAGTTAAGATTTGCATAAGTTGAGTGGAGGATACATAGCTGTTCATCATATTATGCTACATGATTTTTAAAGTATATTTGAAACATTTCATGTATAAGACAAAGCTTGTTTTAATGTTTCTTGTCTGGATTTCAATTTTGTCTGGTATTAATATCATGAATTCTGCCCTTTGTTTCTTTCTGATGTATATTTGTGTAATCTGTTACTTGCAAAGTTTCTGAACTATTTTCTTCAGATGCAGTTTTTAAATATTACATAAAAATGGATATTTCTTCTTTATTTAGTCTGACATTCCTTTTTCCTTCCAATAAATAGATGAGTTGATTCTACTCATATTTTTCGATAGCTTCATATACCATACATTGCACTCATTTAAATTTACCCTTTTAAAGTATGAAATTCAATCCTTTTTTAGTATCTTCATTCACAGGGTTATGCAGCCATCACCAATCAATCAATATAATTTTAGAACATTTTTGCCTTCCAAAAAAGAAATGCCATACCCCTTGCAGTTACTTTCCATTTTTTTCCCACCATTACCCTCGCTGCTAGGCAACCATTACTCTAATTTCTGTCTCTCTAGGATTGTCTATTCCATGTAAATGGAATCACACAATATCTGTTCTTTTCTGTCTGGCTTCCTTCACTTAAAAAAATATTTTTTGTGTTCATCCACATTGCGGTATATATTATCACTTCATTCCTTTTTGTTGCCAGATAAGACATTTGGGTTTTTTCCATTTTTTTTTCTATAGATTTTGAAGGTTTCTGTGAACATTCATGTACAAGATTTTGTATGAAAGTGTTTTCGTTTCTTTTGGCTGTATACCAAAGACTGGAATTGCTGGGCACTGTGATAACATTTTGTTAAACATATGTGTTTAACATTTTTAAGGAACTTCCAAACTATTTTACAAGGCAGTTGCACCATTTTACGCTTCCACCAGCAATATATGAGGATTCCTGTGTCTTCACATCCTTGTCAAGGCTTGTCATTGTCTGTCTCTTTAATTTTCAGCACTAGGTGGGATGAAATAATATTTCAATTTAGTTTGAGTTGCATTCTCTAAGTGACTAATTATGTTAAACATTTTTTCATGTGGCTATTGGCCAATTGTGTATCTTCTTTGCAGAAAATGTTTATTCAATCCTCTTCCCATTTTTGAATTGGATTGTCATTTTATTATTGAGTTATGAGTTATTTATATATTCTGAGTATAAGTTCCTTATCACGTATAAATTTTGCATTATAGTCTCTTATTCTATGGATTGTCTTTTTACTTTCTTAGTGTTGTCTTTTGAAGCACAAAAATATTTATTTCAATGAAATCCAGTTTATCTATTTTTTTTCTGTTGTAATCTTAGCATTTAGAGTCATATTCAAGAATGCTTTGCCTAATCCAATGTCAAAAAGATTTACTCGTATGTTTTCTTCCAAATTTTTTCTAATTTTAGCTCTTGCATTTAGATCTGTTCTCCATTTTAAGTTAATCTTTATATATGATATGAAGTAGAGGTCTAAACTCATTCTTTTGCATGTGGATATCCAATTTTCTGAGCATTATTTATGGAAAAAATGATTCTTTCCCCATTGAAGTACCTTGACATCCTTGTTAAAAATCAATTGACCTGGGCCTCCCTGGTGGCGCAAGTGGTTGAGAGTCCGCCTGCCGATGCAGGGGATACGGGTTCGTGCCCCGGTCTGGGAGGATCCCATATGCCGCAGAGCGGCTGGGCCCGTGAGCCATGGCCGCTGAGCCTGCGCGTCCGGAGCCTGCGCGTCCGGAGCCTGTGCTCTGCAACGGGGGAGGCCACAACAGTGAGAGGCCCGCATACCGCAAAAAAAAAAAAAAAAAAAAAAAAAATCAATTGACCTTAAGTTGTAAGAATATATTTCTGGGCTCTTATTTTTATTCTAGTGATCTAAATGTCTACTTATGCCAGTATCTCATTGTCTTGATTATTGGAGGTGTGCAGTAAGTTTCGAAATTAGGAGGTATATGAGTCCTCCAATTTTGTTCTTCCCATTTATAATATATTTTTATTAATTATAATGAATATAGTATAATGTATTACATGTTATATATATATATATGTTCTTATTACTGTCATTTATTTTTGTTGCATTTTTGTTTTAAGAATTCCTTACTTCTGTATTGTCTATTTACTGTTGTTATTGTTATTAATGTATATGTGTGTTTTCTTTCATTAATCTCTAAGGTAATCTGTAAACAAATCATTTTTTTGTTATTCTTGAGTTAAATTCATATACTTGAAATGTTTAAAGTTTGAATTTTTTTTATAACTCCCAAATGGCATAGAGAATAATACTACAAATATTGAATACTTGTGAGCTACCATTTAGAATGAACATTTGTCAATATTTTATCATTTTTAAACTCAAATTTTTGATAAAATAAATGTTTGCCCCGAAGTTATAGTGCTCTTTGGATCCCTTTTACAAGAAAATAAAAAGGCAAACCACAGCTTGTGAGAACATATTTTCTTTCTCTCTCTCTCTCTCTGTCTCATATACTCTGACTGTCTCTGTCTCTCCTCTCTCTCTCCATAATTCATTCTCTCTCTCTCGCGCGCGCGCTCTCTCTGATTCTTCCTCAGAAGCAACTGTCATGGTGAATTTGATGTTTCTCTTTCAAGTACACATTTAAAAAATAAGTTTTAATCTGTCATCCATCCATTAACTCATTAAGTATAAATTGAATGCCTGGCATATAATGGATATTATTCTAAATGCTAGGGATAAAGCAGTAAAAAATATAGGAGAAATTCCTTCTTCCACTATTAGAGCATATATTCTAGTAGAAAAGGTGGTAAACATGATTTTAGGATCAATTAATGCTATCTGAAAAAATCAGTTAAGGGGATTGATTGATACGTTGGTCAGGAAATGTAGCTGTGAGCATTATATGTGAGCAGAGATTTGGATGACACAAGTAATCAAAAAACATTAAGAAAATTTAGAGGTAGAGCATCTCAAGCAGACATTTCTCTTGGCCTTATAAGACAGTCTCCAGCATTCTGAGCTGTTGGTTTTGTACTTATTTAACTCTGCTGAACTGATATTGGTCAGCCGGGTGGTGACTGTGGCTTCTCTCTTTTACTCTTCAAGTTCTTGTTACTTCTATTGATTTCAAGCAGAGTCACAGAAAATGATAGGGACAGAATGTTTGAGTTTTATCACCTTTTGTTCCACTTTCCCTAAGGACCAATAAGAATCTTTCTTGACTCTGCCATTGGCCTGTCAATGGTGTTTTTCACATGGCTTCAAGAACAGGAGTGGTGTTAGAGTTTGTATGACAGAGTCTAGGTTCATCCACTTCACTACAAATAACTCAATTTTGTTTCTTTTTATGGCTGAGTAATATTCCATTATATATATGTGCCACATCTTCTTTATCCATTCACCTGTTGATGGATGCTTAAGTTGCTTCCATGTCCTGGCTATTGTAAATAGAGTGGAAATGAACATTTTGGTAGATGACTCTTTTTGAATTATGGTTTTCTCAGGGTATATGCCCCGTAGTGGGATTGCTAGGTCATATGGTAGTTCTATTTTTAGCTTTTTAACGAACCTCCATACTGTTTTCCATAGTGGTTGTATAAATTTACATTCCCACCAACAGTTCAGGAGGGTTCCTTTTTCACCACACCTTTTTCAGCATTTATTGTTTCTAGATTTTTTGATAATGGCCATTCTGACCAGCCTGAGGTGATATCTCATTGTAGTTTTGATTTGCATTTCTCTAATAATTAGTGACATTGAGCATCTTTTCATGTGCCTCTTGGACATCTGTATGTCTTCCTTGGTGAAATGTCTATTTAGATCTTCAGCCCATTTTTAACTGGATTGTTTGTTTTTGTGATATTGAGTTCCATGAGCTGTTTGTATATTTTGGAGATCAATCCTTTGTCTGTTGTTTCATTTGCAAATATTTTCTTCCATTCTGTCCAGACACTATAAAACTCTTAGAGGAAGATATAGGAAAAACACTCCTTGACATAAACCATAGCAAGATCTTTTTTGACCCACCTCCCAGAGTAACAGAAATAAAAACAAAAATAAACAAGTGGGACTTAATTAAACTTAAAAGCTTTTGCACAACAAAGGAAACCATAAACAAGACAAAAAGACAACCCTCAGAATGGGAGAAAAAATATATATCTTTTTAACATCTAGCTTGGTTTTATATCATAGGCAATAAGAGTAGTTTTTGGTTTTGTTTTTAAAAGCCTCTGTAAAGGAGTCTGGATATACAAGGAGGCACATGAGGCAGTGTCTGTAAACTTATGTTCTTAAACCATATTTCTAGGCTTAGGTCCAATTCGAAAATATCTGATAATTTTGTGAGGCTTGACAAGTAAGTCATTCTCTTGGAGGAAATAAATTTTTCCCACTGTGAAAAAATGAAATCTTGTAGAGTAGAATGAACTATTTAGTACAGTTTTCCTTTCCTTTAACACACTCTTAGTGTTTTGAAAGAGTTTGAATCATTTCACATGTGAGATAAATTTACCACTGGCTTAATATAAATCAAAGTTGTAAGTAACTTGTAATATTATACCTTATGATTTCTGAAATTCTTTGTTTCTCAACTCTCAGTTTTATAGAAAAAAAGTCTGAAAAATGCTATTCCCATAAAAATTTATTTATTTAAACAGTATCAAGGGAGATATCTTTCCTCACATTAAACACATATATGCATATATATGTATTTATAATCTATATACATATAATATGTATTATATATAATCTATTATAGACTTCAAAGTAATCCTAACCTCATGGGTATCTTTGGCCTTGGCTAACATCTATAACATGTTTCTAAGTTATATTACTCATAAGTTTTTTATTGAATGTCGTGTCATGACCTGTGCTGAGATTGTATACACATACTGAATAACTTATGGTCTCTACGTTTCAGGAGTTACATAGAAACAGATGAGAAACATAAAATGTGATAAATTTTATAAGCAATATGCCAAGGTAATAAAGAATTTTTATTCACTGCATCTAGGAATTTACAGTAGTAGGGGATACTAAAGGGATTTTATTTTTGCTGTATTTGTTTAAATGCCTTAGGTGACACTTTCACCTGAATTCCATCTTCATTGTAAACAACAAAATATGAATAGGATACAATTTAATTTTTAATCTCCTCCATAAAAATTGAAACAATATATTTATATACTTATTTTTAAATTTATCTGTTTTGAAACTTTTGAAATAGTGAAAATAAAAGCACTCAGTTTATAGTATTGTAGAAATATTAAGGAATTAACTTTTCCAATATGTCAACTATAGCTTCATTATCATGGACAGGAAGTATCATATATATATATGTATCATATATATGTATATATGATTTCAATAGGTGATTGGTAACAACAAAGGGAGAATTACTATTTTGATAATAGTATTTGTTAGTGTAATCTTTTAATCTTTGATATTTGATTACATAGCCTAGGCCATAATAAAAAGTTTTATAATCATAACAGGCCATACAAGAAGAATAAGTGAAGTATGATGAGAATTAGATGTACAGAGAAACTTTGATTTTTTTGGTAAGTATGGTTAATTAGAAAAGCTTAGGTGTCTTAGGATATTAACTGGGAATTGAATAATTAAATGTATAGAGTGAAGGACAAACTTAGGGTCAAAAGTTTAAAGTTTATATCTTGACTTTGACATTAAAAAACTTTATTTATATATTTTTTTTCTTCATTTAATTTTACCTTGGATAAGATGTTTGAACTGTCTTGGAACTCTTTGAATTCTCTCTGTTTAAGCAGCAATGATGATGTCTTTCTGCCAGAGCTGTTGGGAGATTCAATATTAATAATATATGTGAGATTTCATTTTAAGCTATAAGATATACCAAAGTAGCAAATACAGTTATTTATAATAATAGTATCAAATAAAATAGGTAATTGTCACTGCTTAAGATCAAAGACTTATAAAGCATTTCATTTGTCAAAGAGTTGTCAATAGTCATTGTTCTAACAAATTTACATGGAGGCTGAGGATGATGTGAAGTAATATTATAAAGGACATATGCTTGACAGAGTTTGAAAGTTTGATGATGCACAGAAAAATGAAGTGTGGGATAACAATATGGGCAGATGGCATATAATCAAGGGCCTTATTGATTCAACATCTCTATCTTGCTCCAGTAAAAGAAGATTCTGTGGAAAGGATTTTGTTAAACTTTTATGTTAGACATGTCTTAAGCCTTTTTACACAATAATGTAGCAAGAACTTTTTAATATACATACTTGATTTGTTGGTTGGTTGTTTGAATGATAATACATTCTTACACAAAGTAATCAGGTTACATTGTTAGCAATTTTCAAGACAGAGAGGCAGGGTTGAATTCACAAGGGCTAGCTCTGTGTAAATGGTCAATCTGTTTCCATGGTTACTGGCTGGCTGAGTAAACTATACATTTGTAGGTGTTGGTTTGTGCCCTCTTATCTTAAAGTATCTCAAGAAGATTGTTTCTATAAATACGGTTTCCATCTCTGGGTTAAGTATGGGTTTAAGGATAAAATTAGAGAAGAGACAGCTTTTAAGGTATATAAATAGTAGTCCAAAAATATCTTTCCCTGAATCTTGCACCATGTTTTCAATATTAAACATGAACATATTTGTAGTTTCCACTATGCTAATTACAAGGAAATTCACCTGATCACATCTTTTCTGAAGGCATCCATTTTTATGATTTTCTTGGCCACGTGCTAATGTAGTTCTCAGTAACGCAGAAGGCTGTCTTTTTTTTTTTTTTTAGAAGGCTGTCTTTTAAAATACAATCTATTACCATCTTTTCAGGACTATTACAGGAACCAATTTTAGCAGACACAAAGAGGATTTTAAAATATGATACTGGAAGAGATATTTTCACATCCAAAATAAGTTTTAGGAACTTGCAAGAAACATAAATGAACATATTTAAAAGAATGGAAATTTTTTAATTTCTTATACAAGAAAGTGCATGGTTATGTTTTAAAAATTTATTCTTTTTATGTTTATTTTTTTCCTATGAAATAATACTTAGAATTTTGTTTCTTTAATTAAAAATAGCATGTCGTATTTTGTTTTTTTAACTTTAAAACCATTGAACTGTGTTTTTTTCTATTTGCTTTGATGTTATTCAGTGTTATAGTGCAATTTTCCTTTCTTCCCCACCGTCCTCCCCAGCCCCCTGCCGAGTTGAATTGATTGCAGAACTCCCATTGATTTCAAAGGGAATTCCAGACCCCCAGAACCTCCCTGGCTTTGTGTATGTGCACATAGCCAAGTGGTAAAGTGGCTAAGAATTACTTACAGCATGTGCAAAATGAAGATTAGAATAATAATTTCATCATTATCATGATTATTGCTATTTAATATTTATATAGCACCTTACTCTGAGAAGCTCAAGAAACTTTATGAATTTTAAATTATCCAATGGACTCTAATCTTAACTACACCTCTATGTGCTGGGTAAGGCACAAAATTAATAATAGATTTGAGTGACATATATTGCTAGGGAAATCTAATTCCATTGCTGTTCAGCTCTCTTCTGTTATCAGAAAACGTCATTATATATTTGCCCAGAAAGTTGGATTGCTATCTCATTTTTTTAGCACGGGGGCTCCATTTGCTATTTATTTTGGAATAACTCCAGATGACAGCTTATTCAAGAGCAAATAAGAGTTAAACTGATAATTTTTATTATACTTAACATTAGTCATCAACGTTCCAAAATAATCCTTAATGAAAAAAGAAAATTTTATTGCTTTTCATCTTTTCGTTACTATACTAGTTTAACATTCAGTTCCTAAACTTAGATATATCTGAATAAATTTTCCTGGTCCTTTAAGGTAAATAAAACTGGATTCAGTATTCTGTCTTTGGGTCTATTTTACACACAGAAGTGAATTTAAAATTATTACTAGAAAGTATTTGATGCTATTTTAATCTAAAATTATAACAGAATATAAAGCATCATGCATTTCATGAATCTAATAGTTATTAAAATATTAATTTTCTTAATAATACATCACAAAAAACATAATTTCTTAGACTTTTGAAATATAATTTTAGCTTTATTGTATTTAGATGCAGATTTTAGATATTTTTTCTTACATAATCTACTACTGATTTTCTCTGACTCTTATCTTTCTATTTCTCTTTTTCCATTAAGTGGTAATAAATAAGAGCTTGAAAAATTTTATCCAGAATAGCAAATTAGCCAGGAAGATATTAGAATAATCACATAGATAAATAAATAAACACTGTTATATAGGCCTGGACATATTTTTAAATGTTTTATTAGAATAAATAAATTTATGATTGTAGTATAATCAAGTAAAGAATAAAATTTTGCAAGTGATTGGGAAACAGTAGGGGGTAGTGTGGCTAAGAATAAGTGGGGTAACTTTACTGACATTACTTCATTTAATTTAATAATCATAGATTCCAAATATATATTATTTGACTATTTTAGATATAAGAAAGTTGAAACTGAAGAAAGCTAAGTAATTTGAGCAAGGTCATACTGAAATGACCTTGGTGAATCATTAAAGAAATTATTCTCAAAAACCTGTGCCCCAAAACCTGTGACCTTCCTTGTCAAGGAGGCCAATAATAGAATAGATTTTGACACAAAGGAACATATCTTGAGAGCGTCTCAATAACCCCAGTGTGTGAACCCGAAGACAATATGTAATGTCCCCAGGACTACTATTTTATGGCTTAGAATAATTGCTCTCTTTGTCTTTATCCAATATATTTTTTTACTTCTGTATCCACTCCCACTGTGTGTTTTCATTTATAAACCATTTTACATTTTATATAAACAAACAAGGTTTGTGAGGATTTTCTATATGAATAAATACAATTCCAAATACTACAACTGCTACTCCAACCTCACTGGGTAGTGGTTTTTGGCAATCAGCTTATCTCCCTAGCCTGCTTGCCATGCATGTTTTTTCAAGTTATATGAACAACAAACCTAAAAATAACTACATGATATAGATATTCAAAGCTACTATAAACAGTGAGTCTGCTGTTGTCAAACCTCTACTAAAGTTGTCCACATTTGGGTTTCAATTATTTGCTTATGTTTTTAAGCCTTGTTGTTAACTGAATTCTTTGAGGAATCAACCCACAATAAATATGGTTGCCACATGAATTTCTCATCACTGGGGAGCCTAGATAGACATATGGGGTAAACACTGGAGAATTCATTTGGTCATTATGTACCAGTAATTCCAACACTTGGATTTCATATACAAGTGAAATATATATACATATATATATATATACACACACACACACACACACATGCACGCACGCATATGTGTGTATATATTTAATGTACTATATACATATAGTCACAGTCACCACCATTCTAATTGATCTGAATGGCTTCTGAACTTGCAAGAATAGAGAAGTCCTTGTTGTAAATGATAATGAAAACTCTACAGACCTTGATGATATATCATTTCTCAAAAACTAGACTGTATTCATTAAGATAAGCATGAATGCTGCATGTTAAACCTTTGAAGCAGAATCCTTAGAAATGGTCTGAATAAAACACTCATATGCCTATTAAAAATCCCTGCAATATAATTTTATATAAATATGTACATTTAATTTACTAATATATTATTTATAATTGTTGTTTCTGTATTCATTAGTAAAATTGATACTTCCCTTTTTTATATATTTATTAACTATGATAATTTAGTCCTGAGATTATAAAGAATAAGGATGAAGTGAAAAGTGCAAAGGGACTATTGTTTCTCTGTAGATGTTATTATTCATTCTTCCTCCTTGCTGGCCACTAGTCCACTGTAGTAGACAAGAGACGTACCACCCAGATTCCACCTCAAGAAAGGACTTCCTGCCCAGGTATGGGGAGTGTGGTGAGCCTCCATCTGTCAGCTCCTTTTCATGGCCTTCATCAGAAGTAGAGAGCTTCCTCAACAAAGTCACGCCTTTTCCAGTGAAATCCACATCCGGTGACAAGAGCCTGCCAGGGGTTTCAATACCAGCTTGATGCAGGGCACTTGTGATGGTAGTACTTTCTCTCCAAAGCTCTACTTGTTAGGCTAAAGTGTCAGGCCTGCATCATTGTTTAATTTCTTTCTCTGTCTAAGCCTGCTTTATCCTCCTTCTTTTCATAGGCATTGGCCTCCAATAAAAGCATTGTATTGATAACTCAAACTATCTCAACTTCTGCCTGGGAAAACCCCAACCTATAACAACTACCCAGATATCATTAACCCTGTTGTACCTGTTTGTTCATGGCTTGTGCAGAGAGCAATGCTCAGTCCAGTGTAATGTAGAGAGGAGAAGAACATGGTTAGAAGTTCATCTTTGGTCTTTCTCTCCACTAGGAACTGCCATTTCCCTCCAACAAAAGGATATATATGTATATATATATATATATTTATTTATTTATATAAAGTTCTCAAAATTTTATTTTAGTTTCTCAGATCCAAGAATTTCCTTGTTGATTCTGCCACTTCACTAGGGTTGGATTTAAGAGAGAGCACTAACAGTCTGCATTAATTCACCTTCTTGCCAAAAAACTATTTGTGGGATGCTAAAAAATAAAAATATTTCAATGGTATTAGGTAGCAGTAGGCCTTCATATATTTTGTACTTCAATCATAAAAATGCTAAGGACTTTTCATTTCACGGTTTTGAAATCAATTAAAAAAATTTTAGCTCATAAGATTTGACTTAAATGAAATTGCTACACCATTTGTCCACACCAGAACCCTAGTCTTAATAGTTTATTTGTCTAAAGAAGCAAATTTAATAGAGAATCTGTTTTCTAGCAGTTAAAATTTAATTGGATAAGTCGAACTTAACTCATTGAAGTGGACATTTTGTGTTTCCTTGTCATTCTTATCAATGAAATTCTTTCATAATAGCTGAATGGGACATAAAATGTATAATTGTAAGGCTGAAAAATAAGTACTTCATAAAATTAAAGGTACTCTCTTTAAGAGTATACTCTTTAGTAATGCTCCAAGTGCATCATTAACCTCAGTCTACCACTCTCGATTTTCAGTGTCAAATTGTGCAATTATTTGATAAAGGTGTTATGATGAAAACAAAAATCCTGATAAAACTTTCTTAGTAATCCCCATGGTGTAGCATGAGGAAACAATAAAAGCATCGTCCCATAGACATTTATGTGAGTGAATATCATAGAGTCAACTCCTGGGAGCAAGGCTGAGAGATACCACCAGGTGTTCCATTTAAATGAGATTGGCATGCCAGTTAACTATTATTAGGAGTCATTCCAATGCACTGAACTAAGTCTCTGCCTTGCTGATTATTCCAATTAAGCAGGCATGCCATTTAGCCAGCTAATGAATAAGTGGAACTATCTTAATTGGAGCACTCAATTTCTTAGCCCATTCTGCTCAGCAAATTGTAGCATAGAAGTTTATTTTCTACTTCTTTCACTATACAAGTTTCCCCAGTATGGATTCTTAGACCTCGATAATTACTTGTTTGGAAGTGATTTCTTAATTCTCATGGTGCCAATTTCAAATTGACCACTGAAAATATGTGGTTGAACAGTTATGAACAGGGACCCATTCTCAAAGTTCTTCAGTACCACTCAGTAAGCCAGAATCTGGGAGCTTATTTCAAATTTCACATACATACACCTATGTAGAAAATGTTAACTGTGGTTATGTCTGGGTGGCAGGATTACAGATAATTTTAATTTTCCTGTTGCGAGTCTTTGTATTTGAAACAATGAACATGCAACACTCTTCTAATAAGAAAAAAAAAATAAATATGATAAAAATGCATTTTCTTTAATTGGCACATTTAAATGAGAGCAATGACAAATGATGGTTTTAGAACCAGGAACTGTTAGTATAATTACTTAAAGAAATAGCACAGAATGAAAAACAGAATTATTAGATTTCCTTCTTTTATAAAATGTTCAGCTATCATTAGTACTAACTTTTTGTTTTCTTTCACATTTCCCTCAGCAGAAGTGCCTGTTATCCATCTGTTTCTCTTACAATAAGCATACATAATAGACACAGAAAAACTTACAGTTAAAAGAAAACTTAAATTTCAGCAATTCTCACAGCTTTATTTTATAGATGATGGTACTTGAGCTCCAAGAGCTTGTATTGTAGTGGCGGGGTTGTCTCCTGATTTGTAGGCGTGAATTTGACTATAGCTGATTTTATTGCTTAATTTTTGGAAATTCGGAACTCTGGATAGAGTTTTTGTACTGTGACATTATTACTTTCACAGTGTTAATATGACCTCTCAATTCATTTCTTGGTTATGAAACTCTACTTCTGTTATTACCCCTTCCAGAGGTCACATACTGACCCAGGTAAAATACCTGAAAATACTTCTTTAACCAGGGGTTAAAATCAAATGACTTTTCCCTCTCATTTTTAGCTACGACAAAGAGGCTGTCCACTTCATTTTACCATCTTTAGTGAAATTATCATTTTGTCCCAGCAACCCAATAAGAAAAATAATATGATGCTGAAGGATGAAATAAGAATCTGAAGATTTAGAAGTAATAGAGGAATGAGTGAGAAGAATTGCTTGTCATTTATCCTGGGTTCTGTGCAGCTGCAAAGACCCAGTCCAACAGATGCAGCTGTTTAGGCCTGCTTTGCTTTGTAATTTTCCAGCAGCACTTCCCTTAAAAAGTGTCATTGACTATTATGATCATCTATCTTATGTAAAAATAGAGTGCTATTTAATTGGAACAACTCTTCATCACTGTCTTCTCACAATAGCAAAATGAAGTTAATGGGAAGTTTTGTGTTCTTGTCACTATAGGTTTGGCTGCAGTTTTATTGCCTACATTTCATTATCTTGATATAACTTGATGGTACCAGCCAGTGTAGACCCAAATTTCACTAATCTTCATTTGTATTAAGCCATCAGAATTCATCTGATGTTAAAAGGCAGAATAGCTCTATGGCCTTTTTTGTTTGCTTGGCTTTTTTTTTTTTTTTTTTGTCTCAAGTGGAAGAATTTATGTCCTGAGTTTATCCATTAGAAAGAAAAAAAGGAAACAAGTCACTACTAACATCTCCAAGCCAAGCATCCTTAATTCCCTTTTTTCCCAGGTTTGTTGGTCTGCAATGAAAGATGGTGGCCAGCAAGCTCTTTAATTCTAAGTCTGTAGAGATGTAAGAGGTGATAATTCTCAAAAATTGATTTGGAAGTATGTGTTTATTTTCAGTTGAAGTTCATTATGCCAAATGTTGAGACACCTGAGAGTCTTTAATAATAGTTCTCTTCTCTAATGAGATCTTGAAGCAATTGAGAAATGTGATGGAAAGGTCAATATGTGGAGCCAAAATATCACCTTTATTTTATAAAAGATTGTGTTTATGGGCCATACCAAACCCAAGAAGTAATTGCAACCATAACTATAGGGCTGGACTGGGGCAGGTCCCTCCCTGGCCTCTTTAGGAGGCTCTTTTAAAATTGGTGGAATGAAGGAGCAGATTAGTAGATATACTTCCTGAAAGCAGTTCACTTCCAAGGAGGCCAGAAGCAAGCTCTGTTCTACTCATGTGCAATCCTTCTTTCAAACTCATAATTAGGGGAAAAGTAAGAGAGGGAGTTGAGATCAGCCAGGGTTGTTATAGCCAGTGAATTCCTTTCCCATGGAGAGAAGTATTAGAAAGAGGGCATTTCCAATATCACCCCACATGTTGAAATAGTCCAAAAGTAGGATATGCTATTTTATTTTTTTAATTGAAGAATAATTTATTTACAGCATTGTGTTAGTTTCTGGTGTACAGCAAAGTGATTCAGTTATGTATATATAATACATACATACGTATATATATATTCTATTTCATTTTTTTCATATGGTTTATTACAAGATATTGAATAATTGAATATAGTTCCCTATGCTATACAATAGACCTTGTTGTTTATCCATAGGATATGTTGTTTTAAAAGAAACACTTCACCATTTTATCTAACAATATTTATATTGTGCCATTTAATATATAAGTAGTACTTATCCTTCCTTATTTATCTTACTTTATTTTCTTATTTTGTAAAATAGGAGCATGATTGAAGATGTTTAGGTGGGGGGAAACACCCTCTTTCCTTTGACTGACTGGTAAGTAGAGCAGTTTGTGCCCGTTGGCAACAATATTTTATATGTCATTGTTCCATATTATAAAGGATTAGGGGCCATTCTGATCTTATCCAGAGTTGCAGCAGACATCCGAATCTGATTTATTTTTCTTCTTGGGAACTGCAGATGGTCAAACCTCTCTTTCATTGCCTTTGGGATCAATCCATTTCCTGAGCTGATGGAACTAACTAGCCTGTTCTTCTTGATACACCTGTCCCTGTTCATGGAAAAGATTGCTGCTTTGCCATCAACATTCTTTTTAGGGTCTTATGGCAGATGTTTATTTGTGCTACCTGTCCAAGGTTAAATTATTGGGGAAAAAAATGGCTGAACAGTATCGTTGATTATAATGGATAACCTCATTTATATGAAAAGGTAAACTTTTCCCATGAACTTTTTCTTCATTTAAGCTTTTTACTGTTGAATCACAATAAATTATAGCTTTTTTCATTTCAAACATAGTCTGATATTGGTTATTTCATATGGTTCAATCTACCATTATCTGAATTCATTCAAAATTTAGAATCTGCTACCTGTATGCTCTAAAGAACCTTAAATGTTTGTGTATATACACAACAGAATTAAATATATGTGTAACATTTAAGATATATACAATATATATGTTACATAGATGTGTATACATGCAGTATTTAGTTTTTTAGAGTATGTGGACAGCATATCCTAAATATATAAAACAAGAGTTTCTTATAAATTAAGAAGTTTAAGAGGTTAGTTGCAATGTGGAATCTGAAGCCATATTAAGGAACTTTCATACTTTGTATACTCATGAGAGAATGAGAGTTTAAAAGGCAAATAATGTCTTAGTCTTATTATAAAAATAGTTTGGGGGTCTTCCCTGGTGGTGCAGTTGAGAGTCTGCCTGCCGATGCAGGGGACACGGGTTCGTGCCCCGTTCCGGGAGGATCCCACATGCCGCGGAGTGGCTGGGCCCATGGGCCATTGCCGCTGGGCCTGTGCGTCTGGAGCCTGTGCTCTGCAGCGGGAGAGGCCACAAAAGTGAGAGGCCCACGTACCAAAATAAATAAATAAATAAAAAATTAAAAAAGTTTGGAATTTCAGTCTTCCTGTAAAAGTCTGGTGGTCTCCCAGAAGTCCTTGGACTACACTTTGAGAACCCTGACTTAATAAAATTTTCTAATATAGTACAACATAATAGGTGTGTGTGTGTGCGCACACGTGTGTGTGTGTACGTGTGTGTGTGTTAGGGCGGTATCCTATACAAGGTGGTATTTCTCTGAGCAAGTAAACCTTGAGTCAATGGCTAAAAATGAAGAGGAGCCAGAACATGGTCACCTGGGAGAAGGACATTCTCTGCTAAAGAAGCAGTCAGCTTAGGTGCTCCTAGTAGAAAGGAGACGAGAAGTCTGAATTACTGACTTACTCAGATAATTCCATACTCTCTTCATAGAAAAATACATGTGTAAATTTCAGTCACTGGAAATTACTTCAGTTTGAATTTAATAAACTGTTTGTCAGAACAAGGAATGTGATTCTCCCTTACAAAAATACACTGATTTTATCAAATTGCTGCTTTACTAATAAGCATTCTGTTCTGACTTGTGGAGTCTAAAGGATGTCCCTTGCCTCTTTTTTCTACTAATTTTGAGGACTTAAATTACAGGGCATATTCATAGCTGGTTTCTCTAACTCAATGAAATAAAATAGTTAATAAAGATATATAGTAATTAAGCAGCTAAAATACATGTGATTTTCTTTATTTAACTTATGAATATGGGAAAATACTTTGTTAGAATTAGCCATATGTGAAAGATTTAAATTTGCCTGTCTCTGATACAATTATGTGTGGTTACTTCTTTTAAGAAATCTTCAAGTAGAACTTGCATTTATCATTGAAATAAGTAGGTGAGAAATATAACGTTTATGTATGATTTTATAAAGCAGAATTTACAAATATCCTTTATCCCAGAACATACCTGAAAAATATTTATGGAAGCATAATATATTTTGCATTCATGTTTTTCTTCAATTTATTGGTTTTTCCCTACCTATTTTGGAATCTTTTTATAGGAACATTTATCGGTGATGCCATTTAAAAAAACAATCTCCAAAATGCCTTTGTGTTTAAGTATACTTGGTATTAGAATTTGTTCAGTTTTAATTCAAAATAACAAATGAAGATGTTCCTTAAATTCTTTTCTCCAATCTACCTCAATATGTGAATTCTGTCCTATTAGGGAAAGGACCTAAGCTGTCACATCTAAACATTATCATTCATTGGTACCATGTCATTTAAGTACGGCTTTCTGTCCTTAGCAGATGTGAAGGACAGATAGTCCAAACTGCATCTACCCAAGGGAACTTCTCTGGAATTTGTTATATCTCAGGTTGTAATAATCTGATTAATGGCCTTCCCTAAAAAGTTACCAGAGTTACCTCCTCTGCCAGGCCATCTGTGACAACTGGGAATGTTGTATAGAACTGGGAAGGATATATGAACCCTATCAAAGACTGAACATGGCACCTTTTATGGCTTTTGTTTCAAATATGATCCTTTCTGGTTTTGCTACTTATGATTCATTTTTATGTCTTTTCTGAATCATTTCAAAATCCTGCTATAGGAAGTGCAAGGCAAATACCATCTCCCTAGTGCAGGGTTCTTGAATCTTCTTTTATGCCTCTCTAACATTGCTTTTCACAACCAGATAAAGTTCTACTGAAAGATGTTTCTTTCAAATCACTACCACGACACCTTTTATTTGTTTTTATTGTCATGCCAATCACATTGTGCTTTGTGTTAGAGTTATCTGTGGACAGTAAGCTGTTGAGCTGGTGTGGTGGGTATAGTGGAAAATGTACTTGTCTTGGATTTAGACAGTGCTCGGTTGGAATCCAGTTTGATGTTAGAAATCTTTTGTAATCTCTTTGATCTTCAGTTTCTTCAGTGATAAAGTTGGGTAAATATATATTTCATGATTTGTTTGGTAATTATAAGTGATTTTGTTTGTAAAGCATATAAAGCATATTGAATACACTAGAAATGTTTAGTCCATTTACCATTCCCTCCTTGCCTGGGGTCAGGATTATGTTTTACTTGCCATTTAATCTCATAAAGTTCCATGACTAATTTTCTGGATTTCTAAAAAAAAAATTTAAATTCTGCTGTTTCCTTTTAAGTATTGGGAGGATTGTTTCCGTTATTATCAGTGCTTTAATCTGAGAAACATTTAGTTCAAAATATTACAGATTTGAAGAATGAGTAAGCTATCTAGGGGAAGAAAGGAGAGTATAGGTAAGGTCTTGAGGATAGTTCTCCAGTCTTGAAGAAAAGAACAACTACGCCACATCTTAGCGACTTAACCAAGGAGAGTAAGTATGACTAGAGTAGTTGGAGGGAGAAGGAGGAAGTAGGAAAATACATATAACTTGAGCATAGTTGGTCTTTCCAGACGTAATAAGGATTTATGACTTGATCCTCGGGGATAGAGAAGATATTGAAGTATTTTAATCATCAGGGTAATATAACCAGATTTATATATATTTAGTAATCTTTTTAGTTATAAAATGGAGAAAAGGTGGGGTGGTAAGTAAGAGGGGCAATAGAGTGATCAAATGAGGATGTTGTGATATGAGTGTAGGACACATTGTAAGTATGTATAAATATATACATATTTTTGAAACATACATACATGTATATAAATATAAACATACAGTATCTTAAATAACTTCAATTTCAATTTCTTCTCCCTGAGTGGTGTTATAAGAGATTATTTCATTTATCTTTATGCTCTGTTTTTTCTATAATAATCAGTTATTTGTATGTGTAGTAATGAAATATAACTTTATATCAAAGATTACTGTGTACAATTTGATTTTACATTTTCATTAACACATATAGTAATCGTGTTGTTTTTGACAATTGCTTAGATTCTTTTTATTTAGATGTACAATATTTTATTTAACCCTTTCTATGTACTTTTTTTTGAGGATTTTTGTTTATTTCAAAATTCTCCTCTCTCATCCTTTCAGTATTTCACGTGCACTTTTCCCTGCTACCCCTTGTTTTCCCATTTCTTTCTCAGGTTACATTTATTTCCCTTAGCTCAATTTGAATAAGGTTACATTTATTTATATTGTGAACTTTTATTTTGGTTTGACTTGTTTTTCTGGGATGGATTAGATTATTCCCAATGACACAGTGGTCAAGGGCTCTTCTCAGATGTACTTTACTCTACTGCAGTTGAGTGTCCATATATTCCTTCCATCCAGTCTTAAGTAGTAAATAAAAATCTATAATTACAGCAAATAGTGCTCCAAGCGTTATCTGTTTCACTAAGCACTTGAATGAGCTTTGTGTTTGGAGAATACGTAAGCAGCTCCCAAACAGGACTAGCCATCAGCACATTTGTTTTACTGACATATATTCCTGTACCCTACTTAGGTGTATTTAATTCAGTAGTTCTGGATGGGACCTGGACATATGTATTTTTAAGTCTTTGTGGATCATACTTATATGAACCAGATTTATTTTTCATGTGTTAGGCATGGTTCTAAGCACTTTAACTACTATTTAATCCTCACAATCCTATAAGTACTGCTACTACAACAATTACAGGCATACCTCATTTAATTGTACTTCATTTCATCGCACTTCACAGATAATTGTGTTTTTTACAAATTGAAGGTTTGTAACAACCCTGCTTCAAGCAAATCTATAGCTGTCATTTTTCCAACAGCATTTGCTCACTTCATGTCTCTGTGTCACATTTTGGTAATTCTCACAATATGTCAAACTTTTTCATTATTATATTTGTTAACAGTGATCTGTGATCAGTGATCTTTGATATTGCTACTGTGATTTGCTGGAAGCTCAGGTGATGGTTAGCATTTTTAAGCAATATTTTAAAATTAAGGTATATACATTTTTTAGATGTAATGCTATTGCACACTTAATAGACAAGAATATGTTGTACACATAACTTTTTATGAACTAGGGAAACAAAAAAAATTGTGTGACTTGCTTTATTGTGATAGCTGCTTTACTGAAGTGGTATGGAAAAGAACCTGCAATATTTCCTACGTCTGCCTGCACTTCCTATTTTACAGGAGGGCAAACTGAGATATTACTTTCACACAAGTATAAGTGGTGGAGCTGGGCTCCACATCTAGACAGGCTGATTCTGGATAGGATTTTAACCTGTATGAAATCTATCTCCAGGAATTTACCTTTCAGTATGCATTAGGCTACTGAGAGTTTTTTTCCTTAATATCTGGACAGGTGTTACCTGGATATCATGATTTTACATAGAAAACCTTAATGGTGAAAATTATTAGGGAGAGCAGAAGGATAGGTTGACTTGGTGGAATAAAGAGCAAAGAAATAATGCACTGTCATAAACACAAAATTGCTTCTGAGAGATTTAGAAAGTGAGCTGCTCCATTTTCTTTTTCTCCATCCATGCTTGAATTAGGTATTATGTGGTGAGGAAGGTGTAAATCATCTTATCATTTTCAAGCAGATTCTGTTTCACAGTGTAAAATCCACTACTATGGACTGAACTCTGTTCCTTCGAAATTCATATGCTAAAGTCCTAACCCTCAATGTAATGATATTTGGAGGTGGGGCCTTTGGGAAATCATTAGGTTTATACCCTGTCATAAAAGTGGATCCTCATGATGGGATTAGTGCCTTTATAAGAAGAGACACCAGAAAGCTTACTTTTTCTTTTTCTCTCCACCATGTGATAATGCAGTGAGAAGGTGACCATCTTCAAGCCAGGAAAATATTTCTTATCAGATGTTGACACCTTGGTCTTGTACTTCCCAGCCTCCAGAATTATGCAAAAATAAATTTCCATTATTTAAATCATCCAATCTATGTATTTTGTTATGGCAGCCCTAGCTGACTAATATATCCAATCATAATAATGGAGCCTTGATATAAAACTGGGCAAATTTTATTGACTATTTACTATATAACTAGGTAGTTGTAAGTACTTTCATATATTTAATTTAAACTTCCTCACCATCAAATGACATAGATTACCAATGTCCTCCATTGATCCATTCTTAGGCTTCATTTTATTTGACCTATCAGTATCATTGGACACATCTAATACATTTCTTCTTCTTGAGACACATTATTTCTTTGGTTTCAGGAACACTAGTCTTCCTTTTCCTGGAGTGGCTATTCTTTTCTTTAAAAATTGAGGTTATAACTGACATACAACAATATATTATTTTCAGGTGTACAACATAATGATTTCATATTTTTATAATTTTGAAACAATCACCATGATGAGTCTAGTTAATATTCATCACCTTACATAGTTATAGAATTTTTTTCCTGCCATGAGAACTTTTAACATCTATTCTCAGCAACTTTCAAATATGGATGAAGTATTAATATAGTCACCATGCTGTTTATTACATCCCTATGACTTATTTATTTTATAACTGGAAGTTTTTACCTTTTGACTCTCTTCATCCATTTTGCCCACCTCTTGCCTCCCCGCCCTGGAAACTACCAATCTCTCTTCTTTATCAATGAGCTTGTTTTTTTCACTTATTTCACTTAACATAATGCCCTCAAGTTTCATCCACGTAGTTGCAAGTGGCAAGTTTGCATTCTTTTTTATGGCTGAATAGTATTCCATTGTATATTCCATTTTCTTTATCTGTTCTTTCACTGAGGGAAACTTAGGTTTTTTCCATATCTTGGCTATTGTAAATAATGCTGTAATGCACATGGTGGTACATATATCTTTTCAATTTAGTATTTTCATTTTCTTCTGATAAAAACCCAGAAGTAGAAATGCTTAATCACATGGTAGTTATAGTTTTAATTTTTTTTTTCCTGCGGTACATGGGCCTCTCACTGTTGTGGCCTCTCCCATTGCAGAGCACAGGCTCCAGACGCCCAGGCTCAGCAGCCATGGCTCATGGGCCTAGCTGCTCCATGGCATGTGGGATCTTCCTGGACTGGGGCACGAATCTGTGTCCCCTGCATCAGCAGGCGGACTTTCAACCACTGCGCCACCAGGGAAGCCCATGGTTTTAATTTTTTGAGGAAGCTCCATGCTGTTTTCCATGGTGAATGCACTAATTTACCTTCCCACCAATAGTGCACAAGGGTTTCTTTCTCTACACATCCTCATCAGCACTTGTGAAGTGGCTATTCTTTGTCTTTATTGGAGTGGGTATTTTTTTTTTTTGGTAAGTTTTGCTAGTTCTTCTTCATTTTCCAAACTTCCCATTGTGTTTCAGTACTCAACCCTTGGACCTCTTTCCCATCCATGTGCATCCATTCTCTTTGTGATCTCATCTAGTTTCATGGTTCTAAGTGCCATCGGTAGGCTAATAAATCATACATTGTTTCTATGCCTCAGCCTGCTTTCTTTGAGCTCCAGAGTTGAACACAGAATTGATCACTTGAGTGTCCATGAATGTCACACTAACATGTCAAAAAACCTACTCCTCCTTAGTTTCTCCATCTCAATTTATGACCAGTTTGTTCTTCTAGTTCTTCAACCAACAATATTGACCTTGACTCCCACAACTAATTCATTATCTAATCCTGTCAGGTACCATCAGAACATATCCAGAATGAAACTACTTCTCAGCATCTCTGCCACTACTGTTTGAGTCCATCTCTCACTTGGATCATTGGTGTGAGCTCTTAACTGACCTTCCATCTTCTACCTTTATCATTCAGTCTTCTCTCTTCTACCTTTATCATTCAGTCTATTCTCCACACCAACCATAGTGTTCTTTTTTTTTTTTCTAACATCTTTATTGGAGTATAATTGCTTTACAGTGGGTGTTAGTGATCTTAAAATGTAGGTCAGAAACTTGCCAATTCTATTCTCCACATCTGTCAAAGGATGACCAACTCACTCAGAATAAAACAAGTCCTTCAATAACCTGCAAGACCAAGACCCCACTCAACTTGCTTTCCAGGTCTCCTAGCCCTATTCCTCTTTCATCACATGGTGCTCACCTTCCTGATTTCTTCCTTACTGCCCTCCTTCTTCATCCCTTCAGTGTTTTGCTGTTCTTGGCAAATGCAAACACACTACTGCCCTGCAACTTTGTCCTTATTGTTCTTTTCACTTGGAGTTATCATCTCCATTTATCCTCAGGGAGAGAACCCCTCACTTCTTTCAGGCCATTACTTCTTGCTGAGGTTGTTAATGACCACCCTACTTAAAACTGACTCCAAATATTATCACCATTTCCTTGTGTAATCTTTTAGAGTTATTTTCAAAATTAGTTAAACCTACTTAAACATCTATCAGCATATACTTTTCACATCATATTTTTTTTGTAGGGAGAGGGGGGAAGGAGTACTTTTTAAATAAATTATTTATTTTATTTTTGGCTGCATTGGGTCTTCATTGCTGCGTGCAGGCTTTTCTCTAGTTGTGGTGAGGGGGGCTACTCTTCATTGTGGTGCATGGACTTCTCATTGTGGTGGCTTCTCATGTTGCAGATCACAGGCTCTAGGCATGTGGGATTCACTAGTTGTGGCACATGGGCTCAGTAGTTGTGGCTCGTGAGCTCTAGAGCATAAGATCAGTATTTGTGGTGCACGGGCTTTGTTGCTTTGTGGCATGTGGGATGTTCCTGGACCAGGTCTCAAACCCGTGTCCCCTGCATTGGCAGGCGGATTCTTAACCAGTGCACCACCAGAGAAGCCCCAGGAGTACTTTGATATAACATTATTTTCCAAATTTGACTCTTTTTCTATTAGGCAGTTTTGATAATTCATATAATGGCAGTCTACTTACTCAAATTGTAACACTGACTTGAGATAACTTATTTTTAATTCTGGGAGAGTAGGGTGGAAGAAACTATCTCATGTTTGAATTACTTGTGTAATATCCACAGAAAATAAGGTATTATAATATTAACTTTAGGAAGATTATTAACCAGTGTGTATAGAAAAACATTTTCTTAGGTAAATTCAGATTATTGTGGAATATTTGGCTAAGTGCTTTGTATAATTTCAGCAATAAGTGCTTTATTTTATTTTTGTAAGTCCAGATTGGAAGATAGGAAACCTACCATTTCATCCTGGCTGTCTTCACTAGCTCTTCCTTGTGGAATCTGAGCCATTCACAATCAGGTGAAGCCAAAATTTGGTGCCTTGATTTCTATCACTTTTTTGACACATCAGTCTTGAACAGTGTGGAGATTTGTTTCCAAATTTTAGACATTTTTTAAAGACATATGACACTTTAACGGAATAGTTGAGGTAAACAGCAAACACATACCTTGCTAGTGGAGAAAGGCAAGATGGCTGGTTAGAAGATATACTCATGAAAATCGTGTTCTGAGTACCTGAGAGATTCCATACAGGCAGCACAGTCTAAGAGCTTATGCCTATATTTTCTGTTTAAAACATTGGGAGATAGTAGCCTGACCACTGATGTGTACCCCAGAAACTAATAGTTCATCCTCTATTTAAAAACTTGCTTTATAATTTATTTGAATATTTTACAGGGCATAATTATCAGGCCAGCCTTTTCAAGGATGCATATTCATAAAATTTATCCCTTTTTGACCTCCACATACATTCACACAATTCATTATTTTCATCTCTGCTTTCTTTCCTTTGAAATCTGGAGAAATAGTGCAGAATTTTGCTGATATAATTAAGTGTAATGCAGTACCATTTCTTTTTTATTGCTTTTGATGCAGGCTAAATTTTTATATAAGTGTTTCACAAATATTACATGGGATGTACTTATAAAAGATTTATTCATTGTTTATCTGACATTCAAATTTAACTGCACATTTATATTTTTATTTATTAAATCTGGAAACTCAAGGGAGTTTGTTCAATCTCTCCAAATGTTATAGAATACAAATATCAATAATTTCGAGTCAATATATACATAAGAAAAAATACAGTTGAGGAAACAGATCCAATACAAATAAAAAAAAATGAGTCAAACAGTATGTGGATCTTTCCATACCATTATAAGTCCATTTATTTTGACATCATATTGATCTATTTTAAGATTAATATGGAGAAAGCTCTATAAGTGGTTGAGAGTTCCGTCTCTGTATTTAGCAGGACCAGCTATACAATTTGCAGGGCCTAGTGCTAAATGAAAATGCTAAGTTCCTTGTTCAAGAATTTTTAAGAATTTAAATCTAGAGACAATAGAATACTAACCCAAGGACACAGCCCTTTTGAGAGTGGGTCTCTGGGCAACTCCACAAGTGTTGAGCCCAGGAAACCAGTGTTGGTGGTTAGACAGGTCAGGTACATGAGGTAGGTATTACTGTAGATATTGTTATGATTGCCATTTTGCAGATGCAAAATGTGAGGCTTTGAGAAGTTAAGTAAGAAGATTTGAATCTAGGTTATCTGAGACCAAAATACTCCTAACAAGGAAGAATATTAAATTCTGAAATGTTGGGCTTCCCTGGTGGTGCAATGGTTAGGAATGTTCCTGCTAATGCAAGGGATACAGGTTCAGGTGCTGGTCCAGGAGGACCTCACATGCCATGGAACCACTAGGCCCGTGTGCCACAGCTGCTGAGCCTGCACTCTGGAGCCCGTGAGCCACAAGTACTGAAGCCTGCATGCCTAGAGCCTGTGCTCAGCAACAAGAGAAGCCACCATGGTGAGAAGCCCAAGCACCACGGTGAAGAGTGGCCCCCGCTCACCACAAATGGAGAGAGCACACACAAGGACCCAATGCAGCCAAAATAAATAAATAAAGTTAAAAAAGAAAGAAAAAAAACCTGCAATGTTGAATCCTAGTAAAAAATAAAACCAAAGGAGAAAATTAGCGGTCTCTGACAAGGGGAGGTAACTGTTTAGATGGAATTCAAATGTCTATGGGGATTAAGCAAATCAAATAAATGAGTAAAGCAGATTAGGAATCATTATAGCAGGATTGATGGGAATTGTAGCAAACTGGAGCTCATGTATAATGTGCAAATCCATTTAAATCCAAAATGATAAATCATGCTTATGAACTAAATTTGACCACAAGGAGAGGCAGTTTGTGATCCTGTGACCCTTTATTTAGATACTGTGAATAATCATATTCATTAATTTTTTTTTAAATTCCACCCTTCCTAAATAACAAGCTTTGAAATAAATGTAAGTGGGTGTTAGGGAGCCTTTTAAAATGTGACAATAGCAGTCATATTGAAAAAAAAAAAAACTCTCCTTCAATTTGATGAAAAGGAATTTACAGTATCTGCTCCAATGACAGTGTACTGGTTTGGTGTATACTGACCATACAAAGCCTTTCTACTTTTGATGCTTTCAGCTTTAATCAACTGATTTTCATAAGGGATAACTAACTAGGTGCTCAAAATTGTCACATACTTTTCTTGTACTTCAAACATAAAACCTTTCTCTTACCCAGAGCTAGGATCTGAAAATCCTAAGCTTTAAGCAAAATGGATTAGTCTTCAGAAGGAGAGCTTCAGACTGTCAGTGCCAGAGGGGTTAATGGAAAATAGTGTGTCATATTTGCCATTTCCCCTAGATTATCTTGCCCAGAACACCTGCTTAATGAACTAGACATAAATTATCATACTATAACCACATTCTTTAATAACAAAGCCTTGTGGAAGCATTCCTTCTTGTTGAAATAATAAACTCAGAAAAATGATTTTGATGAAATTTTCTCAAATGCTACAGCCAAAAAAATGTAAAAAAAATTGATTGATAATTCTTCTAGATTTTTCCTTTCTCTGGGTGTAGCAAAAATAATTATATGATTTTTAGTGGTTTATTTCAACTGGAATTTGAGTATTGCTTTGTCAGAGTCGTATCGCTTTTGATTTAGTATATTCTTAAGCCTGTAAATGGTTCTTAAAAGATTTTCTTTTCCCCTCATGTTTCTTTCAGTTGTAATAATTCCTTTCTCAATTTTCCCCTTTCAGAAATATAATATATATCTTGAGTGTATAAGATATATATCTATTATGTGATATATAGATATTTGTAAAAGGAAAATTTCAAAGATGTTATATATATACTTATTGATGTTCATATATCATTAGTTAAAAACAAACTATATTAATTAGGAATACATTGATAAATATTTGTCTAAGTCTAGATGTAATGCTGACATATGTTACTTTTTCTTTGTTTTGATATTTTATTAGAATTTTGGAAAATAGGTCAAGCTAAATGAAATCACTAAACTGAATAGTATCTCTTCTTAAAATGTGATATAAGAAATGAATTGAAATCCACCATATAAATTAATATTTCTCTTCCACAAATCCAAAGCAATTCTTCAAAGCATTTTGTGTTTTTACTCCATTCATATTGCTCTATTCCTCCTGATTCCTGCTGCTTTTTTCACACCCTGTTCTGTGGCTAAAATTTCTTCATTATACAGATTGGGTGATATAGAGACATCAAAATCAAGAGGGAAGGTATTCAAAAACACTTAGTTTAAATATTTTCTTTCACTGAGAACTCACAACCAATAACCTTCACACAAAACATCAAAAAGAGATATCAAAATATTTTTTAAAAACCTTCAAATTAAGAAAAAGTGTTTTGTGTTGTGTGCTTTCTAGAACTTTCCCTACTTTAGAATGAATTTCAGAATGAAGTGCTTCAGTGGCAGTGGTACCCAGATTCCACAAGCTTGTATTAAAATGTAAGCTCCTCCTTCATTGAAAATTTTTCATATAATCATCCAATTTATATTTTTAAAAAGCTGGGATTATAATTTCAATGAATTAGCAACAATTTTTACTTAGAAAAACTCACTTTATTGCCTTCTATAATTGAAGATTATCAGCAGAGAAGATGCTACTTGGTAATTTTAGATCCAGAAAATAGGGGTTCAAGGAAAGTAACAGTTATGCAAGAAAACTGTGTATCACTGTTCTCAAGTCAGAGGCAAAGGGGCTGAGATTACTTTATTTCCCCAACATTATGGCGAGAAAGACTTATGGAGCCGCTCTTCAATGGTATCTTCAAAATTTCCAGTGGGGGGGCTTCCCTGGTGGCGCAGTGGTTGAGAGTCCGCCTGCCGATGCAGGGGACACGGGTTCATGCCCTGGTCCAGGAAGATCCCACATGCCGCGGAGTGGTTAGGCCTGTGAGCCATGGCCTGTGAGCCTGCACGTCCGGAGCCTGTGCTCTGCAACGGGAGAGGCCACAACAGTGAGAGGCCTGCGTACCGCAAAAAAAAAAAAAAAAAAATTTCCAGTAAGGTGCTTAGGGCTGAGACTGGAGTTTCTTCTTGATACTATCTGGGAATAGAAAATACTCTTTAAATTTCGTTGTATAATTATTTAATGTGATTTAAAGGTGTCTTTTCATAAAAATTCATTTGCTTTGATAAGTCATAGGCTCACTTTGGAGGGTTAGGAAGTAGTGACTTTTTATGGACTAAAAACCTTCTCCAACAGCCCCTTTTCTTGCTACCACTGATAATCACAGAGCAGAGTTGTATAGTTGCATTTCTGAATTGCATCCCTTAAGCCAAATGGTCTCCATGTGTATCACAACAAATTGTATTTTGTACCCAAATGTAAAAAAAAAAAAGCAAAACTATGTCTATACTTTGATTTTACTCTCACTTAAGACAAAAAAATTCCAAGTAGCACTTATACAACCCAACTTTAATTAAAAAAAAATAAAGGTCAACTCTAGATTACAAACATATAAATTATAGGCCTATAAAGTGAGATAATCAATTGCTCAATTCATTAGTTTGGGGAAACTAGGCAAAATTTATGGTTTTGGTTGATTTATCTATTGACTCAAAAGAACTTATATTCTAACAAATGATGTGGATGGGAGAATCATGGGTGAAGAGAACTCTCAACTAAGCAGTTCATAAAATGGGCTTCATATTAGGTACGTTATGTTACAGTGAATGATTCTTTGAGAAAATATTTCAAAAAAATGAAGATTCTCTAAGGGACTGAAGAAAAATGATTTATTTATTTATTTTTAAATATAGAAATTAGAGTATAATGACAAAAAATAATAATTAATGTATGCAATAATTAATGTATGATCCAGTAAGACTCTGTAGGGCTGGTTTACAAATACACCAGGACTAAATTCTGCAGTGAATATTTAACATGTAGGGGAAAAAAAACCAAAACAGCTTTATTGTTGCTTTGAGCAATGGTCATATGGTTAAATTATCAGAAACAAGGGGAAGGGTTTATTCTATTTGACAGTTTAAAAGACAAGCTTCTATACTCAGTTTGATCTGCTGATCTATATAAACACCACCTATGGCAAAGATGAGAATTTTTTATCAACGAGAACTTTACATCACTCTATCCTACATAACAGAGATTTTTGGAGACCTCCACATTATGGAACATATAGCAGAACTTTCAATTAGAAAGTTCCTTTCAGCCTACAGATTGGAGAATATTTTATATTTTCTGTATTTTCTTGGAAAGTAGTATGTGTCAAGAAATGCATCACACAGTGAGTATTACCATTTATTAATTAACACTTGGTCATGATACTAGCATTTGCCAATATAGAACAGTAGGTGAGAATAAATTTAACAAGCACAATTCAGACTTTTTCTTTTCTTTTTGGCTTAACATCATGCTATTCATTGCACAGCCTAATTAAAAACAAAGGTTATTATTACTATTATGATTCCTTCTTTCTCACTTAGTCTAGTTTTTGTTATTTTTTCTCACCATGTCTGCTCTAATTTTTGTTTCTTTTAAATTTTTCTATGTGCTATACACTATATTTTAAGCTGAAAATTTAATTTTGTTCAGTTAAGATTAAGAAGATTAATTTTATAGGACTTTTAACAAGCATTTTATGAAAAGTTGAATTTTGATGTTACCATTTGCTCATTGCTATGTTTGAATATCTTTAAATAGCTGACTAAATATGATAAGTAATTTATGTTCTTATTCACCATTCAATTTACTTATTTGATCTACGGCCATACCACCCTGAACGCGCCCGATCTCATCAATTTATTTATTTGTTTAAAAATTCTCCATAATTGCTAAAACACTGTACACACTGGTGGTGACACAAATGATCAGATTGTTAAGTCAAATGTACAAAAAGCAAAGATCTTACTCAGGGTACATTTTATTAGTGATTACTCAATAGTCAAGACACACAGGTGAAACAAGATGCTCAAATCCCCCAGTATGATTCCAGCCTTTGTTCTTTCATTGAATGCTCGCTAACTCTGGTTAACAGATAGAGATATACAGAGAGATAGAACATTTTACGCCAGGAAAGATCTTAATTTTGTGCTCTGTTATTAACTGAATGTTCTTTCCAAATTATATGTTTGAAACCCTAACCCCCAGTATGGTTATATTTAGAGATGAGGTCTCTCAGAAGTAATTAAGTTTAAATGAGGGTGTGGCCCTGATCCAAGAGGATTAGTATCTCTATAAGAAGAGAGACACCAGAGAACTGTCTCTCCCTGGATGAGGAAAGATCATGTGAGGACCCAGCAGGAAGGCAGCCAACTACAAGCCAGGAGGAGACCTCTAAAGGGGAAACTGAATTTTCTGGCACCATGATCATGGATTTTAGCCTTCAAAACTGTGAGAAAATAAATTTCTGTTGTTTCAGCCACCCAGTCTAGTGTTTCGTTATAGCAGTCCTAGAAGACTAATACATGCTCATAAAGTTATACTGCTTTTGTGACACTTTCCAGGGCGCCATGCAATTTATAGATTGCAGGTTTGGTTATCATAGCAATGTTTGAAACATTCTGCTAAAAGTATACTGAAGAAAAGGAATCTACTCCTAGCAAAAAACATTTAGCATACTTACAAGGAGAACAGACTAGACTATATGTCTTCTTTCTTTTCTAAGTATGCTCCCCACCAAAATCCCTCCCTAGGTACAAGATATAAGTAGATTGAAATATGTGTAACCCATATTTCACAACTCTGTTCACACTTTTCTTTACTTCTATTTAAGATATGTTTGTAATGTGTTTGTTATCAGAACCTACAGAAATAGCACATTTTAAGTGGCTATATAGTTTGCCCATTATATGAAAACACTCCATTTTATAGCATTTACTCACTACTTTTTCCCAGGAATTATACATTTTATTGTTTTGTGACCCAATATTTTATATCAGATTCATGGGTAACATGGAATCGAGAAAACAAACAAATGTTTCAGATTTCCTTCTCATGGGGCTGACAGAGGATCCAGAACGCCAGTCTCTCCCCTTCATCCTGTTCCTGTCCATATACCTGATCACTGTTCCTGGAAACCTGCTTGTCATCCTGGCTGTCAGCTCTGACTCCCATCTCCACAAACCCATGTATTTCTTTTTCTCCAGTCTGTCCTTTTCTGACATCTGCTTAAGCACAACCACAATCCCAAAGATGCTGGAAACATCCCAGCACAGAATCAGAGCATCACTTATGCAAGCTCCCTCACCCAGATCTGCTTTGTCTTGTCTTTTGCCTGTTTGGAAACTTTCTCCTTGCTGTTATGGCCTATGACCTCTATGCAGCCATGTGTCACCCCTTGAGATACATGGTCATCATGAATCCCCACCTCTGTGTTCTGCTGGTAAAATGTATTCACTATTGATAGATATCTCAAGAGTTTGTTAACAGAAACTGCTTCAATGTGTTTGCATATTTAATTGTATTTGATTAGCTTATTGTATGTATGTTTATTTACTCTCTTCCTCTCATCTTCATGGGGTCAACATATTTTCTCCTTTTTGATTTTAGATTCGGCCATATGACTCGCTTTGGCCTACAGAATGGGCAGAAGCGACTGGGTGCTGATTCTCAGCCCAGACCTTAAGAAGCCTTATATGTTTCTGCTTGATCTCAGGAGCTTCTGCTGTCAGCCTGAGAGGAACACGCCCAGCAGAGCCAAATCTCTCTAGCTAAATGCAGCCGAGATGAGACAAAAAGATCCTCAGATGCATGAGAAAGCCTAGTCTCAATCAGTAGAGCTTCCCAGATGAGCTCAGCCTAGAACAACAGTCAGATGAGGGTAAATTATTGTTTCAAGTGATTGAATTTCAGAATGGTTCGTTACTGAGTACTTCACGGTAATAGCTACAACTTGCATGTCTATATGAAGGATACATTCCTAGAAGTAGAATAGTTGAGACAACGAATATTTCCTTAATTCAGTGCATTATAGATTTAATTCTTTATTGATGTTCTTAATATATGTTTAATAATAAAATATAGCCTAAGTAATTAGGTATCTCCATTTATAGATTTTATATTTGGAAATTCACCCAAGCATGACACCATCCTGAAAATGTTAATCTTAACAGTTTATTCTTACATTATTTGTTAATCCCATTTATCTGTATAAATTATAGACATAGATGTCTTATTTTTATAAGCACAAAGTTCAAGATAATATACTCTAATTCCTAGAATAATAAAGTTAAATACATAAATTCTGTATAAATAAATAAATAAATAAATAAATAAATAAATTCTGTCTTAAAACCACTTCCTGAAGGTACTCTGGAAGAAGGATATGCTTGTTAAGGCTTCTCACTTCCCCAAAAAACTATCTATCCTCTCAGATCCTTAATGTACATGGCAGTGTACATAATAGGAAGTGTAGTTGTATTTCAGATACTTATCAGGGAGTAAAATCTTGACCTGAGAACTGCTCAATAGCTACAAAAATCACTTTGAAAACAACTTTATTTGCTTAAGTATAGCTGATCCACCCACTTCTCTAGACATTCTAAGTACCTGTAAAAAGCCTGAGAGAGTTGTGTGTATCTAGATCACATTGGTTTCCCAACTAATTGCCTGATATTGAATTGTTTGTTATCATTATCTTATACTGAGAGATATTAAAATAAATTTCTCTGTGAAGGTCATTTTTGGACTTAAGTTGTTGGTATTGTTTAGTATACAATACAGTCTTCTCTTTGAAATGTCACAGTAAACTCTTTTCCCATCCTACTTCAACACCATATATTCCTTTGCCTCAAATTTTAAACTATTTTAAATTCACTTGGTATTGTGTGCTACGTGTATTTTTGAAAGCCACTCTGACCCTTACAAGTAGATAGCAAAGTACAAATGTGAATATAAATAAAAATCTGGTTGAAGTGTGATAAGGTGAGGCAAACATCAGGATGTCCTTTCTATATGACATTAAATTATGAGACAGAGATGGATTTTTCCACTCACACTTCATTCCTCTGCATAGCTATTAATTTAACTGCCTACTAGTTTTGGCATTAGGTTAACAAGAATGAATGCGTAGCACAGCTGCTCCCTGGTTCTCTGTTCCTTTTTAGAATATAAAGGAGAAAATACAGCCTGGAGAACAGTTGCAGGGTGATATTCATAAGATCTGTCAAGCAACTCCACTGATTCATGACATGTCATGGCCCTTAGGACACTAAAAATTATGCAATGCACCCAGATTTTTATTGGGTAGAGAAAGAGGAAAGTCTTGGACACAGCCATCACTCCAGTACAGCAGTTTAATGATTGTCTTATTCTTTAGACTCAAATGGTCTATACAGAGACCCCAAATCAGTATTTCCAAATCATACAGATATGTCACATATACATCATAAGTGTTAAAACAGGTAATGATTAAAAGTTTAGAACATTTTAAAAATACACAAATGTTTTTAATTATCACTGTGAATTATTTTTGAGTACATATAATAATGAAAAACCTTCTAGTATTTTTGTCTGTACAAAAATCTTTAAATGATTTGAACTATATATTTTTAAGATTTTGAGGTTATTCTTTGGCTTAACTTGCTTGAGTTAGCAATGGTTTTTTTTTTTTGCTGCTGCATTGAGTCTTCGTTGCTGCACACGGGTTTTCTCTAGTTGCAGCGAGCAGGGGCTACTCTTCTTTGCAGTGCACGGGCTTCTCATTGTGGTGCCTTCTCGTGTCACAAAGCATGGGATCTAGGGGCTCAGGCTTCAGTAGTTGTGGCTCATGGGTTCTAGAGTGCAGGCTCAGTAGTTGTGGCACACGAGCTTAGTTGCTCCATGGCATGTGGGATCTTCCCGGCCCAGGGACTGAACCTGTGTCCCCTGCATTGGCAGGCAGATTCTTAACTCCTGTGCCACCAGGGAAGTCCAAAATAGATTTTTTTAAAAGAAACATAAAAATAAAAGAAAAATACAGTTCTCAAAGAAGATCTGTTTGTTTTGGAACACACACATATACACCCACAAGATTTGCTCTCAAGGCATGTCTAAAGATTTTTCAAACTTTGTAGTATTTGTATTATTTCCTTTTAGATACTGCATGGCACTTGTCTTTGGTATTGGATTATTACTTCAGTTTGTTTCTAAAATGTAAGCCATACATATGCTATTTTATCCATTAAATCATCACAATGTGATGATTCTTTTTATTATGAAATTATTAATTTAATTAGAATAAATAAAATAAGATTCAGCCTTGCAGGATAGATCATAACATCAAATCTTAAGTGTGGATATTATCCCATTGTTCTGAAGAGGATATGCAAGTAGATCTTACCACATGTGTGAGAATGATTCAGAGAGAAAAATGGAAAGATTACTGAGTGAGAAGAGCCCAGGACCAAGGTGTCATGGGACAATGTTTAAATTATCAAAATATTAAGTTCCAAAAAGTGAGGATATGTTAATAGAATAGTCATAATTGCCAGTGTGAAACTTGCATTTTAAAATGTTGTGATAAATTGTATATTTCCAGAAAAATAAATAAATAATTTAAAGCCATTTTTTGAAGCAATAAAGACATTTATTTGCAGTTTATTTATATATTGGTTGATATATAGAATTATGAACTTATATATAAATAAACTTATACAGTTCTTATTTTATGTCCAGTACTGTTCTACACCCTGGACAAATATTGACTCATTTAATCAATACAGCACCTTTATTAGGGAAATAGATATACCATTATCCCTATTTTACAAACGTGAAAACAGGTATTAAAGTTTAAGTAACTATAAATGAGCATTAATTACAACAAAAGGAAGGAACATGGTTCTTTGAAATCACATTAAAAAAAAAAATAGAACCTGACCTAGACTGGGATGGTGATGAGGTTATCAAGCAAGGCTGCTCTGGAGAAGTGATGCTTCTGTTGAGAACTGTAGGCTAAGTAGAAAATAAATGGCTTCTTCTCAAAATCTGGTTCAAAGAACCTGTTGTAATTAAGTGCTAATTTATATTTATTTTATTTGATAATTTGATAATGTGTCCTTTTCTAATTGTTTTATCACGAAAATCTAGCACATTGCAGGGACTCAATAAATATTTTTTAACTTTATTAACAACTGAAATGATTCTTGTTGAATTCAAAGAGGTTACTCTTTTCCATCGAATTTTTTTTTCCTTCAAAACTGTGGGCTGAAAGGGGATACTTGAGTGCTTCTTATTTTATTTTATCTTAAAATATATTATTACATAATTTCTTTTGTATATAGCCAATATTACATTTTAGAGAGATTCTTTCTATTGTCATTAATATGACTAGCTGCAATTAGGACTTATCTTCTTATCTGAGATAATTCTGTTTTATCTGCATGTCTTCTGAACTAAGGGGACTGACAGGTTTTGTCAATTATGTTTGAAATGCAGACATGTTTGCAAGCTAGAGACATGTCTTTCTCCAGGTCAGAGGCAGATTTTTTTTTTTTTTCTGACCACGAATTTAATGATAATGATTCTCTGTGGGCAAAAGTTAGGCAGTTTTAAAAATTTTTTAAAGATTAAGGGCTTCCTAATTTTGAGGTTCCTTAGCTATGACAAAACCCTAACCCTTATGTATGTGGTGTTCATGTTGGCCTGCCTCTACATTACCCCAAGGGACTTGGGAGAAGGGCAAGTGTACCCAGTGTGGGCATGAAGTTAGTGTTGCTGGCTATGGCACAAGAAATAAACTGTCTAAATCCATTTGGGCTTGTTGTGTCCCTCCAAATACATTCTATGGAACTGTGGCAAGCTGACATAGCAACTGTAGTCATTGGTGTTATTTAGGGGCTTGACAACTTTCTGCTGAAAGGTTTAAAATTATGAATATCTATATATCTTTCAATCATGTTAAAAATATTGAGAAGTTTACAGGCTACCAAAACATTATCAGGCAAAATTTTAATGAAAGTTGGAACCCAGAATATTGTGCTAAGCAAAGGAATTATTTTTACCCCTCTGGCTTTTGCCAAACTTGGAGAATCTGAGTTCAAATTTTTAGTCTATAATCAGGAAAGGAGAAAAGAGTGGGAGGCAAAGCTGGTCTAGGTCTGCTGGAGGAAAGAATTCGTTGGTAGTAAGAGTAGAGCTGGAAGAACTATAACTTCTTAGTATGTGTGAACCAGGAGGAAACCAACATCTTTTCAACACTTCCAAGTGCTACAAGAAAAGTTGCCTTTTCATTGAACAGAGTAAGGGACACAATCTTGTGAGACATTATAGCCACAATATTGCCAATGATGACTTACAGGACAAATCATATCATCCAGGCTGCCCAAAATACCTTGAGATGTGAGTTTCATTTAAAGTGGGTGTGTTCCAAGGTGCCTTGCAAAAGCCAATGTCAATTCTGTCTGGAAGGAGGCCCACTGATTCTAGACCTCAAAGAATTCTCAGAAATAACTGGCCAAGGAAAAAGAATAGCTGACCATGAACAAGAATTAAAAACAAAATAAAACAAAACACTAGAAAGAGGAAATAACCTGCAAAGCCCTCAAATATCAGAGCCATCTGTCATGTATTATTAAATTATAATACTTAACATGCTTAAAATAAGACAAGTTTGGAAAGATCATTAGGCTACTGGAAACTACTAAAATGGACCAAACAGATTTGCAAAAACAAAAAGAATATCTAAGAAATAAAGGATAAAATAATTGGAAATAAAATTGAATAGCTAATGGATGTATTTCACATGTAATTAGATGAAGTCATAGGAAAATTAGTTAACTACTAGAGTGAAAAGAAGAAAATTATCTAAAATGTAAAACAGAGGTAATAAGAGAAGGAAATCATAGAGATAAAAAGCCATGGAATAGTAACATAAGAAAGTCCAACATAGGTCTAATTGGAGTTCTAGAAGGATAGGAAAGAGAAAAGCAGAAGATAAATAATATTGGAATAAATAATGTTTGGAATATTTCTGGAAATAAAAATACACTAATCCACAGATTCTAGGAGGAGCAATTAATCTGACAGCTTCTTGGTATCAGCAGTGGCAACAGTGGAAGCCAAAGAACAGTGATATATTCACTAAAAGAAAAGAAAATAAATACCTAGTATTCTACACTAAGTGAAAATAAATGTCTAGAATTAGGGTAAAGAAATGACATCTTAGAAGAATCAAAATTAGAAAAAATGTTCCCACCAACAGATCCTCATTAAAGGCAAATCTGAAAGTTGTATTTCAGGCAGAAGAGATTCCAGGGGAATCATTGGAGATTGTGAGAAGGAATGAATAATAAAATAAGTGGTAAATATGTAGTAAATATAAATGATCTTTTAAAAACAAATAATATTTTGTGAGGTTAAAAGGTATGAAGTAGAATTAAAACAAACAACAATGTGTAAGTGAGGAAAAGTATTAGTTGAAGTACTTGTATGATCAAATAGGAGAATAAGTGTATTGATCAATTTTCATTATTGAGAAATTATATATGTGTGTTGCAATTTCTAGACTAAACTTAAAAGAATAGAATAGAGGGTATACAGTCCAATAGAGTAAAGGAAAAAAGAATAGAATGTGAGAAGAAATACTCAAATAAATTAAAAGAACAACAACCAAAAGGCAATAATGGAGAAAAAAAATTGAAAGTGTGAAATAAGATGGTAAATATAGACCTATATACATATATCTGTAAGTAAATTAAATGTGCATGAAAAAAACTATTCCAAATGAAAGTTAAAAAGAAAAAGGCTGCAAAACCCCCCAAATTCCAATTATATACTATTTAAATGATCACATCCAAAATCTTAGAAATCAGAGAATTGAAAGCAAAAAGGTGAAAAATAACAATTCCATCTGGCATGACTATGTTAATATGACACAAAATACATTAAAAGCAAAAATCATTACCAGACATAGCAAAGATAAAATATTCAGATTATTAGAAATATGTAACAATTGTTCCTTTACAGATATTATGATGTCCTGAAAAAGCCCTTAACTGACAGAACCAATACCTTGTAAACTATTTAGGAGTCATGACTTCTAAATGAAATGTGTTCTTTCCATATAATATTTATTTATTTATTTATTAAAAATGTTTTTTCTTCCAGTTTTATTGAGATATAATTGGCATACTGCACTGTATATGTTTAAGGTGTACAGCATAATGATGTGACTTACAATGTCATGAAATGATTATCCCAATAAGTTAAATGAACATCCATCATCTCATAGAGAAAAAAAAATAAAAGGAAAAGAAAAAAATATTGTGATGAGAACTCTTGGGATTTCCTCTCTTAACAACTTTCATATAGAGCATACAGCAGTGCTAAATATATTTATCATGTTGTACATGACATCGGTAGTACTTATTTATCTTATAACGGTTTGTACTTTTGACTACCTTCACCCACTTCCCCCTCACCTCACCACCCTCACAAAGGCTTCCTATATAATGTTTACACTTTAAAACTTCCAAATATCTTCAGATATTTAATAATGTAAACATACAACATTAACATTTATAATGTAACATACATCATTAATCTTATTGTTAGAAAATATGATTAAAAACCTACTTAATTTTTAATTCACTCAGTTATGGATATCAACCACAAAATTAACTGATAAGGTGTGATTAAAAAATATGTCATGGATTGTTTTAGTTAGTATTTTGCTTTACAATTGCTGTAATGACTGGCCATTACTTACTCTGCTACTCTTATGCTGAGCTAACTCTTTTTAGACTGACTTCCCTTTCAATTTGTTATGAGTATCTTTTCCTCTTACTATGTGGTTGAATCTTAACTATTGTGCTGCATAGAAAATCATTTATTTATACAAAAAATTCAGTCAGTGGATTAAATATCTGATAACAGATTGAGATATGGATTTGGGATTTTAAAAAAATACTTTAGTTTTGGCAGTCTTCGAGATTTTGGGTGGGACCTCTCAGGACTACTACAGCTTGATCTGGAAAATGAAGAAACTAGAAGAGAAGATTGTTTTCATCAAGCCCAATTTAAATAATCATTGTAATGGTGACATTGATGGTGATAATAACTATTTCTACTGACTTCTATGCCTGTTCCCAATACTACCATATACTGAATTCAAATTTTTAAAAATTATTTTTGATTTGTAAACATTTTAAACATATTCTGGATACCATATCTCTACCAGTTATATACTCTGAAAATATCTGTTTATTCTGAGTAGACTGTCTTTTATGGGGTCATTTGTTAAATGAATAATTAATTTCAATATGATCAATTTTATCATTATTTTCTTTTAGAGTTTTTGCTTTTGTGTCTTGTTAAATGAAACTCTATGAATGTTCTATCTTCCTACTTATTTACTACTTATTTTATAAAATTTCTACTTATTTAATATTTTGTCCTTTAATGCAGTTTTACATTTTTATAAAATGTACATTCAATGCTAGATATATTCCAAGGTTCTCATAATTTAAGCTTCTTAGTAAATAAATCTTCTAAATTATGTGCTCTTTACTTTTTTCCCCTAATTTATTGAAACTCCAATTGTTTTAAATTATTGATCTTGTTATCTGGCAATTTTTTTGAATTCTTTTATACTAATTTCTGTCTACACATTATCCCATGTTTGTTATATAAATGATCAAATCATGTATACATAATAACACTCTTCTTTATGATTCTTTTCAACCTTTACACCTTTATTTACTATTTAATTTTTTTATTACTGCATTGAATAAAATCTCATTACAATGTTGAAAACAAATGATCTGAATCAACATCCTTGTCTTCTTTTTTAACTTAACAGAAATGTTTCTTACAAATCACTGTGAAGTATGAGGTATTTTGAAGGGTTTTGGGAAGAACTTGACCTTTCTTTTATACCACACTGTCTCAAAAGATCGTCTTAATATATTTTTTAAAGAAAAGAAACAATAATTTATGAGAGAAAGTCCTGATGCCCTTTGGAAATGTGATGAAATATATGAATTATCTCCACAGAAATAAAATGAACTTTTGTACATTAACACAAGTAATTTGTTTACAAACTTAGGGGTTAATTGATCTGTTAAATATTCTCTATTGACTCAAAGTTAAGACCCTTTAATCTCAAATTTTATTCATTAAAACATTCAATAAGTATTTATTGAATACCCTCTATGACAATGACTTTTAAATCCCGTGTGCTCAGAAAAGAGCAATCAACACCCATGCACTCTAGATGCTCATAGTATAATACAGAAACTAATGCAGATGTTAAAATAAAATAGGATACACAATACCTTTGAGGAAGATACATGAATTCTTATCCCAGTGACTTCTTTGGGTGTTTTAGTGATAGTGCACAGTCTAATTTCAAATATCATTTTGTTATTATGTAAAAGTTCCTGATATCAAGACAGACACGAGTCTGGACAAATGAGTTCGTGTAATAATAAGTTAATATATTCTATCTAGCCTTTCCACGCCTGTTAGTTTTTCTCCCCCCCTTCTAAATTTCATATTTCACCATCCTGCACTGGTACTTACACTAGCGCATAGTGGGACGTGCTCTTCTTTGGTTCAGCCAACATACTGGTACTCACAGCTTTTTTTTACCAGTAGTTTTGCAAAAATGTTTGCAGGTTATTTTGCTCAAAAGGAATATCAGATCCCTTAGGCTTTTTAGAAGAAGCTTTGTCTGCCTTTGCTTTCTAAAACGTTGCTGACCACTTGAAAATAAATAAACAGATAAAACGCTTTGGTTGAACTGATTGTAGTGATGGACAAGGTGCCTTCTCGGGGGAAGTATGGCCGCAGGTCGGCTGCGCTGAGAATGGATTTAATGTCTGGAACTTTATCTTACATGAAGCTCTTGCTGCCTCTCGGCGTGAAGAGAAGATGATTATTTTCGTGGGACCTCTCAGCTGCTTTTCACACCACCTGCACTTTTCACCGGTTTATACACACTTAAAGGAAGCATTCTGCCTGTGGTTGGATTAACCTCACTTTTTCTTGGATCTTTAAGAGGAGGATGTCAAATTGGTCAAAGCTTCTTTGGATGTATTTCTATTCCAACAATCTTTTGAAATGAAATTTCTTACACTTGTTTCTAGGGAGGTTTCAGGAGGGAGTTTTCATTTCAAATGATTAATACATGCAGTGTCTTGTCTTCCTCACTAACAACTAATGCTAAAATTAACACATAGAAATACACCTTTAAACTAAGTTTGCAGCAAGTTTGGGGCAAAGTATAATAACCAAATTTGCATATGTATCTTTACTGATCAACTCATTTAATTTTCATATGTAAGAGAAAGTAAAAGATTTGAGGAGGAAGAACTATAACCACAACATAATAAAAACAATTACTCAGTGCATCTATCACTACTGAAACTTAGGGCAACACATCAATTGACTAATTCAAAATATATATTGTCTTGGATATAATTATGTTAAGTGTCAAGTTTCTTACCTGGAATTGGTAAAATTAACTCTCAAAGTAAAATAGAATCCATTCCAAAGAGTGGTTCTGAGTAATAATTCCTCTAATAAATGTTTAATATTCATATAAACTATTGGATCATTAGTTCATGCTCAGTCTTGAACTTGATCTAAGACTTAAAACCTTGATCTTTTGTTTCATGAATATTTAATTGGACTGAACTCTTTTCCTTTTACAATGTGAGAGTGAAACATATTCTTTATTGCTAAAGTTACCCGTTGTGCTTGGCATTTTAATTTACTTTCTTAAACTTTTAAACCCAGGACCATTTCAATTCCAATGAGCATACTTTATCACACTTTTTCAGATGATTACATTTTCTCTTTGAAGTTTTTTTTTTTTAATTCTTTGGAAGCCTGAGAACACTTCTCAACTATTTCTAGCTTACTAATATGACATTGAGGTCATACAGAAATCATTCTTTTATAGTATGGGTATTTTGGTTGGTAAGTGACTAACTATAGTTCAAAGAATGTTTCATCCTTCTACTAGAAATTATCAAATATGGTCATCTTCATTTCTCTAACTGATTAATGGAATATGTGACTTATTCAGAATTAAGTTTATTAATATATATTACTATATCTTGAAGATAATTTAATATAAATTACCTGTCATGGCTATGAAATTGTTTACACTTGTTTTGAGAGAGTTTTCATTTCAAATGATTAATACATGCAGTGTCTTCCTCACTAACAATTAAGCTAAAAATAATACATACAGATACCCTTTTAAAATAAGTTTGCAGTAAGTTTGGAGCAAAGTAACTCTCCCTCACATGTGGTCTATCTTCATAAGGTGGTGAGGTGGAGTGAGAAACATTATGTTGGGCTGCTGTTTATATGTGGTGAAGAGAGGAGGAGGTGAATTTTTACAGTATACTTCTGTATATCCTGCATATACTATATATGTGTGTATATATATATACACACACACACACACACTTATATATATATGACATAAATCACAAAGAACCACACTGAAGTTACTGATTAAAAAGTAATCATTATTATTAATATAATTTAAATATGATGCTATGAATTTTTAAAGTATTTTATGACTTCCCAAGCATTTTCCTTTTCTCATTTGATTCTTATCAAAGAGTGATGAGTAAATGATGTTCCCATATATTTACTAAGTAATATAATCAGGATGAAAGAATATGTTTTCTGAAAACTAATCTGACCATCTTGCAGCTATATTGCTGCTACATAAATTTCAGTGTTTTGCACATGTATTAAGAAAATCATTGCCTATATTTGGAACTTCATTTATTTAAATCAGATATTTCTATACTCACTTAAACATAGGCTTTATCCAAGTATTACAGAGTTTCCAAAATGGTGATCATCAGCCTGAACTGAACCTGAAAATGTCCTTTGTTTGTTTCATGCACTGTTTAATATGTTAAAATAGGGAACAAAATGATTTCCAGCTTCTCTTGAAAAGAGGGAATATTGGGCAAGAAAGATTCCAAGTCTCTGTGTGGAAATCATCAAATAGTGCTAAAGAGTTGCTGTATCCTTAATATAAGATATTCTATTTTCAGTAACCCTATCCTTTGTATCTTCCTGACACTGAGACACAGTGTCACATGCAGAACTAAGAACAAAATATGTTGACACTATATTACCAGAATTTTTTTCATGAGGCTCACTTTCTTCTTTTGTGTTATGAGTCCTGACTACTTTAGGCTATTGATTTGTGACTTTTATTGAGTCACTTAATTCCTAGTTTTGAGTTGTTTGTAATGAGTTCTTATTGAAACTTCTTCACTGCTTATACATCCCTTAAATGATACTGTTCCTATCAGGAAAAACAATTAGGATTGCATTGTAGGATGCCTTCTTTTCCTCCCACAAATTCTTCCTAAGAGACTTCTAATCTCAACTTCAGAGTGAAAAGTCTTACATCTCTATCTCTAGACCATCTTTCTCTTTATTTTCTTTGATGTTTTGGTTTCTATATATCACTTCTTATTACACATTCCCATTTGAGTTTAGTGTAGATATCTCTTATTAAACTGAATTTTTCATACTATTACCAAGGTTTGATCTTCCTTCTATATTCCTCAACTCAGATTATGGCACTATCATACTCTAGCTATCAAAAAATAGAAACATTAACGTTTTCAATCTCTCTCATTCTTCTCAACTCCTAACTCCTCAAAAGTAAACAGCTTATGTTCATTTGACCTCTGAAATTTACTTCTGACTTAAAATTTTGATTTAAAATAGACTTACCACCAATGTATGTACTAGAAACATACAATATAATGGAAATAAGAAAATTTTATTTACTTCCAAATACTCTTAATTATACCTATGAATAGAAAATTGCATTTTAATATGACATGAAAAATGTGAAAATTATACAGAGGATGTCACAGGACTCATAAGAATATCACCTAGGTTATACTGAGTGGGTTGGTATGGGAACTGATGGTGTTGCTTCAACTGATTGATGCTACAATTGAGTTCAGCAATGATAAATTTAGGGAATGGGAATTCCATGTATAGGGAATAACCTGAATAGATAGAAGGGAAGGGTACATGTAGGAAAATTTAAAAACAGCATAGTTCGCTTGAGGATAAAGTTTAACATAGGAAGTATGGTATATAAGTTGGAGAAACAAATAAGAATTTCATTATGCAAGGCCTAGACTTTATCTTCTCAAGAGAGGATTTGAAAACACTTAGGCAAAGAAGTAATAAAGTCAGAGATGCAATTTAGTAAGAATATGGTTGAGTGCTTTTACTTGGTACAAAGGCCCAAATGGAAGGAGTCCAATTAAGGAGATAATGCGATGGTTATGAAAATAACTTCTGAGGGAGTGAAATCAAGTGGTTATAATAAGGACATAGAAAATTTAATCTGGTAAATATTTACGAGTAGTTAAAATCTGATGATCAAATCAAATGTAGGAGTGAGAAAAAGAGGCAAATAAATAATGCTTTTTTAGCTTTCTAGCTTTGATGATTGAGTAGTTGGAGCTGTTGTTGACAATAGCAACAACAAATATGTATTGAACTGGAAAGATGTTTGTGGTAACAGAAAAAGGCAGGTAGTTGTGTAATATGGGAGTATGATTCTATTTTTTATAAAACATAAAAATAAAACTCCTATAAGCATTCATAATTAATTAATATTAATAAATTCTTACAAAAATATTAAGTGGAGAATTATAAGTAGAAATGCTGATTATTTGATATGAATGTAGGTTATTCATACTGGACCAGCTGAATGTGCTGAGTTTGAGAGCTTTATAGGAGCTCTAGAGCTATTTAGATGCTCAAGCCCTGCCATAAATATATGAGTCACTTTTCCACTGGACCAAATAAATATTTTTTATTCATATTGATAAAATCAGGTGTAATAATAATTATGATAAATAATAGCCATATGCTCACCATGTGCAGATATTGTGGTAGGTTTGTTATATTCTTTATGATTCTCACAGCAACCACAAAATATTTTACAGGATCAGAAACTAAAGCTTAGAGAGGCTAAGTGTAAAATGTCAAATTTACACTTAGGTGCCTAAATTTAAAGCCAGTTCAGTCTGAACTCTTAAACACTACTTTATATATCGCATATATATGTAACATGATTGGCTACAATTAGGAATTTAGTCTTTCTGAAGTCTGCACAAGGTGGAAGACACCTGAACAATTTCACTTTCCTTTTAGTTTATTTGTAGGTGCTTAGGAAAAAAAAAAAGACTAATACAATATATAACTACTATAATCTGTTTTTGGTAGGTAACTCACATATGAGGCTTGTTTGGGCAGTTGCAAAATGAGTAGATCTCTGCACCCACTGGACAGAATATTTAGAGGTCTTTACAGGGTTCAGTCACTATCTAGTCCAGACGGTCTCAACAACACATTACTCTCTCAAGGCTGTACCACTGAAATGGCTCCAAGTATGGGAACAGTGGGACAAATGTACATTCCAAGTACAGGGGATGGGGTAAGGAAACTCTGACTGTCTGTGTCCAGTTTATGGGTTAACTAGCAGTCTTGTCCTCTCAATGACCTACTCTAACAAACACTTCATGCCTTGTGATCTGCTGTAACAATCTACATGCTCCGCCCCTTCCACAATGTGGCAAAGTGTTTCATTAGCATGCAGGTAGCTAGTTTGGTGGCTATCTGGCTGCACTGAAGGTGGGTACACTAGCAACAATATTGGCACATGTAAGAGAAAGGCATGGAAAATTTACTCAGGGATTAGGATAATGATTTTTCTAATTATGAAAAGTAAGGTGATTTTATTTTACTTCCTACTTTATTCTTGTCTTCTGATGTTTTCCCGTGGTCCTAGAATTTCATGCTGATCTTTGTTGTTGCAACATAAGAAAATATCCCTTCTTGGGAAAAAAATGCCTAATACACAGGTAAGCATAATGTCTCACAAATATGAATTGGGATATTTAGTAAACGTTTGAGAGTTAAATTTATATTAAGAACTGGCATATCAGACACTAGAAAAGAAAATGCTTAAAATGTGATTTTATTATCAAATATGGCTTTTAGTACAGAATCTATCTTAAGAGCATGCTAACCTCTTTCTCATGGAAGTGATAAAGTTGTCCTTTTAAAATTTAACATAAAAATTAAAAATATTATGAATATTCCCGAACCTTCTACATGCCATTATGTAGACTATATGACAAAGGTTCTATGTGGACTTGATCTTAGGAATGATTACTTAGAATCTTTAACATAAGTGAACAAAGAGCATGGCACAAGGATGACCCCAGCCTGGACTCCATTCAACACAAAGGCAACAAAAGTACATTTCAGTCAGTCTCATGAAGCTTCAGAATGCTCATATCATTTCACATTTGAAGTCAGTAAAAAACACAAAAGAAGAGAATAATAACAAGTAAATATTATAGCCATACTTATTTTGTCTTTTGCCTTTCACAGAATAAGCTGAAAGTGTAAATGTACCTTCAATAAAGAGATGTAATTTTACCATGAACAGAATATCCCAAATAATATGTAAGCTACAAGGAACCATTATATGTATATATATATATATATATATATATATATATATATATATATATATATATAACCATATTTATTAACGTGAGTATTTCTTCCAAATGATATTCCTTTAATGAATCTTTTTGTCACTCAAAATTACCTTTAAAAATATTATTAAATTACTGGTTTTCTATTTGATAATAGACAATCAACTTTTACAATTTCTTAACAATAACACTTTTCTAAAATTAAAATTCTCCATATAATTATGAGTCACAGGCTTCCCTCGTGGTGCAGTGGTTAAGAATCCACTTGCCAATGCAGGAGACACGGGTTCGAGCCCTGGTCCGGGATGATCCAACATGCCACAGAGCAACTAACCCCGTGAACAACAACTACTGAGCCTGCAGTCTAGAGTCTGTGAGCCATAACTACTGAGCCTGTGTGCCACAACTACTGAAGCCCACGCACCTAGAGCCCATGCTCCCAACAAGAGAAGCCACTGCAATAAGCCTGTGCACCACAACAAAGAGTAGCCCCTGCTTGCTGCAACCAGAGAAAAGCCCGTGTGCAGCAACGGAGACCCAATGCAGCCAAAAATAAAATAAAATTAAATAAATAAATTTATAAAATAAAATTATGAGTCACTAGCTTGTATCAGATTAACTTTTCACCAAGAACAACTGTAAAGCACAGATTTAAAAACAGAAAACAAACAAACAAACCGCAAAACCTTACTGATTGGAGGCATTGGAGAGTATCCAGGGCAGCCAGCAATTGTTAGGACAATATCCTAATAAACGGAATACAGAAGATGAGCCCTGCTTTCCACAAATTTTCCCTTTGAGATATTGTTTATTGCTAAGTGACTGAGGGCATAGAGACCAAGCAGAAAGCAAAAACTCAGAACTCTTGCCAGTCTTACAGAGCTAAGGAGACATAATAATATGAAGTACAAGTCTAACCAACCCAGTCAGAATTGGAAGGACCAAGACCCTCAGGAAACATAAAACACTGAGAAGTGTGTCTGATTTTCTAAGTTGACATTCACTGTAAAGCATTTGTCAATTTTAAACTGTTGTGGAATGAGAGACCAAGAAACCAAGAAGACAGCTAAAACTATGAAGCTAAAAACTTAAGCAGATATTTTGTCTGGTTTAACATGCTGGGAAAACAAAATTGAGAGTTTAGGTTGTCAAGGAGGAAGGGTCCAAGTAATTGCCCCAGTATTTTATTTGAACCCCTTGAAAAGCTACACCCGAAGAATAAGGACAAGGCAGAAATAGACCATACCTCAAAGAGACTAAAACGCAGCTTCCTGGGGATTCCCTGGTGGCCCAATGGTTAGGAATCGGCACTTTCAAGCTGAGGACCAGCGTTCAATCTCTGGTTGGGGAGCTAAGATCCCACAAGCTGTGCAGCCAAAAAACCCCCAAAGAAACAGCTTCCTATCATATTAAAAATTAAAATCCTGATTGGATCAAAATGATTTGTCCATATTCTAACTGCCAACTAGGGGGGAACTGAGGAGAGTAAAAATCTCTCTGAGAGAAGATAAAATCGCCAGAGCAGAGTTTTTCTAATATTTTATTCACAATGTCTGGAATTCAATTTAAAAATTACCAGGCATATTAGGATCGAGGAAGAAATGACTGCAAACCAAAGAAAAAAACAGGTAATAGATATAGACCTACAGCCAAATATTTTACTATCCTATTTAGTCTAAAATATCACTCATTAATTTGTTCATGAAAACATTGATATAATAGAAAATTTAATCAGAGAAATGAAATCTTTAAAAATAGTCAAATGGAAAATACAGTAACTGACATTAAGAACTCAATATATGTTTAATTATAGATTAGACATAAGAAAAAGGATAAGTGAACTTGAAGAAATGAAAGTAGAAAATATCTTTACTGAAATACAGAAATAAGAGGAAGAAAAATACAAAAGTTATTGTAAGAGATAAATAGGTTATGGTGAAAGCATTAATATACATTCAATTTGAATCACAGAAGAAGAGAGGAAGAATAAACAAAAGCTGTATTTATATTGGTTCTAGTCAATTTTCCAAAACGGAATCAAGGCATAAAAACCACAGGTTCAAGAAGCTCTAGGAATTTAAAATGCCTAGGTATAGCTTAATGAAACTTAAATTTCAAAGACAAATTATACTGAAAGTAGGCAACGACAAAAGATTTATTATCATCAAATGGTTAACATTAAGACTGAGAACTGGCCTTTTGAGAAGAGTAAGGCTGCAATTCAGAAAGTAATAATATAACTTCATTGTGCTAAAAGGAAACACATGCCAGCATAGAATTCTATAGCCAGCAACAATTTCTTTACAAATGAAAGTGAAATAAAATATTTCAGACAAACAATAATAAGATTTCATAGCCAGCAGATGTATACTACATGAGAAAGAAAATGATCCCAGATGAAAACACAAGAATTGAAGAAGAAATCAAGAGTAATGGGAAAGATAAGTAGATCGATAGATGTAAGAACCATAATAATATCATCTGTTGATTTTAAATATATGTAGAATTAAAAATACATGACCATAATAATGCAAAAGACAGGAGGGGAATAAAATAAAATGTTGAAGACTCTTGTGTATTCTGTTTAACTTATTTTGCTCTGATTGTTATCATCTCTTTTCTTTTCTGTTTGTGAGTTTAATTAGCTTTCTAGTTTGTGAAGGTGAATTATGAGGTCACTGATTTGAGATGTTTCTTCTTTCTACTATATGCATTTAGCACTGTAAATTTCTCTTTAAATTTGGGTGTATCCCAGAGACTTTTATATATTGTGTTTTCTTTTTCTTGTAGTTCAAAATAGATTCTAATTTCTATTTTGATTTCTTTTTTGACCCATTGGGTATTTTAAAATCCATTATTGTGTCTCCAATTTTTTGAAACTGTGGTATTTATTAAAATCAAGCAATCAGATATCCTTGTTTATGAAGAAGAATAATTAGACTTGGTTGGCTTAGATATATGCACTTAACACATGATACAGAGATTAATAAATGGATAGATGAATAGATAAACAGACAGTTGATTCTCATTATTTGTAATAGTTGTGTTCTATAAAGTTGCTTCAAACAATGAATTAGTGCATATCATTGTTCCTGTGAGCACTTAGGCACAACATTTTATCTAACAATTTATATATAACATTGTTTTATGTGTGTCTCTGTTTAAAGTCATCTTATTTAATATATATATTTTGATTCATTAACATTAAATTCACAGTACTATAAATCTTCCTTGAATGAACATACATATTTTCTTCAGAAGGCACATGACATCTTTCTTTCACTTAGGAACATTAGACAACACTTCAATACTATGTTTGGGAGCATGTTAAATAGAGAAATCACCAATGAAAAAGAAAATGTGAAAAATGTGGTACTAAATCGACTGTGAAAAAGACACTTGTTTACAGTATGATAGCGGAAATAAGAGGGCAGATCATAGCCATGTTCCACTGTACCATGTCTGCAGTAACTACAAAAGTGCTGCAAGTATTGATTTGAGGTTACAAATAAATTTTTGTGAGTAAGCAAATTTGCAAATACTGAATCTCTGAATAATCAGGATCCACTGTATATGCGTTAGTGGTATCATTAAATTGAGTCTTGTGAAACTTATATGGTTCAAATATGGAGGTGAAGAATTTAGGTCCCCAGTCAATTCTGAAACTGTCTATTGTGTCATTAGATACATTGACTGGAATCTTTGAGGATAGCAGACATTTTTTCTTGGATGACTTTTAGTGGTTTAACTTCCAGAATTCTGTACATCACCCCTCCCACCTTGCTCCACTCTAGGGTTTCTGGCCTACTTCTACTTTGACGATTTTGTACTCTTATAAACAAAAACAAAAATGCATTCCTCTTTTGTTCTTTCATAATATACTTTGAAATCATCAACAAAGTAAAAATGAGTTTCTTATTGCAGGAGGAAAATAACAACTTAATCCTCCAACTCTCACAGGAAGTGAGTGATGATATTCTATCTTTCAATGCAATAAAAAAATAACCAAAAAGAAAACAGCTAGGTTTCCTTCACATTTAAAAAGGATAAATATTTCTATCTTAAAACATATTTTTAAGGGCAAATTCTCAAAGTATATATGAGAGTAATACACACACACACACATACATATATATATAATGTACAAAATTTTCAATTAAGAATTTTGGTAAGTGGGATATAACTTATAAATACTAGGTCAAATAGTAAAATGGTGAAATCCATACAAGTCTGACTGAATGACTGTACTGTTTTTGTAATATCATATATAAAAGTTTAGAGTCATATCTGAAAAAAGTTTGTTTCAAAAACTTTAAACATGGGTTTCATATTATAAAATCTTTAGTTTGAATTGAGTTAAATTCTTCTTGTAATTCCAGATATACTTCCATTTTTTTACTGATGAGAATTTTTTTGGAAATATCATTTGATCGTTTGTAATTCCCAAGTACAAAATGATTTGACTTGCAAAACAACCTTCAAGACACACATGGTTAAATAACCATAGTTTTCTGGTTTTTCAAAAGATAATAAGAATTATTTCAATTAAAATGTCAATAAATATTACATCCCCTGTTGCATAGATTTAAATGAAACAGATGACTACAGTTTAAGAAAAATATTAATGATGTGGATAATTACTTTTCTTTGGAACTTATACTATTTTGAAAAATCATTCAGTGCCATAGGACCACTCTACTTTATTTGGATTTGGACCATGGATGCATAATATTATAATGTGCAGGACTGGCTCAATATATATTCTTTCCTTTTTTTCTTTTTTCCTTTATGCAGGCCTCTCACTGTTGTGGCCTTTTCCTTTGTGGAGCACAGGCTCCGGATGCGCAGGCTCAGCGGCCATGGCTCACGGGCCCAACCGCTCCGCGGCATGTGGGATCTTCCCGGACCGGGGCATGAACCCATGTCCCCTGCATCGGCAGGCGGACTCTCAACCATTGCACCACCAGGGAAGCCCTTTCATTAGTTTTAAGAGAGTTTTAGGACATTTAATTTGTTTAATTCATGCTCTATAATGTACAAGATAAAAATCTCTTAGATTTGCTTTTATCACTTGCATTTTATGTATTATAAAATAAATCCACATTTATTGTAGAACACTTCTGAAAATATGCATTAGAAAAGGAAGCAAACAGAAGTCTTTTATAACCTCACTAACCCAAAATAATCCCTTTTAAAATTAGGAATATACAACTCTATTTTAGTTATATAAAAATACATATATTTACGGGGAGGGGAAGACACAGAGAGAAATAGAGTAAGAAGGACACATTTGTTATCTACAATGTTATTTTTTACAACTACATTGACTGACTATATTATAGTTTGTTTACATAATCCCACATTTCTTGTCAAATGGCTGTTTTCAATATTTTACTATTGTCAATAGTGCACCGTTGTATATTCCTGTAGCTAAACTTTGGTTACATCTGTAATTATTTCCCTTGGATTAATTTCTAGTAGTAAAGTGTAGATCATAAGGCAAAATATCTTTTAACTTTTTCTGATACATGTTGATACAAATTGCCAAATACATGAATAGTTTCATTTTTCCAAATTGCTTTTACAGCAAATTGTGCACTTTTCCATACTTACCTGTTTGATATTAGCATTGAAAATGTTTTCAAAAATTTTTAAATTAGCATAGATTTAAGTAAACAAGGAGTTAAACATTTATGCTTATTTATTATATTCAATATTTTAAAATTGTGTAGTAAAATCCTTTATACATCTTTATACATTTTCTACTGGCTCTTCATCTATTTTTTAATAAATTTATATAAAGTCTTTAATTAAAAAGACATTGGCTTGTCATCTATTATATTTTATGTATTTTTTGTCAGTTATTTCTTTTTATATTATGTCAAATATTTCATAATCTAAGAAAGAATACTTACATATACACAGGTAAAAATCATTTCTCATTTTTTTCCCTTGGTATTTTTTCTCTTTGCTGAAAATGTTCTCATCTAATTACCCTATTTCCTTTTAGATATTTGAAAATATTTCCAATTTTTTATCAAGATTGTTAATTGATCTATAATTTATTTTTTTGTTAGTAGAAGGTGAAGTTAAAATTTATATATTTTATTGAATAATCCATACTTTTTTGTAATAGAAAATGCTATATTTGTCAACATTTTAATTATTCTAAGCTGGTTTTGAATTTTTAAATTACGATTCACAGGGTTCATGTATCAGGCTACATATTTCTTTTTCTTATTCTTTTTCTTGGCACTGTAAATTTCTTTTAGATTGAAACAGTTGGATACTAACAAGAAAGATCTCAAAGAGAGTATCTGAACTTCCATGTTCACTGTAGCATTATCTTCATAGCCAGAACATAGATGCAGCATTAATGCCCATCGATGAAAGAAAGGATGATTCAGCCTCAAAAAAGAAGGGAATTCTGCTGTTTGCAGAAACATGGATGAAGCTAGAGGGCATTATACTAAGTGAAATAAGCCATTCCAGAAGGAAAAGCATTGCATATACCACTTACATGAGGAGTCTAAAATTCTCAAATTCAGTACCAGTGAGTAGAATGGTAGTTGCCAGAAGATGAGGAGGAGACAGGGGAAGATATTAATCAAAGCACTAAGCTTCAGTTATACAAGATGAATAAGTCCTAGACATCCTGGTGTACAGGATAGTATCTGGAGTTAATTATACTACATTGTATACTTAAAATTTTTCTAAGGGGGTAGATCTTATAGTAAGCATACTTATCAAAGATAACACTAATAATAAATAAAGAGGACAGTAGAAAACTTTTGGTGGTGATGAATATGTTATGGCATAGATGGTGGTGATGGTTTCACTGGAGTATACTTACCTCCAAACTGATCAAGTCATTTACCTTAAGTATGTACAGCTTTGTGTACATCAATAATATTTCAATAATGTGGTTGTAAAAAAGAATGTTTCAACCTTATTTTATTACTGGATAGAGGCACAGCTGTGTCAATGAGTGATCACATAAGAGTAAAGAAAATTTAATTAAATATTCAAATAATTAACATGAGCAAACAATAAGTCTGCAATTAGACCAAAGGGTCCTATGCTTCCACTAAGCCTTATATCAGAGACACATTATTTATTTTAAAAAAATCAAATCAGCACTACTATTATTCCTACTGGTTTTTTTTAAAGATTTATTGGAGTATAATTTCTTTACAATGGGGTGTTAGTTTCTGCTTTATAACAAAGTGAATCAGCTATACAGATACATATATCCCCATATCTCCTCCCTCTTTCATCTCCCTCCCACCCTCCCTATCCCACCCCTCTAGATGACACAAAGCACCAAGCTGATCTCCCTGTGCTATGCAGCTGCTTCCCAATAGCTATGTATTTTACATTGGGTACTATATATAAGTCAATGTCACTCTCTCACTTTGTCCCAGCTTACCCTTCCCCCTCCCCGTGTCCTCAAGTACATTCTCTACTTCGGTGTCTTTATTTCCATATATATGTGTTAGTATACGGTATTTGTTTTACTCTTTTTGACTTACTTACTCTGTATGACAGACTCTAGGTCCATCCATCTCACTACAAATAACTCAATTTCATTTCTTTTTATGGCTGAGTAATATTCCATTGTATATATGTGCCACATCTTCCTTATCCATTTATCTGTTCATGCTTTCATGTCCTGGCAATTGTAAATAGAGCTGCAATGAACATTGTGGTACATGACTCTTTCTGAATTATGGTTTTCTCTGGGTGTAGGCCCAGTAGTGGGATTGCTGGGTCGTATGGTAGTTCTATTTGTAGTTTTTTAAGGAACCTCCATACCGTTCTCCATAGTGGCTGTATCAGTTTACATTCCCACCAACAGTGCAAGAGGGTTCCCATTTCTCCACACCCTCTCCAGAATTTATTGTTTATAGATTTTTTGATAATGGCCATTCTGACCAGCCTGAGGTGATGCCTCATTGTAGTTTTGATTTACATTTCTCTAATGATTAGTGATGTTGAGCATTCTTTCATGTGTTTGTTGGCAATCTGTATATTTTCTTTGGAGAAATGTCTATTTAGGTCTTCTGCCCATTTTTAGACTGGGTTGTATGTTTTTTTGACATTGAGTTGCATGAGCTGTTTGTAAATTTTTGAGATTAATCCTTTGTCAGTTGCTTCATTTGCAAATGTTTTTTCCCATTCTGAGGGTTCTTTTATCGTCTTGTTTATGGTTTCCTTTGCTATGCAAAAGCTTTTAAATTTCATTAGGACCCATTTATTTATTTTTGTTTTTATTTCCATTTCTCTAGGAGGTGGGTCAAAAAAGATCTTGCTGTGATTTATATGATAGAGTGTTCTGCCTAGTTTTTCCTCTAAGAGTTTTATAGTGTCTGGCCTTACATTTAGGTCTTTAATCCATTTTGAGTTTATTTTTGTGTATGGTGTTAGGGAGTGTTCTAATTTCATTCTTTTACATGTAGGTATTCAGTTTTCCCAGCACCAATTATTGAAGGGGCTGTGTTTTCTCCATTGTATATTCTTGCCTCCTTTATGAAAAAATAAGGTGGCCATATGTGTGTGAGTTTATCTCTGGGCTCTCTATCCTGTTCCATTGATCTATATTTCTGTTTTTGTGCTAGTACCATACTGTCTTGATTATTGTAGCTTTGTAGTATAGACTGGAGTCAGGGAGCCTGATTCCTCCAGCACCTTTTTCCTTCTTAAGCTTGCATTGGCTTTTCAGGGTCTTTTGTATTTCCATACAAATTGTGAAAACTTTGTTCTAGTTTTGTGAAAAATGCCATTGATAGTTTGATAGGGATTGCATTGAATCTGTAGCTTGCTTTGGGTAGAATAGTCATTTTCACAATGTTGATTCTTCCAATCCAAGAACATGGTATAACTCTCCATATGTTTATATCATCTTTAATTTCTTTCATCAGTGTCTTAGAGTTTTCTGCATGCAGGTCTTTTGTCTCCTTAGTTAGGTTTATTCCTAGGTATTTCATTCTTTATGTTGCAGTAGGAAATAGGAGTGTTCCCTTAATTTCTCTTTCAGATTTTTCATCATTAGTGTATAGGAATGCAAGAGATTTCTGTGCATTAATTTTGTACCCTTCTACTTTAGCAAATTTATTGATTAGTTCTAGTTGTTTTCTGGTAGAGTCTTTAGGATACCCTTTGAATGGTATCATGTCATCTGCAGACAGTGACAGATTTACTTCTTCTTTTCTGATTTAGATTCCATTTATTTCTTTTTCTTCTCTGATAGCTGTGGCTAAAACTTACAAAACTATGTTGAAATATAGTGGTGAGAGTGTGCAACCTTGTCTTGTTCTTGATCTTAGTGGAAATGGTTTCAGTTTTACGCCTTTAAGAGTGATGTTGGCTGTGGGTTTGTCATATATGGCCTTTATTATGTTGAGCTAAGTTCCCTCTATGTCTACTTTCTGGAGGGTTTTTATCATAAATGGTGTTGAATTTTGTCAAAAGCTTTTTCTGCATCTACTGAGATGATCATATGATTTTTATCCTTTAATTTGTAACTATGGTGTATCACATTGATTGATTGGCATATACTGAAGAATCCTTGCATTCCTGGGATATACCCGCCTTGATCATGGTGTGTGATCCTTTTAATGTGCTGCTGGATTATGTTTTCTAATATTTTGTTGAGGATTTTTGCATCTATGTTCATCAGGGTATTGGCCTGTAGTTTTCTTTCTTTGTGACATCTTTGGTTTTGGTATCAGGGTGATGGTGGCCTCATAGAATGAGTTTGGGAGTGTCCCTCCCTCTGTTATATTTTGGAAGAGTTTGAGAAAGATAGGTGTTATCTCTTCTATAAATGTTTGATAGAATTAACTTGAAACCATATTGTCCTGGGCTTTTGTTTGTTGGAAGATGTTTAATCACAGTCTCAATTTCAGTGCTTGTGTTTGGTCTGTTTATATTTTCTATTTCTTCCTGGTTGAGTCTCAGAAGGTTGTGCTTTTCTAATAATTTGTCCATTTCTTCTGGGTTTTCCATTTTATAAGCATATATTTGCTTATAGTAATCTCCCAGGATCCTTTGTATTCTTACAGTGTCAGTTGTTCTCCTTTTTCATTTCTAACTCTATTGATTTGAGTCTTCTCCCTTTTTTTCTTGATGAGACTGGCTAATGGTTTATCATGTTTGTTTACCTTCTCAGAGAACCAGCTTTTAATTTTATTGATCTTTGCTATTGTTTCCTTCATTTCTTTTTCATTTATTTCTGATCTGATTTTATAATTTCTTTCCTTTTGTTAACTTTGGGTTTTTTTGTTCTTCTTTCTCTAATTGATTTAGGTGTAAGGTTAGGTTGTTTTTTTGAGATGTTCCTTGTTTCTTAAGGTAGGATTGCATTGCTATAAACTTCCCTCTTAGAACTGCTTTTTGTGCATCCCATAGCTTTCGGGTCATCATGTTTTCTTTGTCATTTGTTTCTAAGTATTTTTTAAATTCCTCTTTGATTTCTTCAGTGATCTCTTGGTATTTCATAACATATTGTTTAGCCTCCATGTGTTTTGGTTTTTTACAGGTTTTATCATGTAGTTGATATCTAGTCTCATAGTGTTTTTGTCAGAAAAGATACTTGATACAATTTCAATTTTCTTAAATTTACCAAGGCTTGATTTATGATGCAGAATATGATCTATCCTGGAGAATTTGCTATGAGCACTTGAGAAGAAATTGTATTCTGTTGTTGTTGGATGGAATGTCCTTTAAATATCAATCAAGTCCATCTTGTTTAATGTATCATTTAAAGCTTGTGTTTTGTTATTTATTTTCATTTTTGCTGATCTGTCCTTTGGTGCAAATGGGTTGTTAAATTCCCCTTGTACAATTGTGTTACTGTTGATTTCCCCTTTAATGGCTGTTAGCATTTGCCTTATGTATTGAGGTGCTCCTATGTTGGGTGCATAAATATTTACAATTGTTATATCTTCTTCTTGGATTGATTCCTGGATCATTATGTACTGTTCTTTGTCTCTTGTAATACTCTTTATTTTAAAGTCTATTTTGTCTGATATGAGAATTGCTACTGCAGCCTTCTTTTGCTTTCCATTTGCATGGAATATCTTTTTCCATCCCCTCACTTTCAGTCTGTATGTGTCCCTATGTCTGATGTGGTCTCTTGTAGACAGCATATACATGGGTCTTGTTTTTGTATCCATTCAGCCAGTCTATGTCTTTTGGTTGGAGAATTTAGTCCGTTAACATTAAAGGTAGTTATCAATATTTATGTTCCTATTACCATTTTCATAATTGTTTGGGGTTTGTTCTTGTAGGTCTTTTCTTTCTCTTGTGTTTTCTTCCTAGAGAAGTTCCTTTAGAATTTGTTGTAACACTGGTTTGCTGGTGCTGAATTCTCTTAGCTTTTGCTTGTCTGTATAGGTTTTAATTTCTCCGTCAAATCTGAATGAGATCCATGCTGGGTAGAATAATCTTGGCTGTAGGTTTTTCCATTTCATCACTTTAAATATGTCCTGCCACTCCCTTCTGGCTTGCAGACTTTCTGCTGAAAGATCAGCTGTTAACTTTATGGGGATTCCCTTGAATATTATTTTTTGTTTTTCCCTTGCTGCTTTTAATATTTTTTCTTTGTCTTTAATTTTATTAGTTTGATTAATATGTGTCCTGGCGTGTTCCTCCTTGGATTTGTCCTGTATGGGACTCTCTGCATTTGCCAGATTTGCTTGACTATTTTTTTTCCCCATATTAGGGAAGTTTTCAACTATAATCTCTTCAAATATTTTCTCAGTCCCTTTCATTTCCTCTTCTTCTTCTCAGACCTCTGTAATTTGAATGTTGGTACATTTAATGTCCCAGAAGTCTCTGAGACTGTTCACAATTATTTTCCTTCTTTTTTCTTTATTCTGCTCTGCAGTACTTATTTCTAATATTTTATCTTCCTAGTCACTTATCCGTTCTTTTGCCTCAGTTATTCTGCTATTGATTCCTTCTAGTGAATTTTTAATTTCATTTATTGTGTTGTTCATCATTGTTTTTTTGCTCTTTAGTTCTTCTAGGTCCTGGTTAAAGGTTTCTTGTATTTTCTCCATTCTATTTCCAAGGTTATGGAGCATGTTTACTCTCTTTACTCTGAATTCTCCTTCAGGTAGACTGTATATTTCTTCTTTATTTGTTTGGTCTGGTGGGTTTTTATCTTGCTCTTTCATCTGCTTTATGTTTGTCTTCTCATTTTGCTTAACTTACTGTGTTTTGGGTGGCCTTTTCACAGGCTGCAAGTTTGTAGTTCCTGTTGCTTTTGGTGTCTGCCTGCAGTTGGTAGAGTGTTTCAGTGGGTTTTGTAGGCTTCCTGATACAGGGGACTAGTGCCTGTGTTCTGGTGGATGAGGCTGGATCTTGTCTTTCTGGTGGGCAGGTCCGCATCCGCTCGTGTGTTTTTCAGTGTCTGTGACCTTATTATGATTTTAAGCAGTCTCACTGCTAATGCATGGGATTGTGTTCCTGTCCTGCTAGTTGTTTGACCTAGGGTGTCCAGCACTGTGGCTTGCTGGTCGTTGATTGGAGCTGGGTCTTAGCGTTGAGATGGAGATCTCTTGGAGAGTTTTTGCCATTTGATATTACATAGAGCTGGGAGGTCTCTGGTGGACTAGTGTCCTGAACTTGGCTCTCCCACATCAGAGGCACAGGCCTGACACTGTGCTGGAGCACCAAGACCCTGTCAGATGCATGGCTCAGAATAAAAGGGAGAAAGAAAGAAAGAAAGAAAGAGTAAAATAAAGTTATTAAAATAAAAAATTAGGGCTTCCCTGGTGGCGCAGTGGTTGAGAGTCTGCCTGCTGATGCAGGAGACACGAGTTCATGCCCCAGTCCGGGAGGATCCCGCATGCTGCGGAGCGGCTGGGCCCATGGGCCGTGGCCACTGGGCCTGCATGTCCGGAGCCTGTGCTCTGCAGCGGGAGAGACCACGGCAGTGAGAGGACTGTGTACCATAAAAAAATAAATAAATAAAAATAAAAAAATAAAAATTAAAAATAATTATGAAAAATAAAAAAAAATGTAAAGTAATACAAAGAGAAAAAAAGAAAGAAAGAAGAGAGCAACCAAGGCAAAAATTGAATCCACCCATGATAACAAGTGCTAAAAATATACTAAAGCAAACAAACAAACAAACAAAAAACTGACAGGTAGACCCCTAGGACAAATGGTAACGCAAAGCTATACAGACAAAATCATACAAAGAAGTATACACATACACGCTCACAAAAAGAGAAAAAGGAAAAAGAAAAACATGTATATGTCATTGCTCCCGAAGTCCACCTCCTCAATTTTGGATGATTCGTTGTCTATTCAGGTATTCCAGAGATGCAGGGTACATCAAAGTGATTGTGCAGATTTAATCCACTGGTCCTTAAGCTGCTGGGTGAGATTTCCCTTTCTTTTCTTTGTTCACCTAGCTCCTGGGGTTTAGCTTTGGGTTTGGCCCCACCTCTGTGCGTAGGTCCCCTGAGGGTATCTGTCCTTCACTCAGACAAGACAACATTAAAAGAACAGCTGATTAGGGGGATCTGGCTCACTCAGGCTGGGGGGAGAGAAGGGTATGGAATTAGGGGCTAGCCTGCGGCAGCAGAAGCCAACATGATGGTGCAACAGCCTGAGACGTGCCATGTGTTCTCCCCAGAAAGTTGTCCCTGGATCACAGGACTGTGGCAGTGGCGGGCTGCACAGGCTCCTGGGAGGGGAGGTGTGGATAGTGACCTGTGCTTGCACACAGGCTTTTTGGTTGCTGCAGCAGCAGCCTTAATGTTTCATGCCTGTCTCTGGTGTCTGCGCTGGTAGCTGCGGCTCATGACTGTCTCTGGAGCTTTTATAGGCAGTGCTCTGAATCTCTTCTCCTTGAATACCCCAAAACAATGTTCTCTCGCTTCTTCAGCAAATCCAGACTTTTTCCCGCACTCCCTCCCACTTAGTTGTGGTGCACTAACCCCCTTCAGGCTGGCTGTTTTCACGCAGCCAACCCCAGTCCTCTACCTGGGATCTGACCTCTGAAAACCTAAGCCTCAGCTCCCAGACCCCACCCGCCACGCGGGGGGAGCAGACTAGCCTCTCGGGCTGGTGAGTGCTGGTCGGCACCAATCTTCTGTGTGGGAATCTCTCCGCTTTGCCCTCGGCAGCCCTGTTGCTGCGTTCTCCTCCATGGTTCTGAAGCTTCCCCCTGCCACTCCCAGTCTCTGCCCGTGAAGGGGCTTTTAGTGCATGAAAACCTTTCCTGCTTCACGGCTCCCTCCCACTGGTGCAGGTCCCGTCCCTATTCTTTTGTCTCTGTTTTTTTCTTTTTTCTTTTGCCCTACCCAGGTACGTGGGGAGTTTCTTGCCTTTTGGGAAGTCTGACGTCTTCTGCCAGCATTCAGTAGGTGTTCTGTAGGAGTTGTTCCACATGTAGATGTATTTCTGATGTATTTGTGGGGAAGAAGGTGATATCCATGTCTTACTCTTCTGCCATCTTGAAGGTCTCCTTCTATTTTTCCTACTTTATGTGTGTCACTCTGCCTCTCACTCTTTCATTGCTCTCTCAAGGTTTTCTCATTTGAGGTCCCCAAAGATCAGCTCTGATAAGCTATATTGCCTTGGTGTCTTCTCTTGTCATTTTTGATACTGATGGGTCCTATCTATGAGAGAAGTGGTAATACACTGCTTTAGTCTTACCCTTTTCCTTGTTTCCTTTGTGACAAAAGGAAAGATTATGAACCTCGATAGTTTGTACTCGTTTCTGCGTGGACAAAATACAAAAACTACAGAGAAATGTCTTTTCACACATTTTCAGGTATTTTTCTCTTCCTAAAGGGTCATGTGCTTAAATGCAAGAATTTTGTTCCCTGGCACATAGAAGCATGATGTTTACCATTTTTCACTGCATAACCAGAGATATTTATATATGAATTTCCAGGAAATTTCTTCTGGGTCATATGAATAAAGAAATCTAATCAAAAAGGTCTGCTTTTTCAGAACACTAATAAATTCAAATAAATGCAAATTATGTGCTAAATAACAAATTTTAGTAGCTTTTGTCTATTTATGACATGCTAGTTTCATGGGCAGTGTTTATCAAACGACTTTGCTTATTGCAAAATACATAGGACAATTAAGTGCAATTTATTTGTAAATGTTTGATTCACTTGTCTTTATAATTCTTTTTATGGATTAATTGCCAGAATTAAGAGAAGTCTCAAAGTAAAATAAGTTTAGGGAGTTGAAGTCGGTCAAGGGGAGGAGAGGAAAATAGACAACCAATATCAGGTTGGTTTTACTACAGTTTAGCACTTTCCATCTTTCCTGGTCTTTCCTTTTCCAGTCTCTGACTTTCTCTCAAGATCCTTTTAATCCTGGCTCCTGAATCCACTTTACTACAAGTTTAAACATACTCTAAGCAGCAGGATTATATGGATTCTTTTGCTCAGCTAATGCTCATCTTTGTTTTGCTGCTAGTCAGCCTTGGTGGGTGACTCAGTTGACCTTTCAGACTGTAGCTCCGTGGGGACTGACTGAATGCTTTCCTGAAATTCAGTTCTTTATTAACCAGCTACTTGATTTCTCAGCAACCTGCTTATGGTAAAATAATGTCAGGGTATCTTACTGGGCATCCTTGTCCTCATTGACTGAGTTACCTCGTTTTCAGCTTGATTATGTTCCAAGGATTTCCAATTTCCAATTCTTCTCTGCTTCTCACGTAGACACACACACACACACACACACACACACACACACTCTCTCTCTCTCTCTCTCTCTCTCTCTCTCTCTCTCTTTATCTCAGTGGCTCCTACTTATGTACACTAGTCTCATCCATATATAAAGATGAATATATTAAATTTCAGGAAAAAATTATCACTGTATCTAAGACCTGGGAATAATAATTGAAAAGAGAGTTATCTTTAGTTTGTCTGACAAAAGAGGGAAAGAAATCCCCCAAACCTAAAGTTATTTCTGTCATCTAAATTAAAGTCTGATGATAAGTTTTAAAACCTGAAAATATTAATAATGTTCAATTCTTAGCAAAATAAGAATATAGAATAGTCCTTAATTTAATTAATGTTTTTCTTCTAGAACTTGGTTCTTCAATGATTTAAGACCCTGCCATTTACATATTAATTTCATTTGTTTCTAAGATGTCTTTGTTTTTATTATAAAGAGTATATAATTAATTGTATTAGATTAACATCTCATTAGTTAGAAATTTTGATTTTTCCTCTTAAATACCATATTTGCTACTTCTCAACTAAATATTTCATCTATTTCGTGTGTATAATGCAGCAGCTTTTTACAAAGAATATTTTTACAATAATATTATGGAGTTCTCACACCTATTTCATTTAAATGTGAACTACTGTGCATTTTTCAACAGAACACATGAGGGCAAGGGCACGTTAATGGTTGCCACACTGCCAAAAATATTCTTGACATACAATGGGCAAATCTCTCTCTCTCTCTCTCTCTCTCTCTGGATATCTTACCTTGATTTCACTTTTTGTTTGCTTGTTTATTTTGTTTGTTTTACCTTGTACTTAAAACCTTCCAACATAGTATATACTTACTTGTATTTATTTTTATTTACTGCTTTTTCTGCTATAATTTTCTGGGATACAAGGCAAAATTAAGGAAATTGTTTAAACAGTTTGTCACATTTCAAATCAATTTATATGAATTTGTCATAAATAAGATGATAGAAATTGACAACTTTGTAATATCGGAACAATCAAGAATGAGTGAGCAGATGAGAGAGAGAACTTTTTGTAAATTTATACAAAAGGCCACTCAAAATCAGCAAAACAACTTAGGCTAGGGAAATTACATAGATGAATCATGTTAGAAAAAAAGTAAAGGGAGACAGAGACACAGAAATTAGCTTGTTTTATAAAATACATATTTAAGAAAAAAATATTATGATGAGCATAATGTATTAGGTATATCCAACGTGACTGACCACAATATTCATAATCTTACTCTATTCAATATTCCTGTAAATTAACTTGGTTAAATAATGGAACTCAAAGAATGCTTTTTCAAAAAGTACCTAACTATACAGTCTCTAACTCTAGAAGTAACCATACGAAGATGAGAGAAAGATTAAAGTACTTTATTTTTATGAACAGTGCTTCACATTACACTGGCCAAGTGAAACAGGAAAGAAAGACTTTATTCAAGGTTATTGCAATAGGGGAGATAGATTGAATTGAACTCTACTGAAAGAAAAAGTGGGAGAACTTTCAAGCTCTGGGGTCATCTAGTGGAAAAGTACTAGGACTTTAAGGAGGAGGTTGGCTGATTGCACTGTGTTTGCTAATGTTGCCTATGGAAGTTAGGCTCCTACCCTCCCACAGAGACTGGTTGCTAGGGACTTTATCTTTCTTGAAGGTTACATTTCAAAGGGATGGCTTCCAGGGCTTTGAAAAAGCCATTCCTAGGTTATAAAACTGGCAAGAGGCTAAGAAGATTTACATCTCAAAGGAGCAGTGAAAAAATCTACAAATTTTAAGTGTTCTAGAGTAAGTGGTCTAAGGAAAGGGAGGTCAGGGGTCTATAGTTAGAAGGAAACTTGTCTAAAGTTTAGTCCAGCTGAGGGGCGTGTTCAGACTGTGCTCAGGTCTCCACAATGATCTCTCTCTCTTGTTCTGTCTCTTAGTCTATCTCTCTCTCTGTCTCTCTCATTCTTTTATTTTTCTTCTAGTAGCAAATATTTGCAACCCAGATAAAACCGGTTTTTTTTGGTGTGGTCCATGACAGAGATGAGCAAGTGAATTTATGATTCCATTTTAAGACTTATATTCAAGGAAATTTTATGTTTTTCCTGTTGTTCAGAGTTGTAGCAAATGAACATGTCTGGTCTGAGTGCTCAAGATTAATAAAAGTCTTGAAACAAATCTATAACACTGTATATTAACCATGTAGAAAACTACATTATTTATGGTAGAAATTTAAATTACTGAGGTGTGTATAACTTGTTAGACATCAACATTCTGTTTGCTATTTCTAAATAACTTGTAAATGTTAAAAACTATTCAACATAAGAACTATATCCAAGGGACTTGTTTACTTAGTGGCCACTGTTGGCTATGAAGAATAACTTGGGTATACCTGCTTCAAGTGGACAAAAACAAGCAAATATATTATAGAAATCTATAAACTAGTGCACTGTAAACTAGGTAAATCTTTCCATTAAACTATATATGTATAGATGTATCTATTTATACAGTTATACACTGCTTATTATAAAATTAGTATGTACATATATTAGTATATATAATATTTTCTTTTAGTTATATTATTTGAGGAAGATATATATATATATATATATATTAATATTACATTTTTGCTTTCTCCATATAACTTGGGAGTATATTAATATATAACAAAAATCAATACAGATATCTACTATTAAAATGTTATGCTTTTGATTACTATTAAAATTACTACTAAATTATAATTTTAACTAAAAATTTACCTAATATAGTGGCAACACATGCATATCATATTTCGTACTTTTGCTTTTATTACCATGACATTCAAAGTTAGACTTCATGTTTAATCATTAGTCTTTGAGGTCGATCTATTTACTTGTTCTGCATCACTGATTCTAAACAGCCAAGGAAAGACAAGCCTCCCCTAAGAAGGTGTTTTAGAGTCTGTGTTCATGAAATTTTTCATCATACTATTGCATGATTTATAAAAAATGTGAAAACTATGTGTTTTATTATCTACAAGTTTAATAACCTTTTAATTACATGGCTTTTATTGATTTACTTCAAATTCTTTCCAGAAGAACAATTTATATTACATATTCTTTACTCCAATAAGTATATATTTTCCCCTTGAAAAGCTTTAAGTAATTAAAAAATAACATAATTTAAAAAATAAAGCATGATTAAGTTTAACACATATTTATTGAACACTATAACATATGATATGTTGTAGACAGAAATATGAATGACCTGATTTTTCTCCCCTGGTAAATCTTGGTAAGGAAATGAACTTTTGAAGAGACAATTCAGTGTTGTTTACAGGAAACAGTATCTGCCGAGAGGTTAAAGCTAATGGACTCTGGAGTCAGACTAACTGAATTTAGATTCTCAACTTTACAACTGACTAGCTGTGTGGTCTTTGGCAAGTTATTAATCTTTCTGTGTTTATATTTCATTATGCATAAAAGGATAATAATATTTACTACTTCATATGCTTCTTGTCTGGATTACATAATTAAAGTATGTGATATGCTTAGCCTAGAACTAAAATTATATCATTAACCAAATATACTTTATAATTGTGACTAGTGGGGCTTAGATTAGGAAATGTTAATTTCCTAAACATTTCCAACTTCCTGAGGAAAGTTAGGGATGACTTATTGGAAAGCTCTCTTGCAGAGATGATTCTGGCTCTTGAAGGCTGAATAAAAATTCTTTAAATGAAGAAAAGGGTTGTAGAGAAGCCCAGGAATGGAGAGGAATGAGCAGTTGACAAAGACAAATCTTGAAATGTCATCAGTTTTATATAATTGTAAAGAGTAAGGTGAGGAGTGGAAGGAGCACTAGAGAGATAAGCAGAAGTTTGCTCATGAAAATAATTGTATGTTCCTCAAAAGAAATTTGACTTTACCTCGTAGGTGATAGATATAAATTAAAAGTATTTTTTAAAAAGGGAGCAAATTGGTCAAATTGGATTTTGCACAGGTCTCTTAGGATGCAATAGTTTGAGAGAAATAAGATGGGAGGCAGAAAAGAGCTTAGGAAGTTATTGAAAATTGCATTGGATAATAAAGATTAAGTTGTTCTATAGTCCTAAGGATTAATTTACAGGATTTTGAAATAACATTACTTATTTTCCTTACTTATTTTATATTTTGAAATTTCAGTGAGAAAAAAAATACTAGTCACAGGGGAACAAATTCTCATGAGAATAGCATAAATGGGAGAAGAAAGTTGACATTGTTGCTGATAATATTTCATAGAAAGAAAAAGTTGGCTTCATATTATATTACCATTAAGATGATTTCTAAATGTTTTTGTAGGAAGTTTGTAAACATCCTATACTATAATTATATAGAAGCAGAACTAATAACATGATTTCTTCCCTTTTCTAATTTACAAAAGTTGTAGTAGTAATAGCAGTGGTAGTAGTAGTGGTCTTATAACTTATTTGGTAAGGAAAATTAGATTATATTTGAATTAAGATAATAAAATTAAAAAGTATTTAAGTTCATGTCTGCTCATTTGAGTAAGCTCTTGCATCAATAATTATTTTTCTTTCTACTGTTTACATCTTCCCTTGAATGTTGATGAATATCATTATTGTTTGAATTTTTTAATATAAACATACTTTTGTTCAATAGGAAATACTGGTGTTCCTTCTCTCATGTATAATCTGTGCTCTTATTTTTTTATTTTTTGGCTGTGTTGGGTCTTAGTTGCAGCACGAAGGCTCTTCGTTGCGGCGCATAAGATTCTCTCTAGTTGTGGGTGCGGGTTTTCTCTCTCTAGTTGTGATGCGCGGGTTCCAGGACACGTGGGCTCTGTAGTTTGCGACATGCGGGCTCTCTTGTTGAGGTGTGCAAGCTCGGTAGTTGTGGTGCACGGGCTTAGTTGCCCCATGGCATGTGGGATCTTAGTTCCCCAACTAGGGATCGAACTCGCATCCCCTCCACTGGAAGGCAGGTTCTTTACCACTGGACCACCAGGGAAGTCCCCTATTATCTGTGATTTTATTAAAGTAACTATGCAGATGTACAGTACTTCTGTAGAGTGCATGCTAAGCTCACAACACCCTGTGTGTGATCCACACAACCCCTTGCTGAGGTAGAAAGAGCAGTGCTCTCTTTTTTTTTAGTCTGAGGAGACTGTGACTTGGGCTCGTCAGATGACTTGCCCAAGGAGTAGCCTGATATTTATATCCAGGCTTTTTGACTTTGCATCCAGTACTTATTTTCTATTATAGCATTACTCCATGTCCTGAGAACAGTAGAAAAAGAAGTAATCTGAACTGTAGCCCAGATTCATAAATAACTAAATTTTAACCCTATTACTGAGGATGATAAAATGGTATTTGGGGCATTTGAGGATTTATTCTGAAGGAAAGGAGGTAGTGAACCTGTGAATTGAGTCAGAGAACAGCTTGCACAAACAGCTACAATAAAAAGCAAAACCCAGGCATTGACATATGCTTAATTTCTCAGGCATATTATTTAATCTCTCCAATTCTCCCTTAAAATAATTTATCTAGTGAATTATAATAACAATTATCTCACAAAGAAGTTAAGGTTAAATAATGAATATATACAAAAAGCCAAGTAAAGTATGTGGGAATTTAAGTTCTCAATACATATTAGGTCTTTTCATAGTTAACTTTATAGATCTTGATTGAATTCTTGAAAGAATAGTTCCTTCAGAAATGCTTGGCTTTTGACAAGGTTGTACTTCAAAGTAAAGTATGGCTTAGGGCCAGTAGGGGGCAGCAGAGCACCAGTCCCAAATCCACAAATCTGGGAGCTACCTCCTAAACGTTTTACAGTGCAGGTGAGACAAGCCCTTGAACTTTCCTAGAGATCCAGACTAGTTGGGAAAGAACCGAAGAGCTAAAGCTGTAGTAAACGTGCTTACACAAATACAAGCCTAGGTTTGGCAAAGCAGACATCCAAACAAAGACTGGAAAGCCAACTGAAATAAAAAGTAGTGTCAGCTAAGCCACATCTAGTTGCACAACAAATCATAAAAATAGTTAATAAGGTGCGAGAATGAAATTGAAATGGATGTGATCAGATCCTCAGTTTGGGGGCAGATGCATCTTGTGGTATTGGAAGAGGTTTTACCTGCTTCTAAAACGGGCTCCACTTTGCCCTATCGAGGACATGGCTATTGCATTGTTCAATGTCAGTCCCTCAAGGCAACCTGCTTGTACAGTGCTTCAGGTTTGGAGTGGACATCGTACTTACTAAATCATTATCAGTAGAAGTATCAATAAGTGAGAAGTTAAGAAACCTTGAAGAGAAGCATAGACTCCCAGGTCAGTTTTTAAGACTTTGCCTCCCCAATACATGAGATGCTAGAGATTTCACTGCTAGACAGGATAATCTAATAGTATAACAATTTTAATTTACTCTGTTTCATCCATGAATTCCCAGAATAAATGGTCCTTTATTGACACAATGGGAATCTTGATAGTAGTATGTGCAACGGGTATGAATAGGGCACAGCTAAGGATGTCCAACCTAAGGATGTACAAAACATTTGGGGGACAGTGGGTAAAGTAGGGGGGCCCTATTAAGTTCAGGGTGGAATCAGATGCTCTGCCTCCCTTGAACCAAAGTGCATTATGGCTTTCAGTTCTCTTGATTTCACAGGACAAAATAGGTCATAGAATAAAAACAAGGTAAAAATATAATAGCAGAGCTCAGCTTTTGCCATATCATGTTTATACTTTGGAGACATATCCTCTTCTGAAAATTACAGGGATCTTAGTTTCATTTCTGTTATTCAGTAATTTATTTTATTAGCTCAAATGGTAGATAATTAAAATTCATTTTTCTTATTGTAACCACATTTACCTATTTCCAGAAGTACATATGCTAAAAGGGTAGATAAACCTCTTTCTCTAGGGTCATAATCAGTGTAAGAATGGGGCTGAGAATTGGAGGTAGTAATGTTATCTTCTCAAAAATTTTCTATCTCCTTAAACTCTTTCCAGAATATGAAAACATTTTCTTCATTTATGGACAAATATTTTGAATTGCTGTTTTCTTAAATATTCCTTCCTGTGGAAGTCAGTGACTTGTTAATCGCGAACATCTCCAGCACTTCTGCATTAGATCTTTTAAGAAGGATGTTTAAATCTTAGGTTTCAAGACATTCTACTCCCAGAGGGATGATGACTTGTCACTTGCTCCTATTCAGTTTCAAATCGCTCTGGAGGTCCTTCTGCTCTTAGGCAGCACTAGAGAGGTGTTATACATTGAATTGTGTCCCCCCCAAAGTTCACATGTTGAAGTCTTAACTCCCAGAACCACAAAATGTGACCTTACTAGGGAATAAAGTTTTTCCTGATGTTAATTAATAAAGCTGGAGTCATTATAATAGGCCTTAATCCAATACAACTGGTGTTCTTATAAAAAGGGAAACTTTGGACAAAGAGACAGACAAGCACAAAAGGAGAATTGCATTGGAGTTATGGTGCCACAGCCAATGAAGTACCAGAAGTCAGGAGACAGACCTGGAACAGATGCTTCCCTAGAGCCTTCAGAGAGATCATAACTGCTGACACCTTGATCTCAGACTCTCAGTCTTCAGAACACTGAGAAAATAAATTTTTGTTGTTTAAGTCACTCAGTTTGTGGTACTCTGTTGTGACAGCCCTAAAATAATTAATACTAGAGAGAAGCAAATAGCTCTGCTGAGCACTCTGTTGGTAGTTAAAGTGGCTTATTCCTCAAGACAACATTCTCACCAGGACTGTGTCTTTTGAGAAATGGTTCCTTGCCACTGAAATGGCACCAGAAATATAACCTTCCTGTTATATATAATTTAATTTCCATTTTTTCCTTTTACCATGGAGACAGTATTCAGTTCCATCAAGATTCCCTTTAAGGTTAAATCCATAAGCTTAATACCTTTGTTTGTAATAATTCTAAAAATTTAAACAAGGAACTATATTCTATCCATCAAAAGAAATGTTGTGAAGAATTGATGTCATCAACTCTGACAGATCCAATTATGGCAAAGTGTCTTATAAGTATGCATAGGCCACTAAGTCTGCTCAAGCATTCTAGATGAGGCCCAATGATAGTATTAAATCTACTGAAAGTCCTACGGTTGTATGTGTAATTATTTTCTGCACTTCTGTATTGATTATTTTACAAACCTTCTTCCACATTTTATTTGATGACATCAGAGTGGATCACCAAATTTGTGAAACAGATGGAAAATACAATCGAATGTTATTAAAGTAACTGTAAGACTTGTGAATATGAAAAATGAAGATAAATGAGAAAATAAGAAAGTCAGTAAAAACAGTTATTTTCAGTTTTAGCATTATGTGACTATTCATATGCTGAAATAAAATATTGAATTATAACATTTTAACACTTATGAAAGTTAACATCCTATCCAAAAAGTAAGGACTGGAGTCCTCAGTTAGCAAAGTGAACTTGACAAATGGCTCAGTGTATCCCTCTTTGGTGGAGGAGAAATCACTCAAGATATGTGTAGGCCCCACATCCCAAAATCACTTCATTGACTGATTGATACCTTCCACTTTTTGAGATGGCAGCCAACACATCTGAGATGATCAGAATGTTTCCTTGTTGGACATGTATCTTTCCAACATGGAAAGGTTAGAATTGAAAGCAGAAATGACATAGCAAATTAAACCTACCATAATCACACTTTGGTGTTAGAATCAGTAGTAATATATGTAACTGACATTTTAAATGTCTGAGGTGTTTAAGAGAATTTGACATTAGACTGAGATTTTATTAGATTTAAATTTACAACTTAAAGTGCACAATTGATTTTATTTTTACCAATTTTTTATTCATCTCATCTCTGAGCATAGCATCATTTTATTTTATTTGTTTTTATTGGGGTATAGTTATGATTTTAAACTTATGATTTCAAGATGCAAAATGTAAATGAATCTGGCCAACATCCTAAACTGTGTTGGGATAATCAAAATAATTTGAGTAACTGTATTTTTAAGTTTGATTTCCTAGATTCTCCAAAGTTATTTTTAAGTACTTGGGAAGATTTCACTTGTTAAATCACACATTTGAAGAACATAAAAATAAAGTAGAATTACTAATTTTTTGGTGCATTTAAATGTGAATTATAACTGGGTTGTGAATAACACTTTTCTGAAGGGCTTTAGTCTGTTTCATCTGAATTAATCAAACAAAGAAAAAATGAAGATTGTTGTTTTTCTTTATTAGATTAATAAGTGGGAATAACATTATCTGTACATTGAAATTAGGAAGAAAGTCATATTTCCATATTTGTTTCTTTAACATATTGAATATTAATTTTAAATCTAAGAAAGTGTGGATAGTATCGTCTGTGAATAAACAATCCCGAACATCATGAAATTCATTTTGACACTATGCCATAGCCTAAAATTTTGTTATGAAAAAAGGATTTGGAAGCTGGCTATTCACAGCTTTTAGGTCTTACCTTCCCAGCAATATCAAATGGTATAAAGTCTGACAGGTGCTGTTTTCAGACTCTATCAGTTTCTTCCGTGAAAAAGTTTTGAATATCAAAGAACACCCAGTTCCAGCACCTCATTTTCAGTAGCTTTACAAGATCTTGGTTTTATTGACTCTAAATGTGGGAACCACTGCAGTTTGAAAAATTGTACTTTAGAGGCTTATTGCCCTGTGGTAAGATTGCTGTTCTTTATGCTCTCAAAAGTGTAGTTTTGAAGGACTTTTCCACAGCTTCCTGAAGTAACATTGTCAAATTCGTATGCTTATCTATTTTTGTGGGCTAAGAGAGGAATTATTTTACTCTCTGGTTTATTGTGTATCAAGTAGACATTTGACACTTAGGGAACAACAGGATTGCATCAACATAAATTAGAATTTACAGAGCAGTGAGCTCAGCCATATTTCTGTTACTTGTGATTTTTAAACTGCCAGAGAAACCACTTAAGGAGTTTGGAAAATCATCTGCATTGGAATTCTGTGTTATATTTCTGCTTCTTGAATTAACAAGTGCTGGGACTAAGGGTATGCTGCTTTATCTGCAACTTCTGGTAAATCTATAGAATGCATTATTTAGGCCACTGGTCAATGAGATGTTTGTGAACACAAATCTGGCTAATTCTTGAAACTCACAGAGGTTTATGTATTTTAACTTGCTATAGATGGTTTGAAAATTTAGTAAGATGTGCGTCATATATATATAATCATGGGTTGGATTGCTCTCTGTATATTCTTTTGTTTCTTTTTCTTTTTTTACATCTTTTTTGGAGTATAATTGCTTTAAAATGGTTGTGTTACTTTCTGCTTTATAACAAAGTGGATCAGCTTAACATATACATATATCCCCATATCTCCTCCCTCTTTCATCTCCCTCCCACCCTCCCTATCCTACCCCTCTGGGTGGTCACAAAGCACCGAGCTGATCTCCCTGTGCTATGTGGCTGCTTCCCACTAGCTATCTATTTTACATTTGGTAGTGTATATATGTCCATGCCACCCTCTCACTTCGTCCCAGCTTACCCTTCCCCATCCCAGTGTCCTCAAGTCCATTCTCTATGTCTGCATTTTTATTCCTGTCCTGCCCCTAGGTTCTTCAGAACCATTTTTTTTTCAGATTCCATATATATATATATATATATATATATGTGTGTGTGTGTGTGTGTGTGTGTGTGTGTTAGAATACAGTACTTTTCTCTTTCTAACATACTTCACTCTGTATGACAGACTCTAGATCCATCCACCTCACTACAAATAGCTCAATTTCATTTCTTTTATGTCCGAGTAATATTCCATTGTATATATGTATCACATCTTCTTTATCCATTCATCTGTCAATGGACACTTAGGTTGCTTCCATGTCTTGGCTAGTGCAAATAGAGCTGCAGTGAGTATTGTGGTTCATGGCTCTTTGTGAATCATGGTTTTCTCAGGTTATACGCCCAGTAGTGGGATTGCTGGGTCATATGGTAGTTCTATTTTTAGTTTTTTAAGGAAGGTCCATATGTTCTCCATAGTGGTTGTATCAGTTTACATTCCCAGCAACAGTGCAAGAGGGTTCACTTTTCTCCAAAACCTCTCCAGCATTTATTGTTTATAGATATTTTGATGATGGCCATTCTGACTGGTGTGAGGTGATACCTCATTGTAGTTTTGATTTGCATTTCTCTAATGATTAGCGATGTTTAGCATCCTTTCTTGTGTATGTTAGCACTCTGTATATCTTCTTTGGGGAAGTGCTATTTAGGTCTTCTGCCCATTTTTGGATTGCATTTGTTTGTTTTTTTGATATTGAGCTGCATGAGCTGCTTGTAAATTTTTGATATTAATCCTTTGTCAGTTGCTTCATTTGAAAATATTTTCTCCCATTCTGAGGGTTGTCTTTTCACCTTGTTTATGGTTTCCTTTGCTGGGAAAAAGCATTTAAGTTTCATTAGAACCCATTTGTTTATTTTTGTTTTTATTTCAATTTCTCTAGGAGGTGGGTCAAAAAGGATCTTGCTGTGATTAATGTCATAGAGTGTGCTGCCTAAATTTTCCTCTAAGAGTTTTATAGTGTCTGACATTACATTTTGGTCTTTAGTCCATTTTGAGTTTATTTTTGTGTATGGTGTTAGGGAGTCTTCTAATTTTATTCTTTTACATGTAGCTGTCCAGTTTTCCCAGCACTACTTATTGAAGATGCTGTCTTTTCCCCATTGTATACTCTTGCCCCCTTTATCAAAGATAAGATGACCATATTTGCATGGGTTTATCTCAGGTTTTCTATCCTGTTCCATTGTCATACATTTCTGCTCTTGTGCCAGTACCATGCTGTCTTGACTATTGTAGCTTTGTAGTATAGTCTGAAGTCTGGGAGCCTGATTCTTCCAGCACCATTTTCCTTTCTCAAAATTGCTTTGGCTATTCAGGGTCTTTTGTGGTTGCATACAAATTGTGAAATTTTTTATTTTAGTTCTGGGAAAAATGCCATTGGTAATTTGATAGGGATTGCATTGAATCTGTAGATTACTGTGGGTAGTAGAGTCATTTTCACAATGTTGATTCTTCCAATCTAAGAGCATGGTTTATCTCCCCATCTGTTTGTATCATTCTTAATTTCCTTCATCAGTGTCTTATAGTTTTCTGCATACAGGTCTTTTGCCTCCTTAGGTAGGTTTATTCCTAGATATTTTATTCTTTTTGTTGCTGTGGTAAATGGGAGTGTTTCCTTAATTTCTCTTTCAGATTTATTATCATTAGTGTATAGGAATGCAAGACATTTCTGTGCATTAACTTTGTATCCTACTACTTTACCAAATTCATTGATTAGCTCTAGTAGTTTTCTGGGAGCATCTTTAGAATTCTCTATGTATAGTGTCATGTCATTTGCAAACAGTGACAGCTTTACTTCTTCTTTTCCAATTTGGATTCCTTTTATTCCTTTTTCTTCTCTGATTGCCATGGCTAAAACTTCTAAAACTATGTTGAATAATAGCAGTGAGAGTGGAAAACCTTGTCATTTTACTCATCTTAGTGAAATGATTTCAGTTTTTCACCAATGAGAAAGATGTTGGCAGTTGATTTGTCACATATGACCCTTATTATGTTGAGGCAAGATCCCTGTATGCCTACTTTCTGGAGAGTTTTTATCATAAATGGGTGTTGAATTTTGTTGAAAGATTTTTCTGCATCTATTGAGATTATTATATGGCTTTTCTCCTTCAATTTGTTATTATGGTGTATCACATTGATTGATTTGGTATATTGAATACTACTTGTGTTCCTGGGATAAGCCCCACTTGATCGTGTTGTATGACCTTTTTAATGTGCTGTTGGACTCTGTTTGCTAGTATTTTGTTGAGGAGTTTTGCATCTAGGTTCATCAGGGATATTAGCTTTTATTTTTCTTTCTTTGTGACATCTTTGTCTGGTTTTGGTATCAGGGTGATGGTGACCTTGCAGAATGAGGTGGAGAGTGTTCCTCTCTCTGCTATATTTTGGAAGAGTTTGAGAAGAATGGGTGTTAAGCTCTTCTCTAAATGTTTGATAGAATTCACCTCTGAATCCATCTTGTCCTGGGCTTTTGTTTGTTGGAAGATTTTTAATCACAGTCTCAATTTCAGTGCTTGTGTCTCGTCTGTTTATATTTTCTATTTCTTCCTGGTTCAGTCTCGGAAGGTTGTGTTTTTCTAAGAATTTGTCCATTTCTTCTAGGTTGTCTATTTTATTGACATATAGTTGCTTGTAATAATCTCTCATGATCCTTTGTATTTCTGCAGTGTCAGTTGTTACTTCTCCTTTTTCATTTCTAAATCTATTGATTTTAGTCTGGTCACTTTTTTCCTTGATGAGTCTGGCTAATGGCTTATCATTTTTGTTTATCTCTTCAGAAAACCAGTTTTTAGTTTTATTGATCTTTGCTATTGTTTCCTTCATTTCTTTTTCATTTATTTCTGATCTGATTTTTATGATTTCTTTCCTTTTGCTAACTTTGGAGTTTTTTTGTTCTTCTTTCTCTAATTTCTTTAGATGTAAGGTTAGGTTGTTTACTTGAGATGTTTCTTGTTTCTTTAGATAGGGTTGTATGGCTATAAACTTCCCTCTTAGCAGTGCTTTTACTGCATCCCATCAGTATGGAGTCATCGTGTTTTCTTTGTCATTTGTTTCTAGGTGTTCTTTGATATCTTCAGTGATCTCTTTATTTAGTAGTGTATGGTTTAGCCTACATGTGTTTGTATATTTTCCAGATTTTTCTCTCTAATTGATGTCTAGTCTCACAGCATTGGGATCAGAAAAAATACTTGATATGATTTCAATTTTCTTAAATTTATGAGGGCGTGATTTGTAACACAAGATATTATCTATCCTGGAGAACGTTCCATGAGCACTTGAGATGAAATTGTATTCAGTTGTTTCTGTATTGAATATCCTATAAATATCAATTAAGTCCATCTTGTTTAATGTATCATTTAAAGCTTGTGTTTTCTTATTATTTTCATTTAGGATGATCTGTATATTGTGGAAAGTGGTGTGTTAATGTCCCCTACTATGAATGTGTTACTGTCGATTTCCACTTTTATGGCTGTTAGCATTTGCCTTATATATTGATGTACTCCTATTTTGGTTGCATAAATATTTACAATTGTTATATCTTCTTCTTTGATTGATTCCTGGATCATTATGCAGTGTCCTTCTTTGTCTCTTGTAATAGTCTTTATTTTAAAGTCTATTTTGTCTGATATGAGAATTGTTACTCAAGCTTTCTTTCGATATCCATTTGCATGGAATATCTTTTTCCATCCCCTCACTTTCAGTCTGTGTATGTCCCTAGGTCTGAAGTGGGTCTCTTGTAGACAACATATATATGGACCTTGTTTTTGTAAACATTCAGCCAGTCTATGTCTTTTGGTTGGAGCATTTAATCCATTTACATTAAAGTAGTTATTGATATGTATGTTCTTATTAGCATTTTCTTAATTGTTTTGGGTTTGTTCGTGTAGGTCTTTTCCTCTTCTGTGTTTCCTGCCTAGAGAAGTTCATTTAGCATTTGTTGTAAAGCTGGTTTAGTGGTGCTCAATTCTCTTAGCTTTTGCTTGTCTGTTCAATTTGAATTTCTCCATCAAATCTGAATGGATAGAGTAATCTTGGTTGTAGGTTTTTCCCTTTCATCACATTAAATATGTCCTGCCACTCCCTTCTGTCTTGCTGAGTTTCTCCTGAAACATCAGCTGTTAACCTTATGGGGCTTCCCTTGTATGTTATTTGTTGTTCTTCCCTTGTGATTTTAATATTTTTTCTTTGTATTTATTTTTTGATAATTTGATTAATATACATCTTCACATGTTTCTCTTTGGTTTTATCCTGTAAGGACTCTCTGTGCTTCCTGGACTTGAGTTTTTCCTTTCCCATATTAGGGAAGTTTTCAACTATAATCTCTTCAAATATTTTCTCAGTCCATTTATTTTTCTCTTCTTCTTCTGGGACCCCTATAATTCGAATGTTGGTGAGTTTAATGTTGTCCCAGATGTCTCTGAGACTGTCCTCAATTCTTTTAATTTTTTTTTCTTTATTCTGCTCTGCAATAGTTATTTCCACTATTTCATCTTCCAGGTCACTTATCTGTTCTTCTGCCTCAGTTATTATGCTATTGTTTCCTTCTACAGAATTTTTAATTTCATTTATTCTGTTGTTCTTCATTGTTTGTTTCCTCTTTAGTTCTTCTAGGTCCTTGTTAAATGTTTCTTTTATTTTTCCATTGCATTTCCTAGATTTTGGTTCATCTTTACATTAGTCTGATTTCTTTTTCAGGTAGACTCCCTATTTCCTCTTCATTCATTTGGTCTGGTTGGTTTTTACCTTGCCCCTTCAACTGATCTGTGTTTTTTGGTCTTCTCAATTACTTCTTAACTTACGGTGTTTGGGATCCCCTTTTTGCAGGCTGCAGGTTTGTAGCTCCCATTGTTTTTAGTGTCTACCCCCAGTGGTTAATGTTGGTTCAGTGGGTTTTGTCAGCTTCCTGTTGGAGATGACTGGTGTCTGTGTTCTGGTGGATGAGGCTGGATCTTGCCTTTCTGGTGGGCAGGACAGAGTCTGGTGGTGTACTTTGTGGTGTCTGTGACCTTATTATGATTTTAGGCAGCCTCTCTGCTAATGGGTGGTGTTGTGTTCCTGTCTAGCTTGTTTTTTGGCATAAGGTGTATAACAGTGTAGCTTGCTGATCATTGAGTGGAGCTGGGCCTTAGTGTTGAGATGGATATGTCTGTGAGAGGGATAGCCATTTGAAATTATGTGGAGCTGGGAGGTCTCTGGTGGACCAATGTACTGAACTCAGCTCTCCCACCTCAGAGGCACAGGCCTGACACCCAGCTGGATCCCCAAGCCCCTGTCAGCCACACGTCTCAGAAGAAAATGGAGAAAAAAAGAAAGAAGGAAAGAAAAGTAAAATAAAGTTATTGAAATAAAAAATAAAAAAATATTAGAAATTAAAAAATTAATTAGTAATAAAAAATTTAAAAAGGAATAAGAAAGAAAGGAGAGAGCAACCAAACCAAAAAACAAATCCACCAATCACAACCAGCACTAAAAACTATACTAAAAAAAAAAAAACAAACAAATAAAAAATGCACAGACAGAACCATGGACAAATGGTAAAAGTAAAGCTCTACAGACAACATCACACAAAGAAGCATACACATGCATGCTCACAAAAAGAGAAAAATGAAAAGAAATATATACTCATATATAAAAAAAGGGAAGAGAGCAACCAAATCAATAAACAAATCTACCAATGATAATAAACTCTAAATGCTAAACTAAGATAAACATAAAACCAAAAACAAATTAGATGCAGAAAGGAAACCCCAAGTCTTCAGTTGATTCCAAATGCTACTGCCTTAATTTTGGGATGATTCGTTGTCTATTCAGGTATTACAGAGATGCAGGGTACATCAAGTTGATTGTGGGGATTTAATCCACTGCTCCTGAGGCTGCTGGGAGAAATTTCTCTTTCTCTTTTTTGTTCACACAGCTGCTGGGGTTCAGCTTTAGATTTGGCCGTGTGTCGGCATGTAGCTCGCCAGAGGGCGTCTGTTCTTTGCTCAGGCAGGACAGCATTAAAGGAGCAGCTGATTAGGGGGCTTTGGCTCACTCAGGCTGGGAGGGAAGGAGGGGTATGGAATGCGGGGTAAGCCTGTTGTGGCAGAGGCCGGCATGACATTGCAACAGCCTTAGGCATGCCATGTGTTCTCCCAGGGAAGTTGTCACTGGATCACAGGACCCTGGCAGTGGCGGGCTGCACAGGCTCCTGGAAGGGGAGGTGTGGATAGTTACCTGTGCTTGCACACAGTCTTCTTGGTTGCTGCAGCAGCAGCCTTAATGTTTCATGCCCGTCTCTGGTGTCTGTGCTGTTAGCTGCAGCTCATGATGTCTCTGGAGCTTTTTTAGGCGGTGCTCTGAATCCCCTCTCCTTGAGGACCCAGAAACAATGGTCTCTTGCCTCTTCAGCAGGTCCAGACTTTTTCCCACACTCCCTTCCGACTATCTGTGGCATGTTTGCCCCTTCAGGCTGTGTTCACGGAGCTAACCCCAGTCCTCTACGTGGAATCTGACATCCGAAAGCCCGAGCCTCAGCTCCCAGCCCTCCCTGGCCCTAGTGGGTGAGCAGACAAGCCTCTCAGGCTGGTGAATGCTGTTCGGCACTGATCTTCTGTGTGGTAATCTCTCCACTTTGCCCTCTGCACCCTTGCTGCTGCACTCTCCTCTGTGGCTCTGAAGCTCCCTCCACCCACTCCCCATCTCCACCTGCGAAGGAGCTTCCTATTGTGTGGAAACTTTTCCTCCTTCATAGCTCTCTCCCAGAGATGCAGGTCCCATCCCTATTCTTTTGTCTCTGTTTTTCTTTTTTCTTTTGCCCTACCCAGGTACGTGGGGCAGTTTCTTGCCTTTTTGGGAAGTCTGACGTCTTCTGCCAGCGTTCAGTAGGTGTTCTGTAGGACTTGTTCCACATGTAGATGTATTTCTGATGTATCTGTGGGGAGGTAGGTGATCTCTGCATCTTACTCCTCCTCCATCTTGAAGGTCTCTCCTGCTCTCTGTGTTTTCTTTTGTTTGCATTTAGTTTTCCTCTTCCTGCTAATGGAGTAAATTTTGATACCATCTCTTGGTCTGTCTCTGTTGAGGAGGGAAGCCAAGGTAAGGAGATTTGATATGAGCCATGGAATGGAAAACCCTCTTGCCAAGGATTGTACACTTGACTCTGGTTCATGAGACATGTTTTTGGTTAAATTAATTAGTTAGCCTGGACACATTTTAAAATAAAATGAAAGTTGTAATAATCACAATGCATTTATTCAGGTTTCTGAGGGAAATGTCTTTCCTTCTACAAGAGTTACAGCAATGGGGCTTTAACAGTTAAAGTGGTTATAATTCAGTATGCCAAGAAAAGCATTTTTTAGTTTTACTTTTACATTATTTCTTTCTCAGTGAATTGCATGTTTCTTTATCATTGTGTCTGACTTTCTAGTACAGTGCTTGGTAGATGCCATTTTATAAACATTGGAGTAATAAATGAGTGAACCACCATTCTCCATCTGTTAAATATGGTTACATAATAAATTGCCCCCCCCCCCAAAAAAATAGAGATTTATTGTCTTGGACAGTTTCGGTGGACCATAAATTTGGAATTGACTTAGCTGGGTAGGTCTGGCTCAAAGTCTCTTATGAGGTTACAATCAAAATGTCTGGACCTATTCTTAGAACCACATGTATGTGTTTACATCTTAGAAGCTGGCTTCCCCTAGAGCAAATGATCCCAAAGAGAACAAGGCATAAGCTGTGATATTTTTTAGAGTTTAACTTTGGAAATCACACACCTTCGTTTCCATAACATCCTGTAGGTTTAACAGACCATTCTTATTTAATATGGACACATACTATACAGGGGCATGAATACCAGGAGACAGGGATTACTGGGGCCAGTGTGGAGGCTGGCTAGTATACATTTATAGACACTTTACATTTGACAGAAGCTTTTACATTTACTAAGTCATGTTCTCATCTGATTTAAATCTTCTAGGTTAGAATGAGGCGACTGCAGCAGAAACAATTCATCAATTCATTATTATTCTTAAGGGTCAAGAAATATGTACTTAATAAACTCTGGAAATATAAAGTGAGCTGAAGAATGAGGTTAACAAATGTGTACCTATTCAACTTTTCCTAGATATTTTCCAAACCCCTTGCTGTAAAATTCTATGCATATCCAGAGGCAGTATAGAATCTAAAGCATCTTTATCAATCTCAGATTTGCCTATAGTTAAAGATTAAGCTTTCATAAGAATGAAATCACCTCAGTTAACATCAGTGAATTCCTTTAGCTTAAGTGCAAGAAGTCAGTCATGGAAAAATCACAAAGCATAAAGTAACCCATAAAATAACACTGTGAGTTGGATCTCTCAGGAAGAACAAGAACTGAGAGGGAAAGATGCTTTCTGAAAGCATGCACAACCTCTCCTGGTAAAACAAAAGCAAAAAACAAATTACAGTGTATGTTTACGCTAGAATGGCTATTACCTTACGAAAAGTCAAAGCAATTTTCCACAAAAATAAGGTCATCACATCCCAGAGTAAGAGCTGTCACTAAACTGAGGCCAACCTTACTGACAAATACAGTGGTGGTGGGGGGTGTTGGGGGATGGGAGGGAGAAACCAAACCCTGAACATTTAAGAAAACCATGCAGTGAAAAACTACACTTTCTGCGATTTTGGCTTTTGTTTCTTTTACATTCTGTTTTACCTGGATTTCCTTTTTTAACTTTTTTTTGTTTGTTTTTTAATGGGAATAACATATGTCCTCTTCTGTTTGGGAATAGTTAGCTAGGGGGTAACAGTGACACTCTCTCAGTAATTCATAGTAGTAAATTATTCAGAATGGAGGAAGTTATTGTTTTCCCATAACTTACCTAGTTTAGCCAGTTCTGGGTGATTTGTGTTTAAAGAAGTCTTCCATCACAGATGGAGAAAAGGAAGAAAAGAGCTACCACTGTCTTTCTCCTTTCATGTACCAGGCATTGTAAAAAACAGTCTACTTTTTAAAATTTATCTTTTTATTTTTATTTTTTTTTTTATTTTTTGGCCATGCAGCATGGCTTGTAGGATCTTAGTTTCCCAACCAGGGATTGAACCCATGCCCCCTGCAGTAGAAGCATGAAGTCCTAACCACTGGACCACAAGGGAATTCCCTCAAAACAGTCTATTTTTATTATCTCATTTAAACTCCATAACAAACTGATGAAGGATAATCTGAGATGGAAAGTGTATGAGGAAGCTGAAGATTAGAGGTAGGTATTGCTTGTGGTTAGTAGTGAAGAAGTGACAGAGCCAGAATTTTTTCTGACCACCGAGCTCTCTCTACTACTCCCTGCTGTCTCCCAGGGAAAATAAATGTTCTGCAAACCTTCCCTCTAACATCAGTTAAAGACTGAGTAAGGCTGTCAAATGATTTTACCAGAAACCACAGAATTTGGAGAGAGGTAGAGAACTAGAAAATGATGACCAACTCACATTACTTAAAGATAAACAAAACTTAAAGTTTCTAAATGATTCTCTGCTTTCCAAAAGCAATAAAGATGTCTGTTAGATAAAATAATTGTATTTTCAATGACATACAGGTATGATGGCAGATCCTAACTCAATTGAGTGTTGTTTTATTCACTCTTCTTCTCTAAACACTGTCACACAAACACTAACACTATTTGCACTAACATTAATTGCACTAACACTATTTGACCAGAGTGCCTTTCCAGCATTGTACTCAGATTTGTGTTTAATTCCGTACCAATTTCTGTTCACCTGATGCCCAGGCATGACTCCTATCTCTCACCAACCATCCCTTCAAATGTAGCCTGAATGGCTTTTTGAAGTATGTAGGTGATTAACTAATGCCCACCACGTCAGTGTATTCCAAACACTGTAATGATAACTGTCTTAATTTCTTGGGGGTAAGCATGCCTAAGGGGGAAAATAATATTTAAAGAACACTGTTTAAAAATACATTAGAATTATCTTAGTCCAATACCTTACTTTCATGAAACAATTGAACTTAAACACAAACACTGATTGCTAGCCAGGCCATGCTCTAGAATCTGACAACCTCCTTCAATTTCTTGCTCCAATGTTTTGATCATCCTACCATCATGAAGTTTATTTTTAGTGGCTTTAAGTTTCAAGGTACTCAAGTCCTCCTAAGCTCTTTTTAATCTTTGTTTGCTTTCTAGTGATCAATCCGCATGTATTTTAACTTCAGTCTAAGTAATTCATTGTTCAATTAACATTTCTTGGCTTCTATAAATTATTCTTCGATTAAGTTTGGTGTAGGGTAATTGGTTTAACCTGTGGCAGCTCCTGCCCATTTGCATGACCACAGAGGCTCTCTGAGAAGTTGTGCTGTTCTTGATGCCATGTGCAATCTACATGCAACTTTTCTTCAAATAAAGTGCTATTGAGGTCCGAAGAAAGGTTATACACTCATTTAAGGGAAGTCTAAAGCTATTAGCACAGCATTTTCAGTCCTTCTCAAACTCATTCCTCTATGAATGTATATGACTCTGTCATAGAGAATACAGATATCTTTATCATCATCATCATAAACCACTGCTGTACTTCTTGCTAATTCTTCTTGTGTCTGATAACTTTTACAGAATTTCAGAATATCAACATTTTCCTTTAATGAAATGACCAATCCAAGTTTGAAGGAAGGAGGCAAAACCTGTAAGAAATCTTTTGGTGCCTCTGTAGTGTGTGCATGTGTAGATACAATCATAACCTCGACAGGGGAAAACGCAAACAGAATGAGGAAAATCTATTTTCCTCTTGTTTCGATTAGCAAAAAGAAGTTCATCCACTTGCTAGGGAGTGGAGTGTAATCTCCTACGGTAGTCCTGGGGTAGGAGCTGAGATTCGGAATTTCCTACAAGTTCCTAGGTGATGTTGACTTTGGCATTTGGGCAGAAAGAACTTGGTTAACTAACTTGAAGAAGTCCCTTGTCCTTTTTTGTTTTTGTTTATTCATTTACAAAATAAAATGCTGGACTCAATAATATGCAAGGGGCCTGAATCACACAAACCCTCAGTACCTCTGTTAACATATATTACATTATATCCTTTGTGACTTTGTCAAAAATTTACTTAAGAAGATAATTTTGTACTTTACTTCTTTTCATGCCCTGATGAAGCTAGAATCACAGTTAAGGAAATATTTGAGGTTAATTAAATATTTTTTCATAATTAAATTACAAGCCATAACTTCATGATACAGAAACATACTAAGAAAATAATTGAATGTCTATAGAACAAAAGCTGTGTGTGTTCATATGGTTTTTATTTTTAAGAATATGGTACTTATCTGTGAATTCATATATATATATATATATATCATGAAAAATGTAAATATATACATACATGCACATGTAAGAGAATATATATGTATATGTATATTTGCTGTTGATACTTACTTTTAACATCATTTTATGGAAATATTCACAAATATAAAAATGCAAAAGAAACCTATATACCAATCCCCCAATTTAAAAAATGTAAATATTTTTACTAGTTTCGTTTTATCTATTCCCTATCCTCCCACGAACTCATTTTTTGTGTTGGATTATTTTAAAGTAAATGCTAAATATAATATAAGTGTGACTATTATTTTAATATAACATTTACTACAACATAAAAATATTTCAAAGAGTGTTTCTCTTTCAAGACAACACTTTATTTGCATGTGTAATTCTGAAACATTTCATGAATCCAGTGGTGTACTGGTAGATGTTTAACAACTGGCTCTCTGAAAACAACAAAACAAAATAAAAACCACTGGTTTGCTGCGTTTACAATTTCTCTGGTGTAAATATTTCCACTATGGCCAGTTTCAAACCAGCAACTTGACATTATTGAATATGGATTTGAAAAGAGATGCTTACAACAGTTCTCCTGAGCCAAAATAAGCTGACTCTAGCACACTGGTTTGGGCATATACATGTATGTTTCCTTCTGCAACTCAAATATCAGTCTTGTGTCATTTTGAATGTAAAATGGATATCTTATCTCTTATAAATAATTTATGCCAGCAATTTACCAAAGTATTTCTGTCAATTGCCTGCATGGGAGGTGTGGAATATGCTAGGAATAATGATTTCTTAATTAAATTAAACAATGTCATATATCTCTATCGTGGCACCTTGTACCAGTGGGCACTCAATAAAAATGAAATACTGCAATATTCAAATGAAGTTATAATTATGCAAAAATACATATTCTCTTTCACATATAATTAAGGCAGAGCACTGGGTATTTTATTTAAAATAACATTCTTAAGTTATATAGGTGATTTATATTCAAAACCTAAAATGCCTGGGGCTGTTCTGTTTCCAGGCATGTGAGTCATCTAAAATCAAGAGATGGAAATCCGGGAGGTATGATGTTAAATAATGCATGAGTGATATAATTTTATTGTGTATCTCATTAGTAAAATTTTGCAGGAGACATAATGTTAAAAAGAAAATCTTTTTTTTTAGACACCATTTTTTCAGCATCATCACACTTAGAGTCAATTTTCAGACAACCTGATGGGAAATGGTATGAAGTTATAATGCAGTACAGACAGTTGCTATTCTGTGGATCAAAAGGAAAATCATGCGTCTCATTTTTAATTCAAGCTTCAGTCTCTTTCTCTCTCTTTATTTCCCCTCTTTTTAATCTTCTGCAACAAACAATTTCACGTCTCCTCCACCTAATAAAATGTAAATTACCTCTTGGGTTCAAAGTTATCAGAGAGGTTTTATTAGCTCTTTCCCTGTACAGCATTGTGGTAAGGAACCAGGTTATATAAATTATCATCTTTTCCCTTATCTACTGACTTCCATCTATAATTAGTGGTCTACATCACCTTACCTTACAGAGAACAATTTCTTCATAAACAAATATGTGATCTGGTGCAGATATGGCTGAGTGTCCTAAAAACACAGTATATCAATTTGCTGCATTTTAAAGCCTACAATTTCATGCCCAACACTTGGCATTGTAACCATGGTATCTGCAGTTAGATGCCTGATCCAGAAACATCAAATAGAAGGATTATTTCCTGGGACTGTTGTGTACAGTCAAGAATCTAAAAGGGCACAGACAGATTGTGAAAGCGTGTGTGTATACTAAAGATATTTATTATATTTAAAAAAATACCCATTTTAGGAAGTTTGTTATTTGAAGCTTTTACCAGAAAAATATTTACAAGCATGTTCATTTGCTTTATATATGATCCTTGGTTTTTACAGTTTATCTTCAAATAAAAATATTTTAGCTGGGTTTTCTCATGTTTCTTTATCAAGAAAGAGGTACTGTGAGGAATAACTGAGCTGTATCTTTCCAATTTGTAGATTTTGATATAAAGCACACACATGCACACACACACACTTAAAATATAAAGGTACATTTTTTAAAATTATGGTTACCTTATTCAGGTACCAAAGCATTTAAAAAAAAATCTCAGTGTGTTGATTAGACTCTGTGTTGGAGTCTATTTTTATTTTTACTTTTTGCTGCTCAGCATCTATTTCCCCTTTCTAACAACTTTCCAATCTACCTTTAGAAATGTTTTATCCTCATTGGTGTTTTGTTGGGTAAATTTATCCAGGTGCTCTACGTACACTTAACAGAAACTAGAGGAGTTCCTGCAAACTTCTTCAGCCAAATATCTCCTTTCAACTGTCTTCCCTTCCTCACAATTTAACTTGTATGATGGACAGTATTATGGTCTAATCTTGAGCAATAAGACTTTCTCTCTCAGGAATTATGACTGTCACCTCATACAAGAGATTGAAACAGAGACCAAGTTTGTTGTTGTTGATGTTCATTTACTTGTTTCCTGTATTTTCCTTGTTAAGCCTTGAGTCTTAATTATTTCAATAATCAAAAGACCCATCAATGGACTTAACTAAGCCAGATGCAATTTACTCAGGAAGGAATTTTTTAAAATTTATGTTATTAAAGTATAGTTGATTAACAATGTTGTGTTAATTTCTGCTGTACAGCAAAGTGATTCAGTTTACATATATATATATTTTTTTTTCATATTCTTTTCAATTCTGGTTTATTACAGGATATTGAATATAACTCCCTGTGCTATACAGTAGGCCCTTGTTTTTTATCCATTCTATATATAATAGTTTGTATCTGCTAATACCAAACTCAGTATATCTCTCCTCCACCTCCATCCTCCTTGGTAACCACAAGTCTGTTCTCTATGTCTGTGAGTCTGTTTAGTAGATAAGTTCATCTGTGTCATATTTTAGATTCCACATATAATTGATATTGTGGTATTTGTCTTCCTCTTTCTGACTTCCTTCATTTAGTGTGATAATGCCTAGGTCCATCCATGTTACTGCAAAAGGCATTATTTTATTCTTTTTTATGGCTGAGTAGCATTCTCAAGAAGGAATTTAACTACTTCCTTACCTAGCAGAAAAAACCTGCCATGTGATTTAAAATAATTCCCACCAGTACTTTTTTTTCTCTCTGTTCATTTAGTATTATAAATAGGTATTATAATAGAAAAGAAAAGTTTGTAGATTTATGTCCTGGATCACAACTCGTACTGCCATCTGGTGACAATATCTGTCTGGAGGCCATTTAAGAAGTAAGACACCCTGGGACTATTCCAGGTTGTGGTGGAACTGTATAGGGTCAGAGGCTGGGACTGTGACAGCTGTGTAAGCCAGCCTTACTGCCAATAGGTGGTTAAATGACACACTCAGTGGCCATGTTCTCAGAAACCCTATATGAACCATGTGATTCTGGGTGAGAAGAACACATATTCTTTAAGAGTCACAATATAATTCATTAAAGAGAAAAACTTTTTGTTTTTCTTTGGTTTGGTTTTCTGAAAAATGGCTGAAAGTTCTGAATTCTAAGCTATTTTAGGTTCAGACCAAGGACAGGACATATTCTTGTTTCACCTTGGATAAGTCACTTATCCTGGACCTTATTTTTCTTTACCTATAATAAAATCCAGGCTAATTATCTATATAGAAATGTGGTTAGCCTATGAGTTAAAGCACTTTGCATTTTCTAGTTAAAATGAAATATGTAGTCTAATTAAACAATAACAAAATGATGATTAATCCTTTTTCACAATTTAATTATGCTATGTGTATGATTAATCATTGTAATTTAAACTGTATAATAAGTAAGTAGAATAATTATGTATAATGGAACATGAGGTGTAGGTTAAAAGGCATATATTTAAATTACTCATAAGTATCCTTGAAAAATTATTAAATGATATTACTGAATATGCCTTTAATGTAATTACTCTCAAGGTTTTATATGTAAAAGGCAGGCATTTCCCTCCCTTTGCCCCAGAAGGAGGCTTTCTCTTGTTTTTTCTATCTTCTTTCTCCAGCTGAGTGTGTATTTTTAAGTACTCTGCATTTTTTACTCAAGTCTTCTAAAAAGGGAACAGAAGAGATCTGAGATTTTTGGAAGGACAGGCAGGGTCAACTCTTCTGGTAGAATCTTTAATGCTAGTCTTAATTTGAACAAACTATTTAAATATAGACAGGTTCCATCACACCAGCACCTGATCTTTAATTGCCTGATTTGGAGGAGAGTTTATCCATACAATGTCAAGGAAAGGTTAAAGTTTTTAAAAATTTGTTTTAGCAAAAGGGCAGTGTTCCATGAGAGGATGTGACCCAACATTCCCTGTGGTTCTTGCTGCTTCATATCAAGAGAGGTGATTATTAACGTTTTCCCTCTCCCATAGTACATAGGAGAAGGATATCTGCTTATTCATTAATTTTTCATTGAGAAAATATGTGGATTGTGTCCATGTTTCATATAAACATTCAGTGGATGAAATCTATAACTACAAACTGTCCACATTGTGATCCAGTGCCTTCCTTAGTAAGGAAGATAAGTTCCCAGTGTTCCAAAGTGAACCTTGTGCTAGAAATAATGGTTACATTTTTTTAACTCTATTTTATTTTTTAAATCTTTTTTTATTGTAGTATAATTTCTTTACAATGTTGTGTTAGTTTCTGCTGTACAATGAAGTGAATCAGCTATATGTATACATATATCTCCTCCCTCTTGGACCTCCCTCCCATCCCCCACACCCTGCCCATCTAGGTCATCACAGAGCACCAAGCTGAGCTCCCTGTGCTGTACCACAGGTTCCCACTAACTATCTGTTTTACAAATGGTAGTGTATTTGTGTCAAACCTAATCTCCCAATTCATCCCATTCTCCCCTTCCCACCCTGTGTCCACACATTTGTTCTCTACATCTGTGTCTCCATTCCTGCCGTAGAATGGCTACATTTTTAATAGAGTTTACTGGAAAAAAACTCAAATTATTTATAATATACTGGGCCTAATTCGCTGAATTAAGTCTACTTTGAGATTTCTTTTATCCTAGTTCAGGAATTTAACTGACATTTAGTAACATTTTTCAATGTGAAAGACATACTAGGTTTCAGACAAATGGTTCAGATTTTAATATTGTAAAATGACTTAGTGTTAAGTTAGGCCCTGGTTATTCTAAGAAATACACCACAAGGATCATCATTTCTTGGCAGGGATAATAAGAAGATGTAAGTAGCATTTTCCTGCTTTAACAGCCTAGAATCCATGATACTTATATTGAGCACAGTGCTTCACTGAATGACTAAATGAAAGAAAAAAAAGGAGATTCGAAAAGCAAGTGTCATTTGTAATGCCTTCAGGGAATTATTCCTCAATCCCACACTTGTGAATGACTCCCAGCTACATCAGCAGGAATTAAGCATGTACCTAAAAAGGCACATAAGCAATCTGAGGTGACAGGACCTTAGCTGAGTCTTGTTATTATAAATCATGCTAAATCATAGCATCAGGCAGTGCAACAGAGATGAAAAAGCTAGGTAGGAACTGCAGACAATGCATTTTTCAAGAGATATTAGTGTAGCTCCTTGGTGGGGTGGGTATATGCAGTGAGAAGAAGAGGAAAGGAAAAAGGAACTGGAAAAGGAGGTGAAACAAAAGCAGATGCAGTCCAGATAGATTCCATTGTACAAGAGGCAGTTCCACTGAACTACAGAGAATGTTTTGATTTCTCCATCTATTTCTGCTCACTTTGCCATCAGGATGATCTTTTAACAAAAGTAGACTAGTTTATGAAATAATTCTCTTTGCTTGACAAGTACCAATGTGGTCATAAATAGTTTTGACCTATTGTGTATGTAGGGAACACAGCACTGCACATGGACTTGTTATAGTATAACTGGGGTAAGAGTTCTAAAGATGAATAATGATACAAGGTATAGATGGCAAATGATAAATTAGTACTGTAAACCTTACCTGAACTTCCCTGATGGTCCAGTGGTTAGGACTCTGTGCTTCCAATGCAGAGGACAGGGGTTCAACCCCTGTTCAGGGAACTAAAATCCCACATGCTGTGTGACAGCTGCCAAAAAATTAAAAAAAAAAAATTTAAAAAGGAAAAAAATACCTTACCTGTTATGGAAGTCCAGGGTGAATTGCCAACTAAGCAAGCTTCACTCTGCAAGCAGGGCTTAAGTCGGACCTTGAAGGAAGGCCATAGTTTAGACTGCACGATAGGAGAAGGTATTCCAGAGCTGTGATACTGAGTAAGGATCAGGAGGCAAAGTATGTAGGCCACGACAGGAAGATAATAGACTGATTATTTTGGTGTGAGAAGAGAAATTCCGCTGGATAAGAAATTGGTATTCCTGTGTTGGGCCAGAGTTAGTCATTTTTAGCTTCTCCAGATTCCTCTCTCCTCCCAGTCTTAATGGCTTATTCTCTGCAATTATTAATAAGCTAGCAAGTAAATGGGCTTCATTCATTCATTCAGTTTGGAGTACATGATAGTCTGTTTTATGTACCAACGACCAGGCTATAGTCCACAGTTATTCAATCAAACACTGATCTTCATATTGCTGTGAAGATATTTTTTTAGATGTGATTAAAATTTATAATTAGTTTACAGTAGGTAAGGAAGGTTGTCCTAGATAACCTGAGCAGGCCTTACTTAATTTGTTAAAAGACCCTAAGAGCAGAACTACTGCTTCCCAGAAGAAGAAGAAATTTCACCTCTGGATAGAAGCTTCAACTCCTGCCTGAGAGTTCCGACCTGCCCTTCTTGATGGCTGATTTCAGATTTCTAACTAACGTGGCCAGCCCCACAATCACATTAGCCAATTCCTTGCAATAAATCTCTTAATATATCTTTAGTTCTGTTTCTCTGGTGGAAACTCGACTGACACAAAATGCATTAACAAATAGGTCTGGAGGGATGTAATGGAAAAATACTTTAATGCTTTAGTAGGAAAATGTTTTGTGAAAAGTGGAACTTAGAAAAGATTCAATCTAGTGGTAATGCATAGGGAATATTGCAGGGAGAATGTGTGTTAGAGGCAATCTGGCTGGAACGTGGAGCTAATTTTTATAGCTCAGTGTTCTAGAACTCAGCCAGGAGTATGGGATTCCTGTTGAAAGAAACAAGGAACCTGAGGAATCAGAGTCACAGGTGAAGTTAAAGTTTGTTGAAAAAAACTTGATGATTGAGAATATTCTGGAGATACTAAATCCAAATGTATCCAAAGTAGGAGTCTTGGCGGCAGGTGTTTTGGAACCAGGTAGAGATCAAGTAAATGCTAGAGCAGATCAGAGGTCAAAAGAACCACTGATGATGTGGCTCTAGGAAGATTCAAACTGGCTTAAAGAGCCAAGGATGGGAAGAGATTGGACAACTAATACAGGTTAAAAAACAGGTTACTAAAAACTAAAACAGGTTAAAAAGCAGGTTACTAAAACAGGTTAGGATGCCATAGCAATATACCATAAATGAAATAGCATAAGGCAGTGTTGAAAATGGAAAAGAATGGAATAGAGGAAGATGACATTACAGAAGAAAATAATTCTCATTCGCCAAAAAATTATTACACTAATAGAAAAAAAGGAAAGCAATGACACTCCCAAGATCACAAAGTATTCAACCATGAGACCAAATGCACCCAGAAACATACCTTTGTGACTCTTAACAGAGTAATGATCCACCATGACACAAATATTCTACAGTGACTCAAATATTCTAATATCTTATGCTTCAACAAAACAGTAGACATATTAAACTATTGGGTAATGACTTTAGACCGCTTCTTTATTCCAATCTAATTTTTCCTTATTTTCTTTTTCTACTTTATCAGTAATCTAATTCCCTGTATGACACTGATTAAAACAGTAAGTTCTCCCATAAATGACCCTGGTTGCAGATATCATGGCCCATTTTTACTGTAAATAAAACTAGATCTTCCAAGCATTGATAGTTAATCTTTCTTTTACTCTCAGCTTTTGACAATCCAGAAGACCTCTGAAGCACCATCTCCTGTATGTGACCTCAAGGATTTGTCCATGAAACAATTAAAAATTTGATGAGCTATCTTTGAAAATGTGGTCCTGAAGTTTTATTGTTCGTTAGCAGATGTAAAAGGAAGGGGAACAGTGTTCATTTCGACACACTTTTCCAGAATATTTTTTCACTTGAAGTCGGGTTATGCTGCGCTATAGCTACTTATAGACATACGTTTGTTGGCAAGCATCTATTTGATACACCTTAAAAATGGAGTAGGTTTAAAATTCATCAGGAATGCTTGGGATTAGATATCAGAAAGAATATTAAAATTGCAAAGCATTAGCCAAGGACGTTGAGAAAGAAAGAGGCATTTAAGAAAAGGTTCTGAAATTTATTTTTCTGAGATGATTGAAATCAAATTCAGTTCACAGACAGGGTATTTAAATGCCACCCTTTGGAAGTATTTGGCTGAATATTTATACAGTGATTGGTACTTAGAGTCACATAGATTAGCATTCCAGTGTCAGATCCACAACACATTAGTGTGTTGACAATGACAAATTATTTAACCTCTTAAACCTCCATTATCTCATCTCAAAAATGGGGAGGTGGTGATAACAGTGTCTACCTGTTAGAATTCTTATAATAAATGCAACTAATATGTTTAGTGCCGTGCTAAATGCCATGGTCTCTATTCTCTTGTAATTGGTATTGATCGACATAATTATGTTAGTTTACCAGGCATGCTTTATTTAGTAGACAGTTATTATGAACCAGAGTTTGGAAGAAAGAAACATGACTAGAATTTTTAGTTGAGTATATTAAAATCATATTACAGTCATTCTACCACTGGATAATGTGTATGGTTTTCATTTTAAAGCAGTTCTCACATCTTTTCAAAAGGATATGCCAGCACCAGGCAAATGATGTCCAGTGTGGCACAGGTACAAGAGTGAGTACTGCATCAAAACTTCTTACAAAATTACCTTTAACCCTAGTGGTCCTTGGAAGCTTCCTCCTTAAGTGTATTATTGCATGGTACTTGACCAATCTAGCTGATTCCCTGAAACCCTCAAGTTTAGCTTAATGATAAAAGTTTCAGGCCATTTCCAGTGAATAGGAGTTACAATTTAGACCGTTGGCAACCTCAGGCAACTGAGGTTATTCGGAAAGAGCTGTATCTAAATGAATGCATTCACTTGTTAGGGTTTCAGAACAGCTGTTACAGATGTCCTGCTTGGAAATAACTAAACTCTATAGATTTAAAATAAGAGTATAATTTGCTAGAAAGGGCTGCATAAAAGCTGTAGACAGAAAAGAAGGAAAAGAAAACATTTCTTGTGGCTTCAATGATGTTATATCAGTTAAGGTGCATATTAAAATTGAAGATTGATACAGGCCAAAGACAGATAACATTAGTGATGTTAATGACAGTGATGTAACAGCATATCTACAATCTTTTCTCAGAAAATATCCTTGTTTTAAAAATTTGATGAGCAAAAAATATAATCTTATTTGTTATTAACATTAACAAAGCATATTCTTTTTATTGAATTATAGTTGACTTGCAATATTATATTAGTTTCAGGTGTACAACATAGTGACATGATATTTTTATAGATTATACACCATACAAAGTTGTTATAATATTATTGACTATATTCCCTATGCTGTACATTACATCTCTGTGACTTATCTATCTTATAACAGGTAGTTTGTACCTCTTAATCCACTTTACCAATTTCACCCATCCCCCTACCCTCCTCACCTCTGGCAACCACTAGTTGTTCTCTATGTGTGTCTGTTTTTGTTTTGCTATATTCTTCTGTCTGTTTCATTTTTTAGATTCTACATATAAGTGAAAGCATACAGTTCTTGTCTGCCTCTATCTGACATAGTTCATTAAACATAATACCCTCCAGGTCCATCCATGTTGTTGCAAATGGCAAGATTTCATTCCCTCTCTTTTTTTTTAAATTAAAGTACAGTTGATTTACAATGTTATATTAGTTTTAGGTGTACAGCAGAGTGAGTTGATATTTTTATAACTTATGCTCCATTTAAAATTATTATAAAATATAGGCTGTATTCCCTTTGCTGTACATTACACCCTTGTATCTCATTTATTTTATACCTAGTAGTTTGTACTCTTAATCTCCTTCTCCTATTGTGCCCATCTCCCTACCTCTCTCTCCACTGATAACCACTAGTTTTTCTCTGTATCTATGAGTCTGTTTGTTTATGTTTTGTTATACTCATTCATTTGTTTTATTTTTTAGATTCCACATATGAGTGAAACAGACAGTATTTGTATTTCTCTGACTGACTCATTTCACTTAGCATAATGTTCTCTAGGTCCATCTACATTGCTGCAAATGGCAAAATTTCATTCTTTTTTAGTGCTGAGTAGTATTCTGTGGTACACATATATCACATCTTCTTTATCCATTCTTCTGTTGATGGACACTTAAGTTTCTTCCGTATCTTAACTATTGTAAATAATGCTGCTATGAACTTTGGGTGCATATATCCTTTCAAATATCTAAGGAAACAAAAAGATTTCATTTTTTTTATGGCCGAGTAATAAAAAATGTATGATCATGTCAATTTATAATAATTAATAGAAAAGCATATCATAAAGAATTACTAATCACCACTATACAGAAAAGATAAATAGATCAGTGAAACAACTAAAATTTATGAATATCAGTACTGTGGCTTATACTAAGCATTTTTTAGTATATGTTAGATATGACATATCAAATTAGTGAAAACTGTGATTATTATTTAATAGATGGCAGTGGAAAGCTGATTTTCTCAAAAACTAAATTAGATAATTTTTCATGATTTGTAAAAATATCACATTATAATTAATTTTAATGGTCCCATAAAAATAGAAAAAGAAAGTGAATGTTCATCTGACCTTGAATATAAATAACAATGTTTTTAGATATTATCTTTTTTCCCTTTTCTCTACATTTCATCCTTTCCAACAAGCATACTGACCAGACATCTGGCTCTCTATTTTGAGAAGGATTCTGGCACACCAAAATATAGAAATAGACTACATCTATTCTTGAATTTTTTTCTTTTGAAGGCCAGAATCCAAGAGTGAACATAAACAGTTTATGGAGGAGGAGAAAGGGAGAGGGGGGTCATCTTCCCTCAGTTCCTGTTTCCTTACCTCTGAACATAGCCCAGGAACTGGGACACCACTCTGGATCACTGGCTAACTCTACCATGGTATAGAGTTTTCAGGCAGCTTAAGCAACTGAAACAAAGGCAGATACCACAAAAGAAAAAAATGCCATATTTCCCTGCCTAAATATGAAAAAAAAATCTTTAGGTCACTAAATATCTTCTTAGTTACTGAAATAATATTTTCTCCTTTTATCCACTATATTTTATTTATTTAATAATGTACCTATTTCTCAATAATTAGTTGGTTTCCAATTTGTATTAAAATAAATACTACTTTAATATGTGATTTTTATATTTATTTTCAAACTCACCCTGAATTGTTTACTTAAAATAAATTCCTCCATTTGGAAATCCAGAATAAAAAGGTATACATATTTTTAAGTCTCTTGATATATATGGGCATATTGCTTTCTGGAAGTGGTTATCTCACAATAATGCCATCGTTATATCCCCCCCCCCTTTTTTTGATCAATTTAAAGGGCAAAAGCTTACAGAGTTATTTTTTTACTGCCAGAGAAGATGTACCTTTATTTAAAAAGTTTTTGTCAATTTGTAATGATTTTTTAAAGAAATGCTTATTTTTTCTGCGTTTATGTATTTTTAGTGCTTTGTAAGAAATTTACATACATTAAAAATATGGCTTGCCCATCAAATCTGTTGCCAAAATGTTCCCCACTTGCCTTTGATTTTTTAGTTTTATATATAACTCTAAAAATGAACATTAGTTTTAAATGTTGATCTAAGCCATTCTATCTTTCGTAAACTTTGTGCTTTTTTAATTAATGTTATGCCTTGCTTCCATTTTCATTTAGAATTAAGTTTAAAATGTGACATATATATTTTGTTCTATTTCTCCTATGTTTTCTGTTTTTACTACTAACACTAATCAATCTGGGACTTATGTGTTTAGGTTACAGTACAAAATATGTTCCCTATTTATTTATTCACTATTTCTATACTGGTATCTATTGTTAGCTAGTCATGTACTATGTCCTGGGGATAAAATGAAGTATAAGATATAGTCCATGCCTTCAAACACTTTATTTCTTTAAGCATATCACCAAGAGGTGAAGAAGAAATTGAAGAATAACATAAATGCTATGATGGTGCTAAATATAATATGCTATGGGGAGCACAAAGTATTGTGAAATAGGGCGGTCACTTCTGGAATTCTAAGAAGTGACCTCTAGGCTGAAACAGATAAGATGCATAACTTAACCACATAAAAATGAAGAAAGGAGATTCCATAAAGAGGGGCAACATTAATAGAAAGAAAGTCTGAAAGAAGTCTGAAGGTACGCGAGAGAGTGTAGTCCATTCAGGAAATGGAAATAAGTCAGTGGGCTGGTGCAAGGAATATGAGAATTGCAGGATAACAGTCATAAAAAGTAACCAAAAACTAGATCACAGAGAGTTTCATGAGAGACATTAAGGAGATTGGAATTGCTTACTAAGGACAAAAAAAGTCATCGAGGAATGCTATACTAGGCATGGAACGTCACAAGATTTTGCGTCGGTCTGAGTCCCGGAACAAGTGTGAAACTAGACAAGAGTATCACAACTCACTTGCAACCAGGAATACCTATATTGGGTTAGTCTTTTTCGAGAAATAAACACTTTTTATCTTAAACTACTGAAACATGAGGGTAGTTATTACAGCAGAAAGCAGCTGTCTGTCCACCCATAGTGAATAAAAATTATTCCCATTGTTGAAGTGCAAATCATTCACTAAGTATTCAAAATGTAAGGACCAATTTCTAAATAAAAATCCATATGTTAAGCCCTATTGTGGTTATAATAAAAAAAAATGTTATTTGCATTTGAGATATATGGAAAGCTTTGGCAGTTATGAGTGTGGGATATCTTTTTTTAAAGTGGAAGTTAAATTGTAATATACCTGAATACACAGAATTGTTATCTGGGTTGTCAGTTTAGGGATTTTCTCTCCTCTTGGATATTCTTTTCTTATGTTCAATACCCAATATCAGTCATAAATAAGATCACTTTAAATGATTAAATAATTAAATGGAAAAAAGTGGGTTTTAGAAATGTCTATCTATCTATTTAAACTTTGTGCACACCAAAGAAGAGCAAAAATAGCATACTATAGGATTGCATGCTTATATTCAAATAATGACTATTTTTAAATTAAAGTTTTCTGTATCAGTCAGGAGTAATAGTTATGGAGATTATTGGTTTAGTTTGGTGGAAATGTGGGACTTTTAAAAATCACATGTATTCCCAGGGACTAGTGCTCTCCACACCATCCTGGGACAGCAAGCCTGCGCTTGCTCACTGATTTATGAGGACCTACTGTATAGCACAAGGAACTCTATTCAGTACTCTGTGATGACCTATATGGGAAAATAATCTAAACAAGAGTAGATATATGTATATGTATAACTGATTAATTTTGCTGTACAGCAGAAACTACCAACATTGTAAATCAGCTATACTCCAATAATTTTTTTTCTAAAAAAGATACATGCATTCCTATGTTCATAGCAACATTATTCACAATAGCCAAGACATGGAAATGGCATAAATGTCCATTGACAGGTGAATGGATAAAGAAGATGTGGTACATATATACAATGGAATACTACTCAGCCAAAAAAAGAATGAAATAATGCCATTTGCAGTAACATGGATGCAACTAGAGGTTATAATACTAAGTGAAATAAGTCAGAAAAATAAATACCATGTGATATCACTTATATGTGGAATCTAAAATATGACACAAATGAACCTGTCTATGAAACAGAAACAGAATCATGGACATAGAGAACAGACTGGTGGTTGCCAAGGGGGTGGGAGTTGGGGGAGGGATGGAGTGGGAGGTTGGGGTGAGAAAATGTAAGCTTTTATATATAGAATGCATAAACAACAAGGTTCTACTGTATAGCACAGAGAACTATATTCAATATCCTATGATAAACCATAATGGAAGAGAAATTTAATATACATATATATGTGAATAACTGAATAACTTTGCTGTACAGCAAAAATTAACACAACATTGTAAATCAATTATACTTTATTAAAAAATTAAAGAATCTAAAAAAGATTTTGAAACACCTTAAAAAATCACACATATTTTTGACTAATTTTGTTCTACTTCTCTCTAGGACTACTCTAAGAACTGCAATACCATAGAAGACCTCTAATATAACATCTCTATGAAATTGTACAAAAGGTCTTCGTTTATTAATGATCAGTAATCTAGATATCAAGTATATACATTTTAAAAGAAGTACCTTAGATCATATTAAAAAACTAAAACTTCAACTTTTCCATGAAATTTTTCCTATGAGGTATGAATATTCAGTCTTTTTGGTTATATCACCTAATAAATAGAGATACAAAAATGATTTAAGTGCTACAAGACTAAGGTCTTATCAGTTATCACAATGCTTTTAATTACATGAAATGGTAATGTTTTCTCTCAATAGATTGCATTATTTTTAGAAGGTGATTATACTATAGATTGAAGTGTTGATTGAGTATAGTTTCCCTCTTTAGTGTCTAACAGTAAGCAGTATAAACAGAGAGGTCAATTGAGGTTGGCAGGTCGGGAGAGTTGTGTTGGAATTTATGCTGTTATCTGCAGAAGCAAATTGTACAGGCAAAAACAATCAACATAGATCAATATAGCCTGTGGAATTGAGTTTCTGGTAAAATTTCTTTACATTCCATGTCCATTTATACTTGCCGTACAGGTTATTATTTACTTTTGAACATTATTACAAATTCTTAAGGGAAAATAGTGTAATTCATTTGAAGTGATGCTACACTGTTGTGCATGCAGTACACTCAAATTCTTGCAATTATTCTTCTGACTTAAAGGGTAAGGAGTTGTTATTCCAGAGTTTCTTCTTGTGGTTCCAACTTTAACAGATTTGTTCCTATTTCTTAACATATTATGCTTATTTATAGTCAACAGGAAAACTAGTTTTTAATTAAGTGAATTCTATGAATCACAACATGTGAATAATTTTTGCCTTTTGTAAAATGAACTAAGCATTGTGTTTAGCTTGATATAGCACATAAAAATCCATGAACTGGGGCTTCCCTGGTGGCGCAGTGGTTGAGAGTCTGCCTGCCGATGCAGGGGACATGGGTTCGTGCCCCATTCCGGGAAGACACCACATGCCACGGAGGCTTGGCCCGTGAGCCATGGCCACTGAGCCTGTGCGTCCAGAGCCTGTGCTCTGCAATGGGAGAGGCCACAACAGTGAGAGGCCCGCGTACTGCAAAAAAAAAAAAAAAAAAAAAAAAAAAAGAAAGAAAAAAGAGAAATCCATGAACTATTTTGGGCTATTAAGTGTTGAAGGAATTTTTATCTGAATTACATTTCAGAGGTTATAACACATTAGGAATCAACATTATATAATTATTTCTAGTTCATATAGTTATTAAAAGAGTGATGTCATGAAGTGTGTATTGCAAGATGAATTGTGTATGCATAATATGTTATTACTGTCAATATATATCAAATGTTAATTATCAATTTTTTTTTAATTTTAAGAAAGTATGGAGTAAATGATAACTAGAAATTTATTGAATATCTGTGGAGGACCTTACATTAAACTAGGACCTATGTGCTATGTAAGTTGAGTACAATCTATAGTTGACTTCCGGTCTTATGTTTGGGAAGACAAAAGTAATGCACGAACAGTAACAAGAGAAAGAAGACAATAAAGTAATAAATCACATGGCAATTGACTTGAGAAGTTCAGAGAAAGGTGAGGTCAATAGAGGTTTTAGAATTCAGAAGAATATTTCTTTAATGAGTTTAAACTTGATTTGGGGTGACAACATGAGTAAAATTTAGATAAATAAAGAAAATGATCTTTCTGGACTTGTAGAATATCAGGAACACATGCATGTACGTTGGATGTAGGTTTGGGTCTTAAGGGAACCAAAGGGTAGAGGAAACATACTGGTTCTTAGTGAGAAAACTATTCTACTAAATAGAGTGGGCAAGATTAGAGAAGACTTTGAAAGCTATGGAACAAATATATAAAACTATCTATCTATCTATCTATCTATCTATAATCTATTTATCTATCCATCAGCTATTATCTAACTCAGAAATTCCTGACTCCCTAGGACAAAAATGGAAATGCTTTTGTGAATTGGACTGTATTGAGGTAACACTGACAGCCAATGAGGATAAATTTTTATTTCAATATATTTTGCCTCCAAAAGCAGTGCCTCCACCCTAAACCTGCTGCTTATAAGCACTTAAAATAATTTATGTAAGAACAAATGATTTTTCTTTTGACTAAAATTAACTACTTGTTGATGTATGGAGAGGAAGCTACCATTAATTAACTATAATATTTTAGACCTGGGACTGGTCACAACATGTGTTTTATCGCATACTTCTTCACAGCAGTGCCTGGAGATAGATGTTTTTATCATTGAACAATAGGACTTAGGGACATCAGGAATAAGTTATCAAGCAAACCCCAACCTAACTCCAAAGTCTATATTTTATAACCAAGCTACCACATAAATTGTAAGCAGTCCAAGTTATTAGATATATTTATATTTGCTTCACTCCCTTCTAAAATTATATGCCCCCCTCTCCTATTTCTCATAACTCAGATGGGCATATTGATATCAGGGGCCCCTACACCTTAGCATACAGTTGCTGCAACCAAAGGCAGGCACCTGATAAAAGTTGAGTCAAATAGTTTCTCTCTCTATAGAAATTTGAACTAAGATACTCAGAGATGAATTGAGCTGGTATTGATAAATGGATCTATAAGTGATGAGGTAAAGCAAGAATCACCATGAAAAGCCATGGAATGTTGCAAGTGAAAGTTAAGTGGAAGCAGAAAATAAAAGCCTTGGAGAAGAAACCTGAACCCTGAGAAGAAAATGAAACAGATGTGGATTGAGAAACAGAGGCATGCAAGGGTCTGTGACTTTGTGTAACTAAAAATGTCTTTGTTAGTTCCTCTTGCTTGAATAGACACAAGACTGTAGGTTCAAAATCCTATTTTCATGGCAAGTTGTAGATTTTACATTATTTTACATCATCTTATGGTACAGAGTAAAAGCTGCATCTTAGTTCATTTTTTATCTCTTTTTAAGTAATCTTTTTTTTTTAGTAGAAGCTTGTAAGTTTTGTTGTCATTTTTATTTGTTATTGTTGTGTTGTTGTTGTGGGCAACTACCTCAATGACCTAGTCTGATTTAGGTATGCAGAAATGACACATTTGTTCAGTTTTATTTAATGGAATTCTGCTGTAGTAATTTTCAATGTGAATAGAAATATAAGGGACTTATAAGTAAAAGAAATTGATTCTATCAGAAATAAATTAATCATTTTTTCCTTATGAAGGAGCATTAATAGTAACATAATTTAAACCAAAGTTTTTGCTTGCCTTAAGTCACTAGAAAAGTGATTATTTACAAGACTTTTATAGATAACCACCATGTATGAATATTGTATAAGAATATCAAGACAGTATAAACAGTGAATCTAATGCATTTAGATAATAATTCAATAGTAATAATATGAAACCATTACTAGTTTTAGGTGCTCTGCATGTAATAAATTATTTCTTTAGTATTAATATGAAATGTGACAGCAGTTTCTGAGAATATCTACTGGCAATAAAAGTCTAATTAGAAATGAACAGCATATCTGTATGGGGGCAATGGATTTTCATTTTATAATGCAATGTCCCAAGGCTAGAAATATTTTACAAAATGGATATGATTTGTCTATTATTTTTCATTTTTCCTTTCAAAGATATTTTATGCAAAGGTAGGATGTGTAGATAGAGATTAATGCTTAGATGGTATAGGGATTATTCTACAGATGGCTGTTGATGTCTCCGGCTCTACCTGGCCACACAGAAAGGGGATACTTTTCCTTCCCCCTTTAAGCAAAGTTAGATCGTATTTCCAGCGATGAGAAAATAATAGGTGATAAGAGGAAGGGTTGGAAAGAACAACTGCTGAGTTTCTTTGAAGGATTCTAGTGAACTTGATTCTTTAAGCCACTATTTCTTTACTTAACAAATATATGTTGGGTATGCCTGTTGTGGGCCAGGCAGTCTTCTAGGTGTCCAGAATAGATCAGTGAACCAAGCAGACAAAAATCCCTGCTCTTGCTGAGCTGAGGCTTTTTAATGTGTCCATTTTCCACACCTAATTAAAATTCATCATAAATGCTTGGCAGCTTCCACCACTAACATGCAAAATTTGATGTTTGTTTATGTTTCTCCTTTGCATCTACTTAGTCATCCAGTTTACTTGTTCTCTCAAATGTTAAGAGCAAAAAGCTTGTACATCCCTAGATTTCTTAGTACAAGCTCACTTGACAAAGACCCGTGGCAGTGCTAATCCAGAGAACATATGAAACTGTCAGGAAGTGCGGACCCCGCTAAGGTACTATTTTTGAAAAATAAGTTAGTTGTAAAATCAGGCAATTTATGGACATATGTTTACAAATCTAGTTTGGGAAACTGAAAAAATCATGAGTGTACTTGGAATTCCATTTGCACATAGTACTTCATCAGGAAGATGAGAAAAATAGGCAGAGAATTCAAGGAGAGATAAATATGGGGATATGGCCGAATCCATGTAATATCTCAATCTCAAAATCACCACGAAGTCCTTGTTGGCTCTACAAAGACCTGGGAAAACACACAATTAAAGGGATAGGAAATCTCACCATGAGCTAAAATAATATTATTGAGCCAGGATTGAAGCTTCCACAAGGCAAAACGAAACTGAGAAAGTAAGTAAGAATATATAACTTTGTATCATTATGCAAAGTGTTCCCTGGGTACACTCATAGGAGTTTGAAAGAAATTCACAGCACAGCACTTGTCACTAGAAGCAATAGGCTAGAGAGGATGCAGTGGGTGGCAGCACTGGGAAGTCAATCCAAGGGATTCAGGCACTGTTTCATGTGCCTAGAGACACCAGAGAGAAACAAATCCTTCAAAGTTCTATTGCTATAATACGTTACAGAGATTTCCCCAAAGCAACTGTTAGTGCAGAGAGAAGAACTTCTGGGTCCTCCCACCAGACAACCGCAGAGTTCTTGACAGCAGCCAGCCACCAGAATCCACAGCCATCAAGAGGCATTGCCATTGAGAAAACTTTTACAGAGGCTGGAACTAACATCAGGAAACATTTGCAATATAATACCAAGTGAAAACAAAAGATACACAACTTTATATATAATACAATATTGAGAAATATGTATGTTATATGTCCATATGTAGAAAACAAAGACAGGGAATACATATTTTCTTCAATGATCATGATTTAAGTTTATAATCATGAAATTTTTTTTCTGTAATTCTATCTAATTTCTATAAATTTTATGTAAAACACACTCCATTTGTGATTTAAGTTCCATCTTGATGTCCATTTGAGAGAGTTTTACAGATTAGACACTCATTTGTTCTGTGCATCAAAGTGGATGATTAAATATTAACATAAGACTGAGTGAGGAGGGAGTGATGATTACAAAGTCCTGTATTCTTTATTCTTATAACTAATCAGAGGGAGCGATGGGGCAAAAAGAAGCATAACTGCCTCAAATACATTTTTAGGAAATGCTTAAAATATTAGTTCCAACAATCTGAATTATGATTTAGGTCCAATTCTCATGGAAGCCAAAAGGAATTTGTGGTGTTTATCACCATGTGCTTCCTTAGAGTGGAGGGTGGAGACGGACACTACAAGAGTTGCTGGGGGAGGTGTAATGTGAGAAAATCCCGTTAGAGAAATGACTGATGCTTATACATGGAGGCGGGAGGTGTCAAACAATTTCCTTCTTAAGAGGGTTCTGTCAGAAAGAGAAAGCAAGAGAAGAACTTGTAGTAATAAAGTCAGGTGATAAATAGGTGGAATGAGAATTGCTAGACATTTTTTAAAACTGTGATTTTGATCTCTTTTCAGATTAGTGACTCTTCTATCCTTTCCTGGAGAAGCGTTACCAGCCAAAATGTACCCTGACTTCCATAGCCATTTTTTTCCAATTTCTGTACAGAGTTCACCTGTCTCTTGCTTAATAATATCATTTGCTGTTTTAATGAGGGGTTCACTTATTTATCACCCTGGGTGAAAGACGATGTGTGTATGCTGAGCACCAAAGGCCTTAGCTACAAACTGTAAGAGCAGGAAGGCTGACGTCTAGACAGTGTCAGCGATGGTAGCCACGTAAAAGGGAAGTAGACTTTGTAATTTATTCCTTTAGAAAGCTGGGGAGCACTGGTACCCAGGGGCTTCGGGTTAACTGTCCCCAGGCATGATAGAGTGTATCCTTTCATAGATTATCAGGACAGATTTGAGGGTCTACAAAAATCTGTATTCAGCAAATTATCTGCCAGTTGGTCAGTTTTAATCCAGCAGTCACCATAAAGAAATGCTAAATAAAATGAAAATGAAGAAAGCATTCAAAAATAGCTTTCACATATATTAAAACTACTTCGTTCTCATATTGAAATAGTCAATTAACAACCCAGGAGTGATGATGCAAATTGAAAGAAAATAAATCTTAACTTTGTGTGTGACAGATTAATCAAAGATAATATGTTCATTCAAATTAAAATGGCAATCAAATCAATACAGTAACAGATATTGCAGTCCAATTTCTACCATATACACTAGGTAATTCATACATTCAAAAACATTTGCTGAACTCCTGCATGTGAATTTTTAGGCAACCGCTTTGCCTTTCATCTTGACCATGGGCTTGTTTCGCTGATGCACGCAGCACACAATCAAGATGCCTTATTGACTTTAATACAAATCACTCAGGGCTGAGGTCTTCACTTCTTTTATTTTTATTATTTTTTTTGCGGTCAGCGGGCCTCTCACTGTTGTGGTCTCTCCCATTGAGGAGCACAGGCTCCGGACGCGCAGGCCCAGCAGCCATGGCTCATGGGCCCAGCTGCTCCGTGGCATGTGGGATCTTCCCGGACCGGGGCGCGAACCCGTGTCCCCTGCATCGGCAGGCGGACTCTCAACCACTGAGCCATCAGGGAAGCCCTTCTCTTCTTAATTAAAAAAAAAATGTTTATTTGATGAGTCTACCTGTGAAAGTTTATGTCCATAATTCATATTTATGATACAGCAGGAACACGAAAATCTGAGTGCTTTTATCAACAAACCAACAAATGCTAGGTTAAAGAAAACTGCAACTTTGACAGCAGCAGAGAGACTGCATTTTCATTATTCAAAAGGTATGATAGTGTCAAGATTTGCGAAGCAAGAAGGAAGTACAAAGTAAGAAGCCCCCCAATTTACCTGCTTTCTCATGCTTTGTTTAAAGCAATTGAGATGATTTTGTGTTGAACTTATTCTATTTTATTTGACTTATCCATCCATTCAAGATAGAAAAACATTGTTTGCCATCCTGTTAGAATGTATTTATTATTAAATTTAATTTTATTTGTTACCTAATTTCATTTTAACTCTGTATTCCAAAATAAAGCCTCTGAATTCTATATCCAAATACCATTTCTATCATAAACGTTATTGAACATTGAAAGTTTGATCCAGCTCTCAAATCCTATCCAGCCCTGATCTCATATAACTAGAGCTTTTAAAGTCTTTACATTCATTTCATGTCTTTAATATTTATTTTGGGTACAACAGAATGAGCTTAAAATCAAACAAATGATACTTATGTTCAAGGTTTACAACTTCTTTCTGGCCAGGTTCTTATCTTTTCAATAAAGCATTGAATTTATTGCCAATGTTTTTTCTTTAGAAGAAAACTTGACCTTGTTTCATACCACATATTTTTGACACTTAAGCTGTAATAAAAGGGATTTTTTCTTTCTTATAGCTGCTTCCTTTATAAAATTAAAAAAGGAAACTTCTCCCTACTGGCATCTATTTCTTATTATTTTCTACTATTTTTTGTTATTGTCAGAAAATATATTCTCAAAGCCATCTTCAAAGTTAAATTTACGTAGAAGTCTTTTTCCGTCATATAGCCACAGTACAATTTTGTGTGCCCACTGCACAATTGAAAAGGAAAACAAAATTACAGACTAAAGAAGTAGAAAAATCAAGTTTTATAAGAGTAAAACAACTAACACTTGTTGAGCTGTTACTATGGACCAAGTATTCTTCTAAATAGTCTACATATATCATTATTTAAATTGACACAAGATGAAACTGAAGCTCAGAGAAAGTAAGTAACTTGCTCATGTCACATGTCATCCAGGAATTAGGTGATGGAGTCAGAGATTGAGCATATGTCTGTTTGTAAACTCTGACATCTTATGACTGTGCTATACTATTTTTAAAAATTGCTTTGAATACTGACTTTACCATCGATGTAAAGCATGAAACTAGATAAATGAAAAGTTTAAAAAATTAAAGATATAATTCACGTGAAAGTCAAAAGAATTTTAACAGCATGTAAGTAAACTTGTACCGTTTTATTTTACTCAACCGTTTTATCAAAGCTCTGAAAAGGTTTGTGTTATAAAATACTGACTTTTTAAAAAGCAAATATACATTTGATGATTTGTAGCTTTCTTGTGGAGGATATGTGTAAAGAATGAGCTTACAGGCTATACAGAAAGATCCTTAGTAGATATTTCTAAAATTCCCTGAAATAATAAACCAGTACTTTTTCTGTTATTGATGATATTTACATATTAAACATCAAACATTTCCTGTTTTGGGGGGGCAAATGCCTAATATTGAAGTATATTGGGAAAAATTACAAAGCCAATAAAATATAAAGAGTTCATTACATAATATGCTAAAAGGGATGTAAGAGAGGGTCTCTGTAAAGTAAAAAGGGGATCAGTAGAACTGTATACTGCTATTTGTTGTTCTGTTATGATTTTAAGCTAGAAGAATAACATGAACATAAACCATCCACTTAAAGAAATCCTCAAATTTCCAGTTGATATCTTGAAACTATTAAAAATGAAAGGGTAAAACTCTGTCATCATGGATTGATTTGTGCTCCTCTAAAATTTATATGTTGAAGTCCTAATGCCTCAGTACCTCAGAATGCTATTTCATTTGAAGAAAGGGTCTTTCAGGGGTGTTCAAGTTAAAATGAGGTCGTTAGAGTGGGCTGTAATCTAATATGACTGGTCTCCTTATAAAAAGGGAAATTTAGAAACAGACATGCATATGGGGGACATGAAGATGGCCATCTACAAGCCCAGAAGAGAGAAATGGAACAAATCCTTCCCTCATGGCCTTCTGAAGGAGATGTCAACATCTTGATTTTGAATTTCTAACGTCCACAAGTGTGAGCCATTAAATTTCTGTTGTGTAAACCACCAGGTTTGTGGCACTTTCCTATGGCAGCTCAAGCAAACTAATACACCCATATGACCCTTTACTGGCATAATGGATGTCTCTATCATTATCTTTGTTACAGGATGGTTCAGCTGACTATTCCTTTAAGGTGTTTTGTGAAATGATACTATTGTTACTACTTTAAAACTGAAAAAGTTAAAAAAAAAAGTATTCAAATCTGTGATTACTCCAGTGCTCTTATGCTCACTTTATTCACTGTCTTAATTTCTTGTATTACAGAACAGTGCTTGATTATATGTTTGTCACTGATTATGCTTGGTTTAAAAGAAAATAATTTGTGTGCATATACATAAATCTGTACAATTGACTGCTCTATATTTTTGTGTATTAAGAATAATTTTAATAAAATTTGAATTTAATGCAGTGCCTATATTTTCACTTTGTTCATAATGTTGCTTAACTCTGAAACATTAAATGCTTATTTTCTTTTAAACCATAATAATAGTAAAGTCCACATAACATTGATATTTTGTATGTTCTCTGAAATAAGAGTTGCTTTTACTTTCTACTCCTGACTCTTTTAATTGAAGTAACACAGATATAATTAAGAGGATACATATTATATATTTATTGTTTGCTTATCTTCTCTAACTCATGATTTAGAGATATTAAAATTGTAGGAACTATAGTAATAGAATAACCCACCAGGGAATGAATTTTTTAAAATTATTCTTACTATCACTTAAAGCCTCTGAAAATGTTATTATAGGGAATTACACTTTACTGTACTTTAAGGCTGAAAAATAATTGTAATCAGACAGCCATGGGTGGTTATTTAGAAATGCTCTTTTAAAAAGTATTTCCATAAAAATTATAAATAGTAACTTAGAGCCTTCCTCATTGCATGGGCTTGGAGAAAGAAGTTGTTAGATGTGCAATTTGTTATTATCAAGTGCCCCAGAATATATACATCTGCTGTTGAATGTCATAAAAAGTATTTGTTAAATATGAACTTGAGTGTAAAAGTGCCACCTAAAACACCATTTATTCCCATCCTGGCAAAAGGCATTCAGCAAATAGCAAAAAGGCATTCAGTTTTCACCCAGTAAAAACTTGCTTTACAGTATTATCTTCTGAATTGAATTTTTTTTTCCTGAATGATAGCTTTCCTTTATCATCCAACTACAAAAAGCCTATGGTAATTGTTATGGTGTCTGATTCATTGTCCTTAGTATCTTCATGGATAGTTTTAATTAAATCTGGAAAGGTTCACTTCCACACTGCCAGTGGCTCAGCATTCTCAGGCTGCACTCTTGGTATCCAGGTTATGATAGTGTCTCTTGCTGTGTTAAACAGCTATTCAGTATGTATAGCTGTTGGACTTGACCTTTTCGTCTTCTAGTGTTCAGATTAACAGAATGTAGAGTGGCTGAGAGGTCTCACTGATGAAATCTTTGTGCTTGCTTCTTAATTCAGAGTATGGTAGTAATAATAGTTCTTAGTTTAAGCACAATCTATTTTAAAAGTTCTATAATTGCTAAATTATAATAATCATGATCATGTGAGATGACTGCAAGGGAGGAGATCAGAAAATATACTTTTGTGTTTTAAAAGGATTTTTATTTTATCCATTACAAAGTATGCCTGCTTGAAGCAATATACAGCCAGTATTTCAATTATGCAATTTTCAAGAGACTATTGCTACAATTACTTACTTGGAAATAATGAAGAACTTATTTCATTACATCCTACAATATGATAGCATATGCACCAGTCTTTGGGTCTACTGACTGTCAATAGGACAGTAGCAAATTCTTTGAAATTGGTTAGGCACTGACTTAAAAAATTAGGTGGAAATGAAAAAAGTATATTAATTTCCATTTATCAAAAAATTAATAATTATGTACATCTAGTAAACTTTATGCTCAGTTTGGAGATCATCTCCCCTTTGCAAGGATGATATTCTCATGACTTCATCACATTAAAAAAACCTATTTATGGTCTAACTTACTAAATATTACTTTTAACCTTGGAGCACTTGACCTGCTGTTTCCTTCACCTATTGTAAGCTGTACTAGTGTCCGAATGTTTTAAACCTTTGTAGAACCTTGATAGATATACTCAAATTCAAAGTTTTAAAATTATGTGTTTATGACAAAACCTTTTTTATTTTTTTAATAAACTTACTTATTTAATTTATTTATTTTTGGCTGTGTTGGGTCTTTTTTGCTGCACAAGGGCTTTCTCTAGTTGTGGTGAGCGGGGGGCTACTCTTTGTTGCGGTGCACAGGCTTCTCATTGTGATGGCTTCTCTTGTTGCGGAGCACGGGCTCTAGGTGCACAGGCTCAGTAGTTGTGGCACATGGGCTGAGTTGCTCGACAGCATGTGGGATCTTCCCAGACCAGGGCTCAAAACCTTATTCCCTGCATTGGCAGGTGGATTCTTAACCACTGCACCACCAGGGAAGCCCTATGACAAAAGGTTTGAAATATATTTTAAATATTAGATTTAAAATGCAATGTTCAAGAAGTGATTCCTAAGTGAAAAGACAATTTCACAGTTTAACCTAAACTTAAAGACTTCTAGTCTAAGAAAGAGTGATGTCAAATATACATTAGTGAGTTCCCTTTAATATTATGAACTGATTAAATTAACACATATAAATAGTCTCGTAGATACTGACAAGTAATGAGTATAGCTCAAAAATACAGAGCAATAGCTGAACTTGCATGTAATTTATAGTGGTATTACTTGCAACAAGTCTCACTGGAAAATCACAAATTTTGAAGCTTAAACATATTTTATTTTTATTTATTTATTTATTTATTTATTTATTTTTGCGGTACATGGGCCTTTCACTGTTGTGGCCTCTCCCGTTGCGGAGCACATGTTCCCGACGTGCAGGCTCAGCAGCCGTGGCTCACGGGCCCAGCTGCTCCGCGGCATGTGGGATCTTCCCAGACGGGGGCACGAACCCGTGTCCCCTGCATCGGCAGGCAGACTCTCAACAACTGCGCCACCAGGTAAGCCCTTAAACATATTTTAGAGATTATTTTAATCCCTGCATTTTCTAGATGATTAAACTGAAGTTCAGAATTGTTAGGAGAATTGCCGATGGTAACAAATCTAAATAGTAACAGGACCAAGAATGTCAGCCATTCTTTTATTTCCCATGTGTTTTCCTAGCCAGAAATATCTAGTTTAGACTCCTATGTCTACTAGCCAATGTGCTGGGGACCTTGGGCAATTTACCTAAACCATACAAAGACCAAGGTTTCCTCATTTGTAAAGAATGAAAACACATGAGAAGTGTTGATAAATATTTTTTAAATGCATGGTCATATGGTATATACTGAAAATTGGTAGATATTATTACTATTAAAGGTTATCTATGTGACCTTGGCAAGATTTAAATCTACATATAATTGAAGGAAAAAGAATGAACTAAAGAACTCTTGGGCTTTCTCTGGATGAAGAGAATACATTTTTCTATGGTGCCCCTTCTGCTATAAACATTAGCATTTTGGGGGACCTTACTAAGTATTTAATCATTTAAAGAAAATATTCTAATTCAACTCTACTCCAGTCTTTGTTATTACTCAAGGGTAGAAAACTTACAAAGCTGTCTCTTTTCTTTAGCAGAGATGATTAATGGTTATTGGGAATGCAGATTTGAGATGAAAAGTTAATTTTTGGTAAAAAGGTGGATGGCTAAAGAGCTCTCTTTGCAAGAGAGAAGGATGGGATTTGGGGACACAGAATGCTGTCTTGAATAAAGGAGAGAGATTCAAGGAAAGGAACTGCAACCAGCTAGTAAATACTTATTGGGGAAATGGCTCAATAGTTTTAAGAACACATCTATCTAATATCAAAATTTATTCCACTGAGGTATATACAATACTGTCATAAAAAGTAGAATTTGAAATTGCTTTTATCTTTCCTTTAATCAAAAATTATTACCAAAATTTTAGCTGCACAGAGTTATACCAATGAAAATCAAAATGACCCAGTTAACGATATTTTGATGCAATTTGAATATTTTGGGCAAACTGAAAGAATGATGCCTAGGAATAGTTAATCCAAAGATTAAAGTCTCTCCCCCTACATTTTCTAAAATATAATCTGAAAAAAGGCAACAGTAGCCAACAAGGGGTGTGGCAAAGAGACTACAGAATGATTCCCAGTGAATACCAGTGCTGCCATAGTTGAATTTACCCAACTTGGGATGGTCCTGCTCTATTCTGTAAGAGCCTGTCTAGTGCTGATATTCTGTAAATCTGTGAATGGGATAGTCATTCTACACTAAAAGAAGATCACAAGCTTAAAGTCTCTGACAAAATAATAAAACACTTACAGAGAGTAACAGGCTCTTGTTTTTTGTTCCAATATATTTTGTTCCACAACGTTTGAAAGTGAGCATTTTTATGCATATGTCTGTGTGCATGTAATTTTTATACAATATATATGTGGATATTTATATTTATGTGCATATATGCATGCATTCTTACTCTCTACGTAAGTAGATAGATAAATAGATAGATACATAGATTGATAGATAGATCAGAAATCACCCTTTACTCTGAGATCAAGGCTTGAAGAAACTTCTTCCTCTCCTTGACACAAAGAAAAAAGAGAACAGTACAAATCACATGTTGAATCTTCAGTTTCCCTAACATTTCATTGGTCATAGTTGTATAAGCCACATAGCTAAGCCTCACATCAGTGGGGCAGGAAAGTACAATTATCTCCCAAGTAAGTTGCAGTAATTAAACACAAAACCAAATACAGTCTATCTCAAACATTAAATAAAAGTATGGGGCTTCCCTGGTGGTGCAGTGGTTGAGAGTCCACCTGCCGCTGCAGGGGACACGGGTTCATGCCCCGGTCTGGGAAGATCCCACATGCCGCGGAGTGGCTGGGCCCGTGAGCCATGGCCGCTGAGCCTGCATGTCTGGAGCCTGTGCTCCGCAACGGGAGAGGCCACAACAGTGAGAGGCCCACACAAAAATAGTATGTAACTTAGCAACAAGTGCACAGTTTGTAAGTTAAAAAAACTGAAGCAAGCATTCCATCTTCAGATGTCCTTAATGCCTGCTTATAAATGTGACTAAATATGGTTGAAAAACAGAAGTAAAACTATTTTCGAGAGAAAACATACACAAATGTAAACAAAACTGAGATTATTATACCTGTTATAAAATCCTCAATTATACCACCAAATTCTAGAAATTGTAGGGAATTTTGAGCCTGTCCTAATTTCTTACTAATTGATGAAGTTTCAGAAAGAACAACTCCATGTACTATTAAATCTAAGAATTACACTAATATGAAGCATAACAGATTAATTTTGCAACAGTTATTTTAGTCCAACTAAGTTAAATTAATGTGAGAAGTAACTGTGACATAAATAGCTTCTAGTACTAAATAGAGATTACCTGACAAATGGAAGGAAATGTTTTTGTACCACCCCTACCATCTCTCCATATTGAGAGGCACACTCCTTATGTCAACTACATGAGAAACTTGGACATATGATGATCTCTTTTAGAAGTGGCAGTAAGCAATGGCCTCTGTCCCTAACCCTCAAGTCTATTCCCACCTCCATTTTTTTTTCTTTGCGGTATGCGGGCCTCTCACTGTTGTGGCCTCTCCCGTTGCGGAGCACAGGCTCCGGACACGCAGGTTCAGCGGCCATGGCTCATGGGCCCAGCCGCTCCGCGGCATGTGGGATCTTCCCGGACCAGGGCATGAACCCCCATCCCCTGCATCAGCAGGCGGACTCTCAACAACTGCGCCACCAGGGAAGCCCCTCCCACCTCCATTTTTTATTCATCAATATAGAAACTGTACATCTCTGAGTATAAAGGGCTTGGAAGGAGGGAAGGATAGAATTCCAAAAAGGATGGTTCATTCTGAGGAGGATGTATCCCAAAGCAATATATATATGTGGATGGCAAAACAACAACTCAAGTCAGTCAGTTCTTCAGCATCCACAATGTGTGAAGCCCTGTGTTAAGACTTAAAGTGGGAGGAAAAGCATATACAGTTCCTACATTCTTGGTTATTTAGAGAATAAAGCATGATGATAGTATTGGGAATAAGTAAATATTTGTAAACGGGATGGAGGAAACTCTGTCATGGTATTTTAAAGCAAAGACATAAAGAATGAGTGAGAGTAAGCTAAGTGGACTAAGGCAGGCAATGGTGTTAGAGGGAAGGGCCAGAAACCCACAACAGTAGTGTGAGGACCAGAAGCAGGTGGCAGCATGAACTACAAAATGCAAAAGACTGAGGAAGACCAGCATGGAAGGTGGAGAGAGATGGAGTTGAAGACCCAGTTGAAGATGCAGAACTAACAAATAATTCAACATATGATGGTTACTATGAGCTGGCAAGTGCACAGTGTTGTAACACTATAACATAAGGGAATTTATCCCAATTCTAGAAATCAGGAAATGTCTCCATCAAAACATGATTACATACAGTGAGAAGTCAGTGAAGAAAATAAGGGAGTGAAGTATACTGTTCTAAGTAGGGGTGACACTATTTGTCACTGGTTGCATCATTGAGAAATAGATTCTTCCTGCAGCAGGTTATTAGGAAGTGCTCCTGGCATTAACACTGCGAAGGGAAGAGACAGAAGCTGGAATGAGCAGAAGTCAAGCTGTGATGCAGTCTCAACAGGAGACTCGTCCAATCCTTTTGGGGACTCTGAAACATGAAGACCCTTCAGAATTGTCCTGAGGAACAAGTGGATGATTAGAAATTTAGAGATCCTAGGAAAGAAACCCAGATGTATTCCAACATTTATTGGTCAAGATGAAAAAGGGGGACTGGCAAATTAGAGAGAAATTCTAGAAGTCAAAAGTAGGAAAATTGAAACTGGGTTTCACTGAAAGCAAGAGCTGACAGTCTTTCTTCTCCAATAAATAAAGAAGGTCAGTTTTTGTCAAGTGCTGCTGAAAGATATTTGGAGATAGAAAAATTATTAAAAAGACCAATTACACTTGTTGACCATTTATGTGCTGGTACTTCTGGTGATAAAATTATAAAAGGATTGAGCTAGTTGTGTTATATATTTGTTTGTTTACTATTTTTATTTATTTGTATTATCTGTATAATTTGGGTGTAGGCAAAAAGAAAATAGCGGTGTTTAGCTGGGTAGATGCTAATAGAATAAAATAGCAAAGGACTTAGTGTTTTGATAAGACAGTAGTTGAAATGATGAATGAGATAATCAAATTTAGATAAGAAGGGTATTAAAGAAAGAATATAATTACATTTTGTGGTGGAGCCAACGTCTAAACTGCAAATACAGACAACTTTGAAACTAACAACAGAACTTCAAATTAAACATGGCAGATCAAATATATTTGTTTACCTCAATGCTCTGTGAGATACCATGAAAGCGACAGTAACATGAATTTTCATAAAGGTGTTAAGTCTATAAGGCAAAGAGAAACTGAGGGAAGAAGTAAGCTACAATATTTGGAAAGCTGGAAGCAGAGGAAGATTGAGTGGTAACTAACTTGACAGACCTGAGCAAATTAGTTATGTCAGCCCCAGGGACAGCACAGAATCAGGCTGATTCAGGAGCTCTGAAAGGCTCAGAATTTGGATGTACAAAGTACCTCTAAGAGTGGGGCTATATAAAATCAGAAAACATAAATATTGTTTAAAATATATCTAAACATTTTTATGGCATTAATTAGTGTCTCTCTGCTCCCCTACTTTTTAATAAGAACATTAGCAACTCTATCCTTTCTTGCACCTATTCTATATCACATTTACACTTTTATATTGTACTTTATATTGTCTGTTTATATTTTAATCTCATATTTGCACTTTTATATTATATTATGGCATATAAAAGGATGATTCTTTAGGTATTAAAGGATGAGTAAATAAGAATCTTTTATTACCTTCTTGGGTTTGTAATTGAGAGAGAGGGACATGGAGAGAGAGAGAAGGAAGAAGATGGAGGAGGAGGGGATCAAAACATCAGCTTTATTGCTAATAGAAGCTGAGCTAGAAAATAGGCTATCAAGGGCTAATTAACTCACAACAGACTGAACAGAACATATATGAGTAAACTGCGTGGAGAGAGAAAGCCAACCAACATGTACCATCTCTGAAAGTGAGAAGGAGGAAGAAGAGGAGAAAGAGGAAAATGTTGGGATAAGCATAAGCAACTTATTCTCCTAGGCACACCACTTGGATATTGCAGAGTATTGAGGAAAGGAGAGAATCTTGAAGTATTTCTCCCTTATTTTCACATTTAAGAAGTCAAATGATAACTCCTATTCTTCTTTAGAAACATTAGGGTTAGGGATAAGTGTCCCTCCAAACAATTATAAAGTTAAAGGTTAATGATGTTTACATATTATAATTATGTAAATATTGTTTGTTACCAAGTCAACTAGTATACTATAAATGAATCCTTTTCTATGTGCCTTTTACAATTTTTGTTTATTTTGTTTTTGTTTCTCCTTTTGATATTTCCTGGAGTTATACTGCTTGACTTAAAACCAAAGCTTCATCACATACTAGCTGTATGAACTTACTTCCTGATCTGTAACTAGTGATACTAACAGTATATCCTTCTTAAAGTTATTGTGATGATAAAATAAGTTAATATACATAAAATGCTCAGAACAATGCCTATCACATTGTAAACACTCAAAATATTTTCTATGATTCTGCCTTTATTATGATTTTTTTTCAGATTCTCAAGTTATATAATATTATCTAAATCATACAGACAGAGATAAAATTTTTTCTCAAAGACTTCTCCTGGAGTCTTCTCTTCTGCTCATAGCTGCACAAATTGTGGTAAATGCCTACAGACAAGCAGCAATATGGAATTTTCCTCTTGAGTTTTGTACATTAGATCCTCAGTGGTCCTTCTTTAATTAACCCTCATTTTACTGAAGTACATCTTTAATAACACAAGAAGGTGTGTGTATGAGGTAATTTCCTGGAGTCTTTACAGTTTGTGAAAGTCTTTACTCACTTCTCACTTTCAATTGCTAATCCAGTTTCCAGAGGTTTTTTATTAATTTCCCTTTAATCCCTTAAGGCATTATTTTTTCTTCTAACTGCCAACTTTGATGAGTGGTCTGCTTGCAGTCTGAAAAAGGTTTGTTTGAAAGAAATCTGTTTTTCTTTTCCTTTTTAGAATCTTTTAGGAGTCTTCTTTCTATCATTGGGAACATGAAATTTCAGAGTATGGGTCACTTATTTTTGTTCATCCTGATCAGTAATTTATAGAACATTTATTCTGATGATGAATGCCTCCATTCAGCCTTGGTAAATTATCTTCTAGTATTCCCAAACCCCCTTTTTTTTTCTTGAATTCCTGTTAGATGACATTTCTCAAGTACAAAAAAAAAAAAAAAGCCTTGCTTGGTGTATATGTATATATATTTTTAAGCCTTCAAATAATACCTCTGCTTTTATTTCCATTCCTCATTCTTAAATTCTGTTAAAATTTTGGTCTTTGTAACACCTGCTATATGGGCTGTCTCCCTACCAGAATTCTAGGTGATGTTTTCTTAATTCTGCATCATCAGAATTAGTTGAACTTTCTCCTCCATTGATGGCTTTCATTCTATTTTCTTTATTGTAAGATTATATTTTTCTTTGTATATTTATTTATAATAATTTGAATTAGTATCTCAGGAAAACTAGAGTGTGAACACATGTGCTTAGCCTGCCATCTTGACCTGGGCCCAAGCTTAGATTAAAACACTGAATGTATGTGGCATGTGGATTAGGATAGAGGAAGAGTGGAGAATGGAAGCCTGTTAGAAGGCTAGTCCAGATAGATGATGGTATGTTGAATTAGACTGGCTCCTGAAGAGATAAAGAAATGGATATAGACTTAACAGAATTTTGGAAGTAAAATTAACTAATTTACTAAATTTAATAAAATTAACTAATTTACCAAATTGATAAATAATTAAATTAATTATTTATCAATTTAGTAAATAAAGTCACATTAGCATAGCTTGTGTTTTTCCTCATAGTTTTAGTAGTACTCTGTTAGCTTTTGTTTTTCAGAATGAAAATGTGGTTCTAATATTTTAAATCTCACTTCATAAAGCAGTAGAAATTTTAAAAAATTATTTAAAATCATCTATTATTATTTTCAAACTCTGTTATCTTTCTTAAAGAATGGTAATCATAAATGAACACAATATTCCAGGTGCTGACAGACATTGTATTTGAAAATTATGAGAATGTCAGTCCCTGTAGCTGGAGGCAATTCCTGACCAGTCTTGGTTAGATCAAGGTAATATAAGAAGCCTTAGTCCCAGTGGGGCTAGAATACTCTTGATATTTATTAAGATTCAAAGTTATATAGCTGTGGGGGCTTCCGTGGTGGCGCAGTGGTTGAGAGTCCATCTGCAGATGCAGGGGACACGGGTTCATGCCCCGGTCCAGGAGGATCGACATGCTGCGGAGCGGCTAGGCCCGTGAGCCATGGCCTCTGAGCCTGTGCGTCCGGAGCCTGCGCTCCGCAAGGGGAGAGGCCACAACAGTGAGAGGCCTGCGTAACGCGCAAAAAAAAAAAAAAAAAAAAAAAAGTTATATAGCTGTGATTCAGATTCTCTAAATCCTGACCTTTTAACTACCATTACTACAGATATGCTTTGGGAAAAATATATGCTCATAAGATAAGGTCAAAAGAAGATTTTATAACTAGCTTAAATTTGGCTTTAAAATCTTTGTGGGGACACCATTAGTCCTAGTGACTTGCAATGTATTACATCAAAAATGAATTTTGCACATGCTAAATCAAACCTGAAAACTTTCTCAAGTCAGAAAGATTTACAGATGACCATAATAGGGAGACAATCCAAAAAGGTAAATTTTGAAAGGGATAGACACAAAAATAGCCTTGATTATTATTAAAGAGAAATATTTTCTTTTATTGCTTTAGCCCATGCAATGTTATTGTATTTGATCCATCCATATAAGAGTCCAAATTTTCTGAAGATGGAGTAGAGACTGAGGATTCAAATTCCTATTAAAGATAGGAGTACTAATAAAATTAGTTAGAATTGACAGGAAGAAATTGAAGCCAGAGCCACAAGAGAAGTGATTTGTAAATCTAGCTGTGCATCAGGCACCATTAGGATTTTTAAACTTGAAGGTGGGTTTTGGGGGTGAAGTGATTCTCAAAACTTCCACGTTGAAAGCCCATAGATGCTTGGAGAGAGGTTAAATTTCAAGTCCATGGTAAATTTAGAATGTTTCAGAATATGAGACTCAAATTGCTTTTGCTGTTGATTTTTTTTTTTGAGGTATAATTTACATATTAGTTTCAGGTGTACTTATTGAAAAAAACTATTATTTCCCTTTTTATATTCTTGGCTTCTTTGTTGTAAATTAACTGACCATATATGCACAATTTATTTCTGGGGTCTCTATTCTGTTTCTTTGATCTAGTTGTTTTTAGCAAACAATATCATACTGTTTTGATTACTATAACTATGTAACATTGTTTGAAAGCAGGAAGTGTAATGATTCCAGCTTTGTTCTTTTTTCCTAAGATTTCTCTTGCTATTGAGGGTGTTTGTGGTTCCACACAAATTTGGGACTGTTTGACTTCTGTGAAAAATGTCATTGAAATTTTGATATGGATTATGTTAAGTGTATTGATTGCTTTGTGTAGTATGGAGAATTTAATAACTCAATAGCAAAAAACATTTTAAAATGGCAGCGGACCTGAGTAGGCATTTTTCTAAAGAAAACATACAAAAGGGCAACAGATTCATGAAAGGTGATTAATATCAGTAATCATCAAGGAAATGCAAATCAAAACCACAGTGACATAACACCTCACACCTGTTAAAATGGCTATCATCAAAAGACAAATAATAACAAGTGTTGGCAAGGACTTGGAGAAAAGGGAGCCCTCTTGCACTGTGTTGGAAATATAAATTGGTTCAACCACTATGGAAAAAGATTAAAAATAGACTTCCCTGGTGGCGCAGTGGTTAAGAATCTACCTGTCAATGCAAGGGACACAGGTTCAATCCCTGGTCCAGGAAGATCCCATATACCGCAGAGCAACTAAGCCCATGTACCACAACTAATGAGCCTGTGCTCCAGAGCACGTGAGCCACAACAGCTGAAGCCAAAAAAATTAAAAATAGAACTATCATATGATCCAACAACCTCGCTTCTGAGTATTTCCAAAGGAAATGAAAACAGAATCTCAAAGAGATATCTGCACCCCCATCCTCATTGCAGCATTAGCCAAGATACGGAAAGAATGTAAGTGCCCATCTATGGATGAATGGATTAAAAAGATATGGTACATTATATACAATGAAATATTATTCAGCCATGAGAAAAAAAGGACATCCTGCAATTTGCACCAACATGGATGGACTTTGAGGACATTATGCTAAGAGAAATAAGTCAGACAGAGAAGAACAAATACTGTATGATATCACTTATATGTGGAATCTAAAAAAGCCAAACTCACAGAAACAGTGACTAGGATGGTGGTTACCAGGAGCTGAGAAGGTGGGGGAAAAGGCAAGATGTTGATCAAGGAGTAAAAACTTTTTAGTTATAGGATGAATACGTTCTGGGAATTTCATGTACAGTTGTCTTTCAGCATCTGTTGAGAACTTGTTCAGGGAGGGCACCCACCAGATATATAAGGGACTTGAGCATCTGTAGACTTTGGTATCTGGTGTTGGGGGCAGGTGTGGTCCCCAAACCAATTCCCCTTGGGTACCGAGAGACAACAGTACTTGTTTCTGAGCCAAACAAAATAGCAGATTAAACATTAGTTATTGATGCTTTGCTTTTGGAACAGACTATTGAAATGAGATGACTGTTTTGGGAGTAAAACATATCCAATAATCACCTGAAAACAATACTGACAGTGATAAAGTATTGTCCAGTTCTACATTTTTCATTAAGATAATGATTTTTTCCTCATTTAAATTCCTAAAAATATGTTTGGGAGACCAAACAAAGCAAATGTATTTATGGATGACTTCTCTCAAACACATTTTGTGGAATCTGTTGACAAGAAAAATGGCTTAATAAAAAGAAAGAGAGAAAGAATAAGATTGAGGGAGAAAGATATTAATTAAAAAGAAATACCAAAACTTTAATCAACTATTGGATCCAAAAATTTAATGGAACATTTCAGATTAGACTTTCTTAAAGCCACTATCAAACAAAAATTACCATATATAGTATTTTTGCCAGCATCAAATTGCCATAAATATTTTTATGTGGTATTTATGGTATCAGTTTTTATTAATCATCATCTCATAACTACTTCATATTCTCAGAGTGAAAGGTCTTTAAAAAGTGTCTCTTTCCCTGTTGAATTTTATTCTTATTCTTTTTATTTTCCTATATTCTTTCTTAATATCAATGGAGATGATTCATTCATATGTAATTTTTAAAGTTTGTTATCCTACCAGCCTATTATGTATGTATATATTACTTTTTTATTTAAATAAAGAAGTTAAAAAAAAGACCTGGTTCAACCATAGGTACACAATATTCCTGCCAGAAGTACACACGTAGATTAGAGCCCCAAGGAGTTGTCTCATTAACAGATAATCCCTGTAATGTGTAGGGCTTCAGGAAAGACACATCTTTCAGTTCATAGATGAGTATTTATGCATACAAAGGTATGCAAGGGCATCTTTCAAATCAGTTTGGAACACTGGGAATAACATGGATTTGGAGTCTGAAAACCAATGTTATCTACTACTTATTGACCTTTACTAGATCTTGTTCAAATTAGTTAACCTGAATCACTTTGTTTTTCAATTATTATGAAAATAATCTTTTTTGGTGGTGTTTTTTTTTTTTTCGAGGATAAAAAGACACAAATTGGTAATGTGCTCTGATACCTGTAAAATGCTCTTCACTTATCTATTCCTATTATTGTTTGGTATGTCCAATTAATAAGCCACTGGCAAGTCTAATTCTTTGTGATAACAGATCTGAGAAAGTTAAATGAACTCAATGCAAAAGCCTGTTTAACCCTCCCTTACCTAAAGTGTGTTTTCAGGGAAGGTTTTGGTGAAGAGGGAGATGAGTGAGAACTTTTCTCTTTGGAGCCTACACTTCGGATGAAATTTGTATGGAAATTAAGTCATTTGCAGTTCATCTTGATTTTTCTTTCTCTCCTCATACCTTCCTGACCTTCCTTTGCCCCTGAGCTTTTTCAGTGCTTAGTGATGATCACGTAAGTAGAAATCATATGGAAAGCATATCATGCGTGCAGTATGCACAGGGATGCAAGAATTTAATTTTCTTTCAGTGCAAAGCAGTCCTGCCTGTTTAAAACTAATTTCCCTTTACAGCAAAATCTACAAAAGTGTATTGGGAGAAAGTTTTCCACTTTAAATAAATTCTGCTGTTTGTGCTTTACGTGAGGAGATTTATGAAGTTCATTTAAAAAATTGGCTAAGTAAAAGGAGTTTTCAATCTGAAATGAAGACAAACTAAGGGAGAAAAAAACATAAAAATATATGGAGATCTGACTCATCCTAGCACATTAGCTCAGCACTGGTGCATGCATACATAATGTTAATGCAGGAGTACAGTTTTAAAACCTGTTTAGAGTGTAGACTGGGAATTTAAAAAATAATCAAAGGAATCAGCTTTAGAGTACACATCAAAGAATACTCTTTGTGCAGATGAGAATAAAGAGAAACAGAAAAATATCTTGTATTTAATCCTTGATTCTCAGGGCAAGTGTTTTAAGAAAACAGATGAAAGATTGAAGCCTGACTCACATACAAAATAAGAGAATTCCATACATTTATGGACTGAAAAAAAACAAACATCTTCATTCTTCATGTAATTTCCAGCTAGCTATAATCTTCTAACAGCTGAATAAAAGCATTAATAATTGAAAGTTAATATACACAGCAATTTCTTAATTCTTATTTACATTTTTGTCATTTAGTTTTGTATTTGTAGTTACAGAGCTCTCACTTGGCCTCCTTCCAGCGAAGTAAAGATAAAATATTTTTATTAAAAAATTCTTCATGATTTTTTTCTCTTAGTTGCACAGTATCAATAAGAAGGCAGATTCCAAATATAGAGCAAAAAGAATGATGTGCTATGAATGAATGCATCGGCCTAATATGATTAGCATAGTTTGCAGGGTTCTTTTTTTTCCTTGAGAGGCAAAAACATTCCATACCCTTGTCACATTTCTCAATTTATATAGAGGAAAATGAGTCATTAGGGATGGGTTATTGTCTGTGGAGGAGACAGTCCACTCATCTTGTAGTTGTATGCATTTTCTGTTTTAGATTCTACACATTGCTCTAAGTTACTATGCATTGCCTAGGAAATTAAATGTCTTTCTTTGCACTGAGAAACAAATGCAAAGCAGCTCATTTTCTTTTGCTGAGAGGCAGAGCTAGTGCGTAGGTATGAAGAGGATTATTCTTAATATAGATGGAAAACATTTCCCCCAAAGCATTGAAAACCCCTCTTAGTCTAAGATAGTGGTTTTTAAAGAGAATCTTGCACAGTCATTAACACCAATTTATGTGGGAGGTAATTTGAAGAGACTTTTAGAAAGCCTGGGAAGCCAAGACTATAACACATCTGTTCATTAGCTCTCAGTCTAACTACTGTGCAGCCATTCACCCTCACCTTCCTGAATCAATGTTCCTATTAAATGGAGGATGTCCTTCTGTGGGCTCTGAGGAACTGAGCCTTGCCAAGACATAGAGCATACAGAAGGAGCCCTACTCTTAAGGTCATCTCTCTGATCTATCACCCATTAATACTGACTACATAAGGGTAGCCAGTATTAATGACTATAAAGAGCAAATCAAATAATTAAAATTTTAAGTATGATTTGAATTTGTCAATGTCATAAGAACAGAAAATGATTAATCAGTTTGTGATATATCCTGTGACCCTAATTGGACAAAGTCATTGATATAGCAGATCAAACTTCTCTTTGGAAGCTTAAGAATAAGTGAGTGCTGTAGTTTCTAATCTAGATGCAATTAGGTGATCCAGGAGACAGCAAAATAGGTCTTTGCTATAACAAACTAGCATTCTGCAAGCCCAAAGGTGGTTCTAGACTATTATGTTTAAAAAAAAGAAAAAAGGGGGGCCTCCCTGGTGGCGCAGTGGTTGAGAGTCCGCCTGCCGATGCAGGGGATGTGGGTTCGTGCCCCGGTCCGGGAGGATCCCATATGCCGCGGAGCGGCTGGGCCCGTGAGCCATGGCCGCTGAGCCTGCGCGTCCGGAGCCTGTGCTCCGCAACGGGAGAGGCCACAACAGTGAGAGGCCCGCATACCGCAAAAAAATAAAATAAAATAAAATAAAAAAATTAAAAAATAAAAAAATAAAAAAAATAAAAAAGAAATAAAAGAGCATATTTAGGTGGTGTGTGTTCAATAAAGCTGAGTGTTGTTAAACTGTCCAGTCCCTTAGAGACTTAATTCATGTTATGTATAAGTTCAGGTTCTAAAGTACTTGGCAGATAATGCTGCTGTGTCTAGCTGTGGCGGAGTGGTAAGGGATGGATATACTACCTATGAAAGAGGGATTTGGAATTTATTATCTTGAAAGTAAAATTATTTAAATTGATTTTAGATTTAAAAGGTGTAAGCCTGAAGTCAATAAATATAAAGATAAAGTAAAATTTGAAAAAGTACCTAAAAGCTTCTCAATTCACCTTCAAAACAATTCCTAGATTTCAGAAGCTATTTACCCCAAAGCATAAAGCAAGTAAGTAGTAGAATTAGGGTAAGGATTATTATAAAAATCACAAGGAATTTTACTGTGAATGTAGACGTTCAAGTTGCTTTGGACTTCAGAGGTACAGGCTGAAGAAGACCAGAGGTGTGGCTGCAATCCTAGCCCCCTTTTATTTCTCACAGCTTGCATAATAGATGTCAATAGATTGTTCTTCATTTACAGAAGCTCTGTACCAAACAGGAACTCAATAATCTTATTTTGATTTTTTTCAAATGTGACATAAATGGATATCAAAGAAAGAGGAAATTAGACAAAGGCATTAAAATGATTTAGACCACAGTCAATAAAGTTTTGTGGGAGAATAATTGTTTTGCATGTTTTTAAATGATTAGCTGAATTCATTTTTTATGAGCTGAGATGGAGGAAAAGAAAAACCACCCACCTCTAAGTTGTGTTCATTTTTCTAACAAAATAAAAATATTTATAATTTGTGGCAGGACAGAATGCCAATAAATAGATATGGAGAATTATCAGATCTCCCTACACCAAATACATTTGCCATTCTTCTAATAAGGTACTAAGCTAAATAAATACACGGAGATTCATGTCAGATATAAAAATGTAGAATCCCCTCACCTTCAGTGAGATAGCCCAGATTACATGGAAAGATCTTTTGACTAAACTAGATGCAAGAGGCCAACACAAAGCCTTTTATGCCAGAACTTGTTTATTAATATTTATTGCAAGAGATTGGCTTATTCGATTTGGGGAGCTAACCAGGCAAGTCTGAATTCTGTAGGGTAGGCTGTCTGCAGCTTGCAGGTGAAATTTATTCTTCAAGGAAACTTCAGTTCTGCTTTTAAAGTCCTTAACTGATTGGATCAGACCCACCTAAATTATTCAGGATAATCTCCTTTACTTAAAGTCAATTGATTATAGATTTTAATCACATCTACAAAATAATCTTTACAACACATCTAGATTAGTGTTTGATTGAATAACTGAAGACTATAGCCTAGCCAAGTTGTTGGCACATAGAACTGACCATCACAATGTATATTTGAATAAAGGACAATGTTTGCAGGATCTTTTCAACAGATGCAGAAAAAACATTTGAGAAAATACAACATTTTTTATGATAAATACACACAGACAGATGGACACACACACATACACACACAAACACACTCAGTAAACTTGAAATAGATGTCCTGTTCTGATAAAGTGTATCTAAAAAACAAAAACAAACCTCAGAGCTAACATGATATTAATGGTGAAAGATGGAAAGATTACCTAATAAGATCAGGAATAAGAAAAGGATGTCAACTCTCATCACTTCTGCTCAATATTATATGGAGAACCTACTCATATCAATTAGACAAGAAAAATAAAGTAATTCAGACTGGAAAGGAAGAAGTAAAATTATCTATTCTCAGATGATATAATCTTATATGCTGAAAATCCCAAGGAAACCACACGTACACAAAGACTGTTTTATCTGTAAGTTTAGTAAGGTTGAAACATATAAGTTTAATACTCAAAAATCAATTTATTTGTATACACTAACAATGAACAATCTGAAAATGAAATATGAAAAAAAAATCCATTTACAATAGCCTCACAAAGAATAAAATGCTTAGAAATAAATTTAACAAAAGATGGGCAAATCTTCTGTACTTACTGAAAAATATAATTTGTCATTGAAAAAAATTAAAGGAGACCTGAGTAAAGGAAAAAAATCCCATATTTATGAGTTGGAAGACTTAAAGTTGTTAAGATGGTAAGACACCCAAATTAATCTACAACTGCAATGTCATTCCTATCAAAATTCCAGCTACCCATTGGCAGAGATTAACAAACTGACCCCAGAATTCATCTTGAAATTCAAGAGCTCCAGAAGAGCCAAAACGGTATTATAGGTTTTTGTCAAATTTGTTCAGTGTTTTTTGTTCAGTGTTCAATGAGGAGTTACAATTCCTGATTTCAAAACTTACTACCAAGCTCCAGTAATCATACAATATAGTACTGGTGTAAGGAAAGATGTATAGGTCAATGAAATAGAATTGAGAGTCGAGAAACATACACGTATATTTACAGTTAGCTGATTTTCAACAAGGATATCAAGGCAATTCAATGGTTAATAAATAATTTAACAAATGGCTCTGGAAAAACTGCATATCCACAGATGAAAGAATGAAATTTAACCTCATCCTCACACCATACACAGAATTAACTCAAAATGGATCCTTAACCTAAATGTAAGAGCTAAAACTATGAAACTCACTGAAGAAAACATAGGCATAAATAGTCACTTTTGTTATCTTAAATTAGACAATAGATTATTAGATATGAAAACAACTTAAAAAAAATCCAACTCATCAAACTAAAAACATTTATGCTGCAAATGTTACTATCAAGAAGTAAAAAGACAACCCATTGAATGGGAAGAACTATATTTTCAAATTGTATATTTGAAAAGGCACTAATATACAGAAAACATAAAGAATTCTTACAATTTAATAACAAAAAGACAAATGATCTAATTGAAGATGGTCAAAGTTTCCAAAGATGATATCCAAATAGCCAGTAAGTACATGAAAAGATGGTCTACTTCACCCAGTCATTAGGAAAATACAAAAAAAAAAAAAAAAAGACAGAGAGAGAGAGAGATACCATTTTACATCCAGTAGAATGGCTGTAACAAAAAGACAAGAACAAGTCTGACGAGGTTGTAGAGAAATTGGAACACTCATATATTATTGGCAGGAATGTGAAATGGTGCAGGCATTTTGGAGAATAATTTGATATTTCCTTAAAATATGAAACACAGAGTCACCAAATGTTGTAGCACTCCTTTCTGCAGAAATACCTAAGTGAAATCAAAATATACATCAATAAAAATTTTATAAATAAATTTTATAGCAATGTTATTCATATAGCAAAAAAGGAAAATACCAAAATATCCATCAGATCATCATGGGATAAATAAAATTGGTATATTCATACAATTGTATATCATTCAGCTATATAAAGAAAGGAACAAAATACTGACACACTCTACAACATGGGTGAACCTTAAAAATATTATGCTGAGTGAAAGAATCCAGACACCAAAGATGACATACTGTATGAATTACATTTATATGAAACATAATGAAAAGACAAATCCTTAGAGACATAAAGTAGATTAGTGGATTTCTAGGGCTGGGGGTAGAGTCTGGATAGGAATGAGGAGTGACTTCTAAAGGATAAGAGCTTCTTCTGGGTTTATGAAAATGTTCTGAAATTAGATTGTGGAGATGGTTACACAAGTTTGTGAACATAGAAGAAGGAACTGAACTGTACACTTCAAATGGGTGAATGTAAGGTATATCTCACTAAAACAATTAAAAATTATTGAGACTTTGGTAACATGAGGATAAAATATAAAAGCATGAAGACTCCATGTATTATCTATATGGGTTTTTAAAATTACTTTGGACTATAAATTTAAATCTAAAAAGATGTAATTTAATAATGTCAAAGGTTAACCCAGTACTAAATATAAAATACCAACAGTATTACAGAATATTTGAGAAATAGGAATTCATTTAATCCCAATATGTATCAATAGTTTGATATGGTTGTCAAAATAGAAGAGAGGTATATGTTATGATATGTTAGTAAAAATGTTGTGCCTAGAACAAGGAGGTGATACTTTCTACTGTACAACAGGTTAAATCAGTTCTTGGTCCCCAAATTTAAGAGAGCATTGAAAAAAATGTGTTGTGTCTAATGAAGAAAACCTGGGTTAATTTAAATGAACAAACTATGTAATATAAAATCAGTTGATGGAACTGATGGGTTTAACCTAAGAGAGGTCTGCACAGGTAATTCTTTTAAAATATTTGACATAAATTACTTTAATATAATGTAAAGTAGTACCTCTTGCTCAAGAAAGCACAATTAAAAACAGTGACATTTCTTTACATGTAGCTGTCCAGTTTCCCCAGCACTTCTTATTGAAGAGCTTATCTTTGATCCATTGTATATCCTTGCCTCCTTTGTCACAGATTAGTTGACTATAGGTGTATGGGTTTATCTCTGGGTTTTCTTTCCTGTTCCATTGATCTATATTTCTGTTTTTGTGCCAGCACTATATTGTCTGGATTACTGTAGTTTTGTAGTATAGTCTGAAGTCAGCGATCCTGATTCCTCCAGCTCCGTTTTTTTTTTCTTCTCAAGATTGTTTTCACTATTCGAAGTCTTTTGTGTTTCCAAACAAATTTTAATATTTTTTGTTCTAGTTCTGTAAAAAGTGCAATTGGTAATTTGATAGGGATTGCACTGAATCTGTGTAGATTGTTTTGGGTAGTATAGTCTTTTTCACAATATTCATTCTTCCAATCCAAGAACATGGCATATCTCTCCATCTGCTTGTATCATCTTTGATTTCTTTCATCAGTGTCTTATAGTTTTCTGAGCACAAGTCTTTTACCTCCTTAGGTAGGTTTATTCCTAGGTATTTTATTATTTTTGTTGCAATGATAAATGGGATTGTTTCCTTAATTTCTCTTTCTGATCTTTCATTGTTAGTGTATAGGAATGCAAGAGATTTGTGTGCATTAATTTTGTATCCTGCTACTTTACCAAATTCATTTAGTAGCTCTAGTAGTTTTCTGGTGGCATATTTAGGATTCTCTATGTATACTATCATGTCATCTGCAAACAGTGACAGTTTTACTTCTTGTTTTCCAATTTGTTTTCCTTATGTTTCTTTTTTCTCTCTGATTGCTATGGCTAGGACTTCCAAAACTATGCTGAATAATAGTGGTGAGAGTGGACATCCTTGTCTTGTTCCTGATCTTAGAGGAAATGCTTTCAGTTTTTCACCATTGAGAATGATGTTTGCTGTGAGTTTGTTGCATATAGCCTTTATTATGTTGAGGTAGGTTCCCATTATGCCCACTTTCTGGACAGTTTTTATCATAAACAGGTGTTGAATTTTGTCAAAAGCTTTTTCTGCATCTATTGAGATGAACATATGGTTTTTATTCTTCGGTTTGTTAACATGGTGTATCACATTGACTGATTTGTATATATTGAAGAATCCTCACATCCCTGGGATAGATTCCACTTGATCATGGTGTATGATCCTTTTAATGTGTTGTTGGATTCTGTTTGCTAGTATTTTGTTGAGGATTTTTGCATCTATATTCATCAGTGATATTGGTCTGTAATTTTCTTCTTTTTTTGTAGTCTGGTTTTGGTATCAGGGTGATGGTGGCCTCATAGAATGAGTTTGGGAGTATTCCTTCCTCTGCAAATTTTTGGATGACTTTGAAAGGGATGGGTGTTAGCTCTTCTCTAAATGTTTGATAGAATTCGCCTGTGAAGTTATCTGGTCCTGGACTTTTGTTTGTTGGATATTTAATCACAGTTTCAATTTCATTATTTTTGATTGGTCTGTTCATATTTTCTATTTTTCTTTGGTTCAGTATTGGAAGGTTACACCTTTCTAAGAATTTGTCCATTTCTTCCAGGTTGTCTGTTTTATTGGGATAGAGTTGCTTGTAGTAGTCTCTCAAGATGCTTTGTATTCAGTGGTGTCTATTGTAACTTCTCCATTTTCATTTTTAAATTCATTGATTTGAGTCCTTTCTCTCTGTTTCTTTTTGAGTCTGGCTAATGGTTTATCAATTTTGTTTATCTTCTCAAAGAACCAGCTTTTAGTTTTGTTGATCTTTGTTATTGTTTTCCTTGTTTCTATTTCATTTATTTCTACTGTGATCTTTATGATTTCTTCTCTTCTACTAACTTCGGGTTTTGTTTGTTCTTCTTTCTCTAGCTGTTTTAAGTGTAGGGTTAGATTGTTTATTGAGACCTTTCTTGTTTCTTAAGGTAGGTTTGTATTGCTATAAACTTCCTTCTTACAACTGCTTTTGCTGTATCCCATAGATTTTGGATCATTGTATTTTCGTTGTCATTTGTCTCTAGGTATTTTTTGATTTCCTCTTTGAGTTCTTCAGTGATCTCTTGGTTATTTAGTGATGTATTGTTTAGCTTCCATGCGTTTGTATTTTTACGGTTTTTTTCCCTGTAATTGATTTCTAATCTCATAGCATTGTGGTCGGAAAAGATGCTTGATATGATTTCAATTCTTAAATTTACCCAGGTTTGATTTGTTATTGAAGATGTGATCTATCCTGGAGAATGTTCCGTGTGCAGTTGAGAAGAAAGTGTAATCTGCTGTTTTCCATGGAATGTCTTATAAATATCAGTTAAACCTACCTGGTCTATTGTGTCATTTAAAGTTTGTGTTTCCTTATTAAGTTTCTGTCTGGGTGATCTGTCCTGTGGTTTGAGGTGTTAAAGTCCCCCACTATTATTTTGCTACTGTCAATTTCCTCTTTTATAACAATTAGCATTTGCCTTATGTATTCAGATTCTCCTATGTTGGGTCCATATACATTTATAATTGTTATATCTTCTTCTTGGATTGATCCCTTGATCATTATGTAGTGTCCTTCTTTGTCTCTTGTAACATTCTTTATTTTATACTCTATTTTATCTGATATGAGTATTGCTACTCCAGCTTTCTTTTGATTTCCTTTTGTATGGAATATCTTTTTCCATCCCCTCATTTTCAGTCGGTATGTGTCCCTAAGTCTGAAGTGGGTCTCTTGTAGACAACATTTATTTGGGTCTTATTTTTGTATCCATTCAGCAAGTATGTGTCTTTTGGTTGGAGCATTTAATGCTTTCACATTTAAGGTAATTATTGATATGTATGTTCCTATGACCATTTTCTCAATTGTTTTGGGTTTGTTTTTGTAGGTCCTTTTCTTCTCTTGTGTTTCCCACTTAGAAAAGTTCCTTTAGCATTTGTTATAGAGATGGTTTGGTGGTGCTGAATTCTCTTAGCTTTTGTTTGTCTGTAAAACTTTTTATTTCTCCATCAAATCTTAATGAGATCCTTGTCTGGTAATCTTGGTTGTAGGTTCTTCCCTTTCATCTCTTTAAATATAGCATGCTACTTCCTTCTGGCTTGTAGAGTTTCTGCTGAGAAATCATCTGTTAGCCTTATGGGAGTTCCCTTGTATGTTATTTGTTATTTTTCCCTTGCTGCTTTCAATAATTTTTCTTTGTCTTTAATTTTTGTGAATTTGATTACTATGTGTCTCAGCATGTTTCTCCTTGGGTTTATCCTGCCTGGGACTCTCTTTGCTTCCTCAACTTGGGTGGCTATTTCCTTTCCCATGTTAGGGGAATTTTTGACTAAAATCTCTTCAAATATTTTCCGGGGTCTTTTCTCTCTCTCTTCTCCTTCTATAATATGAATATTGCTGCATTTAATGTTGTCCCAGAGGTCTTTTATACTGTCTTCTTTTTTTTTTCATTCTTTTTGCTTTATTCTGTTCTGTGGCAGTGAATTCCATCAAGCTGTCTTGCAGGTCACTTACTTGTTCTTCTTCCTCAGTTTCTCTGCTATTGATTACATCTAGTGTATTTTTCATTTCAGATATTGTATTGTTCATCTCTGATTTTTGTTCTTTAATTCTTCTAGGTCTTTATTAAACATTTCTTGCACCTTCTTGATCTTTGCCTCCATTCTTTTTCTGAGTTCCTAGATCATCTTCACTATCATTATTCTGAATTCTTTTTCTGGAAGGTTGCTTATCTCCAATTCATTTAGTTGTTTTTCTGAGGTTTTATCTTGTTCCTTCATCTGGTACATAGCCCTCTGCCTTTTCATTTTGTCTATCTTTCTGTGAATTTGGTTTTCATTCCATAAGCTGCAGAATTGTAGTTCATCTTGCTTCTGCTGTCTACCCTCTGGTGGATGAGGCTATCTAAGTGGCTTATGCAAACTTCTTGATGGGAGGGACTGGTGATGGGTAGAGCTGGATGTTCCTCTGTTGGGCAGAGCTCAGTACAACTTTAATCCATTTTTCTGCTGTTGGGTGGGACTAGGTTCCCTTCCTGTTGGTGTTTTGGCCTGAGGTGACCCAACACTGGAGCCTACCTGGGCACTTTGGTGGGGTTAATGGCAGACTCTGGGAGGGCTCACTCAAAAGTCTACTTCCCAGAACTTCTGCTGCCAATGACCTTGTCCCACAGTGAGCCACAGCCATCCCCCTCTTCTGCAGGAGACCCTCCAACACTAGCAGGTAAGTCTGGTTCAGTTTCCCATGGGATCACTGCTCTTTCTCCTTGGTCCTGATGAGCACACTACTTTGTGTGTACCCCCCCCAAAAGTGGAGACTCTCTTTCCCCAAGTCCTGTCAAAGTCCTACAATCAAATCCCACTAGCCTTCAAAGTCTGATTCTCTAGTAATTCCTCCTTCTATTGCTGGACCCCCAGGTTGGGAAGCCTGACATGGTGCTCAGAACCTTCACCCCAGTGAGTTGACTTCTGTGGTATAAGTGTTCTCCAGTTTGTGAGTCACCCACCCAGTGTTTATGGGATTTGATTTTATTGTGATTGTACCCTTCTTACCATCCCATTGTGGCTTCTCCTTTGTCTTTGGATGTGGGCTTTTTTTTTTTTTTTTTTTTTGGTGATTTCCAGTGTCTTCATGATTCTTCAGCATTTAGTTGTGATTCCTGTGCTCTTGCAAGAGGGAGTGAGTGCATGTCCTTCTACTCTGCCATCTTGAATCAATCTTAAGAAAACTCGAAACTCCGCACTCTACTCAATCAGTTTTTAATAAAAGTTATTATTCTCTTTTAGGCAGACTTTACTCTTCCTCAAATTTTGTTGCTTCTAAAACTATAAAACTTTCTAGGATGGGTAATGTTTTGATCTAGAGATATGTATAGGTAAAAAGAACTTAGGTAATTTCATTGCAATATATATTATATTTAAAAGAAGACTATAGACATTTTAACAGCCCAATTGGTCTTACACCTTATGGTTTATTTTGGAGTATAAAGACACTTACTATTTAAAATTGTTTCATATAAAAATATGTATTTACCTTGATGAATGACTAAGAGAGACAACAAATCTACCTCAAATATTCTGACTTCAAAACAGTTTATTATTTAAAATCTGTTTCTCCTTTTGTTATACTTCACTTGGTGTTAGTTATTTACATTATCCAGTATTATTTTTTTGTGAAAGTAATGAAACTACTTCTTAACTAAGTTTTGAATCGATTAAAAGTAGATAATAAATTATTTGAAAATGCATATAAATATGTTTTATATTCTTTCAAACTAATCAAGTGGTACAATCATCTGTACATAGCCGTTTTTGAACAATGATTTGCAATTTGACCTGAGTGACTGATAGATACCCTGACTTGGGTAATGAAACAGTTTTCAATTATTTGGAAGAGAAAATTTTAGTTGGTCTTAAGCCTCTTTCTCCTGTGTTTCATCAGTACCCACCATATGAATAGGAATCTACATCAAGTTGACATGCTGACTTGAGGTTCCCAGAAGCATATTTTAGGAATAGTTTTTATTGGTATCAACATCTGTTGATGCATGTTAAAATGTGTTTAAAACATTTCTGTAAACTGATGTTGTCAGTAAACCATATGTTTCCCTTTGTCACATCTATTATATAATACTAGAGAACATTCACTGAGTACTTACTATGTATTAGGCAGTACTCTATGAGCTTTTGATGAATTAATTCATTTCTCAAAATGACCCATGAGACAGTCTATCATTAACCTTTTATTATGATTTTATTGATAAAGAAACAAAGTTAGTTAAATAATTATCAAAGTCACACATCTAATTAAATAGTGAAGCTGATGTTTAACTACAGGCAATCTTGTTCCAGAGCTCAGATTGGCAAAGCATAAAAGTACATAATCTTTCCCTTATATATTTACAGATATTATCCACCAGTAGTACCATTAGACTTTGCAAAATGTTCATGTAGAAATATTCAGGAAAACATACACAAAGATGCCAGACTGGGGTTGACACTGACATTATCTATTCACAGCAACTTTGTAAGAGTACATGCTTAGTTAACAGACAGTTGTGGTAGCCCAGTAAATTTAGTCACTCAATTAAATCTAATGATTTTTAAAGTTGATTACATAATTACTTTTTCATTCAAGCTCACTTTCAGTATTCAGCTGTTAATAGAGTTGGAGTTGGAGTGAAGTTTCTGTGTAATTCAAATCACTGAAACCATTTAGAGCAGGTAAGAGGTTTTATTAGAATATCTGAACTAAATTTAATAAGATGTAACTTTTATTTGTTAATGTTTTCTTATTGCTAAGTGGAGTCATTTCTGTGATAAAACACTCATTAACTCTGGTAAAAATAAAAGTTGGAATAGCCTTTCTGCAAGGGTTTATAGTGGAAAATATGTATTTTTTTTTCAAAAAAGTATTTAAGGACCTTCTATATTCCAGGCATTTTTACCACTCTGGAGATACAGTAGTAAAGAAAACAAGCAAAATATTCTCACCTCAATTTTCCTGCCAATTGTTTATGGGCCTATGAATACTTGTATAAGATGGAACAGAAATGTAAATAATTAGAGTGGCTTAGCAGGTAACATAAATAAGTAACAAGACAGGGTTAAAATACTGGTGAATGGTGGGGCCTGTCATAAGCTGAATCATTCATAGAGTGTTCTTCATTTCATTTCTTTCAATCATTTTAGCAGCCAATGAAATGTGTTGCTTTTTAGAATAAGTCAGATTTCACCGTTCTCCAAGAACCTCAAGGGCTAAATAGTACTTTAAACCATTTATTCCTATCTTTGTTTCTACTTGAAGATACACTACAATATATGCTACAGAAAGTCAACCAAAATTTGTTTTGACCCCTCTAAGGTGAGAACCTTTACTTGCTGTGTTAGTGAATTCTTTGTGGTTGGCTCTGATCCATCCCTTTGAGTTCATTTCTGTGTCTATAAGAAACATATGTCTGAAGCTAAATCACATCGAAGTCACCCTGAAAGCAATCAGTTCCTAAGCATTTCCTAGCACTGTTTATGTATTTTTCGAAGGCCAACCAGAAGAATTGTAAATGTCTAGATGAGTGGACAGGACTAACACTGATGAAAGTATTTAAGTAAATACTAGAGACTCTGTATAAATTATTATAATGTCAATAAATGTTAGAATAAGGAGATAACATCTATAAGATAATATCTATAAGATGTTATCTATCAGGAGATAACATCTATGGTATAAAGATGAAGCAGAGATCTCACATATAAGTGTTATCACACATTATTTGTCCTTCTCTGTCTGACTTATTTCACTTAGCATAATGCCCTCACATCTTTAACCATTTAACCATAGACAGAAAAATTTGTTTCTAAACCTTTGTTATTGTAAATAATGCTGCAATAAACATGGGAGGAGAGATGTCTCTCTGAGATCCTGATTTCATTTCCTTTGAATATATACCCCAACATGGAATTGCTGGATCATAAGGTAGTTCTACTTTTAGTTATTTTGAGAAACTTCCATACTGTTTCCATAGTAGCTGTACCAATTTATATTTCCACCAGTGGTGCACAAGGGTAAATTCTTTTCCACATCCTCACCAACATCTCAATTATTCTTGTCTTTTTAAGAATAGCCATTCTAATAGGTGTGAGGTGATATCTCATGTGGCTTTGATTTGCATTTCCCTGAAGTTGAGCATCTTTTCATGTACCTATTTACCATTTGTATGTCTTCTTTGGAAAAAAAATATATTCTATTTAGGTCCTCTGTTCACTTTTAAATCAAATTCTTTGAATTTTTACTATTGAGTTTTCAAAGTTCCTTGTATATTTTGGGTCTTAAACCCTTATCAGATACATGGTTTGCAATTTTTTCTCCCTCTCTGTAGTTTGCCTTTTTATTTTGTTGTCTCTTTTGCTGCACAGAAGCTTTTAAATGTCATCTAGTTCTGCTTGCTGGTTTTTACTTTTGTTGCTTGTGCTTTTGATGTCATATTCAAAAAATCAATTTATATCTATAATAGTCTATTTTAAGTTGATAACAACTTAAGTTTGATCTCATTCTAAAGGCATACACTTTTATTCTCCTTTTACACATATTATATTTTTGATGTTACATTTTACATCTTCTTTATCTTTTGCATACCTCAATTAATTATTGCATTTATAACTTTTACTATTTTTATATTTTAACATTCGTACTAGCTTTATAAGTGATTAACCCACTAACTTTACTATATATTTGCCTTTCCAGTAAGATTTATTCTTTCATATGTTTTCATGTTGCTAATAGCATCTTTTCAGCTTAAAGAGTCTCTTTAACATTTCTTGTAAGGGCAATTTAGAAATGATAGACTCCTTTAGCTTTGCTTCTCTGGAAAATTCCTTGTTTTTCTTTCAGTTCTGAATGATAATGCTGTTGGGTAGAATATTCTTGGTTGGAGGATTTTTTTCCCAGCACTTTGAATACATCATGCCACTCCCTTTTGGCCTGAAAAGTTTCTGCTGAAAAATCTGCTGATGGTCTTATGGGGGTTCCCTTGTATATAACAAATTGTTTTTCTAGTGCTGATTTTAGGATTCTCTCCTTATCTTTTAATTTTTGACATTTAATTTTAATGTGTCTTATTATTGGTATCTTTGGGTTCATCTTGTTTGGGACCTCTGGGCTTCCTAGATCTGGTTGTCTACTTCCTTTCCCTGATCAGGGAAATGTTCAGCCATTATTTCTTCAAATAATTTTTCTACTATTTTCTCTCTCTCATCTCCTTCTGGGTCACCTATAATATGAATGCTGGTCCACTTGAGGTTGTCCCACAAATCCTTTAAACTATGTTCACTCTTTATCATTTTTCTTCTTTTTTACTGTTCTGATTGGATGAATTCCACTGCCTTATCTTTGATTTCACTTGTCCTTTCTTCTACTTCACCTAGTCTGCTCTTGATTCCCTCTGGTGTATTTTTCAGTTCAGTTATTGTATTCTTCAGCTCTGTGATTTATAGTTAGTGTTTTTAATATTTTTTTCTATCTTTTTGTTGAAGTTTTCACTGTGATCATTCATTCTTCTCACAAGGTTGGTAAGCATCCTTATTACCATTATTGTAAAATAAAGAATTTATCTGTTTCATTAAGGTTTTTTTTTCCTGAAGTTTTACCTTGTTGCCTGTCACCCCTCCCCCCACCCCCACTTTGGAAGATATTCCTTCATTTCTTTATTTTGCTTAACTCTCTGTATTTGATTTCTATGCACTAGTTGAACCTCTCCCACTCTTGAAGGAGTGGCCTTGTGGAGGAGATGAATTTTGTTAGTCAACCCGCCCCCCACCCAGCTTTCAGTTGTCTCTCAAACTTTGGGACTGTCCAAGAAAGCTATTATATTTTTAAAACTCCCAGTATTTGAGGGTGTGCTGCAACTTGTCATTGTCTCAAAGGGGAGGATCTCAATCAGCACCTAAATTCAGGCTAATTCATGCAGCAGGTTTTAAAATATGTAAATATTTACAGTCCTATGGGACTGCAAACATAAGCCCTGCTGGTCACCATAGCCAGGTGATCTGGATTTATCCCCTGGTGGCAGTCACAAAATTTGGGGCTCCAGACAAGTGTATAAAGCTCTTTTCTGAGAGATACTGGTAAGCTATAATGAGGCAAAGGGAGAGCATGAGGATGACATCCACCAGCCTACGTTCCCTGCGAGCATCTCCATAAGCTCCTATTTGTGTGCTAGACCTAAAGCTTGCCCCTCAGACCAAAGAACCTGGACAAGCAAATAGACCTCTTTCACAGAAAGACTGGGGATGAATTTTAGTATGCTAGCTGTGAGTGAGAGCTTGCCAAGAACTGTCTCTCTGATTGTTAAGCACAGGAACACAAGCCCTCCTAGGCCACCAGAGCCAGGCAATCAAGGGGCCTCCCCTGGGTGACACCTGTAAAAAGCAGGACACAAGATATAAAACTAAGGGCACCAGAAACATGAAAGACCTCCCCTCGAGGATATACAGGTGTTATGGAATGCAGAAGAGGGAGAGTGTGAAGGTAGCACCTACCCTCTGAGAGCTCTGGAAAGAATTACATTCAGCCATAGATGTTTGTTTAATTACAAGACTGCCCCTCAGGCTGAATCTATGATAATTAGCCAACAGGCCTCTGTCACAGAAAGACTGAGCTCCTGAGTCTATTGCCTCTTGAGGTAGCTGTTTAAGAACTCTTTGTATTATATGTTGGTTATAGTGTTGTGGGTCCCACCACTGTAAGCCCTGCTGGCCACAGAGCCAAGCTATGTATAGGTATCCTCCGGCAACAGTCATAAAAATTGGGCTATATAAATTCCATATTAGGAGATAGTAGTGAGCTAGAGTGAGGCAAAAATGGTGTCCATCAGCCTATGTTCCTTAAGAGTAGCTCTGTAGCTCCCTAGATATGTGTGAACCTGAGTCCTGCCCCTAAAGCCAAAGGTCTGTTAGGCCTCTTTCACAGAAAAACTGGGGGTGTATTTTAATCTTCTATTTGTGCAGTGCCATGGGCATGAAAGCCTGCCCCAAACTCTCTGATTGTCACAGTTCCATGGGACCCAGGAATGCAAGCTCCCCTGGCATCCAGAGCCAGGTGACTAAGGGATGTCCCCTGGGTGGCAGCCACCAAAATCAGGGAAAAAGGTGCTTGTCAAAGCTCCTTTCAAGGAGACACTTGTTCTCTGCAGCACAGCAGAGACAGAACATTAAGATGGCACCCAATGGCTGTAACAAAGCAGAGGGGAAGCATAAATATGGTGTATGCTGCAAAAAGAACCAAAAAATAGAAAAAAATAAAGAGAAACAGCAATTACTAGCTAGATCAAGGCAGAAGAAGAGCACAAAGATGGTGCCTGGCGACTAGAATAAGGCAGCGAAGGAGCATAAAAATTGAGCCTGCAGGGAAAAAAAATGGTTCCCACTGGCTACAACAAGGGAGAAAGAGAACATTAAGATGGCACCTGCAGTCTCCATCCTTAGAGAGGGATCCAGCAGTCTCGTAGAAGTGTGTTATATGCAAGTCCCGCATGCCATGCTTTAATACAAGCAAATGAGCTTCTTTCACTTAACGTTTTGGCACAGTTGGCTGCATGTGAGCTATACCCTGCATGGATGAGTCTAAGCTCATGAGCTTCTTTTAAGCTATCCAACAAATTTCTTCCAGTGGGAACCTTGGTCTAGCCAGGGAGGTCAAGTCACACTTCCCTTTTCAACTTCTTCTCACTCTTAATCTACCAAGTTTTTTGGATAGTTTTCTCCACTTCTTCTTGTCTGTTTTTCCATACTTCTTCATAAAGTGGCATTTAACATGCCATCTTCTTAGGGCATACATGGAGCAGAGGGAGAGAAACTGATTGAGACTTAAGAAACAAACTTTTACAAAGCATATTATGCCTTTTACATCAACCTGCCATAATATGAACTGATAAAATAAGGCAAGAAATAAGCCTTGTCAAACTCCCAAACATTTCTGAATATATCACAATTTCAATAAATTTCCATCTTTTTTATTTCCTATAACAAGCTTTTAGCTCTATAAATGGATTATGTTTGGAGTGTTCACTGCAAATTCTTTGTGCTTATCTTATTTGTTTAGACTTGCTTATTTTATGTCTTTTGGTCTAAAACACATACTCTCAAGAGCAGAAATTTTATATATCATAGGTCTAAGGCCTCCAGCACTTGAAACAGTGTTCAGGGACTATAGACATTCAATTGTTTATGAAAAAATGAATAAGCTAATATTGTGGGGCATCTTCATCACATAGCAACCACTTTTCACATCAAGGTTTCTACAATAAGAAAGAAAAATAAAATGATTAATCTGGAAATTTTATTTTCTTTCAAAATGTTCTGAATTAATCTGTCCTAAAGAGCTGAAATCAGCCTGCTAATATCCAGAAGCAGCTTCTTTCAGAGCACTGAAAACCTGAATAATTTCAACATATTAATTCTATAACACATTTGCATCAAGCCATCCCTAAAGTAGCCATTGCTTTGATCCCCTTTCTACATTTGCAGTTTATTTACTCATTTAGGTATTTCCTCTTTCTAAATTGTTTTAATATTACTGGTGAAGACCTGTATTACTTGGCATAAAAACAAGGGCTCAAAAGTAATTAGCTTTTGTTATTATGAATGGAGAGAATTAATCTAAGTGTTTATTTATATTCTTATCTTAATACTGTGACTGATATATAGTACATAGTGGTCCTTCATAACCAGAATATGTTATTTTAGAGTTTACATTGCACTTTCACACACATTGTTTCATTTGTTACTCACTACAGCTCACATATTAATCACCATTTTTGAAATTAAAAACAAACAGTAACTTTACTATCACAGAATTCCTTCAGGCACAAGATATTTTAATGTGAGAAGAATTGAAATGAGAAAAGGAGGAAGGCATAACCAGGCATACTGAAGAAAAGTTGTGGAGATGGAAAAGGAGAGTTGTTTTAAAAAAATCCTGTCTTCTCATCACTCAAAAACATGATAGTTTGGAAGCCACTGATTCTCAACTTTGTGCAAATACATGTAGAACCCAAGTTGAAAATTATACTATGATTAGCAAATATCAAATATAAAATGAAGACCTAATCAATCAAAGACTAGTGGATTGGTAAAGGCTTGTAATGGACTGCTCTTACACGTTCAACCATACATTTACCCTTGACTAACAAGTACCATCAGTAGTTTAACATCAGCTGAGGAAGCAAGGTATAATCACTTGTTGACAGTGTTTCAGAAATTACAAGCACTATAAAACAATTAATTTTGGACACAATATACAAAGGTGTAATCTTGTGAATTCAATAACTAAAAGGAGTTGGAACCAAGCTTTTTTTTTTTTTTTTTTTTGATACGTGGACCTCTCACTGTTGTTGCCTCTCCTGTTGCAGAGCACAGGCTCTGGATGCACAGGCTCAGCAGCCATGGCTCACGGGCCCAGCTGCTCCGTGGTATGCAAGATCTTCCCAGACCAGGGCATGAACCTTTGTCCCCTGCATTGGCAGGTGGACTTTCAACCACTGTGCCACCAGGGAAGCCCTGGAACCAAGCTTTAAATGAGCAAAGTTATGTATTAAATTTAAGCTGTTAAAATGAAATTTAGATCTTATAACTTCAATACTAACTATAGTCCCCATGGTAACAACAAAGAGAATAGTTATAGAAATACACAAAAGGAAACAAGAAGGAAATTAAAATGTTTCACAATAAAACATTAACAAAACATAAAAGAGACACTAATGCAGGAAATGAGGGACAAAAACTATAAGGTATATAGAAAACAAAGAGCAAGTGACAGAAGTTAAGTTCCTCCATATCAGTAATTACCTTAAATGTAAATGGATTAAACTCTTTAATCAAAAGACAGAGACTAGCAGAAAGGGTAAGAAAAATGATTGATCTATATGTTACCTGCAAAAGATTCATTTTAGAAACAAAGACACAAATACACTGAAAGTAAAACAATGAAAAAAGATATTCCATGAAAACAGTATCCGAAAATGTGAAGGGGTGGTTTACTAATATCAGAAAAAATATACCTTAAATAAGAAAGCTTCATATGAGATAAAGAAGGATATATGTTAATAAAAGATTCAATACAGTAAGATGATATAATTATTATAGACATTTATATAACTAATACCATACCATCAAAATATTTGAAGCAAAAAATGAAGAATAGAAGGGAGAGATAGATATTTCTACAATAATAGGGAATTCAATATCCTACTATCAATAATGAATAAAACCACCAGACATAAGATAAATAAGGAAATAGAGAATTCAAACAAGGCAATAAACCAACTAGATCTAACAGAGATACACAGAGCACTTTACCCAACAATAGTAGTATAAACATCCTTCTCAAGTGCACATGGAACATTCTCCAAGATAAAGCATATGTTAGCCTGCAATTTAAGTCTCAGTAAATGTAAAAAGACAGATGTCATACAAGGTATCTCCTCTGACCACAAAGGGATAAAGTTAGAAATCAATAACAGAAGGAAACTGGAAAATTAACAACTTTGTGGAAATTAAAAGACACACTCTTAAGGAGCCAACGAATTGAAGAAGAAATCACAATGGAAATTAGAAAATACTTAGAGATGAGTGAAAATGAAAGCATAACATGAAAATTTACTGGGTGCAAAGAAAGCAGTGCTAAGTGGAAATTTATAGCTATAATTGTTTACATTATAAAAAGGTAAGATCTCAAATCAACAACATAATTTTACAATTTGAGGAACTAGAAAAAGAACAAAGTAAACCCAAGCTGGCAGAAGGAAGAAAATGGTAAAGATTAAAGTAGAAAGAAATTATATAGAAAATCGAAAAACAATAGAGAAAATCAATGAAACCAAAAGTTGGTTCCTTACAAAGATCAACAAAATTGAGAAACCTTTAGCAAAATTGTTTTAGAAAAAAAAAAGACTTAAATTGCCAAATCAGAAATGAAAGTATAACTTTATTAGCAATTCTACAGAAATAAAAAAAGGATATAAGAGAGCGCTATGAACAATTCTACACTGACAAATTGGACAACCTATATAAAATTGACAAATTCCTAGAAGCACAAATGGCCATTCCTCATAATCTTAGAAAATGATAACATATTTCTAACATAAATTGCGAATGTAAACTGGTACATTAATTATGGAAAACAGTATGGAGTCTCCTCAAACAATTAAAAATATAACTACTTTATAATGATGCAATTCTATTTCTGGATACTCATTATTGAGATTCATTATTTATTTGGATTAAGTGTTGTCCCTCCATGGTAAATGAGTCTTCAGAGTTGCCATGTTCTATGTATGGTATAAGACTTTCCTCCTTTTTTCATTATTTTGGTGGAAATATAGCCTTTTTTCCTCTCTTATAATAAATTTCCAATTGATACTCATTCTTTGTGAGGAAGGGCTCCCTCCTCTCAAATATAAGTGGTGGAAAACCAGGACATATAAAAATACTGCAGAAAGATAAAAGTATGGAAATATTTTTCAAATTCTAGCATGAAATCATTGACTAACACTGGGCTTCTTCTCTCCTAGATTATAACACACTGTGTCAGCTAAAGACTGATTTGTTGTTAAGTCAGAAATGCATGAATGAATAAAGTATGAACACAAAGATAGAACATTTTATTATGCAAGTATAAGTGGAAACCTCTGACTGCCAGAGTTGCATTATTCTCTGAGGCCCAATAAATGTAGAGAGGTGGAAAAAAGGAAAACGACCAGAGGAAATGATTTATGATAAAATATTGGATAATTATATATAGATGCTTTGGCCAAACTTGAAATTGTGTGGGAAGTGAGTAGAAATGGATCATATATTTTATTCTATCTAATGCCAACTCAAATGTTTGTACTGAAATTACATGGGGAAATGAAAAGTTATGGGATCCAAAGCTACAATAAAGATGATCATAGTACTGCTATATTTGAAAATGTGATGATAAGTGGCTTTCTACCACTGATTTTAGATGTGCTTTGTCTTCTTAGCTAGGTTCTTATAGTTTTTGTTTTTCCTAATTAACTTATTTTGATTGGTGTGAAAATCTAAAACAAAAAGTCAGCATGTATATTGTGAATTTTCTACTAAAGAATGTTTATTTTGTAGCTCCACTTAAAAAAAATAGTAGCACACTCTATATTAATTTTTACAGCTGGAACAACTTCTTTTGGTTTAAAATGTTTCATGGATCAGATATATTTTATGTTGACCTGCACAGTTTGGCCAGATAAAAGGTTTGGTAAAATTTAGCATTTAAGAGATAGGTGAGTGTTTTCATTTTGTGATTACTCAAATCTCTTAGGACCTGCATAATTTTCTATATATGTATCACACTTCCATAAAATATTTTTAAATCAATCCATAAAATGTTTAAATTAACAAATTATTTGGAAATTATTAAAAGGACTTGACAAGCTAAACAAAACAAACAAACAAAAACTCTAGAAACAGAGTGCCTGGGTTTCAAATCCCAGCTACACCATTTTCTGGTTCTGTGTTGAGGCAAGTTAAGTAAATTCTCAGGGCCTTCATTTCCTCATCTATATTATAAAGATAATTCTACCTATGAAATATTACTTACATACATTGAAGAATATATGGCATGTAGAAATACTTCATAAAAGTTTAGCTATTATTAAATGTGTTTCCAAAAATCAAAGAATTTGAAATAATAGTAATAGACCCCCAAGTTTTTAACTTTATCTGAAGAAGAAATAGGTCAATGGGAAACCACTCATTTCTAATGGATAGAAATGGGATTAAAGAAGATTGAGTCTAATACAATTTAGATTAAGATGGTGGAGTAGGAAGGTCCTTATCTCACCTCCTCCTGTGGACACACCAAAATTACAAATACATATAGAAAACTATATCTGAGAATGACCTGAAGACTAGATTTTCTGCAACTAAGAATTTGAAGAAAAGTCCACATTTTAATGGGTAGGGGCTTGTGCACAAACTAACTTGAATCTCAGTGCAGAGGCAGCAGCTTAAAAAAGTGCCTGGGTCATGCAAGAAGATTCAGTAACTAATTTGGGGGTATGTTCCGGGGGGGGGAGCGAGCTGGTAAAACTTTCTCTAGGGATGGAGTCATTGGCGAGCACCTTTTACTTCTTTTTGCTCTCCTTAGCTGACACAGTAGTGGTGGGCACCATTTCTGTCACTCTCCATCAACCTAAATAAAACCATGCACCCTCCCCAGCATTCTCCTGAGGACCAATCCTGCCCAACCTGCTTACCCTAACCAGTTCCTCAAAACAGCTCCTTCCTCACCCCACCAAACGAACCACCCTGACCAGCAAAGTGGCTCCCATCAAAGGGCTCCCATCATGACTCACCAGGTCGGCCACTGCAGCAGGCACCATTACACTTCCAAGTTGGCTCCCAGGTAGCTCTGTTTATAAGGGCACTCCAAGCTGTTGTGGCCAGATTTAGCCAGCTGGATTGGGGGGACAACCATTTCCACCAGCATATCTGCAGCAATTATGCTTCAACTTCAACAGCAAGGCACATTCAGTCCACACAGGGAATACAGCTGGAGCACCTGCCTCTAGTGACCAGAACAACTAGATCTAACAGACATATACAGAACACTCGACCCAACCAAAAAACTGTGCATTCTTCTCAAGTGCACATTCGACATTTCCCAGGATAGACCATGTATTTGACCACAAATTAGGTGTCAACAGATTTAAAAATATAAATATCATGTAAAACTCCTGAAGGGGTTTTAGGTCCTCAGAGGACAACCATTATTGAAATATGAGTTTGTTTTTCTTTTTTCAGTTGAAAATATATTTTCTAGAGAAAACACACATACACACTCAAATACAAAATGCACTCACATGTGAAAACACATGTCATTCCTAGGGAAAATAAAATCCTGAATTCAGATTTAATTTTATTAAAGTCATATTTTACTTTCAAGTTTATCAGATTTCAAAGGGTTAACTATCTATGAAATTTCAGGATGTAAGTATATGAAACTAAAATTTTAACTTGATGGAGAAGGCAGCAAAGGTATATAAATCTTTTCTTATAGGAATTGGGTAATAACACTGATTTTACTATAGTTCTATGAAAAGTAGAACAAAGTAAGAAATATAATAATAAAAACATTGTTGAGAAAGTGTTTACCATGTGCTGGACTCTAAGCACTTTTATGTAATCATCTCATCCTTTTAAGAAGTTGATAAAACAGATAATATTATATTTTATAGATGTAAATTCTGAAGCACCAATTGTTAAATAACTTTACTTAAGGTCAAACAGCTAAGAAGTGTGTGAGGTAGAATTTGACACATGCATTTTTAACATTTTTAAATGTGAGGATTTAAAAAATTATGTTCTTGAAACAGTATATTACTTTAATTTAGGATTAGAATACTCAGGTCTGTATGATATTGATTATGTGATATTTGTTGAGACATAGTTTGTGGTCAGCTATGTACTCAATTTTTAGAAATATTTTGTATGCTATTAAGATATTTATTGTAGGGCCTCCCTGGTGGCGCAAGTGGTTGAGAGTCCGCCTGCCGATGCAGGGGATACGGGTTCGTGCCCCGGTCTGGGAGGATCCCATATGCCGCGGAGCGGCTGGGCCCGTGAGCCATGGCCGCTGAGCCTGCGCGTCCGGAGCCTGCGCGTCCGGAGCCTGTGCTCCGCAACGGGGGAGGCCACAACAGTGAGAGGCCCGCATACCGCAAAAAAAAAAAAAAAAAAAAAAAAAAAAAAAGATTTTTATTGTATCACTGTATATTATATAATTTAATTCAAAATTTTATATGGATCAGTTGGAAAAAGCTATATATTTTGCTTAGTCTTTATCTTGCATATTTTATTTTTGAGTGATCAAGTACTATAAAGGTGTGCCAAAGTCTCTTGCTAAGTTTTCAGATTTCTGGATTTCCCTTTGTATTTGCCAATTTTTTTCTTGATATGCTTTGCTATTAGGTACATAAAAGTTTAAGTCTTTCCTGGTGAAATATATCTTTAATTATTATGTATTAACCTTCTTTATTTTTTTAAAATTACATTTTTCACTTCATGTTGTTATGTTATGGAAATCTTAGGGGCCTATTGGGAATTTTTAAAATTCTATTTATTTCTTTTACTGAATTTTTAATTATTTGTATTCTTTCCCCCTTAAATGGTTAACCTTAAAATGTGGTATAGGGCCTCCCTGGTGGCGCAAGTGGTTGAGAGTCCGCCTGCCGATGCAGGGGATACGGGTTCGTGCCCCGGTCTGGGAGGATCCCATATGCGGCGGAGCGGCTGGGCCTGTGAGCCATGGCCGCTGAGCCTGCGCGTCCGGAGCCTGTGCTCCGCAACGGGGGAGGCCACAACAGTGAGAGGCCCGCATACCGCAAAAAAAAAAAAAAAAAAAAAAAATGTGGTATATATTTTCTATATTCTTCTTCCTCCAGAGCAAGACAACATACATTATATACACCTATGTCAATATCTGCTTACATCAGTTTCTCATAACACTTTAACTTTGATCATTCTCTGCTCTCTTCAGGATATTGGAATACCCCATTTTAACGGTACCTTATGTTTTATCTTTCCAAACTAGATACCTCACTACCTTTTTCTATGGTTAATGTTACTATAGATTTGTGCAAATGTTTACAGGTTCTTTTAACACTACACTTTCTGTTAGCTCTGACTTTACTTGGGGGTAATTTCCTGTTTCTTAATGCATCTTCCTTAGAAGATCATTTACGAGGGTTAAGAGAGGTAAGTTCCTATTTGGGAAAGTTTTCTTTTCACTGTGTTTCTTTGTATGGTCATTTAGCTATTTCTTTGTACTCTTTGTTGTGTTGAATTGTACCTCCTGTGTGTCAAGACTCTATATGTAGAAATCTTCTGAAGCTTCTATTAAGGAAGCATTCTTCCAGAGGGTCTTTGCTTTTTCCTCTTCAACATGTTTCCTAGCACCAACCATGCAGTATTCCTCTTATAATTTAATATCTCTGTTCTGGGTTTTCAAGATTATGCAGGTTAAGTTTAATACAAATTCAAATGACTTGGGGAAATATTTTTTCCTTTGTATGGTTGAAAGGGAATTCATTGAATTTGTAGCCCCTCAAGAACACCAGTTTCATAGGACGGTCTCCATGGAAACACCTAACTACCCAGGCTTGCCACCCAGTACCTTAAGTACAAGTCTAGCTTCGCTTTCCCTTTACCACTCTGATTTTTGCCCCCTAGGAATTTCCTTTACTTTATGAAGTCTCAGTTCTGTATTTAAAGATTCTCTTTCTGGTTGAATTTTCTATAGCATTCTTAGTTGTTACTGAGGATGAGTATCATATCTGCTTTGCCATGCCGCTTTGATTGGAATGTAACAATCCATTCATTTATTCTTTCAACAAGAATTTGACAACATGATAGATCTGCCTATAATTAAACTATAAACAGAAAATAGAACTCACATCTCCAGAGGTTTAATATTTAGCATATCATGACCACATACCTGACATTTTAGAAATCTTCCTGATTTCAAATATTTCATCTTGTGCTCATTTTATATGTCCATACCCATATTTGCTTCAGCAAATATGATGACCTAACATGATTTTGAGAAATTCTCAACTAGGAAATATTTGATTGCTTTGTTCCTTCTCATTTCTCATTTCTATTGATACTTTTAGGATTCAAACATTATAACAACTTTCTTCAACAAAAATGTATTGAAAACTTATTTTAGTCCTAATTCTAAGCCCTGCAGATGCAAAGGAGAAAGGGATAGTGAATCTTTTATTGAAAGTAAATTAATATTTAGAGCAGTAAGTAGGGAATTTTTTTAAAAAATATTTATAAAGTGCTATGAGAATACAGAGAAGGAAGTCCGTAACTGCAACTTCAAAGGCAAGACAACCCATGTCGCTGTCTTAGCTGAATCTTGAACAAGACAATGTAATGCCTTCATGATATCCTAAGCAATGGGGAAAGATATTAGGAGATGAAAGGGAATATTAGTCAAAAGTGAAATCTTTTTTCTTTTTTTTATTGGACACATTCTTTTTTTTTTTTAAGCAATTATTTATTTATTTATTTATTTGGCTGTGTTGGGTCTTTGTTTCTGTTGCTACGTGCAGGCTTCCTCTAGTTCCAGCGAGCGATGTTTACTCTTTGTTGTGGTGCACAGGCTTCTCATTGCTCTGGCTTCTCTTGTTGCAGAGCACGGGCTCTAGGTGCAGAGGCTTCAGTAGTTGTGGCTTACAGGCTGTAGAGCGCAGGCTCAGTAGTTGTGGTGCACGAGCTTAGTTGCTCCGTGGCATGTGGGACCCTCCCAGACCAGGGCTTGAACCCATGTCCTCTGCATTGGCAGGTGGATTCTTAACCACTGCACCACGAGGGAAGTCCCAAAGGTGAAATCTTAAAGGATTTTATGCAGCTCTAAGACACTTAACTATACCTCATAGGCAATTAGGAGTGATTATTTGGATTCAAGCAGGGAAATACATAATCATATTTGCATTATAAAAAGCTTTTGAAAAATGGATTGAACAGTGATGAGATTGGTGTCAGACAGAACTTATAGTAGACTCTGTGATTTAGAGAAGGCCTGAAATTCTCAAGTTTTGAAAATATTTGCACAGTGAAATTCTAGAACCTAGAACAAGAGACAAGTGGAGATATTGTGACTTAACTTTTGAGTCTTTTAATCATTGTCATTATCACTACCATTCTTAAAAATATTAAATATAACCAATTTTTGGCAGTGTCCCTCCCCATGAAAGGAAGCCTCCACATTCTGAAGAAAGTATTATTTCAGTGTTAAATAGATACTTTTCCATAGGTCTATCTAAATCTATCAATGTTTGGGGAAGTTTATTTTTCTGTCTGACATTCTTCCATAGACGCTCTTTAGAGATTCTTTTATTGAGTCAAGATATTATGTCCCCAAGACCTTTATCAATAATTAATGGCCCTTAAAAGGATGCATTTACATATGAAAAAATTCAACCTTGGATCTAACATTTTTCAAATACATTATTTATAAATGCCCAAAGTCTGGAATCCATCATGGATATGAGAATAAGGGAAGATCTGCCATAAAGGATATTGTTGGAAATGATAGCTTTGGGTGAAGTGTTGATGTGTTAGAGGTGAGATCAAGGGAGCTACTGGTTGCTTACAAAACCTGAGTAGGAGAAGAAAGTGAAAGTGTTGTGAAGAAGTATCATTTTTAGACCTAGAAGAGAAAGGACCTTGCCCTGGGTTCATGCACTATAAGGTCTTGCTCTGGTCCTGTTCCTGCTATTCACTGTTATGTGGGACAAGATGTCCAAAAGGCCAAGATAAATTGTTTTTGTTGTTTTTTTGTTATAAATTTATTTATGACTGTGTTGGGTCTTCATTGCTGCACGCAGGCTTTCTTTAGTTGTGGCGAGTGGGAGGCTACTCTTCTTTGTGGTGAGCAGACTGCTCATTGCGGTGGCTTCTCTTGTTGTAGAGCACAGGCTCTAAGCACGTGGGCTTCAGTAGTTGTGGCACACAGGCTTAGTAGTTGTGGTTCATGGGCTATAGAGCACAGGCTCAGTAGTTGTGATGCACTGGCTTAGTTGCTCCGTGGCATGTGGGATCTCCCTGGACCAGGGCTCGAACCCTTGTCCCCTGCACTGGCAGATGCATTCTTAACCACTGTGCCACCAGGGAAGTCCCAAGAGACTGCTTTTACTCAGGGCTTACGTTTCCCTTTCTAGGTCGTGTTTCAAGTACCTGAGACCTTAGATACCTGCCTAATGGCACCAGCACTGCTCTCTAATTCTGTGTAGTTTTCTTCTCTATGTTTGTCCTTTTGAAAGGTGCCCAGGAGTTGTCCTTTGTGGAAGGTATAAACAGAGCTTGGAAGTACATAAAAGAGTCTTGACACACATGCCCACATAGTCTATCATGGGATGGAAGAGATCTGGAGTGAAAAGAGAATGGAAGGTAGTACCTCCACCATAGGCATGGAATTTGACCCTTGAGGTAATTTTGAAGTTACTTAAACAACATAGGAATAAAGAACATATTCAATTTAACAGTTCAATAGTTTGATTTATAACTTCAATATTTAGATATATGATGCATGGGCTGCTTTTTATCTCTTACCATGCATCCCAAAATGTTAAAGGAAGACCAATGTGAAAATACTAAAGAAACACTTTTCTTACTTCACAATTTGTTCTTGTGCACTTTCATTGTAATCACCAAGCCAGAGATTAAAATTAAATTAATGAAATCAGAACAAACTTCTAGAGTCAGAAAACTGGCACTGGAGGACACAGATATTTTGCCCTAAATCTTAATCATCAGATAACTGAATTTTATCCCAAACCATCCAGAAAGGTAGTGGCAAAGCCAAGATAAAGCTTTATATTTCTCTTTCACGTTCATCTTTTATTAATATGGTATATATTTTATATCTCTCTTAGCAGCTTTCTTAATACAAATAACTCCTTTTTATGTCTTATGAAAAGTTCAAAAAAATCAAAATCATGTACACACATGTTGTAAAGTCGACTCAATAGCTTTTAGTACAGTTGCGTTTTTAATTTTGAAAACAATGTTGTTTCTATTGAATCAGTTTTTAAGGACTGTTAAATGGTATTATTCAGATATTCCATTAATATTTATAGAAAATGTAATATAAAATTGAAATTATGATTTCTTTATTTATATGTTTACATAAATATCAGAAATTCCAAGAAAACATGAAAATTAAACAACTAAAATTTTATGTTCTATTTAGTGAATAGCACACATATTCCAAACATTGGAAAAAGCTAATATAACTCAATTTAAAAAAATAATGAATTAAATCTGTGCTAATATACTGGTTATACTGGTTTTAAAATTGTTTAAATAATGACATTGCTCCACAATGAAAAATTTTTAGGAAACATAACAACATTTCTAATATCTAGATGAAGTTGTTACTGTGACTATCTTATTGTGCAATTCCACAGTGGATATCATATTACATGTATTAGAAATAAAGGACTAAAACTTACTGCACAGAAACTTATTGCTTATTTTCCATGCAAATATCATCCAACTATTTAGCTTTATTTGATTACCACATTCAATTAATTAATATAATTTCCACTCAGATTCATTATTTATCAGACACCTATTTGAATTACAATGAACAAGGGAGTACTGACATTCATTCTCGAAAAAAACATCTGCTCAATGAAGGGTAAGAGGTCATGAAAATAGAAAGTGTGCTTAAAAATGCATCATAGTAAAAATGAAGAAGAAACTATTTTCAGAAATTGTTACTCACATTAAGATACTAGCATGGAAACATGAAACTTTATTATATGCATGATGCCTCCTATTTTCTTTCAGCACATATTATCCAAATTTTACAAAGGACATCAACCTTCAACCTTGATATCTTTTTATATGTGATCTCCTTTAGTTCTTTGAAGAAGACAAATAGGCTAGAAAAGAAAAATAAAAAAAAGGTGTTCCCAGATTCAAGGAATTAAATAAGCTACTAACAGTAGGAATATTACTTTTATACATTTATTCTTTGACCGAGTTCATTTATTCCCCATTAACTACCACAGCTAATCAACATGACTAAAAATTGATTTTAGCCAATTGACTTTAATCAGTAAAAGCTGAGATTTTCCCAGAAATGTTGGTGTGTTCTTTATTAAATTCCCTGCACTTGTTTTTATGTGAGGGAGGAGGCAGCAGCTGGGCAAAAGCTTTGAAAATATTTTCACCACCATGCATTTGGATGAAAAGCTATATAAATATAGATAGAAAATATAAAAGTCAATCAATAACTCTGAACTAAAAATGTCAGTAGCTTTCCTAGCTTGACAAAGGCCTGCAGATCAAATCAATCTTTAAACTCTTGGTTTGTGAGCAAAGTAGGGGCATTTATAAATACAAGTAACAGGTAGGGTAGCAGTGGGGCTCCGGTTTATCTATGCAAGGAGACTGACTGATTCCATTGACCAGGTGGTAGATATTGTGATCATTTTCCTGCTGTGTTCAAAGACAGAATCAACATGTCACTACAAACATTAGCAATAGCTCTCAGCAATCATAGAACAGAACAGAGTTGATTTAACTTGCTTCTAGGCAAATAATTTTCTAGAGGTTAAGGTAAAAGTTAATCATATTATGTGTCTCCTGAAAAGTGACTCCACAACCATGGAATCTATCAGGAGTCATTTCTGTGACTCATATGTTTTGATGTGCAGCCCAAAGGAAATGGAAACTTGGAGAAAGTGTCAGTCTACAATGCAAAATATGCAAATGCCATCAAAATATTGAAGTGCTCTGTCAGATTAAAGATGGCCATAAGCTGTTTGACATTTCTCCTATCAAGGAGTGGATTCTCTTTTTCCTTTCCTTGAATGTGGGCTTCCAGATGACTGCTTTGACCAATAGAGTATGTTGGAAATGTAGCAATGCCAGGTCCAGGCCTAGTGTGTAAGAAGAATGGAAGTTCCCTTGGTCTTTTAGAGTCCTGGGCTACCATAGGCTATGTTAAACTTTCTGGCAAGAACAAATGGAGGAGCCTTGTGATTTGATGGGGAAGAAGAGGGCTCCAGCCAAGTCCAGACTTTTAATATCCCTGACAAGGCATATGAATGAGGGATGCATATATGAATGAAGCTACCTCAGAAAATCAAGACAAGTGGATCTTGAAGTTGAATATCACTTACTGGACAGAGTCAATATCACATGGAACAGGAGAATCACTCATAGGTCTCACCTGCTTAAATTCCTGGCCCAAAACATTGTGAGGTATTAAAATTGTTGTTTTCAGTCACTAAAATTCAGAGCAGTTTGTTACACAGCAATAGATAGCTAGAAATGCTCATCTAGAATTTGTTTTGGATTCTTTTAAGGTAAATTAATTGTCTTTATTGGAAAGAATATATGTGAAAATGCTACGACTAGAGACTATGTTTAAAGTCTGGGAAAATTTGGAACAGGAGAAACATTCAAAAGTGAAATTAGGGGGCTTCCCTAGTGGTGCAGTGGTTGAGAATCTGGCTGCTAATGCAGGGGACACGGGTTTGAGCCCTGGTCTGGGAAGATCCCACATGCCGTGGAGCAACTGGGCCCGTGAGTCACAACTACTGAGCCTGCACGTCTGGAGCCTGTGCTCCACAACAAGAGGCTGCGATAGTGAGAGATCGCGTACCACGATGAAGAGTGGCTCCTGCTTGCCACAACTGGAGAAAGCCCTTGCACAGAGGCGAAGACCCAATACAGCAAAAATAAATAAATTAATCAAAAGTGAAATTAGGAAAAGATCTCAACATAAACAATAAAAAAATCTTATTGCTATATGTATTAATCATATCAATTGGAACTGACTGGTTAAAGAACGCTGTCTCTATGCTATAATATTTTGTTTCTTCCAAATGACATATTACTTTTAATTATAGAATAATTATAATTCATAATGGAATTTGTTTTGTCCAACTGCTTGTCTTTCAGTACAGACCACATAAGACTTTCTAAACGTCTGTCTCAATTTGAATACTTTAAGAAAATGAAGGATAAGACATAAAGAACTACTGTTATATTTTATCCTAATCTAATTCCTAATTAATGAAATTAATGATTCATCATTAGGAACCCATGGTAGAAGACACTAAAATTTAAGTAGGGAGAGAAAATGATTAAAAGTCTTCATTTTCCATCAAAAACAAAAATCTACAGTCAATAAAATTTTTATAGCTAAATGTTGCATATAATTTTTAAAGTTTAGAAACTTACAAAGTTCAATAGTTTCCTTAAAATATGATATTAAAAGTCCATTTAGAAATTGATAAAGATCAAAATACTAAATAGAAAGAGAAAGTTTTCGTGTACCATCAAATATTTTAACTGACTGTGTCTTTATATAAGATATTCATTAGGTGACTATTTTTTATTACTACAAATGAACATAGTTACAATTAAACTGAGATAACCTTTCAATTTTGGGATGGCTTATTCAGACTATTTGCACTTATGACTGAAAGGGTCACCTTTATTCATACACTAAATGAAAGAAGCTCATATCTTTTCTCTGTCACTGTTTCATGGTTTTACCTTGGAAATTAATCATATCAAATTGACCCCTAAAGCCACACACCAATTGCAGAAGGAAAATTTAATATCTCATGATCTTGGTGTAGTTAGGAGAAAACACAGACATGAAGTACTTGAAGGATTCTTACAGTAAATTCATTTTGAATCTTTACTCATCAAAATTGAAAAGTTTTGGCCAGGAGGTATACTGGAAGGGGGCAGAAGTGCACACCAGCAAGGGCTAGGAGACCTGTTGCTGTGGTAGTGCTGGCCAAGTAGAATGGTCAACATGGGCAGCAACACAGTTACATGAATTGTACTCTGCACACAGCTGAAAGAGGTGAAGGTGGGAGTGAAAATCTGTCTATGCACTGTTTATCAGTCTGCACACAGAAGCACAGGTCTCATCAGCCCAGAGAAAGATATGCCTTTTTCTTATAGGTCTACTCATGGAGTTATCTTTTTCTAACTCTCACAAAGATGAGCTTTTAATACCAATGGCCCTAGGTCTAACTCTCCCAATGACTGGGTCAAAAGATACACAATAAAACACATCTGAATTTTTAGTCTGATATAGACTGAAGCAGGGCTGGGGCACTTTGTAAGGCAGAGACACTGTAAGTCATTGGATTTAGAATTAATTCCTTGATTCTTTGCTGCCAAATTCCAGTTTCTAATCTTTCCAGTCATTAACTACATTTCTAAGTAACAAAATTGATCAGAATTATTTTTCTCCTCAGTGTTCTTTAGTAAATTTTCTATTACAAAAAACAAAATATGACATTTTTCTAAAACAAAATATTCCTTTTATATAAAAAGTATTTTTTGTACTATTCAGATTACTGGTATAATACTCAAAGCCACTGCCAAAAAATACCAAAACTCACTATTTATCTCGGTTTGTCTTGTTTTGTCCTTATTTTTCTACTTATCTTAATTTTTTCTTCTTTTAGCTTATGATGCCTACATATAACAGGCTATTTTTCTCTTATTTCTTTGACAGTAAGTTAGGTTTTTATTTAAAATGTTTATATTAGGTCAAAATAATTCAAGGAATGTTTTTACCAGATACATAAAAATCTCTTATATTTACTCATTTTGAATCAGAATCCTAGAAAGGTAGTTCTTATTTCTGACTGTATATTACATTCAACTGGGGGAAAATTTGTTTTTTGTTTGTGGTGCTTTTGAATTCCTATTTTTAATTCTTAACTGAGTTTTATTTTTAAGTATATTAATTAAGGGAAAAATATACTATGAAATAATAAGTTGAATGATACACCAAGAATACCTAACAATTCACTTACTTAGCTATATTTAACTTTATAGCTTTGAAGTGTATAAAATAAAACTTGCTGAATTATAAACAGAAAAGGACAAATCCATAACAATATATAAAGCAAAAATTAAGAGAATTACAAGGAAAAATTTACATACACCTATGAGAAACAGATGAATCAAGTTGTGTTTATCTGTTTTTACTTGTGATTTCATTGTCAAAAGTTTGGATTAACTAGATCTAAGATGGGACTTAATTTCTGTAATTTTCAAAAAGTCCTTTAGTATACATGTCCATCCTGATTTGGAAATCACTGTTCTGTGACTAGTCTTTAAAAGCCCATTTACTTAAATTGGTCTAAGATCTGACCTAGCAGTCTCAGGAATCTCTAGAAATCTCAGTTACCTAATCAGTGAAAATAATATTGAGATATTGAGACGGTTCCAAAATTTCTTCCATTGGCTTAAGTTTAAAATGTAGATATGTAAATATAAAATGAATTTTTTAAATGAGACACTCCAAAGATTGCTTGCAAACTTAACATTATAACTGATGTAAGAATTTTTTTCATATTGAGGTATGGGGAAGTCATTCTGGCCAAAGATTACTTGCAAATTTAACATTATAACTGATGTAAGAATTTTTTTTTTCATATTGAGGTATGGGGAAGTCATTCTGGCTTATCCATGATTTGACTGAAATTTTAGGCCAACCAAAACACCAGTTTTTGGCTTATTAAGCATGCACTGTACATTAAAGAAAATAATGCATTTAAAAATCAAAATGGAGTAACTGTGGTTCAGGCATACAAAATGGAGTTTGACAGCCATTGTGGATGTGATTTCAGACATGTTCCTGTATTACTGAGAACTTGAAATTTCTGAAATGTATCAGACTCAGGACACCCAACAACTGTTCTGAAAACAATATCTGCTAGCACTTGGCATCTGAAACCTTATAGTCTCAAGGTCTCCACTTATAACTATGCAACAATTTTGTACCCCAACCAATCCTTGTTTAGCAAGCATCCTTACTTCTTGCTAGCTAAGCCTCCTTCATTTTCTAGTCCAGAACACAGTTCAAGTGTTTTTTGGATTTATATCTCCTAGACTATAGTCTTTAGTTGAACTCAAATTGAACTCATTTCTATTCCTATTACAGATTGGTGTATTGATTATTTCCATCAACCTACCAGTTCAAGAACTGAGTGTTTTATTTGAGTGTTGATGTCAGAGGGCTGAGTGTACTGAACAATAAAGAGGAAGCCTAACAAATGTACAAAATGGGAACTTCAAGTTCTTACTAGATTGGTGGAATCAACAGAAGAGAGCCCACTTCCTGGCATGACATTTTCTACTAAATTTTAAAAACTCCCCTTTCATAAAAATGGAAATAATATTACCTATTTGCAGAATTTGGGGGGGAGTATGTGTACAAATCATTGGCTCACTGTAACAATAAAAAATGTCATTTCTTTTACAGAAATATGTAATCTAGTTAGGAAACCAAAGCATAGCCACATAAAATAGTTAATTATAATGCAGTGTGGTCCGGGGTGAGTGAAGGACTTCTCAGTGTGGGTTCAGCCAGCTTCTCCTTCCTACACTTCAGGTTTTCTCATCTACCTAGGGGAGACAATCAAAGAGGTTGACTTAAACAATAGGTTTTCCTGCTGTTTCTATGGCAACCCAGTGAAAATAATCACAACACTTCACTTCAAACCTTAATGCAATTTAGTTAGCAACATTTGCTGAACAACCACTGTGTACAGAAAAATGTACTGCAAGTTTATGGCAACAAGTCATTACTGGAAGCTGCTAGGAGAAAATAATGTCTCTACAGCCATATACTCTGAAAAAAAATTTTTTTAATCTGTCTATTTATTTGCATATTAGGATTTCTAGGTTTACCTGGAACTCTAAGTACTTCTTTGCAAACTTCTGCCCAAATAAATTTACCAAGGAGGGAGTGGAATTTGTTCTCTATGCTGAAAATAATTTGAGCTATATGAGAAAATAGTTGAGCACTCTTCTATCATACTATCAGATTTCTCTCTAGAATTTTCTCCTGGGAATATAGATATACCTATTTTTTCCCTTAATACAAATGTAGAAAAAGGGATTTTCCTAAAGTTTTGTCTTTTGGGGGGAGATAGCAACTAGTGGAACAGTTATGGTGACCTCTCTCATAAAAGCAAGCTATGTAATGACCAGCCTCAGAATGTAAAATAAAGAACCCAGCATCTTTCTTCTAACTTATCACTGCTGTGTATGGCCAGTTCACACTAAGCTAGAACAAATATCAGGTGTCTTCCACTGACTTTCATATCTATTCAAAATTCTTAATAAATAATATTTTGCCTTGACACCGCCTCTTTAATCTGCCATTTTCCGGAGCAACTTTCCACAGAGATTTCTTTCATACAGCTTGATTTTACACATATAATACTATGCTCCTTCACCCATCTGCATATTGGCCGTGCAGGCTCAGTGGCCATGGCTCACGGGCCCAGCTGCTCCGTGGCATGTGGGATCTTCCCGGACCGGGGCACTAACCTAAGCAAGGAGAATTATTGAAATACTGAAATACTGTGATATGGCATACAATGAGTACTTATTTAAGCTGTATGATTAAATTTATTCAATTTTCCTTACTGTACAAAAAGCATAAGTTCCTTATATTAAAAAATAGAAAATAATTTAAACAAAAAATATTTAGGTAATTCATAATTTAACACCCTTGGGACTCAATTATTAACACTTAGGTTTATGCTCTTTTGTTTTTATTTTACTGTTAAAAAAGTATGCTTGTTACATAATTTGTAACCTCCCTGTATATTTACTGATATATCATTGATCATCTTTGAACTCTGTTATGGACTGAAATTGGCCTCCTTATCCTGCAATTCATATATTGAAGTGCCAACACTCAGTGTTTCTATATTTGGAAATAAGGCCTTTAAAGGAGACAGTGAAGGTTAAAAGAGGTTGCAAGGGTGGGACTCTAATCTAATAGTGTCCTTTTAAGAAGAGGAAGAGACACCAAAGGACTCTCTCTCTTTCTGTGCTCAGAGGAAAGCTCTTGCGAGACCCAGCCAGAAGGTGCTTTCTAAGAGCCTCAGAAAGAGTTCTCACCAGAAACCAACCCTGCTGGTGCCTTGATCTTGCACTTCCAGCCTCCAGAAATATGGAAAAATAAATTTCTGTTTTCAAGCCACTCAGTCTGTGGTGTTTTATTATGGCAACCAGAGCAAACTAATATTTACACTAAAAAATGTGTTCCCATAATGACATTTTCATCATGGCATCATATCTTTTGTATATCATAATTTATTCTTATTCTTTTATTATTGGATATTTCAGTTACCTAAATATATTTATATCTCAATATTGATTGATTTTCATAGGAAAAATTCCTAGAAATATTTCTAAAGAGAAGTAATGCACATATCTAAATACTTTTGATTAGTATTGATAACTATTAACCCAATTTATACATTTTTTTTTTCTTTTTATGGTACACGGGCCTCTCACTGTTGTGGTCTCTCCCATTGCGGAGCACAGGCTCCAGACGTGCAGGCTCAGCAGCCATGGCTCACGGGCCCAGCCGCTCTGCAGCATGTGGGATCTACCCAGACCGGGGCACAAACCAGCGTCCCCTGCATCGGCAGGCAGACTCTCAACCCCTGTGCCACCAGGGGAGCTCTCTATTTTTTTATTGTAATAAAATTATATGCAGAACCAAGGCATTGTTATGAATGATATTTATTTCAGTGACCTGAGAAACACATTTATCTGTGATGAGTGTGTTATTGAGGGTGGATGAGCATAAAAAGCAGGAGAAACTTGGTTTCCATATCACTATTTCCTTATGCTTTTTCTTACAGCTACTGCTTTTCACAAAATTTTTATATTCTCTACTAAACTCTAAAGTGGTGATATTTCTCAGGGCAAGTTCCTCATTTTACACACTGTAGTTAGTTACTCAATGTCCTGAGTCCACTTGCTGATGAATATGCCAAATCTGTAACTTCTTATGTTCATTTGAGCCCAATAACCTAATTTGCCTCTTCTGATATCTCTCAAAGAATAACCTTACCATCCACTTATATCAACAGCATGGATGCCATCTTTGACATATTTATGTTCTTAAATATACAACACTTAAGGAGCCAATACTTTGATTACTTCAACAAATATTTATTGATATGCTGTACTATGTCAGACAATGTTCTAGGCTCTTGAGATACAACAGGAAACAAAAACTGAGTCTTTGTTTTGCAGAGCTTAAATTAATGGGTATATTAAGGTCCAGTCAAAACACAGAAATGAACATAGGGAATTTATTTCAAAGAATTATTAACTAATTACAGGCAACTAACTATTAAGAGGTAAAGGGAACTCTAAAAGATACAAAAATAGCAGATATGGAGAGCAGCTACTACATCTGGGGCTGAGAAGGAAGAAACTAAAGGAAGAAAGAAAGTTAGAAAAGACTACCCTCCCCAAAAGCTTAAGATTCAGACTTTAATGGAATGGATGTGCATATAGTCCCATTGGATGGTAGAGAATTTGGTTGAGGTGCTACTGGCAAGCAGGAAATTGCTTACTGGGGAAGAAGTGTTTAGAAACCAACCATTGAGTCACCTGCAAATCATCCTGGGATGCTTCTTACTGGATTGCCACCAAGACTTGTTGAGAAGATTTTCACTGGGCATCTGGTAAATCTTTTTGGCAAACAACCTGCTGGAGTGCTGTTGGAGTCACCCACCCTGATCAGACTACCAGTAAAACTCACAGGATGGTGAGTACCACTGTAGGTCTGTGTTCTACGTACCAATGCACTGTGCACTGTGGAAGCAGGAACAAAAGTGCACCAGAGTTAGAACCATTCCCCTTGTAGTCTTCTGTGCTCTTTATTTACAAAGATTAACACTGCCAGCAAGCAAAATAGAAATGTTTCCAGAATTCAGATTCAGTATAACAAACAATGGGAGGCAAAATGTTGTTAAGTGGAACAGTCCACTCCTCTGATATTATTTTATTTTTTAATTTTTAAATTAATTTTTATTGGACTATAGTTGCTTTACAATGTTGTTCATTTCTACTGTACAGAAAATTGAATCAGCTATACGTGTACATATATCCACTCATTTTTGTATTTACTTCACCATTAGGTCACCACAGAGAAATGAGTAGAGTTCCCTGTGCTATACAGCAGGTTCTCTTTAGTTATCATTTTTATAGATAGTTTCAATAGTATATAGATGTCAATCTGAATCTTCCAATTCATCACACTACTAACATTTCCCACTTGGTATCCATATGTTTGTTCTCTACATCTGTATCCCTATTTCTGCTTTGCAAATAAGATCACCTATACCATTTTTCTAAATTCCATATATGCATTAATATACGATATTCTGACTTACTGCGCTCTGTATGATAGTCTCTAGGTCAATCTACATCTCTACAAATGACCCAGTTCCTTTTTTTTTTTTTTAACATCTTTATTGGAGTAAAATTGCTTTACAATGGTGTGTTAGTTTTTGCTGTATAACAAAGTGAATCAGCAATACATATACATACATCCCCATATCACCTCCCTCTTGCATCTCCCTCCCAACCTCCCTATCACGCCCCTCCAGGTGGAGACAAAACACTGAGCTGATCTACCTGTGCTATGTGGCTGCTTCCCACTAGCTATCTATTTTACAGTTGGAAGTGTATATATGTGCATGCCACTCTCTTACTTTGTCCCAGCTTACATTTCCACCTCCCTGTATCCTCAACTACATTCTCTATGTCTGTATCCTTATTTATTCCTGTCCTGCCCCTGGGTTCTTCATAATCTATTTTTTTTCTTTTTTTTAGATTCCGTATATATGTGTTAGCATATGGTATTTGCTTTTCTCTTTTTGACTTACTTCACTCTGTGTGACACACTTTAGGTTAATACACCTCACTACAAAAAACTCAATTTTGTTTCTTTTTATGGCTGAGTAATATTCCATTGCATATATGTGCCACATCTTCCTTATCCATTCATCCATCAATGGACACCTAGGTTGCTTCCATGTTCTGGCTATTGTAAATAGATCTGCAATGAACATTGTGGTACATGACTCTTTTTGAATTATGTTTTTCTCAAGCGATATGCCCAGTATTAGGATTGCTGGGTCGTATGGTAGTTCTATTTTTAGTTTTTTTAATGAACCTCCATACTGTTCTCCAGAGGGGTTGTATCAATTTACATTCCCACCAACAGTGCAGGAGGGTTCCCTTTTCTCCACACCCTCACCAGCATTTATTGTTTCTAGATTTTTTGATGATGGCCATTCTGACTGGTATGAGGTGATACCTTGTTGTACTTTGGATTTGCAATTCTCTAATGATTAATGATGTTGAGCATCCTTTCATGTGTTTGTTAGCAATCTGTATATCTTCTGTGGAGAAATGTCTATTTAGGTCTTCTGCCCATTTTTGGATTGGGTTCTTTGTTTTTTTGATATTGAGGTGCACGAGCTGCTTGTATATTTTAGAGATTGATCCTTTGTCACTTGCTTCATTTGCAAATATTTTCTCCCATTCTGAAGGTTGTTTTTTCATCTTGTTTATGGTTTCCTTTGCTGGGCAACAGCATTTAAGTTTCATTAGGACCCACTTGTTTATTTTTGTTTTTATTTTTATTTCTCTAGGAGGTGGGTCAAAAAGGATCTTTCTGTGATTTATGTCATAGAATGTTCTGCCTATGTTTTCCTCTAAGAGTTTTATAGTATCCGGCCTTACATTTAGGTCTTTAATCCATTTTGAGTTTGTTTTTGTGTATGGTGTTAGAGAGTGTTCTAATTTCATTCTTTACATGCAGCTGTCCAGTTTTCCCAGCATCGCTTATTGAAGAGGCTGTCTTTTCTCCATTGTGTATTCTTCCTTCCTATATCAAAGATAAGGTGACCATATGTGCGTGGGTTTATCTCTGGACTTTCTATCCTGTTCCATTGATCTATATTTCTATTTTTGTGCCACTACCTTGCTGTCTTCATTACTGTAACTTTGTAGGATAGTCTGAAGTCCAGGAGCCTGATTTCTCCAGCTCCGTTTTATTCTCTCAAGATTACTTTGGCTATTTGGGATCTTTCGTGTCTCCATACGACGAATTGTGATTTTTTTCTTCTAGTTCTGTGAAAAAATGCCAGTGGTAGTTCGATAGGGATTGCATTGAATCTGTAGATTGCTTTCGGTAGAATCATCAATTTCACAATGTTGATTCTTCCAATCCAAGGCCATGGTATATCTCTCCACCTGTTTGTATCATCTTTAATTTCTTTCATCAGTTTCTTATAGTTTTGTGCATACAGGTCTTTTGTCTCCTTAGGTAGGTTCATTCCTAGGTATTTTGTTCTTTTTGTTGCTGTGATAAATGGGAGTGTTTCCTTAATTTCTCTTTCAGATTTTTCATCATTAGTGTATAGGAATTCAATAGTTTTTTGTGCATTCATTTTGTATCCTGCTACTTTACCAAATTCATTGATTAGCTCTAGCAGTTTTGTGGGAGCATCTTTAGGATTCTCAATGTATAGTGCCATGTCATCTACAAACAGTGACAGTTTTACTTCTTTTCCGATTTGGATTCCTTTTATTTATTTTTTTCTTCTCTGATTGCTGTGGCTAAAACTTTCAAATCTATGTTGAATAATAGCAGTGAGAGTGGGCAACCTTGCCTTGTTCTTGATCTTACTGGAAATATTTTCAGTTTTTCACCATTGAGAATGATGTCGGCTGTGGGTTTTGTCATATATGGCCTTTATTATGTTGAGGTAATTTCCCTCTATGCCTACTTCCTGTAGGGTTTTTGTCATAAATTGGTGTTGAATTTTGCTGAAAACATTTTCTGCACCTATTGAGTTGACTATATGGTTTTCCTCCTTCATTTTGTTAATATGGTGTATCACATTGGTTAATTTGTGTATATTGAAGAATCCTTGCATTCAAGTGGGATAAATCCCACTTGATCTGGGAGTATGATCCATTTAATGTGCTGCTGGATTCTGTTTGCTAGTAGTTTGTTGAGGATTTTTGCATCTCTGTTCATCAGTGATATTGGCCTGTGGTTTCCTTTTTTGTGGCTTCTTTGTCTGTTTTTGATATCAGAGTGATGGTGGCCTCGTCAGATGAGTTTGGGTGTGTTCCCCTCTCTGCTATATTTTGGAAGAGTTTGCGAAGGATAGGTGATAGCTCTTCTGTAAATGTTTGAAATAATTCTCCTGTGAAGCCTTCTGGTCCTGAGCTTACCATTTTCTTAATTGTTTTGGTTTTGTTATTGTTAGTATTTTTCTTCTCTTATGTTTCCTGCCTAGAGAAGTTCCTTTCACATTTGTTGTAAAGCTGGTTTGGTGGTGCTGAATTTTCTTAGGTTTTGCTTATCTGTAAATACTTTAATTTCTCTGTCGAATCTGAATGAGATCATTGCTGTGTAGAGTAATCTTGGTTGTAGGTTTTTCCCTTTAATCACTTTAAATATATCCTGCCACTCCCTTCTGGATTGCAGAGTTTCTGCTTAAAATCAGCTGTTTACCTTATGGTGATTCCTTTTTAGGTTAATTGTTGCTTTTTCCTTGATTCTTTTAATATTTTTTCTTTGTATTTAACTTTTGGTAGTTTGATTAATATTTTTTTGGCATGTTTCTCCTTGGATTTATCCTGTATGGGACTCTCTGCACTTCCTGGACTTGACTGACTATTTCTTTTCCCATATTAGGGAGATTTTCAGCTATAATCTCTTCAAATATTTTCTCAATTCCTTTTTATTTTTTCATCTTTTTCCTGGACCCCTATAATTCGAATATTGGTGCATTTTATGTTGTCCAAGAAGTCTCTGAGATTGTCCTCAATTATTTTCATTCTGTTTTCTTTGTTCTGCTCTGTGATAGTTATTTCCACTACTTTATCTTCCAGCTCACTTATCCATTCTTCTGCCTCAGTTATTTTGTTATTCATTCCTTGTAGAGATTTTTAATTTCATTTATTGTGTTGTTCATCATTGATTGTTTGCTCTGTAGTTCTTCTAGGTCCTTGTTAATCATGTTGTATTTTCTCCATTCTTTTTCCAAGATTTTTGATCATCTGTACTATTAATACTCTGAATTCTTTTTCACGTAGACTGCCTATTCCCTCTTCATTTGTTTGTTCTGGTGGGTTTTTATTTTGCTCCTTCATCTGCTGTGTATTTCTCTGTTCTCATTTTGTTTAACTTACTGTGTTTTGGGTCTCCTTTTCACAGTCTGCAGGTTCGTAGTTCCCTTGTTTTTGATGTCTGCCCCCAGTGGCTAAGGTTTTTTTTTAATTTTTTAATTTTTTTTAATTTTTTTAATTTTTTTATTAGTTTCTGCTTTATAACAAAGTGAATCAGTCATACATATACATCTGTTCCCACATCCCTTCCCTCATGCATCTCCCTCCCTCCCACCTCCCCATCCCACCCCTCCAGGTGGTCACAAAGCACCGAGCTGATCTCCCTGTGCTCTGCGGCTGCTTCCCACTATCTATCTACCTTACGTTTGGTAGTGTATATATGTCCATGCCTCTCTTTCGCTTTGTCACAGCTTACCCTTCCCCCTCACCATATCCTCAAGTCCATTCTCAAGTAGGTCTGTGTCTTTATTCCCGTTTTACCCCTAGGTTCTTCATGACATTTTTTTTTAATTCCTTATATATGTGTTAGCATACAGTATTTGTCTTTCTCTTTCTGACTTACTTCACTCTGTATGACAGACTCTAGGTCTATCCACCTCATTACAAATAGCTCAGTTTCGTTTCTTTTTATGGCTGAGTAATATTCCATTGTATATATGTGCCACATCTTCTTTATCCATTCATCCGATGATGGACACTTAGGCTAAGGTTTGTTCAGTGGGTTGTGTAGGCTTCCAGGTGGAGGGGACTGGTGCCTGTGTTCTGGTGGATGAGTCTGGATCTTGTCTTTCTGGTGGGCAGGACCAAGTCTGGTGGTGTGTTTTTGGGTGCCTGTGAACTTATTATGATTTTAGACAGCCTCTCTGCTAATGGGTGGGGTTGTGTTCCTGTCTTGCTAGTTGTTTTGCTTAGGGTGTCCAGCACTGTGGCTTGCTGGTCATTGAGTGGAGATGGGCATTAGCATTGAGATGGAGATCTCTGGGAGAGCTTTCACCATTTGATATTATGCGGGACTGGGAGGTGTCTGGTAGACCAATATCCTGAACTCGGTTGTCCCACTTCAGAGGCTCAGGCATGACCCCCAGCCAGAGCAACTAGACCCTGTCAGCCACACGGCTAAGAAGAAAAGGGAGAAAAAAGAAAGAAAGAAAGAAAGAAAGAAAGAAAGAAAGAAAGGAAGGAAGGAAGAAAGAAGAAAGAAAGAGGAAAGAAAGAAAATAAAAGTTATTAAAATAGAAAAAAATATTAACAATTAAAAAGTAGTAAAAAATGAGAAAGAGGAGAGCAATGAAACCAAAAACAAAACAAAACAAAAAAACAAATCCATCAATGATAAAAGCACTAAAAATTATAGTAAAAAATAAAAACAAAAATAATGGGCAGTCAGAACCCTAGGACAAATGGCAAAAGCAAAGCTATACAGGCAGAATCACAGAAAGAAGAATATACATACACACTCACAAAAATGGAAAAAAAAAGAAAAAAATATATATAATTTAAAAAATGCAGAGAGCAACTAAATCAATAAACAAACCTACCAATGATAATAAGCTCTAAATTCTAAACTAAGATAAACTTAGAACCAGAAACACATTAGATGCAGAAAGCAACCCCCAACTCTACATTGCTCCCAAAGTCCACCACTTCAATTCTGGGATGATTTGTTTTCTATTCAGGTATTCCCCAGATACAGGGTACATCAATTTGATTGTGGAGATTTAATCTGCTGCTCCTGTGGCTGCTGGGAGAGATTTCCCTTTCTCTTCTTTGTTTGCAGAGCTCTGGGGCTTCAGCTTTGGATTTGGCCCCACCTCTGTGTGTAGGTCACCTGAGGACATCTGTTCCCCACCCAGAGAAGGTGGGGTTTAAGGAGCAGCTGATTAGAGGGCTCTGGCTCACTCAGGCTGGGGTGAGGAAGGGGTATGGAATGCAGGGCCAGTCTGCAGTGGCAAAGGCCAATGTGATGTTGCAACAGCCTGAGGTGCACCGTGTGTTCTCCCAGTGAAGTTGTCCCTGGATTACGGGACCCTGGCAGTGGTGGGCTGCACTGTTTCCCAGGAGGGGAGGTGTGGATAGTGACCTGTGCTTTCACACAGGCTTCTTGTTGGCTGTAAAATCAGCCTTAGTATTTCATGCCCGTTTCTGTGGTCTGCACTGATAGTCGCAGCTCACTCCCGTCTCTGAAGCTCGTTTAGGTGGTGCTCTGAATCTCCTCTCCTTGAGCCCCCCAAAACAAAAGTCTCTTGGCTCTTAGGCAGGTCCAGACTTTTTCCTGGATTCTCTCTTGGCTAGCTGTGGTGCACTAGCCCATTTCAGGCCATGTTCATGCAGCCAACCCCAGTCCTCTACCTGGGATCTGACCTCTGAAGCTGGAGCCTTAGCTCCCATCCCCCACCTGCCCTGGTGGGTGAGCAGACAAGCCTCTCAGGCTGGTGAGTGCTGGTCGGCACTGACCCTCCATGCAGGAATCTCTCCACTTTGCCCTCTGCACCCCAGTTGCTGTGTGTTCTCCTCTGTGGCTCTGAAGCTTCCACACTGCCATCCCCCATCTCCACCAGTGAAGGGGCTTACTAGTGTGTGGAAACCTTGCCTCCTTCACAGCTCCCTCCCCGAGGTGAAGGTCTCATCTTTATTCTTTTGTCTCTGTTTTTCCTTTTTCTTTGGCCCTACCCAGGTACGTGGGGAATTTCTTGTCTTTTGGGAGGTCTGAGGTGTTCTGCCAGCATTCAGTAGGTGTTCTGTAGGAGTTGTTCCACATGTAGATGTAGTTTTGATGTATTTGTGGGGAGAAAGGTGATCTCCACATCTTACTTCTCCACCATCATAAAGGTGCCCCCCAGCTCCCTTTTATGGCTGAGTAATATTCCATTGTATATATGTGCCACATCTTCTTTATACATTCCTCCATTGAAGGACATTCAGGTTGCTTCCATGTCCTGGCTATTGTAAATAGTGCTGCAATGAACATTGGGGTGCATGTGTCTTTTTGAATAATGATTTCCTCTGGATATTTATGAGGAATGAGTGAGATAGCTGGGTCTATGGTAATTCTATTTTTAGTTTTTTAAGGAATCTCCATACAGTTCTTCATAGTGGCTGTATCAGTTTACATTCCCACCAACAGGGGGAAGAGGGTTCACTTTTATCCACACCCTCTACAACATTTATTGTTTGTAGACTTTATGATCATGGCCATACTGACCGGTGTGATGCTTCATTATAGTCTTGATTTGCATTTCTCTAATAATAAGTGATAGTGAGCATCTTTTCATATGCTGCTTGGCTATCTGCATGTCTTTAGAGAAATGTCTACTTAGCTCTTCTGTCCATTTTTTGATTGGGTTATTTGTTTTTTTGATATTAAGCTTCTTGAGCTGTTTGTATAATTTGGAGATTAATCCTTTGTCAGTTGCTTGTTTGCAAATATTTTCTTTCATTTAGAGGGTTGTCTTTTCTTCTTGTTTGTGGTTTCCTTTGCTGTGCAAAAGCTTTTAAGTTTAATGAGGTCCTAATTGTATATTTTTCATTTTATTCTCATTACTCTAGGAGGTGGGTCTAAAAATATCTTGCTGTGATTTATATCAAAGAGTGTTCTGCCTATGTTTTCTTCTAAGAGTTTTATAGCGTCTGGCCTTACTTTTGTGTCTTTAACCCATTTTGAGTTGATTTTTGTGTATGGTGTTACGGAGTGTTCTAATTCCATTCTTTTACATGTGGCAGTCTGTTTTTTCCAGCACCACTTAATGAAGAGGCTGTCTTTGCTCCATTGTTAATTCTTGCCTCATTTGTCATAGATTAGGTGACCATAGGTGCATGGATTTATTTCTGGTTTTCCTATCCTGTTCCATTGTTCTATATTTTGGCTTTTGTGCCAGTACTATACTGTCTAGATTACTTTAGCTTTGTGGTATATTCTGAAGTCAGGGAGACTGATTCTAGCTTTGAGTTTCTTTCTGAAAATTGTTTTTGCTATTCAGAGTCTCTTGTGTTTCCATATAAACTGTCAACTCTTTTTCTAATTCTGTGAAAAAATGCCATTGGTAATTTGGTAGGGATTGCAGTGAATCTGTAGACTGCTTTGGGGAGTATAGTCATTTTCATAATATTGATTCTTCTAATCCAAGAACATGTTATATCTCTCCATCTGTTTGTATCTTCTTTGATTTCTTTCATCAGCATCTTATAGTTTTCTGCATAGAAGTTATTGCCTCCTTAAGTAGATTTATTCCTAGATATTTTATTCTTTTAAATGCAATGGTAAATGGCAGTATTTCCTTAATTTCTCTTTCTGATCTTTCATTGTTAGTGTATAGGAATGAAAGTGTTTTCTGTATATTAATGTTGTATCCTGCTACTCTACAAAAATCATTGATTAGATCTTGAAGTTTTCTGGTAGCATGTTTAGGATTTTCTATGTATAGTATCATGTCATCTGCAAACAGTGACAGTTTTACTTCTTCTTTTCCAAATTGGAGTCCTTTTATTTCCTTTAATTCTCTGATTGTCATGGTTAGAACTTCCAAAGTTATGTTGAATAATAATGACAAGGGTGGTCACCCTTGTCTTGTTCCTGATCTTAGAAGAAAAGCTTCCAATTTTTCACCATTGAGAATAATATTTGCTGTTGGTTTATCATATATGGCCTTTATTGTGTTGAGGAAGCTTCCCTCTCTGCCCCATTTCTGGAGAGTTTTTATCATAAATGTGTTGAATTTTGTCAAAAGCTTTTACTGCATCTATTGATATTATCATATGTTTTTTAACCTTCAATTTGTTAATATGGTGTATCACGTTGATTGATTTGTGTATATTGAAGAATCCTTGCATCCCTGGGTTAAATCCCACCTGATCATGATGTATGATGCTTTTAATATGTTTCTGGATTCAGTTTGCAATTATTTGGTTGAGGATTTTTCCGTGTATGTTCATCAGTGTTATTGGCCTGTTATTTTCTTTTTTTGTGATATCTTTGTCTGGTTTTTGTATGAGTGTGATGGTGGCCTAGTAGAATGAGCTTGGCAGTGTTCTTCCCTCTGAAATTTTATGGAAGAGTTTGAGGATAGGTGTTAGCTCTTCTCTAAATGTTTGATAGAATTCACCTGTGAAGCCATCTGGCCCTGGCCTTTTGTTTGTTGGAAGACTTTTAATCACAGTCTCAATTTCATTACTTGTGATTTGTCTGTTTGTATTTTCTACTTCTTCCTGGGTCAGTTTTTGGAGGGTTGTACTTTTCTAAGGATTTGTCCATTTCTTCCATGTTGTCCATGTTATTGGCATGTAATTTCTTGTAGTTTTCTCCTATTATCCTTTGGTTTTCTGTGGTGACCACTGTAACTTTTCCTTTTTCATTTTTAATTTCATTGATTTGAGTTGTCTCCCCTTTTTTCTTGGTGAGTCTGGCTAAAGATTTATCAATTTTGTTTAACTTCTCAAAGAACCAGCTGTTAGTTTTATTGATCTTTGCTATTATTTTCTTTGTTTTATTTCATTCATTTATCCTCTGATCTTTATGATTTCTTTCCTTCTACTAACTTTGGGTTTTGTTTGTTCTTCTTTCTCTAGTTGCCTTAGGTGTAAGGTTAGTTTGTTTATTTGAGATTTTTCTCATTTATTAAGGTAGGATTGTACTGCTATTAACTTCCCTCTTATAACTGCTTTTGCTTCATCCTATAGGTTTTAGGTCATTGTGTTTTCATAGTCATTTGTTTCTAGGTATTTTTTGATTTCCTCTTTGATATCTTCAGTGTTCTCTTGGTTATTTAGTTGCATATTGTTTACCTCCATGTGTTTGTTTTTTACAGTTTTTGTTCAGTAGTCTTGATTTTTTGGATGGCTGTAGTCTTCTTAGCTTTCTTTTAAGTAATAAAAGAAATCTCAGAGAATTCCCTGGTTTCTAAACATAGTTCTCTTGTCCCACTATTGTGTAGCATTTACCCAATTTCTCCTTAGTAATTGGGATCACTCATCCCAGCTTGTAGGATAATTCCTTTTGCTGCCTGCTGTTTCAGTGGCATCAAAATCCTCGAATGGTCAAGTGGCAGATTAATCTTACAATTTAATTAATCATTGTTGTGCTACATGGTAGAAGGATCCCTCCCTTGGGGATGAAGTCCGCCAAACCATCAGAGTTTTTAGGAAAGAAAGCAGAAGCTATGAGAGTAACTTATTCAGTAACACAGTGGGAGGAGCCATTTCAATGGTCAATCCTTGATTGCAGGACCAAGGTTTTCTGGATCTAGTGGAGACAACACAATAATATAATTTCTAATTCAAGAGGTATACAGAATCCTCTAAGACAACTTTATTAGCCATCCAAGTAGCACTTTGTCTGAGTTTTTAGTAAACCCTTACACCTTCCAATTAAATGACCAGCATGTGGATGCTGGAGTATATAGTAAAATTAATTTTTTTCCATGGGCTCGAGCCTTTTCTGCATGATATTTTCTATGAAATCATTTCCTTTATCAGAAAGAAATGTTGTTCAGAGTGCCATGATGATGGATAAGGAATTAATCTCTGAGTTTGTGGATAGTTGTACTGGCAGAAGTATTACTGTCATGGCAAGTAATTCTATATGCAGAGTATGTGTTCCTTCCAGGCCGGATGGGTTTTTGCCCCTTTTATTATGAATTAGATTCAGTGTAATCAATCTATCACCAGGCGGTTGGCTAATGCCCTGGGGAATGATGAAATATCAGGAGTTTAGAGTTCATCTCTGAACTTGGGAGAGTAGGCACTCAGAAGGAGCATTTGCCTGGTCAGAGTTGTTTAGAGTGTATATGTCCATGACATTGAGCCCATCCACCACCTCCATCCATGCCTTCATGGTCATTTTGTTTTAGGACCCACTTAGAAAATATTGGATTTTGTGGGGGAAAAAAATGGCCAATATCCACAGACCACATCATTTGACTACCTGATTGTTATGAGACTCTTCAACAGTGGCTGCCCTTTGAGTGGTGTGCACATGGAACATGACTGTCTTCACATGACTACCTGCATGATGACAAATCCATATACATCCTTCTTTCACAGACTTTCGTGTCTATAGTGTTGTGGTCCTGTTCCTTCCAATTCCATATGCATCCAGCCAAATGGTTAGCAGTTGCTAAAGAATTACTGTGTATTTATATTTCGGCTCATCTCTCTCAGGTCAAAATGGACAATCAAATACATTGCCCAAAGTTCAGTCCACCAGGAGTGATTTCTTTCACTACTCTTTTCCAGGGTTACCCCTGAGTGGAGTAGTAGAACTTGAGCTGTTTACTCTGATGGCAACAGCGTATCGTTCATAGTCCTTTGTAAACCAGACTCAATTGTTTTCTTTCACAGTTAAGAATTCTTGTGAAGATCATAGATGTGGATTGAGGTAGAAGATACAACATAATAGAAGTTGATTTCAAATCAATCTGTGTCACCATGCAAATTATTCATTCCTTTTAGACATTTCAGTAGGTCTCATACAACATTGATGGTACTTTGCTTTTTTAAGTGACAAATCTTATGTCTAGATAGGTCATATAACCCCCAGTATATAGTGGTAAGCTCAGCCTGAATGGTCAACTCATGTCCCATGGTTAGATTTTCAGTCTCTACCAGGGTCCAGCAGCAAGCAAAGAGCCCCAGAAGCTGTTTCTCAAAAAAAAAAAAAAAAAAAAAGAATAATTATCTGCAGGAGAAGACAGATTTATTCTAAAATTCTTGATTTCTGCACTGAGATCTCCTATTGGTGCTTTCCAGAAACTCCATGCAGCATGGTTTTTGCCACAGACACATCAAGTATCATTGAATGTGCTGCATTATAATGCTTGAGTGGCTGAGCCATTTACTCTGTAATCTGGACTTCCTGCAGAACCTTATTTTGCTCTGACCCCACTCAAAACTGGCAACCTTATCGATGGTTTTGCAGGTATGTCTAAGTAGCACACTCAGTATGTATAAGTTTCACTTAAAATTCAAAACAATGCCAAGCATAGTGCCTCTTCCCCTGCCTCCCCTACCCCCCCAATGGTAAATAGTGCAGAGTGCAGAGATTTGTATTTAATCTTGTAGGGGATATATTGACTTGCTCTAGATCACTGAACTCTAGAAATATTACAGAAGTGGTAGGCTCTAAACTTGTGAGGTTTCTCATACTTTCTAGTATTACTAAGGTATATAAACTATTTTCTAATTTTCTGTCTATCAGTTCCAGTCAGCATGATGTTATCAATGTAGTGAACCAGTATGACATTCACAGAATGTCGAGGTGATGAAGATCTCTGTGGATGATATTAATGGTAAAGACCAGGAGAATTTGTGTGACTCAGAGCTTACACTGTGAAGGTATTCCATTGGCCCTACCAGGTAAAAGCAAGACATTTCTGGAAACACTTGTAGATGAGTATAGAGAAAATACCTTAGCCAAGTCAGTAGTTGCATAGTAACTGCCAGGATCTATGTTGATCTGTTCCAGTAAAGGTAAAACATTTGGAAGAGCAGCTTTGATTAGAGTCACTGTCTGATTAAGTTTATTATACTCTACAGACATTCTCCAAGATGCATCTTTTTTTTTCTCAGAAAGCCAAACAATTTAGTTAGAGGAGAATGTGATTTAGCCCAGAACCATAGTCTGTAAACCTTTACTTTACTGGCTGCTCATCTATTTTATTCTGATCACTGGTACATCACTGCTGCCCTTAATGAGTGTGATGTGCCCACCTTGTCTTTGATGGTTAAATGTTGTCACTTAACCTATGCTACCCAGAACACATAATTTCCATTGAATTCAAAGATATTATCTCAATGATGGTATTTCAATAACCATAACTGAGTTACAAAAGAGGATAACTTATCAAGAATAAAAATGCTTGATTTGCTAATGTAGTTCTCCAAGCATTAGTGAAAGGAGTATCTCTTGTGCTTCTTTCGAGGACATATTTGGGATGAATGCACAGATCACATATGATAAATCAATGCCAACATTCCTATAAAATTTAATTCCTATACCTTTAAGACTTTTTAATTCTCTCACCACACCATGCCTGAGAATTTGGTATTATTAACCCCACTTATTATAGGCCACAAGTGAATTAAAGTTTCAGTCGGCCAACTACAAAAACCAGTAGTGCCACCTCCAGCTCCATGAAGTTATACCTTTAATCTGGAATCTCTAGTAAGTGAACAAGTATCACTGAGCTATTAACATGATATGTATCAGATAAATCAGTGAGATATCTGAGAATCAGAGAATAGAAAACCCAGCTCTCCAGTTTCCAAATTGTGACTTTAGCTGAGAATTAAAGGACATGAGATTGGCATTTTCTTTTGTAACTTTCTGTAATTGTTCCACTGAAGATATTATAGTTCTTTTAGTCAGTACCACTGCCATAACAATGAAGTATAACATCCACTTGAGTCCCAAGACACTTGTTTCAGTTGGCACATTATCACAATCAGTGACAGAAAGCAGTTTCATTGTTTATAATTCCACTGCATGCCATGGATTACAAGAATTCCATTCTCCATTGGAAAGCATCTGGGACTTGAGCTCAAAACCAAGACCACAAACAAGGCAATACTAAAATCCCATCTTTGAGGGTCTATCTCCACGAACCACCCCCATTGTCAATTCTGTCCAGTCAGGAGACAGAAATCAAACTACTAATTCGAATAGGAATTTAATTTAATATAAAGGATATAAAAAATTAACTTAATACAAAAGCTTATTAATTCAAAAAAAAAGGAATTAAAACTGAACAGTAGAGAACACTGTATTACTTTTTTATTGTTTCCATAACAAATTACCACACACTAGTGTCTTAAAGCAACAAAAATTTACTGTTATAGTTCTGTTTGTCAGAAGTCTGACATGTGGTTTACTGAGCTAAAGTCAAGATGTTGAGAGAGCTGTGTTCCCTCGTGGAGAATCCATTTCCTTGCCTACTCCAGTTTCTAGAGACCACTCACACTCTGCTTCATGACCTCTTTCCTTCACCTTCAGAGCTAGCTGTGGTTTAATACTTCTCATGTTGCATCTGTCTCTGACTACAGCTGGGAAATCTTCTCCATTTTTAAGGACTCACGTAGTTATATTAGACACACACTGATGAGTCTCCCCATCCCAAGACTGATGACCTTAATCACATCTGTAAATTTCCTTTTTTCATGTAAGTCAACATATTTACTGGCTCCAGGGATTAGAGATGGACATCTTTGAGGAGGTATTTTTCTGCTTACTACAAGATCTCTAGAGAATCAAAGAATAGCATATATAGGGAGCAGCTGCTACATCTATGACTAAGGCAGAGTACTCAAGGAAGGAACAAAATTGGTAAAGGTTATCCCCTAAGGTTCAGATTGAGCCCTCATTAGCAAAGGTATGAATGTGTAGATGAAAATGGGAGAAATAGTTCCAAACTTTGAAGTTTTCTCTGTCTAGTGGGCAAGATAAAAAAAATAAATGCATAAACAAATGAATAACTTTAAATATTTTTATATGTTCGAAGAAAATATAAAAGTAACATATGATAAAATGTTATTGGGAGAGATGACTAGTCTAGATTTGTTGGCCAAGAAGAAATCTCTTAAGAAAAGCCCCATTAGCAGGTACCCCATTGGTATTAAGAAGCAAGTCTTACTAAAGTCTGCAGAGAGAGAAATGCAAAGCTCCCCTCTTCCCAAAGTAGGAGCAAATATAATACCTTTGTGAAGCATTAAGAAGATCAATAGGTCTGGAGCTTGTTAAGTTAGGGCAAGAGTGAAGGATATTATGATGAAGAGGTAGACAGGGGTCAGGTACCATAGGGCTCTGTATCCAGGGTACAGTGATTGTTTTGAGTTTTCATCAAAGTAGAATGCAATCAACAAGTTTTGGCAAGATAGTAACATTACCTGATTTATATTTTTTAAACAAATTATTCTTGTTACTGTATGGAAAGGAGATTGTGTCTTATTTATTTATCTGTCTGCCCTTTGAAATATAAGATTTTTTCTGGCAGGGACTCTGCCCTTATTGTCTTCTTCTTCAGCATCTGGCACAGTACTTAAAACATAATAGATGCTTTATAAAATTTTTTGAATAAATGAATAGAACAAAACTATTACTTAATAAGGAGTTGTCAATAGTTAGAAAGGAGTGCCAAGTGGTAGCAAAAATGTGTTGAGCCTTCTTCTGGGCAAGGCCAATCTTAAGTGGAGATGACAGAGGCAGTGAGATTAATCCAATTAGCAGGATGCCCATACCCTGAATGCCTGCTTGGAGTAAGTAAAAGAGTAAGCACGTATTTGCCTTTTCTCAATTTATAATTTCCTCCTGGGTATCAGTGTTGGTAGAAACAAGTTAAATAAATTGGGTGTATCATTCCATAATGCAAACTTTAATAACTTTGTCTTTAACAAGACAATCCAATAAGCAATCAAATAGCTGCAGCAGGATATTTTCTTTCTAGAAAACAGGTTGAAGTTAGCTTATTTATACATAAATCATATTTTCACCCTTCATGACCTCATTTCTTTTCTGTAGCATAAATTCATCACAAACTACTTCCTAAACTTTCTCCCAAGGTAGAAGTATTTAGATCACATGCAGTTCTGAGCCTAATTACACCTAATATATTTTTATTGAACTTACATTATATTAAAGGATTAGGCATGGATTATATGGATGAGATAGCAAGGAGTGAAATATAAGAAAAACACCTTGGATACAGGCCCAAATATTTTATCTAGTATCTTTGATCTTAGCTTTTCTTATTCTTGTGGTTGTGAAGTAAAGTTTTCTTCAATTTTGTCTGTTTCTCTCTCTTTCTCTCTCTTTTTTTGTTTCCTTTGCTAGTTTATTTTCTTCTCTTTCTCTCTCTGTTTCTTCTATATATTTCCATATTCTGGATTATCTATTCTGTTATTCCTGAGTTTATTAACTCAACTCTTAACTTTTACTAGTTAACCTTGAGATTTGTCTCTTCCCATGAGACTGATTCTCCCTATCATCATTATTGTTCCTCAAGAAAACTAATCATCATGGTCTCATACACTTCTTTATAACATTGTTCTTTACTCTAGAATAGGAAAGGAGAGAATGTGGCAAAATGGATAGTATAAAAATAATAGAAAGATAAGTGGTCAAACACTCTAAAAAGTAAAAGTATGTTTGCTGAAATGCCAGATGAGTATCCAATCTGGTTAAAAGAACTTTGAGTGTAACAAGGAGAGTAATGAATGTACAAATAGGAAAGAATAACAAGACAGGAAGTCATGTGAACTGTGAAGATAGATTTTACAGACTTTGAACCAAAAAAGGGAAGACAGAAGGGTAGTCAAAGAGGAGAATGTTGGGGCTTCCCTGGTGGCGCAGTGGTTGAGAGTCTGCCTGCTGATGCAGGGGACACGGGTTCATGCCCTGGTCTGTGAAGATCACACATGCCGTGGAGCAGCTGGGCCCGTGAGCCATGGCTGCTGAGCCTGCACGTCCAAAAAAAAAAAAGAGGAGAGTGTTGAATTTTAGTCTTGATATGGAGATTTAGAATGACGTTTTGACCATACTGTTTAGTGACTGGTGAATAATAGAAATGGAGATATGGTATAATGTAGTACAGGTAATTAAGGATGTCTGAGATTAGGTATTTTTATTTTATTCTAATAGTCTTTAATAGACTTTTAGAACAGCTGATGCATGTAATAGTCCTATTCTATTTCTATTACTTACACATAGTATTGATTTCAATAATTCCTAAAAGGGTCAATTATAGAAAATCTAAAACATAGATTATAAGCATTAAAAACAGTATATCCTTCTCTCTTTGTATTACTTTCTTTTAATTATAAAATGAAAACTTTTTCTACTAATACAGAGATGCTGGCAATAGTATTCCATTCCAAATCATGATATAACTATCCATTTGTTCACATGTTTTCTATGTCCTTTATTAAAATGAAAAACTATTATCCATAGAGGAGTTGTATATTCTTGGTTAAACTAACTCTGAGGTTTTAAAATAGATTTTGTGGCTATGACAATTGTATCTTTTTGTTATTTTAACATTATCTATTATATTTTTGTATTGTTTAATGCTGATGTAGATAAATCTTAATGTTTCATGCCTTTCTATATTTCTAATATATATTGTCAGTAACATATAGAGAGACAGAGAGACATCAGGTTTAGTCAAGCTACTTTATGTCTCTGTGTCTCAGTTTCCACATCTGTAAACTTACCTCACAGGGCATCAGTGATGATTTCATAAATTATAGGTAGTAAGTATGCTGAACTGTGACTGGCACTTATTAATTGTAGATATTAACTATTCTTACTATTATTAATTTACTTATTGCTCAATATTAACAATTTAGATGGAAATTAATTCTGTTATTGCTATAAAAAACAACTTTATAGAATTTAAAATTTTGGCATATTGTGTTTAAAGAAGAACAAATCACTACATCTCAGTTGGCAAATTCCACCTTTGAGGACTGATGTGTTATTTCAAGGACTGACTTAATCCAGAAATGTGATTCTCAATTCTATGTTTATTTTTGGGTTCATTCTGAGTTGTAGAAGTTAAGTGAGTTAAAATTCTCTTTGTTTTCATCAGAAGGAAATGGTTTAAATGGATTGATATCCTTTCATTATTTGTAAAATCTATGGCTTGTAAACTAGACAACTTCATTTTGTTTTGTAAGGTTCACCATACACTTAACTCTTACCTCCCTCCATTCTAACTCCCCACAAACCTAATGTGTTTTTACTTTACTAATTTTGAAGTAACATTAATAATTCCTAAATAAAATTAAGTCAATATATACCACTTATTATTGACAAGAAAATAACTTTTTTTTTTCCCTTTAAAATCAGTATCTTTTCACAGGAGTTCCTGGTGTTAGGCACTAACTTGGAGATCTTAAAACACACCACCATATTCTAAAATGTCTGTTGAAAAATGTATCCAACTGTGAAGATTTTTTAAAAACAACTTTACACATTTGTTATATTAAATATTTTCATGTCAGTGACCAGCACTAAAAACCTATGACATATTAGGTATGATACAAAAGAGTGTCAAACAGTTGGGAGCTAAAGTCTTCATTATCTATATTTAAAGAAACAGCCTTGGTCCTAAAAATATGAGAATGAACAAAAGTAGAAGATTCTGGTAATGATTTTATCCCTGAAACATAGCATAGAGCCTCTGTTAAAGACATAATAGAATATGCATTAAAACCAACATGGTGAGGGGAAGGGATAAGTTAACTGTGTGTGGTTAACATATACACACTACTATACATAAAATAGATGATCAACAAGAACCTACTGAATAGCACAGGGAACTCTACTCAATATTCTGTAATAACCGATATGAGAAAAAAATCTGAGAAAGAATGGATATACGTATATGTATAACTGAATCACTTTTCTGTAACCTGAAGCTAATACAACATTGTAAATCAACTATGCTCCAATATAAAATAAAAATTAAATTAAATTTAAAAAAAACCCCAGCATGATCGTGATCATTGTGCACTTTTCTGAACCTCTGTAATCCTCAAGAGTTGTTTAGAAGTGCTGAGAATTAAGGCTGAAAATGTGGACAGAAATGTAGGCAATGCTAATAATGAGATGAGTTTTTGTGTATTCAACATTTACAACATACAGTCACCCATCTTCAAACTCTTGAACTCAAATATTTGACATGATACAATTATTCAAATAAAATTCAGATGGAGCAATGTTAATGGACAAGAAGGAATCATGCTAAGGGAGAACATACTTTAAACTAGGGAAACATGAGTCCCTAATGAATTTAATGATATAGTATGACGTTTTTGTTAAGGTAAATAATGTAGATATGGTGTGGCTAACAAAAACAAATGTTATATGCAATTCAGTCTACAGATATATTTATAGAATGAGTACTTCACTTTCTATTCCAATATTAAAATATATAACATGTACTTTTGTGTTCTCTGACAGGGCTTTATTTTTAGCTAATAAGTGTATGCCTGGACTTTGTCATAGGCTTTATTTAAGTTTAACATATTGAAATACTCAACTTTTAGAACCTATCTATCGCAGTACCAGGTGTCTAAGGGAACCTAAACACATACTGTTTAATTTGAATTGAGTTGTGTTTAACAAGTAGATTTGCAAGAATGTGCTTTTCCTGTGATGACAATTATAAGTAAAGGAAAATACAGGTGCAAAAGCATTTTAAAGTAACCTTACCCCAAATTCAAATACCTATATATTTACTACTTGAAAATACAGTCAGCCACACATTTTCCAATGCAAGTATAATAGTGCTCTCAGAAACTTACAACCTATCTGCAACACAGCCTCTCCTAGTTCTTTACTAAAGTAGATATTAATGGAATACAACAGTTGCTAATGGGCTATTGAACAGCGGAATATAAAGGAAGCTAGACCGGGAAGATATATGCCAATTATCAAGTTCTTAAATTAGCCACAGGGTGAAGTACTGGTTGCTCCAGGCATAAATCTAAGCAATAGTAAAAAAGGATTCAGCTCTGAAATAGGCCATACCTGAATTTCTGTCTCGTAGGAAATTTCATATTTCTTGATCCACCTATAATTAGTACGCTATGTGGCAGGAAATTTTTCCATTAAAAAAATACTAAAGAGATTGTGAACATTATTATCCTACTAGAAATTGACTAGAAAAACTAAGCATATTTCCCAAGGGAAGAATAAAACCCAACCCTTCAGGAGGGTGAAAGGAGTTTTAGAGCATCTCAAACTCTGAATTTTATGAAACAATAACAAATTCTCAGAGAAGAGCCAGTTAACTTCATATTTATATATGAAGTATGACCAATGATTCACTCCAAAAACAAAGTGAGGGTAAATTTACAATTTAGCTCAGGGTCTGCATAGCATGAGGTAGATGAATCAAACAATATACAGTAAATTTCAGGGATAGTTAAGTTTTAGTTCTGGTGGTGTAAATCACAGGTGGGCTCCCATTACAGATAGATATATTGTTGGGATGATAAAAGCAGTGAAGTAAAAAAGTCTTATCTTGTTTTAAGTATCTGAGCTTCAGAAGAAAGAGAAACTCAGTGGGAGAGATAACCAGTGGTGATAGGAACAGAAAAGAACTAATCCCAGTGCCAAAAATAAAAGGAAGAATAAAAGTGAAGCCAACTGTGTGACCTATCTTAACAATCCCAGGGTGAAATGAATCAATCCAACTTCCAATTTGTGGCCAGCCTGTAGAAATGGATCTAGAAAACTCAGAGGATTGGTCAGGGGAGGGAGGAAGGAGAGCCTGTTGGGTAGTTGTCTGATCAAGTTCAGCTTTGCTCCATCGGATGAGAAAAATCAAACAGTTTTACTGTGTGGTGGTGGAATATTTATGGATTTTAATTCTGCTGGAATACAATGTTAATTTTGGCTAAGAGTGGAGTGAGACTATATCACTTACATATCTAATCTGTATTTTTCAAACATTCAACATCATTCCTTTCATCAACCTGAAGAGCTAGGAATTCAGAATTCATAAATAAAGTTTAGTAAGTACAATCAAATAGTTGGAATCAAAGATATACTTGGTATGTCTGAAGACTCATGAGCGTTTTTAAAGCCTAAGTAAGCTTGCATAAAGCCATTTAATAGAAGAACAGAATAAGACTCTTTTCCTATTAGGTTTTATTACAATTTACAATCTCCCCCGTTCTTTCCTCAGGGAAAAATAATATTTCCTCATAAAATTTGCATGTCTATAGAGCTTCTGAATCCAGTAAAAAAATTACTTTTTAGGAAATTGGTAAGTAAACAATAAAACACATTTCCAAAGCTGATAGATAAATAGGTCAAGACAATTCCATGCATCATTCTCAGGGTTACTAAAAATTACAGTGATGTAAGGAGTTTCTTTTCATTACTTTCAGTAATGTTTTTATTCAAAGATGCACATTCGTGAAAAAAAAAAACACTCTCTTTCAGACTTTTCTCAAGATATATGGACTGCTAAGTGTGTAGAGGGCATATATATATTGAATGGCCAAAATATTTTATATCAAATTTTATGGTCATTTAAAGTGGAAAGGTAAAAAGAAATAAAAAGGGAGTAGGAGTTATTTTCAAACAAAAGTTTTCATCTTGCTCGTGTACTTAGGAGAGATTGGGGATTCAGGCTCTCTGCAGAACGACTACCTAATTTTATCAGGGAGTCTCTTCTTATGTGCTTAATGTGAAAATATCTTATATTTCTTCAGTTAACCATTCCAGAAGGGATCACGATCAGGAAAAATATCAAGACAGTGATAAAGTTGTACATATGTATATTATAATTGAATTTTATTGTTCAGTTAATTTGATAGGAAATAATAATACTAATAGTGGTGGTATTGCCACTGGATAGTGTTTGGGTAAGAATGAATATAAGGAATAAATGGATCTGCAATCAAATCCCAGGTCTGCCACTGTCTAGTTGCATAATCTTGAGAAAGTCACTACATCGGTGAGCTTCAGTTGCCTTATCTACGAAATCAAGGTGTAAAATGTAAATGCAAAACAAAGCACAATGCCTTAGGCATCTGAAACACACACTAATATTTAATTCTTATTAATGACATTATTTTATGTGATCACAATAATTGATTAATATGAGTATATATATTAATTAATTGAAGTTGAATGAATGTTTTTAGATATCACAGAGAGGCATACATCTTCTCAACTTTTTTAGGACAATGGTAATAGTTAATATTAGAGAGAAGAAAAAGTTTATTTCATTTACTTGGATTTGTGTTTACACAATTTTGTGGCTTGATGAAGTGTTTGGAGTGCATCCTAATCTATGGAAAGTGGTGGAGCTTTATTTAATTGATGAATGCCTTACTAATTTGAAGTGCTTCATTAGAAGAACTTTTGTAAATCATTTGCAAGAACAGCAGGATTGCTCATGCACAAGCTTAATGAACTAACCAACAAACAAACTGATAAGATTATTAATGAGATGTTTATCCAAGAATTCTTTAATGGCTTATCTAAAGGACCCTTAGAAGACTTTAGTGAATTTTCTCAGATTCTTGTTTGTTTGTCTTTACCTGTCAAGAGTGGCACATGCAGGATGTAAAGAAAATGTGATTATCATTAGTAATGTTTATATTAGTTCCCATTAAAGTTAATATATTCAAAATCATGATAGAAAACAGTACTAGTTAGGAAGACTATTTTTGTACTGAGACTAGAATTATGTCAACCATGTTTAACCTGGCTTAGTTAATGAGTTTTTTTTTTGAATTATCAGCATATGATTTCAAAAACCTTAGAATTTGGTAAAGAAGTTGCCAATGTGAATGTCATGATATTAAAATTTTATTCAAGAACGTATATTAAGTCTGTATTCTGTATTTGGAAATTTGCCAAAACTTGGCAACACAACAATGAGTAAGACATATTCCTTTCCTCCCCCTCAAGTAGAGAGGACAGACAAGGAATTACAAATGATAATACAGACCCTTCTAACATCCTGGAAGATTAGTTTTTGACAGTGTATGCATTGTCTAGTGATTTGTTCATCAAAAGCAATTTCCACGTATGGAATTAAGCAAAAAAAAAAAAAAAGTTAAAACGTGAGATATTTTTCACCATATGCACACTGAATCTCAACCTCCTTTACCACTACAAACCACTGTTTTTTAAGGTTAGATTTCACCCTTATAATTTTTGTGAGCCTAACAGTGTAGAAGTCAAAACCAGTTCATTGAAATTTACATGATACATGAAATAGCTTTGCTGCTCTGGGCTGAGTTTCCATGCATAGGATAAACTCAGATGGTGCAGTTCATAAGTGTTTACATTTTTAAAAACAAACTTAATTTGAAGTATAACATACTTACAGAAGAGGGCACAGATCATAAGTTTTTATTTAGGCCAATGCATCATTTTAAAGTGAGCACCATTTAACCATTTCCCTGGCCAATATATGGAATATTATCAAGTCAAAAGCCTCTACCGTGCTCTTTCTGGGTCACTACTCCCACCCATCTTCTTGGGGTAACAATATTCTAACACCAACTGCTTTTGTTCAATGTCATGTTTCAGAGCTTTATCATTATTGTGTTTAGCAGTAAATTGTTCAGATCCATTGCTGTAGAATAATTTATTAATATATCCCAATTTATTTATTCATTCTACTGTTATATGATATTTGAATTATCCAGTTTGGGCTTATTATGAACAATGTACCTTGGAATAATATTGTATATGACTTTCAAAGGGTACATTCATGCATTTCTCTTGGATATATATTCAAAAGTGGATTCACTCTTCTATAGGTTTATGTATGTCAAGTATATGCAATAAAAATATTTTTTGGCTTGTCTTTCACTATTTAAATGTTGCCTTTCAATAAACACAATGTCTACTATTTTAAATTAAACTTTTTGCTAAATCAATAGATTTTTTAAAGAACATTTTAAGGTTTATAGAAAAGGTGAGTAGAAAGCACAAAGAGTTCCCATTCATGATCTAATTTAATGTAGTCCAATTTAGCAATATTTGTCTTCATCTTTAACGCTTTATGTGCTCTGTTTAAGAAATATTTGCCTCGTCCAAATTCAGATTACATTTAGCTATATCAACCAGACATTTTGTTTTATCTTTTGCATCTGGATCTATAATCTACATAAAATTTTTAGCACTATACATTTTCCCATTGATCTGCAAGGTCACTATTGCCGTCAGTCAGGTATCCATATATGTATATCTATTTCTGAATTCTATTCTTATTCATTTAACAATTCAGCAACCCTTGCTTTATTGCAACACTGTTTTAATTACTTGTATCTTAGTAAGTCTTGGTGCACAATTGTTTATGTATTTCAATTTTATTCTTATTTTATTTAGATTGTTTCTTGATTCTTAAAACCTCACTACCTTGTGTTGTGGGGTAACATTCTCCTTGCTCTCCCTTGCCCCTTTCTGAAATTTCTAAACACAAAGAAACATAGATAACTTGATGCATTGAGTATAATGACATATGTTTATACATCATCTTCCTTATATTGCTCCTTCCACTGTTGAGAGTTACCCATAGTTGTTTATTTATTAAATCTCTTTCATTCTTATTTATGAATTTGCCCTTTACTTCAGTCTCTGCCATGATCATTATAGAAAGTCATCTATGTTAGAGTTTGAGCTGTTTCTCCCCCAAATTCATATGTTGAAGTTCAACCCCCCATTACCTCAGAATGTGACCTTATTTGGAAATAGTGTCATTGCAAATCTAATTGTTTAAGATGAAGTCCTACTGAAGTAGACAGTCGCATAAGTGAACTCATGTGAACATCAGGGCAGAGATCAAGCTGATGCATCTACAATCCAAGCACTTCCAAAAAATGCTAGTAAACCACTAGGAGCTGGGTGATAGACTTTGAACAGAATCTTCCTCACAGCCTCGGAAGGAACCAATACAGCCAACACTCTGTCTCGGGCTTCTATCCTCCAGAACTCTGAAAAAATAAATTTCTGTTGTTTAAACTACCTGGTCTATGGTACTTTGTTATGACGTCCCTAACAAACTAAAATAATCTGCAAGGCTGACATGTCCAAAACTGGATTCTCAGTTCATCAGTCTCCTTGTTAGCAATCAACTTCTGTGTTTTTAATTATTCATTCACATTGTTACCAATGAGAGCATTACATTATGTTCCTCCAGAATGATTAATTCAAAGATCTGACTTTTGGCAAAATGCCCTTTCATGATATGTGTGTTTTTCCAAAGTAAATCATAAATGCTACCCACTAACTACCTTGTTTCCAATCATCCTTTCGTTTCCTTGCTTAGATGTTTATGATTCTATGATTCTAATAAAATATTTATGATTCTAATAAAATATTATCAGTACCCTATATCAATACCACCTCAGTGTGTTGCACCTGTGTGGCAAACATCCAGTGCTGGAAAAAAATTCAGAAAGCTGTTATTTTCCTTCCAATATGAGAGTAACCAAGTGCTGTAAATCTAACTACAACACAGGGGATCAAAAGAATAGAGCAGAGAAAATAAATGGTATTAAAAATCCAAATATACTAGTAATTTTACTAAATATCAATAAAACTAAACTTATTTGTTTAAATACAGAGATATCTATATTAGAATTTGTTTTAATTAAGAAAATTCACTTTTACTGTCTTTACAAATAATATGCTTAAACCAAAATGAGACATCTTGAATCAAAGAATGGAAAATAAAATATCAAGCAAATAATAACTAAAATTGAACCAAGTGCATATATATTAATATCAATTAAAATTAATAGAAATGTTTGAAGGACCAAAATGGTGACATAGGAGGCTCCTGAACTTCCCTCTTCCCACAGACACAACAAATATACAACTACACACAGAGTAATTCTCTCTGAGATAAATCCAGAAACTAGCTAAGTGACTACTATGTATAAAGCAAATGAGAAAATACCCACATCAAACATGTAGGAAAGGCTAAGTTATACTCTTACTGTAAACCTCCTTCCTCTTACAGCATCATACACTGTTAACTGAAGAAGAGCGCACAACCTAAAAGTTACAAGTTATGTTTTATTCGGAGACCTTGCTGAGGGCTACAGCCCAGGAGACAGTATCTCATATAACTCTGAGGAACTCTCTGCACACTCAGGAGGAAATTCTCAACTGCCAGCTTCTCCATGAAGAACATGGATTTCATATATAGTGCCTCAACTTTCAAGTCTCTCATTGCGGGGCAGATGCCCAAACACCTAGCTCTGAAAGCCAACGGTGCTTGCATCCACGAGTCCTGCAGGACTATAGCAAACAACAAAGCAGTTCCTAAGGGGTGCAGGAGTGCTTACTTTGACTATACCCCTAGGGCTCAGTGTTGAGGGAACAGGCAAAAACACTCATCTCAGTCTCCCAGGCAGAGGTTTGACGGCATACTTTACAAGCTGCTGCATGAGGGTTCCTTTTTTATTTAGCATTTATTCTCCTTGGAGCTTGGGAGCTAGGAATACTCTCTAGCTAGTCTAGGGGCAAGCTGTGATCCTCCCTGGATCCTGAGGGAGCTTTGGGTACTTGACCACCTTCTTCCCCCAGCTCACTCCAACAATGAAGCAAAGCAGCCAGTATCTCTCTTGAAGAAGCTTATATAGTTAAATTTAGAATACTCTAGTATTATAATAGTGGTGGACAATCACTTATAACTCTAGTATGAAAGTTAAAAGATAAAGGTAATAAAAATAACTATAACTACAGGTCTTTGTTAATAGATAAATAATATAAAAATATGTAAATTGTGCCATCAAAAACATAAACTATGGGGGAGGTTATAAAAATGTAGAGTTTTTGTATGTGTTCAAGGTAAGTTCTTATCAGCTTAAAATAGACTGTTATAACTATAAGACATTTTATGTAAGCCTCATGGTAACCACAAAGCAAAATCCTATAGTAGACACAAAAAAGGTAAAGAGAAAGGAATCAAAGCATTCCACTACAGAAAATCATCAAGTCACCAAGGAAGAGAACAAGAGAAGGAGGAAGGAGCAAAGGAATTATAAAACATCCAGAAAACAATTAACCAAATGGCAATATTAAATCTATACTTATCAATAATTACCTTAAATGTAAATGGACTACAAAAGACATAGAGTGGCTGAATGGATTAATAAAATGATTCAACATAATGCTGCCTACAAGACACTCATTTTAGCTTCAAGGACACACATAGACTGAAAGGGAAGGGATGGAAAAACATAATCCATGCAAATGGAAACCAATAAAAACAGGGGTAATTATACTTATATCAGATAAAATAGACTTTAAGCCAAAAACTGTAATAAGAGACAAAGAAGGCCATTTTAAAATGATAAAGAGGTCAATTCACTTAGAGGATCTAACAGTTGTAAATATCTATGCACCCAACATCAGAATACTAGCTAACCATATAGAGCAAATATTAACAAATCAGAAGGGAGGAATAGATAGCAACAAAATAAAGGTAGAGGACTTCCACACCCCACTAGAAAACAGTATGGAGGTTCCTCAAAATTTTAAAAATGGAATTGCCATATGATCCAGCAATCTTACTTCTGGGTATACCTCTTTGGAAAAGAAATTACTGTCTCAGAGATATGTGTATTCTTATGTTTATTGTGTTGTTATTCACAATAGCCAATAGTTGTATGAAAACAACTTAGTGTTTGTCCTTGGAAAAATGGATGAAGAAAATGTAGTACACACACACACACACATTGGAATATTACTCAGCCTTAAGAAAGAAGGAAATTCTGACATTTGTGACATCATGGACGAACCTGGAGGACATTATGTTAAGGAAACAATCCAGCCAGAGAAAAACAAATACTGCATAATATCACTTATGTATAGAACCTAAAAATTGTTTTTGTTTTAACATATAGATACAGAAAGCAGTATGGTAGTTGCCAAGGACTGAGGGATGGAATAAATAAGGATAGGTTGGTAAAAGGGTACAAACTTTTAGTTATAAGAAGAACACAGTATGAAGATCTAATGTTTAACATGGTGACTATAGTTGATAATACTCATTTGTACAACTGAAATTTGATAATAGAGTAGAACTTAAGTGTTATCACCAAAAAAAAAAAAAAAAGTAAATATGCAAGGTGATGGATATGTCAATTAACTCAATGGTGGGGATCCTCTCACAATGTATATGTATGTCAAATCATTATGCTGAACACATTAAATATATTACCATTTTATTTATAAATTATACCTCAATAAAGCTGAAAAAAAGTTAATGGAAAAAAGATATTATATAATGAAAAATAATCTATCAAAAATATAATAATCATTGACTGGCTTTCACATATGCATAAAAACTATATATTATATACACATATATTTATATGTATGTATATTTATATATGTACAATAAGAATATTAATCTTTTATGAAGCACCTATTGTATTCCAGGCACTATATAACCCCATTGCATTTATGTAATCTACTTAACAAACTTTATTCTAGGTACTCTTATTACTTTCCTTTTATCCCCCAGGAAACTCAGGGATAGGAAACTTAAGTAACCTGCCTGAGATCACACAATTGGCAAGTGGTAGAGCCATTCTGTGAACCCAGGCAGTCTAACTCCAGTGTCCTTAGATATTGGTTTAAGTAAACTTAGCATGTAATACATAATATCAACATATAAAAAGGAAAAACAATGAAATAGTCACAGGAAGAAATTTAGTGGGATATTTTAGGAAAAAAATGTTTCTGAAATCAATAGCTCAAACAGGCAAGAATATTAAAGAGATAAATTTAGGAGCAGCACACTTAATAAGACTGTTTTAATAGAATTATGCACAAACATGAATCCAATCAATAGTAAAGAGCTATACTTTTCAAGGATATTTAAATATTGCAAAAATTGGTTATTCCATGGAAAAAATAGCATAGACCCTATTTTCTGAATATGATATTAAAAATTAGAAATAAAAGAATAAATATAGCCCAAATATTTCACAAATTGGCAAACAAAATCACACTTTAAATTATAAATAGTGTTTTTAAATTGCAATAAAATTATGAACATTTATAAGTAAATTTTAAAATATCACAGTGTGAGATGCAGCTAGACAGGCAATTAGATGAATATTTATGTCATAATTACTTTTATTGGAATACAAAGAAAATTTTAAAATAAGTGAGAAAATCATTTAACCCAAGAATTTTGAACAAGAGCGAAACAATGCTCAAACTATGTAGAAATTTGAAACTTCAATAAAAACAGGATTTTATGGAAAACCCAGGCCAAAAGACATATACAAATGGTAAAAATTATATTAAAAAATACCAGTGGAAATACTAATAAATATACCACTTTATGTCTCAATGATCAAGAAGAAAAATGAATACAAATAACAAGTATTAGAAATGTTTTTAAAGATATATCTGTAGATGAATAGTTATAAATATCATAAGAAAATATTATGAATAATGATATGACATTTAAAAACAAATAAAAGAAATATCTTAGAATACTAGTATTTAAAATTATTCAAATATGACTAGAACCCTGAACATACCAATAGCCATTAAAAATATTGATACAAATCAATAAAAGTAAAAATAAACAATGATGTTTCAACATTTGAAAACGTTAACACTGAAAAAGTCTAAGTGACAACATTGTGACTTAACTCAGATTGCTGGATCCTTTCCCTAAATTCAATTCTGAAAAAGATAAGGTAGAATAAAGTATGGATTTTAGGACTGTCATACCCAGTATTAGAAACCGTTAGAGGAACTAAGGCTCTTTTGAACTGATGTGGGTGGATGCCAATGGAATTTTAGTGGGCAGGTAGTTTGGGAAAAAATTCAGTTTTTCTCTTGATACTTTTCTTTCATTCTGTTGCATTTAGCATGCCAATTCTCTAGTTGTTTAGATGCAATAGTACAGTTAGATATAATTGATTTAGATGTATTCAATTTTAAATGTTGAAAACTAAAATTACACGTTTTTCAAGTAAAATAAATGTCATTAAATATATGAAATATATATTGAAAATTTAAATAGTCTTCTACATACAATCAGACATACACAAATATATTTGTGTGCATATACACAGAATATATATATATATAATATATAAATATATATAATATTATATAATATTATGTTTTATATATAATTGTTGGAAGTAAAAATGTTGCATGTGAATGCTAATCGACAAAAGTACTACAGAGATTTCTATTCAGAAAAAGGAGTACATTAGATTTCTATGCAGAAAAAGGAGTACACTAGATTTGGCTGTAACACATCTTTAACTTTATTGATAATGTTTTATATCTGAAGCTAAATGGTGCCTACACAGGTGATTTCTTATCATTCTTTATATTTTTAATATTTTAAATATTTACTAATAGTTTAAGAACATCAGAATACAGTTGTCATAAGAACACATTTGTTTTGAATTAATTTGACTCATTTTTTAGAGGCAGATTTTGCATTCTGTGTAAGATCTGATCAATCAATCTTTTCAGCAGCTAAGCAAACTTTATTATGCCCCAGTACTGGGAGAGAGAAGGGTCCCATTTGCCTAATTCGGGGCCACTTATGCTATCTCTCTGGTTTAATTTACATGGTACATCATTTATTATCACATAAATAAACTACCTACTGATGTTCTGAGCATTTTAGTTCAGGACAGATGGCTTTAGGGTCAGTAAATTTAACAGAAATAGACTATGCAACACTTTTGCTCAGCAGTTCTTAATGTGCTCTTATACACCCTGCAGAACAATGGATGTGAGTCTCAGGCCAGCTCATATGGATAAAGGATAACATGGGCAGCCAAGAATATAAGATCATGTTAACTTGAATGGTTGTTTGTAAACATTAATGTCCCTATCAACTTGATTAGGGCTTAAATATGTATAGTACGAATTATATACATGTGTATATATATGTATGAGGGGTTTTATATATGTTATATAATATATATTATAAATATATAATCACACATAATATATAATATACTACATTGCATATAGTATCTTTAATATTATATATTGCATTTAAAATCACATACTATAAAATATTTTATTATAACTATTATAAAATATTTTATTATAATTATAATTATAATAAAATAAACTTAAATATCTTCTCCCAGGTTGTGGCTTGCTTTTTCACTGCCTTCGTGGTGGCCTCTGATGATAAAAAGTTTTTAATTCTAAAAATGTCCAATTTATCAGTTACTTCTTTTATGTTTAGTACAAATTATAACCTACTTAAGATTTCTTTGCTATCTTCAGTTCATGAAAATATTTTCCTGCATTTCTCCTAAAAACTTGAGGTTTTTTTTTTTTTTTTTTGTATATTGTGTATTGTTTCATTTAGGGTTTCCAGAGTGTTGAATTCAGGGCTGGATAGCTAGGGTATTCTCAGCCAGGAAGGCTTGGCTTTGCTAAGCAGACTCCCTTCCTTCAGGAGACTAGCACCCTCCAGGAGGTTGCCTGACTATGTACTCACAACACATGTAGAAAACCAGGCAAAAATGTTTGTGAAAAATGACAATATAGAGGAAGAAAGACAGGATGTAGGCAGATGTCAACTGAAGCCATTAAGGTACTCATTCTACCATAGTCAACTCTGACTGTAATTATTCACTTTTTCTCCCAAATTCAATACAAAATATTTTAAAATTTATTATCTTCTAAGGTACTCAAATAAATTATCCAATCATAGTATTAGGCTCAAAGACCTGACTATCTGAACAGGTCAAGATGGGTCTCCTTAGAAGATACTCTTTCTGATCTATAAAATTAAAAGATAAGTCATCTGCTTTCCACAAAACTATTATGCAGTGGTTTTATGATTTACATCCTATAGACATTACCATTCACAAAGGGAAAGAAATGGACCTATATAACACTAGTCTGAGCAGTTCTGAGTCTAGCTACATTAAGGTTGCCAGGTTCCACTACTCTGGGGTTGGGTAATGTTTCTTGATTGAAGCTCCAGTTCTGTTCCTAGGAGTGTCTCCACAGTCCATTGCTCACCATGGTTCTTGGTCGGCCCTCTGAGACTCATTCCTGTTCTATCAGAAGTGATTGTTTCAAGGGTGTATCCATATGTCAAAGCTTATCAAATTGTATAATTTAAATATGTCCAGTGTGTTGTATCTCCAATGTATATCAATAAAGAAAATAATTAGGTATTAGTGAAAAAAATAAGTGAACCAGCACAATAATATGCATGAATCATGGAAATATAGTGAAGTCTGTAAAGACGCAAGTCTCAAAGCACCACATACTCCATATACAGTTATTGTAAAACTTAAAAAAACAAACAAAACTAAGAAAAGCATTACTGGTCATGTTTTGTTTTTAATTTACTGTTCACAGTTGTGCATTTTTTTTACTTTAATAATTACTTATAGCTGCTTACATTTTTGCACATATCAACTATTATTATTCAAATGATAATAAGAAATAATAAAATATGCAAGTAAATCAATAATATAGAGCAAATTGTAATATTCAATAATTACTATCATCAATTGGTTGTTCTTGGACGTTAAGAAAGAAAGATATATGCCTCAAAGTGTTACTGGTGATGATGGTACTATATCATCATACATAAACCAAATTCCTAAGAGGTTGTATATTTTTTTGAAAATTGTATCTTAACACATTATGCTAATGCCATCTTATTGGTTTGTTTATATTAGGATATATCCGTCTTAAATATACAACATTGTAAACTGTAAAAGTTCTTTTTGATTTGAAGTGCTTGAATTTGCTAGCAAAAATATTTATATTCTACATATTTTTATTCTCAGGGATGCTTGTGTTATCTCATTGAAGCACCTTGAATATAAGATATATTAAAGATATAATAAGAATCGATAAGTAACAATTAACTGTTAATAGTCTTTTCAAGACTTAATAGTGTAAAACAGTGAATTAATCTGTTCATATTAATTCAAAAATGCTACCATTATGGTAGGAAATTTCTTTACTTTTAATATAAAGATGGAATCACCATGATAAATTATTTAAGTCTATTCCAATTTTAAGTATTTCAATAAAGAACATTATTTGTATGGTATACAGCAGGATAGAAACATCTGGTGTTTATGCATTTTCTGCTAAATCACAGATGACTAATTATTTTCCATGTGTCAGGAAAAGAATTGATTAATCATCCATTCTTGTTAGTCTAATGTTCTGCAACTAAGATCTGTTCTTCTAAGTCTTTGTCTCTTTTGTACATTTTGTGGTCAGTCTTAACTGCAAAGATATTTATTTCCATATTTTTCAAAATTGTTTTTCGAATATTCTTGCATCTAGATTCTTCTAGAGCTTTAGCTTCAAGGTGAATTTTAAAATATAATCAGACAAGCTCATAGAAAGTCTTTTGTGATTTTGACTATTTGAACATTGATTGATTTGGAGAGACTAGATCTCTCCATTGCTCCACTGCTCTTTCCCCATGTTAAAAATATCTGCTAACTTATTTATGGCTTTATATGTGTTTCAGTAACATTTTATAGTTTACATTGTGTAGCTTTTATACATTTTTTGCTATTTTTATAGGGTTTTAATGCAATTTTTAACTAAATTATATGTATAAAGAAATTATTAATTATTATATATTGATTATTGTATAACCTCTAATTGGTGTTGATGATACCTGAATCAGGGTGAGAAAAAACTTAAAACTGAAATACATAAACAAATTTGTAACAACTGCTTAATAAGAAACTAGCTTTTTAAGGCTATTTTACTCCCAATCTATTTTATAGTGCTTTTCAAAGAATTTGGAAGAAGCAGGGTTTTCCTAATGACCTTCCTTTCCCCTTCCTCATTCAGAATAACTCACGTTGCATTTTGCATTTCAATAATACTTATTATAGGACTGTTGCTGTTGTTGTTTACAATATGTTTTATAAAATTAATTCTCAGAGAGCAAAGGCAAATGTTTTGGAAAACAGTGAGCAAAGACATTTCTTGCAAAGAGCAGAATCAGATATGGCAGATGTGTTCACTAAGGAAATTCCTCCAACGTCAAAGTATGAAGATTTCACAGTCCCTGCCTTGGGGCGGGGGGTGTTTATAATTGCTTGAGACCATTGACTGTCTGGTGTTACACATTTTGTATAATAATCATTGGAAATAATCATTGTAGCTACCTTATTTTCTTTTTTGTTTATAAGTAATCAGACCACAAGGAGCCACATCTAGACCAGATAGAAGACTCAGAGGTCCTGGATGCTGAACTGGGCACAGTTACTGTGTAGAATGGGATGGACTCCCTTGGGGAAGTATATGTGCATATAAGGGTGGTTGGTGGACACTGTGGTGAAGGTACTTAATCCCTTTATAATAATTTCACTTTCTTCCACTATTAAAATGATTAATACATTTTAGTTGGGCACTTCTCTCAGCTAAAGACTGCATTTTCTTTACTTTTTTCTTATTGTATATACAAATTTATTATTTGTTATATGTATACATTCTTAAATAGTAACCACAATCAAGCTAGTTAGGATATCTGTCACCTCACAAAGATACATTTGTGTGTGTGTGTGTGTGTGTGTGTGTGTGGCAAGAACACATAGGATCTACTTTCTATCAAATTTCAAGTGCAGGTTACAGTAATGTTACCTATAGTCACCATGTTATATACATTAGATCTCCTGAACATACTCATCTTACATAACTCAAATGTGTAGCCCTTGACTAACATCTTTCTATTTCTCAAGTTCCTAGACCCTGGTAAGCACCACACTGCCCTCCTCTTCTGTGGCTATAACTATTTCAGGTTCCACATGTGAGATCATACAGTATTTGTCATTCTGTTCTGGCTTATTTCAATTAACATAATGTCCTCCAGGACCATCCATGTTGTCACAAATCGCAGGATTTCCTTCTTTTTTAATGCTGAATAGTATTCCATTGTATGCATATACCTCATTTGGTTTATCCATCTCCTGATGGACAGTTAGGTTGTTTCCATGTCTTCACTATTGTGAATAATGCTGCAATGAACATAAGAACGTAGCTAGGTATCTCTTCAGGATCTTGATTTAAGTTACTTTGGATAAATATCCAGAAATGGGATTGCTAGATCCCATGATATGATAATATTGTATTTAAATTTTTCGAAAAATCTCCCTACTGTTTCCCACAGTGGTTGAATAGTATTCTGTTGTATGTAAAAACATCATATCTTCTTTATCCATTCACCTATTTATGGGCACTTAGGTTGCTTCCATATCTTGGCTACTGTAGAAAATGCTGCAACATAGATGTGCATATATCTTTTTGAGTTAATGTTTTTCTATTTTTCAGATAAATTGCCAGAAGTGGAATTGCTGGATCATATGGAAGTTCTACTTTTAATCATTTGAGGAACTTCCATAATATTTTCCATTTTGACTGCAGCAATTTACGTTACTACCAACAGTGCAGAAGAGTTCCCTTTTCTCCACATCCTCATCAACACTTGTTATGGTTTGTTTTTCTAAAGAAGGCTGTCCTAATAAGTGTGAGGTGATATTTCATTGTGCTTTTCATTCTTGTTTCCCTGAAGATTATTGAAGTTGACAAGCTTTGCATATATCTATTGGTCATTTGCTTAGTTATTTTTTGGAAAAAATGTCTATTCAAATATGTTGCCCATTTTTATTCCAGTTACTTATTATTTGTTATTGAGTTGCATGAGTTCCTTATATATTTTGGATATTAACCTTTTATCAGATTTATGGTTTGCAAATATTTTCTCCATTTCATAAGTAGGTTGTGTTTTATCTCCTTTGCTGTGCAGAAGCTTTTTAATTTTTTTTAACATCTTTATTGGAGTATAATTGCTTTACAATGGTGTGTTAGTATCTGCTTTATAACAAAGTGAATCAGCTATACACATACATGTATCTCCATATCTCTTACCTCTTAGGTCTCCCTCCCTCTCACCCTCGCTATCCCAACCCCCTAGGGGGTCATAAAGCACTGAGCTGATCTCCCTGTTCTATGTGGTTTCTTCCCACTAGCTATTTTACATTTGGTAGTGTATATATATACCCATGCTTCTCTCTCACTTTGTCCCAGATTACCCTTCCCCCTCCCCATGTCCTCAAGTCCATTCTCTGGTAGGTATGCGTCTTTATTCTTGCCTTGCCCCTAGGTTCCTCATGACCATATTTTTATTTTAGATGTCATACATATATGTTAGCATATGGTAAATGACTTTCTCTTTCTGACTTACTTCACTCTGTATGACAGACTATATGTCCATCCATCTCACTACAAATAAATCAATTTTGTATCTTTTTATGGCTGAGTAATATTCTATTGTATATATGTACCACATCTTCTTTATCCATTCATCTGTCGATGGACACTTAGGTTGCTTCCATGTCCTCACTAATGTAAATAGAGCTGCAATGAACATTGTGGTACATGACTCTTTTTGAATTATGGTTTTCTCAGGATATATGCCTAGTAGTGAGATTGCTGGGTCATATGGTAATTCTATTTTTAGTTTCTTAAAGAACCTCCATACTGTTCTCCATAGTGGCTGTATCAACTTAAATTCCCACCAACAGTGCAAAAGGGTTCCCTTTTCTCCACTCTCTCTCCAGCATTTACTGTTTGTATATTTTTTTGATGATGACCATTCTGACCAGTGTGAGGTGATATCTCATTGTAGTTTTTTTTTTTTTTTTTTTTTTTTGTGGTACATGGATCTCTCACTTTTGTGGCCTCTCCCATTGCAGAGCACAGGCTCCAGACGCACAGGCTCAGTGACCATGGCTTATGGGCCTAGCCGCTCCGTGGCATGTGAGATCTTCCTGGACCAGGGCATGAACCCGTGTCCCTGCATCGGCAGGTGTACTCTCAACTGCTGCACCACCAGGGAAGCCTAAATGTAGTTTTGATTTGCATTTCTCTAATGATTAAAGATGTTAAACATTCTTTCATGCGTTTGTTGGTAATCTGTATATCTTCTTTGGAAGAAATGTCTATTTAGGTATTCTGTCCTTCTTTGGAGAAATGCCTATTTATGTCTTCTGCCCAGTTTTGGATTAGGTTGTTTGTTTTTTTGATACCGAGCTGCATGATCTGCTTGTATATTTTGGAGATTAATCCTTTGTCAGTTACATCACAAAGAAAGAAAACTCTAGGCCAATATCACTGATGAACATAGATGTAAAAATCCTCAACAAAATACTAGCAAACAAAATCCAACAACACATTAAAAGGATCATACACCATGATCACGTGGAATCTATCTCAGGAATTCTTCAAGGATTCTTCAATATACAAAAATCAATCAATGTGATACACTATATTAACAAATTGAAGGAGAAAAACCATATGATCATCTCAATAGATGCAATCTTTCAACAAAATTCAACACCCATTTGTGATGAAAACCCCCCAGAAAGTAGGCATAGAGAGAAACTTCCTCAACATAGTAAAGCCATATATGACAAACACACAGCCAACATCGTTCTCAGTGGTGAAAAACTGAAAACATTTCACTAAAATCAGGAACAAGAAAAGGCTGCCCACTCTCACCACTATTATTCAATATAGTTTTGGAAGTTTTAGCCACAGCAATCCGAGAAGAAAAAGAAATAAAGAAATCCAAATGGGAAAAGAAGAAGTAAAGCTGTTACTGTTTGCAGATGACATGATACCATACATAGGGAATCCTAAAGATGCTCCCAGAAAACTACTAGAGCTACTCAATGAATTTGGTAAAGTAGCAGGATGCAAAATTAATGAACAAAAATCTCTTGCATTTCTATACACTAATGATGAGAAATCTGAAAGTGAAATTAAGAAAACACTCCTATTTAACATTGCAACAAAAAAATTAAAATACCTAGGAACAGATCTACCTAAGGAGACAAAATACCTGTATGAAGAAAATTATAAGACGCTGATGAAAGAAATTAAAGATGATACAAATAGATGGAGAGATATATCGTGTTCTTGGATTGGAAGAATCAACATTGTGAAAATGACTCTACTACCCAAAGCAATCTACAGATTCAATGCAACCCTATCAAACCATCACTGGCATTTTTGACAGAACTAGAACAAAATGTTTCACAATTTGTAGAGAAACACAAAATACCCTGATTATCCAAATAAATCTTGAGAAAGAAAAAAGGAGCTGGAAGAATCAGACTTCCTGACTTCAGACTATGCTACAAAGCTACAGTAATCAAAACAATATGGTACTGACACAAAAACAGGAATATAGATAAATGGAACAGGATAGAAAACCCAGAGATAATCCCACACACATATGATAACCTTATATATGTTAAAGGAGGTAAGAATATACAATGGAGAATAGACAGCCTCTTCAATAAGTGGTGCTGTGAAAACTGGACAGCTACAAGTAAAAGAATGAAATTAGAACACTCCCTAACACCATACACAAAAATGAACTCAAAATGTATTAAAGACCTAAATGTAAGGTCAGACACTATCAAACTCTTAGAGGAACACTTAGGCAGAACACTCTGTGACATAAATCACTGCAAGAGCCCTTTTGACCCACCTCCTAGAGAAATGGAAATAAAATCCCAAATAAACAAATGAGACCTAATGAAAGTTAAAAGCTTTTGCACAGTGAAGGAAACCATAAACAAGATGAAAGGACAACCCTCAGAATGGGAGAAATATTTTTAAAAGCGTTTAATTTGATGCAGTCCAACTTGTTTATTTTTGTTTTTACTGCCTTTACTTTTGGGGTCATATCCAAACATGTTTTGGCAATACTAATATCAAGGAGCTTTTTCTTCATATTTTCTTCGAAGAGTTTTACAGTTTCAGTTCTTACTTTTAAGTCTTTAATCCATTTTGAATTGATTGATCTTCCAATTGATCAATCCAGTTGATGACTGATCTTCCAGTTGATGTATGGTATAAGATAAAGATCCAATTTTCTTCCTTTCTCTCTTTCTTTCTTTCTTTCTTGTTCTTCTTCTTTTTTTTTTTTTTTTGACATGTGGATATCAAGTTTTCTCAGTACCAGTCATTGAAGAGGCTATCTTTTCCTCACTGTGTACACTGGTTAGTTGATAGTATAGGCATGGGAATGGTGCATTTTCAAATCTCCCTTGCAGCTAGGTAAGGCATTATGACTAAGTTCTGATTTTGGGCTATGAGAGAAATTTGTGTAGGTGATTCCTGATTCATGCTTATGAGAAGAGTTGTGTCAAACTTTCCCTTCTTAATTCCTTTCCATTATCTGAAATGTACAAGATATGCTTAAGTTATAACACACATATTCGACCATGATATATGGAAACCAAACCTTGAAGATGGCTTGAGCAAAAGGATTAAAAGACACTGGATTCTCAATATCACAAAACTGCCATTCTAGACATTAACAACATCATTAGGTAGTTACTTGAGAGAGAAAAAATGTCTATGTTGCTTAAACAAATATTTCTCCTAGAACAACTAAATCTGTATACAAGCAGATTTTAGTTTATATTCATTTAATTTTATCTTTCACTACAACTTTAAAACCATCTATAGATACATATTTAACTTAGATACAAATATGAGTCCTTAAGTCACAGATTCAAAACATCAACACACTTAAACCAAGGTTTTTTAATTGTTTAGTTATGAGATATAGTCAATTCACTGCTCCCTTGAATACTAATAATAGTAATATATTTAAAATTAATATGTTTAGTGAAATAAAAGTTATACTATTGATACATGTTTGAAATTACAATGTTTTTTAATCTTCATTTTGTCTTTTATAATTTCAATTTTTATGTATACTTTTCATTCAAAAAATAAGTACATATTATATATTCTATAACTAAATTTCGGATGTTTAAAAAAAATAACTCTTTGGTTGGGTGCATTTTTCAACCCATGGTGAAACTTAGGTGCTAACACTTTAGTAGGTAGCAAGATATCAGGGAATCAGGAGAGAAGATGATTTTGAAGCAGGAAAGAAAAGAGCAAATATTTAAGGGAGTGCATTACTAAACTGGTCACAGCCTCAGAAGTAGGTTAGCTGGTGCTTGATCTAACAGGAAGTCTTCAGAGAGGCAAAGGAAACTACTTCATCTCCAAATAGTTGGCCAAAGGAGAGAAAGGGATATAATCTGCACACCAGTCTCATTTTCCTTTAAACAAAGTAGTTTTATCAAGTATCAGCTGTGCTCCTCTTCCAGAGGTAGTGCCAAGCACTACATGGCTCCTTAGAGGAACACTTGTTACCAGAAATAAGCACAGCTCACAGGGAACGGGAAGGAAATGGGTTAGTCTGTGACAAGTGTGGTGACTCAGCAGTCCTTGCTGAGGCTTGCACCTCAGCAACAGAGAAGCCATGTGCCAAGGTGAGAGGAGTTGAAATGGCAGTGGGGTGGAGGGGAGCAAAGTTCTGTGTATTAATATCTGGCAAATGTCTTAAGGGGCTTGTTTAACATAATAGATAATACAAATGATTCACTCTCTACCATGAAGTTGTCAACAAAGCTCTATGGAGCATTTATCCAAAGATTTTCTTGCTTGGAAAATGCATTTAGTGCCCAGCAATCTTCCTGGTGTGTCCACAGTAACATTAAGCAGAAGACCTTTGAGAATGGTTCAAAATGGCAGAGTAGAAAGACATGCACTCATGCCCTTTGCAAGAGCACAGGAATCACAAATAACTGCTGAACAATCATTGAGAGGAAGACACTGGAACTCACGAAAAAAGATACTCCACATCCAAAGACAAAGGAGAAGTCACAATGAGACAGTAAGAGGGGCACAATCACAATAAAATCAAATCCCATAACTGCTGGGTGGGTGACTCACAAACTGGAGAACACCTATACTAGAGAAGTCCACCCATTGGATTGAAGGTTTTGAGCCCGACGTCAGGCTTCCCAACCTGGGGGTCAAACAATGGGAGGAGGAATTCCTAGAGAATCAGAATTTGAAGGGTAGCGGGATTTGATTGCAGGTCTTCAACAGGACTGGGAGAAACAGAGATTCCACTCTTTCTTGGAGGGCACACTCAAAGTAGTGTGTGCATCAGGACCCAAGGGAAGGAGCAGTGAGCTCACAGGAGACTGAACAAGACCTACATGCTAGTGTTGGAGGGTCTCCTGCAGAGGAGAGGGGGCTGGCTGTCTCTCACCGTGAGGACTAGGACACTGGCTGCAGAAGTTTTGCGAAGTACTCCTTGGTGTGAGCCCTCCCACAATCTGCCATTAGTCCCACCAAAGAGCTGGGTAGGCTCCAGTGTTGGGTCACCAGAGGCCAAACAACCAACAGGGAGAGTGCTCACCCCACCCATCAGCAGACAAGGGGATTAAAGTTTTACTGAGCTCTGCCCACCAGAACAACACCCAGCTCTACCCACCACCAGTCACTCCCATTAGGAAACTTGCACAAGCCTCTTAGAGAGCCTCATACACCAGAGTGCAAACAGCAGAAGCAAGAAGAACTACAATCCTGCAGCCTGTGGAACAAAAACATTCACAGGAACATTGAAAGTATGAAAAGGCAGAGGGCTATGTACCAGATGAAAGAACAAGATAAAACCCCAGAAAAACAACTAAGTGAAGTGGAGAGAGATAATCTTCCAGAAAAAAATAATTCAGAATAACAATAGTGAAGATGATACAGGACTTTGGAAAAAGAATGGAGGGAAAGACCAAGAAGATGCAAGAAATGGTGAACAAAGACCTGGAAGAATTAAAGAACAAACAATCAGAGATGAATAATACAATAACTGAAATGAAAAATACACTAGAATTAATCAATAGCAGATAACATATGCAGAAGAACAGATAAGTGTCCTGGAACACAGAATGGTGCAATTCACTGCCACAGAACAGAAAAAAGAAAGAAAAGAAAGAAAAGAAGACAGCCTAAGAGATCTCTGGAACAACATTGAATGCAACAACATTCACATTATAGGGGTCACAGAAGGAGAAGAGAGAGAGAAAGGACCCAAGAAAATATGTGAAGAGATTATAATTGAAAACTTCCCTAAAATGGGAAGGGAAACAGCCACCAAAGTCCAGGAAGTGCAGAGATGCCAGGCAGGATAAACCCAAGGAGAAATACCCTGAGAAACATAGTAAACAAATTGGCAAAAATTAAAGACAAAGAAAAATTATTGAAAGCACCAAAGGAAAAGCGACAAATAACAAAAAAGGGAACCCACATAAGGTTAACAGCTGATTTCTCAGCAGAAACTCTACAAGCCAGAAGCGAGTGGCATGATATATTTAAAGTGATGAAGAGGAAGAACCCACAACCAAGATTACTGTACCTGGCAAGGATCTCATTAAGATTCGACAGAGAAATCAAAAGCTTTACGGACAAGCAAAAGCTAAGAGAATTCAACACCACCAAAATAGCTTTACAACAAATGCTAAGGAAACTTCACTAGGCAGGAAACACAAGAGAAGGAAAAAACCTAAAATAACAAACTCAAAACAGTTCAGAAAATGGTAATAGGAACATATATATCAATAACTACCTTATATGTAGATGGATTAAATGCTCTAACCAAAAGGCACAGACTGGCTGTATGGATACAAAAACAAGATCCATATATATGCTATCTACAAGAGACCCACCTCAGACCTAGGGACACATACAGATTGAAAGTGAGGGGCTGGAAAAACATATTCCATGCAAAAGGAAATCAAAAGAAAGCTGGAGTACCAATTCTCATATCAGACAAAAATAGACTTTAAAATAGAGACTATTACAAGAGTCAAAGAATGACACTATATATGATCAAGAGATCAATCTAAGAAGAAGATATAACAATTGTAAATATTTATGCACTCAACACAGGAGCACCTCAATATATAAGGCAAATGTTAACAGCCATAAAAGGGGAAACTGAGACTAACACAATCATAGTAGAAGACATTAACACCCCACTTTCACCAATGGACAGATCATGCAAAATGAAAATAAATAAGGAAACACAAGCTTTAAATGATACAATAAACAAGATGGACTTAATTGACAATTATAGAACATTCCATCCAAAAACAACAAAATACACATTCTTCTCAAGTGCTCATGGAACATTCTACAGGACAGATCATACCTTGGGTCACAAATCGAGCCTTGGTAAATTTAAGAAAATTGAAATTGTATCAAGTATCTTTTCTGAACACAACACTCTGAGACTACATATCAATTACAGGAAAAAAATCTGTAAAAAATACAAACACATGGAGGCTAAACACTACACTATATAAGAACAAAGAGATCACTGAAGAAATCAAACAGGAAATAAAAAAATACTTGGAAACAAATGACAATGAAAACATGGACACTCAAAACCTATGGGGTGTAGCCAAAGCAGTTCTAGGTGGAAGTTTATAGCAATACAGTCCTACCTTAAGACACAGGAAACATCTCAAAAAAATAAACTAGACTTATATCTAAAGCAATTAGAGAAAGAAGAACAAAAAGAAAACCCACAAAGTTAGTAGAAAGAAAGGCTTCACAGGCAAATTCTATCAAATATTTAGAGAAGAGCTAACACTTATCCTTCTCAAATTCTTCCAAAATATAACAGAGGGAAGAACACTGCCAAACTGATTCTACAAGGCCACCATCACCCTGATAACAAAACCAGAAAAAGATATCACAAAAAAAAGAAAACTACAGGCCAATGTCACCGATGAAGATACATGCAAAACTCCTCAACAAAATACTAGTGAATAGAATCCAAGAGCACACTGAAAGGATCATAAACCATGATCACGTGGGGTTTATCCCAGGAGTGGAAGCGTTCTTCAATACACTCAAATCTATCAATGTGATACACCATATTAACAAATTGAAGAATAAAAACCATGTGATCATCTTGATAGATGCAGAAAAAGATTTTAACAAAATTCAACACCAATTTACGAGAGAAAACCTCCAGAAAATATGCATACAGCATACATTTTTCAATTTAATAAAGACCAGGTATGACAAACCCACAGCCAACATAGTCCTCAATTGTCAAAGAATGAAACCATTTCCACTAAGATCAAGGACAAGAAAAAGTTGCCCGTACTCACCACAATTATTCTAAATAGTTTTGGAAGTTTTAGCCACAGCAATAAGAGAAGAAAAAGAAATAAAAGGAATCCAAATCAGAAAAGAAGAAGTAAAGCTCTCGCTGTTTGCAAATGACATGATACTATACATAGAGAATCTTAAAGATGCTCCCAGAAAACTACTAGAGCTAATCAATGAATTTGGTAAAGTAGCAGGATAACAAATTAATGCACAGAAATCTCTTGCATTCCTATACACTAATGATGAAAAATTTGAAAAAGAAATTAAGGAAATACTCCCATTTACCATTGCAACAAAAGAATGAAATACCTAGGAATAAATCTACCTAAGGAGACAAAAGACCTGTATGAAGAAAATTATGACACTGGTGAAAGAAATTAAAGATGATACAAACAAATGGAGAGATATACCATGGTCTTGGTTTGGAAGAATCAACTTTGTGAAAATGACTATATTACCCAAAGTAATCTACAGATTCAATGCAATCCCTATCAAACTACCACTGGCATTTTTCACAGAACTAGAGCTAAAAAATTCAAAATTTGTATGGAAACACAGAAGACTCCAAATAGCCAAAGCAATTTTGAGAAAGAAAAATGGAGCTGGAGGAATCAGGCTTCCAGACTCAGATTATACTACAAAGCTACATTAAACAAGACAGTATGGTACTGGCACAAAAACAGAAATATAGATCAATGGAACAGGATAGAAGGCTAAGAGATAAACCCATACACATATGGTCACCTTATTTTTGAAAGGAGGCAAGAATATAGAGTGGAGAAGGACAGCATCTTCAATGAGTGGTGCTGAGAAAACTGGACAGCTACAGGTTAAAAAATGAAATTAAAACATTCCCTAACACCATACACAAAAATAAACTCAAAATAGATTAAAGACCTAAATGTAAGGCCAGAAACTATAAAGCTCTTAGAGGAAAACATAGGCAGAACACTCTATTATATTAATCAGAGAAAGATCCTTTTTTGACCCACCTCCTAGAGAAATGGAAATAAAAACAAAAGTTAAAAAAAAAGGGAATTAATGAAACTTAAAAGGTTTTGCACAACAAAGGAAACCATTAAAAGGATGAAAAGAGAGTCCTCAGAAAGGGAGACAATATTTGCAAATGATGTAACTGACAAAGAATTAATCTCAAAAATTTATAAGCAGCTCATTCAGCTCAATAAATATCAAGAAAAACAAATAATGCAATCCAAAAAAAGGCAGAAGAACTAAGTAGACATTTCTCCAAAGAAGATATACAGATTGCCAACAAACACATGAAAGAATGCTCAGCATCACTAATCATTAGAGAAATGCAAATCAAAACTACAGTGAGGTATCACCTCACACCAGTCAGAATGGCCATCATCAAAACATCTACAAACAATAAATGCAGGAGAGGGAGTGGAGAAAATGGAACCCCCTTGCACTGTTGGTGTGGAAGTAAATTGATAGAGCCACTTTGGAGAACAGTATGTAGGTTCCTTAAAAAATTAAAAATAGAATGACCATATGACCCAGCAATCCCACTACTGTGCATATACATTGAGAAAACCATAATTCAAAAAGAGTCATGTACCACAATGTTCATTGAAACTCTATTTAAAATAGCTGGGACATGGAAGCAACCTAAGTGTCCATCAACAGAAGAATGGATAAAGAAGATGTGGCATATATATACAATGGAATATTACTCAGCCATAAAAAGAAGCAAAATTGAGTTATTTGTACTTATGTGGATGGACCTACAGTTTGTCATACAGAGTGAAGTAAGTCAGAAGGAGACCAATACCTTACTGTAACACATATATATGGAATCTAAAAAAAAAAAAGTTATGAAGCACCTGGGGTAGGACAGGAAAAAAGATGCAGACCTACTAGAGAATGGACTTGAGGACACAAGGAGGGTGGCGGGTAAGCTGGAACAAAGTGAGAGAGTGGCTTGGACATATATACACTACTAAATGTAAAATCAATAGCTAGTGGTAAGCAGCCGCATGGCACAGAGAGATCAGCTCGATGCTTTTTGACCACCAAGAGGGGTGGGATCAGGAGGGTGGGAGGAAGGGAAACTCAAGAGAGAAGAGCAATGGGGATATATGTATATGTATAGCTGATTCAACTTGCTATAAAGCAGAAACTAACACACCATTGTAAAGCAGTTATACTCCAATAAAAATGTTAACAAAAACAAACAAGCAAACAAACACATAACAATTAAGAAAATGGTAATAGGAACATGCATATCAATAATTACCTTAAACATGAATGGATTAAATGCTCCAGCAAAAAGACAGAGGCTAGCTGAATGGATACAGAAACACCACGCATATATATGGTCTCTACAAGAGACCCACTTCAGACCTAGGGACACATATAGACTGAAAGTGAGGGGATGGAAAAAGATATTCCATGCAAATGGAAATCAAAAGAAAGCTGGAATAGCAATACTCATATCAGATCAAATAGACTTTAAGATAAACAATGTTACGAGATAAAAGGAAGGACAGTGCATAATGATCAAGGGATCAATCCAAGAAGAAGATATAACAATTATAAATATAGATGCACCCAATATAGGAGCACCTCAATACATAAGGCAAATGCTAACAGCTATAAAAGAGGAAATTGACAGTAAAACAATAATAGTGGGGGGCTTTAACATCTCACACCAATGGACAGATCATTCAGACAGAAATTTTAAAAAGAAACACAAGCTTTAAATTACACAATAGACCAGATAGATTTAATTGATATTTATAAGACATTCCATTGAAAACAGCAGACTACACATTCTTCTCAAATGTACACGGAACATTCTCCAGGATAGATCACATCTTGGTCACAAAAAAAACTTGGTAAGTTTAAGAATTGAAATTAGTCCAAGCATCTTTCCTGACCACAATGCTCAGTTACAGCGGAAAAGAAAATGAAAAAACACAAACACATGGAGGCTAAACAATATTTTTTTCCTTTTTTCTTTTTTTTGTGGTATGCAGGCCTCTCACTTTTGTGGCCTCTCCCGTTGCAGAGCACAGGCTCCGGATGTGCAGGCTCATCGGCCATGGCTCATGGGCCCAGCCACTCTGTGGCTTGTGGGATCTTCCCAGATCAGGGCATGAACCCGTGTCCCCTGTATTGGCAGGTTGACTCTCAACCACTGCACCACCAGGGAAACCCAACTAAACAATATTTTATTAAATAACTGAGAGATCACTGAAGAACTCAAAGAGGAAATCAAAAAATACCTAGAGAAAAAATGACAATGAATATACGATGATCCAAAACCTATGGGATGCAGGAAAAAAAATTTGTGTGTGGGAAACTTATAGCAATACAATCCTACCTCAAGAAACGAGAAATATCTGAAATAAACAATCTAACCCTACACTTAAAAATCTAGAGAAAGAAGAACAAACAAGACCCAAAGTTAGTAGAGAGAAAGAAGTCATAAAGATCAGAGAAGAAATAAATGAAATAGAAACAAAGAAAACAATAGAAAGGATCAATAAAACTAAAAGCTGGTTCTTGAGAAGATAAACAAAATTGATAAACCTTTACCCAGACTCATCAAGAAAAAGTGGGAGAAGACTCAAATCAGTAAAATTAGAAATGAAAAAGGAGAAGTTACAACGAACACCACAGAAATAGAAAGCTTCATAAGAGACTACTATAAGCAACTCTATGCCAATAAAATAGACAACTTGGAAGAAATGGACAAATTCTTAGAAAGGTATATCCTTCCAATAATGAACCAGGAAGTAATAGAAAATGTGAACAAACCAAACACAAGTAATGAAATTGAAACTGTGTTTAAAAATCTTCCAATAAACAAAAGTCCAGGACCAGGTGGCTTCAGGTGAATTCTATCAAACATTTAGAGAAGAGATAACATTCATCCTTCTCAAAGTCTTCCAAAAATTTGCAGAGGAAGGAATACTCCCAAACTCATTCTATGAGGCTACCATCACCCTGATACCAAAACCAGACAGAGATACTAGAAAAAAAAGCAAATAAAAGAACAATATCTCTGATGAATATAGATGCAAAAATCCTCAACAAAATACTAGCAAACAAAATCCACCAACACATTAAAAGGATCATACAACATGATCAAGTGGGATTTATCCCAGGGATGCAATGATTCTTCAATATATACAAATCAATCAGTGTGATACACCTTATTAACAAACTGAAGAATAAAAACCATATGATCATCTCAATAGATGCAGAAAAAGCTTTTGACGAAATTCAACACCTATTTATGATAAAAATTGTCCAGAATCTGGGCATAAAGGGAACCTACCTCAATATAATAAAGGCCATATATGACAAACTAACAGCAAACATCATTCTCAATGGTGAAAAACTGAAAGCATTTCCTCTAAGATCAGGAACAAGACAGGAACTCCCACTCTCACCATTGTTATTCAACATAGTTCTGGAAGTCCCTGCCATGGCATTAAGAAAAGAAAAAGCAATAAAAGGAATAAAAATTGGAAAAGAAGTAAAACAGTCACTGTTTACAGATGACGTGACACTATACAAAGAGAATCCTAAAGATGTTACCAGAAAACTACTAGAGGTACTCAATGAATTTGGTTAAGTAGCAAGATACAAAATTAATCCACAGAAATCTCTTGCATTTCTATACACTAATGATGAGAAATCTGAAAGTGAAATTAAGAAAACACTCCCATTTACCACTGCAACAAAAATAATATAATATCTAGGAACAAACTTACCTAAGGAGACAAAAGACCTGTATGAAGAAAATTATAAGACACTGATGAAAGAAATTAAAGATGATACAAATAGATGGAGAGATATACAATGTTCTTGGATTGGAAGAATTAATATTGTGAAAATGACTGTACAACCCAAAGCAATCTACAGATTCAATGCAATCCATATCAAATTACCAATGGAATTTTTTCCAGAAATAGAACAAAATATCTTAAAATTTGTATGGAAATGCAAAAGACCCCGAATAGCCAAAATATTCTTGAGGGAAAAAAAACGGAACTGGAGGAATCAGACTCCCTGACTTCAGACTATACTACAAAAGTACAGTAATCAACAGAGTACAGTACTGGCACAAAAATAGAAATATAGATCAATGGAGCAGGATAGAAAGCCCAGAGATAAACCCACGGTCCTATGGTCAACTAAACTATGACAAAGGAGGCAAGGTTATACAATGGAGAAAAGACTGTCTCTTCAACATGTAGTGCTGTGAAAACCAGACAGGTACATGCAAAGGAATGAAATTAGAACACTCCCTAAAAGCATACAAAAAAATAAAGTCAAAATTCATTAGAGACCTAAATGTAACACTGGACACTATAAAACTCTTAGAGGAAAACATAGGAAGAACAATCTATGACATAAATCACAGCAAGATCCTTTTGGACCAACCTCCTAGAGAAATGGAAATAAAAACAAAGATAAACAAATGGGACCTAATGAAACTTCAAAGCTTTTACAATGCAAAGGAAACTACAAACAATATGAAAAGACAACCCTCAGAATAGGCAAAAATATTTTCAAACAAATTAACGGACAAAGGATTAATCTCCAAAATATATAAACAGCTCATGCACTTCAATATTAAAGAAAAAACCCAATCCAAAAATGGGCAGAAAACCTAAATGACATTTCTTCGGAGAAGACATACAGATGGCCAAGAAGCACATGAAAAGCTGCTCAACATCAGTAATCATTAGAGAAATGCAAATCAAAACTATGATAAGGTATCACCTCACACCAGTTAGAATGGGCATCTTCAGAAAATCTACAAACAACAATTGATGGAGAGGATGTGGAGAAAAGGGAACCCTCTTGCACTGTTGGTAAGAATGTAAATTGATACAACCACTATGTAGAACAGTATGGAGGTTCCTTAAAAAACTAAAAATAGAACTACCATGAACCCAACAATCCCACTACTGGCCATATGACCTGAGAAAACCATAATTCAAAAAGACACATGCACCCCAGTGTTTATTGCTGCACTGTTTACAATAGCCATGTCATGGAAGCAACCTAAATGCCCATCAACAGATGAATGGATAAAGAAGATGTGGTACATATATATGAAGGAATATTGCTCAGCCATAAAATAGGATGAAATTGGGTCACTTGTAGAGACATGGATGGATCTAGAGACTGTAATTCAGAGTGAAGTCAGTCAGAAAGAGAAAAACAAATATCATATATTAACACATATATGTGGAACCTAGAAAAATGGTACAAATGAACCAGTTTGCAGAGCAGAAATAAGAGACACAGATGTAGAGAACAAATGTATGGACACCAAGGGGGTAAAGTGGTGGGGCAGGGTGGTGTGATGATTTGGGAGATTGGGATTGACATATATACATTAATATGTATAAAATGGATAATTAATAAGAAACTGCTGTGTAAAAAATTAAAGTAAAATTCGAAAATTCAAAAAAAAAAAAGAAAGAAAAAGAAGAAGAAGAAGAAAAGAAGACCTCTGAAGTGGAAAAGTAGAAAACTGAAAAATAGTCTGGAGACCAGTTCAATAGGTACTGCCATTAGAAAGAGATAAAGTCCTAATGATAACCAAATAGTAGTAGCTTATTTTATGTGCTATAAATTGTTATAAGTAATCTTTGAATGGCTTTAAGATAAAGGGTACTTTTAAGCTAAAATACCTGAAAAGGAATGGCTTCCACTAGAGAAGCCTGAAATTTGGAGCCTATTGAGTGAGATACCTAAAAGTTCTGAGCGTCCAGGGAAGTCCTCTTCTGGTTGTGTGTGGAGTGCGTCAGGCCCTGGTGAAGCTTATGAAGAGTACAAGGACTTATAACATTCATTTAGATACATAGCAAATTTAACTAGATGCCATGCCGAAGTGTTGAATATCTTTATTTACATGTGCTGTGCTCTATTGTGGGCTCAAATCATATAGGACCCCTATTAGCCCCTTAACAGGAAGCAATCATCCTATGTCCTAAAACATTTACATGCATTTAATTGTTTTTCCTGAAAAATCTATGCATAATAGGTAGTTTTATAAGCTATGATTTGGGATGAATTTTTTGGGTATTTGATGAGTTCAACTAAAGCTACCTGTAATTTTAGTAAGAGAAAATCATTCAGAGCAATAGTTTAATGAAATTAAATTAACAATTTCAACGTGTTGAGGAAAACTGTGTAAAAATTTTGGTATTCGAATGAGTTTTAAGCTCTTTTATTGCTGGATTATTTTCAAGCATAATATTTTTAAAAATTGAAGATGGTTTTAAACACAACCACTTGAAAGTATCCCAGAGGAATCCATATGAATGGTGATATGTATTAGCAGTGAAGAAAATATATATATATATATCTATTTTATACAACTATGGAATACAGCATTGTGATTAAAAATATTTCATGCTCTGATAAATTTATCCATATTTATAAGAAAGCTTATATAAATTAGCCGTGACTCTATTTTAGATATGTGAGAATAAAACATCATCTCACTAGTTCTCCAAAGATATCATATAATATAGCTATATATCTGTGGAATTACTCTGTGAATGTAGAATAATGGTCTTTGATGTTTAATACTTTTGGTTAAAATCCCATTTTTATGGTTCAAGAAATGTGTTTTGACCCATGTACTCTATGTACCGATTCATCTACTTCATATCTAGTGAACCTAAAGTGGTTTAAAAAGAGTTCTGAAGATGCCAGTGAACATCTGAAAGTATTTTACAATACCTATATTTAAAAAAAAAGAATTCCCATTACAGAGGAGTTTAAATTGCCCAGACCATAAAAGGATTATTTTTCTAACAAGCGAACTTTGTTCTGTTCCTTGTGTCCTTCCTGTATTCTATAGACTCTGAAGTAATCCACGATCAATCCTGCCAGTGCCCAAGCAATTAACTCTTTCGCTGCAGTTCCCCAGCTAACTCAATATACCGTCCTCTTACTGGATATTGGGACTTCATTTCACCCATTCTTGATAGGTCTTTGAATGCAGTGCAGTACTGTTACATGAACTAGATTTTATCTCATTTAAAATTGCTGTACACGTGAAACTAATACTTATAAATCAACTATACTTCAATTAAAAATAAATTAAAAAATTAAATAAAATAGCATGCACATGGAGGAAGGCAAGGAGTTCTTCGGCAGGAAATACAGTGCTCACTGTAGAAGTAAATGATCACTTTTTGAGTCTATCCGATGTTTCCTAAGAAAATAATTTATAGTGCTTAATCAAGAAGCTTTTCCTGCAAAATGTGCTGTGTTTTTAAATTAAAATATTCCTATAGACTGAATGTTTGTGTCCCCTCAAAATTAATATGTTAAATCCTAACTTCCAGTGTGATAGTATTGGGGGGTGAAACATTTGGGATGTAATTAGGTCATCAGGGTAGAACCTTTATGAATGAAATTGATGTCTTTATAAAAGAGACTTCAGAAAGCTCTCTTGAATCTTCCACCAAGCAAAGACAAAAGATAGCTATCTATGAACGTGGAAGTGGGCTCTCACCAGATACTAAACCTGCCAGGGCCCTGATCTTGAGCTTCTCAGCCTCCAGAGCTATGAGAAATAACTTTCTGTTGTTTATAAAGCCACCCAGTCTGTGATATTTTTGTTATAGCAAACTCAATAAACTAAGACAAATATATTAATAGAATTAGAATTTAATAGACTTTATTTTCCTCAAGAATATTGAGGAAATAATTGTTTTACAGCTTTTCCATAATATTCTGAGATTCCTCTTTTTCTAATATGATGCAAACATTATGAAGAGGATAAACATGGTGTTCATTATTTGTTTCTCTAAACATAGAGTATACTTGGTGAACTGCAAATAAAACCTACCCTTGAACATCCCCCAAAAGCCATTCTGTTATTATTTTCCTCAGAGACTTCTCAGACAGAGAAAAACCTACTTTCTCGTGGTAAAGACAATTAGAGTGACAGCTGATGATATTAGACTATAAATTCTGAAGTACAGTCATTGTTCTCATCTGTCCTAGAAGGCAAAAACTGAGAGAAGAAGATATAGATAACATATAGAATATGTAGTAATTGCTTGTCTTTCCTTTTAATCTAGGATATTGCTAAGTGGTACTATTGAAATGAATGTGTGTTAGTATTTGAAGTAGTGATGAATAAAATGAAACTAGATTTTAAATATAGAGCATTTTAGTTTTTTTTTTAATCTTGGTTTTTAATAGTCATTTTAAAAACAACATCTTTGTGAAGAATATTCAAAATCAACTTCTCAGTATTTTTAATATGTGTAAATTCTGTAGGTAAAAGCACTAACCTTGATATGAGGAATCAGTACTGGAAGCGCTTCTAGATTATCAATTAAAAATGAGTTACAGTAAAACAAGTTAGCCAGGGTTTCTCTGGTAGCACAGTGGTTGAGAGTCCGCCTGCCGATGCAGGGGACACGGGTTCGTGCCCCGGTCCGGGAAGATCCCACATGCCGCAGAGCGTCTGGGCCCGTGAGACATGGCCGCTGAGCCTGCGTGTCCGGAGCCTGTGCTCCGCAACGGGAGAGGCTGCAACAGTGAGAGGCCCACATACCGCAGGAAAAAAAAAAAAAAAAACAAGTTAGCCATATACAATTTATTTTTAATTTTAATGTATACATATTACATTTGAATACACATACTCCTTTCAGGCAGTTTAATCAGATTCATGTATTTACAATTTTTTATCAAGATTTTAACTTCAGCAAAGCGCCAACAGTATCATATATGCTAAACAAGTAAATATGTAGTTCATAAAATTACCACAAACCTATATTACCTTCAAATGTATATATTTGAATTAAAATGTTATTAATTTATTTGCATTCATTAAAATATATTAACTTTATATTATCAAGCAAACATTTTACAAATATTCAGTCCCATTTTAATTTTGGATTCCTTAATTTTAAAGTAAGGAAACCTCATTTCAGCAAATCAAACACTGTGATTTATCTTCATTTTCAGAATTTTATACTGGTTGAGTTGAGATAATCATCAGTGTCATCTTATTAAAAACCCACTTTTCTCTTTCACATACCAGTAGATGAGTTCCATTTCTGGCAAGTGAGGTAATATTAACTGAATAGGAAAATATTCCAAACATAATAGAATTGATATCATTATTCCATTATTATATTTACTCTTTCAGCAACATAATGTTTCAATTTAATAATTTCTGGAGTGCCTTCTCTGTGCAAAGCATGTGTTCAATATTGGGTCAAGCAAAGATAATTGAGTTAGGTGTTTCCCATAAGGAACCTTCCACCTTAGAAGAGAGTCACACATGCTTTCTGAATAGCTGTAATTACAGGTCTAGCATGGACACTGCCAAAAAAGAAGTGGGAATCCTTTGTGAAGGATGCCAGAGAAAAATGATTAGTGATAACTCAGATGTGAATTGAACCTTGAGTATCTTGGTACTTTTCAACCAATCCTTATTTTTATCAGTGAAATTTATGATATGTTGCCTGGTCCAGAAATCTACAATCTATGAATTAAAATATAAGCAGCAACAAGGAAAATTGGAACATACGAAGTGATGATTAGTTTCCTGAACTCCACTGGACATGTAATTTCTCAGGTTTTATAGTAGATAACTCTTCTATATGTTTAAGAGGCTCAATAATTATATATGATGCTTATAATTTACTTTTAGAGACTACTTTCCCACAGTATTCTCTCCTTCTCTCTGTTACTTTTATTTAACTTTAGAACTAATGACTTATTTCTATGACTTTTCCTTGGTTCTTTTAAAATAAAATAGCATTACTTATACAATTGTCAATAACTTAATCTTGTATCTTATTTTATACAGTTTTAACATGATTATCTCAAGATATTTCTCAAATATTTATTTTATCATTTCTTCAAATATGATTTTTTTTTCCGGTATGCAGGCTTCTCATTGCTGTGGCCTTTCCCATTGCAGAGCACAGGCTGCAGACATGCAGGCTCAACGGCCATGGCTCAAGGGCCCAGCCGCTCCGCGGCATGTGGGATCTTCCCGCACCGGGGCACGAACCCATGTCCCCTGCATCGGCAGGCGGACTCTCAACCACTGCGCCACCAGGGAAGCCCCAAATATGATTTTAAAACTGCCAAATGTACCCTGAAATTGGATCTCAAATACTAATTAAAGTGAGATAAACATATGTGACATTAAAAACCCCAATGCAGGAAGACTTTATGTTCCTTTCTTTTTATTTTAATTTATAAACAATATTCAACATGTCTGAATTTATATTTGTCTAAAAGATTTTCATTATTGCTCAAAGTACCATAACATCACTTATAGCAATTGTATTTCTACAGATATTTCTATATGCTATTCAACAAAAAAATGCAATTATTTCATTAATTTGATTTTGTTTTTAATATGCTGGCAGTGTAGAGTATATCTTGTTAAATCAGCAAATACAATTATGGATAATATAATTACATTGTAGCTATAAATATAAATGTTTAATTAGACATATTTGCATTTAGAGAGAGAAGATGTATGGTCATGGTGAGGTTTGGAATGTGTTTTATCATTTTGTTACTAAACAAATTTATATGGCTCTCCTAAAAGGAAGGCTGGGTATTTATCTTTTTGATGTATTTATTCCTAGAGCTATCTTTATGGATAATTAAAATATTAAGTTTCAAAGACTTGTACTTAGTGTGTTTATCAGTGAGAGTCCCAGCTGGAAATGGACAGCAAGTTAAAATTGGGATAATTTAAGGAGAGTTTTATAAAGGGACCAGATATAAAGTCGACAAGACACAAGGGAACTGCATGAAACAGTCAGGACTCCCAGGCTAGTAAGAGTGGTTGTTATTAGCCTTAGCCCTTTTTAATGAGCATGGAGAGAAAACATTTCTAGAGCCTCTAAGGGAAATTTCTTATGGAGAGAGAACTGCCTTGGAAAGAGAGGTTTCATTTGGTTGAGGGACATAGGAAACCCCAAAATAAGGGAGCAAGAAAATAAATATCCTACTGGGTTCTCCCATGGATCATCGGAAAAAATTTCCTACTGACTAAATCCAACCAGAAGTCTGAGCACATGGGTGTCTTTTACTGTGGTTTATATAAGTTAATCTTCAGAGACTCAAGTGTAGGGTGTATCTGAGCGGCAAACAGAAGATATCAAACACAACAGATGTCAAGAAACAGTCAAATTACTGGGTCAAATAATTCACAGATAGCTTTTGGCCCATTGACAGTCCAAATAAATTAAATATTTTATCATTAGACATAATTTACCCCAGGCTAATTTACTCAGATTAGTGAACAATCAGAACAAGAAAGAAACAACGTTAACTTACTCTCCTCTAAAATACATTATATTTTCTTAAAATTCAATATATCCATAATTTGGTCATTTTACTTTCTAAGACTCTAGGTGGGATGGAATTTATTGCTAATTTCTTTGTAGTAAAATTTGGCTATTCCTGGGACAGGGAAATACATAGAATTCCAATTAGGTCTTAAGGACACAGTTGAAAAAGTCACTTGTGCTCCATTGTCACCATGCCTCCTGTTTGGGACTGCTTTCTGATAGTGTCCTCTCCAATGTTCTCTTCCTGCTCAGTTTTCTTTATAAAATAAAGTATGATGCCAGCAAAAAGTTAGAGTAGGTAGCTCTAAACTCTCATTTCCCCTCACAGAAATATTGAAAAACAAGCAAAAACAGTTGGGGTCTACTTTCTCAGAACTCTGGAAAACAGTCATAAGTGTGGAGCAACCAAGTGAATAATGAATTAAGAAAAAGGCACCTTCCAAAGAGTAGGAAAACTTTGTGATATTTTTACCTACCTTTGAGGCAGGAACTAGATGGACCCTAGGCTAGGTATTTATAACTGGTCTCCTGTTTACATTTCATGGGAGAAAAAAAAGTGGGCTCCAGGCCAGATATTCATTACCAGCCCCTTGTTTGCATTTCCTGAGGCAAGAGACAAATGGGCTCTGGGCTACATATTTATGATCATCCTCCTGTCTACATTTTGAGATATGTAATTCAATATGAGAAACAACAGGAATAGGGTGGATAACCGAACATTAGACACTTTCACGGCAGGAACAGAGAAGGGCTAAACCCTGTTAGAGGTCATACATTTCCCATGCTTGGGGCAAGGGAGACACTACACGTGTGCAGAAAACCACCTTGGGGGTCAAAACCAGGGACCACCACACCACAACATGTGATGCTAAGGCCACTCCATAAGCCCTCTGAGCTAGAATCCATCTTGGAAAGAAGTTGCGCTTGCATGTTGGGGAGGGTCCTAGGGCAGGGCAGGTGTGGAAAAAGAAACCAGATAATTGATCAAAGGTAAAAAAAGACCCGGAAGAACTGACCTATATAAGTGATTTAACCACCTCTTTACTGTGCTCTCCCTCATTAGGGAGGACACCCACACCATTTCTCTTCGGGTGTGCATCCCTGCCTTGCTTCTATCTTAACTAAACAAATTGTTTATCTGTGTGCTCTCCTACTTGTTGTTGTGTTATGTCTCTACTAATAAACTTAGTAGCTGTTTTTACAGTTTTTGCCTCCATAAGAAATTGATTTTTCACTGGGGACAAGAGACAGGGAAAAATAGCTTCTAGCCTCTAGCTCTTGCTAGTCTGGTGGCTAGGATTCCTGGTTTTCATCCAGGCTATTCAGGTTCAATTACTGGGCAGGGAATTAAGATCTCGCTTCAGGCCACTGCTCACTGATGCCTCTTTGAGATCACCTTTGCTCCACTCACTCCAGTATTGAAGAGGGAAGCCTGCTTTCCCAACGTGGGACCCACTTCCCTAGGTCCAGAAGGAGAGGAGCATACCTTTTCCACAAATTATTGTATATGTTTGTTCTAACCTGCCTAGGAACTGCCCAACACAAGGCACTTGTCTCTGTTCATATAACTTAGAATTCAGGCCAGAAAAGAGGAGGGAATTGCTTGAAAACATTGCAGATGGTACTACAATTCACATGTGGCTGGGACAAAAGGCTATAATATGTTTTGAATGCCTTAGGCCTAGAAGCAAAAGATGGGGAAAATTCCTTTGGGGAATTGGAACATTCAAAAACACCACTTATATGGGGAAATTTTCAGGTCTATGCTCTTGATCTCAGCAAGAGGCATTCTCAAAAAGGATCTGAGAAAACTCAAATCTTTCACCTCATTCTGATTTCACAAGCTTGGTGAAATCCCATCTAAATGTTGAAGGAGTGCCCAGGTACTCAGCCAACCTGAAAAGACTGTATGAGGTGCTTTCTGTTTCTTTGTTTGCTTTGTTATTTTTCCTCCTGGTGTCCAAACAGATCTCTGTCACAATAGTAGTTGAACAGCCGTTAGGAACAGAGACTTTAGTGTCCACACAGAGTAAGGAATATAGACTTTGCAAAAATTAATTTTGGAAAATCTTGAAATAAACTGACTACTATAGCTTTCAATCATGAAAGCAAGCAAGAGAGAAATGACTCATCATGTAGAGCAGATCCTCAGAAAGATAAAGAGTTAATTTCTCATCAACTATGAAAGCCAGAAGATAGAGCATGCCATACTGAAAGTGCTGAAAAAAATAAAAATAAAAATAAAAACCCCAAAATGGTTAACCAAGAATTCTCTAGCTTACAAAACTGGTTCTTCAAATGAAGGAGAAATAAAGATTTTCCCAGCTAAATAAAAGCTGAGGGAGTTAATTATCACTAGATCTGTTGTATACGAAATGCTAAAGGGAGTCCTTCAATTTGAAATGATAGGATATTAAGTACTAGTTAGTAACTCAAAGATCACTGGTAAAGGTAAATACATGGGCAAATATAAGCTCCAAGTTATTTTATTTTGGGTTTGTAACTCTACTTTGTATTTCCTATAGGGTTTAAAAGACAAATAAATACAAATAATCAAAAATCTACACTGTTGGCAACAAAATGTATACAGATGTATTTGTGACAACAAAAACATAATATGGAGTAAGGTGGAGATGTATAGTATCAGGGATTTTGCATGCTATTGAAGTTAAATTTGTTATTAATTTGAAATAGATTGTTACAAGTTTAGGATGTTAAATATAATAAAAAATCACACAAAATCATATATATATATATATATGTGAAATAAGAAGTAGATTAAAGTGATTCATACAAAAAATAAACTAAACACAAAACAAGGAAGTAATGCAAGAAATGAGAAACTTTAAATATAAGTGGATTAAATTCTCCAAATGAAAGGTCCAGATTTGTAGATGGACAACACAACATGAGTTAACTATATGTTATCTACAAATACTTACTTTAAATCTAAAGACACAAATAGATTAAAAATGAAAGAATGGAAAAAGATATTTTGTGCAAATAGTAACAGAGTTGGGGTGACTATACTATCTGGCAAAATAGACTTTAAGTCAGAAACTGATACAAGGGAAAAAAAGGATATATTATATTGATAAAAGGGTCAATTTATCAAACAATATAATGATTATAAACATATGGACATGAACAACAGAATCCCAAAATATATGGAACAAACATTAACAGAAATAAAAGGAGAAATAGTTCTCAATATGAGTTTGAGAACTTTAATACACTGCTTTCAATAATGGGTGGAGGAACATCCTCCAGGATAGATCATATCTTGGGTCACAAATCAAGCCTTGGTAAGTTTAAGAAATTTGAAATTGTAACAAGTATCATTTCCGACAACAATGCTATGAGACTAGATATCAATTATGGGAAAAGAGCTGTAAAAAATACAAACACATGGAGGCTAAACAATACACTACTTAATAATGAAGTGATCACTGAAGAAATCAAAGAGGAAATCAAAAAATACCTAGAAACTAATGACAGTGGAGACACAATGACACAAAACCTATGAGATGCAGCAAAAGCAGTTCTAAGATGGAAGTTTATAGCAATACAATCCTACCTTAAGAAACAGGAAACATCTTGAATAAACAACCTAACCTTTCACCTAAAGCAATTAGAGAAAGAAGAACAAAAAACCCTCAAAGTTAGCAGAAGGAAACAAATCATAAACATCAGATCAGAAGGAAATGAAGGAAATGATAACAAAGATCATAAAAACTAAAAGCTGGTCGTTGAGAACATAAACAAAATTGATAAACCATTAGCCAAACTCATCAAGAAAAAAAGGGAGAAGACTCAAATCAATAGAATTAGAAACGAAAAAGGGGAAGTAACAACTGACACTACAGAAATACAGAAGATCATGAGAGATTACTACAAGCAATTCTATGCCAATAAAATGGACAACCTGGAAGAAATGGACAAATTCTTAGAAATGCACAACCGGCCAAGACTGAATCAGGAAGAAATAGAAAATATGAACAGTCCAATCACAAGCACTGAAGTTGAAACTGTGATTAAAATATTACAACAAACAAAAGCCCAGGGCCAGATGGCTTCACAGGCGAATTCTATCAAACATTTAGAGAAGAGCTAACACCTATCCTTCTTAAACTCTTCCAAAATATAGCAGAGGGAGGAACACCTCCAAACTCATTCTACAAGGCCACCATCACCCAGATACCAAAACCCGACAAGGATGTCAGAATTCGCTTCACAGGCGAATTCTATCAAACATTTAGAGAAGAGCTAACACCTATCCTTCTTAAACTCTTCCAAAATATAGCAGAGGGAGGAACACCTCCAAACTCATTCTACAAGGCCACCATCACCCAGATACCAAAACCTGACAAGGATGTCAAAAGAAAGAAAACTACAGGCCAATATCACTGATGAACATAGATGCAAAAATCCTCAACAAAACACTATCAAACAGAATCCCACAGCACATTAAGAGGATCATACACCATGATCAAGTGGGGTTTATTCCAGGAATGCAAGGATTCTTCAATATACGCAAATCAATCAACGTGATCCACCATATTAACAAATTGAAGGAGTAAAAACATATGGTCATCTCAATAGATGCAGAGAATGCTTTTGACAAAATTCAACACTCACTTATGATAAAAAACCTGCAGAAAGTAGGCATAGAGGGAACTTTCCTCAACATAATAAAGGCCATATATGACAAACCCACAGCCAACATCGTCCTCAAAGGCGAAAAACTGAAAGCATTTCCACTAAGATCAGGAACAAGACAAGGGTTCCCACTCTCAGCACTATTATTCAACATAGTTTTGGACGTTTTAGCCACAGCAATCAGAGAAGAAAAGGAAATAAAATGAATCCAAATTGGAAAAGAAGAAGTAAAGCTGTCACTGTTTGCAGATGACATGATACTATACATAGAGAATCCTAAAGATTCTACCAGAAAAGTACTAGAGCTAATCAATGAATTTGGTAGAGTAGCAGGATACAAAATTAATGTACAGAAATCTCTGGCATCCCTATACACTAATGATGAAATATCTGAAAGTGAAATCAAGAAAATACTCCCATTTACCATTGCAACAAAAATAATAAAATACCTAGGAATAAACCTACCTAAGGAGACAAAAGACTTGTATGCAGAAAATTATAAGACACTGATGAAAGAAATGAAAGATGATACAAATAGATGGAGAGATATACCATGTTCTTGGATTGAAAGAATCAAAATTTTGAAAATGATTCTTCTACCCAAAGCAATCTACAGATTCAATGTAATCCCTCTCAAACTACCACTTGCATTTTTCACAGAACTAGAACAAAAAATTTCAAAATTTGTAAGGAAACACAAAAGACCCCGAATAGCCAAAGCAATCTTGAGAATGAAAAACGGAGCTGGAAGAATCAGGCTCCCTGACTTTGGACTATACTACAAAGCTACAGTAATCAAGACAGTATTGTACTGCCACAAAAACATAAATATAGATCAATGGAACAGGATTGAAAGCCCAGAGATAAACCCATGCACATATGGTCACCTTATCTTTGGTAAAGAATGCAGGAATGTACAGTGAAGAAAGGACAGCCTCTTCAATAAGTGGTGCTGGGAAAACTGGACAGGTGCATGTAAAAGTATGGGATTAGAACACTCCTTAACAGCATACACAAAAATAAGCTCAAAATGGATTAAAGACCTAAATGTAAGGCCAGAAACTATCAAACTCTTAGAGGAAAACATAGGCAGAACACTCTATGACATAAATCACAGCAAGATCTTTTTTTGACCCACCTCCTAGAGAAATGGAAATAAAAACAAAGATAAACAAATGGTACCTAATGAAAGCTCAAAGCTTTTGCACAGCAAAGAAATGATATACAAGACTGAAAGACAACCCTCAGAATGGGAGAAAATATTTGCAAATGAAGCAAATGACAAAGGATTAATTTCCAAAATTTACAAGCAGCACATGCAGCTCAATAACAAAAAAACAAACAATCCATTCCAAAAATGGGCAGAAGACCTAAATAGACATTTCTCCAAAGAAGATATACAGACTACCAACAAACACATGAAAGAATGCTCAGCATCATTAATCATTAGAGAAATGCAAATCAAAAGAACAATGAGATATCTTCTCACACTGGTCAGAATGGCCATCATCAAAAAATCTAGAAACAATATATGCTGGAGAGGGTATGGAGAAAAGGGAACACTCTTGCACTGCTGGTGGGAACGTGAATTGGTACAGCCACTATGGAGAACAGTATGGAGGTTCCTTAAAAAACTACAAGTAGAACTACCGTATGACCCAGAAATCCCACTACTGGGCATATACCCTGATAAAACCATAATTCAGAAAGAGCCATGCGCCAAAATGTTCATTGCAGCTCTATTTACAATAAGCAGGAGATGGAAACAACATAAGTGCCCATCATTGGATGAATGGATAAAGAAGATGTAGCACGTATATACAATGGAATATTACTCAGCCATAAAAAGAAACGAAATTGAGCTATTTGTAATGAGGTGGATGGACCTAGAGTCTGTCATACAGAGTGAAGTAAGTCAGAAGAAGAAAGACACATACCATATGCTAACACACACACACATATATATATATATATATATATATATATATGGAATTTAAGAAAAAAATGTCATGAAGAACCCAGGAATAAAGACACAGACCTACTAGAGAATGGATTTGAGGATACGGGGAGGGGGAAGGGTAAGCTGTGACAAAGTGAGAGAGTGGCATGGACATATATACACTACCAAATGTAAACTAGATAGCTAGTGGGAAGCAGCCGCATAGCACAGGGAGATCAACTCGGTGTTTTGCGACCACCTAGAGGTGTAGGATAGAGAAGGTGGGAGGGAGGGAGATGCCAGAGGAAAGAGATATGGGAACATGTGTATATCTATAACTGATTCACTTTGTATAAATCAGAAACTAACACAGCACTGTAAAGCAATTATACTCCAATAAAGATGTAAAAAGAAATAATTGATGGAACATGTAGACAGAGGATCAATAAGAAATAGAGGACTTGACCAGCACCAGAAAGTGACCACACCTAAAAGACATGTATAGAACACCACTTAACAATAGCTGAATACATATTTTTGTCAAGGTCACATGGAACATTTCCTAGAAGAAACCATATGTTCTTTCATAAAACAAGTCTTAATAGATTTAATAAGATAAACATCATTCAAAATATCTTCTCTGACCACAATAGGATAAAGTTAGATATAAACAACAGAAGGAAAATTGGAAAAAAATTCAAATATGTGAAAGATAAACAATATATTCTTCAACAACCAAAGAGTCAATTAAGAAATTATAAGTGAACATGGAAAATATTTAGAAATAAAAGAAAATGAACACATAACATACCAAAACTTATGAGATACAACAAAGGCAATGCTCAGAGAGACATTTATAACCATACATGCCTACATTATAATAAAGATGAGATCTCACGTCAGTAACATAAATTTATTTCTTGAGGAACTAGAAAAGAAGAGAAAATTAAACTCAAAGCTAGCAGGAGGAAATAATAAATATTTTACAAGAATATAAAATAAATAATAGAAAATAAGAGAATAGAAAAACTATAGAGATAATTGAGGAAACTAACAGTTGGTGTCACAAAACTCCTTCAGGTTTATTGCATATTTTCTAACTAGTCATTTTGATAATTGAATTTTGCCTATTAACATAGTATATGCTTCTCTTTTTAAAAGAGGAAGCAACAACAGGAACATTAAGGATGTAGCATAGTAAAATTCCTTATAAACTGTCACCAGATTAACCTTTAGCTAATCACAAATAAAACTTAGAAATCCATCCAATGTAAGAGATTTTGCCTATTTCAGAGAAGACTGTTCCTCAAATATTTCATACTGTAATGAGATGAAGCACATATTTAATTGGTGTGTTAATGTAAAGTATCATCTATTGACAAAATAAATAGTGAGTTTTTAATTGTGCAGCATAAATCAGACTTTGGAATTCATACCTATTTATGTTTTAGACTCTGTCAAAAATTACATAGAGAGCATATGTCTTGTTTGGATAGACTCCTATTTTCAACCTTTGAATTGCATATCTGCTCAGCGTCATTCATTAAGTTATTCATTCAAGTGCCAATTTAAAATGCTGCAGTAAAAGACATAGTTCCTGTGCTTCAGTACACAAAGAACCAAATCTAATTACAAATTAGAAAGTCTGTATGAAGGAGACTAACAGAAAATTAAGAATTATTGGGGAAGGGAGCAAGAGATAGATTATTTCCTATATATACACATTATTTATTTTGTATAAAATTATCATTAATTAGATATATTATTATTCCCAATAAAATGAAAACATCATTTAGGTTTTGTTTGTTTTTCTGTCAAGCTCCCCAGAACACTGGAACTTTGCCTAGTATCATATAACCATGCAGATATTTGTAAATGAGGGGAAAAAATGAATGAAAAATCAAAGAGGAAACAGAAGGATCAATGGTTGAATAAGTAAACTTTCACTGAAGATGATGTAATTGAAGCTCAGAGAGGTAGTCACTTGTCTGAGGTTATCACATGCATTTACGTTTATGTCTTGTGCTAAGAAAATATACTTTGAAAACTTTATTTGAAATCAGATATAGTAACAAGGTCAAGATATCTTTGTGAAGTATTAAAATAAACTCTCAATAATATGTTCATATCTAATATATTTTTCTTCTTTGTTACTGATGATAGTCAAATGTAATGAAAAGGATGATGAAACTAGTCATTTCAAAGCCAGGACCTTTTTAAAACTATACCTTATAGTGAAATCACAACGCAGAGAGGCAGATCCACACAAATAAACCCAATAAATTTATTTTTTAACATCTTTATTGGAGTATAATGTTTTACAATGGTGTGTTAGTTTCTGCTGTATAACAAAGTGAATCAGCTATATGTGTACATACATCCTCATATCTCCTCCCTCTTGTGTCTCCCTCCCACCCTCCCTATCCCACCCTTCTAGGTAGACACAAAGCACAAATCTGATCTCCCTGTGCTATGTGGCTGCTTCCCACTAGCTAGCTATTTTAAATCTGTAGTGTATATGTGTCCATGCCACACTCTCACTTCGTCCCAGCTTACCCTTCCCCTCCCCCTGTCCTCAAGTCCATTCTCTATGTCTGCATATTTATTCCTGTCCTGCTCCTAGGTTCCTCAAAACCATTTTTTTTTTAGATTCCATATATATGTGTTAGCATACGTTATTTGTTTTTCTCTTTCTGACTTCACTCTGTATGACAGCCTCTAGGTCCATCCACTTCACTACAACTAAATCAATTTCATTGCTTTTTATGGTTGAGTAATATTCCATTGTATATATGTGCCACATCTTCTTTAAACATTCATCTGCCGATGGACACTTAGGTTGCTTTCATGTCCTGGCTATTGTAACTAGAGCTGCAATGAACATTGTGGTACATGACTCTTTTTGAATTATGGTTTTCTCAGGGTATATGCCCTGTAGTAGGATTGCTGGGTTGTATGGTAATTCTATTTTTAGGTTTTTTTTTAACGAACTTCCATACTGTTCTCCATAGTGGCTGTATGAATTTGCATTCCCGTCAACAGTGCAAGAGGGTTCCCTTTTCTCCATACCCTCTCCAGAATTTGTTGTTTGTAGATTTTTTTGATGATGGCCATTCTGACCAGTGTGAGGTGATACCTCACTGTAGTTTTGATTTACATTTCTGTAATGATTAGTGATGTTGAGCACACTGTCATGTGTTTACTGGCAATCTGTATATCTTCTTTGGAGAAATGTCTATTTATGTCTTAGGCCCATTTTTGGATTGGGTTGTTTGATTTTTTGATATTGAGCTGCGTAAGTTACTTGTATATTTTAGAGATTAATCCTTTGTCAGTTGCATCATTTGCACATGTTTTCTCCCATTCTGTGGGTTGTCCTTTCATCTTGTTTAGGGTTTCCTTTGTTGTGAAAAAGATTTTAAGTTTCATTAGGTCTCATTTGTTTATTTTTGTTTTTATTTCCTTTTCTCTAGGAGGTGGGTCAAAAAGGATTTTGCTCTGATTTATGTCATAGAGTGTTCTGCCTATTTTTTTCTGCTAAGAGTTATAGAGTGTCTGGCCTTTAATCCATTTTGAGGTTTTTTTTTTTTTTTTGTGTGTGTGTGTATGTGTGTGTGTATGGTGTTAGGAAGTGTTCTAGTTTCTTTTACATGTAGCTGTCCAAATTTCCCAGCACCACTTATTGAAGAGGCTGTCTTTTCTCCATTGTATATTCGTGCCTCCTTTATGAAAGATAAGATGACCATATGTGCCTGGGTTTATCTCTGGGCTTTCTATCCTGTTCCATTGATTGATATTTCTGTTTCTGTGCCAGTACCATACTGTCTTGATTACTGTAGATTTGTAGTACATATAGTTTGAACTCAGGGAGTCTGATTCCTACAGCTCCATTTTTTTTCTCAAGATTCTTTTTGGCTATTCAGGGAGTTTTGTGTTTCTATACAAATTGTGAAATTTTTTTATCTAATTCTGTGAAAATTGTCAGTGGTAGTTTGATAGGGATTGCATTGAATCTGTAGATTGCTTTGGGTAGTAGTGTCATTTTCACAATGTTGATTCTTCCAATCCAAGAACATGATATATCTCTCCATCTGTTTGTGTCATCTCTAATTTCTTTCATCAGTGTCTACTAGTTTTCCGCATACAGGTTTTTGTCTCTTTGGGTAGATTTATTCCTAGGTATTTTATTCTTTTTGTTGCAATGGTAAATGGGAGAGTTTACTTAATTGCTCTTCCAGATATTTCATCATTAGTGTATAGGAATGCAAGAGATTTCTGTGCATTAATTTTGTATCCTGCTATTTTACCAATTTCATTGATTAGCTCTAGTAGTTTTCTTGTAGCATCTTTAGGATTCTCTATGTATAATATCATGTCATCTGCAAACAGTGAAGGTTTTACCTCTTCTTTTCCAATTTGCATTCCTTTTATTTCTTTTTATTCTCTGATTGTTGTGTCTAAAACTTCCAAAATTTTGTTGAATAATAGTATTAAGAGTGGGCAATCTTGTCTTGTTCCTGATTTTAGTGGAAATGGTTTCAGTTTTTCACCATTGAGAATGATGTTGGCTGTGTGTTTGTCATATATGGCCTTTATTATGTTGAGGAATGTTCTCTCTATGCCTACTTTCTGGAGGGTTTTCATCATTAATGGGTTTTGAATTTTGTCAAAAGATTTTCTGCATCTATTGATCACATTTTTTTTCCTTCAATTTGTTAATATGGTTTTTCACATTGATTGATTTGTGTATATTGAAGATTCCTTGCATTACTGGGATAAACCCCACTAGATCATGGTGCATGATACTTTTAATGTGCTGTTAGATTCTGTTTGCTAGTATTTTGTTGAGGATTTTTGCATATTTGTTCATCAGTTATACTCGCCTGTAGTTTTCTTTGTTTGTGACATCTTTATCTTGATTTGGATTTGGTATCAGGGTGATGGTGGCCTCATAGAAACAGTTTGGGTGTGTTCCTCGCTCTGCTATATTTTGGAAGGTTTGAAAAGAATAGGTTTTAACTCTTCTCCAATTGTTTGAGAGAATTCACCTGTGAAGTCCTCTGTTCCTGGACTTTTTTTTTGTTTGAAGACTTTTAATCACAGTTTCAATTTCAGTGCATTTGATTGTCCTGTTTATATTTTCTATTTCTTCCTGGTTCAGGCACGGAAGGTTGTGCTTTTCTAAGAATTTCTCCATTTCTTCCAGATTGTCCTTTTTTTTTTTTTTTGGCATATTGCTACTTATAGTAATGTCTCATGATCCTTTCTATTTCTGCAGTGTCAGTTATTACTTCTTTTTCTTTTCTAATTCTGTTGATTTGAGTCTTCTCTTTTTTTTCTTGATGTGTCTGGCTAATGGTTTATCAATTTTGTTTATCTTCTCAAAGAAACAGCTTTTAGTTTTCTTGATCTTTGCTATTGTTTCCTTCATTTCTTTTTCCTTTATTTCTCATCTGATATTTATGATTTCTTTCCTTATGCTAATTTTTTTGTTCTTTGTCTATTTGCTTTAGGTGTAAAGTTATGTTGTTTATTTGAGATGTTTCTTGTTTCTTGAGGTAGGAATGTATTACTATAAACTTCCCTCTTAGAATTGCTTTTGTTGCATCCCATAGGTTTTTGTTGGTCGTGTTTTCATTTTCATTTGTTTCTAAGTATTTTTTGATTTCCTCTTTGGTTTCTTCAGTGATCTCTTGGTTATTTAGTATCTTATTGTTTAGCCTCATGTGTTTGTATTTTTTACAGATATTTTCCTGTAATTTATATCTAGTCTGATAATGTTGTGGTCAGAAAATATACTTGATACAATTTCAATTTTCTTAAATTTACCAAGGCTTGGTTTGTGACCCACGTTATCATCTATCCTGGAGAATGTTCCATGAGCACTTGAGAAGAAAGTGTATTCTGCTGTTTTTGAATGGAATGTCCTACAAATATCAATTAAGTCCCTCTTGTTTATTGTATCATTCAAAACTTGTTTCTTTCTTTATTTTCATTTTGGATGATATGTCCATTGGTGAAAGTGGGGTGTTAACGTCCCCTACTATGATTGTGTTACTGTGGATTTCCCCTTTTATGGCTGTTAACATTTGCCTTATATATTGAGGTGCTCCTAGGTTAGATGCATAAATATTTACAATTGTTATAGCTTCTTCTTGGATAGATCCCTTGAACATTATGTAGTTTCCCTCTTTGTCTCCTGTAATAGTGTCTATTTTAAAGTCTATTTTGTCTGATATGATAATTGCTACTCCAGCTTTCTTTTGATTTCCATTTGCATGAAATATCTTTTTCCATCCCCGCACTTTCAATCTGTATGCGTCCTAGGTCTGAAGTGGGTCTCTTGTAGACAGCATATATATGGGTCTTGTTTTTGTATACATTCAGCCAGTCTATGTCTTTTGGTTGGAGCATTTAATCAATTTACATATAAGGTAGTTATCAATATATATGTTCCTGTTACAATTTTCTTAAGTGTTTCGGGTTTGTTATTGTAGGTCTTTTCCTTTTCTTGTGTTTCCTGCCAAGGGAAGTTACTTTAGCATTTGCTGTAGAGCTGGTTTGGTGGTGCTGAATTCTCTTAACTTTTGCTGTCTGTAAAGATTTTAATTTCTCCATCAAATCTGAATGAGATCCTTGCTTGGTACAATAATCTTGGTTGTAGGGTTTTCCCTTTCATCACTTTAAAAATGTCCTGCCACACTCTTCTTCTTTGCAGAGTTTTTGCTGAAAAATCAACTGTTAACCTTTTTGGGATTCCCTTGTATTTTATTTGTTGTTTTTCCCTTTTAATATTTTTTCTTTGTATTTAATTTCTGATAGTTCGATTAACACGTGTCTTGGCTTTTTTCTCCTTGAATTTATCCTGTAAGGGACTCTCTGCACTTCCTGGACTTGACTGAGTACTTCCTTTCCCATATTAGGGAAGTTTTTAACTATAATCTCTTCAAATATTTTCCCAATCCCTTTCTATTTCTCTTCTTCTGAGACCCCTATAATTCAAATATTGGTTAGTTTAATGTTGTTCCAGTGGTGTCTGAGACTGTCCTCAATTCTTTTCATTCCTTTTTCTTTATTCTGCTGTGCAGTATTTATTTCCACTATTTTATCTTCCAGGTCACTTATCCATTCTTCTGCCTCAGTTATTCTGCTATTGTATCATTCTAGAGAATTTTTAATTGTATTTATTGTGTTTTTCCTCATTGTTTGTTTGCTCTTTAGTTCTTCTAAGTCCTTGTTAAATGTTTTTTGTATATTCTCCATTTTATTTCCAAGATTTTGGATCATCTTTATTATCATTACTCTGTATTCTTTTTCAGGTATACTGCTTATTTCCTCTTCATTTATTAGGTCTGGTGGGTTTTTACCTTGCTCCTTCATCTGTTGTGTATTTCTCTGTCTTCTCATTTTGCTTAACTTACTGTGCTTGGGGTCTCCTTTTTGCAGACTGCAGGTTCATAGTTCCCGTTTTTTTTTTTTTTTTTTTTTTTTGGCATCTGCCCCACTGGCTGAGGTTGGTCCAGTGGGTTGTGTAGGCTTCCTGGTGGAGGGGACTGGTGCCTGTTTTTTGGTGATTGAGGCTGGATCTTGCCTTTCTGGTGAGCAGGACTGCATCTGGTGGTAAGTTTTTGGGTGTCTGTTAACTTATTATGATTTTAGGCAGCTTCTCTGCTAATGGGTGGATCTGTGTTTCTGTCTTGCTAGTTTTTGTTATAGGTGTCAAGCACTGTCACTTGCTGGTCGTTGAGTAGAGTTGGGTCTTTGTGTTGAGATGGATATCTCTGGGAGAGCTTTCACTGTTTGATATTATATGGGGCTGGGAGGTCTCTGGTTTTCCAATTTTCTGAACTTGGCTCTCCCATCTAAGTGGCTCATGCCTGACACTAGGCTGTAGCACTAAGACCCTGTCAGCCACATGGCTCCCAGTGGGAAACTCAGTGTCCTCGCCATCAGCCAAGGAACCAGCAGTTTAAAGGCTATAGCCACACAGATGATGGATGACATGGCAGCTTGGCTCTGGACACTAGCCAGAGTGGCAGCTGGCCCCCAGTAAAAATTTAAGTGGTCTGAGATCACATTAAAAATTCAGAGTTAATATCTATATTTTTGATGAGCTATTATAAAAGTAAAGGTAAAAGTTTTGTTTGTTTTTTATTTTCTGTTTTGTGTTATTTTTTAAGAGCAACAAAGTTGGTTTTTACTCCTTTGTTCAGCAGCATCAGAATATACAGTACATTAATCTGAACCTTCAGGAGCCAGACCAAGAAATATATGTAAAATCTGATGATTTTTTTTTTTACCTGTCATATAGGTATATATATATACCAGTTCCTTGGTAGTATTTTATGTCAAGGACTTTATAGTGTTGCACAGTCTTGGACTGATAAATGACTCAAAAAGTGTACTTGCACTACACTTGTCATTATTTCAATCTAAAAAACTATAGGATTGAATGTTTTGTAAGTATCCACTGCCCTTAGTCAACAGCAGTATTATTTGTATCTCTGTTTAACCCTTTCATAGTTGTGAAATATTGTATAACTAACTGTCCCAAGAAAGCCTGAAACCAATGCCATTTGAAAGTGATTCCATCTTCATTTCATATAATAAACAGATTAAAAATCCTTCTCCTTATTCATAGCTACTGAATATACTAAGTTTCCATGGCCAATGCTGCTGATTTCAATTATTACCTCATTGTGATGTTAGAATGGTAACTTGGACATATTTTCTGAAATAAAATTATACTTAAGTCTACTATGATCAAAGTTTTGTAGTAAATATAATCCATTTTTAAAATTTGTATTCACAAACAGTAAAAATTTCACTTGTAATACATAAAAATAAAGTTTTTATGTAGCTTTATTTTATTTTTAAAATATCAGTTAGGGAGATAAAAATTACTAAAAATAATTGTACCAGAAAATTATGGATCAATAATCAAAATTATCTATTGGCAGAAAAATGTCAAGAGTATGTGGTCTCAGCAAGCAAGCAAACAAACTTGAAGTCAATGAGATTTATCTTCTGACTTTGATTTGCAGTCTGGAGAAGGACACATCATTTGGAGTCCCCTTGACTGGATTTCTTCACCTTAAAAGATATGTCAGTATAATATCTATCATCTCCCACACAAGGATAATATAATATTTAATGAGAGTACTTGTAAAAAGTATTTTGAGTGCTTAGAGGAAAGACATTTTATTAACCCAAAAACTTGTCCTTAAGGCTCAAACAGGCAAGTCATAATGTAAAAATAATCAGTTTTGTTTTCAAATTTATTACATCTATTTTAAAGTGCCATATTCTTAACACAGAAGAACAAAAAGCAGTTTCTTATAAGAAGTATAACTATCAACCCCTCTTATAGTATAATATCAAGATAGAAGAATATAAAAAATAATGTATATATGTGTAACTGAGTCACTTTTCTGTACAGCAGAAATTAACACAACATTGTAAATCAACTATATTTCAATAAAAAATAAAAAGTAAAAAATATTTAAAAAAACATTAAAAATTCCTTTAGCATAATATTTATGACTAATAATAACACATAGCATTTCCAAGTAAGCAAATAACACAAGATTATAAAAATTTGGGTATTAAAATTAAATCATTTGTTAACAGAATAATTAATGCTATAAATCAGTGGCTTTGTTTAATTTCAGTAAGTTCATTGAATACAAAATTTTTTTTAGAGTTGAAGATCCACAGAAAGGTGCTGATTAGTGAGTGATTAGATTTAAGAGCCACATCTCAGCATTGAGATAAAGAATGGCAATCCGTAGATTGTCATATATCTTTTTCTTTTCTTTTGCAGTTTTTCAGCTAATTCACATAAAATTCTAAGAAAATTTAGATCTCTGAAGTTTACCCTCTATAGCTGCTGTTGTTGCTGACGTCAACCTGTATCTTTCCTTTTACTCACCAAGGGAGAATTAGTATTGAACCTACATTTAGAGGTATATAGACTATTCTAAAAGTCAGTAAGAAAGTTGACTAAAATAAGAGTAATTTCAACTCTTTGATATAAAAGTCAAAGTTTTAGATTATTTTAATTTTAAGTCCTTGAGAGATAACCTGTTTCAATGACATGCCTAAGTCAGGTCAAGACTATGTTTCATTATGTGTTGTATTATTATTTTTCCAAAGGTGCTACAAAAATGGCAAGACCTTTAGCAGTGATGGAATATGTACAGTTTCTGTATAACTCTTATGTTCACTCACATAAGCCTCTTATTTCTTCCTTTGATCTTCTACATAAATATTCTCCTTGAATACTTGAAAATAGCACTTTATCATGCTGTTCTGAGCTACATACACTCAATTATTTTATAATCTATAATTTCTTACATAAACATCTAAAGTTTTATACTTTTTCCACTTTAATTGTGTTTTATTCATGCTAAAACTCATGTGGTATAAGAAGAGGCCTTCATAACAAAGCAACCAAAAATCTATATTCTTTCCCATTTTGGATAAATTGAAAACATTTCAAGTAAATTATTCAATTTTAAAAAGTCTTTGGGAATTAAATAAAGATATTGAAATACATGTAACCATTTCAAAATAATTCTCATTTTCATATTTTTTCAGCAAAATGTTTCATATATGTGTATATATATGCATATATTTATATATATGTTTTTTCCAGGAATCATGTTTATTTGAATTTTAATGTACAGCAAATTTTGTCATGGCTATATTAATCATTAAGAAAATTGATGTTTATAGATATAACTGGAATAAATATACATCTAATTTGTGCATAGTCAATATTATTTTGCATTCTTATATGTTCATGAGTTTTAAAATATGTAAATATGAGTATAAGAGTGTTAGGTGACAGGAATATGGTTTAAGGCATTGTCATAGTATCATAGTAGAAATACGATATAGAATCAATTGAGGTAATAACAAATATTTTGCACATTTTTTTCCTAATATTAAAAAAAATGTTTACCTGCTGGAAATGGAATGTAAATTCACTAGATATCTACAGACATAAGCTTAGTAATCAGACTTTCTAACTCAAATCCAGGTAACAAATTACTGATATAAGGGATGATAATACCTTTGATGCAGAGTCGCTGTAAAGATCAAGTGGGATGCCATATATGTAAGTTTCTAGGACAATATTGGACACAGGTATGCATTTATTTGTGCTGGATATTTTAAAAATCTTAGCTTCCTTTTTTCTGTACTTTCTGATGGCCCACAATCCTCAGATGTGATAGAAATGAAAAGTTACTGCTTAACAGCCACTTCCTTTCTTCTTCAGCAATGGCATCCCTGAAATTTGGATGACCAAAAAAATGTCCAGAATAAGGACTAAACTGTTAGCCCTCTTTTAACTAGCTGTGGCCATGTGACTACATGTGGTCAAAGAGATGTAGAAAATAAAGATGGTATATACAGTTTCTGGAGTGTATATTTGTGGGAGGAGTTTTCTTTCTTCTCTCTTCTTCTGCCTGGTTGGGATGCAGATATAATGGCTGAAACTGCTGCAGTCAAGTTGACACATAGTGTTGAAACTATATTTTAGTGAAGACAAAACACTAAAGCAAGATTTTTTTCTGCAAGGAAGTATTAAAATAATATATCTTGGGAAACTAGGGCCACTCATGCTAGTGTTGTTATTATCAGGTTAAAGCTTTCTCCTATTCTAATGTCATTTTGGGTACTTTATGCATAATGATGGTCAACTTCCCATCAATCACTCTAAGGTAAAATGTGTCTGTTTTCAGTGAGCTTTACTTACAGACATGTAGCATCTAGGTGGATTTCCTTTTCTTATACTCTCAAATATAAATAATGTCTTAGACAATATGGGCAGTTTTAATAGATTATTACAGACTGGGTGGCTTAAACAACAAACATTTATATCTCACAGTTTTGAGGTTTAAGAAGCCCAAAGTCAAGGTGCCAGTAGATCCACTGTCTAGTGAGAATACACATCTTAGTTTGCAGATGGTCATCTTCATGATGTGTCCTCACATGGCAGAGGGCAGAAAGAGAGATAATGCTTTTTTTATCTCTTTTCATAACAGCACTAATCCCATTCATGAGGGTTCCACCTTCATCACCTAATTACATTCCAAAGGCTGCACTTCCTAATACCATCCCATTAAGGGTTAGAATTTCAATATATGAATTATAAATTTCGGGGGGACACAAACATTCAGTCCATAGCACATGAAACCTGAAGACTACAAATTTCTGAAGAAAACTCAATGCATAAGATTAAAAACAAACAAGCAAAACAAAAAGAGAAACTCTGATTCTTAGGGAAATAAGACTATCTAATGGAGAAAAATATAACCTTAAAAATTTGATTAATGTCCTGAGTGAGATTAGAAAAGATCCTGACTATCCATTAATGTAATTTCATAAAAAGTAACAGACAGAAAAATATTGAAATGCTCTTTAGAATTTAGAAAAAGTTAGAAGAAATATTGAGGAAATCTTCCAGAATAAGAGCCAACAGTCAAGGGAAGTATGAAAGGAAAGATAAAATACTTAAAAGTTTAATTCAAGGTACCAAACATCCAAATAACACACTTTACAAATTGAGAAAAGAGTTTTAAAAAAGAGAGAAATAATGATTAAATTGGTAAAATCAGAAACTATTCTAAAGACAAGAGCTTTTAATTCAAGGAGCCCATCAAATGGGAAGGATGATGAGGAGTAGAGACTCACACCTGACAAATGATAGTAAGAATTTAGGATACCAAGAAAGGGGAGATACATGTAAAGAATCACAATGACAAAAAGAATGACATAAACATCAAGCCATTTCTCAATTAAAGCTTCTGTGTCATCTGAGATTTCACTTGCTATACAAACTAGATTGTTAGTATTAGTGTTTTCTTTTTAAGAAAATATTTTTCATAGATTTGCTTTAAGTGAAGTAGTAGGCATTTTTCAAAAGGCTGTGAAAACTATCATATATATTAAACAGAAAACCAATTTGGGTATTAGAATTTGTTCTTGTATCAATTTGGATTTGACAAGGCAGTAGACCCGCTATGAATTATATGGACTATGGAATTTACCAGAGGGTATAGAATTTTGAAGTCAATTAAAAAATACTATGGGAGATTATTGCTTCTGTATCTGGTGGAGGTCCTGAAGTTGCTGTAAAACAGCAGGCTGGTAGTCAAGAAGAAAAGCCCTGAGTGAAGCAAGGGAGAATGAGGATAAAGTAGAGTTCTTGAAGATAAAATGGAAGCTGTATCTTTCACTCACCACTTCCAACCTCAGTGATGAGAGTTCCTGCACCATCTGTAGACTTTGTCTCAGTGGTACATGTCAATGTTTCTCAACCTGTCCTGGGTTGAAGACAGGCAATCCAATGGAATCCGGAGGAATTTCACCCGGCTGCTTCACAATGCCCCAAAGTGAGACAGCAGATCAAGGTCAACAGAGTGAATTTCAATAGTCTCTGATGCCCTGCACTGAACTTCAGAGAAAAATGGTACTGCATCACTCTGCTTTCCAACTCTCGCCTAACCAGGGACCATCCAGGGAAGGAGATTTGGAGAATAGTTCAACTTAGCTATGTTGAACCAGTACCCAAAACAAAATATTTGGACTCTATAAAGTTGTGGCACTAGGCTTAACAAACTTAGCCTAATAGAGGAAATGAGACACACTTTGCAACAATTATAATATAAACTAGATTGTGATATGCTACACACTATCAGAATCTCACATCCCTAGTGTCTTATGGCATTAAAGATCATCAGCTTCTTTCTGAGTTCTGAAGAAAGTTGTTTGTTTGTTTTGTTTTGTTTTTTGTTTTTTGGCCTCCACTTGAGGGACCTCAGTTCTCCAACCAGAGATTGAGCCTCCAGACCACGGCAGTGAAAGCCCAGAATCCTACCCACTAGGACACCAGGGAACTCCCGAGAAAGCTATTTTTATAGATTGAATTTAGTTATATCCATCTTTTTCAATGTTGAATTGTGGTCTTCTCATCAAAAAATCCCTCACTTTTTTAATTTTTATTTTTTGTTGTTGTTAATGGCAACAACTAAAACTAGAGAAGGATAGACTAAAATCTCTGACTGAAATCTGACTTGTAATACATTTTTGAGGAAATTGCTTTAATATGTGTTCATGACTCTGATTTGTGGAAGTCACTGCAAGGCCATCCATAAAGGATAAGGCCAAGGACACAGGTTTCACAGCAAACCATTCATGGTAAAGTCCTGCTGATTGATAGGAGTAAGAAGGCTTTCATTTCTCCTAAGTTACTGCCAGTCAAGGCCAGTATTACTTAGCCTTGAAATCAAGAACTATGGGGATCAAATAAGTGCCTTGGTGACAATAATCAGGACGCTTTTGGAAACTTGGAATGCTAATTACGAGAGTTGAACTATTCTTAACGACATGTAAGCACTTTTGGACTCTTGTGACACCACTATAAATTTGTTTATCTATAGCCATAATTTAAAAAATTGCTCTTTTACTTGGGAGATTCCAAATAAACTTTGGTAAATTGTTTATTGAACAGTTTGAACTCAGTAGGGCACAAACATGAAAATCATTTGGCATATTCCAAGTGACTATAATGTTCCAAACTCCATAGGAGGTGATGTGAGTTATATGAAAATGAATTAGACTTGACCCCAGTTCGAGATAATGTAATTTAATAGAGAAAAGAAGGTATGAGTTGCAACAATTGTATATAGTCATTATGATCACCATTTAAAATTTACTCTTTTAACCTAATAAAGGAATAAATGACAACACTTTATGGTGAAAATATGTATGTGTTTAAGGAACTTGCTTAATATTATATTTTTACCAATAGAGAGTTCAGGTACAAAGGTTATCTACAAATAATTCTTATTCATTAATGGGAACACACAGTTTTAAAACTGAAAAAAAATTAAATTTTAAAGTCATCTTTTGTATAAATTCATGCAGCTAATCAATGTAAGAATCAAGAGTTAAATCCAGGGATCCTGATACCCAGATTGATACCTGTTTTCATTAAATCATTTTCAAAATATGTTTTCAAACTGTATGATTATACGGCTTCATTTACATAAAATATGTATACATATCCAAAATATGTAAACCTATAGACACAGAAAGTAGATTCATGGTGCCAGGGCTGGAGGGGAAAGGGGAAATGGAGAGTGACTGTTTAATGAGTACAGGATTTGTTTGTTTGTTTGTTTGAGGGGGTGATGAAAAGGTTTTGGATCTAGATAGTGGTGTTGGTTTAAAATTGAATGTACTAAATGACATGGATTGTTCACATTAAAATGGTTAATTGTATGTTATGTGAAGTTTACCTCATTAGAAAACCCTAGAAAATGATAACGTATATCTAACATAAGGTGGGAATATAAATTGGTGCAGCTATTATAGAAAACAGTATGGAGGTTCCTCAAAAAAGTAAAAAATTGAACTACTATATGATCCAACAATTCCACTTCTGTGCATATAAACAAAGAAAACAAACTGGGTATCTTGAAGAGCTGGCTGCACTCCCATGTTTATTGCAGCTTTATTCACAACAGCCAAGATATGGAAACAACCTAAGTGTCCATTGGTGGATAAATGGATAAAGACAATATAAATACATAAATAGTGGTAAATATAAAAATATAAATAGTAATATTCCATCCCATATATATATATATATATATGGGATGGAATATTACTAGTATGTTATTACATATTATTCAGCCATAAAAAGGAAGGAAATCCTTCCATTTTCAACAAATGGACGCAACTGGAGGACATTACACTAAGTGAAATAATCCAGGCCGAGAAAAACAAATATTGTATCATATTACTTATTTCTGGAATCTAAAAGAGAGAAGAGTTTTTAAATGTTTATTTTATAGAAAGAGAAAGTAAAAAAGGTTGTTGCCAGGGCTGGGGGAAGGAGAAATGGGTTGATATAGGTCAAAGGGTGCAAACTTTCAGTTATAAGAAAAATAGAATGTGAATTGGTACAGCCACTATGGAGAACAGTATGGAGGTTCCTTAAAAAACTAAAAATAGAACTACCATATGACACAGCAATCCCACTACTAGGCATATACCCTGAGAAAACCATACTTCAAAAAGAGACATGTACCAAAATGTTCATTGCAGCTCTATTCACAATAGCCTGGAGCTGGAAACAACCTAAGTGTCCATCATCGGATGAATGGATAAAGAAGATGTGGCACATATATACAATGGCATATTACTCAGCCATAAAAAGAAACGAAACTGAGCTATTTGTAATGAGGTGGATAGACCTAGAGTCTGTCATACAGAGTGAAGTAAGTCAGAAAGAGAAAGACAAATACCGTATGCTAACACATATATATGGAATTTAAAAAATAATTGTCATGAAGAACCTAGGGGTAAAACGGGAATAAAGACACAGACCTACTTGAGAATGGACTTGAGGATATGGGGAGGGGGAAGGGTAAGCTGTGACAAAGCGAAAGAGAGGCATGGACATATATACACTACCAAACGTAAGGTAGATAGATAGTGGGAAGCAGCCGCAGAGCACAGGGAGATCAGCTCGGTGCTTTGTGACCGCCTGGAGGGGTGGGATGGGGAGGGTGGGAGGGAGGGAGATGCATGAGGGAAGGGATGTGGGAACAGATGTATATGTATGACTGATTCACTTTGTTATAAAGCAGAAACTAATAAAAAATATAAAAAAAAAGAAAAAGAAGTTCAGAGGATATATTTACAGCATGGTGACTATAGTTAATAATATGGTATATTATTCTTCAAAGTTGCTGAGAGTGGATCTTAAGCATTCTTACCGCAAAATAAAGTTAATTATGTGAGATGCTGGATGTTTTAAGTATCTTGATCTTGGTAATTATTCCACAATGTATATGTGTATCAAATTATCACTTTGTGCACTTTAAATACATACAAAAATTTCTGTCAATTATTCTTCAATAAAGTTTAGAAAATCCTACAAATAAGAAGACACAAATCTGTGACACATTTTAATATGTATTTTTTTGTCCTATAATCTTAGTGACAGATTCTGGACTTTGAGAAGTATTGTTCTTTTGAAAGATATGAAGTCAAATAATATCAAAAATAAGCTACTGTAAATTTTAACAAAAATAATATGAAGATTTATGTTAAAAGAGCTGAGAGGCTAACTCAGATGCTGTTAACTTGGCAAGGCTGCTCTTAGAGGAAATTATTTAAAAGGAAAAAAAAAAGTATATATATATATAGTTCAGAAGACCCCTAAGACACCAAACCATAAATTAGGAAGGTTTGGCAAAAGGAGATTCACCTGGAGTTTCCCACAGGAGGAAGCACAAAGAAATTCTTGAAGTTCCTCATAATAGAAAATGCTTAATGATGCTCACTGCTCAGAGGAGAGAGGCTCACCAGGAAAAACAAAGTGTAAACCACTTGTTTACAGCAAAGGGAACTAAGCCCATCCATTGGATAGTAGGAGCTTACTTGGACTAGGTTTAGCTGTGAGAAACAGTGTAGGGGGATGCAAACCAAGGAATAAGGAATCATATGAATCTATCACTGTGGCACTGGGGAGAAGAGAAAGTTCATTGTGAACAATAGCAATCTTCCCATCTCTGTTATCCAGGGAGATTAAAAATTAATGAACCCACAGGCAAAAAATCTTTGGCCATGAGGGGAATCGTTGTTAGCTTAGAACACTGTTCGTGACATGAATCTCTAAATCACCAGTCCTTCAGCTATGAGTAATCCCAAAGAAATCAATACAGAACCTGAATGTTAGCAAAAAAAAGAGGAGGAAAGTAAAAGATAAACATGACAGATGACTATCAAATAGAAGAAATATATGTTGCCAAGGAGAAGATAAAAATTACGTCCAATTATTTTTGGAACATTTTTAAAACACATTTAATGCAGCAATCGAAGCAAGACTGAAAGCATAATTATAAAAACTCAGGGGAGAGATAGAAAGGTACAAGAAGATAAAAGGTGAGCTGGAATACTCAGGCAGTAAGAGTAAAAGGGAATACAATTGACCCTTGAACAACTCCGTGGGGGTAGGGGTGGCAGAGTGGTGGTTAGGGTTACAGACCTTCTGAGCAATTGAAAATCTGCATAAAACTAACAGTGAACTCTGGGTATCCATGCTTCCTCCATATTTGCAGTTCTACATTCACGGATTCAACTAACCTCAGATGGTGCAGTACAGTAGTATTTACTATGGAAAAAACTTTGCATATAAGTGGACACACACAGCTCAAACCTGTGTTGCTCAAGGGTCAAATGTACATCACCACTCTCCCTTGAGAGTCTAAAGATAGGGCATTCCTTTAAATGATGTGGGGTGTTGCTATTTTGAGGATGACATATTCAGAGGAGAGGATGCTTATGAACCCTGCCTTTACACTGCTTTCTTAAGGTGCTCCATGAAGGTGTGGGGCATCATTAGGTCTGGAAATCATTCTAGGCGTCTGTACTTGGGTCTTATTTAAACCCTTTTAGTAACCTCATCTTTATTTTAGACATACATCAGGCACAATGACAATTTTAATCTCTTTGACAATTCGTCACATGGAGATAAATATGTCCCTGAGATTAACACAATTTTAGAGGCATTTTGTAAAGAATGGTACATTTTTTTTCCTGGCTTTCTGAAAAAATTTGACTAAAATGTTTGTCTTTTAGAAACAACCTTCTGGGCACAAGGCATTTAGAATGAGGTTTTGAGAACATTTTCAGTCTGTCTATAGGGTATAAGATTGGAGGACACAGTGATACTTTCTTTGCTGGGTATTTGAAACTTAGACATTTATTGTGCTTTTTACTTATCCAAATCTATGTAGCAAAGAAATACTCCCAGATGTTTTGAACACAGCCACATTTCTGAGAGCACTCTAGGTGCAGGAAAAGCATTCATAAAAAACTAGATCACTTTCATAAATTGATATTATAACATCATAAGTGTACCCAAGGATAAGATATTGCTAAAAAGTTAATGTTTCTCTGTCTCAGCATATTTTTAATATTTATTGAAGAATAAGAGAAAATATCTTTAACACTTATTCCATTCATTAAAAAAAGAAAAAAAACTATCTTATCAAACAAATGACTTGAGACAAACAGAAACTAAGAATATAATAGCATTAATCAACACAGATAAAGCATCAGAAATACACCATTGTTCTCCTTTATATTAAAAAAATAAAGAATTAAAAAGACACATAGTCTATTAAAGTCTAATCTCCCTTTCTTTTTCTTTCGCACTTGCTATGCTTTTCCCTGTGGAAAGACTGAAAAAATAATGCAAAGAGCAATTTGCTAGGTTGGAAGAATTAAATTGATATGTTCTATGAACTTAAGAGACAAATCAATGCTGTGCATCATTTCAAATCCTGTGACCACTTTGTTTTGAACTGAACTCTTCTTTTTTCTTTGCTACAGTTTTCCCAGCATTTTCCACTGGGAGAATGCTGTTTTATTAATAAAATATAGCTTGCATATAAACACAGAGAATAAACATAAATTCAGTAATTGTCCTCTACAAAGCGGTAGTTGAAAATTCTTGTGGGGTAATAGCATTCTAATCTGATAGCACAAACATACTTTATGACTGGAGAATTCTTGATTGGACGTGTTAATTACTCACACCATTATGGTTATCTTTTACCTCAATGGGTGCAGTCACTCATTTATTCATTGAATAAAAAAAAAAACAAAAAGAAATTCAGATAAAAGGTAAAATTTATGAAAGCTTAGAAGAGAGTGGGATGACGTTCAATTAAATCAGAGTGTGATATGAGTTTGACAAGCACAGGGATCAGAAAACACAAGGTAAATCCAGCCCGCTGTGTTTTTGTATGACCCAAAAGATTAAAATGATTTTTATATTTTTAAATAGTTGAAAAATATTGAAAAAGAAAAGTGGTGTTTCATAATGCATGAAAATTATGTGAAATTCAAATGTCACTCTTAATAAATACATTTTTATCTTTATTTTTTTTTAAAGAAGATGTTGGGGGTAGGAGTTTATTAATTAATTAATTTATTTTTGCTGTGTTGGGTCTTTGTTTCTGTGTGAGGGCTTTCTCTAGTTGCGGCAGGCCACTCTTCATTGCAGTGCGTGGACCTATCACTATCGTGGCCTCTCCTGTTGCGGAGCACAGGCTCCAGACGCACAGGCTCAGTAGTTGTGGCTCACGGGCCTAGTTGCTCCTCAGCATGTGGGATCCTCCCAGACAAGGACTTGACCCCGTGTCTCCTGCATGAGCAGGCAGATTCTCAACCACTGCGCCACCAGAGAAGCCCCCATTTTTATCTATAGAACGTTTATCATTGTATCATCTATGGCTGTTTTAGTGCTATGAGCAGTTGAGTTGAGTGGTGGCAATAGAAATCATAGGGCAGGCAAAGCTTAAAATATTTACTGTCTGGCCCTTTACAGAAAAAAAGTTCGCTGATCCCTGGACTAGAGGAACACAGAATAGCATGGAATTAATATGAGCAACTCTGCTGGAGTGGTCAAACAGGCAGAGTACATAAAGATGTCCTCTAACAAAATAAGCATTCATGTTCTATCAAGGGAAACTGAAAAGAAAAAAAAAAAAAAAAGAAATGCTGGGCACTTTAAATTCTGAAGATGGGCCACAAGAATTTCTGATGACCCTGCATTGAGAGTGATACCTTGCCATTTAATTACATTGTACTTTGCCCTGAAATCCTTAGAAACTAGTGGTGGTTCTGCCCGTAACCCAGAAACAAAATAAGCAATTAACTGGGATTGTAAAATGGAATCTCCACTCACCCCCATTTCAACAAAGGACAGGTAACTTTGGAAGAGAGAAGTGTTTTTGCAAAGTTTTGCCTAAAATCCTCTGCCCAAGATCCTCTTCTAGAGTATTTCCGAAGAAAACCTCTGTGTGTCAGAGACAAGCAGTAAAACAAGAATGTGATAAACAAACTTTCACTAAAGGTCCTTTATAGGGAAAGCAAAATTTTAAACAAAAACAACAAAAAAAATCCCCAAACATTATCTTTACCATATTTTTCCTTCCTCTATCTCATATATTTTTAATATAGAATCATACCAATAAAATAAATAAGCAATGCTATAAAAAGATTTAAGTTGTGAATATTAATTAAAAATACCTCCATATGAACACAATACTATACTCATTATTTTAACGATTACATGAGGAATGCAGGGGCCTGATTTCAATCCCTCGTCGGGGAACTAGATCCGGCATGCATGCTGCAACTAAGAAGCCTGAATGCCGCAACTGAAGATCATGCATGCTGCAGCTAAGAGCTGGCACAGCCAAAATAAATAGATAAAATTAAAAATAAATAAATAAATATTTTAAAAAAGGTTTTATTTGATTCAATCACTATCCCTATAACCTTCTCTTTCTCTTCTCCTTTTGAGGTTTAATTATTATTCCATAAATAGAGAATTTACATGCTATGTATATGAGAATATATTTTTCTAGAACATGATTCTGAATATAATCATTTTACAAACTTTAGAAAAACTCTTTTCCTTCTTTTACACTCCTGTTATCTATCTAAGCATAGTGACATCCATTCATGAAAGAGCTCTCTAAGACTGGGCAAGATTACATTGACTCCAGGTGTCTAAAACATGAACTGAGTTCAGTTAGTTTGATCTTTACATCAAACAAGCACATAACAATGTAGAAGATACCATCTGGCTGAGCTAGGACCACTCTTGTCAGTAAAGGAATATATAATATATTGAGGGAAAGACAAACAAAAACAAACACAAAAGGTTTTCAGGGAAACAAGTATTTTCCACATTACTTGTGTTAGTTTTCCATTTGATAAGGTGAAAACACTACTAGAAGTTATATAAAATAGATTAATGTTATCTGACTAATGGCCAATTTTGTAGCATAACTATGGATCAAAAATATCCTGAATCACAAAAAAAAATAAATATAAAAAAAGAAAGTCAAAATTCTGCACTGTTAGAAAAAATTAAAGTAGGGGTCTATCTCAGATTACCAATTAAACCTGTTGTCTCTGAGTAATCATAGCATCTCTTTCACTTTCAAAAGTATCGTCTTAAAGGTTCAGCTCTCTCCCTCTGAGACTCTGGAATGTAGGATACACACTCAGGCCACAAATCATTAAATATAATGATATTCCCTTCCATATGGGGAGACAGATACTTGAGAAGCTCCTCTGGAACTGTGTTTCCCATTGCCTACCAGAAATTCTAACGTTTGAATGACTGATAAGTTAAAAAAAATATCAAATACCACAATAACATACATATATCACAGCTACCCACAAGTAATAAAGGCCCACAACTACAAGCTATTATGTGATAAATTAGCAAGATTTTGACTGAAAGGATTACTCTAAAACTTTGTAAGAATGTTTAACAGCTTAGTTCATTACAGATATTTGACAATTGCTTTTTCTTGCCTTTTGATTGCTGTGTGATACTATGAGGTAAAAGGGATCTTTGGTGATGTCATGAATTCCCAGGATCCCCAGTGAACCCTTTCACAATATCATTACTGTCCTATATGCTATTAAGTGATCATTAAAACTTCAGTTTTATCACTACATGAATTCTAACTAGCAAATGAAATGAACAAGCAAATGATGCCTTTACGTTATTTTTAAACTAATCTTTAAAGAAAGACTAAAGGTACAAAAATTTGATTTCCAGAGGCAGACAGTTTTTATCATTCTTAAATTACATATAAAATTTCATCAGTTATAATAACTGTTGATGGTTGGGGGGGCTAGGCATATGTGTGGGGCAGGGGACATAGGGAAGCTGTCTATACTTTCTGCTCAATTTTGCTGTGAAGTTAAAACTGCTCTTTAAAAAGTCTATTAAAGGGCTTCCCTGGTGGCGCAGTGGTTGAGGGTCTGCCTGCCGATTCAGGGGACACGGGTTCGTGCCCCGGTCCATGGGCTATGGCCACTGAACCTGCGTGTCTGGAGCCTGTGCTCTGCAATGGGAGAGGCCACAACAGTGAGAGGCCCATGTACAGCAAAAAAAAAAAAAAAAAAAAGTCTAATTAAAAAGACACATATACATAGAAAAGTGGTGCTCAGCCTTTACTGTATATCAGAATCACATGGAGGGCTAGTTAAAATATAGATTGTTGGGCCCACCCTTAGACTCTCTCATTCAGTCGGTTTAGATGAGGAGCAATATTTTGCATTTCAAAAAGTTTCCAGGTGATGTTTCTGGTCCTTAGACCACAATCTGAGAACTACTGACATGGAGAAACCCAGAGCAGAGTTGTCATATGGTTGACTGAGTCTTGAAAAAGTGTCTTCTTTAGCATAGAAAAAGTAATGAATTCAAAAGGCATCCCTGAGTTAGTAACTGATTAATTACATTTGAAGGAGATTATGGGATATCTGTGAGATAAAAATCTTCCCAGTTTTTCTATTTAAAGTTATTTTCTATTTATAGTTATTTTCTAAATGATGATTGGTCTCATTCTTTTTACTGAATGGGTGGCTCTTTTCCAAGTTATATTTGTGAATATTTCCAGGAACCTTGTGTAATTTTTAGAAAAAATGTTAAGGTTGTTTATATGCACATGAAATATGTAACAAGAAAGAATCAGTAAGTAGAAAATGTGATAACTGATTTTGTATTCTTTTCTCAACAACAATTTACTATCCTGATTAAATATTATAATAATCATAATTTTAGTAAAATGGTATAGTATTCACATTTATTAATTATGGTTGAGGAAATATATACTCCATGTTGTAGGGTAATAAAAGGTGATTAAGTATTCTATCAACATCATTGAATTAAAAGGAAAAATAATTTCTTTTCCTGACATTTGAAAAGTCTAATAGTGGCAATTACACAGACCTATTGTGTTACTGAAGTTATAGGATTATTAAACAATTTTATCATGCAATGCCTCTTGGACTTGTCTTGAAAGTCCAGAGAATATAACAATAATTAAGCCTGGCAGAATTATTCATTGTAAGCATTATTATTGTTAACTTCATTCTCTTGCATGCATTAATACTTAGTTCTAAACAAAGCTTGAACCCAAGACATTCCATACTCTTTAGGAATACAACTTGGTAATATTTTAGATTTTATGCATATGTGTGGGGCAGGGGACATTCTGTCTTACACATTGATTCAACTCATATAATTATTTAAATACCCAATGTTTATATTTGATTATAATTTTGCAAACATCAAATGACATTTCTCAGAGTAGCTATCATACATAATATTTTCTGGTAGGGCTTTCTCTGTTTTGTGGTCAGATATGTCTTAGATATGCAGAGCAAACACTGAAATCAGGTCTGTGTTCACTTTTCAGTGTTACCTTACACTTAAAACATGGATCTCTTAGAGTGACTAGAAATGATCTAAGAATTTTAGCTTGCAAACAAGCAGAGGTGCAGAGAAATTTTCTGGCTTTCCAAGCTTTACACGGTCAGTGGCACGACCAAGAATAGATGTTAGCCCCAAGTACCTGCTCAGTGCTCTTGCTTCAGTACCTTTTTGCCTCTCTACTCTGCAACTTGATGAAGCAAAGAAAATAATCGTTACCTTGCTTTATTATAAAGACAAAAGCATGCATGTATCATAACAGACACTGGAAAACAAATTAATGAGAACTAGCTTGTGGATACTTCTCTACTTAAAATTCCCCTGAGTCAGCTGAGGATAACAAAATTGTTTCTGCTGAGAGTGAGAGGATGGAGAATGGTCCCCTTAGCCCAAGGCAAGGTGTTTCGGTGGAACACCGCTGATCTGGAATTTCCTACTCATTTATGAACTGATGGAGCATGATCCCTTTGGTCTGTTGGATGCTGTGAAAGGCATTTAACTGACTTTTGTATAAGTTTAGTCCTGTGCCTATTCAGAGTATTTCAGAATTATATTTTCATTCTTAGTTGTTCTGTATCTTCTATATATAAAGATGCTTTGGATTTTAAAAGGTGAAAATCCAAATATGAAAGGGAAATTTGGAAATATAGTGGGTAAAGATTTAAATAGTTTTAAAATTTTGGAAAACCATATTTTAAAATATTGTTACTTTATATATAACAAGAGGTGTCTGTTATGCTGTGTATTGCATTTAGAACCCCTCTGGGTAGGTGAGTGATACTTACTTGAGTCAGAGATTTCATTTTTATGACCAGAATGATAATCTGCTCAACTCCATGGGTACCACAAGGAACTAAATATTGGGAAATAGAGCACAGCCTGTAGAATCAGAAAAAAACATGATTCAAATTCTAGACCTTCCATTTAATAAAACTAAGCAGAAGCATAGAGCAAGGCTAGGGCCTCCAAAACACAAGCTGTGTGGTATTGGCTCTGACATTTCACTTTTCTGAGTCTGAAGTTTCTCTTCTGTGAATCATGATTAAGAATACATGGCTCATGAAGTTACTGAAAGTATTCAGGAAGATAATATGTGGGAGAATTGCTAGCTTAGAGACTGACACATAGGGCTTTCATACTTATTTTACTAAATGTATTGACTATTTATTAAATTATGAATTTTCCATTTTTCTTATTTTTTCCTTCTTTATTTAAAAAATGTTTGAAAACCAATTTACATTTCTTTGTTGCTTAATGGATTTTAAATACTAATAATGCAAAAGAATGAGTTAAACTGTCCTAAAATACAAGAGAACATATGAGATTAAATAGAGAAAGATAAGAATTAAAGAAAATGTGTATTAAAGAGGGATTTAAGAAAAAACTTGCAAATGTTGTAAGAATATACAGTCTCCTCATTCTTAATCCAATGTAATTAAAATAATCTGCTTTTAAAACGTATGCACTTATTTATGTTTAATACTTAGAAAGATAGCTTAGTGAAACACTAATTCTGTAACAATATGCCTCAAGTAATCTAAAGAGAAAGTTGGGAGGTTTAGAAGAAGCTGGACTGCTTTTAAATAACTGCTTTACTTTTTAGGACCGTATTTTAAAATCATAACAGAATAAACCTCAGGGACAGAAGAATATTTGCTAATTTTTAAAAAGTGTCATTTGAAGAAATATGTTGTTTGTGTAGAGTTTTATCTCACATTAAAATGACAGTGAAAGAAACCTTGAGGGGAAAAATGGAATAATTTAGCATAAATATATAGACAACTTCAGATAGGGAATTTTTTTCCAAAAAAATTATAAAAGTCTATTCAAGGCACATACGTGGCTAAGTAAAGTTTTCATGAAAGCCTACATAAGTGTGAAAATATAGATTATCCATAATTATATGTAAAGAACTTGTAAAAGTTATGTAAAATATTTCAAGCACATTAATACTTGTTATTGTTTCATAGATAAAGAAATTAGTGGATGGAATATTAAATAATAATTATTTTTATCAACAAGTGGCAAAAATGTGATGTCACTAGTATTGCCGAAATTTGGCCTCTGTACACAGGTGCTGGATTAAATCTAAGTGACAGAGTTTCTGGTGAAGTAGAAAGAAATAGCTTTATCGCAGGGTGCCAAGCAAGAAGTCCAGGGAAGCTAGTGCTTAAAAGATCAGAACTTCCAGAGAAAGATTTATAAAGACTGGGTGAGGGAAGGGGTTTGTGGGGTGTGTGATCAGCTCATGGATATTCTTCTGATTGGTTTGTGGTGAGGTACTTGGGAATCAGCAAAATCAGCCTTCCGGTTCCAACTCGTTTGGGGTCTATGTGCCTGTGGGAAGCATACAGTTTAATTCTTCAACCTGGCGGCAGTTTCAATATTTGCAAAACATCTCAAAGGACATGGCTCAGAATATTATCTATAGTCCTTGACTTTGTTTGATGGTTAAAGTATTATTATTTTGTCTTGCTTGACTGTTTTCCTTTCTACCTTTTCTCACTTCTCTGATTACATTTATTCTTTGACTAAAGTTTTTCTACAAACCAAAGGCAAGTGGAGGACACAGGTGGGAGTCTATTCTGGGAAGGCCTATAGCATCCTGCTCAAAGTAGTAAAAAAAAAAAAAAAGAATGATATTGTGAGTCTCCAGCCTATAAAACTCTTATGTGGATCATTTCATTTTTCTTAACAACTCTTTAGAAGTATTAAGGAAGACAGTAAACAAATAAATATGCATAATGAAGAGAGGATACTCTCATTTTCTAATCTAAATAAAATTTAGGAAAATATTGATGTAGCCTAGAAAACAAAATGAAACTAAGCTAAGCACTTGAAGTCCAAATGGCTAAATTTCATTCCTGATTTGTTACTTTTTAACTCTGTGACCTTGACAAAATATCATAATTCTTCTGGTTTCACCATATATTAGATGAGGAGACTCAATAAAATAATTATCTTAGAGACATTTAGCAGTTCTCTGCTGTCAGAATTCTAAGTCTTACAATACTTGGAGACTAATCATCAAGGAGGTGGCTCATCACACACTATGGCTTCATATATATTCTGGCTGCAAAATTGTGAAAGCACGGGAGCAAAGTGAAATTCAAGAATTATAAAATCACAGGTTTGGAGAAGGATTTGTTGAGATAATACAGAATTTATAGGTAAAAAGCAAAACATGTCTCACATAGCTCGATTCAATATTAGTTCCTTTGAAAATGAATATTCACACTCCGCAGACAATCTAAATCAGTCCTTCTTCTGGGATCTCCTGACACATAGTATATTGCACTTTACTCAGTCACATACATGAAAGTCTCCTCTATTAGACCGTGTTTCCCTCCAAATAAGGAGCCATTAGTCTTCACTGTCTCAGCATCGAGCAAAATACCTGACTCTCTGTAAGCTGGCATTAATGTTTTTCAATCCTATTGAAAGCTTAAATTTCAATGAACCTAATGTACAATGGAAAGCTTTTTTAAAGCAAAATAGGCTTTCATGAAAACTTTACTTAGCCACTTATGTACCTTGTATAGACTTTTATATTTTTTTGGAAAAAAATTCCCTATCTGAGGTTGTCTATACATTTATGTTAAATTATTCCATTTTTCCCCTCAAGGTTTCTTTCACTGTCATTTTAATGTGAGATAAAACTCTACACAAACAGCATATTTCCTCAAATAACACTTTTTAAAAATTAGCAGCTGATGTATTACTTAAAATTTTCTGCAGGAGTAAGCTCTGAAGCCTTGATCCAAAACAGACAAGGCCTAATACCAAGGCATGCTTCTTTGAAGAGGATCACCTTGAAGCCCTGACTCAATGATCTCGGAAGATGAGAGAGTATGGCAAAACCAAGAAGTAAGATAGATAAGTGAGGTAAGCTGAAAAGTCATTTAAAGGACAAAAGAAAAAGATGAATTCAGTTACATTATTCTTTGAAAAGTGGCTTCTGTTCATGCATAAATGCCAACATTTGAAAGTCATTATCAGGAACATTGAAGGAGAAAGGTATTTCTTTGTCTCTTTCAAGGTACTGAACAAGAAGTTTCCATAGTAAAGAATGAATTCAAATATTAAACCTGGAGAATATGCAACTTGCAATTTTTAGGTTCCAATGTTATTCCTAGGTAACACGATAAATTATATTTGTGACATGTTTGTGACAAAGGCATATTCATCACTGGTAACCACAGGCATGTTAACTTTGGCTTTGGATGGGAAATAATAAGATAAACATCTCTCAACATGCATGGGCCATTTAATCAGATATAGCAAGCCCAGTATCTATTAGGTGCTGTCTCCTGCCTTCTGACTTCTGCTTCTCTGGGGTCTTCTAGACCAGGGGTGGGACAATGGTTGGAACAGGGAGCTGAAAGAGCCTTTTTCATGGGTCCATAAAAGTGGCTCTAGGCCAAGAGTAGGCAGTGGTAACCCAGAGTTCTGAATCCAGCCCAAATCCAACATGGGTAAAAATTACCCCAAATCAGAGTGTGAACACAATTCTGATATCCCAATCTTATAGTCTGGGTGAATTTATGAAGAAAATAGTGCCAGCCAGTGGTGATGGTGATTGTGATGGCAGAGGGCAGGTGGAGGGTTGGAGAGAATATTAAAGAAGAGAAACAGGGACCAGCTCCATACAGGTCTCTATCCAGACTAAGGGTGCCCTGCATAGGTATCCCTGATGGCCCTTGTTTTTGAAAATTAACAAATAAATATGGATTTTCCTGTGGTTAGTTTAAATAAGGTATTGGATTTTGTCTCTAATCTCAAGTCTGGAAGGCTCATAAATTAATATTTACTTGATGGTCTGATTAGCAAAGTGTCTTGCTGACTCTTAGATTAAAATTAGGAATGAAACATATTTATTGGATTTTCCTTTTTGTTATGGAAATTATACCTTGTTCAGATCACTCATTTTCTCTTTGTTCTTAAAGAGATTCTAACCTAATTTGTGTTCATTTTTTCCAAGTGAGCTTTTCTTAAAATTTTAATTTTGTAATAATTTTAGACTTGTAAAAATATACTCATTCCCAAATTCTATCAAATCAGTTAACTAATATTGATGTAATGCTACTGACTAAACTACAGACTTATTCAAATTTCACCCATTTTTCCTTTATCTCTTCCAGATCTTATCAACTAGCTCACATTGCATTATGTTTTGTCTCTGTAATTTCCTTGAACCTGTAGCAGCTGTTCAATCTTTCCTTGGTATTCATGACTCTGGCACCTTCAACACACTTTGGTTGAAGAGTATTGATCAATTATGTTGTAATATCCCTCAACGTGGGTTTGCCTGATGTTCTCTCATAGTTGGAATAAATTTAAACATAGTTTTGCAAGCATAGCAGAGAAATGAGGTCATGTCTTCAGGGAATCATATCTAGGAGTTTATGACATCACTATGACTTAACACTGGTAATGTTTTCCTTGGCCACTTGAATAAGGGAATGGCTGCTGAGTTTCTGCAATGTAAAGTTACTATTTTTACCCTTGTAATTAATAACTATCTTGAGAGAGATACTTTGAATATATGCAAGTCCTGATTCTCCTCAAATTTTCACAACTAATTTTAGAATCAATTTTCTGGAACAAAGTACATATTCTTTGCTCTGTCTCCTTCCTCTCTCTCTCTCTCTCAAACTCTTTTTGGTATTTAAAAAGGTATATGTTTTTGCTCTAGGGGTTACCACTGAACTTATAGCTTCCTTCTTTACTTTTGTGTTACGTTTTTTTAATTTTACCCTTTAAGATCTTTTAAATCATTTATTGCCTTTATAACAATAACTTTTATTTTTCTGTTTTCTTCTTTCTCCTCAACCATTATTTCAGCTGCATTATTTCTACTTATTCATATGATATAACGTCATCTATCTTAATCCCCATCTTTGTTTAATTGTGTAAGTACATTTATATATTTTAAAATGCCCACCATCAGACTTTTGCCAAAAAGGTTCCTCAGTCATTATTTGGATGACATCAACCTCTAGCAGAATGTGTAAGAAAGACTGAAAAGTGCAGAATTCTCTAAGTTTTTGAATATTAAAAACTTTTTTTCTAATATGTTTGATATTTGAAAGACATTGTTTAGATATAAACTAAGTTTTAAAAAATACTACTCTATTAGCTTCTTGATTTTACATTGATTTTGCAAAGTCTGATGCTTGTCTAATTCTTTTGCCCTTGTGCATTATTAGATCTTTTTTGTCTGGGCACCATGAGGATTTTATCTTTGAAATGTAATAGTTTTACTAGGAAAAATAATAGTTTTACTGGAAAAAGTCTAGACATTAATTGCTTTGGATTAATTTTCTCAAGTGTTTGGTAAGCCTTTTCAATGTGTAGATTCACATTTTTTTCTATCTCTGAAAATTATATTTGCTTATAGTTATAAAAATTTAATTTTTTTTTCAGGGACTCCAATTATATAAATATTATTCTTTCTTTGTCTATGTTCCAGTTTCACTCCTTACTAATGCTTTTGCTCTATTATGCTATTTTCATTATGATGTTTTTTTCCTATATTTATTTAATGTATTTTTTAATTTAATTTTAATCTATTCTCTTTGGGGCATCTTAAAATTATTTTTTGTTGTTTTTTTGAGGTAATTTAGTTACTTTTGGCACATTTTTTCTTATTTATAGCAACTTTTTAATTTTTTTATCATGGTACTTAATTTCTTATTGAAGGTAATTTTTCACATCCTCAGATACTTGCTTGAGTATGTTTAATTCTCTCTGAAATGTAGGCTTATATTTCCTTTTCCTGATTCCTTGTTATTTTCAAGATAGGTTTATTCAGTTGATTTGTGTAAAGTTTTATTTCTTGAAATTTGAAAATATTTTCCTCTTAATTTTATATTACTTTTGTTCATTTAAGATATTAGGGAGTTCTACTAGATTTACATTTTAATGGTGTCATTTCCTACTAGACTAGGAAAAATTGGGTGCATTAGCAGAGTTAATTGCTTGTCTGTTTGTTTCTTGTATGTTTGCTTTGGTAGACTGGGTTGATTGTGGCTCTTTCAATCTTGAGTATGTGTATGTTTTCCCTGTTTACCTTGCAAGACTCTAAATCTCTCCCATTTTCTTCTTTCTCTCTCCACCTCCTCATTGCCAAATGACACACCTTCTTTCTTATTTGCCTTTTTAATTTCATAGAAGTTAAATATTTAGAATCCTGTCCCTTTATATCTCATTCACCCCTTTAAATCTATCCCTTTAAACTTTATACCTGGTACTGGTTTTGGCATTTTTTTTTAAATAGCAGCTACTTTGAAATCCCTTCCCTATGGTCTGTGCTCTGACTTGCCTGGTTACTATTTTAGTATTTTAAACTTTAGGATAGATTTAATCTTTCTGGAGGTTGCACCAACTATCTTATAGGACCTTTGCTAGAATCGCTTCTTTGTCTTTGCATTTTTTCTCAGCTGGCCTTTGCTTACCTGAAAGCCAATGATTTATGTCATAGAGTGTTCTGCCTATGTTTTCCTCTAAGAGTTTGAGAGTATCTGGTCTTACATTTAGGTCTTTAATCCATTTTGAGCTTATTTTTGTGTATGGTGTTAGGGAATGATCTAATCTCATACTTTTACATGTCCCTGTCCAGTTTTCCCAGCACCACTTATTGAAGAGGCTGTCCTTTCTCCACTGTACATTCCTGCCTCCTTTATCAAAGATAAGTTGACCATATGTGCGAGGGTGTATCTCTGGGCTGTCTATCCTGTTCCATTGATCTATCTTTCTGTTTTTATGCCAGTACCACACTGTCTTGATTACTGTAGCTTTGTAGTATAGTCTGAAGTCAGGGAGGCTGATTCCTCCAGCTCCGTTTTTCATTCTCAAGATTGCTTTGGCTATTCGGGGTCTTTTGTTTTTCCAAACAAATTTTGAAATTTTTTGTTCTAGTTCTGTGAAAAATGCCAGTGGTAGTTTGATAGGGATTGCATTGAATCTGTAGATTGCTTTGGGTAGTAGAGTCATTTTCACAATATTGATTCTTCCAATCCAGGAGCATGGTATATCTCTTCATCTATTTGTATCATCTTTTTTTTTTTTTTTTGCAGTACGCGGGCCTCTCACTGTTGTGGCCTCTCCCGTTGCGGAGCGCAGGCTCCAGATGCGCAGGCTCAGCGGCCATGGCTCACGGGCCCAGCCGCTCCGCTACATGTGGGATCCTCCCAGACCGGGGCACGAACCCGTGTCCCCTGCATCGGCAGGCGGACTCTCAACCACTGCGCCACCAGGGAAGCCCTATTTGTATCATCTTTAATTTCTTTCATCAGTGTCTTATAATTTTCTGCATACAGGTTTTTGTTTTTGGACCCACCTCCTAGAGAAATGCAAATAAAAACAAAGATAAACAAATGGGACCTAATGAAACTTCAAAGCTTTTGCACAGCAAAGGAAACCATAAACAAGACCAAAAGACAACCCTCAGAATGGGAGAAAATATTTCCAAATGAAGCAACTGACAAAGGATTAATCTCCAAAATTTATAAACAGCTCATGCAGCTCAATAGCAAAAAAACAAACAACCCAATCCAAAAATGGGCAGAAGACTTAAATAGGCATTTCTCCAAAGAAGATATACAGACTGCCAACAAACACATGAAAGAATGCTCAACATCATTAATCATTAAAGGAATGCAAATCAAAACTACAATGAGATATCATCTTACACCAGTCAGAGTGGCCATCATCAAGAAATCTAGAAACAATAAATGCTGGAGAGGGTGTGGAGAAAAGGGAACACTCTTGCACTGCTGGTGGGAATGTGAATTGGTACAGCCACTATGGAGAACAGTATGGAGGGTCCTTAAAAAACTAAAAATAGAACTATCATATGACCCAGCAATCCCACTGCTAGGCATATACCCTGAGAAAACCATAATTCAAAAAGAGACATGGGGCCTCCCTGGTGGCGCAAGTGGTTGAGAGTCCGCCTGCCGATGCAGGGGATGCGGGTTCGTGCCCCGGTCTGGGAGGATCCCATATGCCGCGGAGCGGCTGGGCCCGTGAGCCATGGCCGCTGAGCCTGCGCGTCCGGAGCCTGCGTGTCCGGAGCCTGTGCTCCGCAACGGGGGAGGCCACAACAGTGAGAGGCCCGCATACTGCAAAAAATAAATAAATAAATAAATAAAATAAAAAAGAGACATGTACCAAAATGTTCATTGCAGCTCTATTCACAATAGCCCGGAGCTGGAAACAACCTAAGTGTCCATCATCGGATGAATGGATAAAGAAGATGTGGCACATATATACAATGGCATATTACTCAGCCATAAAAAGAAACGAAACTGAGCTATTTGTAATGAGGTGGATAGACCTAGAGTCTGTCATACAGAGTGAAGTAAGTCAGAAAGAGAAAGACAAATACCGTATGCTAACACATATATATGGAATTTAAAAAATAATTGTCATGAAGAACCTAGGGGTAAAACGGGAATAAAGACACAGACCTACTTGAGAATGGACTTGAGGATATGGGGAGAGGGAAGGATAAGCTGTGACAAAGCGAAAGAGAGGCATGGACATATATACACTACCAAACGTAAGGTAGATAGATAGTGGGAAGCAGCCGCAGAGCACAGGGAGATCAGCTCGGTGCTTTGTGACCGCCTGGAGGGGTGGGATGGGGAGGATGGGAGGGAGGGAGATGCATGAGGGAAGGGATGTGGGAACAGATGTATATGTATGACTGATTCACTTTGTTATAAAGCAGAAACTAATAAAAAAATGCAAAAAAAAGTTACAATGCATCTTATAAAGAATTAATGAGAAAATTTTAATTTTTAAAATTTAAGTACTCTTGAATTCAACAAACACAAAAGGCCTAAATTGTCCAAAAGAGAGAAAATTAACGTTTTTCTTTTATCTGACAATAAAATATGTATAATCTTCACATATCTCAGGTGCTGAACCTGGGTATGGTAATTTTTTTTTTCCAAGAATACTTCTTGTGAAAAGTAATCCTTCATTTAACAAAAGTGTTAGGGAAGAGAAAGGAGTATATATGTCTAATGATAAGTCCATTCTTAATGATATCTTTTGCTTATATAGGGAATATGAAATTAAAACAGTATTATTATAAAACAGGAAGGACAAAGCTAAGTAATGTAAACTTGCAATAAATTTGCCGTGAGACTAAGGCCATGATTATTGTCCATATTTATTGCTAGATTATTCATATGATAGGCAGTTAACCTTTGCTTTGTTGGTTTTATTGGAAAAGTCTTTCAGTGATAACAAGGAAAACTAGAAAAACCAAAAAACTAGTTGGCAGATGAAAGGAAAGCTCCTGAAATTCACATAGAGGCATGAATGAACCATGAATTCAAGACCAAGAATACTGGAGAAAGAAGATGTGTAGATAATAAGGTAACAAATTTATTTTAACAATTTTGGGTCAAAGGATCAATATTTCCATGAAAAACTGTCAGTAGGCATTTGGAAATTTCAGAACAGTCCATGTGGACAAAGTCACATATATTTAGGTGATACCAGAAAATCTGTGAGAAAAGAAAAGTCCAGAAATAGACTGAGTGATAAAAGAATGAACTTAACTATATAAATCAAAATATATAAAGAAGAAGATGCACAGAAGATTGACAAATATCAGTCAGAGTAATTGGAGTATTGATAGATACATGTAACAGTGAATTCAAGGGAGATTCAAGGAAGAGAAGATCAAGAATATCAAATGCTTGGAAGTAAAAAATAATGAGGAAACCCAATGTCATGTGATTAATGAATGAAACTAAAATAAATGTATAAGAAAGCACAGAACTTTTAGCCACATGTATTGGCAGGTTTAATCCAGAATGCAAGTATTTAAGGAATAAATTACAGTTGAGATAACATTTGGAATGCCTTTCCTTTAACAAAAGTGCAAGAAAAGGGAAAAAGGAGCAGGGTCTTGAAAGCTTTTTATTGATTTGGAGAGAGTTGCTGATTTTCTTCTAAGCTTGTTTATGTTTTACCACCATAGGGACTTGAACATATTTAGGACAAGGAGAATAAAATCTTGAAGAGAAAAGTTGATGCCAACCCCTGCCCCCCAAATATACAAAACATAAAAGAGAGAAGAAATAAACCAAGTATAACACATAGGAAATAAGTCAAAGTAAATGAGCTTTAGCCTCATAGTAAAACCAAGAGGAAATAAAGAGAAAATGAATGAATTTATTAAGAATTTAAAGAGAAGGCATAAGTTGGCCTTAATTTTCTTCATTGAAATTGGAAAGTGTCAGATTTTAGAGTTCCACACTAATATTGAGTGTGTTTGAAGAATGGAAAATTGTAATATTTCTACTACTCATGTGAAATCATCTCTGTTTTCCCATAGATGTCACACATTCTTTTAAAAATTAATAAAGAAAGTCTTACATTTTGGGAGATGATTCATCAGAGTGCTAAAAACTAACAAAACTAATTTTCTAAAAAGAGATAATGGCATCTGCCCTGTTTTATTCCGAAAAATCACTACCTTTTCTTTCACCATTTAATTGTGAATGATAACTAAATTCCCTTAAAATGTAAAAGTCTAAGATTTAACAATCTACATGTATGTCAACTAGATGTTCCCAAATCTTCATGACTGGGGAAATCCTCTTTTATTTAATAACTATATCAGGTAATCCTATGCTGATTTCTGAGGCATCCTGGGAGACTTACTTTCTCATGTTGACAACTCACACAGTATTTCTTGTTAAATTTTTATTACTTCACTTGTTATCTAAATGAATAAAAAAAGGGATGAACTATTTCATAATACAGGTCAAAGAGTGACTGAAAATTGGCTACTAGGTATCATGTCCCCACTTTCTCTGACCATTCATCCTATCATCAACAGTTCATCCTTCCCCAGAGCCCTACCTAGGACAGTCACATCTGGTTGAGCAGATTGTGCTGACGGATGTTTAGCTGAAGTTGCAAGTGAAGTCTGAAACGCATCCCAGAGCTGCTACCTTCAGCCGTGGTTACCCTCATCTGATAGAAAGGCGTCTTTCCTAGTTACACACACACACACACACATACACACGTGCACACACACAGAGACACACACACACATGCACAAACATATGGGGTAGCACCAACGATGGCTCATCTGGTTCACATATCCTTTTAAACTCCCCCCTCCGTAAAAATATTTCTTCTTCAACACTCTATACTTTCCTAAATTCAATTCTTCCTAACTCCTGCTGCCTCATTACAATGAACCTGAATTACAAATTCTATCGTCCTAATTTGTCTAGGCATCTATCAAGGTTATATCCAGTGGCTTCAACATTTTATGTAAGCTCACAGTAAGGTGTTTTTCCAAGAGTTCTTTCCCTACTATGTTTTCTGCTTTCCTGCAATTTTTAAATAGACTTTTTAATTTGTGTTTTAACTTTCTGCTGTCTTGTGTCCTTCTAAGTAAGAAAGAATATTAATATTTATGCCCCAATTTAAGGAAGCACTTTAAGCCCATGGAATAGTGAAAGAAGTTGAGTTTCCTTAGGTATGGAGGTCAATCTATATAGCCTTATTCAAACGGCTTGCTGACATAGTCATTAACTGTTTTGAAATAAGAAGTAGACGTAAATAGTACCTGAAAATAAGCAGGGGGGCAGTTAATTCAAAGAAAAGAAAAAAACATAGATATTACAAAACTATATGTTTGTATCTTTGTGTAATACAGAACACCTTGCCCATGAAAGAAGATAACTAGAAAGTAACAGCCCATTGACTGATTCAGAGCAGTCTTGGGAGTGAGTGTAAAGATCAATAAAGCCTGGCTTTGGTCCAAAGGAATCTTTTCTAACATATGTTTAAGAAGTCCTAAGCAAGATATTTGATATTTCAGGGTTACTTAGGACCATTAGGAATATAATAACATGGTAAACAAATTATTCGTTAATAATTTAATGAAATAGCATCAGAAAATTGGCTGAAAATTTTTACTTTGCTTGTCTCTGTAGTGAATAGTCATAAAGTCTATCTTCCTCCAGAGGTAAATACTTCAGTCTCTAGCACCAGGATACATTATAATTTATTATTGAAGTATTCTGTAATTGAGCAGACATTGAGAGATGCTTTTCTTTTCCCTTGGGGTAGGATTAAACCACATTTCTGTGCATAAACAGAGACTTTACATTTGCTCTAGGAAACATTCCTATATATACTTGATTAGTGAGCAGCACCAAAAAAACAAAGAAAAAAAAAAGAAAAATAACATGGATTTACATTAATCATTTCTATGTGGGTGACTTTCTCCAAAATGGTGGGGTAGACTCATAGGCATGGGTATATTTAGATATTGTTTAATCCTTTTGAAGAGTTTACAGTGACTGTAATAAGGAAACAAATCAGATTTGTTTTTTTAATTATTATAAAACTGCATAGATAATTATGTTATCTAGTAGTTTGATTAGTTTGATGCCATTTTGGATGGCCACATGTCTTTTAATAATAAAATAGAATTATGTGTTTACATTAACATAAGAAACTAGAAGTATGTCTTTACATCAAGTAAAGATAGCTGGGAACTCTGATAAAATAATTATTATCACCCAGCAAGAGCCAACAAGTTGCAAAATAGTTCTCCCAATACTTAGAATATTTTAGAATATCACTTCTGGAAAATGCTCAACCCCAACAATTCAATTTATTCTCCTCTCACTAGGAAAATGTCTGAGTGAAAACCTTAACTGCTCCTCGTTGTTTCCATTTTTCTTTTATACTCACAGTTTGAATAAAAGGTTGAAATCTAATTGAAAACCAAATCTCGACATCCCTAACTTGTCTCACCTGCGCCCCTAAGATAATAATAAGATATGGTAGAAACTTGAACCCTGGAAACTCTTCTGATACACAAATTTGCATTCCTTCTAAAAGCAAAAATAATGCTCAACCTACCAAGAGGTTATTACCTTTTTCCACTAAGCCTTTATTCAACATGAATACAGAGTCCCAAAACATAAAAGGAAAACAAAAGAAAGCTTATTATTGTAAGACAGAGTGCTTCAATCAATAGATGTGAAAAATTAAAAACACAGACCATATGTCTTCTGTTTGCCCGAGGTAAACAGAGATATATGTTTTCTACCCCAACAGAGGAGAATTTAAATATTAAGATAGTCATTTACATCACACAAGGGTGCAACTAAATATGCCTTAAATTTTAAGCTTCCCACAGTGCCCTGATACAAATCCACAGCTGCTGAGGCAATAATCTATAACAATTGGCTGACCGACTGATCTTATAGTGGTAAACTATCAGAACTCAATTTGACCACTGTAAAGCCTGTAATTTAATCAGAACTATGCTGGGATTTTCATAAGTTGAAGTTGCAAAGTAAGTGCCAGGAGAATCTTACTCTTATCATGTACACATTCATATTTGGATTATTCTAATTTCTAAAATATAGCCTTTTTATTTTTTTTATTTATTTATTTTTTTTGTGGTATGCAGGCCTCTCACTGTTGTGGCCTCTTCCGTTGCGGAGCACAGGCTCCGGATGCGCAGGCTCAACAGCCATGGCTCACGGGCCCAGCCGCTCCACGGCATGTGGGATCCTCCCAGACCGGGGCATGAACCCGTGTCCCCTGCATCGGCAGGCGGACTCTTAACCACTGCGTCACCAGGGAAGCCCTAAAATATAGCCTTTTTATAAGATTTTTTTCTACCAACCTAGAATCAGAAATCAAGTTTCAACAGACCTTTGTAAAGATATCCCTTTGATTTTTTTTTTAAAAGTCACATATAATTAAAGATTTCTAAAATCAGAATGGATTGGTAAAGGAATATTCTAGTTCTGTTGATGGTGGTATTTAAACAGTTTGATTTCCATTTTTTTTTTTGGAAAGAATTATGTGTCAAATAGTTAAAATCAAAGGTTTACAGAGACTCTTTTTCTTTTATTCTCTTTCTTTTTTTTAAATTGAAGTATATAGTTGATTTACAATATTATATTAGTTTCAGGTATAAAACATAGAAAATCAATATTTTATAGACTATACACCATAGGATATTTAAATATTATTAATTATATTCCTTTTGTTATACATTACATCTCTGTAACTTATTTATTTCATCTTTGATGAAGTTCTCATTGTGTTTCTCTATTCTTTCCCCAAGGTCAGTGATCATTTTTATGCTTTGAACTCTTCATCAGGTAAATTACTTATCTCTGTTTCATTATAGCTTTTTTTCTGAGGGTTTTATCTTGTTCCGTTTTTAGAATTTATTCCTTTGTCTTCTCATTTTGTTTGACTGATATTCTATGTTTGTATGAATTCAGTGAAACAGTTACTTCTCTTGGTCATGAAGGCATGTCCTTGTGCAGGTGTGTCTTTATTTGGACTGCAAGTGCCCAGTGGCTTTGATGGGAAGGCTGGAGCTGATGCAAGTACAGACCAGGGCTTTTTATATTACCCACCAGAAGTTGCTGCCTTGGCAGTGTGGAGCATGAGGCAGGCTGGAGCTGGAGGGGCTAGAGCTGAAGTCTGGCCTGGGCAAGGTCTTCTTCTGGGGCTGCTGGGGGCTGTTGCCTTGGTGGGACAGGCTGGAACCATAGCTGGATATGAGCTAGTGGGTATGAGGTGTGGCCTTGCCAGGCTGATTCTAGTGCCAGGTGCTTTTCAAGCTGCTGCTCTGAACTGAGAGTTGGAGTTAGTAAGTGCATGTGTGAGCCCTTTAAGAGAGGAATTTTGTTTTCTACAGCTCTCCCATTTATAAACCCCACTGAGAGGGAGACCCAAGAGGGAGGAGATATGGGGATATATGTATATGTATGGCCAATTCACTTTGTTATAAAAATAGAAATTAGGGCTTCCCTGGTGACGCAGTGGTTGGGAGTCCGCCTGCCGATGCAGGGGACATGGGTTCGTGCCCCAGTCCGGGAGGATCCCACATGCCGTGGAGTGGCTGGGCCCGTGAGCCATGGCCGCTGAGCCTGCGCATCTGGAGCCTGTGCTTCACAAAGGGAGAGGCCACAACAGTGAGAGGCCCACGTACCGCAAAAAAAAAAAACAAAAAACAAAAACAGAAATTAACATTCCATTGTAGAGCAATTATACTCCAATAAAGATGCTAAAACAAACAAACAAAAAAACAGTTAAGGGTGTCTCATCTTCTGGATGCTGGTTCCCAAGGCTGGGTTGTCAAAGTAGGGCTCAAACCCTTCTCTCCTTAGTGAAGACCACTGAGTTCATGATATCCCTTCCTGTTTCGGGTCACCCCCTGGGGGTACTGCTCCTGACTAGATCACTTCCTACCCATCTTAGTGTGTTTTTTTCCTTTACATAGTTAATTGTAAAATAATTGTTTTGCTAGTCTGCAGCTCATTCTTAGAGATAGTTGTTCTGTATGTAGTTGTAGTTTCAATGTGTCCATGGAAGGAGGTGAGTTCAGAGTCTTCCTACTCTGCCATCTTGATCTCTCCCTCTGCAGAGGCTCTTTTAGGCAATCTTTTACATTTAAATGTATTTAATTAGAAATATATTTTTAAATATATTATTAACATATATTTCCAATATATCAAACTAATTAGGAATATATTTTTTTAAAAGAACTAAGAAACTTTCATAAAAGTAGGTAGAGATATAAACAGATAGTGATTGGTAGAAGAAATACAAATGCCCAATAAAGGTATGCAAAACACTTATAGCAACTAGTAACATAAAATAAATACATATTATAAAGTGGTATCATTATTGTCTATCAATTTATCCAGTATTAAAACAAACATATTACCAGTGTTTTATAAAGACCATGATATTAAATTAATTATATTTACATTGGTTTTACCTAATACCTTCACTTCTAACCTTAATGAAATAATCAGAAATATTCACACAAATATTTATCCAAAATGTAATTATGATTCTAATAATAATAATGATGGCAGGTAACATTTAATAAACAACTGTCATGTATCAAGTCCTTTTCTTAATGCTTTCTATATATTAATTAACTCATAAAAATCCTATAAAATTTATGCTATGATTATCCCTATTTTACTTATGAGAAAACTAAGGACCAGAGGTTTTAAATAACTTATCCAGAATCCACAGTAATGTGTGCAGATTGCAGATTGTCCTGAGCAATTCTTGTTCCAGAGTATGTGCTGTTGCATTCATATTATTTTTAGGGCTAATAATAATAATAACTGAAACAGCCAGAATGCTTCATAATAGTAGTTTTTGTTTGTTTGTTTGTTTTGCAGTACACGAGTCTCTCACTGTTGTGGCCTCTCCCATTGTGGAGCACAGGCTCCAGATGCGCAGGCCCAGTGGCCATGGCTCATGGGCCCAGCCGCTCCGTGGCATGTGAGATCTTCCCAGACTGGGGCACGAGCCCGTGTCCCCTGCATCGGCAGGTGGACTCTCAACCACTGTGCCACCAGGGAAGCCCCAAAATAGTAGAATTTTTGGCATAAAGTAGGGTATATACATGTGAAAAAATTATGTGCAGCATTTAAAGCTTTTTTAAAATTTCTAGGATATGGATAAGAGCTAATATTTTACAAAATAAATAGGAGACTACAAAGCACGTATATAAGTTTCCAATTATTCATAAGCATATGCATATACAGTATAGCAAAAAAATACTTTATCTTCAGGAATCATAATTTATCACAAAAATGGAATAGTTTTTTTTTGTTCAGAATTTGTTCAGGAAAGTACCTTAATAATTTGTCTAAATATAGATTATGAGACACTGATGTCATTAGATAGTAGGAGACAAAAAAATAGATAGGTAAATCCCTGTACAGAATATATTATATAACTTCCTCACTAAAAATTAATGTATATATCTATATATTCATTCATTCATGGACAGAATTTTAGGGTGAGGGAAGAGTAACATCAAGGGAAGGAAAAGGCAAGATAAGAGAAGGGAAAAATGTGGTATGCTGTAAAGAGAAGTGAAAGAAGGAAATTAAGAGGAATAAAAGGCAAGTGAGAGAGGCATTATTAACACTGTAAAAGACTAAAGCCTTATATTAATGAAAACTTTTAAGAAAAATAATCTAATATTTAATTTAACTAATTTATTTATTTTGCTTTGTGGCTTCTATAGTGAATTTCTTCTATTTCTCCTGAAACTCAAGTCAAAGTCTAAACACAGCTGCCTCATAGAAATTTTGCTTTGTTTTTTCCCTTTCTTTTTAGTTTGGTAGGGTGAGATAACAATTCAGGTCTTTGAACAATGTTACATTCCTGGTAATATCTCTCCAGACCTCTTTTTAGAAATTGCAGCCTTCACCTTTGCAACCTCTACCCTACTCCTCTGCTTTGGTTTTCTCTGTAGCACCCAGTGCCACCTGACATATAAGCTACTGTACTCATTTTTTTTTTGCACAAGTGTCTGCCCTTCATACTCTTCACCACCCCTAGAATGGGACTTGACAAGAATAGGATTCCATCTATCTTCCCCACTGTTATTTTCAGTGTCCTGAGCAGTGCCTTACATAACATTGGCATTCACTGAATATTTTTGAATGAATGAAAGCATCCATGGCAATCTTGGGGTGAGCATAGATAAAGTACTAACCACAAAATGAAGAATAGAGAAAAAGAACAGAGTAGGGAGAAAAAATCAAAGCCAGGAAAAAATAGCCAAAATATATTAAAATAATTATAAACAATATTTTATATATTTATATTTGTTATATAGTATACCCATTTATATGCAATATATATTTTGAAATATGTCTTGTATCTAGATAGATAGATAGATAGATATGTAAAAGCCTCCCTGAGAATTCACTAAGCTCTTGGAGAAGATCCTGGATGTACCATACGATAGGGAAACACTATTTGACATAGTCTTACCTAAGTCTTATGATGGGAGGTCAACCTAGTTCACATAGGAAATGGAGATATGACTGGAGAATATATATCAAAATATTATGAGTTATTATTTCTCTGTTAAGGCACTATAGACATTTTAAAATTCTATTCTTTATCTTTTTATATTTATTCCTCATTAAAAACATAAACGTGCTATATTAAATTAAGAAAACATTTAGGAAGTGGTAAAGTCTACAACCATCCACAAAGAGGTGATACAAATTGAAACCTTTCCTCCACCGTCTTAATTTTCATCCATTTGAAAATGGAACTTGTCAAAAAAAAAAAAAAGAAAAAAAGAATGGCAATGCTACCTTCAGTAGTGGAACACTTGAACATACAATTTTTAAACAGTATACACCTTTGTAGCTTAGCAGGGAAAACCTTTTCCCAAATCCGTATAAACCCATAAGAGGAAGGATTAGCCTAGTAAAAGAATTCTGTGGAAACTGGGCTACCGACTCACAGAGAGTCTTTCTCTCAGAAATAAAGACTACTGCTCTAACATAAATCCTTCCAGTTGTAAATTCATTTTTTATTTTCTCATTTTTTTACCTCTAACATTTCATATTGAATATTTTTCTTGAAATAGGATCAGTTTTTTCAGAAGATTCTCACAAATTGTGCAAAGGCATGCAGTCTTGATAATTAAGTCTAGCATAGTCTAAACTTTGGAATCAATTGATTCAAAGTACTGCACAATGAAAAGTGCTTAAAGAAATAGCAATTGATCTTTATTTAACATCTGTAGAAATTTGTCTTTTTACATATTTACTCTTCATTTTTAGATTATCATTTTATTAACTTGGCTTTTTGTGCTGTAGTTGCCCATTCATTCATTCATTCAATAAATGAGCTAATATTTGTTGAACATCTCCTATACACAAAATGAGGTATGAGTTTGTTCAATATGTTATCAAGATATTCACATATAAAACAAATAAGTAAAACACAATAAATACTGTATTGCAAAATTATGTAAGACTATATAAATAAGGTTAGTTTCTATCCATGTTATCACACTAAGCAAAGTGGATGGAAGTATTTAAATGAAATTTTTGGAGGATATTTTAGTAATTGTTTATCTCTAAATATCAGCTGTGTGGTGTAGAGAATATTCGTATTAGATATACTTAGGCACACTTCACAGTGAAATGCGGTCTTATTCCTGATCTCCCTGAAATACAGGAAGAAGCTATGTAATTACTGATCCAGAGATGTGTTTCTAACCACTTGGAAGGGAAAACACACAGTTGTTTCAAAACTGAGCTCCAAATCAAATAACAAGAGGATTCACTAGAACTGCAGATGTTGATTTTTTCCTGAGGTGCTTTACATGTGGGCAACACTACGGAGGGCCTTGCACATTGCAAAGCAACAGAGGTTTCTTAGACTATAGTTATGATTCACCTAAGCAGGGCTGGGGAGGCAGGCGACAGCTAATAAATTTGAGAAGTTGAAGGAATAACTGGGTTGGAGGAAGTAGAGTCATGACTACACAAAAAAGAATACAAATAGAAGCAGAGAAAAACCAGGGCCTCTAAAATAGGGCTTTATTTAGATTTCAGTTTCAGAATTTACAATAAATCTGTCCTTGGAAAAATTATTTGACCTTAGTCTTTAGTGTTGTTATGTGAAAAGCAGAAATAATTTCAATTTCTCAGGGTTCTTGTTTGCAAAGTGTCTGCCTTCAGTACACAATAACAGTGATGACTGCTATTATCCCCAGGTAACATGGAAATTTTAAAAATAATTTTGATATATAGATTCCAAAGAAGCAAATCAGAGATTCTGTTACAGAGTAAAGTACAGGTGATCTTGTCTGATAAAGAGAAACTGTCCATTTCGCTATTTTTTTCCTAGTGAGTTCAGAGCAGTGTTTATACCAAGATATAAGAGTATCGGTTTTTGTTAAGCTACAGCTTTCTTGGAGAGTCTAAATATCTAATGTGGGATGTTGTGATGGTCAATTTTAATCTCTCACTCTCTCTTCCTTCATGTATATGTGTGTGTGTATATATATATATATATATATATATATATATATATATACACATACATATACACACATACATACATCCTATGGGTTCTATTTATCTGAGGAATCCTGAGTAATATGTGAGGGAAAAAGACAGAGGAAATGGTAGGCTCCACACTAGAACTTTAGCAACTTCATAAGTTTTAATTTTTTAAATACTGAAGTTACTTTTCACATTAAAACACATATCATAGTCACTATTGTCTGATTGTCTTTTCCTAAAATCTGTGTCTAGGAAAAATTGTATATTAGGTCTGGAAAGGACTGAGAGAATCTATCAACCCATTTTTTCCTGAATGAAAGCAGTCAACTGGATAAGGTTCTATAGATCTCCCAACTTTCTAACTATTTGCTCTCATATTCCCTGACACGTAAACCCTGACATTATTGGCAAAACTAAAACATGGCAGAGTTTGACTTTGAAGACTTTAAAAAGTGCTTTGAAGGGTCATTATTTATCAGCTTATTTGCTGACTTATCTTGGCTTTGCTAGGAGAGATATTTAACTGCTGAAGCACATAGCTGAGTCAATTGAAATTTATGATATTCTCACAGGTCACCTTTAATATAATTAAACTGGAGTTAATTATACATATATTTTATTCTACAGGTAATAAAGAAAAATAAAGTAGGTATTCCATTCACTACACTTGTAAGCTATTTTTCTCTTCAAAATATTATAAGTACACCCCACTTAAAGCTTCCATTGCATTCAGGCATAGATAGGCAACTGTCCAAAATCTAGAATGAGTGTGACAGAAGCCACTTCATTTCATTATCATTAGCATCTTCACTTCTTGAACAAAGTTAATCTCTCCACTTAATGTACATGCAACCTAACCTTAAGAGAAAACGTATTTCTAGAAGGAAAAATATTATCATGGCTCCTTAGATAAAATTAAATTGCCATAGCAATGACTATTCTCCTTTGTACCTACCTATGTTTTCTGAAACTAAATGAAGTCCTTATCTGAGTGTAATATTTTCAGAAAACTGTCACTTTTGGTTCTTTCTTCAAACAGCAAAACAAAAGTTGTTATTGTTGCTTTTAATTTTCACTTACTCCTGTCTGGTTTTCTAAAATCACTTCAAAATTCTTCAAATTTCTGCTCCTGTACAACATTTACTTAAGAGATTATAAGAAAAGTTCCCTCTTCACCTGACTCTTAGTCTTGGACATTATTTCTTTGGTTACTCTTTCAACTCGATAATTTACAGTATGGGGCTTCCCTGGTGACGCAGTTGTTGAGAGTCCGCCTGCCGATGCAGGGGACAGGGTTCGTGCCCTTGTCTGGGAAGATCCCACATGCCGCGGAGTGGCTGGGTGCGTGAGCCATGGCCACTGAGCCTGTGCCTCAGGAGCCTGTGCTCCACAACGGGAGAGGCCACAACAGTGAGAGCCCCGTGTACCACAAAAAAAAAAAAAAAAAAAATCACAGTATGATCCACAATGATTTTGCTACAATCATTAAAATATTTGTGTCTGTATGTTCATTTTAGCAAAGAAAAATTTTGGAGTTTGGCCTCATTTTATTACTATATTTTAAGGTTAAGATAATCCTTAATAACATACATTTGGTAACTGATTAAATTGAAGTAGTAACAGCAAGGGTAGATGTTGTGTCCAGGAGACAATTTTAATAACAACAGAAATGTGGAGGCGGTGGAGAAATTATTAAATTAATAGAATTAATAGTGCTCTGAAAGGCAAGTCAAATATTACAGTTTTTCCATCTCCTACCTCAGAATAACATTTGCCTCCATTTCAAGTTGAAAGATGAAAGTGCCAGGATCATAACATGCTAATAGATTTTTAGTACAAGGATGTGCAACGTTACTGTTTTGTTTTATTTACTCAGAAAACACACAGTAACACTGATGAGAAAATAATGTCAATGTGAGTTTTGCATTTAAAATAGGTTGGTAATTGTATAAAGAAATCTTAGCATTTGATACCAGAATTCTTAAAATAGCTTTATAATTTGGGCATAGTTATGAAATTTTTAGTAAGAAAAGCAGAACTGATTAATTACAAAATTTAAATGCTTAACACTATTGATAAATTCTTGGGCTTTAAATTTATTGTTCCTATTTAAATATTTAGTATTCATCAGTAATTTTTTCACATAATTCAAATTATATTTGCTTCAAATTAAACTGATTTTCAGTTATTGCATCTTCAACATAGACAACTACTCTAATTATAAAATTGGACTCTTTTATGAATCTGAATGCTATTATCATTTCATGGCTAAATAACCCTCACATCTTCATTCCTTAAATCATTTATTTCAATTATCTTATCTCTTCAATTATCTTCTCCACTGAAGAAATCATAAAGAATATAAGTGAATTTGAATTTTTTTTTTAGTTCCTCAAAAAGTCCTTGATGATTCTGAAAAAAAATTTAAACCTTTCTTATAATCTGTCCCTTCAGGGAACCCAGTCAAAACTTTCTTGTTACATTCCTACCGACAGTGCAAGAGGGTTCCCTTTTCTCCACACCCTCTCCATCATTTACTGTTTCTATTTTTTCTGATGATAGCCATTCTGACTGGTGTGAGGTGATATCTCATTGTAGTTTTGATGTGCATTTCTCTAATGATTAATGAAGTTGAGCATTCTTTCATGTGTTTGTTGGCAATCTGTATATCTTCTTCGGAGAAATTTCTATTTAGGTCTTCTGCCCATTTTTGGATTGGATTGTTTGTTTTTTTGATATTGAGCTGCATGAGCTGATTGTAAACTTTGGAGATTAATCCTTTGTCAGTTGCTTCATTGGCAAATATTTTCTCCCATTATGAGCGTTATCTTTTCATCTTGTTTATGGTTTCCTTTGCTGTGCAAAAGCTTTAAAGTTTCATTAGGTCCCATGTATTTATTTTTGTCTTTATTTCCATTTCTCTAGGAGGTGGGTCACAAAGGATCTTGCTGTGATTTATGTCATAGAGTGTTCTGACTATGTTTTCCTCTGAGAGTTTTATAGTGTCTGGCTTTACCTTTAGGTCTTTAATCCATTTTGAGTGCATTTTTGTGTATGGTGTTCGGAAGTGTATCCACTATGGAGAACAGTATGGAGGTTCCTTAGAAAACTAAAAATAGAACCACCATATGACCCAGCAATCCAACTACTGAGCATATACACTGAGAAAGCCAAAATTCAAAAAGAGCCATGTACCACAATGTTTATTGCAGCTCTATTTACAATAGCCAGGACATAAAAGCAACCTAACTGTCCATCAACAGATGAATAGATAAAGAAGATGTGGCACATATATGCAATGGAATATTATTCAGCCTTAAAAAGAAATGAAATTGAGTTATTTGTAGTGAGGTGGATGGACCTAGATTCTGTCATACAGAGTGAAGTAAGTCAGAAAGAGAAAAACAAATACCGTATGCTAACACATATATATGAAATCTAAAAAAAAAAAAAGGTCATGAAGAACCTAGGGGCAGGGTGGAAATAAAGATACAGAACTACTAGAGAATGGACTTGAGGACACGGGGAGGGGGAAGGGTAATCTGGGAAAAAGTGAGAGATTGGTGTGGATATATATACACTACCAAATGTAAAATAGCTAGTGGGAAGAAGCCACATAGCACAGGAAGATCAGCTCGGTGCTTTGTGGCCACCTAAAGGAGTGAGATGGGGGGGTGAGAGGGAGGGAGATGCAGGAGGGAAGAGATATGGAGATATATGTATATGTATAGCTGATTCACTTTGTTAAAAAGCAGAAACTAACACACCATTGTAAAGCAATTATACTCCAATAAAGATGTTAAAAAAATTAAAAAAAAAACACTTTCTTGTTAACCAATGAAAATATATAGAAGATATTGAATGCTTAATAAATATAAAGAAATAATTACTAAATAAATGAAAACATAAATAATCTTATGCCAAGCTCAATGGCATCTACTAAAACTGTTTAAATTTGTCAATATTATGCAAAGGGTATAGGAGGCTTGCACTGAGCATAAGCCTGGCGTGATGTTACCTTTATATGTAGTGAATCATGAAGACCTTTTTATAGGGCAACAAAGCCATATCAATAGCTTATATTGCATTGGCAAACTTTTCTACCCCCCCATATAGAATACTCTTAGAATAGTGCCCTTGTTTATATTTCAATAGATAGTCATTTGAACTTAAGTTTAGGATATATATATATATATATATATATATATATATATATATATATATATATATATATATATATATATATATATATTAGCCTATCTATCTTCCCAGTATCATGAGTTTTATTGCCCTTCAATATATTTTCTACTTGATAATTCAGTTTGGGGTAATGTTACTCTAGTCAGTATCTATTCGAAAGAGCAGTTTCTTCTTGTGAAACAATTAATTAACCAGATAGAGAGAGAGAGAAGGAGAGAAGATAGGAGGGGAGGAAATGAAGCAAAGAAGGAAATAAGGAAGGGAGGGACGAAGGAAGGAAGGAACAAAGGAAAGAAAGTGTAAAAATTTTTTTCTCTATGATTTTATCTAAGTCAATGACAAATTATCAGAATATATATTGTGAAATTTCCTGCTGAAAACTGAATGATACACTTTCTCTATGGCATAACTGTGAACAAAAAAATGTATCAAGACAAGGAAATAAGTTCATTTCTCTGTAATTGTATTTACTGCATTCTGATGTCTGCTAGTGATCCTTATTTCTTTAGCATGTGCTCTCAAGTAACAGACAGATAATCAAGGTCTCTAGTAATATTGTCTTCAAGGGACTGAGAACTTAAGATTAGTTACATTTAATATTTTAATATTTAAAATATTTTGGTCCCAATTTACCCTGTACACAGGGATAGTTTATAATTTTTGTAAAAGGGGTTAGTTGGGAGACAGAATAGTTTAGCATGTAAGAGTATGAGTTTTGAAGTCAGTTAGAACTGGATTCAAGGAACTATTCCTGTGCCTTAGTTCTTTCCTTTATAAAATTTAAATAATAATTCACTACAAATAGGTATATTTTGAGCATTAAATAAGATAATTCATGAAAAGTGTTCAAAGTGGTGTTCTATAACTATCAGCTATTATTAAGTATAAAATGAAGTAATTATTCTAATCTGATTTACATATTAGGGAGCACTCCAATCTATTTACTATAGAACTTGAAGAAGAACACGTCTATATTAAAATATTCTATTTATGATTCTAAAAGACAAAAACAAATCTATCAGACAGGAGTAGACTAATTGATTTGCTCTAACTTTTCTTCTAGATATTTTAATTTGGAGTAATGTAAGTTCAGTTCAATATCTGTCTGAAAGAGCTCATTCCTTTCTGTAAAAAAAAATGATTAGATTAAAAAAAGGAAAAAAAAGATGAAAGGAGAGAAGAAGTAAGAAAAGAAAGAAGGAAGGGAGGAATAAAGGAAGAAGGAAGAGATGGAGTGAGGGAGGAGGAAAGAAGGAAGGAAGCAAGGGAAGAAGGGAGGAAGGGAGGAAGGAAAGGGAGAAAGAAAAAAAAAGGAAAATTATATACCTAGATATCAACTGAAAATCAATAAAAAATCATTTTTGATCACTTCCTTCTTTTGGTTTCTTCCATCTGTGTCTCTGGCTCTTCCTTTATAGACTTCTCAAGATTCAAATCTATTCCTTAGGTTCTTCTCTTTATATATTCTTCTTGCGCATTTTTTCCACATCAATGACTTCAATTGCTATCTATATGCAGATGACTTCTATACTTAAGAGTTTCAGCCCAACTATCTCCTTTGACTTTGTGATCTGTTGATTCAATTTTCTATTTGAGAATTTCAGTTTGAGTGTCTCAAAGGCAAATCCAACCTGCCCAAACTAAATTCAGAGTTATCCTATCTTCTTATCCCCTAAAATGGATCATTTTTCAATATGTACTGTTTAAATAAACATCAGCTCTACAATCAAAAAAGTGTAAAGTCATCAGCGATGACGTACCTTGCTTATCACCCAGTTTGTTATTCATTTATAAGATCAGTTATTTTCCATCAAATATGCTTCAATTGTAAATACTTCTTTCCATGTCCAACACCACTGTTCTTAACAAACTATCTTTGTCTCTTGCCTTGACAACTGAAATCATCTTCCAGTTGGGCTGGTCACATTACTTTTAGCACTCAAGCCAGAGTGACCTTTAAAAATTCAGATGTGACTATTTCACATCTCAGTGTCAATATTTTTAATGATTAAAAATAGAATAAAGTTGATCTACTTTAAATTAGTCTGTGCAACCCAGAATAGGCTGGCCTCTTATTTCTAAGAAACAGAAAACACTCTAGCCAAAAAAAAGTATTAAAATATCTTGGATAACTCACAATTTTCTGGAAAGACAGAGAACTACCAAGATGCTATACAACCAGGAACGGTGACCAAAATCACACCACAGAATGGGTTCCGTGAAGATAATTTTGTTGCTGATACTGAGCATAAAGACCTTGCCTCTTGACAAAGGATATCATTGACTCTGATCATGAGACACTGGTTTTCAAACTGCCCCTGAAAACTAAATATAGTTGCTACTGTTCCCACCACTTTTCAATTGGAAAGGAGTCTGTGAAGTTACTAATTTTTCCTGCTCTGGCTTGTTTCCAACTACCCGCGATGAACACGGACTGGTATAGCCTAAACCATAGACTTGTACTCTAGCTTTCAGAGAATAGGAAAAGTGAGTATATGATAATTTGAACTTTGGGAGAGTGTTGAGATTGTTTGACAAGAAAAATTGAAAAATCCCCAGTGAATTATCCAACTCTTCCTCTAATTATACAACCATGATTTCTCCTTTCCACCCTCTGTCAATATCTCCTAGTCCTTTTCACACTCTATGTCCCTTATTGCCACAAACACTTTACAATTTAAAATCTCCATTCTCTGGGTACTTTACTTCCCATTCTATATTCAGCTAGCTTAATTGACCCTTCAGAGCCAAGCTCAGTCATCAGTATCTCAAAGCAAAGATCTCCCGAATTAGTTAAAGACCCCTCTTTTATATTCTCAGAGATATAGTTTCTCTTAAAGTATTTATCACTGCTGTAGTTTCACATTTGTTTTTGTGACATTTCATTAATACCATACATTTCATTATATTAGGAAACATGATTGTTTTGGCACAAAATTGGGTATCTCTAGAATGGACTATGTTTTCTGGCACATTTCTGGCAGCTTTTCTGGCAGAAAAGATGCTTAATAAATATTTTTAATGAATTACAGATAAATGAATTCCTACAAAGTAATTTATAAGTACTTAATTATAGTGTTGTCATATGTGTTAGTTTTCTAGAGCTGTTATAACAAGTTACTATAAACTGAGTGGCTTAAGAAAACAGAAATTTATCCTTTCACAGTTCTTGGGACCAGAAGTCCAAAATCAAGGTGTCAGTAGGAATAGTTTTCTAGAGGTTCTAAGGAAGAACAAATTCCATGCCTCTCTCCTCGTTTCTGGTGGTTGCCAGCAATCATTGGCATTCCTTGGCTTGTACACTCTATCATTCCAATGTCTGCCTCCATCTTTATATGACTGTCTTGCATGCCTCTTCATCTCAAATTACCCTCTCCTTTCTCTTATATGGATAGGGAATTGGACTTATGGTGCACCTTAAATCCAAGATGATCTTATCCCAAGATCCTTAACTTAATTATATATGCAAAGGTTTTATCTCTAAATAAGGTCACATTTATAGGTACTAGGGATTAGGAATTGGACATATATATCTTTTTGGGTAACACTAATCATCCAACTACAATCTATCCTCTGTCTCACAATAATTAATGTTCATCCTATATGTAAAATAAATTCACCCAACCCAACATCCCTATGATTCTTTTCCATTCCAGCATCAACCTGAATTTCAAAATTTCATCTAAATATCTTCAACTCAAGAATTTCCAAATGCCATCATCTAAATTAGGGATTTGAGATTCTGGTGTATTTCATCTTGGAGCAAAATTCCTTTCCGTTTGTGGACAGGTGAATTTCATACTCAGACCTTACCAAAATCACTCTTAAGATCCTTATTTCCACCAATAGTGTCTTCAAAGCAATCTAAACTTTTTCTATTACATTCCTCAAAATTCCTCTAGCCTCTCTATATTGTCTAATTTCAAAGTGACTCCACATTTTCTGGTATTTGTTAAAGCAGCTCTCCCTTCTGGGTACCAAAATCTATATTAGTTTCCTAGACTGTCATAACAAATTACTAAAAACTTGATAGAAGAACTTTATTCTCTCACAGTTATGGAGCCAGAAGTCCAAAATTATGGTGTTGGCAGGGTTGGTTCTTTCTGAAGACTTTAAGGGAAAATCTATTTTATGCCTTTCCCATCCTTGGTGTGCCTTGGCTTGTACAAGCATCACTCAAATCTCTGTGTCCATCTTCTGTGTGCCTCTTTGCCTCAAATGTTCTCTTTTCTCTTATAAGAACACTTGTCATTAGATTTAAGGCCCACCTTACATCCAGGTTGATCTCATCCTGAAATCCTTAACTTAATTATATCTACAAAGATCCTATTTCCAAATAAGGTCACATTTACTACATCAGATAATGCTTGCAAATGTATATGAATTTTTGGAAATATATATATATGAATAAATATATATGTATATAACTATATGTATGCACACATACTTAGTGTGTGTGTGTGTGTGTGTGTGTGTGTGTGTATATATATATATATATATATATATATACACATACATATATATATATACATATATATATATATAAACTTTCCCAAGAAAAGATTTATTTCACATCTTAGTATTTCTTAATTTAAATATGTCTTCTGATGAATGTGTACAGTTAAGTCAATCAGATTTATTTTTTCACCATTTTCTGTTATTAAAATATATTGATCATTTCCTTGAATCAGGAAATATGATACTTTAAATAATCTTGACTTATTGGTTTGGGAACAAAAATCAGCAAGAAGAGAGTTTCCAGATATGTTATCAATTGTATGTGTGTATGTGGCACAGATGTTTGTGTATAGGGGTGTTTGTACGGATGTGGCTTTTAAAAATCGACGGATCATTTTTAGAATGGGACGCAATTGGTTTAGGGCAGTTTACCTGAAAAATATCCAAAGATATACATTGGTCACAACTTAGTGGCCAACAGTGTAAAAAATGTGTCCAAAAAAAGCCTTGCATTTTTACAACTTTCCACCTAAAGGACCAGGTAATTCCATGCTTTTTTTCATTCAGTTCACTTCTGACTCACTGTATTTAACGCAGAACATCATGTCTTATGATTGACATTGACAAAACAGGGCATGTGCAGAGAGATTGATTGATGTCTTTGAGGAGGGCAAGAATAGTTCAAAGAATTAACGGTTATAGCTTGGAAAAGAGAAGACTAATAGAAGACATCAAATTACGTTTGAAAACTTGAAACAATTCCAGGGAATTGGAGTGATAATTATAGGTTTTCTATGCAGGGCCAGAGAACAGAACTAATGAATATAGCATTATTTTATATTGTTGTTATTATTATTTATTATAAGTTTATTAGCATAAATTTATCACTGTTCTGTATTTCAGAAATCAAGATAGGCTTGGTTGTTTTCTTTGTTTAGGTCTCACGAGGCATAGGTGGACCCTTACCTGGAGTCTCTAGAAGACCATCCACTTCCAGGCTCCTTCAGTTTGTTGTCAGAATTCACTCCCATACATTTTAGGACTGCAGTCCTTGTTTCCGTTCTAGTTTTCAACTGCATGTTCTTCTCAGCTTCTAGAGGCTTCCTGCACCTGTGGCCCCTATATCTGCAAAGCCAACAGTGGCAGCCTGAGTCCTGCAAGTCTCTCTAACCTTTACATCTGCCTTATGTCTCTTGCCTCCAACTGGAGACAATTCTCTGCTTTTAAAGTCTCAGGTTAATAGAGTGGGTCCAGCCTAATAATTCACAGTAATCTACCCATATCAAAATCTTCGCCTTGTTTCACATCTGCAAAGTCCTTTTTGGCATGTGACATAGCATATTCAGAGGTTCTAAGATTTAGAATGTGGGTATTTTTGCAAGATCATTTTGCTGTCACAACTACAAATACGAGTTTCAGAAAAAACAGTTTTTGGTTCAATAAGAAGAACTGTCAATGACAAAATTCTGCCCAACACTGGGATTTTGTTTGTCTTAAGGCACTCTCCTTATTGTAAGTGTTCGAGAACAAGTTGAATGCCCATTGTTTAGACTTTGAGAAATAAATATTGCCATATGCAGGTCCATTGCAAGGCTTTTAGTTCAATTCTGCAATATATATGATTAAGCAATTATTAAAGTCCCTTTTGATAATTATTACCTGGACTCATTCTTTTTTTGTTTGAAAATCTGACATTTAGCAAAATGTATGTTTCTTCATTGTCCCTTGCATTTGTTTCCATGCTTCTGTTATACTTACTAAAAAGATTTTAAAAAATTATTAGTTTTCTAATAATAGGCCTGGATGCAAAGTTGGGTGAGAACCCAAGGAGTTCTCCCAACCTGATTTACCTTTACTCTGAACATAACTTTAAAACTTAAATTAGGCTATTCAAAAATAACAAAAAAGAAGACTTGAAATTCTGCCATGAATTTAATTTTTATCTCAACATTCAGACCTTTAAACTATTTTACCTAAGCTTTGTTTTGCATTACATGGTTTCAGAAGAATAAACATAGAAGAAAAATTATCAAAATTAAGGCCAGATTCATAATTATAATCACATACTGTTTATAACATTGCACATTATTTCTTAAAACGACACAAATCTGTAGATGAACTTTTAACTTTGCTATTGTCAATACACAGATTTAAAAAATACATTATTGACACTGGCAATAGTTATTCTGGGAAAGAAAGTGATAACCTTTAAAATGTCAAGCTGTTTAAACTTTTCAAATTTGGAAAACATACTATTTGTGAGGTACTGTCAAAAATATTTAACTAATAAGAGCTCTACTAGAATGTGCTGGCAGTAGGTTGACAAGCTCTAAGCCAGAGCAGGATCAAAGCAGCTTAGAACTTTGTAGCAATTATCTATGTAAGTCATATAATGGTCTTCTAAATGCCATGTTTGCAGTAAGAATGGGAAGATATGCCTTAATGAGATACAGGGTGCCTGTCTTTGAGGACTCCAAATTGTGACTGCCATTAATAAGTGGTGGCAGATTACTAGGGTATATCACCAAACCAGAATTATGAAAATTTTAGAGATTCTGCAGTGGACTTTCAAAATAGCTTTATTTTCAAACATCAAGGGTTTTTGCCCAGCATGTAAATTGCTTGGTGCTGGATCATATGTAGGTATCCTTTTTATTTATTTATTTATTTCATTTTGGAAAGGATTTTGATGTTGCACAAGTCAATGAACAGCTGAACTGAAATGAACACAAACTGTCACTTCAAGAATCCATCTCCATGGCAAATAATGAAGCTAGAATAAAAAAGGAAACAAAAACATATTTCCTGTCAGTCTACTGTCAGGGTGTTTATCTTTTTCTTTAAGCAAAGTACTCAGATAATAACAGGGGAAACAGATTTTCACTTATAATGTTGTTTAATAAAGGATTTGGGTGAGCTGAAGATATTTTCTGTTTATCTGTCAGGTAGTTCCAAAATAAAGTTCTTTCATGATTCTAAATAAGTCAGAAAACCTTTTCTTCAAATTGTCCTATTCGGAGCAAAAGGTAAATAAGCTAAATATATATATGAAAAAATAAGCTAAATTAATAAAATCAACTTGAAAGAAATAAAAGATCCTAACTTGTGCTTTTCTGCACTTGTGTTTTTAGGCCAGTTATGGCTGGTGTAAATTGAAAGCAAACGTGTGTTTTTTGATGTAAAATATCTTTTTATCGTTTAACTAGCTTCTAAACTGGTAATGACATAAATGAGACCACATGATTCAGGTAAATATTCTTGTTATGCTGAATGAAAAATAACGACAGAAGATCACCTAACCTTAGAGATATTTGCACCAAAATAAATTACTCAAATCACCCCACTTGGAGCCCTCTATTCATTTATAAAATATTTTTCTAGTCTAAGGGTCTAAGGGTACAAATTATGAGCAGGAAAACAAATGAGGTAACACAATTTAGGTAGTAGAGGTGCTTTCCTTGTAACTTACGGCCAGGTTCATTGTAGCAGCCACAGTACCCTTCTTAGGATGCATTCTTACAGAAAGCAAGGACCTTTATGCCAGTTTGCAGATACAGATACTGAGTTCTGTTGAAATTCCTCCATCTACAGACATTTGGCTGTTGCACCGTATGCTCAGTATTCTCTTTCTTTATTTCCTCAGTATATATTGAGCTCCAAAATGTGTTACTTTTAATTCCAATTCTTGTCATTATTGAATGTAAAATGTAAACATTTTTGTTACAGTCTCTCAATTTCTTTGTCCATTTCTTTACACAGCCCTGCCTTTCCTTTCCTTTTCTTTCCCATTACTTCCTCAATTTCTATCAAGATGTGACATTGCTATCTGATTACCCCTCCTGGTCTTCTACAATTTGCCCTAATTTTAGTTTTAAATCACAAGGGAAATAATGTTCACTTCTCTGTATTCAACTATTATGTGGCTAATGTACATTAATACCTGGTGTAAACTTATTCCTGGAAAACTTTCTTAAGAATGTCCCAGAAATGGTTTGCAAATACTATGAATATCTTTGGAGACTTCAGGAGAAATATAGACTATATAATTTATACCTTTAGTTCTGAGTTAAATTAGTATTGTGTTTACACCCATAAACACTTAGTTTTCTAAGGAGCAGACTCTCATTGAAATGGTAGTTTAGAAATAAACTATAGGAGTCTGTATAATAATCATATGTGTTATTTTTATCAAGTCAGAATCTTCAAATAGTTTTCTTTTAATTAAAATTTTTTGTTATTCTGGAAAAAAACATATTTTTTCCATCCATTACATAAAAATAAAATTTCAAAAGTATGTAATTTGAGATCTTGATCTCTTTAATCAGAATAGTGCCTCTATAGTCTCTTAAAAAAAATAGAAACAGCTCTACCAACTCAACTCTCTAGTCTGAAGGACCTTAGGAAATAAGGATTACTCTAATTGGATGCAGAGAATAGATAAATCTAATCAAATACTTGGTGGCTGCTTGTAAGACATTTTTAATGGGGACATGCACACATTTTGAGGGTCATATTGCACACTTAGAAGCTCCGAGAAGTCCTATAGTAAAAACAAACAAAACCAAAACCAATCAAAATAAAACATACATTAAGACGTTCTCAAACTTATTTGACCATGAGCCTTCTGCACATTATTTTTCATAAACTTATTGACACTTCACAAAACTCTCATACAATAAAACAAAGTCCCAAGTTCTTAGGTCAGAGTACATTGATTAAAAAAAAAATCTCAAAAGCTATTATTTTGATTCTTGGCCAGTAACTTAAGTATCTTTGAACTTCAATGTAGTTATCTTCAAAATTAGTATCATGCAAATGATACCTACCTAACATGGTAACTGTAAAGATTAAACAAATATACAAAAATTAATTGTAAACCATAAGGCACTAAGCAACTGGTTACAATAGGGAAATGTTGTAACTTTTAAAAGTTTAGTTTTGGGTCTGAAAGACTTATCTTCAAATCCTCACTCTGCCTATGTAGCATTCTGCCAATGTCTTTCCATTTATGAACCTAACTTTTCTCATCTGTAAACTGAAGTTAATAATACTTAACTTGCATTGAAAAAATTAGAAAAAAAAGATTAGAAATCCTGCAATACAGTTATTTTCCAATATATGATAATAACTTAATTTGGAATTTTATCTTTAAAATTTGTGTTATTTGTTTGAATATGGTATAAAGGGAGTAGAAAAGCAAGAAATACATGTGTTAACAGGAACCTGCTAAAAGAGAATATTTAATTTTTTTTCACAATAGGAAAAAATAAATTACTATTGGTTTCTGTGTTTTTAAAGAAAAATGATAAAGAGGACAGTGTTTAAAATGTCAAGCCATTCTTTTTCCTTACCAGATCATTAAAAATAAAAATTATTATTGTAAAATATTCCTGTTTAGTAGTTTACATTGTGTATCCTATTGTGATAAGAACCTGACTTTCAATATCAAATTAACTCCTTGAAGTAGCTCTATGGTCTGGGGATTATTATTATCTTTCCTTTAAGGTACTAGGATATATAAACTTAGTAGTCAATATAATTTTTCTTCAAATATTTGAAACACTTCCATCTGAGCACAAGTTAGGGGGACTTCCTGGCTCCATCATTCTTATTGGAACCATGTGACTAACTGTGGTCAGTGAGTTCTCATTGAAAGTCAATAATTTAATTGCCAGTTTAAAATCTTCCAAAGCTCTCTTTAGCTTCTGGAAAAGTTACAGAGAATATTCAGTTCTGGCTGACACCCTGCTTTTTACATGAGTGAGTGACTGGAACGAGCAGAGTTTCAATTAACATTTGATTTCCCTAGATAGATCTCAATGGACATGTAGCATGAGTAAAATAATAAATAAACTTTTCTTATTTTAAGACCGGGGGGTGTTTCCTGACCCAACATAAATTAGCCTATCTTGATTAATATATCAGAGATATGTTTTTAGTAGTATAGCTATTAAATAAAGATCTAGTATTTGAACTCTTCTCTAATACCAAAGCCTTTGCTCATAATTCTACACCTGATTGTAACTCCCAAACGTGGTAAGTACTTATGAGATAAATCTAAGAATTATGAGAGAATATTTTCTAATGACACATGGACTAAATTAATAGCACTTATTCTCTTATTCCTGTTTCCTGTATGCTTTCATTTGGGTTTAACAAACATTTTGGCATTCCATTTTATTCTCTCTGCCCGCTTTATTATTGTAAAATTTTTGTATTTTTTTAGTGATTGCATTGGAAATGGATATATATATATATATATATATATCTCCTTAAATGACTACAACTTACCTAATCTTATTGTACCACTCAATGTAAAATATAAGAAACTTATAAAAGTATACTTACACTTACTCCACACCATGTATTGCATAATTCTCACATATTTCACTTCTACATGTTATAGGCTCTGTAGTACAGTGTTTTTGCCTTAAAAATAGAGGTCTTCTAAAGAAATCAATAGAAAAATATCAATATATACACACATATTTAAAATTCCTGAGGACTCTTTATTCCTTCCTATAGATCTAAATTTACATTTCATATTATTTTCCTTCACTCTAATTACCTTGTTTCATTATTTTGTAATGTAGTTCTTCTGACTGTAAATTATTTTAGTATTTATCTGATAATATCTTTACTTCACGATCATTATTAAAGGCTATTTTTTTTTCTGAGTACAAAATTCTACCTGATGCTTTCTTATTTTCAGCATTTAAAAATGTTTATTAACGTCCTTGGTATCACTGCTGCCCTGTATGTAATATGTCCTATTTATTTTATTTGTAATTTATTTTTTAGATTTTTTCTTTATGATTGCTTTTCATAGCTTGACAATGATATGTCTTGGCTTGATTTTCCTTTTATTTATCCTGTTGGGGTTTGCCAAAATTTTGGTTCTATACAACGTTTCCAAAAAACATTGGAAAAATTTCACCTGTTATTCCTTCCAACATATTTAGTAGTAGTAGTAGTAGTAGTAGTAGTAGTAGTAGTAGTATTTTGCCTCATCCTCTCTCTTTTGTATTTCTGGGACTTGTAGCTCATTATATGTAAATAACATGTAGATTATTATATGTAAGTTAATGTGATTTATATTGTCCTATAATTTACTATGACTTTGTATTATCCCCCTTTGTATTATATTCATCAGATTGGGCATTTTTACTGATGCATGTTGAAGTTTATTTATAATTTTTCTGTACTGTCCAATATACTGATATTTGGAATTTTAAAAATTTCATACATTATATTTTTTCTGTTACAGAATTTTCATTTAGTTTTGTTTGTGGTTTATATTTCTGTGCTGAAATTATTACTCATGTCCATTTTGACAAGTCTAATAAAATATTTATAATTGATGGTTTGAAGTTCTAAACTGATTATACCAATATATTTGTCATCTTGGACTCTATATCTACTACAATTTTATTGATTATATGTAGCTTTTTCTGGTTTTTCAAATCTAGTAACTTTGATTGAATGATAGACGATGAAGATGATATATTTTATAGAGTTTTATCTTTTCATTTTATTTTGTCTTGACAAACAATTATATCACTTATAAAACCTTCTGATTCTCTCATCCTTGGTATTATGTTTTTGTTAGGAAATATATTGTTCAGTTTTGATTTTTAGTCCTAGTGTGTGTTCCATTCTTAGGACAATTCATTTCATTTCTGGAGTATCGACTGAATGCTACGGATACTCAATGAGTTCTCTCTCTTCTGGCTACACTAGAACTTTAAAATCTCCTAGTAGTACACAACTTTACCTTCTTTTACCTCTCATCCCACAGAAACTGCTCTCTGATGAGGATCATGAAGTTTTTCTTGCACTTGTGCAGCTTACTCTAACCCAGGAATTTGCAGGAAACCCTTCTGAAGCCACATTTCTGCTGAGCTTTTTCCCCTGCTGCATCCTACTTCACAAATTATGTCTACATTTTTAGTCTTAATCTCTGATCTTGATCTTTAGCTCAGCAAGGCCATATGCCCTGCTTGGATTTCATATCTCTGAACTGTGGAACTAAATCCAAAAAAGAGGGTGTATATGTACATGTATAGCTGATTCATCTTGCCATACAGTAGAAACTAACACAACATAGTAAAGCAATTATACTCCAATAAAAATTAATTTTAAAAAGGCAACTGAATAATAAACAAACAAACAAAAAACAGTAAATACAGTTGAGAAAGTGCATCACAGATACACATACTGATTACCTGTTTTCTTACAGACAGAAAAAAATAGTTTAGTACATTAAAATTGTACTTTAAATCAGTTGTTTTGGCACTGTGGGGATACATGCATATAAACAATGCCTCGTGCCTCCCCTTTGCAATGAGTCCTCTGAAGGTGATAAGAGAAGGAAATGGGAAGCTAGCATCATTTCAGGCTACTATTTATTAATCTCTGATTTGATTTGTGGTTATTTGTTGGGAGAAGTAATTCATGACAATCAGCAACCAAGCTTCAGAGGAACTTATGAGCTCTGTTTTGAAGGTGTGTGTTGAGAAAATGATATTCATACCATGATGAGGAAAAAAAATGGTTCTCTTTACCTAAAAGAGCGATTTTGATGCGAACTGTTCATTTTGTGCAGTCACAGGTGTCTGAGGAACACAGAAACTAAAACTAAAATTACATTATATGAATAGAAAATGAGAGCATTAAATTAATTTAAGTTAAACCATTTTCATTTTTTTCTTTATTCTGTAAACTATCAAATCATTTTTCACATAAGTTTAGAAATTATAACAATAATTAAATAATCTGTGCTTTACATAAAAAAACTCTACTTAAAATTTCATGATATTCAAAGTGGCATTTCTATCATAGTAATTTTCTTTCAAAGAGAAGAAAAATTATTGTCAGTAACATTTTATTTTGTAGAAAATGAGAAAATTAAAAGGGCAATTATCTTTTCTTACATCTAAATTAAACAACCATAAGTATAAAATTGTCAATTGGACTAATAACTGTATTTGAGGAATTACATTTTGGAGCCCATGAAATACCTACTGAAATTGGATTATATTTGCTGTCCCAAAGGGTAAAAAAAGAATATTATTTTTCTCAACAGATAAGACTGTTTTATTTACCTAAAATTATTTAGAGCAAAACAATTTCTGACTCTCAAAGCTTATCTTTTATATGGTAATTGAATTATGTTTGTGACTAACATAAATGATTAGTCAGGGTTCTCCAGAGGAACAGACCAATAATATATATATATATATATATATATATATATATATATATATATATATATATATATATATATATATATATATTCTCATGGATCTGTGGTTGGATGATGGTTTGCTGATCTAGGCTGGCCTTGACTTGGGTGACTTTTTTCTGCTCCAAGTAGCTCTCACCCTTCTCCTAGAACTAGTGGACAAGCTTAGGCATTTTTTTTTTTTTTTTGTGACAATGTCAGAAGCACAAGAAGAAAAGGAAAAATATATCAGGCCTTTTGAGGTATAGGGTCAGAGCTGGAACAGCATTACTTCCACCTTATTCTATTGGCCAAAGCATAGACTTAGTTCCCATAAACCCCCTTCCCTAACACATGCAAATAGCTCCTACATTATCACACAAATGTAACACATTTGTTACAATTGATGAACCAACATTGACACATCATTATTCCCTAAAGTTCATAATTTACATTAGGGTTTACTCTTGGTCTTGTACATTCTATGATTTTAGACAAATGCGTAATCAAGTATATCCATCATTACAGTATCATACAGAGTATTTTAACTGCCCTTAAATTCCTCCCTGCTTTGCCCATTCATTCTCTCTCTATCCAGGTGGCCGACAACCACTGATCTTTTTACTGTATCCATAGTGTTGCCTTTTCCAGTATGTCATATTGTTGGAATCATACAATTCCAACTCCATTCCTTTTTTACATATATAAGATTTCACCTTTTCCTTCACAATGTGCACTTTAATAAGAAGAAATATGCACTTAAGTCAAATCACACTTCAGAAAATATACAGTAAATCTTTGTTACATTTTTCTCTTTCCAGGAAGTAATAGACATTTCAGTCTTTACTGAAGACTGAAAGAGAGAAATGCTTCTTTCTGTTTCAACCATTCTAGGCATTAATTAAGCAAACTTATCAAACAGATATGTCCATCTGTACAATAGGAAAATCAGCCTTGAGAATAAGACATCATTTGGTATAAGGTTATTAACATTTAGAAGATATGTATAAAGAACATATTAAATTTGAAGTTCTGTGATAGGTAGTGCAAGTTAGTTTGTTCATTATTTTTGTCTTTGCATTGCTTGCAGAATGTTTCATGTCCTTCTCTCTTAAAAAAAAACTTGTTTCTATCTCTTCAACTATAGAAAATATATCTATCCTTAATGTTGGCTCACCCATTGAAAATAAGTGTAATCGTTTCTCAGAATAGGAAAATATAGATTGTTAACTCTTCAAATGTTTTGCTAAACTTGGCATTTCTTATAGTAGCTAGTACATATTGGAAATATCTTTTGAATAAACATTTAAGTATCAAATTATCGAAAGATGAGGCTTTGGTAAATGTGATATAAAGTCAATGTTCAACTGTTAAAAGATATATATGTTAGCCATGTCATAATAATCCAAAAATTATAAACATTTGGATTGAAATATGATTTTTTCCTTAAATTAGGTATTAATTCAAAAGACTTCAACATGTGACATTAATCACCCACTGTAGATTTGCAGGTGGTGTTTAAATAGGAATAAGTCATGAACTCTGAACTAATAGCTTCACAACCTAATAAGGCATAGAGCATATAAATAAATTACCATTAAAAATTATATGCTGAATAAAGTAGAGAATAATGTGATACAAATATTAAGGAGTGAGAAGTTATTTTATTCCTCCATGGAATACCTTAATGAGGCTCTGACACTTAAGACATTATAAGTATTTTTTCTTGATCTTTCAGAATTATTTTATTTCCAATATCCCTGTTTTTTCTTAATTTTCAGAAGAAGGCATGCTTATTTTATTAAATTTTATATATGAAGAGTTTGGCAAAACACGCCCATTATGCACCATCCATAAATATTTGAGCATAATTCCAAAATATTATTTCAACATGTATTCAATGTACATTAATAATGAGATATCTTATATCCCTTTTTTTGTACTGCCTTTGAAACTCAGTATGTATTTTACATTTACAGTACACTTCATTTTATACCAGTTTCATTTCAAGTACTCAATAACTACAAGTGCATGGTGTGTAATATTAGACAGTATAGCTTAATATAGGGTAAATAGGTTAACATACAAATATTAAATCATTTGTGTTTTCCAGGAGTCCTAAACAATTAGTGTTAAAATACGTTACATTATTTTTGTTTGTTTCTGCCCATTTTTATTTTATGACTGATTATGTTTCATGCATTTTCCTGCTAGGCTATTTACCTCAAAAATGTCTGGCTTTTATGATTTATTAGGAATTACATAAACTGTTATATAAATATCATCCATTTCCTGTTTAGTCAATAATGGTTTAAATTCTACTTTAATCTTTAAATATTTATAATTTCCCTTATGCTTTCTTCTTTGACCTATGAAATATGTATAAGCATATTTTTAAATTTCCAAATATTGGAGAGGATTTTTTCTATTCATTTATTTTTATTGATTTATAATTTAATTCTATTTTTGTCTGGAAACATACTTTCTACTATTTCAATCCATTTAAATTTATTGATACTTACTTTGTGGTTTTAGTGTACTTTCTGTATAATTTTGCTTTTTAATCAAGTTTAAAAATTTATACCTCTTGACTCGGGTGTCTGGACTATTCACATTTAGTGTGATTATTGATATGGTTGGATTTATATTTGCCATTTTGCTGTATGTTTTCCATATGTCTCCCTTTTTGTTCCTCTTCTTACTTAACTATTGTTTTGTGTCAAGTAACTATTTTTTAGAATACTATTATAATTTCTTTGTTATTTCTTTATTATTATTTTATTTTATTTTATTTTTTGCGGTATGTGGGCCTCTCACTGTTGTGGCCACTCCCGTTGCGGAGCACAGGCTCCGGACGCACAGGCCCAGCGGCCATGGCTCACCGGCCCAGCTGCTCCGCGGCATGTAGGATCTTCCCAGACTGGGACACGAACCCGCTTCCCCTGCATCAGCAGGTGGACTCTCAACCACTGTGCCACCAGGGAAGCCCCTGTTATTTATTTTAACTATATATTTTGAAGCTGTTTTCTTTTGTTTGAGGGATGATAGGCATCTTAACTAGTCAAAACTAATTTAGATTAATACTAACTTAATTCTAGTAAGATATAGAAATCTGTTTAAATATAGTCTCATTCTATCCTTTTTTTTTGCTATTATAATATGTGCTATGTTTTTATGATATTAACCCCAAAATTCAGTGTTATAACTATTTTTTATGAAATCTGTGTCTTCAAAGTGTTAAGACAGTAAGTGCTTTAAAATATATATCTTCAGTCTCTTATTGTAACCCGTTTACAACTTCTGGCGCCTTTTATTTCTCCATTTGAATTTGAGTCATCATCTGGAATCATTATTTTTCATTTTAAATAACTTCCTTTAGTGTTTCTTTTAAGGAAGTCTGCTAGTAATGAATTCTTTCAGTCTATATTTATCTGAAAATGCCCTTATTTCACCTCCAATTTATAAAGATACAGATTTTTTGCCGGATAGAATTCTTTGTTCATAAGGTTTTTTGTTTGTTTGTTTGCTTTTTTGTTTTTCCTTTCAGAACTTTAAATATATCCTTTCATTTTCTTCTGGCCTTTGCTTTATTTAAAGGAGAAGTCAGCTCTTAACTGTACTGATGTTCTCCTGTATATAAGGATTCAATTTTTCTCTTGCTGTTTTCAAGATTTTCTATTTACCTTGATTTTAACTGTTGACTATTATGTGTCTGTGCATGGTTTCCTTTACTGTGCATTTCCTTTCCTGATGTCCTTTTACATTTAGATTATTTTTTGTTTATTATTGCTTTTATTTAATTTGCCTTAAGAGATAATCCAAAAAATATTGCTACAATTTATGTCAAATTGTGTTATGCCTATATTCTCTTCTATGAGTTCTATGGATTCTGTCTTACATTTAGGTCTTTAATCCATTTTGAGTTTATTTTTGTGTATGGTGTTAAAAAGTGTTCTAATTTCATTCTTTTACATGTAGCTGTCCAGTTTTCCCAGCACCACTTATTGAAGAGACTGTCTTTTCTCCATTGCATATTCTTGCCTCTTTTGTCATAGATTAATTGACTGTATGTATGTGGGTTTGTCATAAATGACCTTAATTATGTTGAGATACATTTCCTCTATACCAACTTTGATGATAGCTTTTATCATGAATGGATGTTGAGTTTTGTGAAGTGATTTTTTTGCATCTATTGAAATGATCATGTGATTTTATCATACCTTTTGTTTAACGTGGTGTATCCCACTGATTGATTTGCAAATACTGAACCATATTTGCATCCCTGGAATAAATCCCAATTAATCATGGTGTATTATTCTTTTTATATATTGTTGACTTCAATTTGCTAATATTTTGTTGAGGATTTTTGTGTCTATATACATCAGAGATATTGGCTTGTAATTTTTTTTTTTTTTTTTAGTAGTGTCTTTGTCTGGTTTTGGTATCAGGCTAATGGTGGTCTCACAGAATAAATTTGGGGGTGTTCCTCCCTCTTCAATTTTTTAGAGTAGTTTGAGAAGAATAGGTATTAGCTCTTCTTTATATTTTTGGCAGAATTCTTTTGTGAAACTGTCCACTCCTGACTTTTGTTTACTGGGATTTTTTTAAGTTACAAACTTAATTTCAATACTTGTAATTGGTCTGTTTAGATAGTCTATTTCATTGTGTTAAGTATTCTAAATACTCTCATATATTTTATTCAAATTAAATTTGTGAAGTATATAGGCAAATGTGGTCAAAACCTCAGTCCAGGTTGTTTTTAATAGTAGATCCTGGAACATTAATTGTAAGATTTTTAGTGGTAACTGGATCATTTAAACACATCTAGGTTGGACTATAGAACTTATATCTGTGCCAGTTTTCAAATATCCACTGTGCTCAATAATTGAGGCTTGAAGCAGAGGAGCACTTGTAATCAAAGCTGATTTCTACCTTGAATGGACTGGCTACTGGACACTGGGAAATCTCAGCAATAGTTTTAAAGCAGCATTGCATTATCCCCCACCCCCCTTCCAAGGTATGAAAGCATCAGGGCAGAAACAAACAATAGAGAGAAACTCCTGGGCTTATAACATACAATTACTCTACTATTCATTTAAAAGTTATTTTAAAGACCCTCATAAGTAAGCTGTTTGGAAAGATGTTAATAAAACTACAGGAAAACAGCTACTGTTGCTACTGCTATAGCTAAAGAGAATTAGTTTAGAAATATTTCTTTTTTTCAAACAGTGATTTATGTCTAAATAATAATTTGTTACCAAAATTTTAAGAATCACTCGTATTGTCATGACCTTTCCAACAATCTTGACCATTGTGATGTTTTTAAAGACATTATGTTTTTCATTGAATTTAAGCTTATTACTCCCTATAAGTTTATACTTTAAAATTAATCAAAATCTCCGATTATCAATAGTTGCTATCTATAAGTTGTTAAGTGATTAATAACATTAATCTGAAATGAATATTCCTCATTAGAATCGAGCAGAAAGTATACAATAAATGGAACAGAACTTCAGATCTTGTTCTGCCATTAATAACTGTGAATCACTTTGGAGTAATCATATATCAATGTATTTTTGTGCCTTATTTTTTATTATTATTACTATTAGCACAAAAGACTGATTCAGTCACTCTGGCCAAAACTCAGGACTTATTTTTGAGACTTTTCTTTCCCTCACCCCCCTATCAATATCTTGATAATTCTGTTTGTTATGCCTCTGTTTAAGGTCTAGAATCCAAACACTTTTTAATAGCTTCAGTGTTAAAATCAAAGTCCAAGTAACCAACACAGCTCACCTAGGCTACTGAAATCTTCCTCCATATGGTCTGTCTGCACCTCTTTTTCCATTTTGTCCAAAATGCCAACATTAATTTTAACTAATCTCACACAGTTCTTCTGTCCTTGGACATGCCATGCTTATTCCTATATCAGGCCTTTTTCACTTGATCTTACTTCTACTTGTAACACTTTTTCCAATGCCTCCACCACCTAGAAGTCACTCTTTATCACATTATTTTATTTTACTTTTATCAGATTAAAAAACCAAGATTAGACGAGTGGGAAATTCCATGTTAGTATTCTGTCTCTTCACACAAGAATGTAAGCTCCTTGAGGGCCCTGGTGTTTGGAGTGCATAGCTTATTGATTAAATACAGTCTGCCTTGCCTTTCACTCTACATTTATTGCCTAGAAAAGCTCCAAGCACATAGTTTATTTCTTAATAAGTGTTTGCTATTTAGATGAATGGCTAATTCATGTGAGAAATCAGAAAATACTCCTCAAAAAAATAATACTAAACTAGGTCTTCAAAAGTAATTAGCAGTTAATAACTAATAACTGCTTCTCAATAATGAGAAGGGATCTGAAGCAAAGGGATCACTATTTGCAAAAATAGATTTTTTAAAAAAACAGCACTTTTATCAAAAATCATTTAAAATGATGTAATTGGGATTTTTTCCAAAATACTAAATATAAGTTGTGGAAAATTTTAAACATCAAATTAGAGTGAAGCTGATAGATAGGCTTGCCAAATGCAATTTTAGATGGTCAGCTCATTTGTGAATTATATAAATATAAAATTATCATGTTTTATTTTATTTTTATTTATTTATTTTTTTGTTTGCGGTATGCGGGCCTCTCACTGCTGTGGCCTCTCCCGTTGCAGAGCACAGGCTGCAGATGCGCCGGCTCAGCGGCCATGGTTCACGGGCTTAGCCGCTCTGCAGCATGTGGGACCTGGGCACGAGCCCGTGTCCCCTGCATCAGCAGGCGGACTCTCAAACACTGTGTCACCAGGGAAGTCCTATCATGTTTTAAAAACAAAACAGAAACAGACGTATAGACACACAGTGCAACCTGGTAGGTGCCAGATATGAGGTGGGTGGGAGATTGGGTGGAATAGGTGAAGGAGATGAAGAGATACAAACTTTTAGTTATAAAGTAAATAAGTCATGGGGATGTCCTATATAGCATGGGAAATATAGTTAATAATACTTTAATAATTTTGTATAGTAACAGATGATTACTAGACTTATCATGTTGATCATCTCATAATGTATTTGATTGTCAAATTGCTGTGTTGTTCACTTGAAACTAACATAATAATTGTGCATCAACTATACTTCAATAAAAATTTTAAAAATAAATAATTAATTAAAATATTTGTGTTTTAATTAAAATAATTTGGAAGTTCTTGAATATATTCTTTTAAATGTGTACAAATTCTGTGTAGAATTTTTTTTTACTAACACATTTAAATTAATCTTAAACATTATACCTGATTATGCTAAGATACTGTTCTTATTGGCTTGAATTCAAACTTGTACATTTAGTCAATAACCTAGTCACTGTCAACCCTAGTATTCATTAACTTAACCTCATTTTGACATTGAAAACACCTGCTACTGGGAAACTGACAATTACATTTATATAATTAATTAGCCTTCTCTTTCTAGGTAAATGCTTATAACAGGTAGATAATTATCTGAAGCCTACTGTTTAGTAGGCTTGATACTTTTTCTTTAGCTCAATGTATCCTAGCACAACAATGTATTGCTTAAACAGATATCCTCATATATGCTTATTCATTTGGCCTTATCTGTGGAATCAGATTTCATGACCTTTTCCAACCAAACCCAATCAATAACTTCTCGTTACACTTAGAACAACATCTATATTCTTTCCCTGGCTCATAGTGACCAACATGATCTGGGCACTAAGTACATCTGACCCTTTGCCACATTCCTCCTGGCTTTCTTGAAGTTTTGCAAATAAATTGCAAAAAATGGCTCTTCACTTTCTACTTTCTCTGCCCTGAGTGCTCTTTTCACAGATATCCATTGTGTTCATTCATTCATTTCATTCAAACCTCTACTACAGTGTCACCTCTTCTGAGACACCTTCACTAACCACTCTATCTGAAATAGATCTTATTCCTAGTCTCTTTCCAGCCTCATTTACTTAGTTTTTATTTTTTGAATTTATCACTCTCTGACATTATATTTGATTCTTTAATCAGTTATTACCACTCTCACTTACTGAAATGTAAACTCTGTAAAGAAAGACACTCTACAATACTTTACTCTCAGTTCTTAAAATGATGCTTTGCACATAACTTGATTTGAATAAGTATTTGTGAATGAATAGATGAATCCAGTGACTATCAAAAAAAATAATATTCTGATCCAGCATAGCAATAGAGGAAGTTTTGTTAAAGAGAGCTGAATCAGGTTAGGATTGCTAGAAAAGGTAGTAGCTACTGCAATACATGGTATCATTTCTTTGATCTTCATTATTTTTGAAAACAGGACCTCTTAAAGTTCAGGAGGATTATCAATCAGGCTGACTAAATGTATTAGTTCACCATCATAATGAAGCTCATCTGCTCTGTTTATTCCTTTCATATGTCCAACAATCTTACACTTTTATCTTGTTTTTTTTCATTTTACCTCATTTCTGAGTTATATTTGGACTCCAAGTTTTGTTCATAAACAATATCTTTTTCTCTGTATATGTGCCAAGATTAATAATATGTGCTTTCATTTTCAAATTCCTAGAGGGCAAGACATATCTGAAAAATACTTTTTAGGAAAAATAAATAACTGTATATTTTATATCCACAGATATGTTATAGATTTTAGATATTTAATTTTTATTTTAATGGTGTGATGTAATATCCCTGATATTTCTGTTTCAAAGCCAACATTTATTTTTAAATTAGATTATAATATGTGCATACATTTTTCAATTTACTAAAAATTATTGAATTGTTAGAGATTAGCCAAGATGGCTGAGCAGAAACACCCTGAGTTCACCTCCTCTCACAGGCAGGCCAAAAGTACAACTATTTGCAGAACAACCATTGATGAAACAGACTAGAACCTACCAGAAAAAAATCCTCTACAACATAGATGTAAAGAAGAAATCAAAACAAGATAGGTAGGAAAGGAAGAAAGAATCATGGTATAGTCAAGTCCAGTACCCCTGGATGGGCGACCTGCAAGTGGGAGAATAATTATAATTGCAGAAATTATTCCAAAGGAGTGTGTGGGGGATCTAAGTCTCATATCAGGCTTCCCAATCCAGGGTCCTGTACTGGGAAGATAAACCCCCAGAACATTTGCCTTTGAAGACCAGTGGGGCTTAGGTTCACGAGTCTCAGAGGGCTTGGGGAAAAAGGGACTTCACTCTCAAAGGGACACACAAAATCTCACACACTCTGGGACCCCAGGCAGGAGCAGGAACTTGAAAAGAGCCTGGGTCAGACCTACCTGCTTAAGTTGGAGAGTCTCCAGAAGAGGCAGTAGGCAACTTCAGCTCAGCCTAGGGACACTGACACTGGTGGAAGCAATTTTGGGGAGCTTATTCTATTACTTCAACATTAATGGTGACATGCACTGTTTTGGAATCCTCCCTGCAGCTTATTAATCTCAAGACCAAGCCCTGCTCTGGCCCAACAGCCTGTAGATGCCAGTGCTGTGATACTCCAGGCCAAGCAACTGGGCCTGGAAATAGACCCGCCCACCAGAAGACAGGCTACATTAAGACCTCCCTGAGCCCACAGCTGACTTTGGACATGGCCTTGCCCACCAGAGGGGCCAGTGCCAGGCCTTACACACTAGTGCACAGGCACTAGACTCCAGAGGACTGGGGCTCTCCAGCCACAGATTACATGACCCAACTTCACCCACCAAATTGCAGACACCAGTCCCAGAATCCCCTGAGGTTTCATCCCGCTCTCCAGTAAGCCTGTTGTAACTTGGGACCATCTTCACCGACCAGGGGACACATACCAACTGCAAAACAATGAAAGCCCCGTAGCCTGTGGACACAGATGACCAACTAGCAGGCCAAAACCTGCCTTGGGACTGGCTGGACCCTGGCCCTACCCACTAGCAGGCCAATACAAGTTTTGAGATACCGTAGACACCATAGCCAACTGTGTTAGAAAATGACCCCACCCACCAGCAATCTGACACCAGTGCTGGGATCCTTGGGCCCTGCAACCAGATCACAGGACATGGGTCTCTCCACCAGTAGGTGAGCACTAGATCCAGGACCTGGCTTAAAATTTTTTTTTAATTTAATTTCTTTTTATTCACAAGTGGGTGGACAACAGACCTGAAATCTTCTGGACCCTGACTCCACCAAACAGTGAGCCACACTAGCCCCAGGATGACCTGAGTTTTGCAATTAGTTTTCTTGTGATTCAGCCACACCAACTAGTGGCTGGAATCCTCAGCACAAGGCAAGACCTGGCAACCAAATGGACCAGAGGCCATCCAAGCCTACCAGACCATCCACATAGTCAGCCTACCACAACAGGAGAGCCTATGCAGCTCACATTGAGGACATTCCTAGAGCATGTAGGTCTGGTGACAAGAGGGGAGTGCACTGCTGGAATACACAGGATGTCTCCTAATAAAAGGCACTTACCAAGGTTGGGAAATGGAACAAACATGCCATATACATAAAAATAAAAACAGCAATTCAGGCAAAATGAAGAGACAGAGGAATATGTTCCAAATGAAGGAATGAGATAAAACCCCAGAACAAGAAGTAACTGAAGTGAGGATAGCCAATCTACTTGAGAAAGAGTCCAGGGTATTGTTTGTAAAGATGATCAAAGAACTCAGGAGAAGAAAGGATACACAGAGTGAGAAGTAAGAAGTTTTTAATAAAGAGTTAGAAAGTATAAAGAACAATCAAACAGCCATGAAGAATACAATAACTAAAATGAATAATATACTGGAAGGAATCAACAGTAGACTAAGTAACACAGAAGAACAGTCAAGTGATCTGGAAGACCGAGTAGTGGAAATCACTGATGCTGATGAGAAAAAAAAAAAATGAAAAGAAATGAGAACAGTTTAAGAGACCTATGGAACAACATCAAGCACACAAATATTCATATTATAGGTCTCCCAGAAGGAGGAGAGAGAGAAAGGGACTGAGGACATAATTGAAGACATATTAACTGAAAACATCCCTGGGAAGGAAAGAAACAGATATTCTAACCTGGGAAAGGAAACAGATATTCAAGTGCAGGAAATGCAGAGAGCCATGTACAGGATTAACCCAAAGAACAATACAACAAGACACATTGTCATTAAAATAGCAAAAATTAAATATAGAGAGAGATTATTAAAGCAGCAAAGGGAAAGCAACAAGTTACATACAAGGGAACTCCCATAAGGCTATCAACGGACTTTTCAGCAGAAACCATGCATACCTGAAGGGAATGGCACAATATATTTAAAGTGATAAAAGGGAAAAAAACTACAACCAAGAATACCCAGCAAGATCTCATTCAGATTTGATGGAGAGAACAAAAGTTTTATAGAAAAGCAAAAGCTAAAAGAGCTCAGCAGCACCAAACCAGCTTGACAAGAAATAATAAAGGAAATCCTCTAAGTGAAAAAGAAAATGTCACATCTAGCAAAATGAAAATTATGAAAGAAAAAATGTCATTATTAAACCAAATATACTGTAAAGGTAGGAAATGATCCATGCACAAACCTAGTATGGAATTTAAAAGACAAAAGTGGTAAAATCATCTATCCACACTAAGCAGTTAAGGGATACACAAAGCAATTAGATGTAAAATATGATGTCAAAAACAGTAATCATGAGGGGAGGAAAGTTCCAATCTGGGGTGGTTAAGATGCATTTGAAAATAAGAAATCAGCTTAATCACATTTATCAATCTATTTGTAGATAGATAGATAGATAGATAGATAGATAGATAGATGATAGATAGACAGACATAGATGGGTATATAAATACCTCATGGTAACCACAAACCAGAAAATTATATAGATACACACACAAAAAGTAAAATGAATCCAAATCTAACACTAAAGATACTTATTAAACTACAAGAGAGCAAAATAAGAAGAAAGGAACAAAAATAACCTACAAAAACAATTAACAAAATGTCAATAGCGGGCCTCCCTGGTGGCTCAGTGGTTAAGAGTCCGCCTGCCGATGCAGGGGATACGGGTTCGTGCCCCGGTCTGGGAGGATCCCATATGCCGCGGAGTGGCTGGGCCCGTGAGCCATGGCCGCTGGGCCTGCGCATCCGGAGCCTGTGCTCCGCAATGGGAGAGGCCACAACAGTGAGAGGCCCACATACCGCAAAAAGAAAAAAAAAAAAAAAAAAAAAATGTCAATAGCAACACACATAATAATTACTTTAAATGTAAATGAACTAAATGCTCCAATCAAAAGACAGAGTGGATGAATGGGTACAAAAACAAGATCCGTATATATACTGCCTACCAGAGACTCACTTCAGATCTAAAGACACACACAGACTGAAAGTGAGTGGATGGAAAAAGCTATTCCATGCAAATGAAAACCATAAGAAAGTCGTGGTAAAAATACTTATATCATACAAAATAGACTTTAAAATAAATATTATTAAAAGTGACAAATAAGGACATTACATAATGATCAAGTGATCAATTCAAGAAGAAGATATAACAATTGTAAATATATGTGCACATATATATACATATAGGAGCAGAGAACTACATAAAGCAAATACTAATGGATGTAAAGGGAGAAATCAACAGTAATTGTAAGGGACATAAATTCCCTACTTACGTCAATGGACAGATCATCCAGTCCAGGAGGCAGAAAATCAGTAAGAAAATACTGCCCTTAAAGGACACATTAAACCATATGGACTTAAAGATATATATAGAACATTCCATCCAAATGCAATACAGTACACATTCTTTTCAAGTGCACACAGAGCATTCTCCATCTGTCTTCTTCTTTGGACAAGTCACTATTTCTCTATTTCAAGATTTTTTTTTTTAACAACTTTATTGTAGTATAATCACTTTACAACGGTGTGTTAGTTTCTGCTTTATAACAAAGTGAATCAGTTTTACATATACATATGTTCCCATATCTCTTCCCTCTTGTGTCTCCCTCCCTCCCACCCTCCCTATTCCACCCCTCTAGGTGGTCACAAAGCACCGAGCTGATCTCCCTGTGCTATGCGGCTGCTTCCCACTAGATATCTATTTTATGTTTGGTAGTGTATATATGTCCATGCTACTCTCTCACTTTGTCACAGCTTACCCTTCCCCCTCCCCATATCCTCAAGTCCATTCTCTAGTAAGTCTGTGTCTTTATTCCCATCCTGCCCCTAGGTTCTTCATGACCATTTTTTTCCTTATATTCCATATATATGTGTTAGCATACGGTATTTGTTTTACTCTTTCTGACTTACTTCACTCTGTATGACAGACTCTAGGTCCATTCACCTCACTAAAAATAACTCAGTTTAGCTTCTTTTTATGGCTGAGCAATATTCCACTGTATATATGTGCCACATCTTCTTTATCCATTCATCTGTTGAGGGACACTTAGGTTGCTTCCATGTCTTGGTTATTGTAAATAGAGCTGCAATGAACATTTCAGTACATGTCTTTTTTTGAATTATGGTTTTCTCAGGGTATATGCCTAGTAGTGGAATTGCTGGGTCATATGGTAGTTCTATTTGTAGGTTTTTAAGGAACCTCCATGCTATTCTCCATAATGGCTGTATCAATTTACATTCCCACCAACAGTGCAAGAGTGTTCCCTTTTCTCCACACCCTCTCCAACATTTATTGTTTGTAGATTTTTTGATGATGGCCATTCTGACCGGTGTAAGATGATATCTCATTGTAGTTTTGATTTGCATTTCTCTAATGATTAGTGATGTTGAGCATTCTTTCATGTGTTTGTTGGCAATCTGTATATCTTCTTTGGAGAAATGTCTATTTAGGTCTTCTGTCCATTTTTGGATTGGGTTGTTTATTTTTTTGAAATTGAGGTGCATGAGTGGCTTGTAAATTTTAGAGATTAATCCTTTGTCAGTTGCTTCATTTGCAAATATTTTCTCCCATTCTGAGGGTTGTCTTTTCATCTTGTTTATGGTTTCCTTTGCTGTGCCAAAGCTTTTAAGTTTCATTAGGTCCCATTTGTCTATTTTTGTTTTTATTTCCATTTCTCTAGGAGGTGGGTCAAAAAGGATCTTGCTGTGATTTATGTCATAGAGTGTTCATTAAAACAAATATCCGTGAAGAGATCGTGTAAAATAAAAAAGAGCAAATGTCTTCCTCACGAAACCTGCAGATGGGGACAGTGATGTGGGATACGAAAACAGGGGAGACAAATGAATAATTGTCTTCTAACACTATATTAAGTAATAGGAATTGAAGGAATCTTGGATCAATTGTTTGAGTCCTTACTCAATGTTGGATAAGGTGTAAGTGTTGGATTTAGGTGTTTTAATTTAGAATTTCAACACATATAATTTTATAAAAGTTGAAATTTATATTGTTTTCATTCCATTTTTGTAGTTTGTCAGAATCTGTTCTCATTTATCATGAAACCATCTGTGGATGGACGAAACCATTTAGTATGGTTCACAAGTGGCAATGCAAATGGCCAGTCCAAATCACTGCACGTCCATTCAACTGTAGCACAAATTGATGGGTCTTTTGGATGGTCTTCTATTATTTGTACCAACTGAGTCACCATATTAATTAAGATTGTAGACCTCATTTTTTATATGTGATCTTGGGATTGACAAGCTTACTCTTTATTTTCTTATAATACTTTCCCCTGTTTTTCCTTACAAAGGAGAATTCTAAAGGCAAAAAATTGGATTTGTTATATTCATTAAATTCGGTTTGTGTTTTTATTATACTGACCCCAAATTTCACCTAAGTTACTAGTGACAAGACTGGTCTTATGTGTAAAATAAAATATTTTATTCCATGGAAGGATATATTTCTAATTTTTTTAAAATGGTACTGCCCACAAAAGCATACAAGCAATACATTGTGTGCAGACAGATCTGGGTACAGGTGAACTTTTTTGGTCAATTATGATCTAAAAGAAAAAAAGTAAGACACTCTGGGCAGTAAGAGAAAGGGAAATAATTGACAATGAGTTATATCCTGTTAGCCTGTAGTCGCGCTGTGGGTTCTATGACTAATCTTTGCAGAGATACATTTTAGTGAGTTTTCTTCTGAAGTACAATGAAGCTTTCAGTACTTCAAGAGACAAAGGGATTAAAGAAAAGTGGAAAATGACAACTCAGAGTGAAGGGAAAGAAAAATCACCACAGCAGCTCTTTTCATTATTTAACATGTTTTTGGACTGCTTTAAGTCAAAAGGTCTTTTGGAACATAATGCAAATCAGTAGCAGTGGGAGAATATGAAGTTTCAAAAAACAAACCTACAATTATTATTATTTCAAGTGAGGTGATTTTCAAAAGTACAAAGAATCATCTTAAGAATGCAACCTAATAACCCTGAGTCATTTAATGAATTATGTGTGGCCCAAACAGCAAGTCAGTAATATCATAAAATATTTAACATGTAGAGCACTAAGAGTATTCCCATTTAATGATGGAGAGTTATGAATAGATACATGTAAAACATAATATTCTATGATACAGTGATGTAATTAATTTTTTTCAGTTAAAAGGAAATAAAGAGTGAGAGCAAATAATGCATTCAGGAGGGAAAGAAATGGATGAGACAATTACAGCACTGATTAAAACAGAAAATATTTTAAAAATAAGAAAGAAAAAGAGAGAACATACTTGCTAATCCCTAATATAGAGGATTATTTACTACACAAAGAAGAAGAAAAAGGGAGGCAGCAAATATTTCCTCCAAATATAATCATTCAACCCTAGTATGAATTTACTTCTTCCCATTCCCATTCCACTCACCAATAACATCTAGGAGAAGAGAGAAAGTCCTTTACAGGTACAGAGGTCTCCTTTCAATATATTTACCATTTTTATTCTGAAGAAGATATAAAATGACCTACTCCCTTTAATAGAGCATATCCTGATATGATAATATTCATTTTAGGTAGAGTATGAGATATATTTGAAAGACCCATGAGTTATAAAGAAATAATCTTACAAAGAATGGGAGTCAGGTTCACAGTGTGTCTGTACCAGGCATTAACTGCATGAGACTTTGTACAGGTTACTAAATCCTTCTGGCCTCAGTTGCCCTCAATGTAAAATGTATAGTATCTACCTCATAAAGCTTTTCTAAGCTTTTGCACAGCAAAGGAAACCATGAATAAGATGAAAAGACAACCCTCAGAATGGGAGAAAATATTTGCAAATGAAGAAACTGACAAAGGATTAATCTCCAAAATATACAAGCAGCTCATACAGCTCAATATCAAAAAAACAAACAACCCAATCCAAAAATGGGGAGAAGACCTAAATAGATATTTCTCCAAAGAAGACATACAGATTGCCAACAACACATGAAAAGATGCTTAACATCACTAATTATTAGGGAAATACAAATCAAAACCACAATGAGGTGTCCCCTCACACTGGTCAGAATGGCCATCATCAAAACATCTACAAACAATAAATGCTGGAGAGGGTGTGGAGAAAATGGTACCCTTCTGCACTGTTGGTGGGAATGTAAATTGATACAGCCACTAAAGAGAACAGTATGAAGGTTCCATATGACCCAGCAATCCTACTACTGGTCATATACCCTGAGAAAACCATAAGTCAAAAAGATACATGTACCACAATATTCATTGCAGCACTATTTACAATTGCCAGGGCATGGAATCAACCTAAATGTCCATCAATAGATAGATGGATAAAGAAGATGTAGCACATATATACAATGCAATATTACTCAGACATAAAAAGAAATGAAATTGAGTTATTTGTAGTGAGGTGGATGGACCTAGAGTCTGTCATACAGAGTGAAGTAAGTCAGAAAGCGAAAAACAAATACTCTATGCTAACACAAATATATGAAATCTAAAAAATGGTATTGATAAACCTAGGGGCAGGGCAGGAATAAAGACACAGATGCAGAGAACAGACTTGAAGACACAGTGGGGGAAGAGGAAGCTGGGACAAAGTGAGAGAGTAGCATTGACATATATACACTACCAAATGTAAAGTGGATGGCTAGTGGGAAGCTGCTGCATAGCACAGGGAAATCAGCTCAATGCCTTGTGACGACCTAGAGAGAGGGGATAGGAAGGATGGGAGGGACACTCAAGAGGGAGGGGATATGGGGATATATGTAGACTTATAGTTGATTCACTTTGTTGTACAACAGAAACTAACACAACAATGTAAAGCAATTTTACTCCAATAAAGATATGAAAAAAGAAAAAAAAAGAAATACACTGAAGTATTGTAGACTTAAAATATTACATTAGTTTCAGGTGTACATCATAGTGATTCAATATTTTTACATATGCTCACCATTATAAGTCTACGTACCCTCTGTCACCATACGAAGTTATGATGAGAACTGTATTCAATATCTTATAATAACCTGTAATGGAAAAGAATCTGAAAAAGAATATATATATATGTATAACTGAATCACTTTTCTGTACACCTGAAACATTGTAAATCAACTATATTTCAATAAAAAACTTTACAAATTAAAAAATAAATAAAGGTTTTCTAAAAAATAAAACCTCAAAAATAATAATCTTTAAACAAGAAGTAGAGTAATTACAACGGTTATTATTTCCCCTTGATTTTCTCAGGGATGGAGAGTGAGAGATTAAATAAGGTAGAGATAACATTCCTGGTAGCACTGAGAACAAGGTGTGGAATTATTGTAGTTCATTGTGGAGAGGAGTTTACAGGAGGGCTTAAATGACTAATAAAAGTGTAGTTTTATTGGGAACAAAATGTCATGAGTAGTGTTGTCTTTGGTGATGCTATTTTCCTTTGTCTTAAACAGCACTTGTCAAAGGTTATGAACAAGACCAGGTATAATATATTGATTTAACTTTTATTTGAAAATTCAATGAGCATTAAAGTATGGGACAGGACAGGTCCACCCAATAAAGACTTAGCAATATCCTACTGAATATACATGTAACTGAAAAAATACTTTTTAGATTGCTCTCACCCAAAAATCAACTCCATCATTTATTTTATGCCAGTTTTGCATGGGTTTATGGTAAAGCTTTTGCTCTCTACAAAAGAACACGCTTCTACTGAGCTAGTGTTTACTACCTAGAATTACAAGAGTACACTTTCCCTCATCAGAGAAAAGGCCAAATTAAGCGCCATTGTGTGCTGTATTCCATTTCCAGTGACGCCCTAGAATCATGGTCAGTGATACTGAGTTGGTAGCTTGTAATCTGGCATGGTGAGGGTATTTACACCATAGAAAATGACAAATATTATAAATTAGAGCATTATTATTAGTAGTATTAGTATTTTGGAAAGCAAATTTTTAAGCATTTACTAGAATAACAATGTTTAAGGCTAACCCTAAAATCCAATCAAAAAACTCTTTTTTTTTCTTAACTCTTTAAATGTTACAATTCCTTTAGCAATGAAAAGTGAGCCTCTAGCAAAGAAGTAAAGCTAAAAGGGTAATAGAAGATCATTACATACTCCTCTAATAAATTATGATCCCGCTAGTAGCCGAGTTGCATTATCTCCTTGGATTTAATGCATCCACACCAGCCCCCTCCTTCCAGCAGATGAAGTAAGCAGACAGGAAAATGGAGAAAAATGATGAGCTCCAGCTGGAAGCCAAATGCCTCTGTGTTTGACACCTGGTGTGACTGCCCAATGACTCATCAATATAACGTTACTGTGTTTTAAGGAGATTTCATCTGCGTTTTATACAGGTATCCCCAGAGTTACAGATTAGAAAATATATACCAATGTATACATAGAAATTTATTTACTTGTCAACTGTACTATCTCTTTTTGACTAAAAGTATGCTTGGTTCAATCCTTACATTTTCCAAAGAGACATATATCACCTAAACAGTAGTTTTCTCTCATTATCATAGCAATTACTGTAAAGCAGTATATGAATTTTAATAATGCCACATTAATGAGAACATTTCCGTTCTGTCCAAATTAGTCATAAATATATACCTTAAATGGATTGTAGTATTTTTAGAGCTTCATTTTGAGCTTCATTTCTTAGATTGTATCTGAATATGTCATTTGTGAACAATGGTTTCTCTAAGCTGCTCTAGTGGCTGTACATCTCAGGAATGCAGCGAGCTTCCTGGTCAATCAATTTGTGTTAACTGTGCAGTACAGATTTGCAACAGCATAATTCAGACTGACTTCTCCAAATAATAATTCCTCTGACAACACTTTTAAAGTGGCAAGATAGCTTGGAAAAGTACAGAATTGTCTTGAGATAGCACATCCCACAGCAGAATTCAAAATGTTGTTGCAAGACTGATAAAATAGAGCCTAAATTGTAATGTGATATAGTAAAGCAGCTGATAGATTGCACTCTGCATCAAAAATTGCTAACTCAGTGCTCAATAGGGAAACCGCAGGACTGTAGCAACTGTAAAAGTCCTGACTCTACAGGGTAAAAAAAGCCAAATGAACATAAGATTAGTAAGTAGTATTTTCCAACTTTGTTAGACACATAATGATTCTCTTTTTAAAATTACAAAGGTGACACAGAATGTTGGAGAAAGTGTATGGATTACCAGTTGAAAATTTGAAAATGCTTTTCAAATTGTTTACCATTTGTTAAATATTTTGTGCAGTGCTAGGTTAAGCTTAAGGGAAAAGTGGTTTTAGCATGTGAATATTTAAATGTTGTGTTTACTGTTAGTTGAAGCCTATTGAAAATTTACACTAGATTAAAAAACCTCCTGCTTACTTTTGTAAATAACATTTTTTTCATAGTTAAGAATGCTCATAAGAGGTGTTAAGCTATCACAGAGACTTTTTTAAATATTTGAGTTTTTCCATATGTGTGATGGGAGAATGATTGCATTTTTGAATAATTTGGGAAAAAATAAATAGTCCCATGAGATTGCACATCATAAATAAATGTTTTTGCCCTTCAGCTAATTTTAGATTTACTGCAGTCTAACACTCTACATATAAAGGCTTAATTTGAGTTTTACTCAATATGCTATTTATTTAGTTATTATTGACAAATATTTTATTGCTGTACAACTGAAAATGCTTTAGTTGCTGATATAGACATGCTTTAAGATGGATGTTCCCGTAGTTGCTAAAAATACTGTTAGACACATAGTAGATCTTTAATATTGTTGATTGAGTCATTGATTGGCTTCTTAAGTCAGGACATGGAAAAGAAAGTGAATTTTGAATCCCTAGAGGCTTGGCTTGTTTTGTAGAAGAGGCTAATGACCTTTACACCTCTCATTCTCATCTGTATTTCTTGAAGTTTTGAAAGTGGGTATTGACCACTGTTTTTAAATTCCATTGTATGTAGAGAAAATCGGAGGGATGATAACTCTTGTGTTATGAAACGTGATTGACAATTACTCTGCTGTATCCATCTAAAACAAAGGTTTTATCCTATCTTCTCTTGCTGCTCTCAAACCAGACCATCATAAAAATCAGGCTATCGAAACATAGCTGAATTATTTTTTTCCCTTTTATTTTAAACTCACGATCTCCTACTTTGAACAATGAGTGGTGAGACTTTATTCCTTCTCATAAAGGATTTTAAAATTGAGAGGAAAAAACTCAGTTTCAGGAAGAGGAAAATCATGCTTCTGCTGACAAAAAAAGAACTACGTATTCTTATTTCTGCATTTTTAGCTTTCAGTATAGAGAACTTACTATATTTTTCAGTAATACGCACATAGTTGTGTTACACAAGGAAAAAAAAGTTAAGAGGGGTACACTCAACAACATAAATGAGTTGCAGACAATAAGAGAAACAGTCAGAGGCAAAAAAAAAAAAAAATCCAGCTTGTCAAGGTAAAATAATTCCTGGGATGTGCTTTGTTGTAATTATCAATAAAGTATGCTTTTTTCCCCTTAAACTGGGCACTGTCTACACTGAGCTGGATAAAACTAAATTCAGTGCCATCCTACAAGCTGGAAATGACCTTCTCTTGCCTTAGACTTAAATCCATAGTAATAATGGACAGTCTAGATATGTAATATTTTTAATGTGTTACCAATTTAAACATTAAACAACAAATAGAAAGTATATTCATTTTAACATTCTTATCGAGCCTTCTCAGAAAACTCCCTGTGGCCCTTTGCAAAGTTCAGCTATACATATCTGCAGATTCATTATTGTTGCAGTTGATAAGTTTCCTTTCTGTTTTACCCCATATTTTTCATTTTAAAGTCCATTATTCCCTCCAAAGTTTATTCATATAGAGACTCTGCAATATTATGAACACTTGCTGAAATCTATGATCAACCATTTGTAATATTATGTTTTTGTTAAATCATACAAATACCAATGTCTTCCTAAAGTAGTCAGATTTTCTAAGGTATCTCACTGAAAACTGGAAAGATAAGTTATTTGACTTTTTCTTCCAGATGACCACTTTATTATAAACTGTATAAAACTTTATAGACTTACTTGCTGCAAGGACATATAAGTCAATACCTATTGAACTGTACCTGGGCACATCAGTTAAAAGAAGATGAATAACATGGGTTAATTTCAGCTGGTCTGGACTGAACACGTGCTGATCTCCAGATCTGCCTGAAGCATGGTGGTGACCCTTGGCCAAGGCTAGAGAATCCACAAGCTAAAGTGAAATGGTCTGTAATCATGAATCTGTGAGTAGTTTTGATGGCAGGATGCATTCTCATGTCAGCTTTGTTTGGTAATAACAAGATCTGTACCTGATTTTGGTAGAACTACTTTTAAGGCCGTGTGACCAGTTTATGCCAAGTAACCTCCCCAGCAGGAGATGACTTTGCTGTTAGTGAGGTGCTTCAAATCTGGAGGCAAAGTGTTCCCTGTGCAACCCAGTGGTAGGAGGAAAAATTTTACACTTGACACCTCCAGACTATTTTCAATTCATGTCATTTTCTCGCTGTTGCTGTTTTTCTTTTTTTTTTCTTTTGCCTGTAATAAAGCTCTTCTGTGAGTAAAAACTGAGTCTTGTGAGCCCTTTCAGTAATCTAACACTTAAGGCAATTACTGCATAATTAATGTAGATGTAAACAAAAAAGCTTAGTAAACAGCAAAAAGAAAAGGCAGCAGAGTATTAAAGTGGACCAATAATATGATTAAAGAAACTAGTGTGGATTGGCTTCAGGGCACTTAAAAGCATATGAATATTAACTGAGGTATATAAATTGAGGAAACAAAATTAATTATTATAAGAAAAAGAGGTGTTACTTGAAGCATTATGCTAGAAACCTTGAAGGAACAACTTGGTTGGATATCTCGGCAATGTGGTATAAATGCAATTAACAGAATAGTTTCATTTCTGGAATGAAACTAAGAGGTGCCACGGGTTAACCGTGGGTTTTCTAGAACAACTGAACTAAAACAAATTTGACTATGTCGGAGGGGGTGAATAAGAACTAATTGGCCTTTTAGAACTCCTTCCAGCTAGTCTTCTGTAGCTCCTTTATTTTATTAACGTGTTTTCATGTTTACCACTTAATTATGTACTCTTAATACGAGAGATTACATATGTCTAAGGTGGACACCATGGACACCAAAGTGTTATTTAGTAACTGATAGTGCCACATGAAATTCAGTTTGGAGGTCTCATTCTTTATTTATCATAGAATTATTAGAGTGTAACTCCTTCAACTAGGACATTTCCATGTTCAAACCTCACTGAGAAAATCAGTTCCTTTGAATGAAGAGGATAGAGAGACTGCCTGGCTTACTGTGTCCAACTATGAATTTGGTCCTTGTTGGAAACTAACAGTGTCACCCCACCATTTTATGTGTTAAAGCCTTAACACCAATGTGGTGATATTTAGAGATGGGGCTTTTGGGGCACTATTTGTTCAGCTTCATTCTGACAGCATATTTAAGGAGTGGACAGGGCAGTAGTCTATAATAATAATAATACCAATGAGAGAGGTTTTTGAAAACTAGTTTTCTAATCCACACTTACTGATATCTAAGAATCAGATTTTCTGGGAATGCAAAACATGAAACTCTTAATCAGGGACAGAGACATCTGAAATTTTAACATTGTAAAGTTGCATGAAAATTGACCAAGTTACTTAGCATCTTTGTGGCTCAGTTTGTTCAAGTGTACCTATTTCAGAGTGTTAATCTATATAAAGCACTGAATAAAGGTTAACTATAATTATGTCCCCACTTAATACCTATTTATTTCACCTGCACAATTATGCTTTTTGTGTGTGCTAGAATTTGTACCACATAAGGTCAATTTTCTTAACCTATTTGTATGACATTGTATTTTAAATGAAATAGAAGAAATCAATTTATTTTTCCTTCAATATTTTTTTCTTGATTTTTATTGGAGTATAGTTGATTTACAATGTTGTGTTAGTTTCAGGTGTACAGCAAAATGAATCAGTTATACATATACATATGTCCACAGTTTTTTTTTTGTTTGTTTTGTTTTTTTTTAGATTCTTTTCCCATATAGGTCATTACAGAGTATTGAGTAGAGTTCCCGGTTCTATACAGCAGGTTCTTATTAGTTATCTATTTTCTACATTGTAGTGTGTATATGTCAATCCCAGTCTCCCAATTTATCTTTTCCCCTGCCCTTAACCCCTGGTAACCATAAGTTTGTTTTCTACATCTGAAAGGACAACAAGTACTCTTGCATCTGGGATGGGTCTGACTTTATTTTTCCTTCAGTATTCTTAATGGCTCCTTTCTACATTTGTATTATATGGCATGAACACTCTACTCACTTATGTTCTGTTACTACCTATTTTACATTGTTATGCTACTCCCATTGCCTCTGAGAAAGCAGGCAAACAGGGATTCCCCTCTGGTTCTCCATGATATAAATTTTACCTGGACAAACTCCCCATATGGGAACTGCTCACCCCATTCTAGAACTGTGCAGCTGGGTAGATATCTCTGGTTAATCCTGGAACTTGTATGAGATAGCTCATTTAATTCTCAGACTAAATTGTCTAGAACTCTGCCTTTTTCAAAAATAAAAGTGGTTTGCATTTGACATTCCTATCATTTCCTCCTTAATTTCGGGTAGAAAAAAAGGGGAGCTCTTTATTTTACTCACTTAGAGATCCAACTTTCTAATTTTGCCAATTTGATGATTGCAAGATGCATTCAATATTATATTAGCTCTCATTTCACTAATGTCTGGAGAGATCAAGACACTCTTCATTGTTTCATTTTTTTGTACTTTTGAGTTGTCCTTCTGTAAATTAACTATCCTAACATTTGCACATTTATGTATCATTTTCTCTTCATGATTTGCACAAAATTCTTGTGTATGGTAGTTATTTTGTTCAGTCCCTGTTAGGCATTAAAACTATAAACTTCTACTCTTTTTTTATGTGCTAACTTTAAATTCTCCTTCTCTCTTTCCTGAAAAAAGAATCTTAATTTTCACTTAGTCAAGATCATCAAATTTTTGACTAATATTTTGTTTTGTTTGTGTATTATAATACACCCTTTGCTACTTCCAAACCACAAATATATCATATTTGTATGATATACAAATCATATCTTATATATCAGATATACAAATCATATCTGTATCATATCTTATATTCCTATATAGATGAATCATATCTTAGCTCTTTTATATCACTGTATTTTACCTGTGTTTTCCTCCACAGTAGCACACTTTTTGCTTTGCTTTTATTTTTGTAACAAGTTATCGTTCCTGACATAACAAATTTCCCAAATTTGATCTTTTCCCTCAAAACTCACTTAGCAATTAATTAAAATGTATTATTTTATATAATCCTAGGATATGGTTTTATATATTATTTTAAAAATCCCAGAGACATTTTGATTTGGATTGATTTTCATGAATGAGTTAATTGGTAATGTTACATAATCATGTTCATGAACATAGTTGATCATGTCCATTTTATTCAGTGTGTTTGTCCCACGTGTGAAAGAGTGCTTGACATGTAGTAGGCACTGAATATATGTTGCTTAAATGCATTTCTGTTTTACATTTACTCACCCCATTTCTATTAACATTCTTTTTTTCATAAAGTTCTTGGACAGTTAAATCCAAGAAAATTTAAAATTTTGGTTGCAAATATAAACATTATTTTCTATGCTGTTTTGTAGTATGCTGTTGAGGTAGAAAAAGTGTTGATATTTACTAGTTGACCTTATATTTGGCAGCATGAGTTCTCTTATTTATTCTGAGAGTTTATTGACTCTATGGGTTAGCTACTTTTTGCAACATTTTCCATTCCAGTCTTGATTCTTTTTATTTCTTTACTTTGGCTACAAGTTTTGATACTTTTGATAATTGGTGACCTTGTCTTTTATACAATGTTTAGAAGACTATCTAAAATTAAACATAAATATCAGCTGTAGGTCCTCTTTTATTTTTCCCTTTCTCTTCTTTTCTTTCTTCATTTTTGACTTTATTAAAAGTAATTCCATTAAAATCCAACGTGTTGTTTTAGTCATAAAAGGAATTACATTTATCAAATGTTTATTTTGACTCTATTGAGATGAATTTTTTGCTTTTAATTCATTAATATAAATTAATTGACAATTTTCATACTACATTTATCCTTGCATTTCTTTAATAAAGTCTTCCTGAATTTCTCTAGTGTATAATTATATAAATGTTTTATAATTATATTATGGATTGCTAGTTACTGTTGACTTATATTTTAGCTAAGTGTACATATTTTTTGTTTTATTTTAATGTGTGATTTGAGACTTTAACTTATTTCATCTACTCTCAATGTGTGGTTTCAAAACCAAGATTTTAGAAGATTCTAAACATGAAATAGGAAAATTTCCTTTTTTTCTACTTTTATTATAAATTATATAAAATGGAGATTTTATGGGTTTTGAAATTTTGAACAAAGTGATTCCTAAATCTGCCTAGTGTGGGGATTTTTAAGAAAGTTTAACTTGTATTTAAATATCACTAATTATTATTGTTTTAATCAAAATTTTGTCATATTATTATGACAGCTAATATTTTTTCCAGAAATGTTTGTATTTTACCAGGTTTTATAATTTATCAATGTAGAGTGACTTTTAAAATAATTACCTTTCAGATGCATATTTTCCTTGGTATTTTCCTTTTGTCATCCTATATTTTGTTTGTTTCCACAAGCTCTTAATTTTTTTCTGTCTTGTCATAAAACATCCTTACTAAAACATTCAAAAATCATCTTTTATTTAATCCTGCTCCATCTTTTGTTTGATTGCTTTAGGCTTCTTTGATTTCTGGTCTTATTTTTTTATTGTCTATTGGGTTTTGTGCCATTGAATTAAAATCTCTTCTCTTTATCTAAATTTTTGAGTAAAATATTTGTCTTATTTCTGCTTTTTTATTTTCTGGGATATGGGACAAATAGTAGCTTCTCATCTGGGAGAGAGATATTCTATCTTTTCTGCCATATTATTAGCAGCTTTTTAAGAAATATGTCTTTACTTACGATATCATAACTTACCTGTTGTTAGCTCTGAAGTGAACACATTTACTGAAATATAAATAGTTGATTAGGTGAAAAAATAAGCAGAGAGATGGACCCCAGGTAAATGATTAAAGATCATATATTCCCCCCCCATTGTTTGGTAATGGAATTTAAAATAAACTTGTTTTTGTGTGTGTGGTGGTTTTTACAATAGTGCTTGCATATTTTTAATAATTCTGCCATTCAGACATGACATCTAATTCCCAACCTGTGAATCTGGGTTGTATGCTTGACTCGCAACTAATAGAATGCAGCATTAGTACAGTGAGTGACTTTAAAGTTCTATGAGAAAAATACAGGAACTTTTTATTTGGTACTCTTCAGATTCCCACTCTGGTGAAATCCAGTCCTTTAGTAAAAACTTTGATTTCCCTAAAACCATTAAGTTGTAGAGTCCACATAATAAAGCTTCAATTAACATTCTCGGATGATCTCAGCCTTCCAGCCATCCTTTCCAAACACTAAACGTGTGAGTGATGATGTTGAATTCGACAAGTGCATCTGTCAGTTAAGTACCAGTCAAGTCCATGAAGAGAAAAAGAAGAGACCTGTCCATATTCCTGACACACAGAATCCATGAGTTAAAATTAAATGGTTGTTTTTTAAACCATTGAGTTTTGGAATAGTTTATTATTCAGCAATAGATACACTGAAACATACTTGTTACTGGGAATGGCACAATAAAAACTTAAAATATGTGACATTGGCTTTGGGCCTGAGCAGTGAGCAGGAGCTTGAAGGGCTTTCAGGAGAATTTTAGAAGAAGCCTCATTGTCTCAAGGTATCTTTTGGTAAAAGTTTAAGAGAAAGTTCAAAAAAAAAAAGCAATTAATTGGAAGCTGAAGGAAAAGAAACAGTGATACACAGTGGCAGAAAATTTAACATTTTCACCTTTGATAACATGAAAAATAGAAAATGTACCTAATGAACAGATAGATCTGACTGAGGATATTTCCAAGCAGTATGCAGAAAGTTTCATTAGTTTCTTTTAGATGAGCTTCATAAGCTACAGATAGAGATCTGTAGCTTATGAAGACCTATCTGTAGCTTATGAGCTTCATAAGCTGCAGATAGAGATGTGCTAAAGGGAGTTATGTAGTTATTCAGCAGAATGCAAAGTATTTCATTCTATAACTATCACTCTAGCATAGATTTCAAAAATTTGCTGTTTTATTTTTTAAAAATTTCATTGAATGAAAATATTTTCTAATATTCTTTGTGATTTTTTTACCTATTATATAAATTCATGTGCTAAAAATGTACAATAGTTGACAATTTTGCCAAATATCTATACATTATTAATTCCAAATTTAATTTAATTTTGTCTGAGAGTGTGTCCTGAATGATTTCAATTATTTTACATTTATTGAGAATCGTTTTAAGGTACTGAAGACTTCCTATCTTGTAGAATATTCCTTCTACACTTAAAAATAAATGTGTATTTTAGTGGTTTAGGGTGGAGTTATCTATAATTATCAGTTGGGTCAGGTTGCTTGACAGTTTTCTTTTTTTTTTTTTTCATGGATTGTATATCCTGACTGAATTTCTCAGTGAGAAATTTTAATCTATTGAGAGATAAGTGTTGAAATCTCCTATTATAATTGGGATAGGTTTATTTCTCCTTTAAGTCTCTCATTTTTTCATTAGATTATATGAAGCTCTATTATTATTAAGTACATACAAATTTAGGTTTGTTTATTGGAACTGAACTAGTTCCAATAATATTAAATGTTTGAATCCACCTACACCTATATTTTGCTAAAAATAAACTTATTTATTTTAAACTGCAAAAAAAGAAATATAAATTGACCCCCTTTATCACTATAAATACTACTGCTGTATACCTGAAATATTCCTTGTTTTCAAATCTAATTTGCCTAATATTAATATTGTTATTCCAATTTGTGTATGTGTAATGTGTGCATTGTATGTCTTTTCCATTATTTTGCATTTAACACACAAATGTCTTTATATTTAAAGTGGTTTCTTGTAAACAACACATAGCTTACATCTGTCTTTTAATTGAATGATTTGAAAATTTTACATTTATCCACTATATTTACCAATGGGGTAAGTTTAACATTGCATTTTTGCTAGTTGTTTTCTCTGTGTCTTATATGTTCTCAGCACATTTTTTCTCTTATCCTTCCTCCTTTTTTGCCTTTAATGTTTATTTTTATTTCTACTCTTGTCTTATTAGTTAGATTGCATTGTTTTATATTTTTAGTGTTTTTGTTTTGTTTTCTTTGTTTTTGAGGTGGGAGTCTTAAAAATTTTAACAGGATGAGGGCCATGAGAATAGGTTCTGAAACTTCAGAATACCTAAGAATCACCTGGCTGCTTGTTAGAAATGCAGATTCCTAGTGTTAAATTCTGAGGGTTATTTAATCTACCTTCTATTTTATGCAGAAATGGGGCAGGGAAGGCACAAGACCAAGCCAAGTACACAAAGACACCAGCTGGTCAGCAGAGTGAGGATTAGAATCCGGGTGTGAGTCACCATAGAATCTAGGTTTCCTTCACACTGCCTCTCAGTTCACTTATGGCAGAAATGAACAGTCAGATGAAGAAGTCCAGAAGGGTCCCCAGCAAAGCAAACTCTGTTTCTGTGGAGTTGGGGTATTCCACTCTTCCCAGGTATGGCTGTGCTCACCAACTTGGAATCTCCCTGAACTTTGTTGTTTAGGTGTTTTTATCGAGGTTTCATTATTAGATTTAATATATATATATATTTTTTACTGATCACTTATTTTTAAATGGTACAATTTCAATTACAACTAAAAAACTTTCAAGAATATCCTTCCTTCATTACCCTCCCACCCTTCATGCTATTGTTGTCACATATTTCACTTTTTTAAATGTTGGAAACACATTATACTTGATTAGTGTTTCTACTTTAAACATTCAATTTTATTTTACAGAGATTACAAAAGATTAAATACATCTTACACATTCTCCCTCAAATTTGGCATTGCTAATGTCCATCATTCTTTTCTGTAGGTTCAATTGTTTTTTGGTAACATTTTCTTATTTCCTAAAAAAAAAAAAAAAAAAAAATTCTTTAACATTTTTCATAATGTAGGTTCATATACCCCAGGACTTAACTTAGATCGAAAGATTCTGAACTTTGAGCTGATGCTGAAGTTGAATGAGACTTTGAGGACCTGTGGAGGAAGTGAGGGCATTTTACATCTGGAGTCAAAGTAAATCATTGATTGTCAGAAGGTGACTTATGATAAGCAGGCTCTAAAGGGGCTCCCAGACTTTTCTACCTTCTGATATTTATGTCCTCATGTAACACCTCCTCCTTTAAGGGCTTCACTTAGAGAATCACATATTTTAAATAAAATATAGCAAATGAAATGAGATGTGACTTCTGAGAATGAGTTAACAAAAAACTGTGATTTTGATATTTCCTTATCTCTCTGTCTCAGAGCTCTTGCTCTGGTGGAAACAAGATGCCATGTTGTGAGTAGCTCTGATGAACGTCCAGTGAGTACCTGAAGGGCTTCCAGGAGCACTGTGAATGAATCTTGAAGTGATCTCCTAAAGCCTACCAACAGCCATGTGAAGAAACTTGGAAGTGGATTTTTGAGGCTTTCCAGGAGCCATGCATGAGCTGGTAAGTATATTGGGCCTCATAGAACCTTGAGACGACTGCAGCTTCAGATACTGCCTTGGTTGCAGTCTTGTGAGAGCCTCTTGGTCAGTGGTACCCAGCTAAGATATGCCCAGATGACTGATCCACAGACCCTGTGAGATTAAAAACAAAATGTTATTTTAAGCCACTATGTTCTAGATAATTTGTTACATGACAATAAATAACAAAAACACAGATTATCTCCCTTATATTTTATGATAGGATTTATTCAAGATGATGCAGAAATTGACTGAATACTCAAGACTAAAGACAAAAATAATGGTAGACATATTTTTATTCAGTTGGTAATTTGTTTTTCACAAAGGTATGAATTAAAAATTCAAAAACCACTCTTGGAGAAAGAAGAAGAAGGAAGAGGAGAATAATGAAGGTGTATTGGCTAGAATGCCACCTAGAATGACAGTGGTGCTGGAATGGAAGAGGCATCAATATGCACTCATTGTTTTAAAATATAAACATAAAAAATTAGAATCATAAATAAGTATAGATATGCATGCAAGCATGAGGTACATGTGTGTATTCTCTAGGCAGAAGCAGTGACACCACAGTAGCAATGAGCACGTTTACCACCAATAATATATTTCCTAAATACAATTATCTAATAAAAAGAACTAAGTTTCCTTGGAGAACTGATCAATTCTAATCCTGGACAGGGAAAATATAAAGTGAACTTGAGGAATTTGTGGTACCAGAAGATAAGTAGACATATGAAAAAACATATGCACCCCAGAGTTACCAAGGTTCAAAACTGGAATAACTTGAGCAAAAATTAACGACAATGTTGGATTTTAACCCTTCAAATAAAATAAACATTGTGAGCCTATACTGAAATCAATCAATCAGTCGATCAATCAATCAATAAATAAGAAGTAACAGGTCTTTCTTATGGAAGAATTACAATTAATAAATATAAATGGAGTGAAGGAAATAGAAAATAACTCATTCTACCACAGTCAAAATTGCTGCAGGCAATATCTTCTAATGTATGCTAAAATGAGTAGGTGAAATTCTAAACTGAAACAAAATATTTGCATAGTCTCAAATAATTTTCTCAAAATATGTAGTAATTATAATGATAAGAATAGTAAGATCATTCTTAACTAAGATAGGTAGTTTTGACGGACACCATTAAAAGCCAAATGATCGGGCTTCCCTGGTGGCGCAGTAGTTGAGAGTCTGCCTGCCGATGCAGGGGACGTGGGTTCATGCCCCGGTCAGGGAAGATCCCACATGCCATGGAGCAGCTGAGCCCGTGAGCCATGGCCGTTGAGCCTGTGCTCCGCAATGGGAGAGGCCACAACAGTGAGAGGCCCGTGTACCGCAAAAAAAAAAAGCCAAATGATCAAGGTTAACATCATCAGTACCACAATTAGACATCATGCATTCTCTAATACAATGTTCTGAGAAAAGTATATAACCTCTTTGCCATCCTTTCCAACAATGCATCACCTCAATATAATTTTGAGAAAAACATTAGGCTAACCAAAATGGAAGAGAATTATGAAATATTATAAAAAATAACTGACCAGTGCCCTTCAAAATTGTAAAGACTAAAGAAGTGTTTCTGATTAGAAGAGTCTAGGGACACATGACAACTAAGAACAATGTGGAACCCTGGGTTGGATCATAGAACATAAGAAAAACAAATAATGAGAAAAACCACTGAAATTTGATTAAGTTTGTGTGTTAGTAGGTAGCATTGTGCCAATGGTAATTTCTTGCATTTTATAAATGCTTTATTGTTATATAAGGTGTTAATCTAAGCAGAAGATAGGAGGCAAGCATATAGAAACTCTCTGCACTGTTTTACACCTTCTCTAAAGGTGTAAATTATCCCAAACTTAAAAAGAAATAGTTAAAATGCAGGAATGACTAAGAGAAAATAACCCCCCAAAAGCTTTAACAAAACATTCTTCAAAACTGCCCTTTATTTATCCAAAGTTTTCTAACAAAAATTGAAAGTTTTTTAAAAAGCAATAAACTGATTCTTTGGGGAGTATAAATTAAAATGAAGAGATTTGCAAACATTTTTTGGCTGCTATAAAAACCTGTTGCAGTATAATTAACTAGAATAGTGCAGATTATTAATAAGGAAGGTGGCAGACTCAAGGACTTTCAGGTGTAAGTATGATAGATACACAGAAGAGTCATTGTGTCAATTCAAACTACTTTAGCATAGGTATGCAGAACAGATTCTAGTAATTCTTTTATAAGGATATATGGCAGATGGTTCATAGTGCATGTGTGTTAGTGCACAAGATTCTGTTAATAGAACAATAGTGCTGACAGCCGGCATGTTCTGGAGACATAATTGTCCATCATATCAATGATCAGTGACCTTAAAGGCCATAAATACACTGTAACTGTCTTTTGTGTCAAGGATCTGCAAGCTAAAGGGTGCCCAAGCACCATAACTTGCTGTGGTACAGTCTCTAACTATGACTCTATGTGATGGACTGTGACTGATGAGAATGAGCTCTCATTGTCTACTGGATCAGTAATTGGCATTGTTAAAATTCATAGGAGTTGCACAGCAACATCCTCCATATCTGCCAATAAAGGAAAAATGCACATTTGGTCCTTCATTTATCCAGATTAATTTCAAGAAAAGTCAACCACCAGGTCTTGAAACACTGTTATGAAACTTTATCAGTAACGTCTGAATTAAAGGAGGAAAAAAAAATAGAAACTCTTTATGTTGAGAAAAATCTTTCTTGCTTACTTGGATCATTCTCATGATATTTTATCATGCTAATCTCGGCAGTTTCCAGAATACCACTTTCCATTTCCTCTTGAAATATGCACATTATCCTTTTATTTGAACATTTAATTATAAAAATGGAAGAATAACTGTTAATCTTATTGAACAACAAACATCCACTTTTGTCTCATTTATTTGCTTTTCTTTTTCTTTAATACCTAGAAAATCACCTCAGACTTGTCTTTCTATTTTCATAACAAAATATAGTTTTTTCTCATGGGTACATTAACGTTATTTCAGAATGCTATTTCATTTGTTATACTCATTATTTAATTTTTTCCCAGAGTTAGCTGGAAGGACCTAAAAGCATCTGAGTTTGGTAAAATAAAATTAGTGTAGGCCATTGTATTGAACTCCAAATATTTTATACATATACACACACCCATGCATACACACACCTGTGGTGAGTAGTCATGGAAACAAAGGAATAATACTTTCAGGGACTCTGAGATTAGTTGTCAAAGTGATCCTAAGAAAGAGGTATTGTGAAGTACCTGAATCTTGACTGAATATATTTAAAAGAAATACTCTTTGTCTTCTCTAATGGGCTCTTTTACTTGAATTATCCAAAAATCACTGTAACTTATTGATACCATAAAAATATGTGAAGTGGTGGCACCAATAAATACATATATGAAAACGATTAGGTAAAATAATAGAATATGCAATAACATAAAAACTAGGCAGGGGGCCTCCCTGGTGGCGCAGTGGTTGAGAGTCTGCCTGCCGATGCAGGGGATACGGGTTCATGCCCTGTTCCAGGAGGATCCCATATGTCGTGGAGTGGCTGGGCCCGTGAGCTATGGCCACTGAGCCTGTGCATCCGGAGCCTGTGCTCCGCAACGGGAGAGGCCACAACAGTGAGAGGTCCGCGTACAGCAAAAAAAAAAAAAAAAAAAACTAGGCAGGGAACAAGGTAGCTAGGATGTATGAAAATGATTGCAGGGTAAAAATGAGAGGAAAAAATGATTTTTTAATGCAGTATTGCATTAAATAATTAATTTTTATGGAAGGAAAAATTACTTTCATTAGCTTACCCTTCTGAATGATTTAATATAACATCATCATGTCACAAGTCTGCTTTTAGTAATATGGTAAAAGCCATTTGACCACCACACCCTGATAAATAATTTAATGATACATACCTAAAAATATGTGCTGTGCATGCTAAATTAGATGTTAAAAGTTCAAGACATTTTTGAAGTCAAGAGTACACAAACTACTTCTATTCTGAATAATATATAGGAAAATATCAAACATTTGTCAATATAACAAATGCAAATGGCTTTTAAGTCATTGGAAAATACGAAAGAGAATTTAAAAATAAGAATTATACCCTACAATATATTATCTTTAAGGATATAAATTATTTTAACTTGGTGTAATAAAAAGAACACTGGATTCAGAATCAAGAACTGGATCTGAATGCTAATTCTAATAATTATTAACTAGATGTAGAGAGTATTTATTTGTCCTTTTAATATCTGTGTCTTCTCCTAGAGTAGAATTAAATTGTGTTTGTGAACACACATTCAATACACAGGACCTTACTAATATAAAATACTATTATTCTCAATGAATTATTTTTTATTTACATAAAGTATAATTTAAACTCTGGCATGTACAGTTTTGCTGGTTTCGGCAAAAACGTAGAGTCACATATCTACCACCACCATCTGGATACAGAACAGTCTCATCAACTCAAATATTCCCTTGTTTTGTCCCTTTGTAGTTAACCTTTACCCCTACTTCTAGTCCCTGCTAACCGATAACCTGTTTCCATTTTATTGTTTGCCTTTCCAAGATGTCAAGTATATGCAATCAAACAATGTTAATTCTATATAGATGGAATCAAATATTTCGAGTCTGTCTTCTTCTACTTAGGAAAATGAGTTCATGATCCACTTGTTTTTTCATGAATCAATAGTTTGTTCTTGTTTATTGCTCTTGTGTAATGCTTGTTCCTGTGTGCTCCAAGTCTTCCATAGCATGTATATACCATTTGGTTTATGAGTTTGTGTATCCATTCATTAGTTCAACAATGCCTGGGCTGTTTTCAATATTGGTTGATTATAATTAAATACACCATAAACATTAACATATAGATTTTGTGTAAATGTAAGTTTTATTTCTTTGGGATAAATATCTAGGCATGTGATAGTTTTATCATGTACGTGGTTAACTTATAAGAAATTGTTAAGCCACTATATGCCAATAAAATGGACAACCTGGAAGAAATGGACAAATTCTTAGAAAAGCACAAGCTTCTGAGACCGAACCAGGAAGAAATAGAAAAAATAAACAGACCAATCACAAGCACTGAAATTAAGACTGTGATTAAAAATCTTCCAACAAACAAAAGCTCAGGGCCAGATGGCTTCACAGGAGAATTCTATCAAACATTTAGAGAACAGCTAACACCTAACCTTCTCAAACTCTTCGAAAATATAGCAGAGGGAGGAACACTCCCAAACTCGTTCAATGAGGCCACCATCACCTTGATACCAAAACCAGACAAAGATGTCACAAAGAAAGAAAACTGCAGGTCAATATCACTGATGAACATAGATGCAAAAATCCTCAACAAAATACTAGCAAACAGAATCCAGCAGCACATCTAAAGGATCACACACCATGATCAAGTGGGGTGTATACCAGGAATGAAAGGATTCTTCAATGTATGTAAATTAATCAATGTGATACACCATATTAACAAATTGAAGGAGGAAAACCATATGATCATCTCAATAGATGCAGAAAAATCTTTTGGCAAAATTCAACACCCATTTATGATAAAAACCCTCCACAAAGTAGGTATAGAGGGAACTTTCCTCAACATAATAGAGGCCATATATGACAAACCCACAGTCAACATCATTCTCAATGGTGAAAAACTTAAACCATTTCTCCTAAGATCAGGAAAAAGACAAGGTTGTCCACTGTCACCACTATTATTCAACATAGTTTTGGAAGTTTTAGACACAGCAATCAGTGAAGAAAAATAATTAAAAGGAATCCAAGTCGGGAAAGAAGAAGTAAAGCTGTCACTCTTTGCAGATGATATGATAGTATACATAGAGAATCCTAAAGATGCTCCCAGAAAACTACTAGAGCTACTCAGTGAATTTGGTAAAGTGGCAGGATACAAAATTAATGCACAGAAATCTCTTGCATTCCTATACACTAATGATGAAAAATCTGAAAGTCAAATTAAGGAAACACTCCCATTTACCATTGCAACAAAAATAATTAAATACCTAGGAATAAACCTACCTAAGGAGACAAAAGGCCTATATGCAGAAAACTGTAAGACACTGATGAAAGAAATTAAAGATGATACAAACAAATGGAGAGATATACCTTGTTCTTGGATTGAAGGAATCAACCTTGTGAAAATTACTCTACTACACAAAGCAATCTACAGATTCAATGCAATCCCTATCAAACTACCACTGGCATTTTTCACAGAACTAGAAGAAAAAAAAAATCACAATTTGTATGGAAACACAAAAGACTCCGAATAGCCAAATCAATCTTGAGGAAGAAAAACAGAGCTGGAGGAATCAGGCTTCCAGACTTCAGACTATATTACAAGGCCACAGTAATCAAGACAATATGGTACTGGCACAAAAAGAGAAATATAGATCAATGGAACAGGAAAGAAAGCCCAGAAATAAACCCGCACACATTATGGTCAACTTCTTTTTGATAAAGGAGGTAAGAATATGCAATGGAAAAAAAGACAGCCTCTTCAATAAGTGGTGCTGGGAAAACTGGACCCCTATAGGTAGAAGAATGAAATTAGAACACTCCCTAACACCATACAAATAAACTCAAAATGGAGTAAAGACCTAAATGTAGGGCCAGACACTATAAATCTCTTAGAGGAAAACATAGACAGAACACTCTATGACATAAATCACAGCAAGATCCTTTTTGACCCACCTCTTAGAGAAATAGAAATAAAAACGAAAAAAATAAAAAAATGGGACCTAATGAAACTTAAAAGCTTTTGTGCAGCAAAGGAAACCATAAACAAGATGGAAAGACAACCCTCAGAGAAAATATTTGCAAATGAAGCAACTGATAAAGGATTGTTTTCCAAATTTTACAATCAGCTCATGCAGCTCAATATCAAAAAATACAAACCAACCCAAAAATGGGCAGAAGACCTAAACAGATATTTCTCCAAACAAGACATACAGATTTCCAACAAACACATGAAAGTATGCTCAATATCACTAATTATTAGAGAAATGCAAATCAATACTACAATGTAGTATCACCTCACACCAGTGAGAATGGCCATTATCAAAAAATCTACAAACAATAAATGCTGGAGTGGGTGTGGGGTAAAGGGGACCCTCTTGCACTGTTGGTGGGAATGTAACTTGATACAGGTACTATGGAAAACAGTATGGAGAACCATATGACCAAGCAATCTAACTACTGGGCATATACCCTGAGAAAACCATAATTCAAAAAAGTCATATACCACAATGTTCATTGCAGCTGTATTTACAATAGCCAGGACATGGAAGCAACCTAAGTGTCCATTGACAGATGAATGGATAAAGAAGATGTGGCACATATACACAGTGGAATATTACTCAGCCATCAAAGGAAACAAAATTGAGTTATTTGTAGTTAGGTGGATAGACCTAGAGTCTGTCATACAGAGTGAAGTCTGAAAGAGAAAATCAAATACCATATGTTAACACATATATATGGAAGCTAAAAAATAAAATTGGTTCTTAAGGTAAGACAGGAATAAAGATGTAGAATTAGAGAATGGACTTGAGGATGCACAGAGGGGTAATGGTAAGCTGGGATGAAGTGGGAGAGTGGTATGGACATATATACATTACCAAATGTAAAATAGATAGCTAGTGGGAAGCAGCCACATAACACAGGGACATCAGTTGGGTGCTTTTTGACCACATAGAGTGGTGGGATACGGATGGTGGGAGGGAGACACAAGCGGGATGAAATATGGTTATATATGTATATGTATAGCTGATTCACTTTATTATAAAGCAGAAACTAACACACCATTGTAAAGCAATTATACTCCAGTAAAGATGTTACAAAAAAGAAAAAAATAATAAATTGTTAAACTGTTTTCCAAAATGGCTTCACCAGTTTGCATTCCCAATAACAATGTATGAGTATTGCTCTGTATCCTCACCAGCACTCCAAATTGTCAGTGTTTTTGCAGGTTTGGGTGCAGGGGTTGGGGGAGGAATTATATTTAATAGGTGTTCAGTGTATTTCATTGTGATTTTGATTTGCATTTCCCTAAAGATTAATGATGTTGAATATCTTTCCATATGCTCTTTTGCCATCAAGATATCTTCTTTAGTGAAGTTTATATGTAAATCTTTTCCCCATATATTTATTCCATTATTTTTTTATTATTGTTGAATTTTGAGAATTCCTTATATATCCTGGATACAAGTACTTTTCCAAGAATATGACTTGCCAATACCTTCATTCTCTCAACTGTGTTTTTGTTGTTTTTCATAGCAAACTTTTAAAATTTTGTTAAAGTGTAATTTTCTTTTCCTTTATGGATACTAGTTTTGATATTGTATCTAAAAATTCTTTATTTATCCTGAGTTTGTGAAATTTTTCTAGGTTGTTTATTTCCAGAATTTAAAATTTTGTAATTAGGGCTATGATTCATTTTTAAATAATTTTAAATGTGACCTGTAGGTCAAGCATATACATTTTTGCATATGAATTTTGAATTGTTCCAGTAATATTCGTTGAAAGACTATCTTTTTGCTACTGGATTTTTTTAAATGACTCTCTTGTAAATCTGTTGACTCTATTCTTGTGGTTATATTTTTGGAAGACTCCATAAATAGAGTGATGTATATGTTTATCCTTCCATCAATATCACACTGCCTTGATTACTTTAATGGCAAGTCTTGATTTGGAAAATGGTGAGTTCTCTAACTTTGATCTTCTAAACTAAAATTAGTTATTCCAAAATCTTTGCCAATTCTAGTTCTTCTGCCTTTCTGTATAAAATTTTGAAAAAATGTTTAGTGATAAAAATATTTATTGGAAACACTATACAACTTTCAGTGGGATTTTAATAAACATAAAATCAAATTTATAATTGGCATCTTAAGATTGAATTTTCCAATTTATCAATATTATATATATATATATATCCCTATAAATTAGGATTTTTGTAGATTGTTTTCATCAATGTTTTATAGTTTTTCAACAGATTGATCCTATATTTATATTGTTAAATTTATATCTATATATTTCATATGTTTGGTGCTATTGTATATGGTATAGCTTTTTAAAAATATTTTCAGATTCCAACTGTTTACTGCTGGTATATAGAAATATAATTGATTTTTTATATTGACACATTATGTGATGTTGTTAAATTACTAACTATAAAATACTGTTTGTGCATTCCTTAACAGTTTCTATACAATCATGTCACTTGCAAATATATGAGGTTTAATTTCTTCCTTTTCAATTATTTTGAGTTTATATAAATGGTGTTAAATTTTTTTCCAATGATTTTCTGCATCTATTGAGATACTATTTGGATTTTTTCTTTTAGTTTCTTAACATGGTGAATTACACAGATTAACTTTTGAATATTGAACCAGCTGTGCATTCTTGCAATGAACTTCTCTTCATCGGGGTGTGTTACCCTCTTTATACTGTACTGGATTTGAGTTGCTAAAGCTTTGCTGTGAATGTTTGCATATGTGTTAAGGGTTGTTGGTCTGTAGTTTTATTTTCTTGTATTTTCTGATCTTAAGTTAATGTTGGCCCCACACCATAAGTAGGAAGCATTCTCTCCACTTTCAGTTTTTAGGAAGAGATTGTGTAGAATTAGTATTTTTTTCTTTCTTAAATATTTGTAAGAATTCACCAGTGAAACCTTCTGGACCTAGAGTTTTTTTGTGTGGGATGGTTTTAAACTATGAATTATATTACTTTAATAAATTTTGCACTGGTAAGATTATTTTGTGTGTGTGTTGGTCCTGATAGTTTAAGAAAATATTTCATTTTATTAAATTTTAAAAACCATTCGAATAGAGTTCCTTGTATCATTCCATTATTATCCATTTAATATTTATGGTATTTATAGTGATGTCCAGTTTTTCATTATTATATAAGTAATGTGTGCCTCTTTCTACTAATTAGTCTGTCTAGAGATTTATTAGTTTTATTTATTTTTTACAAAAACCAGCTTTTGGTTTGTTAATTTATCCTATTTTTTCAGTTGTATTGATTTCTACTCTTTATCATTTCTTTCCTCTTACTTATTTTAAGTTTAGTCATTTTCTCTCATTTTTCTAGTTTTTAAAATGGAATCTTTGAATGCTGATTTGTGACCTTTCTGTTTACTAAAATTTCTTTCCTGCTATATATTTCTGTTTAAGCATTGTTTTACTTATATCTTTCATATTTTGATATATTTTTGTTTTTTTACATTTCAAATAATATTTTTCCATGTGACTTCCTGAGTTATTGAGATTATGTATTTTACTTTAAAAATAATTGAGATTTTCAAGTTATCTTTCTGATATTGATATCTGGTTTTAATTCTGGACACCACTCAAGAACATACTTTGCATACTTGTTGCTTACCTATTTTATACACAGTAATTTCTATCTCTTAATCCCATACCCCTATCTTGCCACTCACCTCTCTGCCTTAATTTCTTGATGGTGTTAAACTATCAAGATGGGGTTAAACCAAACCAGCATTATTACTCACTTCATGGTTTTTGTGAAAGTCAAATAAGGTAATCTATGTAAAGTTATTACTTTGGTGCCTGGCATATAGATTAATATTGCTAATACAACAATGTTATCACTCTTCAATATTTGAAAGTGTAACTCATATATCAGTTAATGTTAATTACTTTAAAATTATTTATTCTGAAAAATCCTAGAGAGACTGTGCTCTTAAAGGCATCTCTAGCTTTGGTCTTAAATTTTCTAAACATTTTCTTATGTCTGTCCTTTATTTCTCTCTAGTACTCTTCCAAATCTCAGACTCAGTCTCTCTTAACTACTGCTTAATTACCTATTTATTCATGCCCTAGCTACTCCTCATAGGAGAAATGGCTTACATGTAATAGAATTTTACTAAATATTTGTGTGCAGTGGAAGAGAAGTTTCATATCTGTGCTGATTAGGTTGCTTTATTTGCTCATTAAATATTTGTCCTCTTGAAAATCTTTCTTACCATTCTATCTTCAGGATTTCTCACAGACCAAGCTACTTCAAAGTATATATTCAGGATTTTCCTGGTGGTCCAGTAGTTAAGGCTCCATGCTCCAATGCAGGGGTCCTGAGTTCCACCCTTAGTCAGGGACCTAGATCCCGCATGCTGTAACTAAAGTTCCCGCACACTGCAACGAAGATTCCCGCATACCACAACGAAGACCCGGCCCAGCCCAATAAATAAATATTTTTTAAAAACCCAGAGTACCATATTCATCTCCTAACAATTTGCTCTTTCTCTTTGACTTCTCACCTATAAAGAATTTTTCATTGTTCTGTTTTTAGATTTCTTATAAACTCCAAGCCCTCCATCCATTCATTTTGTAGAGTAAATTTTCTGACACCTACTCTCAGGTAAGCACCACTTATTCCATATGTATAATCATTCCTGTTACATTAAAAATATCACTCTCTTAGTAGCACAAACTGCTTACAGGCATGCTAAGTTTATAGGAAGAAGCTGTGACTTGACTATACTGCTTTAACATCATTTCAATATGTTGGTTTTTCATTGATAATCACATATATATCAATTTTAGAATTTGGGTTTGGAGGTTACTTGGAGGCAGACCCTTATGTGAAATTTGTCTTCCTTCGTTCAGGTTAAACATATTTAGATAATTCTTCAGTTGGATAATTTTCTTTCCTGATTACTTTTTTTTTCAATGATTCATATTTTTTGTTTGTTTTTCTTTTCTTTTCATTTCTTTATTTTTTAACACTTTTATTGAAGTGTAATTGCTGTACATTGTTGTGTTAGTTTCTTCTGTATAACAAACTGAATCAGCTATATGTATACACATCCCCATATCCCCTCCCTCTTGCGTCGTCCTCCCACCCTCCGTATCCCACCCCTCTATGTGGTCACAAAGCACCAAGCTGATCTCCCTGTGCTATGTGGCTGCTTCCCACTAGCTATCCACTTTACATTTGGTAGTGTATATATGTCCATGCCACTCCTGATTGCTTTTAAACTACTAACAATTAACTCTTGTGGAAAGTGAAAAAAAATCGTTTCATTATTTCTATGAGTTGAATCGAATACTAATTTATTATTAGTCTTCTCCATAAGTTTAATACACAGTCTTTTTGAAATTTAACCAGTTGCTTCTTTGCTGTATTGTAATTGAGTTTTGGGTTTTTGCAAGTTGAATTCCCTCACACCCACGTATATTCACAATGGACTTTCCAAGTTGGTTGCACTCAATTTAATTACCCATTTGTAAATTAGAAAATTATCTGGAAAATTAAAGAATACCTCTCAAGCTAAAATTTGAAATGTAAGTTAATTGTAAATTATCATTAATTTCTAACATCATACATATACGTTTCCACATATTGCTTCATTAGGGCAGTAGTTGAGATGTCCATCACCTACTATTTTATCTTTACTTTTAGGTTTAGTTTTTTTCCTCATCTCTGAGATCATTAAAGCCAAATAGGAACAAATATGCTAGCCTGTTTGGTCTCGGGTTTATAAGAGTTTTTGTCTCCAGTGAACTGTAGGTGTAGAAATGAGTAATTGAATTTTCAGGGGAAGTATGAGAAGATTATGCCAAAAGATGCAATTTCCAAGTAACTGCTATGTTACAGTGTGAAAACATTTACTGTAACTAGGGACTTATTCCTTTCCAAAGTAACTTTATATTCTTGCTCTTATGAGCTTTTCTTATTTATTTCTCTTGAATCAAAGGGATTTCAGTTGTGTTACTCTGTGAAGGAAACATAATACAGCAATTCATTTTCATTAAACTCAACTTTGAGTGTGACTTATGGAGCCTAACAACAAGGAATAAAGAAAGAATTAACCAGAAGCTTTTCTGTCACTGAATTTTGCAAGCCAAGTATCATGGTGGTTCACTCTGGAGAAAACCAATAATATATTTTATTCCTTTCCATCAGAACCACTTAGTGCTTAAAATAAACCTGAGAGGCATGGTATGGGTAAAGGAAAAAATATCTAAGACAATATATGTTCTTAAACTAATATCATTTTAAATAATAATAAATAATTCAGTGTGCAGCTATAACTCCCAAAAATGTCTAAGAGAAACACATTTTTAATGTACAAGAAATGTGGATGGCTGCCATTTTGTGTTGATTTTGCATTCTTGGTAACCATGCAGTCACTTCCTTCTCTGAAATATTCAGGTCTAAAATTTTGTTAAAATAAAAAAAAATAATTTGTTTCTGGAAATTAAAATATTTAACTATTTCTTTTTATGTTTTGTTTTCATTTCCTAACTGGTTACTCTGTTTCTTTCTGATCTGTTGTAGTTCATTATCAAAAGACACCCAGAGTGATCTTTGAAAACAAAATCAGATCATATGGCTCTTCAGCTTAAAGAAACCTCAAAGACTTCCCTTCACCTGCAGAATAAAACTTCAAACTTGTCCTTAACCATACACCATGCCCAAACTCCCAGACATTACCTTAGCTTACCTCTCTGATCTCTAGTCTAATGATTTTCTGCTCGGCTCACTTCACTTAATTACCATTCCTTTTGCTATTCATACATGCATATCACATAATTATGACTTTCTGCTTTCTTTCTCTCGTCTTAGAAATTTCTTCTCTCCTATCTTGGTCTATTTATTTTTTACCAAACGTGTTCTAGCATATAAATCAACTCAGAAGTACTTTCTTGCTACTCAGTTACTATGTATCATGCCACTGTTTAAATTTCTTGACAGTACTTTTCACAATACAAATATATATTGTTTTTTACTTATTTATTTTCTTCTTCCCGTCACTGGAATATAAAGTCTAAAGAGTGAGTGTACCAGGATGAGAAATATTTTGTGAAGATGCGGGGGAGTCCTGTTGGTGTGGGATTTATGGAAACTGATTGTCCAGAACCACAAGTGAACGTGGACTTAGAAATGTGGCATACTCAGTTAAATGTCTTTATCAGAATGTACGAAAAGAATCACATAACTATTGATGATAGAGACAAAAAACAGTAATTGAGCTGGTTAGAACAATATCCAAAGGCCTTGAAAGTGGTTGGAAATAATATGTGGCCACAATTAATATCTCTGCAGAGTGAGTATCTTTGTTAGATATTCAAAGCCCAGTAGTCATCAGAATATACTCTTATTATTTTGTGTAAGATATTGCAGAAAATGATTTAAGGCAAATGAAAATATACTTGAGAAATATTTGACAAATATTGATCAAGGTCAGAGTATAGATGAAGGCATGCAAGAGGTAGGCCTGTAATCATTTCTCTCTAGATCATAGATCATAAGAGTGGGAGATGTTCATGAGAAGGAAAGACTACATCTAATCTTCTTGTAAATATATTGTTAACTGACTTCTTGATAAGTTTTAGACTAATGATATTTGCTAGAAGACAAGTTCTTATTTATGGGATATTCTTAGCAAGAAGTCCCTGGATTAAAATTCCTTATGGATCATGAAGATAAATTCCATAGATTTATAGGACATGTTTCCCAGGAAAAAGTCTGGTAATCTAGGTGATTATCTGTAGTATAAAATGAAGGTATTTCATAAGCTACATGATTCTAACATTGTGAGGTGAGAAGATCCACATAGGATGTTTTAGATTTCTCTTCCTCTGCCTGGCTTTCTTTATGCTTATATCCTGGGATTTATTAGTAAATCTTAATACAGGATAAGATTTCTGTGAGCCTGATTTAATCATTTTCTCATCTGTGTTCAACCTTCTACTGTATATATACATATTGTAAACAGATCACTCTAATTAGAGTGCTCTTGTCTAGGTAAAACCTCATCACAGAAGGTTTATTAAGCTTCTGTGACCCCATGTAACATATATTGGTGACATTTCAAGTTCATACTTTATACATTACTAAGAACATGCAATTACAAATGAAGGAACTAAAACATATTGAATTTAAACTACATGTTTGAGTTTTTAAATATATATGCTATTAGAAACTTATTTGAGTAGGAATTATTAGTTCCAGTATTAGGTGAATCAAATGAAGTTCAGCTTGCTCACTGACTTACTCAAGCCAGAGGGAAAAAAAGCTAGACATATAAATTAGGCACACTCTATTTATAAATCTATACTCAAATGCAATTTTATATAGATGATTCAGTCCATGATTAAATAAATAAACGTGAAGTCGTTTTATTCTTAGAGTCAAAGTTCAAGACTGTTACATCTTCATTAAATTGGAAAGTTTCATATGATTATATTTTTAAGGTCTGGGTGGCTAAAACCTGGCAAAAGAAACCCAACCAGCTCAATCTACATTATTTATTACTGTTATCAAATGTAACTAGAGAAAGTGATTTTAAAAGTGTTAGTAAAAGTCATTGAGACAGCAATAATCAGACCTACAAATACGTTCAGTTTGGTATAAATACACATGGCCATTATCTCATTCAAGAATGTATCCTGGGCATAGAGGAGAAGGAGGAGAATTCAAGTGTGAAAGAAAGCTTGAATTTTAGCTAAATTTAAAAAAAAAATACTTAGGGCTTCCCTGGTGGCACAGTGGTTGACAGTCCGTCTGCTGATGCAGGGAACATGGGTTCGTGCCCCAGTCCGGGAAGGTCCCACATGTCGCAGAGTGGCTGGGCCTGTGAGACATGGCTGCTGAGCCTGTGTGTCTGGAGCCTGTGCTCCGCAACGGGAGAGGCCACAACAGTGAGAGGCCCGCATACTGCAAAAAAAAACAAAAACAAAAACAAAAAAAAAACAAAAAAAACTTAGAGCATTTGGAAAAATATGCATATTTTAAAGAGCTAAATTCAGAAATCTGAAACATTTTATATATTAGTTACAGTAAATCTCATATTATTCCTCACAAATATCACAAAAAACTAAAAATGGAAAGAAAATTTGTATAAATTCAGAGATACTAGGACACTTTTTTAAAATAAAAAGAGGGACTTCCCTGGTAGTGAAGTGGTTAAGAATCCACCTGCCAATGGAGGGAACATGGGTTCGAGCCCTAATCTGGGAAGATCCCACATGCCATGGTGCAACTGAGCCCGCAAGACACAACTACTGAGCCCAGGTGCTGCAACTACTGAAGCCCATGCACCTAGAGCCCATGCTCTGCAACAAGAGAAGCCACTGCAATGAGAAACACATGCACCACAACGAAGAGTAGCCCCCGCTCACCACAACTAGAGAAAGCCCGCACGCAGCAACAAAGACCCAACGCAACCAAAAACAAAATAAACAAGTAAATCATTAATTAAAAAATAAATTAATTAAATAAGAAGAACTTTTTCATCTCAGTGTAAATTTACATTTTGATTAATATATAATGTTCTTCAGTCAATGTATACTGTTCTGTTACAGTTGAAAAATAGCTAAAATACTTACCAAGAAATTAAATGGAAGCAAATAGCAGGAAACCCTCTAAAAAGATTAAGAAAAAGGTTAATGCTTTGTTTCTTGTAGGACTCATCAGCAACAAGAATAATAACATGAAAAAATGATTTATGTTCATAGGGGAAATCTCCCCAGAAGAACCCATTTAAAATTTTTTATTTTTGCTGAAATTATACAGCTAAACTCTCTTCATTACCTCTGCATACATATATACTTTGGACTATTCTATCAATACTTCTCTTGAGGATTATCATCGTTTTGTGTGCTGCTTTGTACTCAATTCTGTGAAAACTCTCAATTCTGGGGCTTATAAGATGGTGCTTATCTATGTGGAGCCAAAAGTATCATGAATATAGTCTAAAGAAAGTGTAAAATGGAGTTAAGTCTTCAAGAAAGTCACAGTAATATCACATGAAATAAATAGTTGCTGACCTCATTCCTCTTTGATCTAAGGTTTCAAGAGTAAATTCTCCGCTGACAGAAATGTATATATATATATATATTCTTTCCAAGCATGATATAGTTGAGAAGAATGAAAGCTGAACTGTAACCTGGTTTCAAAGTTTGTTTATTTGCTGTTTAAATTTGTTTTAATTGGATAAATGTAAATGACAACACTGGAAGGAGAATATGTAATGCAAAATTGTAGGAGATGAAATGATCTTACTATTAAACCTAAAGTTAATTTAAAAAATAAATTAATGCTGTTTGGGAGGATGGAAAATAAAAATGTTTTAGGCTATTACATTCACAAATAGTTTCTTTACATGAGGAATACTGAGTACACAGGGTAAGTCTTATATTTTAAGCTTTTTAAAAATGCAGAATTACAAATAACTTTAACCACACCACAATGATAATTTTGTCATTAAAATGCTTACCTCTAATAATCACTTTAAGTAAAATGTTACTTAAAAGTCTTTAGATTTCACTTGTAATGAGGAGTGGTTAAAGCATTATTTTAGCAAAGTTCATTATATTGTTTAAATAGATGGCTTTATATATCATTAATTATAGTTTATTGCAAATCTTATGCATCGGTAATCATTATTTTGTGTAAACCAAATATGTCTAAATGACAAAGTCAATAAGTATTTTTATTCCAGGAAAACCGTCTGTTCCCAAAGTGTAGACCAATCTACCTCAGAACAGAAGTAGGTGTTTGGAGCTGTGTTTTCATCTTGCCTAGATTACTTTCCGTAAATTATGTCTTCTGTTTCATTGTTTGCCTTTTGGTATACAGACTTTGCTTAAAGCAAGGGTTGAGTTCCAGAGCTGTTACTGTTTCTGATTCTCTATATTTTCCAGTTATCAAAAAATAAATAGGTGTGCAAATACTTTATCAGTTATTTTTCTGGATTTATTGGAAATATAAACCAACAATAATAGTTGGATCTTTAGTGATTTTTTTTTCATTGAAGAAAAAAATCTTATCCTCTAAGGAAAAGAATATAACTGCATATACTGATGGAAAATAATGCCTACTTAGTTATTTCTCTGCATATACCTAAATCTCTGTTATGTCATTAAGTCAGATAAAGGGTAGTATGAACTCGAGATTTAGATTAGGGACATAGACGGGGCTAAGCCATAAAATATAACACAATTTTTCAGAGATCTTATTTGGCAGTTACAAGAATATTAGATTTTAACAAAGATTCTATAAAATGGTATTGATATTTGCTTCTGACTAAGTGAATATATCTTGTATTTACTATCTGAAGAAATGTCACAGTGGAAAGGAGGTGATTGATGTAGCAGGATTCAGGCATATGTAGATTCCTCAGGCAAATACCACAAAAGTGCTAGAAAAACACTATCCTTAGCATTTGGACCTGTCCTTGCACCCGGCAGTAGCTTGTGAAAAGGAAACTGAGACTTTTCCCAGGTCTCTGAATGTCGGTGGTAACTGAATAACCATATATAGCTGATGCCTTTGAAACCTTGAGTCTTTTCACATGGTTGTATGTTTCTGTTTGGGAACTCTGATGGACAATATAGGTGGGCATAATTCAAGATGGAAAATGGAATCAAGAGTGAAACTTGGAAAGAATAAAATAATTTTTGTAAATTTATTTGTTTCACACAAACCAGTTTCACATATTTCTAGAATCAATATTATATCATCAAGTGTAAGGGTGTCTTTCAATTTCTACCTTAAAACTTTTAAAAAAGATGGATTGACCTAAAAATGATTTGCTCATCTCAAACAGAAATGAACCCAACCCCAATCTAATGGTTATCCATAGCTTAACTACATACAAGCCATATTAACAATTTAATCATAAGATCTTTTTTTGGTATATGTTTATTTTATTAATTCATGTGTACTCTACTTTGAAACCACTTTCTTAGCCCAACTTGGTAAGAAGCGATACTAGAAGTATTTAATTTATAACTCTTTCTACTATATGCATGGAATGAATATAGGCATAACTGAGATATTGTGGGTTTAGTTCCAGAACACTTCAATAAAGGGCATATCAAACAATATTTTGCATTTCCCAATGCATATGAAAGTTATGTTTACAGTATACTGTAGCCTATTATGTGTGCAATAGCATTATGCCTAAAACACAATGTACGTACCTTAATTTAAAAAATACTTCATTACTAAGAAACATTAACTTTCATCTGAGTCTTCAGCGAGTTTTAGTATCACACATTACTGTAAAAAATATGGTATAATGAAAAAGTTGGAAATATTGTAAGAATTACCAAAATGTGGTATAGAAACAGAAAGTGAGCAAATGCTGTTCAAAAAATGGCACCCATAGATTTGGTCCACGCAAGGTTACCACCAAACCTTCAAATTGTAAAAAGCGCAATATGAGTGACAAGCAATAAAGTGAAGCACAATGAAACAAGGTGTACCAATACTTTTTTGTTATCATAAGGAAAATGGAAAAACATAATGCTGAAAATTAAAGCCCACATATGTTTTGTATATTCAGTTTAAATAAGTATAGTTGTTTTCCTTATTTTAACAAAATTATTATGGTATACAGAATATCTTGCTTTGTTGTTTGAGTATCATATTGTTGCCATAATGTCTCATATTATTATAGTATTAGAACACATGATTTTAATGATTACATAAATGTTTATAACATAAAATATTGTAATTTATTTTATCATTTCTCTGATGTGGGATATTTGTTAGTCTTTAATTTTTTCATATTATAAATAATTCCCTAAAAAATAACTTTGTATATGAATTTTGCTTGTTTTTCTGTAATTTCCTTCATTTATTATCTTTTTCTTCATATAAGCATATGATCTAGTGCTTCTGAATTTCAACTGATCTTGGTTTAGTTTTATTTATGACATGAGAATGTACAGTTTAATCTTGTTTTCTATACAGTCTGAAAATTTTGTCTTTTAATCAAGTTGTATAATTTATTTACATTTAATGTAATGAATGGTATGGTTGGACGTCTACCATCTTGGCATTTGTTTTCTTTTTACCATCTTTATTAGAGTATAATTGCTTTACAATTGTGTGTTAGTTTTTTCTGTATAACAAAGTGAATCAGCTATACATATACATATATCCCCATATCTCTTCCCTCTTGCATCTTCCTCCCACCCTCCCTATCCCACCCCTCTAGGTGTACACAAAGCACCGAGCTGATCTCCCTGTGCTATGCAGCCACTTCGCCCTAGCTGTCTATTTTACATTTGGTATTATATATATGTCCATGCCACTCTCTCAATTCGTCCCAGCTTACCCTTCCCCATCCCTGTGTCCACATTGGCATTTGTTTTCTATTTTTATATTATCTGCTTTTTAAAGTTGTTCTTGTCTTATATCCTCCTTTTTTCACTTTCTTTTGGTGCATCACTTTTTAAATATTTGATTTTAACTATTTCATCGAAATTTTAGATATATCCCTTTGTACAAATTTATAGGTTTCTCAAAAGTTTAAAATATGAATCTTTTAACATATCACATTATAATTTGATAATACTATACTACTTCAGACACAAAAAATATAAGAATCTTATAATAGTGAAACTTTATTTAGTCTCCATGACAGCTCAAATTAATAAATTTACATGTCCACATATCAACTACCCCTCAGAACCCTTGCACTGAAGAATACATAAATTGTATATTTACCTTAATGCTAGTTGAGATATAGTGTCACTCCTTTCTCAGTGTAACATATGTTTACCAACATCTAAAATGTTATATAACGATGACTGAGTTAAAGATGGCAATAGTTATAATTCTAGAGAGGGAAGAAGAGGGCCAGAAAAAAAAATAGACATTATTTTACATTCATGTAATTTAGCTTGATATAGTTTGGTTCACCTTTTCATCTCTGAACCAAATGTCATGACCAGAGGGATTCAGAAATATGATTCCTTAGGCCTGTGTCACTGGCCCACCTTCACTAAAGACATAGATAGATTTGGTCCTGCCTGAATTCCATGGAATGATTTTCCCTTGAGAGAGCAGATTTCTGTTGCTGAAAGAACATAGCAGAGAGGCAATGAGCAGGTGAATTCCACAGATAAGTTTCATCACTGATAAGCATAAAATTGGCAAAGGGAGGTAATAATTTTGAGGGCTATTTCTACCTTTCTAGAGGCAGATTGAGGAACTTAATCTTTTTTCTCTACTCTTCTCACTCTGTTGAAGTCATTTAATCCATCTTTTTAGTTTTAAATGAACACTAATATTTTACCCACAATTGTGCACCACCACCACATACCACTTTTCAGATCTCTAGATACATAGGTCCACTGAAATTTTCCACTTGTTACATTCTATAGGCACCTCAAACCCAGACCTTTTAAAACAAAACTCATTATAAACCTCTACTCTATCCTCTCATCTTGGAATGTTGTCACAACACTTAATAAGTTTCTATATCCAGCAGCTTCCAAAGTCATGATGATTATTAAAACCATCTATTTCACATCCATATCATATATCAGTTCATACCTGTATTAATATACTAGGCATCTAAGTTATTTCCCTTTTCCTAACATAGCTCACCTTTAATATACTGCTCTTAGAATACTTTTTGTAAAACATAAATAAGAGTAAATATTTCTTGTTTTGGAATAAAGTACAAAGATATAAGAATCTTTTAGGTTCTTACCCTTTTCTATCCCCTCCGACTTACCTGTGCCTCTTCTTAATCACGTGTTATCACCATGTCCATCTCCTCGCAGTTTTCCCATCAAAACATCATTTGACACATTTACTCTTTTCTTAAACTTGCTCTTGCTTCTTTGCTCAAAATACCTTTCTCCAAACTTGTCAGGGAATGATCCCTGTTTTCCCACTTGCGATATAATTCTGAATATCCTTTTCACCTGGATGACTTTCTTTGCCCTCAAATCCAAAATCTAGAACATCATATAATTATGAATGTTACATGAATTAAAAAAATGAAAGTTGTGTGTTTATATCTACCTGTATTAGAAGAAAAGTTTAAACACATCTAATCTGGCATCAGGGTTATTATCTTTCTAGGCATGGATTCTTTCATTTGATTTGAAGTCAGATTTTAAAAATTATATTAATAAACATACATATATACCCAAATATGGCAAAAATATAAAGTATGGATTTATTAATAATTGATATCAGGAATCACACTCTGGGTTTGGTGTATGTGATCTTACTATACACTACCAAATATGTATTATTCTAATGTAATTATTCTCCAATAAGCTGTAGATTCCTTAAAGTACACACAGAACCTCATTCATTGTTTGTATTCACAATTCCTACCATATCAGAGGCTCTTAATAGTGTTCATTGAATAACTGAATGAATATGGATACATTAATGAAGAAACTCAGATCAAAGGCTAAATCAGTGCAATGGCCACTTTATATATTTCTGTAGATGATATTAGTTAAGATGAACTTTCACAGCTTCTTGTTGTTGCTGTTGCTGTTGTTTTTAATCACTGTAAATTCAGCCATGCTTTTGATTGCCAGAGGGCTTTCAATATTGGGTGGTATAGTATGAGAACAGCTGTATAACTGCCTTTGAATATGAAAAAAGAGAGTGTTTCTTGGGCAGAAATGATAGAATATGTCAAAATAATCTCTTACATTAATACTTATTCATTAGAAATCCTGGTTGTTTTCTCCACTAAACTCATGTTTGGATAAGTTTATAGTTTTGATAATAAAGTCAGTACTTTTGTTTTCAACTTTGTCAAATTCTGTGTCTATCAATTCATACAGGTTATGTTTGTTCAACTGACCCAACTGCTGTCAGATTACTTTAACACACCAAAGCTTTTTTCTTCCTGGAATTAAGTATCTCATATAATTATTCTCCCTGTATTCGAAAAGTGGTGTTGTATTTTATGTATGGATAATAATATATGATAGGTTTCCAAACTCCTGCAGGAAACCTGCCTTCACACACGTTCATTAAAAAGATGTTGTCTAAAAGAAAAAAAAAAAGATGTTCTCTAAGAAACAGACTCACAGACATGGAAAACAGACTTGTGGTTGCTGGGGGTGGGTGGGCAGGGGAGGGATGGATTGGGAGTTTGGAACTAGCAGATGTAAGGTATTATATATAAAACAGACAGACAATAAGGTACTATTGTATAGCACAGGAAACTATATTCAATATCTTGTAATAATCTGTAAAGGAAAAGAATATGAAAAAGAATATATTCATATATATATTCAGTTATATAATGATATATAACTGAATCATTTTGTTGTAAACCAGAAACTAACATAGCATTGTAAATCAACTATGTTTCAATTTAAAACAATTTAAGAAAAAATTAAGACCCATAAAAATAAACAAAAACAAAACAAAGAAAAAAGACCTTGTTTATATCAGTACATGGATTTGCTCCTCAACACGGTATTCATCAATATAAAAAAAAACATATTTTCCTTACTAAGGTAACTGCCACCCTCTCCATTATACACACATAATTTTTATTCCATTTTATATTAGGTAATTGCAACCCTGAAGTTTTACCCAAGCAGATATGTGCAAAGCAATCTACACTCCCACCATGTTAAAACCTTCTCACTCTTCTTCCTATACTGAAGATTTGACATAAATATAAAATGCAGATTTAAAATGTTTTTTCTTTTAGTTTATGTGAATCAAATTGTACCAAGAAAAGTCCATTCTATGAGGAAAAAATTTAACTAAATAACTTCAGTGGTTTAGAAGTTCAATTAACTGTTGGTTATTTTCCATTTTTTTAATAAAAGAAAATGAAATTACTTATATGTAACTTTATTATCTTTTTCAACCCATTAAATATTCATTATTTTAAGTATTACTAATATGACCCAAAATCTAATAGATTTCTTATGGTAATTAGTGGACATATAATTAATAAATAAGAAAATTATGTTATTTAACTTATACAATTATTAATATTACTATATATGAAATATATAAATGTGTATTTTAAATACATGTATATAGTATTTTATATTAATTTTTATATGAACTGTATAAGGTCATAACACATTTAACTAGTAATTATTATACATCTATTTAGAATAGAAGAAAAGTAAGGTTTAAGTACCTGTTTGGTTATTCAAATAAAAAATCCTATATACTCACAACCTTAATGGGTTTGTATTTGTCATTGTTTTGGTTTTGCAGTACTTAACACCCTTCCTATACTGGGGACATTTCCTATCCTTGCTGGGGAGGGGAGTTCACCTACTAAATATAGCTGATGAAATTGCCATATATTTGATTTCCCATCTCCTCTTGCACCCAGAGCAAAGGTAATTAACCTGGTCCCAGCCTACAGAACACATCCACAATGTTAGCAGTTGGTAAGCAAAGAAGAATATAGGAATATTCACACTGAGAAAAGGCAGTAACAGTTACACAGCAACATCTGGAGTGCAGACACCAGAAACAGTAGAAGCAGTTTACAGCACCTTCTATTTGTTGTGTTGGCAGCCATAATGGTAACTAGAGTTCTGCAAAGACAGCAGAAATGATTTGAAGAGATAGATTTTGGGGTGCCATTTTGGTTGAGACTCTAGCAGTCCTGCACCTGACCTTAGTTCTTTAATTTGGACACACCTAAATTCCTTTTCCATTTCATTAGCCAGAATTTCCTTTTAGTTGCAGACTAAAAACCGGAGTCTATAGTCAACAGGACTATATTTTTTCAATGGACCAAGTCTTTGATTTCATATGAATATGGAGATTCTACTTTATTTATGTTGGTTTACAGTTAATACAGAGTGTACGTCAACTATTTTCACATACTTTTGTTTTTTCCCTAAAGTTCTTTCTTTATGGCAAAGTTGCATCAAATGCTTTCTTTCACATTACATTGTGAAAATGTACATACACATAAAAATGTATACATATGTATTGTGTTGTGTCTCTTTTAACTTTTGAACTGCCTATAATCTAAATTCAAGTAAATGATGAATTAAAAAGACAAATCAATTATACATTTTTAGATTATAGTTTCTCCTCAAAACACTTCATACAATTCACTTTGTAGTAATTCATTTTTTATGGTAATTTTATTTTTTTTAACTGAAGAGATATTGTATCCTGCCATTGGCAAGTTGAAATGGAAAAGACAATTACCAAACCAAATATTGTTGATTCAAAGAAGTAGAAAGTAGCTTTTAAAGTAATGTACAACATGATAAATATAATTAACACTGCTGTATGTTATCTATGAAAGTTGTTAAGAGAGTAAATCCTAGGAGTTCTCATCACAAGGAAATAATATTTTTATCTATTTCATTAATTTTTTGTCTATATGAGATGATGGATTTCATTAAACTTATTGTGATAATCATTTCATGATGTATTTAAGTCAAATCATTATGCTGTACACCTTAAACTTATACAGTCCTTTATCTCAAATATATCTCAATAAAATTGGAAGAACAAATTGAAAATTTAAAACAATTAATAAAGTAAGCATACTTTAAAAATATTTTATTTAGCTGTTAAATCAATATCCTTGTTTTTAAAAGCTAGTAACCTCTTAAAGACCTAATATTAGACATTTATATGAAGCTAAAGTGTTGGTTAAACATAAAAAAAAATCGAATCAACAAAAATATTGAAGTGGTTTTGACAAATTAAAATTATTTTAAAATTATAGTTTTGTTCAAATAGAAAACAGAATGTTAGTTAACAAATTCATTTGAAATAAGGTATATATTTGGTAAAATATGGGGGAGAGGAAGTAGTTTAAATGGATTAAGGGAAATAAATATGTTTCCTAATTCAGCATAAAAAATGACCTGGGAAACATGAAACTATCTTGTCAAGATTTCTACCAGTGTATATGCTGTAGCCATTCTCAACTTCCTCTGTGTTCACTTAACAGTTAGCTTCTTGTTTTAGAAATGTTATATTTTCCTTTCTAGTCACCTGCTTACCTTCTTCACCCTGCTCTTTATTTGGAGAGGCTGACTTTTAAGAATTCCATAAACAGAGTCCTTTGCCCTTTTTCTTCTGATTGGTTTGGCCAAGGGGAAAACACCAGGAACAGATGAACTGAGCAAGAAGAGAATGAGGTTGTGGTATTTATTTATTTATTTATTATTTTTAATTTAAATAATATATTTTATTTAACCCAGTTATCCACAATATTGCCATTTCAATATGTAATCATTCTAAAAGTTATCAATGAGATATTTACATCCTTATTTTCATGCTATGTCATCAAAGTTTGGTGTGCACTTTATGCTTACAACACACCTCAGTTTGGATGCACCACATTCCCAGTGCCCAAGAGCCACTGGTGGCTATTGGCTACCATGTTGGATCACGAGGATAGAGCAATCACTGGAAAGCAGCTGTGTTCTCAGGGACTTTATTTCCTGGCTACTTGGCATCTAGGAAGGGCCAGGTGACTAGGTATTGCCAACTGTTTGGGATTAGATGTTATGTATGTCACTTCTAAACCAAGGTGTTAAGAAGCAGGTGTGGCTTCTTCACTCTCTGTCTCCTTTCACCAGCTTGATGCAAATGGACATGCAGCCTGTTAAAGATGGCACAAGAAGGAAGGAGTATGGGTCTTTGAATCATCACTTTGAGGAAAGCCTGCCATCAATCAAAAATATTTGCTTTGGATATTACATAAATAATAAATACACTACTTTTTTTGTTTGAACAGCTGTAAATATTGGGGTTTATTTGTTTAGCCATTAGCTTACCCTATCTAATATACCCATATTTTCCTGTACTGGTGTTAAATGCATTTTCTATTTCTTTTTTAATTTTTATTGGAGTATAGTTTATTTACAATGTTGTGTTAATTTCTGCTGTACAGCAAAGTGAATCAGTTATACATATACGTATATCCATTTTTAAAAAATTATTTTCCCATATAGGTCATTACAGAGTATTGAGAAGACTTTCCTGCGCTATACAGTAGGTCCTTGATATTGATTTCTGAGCTCCCTCCTTGGGCATTCATGTTGGGTGGCGACATCCTTTTACCAAAGGCCTCAGCTCTTGCCAGGTTGTTGAATCTACGTTATCCTGTTGGGCTATGTTGACTTCTCTCTCTTCTTGCTTTTTAAGATCTACAGTGAAAACAGTTTCTAGCTACTGCTAGCTCTGAGGTCCTACACTTTCATTTGCTGGTTGCCCTGAACTCTGCTTACAACTTTGTAAATAGTCCCTCAAATTAACAGTTTGAATGTGATTTATACTTCATTATCAAGACCCTGACTGATGTAACACTGTTGTTTCCAAGGGAAATGTATTATCATTCATGTATATTGAGAAAGAAGAACAGTTGAGATTCATTACTATAAAGGCTCAGGTAATTGAATCCAATGCACTTTATATGGCATTATTGTTTTCATCATTATTTCATTTACCATTATTGAGAAATTAGCGAACTTTTTATTGAGGTATAGTTGATGTACAATATTACATAAGTTTCAAGTGTACAACATAGTGATTCACAAATTTTAAAGGTTACACTTCATTTATAGCTATTATAAAATATTGGCTATAATCTTTGTGTCGTACAATATATCCTTGTAGCTTTTGTTCTTTTTAATCCCATTCCTCTATCTTGCCTCTCCCTCCTTCTCTCTCCTCATTGGTAACCACTAGTTTCTTCTCTATAACTGTGAGTCTGTTTCTTTCTTTGTTATATTTACTAGCTTGTTGTATTTTTTAGATTCCACATGTAAGTGATATAATACAGTATGTGTCTTTCTTTGTCTGACTTATTTCACAAAGTATAATACACTTCAAGTCCATCCATGCTGTTGCAAATGGCAAAATTTCATTTTTTATGGCTGAATAGTATTTCATTGTACATATACACCATATCTTCATCCATTCACCTGTTGATGGAAGCTTAAGTTGCTTCTATATCTTGGCTTTTGTAAATAATGCTGCTATGAACATTGGGATGCATGTATCTTTTCAAATTAGTATTTTTGTTTTCTTTGGATATATACTTAGGAGTGGAATTGCTGTATCATATGGTAGTTTTATATTTAGTTTTTTGAGGAATCTCCATACTGTTTTCCACAGTGGTTGCACCAATTTACATTCCCACCAAAAGTGTACAAAAATAAACTATAACTGTTTAATTGCACTAAGAATTATAATACCAAAATTATTGATCCCCATACAGCTCACACTATCTCTGTGTATAAAGATCTACATGAAAAGTCAAATCATTATCCTGTCAAATTACTCAACAGAGAATAAGAATGGAAGGCATTAATAACAATAATGTGTGACTAGTAATAATAACCACACTTTAGATTTGATAGTCTGAAGTGAACTTAAATTTATGAATTTTTCCAAATGATTAAATACACATAATGGAGTTCATAGGTAGGATAATAGAGGGTTTTGTAAAGAAAAGAGATAAATATTTCTCTCTTATTTTCTAATCCTGCCACACTGTTCTCCCTCATTTTCTCTCCTTATTTGCTGATTTATAACCTTCCTAGTTTTAGAAATAATTAAGGAGAAATAAGAAAAATCTAGCAGTGCTAACTATGAAAACATCAACTCTATGTTTCAGCAATGTAGCTTGAGTCTCTGAGGCAAAATATTTTCTTTTAGGAGGGGAAAATTGTTTTATACTTATATATACTCTTATCTACATTAGATTATTTCCTTAAAAATTGTGTTTTTGGCCAAGAAATCATAAAAGGTCGGGCAAACTTTCTATAAATGAGTTTTTTGGGTATCTTTTGTAACTGACACTGATTAATTGGAGCAGGTAAATGAATTTACAGGAATGGTCCTAAATAGCTCAACAGTCACAGTGGGGAATGAAAAATAGGGCCTCCACAAGAACAGGAATAAGGAAATCTCCAGAGATCTAAGAAGTGGCAACTTGAAGACATTTTCTCAAGGACACTGGCATCAAAAAATCCCCTGATAGAGCTGATGCAAACTCCAACCACCTCCATGCCAAAGTGATTTAACTCATGGAAACAGTTCTGATGGAGATTACATGCTCACCACCACCCTGCTTATGGTGGAAAGAGATTATGCTTTTCCAGGGGTGGTAATTTCACCATAATTATAAGGATGGGTAAGGGACAGTTTTTGAAGAGAGGGCAAAAATAACAGGTTTTCAGGAAAATAAATATTAATGCCAGAGGAAAATGTCTCTTTTTTGGAGTGATAATCATTTCACAAGAAAATTCTTACATTTTCTGTGTTAATTTCCCTACACATAACAATTGACTTTTTTAAAAAAAGTACTTCACATAATTATAAAGGTCATATTTTTATTACTACCGTGTTTGATTTTTATCATATTGACAGTTAATGCTAATACTAAATTTTATAATGGGTTAAAGTAGATGAAAGGTAAGTAATAAAATCTTTCTTGATAGAGTTTTCAAAATGATCTTTTAATAAATTTTGGATGCTGAGTAATTTTATCAGATTTATTGAAGACACCATAAAATAAAAGATACATTAATGGAGACCACATGTAAATTTCCTAAAGCTTATAGTGATAATAATTTGGTTAATTACCTGCACTAGTCACTTTCTGAAGAACTTTACATATGTAGAGAAATGAAAATTAATTGTAAAAATAATCTTATGAAGAAAGTGCTACTATTATCTTCTTTACTATATGAGGAAACTGAGGCATGGAGATAGTATATACATTCCCCAGGATCCTACAGATTCCTGAGCCTGCATTCTTAGATACCATCACCTGTACATCCTTTCTCTTGGATAAAATATTTCCAATATAAATGTTTAAATACTAAATACAAAAAAAAAATTAAGCTGAAACTTAGAAAAATGGAGAAAAATATTACTATTTTACTCAAATATATAAAACTATAAATATATATTATTTGATGCTCGTATTTCATATAATTATATTTATTATTATTAGTAATATTGGTAGTAGTAGTGTGGTCATAGTGGGAATATTAAGAGTAATCATGATAGAAGTAGTAGTAGTAGCAATATAAATAATGGTACTGGTAGTATTAATAGTAGTAGCAGTGATAATTCATAAACAGGATCCAGTTGATGTTGTACTGAGTACTTACATATATTAAGCTGTAAGAATTCAACCTTCTTTAATTAGCAGACTCCTATGACAGTTTTGCCTGGGCTCTCTCACATATCTGGGACTGGTATTGTACTACCACGCTAACTCTGTCCCTGATTTTCTCTCATCACTGCACAAACTAGTAATTTTTTGTTCACTTGATAGATGGGCAGGTTCCAAGAGAGGGAGGCTAGATATGGCACTGGCAAGTACTGCTGCCACATTTGGCAAAGGATGGTCACAAGTCCAATCCAAATATAAAACTAGAAGAGGATTTCAATTATTGATGGTAATTAGTCAAAAGTCAGGCATATACAGTGGGTCCTTGGCATCTGCGTTTTCACCCAACCATCTTGAATCCGCAGATGCCCAACTCAGATACAGAGGGACAACTGTACCGTGCCATTTTGTATAAAGGACTTGCGTGGATTTTTGAGCATGAGATGATTTTGGAGTGGTGGGGAGCCCTGGAATTAATCCCCTCATTGGATACTGAGGGATGACTGTAATAGAGCTAAGCTGAGACCAGAATTGTCCAGCTAAACCTAACCCAAATGCAAACTGTAGTGAACTTTAAAGGTGGTTGTTATCTTAAGCCACAAAGTTTTAAGGTTGTTTATTATGCAGCAAAAACTGTTCTCGTGACTGAACTTAATTTCAGTAGAGGTTGGGAAGTACAATCTAGCTGTATGATCCAAGAAGGAAAAGAAATTAATTTTGGATGAACAGTTTTCAGTCTACTGTCTTAGAATAGGCACTAAAGTAGTCAGTTATGTTACTCATGACATTTTTATCATAATCCTTACAAATATGCTATAATTTAGACACAATTATCTTCTTTTTATGACTGGAAAAGTGTGATTCAGAAGTTTAAACTCACTGAAAAATGTTAATTTGGAGGGCAAATTTTCACAATAGGCCATGGGCAGACGCAGCTTCAAATTCTGGCTGTTTTACCTGTTTTCCCAGCATCCTGCCTTCACCCTTCACACTTTACTTATATTTTATTGCTCTCTTTATCATATAAAAGTAATTTCAGAAAATAAAACCCCTAAAATAAGCTCATACCCACATCATGCAGAGAAAATTGTGGTTAACGTTTTGATATGCTCCTTTAGAGTAATTTCTCTAGGTATGTGTATTTATCTCACATAGTTTGATCATACAGTGAGTAAAGTTTTGTGCCCTGTTGTTGTTTTTTCCAGTTAAGCCTGACTAATAGTATTTTTATTACATCACTAAAATACTTATTTAAAAAAGCATGCTGTGAATTACTTTCTATTCATCATTGCCTTGATTTTGACCTAACATAAGGTTTTACATTTTATTATTATATATATATTTTTACCATATTAATCTGCATTTATTTTTCATGTGTATACCAACTCCTTTTATTTTTATTTTTTAAATTAATTAATTAATTAATTATATTTTTGGCTGCATTGGGTTTTCACTGTTGCATGCAGGCTTTCTCTAGTTGCGGCAAGGGGGGACTCCTCTTCCCTGCAGTGTGCGGGCTTCTCATTGCAGTGGCTTCTCTTTGTTGCGGAGCATGGGCTCTAGGCACGAGGGCTTCAGTAGTTGGGGCTCATGGGCTCTAGAGCATAGGCTCAGTAGTTGTGTCACACAGGCTTAGTTGATCTGCAGCATGTGGGTTTTCCTGGACCAGGGCTCGAACCTGTGTCCCCTGCATTGGTAGGCAGATTCTTAACCACTGCACCACCAGGGAAGCCCTTAACCTGAATTTAGAGTTGTTATTGCATATTGATTACTTCCTGTATGACAAACCTATATAATAAATGTTTCCTATACATTATTTCAATTAATCTTGATAACACACTATGCAGTAGGAAATATAATTCTTACTCATAAAATAGATAAAATCTCTGTGGAGCATCCAAGTCCCTTTATGCTAAAACTCAAGTGATCCTTGTTTCTTTCTTGGAGCACACATTTCTAAATAAAGTATTTAATATTTATTCTCAGATATGACATTTCTGGATCAGATTTCTATAAAAAAATAAGGCTGAGATAATATTATTTAAATATTTATTAGAAGTTACTATAAAATTTCTGCCCCCCCATGGATCCAAAACTTTTACTAAAAAATTTACTTTAAAATTTCTGAGTAAAATATGGCCTGGACATGTAAAGTAGCCAATATGTTAGGCTTCCCAGAATGACCTAGGACTATATGAAACTTTTAGTAATCACAAATGTCCTGGGAATTTACCATATATTGAAGAGAGTAACAAATATACTATAGCTTTTTGGTTCAACACTTTTATTTCCTATTTCTTTAGGTCTATTGTGTATTCAATATTATTGAACTCTCTCTTTTTCTTTAACTTCAGACTAATTAACTTTAGATCATGGAAATATATGCATTTTATTAATCTTTTAATTTTTTTCCCTAGATTCACCACAGATCATGTAGTACTTTATTGATTTATTTTTTTAACATCTTTATTAGAGTATAATTCTTTTACAATGGTGTGTCAGTTTCTGCCTTATAACAAAGTGAATCAGTTATACGTATAGATATGTCCCCATATCTCTTCCCTCTTGCATCTCCCTCCCTCCCACACTCCCTAACCCACACCTTGAGGTGGTCACAAAGCACCGAGCTGATTTCCCTGTGCTATGTGGCTGCTTCCCACTAGCTATCTATTTTATATTTGGTAGTGCATACATGTCCATGCCACTCTCTCACTTTGTCCCAGCTTACCGTTCCCCTCCCCGTATCCTCAAGTCCATTCGCCAGTAGGTCTGCGTCTTTATTCCCACCTTGCCCCAAGGTTCTTCTGACCATTTTCTTTCTTTCTTTTTTTTTTTTTTTAGATTCTATATATATGTGTGTTAGAATACAATATGTGTTTTACTCTTTCTGACTTACTTCACTCTGTACGACAGATTCTAGGTCCATCCATGTCACTACAATTAACTCAATTTTGTTCCATTTTATGGCTGAGTAATATTCCATTGTATATATGTGCCACATCTTCTTTATCCATTCATCTGTTGAGGGACACTTAGTTTGCTTCCATGTCCTGGATATTGTAAATAGAGATGCAATGAACATTTTGGTACATGACTCTTTTTGAGTTATGTTTTTTTCTCAGTATATATGCCCAGTATGGGGATTGATGGGTCATATGGTAGTTCTATTTGTAGTTTTTTAAGGAACTTCCATTCTGTTCTCCATAGTGGCTGTATCAATTTACATTCCCACCAACAGTGCAAGAGTGTTCCCTTTTCTCCACACCCTCTCCAATATTTATTGTTTGTAGATTTTTTGATGATGGCCATTCTGACAGGTGTGAGATGATATCTCATTGTAGTTTTGATTTGCATTTCTCTAATGACTAATGATGTTGAGCATTCTTTCATGTGTTTGTTGGCAATCTGTGTATCTTCTATGGAGAAATGTCTATTTAGGTCTTCTGCCCATTTTTGGATTGGGTTGTTTGTTTTTTTGATATTGAGCTGCATGAGTTTATTGAATGTTTTGGAGATAAATCCTTTGCTAGTAGCTTCATTTGCAAATATTTTCTCCCATTCTGAGGGTTGTCTTTTGGTCTTGTTTATGGTTTCCTATGCTGTGTAAAAGCTTTTAAGTTTCATTAGGTCCCATTTGTTTATTTTCATTTTTACTTTCATTTCCCTAGGAGGTGGGTCAAAAAGGATCTTGTTGTGTTTTATGTCATAGAGGCTTCTGCCTATATTTTCCTCTAAGAGTTTGATGGTATCTGGTCTTATATTTAGGTCTTTAATCCATTTTGAATTTATTTTTGTGTATGGTGTTAGGGAGTGTTCTAATTTCATTCTTCTACCTATAGGGGTCCAGTTTTCCCAGCACCACATATTGAAGACACTGTCTTTTCTCCATTGTATATTCTTGCCTCCTTTATCAAAGATAATGTGACCATATGTGTGTGGGTTTATCTCTGGGCTTTCTATCCTGTTCCATTGATCTTTATTTCTGTTTTTGTGCCAGTACCATACTGTCTTGATTACTATAGCTTTGTACTATACTCTGAAGTCAGGGAGCCTGATTCCTCCAGCTCCGTTTTTCTTTCTCAAGATTGGTTTGGCTATTCAGGGTCTTTTGTGTTTCCATGCAAATTGTGAAAATTTTTGTTCTAGTTCTGTGAAAAAGGTCAGTGGTAGTTTGATAAGGATTGCATTTAACCTATAGACTGCTTTGGGTAGTAAAGTCATTTTCACAATGGTGCTTCTTCCAATCCAAGAATATGGTATATCTCTCCATCTATTTGTATTATCTTTAAGGTCTTTCATCAGTGTCTTATAATCTTTTGCATACAGGTCTTTTGTCTCCTTAGGTAGGTTTATTCCTAGGTATTTTATACTTTTTCTTACAATGGTAAATGGGAGTGTTTTCTTAATTTCACTTTCAGATTTTTCATCATTAGTGTATAGGAATGCAAGAGATTTCTGTGCATTAATTTTGTATCCTGCCACTTTACCAAATTCACTGAGTAGCTCTAGTAGTTTTCTGGGAGCATCTTTAGGATTCTCTGTGTATAGTATCATATCATCTGCAAAGAGTGACAGCTTTACTTCTTCTTTCCCGACTTGGATTCCTTTTAATTATTTTTCTTCACTGATTGCTGTGTCTAAAACTTCCAAAACTATGTTGAGTAATAGTGATGACAGTGGACAACCTTGTGTTTTTCCTGATCTTAGGGGAAATGGTTTAAGTTTTTCACCATTGAGAATGATGTTGACTGTGGGTTTGTCATATATGGCCTCTATTATGTTGAGGAAAGTTCCCTCTATACCTACTTTGTGGAGGGTTTTTTATCATAAATCAGTGTTGAATTTTGTCAAAAGCTTTTTCTTCATCTATTGAGATGATCATATGGTTTTTGTAGTTCAGTATGTTAATATGGTGTATCACATTGATTGATTTGCATATATTGAAGAATCCTTGCATTCCTGGGATAAACCCCACTTGATCATAGTGTATGATCCTTTTAATGTGCTGTTGGATTCTGTTTGCTAGTATTATGTTGAGGATTTTTGCATCTATTTTAATCAGTGATATTGACCTGAAGTTTTCTTTCTTTGTGACATCTTTGTCTGGTTTTGGTATCAGCATGATGGAGGCCTTGTAGAATGAGTTTGGGAGTGTTCCTCCCTCTACTATATTTTGGAAGAGTTTGAGAAGAATAGGTGTTAGCTGTTCTCTAAATGTTTGATAGAATTCGCCTGTGAAGCCATCAGCCTCTGAGAGTTTGTTTGTTGGAAGATTTTTTTTTTTTCTGTACACGAGTCTCTCACTGTTGAGGCCTCTCCCGTTGTGTAGCACAGGCTCCAGATGTGCATGTTCAGCAGCCATGGCTCACGGGCCCAGCCGCTCCGTGGGATCTTTCCAGACAGGGGCACCAACCCACGTCCCCTGCATCGGCAGGCGGACTCTCAACCACTGCAGCACCAGGGAAGCCCTGTTGGAAGATTTTTAATCACAGTTTCAATTTACATACTTGTGATTGGTCTGTTCATATTTTCTCTTTCTTCCTGGTTCAGTCTCAGAAGGTTGTGCATTTCTAAGAATTTGTCCATTTTTTCCAGGTTGTCCATTTTATTGGCATAGAGTTGCTTGTATTAATCTCTCATGAACCTTTGTATTTATGCAGTGTCAGTTGTTACTTCTCCGTTTTCATTTCTAATTCTATTGATTTGAGACTTCCCCTTTTTTTCTTGATGAGTCTGCCTAATGGTTTATCAATTTTATTTATCCTCTCAATGAACCAATTTTTAGTCTTATTGATTTTTGGTATCATTTCTTTCATTTCTTTTTTCTTTATTTCAGACATGATCTTATGATTTCTTTCCTTCTGCTAAATTTGCGGGATTTTTGTTCTTCTTTTTCTAATTTGTTTAGGTATAAGGTTAGGTTTTTTATTTGAGATGCTTCTTGTTTCTTATTGTATAGCTATAAACTTCCCTCTTAGAACTGTCTTTGCTGTATCCCATAGGTTTTGGGTCGTTGTGTTTTAATTGTCATTTGTTTTTGGTATTTTTTGATTTCCTCTTTGATTTCTTTCAGTGATCTCTTGGTTATTAAATAGTATGTTCTTTAGCCTCCATGTGTTTGTATTTCTTACAGATTTTTTCCTGTAATTGATATCTAGTCTCATGGTGTTGTGGTTGGAAAATATACTTGATACAATTTCAATTTTCTTAAATTGACCAAGGCTTGATTCTTGACCCAAGATATGATCTATCCTGGAGAATGTTCATGAGCACTTGAGAAGAAAGTGTATTCTGTTGTTTTTGGATGGAATGTCTTATAAATATCAATTAAGTCCATCTTGTTTAGTGTATCGTTTAAAGCTTGTGTTTGCGTAATTATTTTAATTTTGGATGATCTGTCCATTGATGAAGGTGGGGTGTTAAAGTCCCCTACAATGATTGTGTTACTGTCAATTTCCCTTTTTATGGCTGTTAGTATTTGCTTTATGTATTGAGGTGCTCCTATGTTGGGTGCATAAACATTTACAATTGTTATATCAGCTTCTTGGATTGATCCCTTGACCATTATATAGTGTCCTTCTTTGTCTCTTGTAATAGTTTCTGTTTTAAAGTCTATTTTGTCTGATACAAGAATTGCTACACCAGCTTTCTTTTGATTTCCATTTGCATGGGATATCTTTTTCCATCCCCTCACTTTCAGTCTGTATGTGTCCATAGGTCTGAAGTGGGTCTCTTGCAGACAACATATATATGGGTCTTGTTTTTGTATCCATTCAGCCAGTCTATGTCTTTTGGTTGGAGCATTTAATCCATTTACATTTAAGGTAATTATTGATATGTATGTTCCTATTATCATTTTCTTAATTGTTTTTGGTTTGTTTTTTTAGGTCTTTTCCTTCTCTTATGTTTCCTGCCTAGAGAAGTTCCTTGAGCATTTGTTTTAAAGCTGGTTTGGTGGTGCTCAATTCTCTTAGCTTTTGCTTCTCTGTAAAGCTTTTAATTTCTCCATTGAATCTGAATGAGATCCCTGCTGGGTATAGTAATCTTGGCTGTAGGGTTTTCTCTTTCATCACTTTAAATATGTCCTGCCACTCCCTTCTGGCTTGCAGAGTTTCTGCTGAAAGGTCAGTTGTTAACCTTATGGGGATTCCCTTATGTGTTACTTGTTGTTTTTCCCTTGCCACTTTTAATATTTATTCTTTGTACTTATTTATTGATAGTTTGATTAATATGTGACTTGGTGTGTTTCTCCTTAGATTTATCCTGTATGGGACTCTCCATGCTTCCTGGACCTCATTAATTATTTCCTTTCCCATATTAGGGAAGTTTTCAACTATAATCTCTTTAAATATTTTCTCAGTCTCTTTCTTTTTCTCTTCTTCTTCTGCGACCCCTATAATTTGAATGTTGGTGTGCTTAATGTTGTCCCAGATGTCTCTGAGACTGTCCTCAATTCTTTTCATTCTTGTTTCTTTATTCTGCTCTGCAGTAGTTATTTCCACTATTTTATCTTCCAGGTCACTTATCCGTTCTTCTGCCTCAGTTATTCTGCTATTGATCCTTAGTAGAGAATTTTTAATTTCATTTATTGTGTTCATCTCTGTTTGTTTGCTCTTTAGTTCTTCTAGGTCCTTGTTTAATGTTTCCTGTATTTTCTCCATTCTATTTCCAAGATTTTGGATCATCTTTACTATAATTATTCTGAAATCTTTTTCAAGTAGACTGCCTATTTCCAGCTCATTTGTTAGGTCTGGTGGGTTTTTGCCTTGCTCCTTCATCTGCTGTGTGTTTCTCTGTCTTCTCATTTTGCTTAACTTACTGTGTTTGGTGTCTCCTTTTTGTAGGCTGCAAGTTCGTAGTTTCCATTGTTTTTGGTGTCTGTCCCCAATGGTTAAGTTTGGTTCAGTGGGTTGTGTAGGGTTGCTGGTGGATGGGACTACTGCCTGACTTTTGGTGGGTGAGGCTGGATCTTGTCTTTCTGGTGGGCAGGTCCATGTCTGATGGTGTGTTTTTGGTGTCTGTGGCCTTATTGTGATTTGGGGCAGCCTCTGTGCAAATGGATGGGTTTGTGTTCCTGTCTTCCTAGTTGTTTGGTGTAGGGTGTCCTGCATGGTAGCTTGCTGGTCGTTGAGTGGAACTGGGTCTTGGTGTTGAGATGCAGATCTCTGGGAGACTTTAACCATTTGATATTACATAGAGCTGGGAGGTCCCTTGTAGACCAGTGTCCTGAACTTTGCTCTCCAACATCAGTGACATAGCCGTGACGCCTGTCTGGACCACCAAGATCCTGTCCGCTAAACAGCTCAGAATATAAGGGAGAAAAAAAAATAAGAAAGAAAGAAAGAAAGAAGATAAAATAAAATAAAGTTATTAAAATATAAAATAATTATTAAGAAAAAAATATGTAATAAAGAACAGACAAAACCCTAGGACAAATGGTAAAAGCAAAGCTATACAGACAAAATCACACACAGAAGCATACACATGCACACTCACAAAAAATAGAAAAAAGTAAAAGAATATATATATTGTTGCTCCCAAAGTCCACCTCCTCAGTTTGGGATGATTCGTTGTCTATTCAGCTATTCCACAGAGGTAAGGTTCATCAGGTTGATTGTGAAGATTTAATCCTCTGCTCCTGAGGCTGCTGGGAGAAATTTCCCTTTCTCTTCTTTGTTCACACAGCTCCCAGGGTTTGCTTTGGATTTGGGCCCTCCTCTGTGTGTAGGTAGCCTGAGGGCATCTGTTCTTCACTCAGACAGGACGGGGTTAAAGGAGCAGCTGCTTCGGGGACTCTGGCTCACTCAGGCCAGGGGGAGGGAGGGGTACGGAGTGTGGGGTGAGCCTGTGGCAGCAGAGGCCGGTGTGATGTTGCAGGAGCCTGAGGCGTGCTGTGCATCCTCCCTTGGAAGTTGTCCCTGGATCATGGGACCCTGGCAGTGGTGGGTTGAACAGGTTCCTGGGAGGGGAAGTGTGGACAGGCTCATCTCTGGGGTCCACACTGATAGCCACGGCTCACGCCCATCTCTGGAGCTCCTTTAAGTGGCACTCTTTTTTTTCTTTCTTTCTTTCTTTCTTTTTTTTTTTTTTTACGTTACGCATTTCTCTCACTGTTGTGGCCTCTCCTGTTGCAGAGAACAGGTTCTGGACACACAGGCTCAGCGGCCGTGACCCACGGGCCCAGCCACTCTGCTGCATGTGGGATCTTCCTGGACCGGGGCACGTACCCATGTCCCCTGCATCGGCAGGTGGACTCTCAACCACTGCGCCACCTGGGAAGCCTTAAGTGACGCTCTTAATCCCCTCTCCTTGCTTTCCAGGAAACAAAGAGGCAAAAAAAAGTCTCTTGTCTCTTTGACAGCTCCAGCCATTTTCCTGGACTCCCTCCCGGCTAGCCGTGGTGCACTAACCCCTTCAGGCTGTGTTCACGCAGCCAACCCCAGTCCTCTCCCTGGGATCTGACCTCTGAAGTCAGAGCCTCAGCTCCCAGCCCCCACCTGCCCCAGCGGGTGAGCAGACAAGCCTCTCTGGCCGGTGAGTGTCAGTTGGAACCATCCTCTGTGCGGGAATCTCTCCGCTTTGCCCTCCACACCCCTGTTGCTGTGCTCTCCTCTGCAGCTCCAAAGCTTCCCCCTTTGCCACCCGCAGTCTCCCCCTGCAAAGGGGCTTCCTAGTGTGTGGAAACCTTTCCTCCTTCACAGCTCCCTCCCACTGGTGCAGGTCCTGTCTCTATTCTTTTGTCTGTGTTTATTCTTTTTTCTTTTGCCCTACCCAGGTACGTGGGGAGTTTATTGCCTTTTGGGAGGTCTGAGTTGTTCTGCCAGCATTCAGTAGGTGTTCTGTAGGAGTTGTTCCACATGTAGATGTATTTCTGATGTATTTGTGGGGAGGAAGTTGATCTCTGCATCTTACTCTCTGCCCTCTCCACCATCTTGAAGCTCCGCCTGTTGAACTCTAGCTTTTAAAAATCTAAGGATTTTTTTTCCAGAATTCTTGTCACTTCCAATTACTCTAAATTGATGTAAATAGATTGATTTGTCTCTCAGATGAGCAATTTATTAGATATAATGCTATTGCAGGATAAGAATTCCAGAAGAATCAGTTTATTTGCTGTTTCCATATTTCAGTATTTTGTGTTCCTGTATTAGGTTTTTTATCTGTTTCTGGGCTGAATTATATGCATTCTCCTTTCTTCAGCCAATGTGTAATGTTATCATACAACTATATTATTTCTTTCCCTCTCATCTTTCTTCACCATTATATCTCTTACAGAGATTTTATCCCTAGGATAATAGAATTCCAGACAAGTTTATTGTATCTTTTTAATGTAAAATGAAACTCCACTTTACCTAAAAGCTTGTTAGTGATTTTGAACAGGATTTCTTTTTCCACATAGTAAACAGAGACATGAGAACTATATTGCCACATCTATGGATCCTTATCATGTTAAAATAACAAGGTAACTTTATTTTCCATTTTCATGTTTGCTGCTGAATCATTAAATAACCTTTATCATCTTTCTTTTTTTGAATTAATACAAAACTTATGTATTAATCTAATTTTTATAGTAGAGGAAATTGCTTCTATAATATTAATTTGTACATTTTTACATGGATCTCTTTTCCTTTGGAATCAGTTTTACATGGGTTCTTCCAATTTCAGTTCTCTTTGATCAGGTCAGCAAGTCTTCAACAAAAATTGTCCTTTCTTCTTTTTGCATGATGAATTCCATCCACACCTGGCATTTAATACATAAATATAAAATATGCTATTGATCATAGCAATATAATCAGTTATATATCTATCTATCTATCTATCTATCTATCTATCTATATATATATATATATATATATATGCCTATCTTTTCCAAAGCCAAATCTCTCAAATGGAAAAAAAAAATGAAACTCTAATTTAACTTCAACTTCTGTGGTTTTAACTGTTTGTTTTGTTCATCCATGTATTCATTCCTGCATATATGAATGAATGCATTTTAAATTCACTAATGCACTAGTTCAGTAACTCAAAAAATTTTCAACATGTGAAGTATCAATGTCTTGCTATGTGAAAAATTTCATCATGTCCTTTCTAACTTATTTTTTTGCAGAATATTTCATTTGCATATTAATTATCATATTTATAACTTATTTGTGTTATAATTTTTAAATTACAAATATTTTTTTTATTTTAAAAATTTTCTGTAATTGATTTGGTCTCTCCATTCATAAATCATCAGTTATTTTTTCCAATACTATAATTTTAAAAGAGTTGATGATGTTTAGAGAACAAGAGTCTGGGAATAGTTTAGCAGAATATGGGATCATGAGATTAAATTTGCTGGCTAAGAATGGTATGTACAATGGTAAAAGTTCACAACTTAAAGATTCTCTTTAATATATATATATATATATATATATATATATATATATATATATATATATATATACACACACACACACACACATTCCCCATAAACACAGAGTTATATAGAAATACATGTCAAAAGATAAAAAAAAAGGAAGTGGGTTCTTGGGGAATATGCAATGAGCAGCATTCATTACTAAAAGCACATGAAGAAAAGAAACTTAATAGTTCATTAATAGACAGGAAGGTTATTTATAGAATATGAAGTAGTTACAAGTGATATTTTAAACATATTTATAAAAATACCAAATATAAAATAAAACACATAGACAAGCTAATGTTAACATTTTGCTTTATAGTAGTATGGGAATTAGATATTGACATCAATAATACAACCATATGGTTGATGAACTTTATATTATGGTAATTATGAACTGACAAAGATACAATAAGAACCAAAATTTGTAGCAATATGTGTTGTCATAAGAAAAGTATGATCTGTTTTGAAGCACTAAATCATAATAAATTTTGTTCTCTTTCACATTACCTTGTTGAACCTGATAGCAACAATTGTTTTTTATGTCATTTTTTTCAATTTTATTTGTTATAGCTATGAGTTTCAGCAGTCCTCCAATATGATTCTGAAGCTTTGCCAGTGCTTTTGGCTTTTGTTACTATGTAAAGAAGTACATGTTAACATTTCAGATTATTGATCATTTGAAGAAAGCAAGAGAGAAACATGTCCTTATTTAGTGTTAATGTAGGATTATCATAACATTTTTTCTGACATTTTTTCACAGTTTAAAGTCAGTATTCAAGCATCAGGCAAAATCATCAAAAATGTGGATATGTTATGTTCCCATAAATGTATTTCCTCTAAGTCTCTGTTGCTCATATGTTTGTAAGACGTACTCATTTTTAGCAAATTCTATAGTAAATGAGCTCTGAGTTCTTCAAATATTCATACTGTAAATGTCATTCAATTGAACCAAACCAATAATTTATTGAGCACAAATATTTACCAAGCATTATGCTTAGAGATGATAAGGAAATCATACCTAAATGCACATAGTCCTTGACTTAACAGACCTTAATAATAATCCATTACTAGAGATCTGTATATTTGTGTTTTTATGCTTAAAATCCTTCACAAAAGCATTGTCCTGAGAGTGAAAATGCAAGATGATTTTAAACAGGCATACAATAAGAAAATATTAGAAAAATATTAAGAAATTATGTCAGTTAAAACTCTGGTTGCAAATAATAGTGAGCTGTTGCAAATTTGCTTCTGGAAAAAAGAAAAACTGGGTTAATAAATAGAACACCAGAGCAATAACAGTTGATTCTTATGGGGACCATAAAGTACAAAGTAGAAGCCATTAATAATCATGTCAGATATAATTTTCATCACATGATCTCTTGTAGCTACATTATTTTTCTGCATGTCTGCTTCATTTTCTTTCTCTGTAGCATGTCTTTTCCCCTCCTTACAGTTGGTTGTTTCAGAGCACTAGTGCTGCAATCTGGGCTGAATTCTCCTCTCCCCAAACTACCCTCAATCATTGACTTTCCCCTTGGTCTTTTCATCATCTGTTATGATTGTGAATACATAGGATTGGGGGAATGGATGTAAAGAAGAGGCAGGGAGTATTTGGAGGATGACCAATCAGCCTGCATTAGTTATTTCCTTTCTAGGTCTCCTTAACTGCATGGTACAATCAAGAAAGTGTTCTTTAATATTATCTTTATTTTACAGAATAATAAATTGATGTTTACATAGATTAAGTGCTTTTCAAAAACAGTGCCATTAGGAAGTGGCAGAGCTTAGTTGATCTGGCTCCACTATTAACCACTGTATTCTGCCAGCTCCCTAGAAATAGAGGCAAGAAATAAGTTCTAGAGCTTAATTCTAGAGGTGAAACCCTGGACAGTGAGGATGAAGAGGGGGAGCAAGGTCAGAGAGTTTGAGGAAAATGCAAGGTACCAAGTTAGAGAGCTTGTCACTTCTTCACAATGAGCCAGAAAGGGGACTTAGTAGATGGCTCAGCAAGTGCAATTTTACAAGTCTCTGGACAAATGCCATAGAGAATCTCTTCCTTGGAACACTTCAAGGAGAAAATGTAACTTCCTTTTTGGCTCTTTCCCATTTTCTGTCTCCTATAGGACAATGTTCCTTAACTCCAAATTTTGGAAGATCCTTAGGAAGGCAAATATAAGACCCTGTGATATGGATTCTCCATGGAGTTGGGAAGTGGAAGGAGAATGTAAGACATAAAATATGTTTTTGTAACATGTAATGTTGAGGGAACATGTGGGCCTGTCCAGAGGAGATCTGCTGTGGTAGTGACTTAGGTAAAGAAACAGACTTTAGTCTAATAAAGATACTAAATCAGTGTTCCAATAAAGAAAACCCCAGAGCTCGATGGATGCACTGGTGAATTCTACCAGACATTTAAAGAAGAGTTAATATATATCCTTCACAGACTCCTCCAAGGGACAGAATAGGAGGAAACACTTCCAAACTCATTTTACAAGCCTAGCAGTACCCTGATATCAAAAAGTCAGACAAAGTAAGTACAAGAAAAGAAAATTATGGGCTGGTATCATGAAAAAGAGTTATATAAATACCCTAAAAATACTAGCAAACTACACACATTACAACACAATAATCAATAGCACATTAAAAGGATCATACACCATGATTAAGTGGTATCCATTCCAGTTATGCAAGAATGACTGAAGATCCAGTAATTAAAATGGGACATACCACATTAACAAAATGAAGGGAAAAGACCATATGATCATCTCAATAGATACAGGAAAATAATTTGTAGGATTCAATATCCAGTCAATAAAAATTCTCAACAAAGTAAGTGTAGAGGGATGTACCTCAAGAAAATGAAAGCCACATATGACAAACACATAGCTAACATCATACTCAATGGTAAAAAGGTGAAAGCTTTTCCTCTAAGATCAGAAACAAGACAAGGGTGCCCACTCTCATCACTTTTATTCAATAGTGCTGAAAGTCCTAGCCAGAGCAGTTAGGCAAGAAAAATAAATAAAATTCATCCAAACTAGAAAGGAAGAAGTAAAATTAGTTCTATTTGTAGATAACACAAAGGCATAAATAAAAAATAAAATCTAATTATCTCACAAAAATACTGGTTACAACTAACAAACAAGATCAGTAAAGTTTCAGGATACAAATCAATATACCCAAAATCAGTCATGTTTTTATACACTAATAACTATCAGAAAAAGAAACTGAAGTGGAGAAGGATAAATTGAGAATTTGGGAGTAACAGATATACACTATTATATATAAAATGGACAAGCAACAAGGGCCTACTGCATAGCAGTAGGGAACTACATTTAATATCTAGTAATAACCTATAATGGAAAAGACTCTGAAAAGAAAATATATATATATATATATATATATATATATATATATATATATATATATATATATATAAAACTGAATCACTTTGCTATACACCTAAAACATTGTCAATCAAATATATTTCAATTTAAAAATAAATAAAATAAAAAAAGACAAATTTAGAAATCATTCCCATTTACAATAGCAACAATAAGAATAAAATACTTAGGAATAAATTTAACTGATGTGGTCAGAGATCTATACATTGAACACTATAAGACACTGATGAAAAATTGAAAACTTGTAAAAAATGGAAAGATAGTCTGTGTTCACGGATTGGAAAAATTAATACTGCTGAAATGTCCATACTACCCAAAGTGATCTACAGGTTAAACGTAATCCCTATCAAAATTCCAGTGACATTTTTCACAGAAATGGAAAAATAATTCTAAAATTTATATGTATCCACAAAAGAATCTGAATTGCCAAAGTAATCTTGAGGAAGAAGAATAAATCTGGAGGCATCACACTTCCTGTTTTCAAACTGTATTACAAAGCTAAAGCAATCAAATCAATATGGTACTGGCATAAAAATAGACAGGTTTTTCAATTAAAGAAAATAGGGAGCCCAGAAATAAGCCCAGATATATAGGGTCAATTAATTTTCAACAAAGCAGCCAAGAATACACAACAGGGAAAGGATAGTCTCTTCAGTACATAGTGTTAGGAAAAGTGAATAGTCATATTTAAAAAATAAAACTGGACTCCTCTCTTTCACCATAACAAACGTCAACTCAAAATGCATTAGAATGAACATAAGATCTGAAACCATAAAAGTCCTAGAAGAAAATATAAAAGGGAAGCTCCTTGACACTAGTCTTGGCAAAGATTTATTTATTTATTTATTTATTTTCATTCAACACTAAAAGCAAAGGCAACAAAAGCAAAAATAAACAAGTGGAGCTACATCAAACTAAAAATGTCCTTCTCATCAAATAAAACCATCAACAAAATGCAAGGACAAGCTCTGTAATGTGAGACAATATTTGTAAACCACATATCTATTATGGGGTTAGTGTACACAATATATAAGGTACTCATACACCATAAGAGCAAAAACAAAAAAAACAAAAACAAACAAAAAAAAAAACAAATAAGACAATTAAAGATCAAATACCCTGAATTGACAGTTTCCATGAGAAGACACACACATGACCAATAGGTATATGAAAAGTTGCTCAACATCAGTAATTATCAGGGAAATGCAAATCAAAACCACAATGAGTTATAACCTGTTAGTATGGCTATTCTCAAAAAGACAAGAGATAACAAATCCTGGTGGGGATGTGGAAAAGGGAGCCTTTGTGCACTGTTTTGTGAGAATGTAAATTGGTATAAAACTATGGGAAACAGTATGGAAGTTCCTCAAGAAATTTAAAAAAGAATAGAAATACTATATGATCCAGCAATCCCAATTTTGGCTATATATCCAAAGCAAATTAAACAATTATTTCAAAGAGGTATCCATGTTCCCATGTTCATTGATGTATTAATCACAAATGCACAGATATGGAAACAACCTATATTTCTATCATCAGATGAATGGATCAAGAACTTGTGATATATAAATACAATGGCATATTATTCAGCCTTACAAAAAAGAAAAAAAAAGCAAACTCTGCCATATGATAATACATGGATGAATCTGGAAGTCATTATACTAAGTGAAATCAGCCAGAAGAGAAAGGCAAATGCTGTATCATTTATATGTGGACCCTAAGACAAAACAAAACAAAAGAAAAGTTGAACTCATAGAAACAGAGAATAGGAAAGTGATTGCTTGGGGCTGGTGGTTGAGAGAAATAGGGAGAGGTTGGTAAAGGGTATAAACTTTCAATTATAAGATGAATAAAATCTGAGAATCTAATGTATAACAGAGTGACTCTACATGATACCACTGTATTATGTAATAGAAATTTGCTAAGAGTAGAACTTAAACAGTCTCACCAAAAAGAAAAAAATGTAAATATATGAGGAGATGGCTTTGCTAATTAACTTTATGGAGGGAATCCTGCCACAATGAATACATATATCAAATCATCACATTGTACACTTTAAATATCTTACAATTTTATTTGACAAATAATACCTCAGTAAACAGGAAAGAAAGAAAGAAAGAAAGAAAAAGAGAGAGAGAGGGAGGAAGGAAGGAAGGAAAGAAGGAAGGGAGGGCGGAAGGAAGAAAGAAAATGTAAGGGAGGGCCAGTTCATTTGAAGATTGAATGCTTGGCAATGTTGAATGACTGAGAATACATCTGATGTGTTCAAAACTAATTCAGAACATGGGAACATATATTTTAAATTAAAAAAAGATGATTTTGATCTTTAAGATATTTGAGTGTGATATGTGTGCAGGGCATTTGCAGGAATATTTGAACTAGCAATTTTTTAGAGATATGGAAATGGATTTTTGGGGAAATCCCAGATTCAAGAATTGGATTGAAAAGGAAAAAAAAACATAGAATAAATTTATGTAACAGACTCACTTCTTCCCTACTGACCAGGACATTAGAGAAGGGAATGAATAGCCTTGATCAGACCTCCTTGTAAATGTGATAACTTTATTACTAATGGAAATTTAACTGAATACTTTTCTAAAAAATACTTTTTATTAGTATATATTTAATCCACCTGGAATACCTTTTGTTATTAAAATTACAAATTTATGGGGCTTGGCTGGCTGAGGAAAAGGGATTTTCTCTATGAGTATTAAATTGGGGAGCTCAAAACCGAAACAATTTTCTTTGCAAATAATGCAGTAGTCCCCCTTATCTTCTGGATGGAGAGTGTATATCAATAAATTCTAAGAGCCTCAGTGGATGCCTGAAACTGCAGATAATAGCAAACCCTATATATACTATGGTTTTTCCTATACATACATACCTATGATGAAATATAATTTATAAATTCGACACAGTAAGGGGTTAACAACAGTCTCCTGAATGCAATGCTTGAAGGCAAACACTGCAATACTACAAAAATTGACCTGATAACCAAGACAGCTACTAAGTGACTAAGAATGGGTAACACATATACAGCATAGATAAACTGGACAAAGGGATGATTCATGTCCCAGGGAGGAAGGCACTTTATGGTGCAAGATTTCATCACACTACTTAGAATGGCTAGCAATTTAAAACTAATGAATTTTTTCTTTCAGACCACTGATAACTGAAATCATGAAAAGTAAAACCTTAGATAAAGGGGGCATCTACTGTACTTTTGTACACGTTGTTCAGAAATCTTCCGTTGTTCTGAAACCAATCTGGAAGCTGTGCCTAATAGATATGAAACTCTACAGAGGGAAAAATCTGCATCTGGATTTTTACATTATTGATATAGTTTGATATTCAGTATTATCTATGATTTGCGTGATTCTGCCATGACAATCCAACACTTTTGGCAAAACTATAACATATTTAGGTCCCTAGAGTTCCACTGAATAGGAGGGAAGAGTGATAAAGATCTGAACATATTGATGAAGTGGAAGAAAGCTAGAGGATAGGCAGATCTTAGGGGAAAAAATTAAGGGTTAAAATTTCAATTGTCAAATTCTGGAGTAATTTCTGAGGAAGAAGACAAATAAAAGTTTAAACATGGTAAAGATATTCTATGTACTAATGCTAATTAACACAATTATTTGCCAGCCCATATACTTTACTTGGATTATCTCATTACATTACTTTCATCAGCTTTATATAGTAACTACTGTAATTAATCCGTTTTCAAAGTTGAATAAATTGTTTCCAAAATCATATAACTGTCCAAGAATACAAACATTACATATTTTAGAGCTAGACTCAAAACCCAGACATTCTGTCTACAAAGCCTTCAGTCTCACACCTGCTGCAATATAGGCAGAACACCACTGAAATTTTGTTTATGTTATTTGGACTTACAAAGAAGGGAAGATAAATCAGAAGACTGCTTATCAACAGAGAAGATAGGTTGATAAAGTGCAAATAATCTGCTAGATGGGAGTTAGAAGTGAGAAAAATGAAAGTATACATGATTTTGATCAGAAAGGAAATTTCACAATTCAAGTCCCAGAATCTTTTGAAAAGTTTAAGCAATAGTTAGGTTGGGTTGATTATTGAGGAGGAATCAGTACAAATTCATAAACCTTGCTTTAACCAGTTCAAATACTGCATACACTTGAGAAGTACATCGACCAAGTCAGGTTAACTGTAGTAACAAGTGGTTGGGCATAGAAGTTTATATACAATGGTTTTAAAGATTGTATAAAAAGAAAAGGAAAATAATATTAAAATGGGTTTATCAGTTGGCTTCCTTATAGGTATGGATTTTGGAAATATTCTCTGTTACAAGTGCACTGAAAGTCACTACCAAAGAAAGATTTGGATGCATTAGATTGGAGTTTGCCTTAGCTGTGAGTTGCTATTAAAAAATACCACAGACTGGGTAGCTAGTAAACTGTAGGAATTACTTCTCACAGTTTTGGAGGCTGGAAGTCCAGGATCATGGTGCCAACATGGTTAGATGAGGAACCTCTTCCTGGTTCATTGCTGATACCTTCTTGCTGTGTCTCCACATGGTAGAAGTTGCTAGGGATCTCTCTGGAACCTATTTTATAAGGCACTAATCTCATTCATGAGAACCCAGCCCTCATGGCTTAAGTAACTTCCAAAAGCCCTACCTTCTACCATCTTTGGGGGTTAGAATTTCAACATAGGAGTTTTGTGGGGACACAGTCAGACCCTCTCAGTAATTAAGAGTAATTCATACAGGCTGGGATCTTTTGTCCCTGCATTTCCTGTAACTTGCTGTGATGTTGGTTATTAACCTCTTGTAGCATTATTTCCTAAAATATTAAATATTGGGATTAAAATAAAACTATCACCAAAGACTTGTATTAAAAGAAAAATTATATACAACTTTATAGCACATTGCCTGATACATTCTATCTTAAGTACACTGTAGTATTAATATTATTATTGAAGATATTTTAAATAAAAATATTATATCTAACTTCTCATTAACTTTTTAAAAAAACCTTTGTTTTTAAATAGTTTTTATGCTATCATGCCTGAATTCAAATCACAAAAAAGCATTTGTTCACAATAATTTTATCCTATTATATTAAATTTCCCTGTACTATCCATCCCTTTCTCCTTTACTTTTCTTAAGGAGCTATTACCGTATCAGGAGCCATTACGATGTCAATACAGCTGCTTTAACCTTGTTTTGATTGTTTCATATAGGGTAGCTATTAGTACTAACTGCTCAACAATTGAAATGACTTTTTTTTTAATGCAGCTGTTTGTTTAAAAAAATGTAAGGCAAGTAAAAAAACTGAATTTGAAAAGTGGAGAGCAGAATGTGAAAATATTACTTTCACATTGGGGCAAATTTAAAAAAGAGAGTGCATCTACTTATTGTGCCTGGAATTCTCTATACAATTGCATTGTATTTCCTGCCTCCTATTTGTGTATGAATAAAGTCTCACGCTCACTACACAGACCCTCCTCTCTCCTATTAGAACTAGGCTTTGAGTTATAAAAGATTAAGCTTTAACTGCAGACATAAAGCTGCCTCCCTATCTGAAAGTGTAGCTTTATGCGTCCACAGTTTCACCTTGCAGCCTTCAGTACTTCTTTATGCTTCAATTTTCCATTTTTCTAGAGGTGCTTGAATGTGATTGTATGAGGTATATTTGGTCAGTGAGGCATGTAATGCTTTTATAAATTACATAGTCAAGATTTTGCATAGAAGAACTCTAGGCTTTATTCACAGTACTTCAAAAAAACACACTCTTTGTCATAAAATAAGATCCGGATGAAACTACAAAATAGAAGAAATAGCATTGAAACTAGTTGAAAACCATGGATCTTTGTATTCTGTTCTCTTATTTATCTCTGATAGCAGTACCTAAACTTAAGCCTGATTATGTATATTCTTTGTGCCATTGAGAAAAACATAAAAAGTCACTTAAGAAATTTTTGTGGTGGGTGGGTTGGTGGAGAGTATAATAATAACAAACACAGTTAAGTGCTTTATGTTAGTTCACTTGATTCTTACAACAACCTGGTAGGATAAATACTAGTATTATTACCCCTGTTTTATAGATAAGAAAAGTCAGGTTCAACAGTTTAAGGAACTTGACAAAATATGTTTATTTAGTAAGTAGCTATCTAGATACAAACTCAGGTAGTCAGGTCTGGAGCTCACACACTTAACCAACAAGTGTGGTGCTACATTTCCAGTAGAAGTAATGAAAATATGTATTTCAGAGTCTACGGTGTGCCAATAATTTATATTATTTTACTTAATCTTTACAATTACCTTAAAGTGGACATATCATCTACAAATAAAATCCTCAGAGAGCTTAACTAGTCACATCATTACAAACAGACAGAACTCCCATTTAAGTCTCATTATTTTCCACTCCAAAGAGAATAGCCTATTTATGCCTTTTGTAAAGAATGGAAGACCCCTGGATATGTATGTGCCTGACCAGTAAAGGAGATCTCTTTGGGATTTGTGGTCTAAAGAAGGTAAGAATACAGATATGAGAAAATCAACAAGAAAGTGCTTTTAGTTATGCCTAGTTGTTCCAATTCTCTTTATTTTTTTAATCCAGAAATGGCTTTTTTTTTGTACATTACACTTCAGTGTACAGAAATATCTTTCCTTGTCTGCCAAGCATGGCTGGGTCAGGGAAAAGTTCTTGAGAATGGATTGATTTTATATTAAGCCATCTCAGATAAATTGACAGTGAGTTTGAGAAAGGATTTTCTTTGCTGCAGAGTTCCAGAAAGCTTGTTATTTTATCTTGGAGAGTGTATATGGTGATTAAAGAGTAAAACTTGCAATAAAGGAACAAAATTATTTTTAATATAAACAAACATATGTGAAATCAAGGTCTATATTACAGTCCTGCCATATCTCTGAACAATCCTGTGAATGAAAGGAGAACTTAACCTCTCTGAACCTCCGTTTTCTCATCCATAACATGGGATAATGAAATGCTGGTCTCTAAGAAAACTATCAGCTCTATAATCTATAAAATCATGGTAGCAGATGAAAGTAAGCATACTATTTTTAGAAGAAAATATTGAATATGAAATTAGACATAAGAAACAAGCTAATGAATATATTTATTAAATCAAGTCAGCAAAATTCCTTCAAATGATACTCATACTTACTGAGGAGCAAAGGTGTCAAGTGTTCAGAAAATACAATAAAAAAGAAGACATAAATCCAAGTCTTTAATTTGGGAGTGTTTTTCTGGAAAATAAATTCTCTGTCATCCAGTCAGAAACTTCAGCATGAAAAACACATTAAAATAAGTGTCACTGTCCAAGGTAAGTTTTCAATATTTATCACACCAACAAGCATCAGTTCTATGATTTTATATTTTATAAGCATATACAGTCATCAGCATATATAGTCACTTCTGCTATAAAGCTTGTTTTGAAAAAAAAATAAAGCTTTCCATTTCATGCAATTGATATATTAGTGAGCAATTTGAATATAATGGAAATTTTATGTCTGTTTATGCGTAATTTTGTTCCTGAGAAACATGAGGTGAACAGAGATAACCACAGCAAGCTGAATTGTGCTTTGTAGGAATACACAAAACACACACATTCATAGACCTCAAACATCTACCAGCAGCCTTGGTCTGCTTCACTGTGTGTTATTCAACTAAGGTTATATTTTGCTATTTTCTCACATTTTTGAGAATATATATATATATATATATACATATATATATATATATATATATATATATATATATATATATATATATATATATATATATCAATCACACCATTCAACATTCCAAACATGAATAATCCTTCTCACCCCAAAACACCAAAAATGAAATCTTTAGGTATTGAGAAGATAGAAATAATAAAGTGTTTTGGAAGAAACTATAGAATATCTGATATCTCTCCAGCTATAAAGAAATCTATATTGTAGAACATCATAAACAATGACAAAAAATAAAAGAAAAACTTCAAGTTCTGCAAAGTCATAAAACATGGTGTTAAGAAAAAAATGAGAAGAATTATTGAGCATTTAGATTGAAGAATAAACAGCAAAAATTCAAAAAACAACCTGTTGTATAATCAAAAACAAAGCATTCTTTTTATGTGAAGATGCTATTTCCATATCTTGTAGAAGTGGTTCATTTTAGTGCTTCAGTGGTTAGTCTAGTGACTTCAAACATTGTTGTAATTTGTAGTCTTCAGCTATTGGGCAAAGCCACTAGTGTATATTAGAAATTTGTGGGGAAATTTTTTTTCAGCCAGGATATAGAAACTATTTGAAATAGAATATTATACATTAGATGGATTTTTCAATTTTGATGAAAGATGTATCTATTGGAAATGTATCCCTCAAAGCATTTACATTTCAAAGGATGAAAAAATATCTCAGGATTAAGTATGAGTTTGATTTGTAACTCTTATGTTTGGTGCCAACGTGGTGAGGAAGACACTGAGCCACACCTATTCACATCTGGCATTATAGCTTTACATCCAATTTCAGATATTGCTCCTTCTAACACTTGACAAGCTGCTTGATGCTGACACCCATCCTAGAAGTAAATGTCAAGTCTTTTTCAGGATAAGCTGACATTTATTATAATATTTATGCATTTCTTAACCATTTACCATATGTAAAGTGTTCTACCATTTTTATTAAGTTTCTATCTGTTTTAGAAGTGTGTCACTGTGGAAATTTTTGAGGGTTCTTTCCCCATATTTTCATAACCCCTGTGGTTTTTATTGTGAAATTTTGCATAGTGAGGTAATTTTAAAAATGCATATATCACATTATGGCAGAACTGACTGTATATTCAATCAAGGGTAAGATGGCCCAGCTGCTCTTTTGTTTTTTTCTTTCTACTTTTTCTCTTCATTTATCTTCTTCCTCAATTATTAATATGCTTGTTAAAATTTTTAAATAATAAAAAAATGTGTAAAGTTAAAGAAGAAAAAAAAATTTGAAAGAAAGAAATTCACCACAACATTTTCACCCCATAGTCAGGCCTTTGGACTGTTATCACAAAACTGGATTAAATTATAAAAATCAAAGTACATTAACTGTTAGTTCAGGTTTAACCCCATTGTACATGCAAGCAAAATCAGCTGTGATATCATAAGTAGCTAAAGAAATAAGCTATTCAACATCACCTGAAAATTTGATAGACATACTAATTCTCTGGCCAAATAGACTGATTGAAAATCTCTGGGAGTGAGCCCAACAATCTGTGTTTTAATAAGCTTTCCATACAAATCCAATACATGTTTATGCTCATATGTGATAACCACTTGATTAAACACTGTCAATGGTAATTTAGGAATAGAAACTCTGAGACTAGATTACGTGGATTCAGAATCTAGTTCTGGTACTTTCTGGTAATCATATAACCTGTTCAAGTTACTTTATTTTATTTATTTATTTATTTTTTTTGCGGTATGCGGGCCTCCCACTGTTGTGGCCTCCCCCGTCGCGGAGCACAGGCTCCGGACGCGCAGGCTCCGGACGCGCAGGCTCAGCGGCCATGGCTCACGGGCCCAGCCGCCCCGTGGCACATGGGATCCTCCCAGACTGGGGCACGAACCCGTATCCCCTGCATCGGCAGGCGGACTCTCAACCACTTGCGCCACCAGGGAGGCCCATCAAGTTACTTTAAATGTCATATGTCTCTTTGCTTAACTCTTTGATGATTACATGAAATAATTAGTACCTATAGAATACTTAGAACAAAGCCTAGACCATAATAAGGACTAAATAAATGTAGCATAACATTTTAATCTCATTCTAAGCATCTTATCTTGTGAGCATTTAATAGGCTAAATAAAGAAATGCTCATTTTATATGATTATGATCTTAATCATATTAATAGTATTTGAGTCATAAGTGGTTTTGAATAATAAAATAGAATTCCGTGATTGAGAATGTGAAAGGAACAAAAAAAATCTTACCAAGTATCACAAGTTGGGTTTGCTGGAAAAAATACTGAGATAGACTCTGTGATTTATCAACACTTGTGGAAGGGAGAGGAAGGAAGTAGCATCTGACAATAGGAGCAGTTATATCCTGATATTGACCTGATGACAACCTCAACCAACTTCATGTGAAAGTTCAAGCTAAAACAACCTATTATGATTGTCCTCCCTGTGTCAAAATGATCTGACATTTACACACCTTCCTCCATCAGTTGTTTGATGAGCTCCCTCAAGGGCATGACCTCTCAGTTCTCTGATTAAACTTATTCTTTGGCTAAAGTTTTTCTACAGACAAAAGGCAGGCTGAGGACATGGGGGAAGAAGGACCATGGGGTCCTGCTCCATTTCACTACCATAAATGGAATTCTGACCAATAAATCAAACACTGTAGTAAAGATATACACTATCTCTTTCTATTTCAAGAAAATGAGCTATTTCTCAGAAGTGACATTTTGATTACATGAAGAGAGGGAAATCAGGACAATGTTTCACTAGATATTGAACAGTATAAAATACAGAAAAAGATAAAATTTCTTCCAAAATACAGTTCTTTAATTAAAAAAAAAGTTTAAATATCTATGGCTTAGTAAGTTTAGGTTTATGTAATAAAATTTAAAATTAGGGAAAATCATATTATGTATTCTAGGCACTTAGCTGTCAGCTATCTTATAGACTATGGTCTTTATCAACATCTTGACCCAGAGCCTAAAGGTCAGAGGGTTACATATTACGTCTGTATTCCCAATTCCCAGAGAACAATTCTCTGACCATTATGATTTAACCCATATAGAACCTAGACATGAATTTCTGAATAATTCCACTATAAGTTAATCTTGGTGGTTTTGATTAGATGTTGCTGTGAAAAGGTTATCTTATCAAACTAATAAATGAACTGCTGAACAAGCTGACAGATTGTGGCTGGAAATGGCTTTTGTCCATGGCTCAATTACAAACCAGCCAATAGGAAGGCAGAAAAGAGCACTAAAGGTGGTTAATTGATTGCAATGTCACAGTGAGCAAGTTAACTCTCACTACCCTAAATGTAAGTTGACAGTATAAATGAGAATAGGGGATAAACAAAACAGGATGAAAGCTATCAGAGTACAACAGAGAACCATTGAGAAACAAGTAGGGGCTCAATTAAAGAGAATAAGGACATGCTTCCAAAGGAATACATTTCCCTGTATTGATCCCTCCATTTCTCTGTGTTTTCTATTTATAGAATTTCTAGCATACTAAGAAATAGATTTCCCAAAGAAAATTATTTGAAAAATAAATCCAGAAACGTTTGAGTTATTGAATGAATTTTTATGGGTCTCAAAAAATCTTATGGGTAAAATTATAACTGTCAGGTTATGAAGAGATAGCTCTTTCCCATCTAGTCCAAAAAGGGAGAAGGATCTGGAAGCAGCAGTCCAAAAAGGAAGAAGGATCTGGAAGCAGCAGCCTTTTGTTCTATAAAAGGTGTCCTTCTTCAGACATTCATATTTCTCTACTTAAAATGAAATTTACTTTCCAAACAGTAGCCAGATCAACGCAATGTGAACTGCCTACTGAATAATCTGGTGTCAGTGTAAGGAGACATTTGGAATGAAAACCTAAAGTGAAAAAATAAAAGGAGGAGAAATGAGAAGAAATGGGGAGACAAGGGATCAAAGCAAGGTTAGAATGCTGTGAAAAGCAAAATGGAGAGGGAATGTGTTAAAAGCCGTTTATAATAAGAAGACTTTTTTTTACAACCTGAACAGAATGAGAAGGAAGCTGCCAAAGAAACTACAAAAGCTGATGACAATGACAAAAAAGAAAAAGAGAAAGATTTAAAGCCTCTTCAAAATACAAAGACAAGGAGGACAACCTGAGTACAAAAATTCAAGCTCGTGTTATATGAATTGCATGGAACTCATGTTGTTCCTTCTTCCTATATCCATATATCAGCTCAGGTTATGACAATGGGAAGTAGAACAAAAAAAAAGGGAATAAACTATCCACATTGTGATAAATATATACAGATCTAAGTTCCCCAGAGCATAAGACTCTCTGCAAACATTTATCAGGGACCAGCTTTGTTAGGAAGTGAAAAAGAATCAAACCACTTCTTTAATCCAGAGCCAGTGAAAAATTAAGGAGACTCTTGGGTAGGAAGACTAAGGAAGAAAGAAATTTGGTTTGGATGTACCTTCGTTTAAAGGTTCAGTGGAAAAGTAACCTTATCCATAATTAATACTAGACTTACTTTAAACCCTTTTGTGAACCCACAGATGGTTATCTATTTTAAAACCAATAAAATTTAAACTAGCCATATTATTCATATTAATCTAAACTATGTAAAATATTGGGGATATAAGATGCTGACGTAATGTGTTTCTTACCTAATGCTGAGGATTACATTTATTGTGCATAGTCTGAACAATCAGCATTTTATTCTGTCCATCTTCCACTCAGTTAGTACATAAACATGCTTTTGTCAAAAGGCATTTTTCAAGTAAATTTTCTTTTTGTTGCAATGTGGTTACTAGTTTAGTAAGATGTGATGTTTAGAATAATATACAATGATGAAAATTATTCTAAAGATTGAGGAATATGAACAAATGTTTTTACCATATGTTATATTAATATGTTGAACACATTATAATTTTTAAGTGAATATTTTCATATTATTTATATGTAATCTGCCCTAAACTATTGAAGAAAAAGAAGATGGAGTTTTAAATTAAGCAAAGAAACTAGACATTTTATCTAAGAAACCTTTTATTGTAGTAAATAAGGACAATGAACTGTGTTGAATTCATGTACAAAGTAGTTTTATGAATAACCACTTTTCAAGATAATTTATCTCTTCATTACATAGTGCAAGAAGAAGAAACCGTATATAGACTCATTAGTGACTTTTTTGATAATATGTTGCATATATAAGATTTTTATTTACCAAAGAAAATTTAAATTTGCCATATGTAGTGATACATTTATAAATGTTTTAACAAAACAGAAAACCAACAGCTACTAGATTATTCTAAGATTACTGTTTAAGGTCAATTCATAATATAGTTATTCAATCAAAGATAGTGTATATAAAAGTGGAAAAGTCAATGTGTCTTCTTTTGATTCTCCATCTTATTAATAATTTGTTAAGGTGTCAGTGAATTATTGAAAATAAATAATTATCATGAAATAAAAATAAAATGAAAGCATTCAAATGCCCTAGTCAATATATATGTACATATATATATATATATATATATATATATATATATATATATATATAATCATATATATATCACAAAACATATATCTGATAAGGAGTTAATATCTAAATTATATAAGGAACTCAATAACAAAAATACAAGTAAATCAATTAAAAATTGGCCAAGGACCTAAATAAACATCTTTTCAAAGACGACATACAACGGGTCAACAAGTAGGTGAAAAGGTGCTCAACATCACTAACAGCCAGGGAAATGTAAATCAAAACCACAATGAACTATCACCTCATATGTGTAAGGATGGCCATTATCAAAAGACAAGAGATGACAAGTGTTGGTGAAGATGGGAAAAGGGAACTTTGTGCACTGTTTGTGGTAATGTAAATTGGTGTAGCAGCTATGGAAAACAGTACTGAGGTTCCTCAAAAAATTAAAAATTGAACTACTGTATGATCCAGCAGTCCCACATCTGGGTATACAACCAAAGGAAAAAAATAAGTATCTCAAATAAATAACTGCACTTCTATGTTCATCTTAACATTCATTTTACAACAGCCAAGATATGGAAAGCAGCTAAGTATCCATTAAATGGATGAATGGATAAAGAAAATGTGGTGTATAAATATTATATATATAGTATAATATTATATATATGTTGTATAAATATATATAATGTAATATTATTCAGTCATAAAAAGAAGGAAACCCTGCCACTTGTGACAACATGGAAACATGGAAGAACACAGATGTCATTATGCTAAGTTTAATTAAGTCTCCAGACAGAGAAAGACAAATAGTGTATGACCTAACTTATATGTGGAATTTCAAAAGGTCGAAGTCAAAGAAACAGAGTAGAATGATACTTGCCAGGAGCTGGAAGGTGGGGTAAATGGAGAAATGTTGGTCAAAGGGCACAAATTTCCTCTAGTAAAATGAGTAAGTTACAGAATCAAATGTACAGCATACTTAATAACACTGTATTGTATACTTGAAATCTGCTAAGAGAGATCTTAAATGTTCTCACCACACACACACACAAGGTAACTGTGTGAAGTGATATATGTGTTAATTAACTTGACTGGCATAATCATTTGGCAAGTATATATATATATATATATATATATATATATATATATATATATCACATCATCACATTGAACAACCTAAATCAATACAATTTTATTTGTCAGTTATCCCTGAATAAAGTTGGATAATTTTTTTTAAATAATATTATTTGATAGCATAACAACAAGAAAATTAGATCTTTAAAAATTCAGTAGAGGCTAAAGAGAAACTAAAGAAACTTTCCATGATCATATAGGAATAAGTTATAAAATTAGAAACTTTAAGATATGTTTTTACCTCAGTCCATTCAATTTCTTATTTTAAAGCGAATTTATATGTATTACATGTAATCACGACAGAAACAATTTTACTAATTATGTTCTAATAGAATAATACAATATTTTTATCAATGTAAGCCTCCATATTCTCAATGCGTGTTTGACTTATTTGCTTAACATGACCCAATAATATCAAAATAAAGTCAGAAATAGAAAGAATAGATAATTCTTTAAATTAATGTTAGAAATAAGTCTGATAGGATTTTTAAACTAAATACTCTGTTTTTGCCTCATTCAGAAATAGTTAACCCTTACTCTTATTCTAGTGTAGAATAAACAAAAGAACATATTTACCTAATAATAACAATGTTTCTCCAGCCTCAAACTTAAAGTGACAAGCACTTTTTTAGGCCCTGGGATAGAGACCAAAATAAATATAAATGTTACTAAGATAGTCAATTCAACTTCAATAAAATGTAACTAGCACTCCAATACAGTAAGCATCAGATATTCTCAGGATATATAATTGTGCACACGAAACTCAGTTTTAAATGATTAGAAAAACTTTTCTAGAAGAAGTAATATTGGGGATTTGGGGAAATGAATAGGAGTTAGCAAAGTAATTTGTATGAAAACAGAAGAAACTCTGGTTCAAAGACCAGCAACATAGGAGAGTATGGTACATTCCAAATGAAAATACCTTTCCACCAGACACTCAGCTCTCCACTAGGATCTAAGTTCCATGGGCAGAGATATCTTTTTATGTATTGCCATCTACCAGGCATTTATTTAATACTCAGTAATTTGCTGAATATAATTTGAAGTCAGATATCATTTGAAAGTAGATATACTGTTGAGAAATAAGAAATATCTTTATATTTAAACTTTGTATTTATCTAAATATGATCAACTTTCCTTTTAGTACCTCCAGAAGACTAAATATAATAATCAGAATTTTTTTTTTTTTTTTGCGGTACACGAGCCTCTCACTGTTGTGGCCTCTCCCGTTGCGGAGCAGTCTCCGGACACACAGGCTCAGCAGCCATGGCTCACGGGCCCAGCTTCTCGGAGGCATGTAGGATCCTCCCGGACCAGGGCACGAACCCGTGTCCCCTGCATCGGCAGGCGGACTCTCAACCACTGTGCCACCAGGGAAGCCCGATAATCAGATTTTTTTATTCCCCTTTTTCCACATACTGCTAGGTCTATAGGCAATATTGTCTTTAGAGCCATTGGAAAAAAGTACATAACACAAAGCCGAGTTATTGGGAAAGTTTTCCTCTATTCTTATTTTGCAGACTTATTTTTCAACTCAGCCTATTCTACTGTCACTTTGAGACTAAAATGATTGTCAGCTTCTGTTAACAGTACAAGGAACAAGGTAGTATCACATTGGCTGTCTATCTTTCTCTGGGTACTATCTCATGTCAGTCACTGGGCTTTCCATTTGCTCTTTCACAGCTGGAATTCTGTACCTAGGCTTATTTATTTCATCCCTGAGTCATCCTTTGTTGTCTTAATGTAGCGTTATGGCATGTCTTTATTCCTTTTTCCTGTTTTAATGTTATCTAGACAGCCTGCCTATAGAATGCAATGGTGAAAATATTAGTTAACATACATACTAAACTTGTTATATTTGTATTTTAAATATGCTATATAAGCATGCTACTACAAGATAAAAATATTAAACAATATTTATTGGTAGCATAAGGGCAGTTATACTAGCTCAAAAGGAACCTAACAATATCATTTATCACCATCAAGGTCACTTGTCAATCCAATAAAAAGCAAATCTCTAAGGCACTTTCTACCTGATAAAACTCCCTCTTGAGAATACAACTGAATTGCCAGTGCTTCATTATAGTTTCTAATTCCAGAAATGATTTTAGTAGGCAGAGGATGGTATAGGGAATGGATCAGTTTTTCATTGCATCATTGCTTTGATGTGAGATTGACCAGAACACTGAAGATGGTGTAGGTGTGAGCTCAAATTATGTTATGGGACAGAGTGTGAGATTTAACTTCTTTATGAAACCTTATATAAATATATATATATATATATATATATATATATATATATATATATGTATTTTAACATAGAAATATTTAACATATAAATGTATAATACACACACACATATACATATACATATACACTTAGCCTTATAGAAATGTTGATGATGATCACCCTTTCAATTTCTCTATATTGCCAATATGGTAATGTTCAGCCTAACTTGGAATTTAGTATCTGCTTTAATTTGTTTTCCCTAATTCTCAGACTCTTAGAAGAACTAGGCCTGTATCTGAATATATATTACTGATTTCACAATCTATAGGCCATAACTGGATCAAGGCTTAGGGACATCACTTGTGATATGAAGTAAAAGTTTGGCCCAAGCCAATTAGCTATAGTTTGCAAAACTTTACTGCCTTTTGTTGGCATTTTAATGTTTGTGTTACACAAATGTAGATGAATACTTCAGAAAACACTGTCACAGTAAGGCTTATGCTTATTAGTCCTTCATCATTGTATTCCAAGGATTTTTTTTTGTTTTTTTGAATTTGTATCAACTACAGCTCACAAAATAAAGGCAATAAGTTGTCAATAATTAACTGATTGTCGAAGTCTTTGTTGAATTTCAAGACAAGTAATTACTAAGTCTCAAGTGGACTCATAGATGGAGAAAACATTGCTTGCCTATTAATTCGATTCACATTAGAATCTGATATCAAAGGCATAAATTCTATAAGAAATATTATCCCTATTATTGGAATCTGGGGAAAATGTACTTCCCTACAGCCCTTTCATTGCTTTATTAAAAAGCTTATAATTCATTGACTTAAATTGAATCACATTGCTCTTTTTTAGTTAATCTCTGAAAACAGACAAGTTGGGACCATTCCTAAAACGGAAGGTGGAACAAATTCCCCTGAGATCTAGGGATGACACCAGGAAAGAGGCTCTATTAGGAAGGAGGAGAATGAATGTTAGGTGGGCAATCATAAGGTTTATTAATGTTTGATGTGGCTCAGACAATATTATACACTATGGGTTTTTTTGTTCAGCATTGGAAATGGTTCCAATTATTTATATATTGACTACAATGATTTTAAGCAGATAGTGTAGAAAATTAAAATACCTGCTGGTCATAGAAGGCTGAAATGTAAAATATATTTACTGATAGATTGTTTAATGACAATTATAAGGAAAATTGCTCCATATTCTATACATTAAAATAATGCATAGGGGCTTCCCTGGTGGTGCAGTGGTTGAGAATCTGCCTGTCAATGCAGGGGACACGGGTTCAAGCCCTGGTTTGGGAAGATCCCACATGCTGCGGAGCAACTAGGCCCGTGAGCCACAAAACTGAGCCTGCGCGTCTGGAACCTGTGCTCCGCAACAAGAGAGGCCGCAATAGTGAGAGGCCCACGCACCGCGATGAAGAGTGGCCCCCACTTGCTGAAACTAGAGAAAACCCTCACACAGAAATGAAGACCCAACACAGCCATAAATAAATAAATAAATAACATTAAAAAATAATAATAATGCATAAATATGAACCATTAAAATATAAACTATTTTATATTTTAAATAGTAGATACATTTTATGTTCAAATGCGATATTATATATTTTATATAAACAAAAATATATTTTAAAACTCTTATTAACAGCTTCATATGCAGATTATTTATTACAGCTGAATGTAGCCAAAAGAATTATATTGTCACATTTATGAGAAGACACAGCAAGCAGAGGGATATTTTATTAAAATATTAGAAAATAAGCCATTTTGAGGATAGTGCATTTTAAATCAATTTGGAATGAAAGCTATTTTAATGTTATTAGTTTTCCTAAATAAAAAAAAAGCTAGGTTTATAAAAACATTGTATCCAAAACATTACAGATTCTGGCATTATGAAATAATGGTTGGGCTTCCCTGGTGGCGCAGTGGTTGAGAATCCACCTGCCGATGCAGGGGACATGGGTTCATGCCCCTGTCCGGGAAGATCCCACATGCCGTGGAGCGGCTGGGCCCGTGAGCCATGGCCACTGAGCCTGTGCGTCCGGAGCCTGTGCTCTGCAACGGGAGAGGCCACAACAGTGAGAGGTGCGCGTACAGAAAAAAAAAAAAAAAAAAAAGGTTGATATGCTGAAGCTATGCTAAATCCAAAGTGTTGTTTAGCTCTCTACAAACAGGATGAATTTATATTGACATATAGATAATTGACATATTTAATAGATTGATTCACTTCATTGTACAGCAGAAACCAGCACAACATTTTAAAGCAATTACACTCCAATAAAAAAAAAAAAACAAAAGGGAGGGGATTTGGGGATATATGTATACATATAGCTGGTTCGCTTTGTTGTACAGCAGAAACTAACACAACATTGTAAAGCAATTATGCTCCAATAAAGATATTTTAAGAAAAAGTAAGAAGTAGGAAGAATGCAATATAAGCAAAATAATTGTTTTTATCAAAGTTTAACAAGTAGTTAAAACTGGCACACTTTAAATAAGTACAAAAACACAAGAGAAGTTTTTGAAAGCAGCTACATCAATACCATTTATACATACAAATTGGAGAAGATTATTTCTTTAACACCAAGGTGGTAGGCATTTATTAATGGACTCCCAAGCAACTACTTAGTCTCTTGTTTTCTAAATTCATACCTATATTATTATGCTAGAGGCTGAACATGCACAGTTTTCATTGTTGAACATACCTATTGATACTTGACATTCCTATGTACCTACATATAATTGCTTCCGACTGCAGCATCTATGTCTTTGACTGAGGCCTTTCCTTAATTGTCTGACTCCACTCTACCCTCCCATCAACTAAGTGGGAAGTGTTACTCTTCTTCTGAAGTATCCATCAGCCAGCAATTAATAGGTCTTGTCTACTATGAGATCATTGTTCATGAGAGTTAATGGGGCTAAATAGGTAGAAAAACCCAGCAGGAGTACAGGTTTGATTGCAGAGATTTGACAGGTTAAGCTGAACAGCTTCCCAGACTATATTTGATGTAGAGTTTCCTATTGTCCACTCATCTGCCCATAGATTAGAGCTACTTAGAGTTGTTCTGCTATATCTTGAGGCTCCTGCATCTGGCAACACCTCCAAAGTCAGCAAAGTTAAAGAATGTTGGTGGATATCCTGTTTCTTCTCTTCTTACTCAATCTCACAGAATCTAGCTTGTATTGCCAAAAAAGGATATAAGAAATGATGGATAAACATAGTTTGGAGACATTTTAAGTCTTAGATCTTACTTCATTGCTAACTAGTTTTAAGTTAAAGCCCTTTATGTTAGAGAAAGTTTAGGAGTCCTGGTTAGGTTCTCAAAATTCCAACTCAATACAGCACTTCAGGAAATAAGCTTGGATTTGGGGCAAGGTAACAGGCCTTCAACTAGTCTGGTGTGTTAAACAGCTAAATCTAATCTCATAAACTGGAATGATAATAGTTGTGGAAGAAAGAGGATAGGTAATGATGCAACATGAAATTTGCAACCACTTGGATGCCAGGTTTACTGTTTTATGTAGTGGCAACTCCAACATTTTTATATAAGTTATTTTATGTGTTCTGATTGTCAGTTGAGTAATGTCTAAAATTTTATATTATGTCCAGTGTTTTCACAAAGAACAAACAATTTTCTTCTTGAAAAGATGCTAAAATAAATAATATACATAAGCAATCAGATACACTTAAAATTATATCCAAGTTATCTTGTTTATTCTTATTCTGTTATTTAGAATGTAAAATCTGAAAAGATTTCTCAAACCTGGACTTGTGACAAATTAGTTGGGATGCAATTTATTTTTTGTTAAATTCTGAATGCGAAGAGGAAAAAATTGGCAAAATCTGATGATGATTTGGGAAAAAAAGTTAATAAAATTTATTGTGAAATAAAACTTGTAGGGAAAATTAAAACGTGTGAAATTATTTAACCTAAAGAATTAATATATGTATATGTAAAGGGTTCTTATTAGAAATAATTCACCAGCTCATGTAATAAGTTAGTGTACACTACAGATTAAACTGCAAGGGAAGTTGGAAACCCTATTACTCTAGTACCTTAAAAATCAAAAACTCTAAATAACCGTATTTTGTGGTTAAATGTGGTCTTGCTTGAGTGACATATCAGGTAGCTAGGTTATCAGTTTCACTTAGAACTCTTAGGATATAGTTGACAGGCCACACAGTATTACAGAAATTTGAAGGAGATAAAGACTGCTAACTGAGAGATAGATATATGTGCCCTTATGAATGAGGTTTTAGAAAATAAAGTGGTTCTTAAATGCTGAAAAACCACTAAAATAAATTTTACAACATCACTGCCATTAAACTTGTCCAACTTATGTAAATATGGGACAACAGCAGGGTTCAGAACATGTTATAAAGAAAATAAAAGAAGAAACAGTTTAATAAGCAAACTGATTTTTTAATTATTATTAAACCAATAGGAGTTCATTAAAATTAAAAAGAAAGGAAGAGAGAAAAAATGAAAACACAGTTTGGGAAACTTTGCCTACCCATGGTTATCTTTTTAAATAGATGCAATTAATTAGAATTAATTAAAATTCTCTTCTTATTTCTTAATAATATAATATGAAGCATATTCCAAATTTCCTGTGGGGAGCTGATTAAGATCCTTCCATGTATGTTAATATACAAAGTAAATGCTCAGACAAATTTTAGACTTTATTCATACTGAGAGAGGAAAAGAAATTGAAGGGGCTAAAGAAAATGGGAGGTGGGAGTGGAAAAGTAATTTCATATATGTAAAGGTTTAATATAGATTATTAAAGAAAAAAGGTTATGTTTTAGTAGTAAGTTATAGTAAAAGAAAATTCCGCCACTAGTCTGGTTTTCTGTCTTTGGAAAATTGAAATTTGAGAAGAGAGTCACATGAAAGAGAATAATAGAGAAATTTTTGATGTTTTCTTTATAAAAAGACGTTTCTGCCTTTTAAAATATTTAACTCTTTTTACCTAGCAAATCTTCTAAATTATGGTAAAAGTTTGTATCATTAGGTCAAGCTGGAAGGAAGGAAAGTGACTTACAACCCAGCTAATACTACAGACCGTGACTTTAAAGTGATACAAATTTGCTTAAGTGTGTTGTTTTCTGTATGATGAAACAGAGAAGGCAAATTATAGTAGTCCTGAAGGAATGTGAGGCTATTGCTTGCATGTTGAAAAAGCATAGTGTATTGGAAATGCTTTGGAAAGTTTGGTAGAGACAATTCATTTTGGGTTGAGCCAAAGTAGAGAAAAATAAATGGAGACAATAAGAGAGGATAGAGTATGAAAAAGGAGAAAAAACAAAGGACTGGGTATCTCAATTATGTTTATCCACCCCTGGGGTTTGGTATTTTCGTTTAAAATTGGGTGGGGGCAGTTATTCCAAGTTATAACAAGATCCATCATATTTTCATGGAAATAAATGTCTGATAAGTTGTAAAGACAGATAATCAAAGTGAAGATGTATATATAACTATAATGCTATGGTATTGGGTAGATTACCCAAATAGATGTCTGAAATCACTCAGAATGGTGGCAGAACTCTAGTCTGCAACATCAATAAGAAGCCAACAGCTTTCAGAGTGTGGAGATGAAGAAATGGCAGTCAGAGGCTTACTTGCTTGAGCATCACTGAATCTGAAAATTTTTTTTTCCCATATTTAAGGTGGAAGCATAATATTCTAGAATAGGCAACAGAAACTGAGGAGAATGCTGACCAACTCTCAGTCAAAAGATGCATGTGAAATGGAAAAATAGACAGTCTTAACTGACTTCAGAATGTGTAGTTATAGAGAGGAGAGAAATAAGTCACATTTAATTAATCCTACGGAAGTACACAGAAAATTAATAAATTAAGAGAGGAGGCGGAGAGGTTGTGGTTAACATATACCTTAAAAAAGTGTTTCCAGAGAATGACGAACAAATCTGTTAAGATGTCAGTAGCAGTTGGGTGGGCAGGAAAGATGACTTGACTCTGCAAATAGAAGTTCTGCTCGGAAAAGTCAGTTTTTCACTTATAAAAACATCTTCTCCCCAAAAAGGAATACCAATAAGACAATTTTAAAACTTCAAAAACTGACTCATGTATATAAATAATTTAGAAGTTGGAAAGAAAATCCGTACAAGGGTAGTTAGTTAGACTAACCCGGAGCCTTGTCCTTTGAGTGATGCAGGCTTTGCTTGTATGGTCCAGAACTGAAGGAGAAAGTTAAATCACAGTTTATCTTTGTCTAAGATTGCATTTGGATGCATGCTCATGAAATAATGTCATTCTAAAATGCTATGGTTCAACCACTTGAATTAATACCCCAGTGGACTGACTGGATGGATTCATTTTCAGTGTGAGGATAAGAATATGTTGAGAAGAAGGGAATCCCGAAAAACATTTCTTTATCTCCCATATTTAATTGATCATAGCGATAACATGAAGAGAAAAAAAAATCATTGAACCCTAAGCAGTAAATTTCTGCATCTCTACAGTAGCATTTCAACTCTGAAGGCAAAAGACTGGAGCACCCCAGCTGCCTGAACTGATGTCAAGGACTCTGGGAAACAAGAATGTGCAGGAAATGGGGGCCTTGCATTGTTAAGTTCTTCAAATCATTCTCTTTCCACACATATGAAACACATATTCATTTTAATATGTCTAATGGGGGCATTCAATGCTATGTTGCTTCTAATCTCCCTATCATGGCAACTACAGTTTTGTGTAAATTCATGTATATCAAGGTTTATGTAATTGTCAGTCTCTCAGCCAGTGTCATTTACCAATGTGCACCAAGAGCAGTGGAGGATGTTAAATAAGTTAAAAACTCACCGTCTGATTCCCGAGGTATTTTAAGATTGATGAATGTTAACAACAAACAAATAAGCAAACAAAAAACTACTCCAGGGATAAGACAAACCATATTGTGTTGACCAGTTTTCTGGACACTGTCATGGCAAAGTTTTATTTCATCTTAAAGTATTTTGTTACCATACGATCTTGTCAGTTTATACATAGGTAATAGTATTGCAGCATTCTTTCTGTTAGAAGGCTTACAGAAGAGAAAATGAATAGAGGTGAATTTGAGTCACGTAATCTTTGCCTTTATTTTACATTACAGCAATCCCTGAAATAAAGCTTTAATGTATTCATATTGTAAGTGATTTACATCCCCCCTCTCTTAGGTAATGTAGTTAATGCTGTCATTATGGTCATTGTAACATCCAATTCAAAAGGTTCAGAAAGGGGGCAAAATCTAATCTGTCTTCATGGGTGATTTTTTATTTTTTTTAAACAAGGCTGCGATTGTGAGTCAAATAAAAGACATACCAATTGAACTGCATGAAAAGTTTCTCTCAAGGATCCACTATGTTTCCCAACCTAGAAAGGACACCTTTTTAAAAGAGGTCTATGTGTAATATTTCTACCGAGTGTGTGTGTGTGTGTGTGTGTATATATATATATATATATATATATATATATATATATATATATATATACATACATATATGGCATATCCTTTTGTTAGTCCTTTGTGATGACACTATGTTTGTGGCACATTAATTGTAAAATTACTTTGTATTGTTGGAAATATTACTCTAATCCTAACTAATGCAACTGAAAAATCCTGTTATGCATAACAATTTCATCAGGTAGGTGGTTCAATTAGATTATGGATTTTAAAAAGATGGTGCAGGACTTCCCTGGTGGCACAGTGGTTGAGAGTCCATCTGCCAATGCAGGGGACACGTGTTCGTGCCTTGGTCTGGGAAGATCCCACATGCCACGGAGCGGCTGAGCCCATGAGCCATGGCCGCTGAGCCTGCACGTCTGGAGCCTGTGCTCCACAACGGGAGAGGCCACAAGAGTGAGAGGCCCGTGTACCACAAAAAAAAAAAAAAAAAAAAGATGGTGTAAATTTTAATGTTAATGACCATCTGAAAATAACATTGGTGATTAAGTAAAATTTCAGTGTACTCTGTTTGAAAAGAAATTCTCATTTTGTGTCTACTTATTCTTCAGAGAGCTACATACATGAGAGTCTACATTTATAAACATTGCAAAATATGTGGTAAAATTCTCAGAAAATCACTAAATTAAGAAATATTGAGAGATGTAAATATAGATACAAAAAGTTATAGATATATTCATCCAGAAATCGTGTTTTTTTTAGTTTATACCCAATTAAAACCCAGAATATATTAGACATTCATTTAAAATGATTAAATCTACCTTTCTGCATGTGAACAGGCTGATTGAAGTTAGCTAATCATATTAGAATTGTATTAGGTAAGTTTTCCCAGTGAAAATAGCTATGTTCTCTAACTAGCAAACCAAAACAAGAAAAATTCTTTATATCTCCATGAATGTTATTAAACTGTCCAATAAATTATTAAGATTTGGTAAAGCAAAATAGGAACACCTGCCATTCTTTCAATGAAACAGATGGTCAATAGTAAATTTTCAAATATTCATTTCCTAAATTGACAAGAAGAGTCAATTTGACATTTAGCATATGTCCCTTGTATAAAGAGATCTATACAAGTCATGAGACTGAAAACCTATTTTCACTTCTTTTTAACAAAGTTAAAATTCCCAAACAGGTTTTTAAATATTAATGCACATTTTAAACATTTTGGGTGCATAAAGCTTTCAATTGATATGAATTTTCATAAATAATAATACATTCTATTTTAAACTGACTAATGAGCTCATTGATGTTTATCATATTATACCTTATATCAATAAACTTGAGAAACCTACCTTGACACATCATAACCAGTAAATGTCCCTAATTTACATTACTGTTCTATGGGTTTGGACAAATGTATAATTACATGTATCCCTCATTATAGTATCATACAGCATATTTTCCCTGGCCTAAAAATCCTCTGTGCTATGACTTCTTATTCCCCCACCCCCCAGCCCTTAGCCACTGATCTTTTTACTATCCCCATAGCATTGCCTTTTCCAGAATGTCATATAATTGGAATCATACAGTATGTATTCTTTTCATATTAGCTTCTTTCACTAAGTAATATGCATTTACTATTCCCACATGTCTCTTCATGACTTGAGCTCATCTCTTTTTAACACTGAATAATATTCCACTGTCTGGATGTACATTTTATTTATTCATGCACTTTTTTAAACATATAAGCACATAAGTTTATCATTAATTTTACTGATATTAAGACATAATTTATATATAATAATAGAATATTCAGTGCTGTATTATAAGTTCTTTATAGACAATTGAATATTACAGGGACTTTTGTTAATTGTTGCTGAACTCTCATATCTGTATGCAAACTATGATTGCAGTTCAACCATGATTTGACAAATGGAGTTCCATTAAAATTCACTCTTTCCCTAATAAATTTATTGTCATTAAATCTGAAATGTGATCTACTATTAAACTGTTTTTTATCCTTATATAAATTATATTTATTAAACTGAAATTTCTTTCAGTTTTAGCACTACATGTGTCAAAACCTCACTCATCTTTCAATGAGGTGAGTGACTTTTGTGCTGAATTGGATAATAGTTTTCAAGCATTGGAAGAATATTTCCTTAATGTTCTGTGCAATTCATAATGTAATGGCCACAGGCATGCCATTATACTTCTGAGTTTATCTTTAAACTTATAAATTTAACCTGCTTTTTTCGCATTTTTCTCTGTCACTTTCTTAAGTTTAGACAAATAACAAAATAATAAATCAAACTCTGACCTGTAGCACTTGCTGATTTCCATGATGTAACTATTCTCATCATGGCTAAGTTCAAACCACCAGCATGAGGTCACTGAACGCAGAGTTGGGAAGAAATATGCAGGGTTTCCACCACATAAATATGATAGATATAATTTCATGTGTTATGGGTATTTGGCATTCTTTGAATTGTCTTTTTATATTTTCTTACCATTCTTACCATTGAGTTCTCTCTCTTCTTTCCCTCTATTTTTTTTCTATTTTTCTCTCTCTCTTACTTGCAAGAACTCTTTGTATGTTATCTGTCATATCTATCATCTATCATAAGAAAGTAAACTCCATGAATACAGGAATATCATTCAGACAAATAAAAAAATAATAAATCAAACCCTGGCTTGTACCATTTGCTAAATGTTTTTTATTCAGCATGGCATCCAGTAGCACCTATAACATAAAAGGTGTTCAAACAAATATTTGTTAAATGAATTAATGTCTTGCAAATATTACCCCAAACTATAATTTTTCATTTTATTTTATTTATGCTTATTATTTTTGTTATACAAAATAGTAAATTGTATATTGTTAAATTTGTCTGCCTTTACATTTATTGGGTCTGAGTTTTCTGTCTTATTTAAGAATGTCTCTCTCTTCCCAAGGTTGATTATTCTCCTAAGTTTTTCTAAGTTTTATTATTTTGGTGGCATTTAAATCTGGAATCCTTCTGGAATGTATTTTGCATATGATATGCATTTCTTCCAGATGACCAACATATTGTGTCACTTCTGTAAATAAATTACTTTTCTTTACTAAGTTGAAATTCTACCTTTGTTGTACATTAAGTTTCCTTATATGCTGGGCTCTATTTCTGATACTTTAATTTGTTTCATTATGCCTATTTCTGAAAATAATAAAATACCTAAGAATAAACCTACTTAAGGGGGTAAAAGACCAGTACTTTGAAAACTATAAGACACTGACAAAAGAAATTGAAGATGACACAAACAAATGGAAAGATATAATGTGTTCTTGGACTGGAATAATCAATATTGTTCAAACTACCATACTACACAATGTAAGTGACAAATTCAATGAAATCCCTATCAAAATACCCATGGCATTTTGAACAGAACTAGAACAAAAAAAATTTAATTTGTATGCAAACACAAAATACCCCAAATAGCCAAAACAATCTGGAGAAAGAAAAACAGATCTGGAGGAAACACACTCTCTGACTTCAGACTGTACTACAAAGCTACAGTAATCCAGACAGTATGGTACTAGCACAAAAACAAACACATAGTTCAATGGAATAAGATAGAAAGCCCAGAAACAAATGCACACATTTACGGTCAATTTATCTATGACAAACAATGCAAGAATATACAATGAAGAAAAGACAGTCACTTCAATAAGTGGTGCAGGGAAAACTGGACAGCTACCTGTAAACGAATGAAATTTGAACATTCTCTAACATCATATAAAAAAAAGAAAAGATAAAACTCAAAATGAATTAAAGACCTAATTGTAACACTGGATAGAATAAAACTCCTAGAGGAAAATATAGGCAGAACACCCTGACATAAATCACCTCAATATTTCTTTTTGGATCCATGTCCTAGAGTAATTGAAATAAAAGTAAAAATTAACAAATCAGACCTAATCAAACTTAAAAGCTTTTGCACAACAAAAGAAACCATAAACAAAATGAAATGAAAACCTACAGAATGGGAGAAAATATTTGCAAGTGATGGGACCAACAAGGGATTAATTTACAAAGCATACAAACTGCTCATACATCTCCATATCAAAAAGCAAAAAACCCAGTCAAAAAAAGTGGGCAGAAGACCTAGATGGATATCCATTCACTTTTCGAAGGACGTTTTGGTTGCTTTCCAGTTTTGCTAATTATGAATAGAGCTGTTATAAATTTTCTTGTGCAGGTTTTTGTGGGGACATATGTTTTCAATTTTGGGGGGTGTAAATACCAAAATGTGTGATTGCTGGATCATATAGTAAGAATATATTTAGTTTCTTAAGAAACCACCAAAGAGACTTCCAAAGTGTCTGTACCATTTTGCATTACCACTGGTAATTAATGAGAAAACTTGTTCCTCCATATCTGTGGCAGCATTTGGTGTTGTCAGTATTCCAGATATTGGTCATTCTAATTCTTGTGTAGTGGTTTCTCATTGTTGTTTTCATTTGCATTTTCCTGTCAACATATGATGTGGAACACTGTTTTTCTTTATGTAGGTGAATTTAAGTCATTTACTTTACTGACATGACTGACATTTGGTCTTACTTATGAGTTCTGAGAAGATGAGGATCCAGATTTCAGTCACATCTATTATTAAGTCTGATTATACTTTATTACTTATTAGATTGGTAAACTTTAGCACATGTTCAAAATCCAAGTTTCCATTTTCCCATACATAAAACAGTGAAAATCATATTACTTCCCTCACAGGGGTAGTATGGGATGAAAATGAAACTATATTTATAAAAAATTAATAGAGCACATGCTAAAAGTACTAAAAGGTGCAATATTTGTTATTATTGTTCTTTGGAGACATAATTGATGACAACGTGTAAAAGCATGATCAGAATCCATACCTTTATGTGCTCAACAGTTGATAATGGGTGTGTATGTATTTAATCTAGTTTAGTATGTGTATATACAAATAATAACAATCAGTGTAAAACAATCTATGTATTCTAAAATGTTATGGTCTAAAGCATAATAATCTAGCATTTAAAATAAATATACCAACAATATATTGGTTTTCGGAATATAGAGAGCATATTATATATGTTTGCCAAATTTTGACTCATTTATAAACAGATTATTTTAGCCTTTACCCTCTCATATAGTTAAATTTTACTCATTTCCTTTAACTGAACATTTTATAATATTAGCAGACTTGCTATCAATTATATCTTTATTAGTAAAAGAAAATCACTGCAATCCATTAAAAACACATTAGTGCATTCATGGCTGGTCTTTGAATGCAGTTCTACCTGAATTGAGCTTAACCAAATAAACAATATTTAATAAGTGTGGTAAGATGTGGGAAGGGGATGAATTCTAACTTTTTTTAACATACTTTTTATATTAGTTGTCAATGAAGAAAAATTTCTGGAAAGCATGAAAAGCAGTTAATTTCTTATTCCTCAGCCCTCCTATGAAATTCTCTCATTAGTAGCAAGACAGTTCATTCTGACATCAAAAGGGAGATCAAAGGAAAGATCAAATGAGAAGCTTTTGATGGAGTTGGGAAAATGTCTCACCCTGTGAACACTAGTAATACCATAAGAAAAATATAATGGGCTCTGTGTTTCATTTGAAATACAAAAGGTGTTAAATCTTTGCCCCAGCTTCAGCCACTCTCTATCTAAGGATAACATGGCATCACCTGTAAGCAGCCCTGTGTCTATTAGTAGAAAATCAGTTATTGTTCATAAGCACAGTGTTTGATTCCACAGTAACATACATGAATGAGGTATCACACATGAAGAAAAGTGGGAGTTTTTCTCCTTCTAAAAATAAATCTAGGATATTTCCATTTTCAGCTTCAATATGTAAAAATCTTGGAAGTTGTCCTTAAAATAAAACAAACAATATGACAACAACAACAACAACAACAAAACTGGATAAACTGAAAAGCAATGATTTCTTGCACCCATCAAAAGACTGAATTCACAGGACAGATGACACCCTGAATTCCGGAGATGTAGGCACATCCAGATAGATACAACATCAAAGATCTACATATGTGGGGGAGTAACTGCTGAGCATAGAGCAGTATGAGATTGATAACTCCTAAGGACTAAAGTCTTAGGCAGGTATTCTCACTTTCATGGGATTTTCCTCCAGTAGCAGCAACACGTTCCCCCTTTAAGGATCTGAGAAACATCCCTGCATTGCTCTGGTGAAGAGAGGGGAAATATAACCTTTGTGAAATAAAACTAGAGCCTTCAGCATTTAAAACCAAAAGATCTATTATCCAGAGGAAAGGACTTTGACAGAGTGCAATTCTAAAATCATATCCAACTGGAAGAAGGGAATAACTCCCATTCTAGTTTCCTCCAGTCTTCTTGTGACTCCTAAGGGGAAAAGCAAAACAACACAAAACAAAAAACATACTCAAGAGGAATCAGGACCACAAAAAAAAAAAAAAAAAAGACTGCCAATGCTGTGGCCAGGTAAGGAAGTAATGAGGGTTAGGGAGAAGTATAAACAAAGGGAAACATTTGAGAAGGTCACAGCACTGAGACTGGTCCACTAAAATGGGGATATTTAATTGGAAGTTTAGAGAATGCTCTCTCTCTCACACATCTTATTACAACATCAAAAGACTTCCAGGATAACAGCTATGGATTACAACTGAAGGGGCTGCAAGGCACAGATTCTAGAAGGATACCAAAAAACAAACAAACAAACAAATAAACAAAACAGAGAGAGACAGGAACTGAAAGACTCTGCTACCTGTAGCTAAAGCAAAATCACAGCACAATTTTTACCCAGATTAACATAAATCTCCACACTAAAGCCCTATTTACCTGCACTTTTTATTACTCAGTTCAACATGTCAAGCTTTCAAAAAAAAATTACAAGGCATACAAAGAGAGAAAACAATCATCAGATTCAGTCTGAGATTTGACAGAAGTGTTGTAATTATAGATAGGGATTTTAAATGAACTATGATATACATTAAAGGCTGTAATGGGAAAATTAGACAATATGCTATAACAGATGGGTAAAGTAAACTGAGAGATGGAAACTAAGAAAGTGTCAAAAGGAAATTCTAGAAATCAAAAGCATAATATCATAAATGAAGAATGTCTTCAACAGGCTCATGAAAAATACTTCCATAAAAAAATAGTTCAGGCTTCCTTGGTGGTGCAGTGGTTGAGAGTCCACCTGCTGATTCAGGGGACATGGTGTGCCCTAGTCCAGGAGGACACCACATGCCACAGAGTGGCTGGTCCCGTGAGCCATGGCTGCTGAGCCTGCGCATCCAGAGTCTGTGCTCCACAGCGGGAGAGGCCACAACAGTGAGAAGCCTGCGTAACACACACACACACACACACACACACACACACACACACACACAATTTCAATAGAAACTCCTCAAACTCTAATGCAAAGGTTTTTTACTTTTTTTCCCCTAAATTTAAGAGAAAAATAACCAAGAACAGTGGGATAGTATGAAATGGTGTAGCAAACACCTAATTTGAATGTCAGATACAAAAGAAAGAGAAAACCACAAGGAAGAAATATTTTAATAATAATGTCTGGGAACTACCCACAATTATTAACAGACATCAAACCACAGATTCAAGAAGCCCAGAAAAAACCAAGAACCATAAATTCCCAAAAACAAAACATCAAGACATATCATATTCAAACTGTAGAAAATAATGCATAAACATGAAATCTTAAAGAAAGTCGCCTTAGAGGGGAAAAAAAAAAAGCATGCCTATCCAGGAACAAGAACAAAAATTATAGTAGACTTATTGTTATCAAAACCTCTACAAAGAAAAAGAAAGTGAAGTTAAACCTTAAACTACTGAAAGACAAAAAAAAAAAAAAAAAGAAAGAGAGAGAGTGAGAGAAAGAAAATACCAACATAAAATTCTAAATTCAGTAATATCATCCTTCATAAATTAAGAAGTAAAAAATATTTTAACAGAAAAAACTGAAGTAAAACATTTCTCTTACACAATCAAGAAATGTTAATTTTTTTTCTTCAGGAAAAAGCACAATGAAATAGATAAAAAATGTGTGACTACATATGGAAAGAATGTTAGTGAAGGAGTAAATTAAAGTAAAATAAAATGTTTTATTTCTCTTATTCTTAATCTGAAATATAATTGTCTACTTTCATATTAATAGCTATTTATAGTGTGATAATATAAAAATAAGGGAAACAAATGATAGCAATGTCACAGGCACAAGAAAGAGGACTGGGAATATTTTGCTATAAAGAACCTATACTACATGTGAAGCTATGTCATACTATTTGAAGGTAAAATTATATAATTTACCATATATATTTTGAACATAAGAATAAATAGCTGCTAATTTTCAACACTGTAGATGGGGAAAAATGGAAATATAAAATGTACAGTTAAAAGCAGAGGTGCCCCCCTCAAAAAAAAAATAAATAAAAGAGTGGGAAAAAGAAACCAACAACAAATGCAATGAATAGAAAACAGTTACAAAGGGGATAAATATTAATCCAGATATGACAATAATCATTTTCAATGTGAATGGTCAAAATACACCAAATAACAACAGAGATTGTCAGAATGAATTAAAATTAAAAGAAAAGAGTCAATTTTACATTGTGTATAACAAAAGCACTTTATAAGGGCTCAAACAGATTAAATGAAAACAGATGGAGAGTGATGTACCTTGCTAACACTATTCAGAAGAAAGCTGGGGTTTCAGCTTTTTAATTTCAAAAAAGAAAAACACACTTCAGAACAGGAAAGATAATCAGAGATAAGGACAGGTAATATCAATTATCAAGAAGACATAACAATCCTAAATGTGTATGCACCTAATAATATAATGTGAAAAAGTATGAGAACAGCATTGCACTAATACTTAAATAATATAAAGGCGAAAAGGACATCACAAGAAAGGAAACTACACATCATAATTTTTCATTAACATAGAAACCAAAATCCATACCAAATTGAATCCAGCAATATATACAAAGAATAGTATGTTACAGCTAAGTGGATTTCATTTCAAGAAATAATGTTGGAGGAGCTTCAAGATGGCAGAAGTGTAAGATACGGAGATCAACTTCCTCCCCAGAAATACATCATAAATACATCTACATGTGGAACAACGCTTACAGAACACATACTTAACACTGGTAGAAGACTTCAGACCTCCCAAAAGGCAAGAAAGTCCCCACGTACCTGGGTAAGGTAAAAGAAAGAAGAAAAAACAGAAACAAAGACTAGGGACGGGAGGGAGGGAGCTGTGAAGGAGGAAAGGTTTCCACACACTAGGAAGCTCGTTCGAGGGTGAGGACTGTGGGTGTAGGGTGGGGGAAGCTTCAGAGCCATGGAGGAGAGTGCAGCACTGTGGTGTCGAGGGCAAAACAGAGAGATCCCTGCACAGAGGATGGGTGCCGACCAGCACTCACCAGCCTGAGAGGCTTGTCTACTCACCCACTGGGGTGGGAGGGGACAGGGAGCTGAGGCTCCAGCTTCGGTCAGATCCCAGGGAGAGGACTGGGGTTGGCTGCATGAACACAGCCTGAAGGAGGCTAGTGCTCCACAGCTAGCCGGGAGGGAATCTGGGAAAAAATATGGAGCTGCTGAAGAGACAAGAGACTTTTTCTTGCCTCTTTGTTTCCTGGTGTGCAAAGGAGAGGGGATAAAGTCTGCCGCTTAAAGGAGCTCCAGAGACAGGTGTGAGCTGTGGCTATCAGAGTGGACCCTAGAGATGGGCATGAAATGCTAAGGCTGTTGCTGCAGCCACTGAGAAGCCTGTGAGCAAACACAGGTCTCTATCCACACCTCCCCTCCAGGGAACCTGTGCAGCCCACCACTGCCAGGGTCTCATGATCCAGGGACAACTTCCCCGGGAGAACGCACAGCACACCTCAGACTGGTGCAACATCATACTAGTCTCTGCCACTGCAGGCTTCCCCACATCTGTACCCCTCCCTCCATCTGGTCTGACTGAGCCAGAGCCCCTGAATCAGCTGATCTTTTAACCCGTCCTGTCTGAGTGAAGAACAGATGCCCTCAGGTGACCTACACACAGAGGGGGGTCAAAATCTAAACCTGAATCCCAGGAACTGTGCGAACAAAGAAGAGAAAAGGAAATGTCTCCCGTCAGCCTCAGGAGCAGTGGATTAAATCTCTACAATCAACTTGATGTACCGTGCATCTGTGGAATACCTGAACAGACAATGAATCATCCCAAATTGAGGAGGTGGACATTTGGAGCAATGATATATATATATACATATATATATATATATATATATATATATATATATATATATATATATATATATATATATATATACATACATACATACATACATATATATATATATATATATATATATATATATATTTCCCCTTTTTCTCTTTTTCTGAATGTGTATGTGTATGCTTCTGTGTGATTTTATAGGTTTTTTTTTTATATAGATTTTATACGTATAGGTTTGTTTTTACCATTTGTCCTAGGGTTGGGTCTGTCTTTTTTTCTTTATTATTACATAATTTTTTTTCTTAATAATTATTTCTTAATTTTTAATTTAATAACTTTATTTTATTTTATTTTATCTTCTTTTTTTTTTCTCCCTTTAAATCTAAGCCGTGTGGAGGAGAGGCCCTTGGTTCTCCAGCCAGGCATCAGGGCAGTGCCACTGAGGTGGGAGAGCCAAGTTCTGGACACTGGTCGGCCACAAGAGAAGTCCCAGCTCCACATAATATCAAAAGGTGAAAATCTCCCAGAGCTCTCCATCTCACCACCAAGACCTAGCTTCACTCAATGGCCAGGAAGATACAGTGCAGGACACCCTGTACTAAACAACTAGCAAGACAGGAACAGAACCCCATCCATTAGTACAGAGGATGCCTAAAATCATAATAACGCCACAGACAGCCCAAAACACACCACCATACGTTGACCTTCCCACCAGAAAGACAAGATCCAGTCTCATCCACCAGAACACAGGCAGTAGTCCCCTTCACCAGGAAGCCTACACAACACACTGAGCCAACATTAGCCACTGGGGACAGATACCAAAAACAACAGAATCTACGAACGTGCAGGCTGCAAAAAGGAGACCTCAAACACAGTAAGTTAAGCAAAATGAGAAGACAGAGAAACACACAGCAGATGAAGGAGCAAGACAAAATCCCACGAGACCTAACAAATGAAGAGAAAAAAGACAGTCTACGTGAAAAACTATTCAGAATAATGATAGTAAAGATGATCCAAAATCTTGGAACTAGAATGTAGAAAATACAAGAAAAGTTTAACAAGGACCTAGAAGAACTAAAGAGTAAACAAACACTGATGAAGAACAGAATAAATGAAATTTAAAATTCCCTAGAAGGGATCAGTAGCAGAATAACTGAGGCAGAAGAATGGATACATGACCTGGAAGATAAAATAGTGGAAAAAATTACTGCAGAGCAGAATAAAGAAAAAAGAATGAAAAGGATTCAGGATAGTCTCAGAAACCTCTGGGACAACATTAAATGCAACAACATTCGAATTATAGGGTTCCCAGAAGAAGAAGAGAAAAAGAAAGGGACTGAGAAAATATTTGAAAAGATTAAAGTTGAAAACATTCCTAATATGGGAAAGGAAATAGTTAATCAAGTCCAGGAAGCACAAAGAGTCCCATACAGTAAAGTCTAAGGATAAACACACCAAGTCATATATTAATCAAACTATCAAAAATTAAATACAAACAACAAATATTAAAAGAGGTGAGGGAAAAACAAATATAACACATAAGGCATTCCCCATATGGTTAAGAGCTGATCTTTCAGCAGAAACTCTGCAAGCCAGAAGGGAGTGGCAGGACATATTTAAAGTGATGAAGGAGAAAAACCTACAACCAACATTTCTCCAACCAGCACGGATTTCATTCAGATTTGACAGATAAATTAAAAGCTTTACAGACAAGCAAAAGATAAGAGAATTCAGCACCAGCAAACCAGCTTTAAACAAATGCTAAAGGAACGTCTCTAGGCAGGAAACACAAAAGAAGGAAAAGACCTACAAACACAACCAAAAAAACAATTAAAAAAATGATAATAGGAACATACATATCAATAATTACCTTAAATGTAAACAGATTAAATGCTCCAATGAAAAGACACAGACTGGCTGAATGGATACAAAACAAGACTCATATATATGCTATCTACAAGAGACACACTTCAGACCTAGGGACACATACAGACTGAAAGTGAGGGGATTTAAAAAGATATTCCATACAAATGGAAATCAAAAGAAAGCTGTAGTAACAATTATCATATCAGAAAAAAATAGACTTTAACACAAAGACTATTACAAGAGACAAAGAAGGACACTACATAATGATCAAGGGATCTACCCAAGAAGATATAGTAATTGCAAATATTTATGCACCCAACGTAGGAGCACCTCAACACATAAGACAAATACTAACAGCCACAAAAGGGGAAATCAACACCAACCCAATTATAGTAGGGGACTTTAACACCCCACTGTCTCCAATGGACACATCATCTAAAATGAAAATAAATAAGGAAACACAAGCTTTAAATGATGCATTAAACAAGATGGACTTAATTGATATTTATAGGACATTCCATCCAAAAACAAGAGAATACACATTCTTCCCAAATGCTCATGGAACATTCTCCAGGATAGATCATAACTTGGGTCACAAATCAAGCCTTGGTAAATTTAAGAAAATTGAAATCGTATCAAGTATCTTTTCCAACCCCAACGCTATGAGACTACATATCAATTACAGGAAAAAATCTGTAAAATATACAAACACATGGAGGCTAAACAATACACTTCTTAATAACCAAGAGATCACCAAAGAAATCAAAGAGGAAATCAAAAAATACCTAGAAACAAATGACCATGAAAACACGATGAACCAAAACCTATGGGATGCAGCAAAAGAAGTTCTAAGAGGGAAGTTTATAGCAATGCAATTCTACCTCAAGAAACAAGAAACAAGAATCATCTCAAATAGACTACCTAGTCTTACACCTAAAGTAATTAGAGAAAGAAGAACAAAAGAAACCAAAGTTAAAAAAGGAAAGAAATCATAAAGATCATATCAGAAATAAAGGAAAAAGAAATGAAGGAAATGATAACAAAGATCACTAAAACTAAAAGCTGATCCATTGAGAAGCTAAACAAAATTGATAAACCATTAGCCAGACACATAAAAAAAAAAGAGAGAGAGAGGACTCAAATAAATAGAATTAGAAATGAAAAAGGAGAAGTAACAAATGCTGCTGCATAAATACAAAGGATCACGAGAGATTACTACAAGCAACTCTATGCCAATAAAATGGACAACCTAGAAGAAATGGACAAATTCTTAGAAAAGCACAACCTTCCGAGACTGAACTAGGAAGAAATAGAAAATATGAACAGACCAATCCCAAGCACTGAAATTGAGACTGAGATTAAAATCTTCCAACAAACAAAAGCCCAGGGCCAGATGGCTTCACAGGCCAATTCTATCAAACATTTAGGGAAGACCTAACACCTATCCTTCTCAAACTCTTCCAAAATATAGCAGAGGGAGAAATACTCCCAAACTCATTTGACGAGGCCTCCAGCACACTGATACCAAAACCAGACAAAGATGTCACAAAGAAAGAAAACAACAGGCCAATATCACTGATGAACATAGATGCAAAAATCCTCAACAAAATACTAGCAAACAGAATCCAACAGCACATTAAAAGGATCATACACTATGATCCAGTGGTGTTTATCTCAGGAATGTAAGGATTCTTCAATATACACAAATCAATCAACGTGATACACCATATTAGCAAATTGAAGGAAAAAATATATGATCATCTCAATAGATGCAGATAAAACTTTTGACAAAAGTCAAAACACTTTTATGATAAAACTCTCAAGAAAGGAGGCATACAGGGAATTTTCCTCAACATAATAAAGGCCATATATGACAAACGACAGCCCACGACGTCCTCAATGGTGAAAAACTGAAACCATTTCCACTAAGATCAGGAATAAGACAAGGTTGCCCACTCTCATCACTATTATTCCACATAGTTTTGGAAGTTTTAGATGCAGCAATCAGAGAAGAAAAGGAAATAAAATGAATCCATATAGGAAAAGAAGAAGTAAAGCTGTCACTGTTTGCAAATGACATGATACTCTACATAGAAAATCCTAAAGATGCTACCAGAAAACTACTAGAGCTAATCAATGAATTTGGTAAAGTAGCAGGATACAAAATTAATGCACAGAAATCTCTTGCCTTCCTAATCACTAATGATGAAAAACCTGAAGGTGAAATTAAGAAAACACTCCCATTTACCACTGCAACAAAAATAATAAAATATCTAGGAATAAACCTACCTAAAGAGACAAAAGACCTGTATGCAGAAAGTTATAAGACACTGATGAAAGAAATTAAAGATGATACAAATAGATGGAGAGATATACCATGTTCTTGGATTGGAAGAATCAACATTGTGAAAATGACTGTACTACCCATAGCAATCTACATATTCAATGCAATCCCTATCAAACTACCAATGACAGTTTTCACAGAACTACAACAAAAAATTTCACAATTTGTATGGAAACACAAAAGACCCTGAATAGCCACAGCGCTCTTGAGAAAATAAAATGGAGCTGTTGGAATCATGCTCCCTGACTACAGACTATACTACAAATCAAAAGTAATCCAGACAGTATGGTGCTGACCCAGAAAGAGAAATATAGTTCAATGGAACAGGGTAGAAAGCCAAAAGATAAACCAATGCACATATGGTCACCTTATCTTTGATAAAGGAGGCAAGAATATACAGTGGAGAAAAGACAGCCTCTTCAATAATGGTGCTAGGAAAACTGGACAGCTACATGTAAAAGAATGAAGTTAGAACACTCACTAACACCATACAAAAAAAATAAACTCAAAATGGATTAAAGACCTAAATCTAAGGACAGAGATCATCAAACCCTCAGAGGAAAACATAGGCAGAACACTCTATGACATAAATCACAGACAGATCCTTTTAGACCCTTGTCCTAGAGAAATGGAAATAAAAACAAAAATAAACAAATGGGACCTAATGAAACTTAAAAGCTTTTGCACAGCAAAGGAAGCCATAAACAAGACAAAAAGACAACCCTCAGAATGGGAGAAAATATTTCCAAAGAAGGAACTAACAAAAGGTTAATCTCCAAAACATACAAGCAACTCATGCAGCTCAATATAAAAAAAAAACTACCCAATCTAAAAATCGGCCAAAGGCTTAAATAGACATTTCTCCAAAGAAGATATACATATTGCCAAAAGACACATGAAAGAATGCTCAACATCATTAATCATTAGAGAAATGCAAATCAAAACTGCAATGAGATACCATATCACACCGGTCAGAATGGCCATCATCAAAATATCAACAAACAATAAATGCTGGAGAGGGTGTGGAGAAAACGGAACACTCCTGCTTACACTCCTTACATTACTCCAACACTGTTGGTGGTAATGTAAATTGATACAGCCCCTATGGAGAACAGTATGGAGGTTCCTTTAAAAACTAAAAATAGAACTCCCCTACAACCCAGCAATCTCACTACTGGGCATATAGCCTGAGAAAACCATAATTCAAATAGAGTCATGTACCAAAATATTCATTGCAGCTCTATTTACAATAGCCAGGACATGGAAGCCACCTAAATGTCCATCAACAGAGGAATGAATAAAGAAGATGTGGTCCATAAATACAATGGATTATTATTCAGCCATAAAAAAAGAGCAAAATAATGCCATTGCAGCAACATGATGGACTTAGAGATTGTCATACTGAATGAAGTAAGTCAGAAAGAGAAAAACAAAAACTGTATGCTAACACTTATATATAGAATCTTAAAAAAAAAAAAAAAAGAAAAAAAAAGAAAATGTTCCGAAGTACCAGGGGCAAGACAGGAATAAAGATGCAGACCTACTAGACAATGGGCTTGAGGAAGCACAGAGGGGGAAGGGTAAGTTGGGACAAAGTGTGAGAGTGGCATGGACATATATGAACTACCAAACGTAAAATAGATAGCTAGTGGGAAGCAGCCACATAGCACAGGGAGATCAACTCAGTGCTTTTTGACCACCTAGAGGGGTGGGATAGGGAGGGTAAGAGGGAGGGAGATGCAAGAGGGAAGAGATATGGGGACATATGTATATGTATAACTGATTCACTTTGTTATAAAGAAGAAACTAACACACCACTGTAAAGCAGTTTTACTTCAATAAAAATTTAAAAAAAATGAAACAATGTTGGCTCAACAGTAGTTAATGTAATTCATCATTTCAGGAGAATAAATACAGAAAAATATGATCATATCAATAGCTGCAGAAAAGCAGTTGACAAAATTCAATACCCCTGCATGATAAAACCTTGCAAAATTAGAATTAGAAGAGAATTCCCTTAACCTAATAAAGTGAGCTTATGAAAACCTGTGCCTAACATTGTACTTACTGGTGAGAGATTGAATTCTTTTTCTGCAACATCAGCAACAATGCAAGTATGTCCTCTCTCATAGCTTCTATTCAGCATCACACTGGAAACCCTAGCTAGTGCATAAAGACAAGGAAAATACATAAAATGTATACAAATTGGAAATTAAAGAAATAGAATTGGCTTTATTCATTATCACAGGACTAACTATATTGAAATACCCTGAAAATCTAAAACAAAAAGAATCTCCTTAAGTGTGGGCTGTACATAGTGAATTCCTTCCAAATAGTACAATATTGAAATGGGAGGGCTAACTTTAGAGTGGAGAAACATGACAAACTGTACCTTAGCCAGGAGCTCAAGGTCAGCATCAACAGTGATAAGTCATGTTGATAGCATGCACCTTTAATAATATATGAGGAAAATGACATTTTATCTCTATGATCTTCCTCCCCTAAACATATAACCTTAGTTTAATCTGACAAAAACATCAGACAAACAACCAACCATGAGCATTATATTGTAGAAAGCACCTGACCAATTTTCTTTAAAACTGTCAAAGTCATCAGAAACAAGAAAAGTCTCAGAAATTGTCACAGTCTATAGGAGCCTAAGAAGACATGATGACTATAATGTGGTATCTTGAATGAAATATTGAAATAGATAAATGACAACATAAAATCTAAGGGAATCTGAATAAAGTATGTAGTTTAGTTAATAATGTCTCAATATTGGTTCAATATTTGTGACAAATGTACCATACTAATGTAAGATTCTATTATTTGGCACAATTAAGATTGAAGTATAAGGGATTTTTCCATAATATCTTACCAACTTTTCTGTACATCTAAAATAAGTCTAAAATTAAAAGTTTATTAAGCAATTTCAAATGAAAAAAAAAAACTAAAGAAGACTATTTTTCTACAAAACCCACAGGAAAACAAATGACCTACAAGAATACTTGGATTATCTGAGGCTCTGTTTAATCGTTTATTCTAATGGCATTTATGAATAAATAGTATGATCCAGGAAATGTATAAAATTTCTTGGGATGTAACGTTAAAAATCACATAATCCCTTTCCTTAGGGAAATAAAATCTAGTCGGGGCACAAAAAAATAAGAATATAAGATCGTCTATCTTATCTTTGAAGTGTGAGGAAGTATTTCCAGAGGAAAAAACTTCTGTGTTGATGTTTACCTAGTATGCAAGAGTTAACCAAGGTAAAGGGTGAAATAGTTGTGATCCAAGGACCTCAGTGAGAGGACTGTCCAAACTAAGGACATGACACACTTATTAACATTCTACATACTGTCCCCTTCCATTTCATTGAAGTTTTCTGTTTCTGGATCTAAAAGTATCTGAGGTTACCTAGCAACCTTTGTCTCTTCCCTCCTCCTCTTTCTGAATTTGTCTTCCTTGTCTTTCTCATCTTTTCTTTGTTTCCTTCCCTGTTCTATTCAGATTCTTCCTCATCTTCTCCTTCTTCTCCCCAGCCTCCTCCTTTTTTCTTCATTCTTCTGTTTCTTAATGTTCTTTGTTCTTAGGACCCACCTGAAGAAAACCCAGAATTTCACCGATTGTTATTTTTGTCAGCACCTTCAATTGGATTAGAGAGAAGCATTTTGACCTGCACTGGTCTCCTACTAAACCAGCCTCAGTCTTTCCTCTCGCTGAGTATGAGGACGAATACAAAGCACTACAGACTACAAGAACACAAATATGAATAGAAGGGTAAAGTGACATGTAAAATAAGACTCATCTTAAAGAGAGCAAACATGGTTATAAAAATATTTTGTTCTTAATTGAGCTATTTATTCTACCCTTGCCACTCCATTAAGGAGTTGCATAATGAAATTTCACTGCCGCCTTTTTATAATTGCAGTTATCCTTCCTGTGCCTAAACTACTCCCTTGCTGTAAATTAGACATTTTTGGAAGATGTTTTACTCATTCTCCAGATTCCTATTTAGCACACTGGTGGTCATCACACTATCTTCAAAAACAATTCTTTAATCAGAGCATAATACAATTTATTACTTCCTTATATTAAATAAGCTGATACCCTGATGATCATTATGATTCAAAAACAACTTCCAAAAGCTTCTTAATTTACAGCAGTGTCTAGTTAAAGCTCTGGGAGAATCTGGTTCTTCAGCATTTTTGTGTTACATGTTCAGTGAAAGATGGATCTCCCTATGTGTTATTTACACTAGAAAATGATTTGTTCATTAACCACAGAGATGTGCAGAAATATCATTATTTGTTCCGAGAACGGTTTGGGTCTCTGAGAGAACACACTTTTCATGTTTATTGCACAGTTTCACCTTCTGGATAATTTAATATTCAAGCAGTGTAAGCCTAAATAGCTCAGCACAGCTGGTGTGGTGTCTTGTTATTTCTCTTTTCCTCTTATCTGTGGAATTTTAATAATTGGGAGCCTAAAAACGGTATGGTAAATAAATGAAATTATTCAAGGAATTCACATATCTGGCATATAGTCCATGAGAAGCTTAAATCAATTTTCTTAAAATGTCAGCCATGATGTATATCTAAATGCAGTGCTGGAATTTAGTCAGATTCATTGCTTATTGGTTGCCTCTGCAATTATGAAATATGAAAGTTGGTAGGTTTCTTTAGTGTCTTTCTTTTCAGTTGAATGTCCCTGGCAAGTTCTGAATGTTTTTCTATTTAATCATAAAAATAATATTCTCTCTTTCTTTTAAAGAAATACACCTTTTGAAAAAAATTTTACTCTTTTGGGTGGAGAAAACAGCAAGTTACATCAAATTGCACCATTCTATCTTAACATCTGAGCCTGAGGAATATGCTTTTTCATATTTGATTAAATTAAATGCAATGTCTATGCAGCTTCAGATTCCAAAGATGAATGTCAGAACATAAGCTTTCCTTGTATTAATGCTGTACAGTGACTTGTTTAGATTGCTATTCTCTTTTTAATCCAGCTGTTTATTTGTGTGATAAAGAATTAAACCTTTCAGATTTATCCACACCGATTTGTCTATAAAAAATATTGAATACATTGTGGAAAATGGAAAGATATTTTACTGAATAAATCTCATTCAAGGCTAAGACTGGATATTTCTAGCCACTGCTTTCTAATTCTAAAATAAAGATGTCTATTAGAATATAGTTTCCAAAAACTACATGTTTATATTAAATTGCTTAAATTTGACCCTTGAGAATTTTCTCCTTGAGCTGTATCTGAAAACTAGGACATAGTTCATTTTTGTTGTCTACAGCAATAGTATTTCTTTGGATAATTGTTATTTGGGGTCATTTTAATTTAAATTTTAGATAAGCAAATTAGCATAATTTTGAAGATGTGTTGAGAGTCCGCCTGCTGATGCAGGGGACACGGGTTTATGCCCTGGTCCAGGAAGATCCCACATGCCGCAGAGCAGCTGGGCCCGTGAGCCATGGCTACTGAGCCTGTGCGTGTGGAGCCTGTGCTCCACAACGGGAGAAGCCACAACAGTGAGAGGCCTGCATACCACACACACAAAAAAAAGTTTTTCTATTTCTTTAATTTTGTATCTATATGAGATGGCTGTTCACTAAATTTATTGTGATAATCATTTCATGAAGTATGTGAGTCAAATCATTATGCTGTACACCTTAAACTTATACAGTGCTATATGACAATTATATCTCAATAAAACTGGAAGAAAAAATTAAAAGAAAATCTGTAGTTGCCAAAGCATGATGAAAGGGTGGTCACCATTTAGAAAGATGATATATGCACATAGTATTTTAAAGAATACGACATTTTAAGATAATATTCTCTATCACAAAAAAATAGATTAATCATCCTTTTGTTACACTTGCTTTATTTACCCCATCCCCCCTTATATTTGCTAAAACACTTTAAACCTTCATGTCATCTTAGTCCTAGATACTTAAATATACATTAATGAAACATATGGGTGTTTTCTTCTTCACTATAATTATTAATAAAATTAACAGTACATTTTGAATTATCTAATATCCAATCCATATTCAAAAAACTACATCGTTGGGAAAATGTCTTCTTACAATTTTTTTGTAGAAATCAGGTCCAAAACAATGTCAATATTGCAAGTTGCTATTATTTTTCAAATCCTTTTTCATCCCCAGCTACTCTTTATTCTATCCCATTATCTTCTTAAAGAGACTGGGCTTATGGTAGAAAAGCCTAGCTCTGGGATTAGTCTGCTGGTGTCCTTGAAATGTCATTTCACTTGATTTGTTTCTCTATCTCTGTAATTATAGACGATTTAAAATCATCTCTAAAAACAAGAATAGATTCATGTTCAAGCTTTTCTTTTTTCTTTTTTTTTTTTTTACAGGAATCCTTCAAGCTGGTGCTTCCTATTGCAACACCTCAGGAGCCCTAAATGTCTGGTTATCCCACTGTCAGGGCTACTAAGACTGGTCAGTGAGTCAGGGAGTGACTGATCTCTACTTTGTAAAGCCCCACACTAAATTTTTTTCCAAGGGTTTGCCTTAGAATTTATCTTTACCTAAATAAAATATTTCTTTTAAACTGAGATGTTTATTTCTCACAAACCAATACTCCAAACAGCTTGCAAAATCTCTGCATTAAGCACTAGTCAAGATTTCCCATTTCTCGACTATTTGAGATAACATTCTTATTGTTAACACAGATCCTCACCATGCGTTTCTTTCATCAAATAATCAGACATGCATACATCTGATATATGGCAGGGACAGGGCAATTTCAAATCTTTAAAATATGATAATGTTTATGACCCTCTCCAAACATAGACTTAATATATTCTTAGATATCCCGTCCAGAATGTTCACATGCCATCTTATTATCTGCAAATTGCAATCTCACAAACTGGACCATAGACAAGACTATACTGGCACTAACTATTTTGACACATTTTTATAACCCTATGGAGAAATCTGTAAGTAATAATAAATATTGACATTTCCTTTGCCTTTGATTCTCTGTATAGCAATAATTTATCAGCTAAGTCACCTGATATAAACAGACACTCACCAGTGCTTTCAAATATCTTGCATCTCAATACACAGTAAAATTGGGAGTAATGATTAACTCATTCTTTAGTTGATTTAATTAGTATCACTGTATTTAGTGTACCAGGAACTGGAAATACAGTGATGAAGAAGGCAGGGTCATTTTCCTATATTCAATGGAAGTGATTGTTTGGCAAGTAAAAAGGCAATTTAATATAAATGTGATAAGCACTATAATAGGGGCAAGAGTCATCTGTATTATAACACCTAAAAGAAACACTTTACCTGACTTTAGGAGATCATGAGTAGTTTTCCTAAAAAAGTATTGTCTAAGCTAACTGTTGAATTAATTAACAAGTTGAAGGTGTTAGGGGTTGTGTTTCAGGAAGAGAGAGTTGCAAATACAAATACATGATAGAAAGTAAGGCATTGTGCTTTAGGAAACAGAAAACAGTTTGTTTAGTCTTGCTGAACCCTGAATAAGAAAATGGGGTACAATGAGAGATGAGACTGAATGGGTTGAGTTAGTTATTATACTTTTATGTGGCAATGTGACACATTAAAACATCTTAAGCATTAGTCTAATTTTTACTTGAGGAAAATATACACTATTTAGTAGGTGAAGAATCAGTACAATTAGGAGCTAAAACTTATCTTAGTTGACAACTAGCTGTATTAGGTAAGTACTGCCAAAAAGTAGGTCTATAGATTAAATCTTTTCAAACAAAATAAATTTAGCTAATTATTTTTTTAAATAATGCTATATAGTGAATTAGGACATTCAATCAACTAGGCATATATTTTGTGTTGATGTCACTTGGAGAGTATATAAAATCACTACATAGATCAAAGTTAAAGTGTGTTGCACTATGGTAACTTACTAATAGGAAATAGGATAGATGAAAAACATGTTTGTATACATCAGTTTAATGTCCAAGTACTCCAAACTGTAGGCTTGTATTAAATAAGAAAAGACTGGAACTACATACCTGAGTTTTCTTATTTTGAAAAGAGAAGAATTAATTTTGCTGAATTTACCTAAAACCTGATGCACTTGGCACTAAGGAATAGGCATTTTCAAGAATAGTTCTAGATGACTCATTGCTATATTTATTGGAAGAAATTTTATGAGGACATTGTTCAGACATTCATACAATATTTAGCTTCAGTAAAAGCCCAAGGAGAAATGTCTTTCTCATCTTGTTGCCAGGAGTCACTTGGCTTATACTGAGTAATTAAGCTGATTCTAGAAGTCCTGTGAATGCTGATATGCCTCCTTTCTTACATTTTTACTGTTAGAAATTTTACAGACAATGTTTTTTGTTTCAATCCTAAACATAATAGGAGAGTCTTACAAAATTATTTTTGTCTTTTAACTTCATTCTTGACTTCATTTTCTATTTCTTACTTTTTTTTTGCCTTTTTCATGCTTTGCCTTTCCTCATGTTTTCAGTTCTTATTTATTTTCATGTGTGTATGTGTGTGTGTGTGTGTGTGTATGGCCTTAATTTTTCCTAGAAGAAGGCAGAGTTTTATAAATAAATGCAAAATTAATAAATTTTAAATGATTAAGAATTGTGATGCAGTCATTTTTCATGTAACATGGGTTTTTATAACATACTGAAAAATATTAAGTACTTATTATTTTTGAGGTAGTTTCCAGATATTGGGGAACTGACAGTGAACAAGAAAGACACAAAAAATAATAAAAAGGTGACAGCAATTGGAGTTAATATCAGAAGAAATAAAATAAACTTTGTAGGAACAACTATATATATGTGGTTTTGTTTTAATTTTTGTCATGATGGATGCCAACTTGACAGAAATAGATACATATGTCTCTGTTACGGGACCTAAAGAAATTAAAATGCTGTGAAAGGAAAAGCTGTTACTTTGTGCAAAAATCCATTATTAACCAACAAACATGTGTTGAAAACTATTTAGTTTTATAAATAATAATTATGCTCATATTAAAGGAATTACTAAATATGAAATAACATTATTATGAGTATGAAGGTCTCTAGCTCTTGGTCTTTTCTTGGTTTACTTATTGAAACATTTTAAACACAATTTTGATACAGTGCTACTTATTAGGAATGCAACCACCATATCACATGGTGAAAGAAAAATCTATGAAATACAGTGCCACCTTGGGGGAATGGCTACTCAGTATAAATATACCTATTGAGAAGGTAAATGACTAAAATATTCAACTTGCCTTTTTAATTCAATAATTATCAAATCATCACCCCATTATGTTAGGTATACTTGGGTAATTTTTCATGTTAATTTAAAAATAATTTTTGGAATAATTTTAGATTTATTGAAAAGTTGCAAAGATAGTATGGGGAAATTTCATGTATCTGTCATTCAGTTTCCTTTAATGTTAACATCTTACATAATCATAGTACATTGCCAAAATTAAGAAATTAACATTGGTATGTTAACTGAACTACAGACATTATTCAGATTTCCATTAATATCCTTTGTCTGTTCCAGTAACCAATCACATTCCACATAGACTTGAACCCTTTTGAGGAAGTAGAGTGAGCATTTGAGAGAATGGAATTCATATCAGACAAACCTGGAGTTCAAGTCCTGGTCATGGTGTCCATAATCTATACTTTTGGACAAGTAGATTAAGTACACTGAAATATGTCTTCTTCATTTGCAAAACGAATTAATATAGTTTGTAACTGTATCAATGATAAATGTCAACAATTTATACACTGCCTGATATGACACAAAAGCTCTCAATAGATGTTCAATCCCTACTGGGGTTTTACGTTTTCTTTTCCCAAACTATTGATTTTTAGCTCTTAGCTTCCTAAAGAGATTCCCAGCTCCCACAAAAGTTTAAATTCTGGCATCATGTGCTAAGATGCAGAATGATGTTGTTAAGATGTTGGAGGTCTGTGCAGCTTTGGCTGCAGTGGTCTGTGAAAATATTCACAATAGTGACATGGTAAATTGAGCAAAGCTTTTCAACTGTGCTATGGAGGTTTTAATTGGTACTGTCTATTTTTATATGGGATGACATTCAGTGGACATGGAAGGATTACAAGTAAAATAGTCAAAGTAAGCCCACTGCATACTCTTATTTTGTTGTATAAAATTAGCAGTGCATGGTCCTGACCTATAAGAGTGATTTTCTTTGTGATTTGAAATGAAATTCATAATTAAGGAATTTGTTCCCTGTCTCTTTTTTAAAATTTTATTTGTGTAATTTATTTATTTTTGACCGCTTTGAGTTTTTGTTGCTGTGTGCGGGCTTTCTCTAGTTGTGGCGAGTGGAGACTACTCTTGGTTGTGGTGAGTGGATACTACTCTTGGTTGTGGTGTGAGGGTTTCTCATTGTGGTGGCTTCTCTTGTTGCGTACTGTGGGCTGTAAGCACGTGGGCTTAAGTAGTTGTGGCACACGGCCTCAGTAGTTCTGGTTCACGGGATCTAAAGCACACGCTCAGTACTTGTGGCACACAGTTTGTTGCTCCGCAGCATGCGGGATCTCCCCAGACCAGGGTTGAACCCCTGTTCCCTGCATTGGCAGGAGGATTCTTAACCACTGTGCCACTGGGAAGTTCCAGTTCTCTGTTCAATGTGTACTATACTACTTAGTTTAATTTTAGAAAAGTTGATTTCAAACACCACAGAAGTGATAGTTTCTAGATGTTTCTAGATTATAGCTCCTTAAATAAATCTGATAAGTAAAGCTTATATTAAGTAGGATTATTATTATTTTTTATTTCAGTTATTTTATGCTTCACCTGTATAAAAACAAGACAAGAAAGAACCTTAAAGCTTAACCCTTATAGAATAGAAAGCCACCTGAAGGCTGGTTGGGATCGTGAGGTCCGAGGCAGCCGTGTGTCTGACAGAGTCTTGGTGCTCTGGCTGGGTGTCAGGGTTGTGCCTCTGAGATGGGAAAGCTAAGTTCAGCACATTGGTCCAACAGAGACCTCCCAGCTCCACATAATAGCGAACAGTGAAAATCTCCCAGAGATCTCTGTCTCAATGCAAAGACAAAGCTCCACTCAATGGACAGCAAGCTAGAGTCCTGGACACCCTATGCCAAACGACTAGCAAGAAAGGAACACAAACCCACCCATTAGCAGAGAGGATGCCTAAAATCATAATAAGGTCACAGACACCCCAAAACAATCACTGGATGTGGTACTGCCCACTAGAAAGACAACATCCAGCCTTATCCACCAGAACACAGGCACTAGGCCCCTCTACCAGGAAGCCTACACAACACACTGAACTAAACTTAGCCAGTGGGAGCAGACATCACAAACAACGGGAACGGGCTTCCCAGGTGGCACAGTGGTTGAGAGTCCGCATGCTGATGCAGGGGACACAGGTTCATGCCCCGGTCCAGGAGGATCCCACATGCCACAGAGCAGCTAGGCCCGTGACCCATGGTTGCTGAGACTGCACGTCCAGAGGCTGTGCTCCACAACGGGAGAGGCCACAACAGTGAGAGGCCCGCGTACCACAAAAAAATAAATAATAATAAAAAGTAAAAAATAAAATAAAATAAAGTATGTATATGGAGACCCAAGATTTATATGCAGACCCAAGAATGCCTATATTTAAAATCATTCTCTAAGTAAAATCATTCTGATTAAAACAATATTTAAAAAATAAACACACTGACTTCAGTTGAAAGTAAACTCTATTACAACCTACTAACTGCAAAACTTAAACTCATCTTTCTGTTGATCACAGGACAAACCACACATCATCATTTATATCATTTACTAAAAACATCCCAATATGCATGTATTTTAATTTTACATAGAGAAACACCTCCCTGTATTGTAAGTGAATATCATATATTGTATGCTGTACCATAGTTGAAAGTGGTCATTATCACTGTTAGTATCTTCATGATGAAACAATTATAAAAATAAACTCTGTGTATTCAAAAGGCAACAAAGAAACTATTTGAAAGAAATAGTAATGTGATGTTAAATTAGGGACAGGTCATGATCGAGAACAGGTAATGATCAAGAAAAATCATTTTTTTTGCAATTTTATTTGGAATAAAAGAGACCTTGCCCATGTGTTGGTTTTAAAAATACACGTGTCTATATTCTTTCAATTCATCAGACAAATTATTCTACATTCTAACTAGTTTAGCATAAATTCTACATATGTTGTTTATTAATTGGACATCATCTATTTAAAGTTTTAAATGCTCACTGATAAATATAAGATTTGATTAAAACATCCATGTAGACAGAATATGCATCAACTATCCCACAAATTTCAGGTTTGGTTAGAAATGGGAAGATTAACCTCATCAGGAAAGTGAGGTGCATGAAATAAGAAAGCCAAGAGAGCAAAATGGCGGATTGAAGTTGATAAACCACTTGTAGCAAAAGCAGCAAGTAGTCAAGGGATAACTAAATTAAGTAAAATCAGATAAGCTCAACCAAATTAAAACTGGGCGTGATCAAGGACCATCATCATGGGTCAATGTGGGAGTTTTGGTTTTTGTTTGTTTGTTTTTACTGGATCCTAACTGTTTTCTCACTGGGAGCAAATAAAATGAAGAAGAGTAAAAACATTTCTGGTTGGTACACCATCATTGTGCAAGAGCTGGATCTGAAGAATGAAATAAGTGGGGAGATGAGGGGAAGGACTAACAGGCAGAAGGACAATAAAGGCTGGAATGTAGAGGGCAGCTCAAGATGCATAAATGCACGAAACAAATTCCAAGCAATGGTGCAAGCATGCATGTGTGCACCTGGGGATACAATTAGTGCAGGAGAGTGCAGCAATTTACATTTTAAACTACATTGTATAGACTCAATTCTAGAAATTCATTGCAGGCTTTTTATAGGAGATCAAGCAAAGAGACAATGTACCTTCACATCCCTAAGAATAGTTCCTAATCTCCTTTGCCCAAGTTACCCCATGTACAAAAGTCTCTATTTCATTGAAGCATCTGACAGATACACAAGTCTGCTTTCGAGTTTTCCAAATACACATTCACTAATTTCAAAGTGAGGCTAACTTTTCAAAATTGGTTCCAGAAGATAATTCAAGTAAGTCAGAAAGAGAAAAACAAATATCATATATTAATGCATATATGTGGATTCTAGAAAAATGGTACAGATGAACCTATGTGCAGGGCAGGAATAGAAACGTAGACGTAGAGAAGAGACATGTGGACACAGTGGAGGAAGGGGAGGGTGGGACAAATTGAGAGATTATGATTGACATATATACACTACCATGCATAAAATAGATAGCTAGTGGGAACATGCTATAAAGCACAGGAAGCTCAGCTCTGTACTCTGTGATGACCTGGATGGGTGGGATGGGGGTGAGGAGGGAGGTCCAAGAGGGAGGGGATATAGGTATACATACAGCTGGTTCACTTCATTGTACAGCAGAAACTAACACAATATTGTAAAGCAATTATACTCCAATAAAAAAAAAGAAATATTCAAATCTACATAGAATAATGTTCAAACTGTTTTGTTGTTTTAGACATACTCTTGTATCATATACAGAAAATACAAGAAGTCAGTTTCAAAGTCCATACAAATATAGCATTTAACAAAATCACCATTATCACCAAGAAAAACTATCTGTTAAATTCATTGTCTATTTCTTTTTAACGATGGCATTTTACTTCCACAAAAACTGAACCAGCTTGCTAATATATAAAAAGTAAAGTAATTACATTGCAACTGACAAATATATATTTTTGAAAATATAGTCTTCTTCAAACTGGTGACTTGAGGTGAGAATTCTGTGTATTATATTACTGACCATAAAAGTTTTCTTGTTTCTTTTCAATCCTTATTTTTAACAAATGCCATGAAATAGTACAAATTTACCCTAAAGCTATATACTATAACTACTACCATAACTTCCCTATGTTAGTGTAAATGAAACACAGCAGATGTTATATTATTAAGGTTTGTATTGCAAATACTCTCACTTGTCTATCTTAGAAATGTTCACTCGGTACTCCATGAAGCAGACAATTCTGCCTGTCAGCTTACCTCACAGATCTAGGAATAATGAACACATCAGATGTTGACCTCAAGCAATATTCTTTCTGATTTGTTCCCTTTCATAGCACACTTGTGTTATGCCCCATGCATTGTTTCATCTCATGGATTTCTCAAAAAATGGAGATGTGGGGAGAGGAAGAAATAGAAAAAAATGATGGATTTGTCAGTAATGGAAAAATTGCTTTCAGTAAGAGCCAAATATGTTGAAAAGCAAAATCCATAGAAACACTTTGAATAAGAGGCAGAGCCCATAGTTTTTCCATACTTCTGTGATCCTAATATTCATTTACTTTGCTCCTTTCTAATCTAATCCCCAAGATTACAAAAGCTGGTGGCCCAGACTAATACTTTTTGTGTGTTTGTTTTAAATGTTTATATCTGCTGCTTCTTTCTCATACTGGGAAAGTCAACCTCACTATAAGAACAAATATACCATATAAAAATCATTTTGAGAATTATTATTATTATTATTTTATTTTATTTTATTTTTTCTTCCGGTACGTGGGCCTCTCCCGTTGTGGAGCACAGGCTCCAGACACGCAGGCTCAGCGGCCATGGCGCACGGGCCCAGTCGCTTCATGGCATGTCGACTCTTCCTGGACCAGGGCATGAACCTTTGTCCCCTGCATCGGTAGGCGGACTCTCAACCACTGTGCCACCAGGAAAGCCCCATTTTGAGAATTATTAAGTCAATGACATTTCTTGCATCAGGTTCTTGAAAATATTTTTAAAACCTTTAAGTACAAATGTATCTTTTTCATGATATATGTATTTACTCTTTTTTAGGAGCTAAAATAATCTGTTCTGTCTTTTGTTTCTTGTTATCCTCTCTGTTTACCTTATGCATGTATATTCCTTGACTTATTGTTTGTCCCTATGATTCATGATTACCTTCCAGCAGTGGATTGAATTAGAAGCCAATAAAATTAGACAATCCAACTCCTAAGTAGCATAAATTAGAAAAAAAGAATATTGTGGCATCATTGAGGTTTTGCCTTTTGGTTTTATTTCTCAATTCTTCATGCTAAATTTCTCACCTGCTTTCAATTTTCAGTAGAAGATCCACAATACTGAATCCAGTGTTAGTCCTGGCCAATAAGAAAAAAATCTTAGCTCATAAAAAGCAACTTCTTGTTTTCAAGCGCTGTATCTTGAAGTCACTATTATTACCATAATGCACAACTTGTTTGTTTTGGACTGTTTATTGTTTCTCGACTTGTTAACCAGGTTTATGAATTTTATTCAGCTTTTTACATTTAAGCATTGATTTTTATTTTTTAAATTCCCTAACCATATTGTTTTAAGTATAGGTATTATAGTCATGAACCTAAGTGGGAAAAATCCACATAAAACATATTGCAAGTGCATTCAAAAGTAGGTCCAACTCTCTTTACAGAAAAGATAGATCTGAAAGGTGAAAAAGCAATCAATCTAAGTGATTGAAAATAAAGCACTGGAAAATAATATGTTGGGTAACTTCTATTAGAAAGAAAGCCTTGGTTATGACATAATTTTATTATTTTAGAGAAAAGAAGAAAAATATTATAAGTTCCTTTTTTTGTCAAAACTAGTTCAAACCTGAAATATAAACCTGACAATGTTAATAAGAAAACAAAAGGGAATAAATAGTGGAAAGATAGGAAAAATTGATCCAAGAGCTAGAGCAATATTAAAAGTGTAACATATGTCTGAGTGGAGTCCCAGAAAGAATAAAGAGAGAGAACATGGCACCAAAATATGTGAAGAGACAATAGCTAAGAATTTACCAAAACTATGAAAGACTATGAATGGTGGGGTCCATAATGGGTGTGAAAACCCAAGCATGATAATTAAATGAAAAGCACAACTAAGCCCGAAGAACCAAAATCTTAAAAGGAGGCAGATAATAATATATATTCATGGACATATTTTATAAAATAGATTATGCAGAGGTAGTGAAATTGTTTCTGTAATTTAAGTTCATGCTAGATCTTCATATGATTTGATTAACATCAAGAATGTGGACATATGCCCATCAGTGTTTGCTACCAGGTATAGTGGAGAAATATGTGGATCTATCAGAAAATAATGCTATTAGACCCTACTAATTTCTGTGAAATAAAAATAATATCTCTCATGATGGGAGAGATATATGATCCCCTATATCATACATGTTATGAATATACATGGGACCGAGTCATAATATCTCTCTTATGATCAGTATTAGAGCTTGGAAATAGACTCTGTACCTAAAAGCTCCTGGATATTTCCACTCAAAATAAGCACCAGCTAAGGTGACATTTTTGACCTCTGTATCCCTTGCTGGTGGTGAGCTTATAGGGCTCAACCATGGCAGATATTTTCTCCTTTCTTCAATCAGAGTTGTAGTGTCTGCCTCTGTTCATTTCTGAAATAAGTCACTGGATTTTTGCCACATTTAAACATCATCTCTTCAGGAATAATTAGATATGATTGCACTTCTTGCCAAGAAAAACACCATCTTGTGGGGGTATGGAGGGTGAGAGGGTTCTGGAGCCTCTAGGGCTGGAAACTGAAGCTGGGATGGAGATTGGCCAGCCCAGGGAGAGTGGAGGTCCTGGGGGTCTAGCCGTCTGGGGTCAGAGCCTGTTTACCTTGCCCATGTCTGTACCTCAGGCAAAGCCCAGTTTTTCTCCAGCTATATGCCTTTTGTGGCGTCCAGGATTCTCCTCCTTGCATTCTTCTGTTTCCTGCTGCTCTGAAACTCAAGATCCCTCAGGACACACAGCTGCTGTCCCTTCACTGCCTGCTGGGACACCCATTCTTCATCTGGTCACTAAGATTCTTCCTACCAAATCATCTGATGTTGACATCTACTACTTTTTTTTTTTTAAAGAAAACCACCTATGTTCTATAGGTAGTTGGAAAAATTAACTGCTACAGCAAAAGAAAAAGAAAAAAAAAAGAGAAAAACAGTTTAGTTTGTTGGAGAGAAAAGAGAAATCAAGTGCCACAGAAGAGAATCAGTGGCTCCTCTGAGAGGGCACCTGGATACAGGGAAAAGAAAGGGCATTGTGAGTTGAGCCAGACCCTGCAGCCCAGGCCAGATGGGTGAGGAACATTCTGAAGTGTCTGAGTGGTTCAGGCATGAAACCAGATTCCTATTTACTTAGCCCAGCTCTAGGGAGGAGGTACTGGAGTATATGGGGGCAGATTTTGTCTCCTTGCAGTTTTTCATTTTGATCTTTACAATCCAGTGAGATAGGATGGTACTAGGATTATTGTCTCTCTTTAGTAGAAGAAGCAGCTGAGGTTCAGAAGTTGAGGCTGTTTTCTGAAAGGCTCTTTTCCTGGTACAAAATCACACAGGCTAGATTTAAATCCAGCTCTCCTGTCTGATGGATCCATTCATTCATTTATCTTTGTAAGCAGGAGTTCATCCAGGATGCGTTTCTGTGGCACTTTCTCGATACCATGTCTTCTGCTCAGGCAATGGTGACAGCTGTCAACAAGGGAGACAGGGACCTCCCCTGGTGGGGTCGTCCAATCACATTGTGACCCATCTCATAGTCACTCCTATCAGACATGAGGGCAGAGGGCAGAGGTTATTGCAACAGTGGCAGAGAAAAAAAAATGTGTGTATATATATATATATATATATATATATATATATATATATATATATACATAAATATATATATATAAATTTATATATATATATAAATTAAATATATATATATATATATATATATAAATTAAAACACTTTAATTCAAAAATCAGGAGTTGATGATAAACTGAGTAGAAACTGAACTATTTAAAACCTGGAATCACTAACTGTTCAGAAACTAAACAGATGGATCATTGATGGTGGGGAACAGCAGAAAGGGATTATGGATGAATCTGCACTGTTCTAGCTGCTCCCCATGTCACCTATCTCAGAGGAAAGCCTGACATTAGATACTGAGTCAGGCTAATGCTAGCAGCCTGTATAAGAATATACTCATAATTAACTAAAATAACAAATGAATAAAACCTCAGCTTACAATGATTCCCCATAACTTTCAAAGTAAAATCTTGAATTCTTAAAATTGGTAAAATATACATGTTGTATGATCTTTAGCTTTCTTCTTTGGTCCCTACTTTTATTGAACTCGACCTTGAACACTGCATTTTCATCAGTAAAGTGCTATTTGCAATTCACTGTGAGTGCCCAACTTCTTCTTATTTCCTGGCATGTTCATAGGCTTTTTTTTTCTCCTCTGACCTTCCCCAGAGTTTGGTTATAACCTTCAGATATCTTCCCATGGAAATATATTTTATGTGTATTGAAGCAATTGTGAAATATACCCATTTATTTTATATCTTCTCCACTAGACACTTTTCATGGTGGAAGGGATCTTCATTCTATCCATTATTTCCCCCCCATTATTCAGTAAAGTTCTGGACTATTATAGGCACTTGGATATACATGAAATGGTGAAGATTAAGTAGATAGGAAGTAGTAAAGTGTAGATCTCCTGAGCGGTTGTTTGACTACACACCATGTTAGAAATACTAAAAGGGTGACAGAGGAAATTAACGTGAATGGGGCAAAACATCACAAGATATTGACAAAATAAGAGACTTTCTTCTTGAATGTTTGTCTCTGAAACCAAGACTAATAGAAAAAGGACTATGACAGTATGGTATTTCCACTAAAAGATAGTTTTCAATTTTGCAGAAAGAAAACATGTTGATGAATTAATAACAAAGTTCCCATCTGGAATGTGACAGGAGTAGATTGCACAGATCCTCTGGCTTCCAGAGAAGACAGTAACCTGCTTTATTCAGCTACCTCACCTTTTGTTCCCAGCTTCCATGAATTTATGGTCATAAACAAACTCTCTTATAGTAGGAACTTTATAACACTTTTGGCAATAGATTCTGCAGATTTAATGTTTGTCCTATTAACTATCTTATGTATTTGGTGCTCAATACATTAATATTTTTTCAACAGTTTAGATCTTATTTAATATTATTATTATTAATATTTTTTCAACAGTTTTCAACAGTTTAGATCAAATATATTAGGACATTCCCTGAGTGTTTCCATAGATAAAATAAAGCAAAACAAAACAAAACAAAACAACAACTCAACCAAATGGAAAAGTTATTTCTTGGAGTGTTGGGAGTTGGTGATATTGTATGTGACTACAAAACTAATGTTAGTAAATACAGAATTCTAAGGGGTCATAGAACAACAGTAAGTACTTTATAAAAGTTGGTTTAAACACAAGCTAAAAAATTACTTATAGGGCTTCCCTGGTGATGCAGTGGCTGACAGTCCGCCTGCCGATGCAGGGGACACGGGTTTGTGCCCCGGTCCGGGAGGATCCCACATGCCACGGAGTGGCTTGGCCTGTGAGCCATGGCTGCTGAGCCTGCGCGTCTGGAGCCTGTGCTCCGCAACGGGAGAGGCCACAACAGTGAGAGGCCACAACTTAAAAATCAATGCTTTTTTTTTTGCGTACCGCAAAAAAAAAAAAAAAAAAAAAAAAGAAAGAAAGAAAAAAAAGAAAAAGAAAAAGGAAAAAGAAAAAAATACTTATAGATTTAAAACTTTAGCCTCATTTTTCCTTTCTTATACCAAAAAGCAAATGGAGTATAGTGATAAAACTCTCTTAAGGACAGATCAAGGATAGTATATTTTTAAGTGTGTAATTTAATAAGATGTAATTTAAAATCATAAATTTCATAGAATAAAATTTTGGTTATTCAAGTTGTTTTAATATGAATATTTATTTGGGGGGGAACTATTCTTAACATGAGGTGTAGTAAAGACAGAAAAGAGTAAGGTAGGAATAGTAAACCCTTAGAACATACAATTTAATCCAGCTTTTGAAATAACTTTCTAGCCCACCACAGAGTACATGAAATAAATAATTTCAGGTTAGAAAATCTCATGATCTGCCTGATATATGACATTTTTATCAACTTAATCATTCTTCCAATTTGTAACTCATAAAACTATCATAGGTCTAGTGAGTTTATGAAAAACTATAGCTCCACTGGTTACAATGCCCTTATTTTCTCAAATCAGAGAATTGATTTGATCCTTAGGTTATCACATTTTAAATGAGGCAATAAAATATGGCACATATGTGTATGGGGGGAGAGGTATAAACAATATAGAGAAGGATCTGAAAACTACATTAGTTAAAGCATGCTAGATATATATATATAGATAGATAGATATATAGCTTGGTGACAGAAAACATAGAAAGAGGAAAATTGATGTCTTCTAATCACTGAAAGTCTGTATTATGGAAAGAGGAATAAATTGTTACAAGTAGCTCTGATATGGCAGGTCAAGTTGAGCTCCGTATTAAAGGTAAATATGAAGAACAATTCTTTAATAATTGATGTTACAGATTGGCTCAGTGGCTAAAGATGTGGTCTCTGGAAATATACTACCTGGGATTGAATCCATGAATCCTGATTTATTAACTGTGGAACAGACAAGTATTTTCACATCATTCTGTATATAAAATTGACAATGGCAGTAAATAACAAATGTAAGAGTTAGCATTTGGGTAAATGAGAGAATGTAGTAAAACTTATATAAAGCATTTATGACATGTAGAAAGAACTGTTAAATATTATTATTGTAACTGAACTGATGACTTTGTATTGTAATAAAATCTGTGTCACTGTAAGAAGAAAAATAGATGTACAATAGAGGAAATTACTACCAGACTTAAGAGAATTGAACCATGTGACTTCAAAGATAATCACAATTCAAGCATATAGTATTCTCTATGTAAATGTTCAAAATGAAAGTACTCCTTTGGTTGGATAGAAAATTTACAATATTTTTGGCTACATATGGACTTATATTAGTTACTGAGGTATACATAGTTCAAAAAGTTTCCAGTTTAGTGGAATGAGTAGGATAAATGTCAGTGGGTTTTACTAAATTGTCCTTAATTACACTGTGAGGGGGAAAACCCATAATATTCTGACTTATAATATGTCCTTAATATACTTATTGAGTTATTAAATATTATAAGATAAATTGGGAGAGTCACAGCTTTGCAGTCAACTTCACCTTTTATCTCCGTTGGTGTAATATGTTCTTTTTTGTTCTCTCTCTCTCTCTCAATCCTGAAACAATAGACCAGTAGTGCTTGCAGTTAGAATCTAGACATTCACTGAAGTCAGTGTGAAGCTCTATAACCTTATTGAGAGAAAACAACCACAAATAAATTGTTACAAAACCAATTTGCGAAAAGAAAAACTATCAGGTTACTATGTAACAAAGAAAACTCAAAATGCCAATGCAAAGTTCTATCCCCATTGTAAATTAAGTTTGCTGTTTCTATAAATTACTTATTCACCTTATTGAAAGCTTGCAAGCTAATACTTGATCCCAGTCCATTTTGTTCTTACCCTGAGAAAATGAAATCCCACTTTATTTTTAATTCCATTTATAAAATCCACTATTCAAACATTTTTAAAATTGTAAGTTCTGTCCAAAAAAGAAAAAAAAAACTATTAAAAAATGAAAGTGTGCAGTGAGTACTCTATAATTCTGAGATAAAGATTTAAATAAAAGTGTAATTCTTCAGATCCTAAACATATTTATAAGCATTTTCACTTCATTCAAACTGATGAAAAGAGTGGGAACGTTTCAGATTGGTATATATTATTAGACATTTGAATATCTAAACAAAACAAAATAATATCTGAACCTTGAATGCATGATCTCTATATTTTTCCCTCTCTTTTGGACTTACTGGGGTCTCAAATATACAATTACATTATTTCTTGCACAAGCTTTGGAAAAACAGTCCCACACAAACACTTGAGAAACAAAATAAAATGCAAATTTATCCAGGCTCTTCTTTCTTTCTTTCTTTCTTTTTTTTTGGCCGTATGCGGGCCTCTCACTGTTGTGGCCTCTCCCGTTGCGGAACACAGGTTCCGGACGCGCAGGCCCAGCGGCCATGGCTCACGGACCCAGCCACTCCACGGCATGTGGGATCCTCCCAGACTGGGGCACGAACCCGCATCCTCTGCATCAGCAGGCAAACTCCCAACCACTGCGCCATAAGGGAAGCCCCATCCAGGCTTTTCTTACCAGGGAAAGAATGAGCAAAATTATTGCTTCATGTCCAGTGTTCTTACCATTGCAGAACATCAGTTGTTTCCATGCAGTATTAATGGAATCTATTGCAGAGCTTTTATTTCCACTTTAATAAATCTTTCCAATGGCAACATGTATATTTTAGGAGGTCAAAAAATAATATTCTTCAAATGACAGTGTGTAAAATATTTTCTGATAAAAATATTTAAATCATAAAAGCTATAATTGTTTAATCATCTTTTACAATAAAAAAATCAACGTTAATTATAGTCTAGACTGCTAGGCAATAAATATGACATTTCCACTAATGTTAATGGGAAGTTTATGTTTTGATTTTCAGTGCTTTGAAAATATATTCTTTTATGAAGGCCATGTTTCATTGTATTATGATCACTGTGTTATTTTTTACCTTCCATATCATGAATCAAGAATATTTAGACCTTGGTAATATAATTCAACCAAGGAAATTAAAAGGCATTTTCTATCATAACACTAGAAAATAAAGAAGAAAGAGAAAATACTAGTAAAATAATCAATGCTTTTACAGACACACGTGCACACTCATAATTTACAGAAGGCAAATTATTTCAATTTTATTGTTCATACCCATAGGAAATGAGTTAGTACAGTTAAAAAGGGAGCTCAGATTATCTACATATAATCTCTTTATACCTTTAAAAGCAAAATAGTACATACATATATCCCACATACCATATGTATGTACATATGTATATACCATATATATATTATATATATATATTATATATATATATATATATTATATATATATATACACACACACACACACACACAAAACCCCTAATTGGCTGATTTTTCAGATTGAATCAAATAAATCACTACACTGTTTCTGCATCATCTACTCCTGGACTTTTATTCATAATATTTTCTCTTTTGAATTTCACCGGACAGTAGCAGCATGGTTTCTTTTACATGGAGTTAGAAAGTCCTTGTTTCAACTGCTGCTGAAAAGGTTGATGGAGGTATGTTTTATCTTAGAAGAAAATAATTTATCAGAAATAGCATGCTATGCTATGAGCTCTGTAAGGGCAGGTACATTATGTTATTCCCAGTTTGTCTCAGTTTTCTTAAATTTATTTTCTTATTTTATTAATGCATTCTGAGCTAAAATTTCCATGGAAGCAAGGAGTACATCTTTCTCAGACATTCTGGCATCTCCATCCCATGGGTGTCAAGCTTTTATTCATCTATTCATTCAGCAAATATTTGAGTGCCTAGGAGCACCAGGCACATTGTTTAAAGCAATGCACAAGACACGTTCTCTTCCCCATTATATTCTAGAAGGTAAAAAAAAAAAGTATTTTTTTTGAATGAAGCAATATAATTTCTCTTTGTGCAATCCAACAACAAGGTGAGGATGACATTATGATACTGTTGACACAAATACTCAACCAAAAAAATCTATATTAAGGATTAGATGATAGTTTATTTGAGCCAGACTGAGGACTATAGCTTGTGAGATGCAGATTCAAGAAGCACCTGAATGGTGTTCCTCCAGACTACAAAATGGGGAGGCCTATAAAGGCAAAACACACAAAGTTACATAAGTTGTTTGTCAAGAATTAGGCTTGGAGTTGGCAGGAAGTAAGGGCGCTTGTTAAGCAAGGATTGGCTGTAGTTTTAAGTGGTTGTATTTTTACAAGGGGAGACCTTGAGACCATAGGGTTCCAGCTGGCAGCTGCTTTCAACTTTGTTTTGAGGATGACTGTTGGTGTCCTTGAGTCTTATACAGTTCAGAAAATTCAAGTTCTCAGGATGCAGGAACGTGTCTGAAATCGCATCCACAATGACCACATGGCTCCATTTTTGGTGCCTGAACCACCGTTTTACATCTTCTCATAACAAAGAAGAAACGTCAACATGACACGGGTACATTCCTTCAAGGTTTCAAAGAGGCAGATTTGCCCATACACAACTAGTCAGCATGACTAGGGTGTCTGGAAGGGAACATCATATTTGAAGGAGTACTAGCATTGGTGTCATAAGAAGGGGAGGCATTTATATTTATCTTCAATGTGGACATTCTAAACAATCTGGTAAATACATTCTTTTTTTTTTTAATGGTTAGAACAGATGTGCAACATATGTTTGAAAGGCCATAAGTCAGGCTGTTATAGTTAACATAAAGCCCAATTCAAATCATGCATAAGCCAGAATGACATCCCCATACTTTAATATGTGAAAATTCCTTCCATCAATACACATGCCATGGATGAGGAAACTGAAACAAAGGCAAGTTCCAAACCTCACTCAAGGTCACAGAGTAAGATGGACGTGAATCATTGACGTCCAGGCATTAAAGACATCCTATCTAATGCTTTTTTGATAGTTAAATTTATTACACCCCAGGCATTACTTTATTTGAGGGCTATTTATGAATTTAAATTAAAGGTTTACTGGTACTTAATGCCAATTTATGAAATAATAATCCTGAAAGCTTCAGAAGGTTGGCAGTTTCCTGGACTTCAAGGGCCATGACAAGAGAAAGGAGAAAAGAACAACACTCTTCAATTTCCAGTGATTTTATGGCCTTCATGACTTGCACCAAGTCACCAAATTTGCCTATTTTTATAATATGGGTGTTACAATGTTCATTGCATCACTATTTGCAATAGCCAGGGCATGGAAGTAACCTAAGCGTCTACTGACAAATGAATGGATAAAGAAGATATGGGACATATATACAAAGGAATAAAACTAAACAAAATTGAGTTATTTGTGGTGAGGTGGATGGACCTAGAGTCTGTCATACAGAGTGAAGTAAGTTAGAAAGGGAAAAACAAACACTGTGTGCCAACACATATATATGGAATCTAAAAACAAACAAACAAATGAAAAAAAGTGGTTCTGATGAACCTAGGGGCAGGACAGGAATAAAGAAGCTGTTGTAGAGAATGGACTTGAGGACACAGGACCGAGAAGGGTAAGCTGGAACGAAGTGAGAGAGTAGCATGGACATATATACACTACCAAACGTAAAATAGATAGCTAGTGGGAAGCAGCTGCATAGCACAGGGAGATCAGCTCAGGCTTTGTGACCACCTAGAGGGGTGGGATAGGGAGGGTGGGAGGGAGATGCAAGAGGGAGGATATATTAGGATATATGTATATGTATAGCTGATTCACTTTGTTATACATCAGAAACTAACACAACATTGTAAAGCAATTATACTCCAATAAAGATGTTAAATATATATATATATATATATATATATATATATATATATATATAAAATATGGGTGTTGGATCAGAGGGTTTCTAAGGCCTTTTTCAACTCTATGGAAGTATTTAACTGCATTAAATGATAATATATATGTGTAGATAATGTACATTGTGTGTGTGTGTATATATATATATATATATATATATATATATATATACACACACACACACACACAACATACCGTCATACTTTTTTAGTGGCATCTGGAGAAGTGGTATTCTACATTAGAAGAATGTTGGATAGCTGAAATTCTCCTGATAAATCATTAATACTTTAATTTATGGAAATCTTCAATGTGTTTCTTGTTATTTTGTTTTACTGTGATTTCTTAGATTCATTATTATAAACACATTATTGAAAACTAGCTGGAATAACCTAAGTCTGCTTTGTTTTATTAGTGCTGTGATCATTTTTTAATTATTTGGTATATTTTCAATATTAGGCTATTGCTTTTTTCCAACTGTCTGTCTTCTCTAGGAACACTTCTATCTTTATATTTTTCTCCTTTTCTTTTGATTTTGACTTGGAAAATAAAGGAAAGCCTTATTTCTTGAATTGTACCTTTGCAGAAAATAATTAGATAAAATTCTGAGTTACAGTCTACAGACCTTCTCTGTGGAAAAAAAAATGTAAGAATATCCATGCATATTCTTCCTTAAGTCCTGGAATATTTTCCCTATGTTTTTCACTATATTTTAGGAGATTGAGTCCTTTAATTCATTAGAATCTTTATTCAGAACTAGTTTATAAAAAAGTACATTCAACAAATGTTTATTGACTCTTTGGATGTATTCATGTATACATAGGTTGTAAAGCACTGTACATAGCATTTTATTTATTTGCCTCTTAAAACTAAAACAAAAATTGAAAAAAGGAAACACTGACAACTATAAGATTGTAGACCAATGTTACTATTGTATAGAAGCTACATAAAGAATATCATCATTATTAACTTTGTCTCTCTCAAGGCACTCAGTGCCATGGAGATAATCTACAGTTGTTTACTTCACATTCATTATGTCACCGAATGCAAAGTGTAATTTTAAATTGTGAGAAATATTATACTGATTCTTTGTTTATGTTTCATAAGATAAATAGGGCTCATAAAATACAAAACTGAATAATTTTTAAGCATGATGAAAATAATCTCAGCTCTAAAGGTCATTGAAATACCTATTTCACATATGATGAAGTCAGATTTGCAAAAGATGATGTATCTGTGCATATGTGTGTGTGATTATGAAACACAATGATGAATTTAAATAAATTTCAATTTTAGGTGTTTTTATATATGCATTAACTACTGTTCTTATTGATATCCATCAGATGTTTATCTTTACTGCTTTGTTTTTATTTTTTTTAAGTTTTAAAAAATCTGAACTTAAAAAAACTGAACATTTTTATATTTATCTTTATAAATTCTAAATCATTCAGGTTCCATCATTTTAAAGTTGTTCTGAAAAAAATTCTATTAATTTTATAGGTTTGATAGAAACACTATAGCACCATAATTTCAGAATTCATCATGCTAGTTGTTCATAAAAATACACAAAACTAAGCAAAACAAAAACAGTTTTCTGAACCTATTTGTTTCTAAGAGAGCTATTTAATTGAATATGACAATATGGCATATTGAAATAAAATTCCTTCTTGACCTAATACTTTTAAAATGTCAATGCATAATATTTCATAGCCTTTGCCTTCCTTTCATTATGTCTAACTATAGGTTTTATTGACAATAAAACTCTGAAACCCTTCTTAAAAGCTAGCCATATAAACCCTTAATACAATTTCTTTTATTTCATCATTTAAACAATACATGTGATTTTACCTCTACTCAGAAATATTCTTAGAATAATAGGGAAAGTGAAGATTATTTCCTTTCACTATCCACTTGATATTCATGTGAATGTGTTTGCATATAATTAATTAAAAACATTTTCATTTACTCATCTGTTTCTTAACATATCTTCTTAATATCATAATGGGCATCAGTACTATCTATTATGCATATTTAGCTTTCAAAGTACAACAAAAATTTCTATTTTCCTACAGTGTAAATATATCATAGACCATCAATTATATGCATATAATCATATATATGCAATTATAATTATTTTATCGTATCATGTCATATTGAAAATACACCACCAGTTTGAAAAAACAAAATATTTTTTGTTCACTTAGATTAAAATCATCAAACATTTTCAGTAAGTCCCCTTGTCTCATGAATTGAAAGAAGCACATTCATTTTCATACATTTAAAAAATCTAACCCACATTAATAAGTCTGCACACAGTTGTTTTTATTTTAGTAATACTCATATACATTATGTTTACATTGTAAGTTTTCTTCTCTTATGACAGGTTGTGGTACCACCTGTTCTGAACATATACAATCAGTTCAGAATTTTAGATGCTATACAAAAAGAAGGACATGCCATTTAAATATTTTTCATTCTCTTTTTTCATAAACTTATTCAGTTTCTTCCACAGTAGATTAGATGAAATATCAAAAATAAAATTAAAGTCAGTCAGTCTACGGAATTTTCTTAGTTCTAAATAATATAATATTGGCCAAAGGGAAGATTGCAACGTCATTACTATAAAATGCAGGGATTATCTGTGGATATCATATAATCAATGCAATTCTTGAATCCCATTGGCATAGGTTTTTACAGTTTCAATATATAGTGAGATTTTTCACATAGTAAACTACAGCACAGATCCCAATAAAGTGAGAAATATACATAGCATTCCATTTCCCCCAAATGCCTAAATAAATAGATCTGCTGTTGAAGATAAAAAATAAATTAAGCTACTACTGCTTTCACGTGGCTCTCGTGCCCATTTCCACCATCAACCATGTCATAAGACAATTATAAATGATCCGTGAGAGCACAGTAACATACCAATTATGAATTTGGGTGGCTCTCTTCCAAACTTCACTCAATTCCTTTCTGATCCCAATTCCCAATTTCCCTACATTCTAAATTTATCTGTACATATACTTCATTTCCAGTCATCATTCACTGTCATCATTTAGGAAACAGTATTATATATATTTTTATTGTTGTAATATGCAAAACAGAAATTTTTCATGTCGATGATTATTTAAAATTCTTGCAAAGTGAATATAATATAAATGTAAAAGAAGATAACATATGGGCTTCCCTGGTAGCGTAGTGGTTGAGAGTCCGCCTGCCGATGCAGGGGACACGAGTTCATGCCCCGGTCTGGGAAGATCCCACATGCCACGGAGCGGCTGGGCCCGTGAGCCATGGCCGTTGAGCCTGAGTGTCCGGAGCCTGTGCTCCACATCAAGAGAGGCCCCAACAGTGAGAGGGCCACATACCGCAAAAAAAAAAAAAAAGATAGCATATTCTTTGATATAAAATTTTAAAGACTGAGTAAACAAAAATTGGAAACATTCCAAAATAATCCTATCTCTTCCAGGCGTTAATATACCACCTTCCTCCCTAGAAATAAACATGATTTACACAATTAATTTGCTTGTTACACATAGTATTTCAGAGTAAAATGGTCATCTTTAAAATCACATTATTTTTTTTTCTTTCACATAAATATAGTAAGATTTAGCCCCTAGAGAATTTATATTTTCCATGAACGATTGTCAGACTCAGTTTGCCTTTAAGTATATACAGAACAGGTGCCATCAGAGGCTTACTTTCTCTTGATTATATGACCTAATTGTATAGCTTCTGCATTGGTTGTTAAGCACCAGCATGAGATTTTCTTTTTGTGATGACTGAGAGAAAGTTCTGGGATGCATTGAGGAACATAAAATGAAAATATCTCACACTCATCAGACACTAAATAAGGGACAAGTGTCTCTTTAACATTCTTCTTAATTACCAACATGACATGCTTTCCTTAAACCAAATAATAATGGTGAATAATAAGATACAGCCATTCATGTAGGAAAGGTCCTGGTTAGCTTGGAACCTAGAGCATATTATCAAATTTGCCACGTTGTTCTTTCAGGTAAATATACAAAGCATTTTCTAATGCCCTATATAAGGGCATTAGAAAAATGACTGCAAATGAGGCTGTCTCACAAAATGCAATCATTTGTGTATCATAGAAGAACACTTACAGCACTTTTATACTAGAAGAGAAATTAAAGCAAAAGAGATTAATCAAAGTCAACAAATTACTCAAATATCCAAAGGGCCTGACTTAGTCTCACAAAGTACACAATGTCTAGGTATAAATTAATTTAATGTATTTGCAGTTTTGTCTGTGATACTGGGTAAATAAACATGGTCTTTCATCTCCTGAACTTGTGTGCTCATTCTCTGCTGTTATGGGCTGAATTTCATCCCTCTTAAATTCATAATTTGAAGTCCTAAATCCTAGTAACTCAGAATGTGACTGTATTTGGAGATGGGGTTTTTAAAGAGGTAGTTAAGGTCAAATCAGGTCATTAGGATGGGCCTTAATACAATAACTTGTGTCCATATAAGGAGGAAAGATTAGGACAGAGACACATGGTGAGGGACATCATGCAACACCATCAGAAGAAAATGGCCATTTATAAGCCAAGGAGAAAGAAACCAATGTTGTTTAAACTTTGATGTTGGACTTCTAGCCTCCAGAACTATGGGGAAATAAATTTCATTTGTTTAATCCACCCAATCTGTAGAAATTTGTAATGGCAGCACTAACAGACCAATACATCTGATGAATTATTTTCCTCTTGGAAATATGTCTTATTATATTAATATTAATTCTTATTGTGCTTTATTATAAGCTATCTGAGTCTGTTATCAGGCCACTGATATTCTTACACAATCATTTATCTCTGCAAAATTGTATAATCTTATGTAGATTGGGACTCCAAATCCTTTTTAAAGTTAGCATTGATTGTTACCACAGTCATGTTTATTGCAACAGCCCTTGTAGAATTTAGACAATGTGATCTCTACTCCCATGGGTAATATAAAATGAAAAAATAACATATGCCTTTACTATGAAAGATACTACCTTAGTATATAAAAACCATAATACACTAATTAACCATCTCAATCTAGGGTTTCTAGTACCCGTTTGCCCTTGTACAAGACTCGTAAACAATTCCACTTTTCTGTGCCTTGAACTCTGTTGTTTCTAGTCATTTTATTGTTTTATGTTTCTAGAAAAAACAGGTAGATGGTATTTCAACTTGTCACTTCATCTCCTTTAGGAAGCAGAAATAATGTCAGTCATATCATATTGCTTCAGCTAGGTGAAAAAAAAACAGAGTATAAAGGTAACATAATATCCCTAAAAGATACTGAGAGATTGGTTCAAGATGGCAGAGTAGAAGGATATGTGCTCACTCTTTCTTGCAAGAGCCCTGGCACCACAACTAACTGCTGAACAATCATCGATAGGAAGACACTGGAAATCACCAAATAAGATATCCCACATCCAAAGACAAAGGAGAAGCCACAATGAGATGGTAGGAAGGGTACAATCACAATAAAATCAAATCCCATAACTGCTGGGTAGGTGATTAACAAAATGGAGAACAATTATACCACAGAAGTCCACCCACTGGAGTGAAGGCTCTGAACCCCACATCAGTCTTCCCAACCTGGGGGTCTGGAAATGGGAGGAGGAATTCCCAGAGAATTAGACTTTGAAGGCTATTGGGATTTGATTGCAGGACATTGACAAGAATAGGGGAAACAGAGACTCGACTCTTGGAGGGCACACACAAAGTAGTGTGAGCATAAGGACCCAGGGGGAAAGAGCAGTGAGCCCGTAGGAGACTGAACCAGACCAACCTGCTAGTGTTGGAAGGTCTCCTGCAGAGGCAGGGGATGGCTGCGGCTCACTCTGGGGACAAGGACACTGGCAGCAGAAGTTCTGGAAAGTACTCCATGGCATCAGCCCTCCCAGAGTTTGTCATTAGCCCCACCAAAGAGCCCAGGTAGGCTCCAGTGTTGGTTTGCCTCAGGCCAAAAAACCAACAGGGAGGGTACCCAGCCCCAACCATCAGCAGTCAAGCTGATTAAAGTTTTACCCAGCTCTGACCACCAGAGCAACAGTCAGCTCTACCCACCACTGGTCCCTCCCATCAGGAAACCTGCACAAGCCTCTTAGATAGCCTCATCCACCAGAGGGCAGACAGCAGAAGCAAGAAGAACTACAATCTTGAAGCCTGTGGAACAAAAACCACATTCACAGAAATATAGACAAGATGAAAAGACAGAGAGTTATGTACCAGATGAAGGAATAAAATAAAACTCCAGAAAAACAACTAAATGAAGTGGAGATAGGCAACCTTCCAGAAAAAGAATTCAGAATACTGATAGTGAAGATGATCTAGGACCTTGGAAAAAGAATGGAGGCAAAGATCAAGAAGATGAAAGAAATGTTTAACAAAGTTCTAGAAGAATGGAAGAACAAACACCTAGAAGAATTAAAGAACAAACAAACAGAGATAAGCCATAGAATAACTGAAATGAAAAATACACTAGAAGGGGGGCTTCCCTGGTGGCACAGTGGTTGAGGGTCCGCCTGCCGATGCAGGGGACACGGGTTCGTGCCCCGGTCCGGGAGGATCCCACATGCCGCGGAGTGGCTAGGCCTGTGAGCCATGGCTGCTGAGCCTGCGTGTCTGGAGCCTGTGCTCCACAGCAGGAGAGGCCACAACAGTGAGAGGCCTGCGTACCGAAAAAAAAAAAAAAAAAAAAACACTAGAAGGAATCAATAGCAGAAAAACAAGTAATTGACCTGTAGGACAAAATGGTGGAATTAACTGCCATGGAACAGAATAAAAGAATGAAAAGCAATGAAAACAGACTAAGAGACATCTTAAGCCCTAACATTAAACACACAACATTTGCATTATAGGGGTCCCAGAAGGAGAAGAGAGAGAGAAACGACCCTAGAAAATATTTAAAGGGATAATAGTCAAAAACTTCCCTAACATGGGAAAGGAAATAGCCACCCAAGTCCAGGAAGTGCAGAGAGCTCCAGGCAGGGTAAACCCAAGGAGAAACATGCCGAAACACACAGTAATCAAACTGAGTAAAATTAAAGAAAAATTATTGAAGACAACAAGGGGAAAACAACAAATAACATACAAAGGAACTCCCATAAGGTTATCAGCTGATTTCTAAGCAGAAACTCTACAAGCCAGAAGGGAGTGGCATGATATATTTAAAGTGATGAAAGGGAAGAGCCTACAACCAAGGTTACTCTACCAGGCAAGGATCTCATTCAGATTCAAAGGAGAAATCAAAAACTTTACAGACAAGCAAAAGCTAAGAGAATTTAGCACCACCAAACAAGCCCTAAAACAAGTGCTAAAGGAACTTTTCTAAGTTCCAAACACAAGAGAAGAAATGGACCTACAAAAACAAACCCAAACAATTAAGAAAATGGTAATAGGAATATACATATCAACAGTTACCTTAAATATGTATGGATTAAATGTTCCCACCAAGAGACACAGGCTCGCTGAATGGATACAAAAACAAGACCCTTACATATGCTGTCTACAATAGACCCACTTCAGACCTAGGAACACATACAGACTGAAAATGAGGGGATGGAAAAAGATATTCCATGCAAATGGAAATCAAAAGAAAGCTGTTGTAGCAATACCCATATAAGATAAAATAGACTTTAAAATAAAGACTATTACAGAAGACAAGGAAGGACACTACAGAATGATCAATGGATCATTCCAGGAAGAAGATTTAGCAGTTATAAATCTATATGCACCCAACGTAGGAGCACCTTAATATGAAAGGCAAATGCTAACAGCTATAAAAGAGGAAATCAACAGTAACACAATAATAGTGGGGGACTTAACACCTCACTTACACCAATGGACAGATCATCTAGGCAGAAAATTAATAAGGAAACACAAGCTTTAAATGACACAATAGACCAGATAGATTTAATCGATATTTATAGAACATTCCACATGAAAGTGGCAGAATACACTTTCTTCTCAAGTGCACTCTGAACATTCTCCAGGATAGATCAATCTTGGGTCACAAATCAAGACTCAGAAGATTTAAGAAAATTGAAATTGTTTCAAGCATCTTTTCTGACCACAATGCTATGAGATTGGAAAGCAATTACAGGAAAAAACTGTAAAAAACACACATAATGGAGGCTAAAGTGTGTGCTACTAAATAACCAACAGATCACTGAAGAAATCAAAGTGGAAATCAAAAAATACCTAGAGACAAATGACAATGAAAACACGATGATCCAAAACTTATGGGATGCAGCAAAAGCAGTTCTAAGGTGGAAGTTTATAGTAATACAATTCTACCTCAAGAAACAAGAAAAATCTCAAATAAACAATCTAACCTTACATCTAAAGGAACTAGAGAAAGAAGAATAAACAAAACTTAAAGGTAGTAGCAGGAAAGAAATCATAAAAATCAGAGCAGAAATAAATGAAACAGAAACAAAGAAAATAACAGCAAGGATCAATAAAACTAAAAGCTGCTTCTTTGAGAAGATAAATAAAATTGATAAACCTTTAGCCAGACTCATCAAGAAAAAGAGGGAGAGGACTCAAATCAACATTAGAAATGAAAAAGTAGAAGTTACAATGGACAACGCAGAAATACAAAGCACCCTAAGAGACTACTACAAGCAACTCTATGCCAATAAAATGGACATTGGAAGAAATGGACAAATTTTTAGAAAGGTATAACCTTCCAAGACTGAACCAGGAAGAAATAGAAGATATGAACAGACCAATCACAAGTAATCAAATTAAAACTATGTTTAAAGATCTTCCAACAAGTAGGAGGAGATATGGGGATATATGTACATGTATAGCTGTTTCACTTTGTTATAAAGTAGAAACGAACACACCATTGTAAAGCAATTATACGCCACTAAAGAAGTTAAAAAAAAATAATAATCTAACAAACAAAAGTCCAGGACCAGATGGCTTCACAGGTGAATTCTATCAAATATTTAGAGAAAATCTAATACCACCTATCCTTCTCAAACTCTTCCAAAATATTGCAGAGGAAGGAACACTCCCAAACTCATTCTATGAGGCCACCATCACCCCAAACCAAAATTTACTACAAAAAAAGAAAATTAAAATCACTAAAAGAACTAAAAGCTCTTTTCCCTAAAATAGAAATTACTTGTAAATTTTAGAACAACAGGCTTATTTGAAGTTCTTTGAGTATCTACTTAAATTATTTAAATATTTATTCAATATATGTTAATATTTCAAAAATAAGTCTCTATGCTAATAAATATATTAATGTGAAAAGAACTTGAATACACATAGGGCCACCAAAATACTAAATTAACAAAATAGTTTGAGGAGAACCATGAAGAAAATATAAACATAAAGACTATATAATAGACTCTCTACTCTCCCTCACTGTGGGAAAGAAAAAAATACATATATCCTCAGCTTTTGATTAATCAGTTCCTTTAGCAACTAGCTATCAATTGTGTAAAATGAAGAATATTTGAGAGCTATAACTAACAAATGAAGATATATCATAGTCCCTACATTTGAGAGACTATTTAGTCTCAGAAAACCTCTTTCCTAGCTATCACAGAACAAAGGGAGATCATATGAGTAATATATTTGCAAAGAAAACAGATATATTTATATTGAAATGTTTACTTTTTTATTCACTCAGTCTTTCAGAAATAATATCCACATATGTAATCTTTCACATATAATATATAACTATGTAAAAAAGTTTAATGTAAGAGCATTATGATATTTTGGGTCTGAAATTGCTGATTTTTTCCCTCTAAATTTAGTAGTTATTCTTTGGAAAGCCATTATTTTTAAAGTGATCTTAGGGAAAAAACACTATAATTTACTGCAGAAAGTTTAATCTGTTGATGTTAGCATTTAACCAAAAAATTATTTTCTTAATGTATCTTAAGTTCATTACCTTTCTATTTAAGAGATTAGCAATAACAAGGACAACTCCAAGTTATTTTCATTGTTCTATTCACTACTTACACTAAAACGCTTGTGTATTAAAAGCTATTCATCTCAGAAACACTGTTTAAAGTATGAAAGGAATGGAACTGGGAGCAAAAAAAAAAAAAGGCATTAAACACAGCAGTTCTTAGATTTAAATCTATGTATCAAAATACTCAAATTGATATAACTGCATTTTCTGACACTGGGAAGTTTAGTTGATCCTCTCTCTGTCTTTGATTGTTCCTCCCACAGCAGATACTCACCCCAAAGAACACTCTTTTCAATTGCTGTTTTTAAGTGCATCTATAAATCAACATTATGAGAAATGTCTTCAATGTATATAGAAAAGAACTGTGTATGAATGCTAAACAGTGATTTGAGGCTTTTCAACTGATCTCAAAACTTTCATATAAAGGCTACCAAGGAAAGTAGTCTTTGTTCAGTATCTTAAGTGCAAAATTATTGATTTAGTTAGATGACTTTTTTAAAGAGCAACAAACTCCTCAGATATGTTTTCTCTTCCTATCTACCCAATTTGGTGTTTGCTGATAGCTTAGATTATTAAAATTTAGAGATGTCTGTCCCCTTATCTTCTCAATAATTGAAATTTTGGAGATTTACTGTAAACACATTACATCAAAATCTGGAAAGTCCTTCATAAAAAAAAATATTCAAATGTATTGAAATTGAATTCTACAAACAAAATACAAGATCAATTGACCAGTTTAGCGGGGTAATTGGTAACTTTATTCTTTACCCATTATTAAAGTCAAGAAAAAAACTGTTGGAAATTAAAATGTTATCTGTTATCTGCTTGGTTCCATCAGAATATGGAAGTTACGTTTGATCTGTATTCACCCGTCCTCAGAGTAATTTTTTAAATAGTCAATAATAATAAATAAATCACAAAAGACACTATTTTACTGTTAATCACAGTTCCACTCAGCACAAAGCAAAATAACAATTTTGGTAATGTCATAGAGATTTAGCCAAACTAACTCAGATTATATTGGTATCAGGACCTAATAAATCTGATTTAATTTTGTCATAAATAAAAATTAAAAAAAAACCTCTTGTATGTTTATTTTGTTTTATGATCATCCATATTCAGCAATTTTAGTAATCAATTTCTGTGTTCTTAATGAAAGTCCTCTTTACATTTATTTTAGATTTAGGGTCAAATGCACTAGATAAGAATATCTCAAAATTAATATAGCTATGCAACTTCAAGAGAGGTGCAAGTACACATTTAGGACAGTGTGGTAAGGCTTAAGGGATTCAATTCTCATCAATATATTGGGTATATTATATTAATTTATTATATGTAAAAATTAATGGCTTAATTAAATATGCACACACACATATGAATAAACACAAACACTAATAATTAAAACTAATATACAGACATAAGTAGAACAGCAATCCAAATAAATAAAATAAATTTAAAAAGTGCTTTATCAGCCAAGTTACCAAAGTGGTCATCTAAAACTTAACCTTACTGGTCTCTCTGGGATACAGTGTATCAAAATGTGCCTTAGAGTTATCCCACCAACTCTATCAGTTGGTGATAGCGAATTCTTATTGGGGTGGAGGGTAGGGCATTAATTCCCAGCTACTTCTATTCTCCTATGCCCTCAGGCAGAGCAGAATCCTTCAGCCAGAGGATGTTTAGGGAAACTTATATAGGTGCTAGCTGTTAAAGAAGAGGGTGTGGACTAAAATTATAAAGGATAAAGAGCCCTTGTACCTATATAAAAAGATTTGCGTTCTAAGACAAAAATCTCTACACCAAAAAAATGTCAGAAATAGTACCAAATATGTCCCTTAAAAAATGATGAATATGGAGATGCATGGGAATACATAGGTAAGATATATTTCTTGAAGAGTCTTATCATAGGCCTGGCACATAACCAGAACTCACTAAAATAATTTATATGGTTAAATTATTGAGTCAACAGTAATAACATTATACCTTACACATATAAGGTTTTGTGTTTTATAGAGGCTGTTCTTATATATAATCTCATTTAATTTAGAAACACAAGAATACATGAATATGTCATAGATAATTGTCCAATAGTTATTTAGTTTATCTTTCTGCCTGTAAGTAGAGATATATCAAAATCATCACTGACATAAGAAAACACATGCACAAACAAACCTTAGTACTCATTTGCACTATGCTGACCATTCTACCGTCAATTATCACACTATATAAAGAAAACTAATGTGATGACATTCAAACTTTCATTGGCAATTCTATGTAACAAGTGTGTGTTAAAAATAAAGCCAGTTTTTGTTCTATGAAAATTCTCGGTAATTTTGCATGGGACCTTTGGAAGTATTTGACTGCAGTAAATACTTTTCCAAGTACTAGTTTCATAAATTTATTATAAGTAAGATATATTTAGATACAGAAAACTTCCAACTGAATATTCCTACTAATCAGCACAAACTCTTAAGAATGATTTTGTTTCAGCTTCTTAAGTAACTCAGATGAATCTGATATTATAGTCTTCCTCATTACTGTGCAAGTGTTGACATATATACACTACCAAATCTAAAACAGGTACTTGTGGGAAGCAGCTGCATAGCACAGGGAGATCAGCTTGGTGCTTTGTGACCACCTAGAGGGGTGGGATAGGGAGGGTGGGAGGGAGAATCCAGAGGGAGGGGATATGGGGATATATGTATACATATAGCTGATTCACTTTGTTATACAGCAAAAACTAACACAACATTGTAAAGCAATTATACTCCAATAAAGATGTTAAAAACATAATAATAATATTAAAAAATCCCTTGTACGTATGTCTACTGTGTAATATAAACTTTCTGATTGAAAATTTCATGTTCTTGAAATAAAATCAGAATAGTGGTCTCCATCTAATGAAGCAGTTTATAAACTTGAGTTTTATAATTGAAAATTAACCAGTATCTCACTTGTTTATATCAATTCTTTATTTGTTCACAAATAATATTTCTCAAATATTGTATTTTGTCTTTATTACGCTGTATACACATTTACACACTTGAAACACAAGGAAAGAAAACATATATGAACATAAACTATAACAAAGAATAACTTATTTCCTATTGATATATGATGAAAAATGAGTTAAATACCCCTGCTTCCACTACTTTTTTCATGATTTATTCATCTTTACTGTATCCATGGTTTTTCACTTACCTAAAACCTTCCATATGTATAAAGAATAGGTTTGCTATATTGGAAGAGAGTGAGCTTACATTAATACTCACTGTCAACATTTGAATATGATTTTAAATGTCAACATTCTTAATAATTGTCTCAGCAACAGTTTTGCTGTAAAATAGAATCCATGTGATTTTTTGATTGAGTAAATGACCTTGATTGTTATTATCTAAATATAAGACTTGCAGTAGGGTATAGCTTTTCTTAGGGAAAGAATGGAATTAAAAAATTCTCACTAAGGAAGCAACTATACCACTTATAGATTTTTCTGACAGAGAAAATTTTTTCTGGGTGTTCCACATTTTCTATTAAAAAGTACAGTTCCAAGCTAATGTTTGCCTTTTTCTGATAAAGAAATGCCATAAATTCTGTATAAAATTGAACATCATTTTTACCCTGAACACCAACACATTTCATTTTATACTGAGAATATTTAGTTTCCTTTTAAATTTATCAAAGCTTTTTGCATCTGTTATATTTTATATAATTGGATATGCTAATGAAGTGAATTATATTAATAAATTTTATAATTTTAATTTACCTTTGGATCATTAAAAAACAATAACTGGTCAAGATTTACTTTTCAACACTGCTATACCTAATTTGATAATACTTTATTTAGAGATTTTTCTCCTCTGGCCTGTAATTGGTATTGTTTGTTTGTTGTTTTTGTTCTCCATAGTACCCTTGTTTGATCTTCATATCAAGGTAAGCCCAGTCACATATATCAATCACAGTAATCTAATTTATGCTGAAAAAAAAAAACAGTGGCTAAATCCAACCTCCTTTTTTTTTTTTTTTTTTTTTTTCTCACACAATACAGGTAGCTCAGCAGGGGAAAGTGCTCCATATATGTCATTCTGGAACCCTCTCTGGCAGGTCTACAACTCCACCAGTGCCTCTCTGGGCCCTCCAGCAGTGGAAGTAAACACAATGAGTTACATATTTTATCTAAAAAGCTTCCACCGGAAAGTGACACCTGTTTGTTTGTTTGTTTGTTTTATATATATTATGTATAATATACCTATGTCATATACATTAGCATATATATGCATATATATACATATATATAATATTAATTTGGAATATAGTTCAAAAAGTCTGTTTTACATCAACTGCATCATTTTTTCTTTTAATTTTTGACCTTCTTCACCCATTTCTCTCATGTCCCTGCCTGTGGCAACCACCAGTCTGGCTTGCTTCACTTAGCATCATGTCCTTAAGCTCTATTCATGTTGCAAATGGCAAGTTTTCATAGATTATTATGGTTGAAATATCTATATCTGGAACTCTCCTGGTGGCAAAGTGGTTAAGAATCTGCCTACTGATGCAGGAGACACGGGTTCAATACCTGGTCTGGGAAGATCTCACATGCTGCAGAGCAACTAAGTCTGTGCACCACAACTACTGATCCTGAGTTCAGAGCCTGTGAGCCACAGCTACTGAGCCCACGTGCTGCAACAACTGGAGCCCACGTGCTGCAACAACTGAAGCCCACGTGCCTAGAACTCATGCTCCACAACAAGAGAAGACACTGCAATGAAAATCCCACATACCGCAACAAAGAGTAGCCCAACTAGAGAAAGCCCGTGCTCAGCAACAAAGAACCAACACAGCCAAAAATACATAAATAAAAAACGATTTTTAGGGCCTCCCTGGTGGCGCAGTGGTTGAGAGTCCGCCTGCCGATGCAGGGGATACGGGTTCGTGCCCCGGTCTGGGAGGATCCCATATGCCGCGGAGCGGCTGGGCCCGTGAGCCATGGCCGCTGGGCCTGCGCATCTGGAGCCTGTGCTCCGCAACGGGAGAGGCCACAACAGTGAGAGGCCCACATACCGCAAAAAGAAAAAAAAAAAAAAAAAAAAAAAAAAAAAAAAAAAAAAAAAAAACGATTTTTAAAAAATTTATATCTGTATCTATATCTATATATGTATATATCTCACAATTTCTTTATTCATTCATCCATGTGTGGACACTTAGCTTGTTTCCATATATTGTCTATAGTGAATAATGCTGCAATGAACATTTAGGGTGTATATATCTTTTCTGGTTATTGTTTCTGTTTCCTTCAAGTAACTACCCTAAAGTGAAATTGCTGGATCATATAATAGTTATATTTTTAATTTATTGAGGAACTTCCATACTGCTCCCCATAGTGGCTGCACCGATTTACATTCCCACCAACAGGGCACAAGGGTTTCCTGTTTTCCACATCCTCACCAACACTTGTTGTTCCTTGTTTTTTTGATAATGGCCATTCTAACAAGTATGAGGTGATATCTCATTATGGTTTTGATTTGCATTTCCCTGATAATTAATGATGTTGAGCAGCTTTTCATGTACCTGTGGGCCATCATTTTAGATTCCACATATAAGTGATATCATATGGTATTTGTTTTTCTCTTTCTGACTTAATTCACTTAATATGATAATCTCTAGGTCCATCCATATGTTGCAAATTGCATTATTTCATTCCTTTTTATGATTGAGTAATATCCTATTGCATGTATATACCACATCTTCTTTATCCATTAAGCTGTTGATGGTCACTTAGGTTGTTTCCATGTCTTGGTTATTGTAAACAGTGCTGCTATGAACATAGGGATGCATGTATCTTTTCAAATTATAGTTTTGTCCAGATATATGCCCAGGCGTGGGATAGCTGGATAATATGGTATCTCTATTTTTAGTATTTTGAGGAATCTCTGTACTGTTTTTCATAGCAGCTGCACCAATTTACATTCCTACCAACCGTGTCGGAGGGTTCCCTTTTCTCCACACCCTCTCCAGCATTTGTCTTTTGTATACATTTTAGTAATTTGTAGACTTTTTAGTGATGGGTATTCTGAGTGGTGTGAGGTGGTACCTCATTGTAGTCTTGATTTGCATTTCTCTAATAATTTATGCTGACATTTCTATACTCGGTTTCCAAAATCTCCAGCTTTGTAAGTAACAATTTCAAGATATTCCAGATAATAATTTAAGAAACTGTTTAATGTCTACCATGGATTAACATCTTTCTTACTGGGATGAACAAATACTCATTGTTCCATGGCCAAGTTAATTTCCTATTTCCAGATCCAAGTTTCTATATTACAAATTCTTTCTGTTGCAAGCAACAACAATCCAACCTCAGTTTATGTGACAGACAGGATTTGGAGCTCATGAAATCAGTGTTGCTAAGAGCAAATGGATGCAGGCATATGGTATAACTAATATGAGTTGTCTCAAATTTAAATCTTTGCTGTTTTATACATGCTGGTTTCCCACTTTTCTATAGCCGACTCACTAGCTCTGTGTATACATTGAGAAGGATGGCATTCAATGGTTCTTGGATCACATCTCCAATTATACTGCTTGACATGAAAATGCCTGCAACGTGGCTCAGCTTGGGCACATAGCTAGTCTGAAATAAGCCCTAAGATTAAGGCAATTGGTGTTATGAAGAGTCCAGTTATATCCATGATTATTTCCAGGTAGGCAAAACAATTGTGATTGGAGGCTGCCAGTAAAAATCTCATGTTTAGAAAGAGAGTGGAATAGTTTAATAATGGGGTGGGGTGGGGTTTGTTTTTCCCAGAAGGCAAGAAGAGGGATGGACAATAAAGCAAATAAAGTTTTAAAAAATGATACAATCATACTAAAATGAAAGGTTGCCATTCAAACAGTCCATATCTGTGTATAATTGGTAATTAATCTCTATCTTCAAAGTGAGGTGTGGCCAGACTCATTAAATCCAATGCTGTTTTTTTTTAACAGATTCTGGATTTCATTACTTTGCAGAGATTTGCTTCAACTTGCAAATGTTACTAATGTTGGCAAAACAAACTAAGATGGAAAATAAAGTGGGATGGGATAAAGATTGACCTCAAATATTTTCTTTTTACCTTTCAACATGAACAATCTAATTTTACATACGATCATGATTATTTTTTACATTGCAACTTGGGGTGAGAGATACTGATTGAACAAAATGCCCTTTTCTTTTTTTTTCTTCTATATATTCACCAAAATTCAACTTCTTTTCCTCATCTAATGAGTAAGGAGTTCCTTTTCCCCCAAGGAAACCAGTTTTAGTATTATACACATTAAATTGAAATTAAGTTTTCTAGTCTAAATTAAACAAATGTTATCATTTGCCACTGAAACCCTCTTGCCTGTCATTTGATCTCATATAGGGAAAATGATTTTCCAGCTAAGATTCACATTACCTGCTTTTGATCTATACTAGCCAATATCAAAGTGCAATTGGCCTTTCAAATGCATTTATTTTCTTTGTCCATTTCCTCCCCTATTAAATTTGTGGCATTGACCAATCACATAGTTACTCTGGTCTTGATTTATTCTTCAATGCAGCCAAAAATGAACTGTATCAATATAGATATGTTTAAATGAGTGACTGAGGCCTGCTTGGACCAATACCATCCAATCGGTGGCAACCATTTAGACTAAAAGTTTCAAATTAATGTGGAAATAGGACTAAAAGAAGAAGAAATTTAAAAGTTTCCTAGTAAGAGAGAGAAGAGTTATCTTCATAGGTATTTGCCAGTGATTTTAAAAATGTGTATACATAACCCTAGCCCCCAAACACACACATACGCACACACACACACACACACACACACACACACTTTGGAGGACAGCATCCTTATGTGAAAAATTCAAAATACTTTGACCACACTTAAAGTGAAACATTCTTTTTTGGTTATATCCATTTTTTTGGGGGGGGGGTGATCTTAATCTGTTATATCCCACACTTTTAAAATTTAAAGACATGCAGTTTGAGGTTCATTTTCGTTTTCAGCAACCATTAAAATGCCTCAAAGAAGCGAGGTCAGAAGGGCACATTGTCATTGTAAGGAACTCATTTTCTTTTATTAGAAGTCATTATGATACCCTGTGAAAAGGGAAAGTTGTTGAAAATTATTGAAATATGTTCAAAATATATTTTATTGAAGTATAATGAAGAAAAGTACACAAATTCGGACTGCAGTTTTATTACACACCACAAAATGATCACATACATGGAAACCATGACCCAAGGTAAAACATTACCACCACCTTGGAAGTCCTCTTGTGCACACTCCCTTTTAATATGTTTATTGTCCTTCCCAGCTGGGAAATTTGCAGATTTCTAGAACATAATTTTCCTTTTCTTGGTATTTCATATACACAGAATCACACAGTGTAAATTCCATTGTGTCTGATTTATTTAATTGACATTGTATTATGTGATACATTTACGTCATGTGATGCAATAGCATATCCTGTTTCATTGCTGCATATATTCTCACTATACTATATATTAAATAAATAACTATATAGTACAAGAAAACTATATATATCCATTCAACTGGTTATGTATATTATTATTGTTTCTAGTTCTTGTTCTTTGTACAATACTGTTGCAAATAATTTTATAAATACTTCTTAATATTCATATGCACATGCTTCCCTTTGGTTTTATAAATAGAAGTGGAAATAACAGGCTGTAGAGTAAATATATCTTTAGGTTTTAAACTTCACCTGTCAAAATTTTTTCTGAAGTAGTTGTAATAACTTAAATACCACAAACTAGTTGAACAGTATATGAGAGTTGTAATAGCTTGAAACCCTATATCTAATTTGAAATTGTCACTTTTAAAAAATTTTAGTTAATCGGATTTTAGTTCAGTGGTACTGAATTGTGATTTGCTTTCGATTAATGAAAAATAATGTTGAGCAATTTTTCATATTTTTATTTTCCATTGGCATATCCGTTTTGTAAGGTTCTTATTCAAGTCTTGAATATTTTTCAACAGATTTAAATTATTTTCCCAAACTGATCAATAGGAGTTACTTACACATTCTGGAAAAAAAAAAAGAAAGAAAACTGTTGGTAGATATTTGTAAAATGACCATACAATTTATTGACCATATAATGAGACATTTGAAAATGGAAAGTGGTTCTATTTATAATTACATTGAGGCAATAAGCAAAAATCAGACTTAACCAAACCAAACCATACATAATATAATCTTTGGCATATATATAACAAATATTTTTATCTTGGTGGCTTGTCATTTTTCTCTCATGAAGGCGTTTTTTAAAGAACAGAAGCCCTAAAATGTAATATAGTCCAGTATTACTTATTTGTACCTTTTGCTTTAAATCAAGTCTATTTCAAAACGGTTCATACTGTTGGTCTATTTTTTCTACCCATCTCACACTATCTTAATTACTGTAACTCTATAATAATAGATTTTGAAATCCAGTGTAGTGACTTCAACTTGTGTTGTTCAAGATTGCCTTAACTATTCTTGGCCTTTGGCATGCCCCTACACGTTTTAGATTTGGCTTGTCAATTTCTATAATAAACTTGCTGAGATATTATTGATTTTTGTTTATGTATGTATTTTAGAGAGACTTCCAATCAATAAGCATGGTATATCTCCCATTTAAAATCATATTTTCTCTCAATATTTTTTTTCTGTATATAATTATTGTACAACTTCCACCAGATTTATTTTTAGTTATGTGGTGATTTTTATATTGTTATCCGTGACACATTTAGAAATTTTAGTTATTAAAAATCTCCACCTATATAATTATTTCATTATGAATAAAGTCAATTTTATTTGTCCCTTTCCAATCTTTATATATTTTATTTATTTTCCCTAAACTGTTAAAAATAGCTAGTACAAGTTTTAGTGAAAATGGTAATAATAGACATTCTTTCATTTTTCCTACTCTCAGGCAGAAAGTTCTCAGTATTTCATTTTTAAGAGTAATGTTTCCTGAGGGTTTTTAAGAATATATATTTTATAAGTTTAAAGGAATCCATTCTATTTCTAGTTTTCTAATTCTTTAATATTGCATTTTATCAAATGCTTTTATATGTCTATTTAGATGATTCCAGTTTTCTCATTTATTCTGTTAATGTGGTAGCAATTATGAATTGACTTTTTAATTGTTAAACAAACTCTGCATGGCTGAAAAAAAAATTCAAACTTGTCATGGTATACTTTCCAATTTATATATTACCAGATTTGCTTTCCTCATATATTGATTAAGATTATTGCATCAATGGTCATGAGTGAGTGAGATTATTCTACATTTTCCTTTTTATAGTAGTGCTTGGTATTGGTAACAAGGTTACTCTAGCTCCATAAAGTGTCTTGAAAAATGTTCCCTTTTTTTTGTTTCTATAAAACAATTTGGATGATACTGTTGCTGTTAATATTATGCAACTGTTATCCATACCGATCCTTCACTGTGGCTCTGGAATATTCTTTCTGGCAAGGTTTTAACTAGAGATTTAATTTTTTTAGTAGACGTCAAAAAATCAAATTTTCTGTTTCTCCTTATTTCAGTTTTGGAAAGTTGTGCTGTCCAACAATTGTTTCCACTTGATCTAAATTGTTCAATTTGTTGAGATAAAATGTTCACATATTTACCTGGCAGTTTTTGTGCCTCGTTATTTTTTATGGAATGTTGGCCATTAGATATGAAATATGTTAGAGGTTCTTTGAGCTCTGGTTGAGGCTATCTGCATCAATAGTGTAATTTTTATGGATATATGCCTGGCCAGCAGTCAGGGTTGGGCATAATCATCTCATTCACTCATATTGAGTTGAATCACTGTTGTTTTTCAGCTTTTTTAAGACCTTGCCTATTTGCTGTTCACTCTTCTTTCTTGCTGGCAGCTCTCTGTGGTCCAATAGGAAAATATGGGATGATTACAAGGGCCCTATTTGTTGGTTGGACTTCCTTAACCATGTGAAGCTACCAAAATGGATGCTATCTACTCAACCTCTCAGCACTCTTTAGGAAACAATAAATATCTCAAGTGCAAAAGCAGCGTCCAATATTGAGGTCACATCTCTGGACACCCTACCTTTTGGAAGCTTGCCCCACAAGTCTTCAATGTCTTCATAACTCCCTGATTCATACAGACACAACATAATGACCTTGCTCTTGTGTTTTAGCTATTCAGAACGTGTGCAGATGAGGCTGTTGGGTGGGCTACAGGCAAATTTGAGAAAATGTGCAATACAGACAATGATTCTTTGTGTGTATGTGCATGTGTGCTCACTGTGTTTCTAGGAATGACACTTCCTCCAGATTCAAAATAAGAAACAGATCAATATTAAGAGATTGATTTTTATGTCTGTCACAGGGTATGAGTAATGAGATTTTACTAATTATATATAATTTAATTTCAAACAATGTCTACATTTATATTAATTAGTCAGTTATATTGAAGACTCCTCGGAATTAATCTGAAGTATTGAAAAATTCCCAGGAATTTAGCGATTATTGTAACATCACTATCACAAAGAAGAGACCATGGGAGTATTTTTTTCATATATTCATAATTTTAAATGTGGTCTAATAGAGGTGGTGAAGAAATTTAATTAAAAGCAAGATATAATTTCCAATGAAAAGGTCAATTGTGAGTTTAGAAAAAATTATTTTACACATCAACTTTTAAAATTTGATGGTATTTTTAGGCAGCAGGATTAAGAGTAAGGATTTCCCCAGATAGAGAAGCTTTTAAATTTAAAAGTTTTTAAGAATATGAAAGAAGGGCATTTATGGAAATAAGGAATAAATTACAACATTGTGAAAAACGTTGTACATTTGACATCCAGAGACTGGTTAACATCTCATCTCATTTACCAGCTGTATAATGTTGGGCAAGTCATTTAACCTCTTAGAATCTCAAATTACTAATCTTTAAAATAGATCTAATAACACTGACCTTATATGACTCTTATGTAGATCAGATATAATCATAGGAAACAACAGCATGAACAGCTCCTGACACTTATTAGGAGCTTGACAATTGTTTATTGAACAAAACATATTTAGTGTACATAATAATGCTAAACCAATGTACAAATTATTAATATTATTTTGTTGAGTCAACGCAATAGGAACTGCTGTTCAACAGTCCCCATGGTCTGTCACTCTTATATATGAAGCTTTCTCTCCCTTTCTTCTCCTTCCTCTCACTTTTCCTCTTTTGCATCCTCTTCTTCTCCCCTTCCTTCTCCTCCTTCATCTTCCCTTCCCCTTCCCCTCTTCCTTCTTTTTTCTCTCATTTGTATCTATTCCTCCCTCTCCTTCCTACCCTCTCTCTCATTTAAACTGTGCATCTTCATTTTATGTTTTCTCATGTTTTAGGAAAATGACATCAATTAATCCAAAAAGATTGCATAAGAAAATGTGAGTTGAATAATTGTAATTGTTGAAGATAACATAGAAAATCAGAAGCTTAATGATCTCTGATAATTCTTTATACTTTTGTTACCAAGCTTTATTTTCTCTTTATTTTTTGTCACTGATCAGCTAGGTTTTTACCATCTACTCCCCTATTCTTAGGAAATGTTATATAACTGCTGATATGAGTAAATATGACATGTTAGTGATTTTGGACCATTTAGATAGACAAGTTTAGGAGAAAAAAGTGATTAAAATTTTATCTGAGTTAATATTCAGGTCTGGCACTTTTTATATAACCTTGGGTAAGTTGTTTAACCTTCTGGGTTTCCTCTTCTGTAAAACGTGAGTAATAATACCACCCATCTCATAGGATGGTTTGTAGGCGATATAAACCGGTCATACATAATATTTATAGTGCCTAGAGCATGTTATGTACTTCATAAAAATAAGATGTGGTTATTAGAGAAAATATTAAGAACATCTTCTGATAAAATTGCCATGGACATAACAATGTCACTCTGGAAAGAAGGATTATCAGAATCCATGAGACATATAATTAGAATTGAACATATTTAAAAATAGAATAAGAGATAACTATTTTAAGTTGGCATCCCAGAGAAATAGACTCCGATGCAGAAATTTGCGTGTAAGAAAATTTTGAGGGGGTGCTCTTTAGAACAACCCCCCAAACTCGCAATCACCCAAACCCCCGGTAGGAGCATATGGAGGAAAACTGGGAAGAAAAATAGCTGAACTGTGATGCAGTTCTAAAACAGTTTTTGGCCATCTTACAGGGGATTCTGGAGCTAGGATTGTCCTAAAGAGATGCTCTTAATTGAAATAAAAAGGTTGGACCTTTGTCCCCCCACGTAGACCATTGAGTGCTAGTTATACCCAAGGAGGTGCCAGAGCCTTAGGCAGGGCAGCTCCCTCCATGAAGGACAGTTATCAGATAAGACTTAGTTGAGAACGATTTAAAAAATGCACCTTGGGGCTTCCCTGGTGGCGCAGTGGTTGAGAGTCCGCCTGCCGATGCGGGGTACGCGGGTTCGTGCCCCGGTCGGGGAGGTCCCACGTGCTGCAGAGCGGCTAGGCCCGTGAGCCATGGCCACTGAGCCTGCGCGTCCGGAGCCTGTGCTCCGCAACGGGAGAGGCCACAGCAGTGAGAGGCCCGCATACCGCAAAAAAAAAAAAAAAAAAAAAAAAAAAAAAAAAAAAATGCACCTTCCTGCAGGCTTCTTTCTTTTTAAAATTAATTTATTTACTTATTGGCTGCATTGGGTCTTAGTTGTGGCACGTGGGGTTGTTGAGGCATACGGGATATTTCATTGCGGCACACGGGTTTCTCTTTTGTTGTGGCAGGCGGGTTTTCTCTTCTCTAGTTGTGACACAGGTTCCAGAGCGTGTGATCTCTGCAGTTCGTGGCATGCAGGCTCTCTAGTTGAGGCGTGAGATCTCAGTAGTTGTGGCACACAGGCTTAGTTGCCCTGCGGCATGTGGGATCTTAGTTCCCTGATCAGGGATCGAACTGCGTCCCCTGCATTGGAAAGTGGATTCTTTACCACTGGACCACCAGGGAAGTCCCTCACTGCAGGTTTCCAAATGAATGCTTTGATCTGAAGGAAGCACTCCATTGCATCCATATATATATATATATATATATATATATATATATATATACATACAATATATTTATATATTACTATATATGAGGATATATATGAAATGCACATGATTTTAACACAGGAACATTCTAAGTATGCTTTGTATATATATTTGAACTAACCTATTTACAGTGATGAATGTTTCATTTAGTGAATTTTATTTATTTTTATTTTGAGTGAATATTTCCTACTCAGGCATGCTTATGATGAACAACCATTATTTTCCTTGACCACAGTTAGCTCTGAGTAGGGGGGTAGGTGGTGAGAGATTAGGGAATGCTCAGATATGTTATTTACTAGCTTTCTTTACAGAAGCACTCCAATTAAATTGTGCAACAATATCCTACTACTGGGACATATTTACTTTTGAGTATTGAAGAAAGTAATTCCACTTAGGAACTTACGAACAGATAAATTTGTATTTTTGAGTAATTACTCTGTGTCCTTCATTGTGCTATGTGCCTTAAATGTCATACTTCATTTAATCCTCCATTAGCCATTAGATGTATGTAGTACTGAGCTGAAATAAATACACTTCCAGATATTTCTCCAGCAAAGATGGGTTTATTCAAGATCAGCAGAGGATTGCAATTTATAGTTGGCAACCATGACAAGACACGTGCAAGTTTTTGCACAGGAAAGGACAAAGAAAGGTGGAAAGCTATAGTAAGCATAGAATCCCTGACTTTTCATTGGCTGAGTGCTTGCCAGGAAAGAAGTGGAGGCTTTTCTCCTTCCTGTCCTGCACTGCTATCCTTGCAAAGCATGGGAGCTCACCAACCTGGTCTTCCAACTCTATTTAAATTTATTTATTTATTTATTTTTGGCTGTTTGTTCTTCGTTTCTGTGCGAGGGCTTCCTCTAGTTGTGGCAAGCGGGGGCCACTCTTCATCGCGGTGCACGGGCCTCTCACTGTTTCAGCCTCTCTTGTTGAGGAGCACAGGCTCCAGACGCGCAGGTTCAGTAGTTGTGGCTCACGGGCCTAGTTGCTCCACGGCATGTGGGATCCTCCCAGACCAGGGCCCGAACCCGTGTCCCCTGTATTGGCAGGCAGACTCTCAACCACTGTGCCACCAGGGAAGCTCCCCAACTCTATTTAAGTGAGGTTTCTGTTTATTGATTTTTTTACAGAAGTTTATTAACTCCATATTACAGAACAGAAAACTGAGACTTAGGAAAGATTGGTATCTTTCCTAGATTTACAGAAGTAGTCAAGTTTGGACATAAGCCAAACTTCAGAAGAAGATCTTCCTGGTCTATAAAACCTGTGCTGCTTATAGCTGTATTATTTTGCTTTTTACATCACAGTACTCCATAAAACAGGTTGCAAAAATAAAGAAACCAACAAGCTTCATCTCAATTTTAAAGCCTTTCTTCTATTACCATAAAGTACAAATGACTTTGGTTGATAAAAATGAAAGAATAACATTGTGTGAAACCAGGATCCTGCAATTAAAAAAAAAACATTCACAATAGAGCATAGTTCTGAGTTATTCCATTGGAGGCAGTTTGATTTATTCAAATCCTGCTATAATTATTTCAAAGACTAAATGAAAATGGAATCATCTATTATTATATAGAAGGATTAAGCCCTAAATTGGATTTCCGAATTTAAGATGAAAAAGTAAGCTAACCTCCAAAATGGCTTAAAATTGAACTTAGTCTCCTGATATGGAAAAAATAGCTTTAAGAGATTTAGGGGAAGAATTAGTCCTATAAAACAATCTTTTAAAATAGCGTAGTAATAAAAATGACAGTTCCAGAAGGAAATTAGGGTAAATATTCTATTTTGCCCTTTAACCTGATATTACTATGAACTATGATACATTGTATAATCGTTCAGTAAAACTACTTTTGGCCATATGTTCATTCCTTGTAGGTTAAATACAGAGTTCAGGGATAAATGCTAAAGTCACGCACACACTCATACACACACATACACCAGCAAAATATGAATAGCTTACTTTCCTAATTTAGAAAGATAGTAATATGTTGCTTTTTTAACTATAAGTATTTTTACCTAATAAGGAGAACAGAAAACACATTTATTTTTTAAGGTAATATCCTGAACAATTTTGCTTGCCTTAAGGTTAGAGGATCCTTTGTAGAGTTTCTAGTTTTGGTAGTCTTCCAACAGTGCTACCTGCCAAAATCGAAAGAAGTTTGGGAAGTATCCACAGGTGGAGCACTTTGGCTCTAACTTTAAAATATAGTAATACATCAGTGATTCTCTACTGGGGCTTATTCCTCAGCCCCCACCCTTAGATACATTGACGCTGAGACATTTTTCATTGTCACAAATGTGAGGAGTATGCTACTGGAGTCTAGGGGGTTTAGACCAGGGATGCTGCTAACTGTCTTACAGTGCACAAAACAGCTTCTCACAAACAAGTACTACCCACATGAAACAACAAAGGGTTTGTGTCTAGGTTTATACTGGTGTATATTGTGGCTCTGACTTTTGATTCAGAGTTCCAAAATAGGCATAATAAAGTTGTATTGGACTCAACATCTCTATATCTCAGAGCATATACATAGGTAATTGCTTTATACTTTAGTAGGAAAATCAAAGTAACACCGCCCCTTCCTATGAATGTTTGTATTAGGAAAACAAAAACTAATGTTCTGATTTACATTTCTGTCTATTTCATGATTAGGATAGAATTTGTATAATTTAAGCCAATCAGTTCCCAGATGGAAATATTTGAGAACATGCAATATATTCTCAAAATATCTGTTATTAAGAATCAACTGGTATACTTTGGAATAATGTAAATGTCCAAACACTACACTAGGGAGTTGTTTTGATTTGTATAAGTGTAGTAAGGGCCAAGGCATTTCTATTTTAATAAGAACATCACATGATTATGATGTGGTTAGTTCACTTGGAGCACTATTTGTGGAAATTGAATAGAATCCTTTTAGAATCAGCAACTCTAGTAGCATATTAAGTAGTAATTTCTAAGTTTTTACCTGGTCATCTGTGATACAAAAATTCAATTCTAAATGAATAACTGTGATCTAGGGCTTGAAAACTATAAATAAAACATGTTAAGATGAATCTTATGGCTTTATATCAAGATATATTCAAACAGTGTCACCTTACATATTTCAAAACGTGACCTTGTGTTTAACATAAAACGTTGCCCCCAAATTACTTTCAAATGAATATTCAAATGAGAGAATGGTAGATATATACAATAAGTATATATGTCACATTACATTACCTTACACTTACACAGAGTGCCATCAGTTAGTAATAAGGATAGATTTCTGGCAAAAGCATGTGATAGAAGAGTCCATTAGCAGGGAAGTAAATGAGAAATGCAAATGTTCATATGTATAAACATATAAAGCTAGAGTTTTAATTATGTCTATTTTTCTAGTCAAGTTAAAATTATTTGATTAAACCTTGACATGAACTATTTGACATTATTTACAGAAGCTCAGAAGAGAGCTCACTACTGACTAACAAACACAATGGGAGACAAAATAATGAGTGAATATCCTGTTTGGAGAATCGTTGGAAGAAATTGAAAGAGAAAGGTGAAAGCAAGAGCACAAAAATGAGGACCCTGAAAAATGTAATAGAATATGGTTCTCTGTATTTTTCATACTCTTTGCCTAGCTTCATACTCACTTATGATTAAGATGGGGCTTTCAATATAATGAGTCCAAGATCTAAGTCTTACTATGAGAGATAATATTAGTAACCAAAATTTCACTTTGAATATAGTCTGCTGCGTGTAATGCAATGATTCAAAGACAATGAGAGTTTAGAAAAGACATAGAGGACAAAAAGTCAATGCTTTCTGTAGGCTTAAAATAACTGGGCCTGTCAACTAAAGAAATATTTGTACCATTCTTTGAACTCCAAGTGTACTCTGAATCAGATACAAGTAGTACTGTTTCTTTCCTCACAATGAACTAAGCCTGTAGGTTTTGTTCCACTAACAAGACTATGATGAGGGCTAAAGGAACATATGTGTATGACAATTAAAACATACATACAGTCACACACCAAACACTTGCCGCTGAAGTGGATTAATGTATGTCAGCGTATACCTTCCTGTATGCACATGGACGTAGCATGTTATAAATGGCTGCACATTTATTGACAGTCTTTCCAATGTTAAGTGGGTTTTCTTCCTCTTCCTTTGCCTCTACGAAGGTTCAGTGACTGCATGACCAATGGAATATGATGAGAATGATGCTGTGCCAGTGTCTAGGAGTAGGCCTTAAGAACTTAGTAGTTTCCTCTTTCTGTCTCTTGGAACACTACATTTGGGAGCCCCAATCCACACTGTAACAAATGTACCTATTTAAAGACTACACACAGAAGAAGCTCTGGGATCCAGGCCTCATGGTCACCTCCACACAGTGTCAGATATGTAAGTGAAGTCTTCTCAGACAGTCCAGATTTAGCCCATCCACTAGTTGAATAGCATCAACGGACACAATTTGGGGAATTTCCCACCTGGAGCAAAATAATTCTCCTTGCCCAATATCTGACACACAAATGTATAAGATGTAATAGAATGTCTTTAGCTTTCATATTTTGAAATAATCTGTTACACAGAACTAGATAACTAAATAGAAGCATTCTTTCACTATCTGTACCTAAATGTCAACCACTTTCCCAATTACTCACCATCCACTTAGAGTGATTAATTTTCTGTATAATATATATAAATGTATAACTTTATATTTCTTTTAGTTATTCATCTCTTTTCTCCTACAGAATAAAAATTTGGTGAAAGGTAAAATTCCATATGGTGTGTTTACTAGTGTATTCCAGCCAGTAGAATAGTGTTTGGCATATCACAGGCACTTAAAATATTTACCATAATGTTGAAATTACCAAGTGATACAATATTCTAGCAAATATCATCTAAAACCATGTATGCATTTAACTAAATATTCTCAGAAATTGACTAAAGGAGAGTCTATTAAAATATGTTCATAAAGACACCAAATTCAACTGAAAATGAAAATCTTGGACAATAAGTTGAATTTGTTTGTAATTTCTTAGGGCTAGAATATGATTTAGGGAGATGATAAGAGAGGTGTAAGGCAAAAATGGTATTATATGTTGTTTAAAAGCAGTTTTAATTATGACAAAATTGTTTAAATGTTAAACCCAAAGTGATTTAAGTTTTTTTGAAGGAAATTTTATGTATAGCTGAAATGACATGCTTTTTTGCTTGTTTGTTTTCTCTGTGTTTTCTCACTCAGAAAGGTGATCATATTTATTATTTTGCTAGAAAATACTTCAAAGAAATCAGAGATTTAAGAAAAAGTCTACTAAGAAAATAGGAACAGAGAACAGGAAAAATGGTTCATACTTTCTTTGAAATATCAGACCAAATCCCTTTTGACACAAAAACTATGATTAATTACTTAAAAGCTTCAGAACTCACTCAGTAATCTTAAAGAGTAGTTGAACTAAGGTCTAAACTCATAAAAATCAGTTTTGTCAATAAATTGGTTCTGCACAATACACAACATACAAGCTTAATTCCTCAAAAAAGTACCTAAATCCACAAGGGTAATAGTGTTCACATATTCAACTCAAGAAAAACTTACAGAGTAACTGTAGCACAATGAAACAACAAAACAATATTATAAGAAAAATAACAAAAAGAAAACAAAGCATCAATATGCATTACAGTCAAATTCTAACTGAAATGAATTTTCAGTCAACTCTTTCTAAAAAATATTAAATGTAAGACATATACAATTTTGATATGTTTTGGCTCTAAATTCAGAAAAAACAATTTTGGATTCAGATCTCACTATGTTAAAACTGTGTGACCTTGAAATTTAAAAAGTCTTTAGCCTCAAGTATCTTCATTTATAAAATTTGAGTGAGAATAGTATGTATGTACCTCATTGTGTAGTACTGAGGGTTATATGAGATAATATAGTTAAATTTCTGGCACAAGGTATGCAATTATAAATATTAGTTAATATTATTAATGCTAAAATAATTATTTGAAATTACAGTATATCTAGTTATTTAAGATCAAATAGTTTAAAACTAGTAATGAAAAGAAAGAGCAAAACAAATTTTTAATGACTTTCAGACATACTAAACTGCTAACCACTTATTGTTAAACTATATTCAGAATAGAAAAAAATAAATTTCCAAGTTCATTTCTGATGTATTATAAATTTATTATCAGTCAAATAATATATTATGTGTTCTTGCTCAAACAGTAGTACTGATATTTGTTTTAATATGTAAACTTTTGACTCTGGAAACCACTTAGATGTTATGACATATATATATATATAATATTTTTGTGTGTGTTTCTTCTAAAAAGTACATGTTTTATAACATATTGATTGTCAAATTTTAATGGAACATTTCATAAAAAAATTTTTAAAGCTCTAAAATTTGCTTTTTCAAGTGCTCTTCATATTTCAACTCTTTTTCACAAATTTTTTATTGGTTGGGTTCTACTTGCTGCTGATAATCAGTGATTCCCTTCTGGTTTTAAGCAGCAAGATCTTCATAACAGGTTTAATGTTTTCAAGTAGTAGCCTGAGTTTTATGTGTGACATTTCACTATGAACATGCATTTGTTTAATCTCCACATATACCAATTTTCTTCATTGAGAAATCATTTATGGCATACGTACTAGAGTGAAATATGCTAATACTTCGGTTAAATATATATCTATATCTATAAATCTATATAAATCTCTCAAGTTAAAAATCCAGGTTGAAATACAAGATGATATGGACAGTTATTCCTGAATTAGGTTAGTGCCCATTAGTTACTTCAGATGGTAGTGATAAAAATAAATCTTTGGTTCCCAGAAATTAGCTAATACTATTTTCTAAAATATTGATGACAATGAAGACAACAAGGATGGAATCTTACATGTACTGAGTGCTATGTATTATTCATTGGCTATATAAGTTCACATACTTTATAAATAAGAAAAAATGTTAGATAAATAACCTGTGCCCAATCACAAAGTTACCAAGTTACAAAGATGAGATTTTCCTTAGATATATAAATAGAAACTCAGACAAGCAGGCTACTGATTCAAAGTCACATCACTATAATCCTTATTCATCACACACTTTCAGCCTCCTTACCTCTCACTTTGCCCTAATGGTCTAGTTATTTCAATTCTGTATCAGTTCAGTACATTTACCAGAGAGGCTGATAGTGGATGGACAAAAAAAAAAACACACCCATGCTTCACAGACAGAGAACAGACTTGTAGTTACCAAGGGAGAGGAGGGATGGGGGAGGGATGGTATGGGAGTTTGGGGTTAGTGAATGCAAACTATTACATATAGAATGGATAAACAAGACAAGGTTGCCCACACTCACCACTATTATTTAACATAATTTTGGAAGTTTCAGCCATGGCAATCAGAGAAGAAAAAGAAACAAAATGAATACAAATTGGAAAATAAGAAGTAAAACCTGCACTGTTTGCAGATGACATGATACTGTGCATAGAATATCGTCAAGATGCCAATGGAAAACTACTAGAGCTAATCAATTTATTTGGTAAAGTAGCAGCGTACAAAATCAATGCACAGAAGTCTCTTGCATTCCTATACACTAAAAATGAAAAATCAAAAAGAGAAATTAAGAAAACACTCCCATTTACCACTGCAACAAAAATAATAAAATACCTAGGAATAAACCTACCTAAGGAGGCAAAATACCTGTATGCAGAAAACTATAAGACACTGATGAAAGTAATTAAAGATGATACAAACAGATGAAAAGATATACCATGTTCTTAGATTGGAAGAATCAATATTGTGAAAATGACTCTACTACCCAAAGCAATCTACATATTCAATGCAATCACTATCAAATTACCAATGGTATTTTTCACAGAACTAGAACAAAGAATTTAACAATTTGTATGGGAACACAAAGGATCCTGAAGAGCCAAATCAATCTTGAGAAAGAAAAACAGAGCTAGAGAAATCAGGCTCCCTGACTTCCGACTACACTACAAAGCTACTGTAATCAAGACAGTATGGTAATGGCAGAAAAGCAGAAATATAGATCAGTGGAACAGGATAGAAAGCCAGAGATAAACCCACACACATAGGATCACCTTATCTTTGGCAAAAGAGGCAAGAATATACAATGGAGAAAAGACAGCCTCTTCAGTAAGTGGTTCTGGGAAAACTTGGAGCTACATTTAAAGAATCAAATTAGAAAATTTCCTAACACCATACACAAAAATGAACACAAAATGGATTAAATACCTAAATATAAGGCCAGACACTATAAAACTCTTAGAGGAAAACATAAGCAGAACACTCTATGACATATATCACAGCAAGATACTTTTTGACCTACCACTGAGAGTAATGGAAATAAAAACAAAAATAAATAAATGGGCCAAGTTAAACTTAAAAGCTTTTTCAGAGCAAAGGAAACCATGCACCATAAAATGAAAAGACAATCCTCAGAATGCGAGAAAATATTTGCAAATGAGGCAACTGACAAAGGATTAATGTTCAAAATATACAAACAGCTTATGCAGCTCAATATTAAAAAAAAAACAAACAACCCAACCCCAAAGTTGGCAAAATAGAATAGACATTTCTCCAAAGAAGACATACAGATGGCTAACAAACACATGGAAAAAGCTCAAAATCACTAATTATTAGAGAACTGCAAACCAAAAGTACAATGAGATATCACCTCACACTAGTCAGAATGGCCATCATCACAAAATCTATAAACAATAAATAGAGGGTGTGGGGAAAAGGGAACCCTCTTGCACTTTTTGTGGGAATGTAAATTGATACAGCCACTGTGGAGGACAGTACGGAGGTCCCTTAAAAGACTAAAAATAGAACTACCATATGACCCAGCAATCCCCTTACTGGGCATATACTCTGAGAAAACCAGAATTAAAAAAGGTATATGTACCTCATTGTTCTTTGCAGCATTATTTACAATATCCAGAACATGGAAGCTACATAAATGTCCATCAACAGATGAATGGACAAAGAAGATATGGCACATATATACAATGGAATACTACTCATCCATAAAAAGGAATGAAATTAAGTTATTTATAGTGAGGTGTATGGACCTAGAGTCTGTCATACATAGTGAAGAAAGTTAGAAAGAGTAAAACAAATACCGTATGCTAACACATATATAGACAGAATCTAGTAAAATGGTACTGATGAACTTAGTTGTAGGGCCAGAATAAAGATACAGACATAGAGAACCACCTTGGGGAGGCTGGGACGTAGTGAGATAGCATTGACATATATACACTACCAAATATACAATAGATAGCTAGTGGGAAGATGCTGTATAGCACAAGGAGATCAACTCGGTGCTTTGTGATGACCTAGAAGGGTGGAATAGGGAGGGTGGGAGCGAGGCTCAAGAAGAAGTGGATACGGGGACATATTTATGCATGCAGCTGATTCACTTTGTTGTGCTGCAGAAACTAACACAACATCCTAAAGCAATTATGCTCCAATAAAGTTGTACAAAAAAATGCATTATGTTAATGGAAATAAAGCTTATTTTCTTTCATGTTGCATGATTCTATTTATATAATATTCTTGAAAATGTAACATATTGGGATAGAAACCACATCAGTTTTTGCCAGGAACTTAGTATGTTGGAAGATTTAGCAATAAAAATGTGTGAGGGAATTTACAGGGGAGATGTATTTGTTTTATATATTAACAGTGGTGGTCATTACATGACTGTAAATTCATTGAACTGAATACTAAAATGAACGAATATTTTAATCTTATTTTAAAATTTTACATAAAAAAGGGGAAAGAATTACTGACTTTACCTATAAATGAATAATTTTTCAAAAAATAATATATGGTAGTGAAAAGTACAGAAGTAACATTAATATAGCATCTGACATCAGCCCCAAGTACCCCGAAATAATACTTCACTCATAAACGTATTATACTCTGATGCCTGATGTGGGAGAATGGGCAGCTGACATTCATTGTTAGTTAGACATTATAACATATTCTTGTAATTTTTAAAGTAACTTAGGCAAAGAGTTTTTCATTTATTGAACATATTTTGAAGAATTGGAGAAAATTGGACAAGTTGGACTAAAATTTATTCTTTTTTACAGCTAAGTACTGGGTTTTGTATTCAATGTTCAAAAATGTAGAAGGCTAATTTCCTGCCCTAAAAACAATCTCAGTACATTGGAGTCTAGAAATGTTATCAAATGGTAACAATATATTTTATATGTACTGTAATCCTAGTATGCACAAAGAGTTTGAGGATTTCTACTGCCAGGGGCCTTTCCAATAACAAGACTGCTCAAATATGCAGAAGACTGAGATTTAAGTTTCTATAAATGAAACAGTTGATGGGATGATAGATGTAATAAGGTAGTAAGTTCCAGAGAAATATAAATATGTATTTTCCCCATTTGATTGGCACCCAATGCAAGCCCCATCGTCTCCCATACACATCCAGGCTTGCTTTCCTCCATTTCCTTCTGCCTCTACTGCTGTAGTTACTGAAATATACATACACATTAATTTGTTTATTATGTTGAGTGGTTCCTTTCTTCAAATTCATTTACAGAGCTACATTTCCTCATCTAATTTTCCCGTTCAAATTGCATCAGCTTCATATCTAACTGTTCTCAAGTAATTTTAAACAATGGACCTAGTGATGAATACTTTTAATAAATGGGGTCTGAGGTTTCTGAAAGGCTAGACACCCTGTAACACAAAGCAGAGTGGCAGAAAAGACAGAAAGTCACTGCTGTCTCCACAGAAGTGATTTCAAATTGACTCTTTGATAATTCTTAAGATTTTCCAAACACTGAATATCTTTTTTATTTGCCAATGTAGTTTCCCTGTCCTTCAACTCAGTGTTCCCAGCAGATAATAATACCAGATATAAAACTGATTTTGAGTAACTCTTCACATGCTGACACACAGTAGATAATTTTGACAGCTCTCTCTGATTTATTTGTAGTAGTCACTTAGGGAATTGGGGATTTTCTTTCAGACTAAGAATGTTTCCTACAGGGTGATCACAATCCTGGCTGTGAAGAGTCCAATTTTTAAACAAAGGGGATATCTAACAAGGGATGTCATTTTCAACCACAGAAAAATAAGTTGTTTCATACAGGAGGATCTCTACGTTTTCTTTCATGGTATTTTGGAACTGCATTTACAAACAATGAATTTAGCAGACCTAGGGTTGGGTGTACCTCTTTATTATAATGTGATTTGGTTTTACCTACTTCACCTGTCACCAATATAATGAAATCTGACTTTTATGAACACACCAAACAAGAAAACAAAAATCCACCGAGCAGAATCTAGCAAGCAACAATATGTTTAATCCTATAGCAACACAATTTATCCACTACCTTTTGACATTTGATTGGAGCTATTCACAGGAAGCATACTTCATTCCCTTTATCAAGACCTCCAGGGTTGAATTTATTTTCTGAGAGGATAATCCTGCTGTATGTTCAGTAATTCTGCAGTTGAATCATTTAGTCACTGATCTGTTGCAGTAATATGATAGGAATAAAATGAGAACTCTTTGAAGGAATAGATTTTGCATTATAAATCTGTAGTCATAGAGCAAATAAAGAAAGCACTGAGTAAAAATTTCCACATCCTAGAATAATGTATGTGTTTTATGTAGAAGATTTGAAATGTGTTTAACATTTCCTTTAGGCCAAATGTCTAGAGGAATAGAAGGATGCCAATATAATACATATTTCTGAGCAAACTCAGAAAAAGAACCAAATTTAAAACCATGAGAATCCAGGCAACTTGAATCCCTCTAATTATATAAATGATCTCATAAAATTATTATAAACTTGTAAAATGCAGGTTTTCTCTTTTAGTATTTTGCTGCTGTCTTATTGTCAATTATTTCTCACTGCTGCTCTGCTCATACATTTAAAACATCTTTTACAGCAATGTTGATAGCCTATGAACAAACACACAGATATTCTTGATGTATCTAAATATAGAATCAAACATATAGCATTTAAAGTGATATCATACATTACTATTATAATTATATTATAAACTACTATAATTAATATATGTATAACTTATCAAAGATGAATGTAGTTTGTTTTACCCTTAATCATATTCAAGTATTTAACTTAGTGAAACAATTTAACTCTTAATTTCTTAACATGAATATTTTAATTACAATTTTGCTGAAATTCCTATATTTAGTCCTTTATAATATTCCTTAAATAATATTTATATTATTCCTTAAATAATATTCACATCATATTCTAAATAATTCAAATTTATTTTGTGTTTATTTTGTTTCTTATTGTTATATCACCAATCCTCCTAGTTGAAAGAAGGTTTTACTTCCTTCTTACTTCCTTCTTATTATAAATTCCTTCCTTCCGATTCCCTCCTTAAGTCATGTACAAAACTGTGGAGTTCATTCATTAAGCTGCTCTAATTACCAAATAAGTAATTTCCATTTTTATCCTTATCTCTCTGTGACATCTGACATGCTCCAAGACCCTCTGCTTCAGACTGTTTCCTGATCCTTGACTTTTAATTTCCACACTTCCTTGATCTGGACCCCCCAGACCCCGCTCTAATACTCACTCCTCTCAGAATCTTTTGTGTGTATGTGTGTATGTTGTGACATTTCTCCTCACTGTCTAAAACTTGGTCTTTTCTGAGTTTTTTTATTACATAACCTTCTCTTTTCACTTTCCTGGGTGGTCTTATTCACTGTTTTGGGAGAATATATGTAAAACCACAATAGCATCATCATCATTCTCTTCTTTAACACAACCACACGTCTGTAAAATTCCCTAGTACATTTTCCCGATTATCAAATTCCCACGTGGTGATTTGAATGATGTTATGGATTGAATTGTATCATCCCAAATTCCTGTCTTGAAACCTTAACTCTCAGTGTGATTTTATTTGGATACAGAGCCTTTAAAGAAGTAAGTAAAGTTAAATGAGGTCATAAGAGGGGGTCTTTAATCCAGGGAGATTATAATCGAGTAGGTCCTTATAAGAAAAGGAAGAGACACCAGAGATGTATGCACTGAGAAAGGACCATAAGAGGAAAAAATGAGAAGGTTGCCGTCTGCAAGCCAAGGAGAGAAGCCCCAGGAGAAACCAAACCTGTTGGCACCTTGATCTTGGAATCCCAGCCTCCAGAACTGTGAGAGAATAACTTACTGTTAAGTCACTCAGTTGGTATTTTGTTATGACATCTTTAGCAAACTAATACAAATGGCATCTATTGTTTTATGTGTCCAAGACACGCCATGAGGATTATTGCAATACTCCAATGACAGCTTCAATATCTCTGCACTTATCAGTTATATTGTTAAGGTCAATCTATGGTCTGAAAGTTTTGTCTACCCCTAAATGTGTATGTCTAACCTTAAGGCCCAAAATGATGATATTAGGAGGTGATGACTTTGGGAAGTGATTAGTCATGAGGGCTCCTGAATGGGATTAGTGACCATAGAGATGACATAAAGAACTCCCTAGCCCCTTCAACCAAAGGGTTTGAACAAAGATGTGTATGTGTACAATAGACATTATGTGACAAAAGGGCAGTAAGCTAGCAAATAGAAAACTGCTAACCAAATTGAGCATTTACATCACACTAAGGGAGTGCACTAACTGCTTCACAGATATTAATATGTTTTAGAGGCAGCATAACTTTATAGCCACTGTTGTTGTTATACCCATTTTATGGATGAGGAAACTAATACAGTAAGGTTCCATGAGGTCACAAAGTAAGATACTATTCTCTGATCCTCAAAGCTATAATGACTTTGCAAAATAAAAATAAGTATTTTCAGCAATACCTTATCAAAAATTTATATTTCAGTCTTTGAGCCAACATCAGGACAGGAAGTGAATAAAATTCTGGAAATCAAGAGACCTGAAAATTTTTTCTGACTCTTGTCACTTACTAGATTACATACATATTTTAACTTAGGTAAGTCATGTAACTAACTCCTAAGTTTTTAATTTCCTTTAGAATTAGGGTGTCAAGTCCAGATCAAAACTCATGAATTTAATTTCTGTCGTGAAGAAGGAACAGGAATAATACTGAGTACCCAGAACGTAAGAATAGAAAAAGATTCTGTTCAAAGTGAACCATAGTATAAGATTTGAACTTGATTTTCTGTGAGTTCCTTTAATTGAACTTGATTTTCTGTGAGTTCCTTTAATTATATTAAATTTTTAAATAATAAGGCTAAATAAAAATTAAAAATTAAAAAAAATAGTGTACAAATTGTTTCAACACAGACTTTCAAATTGTTTTATTGGAATAAATGTGGGCTTTTATCACTACAGTTATTGCTATTCATCAGAGAAAGTAAAAGAATAAATAAATAAATAAACAAAAAAAAACCCAAAAATTTTCAAATGAATTTAGAACTAATTTCAAATTCTATGCACTCATAATAATTTGTATTCATTATAGATTATAAAAAGGATAAAAATTGTTTGTGGCAGTGTCTTTCTTTCAAGAACTTCAGTGTCTAATATTCAATATTACTTTGCCCTTGAAAGCCTTTGAATGTGAAAAAAAGGATGTTATATCACTACAGCAAGTATTTCACTTACAAGTGGATTTTGCTTACTGCGTTGTCTTCTTTCTGCAAACAGCTCTATTCATTTATGCAACTTAAAAAATTTGATACATGCACTAATTTTTTGTAAGACAGGTTTTCAAAATTCAAAAATAGTGTGATACATTTTACTAAAACAGATGTAAAAGATGACAATTTTTGTCATCTTATTAAGTTCTAGATTGGTTTGGTTAATCAGAATAGGTAGACAGATCTCTCTTCTTTTATGTAGGAGTTATTTACATTTTTTTTTCAAATCTGCATGCTTAGTCTTACTCTCTGATGTCCAAAATCCTTCATCTAGTGCTGAAAAATATCCATAATCAGTTTTCATGCATTTTAGCCAACCTAATATCCTACTTACTCCAAACATAACTCTTCCACTTAGACTGATAACCCATATATTTATGGAGTTGTACTGTGACTTATATTTTCTAGCATTGGTTTTCTCATTGCTCTCCAATTATTTATTCATTCAATAGTCATTCATTCATTCACTGTCCAAATATTTACCAAGCATCAACTTTGACCAGGATTATATTTCTTCACTCATGGCATTTATATTCTAATAGCTAAGTATTTCTTGGAATGCTTAATTTTTTCTGCACTGAGCTAGATGTGGAAAACAAGAACAGGAAGACCTGGTATTTGAACAGGTCTTATAATGTTATATTGTTGTCATCATGTGTGGAGGACACACATATGCTTATAATAAACAAGATAATATAATAAGTTTTAAGATAGAGAGGAGTACAGGATGCTTTGTAAGGGGCACCCAGAGAATGTTGGAAGGATCAGGGAAATCTCTGTGAAGGAAATGACACATGAGTTAAAACTTGAAGGATTACTGAAGAAATAACATGGAACAGTATTGGTGAGATAATCTCAAGACGTTGATTCACATTCTAAACCTTAGATAACTAAGTATTCTGCTATTCATGGAGAAAATAAAAGAGAAGAAGATGGCTTAGAGGTGAGGGTGGTGTTTGCAGTTTTGAACATCTGAACCTCAATATCAATGCCATCATCTGATAGGCAACTATTGATAGCTGTATGACGTTAGTCAGGTTTCTTCATTCTCTAAACCTCTATTGCCTCACTCCAAATGGGCATAACAATAGGAACTCTTTCACAGAGATTTTGTGAAAGATAAAGGGAACAACTTATGTAAAGCATTTAGCACAGCATCTGAAATGTGTTTGTCTGTGACTTGAAAAAAAAACCCCTCAAATAAATGTTTCTTTGTCAGACAAAATCCTCTTTCAAAAACCTTATGGTTAAGATTTTTAAAGTCTACTTGTTCATTTTTAACAGTGGTTAAAAGTTTTCCTCAACTCATGTGTGGCAACATTGTTTCACTATTACACAGTAATTATAATGTAATTTTGATGAACCTGTATACCCAATTTTCCAACTATTGTAACTCATCAATTTTAAATTTAATTTTATTATATACCCATCCCAGTGTTGTATTAGGTTAGAAAATTATCTCTCTTGAGATAAAATATTGTTCTTCCTTCTGCTTTGCTACATAAAATATGTAAGGTTTTGTTCTAAGTATGTATTCACTTGGGCGCTAATGTACCTTCATATAAATCTGTCAATGCTAACTCAATAATAAATTGTGTCCTCTATTTTTTCTATATACTATTTACAGAATTAGTTTATTTCCTTACACTACCTCTCTCTATGACATCTTGTACACTGCTATCAAATTATAATTTTAAAATACAATCTGAATTACCTTTGGGGTAATAGAATAATGTCATCTAAAAACAATGGAAAGCCACACATATTTTTGAATAGAATTTAGCATCATAAAAGCAACAATTCTATGTTTATTCATATATGTTGACATGTTCTTAATGTCTAGTATGTTTCATAATTTGTTTTTGTTTAGTTTTGGGGATTATAGGAGTTAAATTTTATGTGAAATTATAAGCACTTGAATCTAAAAATAATTTGGGGGTATAAAATAGTAATTAAGTGAGCTACTATATCATCAAGTAATAGAATATATTATAATTACTTAGTAAGTGCTATAGTGTGTAGCTCGCCCATGGATAAATAGACAGATCAACAGAACAGGCTACAAATTCTAAAACTGACACAGCTATATTATGTAATTTAATAGATAAATGCAGTAGGACAAAGATGAATTATTCATTAACTAGTTTGGACAACTGAGTGTCCTTGAAGCAAACATAAAATAAATCCATACCTCACAGCTTTTACCAGGATAAATTATGCAAACTTAAGAAATTTAAATAGATATAACAAAAATATTAATAATTAGGAGACATCTACATGAATTTCTTTAAATTTTCTGAGTTATGTTTAACTGTGACACAAAGCTCAGAAGGCATAACAGAAAAATAATTATGAATGTGATTTCATAAAAAATGTGAATGGAAAAATTTTCATAAGCAAATTCTAAAGACTAATACTTATCATTGAATTTTTTTGTAATTCATATTGCAAACACAAGTCTATTTAATTCATTTTAAAATTGTGTCTAAAACTCAATAAGAAAATTACCAAGAACTGAACACAAATATAAAAATATATATATATAGGCATAGAGATCACTGAAAATAATTATAATTGCTGCTAAATATATAAAAATGGTATATTTTTATAAAAAGAAATAAAAATTACAACACTGTCATAGATTTGATTTCTAGAATGGAATACTATGCAGTCATTATATTTTTACAAGCATGAAGAAATAATTTGTCCTGCAGCACTAATATGGAATAATTTCTAAGCTAAAATGTTATATTAAAAAAACAAAATGAATAACAGCAGATATTATGCTTATAAAAAGGGATGTATATGTATATCATATATGATTTATGTACATAAAATATTCCCAAAAAGATAATATTTCTTTTCCTTCGATGGGATAAATTAGTTTGAGTAATGTAATTATCATTTTTTGTGGCTTTGGTTATAAAGTGAGTTAGACTTGAAAGTTTGATTTTAGAGTTATTAAGTATAAGAAATATATACAAATTAACTGGCAAAACAAATTTAAGTTCTACTTACACTAGAGATTATATTGGAAGAACCAACCTTATTCTTCAGTTAGATATGGTCTGTCAACTGAGTTTTCTCCTTTGCCCATGTAAAATAGGTAAAATGTGTTTTTATTCATTTTCTATAGAGTGGTTTCTTTTGCCTTACTGTCAATACAATGTTGCCTTGTAACATTGCACTAAGAGTTAACAGCTAAGGTTCAGAAAAGAATTATGGAATTAAATCTGCCTCTGTAACTTATAAATATTTCAAGGAGTTCCACTTGCTGGAGTTATCTAGTCCTTAAAGAAAACTCCAGTTTATATTTATTTCATTGTACCCTGGATATTTTAGAAAAAAAAAAAAGATGGGGTATTTAAAGGACCTTTTTGGCATGGTTACCACTTACCAAAAGTTCCTGAATTTACTGAATTCTAAATTACTGTTTATCTTCATTTTTCCCATTAATGTGTTCTTATTTACCTGTGCTTTATCTTTGACAAACTGTATTATTTTTAATTAAAAAATCACGATTAACCCAAGGCCCTTGTATGTACCAAGTCTTTGTTGAAAATTTAGGAAAAGTAGAGTAAGATTAGAATAAACATATAAGAGGAAGATATAAGTGAATTCATAAGTAAATTTTGGACATTTGGAATTACTTGCTTATTCTTATCATTACAATAGAAAAGTTATTTTTGCCTATTTTTCTTTTTACAACCAGTGTATTGAGAGTCCTCCCCTTGCCACTTCTTTTGTTTCTCAGCAATATCCTCCCATAACAATATTCACTTTACAGGGTTCCAATTCCCAAGCTCTTGGATGTCCAGAGAAATTTTAATTTAACCCTTTCTTTTTCTCAACTTATACATAAAAATCATGGCTTAGTTTTCTTAAACAAAATGCCATTTAACATGCTTCTAGTGCAGCCATCTATTTCTGAGGTGAAGCTGCTCCTTAGTCCATCCCCAATGTGGAATCTCAGAAATAATTCCTTCCAAGAGTACATTTTTCCTCCCTGATACACATATTGTGCTTTTATATGATTCTTAAAATAACATTAATATTTTCATTAATTATGAATTTAATTACCTTTAGAAATTTGCATATTATTTATCATATTTTACATTACAAAGCAATGCAGAACATATCCTGAAGCTTAGCATAAACTTTGAATTTCTTCATATATATTACATAGGACTAATTACAGAACATGACTTATGTTTTTCATTTCCTTTCTATTAAACTCTAATAAATGAACTTGTAAAACTGTCCCACAGAAACTCCTGAAGGGGAAAAAAAAACTCATTTAAATGAACTATCAATTTTCTAGAAACAAATCATTGACTAGAAGAAATTGCTCATTAATTATTACACCAACTGGAATAAAAAAATTGAGCAATGAAGTCCCTTATTAAATGTAAGCAGAAATTCATAACCTTATTAAACATCTGCCAGTATCAACTAAGAATAGCTAAGTTTGGAATAGTTTGATTCCAAGCTGAAAAGATTCTTGGTGAGTTGTCAATTAAAATTTTCACCATACAACTAACATGACATGTAATTTTCAATATCATAAACTTACACCCAACTGAAATGTCACTGGGAAGCATGGAATCTTTTTAGAGGTTTTACATCTGTATGACAATAGAGAATAAAGCTCCTTTAATCCGTGTTACCTCTGAAAGTAAAATAAAACTCAAGAGCATTTTGCATTGTAGAATGATTCTGAGTTTGCTCATTGACTGGAAAATGAGGCATAAAGCTATTCCTTATTGAAAGCCAATCTAACATAAAAATATGGAGTAAAATATTTTTCATTAAGGAATTTCTGCAGAAAACAGAAGAGAATTCAAGGCAGAGGAAAAACTTTATGCGAAGTGTGAAATATTTAGGTGAATTTTAGTTGGATACATTTAATCTCCTTTGAGTAGGATTCTTGCTAACATATATGATTCAGACTACACTTGGATAAACTTGGATCAAATAGCCTGAAACCATAGTTTTTCAAGACTGGAAACTTACTTTGAATTGAAACTAAACTTATGGGACTTATGATTCTGTGGCAAGTGAAAATTTTATTTGTCAGTTGGATCATCCACCTCATAGTAGTTCATGTTTTTTCCATTTAACTATAGTTATACATATTATTAAAAGTATGCTAATTTACCTTGACTTTCCAATAAAAGTCTTGGAGGAAAAAAATCTCTGAAGCATATCTCGATGAAAGAGGAATCTCTACTGCCCCCATACTTCTCTTTTCAAATTATCTGCCTTCATAGGAAGATTGAAATTTTATTTACTTACCTGCATGCTGATCAGCTCTAATTCCAAACTTTATCACTGTTAAAATGTCTGCCCCTGTGTTTACCCCTTTTCCTCCACTTCTTTTCATTGTAGAGTTAAACCTGCATTTGTAACATATACAGCTGCAATTTAAGAAAAACAGTCAGCATTGATATACCATAAATTATTCTAAATTCTTTAGAGGTACTATTCTATTTAAATGTCACAATAAATTTATAGTATAGCTACTTATATTGTCCCATTTTGGAGAAGAAGAAAGCAAGACACACAACATTTGTATAAATATCTCAAGATTGCAATGTTATAAATGGGGGAGACATGAGTTAAGTAGGCAGACTAGATTCCCCATGGCATGATCTTCTTCAATACACTACACTTCTTCTTTGGAAACAAATACAGCTAAAGATAGACATGTAAACCAGTGTAATCAGTTACTATATTTATATAGGTGGATGCTGATGTATAATTAGACACAGTTAATAGGAATAGTTTTCTGGTTACAAAATATTGCAGAGAAAAAGCAGGAGGGGGAAAGGGAAAGGATAGGGTTTCAGGAACTATGTTCCTTTATTTATATAGTGGCTTTTTCAGAGTTGTGCACTGAGAGATTTCACTTAATCCTCTCTGGTGGCCTCATGAATTTTTTTTTTTTTTAATTGGAGTACAGTTGCTTTACAACGTTGTGTTAGTTTCTTCTGTACAGCAAGTGAATCAGCTATACACATACATATATCTCCTCATTTTTTGGATTTTCTTCCCATTTAGGTCACCACAGAGCATTGAGTAGAGATCCCTGTGCTATACAATACACATGAGCTTTAAAAAAAAATGTTGTTAACAAAATGTCAAATACTTTATTGTGAAATACAAAATATTTGAATACATTTATTTTTATTTATCTATTTTATTGACTCACCTACAACATTATGTTAGTTTGAGTTTTCTACACATTAAAAATATGATCAGTACAATAAGTCTACTTACCATCTGTGACCACACAAAGTTATTACAACATTAATGACTATATTCTCTTTCCTATACATTTCATCCCCATGACTCATTAATTTTGTACCTGGAAGTTGTACCTGTTAATCTCCCTGAACTATTTCCTCATCTCCCCACATCTCTCCCCTTTGGCGACCACCTGTTTGTTCTCTATATTTATGATTCTGTTTCTGTTTTGTTATTTTTATTAATTTGTTTTGGTTTTTAGATTCTACATATAAATGAAATCATACGGTATCTGTCTTAGTCTGACTTATTTCACTTCGTGTAATACCTACTGGAATTGTGTTGTCAAGAATGGCAAGATTTCATTTCTTTCTTGTATGAGTAACATTCCCTTGTGTATATACACAAGGATATACATATATACATACATATATATACACACATATATACACAAGGGAATGTTACTCATATATATATATAAATACACATATATACACACATATATACACAAGGGAATGTTTTATATATATATATATATATATATATATATATATATATACATACCACATCTTCACTTTCTATTCACCTATCAATGGACACTTAGGTTGCTTCCATACCTTGCCTACTATAAATAATATTACAAACCACATGGCCTTCTAGACATCACCAGCTTGGCATTGCTATATTGCAATGGGACATTTTGATATACTGAGAAATTACAATTTGAATTGTTTGCTTTATACTTGTTAAGTCATTAACACAAATATACTTTCTCACCACACCCCTAATCTCACACTTTTCTTCTTCTTTTCCTTTATAATAAATGATTCCTCTCCTTACCAATAAATGAAAGCAACTGACGTCTCTAAACATCAGCCTTTCTCTGAAATTCACTCTACTTATGATTTCTCCCATAGTCTCCCACCACACCAGAGCCTAGTTATTTTATTAAACCTGAACACTTCATTTTTACTACTGAATTGGCAGATACTGTATGGAAATACTTAAACCATCTTAACGGTGAAATATATCAATCAGATTATTATTTCTACTTTAGGTTTGGTTAGTTCCTATAAGATATGCTGATGGTAATTATGAACATCTGTCATTAGAATTTTGGGAGGGCTATCTGATGTTTTGAAAAATGTGTGCTCAGAATTTGCTGAGTTTGATTCACAGAAAACATGAGACGAGACTTCACATAAAGTCATTTGGAAAATGACTAAATTTGAAAGAATTTTAATATATCCAACATAATACAAAGTGATTAGTAACTTCTATTTCTGAAGTGAATAACTCATCTTCTTATGTAATAATTATTAAATAAACATGCCATTCATCTCTTGATCAATTCTTAGATATAATTTTCACATAAATTCTTTTTTAGGAAACATTTTCTTTCTTGTTACTTTATTTATTTCCTTACTGCCCTGAAAGAAACTTGGCACAAGTAACAGTAGAATCTTTTTTGCTAAGGAAATGGAAAGGATTGGAAAGGGAAGAGTCAGGGAACGACTGAGTTTGATGTGAGTTATTTCTTTTAAGGTAAGTTGGAAGGGGTAATGAATTTTATTTCAAGGCTGACATCAGCTAAAATTAGTGACTTCCCAAGAGGAGAACCAACATATATGTTTGGGGGTCTTCTTCCAAGATGTTGAATTTATGAGCAGAAAAATTGCAACTTACATTAAATTATTTCACTATAAGCTAATTTGCCAAGAACAACACTTGCATGCTTATCAGCAAGGAAGGCCTGATGCAAGAGAATAGAGGCGATACTTCCAGAGCAGTGTTTGTCTCTGGTCCTTAGAATTTTCCTTCAAAGCCAAAGGTAAATTATGATAAAATAGTATCATAATCTTTGAGGACACAAATTTATTGCACTTGACTGCTTCAGAATGAAACATTAATTTATTTCCTGAAAAAGCAAGCATGGGAGGACCTAGAATTAGTGTGAACATAGTTGGACTGATTAAAGCTTTCACCATGCTAAACCTTTCAAGAAAGAGTTCCTGAGCACATACCTGGTATTTGAGAGTGAATATGTTAATAATTAGTATTTGTGTAAGAGGCCACATGTCACAATAAACTAGAGATATTTCACATTTCAGTACCATGCTAATGAAGAAAAATTCTGAATTGTAGTTAGAATACATTTAAGTGACTCCTCAGGGACTGAAATACTCGGAGGCAGAGATATGATTGTGATTAATAGAGACCATTCTTAGATTCTTAAAACATTAAGCCACTTCAGAGCCGTTAATGTTTATTATGCCCCCAAGTCATGAAATCACCTATTCTCCAAAGAACTTGGTTCCTTATATGGGAGAAGGATAATATTGGAATCTAAAACGCTCAGAGAGGAAGCACACATAGTATTTTTCAACTTGACTACTGAATATAGTCAGGGTTGTTAAGATTATGTAAGCAAAGCAAAACAAGTGATTCTTCTTTCTTTGCATCTAATTTGGGAGTTAATTAATTTTACTTTTTCCACATACAATGAACTACCTGCTTTTTTATTCTGCTGCTAAATTAAACATATCATGCTCTATATACTTCTTAATCTTAAATGTTTTAGAAACATAACAAAGAACAAAAATGTGTATCAATTGTGTATATTAATGTGAAAATAATTCTATTATACAAATACAAAATCAAATAATAGAAAATTAATTTAAGATTAACAATCCAGGCATCATTAATATAAATATAATTATAAATTATAAATTAATATAAATGTTATAAAATGGAATTTTTATTAATGAGATCTGGATTTCTAATCTTAATTATTAGTGGATTTTAACAAATAAGTTTTAAGGGATCTTAAAAATTTTTGAAAATAGTCATCAAATTATTATTTGATAAGTTTAAAAACTAAAGAAAGCAATGGAAGATTTTTTTTCTTTTTTTGTCTATTTTTATTAGTTTCTGCTTTATAACAAAGTGAATCAGTCATACATATACATCTGTTCCCACATCCCTTCCCTCATGCATCTCCCTCCCTCCCACCCTCCCCATCCCACCCCTCCAGGTGGTCACAAAGCACTGAGCTGATCTCCCTGTGCTCTGCGGCTGCTTCCCACTAGCTATCTACCTTACGTTTGGTAGTGTATATATGTCCATGCCTCTCTTTCGCTTTGTCACAGCTTACCCTTCCCCCTCCCCATATCCTCAAGTCCATTCTCAAGTAGGTCTGTGTCTTTATTCCCGTTTTACCCCTAGGTTCTTCATGACATTTTTTTAAAATTCCATATATGTGTGTTAGCATACGGTATTTGTCTTTCTCTTTCTGACTTACTTCACTCTGTATGACAGAGTCTAGGTCTATCCACCTCAAGACAAATAGCTCAGTTTCGTTTCCTTTTATGGCTGAGTAATATGCCATTGTATATATGTGCCACATCTTCTTTATGCATTCATCCAATGATGGAAACATAGGTTGCTTCCAGCTCCAGGCTATTGTGAATAGAGCTGCAATGAACATTTTGGTACATGTCTCTTTTTGAAGTATGGTTTTCTCAGGGTATATGCCTAGTAGTGGGATTGCTGGGTCATATGGTAGTTCTATTTTTCGTTTTTTAAGGAACCTCCATACTGTTCTCCATAGTGGCTGTATTAGTTCACATTCCCACCAGCAGTGCAAGAGTGTTCCCTTTTCTCCAAACCCTCTCCAGCATTTATTGTTTCTAGATTTCTTGATGGTGGCCATTCTGACTGGTGTGAGATGATATCTCATTGTATTTCTTTTTTTTTTTTTTTTTTTTTTTGCGGTATGCGGGCCTCTCACTGTTGTGGCCTCCCCCGTTGCGGAGCACAGGCTCCGGACGCGCAGGCTCCGGACGCGCAGGCTCAGTGGCCATGGCTCACGGGCCCAGCCGCTCCGCGGCATATGGGATCCTCCCAGACCGGGGCACGAACCCGTATCCCCTGCATCGGCAGGCGGACTCTCAACCACTTGCGCCACCAGGGAGGCCCTCATTGTATTCCTGATTTGCATTTCTCTAATGATTAATGATGTTGAGCATTCTTTCATGTGTTTGTTGACAGTCTGTATATCTTCTTTGGAGAAATGCCTATTTAAGCCTTCTGCCTATTTTTGGATTGGGTTGTTTGTTATTTTATTGTTGAGCTGCATGAGCTGTTTATAAATTTTGGAGATTAATCCTTTGTCAGTTGCTTCATTTGTAAATATTTTCTCCCATTCTGAGGGTTGTCTTTTGGTCTTGTTTATGGTTTCCTTTGCTGTGCAAAAGCTTTGAAGTTTCATTAGGTCCCATTTGTTTATCTTTGTTTTTATTTCCATTTCTCTAGGAGGTGGGTCCAAAAGGATCTTGCTGTGATTTATGTCATAGAGTGTTCTGCCTATGTTTTCCTCTAAGAGTTTGATAGTTTCTGGCCTTACATTTAGGTCTTTAATCCATTTTGAGCTTATTTTTGTGTATGGTGTTAGGGAATGATCTAATCTCATACTTTTACATGTCCCTGTCCAGTTTTCCCAGCACCACTTATGGAAGAGGCTGTCCTTTCTCCACTGTACATTCCTGCCTCCTTTATCAAAGATAAGTTGACCATATGTGCGTGGGTTTATCCCTGGGCTTTTTATCCTGTTCCATTGATCTATCTTTCTGTTTTTGTGCCAGTACCACACTGTCTTGATTACTGTAGCTTTGTAGTATAGTCCGAAATCAGGGAGCCTGATTCCTCCAGCTCCGTTTTTCGTTCTCAAGATTGCTTTGGCTATTCAGGGTCTTTTGTTTTTCCAAACAAATTTTGAAATTTTTTGTTCTAATTCTGTGAAAAATGCCAGTGGTAGTTTGATAGGGATTGCATTGAATCTGTAGATTGCTTTGGGTAGTAGAGTCATTGTGACAATATTGATTCTTCCAATCCAGGAGCATGGTATATCTCTCCATCTATTTGTATCATCTTTAATTTCTTTCATCAGTGTCTTATAATTTTCTGCATACAGATCTTTTGTCTCCTTAGGTAGGTTTATTCCTAGATATTTTATTCTTTTTGTAGCAGTGGTAAATGGGAGTGTTTTCTTGATTTCATTTTCAGATTTTTCATCTTTAGTGTACAGGAATGCCAGAGATTTCTGTGCATTAATTTTGTATCCTGCTACTTTACCAAATTCATTGATTAGCTCTAGTGGTTTTCTGGTAGCATCTTTAGGATTCTCTATGTATAGTATCATGTCATCTGCAAACAGTGACAGCTTTACTTCTTCTTTTCCAATTTGGATTCCTTTTATTTCCTTTTCTTCTCTGATTGCTGTGGCTAAAACTTCCAAAACTAGGTTGAATAAGAGTGGTGAGAGTGGGCAGGCTTGTCTTGTTCCTGATCTTAGTGGAAATGGTTTCAGTTTTTCACCATTGAGGATGATATTGGCTGTGGGTTTGTCATATATGGCCTTTATTATGTTGAGGAAAGTTCCCTCTATGCCTACTTTCTGCAGGGTTTTTATCATAAATGGGTGTTGAATTTTGTCGAAAGCTTTCTCTGCATCTATTGAGATGATCATATGGTTTTTCTCGTTTAACTTGTTAATATGGTGTATCACGTTGATTCATTTGCGTATATTGAAGAATCCTTGAATTCCTGGAATAAAACCCACTTGATCATGGTGTATGATCCTTTTCATGTGCTGTTGGATTCTGTTTGCTAGTATTGTGTTGAGGATTTTTGCATCTATGTTCATCAGTGATATTGGCCTGTAGTTTTCTTTCTTTGTGACATCCTTGCCTGGTTTTGGTATCAAGGTGATGGTGGCCTCGTAGAATGAGTTTGGGAGTGTTCCTTCCTCTGAAATTGTTTGGAAGAGTTTGAGAAGGATGGGTGTTAGCTCTTCTCTAAATGTTTGATAGAATTCGCCTGTGAAGCCATCTGGTCCTGGGCTTTTGTTTGTTGGAAGATTTTTAATCACAGTTTCAATTTCAGTGCTTGTGATTGGTCTATTCATATTTTCTATTTCTTCCTGATTCAGTCTTGGCAGGTTGTGCATTTCTCAGAATTTGTCCATTTCTTCCAGGTTTTCCATTTTATTGGCAGAGAGTTTCTTGTAGTAATCTCTCATGATCTTTTGTATTTCTGCAGTGTCAGTTACTTCTCCTTTTTCATTTCTAATTCTTTTGATTTGAGTGTTCTCACTTTTTTCCTTGATGAGTCTGGCTAATGATTTGTCAATTTTGTTTATCTTCTCAATGAACCAGCTTTTAGTTTTATTGATCTTTGCTATTGTTTCCTTCATTTCTTCTTCATTTATTTCTGATCTGATCTTTATGATTTCTTTCCTTCTGCTAGCTTTGGGGTATTTTTGTTCTTCTTTCTCTAATTGCTTTAGGTGCAGGGTCAGGTTGTTTACTCGGGATGTTTCCTGTTTCTTAAGGTGGGATTGTATTGTTATAAACTTCCCCCTTAGAACTGCTTTTGCTGTGTCCCATAGGTTTTGGGTCATCGTGTCTCCATTGTCATTTGTTTCTAGGTATTTTTTAATTTCCTCTTTGATTTCTTCAGTGATCACTTCGTTATTGAGTAGTGTATTGTTTAGCCTCCATGTGTTTGTATTTTTTACAGATCTTTTCCTGTAATTGATGTCTAGTCTCATAGCATTGTGGTCGGAAAAGATACTTGATACAATTTCAATTTTCTTAAATTTACTAAGGCTTGATTTGTGACCCAAGATATGACCTATCCTGGAGAATGTTCCATGAGCACTTGAGAAAAATGTGTATTCTGTTGTTTTTGGATGGAATGTCCTATAAATATCAATTAAGTCCATCTTGTTTAATGTATCATTTAAAGCTTGTGTTTCCTTATTTATTTTCATTTTGGAAGATCTGTCCATTGGTGAAAGTGGGGTGCTAAAGTCCCCTACTATGATTGTGTTACTGTTGATTTCCCCTTCTATGGCTGTTAGTATTTGCCTTATGTATTGAGGTGCTCCTATGTTGGTTGCATAAATATTTACAATTGTTATATCTTTTTCATGGATTGATCCCTTTATCATTATGTAGTGTCTTTCTTTGTCTCTTCTAATAGTCTTTATTTTAAAGTCTATTTTGTCTGATATAAGAATTGCTACTCCAGCTTTCTTTTGATTTCCATTTGCATGGAATATCTTTTTCCATCCCCTTACTTTCAATCTGTATGTGTCTCTAGGTGTGAAGTGGGTCTCTTGTAGACAGCATATATATGGGTCTTGTTTTGGTATCCATTCAGCCAATCTGTGTCTTTTGGTGGGAGCATTTAGTCCATTTACATTTAAGGTAATTATTGATATGTATGTTCCTATTCCCATTTCCTTAATTGCTTTGGGTTCATTATTGTAGGTATATTCCTTCTGTTGTGTTTCTTGCCTAGAGTAGTTCCTTTAGCATTTGTTGTAAAGCTGGTTTGGTGGTGCTGAACTCTCTCAGCTTTTGCTTGTCAGTAAACGTTTTAATTTCTCCATCAAATCTGAATGAGATCCTTGCTGGGTAGAGTAATCTTGGTTGCAGGTTTCTGTCCATCATCACTTTAATTATGTCCTGCCACTCCCTTCTGGCTTGTAGAGTTTCTGCTGAGAGATCAGCTGTTAACCTGATGGGGATTTCCTTGTGTGTTATTTGTTGTTTTTCCTTTGCTGCTTTTAATATGATTTCTTTGTGTTTAATTTTTGACAGTTTGGTTAATATGTGTCTTGGCATATTTCTCCTGGGATTTATTCTGTATGGGACTCTCTGTGCCTTCTGGACTTGATTAACTATTTCCTTTCCCATATTAGGGAAGTTTTCAACTATAATCCCTTCAAATATTTTCTCAGTCCCTTTCTTTTTCTCTTCTTCTTCTGGAACCCCTATAATTCGAATGTTGGTGCATTTAATGTTGTCCCAGAGGTCTCTGAGACTGTCCTCTGTTCTTTTCATTCTTTTTTCTTTATTTTGCTCTGCAGCAGTTATTTCCACTATTTTATCTTCCACCTCACTTATCCGTTCGTCTGCCTCAGTTATTCTGCTATTGATCCCATCTAGAGTATTTTTCATTTCATTTATTGTGTTTTTAATCGATGCTTGATTCATCTTTAGTTCTTCTAGGTCCTTGTTAACTGTTTCTTGCATTTTGTCTATTCTATTTCCAAGATTTTGGATCTTGGAAATAGAATCTTGGATCAACTTTACTATCATTATTCTGAATTCTTTTTCAGGTAGACTGCCTATTACCTCTTCATTTGTTAGGTCTGGTAGGTTTTTATCTTGCTCCTTCACCTGCTGTGTCTTTTTCTGCCTTCTTATTTTGCTTATGTTACTGTGTTTGGGGTCTCCTTTTTGCAGGCTGCAGATTTGTAGTTCCCGTTGTTTTTGGTGTCTGTCCCCAGTGGCTAAGGTTGTTTCAGTAGATTGTGTAGGCTTCCTGGTTGGGGGGACTAGTGCCTGTGTTCTGGTGGTTGAGGCTCGATCTTGTCTTTCTGGTGGACAGGTCCACGTCTGGTGGTGTGTTTTGGGGTGCCTGTGGCTTTATTATATTTTTAGGCAGTCTCTCTGTTAATGGGTGGGGTTGTGTTCCTGCCTTGCTAGTTGCTTGGCATAGGGTGACCAGCTCTGTAGCTTGCTGGTCGTTGACTGAAGCTGGGTGCTGGTGTTGAGATGGAGACCTCTGGGAGATTTTCGCCGCTTGATATTATGTGGAGCTTTGAGGTCTCTTGTGGACCCGTGTCCTGAAGTTGGCTCTCCCACTTCAGAGGCACAGCACAGACTCCTGGCTGTAGCATCAAGAGCCTTTCATGTACCCGGCTCAGAATAAAAAGGAGAAAAATTAGAAAGAAAGAATTAGTAGAAGAAAGAGAGAGAGAGAGAGAAAGAAAGGAAGAAGGAAAGAAAGGAAGGAAGGAAGGAAGAAAGAAAGAAAGGAGGGAGGGAGGAGGGATGGAAAGAAAGAAAGAAAGAAAGAAAGGAGGGAGGGAGGAAGGATGGAAAGAAAGAAAGAAAGAAAGAAAGGAGGGAGGGAGGGAGGAATGAAAGAAAAAGGAAGAGTGAATGGAAGAATGGAGGGAGGGAGGAAGGAAGGAAAGAAAGAAAGACAGGAGGGAGGGAGGGAGGAAAGAAAAAAAGTGAAAGGAAGATGGTGGGAAGGAGGGAGGAAGGAAAGAAAGACAGGAGGGAGGGAGGGAGGAAGGAAAGAAAAAGAAAGAGTGAAAGGAAGAAGGGAGGGAGGGAGGGAGGAAGGAAAGAAAGAGAGAAAGAAGGAAAGGAGGGGCAGAGGGAGGGAGCGAGGAAGGGAAGGTAGGAAAAAAAGAAAGAGCAGGTAAAGTAAAATAGAATAAATTATGAAATATAGTAGTGTTATTAAAATTAAAAAAGTAATTATTGAAAAAAAAAAAACGGACAGATAGAACCCTGGGACATATGGTGGAAGCAAAGCTATACAGAGAGAATCTTACACAGAAGAATACACATACACATTCACAAAAAGAGAATAGGGGAAAAAATCAAAAATCTTACTCTCCAAGTCCACCTCCTCAATTTGCGATAATTCGTTGTAAAAAGAGGAAAAGGGCGAGAAGTCTGAAATCTTGCTCTCTAGGTACAATTAATTTGGGATAATTCGTTGTAAAAAGAGGAAAAGGGGGGAAAGTCTTAAATCTTGTCCTCAAAGTCCACTTCCTCAATTTGGAATGATTCGCTGTCCATTCATGCACTCCACAGACGCAGGGCACATGAAGTGGACCGTGGAGCTTTAATCCACTGCCTCTGAGGCTGCACAGAGAGATTTCCCTGTCTCTTCTCTGCTCTCACAGCTCCCGGGTCTCAGCCTTGGACCTGGCCCCGCCTCTGCACGTAGGTCACCGGAGGGCGTCCGTTCTTCGCTCAGACAGGACGGGTTTAAAGGAGCCGCTGATTCGGGGGCTCTGGCTCACTCAGGCAGAGGGGAGGGAGGGGCGCACAGTGTGGGGCGGGCCTGCGGCGGCAGAGGCCGGCGTGACGTTGCAGCAGCCCGTGGCGCTCTGTGCGCTTTCCCGGGAAAGCCGTCCCCGGGTCCCGGGACTCCGGCAGTGGCGGGGTGCACAGGCCCCCCGGAAGGCGGGGCGGACAGTGACCCGCACTCGCACACAGGCCCCGTGGCGGCGGCAGCAGCAGCCCCAGCGTCCCACGCCCGTCTCCGGGGTCCGCGCCTTTAGCCGCGGCTTGCGCCTGTCTCCGGCGCTTCCCCAAGCAGCCCTCTTAATGCCCTCTCCTTGTGCACCAGGAAACAAAAGGGAAGAAAAAATCTCTTGCCTCTTCGGCAGCTCCAGACCCTTTCCCCGGACTCCCTCCAGGCTAGCCGTGGTGCACTAGCCCCTTCAGGCTCTCTTCCTGCCGCCAGCCCCAGTCCTCTCCTTGCTCTCTGACTGAAACCTGATACCCGAGCCTCAGCTCCCAGCCCCACCTGCCCCGGCGGCCGAGCAGACAAGCCTCTCGGGCTGGTGTGTACCTGAGGGCACCGATCCTCTGTGCTGGAATCTCTCTGCTTTGCCCTCCACACCCCTGTTGCTGTGCTCTCCTCCGCTACTCCGAAGTTTCCCCCTCCGCCACCTGCAGTCTCCGCCCGTGAAGGGGCTTCTTGTGTGTGGAAACCTTTCCTCCTTCACGGCTCCCTCCCACTGGTGCAGGTCCCGTCCCTATCCTTTTGTCTCTGTTTATTCTTTTTTCTTTTGCCCTACCCAGGTATGTGGGGAGTTTCTTTCCTTTTGGGGGGTCTGAGGTCTTCTGTCAGCGTTCAGTAGGTGTTCTGTAGGAGTTGTTCCACGTGTAGATGAATTTCTGATGTATCTGTGGGGAGGAAGGTGATCTCCGCATCTTACTCTTCCGCCATCTTCCTCCGGGTGCAGCAATGGAAGATTTTAAAATATTTAGTGGAAAAATTATTATTCAGCCATAATATTAATTCAGAACGCTACATAGATTCTTTTTTTAAATTAATTTATTTTACTTATCTTTGGCTGTGTTGGGTGTTTGTTGCTGCACACGTGCTTTCTCTAGTTGTGGTGAGCAGGAGTTGAGTTACGCAGGAGTTACTCTTTGTTGTGGTGCACAGGCTTCTCACTGCAGTGGCTTCTTTTGTTGTGGAGCATGGGTTCCAGGTGTGTGGGTTTCAGTACTTGTGGCACATAGGCTCAGTAGTTGTGGCTCACAGGCTTAGTTGTTCCACGGCATGTAGGATATTCCAGGACCAGGGCTCGAAGTCATGTTCCCCACAGTGGCAGGTGGATTCTTAACCACTGTGCCACCAGGGAAGCCACATAGATTCTAAGTATATATCTTAATGTCCTTTCACAAAGTGATCACACAAGTTTTCCTAGAACTCAGAGCAAGAAATATAACTTTACCAACAACTAACTGTGTCCCCTTCCTGTCACATTGCACCCACTAGTGTGATAACACTTCTGTCTTCCAATAGGATAAAGTTTGAACTTCTTGTAAACTGAATCATAAAAGATGTACTTATTTAGTGTCTGGCTTTTTTCTGAACATAATTTTTAGGAGATCCATTTATGTTACTGAATCAAATTGTATATTGCATCTATTATCATTTATTTATAGTATGGTATTATATGAATGCACCACACTGTTTTGTTTGTTTTGACTTTTTTTTTTTGAAGGAGGTCAATTCTGTTTTATATGAACATTCGGGCTTTTCCAATTTCAGGTTTAAATTAGTAGTGCTGCTGTCAAAATACTTAAAAAAATTTTTGTAGCGTATATACTTAGTAAAATTTGTAAGTCATAGGATCACAGGTATTTAGCTTTGTTATATGCTGCCTGGTAGTTTTCAAAGTGGTGGTTACAGTTTAAGACATCATCAACAATGTTTATGATAGTTCTAATTGCTCCACACAATAACCAGTATACAGTATTATAACTACATTTAAGCAGATCCCTTCAGGCAGCTGTGAAGTAATATTGCTTTGTGGTATTAACTGGCATTTTCTTCAAATCTGATATTCATGTGTTATAGGCTGAGTTATTCCCCTCTCCCTATTCTTATGTTGAAGTCCTAATCCACAGTAGTTCAGAAAGTGACTGTATTTGAAAAGTGCCCTTAAAAAGACAAAATGAGGTCATTAGGATGGGATATAATTCAGTATGGCTGGTATCTTCATAAAAAAGAGGAGGTTAAGACACAAACACACAGAGAAAAGACAATGTGAAGACAGAGGGAGAAGATGGCCACCTACCAGCCAAGGAGAGACCTTTCATTTTGAAACCAATGCTGCCAACACCTTGATCTTGAATTTCTAGCCTCTACAACTGTGAGGAAATACATTCTGGTTGTTTAAGCCACCAGTCTGTGGTATTTTGTTATGGTATCCCCAATAAACTAACAGAATATGTTATTGGCAGTTTGGCTTTTTTCATTTTTTCAATGTCTTTCTTGTTTTTTCACATTAAAAAATATCATTTCCTTTTTATTAATCTATAAGAGTTCTTAATATACGTTGGAAAAGTTCACTTTCTGATAAGCAAATATATTCTTGTATTGTAAATATCTTCTCCAATTTCTGAGTTGCCTATTCTCTCTTTTTTAAACAACTTTATTGAGATATCTTTAACAGAAAAAAAATTGTGCACATGGATATTATACATATATATGACCAACACAATCAAAATACTTACGGTAAACCATCAGCTCCACAGTTACCTATTTGTGTGTGTTGAGAAGCTTTAATTTAAGATCTATCCTCTTAACAAACTTCAAGTATACAATATTGCATTGTCTGTTATAATCACCATGCTGTATTTGAGAGCCTTAGAATTAATTCATCTTGTACGACTGAAACTTTGTTCCCTTTGAACAATATCTCCTCCTTGTTCCCTCCCCCTCACCCTTGACAAACACCATACTACTTTATGCTTCTATGAGTTTGACTATTTTAGATTCCACATCTAAGTGAGATCACACAGTATTTCTCTTTCTGCCTATCATTTTTCATTCATCATAATTTCCTCCAAATTCATGTTGTCACAACTGACAGAATTTCCTTTTTAAAGACTGAATATATATATAATCACATTCATATGTCTAAGGACCTTTAGACAGCTTCCATAACTTGGCTATTGTAAATAAAGCTGCTATGAATATTGAGGTGCATGTATCTTTTCAAATCAGTGTTTTTGTTTCTTTCTGGTATATACAAAAGAGTGGAATTGCTGAGTCACATGGTCGTTCTATTTTTAGTTTTTTGAGAAACCTCCATACTCTTTTCCATGGTGGCTGCACCAATTTACATTCAAACCAACAGTGTATGAGATTTCCCTTTTCTCCGCATCCTCACCAACATTTGTTTTTTGTTGTCTTTTGATGATAATGATTCTGACAGGTGTGAGGTGATATCTCATTGTGGTTTTAATTTGCATTTCCCTGATTATTAACAATGTTGAGCATTTTTTTCATATACCTGTTGGCCATCTGCTTGTCATCTTTGGAAAAATGTCTATTCAGGTCTTCTGCACATTTTTTAATTAGGTTTTATTTCGAGTTGTATGAATTGTTTATGTATTTTGTATATTAGCACCCTCTTGGTTATATAATTGGCAAATATTTTCTTCCATTCTGTAGTTGGTCTTTTCATATTGTTTATGATTTCCTTTGCTATGCAAAAGCTTTTAAGTTTAATTAGGTCCCATTTGTTTATTTTTCCTTTTATTTCCTTTGTTTTAGGAGACTGATTCTAAAAAAAATATTTCTATGGTTTATGGGAAAGAATGTTTTATGTTTTCCTCTAGGAGTTTTATGGTTTCTGGGCTGACATTCAGGTCTGTAATCTCTTTTGAGTTTATTTTGTATGGTATTAGAGAATGTTCTAATTTTGTTCGTTTACATGTTGCTGTCAAGTTTTCCCAGCACCACTTATTGTACAGACTATCTTTTCTCCATTGTATATTCTTGCCTCCTTTGTTGTAGATTAATTTACCATAAGTGTGTGGGTTTATTTCTGAGCTTTCAATTCTGTTCCATTGGTCTATGTGTCTGAGTTTGTGCCAGTACCATACAGTTTTGATTACTGTAGTTTGTAGTATATTCTGAAGTCAGGGATTGTGATTCTTGAGCTCTGTTCTTTCTCAGGACAGTTTTGGCTATTTGTATTTCCATAGAAACTTTAAAATTATTTGTTTTAGTTCTGTGAAAAATGCCATTGATATTTTGTTAGGGATTGCATTGAATCTGTAGATTGCCTTGCCTTAGATAGTTTGGTCATTTTAACAATATTAACTCTTCCAGTCCAAGAACATGGTATATCTTTCCATCTGTTTGTGTCATCTCCAACTTCTTTTATCAGTGTCATATTTTTCTGAGTCTAGGTCTTCCACCTCCTGAAGTAGGTTTACTCCTAAGTATTTTATTATTTTTGATAAAATGGCAAATGAGATTGTTTCCTCAATTTCTCTGTCTGATAGTTTGTTGTTAAGGTAGAGAAATGCAAGAGATTTCTGTATATTAATTTTTATCCTTCAACTTTACTGATTATTGATAGGTATACTTTTGACATTTTGTTACTTATTTTCTGGTTGTTTTTGCAGTTCTCTTTCTTTTCTTTTTCTTTTAGTCTCTTCCTCTGTGGTTTGATGATTTTCTCTCATGTTATATTTGGATTCCTTTCCCTTTTGTGTGTGTGTGTGTGTGTCTATCATAGGTTTTTGATCTGTGGTTACCATGAAGTTCATATACATTTACTTATAGCAATATAACTTGTTTTAAGTTGATAGTCATTCAAATTCAAGCACACTCTAAAATATTTACATTTTTTACTGCCTCATATGTTTTATGTTTATGATGTTATATTTTACATCTTCATGTTTATCACTTAACTATGTAGTTATAGTTGATTTTACAATTTTTGTCTTTTAACCTTTGTACGAACTTATTTAAGTGGTTGTTCCACTGCCTTTGGTATGTATTTGCTTTCTCAAGTGAGATTTATCCCTTAGTATATTTTCTTATTTTTTGTTACATACTTCTCTTTTTCTCTTAAAGAAGACCATTTAATATTTCTTGTATGCTGATTTTTTGGTGATGTACTGTTGGTTTTTTCTTTTCTAGGAGACTCTTTATCTCTCCTTAAATTGTAAGTGATAATTTGCTGAGTAGAACAACCTAGGTTTTTGTTTTTGGTTTTGATTTTGTTTTTCTTTCAGCCCTTTAAATATATCATGCATCTTTCTTTTACCTACAAGATTTCTGCTGAAAAATCAGCTGATAGTGTTATGGGATTTCCCTTGTTTATGACTCTTTTTTTTTTTTCCTCTGGCTTCCTTTTTTTTTTTTTTTTTTGCGGTATGCGGGCCTCTCACTGTTGCGGCCTCTCCCATTGTGGAGCACAGGCTCCGGACACACAGGCCCAGCGGCCATGTCTCATGGGCCCAGCCGCTCTGTGGCATGTGGGATCTTCCCAGACCGAGGCATGAACCCGTGTCCCCTGCACCAGCAGGCAGACTCTCAACCACTCCGCCACCAGGGAAGCCCTCTTGCTTCCTTTTAAATTATCTTTTTAACATTTTTTCTGTCATTTTGTTTATGATATATGTTGATGTGTGTCTCTTTGGGTTTCTTTCTCTGTGTTTCCTATATCTGAATATCTGTTTTCCTCTTCATGTTAGGGAAGTTTTCAGCCATTATTTTATCAAATACATTTTCTGCTCCCTTTTGTCTTTTTTCTCCTTCTGGGAACCCTTTAATGAGAATATTTGGATTCTTGAGTTTATCCCAGACTTCCTTTAACCAATCCTCATTTAATTTAATTTTTTTTTTTTTTACTGTTCTGTTTGGGTTATTTTCATTATTCTCTCTTTCAACTTATTTGTGTATTCCTTTGTATCTCCTATTCTGCCTCTATTTCCTTCTAGTGTATTTTTTATTTCAGTTATTGTATTCTTCAGTTCTGATTTTTTAATATATATTTTATAGTTCTTTGTTATAGTTCTCACTGTGTCCCTCTTTTTTTCCCAAGTTCAGTGAACGTTTCTATTATGATTGCTTTGAACATCTTATCAGGCAAACTATTTATTTCTGCTTTCTTAGATATTTTCCCCTTGGATTTTATCCCATTCTTTCATTTGGAACTTATTCCTGTCATCTCATTTTGTTTGACTTTCTGTTTGTCTCTATAAAATTAGTTGAAACAGTTACCCGTCCCAGTCTTAAAATTGTGTCCTTGTGTGGGGGAGTCCCTATGTGGTCTACATTTGCTCAGTTGCTTTGGTAGGAGGGCTGAATCTGAATTTAGCAGAGCCTGCATCTTTTCCTGGGTTGTGCTGGCATCCATCTCCTTGGTGGGAGGTAGACCTGGAGTCAGGTGTTAACTGTTGCTTCTCCCAAGCTCATCATCCTACTGGGAGATAGCACTGGGCGGGGGGGTGGGGGTAGCAGTGGAGCCAAGGTGCTAAAGCAGAAGTCCTAAGGAATTTGGGCCCTAGACGATGGCAAGTTTCTGGTTAGCTGGACCAGGACCCAAGTGCTTGGAGCTGTACTTCTGAGCTGGCTCTGCTTTTTCCCAGGTGCATGTGCACATATGCATGATAGAAGTGGTGGTCTCTGCCTTAGTAGGAGTGGGACTAGACCAGGAGGTGTTGAAGCAGGAGCAGAGTTAAGGCTGCGGGGCATGCTGAACCAGTACTGGCAGGCTTGTCAGAACAATAGGCAATTTTCAATCTGCTGCCTTCACACTGTGATTGAGAGCAAGGAAGTCTGTTTGCATGCTGTTCAAGAGCACAGCTCTCTTTCTTACAGGCCTCCAATAAGCCCCATTGATTTTCAAACCAGCTAAGGGGGCTTTCTTCCCAGTGTCAGACCCCAGACTTGGTGTGCCTAATATGGGACTTGAATCCTTCACTCCTCAGGGAAGATTCCCTAAGCCTGTGATATCCCCCTCTTCTTCTGGGTTACCCACTAGATGTGTGGGTCCAGACTAGCTCTTTTCTCTTCCCCTTCTAGTAAATTCTGTGTCTCTTTTCTTTGCATCCTTGGCTGTACAAGAGCCATTCTGCTAGTTTTAATGTCATTCTCAATGAGAGTTGCTTTATAGTTGTAGTTTTGACATGTTTGTAGGGAGAGGTGAGCTCAGTGTCTTTTTACACCACAATCTTGATCCCACCACCTCTAAAAGATCCATACAATTTTCTTAATGGTATTTTTTTTAAAGATCAGTGGAATATGCATTTAACTATTTTTTATTTGGTTAGCATATACAGTTACACATTTTTTAAATATTAATTTTTGATTTTTCTAGTCCATATACCTGATACAATCCATCTTTATGTAAATGTTCTTTAATTTCTCTTGATGTAATTTTCAGCATAGGGACTTTTGAAACATTTTATCTGACCTCTAGAGGCCTGTATACCTGTGAATTAAGAGTTATCATGCACATCACACACTATTATTATTATTATTTTAAGAAAGCTGAGACTCTGGAGATTTACTTGATGCAGTCACTATGTGGTGCACTAGAGGTCTATTTCTTTGCTCTCTATGCTTCTTTAGAAGCAGTTAAAAAAGTGTTGGAGTTCTCAGAGTAAACTTTGTTTTCAATGAATCCATGTAATTTTTATTCTATTCAGTCTCCTCATAATTTCAAAAAAAGTATTTATGAAAATGTTTATTATTTTTAGAACATTTTCTTAAAAGATAAAATGAGACATAAAGCAATAGAAATATTCAATAAGTGTGTTGAGGTTGTTCAATTTTCTAAACTTAATATCTAATTAATAAGAGAGAAATAACAGGCTAGAAGCTGAAGAACAATGTCTTTAAATTCAGTCTTGCTTAGGAAAATATTTTCAGCATTTAATTGGGATGATGTTTTTCTCGCAGAATCAGCTTTTTCACACACACGTACACAGACACACACCAACAAGCACCCATTTTTCCCCTAGTAACTTCTCACTTGTCTTTAATAGTTCATCCTAGTTTGAAAGGTAATATAGTAACATATATTCACTATGTGTAAACAAAAAACAGAATACTTTATGATTTTCCAGGTAAGGAAGCAGAAATAAAATTTAAAAAATTCTGCTTTAAAGCACATTTTGTAAGATCTGTTGTGAAGAATTGAATGTTTGGATGTTAATCCATAATGTAGATTGGCACATTTGAGTATAGATAAAACCTGTAGTTTTATGTAAAACTAACTTATGTCACTAAGGCTTATGATGAGTGTGTTAGAAAGTGAGACAAAAATGTTTTATGCTACTTCCTCGACATGTCTTCACTGTTTTATTGTGAGGACGTTAGTGCATTGTTCAGTGGACCTGAGTCATACTCTTCTTAGGTCACTAGGAAAATGGAACACATTTTGTAAGTCCCTTTTCTGTGTCTTCAGAATAAGACATTTATCATCCAGGTCTAACAGAAGTGAATAATAACAACAAGTAATTCAAGAAATCTTTAATGAGAACTTACTATGTGCCAGGTACTGTATCTGGTGCTGAATTAGGTTCTGTTAATACTGTCCCAAAGACATTAATTAGGAGGTAATAAAGTTCCTAACAGAACTCTGAAAATAAAACAAAACAAAACTCCAAGACTTCTAACAATAGTCATTAAATGTTCATTGGGTTACTAAACTTTCAAAATATACTGTTGTCCAAATAAAATTTTCTTTTTTTTTAATGTGTTTTTCAATCTCTTAGTATTTTAAAATTGAAATTTAAATAAAGTCTGCAATATTGTACCAATGTTAAATTTTTATTTTAGGGGCTTCCCTGGTGGCACAGTGGTTGAGAATCTGCCTGCTAATTCAGGGACCATGGGTTCAAGCCCTGGTCTGGGAGGATCCCACAAGTCGTGGAGCAACTAGGCCCATGAGCCACAACTACTGAGCCTGCACATCTGGAGCCCATGTTCCACAACAAGAGAGGCTGCGATAGTGAGAGGCTGCGTACCATGATGAAGAGTGGCTCCTGCTTGCCACAACTAGAGAAAGCCCTTGCACAGAAATGAAGATGCAACACAGCAAAAATAAATTAATTAATTAATAAACTCCTACTCCCAACATCTTCTTAAAAAAATTATTTTTGGTAGACATATCATTTGCTATGTAAGAAGATAACTTTAAAGAAATTGGGGTGAAGGGTACATGAAGCTTCTGCACTATTTCCACAATGCATCTATAGTCTAAAATTATTTCAAAATAAAGAAAAGGATTTAATGAAAATTGTTTTCAAAGTGGCTTTAATATCAAAGGGGTTTGTTTGCAACAACCACGTATGCCTTGTTAAAGTTGAAGTCTAGAGCAGATCCATTAAAGAAAATATTTTTGTTTTATATTTAACTCTCTTCTTAGCAAACTCACTGTCTTTGTTTTATTGAACATGGCACCATTATGGCTGCCCCAGTCCCAAATTTATATGACCTTCTAAGTGAACATATATCACTCACTGATAATTGACCTATTAATACAAGCCTTAACCTTCTATATGGAATGATCTTATTGCTTCATTGAATCTATAGATTGACTTATACTCTGTAGAGTCTTTCTTTATATTAAAACTGTACAATTATTTTTGGCCAAAGATAGGTGAAGTCACATAGGACAAACAAGGCTAAAACTTTTACTTCTCTGTGTTCCTGAAGAAGTCTCAGAGGGCAGGATCTTTTACAGAGACATCTCATAATTTGGATAAACTATGTTGTCACTTCTGATGTGACTATACCAAAGGGAGCAAAGTGTACACTGACTTAGAAATATCTCATATTTAATGAAAGAACTTTGACAATATAGATGTGTAGAGAATAAGTATTGTTTATATTGTATTTATTGTTCCTTGTGGTTGGACTTTACCAGCATCATACAAATCGTCCTTCACTAAGAAAATAGGTTAGGAACAATGTTAGGAAAAAGAAGCTCTGTTGTAGCTATTATAAGATAGGCAATGAGGTCTTATATCCATTATTGATTATCTGAAACTGTATTTGTGGCTTAGTTAGTTTTCTTTCAGTAGACTGTGACATCAAATAAGGTATACCAGAAGAAGGTAAAACAATTATTAAAATATTTAGGGGTAACACTACTAATGATCAAAGTTTTCTTATATTTGTTCTATCATAATAAAAAAAACCACTTTATGGATAGATATTAACATCTGACAAGAATGTCTACCAGTCCTCTGAATATGTGATGCTTATTTAATGCATATACTAATTTACTTGCATGATCTGGGCAAACCAGTAGTTAAGGTAAAACTTTAATAATTTAGTCAAATATTTTAATAAAATTCTGTATTTAATGATGTTTTGACTAGATAAAATCCACTTGTTACTTCATTTTATGTATGTGGTATTTAGTGAATAGAGCACTTTTGGCTGTTGAAAATTGTTCTTTTTCTTTACACTAAAATCCTAGATTAACTAGATGACAAGAGAAAACATTTTAAAAGATAATTTCCTTTGTCAGTTAAAAGAGTTTCAAATAAATTTATTTTCTTAAAAACAAAACAAAGGAAATCTTTCTATTTTTTTCTAGTTTTGGTTGCATTTATTGTTTTTTGCTTTTAATGTCAGGGCAGAGTGGAGTAAATTATTCTTTCCAGTTCATGGCACAATCATATTCTGTATTAACACATAACCTTGTTCATACTTTATTTTAGATTTTTTCTTCCTTTTCATATCAAATCTCCACACCTATTTTTCATCCTTCATTCAAACAACTTTCTAGTATATTTGGTATATATTCTCAAGGTATTATTGAATACTTGAAAATCTAAATACTGATGCTATTCGGCACATATAATTTAAAACTATACAAAATTTATTGTTGATTTTCTTTTCCTTTAAATCCTATGTTTTAAACATCTAGTCAAGATGTCTTGCACACATGCAGCTTACTAGATCTTAGTGTTACATCACAGCCCAATGTGTATAAACATGAGTTATCAATTCTCCTTTATTATCAATGTTCCTCATTCTCAAAACTCTCCAAGTTAAAAAAAAAAAATTAACTTACTTGCATCAAAAATTCAAGGTACAATATTTCCATAAAATACAAAATAAAGAAACAAAAGAAAAATAATTGAACATTGTCCAACTGACTATTTGAAGCTAAATTAACCAAACATTTAAAAATGCACGATAATAAAATTATAGGCCTAATGCAGTTAGTTATTAAATTTAAATGTGAAAAATCAATATGAAATATTGGCCTACTGATTTCAATGACGTCTCCATAAAAAAAGTATAATGATCAAATGAATTATCTCAACAATGTTAGAAGGCTCAATATCAAATCTAAAATACACCACAACATTAATAATCTAAAAGAGATATATTATTTTTTAACTTACTAGATAAAGAAACAAAACATTGTATAAAGCAGGGGTCCCCAACTCCTGGGCCTCAGACAGATACTGGTCTGTGCTGTTAGGAACCAGGCTGCACAACAGGAGATGAGCAGCAGACGAGATGGTGAAGCCTCATCTGCCACTCCCCATCGCTCATGTTATTGCCTGAAGCATTGCTCACATTACTGCCTCAACTCCCCCTTGCCCCCAATCCATGGAAAAATTGTTTTCCATGAAACCGGTCCCTGGTGACAAAAAGGTTGGGGACCACTGGTTAAAGCTTAATAGTTCATTGTAACTAAAATAAAATTTAAAAAACAAAGTATGAAAAATTGGTTAGGGTTGTCTCCTGAATTACAATTCAACTTTATGAAGAAAATATAGATGTATAGATGATAAGATCAGAGTGATACCTGCTCACTATGCCTCCTGGCCAATAACAAAAACAAGTGAAAAAAGTGATTTAAGGAGTAAAAAATATAAAAGATAAAATAGTTATATTTGCAAATAAAATAGTGCCATTAATGGAAATCATAACACAATAAACAGGTAGATAGTAGAACTGACAACAGACTTCAGAAAATGTGTCAGCTTAAGATCATTCTAGAGAAATAAGTTGTATTCATTTACTTTGACACTATACCATTAAACAAGGGAATTGCTTCTGGGCTGGGGACAAACTTGGAGAATCATTAAATTGATTAGAACCTTCACAGTTTCAGTAGGAATCATATGTGTCAAAGGAGTGACATGAAAATATGTACAAAAAAATCTGTAGAAACATTTTAAATTATTTAAAACATAAATCAATGGATAAACATACCATTATATGAATGTGACAATTTGACATTGTGAAGATGACAGATAAATCAAATTATTTAAAAAAAAATCTATGTAGTTTTCTATAACATTTCTCTGGAATTTCCAAGAAACTTTAAGAATTATTTAATTTTTATCATTTTTTATTAATGTTTATAGCCAAGTGATAGACTTATAAATCAGTGAAGTAAAATAAAGAACCCAGATATAGCTCCACACGTGTGAATAACTGATTGCTGACAAAAGTGATATTTATTAGAATTAAAATGTTATAGCAATTGACATTATTTCTAAAAGAAAGGTACTTTTGAAGTTCTCCCTGGAGAAAAGAAGTCCTTCCAAATTTTGACTTGGATAATGCTTTTTAATGGATTCTCACATAAGATTGTACATTTGGAACATTTCCAGTTCTAATCTCTAATTCATTAAGTAGAAAGAGAAGAACAAAAAACGTTTTATCTTTAATTTAGAAATAAGGTATGGGCAGTGACTGCTTTCCTTGTAATATATACATGCATCTTGTCCTGCCACTTGTATCAATTTAAAAGAAAGAGACACCATTATAGCATTAGTCAGTCCAACTGCAGAATATTTTGATTATGTTATTTTACTCCATCAAAAACCTCAGGAGTGAGACCTTCAGTTTGGCAGAGGAGTAGGACGTGGAGATCACCTTCCTCCCCACAAATACATCAGAAATTCATGTACATGTGGAACAACTCCTACAGAACACCTATTGAACACTGGCAGAAGAACTCAGAGGTCCCAAAAGGCAAGAAACTCCCCATTTTCCTGGGTAGGGAAAAAGAAAAAAGAATAAACAGAAACAAAAGAATAGGAACAGGACCTGCACCAGCAGAAGGGAGCTGTGAAGGAGAAAACGTTCCCATATACTAGGAAACCCCTTCAGTGGCGGAGATGGGGGTTGGCAGAGGGGAAGCTTCAGAGCCAAAGAGGAGAGCGTAGCAACAGGAGTGCAGAGGGCAAAGCAGAGAGATTCCTGCACAGAGAATCAGTGCTGAAAAGCACTCACCAGCCTGAGAGGTTTGGTCTGCTCACCTGCCAGGGAGGGTGGGGGCTGGGAGCTGAGGCTCTGGCTTCATAGGTCAGATCCTAGGGAGAGGACTGGGGCTGGCTGTGTGCACACAGCCTGAAGGAGGCTAGTGTGCTACAGTTAGCTGAGAGAAACTCTGGCAAAAAGTCTGGAACTGCCTAAGAGGCAAGAAAGCATTGTTTCAGAGTGCACAAGGAGAGGAGATTCAGAGCACCACCTAAATGAACTTCAGAGATGAGTGCAAGCCACAGCTATCAGTGCAGACACCAGAGATGGGCATGAAATGTTAAGGCTGTTGCTGCAGCCACCAAGAAGCCTGTGTGCAAGCATAGGTCACTATCTATACCTCCCCTCCTAGGAGTCTGTGCTTCCCACTACTGCCAGGGTCTTATGATTCAGGGGCAACTTCCCCAGGAGGACACACAGCACACCTCAGGCTGTTGCAACGTCACACTGGCCTCTGCCATCACAGGTTAGCCCTGCATTCTATACCCCTCCCTCTGCCTGGCCTGACTGAGCCAGAACCCCCTATTCAACTGCTCCTTTAACCCTGTCATGTCAGAGCCAAAAACAGATGCCCTCAGGTGACCTACACACAGAGGTAGGGCCAAATCCAAATCCGAAGCACAAGAGCTGTGCAAAGAAAGAAGAGAAAGGGAAATTTCTCTCAGCAGCCTCAGGATCAGTGGATTAAATATCCACAATCAACTTGATGTACCCAGCAGCTCTGGAATACCTGAATAGACAATGAATCATCCCAAAATTGAGGTGGTGGAGTTTGGAAGCAACTGTAGATTGGGGGTTTGCTTTCTGCCTTTAATTTGTTTCTGGTCTTATGTTTATGTTATTTTAGTATTTAGAGTTTATTATCATTGGTAGATATGTTTATTGATTTGGTTGCTCTCTTCCTTTGTGTATATATAGATAGATAGATAGATAGATAGATAGATAGATTTTTTCTCTTTCTCTTTTTGTGAGTGTATATGTGTATGCTTCTTTCTGTGATTTTGTCTGTATGGCTTTGCTTTTACCAGTTGTCTTAGGGTTCTGTCTGTCTGTTTTTCTTTTGTTGTTGTTGTTTGCTTGTTTGTTTGTTTTTGTTTTTTGTGTAGTTTTTAGGACTTGTTATCATTGGTGGATTGGTTTTTTTGTTTGGTTGCTCTCTTCTTTCTTTCTTTTTTCTTTTTTTATTACTTTTTAATTTTTTATTTTGAATATTTTTTTTATTTTTTCTTAAACAACACTATTTTATTTTCTTCTTTTCTTCCTTTTTTTTCTCCCTTTTATTCTGAGCCATGTGGTTGACAGGGTGGTGGTGCTCTGGCCGGGTGTCAGGCATGTGCCTCTGATGTGGGAGAGCTCAGTGAGTTCAGGACATTGGTCTACCAGAGACCTGCCAGTTCCACATAATATCAAATGGTGAAAATCTCCCAGAGATCTCCATTTGAATGCCAAGACCCAGCTCCACTCAACGGCCAGCAGCTACAGTGCTGGACACCCCATGCCAAACAACAAACAAGACAGGGACACAACTCCACTCACTAGCAGAAAGGCTGCCTAAAATCATAATAAGGTCAAAAACACCCCCAAACACTCCCAGGAACATGGTTCTGACCACCAGAAATGAAAGATACAGCCTCATCCTCCAGAAAACAGACACTAGTCCCCTCCACCAGGAAGCCTACACAACCCACTGAAGCAACCTCAGCCACTGAGGGCAGACATCAAAAACAACAGAAACTACAAACCAGTAGCCTGCAAAAAGGAGACCCCAAACACAGTAAGTTAAGCAAAACGAGAAGACAGAGAAACACACAGCAGATGAAGGAGTAAGATAAAAACACATCAGACCGAACGAATGAAGAGGAAATAGGCAGCCTACCTGAAAAAGAATTCAGAGTAATGATAGTAAAGATGATCTAAAATCTTGGAAATAGAATGGAGAAAATACAAGAAACGTTAACAAGGACCTACAAGAACTAAAGAGCAAAGACACGATGAACAATACAAAAATGAAATTAAACATTCTCTATAAGGAGTCAATAGCAGAATAACTGAGGCAGAAGAACAGATAAGTGACCTAGAGATAAAAGAGTGGAAATAAGTATCATAAAGCAGAATAAAGAAAAAAGAATGAAAAGAATTGAGAACAGTCTCAGAGACTTCTAGGACAACAATAAATGCACCAACATTCTCATTATATGTGTCGCAGAAGAAGAGAAAAAGAAAGGGACTGAGAAAATATTTGAAGAGATTATAGTTGAAAACTTCCCTAATATGAGGAAGGAAATAGTAAATAAAGTCCAGGAAGCACAGAGCCTCATACAAGATAAATCCAAGGAGAGACATGCCAATACACATATTAACCAATCAATCAAAAATAAAAGAAAAGAAAAGAAAAGAAAAGAAAAGAAGAGAAAAGAAAAGAAAATATTAAAAGCAGTAAGGGAAAAACAATAAATTACATACAAGGGAATCCCCATAAGGTTAACAGATGATCTTTCAGCAGAAACTCGGCAAGCCAGAAGGGAGTGGCAGAACATTTTTAAGAGTGATGAAAGGGAAAATCCTAAAACCAAGATTACTCTACCCAGCAAAGACCTCATTCAGATTTGACAGAGAAATATGACTTTTACAGACAAGCAAAAGCTAACAGAATCCAGCAACAGAATACCAGCTTTACAACAAATATTAAAGGAACTTCTCTAGGAAGGAAGCACAAGAGAAAGAAAAGACCTTCAATAACAAACCCAAATCAATTAAGAAAATGGTAATAGGAACATATATATCGATTACTACCCTAAATGTAAATGGATTAAATGCTCCAACCAAAAGACATAAATTGGCTGAATGGATATAAAAACAAGACTGTATACATGCTGTCTAAAATACACCCACTTCAAACTTAGGGACACATACAGACTGAAAGTGAGAGGATGGAAAAAGATATTTCATGCAAATGGAAATTAAAAGAAAGATAGAGTAGCAATTCTCATATCAGACAATATAGACTTTAAAATAGAGATTATTACAAGAGACAAAGAAGGATACTACATAATGATAAGGGATGATTCCAAGAAGAAAATATAACAATTGTAAATATTTATGCACCCAATATAGGAGCACATCAATATATAAGGCAAATACTAACAGCCATAAAAGGGGAAATCAACAGTAACACAATAATAGTAGAGGATTTTAAAACCGCACTCTCACCAATGGACAGATCATCCAAAATGAAAATAAATAAGAAAACACAAGCTTTAAATGATACATTAAACAAGATGGACTTAATTGATATTTATAGGACATTCCATCCAAAAACAGCAGAATACACTTTCTTCTCAAGTGATCATGTAACATTCTCCAGGATACATAATATCTTGGTTCACAAATCAAGCCTTGTTAAATTTAAGAAAATTGAAATCATATCAAGTATCTTTTCCAACCACAAAGCTAGGAAACTAGATATCAATTACAGGAAAATAAAACTGTAAAAAATACAAAAACATGGAGGCTAAACAATACATTACTTAATAACCAAGAGATCACTGAAAAAATCAAATAAGAAATCAAAAAATACCTAGAAAAAATGACAATGAAAACACGGTGACCCTAAACCTATCAGATGTCCCAAAAGCAGTTCTAAGAGGGAAGTTTATAACAATACACTCCTACCTCAAGAAACAGGAAACATCTCAATTAAACAACATAACTTTACACCTAAAGCAATTAGAGAAAGAACAAGAAACCCCCAAAGTTAGCAGAAGGAAAGAAATCATAAAGATCAGATAAGAAATAAATGAAAAAAAATGAAGGAAACAATAACAAAGATCAATGAACTAAAATCTGGTTCCTTGAAAAGATAAACAAAATTAATAAATTATTAGCCAGACTGATCAAGAAAAAAAAGCAGAAGACTCAAATCAATAGAATTAGAAATGAAAATGGAGAAGTAACAGCTGACACTACAGAAATAAAAAGGACCATGAGAGATTACTACAAGCAACTATATGCCAAGAAAATGGACAACCTTGAAAAAATGGACAAATTCTTAGAAAAGCACAGCCTTCAGAGACTGAACCAGGAAGAAATATAAATATAAATATAAATATAAATATATAAATATAAATATAAATATAAATATAAATATAAATATATATATATATATATATATATATATATAAACAGAGCACTAAATCACAAGCACTGAAATTGAGACTGTGATTAAAAGTCTTCCAACAAACAAAAGCCCAGGAGCAGATAGCTACACAGGTGAATTCTATCAAACATTTAGAGAAGAGCTAAAACCTATCCTTCTTGAAATCTTCCAAAATAGAGCAGAGTGAGGAACACTTCCAAACTCACTCTATGATACCATCATCACCCTGATAACAAAACCAGAGAAAGATGTCACAGAGAAAGAAAACTACAGGCCAATATCACTGATGAACATAGATGCAAAAATCCTCAGCTAAATACTAGCAAACAGAATCCAACAACACATTAAACGGATCATACACCATGAACCGTGGGGTTTATCCTAGGAATGCAAGGGTTCTCCAATATATGCAAATCATCAATGTGATAAAACATATTAACAAATTAAAGAAGAAAAACATACAATCAACTGAATAGTTGCAGAAAATGCTTTCAAAAAATTCAACACCCATTTATCATAAAAATCCTCCAGAAAGTAGGCATAGAGGGAACTTACCTCAACATAGTAAAGACCATATATAAAAAACCCACAGCCAACATCATTCTCAATGGCAAAATATTGAAAACATTTCCTCTAAGACAAGGAACAAGACAAAGTTATCCAGTCTCACCACTATTATTGAACATAATTTTGGAAGTTTTAGCCGCAACAATCGGAGAAGAAAAAGAAAAGGAAACGAAATTGGAAAAGAAGAAGAAAAGCTGTCACTGTTTGCAGATGACGTGATGCTATCCATAGAGAATCCTAAAGATGCTACCAGGAAACTACTAGAGCTAATCAATGAATTTGGTAAAGTATCAGGATACAAAATTAATGCATAGAAATCTCTTGCAGTGCTATACACTAATGATGAAAAATCTGCAAGAGAAATTAAGGAAACACTCCCATTTACCATTGCAACAAAAAGAATAAAATATCTAGGAGTAAACCTACCTAAGGAGACAAAAGACCTGTATGCAGAAAACTATAAGAAAGAAATTAGAGATGATACAAACAGATGGAGAGACATACCATGTTCTTGGATTGGAAGAATCAACATTGTGAAAATGACTATACTACCCAAAGCAATCTACATATTCAATGCAATCCCTATCAAATTAACAATGGCATTTTTCACAGGACAATAAAAAAATTTCACAATTTGTATGGAATCACAAAAGACCTCAAATAGCCAAAGCAATCTTGAGAAAGAAAAATGGTGCCCAAGGAATCGGGCTCCTGGACTTTGACTATACTACAAAGCTACAGTAATCAAGACTGTATAGTACTGGCACAAAAACAGAAATATAGATCAATGGAACAGACTAATACATCCAGAGATAAACCCACACACATAGGGTCACCTTATTATTGATAAAGGAGACAAGAATATACAATTGAGAAAAGACAGCCACTTCAATAAGTGGTGCTGGGAAAACTGGACAGCTACAAGTAGAAGAATGAAATTAGAACACTCCCTAACACCATACACAAAAATAAACTCAAAATGGATTAAAGACCTAAATGTAAGGCCAGACACTATCAAACTCTTAGAGGAAAACATAGACAGACCACTCTATGACATAAATAACAGCAAGATCCTTTTTGACTTCCCTCCTAGAGAAATTGAAATAAAAGCAAAAATAAACAAATGAGACCTAAGGAAACTTAAAAGCTTTTGCATGGCCAAGGAAACCATAAAGAAGACAAAAAGACAACTATCAGAATGGGAAAAAAATATTTGCAAATGTAACAACTGACAAAGGTTTAATCTCCAAAATTTACAAGCAGCTCATGCAACTCAATATCAAAAATCCAAAAACCTAATCCAAAAATGGGCAGAAGACCTAAATAGACATTTCTCCAAAGAAGATAAACAGATTGCCAACAAACACATGAAAGGATGCTTGACATCACTAATCATTAGAGTAATGCAAATCAAAACTACATTGAGGTATCACCTCATACCAGTCAGAATGGCCATCATTAAAAAATCTACAAATAGGGCTTCCCTGGTGGCGCAGTGGTTGAGAGTCCGCCTGCCGATGCAGGGGACACGGGTTCGTGCCCCGATCCCGGAGGATCCCACATGCCGCGGAGCGGCTGGGCCCGCGAGCCATGGCCGTGGAGCCTGTGTGTCCGGAGCCTGTGCTCCGCAACGGGAGAGGCCACAGCAGTGAGAGGCCCGCGTACAGCAAAAAAAAAAAAAAAAAAAAAAAAAAAATCTACAAATAATAAATCCTGGAGAGGGTGCTGAGAAAAAGGGACCCTCTTGCACTGTTGGTGGGAATGTATATTGATACAGTCACTGTGGAGAACAGTATTGAGCTTCATTAAAATCTAAAAATAGAACTACCTTAAGACCCATCAATCCCACTGCTGGGCATATACCCTGAGAAAACCATAATTCAAAAAGACTCATGTACCACAGTGTTCATTACATCTCTATTTACAATAGTCAGGACAGGAAAGCAACCTAAGTGTACATCGAGAGATCAATGGATAAAGAAGATGTGGCACATATATACAATGGAATATTATTCTGCCATAAAAAGAAACTAAATTGTGTTATTTGTGGAGAGGTGGATGGACCTAGGAACTGTCATACAGAGTGAAGTAAGTCAGAAAGAAAAAAACAAATACTGTATTCTAACACATATATATGGAATCTAAAAAAAAGAAAAAAAAAGGAATGCTTCTGAAGAACCTAGAGGTAGGACAGGTATAAAGACACAGACGTAGAGAATGGATTTTTGGACATGGGAAGTGGGAAGGATAAGCTCGGATGAACTGAGAGAGTGACAGGGACATATATACACTACCAAATGTAAAATGGATACCTAGTGCCAAACAGTTTCATAGCACAGGGAGATCAGCTTGGTGCTTTGTGAACAACTAGAGGGGTGAAATAGGGAGGATTGGAGGAAGATGCAAGAGGGAAGATATGTGGGGATATATGTATACGGATAGCTGATTCACTGTGTTATAAAGCAGAAAGTAACACAGCATTGTAAAGCAATTATACTCCAATAAAGTGGTAAAAAAAATAAAAACTATTGGGAATGTAAAGATATAAAGTATTATCACACACACACAATAAACCTCAGGAGAAATACACACAACAATATTGTTATATGTATCATATCTATATTCAACTAAAATACATGTTTTTGGAATACTACTGTTGCAATATACAAACAATAATAATACATTTGAAAAATTAATTTTTAGGACTGCCAACTCCCCATCCAATATTTATTTTTGTCTCTGAAATACTTATTTAATAAGAGCTTTACCCTGTTTTCTTCACTTATTATATATGAATATAATATGTGTGAAATTTCATTTAGAATGTTATATGACTCTTTCATGACACCAGGTTTGTCCTTGAACACTCCTAAGAGGGCACTAAATTTATTCTTTAAAGAGTATTATATAATCATCTATTACCATTAATGCCATTAATGACAAAGCAAAGATGAAATCTACTTCAAAACCAAAATCTGATCATTGTACTTTCCACTTATAACATCTTATTATATTTATCTTTCTAATGTATTAATGTACTTTTCTAAATTCTAGGCTTTCCATGTTCTAAGTTCTACCCATCCTTGGACGGACTGGACTATAGAAATGAAAACTTAGAAACCTCTAATCCATCAATTATTATGGAATTGTAATGGGAGTAAGAGTTGAAGAGAATTAGAAAGCAAGGTTTTCTTTTTCTGATAAAGTGTATCAGACAAGCAATTAAAAAATTCTTGTAAGAGTTTCTCTCTCTGAGTTTAACTCAAAACAAGATATACGTTAGTTTCCCAAGGTATCACTAATGATAAAAATATCCTAAGTCTTTTCAACCAACATACTTTTCCTTATCCTTGACAAAAAGCCTTACTTAAGTAAAGCTATGGCTGCCGTTGTTTAACTATGGACTGAATATTGTTTGAAATATTTACTTATTTTATTTTATTATTTTATTATTGGAGAAAAAAATGTTACACAATGTTGTGTTAGTTTCTGCTGTACAATGAAGTGAATCAGCTGTATGTATGTCTATATCTCCTCCCTCTTGGACCTCCCTCCCACCACCCACATCCCACCCATTTAGGTAGTCACAGAGAACCAAGCTGAGCTCCCTGTGTTATACAGCAAGTTCCCACTAGCTATATATTTTACACATGGTAGTGTATTTATGGCAAACCGAAACTCCTAAGTTGTCCTACCCTCCCCTTCCCCCGCCGTGTCCATATGTCCATTCTCTATGTCTAAATAGGTTCATTTATACCATTTTTCTAGATTTCACATATATGTGCTAATACACAATACTTGTTTTTCTGTTCCTGGCTTACTTCACTCTGTATGACAGACCCTAGGCTTATCCACATCTCTACAACTGACCCAATTTGGGTCCTTTTTATGGTTGAATAATATTCCATTGTAGAAATGTACAACATCTTCTTTATCCATTCATCTATCTTTGGACATTTAGGTTGTTTCCATGTCCTGGCTATTGTAAATAGTGCTGCAATGAACATTGGTGTACATGTTTCCTTTTGAATTATGGTTTTCTCAGGGTATATACCCAGTAGTGGGATTGCTAGGTCGTATGGTAGTTCTATTTTTAGTTTTTTAAGGAACCTCCATACTGTTCTCCATAGTGGCTGTACCAGTTTACATTCCCACCAAGAGTGAAAGAAGGTTCCCTTTTCACCAAACCCTCTCCAGGATTTATTATTTGTAGTATTTTTTTTTTTTTTTTTTTTTTTTTTTTTTTTGCGGTATGTGGGCCTCTCACTGTTGTGGCCTCTCCCATTGCGGAGCACAGGCTCCGGATGCGCAGGCTCCGGATGCGCAGGCCCAGCGGCCATGGCTCACGGGCCCAGCCGCTCCGCGGCATATGGGATCCTCCCAGACCGGGGCACGAACCCGTATCCCCTGCATCGGCAGGCGGACTCTCAACCACTTGCGCCACCAGGGAGGCCCTATTTGTAGTATTTTTGATGATGGTCATTCTGACGGTGTCAGGTGATACCTCATTGTGGTTTTGATTTGCATTTCTCTAATGATTAGTGATGTTGAGTATCTTTTCATGTACCTCTTGGCCATTTGTATGTCTTCTTTGGTGAAATGTCTATTTAGGTTTTCAGCCCACTTTTAATTCATTTGTTTGTTTATTGATATTGAGCTCCATGAGCTGTTTGTATATTTTGGAGTTCAATCCTCTGTCCATTCCTTCATTTGCAAATATTTTCTCCCATTCTGAAGGTTGTCTTTTTGTCTTATTTACGGTTTTCTTTGCTGTGCAAATGCTTTTAAGTTTAATTAGGTCCCATTTGTTTATTTTTATTTTTATTAAATAGACATATTTTCTTAAACAATATGTCTATTTAATAATTGACCCAGGCACTAACAAGGGCAAGCCCCTTGAAATCATATTTTGTACATTAAAATAGCAGTAGAAAATCTATTTTATATGTGCTTATTAGGGAATGTTTCATAAAACAAGATACACATAACCCATGTTTTACTTCTGTTAAAATATTCCAGAGTCTAAAGAATATTTAAAACAATCTCAGGTTGCCAGTATAAGATGGTTAAATCAGGCTGAAAGACAGCTGAAACTGACAAAAATGGAGAGATGAGTGAAGAAAGCAAAAGAATGAGGAGAAAGACAGAGTTAAAGGTACACTGAGCTGCATGTAGCTGCAGTTTATGCAGGTGTTATTTTAGGTCCTAGGAAAGTTTTGTTCTAAAATTTATTCCTGAGCTCCCTGTGTCTCTCTAATACAATCCCTTATTTTTCTCATATTATTTTGAAGTAAAATGTGGTCACTTGTAACCAAAATTATTTTAACCCAACAAACTGGTAAAGCCAAAGGGCAACTTTGATGGAATAATTTAAAATAATCTGATTTTAAAAATTAACCAAGGATCTGATTTTTTTCTTCCACTCCCATAAAGTAATACTCGCTTAAATCATTTCACTAACATGCTAAGTGTTATCATGCTATTTGAACAAAACTCTGGAGACAGGAGACAGAAGGAACTAACTACACAATAATGTGGATAACTTGAATACGTGACTCATAGATTCAAATCTATTACCTTACAGTCACACTTGAATATATATGCAATGTGTTATCAACAAATAAAGCAGATACTAATTTTGAATCATAACTAGTGATAAATGCAATTGCTATTATATTGCTTGGCAATTAGCCCTCAATATGTAAGTGGCTCATAAAATAACAGCAATAATTATTACTGTCGTACAGTTTAACATTATCTTAATTTCTCTGGCTTTAACTTGTTAGCTCCCTGTATCTTTAATCAGCTCAAATGCTAAGTTTTCTCTCCTTAGAGGAGTATTTTGCGAAAAACTTCAAACAGTAAATTTAGATTTCTAACGGCTATGTTTACCTAGTCAGGTTCTTCTTGCCTTATAGCTTAAGGATTCCTGGACATTATGTAATAGTTCATTGTCTGTGTAATCCTCTTTTAAACCTACTCTTTCTGATATCCCCTCACTTCCTATGGCTACTTATTTGGGGAGGTGTAGATATAAATTTTTTTGAGAGTTACTGTTTGCTCTTCATTTTCCTAGGTTCCCAATGTGTCTTTTGAGGCAGTAGAAATATGCTGGGCATATAATTATGTATAATTTCCCTGTGTGTTTTGGCAATACTGAGGGCTGGAGGCGAGATGGAGACCTGGTCACTGTAAGGATCAGACATTTCTGCATAGAAAGAATGAATGGGAGTGAGAAGATCCAGGTCACTAATGGCTGATCAAATGAGACAAAAGCAGGTGAAAATATTCTGAATATCAGGCATCTGGATTTTGGTGACAAATGGATAAGCAGGAGAGTATTACATTCAGAAATACAGAGAGGGACAGAGTTGGGGCTTACCAAGACAAAAAATCACACTACATTTTTTGTTTTGTTTGTTTTATTTCCTCTGAATTTCCACCATTCTTAATTAAGATATGTTACAACAGAATCAGTGGCTTTAAAAGAATCAGAATCTATCTGCCATAACCAGAATTCACTCAAGTATCAGTTAGATTTTACAGTATAAGTTATCATCCAAACCATAGATTTAGTCTACAACAAGTAGATGAGCCACTTGGGGTCATGTGCACGTCTCTAATCTGGGCCAGTTGGGTCATGAATCTGCAATCAGCTGGTTCTGGTTTATGAAGGATTTGTCTTGGGTGGCTGTAGATCAGGGCTTCTCACCATGTTGTCCCTCATCCTCCAGAAAGGTAACCCAGGCTTGTTTATACAGTGGCAACATGTCAAAAGCAGCAAGAGAAGACAAGCCCTGGTGTGCAATCACTTTCCAAGATTATGCCTTGTCATGTTTGTTACTATACCTTTCACCAAAGCAAGATGTGAAGTCAGCCTGAATTCAAAGAATGAAAAAAGATTCCACCTTTTAATGAGAGGAAAGTAATTGCTAGTGTGGATATATAGAGGAGAATGTTTTGTGCTAATTTTGCAATCCACCACAATAGAATAATAGAGAGAATAATAGATATGGTTAAATTTCGGTGAGGAATCAAATTTGACCTGCTCTCTTCCTCTAAATACTATGTATAAAACCCAAACTTTCTTTTCATAAAGGTCAACCTTATATGAATATTAATTACTTTAGGTGTGCTGGCTCAGAATAGACCTAGAAAATTTCCTCCACTTGCTTACTCCTTTGTCAAAAATTAAATTACTTCTATCCTTAATTAGATAAAATGATGAACATAAAATAAAATCAGAGTAAATGGAAGAGATAGAGAGTGAATATCTTTAATATATCATTCAAAATTAATTAACATTTTTAGCACAGTTAAAAGCAAAACAGTAATAGCTTGTCAAACTCCTTAGTATCATTAGGAAAAAGGACATTATACGTGAAAGAACATTATAGAAGCAATTTTGAAAAAAGAAAATATAAGTTGGTTCCCAGACTGATTGCCCATTCAATGGAAGGAGATAAAAAGAGGGGAAAAAAAGACACTGCTCACACAAGACAGAAAAAAATTGTCTTGAACTACATACTTGTTTAATTAGAAACGTTAAGCTAACTGCATCTAAGCAAATAAATTTCCTGCTTTTCCTGTTTTACTCATGGTACCAGGACACTGAGGCAGAGTTCTTTTTTTTTTTTTTTATTGTGTAAATCAGAAGTCCTATATACAAAGCAGAAATAGGTGGTGTTTCCAAAGCTGGAATATCACTAACACATTAGACATATGTTGTGCCTTTTTAACTCCAAAATAATCTTCAAACTAGTGAGATTAAAAGGAAGTGAAAATTTGTAATTTGATATTTGCAATAGATTTAAGCACTTTTGTTGATTGACCAAAGTGCAATACTCATTACAAGAAATGTTTGCTTATGTTTAATTCTGCTAACTGCAGTTGACCTGTATAAATTAAAATTTGAAAACATCACCTGAGACAGTGATCACAAATATTCACACCCAGGACTTTGTTTTCTCAATATTATTCTTTATTTCACTGGATTTGATGAAAACTTGTTTCGACATGATAAGGCAATTTTCCCTTAGACAGACTTTTGGGAGAAAGATATGACTGAATTGCTACTAGAGGGAAGACATTTTTTTTTCCCCCTTGGAGAAAAAATTACTCTGGAAGAATAAATAAAAGATCCTGGAACTCATCAGCATTTTATTAATAGTGACTTTAAGCTGCTTTGATTTATTTATTGAGCCTATGTCTCTGGAAGCTGGCTGGATTAAAGGTATCTCTTACTCATTGGAAATAGCCACATTATGAAAGTAAGTTGTCTATCTAATCTCAGAAACAAATGACAGGTAAACTACACAATGTACACAATATAGCTGACACATTTCTGCTGCAATGGGAAACACCAAGGCACTGGGGAACCAAATAATCCCCAGAAGTTTCCTATCAGATTGGTTGGTCCTGTCCCTTATCACACTCAATGTAGGTCTGCATGAGATACCAATCTAAACAGCAGATCCGGTGTTATTCTTTATCTTTTAAAATATCAGTAGACAAGCCTCGTAGAGTTTGTTAAATAAGTATTTCCCAAAGTATGAGATAATATGTTGATGTTATTGGACGTTAAATGGAAAATAAGCTTACTGTTGTGGTATATTTGAGGATCACTTTTTACTGCAAAATTTCTTAGTAAAAATGATTAATTGGAGGACATATATTTTTGACATGAGAAAATTGAAGTCAAAAGTCCCAAAACCTTCATGTTTTGCCCCTCTCCCCCACCTATGTAACCAGTGCCTACTTGGTCAAAATATTTAATTTGAAAATAATTTTTATTTTATTGAAAATACTAAGTTTATAATTATGAAGGAAAACTGAAAATTATAATGACATTCATTGAATCCATGTCAGCCTCCACTGACTTCAAGCTTCAATACGAAACCATATTTATTTTTTACTCAGACTCTATTAAAATATCATTATATAGTTTTGCAGAAAAAAATAAATAAAACATAGTCTTTGCATCTGACTTGAAGTTCCCAGTCATTACTAGAAATATCTCAGCAAGCACCAACTCCCAATATTTGTCTAGCACATAGTAGGTGCTCAATAAACATATATTGAATGATTGTATTAAGTACTGACTGCTCATCTTTGGTATCTATACACTTGAAGTAATTAATGGAAATTGCTTCAAGAAAACTATTTATAAAGTTGTATATCCATGTGAATTGAGAGGAATTGACATATAAATTAATTCATCATAGAGGTTGTATTCATTTTGACTCCATAGAACCTAAAATTTGACTTGCCTGAATTCATATATTTGATTATGCATACTACAATTTGGTATTTAATTAGGTATTGACTTTTAGTTTTTCTAAATTAGAGATTTCATATAATTATTGGTTACACATGAAATAAAGATATAATTATTTAAATAATCATGCATATATCCATTTTGAGCCAACTTCATTTTTTTTTAGGAAATTGATGTTTTCTGAACTTATTTTTGTTCCTGCACACTAGCATAGAGCTTTGCATTTATTTTTGCTCTATTAGGATTTTTCTCTTAATTTGATGACCACCAGGACACAGTTTTTCAGAATATCTATGTTGGCATTTTGGCAGTGACTTCTGCATGAATTAGAAATGAGAGGGAAATCATTAATAATACTGGAAAAACAACAGCTGTTACTGTTCACGTATACATCTAACAGAAAGATTAGGAATCTCCACAGTTGTTGGATAAACACAGTTTCAGCCCTTTAAATATTCACTAATGTTGCAAGAATTTCTATTAATAACCAAAGAAAAAGTTGAAATGATTATTTTCCTGCTAAAATGTTTTTACATGTATATATGAAATCTACACATAGCAGACAATTTTATGTAAAAATATATTACTAAGCAACTGTAGTGTCCATAATAATCTTCATGAATTGGTGAAGATTATTTGCTGTTTATAATTCTTTTTCCTTTTATACCACTAAAAATTAAAATGTCAATCTTGAGATTAACATAGCCATATTTGAGGCAGTAGAGTTTGTGGGGTGATGGAATTTTGCTTCATCAGCAGCCAAGCTGAGACACATAAGACCTACAGAAACTTGATTGCATGTTTAAAACCTCAAAGTGACCATTAAGGATGAACTGGGTTTTTCATTCACTCTTCTTTTCAATCTCCCCTTAAAATATAGGACCCTCTACCTGGCCAAACATATACCAAACCGTTGCCTCCACAATAGCCGATGACTTCTAGTTTCTGACCAAGAAATATACCCTTTCCTTTCAAAGCTTTACAAAGTACCTTCTAAAATTGTAGTTCCGTGGCTAGCTACTTTCCTACATTTTTTTAAATTTTATTTTTTATTGGAGTATAGTTGATTAACAATGCTGTGTTAGTTCCAGGTGAACAACAAAGTGACTCAATTACACATATGATTGTGTTTATTCTTTTCAAATTATTTTCCCATTTAGGTTATCACAGAATATTGAGCAGAATTTCCTGTGCTATACAGTAGGCCCTTGTTGGTTATCTATTTTAAATATAGCAGTGTGCACATGTCAGTCCCAAACTCCCAATCTTCTCTCACTTCCTTTCTCTCAATTGTTTATTTTTACTTTACACACAATGAATTTCAGGATCAAAAGATGGAATTTTTGTCACGTACCCCCATTTCTTTCAACGAATGAGGCTAATCTATTTTCCTTATGTTATAGGAAAAAAAAAGATAGATTGCATAGCCTTTTTTGAGAACTTTTTTTGTTTCTTTGTTTTTTGTTCTCAGGCTTCATGTAAAGCCCTGTGTTCATTCAGGAAGACACTGAGATTAAGGATTACGTTCCCTGTTTTCTCATTCCTATGATCTCTTCCTTTCACTGTCACTTTCTCGAAGTCCCTTGGTGCTCTCTTACAATGTTGATCTTGTTACCACCTAGAACTTCCTCCTACAGTGTGAATTCTAGCACCCCACAGTGTGTTCTTTTTTCAGTTAGATTGTGCAACTACCTCTATGGTAATTACTCTTTGATCTCATAGGATTCTCCAGCATACTGACCTTTCTATATTTCTTCCAATTCATCAGCATTCTCTTTCATTTAACTCATTATAAGACTGCAAGTACCATTATTTTAATAACACTCTTGCCATTACCTAAAATCCCTTATTCCTCTGCCATTTGGCCCTACCATTTAAACAGAGTATAAACCTAGGAAAACTTTCTATTTTCTTTCTATATGCCTATACTTAAGTACCATAGCACACTCCACAGCAGGATAGAAGGGACGAACCTCAGATCACATCATAAGTATGGATAAATACTCTTACAATTTTTTCTAGCAATCTCAATCCAATCCTTATATTGACTTCCTATTTGATAAATAGATTCTTTTTCAACTTCCTGCAGCAAATACACAAACTTAACTATATCTGCACCCAGCCTATTTATATCCATCTTAAAATGGTGTAATTTTCCCTGCCTTTCCTCCTTTTAACAATATTTTGAATTTCATCTCCTCCAGCCTTTAAAGCAACCTAAAGGATCTATTTTTCTTTATCTCTCCTTATTGTCCCATACATATTCTCCTTCAGCTGCTTCCAAATCTATTAGATACTATGTCAAGTAAACCATATCAAAACCAACAGCTTCATTTCAAAATAGACAGCCTTCATATCCTCATCTCCCACTTGGTCTTCAAGCCATTCTAAATACACTTCCACTTCCATTTCTCTATCTAGACAATCATGGCTAGCAACAAAAAGTCCTCCATCAGAGTTAATTTGACTTTTTTTTTTTAATTCTCAAATGTACTTAGCCTCTGAAAATAATTCCAGATTCTTGTTTGCTTACTGTATTTTACATTCCTTTACCTTCGTGTCCATGACATAGCCCCTTGGTTTTCAGCCTAAAACTTTATTCCTCTCAATCTCCTTTTAGCAGCATTTTCCTCTAATATTTGTGTAACCTGGCATGTAACATTCTTGTGGCCTTTTTTCTTCTCAGTTCTCCATCCGTATCTTCTCCACAACGTCTTTGACCCATGTAAATTATGTCACATATTGCCATATGAGGATGACTTTCATGTTATTTGTTGTTTGTTTGTTTTTTTGTGGTACATGGGCCTCTCACTGTTGTGGCCTTTCCCATTGCAGAGCACAGGCTCCAGACATGCAGGCTCAGTGGCCATGGCTCACGGGCCTAGCCACTCCGTGGCATGTGGGATCTTCCTGGATTGGGGCACTAACCCGTGTCCCCTGCATAGGCAGGCAGACTCTCAACCACTGTGCCACCAGGGAAGCCCCATGCTTACATTTTTAGCCTAAAATCCTTTCTGAGTTATAGACCTTTACAATTAGCTTCTCAAGTAACATTTTTGAAATGGATGACTGAACTACACCCTGTTATCTATCAGCCTCAGAAAAATTAACATTTCTTCTCAAACATAATTTGTGTTTGTGTTTTCCAGTTTTATGAATGTCAGTACCATCCATCCAATCACACAAGCCAAAGAGTAAGAAGTCACTGTTGATACCTCCAACCTCACTACCCTCCATTTTCAATCTCTGACAGTTCTACCTCTGAGTTTTCTTTGTATTTTCTCTGACATGACCTTTTTTGGAAATGACATTACTATTTTTCCCTGTAGATTCAATAGCATCTTATCCGTCTTCCTATGTTAAGGTATGTTTCCTTCAACCTTTTGTCAAGAAGCATTCAGACTAACTTTGATATTGTAAATCTGATTATGTTACCTGTTTTTTAGCATTCAGTGGTTTCAAGTGGCTATAAGTGACTCAAATATTTAAAATCACCTACAAGTTGCAGAATTTGGCTGTTAGTTACCTAGCTAGGGTTACTTTATACTGTCGAGCTTTTAAACAAAGTATATAACCCATTTTGAATCTTGTTCTAGAGGAAATGTGGATTAAAGACCTAAATGTAAGGCCAGAAACTATCAAACTCTTAGAGGAAAACTTAGGCAGAACACTCTGTGACATAAATCACAGCAAGATCCTTTTGGACCCACCTCCTAGCAAAATGATAATAAAAACAAAAATAAACAAATGGGACCTAATGAAACTTAAAAGATTTTGTACAGCCAAGGAAACCATAAACAAGATGAAAAGACAACCCTCAGAATGCGAGAAAATATTTGCAAATGTAGGAACTGACAAAGGATTAATCTTCAAAATATACAAGCAACTCATGCAGCTCAATGTCAAAAAACAAACAACCCAATCCAAAAATGGGCAGAAGACCTAAATAGTCATTTCTCCAAAGAAGATATACAGAGTGCCAACAAACACATGAAAGGTTGCTCAACTTTACTAACCATTAGAGAAATGCAAGTCAAAACTAGAGTGAGGTATCACCTCACACCAGTCAGAATGGTCATCATCAAAAAATCTACAAACAGTAAATTCTAGAGGGGGTTTGGAGAAAAGGGACCCTCTTGTACTGTTGGTGGGAATGTAAATTGATACAGCCACGGTGGAGAACAGTATTGAGCTTCATTAAAAAACTAAAAATAGAACTATCATATGATCCATCAATCCCACTACTGGGCATATACCCTGAGAAAACCATAATTCAAAGACAGTCATGTACCACAATTTTCATTGCAGCACTATTTACAATAACCAGGACATGGAAGCAGCCTAGGTGTCCATCGACAGAAGAATGGATAGACTTCCGGGTAAGATGGCGGAAGAGTAAGACGCGGAGATCACCTTCCTCCCCATAGATACACCAGAAATACAGCTACACGTGGAACAACTCCTACAGAACACCTACTGAACGCTGGCAGAAGACCCCAGACCTCCCAAAAGGCAAGAAACTCCCCACATACCTGGGTAGGGCAAAGCAGAGAGATTCCCGCACAGAGGAGCGGTGCCGAGCGGCACTCACCAGCCCGAGAGGCTTGTCTGCTCACCCGCCGGGGCAGGCGGCGCTGGAGCTGAGGCTCGGGCTTCGGTCAGAGCTCAGGGAGAGGACTGGGGCTGGCGGCGAGAACTCAGCCTGAAGGGGGCTAATGTGCCACAGCTAGCCGGGAGGGAGTCCGGGAAAACTCTGGAGCTGCCGAAGAGGCAGGAGACTTTTTCTTCCCTCTTGGTTTCCTGGTGCGCTAGGAGAGGGGATTAAGAGCGCCGCGTAAAGGAGCTCCAGAGACGGGCGCGAGTCGCGGCTGAAAGCGCGGAGCCCAGAGACGGGCGTGGGACGCTGGGGCTGCTGCTGCCGCCGCCAAGAAGCCTGTGTGCGAGCGCAGGTCACTGTCCACACCGCCCTTCCGGGAGCCTGTGCAGCCTGCCACTGCCGGGGTCCCGGGATCCAGGGGCGGCTTCCCTGGGAGAACGCACGGCGCGCCTCGGGCTGGTGCAACGTCACGCCGACCTCTGCCGCTGCAGGCTCGCCCCGCACTCCGTGCCCCTCCCTCCCGCCCGGCCTGAGTGAGCCAGAGTCCCCGAAGAGGCTACTCCTTTAACCCTGTCCTGTCTGAGCGAAGAACAGACGCCCTCCGGCGACCTATATACAGAGGCGGGGCCAAATCCAAAGCTGAGACCCAGGAGCTGTGAGAACAAAGAAGAGAAAGGGAAACCTCTCCCAGCAGCCTCAGAAGCAGCGGATTAAAGCTCCACAATCAACTTCATGTACCCTGCATCTGTGGAATACATGAATAGACAGCAAATCATCCCAAATTGAGGAGCCAGGAGTCAGTGCTGTGCCTCTGAGGTGGGAGAGCGAACATCAGGACACTGGTCCACAAGAGACCTCCCAGCTCCACATAATATCAAACGGCGAAAATCTTCCAGAGATCTCCATCTCAACAGCAGCACCCAGCTTCACTCAACGACCAGCAAGCTACAGTGCTGGACACCCTATGCCAAACAACTAGCAAGACAGGAACACAACGCCACCCATTAGCAGAGAGGCTGCCTCAAATCATAAAAAGTCCGCAAACACCCCAAAACACACCACCAGACGTGGACCTGCCCACCAGAAAGACAAGATCCAGCCTCATTCACCAGAACACAGGCAGTAGTCCCCTCCACCAAGAAGCCTACACAACCCACTAAACCAACCTTAGCCACTGGGGACAGACACCAAAAACAACGGGAACTACGAACCTGCAGCCTGCAAAAAGGAGACCCCAAACACAGTAACATAAGCAAAATGAGAAGACAGAAAAACACACAGCAGGAGAAGGAGCAAGATAAAAACCCACCAGACCTAACAAATGAAGAGGTAATAGGCAGTCTATCTGAAAAAGAATTCAGAATAATGATGGTAAAGATGATCCAAAATCTTGGAAATAGAATAGACAAAATGCAAGAAACAGTTAACAAGGACCTAGAAGAACTAAAGATGAATCAAGCATCGATTAAAAACACAATACATGAAATAAAAAATACTCTAGATGGGATCAATAGCAGAATAACTGAGGCAGAAGAACGGATAAGTGAGGTGGAAGATAAAATAGTGGAAATAACTGCTGCACAGCAAAATAAAGAAAAAAGAATGAAAAGAACAGAGGACAGTCTCAGAGACCTCTGGGACAACATTAAACGCACCAACATTCGAATTATAGGGGTTCCAGAAGAAGAAGAGAAAAAGAAAGGGACTGAGAAAATATTTGAAGAGATTATAATTGAAAACTTCCCTAATATGGGAAAGGAAATAGTTAATCAAGTCGAGGAGGCACAGAGAGTCCCATACAGAATAAATCCAAGGAGAAATACACCAAGACACATATTAATAAAACTGTCAAATATTAAACACAAAGAAATCATATTAAAAGCAGCAAGGCAAAAACAACAAATAACACACAAGGGAATCCCCATCAGGATAACAGCTGATCTCTCAGCAGAAACTCTACAAGCCAGAAGGGAGTGGCAGGGCATACTTAAAGTGATGAAAGAGAAAAACCTGCAACCAAGATTACTCTACCCAGCAAGGATCTCATTCAGATTTGATGGAGAAATTAAAACGTTTACAGACAAGCAAAAGCTGAGAGAGTTCAGCACCACCAAACCAGCTTTACAACAAATGCTAAAGGAACTTCTCTAGGCAAGAAATACAACAGAAGGAAAAGAACTACAATAACGAACCCAAAACAATTAAGAAAATGGGAATAGGAACATACATATCAATAATTACCTTAAATGTAAATGGACTAAATGCTCCCACCAAAAGACACAGACTGGCTGAATGGATACAAAAACAAGACCCATATATATGCTGTCTACAAGAGACCCACTTCAGACCTAGAGACACATACAGACTGAAAGTAAGGGGATGGAAAAAGATATTCCATGCAAATGGAAACCAAAAGAAAGCTGGAGTAGCAATTCTCATATCAGACAAAATAGACTTTAAAATAAAGACTACTAGAAGAGACAAAGAAGGACACTACATAATGCTCAAGGGATCAATCCAAGAAGATGATATAACAATTGTAAATATTTATGCACCAAACATAGGAGCACCTCAATACATAAGGGAAATATTAACAACCATAAAAGGAGAAATCGACAGTAACACAATCATAGTAGGGGACTTTAACACCCCACTTTCACCAATGGACAGGTCATCCAAAATGAAAATAAATAAGGAAACACAAGCTTTAAATGATACATTAAACAAGATGGACTTAATTGATATTTACAGGACATTCCATCCAAAAACAACAGAATACACATTTTTCTCAAGTGCTCATGGAACATTCTCCAGGATAGATCATATCTTGGGTCACAAATCAAGCCTTGGTAAATTTAAGAAAATTGAAATTGTATCAAGTATCTTTTCCGACCACAATGCTATGAGACTACATATCAATTACAGGAAAAGAGCTGTAAAACATACAAACACATGGAGGCTAAACAATACACTACTTAATAACGAAGTGATCACTGAAGAAATCAAAGAGGAAATTAAAAAATACCTAGAAACAAATGACAATGGAGACACGACGACCCAAAACCTATGGGATGCAGCAAAAGCAGTTCTAAGAGGGAAGTTTATGGCAATACAATCCCACCTTAAGAAACAGGAAATATCTCGAATAAACAACCTAACCTTGCACCTAAAGCAATTAGAGAAAGAAGAACAAAAACATCCCAAAGTTAGCAGAAGGAAAGAAATCATAAAAATAAGATCAGAAATAAATGAAAAAGAAATGAAGGAAACGATAGCAAAGATCAATAAAACTAAAAGCTGGTTCTTTGAGAAGATAAACAAAATTGATAAACCATTAGCCAGACTCATCAAGAAAAAAAGTGAGAAGACTCAAATCAATAGAATTAGAAATGAAAAAGGAGAAGTAACAACTGACACTGCAGAAATACAAAAGATCATGAGAGATTACTATAAGCAACTCTATGCCAATAAAATGGACAACCTGGAAGAAATGGACAAATTCTTAGAAATGCACAACCTGCCAAGACTGAATCAGGAAGAAATAGAAAATATGAATAGACCAATCACAAGCACTGAAATTGAAACTGTGATCAAAAATCTTCCAACAAACAAAAGCCCAGGACCAGATGGCTTCACAGGTGAATTCTATCAAGCATTTAGAGAAGAGCTAACACCTATCCTTCTCAAACTCTTCCAAAATATAGCAGAGGGAGGAACACTCCCAAACTCATTCTACGAGGCCACCATCACCTTGATACCAAAACCAGACAAGGATGTCACAAAGAAAGAAAACTACAGGCCAATATCACTGATGAACATAGATGCAAAAATCCTCAACAAAATACTAGCAAACAGAATCCAACAGCACATTAAAACGATCATACACCATGATCAAGTGGGGTTTATTCCAGGAATGCAAGGATTCTTCAATATACGCAAATCAATCAATGTGATACACCATATCAACAAACTGAAGGAGAAAAACCATATGATCATCTCAATAGATGCAGAGAAAGCTTTTGACAAAATTCAACACCCATTTATGATAAAAACCCTGCAGAAAGTAGGCATAGAGGGAACTTTCCTCAACATATTAAAGGCCATATATGACAAACCCACAGCCAGCATCGTCCTCAATGGTGAAAAACTGAAACCATTTCCACTAAGATCAGGAACAAGACAAGGTTGCCCACTCTCACCACTCTTATTCAACATAGTTTTGGAAGTTTTAGCCACAGCAATCAGAGAAGAAAAGGAAATAAAAGGAATCCAAATGGGAAAAGAAGAAGTAAAGCTGTCACTGTTTGCAGATGACATGATACTATACATAGAGAATCCTAAAGATGCTACCAGAAAACTACTAGAGCTAATCAATGAATTTGGTAAAGTTGCAGGATACAAAATTAATGCACAGAAATCTCTGGCATTCCTATATACTAATGATGAAAAATCTGAAAGTGAAATCAAGGAAACACTCCCATTTACCATTGCAACAAAAAGAATAAAATATCTAGGAATAAACCTACCTAAGGAGACAAAAGACCTGTATGCAGAAAATTATAAGACGCTGATGAAAGAAATTAAAGATGATACAAATAGATGGAGAGATTTACCATGTTCTTGGATTGGAAGAATCAACATTGTGAAAATGACTCTACTACCCAAAGCAATCTACAGATTCAATGCAATACCTATCAAACTACCAATGGCATTTTTCACAGAACTAGAACAAAAAATTTCACAATTTATATGGAAACACAAAAGACCCCGAATAGCCAAAGCAATCTTGAGAATGAAAAACGGAGCTGGAGGAATCAGGCTCCCTGACTTCAGACTATACTACAAAGCTACAGTAATCAAGACAGCATGGTACTGGCACAAAAACAGAAAGATAGATCAATGGAACAGGATAGAAAGCCCAGAGATAAACCCACGGACATATGGTCACCTTATCTTTGATAAAGGAGGCAGGAATGTACAGTGGAGAAAGGACAGTCTCTTCAATAAGTGGTGCTGGGAAAACTGGACAGGGACATGTAAAAGTATGAGATTAGATCACTCCCTAACACCATACACAAAAATTAGCTCAAAATGGATTAAAGACCTAAATGTAAGGCCAGACACTATCAAACTCCTAGAGGAAAACATAGGCAGAACACTCTATGACATAAATCACAGCAAGATCCTTTTTGACCCACCTCCTAGAGAAATGGAAATAAAGACAAAAATAAACACATGGGACCTACTGAAACTTAAAAGCTTTTGCACAGCAAAGGAAACCATAAACAAGACGAAAAGACAACCCTCAGAATGGGAGAAAATATTTGCAAATGAAGCAACTGACAAAGGATTAATCTCCAAAATTTATAAGCAGCTCATGCAGCTCAATAGCAAAAAAACAAACAACCCAATCCAAAAATGGGCAGAAGAACTAAATAGACATTTCTCCACAGAAGATATACAGACTGCCATCAAACACATGAAAGGATGCTCAACATCTTTACTCATTAGAGAAATGCAAATCAAAACTACAATGAGATATCATCTCACACCAGTCAGAATGGCCATCATCAAAAAATCTAGAAACAATAAATGCTGGAGAGGGTGTGGAAAAAAGGGAACACTCTTGCACTGCTGGTGGGAATGTGAATTGGTACAGCCACTATGGAGAACGGTATGGAGGTTCCTTAAAAAACTACAAATAGAACTACCATATGACCCAGCAATCCCACTACTGGGCATATACCCTGAGAAAACCATAATTCAAAAAGAGACATGTACCAAAATGTTCATAGCAGCCCTATTTACAATAGCCCAGAGATGGAAACAACCTAAGTGTCCATCATCGGATGAATGGATAAAGAAGATGTGGCACATATATACAATGGAATATTACTCAGCCATAAAAAGAAATGAAATTGAGCTATTTGTAATGAGGTGGATGGACCTAGAGTCTGTCATACAGAGTGAAGTAAGTCAGAAAGAGAAAGACAAATACTGTATGCTGACACATATATATGGAATTTAAGAAAAAAATGTCATCAAGAACATAGGGGTAAGACAGGAATAAAGACACAGACCTACTAGAGCATGGACTTGAGGATATGGGGAGGGGGAAGGGTAAGCTGTGACAAAGTGAAAGAGCGACATGGACATATATACACTACCAAACGTAAGGTAGATAGCTAGTGGGAAGCAGCCGCATAGCACAGGGAGATCAGCTCGGTTCTTTGTGACCGCCTGGAGGGGTGGGATAGGGAGGGTGGGAGGGAGACGCAAAAGGGAGGGGATATGGGAACATATGTATATGTATAACTGATTAAATTTGTAAAAAAAAAAAAAAAAAAGAATGGATAAGGAAGATGTGGCACATATATGCAATGGAATATTACTCAGCCGTAAAAAGAAACAAAACTGAGATATTTGTAGTGATATGGATGAACATAGATTCTGTCATACAGAGTGAAGTAAGTCAGAAAAAGAAAAACAAATACTGTATGCTAACACATATATATGGAATCTAAAAAAAATGTTTTTGAAAAACCTAGGGGCAAGATAGGAATAAAGATGTAGATGTAGAAAATAGACTTGAAGACATGTTGGGGGAAGGGGTAAGCTGAGATGAAGTGAGAGAGTGGCATGGACATATATACACTACCAAACATAAAAGAGATAGCTAGTGGGAAGAAGCCACATGACACAGGGAAATCAGTTTGGTGCTTTGTGACCACCTAGAGGGGTGGGATAGCGAGGCTGGGAGGGAGACGTGACAGGGAGGAGATATGGGGATGTATGTGTAAGTATAGCTGATTCACTTTGTTATACAGCGGCAACTAACATAACAATGTAAAGCAATAATACTCCAATATAGATGTTAAAAAAACAAACAAAAAATATTTTAAAAAGAAAATTGGGGCTTCCCTGGTGGCACAGTGGTTGAGAGTCCACCTGCCGATGCAGGGGACACGGGTTCGTGCCCCGGTCCAGGAAGACCCCACATGCCGCTGAGCAGCTGGGCCCATGAGCCTTGGCCATTGGGCCTGCACTTCTGGAGCCTATGCTCCGCAACGGGAGAGGCCACAACATTGAGAGGCCCGCGTACCACAAAAAAAAAAAAAAGAAAAAAAGAAAAAAAAAGAAAAGAAAATTGATGCTTTAAATATTGTATTTAAAATTATTAAGTAATAATATTATTGTGCTGAAATGAAATAATAAACTGTATATTTATAATGTAACATTAATTACATACTGAAAGTGAAATAATAAATTAACTCTTCTTTAAAAAGTTCTAAATTTGTGTCTTGAGCCTTAATCAAACTATGCTAAAATCTGAAAAATGACTGGAAAATGTAGTCTTGATAGAAGACAGTTTTCCATTTCCAAGAGGTGTTGGAAGCTACACCAAGCAAGGTGAGCCCATTAGATCTAGATCTGATCCTTAGGCTTGTGAGCTCTGGCACTAATATTTTGACTAATACACAACCCAGGTTAAAGGCAGCTGTAAACCTATTTCATGCCACAGGTGCACAGCTAAATGTGGCTGGAAAAGAATGTGTTAACCACATGATTTTTAAACTCATGCCCACTAATCTTAAATGAGAGTGAGCTTCTAAATATACCCAGAAACCATTTAGTAAGTCATATCTGTTTATTTTCTTTTCTCTTTCTCTGGGCAAAATAGAAGCAAGAAAAATGTTACTCCATGAGCAGCATTTGTGATGTATACTCTCCCTTTCACTCACTGCTACATAAATGTCTTTGGCTCCTATCCAAGACCAACCTTTTGTGTGTTAGAGTTTGTCTACTCTCGTCTACTCACAAATTCTACTCCAACAATCCTTCTCTATCTCCCCCGCAGCCTTCTTGAATCATTTCTTTTTCTCATTGGCACATTTACTTGCAAATTCTATGCAAATATACTTTCAGCTTACATCCAAAATTCAGCCTTTGCTCACTAATACCATGACCTGCACACTGGTGAAGGCCACCATCATCTCTTATCTGACAGATCAAAACACACACTTTACTTGTACCCCTCCTGTAACCCTCATCAGTCTAATCTCATAACAGCAGCCAGAATGATTCTCTCAAAATGTAAGTCAGACCATGTTTAAACTTTTGGCCAAATCCTTTAATGCTTTTCTAACCCATTCAAAGTCAGAATCATCACAGTGGCTGATAATGTCTCACGTTATTTGTTTCCTTGTAAATGCTCAAAACTCTTATCCTATTATTCATATTCTCCTTCATATTCTCCTCATATTTTTTTTCCAGAATCATTACCCTCTCTGGTGCTCCTGAAACATACCAAGAATGTTTTCACCTCATGGGCTTTTAATATGTTCTTTCCTCTTTCTATAAATCCCTTAGTTCACTTTCTTACATCCTTCAGGTCTTTACATATATGTTACTTACAAGGAGGCCTTGCTTGCATTCTTCCTTAAAATTGCATCCTCTACTCTGTAATATTTAATATCCCTTTTTCTGCTTAATTTTTCCCCATAGCAGTCAATGCCACCTATATAGCCTATATTTTATTTGTTTTTATACTGTCCATCTTCATTAACTGGAGTGCAAACTCTAGGAAAGCAGAGATTTGTTTTTCCTTTTGTTTACCAATGAGTACTTAGTAATTAATATGATGCTTGGCATATAGGAGGTTTTCAATAAATATATGTTAAATTAAAAGATAAATTTATTAATTTGTATATTTAAAATATCTGTAGTCAATATACAAAAATCAGCCAAAATTCACTTAGTCTTTAGAAAACCTCACCTTTTAGATTCTCCTGAAATAGGATAAGAAACTTTAATATCTACATTCTAATTCTAATATAGCCTAAAATAAGAGCTACCCTGGGATCTATAATTCTTGGTCATGGACATGACATTTGAACCTCAAGCCTCCCTTACAAACTAACCAGGAATAAACTCCTTTTATCTTTCCTACAATAAACTTTCTTATTTGCAGTCTCAGATGACAAACTAGATGTGGAAATATTATGCTTTTTTGTCTCTAGGTATACTCCTTCAGGCCAGACTAAGACACACTGGTTGTGAAGGTAGTACTATTTTAGCTACAGCTGTGTTTGTTTTGGAGATAATTAGTCTTCCATCTGGCTTTTAAGGTAGTGTATTACATTTGCTTTAGGGAGAAAACAGAGAAACTATAACAATTGCCTAACCAAGCACCTTCTTCCAATGTGCACAGTGTAGACATGACATATAACACTTACAGTATAGTGCCTTAGCAGTTAAAGTGATAAGTGGGTAAACTAACTCTGTTTATATGTGCTAAGATCTGTGCAGAAAAATCTCAGTAAACAACTCCTACTGTGGTTGGCAACCTGCTTCATTGTGCAGTAATTTACTATGCTCATCAGTTGGGTGATTCCTGAATTCAGTTTGAAAATTAATTTAACATACATGAATTTATAGTGAATGACTTAAAGTGATAAGATGTTTACTTATTTCGGTGGAAGTAAGAGGTCTAGGAAATTAGGGCATAAATTCTAATCACATCTTTCAAGAATTATGTTCAGTATGGCTTGCAATGTCATTAAGCCACACATATGTAAGTGCACCAGCAAATGTGTGCAAAAAGACCGTGATACTCATGGTACTCTTGTTAAAAACAAAGCTGTTAATAATTGCTTATGAAAAATGTATCTAGGATAGAATAATAATAATGTTATCAAAGTTATTGAGAGACACTTGTGTGAGGAAAAGACCAGATAACAAAGACTGTCAGTGTTGGCAGATGGGACATTATTATATGCTGCAATAGGTTTATCTTTCCTGCCTGTTCCATCATGTGGTGTTTCAATAACTCACTACAAAGTGGAAGCTTTACCATTTATATCTTCAGTTAGACATTCTCATAATAACTAGAGCATTAAGTATGCAGTCAGTATGCAGTCTAATGTTGACTCTAGCTAATATTTCAAAACAAGGTTCTTAGACATACCCAATGGAGGCAAACAAGAAAAGGTAATACATTCATAACCATCACTTCTGTTTGAATGGTCATAGTACAGTTCAGAACCATTAGTTAGAAATATAAACAAGAAAATTTCAACCTAAGAGCTTTGCTTTTGATGTTGCTCAAAATTCAGTTTTCAGTTCTGAATTGCATATCTAATAATCCTTGAAAGATTGTCATAAAAATACTAAAGTTGTGAAGCAAAGAGTAGGTAAACATGAGTGGAAGATAGTGGTAAACTAACATAAGAAAAAAGATCATTGTGTTCATTGTTCATTCATTTAGAGATAATAGCTCTAGTACTTTCTATTAGGATAAATCTGAGCCCTCCACCAGAAGTAGAATTTCATGACCCTTCTTCACTAAGTTATTTCTCAATACATAATCTAAAGAGAAGAGATTTGAAAATGTCTACTAATAAAATAAAGGCTTATGTAAAAATATTATAATGGAAATAATGTAAGATTTGGTACTGTCATATAAATGCATTAATGCAGTATTACCAGAACTACAATTTGGATGCCATGCATTTCAAACAATAAATAACCATGTGATTCAGAATTTAATAAATATACTCAAAATTTTGAGAGGTCAGTGAGGGAACACTGTGGGTACTTGGGCAAAATTTTCACTTATTTCCCAAGTACTATTAAAAAAATAATATTCACTCCAATATGTGGTTGGCATTTTTGATATTTTCTAAAACTTCTGACTTGAATATATTACCGTGTGAAAGTGAAAAAACAAATAGAGAATTAATAGTGTGCATTTCTATGTGGTTCAATTATTAAGTGCAAAACAGGACAACATCAGGATCCTTGCATAATGTTGTACTATGAGAGAGTTAGTAAGTAAAAAATTAGACTTTAAAATTTCAATAAAACTTATCACACTGATTTTAATGAGGAAATCATTTCATAATGTTAAGAAATTTTCTTAAATTCTTTTAATTTAATTAGAAAGTATACTGACACATTCAATTGTTTAAAGATGATTTATCTTTATATTTAGTGAAATGAAACTACTGAAGTCTGGTTTCTCAAAACTTTGTCTAATTACTTTACACTTTCCTGAAGTTGACAGACTGTGTGTCATACTTGATAAGAGCAAACTGAGAAGAGATGTAGTCTTAGTTGTGATTTCAAAAGTCTCATATAAATTATTGTAGGTTTCACAAAGAGTAAGGAATGTGATTGCACCATGACTCTGTTTCACAGGAGGAAGGAAGCTCAACGTAGCCAAGAAGTTGTCTGATTTTCCAAAATTTTCATTTCCTCTTAAAGTCAATACATCAAAAAAAAAAAAAAGAATACACCATTACGCTTCTCCCATTGCAGTTAAATATTTCCACTTTGTCTGCCTTCCTTCTGTCTCAGAAATTATCATTCACTTCCCCAAGTGAGAAAAGCCTACTACTTCAGCTTACCATATATGGTCCTCCCATTCAAATCATCTCATTGTTCCTTTAACTTGTCCATTGCCCACTTCTCTTCATAGACACTATATCCAGTTTAGTTCAGGCCATTGACTCATCATTTCTCCCATAGGTGGCTGAAATGGCCTACTAAATAGTTTGTCTGCTTTTAATATCTAGCCAAAGTCACCTTTATAAAGCACAAACATGAGAATATTCCTATACTAAATAAAAATCTTTGACTCCACATTCAACATCAAGATAAAATCAGAAGTCCCTAGGGAAACACATAAGCAAATATTCACCTGCTCCCTCCTAGATGTCTAGACTCATCTGTTATCAAACCCTTCTTACACTCCACCTTCCAGCTGTGATGAATTTTTTGCAGTTGTCCAAATAACTAGACTCTTGACTTTGGACCTTTGTACCTGTTGTTCTCTCTCCATGAAATATTCATATTTTCATCTTATTAATACTATGTCTTTGTATATCAATAGCTTTTCTAGGTAGCAGTTTTGTTGTATCTCCAAAAATGAGTCAGATTCCCTTGGAAAGTTTAAATATAGTATCTCATATATGATATATGTCTTATATTGTAGTTATATTTTCATCTTTCAGTTTTTTTTCCTTTTTCTTATGATGTTAACTCTTTCAATGACTGAATTCTATGTTGTTCCTTTCCCTAGAATATTAAAAATTATTAATACCTGTTAGTAAACAATATGGTGTAGTTTCATCCACTAATACTGGCTACCATTTTGTACATTGCATCCAGTATTTTAAATCATTAAGTCCTTACATGAAAGTTTACATATAATTTGACATCATGTATATTCTGTCTATTACAACTCATTGACATTAAATTCTTTATTTTGTTATTTTTATAGATAAATAGGAGTTTAGAGGGTTTGCATAATACACAGAAATTAGAGAGCTGATAAGTGACAAAATCAGATCTTTCAGGTTATTTTATGTTAAATACTAAGGAAATTTATCTTATTCTATCTCCAGGCTTCCTTATATTCCCCCACTAATTTTTCAGTGTAGAACACTTTACATACTTAAGCAACTGAGTATTTTGAGTACAGTAAAATACATAGCTAGGTGAATGAATGAGAAAATTCAAGGCCTCTAAATTATATTCTGCTCATATGTCCTATCGCTATATCATCTTTAAAAGAGATCATTCTAAAAGGCATTTCAGAATTGCATCTTCTTAAAATCTCAAGTAGTAGCTACTGTTAGAATAAACATTATTTCCAATGTGAGACAATGACTTTCATGTCAACATTTCACAAATTTATTTTCATGGGGGAGCCCATTTTTTAAATTTTGTTATAATTACCTGTGGATTATATACAGGAGTTGTTAAAAATTGCAATTCATTTTATGTGATCACATCTGCTTAAATACAGTATCTGTTTCACTTTTAATTTTTTTCTATATAATTATTAATTTTACAGTGTTTTAGGTCTGCATTTGCATACTGTAACTAAACCTATGATAGGTAGAAAAGAAAAATAAAACAGGTAAAATGCACAGAACAGGAAATCTCTGTGGAAAGGAAACTCTACCTGACATTCAAGAAGCTAATTAAAAACTACATTACCTGGTTAAGGCATCTGGGTGATATACTTCCTCTCAATATTTCTATCTATGCTTATAAAATTTAAAGGTGATGTCTAGTTGACAAAAATCACACAACTTGGCATTTAACTTACCAAAGTAAATTGTCAGTGATAAAATACGATATGGAGATAGCATGCTAAGCAGAAAGAAACTAAACACAAATAGAAATAAATCTATATGAAAGTTATGCATTTGCTCTGTTGACCCCTAGGAAATAATATTCCTCATTGTATTCCTCCCAGAAAACAGTCAAGTAATAAAACATTCTAATATTTGAATAAACACCACAAATGTAAGAGATGCTTTAGCATATGAATAGTTTACTATAGATGTGCCAATTTGCAATGCAAATTATTCAATTAGATTTTCAAAGATTGAGTGAGAATTCAAAAGAACTTCAAAATGTCTAGGACTGAGATAATCTCCACTGAAGATCTCATGTTAAGTCTTCTTACTACAGACAAAACAAAACAAAACCACAACAAGAACCTCACCGCAACCACAAATGGACAAAAAGAAACTTTGGAAGACGTTGGGTATGTCTATTACCTTGATTGTGGTGAGGTTTTCATAGGTGTTTGCATATTGCGGTTCTTGGTATGTTAATTATACCTCAATAAAACTTTTTGAACATAGAAGATAAATGAGGTCCTTTGGAGATGCAGATTTTCATGTTTGATCAATAAACTTTAAATGAGTATCTATTTTGGGAAAGGCACTGTGCTGATTTCTACAGGTCTGTGCTGGGACTCAAGAATCTGCTTTATAATTAACATTAATTATTATAATTAAAATTATAAAATAATACATATTTTAAAGGTACGTTTGAATATGCACCTCACTTTTTCTGAATTTTAATCTTTGAAAGGGTCACATTTATGTATTACATCAAATGTAGCTAACAAGGCCAAAACCTACATGAAATTTAGGGCAAATGGCCTGATGTGAATTTAAAAGGAAATGCAGTCACCATAAATTGAAACATCCACGAAGTCAAAGAAAGGGAGTTCCTGAGGTTGGTTGATAGTTTCAATTACATAGAGGTGAAGCAAAAGGAGAAAATAAATTCCTTGGATTATGTAAATATATGGTCCCACATAATTTTGGAGTTTATGTTTTAGCAAATAATTTGAAGGACAGGGACAGTTGTTGGCTGTAAGGAAGTGGAGTTAGTTAGCAGGAAAATAATTACTTTCAGTTTCTCGTTAGGATAACCAATGCAGACAATAAAATGTCAGGATGTTCTTGTTTTTCTATGCCTGATTCTTTCTTCACATGAATGGTTTGTTATCACCATCATGGCAGTAGGATTTACATCACATAAATGCTCCAATGCTATGAAAGCTTTTTGTGCTTTCCCGGGGGGAGTCTATTATTAAATTTTGCCAGCATACCGCGGATCATCCCCTTAATGTCTTCTGACTGCTACATAATGCATATATGTGTGTGTGTACAGTTATTTTTGTCTACTTTTGACCTGTATAAAAATGATCATATTCTTCTGACAATTGCTTAAATCACTTGAAGCTTGTCATTTAAAATTCATCTATGTCATTTTATATAACTATATTTAGTCTTCACTATTCTCTAATGTTCGATTGTATGTATATATCACAATTAATTTCTCAGTGATATTTGGGTTGTTTCCCATTGTTTCACTACTTTATGATATTTGGGTTGTTTCCCATTTTTCACTACTAGTAAAAATGCTGTGCTATTTTTTTGTACCTGTTTCTTGTTTTGAATGCATAACATTTTATCTTGCTTGTATGGCTAGAAGTAGATTGACTCCTAATAGAGTCATTATAAATTTAATAGACTTTTGAATTTTTAAAATAATACCAATGTTTGTCCAACGTGGGTTTAACAATTTGCATGGCCACTAGAAAAAACCTCGATTCATATTCTTTCTGTCATTTGATTATTATCATATGTTTTAATCCTGTAGAGGTGTAGGGATAAAAAGTCTCATTTTGATCTAAATTTGTATTTTTCTTGTTAATGGTTTGTTTGGGTTTTTGTTCCTGTGTGTGTGTGTGTGTGTGTGTGTGTGTTCAAAGACATATGTGCATTATTTTCTATGAATTGTCAGATCCTGTCATTTGTAATTTTTCTATACATGGTTCATTTTAATTTATTAATTGGTTGAAGTTATTTATATATTCTTGATACTACTCCTTTGTTGACTAATTGCAGTTGATGTGAACAAGTATGTATATATTATTTACAACTGATTTCCATTCTTATAGATCCATATCCAGGCTTTATTGATTACTAAATTTTTTTTAAATTTTCATCATCGTATATACGATTATCCTCTTCTAGTTTATAGATTTTCTTTCACTTAAGATGTCTTTTGATAAAAATAATTTCCCAATTTTAATGTATTTGAATTCATATACATATTACATACATGAATATGCTGATTATATTATATTGATACTGGTGGGGGGAGAGGAGTTAAGAAATTCTTCCCTACATTAGGATTGTAAAATGTTTACTTACATTTTTTCTAACTTTATTGGTTACTAAAATTTTTGAATATTAACCTTAGAATATACTATTATCCTCTTCCAGTTTATAGCTTTTCTTTCACTTAGGATATCTTTTGATAAACAGTTTCTCAACTTTAATGTATATGAATTCTTATACATGTATACATACATGTATGTATTGATTATATTATATTGAGAAAAGAAATTCTTCCCTACATCAGGTTTGTAAAATGCTGGTTTACCTGAATTTTTTTCTAAGAGGTTTGGAAAACCACTTTTCTTTCTTCCTCCCTCCCTTCCTTTCTTCTTTCCCTCCCTCATCTCAGTCTTATTTCCTCTTTTCTATTTTATAAAGATAAACATGTCTTTTCTATCTGTCTAATTGTTCAGTCTATTTTATTCTTGACTATCTGCTATGCTATCTTTGTAGGATATCAAAATTTCCTCTCTATGAATGTTTGTTTCAAAAATTTTATTTTATTGCCTTCAGCCAATTTGTCTTTTCTGCTCCTGAGCAAAACTGTTGTGTTTATTGCAGATTTTATAATAAGTCTTCATGTATTTTAGAGTAATGTCCTCCCTCTTTTCTTCAGACAGTCTTGGATATTCTTTGATCTTTGTTCTCCTATGTGCAAGTTAAAATTAACCAGGAAAAGCCATAAAAACTCCATTTGGAATTTTATTAGAATGCCATTAAATTTCTAGAACAATTTTGAGAAGGCAATATCCTTATGGCAGTAAATCTTTCTATGCACAAAATTTAAATACTAAATTGACTATTTATGTCTTCTTTAGTGTCCTACATTGTAGTTCTTTAAGTTTCATGCAAATTTCTGTTGGCTTTTTCTCCATTAATTTGAATCTTTGTTTAAATTTTTAAGTAATATATTTTATAATTTTATATTTATAATCAAGAAACTAATTGTTTCTTGATTATATGTAGAAATACAGACAACATATATATACTGACCTATTTACAACCACTTTACTAAAGTTTCAAATTAGTTTTATTCATTTGTCAATAAATTCATTTGATGTTCTGTGGAAATAATCATATTATCTACTAATAATTACAGTTTCATTTTCTATTTTTCATTCCTTATGTAACTTGTTGTTAATGTTTGTTAACTAATGTCTGTTGAATCACAAAACCTTCCCTGGAGGGAGTCATTTAACAAGTACAGTTTTGATAGTTTGAAACAGTTCTAAAATTTTAGTGTGCATCAGAACCACCTGGAGGGTTTGTTAAAATGCATACTGTTGCACCCTACTCCCAACGTTTCTGATTTTGATACATTGTTCTGGAGAGATGTTTGAGAATTTTCATTTCCAGTTTCTGGATGTTCCTAATGATTCTGACAAGTTTGCAGATGATAGTGATTCTAGTCTAGGGACAACAATTGGAGAACACTAGTCTTGCATACCCAGACTGGACACTCAAATGTATGTCTTAGAAATTTGGTGACTTTATTGAAGTAATTTCACATATCAGATACACAGTTACCTATGCCATTAAATAAGGATAATATTTTCTACTTTATGAATTATATAAATATTAAATGTTAGAGCTTTATAAAATAATTATCTTAGTATTGTTAGTACAATGTGTTGTTGTTTTTATCTACATTGTATCTACAGGAATCAACGAATAGGCTAAATGGATTACCTAGATGTTTCTACAAAGTACCAGGAATTCTAAATTGAGTTAAAGATTATGATCTCTGATATGACAATGCATTCTAAGCTGACCTCAGCTAAAACAAATTTCTTCCATAAAGTTTTGGGATAGATGAAAATAAGAATTAACTGAATGTTTCTTTGGCAATATCAATAAGAAAGCAAATGATGGCATATATTTTTGTGTGTAATTATTTATATTAAAGCTCAGAACAGCACTTACTTGGAAAAGAATCAGAAAGCCATTGAGAACTGGAAAATGACCAACTTAAACACATAGTTTGCAAAAGGTCTTACAACAGTTTACGTTATTGTTTCTCATCAATGCAAAAATCCATTAAAAGCACATTGCATATAGCCTATAGGCTGCACAGAGGCTACTACAAGATTTCCAATAGAAATCGTCAGACTTAAAATCACATGAAGCACAAGTTTTGCCTAATTTCCCCCTTGAGATTGTAAAATATAATTGGCCAATCCATCACAAACTTCAAGAGAACCGATTGACTAAGACAAATAAATCTGGCTCCATATTTCTTTCTAAAAGACATGGAAAGGGACTAATTTTTATATGATCAAAGTCTGTGTATGGATAGACAGACTAGAATCACCTTCTTGCTTTATGAAACTGGTCTAATTAAATTTTAAGTCCTCTCTCTTGCGGATAGAAGTTAATTTGCTGCTTGCTTATGCTGCCTAAAAATGTAGTAAATCATCAAGCTAGCAGAATACAAAGCATTGGAAAATAGCAATTCTATTCTATTTACTGGATTAAAGAGAAAGCAATGCAAACTTAATCAACAAGCTGTATGTTTCAAGAGCTATTAATTATAAAGATAATACAAATAAGGCCAGCATCATGCTATTTCACAGGTGTATACTGATTTATTTCTTGAGAAAAAATATATTTTTATTGGACTAGATCAAGCACAATCCTAATATGAGAATGTTATTTGGTTTAAGAAGTAAGAATGGTCGTCTGTTGTAACCCTAGTATGAGCATCTTGCATCTTGGAATAAATGACTTAATTCACTATCTTTCAAACTTCTCCTACTCCTCAAGAAATCTTGCAATAATAGGATATTAATACATGTCAACCCTAAGAAACAATAGCATTTAATAAATGGATCAGAATTTCTTAAAGACTTAAGTAGCTCCTTAGCACCAAGTTGAGCAAGTGGGAAAGTGCATTAAATTTTCCAAATACTGGGCATTATAACATCTCTATTAATAGCAGTGAGAGGGTCTTTAATTCATTGCTTTCACATTCCCCAAACTATATCATAATAAATTAAAATAAAACCATAATATTTTTCAAAATTTTATTACATCAACACAATAATTGCTTAAAACCCACCATCTAATGAATAAACATATGCATTAGTTTTTAATCAAATATGCATTTAACAATTTGTTAATGAATTAAAATTTTAAAGAGTTGCAAAAATTAAAGACACCTGGAATTGGGACTTAGCACTGATATTGAGCTTCAGTCTGACCTCTGACCTTTTACTTAGCCTTTCTCAAGGTAAATTCCCTCAACTACATGAGAAAAACAATGATACTTGACAACTTAAGTCATTAGAATTTTGTGAGGTCAAATGTTATTTGTTTTATGTAACATGCTACTAAAAAGATCTATATACATATGCACTGAAGCCTTATAAAGCTAATAAGTATAACAGACTTACAATACATCAGTTTAGTACCATGAAAAACATTTCTCCAGTAGGGAGATTTCATAAATAAAGCTACATTTGTTTAACAAAGATAGAATCAAATGTAAACATTGAAAAAAACTTTGATACTTCTAAATTTTTAATAGTTAAGTGCATGGCTTGTATTAACATGTATATATTATACATGTTAAACATATATTACATATATATATATATATATATATATATACACACACACATATATATCTATCTACTTAACCATCTACATACTTTTCTTGTGTTGTGGCAATGTGCAAAATAGGGTACCCATGAAATTTGCTTTCCTATCTCTTCTAGGTTGAAAAATGACTAACATTTCAATTCAAACTATTTCTGAAAAATTTGTCCCCCTTGCTATTCTTTTGCTAAACATTTTAGTCAAATGATTCACAGGCACTTTCTGTATAGCAATAACAACAAAAACAACAAAAGTCATGCTAAGAAGCCAGTGGAAAATTCCAGGAAATCTTTCTTTCCTCAGTTTATGAATAATTATATTTTAAAGAGTAAAAGTTAAAAAATTGTGTTCCCTTTTATTTCTACCTCACATCTTCCTCTTTTACTTAAGAGATTAAAATATAATCTGTGTATGCTTGAACTTGACCTCACATCTTAATTTTGGAGAAAAATTAAATGCTTGGTCAAAAAAGGAACACTTGCAGGACATATCTGGCTGTTGAGAGAGAGAGAGAGATGAAGACAGAGGGGGAAAAAAGGGTTTTTATAGTGGACATCCATATCTGTTTGTTTTTACCCAACCACTACCTTTGTTAGAAACTTCCCTTCCTTAAAAGGGAATTAGTTATTCTTTTCTTTCTTCATCTCATACACACCCAGAACTGCGACATAATTATAGAAAAATAATGAATTAGAAAGCCAGTGGTAATTGGCTTACAGTCACAGATTTTTCTAAAAGAAAGAAAAAAAAAATACATTTTTTTCTGGGAGGCTCCAGTTAGGAATAAGAAGGTAGATTTTTCTTTAGTCTATAATTTATTTTTATTTTGAGTCATTGATCCAACTATTATTTTCTTTTTAACCTTGAGTCTTTAATTTGAATATCATAAAGAAGTTGAGTGAGAAAGTTTTGGATAACATTTCATTTTTAAATGATCGATGAAACTACAAAACGAAATCTGTCTCATTTAGGGGTAAAAATCCAAGGTAATGATTTTCATTTTGCTTACAAAATACACAAAGTATAATTTAAAATTTTATTTATCTCAGATTAGTTTGTTAAGGTCACATTAGAATTAAATATGGCATGCATGTCAATAACAATTATTTAGATAAATCCATAAATGCTTGGGATTTCCCTGGTGGCACAGTGGTTAAGAATCCGCCCTACAATGCAGGGTACACTGGTTCAATCCCTGGTCCAGGAAGATCCCATATGCCGCAGAGCAACTAAGCCTGTGTGCCACAACTACTGAGCCCACGTGTCACAACTACTGAAGCCTACACCCCTATAGCTGGTGCTCTGTAACAAGAGAAGCCACCTCAATGAGAAGCCCATGCACTACAACAAAGAGTAGCCCTTGCTCACTGCAACTAGAGAAAGCCCAGACACAACAATGAAAACCCATTGCAGACAAAAATAAAATAAACAAATAAAATTATTTAAAAAAACCAAATACTTGCCTATTTTCATATTATGTTTACATTCAAAATAAAGTTTATCAACTATATTAACCGTTTATGCTCTTTAAGGATATGAAGTGACATTTCACAATACCTGTCATAATAAGTATGCAAAATCAATTTTTATAAGCTATATTATATTTAAATACTTTGGAAGACTGATTATTTAAATAAATAATAAAGTTAGTCTGTATTTAAAAAAAGGTATTTATCATACAAATGATTATTTTTCAAATTCAACTACATTTTTAATACTTTAAAAATCATAGCTGTTAAATATTTCACTTTAGAAATATCAGTCATGATATACTTATAGTTTCTTATGAGACTAAACCCCCTAAAAGATGATGTGTACAGATATCATCTAACTCCTGTTTCCTTTTAGACATTAGCTCTGTGTCTGTCTTTATGGTAAAAAGAAGTAATGTTGGTACCTAGAGAACTGGAACGTTAGAAGCATCAGCTTCATCCTTTAAGGGATACATCCTTTTTCTAACCAGCCTATATTAAGTAAAACTTATGGAAGAAAAAGATCTTTCTGAGATTCAAAGGAATTCTAAAATAGACATGTCAGCATGACTTTTTTTTGACAGAAATACAAAAATGACAGGAGAAGCAACAGCTGCCTGAGCTAATACACAAGTCTAAAGTTGATAATGTCTGCAATTTTGACATCCCGGGCTAGAGTCTTTTGGATGAAGGGGTGAGAGAAAGACTTTGATCACTCTTCTCTGGCTTAGCCATCCACAGGATGGGTGCTTCATGACTGCAGTCATGATAAGGAAACTGAAGATGCTGATGAAGAGAGCAAACTCTTTTCATCTCTGCTCCTACCTCTTTCCCCAGCTCTCTCCTCTCACCTTTACCTGTTCCTTTCAATCTTCTCTCCTCTCATCTTTCTTACTCTTCCCTTTTCTTCCATTACTTTCAGCATTCACTAACCTATGCCTTCTTTTATTTTATTATTTTCTTTCTTTCTTTCTTTAATTTAGGTCTATCAGAGATAAAATAGAAAGCAAACTCCTACCTTTTGTGAATTTACCTTATAGTAAAAGTAAACAAAATAAATGAGTGTATTATACATTAAACAAGACGAGTGAATTTTTTTAAAATAAAGAACAGAGGAAGAGGATCAGGCTTGCACATGGAAGTGGTCTGTAGTGTTAAAAAGAGAGAGCAAGGTAAGTATATTGTGAAGAAGAATTTGAGTAGATGTATGAGGTAGGCAAGTGAATTAGTCATGTGCATATCTGCACAGTGGCCTAAGCAGAAGAAATGGCCAATGCAGAGGCCGTAATGGGGAAGTCAGCCTAGAGTCCTAAGAATGTTAAGGATACAAGAATGGTCAGAGTTGACTAAAAGCTCTAAGGAGAGGAGGAGAGGTAAGAGAGAAATTTAGGGAAATAAAGGATGGGACAGATCACTTAGAACTTTACAGGTCATTGTAAGGAATTTAATCTTTACTCTGAGAGAAATCAGAGTCTGTGTGTGTGTGTGTGTGTGTGTGTGTGTGTGTGTGTGTGTGTGTAATTTCTCAGGCCTGTTAGATAAAAAATTTGAAAGAATATCTGCCAAAGTACAACTTCCTCACTTACCCCCAAAACTCGGGGGCTACAATACCTATCTTGCCTCCAGAGTATTACTGAGGGCTTATGAATTGGGGACAGTGAACACGATGGCTGTTTAAAGTTACCTGTAAATCGCAAGAGGGTATGTACATTTTTCCAGAAAACTTACTTCTCTTTTGCTTTCCTGACTCCATTTAAGTCACAAGACTATTGCTAAGGCAATGAGCCTGAAAAACTGTGGAGAAAACATGGAGGAACACAGTTTTCAGAAAACATTATGTAGATTCATTTTAAATGAGATGAAATGAGAAATCATAGGTTGTCATTTTGTCTGATGTGCTCCTCTCCCATATCTGAACATCTCTTTTCCTCAAAAGTAATCTGACTTAAAGGTAACATAAACAAGTAAATAAATATTTACTAAATAAGTAGTAACATAAACTAATAACATTAATAGATAAACAGATACATTAATAGAGAATAGTTAAATAAGATAAATACATAAATATTAACATAAGATACATAGTAAAATAAGCATTAACATTAAATAAGCATTGTCTTTCACACAGATTATTGCATACATTAATACCTCACACAATGCTGTTTATTACTGTTGAACAAAATACAACATAAATACTTGAAATATATCTATTAATAGCTAAATTGCTTAAGTATTTGAAATGCTATATTTTATTGAATTTTAGCCCTTAGGTTATATTTTTAGCTATATTTCCAGGAACAACAAATAATCCAGTGATATTCTTACATTTATTATTAGTTTCATTACATTTATTATTAGTTTCATTAAATGTCCAAACACAATGAGCATTTCATGGGCTTTGCTGTTTGGAGACTAATTACAAGATTTCCATGGTAAATAGTTCTTCTTTTCATTTAAAAACATTTTAAAAAATCTTATTTAGTCATATTTCTCTTGTCTCTATCTCTTCCTCGCTTTGAAAAATATAAAAATGTCTATATAGGCAATCCAAATTATTAAAAATATGTTTTCTCCTAAGAGCTATTGATAATTCAATATAATTCAAATGTGTGTTTATTGAGGACTGGCTATTCTCTGATCCTAAGTAGTTTGTAGCCTATTAGAAATTACTTCAATTACTTTCATTACAATGTTTCCAATTTAACTCCACCTCCCTCATTAAAACAATTGCAATCATCTCTTGCCCTCTCTTTATTTGGAAATTTTAAGTATATTAATTTTTTAAATTAACCATTCAGTTCCTTAATCCTCTATGACTTAATTTTCATTCCCACTGCTCCATTTAACTTGCTCTTTCTAACCTCATCAGTGTTTTGTTATTTTCGAAATCCAGCTGTAATTATATCAGCTAACATATGCCCCTTGACACTATGAATTCTTTTATTGGAAAATCTCTCCTGATTTTGTTTTCCACATAATATTCTTCTCATCTACTTCTCTTATTTCTCTTCCCAGCCTCATTTGTTAGAATGACTCTATCTCTGGCATCTGACATTATTTATTTGTCTCTTTTTGATGTTATATGCTTATCAGCTTATATCAGGCATTGCTCATCTTTATGATTATAAATTTCTATTTCTAGCCTTCTCTGCAAGGTATGCTATTGGCAGTTCAATCTCAGCATTTAAAGATCAAATTCTGTACCACTGAAAATCTCTTTAATTCTATTTTACTATCTATTCTCACCCTATCTTTATTTCTTCATCGTCTTGCCCAGACTACTGAATTTAACCTCCACATTGCTGAAAATGTTATATTTTCAAAAGATAGGTCATGCTTGAAAACTTTATTTACTTACATTATTTTGATGGTATCTTATCACAAAGTCATCAAAATCAAATGTCTTGCTGTGACATTCAAGTTTTGTACAATGTTATTCCAATCCAACTTTCTTTTCTACTGTTTTTCAGTCATACCCCATGTTTTGACTCACTTTTGTGTACCCAAAACTTTTAGTCCTTTGACAGTGATGTTTATTACTCTGGAATGTATTTATAACTTGCTTCCCTTGGGAAAGCATTACTACAATTCAGATTAGGTGAGTTAAGTAATGCTATACATTTAGTTGCTATGCATTTAGAAAAATTCCTGGTTCATAATACATGCTCATTAAATGCCATAGTTGTAGTCATAGTCATAATGGCAGTAATATTTAGTGTCCACTTTATAAGTAATCACTTTTATTGAAGCTTAGCAACATTTTTCCTTTCTTCCTTCTTTCCAATTAGAATCATTTGTTCTTTCCTTATTTTCTCTAGTTAGACAAAGTTGCTTCATTATTACTTTCATTGAGATTTGACCATATTACTATAGCATTTGTAAATTTCATATATATATATATATATATATATATATATATATATATGTCTTTTAAAAAATTACTTCTTACATGAAGTCTGGTATGTTCATGACATCTTTAAAAGTAAAGAAGTGAGGTGGAGAGAAAACTCCTACTTCTTAGATTTGCTAAGAATATTGAGTGAGTTTTAAATAACAATAATCATTTTAAAACAGAGAAACACTGGGTTAGGTGTGCTTATAGTCAATTGAACTTGTATGTTTAATCAGATAGTCAGGTTTCTTGTCTCACAAGCAGAGAAATTCTTTAGGTCAGAGCACTTTAAGCACACCCATTTTATGAAAGTTTTTCCCTGACCTGACTTATAAGAAAAGTCCTTGAATATTTAAATAAAACATAGATATAAAGACTTCTGAGTTTCAGATTTCAAGTTAAATGGAAGGTGGAAAACAATATTTCCACGTACGTTTATTCTACTTTTACAGTTGGAACAGAGAGCCATTTCAGTTAGGATGAGGGAATGAGGGAAGCAAATTATCCTTTGCTCAGCATTGAATAAGACTTGCTCAGCATTGAATAAGACCTGCTCAGTCATAATATTCAGACTCCAATTATTCAAGAACTAAGAGGCAAGACTCTTGAGAGCCTGCTAACCCCTTCTAAAGGGAAGGTTAAATTCCAGAAGTAGGTTCAATTCCTGGCAGATCTTAATGTCTTCCAAAAAGAAAGACAAATTTGGCAGCAAAATGAAAAGCAAATAGAATTCAGTTTTACATAATTATGGATAGATGCTACCACTAGTGGAGAATGTTCAATTTGAGACTAGTGGCAAAAGTAGTGGTGGGACAGACTTGCTAAAACTAAGATAAAGTTTCTTATGATCAAAGACACAAGAGTTAGAGTTTTAATACAAATAAGAGATCAGAGTGCATACAAGTGAGGACATTCCAAGCAAGATTGTGTGTAGTGCAGAAAAATAATATTAATAATTATTATTAATAGCTATTTAATAAACTTCTATAGTATATACTATATGTCAGGCATGACATTAACTCATTTAACTGTCACAATATCTTTTTTTTTTTTTTTTGGCGGTACGCGGGCCTCTCACTGTTGTGGCCTCTCCCGTTGTGGAGCACAGGATCCAGACGCGCAGGCTCAGCGGCCATGGCTCACGGGCCCAGCCGCTCCGCAGCACGCGGGATCCTCCCGGACCGGGGCATGAACCCGTATCCCCTGCATCGGCAGGTGGACTCTCAACCACTGCGCCACCAGGGAAGCCCCACAATATCTTTTAATTTAGGTACTTTTATGATGGGAGTGATGGCCTCATCTACACAGACAGTTAATTTAGTAAGTTTGAACCCATATTCACCTCGGGGGCCAAAACCACTCCTGAACATCCAGAAGAGTAGAAATAAGTAGAGAGGAAGATGTGTGCAACATTTTTGCAAATAAATTTTCTGAATTACATTGATTTCATTCTCTTGCTCTCTTTAAAAGTTTAAATATCTCTTTAAAAATTTAATGTAGTTGTTACACTCATTATCCAAAAAAATATTATTCTTAAAAAAAATAAACAATTTAGAAAGAATTGAAAATAGTTGCTGACAAAGGTGTGTCCCTTTATTTCTACTTTCAACCTCAGTGAACTTGTCTGTCACAAATAACCACTAACATGAAGTGACTATCATTTCAAAATTTCTTATTATACTTCTTATATATATTTATTTGACACACGTATATATAGGTATTGGAATTTGACACACATATATATAGGTATTGGAATATATATATAGGTAATGTGTATACCCACTATATTAGTTTTGTAACACTGCCATAATAAATTACCACAAACTTAATGGCTTCAGAGGACACAATTTTATTATTTTATAGCTTTTTAAGTCAGAAATCTGGACTGGGTCTAACTGGGCTAAAATCAATGTGTCTGCAGGACTGCCTTCTTTCATAGAGACTCTAAGGGAGAATCCATGGTCTTGCTTTCTTCAGCTTCTAGAGACTGCCCACATTTCTTGCCTCGTGGTCCCCTTCCTGCATCTTAAAAACCAGCAACATTACATCTCTCTGACCATTCTCCAGCAGTCGCATCTGCCTGTAACCCCAGATGGAAGATTCTCCACTCTTAAGACTCATGTGTTAGATTGGGCCCACTTGGATAATCTCTCCTTCTCATATTTCATACCTTAATCTCATCTGCAGAGTCTTTCTTGCCACGTAAGGTAACATATTCACACCTTATGGCGATAAGAAGGTGGGTGTCTCTTGGATGCCATTTTCCTTTCAACCTAGCAAACACGTGCTATTATTTGTAAATAGGTGATGGAAAGTATGGTTTCAAGTGTCATAGCTCCTATTTTTTCTCTGTGCAACAGAAGTCAATATCACCTGCTCAGTGTGTAAGAGACAAGTGAGGGAGCGGTCTTGAGGAGAATAGAGTGTTATCTGTGTGTATAGGTATCCAGGAGATGGTGTTAATGTGGGGGATACACATGTAGGGCTCAATGAAATGAATTGAGATGGGGTTGAAGACTACGTTTGGAAATATAGCTTGCCAATTCTTCTGAAGAGTAGTAGTAGGATGAGGGCAAAAAACTTACATAAGAGTTGAGGGTACAAGAAAACATTCTTTTGGTGACTTAGGGTTATTGTGATTTGAGTAAACATGGTGTTTTCAAAATATGTCATTTTCTTTTTTTTTCAAAGTCATTTCAGTCCCAGAAGTATTTGAGAGTCAGATGTCTTACTTGACCCTTGAAGAGTACTGCTGAGTCATTTTGTGGATGGCACTGGAACACAGATTAAGTCTTTCCACTAAAATCATGTATGCTTTATTTTTCTCTCAATAAGCTTTTTTATTTTAGTTTTTACTTAGAAAAATTAGTAAAACCAGTTTATTAAATATAAAAAGACTTTGAGAACCTACAAAACTATGCTTCCTATTTCATATCACTTAAGATTGATTTTTAAAGAAACTATTATTATTTTTTTACTACTACTATTACTAATATTATTATTTCAAAAACCAAAGACATTTCTAAAATTTCAAACTCACTGATTTGTGCTGGTTTGATAAAGGAAATAATATTAAGACACTTTGAACAGTTCTTGTGGCACAAATGAATGTGCCATGTCTTTTGCAACTATGCTGTTTACTGGGATACTGGCTCATTTACATAAGTTAGTACTATTTTGGAGTTAATAACACTGAAAACATTAATGATGAAACAATGTAACTAAATATATCGGTAAGAATAAAGACACCCTTTCTGATAGATGTAGATAATAGTTAATTGCAAGACAGGTTTTCAAAGATTGTGAGTCTCCACGAAATGATAAAATTTGATGTCATTGAAATTTAAAAATGTGCTTAGTGTTTAATTTGAATTTATAGATCAAAAGTGATGGGCTGTGTTATATATACTACATTTTTCAATAATATACATTATTTAACCTTTAGAATTATTTACTTATTAGGTTGTGCTTCAAGTGATCTTTTATTATATCACATTTTATTTTTGGTAATCACACTTGTTTGTCTCTAATCTGACAGGGAATCTTAAAACACAACATTTATAACAATAAATATAAGTAATTGAGTTCTAAGTTGAAAATGAGAGTCAAGTCTAAGCCCACCTTTATTAACTTACTTCAGAGGAAGCCAATGCTAATGAGGAGAATATCAAGTTACATTCAATCATGTGATATCACACCTATCATTCTTTATGATCTGTGTAATATTTATCTGCACTGAGTTTTTTCAACTATATAGTACAGTTAGAGTTGAATTCTCTTGCTAGTCTAACTTGGCAATGCATGTTCCAGAAAGATATACGGTGTAGTGAAAGAAGAAGATTTAGTAAGACAAGACATTTTTCCTCTCTGGAAATTTTGGTACATAAAAGTCTTGTCTGTTTGACATTTACTTCTTTTGCTTTATGGTTTTGTCCTAGTTTCTCTTCTTCACATGCCATCTTTACCAAAGTACTCAAATATATGTTGCTAAATACTCCAGATGGATCAGTGGCATACTTTGATCCTGGATAGAAACTAGGAAAAATGCCAGAATTCTATTAATTTTATTAACAGCCACTCATTTTGAATATATTGTATAATTCTACTCTTGCCCATAGCTGTGTTATTATTGCTAATTGTCTATGAATTTTTTTTCTGAAATTCCCAATTCCAAAATTATGTCCAATGCATGGTAGAATGGTAGGCACTAAAAAATCTGCTGAATGATGAATATTTGTTGACTCTTTCATTGTATATGAAAAGGATACTTTTAGCACAGAAAAATATGTGCTTTATATATATATATATATATATATATATATATACATATATATATATATATATATATAATATGTCTGTATGAGATGTAACACAGAGGGAAAATAAACTGTCTTGATTTTAGCATGCTACAACTTAATCATACACTGTAGAATTTCAATAAATATTTAGCAAATGAAAGAATGCACATATGTTGTTTAATAGGTCTAACTGCTTTACAGATGAAAGGGATGTTGACTGTAGAATAACTGCACCATTTCAGTCTTGAATAATTACAAAAATGTTAAAGATTTGAACTTTGATTAAAGGTGGATGAGATGCTTTGCACAAACTCTCCCACGCAGAATATCTAGAACACATGGAAGAAGTACCAGTGTTGTAAAATATCACCTAGCCAATATCCAGAAGATGGAAGTATAAAGATGAGCCAAGACAGAAAGCTTAACAGACTAGATACTGTTGAGAGCTTTGCAGGAATGGGAGTATAAAATTAGAGTTCAGGGCTTGATGGGGTGCAAGAATGGAAGGGTTGCCTAGTAAAGCATTCACATTTTAGTTTGGAACCATAATATACAGCAACTAGAAATCAAGATAAAGTGGAAGTAAACTGTCGCTTGTCTACTTGGAAGGAAAATAATGAGAAATAGCAACTAATTTCACAGTGGTCTCTTGGATTTGATCCTGGAACAGAAAAAAAAAAAAAAAGCCATAGTGGAAAAAAATGAAGAAATATAAGGTAAAATTTGTAAGTTAGTTTACAGGATTGTACCATTGTTAAATTCTTAATTTGGTAATTGCACCATGGTTATAAAAGATGTCATTATTTTTTTAATCTGGTCATATGGAATTCTTTGTATTAACATTGCAATCACTAAACAAAATGTGGTTTGTGTAGCTATGTTAATGTTAAGAAGAGTAAATCTAAAACAAAAAGCAATGTTATAACTAAAGAGGAATATTTCATGATAACAAATGGTTCCATCCTCCAGGATAATATAATGGGTCTCAATCTGAATGAACACATTTATGTTTTCTGACAATATATTACAAAGAGAGATCTGCAAAGAAATCATAGAGATCTTCAAGGAAAGCAAGAACAATAAATAATATGTACCAGCATAGAAAGAAAGGCATAATAACAGGAATATCAGGGAGTAATAAAATAAAAATATAATACAGATAATCAACAAACAATTTGGTGCTTTGAAAAATACAATACATTTAAAAAAAAACTCAAGAAAACATAGAAATAAAAGAGTAAGTACAAATAACCAATGCCAAAAATTAAAAAGTAGATATCAATACAGAATCTAGAGATATTGAAAAACTAGAATATATTATTAACATCTTTATACTACTACTCATGAAAATGTAGAGGAAATGGAAAAATTCCTAAAAAAAAACCTAACCAGAACTGACACAATGTGAAAGAGAAAAATTGAAATGTCTTATTGTTATTAAATGAATCCAAATCCATGATAAAACTACTAAATCCATGCTTAAATGACTTCACAACATCTTTATTAGAGAAAATATAATATCATTCTTATAAAAATAATTTATAGAGAATAGAAGAAGAAGGGTTCATGTCCTGACATTTCATAAGACTGTCAAAAACTTGATACTTAGGTATAAAAAGGACATCAAAAGAAAGGGAAAGTGTAATCTCCAACACAGATACATAATCAAATATTATAAATAATATATAAGTAAAATGAATACAGCACCTTAAAAGGATAAAACCTCCTCCTTTCAATGATAAAAATCTGATGACCGAAAATTTATTAGAATATTTCTAAATCTGCTTATAACAGCAAATATTCCTAGAGCAAAATATCATATTTAAAATTAAAATATTACACACTTTCCTTTTGAAATAAAAAATAAGGAATATATGTCTACCTCTGACAATGCTAAGTCACAGACCTTAGATATTATAATATAACAGGGCAGATTGGATTTTTTGAAGTAATTTGAAATGCATTTTTGAAACAATATCTCCCACTATACATGGTACTGGAAAACATTGCAACTTACCCATCAATGTATGATATATGTCCCCTCTCCTTCAAACTGTTAGAACTTTGAAGTTACCATAACTAATAGAATATGGTGTAAGTGATGTTTTCTGAATCCCAAGACGAGGTCATAAAAAGGGCATGTATTTTTTCTTTCTTGCTTTTTGTGTGCTCAAACTCATAAAATGGTTTCCAGAAATTTCCAAGATCTCCAAGTTTCCTGTTTCACATCACACAGAAAGGGAAAGCATCTTCAGGAAACAGTTCAAGAGAGAGACACAGTGTTTTGGTATGCCAAAATATATATTATGTATTTCGTTTGAATTGGGCTTCTTACATCATCCTAAACTAAGCCAACTAGAGACTAATCTTGAAGTTAGTACTGATGTCTACTTTTATCAAAGTATATGAGCTTTGTAAGAGTGGTAAATACAGAATTCACAGTCAGGGTAAGATGACAAAAAGGAAGGGTAAATAGATGTGGAAAACAAAAATAGCAAACATTTTCACAAACTAGAAAGATTGTACTCTGATGTAATTAAAACAATTTAATCTTTTATAAACAATTATAATTTTGATAAATTTAAACTAATCTTTTAAAAATTTGAGTTACACTAATATTTTATTAAAATTATTATTTATTAAAAATCAAAAATGTATATGCTTTATCAAGTTCAATAATTTTGAGATGCATAGAGGTTATTCTTTTGCCCCTGTACCATCTTATGCTCATATCTCTTCTCATATACACATATGTTTCATAATATAAACAGATTTTGTGAGAATAGAGTTTACTAAAACAGAGTTTCATAATTTCACAAAATAAAATATTTATCAATCTGTAGTATTCTTTTGTTCTCATGGAATGATATTTTGTGAACCTTTCTCCATGTCAGTGCACAGAGATTTGTCATTAATTTTAAAAGATATATAACTGTATTTTTGCCTCAATGGCCGGAAGTACATATTTTAGAGGGAGTACATGATAAAGGAAAACAGATGTTAAAAAAACAGTTGGGGGCTTCCCTGGTGGTGCAGTGGTTGAGAGTCCACCTGCCGATGCAGGGGACATGGGTTCGTGCCCCAGTCCAGGAGGATACCACATGCCATGGAGCGGCTGGGCCCGTGAGCCATGGCCACTGAGCCTGCATGTCTGAGCCTGTGATCCGCAACGGGAGAGGCCACAACACTGAGAGGCCCACGTACCGCAAAAACAAAACAAAAACAAAAGCAAAAAACAGTTGGTAGTATTATGGTGGAGGGAATGCAAGGAAGAATAATCACCCCTTATGACTTACAAGATATTAGTAAATCCCCAAAACACAGGAATTGCCTATCAGTGATCTCAACTGCAGATGCTTATCAAAAGGTCACATAGAAACTGCTTTGTGCATCACATCAGCTGAGGTGTCTGTCTCTTCCAGCAGAGAATAGTGATTTTCCCTTCTCTTTGCCTTTAAATATTACACAGATACCTTTCATAAATGTAAATGAGAATCCTGTCTGTAAGGGTGTATGGGAAATGTAACCCATTCCTGGATATATAATTAAAAGTTGACAGGGTTAGTATGAAGATGAGTATCCACCCATTCTTCTGCTGATAGACACTGATTATTTGTTCTTTTTAATTAACAACGTACTCAAAATAAGCATTAATTTACATGTCATTAATTTAATTGGATAGAGCCATACTACTTTTCTGCTGCAATATGTATTTCACACAACGAGATTTAAAATGGGGAACTTATTAAGTAAGCTCTACTATATAATTAGTTACTTATTTTTAACCACCTTCCTCTGTGTACTGAAATAAGTTAGCACATATTAAAACTATGCACTAGATTGCCATATCATTATAATTTTTCCAAAGGAAATACATTTAACTTTTAAAATATGTATAGGGCTTCTCTGGTGGTGCAGTGGTTGAGAGTCCGCCTGCCAATGCAGGGGACATGGGTTCGTGCCCCAGTCCGGGAAGATCCCACATGCAGCAGAGCGGTTAGGCCCATGAGCCATGGTCACTGAGCTTGTGCATCCGGAGCCTGTGCTCCGCAACGGGAGAGGTCACAACAGTGAGAGGCCCGCGTACCGCAAAATAAATAAATAAATAAAATAAAATAAAATAAAATAAAATATGTATAGAAAAATTCCAAAGAAGAATGTGTATTCTTTTCTTTATTATGTAATACTGGAGTAGTTTAATAACCTGTTATAATAAATTGACTCTGGCTGATCACTTTTTGTAGCCTTCATTTTTTGCAACAAGTTGGGAATCTGTTCATTCCTTTGATCATTTTAAGTTATCACATTTCTTTTTATCATTGGGCCCACCTCTAATAAGCTATCTTCTCTGTGTACTTTCTTCAAATTTCCTACTTTACATATTCCAGGAAGCCAAACAATAAAAATTCTATATTCTACAAAGTAAACAGCATTCTGATTGCAAATAAGAAGATAGTTAATGAAAAGATATAAAGACATATTTTTCCCCTGAGGTTCAGAGAACTGATCAGGTAGGCTAGGGAGCATGCACCTTGCTATTATTTACATAGATGGCACTAATAATAATGTAATGCTGACCTAGTAAAGAAAAACAAAGCACACAATCGTTTCAATAACTAGATTTTAAACTAATGAGAAGTTCTGCAAGTCAAATCGAAGCTTGGAAGTAATTTTTTTGCCATTTTATTCTTATTTATAGAGATGAATGTTTTAACATATCTCTCAATCTTTAAAATAGTACAGTCTAGCAAAAGTGAAGGTGTATCCCCTGAGATATTCAGTTTTATTATGTAAAACATTGTAAAAGTATTTGTTCTCTTATTTGAAGCAACAATGACAACTTTGGTAACAGGATGAAATAGTTTTGAAAATTCTACTAATTTTCAGTTGACACAGTTTTACATTCATAGTTTACTCAAATCACCAGACAATAATATATAAATTGTACTGTTGAATGAGTGTGGGATTTAGATTCAACAAACCTGGCTTTACCTTCTGTTTCTCCCATTCACAAGTTATAATTTATCATTTAATTTTAATAATCTTTCTTTTGTCATCTCTGAAATGTGAATAATAATTCCTGTGCAAGGTGTTGTTAGAATAAAATGAGATATTGTTAGTGAAAAAATGGGTATAGACTATAATGGACTAGGTTATTTATTATGCCTTAAACATGTTTCATAAAATTCATACTGTATTTATTGGCAAAATTCTAAACTCAAGAAAAAAAATCTTTTAGAACAAGATAGTGCAACTGATGATATGACTTTTAATAGATTAAAAGATAGTCTAGGAGTAACATCATGGAAAATGGCAGAGTAGGAAATTCCTGGTATCACCTACACCATTGTAACAATCACTAAGATGGAAAAATTTAAAAAAACCTGTAAAAATCAACAGTTTTGAAAATCTGGAACCTGATCACTTACTTATAACAACCAAGAGAAGTGCTTGATGAAGAGAGAGATTGCTGAACTTTGGTGAGAGAGCAGAGGGCATTTTTTGTTTGTTTTAATTAATTAATTATTTTGGGGGGGCTGCATTTGGTCTTTGTTGCTGCATGCGGGCTTTCTCTAATTGTGGCAAGCAGGGGCTACTCTTCTTTTTGGTGCACAGGTTCTCACTGTGATGGCTTCTCTTGTTGCAGAGCACAGGCTCTAGGTGTGTGGGCTTCAGTAGCTGTGGCATGCGGGCCCAGTAGTTGTGGTGCATGGGTTTAGTTGCTATGCAGCAAGTAGAATCTTCCCAGACCAGGAATCAAACCCGTGTCCCCTGCATTGGCAGATGGATTCTCAACCACTGTGCCACCAGGGAAGTCCAGAGTGCATGTTTCTCTTCCCCATTTTACACCCTTGTTGTGGCTATGGGGATGAAAACCAGCATTCCTAGAGCATGTGGCTGGCGTTAGGGTGTACAGTAAGGATTTTGTCCTCCAATAATTTGTATTTGTGTGTTTTGGTTACTCTGGTGGGTCCCTGAGGGACTGACACAGATAGTTGCCTTTGACTAGTTTATAGGTATGACTTTCCCAGGAGCACTTACTGGAAGTACCTTTTTTGGTTTTTTGATCTCGAAATTTAAGGAAATCTGTATCTGGTAACAGGCTGACCACACACAAAAAGGAATACAAATTTGGCCAAAATGGTTTATAAAATCTACTCTAAAAATGGATGAATGCAAGTCTAAATAAGAAACAAATGCTATCCCTCCAAAGTAAGAGAATCTGATTTCCATAGTTACATTTTAATACTTAAAACGATTCATTCTCAACAAAAACAAAAACAAAAAATGACAATGAAACAGAAAAGTATGGCTCATTCACAAGAAAAAATAATTTAAACAGGTATCACGAGAAAGCCCAGACATTAGAATTACTAGCTAAAGACATTAAATCAACTGTTTTAACAAACTAAGGGAAACCACAGACAAAGAACTAAAGGACATCAGAAGAATAGTGTATCAAAAAATAGGCAATGTAAAATAGAGACAGACATTTTATAAAGGAGGTATATGTGTGTGTGTGTGTGTATACATATATATATATATATATATATATATATGGTTCAACAAAAGATTTGAGTAGACACATGAATCACCAACTTGAAGATAAGGCAATTAAAATTATCCAGTTTGAGAAACAGAAAGAAAAAAAAATGAATAGAAATGGAAAAAAAACTGCGGGACCTGCAGGACACCATCAAGCACACCAACATGGGAAAAACAAGGAGAAAAGAGAGAAAGGAACAAAAAAAAATGAAGAAGTTATGACCAAAAGCTTCTGAAATTTGATAAAATATATAAATCTACAAACCTAAGAAGTTCAACAAACTCCAAGAAGATAAATTGAAAGAAGTCCAAATTGAGACACATTATAATCAAATTTTCAAAAGCCAAAGACAGAAAAAAATAATAATAAAATCTTGAAGCAGTAAGAAAGAAGCCACATGTCATGTGCAAGAATCCTTAAAGAGATTGACAGCTGTTTCTCATCAGAAAACATGGAAGACATAAGGCAGTGATATGACCTATTTAAAAAGCTGAAAGAAAAAAAAAACATCTATCATCTAAGAATTCTATATCTGGCAACACTAGTGTTCAAGAATGAAGAAATAATTAAGATATTCTCAGATAAACAAAAGCTAACAGAGTTTATTAGTAATAGACCTGCCCTACAAGAAATGCTTAATGGAGTCCTTCAAACTGAAATGAAATGACACTACACGGTAACTAAAAGCATATGAAGAAATGAATAATACTGTGAAACTCATAACATAGGCAAATATAAATGCTTTAATTATTGTACTTTTCATCTGTAACTCCTCATTTTTCTATGATTTAAAAGGCAAATGTATAAAACAATAATTACAAATCTATGTTAATTGGTGTAATATATAAAGACATAAACTCTGACAAAACCAACATAAAGCATGAAGAAGACAGAGCTGTAAGAGCAGAGTGTTTGTATAGTATTGAAACAAAGTTGGGCTTATTCAATCTAACTTATTATACATTTAAGATAATTAGAATACCCAAGGTAACCACTAAGAAAACAGCTAAAAATATATACAGAAAGGAAATAAAAAAGGAAAGAAAATGGTATACTACAAAAATAACTGACTAAATACAAAAACTCAGTAATAAAGAATTGAGAAACAAATCATAAGATGCACAGAAAACAAATAACTAAATGGCATAAATAAGCCTTTCATTAGCACTAATTACTTCAAATGTAAATGGATTAACTAGCTAATTAAAAGAAAGAGATAGAACAGATTATATATATATATATATATATATATATATATATATATATATATGCTGTATACAAGAGATTTATTTTAGGTACAAAGACAAAAAAAAAGATTGAAAGCAAAGGATGGAAAGAGACATCCCATGCAAATATTAACTAAATACAGTAATAGTGGCTTTATTATTATCAGAAAAAAGAAATTTTAAGTAAAAAAATGTGTACAAAAACAAAGGGCATTATATATTAATAAAATAATCTAGCCATAAGATCTAATAGTTATGAACATATGCACATCTAACAGGATGGCCCCAAAATATATAAAACAAAAATTGGCATAATTGAAAATGGAAATAGACTGTTTTACAGTAATAGTTGGAGACACCAGTACCTTACTTTCAATAAAAGATAGAAAAACTCAACAGAACATCAGCAAGAAAACACAGGAATTGAGCAACACTCTAAATCAATTAAATCTAAGTGACATAGAGAGAGAGAAAACAACAGCAAAATGCACATTCTTCTTAAGTGCACATGGAATATTCTCCAAGATAGACCATATGTTAGGTCACGCATTAAGTCGTAATAAATTTACAAAGATTGAAATCATATAAAGTATCTTTCTGACCACAATGGGAATACTAAAACTGTAAAACCCCTAGAAAAAAAGCATAGGGGAAAGTCTTTATTGCCTTGAACTTGCCAATGGCTTCTTAAATATGAGTTCAAAAGCACAGGTCAGTGCACTATCAACAGAGTGAAAAGACAACACACAGAATTGGAAAAAAATATATGAGATAAGGATTTAATATTCAAGATATATAAGGACTCCTATGACTCAACAACAAAATAGCACAATTACAAATAGGCAAAGGACCCAAATAGACATTTATGTAAAGATTATATAAAAGTTAACAGTGAGCATAGGAAAAGATATTCAACATCATTAATAATTAGGGAAATGTAAATTCAAACCACAATGTACAGAAACTGGAACCATTATATATTACTGGTAGGAAAATAAAATGGTGTAGCCACTGTGGAAGACAGTTTGACAGTTCCTCAAATAATTAAACCTAGAATTACCACTTGACCCAACAATTTCACTTCTTAGGTATATACCCAAAATAATTGAAAATAGTGACTCAAACTCATACTTGTACACAAATGATCATAGTAGCATTGCTTACAATAGCCAAAAGGTAGAAACAACCAGGAGTCTATCAACAATGAATGGATAAACAAAATGTGGTATATAATATGTGGATTATTAGTCATAAAAATGAATGAAATTATGATACATGCTACTACATGTATGGACTTTGAAAAATATTATGCTAAGTGAAATAATCCAGGTTAAAATGGCAGATATTGCATGATACACTTATTTAAAATATATAGAATAGGCAAATTCAAAGAGACAGAAAGTAGATCAGAGGGTATCAGCATCTGGGGTAGAGGGAATTGGAGTTATTGCTTAATGGGTACAGATTTCTGCATGGGTGATGAAAACATTTTGGAAGTAGATAGTGGTGATGACTGTACAATTAATGCCACTGTATTTTACATAAAAATGATTAAAATGTCAAATTTAAATGTTATAGATATTTAATCAGTATATGTAAAATAGTTACTCCATTTAACTTTTAACTGTTAGTTTTCTCAAGTTATATAAAAATGGTAGCTTTTTCCCTTTTCTTTGCATTTCAGTAGTTTCAAAATCATTACTGCTCTTAATAACCAGGTCATATAACTATTTTAAAGCTACTCTATTTTTTTCCATTATCTTTATTCCTAAGATCTAAATTCAGTCTTAATACACCAGTGTGTAGCTGAATATGAAGGCTGTTTTAGAAACACTTTTTAACACATAACTCTACTGCCCTTGAAATAGGAAATATGTTGCATTGGGTTCTGTAATAACAAAGATAAGTTTTCAATTTCAAGAATAATACTATCTCAAGGGTCACTTTCTCCATTCCGTTTCATACCCTTATATTGTTGATTTGAACAGGGAGTTTCCTTTGATTTCAAAAAGGCTGTGTATAGATATAGACTGTAAAAGGGCCTGGAGCCTTAATGAAGGCAGAACAGAGATTTGAGATGATCTGGAATTTGCTTTGGTGGACTCACTCAATTGGAATATGGTTACAGTAATATGTCAGATAAAGTTTACTTACTCAAATGAAAACTGTACCAAGGATTTCCTGTAAAATAATGAAAGTGGTTTTTTTTTTTTTGCTTGTTTGCTTTTTAAAGATTTTCTTAAGAGAAAGTCAGGTTAAACCTAGGAGTTATACAGGTGTTCTGCTATCTCCATCTAAGTTTCTTGATTAAAATTGTTAGGTGAACATACTTAATTCTTACATTATGCCTTTATTTTATTCACTAGACTACTGAATGCAGTAACTGAAATTGAGAATAAACCATATGGACATGCTTGGTTTAGAACTTATGTTGAACTACTATAAATACAATCTATTAATCATATAAATTTACATTATCTTCATTTACCTTAAATTTTGAAAAGTAGTTTCTATGAGTTCCTCAATACAGTGTCAAATAGAAGTGATGAAAGTGGTCATCATGCCTGATCATGGAAGGAGAACATCCAATCTTCACAATTATGTATGATATTAGCTGTAGGTTTTTCATAGATGTCCTTTATCAAGATGAAATACACTTTCATTCCTAGTTTTCTGAAAGTTCTTATCAGGAATGTATAGTACATTTTGCCAAATGCTTTTTTGTGTGTACCCAGATCAGCATTTTGTTTTTCTTATATATTTGTTACTTTGGTATATTACATTGGTTGATTTTTTAATGTTAAAACAACCTTATTATTCTGACATAAACTCTATTTAGTCATGCTATATTATAATTTTATGTACTGTTGAATTTGATTTGCTAAATTTTTATTAAGAAATTTTGCTTCTATTTATGAGAGATATGTTGTTCTATTCTTGTAACATCTTTGTCAGGTTTTTGTGTCAGAGTGATGCTGATTTCATAAAATAATTGGTGAATTTTCCTTCCTCTTAAATTTGTTGAAAACTTTGGGTAAAACTGATACTATTTCTTCCTTAAAATTTTGGTAGATTTTACCCATGAGGCCTGGCCTTTTCTTCCTATGAAGGCTTTTAGCCACAAATTCAATTTCTTTAATAGATATAGAGCTATTTAGATTATCTATTTCTTAGAGATGATCTTTGGTTGTTTCTGTCTCACAAGAAATTTGTCTACATCTTCTAAGCTGTCAATTTTTTTGACTTAAGCTTATTGGTAATATGCCCTAATTAGCTAAGTAATATATGATAATCAGTAGAGATGCCCTATCTTACTTTTATATTGGTAATTTGTGTAGTCTCATCATTTTTCTCCTTAGTTTGGGAAGAGTTTTATAAAATTCATTGATCTCAAAAATAGCATTTAATTTAATTTTTTCTCTTTATTGTTTTGTTTTTTTCTTCTCTTGTTTTCCTCTTTGATTTTCATCACTGAATTTGACTTTTGTGAATTAATATTATTCTTTTTCTAATATCTTAAAATGCCAACTGAGGTCACTGATGTGACATCTTTCATTTTTTCTATTCAATCAATTTTCTTCTAAGAACTATTTTTATCTGCATGGCAATACTTTTGATATACTGAAGTTACACATTCATTTAATTCAAAGGGCTTTCTAACTTTCATTTCTTTCTTTCTTTCACCTAATTTTTATATTAAAGTGTTTAGTTTTCAACTATTTGGAAATTTCTCAAGCATCTTCCCCATAACTGACTTCTAATTTAATCCCATTTTAGTTAGAAAACACACTTTGTTTCACTTGAACCCTTTCAATATTATGAAACTTGTTTTATGACCCAGAAAATGGTCTATCTTTTTTTTTCCACATACAATTCAAAATAATATTAATTCTGTTGTTGTTAGGGAGAATGTTCTAGAAAGTAAGTTAGGTCAAGTTGTTTGATAGTGTTGTTTAAATCTGATATAGCTATACAGATTTTCTATCTACTTTTTCAGTCAATTATTGAGAGAGGTATATTGAAATCCCCAATTATAATTTTAGATTTGTCTGCTTCTTCTTGTAGTCCAACAGATCCTGCCTGCTTCATGTATTTTGGTGCTCAGTTGTTATTTTTAAGATGGTTTTGTTCTCTTAATGATGCAGTTTGATGTATTTATTCTCTGGTGTATTTTGATAAAATTACTATATTTTTCTATAATAATATTTGTTTCAAATATTATTTTTTCTAGCATTCATATAATCACTTCAACATTCTTTTATTTAGTCTTAACGTGGAATGCTTTTTTCCTTATACATTAATTTTTATTTTGGTAAAATATATATAACATAAAAATTTATCATTTTAATAATTTTAATTGTACAATCCAGCAGCACTAAGTACATTCACAATGTCACATAATCATCAGCAAAATCCATCTTCAGAGTTTTTCATCATCCCATACTGAAATTCTGTACCCATTAAAAAATAGCTCCCCATTTCTCCCTTCACCCAGCCTCTGGCAAGCATTATTTCACTTTTTATCTCTATCCATTAACTTTCAATCTTTTTTGTGTCTTTACTTAAAAATGTGAGTTTCATGTAGAAAGTATGGATTTGTTTTAATTTTCTAATGCAGTGTGATAATCTCTGCCTTTCAATTTGAATGTTTATAATTCAAAATTTAATATAATTGTTAATATTCTTAGGCTTAAATGTGTTTTTTCTAATTATTGTCCTGTGTTCTTCCTTCCTCATTTCCTTTTTTCCATCTTCTTTTGGATTCAGTATTTACATGATTTTATTTTATATCATTTTTTGCATCTTAGGCAGAAAAATGACTTGTGTATTTTATGTTTGAAAGATCTTTGTGTGGAGAGGATAGATTATGGGAGAAAGAGATCAGTTAAGTCTTGTTCTGAGATGGCTTGGGTGGGGTCAGGTGATCTGTTTATCTGCTTCTTTTCTAAGAATAGAAATAAGAATTCTGTTTTGGTCACATGGTATTGAGATAATGACCAGGTAGATAAATTTTACTAAATCAAATTTATATTAAAATAAAATAAATGTTTCTCTATATAAATCTGATGGCAGAGTCAATGAAAAAGTCGGTACTAGAAATGAAAAATCGGGAGTCAATACCATATACCAACCAAAGAATTTGTTTTAAATCTATGGGTCCGATTATATAATCTTGGGCCAGAATAAAGATAAAAAGAAGTTATCTGATCTAATCTGGGCAACTGTAAAATTTATATTTGAACAAACAAGGAGATTAATGAGGAACAACTGTTAAGTAGAAGAAAAAAACAGATGCATATGGTATCATCAACAACAACAAAAAAACCCCAATATTTTTTAAAAGGGAGGGAGTGTGTAAATGTGAAAAATTCAGCCTAGACATCAATTAAAATGAAAACAGACAAATGGCCATAGATAACACTGATGAGATTACTATCAGTAGATGCATTCAGACAAAATAAATTTGATTAGGATGAGGAAATTGGAACTTAAAGAAGTGAATTTAGTGACTATAGATAATGTATAAATCTAATAAGAGTTTTTCTGTGAAAAGTTTTATAAAAAGAGTGTTGCATAGAGGGGATTGTGGGGTGAATGGAAGTTGTAACCCTGCTTTGTTTTGTTGTATTTATTTGTTTGTAATGGGCAAACAAAAGAGTATAGTTATATTTAGTTGAGAGGAATAAAGTAATAATTTACAAGAAGGAAAGGTTACAGCAGCAGATTCTTGAGAAGTGCAAGTGATAGAACTCAGTGTAGGTAGAGGAGCTGGCTTTTAAAGGAAAAGAAGCCACTTTGACTACTGTGACTGGAGGAAATGCAGAGAGTGTGGGTCCAGGTCAGGTAAGCATACAGATTTATTGGTGAGAAAAATGAAGAAGCTCATGCCTAATTGCTTTGATTTTCATGAGGGAATTTGAGTCAATGTCTTCAGCTCTTTCAGGTGAGGAGTCACAAATAGTAGAACTGGAATTTTGAGGTATGGGAGGAATGTATGAAATAGTTACTTTGGAGATGGAGAGAAAGAACATGCCAACAAAGTATGGGACAATTTTCAGGTAGTGTTGAAGGCCTATACAAATTGAGAGAAAAATTTGATTTTTTTTTTCAGGCAGTATTCAACTCTTCAACCTGGTACGGGCACCAAATAGTTAACATTTGTTTGGTAACAAGTTTGGAATTTTGCTACTTTAGATATAGAGGTGGATAAGAAAGAACAAGATTTTAAGGGAGCTTGTGGTGGGTTAATTATATTAATGGTGCAGAGTCAATATATTCAAGGTCCCAATGAGGGCCCATAGCCATGACACTGAGAGACAGGTGTCCCTCTCTTTGAGTTATTTGATGATGGATATGTATACAGTGATTCGAGAACTTCTACAGTGATGTCTGATATTGGCAATCAGGTCTACTGGAAAATGTACTGTACTGGGAGTCATAATAATAATAGAAGCAAATATAATTAAAAAGTAATAGCTAACAGTTACACTTCTATGTGAAAAGCATTATATTATGTCCTTAACCTACTAAGTTCCCAAACTTGTTTATCTTGTATCATTTTCACAGACTCTCATGATGCATTATCATTGCTTTTATTCTTTGTTTTAGTTTTTTTTTTCTTCCCTTTTTGAATAGGAAAACTAAGACTGACAGAGGTTAAATGATTTGCTGAGGGTCAAAAACCTGTAAGATATGGAGTTTAGATTAGAAAAGACTGCCAAGTCTATGGTCCATGAATACTACTCTGTTGCCAGAGAACTGTATGACATCACTAGTTCTGTGATTGCCTGGTTTCGTGACTCAGAGAAAGTCACATTACTTTAAATTTCCACCTCCTCATTTGTACTGTAGTAAATGCTGTAATATCCCTTTCTCTCTAATTTGATCTTTAATTTTCTAGAAAGTTATCCTAAAGAACTTGCAATTAGGGACATGAAAAAAAATCCATCTAACTTCTTTGAAATATACAGATGACACTTTAGTGAATGTATGTAGATTATGCTTTAAAATTCACTATTAGACTTCATATTTCACTATAATTCTTGATAGCACAAAACTGGTACCTGTTTAAAGTCAGGATTTTTACTATCATAAACATAATTTTCTCTCAATAGGATACTAAGTGTTCTTACACCAGATTTTTTTGTTTAATCCTTACAAATAATGAGAACCTATTTGTTCTACAATGGCTACATTTACATTCAACATATGTAGAAATTTCAACATGTTTCTAAATAATACACAGTGCATATAGTATTAAATCAACATAATGTTTGCATAATATGGGGAGTGTTTGGATCCAAAAGACAGTGCATTAAATATACATGTTACATAATTTCTTGCATGACACATCAAAGCACTAGATATGGAGCTCAGAAATTAATCAGAAATGCTGAACAGTTATGGAAGCAAGGCAGTAACTGTTCTAGAGAAAGCATCATATATAAAACCAATCACATGCATTCCCCAGTCTTCTTACAGAACTCGTCTTGATTACAATATAGTAAATAGTATTATATACATTAGTAGAGCAATATTTTATATTACCATAGTAAATATAAATGTATGTATGTATATATGTGTATTAAGTATATGTATAGACATATATTTTCCCTTCTGCTTTGATCCTTACTAAACCTTCCAGGAACACAGTGCAGCTCACATTGCCTTTTAATTCTCCAACGCTATAATAGAAAGTGCAAAAACTTAAGTTATTGAATTTATTCACACTTTGATTCCCCAGAAATTGCCATAATATTATGGGTGAGTGAATAAATATCTTTCCTCTCAGTTGCATGAGGTTCATGATTTGGGGTTATAAATTAGTAACTCAGTGTATCTACTAGCTTATAAAACAGTCATGAAGACCAGAGTCTCTACAAATTATGCATTGCTAATGTCCTTCAAACAAAATGTACTTGGAAGAATAAATTCTGTTTACCTTGGTTGAAAATTTTCAATAAATATTATTAATAGAATATTAGGGATACATATTCAGGTAAAATGCTTGTGTCAAGTGAATATATGTGAGTGCAACACAGCTTGAGTGTGATTGAGATCCTCCATTTTCTACTTAGGTCCGTGAATCAAGTTTTACCTGAAAATCGTAGAGTACGTACAGCTAGCTAGCAGAATAGATAGATACATTGATAGACAGAAAATAGGTACTGATTAGACATAGTTGGAAAGGTATGATTATTTTAAATTGATTTGAGTAATTAGGAAAACATTAAACTTGATACTAAATTTTATTGTCCTCAGAATATTCTTAAGAATCATTCTTTCAAAGGCAAAAGTGATACATTTAATTTGTATGCATACTGGCAGTAAACTGTGCCTAACATGATCTAACATGCACTATTTGACTACAAAAATATAAATTATTAACAAATAACTTTATTGCTAGGATATATATATATATATATATATATATATATATATATAGAGAGAGAGAGAGAGAGAGAGAGAGAGTGTATATATACACACACACACACACACATACATATATGTATACCTCTGTGTATATACATTTTTATATATACATACTTGGGTGAGATGTCTCATGTTTGTAAGTATTTATAATATATAGACTATAAATAATGCCAGGTAATGTTGGTCTCATTTAATTATACATACAAGAAAATAATTTTTTTAAATGACAGTTTGGGATTATTATAATTTAGTGAAAATTGTTCAAAATGATTTTTTGAGTATGCTTAATATTTAAAGACAAGTTCTACATATTTTATATAGGCCTAAATTCCAAAATGTTAACTTGTGTTAAAGAACAATAGAGCACATGAGAAATTCTACCTGGATAAAAAAGACCAGATGCTAAGTGATGTAATAATTCAATTCACTTAACCCAAATCAAAGTAAAAACAGTATTTGTAACTTGACCATATCTGACATTGGTGGTGACTTCTGCAGTATAAACATTCTAACACTGGGAATTTTGAATGATCGTAGAACTGAAAGAGACCTTGAGAAATTGTTTAGTTCCATTTCTCCAGGAAATTATGCATCACTGAAGAACTCTTATTTTCCTTTATCTTTTCATTTAGAATTGTCCTCAAGGTCTCCCAGAATTTATACAGAATGTAAAAATCTTTATTACCCATGCACGTATACTCATATTTTGAATCATTTTAAAACTATCAAGAATTTTTGAAGAATCCAGCTGGAAATATATCTAAAGTATTTCACTAATAAATATGAAAATCATCCTTAGAACTAAATATACAACCTAGATGGGAAAAATTATTTATTTAGATACTACCCAAATTTGGGGGTAAATTCTCAGAATAGTCCACCAGTTCCATCTAATAGTCTTTGAATTTTTATTCTGCACTTCTTCAAATATAAAAAAGGAAATAAAATAATATAAAAGCAGCATAAATGTGATAAATTTTCCTAGATAGTGACTGAAAAATACGTTTTAATTTCTAGATGACTACATGTTTAACAAATATAGGTAAATTAATGTATGTTTCAAAAATGTAAATTCCTTATATTCAGTGGAATGAAATCAGTGATTAAAAACATTGATTAAAATTTCATTTACATTTAGGAAAGTACCAGATCTCATACCACAACCTGGCAAATATTGACCAGATATACTACAATCTGCATAGATTCAATAAAATATGTCATGATGAATACACAAATATCATTCTCTTAAACTTGGAATTAGGGAGACATGTGGCCATGTGATCTCACCTTGGGGGATGTCACTCAGATCTAATCAGCCATTGCAGCTGAGGTAGCTGTGGAAATAATCAGCAGCAGCAAAGAAGGTGGGGGCAAAAAAAAAAAAAACAGCCCAACCTCAATGCATACTCTTTTTCTTTGTCTTAATTTCCTGTGTGGGCAAAATGAGATTTTAATAAAACTACCTGACAGCTACATCTAATTCTCCACTAGCCAGTCAAAGTCTGTCTCCATATGAAGAGCACAATCTTGCAATATGGTGAGTTTCAGGTTCAGTAGCCTCATTTTAGAGAAAACACTGGAGGTGTAACACTAGATGATAGCTTTCTTGATTTTCATTTTTTTTCTAGTTCTCTTTGTATCTCTTGCAGGCAACTGGATGTAAAAATCACTGTCCAGCTCAAAAAATAAATGCAAATTAAGTACATACAAGACAAATAGGAAAGGTAGTTAGATTATGAGGCTATATCCACACTCATTTTGGAAAAAATGACCAGCCCTAGAAAATGTTTCTCCCTTGGGGCAAAAAGAAAAACAGAAAATATCATTGGATATCTATTTTAAAAATCTATAACAAAAAGCAAGGCAAGTAATATAGCACACAAGAACAAGAAATAAGTATTATGGAATACTTACTATCAGAAAAGAAGGAAAAATTAAAATATCTGTACACATTTTCTAAGAAGTTAGAAAATTTGGGGGCTAGTCTATATTAAAAGAAGTAATCAAAATTAATAAATGAACAGAATTAAGAAAATAAATTTAGGGTAAACAACTTACAGCAATAAGAAGGACCAAACTGCTGATATACACAAGGATGAGCCTCCACTACAGTAAGTTCATCAAAGACAGAAGAGTGTATACTGTATGAATCCATATGTTTGCAGTTAACAGAAAGAAAAAAGTAATTTTTGATAATGGAAATTAGAATAGCATTTTTCTTGGGAAAGTGAGGAATGACTGGAAAAGGACAGAAGATAATTTTGGTGATAGCAGTGCTCTATATTTGCTGGAGAGTGTTGGTTACACAGGTGTGTACATGTCAAAACTCATCATATTAAAACTTCAGATTAGACACTTTTCTATATATACGTATATCTTACTGAAAATGGATAAAATGGTTCCTAATTTAGATGTAATATATATTGATACATAAAAACTACAACATGAAAACAATTTTTATTGTAATTGCCTTGTGAAACTCCTCTGAAATTATTGACAGAAACAGTTAATAAATTGATACATGGTAGCAGAAAGCAGATATGTAATTGTGCACTTATGAGACAGAATTGAATAATGGGTTGATAAACAAGAGGACAACTATCCTTCTCTCTTCTTGGTTCATGATAGTGCCAGATCAACCATCTCAGATTAATTTAATTTTGCCAACATACATCCAAGTATGTCTTTAGACACTGACATATTTTAGATTGATGGATGGCTAATTGCATGCATTTGACTCCCAGTAGGACAGCTAATGAAAGCTTTAAATTAGTACATTCACAATGATTGGAACTGAATATTTATCCTCAATTAATGTAGCATTAATATTTTATTTGTATAATTTGAAATTTAAATATGTAACTCACTTCACTCCTATATTAAACTCTCCACAAAAATTAAATTTCTTTGTAGTTTATAACTGGTCTCATTTTATGCTGATGACAAAAGGAAGAAAAAAAACCAAATTTAACATCGAAAAATAAATGTGGCTGTACTGTTGAAAAAAAGAAAAGAAATTTAGAACAATAAAGACAAAATAGAAAGATTTGCTCACAGAATCAATGATGCTAAAACTTAAGCAACAATATGAATCAAGAAAAGTTTTAAACATTTCGAGAGAGGAGGAAAATAATAAGCCCCTTACAAGAAAATTAGAAACAGAATATTATATCAGAAGTCAAATCGTTGTGCTGCCTGCTGATTGACAAAGGACAAGGTCTTCAAATTATGAGGGAAATTATCAGATATTGTTTATCATCACAACATTTCAACCTTCTGTAATATGATAGTTTTGTCAGAGGTATAAATGTTTATGGTCAATTTCATTCATTAATAAACAAACATTTTCAGATTCTAAGAAGTCAAATATAACCCGATATCAAAATTTCAATCTCTCATTCAGTTTAAAGTGATCCCCACCTTCTCAGATTCCTATCTGATCCTCAGTCTCTCCCCAAGCTCAGCTCTGATCCAGGCTCAGGTATTTGTAGGAGAAAATGTTAGCATGGATAGTTTTCTCCTCTTTTCTATTCCACATACTCCCTTTCTCACTAGGTACTATTTCAGTTCTCCTGTGGAATCTGTCTCAGAGGGCAACAGAGGTGAGTAGAAAAGTGCACAATTTTACATGGCTGGTCCTGTTGTACTTGTGCATCCAGTGTTAGGGTTAGGGTTAGCGTTGCCAGCTCTAACATCTTAAATTTCCCCCATGCTTCTCTTGGACACCATAAACAGTCTTTCTCATGGGAGAGGAAATCAGCCTTTCTGACTCTTGTTGGAAGGCATGTCTCTTCTAGATTGTTTCTCAAAATACCTCATGCATGACAGCCTTCTGTGGTGCCCATTTTGCCCTTGAGAAAAAAGTTTGCATCTTTGCAAAACCAGAATATGAAAATGCAAGGTGCATTCAACTCAGCCTTCCTCACTTTTTTATTCTGACATGACAGACAGCCCTACCTGGTGTGATAAGTCTTCCAAGCACTGTCCTCAAAAAAATTAACATTCCATTGGTCATTTCTATTTAATCATTTTGCAAACTCTTATATTTAAGATAAAATTGGGTGATGGGCTATAAGGGTTTGCCAAACCTGTTTTGATCTGCTATTAACATGCTAGCATGTTAATGTTAACATGCTATTAACATGTTAACATGCTATTAACATGTCTAGCAAAGGTAGTACAGTACTTTTCTTTAGGACTTCTTGTTTTCATGTTTGGGCCTCAGCTGAAACATCTGGGTAGCAAAATAAAATTTTAGAAGTTTAGTAATAATCAAGTGTTGGTTAAATTAGAAATGGACACTTTATTTTCCTTTGGTTTACTTATAAATTGATTTAAACTTTTTGAAGTCCACTTTGGCAATATGTATAAAAACATAAAATAAAAAAAAATTCCAAAATATGTGCATGTATTAGGAGTGTTCATTACAGACTGTTAAAAAGTTCCTTCTGGGCTTCCCTGGTGATGCAGTGGTTGAGAGTCCGCCTGCCGATTCAGGTGACACGAGTTCGTGCCCCAGTCTGGGAAGATCCCACATGCCGCGGAGCAGCTGGGCCTGTGAGCCATGGCCGCTGAGCCTGCGCGTCCGGAGCCTGTGCTCTGCAATGGGAGAGGCCACAACAGTGAGAGGCCCACGTACCACACACACAAAAAAAAGTTCCTTCTGATAGGTCAAGACTAACAACTTTATGCTCATGTAGGTGCTTAGTAAAAAATTATTGATGTTGTTTTGTTGATTCTGAAAATGGTATTACTGATGGGGATTTGTGATAATTTTGGCAATTTGAGGATGAGAGGTAAATGAACCATGGTTGACAATTTATTGCCTCTCACCTTCAGTTAAAGAGAGAAGGAAGGAAGAATATTTCTATTCTTATTCCAGACATTTTTCTTTTTGGGGGGCGGTTGGGGGAGTGTGCAACATTAGAGACAAAAATAGATGAAAATAATTAATTGACAAGCCTTCTGAGAAATTCATTAAAACCATACATGTCAATGCATTGTTCAAAAGCAGAGCTTGGAGTAATAAGAAGATGAAAAGAATAATACTAGAACAAGAACAAAATATTATACATGTCCCTTTAGTTTTTGGCATTATTCTATTAGAAGAATATTATTCTACTTTTCATAAAATTAAATCATTGAGCGGTTTAAGGGAAGGAAGGAGGGGTAAATAGATATAGCACAAGAGTTTTTAGAGTAATAAAGCTGTTCCCTATGTTACTGTAATTGTTGAATACATGACATCATGTGTTCATCAAAATCCACAGAACAGGATAACACAAGGGGTGAAAACTGATGTAAACTATGGGCTTTAGTTAATAATCATATACCAATATTAGTTCATGTATTGTAAAAATGTACCACACTAATGCAAGATGTTCAAATTAGGGGAAAATACGTGGGTGGACAGAGATGAGGTAATGGAAACTCTATTAATTTTTGCTCAGTTTTCCTGGAAACTTAAAACTGCTTTTAAAAATAAAGACTATTCATTAAAAAATAAGAAATGCTCATTACAATGTAATTGATTTAGAAGGAAAATGTGAAACATGTTATATTTTCAGTAATAGAAGCGCAGATGACCACAGTATGAAATACTAGAAAATGCAATACTATGCAACAAGTCAAAATAATGATATTTATTAAAATGGATAGGTGTCATGCATTCAGTATTGTAAAAACTATAGGTTATCCAACTGATGGTATTTATGAATGTACCTATATACAATTAAATACATATGTATTTATTTGTTTGAATATCTATTTATGTATAAGTATCTGAAAGTATGTTCACCCAAAAATAACAATGATGAAAGTATTTTTTCTGATTATTTCTCTCCATTATATCTTTCTGTGTTGTTTCCTTTTGAGAAATGGAGATAGCAAAGAGATGCTTTTTAAAAAATAAGTCACACACTGATATTTTATTGAAAATTAAATTATTGTACCTAAAAAACATTTGATGTGCTTATAAACACCCTTATAATTACTGTTAATAAAGATACTAATATTAATTATATTATTAATAATAACCTATGATACTGGATCACTTTTCATATCATTTTTAAAAGTTAATTAATGTGAGTGCTGCAACTAACAGTATCTATTCCTTAAAGAATTCATCAGGTGGTGGCATTAGATTGCCCCTGTGTGCTCTGCCATTTATTGTCCTTTGAACTAGAATTCATAGCAACCATGATATCCTTACTGTAAAGGGGCTTCCAAGCAGGGACTCTGCCTATGGTCATGAAGGTTTTCCACTGCACAAATGCAGGTGATTTTATTCACAGAGATTACAACCCAAAGGGGGTTCCCCAGAGCTGTGCAACATGGCAGTTCTACTGTCAAATGACATTCCTGAGATTTGTCTGATTGTAACACATACTAGAAATCTCTTAGGGAATTATATTCAAATATGTAGGAGTCTTTGTTGGATTTAAGTGAAACTGGCCTGTGACTCCAGAAGAGAATGTGGCTCAATTCTCATTAAAGAATTCCCAACTTTTGTACTTAAGGAACCAAGTTCAAGAATTAAGATTGCCTGCCCCTTCAGGAAAACCAAATTTGAATAATTCCTTCATAACTGTTGTCAGCTTACATTAAACAGTTTCTGATTGAGGCAAAAAAAAAAAAAAGTCCAAAAGGACAGTAACTCTACCATAGCTGCTCCATGGCGGCCATGGTGGTGAGAGATTAAGGATTCTAGCCCTATTTTCTAGGTTATTCTTCCTGTCGTTTTTGTGTGATTTTATTTTATTTTAATTACTTTATTTTTTTAGCCATGCCATGTGGCTTGTGGTATCTTAGTTCCCCAAAGAGTGATTGTACCCATGCCCTCAGCAGTGAAAGTGCTGAGTCCGAACCACTGGAACTCCAAGGAATTGTCTATTCTTCCTTTCCTATTGGAATTTACAGGTGATTTTTATTCTATAAGAATTTCTAAAAATGAGAAAAAATGATTCAAACTCCTTTACCCTAGAAGTAGATTAAGCCATTAGTTCATAACATATACTTAATATGGTGGTGATCTGTGTAGATTATTAACCCTGGTATCCTGAGGCTGCTGTTGCTGCTGCTGCTGCTGATTTTCCCTGCAAGACAGTGTGTACTCTGACACTTCTTCAATCAGAGAACCCAGAGGCCATGGGGCTCTGCTCTGCTGTGCTGCCCACCAGATATCACAGTGTTGCTTTTCAAGGATGTGGAGAATAAAAGTAAAGGTGATGTTGGGATTTCCTTTTGATTAAGGTATAAACAAGACAGAGTTATTGATCCTATGGTACCAAATAAGCAGCATCTAAGTTGAAGTGTTATGCTCTGTTTTTAGTCTGGGATTCAAAAATCCCCATTTTGTGCATGCGAAGAGAATCAGGATTAAGAGCAAGGCAGGACTTCCGGGTAAGATGGCGGAAGAGTAAGACGCGGAGATCACCTTCCTCCCCATGGATACACCAGAAATACAGCTACACGTGGAACAACTCCTACAGAACACCTACTGAACGCTGGCAGAAGACCCCAGACCTCCCAAAAGGCAAGAAACCCCCCACATACCTGGGTAGGGCAAAGCGGAGAGATCCCCACACAGAGGATCGGTGCCGAGTGACACTCACGAGCCCGAGAGGTTTGTCTGCTCGCCCGCCGGGGCGCGCAGCGCTGGAAGCTGAGGCTCGGGCTTTGGTCAGAGCGCAGGGAGAGGACTGGGGCTGGCGGCGAGAACTCAGCCTGAAGGGGGCTAATGTGCCACAGCTAGCCGGGAGGGAGTCCGGGAAAACTCTGGAGCTGCCGAAGAGGCAAGAGACTTTTTCTTCCCTCTTGGTTTCCTGGGGCGCGAGGAGAGGGGATTAAGAGCGCTGCTTAAAGGGGCTCCACAGACAGGCGCAAGTCGCGACTGAAAGCGCGGAGCCCAGTGACGGGCGTAGGACGCTGGGGCTGCTGCTGCCGCCGCCAAGAAGCCTGTGTGCGAGCGCAGGTCACTGCCCACACCGCCCTTCCGGGAGCCTGTGCAGCCCGCCACTGCCGGGGTCCCAGGATCCAGGGGCGGCTTCCCTGGGAGAACGCACGGTGCACCTCGGGCTGGTGCAACGTCACGCCGACCTCTGCCGCTGCAAGTTCGCCCCGCACTCCGTGCCCCTCCCTCCCGCCTGGCCTGAGTGAGCCAGAGTCCCCGAAGAGGCTGCTCCTTTAACCCTGTCCTCTCTGAGCGAAGAGCAGATGCCCTCCGGCGACCGACACACAGAGGCGGGGTCAAATCCAAAGCTGAGACCAAGGAGCTGTGAGAACAAAGAAGAGAAAGAGAAACCTCTCCCAGCAGCCTCAGAAGCAGCGGATTAAAGCTCCACAATCAACTTGATGTACCCTACATCTGTGGAATACATGAATAGACAACACATCATCCCAAATTGAGGAGCCAGGAGTCAGTGCTGTGCCTCTGAAGTGGGAGAGCCAACTTCAGGACACTGGTCCACAAGAGACCTCCCAGCTCCACATAATATCAAACGGCAAAAATCTTCCAGAGATCTCCATCTCAACACCAGCACCCAGCTTCACTCAACGACCAGCAAGCTACAGTGCTGGACACCCTAAGCCAAACAACTAGCAAGACAGGAACACAACGCCACCCATTAGCAGAGAGGTGGCCTAAAATCATAAAAAGTCCGCAGACACCCCAAAACACACCACCAGACGTGGACCTGCCCACCAGAAAGACAAGATCCAGCCTCATCCACCAGAACACAGGCACTAGTCCCCTCCACCAGGAAGCCTACACAACCCACTAAACCAACCTTAGCCACTGGGGACAGACACCAAAAACAACGGGAACAATGAACCTGCAGCCTGCAAAAAGGAGACCCCAAACACAGTAACATAAGCAAAATGAGAAGACAGAAAAACACACAGCGGGAGAAGGAGCAAGATAAAAACCCACCAGACCTAACAAATGAAGAGGTAATAGGCAGTCTACCTGAAAAAGAATTCAGAATAATGATGGTAAAGAAGATCCAATATTATATTTCCAAGATCCAAAATCTTGGAAATAGAATAGACAAAATGCAAGAAACAGTTAACAAGGACCTAGAAGAACTAAAGATGAATCAAGCATCGATTAAAAACACAATACATGAAATAAAAAATACTCTAAATGGGATCAATAGCAGAATAACTGAGGCAGAAGAACGGATAAGTGAGGTGGAAGATAAAATAGTGGAAATAACTGCTGCAGAGCAAAATAAAGAAAAAAGAATGAAAAGAACAGAGGACAGTCTCAGAGACCTCTGGGACAACATTAAACACACCAACATTCGAATTATAGGGGTTCCAGAAGAAGAAGAGAAAAAGAAAGGGACTGAGAAAATATTTGAAGAGATTATAGTTGAAAACTTCCCTAATATGGGAAAGGAAATAGTTAATCAAGTCCAGGAGGCACAGAGAGTCCCATACAGAATAAATCCAAGGAGAAATATGCCAAGACACATATTAATCAAACTGTCAAAAATTAAACACAAAGAAATCATATTAAAAGCAGCAAGGCAAAAACAACAAATAACACACAAGGGAATCCCCATCAGGATAACAGCTGATCTCTCAGCAGAAACTCTACAAGCCAGAAGGGAGTGGCAGGACATAATTAAAGTGATGAAGGAGAAAAACCTGCAACCAAGATTACTCTACCCAGCAAGGATCTCATTCAGATTTGATGGAGAAATTAAAACGTTTACAGACAAGCAAAAGCTGAGAGAGTTCAGCACCACCAAACCAGCTTTACAACAAATGCTAAAGGAACTTCTCTAGGCAAGAAACACAACAGAAGGAATATACCTACAATAACGAACCCAAAACAATTAAGAAAATGGGAACAGGAACATACATATCGATAATTACCTTAAATGTAAATGGACTAAATGCTCCCACCAAAAGATACAGATTGGCTGAATGGATACAAAAACAAGACCCATATATATGCTGTCTACAAGAGACCCACTTCAGACCTAGAGACACATACAGACTGAAAGTAAGGGGATGGAAAAAGATATTCCATGCAAATGGAAACCAAAAGAAAGCTGGAATAGCAATCTCATATCAGACAAAATAGACTTTAAAATAAAGACTACTAGAAGAGACAAAGAAGGACACTACATAATGATCAAGGGATCGATCCAAGAAGAAGATATAACAATTGTAAATATTTATGCACCCAACATAGGAGCACCTCAATACATAAGGCAAATACTAACAGCCATAAAAGGAGAAATCGACAGTAACACACTCATAGTAGGGGACTTTAACACCCCACTTTCACCAATGGACAGATCATCCAAAATGAAAATAAATAAGGAAACACAAGCTTTAAATGATACATTAAACAAGATGGACTTAATTGATATTTATAGGACATTCCATCCAAAAACAACAGAATACACATTTTTCTCAAGTGCTCATGGAACATTCTCCAGGATAGATCATATCTTGTGTCACAAATCAAGCCTTGGTAAATTTAAGAAAATTGAAATTGTATCAAGTATCTTTTCCGAGCACAATGCTATGAGACTAGATATCAATTACAGGAAAAGAGCTGTAAAAAATACAAACACATGGAGGCTAAACAATACACTACTTAATAACGAAGTGATCACTGAAGAAATCAAAGAAGAAATTAAAAAATACCTAGAAACAAATGACAATGGAGACACGACAACCCAAAACCTATGGGATGCAGCAAAAGCAGTTCTAAGAGGGAAGTTTATAGCAATACAATCCCACCTTAAGAAAAAGGAAATATCTCGAATAAACAACCTAACCTTGCCCCTAAAGCAACTAGAGAAAGAAGAACAAAAACATCCCAAAGTTAGCAGAAGGAAAGAAATCATAAAAATCAGATCAGAAATAAATGAAAAAGAAATGAAGGAAACGATAGCAAAGATCAATAAAACTAAAAGCTGGTTCTTAGAGAAGATAAACAAAATTGATAAACCATTAGCCAGACTCATCAAGAAAAAAAGGGAGAAGACTCAAATCAATAGAATTAGAAATGAAAAAGGAGAAGTAACAACTGACACTGCAGAAATACAAAAGATCATGAGAGATTACTATAAGCAACTCTATGCCAATAAAATGGACAACCTGGAAGAAATGGACAAATTCTTAGGAATGCACAACCTGCCAAGACTGAATCAGGAAGAAATAGAAAATATGAACAGACCAATCACAAGCACTGAAATTGAAACTGTGATAAAAAAATCTTCCATCAAACAAAAGCCCAGGACCAGATGGCTTCACAGGCGAATTCTATCAAGCATTTAGAGAAGAGCTAACACCTATCCTTCTGAAACTCTTCCAAAATATAGCAGAGGGAGGAACACTCCCAAACTCATTCTACGAGGCCACCATCACCTTGATACCAAAACCAGACAAGGATGTCACAAAGAAAGAAAACTACAGGCCAATATCACTGATGAACATAGATGCAAAAATCCTCAACAAAATACTAGCAAACAGAATCCAACAGCACATTAAAAGGATCATACACCATGATCAAGTGGGGTTTATTCCAGGAATGCAAGGATTCTTCAATATACGCAAATCAATCAACGTGATACACCATATTAACAAATTGAAGGAGAAAAACCATATGATCATCTCAATAGATGCAGAGAAAGCTTTTGACAAAATTCAACACCCATTTATGATAAAAACCCTGCAGAAAGTACGCATAGAGGGAACTTTCCTCAACATAATAAAGGCCATATATGACAAACCCACAGCCAGCATCATCCTCAATGGTGAAAAACTGAAACCATTTCCACTAAGATCAGGAACAAGACAAGGTTGCCCACTCTCACCACTCTTATTCAACCTAGTTTTGGAAGTTTTAGCCACAGCAATCAGAGAAGAAAAGGAAATAAAAGGAATCCAAATTGGAAAAGAAGAAGTAAAGCTGTCACTGTTTGCAGATGACATGATACTATACATAGAGAATCCTAAAGATGCTACCAGAAAACTACTAGAGTTAATCAATGAATTTGGTAAAGTAGCAGGATACAAAATTAATGCACAGAAATCTCTGGCATTCCTATATACTAATGATGAAAAATCTGAAAGTGAAATCAAGGAAACACTCCCATTTACCATTGCAACAAAAAGAATAAAATATCTAGGAATAAACCTACCTAAGGAGACAAAAGACCTGTATGCAGAAAATTATAAGACACTGATGAAAGAAATTAAAGATGATACAAATAGATGGAGAGATGTACCATGTTCTTGGATTGGAAGAATCAACATTGTGAAAATGACTCTACTACCCAAAGCAATCTACAGATTCAATGCAATCCCTATCAAACTACCACTGGCATTTTTCACAGAACTAGAACAAAAAATTTCACAATTTGTATGGAAACACAAAAGACCCCGAATAGCCAAAGCAATCTTGAGAACGAAAAAGGGAGCTGGAGGAATCAGGCTGCCTGACTTCAGACTATACTACAAAGCTACAGTAATCAAGACAGTATGGTACTGGCAGAAAAACAGAAAGATAGATCAATGGAACAGGATAGAAAGCCCAGAGTTAAACCCACGGACATATGGTCACCTTATCTTTGATAAAGGAGGCAGGAATGTACAGTGGAGAAAGGACAGTCTCTTCAATAAGTGGTGCTGGGAAAACTGGATAGGGACATGTAAACGTATGAGATTAGATCACTCCCTAACACCATACACAAAAATAAGCTCAAAATGGATTAAAGACCTAAATGTAAGGCCAGACACTATCAAACTCTTAGAGGAAAACATAGGCAGAACACTCTATGACATAAATCACAGCAAGATCCTTTTTGACCCACCTCCTAGAGAAATGGAAATAAAGACAAAAATAAACACATGGGACCTAATGAAACTCAAAAGCTTTTGCACAGCAAAGGAAACCATAAACAAGACCAAAAGACAACCCTCAGAATGGGAGAAAATATTTGCAAATGAAGCAACTGACAAAGGATTAATCTCCAAAATTTATAAGCAGCTCATGCAGCTCAATAACAAAAAAGCAAACAACCCAATCAAAAATGGGCAGAAGACCTAAATAGACATTTCTCCACAGAAGATATACAGACTGCCAATAAACACATGAAACAATGCTCAACATCTTTACTCAGTAGAGAAATGCGAATCAAAACTACAATGAGATATCATCTCACACCAGTCAGAATGGCCATCATCAAAAAATCTAGAAACAATAAATGCTGGAGAGAGTGTGGAAAAAAGGGAACACTCTTGCACTGCTGGTGGGAATGTGAATTGGTACAGCCACTATGGAGAACGGTATGGAGGTTCCTTAAAAAACTACAAGTAGAACTACCATATGACCCAGCAATCCCACTACTGGGCATATACCCTGAGAAAACCATAATTCCAAAAGAGACATGTACCAAAATGTTCATAGCAGCCCTATTTACAATAGCCCGGAGATGGAAACAACCTAAGTGTCCATCATCGGATGAATGGATAAAGAAGATATGGCACGTATATACAAGGAATATTACTCAGCCATAAAAAGAAATGAAATTGAGCTATTTGTAATGAGGTGGATAGACCTAGAGTCTGTCATACAGAGTGAAGTAAGTCAGAAAGAGAAAAACAAATACTGTATGCTAATGCATATATATGGAATTTTAAAAAGCAGTACTGATGAACCTAGTGGCAGGGAGGAATAAAGATGCAGACTTACAATATTAAAAAAAAAAAAAAAAAGAAACAGGTTCAAATATAGAAAACAAGTGATCACAAAATGTAAGAGGCAAATTAGGGGTATGGGATTAAGAGATACAAACTATTATGTATAAAATCGATAAGCAATAAGGATACATTGTATAGCACAGGGAATTATAGCCATTATCTTGTAATAACATTTAATGGAGTATAGCTGTAAAAATACTGAATTACTATGCTGTACACCTGAAACTAACATAATATTGTAAATCAACTATACTTCAAGAATAAAATAAAATAAAAATAAAAATTTATTTAAAAAAAAAAGAAGAGCAAGGCAGACTGCCCATGTACAGATTTTGACTTTGCCATTACTGACACACAAAACAGGTGAATTATGCAAACACTCCAAGCCTCATATTTCTCATCCATCTCATCTACTAAGAAGAATAATAACAATAACCAACATTTACTGAGAATTTACTCTGCACAGCTCCATCCTAAGCACTTTATATTGATCTCATACAATAACTGTATTGAGTAGGTGCTACTACTCTCCCATTTTACAGATGAGTGTACTTAGATAATTATTTATTATTCTCTCAAACCCAAAAATAAATAAATATGGAGTCAGAATACATTTTCAACCATGAACAAATAGAGTTACTCTATTTTTTAGTCTGTTGTACATAAACTCACAAAAGGTCCTTGGTTAGAATATGAGTTCCATGAAATTGAATGGAAAAAATTCTCACATTTATTTTCACACAACTTTTCAAGAACAAAGAACACCAGGATTTGTTAATTATAGATGTAGACAAGCCATAGTGGTATTAACAGTATCTGTGAGTTTTTCACCAACAGAAACCACAGGCATGTCAAAATATAATTTATACTAAGCACTACCTCAAAATTATAGTAGCTACCAAACCTTCCTTAGGAGTCTCTCAAAGTTCCCCAACTGCATTAGTTATATCAGGCTGCCATAACCACCATAAAGATACTATAGAAAGGATGGCTTAGACAACAGAAGTTTATTTTCTCATGATTCGGGAGGCTGGGTAGTCTAAGACCAAGGTACCAGTAAAATAGGATTCATTCTGAGATCTCTTCTTTGAATGTGTGTCAAATGAGAGAAATCTCTCTCTCTCTTCCTCTCCTTATAAGGCCACCAATCCTATCTGATTGGGTCCTTACAACCTCATTTACTCTTAATTGGCACCTTGGAAGCCCCTTTCCAATTACATTATGTTGAGGGCCTCAACATATGAATTTTGAGGGGATAAAATTTAGTCCATAGAACCATGTATAAAAAGGAGACTGGGACATTTGTCAATCAATGCATGCCCCTTTTTGCTAGTTTTTGCTGTGGGGAGGGCTTACTCCCTCTAATTCCAACTTAGCTTCCCTGTGAGCAGAGCAGTTTCTCACAGTTGAAGAGATGGAGAAAAATGGTGCCCCTTATCAAAGTAATGTGGTGTAAGCTATCAGAGAGATTTTGAGCTTTGAAGAAATTGTATACCACACCCACAAGTGAAATCAGAGCTGAGCTGATGTCATAAGCCAGGTGGCACAAAAACATATTGTACCCAACATACTGTAGACTCTACACCTTTTAGAGAAGTGACAGTGTCTCTCAGTGTGCTTGATGGGAAGAAGATCTTTACAAATGAAATATGGCTTTGTCTGATGTCTTTGAAAACAGATCATGACCAATTTGTTGGAGACATCAAAAGAAGTAAGGATTTGCTCTTGGAAGCAGATTAAAGGGTCTTTCTTTGGATAAGTTGTAACTTACTTGTGTATTTGAAGTAAGGGCTGCCTTTCACATCTCCAGCGTTTTAAAAAATTTTACATGGAAAGCCAGAAAAGTGAACACACTGTAGCTGACATAAAATGTGAGATTAAATGGACAATGGTGAGCTTAAACTGGGTAGAGTTTCTACCTGCATTCCCCCTTTATTGTATTCGTTATTCAGAAATATAAAATTTGTTGTGTTTTGATTTTGGGTCATACTAATATGTTATGAAATTTTGGTTGTGTATTGTTAAAAATAGACATTTTAGGTGTATTAGCTCCTCACTACCTTGTTTTTTTAATATACATGATGAAGAATTTCGAACAATTTGAACTAAGATAGAGCACAGCACACCTCTCCCAGTCAAATTCCAATTAATACCATTACTGTGATTTCAAAAACTCAGTAGATGTGTGATAAATTTTATGAAAGCACAAAGCTGATTGGAGAAGTACTGTTTTAGGAGGGAAAGTCACATTTTTGGACAATGTAAATTTAATGCATTTTTTGAAACTTTAAAAGAGGTCTTCCATTTGATGTACTCTAACCCTAGCAATTAGATATTATACAAAAAATAAAACTCAAGGGGAAACAGAACTATAAAATCAAATAAACACAAACCAAAAAGCAAGAATGATACTTATATAAATGTGTTTTGATTTTTAACTCAGAAGCTGGAGAAAGAAAGGAACAGATATAGATCTTGGTGGCCAGGATAAACAGAAAGCAAAGGAAAATTGAAATAATAACATATCTAAATATTCTAAATGGTTAGAGTAGGAAAGAGGGCAATTTTCACTATTACAAAAACATGCAAGTTGACTAGGGTCCCAATTAAACCTATAGCAAAGAAAAGGATTGTTCATGGATCTCTGAGGAACCTTGGATTCAATAAATTATTGAGACACCCTCATACAATATATAGGAAACAAAAGATAACTCACCCTCTGATGTTTGAGAAATCTATACTGGGTGGTCACACAATAGACAAGAGTGGGAAAAGATTGCCTGTTATATCACATAAAATACTTTAAACGGGGTTAGATGAGATTTGAGATGTCATAGTTATTGCAGCAGGAAGGAGGGAAAACATGACATATTCCCTAAGGGAACATGTCTGAGAAATTTATTGAGTTAGGCCTCTAAGGATAGTTATAGATAAGAAGAGAAAAACAAGAGGGGAGACAGGCAAGACAACAGCAAATATAATCCTAGCATGTGTTTGATTTTGGTCTCATAGAATGGAACCAACTATGTGTAATGATTGTACTCAGGTAGGTGAAGATGGACAGGGTCTGTTTCAACAATAGATTTTTTTTCAGACCCAGAAATTATTGTCTTCTTATCTCACTCTGTGAGGAATCCTACTTGAAAGAGGAAGATATTCAGAGAGCAAAAAGTCCGAATTCAAAATAAAGTGAAATAAATGGTAGAAACATGTAATTAAGAAAGCTAGGTTGGTTGTACAAACATTCTATTTGAAGAGAGTAGGGGAATAATGAGAGCACATGAAAGAAGTGTGTTTATCTTTTTTGAATCACTGGGGTTGTAAAATTTGATGAAAATTTTTTTATTCCTTATCTTTCACTTTTTTTTGCATTTGTGAACACATTCTAAACAACAATAATTAATAATAGTTATAGCCAACCTCATTAATCTCTTTTTCTTAATATTGGTATCATACATCTCCACCTTTTGAACCTTAAATATCATTTTGGCTATTAGTATGAGATATGTAGTCTTCACTCAGTTACATAAGTTTATGCTGTAGTATTTTAAGTGAATTTCTTTATTAAGTGAGGGTAATGGATTTTATTGAAAGTCTTTTTTGCATCTGTCAAAATTATGCTTCATTGATATCTTCTAATATATTGATATTTATACCAAAATTAATTATCTTTTGCTTCTTGAGCTAAATAAATAATATTTAAATATGCTCAATGCTTTCTTTAAGGGATTTTACACACTTACATTTTATTTAGGAATTTAGCACATACATTCACATATGAGATTTAGAAACCAGTGTTTTAAAATGGAATGCCATAGAATTATTGTTCTTAAAGGTACTTGTCAAAAACAAGTTTATGATGTTAAATAGACATTGCAAATCTTTATTTATCAAATATCTCTCAGAATTTACTGTATACTCACATATTAAATCCTTCAAGACTCTTCCATCAAATCCACGATCAAATAATTCACTTATTTTGTTTGTTTTTTAATATTTTCCTGATATTTATCTAGCTTATTATTTTAACACATCTTTTCTCTAAGATATTTTGTGGTAGGCAGAATTTTGGCCCCCATGACTTTTGTCCCCTAGTGTCATACCTGTGAATACATTACATTACATGGCAAAAGTTGCTTTGTAAATATAATTAAATTTACCAGTTAGTTGACTTTAATATGGGGAAATTATCCTGGATTATTCTGATAGGTCCAATGTATTCAAGGGAGCTCTTAGAAACAGAGCTTTCCCTTGTCTCTGAGGAGAGAGGAAGTTAAAATAATGGAGAAAAGTAGAAGCCAGAGAGATGCAATGCACCCCAGTTGGTTATGACAATGGAAAGAGCTACAAATGAAGGAATGCAGGGGGTCTCAAGAAACTGAGAGTGACCTTTGGTCAATTGTTAGTTCTCTGGCCAAAGAAAGTAGGACCTCAATCCTATGATTACGTGGAATTGAATGCTACTAAAAACCCGGAAACACTGTATGTGGATTCTCTCTTAAAGCCTCCTGGTATATGTATAACTGATTCACTTTGTTATAAAGCAGAAATTAACACACCATTGTAAAGGAATTATACTCCAATAAAGATGTAAAAAAAAAAATAAGGAATCCAGACTGGCCTGCATTTTGATTCCAACCTGGTGAGACCCTAAGCAGAGTATCCAGTTGAGTCCTTCTAGACTTCCAACAGTTGTAACTGTGAAATAATAAATGGGTGTTGTTTTAAATTGTTACATTTGTGGTAATTTATTAGGACAGTAATAGAAATCATACTGTATGTAATATAGTTTATATAATAGCAAAGTGAATTTTAATAATAATAAAATAATAGAGAAGTGAATTTTAAATTAAATAAGGATAGTACAGTAAACTTAAACTGTAGAATGACTCCAAAGTCATTACAGGATGAATTGATTTTTTTGTGAAAAGTGGTCATAACATTGTTATTGAGAGATTTACAAAATATGAAATTAGCCCAGAATCAAAGGAGAAAATCTGGCAGCTGACAGGGAGGAAATCTGGCAACTGCCAGGGACGAAATCTGGCAGCTGCCAGGGAGGCTGCTCAAAGTAGAGGAGAGAGAGAAAGAGAAAGAGATAGAGAAAGATGGAGACAGAGACACACAATTAGAGAGAGACAGAGACACGTAGAAAACAGAGAAAGGAAGAGATACTCATTTTGATTTTTCTCCTCCTCTATAATTTGGAAGTCACTGGCTGAGTTCAGATGCAAGCCTGCTGACAGAACAGCCTGGGAATGACAGCCAGTAGGAATCAGTCAGTTTGTGATACCAAGCAGACCAAGCAAAGGCAAGAAATGGATTTTAGAGTAAACAGGCCAAGCTTGGAACAAATGACAAATCAGCTTTTAGCCAATTGCTTTCAGGAAATCAGTTAATTCATATTTTAAACAAAATATTGCCTATAAAATAATGATATAGAGGTATCTTTCCTGATCAATAATACATACACAATATGATTCATATATACAATTTTATAGTTTTTGAAGCTTTAATGTATGATCATTTAAATTGTTAAAATTATATATTATCATAGAATTTTAGAGACAGTGTTTTAAATATCATCCAATTCCCCATTTAATGGATGAGACATCTGAAACCAGCACAGTGTAAGTGACTTACCAGATCCTCATCTTTTACTTGAAGTCATTCATTGTGTCTATGACACTGCTATTTCCTTTTAAAAGTTCTGAGAAAATATGTGTCTACTTTATGTAAAAGATACAAAATTCTTTACATATGAGATTATAACAATCTCCATCCAAAATGTTCATGCAATTGCAACTTAAGAGAATCATAAATATGATCTAAAATCTACATGATATATATATAACATGTGTCAAAGAAGTATCTACAAATAACAGTTATGTGTTTAAAGGGTTTGCATTTGATGGCTTTGCTAACCTGTTCTCCTGACAATAATCTGTGTGCAGAAATATTAACTATCATTTTTTTCTATTGATAATGTTTTCTATAGCAGTTTAGAAAGGATAAAATCATTCAGTTTGTAACATTCAGGTCACTTACTTGCAAGCAATAGAAACGCTATCTGATTTAAAGAGTAAAAGCTGTTTAATGAAAGAGTATTGGATAGCTTAAACAATTTTAAGAAAGCCTGAAGAACAAATTTTGGAAAATAAGAATCTCAACAAGGAGGTTATGATCCAGAGTTACAGCCAAATTAGGATGAACATTAGGGTAGCGAGAACACTGCTGACTGAAGCTGCAGCTAAGTCCTGAAATCTATAGCTTGCACTGGGACTCTTGGCTATGAATTGCCAGCTTGCCAGCAGTGCTGGGCCAAAAAAAGAAAAAGAAAAAAAAAAGAAAAGAAAAGAAAGAAAGCATATTGCTACTGCTACATCCAAAATGGAATCACTGATAGCTCTGCTTATTTGCATCACTGGATCACAACTCTAAGCAGACAGCTGGTGTCTTTGGTTGGCTAAGCCTAGTTTAGCAACTACTGGGTTTGGATTGCTCACATCAACCCTAAACTACCTTCTGGTATGACCTTCTGAACTGTAGAGACTTGAAAAACAAATCCTGCCTTTCTGATCTCTCCTTTGCAGAAAGGGTAATTTAATTTACCCTTTCTGCAAAAAGGGTTTAATTCCGACAATTAATCCAATTCTGCGAGACTTCTGACTCAGAGCTGAGTGGCTTGAGGATGTGAAGCATCCTCATTGATGGTACAGATCTTGTAGTGGTGGTGTGATTCTGGAAGGTAGCCGCTTCACTAAGCAGTGTCCTGAAGTGGTGAGAGGCAGAAGCTCTCTTCTCTCTTCATCTTTATGGTGTGATTTTGTGAGTCATCTATAGAAGCTCCACTTAGAGACTCCTTTTTCAATGCTTCTAATAATGCTATGAGTCATATATGCCTCAGAACATTTCCTCATGCTTAAAACTGCTACATTTAGTTTTGTTGCCTATAAACCAAGAATGCCTATAACATAACTAGAACCTGGAAGTGGTTCCCTGTAACAGACTTCAAGAAACATACTTTAAAATATGTTATTTTTCCTGGGTTGTTTGAAGGCTGTGAAAATCCATGAACCCTAGAAAAAGGGACCCTGGAAGTCTAGGACATTCAGCGAAACAACAGTTAAATTAACTCCTGTGGTTTCCTGCATAAACTATATTGAAGACAAGCTTTTCTAGGTGAAGTGGTCAGTGCAATGGAGCAGAGGAATATAAGAACTGTGGAGTGGGCTGCTCGCTTACAGCTATGATAGAGAATTTAAAGTAAAGATGTTAGACTCAAAGTGTTAATTTTGGGCTCAATTCAAAGTCGGAAAACCACAGACATCTAATTATGTCCTAAAATATCCTCTTATTCTTGTTGTTACAGAACTTCCATACCTGAAATTCAGATACAGCTCGAGTTCATGTGATGTGTTGAAGTGGAATTTGTGGTGGTTTAATACTGTGTCAACTTTTCTACGATGAAACTAAAATTTCCAGAATACCCTTTATTGCCTACTTCTAGATTAGAGTTGATCAAAACAGAAATTTGAAAGAGATTTTGAAAGCAGAAGTGAGTAAAAGTAGCTATTACTCCCTGAATGCCATCATAGATAGGGGTAATGAGAGACAGATGTAGAGAGGCTACCGGATTCCAGCTGGTATTTGTCCTCTCCTTGAAGACAGACAGATGCATAAATTCCAGTAGATTGGCATTTGTCCTCACTCTAAAACACTCTAGGTCTAATTATCCTCCTTTACTGCTGTCCCTGCTGATCAATAGTAACTCCACTGTAAGACTCAGGGCACTAGGCTTCCACACACAAGTCCATTATTTCTCCTCCAGAGTCCCTCTCTGACATACCTGGCAACAGGAGGACTGGTGAGTAAATACTCCTTCATCCTTTATCTTCCCTTGTGGACCTTTACTTCCCCAGCTTCTTCCACATTAGTACAAGATATTGTTCCTACAAAAACTCCTTACTCTATCATATTCATACTGATTTTGCTTCCTTGACTGAACCTTCACTGATGTATCTTGAAAGCAAATGTCAACTTTCCTTAGGTCTCATCACAACAAACTCTCATTACCAATCCATATTCTAGTATTACCCCATGAACCATATAAAGTCAATGTCAGATGGGAATTTTTGAATGTCAAAACAACTTCAAATTTCCCACTTATATTGGCAAAAACGTCTAGGGAATATGTGTAAGAGTAGACTCCATGCATATTGCAGAAAACAGAGAGGAACAGAATTTAAGACCAGATTGGATTTATCAATATGGATGCTCTTAAAGATGAATTTCAATGTATTGTGCTAACTTGATTAATGGGGAATGGTTCAAATTGTTTACTTGGTTGGTTGATTAAATCATAAACTCAGCCTTGGTCTATATTGAACTAAGGTAGATTGAAAGCCAATTCATTAAACTATTCATTAACTATGTCCATTACAGAGGTCAAAAGAATCTCCCTTAATAGTGATGTTGATTAATATTTTGGAAGTTTCAGTAACCTTGAAAAGCACTTTATTAACTCTCAGAGCCATAGGAACCTAAGGACACATGATGATTAAGTATAATGGGATATCTTTGATGGGGTCCTGGAACAGGAGAAAACACATTACGCAAAACTAAGAAAATCTGAATAAAGTGTGGACTTTGGTTAATAATAATGTATCAATATTTGTTCACTGACTGTGAAAATGTACAATTATAAAGTACAATAATAATAACAGCAGAAACTGTGTGGAGTATTTGAGGACTCTGTTGTCCCCAATTTTCCTGTAAATCTAAAACTGTCTAAACTAAAAAGTTTATTTAACAAAAGAGGTACTATAGTTAATTTTCTCTGAAGTCCTGAGGTAAATATGGGAGATACTGTTATTAAAAGGGACTCCAATTTTAGTGAGAATAAGATCTGGCTGCACAGGCAAAGTTTTAGTCCCTTAGTACCAGGAGTAATGGGCATTGTCATAGACAGCAGGGCTAATGCAATAATGAGAATGCTTAGCGTGGAGGAATCTTTGAAGATGACAAATTGCTCATTGTGTCCCCAATTTTGTGGACAACCTTCAAATGTTCAAAAAACAAACAATAGCACAAATAAAAACCTGTAGTTCTTGCTAAAGAAAAATAATATTTGAGCAGTTTGATTGCTTTAGTACCTTATCAACATTCCCACATTTGAATCAGTTAATAAACACAGAGCTCCTTGAATGAAGCCCTTTGATCTTCTTGTAGAAACACCCTGAAATATCACCAAAATCTTACTGCTTTTCTTCAGAGGATATACGACCATTAACCCAAGTTTCTTTCCATGTCAACAAGTAATTGTCAACAATTCCAGAGACTATTGGACGCTGACTTTAGAAAATGTTATTCCCTGGATCGCATAGTGGGGAGTTGCAGGGTTTAGGTGGTAAATGGAATTTGGCCTGTTTCTGTCCACAGTGGCATGGTGATTCCATGAACCCATTATGTGTTGGTCACAGACATTTAGGCATTGCATGCAATCAAACATGTGGACCATCTTTGCCACAACTATTCCCGTTACCATCAAAACTGCTTGGCCACTCTGCCAGCAGCAGAAACCAATATGAGTACCAAAATGACATCATATTCAGGGTGGAGGGAAAAGGTAGGGGCCAGCTGGCTGCTTGACTATATTTTGATTGTATTTAATGTCTTCTATCATGGAGGAAACAATAATTTGTTCACTTTAGAGTGGATATTTATTTTGGGTATGGATTTGCCTTTCTTTACTTGCCATGCTTCACATGCAATACTAACCACAGAATTATTTTTTTAAAAAAAGAAAGAAAACAAACAAAAAAACTCCTTCTAAGCTATGTCATTTCTTACAGCATTGTTTTTGAGCAAGTAAGTCATTTAATAGCAGAAGATATACCCCATTATTGATAAAGAGTTGATCACAAAGAAAGATATAATAACTTATATAGGACTCAGTTATGGTAACAGCTAGGAGACAAAAATGTATTATCTTAGATTTCTATTTTATAGCAGGAGATATATATTCTGAATCAGTAAACAGAACATGATGCTGTTTCTTTTGTAGTCAGAGGAATCTATAGGTGGAGAGATGCCTCTGATCATTGTGTCTAATTACCTATTTCTCACCTTTTTGATTCCTGAACTTGAAACAAGAGAGAGTAGAAAGAGGCACCTTGAGCTGGAATTTGAGACTGGCATTTGATAATATTTTGTTGACTGAATTCTGGACCAATAGACTGAAAATTAAGTGTTGATTGGGGTGATTAAAGACTATCAAGAGAAAATAAGGTTGCTGCTGCACAATGGGAAGAGGGAAAAGAATACATGCCACCTAGAGAACTCTCTAAGGGTGTTTCCCACTATTTCAATAGTTTCATTGTAAACTGTAATAAAAGGTCTGAGTAAACTGATACAGGTAGGAACAAGAGCTGTGAACCACACTTCAGGAAAGATTTGGGTTACTTTCTAGAGAAGATGCAAGCTTAAAAACATTGTCAGTACAAAAAATTTTGGGGGTGATAATATCTTCATTATTGTGTTGTCTTAATTATGTGTATACATATATACATACAAACGTGTGTAAATTTTAAAAGTGAATGATAATAACATGTACAGTTGATTGTATGTCATTTATTAATAAACCTATTTAAAAAAGAAATAGATAACTTCATAGTCCTGTAGCTTATAAAGAAATTGGATTATTTAAAGACATTCTTACAAATAAAATTCCATATCCAGATGGCTTCACTGATAAATTTTACCAAACTTTAAAAAAATAAATAATAGAATTCAGAGTTATATTGACATTTGAAAAACAGTGTGATTTATCACATTAACAGACTAAAGAAGAAAAATATGTTTACTTATATAGATGCAGGAAAAACATTTGACAAAATCTCATATCTATTTCTAATGAAATTTCCCAGCAAATAGGACTATCCCTCAACCTGAAAAAGAGCATTTACAAAAAAATCATAATTATCACCCTTCTTAATAGTGAAAGAGCTAATATTTCTCACTAAACTCAGGGACAGGACTAGGATGCTAGATCTCTCCACTTCTATTCATCATTGCACTGGAGACACAACCAGGGCAATTAAGGTAAAAAAAAATCATTCGGGTTCAAAAGAAATAATTCAACTCTCTTTGTTTGCACTGTTTTTGTTCTCAGGTGATCTGATGGTTGGAGAAAATACTATGGAATCTACAAAATATCTACTTGAGATATTAACTGAGTATAGCAAGTTTGCAGAATAAGACCTATAGATAAAAAATCAATTGTGTGTGCGTGTGTGTATGTATATATATATATATATATATATATATATATATATATATATATGAAATTATTTAATATTAAAAATTTTAAAAACCACCATTTAAAATGCAAATATATTCTTTTATTTGTTCTACCCTACAATCCACATATATTCAAATTAGAAAAATAACAAATAACTTAATAAATTTTAAATGACAGAAGACAGAAGGTTTTACACTGTCAGAGAAATAGATAGAATATAAGAAAGGAGAGAAGACTTGAATGAACTGTGTGATGATGAATTAGAGTCAGTCATATCTGTACAAATTCATATTGACTTTAGTATACATGCATATGGATAAATAGAGAAATAAATATTGAGTTGTATGTATAGGTGGGTTAGTATATATACATATAGATTCCCTAGGTGCATCTGCTGAAAGAACCTAGAGATAGCAGCCTCCTGATGGTCGCAAACATGCCAGCACCTAGATCTTTGGTTTTTATACAGTCAGTTCTCTAATAAAAGGAAATGGGTCCACTTAGAGAAATGTATAATTTAAGGGCTGAGGCAGAGAAATTACAAAATGAGCCTAGAGCATCTTGTAATACCAGAAAGCAAGAGAAAATAAATAAATAAATAAAAATAAGGCACGGGTCATGTCACAAGGACATAGGAGCCAACTATAGTGAGTTCCTAATGGCCAAATTTGTAACAAAATTAATGGCAATAGCATTAGATTATAATCCAAGGAATAAAATGAATATCTGCAAGTATCTGATAAAAATAGGTGACATACTGGTAAAATATATAGTATATATTGATATATACTATATATACTATAAATATATACTGATAAAAATAGGTGATAATCTAATGGGTGAATAAACAGTGAAGAGGCATAGAAGAAGCCATTAATTTGACTTACACAACATAGAGCCAAGCATTTATGTATATTAAACACATACACCCTACAATCATGAATGTTTATATTTGGGTGTTTTAGATATATGTGTGTGTGTGTATATATGTGTGTATATATATGTATATATATATATGTATATGTATGCATACATATATATGCATATATCTGTTATATATATGCATATGCATTATATATCTTAAGCAGTCATATACACAATGTATATACACTATATATATAGTTTATATATATATATATAAATTCACAGTAAAATGGATGTTTATTATTGCTCTTAATATTCCTTATTATTTTATAAGATTATAGTTGCTTTATAATTTTGAGTTAGTTTCTGCTGTACAACAAAGTGAATCAGCTATATGTGTACCTATATCCCCTCCCTCTGGGGCCTCCCTTCCACCCTCTCCATCCCTCCCCTGTAGGTTGTCACAAAGCACATAGTTGATCTCCCTGTGCTATAAGTCAGCTTCCACTAGTTATATTTTTTACACATGATAGTGTATATATGTCAATGCTACTCTCTCAATTCGACCCACACTCCCCTTCATCTCCCTTGTGCACAAGTCCTTTCTCTACATCTGCATCTCTATTCCTGCCCTGCCACTAGGTTCATCAGTACCATTTTTCCAGATTCCACATATATGTGTTAATATACGGTATTTGTTATTCTTTCCTGACTTACTCCACTCTGTATGACAGACTCTAGGTCCACCAACATCACTATAAATGACTCAATTTCATTTCTTTTTATGCCTGAGTAAAATTCCATTGTATATAAGTACCACATCATCTTTAACCCTTCATCTGTCTTTGGACATTTAGGTTACTTCCATGTCCTGGCTACTGGAAATAGTGCTGCAAAGAACATTCATTGGGGTATATGTATTTTTTTTGTGTGTGTGTGTGGTACGTGGGCCTCTCACTGTTGAGGCATCTCCCATTGCAGAGCACAGGCTCCAGACATGCAGGCTCAGAAGCCATGGCTCACGGACTCAGCCACTCTGCAGCATGTGAGATCTTCCCAGACCAGGGCTTGAACCCATGTCCCCTGCATCGGCAGGCAGACTCTCAACCACTGCACCACCAGGAAAGCCCATAATCTTTCTGCAGCATGTGTGATCTTCCCAGACCAGGGCTTGAACCCATGTCCCCTGCATCAGCAGGCAGACTCTCAGCCACTGCACCACCAGGGAAGCCCATAATCTTTCTGCATTATGGTTTTCTCAGGGTATATGTCCAGTAGTGGGATTTCTGGGTCATATGGTAGTTCTATTTTTAGTTTTTTAAGAAACCTCCAGACAGTTCTCCATAGTGGCTGTATACATTTACATTCCCACCAACATTGCAAGAGGGTTCACTTTTAACCACACCCTCTATTTACTGTTTGTAGATTTTGTGATGATGGCCATTCTGACCAGTGTGAGGTGATATCTCATTGTACTTTTTTTTGTGTGTGTGGTATGCGGGCCTCTCACTGTTGTGGCCTCTCCCGTTGCGGAACACAGGCTCAGTGGCCATGGATCACGGGCTCAGACGCTCCGTGGCACATGGGATCTTCCCAGACCGGGGCATGAACCCGTGTCCCCTGCATCGGCAGGAGGACTCTCAACCACTGCGCCAACAGGGAAGCCCTGTTGGAAGATTTTTAATCACAGTTTCACTTTCAGTGCTTGTGATTGGTCAGTTCATTTTTCTTTTTCTCCTGGTTCAGTCTTGGAAGGTTGTATTTTTCTAAGAATTTTTCCATTTCTTCCAGGTTGTCCATTTTATTGGCATATAGTTGCTTGTAGTAGTCTCTTCTGATCCTTTGTATTTCTGCAGCATCAGTTGTTATTTCTCCTTTTTCATTCCTAATTGTATTGATTTGAGTCATCTCCCTTTTTTTCCTGATAGTCTGGCTAATGGTTCATCAATTTTGTTTATCTTTCAAAGAACCAGCTTTTTATTTTATTGATCTTTGCTATTGTTTCCTTCATTAATTTTTCATTTATTTCTGCTCTGATTTTATGATTTCCTCCCTTCTACTAACTTTAGTTTTTTTTTCTTCTTTCTCTAATTGCTTTAGGTATAAGGTTACATTGTTTATTTGAGATTTTTCTTGTTTCTTGAGGTAGTATTGTATTGCTATAAGCTCCCTCTTAGAATGGTTTAGCTGCATCCCATAGGTTTCTGGTTGTCGTGTTTTCATTGTTAATTGTCTGTAGGTATTTTTTGATTTCCTGTTTAATTTGTTCAGTTACCTCTTGGTTATTTAGTAGCATATTGTTTAGCCTCCATGTGATTGTGGTTTTTACAGTTTTTTTTTAACCTGGAATTGATATCTAATCTTGTAATGTTGTGGTCAGAAAAGATGCTTGTTACATTTTCAATTTTCTTAAATTTACAGAGGCTTGAATTGTGACCCAAGATGTGATCTATCCTGAAGAATGTCCCATGTGCACTGGAGAAGAAAGCATATTCTGTTGTTTTTGAATGGAATGTCTTGTAAATATAATTAAGTCCATCTGCTCTAAACTGTTATTTAAGACTTGTGTTTCCTTTTTATTTTTCTATCTGGATGATCTGTCCATTAGTGTAAGTGGGGTGTTAAATTCCCCCACTATTATTGTGTCACTGTTGATTTCCACTTTTATGGCTGTTAGCATTTGCCTTATGTATTGAGGTGCTCCTATCCTGGGTGCATAAATATTTACAATTGTTTTATCTAGTTCTTGGATTGTTCCCTTGATCATTATGTAGTGTCCTTCCTTGTCTCTAGTAACAATCTTTATTTTAAAGTCTATTTTGTCTTATATGAGAATTGCTACTCCAGCTTTCTTTTGATTTCCATTTGCATGGAATAACTTTTTCCATCCTCTCACTTTCAGTCTGTATGTATCCCTAGGTCTGAAGTGGGTCTCCTGTAGACAGCACATATATGGGTCTTGTTTTTGTATCCATTCAGCCAGTCGGTGTCTTTTGGTTGAAGCATTTAATCCATAAGGTGATTATTGATAGGTACTTTCCTATTACCATTTTCTTAATTATTTTGGGTTTGTTACTGTAGGTCTTTTCCTTCTCTTGTGTTTCCTGCCTAGAGAAGTTCCTTTAGCATTTGTTATAAAGATGATTTGGTGGTGTTGAATTTTCTTAGCTTTTGTTTGTTTGAAAGCTTTTGCTTTCTACGTTGAATCTGAATAAGATCTTTGCTGGGTATATTAATCTTGGTTGTAGGTCTTTCCCTTTCATCACTTTAAATATATCCTGCCACTCCCTTCGGGCCTGAAGAATTTCTGATGAAAGAACAGCTGTTAACCTAATGGGGACTCCCTTGTATGTTATTTGTTGCTTTTCCCTTTAATATTTTTTTCTTTGTGCTTAGTTTTTGTTAGTTTGATTAATATTTGTCTTGTATGTTTCTCCTTGGGTTTATCTGTTATGAGACTCTCTTGCACTTCCTGGACTTGATTGACTATTTCCTTTCCCATGTTAGCAAAGTTTTTGACTATAATCTCTTCAAATGTTTTCTCAGACCCTTTCTTTTTCTCTTTTTCTTCTGTGACTACTACAATTAAAATTTTGGTGTGCTTAATGTCCCAGAGGTCTCTGAGAATGTCCTAATTTATTTTCATTCTTTTTTCTTTATTCTGCTCTGCTGCAGTTATTTCCATCATTCTATCTTCCAGCTCACTTATCTGTTCTTTGCCTCATTTATTCTGCTATTGATTCACTCTAGTGTATTTTTAATTTGGGTTTTTTGTTGTTCACCACTGATTGTCTGTTCTTTAGTTCTTCTAATTCCCCATTAAACATTTCTTGTATCTTCTCTATCTGTGCCTCCATTCTATTATTGAAATTTTGAATCACCTTTACTATCATTACTTTAAATTATTTTTCTGGTAGTTTGCCTATTTTCTCTTTATTTATTCAGTCTTGAGGTTTTTATCTTGCTCCTTTGTCTTCAGGATATTTCTCTGTTGTCTCATTTTGTCTAGTTTACTGTGTTTTAGGTCTCCTTTCCCCATGCTGCAGGGTCATAGCTCCTCTTGCTTCTGTTCTCTGCCCCCAGTGTTGATGTTGGTCCAGTAGCTTCTGTAGGTTTCCTGATTGGAGGGACTGGTGCTTGTTTTCTGGTGGGTGGAGCTGAGTCTTTTCTCTCTGATGGGCAGGACCATGTCAGGTGGTGTGTTTTGGGGTGTCTGTAAGCTTTGTATGAGTTTCGGTAGCCTCTCTGTTGATGGGTGGGTTGTGTTCTTGTCTTGCTTTGTGTTTAGTGTGATGTGTCCAGAGTTGGAAGCTGCAGGCAGTTGGGTAGAGCTGGGCCTTGTATTCAGATAGAGGCCCACTTGATAGCTCTCACCAAATAATATTCCTTGGGGATGGGAATTCTCTGGTGGTCTAGAGTCCTGGATTTGGCACTCTATCCCCAGAGGCTCATGCCTGACTTCCGGTAGGGGAACAAAGACCCTAGAGTTGCTCATTACAGCAATAAAGGGATTGAAAAAATAAAGATAAACAAATCCTAGACAAATGGTAAAAGCAAAATCACACAAACAAAAACAGAAAGAAGGAAACACATGCACACACAAAAGAAGTAAAAACAGAATCAAATAAAACAAAAAGCAAAAGAACAACCAGAAAAGAAAAAGAACCCAAAAATGTAATCAAACAGTTAAAAACAAAACTAACAAAAACACAAAGTCAAAAAGCAAAACCAGAGCAGATTGCCAGCTGAAGAATAAAGCAAAGAAACAAAACAAACTGACATAAATGATTTTTTTTAAAAGGGGAAAAAACATAGAACAACAGAAAAGCAAAGTGGAAATAGAAACATATTTAAAAAAATACATTAAAGAAAAAGTTGTAAGAAAAAAAAAGGGGGGAGAACACAGGACAACCAAAAAACAAAGTAAAAATAGAAATATATTTTAAAAATAAAAATGAAAAATGAAAGGTAAAAAGTATGTTAAAAAACAAGGCTTATTTAGCCAAAAGGTGAAATAAGGATAATAACAACAAAACAGTTACAACAAGAACAACAACAAAAATAAAAATTGAAAAAAAAAAAGAACCAACAACAGGATGAATCAAAACATACAAAAAATAGTAGAATAGTAGTAATAATAATGTTATCCTGGTGTGTCAGCTGTCAGTGTCCTTCCTCCCACTGTGAGCCACAGCCCACCTCCACCTCCCCAAGAGGCCCTCCACTGCCTCTGGGTTGGTCTCTGAACTTGTTGTGGGCTCTGTGGGGACCACTCAGTCTCTGAACTGGCCCAACTGCCATGTGTGCTTGCTCCCAAAGTCCACAGCTGCCAGAGCTAGACCGTTTTCATTTCTGGGAACTCTGTCTACTCAAATATTCCATAGACACAGGGTCTACCTATCTGATTGCAGGGATTGAATCTGCAGCTTGTGCCACTGATGGAAAGATTTTCAATCCTCTTCCTTTATCTCCCCACTCCTGGGGTTCAGCTTTGGTTTTATCCCCACCTCTGAGTGTGGGCTATCCACAGGATTCTTCTCCTGGGGCTGCCTTGGAGCACTTGCGTATGCCCCTGTGAAGACAGGGTGCAGATGTGGTATGTATAATTGGAGCCCCAGCAGTGCCAATTGTGCAGAGAAGCTGGCGGCCACAGGAGCAAAAGATATGGCCTTAGTGAAGGCCTATTTTTTTTTTTTTTTGCACCTGGCAGCAGACACACAAGGACCAAGTGTTGCCAGTCTTTTTCTAGCCCTGTGCAGCAGGTGCACCACTATTTCTTTTTCTTTTTTATTACTTTTTTAACTTCTTTATTGGAGTATAATTTCTTTAAAATGGTGTGTTAGTTTCTGCTTTATAAAAAAGTGAATCAGCCATACATATACATGTATCCCCATATTTCCTCCCTCTTGCATCTCCCTCCCATCCTCCCTATCCCACCCCTCTGGGTGGTCACAAAGCACTGAGCTGATCTACTGGTGTTACTTATTATTCCTTAGAATTTGCTGTTAAGAACTAAGGAGGAAGGGGAAGAATAAAATGATACAGTGCCCTTACGAATAAGATGATAATAGTTTGTGATGAATTAAGAAGTATGTATCAAAAATAATGATAACAATAAAAATTAAGATGTAAATGGATATAAGTAAAAAGTAGTCACTGATCACTTAAGTAATTACCCATTATTTTATCAGGTATCTTATCTGATGACTAGTATAATTCTATCTTTAATAAAAGGTAAATTACAATTGTTTCTCCAAAAGTTAAGATCAAAATAAATCTATTCACCCATTTAAAATTTAAAATCCAGGAAATTAAGAGGGTAAGAAGAAACAGAAAATGTTTCATTAAGTGCCCATTTTGTACAAGACTCCTAATATATATATTATATAGTTGAATTCCCACATTACAAGGAGGTAGGCAATATACTCTCATTTTATATTAGAGGACATGGAGGCTTGGAAAAGTTGTCTAATTTGGCCTAGTTCACACAACTAGTTTGTGGAAAAGCACACACAGAAATCCATATCTGTCAGACTTTACAAAATCACCCTTTTTAATGCACTATATTTGCTTCCTTTTCATTGACCCTTGTGAAAACCTTTTTCTTTCTTGAGTAAAAATTGTTTATAAAGTATTAAAAATTATCAAAAGAAAAAATATTGATATATTATAGGAGTAGCCATTTATAATTTTCCAAGTGAGGTTAGAATTTTATGTCCAAGCAATTATGAATCTTCCTTTTCTGTACGCTTGTTCAAGAACAAACCACAATATCTCCAACTGCACAGGTACTGCTAACATTTGACTACATAAGTGTTTGTTACATGCTGGTTTTTAGATAAGAGATATTAAAAACAGTGTGTCCTTAAGAGAGAATTTATGTTACCCCTGTTTTCATATATCAGAAAATAATATACTCATTTTTATTGCTATCAATTTTACTATTTATTCTATGCCATGTTCTATTAAATCCAAATACTATAAATAAGCATAAGTATTTGTGAAATGTTATAAGAACATTTATAACAATGTTTTTATTTTTAATTACCTGGAAATATTTGAATCCACAGTGAAAGGAAACTTTTTGTTTAATGTGTTATTCACATATATTTGTGTTTGTTTTACATGAAAAAATAAAAGACTGAGGCTTTATTTTACTCAGAAAGAAAAAAAACAATATTTTTTCAAAATATTTGACACAAAACTTCCTTTTGTGAGTATTTTTCTTAAAAGTTGCAAATACATCTATTTTGTCTACAATCTTATCTAAAATTTCTACTATCAAGTCATCAAAAAGTCATAAAAATAAGTGTAAAAATAATATAAGTAATCAAGATAGGAGTAAATATTCATTCCTGAGAAGAATATTTAAGGATTAAGTTGATAGTAAGCAAACTGGTTAATTGTGTAGTACTGGAAATAGACATGCTTTCCTGAAATACAAAGTCTATAATAATAGAATCTTTAAAAGTTCAGATAAAGGCTTCAGCAATAAGGAAACAAGGATTTTATAATCTGGTATTTTTATAAAGAAAGACCTCTGAGGTAGGGTTAATTATTTACCTACTTCCCAGTTAATATTCAGTGGAGAAAAATTAAATCCTCACATTTGTAAGTTTATTTTAGTCAGAATCTATGCATCTGTGAATTGTTTGAAGAAAGAGATTCATTTATTCTTGTAATTTATCTATCAGTTTTATAAACTTGTTTTGTAAATTTTACTATGCTAGATCCTGAAAATGCAATGGCAAACTATTCTATTTGCTTTAAAAGACATGGGATTTCCAAGGAATAATAATAACTAAAAAGGCAATTATAATGTATCTGATAGGCAATAATTTTCATCAGAGAACAAGAGAGTCATCTAATTAAGTATTTAAATATCAAGGAATGTTTTCTGTGGTAAAACCTTCTAATCTGTGGACTAAATTAAAGATGATGAATAAAAGTTACAGAGATAAAGGAAGACAGGAGTGGGAAGTGTTGAGGAAGGAGAATGAATGCTCTGTGCCAAGTGAGAAGCTTAGACAGAGTGACAAATGGGAATCATTGGAAGAACCACAAGTAGAACAGCATGGTAAAAATGTCAAAAGCAAGACATATGGGTGGCCATATAGATAAAGAAGTAGGAAACAAATAATAAGTGGGTTTATTATCATTTTTAGGGAAATAAAAATCAGTAAAGGGACTGGTGATGTTTTTGGTGCTAGATCTAACTGGACATGGTGATGGAACAAGAAAAACGGATGCAGGATTTGTTTGGGTAGGGGCTGAAGTCATGTTCTGAAAGGAGGGAATTATTTTGGGGAGAGAAGACATTGATTAGCTCACTTTTTAGCACATTGAATTTGATTGGCTTTTTGTATATCAAGTGAAAATGTCCAAGAGGAACTGGACCTGGAGCACAACAGAGAGTTCTAGGAAGGAGACATAGATTTAGTACATCACCATATATTCGTAATTTATCTCCCAGGTAGTCAGTCACATCTCTCATTGAGTGCGAGCCTAGTGAGAATGGAAGAGGGCCTAGTATTGTCTTCTTTTTCTGTCGATTATATTGAAATATAGTTGATTTACAATATTTTGTTATTTTCGGGTGTACAACAAAGTGATTCAATTATCTAAATTCTTTGTCATATTCTTTTTGATTATGGTTTATCACAGGATATTGAATATAGTTCCCTGTGTTATACAGTAGGACCTACCTTGTTGTTTATCCATTCTATACATAATAGTTTACATCTGCTAATCCCAAACTCCCAGTTCATCCTTCCCCCACTCCCCCTCCCCCTTTGCAACCATAAGTCTGTTCTCTATGTCAGTGAGTCTTGTTCTCTTTTGTAGATAAGTTCATGTGTGTCTTAGTTTAGATTCCACGTATAAGTAATATCATAAGATGCTTGTGTTTCTCTTTCTGACTTACTTCACTTAGTATGATAAACTCTAGGTCCATCCGTACTGCTGCAAATGGCATTATTTCACTCCTTTTTATGGCTGAGCTGTATTCTATTGTATATATATATACCACATCTTCTTTATAGGATTGTCTCGATAATATGTTACCTAGACAGAGAAAGAGAAGTTCAGAAAGGATATTTTGAAGTATCAAATAGGCAAAGGGAAAATGAGTATAGTGACATGGATCCTTATGACGAAAATTCTTGTAAGGAATGAGTAGTTATTAACAGTGTCATAGGTTATGGGGAAGAGTATAAGATGAAAAGTATGCAGTGGATTTAGCCATTAAATTGTTTGCTCATTAAGGTGATAAATCCACTATTAGAGAATCTGAGGGCAGTGGTAAAAAAGAATTATGGTAGTAGCATTCTTAGTACTAAACCCAGAGTAACTAGCTTTAAAACAGCAAATACTGAATATTCATGAAAGAATGCAAAAACATGAACTTGCTTACCAAATTTTAGAATATAAGACCTATAGTTAAACTATCACATTTTAAGAAAGTATTCCTTAAAAGAAATTTAAGGAAGTGGTAACGAGCATTTATACAGTAAGTAATGAATCCATGTCCTATTTTCCAAACCAGTTAAACAGGCCAAAAACAGGAATAGATTTTATAAAGTACTTAAATGTTCTTCTGAGTTAGAGATAAAAATTTACATAAGCTAAGCAGAGAAGCTTAGGAAGCTATATCTTCTTCGTTACTGAAGATAACGATTAAAATTTTTATTGTAAGAAACAGTTTTCTATTTCTGGATCAATATGGAATAGCTTACTCATACTAACTACATCAAGGAAAGATGAGTGTTATCATCATGCAGTTAGAAATCTTATAGGAAAAGTTTTTGAAAAACAATCTGATAGGGTCTCCCAGGTGGCATAGTGGTTAAGAATCTGACTGCCAATGCAGGGGACACGGGTTTGAGCCCTGGTCTGGGAAGATCCCACATGCCATGGAGCAACTAAGCTCATGAGCCACAACTACTGAGCCTGCATGCCACAACTACTGAAGCCCACACACCTAGAGCCCATGCTCCACAACAAGAGAAGCCACCACAATAAGAAGCCCATGTACCACAACGAGGAGTAGGCCCCGCTCACCACAACTAGAAAAAGCCCTCTCACAGCAACAAAGACCCTATGCAGCCAAAAATAAATAAATTAAATAAATAAAATTTAAAAAAAGAAGAAATAATTTGACAAGCTTATTAAGTAGAGTGAAGTAGGTGTACTGATTAAGATCATAGTTTGGGTTGTTGAATTAGCATATTTTAGTTGTAATATCCAGAAATTATTAACTATATTATAGTTAACAATTTATTTAATTTCTCCAAATATAAACCTCAGTGTCCAGATTAGTAAAATTTAGCCAATAACAGTACCTATCTCATGGGGTTATGATGAAGGATGACATAAAATTATCCATGTTAAAATATATAAAAATCTGTGCCTAGTGTATGCTCGATACTGAAAAAATATTTTTCCTATTATTGTTGTTATTGGTTTTATTATAATGAATCATCATAAAATCATATCAAATATCTTGTCTTCTGTTCAATACCTAAGGGATGGTATCATACTTGAGTTAAATAAACTCACTTATTTGTAGTTTATTATAATTATTATCATTTAGAAATTTTAAAAGATTACAGTAGAATGATCATATATGTAACTCCCACTGCCTCTGGGTCTCCCCAACACGAAGGAGCAAATATAAAATGAGAAATTTTACAATTTATCTATTGCAGCCCTGGGCCTCTGCTCAAGTATGAAACAGTGGGAGATTAAGAGTTCCATTTCCTACAGTGCAGTTGCTTTAAGCAGAAAACTTTATTTTTCAGGGGTAGCTTCCTTGAGTATGTTTATTAGAGTAAGAGTCTTCAGTTATTCCTCAGATTATTTTTACAGTCATACATACTGATTTCATTTTGCTAACAGCATGGAACTTCAGGTATTTTGAGTCCCCTGGTGATTTAAAGACTGTGGGCAGAAGAAATTTCCCCCAATCAATTCATCTATTTTCCATTATTTTTAATATGCTTAATGTAAAACTGGTACAAATTTCAATAATATTGAATTATCAGAAAATAAGAAGAAAATCTGTACTCATGTTGTTATGGTAAAGACATATAAACAGCATAAAGGAAGTGTGTATTTTTACTGTTTTACATAAATTTAAATAGCTTACAAGTTTTCTGTTTAAACTTTTTTTTTTGTCTTAACTCAGGCCGAACAAAACCATTTTATTTTTAGTATATATTTTATGACTTTGCTTTGGAAATCACTGTATATAAGTTCTTCATAACAAATTCATGTTGCTATTCTTTCTATAAAGCTATCCATAATATATTATGAATGCTATGGCTGTTCAGAAACACTTTAAGAGCAGAAATTTTTATAAATTTAAAGTGAGGAATGGAAGCCATTAGATACATTTTGAAGAAGTTATACAGTGGCAACAACTAGCAGAAAAAAAATTAAGCAGCAACTACAACAATGACATATATAACTAGCTATTTATTGTTTTTCTATTATTAGGCTTTGTAGAAATTTCATTAACAAGTTACATTGATTAGATAGTTAGATTGATTAGAGTTCTTAAAATAATTGTATGTATTTAACAAAACTTTATACAGAACTCAGAAAATACATTTGAACGCTTTGAAGAAATTTTGTGGTCATGTATGTCCTTTCATTTTTCTTGAGTCAACCAAAAACAACAGAAGAATCTTAGAATTTTGCTAAGAATCAAAAGATATTTAGTCATGAAGACCTGCAATGTGGTCCTAAACAGCAAATCAGTTTCCACATTCTAATCAAAAAAATTCTCTTTCATACACTGAAATTTTTCCTACAGACTCTTAATTTCTTATTGAGATAATTTCTTTCTTAACTTGAAAATCTATGTATAGTATATATTCCTAAGTCTACTTACCTTTCATCTGCTAGAATACAAGTGTATTTCTTTAGGATAGTTACTGATTGTCATTTCAAGATCCCTTGAATATGGATGATATTTTTCAAAATTTGTTATTTTATTTCTTTTCCCAATGTGTATACCAGTAGTGTATCTCAATATTTGGGGTTTGTTATGAAATATGCCTCCTCGTTCTAATCATCTACAAAGCCGGAGATTATCTACACTTATTTCTTAAAGATTTTGCATTCAGTTCACTATACATCTCTCTACTATGTGATTTTCCAACACCCTGGACTTCAAAGTCTTCTCCTCCAAAGCTCTTGTCCCAGAACCTATTTTAGCCACCCACTTCAATCATCTTAGCCCACGTCAATAAATTTGGAATTGCAAACAACCCTATGGCATTCCATCATCTCTTTACCTTCTTGCCCCTTCTATTAACCTAATTGCTTCAATTTTTTATAAGTTATCATATCTGCTACCAGCACCAAATGCCCACTGTTTCCTTTTTTTCCCTAAGGTTAACTAGACAATGGCTTTTCTTTTTTATTAATTTCTTATTGAAATATAGTTGACGTACAATGTAGTGTTAATTTCATGTATACAGCAAAGAGATTCAGTATATATATATATATATATATATATATATATATATATATATATATAATTTTTTTTTCTTTTTCAGGTTCTTTTCCTTTATAGGGTATTACAAAATATTGAGTATAATTCTGTGTGCTATGCAGTAGGTCCTTGTTGGTTACCTATTTTATATATAGTAGTGTGTATACATAAATCCCAAACTCCTAATTTATCCCTCTTCCCCCTTTCCCCTTTGATAAATATAAGTTTTCTACATCTGTGGGTCTATCTTTGTTTTGTATATAAGTTGATTTGTATATATATTTTTTATATTCTACATATAAATGATATCATATGGTATTTGTCTCTGCTGGCTTACTTCACTTAATATGATAATCTCTAGGTCCATCCATATTGTTGCAAATGTCATTCTAGGTGCTTATCCTCCACACTCACTCTCCAGTGCACATCTTCCTTTCCCTCTTTATGCAGGACATGGTCCATTGTCCATGATCATAATTGTTCCCTGGTAGACCTCTTACATCTCTTTGTCCCTCACTTCCTCTGTCTTTTAAATGGCAAAAAATACCAACCCTTGTTCAATTCAACTCTTGGCCTACTCTGCCCCTGTAGATAAGTAGCTTAACAACACTAAAAAAAAAAAAAAAAAGAAAAGAAAACTTTAACTAACCTTAAGTATTTCTCAGGAATTCTGTATAGTTCCCTATTCCATTCACTCTCCATCTATTCTCAATAACTCTTTTATACTTCTCCCTACTTTTCACCATATCCCTTCTTTAGTCATTCTTGAAACCACTGCAGTTAAGTATTCAGAAAATGTGTTCTTATTAAAATTACAGGTGACTTCCAAGTTTCCAAGTTCATTGGTCACTTCTCAGTCCTCATTTTACTTGAACTATCAGAAGCATGTGACAACTGATAACATTCTCCTTCATGGAATACTTTACTTCCTTGGCTTCCAAAACACTATTTTCAATTGGTTCTACTGTAATCCAATGACTCATCTCTCTCAGTTTTATTTCCTGTCTCTGATGTACTCATATTGGACTACCACAGGACTCTATCATTAGAGCCATCCCCGTCTTCACATACTTTATTATCCATGATTATGGCTTGATACACCAATGATGTGCTAGCAACTCCCAAACATGTACCTCTAGCCAGATATTTACCCTGAAATACTGACACATCTGTACAACTCCCTATGTATCATCACTTGTATGTCTAATTTTTAAACTTAATATCTCTAAAACCAAGTTCTCCTCTCCACACAAACTTGCTCTTCCCCCATCTTTTCAATCAACAAAATCTCTTTATTCAGCTTCAAAAGTTTGAGTCATTCTCTAGTTCCTGTCTTGCATACCAACACGAAAACAAAGTTGGTAAATTCTGCCAAATTTATCTTCAAAGTATACTGAGAATCTTATCACTTTTCAGAGTATACATTTCTACCTTTCCATTCTGAAATATCATCATTTAATAATATAATTATTCTAATAGTTTCTTGATTGTTCTTTCTTCTTTCATTCTTAACCTTGTAGTCTATTCTCCTCTGCCAGCCAAGGTGATCTTCTCAATATTTAAATTAGATTATAAAATTTCTGTGCTCTGCCTATTTAAATGAATTCCCTTGCTAATAGAGTGAAAGGCAAAATCAGTATAAAGGATTAGACACCCTACAGAATTTGATTTCATCTACTACTTTGACCTCATTATCTATCAACTCACTCTGCTTTTTTCTTCTCCAGGTACATTAGTCTGCTTATGTTTCTTTAACATTCCAAGCATATTCTGTGCCCTGGCCTTTGAAATTCTTATGTATATAATGTTTATGTGTGTATGTAAGTGTTTTACCATCTGTATACTCTCACCAGAATGTAGGACAGCTTTCATAATTCCTGACATGTTATGCACTTAATAAAATAAATATATGTTGAATAAACTTATAAATTAGAATTTTAAACCTGAAACTCATCCTTTGGTTTCAGGTATTTGTATTTGGTCTACTGATATTTTAAGTCATTTTTATTTCCTTAATGGGATCTGGTTTGGTTACCCTTATGGAAGATTTGTAATATCCCAAGCAAAAATCTATGCTCTAACACAACCTGTGAAGAATTCTATCCTGAATCAACTCTCATGTCCATTGATCTAGCCAGGTCATCCTATTCCCATTTAAGGTGGAATTAATTTAAAACACAATCATATTTTCCCTTTACTCAGGCTCAGATGGCGATATATCACCATGTTAATGGAGGGATGACTTATTTCTGTTTCAAATACAGTTCCTTTTTCTAGCATTCCATCAAGGGCCTATTCCATATCCATTTCTCTATGTGCACTCGATTTTAAAGTTTATGGTTGTCAAGATCCTGGTCTAAATTGTCTGACTCCTGCTCTAGACAGTTAGGTGAATTTCATGAAAAAAAATCCCTGCCTGGGAATCCTAATTGCTAGACCACAGAGACCAGAGGCAAAGGCCTAAATCCCCAGTTCTTGCCTGCCTTGTTGGGAAATAATTCAGGTGAGGAGGAAGAGGTAAAGAGAAAAGTAAAAAGTTTATTGGAAAACCAGAGTACATGTGGAAAGATGCACAGGCGAACTCAGAGAGAGAGAGAGTCTTGCCTTTGGGAAGTTTAAATACTTTATAAAGGAGCAGTTTTCCGGGTCTTTGTCTCCCTTCTGGCCAATCATCTTGCTTTGTCACCCCTGACTAATCTGTCTCAGGACCCTCCTCTTATGTGCATACGCACCTCTCAACCAAGTTGGACCCTGACACGAAGGCGTCTGGGAGAAGCAAGAGTCAACATGGCCTGGAGTTGTCCCCTGACTTTTGACCCCCAAGGAGCCTTTCTGCACCTATGTAGTGTCTCCCTTGCCCCAAGGAGGGGGGAAGCAGAGATCCTTTGATCCTTTACTCAAACAGTTTTTTCCCCCTTGGTTATCACCATGACTGCTATCTTAAGGTATCCACAAGAGACAAAACTTGGCTATTTACCCCATCTCTGTTATTGCTTCCATTTCGGAGAGCAAATAGGAAGCTCATTTTAAATGTCTAACCTGAAGCCCTCCTGTCTCCTGTCTCAGGAAATGCAAACAGGAGGCTAGTTCTAAGTGTCCAGCCCAAAGCCCACATTTTTTCCTGCCCTGTGAAATGTAAACAGAAGGTTAGTTGTAAATGCCTAAGCTGGAGCCCATTTATCTCCTGCCTCAATAGGTTGCTGTATATTTACAATAATGTTATTTTTGATGGTGTCTACAGATCAAAATGACTATAAGTTAATACAGACATTTATAAAGTTGAGAGTGATGGAATAAACAATGGTACTTCCACAAAATGAAAAAAATAACAATGTCAATAATAATAATATTCATTAGAATATATGGAGATATGATGGGAACAAGTTTGGATCAAAAGAATGGTGGGGAAAATACAGTCTTTTCAGTAACTGACTACAAGCTCATTCCCAGTGGGAGGATGGGAAAAACAAAAAAAAGGTCCTCTACCTCACACCATATACAAACGTCACTCCCAAGAATATTTGTAGTTCTGAATATATATATATATATATATATATATGTAATTTTAGAAAAAATAGAGGAAAATATCTGGATCAGAAAAGTTTTTAAAGAGGTCACAAAAACATCATTACAGAAAAAATTAGCCAAATTGAATACAATTAAAGGAAGAACTCCAGTTCATCAAATAATATCATTAAAGAAGTATCTAATGAGTTATACATATATTTGTTTTTGTACAGCAGAAACTAACATAACATTGTAAATCAACTATACTCCAATAAAAATGAATTAAATAAAAGAGTATATAATGAAAATTACAAAGTCACATAATGGGAGAATATTTGAACCAAATTAATAGAAATATCTCAAATCTAAATAATATCTTTGAAAATCTCTACAAATCTAATAAAAAGACAAATACCAAAATAGAATAACAAATGAAAGCCTTAAACAGGCATGTAGAGAAAGAAGATATCTAAATGTGCTAATCATAATTATTCACTAAGCAAGTGCAAATTAAAAGCCCCAATGTGATACCAAACTATTTACCATCCTTAATGGCTAAGGAAGAAAGGAAGGAAGGAAAAAAGATAGAGATTACTAAGTGTTAGACAGAATGTAATACAAGAGGAATACTCATATGCAGCTATATATAATATATATTGGTTTAATTACTTGTACAACAGAGATTTTCTATAGAAATATATAATCCCCAAACTTAGCAATTCTATTCTTAGGTATATACTAAAAAATTTGTATAAAAATGCAACCAAGAAAATATTTCAGTAGTACTAATAGACACATACTAATAGACACAAACTGGAAACAACCTAAGTTTTCATAACCAGCAAAATGCTTAAAAAAGTGTAGTGTCCTCTTAAAATAGAATACTACACATAACTAAAAATTTGGGAAAATATAATGGCAAAAGACAGATGAAAACAATGCACACTGTACAAATGTCTTTAAAAGAAAGAGAAATATATTGAATACACCTTACATGATAAAATCATAAGGAAAGAAGAAAAAAGCAATAACAATACAAATTAAGATCAGGAGTATTTTTGCCAAGGAGATCAATGATTGAAAGAAAATATGACAGGGCCTTTAGCCTTTAAAGTTGTTAGTTGATGTTCTTTTGTGATGTGTTTACCTAACTGTTTACTTTGAGCTAAAAAGTATCTGCTTTTCTTTTTGGTCCATTCTTATGAATACACACTATTTTTTTACCTTATAAAGACTACAAAATTCACCTGGACATGTTATTTTTTGAAGATGTTCTGTTGAAAAGTCAAACATTAATACTCTAGGATTAAAGCAGAATCACATATTAAAACAAATAATGTTATTATATTTATTCAATAATTGTGAAAAGCTTAGTACATTACACTTAAAATAACATCTTTGTTCTTATAGTTTCTATCTACTCAAACCCTATGAAAAAGAATAATGTCCCGTACTGTTTTGAAGGCAAGTATATCTGATGTGCTCATTTTATAAGAAAGGAAATTGATCTTTAGTTTTATTATGTGATTTTGTTCAGAATATACAGGGACTTGTCAACAGGGACAGAAAAAGAACAAAGATCTATGCTCCAAAGTCAGTGCTCTTACTAATACACATGCTCTCCATAATGTAGATATATCCAAAAAGTGATACCTTCTTTATGTTTACAGTTTCTGTGCCTCTATAAAATCCTAAGTTACAGTTAATTTCTTCATTGTTTCTAGAGATTTTGATAAATAAACAAGTTGAATTTGAAAAGTGTAGACTTCAAAGGTTTGGAACTATACAGCAAAGTGACATGTAATTCAGTAAGACAGTTTTGATGAATAAGGAAAAATAAATACTTTTGGCATCTCTGGAAGCCGATCTGAAAGTATCAAATTTCTAGAAGAAATCATCATGGGCAGAACACAAATTGGAATAAATGCAATAGACCTCATTGAACAACCATGTTAGTTGTTTATGTGTGCATATTTTTCCTTTAAGTAGGAGGAAATTTTTGTAATTAGAGAAGAAAATTTGAAGCCATGTTATTTCCAAAATGATGTGTATTGAATAGGGTCAAGTAAAGGTAATATTCATGAGGCTACAGCTTCCGAAAGTGATAGAATTAACAAAATATTCATTTACCAAACATTTAAAGAAGAATTGATACCAATTCTTCTCAAAATCTTACAAAAAGGATGAGGAGGAAATCCTTTCAAACTCATTTTACAAGGTCAACATTGCCGAGATACAAAAACCAGACAAGGGCACCACAAGAAAAGAATGTTACAGGAATGAACATAATATCTCTGATGAACATAGATGCAAATACTGTCAGCAAAATAATAGCAAACAAAATTCAGCAGTACCTTAAAAAGATCATACACCATGATCCAATGAGATATATCCAGGGATGCAAGGATGGTTGAATATTTGTGAAAATGTGATGCACAACATTAATAAAATGGAGGATAAAAGTAATATGGTTATCTTGATAGACGAGAGAAAAGCCTTTAAAATTTTTCAACTTTCAGTCATGATGAAAACCGTCTATAACACAGGGACCTTTACTCAAATTCTGTAATAACCTAAATGGGAAAAGAATTTGAAAAAGCATAGCTACAAGTATGTGTATAACTGAATCACTTTCCTTACACCTGAAACTAACACAACATTGTTAATCAACTATACTCCAACATAAAATTATATATATAGTGTATACAAAATATACATAAAAGTATATATATTATATAGAATGTATAATATATATTTATATTTATATATTTATATATTATAATAATTATAATTATATACTGTATAATACAATATATAATAAATGTAATACTATAATATATTTACATTTTATATATTATATATTATATAATATGTTATTTATATATTATATAATATATATTGATATAATACAATATAACAATATATTATGAATTATATTATGTTATTGTATATTATATTATTATAATCTATTATATTAATATATACTATATATATTAATATACATATTAATAAATTAAATATATATGCATTTAATATAATTATGTATATAATGATATATGCATAATATATTAATATTATATTACAATTAATATATTGATATATACTATATTGCATATTAACATTAATATTAATTAATTAATATAATATTAATATTATATATCATATGTTATATATAAATATATTCAATTATATATGTTATATATAAATATATAGACATCTATAACCTTGTAGACAAAACCTAACCTTTATATATGAAATTATATATGTACATTATATATATAAAATCTTTGTAGATGGAATGTACCTCAACATAATAGAGTTCATATGTGAAAAGGTCACTGATAATATATACTCAGTAGTAAAATCTGAAAGATTTTTCTCTAAGGAAAGGATGCCACCTTTCACTAATTTTATTTAACATAGTACTGAAAGTCCTAGCCAGGCCATTAAGCATGAAAAAGAAATAAAAGTCATCTAAGTCAGAAGGAAAAAGTAAACTTGCCTTCATTTGCAGATAACCTTATAGTATATATAGAAAATTCTAAAGATTCCATCAAAAACTGTTAGAACTAATCAACAAATTTAGTAAAGTTTCAGATACAAGGTCCACATTAAAAAAATAAATTGCATTTTTATATACTACAAGCTGTCAGAAAAAGAAATTAAGGAAACAATATTATTTATATTTGTATCAGAATAATAATATACCTAGGAGTAAACTTAAACAAGAAGGTGAAGGATCTGTACACTGCAAACTCTAAGACACTGATAAACAAAATTGAAGACACAAGCAAATGGAATAATATAGATAGGAATAATTAATATTGTTAAAATGTCCATGTTACCCGAATAATCTGTGGATTCAAAACAATCTTTATCAAAATCCCAATGAAATTTACACAGAAATAAAAATGCAATCCTAAAAATTTTATGAAACTACAAAATACCTCAAGTACCCAAAGCCTTAAGAAAGAAGAACAAAGCTAGAGGCATCACAGTTCCTGATTTCAAACTATATTACAAAGCCATAGTAATCAAAATAGTATGGCATTGGCATAAAAAGAGCTATATTAATCAATGGAATAGAATAGATAGCCCAGACATTAACTCATGCATATAGAGTTGACCCTTGAACAACACGGGTTTGAACTGTGTGGGTCCATTTACACAAAGATTTTCTTCAGTAAATACATACTCCAATACTACATGATCTGAGGTTGGTTGAATCCACAGATGCAGAACTGCAGGTATGGAGTGCTGAATATAAAGTTATATGTAGTTTTTTGAATGTTGGGGTTGGGGATCAGCTCCCCAACTCCCACATTCTTTAAAGGTAAACTGTGTATATACATACATACACAGGAATATTATGTAGCCATAAAAAGAAGGGAATCATGACATTTGTGACATAATAGATGGACTTTGAGGTCATTGTGCTAAGTAAAATAAAAACTCTGCATGATCTAACTTCTATATGGAATCATAAAAAGTTGGATTCATAGAAGCAGAGAGTTAAACAGTGTTTAACAGGGGTGGTAAAGTGGGGGAAATGAAGAAAGTTGTTTCCATACTGCTGCAATGAAGACTGGAGTAAAATATCTCTCCTGACCATATACAAAGGTTCCCTTTTCTCTACAGCCTGGCACACCAACTTATATATATATATTTTATTTTTGGTAATAGGTATCCTAACAGGTGTGGGTGATACTTCATTGTGGTTTGATTTGTATATACCTAATGATATTGATCTCCTTTTCATATATTTTTTTGCCCATCCGTATGTCTTCTTTAAAAAAAATGTTTATTCAGATCCTTTTCCATCATGTTTTGTCTGTTTGTTTGTTATTGAGTTGCATAAATTTTGTATATTTCAGATATTAACCCCTTATCAAGTAGATAATTTGCAAATACGTTCTTTCATTTTCACAGGTTGCCTCTCATTTTGTAGATTATTTTCTTTGGTATGCAGAAGCTTTTTAATTTGATATATCCCCAGTTGTTTATTTCTGCTTTCATTGCCTGAGTGTCATATCCAAAAAATCATGGAAAGGCCAATATCAAGGAGCATTTTCTATGTTTTCTTTTTGGAGTTTTATGGTTTCAGGTCTTACATTTAAGTCTCTAATCCATTTTGATTTGATTTTTATGTGTAGTATAATATAAGGGCCCTGTTTAATTCTTTTGCATGTGGATATCCAGTTTTCCCCAAAGAGTTGGTGTTACGAAAAAATAAACATAATGGACAAACCCTTTGTTAGACTAACTAAAGAAAAAAGAGAGAAGACTCAAAATCAGAAGTGAAAGAGAAGGCATTACAATGATGCCTCAGAAATAAAAAGGATATAAGAAATTATTATGAATAATTTTATGCAAATAGGATAATGTAGAAAAAATTGATAGATTCTTAGTAACATACAACCTAACAAGACTGAATTATATAGGAAAATAACACCTGAACAGAGCAATAACAATTAAGGAGATTGAAGTAGTAATTAAAAATTTCCCAAGAAAGAAAAGCCAGATGACTTCATGATTGAATTCTCTCAAGTGTTGGAAGAAGAATTAATGACAATCCTTCTTAAACTCTTCCAAAAAAATTAAAGTAGACTGAATACTTCCAAACTCATTTTATGAGGATATCAACTCCTTTGTACCCTAACCAGACAAACAGATCACAATAATGGAAAACTACAGGCCAATATCTCTGATGCACAGATATGCAATTTCTCAGTAAAATACTAGCAAACTAAATTCAACAGCACATCAAAAAGATTATACACCAAGACCAGGTGGGACATATCTCTGAGATGCAAGGTTGGATTAAGACATGCACATGAACCAATGTGATACAACACACTAACAGAATGAAATATAAAAACCACATGATTATCTCAATAGATGCAGACAAAGAAAAAAAAAGCATTTGACAAAGTTCAACATGTATTCATGATAAGCAATCTGAAGAAGATAGATATAAAAGAAAATTTTCTCAACATGATAAAGACCAACTTATGAAAAGCCCACAGCTAAAATCATAATCAATAGGGAAAACTGAAAGTTTTCTTTATAAGATCTATTCCAAGGCAAAGATATCCACTCTCTCCATTTCCATCAAACACAGTACTGAAATTACTAGCAAGAACAATCAAAAAAGAAAAAGAAATAAAAGACACCCAAATTTGAAGAAGTGAATTTACCTCTTCAGATGACATGATCTTCTATGTAGAAAATCTGAAAGATACCATGAACTTAAAAAAAAATGTTATAACTAATAAATAAATACAAAATCAGCATAAAAAATCAGTTGCATTTATTTACATCAAAAACAATCAATCTGAAAATGAAATTAAAAAAATTCAACTTATGAAAGTATCAAAATGAAAAAAATGCTTAGGAATAAATTTAACAAAGGAGGTAAAAGATCTTACACTGGAAACTATAAAACATTGATGAAAGCAATAGAAGGTACAAATAAATGAGAAGATTGTCCATGTTCATGGATTGGAAGAAGTAATACTGTTAAAATATCCATACTATCCAAAGTGATATACAGATTGAACATTTCTCTATCAAACTTACAAAGATATTTTTACAGAAATAGAACAAACAATCCAAATGTTTCTATTGAACCACAAAAGAGCTCTAGTAGCCAAAGTGATCTTGAGAAAGAAGAATGGAGGTTGAGGCAGCATGTCTCAAGTCTCAATTTCAAATTATATTACAAAGTTATAATAATCAAAACAGTATCACACTGAAATAAAAGCAGGCATATAGACTAATGGAACAGAATAGAAAGCCCAGAAATAAACCAAAGCATATACAGTCTCTTAATTTTCAACAATGGTAGCAATAACACACAGGGGGAAAAGATAGTACCTCCAATAATCTTACAAAGACATGTCTGCTAGTTTCTTTGCTCTTATCTGTTTTTTTCCCACAAGCTCTTCCTATCCTTTCCATATTTCCTGCACATTACAAGTAGTGAAAATTTTCTTATAATGATAATCACCAAATTAAAGTTTTTCAATAGTGCCCCTTTTTTAAATTATGTTTTAGATAATAAGGTTTAAATTCTTTAATTGACATGAAAATATATTGATCTTGAATCTTACTATATCTCCCTGCCTCTCACAACTACTATTTCTTAGCCTGATTAATTTTTCAGTCAAACTGAAATACCCTAGTTGTCAAAAATATTCTGTAATTACTTATTTCTTTGCATGTTAGTTCAAAATCTGATCTATTGTAAAATGACCTTTCTCAATCCACCATCTTTTATCACAGTGAAGTCCTATTTCTATATCAAGCCTCCATCCTTAAGGTATATATTTTGAAACTCTTTTCTTTCTCTCCCATGCAAATTTAGGCTCCTCTTACCTTACCTTCTATGTAGTAGGACTACATGAGATAGTATTTCATTGTTGAATACCTTGTTGATTGAATACATTGCTCAACTCTTACACAAATTATATTTTCAAAAATATTTGTTAAATTGAGAATAAAAAATATTTTCATATATTATGTCTTGGAATTGTATGCTATTTTGTCACCTCTTAGAATTAGGAACCATGTAAAATTTAACATGACTTTATAATCACCTTAATCTGACCCAGATCTATATATCATCTGAGGTATCCAGTACTTATCTTTTCTGGTATATTTTATTTCTGGTTTTTGTAGAATGAAAAATTATATATTTTACTTTATTTTCTTTCCTTTTTAAACATTTTTTATTGGAGTATAATTGTTTTACAATGTTGTGTAAGTTTCTACTGTACAGCAAATTGTATTAGATATACATATACATATATCCCCACTTTTTTGGATTTCCTTACCATTTAGGTCACCACAGAGCACCAACCAGAATGGCCATTATCACAAAATCTACAAACAATAAGTGCTGGAGAGACTGTGAAGAAAATATAACCCTCTTGCACTGTTGGTGGGAATGTAAATTGATGCAGCCACTATGGAAAACAGTCTGGAGGTTCCTTAAAAAACTAAAAATAGAACTATCTTGTGGCCCAGCAATCCCACTGCTGGGCATATACCCAGAGAAAACCATAATTCAAAAAGACACATATACCCAATGTTCATTGCAGCACTATTTACAATAGCCAGGACATGGAAACAACCTAACTGTCCATTAATAGATGAATGAATAAAGATGATGTGGTACATATATACAGTGGAATATTACTCAGCCATAAAAAGGAACAAAATTGGATCATTTGTAGAGATGTGGATGGACATAGAGACTGTCATACAGAGTGAAATAAGTCAGAAAGAGAAAAACAAATATTGTATATTAACCCATATATGTGGAATCTGAAAAAAAATTGGTATAGGTGATCTTATTTACAAAGCTGAAATAGAGACACAGACATAGAGAACAAACGTATGGATACCAGGGGAAGGGGGGTGGTGGGATGAATTGGGAGATTGGGGTTGACATATGTACACTACTGATACTATGTATAAAATAGATAACAAATGAGAACTTACTATATAGCACAGGGAACTATACACATATTTTACTTTTAAATATAAGTTTTAGAAACATCAAAGCAAATTCTAATAATAATAGTTATGATTCAGTGAATATGTAAATGTAAAGAATACTAAGAAAAAATGTTTGATTAGGAAAATGCAATCAGTCTTCTTGTCCCCAAAATAATTAGCACAGCAGACCACTATTCAGTTGTTGATTAAAAGTATAAATTGATATATTTATAATAATTATTTTTGCTACTATGTTACACAGTGTAATAAACCAACAGGAGTTATTTTTGAGTTTTAAAGACTCTTTTATGTGGTAAAGGTTAAAACTTAGCATTCAAAGATGTCTAGTTATTGCAAATAATGAGATAGTGGCAAAACAGAACAAATTTATTGGCTTATCAAATAACTTTTCAGTGAAGTAAATGTCAAATGTAAACATCTGGATAAATATGACATCTTAACACTAGCTGCTCTCAAACTGTCGCCAAAATACCTAGAAAAATAAAGGAACCATAAAATTAATAAATAATAAATATAATGGATAAAGCTTCTAGAATTGAAAAGGAGGTAGCAAACGTAGACTGTCCATTAACTGTAAAATTATTTGTGCTATATTAAAATATAAAAGCACAGTTAGATGTGTTTTACACTATGAAAAAAATTATGAAAATTAGTTGCAAATTTGTCTGTACATTTCTAATTCTCTGACCTCTACTTGAGAACAATCATTCCTAAAAACTCAAAACATTAATATGCACAAATTTTCCTTGTGAACCTTACTTCAGATGTTGCCAAAGTATTTTTCCCAAAGTCTTTCTAGATTAATACAGGAATAATATTAGAAAGAAGATAGACAGAGGTTTGAGAGGAGGAAGAACAGAAGTTTTCACTATATACAGTGAAACATAAAAAGAATAAATAAAATTTTGGTTTCAGGATTCAAAGTTGGAAAAATAAATTATAGTAGCAATGTTTCCTGGATACCAGAGGAATGAGGGGAAAAAAAGAAACTGAAAAGGTTAAACACATCTGAAACTTAGAAAAGAACTTATTTCTGTTCACAACAAAATGCATCTATAGATTTGAGAAACTTATTTCACACCACAAAGGCCCAAGCCCAATGCAGAGTTACACATATGTTTACACAAAAAAAATATGTCCTGTCAAAAAAAAAATTAAATGAGTTTTGCTTTGGTGAAAGATAATTAAATGAAAAATATTAACAAATACAACATCTTGTATTCTATGAAATACCCAGCAGGGCAAGGGAAGGTGAACAGAAACTTAAGGACTCAAAAACTCTAAAAATTATATTGAAAAAAATCCATACTTAAGGATGCAAAGGAAAATATTATGTACTCTTGTGGTACCTCAGTACCACAAGAAGACATACTCTTTATAAAAAGGAGCATAATACCATTAGAAGACACATAACCTGGAATGAAAATGTCCAAAATAAGAAGGAACAAGGATAAAATAAGATTTTCAAAAAATATAGAATTAAACAAAATAGCTAAATTTAAAAACACTGAAGGAATAAAGAATAAAACTGACAGTGCTGGATACCAAACAAATAATTAACAAACAAACTTGGATAAATAGCTTAAAAAGCAGTGAAAAAGGACACAGAAATAAACGTATTGGGGAAGAAGTTTGCACATAGAGAGGCAGGGAATAGAGATAAACTAGTGGATACTACATTATTCCTTAAAAACACACTAAAAGACACCACACTAAGTATTGTCAGATAAGATGAATGCTAAAAGAAAAGAGTGTGATCAATGAGGGCAAATCAAATCAGAAGATATCTGAAGTTCAAGGGTAGGAAAATCCTGAGGACAAACAAACATCCCAAATCCTCTAGCATGCTTACATGTCTTGGGTGACAGTGATCTCAAACATTCAGTTTAAAAAGTTCTGGATTTTAATGAAATGAGAACACTCCCTAACACTATAAACAAAAATAAACTCAAAATGGATTAAAAACATAAATGTAAGGCCAGATACTGTAAAATCCTTACAGGAAAACGTAGGCAAAACACTCTATGACATAAATCGCAGCAAGATCTTTTTTGATCCACCTCCAATAGTAATGAAAATAAAAACAAAAATAAACAAATGGGACCTAATTAAACTTAAAAGCTTTTGCACAGCAAAGGAAACCATAAACAAACTGAAAAGACAGCCCACAGAATGGGAGGATATATTTGCAAATGAAGCAACTAACAAGAGATTAATCTCCAAAATATACAAACAGCTCATGCAGCTCAAAATGAAAAAAAAAACAAACAACCCAATCCAACAAATGGGTGTAAGGTCTAAATAGACATTTCTCCGAAGAAGACATACAGATGGCTAAAAAGCATATGAAAAGATGCTCAACATCACTAATTATTAGAGAAATGAAAATCAAAACTACAATGCGGTATCACCTCACACCAGTCAGAATGGGCATCATAAAAATCTATAAACAATACATGCTAGAGAGGGTGGGTAGAAATGGTAGCCCTCCTACACTGTTGATGGGAATGTAAATTGGTACAGCCACTATGGAGAACAGTATGGAGCTTCTTTTAAAAAACTAAAAATAGACCTACCATATGACCCTGCAATCCCACTCCTGGGCATATATCCAGAGAAAACCATAATTCGAAAAGATACATGCACCTCAGTGTTCATTGCAGCACTATTTACAATAGCCAGGACATGGAAGCAACCTAAATGTCCATCAAAAGAGGAATGGCTAAAGAAGTTGTAGTATCTATATACAATGGAATATTATTCAGCCACAAAAAGAACAAAATAATACCATTTGAAGCAACATGGATGGACCTACAGATTCTTATACTGAGTGAAGTAAGACAGAGAAAGACAAATATCATGTGTTATTACTTATATGTGGAATCTAAAAAAAAGGTACAAATGAATTTATTTACAAAACAGAAATAGACTCACAGATGTAGAAAACAAACTTATGGTTACCATGGAAGGAAAGCGGGGAGGGGAGAGGAATAAATTGGGAGACTAGAATTGACAAATACACACTACTATATATAAAATAGATAACTAATAACAATATGATGCATAGCACAGTGAACTCTTCTCAAGAGTCTGTAATGACCTATAAGGGGAAAGAAACTAAAACAGAGTGGCTAAATGTATATGTATAACTGATACACTTTGCAGTACAGTAGAAACTAATGAAAAACTGTGAATCATCTATAATCATGTACTTTTAAAAAGTCCTGGATTTAAACAATCTGCAAATACAAAACATGTCAGAGATTCTAGATAATACCTCACGAACAATGAAAGGCTTATTTGTGTATCTGAAGGAAAGGAATGTTCCTTCCAAATAGCCTTTTAGTATTTTTTTAAAAAATTTTATTTAAACATTTTAAATTTCTTTTTAACATCTTTATTGAAGTATAATTGCTTTAAAATGGTGTGTTAGTTTCTGCTTAATAACAAAGTGAATCAGTTATACATATACATATATCCCCATATCTCTTCCCTCTTGCATCTCCCTCCCTCCCACTCTCCTTATGCCACCCCTCTAGGTTGTCACAAAGCACTGAGCTGATCTCCCTGTGCTATGCAGCTGTTTCCCACTAGCTATCTATATTACATCTGGTAGTGTATATACGTCCATGCCACTCTCTCACTTTATCCCAGTTTACCCTTCCCCCTCCCATATCCTCAAGTGAATTCTATAGTAGGTCTGCAGCTTTATTCCCGTCTTGCCACTAGGATCTTCATGAACCTTTTTTTTTTCTTCTGGATTCCATATATATATATGTTAGCATATGGTATTTGTTTTTCTCTTTCTGACTTACTTCACTCTGTATGACAGTCTCTAGGTCCATCTACCTCACTACACATAACTCAATTTCGTTTATTTTTATGGTTGAGTAATATTCCATGGTATATATGTGCCACATCTTCTTTATCCATTCATTTATTGATGGACACTTAGGTTGATTCCATGTCCTGGCTATTGTAAATAGAGCTGCAATGAACATTGTGGTACATGACCCTTTTTGAATTATGGTTTTCTCAGGGTATATGCCAAGTAGAGGGATTGCTGGGTCGTATGGTAGTTCTATTTTTAGTTTTTTAAGGAACCTCCATACTGTTCTCCATAGTGGCTATATCAATTTACATTCCCACCAACAGTGTAAGAGGGTTCCCTTTTCTCCACACCCTCTCCAGTATTTATTGTTTGTAGATTTTTTGTGGATGGCCATCCTGACTGGTGTGAGATGATATCTCATTGTAGCTTTGATTTGCATTTCTCTAATGATTAATGATGTTGAGCATTCTTTCATGTGTTTGTTGGCAATCTGTATATCTTCTTTAGAGAAATGTCTATTTAGGTCTTCTGCCCATTTTTGTATTGGATTTTTTGGTTTTTTGATATTGAGCTGCATGAGCTGCTTGAAATTTTGGAGATTAATCCTTTGTCAGGTGCTTCATTTGCAAATATTTTCTCCAATTCTGAGAAATTCCTCTTCTTTACAGTTTCCTTGGCTGTGCAAAAGCTTTTAACTTTAATTATGTCCATTTGTTTATTTTTGTTTTTATTCAAATTCTCTAAGAGGTGGGTCAAAAAGAATCTTGCTATGATTCATGTCATAGAGTGTTCTGCTTATGTTTTCCTCTAAGAGTTTATAGTGTCTGGCCTTATATTTAGGTCTTTAATCCATTTGGGGTTTATTTTTGTCTATGGTTTTAGGGAGTGTTCTAATTTAATTCTTTTACATGTAGCTGTCCAGTTTTCCCAGCACCACTTATTGAAGAGGCTGTCTTTTCTCCACTATATATATTGCCTCCTTTATCAAAGAGAAGGTGACCATATGTGCATGGGTTTATCTATGGTCTCGCTATTCTGTTCCATTGATCTATATTTCTGTTTTTGTACAAGTACCACACTGTCTTGATTACTGTAGCTTTGTAGTATAGTCTGAAGTCAGAGATCCTGATTCCTCCAGCTCCGTTTTTTTTTTTTTTTTTTTCCTCAAGATTTCTTTGGCTATTCTGGGTCTTTGTTGTTTCCATACAAAATGTGTGGGGTTTTTTTTGTTTTAGTTCTGTGAAAAATGCCATTGGTAGTTTGATACGGATTGCACTGAATCTGTAGATTGCTTTGGGTAGTATAGGCATTTTCACAATGTTGATTCTTCCAATCCAATAATATGGTATATCTCTAATCTGTTTGTATCATTTTTAATTTCTTTCATCAGTGTCATAATTTTCTTTATACAGGTGTTTTGTCTCCTTAAGTAGGTTTATTCCTAGATATTTTTTTCTTTCTGTTGCAGTGGTCAATGGGAGTGCTCTCTTAAATTCACTTTCAGATTTATCATCATAGTGTATATGAATGCAAGAGATTTCTGTGCGTTAATTTTGTATCCTTCTACTTTATCAAATTCATTGATTAGCTATAGTAGTTTTCTGGTAGCATCGTTAGGATTCCCTATGTATAGTATCATGTCATCTGCAAACAGTGACAGCTTTACTTCTTCTTTTCCGATTTGGATTCCTTTTATTTGTTTTTCTTATCTGATGGCTATGGCTAAAACTTCCAAAACTATGTTGAATAATATTGGTGAGAGTGGACAACCTTGTCTTCTTCCTGATCTTAGTAGAAATAGTTTCAGTTTTTCACCATTGTGGATGATGTTGGCTCTGGGTTTGTCATATATGACCTTTACTATGTTAAGGTAAGTTCCCTCTGTGCTTACTTTCTGTAGGGTTTTTTATCATAACCTGGTGTTGAAATTTGTCAAAAGCTTTCTCGGCATCTATTGAGATGATGATATGGTTTTTCTCCTTCAACTTGTTAATATGGTGTATCACATTGATTGATTTGCATATATTGAAAAATCCTTGCATTCCTGGGGTAAACCCTACCTGACCATGGTGTATGATCCTTTTAATGTGCTGTTGGATTCTGTTTGCTAGTATTTTGTTGAGGATTTTTACGTCTATGTTCATCCGTGATATGGGCCTGTAGTTTTCTTTCTTTGTGACATCATTATCTGGTGTTGGTATCAGGGTGATGGTGACCTTGAAGAATGAGTTTGAGAGTGTTCTTCCCTCTGCTATATTTTGGAAGAGTTTGAGAAGGATAGCTGTTAGCTCTTGTGTAAATATTTGATATAATTCGCCTGTGAAGCCATCTGGTCCTGGGCTTTTGTTTGTTGGGAGCTTTTAAATCATAGTTTTAATTTCAGTGCATGTTTTTTCTTCTCATATTTTCTATTTCTTCCTGGTTCAGTCTGAGAAGGTTTGGCATTTCTAAGAACTTGTTGTCCATTTCTTCCAGGTTGTCCATTTTATTGGTGTATAGTTGCTTGTAGTAATCTCTCATGATCCTTTGTATTTCTGCAATGTCAGTTGTTACTTCTCGATTTCTTTTCTCATTCTATTGATTTGATTATTCTCCCTTTTTTCTTCATAAGTCTGGCTAATGGTTTATCAATTTTGTTTATCTTCTCAAATAACCAGCTTTTAGTTTTACTGACCTTTGCTTTAGTTTCCTTCATTTCTTTTTCATTTGTTTCTGATCTCATCTCTATGATTTCTTTCCTTCGGCTAACTTTGTTTTTGTTTTAGTTTTTTTGTTTTGTTTTGTTTTTGTTTTTGTTTTCTTCTTTCTCTAATTGCTTTATGTGAAAAGTTAGGTTATTTATTGAGATATTTCTTGTTTGTTAAGGTAGGATTGCATTTCTATAAACTTCCCTCTTAGAACTGCTTTTGTTGCATCCCATAGGGTTTAGGTCATCGTGATATCATTGTCATTTGTTTGTAGGTCGTTTTCGATTTCCTGTTTCATTTGTTCAGTGATCACTTTGCTTTAAGTAGTGTATTCCTTAGCCTCCAAGTGTTTGTATTTTTTACAGATCTTTTCATGTAATTGATATCTAGTCTCATAGCATTGTGGTTGGAAAAGATACTTGATAAAATTTCAATTTTCATAAATTTACCAGGGCTTGATTTGTGACCCCAGATATGATCTATCCTCTAGAATGTTCCATGAGACCTTGAGAGAAATGTGTATTCTGTTGTTTTTGGATGGAATGTTCTCTAAATATCCAGTATGTCCATCTTGTTTAATGTATCATTTAAAGCTTGTGTTTCTGTATTTATTTTCATTGTGGATGATCTGACTATTGGTGAAAGTGGGGTGTTAAAGACCCCTACTATGAATGTGTTACTGTCAATTTCACCTTTTATGCCTGTTAGTGTTTGCCTTATGTACTGAGGTGCTCCTCTGTTGGGTGCATAAATATTTACAATTGTTATATCTTCTCGGATTGATCCCTTGATCATTATGTAGTGTCCTTCCTTGTCTCTTCTAATAGTCTTTATTTTAAAGTCTATTTTGTCTGATATGAGAATTGCTAGTCCAGCTTACTTTTTGTTTCCATTTGCATGGAATATCTTTTTCCATCCCCTCACTTTCAGTCTGCATGTGTCCCTAGGTCTGAAGTGGGTCTCTTGTAGACAGCATATATATGGGCCTTGTTTTTGTATCCATTCAGCCATTCTGTGTATTTTTGTGGGAGCATTTAATCCATTTACATTTCAGGTAATTATCAATATATATGTTCCTATTCCCATTTTCTTAATTGTTTTGGTTTGTTATTATAGGTATTTTCCTTCTGTTGTGTTTCTTGCCTAGAGAAGTTCCTTTAGCATTTGTTTTAAAGCTGGTTTGGTGGTGATGAACTCTCTCAGCTTTTGCTTTTCTGTAAAGGTTTTAATTTCTCCAACAAATCTGGATGAGATCCTTGCTGGGTAGAGTAATCTTGGTTGTAGGTTTTTCTCCTTCATCACTTTAAATATGTCCTGCCACTCCTTTCTGGCTTGCAGAGTTTCTGCTGAAAGATCAGCTGTTATCCTTATGGGGATTCCCTTGTGTATTATTCATTGTTTTCCCTTGCTGCTTTTAATATGTATTCTTTGTACGTAATTTTTGACAGTTTGTTTAGTATGTGTCTTGGTGTGTTTCTCCTTGGATTTATCTTGTATGGGACTCTCTGTGCTTCCTGGACTTGATTAAATATTTCCTTTCCCATATTAGGGAAGCTTTCAACTATAATCTCTTCAAATATTTTCTAAGTCCCTTTCTTCTTCTCTTCTTCTTCTGGAACCCTTATAATTCAAATGTTGGTGCATTTAATGTTGTCCCAGAGATCTCTGAGACTGTCCGTAGTTCTGTTCATTCTTTTTTTCTTTATTCTGCTTGGCAGTAGTTATTTCCAATATTTTATCTTCCTGGTCACTTATCCATTCTTCTGCCTCAGTTATTCTGCTATTGATCCCTTCTAGAGTATTTTTAATTTCATTTATTGTGTTGTTCATCATTGCTTGCTTCATCTTTAGTTCTTTTAGGTCCTTGTTAAATGTTTCTTATATTTTCTTTATTCTATTTCCAAGATTTGGATCATCTTTACTATCATTATTCTGAATTTTTTTTTCAGGTAGACTGCCTATTTCCTCTTCATTTGTTAGGTCTGGTGGGGTTATATCTTGCTCCTTCATCTGCTGTGTGTTTTTCTGTCTTTTCATTTTGCTTCTCTTACTGTGTTTGGGGTCTCCTTTGTGCAGGCTTCAGTTTCATAATTCCCATTGTTTTTAGGTGTCTGTCCTCAGTGGCTAAAATTGATTCAGTGGGTTGTGTAGGCTTCCTGGTGGAAGGGACTAGTGCCTATGTTCTGGTGGGTGAGGCTGGATCTTGTCTTTCTGGTGGGCACATCCACATCTGGTGGTCTGTTTTGGGGTGTCTGTGGACTTATTATGATTTTAGGCAGCCTGTCTTCTAATTAGTGGTGTTGTGTTCCTGTCTTGCTAGTTGTTTGTCATATGGTGTCCAGCACTGTAGCTTGCTGGTCATTGAGTGAAGCTGGATGTTGATATTGAGATGGAGATCTCTGGGAGATTGTCGCCATTTGATACTACATGGAGCTGGGAGGTCTCTTGTGGACCAGTGTCCTGAAGTTGGCTCTCCCACCTCAGAGGCACAGCACTGACTCATGACTGGAGCACCAAGAGCCTTTCATTCACACGGCTCAGAATAAAAGGAAGAAAATGTAGAAAGAAAGAAAGAAAGAAAGAAAGAAAGAAAGAAAGAAAGAAAGAGGATAAAAGAAAATAAAACAAAGTAAGGTAAAATAAAATAAAGTTATGTAAATAAAAAATAATAATAATTATTAAGAGAAAAAACTTTTTTAAGTAAAAAACAAAATAAATAAATAAAGGGGCTTCCCTGGTTGCACAGTGGTTGAGAGTCCACCTGTCGATGCAGGGGACACGGGTTCATCCCCTGTTCCGGGAAGGTTCCACATGCTGTGGAGCTGCTAGGCCTGTGAGCCATGGCCACTGGGCCTGTGTGTCCAGAGCCTGTGCTCTGCACTGGGAGAAGCCAGAACAGTGAGAGGCCTGTGTACTGCAAAAAAAAAAAAAAAAAAAAAAAAAAAGACAGATAGAACCCTAGGACAAATGGTGAAAGCAAAGCTATACAGACAAAATCTCACAAAGAAGCATACACGTACACACTCACAAAAAGAGGAAAAGGGGAAAAAATCATAAATCTTGCTCTCAAAGTCCACCTCCTCAATTTGGGATGATTCTTTGTCTTTTCAGGTATCCCACAGATGCAGGGTACATCAAGTTGATTGTGGACCTTTAATCCGCTGCTCCTGAGGCTGCTGGGAGAGATTTCCCTTTCTCTTCTTTGTTCTCACACTCTCCAGTTTCAGCTTTGGATTTGGCCCCACCTTTGCATGTAGGTCACTGGAGGGTGAATGTTCTTCGCTCAGACAGGACAGGGTTAAAGGAGCTGCTGATTCGGGAGCTCTGGCTCACTCATGCCATGGGGAGGGAGGTGTACAGAGTGTAGGGCGAGCCTGCAGTGGCAGAGGCAGGCATGATATTGCACCAGCCTGAGGCACACCGTGTGTTCTTCCAGGGAAGTTGTACCCAGATCCCAGGACCCTGGCAGTGGCGGGCTGCATAGTCTTCCCAGAAACGAGGTGTGGAGAGTGACCTGTGCTCAAACACAGGCTTTTTGGTGGCAGCAGCAGCAGCCTTAGCATCTCATGCCCCTCTCTGGGGTCTGTGCTATTAGCTGTGGCTCATGACCATCTCTGGAGCTCCTTTAAGCTGTGCTCTTAATCCCGTCTCCTCCTGCACCAGGAAACAAAGAGGGAAGAAAAAGTCTCTTGCCTCTTCCTCAGTTCCAGACTTTTTCCCGGACTCCCTCCTGTCTAGCCGTGGTTCACTAACCCCTTTAGGCTGTGTTCCTTTGTGTTCCTAGCCACCAATCCTCTCCCTGTGCTCTGACCAAAGCTGGAACCTCAGTTCCCAGCACCACCCACCCCGGCAGGTGAGCAGACAAGCCTCATGTGCTGGTGAGTGCTGGTCGGTACTGATCCTCTGTGCAGAAATCTCTCCACTTTGCTCTCTGCACCTCTGTTGCTGTGCTTTCCTCCATGGCCCCTAATCCCCCCCCCTTCTGACACCTGCAGTTTCTGCCCGTGAAAGGGCTTCCTAGTGTGTGGAAACCTTTCCTCCTTCACGGCTCCCTCCAACTGGTGCAGCTCCCGTCCCTGTTCTTTTGTCTCTGTTTTTTCTTTTTTCTTTTGCCCTACCCAGGTACGTGGGGAGGTTCTTGCCTTTGGGGAGGTCTGAGGTCTTCTTCCAGCATTCAGTAGGTGTTCTGTAGGAGTTGTTCCACATGTAGATGTATTTCTGATGTATTTGTGGGGAGGAAGGTGATCTCCGTGTCTTACTCTTCTGCCATCTTCCCCCCTCTCTCCATCGTAGTCATTTAATATATACATATATATATACATTGAAAGAATTACTCTCCTCTAGTTAATTTATTAAATAAAGAAATTAATTAAATTATTTATTTATTTATTTGTGATAATATTTATGTTTTACACTCAGCAGATTTCGATTAACAGGAAAGTTGCAGGATACAAAATCAACATACAAAAATCAGTTGTATTTCTATATATTAATGATGAACTGTCAGAGAAATTACGAAAACAAACCCATTTACAACTGCATTAAAAAAAGGATAAAATACCAAGAATATGTTTTAATCAAGGGGGTGATATGTACCCTGAAAGTTATAAGATATTCAGTAAAGAAATTGAAGAAAACACAAATAAATGGAAATATATTCTACGCTCATGGATATGAATAGTTAATATTGTTAAAATATTCATATTATCCAAGACAATTTATCAATATGTATTCAGTGCAGTCCCTATCAAAATTCCAAAGAAATTATTTGCAGAAATCGAAAAAAATCCTAAAATCCTTATGGAACCAAAAAACCCCACAAATAACCAAAACTATCTTAAGAATGAAGAACAAAACTGAAAACATCACACTTTCTGATTTCATACTACATTATAAAGCTATAGTAATCAAAACATTATGGTATTAGAATAAGTACAAACACATCGATCAATGCAACAGAATTGAGAGCCCAGAAATAAACTAGTGTTATCAATCTTAAATAAGAATGGACAGCCAAGGATTGCCAGATAATCAAGGAAAACTTCCAAAATGGAAGCCAGAGACGAATGCAAATGAATAGGGAAAGGGAGCCCAGAAGGAATAAAATTAATGAAGACGTAAAAGGACAAGTTAAATACATTATAATAATAATAATTATTTTTTTGGAGAGATGAAGTGTTGTATTTCATGGCACAAATACAAAATGCTATTAAAAATTAACCATCAGAAAATAGAAAATAGATGTTGGAAATTAAAATAGTTTGGTGCAAATGTAGATGCTCATAGAATGTAAGATGAAGATGAGGTATTCTCTTAAAAAATAGAATAAAATAAATGAAAGTTAATAAGAAGAGAATATTAAGAAAACAAGAATATGAATTTAGAAGATGCAAAGAAGATCATCTTGAAAGTTTCAGGAATGTTTTCTAGATCAGATGTTTCTGCATCCCCAGATTGAAAATGCCATCTATATACTTTGCACAGGGAATTAAAAAATATAGCGCCAATGCACATAATTGTCTGATTTTAGAATGTTTCACATAATGAATATTGCACAGTTTAGAACAGTACACAATTTGTAACAAAATAAGATACATTACAGGAACTGAAAAAAGTGAAAAAAGAAAACAGTTCTCAATGTATCAGTGGCTAACTCCAGTAAGAATAAAAGTTCAAGAAGGAAAATATAACCATACAAAACTATTTGAATCTGTATTAAATTATTTTCATGTAGTTACAGTGAGCAAAATGCTAAATATGAATTTAACCAGAATTGAAGAAATTTATGGGGAGGATGAATGAAAAAAAAATGTGTGAGCTTGAAAGTGAGCTAAAATCTTATCTCCAGTAAAGGAAGCCATTAAAATGTTTAAAAGCAAAGAATTAGGAGATGTAATAATGTTATTGGTTTCAACATATGTTGATACATTTCAAAAAACACACACACATTAATATATCTAACTATTGAGAGTGGTGGTTTCCTCTGGGCAAGAAGTGTTGAAAAAATGATGAAAGAGGAACTTTTGTTATTGTTATTGATGTCATAATATTTTTAGGACTTTAAAACTGTTTGAAAAACTTGAATGTCATAATTTAACAAAAATAAAATTTAACACTAATGAAATTTAAAGAATGATTTCATGTTTTCAAAAAAATAGTTAAGTGTAAGAATATAAGTAAATTAAATAACAATACATACACTGCCTGGAAATTACAGTAGTGAGTTTAACTTTTTTTCCAATAATTTGCAAGAATCCCTCAACTCTTGATCTTTCATTAATTGTACTCAGCAAATTATTGTCCCAGTTTGACATTCCTTAGGCAATTCTCTGCTTCAAGGACTCTTCTCACTACTAGTTGGTAAATTCTCTTGTAATGTAACTTAATTTTAATTTAATCTTACTAAACAATAATTAGAGAATTGACCCTGAAACACTATCATCAACATTTTGCATAAGAACCTATAACTTTATGGGTGTCTTATATTCCATATTAAGGATTTTTAAAAATATGTAGTTTTACTGATTTTATTTCCACTCACTGGATTATTTTTACTAATTTATTGGCTTTTTAATGATATAATTAATATTACATGATACTTATCTCTGGCAAGGCCTCACATAATTTATATTAAAATGCTTAAGAATATTGTGCTGGAAACAAAATTAACCCAAAGAATAAATATGTCATAAACTATAATTTTAAAAGGAATAAATTATTTACCTTCAAACAATCTATAGGAAAACAATATATACAGTGCCAAAAACTTTTTTCAAAAAGGCATGAAGTAACTGATTAATATTAGAAATGAGAGAATTTTTATTGGGAAATTCACATAACTTAGAAATTAGTGCAATAATACTCCAAAGGTCATAAGGGATTTAGAAGCACTCACAACTGTAACAATTCATATTTTGGTCAACAAATATATATGCTACTAAGAAAATTACATGATCAATGTCAAATTCATGAATATATATATGAAAAAATTGTTTTTTTATATTATCAAATATATATTTCTCTCCATCTTCCTATTCCATCCTTCTCCTTCTCTCTCCTAGTTCTTCTCTTCCACTTTTCATCTTTTCTTCTTTCCTTCTTTCCTTCCTTTCTTTGACAAACAGAAAGACAAGTATTTAACAAGCTTTAAGCTAGATATGTAAGGATACACAGATGATTGGTAATATTTCCTATATCCATCTAGTTAACATTGTATTTAAGCAATCAGTCAAGAAAATCTTTTGGTTTACTTTATTAAAATTATATAGGTATTATGAAATAGGACAATATCTCTTTGTGATTAGAAACTATGTCTTGTTTCCAAATATATTCCAGTCTCTAGAAAAGGGGTTGCAGACTTTTCCTTAGAGTTGCATATAGTAAGTATTTTAGTCTTTCCTAGCCATACATACATTCTCTGTGGCAACTGTGAAAAAATTTATAGACAAAAACAAATCAGTTTTTGTAGCCTGTAATTTGTTGACTCCTGGTCTAGAAAAATTATAGCTTAATTATTTTGGATTCTGGAACTCTGTACTCCCTTTATTTCACTTCATTACACCAGCTGCTCCATCTCTGTCTCCTTTTTTTTTTTTTTTTTGTGGTACACGGGCCTCTCACTGTTGTGGCCTCTCCCATTGCAGAGCACAGGCTCTGGACACGTAGGCTTAGCGGCCATAGCTCACGGGCCTAGCTGCTCCATGGCATGTGGGATCTTCCTGGACTGGGGCATGAACCCATGTCCCCTGTATCGGCAAGCAGACTCCCAACCACTGCACCACCAGGGAAGCCCTCCGTCTCCTTTCTAATTCATCTTGTTTAAGTGCCTCTGAAAATAATGACGATCTTAAAAATAAAGACAAAATTCACCACACCTGTCATCTGATTAAAAACAAAATCAGCAATACAAAGTAGCAGGAAAATACAACACATACTATGGCAAAAATATCAGTCAGTAGAAACAATTCCAGAAATGAGACAGATGTTAGAAATAGTAGGCAAGCACATATAATATGCATTGCTTCATTTGTTCAAAAAGATAGAGAAAATTGTGAAATGATAAAAGAAATGGATGATATAACTAAGAGTCATACTGAATTTAGAGTGAATATATGTTTGAGACAGAATGTACCCAGCAAATTAGACACAGTGGAATCAAAGATTAAGGAACCAAAACTCTGGAAATAGAAACTATGCAAAATGAAACACAGAGAAAAAAAGAAAAAACACAAATGATCAAAATAAAACAGATTATTAGTGAATGTTCGAACAATATCAAGTGGTTTAAAATAAGTGTAATTGGGGTCCCAAAAGGAAAGAAGAAATAATGGCTGAGAATGTTTTCAAAATTTGGTGAAAAGTATCAATCCACAGAGTTAAGAATCTCTATGAACTCCAAGCAGAAGACATTGAAGAACCACATAAATGCACATCATATGTTTCTGAAAGCCAGGTATGTGGAGAAAATCTTGAAAGCATTCAGAGGAAACAGACACATATATGGAGAAACAAAATTAGAGTAACAGCTAACAATTCAAAACAGAAGACTGTCAGACAATATCTCAAAAAATTTAATAGAAAATAAGCAATAAATTTGAATTATGTTTCCAACAAAATTTACTCAAAATGTTTGAAATAAAAAACATTTCATACATAAAAAGCTGAAATAATGCATCACCAGCTGGACAACACTATAAACAAGAATAAAGAAAGCTCTTCAGGCAGGTTAAAAAATAATATGGATGGTTTTAGGATTAACTTAAAAAAGAAAAACCAATGAAAATATTTGGGTAAAAAATTTGAACACTCTTTTCTTATTGTTTATATATCTGTAAAAGACAAGTAAGGCAAAATAATAACAATTGATTGTGGAGTTCATACAGTACAATAAAATAGCACATACAATAGCACAAAGCTGCAGCAAAAATTGGAATTATATTATTTTAAGGTTCTTATACTGTAGGTGAAATGGTATAATATTGTTAGAAGGTAAACTGTGAGTATATTAATGTTTTATTCTGTAAACCCTAGAGCAATGATTGTAAATTCTATAAAAAGAAAACAAAGAGATATGGATAAGAAACAAATAAATCCTATACCAAACAAAAATAAAAATACATTCCATTCAATCAACCATAAGAGAGAAACAGAGAAAGGAGAGGGGGAAGAGGAGATGAGACAAGTAGAAAACAAATAGCAATATTATAAACTCAAACCAAATGATATTCACATTGAATATAAATAGTCTAAAAACAACAATTAAAAGGCAGAGATTGTCAAATTGAATGAAGCCTCTTACTAATATATGCTGCCTACAAAAAATCTACTTTAAATACAAAGACAAAATAAATGAAAAAATAAAAGGATGGGAAAACATATACCAACTAACACTATTCAAAAGAAAGCTTGTTTTTATTTCCATTTCTGTAGGAGGTGGGTCCAAAAGGATCTTGCTGTGATTTATGTCATAGAGTGTTCTGCCTATGTTTTCCTCTAAGAGTTTGATAGTTTCTGGCCTTACATTTAGGTCTTTAATCCATTTTGAGCTTATTTTTGTGTATGGTGTTAGGGAATGATCTAATCTCATACTTTTACATGTCCCTGTCCAGTTTTCCCAGCACCACTTATTGAAGAGGCTGTCCTTTCTCCACTGTACATTCCTGCCTCCTTTATCAAAGATAAGTTGACCATATGTGCGTGGGTTTATCTCTGGGCTTTCTATCCTGTTCCCTTGATCTATCTTTCTGTTTTTGTGCCAGTACCACACTGTCTTGATTACTGTAGGTTTGTAGTATAGTCTGAAGTCAGGGAGCCTGATTCCTCCAGCTCTGTTTTTCGTTCTCAAGATTGCTTTGGCTATTCAGGGTCTTTTGTTTTTCCAAACAAATTTTGAATTTTTTTTTTCTAGTTCTGTGAAAAATGCCAGTGGTAGTTTGATAGGGATTGCATTGAATCTGTAGATTGCTCAGAATGGGAGAAAATATTTGCAAATGAAGCAACTGACAAAGGACTAATCTCCAAAATTTATAAACATCTCATGCAGCTCAATAGCAAAAAAAGAAACAACCCAATCCAAAAATGGGCAGAAGACTTAAATAGGCATTTCTCCAAAGAAGATATACAGACTGCCAACACACACATGAAAGAATGCTCAACATCATTAATCATTAGAGAAATGCAAATCAAAACTACAATGAGATATCATCTCACACCAGTCAGAATGGCCATCATCAAGAAATCTAGAAACAATAAATGCTGGAGAGGGTGTGGAGAAAAGGGAACACTCTTGCACTGCTGGTGGGAATGTGAATTGGTACAGCCACTATGGAGAACAGTATGGAGGGTCCTTAAAAAACTAAAAATAGAACTACCATATGACCCAGCAATCCCACTACTAGGCATATACCCTGAGAAAACCATAATTCAAAAAGAGACATGTACCAAAATGTTCATTGCAGCTCTATTCACAATAGCCCAGAGCTGGAAACACCTAAGTGTCCATCATCGGATGAATGGATAAAGAAGATGTGGCACATATATACAATGGCATATTACTCAGCCATAAAAAGAAATGAAACTGAGCTATTTGTAATGAGGTGGATAGACCTAGAGTCTGTCATACAGAGTGAAGTAAGTCAGAAGAGAAAGACAAATACTGTATGCTGACACATATATGTGGAATTTAAAAAAAAAATGTCATGAAGAACCTAGGGGTAAAATGGGAATAAAGACACAGACCTACTAGAGAATGGACTTGAGGATATGGGGAGGGGGAAGGGTAAGCTGTGACAAAGCGAAAGAGAGGCATGGACATATATACACTACCAAACGTAAAGTAGATAGTGGGAAGCAGCTGCAGATCACAGGGAGATCAGCTCGGTGCTTTGTGACCGCGTGGAGGGGTGGGATGGGGAGGGTGGGAGGAAGGGAGATGCATGAGGGAAGGGATGTGGGAACAGATGTATATGTATGACTGATTCACTTTGTTTTAAAGCAGAAACTAATAAAAATTTAAAAAAAATAAAAAATAAAAACATATTTTGAATTCAAAAAAAAAAAAAAAAAAGGAAAGAAAGCTTGATTGACTGTGGATGGCAAGAAATGATCTGGCTATGGATAAGAAGTTCTTTATCCATTTGGAGCTCTTCACTGATATTGTTCCTTCTCACTCTTCTTTTTTTGTTTCCAAGAGAAATAAAACTGATTATGAAAGAAACAGGAATGCCTCAAGTTAGCATGTATTCTGTGTCCTAAATTGGAGTGGTTATAACCTTCCTTAACCTTACTCTTCTTTAAACAATACCAGAAGTACTAACACTTTATTTGAGAAGTGCAAGGCAACGATAATGAAGGTGATTTATAAAAGGAAATAAGGCAATTAAGATAAGATGCAGTGTGATTGTGTTATATTCTCCACCTGAAAAGACATGATTTTTGACAGCCAGTTGCCCTGCAGACAAATTCGCTAATGGAAAGTTTGAAAGGAGAAACCACACTACTGATAGTACCAGGTTGGACAGAGAGAAGGAAGCATGTATTTCCTGGTTATCCCTCATCCAATTTCCTATTGCTTATGGTGCATCCCAAGTAGGAACTATCTCCTCTACCCTTCATGTTGGGTTCCCATGAAGTTAGATCTCAAAACCTGCCTGATGTTTGTTTTACTGAAGTCCAGAAGTAAAGGGACAAACTCATATGAGTAAGGTGCGAGCCAAGAGAAAAAAGAGGGAGGTAGTTGGGGGAGACTGAAAAGTAATACAATGTTCATGTATAATGTACTTCTCAACTTTAAATTTTTTTGTTTCCACACACATCCACCCTTTATTCCCAAATTTTAATGTCCCAGTTTATTTTGAGGAAGGCTGGTTCACTGTATGCAATATTTAGTATATCTATGAACCAGCTCATCTTTTTGGAATTGTTGTACCTGAAATGCTTCTACTCCTCAAAATATCATGTTAATTCTAAATGGGAAATGAACAATGAAGCAAAGTTTTGAGTAAGTAAAAACAATATTGTATGTAGAAATGATAAAGAGAAAATTAGAGAAATAAACAAGTACATTTTATTCCATTTGAAAAAGTTGGGTTTTCACTTCTGTTGTTGATCAATACGATCATAATGTTTCCTCTTTATTTTCAATACTACATTTTAAATTGATTCAAAATTTTTAATGTTGTCACTGAAATAGATTAATTTTCTTCTGAGCAGACCACTTAGCCACTTGATATGTTTTTCTATTGAGAGATTTATATGGCAGCATATTTCTTTTGGTAAACAGGTGACTAACATAAAGAAAAGTGGAAAGTTGGTGTTGGACTGAACATTTAATATGCCCTCCATGTGTAAAATCCTAAGTGTTGGCTGGGTTTCTGCACAGTAAATGTGAAAAATGAAAGAATATATATTTTTCTTCTGATTTTCAGCCAAAATGTCAAAAAGAATTACACTTCTCTTTTATTTATTCATGTATTTGGTTCTAAGAGCTAGAATTTAAAAATTATGATAAAAAAGAGAAGAGGCAGGCCAAGCATTTTGTACATTCAGAATGGGCAGTAGTATAAGAACCTACAAAGTAATATAAGAGGAGAGATTAAATATGAAATATGTTGATCATCTTTATCTGAATAATTTCCTAAATTCAATCTATTAAAATTTTAGATATAAGAGTTTTATTCTATGTGGCAGTTTAAGACTCCCATACGAAAGGATGGTAATTTGGATCAATAGTTGAGTCAGGTAAAACTAAGCAAAATTAACTGGACATGTATTATTTGAATATTTCTACATAATTTTTATTGACTTTGATTTCATTAGCAGCTTGAACATGAAATTGTTGAATAAATACTTTCACTTCTGAGACTTTTTTCAAACATTGATAACCTTACTCAGATTTAATATTCAGAGCAGTCATAGAGACTGAACTATTCCTTAAAAAAAAAAAAGTGATTGGTAAAATATTTATACAATTGAAAGAATCCCTGATAAACATTACCATGGTATTTTGAAAAATGTAATAATAGGTCTAAACTGTCAAATACTTTAACCACTTCAAAAAGTGCTATATAAACATGTCATTAATATTCTACCACTCTCAATTTCTTGAACATATTATTAATAAAACAGCAAAATTCCCAAGTTTCTAAATGTTTTTCAATAAGGTAATGCACCAAGAAAGCAATAACATAAATTTTTACAAGAAAGCAATAACATAAATAAAAAATGTAATATAGTGAGAAGTATATACTTCAGGACATGCTTGGGTTCTCACAGATACCAAACAAATGTTCTGAAAAATCAGTTTAAAAGAAATTGAATAAATTCTTGTCTTTTTTCCTTCCCATTTGAAGGGTGACTGTGTGTTGTCTAAGTTGAAAACTTGTGTGTGGTCTCTGACTACTGCCTCTCAGTTCTTTAACCAATTAGTTATAAAACTCTTCCAAACTACTTACAAAGATTTATTCAGATTCATCTGCTTCTCTCCATAATCACTACCCACATTCCCACTATCCCTCACCTAGATTTCTTTACAAGCTTCTTTAGCTTATCTTCTTGTATCCAGTATTGTCCTCATAATATTCAATTCAGTGTGGTACTGAAGCAGGCATTTTCAAAGTTTTTGACCTCAAGATCCTTTTAAATGCTTAAAATTCATTGAAGAACCATTTTTTTTTTAAATCAGGGAGAATGTACAAATGGGATTATAAGAAAATATTCAGAAGAGTACAGGCACAGTAGGCCTCAGTTGGGTTACCTTTTGATGGAAGTCTAATTATTTCCTAAATCACACCTAACAAGATTGTATGTATCTTGAGAAATTGTAAATGAGTGAGATTGTGATTTTTCACTTATTTTATGTGTTTGTAATGTTTGCCCAAACATTTAAAAATGTATATGGTACCCAGTTAAAAATAAATAAAGGACAAACATATAACAGAAAATGATGAATAAAGTTGAGTGGAGAGAAATATAGAATGCCAGGATAATGGAAGTATTGATTTTTAAATTTTTATAATAGAGGTAAGAAATCAAGATTTAGTAGTACTATATAATAATAACCAGTATAAATCAAACAATGATCAAATTAATTATCAAAAAACACCTAATGCATGTTCCTATCTTTAGGGTGAAGTGAAATAATTTACCCAATACTGAGCGAAAAATGTGTTTATGTAATATAACATTTAAAATATATTCTAATTTGTCTATATGTATTTGCTTCACAGTGCATTTTCAAATGTTTCACTCTTAAACAAATAACAAAGTACAATTTTTAAAATGATTTATCAAAAATTAATAGAAATACATGAAATTCCAAAAAAAGTAAGAAATTCAAGGAAGCAATTTATAGGTCCTGGCAAACTGAAAGAACTACCCTGCTAGGCACTGATTAAAGCTGATTAATTTAGGCTTTCACTATCAAGAAAGTTGACCACTATATATTACATATACCTGTATAGAAAAAGGGAGCTTTTCAGGGTAATTAACAGATAGAGACAACTTTTCAAGTCTTGAAATGGTAGGAATTATATAGTTCAGAGATCATTGTTTATTTACTGATGGCAACAAGTGATGCAAAGACAATAAAGATACTCAACAAAGTAGCTGTGCATAAGAGGTAGCTATAGAAAACCTGAATTTAATGTGTTGCTTTTAAAAATATCATTAATGGATACTATTTTTATATCAGTTTTAAGTTTATATAAAATTGAGTGGAAAATACAGAGAGATCCAATACACTTTCTCACCTCCTCTGACAGTTTCCTCTATTAGGAACATCTTGAATGAGTGTGGCACATTTGCTAAAATTGATAAACCAATATTGACACCTTATCATTAACTAAAGTTCATAGTTTACATTAGGTTTCACTCTTTATTTTGTATAGCTTAATGGTTTTTGACAAACACAAATGCCATATATTCGCCATTGGAATATCATACAAAATAGTTTAATTGCCCTAAAAATGCCATGTGCTTCACTTCTTCCTCCCTCTTGTCCTCCCCATTAGCCGCTGGAAACCACTAATCATTTTACTGTCCTCTGAAGTGTTGCCTATTTCAGGATGTCATACGGTGGGAATCATACAGTACATAGCCTTTCAGACTAGCTTCTTTCCCTAACCAAGGTGACTTTAAGGTTTCTTCAAGTAATTTCGTGACATGGTAGCTCATTTTTTCTTTCTTTTTGTTTTCATGACTTTTTTTTAAAACGGTTTAAGATTCATAGGAAAATTAAAGGGAAGATATAGGGACTTCCCATATACCCCCTGACCCTAAACATGCAAAATCTTTCCCATTATTAACATCTCCTATCAGTGTGGTACTTTATTACACCTGATGAATCTACCTTGACGCATTCTAATCATCTCCAGATTACCATTACAGTTCACTTTTTGGATTGTACATTCTATGAATTTAGACAAATGTATGATGATATCTATGAAAGAAAGAATGTATTGGATGTTGGATCACTTGTTGAACATTTGTATATATATAATTTCTTCTGGGCATTTTGACAGAAAGCTAATTGATATCATTGAAAGTAGAAATGTATTATCTATTTTAAATTTCTATGTGATTGATGCAAGAAATCAAAAGAGAACATTCATATTTAGTAATTGATATCAACAGTGCACTCTCTCCATGAAAGTCTATCATTTTTAAGTAAAATATAGTTTTGAAAGCTATTAAAAATCAAAATTTCAAATAAATAGATTAAAACTCGAATCATTATATCACAAGACAATTATATATCTTATAATTTCATAAAATATTCAATAAAATTTTTCAATTTAAAATTTTACCAATAGTATTTTGTAAAGAACAAAACCATTTTATAACAATGATAAGCTGGGACCCGGGGGAAGATGGCGGAAGAGTAAGACGCGGAGATCACCTTCCTCCCCACAGATACATCAGAAATTCAACTACACATGGAACAATTCCTACAGAACACCTACTGAACGCTGACAGAAGACCTCAGACCCCCCAAAAGGCAAGAAACTCCCCACATACCTGGATAGGGCAAAAGAAAAAAAGAATAAACAGAGACAATAGGATAGGGACGGTACCTGCACCAGTGGGAGGGAGCCGTGAAGGAGGAAAGGTTTCCACACACTACAAGCCCCTTCGCGGGCGGAGACTGCAGGTGGCGGAGGGGGAAAGCTTCGGAGTAGCGGAGGAGAGCACAGCAACAGGGGTGTGGAGGGCAAAGCGGAGAGATTCCTGCACAGAGGATCGGTGCCCTCAGGCACACACCAGCCCAAGAGGCTTGTCTGTTTGCCCACCGGGGAGGGCGGGGCTGGGAGCTGAGGCTCGGTATCGGCTTTCAGTTGGAGCGCAGGGAGAGGACTGGGGCTGGCGGCAGGAAGAGAGCCTGAAGGGGTTAGTGCACCACGGCTAGCCCGGAGGGAGTCCGGGGAAAGGGTCTGGAGCTGCTGAAGAGGCAAGAGACTTTTTTCCCTTTTGTTTCCTGGTGCGCGAGGAGAGGACATTAAGAGGGCTGCTTGGGGAAGCGCCAGAGACAGGCGCGAGCTGCGGCTAAAGGCGCGGACCTCAGAGACGGGCGTGGGACGCTGGGGCTGCTGCTGCCGCCGCCGCCACGGGGCCTGTGTGCGAGCGCGGGTCACTGTCCGCCCCGCCTTCCGGGGGGCCTGTGCACCCCGCCACTGCTGGGTTCCCGGGACCCGGGGACCATTTCCCGGGAAAGTGCACGGAGCACCTCGGGCTGCTGCAACGTCACGCCGGCCTCTGCCGCCACAGGCCTGCCCCACACTGCGCGCCCCTCCCTCCCCTCTGCCTGAGTGAGCCAGATCCCCCGAATCAGCGGCTCCTTTAAACCCGTCCTGTCTGAGCGAAGAAAGGACTCCATCCGGCGACCTATGCGCAGAGGCGGGGCCAGGTCCAAGGCTGAGACCCGGGAGCTGTGAGAGCAGAGACAGGGAAATCTCTCTGTGCAGCCTCGGAGGCAGCGGATTAAAGCTCCATGGTCCACTTGATGTGCCCTGCATCTGTGGAGTGCATAAATGGACAGCGAATCATCCCAAATTGAGGAAGTGGACTTTGAGGACAAGATTTAAGACTTTCCCCCCTTTTCCTCTTTTTACAACGAATTATCCCAAATTAAGGAGGTGTACTTGGAGAGCAAGATTTTTGATTTTTCCCCTTGCTCTCTTTTAGTGAATGTGTATGTGTAATCTTCTGTGTAAGATTCTCTCTGTATAGCTTTGCTTCCACCATATGTCCCAGGGTTCTATCTGTCTGTTTTTTTTTTAATAATTACTTTTTAATTTTAATAATGCTACTATATTTCGTACTTTATTCTATTTTACTTTACCTGCTCTTTCTCTTTTTCCTACCTTCCCTTCCTCCCTCCCTCCCTCCGCTCCTCCTTTCCTTCTTTCTTTTTCTTTCCTCCCTCCCTCCCTCCCACCCTTCTTCTTCCCACTTTCTTTTTCTTTCCTTCCTCCCTCCCTCCCTCCTGTCTTTCTTTCTTTCGTTCCTTCCTCACTCCTTTCTTCCATTCATTCTTCCTTTTGCTTTCATTCCTCCCTCCCTCCCTCCTTTCTTTCTTTCTTTCTTTCCATCCTTCCTCCCTCCCTCCCTCCTTTCTTTCTTTCTTCCGTCCTTCCTTCCTTTCTTCCCTTCTTCCTTTCTTTCCCTCTCTCTTTCTTTCTTCTACTAATTCTTGCTTTCTACTTTTTCTCCCTGTTATTCTGAGCCGGGTGGATGAAAGGCTCTTGGTGCTGCAGCAAGGAGTCAGTGCTGTGCCTCTGAAGTGGGAGAGCCATCTTCAGGACACGGGTCCACAAGAGACCTCCCAGCTCCACATAATATCAAGCGGCGAAAATTTCCCAGAGATCTCCATCCCAACACCAGCACCCAGCTTCAGTCAACGACCAGCAAGCTACAGTGCTGGTCACCCTATGCCAAGCAACTAGCAAGGCAGGAACACAACCGCACCCATTAGCAGAGAGGCTACCTAAAAATATAATAAAGCCACAGGCACCCCAAAACACACCACCAGACGTGGACCTGTCCACCAGAAAGACAAGATCGAGCCTCAACCACCAGAACACAGGCATTAGTCCCCCCCACCAGGAAGCCTACACAACCTACTGAAACAACCTTAGCCACTGGGGACAGACACCAAAAACAATGGGAACTACGAATCTGCAGCCTGCAAAAAGGAGACCCCAAACACAGTAACATAAGCAAAATGAGAAGACAGAAAAACACACAGCAGGTGAAGGAGCAAGATAAAAACCTACCAGACCTAACAAATGAAGAGGTAATAGGCAGTCGTCTACCAGAAAAAGAATTCAGAATAATGATGGTAAAGATGATCCAAGATTCTATTTCCAAGATCCAAAATCTTGGAAATAGAATAGACAAAATGCAAGAAACAGTTAACAAGGACCTAGAAGAACTAAAGATGAATCAAGCATCGATTACAAACACAATAAATGGAATGAAACATACTCTAGATGGGATCAATAGCAGAATAACTGAGGCAGAAGAACGGATAAGTGAGGTGGAAGATAAAATAGTGGAAATAACTGATGCAGAGCAAAATAAAGAAAAAAGAATGAAAAGAACAGAGGACAGTCTCAGAGACCTCTGGGACAACATTAAAGGCACCAATATCCAAATTATAGGGGTTCCAGAAGAAGAAGAGAAAAAGAAAGGGACTGAGAAAATATTTGAAGAGATTATAGTTGAAAACTTCCCTAATATGGGAAAGGAAATAGTTAATCAAGTCCAGGAGGCACAGAGAGTCCCATAGGGAATAAATCCAAGGAGAAATACGTCAAGACACATATTAATCAAACTGTCAAAAATTAAACACAAAGAAATCATATTAAAAGCAGCAAGGGAAAAGCAACAAATACCACACAAGGGAATCCCCATCAGGTTAACAGCTGATCTCTCAGCAGAAACTCTACAAGCCAGAAGAGAGTGGCAGGACATAATTAAAGTGATGAAGGCGAGAAACCTGCAACCAAGATTACTCTACCCAGCAAGGATCTCATTCAGATTTGATGGAGAAATTAAAAAGTTTACAGACAAGCAAAAGCTAAGAGAGTTCAGCACCACCAAACCAGCTTTACAACAAATGCTAAAGGAACTTCCCTAGGCAAGAAACACAACAGAAGGAATATACCTACAATAACGGACCCAAAGCAATTAAGGAAATGGGAATAGGAACATACATATCAATAATTACCTTAAATGTAAATGGAATAAATGCTCCCACCAAAAGACACAGAGTGGCTGAATGGATACAAAAACAAGACCCATATATATGCTGTCTACAAGAGACCCACTTCAGACCTAGAGACACATACAGATTGAAAGTAAGGGGATGGAAAAATATATTCCATGCAAATGGAAAGCAAAAGAAAGCTGGAGTAGCAATTCTTATATCAGACAAAATAGACTTTAAAATAAAGACTATTAGAAGAGACAAAGAAGGACACTACATAATGATAAAGGGATCGAGCCAAGAAGAAGATATAACAATTGTAAATATTTATGCACCCAACATAGGAGTACCTCAATACATAAGGCCAATACTAACAGCCATAAAAGGGGAAATTGACAGTAACACACTCATAGTAGGGGACTTCAACACCCCACTTTCACCAATGGACAGATCATCCAAAATGAAAATAAGGGCCTCCCTGGTGGCACAAGTGGTTGAGAGTCCACCTGCCGATGCAGGGGATACGGGTTCGTGCCCCGGTCTGGGAGGATCCCATATGCCGCGGAGCGGCTGGGCCCGTGAGCCATGGCCACTGAGCCTGCGCGTCCGGAGCCTGCGCGTCCGGAACCTGTGCTCGACAACGGGGGAGGCCACAATAGTGAGAGGCCCGCATACCGCAAAAAAAAAAAAAAAAAAAAAAAAAAAAATGAAAATAAATAAGGAAACACAAGCTTTAAATGATACATTAAACAAGATGGACTTAGTTGATATTTATAGGACATTCCATCCAAAAACAACAGAATACACTTTTTTCCCAAGTGCTCATGGAACATTCTCCAGGATAGATCATATCTTGGGTCACAAATCAAGCCTTGGTAAATTTAAGAAAATTGAAATTGTATCAAGTATCTTTTCTGACCACAATGCTATGAGACTAGACATCAATTACAGGAAAAGATCTGTAAAAAATGCAAACACATGGAGGCTAAACAATACACTAGTCAATAACGAAGTGATCACTGAAGAAATCAAAGAGGAAATTAAAAAATACCTAGAAACAAATGACAATGGAGACACGACGACCCAAAACCTATGGGACGCAGCAAAAGCAGTTCTAAGGGTGAAGTTTATAGCAATACAATCCCACCTTAAGAAACAGGAAACATCCCTAGTAAACAACCTGACCCTGCACCTAAAGCAATTAGAGAAAGAAGAAGAAAAAACCCCCAAAGTTAGCAGAAGGAAAGAAATCATAAAGATCAGATCAGAAATAAATGACAAAGATAGGAAGGAAATGATAGCAAAAATCAACCAAACTAAAAGCTGGTTCATTGAGAAGATAAACAAAATTGACAAACCATTAGCCAGACTCATCAAGAAAAGAAGGGAGAAGACTCAAATCAATAGAAATAGAAATGAAAAAGGAGAAGTAACAACTGACACTGCAGAAATACAAAAGATCATGAGAGATTACTACAAGCAACTATATGCCAATAAATTGGAAAACCTGGAAGAAATGGACAAATTCTGAGAAATGCACAACCTGCCAAGACTGAATCAGGAAGAAATAGAAAATATGAATAGACCAATCACAAGCACTGAAATTGAAACTGTGATTAAAAATCTTCCAACAAACAAAAACCCAGGACCAGATGGCTTCACAGACGAATTCTATCAAACATTTAGAGAAGAGCTAGCACCCATCCTTCTCAAAATCTTCAAACAATATCAGAGGAAGGAACACTCTCAAACTCATTCTATGAGGCCACCATCACGTTGATACCAAAAGCAGGCAAGGATGTCACAAAGAAAGAAAACTACAGGCCAATATCACTGATGAACATAGATGCAAAAATCCTCAACAAAATACTAGCAAACAGAATCCAACAGCACATTAAAAGGATCATACACCATGATCAAGTGGGGTTTATTCCAGGAATGCAAGGATTCTTCAATATACGCAAATCAATCAATGTGATACACCATATTAACAAGTTGAGGGAGAAAAACCATATGATCATCTCAATAGATGCAGAGAAAGCTTTCGACAAAATTCAACACCCATTTATGATAAAAACCCTCCAGAAAGTAGGCATAGAGGGAACTTTCCTCAACATAATAAAGGCCATATATGAGAAACCCACAGCCAACATTGTCCTCAATGGTGAAAAACTGAAACCATTTCCACTAAGATCAGGAACAAGAAAAGGCTGCCCACTCTCACCACTCTTATTCAACCTAGTTTTGGAAGTTTTAGCCACAGCAATCAGAGAAGAAAAGGAAATAAAAGGAATCCAAATTGGGAAAGAAGAAGTAAAGCTGTCACTGTTTTCAGATGACATGATACAATACATAGGGAATCCTAAAGATGCTACCAGAAAACTACTAGAGCTAATCAATGAATTTGGTAAAGTAGCAGGATACAAAATTAATGCACAGAAATCTCTGGCATTCCTGTACACTAATGATGAAAAATCTGAAAATGAAATCAAGAAAACACTCCCATTTACCATTACAACAAAAAGAATAAAATATCTAGGAATAAACCTACCTAAGGAGACAAAAGACCTATATGCAGAAAATTATAATACACTAATGAAAGAAATTAAACATGATACAAATAGATGGAGAGATATACCGTGCTCCTGGATTGGAAGAATCAATATTGTGAAAATGACTCTACTACCCAAAGCAATCTACAGATTCAATGCAATCCCTATCAAACTACCCCAGGCATTTTTCACAGAACAAGAACAAAAAATTTCAAAATTTGTTTGGAAAAACAAAAGACCCTGAATAGCCAAAGCAATCTTGAGAACGAAAAATGGAGCTGGAGGAATCAGGCTCCCTGACTTCAGAGTATACTACAAAGCTACAGTAATCAAGACAGTGTGGTACTGGCATAAAAACAGAAAGATAGATCAATGGAATAGGATAGAAAGCCCAGAGATAAACTCACGCACATATGGTCAACTTATCTTTGATAAAGGAGGCAGGAATGTACAGTGGAGAAAGGACAGCCTCTTCAATAAGTGGTGCTGGGAAAACTGGACAGGGACATGTAAAAGTATGAGATTAGTTCATTCCCTAACACCATACACAAAAATAAGCTCAAAATGGATTAAAGACCTAAATGTAAGGCCAGAAACTATCAAACTCTTAGAGGAAAACATAGGCAGAACACTCTATGACATAAATCACAGCAAGATCCTTTTGGACCCACCTCCTAGAGAAATGGAAATAAAAACAAAGATAAACAAATAGGACCTAATGGAACTTCAAAGCTTTTGCACAGCAAAGGAAACCATAAACAAGACCAAAAGACAACCCTCAGAATGGGAGAAAATATTTGCAAATGAAGCAACTGACAAAGGATTAATCTCCAAAATTTATAAGCAGCTCATGCAGCTCAATAGCAAAAAAACAAACAACCCAATCCAAAAATGGGCAGAAGACTTAAATAGGCATTTCTCCAAAGAAGATATACAGACTGCCAACAAACACATGAAAGAATGCTCAACATCATTAATCATTAGAGAAATGCAAATCAAAACTACAATGAGATATCATCTCACACCAGTCAGAATGGCCATCATCAAGAAATCTAGAAACAATAAATGCTGGAGAGGGTGTGGAGAAAAGGGAACACTCTTGCACTGCTGGTGGGAATGTGAATTGGTACAGCCACTATGGAGAACAGTATGGAGGGTCCTTAAAAAACTAAAAATAGAACTACCATATGACCCAGCAATCCCACTACTAGGCATATACCCTGAGAAAATCATAATTCAAAAAGAGACATATACCAAAATGTTCATAGCAGCCCTATTTACAATAGCCCGGAGGTGGAAACAACCTAAGTGTCCATCATCGGATGAATGGATAAAGAAGATGTGGCACGTATATACAATGGAATATTACTCAGCCATAAAAAGAAATGAAATTGAGCTATTTGTAATGAAGTGGATAGACCTAGAGTCTGTCATACAGAGTGAAGTAAGTCAGAAAGAGAAAGACAAATACTGTATGCTAACACATATATATGGAATTTAAGAAAAAAAGTGTCATGAAGAACATAGGGGTAAGACAGGAATAAAGACACAGACCTACTAGAGAATGGACCTGAGGATATGGGGAGGGGGAAGGGTAAGCTGTGACAAAGTGAAAGAGCGGCATGGACATATATACACTACCAAACGTAAGGTAGATAGATAGTGGGAATCAGCCGCATAGCACAGGGAGATCAGCTCAGTGCTTTGTGACCGCCTGGAGGGGTGGGATTGGGAGGGTGGCAGGGAGGGAGATGCATGAAGGAAGGGATGTGGGAACAGATGTATATGTATGACTGATTCACTTTGTTATAAAGCAGAAACTAATAAAAAATATATATATTAAAAAAACAATGATAAGCTGTTTGAAATATTATTCATTTAATAATTATCTTAACTGTTTATAAGTTTAAAACTTTTGAAAAGTTAAGTGAAATTACTATAATATTACTGTTAGTCATATTAATCATTATATACAGGTAAGAGGATGTATTGTAAATAAAATATAGATATGGAATTTATAATTTAAAAAGTTTAAGATCTACTGTTTTAATGGATTATAAGCATTTTTAGGGCAATTAAGATGTCTTGTTCCCCCCTGAGTGCTTCAAAATTAGCCTAATTTTTGGAACATATTAGGCTCAAAATAGAGATTTATTTTAGGAAGGAATGACTACCTTGAAGTTAAATTAATTAATTAATGAAACAATGATCACATTATAAATGAGGAAATTAACTAGTTATTTTCTAAGATAAGGACCTATACCTAGAATTTCTGAGTTCCTTAGTGCTAAATATTCAAGATCCCACATCTTCTCTGCTACCTTCAGGATCAAAACCAACCCCCTTCATTTGGCATACCAGACCCTTTTTAATCTGCCCTGTGATTATTTCTCCAACATCACCATTTGGCAGTCTCCCCTCACGCCTGTGCTCCAGGCACACTGGACCATTTCCTGTGCCATGGCAATGCTGTGTTTTCTCATGCCTGGGTGCCGTTGCTTGTTCTGCCTAGTGAGTGCTTCTGTTCATTTCCCTGCTTGGCTAAATCCTACTAATCTCTCAAAACTCAGTTCAAACATTTACTAGGGATATTTCTCACTTGACTGTAGCATAGAGAAGATAGATACAGATATACATAGATAGATATAGACATAGACATAGATATAGATTACAATCATACTACATACACATTAAAATTTCCTCAAGACTTTTGAACTTATCTTAAAAGCCAACTTCACAAACTTATGCAGTCTCTATAAAAACAAACAAAAAATATTGTTATGTTCAGTTTAATAAAGCTTAATATTATAATTGAATGTTGTAAACACTAAATCCCAGCAAGAAATTTAGAATCTTCACCTATCTTCACAGTTATCTCTGGTGAAAGTGAAAATGGATCAAATATCCAGATCTGCTGCAATGTATTTCTTATGCTCCTTCCTTTATTCCATCTCAAGTGTTCCACATATTCCCTCATGCATGCACCAGAGTTTACACAGAGCCATGTATAAAGTATTTTATGAGTGAGTTAGGAGATTTTAATAGTGATTTTGACTTTATACTGCTCCAAAATAAGTGTTGATTTTAGGATGCATCCCTCAATTAAAATGTAACTCCAATTACTTTATATACCCACATACTCCATTAGCACCCTATGCTTTTTAAACATTTTCCAAAGTGAATTAAATAGTATAATAGTAGGTATGTGTGTGTGTGTGTGTGTATATATATACACACACACACACACACACATAGTGGTTCTCTTAAAGGTTTTTAAAAACAAGAGATATATTTTTAAAATTGTGCAAGTATTGCTCTACTTTGGAGGCTCAAAAACTTTTGGATAATGCAGTTTTTAAATTAATTTATACATAGATCTTAATAAGTATATTTTATCAAATCACAGAAAACTTTATCACCACTTTGTTACTGAAAATTAGACAATTTGATCACATGATATGATATCTTCATTATTTCTGTCACTGCTTGTTCTATTGCCTTAAGTTCATCAAAGGAGATATATAATAAGGACCATAAGAACAAAAAATCTTTGCATTTGAGGGAAAGTATATACATAAAGTTATCAAAGAGATATTTTACTCAAGATTAAGATCTATGAATCAGCATAAAATAGGCAGTGAAAATAATCAGTTTAAAATAGTGCTTTGAAAAATGCAGTAAATCTAAATAAGATTTTAAATATTCCAATGATGAGAAACATGTACACGCAAGTCCTTATACTGACACCATTGTTTTATATCTTCAAGTAGCAAAAGATGCTGGGAAATTTAAATAATTATCCATTTTGACATATTTTTCACTACTTTGAATCAAGGATGAGTATGTAAGTTATGACTTCAATTCATCTTTTCACTGGCAAGGAAAGATGTTTTTTGTCTTTATCAACCTGATTAATTCTAATATAGCCACCAGAGACCAACCAGTTTTATGAATTATTTTGAAGTTATAGACACCTACAAGACTTTGAAGTTTTTGCCAAATGACATTGGAGCAAGAATTTTCTTTTTCTAAATAGAAATATGGTTTATGCCATTGAATTTTTAAATTATATTATTTATGTTTTCTATAATCATGGAATCATTATTTGTGTTACAATTTATGTAAGTCTATTCTGATGGTATAAACCTGTAAAAAAAATGCTATTTTGGACTGTTAGGAACAAGAGGTTTTTGAAATGATGTGCTTCTTGACATATATTGATAAATACCAGTGAAGAGAAGTCCTGCAGAAGATCACAGCAATTCCATATGTTATATTTTTCAACAAAATTTTAATTTAACACATAATTTATGGGTTTCCCATATGATATAAATAATCAAAATATGTTAAAAATTAAATTCAGTCTTTCCTTCTAAACTTTCTGCTCTTCCTTATTGACTTTTCACTAACAAAATTATACCCTCCTTCTTGGACCAGTCCTTCAATATTAGATATTATGCCTTTTAGAGTATTTAGGTTGTAAAATAACAACACTATAAAATTTATATTTAAAACTTTTATTTATACCAGAAATTCAAATTTAAAATTTACAATTATAAGAAATATACCAATATGTGTCTGTCTCATTTATTCACATAATTGAGATAAATTTGAGGTTACTATTTTAATAAATATCCTTTTGAAAATATATGATAAAGGATATTTACAGTTTGGGGACAATTTGGTAGTAGTCCAAACTCAACAATTATATATGATATTTATATATGTGATCATCTACAAAGAAATCCATTTTCATACCTTCAGTTTCCTAATCTATAAAATGTATGGGTTGCAATGGTTAATACTTAACGTCCATTTTATATTATAATTAAATTGTCATAAGATTCTGGCAAGTCTAAATAAACCTGGTCCTGGGATTTTATCTCCATCCTTTTCTCTTCATTCTTTACTAGTTAGCACCATTTATGTTATAGTAGTTTTAGAAGATCAAAGTGCTTTCTCCTCTCATCATTATTAGAGCTCCTTTATAAAATATAAAATCATTAAAATATTCCTCCTTCAGTGCTGAACTAAAATATACAAGGAAAATAATCTTTAACACTAAAATTTTCACATGTATGAAAAGTATTTAATAGTCAAAAAATGGAAAGTTTTTCTATCCATATCTATGTTTCACCCATATAATTCAATCAATTCCTCTATTTTTGGAAAATATTAAGTTAATTCTTACATTGTTAGGGCCTTTAATGGGAATTTTGAGAGACTGTATAAAGTTATTGTAACATAAATTACAAGGCAAACAGCATTACATGAAAAAAAATCTTTAATGAAACCGAAATATTTTCCAATTCTATTTTGAGATGTATAGTGACCTCAGTTTTGTACATGTGAGATTGAGATTCAAGAATATATAATATTAAAATGGTAAAGTAAAATAGTAACTTAAGTAAATAATCTTGATAAGGATGAATTATGTACATATTGTAGCAGTATGTGCTGTTTGATGATTAAAGAAATATTTAACAGAAAAATAAGAAAAGATCAGAGTGGGTGATCTAATAAAGCATTGACTTTGTATAGAGGAGCAGGCATGTTTTCATAAAAATAATATCATATTACTCAAATCATTTATCACACTCATGATAATGAACTTGTTCTGTGGCTAATAGACATAATTATTTCATTCATTAACTTTTCAAATATATCTATCTTACCTACAGTAGGGAAAAAAAAGTATTTGCGTGCCAAGGTCAAGACTGCATTTTTGGCTTCAGCCACGGGTATATGTAAGTGTGTGGAGTACAACTGGGTGCCAGTGTTAGGGAAGCACAAAGAAAAAAAATATTGAAATGCGTTGTCAATATTCAGGGTATCCTTTGAGAGTGAATGTTGGAAATAGTTGAAAGTCTGTTCATATATGAAACAAAGTAACTACATTTTACAGAAAAATAAGTTTTTAATTTCCATTATGTACAGCAACTTCCTTTACTAATTTTATGTGACCTAAAAAATCCATAGTTATAGGTGACACAACCATAAAGTATTTTTGGAAGCCATTTGATTTTAACTTAATAGAAAATTATTCTCTCTACAACTGTAAGGTTGAAACAGATTCTCTCATCAACTCATGGAAATTACTATTCCCTAATAATGGGTATTACTTTTCGAATGCCTATTAATTGTTAAAATGTATATACTGATTCCAATTTATTCCTTGAAACAACTCCTCAAAAATGAATGGTTTTATTAAAATTTTATAGATGAAGAGAATAAAGTTTAGAACAGTTAATGAATTCCCAAGTCTAATTAGTATTTTCCAAGTTCCCCAAGTTTACTGGCTAAAACCTCCATCGTGAACCTATTTACAAATAGAAATAGAGTCACAAATGTGGAAAACAAACATGATTACCAAGGGAGAAAGAGGAGGAGGGATAAATTGGGAGAATGGGATTGACATATACACACTATTATATATAAAATAGATAACTAATAAGAACCTATTGTACAGCACAGGGAACTCTATTAAATACTCTGTAATGACCTATATGGGAATGGAATCTAAAAAAGGAGTGGATACATGTATATGTATAACTGATTCACTTTGCTGTACAGCAGAAACTAATACAATATTATGAATCAACTATACACTAATAAAAATTAATTAAAAAAATAAAACCTGCATTCTTTCTACCACCCTCACACACACGCACACACACACACTTGCATGAACATAATAGGTTTTTTTCTCTAACCCATTCATTTTTTCCCGTGACTGGGCCTTATTTATTTGTTTGTTTATTTAACTCATAAAAACAATTTGGGTAAATTTCTCTTTTATATTTACTGCAAATACGGCAGAGACAAGAGATGAAGAAATACTAGGTTGGCTAAAAAGTCATTTGGGGTTTTCTGCAACATCTTATGGAAAAACCCAAACGAACTTTTTGGCTAACCCTATAGGAACCCAGAGGGAGAGACGACTAAGGACACAAACAACCTTGCATCTGGTCCAAATTTTGGTAGGTTTTTAGATTTCTCAGGAGCATGGAATAGGGCTTTTAACCAAAGTTATCTAAATTTCAAGACCTTGAAGTATCTTACCTAATATATGTGTTGAGTTTAAGAGATGTTTTCTCACAGCAGTCAAAGAATAAAATAGTAGAGGAAGGGCTTCCCTGGTGGTGCAGTGGTTGAGAGTCCGCCTGCCAATGCAGGGGAAACGGGTTCGTGCCCCAGTCCGGGAAGATCCCACATGCAGCAGAGCAGCTGGGCCCGTGAGCCTGCACGTCCGGAGCCTGTGCTCCGCAACGGGAGAGGTCACAACAGTGAGAGGCCCGCGTACCGCAAAAAAAAAAAAAAAAAAAAAAAAAGAGGAAATGGGTTGCCTTAAACCACTCTCAAAGTTTTGCATATCTGACAAAGAGTTAGAGAGGTCAGAACATTCAGGGTTGTCTCTCAGCACAGCATGAAACATTATTCTTCAGGTCACTAACCCATGAATCATCATGAATAGGGATGGGGTATAAATGAACAGGGATGAGTTACCTGTGTGAGAAGCTGAAGAAAATGTATTGAGAGAAATGGCATCATTAAATCATAGCCCATCATTTTTGACTGTCTCAACATTCAGCTTCAATATCAACAATCATCATGATGTCTTGATTTTTCTATATGGTGTTTCCCAAATACAAAAATATTTAGAGAATATTCTAATTTAATTAGCATAAAAAATGGATAATACAAAAAGAAAATTTATACTGGTGTCTATGGGAGGAAGAATAATAATGCCCCTTCCCCACCAAGAAATGTCCATGTCTTATTCCCCATAACCTATAAATATGTTACCTTAATGGCAACAAGAAATTAAGGTTTCAGAGGCAATTAGTTGGCTAATCAACTCATTCTTTTAAATGGGGAAGATTATCCAAGGTTATCTGGGTGCACCCAATCTAATTACATTCCTTAAAAATGGATGAAGAAGAGCAGAAGAAAAGTGTCAGGGAGTTGTGATCTGAAAAAGATTTCACTCTCTGTTGCTGGCTTTGAAGATCAAGATTGGCCACAAGCCAAGGTATGTGGCAGCTTATAAAGCTGAAAAATACAAGGAAAGAGATTTTTTCCACTGCTTCCAGAAAGTCACACAGCCATGCTGACACCTTGATCTTAGTCCAGTAAGATTCTGTGTCAGGCTTGTGTTGTTTTAGGCCACTAAGCTTGTGGTAATTTGCTATAGCAGCAACAGAAAAAAATACAGTGCTGTTGTATTCACATCTTTATGCTTTTGAATAGAGTGAGGAAATAGGAAAGCTATTTTTGTGTGTATTATTGCAATGGTTTATAAATAAGTTCAGGTAAAAATGAAAGAAATACTGTAGCCAGTTGGACTTATACCTGGATATTACCACTGCCCAACAATCTTCTTTTCCAGATCTTGTGTATATCTGTTTTCACTTCTATTTTTTCTTTGCTTTGTAGTTATATCAGCTTGTCTGATCATATATCTGACTTTTTTTGACTACTCAAAATTAAATGTTAAATATTATAGAGATAATCTAAGGCTAAGGCTGATATAACTTTCCTCAGAAAGAATTTATTTGCTTTTGGTAAGTATTTACCTGAGAGAACTAGCAACCCTATTTCACATTAATCCAGTCAGGGATCAACCTGATTCAAAGATGGGTTTTCACTTTTATGAGGGCTGGTTCATATAGGTTTCACTCTAACTTCTTGTGTATGGGCTTTCTGGAGGGTTTCCATTCCCCCATATCTTTAGACTGTTTTGTACTGAAATGTTGATTTCTCTCGGCTGGAGAGACTATTGAAATCTCTGCTTATTTTCTCAGTCACCTATGTGGACATAGCATCTTTTGGGAGAAAGTGGCTCAAAATATTGGACTCAGCTCATCGCATATTATTTTTTTTTACGTTTTCCATAATGATGCTCTGTCTTCATGATCTCATGTTTTCCATTTTTTAAAAATTTGTGTTCAGCTTCCTCGGTTGTTTTCAGTGGTATGATCAGTTCGAAGTATCAAGCTGCATTAATGGCTGTTTGTAGTTATTCTAAATGTTTAGGGAAATTTTGGCATCTGTGTGGTCTAGTCTAAAATAATGAATTGCCTATAAACTTTAAATATATATAAAAATGGAAACTTTTTAAATAGCACATGCTGCCCTTACTTTAAATATGTAAAAATAAAAATGTGCATATATTGGTTTGCTATTTTCATCTAGAAACCTAAATTCCTTTCATTTTGGAAACGAGCAGACTTATTGAATATGAAACATCTCTTTTTTAATTGCAGCTTTGGGTTTATTGTAATGATTTAAATATGATTTAAGGAAAATGACATTAAGTTGCACAAAGGACATAGATTCAAACATATACACTGGAGTATATTGTTTACAATAGAACCATTACAAAAGATTACACTCTTTTTGTCCAGAATTATAACAAGTTTACATTGTATTTGCAAGAGGGGAGAGCAGAAGCAATACCTTGGTAAAAATAAGAGGGGGGGACTTTTAAAAACTAACACAATAAATAAATGTGGATACTAACTCAGGATGGTTGCAAGCATGATGACAGAAATAGTTTGCCATCATTTTTTTCCACTGGAAATAGGTCTTCAATTACACAGATGGCTTTTTCTTTAAGGAAGTTTAGTTGTCATTCACATTATATTTGATACATTTTGGAATGAATCAAATATGATTTTCTTCCATATGTCTAGCATATCAAGCCCATTTATAAACACTAGTCACACTCATTTCAATCTGGTTCCACCAAGTGTAATTCTCCAGAGATACATGTGTCTCCTATAAGTGCATCAGATGACAGTAATGATATACTTTAGTTATAATTTCCCTGGAAAATAGTAGGATATCTTCTGTCATATTTGTTCTTATGAGCTAGAAAAAAAAGTGTCAGCAATTTGAAGTATTTTTATTTTATTCACTGACATTACTTAAGAACTAAATGTTTCCTTCATTGAGTCCCACATGAATACCAATAAATATTTGTATTTCTTAATAGCCTTTAGTGTAAGGGAAGAAAAAAGTAGATGAGATTTTTATCTTTAGAAGATATTTTAATCTAATTGTTTGAAAGACATTTAGAGGTAATTCAGTTCAACCAGGTAGTTTATTCACTTCTCTGCCCTATAACTCAGGCAAGTAGTTTAAATGTGCTTAAATACCTCTAAAAGTTGAGAAGACATTTCCTTATATACTGAGAAATTCCTATTATGGAGGCTTATTTGGCCCATGGAAAACTAATGGGTATTTTATTTCATGAATGTGACAAAAGCAAAACTTTTGTTGAGGAAATTAAGGGTTCTTAACCTTTAACATTGCACCATTTACCTCAAATATTGGTTCAATGTTTTTATTTTGTCATTTGTTTAATAACAAATCACTAAAAGAGCTGTTATTTGTTTGTTGGTTTTTGCTTTTGTACATAATTTGTTATCTTTAGGATTATTGATAATTTTAGTCTCTTTTCTCTTGAAGTTTTAGTCCTCTTTGCACTGCTCATTACAAATATATAACATCTTATTCTATGAACCCTCGTTTTTACATATCCTTTTAAATGGAAGCTACTGTAGAATCCTCTATGAAACCAAAGTCAATTCTATGGGCATGTACCATGTTGCATCTAACATAAAAGAACATTTGTGGTTATGAAGTCATAATCTTTATTTGAGAGCCCTGTGGATTTTTGAAAAATCTTTTATCAAGGAACATTATTCATAATTGTGCAGGGTGATAACTGCCACCCACTGTTTTCTCACATTCCTCATTTTCCATTTTTCCTTATTCTCATGCAGTGAAAGAAATCCTTTTAAACCCTTTTGTTTTTTTCAGTTAGTAAGTTTTTATTCATGTATATGAGCACACAGCATGGCAGCAGTGAAAAGGGCCTGTGGGGTAAGGTGGTATTATTTCTTTCTACTGCATTTTGATCTCTTCCTCCAAGGTAAGAATGAAGTCTGTTCACCTCAGAACCAGCCATCTCTAGGAGGCTTATCCTCTGATGCACAAATAAAAAAATGGCATTAAACTAACGAGGTGTTCTTGGAGCAGAAACCACAAAGAATATTTTTGTTCCTTTAGCATCAACAGGGACATAATATGAACTCAACTGAGAACTAGTATAAAATAAAGGTTAAGAAAATGGATTTCAGAGTGCATTCATGAATAATTTTTTTAAAGAAAGGATATATGAGTTCCATGCTTTCTGAATCCTAGATTGTCTAAACTGCCCTTCTTCTGTCTGTGTATTTGAACACCTTAGATGATGATGTTTATTATATTCTAGTTCTATTTTTTTTCAAATGTTTGAAAGCATTATTATGCCATCTTCTAGTCTTCAGTATGAGATATGAGAAATCTGGATCTTTCTCTCTCTCTCTTTCTCTTTGTCTAAATACATATGTATATATACACACACATACATAGTCTGTACAGTCTAATGTGTCATTTGTGGCCAGTGCTTCCTTATTGATTTTCTATTGGAATGAGCTGTTCATTGAGGTAAATGGGGTGTTAACGTCCTCTACTATTATTGTGTAACTGTCAAATTCTCTCTTTATATCTGTTAATATTTACTTTATGTATTTAGGTGCTCCTACATTGGGTGCATGTATACTTAAAATTGTTATACCTTCTTCTTGGATTGATCCCTTGATCATTAAGTAATGTCCTTCCTCGTCTCTTGTAAGAGTCTTTGTTTTAAAGTTTAAAGTTTATTTTGTCTGATATGTGTGTTGTTACCCCAGCTTTCCTTTGATTTCCGTTAGCATGTAATACATGGTCCTATCCACTGACTTTTAGTTTGTGTGTGTTTTTAGCTTTGGTAGGCAGCATATATAGGTTTTTGCATTCATCCAGCCATTTCATATCTTTTGACTGGAGCACTGATTCCATTTACATTTAAGGCAATTATTGATTATTATCTACTTATTGCCATTTTGTTAGTTGTTTTGAGATATTTTTTGGTAGTTTTTGTTAACTTTTGCTCTCCTCCTTGGTGATTTGATGATTATCTTTAGTGTTATGTTTGGATTCCTTTCTGTTTTGTGTGTGTGTATCTGTTATAGATTTTTGATTTGTGGCTACTCTCAGGTATATATATATATATATATATATATATATATATATATATATATATAAACAATGTACATATTTATGTGATAATTTTATGTTGCTGATCTCTTTGAGTTTGAATGCATTTTAACCACCCTGCCTTTTTACTCCCCCCACACACATTTACTCTTTCAGACATCATGTTTTACATTCTTTTGCTTTGTATATCTCGTATTAACTTATTGTAAATGTAAATGATTTTACTATTTTCCTTTAATCTTCTTTCTAGATTTAAAAGTGGTTAACTTATTACCTTTATTGTATATTTGCTTTTCACCAATGATATTTTTCCTTTTGTGATTTTTATATTTTTAATTATGGTCTTTTTTTTTTTCCACTTAGAGAAGTCCCCTTAACATTTCTTGTAAAACTCTTTTTGTAGGGCTGAATTTTTTTAGCTTTTACTTGTCTGTAAAACTCTTGATATTTCCTTCAAATTTGAATCATTGCCTTGCTGGGTAGAGTATTGTTGGTTGTAGGATTTTCCTTTTCATCACACCAAATATATTGTGCCTCTGCCTCTGGCCTGCAGAATTTCTGCTGAAAAGTTAGCTGATTGCCTAATGGGAAGTTCCCTTGTACATAACTTGTATATCCCTTGCTGCTTTCAATATTCTCTCTTCATCTTTAATTTTTGATATTTTAATTAGTGTGCCTTGCTGTGATCCTCTTTGGGTTGATCTTGTTTGGGACTCTCTGTGCTTTCTAGACATGGATGTCTGTTTCCTTTCCCAGGGGAGGGAAATTTTCAGCAATTATGTCTTCAAATTTGTTCTCTGACCCTTATTCTCTCTATTCTCTTTATGGAACTTTCTATAATGTGAATGTTAGCTTCATATTGTCACAGAGTTTTCTTAAACTGTCCTCATTTCTTTTTTTTTAAGTTATTTTTCTATTTTGTGTTCAGCTTCAGTGATTTCCACTACTGTATCTAATTCTGTATCATCTAATCTACTGTTCGTTTCTTCTACTGTATTTCTCATTCCAGTTACTGTATTTTTACCTCTGTTTGGTTATGCTTTATACTTTCTAATTTTGTGCTAAATTTCTCACTATGTTTGTCCATTCTTCTGAGTTCCTTGAACAACTTTATGATCATTAACTTGAACTCTTTATTGAGTAGACTGCTTATCTCTACTTCACTTAGTTCTTCAACTTGGATTTTATCTTGTTCCTTCATTTGGAACATATTCCTCTTTTGCATCATTTTGCCTAATTTGCTGTTTTTATTTCTGTGTATCTGGAAGGTTGGTTACATTTCCCAATCTTGGAATAATGGTCTTTTGTGGGTGACAGACATCTCATTTGTGTCGACAGCATATTCGCCTCTGGTCACCAGAACAATATACTTTAGGGGTGCCCCCCTCTGTGGACTGTGTGAGCCCTTCCGTTGTGGCAGGTTGACTACTGTGAGTCAACTTGTAGGTGTGGCTAACCCTCCGTCCAGCTAGTTGCCCTGTTCTGCCTTATATAGAGGCTGCCACCTGCTGATGGGCAGCACCACATCACTAGGTGACTAGCTGCAGAGCCTTATAATGTACTGATGGTAGTGCTTTAGGCCCTCTGGTGGGCAGAGCTGGGTCACAGGGTGACTGACTGTGGGACCAGAAGTCTCTGATTTAGTGTCTGCCAGCCAATAATCAGAGCCATTTCCTGACATGCTAGCTGCAGGGTCTGGTATGTCCAAAATGTATTGAGTGTGGCCCAGTACCAGGTTGCTGACTGAGAGATTCAGTGTGTCTAAGAGCTGGTGTCAGCTTACTGGTGTGTGGGGCCACAGCTCAGGGAACCCCAAGGCTAGTGCTGGCTCAGTGGTGGGTGGAGCCAGGTCACAGAGTGAGTGGTTGTGTGTCCACGTTCTTGGATCTGCTGTCAGCCTTCTGGTGGGGTGTTGGTTCCTGACACATCTGGCTGCACGGTTCACTGTTTTTACAGCTAGTGTTAGTCTATTGGTGAGTGGAACTGGATCCCAGGTCCTGACACAGCAGGCTGGGCTCTTGTGGTCCTGGAGCTGGTGTTGACCCAATGGTCAACACATTTGGGGAATAGAGAGTTCTGGAGATGTTATCTGCCCACTGGTGGGTATAGTCAAGTCCTGAGTGCTCTGGGGCCTGTGTGTCCCGGAGCTGGTGTTGGCCCACTAGTGGATGGGACATGAGCCCAGGTGGTCCCAAGACTAGTGCTGGATCACTGGTGGGTAGAGCTGGGACCTGAGGTCTCTGGCTGCATGACCCTGGGTGGGCCCTGAGTTACTGTTTGTCCACTGGTTAGTGAGGCTGGTTCAAGGGTATTTCTAGTGCACTGGTAGATGGAGCCTTGTCATCTTCTTTCCAATAATGTTAGATTTTTCTAGAATTTCATATCAATGGAATCATGCCATATTCACCCATTTGTAGTCAACTTCTTTTTTTTTTTTTTGCCTCAACACAATATTTTTGACATCCATCTATGTTTTTTACACATATCAGTATTTCATTTTTTTATGGCTGAGTAATATCTATTATATGGATGTCTCACATTTGTTTTATCATTGTTTTCTATATTATGAAAACTAGTTAAAATATCAACTCCAATTAACATAACAGGATACAAGTAATTTGTAAATCCAGAAAGTAAATAGGAGATACATCGTCCTCTGTGCTTGCTTTACAATTTGTATTATAGACAAAATTACCAAATTACAGACTTGTCATTTTCAAAGATCTCTGAGTATATTCACAGAGTTTATCACATGTAAACCAGCAAGAACAAAAATGATTGCTTGTTGAAACATTCCATTCCTTATATTGCCAAAATTGTTGCTTTGAAGCTGTTATGCATGAAACCATAATACTGGAATAATAGAACCCTAATGAATGTAAGTCACTATTTAAAATGGAAGCTAATCAGTAGGATAGTGCTGTAAAGTGTTTGAAGATGGATATTACTGTTGTGTAGTAACATCATTCATGTTTCTAAAGCACTTAATGCATGTGCTTTTCTTAAATATATTTCCATCAGTTAGTTCTAAGAGAAGTGTCATTTAAACCACAATAACTCCAAAACAACCAACAAAAAGGAGAATAATTTTAAAAGTTTTCTACTGTTTTTTCCCCCTCATGCTTTTCATCTTTCCCTTCTAGTTTGCCTCTTCTCAAAAGATGAGCCAAGGCCTTAAGCCCAGGTAAACCATTACAAAGCACAGGGACCTTCACTTAAGAGCATCTTGAAATTTAAGGAGTCCTGCACTTAACCATCTGTGGCTGGACCACTTTCCATGGGGTCAGGACTTACAGGGCCAAGGAGAGCTTCCCATCTAGAACATAATCCCCTTCATTCTAAACCATGCTCCAGCTACCTAGTAATTACAAACCCCTGAGTCTCCTTCTGGTTTCTGTGTTGGCCTCTTCCCTAGTACCTTCTTTCCAAAAGCAGACACATTACTAGTCTGTGTACCTGAGGCCTTGAAGAGTAGTTAAAGAGTGGCTATTTGAAAAGGGTTGGGGATGAGAAGAGCATGTGCTTGGGGTGGGTTGTCCACATGAACCTATGGGATGGCAAAAGAGGAGAGGCTTATGGGCTAGGAACCTGAAGGAAGTGTCCAGTTCTCCCTTGGCTGTGGTGTTTGGCCATAGATATATAAGGAATAGAGAATTCTAAATTTGAACCTGTTCTTCCAGGTCATCATGAAGAATATTTTTCAAGGTATAAAAATAAGATATATTGATATATTTTTTTAAAGTTTGATGGCTTAGTTTACATTTTAAGCATTTATATGTATGGTGAGTCTCCATGTGTACTCTGGCCCAAGTCCCCAAATTGTAAGAGAAACTGAATTTGTTTTTGAGTCTAATATTAGATGAATATTACAGGCCAAGTATAAAAAGTTGTTTGAAGTAACTTTGTTTTCAGTAAGTTTTTCCTAGGAGATTGCTCAAGAGCTAGATTTGCATCTCTATACAAAAGAGGCTGAGAGTAAAATGATATGATCATTTTATTCTTCTTGTGCTTTCCATCAGTGAAAGGTCGGGGAAGAAGGTCTATGCTGCTTTGTTGTGTTTTAATAAAACAGACTTCTTCTTATTCCAGTCACATAATCACTCATTATTTAAAATAGTGATGACTTTTTATCATTTTCAAGTATGTAACCCCATCATTCACCGAACTGTTGTTATTTATTTTATTTTGAATAAAACATTCAAACACTAGAAAACCAAACCAAAAAGTTAACATTTCTCATGAATTTTAAATGTGTATATTAAATGCTAAGTACTTTAGAAAAGATGAAGGATACAGAGAGGTTTATATTTTTAGAGTTGAAAGATTTACACAAAGAGTTTTACAAAGACGTATATCATCTGTGTAAGAGCCTAACACAATAGACTTGACAATATAAATTTAAAACTACATATGTCAAGAAGAGCATAAAAATAGTAAAAAGAAATAAGAAAAATGTTCTAATAAATTATTCAAATGTGTTAATATCTTAGTTATAAAGCATAATTTTTAAGGAGGAATTAAAAATATAAACAATTCCAGAGAGTAATTAGGCAATGACTAAGAACAATTAACTGGAGAAGTAATAAAATAGCTAAAGATATCTGAAATTTTATTCAACTTATCACTTGCTAGTAATTAAAAATAATAAAATAGAAAGAATAATGACAAGCCATTTTAAATGTCAAATTACAAAAAAATGTTAAGATGAAAATAATATTCTATATTTGGAATTGTACATTCAGATTGACATCACCATATTCTGTTATTTAGTTTGTTTTTTCATCAAAAGAAATTTAGCCATATATATTAAGAAACACATCTAGTACTTTAACCTAGGAAAATGACTTCATACACAGGGATTTAAGAATAATTTTTCTCATCTCAGTATTATTAATATTAAAATATATGATGGGGCCTCCCTGGTGGCGCAGTGGTTGAGAGTCCGCCTGCCGATGCAGGGGATACGGGTTCGTGCCCCGGTCTGGGAGGATCCCATATGCCGTGGAGCGGCTGGGCCCATGAGCCATGGCCGCTGGGCCTGCGCATCCGGAGCCTGTGCTCCGCAACGGGAGAGGCCACAACAGTGAGAGGCCCACATACCGCAAAAAGAAAAAAAATAAAAAATAAATAAATAAATAAAATAAAATATATGAGGAAATTTATGGATAAATTATGTCACTAGCATATAATGGGATAATCTGCAACCATTAAAACAATGTGTTCAGGGGCCTCCCTGGTGGCGCAGTGGTTGAGAGTCCGCCTGCCGATGCAGGGGACACGGGTTCGTGCCCCGATCCCGGAGGATCCCACATGCCGCGGAGCGGCTGGGCCCGCGAGCCATGGCCGCGGAGCCTGTGTGTCCGGAGCCTGTGCTCCGCAGCGGGAGGGGCCGCAGCAGTGAGAGGCCCGCGTACAGCAAAAAAAAAAAAAAAAAAAAAAAAAAAAAAAAAAAAAAAAAAAAAAAACAATGTGTTCAAAAATATATTGATATTCAATTATTAATTTTAAAAGGTGCTGTATTAAAATTGTATTGAGATAATTATCATATTTTTCAAATACAAATGACCAAAAGGATAACATTTATTCTGTCTGGCTGTTAAGATTCTAGATTATTTATTCTGATGTCTCTTCATATTTTCCAACACACATGTATTATATTTTAACAAGGAAAAATATCGTATTTTGAAGGATCATAAATTAAGCTCTTCATTTTACTGCATTTGAGACAGACGGCACTAGGGGTTTCTCACAGAGTTAATTGGTCAACCAGGTCCAAATCCCAGTGTTCCAAACTAGGATTCTCACCAGGATATCTTTCCCCTCCACAATCTGATGTCCCACGTCTTTGTATATTATTGTCAGGATTGATCTGCCTGAATTCACATTGAGTAGATTGTATTAAATCCAGCAGTTGTTTTGCAGTGGAAAGACATTGAGTTTTAAAAATAATAGAAGTTCAAATGTTGATATATTAAAAAACTTTACAGTAAAACTCTGCATCACCCAATAGAAGAGATGGATGGAGAGGAATTGGTGCTAGAGGTTTTGGTGAATGGGAGGACAGTTTTCTGGAAAATGAGAATTTTCAAGTTAAGTTTTATGCAATAAAATAGTAAGAAAGTGAAACTCTGCAAGAAAAATGGTAAGCTTAAATCACAGAGCAAAATAATAGAGCAAATTGTGTAATGAAAGCAAGTAACCATATATCAGTCAAAAGTGGCACTTGGACTTCTCATTTTCATAACCATAACTTATACAGCATTTAAAGCACCATGATGAAGAGAAATGACTGGGCAGGTAGGAATCAGCAGTTTTCATTCTCTTCCTTTAATGTCAGCCCCAAGCTATCATAAACCCATATTTTGTACACAAACACTAACAAGAAAACATAAAAATTGACTATAATTATATATACATGCATATGTGTATTGTGCTTGTGTGCATATATATGTGTGTGTGTGTGTGTGTGTGTGTGTTTGAGTGTTTTAGTATCTTGCCAGGAAATAATTAGTTCTCGATCTTAATCTGACTACTCTAAAAATAAAAGTGTATGGTATATCTCTGCCAGAGCAGGCACTTGGAGCAGGTTTACAATTCACAGATTGATACCTGAATTATGATTCCTTCAAGATGCCTATTCCCTGTAATTTCCATTACTATAAACTGAAATTCCTATGAATAGGACACTTTCTTTTGAAGCATTGACTAAATTATTCACATTCATTCCCATTTGCAAACTTTTTATTGATGATAAAAATTATCTAAATGTAATGAGAAAAGAGTGATATTAATTAAACATAAAACTTTAAATGAACAGCAGCATTCCTGATTAAATAAAATATAGTGTGTCATTACTTAAAAACTAATTAAATTACTATTTATTTCCATCATTACAATCAAATTCTCTATATAACATTCAGTTAATTTTTAAAAAGTTGAATACTTTACCTTGTATCTTTTAATTATTTTTGATTTATTATATTTCTTTTTTATTCATATAATACTTGGTCAAAGTTATTACATTTCACAAATCCACCAGTGTACTTTACTTTTTAGAAATCTATATTTGATAATCATATTTATACATCTGTTTTAAAAATTGAACTATTTTGTTTAAGAATCTTAAAAATGACTTTGGGGCTCCTCTGGTGGCGCAGTGGTTGAGAGCCCACCTGCCGATGAAGGGGACACGGGTTCGTGCTCTGGTCTGGGAAGATCCACATGCCATGGAGAGGCTGGGCCTGTGAGCCATGGCTGCTGAGCCTGCGTGTCCGGAGCCTGTACTCCACAACGGGAGAGACCACAACAGTGAGAGGCCCTAGTACCGCAAAAAAAAAAAAAAAAAAAAAAAAAAAAAAAGACTTTGAAAGATACTCAGAACAATTTTTTCAAGACTATATCAAAGTTGAAGTCATCACTATGGAAGTAGACGAGCTTGTGACTTATATCTGATTTAGCATGCTTTTCTGATTTCTTAAATAGGTAAGTAGCAACCCAGTAAAATAGCTTATGTCTTCTCTTCCATAAAGACTTGAAGTTCAATCACAAAGGTAACAATTACATTTGTCATTAAATAAAAATTGTCACTTTTCATTTCAACAGTATTTTACCCATTTTCATATATACATATTTTCCCACATAGACCTAAGTTATTTGAAAATAGCAGTGCCAATATTAAATTGAATTAATGACTGAATTCCTTTAGTAATCTTAAACACTGTACCTACAAGGCCTCTTTTATTCATATTTATTCATATTCAATGTGGAATTGGAAATTAGGACTATAAGAGGGAAATACATACTTAACATCACATGAAATGAAGTATTACATGAAAAAAGTCAACCCTCCTTTTTTTGGTCTATTTTGTATTATCTACAAAAAATCACAGAGATTTTAAGGATATGAACATTTTAAAAGCTTCCATATCTGTTTACTTTCTCACAAGACAAAATTTAAAACACTAATATTAAACCACAGTCACAGAGGGGTGAAAAAAAGGCAGATTAAAAGAATAAAAAATGAAGACACTAATAAAAAGGGATGAGAAACATCCTAATAACACAGTGTGGTATGCAGAGAATCATCCTTGAAAGACGTGGCTCATAGTGGTCTGGATTTTGTGTTAATTAGATGCTTCCTTCATTAAGTATGCCTGTAACCTACTTAAATTCTTTCCAATTCAGCACTTAGTGTTCAGAAACAGAAAATAGCCCTGTCCCCCCTTTAAAAATCCAAGATAAAGATAAAATAATTATTAGAAATATAGGTTCAAACTTTTTAATGAAAGTATGAAAAATACCTTTTCATTTATTTGGTTTTGGAAGATACTTTTTGTTGAACACTTTTGTCCTCAAGAGTCAAGTACAAATCAACTCTGAGAAGTTTGAGATAATATTTTTGGAGCAAATGTTATTTCCTGTATTGCTTGGGAAGAGCAAATAAGAACTAAAGTCTTCAAACCATCTAGACATAAAAGAATATGACTGAACCCAAAACTCAAGAGCTTACAATATGTGGTACTTCATTCTTCAACTAGGTAATATTGATTATGCATAATAGAAAAGTTGCACATTTTTCAGTTACATATTGTTACACACTTTCACATTTTCCTGTAAAGCCCCATAAAACACAATTTAAATTCACCTGGCAAAACACCATAGATTTATCTTAACTTTTTAAGACTTCAAGATTTTGGGTCTGGCAGTTTCCTTATGAATTATTGATAATAATCACTTCCTTAAAGTGATATCATGGAGCAAATCATTATTAATGGTATTACTGATGATATTAAATTATTATTTATTCATTTATTTATTTATTTTGTGGTATGCGGTCCTCTCACTGTTGTGGCCTTTCCTGTTGCGGATCACAGGCTCCGGATGCGCAGGCCCAGCAGCCTTGGCTCACAGGCCCAGCTGCTCCACGGCATGTGGGATCTTCCCAGACATGGGCACGAACCCATGTCCCCTTCATCGGCAGGCGGACTCTCAACCACTGCACCACCAGGGAAGCCCTTAAGTTATTTTGAATGAAAAATTGATGCTTAGGTACATGGATAGATAGAGGGAGATAAACAGGGAGGAAGAGAGAAAATACTATTTCAAATAATATATTTTAAAGTTTGTGTGAAGTTTTTGAATGTAAAGTTTAATAAACATGTGAAAAAAAGAATATGTATCTAAGGAACTGAAATGAAAGTAAGTCCCAAGAAATATATAACTGTAGCATTTACATTATTTAGCTTATTATTAGATACCTACATTAGAAAATAATTATCATTAAAACATAGAAGGTGAAGACATCATAAACAGGGAAAATCTCCAATGTAATAAATAAAGCACATGAACTGAATAATGTGGCACTGATGAATGCCAAAGACATTAAGTTAATCATGCGTTTGTACCAGCAATCTAAAGTGAAGGGTGAACTTGACACAAATGATGAAATATTTCACATTAATCATTTCAGATTAGCGCCTATACAAATAATATCATTTCTAGTAACATTAGTGATTTAAAATAATAATAATAATAATAGACTTTATTTCTTAGAGTAGTTTTAGGTCTACAGAAAAATAAAAAGAAAGTTAAGTACAAAGGGTTTCCATATAGTACATATATCCCCCACCAACAGCCCCACCAAAGTTTCCCTATGATTAAAATGTGCATCTATATGGTACATTTGTTACAACTGATGAGCCAATATGTATATATTGTTTCTAAGTAATGTTCATAGTTTATATTAAGGTACTTAAGGTACACTCTATGTTGTACAGATCTATGGGTTTTGACAAATGCATAATGTCATATATCTATAATTAGAGTATCATATAGGGTGGTTTCACTGCCCTAAAATCCCCTGTGCTCCACCTGTTCTTTTCTCCCCCTAAACCTCTGGAAACTAACATTTTTACTATTGTCACAGTTTTTCCTTTTACAGAATGCCATGTAATTGAAATTATACAGTATGTAGCCTTTCCAGATTTGCTTCTTTCATTTAGCAATATGCATGTAACTTTCCTCCACGTCTTTTTTTTTTTTAACATCTTTATTGGAGTATAATAGCTTTACAATGGTGTGTTAGTTTCTGCTTTATAACAAAGTGTATCAGCTGTACATATGCATATATTTCATTTTAGCAATGAATTATCTTCCAGTGTATGGATGTACCATAGTTTATTTATCAATTCATCTATTGAAGAATATCTTTGTTGCTTCTAATTCACTGGCAATGAATAAAGCTGCTATAAACAATCTTTTGCCAGTTTTTTTGCCTGGATACATTGTTTCAACTAATTTGGGTAAACACCTAGAAATAGTTTCTGGGTTATATGAGAAGATTATGTTTACCTTTGTACGAAGCTACGAAACCTTTCTCCTAACCGGATGTACCATTCTGCATTCCTTTTAACAATGAATAAGTTCTGTTCCTCTGCATCCCCTCTGGCATTGTGTATTGTCAGTGCTCTGCAGTTTAGTCATCCTAACAGGTGCATGGTAGTATTGTTCCTGGTGAATTTGAGGTTCTTGCCACATATCAAAGGAATTCAGAGACAAAGCAGGGAGGTTAAGAAAGTAAAGTGAGAATTTATTTAAGCAAGAATACTCTCTCAGACTGAGAGCGGGCAGACACGGGGGAGGAGGAATGCTTGTCCTTATTTAGCTTAGATCAGAAGTGTCATGGCATTGGTGCATGATGAGTACTTCTTACCTGTAAGGCTAATACTATTGTAATGAGAGCATAATGAGCAACAGGTTACATTCAGTTGCAGGAGATTCCTGCCTTTCCTCATCTTTCTTTGTGTGCTTCCAGGACACTTATCACCCAAAAACTGTGGTTTCCTGTCAGTTTGGAGGTTCCTGCTTTTTTTTGTCTATGGACCCCCGCTGTTTATAAGACATGTGATTTATAATCACAACTGGCCACCTGGCCTCTGCCACCATTTCTCTGCTCATACCTAGCTACCTGCCTGCTGTAGCAGTATCTCATTGTTGTTTTGTTTACCGTTCTCTACTGACTAATGATGAGTACATTTTCATTTGCTTATTCACTATATATCTTTTATAGTGAGGTGTCCAGATCTTTTGCCCATTTTTAAATTGTTTGTTTTCTTATTGTTGAGCTTTTAGAATTCTTTGTATATTTTGGATATCCGTCCTTTACCTGAAATATTATTTTCAAATATTTTCTCAGTTTTTCACAGAGCAGAAGTTTCTAATTTTAGTGTTGTTCAACTTATCAATTTTCTTTCATAAACAGCATTTGTTCTTGTATCTAAAAAGTCATAGCCAACCAAAGGTCACCTAGATTTACACCTGGATTGTTTTCCAGAGCTTAGAGTTCTGCATTTTGCATTTAGGTCTATGATCAATTTTGAGTTATTTGTGGGAGGAAGGTTTTATATCTAGATTCATTTATTTGCATGTGGATGTCCATTTGTTCCAATACCATTTGTTGAAGAGACTTTTGTTCTCCATTCCACTGCCTTTGCTCCTTTGCCAATGATCAGTTGACTGCATTTGTATGAATCTACTTCTGGTCTCTATTCTATTATATTGATCTAGTTGTTTGTTTATTTGCCAGTACCACCCTGTATTGATTCATGTATCTTCATGGCCAGTCTTAAAGTAGCGTGGTGTCAGTCCTTCTACTTTACTCCTCTTCAATATTATGTTGGCTCTTCTGGGTTTTTGCTTTTCAATATAAACTTTAGAATAAGATTTTCAAAATCTACAGAAAATTTTGTTGGAGTTTTGAATGGGATTGTGTTGACTCTGTGGATAAATTTGGGAAAAACTGAAATCTTACCAATACTGAGTCTTCCTTCTCATGAACACATAGTGTCTCTCCATTTGTTTAGATATTCTTTGATTTCTTTCATTAAAAGTTTTCATGTAGATCTCGTACATATATTGTCAGATTTATACCTAAGTATTCTCTTTCTTTTGGTCTTAATATAAACAGTGTTGGGTTTTTAATTTCAAATTCCAATTGCTCATTGCTGGTACTTCTGTTTATTGTGCAAACTTGCTATAATACCTTATTTTTTCAGAAGTTTTAACATTTTTCTAAATAGATGATGAACATGCCATATGTGAACAACAATAGTTTTTTTTTTAATCATCCCTTCCAATCTGTATTTTTTTTCTTTTTGTTGTCTGATTGCATTAGCTAAGACTTTTAGGGGAAAAGCATCTAGTTTATTACCAAGAAGTTAAGCATAATGCTGTAGACTTTTTTTTTTGCAGATGTTCTTTGTCACTGTGAAGAAATTCCCATCTGTTCCAAATTTGTTGATAGTTTTTATTTTGTTTTAATTACAAATGAGTGTTGGATTTTTTAAATGCCTTATCTTTGTCTATTTATATAACTATTTGTAACATTTATTAATTTAATATTTCAGATTATAAAACAAGTAGGTTTGATGCATAGATATTTGAAAATTTTTCCTAAATTCCAGTCAATATACTTGTTCAGGAAAACACATTTTTACTCTTAAACTTATACTTAATTAACATGTTTACAAAAGTATATATTTCAAGAAACTATTCAAAGTCCACAAAGTTAACTCAACTAATAAACTTATTTGAAGACAGGTTATAAGAAATCACTGTGCTGGGCAAAAAGGAAGATATATGGAAATATAAAATGTGACCATTACTTTTGAAAACCTTACATTCTATTTTGCTAAATAATATGAAGGAAATAAATTACTGTTTAAATAACTAATTATTTTAATATCAGTAAAATATAAAATAGAAGGAATGAAAGATCCCAAGGCAAAAACCATCAAATTATAAATGCAATAATTATTATGGCTTTCAAGGAAAGAAAAGTTCAATAGTATTGAAGTACCTGTTATTTACAACAATTAGCTTCTTAATAACAGATTTATCTATTCCATTCCCTGTATCTAAATATTTGTATTTCCCTTCACCCCAAAAAATTACATACTTCATAACATGCACTGAAGATAATTTGTGATGTGACTTTAAAGCTACTTTTAAAGTATCATCTCCAGTATATTCCATTTCTATCTCTTCTACAGACTACTCAAACAACTGGGCTAGTGATTTTTAATATGAAAATGTTATATAACTTCACACATCAGTAGCTATTGTGAGATTAACATAAGCCAAAGTTTCCAAGAATGACTTTGAGAATTTGCTTGAGGTGTTTGGATTTCAGGAGATAAGATCAAGATGGTAGAATAGGAAGACCCTCAACTCACCTCATCCCATGGGCACACAAAATTACAATTACTTACAGAGAACTTTCTATGAGAACAAACTGAGGATTAGAAAAAAGATTTTCCACAACTAAAGATATAAAGAAAGAGCCATACAAGATGGGTAAGAGGGGCAGAGATGCAGTCTAGTCAGGACCCACACCCCTATCTTGACAACCCCAAAATGGGAAGGTGTCACAATCACAGAGGTCATTTATGAAAAGCGAATGGTCCAAGTCCCACATTGGACTCCTCAGCCCAGGGGTCCTGCTGCATTGGGAAGATGAGTTCCATATATCTGGCTTCAAAAACTAGCTAGGCTTATGTTCAGGAGAGCTGGATAGTTATAGAAAACAGAGACTCTGCTTTTAAAGGTTGCTCACAAAATCTCATATGCTCTGAGTCACAGTCCAGAGACAGTAGCTTGAAAGATGCATACGTCAGACCCACTTGCTGATCTGGCAGAGCCTCCCAGAGAGTCAGGAGGCAGATAGGACTCCTCTCTTCCCCAGTTGGAACCACTGGTAGCAGCCATTTTGGGGACCTTGGTTTACCATACTGTCAACAGTGTTGAGAAGCACAATTCTGGAATTCTTCCTCTACCCTATTAGAGCTAGGGACTTGCCCCACATACCAAAGGACCCACAGCAGTCATGAGCTTCCAGGATTGCACAGCCAGCTATGCAGGAGCCTGCCCTGTTCAACAGTGAGCTTGTAGCCCATGTGCCACCAGGCATTGCCCTCAGCTGTGCCAAGTGCCTTCCTTGCCGACCAGAACACTCACAGCAACCTCATGAGGCAGAGCCTCACAACCAGCCAGGCCAAAGACCAGCCTTGTCTACCAATGTACCAAGAGTTGACCCCACCCCAATGGCCCACATAGCCCACATAAAATACACCCCTGGAGCATCTAGCTTGGGTGGCCAAAGGGGAGTGTGCTGCTAAGCCCCATAGGATATCTCATACATTAAGCCACTTTTCTAAGATTAAGAGATGTAACAGACCTAGCTAATATGTAAAACTAAACCTAGAGAAATAGGCAAAATGAGGAGACAAATATGTTCCAAATGAATTAACAAGAAAAAATCTCAGAAAAAAAGAACTAAACAGTGATAAGCAACTTATTCAATAAAGACTTCAAGATAATTATTATAATAATGCTCACCAAAATTGGGAGAAGAAAAGATGAACACAGTAAGAATTTCAACAGAGAAAATACAAATAAATAAATAAATAAATAAATAAGAGCTGAAGAATACAACAATTGAAATTAAAAATACACTAGAAGAAATTGACAGTAGATAGATGATACAGATGAATGTATCAGTTATCTGGAATACAGGGTAGTGGAAATAAACCAAGCATAACAGAAAAAGTTAAAAATAATTAAAGAAAATAGGATGGTTTAAGGAACTTATGGGAAAACATGTATCATTATAAGGGTCCTAGAAGGATAAGAGAGAGAGAGAAAGAGGCAGAGAACATATTTGAAGACATAATAGCAGAACATTTCCCTACCCTGGGGAGGGAAAAAAACAATGTCCAAAGAGCACATAGAGTTCCAAACAAGATAAATCCAAAGAGGTTCAAACCAAGATACTTCATAAATAAAACATCAAAAACTAAAGATAAAGTGAGAATCTTAAAAGCAGCAATAGAAAACAATTAGTTACATATAAAAGAACACCCATAAGTCTGTTGGCTAACTCTTCAGCAGAAACTTTACAGACCAGAAGGGAGTGGCATGATATATTCAAAGTGCTGAAAGAAAAATACCTGTAACCAAGAATAGTCTATCCAGCAAGGGTCATCATTCAGATTTGAGAGATAAATTGTTTTATAGACAAGCACAAGCTAAAACAGTTCACCAACACAAAACCTGCCTTAGAATAAATGTTAAATGGAATTCTCTTAGCAGAAAAGAAAAGGTCATGAATAGACATAGGTAAATTAAGAAAGAAAAACATCACTAGTAAAGACAAACATGCAATAAAAGTAGAGCATCAACCACTTATAAGGCTAGTAGAAAGGTTAAGAGAGAAAAGTAGTAAAATTAATCATAAATACGATAAGTAGTTAATGGGTACACAAAATAAAAATATGTAAAATATGACATCACAAACATAAAACGTGGGAGTGGAGTAAAAATATATCACTGTTAGAATGCCTTCATACTTAAGAAATCACCAACTTAAATACATACCTATATAAATAGGTTGTTATATATGAACCTCATGGTAACCACAAAATAAAAATTTATAAGGAATACACACAAATAAAGGAGAAAAGAATCCAAACATAATATTATAGAGAGTCATCAAATCAAAAAGGAATAGAGCAAGAGATGAAGAAGGAAATAAAAGAGAGAAGAACTACAAAAACAATGAGAAAACGATCAACAAAATGGAAAAAAGTATGTACCAATCAATAATTCCTTTAAGCTAAGTGGACTAAATGCTCCAATCAAAAGATACTGAGTGGCTGAATGGTAGCAAAAATAAGAATAATGTATGTGCTGACTACAAGAGACTCACTTTAGATTTAAAAACATACACAGAGAATGAAGGGATGGTATGGGAAAACATATTTCCTACAAGTGGAAATACAAAGAAATCTAAGGTAGAAATACCTATTTCATACAAAGTAGACTTTAAAACAAAGGCTGCAACAAGAGAAGAAGAAGGGCATTACATGGTGATAAGGTAATTAATCCAAAAATAATATATAGCACTTGTAAATATATATGTACCCAATATAGGAGCATCTAAATACATAAAACAAATATTAGCAAATATAAAGGGAGAAATTTAAAGTAATACAATAAATATCTGACACAAAAATAGAAGTCTTGTATGATTCCATTTGTATAAAATATCCACAATAAGCAGATCTATAGACACTGAAATTAGATTAGTGTCTGCTCAAGGTGGAGATGTTGGGAGAATTGGAGGGTGATAATTATTTCAGCTGATGAAAATATTCCAAAATTATATCATAGTGATGGTTGCACAGCTCTTTGCATATACTAAAAAACACTGAAATGTACACTTTAAAAGGGTGAATTCTGTGGTGTGTGAATTATATCTCAAATAAAGCTACTCTTAAAAAAAAATTAAGAAACCTACTTACATTAATAGATCATTCAGAAGGAAAATCAATGAGAAAACATTGGCCTTAACAATCACATATTCAGATGCTTTAATAGATATAAACAAAACGTTCCATCCATAAGCAGAGGATACACATTAAAGAGCACATAGAACATTCTCCAGGATAACTCACATGGTAGGCTACAAAACAAGCCTCAATGAAACTAACAAGATTGAAAACGCATCGAGCATCCTTTCCAACAAAAATGGCATGAGAATAAAAATCAACTAAAAGGAAAAAAAAACAAGGAAAAAACACAAATACATGTAATGTAAACAACATGCTATTAAACAACAAATGTGTCATTGAAGAAATCAAAGAGGAAATCAAAAAAATACCTTGGGAAAAATAAAAATGGAAACACATGTTTCCAAAACCTATGGGAGGCAGCAAAAGCAGTTCTAAGAAGAAAGTTTATAGCAATGCAGGCCTACCTCAGGAAAAGAAAAGAAAAGCTCAAGTAAACAATCTAAACTTACACATAAGGAACTAGAAAAGGAAGAACAAACAAAACCTGAAGTTAGTAGAAGGAAGGAAATAATAAAGTATCAGAGTGAAAATAAATAAAAAAGACTAAAAAAAAAAGAAATGAAATTAAGAGCTGGTACTTTGAAAAGATAAACAAAATTGATAAACATTTAACCAAGTTCATCAAGGAAAAAAAAAAAGAGAGAAGGCCCAAATAAATGAAATCAGAAATGAAAGAGGAGATGTTAAAACTGACACCACGGAAATACAAAGGATCATAAGAGTATATTATAAAAAACTATGTGCAAACAAATTGGATAAACTAGAAGAAATGGATAAATTCCTAGAAATGCACAATCTTCCAAGATGGAATCAGAAATAAATAGAAAAATATGAACAGATCAATTACTGGTAATGAAACTGAATCAGTAGTCAAAAATTGACAAATAAATAGAAGTCAAGGACAAGATATTTTCACGGGTGAATTCTGCCAAACATTTAAGGAAGAATTAACACCTATGCTTCTGAAACTATTCCAAAAAAAATAAAGAGGAAGGAATGCTTCAGAACTAATTTTACGAGGCCAACAATACTCTGATATCAAAACCATGTAAAGATAGCAGCAAAAGAAAGAAAATTACCAGTCAATATCACTGATGAACATAGGTGTAAATTCCTAAACAAATATTGTCAAACTGAATGCAATAATAAATTAAAAGGATCATATACCTTGATCAGTGGAATTTATCCCAGGGAAGCAAGGATGATTCAATAACTAAAAATCAATCAATGCCCTACACCTTATTAACAAAATGCCGAATAAAAATCAAAATCATGTCAATAGATGCAGAAAGAGCTTTTGACAAAATTCAACATCCATTCATAATACAAAGTCTCAACAAGTGCATATATGCCACACCCTGACCCCATCCTCCCTGCTGTTCTGATGCTACTCTGAAGTGAGTGTTGAAGATAGTGGTCAGTTGGATCATTCTTGCTTTTTTTGTTTTCTAGATGTACAAAGCTGGAGCAATCCAAAGTTCTCTTGAGAAGAGTCAAACCTCTCATCTTAGACAACCGTTAAACTTTGAGATCTTTGCCAATCTTATCCAATCTCTTTATTAGCTGGAAGAAATCTCTCAAATATTCTGATCCAGGATACACACTCCAAACTTTTCTACTGCCCTAATGAAATTCATTCTTAAAACGAAAGAATATCTCTTCAAATATTTTTGATTCTCAATGAACTCTGGGGAGATTAGGCAAATTTTCAGTTCACCTTTTAAAATGAGAAGTGTATTTTAATACATTCTTCTCTTACCTCGTCAGAATTACTATCATCCAAGCTCATTTTTATGAAGTATTCTTCTAAATACTTGAAAGACTAAAAGATATTGGACCATTAATCTTTGCAAATTATTACATATCTTTTTCAATCTTAATTTAACTGTTAAATTATTTACCTTATACACCAGTTTTACACTTGCTATTTCTTTGATTTATTAGATAGGAGAAGAGGTATGATCATTTTTTTTTCTGATAAGAGGATCAAGGTGCTCATCTTTGAAAATTTATATAGCACATCTAAAAAGTCTTGAAAAGACTGAAAGTGAACATCATATGTTGTTTGAGGACAAAATTAAATAATGAAAACCAAAAAAAATTTCAGCTCAATAATCCACCTTCCTAACCACAGAAAAATGAAGCTCTGTGATAAAAAGGGAAGAACACAGAAAGGGAAAGACCTTATTTCCCTTCTCACATCATTTCAGACTCATAACTACAACATAAACATCCGATGCTTGGAGCTGATGCAGCCATCTCACAATCATGAGCAGACACGTCATCAACACACTCAAGGTGGCAGAGTGGACAGATGGCAATATTCTGGGTCCTTGATTACACAGATGAGCACTAAACCAACCATGGAGCTCCCTGTTACAGATCTTTTATTTATTGAGATAATAAATGGTGTTTGTCTCTTGCAGCTAAAACCACATTAACTAACACAACACCCATTACAATCTTACCGCACTATCCTAACATTGCACTTTCACAGTATATTCTAACCACACTCTAGTTGTCACCCAAATTACCCTTTAAAATGACAGAATTCTACTCACATTTGAAGACCAAGTTCAACTGTCACTTATTCTTTGAAGGCTTCCCAAATAAGGAAGTTATTACTCTTCACTGTTTTCATATAGCTTTATGAATATTAAAGCCCTTACCAAAATAAATTGCAAATATTTTATTATAGATTAAGAATAGCATAATGGCTACATCCCTATGCTATTAATTATTGCATTTCCCAGCATCGACCAGGGCTTAGACTATAATAAATATTTAATAAATCCATGTAGACTAAATGAAATTTAAAAAGATAAAATTTCAATTAAAGTAATTTAAAAGACTGTCTCCTTGGAACTCATACTCTAATGAGGACAGAAAATCACCTATCAAGCTAGTCTGTTAATGGCATTTTTAACAATTCAAATTGCCTGTACTGAATTTGAATCTCTGATTCAATCAACTTGCTCAGGAGTAGACTGTAGTTAACATTATAATTACAGATTTTTTATCAAGTGTAAGAGACTATCCCTACTATGGGATAACATAGTATAGACACTTTCTAAATAGAAATGGTACAGATACCATAGAGTTTCAATAAACAAGAGAGTAATGGTGGTTAATCTTGTGTCTTTCATTTTTCCTTTTATATTAATGTTAAAAATTCTTCAAAATGAAAAATCTCTGAAGATATGTATTAGTCAAGATAACATGTATATGGAAGAGAGCATGAGTTGGCACAGCATACCAGGGAGACTTGTATGTGTTGACTCAGAATAGCAGATGCTTTCTTCACAGTATGAGAGAAAGTATTAATTCTTTTTAATAAATTTAGAACTAGAGCTTGTTTTCCAAATATATAAATGTCATCATCTGTTACCAACATTGAAAAAGACTTTTGATGTGTTGGTGGAAGCTGTTTTGTTTTTCAGGAAAATTCATCAGAGCTACATTGATATTTACAGGCATACTTCATCTGATTGTACTTCAGTTTATTATGCTTCACAGATATTGCATTTTTTAATAAATTGAAGGTTTGTGGTGTTGAGCAAGTCTATCAGAGCCATTTTTCAAATTTGCTCACTTCGTGTATCTGTGTAACATTTTAGTAATTCTCTCAATATTTCAAACTTTTTCATTATGATTATATTTGCTATGGTGAGCTGTGATCAGTGATATTTGTTGTTATTATTGTAAAAATATTATGACTCACTGAAGGCTCAGATGATGGTTAGAAATTTATTTTAGCAATAAAGTATTTTAAAATTAAGGTATGTACTTTTTTTAGACATAATACTATTATTGCACACTTAATAGACTACAGTATACTGTCAACATGACTTTTACATGTACTGGGAAACCAAGAAATTCGTGTGACTCACTTTATTGTGATATTTGCTTTATTGCAGTAATATGGAACAGAAACTTCAATATCTCCTAGGTATCCTTGTACCTTTGAACTGACTTTGAATAAAGTATGAACAAAGCAAACTAACAGTGTAAACAAAAACTAGAAGAGGGATATTTTAACACTTAGAAAAATAAAATATACTAAGTAAGTTTAGAGAAAAACAATTGACTAGCTATTTATGAACTATCTATTTATTACAGGAGATAGGTAAGACATCAATGGGTTAACAAATCATTAGCATTAGATTAAATTATCTGGCATGCTATTCATTTGCATATACATATTAGATATACCATGGCTTTAAAATTTTATAAATCAGGTTTTTCATTAATTCATAATGGCCCTCTCCCTAATTAATTAAAAATAAAGTGTATACTATCATGAGTTACATGAAAGAGAGTTGTGTAAATAAACTCACTACCGTCATCCCTCGATATTTTGGTGGATTTGTTCCAGAAATGCCTGTGGACACCAAAATCAGAGGATGCTCAAGTGCCTTATATAAAATGGCATAGTGTTTGCATATAACCTATGCACATCCTCCTGTATATTTTAAATCTTCTCTAGGTTATTTATAACACCTAATATAATGTAAATTATATGTAAATAGTTGCTGGAATGAAGCAAATGTAAGTTTTGCTTTTGGGGAGCTTCTGGAATTTTTTTGTTTCGAATATTTTTAATCTGCAGTTAGTTGAATATGCAGGTGTGGAATCAGTGGATATGGAATCTGTGGATATGGAGGGCTGACTGTATTCATTGTATTCTTTTAAAAGAGAAATGATGGAAGCAAATTGAGACACAAACAATGTAAAGAAGCTAAATATGTACATTGTACTAATGAGCACCTGTCTCACCCATATATTTTAATTATGGAAATATTTTGCTTTTAAAGGTAGATCACAATTATTATTCAGTTTATTATATTTGTTGTAAAGTTCTTCCATAAAGTTTCACAAGTGAAAATGTCACATCAGATGGGTATAAATGATGCATATAATATTTTTATTACTTTTTTTTACTTTATAAAATGTCTACTGAATAGAAAATCCCTGTCTATTTTTATCCATTTAATATTCATGCACAAATTTTCAGAGGAGTTATCATACAGGTAAGAATAAATTCAATTACAACTACGGACAATTAAGCTGATAGAGATAAGTTTTGAAGATTGTTAGGTATTTCTGTTAATAATGTGGTGCTATCAAAAATATTACTTTTTTTCTAAACTGAAAATTATTAAAAATAACTATTAAAAGTATAAAAGAAAGTTTCTATTTTCTCTCAAAGCACTATTGACATTGATTAGTTTATACAATTGCAATCATGCTAAATTAAGAATTAAATAAAGTAAAATATTAAACAAAATAAAAGATATTTGAAAGAAGTGTGTGGGACATTGTATTACTCGTTGCTAATTAAGAAGACTGACATGCATAACAATGGGTAAGAAATTAAGAAACAAAAGAGACTAAATTAGAATAATGGGTAATAGTTTTAAAAATCTGTAAGTTCCCTAAGGCATTTAGAAATACAGCCTGCCGGGGCTTCCCGGCTGGCGCAGTGGTTGAGAGTCCACCTGCCGATGCAGGGGACGTGGGTTCATCATGCCCCGTTCCAGGAAGATCCCACATGCCACAGAGCAGCTAGGCCTGTGAGCTATGGCCATTGAGCCTGCCCGTCTGGAGCCTGTGCTCCACAGCGGGAGAGGCCATAGCAGTGAGAGGCCCACGTACTGAAAAAAAAAAAAAAATGAAAGAAATACAGCCTGTCTTTCTAACAGAGAAAAGCATGCAGCTGACCCATAATAATTGCAAAAGACTTTGATGGGTTAGTGGAAAGTTATTTTAACTAGTAGATGTAAGGAATTGAAGAGGTTGTCCTAGAAAGATCCAAACTATAGTGAAAAAAACTATTTGAATATAAAGACTTCAGCATGCATCTGTAAGGAAGAACATTCTTAACATGTGATGACACATACTTGAATGAACAGACTGGGAACGTGATCTGAAATCTGAAGTGAGTAAATTGGGGACTGAGATGGGAGGTCACATAGGGAGGCCTGTGACTTAGGCAGTTATAAATACAAGAGGCAATAATCTTTGGCTTTATTTTTGCCTAGCTCATACTCACTAATCACTGATTTCTGTTTACCTCTTTTTAGTATGCATTGGTTCCTCATTCCTTACCATATCTTTGAGAACTTTTCTTTTTTATCAAAACCCTAATTGTTAGCATCCACTTAAATTTTTTATAGATTGGATACTTTGGAAAAATAAACAGAGGGAATATAGTTATTTGTCTTCTGAAATAATATTAAATTGAAGTAGGACAAAGAAAAGAAGATTGAGATAAATTAAAAAATGCATTTCCTTTGAGAGCCTCAATTTGCATTAGCACAGAGAATAGTTTCTTGTTATTAATTTTTATTTAATAAAGCTAATATCCTTTTAATGCCATTAAATATTAGAATTTTCCTTTCCAGAGAAAATATAGAATTGTACAACTAGAAAAGAACATTCATCATCCTATAGCTTCATATGCACATTCCCTCTGATTTTAGTGAGCATCCTAATTTCTCTGGGAAGACTTCCTGTTTGAATGCTTTTTCTTACAATTAGTCTGGCTGTGAAATTCAGAATTCATCTTCATTCTTTCTCCAGGACTAGGAGAGACAATTTACTTCTTAGTTTTGATAATTGTGGCTTTAATTAAAGTTTGAATAACATCAGTTGCTGTAGTTGTTGTTTTTTACTCTTCAGGGTTCCAGTCATTTTCAAGATTGTGTCCTGGGTACTGACACAAGTCTTTGGGTTAACAAGAATGGTTTCATTGTTTACAACAGGAAATTTGAATCATCTATTTTGCCAGTTCTAGTTTTACTAAATTTAATTGTGCTGCTTCGTGTGCATGTGAGTATGTTTGATTTCCAGTGTAGATTTACAATACTTTATCATTCATTAGTTTAATTACCTTTTCTGATTTCCTAAATGATGGAGTGAAGATTAATGTTTATGTTTTCTGGCCTAAAGCTAATGCTTTATCACAAATTAATAATTCACTGTCTTACCAAGCTTGAAATGACATTGCAGATTATTTTAGCATTTGGGACAAAATTCATGCCAGCTATTATGGAACTGAACCACCTTTCTGGTGCTGGAATAGAGAAGAAAATACTCCAGAGACTGCCCTCCACACCTCACTTTTCCTGCTTTTAAACACATTCCATTTTTGTGTGATTTGCCACTTCAAAAACCACAATGAAACTCATGTGTAAGGCTTAACATATTCAAACTCCTCCTTTCCACAGAGCAACAAAATTATGTCTACAGAAAGTGGTATGTTTGGTGTTACAGAAGTGATTTTAATCCAAGAGCCCTTGTCTTTAAGAACTCTATGAATTTGAGTAGAAAAGTAATGATACAGTGATTGGATATCAATAATAAAACTCACCTAAAAGATCCACTGAGCCAACCATTAACAGCTTCTCAAGAACAGAAAGCTATGACTGATTGGCTGTGTACTCCAACCTACCTAGCACAGAGCCGGGAATGAAGTTCAAGCTCAATGTCTGTTGGCCAAGTAAAAACAAGGAAGAAACGAATGAAAGAAGAAAGGGAAAAAAGAGTGAGTGAGAGAAAGAGAGCTACTCCTCTTTAAAACTCTTCAAAGATTTTCCATTGCCATTAATAAAATAGTTTTCTTACCAGAGTCTTCAAGCACTTTGTGATCCAGTCTTTCCTGTCCCTAAAAACTCACCTCTCCACTCCACCATTTGTTTTATGCCTGTGACATTACTCTTCTTTCAGGCCCTCTAAGCCTCCAAGATATTTACTAAGTCCCAAGAGCTTCATATATTTTATTCCTTCCCCCCGTAATTTTTCTCACACTCCTCAACCTCTCTACACATTTGCCTAAATAACTTCATTTTTAATTCCTCATCATAAAACATCATATTCTCAAAAATTCTTCCCTGACCACCTGAACTAAAATTGCTCTCACCTCCATCGCAGTTATTCACATAATACTTTAAAATACTTTTGTTAACAGCACTGTAGCATTTTATGTATTTATTTGATTACAGTCTGTGTTCCTCCTTTGGTTGTAAGTTCCATGGGATCAAATCCTGTCTGTTTCATTCACCAGAGTACACCCAGTACTTAGCACATAGTTTAGCACATCTGTGTAGTAGTTATTTCAATATTTGTTGGCTGAATATGTTAATACATTTAAAATCAATAATTAAATTTAAATGAATTAAAATTTGCAAGCATAGAAATAATTTTTCAAGTGGCGACTATAGAGGAAATAATTAGGGTCACATAATATGAGGTAATATCCTAAAACTCTCTCATAATTAGACATGGGACCAAGGCAAATACATGCTTTCAAGTAAAGTTGAATAAAAGATAAGTTCAAGAGAAATGGATGATCTAAGGCCAATGGTGTCTCAGTCTTAAGTTTTAGATTGAGATATGGCTCAGAAGTAGTATAGGAAATAATGAACAATGTTACCTAAAACAAACAATAGCTGAGATAAGGAATTACGTTAGGGAAAAATGAGAGAAGAGCAGCTGGCTGAAGACCTAAAGTACTAAACAGCCCTCTGGTCTTGAAAATAAGTTGAATCATATAACTTTAGAGTTTATGTAGAGAATTTACTGGAATTGTCATTTAACCCACAAAATTATGAGGTATAAAATCACCCTAAGCACGTTGATAACTTATACAAAGGATGAATATAAAATATCATTTTAGTATGGATGGTAAAGATCAAAAGAGAAACAGTGATAAATACAGAATAAAAGTTATAGAAAGTTTTGCTATGATTTATAATCTTAAAAAAAAGAGAAAAAAGATAGAAGAATAGTTGTAGGATTATGACTTACTTTAATACTTTCTTGGTAACTTTTATTTTCAAATGTTTATAGTGGACATTATCAATTCCTTATGCATTCAAAAATAATTCTTACTGCTTGGTTTTCTTTTGATTGTAATATGTCATTTACTAAAGCTACATTAAATCAAATATTATAAAAATAGTCAAGTAATAAAAATTCAAAGTAAAAACAAATGATTTCCTCTTCTCTGATGTCTGTCACCAATCCTGAATGTTTTGTCATTGCTGTAAACTATTTACTGAACTGTTAGAAATATTAATTGTAATAAATAAAAATTTCTTATATATTACATTATTTATATGACTGGTTTTCTCAGATTACAGAGCAAAGCCAAAATAAACATTCAACATTATGAATTACTTTGAAACATTTTACCAATGGCAACTTTTTGACCTTTTATAGCTTTTTAAGTGCAAAAGTATCAGATATAATTCTAACTCTCTTTGGTAGGTAGATACTTCCTAGGTAGTTGGGTAGATTATCATCTCCACATGCTATAAATCTTGTAAATGATCGTGAACCTCATTTTTTTCTAAAGGGCAAATGATTTGAGATAAATACAATAAGAACAGGTCTATTATTTAACATAATAGGTACTAGTAAACTGTCTCCAGCATAGAAGATTTTGAGTAAGTATTGATTTACATTAAATGAATAAGTATTCTTGGTTTCTTTATGCCAAGACTCTTCCCTCTAGGTGTTTGCTAACCCATAGATGTATTTCAGGGTTATGTGAGCTGCTGACAGATACCCGAGAGGAAAGGATAGAAATAATTCCTGTTTTCAACATCTGAGCAAGGGAACAGTTCTGAAGAGGGTGAGTTGAGGTAGGCTCACCAAGGCAAAGATCAAAAGGCAGAACAGGGCTCATACTTAATGAGTAAGACCAGGAATAGAACCAAGAAATAAGTTTGCCATTTGAGATGAATTCAAGAATACGCTACCATAAAAATCATTCAGAATTGGGATAGACACATGATTAGAGGTTATATTATGGAAGTATTTTACAACCTGCAGATTGACAGATTAAACACAGCACAGTACTCAAGACTAGAGGAGACAGCAGTGGAGTGACTTGGGTTGTGACAATTCAATGGAGGAACCTTAGGAGTCTAGGGGTGTCATATTTTTAGGCAAACAAATCAAGCTACAATGAATTAGGAATTCGGGGCAGCATTATAAATATGACTGTGTAGAAACAAAAGCTCATGCCCAAGACTCAAGGCAAGAGCAAAAGCGGTCTTTATAATAAAACAACCTCCATCTATACCCTGTAAGTTTATATTTATTTAAATATACATATAGTTATTATACAAGGAGATAATCTCAAGGCATAATACAGGCTTCTGCTAAAGTAGTAAATGAGTACATTTAACTGGGAAAAACAATTGGAACACAGATAAAATTAGAAGTATACAAATTCCTGTATGTCTCAAATTCTATGAATTTTAGAAAGGTGTTTATTAATTATAGAAAAGTTAATCCATTGTTTTTAGTGTCTGTGATCTATAATTTATGAAATAATATCTTCAAGGCAAACATGCCGATGGATTAACATGTTGACTTTCTTATAAGATTTGACCCTTTAATCAATGGTTTTGAATCAACAATTGATGGATTTCTAGGTGATTTTCCCATGACCAAATAAACAATCCTTGAACCATCAGGGTTCTAGTCCTTATTACAAAATCCTCTGCCATAAACAATACCTGTTTTCTTCTTCCTGTTTTATTTTAAACATATATATTTTTTTCTCTAGGAAACCTGATTTTATCACAAAAATAATTTTGAACACCTGGATTGTTATATATAACATTGTATTTATAATATCTATTTTTTGTGTGCTCATTAATGAAGCTTAACTTTGGTTAAATTAATAGTCACATTAAATATCTTTAATATAAAACAAAACTTCACTCCACACTTTTGTATTAGACCTGTTAAAATATAGAAAACTATTTTCAGGTAACCAAAAATTCCAGTTTTCTAAACATTCATTATCATATACTAAAATGGTAAACTTTAATGAAAGCAAAATTTAACTTATATAGGAGAACTTTGGTCAAATAATTGTAAGATTATATTGTCTTAATTTCCCTATACCTTCTCATAAGTTTTTGTTTGGAATACATTTTTTTAATGATTGAATGGCAGATTTATTTTTCCAAATTCCAGGAGCATCAGAAAATACCAAAAAGTATGATTAGACTTACCTATGAAACTTTCTCATGACATTCACATGAACGTCTTGATTTACTCTGACCATTTGTGTGTCCTTTTAATGACATTGATTCTCAAGTGATGTACTGATTTTTAAATTTGCATCACTGAGCACTCTATGGTAAATTTGTGTTGCTGAGCCTTAAATCAGAGCTTGCCACATAGTAGGTAAGTGATACGTATTTCTTGAATTAATAATACATAAACCACAGATGGTCTAAGAAAGAAAGGAATATGGAAAACATAAGAGGAAAGCCAGAAGGTGATAAGAGTGTGTTGAATGAAAGGTCTGTATAAACAAATTTAATGCTGGGAAATTGAGCATATTCAGCTGCCCACTTTCTGAAACCAACATTTAATTAAATACAGTTGTCTCATAACATACTCAATGGTTAAGCTTCCTCACAGCTGAACTGAAATTGTTTACATAAAATGAGACATTAACTTTTCTAATTGTTGTTTGTGTGACGACTTGAACTTTGCTTTTAAAAAGAAACTGCTCCATCTGCAGCTAGTAAAAAGAATCAGCTGGCAGTGTTTAACCCTCATGAATCATCAATTTATTTTTCTTTCCCAAATCAGTGAGCATTAAGGAGAAGAGATTCTATGAAAAAAAAAAATCAAAGAATGTTTCAGAACTTTATTTTGTGCCTGTCTTCTGAGCTTATGCATACCAAAAGATATAGTTTGCCTAGTTTGTATAAAGGTAAAAGTACATGCATCATGGGAATGTAACAGCTGCACAACTTTAGACTTCTTAGTTGTCAATAATAGAGAGGAAACAGATCATCAACACTTGAATGCTTCTTTTTATAATGATGCTTCATATTGTACAGCTTTAAGATGGCAAGTGTCTCTTGACAAAGAAAATGTTATCATTGCTGCCAGCTGATAACAAATATATGTTTTCCTTCAGAGAGGTAGAACAAGTGAAACTTCAACTTGGTTTTTAGCATTTTAAGGTTAATATAATTTAAAAAATAAAACTTTTTACTACTTGTTGAAATTCTACAGAAAACAATTCATTATGTCCCAATCATTTTTACATGTAATGATATTTTTATGGATTAAGTCCATTTCAAATATAAATAGTTATTTTTGGAAACAGATGTCAACTAGTTTTTCTTATTTGGAAATGATTTTTTGTAATTTAGCAGGAAAAAACAAAAAAAGTTCCATGATTTTCTCCTGACTTTAGGCATACTTAAAGACTTTTTTCTAATAAGTGCAGATGTTATTACAATTAAAATCCATTGACGTAAGAGCTAAGAAATTTGTTCTGGGAAAAAGAGAAACTTGAAAAATTGTCATGGATTTATTCTCACATGCAAAAGAAGGCTGGAAGTAGGCTTTGCAGGTAAAGTGGTAGCTCCAGTAATATTAGTGACTCATGCTCTGCATTTTTTCTTCCTTCTACCATTCTCAGTGGGAAGCTTCCAGCATGAAGTTCCTTCATGGTTGAATGTTGAAGTTCCAATTATTAAGTCTGAATTTCAGAAAACAGGAATAAGAGAAAGTGAGAGACGAAGGGCTGACCCTAATATAGTCCCTAATAGAGAGACTACTTGGAAATCCTGTGCCACATTTCTGATAGTCGATCATAACTAACCTTGGAGTACTGGGATCCCAGAGCCATGCCATCAGAAATATAGTTTTCTATGAGGCACATGGCTTAGGGTTTTCTATGAATGAAGAAGCAATGAAAAAATCAGTGAGGCCCTGAAGTCACTAGCACAGATAAATAAATCTATCATATTTTTATATAATAGCAACAGGTAGAAACAGTTAAAATGAAATATGAAATTTAAATTTAAAATGAGACAGAAATAAACTAAAATGTGAGAAAACTTTAGTGTGGGAATTGATATATTTATCTAAAGGGATTAACATGGAAATAGAGAAATATAATGTTCATTAACAGAAAAAAGCTGTACTTAAATGATGTCAATTCTCAAAGACTTCATTTTTAGATTAATACAATTTCAGTGAAGATCTGAACAGTTTTTGGGGGGGGTTGCTGAGGAATATGACAAGTTAATTTCAGATTTGATATGAAAATGAAAAAGGTCAAGAAGAGTCAAGACACTCTTTAGGAAGACAAATCTAAGTTCATACCCTATATTTAGTGATAATATTTGACACCAAAAGCGAAGGCAACAAAAGAAAAAATAGAGGGCTCTACATCATACTAGAAAGCTTCTGCACAGCAATAGCAAACCATTAACAAAATGAAAAGGCAGCCTACTGAATGGGAGAAAATATTTGTAAATCATATATCTGATAAGAGGTTAATATCCAAAATATATAAAGAACTTATACAACTCAAAAAAAAAATAAAAAGAAAAGAAAATACACCAAAAATCCAACTAATAACTGGAAAGAAGATCTGAATAGACATTTTTCCGAAGACATATAGATGGCCAACTCATTCATAATAAGGTACTCGACATCACTAGTCATCAGGAAAATGCAAATCAAAGCCACAAAAAGCTATCGCCTCACACCTACCCCAATGGCTATTATCAGAAATACAAGATAACAAGTGCTAGCAAAGATGTGGAGAAAAGAGAACTCTTGTGTACTGTTGGTGGGAATGTCAATTGGTTCAGCCACTATGGAAAACAGTATAGAAGTTACTAAAAAAAGTAAAAATAGAACTAATGTGATACAGCAATTCCACTTCTGGGTATTTATTCAAAGGAAATACAAACACTAATTCAAAAAGATATCTACATCCCTGTATTTATGTCAACAGTATTTATAATAACCAAAACATGAAAGCAACCTAAATGCCCATCAATGGATGAATGGACAAAGAAGATGTAGCATATACACACACACACATATACAATATTTTATATATATATATATATATATATATATATATATATATATATACACACACACATACAATGAAATATTTTTCAGCAGTAAAAAAAAAAAAAAAGACTAAAACCTTGCCATTTGAAACAACATGTATTGGATGCCTTGAGGGCATTTTCCTAAGTGAAATAAATCTGAGAGAGATAATTACCATATGATCTCACTTATATTTGGAATCCAGACAAACAGACAAACAAACAATACCAAACTCATAGATAGAAGAGATTGTTGGTTGCTAAGGGTGGGAGCTAGTAGGCAGGAAAGATTGGTGAAGGTGGTCAAAAGATACAGACTTCCAGTTATAAAATAAATAAGTCCTGAGATGTAATATATAACATGATGATTATAGTTTATAGTACTGCATTGTATGTTTGAAAGTTGCTAAGAGAACAGATCTTGAAAGTTCTCCTCACAAGAAAATAAATGTGAATCTACGTGTGGTGCTGTATATTAACTAGATATTGCAATGGTCATTTCACAACATACAAATATCAAATCATTATACTGTACACCTGAAATTAATATAATGTTATGTGTTATTTATATTTCAGTGAAAAGAATGATTATAAAAGTAGAGTAACAAAGATATCATGCTATTGATACGATGATAAAATAAACACATTAGCAAATGCAATGTAATAGAAAAACCTAATACATATGCTATTATTCTTTTTAATTGCAATATAGAAGACCTTGCAGTGGAGATTAGTGGATAAATGAAGGACTATCCAATATGTGATGCTGGATAATAGCTTATTTATATGAAAATAATTAAATGACATTTCTACTCCAATGCAATGTACAAAAATCTATTTCTGATAGGTTACAAACATAAATATAAAAAGCTAAGATATGAAAACATTTAGAAAGCCATATAAGAGAATACCGTTATGACTTCGAGGCGGGAAAGAACTTCTTTAACAAGTCCAAAAACAACAGTAGAAATAAAAAGTTCAATGAATTACACTGAATTTAAATTCATGAACTGTGCCTAGTTCAGCCTTGCCTTACAGAAACTGAAAAGATAGCTGCATTCTTGGAAATTATATTCATAACTCATATAATCATAAGATATAAGTATTTGCATTATATAAAGAACACTTTGAAATCCATAAGAAATAGACAATTAATGGAAAATTTGGCAAAATATATGAAGATATTAGGCCTTTTACAGAAAAGGAAATATGAATTTCCCTAAAGATAAGTAAATATTCACAGCTCCATTATTTCCAGAGATATTCAAATTAAAATCACCCTGAAATAGTATACTACTCCCAAAAATTAAAAGACAATAACAAGTGTTAAGCAATGAAATGGAGCAACAGGGATTTTTATACTGTGTAGATGGGGGGTGTAAACTGACACAACCTCCTTGGAAAAGAGCATAATTGCCTTGAAGATGTGTACACTCTGTGTCCCACCAAGTCTGCTCCCAGGTGAAGAAGGTCAAGATATAATTGCACATATACTCAAGGAAATATTTTCAAGGATATTCCTACCAACATTGTTTTTAATATCAAGAAACTGAAAGAATACAAAATTGTCAACAATCAGAAAGTTGAATAAATTACTTTATATTCAGAAAACAGAGTGCTAAAAAAAACCTGGTAAAATGGTGAGCTATGTTTTCAGGAATTAATCTCAAAAACATATTGAATGATAAAATCAAGCCAAAGAAGAATTTACATCATATGATTTCATTTTATTTTTTATTTTCAGCATTCTGTACATTACATCCCATAATGCATTTATTTTATAGCTGGAAATTTGGACCTTTTGACTCTCTTCACCTATTTCACATCTCCCCCACCCTGCTCCTCCTTGCTTCTGGCAACATCCAATCTGTTCTTTGTATCTATGAATTGGGTTATTTTGTGTGTTTGTTTGTTTTTAGATTTCACGTATAAGTGGGATCATGTGGTATTTGTATTTCTCTCTCTGACTTATTTCACTTAGTATAATGCCCTCAAGTTCTACCCATGTTGTCACAAATGGCAAGATCCCCTTCTTTTTTTATGGCTGAATATTAAATTCCATTTTATAAATGATTTTATAAAATCATAAGCAGGCAAAATTTAACAATATGCTTTACCATACATATATATGTAGTAAATTTTAAAAAGGCAAGGAAATGACCAACAAAAAATTCAAAATAGTGTTAATCTTAGGGGTAAGGTATAAGTTAGAAGATATTGATTATAGAAAGTCACAGAGGGGGCTTCAAAGTATTAATAAACTATATTTCTCTGGTTGTGAGATAGGTATGTGGGTGTTTATTATATTTTAAATAATACATGTATATTATTTTACTCTGTACAAATGATACTTCTTATAGTAAAACTAATTTTGTTATATGCTAAGCCTATTTGATGGAGCTTTCAGTAGAGTAATATATGTAGACATAAAAATGTTTTCTATGTAATATGTTCATACTGAGGCCATAATAAACAGTTAATGGCACCAGGTATTAAGGAATGCTGATTTCTTTTCTGAATATTGCAAATGCAAAATTCTTGACTGCATTTGTTCTTTGGAATTCATCACTTTCTAACATATATTTTAACTATACTTGGAGGACTTACTTCAGTTGAGACACCATGCATTATTCAGGGATGTTTCACTGCAAGTAGCAGCAAACCAGTTGAACTTAGGCAAAAAGGAAAATTTATAGGCTAATATAATTTTGCCAAAAAAAAAAAGAACAGGAGTGCCAAAAAAGCAAAACAAACCCACATAAACTCAGTGTTTACAGTATTTTTCACCTCTGTGTCTCTGCTTTCTGCTTGCAAACTGGCTTTTGAGACCAACAGACTGGACAATTATGGCTGGCAGCTCAAGGTTCACATTTTCCCAACTTTATCACAGCAATACACATTAAATCTAAATCTCTAATAGACCTCTTTCACAAACCCTGTAGCATTTCAGTTATTTAATTAATTGGTGAAACAATTAATGCATTTTGAATGTCAAATATGTAGAAGATATGGAAAGTAGGCTGAAACTCTTTCTAGGAAGTTTCTTACTAAAAGGAGACATAAAATGTGTTCTTCAATAACTATCAAATAAAGTGTTTGTGTATGAATAATACTGATATTGCATAGAGTTATAGACTATTGGATCTCACTGAAAAAACTATGAGTATTTCATTCAGGGAAATACTTAGCTTTAAATAATTTAGTGTATATATTTGGAAGTTAGAGAGGAAGTTAGCTTAAAATCAATCAATCATTCAATTGAAAAAAAATTATTTGGACATAATAATTTTTCATGTTTTTTAAAAAATTAATTAACTTATTCATTTTTGGCTGTGTTGGGTCTTCATTGTTGTGCGTGGGCTATCTCTAGTTGCGGTGAGCGGGGTCTACTTTTCATTGTGGTGCACAGGTTTCTCATTGCAGTGGCTTCTCTTGTTGCGGAGCATGGGCTCTAGGCATGTGAGCTTCAGTAGTTGTGGCACGCGGGCTCAGTAGTTGTGGCTTACAGGCTCTAGAGCGCAGGCTCAGTTGTTGTGGTGCATGGGCTTAGTTGCTCTGTGGCATGTGGCATCTTCCCGGATCAGGAATCAACCCGTGTCCCCTGCATTGGCAGGTGGGTTCTTAACCACCACGCCACCAGAGAGGTCCCTGTTCATGTTATAAAATAGACATTTAAACATTCAATGAGAACTGTAATCTAACAGAACTATAATTAAAGTGTTGTTAATAGAGTCTAAAAATTTAAGTGTATCTAATTTGTACAACAGCTCTATAAATTAGTTGTGAGTAAATGACTCATGAGAGAACAAAAAAGTATAGCCAGTTTACTTTTACATATGAGAGTTAATTTTAGAACAATCTTATCCAAGATAAAACATTTACCTGTGCTATTTTATTTCATATGTCTTTAAAAAAATTCTTTAAAAAATTATGCACCTCCACTCCCAAATCTTAATCACAGTAGTTTTAATTTTTACCCTGCCATTGTTCTATAATTTCTGCTTTACATATGGAATGAAAAATAATTAATATCTCAGCCATTTGTTTTGGACCTGCCTCTGTCTGCTTTTCCAGGAAAGACTGAAAAGCACACAGCTCATCCTTTTATCTACTCTGTTATTAACACTCTCTACTCCCTAAAATGTTTATTTAATGTTTATTTACACTGGGTAATAATTTTAAATCAACTCACAGACTTTCACAGAAAATATCCAACTTTTCTCCTTACCCCTTTACTCCCATTTGTAAGGTAGGGTTGGTTGATTTCCCTTGCTAAGACTTTCAACTATTTATTTAAATACATCTTTTCTATTTTTATCTTCCCTGTTCTGTACTCATTCAAGTCTATTGTACTCTCACATACATCCACACAATCCTTATCTCTGTCTCCAATTTCTCAGCTTTTTTAAGGATCCTACAGACTGTTTAGCTTATCTGCCTTGTAGATATTTTATTTTATTCTTTGAGTATGCCGGTCATATATCACAGAAGAGTGTGTTTTATGAGATAAATAGCCTAGCTCAGAAATTGCCCAATTTATTAGATCACAGATTGTTTAAAATAATGTTAAGACTTTTTGGGATTATATTCAGGCTAAACTGTATTTCTCAACCTGTGACACAAAGGAAATTCTTGATTCCAATCAGGATCAGTCCTCTCTTCTTTACAGAGAATCCCGTTTGACCTCCCAGGGACTGCTGACACACAATCCAAGGGTATAATATGGAAACATACCTTATCAATGTTAATGCTTCCTGAGTGTCAACAGGGTTTATATTTCATTATCTGATCAGAAACAAAGAACTTGGGACATCCTTACTGCTTGAAAGAAACATTACTTAACTTCTTCTTCAAACTGTATTGGGTTTTTACAGCATGTTCCAAAAAGAAAAAGGGAGAGAAGGGAGTGAAGATGTCCTAACATGGCTGAGTTGATTTGTTAGTTTGACTGGGACTTCATGGTAGAGAGAAGAATGTAGTTTTAAAATAGCAAATTATGTTGTTGCAATATACTCCTTTTTGTTAATGTTGAGCTATTCTTCAAAAGTTCCTATAGAGTATGTCCTGACTGAAATCCACTAGATTTATTCCAGAATTGAGTATTCACATATTAAAATGCTAATTCCCTTATATTCTTCTTTTAAAATTTATTTTATTGAAGTATAGTTGATTTACAATGTTGTGATAATTTCTACTGTACAGCAAAGTTATTCAGTTATATATATATATATATACGTATATATATATATGTATATATATATATACATTATGGTTTATCACAGGATATTGCATATAGTTTCATTATGGTTTATACATTATGGTTAAACCATTAAGGTTTATCACAGGATATTACATATAGTTCCTTGTGCTATACAGTAGAACCTTGTTGTTTATCAATTCTCTATATATTAGTTTACATCTGCTAATCCCAAACTCCCAATTCATCCCACCCCAACCTCCTCCCCCTTGGCAACCACAAGTTTTTTCTCTATGTCTGTGAGTCTGATTCTCTTTTGTAGATAAGTTCATTTGTGTCATATTTTAGATTCCACATATAAGTGATATTATATGCTATTTGTCTTTCTCTTTCTGACTTACTTCACTTAGTATGATAATCATTAGGTCCATCCATGTTGCTGAAAATGCCACTGTTTCATACATATTTTTGGTTGAATAATATTCCATTATATGTACCACAACTTCTTTATCCATTCACTTGCCCATGGACACTTAGGTTGCTTCTATGTCTTGGCTGTTGTAAATAGTGATGTTATGAACATAGGGGTGCATGTATCTTTTTAAATTAAACTTTTGTCCAAATATATGCCCAAGACTGGGACTGTTGCATCATATGGCAACTCTATTTTTAGTCTTTTGTGGAACCTCCATACTGTTTTCCATATTGGCTGCACCAATTTACATTCCCACTGACAGTGTAGGAGGGTTCCCTTTTCTCCACACCCTCTCCAGCATTTGTTATTTGTAGACTTTTTCACGATAGGCATTCTGACTGGTGTGATGTGATACCTCATTGTACTTTTGATTTGCATTTCTCTAATAATTAGCAATGTTGAGCTAATTACTTTTTTCATGTGCCTGTTGGCCATCTACATGTCTTCTATGGAGAAATATCTATTTAGGTCTTCTGCCCATTTTTTGATTGGTTGTTTGTCTTTTTGTTATAGAGTTGTATGAGCTGTTTGTGTATTTTGGAAATTAAGCCCTTGTTGGTCTCATCATTGGCAAATATTTTCTCCCAGTCCATAGGTTGTCTTTTCATTTTGTTTATGGTTTCTTTTGCTGTACAAAAGCATGTTAGCTTGATTAGGTCCCATTTGTTTTTATTTCTATTGCCTTGGGAAATTCACCTAAGAATACATTGGTACAATTTATGACAGAGATTGTTTTGCCTATGTTCTCTTCTAAGAGTTGTTTTATGGTGTTATGTCTTTTATTTAATTCATTAAGCTATTTTGAGTTTATTTTTGTGTATGGTGTGAGGGTGTGTTCTAACTTCATTTATCTACATGCTAATTCCCCTATATTCTTGAGACAAATCATAATCATTTTAAATTGTTCAAATATATTTGAATTATTTAACTTTTACTTGCTCATTATTTATAAATGAGATAGTAAATTTGCTTTGGGTGAAAAAAGAAGCAGCAGCTAAGTGAGGTCCTAGGTAACAAGTTATTAAAATATTAGGATATGTGAGAGGAAGTTTATACTGAACTGGACAAAAGCTCTTTCACCCTATACTTAAAATGTTAATGCTATTGGTAGAAGAAGAACATTTCTAATTATGACCTTAATTTTCATAGAATAAGGACATTAATTGTGAGCAAGGAGCTCACAGAAAACTTTAAAATTGTTCTTGCAATAGAAATAATATACCTTCCAAATATATAAATACCATATGCAAACATGGCACATCTTAAAATGAAATACAGTTCCATATGCTATCAATAACTGAAGAGATAATCATTTCTAAACTGAGAGAAAAAAATCAGGCACTATGTGAGAGAAAAATATGTGGTTAGTATAGTTTTTTCATATTAAATCTTTATTATCTAATTATCACTTGGTGGCTTCTTGGTATTATCATAGAAACTATACAAAAATGGAATATTTACTTATACTGATAATAAATTATATTTTTGATCCACTATTTTTCTGATATAATAATAGCAAAAGTCTATTTTCTCTTCCAACTAAACCAGAAATGACTTAATGTCCTCTTTCAGAGTAAATAAATTTTTCCCATACTTTTTTCTCTTTTTCTTTACATTTTAAAATGTTTTATATACTCTTGTTTTCCTTTAGTTTAGAAGACCAAGAGCACTAAGATGAAGAGAAATCCAGAAGAAAATGAAACGTTACAGGAGGCAGAATGACTAGAGGGAAGAATACAGAATGAATTATGTAGACATAAGTACTCAAAAGCAAGATAGCCACAAATTAGGAGAGTTTGTTTTTTTTTTTTTTTTTTTGGCCATGCAGTGTGGCTTGTGAGATATTAGTTTTCCAACCAGGGATGGAACCCAGGACCTTAGCAGTGAAAGAATAGAGTCTTAACCACTGGACTGCCAGGGAATTCCCAAAATTTTTGGAAAAAAAAAAAGACTCAGCGAATAATTAACAATTTTCCAACTATAAAACATATTCACAATCAAAATTAACTTATTCATACTGAACTTAAGCTAAATACAAATTATGTGGTAGTAGACTGGTTCCTGAATTATTACTTAATAGTCAACATCACAATTCTTTAAAAGAATGAAATATGTTTAAGATATTTATTATAAAAAATCAAGAGTTTAGGAATAGTGCCTACATTTATTAGAAGAAGAAAGGTTTGATGTTACAGAGATTATCAGTGTAAAGCCAGAAAATTAATGAAATAATTATGTTGGGAGGAAAGTGAACAGAGATGTGGTTTAACTGATTTAAATTATTCCATGCTTTTGCCAGTATTCAATACACAATATGCAAACCTGGTAAATCAAAAATAAAAATATTATATGAAGCAGTTGATCCATTTATGTAACACATTGAAGTAAAACCAATTCTTAAAAATTGTGTGAGAGCATAATTTGGCTAAGGTAAGATGGCAGAAGGAAAAGATTACACATTATGAACCTATATTATTGTTTTGACCCTATGCATGTGTTTGTTATGGTAAATTCAAAATAAATTAAATAATGTAACACAAAATGTGGACATTTGTTTGTTTTAAGGCTTATAAAATGGATTTAAAGGCAATATTTAACAACATTATAATAAAACATTGAATTTTAGAAGGTGAGGCCCTGCAGTTTGTTGCATGTGGATATATTCAAACTACCAAAGACCACTGGGATCTTGATGAAAAAATTGTATAACCAGGTTGAAAGGAACTCAACTAGCTCTTTCAGCAGGAAGAAAAATAACTATAAATATGTGTAAATTAACAAGTACATAGCAAATACTAAAGCAATCCATGGTTCATATTTGTGGAAAGCTATTGGGCCACCTCATTATTTTAAAAATTGGTAATTTACAGAAAAGAATCAAGTACTTATCCTGTCTTTAGTGCTTTATTATAGAATAGGGAAATTTCTCATTAAGGAAAGTTCTTATTTACAGAAAAATTTCAACTAACAAATGAAGAACCATAATAAAATTAGAATATCATAATCTTGCAGCCTTTGGATGGGTGATTTAATCTAAGCAATCTACAACCATTAGGTAAAAATCAGATGAAAGTTTTGTAATGAGCAGATAAGAATGACAGGACCTGACCACATTATTCCAAATATCTAAAAAAGAAATTATGTCTCTTGATGGATGCTATAAGAATTACCACATTATACATATAAAATGTAACTGTTAAATATAGAACTCAAATATTCATGAAGGTGCTAAAGAAACCTACCAGTTCTTAGGAAATATAAGGGTTAAAGAGGACAAAGAATGAAATTAGCAAATTCCAGAATACAGTAATACTAAACTTACACTATAAGATACTAAACTTACAAATAATTTCCTAGAAAAAAAATAGAGGCAGAATGACCTATAGAATAAATGAGACTTAAGACTTATCAGCCAAATGCAATGTAGAGAGCTTGTTTAGTTCCTGACTTGAACAATCTATACAAAAAAGTTTGAGTCAATCTGAGGACCAAAACCTAAAATGACTTTTACAGTACAAAGAGTTACTGAAGACCCCGAAAAGACAACAATAACTCTTTATACTGTAAAAGTCACATTAGGTTTTGGTCCTCAGATAGACTCAAATATTTTGTATAGATTGTTCAAGTCAGGAACTAAACAAGCTCTATACATTGCATTTGGGTGATAAGTCTTAAGTCTCATTTATCCTATAGGTCACTTCAGACTATATTACAAAGCTACAGGAATCAAGACAGTGTGGTACTGTCACAAAAACAGAAATATAGATCAATAGAACAGGATAGAAAGCCCAGAGATAAACCCACACACATATGGTCACTTTAACTTTGATAAAGGAGGCAATAATATACAGTGGAGAAAAGACAGCCTCTTCAATAAGTGGTGATAGGAAAACAGGACAGTTACATGTAAAAGAATGAAATTAGAACACTCCCTAACACCATACACAAAAATAAATTCAAAATGGATTAAAGACATAAATGTAAGGTCAGACACCATCAAACTCTTAGAGGAAAACATAGGCAGAACATTCTATGACATAGATCATAGCAAGATCTTTTTGGACCCACCTCCTAGAGGAATGGAAATAAAAACAAAAATAAACAAATGGGACCTAATGAAACTTAAAAGCTTTTGCACAGCAAAGGAAACCATAAACAAGACCAAAAGACAACCCTCAGAATGGAAGAAAATATTTGCAAAGGAAGCAACTGACAAAGGAATAATCTCCAAAACATAAAAACAACACATGCAGCTCAATATCAAAAAAACAAACAACCCAATCCAAAAATGAAAAGAAGATCTAAATAGACATTTTCCCAAAGAAGATATACAGATTGCCAATAAACACATGAAAAAATGTTGAACATAATTAATCATTAGAGAAATGAAAATCAAAACTACAATGAGATACCATCTCACACCGGTCAGAATGGTCATCATCAAAAGATCTAGAAACAATAAATGCTGGAGAGGGTGTGGAGTAAAGGGAACCCTCGTGCACTGTTGGTGGGAATGTAAATTGGTACAGCCACTATGGAGAACAGTATGGAGGTTCCTTAAAAAACTAAAAATAGAACTACCATATGAGCCAGCTATCTCACTACTGGGCATATACCCTCAGAAAACCATAATTCAAAAAGAGTCATGTACCAAAATGTTCATTGCAGCTCTATTTACAATAGCTAGGACATGGAAGCAACCTAAGTGTCCATCAGCAGATGAATGGATAAAGAAGATGTGGCACATACATACAGTGGAATATTACTCACCATAAAAAGGAATGAAACTGAGTCATTTGTAGTGAGGTGGATGGAGCTAGAGACTGTCGTACAGAGTGAAGTAAGTCATAAAGAGAAAAACAAATACTGTATGCTAACACATATATATGGAATCTACAAAAAAAAACAGAAAGAAAGAAAATGGTCAGAAGAACCTAGGGGCAAGATGGGAATAAAGATGTAGACCTACTAGAGAGTGGACTTGAGTATACAGGGAGGGGGAATGGTAAGCTGGGACAAAGTGAGAGTGGCATGGACATATATACACTACCAAATGTAAAATAGATAGCAAGTGGGTAGCAACCACATAGTACAGGGAGATCAGCTCAGTGCTTTGTGACCACCTAGAGGGGTGGGGTAGGGAGGGTGGGAGGGAGGAAGATGCAAGACAGAAGAGATATGGGGACATATGTGTATGTATAACTGATTCACTTTGTTATAAAGCAGAAACTGACACACCATTGTAAAGCAATTATACTCTAATAAAGATGCTAAAAAATAAAAAAAAATTTAAAAAGAGTACAAAAAAAGAGTTATTGTTAATTTTGTTATAGATATTGTTAGTATATTGAAACAAATTGTCCCTAACTTTTAGGAAAAAAATACTAAAATATTTATAGACGAATGATGTCTAGAATTGACTTCAAAACAATCCATTGGCTTGGGTCAACAGCTTGGAGTGGGGGGAGTGGTGTTGCAGGAAGGTTGTGGGGAGAAGTGGGTGGGGATAAAAATAAAACAATATTGGGCATGGGTTTATATTTTTGAAATATGAGTATCTGAGGGTTTATTATATATACTTTTCAACTTTTGTATATACTTGTCATTTGTGATAATAATGATTTTAAAAGAACATATTCAATATGGAATTTAAAGTGCAGGGGATAATAAGAAAATAAGAATCACCTATAATCCCATCATTTTTAAATTAAGTTTTATTTTTACATCATTTTATAATATTAAACAAAAATGATTAATTATAAATGTGAAAATAATTTATAATTTTAATGGTTCTAGGAAATTATTATATCAGATTTAAGGAGAACAGGTAAAGTAAATTAGAATTTTCAGGGCTTTATAATTTCCTTTTGATAGCCACTGTTGTATATAATTTCTGTAACATTATATAATGCTGAGCAACATTTAAAGGGATAATTATATCCCTTCATTAATTAATATTATTTTGAGGAATATTATCTTAATACAAATATTATTTGTATTAAAAATGAGACTTTTGATGTTTTGTGAGTGATTATAACACTAAATGATATAAAATAGAAAGGAAATCAGGCCTCTATTATTAATATATGTTAGACATAAATGATGATTTTAAAAGATTTGCTTTAAAGAACCTAGAAAACTATAATTGCCATTCCTTTGACTGAATGCTTTTTTTCTGAAATTTTACTATGAATAGAGAATGTTGATTACATCTTGTAAGAACTGCAGCATATGAGCCCAATGATACAAGCCAGCACAATAGAGAAAATAAACTATAAGGCTAATTGTAGGTCAACAATAAATGCATATTTCTTCTGGAAATTGTGAGAGTTCCTGAACAGTGTAAAGGAAGTGTTTTTTTTTTCTGTTGATTAGTTTTGAATATAGAAGTAGTTTAAACTCAAATAGACAAACCCATAGAGGTTATCTGCTTCAGCTTTTGAACTTTCTCAGAAAAGTCACGCTTTACTCTCAGGAATAACAATGCACTGTGATCAATGTCAGTTCTGTTTTGTTTCTTTCATATTTTGGTCCTCCAAGAAAAAACTATTCTTATGATTTTAAAAATATGGGCTACCTATTGGATCAATTGTAGAGTTATCAAGAAGATAACTTATGATCAATTAGGAAATAAACATTTAGTCTCCAAAGAACGGTAGTACTGTGAAAATTAACTAGCAAAAATGTTTACTGAGCTCCATAGAAATACAATTATTCCGGTGAGATTCAACTGGGTAATAAGAGTAATGATTAGTTTTTATGTAATAGATACATCTAAGAAGTGACACTGAAAACTTTTCTATGGATTTTTAAAAATAATTTTCACAACATGTTTTCTTTATAAAGACATTATAGATTTGAAAAGTTGTTTCTAATTCCCCTCTTCGAATGGGAAGAATAGTATTCATGGAGAATGTGAGGCTTTATGAATCAGAGAAACTTGGATGCAAATTCTGACTTCGTACCTCTTTAACTACCACCTTATTATTATTATTGTTTTGTTTTGTCTTTTGTGGTACACGGGCCTCTCACTGTTGTGGCCTCTCCCATTGCGGAGCACAGGCTCTGGACGCACAGGCTCAGTGGCCATGGCTCACGGGCGTAGTCGCTCTGTGGCATGTGGGATCTTCCTGGACCGGGGACACAGACCCGTGTCCCCTGCATCGGTAGGCAGGGTCTCAACCACTGCGCCACGAGGGAAGCCCTAACTATCACCTTATGACAAGCCTCTTAGAGCTTTGGTGCTTCCTCTTGGGTGACTCTTTCCTAAGCTTGTGGTAATTTCTGCACAGGAACAAGCTGATCAGTGCTCTGTTGAATCCTTTAGGGCCCTTCTCTTCTTGTCTCCTGAATCTCTCTTTGCATCTTTCTCCTCTCCAGTACTCTGTCCTGTGAACTCTGTCTTTCTTTGGGTGTGAGGTGGTACCTCATTGTGGTTTTGATTTGCATTTCCCTAATTATTAGTGATGTTGAACATATTATCATATGCTTGTTGGCCATTTGTATATCTTCTTTAGAGAAATATCTATTTTAGTCCTTTGTCCATTTTCAAATCCATGTTTGTTATTTTAGTTTTTGTGTTTGTTTTTTCTGCTGTTTGCTGTTGAGTTGTAGATGATATTTATACATTCTAGATGCTAACCCTTTGTCAGATATGTAACTTACAAATATTTTCTCACATCCAATGGGTTCACTGTTCACTCTGTTGATTGTGTGCTTTGATGCACAGGATTTTGTAATTTTGATAAATTCTCACTTCTTTTTGTTGTTGTTGTTGCCTATGCTTTTGGAGTCATATATATAAGTCCTTGCCTAATCCAATGTTGTTAAACTATTACCTAAGATTTCTTCTAAGAGATTTATAGTTTTAGCTGTTACATTTAGTTTTTTTATCCATTTTGAGTTAATTTTTGTAAATGGTGTAAGGTAAGGATCCAAATTTATTTATTTATGTTTTTGTATGAGGAATGGGAGCTGTTTTAAAGAGTGCATTGATATTGTTGACCTAAAACAAATAAGACTGCCAGATATATTTCCAGTAAACATGAGTTTAATTGGGATCAAAAAAGAATTTCAATTTCGGGTCTGCAACCATTGTGAGCCATGTGCAAGACCCTATACACATGGCAAGAGAAGAAGAATGCTTTTATAGAGGGGAAAAGGAAGTTGGGAAGGCTAGAGTAAACAAAGAGTCTATGGCTTTTGATTGGCTGAGTCTTGCCAGGAAAGTAGAGCAGCCTTGTTTCTCAATATTGAACTCTACCATTATCACAGGGCATGGAGGTTTCCCATTCTTTATTTCATTGAGTCTTCTGTTTATTAATTTTATAATATAAAGCACTGTTTATACATATCAGTTGTCAAATATTATTATTGTCTGTAGAATATTTATTTTCATGATTCCATTTTAAATTTACATCTAGAACCTTTTGGAACTCTTTCTGTATTTGTAGAATTCCTAATTTTGAGAGACCTCCTAACAGAAGGAGTCAGAAGCTGATTTTTCCAGCTTCTCTTGAAGCTGGAACACACCAGTCAGGTGAACCCACATGATCTAGAAGTGAGCAAAGAATGGAGCTCTGTGTGGTACATTTTGGAGTGGTGGAGGGATAACTTACAGACATCTGGCAGCCAAGGACTGCAGGGATTCTAGTGGCAGCATTTCTTTCCCAGGTCAGAAGTGTGAGCATCACAGAGTTGAATATGTTCTTAGCCACATAAGTCCTAAACTTACCAGTTACCATTTAGTATATTCCATGTGTGCTCAAAATAGCCAGAGTGATTTCTACTCTTGTCAATAAGAATACAGACTGATTCTGGAAGGGTCTCTGCTTCTTGATAAAGTGAAGGAAATAAACCTTTACTTCACTGAACTCAGAGTAACAAAATTACAGAAAGGAGAACTGTAGGATCTAGTGCAAAGGGTGGCAGATTTGGATTGTGAGGTGGATGTATGTTTTCTCTTCTCATGTTTAGTTCATTCTATATATCATTGCCTCATTTCTTTTGATTAAGGACCACATACTTCATGAGGGAGGAGTACAGAGAGTGTCTTTGATTCCATGCCCAAGTGTTTTCATTGTTGACATTTTTCAGTCTACATTGTTGAAAATTAAACCTATTAAGTGATTTATCCACAAATATTAGCCTAAATATAAACTTTCAGCCACAACCCAGACTTTACTGAAAGGGGGAGGTCAATGGGGAAAAATCCCTCTTCACTTCAAATTGCCCACAATTCATGAAAGAAAATAGGGAATATAACATAACTTTAAAAGATATGACACTTTACCTATCTGTATGCATACAAACATACTACTACACACACACACATAAAGTGACCCTGTAAAATATAACAGGGTTTTAATCTTAAACAATTCACAGAAGTCCCAATACTAACTTTCCAGACTCCATTTTGTCATTCACCATGGAAGAAAACTTCATTTCTCTCATAAATGTAACACATCCATAGAATATAAAGAAGGCAGAGGAGAAGAAAGATACTGTTGGCTGATACAGTTGTGTTTAATACCTGATAGCATTATTGGAGGAAGAGTGAATCCTGAATCCTATTTGTGAACTAATAAGTAGAGTGTGTATCTGAACTTCATGGAAATTAGGTTAAAGCCAGGAGTCATTCAGTTTTTCTTTTTTCTCTTAACATTCATCTTGAAGGATTTTGCTACCTGAGGAATGTAAAAACGACCATTTGCCATTTACCTAACGCAAATTGTGTGCCAGTTCTTTTTTACTTACTATATAATTTAAAATCTCAAAACCATTCTCCAAGGTAAAATTAACATGCCACTTTTAGATATGGGAAAATTAAGTAAACTTCATAGTCATTAGTCTATGATTTAAATATATTTTTGTTTGAATTCCAAACTTATGTTATTCCTCTATTCTATGAAATATAAACAGATATTCACCATTTAGAATACATTCTTTGAACATAGATAACAGTTAGGATCTCCCCTGTAGGTATGAAATATTTTTTTCAGTTCTTGCTGAGCACAGGAGGAATCAGGTAAACTATGATATTGAATTTTGTTTTCTAACTTTATTCATTTTCATAGATATATGAAACCATTTGCTTTGCCATGTGACTGTTTACGTACCCAATTATAGACACTCCCCAAACCTCCCTGCTAGTTTATTTCTCATGACAAGTCTTGATGTCATTCTCTCTTTAAGTAAGTGATTTAATAAGCTCTTATTCAATGCTTATCATATGCAAATCACACAGAAAAAAACCTGGTAAAAATCAGCCATAGCTGATTATTTTGAAAGTAAGAGAATATTCCAGTTCTCCTCTTCCTGCCACATAATATAAGAGGTATACAAATGCATCTCTGGTGAGGTGTTAAGAGAATATAATTTAAAACATAATGATACATGCAATCAGTAACATAGGCTATTATAAAACAGTGAGAATTGTATATTTCTGTAAACTTACAAATTTGTTTTGAAGTACATGAAGAAGAAAGGAAGTTCCTGCTGGATTAATAGCATTAGCCAAAGTGTAAAAGTTTGTTTTGAGAAAAATAAATTTTAGAGAACCTGTGATAGAACTATGTTGAGTATCTGATCTAATTTAGTGAGAGATGAGAATGATGAAGTAGTTTGGAAAAATATCATGAACCTCTGCAACCAGCATTGAAATCTTGAATTTTAGTCTGAAGACAACTAATTACAAATAAAACCATTAAGAACTGGCTTCTCTTTTCTATTTTAAGAAAATATCACTGGAAATTATGTAAATGTGGATGAGATGGGTGAGAGAATTGAAGGTAATGGGACCAGTACAGAAAGGAGGTGATGAAAGCCTAAAATCAGACGACCAGTAATGGAAAAAAGTGTGTACAGTGTATACTGTCAACATACAGATGTGCAGATACATGAAAGTGAGGGTTTAGGAAGACATGCAGTGAGACCAAGAACTCAGGTGAATGAATAGATATAATCATATAATAATATTAGGTTGGGAGAGTCATGAAGATAATAGTTTAATGATTTGATCACTCCTCATTTTTCAGTTGAGAAAACATTACTAGAGTCTTTTTAATGATAGGAATATGTAGAGTTTTTCAGGTATTTTGGGGAAAATCAATATTAATAATCACTGACACAGTAAGAGGACATTGATGAGTAGATAAGATAATCAAGGCCCTGAGAAAAACTAAGGATCTTGGTTCTAAGTCCAATATTCTTTCCAATCATTTATTTACTAAATCAGAATTATTATTAAGTAACTAGTGGTGTCTAATGTAAGCAAATGAGACTTAGCTCTTGCCTTCAGAAAGCTTACATTCTAGTTAAGGAGTGAAAAATTAGCTTGTAAATAAATGTCTGTTATAAAATGAACAGTCTTGAAAGAAGAAGAAAGAGAGTTATGACAGAGAATGGGAGAAAGAAACTGGCATAAATAAGAAAATTACAAAAGTCTTCAGTGAGGATTGTAATTTAAAAGGGAGACCTGAAAGATAAGTATACTTTCATAAGAAAAACTAAGATAATATCATTCTAGGTAGAAGAAGCAGTGTGCACTATGACCCTGATATTGGAGAGATCTTGGCACATGTTTTACAAATATAAAGAATCTATACATAGATTAAAGCATGAAGTATTAAATTTATATTAAGGCTTTATAAGAGAGGTTAGGAATGGATATATTGCAGGAGTAAGGGAATAGAAATAATCAAAACCAAGGAGAGTATTAAATTAAATGTGAAAGTCATGTAGAAAGTGAAAGAAGAAACTTAAGGTCAGAAATTTGGAGCTTCCTTTTACAAAAAGTGGAGGCAGAGAAGTATAATAATTGCAATAATAAAAGTGACAAGATAAGTAAAACATGAAAGAACATGTAGAAAAAGAACTCAAAGCAGAACAATTTCAAAAAGTAGAAGATCAACTATGCTAAACACTGTTGGGTTGAAATATAAAATTAGAATATAAAAGGGCATTGTGTTTTCCAAATGAAACTCTTCCCTAAACAGTTTAAATATATTGTGGACAAGGAACAGTTAAGTGTTGGAGAGTCACATGCATCATTTTCATTTAGTGGTAAGTAGGCGATCCAAGATGAAAAGACTTAGAGACTTGCATAAATTTTCCCTCGGTCAGACCAATAGCTATGTGTGACCCAAAATAAAGCCTGGACCAATAAGTAATATTTAGTTATAAAAAGAGTTAAAAATATTATAATAATTTGTAAAATATCCACTGCATGTTACTACTATTCAAACAAAATATGTATTTATACACACATACATACCTAATGTAATATGAAGTTGAATATAATCAAATTTAATTTCCACAACAATATTTTTATTCCACTTTTTAAGATTATAAAGTTCTTTCTCAGAAAGATTTAAAACTTACATAAGAGGGAAGCATTTCTAGAATGGCAGAGCAGGGGTCTCCAAAATCTACTCCTCCTTAAAAGCAGAGAGAACACTGAGAAATTAGCTGTCAAATCAACTTTTTCAGAAGTCTGGAAATTAACAAAGGAGTGGAAAAATTTAAATTTTTAAAGAAAAATAGCTGATTCTCAGTAAGAGCAGTGAGCTTTCTTGTGCTTTATTTTGTCCCAATTCCATCTTCTTCTCTTCTTCTCTGCAGAATCCTTGAACTGAACACTGTAGCAACCATAGAGGCCAAGAAAACCAGCAGTCTAGCAGACAAAGGAGAGATAATATGCATCTGGAGCTCCCACAAGAACCCCTTTCCCCAGAAGGGTCCCTAGTTGACATGTCTAGCAGCTTTATGGAAAATTCCCACTCACAAGACTCCTCTTTATTTGACCTGATTGGTGGCCTTGTTCATGGGGAAACCCTATTTTCAGGGAATTTGTTAAAGCAATCAGCAGAAATTGTTTATCATTGTAACTGCCTGAGGAAATGATACCAAGTGATACCAAACAAGACGCTGCCAAAACATCTTAAAAGGAAAGTCTGGAAAATATAATGCCTATAGGAGGCTTTAAAATGCTCCAACACATTTCTCTGGAGCTAGAAAGACACTTGCATGTGCAGGTCTGTGCTTGCCCTGGAAAACCTCAACATCCCACCTCTCTCTGACCTTAATGTTCTAAACAATCAGGAAGTGAAGAGTAAGGCAGAGCTGTAAAATGCCAGGGAGACAAACATGTACCCCAACAACCCTACACTGCCACAAATCCTTGGTAAATACTGTGAGATTTATTGTTTTAAAATATTTAAAGATTTCTCTATGTAATCATTAGCTGATCACTAAGATAACAAAGCACAGACCTCAGTGGCTTCATACAAAAAAGTACACTTCAAAGAATTAGTCTAGGAAACTCAGGAGACAAGCAACAGTAAAACATGGCAACGATAACAAATCCTGTGGAGGAAGAATATGATTTTAAAAGTTACCACATTATATTGTTAAAAATGTCATTTTCTACAAAAATATACAAAACATGCTAAAAATAGGAAGTTATAACTTATACACAGGAAAAAAGGGTCAATAGAATCTGTTTCTAAAGAAGCCTAGTTACTGGACTTCTGAAAGAAAGACTTTATATTAGCTATTATAAATATGTTCAAAGGACAAAAGTAAGCCATGTGAAAAAAAATTAAAGCAGTAAATGAAAAAAAGCTTCACCAAAGAAAAACTCTAATAAAGAAAGATAAATTACATTAAAAAATAAAAATGATAGAGTTGAAAAGTTTTATAACTGAAAAGCATAAAATGTATTACAGAGGCTAAACAGAGTTGAGTTTTCAAAACAAAAAATCAGAAACTTGAAGATAGGTGAATTGAAGTTATCTAGTCTGAAGAAAACCAGTTAAAAAAAGTAAAATTCATAGATATTTGGGACACTACTAGACACCAACATAAACATAATTAAAGTCCCAGAAGGAAAGAAGAGAAAGATAAAGGAGCAGAAATAATATTTTAAGAAAAAAATTCCAAAATCTTCCCAAATTTATTGAAAAACTAATGTACATGCTCAGGAAACTCAATGAACTTCAACTAGGATAAAATCTTCCTTTTCCTGTTGAAATGACAATACCATAAACCAATAATTATAAAACTGGGTTGATGGCCTTTTTATATAGATATATAAAGTGAATAAGAATAATAACACAAAGGAGGTGGGAAGGGATGAAGCTATATAGAAACAAAAATTTTATACTACTGAACTTAAGTTGCAACTACTTTATTTGGAACTAGATTGTTTTAAGTTAATGTTAGTTTTAATGTCCAGAGCAATTGCTAAGAACATATTTCAAAAAGATATTAAAGAAAACAACATGGGGATTAAAGTGGTACACAAAGAAATCTGTATTTTCCAAAAAACAAAGGAAGGAATAAAAAAGGGGAAAAAATCTGAGACATATAGAAATAAGTCATGAAATCACAGATGCAATTCTTGCCTTATCAATAATTAAAGTAAACATAAATGAATTAAACACACCAATCAAAGGTAAAGAATGGAAAGAGTGGCACAATTAATTTTTTAAAAAACATGTTTAAAAAACAAATAAGTTGAAAGTAAAAGAATGGTGATAGATAGTTTTGCAAATATTAACTAAAGGTGAGCTGGAGTGGATATATTGTAGCAGACAAAAATAGACATTAAAGAAAAAAAATACTAGAGGCATAGAAGGAAATGCCTTTTTTTTTTTTTTTCTTGCGGTACACGGGCCTTTCACTGTTGTGGCCTCTCCCATTGTGGAGCACAGGCTCCAGGCACGCAGGCTCAGTGGCCATGGCTCATGGGCCCAGCCACTCTGTGGCATGTGGGATCTTCCCAGACCGTGGCATGAACCCGTGTCCCTTGCATTGGCAGGTGGACTCTCAACCACAGTGCCACCAGGGAAGCCCCTTCCCTTCTTTTTGAATATCTTTTATGATAATAAAACTGTCAATCTGTTAGGAAACCGTAACAATTACAAAAACATATACACTTAACAATATAGTCCAAAATTTATGAAGCAAAAATAGACATAATTGAATAAAGAAATTGAAAATTAAATAATAGTTGGGTATTCCAAACTCAACTTTCAATAATGGAAATACTAGTAGAAATAATATTAGAAAATTATAGAAAAAATATAGAAAATATAGAAAAATTTAACTATAAACCAAATATAGTTGAGAATTACCTATAGAACACTCTACCAACAACAGCAGAATACACTTTGTTTTCAAGTATACATAGAACATTCTTCAGGATACACTATGTATTAGGCCATAAAACAATTCTCAATAAATTTAAAAGGATAGACAACCTAAAAAGTATGTATTCCCACCACAATGGAACTGAATTAGAAATCAATAACATAAGGAAATTTGGAAAATTTGAAAGTATGTGAAAATTAAACAATCCATACATAAATAACAAAAGTGTCAAGAAGAAATGAGGAAAAATGAAAATATACTTTGAGGTGAATGAAAATTTAAATACAGTGTACCAAAACTTATGGAATGCAGCTAAAGTAGTGCTTATGCGGGAATCTATAACTGTTAACAATTGTGAAAAAAAAGAAAAATCTAAACAATCCCAAAACTCATTTTCCATCTTAAGAAACTAGGAAAAATATTAAACTAAACCCAAGGGAGCCAAAAGAAGGAAGTTATATAGATTAGAGCAGGAATATACAAAATAGAAACAGGAAAACAAGAGACTAAATTAATTAAACTAAAGGTTAGATCTCTGGAAATATCAACTTAATAAGCACAGAGAAAACATCTAACAAATCTAACAAAATTCAACACACTTTCATGATAATGTCATTCAACAAACTAGGAATACAGAATTTCATCAACATGGAAGAGGACATCTATGAAAAAAAGAGAGCTAGCATCATACTTAATGCAAGAAGACTGAATGCTTTTTCTCTAAGATCAGGAACAAGACAATGATGTCTGCTCTCACCATTTCTATTGAATATTGCACTGGAGATTCTCTCCAGAGAAATTAGGCAAGGAAATAAAAGGTATCCAGATTAGAAAGGAAGAAATAAAACTATTCCACTTGCAGATGACATGATCTGTATTTATATAATCCTTAAAAAAAATCACAAAAATGGACAAAAAAGGCAAATTCATAGAGATGGAAAGTATGTGTGTTTTCCAGAAAGGGAGAAATTGGGGTTGTCTGCTACTTGGTATGGAGTTTCTTTTGGGGCTGATGAAAATGTTCTGGAATTAGATAGTGTTGAAGGTTGAAGAACTCTATAAATATATTAAACCACACTGAATTGTACACTGTGAAATGGTGAATTTTATATGTTAATTTTATCTCAAAAAAGCTGCCATTAAAAAATACACAAGGTCAGGGTTAGTAAAAAGAGTAGCTGTGATTTGCACCTACATATAAATTCATGTTCTTTTTATTATAAAGAATTAATTATGAGGAAAATATTATACTCATTAATGAGAAACTTTGAGCCTGATATACTGAATGATTAAAGTACATGACCATATTCATGAACAGAAGAGCTGGAAGTAAGGTTTAAAATAAGATTTGCCTGCCCTTGCAAAAGTTGTATACCTTCCTAAGTGCCTTATGCAGAGTAAACAAATTAAGAGAACAGAATCTGAATTTGTATCAGGTAATATCATTTTACACAGTTTCTGAATTTATTGTAACCAACAATATAGGATAATTTTTTTTCTCAAGACTTCTAGTCATCAGTATTAATTTTCTGATAAAATTAAACTTCATTCAGTTTCTTACTACTTTGCATTTTATAGACATGTTCTACTTAATTTTCATTTCTATAATTCATCTGTTCAACATTTGCATATTGAGCACCTACTAGATTCCAAGAATTATTATTAGCTCTGGGTAAAATATTTTACCTTTATTGTCTTTTTCTCAAATGCTTCTAAATGTTAGTTCCTATTTATGACCTTTGTAAGTTTTTCTTGTAATTGATGGTAGTAGAGTTGTCTTCTTATTGTTAGAAATATTTACAGTTTCTCAAAGTGTTTTTTTCATCCATGAATACTTTGTAGAAAAATACTGCAACAGACACAAAAATGGAACTATTAAAGAGATTCCTTTGTTAATCTGAAAAAATGTTTTAACTATAAATGAGTAAAATTAAATAAATATGTGCATATTTGTGTAAACACACATAAACACACACATACATATGATGTACAATGAAACTAAAATCAATTACACATCATTTGTTTCATCCCATAGTCCCCAAATCTGGCTCCAGGCCTCTGTTGATTAATTATTCAGGATGGAAACCATATACTTCTGGTTTCTTCATTACTCAATCTTGATTCAGCTTCATTTTCTTTTAAGGTTCATCGTGATTAATGATGCACTCCATTTAGTACAACAAAAGAATTCTAACTCTCTGTAAATTCAGAGTTTGTTCTCTTGAGAATTACTACTCCTCTGGTAATTAGACAGCCTTAATATATGCTAGTTTTTGTTTGATAACATAAAGGCCAAGAGGAAAAGTCATCTTATGACTACTTTTAATGAGTTATTAGATAAATACATTTTCTAGAGAGTTTAATCTCATCATTAGATTTCAAAGTGCTTTAAGAAAAGCCTTTCAATATGTATGTCAGTTCTCAATTATCTACATTAATGGAGAGGAGCAGCAGCAGTGTGTATAATGCAAAATGGATGCAAATATACATATATTTGACTTAGAGGGCACCTATGTCATATGCTCAAAGAATAAGTAAAATTCAAATCAAGCAATGAGATTGAGTTGGAAAGATCCTTCCCAGTAGGCAATCTGTTTTTGCCATTGCATAGTCCATGTTACTGCTAAACTTCTGCCCATATTTTCTCTTTTCAATCATAATGTTGAACATTTTCATCTTCCAGATGTAAACAATGGTGCTAGCACAAGAAAAGAAGTACATAGCCTCTTGTGAGTTTTCTAACTAAATGGCTTATCCATCCTTGTGTAGTTGAGAGAGAGAATCATACTGTATTAGAAATACCTTTTATAACACTTGCTGGGCAGAATACAAGGAGTAAAGACCCCCAGAGAATCAGGATGGGTAAAGGTATAGGAATTGAATAATATATTCAGGACATATGAAGTGCTATCTACTTAGTTTAATTATTGCTAATAGCTAATTAATTTCAAAACACTGATTCAGACTTCCACTATGTGCAAGAAAATGTGTTAGGATCTGGGGATTCTATGATGAGCTTAACTTACAGCAGGAAACACCCGTATCAAATGAGTAATTGCAAATTACTTAGTCATGAATTTTGTAATTTATTATTCCAAAAAGGTAAATGTTGAGAGTTAAAGAAACTTATGGAAAGTCAGCTTACCTGGTATAAATAGAAGAGCGGTCAGGGAAGACCTTTGTTTAAGTGATATTTCACTTGTGACCAGACTATATGACAATAAATTGTAGGATGATGTGGGGTGACAATACAGAAAAGCAATATATGTAATGATCTAGAGTCAAAATTGTAAAGCCTGTTTAAGGAACCCAAAGGATTTTAATATTAGCTTTAAGCAGAATTAATATGCTATAAAAGCTGATAAAAAGTTTGGTTCATGGTTGCTTACTTCCAGGGTCACTTCAAGAACTCTTCGTTGCTGTGAATGGTATTCCAAGCTAGGAGGGGAAACCAGGTCCATTAAAAGTAGAGGAAGACCATTGGACATTGTGGCTAGGAGTGTGGGCTCCAGAGCTAAGGTGCTTGGGTTCAAATTTGTGTTCATCTGTGTAACCCCGAATAACTTACTTCTATCAGTTTTCTGAAAAGTAAAATGGAGATAATAATAGCCACTACCTCATAGGGTTTTTAAGAGAATTAAGATCATTTATGTAAAGTTTATAGCTTCTAGCAAGTAGAAAGAACCCCATGAAAGCAGGTTGAGTCTATATTGGCAAGAAATTCACAGAATATAGAATATTAACATAAAGTTTCATTATTGGTAATCAATAAAATATGTTAAAATACTGGAAATTATTAAATATTTTTCTATCAATTGGCAAAAAGTAATAAAAAATCATTTTAGCCTGTATTTTTGATAGTACTGGGGAAACTTATCCATAAGTTTACAGTATTATAAATGGATGTGATATTTTCAAAGGGCAATTTTATAGTGAATATCAATTTTTAAAGTTAAAATTTTAATAGGATATATTTTCAGCAGTATTTGAAGAAAATAATAGAGATAATCTAAACAGCTATCAATATGATACCCATAAAATGTGTGATAAGTTCAAATTGCAAACATGTGGTTTCAAAATTTTTAATTTACTTTGGATATTCCTGAAAATACAATGCCTGTACAGATATTATATGGAGTAGATGCGATATCAAAGTCAAGCTTATTTTATTCTGTAATTTAAACTTTGTTTGTTTGTTTGTGTGTTTTGCGGTATGTGGGCCTCTCACTGTTGTGGCCTCTTGCATTGTGGAGCACAGGCTCAATGGCCATGGTTCACAGGCCCAGCCACTCCATGGCATGTGGGATCTTCCTGGACCAGGGCACGAACCCATGTCCCCCGCATTGGCAGGCAGACTCTCAACCACTACACCACAAGGGAAGCCCTGTAATTTAAACATTTTAGTAGTCATTTAGATAAATCATTACAAGTAGGGGAAAGGAGCATTGAAGTAATGTTGTCTTTTATATCAACTTTAGAACTGCAGAACAAGATCTTGTTAACTTGAAACAAAGTTATAGTTACTAAAAGTTTTTAAAACACTGAAGTGAAACAAAAATAATTTATATTACTTTTCTGCAATTTATTACCAATGTTCAGGTTTCTATAGTAGAATATTTAATTTATTGCCAAGGCTGAATAGAATATCAGGTCTTGTTTTAGGAAAAAAGAAATAGTATCTACATATTTAGTGAACTAAAAATATATTGAGATCTGCGTTACTTACTTTTATTCATCCACTTAACAAATTAGGGCCTGCTATGTGTTTCACCAAAAACAAAATAATAACAACGTTTCCCTTATGAAACTTGCATTATTTTTGAGGGAGAGGGGTGGAATTAAGCAAAATCCATTAAAAAGATATTTAGGGAGTGAGGAGAGATAGATAGTGATGACACTTCCTGGTCCCCTTGGAAACAAAGCCTGAGACTAGGATTTGGTACAGGAGTTTATTTGGAAGGAATACAGTGGTAAAGTAGACAATATATGATATGAAATAAGAGGAGAAAAAGCCAAAAAAGTGTAGATCATTTGAGGTTGCTCATATAGACAAAAGATGCTTGAGTCAAGCATCAAAAGATGCTTGATGCAGATACTTCCAGAAAATGAACAGACAGGTTCCCAGAAAAGTCCATCCAAAGAGCAGAGGTTGGGTCATGTATCCACTGCCTCCATCCTCATTGTTTGGGGAGTATCCAGGAGACATATGGGCAGACTTAGGCTAGGAGTGTCACAATAGGTGAGCTGTGAGAATGCACTAGCCGAACAGGAAAGCATCCATCATTGCATCTGAAGTTCATTTTCTTCCCCAGTTTAGCAGAAAGCCAGCCTCGTAAAGAGCTGGTTTATATTATGTGCACTCAGTGGAGAACAGGACTGAGGATTGCCCACTTACTTACCATGTTGTGGCTATTGCAGAACTGATAAAAGCAAGTGGAAGGGTAGGAGTGAAATCCTGGAGGGGGCCAAGATGAAATGTGAGCAAAGGGCTCACAAAGAGATGTTTGGCATTGACAACTCTTTGCAGAGATTATCTGTAAAAGGGAAAGAAAAATGGGACCATCAAAAGAGGAGTTTTTATTCCATGTTTTTTAAAGACTGCAGCAATAAGTCTATTCTTGTATGCTGAGGGGAATATCCCAGTAGAGAGGGTAAAAACTTGACTACACAGAGACCAAAGAGGGAATTGCTGGGGTCATGTCCTTGGAAGGCAATGTGTTACTTAAGCTGATGACACTAATTTGCTGCTGGGTGAGGGTTATGAAATGTAGATTCATCATGTAGCCATCACGATCTGGTAGAAAGGGGAAACTTAGAGGCTTAAAGTTCAATTGATAAAGCACCACTATTTTTGTTTAATTTTCCATGGTGCCTGATGGAAAGTATAGGGTGAAAAATTTCCCATAAACTACACTTGGTGCTTCCACTGAGTAAAAGCTTGGCTCTGAGGACTTCCCTTTTCTCTAAACACTGGAAAGATTAATATTCACATTCTACAAGTCAATAACAACCAAGCATAAAGCTAATTTGAATTATTTCTTTTTTGGATGTATGCAAACTTGTGGTTCTCTATTTTATGATACTGTGTTGTTTACTAAAATACACACACACAAAGAGTTACTAAGGTAATACATAGGTAATGCCTCTGTGTTTATTTAGTACATGAGTAAATAACATAATTTTAAAAATAATTTTATTGTTAAATCACATAAGAGAAAATCAACTTAGGAAAAATATAATTGAGATGAATTCTCTGCTATTTTTTCTAATTACCTTTATTTTAGTTCCTTTTCACATTTTATATTATCACAGTCACAGACACACAATGGCAAATGTTTTAAAAGCCATATTTATTTTAAAAAAGAACAAGGATGTGTGGAAATATACTTAGCACTTTGTGCCTCATATTAGGCAACCAGATAGTTATTGAAATCACGAGTTTGTTTATTAACAGATCCATTTATTTATTCCACAAAGATATTTTTAAAATCATTATGTAACAGATAGTACATTTAGTTCTAAAGTTCCAAGTCCCATTCTCATTTCTCAATGAGCTTAAAATTTAAGTGTTTGTTGAGGAGTTGGTAGGGATAAGTAGAGGGATTTAGAAACTTGGTAATGTCTAAACTGGAGTTAAAGAATCTAGAAAAAAGAAGAAAGTAATTATATTTCCAGTGACCTCTGATCTGAGTTTATTTGTATTTTAAGTGAAGTTTATGATATCCACATCATATTTGCACCTATTTCATTTATCCTGATGCAAATCATTAAGCAATGACAATAATACAGAAGGAAAAATATGGAAATATTTGTATCAAATGCTGTTGATACATCATGTAACTTGCTGAATTAATATAATAATGATTGTCACAGACCTAAATATTTTATTTTTCTTTTAAGAAAAATTCTTATTTATTACTGTGCAGCTAACAATGCATTTTTTTCAGGTGTCAACAAAGAGGAATGTATAACTTGCGCTGATAAAATGCCACAGGTAACCAAATATATTATAGACTGTAAAATTTATTTCTGTTTATAAGTACTTATATGCAATAACATCAAGATTTATTTACATAACTCACTATAAATAATTTCTTCTATAATATTATGTGTCACTCTCTAAAAATCATAGAGAGTACAGTTGAGATATATTTTTAATAAATAACAGAATATTTTGTTTTTTATTTTAATTTAATATGGCAAATCTTACCTAATTGTGTTTTAAAATTATATTAACCTACATATTACTTTAGGGTTTTTTTTTTTTTCTTTTTGCGGTATGCGGGCCTCTCCCGTTGCGGAGCACAGGCTCCGGATGCGCAGGCCCAGCGGCCATGGCTCACGGGCCCAGCTGCTCCGCGGCATATGGGATCCTCCCAGACCGGGGCACGAACCCGTATCCCCTGCATCGGCAGGCGGACTCTTAACCACTGCACCACCAGGGAGGCCCTTACTTTAGGGTTTTTAAAGTCATTCTTTAAATTGTTAACTGATCAACTCTACTTGATTCCTCTGTAATGGGTTCAAGAATCAATATTTCTCTTTTCTGATAAACACAATTGGCTGAAAAACGATCTAGCCAGATTATTAATAAAATAAAAAAAATTACATGAAAAAATCTAAATGAATAAATTTAGAAAATTGATATTATACATGAAATATTGTGAAAAAATGTATTGTTTTTGTTGCTGAAACTTGGCCTCTGTTCACCAATGCCCAATAGAAATGAGAAGACAGAGTTTTGGGTGAAGTAGAAAAGGGTAGCTCTATTGCTCTGCTAGACAAAGCAGGCCACAGCAGGTTAATGCCCTCAAAACTGTGTGTCCCACCCTGGAGGGTGTAGTGAGGATTCATATGGTGTTCAAGGAGCAGGGAGTGATCAGCTCGTGGGCATTCTTGGATTGGTTGGCATCAAGGTGAATTTTCAAGCATCATCAAACTTCTGGTTTCAACCAGTCTAGGTTTATGTTCTTGTGGTCAGCAGTTTTCATCTGGCAGGGGTCAGCTTCCTATAAAAACAACTCAGAAATACGTCAGGCCTTTAACTATATCTTTGAGGGAATTGTGAGTTTTGTGACTCTGCTGTGCAGCAGATTTACAGTCTAAATTGTTACCAGTTCCCCAGCCCAACAGCTATTCTTTGTTTCTACATCTTCACATTTCCCAATCATTACTCTTGAGTCAGGCTTTTACTTCAAAAGACGAGGATTGTACACGGTTTCATTTTAAGACATGTACTAATTTAACAATGCTTCAAAATTTGAAGGAGAGGGAGAAAAAGCATCAAACTGGACACTATGCTTTTCTGACTTAGAAGAAATAGCATAATACATGAAGAGCACAGTAATTCTGAGAATCAAATATCAAATAATAATACTTAAGATGTCTAGATATCTAAAATGGCTGTCCTTTTATTCTTGTGTCCCAGTTTCTGGCTATCAAGGAACTCCACTAACCCAAACTGATCATCTTATGTATCATGATCTCTAATATGTTTTTAGTTGCAGGTAGGTCACAAATATGTGGTTCTTCTGTATCTCCAAAGGCTATGCCTGGTACATATATTTACAAAGTTATTCAAAGCTCTAAGTAGATACCTTTCAGGGAGCACAGAGTTCCTAGCTTAGCCTTTGTTTCTCAAAGGGTATTTGAAGAACCCTCCCTTAGGTGTGTGCCTGACAAGACTCAGCTCTGGTGCTTAGTTTATGTCTAAACCACTCAGGCTCAGCCACTGCTGTGGTTTTGATATGGGATTCAAGTACTAGCTCTGTTACTCCCAAGTTACCTCATCTTTTCCTGTGACATTTAAGTTAATGTTTCCCTTTGGTTTCCTAAATCAAAAGTAAAACCAACTGAGTAAACAAAAAAGGACAAAACACATGAAAAAGAGTCATACCCATGGGTGTATATGAAGCACATCAAAGCAGGATTAATCATCTATAGCTTTTACTCTGGTTTTCTTTAGAGCTCTCTCTCTCTCTAAGTAGAACATTGAAATATTATGTACAATTTTTGAAGGAAGAAAATTGGCAAGAAGAGACCTCATATACTACCAACTAAGGGTTAGCATAAACTCCAAATATAAGTGGGCAAGCATACAGAAATTTAATAGAATGAAATGGTCATATAGAGCAGGAACAAATGCAGCATATATGTGCACAGGTATTTTATGTTCTCTGAAGCACCTGATGGAAGTGTGCACCTGCTGGTAATCTGTTTTCCGAAGAGCCTAGACTCCCATTGTTTTACCTTTACTCTAGTGTAATTCTTGGTATCTATGTTTTTTTGGTTCCTCTTGGACCACCACTTATATTTTGCGATTGTGGACTACATCACACAAAATGTACTCATCTGGTCCAGTTTTCCACTTCTTCCTAAATATCTTCTCTTTTTTAGTCTTAAACTTGAAATGTAAAAATATTAGAAGTCCCTCCCCATCTCCACTGTACACTGTCAAGTATAAAATCTCATATCTTTCATGTAGTGAAGAAATAAGACCAATATATATTCCTTCAAATATATATGAAATCAGTTGTTTTCTGCCTCGATTAAAATTCAAAGCATCATAACTTGAGTTAAAATAGAATGCAAATTTGAACTATTTACTTGAAATACCCACAAAATAAATGTTTTTTTCTTCCTTCTACATTTTATTTTGTTGTTTCTGTTGTTGTTATTATTTCATCAGAATATTAGAAGATTTTAGTCTTAGGGATGGACCCTTGTGTTTTCAATCTCCCAGCCCCACTACATGCTTATTTTAGGATAGGAACCTAGTTTTGTATGAAACCATTTGCAAAGACCAATAGTGTTATTTTTCTCCAAACACTGTCCTCAGATAGTCTCTGTAGGTTTGGTGTTTGGCCTGACAATACAATTGGCCAGTCTCATCAGTGTTTAATTTCAGGTTTGGAAAAATCCATCCTAGACCAATTAAAAAATTTTGATCTCAAAATATATACTTTTGAATTTTTATATCCAATTTGAAACTTTTCTCCTCCCAGCACTGCAGATCTGATCTTGGGAAGGTGAGGTCAGAAAGGAACTCATTGTCTGCTTTGACCTTCCCATTACTTCTTTTGTCTTTCAGTTTGAGAATGGAGAAAGGTGAGACAGAGGAAGAGAAACAAAAAGTTTTCAATCACTGATGCTAATACAGTCCTCCCTTGATCCACACTGATTGGCTTGCATGTTTCTGTTACAGCAGGAATTGAAGTGCTGACTTTTTCAGGAGGCAAATTTGAGATTCTTTGGAAGCTCTACATGGTCTTTTAAACTAGGAGATATAGAGGCTGGCCTCTTTAGAAATTCAATGTGCTTTGGTCTCTACAAGTTAGCTCCTTACAAAGTCCAATAAAGAAAGCATAATCCAGGTATTTATTTTATGTCAGCCACTGCACATTATACCTCATAGCTCTGCCAAGATGTATGTGTACAGGTCACTCTCACTGCGGCCTTCTCTGTTCACCAAACAATTATAGGCTGATGCAGTAGGATTTTCACCTCCATTTTGCTTTTCAGCTGAAAGCAATATATATCTCTTAACTTCTGGTAACAGATGTTGAGGTCACAGAAAAACACTCTCACCACACTTTTCTGCAGTGTACCATAAAAAATCTCTGAAACTCGAGCCTCTCTTCTTATAGTCACATCAATTTCTATATCATGTTTTACTCTTTGAACCTCTCCTCACTTTATTTGTGATGCTGTGAAGATGTGAAAGGAAACCTCTAGCTAATAACACATACCTTGGAGAAATCCCATACTTCATTAAATTCCCTTAAAGCTCATTATTAAAAAAAATATGTATAGACTGGTTAGGGAGTAAAGTAAAGCCATCTCTTAGTTTACCTTTTGGACTTTGAAAGTCCAATCTGCCTAAAAGTCTTCTTTTTAGCTGCGAAGACTTAGCTGCATTTCTGAGACAATAAACATACCCGATTTAAAAGGCTGTTATAAACACAATCTCAGTTTCAGTGTTATTGAGTTTATTTCTCAATTTTACCATCAGTCTGAAGTTCCATAATCACTAACTCGTAGGCCTTCATCTAGTATTCGGATGATCCAATTACTCACTCCCTCTTCTTCTTCCTATTTCCTGATTCTTACTGAAGTTGTGAAATGATGTAGCACATGGATAAATGCAGTCCTCTCTTCTGCAAAGCCTTCCTTAACACTCACTCTAGTCAGCCACCTTCCAAGATTTGAATTAAAAGCATGTATATCTATTAATATTCCTATTAATTGATGCACTATTAATATCTTCTCACAACTTTCAAGCCAGCACAGATGAGTGTGATCCCATTGGCAGAGATTCTGAAAAGGAATTTATGTCAAGAATCTAATAATTTTTTAAATGTTTCTCTATGATCAGTACCTTCAATAGTCCATAATTGCTTTCCAGTTCACAGCCCCTACTCACCAACCCAACAGTTAACTTTTTTTTTTTTTTTTTTTTTTTTTTTTTTTTTTTTGTGGTACACGGGCCTCTCACTCTTGTGGCCTCTCCCGTTGCGGAGCACAGGCTCCGGACGCACAGGCTCAGCGGCCATGGCTCACGGGCGCAGCTGCTCCGCGGCATGTGGGATCTTCCTGGACCGGGGCATAAACCCGTGTCCCCTGCATCGGCAGGTGGACTCTCAACCCCTGCGCCACCAGGGAAGCCCCCAACAGTTAACTTTTATCACACCTTCCTAAGGCCTTCACTAAAACCATCCTCCATATTTACAAAGCCTTTCACCTTTCCTAACTTCAAAATGGAAGGGACTTCTGGCTTCTTCCAGAATGCTGATTAAGTAACTCCACCCTTGTTTAAATTCCCATGTTCTATTTAGATACTAACTGAACAATAACTCTTTTTTTCATTCTCAGCTTCATCCTTTTTACTGATTCTTTCATAAATATTTAAATATTCTGGCACTGGAGACCATGAAGAAAGAAGTATCTCCCAGATCAACCAATTACCAATTTAAGGCAAGCTATGAAAGCAACAAAGCCTCTATAGGATTTTGTTCTTGTTTTTAATAAATGTATTTATTGATTTATGTATTTATTTACTCATTTATTTATTTATTTTTGGCTGCATTGGGTCTTCATTGCTGCACGCGGGCTTTCTCTAGCTGCAGCAAACTGGGGTTACTCTTAGTTTTGCTGCACGGGCTTCTCATTGCGGTGGGTTCTCTTGTTGTGGAGCACAGGCTTTAGGCACGAGGGCTTCAGTAGCTGTGGTTCACGGGCTCTATAGCACAGGCTCGGTAGTTGTGACGCACGGGCTTAGTTGCTCCAAGGCATGTGGGATCTTCACAGACCAGGGATCAAACCTGTGTCTCCTGCATTGGCAGGTGGATTATTAACTACTGTGCCACCAGGGAAGTCTGCTCTATATAGGTTTTTGAAAGAAGAATTTCTTCTTTTGTAGTCTTATAACACACTGCTGAGACTCAGACCCAGGATCCAATTATAAAATTGGCATGGATGCAAAGGACAAAGACTGCTCAGCCTTAAATATCTACCATGACAAAGATAGAGCCCTGAAAAAAGGAAACTGTCAATACCTGAGGTGAGGGAAGCCTGAGCATCATGTATTCCCAAATTTTCTTGAAACTGACTTACTTACAGGTATAATCCATCCTTCCAGGCAAGAGCAGACCAATCTCTCCTTGCTTAGGTATCACGTAGTGACCTCCCCTGAAGCAGGTGCTTCACATGATGAATCTTGTCCACTTCAGCATCCAGCCCTGACATTTTTTATTGCCTCCAGGCCAATATCCAGAGTCACATCTTATCAAAATTTGGGTGGAGAAGTATAGCCTGATCTAGGAAGAAATAGTCTTAATATCACAGGAACTACACAAACTGGCTAATATCTGCTGGCATTAATGGAGGAAACAAACATTCAAGTGGATCTTTCATGTGTTAGACTGGAAATTGCAGAACATAAAACTAGCTAAATAAGAATCTGTTGATAAAAGCCACTCACTTGTGACTTATGATTTAAAATTCTGACAGTGACATTTGGCCTTAACTCACCTTGCTTCTTAAAGATTGGATATGGCAGGAGCCTAGAGTGAATTAGGTGTAGATGCTAGAACGTTTGGGACATGTTTTGTAGAAGGGTTCTGAAGGCTTAAGGAGGTGAGGATGTTGTTGTAGATTTACACTTTAGACCTGAGAATGCACTACTTTTCTTTAGAAGAACCCAGAGGACAAACATTTCTCTAGATTACTCAAGAGTACACTGGAGAAGGAGCACTGACACCTTTGTGCAGCAAATTGATGGCTGTCATCTATACAGTGGAGAAAGTGGGAGTTGCTGTCTAGAACGGTGCATGGCATTCCACAGTGAGAGAGACTAGATGGCATTACTTTTCAGTAGCAAGACAGATATAATTACCCTAAGAGATATCAAGGAAGAATGGAAATTATAGCTATTTAGGGTGGTGACTAATAGATCATGGTGCCACTAGGGGCAAGATAGAGTGCTAGTCAATTAGAGTATTGCTCAATTTACATAATAATAATCACATACTAGGTACTAGCAAGCAGAGGCTGATATCAGCTGGTGCTATCCCTTATTCATTTTCCAGGGGCAAGTAAGTTCAGAAATACTGACCCTATTATTTAGATTGCCTTTCTACTGAGGAAAGATCCTGTAATTCCAATGCAAGTATATATAGTAAATAATCATTTGAATTTTTCATAAAGGAGTCTACAGTCATTTGCTAGAATAACTATGCAATTAGCAAAGAAGAATACCGAATTTCTCACATCTCTTAGACAAAGAGTTCTGAGCTGACACTAATGAAGACCCAAAGTGAATTTATAGTCTTTGTGTTAAGTAGGAGTTTATGGGAACTAGATGATAAATTTGGATAAACTAGTCCAGAGCTACCCCCACAAGCTAACCCATTCTGTGAATATTTCTTCAGTTTGCAAACATAAATTTGGGAGATTATATATAAATGTATATATATAGATAGATAGATAGATAGACAGATAGATAGATATAGATATAGATATAGATAGATAGATGATAGATAGATAGATGTAACCCTCACCTGTAGAGTAAGGAATATTTCCCTGACCTGAGAAGTAACAGCCACTGGGGTAGAAGAGATGAAGTGGAATCTCCTGCAACTTCCCCTCACTCAAGTCAAGATAGTAAACCAAAAGAAATGCCAAGTTCTATGAAAAAATTGCAGATATGGACTCCATCAACAAAAACTTGAAGAATGCAAGGATCCATCATATCAACTAGCCTCTGTGATGTTAATGAAAGTCAGATGAATCATGGCAGATGACTCTAGAGTGTTGTATGCTAGTCAGTTTATAACTCCACCATAGCTAGTGTTTATTTTAAACAATGTTTGTTTTTTAATCTATTTTTATGAGATGGAGTAAAATAAAACTTGTCCATTAAATTGAAAGTTCCTCAAGACTTGCTCCACTTGTATCCTTAGGCCCTACAACATAGCAGGCACAAGAAATAATTACAATCAGCTATTGCAACACATAGACAAAAACTCTGGCACTTGATATATATTATTTGACTTGTCAAATATTTTTTTTCTTGATTCCAATAGAAAGAGAAAATCAAAAACAGTTAAACCTTAATCAGAAAGAACACTCCATTATGAGAGTGTTTCAGAGTTCTGTTAACTTGCCTTTCTTTGTCACAGTAGAGTCATAGAGATCTTGATCATCTTAATATTCACTAGAACATCACATCGGCCCATTATATAAATGATATTAGGTAACTGAATCCTATGAGCAGAAAGTATAAAATACGCTACATGCTCTATTAGGAAATAATTACCATTTATCATCATAATTACAACCTATGGTAGATGGTAATTGATTTAAGGACCTGCTACATCACCGAATGTTTTAGGAGTCAAGCGGCTGTGGCATGCCAGGACCTTCTCTCTGAAATAAAGGGCAAATTGCTACATTTCACACCTCTACCAACTAGGAAAGAGTAATAATGGGCTTCTCTGGACTCTGAAAGCACAATATATAATATCTGGGAATTCTACTCTGACTTAATTTACTGGTGAGACTGTTGTTCAAATGTGATTCAAGGCAAGAGGGAGTTATACTGCAGGTCCAGGCTCCAAAATTATCTTCAGCATGTGTGAAGGTGCTGAAAGTATCTGGGGAAGATAAGAATGTTATATGGAGTCTCTGCTAAACACTAATAGGTGAGTTGCAAAGTGTACCTTTAATGTTCTGCAGCAGTGCTATTTTCCATTTGCAGAAAAGTTATTATGTTACTCTGACACAGAAGGAAACAATTGCTAACCTTAAGGACTAATGGAGATTCTCAACATGTTTCAAGATTGGGTGGGTATAGCAGAAATCTATTGTGTATTGGAAAAGGATATTGAGAACCAAGTTTAAGCAGACCCAGAAGGTATGAATAAACACATTGAGAGAAGCATAGATTCCTGTGTCATCTTTCTATGTTGCACTGATAAGTTTCTAGTTCTGTCTTATGATCTAATGTGGTTTTCCTTTGAGTAAGTGATGACTAAGGAAAGGACTCGAACCTGGCTTAGAGATATGTTATCACACTCCATTGGCAACAGTCAGGAATAGTCAACAACCCCATTAAATCACTTGATCTAACCCTGACACTAACTCTGCAAATGCAGAACATATAACAGTTTGAAATACCTCCAATCCCCTGAAGAAGATCTACCATTAGGCAGTGTAACAAGCAATAATCATATCATCCAAACAATGACATCAAGCCAGCAATGAAAAAATTAGCAGAATGGAGGCTTTTCATACTCCAAGGAGCCTTTATCACAAAATTTAGATGTAAAATTAATAATCATCTTTAAAATCAGTGGTTGAGATATGATGAGATTTCATACAAACAATCCAAATTACTATGAAGACAATTTAAATAAAATAAAGTTTTACAGTTCCTATGAAAACTTCTGGACTTTGCCTTGATATATTAGATAATGATAATATAAAGACATGAATAATAAGATATTTTATAAGTAAACAAGCAAAATACAGAGATAAACTCTATCATCTTAATATCATTAAAGCCATTTGATAGTATTGTTTTATTACCTTATAAAAACAACTTAATGAAATATTTTATCCTGCTTTTGATTAAACATAGATTGGAAGTTTGAAATTTTATGGAATTCATTGAAGCTTTTTTTTTCTTAACATCTTTATTGGAGTAAAATTGCTTTACAATGGTATGTTAGTTTCTGATGTATAACAAAGTGAATCAGCTATATGTATACATATATTCCCATATCCCCTCCCTCTTGCATCTCCCTCCGACCCTCCCTATACCACCCCTATAGGTGGACACAAAGCACCGAGCTGACCTCCCTGTGCTATGCGGGTGTTTCCCACTACCTATCTATTTTACATTTGGTAATGTATATATGTCCATGCCGCTCTCTTACTTTGTCCCAGCTTACCCTTCCCCCTGCCAGTGTCCTCAAGTCCATTCTCTAGTAGGTCTGCGTCTTTATTCCTGTCCAGCCCCTAGGCTCTTCAGAACCACTTTTATTTTTCTAGATTCCATATATATGTGTTAGCATATGGTATTTGTTTTTCTCTTTCTGACTTACTTCATTCTGTATCACAGACTCTAGATCCATCCACCTCACTACAAATAACTCACTTTCATTTCTTTTTATGGCTGAGTAATATTCCATTGTATATATGTGCCACATCTTCTTTATCCATTTTTCTATTGATGGGCATTTAGGTTGCTGCCATGTCCTGGCTACAGTATACAGTGCTGCAATGAATATTGTGGTACATGACTCTTTTTGAATTATGGTTTTCTCAGGATATATGTCCAGTAGTGGGATTGCTGGGTCGTATGGTAGTTCTATTTTTAATTTTTAAAGAAACCTTCATACTGTTCCCCATAGTGGCTATATCAATTTACATTCCCACCAACAGTGCAGTAGGGTTCCCTTTTCCCACACCCTCTCCAGCACTTACTGTTTGTAGATTTTTTGATGATGACCATTCTGACGGGTGTGAGGTGATACCTCACTGTAGTTTTGATTTGCATTTCTCTAATGATTAGTGATGCTGAGCATCATTTCATGTGTTTGTTGGCAATCTGTAAGTCTTCTTTGCAGAAATGTATTTAGGTCTTCAGCCAATTTTTGGATTGGGTTGTTTGTGTTTTTGATATTGAGCTGCATATGTTGCTTGTATATTTTAGAGATTAATCCTTTGTCAGTTGCTTCATTTGCAAACATTTTCCCCCATTCTGAGGGTTGTCTTTTTGTATTGTTTATGGTTTCCTTTGCTGTGCTAAAGATTTTAAGTTTCATGAGGTCCCATTTGTTTATTTTTGTTATTATTTCCATTTCTGTAGGAGATGGGTCAAAACGGATCTTGCTGTGATTTATGTCATACAGTGTTCTGTCTATGTTTTCCTCTAAGAGTTTGATAGTGTCTGGTCTTGTATTTAGGTCTTTAATCAATTTTGAGTTTATTTTTGTGTATGGTCTTAGGGAGTGATCTAATTTCGTTCTTTTACATGTAGCTGTCCAGTTTTCCCAACACCAATTATTGAAGAGACAGTCTTTTCTCCATTGTATATTCTTGCCTCCTTTATCAAAGATAAGGTGGCCATATGTGCATGGGTTTATGTCTGCACTTCTATCCTGTCCATTGATCTATATTTGTGTTTTTGTGCCAGTACCATAGTGTCTTGATTACTGTAGCTTTGTAGTATATTCTAACATCATGGAGCCAGATTCCTCCAGCTCCATTTTTCTTTCTCAAGATTGCTTTGGCTATTTGGGGTCTTTCGTGCTTCCATACAAATTTTGAATTTTTTTGTTCTAGTTCCATGAAAAATGCCATTGGTAGTTTGATAGGAATTGCATTTAATCTGTAGATTGCTTTGGGTAGTATAGTCATTTTCACTACATTGATTTTTCCAATCCAAGAGCATGGTATATCTCTCCATCTGTTTGCATCATCTTTAATTTCTTTCATCAGTGTCTTATAGTTTTCTGCCTACAAGTCTTTTGTCTCCTTAGGTAGGTTTATTCCTAGATATTTTATTCTTTTTGTTGCAGTGGTAAATGGGATGGTTTCCTTAATTTATCTTTCAGGTCTTTCATCATTAGTGTATAGGAATGCAAGAGATTTCTGTGCATTAATTTTGTATCCTGCTACTTTACCAAATTCATTGATTAGCTCTAGTAATTTTCTGGTAGATTCTTTAATATTCTCTATGTATAGTATCATGCCATCTGCAAACAGTGACACCTTTACTTCTTCTTCTCTGATTTGGATTCCTTTTCTTTATTTTTTTTTTCTCTGATTGCTTTAGCTAAAACTTTCAAAACTCTATTGGATAATAGTGGTGAGAGTGGGCAACTTTGTCTTGTTCCTGATCTTAGTGGAAATTGTTTCATTTTTTCACCTTTGAGAATGATGTTGGCTGTGAGTTTGTCATATATGACTTTTATCATGTTGAAGTAAGTTCCCTCTATGCCTACTTTCTGGAGGCTTTATATCATAAATCAGTGTTGAATTATGTTGAAAGATTTTTCTGCATCTATTGAGATGATCATATGGCTTTCATCCTTTGATTTGTTAATATGGTGTATCACATTGATTGATTTGCATATATCGAGGAATTCTTTCATTCCTTGGATAAACCTCACTTGATCATGGGTATGACCCTTTTAACTGCTGTTGGATTCCGTTTGCTAATATTTTGTTGAGGATTTTTGCATCTATGTTCATCAGTGATATTGGCATGAAAATTTCTCTTTTGGTGACATCTTTTTCTGGTTTTGGAATCAGTGTGATGGTGTCCTCGTAGAATGAGTTTGGGAGTGTTCATCCCTCTGCTATATTTTGGAAGAGTTTGAGAAGGGTAGGTGTTAGCTCTTGCCTAAATGTTTGATAGATTTCACCTTTGAAACCAACTGGTCCTGGGCTTTTGTTTGTTGGAAGATTGTTAATCACAGTCTCAATTTCAGTGCTTGTGATTGGTCTGTTCATATTTTCTATTGCTTCCTGGTTCAGTCTCAGAAAGTTGTGCTTTTGTATGAATTTGTCCATTTCTTCCATGTTGTCCATTTTACTGGCATATAGTTGCTTGTACTAATCTCTCATGATCCTTTGTATTTCTACAGTGTCAGTTGTTACTTCTCCTTTTTCATTTCTAATTCTGTTGATTTGAATCTTCTCCCTTTTTTTCTTGATGGGTCTCACTAATGGTTTATCAATTTTGTTTATCTTCTCAAAGAACCAGCTTTTAGTTTTATCAATCTTTGCTATCCCTTTCTTTTCTTTTTCATTTATTACTTACCTGATAATTATGATTTATTTCCTTCTGCTAACTTTGGGTTTGTTTGTTCTTCTTTCTCTAACTACTTTAGTTTAAAGTTAGATTGTTTATTTGAGATGTTTCCTGCTTCTTGAGGTAGGATTGCATTGTTATAAACTTCCCTCTTTGAACTACTTTTGTTGTATCCCATAGGTTTTTGGTTGTCGTGTTTTCATTGTCAATTGTTACTAGATATTGTTTGATTTCCTGTTTGATTTATTCTATGATCTCTTTGTTATTTAGCAGCATATTGTTTAGTCTCCATGTGTTTGTAATTTTTATAGTTTTTTTTTCCTTTAATTGATACTTAGTCTCATAGTTTTGTGGTTGGAAAAGATACTTGATACAATTTCAATTTTCTTAAATTTCCAAGGCTTGATTTGTGACCCAAGATAAAATCTATCTTGGAGAATATTCTATGAGCACTTGAGAAGAAAGTGTATTCTGTTGTTTTTTGATGAAATGTCCTATATATATAAATTAAGTTCATTTTGTTTAATGTGTTATTTAAAGCTTGTGTTCCCTTATTTATTTTCATTTTGGATGATCTGTCCATTGGTGAAAGTGGGGTGTTAAAGTCCCCTGCTATGATTGTGTTACTGTTGATTTCCCCTTTTATGGCTCTTAGCATGTGCCTTATGTATTGAGGTGTGCCTATGTTTGGTGCATAAATATTGACAATTGTTATATCTTTTTCATGGATTGATCCCTTGATCATTATGTAGTGTCCTTCTTTGTCTCTTGTAATAGTCTTTGTTTTAAAGTCTATTTTGTCTGATATGAGAATTGCTACTCCAGCTTTCTTTTGATTTCCATTTGCATGGAATATCTTTTACCATCCCCTCACTTTCAGTCTGTATGTGTTCCGAGGTCTGAAGTGGCTTTCATGTAGACAGCGTGTATATGGCTCTTGTTTTTGTATCCATTCAGCCAGTCTATGTCTCTTGGTTGGAGCACTTAATCCATTTACATTTGTGGTAGTTATTGATATGTATGTTCCTATTACCATTTTCTTAACTGTTTTGCATTTGTTGTTGTAGGTCTTTTCCTTCTCTTGTGTTTCCAGCCTAGAGAAGTTTCTTTAGCATTTGTTGTAAAGCTGGTTTGGTGGTGCTGATTCTCTTAGCTTTTCTTTGCCTGTAAAATTGTTAATTTCTGTGTTGAATCTGAATGAGATCCTTGCTGGGTAGAGTAATTTGGTTGTAGGTTTTCCCTTTTCATCACTTTAAATATGTCCTGCCACTCCCTTCTGGCTTGCAGAATTTCTGCTGAAATATCAGCTGTTAACCTTATGTGTATTCCCTTGTAGATTATTTTTTGTTTTTTGCTTGCTGCTTTTAATAGTTTATCTTTGTAGTTGTAATTTTTGATAGTGTGATTAGTATGTTTCTTGACATGTTTCTCCTTGGATTTATCCTGTTTGGGACTCTCTGTGCTTCTGGACTTGATTGATTATTTCCTTTCTCATATTAGGGAAATTTTCAACTATAGTCTCTTCAAATATTTTCTCAGTCCCTTTCCTTTTCTCTTCCTCTCTGGAACCCCTATAATTTGAACATTGGTGCATTTAAAGTCACAGAGGTCTCTCAGACCATCCTCAATTCTTTTCATCCTTTGTTTTTTATTCTGCTCTGAGGTAGTTATTTACACTATTTTATCTTCCAGGGCACTTATCCGTTCTTCTGGCTCAGTTATTCTGGTATGATTCCTTCCAGACAATTTTTAATTTCATTTATTGTGTTGTTCATCATTGTTTCCTTGCTCTTTAGTTCTTCTTGGTCTTTCTTAAACATTTATTTTATTTTCTCTAATCTGTTTCAAAGATTTTGGATCATCTTTACTATCATTACTCTGAATCTTTTTCAGGTAGACTGTCTATTTCCTCCTCATTTTTTTGGTCTCATTTATTTTTACCTTGCTCTTAATCTGCTGTGTATTTCTCTGTCTTCTCATTTTGCTTACCTTCTGTGTTTGGGGTCTCATTTTTGCAGGCTGCTGGTTTGTAGTTTCTATTGTTTTGGCGTCTGCCTCCAGTGGGTAAGTTTGGTTCAGTGGGTTGTGTAGGCTTCCTTGTGGAATGGAGTGATGCCTTTGTTCTGGTGGATGAGGCTAGATTTTGTCTTTCTGGTGGGCAGAACCATGTCTTGTGGTGTGTTTTGGAGTTTCTGTGAGCTTATTATTATTTTAGGCAACCTCTCTGTTAAAGAGTGGAGTTCTGTTTCTGTCTGCTAGTTGTTTGGCATGGAGAGTCCAGCATTGGAGCTTGCTGGTCGTTGAGTGGAGCTGGTTCTTAGGTTGAGATGGAGATCTCTGGGAGAGCTTTTGCCGATTGATATTATGTAGAGCTGGGAGTTCTCTGGTGGTCCAGTGTCCTGAACTTGGCTCTCCCACCTCACTGATTCAGGCCTGACACCTTGCCAGAGCACCAAAACCCTGTCAGCCACATGACTTAGAAGAAAAGGGAGGAAAAATAAAATAAAATAAAGTTATTAAAGTACAAATTTTAAAAATACATTTTATTAAAATAAAAAAATATATTAAAAGTAATAAAAAAAGAAAGAAGAGAGCAACCAAACCAGTAAAAAAAAAAAGGCCACCAATGATAAGAAGCACTAAAAACTATACTTAAAAAAAGCAAAAAAAAAAAAAAAAGTAGAGAGATAACCCTAGGAAAAATGGTAAAAGCAAACCTATACAGACAAAATCCTGCAAAGAAGCATATTCATACACACTCACAAAAAGAGAAAAAGAAAAAAAAACATTATATGTATAGAGAGAGAGAGAGAGAAAAAGAAGAGAGCAACCAAATCAATAAACAAGTCTACCAAAGATAATAAGCTGTAAATACTAAACTAAGATAAAAATAAAACCATAACTAATTAGATACAGAAAGCAAACCCTAAGTCTACGGTTGCTCCCAAAGTCCACCACCTCAATTTTGGGGTGATTCATTGTCTATTCAGGTATTCCACAAATGCAAGGTACATCAACTTGATTGTGGAGATTTAATCTTCTGCTCCTGAGGCTGCACAGAGAGACTTCCCTTTCTCTTCTTTGTTCACACAGCTCCTGGGGTTCAGCTTTGGATTTGACCTCACCTCCGCATGTAGGTCGCCCTCTGGCAACTGTTCTTTACCCAGACAGGAGTGAGTTAATGGAGTGGCTGATTAGGGGGCTCTGGATCACCCAGGCTGGTGGTAGGAAGGAGTAGATATGTGGGGCAAGCCTGTGGAGGCAGACACCAGTGTGACGTTGCAACACCCTGAAGCATACCATGTGTTCTCCTGGGGAAGTTGTCCCTGGATGACAGAACCCTGGCAGTGGTGGGCTGCACTGACTCCCAGGAGAGGAGGTGTAGATAGTGACCTGTGCTTGCACACAGGTTTCTTGGTAGCTGCAGCAGCAGCCTTAGCATCTCATGCCCATCTTTGCTGTTTTTGCTGATAGCCGCAGCTCGTGCACATCTCTGGAGCTGGTTTAGGCAGTGCTCTGAATCCCCTCTTCGCATGCACCCCAAAACAATGATTTTCTGCCTGTTAGGCAGGTCCAAACTTTTTCCGGACTCCCTCCCAGCTAGCTGTGGCACATAAGCCCCCTTCAGGCTGTGTTCATGCAGCCAACCCCAGTCTTCTCCCTGTGATCTGACCTCTGAAACCCAAGCCTCAGTTCCCAGCCTCCACCTGCCCCAGTGGGTGAACAGACAAGCCTATAGGGCTGGTGAGTGCTAGTCGGCTCTGATCCTCTGTGCCGGAATCTCTCCACTTTGCCCTGTGCACCCCTATTGCTTCACTCTCCTCTGTGGTTCCAAAGCTTCCCCCCGCTCATCCCCCATCTCCACCAGTGAAGGAGCTTCCTAGTGTGTGGAAACATTTCCTCCTTCACAGCTCCCTCCCAGAGGTGCAGGTCCCATCCTTATTCTTTTGTCTCTGTTTTTTTCTTTTTTCTTTTGCCCTACCCAGGTATGTGGGGAGTTTCTTGCCTTTTGGGAAGTCTGAGGTCTTCTTCCAGAGTTCAGTAGGTGTTCTGTAGGAGTTGTTCCACTTGTATGTATATTTTTGATGTATTTGTGGGGAGGAAGTTGATCTCCACTTCTTACTCCTCCACCATCTTGAAAGTCTCCCCTGAAGCTTTTTTAATAAAGAAATCTACTTTTTTCATGTCCTTCTCAAGGAAAGGATATGCTTGGGAAAATGTATGTTCAATTGAAAGGCACTTTTTTGATGAAAACTAGATTTTAAGGAAAAACTAAAACAATGATGCTATTAATAGTGTTACGGCTTTGACTGGCATTCAGGAAAAATAAAAAGACTGTAAAACACACCTATAAGCAATAATGGATTCTGTCATAAGGTTTTAGAGGCAGAACCACCACTGAAATGACAAGCACATCATTCATAGGCAAGTTATTGCCGAATCACATACACACACTTCGTATAATTATTGGAGGGTAAAATGAGTATTGTAGTTTGTAAAGCTTGTATCAGGTGAAGTTATGTATATTTGTGAGATATCTTTTCCAGTCATTATAGATATTAAAATCAAATATCAGAATAAAACTAACACAGATCCATATTTTTGAAAATAATAAAACACTCAATTACATTTTAATAATTAATAATATTATTTTGGTGAAGACAAAATTTCCCATTAATAAAGTGATATATTTATAATTCTAAATTTCTGTTTTGTATATTTTATTTTATACATCTTAAATGATTGAAATATATGTATAGCATTTTTGTATAAATATACACCCATGAGAATATGCAGAATTAAAGAGGAATTACAGAAATCTGAAGATTCCTACTTTTTCCATGGTAGGTTAACTTTCATTTATACTGCCAAATCATGATAAAAATAACTGCCTCTCTAATAGAGGGAATCTACACAGTGCCAAATAATTTAGAAGGGAGAGAGATATATTTATCAGGTTATTTTTACAATACATTTAAAATATTCATGGTAATTATCTCTTTTCCTCTTCATAATGTTTGGCAGTATCCATGTTAATTTTAAGAAAAATGAGGTATTATAGGTATCATATTTTAGAGTATTCACAAATTTAACAGGTCAGCTATATTAGCAGGGCCAGTTGTTTAGACATTATTCTTATTCACAGTCTTCTTTAGAAAGATTTCTTGGCTACTTATGAATTTCACATGACCCTGTTTATCAATGAGATTGTGAAGGGTTGAGACAGAGAGAGGAAGCATTATATCACAATAGGGAAAAAGACAATCAGTGCTTTGTAAACTCAAAACCAGTACAGAGAACATTAACTAATCAGGCCAATTCTGATAACTGTGTCAAGTCAGCTAAGCCTATTTCTTACACCTGTTGCATTTCCCATTACTAGCTGAGTTTTTCTAACCAGACACCAAATCTTTGTTGTCTAGTTCACCTTAGTGTCTGTTAGCCATTCAGAATCCTTTCTGGACTATTCTGCCTATATGTGATTCCTTCATTGCCATGTCACAGAACAAAATTATCTTTGTTGGGCTTCGGTCTTATTCTTCAGATTTATTATGGAGTAATGTTACCCCTTTGTGAGGGGAGTTTTAATTGGGTGTCTTCTATGGTGGACACAGTTACTTTATCTTCAGACAGGATCAGATGGACAACATCAAGACATGCAAATATATGGAGTCTCCAATAGTCCCCAACTTCTACTACTACTTTGTAGTATTTTAGGTGAGTGGAGTCCATGACTCTTTAGAGTCCATGGGTATATGGCTACTAGATGTGAACTTTGGCACAACTGTCTCTGGAGGCCCTTGGATCTTCTTATGCTTAAAATTACAACTTTACATGAGCTACATAAACCTCTTATGCAAAGTCCAGCACATAAGCAATGTGGCCTTCCCAAAGCAGCTGTTTGGGAAAGGGCTCTAATTATAACCCCATTGATCTGAGATTATTTAAATATGCTTTTCATATACTCATTACAGATCACTATCCCTTTGAAAAGGGAAAATAATGCTGATCGTGTATTAGTAAGTTTGAGCTTCTCAGAAGCGGTTCATATAAATTGAAGGTATTGTTATAAACATTATATGCACAATAAAAAGAAGCATAGATTTAAGCAGTGAAATCCTGGAAACTCTCTGAATTTAGCTTAGAATGAGCAACAAACAATCAATAATTATATGCAAATGAGTCTTTTATTCAATATAACCAACCTGCATAACATTTTCAGTCCAAATCAGCAAGTACTGTAGAATTAAAAAGCCTTAGGGTAGCTAGTGGCCAGAACACTTCTTGCATGCATGATGTCTCAAGAAAGTACATTTAGCCTGGTTACACCGGCAACTGATATTTTGTACAAACTGCCAAAAAATAAAAAATCCATCCAATCACACTATACTTAATTTCACTTAATTTTAATCACAGGGTACTTGCATGGACAGGTTTATTTTAAAAACTGATTTATTCTCTAAATGGAAAGGCATGGTTGTTATTTAAAATCTAATATTCCCTTCTGGTGACATTTGGGAGACTTTCCAACAGCAGAGCAAGATTATTATTTAAGATATAGCATGCCTCACCGGTCACATTTGGGAGCTGCTTCTTCCTGTGCCGAGTCTCTTGCCTGTCTGGCCAATAATATGACAGCATCCAGAAAGAGGCATAAGTTCCTTGATATCTCTGTGGACTTTTCCTGAATTAAGCTAACCTCTTGTTTTCTTCCTGTTCTAATTAAGGTGCTACATGAAAGGGGCAACATTTTTATATACCTATATATTTTTCTTTTTGGTGCAACAAGCTTACTCTGGCTATTTATTCTGGGCATACTTGAAAAAATTAATAGAATCCTGAATAATAAAATCAAGCACGCCATAAGGCACAGATTAACTCAGGAAAGTGATACTTGAGTATTAAGTTTTTCTTATAAATGAAAAATTCACAAGCACAATCTCCAGAGCAATAGTGTAACATGCCAAAGTCTTCAAGTAGATGATGCTCATCTGGACAAGTGCAGAGCATTGACATCTATCTCTGTACTTTATCTGTTTTAATAAAGCTATTCCTCTGTTCTTAAGGGTCCAAGGAAAATATCGTTTTTACCTCTCTTCCTAGAGCTTTAAATCATGCTCTGGACTCTAATATAGCATTAAAATAAAAACATAGGAAGTGTTTACTCTGCTATGGACTTCTTTTAAACTGAGTGATAATTGTATCACTTGTACAGATCTTAAGTGTTCAACTTGATGAGTTTTGACAATTCTCATAAATCCATGAAAGTACCACTCAGTAAAATATATATTGCATTTTCATCACCCAGAAATTTCCGTTGTACTCCATTTCACACACTTCTAATCTAAGAGGTAACCACTTGGTTGGGTAAGAAGTCAAAAAATGGAATTGGATAGGATGCATTATTTTTTGTCTGTCTCCTTTAATTTGATATAGTAATTTTGAGATTAATCCATGTTGCTGTCATATATCAGTAGTTCATTCTCTTGTATTATTATTATATGAATATACCAAAATATGTATTTATCTAATACTTTGTTGATGGATTTTTTCTTTTTCTTTTTGTACTATTATGAATAAGGCTACTATAGGCATTCTTGTTGGCATATATTTTATTTCTCTTGGAAAACATTTAGAATAAAATTGCAGAACCATTGGCCAGATATATTTTTAAGTTGTTAGGAATCATGAAAGTGTCCTCCAAGATGGTTTTATTATTTTATGTTCCCTCTAAGAATATACAGATATCCAACTTGTTTTCATCCTTGCCAACATCTGGTAATGTCAGTATTTTTTTATTATTATTTTAAACATTCTAGAGTTTGTGAAATGGTATCCCACTCTACATTTATCTCACTGATGACTACTGTTATTGAAAACAATTTCATGTACTTATTGGCTATTTCTGTATTTATTAATACTTTCATGAATGTGAGAGGAAGATTTTTAACCCTTTCTAAAATAAGTTTAACAGGAAAACATAGTTTCAACATATCAAAAACCTTTAATCAAATGTGCAAACACTCATAATTTAGGAGAGTGGTCAAAATGGATAATTTGATATTTTCTATTGATACTTTCAAAGTACACAGATAACTACCATTTGAAAGGTAGAGTTTTATAAACTATTTAGAATTCCAAGGTGGGGAAAAAACCTGAAATTTGATTCAAAATTTCTACTAATGATGTTCTGAAAATATTTTGGTCAGTTCAGTTACTTTTTTGTTTGTTTGTTTATGTGTCAGAAGTTTCACCTGATGCATTGTAGGCTACCTGGACAAATTGTGAGAATAATTTAAGTTCTCTAAATAACATATTTTCAGAGTAAGACACAAAGCAAGTTAAAAATGCAGAGAAATCAGGTCATTTGATAACTGATGAGTGCAAATCAATCAGAAGATGGTCTTGGGGGCATAATTAACCAGTCATGATAAAAGCTGCTTTCCTGAAATGAAAAGTCTAAGTCTGTGGTTCTTTAAATCTAGATAAAAAATGACTTGGAAATTTTAAGTGTTAAAATGTTTCACTTAGTTTCTAATAGAGCATAATTTACAAACTGTTATGTGCACTCAGAAATCAAGAAAGAATATGAGATCAAGAAAAATTTTATTGGGAAACCTTGGGTCAAGTTGTATAAAATAAGGCTCATGTTGGTTAGTTCAAGGTTTGCATCAATTGCCACCATGTGCATATGGTAAAGTATGGAATGCCATATGCTATTCTGCTTCAACCACATGCTGCTTTTAGGTGTCATGGCAATGTTTTAACATTGGTGTCTGGTTTATATCCATAAAGCATATTATATGTTTAATTACTAATAGGCATTTGTTATAAAATCTATCTGGGTACCGTCATGAGATAGTAGTGTTGTGAAATCTTCCCAAGGTGCAGGTGTTTGCTGGGACATTAGGCTGGAGATCAGAGAAGTTGGAACCATCTCATTTCCAAGAGCAGCAGACAGGAGCATTCAATCTCTTGTCTTCTGTGGATAAGTACAACTGTAAGGTTACATTAATCTATGATCTAACACACCTTTAGTCAGTGGATTTTTAATTCCGCTCAGTTTTACAAAGTTACATTTTTAAAGACGTTTTCCAGTTTTAAAGAACTTCTTTAAATTCTTCTTGTAATTCCTATAGTGGAAACCCTGACCTACCCCTTGGGGTTAATTTATAACTCAGAGGAGACACCATATAATAATTTTGATAAAGACAGATTCTCTTCCAGAAATCAAAGGTGCTAACCATAACTCCAAAGTATGGAGGTGTCTTCAGTAAGTTTCTTGTCAGTCCATTCCGAACCCTAAGCACCCCTTGGTTTTTCACTAACTGGGCAAAGCATAGGCTCCTGATAAAGAGCTTCACTCCTTCAGATGGATATCTAACTCCATCCCAGAGGGGAAGACAGAAACTCTGAGTCTGCATCTTCCACTTCACACTATATCAAAGAGAAAGGAGAGGGCTTCCCTGGTGGTGCAGTGGTTGAGAGTCTGCCTGCCGATGTAGGGGACACGGGTTCGTGCCCCAGTCTGGGAGGATCCCACATGCCGCGAAGCAGCTGGGCCCGTGAGCCATGGCCGTTGAGCCTGCGCGTCCGGAGCTTGTGCTCCGCAACAGGAGAGGCCACAACAGTGAGAGGCCCGCATACCGCAAAAAAAAAAAAAAAAAAAAAAAAAAAGAGAAAGGAGAGAGTCTGGGTCTCTTTAGCAGCCAGACAGCCACTGGGAAATTTCTGGAGGTAAGAGAACTGATCTTAGGGTTTATTCCCAGTTAACTAAAAGACAGCTGTGAAGAATGGGAGAATAGTGAATAATGATTCCTATTATGATTATGATATTAAGTGAAGTCAGAGAAAGACAAATATCAAATCCATATTGTATGTGGAATCTAATTAAAAAATGAACTCTAATTACAAATGAACTTATTTACAAAACAGAAACAGACTTACAGGTATTGAAAACAAAATTATGGACACCAAAGGGGAAAGGTGGGAGGAGGAATAATTTAGGAATTTGGTAGTAACATATACACACTACTATATATAAAATAAACAAGGGCCTACTTTTTTATTTTATAGATAAAATAAACAAGGGCCTACTGTATAGCACAGGGATCTGTATTCAATATTTTGTAATAACTTACATGGGAAAATAATCTGTAAACTAATTCATATATACAAACATATATACATATGCATGTATAACTGAATCATTTTGCTGTACACCTGAAACTAACACAACATTGTAAATCAACTATACTTCAATAAAAAATCAAATAAAAGAAAAAAAAAGAAAATGTAGACTTTCATTTACTATCATAAACTTTATGTAATAAGTTTAGTATACTTATCAATTAGGAATCATATCTTAGTTAACAGAGGCCAAAGTGTTCAGTGTTAAAGATTAATAAAATGTATATGCTTCTCTGTAGTTACATATGTCACAGCTTTTTCCTTTTCACAAGTTTTATGAAACACAATTCACAAGTCTAAATCTATTCAACTGGGTGTAGATTTGTTTCTACAATGTCATGGAAATGATAAACTGTACATGTTTTTCTAAGGTCAACACATGAAATATATATGGAATTGTGGATTCAAAATAATACCTTCTGTTTCTCATAAAGTGACAGTTTGTCATATGGTAACATGAATGCAACTAATCTTCTACTTCTCCTTCAAGGAATGACTTGCTGTTGGAAATTTAGAATTTGGCAGCCACAAAAAATGTTGCCTTATATCTATGCTCTTTTCCTTCCCACACTGAAATTTTATTTTCATATAACTTTAAATGGTGGTAAATATTCAGTAAAAATGAAACAGGATAATGTGGAAGGAATCAGGATAATCCATTGCTAGTCACCATGCTGTATTTTACCAGTGGTAACAGATGACCCTAAACTTTGAAGGTCAGAAAAAAGTGCATATCAGTTTTTTGTTTTGTTTTTTTTTGTTTTTTCTCCCAAGCGCATACACTTTAAAGTCTTTGGGAAGTGTTTTTGTAGATAACATAAAGAAGGCCACTCATATATTTCTGCTTATATACCAAACTCAGTTCTGCATTTTATTAATACAGAAGTAAAAATTAATTATAAATTTGTTACTTTGTTAACTCTAAAACCCCTGATATAAATTATATATTTGACATTTCATATATATATATATATTTATTTATTTATTTATTTTCGGTAGGAGATATTTATAAATACAATTTGGCAATTCATTTAATTGTTTTCAATGAAAAGTGTGATGTCAAGATTTTAATTATAAAGAGAAGAAATTATATAAATATACAACTTATATCCTGAAAATCCCAGAGAACAGAGCATAGGAATGCCTCACTTCCATATTATCTGTAAGTCCAAAGGAAAAAATAAGCTTTGAAATTCTGAAGGTGTAAGTGGCTCGTGAAAACAAAATTGTAAGTGAGTTAGTTAATGATTATCATATAGCAAACATTAAGGAAAACCTGAAGACAAACTATAAGCCAGAAATCAAAAAACCCTAATGAACACCTCAAAGCATTAAGAACCATTAGAATGTCCTTAGATTCATGACAATTCTCTGAAATGCAATAAACTCCCACAAAATTAAGCAATGTATTCATAAGAGGAGCATCCAACTAAATCAACCCTGAGAATTGGGAATATCCATTCTGCTTTGCTATTACCTGTTATGTGTTACTTGGGGTAGCCCATCTGTTTGTAACAGATGCCTAATCCCTTCACAGAGAATGGTGTGCTCTGCAGTCATCTGCAGTGAGACCAAGGGAAAGGAACAGTGACCTGGCTCGTCAGAAGAGGATTATTGGTCCCAGTAAAGCATCAGGAAAGGAAAACAGCTTTGATTGTCTTCAGCGGGGTATTTTAGAAGATGACTAATAACACCCTTTACATCTCCCTTGGTGCTACATGGACCCAGCCTTCAGGCAACATCTCTTTAAGGTACCTCTTAACCAAACTTATTCTAATTCAGTAGGTATGAGGAAAAGTGAGGCTATTTTATATGTCAGATCTGGAATTACTGGTGAAACACTCCATCTGTGTTTGACATGAAGAATCAGTATTCTACATAAGCTCGTTCTGTTCATGGCAAAAATGCTTTCATGACTCTCTTGACTGTGTAAGATGCTTTTATGAAAATTACTAATATTGACTCAGTAGAAAAGGATACAAAAAGCCATTTGCTTAAGCGTTTTGGCAAAGTGCCCGTGAAACATTTTGAAGAATACTGTTAAATCCTTCCATTCTACTTCTTATTGCATTACAATTCAAAAATGTATACATATGCTCCCTGCTGGTTTATCAAGAATATGTGTTCATAACCATTTTATAGGTGGTTGTTTAAAAATTTGTATACATCACCTAGGGAGGGATTACCATCCAAAATGTTCTGAACTTTCTCATTAAATTACTGTGTGATTTAAAATTGTCCTCAAAAGAGACAGGATGAATAGACAAAAATAAAAATAAAAATAAAAAATAAAACTATATTTGGAAACATGTAGTATGACATGTGTTTGAGTTGATAATATAGCAGGGAGAGGGAAAAGAAATATAACGTGAAGAAATCACTGAAAAATCATAACAGCTTCAAGGTTGAAAGATTAACATTAAAAGGTAATTTAACCAACAAAAAATTTCTGAATACCTACTATGTGACTACAAATATAAATTGAGTATAAATTCATGAAAGCGTCAGTTTCTCCTGACCTCCTAAAGCTTGCAATCTAGTTAGGAAATTCAATATAAACAAAAGACTTTAATAGACTCACATATGAAGTGAGGCTATAAAATCATTTTATCATGCATTGTAACTGAGGAAGCAAACATTAATTTTAAATTTTGTTAGTTTGATTGATTGTAGAGCCATTTTTTAAAACAATTTTGATTTCATTTAATGCTTCCAAAATACATGGGTATAATAGAAATGTGTTGCAACTATATACATCTAAGAGACTTAAACCATTTACTTAGAAGCATAATTTTTAAAAATAGAACTATCTTTATTTCAAAACCCCAGCCTGACAGCTTGTTACTGTAGTACATTTTCTGATCAGCAACCATACCTGGATTGCAGTAGCAGCTACATGTAGCAGTACTTGCTACAGAGACTTATAATTTTCTTATTCTATAAAACAAACATGGTGGCAAAATAAAATCATAATATAATATAAATATGATTAATTTTTATATTTTCAAATTCCTAATTATGGTTCCTAATAATTTCCTTTGTCTCAGTTCATTCACCCTAAGTATATTTGAAGACCAACTTTAAAATGTGAAAGAATACTTTCATTTAATATTGAAGGTACTTCCCTTGTCAGATCTCTACTCCAGTATAGCAACAACAAAAAAAAGGGAGGTGGAGGGTTTTCATGGTAAATCTGTGTTACTAGTTAGGAGATGAAAAAAAAATCTAAGGGTGTTTCTGCAAGTCTGAGTTGAGAGCTGTTGGTAAAACTGGCTTGTTTTGTGGTAACTTTCTTTTTGGTTTTAAGCCTGAGCTAGGTATAATATGAAAAATTAAGAGGTGAGTGGGAGCCTAAGCTAATAGTCTCAGATATTGTTGTTTTTGTTTTTTGTTTATTTTTTTTTTTGTGGTACGCGGGCCTCTCTCTGTTGTGGCCTCTCCCATTGCGGAGCACAGGCTCTGGACACGCAGGCTCAGCGGCCATGGCTCGCAGGCCCAGCCGCTCCACGGCATGTGGGATCTTCCCGGACCGGGGCACGAACCCTTGTCCCCTGCATTGGCAGGTGGACTCTCAACCACTGCGCCACCAGGGAAGCCCGGATTTGTTTTAAAATGCTCTTATCTATAAAATAAAAGTTGGAAATGTATGCCGGTATCCTTTATTAACATTCTTTGAGTGGCCCCTGTTTTCCAATGTACGAGGATCATGGATTTATAGATGAGAAAATCCAGACACATTAAGTGAATTTTATGATTTAAAATAACCAGTAGAAATAGTGTAAGGCTTAAGTCTCTGAATTTAGCAAAATTAATTTTTGAATTATTACATTTTAAAGTGCAACCCAGTGATACTGAATATGAAATAAACCCACCCTCCAGGAAATGCATTTACTTTGAATACACCTAAAAAGAAAGCATAGCCCATAAAGCCCATTTGTATGTTAGAATCCACAAGGAGGAGAAGTTGCTTTTGGTTTCCACAAGGAGGAGAAGTTGCTTTTGGCTTCCAATGAATACAAGAAAAGGGATATTACTGAACTTTTTCTGAGTCTACATGTGAATTTCTCCTTTCACTTTCCTTTCTTACCTAGCCTGTCTTCAGACATGTTGAAGTATTGGCACTGCAACAGCTGGGCTCCTTTTGGAAGCACCTTAGCTTTCCTGTCAAGTTTCGTCTTTGGCACAGCACCTGGTCTTGCCTATGTGTTTAATTTAGTGCTGAGATTCTTCAGGTTGCTCTTCTTTCAAACTGCTATTAACATTGTCCAGAGACTGAAAAACAAGATGTTTACTCATTAGCAGCAATTTTTTTTCAACTCATCACGTGTTATCTCTTTAGATAAAGAACAGCACAAGGTAGACTCAAAGACGATTTAGTTTGCTTTGGATGAAGCATCGTGTTTTGGAAATGACAGAGACAACTGAAAACGTTAGATAGGAAGATTGTCCTAAGGGAAGGATAATACTCTAAAGAAAACATCAATTGGTCAGTTCACTCTGAGATAATTGCACTTTTATTAACAAATGCATCCTAATAGGTATAATTCTAAAATCCTATAGAAAATATCATGTGTGCATACAAGAGCTTTTTCAGTCCATCCTATCAGTAATGGAAGTCTCTTGGTAAGGCCTCAGCCCCTCTCAGGACCTGTAACAGTCCTGTCCATTGTGCCAACTTTTCAGTGAATCGTATCTTAAGGTATTTTTTATGACACTTTTCTGGTACTAAATGTACACAAAAGCATCTCAAATTTTCTTATACAGCACACATATCACTTTCTCTTTTTCTCATCTTCAACTGTTATGACTGGCACAGTTCCTTAGTGGTTATAGCTTACCCTCCTGTCCACTGGAGAGTTCTATTGTGAATTGCAGGCTCCTTGGCCTGGAGCACAAACAACCAAGTGGGCTTTTGTAAGCTTTTAACTTGGAGGAATTAATCCTTTCTTATTATCCACAAGCTATGATTAGAATCAACCTATGAGTTATCTATGGCCAGGTTACAGTATAATGCAACCGATTTACCTGATTTTAACTAATAGCCAATATAATCTGTCCCACCCAGCATATGGAAGTTCTGAATTAGACTTTGACTACAGGGTGGAGTGCAGGAAAAAACTTTTTCCTCTATGTCTCCATGCAAGGAGTTACTAATTATAGTAACTTTTTAAAGTTACTTTATTTTATACAGAATTAGAATTAAGAGGATTAAGTGCTTTTAAACAGAAACATTTCTTAGACACATGTTTTGAAACAAAGAGGTAAGTCTGCTACCACTCAAAGCAAACAGTCAAGGTTGTTTGTAAATACGTCTTTCCTGAATAAATTTCATATTTTAATTTTACATCTTAAGATTCATTTTATACTGCATGTTATGTGTTTTTGTAAGGTTTATAATGCTATTCCATTGCAATATATTCAAACCACCCTTGTATGAAGTTGCAAGTGCTGATGGTAATGTAACTAACTTATTCCAGCAGACCTAAGGACATGGTAACGACTGCAATCAGAGGTACACAGTTCCCCGACGCTGAAGTTTTTAACAAGGTGCTCTACAACAAAGAAAACCTACAGATCAGAGTGGGTATCCTGTTAGTTCTTTAGAGACATTTCCTTTACAATTGCTTGTCCAATATTTCTGAATACTCTGGCTAATTTCCTGCTTTCTCAGCAGGGGCAAATAACTGGTAATAACTTTAGAACATTTAGTACTTACTATAAAATGGAGAAATTTACATGGCATACCATCCCCTTAGCAAGCCCAAGTTTCAGTCCTGCAGATGTATTTTTATACCTTAATAATAACATTTTTATTAACATTTTATAGGAATATAACATGCAGAGGATAAAAGTATACAGATCTTAATAACTGTATAAATCAGTTAATTTCTTCAGAGTGAGCATATGTGTAACAGCACACATATAAACAATTAGAGAATTACCAGAACCCCAGAAGGATCCCTTTCACCACTTTCCATTCACTAACCCTGAGGTTAAACTATACAGAGATTCAAAACTTAACTTATTTTGCTTTTTTTGAACTCTATATGATGAAGGTTATATAAAATTGGCTCTTTTATGTGTATCTTTCATCTTTTTTTAACTTAATGTGTTTATGAGATTCATCCTATATTTTTGTACAGTACTAGTTTGTTAATTCTCAATACTTCAGTATCACATTGTAGAAATAAACTACTTTATTCAATCATTCACAAGCTGATAAAAATTTTGTTTTATTTCTAGTTTTTGGCTGTAAAGAAAGGTTCTGGAATGACTATCACTATACATGTCTTCTAGAGAACATGCAGAGCCATCTTTGTTGGGTGTACACATGAATGAAATTATTCAATCCTGGAGTTAAGTTCATCTTCAAAAGAAAAGGTAAAACATTTGTACCATTCAATTTACACTCCTACTTCCAGAGAGAGATTGGACATTCAGGTTTCTCCACATCTCTTCCAAATCTTGGGATTGTCTAACTTTTTTAATTGGTGGAATAGTGTCTTATGGTTTTAACTGACATTTACTTAAACAACTAGTCATTTTTAAGCAACTTTTAATATGTTTTTAGCTAATGCAGAACGTCTTATATGAAGTGCTTGTTACAGTTTTTATTCATTGTCTATTTCTTTGACTTTCATTTTATTATTAATTTGTAGATTTTAAACACACACACACATACACACACACACACACCCTGGAAACATTACTTTTTAGCCAGGTATATACTTTGTGAATATTTTCTTCCATTCTGTGTTTGTTTTTCTCTCTATTACTGTATTTTGCAGAGCAAAACCCTTAATGTTAATGCCCAACTTATTAATTTCTTACTTAGGGTCAGTGCTATTTTGCTTAGTATTTATTTACCTACCATAGAAAATAATGATAGCCTCTATCTTTTTTCTTTTAACAGCTTTATTGTTTGCAGTTCACAGTTAGATGTGCAACATATCAAAAAGCAATTTTTGTTTATAAAGTAAGATAAATTTATTTTCTCATAAAATATCCAATAGACCCAGCATTCTTATTGAACATATCATTATTTTCCTAATGCATCACAGTGTCATTTTGTTATATATCAGGCAATGACCAATTAGGGTCATTTCTTAACTTTATTTTGTTCCAATGATCCATTATTTCCAACTTTGTAACAATACCATATTTTTTTTTATCTCTCTATATATCTTGATAACTTTGACACCTCATGGATTGATCTTTCTTTGATACTTCATGTATCAATATTGATCTTTGATATCTTATGGATTCTTACCTTTTGTCCTTGAGAATATAATTGGCCATTCTTGTCCTTTAGATTTACATATAAATCTAGTATATCAATTTCTTCTAAGAGCTATCTTTTAATTTTAGAATAATTATACTTATTAAACCACTAATTATAGTTATTGCTATTCACATATCTTGATAGATTGTATCAGTTGATTTTTTTAAAGGTTTTATATGTACATCTTTCTGGCTAGATGGTGATAACTATGTTTTTTTTAGGATATGTATCCCAGTAAAAGATAGTTATTATCTTATATAAAATTCTAGACCACTGGTAGTAATTGAAATGTAAGAGAAAAGCATGTCCCTTTTGTATGTGTGTATGTTTGTGATATAGAAATAATGTATTTTTGAATACACTTGGAAATAAATTAAAGACTAGATTACAGGCTTACCATGTTCTAAAAATGAATATATTAAGATTTTATTATCAATTATTATCATAGTCTACTGACTTGATTTATTAACAGTCTTCTCCTGGGTTTTCACCTTATTAGATGACTGATGAAATTACTAATACTAAGAAACAAAGGATGAATAAAACCACACTTGTTCACTGATTTCATTTTCTTTTTTTTTTTAGAGCACTTTAATTTACTATTTTCTATTTATCTAATTAAGGCAGTAACTGCGAATTGAATAAATGGCTACAAATGGCAACAATAAAATAACACATGTCTCATAGGGTTTTCAGTGTATTAAATAAAGTGAAGAAGCTAAAGCTTAGTACCGAACAAAACATTGCTATTAAATAAATATTAATTCACATTCCCTTGAAAATCAATCAGCCATCTAGTAGACCATGGTGGACTGGGCATTAGTTCACATGTCATTCTTATAGTAAAATCGTGTATGTATTTATAGATTCTAGAGATGGAGTAGATTAGTTTTGAAAAATGAAATATTATTACTAAGACTATTAATCCTCCTCTAATAATAAAATAGTCTTTAATTATTTGGATAATTAAGCCAAACGTTTGACTTTAGTTTTAAACAGAAATAGACATGTTTTGTTAATTTAGAAAGACAAAATTGTTATATATTTGGAAAGAGAAATATCAGAAATAGAATGAAGTACACAATAAAAACAAAAAAATTCAATAAAGACATAAATATTTCAAGACTAATGTAATTTTTAAAGTTCAATCTAATCACCCATATGTCTATCCATGTAAGCATAGAATTCAGAGTTTTAAATACAGAAAGATTGTTAATATGTATGAATTTTTGTATTAATGACACTTGACAAGCAGCGTGTTGTGATAAGAAGCCCACATAGATGAGAAAAGCTTCTAAATGTTTTCTTTCTATTTATGTGTGACAGTCAGAATGTGAAGTTCTGTTAAACTTTTACAGTTTTATGCACTCATAATGTCCTTCTTAATGAGTTTACTTAAAGAGTATAATTATTTAGGGAAAATATTCTTCCCTTTATCTAGTTACAGATAAATATGTTAAACTTTCCATTTTTTTTCCAGTTTGAGTCAAAAGCAATGGGCAAAGTACAACAGTGTGTTAATTCAAGATATAGATCAACCAGAGAGAAAGGTAGCTTGCAACATTTTATAATACTTTTAAGTATTTTACATTATTTGTTATGTTCTATCCCAAATCACTCCTGTTAAGCAGCCAAATGATTGTCTTCTAAAGACTTGACTCTATTGTGTTTGGTAAAGGAAACACCACAGGTTTTGAAATTTACCTTAGCTGAGCATAAATATCGACCTTGCTGCTTACTAACTGCATAACACAGTATAGGGTAATTTCTTCACCTCTCTGCCTCTTATTCACTTCTTCTAGGACATAGGAATCACACTTCTAATGATCTAGCTGTATTAAGCATAAAATAAATAAAATAATTAATGCACAGCATTCACAGTGTTTTGGCAAAGTAGGAAGTCAACAAACATTAGATCCATTATTCTTAGTTGTTCATTTATAGTTAAATCAAAAATTATATTCCAAACCTGAAGCTCAGTAAAGTACATGATAATCCAAAATATGACTTAAAAATACATATGAGTTTAAACTGTAAACCTGACTTTAAATGGCTATTGACAGGACAGCTAATGAAATACTGTTACAGATCATATCAACAAAACTTTATGCATATACTCTTTGTTCAAACTAGATTTTAGGTTACGTGTTTGTTATAGCACTTTGTTACTTAGTAGGAAAATCCATTTTCTGACAATATATCAAGACTTTATGTTTATTTTAACCTACCTAACTTTTTTCCCAAGATTTGTCATTATCTCCAAATTAATAAAAATTGAAATTATCATTCTGATAACTCATAGATATATTATAAACATTTATTAAATCTCTGAACTCAATTCTATTTTTTCAACTGTAATTTTCTGAGTTGTTTGGGGAAAAAAAGAAGTTCTAAACAATCACCAAGCCTGCTTAAGATACTTAGATGGTAGAAAATATTGGGCCAAATCTATTTCAACGTAGAATTTTTATCCTGCATGATTTATTCTGCCGCTCACCAAGCCCAGATAACATTGAGAGTCACATGTATCTGGTTATATTTACATAATATTTTTACTTGACTATTTTACTGATTTATGAATTTATTGTTTATGGAATAATGGGAGTGATATTGATGATTAACTATTTTGAGAGAGACAGAGTATTCAGAAAATGGAATTACTGCCATGCCGCTGAGTTTTGGGGATAATAAGGGTAAACAAGATCCCTGGCATTATCATTGAATAGGTTCCTATACATGCATGGGAGAGACTAGAGCTCTGTTATCTGTACTGAGTAGAGTTGAACAGAAAGCACAGCTGGTGACATTAGTTCTAATAGACCAGCTAAAAGACACTTTGAAAAGCTGTCTCTCAGCTCTCAGAAATACAGCAGAAATCTCAAGTTTCTTGCTGAAAACCTGCTATTATAAGCCTGGGTGTCATAGGTTTTAGTCAGTTTTGATTTGAACCTTGTGAGCTTCACATAATGAATTTAGAATCACATTGTGACCCAAAGGAAATTAAATCATTTTTAGTAAAGCAGCATATAGACAATGTTAGGATAATTCAAATTTTCTCTGAAATTTGTTTCACATAGGCAAGTAGAACTTTAATAGGTACTTAATATAAATCGGTAACTATATTGCAAATAGCTTTGAGATTTTAAACAATAATTTTGTAAAACAACAAAAATGGTTTTAAAAGTTTGAAATGTATAGCAGCCACTGGTTTTTGGATTGCCTGTTCTTCACTTATTATTTAATAGGAGTTCATTATATGTTCTGGATATGCATCCTTTGTCACATGTAAGTATTGCAAGTATCTTCTACTATGCTCTTTATTTTTTTTTAATTTTTAATCTCTTAATGGTTTGTTTTCATGAACAAAAGTTTTTAATTTTAAGGTAGTTTAATTTATTGATTTGTTTTCCTCTATGGTGCACTGTTTAAGAAAGCATTGCTTATTGCAAAGTTTTGAAAACATTCAGTAATGTTTTCTCCTAAAAAATTAGTGTTTTAATCTTTATTTTTAGATATACATCTGTCTGTAGTGAATTTTTTATATTTTTATGATTTAGAGGTTGAAATTTATTTTTTAATATTGATACTCAACTGAACAAACACCATTTAATTAAAAATGATAATTTTTCCATCATTAATCTACACTGAGATTTTGTAATAGATCAGGTAACCATATAAGTACAGTATTTCTGGACTCTCTGTTGTGTAATATTGGTCTGTATGTCTATCCTTCTAGCAGTAAAACATTATCTTAATTAGTATAGCTTATAATGTGTTTTGATCTCTAGCTATCTGCTTTTTTCCTTATTTTTTCTTTCTTTTCTTTCCCTTCTCCTTTTTCACTTCCTTTCTTTCTTAATTTGTGGGGATTGCTTCGATTTATCTTGCCACTTAAATGTACATATTAATTTTAGAAAAAATTTGTCAATTTTATGAAAAATCTTCAAGAATATTTCACCAAAGAGGATATCCAAATGGCTAAGAGCCATAAGAAAAACACTCCCTGGGAAATGCATCAAAATGCTTGTGATAATTATCTCTGGAGGGTGGGAATTATGGGTGATTGTTAATTTTTACTTTATGCATTTATGTATTTCTAGTTGTCTGCAGTGAACATGTATTCCTTGTACAACTAGAAAGAAAACAATACATGCCATTAAAAAAAATCACTCCATTTCATTAAGTACCAAAGAAATGCAAATTAAAATCATAGTGTAATACCACTACAAACCCACCAGGATTGCTAACATGAAAGACAGTAAGTATTAGGTGTTCGCAAGAATGCGGTACAAATAGAGTTCTCACACACTGCTCAGTTAAGCTTAGATTAGTACAACCACTTTGGAAAGCAGGCAGTATGTAATAAATCTGAGCATATATTTATCCTACACCAAGTATTTCAGAATTTGTATAATGTCACTATTCATACTAGATCTCAAAAAAAAAAATAAAATAAAATAAAGAAGCAAAAAATCCATCAACAGTAGAGTAGGTAAAGAAAGTGTGGTATGTTTATACAGTTGAATAGTAAATAACAAAGTAAATGAATTAACTACATTTACACACAACAAGGTGATGTAAAGTAAAAGAAGCCAGGGATATGCACTGAATGTCCATTTACATACTACTTGGTATCTTCAAAAATATGCAGAATTAATCCATAGGGACAGAAGTCAGGACAATGATTTGCCTTGGTGGAAAGGAAGTGACTGTTATAAAAGAGCTCTGGTGGGCTTCCCTGGTGGCACAGTGGTTGAGAGTCTGCCTGCAGATGCAGGGGACACGGATTCTTGCCCCGGTCTGGGAAGATCTCACATGCCGTGGAGCGGCTAGGCCCGTGAGCCATGGCCACTGAGTCTACGCATCCGGAGCCTGTGCTCCGCAACGGGAGAGGCCACGAGAGTGAGAGGCCCGCGTACCACAAAAAAAAAAAAAAAAAAAAAAAAAAAAAAGAGCTCTGGTACTGCCGTATCAATCTGCTTCTTGATCTTTGTGATTATTGTACAGGTTTATTCATTCTTTGAACATTCCTCAAACACAACACTTAAGATTTCTGCACTTTCCTGTATGTATATTATATATCAATAAAATTCCAAATAAGTTTTTAAAGGAGAAACACAGAATTGGGCAAGAGAAATTAGACACAGTGAGAACAGACAACTCTTAAAATCTGTGCTCTAAAAAGGAGTTAGAAATGGTACAGCACATATAGATTGAATGTTTCCTCTGCTTTCCATAAAACATTTCTGAAAGGAAATGTACAATGATCTGCTCATTTACCTGGATTATGAGAATATATATATCTTCATTTTAAAAAATAAAGAAAATATTATATGTACCTATGATATATGGTAGAATCAGAAGCAAAGAATATATCCCTAAATTATACAAACAAGGAAATTTAAAATGGTGATAGTTTATATATATCAAGTTTCTTTTCAAATATTGTAATAACTGTGTGTAAACTCATAGTATATTGGTATTTATATACATCTATATTGCATATGTGAATGGAAAATATTTACTTTTATGCACTAACTATACTACTCTTACTTTAAGCTACAAAATGGTAGTTTGAAACCAGCAGCATTATTAAATTCTATCATCTAATAGTACTGTAACATAAATATTCATTTTGACCTAATTTTATTTGAATTCTGAAACAAATAGTAAGATTCTCTTGTTCAAAATTTTTCTTACCAAGTGAAACCGGAAATAGTCCAACAACATAATAGTGTATTCTTATACTAAATAACAAAATTTTATCAAATATTCAATAGCTTTACCTGAGAGTTAGCTTTTTTTCTTGTATCTTTAAGGCATAATATCAGAAAGTGCTATATTACATATACAAAAGTAATTCTAATCAATAAAATGTTCTCACATAGATTTCTTTATTGTTCCAATAACTGAAAAAAATGCAGTGTTTGGTGTCTTACATGTTGTGGATGCTCAAATGTTTTTGATAAATATATAATAATGATGAATATTCTTTATTTGTATCCATTCAAACTGTTCTTACTTAAGTATTAATTTATAACCAATATATAAATGCAATTTATGTTATGATTATTTCATATAACAAGTCTGTCTAGGCAATTCTTTAATCACCAGGAAGATGATTCATAAGTGATGTCCAATAACTAAGAAATGGGAGTAATTTATCATCTTAGGTTATAAATGATGCAAAGAAACAACAAAATTAATACATGTTTTTTAAGTGAGGAATATATGTAGTAAGGAAATATATGAATTGATGTATTTATTACAAAAAGAATAAACATTTAATCAATAGTACATAGAGACAATAAAATTCTAGCCTATGAGGAGCAGAAGATAAAGTTAGTAGCAAAATTTATGTAAACTAAAATATTTATGTGTGAAAGTATATTTTGTTTAATACCATTATGCACTGCTTATTGAAATGGTGAAATGTATGATACTAATTTAATATGATGAGAATATTACATTTGAGTAGACTTTCAGTAAATAGATAGAATATGTATTTTGATAATTAGGTGTATATTGATAGTCAAACCTGATATAAAATGTTTTATTAAGAATACATGGGGCCTCCCTGGTGGCGCAAGTGGTTGAGAGTCCGCCTGCCAATGCAGGGGATACGGGTTCGTGCCCCGGTCTGGGAGGATCCCATATGCCGCGGAGCGGCTGGGCCCGTGAGCCATGGCCGCTGAGCCTGCGCATCCGGAGCCTGCGCGTCCGGAGCCTGTGCTCCGCAACGGGGGAGGCCACAACAGTGAGAGGCCCGCATACCGCAAAAAAAAAAAAAAAAAAAGAATACATGTTACAGAAATTTGGGACACATAAAGAAAAATGCTGGTTCAGAAAAATAATGAGTATATACATGTATACTCATCTAAGTATATAGATAGATATAATATACTACATTGTATATTAAATACACACTCATATATATATACATTATTTTTCAATGCGGTCAATGCACTTTAAGTCTTAGTTCACTGAAGTAGGTTGGGTTACACCCAGAAGAAGACCTAGAATCAGAATTTTAGGGCAAGTGGATTGTTTGGGCTATGATCCCAAGAAACCCATGAGAGGAGTGGAAAGATGAGACAGGAAAGAGAAGAAAGACTGTTCAGGGTGTAATGTTAATAATGAAGTTATCTCTGTGGACATCTAGTGTTCAACATCTTTAAGAATTCCGAAAGATTGTATGAAACATTGATTATTTACATTTGAGGACCTCAGAAATGTTAGTATTTGTAGTTTAACTCCCATTCATCATTCACTGAGAGCAGCAACTGAGGGTGCTAACTCCTAGGAATTCTAATCTACCCAATAAGTGGACGTAAAGGTAGAAACCTGGCAGAAAAAGTGCTTGCTGTAGGACATTATCTGCAGGTAGTAGAATAATGGTGAATTCTGAGAGATATGAGAGGGGCATTGAGAGTGTCTGCAACAAGAGGTAGTCAGTGTGGCAGGCAGAATTCTAAAATAGCCAGCAAGATCACCAACTTTTGGAGAAAAGGCCTTGTATAATTCCCTCCTTTAGATTCACAGAGATCCTGTGAATAAGGTGGTTCTCACTCCATGCTTATGTTATGTTACATGGCAAAAGGAATTTTACTATGTAATTAAAATGACAAATCATTTGATTTGGAGTTAATCAAAAGGGATATTACCTGGATAGTCTGATTTAATCAGCTGAGATTCCTTAAAAAAAAGAAGATATTCAAAGAATAATTGAGATTTTCTCCTGTTCATCTTGAAGAGATGGAAGTTGCCATGAGTTTTATAGATGTAAGGGACTGAATTCTGCTAACTAATTGAATGAACTCATGTGAGACCCCAAGACCTGGTCAACACCTTAACTTAAGCCTGAGGCACCCTGGGCAGAGAACCAAGTTAAGTTGTGCCTGGACTTCTGAACTACATAAACAGTGAGATAAATTTGTGCTAAGCTGCTAAGCTTGTGGCAGATTTTTTTTTTATCCAGCAATAGAACAGTAATACAAATAGGCATATGACACATACACACATATAAATCTTATATATTTGGTTTAAAAATCAAAGGCCTTGAAGTTTCTTTTTTCTCCAGCCCAGACTGATTTAATACTCCCACATACCAATTCTAAATATTCATTTCACTGGCAATGATGCTTTTACTAAATACATGTGTATATGCTTGCCCAATTCTGGTGGTTTCCCAAACTCAATTTTTAAGTACTCAATCATTTTTTCAAGGCTAGAGCCACCTTTTCTCTTTGTTGTAATATTAATATTACTGTTTTGCTTTGATTGCCACTATTTTATAAACTGCTATCTACATCACCAAAATTCCAATCACCATCCTCTCCACTGTAACATTTAGCATCCTCCTCTGATTTTCTTAAATTTTTTTTAAAAATTAAATTTATATAATGTTAAAGGTTACACTCCATTTACAATCATTACAAAATGTTGGATACATACCCTGTGTTGTAGAATACATTCCTGTAACCTACCCAAGAGTTTGTTCCTCCCACTCCCTCACTCTGATATTGCCCCCTCAACTGGTAACTACTAGTTTGTTCTATTTGTGAGCCTGCTTCTTTTTTTGTTATAGTCATTAGTGTTGTATTGTTTAGATTCCATATATAACTGACATCATAGAGTATTTCTCTTTCTCTGACTTATTTCACTCAACATAATGTTCTCCAAGCCCACTCAGTTGCTGCAAAATGGCAAAATTTTGTTCTTTTTTATGGCTGAATAGTATTCTATTGCAAATATATAGCACATCTTCTTTATCCATTAATCTGCTGATGAGCACTTAGGTTGCTTCCACATTTTGGCTCTTGTAAATAGTGCTGTTATGAACATTGGGGTGCATTTATCTTTTCAAATTTAGTGTTTTTGTTTTTTTCAAATATGTACCAGGAATGGAATTACTGGATCATATGGTAGCCAGCCACTGTGGAAAACAGTATAAAGGTTTCTCAAAGAACTAAAAATGGAACTATCATATGACTCCTACACTTTTCATTGATAACCACTTCCATTATTTTCTTCACTGTCTTTGTCCACACCGACACAGTAATCTATAATATACATTTACTCTCCTGATGATAAGTGCTTTAGTTCCTTCTCTGTCTAGAGCAACTAAATCTCCACAAAATACTATATGTAACACATACACACATAAACACTCATACATACATACTACATGGTAGACATTATTGATGAATGTATTAATTTGTTCAAGATGACATATGAATAAATACATTAATATGTACACATGTAAGAGGATGATTACATAAGACAAAAAAGAGCTAGTTTATCTGAGCATCCAATTCACCTACTCTGAGCTCCTCTCAGGAAAGGTCAACATTATGTTTCTAAGTCCTTTGAAGAAAAAATAGAATTTCCCAGATTGGAAAATTATAGAGGGAAGTTAATGGAAGACTAAATGTAGATACTTCCTTGAAAAATGGTTGCTTTTCAAGTATGCAGCAAGAATTTAGAATAATCCACAACTTTGTATATATTTTGAGCAATGAATCCCATAAACCTTACTCCCATGCAGAATCTCATAGAGAAAAATGATCTCAGAGAAAAATTTCACCTGGAGAAGTTGGTCCCTAGACCCTAGTGCTTCAGGTATCAGTAAAACTTCCCACTCCCTGTGAGCACAGTCTATGTGGCTTCCTACATTTTAAAAGGACCACATAGGCTTATATAGCTAGCCTATCAACAGTGACTGCTTGAAACAAGAGAGCTCTAATCAAATATTCTAGATGGAAATATAACTCCTGGAAGCTCTAATGACTTTAAAGCTGGGTTCATAATGAATGGAATGGGAGCTCCCTACCATTTCAACTTAAGTGAGAAAAAATAATTACTATATATATTTATTTATATTTTATTTTAATAGTTGAATAATAGTCATGTACTTTTACACTCATTCCTAGAAAGGTAGATAAATCATAGATTAATCAATCATTTATCAAACATATGGATAATTAGTAGACAGATGAGAAACTAACTAATCAGGGAAGTTAAAAATGTAGATGGATAAATTGATAAACAGATATAGAATATGCAATTAGATAATTCTCCTAAGTATAGATATATATTTTTTTAAATCCTTATAGTGATTACAAGAATAAGGCATAAGCCCTTGTGCATCTCTTTACCCATCACTGAATAATGGTTAATTCAGGGATGCCTATTTAACATTCCTTTAGGGAAAGCTACAAAACATATTTAACTAACCAAAGCTTCAGGCTAGATTTGGGCAGGGAGTTCATAATTACACAATTAAAAATAGGCCAAGATGATGAAGTTAATGTCTCTCCCAAATGAAGGAAAAAGTTAGTCAACTAGTGCAAAACTAGAAAATACCTTAAGCTACTAATTAACAATAGTCTCAAAATGTCTAATGCTAAAGACTCATTTAACTCTTACTGACTGACTCTAACCACATCAAATCATTTTTTTAATACACACTGGGTAAACAATTAAGACATGATTTCTACCCTTATCCAACAGAGTCTAAAAGGATAGTGAATTCATATCCACATATAGTTTTACTATAAAGCAGAATATAATAAAGGATTAAAATAACTACAAATCAAATTATACAAAGGACACCAGTTTAAATATTTTATTGTGGCTTCGAAACTTTGTAGTTGATGTGACAGAAGATAGCTCAAAGACCTTGACAATTAGTTTCATCTTTATGATTTTAGGCAAATTACTTAATTATTTATGAACATTTTTTTTCCCTCACCTTGAACATGGTTTTAAGAATGCCATGTATCACATGGGGTTATGGAGAGGATTTAAAAAGATAATCTGAGTAAAGCAGTTAAAATTTAAGATCATTTAATATTGTTAGGATTTCCATGGCTTTATCCACTTTATCAAAACTGTGGAAGATATTTTGACAGAAAATATTTTCAGGCAAGAAGTCTTGATTGTTCAATAGGGAAAGTAAGAAGAAATGAGTTTCTATTTTAAGACAGTGTCATTGGAAATATAATTAAAATAGTAGATGTAACAGACACTTCAGAATTTGAATAAAATTTTTGAGTGTGTTAATTACTCTAAGCTTGGTGTGTAGAAAAGTGGAATTGTAGGAGCTATTGAATATGACAGCACCTAAGAAAGCTGATGAATAGATGTTTGGAGTAGAGAAGGGAGTTATATGAGTGAAAGGTGTGGACAGTTTGATTTAGTTAGGTCATTAAAAGGGTTTTGATGGCAAATGAATGACCATTTTAATGATACGAGTGCAGGAGTAAAGTGAGCATGGTAGGAAACTGAAATGAAGAGTTGTAGACCACTGGATTTGAAGTAGATTAAAGAAAAATTTGAGTAATGTGCTAGAAATTTGTCAGTGAATTATCTCTATTTGAGGCTGTTTATGGGAAAGAAAAAAATGTGAAAAACAAAGAAACAAAAAATCCTCAAAAGTGGTATAAAATCCCACAGAGAAGGACATGTAAGCACATTAAATTCTAAAATGCCTATGATGTTGTTTTTTTTCCTTAGTAGATCATATATATATTAAGATTGAAAAAAAGTTTGTGGTTTATTTTAAACTAGATTTTACATATTAAAATCGAAGGAAAGGTGAAATTATCACTTAACAGCAAAATGTATGCTAAGTTTAGTTGTGAAATTTCCCAAATTCTCCACATATAGCTTGTCAAGAAAATATAAAAATGAGCAAATTAAAAGACATGCAACTCTACTGAAGGCTAGATAAATAACTTTATGGAACAGAAGCAGAATGTTACTTGAGGTTGAATTTATATGACTGTTGGTCTCTGGGATCCAACAGAGATATTCAAGCACTTTCATTCTCTTAGGTAACAGGAATTTAAATGTTCTAAATGACGTAGACAAATAGAACCAGAAAGGCTTTATGAATTTCATAGAGTGAGTTTCCCACATCCATAAAATGTGGATGAATAAAACACTAGCACTGACTTGTGTCTGGAAGTTCTTTAGTGAGGGCACTAGGGAAAGTAGACACATTTTTTAAATGAAAGGTTGAGTCAAATTTCTCACTGGAATTTGGTCTTTCTCCCTTCCTTCCTTCTCCTTGGCTCCCTCCCTCACCCCTTTTTTTCTTTCTTCCTTTCTTCCTCTCTTTCTTTCTTGTTTTCTTTCTTTCTATTGCTTTTTCATTCCTTTTTCCTTTTTATAAATCACCTATATTTAGCAAGGTACAGAAACCATTATCCACCCATATACTACCTGCTTTGGGACTGTGTCTTATGGAAGGACATAATATATCAACAAAATTTCCTCTCTATATAATTTAAGAAAAGCAAAAAGAGGTAAAGAAGGAGAGGAAAAGCTATAGGGAAAGATACAGAGATAAGAGAGAGAGAGTGATGGAGAGAAACAGAGACAGAGACTGAGAGAGAGAAAACTATCAAATACGGTTAAAACTATTTAAAAATACATGGAGATAAACTTCTGACATGACAGCATAAGTAGTTCTGTTGACTGATTACTCAGTGAAACTGGTGTAAACTCTAGAAAAACAACAATTTAAGCCTCTGGAAGTGGTTTTAAGAGCAACTGGTTAGTGAAGAAACACCTAATCAAGAAAATCTATGAAAACTTGATAAGAAAGATAAGAGTTCATGGTGGCTGAACAAAGAATAATTTCCTCCTCCCTACCTCCTTGGCCAGGGAGGCACAGCATCCACTCCTGACTGCTGTAGACAAGAACACAGTGCTCCCTATCTGCCCATTTCTCAGTTGTCTTATCTGTTGCTGAGGCTAAATACCAGTGAATACAATGGAGAAGCAGGGCTCACTTTTTCTGTCCAGCCACCACTCATGGAATGGAGGCCCTGTTTTGAGCATTTCACCACTATGAATACTGGGACCCTGATCATCCTTGCCTCAGCTCATGAGACAGTGATTCCACGTGAAGGGAGATAAGCTGAGAGGCTTCCCACCTCAACCCCCCATCAAGTGCTTTGCTTCTAGCAGGTGGGTGTCACTCAGTGAGAAGTTTACCATTGTCCCAACGTCAAGCTCCAGAGCCTTGGATGTAGGGGCAAAGCAGGTCACGAAATACATAGTTCCCAATGTCCTCCCTAAAGAATTATCATCATTTGTGGAATTTAGCAGGTGAACACAGTCAGGGAAAGAGAAGAAGAGAGCCCTACCAAAATCAATGTTATCTCAGGAGGACTGTGAGCATACCCAAAACTGTGCCCTACTAAGGATCAAATGAGGATCAACTCTGAGTGAGGGAAAATAGACTTCACCAAAATAATCCAGTGAGTCACTAATGTAATAAATAAAACAATAACAAGGCTGGAGGAATGGTAGGGCCAGTACCCAGAGTTGCTAAAATATATATCTAAAATGTTTAGTTTCTAACAAAAAAAAAGGGACATGCTAAGAAACAGGAATTTTTAACCTATATGCTGCAGAGGTAACAGAAATTTCCAATGAGCGTAAGTAGATGTCTAGATTTATCAGGAAAAAAATCTTCAAGATGACTATTATAAGTCATTTTATGGAGTTAATGGAACTATGATTAAAGAAATAAATCAAAGTATGATGACAGTGTCACATAAAATGTAGAATATCAATAAAGGAATTGAAATCAGAAAAAAGAACAAAGGAAATTCTGGAGTTGAAAAATAAATAACTGAAATGAAAAAAAAAATTCTCTGGGAGGCTTTTAAGTAGATATTAACTGACAGAAGAAAGAATAAGTGAACTGAAGATACAAAAAAAAAGATGGGAAAAAATGAATGAAGATAAATGAGGAGAGCCTCAGGGAAATTTGGGACACCATTAAACATGCCAAAATGCACACAATGGTAGTATCAGAAAGAGAGGAGAGAGACAAAAAGAGAATAAAAATATTCAAAGAAACAATAGCTGAAAACTACCCAAATTTATTGAAAAATAATTTATACACCTAAGAAGCTCATCAAACTCCAAGAAGGATAGCTCAAAGATGCATGTAAATGAAGGCTAAATAATGACTTCCCCAGATAAACAAAAGCTGAGAGAATCTGTTACTAGTTGAATTTGTCTTACAAGAAATACAAAAGGAAGTTTATCAAGCTGAAAACAGCTGGCACCAGACAGTAATTCAAATACACACACACACACACACACACACACACATGCATGCACAAAGTGTCAATAAACATAATTATGTAAATAATTACAAAAAAAATAGGATTCCATAGTTTTTCCCCTTTATTTTCTTGACAAATTTAAAAAGTAATCACATAAAGCAATGTGAATAAACTTGAACAGGTTTATAAAAGTGTGGTTAACAGAATAATGCCCCCTCACCCAAGATGTTCACATTTCAATTCTTGCAATCTGTTAATATGTGCCTCCTTTTACCTAGATTACAGTATAATGACAAAGATGGCAAAAAAATACCATAAATCAGTGGAAAATCATGGACTATTCTGTGAGTGACACTCAGATAATTGGCTACTCATGGAAAATTAGATTAGATTTTTACCATATTCCATAAACAAAAACACAAAGAAGTTATCACTAAAGTACTATATGTATCTCTAAACCATAACTCATTTCTTTACATCTCTCCTTGTTCCAACAGGTTTATAAAAAAACACATCCAAAATTCACCACAGAGACAAGAAAATGTGTTATGTCTGGGGCATCTATTTTTAATAGTAAGCCCAATTTGTGCCTTTCTTTTGTTCAGTTTTTCACTTATATGCCAGATGTAGAAAAGCATCTGTATTTGGGGAACCATGTCTAAAACATTCTGGGACAACATTTGACTGATGCCATCTTTTAGAGAATTTTCTATGATAGGAACATTTGTACAATCTTCAGTTTTGTATTACTACTAAACTTAGGGTTCAAGGGAATGACCAGAAAGGCTGTGATTCAAAATTAAGAGGGATATATTGGATGACAAAAATCATGATGCCAAAAATTCTGAACAGTCTGGATAAATGGGTTCAATCTAACTGGATACAATTTAATATGATAAACATTACATTCTGTTCTTAAAGTTTAATGATTTAAATGCAGAAAAACAGTATGAGAACAATATAAAATATTAGACTTTTAAGTTGAACTTATAATTACATGTGTCAGTAATATAATATGATCTAGGTGATTAGAAAGTTAATATATCTTAAATTTCATTAAAAGACAATGTATAGCCCAGAAGGAGTGAATTTTAAGGCATATTCTACTCTTCTCTGGCAAAGGTAACTCTAAATATAATGGATGCAAAAATACGTTTTTAAGAGGGAAATTGTTAAGGAACAATAATATAGGAGTAAGCAGAATGTTGAGAGATAAAAGCCATTGACTCAAAACATTTACTACCATGTTCCAAGTATAATATTTGGCAATGTCTATAGAAGCAAATAATTAAAGAAACTAAGTGTTGCATATTTTCTTATTGCTCCCAATTATTATTATTATTATTATTATTATTTTACTTCTCCTTGTGAAGTGATTAAACTTCATATTCCATTTACTCCAAAATTGACCATTTGGCTCTGAAAGCAACTTGTGCAAATGATAAGTGCTAACCCTGAGCAAAAAGTCAAAATCTGTGTGTGCTTCCCCAATATATTTGTCTTTCATCCATACAGTACCTAAAGGGTTTACCTTTCATTGAAGAAGACCTATGCATCAGAGCCACTGCCACCCTGCAGCCAAGCTGACAGGTGCTGGGAGAGAAATAAATTTTTGTAGGTGCAAACACTGAAATTTGGGAGTTGTTTGTTATGGCAACATCACTTAGCAGATCTGACTATTGTTTTAACATTGCTTATCTAGAACATGACACTTAGGGAGGTCACTGTTCCCAATTATCTGACTGAACCCCACATGGAAAAATTATTAGACTTCACTTCTGAGGTTCCAGCAAATGCCTTAGGCAAGAGATTGTAGGATAGAATAGGATATGCTCAGATATGCTACAACAGCAAAAAGCCTGAAAGTCTCAGTAGCTTAACCCAACAAAAATGATTAATTACTCCTAATACTTGTCAGTTCGTGTCTATGAGGGCTCTGATCCATGTGGACATTCAAGTACTCCTGCTGATAGATGCTTCTCTACCATTTTATAGACACTCCATCTGAAACATGTGATCTTTAGGTGTCTAGAGCAGAGGAAGAGAGTTGGAAAATCATGCTCTGACTCTTCCACACATTGGCCCAAAAGGGACACACTACTTTATTTCTGCCCACAGCTCATTAGCCAGAGTAGCCACACAGCCATATCAAACTTTGAGGATGCTAGGAAATGTTAACTATGGAGTGCCATATTTGGTAAGCTCTATATCTGTATCATAGGAGAGAATGGTATTAGAAGACAGAGTTGAACTCTATATATTAACGAACTTTATCATGATTTTAGAAGACACTGAAGTGGAACGAATTATCTTGTTGACATACATTTCCTGAGAGATTAATCAAGAGGGTTTATGGTCATAAATAAGAAATGTGACAGAAGAAATTTATGGGTCTACATCCCTTCTAGTGTTTAGGTTATATGATCCTAAAGTTGAAGATTTCATAGGCTTAAATGAGGTGATCACAAAATAAGCATCCTGCATTAATTTTAGTTAATATTGAAATAGGTAATAAAAAAAATTCACATTGCACTAGATAATTATAATTCATCTCTTTAGTTCATCTCATTTTGTGTCATTATTGGGAAGACTTATCTTACTCTCTAAATTTTAGACTTATCTTAATATTTAATTTTTCTTTTATTTATAAACACTATTCTAGTCTCATATTTCTATGTAAATATGAGATTATATACAAAAACATTCTAATTTTCCTATCTTTTGATAGATCATTTTACAGCCAAAAATCTTCAGAATGCTTTCATGAGGTGACTCTTGATTTTCTGGTTGTGTTTCAAATGTTGTTTATGGAGGGACTGACTCTATTGTATGTGATCGTTAAGAGTTGCTTTCTGATTAGAGACATTCATATAACTCACCAATCTTGACTCACACCCTACCTATTGATAGATTTAGAAGAAGTCCTCCATATAATCATTCTGTCTGGCTTGAATTAAAGACTAAATATTTTGAAGCAGACCATCAATTCTTTACAAAATCTTACCGGTTTTAATTAAGCAAATATGTCAAAGAAAAATTTAGTGAAGTTGATGTACTTCTGTTATTAAAGGAAGGATTATTCTGCAGCTTATGGAACATCAGAATATATCATTATCCTTGTGTCAGAGTAAGATAATAGTTATCTATAATATTTTTAGGATTCATTTAAAATATTTAACTCTATTCTCTTCTTCAGGGTGCATGAACATCAGTGCAATGAAAACAAACACTTTAACTTTTGAATTAAAAGCTTTGTTAATCAAATTTAATTAATCTAAATGTTTAAATAGAAGTGATTATAATAAAAGTGTGTTAAAATTAATTGATGATGTTTATGGTAAAAACTATTTTCTGGAAAATTGTGCTTACAATGTGCTTGCCATGATATTGAATATGCCACATGATATAAAAATAAAAGTTGTAAAATATTATAAAAACTTTGTACTCTAATATTCAGTGAGGGCTTATTTTGTAAAGATCTAAATCTAAATTTACAGAGACAAATTGAATTCAAGGTGAAGTCATTCCATGCTAAAATTTGAATGATCTGCAATCAAGTTTGCAAAACATCTGTTTTATTTATTGGCCCACACAGTAACAACAATAGAGAGGATTCTAATATCTACAGTTTTAGTCGTTGTGGTATTAGGAGACACCTGTAAGATTAAACCATCTCTTCACTCCCCAAAGCTGACAGATTTGTAATAATGGTATCAATGAGAATATATTTTTCATTATGAATCATATGGCTTATCAATAAAGACACAGATTGATTAGTATTAAAAGAAAGACTGTATCATATTATTTGTAACATAAATTACTGTGTAGTTGGATAGCATTCTGCGAATCAGTGTTTGACAGTAATTTATGAGTTTTCAGTAGACTTTCTGTGGTCAATAGCAAAAAGAAATCAATAATCTAACTGGCTAATAGTTAATATTTTATTCTTCACATGTGACAGAAGAGCTTTATTTTTTAATGGTCTTTATTTCAGACATTATAAACTCTGAGAAACCTCTGCTGCCATATGGTTAAAGCATAACTATATAAATGACTGCTTATTTATTCCTTCATTTATTTATATGTTAAGCATCCAAACCATTCTGGTCACTGTGTTAAATCAGAAGATATAAAAGCAGATAGAATGACCTGCAAGAATGAAAATGCCTTAAACAAAGGAAATTAATCATTAATGCTAAGTATATGACAATTAATTTTGAAGAATTTACCGTTTTGTAACAAAATGAAAACCCAAACATCCAAACTATTTAAACTGTTCTACATTTAAATATTATGATGGGAGATAGTGAGAGGCTTATTGGGATTTTAGAAAATGTAAGAGATATTCAAAGAAAACATTTTCTCACTAGATCACCACATTGAGAATAATACTATTAATAGCTTATTTTGTTTTTAACAAATACATACTATTGGGGTAAACTTATCTTGATCTTAAATGTAGTTTTAAAGTAAATTCTAATGTATTTACAGGAAATACAATTAGAGGAACTAGAAGGAAGTCTGAACACAACTCTGCTGAAAGGACAAAGTACAGGGAGTGTTAAACTCTGGGATGAGAGGGAGACCATTGGGCATCGTTTTGCTAATTAGATTTACCTAAAGGAAAAGTAAACTGTCTTCTGTTGTTATGACAGGTGGTGGTTTTACAAGTTGGAGTAGGGATCTAAAAGAAATTAGACTCTTACCATCCCAGAGAGACTGGGAAACAAGGAAGCCATCTTCTTTAATAACTACCTTTCAAAGAGATGGCTACTAGGTCCTTGAAAGACATCCTTGGGTTGTAAAACTGACAAGTGGCTTTTTAAAAATTTACATTTCAAAGATGTAGAAAAAGAATTTACAAGCTTTTTCAGGTAAATGTCTAAGAAAAGTAGAGTCAAGGTCTAGAGGCAGGAAGACTGTACAAAGTTTAGTCAATCTGAGGGAAACATTAAGGTCCTCTTGGTCATAGGACAGATTAAAATCTGAATAGTATTAACAATAAAATGTCTTCTAACAGTGAAATGACAATGATCATTTTGATTCCATTATTGATTCTCTACATAATTACCCTTGTATTTTAAGCCTGCCACTCCTGTGTACAATTTATTAACAATTTGGACTACAACAATTTAGCTACTTAGAAAAACGAGGTTTCCAATGTCAATCGTTATTTTCCCAAACTGACTTTGTGAATTTAGTCATTATTTTAAATTATTGTATTTGCTTATTTTTTACAACACTTAAAATAGTTCCTGATGCCGTAGTCTATTTTATGTGATATGGTATTAAGTGTACAGGAAATAAAATTTAGTGACAAAAGGGAAAATGTGGTAAATTAAACACAAAAAAGAAAGAGAATTTTTAAATTGTTGGGTTATTCTTCCAGCTTCACTGAATCATATCACTGTAAAGGGACTTAAGTGGTTTCTAGATAACTATGTGTCTATCATGGCAAAATGTCAAGTAATTTCTACAAAATGTCTACCAATGTAATGCTGAAGAATCAGCAGTGTTGTTCACCAATCATTCTGGTTTTCTACTTCAAGACACAATCTAGGGTTGGGATTTCCTGAACCTTTAAATTTAAGCATGGCCGTATAGCATGCTTTAGCCAATGAAACATGAGAAAGATAAGTAATATTTGTCACTTTTGAGTGAAATCATTTAAGAGGTGCATAATTTTCCATCGTTTTATTCCTTTGCTGAGGAAGTCATTATAGCATGTGTTGACATAGGGCCTTAATCTGCCTACCCTTTAAGTGGTTAAGATAAGCAGATGCCCCAACCAACCAGCATTGCCTATGTAGTTAAAGAACCTGCTTTGAACCATTGAGCTTCTGATTGTGTATTATTACATCATCACCTAACCTATGCATTAATAACTTTATCTTAATTCTGTGTTCTTGAAAGCCAGAAAAAATGCTACAATATCTGTTTCCTGAATGGAATAAGCTACCTGATATATAAAATCAAATCCTCTGTAATCATTCTATAGGTACATGTACAAAGTCCAGGTCATCAGGTCAGAACATGTCTTTTGTCCTGATCAGTTACACTTTAGTGCTTTTTGCATTCATTCCTTCTAGGAGAATTTGATCACAAGACTCAGGTTTTTTCTGAAAGATTTTTTTATTAACTTCAAATTCTAGAAAGCAAGCGTTGTGTTACTGCCCTTTCTCTCTTAGAAGGCCATTGTTTTCCTTATTCAAATCCTCTATTTTCTCTGTAATCCATTAGACCTTGGAGAACTACAGCCTTCATAAAATTACAAAATATTTGCTTTCAATATTTAAATAACATAATGGGACATTCATTTATTTTACTTTTATTTAATTAAGAGAAACATTTACATGATCCTTCTTATAGTAAAGCAAATCCACCCAAAGGTGGATATTTTTTTCTCCTCTGTATATATTTAGCAGCAGTAATTTTGTCTTAATTCTTCATCAAACAGCAGGAATATAGCACTCATATAGGTATAGACATTATCAGGGGTACTTTGGAAGACATGTTGCATTATACCATTCAGGATTATTCCAAAGATAATTACCTTGGTAAAATTATGAGGATACACAGAATATGTTTGTATCAAAAAAGTCCTTCCCAAAATTACCGTATCAAATGTTCTCACGACAGAAATTTCACTTCCTTATAAGTCTGTTTTATTATGTTATTTTTAATTAGATTATGTAGTATAAACACTAATCAATAACAATAGATAAAGAATAATAGGAACATAACATTTTAACATTCAGAAAATGTAAACAAAGAAAAAAAAAGCAAAATATGAAAGAAAATAGTACATTTGGTCAGACCACTCAAGATGGCTGTTCTCTTTTTCTCTGTACATCCCCTGCCAGACAAGTACCTGCTTCATCTATACATTATGCACATGACTGACCTTCCTATGTACTTGTCCCAGGCCCCAGCTAGTGATTGTTCTTATCGAAGGACAGTGAGTGGTGTGCCCTCTACTGGTTTCTCTGGTAGCTAATGAGCCAACCTGATATCAATTCTCATATAACAGGTAATCTCACATTCCCCCCAGGAACAAAGACTGTTAACATGTCCTGTCTGCCTTCCACTGCACAAGGTAGGGTGCTGCTCCACGACCTTGCTCCAGAGGTGTAAGCACCCCCACCCATTAAACCATTGATTTATCTGTTGCTGATTTCTGGCTCTCTCTTTGGTCTTGAAGCTGGGCAAACACAGACTTTGTAGGCCTGTGAGTTGCAGCCCAGCAAAAACAAATCTTGGCTTATAATGAGTTGAACCCAATATCAAGCACTTCCAAGTACAAATTTGATTTACACATTTGATCTTTTCATATATTAACCTTATTAAAGTTAATAAAGCCATACTGATGAGAATTTGAGAAATATTGGGTCACAAGGTAAGCCATGCATTTACTACTGGACAACAATGTGAGAAAAATAAGAGTATAAAGATAATTAAAACTGGACAGCAAATATACAAACATAATGTAAGGGCAAAACAGAGAATATCTATTCAAACATCACAGTAAAACATTAAAATATGGTCTCTCATTTCTCAATTCCACAAAGTACATGTAAGGATTGAGAAATTTCAAACCTCACTGTTATTTACAGAAGGGAAAAAGGGCAAATAAGTATCACAATAAGGGCTTCCCTGGTGGCGCAGTGGTTGAGAGCCCGCCTGCCGATGCAGGGGACATGGGTTCGTGCCCTGGTCTGGGAAGATCCCACATGCTGTGGAGTGGCTGGGCCCGTGAGCCATTGCTGCTGAGCCTGCGCGTCCGGAGCCTGTGCTCCTCAACGGGAGAAGCTGCAACAGTGAGAGGCCCGCGTACCGCAAAAAAAAAAAAAAAAAAAAAAAAAGTATCACAATAAAATGTGAAGTGCAAATACTATTAAACAATAAACAATATATAAAGAACAATAGAAACAGGAATCCTTAGCATTAACAAACTCTACATGACTGTCAAGTCTAGGAAAGACCATATGTATAAATTTATATGGCCATGAAAGTCTAGTTCTGATTGGTGAACTTAAAAATATTGCATACAATTCCTAAAATATTTGACTAAAGAAGGATTTTGATTAAATGTTATACTTGTGTTTACAGATCATGCAGTAATGTATCCCAACTAGACTGTTCAATATGTGAGTTATAGTGTCACATTCAATGACGTAAAAGAGTTAAAATGAAAGATGGAAGAAATTATCCTTTTAAATAATTTCATACACTTTTTCACTTGCAGATATTCAGTAAACATGCAAATCATTTAAGAAAAGCAAATTTTGAAGCTGACCATAAGAGAATTATATAGGACCTTTAATCAATTTTAGAGTTAATAACAGAATTAACCTGGAAATAACAGGAACACTAGAGAAAATATTTTATATATGTAACATTTAAGCCAGATAAGGTAGAGCATAGTCATGAAAATTTAAACCACAGATGAAATGGACATTATTATAAAATCAGAGACAGCTTAGAAGACAGTTTTAAGGGGGAAAATATTATCAAAAGGATGTAGAAAACATAAGAAGAAACATGAAAGATAGTAGCATACAACAAGTGTTGATATTAGCATTTTAACTGAAGGTCAAGCAGTCCCAATTGTATCATACATTATTTGGTCTGTTTCCACCAAACTTCTCCAGCAATGTTGATGAGACCTTTAGAAACAATTGAGTTACAAGAGAAAATAGGGAAGAGTTTCAAGATGGCAGAAGAGTAAGATGTGGAGATCATCTTCCTCCCCATAAATGCATCAGAAATACATCTACATGTGGGACAACTCCTACAGAACACCTACTGAACGCTGGCAGAAGACTTCAAACCTCCCAAAAGGCAAGAAACTCCCCACATACCTGGGTATGGAAAAAGAAAAAAAAATACAGAGAAAAAAGAATAGGGACTGGACCTGCACCAGTGGGAGGGAGCTGTGAAAGAGGAAAGGTTTCCATACACTAGGAAGCATCTTTGCAGGCAGGGACAGTGGGTGGCAGAAGGGGGAACTTCGGAGCCATGGAGGAGAGCTCAGCAACAGGGGTGTAGAGGGCAAAGTGGAGAGATTCCAGCACAGAGGAACGGTGCTGACCAGCACTCACCAGTCCTGGAGGCTTGCCTCCTCACCCACCAGGGCGGGCAGGGGCTGGGAGCTGAGGTTCGGGCTTTGGTCAGATCGCAGGGAGCGGCGTGGGGTAGGTGGTGTGAACACAGCCTGAAGGGGCTAGTGCACCACAGCTAGCCGGGAGGGAGTCCAGGAAAAAGTCTGGAGCTGCCGTAGAGGCAAGAGACTATTTCTTGCCTCTTTGTTTCCTGGTGTGTGAGGACAGGGGATTAAGAGGGCTGCCTCCAGAGACGGGCACGAGCTGTGGCTCTCAGCGCGGACCCCAGAGACGGGCATGTGACACTAAGGCTGCTGCTGCCACCACCAAGAAACCTGTGTCCAAGTACAGGTCACTATCCACACCTCCCCTCCTGGGAGGCTGTGCAGCCTACCACCGCCAGGGTTCCGTGATCCGGGAACAACTTCCCCAGGAGAAGAAATGGCATGCCTCAGGCTGGTGCAATGTCACAATGGCCTCTGCAGTGGCAGGCTCACCCTGCACTCCATACCCCACCTTCCCCCCAGCCTGAGTGAGCCAGAGCCCCCGAAGCAGCTGCTCCTTTAACCCCGCCCACTCTGAGCAAAGAACAGACGCCCTGAGATGACCTACATGGAGAGGCAGGGCCAAATTCAAAGCTGAATCCCAGGACCTGTGCGAACAAAGAAGAGAAAGTGAAATATTTCCCAGCAGACTCTGGAACAGCAGATTAAACCTCCACAGTTGACTTGATGTGCCCTGCATGTGTGGAATACCTGCATAGACAATGAATCATCCCAAATTGAGAAGGGGGACATTGGGAGCAATGAGATATATATATGTACATATATATATACATATATATACATATATATATATGTGTGTGTGTTTTTTTTTCCCCTTCTCTCCTTTTGTAAGTGTGTATGAGTATGCTTCTGTGTGTAATTTTGTCTGTATAAATTTGCTTTTACCTGTTGTCCTAGTGTTCTGTCTGTCCGTTTTTTTTTAATTATTATTATAGTTTTCAGCACGTATTATCATTGGTGGATTTGTTTTTTTGGTTTGGTTGTTCTCTTCTTTCATTCTTTTTCTTTTTAATTACTTTAAATTTTTTTAATAATTTTTTTGTGTTTTATTTTAATAACTTTTAAATTTTATTTTACTTTCTTTCTTTTTTTCTCCCTTTTATTCTGAGCCATGTTGATGACAGGCTCTTGGTGCTCCAGTCAGTTGTCAGGACTGTGTTTCTGAGGTGGGAGAGCCAAGTTCAGAACATTGGTCCACCAGAGACCACCCAGCACCACATAATATCAAATGGGAAAAATCTCCCAGAGATCTCCATCTCAAGGCCAAGACCCAGCTCCACTCAACAACCAGCAAGCTACAGTGCTGGACACGCTATGCCAAAAAAATATCAAAACATGAACACAACCCACCCATTAGCAGAGAGGTTGCTTAAAATCATACTAAGGTCACAGGCACCCCAAAACACACCACCAGACGTGGCCCTGCCCACCAGAATGACAAGATCCAGCCTCATCCACCAGAACACAGGCACTAGTTCCCTCCACTAGGAAGACTACACAGCCCACTGAACCAAGCTTAGCCACTGGGGACAGACACCAAAAATAGCAGGAACTATGAACCTGCAGCATGTGAAAAGGAGACTCCAAACACAGTAAGTTAAGCAAAATGAGAAGACAAAGAAACACACAGCAGATGAAGGAACAAGGTAAATACCCACCAGATGTAACAAATGAAAAGGAAATAGGCAGGCTACCTGAAAAAGAATTCAGAATAATGATAGCAAAGATGATCCAAAATCTTGTCAATAGAATGGAGAAAATAAAAGAAACGTTTAACAAGAGCCTAGAAGAACTAAAGACCAAGCAAACAATCATGAACAACACAAAAAATGAAATTAAAAATTATCTTCAATGGATCAATAGCAGAATAACTGAGTCAGAAGAACGGATAAGTGACCTGGAAGATAAAACAGTGGAAAGAACTACTGCAGAGCAGAATAAAGAAAAAAAAAAAAGAATGAAAAGAACTGAGAACCGTCTCAGAGACCTCTGAAACAATATTAAATGCAAAAACATTTGAAATATATGGGTCTCAACAGAAGAAGACAAAAAAAAAAAAGGACTGAGAAAATATTTGAAGTAATATAGTCAAAAACTTCCATAATATGGGTAAGGAAATAGTTAATGAAGTCCAGGAAGCAAAGAGAGTCCCATACAGGATAAATACAAGGAAAAACACACCATGACACATATTAATCAAACTATCAAAAATTAAGAACACACAGAAAAATATTAAAAGCAGCAAGAGAAAAACAATGAATAACATACAAGGGAATGCCCATAAAGTTAACAGCTGATCTTTCAGCAGAAACTCTGCAAGCCAGAAGGGAGTGGAAGGACATATTTAAAGTGATGAAAGGTAAAAACCTACAACCAACATTACTCTATCCAGCGAGGATCTCATTCAGATTTGAGGGAGAAATTAAAACCTTTACAGACAAGCAAAAGCTAAGATAATTCAGCACAACTAAACAAGCTTTACAGCAAATGCTAAAGGAATTTCTCCAGGCAGCAAACACAAGAGAAGGAAAATACCTACAATAACAAACCCAAAACACTTACGACAATGATAATAGGAACATACATATTGATAATAACATTAAATGTAAATGGATTAAATGCTCCAACCAAAAGACATAGACTGGCTGAATGGATACAAAAACAAGACCCATATATATGCTGTCCACAAGAGACGCACTTCAGACCTAGGTACACATAAAGACTGAAAGTGAGGGGATGGAAAAAGATATTCCATGCAAATGGAAATGAAAAGGAAGATGGAGTAGCAATTCTCACATCAGACAAAATAAACTTTAAAACAAAGACTATTACAAGAGACAAAGAAGGACACTACATAACATTCAATGGATCAATCCAAGAAGATATAACAACTGTAAATATTCATGCACCCAACAGAGGAGCACCTCAATACATAAGGCAAATACTAACAGCCATAAAAGGGGAAATCGACAGTAACACAACAATAGTAGGGGACTTTAACACCCCACTTTCATGAATGGACAGGTCATTCAAAATGAAAATAAGTAAGGAAACATAGCTTTATATTATACATTAAACAAGATGGACTTAATTGATATTTATATACACTTTCTTCTCAAGTGCTCATGGAACATTCTCCAGGATAGATCATATCTTGGGTCACAAGTCAAGTAAATTTAAGAAAATTAAAATTGTATCAAGTACATTTTCTGACCACAATGCTATGCAACTATAAATCAATTACAGGAATAAAATCTGTAAGAAATACAAACACAGGGAGGCTAAACAATACACTACTTAATAACAAAGATATCACTGAAGAAATCAAAGAAGAAATCAAAAAATACCTAGAAACAAGACAATGAAAACATGACAACCCAAAACCTATGGAATGCAGCAAAAGCAGTTCTAAGAGGGACATTTATAGCAATACAATCCTTTCTTAAGAAACAAGAAACATCTCAAATAAACAACCTAAAATTACACCTAAAGCAATTAGAGAAAGAAGAACAAAAAAACGCCAAAGATAACAGAAGGAAGGAAAACATAAATATCAGAACAGAAAGAAATGAAAAAGAAATGAAGGAAATGATAACAAAGAGAAATAAAACTGAAACCTGGTTCTTTGAGAAGATAAACAAAATTGATATACCATTAGCCAGACTCATCAAGAAAAAAAGGAAGAAGACTCAAATCAATAGAATTACAAAATTAGAAAAGGGAAGTAACAAGTGACACTGCAGAAATACAAAGGATCATGAAAGATTACTTCAAGCAACTATATGCCAATAAAATGGACAACCAGGAAGAAATGGGCAAATTCTTAGAAATGCACAAACTTCTGAGACTGAATCAGGAAGAAATAGAAAATATGAACAGACCAACCACAAGCACTGAAATTAAAATTATGATTAAAAATCCTCCAACAAACAAAAGTACAGGATCAGATGTCTTCACAGATGACTTCTATCAAACATTTAGAGAAGAGCTAACACCTATCCTTCTCAAACTCTTCCAAAATATAACAGACGGAGGAACACTCTCAAACTCATTCTATGAGGCCAACATCACCCTAATAGCAAAACAAGCCAATGATGTAACAGAAAAAGAAAATTACAGGACAACATAACTGATGAACATAGATGCAAAAAATCCTCAACAAAATACTAGCAAACAGAATCCAACAGCACATAAAAGGATCATACACCATGATCAAATGGGGTTTATCCCAGGAATGCAAGGATTCTTCAATATATGCAAATCGATCAATGTGATACACCATATTAAAAAATTGAAAGAGAAAACTATATGATAATCTCAATAGATGCAGGGAAAGCTTTCAACAAAATTCAACACCCATTTATGATAAATCCCTCCAGAAAATAGGCATAGAGAAAACTTACCTCAACATAATAAAGGCCATATATTACAAATCCACAGCCAACATTATCCTCAATGTTGAAAATTTGAAACCATTTCCCCTAAGATCAGGAAAAAGACAAGATTGCCCATTGTCGCCACTATTATTCAACATAGTTTTGGAAGTTTTAGCCACAGCAATCAGAGAATAAAAAGAAATAAAAGGAATCTAAAATTGAATAAATGGGGTAAAGTAGTCACTCTTTGCAGATGACATGATACTATACATAGAGAAACCTAAAAATCCTACCAGAAAACTATTAGAGCTAGTCAATGAATTCGGCAAAGTAGCAGGATAAAAAATTAAGGCACAAAAAATCTCTTGCATTCCTATACACTAATGATGAAAAACCTGAAATTGAAATTAAGAAAACAATCCAATTTACCATTGCAACAAAAAGAATAAAATACCTAGGAATAAACCCACCTAAGGAGACAACAGAGCTTTATGCAGAAATTATAAGACACTGATGAAAGAAATTAAAGATGATATAAACAGCTGGAGAGATATACCATGTTCCTGGACTGGAAGAATCAACATTGTGAAAATGACTATATTATGCAAAGTAATCTACAGGTTCAATGCCATTCCTATCAAACTACCACTGGAATTTTTCACAGAACTAGAACAAAAAATTAACAATTTGTATATAAACACAAGAGACCCCAAATAACCAAAGCTATCATGAGAAAGAAAAACAGAGCTGGAGGAATCAGGCTCTTGGACTTCAGACTGTACTACATAGCTACAGTAATCAAGACAGTATGGTACTGGCACAAAAACAGAAATATCGATCAATGGAACAGGATAGAAAGCCCAGAGATAAACCCATGCACATATGGTCACCTTATCTTTGATAAAGGAGGCAAGAATATACAATGGAGAAAAGACAGCCTCTTCAATAAGTGGTGCTGGGAAAACTGGACAGCTAAATGTAAAAGAATAAAATCACAATATTCCCTAACACCATATATAAAAATAAACTCAAAATGGATTAAAGACCTAACTGTAAAGCCAGACACTATAAAACTCTTAGAGGAAATCATAGGCAGAACAATCTATGACATAAAAAACAGCAAGATCCTTTTTGACCCATCTCATAGAGAAATGGAAGTAAAAACAAGAGTAAACAAATGGGACCTAATGAAACTTCAAAGCTTTTACACAGCAAAGGAAACCATAACAAACAAAAAAACAACCTTCCAATTTGGAGAAAATATTTGCAAATGAAGCAACTGACAAAGGATTAATCTCCAAAATTTACAAGCAGTTCATACAGCTCAATATCAAAAAAAACCAGACAACTCAATCCAAAAATGGGCCAGAGACCTAAATAGACATTTCTCCAAAGATGATATACAGATTGCCAACAAACATATGAAAGAATGCTCAACATGATTAATCATTAGAGAAATGCAAATCAAAACTACAATTTCATATCATCTCACACCAGTCAGAATGACCATCATCAAAAAACCTACAAACAACTAATGCTGGATAGGGTGTGGAGAAAAGGGAACACTCATACATTGTTGGTGGGAATGTAAATTGATACAGCCACTATGGAGCACAGTATAGAGGTTCCCTAAAAAACTAAAAATAGAACTACCAAATGACCCAGCAATCCCACTACTGTACATATACTGTAAGAAAACCATAATTCAAAAAGTGTCATGTACCACAGTGTTCATTGCAGCTCTATATAAAATAGCCAGGTTGTGGAAGCAACCTAAGTGTCCATCGACAGATGAATGGATAAACAAGCTGTGGCACATATATACAATGGAATATTACTCAGTCATAAAAAGAAATGAAATTGAGTTATTTTTAGTGAGGTGGATGGACCTAGAGTCTGTCATACAGAGTGAAGTATGTCAGAAAGAGAAAAACAAATACCCAATGTTAACACATATATATGACATCTAAAAACAAACAAACAAACAAGCAAAACGTGCATGAAGAACCTAGGGGCAAGATGGGAATAAAGATGTAGACCTACTAGAGAATGGACTTGGGCACACAAGGAGGGAGAAGGATAAGTTGCGACAAATTGAGAAGTGGTAGTGTATATATGACATATATACACTACCAAATGTTAAATAGATAGCTTGTGGAAATCAGCATAGCACAGGGAGATCAGCTCAGTGCTTTTTGACCAGCTAGAATGGTGGGATAGGGAGTTTGGGAGGGAGCGAGATGCAAGAGGGAAGAGATATGGGGATATATGTATATGTATAACTGATTCACTTTGTTATAAAGCAGAAACTAACACAACACTGTAAAGCAATTATATAAAAAATTATATTAAAACGTTATAAAAAAGAGAAAAGAGGGAAAAGAGAAAAGTGTAAAGATATTTAGGAACAGTGAATTTCTCTTTTTCAACACAATCTGTGTTAATATCCAAGTAAGCAGTAAGAACTTTGCTATGGAGAGATGTTTTAAAGCACTGAATATAGAAGCTGAGAAAAACAACAATAGGAAGTACAGTGTAGAAACTAATATTCAAGATCTAAGAAGAACTACACGAAAGAAATTTCCAAAGAAGTATCATTGAAAACAGTACTTAAAGAATTAGAATTGAATGACTGGAGAAAGACGTTGTTGATATCATCCTAAAGTAATAGGAAGAAATGCAAAAACTAGAACCAAGGTATGAAATGTTTTTAAAAATAAATAACTACAATCTCAGGTCAAAGGTTCATCACCTGTACAAGAGAAGTGCATGAAGAGGAGGGAACATGTGGTCTCCCCCCACATGAATGCTGTGCTGGATAAGGGAGTGAAGCTGTGGCAGCCTGAAGCTGTCTTTTTTTTTTTTAATATAAGAATCAAAAAAAGAAAAGAAAAGAAAAAAATCCCTCAAAATGAAACAAAAGGAAGGCCAGCTAGTGAGGATCAAGCTGAGTCACGGAGGCTCAGGCCTCAATGCCGCTGCCTCTTCACTTTGGGGGCGGGGCCGCCCGTCACCTCCGAGCAGTCCTCCCTGGGCTTGTATGACTTGAGCCAGTAGTTCTCTGAGCTGACGCTGCCCCTCCGCCATTGGGTGGGCAACAGCACCGAGCGCTGGCTCTCCTCCTTGTCCATCTCCAGGATCCGAGACCTGTGGGCAGTGTCAGGGTCTGCCTTGCAGTGGGACCACTTGGGTTTCAGAGTGGGGTCCCTGTTGTTTCCCGACAGATGATCTGAGGCATAGCTGGGTGGTAACACGGAGCTGCTCAGGGACTGTTTCCAACCAGGGTAAATCTAATCTCGTCCAGGAAGGGGCATGAACGGAGAGCTCTCTGCCTTCTTCACAACATTCTGTAAACCTAAACCTGTTTTCCTGAGGATGATGACTTGATGTCCTGAGGACGGATGCAGTGAGTGATTTCATCAGCAGCATATCCAATGAGCACAGTCATGCTGTTCCTGCACACCAGCAGGGAAAGCACGGGCTCCAAAACCCAGACAGGCTTGAACTGGAGCTTGCAGCTGAAGCAGAGAGTGGAGTTGCTGAAGAAGGACACGGACACGATGGGGCACTCGAAGATGTGGATGAGGTCCACGTGAGACACGATGTGGCCACTGGGCTGGTAGTCTTTGATGATGACACTGTTGACGAAGCCCGCGGGGATGACACGGTGCTCCACCAGCTTCTGGATCACAAGCTGGTGCACCCACTCAGGGATCTCATCCATGTCACCCCACGGGTAGAGGCACTCCTGGCCTGGCCAGTGCTTCTGCAGCTGAGTGCCATACGTGTAGCCCTCACTGAAGAGGTTTGTTTCCCCTTGGTCTGTAAAGAAGGGGGAAAAGGGTCTCAATACCTACATCTACTACAATGAGAAGAGTGAAGGCCTTAACCACCACTTGCCACTTCCAGACAACTGGAAAAATCAGGTGGAACCCGAGATCCAGGCAGTGTCCAGTGGATCCGCTCCTTCAAGCTTGTCCTTTCAGCCAATCTTCATAGAGGGGCAGTGGTGGCCAAATACTCATATGACAAGTCTCTTGAGCACCGGGTCCAAGGTTTCTGCCACACTGCCAATACCCCCACGTCTGATGACACACTTTTCCAGAAGGTAGCCAAGGTCTACTCCTATGCACATTGATGGATGCACCAAGGTTGGAATTGTGGGGATTACTTCCCAGATGGCATCGCCAATGGGGCTTTCTGGTATTCTCTCAGCAAGGGAATACAAGACTTTACCTCCATACCAATTGTCCTGAGGTCACGCTGGAAATGAGTTGTAACAAGTTTCCATGACAAGTTACCTCGCGAGTGGCTGGGTAATCTGGAAGCCCAAATTCAATTCTTGGAATGGGTACACCAAGGCATAAGGGGAATGGTGTGGGATGAGAAGTATAATAATCTTGCGGATGCAGTCATTTCTGTCAGTGAGATTAACCAAGATGTCACTTCAGGTGACCATGGAGATTACTTCCGGCTGCTGCTTCCAGGGCCCTACACTGTCACTGCCACAGCACCCAGGTTTGTCCCAGAGACAGTGAGTGTGACTGTGGGTCCTGGGGAATCCAAACTGGTTAATTTCCAACTCAAGAGAAGCACCCCTCCAGCAGCCCCTAGGAGGAGAGGCCCCAACTCAGGGTAAAGAGGCAGAGTCTTACCAAAGAAAGTGCAGCCCCAGGCAGCTAGGAAAAAAGAAATGATGACAACAGTCCCAGAGAGTCCCTGCCAGAAATCCACAGTGCCTGGGGCAACACTTTAGAAAGACTTTGTTCCCGCTCTCGCACCAGATGAAGCATTCTTTCTATTTTATTATCTGAGACATATTTAAATATAAACATATTCAGAACAAAACAAACAAACAAACAAACAAAAATAAAAAACAAAAACAATGCCTCTGGTTGGAAATAACATAACTTTTTGGGTCAATGAAAAAATTATAGAATGGGAAGGTAATAGGTGATCTATAGATTAAAAAAAAAAACACTTTCTAATATATAATCAAAATGAAAGGGGGAAAACCCACAATCTTATGGATAATATTTTTCTTATCCATAGTAGAAAGGTAGAAATATCCATAGTAGAAAGGTAGAAATATGGAAGAGACAACATGTATTTTAAAAAGACCAGGCAAATTGTTTGTAGGAGAAAATAAATTTTATAAAAAAGAACACTGAAAAAATGGAATTGAAAGCAATAATGTAGATTCCTGGGTTAATTAGAATTACTTGTGGCAGAAGAAAATTATAATACATAAAATATTTCATTATAACAATAGGATAAAACATTTATTTGAAATGGAAATGCTTTTAAAGTTTTAATTCTGTTCAAATACAAGAATTTATTATTCTTATTGTCACAAATGGATTCTTTTTAAATTGCAGTTACAGCACCATAGATGTCAAATACTTTGGGGAATGAAAATGAGTAATAAAACAAAATGAAAAAGCCTAAGGAAAAATGTAATATTCCAAGCAAGTTTTGCAAGATATTAGTTGGCATATAACATGTCAGAAGTAATTAAAATACCAAACTACCCAAATGCATGACAGAAATAAATAAAATGAAATTCTATGTATTTATTTCTGGAAATGTTTAAATAGCATTAGTAATTTTCATATTTTACAAGCCCCATGAAAATAAAAAAAATAAATGAGATTTTTTTAAAACTTGCAAACATGTTTACTCTCTTTTAATTCTATGGCAATTTAGTCATTAATTTGAAAATTTGAAAAAGTATATTAATATCCCTCAACTCTAATATTGTTAAGGTGTCTGTGTGTGTGTATTGGATCTCTAACATCTACATTTAATAAAAACTAACCTGCCTTAAGTCATTACACTCACATTAAAAACAAACTTCTAGTGTATTGATTTAATTGAATCCAGAAAAAAAAACAAAAAACATTTAATAACGTTGTTTTATGCCACCGTAGTCCATTTTGGCCCTCTGAATTTAAATTTTTGAAAGTTGTAATTAAAACTTTTTATTTCAATCTCTCGAAGTTATTTAATAGAGAAGGACTTTTATCCAACGTTTGATATTCCCCATATATTGCTCCTCTTCAACACCAAATGTCATCCAATTCTTGATTTTAATGATATCCGGCTTCAAATTTAGTAATTCTCTGTTAGATAAATTATTTGTCAATGAACTTGACCTTGAGATACAGCAAAATTTCAACCAGACAAAATTAGTTTGAGTGAACTGAATATTATTCCTGTGTAGAAAGGGAAGAGCATTTAATTCAAAGATCATCTGCCTTTGATATACTTGCTGATAGCTTAATTTATTTAATTCTTAATGGTACTATCATTTATTAATATTAGACTGCATTCTTTTAGTTCTATGATGGAAGAACTGGGTGAGGTAAATGATGCAATGAATATATTACATATTTTACCTCATTTGATTTTGACCTTAAAATAACAAAGCATAGATATAATTTTTGTCTCGATTTTAAAAATAAGGGAAGTGAAATTGAATTATTTTAGTTCAGACCAGAAATACTAAATCTGGTTTTGTATATAATGAAGTGTTGAATATTGGTTAAGGAGAAGTAAATAGAATACAGTGAGAATCCCAGATACCCAAAAACTACTCTTACTTTTGAATCAAGCACAGTTATCTTTATTAACCAAAGCATTTTAAGGTCATTAATACATCACTGTGAGTGTTGGATATCCTTGTCTACCACCCTTAGATCCACTCTGCACCTTTCCCTCTCCCTACTTTGTGCAATGAGATATTGATCTGTAAGAATTACATTGGTGGACTTCTTTGCCCTCTGGTTCTTCACTGGGTTCAGCCTTGGGGAGGAAGGAGAGTGAGATCTGGAAATGTATTTATCCAATTCCTGCATGCAGGCAAGATTGCAGTAGCCTGGCTGAGTCCCCTTGTGAGTAGGAAAAGCTTCAGGCCAGGCAGCCCTCTCTACACAGCTCTCCCTGACTGTGGATTCCAGTCGCTGCTTCTCTCCTTACCCTGGCTTGAAGCTTAGCAGGTTAATGACGTCTGGGTTTCAATGTATTACTCCTTGTAGATTCCCTCCACCTTGCCCAAACCTGTGTAAATAGTAATTTTCTTAAATTTTCCTCCAAATAGCCATTTTTAACTTATATCAACCAGGACTCTGAGTGATACACAGTAGAGGAAAAATGAAATGACTCTTCTAGGCTCTTCAATAGTCTATAAGCTCCTTAAGGACAGAAAATATGCATTTTTGTCTTTGAGGACTAGCCTTTGTCTAGAACACAAGAAATCAATATATTTTCTTGCTCTTCAAATGTTTTTGGTTTAAGTGGGATGCTTAAAAGTTCAAAGGATAGAGAGTAAACCTGTTAAAACAAGTTCATTAAGACCAATATATCATTAGAATCTTTATGTAAATAATATAAAATAAACATTTTATAACTGTACATATCAAGATTCCAAATAACATTTTTAAGCACCTTATGAACATTACACTTGAATCATAGCATAAATATCATCTGATCATTAAATCGATACATTGCAAGGTTAATGTCTTTTTTATACTAGTATCATGGAGCTTTTTAGAGTAGGTCTTTTGAACCTTTTAATGCCTCCACAGCTTCTAGGATAGGGTTGGCCAAAATAATTAGAATATTCATCTGAACTTTGTCTTACTTGTTTTGCTCTATTAATATTCTAGCTTGGAAATGGAAACATAATAAATTTCAGGTGTATTTTGAAAGGAAATGTACCTGAATTTGGTATGTAGTAGGCTAGGGTAAGTTTAAAGTACAAACTTTCACATCTATCAAACTACCATTATATTTATTAATAACAGTTTGGAAAAGCATCATAATATTTACATACTTTTAAAAGAAGTTCAAATACTTTCAATTCAGTACAGTAAATTATTTTTTCCACATTTCTATCTTTTTTGAAACACTGGTAAATTCAATTCACCAAGATCAACCTTCTTTTTCTTTTACTGACAGACACAGAAGAGGAATACTTCCTGAAACTCACAAATGAATGTGTGTTTTTTTGCTTTTTTTAACATTCTTTTGTTTTATTCAAACAGAAAGTCACAAAAATTATAATCATCCTCATCAGTTCACTCAGTACCATGAAATTAATTTTTTTATCTTGATCTTTTGTTAGCACTTTTATGAATTCATCAGTTTTCCATTAGAGTTCTGAAAATGCTTATTCATTCAGTTCAGCAGTAGAGTCAGTTACCAGAAACCTGTACTTGTCAAGAGTCTTTTCCATGAATTCCTTGAAGATGTAACCATTTTATAGGAACATTTTTACAAAAGCATCAGAGTACACCCAGAACTGTCTGTAAATGACAAAAGACTTAAAAATTACCACAGATAAAGATTTGATGAAAGTTCATAATAATGTAATTGACAAGGAAATTTAGTTACTTCTGAGATGTACAAAGTAACAACTAAAATTATGATTTATAACATTATACCAGAACATATAAGATTTTTAGAAATTTCATGTAATGTCTGAAACATTTATATTAATATATATCCATACAAATAACACAAAGAAAGTTTAGTTTATTTTAGTTTTGTTTTTTTATACAGCAGGTTCTTATTAGTCATCAATTTTATACACATCAGTGTATACATGTCAATCCCAATTGCCCAATTCAGCACACCACCATCCCCACCCCACCTCGGTTTTCCCCCCTTGGTGTCCATACGTTTTTTTCTCTACATCTGTGTCTCAACTTCTGCGCTGCAAACTGGTTCATCTGTACCATTTTTCTAGGTTCCACATACATGTGTTAATATACGATATTTGTTTTTCTCTTTCTGACGTACTTCACTCTGTATGACAGTCTCTAGATCCATCCACATCTCAACAAATGACTCAATTTCATTCCTTTCTATGGCTGAGTAATATTCCATTGTATATATGTACCACAACATCTTTATCCATTCATCTGTTAAAGGCTTTTAGGCTGCTTCCATGACCTGGCTATTGTAAATACTGCTGCAAAAAAACATTGGTGTGCATGTGTCTTTTTGAATATGGTTTTCTCTGGGTATATGCCAAGTAGTGGGATTGCTGGATCATATGGTGAGGCTATTTTTAGTTTTATAAGGAACCTCTATACTGTTCTCCAAGATGGTTGTATCAGTTTACATTCTCACAAACAGTGCAAGACAGTTCCCTTTTGTCTACATCCTTTCCAGCATTTGTTGTTGGTAGATTTTCTGAAGATGCCCATTCTAACTGGTGTGAGATAATACCTCATTGTAGTTTTGATTTGCATTTCACTAATAATTAGTGATGTTGAGCAGCTTATCTTGTGCTTCTTGGCCATCTGTATGTCTTCTTTGGAGAAATCTCTATTTAGGTCTTTGGCTCATTTTTGGATTGGGTTGTTTTTTTCTTTACTATTGAGCTGCATGAGCTGTTTATATATTTTGGAGATTAATCCTTTGTCTGTTGATTTGTTTGCAAATATTGTCTCCAATTCTGGGGGCTGTTTTTTTCGTCTTGTTTATGGTTTCTTTTGCTGTGCAAAAGCTTTGAAGTTTCATTAGGTCCCATTTGTTTATTTTTGTTTTTATTTCCATTACTTTAGGAGATAGATCAAAAAAGATCTTGCTGTGATTTATGTCAAGGAGTGTTCTTCCAATGTTTTCCTCTAAGATTTTTATAGTGTCCAGTCTTATATTTAGGTCACAAATCCATTTTGAGTTTATTTTTGTGTATGGTGTTAGGGAGTGTTCTAATTTCATCCTTTTACATGTAGCTGTCCAGTTTTCCCAGCACCACTTATTGAAGAGACTGTCTTTTATCTATTGCATATCTTTGCCTCATTTGTCATAGATTAGTTGACCATAGGTGTGTGGGTTTATCTCTGGGCTTTCTATCTTGTTCCACTGATCTATGTTTCTGTTTTTGTTCCAGTACAGTATTGTCTTGATTACTGTAGCTTTGTAGTATAGTCTGAAGTCAGGGAGTCTGATTCCTTCAGCTCCGTTTTTTTCCCTCAAGACTTCTTTGGCTAGTCGGGGTCTTCGGTGTCTCCATACAAATTGTAAGGTGATTTGTTCTAGTTCTGTAGAAAATGCCATTGGTAATTTGATACGGACTGCATTGAATCTGTAGATTGCTTTGGGTTGTATAGTCATTTCACAGTATTGATTCTTCCAATCCAAGAACATGGTATATCTCTCCATCTGTTGGTATCATCTTTAATTTCTTTCATCAGTGTCTTATAATTTTCTTCATACAGGTCTTTTGTCTCCCTAGGTAGGTTTATTCCTACATATTTATTCTTTTTGTTGCAATGGTAAATGAGAGTGTTTGCACAATTTCTCTTTCAGATTTTTCATCATTAGTGATAGGAATGCAAGAGATTTCTGTGCATTAATTTTGTATCTTGCAACTTTACCAAATTCATTTATTAGCTCTAGTAGTACTCTGGTGGCATTTTATGGGTTATCTTTGCATAGTATCATGTCATCTGTGAACAGTGACAGTTTTACTTCTTTTCCAATTTGGATTCATTTTATTTCTTTTTCTTCTCTGATTGCCATGACTAGGACTTCCAAATCTATGTTGAATAATAGTGGTGAGAATGGACATCCTTTTCTCATTCCTGATCTTAGAGGAAATGCTTTCAGCTTTTCACCATTGAGAATGATGTTTGCTGTGGGTTTGTTGTATATGATGTTTATTATGTTGAGGTAGGTTCCCTCTATGCCCACTTTCTGGAGAGTTTTTAACATAAATGGGTGTTGAATTTTGTCAAATCTTTTTCTGTATCTATTGAGATGATCATATGGTTTTTATTCTTCAGTATGTTAATATGGTGTATCACATTGATTGATTTGCATATATTGAAGAATCCTTGCATCCTGGGGATAAATCCCGCTTGATCATGGTATATGATCATTTTAATGTATTCTTGGATTTTGTTTGCTAGTATTTTGCTGAGGATTTTTGCATCTATATTTATCAGGGATATTGGTCTGTAATTTTATTTTTTGTATTATCTTTGTCTGGTTTTGGAATGAGGGTGATGGTGGCCTCATGGAATGAGTTTGGGAGTGTTCCTTCCTCTGAAATATTTTGGAAGAGTTTGAGAAGGATAGGTGTTAACTCTTCTCTAATATTTGGTAGAATTCACCTGTGAAGCCATCTGGTCCTGGACTTCTCTTTGTTGGATAATTTTTAATCACAGGTTCAATTTCATTATGTGTGATTGGTCTGTTCATATTTTCTGTTTCCTCCTGGTTCAGACTTGGAAGGTTATACTTTTCTAAGAATTTCTCCATTTCTTCCAAGTTGTCCATTTTATTGGCATAGAGTTGCTTGTAGTAGTCTCTTAGGATTCTTTGTATTTCTGCAGTGTCTGTTGTAGCTTCTTCTTTTCATTTCTGGTTTTATTGATTTGAGTCCTCACCCTCTTTTTCTTGATGAGTCTCTCTAATGGTATATCAATTTTGTTTATCTTCTCAAAGAACCAGCTTTTAGTTGTATTGATCTTTGCTATTGTTTTCTTTGTTTCTATTTCATTTATTTCTGCTCTGATCTTTATGATTTCTTTCCTTCTGCTAACTTTGCATTTTGTTTATTCTTCCTTCTCTAGTTCCCTTAGGTGTAAGGTTAGATTGTTTAATTGAGATTTTTCTTGTTTATTGAGGTAGGCTTGTATAGCTATAAATTTCCTTCTTAGAACTGCTTTTGCTGCACCCCATTGGTTTTGGATCGTCGTGTTTTCATTGTCATTTTTCTAAGATATTTTTTGATTTCCTCTTTGATTTCTTCAGTGATCTCTTGGTTATTTAGTAACGTATTGTTTAGCCTCCATGTTATTTTTTTTACATTTTTTTCCCTGTAATTCATTTCTAATCTCATAGCATTGTGTTCAGAAAAGATGCTTGATATGATTTCAATTTTCTTAAATTTACTGAGGCTTTATTTGTGACCCAAGATGTGATCTACCCTGGAGAATGTTCTATGCACACTTAAGAAGAAAGTGTCATCTGCTGTTTTTGGATGAAATGTCCTATAAATATCAAATACATCTATCTTCTATTGTGTCTTTTAAAGCTTCTGTTTCCTTATTTATTTTCATTTTTCATGATTTGTCCACTGCTGTAAGTGAGGTGTTAAAGCCCCCCATTATTACTGTGTTACTGTCAATTTCCTCTTTTATAGCTGTTAGCAGTTGCCTTATGTATTGAGGTGCTCCTATGTTGGGTGCATATATATTTATAGTTGTTATATCTTCTTCTTAGATTGATCTCTTGATCATAATGTAGTGTCCTTCCTGTTCTCTTGTAACATTCTTTATTTTAAAGTCTATTTTATTTGATATGAGTATAACTACTCCAGCTTTCTTTTGATTTACATTTTCATGGAATATCTTTTTCCATCCCCTCACTTTCAGTCTGTATGTGTCCCTAGGTCTGAAGTGGGTCTCTTGTAGACAGCATATATATAGGGGTCTTGTTTTTGTGTCCATTCAGCAAGCCTGTGTCTTTTAGTTGGAGCATTTAATTTTTAAGGTAATTTAAGCCATTCATTTTTAAGGTAATTATCGAGATATATATTCCTGTGACCATTTTCTTAATTGTTTTGGGTTTGTTTTTGTAGGTCCTTTTCTTCTCTTGTGTTTCCCACTTAGAGAAGTTCATTTAGCATTTGTTGTAGAGCTGGTTTAGTTCTGAATTCTCTTAGCTTTTGCTTGTCTGTAAAGCCTTTGATTTCTCCATTGAATCTGAATGAGATCCTTGCTGGGTATTGTAATCTTGGTTGTAGGTTTTTTCCTTTCATCACTTTAAGTATATCATGCCACTCCCTTGTGGCTTGTAGAGTTTCTGCTGAGATATCAGCTGCTAACCTTATGGGAGTTCCCTTGTATGTTATTCTTCTTTTGTTTCTTGCTTGTTATTTGTTGTTTTTGCCTTGCTGCTTTCAATAATTTTTCTTTGTCTTTAATTTTTGCCAATTTGATTAATATGTGTCTCAGCGTGTTTCTCCTTGGGTTTATCCTGTATGGGACTTGCTGTGCTTCCTGGACTTGGGTGGCTATTTCCTTTCCCATGTTTGGGAAATTTTTGACTATAATCTCTTCAAATATATTCTCTGTTCCTTTCTCTCTCTTCTCCTTCTCGGGCCCATATAATGTGAATATTGTTGCACTTAATGTTGCCCCAGAGGTCTGTTAGGCTGTCTTCACTTCTTTTCATTCTTTTTTCTTTATTCTGTTCAACAGCAGTGTATTCCACCATTCTGTCTTCCACATCACTTATCCATTATTCTGCCTCAGTTATTCTGCTATTGATTACTTCTAGTGTAGTTTTCATTTCAGTTATTTTATTTTTCATCTCTCTTTGTTTGTTCTTTATTTCTTCTAGGTCTTTGTTAAACATTTTTTGCATCATCTTGAACTTTGCCTCCATTCTTTTTCCGAGGTCCTGGATCATCTTCACTATCATTATTCTTATTTCTTTTTCTGGAAGGTTGCTTATCTCCACTTCATTTAGTTGTTTTTCTGTGGTTTTATCTTGTTCCTTCCTCTGGTACATAGCCTTCTGCCTTTTCATCTTGTCTATATTTCTGTGAATGTGGTTCTTATTCCGCAGGTTGCAGGATTGTGGTTCTTCTTGCTTCTACTGTCTGCCCTATGTTGGATCACAAATGAATGTTTTTACCTTTTTTGATTGGAATATTTATCATGAATTTGACATGAGTTCTTGAAACTTTGAATGGGAAATTGAGAATTTTTATGATATATCTCTATCACAAATTTATAACAACAATAAAGTATTATTTCCAAGTAAAGCTTAGAAAAATGTGAAAAATATAGTATCCTAACTTCAGTGACAAATAGTCATATCCTTGGAAGTTTATTTTGCTCTAAATTCAACTGTATAAGAAATAATTCAGGTAAAATAGGTTCATAGCTGTCCGAATCCAGCAATCTACAGGGCTACAATAATGTGGGGAAAATCTTATTACAGACACCTGACATGATGAATAAGATAGAACAAAAACTTTTTTAAATACATAGCTGAATTTAAAACATATGAGATAAAGCTACATGTCTCAGAGAGAAGAATTACCTAACTTTAGACAAATAGACATTTTATTGGAACCTGTGGCTGAATTGGATATGTATTTGGGAGTAAGGGCAAACTTTACCTATTCCTCTTACACAAGATACATGTTTTCATAGCAGACACCTAGAGGAGATATGGTTTTACATTTTTTCTTAATCTTGAGATAATTGTAAATTCACATGCACAAAATGTAATTTCACAAGAGGGATATTGCAATGATACAGTCAAGATACACCATATTTCCATTAATATAAAGATGTTTCATTTTGCCTTTAATACTCTTTTTCATCCTGCTTCTATCTCCTCTAAACCCTGATAGCCACAAAATTGTCATCCATTTCTATAATTTTGTCATTTCAAGAATCTTACATGAATGGAATCATTTAGTATGTAACCCTTTGAGACTGGCTTTTTACACTTAACATGATTCTTTGGAGTTTCAGACAGGATGTTGTATGTATCAATAGTTCACTCATTTATATTGTTGAATAGTATTCTATGGTGTGACACATCATAGTTTTTTTAATCATTACCCTGTTAAAGGACAGTTGAATTGTTTTCTGTTTTTAATTATTATGAATAAAATAGCTATAAATATTCATGCACAGATATTTTTGTAAGTCTGTCTTTAATTGGGATAAATGCCTAATAGTGCATTTGTTGGATTGTATAGTAGTAGTATATTAATTTCATAAAAAGCTCCCTATAATTAACAATAAGATATTTTGCACTTAAAATTTCTTTCAGAGCGTAGATCTTATGTTAAATGCTCTTACCACACACAAACACAAAAAGCAATACAAAAACAACCCCAAAACACCAAAGGTATAGAAGGAAACTTTTGGAAGTAATGAACATGTTTATTACCTTGATTGTGGTGATAGTAATAAGAATTTATACACATGATCAAACTCACCAAACTATTTACATTAATCACATGCTGTATTCGGTAAAACAGTAAATCCTCAATAAAACTGAAGAAAAATAAAGAAACTGCCAAACTGTTTTACTGGAATGGCTGCACTATACAACATACATTAGCAAAGCATTCGTAATCTAGTTTCTTTGTATCTTTGCCATCATTTTTTTTAATCCATCCTGATAGTTATGTAGTGATATCTCATTTTGGTTTTAATTTGCATTTCTCTAATTACTAATAAAGATGAAACTCTTTTGTGTGCTTTATTTTCATCTGTATGTCCTCTTCAATGAAATATCTTTTCATGTCTTGTTTCTAATTTTAAAGTTGTTTTTTTTTTTGCTTTTGTTCCTTTTTTACTAGTGAGTTTTGAAAGGTCTTAACATGTTCTTGACACTAGCCTTTTGTCAGATAGGTGTTTTGCAAATATCTGCTTCTTCCACTGTGTATCTTCTCTTTTCATCCTAAGAAGTCTTCTTCCATTTTTATTGTGATATAATTGACAAACAGCACTGTAAAAGATTGAAGTGTCCAGTATAATGATATGACTTACATACATCCTGAAATGAGTGCCACATTAAGTTTACTAAACGTTGATCATCTCATACAGATACAACTTTAAGATCAAGAATATATATTATGTGAACTCTTAGGATTTACTCTCCTAACAGCTTTCATATATAACATGCATCAGTGTTAATTTATTTAATCATGTTGCATGTTACATCTCTACTACTTGTTTATTTTATAACAGAAATTTTGTATCTTTTGACCACCATCATCACCATACAATGATATTATGTAATATTGAAAATATTCCACACAATGTACATTTTGCCTCTTTGATTCATTTATTTTATAACTAGAAATTGTACCTGTTAATTCCCCTCACCTATTTTACTCATCCCCCCACTCCCCTCCATTCTGGCAACTGACTGTTTGTTCCCTGTAACAATGATTCTGTTTTTGTTTTGTTATGTTTGTTAATATTTAAAATTTTGTTGTTTATTTAGATTCCATATATAAGTGAAATTTTACAGTATTTGTCTTTCTCTCTATCAGACTCATTTTACTTAACACAGTATCCCCTAGGTCCACCCATGTTGTCACTAAAGGCAAAATTCCATTTTTTTTTATGGCTGAGAAATATTCAATTGCATATATATAATTAACATAGGAGTGCATATATATATTTTCAAATTAGTGTTTTCATTTTCTTCAGATAAATACACAGAAGTGGAATTGCTGAATTGTATGATAGTTCTATTTTCGTTTCTTTGAAGAGCTCCCATAGTGTATACCACAGTGGCTGCACCAATTCACATTCCCAGAAACAGTGCATAAGTATTCCCTTCTTTCTATATCATCATCAACACTTGTTATTTATTGTCTTTTTGAGAATATCCATTCTGACAGGTGTGAGGTAATATTTCATTGTGTTTTGATTTGTATGTCCTTTATGATCAGTGATGTTGAACACCTTTTCATGTGTCTGTTGACCATCCATATATCTTTTTGGAAAAATGTCTATTCAAGTCCCCTGCCCATTTTTCAATGGGGTTTTGTTGTTATCTATTTTTTTTTTTGATGTTGAGTTGTAGGAATTATTTGTATATTTTGGATCTTAACTCCTTATCAGATATACCTTCTGTAAATATATTATCTCATACAAAGTAGATGACCATTTCATTTTGTTGATAATTTGCTGTGTAAAAGCTTTTTAGTTTGATGTAATTACATTTGTTTAATTTTGCTTTTTATTCCTTTCCTGATGACACATACCCAAATAAAATACTGCTAAGATCAAAGTTAAAGAGCATAGTGCCTATGTTTTCTTCTGCAAGTTTTTTGATTTCAGATCTTCTGTTTAAGCCTTTAATCCATATCAAGTTTATTTTTGAACATGCTGTGAGAAAGCAGTCTAGTTTAATTCTTCTTCATGTAGCTGTCCAGTTTTCCCAATATCATTTATTGAAGAGGCTGTCTTTTCCCCATTGTATATTCTTGCCTCCTTTTTTGTAAATTAATTGACCATATAGGTGTGTGTTCATTTCTGGGCTCTCTGTTCTGTTCCATTGACTATGTATCTGTTTTTGTTCTGGTACCATACTGTTTTGATTGCAGTGGCTTTATGGTACAGTTTGAAATCAGGGACAGTGGTACCTCCAACTTTGTTCTCCTTTCTCAAGATTGTTTTGGCAATTCAGTATCTTGTAATTCCACACAAAGTTTAGGTATATTTGTTCTAGTTCTTTGAAAAATGCCATCGGCATTTTGATAGGAATTACATTGAACCTGTAGATTGCCTTGAATAGCATCATTATTAATTAATTTAAAATATTAATTCTTCCCTTCATGAGCATGATATATCTTTCCGTTTTTATTTATTGTTTCCAATTTCATTCATCAGAGACTTATAGATTTCTGTGTACAGGTCTTTCACCTCCTTAGTTAGATTTATTCCTAGGTTTTGGGGGGATTTTTTTGGATGCAGTTGGAAAGGAGACTGTTTTCTTGATTTCCTTTTCTGATAGTTTGTTTTTAGAGTATGGAAACAAAACAGATTTGCATATGTCAATTTTGTATCCTGCAACTTTACTGAATTCATTATGAGTTTTAAGAAATTTTTTGGTGGTGTCTTCAGGATTTTCTATATATAACATAATGTTATATGCAAACAGTGACATTTAAATTTCTTCCTTAACAGTTTGGATTTATTTTATTTATTTTTCTTGCCTGATTGTTGTGGCCAGAACTTCTAATAATATGTTGATTAAAACTGGCAAGAGTGGGCATACTTGTTTTGTTTCTGATCTTAGAGAAAACGGTTTCAGCTGTTCACCATTGAATATGATGTTGGCTCTAAGTTTGTCATATATGGTCTTTATTATGTTATGTTGCTTCTATATCCACTTTGTGGAGAGTTTTTATCATAAATGAATGTTGATTTGTTTCATAACATATCTACTGAGATAATCATTTGATTTTTATTCTTCAGTTTATTAATGTGTTGTATCATATTGATTGATTTGTGGATAGTAAAAATTTCTTGCATCCCTGGGATAAACCCTACTTGATCATGATGCATAATCCTTTTAATGTATTGTTGAATTTGGTTTTCTATTATTTTGTTGAGGATTTCAGCATCTATGTTTACGAGTGATATTGGCCAGTAATATTCCTTTTTTATGGTGTCATTGTCTTGTTTTGATATCAGGTTGATATTGGCCTTATAGAATGAGTTGGGAAGCAACATATGTACATGCTGAACAGCCAAATGTAAAATGGAAAAGGACAAGTGTTCCTCCATTTTATGACATCCAATAACAATCCCACTTCCATTTCTATATTTCTATATGTATACTTCTAACATAAGGGAGTGGGGAAAGTATTATTTCTAGCCAATGTAAATATATCCAACCAAATATTGTAGTTTTTATTATGTTATAAGGGAAGAGAAGGGAGTAAATATTATGAAGAGCTAGCATAATTTCTGCTATAATATTTTTGGAGAATTAAATTCTGAGGGGATTATTTTATTTCTCCAATAGTCAATTCAATAGCATTACCTTTTCCAATATGTAAAATTTCAATATTGCTGAATCATAAAATTTAATTTAAAAATACATGCAATAATACTAATTACTAACTACATTAACCTGTAATATGCATTGTGTTATCTTTTACCTATAACAAAAATGATTTAAACTACAGTTTCCAAGAAATGACAGGTGTTCTTCTATGCTTAAAGATTAAAGAAAATATGAATCCCAGAAGCATACTATTGGTCCTATTGATTTTGCTTATGCACTTGTTTTTTCAAAAACCCCATCCACCAAAAAACAGTCATGCATCTAATACAAAGGTATTTTTTATTAGTTTTGAATTACTTTTCCTGTAGAAATATTGGCACTGTTGTGTGAAATTCCTATGGTTATGTATGTTTATGAAACAGATGACTTTAAGAATACAAATAAAAATAAATTAATTTTATATGTTTTTACAATCCATCAATAGGTCAAATATGCTATAACTAAAGGGAGAATTAATTTTGGAATCAGACAAACCTAAGTTTGACATAAAGTTCTACATGTACTATCTGTGTAAACATGACCACTTTAAGCCTTATGCTCTTCATTTCAAAAGTGAGGGCAATAGAACTTACCTCATATGTTGTTGTAATAGTTAAATAAGATAATTTATGTAAGACATCTAGTAAAATACTTGGGATGTCATCCTTCCCTTAATTCTAATCATTTAATTAGGAAAACAAATCAGAGTAAGGAACATTTACTTTGATGTTATTGTTTAGTCAAGTATCAGGTATAAGCAATATCTTTGTTGACTTCTTTTTGAAGAAATGATTAAGAAAACAGCTTTATGGTAAAACATCCTTTCATTCACAGGTATTGCTGACATCTAATACCTAACTCACACACAAAAGAGAAAAAAAACACATGATTAATTTAAATATATGTGTCAACATCAAAGTGTATATTTAAAATATATTCATTTAAATTAAGAACCCCTATCAATCTAACCTCCTGAAAGTTGGAAGAAAAGTGTTAAAATTGCAGTGATTCTTGCCACTGGTTTCACCTCAGACACCAGTATCTATATCCTTAAAAAGAAATAATAGAGAGTTTCTGCTGGCTAAGATGGATTACTAACGACTGGATATTCCCTCCTGTCTCAAACAACCAAAACACAAAATATATAAAACAATGGTTTTCAAGACATTGGAACTAAGTCAATGAAAGTGGGTGATTTCTGAAATATGAAAAACAAATGAGAAGATGAGTATGATTGCCACAGTTTGCTGCCTTGAGAGGGTTTCCAGGGCATGACAAAGGAAGATCAAAGATCATGGCAGACTCCCTGAGTTGAAGAGACAGGGTAGAAAGTCTGAGGAGACTAAATTGTCTAGAGTTTAGAGGATGTATTATGGTTTAGTAGAGAACCAAGCAGAGAAAGAACTTGAAGTCTACAAAGCTGTCCTCCTCCCTCCAGTTATTTAGCTGATTAATTATCATGTAGGGAAATTACAGGAGGTTGGGGAAACCCTAACTGAAGAGGTGCTTAGTGCTCACAGACGGTTGGAAAAAAATGTCTATTCCCTTCAAATAGTCTAGAAAATCTCATGATTCACAAGAACATTACTGAGAACATTCAGAAAGAAAATAATGAGCTCTAGGATGAGCTCTGCTCTGTCCTGCCTTCACCATACCAATTCATCCCTCAAATAACAAATCTTAAAAGGAAGATATAAAAAGATAACTGTTTCCAATTAAGGTAAAATCATTCCACAACAAACTCAAGAATATAAAGATTCTTAAAAAATACAGCACCAATAGTGGTAAAATTCACAAAGTCTGCAAAACAATTTTAAAAAATGACAAGGCAGGCAAAGGTAAGGGAAAATAATACCTGTAATGAGTAACAAACTTAGTCAATCTACTGATAAATCAAATCTAGAATTGACACAAAATTTAGACTTAATAGAAAAGAGCATTAAAGTAATTATTATAACTGTACACAGTATGTTCAAAATTTTAACAGAGGCGTGGAAAATAGTAAAATATTCCAAATCAATTTTTTCAAATGAAAATAGTGAGTGTGATACAGCATACACTGGATGGAATTAACAGTAGATTAGACATTTTAAAGATTAATAACCTTGAACACACTTCTAAATAACCCACAGGTCAAAAAATAAATCAGAAGAGATATTAGAAAGTATTTTAAATTGAAGGAAGATGAAGCATCCAAATTTATGAAATGCAATGAAAGAAATAGTAAGAGGAAAATCAAAAACTTTAAATGTATCTCTTATAGAAAAGAAGAAAGGTATTAAATCAACATCTAAACAGCCCCTTAAGGACTTTGAAGACAAGAGCAAAGTAAAACCAAAGCAAACAGACAGAAGGAAATAATAAGCATCAAAATAAATAAATAAAAAACAGAAAAATTATATAAAAACTATGAGGACACAATGAAACTAAAGTTTTATCCTTAGAAATAATCAACAAAATCAGTAATCATTCAGCTAGAATAATCAACAAAAAAGATGACACATGTTTAAAAAATGAGGAATGAGAGAATATCTCTACCTAATTTATAGTAATTAAAATTATCATAAGAAAATATTATGGACAGATTTATGCTAAATAGACAACTTAAACAAAGTAGAAAAATTCCTAGAAAGAAACCATTAAAACTAAAAAATGAACAGAAAATTTGAATAGACATAAAAAATAATGGAATTGAATTAGTAATTTAAAATATTCCTACAAATAAGAGCTTGAGCCCAAGTGGCTTCACTGTTAATTCAATGAAGAAATGATACAGATTATACACAAATTCTTTCAGAAAATATAGACACAGTAAACACTCTTTACCTTAATCAGTTTGGGCTGCTGTAACAGAATACTATAGACTGGATGGCTTAAAAGATCAACATTTATTTCTCACAGTTCTGGGGGAAAAGAAATCCAAAATTAAGCCACAGGCAGATTTGTTATCTGATGAAAAGACCACTTTCTGACTCATAGATGGCTATCTTCTCACTGTGTCCTCACATGGTAGAAGGGCCAAGAGAGCTCTCTGGGGCCCTTTATAAGGACACTAATCCCATTCATTAGGGTTTCACCCTCCTGAGATAATCACCTCCCAAAGGCCTCTTCTAAATACCATCACATTGGGGGTTAGGATTTCTACATGGGAAGATACACACATTCAGCCCATAACACCATCTTATTCTGTGAGTCTAGTGTTACTCACATACCAAAACAAGGAAAAAAGCAACAACAACAAAAAAAAAACAATCATCTCAAGGGAAAATGAAAACTACCTCTCATGAATATAAAAACAAAAATTCTTAACAAAATATTGACACACTGAATATAGGAACTTATAAAAACTATTATATGCTTCTCACAGAATAATTTCCAATAGTGTGTGTATATATCCCCCCAGCCAGGGCCTGGGCTTATCCACCTGCACTCTCTTGAGGCTGAGTTTGACTTTGTGACTCAGTTTCAAAGAAGAAAGTAGGGAAAGGGAAAAACAGTAACTTTACAGCAGAGAAACCTAGTAAACACTACATTAACCAAGTGATGAAAGTTAAGCTTTTTTCAATGTCATATATGTGTGTGTGTGTGTGTGTGTGTGTGTATATATATATGTTTATGTATACCATGTACCCTCTGATATTATGTAACAAGAATAGCCATTGGTATTGTATAAGGAAACAGTTAACAGTGAGCTTGTACAGTATTTCATCTGGCTAATTGCTTTGCTTTATTAGTGATTACAAGAGAACTTTGGCTACTTTAACAACCCTGAAAATTTCAATAGCCTAACACAAAGATATTAATTTATATTCAAAGAAAGTCTACTGTAATTACAAAATTTTTCCATAGCAACTATTCTTTATGCAGAAACTCGGGCCCCACTGATCTTGTGGTACTATCATCCATCAAGAATCTTTTCTGATTTTTGCAGAAGTGAAGGGAATAATAAGAATAGTTTACTAGCAATTAAATGTTTTATAAAAACAACCCATTGGCCACATACATTTACAATGGGAAGAGTAAATGTTTTCTTCCTGTGTGCCCATAAAGAGAGGACACCCGTATCTACTAAAAATGTCCTTAAAATTCTGTAAACAAACGACCAGATAAAATTTGTCTGGTATTTAGTTGTCTCATAGAAACCTTTCCTGGCCAATTTTCTTTTGCCTCTCCATAGCATTGTTTTAGCACCATCTTTTGCTTGAGTTCTAACTGTTTAAATAAATGTTATTCTGGTTCTTAGGTGGAGGTATTTGGCCCTCTCGGAATCCCTCTAGGATTCTGTATCAAATCCAGTTTATTATTAATCTGGCCTTGACTTCACACTCCACTGTTTAGATTTGAATGTCCATCTTGTCCTTACACCCATTTTGAGAGGATGACTGCATTAATTGTTCTCAGTATCTCAGGTAACGCTGTATTCATCCTCTTTAGTATTGGCCTTCCACATTTTCTCTGGGATTGGCCATATGTGTTGGCAAATGGGACAATAACATAATTGACACAAGTAGAAGCTTTAATAAGCACTTGTGAGTATCTGCTTCCACTCTTGGATCTCTGCCATTAACACAAAAATTAACTGAGATTGTTTGCTGAAGGGGTCTAAGAAAACCCCTCATGGAAAAATGTCAAATTGTCCTAGGTGAGGCCATTCCAGACCAGCTAGCCCTCAGCCTGTCTGCCAGCTGACTACAGGTACATGAGAGAGCCTGTTTGAAATCAGCTGAGACAGGCTCAGATGTGTAGAACTGCTCAATCAACACATAAATATGGGAGCAACAATAAATTGTTGTTTTAAACTGCTAGGTTTCAGGACTGGTTTATTAAATACTGATAGCTACCTAATATACACAGTCACCTCTTATATATCAGCACTAATAATAAAACTTCTCACTATGTTTCTTCTTTATACAGAGAGTTCCTCTTTGATTGTTGTCTTTTCTTGTTAGCCCTCCTTAGGAACTGTACTCTTCTTTTCACTTCAAATTAAATGTCTAGAAACTGCCACTTCCTTATAGAGTCCTGATGCCTGTCTACCTAATCACAATTTTTTCTATGTTTAGATTCTTTTTCTTTATCTATCAGTGATTTTTAGGACACATACTCACTCCCATATTATGAACACTATGATCTCTTCCCACTACCCTCTTTAGACATATTTATAAGGATGGAACTCCACTTAGTAATTTTAGCAGAGTTTCATCCTTGCCTTTTAGTTTCCTCATACACCCAATAGAGATTGAAGTGCACATCTCATTCTCTCAAAATACCTTCTTTTTGTAAATATTTGGATTATATTAGGTATAGTGATATAATTAGTAGGCAATAAACTTAATAGAATGTAGCTCTTTTGAAGAAGTACTAACTTGTGTCTCAGTCTTAACACAGTGTTAATAAGAGACTCCACTTCAAAAATGAAAAATATTAAAACAATATACACTCTTACAAAAGTCTTTGAATAAAATGCCAAAGTATGATGTCGTTTAATAACATGGAAGATAATTTATTAAAAATGTTCTCTAGTACATTGCCTTAGTTAGAAATAGGTATATGAGAAAGATAAATCAAGATTAAACAGAAGCAAAACATAAATAAGAGAAACAAAAAAGCCAAGATTTACAGTAAAGTCTACTCATAATTTGATAAAATGATTATGAATATGTCCTAAGTGATTTGTGCCTTTCATTTTATTGAAACATCTTACCATATTGAATGTGATCCTAGTATTGAAAAATTGGCATTATTCACACAATTATACATTCTAGCTATTTTTATGGGTACACAAGTTGAAAAATTATGTCCCCTTTCAATATTGGAGGGGGAACTTCAGGGTATTTGGATTTAAGAGGTGATTTTCATCCTCCAATATATTTCTTAACAAGAAATATATAAAAGGTATTTAGACTCTACATAATATTGCATTATAGACTGACTTCTGAAGTGAACATCAAATGAGAGGCAATAAAATGTGTGTGTGTGTGTGTGTGTGTGTGTGTCATCTGCCTTGAAGAGAATTTTCTTCCCAATTCTCCCCAAATATTCCAAATGTCTAAAATATCTTCCTCCTTATCATCTGTATTGTATCTTCCTTCAGGTATTTTTCTGCCCTTTTTTAATGTGACTATGTGTAGCTATTTTTAGACCATTGCAATGTTTTTCTGCCCATTAATGATATTTTGCTGAATAAAGATCCAAAACTTTGTCTGCAGAGCCAGGATTCTATATAGCTGACAGCATCAGGAGAGAGGACATAAATACTAATCTGATAATATAATTTTTAACTTTCAGAAATCCATATTCCTTGAAAGTTGTTTACTTTTCAATTCTGTTGGCAAGGTTCATTTTTATCTTTTTCAACTTAACGAACCTCATTCCTCATTTATTTAATATGGCCTTGTTTTTGCCAAAAGTTATAAGATAACTTTTCAAAATATTGACTATTTTCTTATACCCCTGTAGTTTCTCAAATTAAGTACCTGGTTTAAAATGCATGCAGTCAGTTTTGTTATTCAATATTGAATATAAATCACACATGACTCATTTTTCATGTTACCACACTCTCTGATGATTGAATCCACCATGTTCCCTTTTGTTTGATTTTACATAAAGTCAAAAAGCCTCTAAAACTAAAATCTACCTGAATGATTACTGTCACAAATAGAATGCATTCTGAGAACAAAATACAATGATTTCACACTTATTTAGTTTTCTTTTAAGAGTAACGATTTGTAAAACCAGGTTAATCTCCTCAGTAATTCCAGATAATGGGTGAACTGAGCTATTCATGAGGAAAATAATACTATAATTTTGATGGCCTAAATGATAACCAACATCACAGAGTGGATGAAGACATGGTTATCAGAGCACTAGGATCACAGGATTCTCAGAGCTCACTGAATCAGGAGAGACATAGGTATGCTAGGTAAGCCTGAGCACTTAATGTTATTGTCAAGGTAACACCTCTCATCTTTTAGTAGAATGAATATGAATACATGTATATATAATGTAGTTGCATATATAGGTTCCCAGCAACAGAAGTAAGGAAGTATAAGACAACTATTAGTAAAATCTGGATCATGTAAGTGTAGCTTCTAGAATTCTCTCTTGGTCCAACAAGATGTGCTTTGTCTCCAGATAATAGGTCATTCAGATAAGTGCATAAATTTATCAGCCAAACTCAAGTTATTGAGGGGTCTTTTATACTGCAAAACCAGGCAGGGTGACTAGATATAATAAAACAAATATTAACATCAATCTACACACTTTGAATAGACAATGTTAACAAGCTGGTACAAAAAAGCATCCTAGGGTGTTTCAGTATTTAAATAGAACATTATGAATCACCAGTTCATATTTTTCATTCCTGTTATGTGCAAAGTTTAGTATCATGGCAACAATCATCACTGGAAGCTAGCACAGAATCCTCATAGACCAATAGTGAGGTAACCCTTACCTTATACACAAACTGTCTTTTATAAACGGGATCTTCATCCCTATTCTATCACTGGTGATATTGAGTTCTTGTAAGCAGTTCAGTTAGTAGCTTTTACCTTTCCATTACACTCTTTAAAAAGTCAAGTTTTACAGCTCACACAAGGAAGAAAAAACATAGTGTTTTATGTTTCACACAGGAATTCTATTTTATAGCCCCATTCTGCATCTAATACTAAGAAAGTATTTGATTTTAATTGGCTCCTAGAAGAGAAGCAATTGGCAATACTGATGCTTAGGTTGGGCTCCAAATGGCATTCTCTGTGTAAGGTTAATATGGTTTGAATTGACTGAATGCTTTCTGTTATAGGAATTCATTCGACAAAGAGTTACAAATGTTAGGTACTAAGGATGTGAACACAATAAAGAAACAAGTAGAAAGTTTACACATATATCTAAACATATACACAGATACAGAGGGAGACAGAGAGGAAAACTGGAAGGTCTGCCAAGGCTATATTACAAGTCTCTTGAGCCACGTTGAAGAACATTGAATTTATTCTGGGAAAATATTCAAAAATTTTAAAGTCTAAAATGAGATGAATAGAGTATGTATAAGAAAAATAACTCCAGAAGCAAAGCAGAAAGTGGATTGGGGGACTTCCCTGGTGGTGCAGTGGTTAAGAATCTGCTGGCCAATGCAGGGGACATGGGTTTGAGCCCTGGTCTGGGAAGAGCCCACATGCCACAGAGAAACTAAGCCCCTGAGCCACAGCTACTGAGCCTGAGCTCTAGAGCCCATGAGCCACAACTACTGAGCCTGCCTGCCACAACTACTGAAGCCTGCACACCTAGAGCCCGTGCTCCACAACAAGAGAAGCCTCCACATGCTGCAACTAGAGAAAGCCCACATGCAGCAACAAAAGACCCAACACAGCCAAAAATAAATAAATTAAATACATAATATTTTTTTAAAAAGGAAAGTGAATTAGAGTAGTAAGAAAAAGAACACAGTAGAGGAACCTACAAAAATATGGCTCTTTGTCATCAATTTTGACCAGGTGCTGCTTGCACAATGATCAATAATAAAAGATAGTTATGAATATGAGGAAGTTGGTTTTTTTTTTTTTTTTTTTTTTTTTTTTTTTGCGGTATGCGGGCCTCTCACTGTTGTGGCCTCTCCCATTGCGGAGCACAGTCTCCGGATGCGCAGGCTCAGCAGCCATGGCTCACGGGCCCAGCCGCTCTGCAACATATGGGATCTTCCCAGACCGGGGCACGAACCCGTGTCCCTTGCATCGGCAGGCCAACTCTCAACCACTGTGCCACCAGGGAAGCCCAAGGAAATATTTTTATTTTGAAAAATAAAGTGGTTTAACATCTCAGATAATTTCTCTAAATGAAGTATAAATAGAAATACATAAATTGAATTATAAATAGACCTAGGATCATATATGTGGGAATTTAGATATCATTGAACCAAATTGGTTCTGAAAATACAACAGATTTTATATTTTGTATTCCCGTGTAAGAAAACAAACCGAAAACTGATAAATATAAATGTAATGTGCTGTATATTTTAAAAATTGAGCAAGAAGAAGTCATTCTTCTCAGAGAAGAATAATTTGGAATCAGAGCAGCTTTATTTATATTTGAAAGCTCTGCTACTTACTTGGTGTGTGATCATGGGTAGCTACTTTACCTCTATAAATCTCACTTTCTGCATATATAAAATAGGATAATAATCTTACTTAAGAAGATTAATGAGATAATCCATGTAAAGCTATCACCACTGGATCTGGCACATAGAAATTTTTTAACAAACACCATGGTTACATCAGTTATGATTTTTAGTAGTAAGTTTCTTAGTTCTTGATTAGCAGTGGCTTAAGTAATAAGGTTTATTTGATTTATTTAATTGTAAATAATAAATTCAGAAGTAATCTTTGTCAGAGATGGTTAATTCTGTGGAATAGCAAAATTATCACATACCTTAACACTTTCCCTTTTTCTGTCCTGACACCTTCAGAGTGTTTTCCGTTTCTCTCATGATAATCTTAAATTGCCTGTAATAATTCTTAACTAGAATTTTTATCCCCTCCTCTTGTGATTACATACCTAAACAGAAAAGGAAGTGTTCCTGTTTTTGTCTTCTTCAGAGTAGGGAAAAACCACTTTCAGTAATTTATCTGGTAGACTTCCCCTAACAAATTGTTACCCAGAGTAGAATCACAGACCTATGCCTAGACAACCAATGGCAAAAGGAACAGAATTACCATGATAGGTATATTACAACCATCTTACACTTGCCAGCATTCACCCCTTAGGACTAGGGATAGACTCACCTTCTATGAGGGTATTGACTCCTGAGAACTGAGCAAAATTGAGATTCATTAGGTACAGAAGAAATGATAATGACTCTTGTGTAGTTAGACAATGGTGTTTTAGATGATAATTATAATAATGTAGATGCTGATGCTCATGTCAGTATTTAATCTCCAACTGTGTCACAAAAAAGTCTTAGGATGTACATAGAAATATGGCAGTATCACCTGATATCCCTTCAGATCTTTATGGCATGCATTTTTTTATTGTTCTTAACTTATAAAGATATATGCATATCTTAATCTCTTCCATCTAATAAAGTAATAGGACTAATATAGGAAATGTATGTGTATATATATATATATACATACACATATATATTCACATACTAAATATAGATATTATAAACATTAAATTGCATTTCTTTAGTGTCACAATGTCCTGAAGTACCTTTATTTTCTAATCCTACACTACTACTCTACACTTCCCTAAGTGTAACATTCGTAAAGGTATATGATAATTGTTTTAAACATACCAACGGTGGAGTGCTCTAAGGTCTTAACTAATTAATAATGATTAGAATAGTTAAGCATGAGTAATTACAATTTTAATAGTAATATAAATAGAATCCTATGAATTGGTATTATAACTACCTTCAAATAATAAGATAAAATTATTTTTAAGCTAATAAATTTTAAAAAGCTTCCTATTTTATTTTATTTTTTTTAACTTTTAATTTTATATTGGAATATAGCTGATTAACAGTGCTGTGTTAGATTCAGGTGTACAGCAAAGTGATTCAGTTATACATATACATGTATCTTTTTTTTCAAATTATTTTCCCATTTAGGTTGTTACATAATATTGAGAAGAGTTCCCTGTGTTATACAGTAGGTCCTGGTTTGTGACCCATTTTAAATATAGTAGTGTGAGCATGTCAATCCCAAACTCCCTAACTATCCCTCCCCACACACCTTGCCCCTGGTAAACATAAGTTAATTCTCTAAGTCTGTGAGTCTGTTTCTGTTTTGTAAAGTTTCATTTTTATCATTTTTTTTTAGATTCTGTATATTAGCAATATCATATGATAATTCTCTTTCTCTGTCGGACTTACTTCACTCAGTATGACAATTTCTAGGTCCATCCATGTTGCTACAAGTGGCATTATTTCATTCTTTTAAATGTCTGAGTAGTATTCCATTGTATATATGTATCACATCTTCTTTACCCATTCTTATGTAAATAGACATTTAGGTTGCTTCCATGTCTTGGCTCTTGTAAACAGTCCTGCAATGAGTACTGGGGTGCATGTATCCTTTCTGATCATGTTTTTCTCTGTATACCTGCCCAAGAGTGGGATTGTGGGATTATATGGTAGCTCTATTCTTAGTTTTTTATGGAAGCTCCATACTGTTCTCCATAGTGTCTATACCAATTTACTTTCCCACCAACAGTGTAGGAGGGTTCCGTTCTCTCCACACCCTCTCCAGCATTTATTGTTTGTGGATTTTTGGATGATAGTCATTCTGATTGGTGTGAGGTGATATCTCATTGTAGTTTTCACTTGCATTTTTCTAATAATTAGTGATGTTTAATATATTTTCATGTGCCCCTTGGCCATCCTTATGTCTTCTTTGGAGAAATGTTGATTTAGGCTTCTGTCCATTATCTGATTGGATTGTTTGTTTTGATGATATTAAGCTGAATGAGTTGTTTGTAAATTTTGGAGAATAACCCTTTGTCAGTCACATCATTTGAAAATATTTTATCCTATTTTGTAGGTTGTCTTTTCGTTTTGTTTATGGTTTCATTTGCTGTGCAAAAGCTTTTGAGTTTAACTAGGTTCCATTTGTTTGTTTTTGTTTTATTTCCAGTACTCCGGGAGATGGATCAAAAAATATATTGCTGCAATTTATGTCAAAGAATGTTCTGTCTATGTGTTCCTCTAGGTGTTTTATAGTGTCTGGTCTCACATTTAGGTCTTTAATCAATTTTGAGTTTATTTTTGTGTATGGTGTAAAAGAATGTTCCAATTTCATTGTTATACATGTCACTGTTCAGTTTTCCCAGCACCACTTATTGAAGAGACTGTCTTTCCTGCATTTTATAGTCTTGCCTCCTTTGTCATAGATTAATTGACCATAAGTGTGTGGGTTTATTTCTGGGCTTTCTATCTATTTCATTGATCTATATTTCTATTTTTGTACAAGTACCATACTGTTTTGATGACAATAGCTTTGTAGTAGAGTCTGAAGACAGGGACCCAGCTTCCTCCAGCTCCACTTTTCTTTCTCAAGATTGCTTTGGCTATTCAGGGTCTTTTGTGTCTCCAACTTTTAAGGTTTTTTGTTCTAGTTCTGTGAAAAATGCTATTGGTAATTTGATACATATTTCATTGAATCTGTAGATTGCCTTGGGTAGTGTAGTCATTTTGACAATATTCATTCTTCCAATCCAAGAATATGGTATATCTTTCCATCTGAAAGCATTTCCTCTAAGATCAGGAACAAGACAAGAATGTCTATTCTCACCACTTTTATTCAACATAGTTTTGGAAGTCCTAGCTATGGCAATCAGAGAAGAAAAATAAATAAAATGAATCCAAATTGGAAAATAAGAAGTTAAACTGTCACCATTTGCTGATGACATGATACTATATGTAGAAAATCCTAAAGATGCTACCAGAAAACTACTAGAGCTCATCAATGAATTTGGTAAAGTTGAAGGTTACAAATTTAATACACAGAAATCTATTGCATTTCTATACACTAACAATGAAAGATCAGAAAGAGAAATTCAAGAAACAATCCCATTTACCATCACATCCAAAAGAATAAAATACCTAGGAATAAGCCTACCTAAGGAGACAAAAGACCTGTACTCCAAAAACTATAAGACATTGTTGAAAGAAATCAAAGATGACACAAATAGATGGAAAAATCTTCCTATTCTAATCTCAGGCGTGCTGTAATTTTCTCTTTGTAACACATCACATTTTTGTAACACTTTTTGCAATACTAATCACACAGTAATTAAATATCATCTGTCAGTCCAACTCCATGAGGGCAAAGGCCAATTTTATTGTATTTACTGTTCTGGATGCAATAAAAAGAATGCATCCTGACATGGTAGATAAATAATACATGGATTATAGGAGTAAATTTTTGAGAAGAAAAGAGAATTTCTGGTTAATTAAAAATAATCACAACATAACTGCTTACTTAAGAATATTTCTCTACAGAAATAACATTATCTTCAGCTTTCTTAGAAATAAGATACCAGTCAAAAAGTTACTTTGAATAAAGGTTAAATGATTACAGGCACATCTTCAAAGATTTTAGTCATATCTAGAAGCCATTTGAGTACAGAGAATTATTCAGCAATATATGAAGATATGAACTGATTGTAAATGGATATATGTAAGTTTTACACTATCTTAGGATTCAGTTAAATCTTAACAATATGTAGTAAAAATCTATATGCAGTGTACCCATTCCACAAGAGAATAGCTCCTAATGATCACTTTAAACATTTAGTGCTATTAGGTCTACCATGCAAGGCATTCCACCCTCTACCCACTGGCCATATTAATCAGTCTGGGAGTTGATAAATGTCTCAAGTTAGTCCAGAGACCATTTTTGTGATTTCAAAAATCAGAACTAAATTAAGAAAGATGTCCTTCTCTGATGGTGGACCTGTGAAGGAACCTAGTCTGTGAGAATGATGCTGGCATCCAGAGAGAAACATGCAAGAGAGATGGAGAGTGAGGAGGATGGGGATGCCCAATTCTCTTGGTTCAGGTTCATGCAACCTCAGTCTTCTTGTTGGAGAAGGTATTCCAGCAACCTTCCAATCATTTATTCTTCCTAGAACTAAGCCAATTCACATTATGTTTGTCATTTGAAGCAAGGGCCCACAGACCGTATAAATTCTTTTAAAAAACCTATTCTCATTTCTCTAGATTTCTATTGTTACATGTTGCCTAGTATATACCCCTTGCACTCAGCTCCAGCCCCACTGAAATTTGCTATTTTCTGAACCTGCTAGACATGCCCCTGTCTCAGGACTTCACTTCCTGGTTTTTCTGCCTGGAAATCTCTTTTCCTGGACAATTGCATAGCTCCTTTCCTTGTCTTCATCAGGTCTTTTCTCAAATGTCACCTTCTCAGCAAGGCCTTCCTTGACCATGACAGAGAAAATTGTAAAACATGCACTAAACCCACAAAGAAAAGAAACAAAAAAGCAGCATCTCTCTCTTTCACTATGTATTAACCATTGTTTATTAGACTTCTCTTTCACTAAAATATAAGATATAGGAGGTCAGGCATTTTTATGTTTGTTCTTCAGTGTAAATAGCACCTACATCAGTGTCTGGCACATAACCAGCACCCTAGTGAATAAAAAAAAAATGAATAAATAAAAAATAAATAAACTTATCCCTAGTAGAAAATAAAAAAATAAAATTGGCCTGTGGTTGTCAGTCTTTTCCATGTTAACTATTGATATTGAGTTCTCCCAAAGAAGTAGGTTTATCTTTATTTATTACTGCACATCTAGAAAAATTAAAATCATCAGCTGGGGAGGGAGAGAACTTCCCTAAATAATTGAAAAATTATTGCAGGGGGTCCGTTATTAAGTTACCACTTAAAAGTATATTATACACATACAGTAACAATTTGGGGAATATAATAGAATAAAATATTCAATTCAAAATATGTTCAAAAGCATAATGATCTAGCAATAAAACTGAATGAGAGCCATTAAGCAATTTAGAGGAGGAAAAACTTTAAAGCTCTACTGATGGAAATGAAATAAAACTTGAATAAATGTAGAACTATATCCACTTATTCAGGAGGTAGGAAAAATATTATGTACTAGTAATTTATCCTTATATTGATCAATATATTGAAAGAAAGATCTCTGGTGTTCCTGACAAGATGGTGATTTATTGTATATTGATGGCTCTCTTCCTCAAATCCAAGTCAAGGGAAATAATGACAAACAAGAGGATTGCTGCAACCAAGTTTGATGGAGCTGAGAAGCTTACTTTAATACTGTGAAGAACCCTAAAGGCATGGAGGTGGTTGTTTCCTAGTGTGGTAGATAAATAGCAGCCCAGATCAGAAAGGGGAAGGGTATTCAGGGAAGAAAGGTGTTTGTTTTGCCTCTGGGTAAAGAAGTCTGAAAGAGTTGTGGCAGAGAAAGATTAGGTTTCTTTTTCATTGTTTAGTGCTTATTCTGTTAGACTATTACTAAAATCCATGTGTGGATTAGTTTTTCAAATGCAAATAAAATATAGGTTCAACATTCTAAAACATAGACTTAGTTTTGTGATCTTTCTCACTTTTTAAAAAATTATCCTTTATTGTGATAATTTTGTTTTTGTTGTTTTTCAGTCCCTTTACATGTGGCTCAATGTAAAATTTTATTAAGTTCTTGGGTTAGTGCAGAATTGAAACAAAACACAAGCACTTCTGTTATCTTACATTTTAAGGTAACTATTAACTGAGGATAATATGACCAGATTTAACATTTGTTTAAGCACAGAGACCTTCTTCCGCAGTTTGGTAAACTTTCATTTTCTCACTCCTGATCTACAGCCTGTTAACAAGTAAACCACTTAAGGGAAGAAAAAAAAAAAGAATAAATCTTTCTTATATTATAGTTATAGACTCAGGTTATTAATTATATTTCATTCTCTGCTAGGAATCCTCTCTCCAATGTCTGAACATTTCATTTAAAATTAGAGACTTCTGGCCGCTGAGCCTGCGCATCCGGAGCTTGTGCTCTGCAATGGGAGAGGCCACAACAGTGAGAGGCCCATGTACAGCAAAAAAAAAAACAAAGAAAAAGTACAATGAGATATCAGCTCAAACCGGTCAGAATGGCCATCATCACAAAATCTACAAACAGTAAATAGAGGGTGTGGTTGAAAGTGAACCCTCTTGCAATGTTGGTGGGAATGTATATTTATACAGTCACTATGGAGAATAGTATGGAGGTTTCTTAAAAAAAAAACTAAAAATAGAACTACCTTATGACCCAGCAATCCCACTATTGGACATATACCCTGAGAAAACCATAATTCAAAAATATACACGTGGGCTTCCCTGGTGGCACAGTGGTTGAGAGTCCGCCTGCCGATGCAGGGGACACGGGTTCGTGCCCTGGTCTGGGAAGATCACACATGCCATGGAGTGGCTGGGCCCGTGAGCCATGGCTGCTGAGCCTGTGCATCCGGAGCCTGTGCTCCACAGCAGGAGAGGCCACAACAGTGAGAGGTCCATGTACTGCAAAAAAAAAAAAAAAAAAAAAAATTAGAGATTTCTCAGTGTGTGCCTATTTGCTTGCTTATAAGAGGATGCATTTTCTCCCTTACTGAAAACATTTAAAAATCAGATTTTCATTTTAAATTTTTGCATCTATCTTGAAACGAATTTCCTTAAGTAGTCTAAATTATTTAAAATAAAAATCACCAGCTCTATATTAATTTTCATTGTCTTAAGAACTTGTCAGTTTTATCCTTTAAACAGACAACAAACCAGACAGGAGCTTTTCCTGATATCTGGATAAGATCATGAAGTCCCTTACTGAAGACAGAACACATTCTGATGTCCGGATCTAATTGCAGATATTTTAATTTAAAAAATCCTTTCTTTCCCTTAAGAAATATAGTATTATCTTTGGGAAAATGCTTTAGGGACATCAATACTTAACTTGTTAGGAAAATGGCATCATCTATGACAAGTGGATAAACAGAACAGCAAGCCATATTCTGTCCGTGAGACCCACATTGTATTGCTCTGAAGCTACTTTGCTTACTTTCACTGTTTTTTGCAGAATCCACATTATTTCACAATTGCTGGATATGTTATCTTTCAAGTTCTGCAAAAAGTCTTCATTAACACAGTGACAGAGTCCATTTTTACTGTCAGGTTTGCATTATTAAGCTAAAAATTCACAATTACAGCTCTCTGAAACTCTACCAATAATGGCAAAAGAGAAGATACAACTTTATACGTTACACTAGTATTATATGTAGTCAACTGTAAAGAATAAAGTCAAAGCTTTTGTTTTAATAAGCAGTCCTTCGTTTTCTCATAGTTAGTTGTATCCTTAATTATTTCATAATATTAAGGAAATGAGAAATTCATTAATATGTATCATCTCATTTTTTTCCAAATAGAAATCAGCCACGCTGCAAACTCCTTTAAAAAAACACACACCCAAGTCAAATAATTACAAGTCAAACATTTGTCACTTCATTCCGATTAAAACATTTCCTAACATTATTTACCATAACCATCACTGCATTCACATGTGTAAGATCCCTCATATATATGCATCTATATATACATAATTTTGTGTTATAGACTTTCTGAATCATTATTATTTTACATATATTAAGGTAAACTATAAGTTATAGAGTAAATTTGAAGGGAGAGTTCTATTCAGCAATAAAATAAAAATGAATTATAGAGGGAAAGTGAACTGGATTTAAGGAGAAATAAATCAATTTGCCTTTGGCTTCATAATTTGCTTTACATTCTTTTTTTTAAGACTTTTTTTAACAGCATTTTTAGGTTTACAACAAAATTGGGAGGAATGTATGGAGATTTCCCATATAATCTCTGCCTACATACATGCCTAGCCTCCCCCATTATCAGCATCATTCAACAGAAAGGTACATTTTTTACCAAAGATGAAGCTATATTAACACATCATGTTGACCATAGTCCATAGTTAATAACTGCAGAATTGTTCAGAAATATAATAGTTTGTCAAGAGGCAGATCCCTTTATATTTCTCCTTTCTCTAGTCTTTTAAATCAATGATCGCCTTAATCTTTTTCTCTGTTTCTGCCCTTGCTCACCTGCCTGAAACTGAAACCATACTTTTCCTTCCTGGTGCTAGAGTTCTTCCTGTGATTCCTGGTTAAGTATTGAGGTCAGGGCGACCCATTGCCTGATGCTGAGACCCCAACTGCTGACTTGAGCAGCACTTATTACTAGATTTTACCCCTTGACTGTATGACTGCTTTGTGTCATGAGACCTGCCTTCTGATATCACATGCTACACATTGCTTGCAGTACCTACAGCTAAGGGCATCACCATAACCCTGATACTGCTCTCAAGGTGGGCATTTGGGATTTCATATCGTGGAATCCACCAATGCCTTTTACTCTTCTGCCTCCACACATGGGCTGCATAATGCTTCACACTAATCTGCAATAACTATACAGTCTGAATTTTGATGCAATCATGATTTCAAATATTTTGTGTGTTGTCAAACTATGTATCAGTCTGTTTGATCGATTTAAAAATATATTTCCAATATATTAGTATAGTTCAATAAAAGCCACATTTAGGAAAAATTTTGTTTATAAAACATTTTTTTAAGTCTGCATCTTATAAGTCTTATGCTTTTTGGCATATAAATAATACAGTTAAAGTGAAATTTATCTTTTCTTCTTTTAAATAGATCTCCCTATTTATTCTCCTGTTTGAATCCTCTCTTATATAACATAAATTGCAGAGTTAAAAAAGCTTGTTATTTCTACAAAAATTCTATTCATATTCACTCTATTCATCCAGAAAGCAGCTCACACACAGTGAAATTGCTTTTTTTGTAGCACATCAGAATATTTTATCATAATTATATTAAGTGAAGAAAAAAGAGAATTGTGATATTCACTTCGATTGATTTATTTCATTTATTGATAATAACATCAATTACCAGTTCCAGGTTGCTTTACTAGAATAAGACGTATTAGAAGGCATTGACTGACTCAACATGTGCACTGCTTGTGAAAATGAAAATGTTATTAGGAACATGTAAAAGCTTAATATTCTGCACATGTACATCAATCACTGAAAGAAGATTAGAATTCACTGTACATTTTTCAAATCTGAATCTTTAAATTGCTAACGGAACTTTTATTGGATTTCATTCTAACTTAATTGTTAACACAAATCAAAAATGTTTACTTAAATATGAGCGTTCAAGAGATTTGATGGTCAAGTAATGGATTCTACTTAAACTATTAATTAGACATAAGTTCCTGGTCTCTAGGGACTAAAATTCTATTTGGAATACTATACTGCTGAATAAATTTGAAAAATATTTTTTTCTAGTCTGGCAAGTTAAATCATTTTATTCATTAGAATGGTGCTGTTCTATGAAAAATAATCAGAGGGAAAGTTAAAATTACACTAGTCTATTTTATACAAAAGTCTCCAAACAAGAATTGAAGACAAAGTAAAACTTAATAATTTAATTCCCATACCCTCTTTTTTTTCTGAAAACGTAATCAGTTTTATTTAGGTGGCTATAAAACTTTGTCTAGCTTTTTTTCTTTTTCTCCTTTGTAGTCTAAGTATCTATTTTTACAATCTTACTAACAAATTCCTGAAAGGTAATAAGTAAACAAATCTTACTGGGTATTCTGCCTATTCAAGTCAGCTTATTTAAAACAATACATTAATATGAATTTATATATTTAAATCTTACCAAATCAGCTTTCTTATTTTCCAGAATCTATTCATCTCTCAATTACAACTGATAAGTTTACCTAAGAATTTCAAAGTATGCACTACTCCAGCTACAAAATTTCTACCCTTTGAACATATTTTTTTGTAATATTAAAACTTCACCAGAAATGTTGACCCAGAAATTTATAAAAATGATGCTATAATTAGGAAACAATAATTATATTATTGAGGAAAATTAAATTCATAATTTCAACAACACAACTCTTAAAATAACACTTTCCTATTTTATAGATGAGAAAACTGAGCCTAAAAGTAGTTACACATGTCTAAGCTTATGAAGCTGATGCAATTACTACCCCATCAGACCCTGACCATGCTCCAGAGTAAGTTCATTTTATTATGTGGAACAAATAAGCAAGGGTGTTTCCTTATGAATTATGAGATAGTCCACATAAGTAACAGGAACTACCAATAATCTCTATCATAAACTGACACTCTCAGTAATGGTGGTTAGTATTGCTGTTTCAGCAGTTTAGGATTTTTTTCTTTCCTTTCAGTAACTTCCAGTCTCCTGATGCCATTATTCAGGTACATACTGCTGACAGTGTTTATGATCTGTGCCATTTGAGAGGAAAGTGCATAAGCAAGGCAGAAAGGTAACAGAATAGTTCAGGATGCATTTGGCATTTCACTGCTGGTTTTGTTCTGAGATCAGGAATAGTATATCTTTCACTATTGTTTACTTAAGCAAATTTAGGCATTCAGATTCTGCAAAATAGTTAGTTATGTTCTCCAAAGTAAAGCAGTTAAAACTTTGCCTAGTCTAAGGTTTATAACCATGGTTGCCATTCAGTCACTCAGCTTTGAGGAAAACAATATAAACAAACAAAAAAAGTATTATAAAAGTACACCCCACCCCAGATAACATACAAGCATTCACACTTTAATAAGCTTTTGTAAAAAAATGTGTACCAGATAGAAATTCATACTCAAATAATTTATGCATGAATAAAACATAAAATCTCTAATTTTTTAATGTCTCAATCCTTTCTTGAAGCTAACATTATGTCTAGTTGTGAATTACTGAGTCTCTAGGCTCTTGAAAGGAAATTATGTCAGAATGTGGTGGTTTTTCCGTCATTTCAGTCAAATGAAGATTCCTCTGTCACTATCAGGGAAGCACCTGGTTTACAGCCATCTTATGTTGACACCTGCCAAAATTTACAGTGTTCTTCTCTGGCTATCATTCATCAGAATACACTCATGCTGGAATCTACAGTAGTCAGAATATCAGTGCACTGAAATCTGGATGAAGAAGCCTTATCCTCATGTAACATTCAGATCTCATGTTCCATTTGATTGGATCATCCTTGTCACACTGTGGGACACCTTTTCCAGTCAACTTCTTTGCCTTTATTTGGGGCAAAAAGAAAATGTCTGACTAGCAGCTTGGGAGCACAATTTTCTATGAGGATACCTCAAACCCCTCTGTCTAAATAATTCATTAGTCACTGTTATATGAATGTTCTGGAGCAATGCTGGGCCCATTGTTTCGTCAGTGGGCTTGTTGTTCCCTGAATCTCCTGCTAGTAAACAGTCCCAAATCCCTCTACCTACCTAGGGTAGGCACTTACTTACCAAATCCCAATCCCCTGCCTATCTAGGGGTACGTCAAAGAGCCTCTTTTCAGGCATGAAAAAATATAAATCTCTCTAGCAAGTCTCCTATTGTCCTGCCTCTCCTATCCTGGGGAACTCATATAGTTCCTTGGACAAGAGAATGTTAGAAATGGAGGAATTTTCCTTCTTACACTCTATTGTATATGTTAGGACTTCACTCATGGATACTCACAAAGTGTTTTCACACAACACTAATTGTTACAGGCTGAACTGTATTCCTTCCAAATCCATGTGTTGAAGTCTGAGGTACCCCCAACACCTCAGAATGCAGCTATATTTGGAGATAGAGACTTAAAAGAAGTAACTAGGTGAAATAAAGTTGTACAGGTAGTCCCTAATCCAGTCTGACAGGAGTTTTTGTACAAGGAGGAGAACTGAACACAAAGAAACACCTGGTGGGTTTTTTGTTTTGTTTTGTTTTGTTTTTAATTTTTGGCTATGTTGTGTCTTTGTTGTTGTGCTCAGGCTTTCTCTAGTTATGACGTGCAGGGGTTACTCTTCATTGCGGTACACAAGCTTCTTATTGTTGTGGAGCACTGGCTCTAGGTGCACAGGCTTCAGTAGTTGTGGCTCACAGGCTCAGTAGCTGTGTCTCATGGGCTCTAGAGCACAGGCTCAGTAGTTGTGGTGCACAGGCTTAGTTGCTCCGTGGCACGTGGGATCTTCCTGGACCAGGGCTCGAACCTATGTTCCCTGCATTGGCAGGCAAATTCTTAAACACTGCACCACCAGGGTTTCTTTATGCAGGAACATAAAGTAAAGGCCATGCGAAGACACAGCCAGAGGGTGGCCGTCTGCAAGCCAAGGAGAGGCCTCAGGAGAGACCAAACCGGCCAACACTTTGATCTTGGACTTGTAGACTCTATATATATGAGGAAACAAATTTCTGTTGTGTCAGCCACCCAGGCTGTGATATTTTGTTATAGGCCCACTATCAAACTAACAAACGGATATTTCAGTCTTGGGTTTCCTGAATCTAATTTGAACCTTAAAAACTGAGCATTGACTGTCTCTTTTCTTCAAATGTCTGATATATCATTCTTAAGCCTCTACGAATCTGTAAATTCTTCTAAATAAATAAGCACTAGATTATATACCAGGAAATGGGAAAACATAAAAAACTATCATTTAATATTTTATTTCAACACATTACCGATTATGTACAATAGAGTTTTTATAAGTAAAAATTTGCAGTTGAATGTTGTTTTACATATTAAACCAAATTCTGTAACCAAAAAGGAGTATTCTGTTTATAGGACTAAAGTTATAACAGGATTAGAAATTCAACAGGATTTAAGTTAGCAATAAAATTTTGGGGTACTGAATAAAATTTCCTAATAATCTAGCAAGCCCCACCTCATTAAGATTGTAAAACAATATGCTGGGCTCACATTCCTACCTCTATAGTACCCCAACTAACATATAAAGTAAGCAGAAGAGAATGAGGCAGCATTCAAATGCAAATCGATAAAGAACGAAGATCCATCTGTGAAGATTAAACACTAGAGAAATATTTAAATTATGTTGAAGAGATAGAAATACAGAAGACTTTAGAAGGAAGTTTCATATATTATTCGATCTGTCAAGTATTTTTTAGGGATTATGTCTTGGCTTCATAATTTTGACTCTTCTGCACTCACACATGAATTTCATCTTAAATAAACCATATTTGGTAATTTTAACAAATCATATCTGGTTAGCCTCTATGAGCATGCTGGTGCTTGTTACATGACACTGTGACCTAAAATACAGCTTTAACATTTATACTGTTTTTTTCTCTTTTTTTTTATTTTTTATTTTTGAATTTGGAAGCACAGAATATTGTACTCCAAGGAAACAAGTTACATCTAAAAGTGGCCTTGCTTCTTGACCAGGAACCTCAGCCTTTAAGGAATGCCTGCCCTTAGTGTAGCATTGGAGGATATTGAAAAGCGGCCTTTACAAGTGCATCTGTCATTAACATGTAGGTAATTCTTATGAGGTCAAATATAAGCACTTGCAGGGAGCACTGCACCATTAAAAAATAACAAGAAAAATATTTTAAAGGAGCAAATTTGATTTTTAGGTATTTTCCCAACAGAAGTGTGTTTCTTTCATCTCATATTTGATTTAATTACACTCTAGAAATGTGATTTTCTCAAATGAAACACAAGATCAAATCATTTTTAGTCTAAATGAGTAGCAGTGAGTAACAAAGTGAGACAAAGCAGATTTTTCTGGGTTTTGCTTTTTGAAAATAGAGATAATAGCTGCCTTGCTTCAAATAGAAGATTAAAAGGATGATTCTTAATGACTGAATGCTCCAAGAAAACTGAGGAATTTTGCATTACTAAAAGTAAAAGCAATCTATAAAATGATAATCATTAGTATACTTATAATTCAGTTTTTCTGTACAAAGAATATATGCTGTAGGAATAATGTGATAATATTTAACATAAACCCTTGATTTTCAATTACCGTAAGATAATTATTATGAATACAAATAACAGGACCTATAATAAAATCCTGTCATACAGGATTCATTAACTATAGATTCATTATTAAAACCTAAAGAAACTTGAAACAGAAATTTAAAGTTTCCTAATAATACAGAATTATGAAAAAGGTTGAATAGGAAGGGGCTTATATATTTTCAGCAAAAATATTTTTTAAATAATTTGTGAAAATATTGGATGCTATGAAAAGACAAAAGCAAGAATTAATTTTAAGGATATTGTGGTTGCCCTCTTTCAGTTTAGAGTCACCTCAACTCTATCACCTAATATAGGGCTTATTCTATTTCTTACATATACATATCTATATTTTTATACGTAGGCATATGCATGTACATGTTTGATCTTTCATCTCATGTTTGAACATGTCAAGCATGAGAAAAACAGGACTAGAAACCACAGATTTGGGTAAAAGTCATGAATCTAAAAATGAACCATTACAATACACTGAGATAAATGATATAAAGGAGGAAAGCAAGGGATTCTTTAGAACAGGGTTCCCCAACTCCTGGGCCATGGATTGGTACCAGCCTGCAGCCTGTTAGGAATTGGGCTGCACAACAGGCAGTGAGCAGCTGGCAAGCGAGCAAAGCTTCATCTTCCACTTCCCAATGCTCTGCATCGCTCTCTTTACTGCCTGAACCATCATGCCCCACCCCATCTGTGAAAAAAATGTCTTCCAGGAAACCGGTCCCTGGTGCCAAAAAGGTTGGGGAAAGCTGTTTTAGAAGACTGAAGAAGGACATCAAGTTTAGACTAAAAGAAACAAGAAAAACTGCTTGGGAAAAGCATAGAGACATGTAAGATTAGCTATATAAATAGAGGTGAATCATTCCACTTTGAGTAGCAGCAAATGGGAAAGCTCAAAGGTGAGAAAGAGTAGGAACTGTAGGTGAAGACGTCCTTGGGCTTTAAATATTTACCACTTAGAGTTTGAATAGAATGTATTTCTGAGCAAACCCAAAGATCTCCAGATGAAAAACTCTCCTAGTGGCTAACACTATAGATTAGTTTCGCCTGTTATTGGAATTCACATAAGTGAAATCATAAAGCATTTACCCTTTTGGATTTGGATTATTTTGCTTTAGAATTTATCCATGTTGTTACATGAAGCAGGCTGCTAGCTCTCATTGCTGTATTGTATTCCACTGGGGGCACATACTAGTTTATTTATCCATTCTAATGTTGATGGACAGTTGGGTTATTTGCAGATTTGGGCTATTATAAATAAAGATAATATAAGCATTCTTATACATTTACAGTGAGAACATGTTATGAAAGTGTTTCTTAAAGAAGAATTACATTGTTGGGTATAAGATAAATAATGAACGTGCCTCATACTAATTTTGATATTGTATTATGATCCTGGTGAACCACACCTAATTTGTGACCTACTGTCAGGAACCTTTTTCTAGGTGAGTGACATTGAGATTTCAAGAATAGCACATATTTTATTTCATAGCACTCAATGTGTAAGTTTTAATCTAGTTCAGTATGACTTAAGTATTAAACTAAATGGGAAGACTTTCAAAACAAGAGAAAAGACAAAAATAATATCAAAATCATACAGATCTCTGACTATGTGAAAGGTTTGAGCTATATCTTCAGTGATTTGTAGTATATCTTTGGACATTGCAATAAGCAACCATAATTTTTAAAACTATTCTTTGATGGATGTGGAAGATAAACTGAAGGATATGCCAAGAAGTGTTTCACTAGCTCTGGAGAGAACTGAGTGAAGAGGGTAGATAAGTAAATAGCCATCAGTGGTTCAGAAAAATTTGTGGATTTCTCAATAATTTCAAAATTTGATGACATTATAAACTCTTATCCAGGAACATACTCATAGAAGTAGAGATAAATTTTACATACTGTCAAGGGGATCAAGACCTTATGAAATTCAGCAATAAACCCTAGGTTCAGAACATCTGGATTGCATCAGCATAAATTAATATTAATGGGACTTGAGACAAGTGGGAGAGAGGGAGGTGTCAATATGTTGTTTGGCTTTTAGCAATAATAATTATTCACACCTCTCTTTCTCTTCTCTGGCTTTAAAACTAATAGAGAAATAAAACATAATAAGTCTATTTAAATGTCAAGTATTTGCAAATAAACTGTTTGGAAAATGAAACATGGATAAGAGGTCACACTTGGATTCCTTAATACTGTCATTGCATTAAACTTAACTACTTAGTCCCAGGAAAAACACAGACGTTCTAAGCATAGACAGCACAAATTTGTGTCATTTTGCACATAAAAATCTGTATGTCTTATTGAAAATTACCTCTGGAAAAAAAAAATTATATTTCTAGAGAGAACTCAACTGAAAAATTCTTAGCTCTTCCTTTCAAACTCGGAAATCACAAATTTTCTTGGGGCTATGGAAAGGCTATTCTTCCTAGTACTCAGAAAGGGAAGGTGCTCTTAATTTATGTGCCGAGGTAGAAACACTATTAGAAAAATAATATGCCCTATTAGAAGCCTCCATCATCTTTCTTAAAGAGGCAACTGGGAAAGGACAGACAAGAGAAGAATCTCTTCTGGGAAGAAAATTGTGAAAATAAAAAGATGTCTAGTTTTAAGTTTAGTTTTAATTAAAGTTGCTGGATTTAGCACATAAAAATACATGATACCCAAATAAATTTGAAGTTCAAACAACAAATCAGTTATTTAGTGTAAGTAACTCGCATGCACTATTTGGTACCTATTTAAAGGGTAGGCTTTTGTAAAATTTGGAATTCAGATTTAACTGGGTGTCCTGTATTATATCTGGCAAACCTAGATTAAGAGGTAGATAGTCATAGAAAAACTGGGCACTTGACAGAAAACAAATAACATAATGGGTATTGACATCAGATTTGATGCTTAATTTGATCTAAACCCTTCTGTAGTGGGTAGATTTTCTAATGTGGACCATTCTTCAAGATGGCATGTGTGCTTGCCAGGCCATGTCTCATCAAGGGGACCTTGCTTACAAAAGAGAATCTTAGCAAGTTTAACCTCTAGGGAATCAACTGTGTTTAGAAAAATAAACACTAGAACCCCCAGGATAAGTCCACATAGAGGTTTAATGGGAGTATATGAACTATGTTATGAAAAGTGTTTCTGTTTGGTTTCTGTTGCTAGGGGAGCTAATATCTAAAACCCTTTTTAATTCTCAGATTCTATGATGCAAAACTAGAGATAATTCCACCAAACTGTTCACCATAAAATGGTTAATTTCATGTTATGTGAATGTCTCCTCAATAAATTATTATTATTTTTAATAAGTTTATTTATTTTACTTATTTTTGGCTGTGTTGGGTCTTCTTTGCTGCGCACAGGCTTTTCTCTGATTGAGGTGAGTGGGGGCCACTCTCCATTGTGGTGTGTGGGCTTCTCATTGCAGTTGCTTCTCTTGTTGCAGGGCACGGGCTCTTAGCTTTGAGGACTTCAATAGTTGCGGCACGAGGGCTCAGTAGTTGTGGCACATGGGCTTAGTTGCTTCACGGCATGTGGGATCCTCCCGGACCAGGGCTCAAACCCACATCTCCTGCATTGGCAGGTGGACTCCTAACGACTGTGCCACCAGAGAAGCCCCCTCAATAAATTATTAAATAGATATGAAAAGTCTTTCTCAGTCTTCAGTCTGTGAGTATGGCCACTATGACTGATCTTCTCCTCAAATGCCCTTTCCCCAAGGATATCCATAATATTTGTTTTATATTTTTTTCTTTTTAACTTTATGATTTGTAATTCAGTTTTTCTCATTATGTGCTCCTACTTCTATCCCCTATATACTGGGGTTTCCTGTTATTCTTCCTTAGGATGTTTGGTTCTCTCATTTTCATTTTTCTTTCTTTTTTTTTTTTTTTTTTGCAGTACGCGGGCCTCTCACTGCTGTGGCCTCTCCCGTTGCAGAGCACAGGTTCCGGACGCCCAGGCTCAGTGGCCATGGCTCACGGGCCCAGCCGCTCCACGGCATGTGGGATCTTCCCGGACCGGGGCACGAACCCGTGTCACCTGCATCGGCAGGCTGACTCTCAACCACTGCGCCACCAGGGAAGCCCTGGTTCTCTCATTTTTATGTTCTGCCATTTGGAAATATTTGCTTGCTCTATTTGAATTTTAAAAATGTATTTTATAAAAATATTGACTGATATAATTTAACTTGGTGTATACTTACTTATAAGAATGTTTAGTAAACTTGTCATTGTCATTAATAGCTCTCTTAAGAAGATAAGAAAAAGAGAGGCAGTGCCAGCCTGTGTATGGAGTTTTGTGGAAATCTGTGTGGCATCAACTGAGAGTTACAATGAATATATTAACATAGATACACTGAATATATCTTGCCTTGATAATGTTTAGTCAATCAGATTTAACTATTATGGGAATTTCTGGCTATAAAATTCTTTAAAACAAAACATTTGTACACTTTGTTTTCATAAGTAAAATATAGTATTAGTGCCAATATTATAATACAGTAGTTTGCTCCTTAAACTAAATAAAACAGTAAATGCCATGCCTTCTGCTTCTGTTGGTACAAGTTAGAGAAAAAGAGCCAGTAGAACTGAGGCATTGCTCTGATAAATGGGAGCCTGACTTGGGAGGGACCATATACAGTGTTTCAGTAGGAATATCACGTTCATCCTATTTTTGCAATGCACTGAGAGACTCAGAACTACTCTTTAAGCTCTCCCTGGGAAATAAAGTTGAAATCATTTGCAATGATACACAGCAGTCAGCAACACCATATAGGACATCAATCACAATCATCCAGGTAGAAAGAGTGCCCTGACTTCTGGGGTTGGGGATAAATAGGTGGGGTGGTTTATGTCACTTCCCTTTTGTTTGTAGATCTCCAACAGTGCCTTTCTTTATATGTGCCTGATAATAAGTGCTTGGTTTGTTTAGTATATTGTGGCTGTGTGAGTATTAAAATCTCCCTTTCTCCTAAAACTTCTGCTCTTTAAATTGAAAGACACTTTTGAACAGGCTCACAGTCATCTGCTCCAAGGATTTCTTTCCAGATATATATTCCATTTTTCCACATAAACACTGTAGCTCAGGAAAACTATTCTGTTTCATTCTTTTTTTTTTTTTTTTTTTTTTTTTTTTTTTGCGGTATGTGGGCCTCTCACTGTTGTGGCCTCTCCCGTTGCGGAGCACAGGCTCCGGATGCGCAGGCCCAGTGGCCATGGCTCACGGGCCCAGCCGCTCCGCGGCATATGGGATCCTCCCAGACCGGGGCACGAACCCGCATCCCCTGCATCAGCAGGCGGACTCTTAACCACTGCGCCACCAGGGAGGCCCTGTTTCATTCTTTAGGGCGGCAGTCCCCAACATTTTCGGCACCAGGGACCGGTTTCAAGGAAGACAATTTTTCCACAGATGGGGGTGGGGGATGGTTCAGACGGTAATGCAAGCGATGGGGAGTGGCAGGTGAAGCTTCACTCGCTGGCGCTCCGCTCACCTCCTGCCATGCAGCCTGGTTCCTAACAAGCGGTGGACCATTTCTGGGTCTGCAGCCTGGGAGTTAGGGATCCCTGTTTTAGGGGGGGACATCTCACCAGGCTTTGGCTGCCACCACCCACATCGTCTACTGTTCCAATTTCAACCCTTCTTTAAGACCCCTCAATGTCACTTTTTTTTCAGGTAACCTAATTCAGATGACCCTAGTCTGGAGTGATCATTTTTTCCTCAGAAATTTTAGGAGAATATGGCAGATAAATTTCTGAGATACTTAATAATAAGCTTCAATGTGATAGTTCTTTGGAAATTTTCTCCAGAAAAGTGGTATATTTGCTGCTGCCTTTAAAAAAAGGAAAAAGAAGAGTTTGCTGAATATAGTTATGTTGAGACTATTTCATACCAACCTTCTGTATAATTGATATTATTTTTATTGTTTGTCAAAGTTGATTACAAAAATGTTTGAATTTCTGCTTCACTGGTTATTGCTTTTGTCACAGATTAAAACATTTGAGGCAGTAATGAGGAAGTCTCTGTGTTCTGCCTACTCCCTGTCCTCTTTTTCTTGGCCATTTCTATATCAAGATGCTGCCCCATCCTCAACTCCTTTCTGTCCTTTAAACACCTCCAGCTTGTTTCTTTCTCTGGGTCTTTGCATTCAATATCCTTTCTCTTTAGAATGCTCTCCCCATGGCTGTTTCCATGGATTCAAGTCTCAGTTCAGAGAAAAATTCCCTTACAATTTTTAGCTAAAATAGTTCTCCAGTCTCTTTCATTGCCTGGCTTTATCGTCTTTGTAGAATTTATCTTTCCCACCCTCCCTTCCTCCCTCCGTCTGTCCCTTCTTCCTTTCCTTCTTGTTCTACATCCGTAGGTTGGAAGCAAAGTGAGAGCAGGGACTCTATCCTAGTCAACATTTCACTCTCAGCTTCTAGAACAGTGTCTAGTGTCTGATAAATGTTTTAAAATATTGGCTGGAGAGCTGATAGAATGAATGACTGACCCAATGATTCTGAGGTAAAAATCAGTCAATGATAAGCAAAATCTTTTTTCTGATAAAACAGCTTTGGGAAGAACATGTTAGTGAAGTACAGGCCCTTATTTATGGATTTGTTTAAGGAATAAATTGGTGTCTGGAAGGTCTATAACAGGGCTGAGGCAGGAGAGTCAAGGTAAAGAAATACATCATTGAATATATTATCTGTAGAGATGACACTTTGAAACTTCACCACTTTGACTCCTCCTATAGTGTAAATTTTGGGGTTTCTAGGAGCTACTGTTTATAGCACAAAGTAGACAGAACCTAAGTGTTTGTCATTAGTAATGTGTACGGTACTTTATGGGCAAATAAATCCTCTTTTGGATAGTTTTTTTTGTGTGTACATGTGTGTGGTTATGATTCTTTAAGATTCTAAATGTCACTCTCAGCTAGGATACATATAAAAACAGGCTACAAGCTAGATGAAGCCCAAAGGTCATACTTTGTTGACAATTTGATTTAGCTCATTCTTCAGTTCTTGAAATGGGATTACTGTATTGATACCTGATTCTCATTTGAACTTATAAACTCTCTGGTACACCAATACTTCTTGGATTACTCACTGCTTTATTTATTTATTTTTTAATTCTAGAATTCTTTCTTTCTGCTGTCCAACAACCTAACTTGTTCTTTTCTTATCTTCTCATATTCTGTCCTCTAGCAAATAAATATCAAAAGTTAAAATAGTGAACAATGTTTCTCAAAACTTGAAACCTTATTAACAACTTTTTCTAGGATTCTGCTGTCTACTGAATTCCAATGATCAGGTTAATCAGCATTGAGGACAGGTTGATTATCCATGCTAGACCCATGAGAAGCCTATGGCTGTCCTAAACTTGCTCTTTGTTTACATGTTGTTTTGTTACCACATTATGGCTTCCAAACTTGGCTTCTTCCAAATACATGTAGATGAATCTGTCACTTTCTTGCTTGTCTTCTCTCTGTTGGTGGGTTTTGTTCCAGATAGTGTTTCCTTCTTGCCTTACCATCTCATTTCATCCCACAGTGTCTTGTCAATATGCACCTTGACATATTGTATAATCTTCATTTCTCTACTCTTAACATTGATCTAATCTTGAGATCCTGGTACTATATTCCTTCCTTGATTATAAACTTATTTTCTCCTGTCATCAATCTCATCATTATGATTGATCTTTTCATATCTATTTACAAATATAGTCACAAATTCTTCAGTAAAAAAATACATAATATATCTTCCCTTTATAAAGCCATGCCCTCAAGTTCCCAATAAATATCTTTCAACTGTAGCCAAAGTTGTCAAAAATATTGATAGGTATTGATGAGTTCAAATGAATTTATATCCTTCCATTCTATCCAGTGATTCCTTAACTTTGTCAATATAAAACTTGCATGTTCACTCTCATCTTACCTAGCCCGCCAAAAGACTTTAAATAAGAAAATCTTCCTCTGAATTTCCAAATCATTGGATACTGATCAATTATCTAGATATAGCCATTCAAACAGTTTCCATAGCTTAAAATCACATCCAAAATATATTTACAATACTCAAAGACAAACTAAGTTTTGTTACTAGAAATATTTGCAATATAGAATAGAATATTTTCTTTTAATTAAAGTAGATATACTAAAAATTATCTGCCAAGAAAACTATAAGTAAGTAGTCTCTAAATTTTTTGTTTAAATCTTATGCAACTTACAGTTTTATTCAGTTAACATTCACTAACCAAATGCCTACCATGTTATAAGAGCATAATATATATATATATATATATATATATATATATATATATATATATATATATATATATATATATATATATATATATATATATATATATATATATAAAATCAGCACTCCTAAACTACTGTATGCTAAATTCAAACATCCACAAAAAAAGTGATTAACATTCTTATTTATTCCTTAGTGACAATCCTTCCCAGGCAATATTTTAATTGATTTGAATTATATTTGGATGTCCAACAGTGTTTATAAAATATTTGCAAGTTTTGGTTTGGAATACCATTTCTACTAAAAGGAATCAAGTCTTTTTTAGAGATATAACCAACTCTAGGTCTGGAGAAGAGAAAGCATAAAGTATAATAATATGCCAGAAAACAAGAAGGTGTTGGAGAGAAAGACAGAAAGAGAGGGACAGAGACAGAGACAGATGGAGACAAAGACAGAAAGGGAAGTGTGTGGGGGGGTGGAATTGAAGAAAATAAGAAAGAAAAAAAGGGAGGGAGGAAGGAAGGGAGGGAGGGAGGGAGAGAGGGAGGGAGATTTTGAAAGATAAAAGCACCAACTTGAATATATTCCCAGTGAACAATTTTGGACAATTAAAGTACCACAATGAATATTAGGAATGGATTTTACAACACTGTATTGTTGCGAGAGAATTCTCCATGGGGCACTTGCATTTTTGCACATCTTTGAATAAAGGCAATGACAGCTTTTGTCAGGACTATCTTTTTAATAATATTTGTATAGCAAACTGCTTTGGACAATAAAGACACTTCTTCCCTCTGAGGCAGAAGAAACGTTTGTTTCCTCACCAAAATAAAAAGGTATAATTTCACTCTGGGGTAAAGTTATACAGATTTATCAGTAGCCCCCTTATAAGGTTTGAGGTTTTCTAAGTTTGAGATTCCTCAGCTGTGAGGCTTGTGCTATCAAATGTGTTGTGTTTTTTGCCTTTGAACCAGGATTTTCCTGCTTTTTGCCAATATCTATGAATTTGTGGACCTTACATAGTTCTTAGCAGGATACAAAAGAACTCATGAATTCTCAATGATACTCAAAAAGTAGGGGAGAGGCACTACTTTACTTAAGAAACTTTGCATAATAAGACCTAGTAGAGAATGGACTTGAGGACACAGGGACAGGGAAGGGTAAGCTGGGACAAAGTGAGAGAGTGGCATGGACATATATACACTATCAAATGTAAAATAGGTAGCTAGTGGGAAGCAGCCGCATAGCACAGGGAGATCAGCTAGGTGCTTTGTGACCACCTAGAGGGGTGGGATAGGGAGGGTGGAAGGGAGGGATATGCAAGAAGGAAGAGATATGGGGATATATGTATATGTATAGCTGATTCACTTTGTTATAAAGCAGGAACTAACACACCATTGTAAAGCAATTATACTCCAATAAAGATGTCAAAAAAAGAAAAAGAAATACATAGAAAAAAATGAAGCTATAAAAAAAGTAACTAGGAAAGCATCAGGACCAAAAGAGTCGGATTGCCTTGGGAGCAAGAAACTGGGTATAGAGAAGGCTAAAGCAAGAAAATTTCTGTGTATTAGAAGCCTAATAAAATGATTTAACTTTAAAAAAAAAGAAAAAAAGTTTGCATAATAAATCTAAAAGCAATGACAAAACTAGAAAGTCACAATTTTGCAACCCCAAAGTGGTAACAGTTTCCAGCAAGGAAAGCTAATGGATGATAAAATCATTGAATGAAAGCTTGTTAGGGAAATGGATATTCACATGCTCATAAACACAAGGAAAAATCACAAGATTTCTCATCTCTTAATTACAAGAGGAAAAAAGATATATTTCTAGTGGAGAGTTGTTACAGATGCAACCTTATCCAATTGTTCAAACTTAGGATCACTAATAATGGAACCAACTACCATTATGAACCCTCTGATGAGATGCAATAGAAAGTACACAAATCTCCCTGGTTATATTATTTACAAAAATTTCTACCCTGAATCATATTGTAAGATAACAATCAGGGGATACAGATTTGACACATTCTACAAGAGAACTGATTTGGGCCTTTCAAAAATATTGATATGATATAAAACAAAAAAACTTGGGGATTCTTCCACATTAAAGGAGATTAAAGATTCATGGCAACCAAATGTCACTGCTCACATTTGATTAAGTTTTAAGTTAAAAATATGCCTAAGAACACCTTTTGGAATATATGTTAAATTAAAATTATGGATTCTAAAATAGATTGATTGTCATATTACTGTTAAATCTCTGCATGGCAAGAATGATATTATGATAAGAGATAAAACAAATGAGACAGACTGTTAACCATTGGTGAATCAAGGTACAGGGTATATGTGTGTCCCTAGTACTACTTTTAGTTATAGATTTTTCAAAATAGAACACAGGGGACATTCTCTAGTTTTAAGAAGTTTTGTCATCATATTTTTATAATTTGTCGATTATTAATTAGATATTTTGGCTGAAAATCTCACATCTGTATTGTGAATATGTATAAAAATTATATATATATATATATATATATATATATATATATATATATACATATATATACACACACACACACACACACACACACACAAACATAATCACCCTTAATAGTAGGAGCTTATCCAACATATAATTCAACATAAAATTTCTCTATTGCCATGGGAACTTGCTTAGTCTAAGGGTAGGAATCACCAGGCTCCAGAACTAACAAACCATTTTCTGGTTTATTAGTGAAAGTTTATTAGTGAAAGTGAAAAAATAAACCATTTTCTTAATCCATAATATGAAGATACACATTCTACCTCAGATCCCCCTTAGGACTGAACCACAATTGTCCACAGTGACAACCCACTCATCAATGTGCCCTTTGTTGGTCTTTCTCCCCGCCTTGTCTCTTCTTTTCTACTTCCTCACTTGTGACTCCTGGGATTTGCTCCCTGATAAATTACCAACACCTCGAACTTGCCTCAGGCTTTGCTTTTAGGGGAACTCAAACGAAGACCATTTTGACAAAATACCAGGAATTTCTAATAATTTATGTAAGAAATGATGCTGTTATTGTAATTTATTAATACAGAAAGTATATTGTTATAAATGAAATGCTGATGTGATAAGCCTACCCACAACCAAAGTCAAATCCTACAGAAGTAAATGCTCTTGCAGAATTTCTGAGTGTAAAATTCAAGTGTTCTTGCTTCTTTTCTAGCTAGGGAAGTTTTGTCATACATGGTTACCAGGAACTCAGTGGTTATGAACTTAGGCTCATGTCAAGCACAGATGGAGCATTGTAATTAATATATTAAAAATGATTTCTGTGGAAACTTTTATTCCCCACAATAACAGCTTTATTATTTTTCTATCAAACTGTCCACTTCAATTCCCCACCTTAATTTTTTCTTAAATATATTTCAGGTATTGATCCTACACTTTATCTAGCACCAAGCAAGTGTTTTATCAAAATATTTTTATTAATAAAAGATAGTTGTTTATGTTTTTAAATCAAATATTTGCCACTGTAATAGGATTCTTGCTAAGATATTTTCTAATTTTTCAAAAACTTAACTACCAATGTTTTCCAATATTTACTTTCATCACTACATGCATGTACAAGAAAGAAAATTGAAAACAAAAAGATGGACAAATTTTAATCAAAAGAGCAGGATGAAGAAGTAAATGTAATAATAACAGTTCTTTAGTATGAAAAATTTGGCTCAATTTTTAATACAGCTTTTTTGTACATGAATTACAGAAGGGAGAAAATTCTGATATATGGATTTAAGTCAAAGTAAAGCCTATATTGACATAAAATATTTGTTCTAATGTAATTTCCAATTTATTATAATTTTTTTCTTTAATGAAATTGTAGATATCCAAATGTTTAAATTTACTACCTTCAGTCCATGGTAATAAATATATAACTGGAGATGGGAGATAGAAAGTTTTCCCTTTGGCAGAAAACAATGAAGTTAAAATTGGGGAAATCCTTCAGATTTTAAACTCTTCTTCAAGAGACAGTGGGAAAATAATAAAACACTTCAAGCCAGAAATAAAGCTTTCCACCAAACTGCATGAATGTTGCCAAGAATTATCTGTGAAAAAACTGAGATGGACAATATAAATTGCTATTAAAAGAAAAAGGAAATTTGATGGTGCTATAATCAAAACTTCCTCCTACTATGGGAAGAAACTATTAACACTTTGCCAGTTTCATTTTTACTCTTCTTTTACATGTCCCTTAATTCATATAAATAACTTGTTATGCAAGATACTGTAGCTTTCATTTCCTTGCATCCTCCTCTCACTTTAAAGCTAAGTTGTGAGTGAAGTTCTAATTAGTATATTTGAGATTTTATAGGACACTCTGACAAGCTATATTTATATTACAAAAAAAATTGAAAATATGCTTTTAATAACTACATACTCTATAAAAGCTATAACTTCTTATAGTTTATATTTTCTCCAGTGAATAATACTAAATATATATAGGTAGTATTTAAAAAGTAAAACCATCCATATTTTAAAAAATATGACAGTAAAATATGTCATATTATAAGGTTATTTTTTTCCAAAAAGCAATATTGTACATTTTGAGTAGAAGCCCGTTTATATAAATTTGAATCACATTAAATTAAAGATAAATCTGAAAAATTACACTTCCAGGAATATAGAATAAAAATATATATAAATGAATACATATCTTACACACTTACTCAGATTTCCTTGTTGCTCCAAGCATGCATTTTTAAAACAGCCTGGTGATTTTGAAGTTCTAGACTGAGAAATTGAATAATTAAGATTTTGGAATACCACTTAAAGACCCAACTCCTTTAGTGAAATAATTTGAAATATTTAAAATGTTGCCAAAATTTATATTTTTATATACTCACAAATTTTCTTCCAAATACAAAAAAGAATCACTGTGAACTACTAAGTTAGAGAAAAAAATAACTATTTCTTATAATGCTCCTGGAGACTTCTGTAGTAGAGAAAGGGATTTCAGCTAATAATTAACCTCCTCAGGGCAACCTGAATCCTGTCTGCTGCTCCCTTATAATATAATTTGACAGTATGGAAAGAAGCACTGGAAAATTAAGGAGGAAACCTACTGCCATTCTTCAACCCTTGACACATAGGTGGAAAGGGAGAACAGTGGCTCAGTCACCAGTGAGTTTGAAAAATGTACCTAGCCATGACTGAGAAATGATACTATTATGATAAAGAGTAAAGAAAGGAGAGATAAAATGGGATTTGGTAGAAGAGATACTAAAAGATATTTGGTAACTAAAGGAAAAATTCATTTTTTTAGATTCTGAAGCCACAGAAATACCTCTGAGCTAAACAAAGTAAAAAATACAATATAATTTTTAATAGTCTAATTTTTCATGGGTCACATGGAATCTGGTCCATTCATAATTTTCATTTGTAAATTCTTCTCAACTTTTAGAATAATTGTTTGCTTAAAATAGATTTTCCTATACTTTAAATTTTCTCATAATGTGATTAGAGAGTTTATATTAAAAAACAGGGCTTCCCTGGTGGCATAGTGGTTGAGAGTCCGCCTGCCAATGCAGGGGACACGGGTTCGTGCCCCAGTCTGGGGGGATCCCACATGCCGCGGAGTGGCTGGGCCCGTAAGCCATGCCCTCTGGGCCTGTGCTTCCGGAGCCTGTGCTCCACAACGGGAGGGGCCACAGCAGTGAGAGGCCCATGTACCACAAAAAAAAAAAAAAAGAAACATTACCATATATTCCTAATTTGCAACATTTGATAATAAAGTTTTCCATTGTTCCAAATTTAAACTTTTAAAAAGCATTTTAATAAATATTATCCAGTTTTCCCTCATGAGTTTTTAAGGCAGTTATCTACATTTACAGTCCATTATTTTCCATCCACATAATTATGGAGTACCTATTCCATACCAGGCACAGCAATAGGCTTTGTTGGTATATTTTTTTGCTAAAGGGAGACTTTCAGTCTAGCTTGAAAATTGGGCAATTACACAGCAACAACTATCAAGAGTGTACCAGCCTTTCCCCATCTCAACATAGTCTCTATCAGAGAATCATATTTATTTTCTCCTCCCACTCCTCCACCTCCTCCTGTCTCTCCTCTTTCTCTTCCTCCTTGTCCTGCTGCAGGACCTCCTTCTCCTCCCATTTTTTCTTCCTGTCTCCTCCTTCTCTTCCTCCTCTTCCTTTTCCTCATGTTCATATTTTCTATTAGGATCAAGCTCAATGAAATTAGGGACTACGTTTTTATTTTTTCTGATGTTATTATAAAAACCTTTAAGATGTTACATAGAGCCAGATGTTGATTATTGATACATAGGAGCCAAAATAATTAGTAGTCATTTTAACAACTTTCTGAGTTATGTACCTATCAGGTAGTAATAATATAATGCAAAGGGAACTAATCTCTTGATTTAGACAGAAAAGTATTTCAAATATAAAGAAATAAAAGAGCAAATCACATGTGTGTATATGTGTGTGTGTGTCTTCCTTTAGGGATCTCTGGCTTAGTGATATAATTTCCTTCACCTTGCTACCTCCTCAAAGAAACTCATGAAATTATAGCACCAACTGTCCTCAGGGGAATATCTTCACATTTATTTCAGTACATTTTTTTGGATTTCAGTTCTCTCTTTCTCTATCTTGCTCTCACTCTTTATCTGTTTTGTGTGGTTTGGTTTTGTTTTTCTTGGTTTCCTTTATTCAGTGGCTAGTAAGGTATTAAACAGTATGTTTTAAAAAGACTTAGTTGTTTTATAGTGAAACAGCCTTTCAGAATATTTGGAATATTTAGTTTGCCAAAAAGATAAGTTGAAATTCTAACCCCACAGTCCCTGTGCATGTGACCTTATTTGAAAATAGGGTAGACCCCCATCCAATATGGCTGATGCCGGGTAAGAGGGGAAGAGACACTGAGATGCAGTCTCACATGCAGGATACCCTGTGAAGACAAAGGCAGAGATTGGAGCAATGTGTCAATAAGACAAGGATGGTCAATGCCTTGTCTTCTGCCTACAGCACCAGAAGCTAAGAGAAAGGCATAGGCGAGGTTTTCTCTTAGAGCCTTGAGAGAGATCATGGCCCTGGTTTCTGACTTCTACTCTTGAGGACTGTGCAAGAATGAATTTCTCTTGTTTTAGGCCACCTAGTTTGTGGTATCTTTTTACAGCAGCCCTATAAAATGAATAAAGCTGGCCTCTGGTACCTCAGTTAACTAAAATAGAGTGAAAACAGCTGAATTGGAAAATCAAGATGTCCCTCTACATATATATATATATATATATATATATATATATATATATATATATATATATATATTTTTTTTTTTTTTTTTTTTTTTTTTTGAGGTACACGGGCCTCTTACTGTTGTGGCCTCTCCCGTTGCAGAGCACAGGCTCTGGACACACAGGCTCAGCAGCCATGGCTCATGGGCTCAGTCGCGCCATGGCATGTGGGATCTTCCCGGACCGGGGAATGAACCCGTGTCCCCTGCAAGGGAAGCCCCTACTCATATATTTAATCTAAAGTTTGTGGGTGTGAAAAAAAATTAGAAAACTTGAGACTGTTATCCTTATAAGGGCCTACTTCCAAAGTTGGCCTACATCTGGCATTTGGGAACTTGGCTCTTGGAGTGTTCCCAGGCAACATTTATATAGAAAATGTTGATGAACAGGGCTCACTCTGCCGATTCTGTTTGTGTAAACAATATGGTTAATGGTGAACATATGGCTTAGTCCAAATGCCTGCTTTATTCTGGAAAGCTGGAATTTAGATACCTGCTAGACAGTGGAGTGGGTGTCTATGTGACCAGACCTCAGTCAAAACCTTGATAGCTGAATCTCTAAACGTCTTCCACGAGTATAGCTATTGTACATATGTTGCTGCATTTTTGTTGTTGGAAGAAAAATGTACTCTATGTGACTCCTCATGGGAGGGAGGGATGGAGCATAAGGAAGCCTTCACATAGATTTCTCCAGACTTCACCTTTTTCTTTTTCTCTTATGATCTGGATGTGTTTCCTTAAACTATCCCTATAGTAAATCTTAGCCACATATATAGCTATATTCTGAATCCCTCGAATTATTCTAGCAAATCTCTTAACATAGGGATTCTTGTGGGGACCCTAGACACCATGAGACATGAAAATATTTTAAAACACACTCTTCTGTTTTAACTCAAGAAACACCCATTTAATTGTCTATCACATATAACCCAAAATATAGTTATGTGCCTGTAAGTTTGAATGAGTATTTAGAGTTTTGTTAAAACTACAAGTTGCTTTCAGTTAAATTCTATTATATGTCTTTTAGTTGTCTGTGCAGTTTATTTATTTTTTAATTTTAATGTAATCTGAATAATTATTTATTAAAGGAAATATGACTTTTAATATTTGACTCTTAATAAGAATATTTTAAAAGTCCTTTAATATATAATTAGCCAGTAACAGCAAAAATTAGCATAAGTTATATTTGTGGAGAATAAAATTGCATTCAAATGATAATCATATTAAAACTAATGTAAAAATACATTTCTTTTAAATTACCACAAGTGAAAGACAGTTGAAAACTAGTACACTGAGATCCTGTTAGATTACAAAGTCACCCATGATCCATTCATTTCCTGACCCTCAATTTTACATATGATGCTATTGGTGCTTCAGCAATCTAGAATTCTTTCAGGGTATATAAATCTCTTTGTTGTTTGCTGTAGTCAAAACTTTGTCAGTTCTTTTGGTTCCTTCTCCTCTCCTATCCCAACCCCATTTGTGGGTATATTGCCACAAGCAATATACTCCATGTTGTACCCAACTTGAGATGGCCTGGTAGACTGCCTAATGTGTAACTTGGGAATACTTTTTTCTGTTTGATTTTTCATTATATTTAAGACTTAAGTTAGCATCTGTCTTTTGGCTTGACAGCCTAATGTTTTCTACACTCTGTTAACTTGTAATTAAAAGGACAGAAATAATATCAACCAAAACCCATTTAATTCCTTGTGATAATTTATTTTCATTTTATAAATGTTAATATTTTCATTTAAAAATATTTTTTAATTAAAGCTCTCTTTGCAGTTCTAAGGTCTTCTATGACGAGTGCTTTTTTTTTTTTTTGGTTGTTGTTTCTGTTTGCCTGTTTTTTTTCCTTTGTGTTATATTTTCTAAAATTATTAATAAAATTATATAAAATTAAAGAACAATTAAGAATTAACAAATAGACAAACAATACATTATTTTCAAGCAATATTTCCAAAGACACACATCACCATTTAATCTTCATTAACTCCACCATGGTTATTCTAAGTATAGATATGAGGATAATAGTAAGTAAAGAAGCAGGTAAAGAAAAGAGAATATTTTGACAAATAAGGTAATAAAGGGTATATTTGAGGAAGAAGTAATTTCCTTATTTGAGTAATGGTCAAAAATAAATTAATGAAAAGAGTGTTATGATTAGATAAACTGGTCAATATGAGGTAAGATACTCTCAAATTAATTATTTTATAATAGCATACACTAATTGGGAGGAAAAAGGTGAAGCGTTGAATAGTTTAATATAAAAGTTCTCTTACAAGTTGGCCTGTAATTTTATGAAGAGCCTAAAGTAAACCCTTCCCTGATGTTTGTTCTTACAGGTTCATTCTTTCCCAAACGTTTTAGTGTCAGTACCATCTGGCTTTGTCAGTGTGATAAAATATGAAAAACTAAGTCTGTATCACTATATAAATACTGAATTACGTATTTTTTTTTGGTTTAGTTATCACCTACTTTGCAGTGAGCAGTGACATTACATAGTTGAAGAAATTTATCTGGTATAAAGATAAAAATGGAACTCCTGTTTTTACTTTTTATATTTGAAGTTCAAGTTAGAATAGAGATTGTTATAAAATAATTACAGCTAAAAAAACTTGTGAAATTCTACTGCAAAACTTTCTCTATTCATTGGTTTTGAATTTAGTTTGATCTCTTTTCTGCTACATTGCATGATCTCCTTGACAGAAAAGAAGGGGTGAAGGTAGAAACTTCAGTCTGGTTTTGACAGTTTATTTTAGTATGATCATTTGTAGCTCAGGTAAAAGCCCTGGAAAGTTTGCAACTTTCAAGGGACAAGTGTTTAGCATCTGAGAAAAGAAGGTGACCAAATTCATAAGAAGTGGAATGGTTTGTGAAATGAATTGGGGAAATGTTCAGAAAATTAGAAAGAAAATTAGGAAGAAGTGATGTTATGTATTCCAAGAGATTTCTTTCAGAGAGAATGGAGGGTTATACTGTAGAAAGCCACGTAAATGTTATGTCGGAGTTATACTGAAACACAGATCATCATTGAGAGAAAGTGATGTCTAAAAGCCATTTTTTTTGGTGGATGAGTCAGAAAAGAAAGGTAGACTGCTATCAATCAAAGGCAGCTGTGATTGGAAAAATACAACTAAAGCCATAAGTAGGTGTGGGAACAGGTTAAAGGATATTATTATTCTATTTTCTTTTGTTTGCTCTCAGCAGGACAAAGACTTAAGCATGTTTGTAGATTGAAAAAGATATGTAGAAATAAGGTTTTCTGTGGTTAAATATATAAACCTGAAAAGTTAATCAATAAAGAAGGTTCTGTGGTAGATAAAGTTGATAAGGTCAGCGCTTATATAAGAATACATTCTTCTAACCAAAGAGCAGCGATATTTATTTCTCTGAAAATGCAAGACTACTATAAAACAGATATGGGAAGGAATTTCCAAAGAGTTTCATATCTTGTCTGATCTTATGCTTCAATATTTTGCTCAAAATGTTTAGTTGTCATAGACACAGCTCAGTGGAGTAAAATCTCCCAAAAATACATTTAAAAATTGTCCTGTTTGGTGTAGTAAACACATTTAAAAGCTAAATAGTGAAGCTATAGACCTTTGAATAATGGCCCTAAAAGCATGTGTGTTTGCACCACTCAGATAAAATAAGTAGTGTGTAAAGTTGTTATGAACATTAGAAGTACTCTTCCTTTTTAAAAATAATGCCGGCACATAGGAGCAATTAAGCACATGGCTCTTAACATGATCTATTTCTAGAGAAATAGAATTTGATGGTGATATTTCTGGGTCTTTCAGGTACACTAATAATGTGTCCAACCCTCTCTTGGTTCAATGGTCTGCTGGCTCTTCCTCTCCACTTTCTACCTTCCTCAGACATAAGAATTCTCATATATCTTCATAGTCAGCGTAGTATTTAAATATCCTCAAAAAGATCAAAGCTCCATTATTTGTATCCAACTTATAGTTTATTGAAAACAATACTTTGCTTTGAATAATCCTCGGCTGTCTTTCTTTTCACCCACGTCATTGTATTCTTATATCGGTTCTCCACTAAAGATAATTCAGAAATTCCCTGTCCCACTCCAAACCACATCTTATTCCCAATCTTATTAATATTATGAATTCATAACAATATAGTAATAAAATTAAAATAATAAAACATTAATTGGATATTAATATTTAACTTTCAAAATATTTTCTCTAATTTAAATTAATATTTTAATATTCTAATTTTACTATTTTAAAATGAAACAAGCTATTTTGAAAATTTTCTAAGTGGTTTTAAATCCCTTCAAAAATCAGTTATTTTCTCAAATCAATTCTCTAGATTCAATATTCTACTGAACATTTACTGCAAGTTTTTGATAGTCATACATACTTATATAATTGTATACCGTACTTAACCATCCCTGTAAAAGGATTTGCTTTTGTTTCAAATGTCACATCTTCTACTAGATAGTAAGCTGCTAGTTTGGAGTAGTTTGTTCATATTTGTTTACCCAGGTCATAGTCAAATGACAAGCACATAATAGGCACTTAATTAAATATGTTAAATAAAACACTAGACTTAGTACTTTTGTAATACTTTGTGTTAATTTAACTCTTTTTCCCAATGAATATTGTCAAAATTATTCTCTTCTTTATACTCTTTTAAATATCTTACATACCAGATGAGTATCAATATCAATTTTCTTTCTTTTTTGTTGGTTTCACCTTTTGTTTATTATCACTTATATATCATAATGATAATGATATATAAGTGATAAATAAAACTAAAGCTTTAAATAAAAACTAAAGAGAAAGAAATAAGTTTTTTTATGGAAAAATAAAAGAACAAAATCAAGAGAAGAAGGGAAGGTTGAGGTGTGCATAGTGCTTCTCCACACAGGTGCTAAGAACCAACACCCCAAAGCTCCCAGGGCAGCTATGCCAACCACCAAGCCAGAGCTGTGGAGCCCCAATCCCAAGTGGGCTGCTATCCAAGGGCCAGAAACCTAATTCCTTTCTGATTTGCCCATCCTCCAGCCATGTGGCTGATGGGGTCTTGGGGCTCTGTCCAGGTGTCAGGCCTGAGTCTCTGAGGTGGGAGAACTGAGTTCAAGACATGGGACACACAGAGACCTCCCTCTATGTAATATCAATCGGCGAGAGCTCTCCCAATGCTAGAATGCTAGAATGTTCTCAATGCTAGAACCCAGCTCAGCAAGCTCTGGTGCTGGACATCCCATGCCAAACAAATAGCAAGACAGGAGCACAACACCACCCATTAGCAGAGAGTTTGCTTAAAATCATAATAAGTTCACAGACACCCCAAAACACACCACTGCACACAGTCCTGCCCACCAGAAAGCAAGATCCAGCCTCATTCACCAGTACACAGGCACCAGTCCCCTCCACCAGGAAGCCTACATGACACTCTGAATCAACCTTACCCACTGGGGGCAGTCACCAAAAACAATGGGAACTACAAACCAGCAGCCTGTGAAAATGAGACCCCAAACACTGTAAGTTAAGCAAAATGAGAAGACAGAGAAGTGCACAGAAGATGAAGGAGCAAGGTAAAAAGAAACCAGACCAAACAAATGAAGAAGAAATAGGCAGTCTACTTGAAAAGGTATTCAGAGTAATGAGAGTAAAGGTGATCCAAAATCTTGGAAATAGAATGGAGAAAATACAAGAAGTGTTTAACAAGGAACTAGAAGAACTAAAGAGCAAACAAACAATGATGAACAACACAATAAATGAAATTGAAACTACTCTAGAAGGAATCAATAGCAGAATAATTGAGGCAGAAGAACGGATAAGTGACCTGGAAGATAAAATAGTGAAAATAACTACCTCAGAGCAGAATAAAGAAAAAAAATTGACAAGAATTGAGCACAGTCACAGAGACTTCTGGGACAACATTAAACACACCAATATTTGACTTATACAGGTCCCAGAAGAAGAAGAGAAAAAGAAAGGGACTGAGAAAATATTTGAAGAGATTATAGTTGAAAACTTCCCTAATATGGGAAAAGAAATAGTCAATTAAATCCAGGAAGCACAGAGAGTTCAATACAGGATAAATCCAACAAGATACATGCCAAGACACATATTAATCAAACTATCAATAATTAAATACAAAGTAAAGATATTAAAAGTGGCAAGTGAAAAGCAACAAATAACATACAAGGGAATACCCATAAGGTTAACAGCTGATCTTTCAGCAGAAACTGCAAGCCAGAAGGGAGTGGCAGGACATATTTAAAGTGAAGAAAAGGAAAAACCTACAACCAAGATTACTCTAACAAGCAAGGATCTCATTCAGATTCAGTGGAGAACTTTTAAAACCTTTACAGACAAGCCAAATCTGAGAGAATGCAGCACCACAAAATCAGCTTTACAACAAATGCTAAGGGAACTTCTCTAGTCAGGAAACACAAGAGAAGGAAAAGACCTACAATAACAATTCCAAAACAATTAAGAAAATGTTAATAGGAACAGACATATTGATAATTACCTTAAATATAAATGGATTAGATGCTCCTACCAAAAGACATAGACTGACTGAATGGATAGAAAAACAAGACCCATATATATGCTGTCTACAAGAGACCTACTTCAGACCTAGGGACACATACACACTGAAAGTGAGGGGATGGAAAAAAAAATATTCCATGCAAATGTAGATCAAAAGAAAGTTGGAGAAGCATTTCATATCAGACAAAATAGACTTTAAAATAAAGACTACTGCAAGAGACAAAGAAGGACACTACAGAATGATCAAGGGATCAATGCAAAAAGAAGATATAATAATTGTAAATATGTATGCACCCAGCATAGGAGAACCTCAATACATAAGGCAACTGCTAACAGCCAAAAAAATCAACAGTAACACAATCATAGTAGGGGACTTTAACACCCTACTCTCACCAATGAGCAGATCACCCAAAACGAAAATAAATAAGGAAACAAGAGCTTTAAATGACACATTAAACAAGATTGACTTAATTGTTATTTATAAGACATTCCATACAAAATGAGAGAATACATTTTCTTCTCAAGTGCTCATGGAACATTCTCCAGGATAGATCATATCTTGGGTCACAAATCAAGTCTTGGTAAAAGGACTTTTCATAGTGGAATTTTTCAATAAATAATACAGAGTTTCACATTAAAATTATGTTCATGTAAACCTTGCTTAAATAGATTATATTGTGCATAATTATTTATGCAGTGAAAGAATAAGGAAGGAAAAACTCATTAATGAATGAGGAGAAAGTGGTTCAAACTGTACTTTCAATATAGTGAAGAAAATAGCCAAATATCTGTTTTGTCAATTTTGCTGAAATTCTATTTTTTTTTTTTTTGCCTTATTGTCATTCTTCTGTTACAGGATAGAAATAGATTTCAAAGGGAGAACAATTACAATAGTACAGTCTTTGGTATTTGAAGCAGCTTTTCAAGTAAATCATTCAGTGGGTCCCAAATTTCCATTTCATTTTGCAGTAATTTTCTATTCACTTATTTCAATTATTGAAGTCTTGTGATTTTGAAGATCAATATTAGAATAATAGTGAAAGTTATTTGATCTATGTCATCCATGCCTTTCTTCTAACAAGACATGGAAGCAGGAAGTTTCTTAGGACTTATTTTCAATCTGATTTGATCACTGTCACTTTGTAAATAAATAAATATCAGTGGCTAATATGTAAAGAAGTTCATTTTTATCTAATTTAGTTCAGTACTAAATTTGTGTATTTTGCTGAACTAAAATGTTTTACACTTTAAATATATTTATCTGTTATTTCATTAATATCTAATTCTTGAATAAATATTCATGTATGCATTTTGCCTTGATTATGAAAAAATCATTTTTCCATAGATAGAAGAAAGAGAAAATGATCTAATTTTTTTTCATCATTGATTACTACAATGCTTTAATTGAGGAGGAAATTAGGGCATTTACAACTGAAAACGTTTTATTTCCTATCTTAAAAGTTTTCAAAATATGTGACATGACATATAATTTAAATAATAGTTTTAATAATTTAAATTTATTAGTAACATACTGTCATCATTATGACTATAGCAAATTGTAGTCTAGCAAAATTCCTTATTTGATTAAAGTGGTATCTACATTGCTGACAGGCTAAATCTCTATAGACTACCGTAGACTTTTCTATAGATGCCTGTATCTGCTATTCATGAAATTCATCTTTGCTGTCCATGCCTAATTGTGACTTGTTAAAGGAAGAGAAGGGGAAATATCAGAATCATTATTTTGGTGGCTAGTAGGTGAGAATTGGGAATTTGTAGGAGAGAAATGTGTTGCTTCCAAAATTCTATTTAGTATTATACTTTAGAAAATTAAAAAAAAAATCAAAGCTTTTCCATAATAGGGAAGAAATTTTGCATTCTATTACAGGTTAATCACTAAAAGTTTGCTGCCTATATTATACATAATGGCCCATCTCTGGGAACCTGCCTCCCAGGTAATGAGCATTAAGCTAAAATACTTTTGTTTAGCTCACAGGAAACATCCTGATCAGGCCCACCCCTGAATGGATGCAGGAAGGAAAAAATTAACACATCCATTCCAGAGTCTGGCTGGAACCAGAACTTTACCTCCTCACTTTTTAATATAAAAGAAGCCTGGATTCTGACTCAGGGAAGATGGTTCTTTAGGACATTAATCAACCATCTTCTTTGTCTGCTGGTTTTCCAATAAAGTTCATATTCCTTGCCCCAACAACTTGTCTCTTGATTTGTTGGCCTGTCTTGTGGCAAGCAGTATGAACCTGGACTTGTAAACATTGTTTTCTTGAAGTACACAGAAGCATGATTTTCAGTCTGCAATTGGAAAGCTAATACTACTTCCATATATATATATAGATAGATAGATAGATAGATAGATAGATAGATTCAGATCTCAAGATAATAAAACATTTATACCTATTAAATTTTATAATATTTTTCTCTTTCATTTTAGAAAATTATCTCTTATATACATGTGACATTTTCTAGAGATCTAAGTTACCAAGACTTAAACTTTGTTATTATTCTATTTTTTTAACTTGTACTTTTCTTTGGTGATTACATATTTGTCCTACATTACTTTTTCTATGTTTATTGAAATTATTACTAAATGGTCAGTTTCACTGGTAGTATGTTTTATTTAGTGCATGTTTTATCTAGCATCTCTTCCAGGTACGCAAGGTACTCAACCAGACCTGGGAGCTGTGTTGCACTAACAAACATGGAGGACTGCCCATTTATTGTTTATATTTGTGTGCCAATGAAGTATCATATTACACACACACACTGTAGGCTACAAACAAGATACAGGTATCTTTTCTATAGGCCACAATTTCCCCTAGCTTTGAACTTTCCTTCTCTCTAGGAAAAGTTATTGTAAATTGGCCCTTACTGACATTCTTCAATGAGGATCCACTTTATCATATTTAATAAACTTTCCTCATAAAGTCAAATGTACTTCAGTAATGATTATAGCATGTATTTTTCTTTCATCTTCATAGTTTCAGTCAACTTTTAGAAAAAATGGTAGAATGTTACTATCACATTTTCACTCATCTCATACTCTTTAAGTTTTAAGTACTCAACTTGAGAAAGATTCTAAACATAAAATCTCTTCCATTCTAATTTATTTATGTGTTAGAAATTACAAACTCAGCCATCTATGTAAGAGTAATCTTATTACAAAAGCAAAATAAACGTTTAGGAAGGAGTAAATTAGTTTGTAATTTATTTTCTTCTTTCCAGAAAGTTGTCCTAATCTAGTTAGCCCCTTGGTGGTCTGTGTGATCTCTGATGAAAGAGGCAAAGAACAGATTTGTCTTACTTTGACTTTTATTCAAAGTTAATTTTACAAAGAGTTGCAAAATAAGGCTATTCTTTTTATATCCAATACTGAATCTTTATTTTAAATTAAAAATGCAAATTGTTATTGAGATAAATGGAAGATTATTATCATCTATTAAGTATTACAACTTTTTAAGAGCTATACAAAAGACATTCATAACAACCTGGAAATACATCATCAAGTTTTACTTCATTGGTTCAAACTGCTGCTTACTTCAATGATTTAATAGTAATTAACATCTGTGGCAAATTATAACTGTGTGTTTTTATTAAATTTATCTCTGTTGATGTTATATTCATGGTCCTTCTTTTTACTCATTCAATTCTTATGACTCCATACAAACTGGACTGAATTTTCTATGTGTTTTATGTAAAATGATGCTCCACGGAGATCCCCTATTTTGGGCCAACACACTCGTCTGCCAGCTGCTGGGAATGTCAACTGGTGATTAGTCAAGGCTGAGCTCCCCATTAGGCATTATTCTGGGATTCAGGGAACTGCTTCAACTATGGTCTCTACTCATCTTAAGAGATGGACTGCAGCTTAAGGCTGGTTAATGAGAGATTTAAAAGTCTTAGCCTTTGTTTCAATTGTGGAAAATTTTGAAGGGTCACCACAGCTTCAGAGTTCTCAGTAGGATATGCTGAGGTCTAAGTTGCAACAACAATGTAAACCAACATTCCTCTCTGTCTAATTCTACTTTCATTGCTTTTTTTAATAGGTATATCTCCTCAAAGCACTTCCCAGTAAACCTTTTGCATGCAACCCTCTGTATTTTGCCAGGAAACCCAATCTAGACAGTGACTACCAAAAGTCATGCTGGGAGGCAGACTCCACAGTGGGATTTTACAGAGAGATCCCTTGATGGCTGGAAATGAGGGTTTTATCACCAGTCATAGGTTGACAATTGATAATCCTTGTAAAACTGTAACAGATCAACTATTAAAATTTTCATGGGTGGAAGTGAAAACACTGACTGATGCAGAACTTTTGACCCCTAGGAAATATAGGAATTGGTAACTCTAAGTACAACAAAATTGGATGAATATTTTTAGTGTCATCAATTCATTAATGAAAGATAATAATAGGCTGAGCAAAATTAATCACAAATTCAAGGCAAAATATTAAATCCAGAAGACTTCCTTGGTAGCTATTAGTAAACTTTTGTCTGCAGCCAGAGGGCAGACAGAAGAAAAGACCAGGCTTGGGAAGTAACAGAAAAAGTAGCAGTAGAGAAGGTTGAAATCTCAGGCCATGTAGGTTTCCTATGCCAAGGTAAGGGCACCAACAGGGAAGAAGACAGATCATAAGACTTAGTAAGAAAATATCTGAGTAGATGTAGTTAAGAAACATGAACTCCCAGGTTCTTCTGTACCTCTTTGGTCTGCAAATGTAGACATCTCACCCTTATGAAGAGATAAAATCTGGTCAAAAAAGGTTAAATTCCAAAACATCCAGAATGAGGAAGTTCTAGACCTTCTAAGGAAGAAGAGAGATTATATGCCAAAGAAACAGCAGAATCAGGTTAGAAGGTATTAGCAGATGGAAAAGTAAAGATGAGACAGAATCTAGAGATGGCATATGAAGGGGAAAAGAGGTAGAAACAAATTTGGATAAGGGACAGCTGATAGATCCAGAAACACTTTCCTATGTTACAGAATTTAATAGCCAAGAAAGGACTTTGAGAGACAGTGCTAACATAACTCTAAGATGGTTATTAATAAAGGCAATGACCCACATTAAGTGAATTAGTAATTTCAGAACCATCATGGTTCTGAAATAGGATACACTATTTAATATCAGAACATCACAGGGTTCCACAGGAGGACTCTGAATATTGTCTATTACTAAAGTAATTAGGAATGCACTGGAAACAAAAACAAAAATAAAACAAAACAAACAAGAACAACAAAAAATAAATGGCACCAGAAACATGAAGAAATCCAGTGGTAACCTTCCTCTTTAGATTAGGATTTATAAGGATTTATTAGGATTTATAATAGAAAAAGCTATACAGAACTTGATAGCAATGATAATAAGATTTCAATTAGAGCCAAGTGGTGCTAAAATGGCAGAAGCAAGGTGAGCACAATTACTGCAATGAGTGGTAAGATCAAAGTGATTGTCAGAAGGGATCCAGTTTGCACTAAATAATGAACTGGTTGACAGAACATGCTGTTTCTAGAGGAAAGAAAATATGTGGTCAAAAATGGACTTGCTTATTTATACAGTCAAAAAAACACAAGGATGAGTGAGCAAGGGCATGAGGGCATTGTACCTAAATATGTAGATAGATAGAGAGATAGACTGATAGATGGATAGAGATTTTATCTTCACCTATTTTTTTTTTTTGGAATTGAGCCTGTTTTTAGGCTTAGAACATGCTGACTAAAGAAGAGGACAGATTCCTATGTGGAGGGACTCTAAAACCAGCATGGCAAGTACATTCAATATTAATCACTGCAATCCATCCCCCAAAAGACTTAAGAATACGTGCTTAGATTATCAGAAATTGGGGGACCTTTCTTAAATTGTTTAATTCAGGGATAGAATTAACATTGTTACTCATAGACCCCAAGCACAACTATGGTCCCCCTGTTTGACTAGGGCAAAGGGATTCAAGTAGTAAATTGAGTCTTGTCTCAGATCTTATGGCTATTTAGGGTCTTGAATAAAGAAATGTGTTGCAAGATTAGGAACGCAGAGGTCTGGAGTAGAGAAATGTAGATTGACCTACAGGAGTCAGTAGAAATTCTGAATATTTTTTGATTATGTATTAATCCTGCTTGGAGGACAATCATCAAAGGAGAGCCACTAAACATCCAGTAGAAGAATAAGTTGATCAGGTAACATTGGCTGGGCTCTGTCATTAATAACCATAGTGTGGCCAAAAGTGTTCATGGATAGAGTAGAAATGCTGAAAGGAATTTAAAAATTATGTGTAGGACCAATAATATGGGCCTTACTCAAAGTCTAGTCTAACCACTGATGCACTGAATGTCCAACCTTTTAGCAACAGAGACCAAAGCTCCATCAATATGGCACCATCCCTCAAAGACGCTAGCTATTTCTTGGCAGATTGATGAGAATGGATGCCTTTTATCTTGAAAGAGACAGTAATTCATCTTGACTAGAATTGACACATATTACAAAAATGGAATTGCCTTTTCTGCTTTCAGTGCCTTAACCAGCACCACTATCCTAGTGCTTACAGAGTGTTTGGTCTCTCAATAGAGAATTTGTGTAATCACTCCTCTGACCAAGGAAACTATATTACACAAAAAGAGGTGTGACAGTGGATGCAGGACTATGAAAGCTACAGTTAATATCACACACTGCACCGCCACAAATTTACTAGCCCAATAAGTGATGGAAAAACTTTTTGGCAGAGCTGAAGCATCAGCTAAAGACAGATACCTTGTAAGAATTGGATGAGATATAGATGATAGGTAGATAGATAGATAGATAATAGATAAAACACATGATGCATGGCTTAGGGAAATAAAAGGAGAGAGTAGGAATGACTTTGTCTATTGTCTTCTTTTAAAATTACCCAGAGAAAAAGTCTATCCAGAATCCTGAAAGAATGTCTCTGCCCAATTGAGAGCTTACAAGAAGTAAGTGGATCTAGTGGTATAAAAGATGGACTGTGCTGTATACTAAGGCACTGTGCTTAGATCCTCTCTTCATGACCAGCATGTCCATCCTGTATGCCCTGGGAATATTATAACAACTTCTCTCCCTAGGAATTCCCCCCAGGCACAGGGAACTGCTTCAAAAATCATACCCTCTGTTAGGGAGGGCCTCATATAACAGGTGCAAAAATGCAATTGGAGACAAGTCTACAGGACCATCTAAGCTCTAGCACTCCATATAAGATTGGTTGAAACATCAGCTGCCATGACATTGAGAGTCAATTTCTCTCTCTTTCCAATCTTGACTGTGTTGCTTCCTCACATGCAACTACCTCCTTCGAGTCTATTTCTAGGGAATTCATCCTAAGACAATTTGCTTGAAAAAATAATTCATAGCTGATCTTCTTGCTGTCATTCTTTAAAAGAAAACAACAACAACAACAAAAAACAAAGCACTACTTTTTCCACCCACCTTAATATTCTAAATCAAGGAAAGGTGCCCGTTCTAAAATCCATGTGCTCTTCTTATGCTTGCCTACATACCTCCTGGTGGCTCTTCTGAATTTGCAATTCCTTCATTTGTTTGTAAAAATGTCTTTTTTATTAAAATCATTAGCTTCTTAAAATCAAGGATGTTTCCCCATAGAAATTGTGTAATACCTAGCACAGTTCTTAGTACATAATTAAAAATGATTCTTAATTGAATAAAGAATTTACTAAAATATGTATTATTTACCAGGAAAGGGCCAGTAGCTCTAATAAGCTTGTTCTTAAAACATTCAAGAAGAAAATATCATGAAGGATTTAGGACAGCTAAATTTAGCACTATCTATTGTTCAGTAATGAAAAAATATATATCCCTTTGAAATTAAGGGATAGAAAAAGAAAAGACCAATATAGTTGGATAATAATTATATATATATAATTATTGTATGCATATATATATACATATATACACACATGTATATATATAAAGTATCTAATTAAAAAGTCTATAAAAGTGTCTAATAAAAAAGACACTTTTAAAAACAAATGAAGGAATTGCAAGTTCAGAAGAGCCACTAGGAGCTGTATATATATATATATACATATATATACATTTTAGCTTCTCTTAAGTAGTATTGTCAAGACGTATTTCATTATTTTGATGAAATGCAGATTCTTAACATACGGGTTTTTCATATACTTTTGTAAGTACAAAAAAGTATTTCATTGCCTTAGTAAGAAATTATTTTAAATTATCCATAGAGTTCATTAGCATAAATAATTTAGTTTTCACTAGAGGTGTAATGACAAATATGTATGGCATGAGCCCAAAATCATACTAGAGTCAATGTCTCTTGCCTTTACTATTTATTGAAAAGTTTTTACTTGGGCTATCAGCTGCTTTCCAACTCACTTTGCCTTTTATCAATCCAGAACTTCAGCACACCACTGATATCCTCTCAACCTTTCATTTATTCATTCAACATTTATTTTCAACCATTTACTATAATTTCAGGAATTTTATAGATATTGGGACTATAATTTTAAAAATACATGTTATATCACTTTTAGAAACTGGAATCAATCAAAATTGTCAGAAGAAACTTGAAGAGAATATTATAATAACATAGAAGCATAATCATTTGCAACTTTCGCTGTGGAATTACCTATTATAGATATATCTGGCTATAGATAAACAAAGAAGGTGATCTGTCATCATGGGAGGCATTATGCAGTTAGAAATGTGTACTTCATTTTCTTCTATGATGTTACATTTGAGGGAAATAATTTTTAACAATTGTATTAACTGAGGAATTAATTTTTAAGCTTTCAATGATTCTCAAATATGTTTAGTTTATAGGCAGTAGGGTTCTTCAGCTCCTCCTTGCAGGGGAAGTTGGTAAGAATTCCATATTTAAAATTATTTTTATTGACTATCTTCCCTAATAGACTAAAAGATGTCTTGACACAATTGCCTAGCACACAGTAGATTTTAATTAGAAAATGAATAATAGAATAGATTTTAGAAAGAATTAAAACAATGATCCAGACAGAATGAACACATGAATCTTCTTGACTCCATCTTAGAGTCAGGGAATACTTATTGATTGGAATTCTAATGGAATAGAGAAAGCAAAATTTTCTGTACTTGGAATATACATATTTTCTTCCCTAATGAATTGTTAGAACAAATGGGATCTAATTCAATTTTAAGTGATAACATCTGTTTGCTACCATTGCCACTAATTTACATTTTAAATATTATTATACATTAATAAAGTTGTGTTAAATATGTTCTGTATATGCTTCCTCTGAAACATATATATATATATATATATATATATATATATATATATATATTCATAAAGAAACTTTATGCAATGAGAATATTTTTCTATCGTCCAAATATTTTAAAGATATGAATATTTTCAGCAGTTTGACTTTCATTCCTTTACATATTTACATACTCAAATGTAATAACTTTTAATAAAATATTTCAGCACTGAATTATGCATCTACTGTGTGAAATCTCTCAATTTGCCTGCTTCTGCTACTTTCTAGAAGTAACCTAATTTATTTTGTCTGAATATTCTCTTCCTCAGAAATATTTCTAATATTATTTTATTGTTTTTCATGGACAACTATAGCAGACACTTTTGGCCTAACAGCTATTCTCCCCTTCCCTGATTTTAGGGAAGTACTATTTTCTAGCCTCCTCTGTAGCAAGGGGTTGCTACTGAATATAATTCTGAGTAATCAGATATAAGTAGAAATTGCTTAGTGTGGCTCCCAAGAAAGTGCTTTAAAAGAGGGCAGATCCCTAGAGTCTGTCATACAGAGTGAAGTAAGTCAGAAAGAGAAAGACAAATACCGTATGCTAACACATATATATGGAATTTAAGAAAAAAAATATCATGAAGAACCTAGGGTTAAGACAGGAATAAAGACACAGACCTACTAAAGAATGGACTTGAGGATATGGGGAGCAGGAAGGGTAAGCTGTGACAAAGTGAGAGAGAGGCATGGACATATATACACTACCAAACGTAAGGTAGATAGCTAGTGGGAAGCAGCCGCATAGCACAGGGAGATCAGCTGGGTGCTTTGTGACCACCTAGAGGGGTGAGATAGGGAGGGTGGGAGGGAGGGAGACACAAGAGGGAAGAGATATGGAAACATATGTATATGTATAACTGATTCACTTTGTTATAAAGCAGAAACTAATAAAAATGTAAAAAAAAGGAGGGCAGAGCCAAGAGTCTGTGGTAAAACCATCTATTTTGCTGGCTTGCAAGAACAGTATTTATGTCAATGAAATTAGCAAATGCTACAAATCAAGGACATCCCCATCCCACCCCCACTCCAAATGTAGCTTAATGTAGCTAATAAACATATCATTGAGGCAGACTCTTAGCAATTGCCTCTTGCCCTTCTCATTCTTTCTTCCTAAGATTCAAATAGTAACATAGGAGGCAAAATAATCAGTTGTGGTTATCTAATGGCATAATGGAACTGCCATAACAGCCCTGGATTGCCTACTTACAAAATTTTTGTTACGTGAAAAAATTAAAAACACTACTTTATATAAGCCACTGTCATTATGTATTTTGCTGCAATTAGGTACAATTCTAATAAATATAAAAAACTTATTTTTGCAGATGATGTAATTTTCTTATAAAGCAAATTTTCTGGACAATATTTAGAAAATTATTATCTCACACATGAATTAGTGGTTGAAAAGAACATCAGCAAAGAGTTGGTGAGTTTTGATAGCTAGAACCCATTTTGATAATGATCTGAATGATACGATGAAACTCTTTCATAAGAGCGTAGATTTCACATGGAAGTTTACTGAGCATTTGAGGATGTGGGACTCACCTAAAGTACCTTAAGACACAAACAACTTCATAATAGAAATATGGAATGAAATTTCTATTCCATCATACAATGCCTTCTGACCCTCCTTTCCTGGTACAACTACTCTCAACCTCCCACAAAAATTTACAAACAGCCAAAAATATGTAAAAAGCACAGAATACCAAACTGACTGGCAATGAACCTATTGCAGAAATATGGAGCGAATTTCCATTACTCACAAGAACAATGGATTTAGAATGTGAAGCAGATTAGTAGCCCTTGCAGGGTATACTGCTAAAAGTAGAGCAAAGTGATTCATCTAAAAGACAGTATAAAGAAGCTACATCTAACTTCCCTGGTGACACAGTGGTTAAGAATCTGCCTGCTAGTGCAGGGGACATGGGTTTGATCCCTGGTCTGGGAATATCCCACATGCCATGGAGCAACTAAGCCCATGTGCCACAGCTACTTAGCCTGCACCCTAGAGCCCATGAGCCACAAGTACTAAGCCCATGTACCACAACTACTGAAGTCCACGTGCCTAGAGCCAGTGCTCAGCAACAAAAGAAACCACCACAATGAGAAACCTGTACACCACAACAAAGAATAGCCCCCACTCATTGCAACTAGAGAAAGCCCACATGCAGCAATAAAGACCCAACACAGCCAAAAATAAATACATAAAATAAATAAATTTATTTTTTAAAAAAGAGCCTACATCCTTCTTGTATTATGTGGTTTAAAACAGGGATCCTCAACTCCCAAGCCATATGGCCTGTGAAGAACCTGACTGCACAGCAGGAGGTGAGCAGTGGGCAAGAGAGCTAAACTTCATCTGCCGCTCCCCATCACTCCTCATCACTCACATTACTGCCTGAGCAATCACTTGCATTATCACCTGAACCGTCCTTTCCCACCCCACCTTTCCTGTCTGTGGAAAAATTGTCTTCCACGAAACCAGTCCCTGGTGCCAAAAAGGTTGGGGACCACTGGTGTAGAAATGCAACTTTGTATTATTCAGAAAACTGGTATTGTAAATAAAAAAAAAAAAACAAGATAATGAATTAAAATTTAGGAATATAGTAGCTATTTAGTAACTTAACTAATATAAAAATACTCCAAGTTTGGCTTAGGAAAACTTTGTACAATAGATAAATGCATTTTGTCATTTGATTTATAAATCTACATTGTGTGTATTTGTGCTCACCACCTTATTATATTGATTTTCTTTATATAAAATATTCAGTGCTTTCTCTGTGTCTTTACTGCCTTGTTAAAAATTTGTCTTTTTTAATTTCCTTCAGAAAATTATACTATAAACAAAGATAATAACAGATGCTTTCAGTGAGTTATATTACTAATTATAAAAAGTTGATTCTTCCAAAACATTTATTGTTCCTTCTCAAGTAGTTCTGATTATCACCTCTGAAATAGGGAAAATAGTTTCTTTCAGATTATGAGAAAATAGCACCAGATATACAACAAGATCAAGGATACATTTTGCTAGAAAAATGAACTATTTAGAGGGAAAAAAAATGAACTTCTATACAGTTTTATATATATTTACATATTTCCCAATGGACTGTCTATATGAGAATTACACTTTAACATGCCTAAGATGTGTTATAATGACCTGGAGAACTTGTCATTAACCCATATTCTAATCTCCTTATCAAAGCACTACTGATTCTGATGTTAGTATAGGCCAGTAATGTTAAATTTTCAACTGCATTTCAGGTGTGTCTGTTGCAAGTGATCCTCAACCCATGGATCTCAAAAGGCTAAATTAAATGGACAATTGAAACTCCAAAAATAAGAAAATATTTTTGAAATTCTAGATGTTTTGGGTGAGGGAAGACTATCAAAACAATTTTACAACATGAATATGTATGAGGTATGAGCCATCCCATCAGTAAAAGAACCTCACTTGTCTGAATCCTGAGGGAAAATTAGAAATTTTGAAAATACTTCTCAAAATATTTTGATATGGCCACCAAAAGTGCTTAGGATAAGGATAGACCTAGATGGAGAAGAGTGTAATTCATGACACATTGTTAAACAAGAAAACAACATGAAAAAATGGGGGCAGGACATTGTATTAATCTGTTTGGGCTGCCATAGCAAAATAACACAGACTAGAGGACTTAAACAAGAGAAATTTATTTCTCACAATTCCAGAGTCTGTAAAGTCCTAGATCAAGGTGCCAGCAAGATAGGTTTCATTCTGTGGCTACTTCTCTTGGCATGTAGGCAGCTACCATCTTGATGTATGCTCACATGACCTTTTTCTTTGTGCAAGAGAGCAAGAGCTAGCTCTCTGATATCTCTTCTTATAAGGGCACTAATCCTATGAAATTGGAGCCTTACCTTTATGAACTAACTTAAACTTAATTACTTCCTTAGAGTCCCCATTTCCAAATATAACCACACTAGAAGTTAGGGTTTTAGAATATGATTTTGGAAGAAACATTTATCATATGAATTTGGAGGAACATTGAAGGAAAAAGAAACATTCAGTCCATAACAGTTATGCATTAATTTCCTGAATATCAATCATCAGTTACTATATTATCCAAATATTACAGGAAGATAAAAAACAAAATCAGAAAATTATTTCTAACTCTAAATTATTTCTAATATCCTCCAAAATGGTTTATGTCTTTAAAAAAACAAAGTCACAAAAGGAAATTAGAAAAAGACAAAAATCCAAGAGAATAAATGATAAATATACTTTTAAAAGAGTTTATAGTGTGGAAGAAGGGAATCATAGAAAAAGGAATTAGGTGTATAACACTGTGCCATTTAAGTGAAGTAAATTAAATGTACATGTGTAAAAGACACTTTATGACTTCTAAGGATGTTGACAAATGAAAAGAAACATACCCAAACACTAAAATGGTACTTTATCATGAGGACTAGAAAAAAGAATAGAGATGGCATTAAAAAGAATGAAAAATAAAATTTAAAAAAATAGAGACATCAGGGCTTCCATGGTGGCGCAGTGGTTGAGAGTCCGCCTGCCGGTGCAGGGGACACGGGTTCGTGCCCCTATCCCGGAGGATCCCACATGCTGCGGAGCGGCTGGGCCCGCGGGCCATGGCCGCGGAGCCTGTGTGTCCGGGGCCTGTGCTCCGCAGCGGGAGAGGCCACAGCAGTGAGAGGCCTGCGTACAGCAAAAAAAAAAAAAAAAAAAAAAAAAAAAAAAAAAAAAATAGAGACATCAACTGAACTGATAATAATAATATTTCATCATCTGAGGTAGATGATTAATTTGTTTAATTCAACTGTTTCTGAGAACCATTAATAAAAGAAAAAAGAAAACAAATTACATGAGCAAGTAATTTGCTCAATAAAACCATTGCTATAAAGCTTGTGAAAATATTCTTTATTTCTTTAAAAGATGATGAGATCAAATATTTGTTTATTTGATTGAAAAATTTATTTAATGTATATTGGTAAATGAGTAATTATATAAGGCAATGAGAACTTAATTGTTGTAATCCTTATAAAATAATTTTTGCTGTATGTATCAAGAGTCTTAATAAACTTTACTACCAATAGTTCCTATTCTAAACATGACATTAAAAAAACAGAAATCTTTGAAAAAATAAGTATAAAATTTTGAACCTCAAAAATTAATTAATATTAACATCAAAATAATAACAGCAGTATATTTGGTTATGTATGTATTTTATGTGTCTATGTTTATATGCATCTGTATGCATATATATCAGAAATTAATGACAGCAATGATACAAGGGACAAGTAAAAGGAATTAGGATTATTATATAAGATATTCACACTACCAATGAAGTGATGCAGTGGTATTTGAAAGTAGATTTGGATTAACTATAAGCATTGGAAATTCCAGGAGAAACACAAAAATAAAGAAAAAAAGTTAAAAAAGAAGCATAATCAATATGCTAAAGAAGAGATAAATGGAATCATATAAAATACTAAATTAAAATCACAAAAGGCAAAAAAATAAAGGTGGAACACAAAAAATAAGAAAAAAGAACTAGGGCAATAAATAGAAAACAGTAACAAATATGGTAGATATTAATCCAACTGTATTAATAATCACTATAGATGTCAATGGTTTAAAGAAATCAATTAAAGGACAGAGATTGTTAGAGTGGACCAAAAACCAAGACCTAACTATATGTTGTCTGTAAAAAACTCACTTAATATATAAGACACATATGAAAGTAAATAGAGAAAAATATGCCAAATTAACACTAATCAAAACAAAAGGCAAGAGTAGCTTTATTAATTTCAGATAAAACAGATTTCAAAGGAGGGAAAATGATCAAGCATAAAGAAGGGCATTATATAATGATAAAGAGGTCACTTCTCCAGGAAAACATAACAATCCTTAACATGTATGTACCTGACAACAGAGCATCAAGCTACATGAGGCAAAAACCAACAGAAATGCAAGGAGAAATAGATGAATCCACTATCATAGTTGGAGTCTTCAACATTCTTCTCCCAGAAATGGACAGATCCAGCAGACAGAAAATCAGCAAGGACATAGTTGACATCAACAACACAATCAATCAACTGGATGTAAAAGACATCTATAGACTACTTCATCCAACAACAGAAGAATACACATTCTTCTCAAGCTCATATGGGAAAGTCACCAAAATGGACCATATTCTGGGCAATAAAGCACACCTTAACAAAGTTAAAAGAATACAAATCATACAGTATGACCACAATGGAATTAAACTAGAAATCAATAATAGAAAGATAACAGGAGAATACCAAAATACATGGAAATTAAACAACACGGCTCAAAGAGGAAATCTTCAGAATAATTAAAAGTATTTATAATAAAATGAAAATATCAATTGTAATAAATGTACCACTCTAGTGGGGGATATTAGTAATAGGGGAGGCTATGCATGTGTGGGGACAAGGAGTAAGTGGAAATTTGCTTTACCTTCCCCTCAACTTTGCTGTGAACCTTAAACTGCTTTAAAAAAATAGTCGTAATTAAAAAAAAAATCTGTGGAATGTTCTAGGTGGACCAAAGAATTAAAATGAAGATCTTGACAAAGAAATATGGTTCATGAAACATATTTACTGAGAAAGAAAGTTAAAGGAAAAAGTAATCTTGCAATATATTGGAGAAAATATGGCTGTGGATTACCATAAAAACTAAACCTGGGGGCTTCCCTGGTGGCACAGTGGTTGAGAGTCTGCCTGCCGATGTTGTGGAGCAGCTAGGCCCATGAGCCATGGCCACTGAGCCTGCGCTCCGCAATGGGAGAGGCCACAAGAAAAAAAAAAAATTAAACCTGGTGCATATATAAAATGGAATATTACTCAGCCATAAAGCAAGGCTGGACCCAGAGATTATCATACTAAGCAAAGTAAGTCAGAAAGAGAAAGACAAATACCATATGATATCACTTATATGTGGAATCGAAAATATGACACAAATGAACATACCTATGAAACAGAAACAGACTCATAGACATAGAGAAGAGACTTGTGTTTGCCAAGGGGGGAGGGGCATGGGGGGAAAGATTGGGAGTTTGGGATTAACGGATGCAAACTAGTATATATAGGGTGGATAAACAACGAAGCCCTACTGTATAGCAAAGGGAACTAACTATATTCAATATCCTGTAATAAACCATAATGGAAAAGAATATGAAAAAGAATGTGTGTGTATATATATACCTGAGTCACCTTGCTGTACAGCAGACAATTCACACAACATTGTAAATCAACTATACTTCAACAATTTTTTTTTAAATTAAATCTTTCTTTTCAATGCTATGTGAGACTTCATGTAACGTAGATGGCATTGTACAGTGAAATAACATGGGGTACTGAATCCTCTTAACCATTTTTCCATGTTTTGTATGACTCTGGGAAGGTAACTGAAGATGTAAGATCCTCATGTTCCTCAGATGTAATGTTGTGGCCAGAATACCTAGCTACCATAACTTGTAAGGATTAAAGGAGATAACGTAGGAAAACAGCACTAAGCTTCCCACAGGTTAGACTTTCAGAAAAAATAAAACACATATTTTTGCTGCATTCTTCCCTTTAATAATTTGATACAGCATATTTTTAGGGCTTTTTAAATGTTGATCTTGTAAATTTATTTCTGATGTTGAGTAGGTAAAATATCACTTGGATATCTAGTCACTATTCATTTCACTATTTGCCAGGAAATACCATGGCAAAGGAATTAAAGTCTATTGAAAAAATATTCATTTCCTTAACATATATTATAGAAACTCATTAATAAATAACACATTTCTGGTTCTGGATACATCATAAAATGTATTTCACAACACTTGGAATACAACATTGATATTCTTTACACATAAGTATGATCCGTCTTGCTCTGTGCAGTTCTGTAGAAAAATCAGATAACTGAAGTGGTAATAGAAATAGATTGCCAACACATAAAAGATTTCTTTTCACTTTAATTGCTGCATGACATTTCAGTTTACAAGTAAGGTGTATCTTTAATCTGAATAGCACAGCCTTTAACTTGCTTGAGTTAAATGTTCAAAAAATGAACGACCTTACATTTACCAAAATCTAAACTGGGGAGAGAAGCTCAAAACTGAAGCATTCATCTTGATAATAGCCAAGAAGTGAATTGAATTTCTTTTCCTAAGAAGAACTGAGTCACACAGAGCTATTTTCAGTAGATTTTATGTTTGTTCATTCAAGTCAAGGTCGCAAAGAGAATTGTTTATATATTGTAAACACTTAGCTAAAAACGTTTAGTGGAGAGAATATCAGAATGACTCCATATTTTTTACATGGCCTAGTAATCTTTAAGGAAAATATTTTTATTCTTAAATTTTTTTCCAGCATGTATCACATATCCACATACATCAAAATAAAAACTATTTCTGTTGTTTTGTTTTTGTTTATACATTTAAAGCTGATTAATGTTTATAATTTGCTATATTTTTTTCAGCCTTTTCTTCTATACTTTTCAAAGTATATGTATTTTTAAATGAGTGATGTGATTTTTTGATTGCATCATATTCAGGCAAAAGTTAACTTTAAAGTGAGATATAGTGAATATCAAAAGTAAGTTTCCCTAAAAGAGGCCATCTTCAAAGTTGTAATCATGAAACAGATGTAACAAGACTCAGAAAAGCAGTAGAGTCTTCTTTCATTTGCAAAGTTTAAATTACTGAATAGTAGTGAATCAATCTACCTAGTTCTTTTTGAAATTTACAAGTTTAGCAATTACTGTAGGCCTAGGTGATGAAACGGTAGTAGAAGGACAGGTTATCAAATTGTTGGAGCACTGTATACTGTTTAATGCAGCACGTAACTATTTGACAGTCACTTCCATTTGTTACAACCTACAATAAGGTATGTTTTTTTTTTAATTTATTTTTGGCTGTGTTAGGTCTTCATTGCTGTGCACAGGCTTTCTCTAGATGTTGTGAGAGGGGGCTACTCTTCGTTGTGGTGTGTGGGCTTCTAATTGTTGTGGCTTCTCTTGTTGCAGAGCATGGGCTCTAGGCATGCAGGCTTTAGTAGTTGTGGCACGTGGGCTCAGTAGTTGTGGCTTGCGAGCTCTAGAGCTCAGGCTCAGCAGTTGTGGCACATGGGCTTAGCTGCTCCATGGCATGTGGGATCTTCCCGGCCAGGGCTCGAACCCGTGTCCCCTGCATTGGCAGGTGGATTCTTAACCACTGTGCCACCAGGGAAACACTTAAGGTATGTATTTGATCCTTCAAAGTGTGTATGCAATATAAATAGAATGAAAATGAATGTTAGAAAATTATAATATTTTGAGCACCTACTCTGTAACACTCCTTCAAATTTTAAATATACTTTTTACAATATTATACTATTATCCTGATCTTACTGTTCAGAAAATATAGGTTGAGAGAAGATGAAACAGTCAAAAGTTTTTTTTTTGTTTCTTCAGCTGTGATTTGAATTTACAATTCCCTAACTTCACAATAATATACTGTACATGGGTTCAGTCACAGATAAATTCAATCAAACATGGAAAATGTTTTATTTTTCAGAAGTTGCTCTATTCCCCTTATAATATTGATCTGGGAAGTTATTTACATGAGGAGTGAGTTTTTCAATAAATGTCATTTACGAGGTGCAAGGACTTTCACAGTACATCTTGTAAGTTCTTATATCAAGATTCCAGCTAGTAAGCAGGGGACAGTAAAGTAAGGAAGTCTCACCTCTTCTCTAAATGATCCCATGTTGTAAAGATACACATCACCTTTTCTCATATTTCATTAAAGATTATATGGTCAGTGGATACTTAAACTGCAGTGAGATCAAGAAAAGGTAATCCCCAGCTAGGAGCTCTCAAGTCCAACTCAAATTTATTACTATGGAAAATGAAGAAAAATGGGTTTTACTGGACAGAGTCACTGCCTGCCATGACCATTCTCTAACCCACACAAATCTATTCTTTCCCAGAAAATTATTTTGATTTTTTAAATCTTAACCTTATTATTTTGTTTTACCTAGTATACTCCCTTTTGTTATGTTTTGTTTGTGTGCGTGTGGACTGATAGGGTAGCAACCAGTAAGTTCCACCATACCCTTCCAACTAATTTAAATAGGAAAAACACATGGTGCTCTGAAGTGATTGCTGTTCTTAAGATGAACCCAAGAAATAAAGTAAGAATTAGGACTTTCTCAATGAATTGCTGAAATTTCAGGGGGAATTTAAAAGTTTAGATCCCCCCAAAACTATTATAGAATGAAGAAATATTAGTTTTGTGCAGAGTAGAGTGGAATTGAATTGAAAGACTGCATAAATGGGCAAAGTAAAGATCTCATGGGTTCACTTTGATGACATCCATATAGATACCCCATATGACCATTCAGAGTAATGCATTTGAGATGTATCATGTCATTTTGTGTATCAAGTTTGTTCCTTTTAATTTAGTAATATTTTATGTGAATATTCTTTAATTTTTGATAACTATTCTCATGTTGATGAAAATTTGGATTGTTTCCAGTTTGAGGATATTACAATATAGCTCCTGTGAAAATTCTTGTGTAAGTAATTTGTTATGGTTAGTTACATAGCCTAAAGCAGAATAACTGGGTAGTAGGGTAATGACCTTTGGTTTATAATAAACTGCCAAGGTGATGGCATCATCTTATTATATACACATCAGCAATGTGGGAGAGTTCTAGTTGCTCAAATTCTGTAACTTTTGATATTGAGTGTGTGTATGTGAAATTTTTAGCTGTTTTAGAGGATGTTACAGAGCATTTTTGACCATTTAAAATGCATTTCCCTAATTTCTAATGATCTTGATCATATTCCATGTACTTATTGGACATTTGTGTATTTTCTATCCTCTTTTGCTCATATTTAAATATGTTATTTTCATTTTTGAGTGAACCTTTTATATACTGTGCATGGAAATATATATTATGAATATTTTACCACTCTGTAATTTGCCTAATAATTTTTAAAAGGTTTATTTTAATAGGAAATTATTTTAATTGGAATGGGATTCAGTTTTTCATTTGTTTTATTTTATGATGTGTCTTAAATGTCTTCTTTAAGAAAACTTTGCCCATCCCAAGGTTGTGAAGACATTCACTTATCTTTTATTCTACAAACTTTATATTTCTAGCTTTTATGTTTAAGTCTATGGTTTGTCTCAAAGTAATATTTGTGTATGGGTGATTAGCAGTCTAGGTTAATAATTTTCCATAAATATCCAGGTGTTACAACAACATTTGTTAAAAAAGACTTTTCATTTTCCATTGAGTTTAATTACTGTCTTGGTTGGAAAATGTGCTTGACTAAACATCTGTGGGGCTACTACTTGACTCTCAATGTGTTCTTTTCATTTTTATGTTCACCCCTACACTAGTGACACACTAATAATTATAGCATTATAGTAATCCTTAAAATGAAGTATTTAAGTCCCCAATTTTGTTTCTGTTATTCATTATTATTTTGGATATTCTTTATAATTTCCATTTCCATATAAATATTAGAATCAGTTTCCATGACCTTGCTGAAATTCCTCTTTGTGCTTGCATTTCATTATCTTTTCAATAGATTATTTAAAATAATTTACATGGTTATTTTAAAGTAGGTTTAAAATTTTCCGTACTTTATTCCTAAATTTGACTAGTTTCTGGATATGTTCCTAGTGACTGTTTAATCTGTTGCCTATATAGACATGGTCTTGCTTATTCATGTAGACATAAAATTTTTGATTGTTTGATGGATATAAAAGAACATTAGAGATTAAAGTCAATAACATCTGTCCCCCAAAATGACAAGTATCGTTTTTTTCCCTTAGGTCACTAGTACTGTGCCCATCTAATCTTTGATGGAGCTGTTTCTTGGTTTTATTGAGCTTAAGTTAGAGTCAATCCACTACTGGCTTCAAATATTTTAGGCATAGCATTAGGATTTTCTCTTCAAAACTCTTAGGCTCTGAATACTGGAAAAGTTCTAGAGAGCCTAGCTACATTATAGCTGGAGAGTTTTTGCTTCTGGCCAAAATAGAGTAACATGGACTAGATTTACCTTCTCATCTCTAGCAACCTGAAAAAGCAAAACACATATTTGAGACATTGACTATCCAAACACTAGATATCAGGTAGCAAAGTATAGTAATTCCTGAAAGACAGGGAACAAATCAAGTGAGCCTTACAATTGCCCAGTATTATTTTCTTAGGAGAGTTTCCAGGTTCTGGCAAAAGCGGGACAACCTAAGTAGATGTAAGCAGACTCCCTGAGTTGAGGAGACAGAACTGAGAATCCAAAGAGGCCAAAGTGACTGGTGTTTTCAAGCTAGAACATGAGAGGAAAGAGTTGCATAAAGAAAGAACCACAGAGATCTACAGAGGGTCCCCTCTTGAGAATACGGGTGAGTACTGATCAGCAAATGCACGTGAGGAAGCTAGCCAATGCTTGAGAAAGAATTACCCATAAGGAAAGAGGCAGCAATACCTGACACTCACACGGCACTGTGAATACTGCTTTTTCCCCCCAGCAAGACAGGAAAACCTCATGATGTATGAGTTACTCAAAAGCGTTGCCTCAGTAGTGGGAAATAATTAACTCTAGGCTAAAAATGTCATTGGTCCTGCCTGAGAAACTTTAAAGACAAGAAGCAAAAGGATCAAGTGTCTTAACTGTGTCCCATAATTTCCATATAAAATTAAAATTGTCTGACATCCAAAAATACCAAGAATGCATAGAAGAAGTAACATATGACTATAATGAGAATAAAAATAAATAAATTGAAACTGGCATTCTGTATTCTACTCTGGTCACTAAACACTATATTTTAATGATTTATCCATGTTGCTGCCTTGCATATATTCTGTTGCTTCTAACTGTTGTTTAATACTTCCTAGTGCTCATCTACCATGTTTTGTCTACAGTTCATCTCGGTGGTGCAAAATAGATCGTCACCAAATCACTACCATCACAAACAATGTTGCAATTCATATAATTGCATATATCATCACATTCACCTGTTCCACAATTGCTACTTGATTCTTTGTAATCTATGCTCACAAAGAAATCATTCTTCATGTGTATTTCTTCAGTGATTTATATTATAGTCTTTAGAGCTCTTGTTCGCCCAATGTTTTAAATCTCTCAATATATAATCAATGCTTGTAAAATTTCAATGGAATTTTTCTCATTGAAAATAGAAGATAACTATATGACAAATCTGATTTTCTCCAATCAAAAGAAATACATGAGTCTAAAAGTAAGTCATGGTAAATAAAATTAAAATGTGTCATTTAGAAAGAAGGTAGTAAATTCAACCAAAATATTACAAGAACAGCTAATGTATAAAATGCTTAAATAATCTACGGGAAAAGGCTGACAGTGAAAATTATCTATGTGAGGGGTATTTAATGTCCTTGTGTTCTGCAGTTAAACTTAGGTTTGTGCTATGCTTTATATTTTTAATACCTTTCATGATAAAATTTACAGAAAAGTATTCCCAATCATCAGAGAAATTGTCCTCTTTTCTCCATTCTGTAAATATTTCTTACAATAATGGAAATTGCCTTCAAAATTCATTTAATATTCATATTGGAATAAAGCATCTGTTGTGGCAGATGGGGCAAATGACATCAAGTTCAGCTGTTTAAATAATCCTTAAGGATTAATGTGTAGTTTACAAAAATAATTTGTAATTCATTTTGGATTAAATTAATTTGAAATTATTGTGTTCCATAAAGGCATACTGCAGCTGCTCCCAGCACTGAATTGATTGTTTTCAACTGGTTACTCCTACTAAAACATGCATTTTGACAGCAAGAAAACAATGCTCCCCATTATTCATTCTGTATCTTTACCAATAAACACAATCTTCAAAACAATCTGAAAATATAACATACCTGAACTGGATGACTTATTTGCATAATTAACTAGAGATTTATATTTTTATACTGTGAAATTTCATCAATTCAAATGCAGCAGAAATAGACACAGATACAAGTGAGTTTATTCAAATATCTCTGAATACATGTTTTTTTCTGTTTGTTTGTTTTTTGTTTCTTTTTCCCATTGACCTCTATCCCTGTACAAGATGTGGAGAAAAATAAATGTGTATTTTGCACTCACAAGAAAAAGACTTAAGGCAATTTAATTCTATTTTTGGATGAGGTTTAAGAGGAATGATAGCTATAATTTAGCTCCAGATTTATAAGATACAAATGCAATCATATATAAAAAAGACACTGTTGGCTCTTGTGAAAATTCATAAGCTTTTAGAGCCCTTTTCAACCCTCACTGGCAGAGGTTAAAATCTTCACGAAATTAATAGAAAATTATTCTCACATGATAATTCAACTATTTTATTGAAAAAGAATTCTGCTGGATAAAATAAATAATTTGACTTTTGATTGAATGTTTATAATAATTATTGGCTGGATTCTGCAATGAGTTTTTTTCATATTTTTATTACACATTTTTGGCAGTTTTATTTGTTTTTTTTTTTCTTTCTCTCTATTTTGTATTTCTACTTGAAAAATAGAAATACTTTAGTTAGATCAATTCCAAACAGAGTAAATATTTGAATAAAATGAAAAAAATATGTTTCAGTTTCCAGCAGTACTAAAATTTGCCCCGATGATTCTCTTGCTAGGACATTCTCAGAATATTCCAAGCAGGTCATAATCATAAATGCAGGAGAGTATATCAGTTAGTGGCTTACACAATAGCACAGACCTTCTTATTTCTGGGTGCAAAAAGAAGTTCACCATACCAGTATTATTACAATCATTTAAACTGTCACAGTCTTGTTACTCACAAAGCCTTCAGGGTTACTGGGAATATGTGTGTATTTTTTATTCTTTTTGGAGTTATAAAATCCATATCTGCCCTGAAAGAGGCCCTCTTACAAAATCCCAGTCCCTTTATCATAAAGATACACAAGAAACCAGCTCCTTGTAGCTAAGCTTATTTAGTAATGTAGACTTCATTTTCTTCACAGAGTTTTGTTTCTGTTTCTTTTTCCAGTTAAGCTCTTTTATCTGATAATGAAAAGGTTTAATATTAGTATCCAAATCAACAATAAATCACCACTACCTCTGATTTGTCTGGAAGTATATGAGGATTACCTATCTTAGAATATACTGTTTCACATTGAGATGATTCTTGCTATGGACCCAATCGTAATTACTTGGTTGTGGTTTTGCAATGGTTGGTTTATTGCCATTCTATATGTTATTTTTCTAGTATTGTTAACTTCTTGTGTGCCCATACACACAGTCTTCTATATAAATTCTTTGGCTAGACCTTTGCTTCTGGATCTCAAACATTCCACAATTGTCAGTGTATATTTAACTTTAAATCCTGGCATATAATCTTATCTAAATCCTCCTTTTTTTTTTCTGTCATTCCCTACAGCAATTTTCTAAATTTTTTCTCCTCTCCTAGAGTTTTAACAACAGTTCTCTTAGAGATCACATTTATCCTATATTTAATGAAAAATTACATATAATGTGGCTGTAAATTTCATTTAGCAGAACACATAATTTATACATAAAATAGTCTTTCTATTCAAGTACACACGAACCTCACAAGAAATTTTGGTATATTTCAGGTCACAAAGTAAATCTAATTAAAGTCCAGAGTCTAGTCAACATACATATGACATTTATTTACAACCATTCAATAAAATGTTTAGATTAATAAGACAAAATGGGTAAAGATTATGAACAATCTAAAAAAGAAGGGACTGCAAATGCCTAAGAATCAGATACAAATGTTTTCAACCTCCAAAATCATCTTAAAAGTTAAACAAAGAAATATTTTCACCCATCAGTTTGCTAGAAATTTAAAATAAAAATATATCAGTTATGTTCAAATTTGGTGAGAATGTGAAGAGACCAGTTATTCTATACACTCTGATAGAAGCAAAACTTTATAGTCTTTTAAAAATAATTTGGTGGTATCTACTGCATACATCCTTTAACTCAGCAGTTCTATTAAGAATTCTCTTTCTACAGAAATATGTATTTAGATACACTATAACTGTCTACAAAAATGCTCATTACAGACTTGTGCATATTAATAAGTAATTGGAAATAACCTAATGAGTACCAATAGAAAAATTATTAAATGAGCTACATCCATGTTATGGAATATTATACAGTGATCAGAAAGTACTACATGCACTGACAGGGGATGATCTCCATGGAATATTTTTACATGAAAAGAAAATTCTGGAATGATACGTGAGACTTGACCCTATTCATGAAAAATAATACAAACACATAAACGTATAGAATCATATATTTTCTTTAAATATTTGTAGGTACACACCCATATCTAGTCAATAGATAAATGATAAATAAATATGTTGAAAGAAAAAATATCTGGAAAGATAAACACAGAACTGGCAATGCTGATTATCCTTGGGAAAGGAAGGGTGTAAATTTGGCTGATAGGAAAAAAGAGGTCGTGGTTCGGAAAAGGGTACAATTTTAAATACAATTTTATTTTTATTTTTTAACAAGGCAAGTATATCTATTCTCACCTTTTTTTTAATTAATTAAGTTATTTATTTTTGGCTGCATTAGGTCTTCGTCGCTGCATGCAGGCTTCCTCTGGTTGCAGCGAGTGGGGTTTACTCTTCATTGCGGTGTGTGGGCTTCTCATTTTGGTGTCTTCTCTTGTTGCGGAGCATGGGCTCTAGGCTCTCAGGCTTCAGTAGTTGTGGCACACAGGCTCAATAATTGTGGCTCGTGGGCTCTAGAGTGCAGGTTCAGTGGTTGTGGCACAAGGGCTTAGTTGTTCCGCGACATGTGGGATCTTCCCGGACCAGGGCTCAAACCTGTGTCCCCTACATTGGCAGGTGGATCCTTAACCACTGTGCCACCAGGGGAGTCCTTAAATACTATTTTAAAATAAACATAAAAAAGGAGATAATTGGTCCTTGACTCAGAAAAGGATTTTTTAAATATGAGAGAGAGAAAGAAAGACATACTTTTATGGTTTCCTTGGAACTCCTTGCTCATTAGATGATACTTGTGCTTAAAATGAGTGATATCTTGCTGATCACTTTTGGCGGAAGACCTATCACTGTTGAACGACAACAATATTTCCCTGGCACAGGAAGGCTTGCATGTGTAAATGTCACTGCCCCTCTTCACCTGCTATTACTTACAGAAACAATTTCCTCCCCTGGACAGACTAACCAACAGATAAGTGACCAAGCACCAGATAAGTGACCAAGCACCATTTTTAAAGGCATCATTTTTAAACTAGCATATACAAAACAAGATAAACAAATTTTTCTTTGTTTTAAATAAAATAATCTGGTTGGAATAAATCTACATGAGGAATATTAAGTTATATTGTTTTGTTACCAGTTGGGGTTCTTGAACTCTTTAATCAATAGAAATTGAGAGGAGGCCAGAGGGGAGATTCAGGCAAGGCTTTATTGGGACTCGTACTGTAGCGCAAAGGACCGAGAACAAGTAACAGATACCCTTGCTCGCTCCTTGAGGGTTCCCTTAAACATGGTGAGAGTAGGTATGGATCAGTGGGTCAGGCTACACGTGTGTCTTAGGCGAGCTGTCCATTGGTGGTGCTGTATGCAGGGATCATGTGCAGTACCTTGCTTTATCTCCTGGCACCTCAGAAATGGCAGTTGATTTGTGGCCTTTCTGTATCTTATTGTCCATAATTTGCCCCAATTGCTGCAGAGTGCAGTTATTTTAGTCCCTCATAAATTTCTTTGTATTTTATTGCTCGAGGAGACATTTGTCCAGATGCAAGCACTGCAGCAAAGGGTCGCACATTCCAGGTCCCAGCCTGTCTCAGCTTCCTACCAAAACACCAGCTCTGAACACAGAACATCTGCCTCTCATGTCCTTTTCTTGCCTATTCCAGGTGCAGGTAAGTGTCAATAGTGATTATTCTAAAACTAGTGAGATTGCTTTAGAAGGTCCAAATATTTTACCAAGAATCCACTAGGAATCTTTGATTTTCTCATTTGGCATAGCTATTTTATCTCTGTACTGAGAGATGTCTATTTCTTGTGTAAATGCCTTCTGGTTGGGATGGTTGCTTTTGCTTTTGGCAAAGCTCTAAACAAGAAGAAAAAACTCACAGGGTCTGAAGGAGAGGGATTAGGTCAAATACTGAAACTAAATCTTGACTCTTAGTGACAAGGAAGAAACTAGCAAGGAAGTTCTTGCTGCTGTGATTTACTTAATAGTTCCTGAAAGGATTCTATATTTAACTCCAACTCTTAACCACATTTGCCGACAATGGTCCCTTGCCTTTATGCTAAAACAAACAAACAAAAATCTACAAACCATATTGTTTCAAAAGATCAGACATAAGAAAGAATACATAGTCTCAAAAAGAACACCATCAATGCTGTAAACTTCAGTGTACACACAACAAACAATTTTGAAGCTATAGAATTAAAGAAGATTTATTCAATCCAAGCCTCCTCAGTTATATTGATTGCAAAGCAGCTTCATTTTTTAAGATTCATTCCTCAACAAACACCAGTGCTGCTGCAAAAAATGTACTCTCTGCCAATAATTCTGTTAATCTTTAACTGGTACTCTACTAGCATTGCCATCTAATTATTAAAAATATCTACAATATTATCACTTCTATGTGAGAATTTGACATGTGTCATCTTTGGGTAACTGATCATAATTTAACTATTTTGCTTCTCTGAATTTGAATGTTCTGGGACAAATCACGATAACAAACATTTTAACCCTTCTTTCAGGAAAAATAAACATTATTGGAAATGTATTTCCCACTCTAATCTTTTCTACATATAGAAAGTCTTATTTTTAATGTACCTTTTATGTGGATGTCCTTTATCCTAGACATTAAAGTCAACATTTCAAACTTAGATACAAATCTCCAAGGGAAAGTAATTTATTTAGGACTTTCCAAGGTCTTTAGACTGAATAACTGCTAAATGTCCTTTGTTGTACTCCTATATGGATAATGGAATACCATTTGTGACCAGCCCCTTTGAAGATTCAAAGGCACAAGTATCCTCCATTTACTAGTCCCTCCTAATAACGACTTTGTTCTTTTAAAATTTCCAATTTTAGAAACCAATTTCATCTTCTCTAGTACAGACACTCTTTTATTTTTTAATATCATCTTAACAAGTATAGTGTTTTAACAGAATTCAACTTAGTTGTATACTCTCTGAAATTAAAATAATTTATTATCCATTTATAATATATAGCCTAGATGTGGATTTTTACTAAGTTTACGTTCTCTAATGATTGTGAGGAAATGAATATAACCAAAAGCCATAGTATTGAAATAGGATAAGAGCTCGAAGTTTTGAACATATTAATTGGTCTTATTATGTCAGTTACTTCAAAAATTTTAAAATCACCACCCCATAGTTTTCTTTATTACTTGGTAGAAAATATTGCTTCATTCCCAGTTTCCTTTATGTGTGTCCTTTTCAACACAAAAACTCCAGTTGCTTAATGTCTTTTCTTTTTTTTTTTTTTTTTTTTTGGTACACGGGCCTCTCACTGCTGTGGCCTCTCCTGTTGTGGGGCACAGGCTCCGGATGCGCAGCCTTAGTGGCCATGGCTCATGGGCCCAGCCACTCCACGGCATGTGGGATCCTCCCAGACCGGGGTGTGAACCCATGTCCCCTGCAACGGCAGGCAGACTCTCAATCACTGCGCCACCAGGGAAGCCCAATGTCTGTATATTTTAATCTCTAATTTTTTAGTGGAATTTCTACCACTCAATTTAATATATTAATATTTGATTACCATAGAAGAGCTGAATCTGACTAGTACTCTGTTGTTATATATGTATTCATTTCTTATGAAGTGTATGTGTCAAATAATATTTATTATTTTATAGATACTATCTTTTTTAATTTTAAAGGAAGCATTTACTTTCCTGGTATAACCTTATTTTGACATATTCTCAGTTGCAAACCAATTGGTGGGAAGTAAATTGGGACAGATTTCTTTTCCATTTCAGTTGTCTCTTTTGGTTCCTTAGCTGTTCTGAGCTTCTTTTAAATGTCTACCATCAATAATCTTTTAACATGCTGACAGAGGAAGCTATTAAGAGGTATTTTTATCTATCCTTATATGATTTCATTTATTATGTTCTGTGATATAGCTGCAGTAGTATGCTTGTGCATCATCTAAACTTTTTGCTGAATAAAAAAACAGAGATTCAGAACCCATAGAAATATCTCTATATTATGTTTCATTAGCTATTATGACATTAAATGTAAAAGTTCTACATTACTTAAGATTTTGATAGGCCACATTATAACAGATGGAACAGAATACAATTCCACTCTAACAAGATCTTCATGTGAAAAATGTGCCTATTTCTTTCAACACATTTAAGTTGTACTCCAGAAACTGAATTTTAATAAATATTTAAGAAGAAATTTTCAGACTCACACAAATAGTGTTTACTGACATTATGACACCAGGTTTTATAATTTTGAATTTTTGTCTTATACATATTCATTATTATATTTTTGTTAGCACATGCAAAAATCAGTACCTTTGATCATTAGCTATAAGTGTTGAAAGCTAGCATGTACATCTGAACTACAAAGTAAAAATTGTTAACATGTTTATAACAAATTAATTATTTATTGAGTACTCATTTATTTGAGGACAGCTCCACATATAGCTTCTGATTATGTAAACTTTATTCTCCTCTTTGATTCATATTTGTGTCATTTGAACTAAGATTCAACAAATCTATGAAATTTCAGAGATGAAAATGTGGAATTAGTCAGAGAACACTGAGATGGTCAAGAATTATATTTTAGCATAGCAAAGCTATAAATTATTTTTGTATGATTACATTATCATTAAAAATTACATGTTTATTCTTTCCCTCAATGGGCTTACTCCCTAGCAGGGAAAACACAGTACACATATACACATTGTTTTACCAGAGAGAAGTGACTTCAATTCATTTAAACTGTGATTACCTTCATAGTTTGTGCACTTAATTCAGGAAAACAGAACAGATAACTTCTAAACCACATGAACACAGCACAGGCTAAAGGAAATAGTTTAAGGACCTTGGACACTAATATGGTACAGCAACTGTGTCTTTGAACTCTCATTTTTCTCAATTTCTTTTGCAAAGCTCATTTTTAGGTCACCACACAGCAGATACTATAATTTCTTCCACTTAGAGATAGTCAGATACATTCATTTTTTCTTCCTCCATATTTTCTCTAGATCTTTCTTTTCCTTTTCATTCTTCTACTCTCTTCAACCTTAGCTTCAAAGAGCATAAATCATGGCATGTATATGTTTATTTTTTTTTCTAATGGAAAAGACAGACTAGCAAGCATAGATGGTCTTATATACGCTTAAAGAACTCGAGATAAACACATGCAGTCTCTCCCTGTCTCCCATGTAGCTCTAAATACAAACAAAAAAATGAAGAATATTTATCAATTAAGAACCTACTTTTAAAATTAATTCCCATTACTTCCTACATCTACCTACCTATCATCTCTCAATTATCTATCATCTATCATTCAGTCAACCTATCATTGCACTACATATTATTTGTCTTTACTTACTTCCTGACCACTCACCTATACACAACAATTATCTCCTCATTACTTTAGTAGTGCTTTAATTAGTAGATTTATTTACTGGAGATTGTTTAAGCATGCTTTCCCAATATTTTAATTACTATAAATATTTTTTCCACTTAAACATAATTTTCTGTACATCTACAAATATGAATTTATTTTATTCTAGAACTTACATTTTAAAAGTCTATAATTTGTGTCTAGAGTATCCTATTACACTGATAAAATTAGCTGCATGGACAAACTAAATGGACTATAAATATAAAATAGATAACATAAATGTACAATGTAAAAATATATTGAATGGATCAAAATTTTCCACGTATTTCTTTTTATAATCTTATGCTTGATAAAGGAATTCTTCTTGTCTTTATGTCTACATGAACAATGGCATGAATCATTTGTAACAGTTTCAAACAATAATTTATACTTACATGGATTGGTATTTGTCAAAACATTGGAGAATAGGTACATGTGTTACAAATAACATACCAGAACTGGTAAGATATGTTGATTTCTGTCTTTCAAAGAAATAACAGGGTGTATTTTCTAATATAGGTAAAATCTTGCAGTGATAGGGATTGGCTGATTTTAGAAACAAACAAACAAACAAACAAAGTGAAAATCACTCATATTAATAGGGCTGGCAATTTGAGTCAGTCAGTAAGACAACAAAAGACACCAAACTTTTCTGTAGTTAGAACCTTTCTAAACAAAATAGGCAAACAATATGTGTTGCATTAATGACTATACGAACATACTATTCAAAACCAAAGTACTTTGCTGCATTAGGTCAGCCAATGCTTACCATTTTCAAGGCTTAGTTTCCAGTGTTTAGTTCCATAATTATTAGCTCTGATACAGAAGTGATGTAAGTATTTTCTGGTGTGTTTATTTCAAATTTGTCCTAAGAGATGGCGCCTCTGCTAATTGTATCATTCTTGCTAAAACAATAAAAATCATAAACATATTTATATCAATATATCCATATGTAATAAATGAGAAAATTGTTGATGTTCAATCTACTGGACTACAAAATGTTGAAGGAATATCTCTCACCAAAATGTTTGTTTTGAACACAGACCATCACTTCATATCTAAGTAAATATCTGACAATTACCAGTTTAATGGAATTGGCAGATGCATGCCCCATAAAACACCTCTCCTGGAAAAAAAAAATTAAGCATGTGAGTTCATCCTAGGTTGAGCTGCTCCTCTCCCAATGGTGTACCTATCACCAGGGTAAAGGCAAAACCTGCAGAACACACACATATTGTCCCAGCTGGTTTTCGAATGTAGATACCAGGTTCTAGATGTTATGTTTAACTTCCATGCTATGCTGCATGTCTGAGCCTTAGGATCCTCCTTGCTAGAAATGAAATAATAGCTCCTTCCTTTCCAGGTTTATTGTGAATATTCAGCAATATTTTCCCCCTAGGACAGTGTTAATCACATTGAAGTAAATAAATGATTGTTAAACCAACCTAATTTTGTTGTTAAAATAAACATTACATTTCAAGACAATTTATGCATATTTTTCAATGCATGAGAATAAGTCCCCCATTATATGTAGGTTTCTTTCAAGCTTCTGAGCTACAAAAAGACTTACTGCTCTGGGCTTCCAAACATATCTACTGACAGAATATCTGAACTGTAGCCAAATATGCTTATGTAGATTCCCACCTCTAAATCTGTTAAGTTACTAACCTCCCTGTGACTTCTTTGCCCTCACTTCATGCACGCATAACATTCTTAACTTGTGTTTTTATGCCCTTAGTAAATTATCTATTTTGTAAAATCCACTTATTTCTCCCACACAATAATTGAATTTGAACACTTTTCATACATTCCCTTGCATTCTTAATCGGGAAACTGTAATCACTTTGAAAACAGGATTCATATCATATATTGTATTAGTCCTTACACACAGCACATAGAACTGTGTCAGAAACATAATAGGTGTCAAAATGTTTTGCATAAGGGAACAAATGAATACCTGAAAAGAATTGATGGGAGATGTTGGTTTGCAATAACATAATATGGCATTATATAAATTACTTACTTAAAAATCATTTAAAAACAAAACATTTAAAAATGTTTAGACATAATTTTTATATAAAACAAAACATGAGGAGTTCTTTACTATCTTAAATATATTTGGAATTAAATTAGTTCATTAATTTTATATCTTTTTTTATACTTACTGGAAATGAACATTTTTTAAACTGACTATATTGTAAACATATGGACATTTTTCAATATTATAAAATTATGAAAGAGATTAAGCCATTTGGTGCACAAATTCATATGTTCATAATACAAGTCCATCAATATCCAGGGTCATCTATACCAGAATAAATATCTATCTATAATGATCTATTTATGTATAATTCTTTTCAAAAGAAACATGTCTTAAAATTCAAAAAGTTTAACTTTCTTAGTAACAAAGACACACTGATCAAAATGAGAATGAAATAAACAATATACTGTAATAACATAGTGACAAATCTGAGCCTATGAATAAAAAATATCAAAATAAAACTACAAACCGCGATAAATAAGACCATCTTATGCACAGTCTTAACATCACATAGATACACCCATCATCAAAATGACTATTATGTGTGTTATTGATATTTAAATGTATGTTTCCCCTAAAAAAAAAAACCACATTTTTAGTTTTTTGTTTGTTTGTTTGTTTTTTGGTTTGTGTTTATAAGGACACTTCTAATATATTTTTGTCAGAATTTAAACGACTCATTATTATTTCTTCTGTTTGTAAGTAATGGATTAATGAGTGAGTGGTTAAGAAATATATTTAAAACCAATGAAGTGCACACTTTATATCTGTAGGTCTATTGCTGTTTTGTTATATTCCTTTGTTTTATTTTTTAGATTCCATGAATAAGTGATAACATACAGTATTTGACTTTTTTGGTAAACCAACTATACTTCAATAGTAACAAATAAAAAATAAAATTAAAGCAGTGGGGATTTTTGAGGTTCACCAAGCTGACAAAAGTACATTACAGCCAACCTCTTACAAGAACAACTCTCAAAAATTAAAACAACAACAAAAAAAAAAAGAAAAGAAAAAAAACCCTAAAACCTCAACTACTTGTGGATTCTGAAAATTAAGCAAAGCAGGTGCATTAGTTTCAGGAAGGGGAAACTTGAATTAAGTGACTTGTACTGGGGAGATTTTAATCTTTTGTTTATTTTTGTTTTTTTTACTTTCTCTTCAGGCATTGATCCGAGGGTGAGCCCCATGCAAAGTAATGACAGACTTTAAAGCACAAAGACTTAGTTACGAGCCTCTATAGGGAAAACATGGCTTTGTTAGCTGCAGACTGTAGGAGGAAATAAAATTTATTTTATTTTATTTATTTATTTTTAACATCTTTATTGGAGTATAATTGATTTATAATGATGTTAGTTTCTGTTTTATAACAAAGTGAATCAATAATACATATACATATGTCCCCATATCTCTTCCCTCTTGCATCTCCCTCACTCCCACCCTCCTTATCCCACCCCTCTAGGTGGTCACAAACCACCGAGCTGATCTCCCTGTGCTAGGTGGCTTTTCCCACTAGCTATCTATTTTATGTTTGGTAGTGTATATATGTCCATGCCTCTCTCTCACTTTGTCCCAGCTTACCCTTCCCCCTCCCCATATCCTCAAGTCCATTCTCTAGTAGGTCTGTGTCTTTATTCCTGTCTTACCCATAGGTTCTTCATGACTTTTTATTTTCCTTAGATTCCATATATATATGTTAGCATACGGTATTTGTTTTTCTCTTTCTGACTTACTTCACTCTGAATGACAGACTCTAGGTCCATCCATCTCACTAAAAATAACTAAATTTCATTTCTTTTCATGGCTGGGTAATATTCCATTGCATCTATGTGCCACATCTTCTTTATCCATTCATCAGTTCATGGACACTTAGGTGGCTTCCATGTCCTGGCTATTGTAAATAGAACCGCAATGAACATTTTGGTACATGACTCTTTTTGAATTATGGTTTTCTCAGGGTATATGCCCAGTAGTGGGATTGCTGGGTCATATGGTAGTTCCATTTTTAGTTTTTTAAGGAACCTCCACACTGTCCTCCATACTGGCTGTCTCAATTTACATTCCCACCAACAGTGCAAGAGTGTTCCCTTTTCTCCACAGCCTCTCCAGCAATTAATGTTTCTAGATCTTTTGATGACGGCCATACTGACTGGTGTGAGATGATATCACTTTGTAGTTTTAATTTGCATTTCTCTAATAATTAATGATGATAAGCATCCTTTCATGTGTTTGTTGGCAAATCTGTATATCTTTGGAGTAATGTCTATTTATGTCTTCTGCTTATTTTTCAATTGGGTTGTTTGTTTGTTTGTTATTGAGCTTCATGAGCTGCTTGCAAATTTTGGAGATTAATCCTTTGTCAGTTGCTTCAATTGCAAATATTTTCTCCCATTCTGAGGGTTGTCTTTTCATCTTGTTTACGGTTTCCTTTGCTGTGCAAAAGGTTTTAAGTTTCATTAGGTCCCATTTGTTTACTTTTATTTTTATTTCTATTCCTCTAGCAGGTGGGCCAAAAAGGATCGTGCTGTGATTTATGTCATACAGTATTCTGCCTATGTTTTCCTCTAAGAGTTTAATAGTGGCTGGCCTTATATTTAGGTCTTTAATCCATGTTGGGTTTATTTTTGTGTATGGTGTTTGGGAGTGTTCTAATTTCATAATTTTACATATACATGTCCAGTTTTCACAGCACCACTTATTGAAGAGGCTGTCTATTCTCCACTGTATATTCTTGCCTCGTTTATCAAAGATAATTTCACCATATGTCCGTGGGTTTATCTCTGGGCTTTCGATCCTGTTCCACTGATCAATATTTCTTTTTATGTGTCAGTACCATACTGTCTTGATTACTGTGGCTTTCTAGTATAGTCTGAAGTCAGGGAGCCTGATTCCTCCAGCTCCATTTTTCATTCTCAAGATTGCTTTGGCTACAAAGGGTCTTTTGTGTTTCCATACAAATTGTGAAGTTCTTTGTGTAGTTCTGTGAAAAATGCCAGTGGTAGTTTGATAGGGATTGTATTGAATCTGTAGATTGCTTTGGGTAGTAGAGTCATTGTGACAATGTTGATTCTTCCAATCCAGGAACATGGTATATCTCTCCATCTATTTGTATCATCTTTAATTTCTTTCCTCAGTGCCTTATAATTTTCTGCATACAGGTCTTTTTTCTCCTTAGGTAGGTTTATTCCTAGATATTTTATTCTTTTTGTTGCATTGGTAAATGGGAGTGTTTTCTTGATTTCACTTTCAGATTTTTCATCATTAGTGTACAGGAATGCCAGAGATTTTGGTGCATTAATTTTGTATCCTGCTACATTATCAAATTCATTGATTAGCTCTAGTAGTTTTCTGGTAGCATCTTTAGGATTCTCTATGTATAGTATCATGTCAGCTGCAAAGAGTGACAGTTTTACTTCTTCTTTTCCAATTTGGATTCCTTTTATTTCCTTTTCTTCTCTGATTGTTGTGGCTAAAACTCCAAAAACTATGTTGAATAAGGGTGGTGAGCGTGGGCAACCTTGTCTTGTTCCTCATCTTAGCAGAAATGGTTTCAGTTTTTCATCTTTGAGGACGACGTTGGCTGTGGGTTTGTCATATATGGCCTTTATTATGTTGAGGCAAGTTCCCTCTATGCCTACTTTCTGGAGGGTTTTTTATCATAAAGCGGTGTTGAATTTTTTCGAAAGCATTCTCTGCATCTATTGAGATGATCATATGGTTTTTCTCCTTCATTTTGTTAATATGGTGTATAACGTTGATTGATTTTCATATACTAAAGAACCCTTGAATTCCTGGAATAAACCCCACTTGATCATGGTGTATGATCCCCTTTTTTTTTTTATTAGTTTCTGCTTTATAACAAAGTGAATCAGTCATACATATACATCTGTTCGCACATCCCTTTCCTCTTGTGTCTCCCTCCCTCCCACCTTGCCTATCCCACCCCTCCAGGCGATCACAAAGCACCGAGCTGATATCCCTGTGCTTTGCGGCCACTTCCCACTATCTATCTACCTTACGTTTGGTACTGTATATATGTCTATGCCTCTCTTTCGCTTTGTCACAGCTTACCCATCCCCTTCTTCATATCCTCAAGTCCATTCTCAAGTAGGTCTGTATCCTTATTCCTGTTTTACCCCTAGGTTCTTCATGTCATTTTTTTTTCTTAAATTCTATATATATGTGTTAGCATACGGTATTTGTCTTTCTCCTTCTGACTTACTTCACTCTGTATGACAGACTCTAGGTCTATCCACCTCATTACAAAGAGCTCAGTTTCATTTCTTTTTATGGCTGTGTAATATTCCATTGTATATATGTGACACATTTCCTCTATCCATTCATCCGATGATGGACATTAACGTTGTTTCCATCTCCGGGTTATTGTGAATAGAGCTGCAATGAACATTTTGGTACATATATCTTTCTGAATTATGGTTTTCTCAGGATATATGCCTAGTAGTCAATTGCAGGATCATATGGTACTTCTATTTTTAGTTTTTTAAGGAACATCCATACTGTTCTCCATAGTGGCTGTACCAATTCACATTCCCACCAGTAGTACAAGAGTGTTCCCTTTTCTCCACACCCTCTCTAGCATTTATTGTTTCTAGATTTCTTTATGATGGCCATTCTGACTGGTGTGAGATGATATCTCATTGTAGTTTTGATTTGTATTTCTCTAATGATTAATGATGTTGAGCATTCTTTCATGTGTTTGTTGGCAGTCTGTATATCTTCTTTGGAGAAATGCCTATTTAAGGCTTCTGCCTATTTTTGGATTTTTTTTGTTTGTTTGTTTTGTTTTATTTTTTTGCAATTGAGCTGCATGAGCTGCTTATAAATTTTGGAGATTAATCCTTTGTCAGTTGCTTCATTTGCAAATATTTTCTCCCATTCTGAGGGGTGTCTTTTGGTCTTGTTTATGGTTTCCTTTGCTGTGCAAAAGCTTTGAAGTTTCATTAGGTCCCATTTGTTTATCTTTGTTTTCATTTCCATTTCTCTAGGAGGTGGGTCCAAAAGGATCTTGCTGTGATTTATGTCATAGAGTATTCTGCCTATGTTTTCCTCTAAGAGTTTGATAGTTTCTGGCCTTACATTTAGGTCTTTAATCCAGTTTGAGCTTATTTTTGTGTATGGTGTTAGGGAATGATCTAATCTCATACTTTTACATGTCCCTGTCCAATTTTCCCAGCACCACTTATTGAAGAGGCTGTCCTTTCTCCACTGTACATTCCTGCCTCCTTTATCAAAGATAAGTTGACCATATGTGCGTGGGTTTATCTCTGGGCTTTCTATCCATTGATCTATCTTTCTGTTTTTGTGCCAGTACCACACTGTCTTGATTACTGTAGCTTTGTAATATAGTCTGAAGTCATGGAGCCTGATTCCTCCAGCTCCGTTTTTCGTTCTCAAGATTGCTTTGGCTATTCGGGGTCTTTTGTTTTTCCAAACAAATTTTGAATTTTTTTGTTCTAGTTCTGTGAAAAATGCCAGTGGTAGTTTGATAGGGATTGCATTGAATCTGTAGATTGCTTTAGGTAGCAGAGTCATTGTGACAATATTGATTCTTCCAATCCAGGAGCATGGTATATCTCCCCATCTATTTGTATCATCTTTAATTTCTTTCCTCAGTGTCTTATAATTTTCTGCATACAAGTCTTTTGTCTCCTTAGGTAGGTTTATTCCTAGATATTTTATTCTTTTTGTTGCAATGGTAAATGGGGGTGTTTTCTTGATTTCACTTTCAGATTTTTCATCATTAGTGTACAGGAATGCCAGAGATTTTGGTGCATTAATTTTATATCCTGCTACTTTACCAAATTCATTGATTAGCTCTAGTAGTTTTCTGGTAGCATCTTTAGGATTCTCTATTTATAGTATCATGTCATCTACAAACAGTGACAGCTTTACTTCTTCTTTTCCAATTTGGTTTCCTTTTATTTCCTTTTCTTCTCTGATTGTTGTGGCTAAAACTTCCAAAACGAAGTTGAATAAGAGTGGTGAGAGTGGGCAGCCTTTTCTTGTTTCTGATCTTAGTGGAAATGCTTTCAGTTTTTCACCGTTGAGGATGATGTTGGCTGTGGGTTTGTCATATATGGCCTTTATTATGTTGAGGAAAGTTCCCTCTATGCCTACTTTCTGCAGGGTTTTTATCATAAATGGGTATTGAATTTTTTGAAAAGCTTTCTCTACATCTATTGAGATGATTATATGGTTTTTCTCCTTCAATTTGTTAATATGGTGTATCACATTGATTGATTTGCGTATACTGAAGTACCCTTGTATTCCTGGAATAAACCCCACTTGATCATGGTTTATGATCCTTTTAATGTGCTCTTGGATTCTGTTTACTAGTATTTTGTTGAGGATTTTTGTATCTATGTTCATCAGTGATATTGGCCTGTAGTTTTCTTCCTTTGTGACATCTTTGGTTTTGATATCAAGGTGATGGGGACCTCTTAGAATGAGATTGCAAGTGTTCCTCCCTCTGCTATATTTTGGAAGAGTTTGAGAAGGATAGGCATTAGCTCTTCTCTAAATATTTGATAGAATTCACTTGTGAAGCCATCTGGTTCTGGGCTATTTTTTGTTGTTGTTGGAAGATTTTTAATCACAGTCTCAATTTCAGTGCTTGTGATTGGTCTGTTCATATTTTCTATTTCTTCCTGATTCAGTCTTGGCAGGTTGTGTATTTCTAAGAATTTGTTCATTTCTTCCAGGCTGTCCATTTTATTCTCATAGAGTTGCCTGTAGTAATCTCTCATGATCCTTTGTATTTCTGCTGTGTCAGTTGTTACTTCTCCTTTTTCATTTCTAATTCTATTGATTTGAGTCTTCTCCCTTTTTTTCTTGATAAGTCTGGCTAATGGTTTATCAATTTTGTTTATCTTCTCAAAGAACCATCTTTTAGTTTTACTGATCTTTGCTATCATTTCCTTCATTTCTTTTTCATTTATTTCTGATCTGATTTTTATGATTTCTTTCCTTCTGCTAACTTTGGGGTTTTTTTGTTCTTCTTTCTCTAATTGCTTTAGGTGCAATGTCAGGTTGTTTACTCGAGGTGTTTCCTGTTTCTTTAGGTGGGATTGTATTGCTATAAACTTCCCTCTTATAACAGGTTTTGCTGCATCCCATAGGTTTTTGGTCATCGTGTCTCCACTGTCATTTGTTTCTAGGTATTTTTTTATTTCCTCTTTGACTTCTTCAGTGATCACTTCGTTATTAAGTAGTGTATTGTTTAGCCTCAATGTGTTTGCCTTATTTACAGATCTTTTCCTGTAATTGATATCTAGTCTCATAGCCTTGTGGTCAGAACAGGTACTTGATACCATTTCAGTTTTCTTAAATTTACCAAGGCTTGATTTGTGACCCAAGATATGATTTATCCTGGAGAACATTCCACAAGCACTTGAGAAGAATTTGTATTCTGTTGTTTGGGGATGGAATGTCCTATATATATCAGTTAAGTCCATCTTGTTTAATGTGTCATTTAAAGCTAGTGTTTCCTTATTTATTTTCATTTTGGATGGTCTGTCCATTGGTTAAAGTGTGATTTTAAAGTCCCCTACTATGTTTGTGTTACTGTCGATTTCCCCTTTTATGGCTATTAGTATTTGTCTTTTGTATTGGGGTGCTCCTATGTTGGGTACATAAATATTTACAATTGTTATATCTTCTTCTTGAATTGATCCCTTGATCATTATATATTGTCCTTCTTTGTCTCTTGTAATTGTCTTTATTTTAAAGTCTATTTTATCCAATATGAGTATTGCTACTACAGCTTTCTTTTGATTTCCATTTGCATGGTATATCACTTTCCATTCCCTCATTTTCAGTCTCTATGTGTCCCTAGGTCTGAAGTGGGTCTCTTGTAGACAGCATATATATGGGTCTTATTTTTCTATCCATTTAGCCATTCTGTGGCTTTTGGTGGGAGCATTTATTCAATTTACATTTAAGGTAATTATCAATATATATGTTCCTCTTCCCATTTTCTTAAATGTTTTGGGTTTGTTATTGTAGGTCTTTTCCTTCTCTTGTGTTTCTTGCCTAGAGAAGTTCCTTTAGCATTTGTTGTAAAGCTGGTTTGATGGTGCTGAACTCTCTCAGCTTTTGCTTGTCTGTAAAGTTTTAATTTCTCCATCAAATCTGAATGAGATCCTTGCTGGGCAGAGTAATCTTGTTTGTAGGTTTTTCTCTTTCATCACTTTAAATATGTCCTGCGACTCCCTTCTGGCTTGCAGATTTTTTTGCTGAAAAATCAGCTGTTAACATTATGGAGATTCCCTTGTGTGTTATTTGTTGTTTTTTCCTTGCTGCTTTTAATATCCTTTCTTTGTATTTAATTTTTGATAGTTTGATTAATATGTGTCTTGGCATGTTTCTCCTTGGATTTATCCTCTATGGGACTCTTTGTGTTTCCTGGACTTGTTTAACTATTTCATTTCCCATATTAGGGAAGTTTTCAACTATAATCTCTTCAAATATTTTCTCAGTCCCTTTCTTTTACTCTTCTTCTTCTGGGACCTGTATAATTCGAATGTTGGTGTGTTTAATGTTTTCCCAGAGGTGTCTGAGACTGTCCTCAGTTCTTTTCATTCTTTTTTTCTTATTCTGCTCTGCAGTAGTTATTTCCATAATTTTATCTTCCACATCACTTATCCGTTCTTCTGCCTCTGTTATTCTGCTATTGATCCCTTCTAGAGTATTTTTAATTTCATTTATTGTGTGGTTCATCTTTAGTTCTTCTAGGTCCTTGTTAAATGTTTCTTGCTTTTCTCTATTCTATTTCCAAGATTTTGGATCATCTTTACCAACATTATTCTGAATTCTTTTACAGGTAGACTACCTATTTCCTCTTCAGTCATTAGGTCTGGTGGGTTTTTACCTTGCTCCTTCGTCTGCTTTGTGATTTTCTGTCTTCTCATTTTGCTTATCTTACTGTTTTCGGGATGTCCTTTTTGCAGGCTGCAGGTTCGTAGTTCCCGTTGTTTTTGGTGTCTGTCCCCAGTGGTTAAAGTTGGTTCAGTGGGTTGTGTAGGCTTCCTGGTGGAGGGGACTAGTGCCTGTGTTCTGGTGGATGAGGCTGGATATTGTTCTTCTGGTGAGCATGTCCACGTTTGGTGGTGTGTTTTGGGGTGTCTATGGCCTTATTACGATCTTAGGCAGCCTCTCTGCTAATGCGTGGGGTTGTGTTCCTCTCTTGCTAGTTGTTTGGCATAGGGTGTCCAGCACTGTAACTTGCTTGTCGTTGAATGAAGCTGGGTGTTGGTGTTGAGATGGAGATCTCTGGGAGATTTTCACCGTTTGATATTATGTGGTGCTGGGAAGTCTCTTGTGGACCAGTGTCCTGAATTTGGCTCTCCCACCTCAGAGACACAGCACTGACTCCTGGCTGGAGCACCAAGTACCTTTCATCCACATGGCTCAGAATAACAGGGAGAAAAAGTAGAAAGAATGAAGGAAAGAGGATTAAATAAGATAAAATAAAGTAAAGTTATTGAAATAGAAAATAAAAAATAATATTAAGATTTTTTTTAAGTAAAAAAAATGGACAGACAGAATCCTAGGACAAATGGTGAAAGCAAAGCTATACAGACAAAATCTCACACAGAAGCGTACACATACACACTCACAAAAAGAGGAAAAAGGAAAAATGATATATCTTGCTCTCAAAGTCCACCTCCGCAACTTGGGTTGATTCATTGTCTATTCAGGTATTCCACAGGTGCAGGGTACATCAAGTAGGTTGTGGAGATTTAATCCACTGCTCCTGAGACTGCTGGGAGAGAATTCCCTTTCTCCTCTTTTTTTTTTTTTTTTTTTTTTGCAGTACGTGGGCCTCCTCTCACTGTTGTGGCCTCTGCCATTGCGGAGCACAGGCTTCTGATGTTCAGGCTCAGTGGCCATGGCTCATGGGACTAGCTGCTCTGTGGCCTGGAGGATCTTCCTGGACTGGGGCATGAACCCGTGTCCCTTGCATCAGCAGGCAGACTCTCAACCACTGTGCCACCAGGGAGTCCCTCCCTTTCTCTTCTTTGTTCACACAGCTCCGGGGGTTCAGCTTTGTATTTGAACATGCCTCTGCTTGTAGGTCGCCTGAGGGTGTCTCTTCTTCATTTAGACAGGACGAGGTTAAAGGAGCAGCTGCTTTGGGGGCTCTGTTTCACTCAGGCCAGGGGGAGGGAATGGTATGGGTGCAGAGCGAGCCTGTTGTGTCAGTGGTAATGTGATGTTGCAGCAGCCTGAGGTGTGCTGTGTGTTCTCCCGGGGTAGTTTTTCCTGGATCATGGGACCCTGGCAGTGGTGGGCTGCACAGGGTCCTGGGAGGGGAGGTGTGGAGAGTGACCTGTGCTTGCACACAGGTTTCTTGGTGGTGGCAGCAGCAGCCTTAGCGTCCCATGCCCGTCTCTGGGGTCTGTGCTGATAGCCGTGGCTTGTGCCCATCTATGGAGCTCCTCTAAGCAGCACTCTTAATCCCCTCTCCTTGTGCACCAGGAGGCAAAGAGGGAAGAAAATGTCTCTTGTCTCTTCAGCAGCTCCAGATTTTTTCCCAGATTCCCTCCCTCCTAGCCGTGGTGCACTAACCCTTTCAGGCTGTGTTCATGCCGCCAACCCCAGTCCTCTCCTTGGGATCTGACCAAAGCCCAAGCCTCAGCTCCCAGCCTCCACCTGCCCCATTGGGGTAGCAGACAATCCTCTTTTGCTGGTGAGTTCCAGTCGGCACAGATCCTCTGTGCGGTCATCTCTCCACTTTGCCCTCTGCACCCCTGTTGCTGCTCTCTCCTCCACTGCTCCAAAGCTTCCCCCCTCCACCACCCGCAGTCTCCACCCACGAAGGGGCTTCTTAGTGTGTGGAAACCTTTCCTCCTTAACAGCTCCCTCCCACTTGTGCTGGTCCTGTTCCTATTCTTTTGTCTCTGTTTTTTCTTTTTTCTTTTGCCCTACCCTGGTATGTGGGGAGTTTCTTGCCTTTTGGGAGGTCTGAGGTCTTCCGCCAGCCTTCGGTAGGTGTTCTATAGGAGCAGTTCCACGTTTAGATGCATTTCTGTTGTATCTGTGTGGAGGAAGGTGATCTCTGTGTCTTACTCGTCTGTCATCTTCCTCAACTCCAACTTTATTTTTGTAGCAGGTTAAATGTACAAAAACTTGAGTCAAAAGTGCATAAAATTCCATTTATACTCCCTCTCACTCATGGCCCTCCTCCTCCCATGGTATCTTCTATTATTAGCATCTTGCATTTGTGTGTTACCTTTTTTATAATTGATCAGTCAATATCGATACATTATTATTGATGGAACTCCATAAATCACATTTAGGTATATTCTCTGTGTTGTACATTATATAGGTTTTGACATGTTTAATGACATAGTTCAGTTATCATACAGAATAATTTCACTCCCCTAAAAATCCCCTGTGTTCTACATATTCATTGCTTTTTCCCTCCCCAACCCCAGTCCCTGCGACCACCAGTTTTTTTCAAGTCTCCATAAGTTTTCTCTTTTCCAGAATATTATATAATTGGATTCATTCAGTATGTACCCTTTTCAATTTGGCTTCTTTCACCTAACAGTATTAATTTAATGTTCTTCTACATTTTTTTGTGACTTGGCAGTCCATGACATTTTTATGGCTGAATAATATTCCACAGTAAAAATATTCCTCAGTCTTTACATTCACCTGCCAAAGGACATTTCAGTTGCTTCCAAGTTTTGGCAATTATAAATAATGCTTCTATAAACATATGTATGGGATTTTGTGTGGATATAAGTTTTCAACTTATTTGTGTAAATACAGAGAAGACTGATTGCTAGAGACTATTACAAGGGTTTGTTTTGTTTTGCAAGATACTGGAAAACTGTATTTCAAAGTGACTATAACATTTTGCATTCCTTCCAGCAATGACTAGAATTTCTTTATGTTTCACATCCTTGTCAGCTTTTGATATTGTCAGTGTTTTGGATTTTAGCCATTCTAATAAGTGAATAGTGATATATCATTATTGTTTTAGATTACAACTCCCTGATGACATATAATGTTGAGCATATTTGCATATGCCTAGTTTCCATCTGTATATATTATTTGGTGAAAAGTCTATTCATATTTTCTGCCCACTTTTAAACTGTATCATTTATTCTTTTATTGTCAACCTTTAAGAATCTTTGAATATTTTGGATACCAGTCTCTTATCAGATATACACCTTGCAAAGATTTTCTCCCATCGTTTTTATTATTTTAAGAGTGTCTTCTTCAATTTTTATTAGTTTTTTTCTCTTAATTATTTTTTCCTGACCCTGTCATAAAGCCAGGCCTTAGTTATGCATTGTAGCCAGTTATAGCCATGAGAGAATCCCCAGGATTTAAGCCAGTAAACTGGAAGAGAGGTCCCATGTGAGTAGGATATTATGCAGTTATTCACAGAGAAGAGAAAACAGAAGATGAGACAGATGCAAAACAACATAGCAAAACAGAGAAGTTCAAACTGCAATATAAACTATTTAAGCAAGTCTCACATCAATCTCTGAATAGCATATATCAAGGACAAACTCATAACATCATAGAAGAGTCATTGAAATCACATCTACCAGATGAGAATGAAATTATATGTTCTGCCCAAATGTATTAATTGCATGTAAAACAAACAAGCAAAGAAACAACTGTCAGTGATTTTCAGATTTTAACAGAGCCCAGTATCTCAAAACGTAATATTAAAAATGTTCATGATAAAATTCATAACATCTTTTAAAGAAACAAGAGAAAGGGCAATGAGCACGCCAACACTTTAATGACCCAAAATTGGGGATTATAAGACAAGCATATTAAAGCAGCTCCTGTAAGAGTACTCAATGAGATAAAGTAAAGGCTCTCAAAATGAATTAAAAAGATAGTCATTCTCAGAAGAGAAGTAGAAATTATGTGAAAAAAGAACCAAATAAAAAATTGGAATTGAATTATATAATATCTAAAATAAAATATTTACTCAGTGGAATAAATAGTAGAATGGAGATAAATAGAAAAAATGGAAATGACAGGAAAATATTCCATTAAATAAAGGAAGATAGATAATAGTAATTATGTATTAAGAAGAACAGAGAAAAACAACTGAAAAAATTGATAAGAAGTTATGGGACAATATTAAAAGATCTTATATTTATATTGCATGAGGACCAGAAAGAGAATATGAAAAAACAGGTTCTGAAGGCAATAGGGGAATAAGTAATCACCAAAATTTGTATTTTTTTTGTGAAAAATATAGAGCTAAAGTTTCAGGTAACTCAGCAAACCCTAAATAAGGTCTACTCAAATAAATACATTCACAGGTATCACAAAATAAAATTTCTGAAGGCCAAAGATAAGGAAAATATCTTGAAAGCAGCCAGAGAATAATGACGTTTTACATAGAAATGAACAATATTTCAATGAGTAACAATTCCAGTGACAATGGAACAACAAATTTAAAGTGTTGAAAGATAAAATTGTCAATACACAATTCTGTACAAAATGATAATATCATGTAGAAATGAAATTGAAATATATTATCAAAGAAAGGAAAACTAAGTAAATTTTTCCCCAGAGGAAGTGTTCTTTCTCTCTCCACACACACACATACACACACACAGACCCTACTTTTCAGACAAAAGGCAAATAAAATTAGAACTTTAAACATAAAGCATGATATGATATAGTAATATCTGTGCAAGTATAAAACACTGATATTCTATGGCTAAAATATGTACAACTATTTAAACAAAAAAATTGAAACACAGGTAAATTTCCAGTGTGTATAAATACGATAATTATGACAACTATAACATAAAGGTGGGATGATGAGTGCCTATATGGTTTTAAGTCTTGATATTTTAATTATTTTGGTAAAATATTAACTAAAGAATCTGTGAATGATTAGGTATTTATATTATGAGGCTTACAACAACCATTGAAAACACATTTTACTAATTTATGCAAATAGAAAAATTATAATAATAAAAACATCCAAGTAATCCAAAAGTAGGTAGGAAGGAGGAGCCATAATAAAAACCAAAGAGAACAAACAAATTTAAAATATTAAAATGGTAGCCCCAGATTATATCAATAAACTGCAGGATGTATTAATTGTATTTGATTAACTATACTATTTAAATGCAACTTACCTAAACATACCAAAATAAAAGAAAAATTACCAAATTACATAAAAAATACCAACTATAGGCTGTCTAGAATAAACTACTATATATATAAAGACCTACCTTAAAATTACAAGCTTGGGAGAAGATACACCATGCAAACACTGGTCAAAAGTAAACTGAATTGGCCATACTAATATTAGACAAATGTTCTTCAGAACAAGGAATGTTTTCAAGGAGAAAGAGGGACATTACAGATTGATAAGAGAACAAACTCAGCAATGAGACATAATAATTCTATGCCATTTGCACATGACCACAGAGCTTTATAAAGAAACAATTGTTAGAACTAAAAGAGAAATAGAAATATTCAAATTAGGTCTGAATGACACTATGCACCAATGTGAAACATATGAAATGTATATAACACACCACCCAACAATAGCAGAATATATATTATTTTCCAGTTCATATGACCATATTCTGTACATTAAAATTTATAGCATGCTGATATTCAATGTTTAATACATGTATTAAAACTGAAATAAGCTCTCAAGTCAGTGATATAAGCTTTTAGCTTAATAAAGTAGAAAAAGAGTTAAATCCAAAACAAGAAAATGATAAATATAAGAGCAGATTTCAATGAAAGTGAAAAGAGAAAACAATAGAGACAATCAATGAAATCAATAGGTTATTGAAGTCCTTAGCTAATATTGTTGAATTTTTCTTATCTCCCTTCCATTCTATTAGCTTTTGCTGAATGATTTTTATTATTTATATCTATGTACTGATATTCTCTATTCAGTGAGACATTGTTCTCCACTTTCCTTTCATACTGTGGCCATGATTTCCTTTATTTCTCTAACCAAGAATATAACAGCTGATTTAGATCTGTCTCTCAATCAGTTTAACATCTGGGCTTTCTCAAGAACAGTCTCTCTATTGACTACTTTTTTGCCTTTTGTCGTGATCATATTTTCCTATTCCTTTAAGTTTCTCTTGATTTTTGTTAATAGGACGTTCTAAATAATATAATATGGTGACTCTGGAAATTAGATTTCCCCTTGCTCACAGTTTAGGTTTGTTTTTTGTCACTATTACTATTTATTTGTTTAGGGATTTTACTAGAATAATTCCATAAAGTTTGTGTTATTTCTCAGTGTGATCACTGCAGTCTCTTCTCAGTTCACAGAGTCAGTAATAATTGGACAGAAATTTCCTTTAACTCATTGACTCAATAAATCTCCCATCTTTTGAGGGGGTAGGGGTAGAGGGACTCTGTGTATGTGTAGTGACATATGTTCTTTGCTCCAGCAGGTACTTTACAACTGTGACTTAGACCTCACTTTCTGCTTGTGCATATTCTTAAAGTCAGCCAAAGGTGAATAATTAGGATTTTCTCAAGTCTGTCCTAAGCATATGCACAGCCCTGCAATCTATGGTCTTCTAGATTCAAGACATATTATAAATATTTTCCAAGTTTTCTATGCCCATCTTATTCTCCTATTTTTTAAATTTATTTTTTTATCGTTGTTTGTCAGCCTTTTCTTAGCCCCAACTTGTCTCACTGTTTCAGTCAGATGTGATTTTGAACAGTTGTCTCTGATTGTTTTTTGACAAGTGACAGGGAAATAGGGCCTTTTGCACAGAAGTAATTCTAAATAAAATCAAATAAAGACAAATTCTGAAAACAGAGCTTTTCACAGAGCTGCCAGACCAGACAAATAGTGACAATCTGGGGATGCAAATTTGCATGAACTTAAAACCCATTTATCCCCCACGTGTGGCTGTCAGGCTGTTCTTTTTCACAGTCATGAATGTTGAACAATTATTGATTTTCAAAGCTACTATGAATCTGGATAGAAGGAAGTGTTAATCTGACAAATTTATAATTCCACAAAGCTCATTGTTCTTACAGCAATTAAACCATTTTTCTTAACTAATCATTCTTGGACTGTGACAAATCTGGTTAATTCTCAGGTTTCTTAAAAAGTTGATGTTAAAAATTGTTGCCTATGTTTTTATTTTTATGCAGTAGCAATTTTAAAGAATATTTATTCCACTACCCCAGAAGTGTTTATGCCCAATTAATTTTTGAATAATTTGAAAAAAAATAGTGGAGGCTGTCTGGCTTTTCAAAATTGTGCTGAAAAAATTGACTATCTATATGCATGAAAATTAATCTCTAATTAAATCACACACCACTTAATGTTATTTCACCAAATTATAGATTCACTCAGTAAATAATTTTTGTAGTTGTGAAGATGGTAAATTTGATCTACCTACTGAAATGCAAAAGCTATGAACTTTCTTCCTTTAAAAGTTTCTTATATTTTTCAAAAGCCTGAAGTTTAAACCAAATTATTGTAAAAAGTAGTAACTATAACAATTGGCAATCATTGAATGCCTTTCATCTGTGAAACACCTTGATATGTGTATTTCATTCATTAATGAATTATATAGACACCAACAGTTTCCTCACTTTATAAAGTAAGTTTAGAAAGGTTATGTAACTAGCCAAAGGTCACACAACTAATCAGTTACTGTAGTTTAAAATTTAAAATACAAAATGTGTCGTATCAAAGTTTATGCTCTTAAAAATGGTGAATATTTCCTCACTAAAGTAAATATTAACATATGTGTTCTCAGATTTCGCATATATGGGCAGTTCTCCTAACCCTTGTTGCTTTACTGAATGAGGTTTTGTCAAATACTTATGCATTATCTCTAAAGAATATTCTGCTTTCTAAATTCTAGAAGTATTTCCTAACCCTATATTTAAACTCTGTTTTTCTGCAAAACCAACTAAATGAGACAACTTTTTATCTAGAGGATAATATTAGAAACTTAATTGTGTTATTAGAGAAAATTGTTATAATGATTTTAGAGAACTCCTTCCTTCACTTGGAAAACATACAAACTTATAGTAATTTTTTTAAAGAGAATGATTTTGAAAGTATATCTAAAATTTCAAAGAAAGACACATGAAAATGTTGCCTGACTGAGTTTTGGTTGCTACCTTTTTATAGAGGCCACTAATGGAACTCATTAAATTGGAAGTGGAATATATGGAGCAAAGATATTAGAAATAGGAAAATATGAGAGTCTATGGCCCTGATTAGGAGAATGCAATGAATAGGATCAACCTATTCAACCTTTTTATTTTATGACAGAAAATAAATGTCAACATTAATTGACTAGCTCAATTTTTATTAATCAGGGTCTCATAATGATGATGCTTCTGAAGTGTTCATTTTCCTTAAATCATAACTTTTGCCTTTTAACCTCTTTCAGCTCATTTATTGTCATTATGAGTGCAAGAAATCAATAAGTGACATCTAATGAGAGATTATAACGTTTTGACTTCATATACAGATCATTATATTGGCTAACGAGTTTGCTACATTTTCATGGAGGGGTCAGTTTTAAGGTCATTGGTCTTTTTTAATGTGAAAATCAAGTGGAATTTGCCTTTATTTAAATGTGCAACCAGCATAGATGAACATAATTAATTATAGATTTAATTTGTGTCTTTTTTGCAGTTATGATTTCTTTTATGTTGTTGCCTGGTATTTCAATTCCATGGAAGTTTTCTTTCAGTTTCAAATTCCTTAATGTAGTATATTTTGTAACATTTTATTCTTGTATTATATATGATGTCTTACATCACTTAATATATTATTTTTCTTGTCAAATCAAATTAATTTTACATTTACAGCTCCTTTGAATGTTTTGATGCCCTCAGTTCTGATTAGCTTTTTTACATAATTTCAATAAGCACACACAAAGTTAAAAAGCTTTAGATTAGATTATTTACATATCAAGCCAGGACAAACTTACTCTGTCCAGCTTACATATGTTTTATAGGGATAAAGGCAAAGTGCTATAAAACTTATATTAATTTATAAACATGAACTGGTTTAATAAACTAAGGTTTCAGTGAAATTACAGATATCTGATATTTATTTTTTATTATATGCTTTTAAAGTTTTTAAACATAAGGAAACATTCATATGAAATCTAGAATTGAATAAAATGAAATTAATTGGCTGCTATTCTTATAATGTCTTATGGAAGAACAGGTGATATTAATAATTATATTTTCATCCAGAAGTAAAGATGTTTTAACAAGTCCAGAATGGCTTGATTTAGCATATCTTGAAACATTTCTCATAGTCTCTTTAACATTACAACAGAAAAATACGGTTCATATTGAGTGCTAAAGCTTATTGGTAATTTGCAACTGCATAGACTGTGGTGCTGAGGAAAGTTCTTATGTCTTAGTTGGGCCATAAATTAATTAATACTTTGAGCACAGAAGAAGCAAAAGTCAGTTCGAGTGTTACATATTTGGGGAGCATATTCTCAAGTGAATTACATCAGATAATTACACTAGATAAAATCTAAATAGGCAAAGTTTTAAAAAAAATAATTCATACATAAGAGCAATGATAGTCTCTTTCCTATTGGATACACAACAATTGATAGATTGGTATGTAGGCAGGCCCTATGAGATACCACATAAACACTTTTTTTGTGTTTGAAAAGATATCTATCACTAGACTGAAAATAAGCCTGATAATAATATGATCCTTTCTTTTCCTCCATAAATAACTATATTTAAATTATTAGGTCTAATCCATCTTTCGTTTCTATAACAAGTGATATACATGAAAGGAGAATTTTTACTTAACACCTGGGTTAAGAGAAGTAGTGTTCTGTAGACTGTTGCCCTCCATGTGGGTCTTTCACATGGATTAGATAGTTCATCAAATCACATACTTATGGAAAAATAATTAATTTTATATGGGCACTCAAACCTAGCATTCTAAAGGAGAAGTATCTACTTTGCTCTGCTTCATTCCAAAGGGTTTGAAGTCAATTATACATATAATTCCCTTAACCGAAGTGATACTGGATCTAAAACCTTATAGATATCAGTTTCTAGAAATGTGTTCCAGTATAATTACTATACAATTTTATTTACTGATTTCACAAAAATTCCTCATGAAGAGAATGTAACTGAGAGACAATTATAGAAACAAATGTTAGGTCCTATTCCAAATGTTCAACTTAGAAAATTCAGGTGATATAACTTAATCTCACTATTAGCTTTTATTTCCCATATTCTTATTACAAATAAAGAACACAGGTGGCAAGTTGAAAGATTTTCCTTCCTATAAAATCTTAATTGTACTCTACTGTCAAATTCCCTTTTAGAAAAATATCTCAAAGAGTAAGTAAAATAAAATGATATTCTCTATAAGGATTCCTATTTACCAAACCAGTTAATATATTACTTTTCTCTCTAAATTTAAGGAAGCAAGATGAGCTAGATGTTCTATGTATTTATTCATTCAGACTATCTTTTTATCTCATTACTGCACAGGTGTTTTATACCAATCCTCCATTTACTTTATATTGCATTCCAAGCTCTGGAGGAAACAAAATCCCTACATAAAGAGGCTAGTGAAATCTAACATATCAAGGAAATACAGATAGAAGGTGAGAGGTAAGAAAGATAACAGTTTTTATGAGGCCAGTGAATTAGGTACAGTTGATTATAAATTGCGTGACACAATAATTTTTGAGATGTTTAAAATAGAATTGGAAACAGAGGAAATGTTACTAAAAATATAATGAATCTTTAAATTAATAGAAATATACATTTCATGCTGCTCAAGAGATTGCTCATATGTATAAATGCATATTCTTTATAAATATACTGCTTATTTCATTCATTTTTTCATTCCTTTGTGGTACACAGATAGTAACAATTATATCAAGTGACTCCTTTATAACACTGTTCATTGGTAGTTACTCAAGTGAGCATCCTAATTGTGTTACTTTTGATTTAGCCAATTATTTTATTAGGTTAAAAGCAATAAAAATATGGCAAACTTCTTCTATAAGTTAAGTTGTGATTATCATAAAATTATTCTATGCAATGTATAAAATACAATTAGTATAAAATCCTCCAATATATATGTTTTAGTTTTGGCACAATTCAATCTGAATGATATGCATCAATACAACTCATTGTTTTAATGCCTTTCCCTACTCATACCCTCTGCTTTAAGCCGAGTCTCTAACTTTTGCTAAAGTTACTGTCTTAAAAAATAAATTGAGACAGGAAGATGGATCAAGATGGCAGAGTAGGAGGACACTGAACTCATTCCCCCTCACAAACACATCAACATTACAACCTCATATAGAACAGCTTTTGCTGAGAATATCCTGTAGACTAGCAGAACAGTTCTTCTACAATCAAGGCTGTAAAGAAAGATCCATAGGAGGTCTGCTAGAAGGAGAAATAATGTAGACAGGACCCACACCATTAGCAGGGAATATAGAAGAGGAAGGTGATAACAAAGGCTCATGGATTCTCCCTGGGGGGGTGAAGGATTTGAGCCACATATTAAGCACCTCATTTCTGAGGTTCAATACGAAAATATGAATACGCTTAGTTGGTTTGAAAATCAGTAGGGTTTACCAGAGGGCTGGAAGAATCTGAAACTCCACTCTTGAAGAATGAATGCACAGATTTGCTTGTGTGCAGTCCCAGCAAGGAAGCAGCAGATTGAAAACCAGTGCTCTGGCTGGCCTGCAATTACCACCCCTGCATACCCCTCAGTCTGCACTGGGTTTCTGCTTCAGCACTTCCTGCGCCAGGACTACTTCTTACTAAAATGGAAACCACAATTGCCAAAAAATGTGCACACACATGGAGGGAACTAAGTCAGCTTGGGCTCTGGCCCTGCCTCTGGCCAGGATAGAGATGGACATTTCTAGGAGGTGTGTGCATGTACACACTTAGGAAGGAACAGAAACAGTTCAGTGTTTCAGCTGCAACCCCTCTGGCCCTTGCCCAGTCTCTAACTAAGGCAGACATGCCACAGAACGAGTGGAACCAGCTCAGAATTGTAGCCCCAAGACCTGGGGCCCTGACCACACCCCCAACCAAGATAGAGACTGCTGTTGTACCAGGAAGAAGTCAATTCCCTCAGGGCTCCTGCTCCAGTGGCTTGGGACTCAGTCCCAATCCATATAGGGCAGTGACTGATAATAAGCCTAAGAGAAACCCCTCTTTACACCTGGCACAGGCTCCTCCATATCCAGCTCTACCCCAAGGCAGCAGCCACCAGTGATCATATCAAATCCAACTTTCTCCCACCAAAGATACAAGGCACAGGCAGATTGTGTAAGGATGGTCCCACCCAGGGGCATGCCTTCGAGACCTGGGGAGTTAACAGTTTCACCTAATCTCATAGAGAAAAACAGAAAGTTAAACAAAATGAGAAAATAGAGGAATATGTTTCAAATGAATGAACAAGATAAAACCTCTAGAAAAAACCCTACCAATAGAGATAAATAATTTACCTGATAAAGAGTTCAAAGCAATAGTAATAAGAATGCTAACTGAACTTGAGAAATAATAGACAAACAGAGAGAGAACTCAGCAAAAAACAAAACTAGAAAATATAAAAAAGAACCAGCCAAAGATGAAGAATACAAAAACTGAAATGAAAAATACACTAGAAGGAGTTAATAGCATTAAGTGATATAGAAGAAAGCAGAGTTATCTCGAAGATTGAATAGTGGAAATCACCCGATCAGAGCAACAAAAGCAGAAAAGTGTTGTTTAAAATGAGGAAAGTTTAAAGGACTTCATGGACAACATCAAGGGTACTAGAATTCTCATTATAGTGGTACCAGAAGGAGAAGAAAGAAAAAAAGGGGCAGAAAATCTATTTGATGAAATTGTGGCTAAAATGTTCCTGAACCTGAAGAAGGAAACAGATATCAAGGTACAAGAACCACAGAGAATCTCAAACAAGATGAACCAGAGAGACCTTCACCAAGACATAAGTAAAATGGTAAAAGTGAAAGATAAAGAAGAGAATTTTAAAGGCAGTAAGTGAAAAACAAATACTAACATGAAAAGGACACCAGCCCCCAACAATAAGGCAATCAGCTGATTTTTAAGCAGAAAAGTTGAAGGAGAGAAGGGAGTTGTATGATATATTTAACGTTTTAAAAAGAAAAACTTACAATGAGCAGTACTCTACCTAGCAAGGTTATCAATCAGAATTAAAGAAGAAATAAAGAGTTTCCCAGAGCAAAAAAAACAGAAACAAACAAACAAACAAAAGGCCATAACAAGAACTAAGAAAATATAGAAAGGGAAAATCCCATGAGTAAAGGCAAATAATAGTAAAGGCAATGGATGAACCACTTAAGTAAGTTAGTACAAAAGTTAAAAAAAGTAAAAACATAGTACAAAATTCAAAAATTGTAAAATCAACTGTAAAATAAATCACTAAGAGATAGGCACGAAGATATAAAATATGACAGTAAAAACACAAAATGGGTGGGAAGGGAGTTTAAAAAAATTACATTCTTTAGAATATGCTTGAACTTAAATGACTATCTGTTTAAATCAAGTAGGTATAGTTATAGGTAATCACTTTAAATATCAATGGACTAAGTGTTCCAATCAAAAATATATTCCTTCCAAAAAACAGCAGAATACATATTCTTTTCAAGTGTTTATGGAACTTTCTCCAGGACAGATCACACGCTAGGCCAAAAAACAAGTCTCAACAAATTTAAGAAGATAGAAATGTTATCAAACATCTTTTACAACCACAAAAATTTGAAATTAGAAATCAATTACAAGGAGAAAAGTGGAAAAAAAACCCACAAACGTGAATACTGAAGAACATGTTACTAAAAACACAATGGGACAATGAATAAACCAAAGAAGAGATCAGAAAATACCTTGAGGCAAGTGAAAATAAAACACAACTTTCCAAAATCTATGAGAAGCAGCAAAAACAGTTCTAAGAGGGAAGTTTATAGCAATACAGACCTTCCTAAAGAAATAAGAAAAATCACAAATAAATAACCTAACATATCATATAAAGGAATTAGAAAAAGAAGAGCAAGGAAATCCCAAAATTAGTGCAAGAAAGAAAATAATAAAGATTAGCATGGACATAAATAAAATAGAGACAAAAACAACAGGAAAGATCATAGAAACTAAGAGCTGTTATTTTGTTGTTGTTTGTTTTGTGTGTGTGTGTATGTGTGTGTTACACAGGCCTCTTACTGTTGCGGCCTCTCCCGTTGTGGAGCAGAGGTTCCGGACATGCAGGCTCAGCAGCCATGGATCACAGGCCTAGCCACTCCGCGGCATGTGGGATCTTCCTGGACTGGGGCACGAACCCGTGTCCCCTGCATCGGCAGGTGGACCCTCAACCACTGCACCACCAGGTAAGCCCAAACCAAGAGCTGTGTTTTTTGAAAAAAAAAAAATCTATAAGCCTTGAGCTGGGCTCATTAATAAAAATGAGAAAGGAAACAAATAAAATTAGAAATGAAAGAGAAGTCACAACTGATATCACAGAAATCTAATCAATTATAAAAGAACACTAAGAGCAGTTATACACCAACAATTTAGAAAACCTAAAAAAGATGGATAAATTCCTAGAAACACACCATTTTCCCAGACTGAATCAGGAAGAAATGTATAACATGAACAGACCAAATACAAATATTGAAATTGAATGAGTAGTCAAAACTCTGCCAAAAAAAACAAGTCCTGGATGGGACAGCCTCACAGGGGAATTCTATGAAGTATATAAAGAGGAATTAATACCTATCTTTTTCAAACTGTTCCAAAAAATAAGAGAGAAAAAAGCACTCCCAAACTCATTGAATGAGGCCAGCATTACAACGATAAGAAAATCAAAGACACTACACATAAAAAGGATCATATACCATGATCAAGTTGTATTTGTCCCAGGGATGCAAGGATTGTTTAATATATGCAAATTGATCAATGTGATACACCACATTAAACAAAGGACAGAGAAAAATCACATGGTCATCTCAATAGATGCAGAAAAAACACAAAATTCAACACCTCTTCATTATAAAAACTCTCACCAAAGTTGGTATAGTGGAAATATATCTCAACATAATAAAGGCTATTCATGATAAACATGTAGCTAACACCATACTCAACAATGAAAAGCTAAAAGCTTTTCTTCCAAAATCAGGAATAAGATAAGGATGCCCACTCTCACCATTTATATTTAACATGGTATTAGTAGTCCTAGCCATAGCAGTTAGATAAGAAAAAATAAATAAAAGACATCCAAATAGGAAGGGAAGAAACAAAACTGTCACTATTTGCAAACAATATGTCTGATAAGGGGCTAATATGCAATATATAATGAACTTGTATAACTCAATATAAAAATAACAAGTAACCCAATTGAAAAATAAGCAATTCCCTGAATAACCATTTTTCCATAGAATATATACAAGTAGCCAACAGGCACATGAAAAGATATTCAACACCACTAATCATCAGGGAAATGCAGATCAAAACCACAGTGAAATATCACCTCACACCTGTCAGAAAGACTATCATCCAAAAGCCAAAAAATAAGTGTTGGTGAGAATTTGGATAAAAGGGAACCATAGTACATTGTTGGTAGGACTGTAAATTGATAGAGCCACTATGGAAAACTATAAAGAGTTTCATCTAAAAGTTAAAGATGGAACTACAATATGATACAGTAATTCCACTGCTGTGTATATATCTGGAGAAAGTGAAAACACTAATTTGGGAAAATATATGCACCCCATTGGTCACAGCAGCTTTATATACACAACAAACTATGGAATCAACTTGTGTCCATCAACAGATGGATGGATAAAGAAGATGTGGTAGATACATTGATAGATGGATAGATAGATGCATAGATATACAGACAGATATGGATATAAAAAAGAATGAAATTTTGCCATTTGCAACAACATGGATGGATGTGCGGGTATTACGTTTAGTTAAGTAAGTCCAAAAGAGAAAGACAAATACTCTGATTTCTTTTTTTTTTTTTTTTTTTTTTTTGAGGTACGTGGGCCTCTCACTGTTGTGGCCTCTCCCATTGCAGAGCACAGGATCCGGACGTGCAGGCTCAGCAGCCATGGTGCATGGAACCAGCCGTTCTGCGGCATGTGGGATCTTCCTGGACCAGGGCACGAACCCGTGTTCCTTGCATCGGCAGGTGGACTCTCAACCACTGTGCCACCAGGGAAGCCTGTTTTCTTTTATATGTGGAATCTAAAAAATAAAACAAATAAATGAATAATAAAATAGAAACAGACTTACAGAGAACAAACTGGTGATTACCAGTGGAGAGAGTGGTGGGGAGAGGGACAAGATAGGTGTAAAGGAGCAAGAGATACAAACTACCAGGTATAAAATAAATGTTATACAGGATGTAATATACAGCACAGTAAATATAGCCAACACTTTATAATAACTTTATATGGAGTACAATCTATAAACAAATCAAATCACTATTTTATACATCTGAAACTAATAATTTTGTAATGCAATGTTATTTCAATTAAAAAATTGATTACATTTTTAAAAATAATTCTTAAAAGTTAACTGCATTGTTTCTTCTTTTTCTAATACCTTATTTTAATGTTATATACTGCTATTATCTTATATAATTTATAACATTATTTTATCTCTCTGGATTGTTATACAGATTCTACTTTCTTCCTCCCCATCTGCCTTCTCATTCATTTTACATAATTTAAGCAAAGTGGTTCTTCTCAAACATGAATGTGATTTATTTTATTTTGCTTACAACACTGCTTGGCCTCATGATAATGCTCATGATTATAGTATGACCTATAAGACCTATGGTACTTGTCACTTCTTTACCTTCTTTGTTTTTAATCTATTTATGTTTATCTTTCACATACTAGATACAAGGCATAGTTAACATTTCTTTTGCAGAGATGTATCATTTCTGGAATAATTTTGATCCTTCTTCCAAGAGTGCTATTATTCTCTTCTACATAGATGCTTGGAAAACTGTTTTCCACTGGTCATATTCCAAATTTGATAACTTTTCTATAAGATGACTGCTACACTGTCTTGTTAGATCATTGAATTGCAACTTCCTTCTTCCTTTCTATTCATTCCTTACATTGCAACATCCTTGAGGTAGGGATTGGTATGTTGATAGGAAGTTGGAAAGGCAGGTAGTCTGATCCTCATCTCTATCAGTGTGCCCCAACCCACTGCAAAAACTAAATATAGAGTCTAGACAAATGTAGGTGAAAGTCAAATAAATTATGCTTCTAAACAAGTGTCCTTTCTTTCCTATTCAACCAAACTGGTACTCTAAGTCCTTCTTGCATTGCAGTGCTGGATTCACTGCTTCCCTACATCCTGGGACTATACATTTTTCATTTCTATTTTCTAAACCAAGTATAGTATGTTATGAATTAATATTTCTGAATAAGTTATAAAGGACTTAATAAACATGGTGTGGACATTTACAATGGGAATTTAACATAATTAATAATACAGATTGCTTTTGATGATTAACACAAATAGTATTATGACCTACCATAATTAAAATAAACAGCAAATGGTATTGAAATAGTTCATTCTACGTTGTAGAAATCAAGTTTTGATATCCTCTTCTCAGGAGTCTCAAAGCCATAAAATTATTCTGAAAGATCTTTTGGTAGTTATTGACTAAACTGCAATTATAGGTATGAAAACTAAAGACAAATATTTACTACATAAAGCAGAAGATAATTTTCTTCCAAATAATATTTCTGATGGATCTGTGTCCCTCAGAATAAGCAAGATGAATAATGATGTGACTAGGAAGAGATAAAGGTAAAAATCCAACAAGATCACTCCATTTAAAGGGTATTTGATGATGCAATGAGTTAAAAAAATAAGACTGTGAAGCTACCATACCGTTTTTATTTGCAGTTTTATTACTTTAATATTTTTCTTCAATTCTTCCAGGAGACTTCAAAATGAATAATGATTAACCAAGTGATTGAAATGAATCAACACACTTTATTAATGTTTCATGTGTGAAATGTGAAAAACAGTCAAGATTAACTCATCTGACTGGAAATGTCATCTTTTTTCCCTCCAAAACATTTCCTTGAAATCTATGTTTAAAGCATTGTCTTTATAGTCAGTGACTGGAAAATCCAGAACATATCATTATTATTTTTAAGATAATAGCTCTTTCTTATTCAGAAGAACTTCTATTGTTAGAGAAAAGAATGATGATAGAGGTCACACAATAACAGCTTCCTCAAACCTGAATCTTGTCATATATTTTGCAATAAAACCACACAGAACAACATGTAGAGTATCACCCACACTTCAGGCATAACAATACAACAGAGAATATTACAAGTTTCAAATTAACTGTTAGTAGGAAAGTAAATCCAAATTCAGCAGAGCCAATTCCAATAACCAGGGAATGGGCTGGGACTACATATTCCTATAGTAAAGAGAAGGGTAAAATTCTAGATGATAGTGTTGGAAGAATATTATTCTTTGGGGAAGTGGGACAATTTGCAAGAGCGGGAAGATCACTGGAGTCTGTGTAGGAAAGAGAAAGAAGAAGAAAAAAAAAGACAAAAAAATTAAAAGGCCTGTAATACACACCACAGCCAAACAAGACTAATATTGATTATTGATTAACAGAAAGAATTTCAACTAAAAAATAGTAATTAAGCAACCTCAAACCATACATCTGCCCAAATACAACTATTATTGAAAGTCCAGGAAGATATAATATTTCAAAATAGAAGCAAATAATAACTATACAATGATTGTCTACAGATAAAACAGAAAATTGAAATACTTCAGATGGCAAAATTCTTTCCATAATCAAATGTAGTAGATAAAAATCATATACAATGTCCTAATATGATTAAATATCATTTAAGAGCATTTAACATTATTAAAATAAAATATTTTAAACTTAGAAATGCAAATTGACAAAATGGATGAAATTTGATCTCAAAAAATGGCACACTTTACATTGGAGAAACTGACAGACGCTGCCTTGACCAAATTATCAAAGCTGACACCACCAGCAATAGGTCATGTTAATATTATGTACCTCTTGATATAATGTGATGAAAAGGGCACTTCAGTTCTCTGGTATTGTTCTAAAAATCTATAACACCAGTCTAACCATGAGAACATATCGGGCATAGCCAAACTGAAAGATATTTTTCAAAATACCTGATTAATATTTTTCAAAATATTAAGGTTGATGTGGATGTAAAATGGTGCAGAATTCATGGAAAACAGTATGGAAGTTCCTAAAATATATAAAAAATAATACTGTCCTATGATCTAGTAATCCCACTTCTGGATATTTGTCCAAAATAATTGAAATCAGGATCTCAAAGAAATATCTTCACTCCTATGTCCGTTAAAGCATTATTTCCTATAGCCAAGATATGGAAACAGCTCAAATGTCCATTGACAGATGAATTAATAAATAAAATACAGAATATACACAATGAAATATTATTTAGACTTAAAAAAGAAGGAAATCCTGCTATTTATGACAATGTAGATGAATCTAGAGTACATTAAAGTAAGTGAAATAACCCAGTCATAAAAGGACAAATACTGAATGATTCCACATATGTCAGGTATCTAAAATAGTCAAACTCATAAAAACAGAGATAGACTCAAATGAAAAGTGTAATTAAAAATATTGCAGAAAAGCATGAAATAGCTAAGAAAATAAAAATACAATAAAGAAACATCAGAGAGAAAGGGGATAATGTTGAAGTTGAGAAAAAAAATTCAACACAGTAATATTGGAGTCCAGGATGTAAATAACTGACTTTAACTGTAATTGGAAAGTGTATCTAGAGCTAAAAGAAGATCTAATGCACTTATTAAAAAGGACCATATATGAGATATATTAATAAATTGTTATCCTTAAAAGTAAAGGGAAATAATCCACAGATCCTTTCATTGAAAATACTAAATAATTTACAATAGAAAGAAAAGTCAAGTTAGCAATATACTTTTCAAAAGCAACAAAACAAGATAATATTAATACAACATTTTAAAGAAACACAAGAAATAAAATGTGATCTAAAGTTTTGTGTCTAACCAAGCTTTTCTTCTTATACCCAGGCTATAGCAAAGTATTTCAAAAATACCCCATATAATTCTGCCCTTAGATTCTTTCTTGAAAAATCCAATAGATGATAAGCTTCATCATCAGTGCTTGTGAAAACTTCAACAAATTGGCTGACTGTGATCTTTTCAGTAAAAATCAGAGTAAAATAAATTTTGGACAATAAAAATACAAATATATAAACTTTTATGTCCTCTTATACACTGTTGGTTGGAATGTATCACAGCACAATCACCCTGACATACAGTGTGGTAGTTTATTTTTTTCTTTCTTTTTTTCAGCTCTATTGAGGTATAATTGATAAATAAAATTGTGAGATACTAAAGTGTACAGAGTGCCAATTTATGCAAAATAGATAAGTTCTAGAAGTCTACTGTACATCAGAGTCCCTATAGTTAACGATGCTGTATTGTTTACTTTAAAATTTGTTAAGAAGGTAGATCTCATGTTAAATGTTCTTACCATTAAAAAATTAATATTGGGCTTCCCTGGTGGCGCAGTGGTTGAGAGTCTGACTGCCGATGCAGGGGACACGGGTTCATGCCCCAGTCCGGGAAGATCCCATGTGCCATGGAGCGGCGGGGCCCGTGAGCCATGGCCACTGAGCCTGCGCGTCCAGAGCCTGTGCTCTGCAGTGGGAGAGGCCACAGCAGTGAGAGGCCCACGTACCGCAAAAAAAAAAAAAAAAAAAAAAAAAAAAAATTAATAAAAAGAGACACAAAGAAACTTGTATGTATACACTGTAGAAAAATTTATCCCATTAAGTTAATTAATGTACCCATTGCTTCACATATATATTGATACTTTTTTTAGTGAGAACATTTAAATTTTACTCTTTTAGCAAATTTCAGTCATACAGTTCAGTGTTATCTAGTATAGTAACCATGTTACACATTAGAGCCTCAGACCTTATTTAGCTTATAACTGAAAGTTTTGTACCCTTTTACCAGCTTCTCGCTATTTGTGCCATTTTCCAGTCTCTGGTAATCATTTTTCTATTCGCTTTCACTTTCTATGGCTTTCTATGAGTTCCACTTTTTTTATTTTTCGATTTTTTTTTTCTTTGTGGTACATGGACCTCTCACTGTTGTGGACTCTCCCGTTGCAGAGCACAGGCTCTGGATGTGCAGGCTCAGTGGCCATGGCTCACGGGCCTAGTCACTCCATGGCATGTGGGATCTTCCTCGACCGGGACATGAACCCGTGTCCCCTGCATTGGCAAGTGGACTCAACCACTGCTCCACCAGGGAAGCCCTATTTTTAGATTTTACATATAAATTATACCATGTAGTATTTTTCTTTCTCTGGCTTATTTCACTTGGCATGATGCCCTTCAGTTTCATCCATGCTGTTGCAAGTGATAGGATTTCACTTTTTCTTAAGGCTGAATAATATTTCATTGTGCTTATATACCACATCTTCTTTATCTATTTATCTGTGGATAAACACTGGTTGTTTCCATACCTTGGCTAGTACAAATAATGCTGCAAAAAACATGGGAGCACAGATATATATTCAATGTAATGATTTTTTTCCTTGGATATATACCCAGAAGTGGAATTGCTGAATCACATGATAGTTATATATATATTTTTTCTTTTTTTTGCTGTATGCGGGCCTCTCACTGTTGTGGCCTCTCCCGTTGCGGAGCACAGGCTCCGGATGCGCAGGCCCAGCGGCCATGGCTCATGGGCCCAGCCGCTCCATGGCATATGGGATCCTCCCAGACCGGGGCACGAACCCGCATCCCCTGCATCGGCAGGCGGACTCTTAACCACTGCGCCACCAGGGAGGCCCGATAGTTATATTTTTAATTTCTTGAGGGACCTACATACTGTTTTCCATAATGATGGTACCAGTTTAAATTTCCACCAACAGTATGCAAGTGTTCTCTTTTCTCCACATCCTGTCAGCACTTGTTATCTCTTACTTTTTGATAAAAGCTACCCTAATAGGTGTCAGAAGATATCTCATTGTGGTTTTGATATACATTCCCCTGGTGACTAGTGATGTTCAGCACATTTTCATTTCCCATTTGGCCATTTAGATGTCTTTGGATAAATGTCTATTCAGGTCCTTCACTCATTTTTAATTGGATTTTTTTTTTGAGTTGTACAAGTTCCTTGTATATTTTGATATAAGCCACTTATCAGATATGTGGATTGTAAATATTTTCTCCCAGTCCATATGTTGCCTTTTCATTTTGTTGATGAATTCCTTTTCTATCCAGGAGCTTTGCAGCTTGATGTAGTCACTTGTTTATTTTTGCTTTTGTTGCCTTTGCTATGGTGTTGAATCCAAAAAATTTATTGCTGAGACCAATGTCAAGGATCTTACCCCCTATGTTTTCTTCTAGGAGTTATATGTTTTCAGCTTTTGTGTTCAAGTCTTTAAACAATTCTACTGGATTTTTGTCTATGGTATATGATAGGAATCTAGTTTCATTCTTCGGCATGTGGTCATCCAATCTTCCCCACATCATTTGTTAAAGAGACTATCCTTTTTCCCCATTGTATTTTCTTAATTCCTTTGTCAAAAAAAATGTGACCATAATGCCTGAGTTTATTTCTGGGCTCTCTTTTCAGTTATATATATCTACCATATCACTCAATCACTATACTACTGTGTATTTACTCAAGAGAAATGAAGGCATAAGACTATACAAAAACCAGCATATGAGTATTCATATCAACTGCAATAGCCAGAATATGGACATTATGCAAATGTCCATCAACTGATAAATAGATAAATTATGAAATATAGCCATAAAATGAAAGATGAATCATCAACATGGATGACTCTCAAACTAATTGTAAGTTAAAAACATCCAGACCAAAATAAGTGTGTCTGTATGATTTTATTTATAGCACAATCTTAGAATATTCAGACTAATCCGAGACAAACTAGACCAGTGTCTGCCTGAGGAAGAAAGGAGTGATATTTGAAAAACAACATGAAGAAAATATAATAAAATGGCACTGGGAAACTTTTATAGGTGATAAGCATGTTTATTTTTGTGATTATAGTGATATTTCCCTACAAATTTATACTTTATACATGTGTATATGATTGTACATCATTTATAACTCAAGAAAGCTGGTTATCAGTGTACTAAGAGGTGATAGATTTCTGGAGTCACTCAGAAGAAATATATGGACTTTTGTAATTAATTTTTCAACTTTAAAACATAAAGACACTTTTGGGAAATTCATAATGATTGTAATTAATTCATAAGCATAGGTAACATTCCCAATATAAAACTAAAATCTATGCACCTTGAAACATCATTGTTTATACTACATTTTGCCAATAACATTTTACGGAAAAAAATGTGACTCCGAATATCAGGGTGCTATTTCTAAATGCGAATAACTATTGGCCGAGCCTGAAGGGGAATTGCTAAGCTATTTCGTATCTTGTATATCTATGATTAACCAGTTCTTCTAACAATACTGAATGATAACAGGGTATGAGTTTTAAATTTGAAATAAATGTCATATTATTGTTACAACATCCAATGGACATAAAGCTAATTAAGTATATGTTTAACACGTAATTAATTTTTCATTATTTGAACATGACCAAGTATTGGCTTTTATTCAGTATACCCACCAGATTATTGATCACACCTTTGGGAGATGTAGTTTGGTAATGTGCAGTCACATGCAAATAAATTAATTTCATGTAGAAAATAGCAATTATAAAATATATTAAAATTATATCTAAGTAAATGACAACTGAACTATAAAATTATTTTTCTTTCTAATTAATTAATTAATTTTTTAACGTTTTTATTGGAGTATAATTGCTTTACAATTGTACATTAGTTTCTGCTTTATAATGAAGTGAATCAGTTATACATATACATATATCCCCATATATCTTCCCTCTTGCATCTCCTTCCCTCCTACCCTCACTATCCCACTCTTCTAGCTGGTCACAAAGCACTGAGCTGATCTCCCTGTGTTATGCAACTGCTTCCCACTAGCTATCTATTTTACATTTGGTAGTGTATATATGCCCATATATACCCTACCACTCTCATTTTGTTCCAGCTTACCCTTCCCCCTTCCCGTGTCCTCAAGTCCATTTTCTAGTAGGTCTGCATCTTTATTCCCATCTTGCCCCTAGGTTCTTCAGACATTTTTTTTCTTAGATTCCATATATATGGGTTACCATATGCTATTTACTTTTCTCTTTCTGAATCACATCACTCTGTATGACAGACTCTAGGTCCATCCACCTCACTAAAAATAACTCAATTTCATTTCTTTTTATGGCTGAGTAATATTCCATTTTATATATGTTCCACATTTTCTTTATCCATTCATCTGTTGATGGACATTTAGGCTGCTTCTATGTCCTGGTTATTGTAAAATGAACTGCAATGGATATTGTGGTACATGACTCTTTTTGAATTATGGTTTTCTCAGGGTACGTGCCCAGTAGTGGGATTCCTGGGTCGTATGGTAGTTTTATTTTTAGTTGTTTTTTTTTTGTGTGTGTGTGGTACACGGGCCTCTCATTGTTGTGGCCTCTCCCATTGCAGAACACAGGCTCCGGACGCATGCAGGCTCAGCGGCCATAGCTCACGGGCCAAGCCACTCCGCGGCATGTGGGATCTTCCCAGACCAGGGCATGAACCCGTGTCCCCTGCATCGACAGATAGGCTCTCAAACACTGCGCCACCAGGGAAGCCCTATTTTTAGTTTTTTAAGGAACCTCCATACTGTCCTTCATAGTGGCTGTACCAATTCACATTCCTACCAACAGTGTATGAGTGTTCCCTTTTCTCCACACTTTCTCCAGCATTTAGTCTTTGTAGATTTTTTGATGATGGCCGTTCTAACCAGTGTGAGATGACATTGCATTGCAGTTTTGATTTGCATTTCTCTAATGATTAATGATGTTGAACATCTTTTCATGTTTTTGTTTCAATCTGTATATCTTCTTTGGAGAAATATCTATTTACATCTTCTGCCTATTTTTGGATTGGGTTGTTTGTTTTTTTGATACTGAGCTGCATGAGCTGCTTATAAGTTTTTGAGATGAATCCTTTGTCAGTTGCTCCAAATATTTTCTCCCATTCTGAGGGTTGTCTTTTCATCTTGTTTATGATTTCCTTTGCTGTGCAAAAGCTTTTAAGTTTCACTAGGTCCCATTTGTTTATTTTTGTTTTTATTTTCATTTCTCTAGGAGGTGGGTCCAAAAGGATCTTGCTGTGATTTATGTCATAGAGTGTTCTGCCTATGTTTTCCTCCAAGAGTTTGATAGTGTCTGGCCTTACATTTAGGTCTTTAATCCATTTTGAGTTTATTTGTGTGTATGGTGTTAGGGAGTGTAAAATTGTTTTTATTTGAAAGAAATAAGTGCATGTTTTGTTTGAAAAAATTAATAGGCCAGCTTATATTTCTTTCAATAAGAAGAGCAAACCTGTTCTCAAATCATGGTGTTAACTTTAGCTGTCCTACTTTTGACTGCATTGATCCTTCTTTTCAACTTTTCTGGTTGTGGTAGCAACAGTCAGCAGCTGTCTAAGAACAGAGAGTCTATCCATGTAAAGTTTCATATTTGAGAGATAATCCTGCTATAGATGAATCTCTGACCTTTATAGCAAGCAAAATGGATTCAGTTAAATATCAGTATGTATGGTACTTAACATTCTCTTGATTAACTGAGATGGGGTTATTAAATTCTGGATATTCATTTGAATATTATTTCATACAATTTAAGAATTTATATGTTTCTTATTTGAACATATTTGTAAACCAGATTTTTTGCAAATATTACATGAAGACTAATTTTCTATAGGACTTTTTTTTCTCATACTACATTATGGGTAAATACTGACCTCCTGTTTTATGGGTTGACACATAATGTATGTGAGACATTTAAGGACTGGGACATGGACAGTCACTACTTAATAAGTGGTATTTTGATGATAATCAGGGTTAGCATGACCACTAGTCCTCAGAACTTGGATTTCATGTTGTATAGACACCCTAAGAACTCAACATGCCATGACTATCTTCTATGATTTTCAAGTGATTAGAACTTTTAAAAATTAACATCCACATAAATATTTAGGTCAAAAAAAGCATTTGTCCAATCCCCAATAAAAACCAACATGATCTCAGAAAAAAAGATATACCTCTCATTAGTTCTAGCACTGATTTATGCATGCCTAGTACACAATCACACTTGTAAATTTAAATTTGCTTGTGGGAGTGATTGACTAATGGATGTCTTTCCCAGAAACTTGTAAACTTTATATTGGTAAGGATTTTTTGTTTGTTTGTTTTATTCCACATTTTATTACTGAGCCAAATAGCTTGGTATATATTAAGAAATCAATATGTTATTGTTGCAAAATAAATTGTTGGTAATAAAATGAATAATAAATAATTAAATAAAAATAAAAAATAAATGAAAAAAGACTATAATAACTTGAATATTAGGCACTATTTAAAATTATATTTGAGTTTTATTAGACAATAGGAAATTTCTGTATTAAAAGAGATTTTAAACCAAATACCAGCAGACCAATTTCATGGAATTTGAAATAAGAAACTTTGAGAATAAAAATAAATAAAAATAAACTGAGAATTTCTGTGCTTAGTATTACATAATAATAACTTTACATTGTAAAATTTATAATTATATATTAGAGTATATTTAACAATGTATCAATTGAATACATTTATTGTATTTAGTAAGCAAAATTGAGCTAATAGTATTAATAAATAGAAATGAATTTAATCTCTAGCTGATTTAAATATTTATCAGTATAATTATTTACTGAAATATATTTCACTGACCACATTGGATATTTTCAGTGTTATATTTAAGTGCTCTAATCTCCACTAAATCATTTTCCCCAGGTGTCACCCCCAAGGCAATGATTAACGACATAGTATTAAACTCACTTTGGCAGACTGAAACTAAAATGTCATTCCTATGGGTAAGAATAATTTTCTGCTAAATAGAGCTTTCTGTCAGTAATGAGATGCTTACTGAAGTATTTAAAAGCAACCAAAAGCAAAAAAAGCATGTTAAAATTATGTAGATGATAGAGTGATTTAGGTTTTGTTTTGTTGTGTTTTGTTTAAGTCTTATTTTATTCTTGGTATACATGTGTCAGGGGAAATAACTTTTATCAATCACCAACTATAATCAGATTTGTTCATTGCCAAAGGAAAGACAAACAATCATGTGGGTAAACAACTATATGTTTCGAGAGATAATTTTCCCATCCATTTTTCTTTTTTCCTTATCTTTAAGAAATCTTTATATAAACCAAAATGAACTTTTATTTTGGTCACTAGACATTTTTAGTCTAATGGACCGAAATTGAGTTTATTCACATTAGTAGCACCTACTTTATTTGAAATTATGTTTGTCTTGTTTTTTTTAATTTCTAAAGCATAAAAACCACACTATTCTTTATTTAACTTTGAAATAACATGATCTTCCTTGTAAAAGCTAATATTCATGTTGTTATTTATCACACAGAAAATCTAGATAGCTTGTAATAAATGTTAGAACATTTTGTACTGAATACTGAGGATGTATTTATATTTATCTTATTTCTAATTGTGTTGAATAAAATATTTTATTTTAGGTCTCTACAGTTTGTATGAGTGTTCTTTATTTATTCACATGTGTGAAATGCTTACTGCCACCTTTACACACCCCACTCCCCAGTATATAGGACCAATTAGATACATCTAAGTAGTCAAATGGAACTGCCTTGTTACTGAGTGGTTTCTTTAAATTCTATCCTTCCACCTTAAAATAGAATTGATTTAAATGTACAGCTACTAATCCCTGACAGAGACCCTCTTAGCTTTTCAATGAAATCCTTATGAAGATAGAAAATAAATATAAGTGCAACACGGAAATTTAAGACAATCATTTAACTAATTTTTAAAATTTGAGAGTATTTTCTGTTAACTGCTAGAACTGATGGCATTATACTGAAATATACAAAACTGTTTTAACCTCTGAAAGGGAGAAATCTTACCTGTCTGGAAGCAGGTAAGAATCATTTTGATTTCCTCACTATGGAATTTTTGTTCATATATATAAGGTCTAAACCAATTTTTTTGTTGTTCAGATACTGCATATTATTACAGAATAGTGATTCAAACCACTTCAGCTTTCCACTTTTAGCATTCATTTAGCCGCAAAAACGGAAATCTTAGTTTCTAGTAGAGGCATATATTATTTTGGGAGTTCTCAATCTTGACATAGTGGATGACAGAAAAGCAATTTAAAATAATAATAATAATAATACCTGAAATTTTCCTAATTCAAGATAGGAAACTTAGATTGGAAAAGTACCACATGTGATAATTACACATTTAAAAGCATCATAATAGAACTCAAAATTATCAAGGATAAATAAATTTTTAAAATATCATAATTAAAGATATTATAAAGATGTATAATAAATATCTCATCAAAACCTATGGATGTGAACACAGTGGAAAGATAAGTTCAAATTAATAATAGAAAGTACTGAAAACTAGTATTTTATACCTGAACAAAACATTATTAAGAAATGAAGACATTTTCAGATTCATTTACATTGATATATTCCCACACTGGCCACCTCTAAGGGATCTAGTGAAAGGAAGAAGAAAAGTGAATAAAATGGAAGATATGAGACTCATGGAATGAACCTGAAAATATTAATTGATCCATATACCAATTAAGTTATGTTAGACTTATTATAAATAACATATGTTTAAAATCCCCTCACACCCAAAGTAAGATATTGCCACTGTGTAAGAAGTAGTAAGGGAGAAAATTGGAGCCTGGTTCAAATGTAATTAAAGTGTGCTATAGTTCCTCTTATAATTGGGAAGAGAATGGAATTAAGGAATAACTAGGGTATTTTGTGAGGCTAATTCAAACTTGTTTTCATAAATTACTGATTTAAGAAAAATTACTAAAAGAATAGTCATAATACTATGTGGCTTCCTAACCAGCAGTGGCAACCAAAAGCTGTTCCTCAAGAAAAATTATTCAGTTTAACAGAAATCAAGAAAGAAAAAAGGATGAAAGAAGGAAAAAGTGATATACAGAAATGTAAAAAAACAAATTAAAATAACCAAAAGACTAACAATCAATGCAGAGATTATTAGATTAGTTTACAAATTTAAATCCAACTTTCTGCTCTTCACAAGTGATTTAAGTAAAGCAAATTCCTCAGAAAGATTGAAAATAAAGAAAGGGGTTGCACTTTGTAAATATTGACCTAAAGAAGCTGAAGACGTTATATTAATATCAGAATCAACAGATTTTAATACAAAACACATTGATGGAAATCTAGGACCCTACATATTAACAAAAACAAGAATGTGTAAACGACGACTCTGCCAAACAACATGCCACTGATCCTTACACCGAGTTTTTTCTATGATTCATTATCATGAATTGATAATGTGGCTATTTGTTATATATTAGAGATCCATATAATCTTTCTACTTTATTATGTTAATGTGATACATTGATTTTTACACCAAAATTGCATTTCTCAATTATTCTTACATATAGTTGGAATTGGTCTGCTAGTATTTGGTTTAGAATCTCTTTACATGGCTATGTCCATGGAAAATACAGAACTGTAATTTTTCTTGTATTATCTTTATTTGATTTTATGATGATTATTATTCAGACCTCATCAAGTGAATTATTTCAAGCTTCTTAGTCCTTTTGTTGTTGTGAAAATATGTCCATTTATTTGATCAATATATAATTTACCTGGGCCTAGAATTTTCTTTAAAAGAAGATGTGTAATTTGAACTTCAATTTCAGGTAAAATATTTTCTAATTCTTTTTATGTCACTTTTAAGTTGTGGTTCCAAACATTTGTCCATTTTATTTGAATCTTCAAATTTGTAGCATAAGGTAGATTATATGACTCTCTAATTATCATTTTAATACTTGCAAGATTTATTAATGCACCTCATTTACTACTGATTTTGGTAACCTTTGCTTTGTCAATTTTTTCAATTTCATTAATATTTAAAAACAAATCATCTTGGTTTTGCTTATTTACTATATGTAGTTTTCTCTTTTATTTATTTCTACTCTTATAGTCATGTTCATTTTATTTTCTTTATTTTAATTTGTCACACATGTTTTGACTTCTTCAGATAAATATTTAGCTCAATGACGTTAAATATTTTATGTATTTTCAAACTTTTTGATTTTGTTTTTTATGCTGGTTTTCTGTTGTCTTATCTTTCAGTTCTTTAGTCCTCTAAACTGCTAAGTGCAATTCTCTTTTAAAACACTCATTTAATACTTATTTCAGATTTTATTTTTGGAATTTTATTTGTAATTTTAAAGTTTTTTCATGAAATGTAATTGACATATAGCATTGTATTCATTTTATGAGTACAACATAATGATTTGGTATATATTGTTAAATGATTATGACAGGAAGCTTAGTTAATTTCCATCACCACACATAGGTACAATTTTTTTTTTCTTTTCTTGTGATGAGAACTTTTAAGATCTACTGTTAGCAATTTTGAAATATACAGTATAGTATAAAGTATAGTCTCCATGCTGTGCATTACATTCCCATTGTCTTATATCTGGAAATTTATAACTTTGGATCAACCTCATTCACCACCCCCCACCTCGGGCAACTACCAATCTATTCTTTGTACCTATGAATGTGTTTTGCTTTTGTTTTTTATTTAGATTCCACATATGAATGAGGTCACACAGTATTTATCTTCCTCTGTTTGCCTTATTTCACTTAGCATAATGCCCTCAACATCCATCCATGTTTTTGCAAATGGCAAGATTTTCTTTTTTTACAGCTGAAAAATATTTCATTGTGTTTTTGTACATATATAGATGAATATTAAATAGAGAAAATATAGATATATCTACTTACCATTTTCTTTATCTATTCATCCATTCATGGACACTTAGATTGTTTCCATGTCTTTGTTATTGTTAAGTAATGTTGCGATGAACCTGGGGGTGCAGATATGGCTTCCCAGTCTCTTAGACCCTCAGCCTTCTGCTACTTAGTGTGCTTTTTTTCATTCCAGTATCTTGGCTCTTCCTGTCCTGACAACCATGGCAAACCACAACTCAGTCATATACATATTTTTTATTCCTCAAACATGAGAACTCAGTGGAGCCACACAACTTCTCAGCTCCTACAAACTTCTTGTCTTATCAACATCTCCATCCTAGTCATAAGAAATGCCTAGAAGGGAAAGTACAGGTGGTCAAATTCCCTTCATGCATTCCTCTCCTCTCTTAGATCTCACATTTTGTCCTAGCTGTGTTGATAGCTCTCTTATGCTTTAAAATTGATGATTTTGAATTTTAGTTCAGTATACCAAATGGATTGCAATAAACTATATCACCATGACTAAAAAATGAATCTCACAGGAATGATTCTTAAGGAATAGGAAGCAAAGCTATGGCCCTGTGTAAGGATAGAAATTAGAAACAGGACTCTCTCTCACTCAAAAAATTAGGACTCTAAAAAAGGCTCATTCACAGCCTGAGAGCAACCTAGAAAAATAAATAAATCCTGCTATTAACAAAGGGAGATAAATAGGTAAGTTGACAGATTTGATTATGGTGCCAGGTGCAGGGGGACCCGAGAGAGTATATAAACAAATCTCTGTCCTCACTATGGATTAGGTTCAAGTGAACAAAAAGCCAAAACATTAATCACACTTGGTCTAATTTAGGATTTCTTCTTCACAGTACAATGTCAGATCCTTAGGTGACATACTTATGCAGAAGACAAGATTTCCATATAGAAAAGAAATATACCTATCCATCATTCAGTAATAAATAAGTACTTGTATTCTCCTATTCAAACAAAAATCACTTAATTTCCATTTATAAAAGCAGAAAATTTATCTAAATGTCACAATTAAATTTGTTGAACTTAACTCATATTACATGCTTAATAAATTTTCATACTGTACCTCAGAGCTTATTTATATTTAGAAACAATTGTGAAACGATTAGTTATATTTCCCAATCTAAAAAACTTAAAAGATGAACATTAATTGAGAAGAGAAAAGTTACTAGAGGTTAAGAAAGAAGGGCTAACAAATCTGACAGCAAGGGATGAAACTCAAGACCTTTGCTTGTTATGTAACACATGGCCTAATAAATCATTAATCTGTTTAATTATAATGCAGCACAGCAATGCAATCATTAATAAATATGGCCACAGTTCAACAAAAACTGCATACGTTTGGTAAATGTAAATATCATGGGGAAAATTGAATATAAATTATTAAGAATCCTATTTTTAGTGTTTACAATGAAATGAGAGTGTGGGTTTAAAATTGTGCTCAAATTCAACAATGTAATTTTTTAAAAATTGGAATTCAGATACCTATTCTGATATTTCACTGGAAAATTTCACTTCAGTCATCCCAGAGGTTGTACCCTGATTGTAGGAACTCACATGTGCCACGATACCTGTAGGAATATGAGAACTGATTAAGGCTCCAGGCATTGGTCATCAATGTATACATGAGTTTACTGAGACTTCTACTGCAGGTTTTAATGTGGCCCTTTAAGGAGTTGCTATTTTCTGTGACTTCTGAATTCTATCTGGGTTGAAGAAATCTGGTGAAACAGGCTAAGATTCTATCTCCACATATACACTACGCAGTCATTTATCTCTACTAAAAGTTCAGTCCTATCTTCCCTTTTCTCCTTCTCACTCATTTCTCCCTGTCACTTCCCAGGTTTGTATTTTTGTTTGTTTATATTCAGCATTACTGCCTGGATGGGAAACTCTGCTCTTTCTATCACTTCTGTCCAATATGCTTTACATATGCCTAAAAGAGTCCTTTTGCCAAAGTAACACAATACCTGTCAAAACTCTGTATTTTCTACCCTCAGATATTCTGCCTCTGAGGCAATGTGTCTTCCTATTTAAAGCAAGGGAAGAAGAAAGGGGAAAAACAGGAAGAAAACTACAGACAAATATACACATGTATGTTTATATAAATGAGATAATCCTCCATTATCAGGAAAAGAGATTTCCTGGATACCTATCACTTTCTTATTGATAGTATATGTGAAAATATATAGAGAGATTATAGTTACAATTTTATTAGTCAGTTATATAAACTAATATATATGTATAAATGTGTTAATACATATACTTAAAAATAGGTTCACTCATATGTAGACAACTGATGGATGTTTAGACCAATAATAGAAACTGAATAATATTAGACACAATAGATGGTTAAAGTAAGTGGGTCAAACAGGATTGAAAATAGACCACATAAATGTATGTAGTTAAAATTATATCCAGTATTTAAGAACATTTACTGTTCTACTGATAGTACATAAAAGTTTAAAAATAAAGCAAGTAATAATTTAGGAATGCTAAACATTGCATAAATGCCTTAATAAAATTAGCAAACATGGTTCATCTGTTTAAAAAACGTCTGCTATGGCATTCTGTTTCTGAAATGATTTTCTACTTTACCAAATTTAGAAACGTGGGAGAGGAAAGCAGTGTCAGCTGCACAATCCCTTCTCCTTCTCTGTCTCTTTCATCACCAAATTTCCAATACTCACAACACTGACTTTTATTGTGGGAATATAAAGCAAAATTAGCTCTCTAATTTCTCCATTTTTGGTAAGCCAAAGAATTGCTCGCTCTCTCTCTCTCTCTCTCTCTCTCTCTCTCTCTCTCTCTCGTTTTATTAAAGTACTCCTCATTTCACCATCTAGAAATATCTTTATACAAAATTTTGGTGCATTAGCTGGTTATGAACATTTCAGTGTATAACATTTAAAACAGCTCAAGTATATTTTTTGAATAAATGTACTGTCATTTAAATGGGACCATACAATTGATTTTTTTAAATTTTTTCATCTTCCTTCTTAACAAAATTTTACGTGTATGATACATTATTGTTGACTACTGGTACAATGTTGTATAGCAGATCTCTAGAGCTTAACTGATAACTTATGTCAGTTGATTAGTAACTCCCCATTTTCCCTCTCCCAAGACACTGGCAACCAGCATTCCACTCTGGTTCTGTGAATTTAACTATTTTAGATACCTCGTGTAAGTGGAATCATTCAGAGATTGTCTTTCTGAGACTGACTTGTTTTACTTAGAATTATGTCCTCATTATACTTCATCCATGTTGTTACATATCATGGCATAGGCTTCTTTATTTTAAGCCTGAATAATATTCCAATATCCATATAGATTATCTATATTATCTATCTATCTATCTATCTATCTATCTATCTATCTATCTATCTATATATATATATATACAATCTATTCATCTGGCAATGGATGTTTAGACTTTATAGTATCACTTAGAGATCCCAATTTCAATTATACTATTATAATTCAATTTTACTCCATACTATTTTCCATAGCAGCTACACTATTTTGCAGTCCCACTAAAAAGTTCAAAGCTTCCAGTCTCTCCACATCCTCACCAACTGTCACCTTTTGCTTTTTGATGGTAGCCACTCTGACAGCTGTGCAGTGATATCTCATTGTGGTTTTGGTTTTCACTTTCCTGTGATTAGTGATACTAAACATTTTTTTAAAAATACACCTATAGGTCATTTTTATGTCTTCTTTGGAAAAATGTCTATTCAAGTCCTTAGCCCATTTTTCAGTTGGGTTATTACATTTTCTTGTTTGTTTGTTTAGTATTGAGTGGTAAGTGTTCCTTACATATTTTGGAGATTAACCCTTTATCAGATAATAATTTGCAAATATTTTCTCCCAATCTATGGGTTGCCTTAAACTAAAATCTTCATGAGACATGTATTAGAAATTTCATGCTCCTTATCTGATTACAGTCATTTATTATAAGCCAATATAGAGGTTCAAAATGCCATCTAAATGAAAGCTAGTTGTTTAAAACTCATTAGTTTAGCCCAACAATAAATGCATAGAAACACAATCACTTTAGTTTCCATGACTACTTATACTACTTTTTAAAAATGACCTCTTAAATAATAGCTGACATGCATTTTCATTCAGCAAACGCTGGTAATTGTCCAAGGCATTTTCCTATATTACTCACAGTAGACTTAACAGATTGATACAATGACTATCTAATTTATTTAGGATAAAATCTTTGGTCACAATTTTTCACCCCTCACAATTTTTCACAATTTTTTGGTCACAATATCCACACAATTTGTGATATAACTTTTCAGACTCACCACAAAACATGTACTGTTTTCTCTATACCTTTGCAAAAATATCACTGTGTGAAAATGCTTCCCTTGGTAAGTTTGCTCCACCTAGTTTGGTGCCCAAATCATCCCCTCTGCAATAGACCTAATCAGTTAAGTTCCCCATCTCCCAAACTGAATTGAAACAGAGCTTCCCCAAGTGATCTACTCTAATCAGATTAGTGAGCATATAAATGCTTTTTTGTGTGTTATGCCACTGAGATTTCTGAGGTGTTTATTTTGCACCAGGATCTGATAAATGCATAAATTAATAACTACAAGTGGAGCATCGCCATAACAAACATTTAAAACATGCGGCAGTGTATTTGGTATTGGGTGAGAGATACCTGGGAAAAACTGTTATGTAGTGTTGAAACATTGGTAAAACTGTCATCTGAAGGAAATCATAATACAAAAATTATATCAAACTATGTATGGACTTAGGGAAGATGATGTTCATGCAGAAGGTGGAAAGCTTGACTTTGCTACATTTAAGGTCTACATTAAACAGATGAGTTCAGAAAAATAAAATAAAATTAAAAAACTGGCTAGCCTGCAACTGGAATATACAGGAAATGTAGACAATGTAGAATTTGCATTTACAGGTAAAAGGTATCGTATTGAGACATTTACTTGATCAAAGATTAAACCAAATGACAGGCCATTAAGATATAGCCTGAATATTTCCAGTTTCAGTTCTCATATAGAAAGAGATTAGAGGTCATCACTCTCTCTTTCTAATAAGGAAAATACTGAAAAACTGAAAATCAATGACATTTCTTATTCAGAGAATTAAGGTCACATGAAAAAAGCACTACTCTAAAATCTAGAAAGATGGGCAAATACAGAAAATCACAGGCCATATCAGCTTATGTGGAGCCATAGACTGGTAGGTACAATGAAACAGTAACTTGACTGTTTGCTGAGGCTAGTACAAAAGCTAGAGTGTAGAATAGTGAAAGAGAAACTCCTGGAGACTGGGGTTTGGGGAGCCCCTACATTTTTATGGGTCTTTCCTCCAGTAATCCCAGCAGGTTCTGATGATGAATAGCCAAGAATAACTCTTATGTTTCTGGAATAGATAAGGGAGAAGTAGTTATTTTTTAATCTACCCAGTATTCTTTATAAGAAAGATGTAATCATCAAGTAAAAAGATTTAATACAGATTTATCATATGTGAAAGAAGGAATGTTACCCAACTAACACCACTTTTAGCTCAACAAAAGAGGAAAGTAAAAGATGACATACAATTGCAAAAGTCATAACTTAGGAACACAGGCCACTAAACACTAAGACTTAATCAAAGGATTATAGAATATTTGTTTCCCACCCACACACAAATATTACCACCACATCAGCAGAACTTCTATGATCAATCATGTCAGACTTTCAACAAAATTTTACAAGATCGGCTAAAAGGCAAGAAAAACATAGTTGGAAGTTATAAATCAAGCCTCAGGACCATATTCAGATATGGTAGAGATTTCACGAGTATCAGAACAGGAATATGAAATAACTCTGACTAATATGTTAAGGGATCTAATGGAAAAAGTAGGCACTATGTAAGAATGAATGTATAATGTAAGCAGTGAGATGAAAATCCTAAGAAAGAATCAAAATAAAATGCTTGAAATAAAATAAATAACAGAAATAAAGGATGCCTCTGACGTGCTCATCAGTGGACTGGACACGGCTGAGAAAAGACAGTGAGCTTGAAGATATGCCAATAGAAATTCCCAACACTCAAATGTGTGTATGTAGTTATGAAAGATCTCAACTCTGTTTCCTCTGACTTAACATCATCCTGAATCTTTGATTATCATTTCCTAGATTGATGCCTCAAATAGTTCATTCTCTTCACCATGTATTTCTAAATAATATATTTATGATTTTTTTAACCTTATAAAACAGATTATGCTAAATATCTTTTGGAAATTAAATGTGTTAATAGTATATTGTTATGTTCATCATTTTTTATCTGGGTGTGGTTCAATTGTTCAGACTACTGGTATATTAATGCTATTCTCTGACTTTATTAATGTTTATTTGTGCCCTCTCCCATCAGTGAGGATTTGGTTTGTTGCCAGATTCTTGCTCTTATGAAAGGTTCTACTATGAATGATCCTGTACATAATCTCTACATTGTAGAGGTGTGACTAATTCTCTTAGGTATATATCTAGGTGTGGGTTTGTTGAATCATGAGATAAATGAGGTTTCAAGTATACCAGATAAGTCAAAATTTCTAAAAGTGGCTCTACCAAGTTATGCTTCCTCAGCAATTACAGGAGATCCTGTTCATGCACACCCTCTCCAGCCTCTGGTACTGATAAAAACTTCTTTGTTTTTGTCAATAAAAAGGATATAAAATGATATACTACCTGATTTAATTTTTAATTTTCTGGTTATTACTAAGATTAGTAATCTCTTTATATGCTTATTGTCCTGATTTATTTTCTCCTCTCCAAAATGTCTGTTCAGTTCTAATGCCCATTTACCTCTCTATTGGATTTCTCATTTGCTGTAGGAAATTTTATGCATCAGTGTTGTTTTCCAGAACCTGTGGGTTTGTTATTGCTTCTGATAAGTACACTAACCTCACTTGCTGAGTGACAGAGACATGGAGGATAGCAAAGCCCTGTGTTCTAGAGTGGCCACACCAGAGCTCAAAAATCAATTTTAAAATACTAAGAAAAAGCCTATAATTAAACTACTTTCTATGAAAGGTGACTGTCAATTGCCTCAAGGTAGGCTTAGAGACATGTGGTTCTTCACTCTCTGTCTGAACTAAACAGTGACATCTGATTCTTTCTCTTTTTTTTTTAATTGAGATATAACAGACATACAACATGGTATAAACTTAAGGTATACAACATGTTGATTTGATGCACTTATTCATTGCAATGTGATTACCACCATAACATTAACTAACACTTCTATCGTGTCACATAATTATTTTGTTTTTGTGCTGAAAAGTTTTAAGATCTAGTCTCTTGGCAACTCTGAAGTATGAAATCCAGTATTGTTGCCTATAATCACACTGCTGTGCCATAGATTGCCATAACTTATTCATCTTCCAGTTGCAAGTTAATTTTCTTGTTGCTTTACTTTTTAATGTGTTAATTTCATCTTTAAAAATTATAGTTTACTTAAATATTATATTATTTTCATGTGTACAACATAATGCTTTGATATTTTCATAGATATATATTTCATTTTATATTCACATAAAGTTATTATAAAATATTGGCTGTATTCCTTGTGCTGTACATTACATCTTTGTATCATATTTATTTTATGCAAGGTAGTTTATGCCTCTTAATTCCTGTTACTTATTTTGCCCTTCCACCCACCACTCTCCCCATGGGTAACCACTAGTTTGTTCTCTGTATCTGATAGTCGTTTCTGCTTTGTTATATTCACTCATTTATTTTATATTTTACATTCTATACATTAATAGAAATATACTTTATCTGTTTCTTACTGTCTTACTTATTTCACTAAACATAATACCCTCCATATCTAACCATGTTGTTGCAATTGGCAAAATTTCATTCTTTTTTATGACTGAGTAATATTTTGTTTTATATACGTATATGTGTATATACCACATCTTCTTTATCCATTCAACACTTGATGGACACTTAGATTGTTTCCATATCTTGGCTATTATAAATAATTCTGCTACGAACAATGGGGTACATATATCTTTCTGAATTAATGCTTTCATTTTCTTTGGAACATATCATAGTGTTATTTTTATTTTTTTTGAAACCTTTATACTGTTTTCTATAGTGGCTTCACCAATTTATAATCCCACCAACAGTGTACTTGTGTTTCCTTTTCTCCACATCTTCAACAACACTTGTTATCTTTTTCTATGTTTGATGTAGTCCTTCTGACATGTGTGAGGTGATATCTCATCATGGTTTTGATTTGCATTTCCCTGATGATTAGTGACTTTGAGCATCATTTTTTTCCCCTTTGTTTTGAGATATGGTGTATCATGTTGATTTGCAGGTATTGAACCATGCTTGCACCCCTGGAATAAATTCCATTGATCATTGTGTATTATCAATTTATATATTATTGAATTTGGTTTCTTAATATTTAGTTGAGGACTTTTGAAAATATGTTCATCAGGAATATTGACCTATAGTTTATTTATTTATTTTTTAGTGTCTTTGTCTACTTTTGTAATCAGGGTAATGCTGGCCTCATGCAATGGGTTTGGTAGTTCCCTCCTCTTAAATTTTTGGGAATTGTTTAAGAAGTATAGATATTAACTCTTTTTTAAATATTGGATAGGGCGTCCCTGGTGGCGCAGTGGTTCAGAGTCCGCCTGCTGATGCAGGGGACATGGGTTTGTGCTCCGGTCTGGGAAGATCCCACATGCCACAGAGCAGCTAGGCCCTTGAGCCATGGCCGCTGAGCCTGTGCATTCGGAGCCTGTACTCTGCAACAGGAGAGACCACAACAGCGAGAGGCCTGCATACTGCAAAAAAAAAAAAAATATATATATATATATATATATATATATATATATATATATATATATATATATATATATATATATATATATAGGATAGAATTCCCCTGAGAAGCCAACTTGTCTTTCACTTTTGTTTTTTGGGAATTTTTTGATTATTGATTCAACTTCAGTATTAGTAATCATTCTGTTTGGATTATCTATATTTTTACTAGTGGAATTTTTCCATTCTTATAAATTCTTACTTCTTGTTGTAGACTTTTCTTTCCCACTTAGAGAAGACCCTTTAACACTTCTTTTAGGGTCAGTTTAGTATTGATAAACTCTTAGTTTTTGTTCATCTGAGAAGTTTTTAATATCTCCTTCAATTCTGAATGATAACCTTACTGGGTAGAGTATCCAGTTTGTACATTTTTACTTTTAAGCACTTTAAATATACCATGCCACTCACTTCTGTCCTGAAAAGTTTCTGCTGAAAAATCAGCTGATAGTTTTATGGGAATTCCCTTGTGTTGACTAGGAATATGTGACTGTTGTTTTCTTCCTGCCTTTAAAATTATTTCTTTAACTATAAATTTTGCCATTTTAATTATGATATGTCTTGGTGTGGGTCTCTTTCGATTCATCATGTTTGAGACTCTCTGTGCTTTCTGTATATCTCTTTCCTTCTGCAGGTTAGGTAAGTTTTTGGCCATAATTTTATCAAATACCCTTTATGCCACTTTCTCACTGGCTTCTCCTTTTGGGATCCTATAATATGAAAGTTAGCACGCATGATGTTGCCTATGAAGTCCCTTAAACCAGCCTTGTGTTTTTTTAAATTCTTTTTCTTTGTGTAGTTGTGATTGAGTGACTTCCACTATCCTGATTTCTAAGTCAGTTATCCATTCTTCTGTATCAACTAATCTGTTGTTGTTTCCCTGTAGTGTATTTTTTATTTCAGTTACTGTATTTTTCAGCTCTGATTGGTTCTTTTTTATATATTGTAGTTCTCTATTGGGGTTCTTACTTTTTTACTCTATTATTTTCCTGAGTTCAATTACTATTTTTTGATCTCCTTATCAGGTAAATTATTTATCTCTGTTTCAGTAGAATTTTTTCTGCTGTTTTATTTTGTTCTTTCATTTGAAATATATTCTTATATCTTCTTATTTTTATTTGACTTTCTCTGTTTTTGTCTATAGATGTAGGCAAAACAGTAACCTATCCTGGTATTGAAGGTGTGTAAGTACATGGGCAAGGAAGGTGTGTCAGAATGTCCCTATTCAGTCTGCATGTTCCCAAGTTCTTTGCTGGGAGAGCTGGATCTGAAGTGAGCATGGATGTCCTGCATCTTCTCCTGAGGTGTGCTGCCTTGGTGGAAGTTGGAGTCGCTAGAGCCAGAGCCTGATCTGAGCCGGAGCTTCTCTCTGGCATAATGGCAGTCTCTGTGGTGGTAGGGGCAAGGCAAGTACTCATTCTGAATTTTGGCTCCACCTCCACCTTGGTCAAGTTGGGTTCGGAGATCTAGGAATTGGAGCTGTACTTCTAGCTGTCTCTGAGTCTCTGCCCTGACTAGTGGCAGAACAGATTGTGATCTGGCTCCATCCTTCCCTGATGAGGACACACATATTGGTAATGATGGTCTCTGTCTTAGCGGGAAGCAGTGCTAGGGCTGGAGGGGTTGAAGCGGGAGCCTAGTGCAAGTTCAACCGCACTCTGTGTGGTCCTGGAAGTTCAGCCAGAGCACCATACATTTTTCAGTTTGCTTCCTCTTCACTGAGACTGGGAGCAAGTAAGTCTGTGGGCATGTTTTTCAAGAGCAGAGTCTTGATTACTTACACCCCTCAGGTAAACCCCACTGTTTTTCCAACCTACTAAGGGGAGGCTCCTTTTCCCAGCATTAGACCTCAGGGCTGTGGTGTCTAATATAGGACTTAAACCCTTCAAACTAAAGGAGGAACCTCAAACCTGTGATGTACCTCTCCTTTTCTGGGTCACCTGCTAAGGGTGTGGGTCCCAAGTAGATTATTTCTCCTCCCCTACTACCAGACTCCATGTGTTTCTTTCTTTACAGCCTTGGTTGTAGAAGAGCCATTCTTCTAGTCCTCAGATCATTCTCAACCAGAGTTATTTTTTTATATATATAGTTGTAATTTTGATGTGGTCATGGGGGAAGGTGAACTCTGGGTCTTCCTACCCTGCTACCTTGATCCTGTCTTCTTTCTTTACTTTAAAATTCATGGCATGCACTTTAACCAAAACAGATGATAAGAAGTATTGTATGACTGTAGGTCAGCCTCTCTTTGACCACTGGCTGACCCAGATCTCATCTGAAGCTTTTGGGAGTGAGGAGTAGCAAGGGCAAAAAGTGTTCAGAGCCTACTTCTACATTGTCCCCTTCTGACTGATCACCTTAATCCCCAGGGCTTCTGCAGATACATGCACATTGTCCCCAGGCTGGCTGGACCTTTATTTTTCTTTGGTTTATCAAACTGGAAATTCACAGGATAGGGATGAAGTCTCACAATGTAACCCTTTTGGTCTTGACTTGTCTTGAACTTTTCTGTGCAGCCTAAAACCAAGGCTATATATACCCTACCTCTTGGTAGGGAACTGGAAGAATGCATTGTGTCACTCTAGGATGTAGCTATACAGCAAGTATCCAGAAGGAAATACACATTTTCAAAAGAGATGCTCTTTCTGTACAACATGTACCACTGGTGATCATCACCCTCCAAGGTATAAAATACCTGGCAGGATCCTGTCACTTAGCATGTAAAACTGGACACCTGTGCCTCTAAGGTGCCTCAGCCTCCTGTAAGAGGTGCCACTGCATTTCCCTATTCTTTAAAATTCCCCTCCATGATCAGTGGCTCAGCCATTCCAAGCCGCCATTCCACTTACTTCTACTATTTTGTACTGTAAGATAATATATTTCAATAAAATGTTTATATGTGAGATATATGTTTACATATGTATGTATTAATATATATGTGCATATATATTATGTATACATATATATCCATATAAGAATATATAGAGATATATTTTTATCCCTTAAAAAAAAGCTTCATAGCTTTCATTGTGTGGATATATCATACCGTATTTAACAAGTCTCCTGATTAAGTAGGTATTTGAACTATTTCCTATATTGTCCTATTACAAATCATCCTGCCGAGAATAGCCTTAAGCATACTTATTTGTCATAATTGTGTTAAAGAGACTTTGGAATAGAATGTTGGAAGTGGAATTACTAAATTAAAATGGTATATTTGATTTTAATTTTCCTAGAATTTTCAAATTTTCCTCCATACTGTTTATACCATTCTGTATTCTTACCAACAATATGAGAAAGTGTGCCCATTCCTCACAAATTCAGCAACAAAGTGTTTTGTCAAAATATTATGTATTGCCAATCTGATTGTTGAGGAAATGGTATCTTTGGGAGTCTTAAAAGGAGTTCCTTATATTAGAAGGAAAGTCGTACACATTTTACTTCCATTTTACTGTTAATTCTCATTTTTTTCCTTTTTGTCCATTTTCTTATAGGGTTTTTGGTTTTCATTATTCAGAAGGTCTTCATTTGATAGTGATAGTAAGCCTTAATCTATTTACACATATTGCCCCCGGTTTAGACATTTTCATCTAAGGTTAGTGAAGAATCAAGATATAAATCTTTGCTTTGCACTTCCAGTGAAATGTTACTGCTGCTGATGCTGTGGCCACCAAAGTATTAGCTGCTAACTTACCCACATTTTATTATAAGACTTGAAGTTTATTGATGTTAATGACTGAATTTAACCAAAACCATCACATAATCTGAAGTCTTGTGTTATTATCTGAGAAAGAAGCTTCTGATCACTGTAGATTGTTATTTAAAATTTTTTCCCTCACTTGTATTTTTATTTGTAATATATTTGCATATGCTGACTTCATCACGCAATTATTTAAGACCGTGTTTCCTTAAATGTTGAGTTTAGAAATGTAAACGAGTAATGCACTTTCAAGAAAATAACATCATATTAAATTTCCAAGTGATTTTACTTTCATTGTATGAATGGCAGATTTATTTTTTTAATCACACAGTAGAAAAAACATTAAAACATGTATCGTGCTATGTATGAATACTTTCACTCTCAAAGAACATCCATTTATTTATTTTTTGAACAATCAGATTGATAGTAAGCTCTGAATGTTGATATCATTATGTAAAAAGTGCAGTAAAGGTTTTATTTTCTTCAAGCACTATTGTTTAACCTATGATAAACATTGTTCCATCTTGTTTGAGCATCATGTATTAAAACTGGACAAGACAGTTCCAAAATCTCTTGTAACTCATATAGTTTACCTTCAACTAAAAAAGAATGAAAAATCTCCATGAAGTTATCTTGACTATGGCTTGTTAAGGTGCTAAAATATGAGCTGTTATAATTATTTTCTGATGCACATGGAAGTTTGTGAAGAAAATAGCACATGCTTGTGATTCTTAAATTACTTATAGCCATATGTGTTCTTTTGTCAATGGCAATTGCATGACAATTTATTGGTTATTCATTATATAAATATTTTTCAATTTGATTTGTTATATTTATGAAAGATGAAAACCAGAAATTCTCACAATTTCAATGCACATGGAAAGCTGTTCATATATTTAAAATAATTAAAAATGACATATTTTTCATAGCATACATATTGTTTTGCCTCTGAGATATAATGATAAACTACACAATCAAAATATTGATTGTGCAGAAGTTAAGGACTGTTATAAAAGATGTTGAAATAGTCATTTGGTCTTGAGGTCTCTAGAGGCCGAATTTGAAATCCATTTGAAATTTTGGGGCAAACATCAAGGCCAAATCCAAAATGTACTGTTATAAATTAGATAAATTCTCTCCCTTTAAAAGTTGGTTATATAATAAGCAAATATGTTGACACTATTTTATTACTGAACTAGTTGCTGACATATTTTGAATTTATTTACCTCTATTTTAAATTCTGATTAACTTTAAGTTAAAACAATCCTTAAAGAAGAATATATAAATTGGAATTAAAGGTAAATAAATATTGGTGAGATTAAAGAGAAAACATATAATAAGTTTAAAAAACTGGCAAAAAAGTAAGGTTACAAAATGAAATGATGGGTGAATTTCTAGTAAGGATTATCAGGATATAACAGCAAATTTACAGCCAATTTCAACTACTAGAGGCTAAAATTCACTTTCTCATCAGCTCAATCGAACAAATCTTATCAAAAGGAATAGAGTACAGTACTGTAAAAATATAAGAAATTGCATATTTTACTAACTAAATGATGTGTTTAAGTGTAGTATCTCAATAGAGTAGAACAGAATTCAATTTATTATAAGGCAAAACAAATTGAAAAGAATACCACTTTTAGGAGGCAATTCTAACATGTTATACAGGGAAAATGTATAATAATGTGTAAGGAGAATTTAAATGAGATCATCTAAGAGAGAACTTTGGTTTATAACCAGTGAACTAACAGTATATAAAGCCCTGATGTCAACACGAATCATCCTATGCTTTCAGGTTTATATTAAATTTTGTTTGAAATGTCATTCTATGTGTCATAACACATCTGAACTCTCTGAGGGAATCTTGCCATGAGGCTGGCATGTCCCTTGGCTCTGCTTTCTTGTTTTTCTAAGTAAGTTTCATTTGCACATTTTTTTCCTCTTTCTGTCTCATACTGGACCCTGAAAATGTTCCTTCATATTCCAAATTGTGCCTATGGATATCCAGTACTTATTGAGAGGTTCATACTACTGAATTGGAATTAATGAATGACACATACATAGATAAATAAAGAAATAAATAGTCTTGACTGCATCTTGATTGTCTGTCTGCTTCCTGCTAAGGGGGATTCTTCAATAGGTATATTTCATTGCATTCCTCTTCCAGCTTCTCAGCTTATTGCTTCATCCATTCTCTCTCCTACTCTGCCTTGCATATCTTTTACCAAAGTTCTTTCCAGAGCAGTGTAACTGTATCATTATTTTAGGATGTTCCTACAGATAATTTCATCAGAGTTTTATTTACAGATATCTAAGTTTCCTTTGAAACAACAACTTTGCAATTCTAATTTTTTTTTAAGTAGAGCTCTAGCATTACTTATTAAAATAAGATTACCTTCATTTCACCCAATTACACCCATATTTCACCATCTACAGCATTAATGTGGAAAAGAAACATTATGGTGCTATAAAAATCCATACAAAATGAAAACTTTTCCTGTGTCAAGATGTAGGATTTAAAAACTTTTAACTCAAGTGAAATGACCACATCATAAAAATATGAATTAAAAAGTATATGTTGGATTTTATCACACATATTTTCACAAACATAATGTATATCTATGAAAAATACAAAATAAAATTTTAGGGTGAAATATGTAACTGATTTCATAGCACTATCAGGCTTCACTATTAAAGTTAATAATTTTGTAAAATCTGTGACTACAATTCATATTTAAATATAACTATTTTATATAGGATTAAAGAGTTTATATTCAAGGAGTAAAAATCATAATTAAGCTTTATTTCATTGATGCAAAAGCAATAGGTCAAATAAATTATTATATGCTTAAAATGTTATCTTTATTATTCATATAAAATTATACAAAATGACTGCAAATAATCAAATTATAAAGACATTATGAGAATTTCCATGGCTCTTATTTTAAATTGATTCTCATTTAACTTTACCCTGTGAAATTTTGGCATTACATAATCATCTAAAATTGTATTTCTGAGCTAGGGCTGGGCCGTCTGGAAAATGATTTTAAAAGCAGACACTGATTGTGTCTGAGTTGGGACCTGGGTATTAGTGTATCTTTGTCAATATTTATATATACATCTATCTACCAATCAAATAGATAAATACATAGATATTTTGTAAAGCTCCCAGTGATTATGGTTTATTATCTTATTTTTAGTCACATGTCTAACATACTTTCTTAGTTTTTTCTATCTCTGTGAGCACTACTCACCTGTACTCTTAACCAACACCATTCTCATTTATCCTAAAGGCTGAACATTGCTCTCAGACAACTCTCTGTCTCCCCTCTAATACTAATAGTAGTAGTAGTACTATTACTACTGATAATGATGCAACAATCTTAATTTTTCATATTATATCTACTTCTATAATAATCCTCTAAAACTTAAGTGTTTCAATTACTATTTTATATCCAAGAGGCTTCAATTAATACATTATTATCTCTAGACTAAAAAGAAAAACTTCAGGACTCAGTTTTCAATAATTTCATTCAATATATATTTTACTACTTTATTCTGTATATTCTATATATTTTATTCCTGATTTCTAAAAAAAAAAAATGTTCTCTGCTACAATCAACAGATAAACAGTGCTTTTTTTCACCTACATACTGTTTTATTCCTATATTAAAGAGTTTTACTGATGTTGTCTGGCTCATTTTACCTTAATTTCCCTCTCATTCTCCAAATACCCAATACATAATAGAATGGACACCCAAAATGTTGAAATATTTAAATAGCTGTGAATCTAACCCATTTCCCTAGAACCCACAACTTCTTAGCATTCAATAACTAAAGAGTTGATATCTTACATTTCAGGAAGCTTCGAGAATTATATTTTACAGACAAAAGAACTATCTGTTTTAATAAGTTGACACATATGCCATTCCAGGGCAGATGATTGACTACTTCCTCCATGCTCCACCCTGGAAGGCAGGCTATATCTTTGGTGTAATCCAGACTGGTGTTGTTTGAGGTGGGTACTGCTGTGGGACTATTTTGCCATTTGCTAGCCATCCCACTGTGATCCAAATATGACAATTCTGATCACCAGATTTTCCCCAGGCAAGTGTGTGCTCAAACCAAACAGGGAAGATGGCACAGCTGATGTTGGCATGGATACTTTGAATGGTTGTGCTACTAACCCTCTAGGCAAATGTCTGTGTATACAAAATGCATTGTTTAATATTTTGAGTATAACTTCTGTCCTCACCACAGCTAACTCAAACCAGTAATAATGCTTTGACACCTTGCCATTTATGTGACATAATTCTTGTGTTTGTGCACGCCTTGCAAGAGAGGCACTAACTTCCCTTTGTTCTGGATTATCTTTTCAAAGACATTTGGATAGCAAACATTCTTTGAAGGTAGAAATACTGTCTCCTTCTGGAATAAAGAAAAGGAATGCTTACTGTCATTATAAAGGATTCAACTTTTCTAATTTCTGGATTGCTCTTCTACAGCACAACTCACTGTATGTGTATGTGTCATATGGCCTTCTTTATTCACCCTCTGAGAATTGAGGCTCAGAGGATCAGCACTAAAAATGCCAATATTCTGACTACTGTTATTTCTGTGAGTCAAAAACTCCTCTTTGTCTCTTATACAGGAGTCTCACAAACTATCCTAGCATCCCTGAATTTATGTCAGGTTTATATATTACCTTAAAGATGGGTAAAATTTTGCCAACTCTTAAGAATCTGACAGAAGATGGCGGAAGAGTAAGACGCGGAGATCACCTTCCTCCCCACAGATACACCAGAAATACAGCTACACGTGGAACAACTCCTACAGAACACCTACTGAACGCTGGCAGAAGACCCCAGACCTCCCAAAAGGCAAGAAACTCCCCACATACCTGGGTAGGGCAAAGCAGAGAGATTCCCGCACAGAGGAGCGGTGCCGAGCGGCACTCACCAGCCCGAGAGGCTTGTCTGCTCCCCGGCCGGGGCGGGCGGTGCTGGAGCTGAGGCTCGGGCTTCGGTCAGAGCGCAGGGAGAGGACTGGGGCTGGCGGCGAGAACTCAGCCTGAAGGGGGCTAATGTGCCACAGCTAGCTGGGAGGGAGTCCGGGAAAACTCTGGAGCTGCCGAAGAGGCAGGAGACTTTTTCTTCCCTCTTGGTTTCCTGGTGCGCGAGGAGAGGGGATTAAGAGCGCCGCGTAAAGGGGCTCCAGAGACGGGCGCGAGTCGCGGCTGAAAGCGCGGAGCCCAGAGACGGGCGTGGGACTCTGGGGCTGCTGCTGCCGCCGCCAAGGGGCCTGTGTGCGAGCACAGGTCACTGCCCACACTGCCCTTCCGGGAGCCTGTGCAGCCTGCCGCTGCCGGGGTCCCGGGATCCAGGGGCGGCTTCCCTGGGAGAACGCACGGCGCGCCTCGGGCTGGTGCAACGTCACGCCGACCTCTGCCGCTGCAGGCTCGCCCCGCACTCCGTGCCCCTCCCTCCCGCCCGGCCTGAGTGAGCCAGAGTCCCCGAAGAGGCTGCTCCTTTAACCCTGTCCTGTCTGAGCGAAGAACAGACGCCCTCCGGCGACCTACACGCAGAGGCGGGGCCAAATCCAAAGCTGAGACCCAGGAGCTGTGAGAACAAAGAGGAGAAAGGGAAACCTCTCCCAGCAGCCTCAGAAGCAGCGGATTAAAGCTCCACAATCAACTTCATGTACCCTGCATCTGTGGAATACATGAATAGACAACAAATCATCCCAAATTGAGGAGCCAGGAGTCAGTGCTGTGCCTCTGAGGTGGGAGAGCGAACTTCAGGACACTGGTCCACAAGAGACCTCCCAGCTCCACATAATATCAAACAGCGAAAATCTTCCAGAGATCTCCATCTCAACACCAGCACCCAGCTTCACTCAACGACCAGCAAGCTACAGTGCTGGACACCCTATGCCAAACAACTAGCAAGACAGGAACACAACGCCACCCATTAGCAGAGAGGCTGCCTCAAATCATAAAAAGTCCGCAAACACCACAAAACACACCACCAGACGTGGACCTGCCCACCAGAAAGACAAGATCCAGCCTCATCCACCAGAACACAGGCAGTAGTCCCCTCCACCAAGAAGCCTACACAACCCACTAAACCAACCTTAGCCACTGGGGACAGACACCAAAAACAACGGGAACTACGAACCTGCAGCCTGCAAAAAGGAGACCCCAAACACAGTAACATAAGCAAAATGAGAAGACAGAAAAACACACAGCAGGAGAAGGAGCAAGATAAAAACCCACCAGACCTAACAAATGAAGAGGTAATAGGCAGTCTATCTGAAAAAGAATTCAGAATAATGATGGTAAAGATGATCCAAAATCTTGGAAATAGAATAGACAAAATGCAAGAAACAGTTAACAAGGACCTAGAAGAACTAAAGACGAATCAAGCATCGATTAAAAACACAATAAATGAAATAAAAAATACTCTAGATGGGATCAATAGCAGAATAACTGAGGCAGAAGAACGGATAAGTGAGGTGGAAGATAAAATAGTGGAAATAACTGCTGCACAGCAAAATAAAGAAAAAAGAATGAAAAGAACAGAGGACAGTCTCAGAGACCTCTGGGACAACATTAAACGCACCAACATTCGAATTATAGGGGTTCCAGAAGAAGAAGAGAAAAAGAAAGGGACTGAGAAAATATTTGAAGAGATTATAGTTGAAAACTTCCCTAATATGGGAAAGGAAATAGTTAATCAAGTCCAGGAGGCACAGAGAGTCCCATACAGAATAAATCCAAGGAGAAATACACCAAGACACATATTAATCAAACTGTCAAAAATTAAACACAAAGAAATCATATTAAAAGCAGCAAGGGAAAAACAACAAATAACACACAAGGGAATCCCCATCAGGATAACAGCTGATCTCTCAGCAGAAACTCTACAAGCCAGAAGGGAGTGGCAGGACATACTTAAAGTGATGAAGGAGAAAAACCTGCAACCAAGATTACTCTACCCAGCAAGGATCTCATTCAGATTTGATGGAGAAATTAAAACCTTTACAGACAAGCAAAAGCTGAGAGAGTTCAGCACCACCAAACCAGCTTTACAACAAATGCTAAAGGAACTTCTCTAGGCAAGAAACACAACAGAAGGAAAAGAACTACAATAACGAACCCAAAACAATTAAGAAAATGGGAATAGGAACATACATATCAATAATTACCTTAAATGTAAATGGACTAAATGCTCCCACCAAAAGACACAGACTGGCTGAATGGATACAAAAACAAGACCCATATATATGCTGTCTACAAGAGACCCACTTCAGACCTAGAGACACATACAGACTGAAAGTAAGGGGATGGAAAAAGATATTCCATGCAAATGGAAACCAAAAGAAAGCTGGAGTAGCAATTCTCATATCAGACAAAATAGACTTTAAAATAAAGACTACTAGAAGAGACAAAGAAGGACACTACATAATGATCAAGGGATCAATCCAAGAAGAAGATATAACAATTGTAAATATTTATGCACCAAACATAGGAGCACCTCAATACATAAGGGAAATATTAACAGCCATAAAAGGAGAAATCGACAGTAACACAATCATAGTAGGGGACTTTAACACCCCACTTTCACCAATGGACAGGTCATCCAAAATGAAAATAAATAAGGAAACACAAGCTTTAAATGATACATTAAACAAGATGGACTTAATTGATATTTATAGGACATTCCATCCAAAAACAACAGAATACACATTTTTCTCAAGTGCTCATGGAACATTCTCCAGGATAGATCATATCTTGGGTCACAAATCAAGCCTTGGTAAATTTAAGAAAATTGAAATTGTATCAAGTATCTTTTCTGACCACAATGCTATGAGACTAGATACCAATTACAGGAAAAAAGCTGTAAAACATACAAACACATGGAGGCTAAACAATACACTACTTAATAACGAAGTGATCACTGAAGAAATCAAAGAGGAAATTAAAAAATACCTAGAAACAAATGACAATGGAGACACGACGACCCAAAACCTATGGGATGCAGCAAAAGCAGTTCTAAGAGGGAAGTTTATCGCAATACAATCCCACCTTAAGAAACAGGAAATATCTCGAATAAACAACCTAACCTTGCACCTAAAGCAATTAGAGAAAGAAGAACAAAAACATCCCAAAGTTAGCAGAAGGAAAGAAATCATAAAAATCAGATCAGAAATAAATGAAAAAGAAATGAAGGAAACGATAGCAAAGATCAATAAAACTAAAAGCTGGTTCTTTGAGAAGATAAACAAAATTGATAAACCATTAGCCAGACTCATCAAGAAAAAAAGAGAGAAGACTCAAATCAATAGAATTAGAAATGAAAAAGGAGAAGTAACAACTGACACTGCAGAAATACAAAAGATCATGAGAGATTACTATAAGCAACTCTATGCCAATAAAATGGACAACCTGGAAGAAATGGACAAATTCTTAGGAATGCACAACCTGCCAAGACTGAATCAGGAAGAAATAGAAAATATGAACAGACCAATCACAAGCACTGAAATTGAAACTGTGATTAAAAATCTTCCAACAAACAAAAGCCCAGGACCAGATGGCTTCACAGGCGAATTCTATCAAGCATTTAGAGAAGAGCTAACACCTATCCTTCTCAAACTCTTCCAAAATATAGCAGAGGGAGGAACACTCCCAAACTCATTCTACGAGGCCACCATCACCTTGATACCAAAACCAGACAAGGATGTCACAAAGAAAGAAAACTACAGGCCAATATCACTGATGAACATAGATGCAAAAATCCTCAACAAAATACTAGCAAACAGAATCCAACAGCACATTAAAAGGATCATACACCATGATCAAGTGGGGTTTATTCCAGGAATGCAAGGATTCTTCAATATACGCAAATCAATCAATGTGATACACCATATTAACAAACTGAAGGAGACAAACCATATGATCATCTCAATAGATGCAGAGAAAGCTTTTGACAAAATTCAACACCCATTTATGATAAAAACCCTGCAGAAAGTAGGCATAGAGGGAACTTTCCTCAACATAATAAAGGCCATATATGACAAACCCACAGCCAACATTGTCCTCAATGGTGAAAAACTGAAACCATTTCCACTAAGATCAGGAACAAGACAAGGTTGCCCACTCTCACCACTCTTATTCAACATAGTTTTGGAAGTTTTAGCCACAGCAATCAGAGAAGAAAAGGAAATAAAAGGAATCCAAATGGGAAAAGAAGAAGTAAAGCTGTCACTGTTTGCAGATGACATGATACTATACATAGAGAATCCTAAAGATGCTACCAGAAAACTACTAGAGCTAATCAATGAATTTGGTAAAGTTGCAGGATACAAAATTAATGCACAGAAATCTCTGGCATTCCTATATACTAATGATGAAAAATCTGAAAGTGAAATCAAGGAAACACTCCCATTTACCATTGCAACAAAAAGAATAAAATATCTAGGAATAAACCTACCTAAGGAGACAAAAGACCTGTATGCAGAAAATTATAAGACACTGATGAAAGAAATTAAAGATGATACAAATAGATGGAGAGATGTACCATGTTCTTGGATTGGAAGAATCAACATTGTGAAAATGACTCTACTACCCAAAGCAATCTACAGATTCAATGCAATCCCTATCAAACTACCAATGGCATTTTTCACAGAACTAGAACAAAAAATTTCACAATTTGTATGGAAACACAAAAGACCCCGAATAGCCAAAGCAATCTTGAGAACGAAAAATGGAGCTGGAGGAATCAGGCTCCCTGACTTCAGACTATACTACAAAGCTACAGTAATCAAGACAGTATGGTACTGGCACAAAAACAGAAAGATAGATCAATGGAACAGGATAGAAAGCCCAGAGATAAACCCACGGACATATGGTCACCTTATCTTTGATAAAGGAGGTAGGAATGTACAGTGGAGAAAGGACAGTCTCTTCAATAAGTGGTGCTGGGAAAACTGGACAGGGACATGTAAAAGTATGAGATTAGATCACTCCCTAACACCATACACAAAAATAAGCTCAAAATGGATTAAAGACCTAAATGTAAGGCCAGACACTATCAAACTCCTAGAGGAAAACATAGGCAGAACACTCTATGACATAAATCACAGCAAGATCTTTTTTGACCCACCTCCTAGAGAAATGGAAATAAAGACGAAAATAAACACATGGGACCTAATGAAACTTCAAAGCTTTTGCACAGCAAAGGAAACCATAAACAAGACCAAAAGACAACCCTCAGAATGGGAGAAAATATTTGCAAATGAAGCAACTGACAAAGGATTAATCTCCAAAATTTATAAGCAGCTCATGCAGCTCAATAGCAAAAAAACAAACAACCCAATCCAAAAATGGGCAGAAGACCTAAATAGACATTTCTCCACAGAAGATATACAGACAGCCAACAAACACATGAAAGGATGCTCAACATCTTTACTCATTAGAGAAATGCAAATCAAAACTACAATGAGATATCATCTCACACCAGTCAGAATGGCCATCATCAAAAAATCTAGAAACAATAAATGCTGGAGAGGGTGTGGAAAAAAGGGAACACTCTTGCACTGCTGGTGGGAATGTGAATTGGTACAGCCACTATGGAGAACGGTATGGAGGTTCCTTAAAAAACTACAAATAGAACTACCATATGACCCAGCAATCCCACTACTGGGCATATACCCTGAGAAAACCATAATTCAAAAAGAGACATGTACCAAAATGTTCATAGCAGCCCTATTTACAATAGCCCGGAGATGGAAACAACCTAAGTGTCCATCATCGGATGAATGGATAAAGAAGATGTGGCACATATATACAATGGAATATTACTCAGCCATAAAAAGAAATGAAATTGAGCTATTTGTAATGAGGTGGATGGACCTAGAGTCTGTCATACAGAGTGAAGTAAGTCAGAAAGAGAAAGACAAATACTGTATGCTGACACATATATATGGAATTTAAGAAAAAAATGTCATCAAGAACATAGGGGTAAGACAGGAATAAAGACACAGACCTACTAGAGCATGGACTTGAGGATATGGGGAGGGGGAAGGGTAAGCTGTGACAAAGTGAAAGAGCGGCATGGACATATATACACTACCAAACGTAAGGTAGATAGCTAGTGGGAAGCAGCCGCATAGCACAGGGAGATCAGCTCGGTGCTTTGTGACCGCCTGGAGGGGTGGGATAGGGAGGGTGGGAGGGAGACGCAAAAGGGAGTGGATATGGAAACATATGTATATGTATAACTGATTAAATTTGTAAAAAAAAAAAAAAAAAAAAAAAAGCCATAACCAGGTTCTAAATGCAAAAAAAAAAAAAAAGAATCTGACAAAATGCATCTCAAGTTCTATTTTTCACTTGAGGTCCCACTAATAGAGCTCTGTTGGCTTAAACTTTCACAAAGTATCCAGATTATTTGTTATCTCTTCTCCTTAATCACAATATAGTTACTTGCTGCTTAATACTCTTGCATTATGTGCACATCTTCACTCTCCAGTAAAATTATGAGCAACTGAATGACAAGAGATTAGTATTCTACTTTCTAACCCAGTTTTGAATGAATACCTATGAAAATTTGCAACAAATACTACTCATATTTCAAAGTGAGTTTCTATCTAGACTATCTCAATAATGCATACAGAATGTATGCTGTAGAACTAGTTAGAGGTCCATTAACTAACAAACTATAAATGATATTAAAGAAAGTAAGGACTTTTAAGGTAAGACATGTGGATGCTGTGAGTTTCTGGAGCTAGAGTGCTAAGGAGTGGGGCCATTCAGAAAGCTTAATATGAGTAATTTAGAGCTTGAGGGACTTATTTTTCTTGCATCTGAAATGTACGATGCTGAAGAAATGGTAATTTGGCCCCTGACTTTGGAGAAAAAGAGTTGGCTGCCTTAGTGGTGACTTCACTAAACAATTTATCAACATAAAAGGTGGACATTTCTGTTTGAGAGTGAATAGAGCAAAAATTAGTCAGGGATCTTATCATAAAATTAACATCATATTAACTCCCCAAAATCTGTCATACCTATGCTTCTATACACAATGATAGTACCCTTCACATACGAGTTGATTGTTGTCTATAAAACTTAAACTGATGTGGTGCCAGCAGACATTCTCTATAAGAAATGCTGAAGGAAGTTCTTTAGAGCAAAAAGAAATTAAACTAAATGGAAACATGCATCAACAAGACAGATTGAAGAGCAGAAGAAACCATAAACGTTTAGGTAGACAGAAAATACTACTTTTTTTTTTTTACTTTTTCTAATTTTCTTACCAAATACAAGACCATTACTAGTAATTATAATATCATTGTTGGGTGGGATTTATAATGTAAGTAAAAATAATATATATTACAATAAGAGCAAGTGAGGATGTTTGAAGGAAATGGAATTATACTCTCATAATATTCTTATATCGTGAGGAGTGAAGTAGAGTAAATGAAGTGGTACATTATTAATTCTAAATAGACGTGACAAATAAGCATATATACCATAAAGCCTAAAGCATCAATTAAAATAATAAAAGAGTTATAGCTAAGTAGTCAGCAGAGGTGATAAGCTGGAATAATTTACATAATTTTAAAAATCAGTTTTACACGTATTATTTTATTTTCAAAATATTTCTGATATGATAAATTTTAATATTCCTAATTTTAAATTAGCAAACGGAGCTTCTGGGATATTTAAATGACTTTCTCAAGTTAGTGCAGGTGGTAAAATGTAGAGATTAAAACCAGGAACCCCAAACACCCTGACTCCCATCCTAATTAACTAGAGGGAGGTACAGAAGGTAAAATCAAAATTTTCCTTGATATCTTCTTTACAAATAAATAAATAATGTTTAGCTAACCTACTGAAATGGCAGAAAGGAAAAAACAAATATCACTGATTTACTCAACATTTATTTTGTAATTACTATGTAAGAAGTATGGTGACAATAGGAATTATAAAAATTCACTTTCTGGACCAAGCATCTACACAATGTCAGTCCCTCCAATCACTTAAATTAAAAATGTGTCTGTACTTCAGACAATAAATATAACATTCTAAATTCTGGAACTTTACTTTTCACATGTCCTTTAAAAAAGGAACGTTTTCATTGAGGTCCATTTACATTTTCATATCTTAACAAGGTAATTTTAATGTGTAATAATAGCACATAGAGGGATCATTTTATGAACTGCTGCTCCATGAGTGTGTGTGTATTTAACCAGACTGTTTTCATAGAAATTATTAAAAATAAACTCAAATTATTATCTATGATTTAAAGATTTATAAGATCATAAATAATATTGTGCTCAGTATTCACATTATGGGAAGAATGCCATGTAATCTTGATTGTCCATGAACTGATATCCTCAAAATTCTTTAGTTTAATAAATTAAAACATTGTACAAAGTAATATTATTACTACAGAGGAAAATTTTTAAAAAGCAGATATAAATTACCCTTAGTTCTATTCCCTAAAGGTAGTGTGTCTTAACATTTTGTTATGGTTATTTGCAAACTCATGCATGCATATTTACATATGTATATGTTTCAGATGGAAATGTATTTTTATAATTTTAAAATTAAACTATATAACAACTTTATGACTTTCTTTTGTGTTTAATAGTACAATATAAATACTTTCTTAGTTTATTAAATACTTTACAACACTAATAACAATAGTAATCATTATCATTGCATGAATATTATTTGCATAATATATTATACTTTCTTTACTCACTTACTCTTCTTTTGATATTTAGGGTTCCAATTATGAATAATGCTATGATATATATTATTGGAGAAAAGTAATTTTATTCTTATAACTTACTTTGTATAAATTTCTATATATACAATATTTGGTTCAAAATATTTATTAGGTAATGTACCGTTTAATTAAAAATTGCATGTGTTGTATGCCTTTTCAACATTCTGGTGATGGTTATTATTGTGTTTATATCTTCATATATTATTTACTTATTATTTTGCTTACTACAAGAATACTTATGGCTTTGGTATTATATGTACTTTTCAGTATTATATTTAATGTGTGCTCTTGCTATAAAAACCTGTGGGGTTTTTTGTCCATAGAAGGCTTAAATAATTTCACTTTTACATGTGTTTATGTGAGTCTATGAGATGAAACTTAATTGAAATAATGTGTATTTATATTGGGGAAGCCTATGAGGAGGTCACATGAAGGAAGGACTATAGAAGGTGGAATTTTATATAATAGAATAGCTCCAAGTGATTTGCTCAGCAACAATTTGGATTTTATTTTTAAATATATTATTTTTAACTTTCAGAAATTATTCTGGGAGATTTCTAATTAATATAAAAACTTATGCCAGAAATAACTTCAAATGAAGAGTTGTGTTTGCTCAGAATTGTCTTAATCTTTTTAAAAGAAGAAAATATTTTGAATGTGTAGGTAGTTATAATCTGAAAGGAAGCAGAATTTGCCACACCAAAATATTTCTCCTTGGCTTCCCACCCCTCCCCAACATCTTCTTTTGTCTTTTGCTGGAGATGGTATTTAAGGTGGTGGCTTGGAATGTTTCAGGGAGTTACTCTGTATTCCTGGGTATCTCCCACGTATACAAGAGGTATACATGTTCTTAAACTTCAGTTTGTTAATCTATATTCTTTCACAGGGGCATATCAGCCAAGACCCTAGAAGGGTAGAGAGAAAATAATTTTTCCTCTATTACAAGTCATAGGTTTCAAGTCTTTAAAGGCTTTTGACACATCGAAAATATTGGCCCTCCGTTCCAATTTACTATGGAATAATAGTTTCAATTACATTAAAATTCGATTGATTTACACATGTATAATAAACATTTTTTCTAACAATAAGATGTACAAATATGTAAGAATGAGAAACCAGGCTCTATTTTTCTTGAACACCGGGTGAGTTGGAGCATCATTTAAGTCATGAGAAGTTTTTATTTCTGTTCGGTGTGCAATCTTCCCTATTTACAAACAGATTATCTTCTAGGTATCCCTTCAAGTTTTCTTTCAGTTTTTAAGTTTCAAATGGGATTGTTAAGTCTTAGTTGCATAATGTTTATTAAATGAAATTACCCATGCAAAACACATGGTTGAACAAGAAACTAACAGACCTTTGGAGCAGTGACTGCTCCTTTGCTCTAAAAACATCATTACACAAATATTGATGCAGAATGCTTTGAAATTTTTGGAATCCATGTGTCATGCAACTCTGAAAATATTTACTATGAGGGTGAATTTTAAAATAATTGCATCTTGATTTTATCACTACTAATTTTAGTCTAATAAATTTTATGAACAAGTGGGCAGTGAAAAAGCAGTATACTTACAAGAAGTATGTGATTTGATGAAAAATATTTTTCCCATTTCAGTATTTTTCCCATAAACACAATTTTGACAGTAAAATTACTCTCTGCTTCTTTAATTTTCCTATTTTGCAAAACATATTTTTACCAAGGTTTTTACTATTTTTCCATTGCAGAACACAGGCTCTGGACACGCAGGCTCAACGGCCATGGTTCACGGGTCCAGCCACTCCGGAGCATGTGGGATCTTCCCGGACCAAGGCATGAACCCATGTCCCCTGCATCGGCAGGCAGACTCTCAACCACTGCACCACCAGGGAAGCCCGGTTTTTACTTTTAGCATGTCTGTATTTTGTTTTATGTGATTATCTTGTAAAGGATATTTATTTAGTTGAGTTTGGCTTTTCAACTTATCTAAATTTATTTTAATTAGCACCTTATTTTAGTACTAACAATTTCCGTGAATTAAAGTAGTTTAAATGTGTGGATAAATAATTTTAAACAATATATAATATTTGGCCCTCTATGTAATACACTGGAATTTTATACTTTCATGTCTTATAATCTATGATTTGATTCCCAACAGGGCAAGGGCAAAATATTATAAAAGTTTTACTGCTAATGTCTACAAAACTATACTAATCCTGCAACAAATAAATGAGCACCTCTAACCGGCAATGAGTTTACGTCCCCACACCACTACTGTTTTTTTCTCTTCCAGAATCTTCCTACCTGAATGCAATGTAGTGTCAAAAGCAGAAGTGGTCCTAAGCATGAGCAGAGAGCTCCAGGAGAACTCGAGTTCTGACATATAAGATCAGAGAAGGAAACCCCTAATACTGGGAGAGAATTCACAAATCCTTTTTTATTTTTTTTCCTATTCTTCATTCTCAGGTCCACTTGTGGGGAGGAGGAACAAAATCATCCTGAGCCCTCAGAAGTCCCATAGGAGTCCACATCTTAAGACTCCTAATATTTCAGAAGAGTGTATTTTCATTGTACAGATATGAATATTAAGACTTAGAGAATTTGAGTAGACAGAGACATAGAAGGGGCCATTAAGGGATTTGGATTTTCAATGTTTCTTCTGAAACTATATTTTTATTTTTTCTGCTTTCATTTTGTTATTGCATGAGGTTGTCATTTCCATTTTTACAGCTCTAATTTGAGATTTTATTGTTCTGTATTTTTTTCATGGGTGAGAATACAATGTTTAGTAGTATATGCCTTTTACCTCTTTGTTAAAAGAAAAAAAAATCCTCTCATAAAAACTGTCTTGGGTTGTATGTGGGGCTATGGAAAAAGGTTAAACCTTTCCCTCACCCTCATACATACCTTTAATTAGATTCATTGGTAATGACTATTTAATTCAAATACTAATTGGTTCCTTGAGAAAAAATAACTGGGATGTTTGAATCAGCTGTACCTTATGGCACAGATACATATATCTAAACTATTCCAATGAAATCTAACATTTTGGAATTTCTTTAAAAGGCTATTCTAGTTAGACTATACATATTTGTTATATATATTCAAATAAGTAGTAGAGATCCTTGTAAATTATGTCATACCTGTGGAAGAATTACATTAAACACAAACTTCCTCATGTGATGTTGCTGTATTTGGCCAATATCTTTAAGAAAATTGTTTCTGATTAGTTCATTTTTGCAAGCATATGTTTAATTTTTAAACTTATGTGGTTAAAATTGAGATATCTAGCTTCTTATTCCCGTCTCTATTATTGTTATTTCATAGGACTTAAACTTTGCTCTGTTACTTTATTAAAATAAAACAGGTGGATAAATTATCTCATACATTGACTTTGTTAAAAATGTGATGTTATGAATTTTTCCAATTATTCTTTCACTATCGAATGATACACCTTGAATCCTGTCCTAGGTCTCAATTATTAGCACCATTTGTTTTAGTGTCCGTAATTTACACATGACTACTTATATTCAGTATCATGGCTTGAGGTGTTATTATGGAGTAATGCTCAAATGTTCTATTTTCCTGATATACTCAATACAACACAATCTAGTTGACAGAAATTACATTATTGATGCTTTAAAATATGTCTTAACTAATTTCTGATAAGATTGAAAATTTATTCTTGCTTCTGAACATTAGTTTAATATACTCACTATGTCTATAATTTTTCTTAGAAGGAAATAAAATAGTTTTTTTCAGCTCTGCTATAAAAGGTTTGAGGTAATGCTTGCCTCTATTCATCCTTGGAAGAACTATAAACATTCTACATAAAATATTTTTGAATATTTTATTCAAAGTAGGCTTGTGAAAATGCTTAGGACATTTTGGAAAATATTCCTTTGAATTGTCCACTTGTCCTTCTAATTTCAACACTCCAATTGTGCATTGATAAAATACTTAGATTCACAGTTTATTAAATTTATTTATACATCATTATATAAACTTTATCTAGTACACCCAAAATGAAGAGAATACAACTGCTCAGTATACCATGTTTAATCATGATATACTGAGCAATCATATTCATGTATATCAGTATATCATGTTTAATCATGTTTAATAGCTAATCTCTTTCAGTTTTTCAAACTTGCAATGTTTCTAAGCACAAAATGGTCAACACATATTCTGCTTTTACATTTATATATCCATGCTTCATATCGTTCTTCATCTCTTTTGGCTCACAAACAAATTGAGCACAGTTAAACACTCTATTTTATGAAACATTTTCTTCACTTAGCTCACAGGGAACCAGATTCTCCTTCTACCCGAGATGTGCTTCTGTCAGTCTCCTTCCCTTAGCCTTCCATCTTGCTGACTTTTAATAATTGAAATCTCTTATGGCCTGTTATTGTCTCTCCTTCTTTTTGCTGTCTATATACACTTCCTTGACAACCTCATCCAGTGTCATCAATCTCAAATACAGTCTAACTTTGGACAACTCCTAAATTAATACCTCCATCTCAGACCTCACTTTGAACTCCAGCCTACCACATCAGACTGCTTATTCAGTATCTCCATTTTGAAATCTTAATATGCCCAAACAGCAAACAGGTGATCAAACCCTCAACATCTGCATTTCAGTCTTCCTCATCTCAGTAAAAGGCAATTCTATACCTTGAGTTATTTAGATCAAAAGTCTTGGAGTCATTCTTGTCTGCTCTCTTTCCTTTGTATTCCATATCTAATCTGCCAGTAAATTCTGTCTGGTCTACCTTAAAAATATATATAGATCCTCCCAGCTTCCCACTGCTTCTCCTCTACCACACTGGTTGAAACCGCTATCACCTCTGGGCTTATTATGTCACAATAGCCTCCTAACTATTTCCCTAGCCACTTCCCTGTTCCCCAATCCTCTCAATACAGCATGCATAGTGTTCCAGTTTATACCTGCTCAAAGCTCTGCAAATGACTTCCTATTTTTTAATTGCAGTATAATTGCTTTACAATGTTGTGTTAGTTTCTGCTGTACAATGAAATGAATCAGCTATATGTATACATATACCCCTTCCCTCTTGGACCTTTCTCCCACTCCCCAATACCACCTATCTAGCTCATCACAGAGCACCAAGCTGAGCTCCCTGTGGTATACCATAAGTTCCCACTAGTTATCTATTTTACACATGGTAGTGTATTTATGTCAAACCTAATTTCCCTTTTCATCCCACCCTCCCTTCCCTCCCTGTATCCACACATCCATTCTCTATGTCTGCGTCTCTATTCCTGCCCTGCAAATATGTTCACCTCTACCATTTTTCTAGATTCCACATATATGCGTCAATATATGATATTTGATTTTTTCTTTCTGACGTACTTCACTCTGTATGACAGTCTCTAGGTCCATCCACATCTCTACTAATGACTCAATTTCATTCCTTTTTATGTCTGAATAATATTCCATTGTGTATATATACAGCATATTCTTTATCCATTCTTCTGTTGATGGACAAACAACTCCATCAGAAAATGGGCAGAAGACCTAAATAGACATTTTTCCAAAGAAGACATGCAGATGGCCAAGAGGCACATGAAAAATGCTCAGCATCACTAAGTATTAGAGAAATGCAAATCAAAACTACAATGAAGTATTACCTTACATGGGTAAGAAAGGTCATCATCAAAAAATCTACAAACAATAAATGTTGGAGAGTGTGAAGAAAAGGGAACCCTCTTGCACTGTTGGTGGTAATGTAAATTGATACAGCCAATATGGAGAACAATATGGAGGTTCCTTAAAAAACCTAAAAATAGAACTACCGTATGACCCAGCAATCCCACTACTGGGCATTTACTCTGAGAAAACCATAATTCAAAAAGTCACATGTACCCCAATGTTCATTGCAGCACTATTTACAATACACATTTCTTTTTGAGTAGAGCTGAAGTATTTTCAATAGTTACCTCCATGCCTGCCTTTCTGGTTTGCTGAATTGTAGCCAAACCGTCCTTTGGCTCTTCCTCAACCATCAGAATCTAGACACACTTTCAGTTCAAAACTTTTACATTTTCAGTTTCCTTTCCCAGGAATAGAACTAGTCTTTCTCCAGATGTATTCAATACATGTGATAAATTTCATCAATACCCTCAACCTCTTCTGTCCTTTGCCAAAATGTCACCTTTATAAAAGTGAAGCTTTTCATGGCCAGTCTGTTTAAAACTGCACCATCTGAAGTACTATATAGTCTACTTACTATGAATTTTGTCCATCTCCCCTCCACTGGATTTAAGTTCCTTTGAGCCAGGAGTTTCTAATTGCTTTTGCTCAATGTTAAATCCTAAGTCCCTAGAAGAGAAGTTGGCACTTGGCAGGCTCTCAGTAAATATTTGTTGAATGACCAAATAAATTAATTTGGGCATATTCTTATCCCATAGATTAACTCCATTTCCTAAGTTTTTTTTCTTTTTTTTTATGTTCGTGTTACTTTCTACAAAAAGTATACATTTTATCTTTTCTGTGTCTTTATGTGATTGCTTTTAATATTTTTATTCAGGTTTTCTTTATGCCAGATGACAAGGCTGCACAAATGGCTGCTTAGAAAATGGCTAAGAAGAAAATAATGATATTCTACCTTAAATCTGTATTTAGGCTCCAAAATGTGTTACTCAAATCAGGGGATAATCTATTGCTAGCTTTATGGCAGTCTCTAATGTAATTAATAATGCTTAATATATTGACTGTAATGTAATCAAATAGTAAAAAGGCTATGTACATTCAAAATGCTTACTGTATGGTATGTATAGTAATTAGTATGGCAATCTCTATCATTCCTTTAAAAAAAGCTACTTAAATGGTTGATATCTTTCATTTATTCCCCTAGAATATGGTCTGAGTTTCCTTATGCAAGATAAATGATATCAGAAGTACAATTTAAGACAAACCTACAATGTACAATAGAGTTTACTATGAAGTACTGGGGATAAGAAATATTCATAAAATACCATGTTCTTTTTATGAAGATAGGTTTCTAGACCTATTGTTCAAAATATAAATATTATATAAACATAAAAATTACTGTGGGATAATATAGAGGGACTATAACATTTATGAGTACATTCAAATCACATGCATTTTTGATAATTTGAGAGCTATAAACACAAGTCAAAGTGACTTTGTTTTAGAGAATTAAAGCCTTACAAATAAGAAAGCCGTTTATAAATCAGCAAAATTGAGTAATTTCAGAATCAATCTATATTCATAAAATTCTAGAAATTATATAAAGACAGAAGTTAATATAAAGTGCTGAAAGTGGATTATGAATAATAAAGTTGGGCATAAGATGAATGTAAATAAGATAATGAATTACTGGAGAGGATAAAACACATTTTATCTGTATAACTCGAGTGTAGTTAGCATTTAATTATTAGATGATCACAGACTTTTGAAACTGCATTAAACCTGAGGAATAATTTTTTAATGTACTTTGTATATATTTCTTATTTTATTTTGTGTTTATTTAATAACAAAATATGTCATTATAAAATAGCAAGCAGTACAAGATGATATATAATGGAAACTGAATGTCCTGTCTATCCTATAACTCAGCCTTATTCCCCAGAAATGAAAACTCTCAATAGTTTTTTTTAACATATTCAGTATTCCAGAAATATGCAAATGTACAGTTATATATGTAGATATATATGTAGATATATGTGTGTGTATGTGTGTTCATGCCATATATAATCACTGTTTTTAGCAAGAAAAAAAAGAATAAACTGTATAAACATTGTTTTCTTCCTTGGCTTTTCTTTTCCATTCACTGTATATTTTAAAGATTTATTTTAACAAGAGCAGATATAGAGCTATCCCTTAGCTTCAACAATGGTATATATTTTAATGTGTTTTGGTACCATAATTCACGTGCAAAATTTACTACTTATGGCCATATAGGTTGTTTAAGTTGTCATTTTAGTATATTACAAATTATACTTTCAGGACCATACTCTACTTACCGGAATCTGTGATGAATTAAATTCTATCTTCTAGATAGTCTATATCACCAAGGTAATTATCCTCCAGATTTTAATAAAGTGTTTTCACCCTATAAATCTCTTTTATATAATATAGCCATTTAAATTTTATTTACTGAAATTTGAAGTTTTCAGTTCAGTTTCAAACTTATAAAAAATATTATTATATTCTGTAGCATATAATAATGGAATCTAAATATGTATTAGAAAAACCCCTCTTTCATTTTTATTAAAAATCACTCAAAATTCTACTTTATAGGCTTGAAAAATTTAGTCAAATTAAATGAACATGCAGGAAAAATACAAAGCCTATCCTTTATTGGATTTGACACTAAAATATATAGTAGGTTTTGAAAAAAATGTATGTATGTTAAATAATTGAGAAAGAACTACCTGCAGAGCAATCATTTACACTTACATAAGAGGATTTAAAACTAGGTTATATTTAACAGCACATGCTCTGTGATCTTACCAGCAAATATGGTACATGAATTTTCAATAAGAGAAAACTCAATTTAAAATAAGGTGATGCAGACACACGTCATTCTTCAAGTTCTCATTAAAAAAATTAATGAGTCTAATGAATGTCAGTGTCTGTGATATACAACTTGGGATATATCTTTAAGCCAATTAGTAAATAATTGTTCAACAATTTGTCCCAATCATTATACAGTCTTCCTCTCATCCTGTTTGGATATTATAAAATACTTCTAACTAGCATAGTGAAATTAAGATACACTGTATCTATAAAGTGTCACTAGAGAAGTTATTTAGGATGAAAAGAGACTCTAATTTGGCAAATTTGTTCTTGAACCTGTACTGATTCTTGGTGAACACTCCCATTTCTAAGGCTCATAAAACACCTATTTCAACTCCGGTTTTGTGATTTTAGGGGAGACTGATTTCTTTTGTTTTGAATTTTATTAATTCATTTTTATCTTTTGAAAATTAGGATAGCCTGTCTTTAAGTCAATTTTCTTTTTGCTTTTAACTACTTTTTTAAAATATTTTACCCTCTAAAGATGTCAAATTTGTTACCAAGATAACAGTAAAGTATTTCAGGTTCTTGGAATGTAATTTTTCTGATCATAGAGAACACTGTAAATTTAAAATAGAAACGTTACATTATTTTATGCCTCAATTTTAATTTGATGAAGATTGTCTTTCCAGTATAAACAAAGGAAACTAGATTATCACTTCTCTTTTCTGTCATCCACTAACATTTAATTTTTCCAGGGTGAGGACTTCAGGTTTATTTATTCTTCCATTTCTTAACAAATAATATGTTTGTTTGTTTGTTTGTTTGTTTTGTTTTAACTTACTGTTTTTAAAATCACATAATGGCTACTTGTTTATTTTCAGTCAGACATTGCAGAATTTTATCAAAAAGTTAATAATCTTTCCACAACTTCCCCAAATCCTATTGCTTTGAGTTGGGGCATTTTAACATTTTGTCATATATCATATATTTATGCAAGTGCAAACATGTAGAAATTCATACAGACATATAAATTGTTATCTTAAAAATAGAATCACAATTATTAATTTGCAACTATATATTTAAAACAAACTGTATATAATAGATTTCTTACAGGAAAAAAATATAGATCTAGCATTTGATTTATAACTACATAATATTCCCTAGGCTGGGTACATCATAAAGATTTCAATCATTCATTTTTATCTGCTCATACATACAATGATATGTCTGTAAGAGGAGTGAAAGAAGCCACCCACAAAATGTATACATTGTATGATTCTATTTATATTAAGTTACAAAACAGGCAAAACTAATAATTTGTGCCAGTAAGAATCGGTATTGAAGTTACTCTTGGGGATATTGACTGAAATGGGAAATATGGAAGATTCTGAGCTTCAGTTAACATTACATTTCTTGATCTGGGGGCAGATTAAATGGATATGTTGATTATGTGCACTTTTCTCTATGTTTGTTATTTTCTATAAAAGTGAATAAATAAAAGTAACTGTTTTGTGAGAACATAGAACAAAGTTCCCAACTATTTAGGCTATTTCAAATGAGTCTGGAAAATGAAGTAAATGATTTGGTTAAAGAGAAAATAACAGTTAATGAAACGTGTGAATATCTTTAAGAAGAATAATGAACAAATTGAACAACATGCCATAAATTAAGGAATGTGATTAGGAACTCTCTGTCTCTGGGGCTAAAAACAAAAAAGCAAGAATAACAAAACCAACAAACAGAAAAGCAGAGACAACAGGGTGGGTGGGGGGAGGGGAAGAAATCTAAAGTTCTAAGTTGGCTCCAGCCTTGAAAATTAAAAGGAATAAATTCAAGGAACCAGAACTCACCCCAGACCATTTGATAATCTATATTTTTAATGTATTTAATTTAAGACCATGCTAAAATGTGCTAGCTGTTCTCCAACTATATTTTTGCTGAAGTACAATATATTATTGGTTGAGTTAAACCTTTTTATCATAATCTATAATAAAATTTTGCTCTCAAGTTTCTTCTTCTCTTACCTGTGTAACCTGTTTAGCATCATTTATGAACTGGGCTACATTGTCTCCAGAAGAAAATGGGTAGAATATCTCAGGGAAACGTCCTGTTAAATCACTAATATTCTTAGATAAACTGTAAATGTTGACCCCGAGGAGGTTGTTGAAGGAAAATATACCTTGAACACCACATCTCTCACCAGCTGGAAAGAGGAAGAAGAGTTGATAATCCCTACAGTAAAGCTATTTTCAGATGCTTCACAATAAATATTTAGGGTAATGTTAATAAAACACTAAAACCACAGCCATAAATAATGTATTTAAATGGAGCATAGAAGTGATTAATGGGGAATCACTTAACTTATTTTAGAATTCTTAATGTACACAAGCTTTCTAAACATGAAATGATAACTGAAAGTGTCTAACAGCTGTGCAGTTTAATATTTTCCTCCGGGAAGGTATGATTTTCAGCTCTCATTGGAGAACTACTCCATGAAGTTGTTGTTAAACAGACTTGTTAAATATTTAGAAAATAAATATCTCATAAACTTTAGAGAAAGTAGCCCCTCATACACTGAAAACCCGATTGTCACAAAGAAAAAAATAGCTGAGAGGAATTTTTGTGAAGTTAAGTGGTGAGACGAATCAACAAATATATCATAACTCATGGCTGAGTTCTTATGATAAACCTCTGTTAGTTTCACAGGCCTATTGGAAAGAATGACAACAGAAAGTAACCTGGACAACTCACATAGCCATTTATCTGCTGCTGAATAACCACAGAGAACACTACTACAAATCACGTTTGACTTATATACACTTTTAGCATGATTCTTTATATATTAAAAAAATGACATTGGCAAGTTACAACATATTGATATTTTATTTTTCTCATTTCTAATATATATTATCACTTAAATATAATGTTGCCAAGGTTTATTTTAGCAAAAAGAAAGTAGAGGTGTGCAGAAATTATTTAAAAGTGGATTTTAGTCCATTTATTATTAAATAAAAAAATATAATCCATTTATGGAAGTACTGTATAGTTGGTCTAAAACTGTTTTTGGTGCAATAATTCCTAAGTATAATCTTGAGCTAGAAATATTTTGTAAAGAATTTATAATAAAATCATATAAGCCCAAATACATATCATCCTCTAAAATATTTCCATATTAAAATGTTAGGTATTCGAGGTGACTCTAGAAATGTTACATCCAAAAAATATTTGTCATTCACCAGTGATTCATAATGAAACATCATTTTAGTCCTACAAAAATGAATGTTTTAGATTGTTTAGAATGTTTTAGATTCTTAGAATTTTAAGTGTCTTGAATTTTGTATGCTCTGAGCATGTTCTGAGAAGAAATTTAATTTTTTAAATGGATGTAATAACAGTGAAAATCTAAAAGACTTTTTTTGTATGCTACTGCAGCTTTCATTTAAGATGAAAACTAGATCTCCTTGAGTTGCAGCAAACGACAGGGTACCTTGTTTTCTATCTTCAGCTGAACATTAATATGCAAAACACAAAAGAAAATGCACTTAACTTTCCTCATGTTATCATTCAAGCTAATAGTTCCCCCAAAATTCTAGTAATAAGTGTGTCAACAATGTCCTGGATATAGATATTCAGTCAGGTTTGAACATTCCACACCTAGTATTTATAAAGGATCTCATGGAAGGAAAATATCCAAATTAAGTAGTTTACAAGCCATCATCATTGTCTTGCTGAGTGATATTAGAGTCTATTTATTTGTGTAAATAATCATAAAACCCTTCTTTCCTTTTACCTGTTTTGCTAAATGCATTATTTTGGAGAGAAATTATGATTACACATTTTTTTTCCTTTGATGCACATTAATGATACCTAATCAAAAATGTAACTAAAAAATTAAGCTAAGGTCAGGATTGTTTTTGATGCTATATTGCTCTAATATTTTTCTTAAAAGAATGTGTGCAATATTACATTTTTAAAGAGGTGATATTATATGTGAACATAACATGTTTGTACATTCCAAAACTTCTAGTTTCAAAATATGGCAAATAATTGGCAGATTTAAAACTCAATTTACATAAAGAGTCATTAAGGAGTATTGGGTATACTGAGTCTTCAGGTCTATTCTAGTCGATGGCCTTAGGCCAAGGAATGCACGTAGTAAATGAACAAAGCAAAACTTTAAGTTTCAAAGAAATCATGATGGAGCATTTTTTTATTATCAATAACTTTAATAGAATGTGGTAAATGCTGTAAAACTCTGTGTGAACCATTATGTGGGATTTGTTTTGTTTGAATAATAATATAGAATACCTAAATTTCACACCCTCTTCAGTAGTTTTATTTTGCATTTAGCCTTTTTAAAAAGATAAATTATAGGACATGGTAATTATTGCATACATTTGTGTTACTGTATGAGCATTTTATCCAAATTCCTGTCAGTTTTGTACTTCAGCAAACCAAATTAATGTTCCTTTAATTTTTACCCCTAAAGTTTACAAGCCATTTCTGGGCAACTAAGGTAAGTTTCCCTTTCCCATCAGAAACTCCAATGTAGATTTCATATCCAAACAGATTTTTTTATATCTTTCCTACCTTCTGACCACCATAAAAAGAAAGAGTAAAGGGAGAGATAAAAACGGAATAAAAGTTCACCCTTTAGATACTCCCCCACAGAGTTTCTATACCGAGTTTGTGACAGCTCAACTGTGTCTTCGGTTTGTATTATTTAAAAAAAAATAACTTTTGTTTTATTGGAGTATAATTGCTTTACAATGTTATTTTGTATATGTTATTGATGCAAACCAGATTTCTTCCTTGATGTTAAAATGAGCAAGGGAAGGGGTGACAATCTCTCCTAAGCCATCTATGGGAGTCTGTTGAAAGCCAGAAAATTGTCATTCAACCATGCATGCTTTTTTTCTTCTGGAAACATCAACAAACATTTGATGGATAAGCAGTATATGTCACTTTATCAAAAGGAAAATACCTGTAACTCAATTTTGGACTTACGTTCTAATATTAGGAAGAAGGTCGCTGAGGTAATTATGTAACAATTACGTTGAAGTTTCATATATATTTGACTAGAAACAATAAAATGTAAAAACAGTGATTAAATTATATTCATTTGGCATTGTCCAATAGATGGCAATGCTATAAACTGCTATAATTATCTTTTCTGGAAGTACTTTTTTCCCAGCCACTGGAAGTGTTCAACTATGAATGAAATGTAGGCCTAGCAGCTGTGAAAAAGGGCATCTAATAGTAAATGTGCAGTTGTACCAGATGGCATTTAAATGCCCTTGCAACATTAGTATTCTATAATACTTGCAAATCTACATGGATGGTAGTGTTGGATTTCCTTTATTTGTGCAAAATATTAGGCTATTATCAGTTTCCTTAAAACAGTGATTTTTTTTTTATTTTGTGTTTTTTAAAGGCTATCTTCACTTATCTAATGGAAAACTTTAAAAAATTGTCCATGAACTTCCCTCAAGTCTTTATCAGGAGCTGATGATATTAAACAGAGTCTCTTTATAAGAGAGAAAAATAATGGCAAGCACAGGTGGAAAGTGATGAATATAGGAGACAAAATTTAAGAGTTAGGCTTTAGTTTAAGATCAGTATTCAAGAATACGTAAAATTTGTAATAATTTTCTCTCAACTATTTAAGACAAAAAATCAATAGAAACTAAGTTGAGGGAGAAGGGTAATGAGAAAAAGCTGCAAGTTTTTAATTACCCCATAATGATAAATGGCTTTCATTGTAAATTACCATCTGTGATTTTTTCACTCTATAAATTGTAATTAAAGTTGCTAAAATAACTAGTTTATAAGTGAAAAGTTTAGGCAAAAGATTACTTGGTATTACAGCCTAACAAAACAAAATGAATAAGTTTGTGATTAAGCTCAATTGCATTACTTAATATTATTTTTTGGCCTTCCCAAAATCACAGAAAATCAGTCAGAGTCAATTGATACAGATTCAGTCATGACCATTTGCCTAAGTCCACGTAAGGAAGAAGTATTTAACATGCTTCTTGTCCTCTTGAAAACTCACAATTTATTTGTCAAAATTATGAAACATATAAAAGTAATAAAATAGTTAACTGTTAAATAATATATTACTCACCTTAATTTACAGAAGATGTCAGCAAGTAGTGCCACAAGTATAAGAAAAATAACCTGTGTAAAGTGAAACAAAAAGCAAACTTTGAAATCAAAAAGAATTGGGTTCGATAAGAAGCAAAGACAGGGACTAACCCTGCTGAAATGATTTCAACCCTTTCATCACTCTGTATATTGACTCTGAATTGCCACTGAAAATACACTCCTGTGTTTTCCAGTTGGATGTTTCATAGTTCTCTTCAGAAGTAGCAGAGTCAGCTCTTGAGTATCAGTCAACCTCTGTCAAGATTCATATTCATAATATTTTGTATCACTCCTCTCTCTGGCTTCAAATTAGAACCTTCAAGATGGCGGAGGAGTAAGACTTAGAGATCACCTTTCTCCCCATAAATACATCAAAACTACAACTACATGTGGAACAACTCCTACAGAACACCTACTGAACATTGGCAGAAGACCTCAGACGTCCCAAAAGGCAAGAAATTCCCCTCGTACCTGGGTAGGGCAAAAGAAAAAAGGAAAAACAGAGACAAAAGAATAGGGATGGGACCTGCTCCTCTGGAATGGAGCTGTGAAGGAGGAAAAGTTTCCACACACTGGGAAGCCCCTTCACTGGTGGAGACGGGGGTAGGCGGGGAAGGAGTCTTTGGAGCGACAGTGAAGAGCACAGCAACAGGGGTTCAGAGGGCAAAGTGGAGAGATTCCCGCACAGAGAATTGGTGCTTACCAGCACCAACCAGCCTGAGAAGCGTGTCTGCTCACCCGCTGAGGCTGGTGGGGGCGGGGAGCTGAGGCCCCGATTTCAGAGGTCAGATCCCAAGGAGAAGACTGGGGTTGGCTGCGTGAACACAGTTTGAAGGGCGGCTACTGCACCATAGCTAGCCTGGAGAGAGTCCAGAAAAACTTTGGACCTGCTGAAGAGGCAAGAGACCACTGTTTTGGCATGTATGAGGAGAGGGGATTCAGAACACCACCTGAACGAGCTCCAGAGGCAGGCGTGAGCTGCGGCTATTAGCGGGGACACCAGAGACAGGTATGACATGCTAAGGCTGCTGTTGCAGTCACCAAGAATCCTGTGAGCAAGCACAGGTCACTATCCACACTTCCCCTCCTGGGAGCCTATGCAGCCCACCACTGCCAGGGGCCCATGATCCAGGGTCAACTTCCCTGGGAGAACACACGGCACACCTTAGGCTGTTGCAAAGTCATGACGGCCTCTACTGCCACAGGCTTATCACACTTGCCATACCCCTCCCTCCCCACAGCCTGAGTGAGCCAGAACCCCTGAATAAGCTGCTGATTTAACCCCCTCCTGTCTGGGTGAAGAACAGATGCCACAGGGCAACATACATGCAGAGGTGGGGCCAAATCTAAGCCTGAACCCAAGGAGCTGTGTGAACAAAGAAGAGAAAGGGAAACCTCTCTGTGCAGTCTCAGGAGCAGTAGATTAAACCTCCACAATCAACTTGATGTGCCTTGCATCTGTGGAGTACCTGAATACACAACAAATCATTCCAAAACTGAGGTAGTAGACTTTGGGAGCAACTGTAGACTTGGGGTTTGCTTTCTGTGTCTAATTTGTTTCTAGTTTTATGTTTATATTACTTTAGTATTTAGAGCTTATTATCATTGGTAGATTTGTATATTGATTTGGTTGCTCTCTTCCTTTTTCTTTTTAAATATATAGATATATATATATATTTCCTTTTTCTCTTCTGTGTGTTTGTATGTTTATGCTTCTATGTGTGATTTTATCTGTATAAGTTTGCTGTTACCATTTGTCTTAGGGTTCTGTCTGTGCATTTTTTTTAGTATAGTTTTTAGTACTTCTTATAATTGGTGAATTTCTTTATTGGTTTGGATGCTCTATTCCTTTTTTTTAAGTACTTTTTAATTTTTTACTTTAACAATTTTTAAATTTTTTTATTTTAATTATTTTATTTTTTTCTTTCTTTCTTTTCTTTATCTTCTCCCTTGTCTTCTGAGCTGTGTGGCTGACAGGGTCTTGGTTCTATGGCCAGGTGTCTGGCCTGAGCCTCTGAGGTGGGAGTGCTGAGTTCAGGACATTGGTACACTAGAGACCCCCCAGACCCTTGTAATATCAATCAGCAAAAGCTCTCACAGAGATCTCCATCTCAACACTAAGACCCAGCTCTGTTAAACGACGAGCAAGTTCCAGTGCTGGACAGCCTATGCCATAAAACTAGCAAGACAGGAATACATCCCCACCCACTAGCAGAGAGGCTGCCTACAATCATAATAAGTTCACAGACACCCCAAAACACGCCAATAGATGCAGTTCTGCACACCAGAAAGACAAGATCCAGACTCATCCATCAGAACAAAGGAACCAGTCCTTTCTACCAGGAAGCATAAATGAGCCACTGAACCAAAGTTACAAACTGGGGACAAACACCAAAAACATTGGGAAGTACGAACCTGCAGCCTGTGAAAAAGAAACCCCAAACACAGTAAGTTATGCAGAAAGAAAAGACAGAAAAATACACAGCAGATGAAGGAGCAAGAATAAAAGCCACCAGACCAAACAAATGAAGAGGAAATAGGCAGTCTACTTGAAAAAGAATTCAGAGTAACGATAATAAAGATGAGCCAAATCATGGAAATAGAATGGAGAATATACAAGAAAAGTTTAACAAGGACCTAGAAAAACTAAAGAGCAAAGAAACAATGATGAACAAAACAATAAATGAAATAAAAAATTCTCTAGAAGGAATCAAGAGCAGAATAACTGAAGCAGAAGAATGAATAAGTGACCTGGAAGATAAAAGTGGAAATAACTACCACATAGCAAAAAAAAAAAAAAAAAAAAAGAAAGAAAAAGAAAAAAAAGAAAGAAAAAGAAAAAAAAAAGAATGAAAATAATTGAGGACAGTTTCAGAGACCTCTGGAACAACATTAAATGCATCAACATTCGAATTAAAGGGGTCCCAGAAGAACAAGAGAAAAAGAAAGGGACTGAGAAAATATTTGAAGAGATTATGGCTGAAAACTTCCCTAATATGGGAAAGGAAATAGTTAATCAAGTGCAAGAAGTGCAGAGAGTCCCATAGAGGATAAATCCAAGGAGAAATATGCCAAGACACATGTTTGGTTCTTTGAGAAGATAAAATTGAAAAACCATTAGCGTGACTCATCAAGAAAAAAAGGGAGAGGACTCAAATCAACAGAATTAGAAGTGAAAAAGGAGAGGTAACAACTGACACTGCAGAAACACAAAGGATCATGAGAGATTACTACAAGCAACTATATGTCAATAAAATGGATAACCTGGAAGAAATAGACATATCTTAGAAAAGCACAACTTTCTTAGACTGAACCAGGAAGAAATATAAAATATAAACAGACCAATCACAAACACTGAAATTGAAACTTTGATTAAAAATCTTCCAACAAAAAAAAGTCCAGGACCACATGGCTTCACAGGCGAATTCTATTAAGCATTTAGAAGAGAGCTAACACCTATCCTTCTCAAACTCTTCCAAAATAAAGCAGAGGGAGGAACACTCCCAAACTCATTCTATGAGGCCACCATTACCCTGATAAGAAAAACAGATAAAGATGTCACAAAGAAAGAAAACTACAGGCCAATATCACTAATGAACATAGATGCAAAAATCCTCATCAAAATACTAGCAAACAGAATCCAACCGAACATTAAGGATCATACACCACAATCAACTGGGTTTTATCCCAGGAAGGCAAGGACTCTTCAATATACACAAATCAATCAATGTGATAAACCATATTAACAAATTCAAAGATAAAAAACATATGATCATCTCAATAGTTGCAGAAAAAGCTTTCAACAAGATTCAACACGGGTTTATGAAAAAAAACCTCCAGAAAGCAGACATAGAGGGAACTTGCCTCAACATAAGAGAGGTCATATATGACAAACCCACAGCCAACATTGTTCTCAGTGGTGAAAATCTGAAACCATTTCAACTAAGATCAGGAACAGGACAAAGTTGCCCACTCTCACCACTATTATTTAATATAGTTTTGGAAGTTTTAGCCACAGCAATCAGAGAAGAAAAAGAAATAAAATAATCCAAATCTGAAAAGAAGAAGAAAAACTGTCACTCTTTGCAGATGACATGATACTATACATAGAGAATCCTAAAGATGCTACCAGAAAACTATTAGAGCTAATCAATGAATTTGGTAAAGTAGCAGGATACAAAATTAATGCACAGAAATCTCTTACTTTGCTATACACTAATGATGAAAAGCCTTAAAGAGAAATTAAGGAAGCACTCTAATTTACCACTGCAACAAAATGAATAAAATACCTAGGAATAAACCTGCCTAAGGAGACAAAATCCTGTATGTAGAAAATTATAAGACACTGATGAAATAAATTAAATATGATACAAACAGATGGAGAGATATACCAAGTTCTTGGATTGGAAGAATCAACATTGTGAAAATGCCTCTACTACTCAAAGCAATCTACAGATTCAATGCAATCCCTAGTTAACTATCAATGAAATTTTCACAGAAACTAGAACAAAAAAATTCACAATTTGTGTGGAAAGACAAAACACACTGAATAGCGAAAGCAATCTTGAGAAAGAAAAACAGAGCTGGAGGAATCAGGGTCCGTGACTTCAGAGTATAGTACAAAGCTACAGTAATCAAGACAGTATGGTACTGACACAAAAACAGAAATATAGATCAATGGAACACGATAGAAAGCCCAGAGATAAACCCATGAATGTATGGTCACCTTATCTTTGATAAAGGAGGTAAGAATATACAATGGAGAAAAGACAGCCTCTTCAAACAGTGGTGCTGGGGAAACTGGACAGCTACATGTAAAAGAATGAAATTAGAACACTCCCTTACATCATATATAAAAATAAACTCAAAATGGATTAAATACCTAAATATAAGGCCAGACACTATAAAACTCTTAGAACAAAACATAGGCAGAACATTCTATGACAAAAATCACAGGAAGATCCTTTTGACCCACCTCCTAGAGAAATGGATATAAAAACAAAAATAAACAAATGAGACCTAATAAAACTTAAAAGATTTTGCACAGTAAAGGAAACCATAAACAACATGAAAAAAAACAACCCTCACAATGGAACATATTTTCAAATGAAGCAACTGACAAAGGATTAATCTCTAAAATTTACAAATAGCTCATGCAGCTCAATATCAAAACAAACAAACAAACAAAAATCCAAATATAAGCAGAAGACCTAAATAGACATTTCTCCAAAGAAGATATACAGATTGCCAACAAACACATGAAAGGATGCTCAACATCACTAATAATTAGAGAAATGAAAATCAAAATGCTAATGAGATATCACTTCACACTAGTCAGTATGGCCACCATCAAAACGTCTACAAAAAATGCTGGAGAGGGTGTAGAGAAAAGGCAACCCTCTTGCATTGTTGGTGGGAATGTAAATTGGTACAGCCACTATGGAGAACAGTATGGAGGTTCCTTCAAACACTAAAAATAGAACTACCAATGGCCCAGCAATCCCACTACTGAGTATATACCTCGAGACAACCATAATTCAAAAAGATTTATGTACCACAATTTTCATTGAAGCACTATTTACAATAGTCAGAACATGGAAGGAACCTAAGCGTCCAATGACAGATGAATGGATAAAGAAGATATGGTATATATATATATATATATATATATATATATATATATATATATATATATATATATATATATATATATATACACATACAATGGACTATTACTCAGCCATAATAAGAACTGAAATTGAGTTATTTGTAGTGAGGTGGATGGACCTAGAGTGTGCCATACAGAGTGAAGTAAGTCAGAAAGAGAAAAACAAATATTGTATGCTGACACATATATATGGAATCTAAACTAAAGTAAAAGGTTTTGAAGAACCTAGAGGCAGGACAGCAATAAAGATGCAGATGTAGAGAATGGACTTGTAGACACGGGGAGGGGGCAGGGTAAGCTGGGACGAATTGAGAGAGTGGCATGGACATATACACACTACCAAATGTAAAGTAGATAGCTAGTGGGAGGTAGCCTCAGAGCACAGGAAGATCAGCTTGGTGCTTTGTGACCACCTAGAGGGGTGGGATAGGGAGGGTGGGAGGGAGACACAGGAGGGAGGGGATATGGAGATATATGTATACGTATAGCTGATTCACTTTGTTATACAGCAGACACTAACACAGCAATCTATTATACTCCAATAACTATGTTAAAAAATAATAATTGGGTTCATTGTAGGCTCTCTCACTTATTTTGTTAAGCAGTACTTTAACATCGCTGAGCTTAAATTCTCCTAACATAAAATAATGGTGCTAACTCCAATTTCAGTTATGAGATAGTCTGTAATAAAAATTAGCAAGCGCCTATCACACAATTGTGTGTATAAATGTTATTTATACCAACAAAAAAAGATATATTTCTTACTAGTCAGGGAAGATCATGTTCCAGTATCAAAGTACAATTGAAATAAATTTACTTTTTTTCCAATGAGAGCTCCAACTGCTTGAATGATTACAATATAATTTCAATTAGTCTGTGCATTTTTCTTCCTGTAGAAGAATAAACTGAAAGATAAACTATAATCAGAAAGTTCATTACATGGCATCAAGTCATAACAAAGGAAATAATTGGATCTTCTTTAGTATTAAGTTATGATAGCCTGAAGTAACAATGTTATTTATAGACATATAGCAGAAAGGGAAAAGTTTCTTTAGAAACATTCATTAGAGACACTTCACCCTTGGTGATGCTGGCGATAGAAAGAGTTCTTGATATTTAACCTTCCCATTTACCATTTACATGATTTTTATCTCTTTCCTCTCAAAATTTTACTTCTCTAGATATTGTTTTTTTTCCTTTTTTTACACATACATATATATTCTTTTTTAGATTGTTTTCTGTTATAGGTTATTATGAGATATTTCCTTGTGCTATATAGTAACTCTTTGTTAGTTATCTATTTTATGTATTTATATTAGTGTTTATATTTTAATCCCAAACTCCTAATTTATCCCCCCTTTCCCCTTTGGTAACCATAAGGTTTTTTTTTCTATATCTGTGAGTTTATTTCTGTTTTGTAAATAAGTTCATTTGTATCATATTTTTTAGATTCCACATATAAGTTATATCATATGATATTTGTCTTTCTCTGTCTGAGTTACTTCACTTAATATGATCATCTCTAGGTCTATCCATGTTGCTACAAATGGTATTATTTCATTCTTTTTTCATGGCTGAGTAATATGATCTAAATAAACATTTCTCCAAAGGAGACATATGGATGGCCAACAAGCACATGAAAATATTGTCATCACTAATTATTAGGGAAATGCAAATTAAAACTACTGTGAGATATCACCTCACACTGGTCAGAATGGCCATCATCAAAATGTCTACCAATAATAAATGCTGGAGAAGGTGTGAAGAAAAAGGAACCCTCCTATACTGTTGGTGGGAATGTGTATTGGTATAGCCACTATGGAGAACAGTATGGAGTTTCCTTAGAAAAACTAAAAATAGAGTTACCGTTTGATCCAGTGATCCCACTCCTGGGCATATATCCAGAAAAAAAAACTATAATTCGAAAAGATACATGCATCTCAATGTTCATAGCAGCACTATTTAAAATAGCCAGGACATGGAAGCTAAGTGTTTATTGACAGATGAATGGATAAAGATATAGTATATATACTCAATGGATATTGTTCTTTCTTACTGAGAAAGTTTTAGTCAACTGAACTCTTTCCATGTTTTTAATAGGATGTAAAAATTCCTCAGGCTCATTTGTTACCATGTACTGATTTGAAAGGACTATTTATATGTTTGGCACTTTTGCTATCTTAAATTCTTTCCCACAAATTAGACAGTTCCAAATTCTGCCTCTATATTTCTGTTACACCTTATAAAATATCTCCGAATGAACATCTTAAAATCTTGTAATTTGTAGTTCCAGTAAGTAAAATCAACTAATCCTTTCAGCAAATTTCACAGTAGAAAGTTTATTTATGATGATCTGTGAAATAGGTGAAAAAAAAGACAATACTTATTAAAACTCTCTTAAAGGCCTAAATATGTTTATGTGTTTATTTTTTGCAGATGATATTTGCTGTCATTGTTTAGTAAAATTTCCAAATGAAGGGGATGTTTTGAAGGAATATCCCTTCCTCCCAAAATGAAAGACCTAAATGCCAACAAATTCATTGACTAGCAGTCTAAATGCTGGTACATGATAATTTTTCCTTTTATTTATTTTTTCTTTTTTCCTCTTTCTTCTCCTTCTTCCCCTCATTCTTCTTTGTGTTTCCTATTTGATTTAATTTTAATAGTTAGACCTAATAAAAGGAAATTTGGCAATTATATTACCCACTCCCCTAGTTTCTTTATAATTTTTTTGAAATCCAAAACTCTGACAAGCATTATCTTATGTCATTCCCTTAATATAGTTACTAAACTGTTGTACAGGGGATAAAATATTAGGAAAGAGTAATTTATTATTGTAAGATTAGATATGTCATTTATTTTATAATGTGTCACCACAGGAATTTTAGGCAAACTATTGTCTAAGTTCATACATGAAAATATTTTGGCAATTACATCTTTCCTACTTATTTAAATACTGCTTGTGTTAAATAAAAAATATGTATACATGTATATCTAATTAGGAAAACAATTACACATTAACCTTTTATTTTAAGAAAGGTTGATTTTAGTCTATTTTCCCTTTGTGGGAGGGAAAAATTCACAGGAAAAAATATTCAGTAAAGTGTATGATTTTATCTTCTACCTTTGACCAGATTAGAACTGTCATAAAACACTGTTTCTTTTTAGAGAATTCTGAATATAATGAAGACCAATTATTTTCTTCAGCATCTACCTCAACTCACTAGAGGGTTTAGGTAATTAGATGTATGCAGTCATTTTAATTTTTCTATTTAACACTGATTTAACTAATTTAAACAATAATACAATTATATTGGACATTTTGAAGGCGGAGATATTTGCTTCATTTCCATAGTTTCAAATGTCACAAAATGCCAGTTAATTATTTGCCCTTATTCACACCATGTGATTGCATGTTATTTTCAACACATAATATGTCATATATATGTGTATAAGTGTGTGTATTAAAACTCTATTATAAATCAGATATGTTATTCCAAGAAAAAAAATAGTGGCTTCTGGAATATAAAAATTGATGCATTTATTCATGCTTTGATTAGAACAAACATACAAACAAACAAAAAACAAGTCTCATCAATATGTATTAGAATTGCAATACATTGAGATTGCAAGGTGTTTCTGAACATGGACTTGTGATATAGATTATACAGCATTTCCAGATACCTCTATCCTTCAATTTCACATAATATCTAAACACCTTACTATAAAAATAATAACTTTACTTGTCCCTTCCCTGTAGTGCTTGCCAAACATAGAGGCTGTGATCAAGGTAAGAAAAATATAGCATGAGAGACCACAAAAAGTATGACTAATTAATTTTATACATCAGAAGGTTTTTAGTGAGAGCTGCTATGATCAATTCACTTTTTCATATATCAAGATATAAAACATGTGTGCATCACTTTTCAAGGAAAAATTTTATTCACATTTAAAGAAAATTATTTTGTATATGTTAAAGTGTACACTACAAACACACAGTAAGATCCTGGAAAATTTAGAAATTTCATGTTAAAGTTCACCCAAAATGCATTAATTCAGACATTCAGGAAACACATTAAATATACATGCCAGACACTTTGTGTAGAGATGAGTGGATAGAAATGATTAAATAATAATTGAAGCCATGGAAGCTCACAGTCAGGTAAATAAAAGAAAGAAAAAAAATATGACCTTAGTCTAACAATTACACTAATCTACTTAAAGTAAGGAAAATTTACTGTGAGAAACCACAAGAAAGACAGTTAATCCATTTTGTGGTAATCAAGAACAACTTCTTATAGAAAGGGGCACTTCTAGAATTTGAAACAATTTTAGCAATTAAGCCAAGAACTAATTTTAAAAAATGGATTATGTACATGTAAAAAATATCTTGTGTTGTGGATACCATTGTATGCTTATTGGTCAACATTCACTTTCATTGTTCAGAGAACCTCAATTTTGTTCAGATATCGCTCAACCAACAAAATGCATGAGGACAAGCAGGGAGAAGTTATTCTTCTACTCAAACCCCCTTAGAAATAATTCAATTTGTTCTTGTCCACTCTTAGTAAAAGGCCAAGCTTTTATTCAGTAAGTTGTTAAAACAATAGATTTGACCTTCATCAGTGTTTAACAAACTCAGATGGGATAGAATATATAACTTAGAATTATATTATTAGAATTATATGTATGTATATATATGTTATAATCATATCATATATAATATAGATTATAATCAATAATAGTATTGCATCAATTATATAAATTATGTTAATATTCTATATCTATACATTCTAAATCTATATCAATATTGTAATATACATATAATATAATGTATATGTCATAGAACCTTTCAGATACATCAATAATATTAAAGAATTTCTTCATGAAGGTCACATGGAAAATACATTTTCTTCTGAAGTTTATGATAAAAATGTTCCAAAAATCTTTAGTTAAGCAAATTTTAGTAATCTTGATTTTATGGTACATACATAATTTGTCTAGATGTAGACATGTGATAAAATATAAGGGAGAATGTACACATGTCAACTAGGAAAGATTAATTTTCCTGATAAAATAAGGGAGCCCCATGTTTATGCTACTTCCTCTTCTTCTTACATGGGATATTTTCATGAAGATGTAGTGACTCTCATCCTTGCTTGGGGATACAAGAATAAGAACAAAAAGCCAGCATACTAAGAATGTTAAAGCAGGAAGCTATAAAGCACCTGGGTCATTGTTGATATTTTGGAGCTGCTGCACTAAACTTGGAATTATTCATCTCCAAATTTTCATTATGAGAGACAATCAAATGTCTAACTTTTAAACTGCATTTGGCCGTCATTCTGTTTCTGGCAGCCAAAACCATCTTAACTGATACACCATGAGAATACATACTATTTTTCAGGGAAAAACAAATGATTTAGAAAGTTAAGAAATTCAGGTTTATGTGGATTTGAAGCAGAAGAATAATAACTTGCACATTGAGAAATTGGTTCTGTTTGTAGAGGAAGAATTAGTAAAGTTTTGAAGTCAGTTTCAAAGGGAACAATTAAAATATGTTTAATCCATGAAATATATGAGAACCAACGTTAAAGAAATAACTGTGGATTGAAAACAATTTGAGGACAATTTGAAATGGTAATTGAGGTAAACAAATATGCCCCTAGAATAGCTACCTGCTTTCTAGATATATTAGGACATTATTAATATATAAGAAGGAAGAAAGGAGAGGCACATTTGAGAACTTGATCATGGGTGATAATTTGAACAAGTAATTTAGGAAATGCTTGTGAAATTTCTAAATGGATCTCATTTATTTTACAAATACTTATTGGGTGTCAATATGTGCCTGGACTCATTCTTATGTGTTTAAATATATTAATGAGGAAAAAATAACAACCAAAGATCATTCCCTAGTTGGGCATATATTTTTGAGTGAAGACAAAAACTGAATAATAAATACAAGAAATCTATAATATACTATTTATTAAAAGCTAGTAAATGCTATGGAAATAAGAGACAAAGAGAGAATAAAAAGGAGTTAAGAATGCCTGCTTGGGCTGTGTGTTTTTGGCGTGTGTGTGTGTGTGTGTGTGTGTGTGTGTGTGTGTGTGTGTGTAGTGTAGTCAGGGTAGACCTAATAGAGAATTTTACCATTTGATTAAAGATGAGAAGGAAGTTAGAAACCCAGTGATACTGGAAAAAGAGTATTCCTTCAGATATTAATAAAGACATTGACCAAGCATAAGGTGGAACCATCTTGTTTCCAGAAGAACAGGGAAGAAGGATAGTGAGTTGGGGCAAAGCAAATGGATGAGGGAGAGTCATAGAATAGATTAGTGAGTAAAGGGGGTAGAGTGTGATTTTGTCATGGGCTGAGGTCCCTGGGAAACTGGCAATAAAATGGAAATTAGAGATAGATATTAATCAGGGAGTGTTCTCATTATAACTACTTATATGAAGTGACAAAATCAGAATAGTGCAGAAGTTAGGCCATGGTGCAGTCACCTAAGGGGTTTAGCCAACCTTGGGTGGAGTTGGAAAGCTGAGACAGACCATCACATTATTCCTCCATTGTATAGAGGACCTGCTTTATACTCCCTCAGTAGCCAGTCATTGGATGCAGGCTGCCCCTAGGAAGGAGTGTGCCTTTTTTTTTTTTTTTTTGTGAGGTACATGGGCCTCTCACTGTTGTGGCCTCTCCCGTTGTGGAGCACAGGCTCCGGACGCGCAGGCTCAGTGGCCATGGCTCACAGGCTTAGCCGCTCGGTGGCATGTGGGATCTTCCCGGACCAGGGCACAAACACGCACGAACCCGCGTCCCCTGCATTGGCAGGCGGACTCTCAACCACTGCGCCACCAGGGAAGTCCAGGAGTGTGACTTTGAGTGAAGCAATTCTCTTTAGCTGTGGCACTTCCTGTAGAAGTCTGACATATGAAAGTTGTCAGACAAGAAAACTTACCAGCAGCTGAATAAGTAATTCCTTCTGTCCTGAAAGAGAAATCTAGGTCTAGGTCATGTAGCACAGTATCCACCATACCACAGAGTTTGATGTGCTCAGTTATTCTCTTGTTTCATTTACATTCTAGGATCATCTCTTTCAATACTCTAGTGAAAAACTTTACTTGAAGGAACATTGGAAATGAACTTCAGCCCACACCAATGTTGCTGGACTTGAGACTTGAGACCTCAGCAGATGAACATCATCTCAATTCTCTATTTTCCATCCTAGATGACCCTCATTGTCTACCAGCACTACTGTTGGACCAGGTGGTGTACATGGTCGAATGACCTACAGCCCTATCCCTGGTATGGTCTAAGACCTTCATTCTCCCATTCTTCTCAAAACATGACACTTGGACCTGCCTATTTACAATCAAATTGAGCAAGGGGATACAAAGAGGCATCTAAGTGGATCACCTTAATCTGAGTCATATTTGTCCATGCCCCACTATGTAACATCAGCCTTACCTCCTCCTGATAGTATAAATTATCCCAGATAGATGGAATAGTTTTTCTTCTTGTCTGATAATCCTTTGGTACAAGGAGTCCAATGTGTCCATGTTTAGTGTTGTTCACATAGACATATCTTTTGTATTCTTTTTGATTCTCATTCCTGATACGGATGGAAAAGAACATACCAGGTTATTGGACACATACCATGTACCTGAGGCCATATTAATCTACTGTAGTGAAGATACTACTACTGGCCACAGAGCTGATATTGGGATTACTACTTGTTTGAGTTTGTGATAATTTGTAGTTATTCTCCAGAACCTGTCTAGTTTTTATAGGGGCCAAACTGATGAGTTAAATAGAAATATGATGGGGACCACAATCTCTGCATCTTTCAGCCCTTTAGATTGGTATTAGTCTTTGATTTCCCCTGGGATCAAATATCTTGGCCAAGTTGGGAGAGGAAAGGGCAGTTTCAGAAGCTTCCACTTGTCATTTCTTATTGTAATTTTTCTTACTTCATAAGCCAAGGAACATATGTGTGGATTGTGTCAACTTCCAATGATGTTTATTCCAATCACAGCTTTGGAGACCAAATATGTGACCACCAGATGATGTGTAGACTCAGTGAACACACTGTGATCTGGAAGTTATTTGTGCCAGTGAGGTTTCCTCTCCATATTGATGGATCTGAGTGTGACCTGGGAAATGCTTTCAGGTCTGTCTCATGTTCTGCTCTAATTGCAACAAATGCGTGCAGTCGAGGACATGTGCCCGGGTTTCCTGACACACAGATTTGACTGTGATTCTTAATAACTTATTAAATAGTTTCCCCCACATCCTCCTAAAAAATATGGCCATAAGATGGGTGCCCACCTTTACACATTACATCTAATATACCATGACTTTTGTACCCATTTCCAATGTATCCTATAGGAAATCTGAACTTTTCTTCCTCACTTAACAAGGGTAATCATTTTCATAGTTATTCTAAGAGTGTGTTAGCATTGTTTCCTTGAGGTTTTGCCAGAACATTTAATTCTGTATACCAGGAGACTTCTCCCAAATTGATGAAATCTCCCTTGTTCAATTTTGTGATCTCGCTCCTTTGGTCTGGAACACCAAGCACCATTTCCGTATATACTCCCTTCTCCTGCTGGTACTGAAAATCCTTCTTGATATGGTCCCTTTCCTTCTTTAACAGGTCTGAGGATTTGGTTATATTATTTGACCCAAGTTATAGATAAACGGACAAGAGGTCAATGGAAATAATATCCTGAAAGAGCTTATATTACCTTGAAGAATGGAGACCTTTAATTATCTTCAAGCAAGGTAGAAGTGCTAACCCTTAATAAGATGGAGTGGATCATTTCTGTATTCTCAAGTGTATTAACCTAGATGTGCCTTTGTCATATTGAGACACTTTCTGGGAAAATTGGAGAACTGAAAACATCAGTAGCTGAAATGATTACTTCAGTCTTGAAGGGTAGATCTGGATCACAGCATTCATGACAGCCTTGCAGGTCTTTGTAAGCACTTTGCCTTTCACTCGAAATGAATTGGGCAGTTTTAATAGAACTATATGAAAAGAAGAAGGAGACTGAGAACAGAAACTTGAGAAAAATTGATTTTCAAGTGTTGTGAGAAGATCAGAAATTCCTTAAAATCACCTAAGAAGTAATAGGCAAGAATGATATAATTGAATTAAAAAAAAAGAAAGAAAATTTCAATTAGGAAGTTATTAGCAGTGCCAAATGTAACCATAGGCAAGACTGGATTTAATAAGTAAGAGATAACTTGTGACTTAGGTGAGTTAAATGTAGTGAGAGTTTGCAGGGATGGGAATATATATTGAAGAAATGAGAGGTGAGAAAGTATCCATTGACAGATATTTTTCTCAAGAAATTTGAGCATGAAGAGAAGAAGGAAGATAGCTAAAGAAGGTTATGAAATACTAGTCTTTTTACTTTGTTTGTTTGTTTTTGCCTTTTGGAAGAGGCTGGAGTGCATTTTTATTCTGACAAGAGCAAGAAATTAAAGAGTGGGAAGCTGAAAATGAGGAGAGAGAATAATAGATGAATGGCCTAAAGAGGATGGTATCCAAATTTGATTTTGACCAAACTATACAGTAGTTGAAGAAATGGAATCATCCTGGAAAGAAAGAAAAGGGAAGACAAAGAGAAATGAAATGGAAGTGCAAAATGAAAGGGTACTGTGCTTGGTGATTTCAATGAAAATAAACACAAGAGAGTGAAAAAAGCAAAAGATAATTTGTGATCAGAATGAAATGCATTATAATTGAAGATTTTAGACAGGATATTTCTGAGTTAGACAACTTTATAGATGTGGGTTTGGAAATAATTTTGCAATAGTTGAATAAAAAATAAGTCACTGTTTTGAGGATGACATATACTTGTGGCTAAGCTTCTAAATCGGGATATTGAGAACAAAGTCAGCCTGTCATCAAGGATGGGACCCACCTTGGAGAGATCTTTCAAGAAACGGGAAGAGAAGCCAGAAAGTTAGTAAATAATTCGGTTGAGGAGAGATAAAATGATGGTATAAATTCAGAGGTATACCTGAGCCTCAAAGGAGGGAAATTTATGGAACAATAGAGAGTACCAATTCAGAGCTAAAGAATATCAACTTTCCTCCCCTCTGTCTGGGCATGTGAGAGAAGAGCATTTCCCTCTAAGGAGAGTGCAAGAAATAAATCCCTCTTCTCAAGTTAAAGTCAGGCTTCAGTGAAACAAAGGAAGTGGCAAGACCATCTTGTCAAGATTTGTAGAGGGCTTCCCTGGTGACGCAGTGGTTGAGAGTCCACCTGCCGATGCAGGGCACATGGGTTCGTGCCCCAGTCTGGGAAGATACCACATGCCATGGAGCATCTGGGCCCATGAGCCATGGCCACTGAGCCTGCATGTCTGGAGCCTGTGCTCTGCAACAGGAGAGGCCACAACAGTGAGAGGCCTACGTACCGAATATATATATATATATATATATATATATTTGTAGAATTGGGGTAAATTAATTTATTGTGAAAAAATGCTCATAGCTTGAAGGATTATGCAACTGCCATTCAAACCCGGGTGTCTTTGCAAGTGTAAGGAGCTAATACTGGTAATTGTGAAGCAGCAACAGATGTAACATGGTTCATCTCTACCTGGGATGCTGAGTCACCTTAGATATAAAGGATACAGTTAAAAATATCTTAGAGAGATGTTAATGGTAAAAGATAAGTGTAAGATGAAGAAATATGAAGTTGCATGGGATTTGAATGAGGAAAAAGAGACTACTATGTATAGAATCAGAGAAATAGAAGGAGAATGAGAACTACAGAGTGTGGTTTCAAATGAATTTTTTTAAATGTAAGAAGCAAACAGCATGAAATTTTTTTCCCTCACAAATGTAAAAAGCTATTTATGAACTCAGCCAATTACATTAACAGAAAAGTGAAATTTCATGTTATTAGCTAAAAGTATACTGGAGATTATCTTGCTCAAACTTGTCATTTCTGACACAAAGGAACAAGACAAAGGGATTAACATACTTGCAGAATATCCATAGCCAGTTGGTCAAGGAGAATAAGACTTTCTAATTTATTTTTTACCACGTTTTATAAAAATGTAATACTCAGATGTATAGCTCATGGTAAAATAATTTGTAAATTATGTAAAGTGAGCTTTTAAAAATACTTTCTATTTTTAATATTTAGTAGAAAATAGATATACATATATTTTAGGAGATAATCCCATACTAGTCAAATGTTGAATCCATCTGTGGAATTGTACACCAACAGTGCCTTGAAACAGTGATATATCTGTGATAACCCATAGATTTTTGTGTAACAGGGGAGCTTATTAACTTTTTATATATATGTGTACCAATACCCTTCTGTATATTTATATCCACATGTGCATCTGTAATGACATCTATATTCATATCAAACTTATCCTTATCCTTATCCCTATATCTGTACCTATAACTATACTAATATCTACCTATCTATCTATGTGGCATTATAATTATGTCTGATATCTCATATTTTCAGTAGTATAAACCAAGTTCATTAACAATTATAAAATATCTCTTTATAATTAATTATGTATTTTGCCTTTCAAAGTGTTTTACCTGACAGAGCAATCGTCAAATACTTTAAGATTTATTATCACCAATTTTTACTTCTAAACAGCTTCCAAATCTCCCTGGTTGTGGCCCTCATACATCTTGCATCAGCACACTTCTGCAACGCATTAATTTTAAAAAATTGTAATGAAATAAAAATAATAAAACACATTACAGTTAAAAATAAATCTCTTTTGCAAAAAAAATTGTGTAAATGGCAGTGATTTAGTTTAAATATTAAAGTTTAAGTTTAATGTGTGTGTGTGCATGTTTGTGTGTGTGTGTGTATGTGAGAAAGAGTCAGAGACAGGGAGAGAGAAAGTCAGAATTGTGTTATTACTGTGTTTATTTTCTATGTGGACAATGACTCTGAAGGACAAAGCTGTTAATTGTTCAAGCCACTTTCTACTTTCAGGAAAGGAGCTCCAACACACATATAAATCAAAGCATTTTTGCTCATTTTGTTTTTTGTATTTTGACACTAGAAAATAAGGAAAGAGCTGAATAGTTTTATAAGTTGAGCTCTGAATTAATCTATGAATATACATTTAGTTATACAGAGATGTAAAATAATGAATTACCTATGCTGATCCCTTTTTTCTATTTGAATTCTAGATAAATCAATGATACAAAGAAGTGTGATAAGTAGATAGATAAAATATATCTGAGGATTTTTCTGTGTTTTGAAAGCATATTTATAATACTATGAAGCTATGAGTTGAATTTTCTCCACTGACTTTTGTTGATAGATTAATATTACTATCTTTCCCTGGATACTCTACATATTTCTCATTTAATTATTGCTTTTTTCTTTCTTAGAGGTTAAAATAATTGCTTTAAATATTTTAAATACATTGTTTTTAAGTATGAGAGCACATTTTAATTTCTAACAAAGGACTCATGTTTCTTTGTATAATGAGCTATGTATTGTGTACTTATGCATTTTTTCTCACATTTTTTCGAATGTAATTTCACTCTAGACCCTCTACTGTATTATAAGCCATGTAAGTTTGTAATTTAGGTATGGGTAACGAAGTTGAAGAACATTGTATTGGACACTGTACTAAATATGGGGAATACAAATAAATATATGCTCTAATCAGTCTTCTGAAAAGTTTATATTTTAATATGGGAAACATAAATAAATATGTGTAGTATAGTTATGAATATTTATGAGAGGCCCTAAGCTATATAAAACAGGATGAGCATATTCATATAAGCATTTCTATATTATTCACAATCACGCATAAAGTCCTTTGCATAGACTGTACATATATTTTATGTTTATGTATGTAATATTTGTTGAGAGAAAGGCTAAATGAATGAGTGCATGAATGAAGTAAGTTATGCACTAAGTTAAACAGAGGCACCAAGGAAGCAGTAACTTACTGTATTTGAATGAATCAGGGAGGATGTAATAGTAGAAGAGATGATTAAGTTCCATCTTCCAAGACACAGAAGCTGTCCACCCTGATTGATGCAGGATATGAAATTCCAAGTAGAATGCAGAACATGAGCAAAAGCTCAGAGGTCAGGGATGGAAGAGCTCATTCAAGAGCTGAGAGCATCCTCACATGACTAAGGGACAGTGCAATGAGGAAGAAGAGCTAAGGCTGAAGGGTTTGCCAGGGAGATGCAACCACATATTTATGTACTTTTAAAAGGTATTCAGATATCCCGCTCCATTCTGGTTTCATTAAGAAAAATGGCACATTTTCTGTTTATCCTATTCGTTGCCTCAGAGCCCTTTTCATCACATCATTCCAAAGAGCCACTAATAGTATTTTTGAGTAGCCATATGAGAAGCTACCTAATTGGCAATTCTATTATACTAAATAATTAAGGAATATTAATGAAATGTATAAAATGATGACATTGGTATTTTGTAAAGATTCCCTTGGGATAGCATCCAGGGTGAACTGGAGAGAGCAGATTATAAATATTGTTTCTCTTTATGTGTTAAAACTTAGATCTTGTCAGTCCAATGTTGATTTGCTTAGTCAGAAAATGTCCTGTGTACTGAAAGGATTATATTTTTCCAAGAGAAGATTTAAGTAGCAGAAGGAATATAATTAGATACACTTGGTATTCACAACTGCTAAATTACCAAAGGGTATATTTTAAATATCTCTAAATTAGGTTTCTGCATTTTCATTCCAAGGTAATATTTTTGTTTTCAACCTGCAAGAGTGGAGAATAAAATCAGTTCAGCGCCTCTCCAGTTTGTCCTTACCAGCTACTCTAATCCCTAACAGCCAGATCATTCACTGTAAATGCAACAGTACATTAGATGACAGTATGTGACAATAATCACAAAAGTTATCTTCAAAGAATATGAACCTACCTAAGGAAATCAGCCCTGAAATCTTAGAAGTCTTAGTGAAACCAATTCATACTGCTTCCTGTGCCCATTAAGTTCTTACATTTTCTTCTTAATTGGAATTTCATCTAAACAGAATTTTGAATATCAGAATTCCAGGTTTTTATTTCATTATCATGGAGTGTAAATGATTAATATGCAATGAGAAGAGAGGGCTTGCAGTGTGAGTTATGGCTAAGGGTCAGATAAAGTGCTATATGCCCTTTACAGTTTGTTATCCAATATGCATCATAGCTGGGTCAGAACATGTGATCAAATTTTATACAAGTTCACTATGTGACCCTCTAAATTAAGGACAACTCATTGTTAGTTCTAACACTATTAAGATCAGTTTCACATATAGATTAAAATATATTCATTTAAAATATACTGTATTCAAAACACAGGCTTTTAGTGCTGTATCTACTCATAAGTGTACTCACATAAGTAGCATATACCTTAATGACAATGCACACAAATTAACAAATGATTACTATTGAATGACTGCTCCATTCAGTTCACATAGGTTTCCCTAAGAAAGCTGTAGAATTAAGTGGATGGCAAACAAAAAGATTGATGTTATTTAAAGGCAAGAGAATAGGTTTTGGAGTCAATTTCTAATGCAGTATTGTTCAAGCTATAATATCGTTGTGAAAGAATGTAAACTCCAGTTGTCTCTGCTTTAATACTGAAACTAAATAAGTTAGTGTTAGTAATAGTACTTCCTCATAGCTATAGGTAACTACAAATATTAGCAGTACCGTTGCCATTGGCTACTGCTGAGTCCAATGAAAGTCAACTAATTGAAATTTTCCTGTTTACAGTTCTACCACACATTTAGATAATTCTCCATGACTGAGTCACTCTGTAAATATCCTGGAATTTAAAATAGAAACTTGGTGTTAGTGGCATAAATATTTGCTATTTCAACTTTTCATGAATAATTTCAAAGATCAATGGTAAGTGTTATGTACATGACATGTAAAAATTATAATTTTGTTGGAATTCACATTTGAATTATGGCTGTTTAGATTGGTCCCATCCATATCCATAGTGAGTAAAATTAGTCACATTAAAAAACCACAGCTCCAAGTTAGTCTGGGTTGTTCTGAAAACAGAGCCTGAGACAGTGGCATGCATGCTGGCAGTGTATTTGCAAAGTGACCCCAGGTATCAGGTGTAAGGGACAGAGAGGAAGAGGAGGGCTGTGAAGTGAACTAGGGGAAGTGGAATGTATAAAGAGGGAAGTCAATCTAAAGCTGTGCTGTAGTTTTTTACAGATGAGATTCCCTGAAACCTGACCCTGTGAGAACTGTGGAAAAATCTGTGAACTGTATTCTCAGACTTTCTACTCAGGGCAGGAAAAAGAGGTAGGATTTGTCTCTTGACTCCAGATCCCTATTGGTCAAATGTGAGAATTAATGGTCACAAGTACAGGTCTTGCTTGTGTGAGGGATGAACATTTATCAGGGCAGAGCTGATTTCCTTAGGCATCCCGTGTTGCAGCATCAGAGAAGCCCAGAGCAAGAAGGAAGTAGTAAGCAACATGGTTCGGAGGTGAGGCACTGTTGGATTGCACCTGCATGAAACTGATTGAAGCCCTTTGTTTGATTGGTTATCACACACTGAATGAAGTAGCAGGGAGGCAAGGGGGATTTTGAAGTGGTATACAGGAAGTTTCCAATATATTAAACAACTTTCTCCTCTAAAAAGTAGTTTTTTCTTACTCCTGACATATCTGGTGCTAATCTACTGCATATAGTATTTTCTGCCTTGAATGGAAGATTAGAATAAATGTAAAAATTTGTGGAATGAAGTGAAATTTATGTAGAAAAGTGTCTAATATGAGTGGTTCTCTTTTGTAAACTGATAATATCAAATTTCCTGCGTGGCCAAAGAAATTGACCTGTGAAACTTCATCAGTTTATCATCATTTCTTACATGGCCATATTGTGATTTAAAAATTCTGAAGCAACCAATTATGTGTGATATAAGAGAAAATGTAAGTAATATTAAACTCAAGAAGAAATCAAATTAGCCCATTTGTAATACGAACATTCATTTGATATTTAGTTATTAGCCATCTAACGTCTATACAATACTTTGAAAGTTACTCTTCAATTTAATTCAATTTAATCATCTTAATAAGTATTTACTGAATGATAGCATTATGATTTTAGACCTCCAGCAGGTATATTGGTCAAATGCTAAGGGTTAAGACTGAGAAGATGCATTTTGGACTCGATTTTTTTTTTCTCATATACCTTTTTGTGACTTTGGAAATCAATTTGGTTTTTGGGAGATTTATTTTTCTCATCTTTAAATGAGAGATTCAATAAAATGTACTGAATACTCCTTTAATTTATGCAATGCAATGAATCTTCTTGACATAGATCCTCTAGTATGGCCGTCTATATTCATCCCAGTATGAAACAAATCTCATGTTCTGCAAGGCTTTTTCCTATGTCTTATATTACATATAATTTTAGAACCATCTTTCAAAGCATGGGCAACTGAATATTTACAGAAATATAAATGCCTGTATTGCTATAACTATTACTAGCATACCCTTGTCTTTTCTAGTGACATTTTACTGTTCAAAAGATTCTGTTTGAATCTGAATCATAAATGTGTTCAAAGACCCTCATAGTTTTTCTTAAAAGCATGTGTAAATGACACTGACTTTCTTGAGCTTATCACTGTAAATGTTAACCTTATAATAATGCTTTATAGGTCTTCGTTTTATACTCAGCTAAAGGTAATTAAAACTACTGGTTTATATTACTTTTTTGAGTCAGAAAAAATTTTATCATTTAAAGACTTCTGCTTAAATTGTAGAACTGAAATATTATACAGCTTCTTATTGCTTGTTGTCATTTTTAGAGACATAGTTTTATAAAAGATTGAATTAAGTTCAGAAATAGCATTAGCGATGCAGTTTGTCTGTGCCTGCATGACAACTAGTAGTAAATTTACTTGTACTTAAAGATTGCTCTATGTGCTGTCAGGTTTATTGGTTAATTTCCACTGTTACCACTGCTTGAAACTGAACTATTATAATGTCATTCTATTAGAAATTCAGTCCTCGCAAAATTGCAAGGTTTTACATTTTTTCATTGTTTTCTCCTTACTTAAAGCTGAAAATTTTTAAAGACTAGGCAAGTGTGACACTGACAAAGAAGAAACAAGCAACGAGTATGACAGAGGAAAGGGATGATTAAACACACCATACTTCCCAGTGGTACAACACTGTGATCACACAGCATTTTATGCATAACTTCCAAGGCTCAACAAAATTATTGAGTGCTTCAGCACCCATATCATCATTGCTGTGTATCCTTTTGGCAGCTGTTATGATTATTAGCCTTGTGATGATGATTATACTCTGGATGCTCCTTTTGGCTCAACTGTTCTTGGCTTATTCTTCCTCAAGACCAGTGAAAGCCAAGCCAGAGCAGTGACCTGGGAGCAAGCCAAGGTGGAGCTTCATCTGGCTCTTTCATGGAGTGCACGCTTGATAATCACTACATTTTAAAGACATAGAAACAAGAACCATTTTAAATTTTGTAAACCTGATAATCATTGTTTTTGCTATTGCTTAATATTATAGAAGAAAATATGCTGGTATTTAACATAAAAATAAACAAAATGAACTAATTCAACTCCCAATTTTTCTACTGATTTCTTCTTATTATTTTTTTTATTCTCGTATTCAGTTTGCTAAAAGTGGGAACAAGCATACTTGGCCATTCAAGATCATTGACTTGTGAAGATCAAAATTTGAATGAGGTATTAAAATGTGAAAATGTGTATAAACAACATGCTTTTAGAAATGTGTAAGACATTTTTTTCAATATTGACCTAGTCCATCCTAGCTTTATATAGATAGATAGATAGATAGATAGATAGATAGATAGATAGATATGTTTTGGAGAAAGAAATTAGATTTTTCAAGTCACAGACTGATTGCTTAAAAATTAGTTTGATTGCTTTAACCCAAAGAATAAGTTTAAAAATTTCAGTGTCAATAGTTTGAAGCCTCAAAAGAAAGTACATCTAAACAGAATATCTAAGATGAAACTAATGACATTAATGTCAATTCAGTGTGTGATTTAATAAATTGAATTATATTTCATATGCATGAAATCAAGTACACACTGTCATCCTATGTAAAGTAAATACCTTTGAAGTCAAATTACCTGGAGCCAAATCTTTCAGGCTTGGGATTCTTTTGTTTTTCCTCATCCATTTAACAGTGGCCAATATTAAGTTTCCTTGAGAAAGCTTATTAATCAGAATCCCAATGGGGCATACACTCATCTTCTTTATATTCTATGCAAAATTTTGGAAACGTTCATGCTTCATAAATGTTTATTAGAGGAACTGATGAATACTGTGAGTGTAAGTACATATAAATGTCATTGTGGTTCTTCATAGTGTACATGAGTTAGTATAGCTCTGTTGGAGCTAAACAACTTTTCAAGAGGAATGATAAAATACAAAACATTAACAAAAGTGTTTTAATTAATTGTCAAGTTTTTGTTTCATTGCTTATGTAACTGTATTTTATGATATACTTTATACAAATATTTAAAACCTTTGTTTATGAATTCTGTTGATTTTAACATTTTTTTCTTTCATTAACATGATAGAGGAGTGAGTTTATATGTTTAATAAACTTAGGCTTTTCTCAAAATGTATGAAAGCCTGAGATTATCAGCCTAATTATATAATACTATAGTGTAAAATATGGGTGTATATGAATATGCATATATTTTATGTATATAATACTTTTTCTCACACTTAAAATGTGGGAGTAAATAATATGCATAGTATACATATATAAAATTAATATATACTTACATCTATGTGTGTGTGTATATATATATATATATATATGTGTGTGTATATATATATATGTATATAGTCTCTTTCTCTCTGTATGTGTACATTGAAGAATTGGACTGTTCATAAATTACAAGGGACTTTTAAAAATATGGTGGATAACAACTTTTTGTCAGGACTTTAAAATATAAGGAAAAACTATCATAAACTTGTAGATCCTTTAGAATCTATACACCTAGTACATCAGGATCCAGAAGTAAAAGTCAGTTGACTCTAACCAAAGAAACATCTTAGCAACACCTAGATTCCTAGGAAGATAAAATCGGATTGCCTTATCATATTCCTAAGAGAAATGGTTACCATAAAGTGAAATCCCCAAGTTCTACTCTACTTGCCAATAGGCAAGTATGTGACAATTCTATCTAAAATTACTACTGTGTTGTGATTTCTAAGTGTATCCTTTGTTTCCTCTTGGAAGTCCTACACCATTTATCCCTGATATTCTTGTCTGACTTATCTCCTTGATAAAATTGTACCTCAGACAGATATTAAGATTTGCAGGCCAAGAAAAAAGAGTAAAAGTCCAAGAAAAGATTCTATGTGTAGTAAATATATCTTTTGGATCATAGTATTTCCATGTAAGTATTTGTATTTTATAACTGGAATACTAATGTAGAAATGGTATTGGCTATGAAGGATTTGATAACCATATTAAGATAATATTTATCAAATTTTGTTCTGTTCAATCCAATGCAACTGTGCCAAACTTTTATTCAGTTAATGAAGACAGACATATATAGGAGGAAAAAAAACCCCATAATCCTGAATCAAAATATGGACAGGTAAATAATATCCATGCATGAGCTAGCCTCATACAGGCATTAAGTACTAAAATAGATGTTTAAAATGTGTCATTGTGGCTTTAACTATATATATATTATAGTCCCTTAATACCCTCTAAAATTTGGCAGTAAGTAAGAGGTTTATAAATTTTGCCCTAGAATATCCTTATAGTTCTCACAGATTGAAATCATAGTTATGCTTGGAGTTGAAGGAGAGACAAATCAGTTGGTCCAAGCCCTGGAATTAAATAGATGATAGATAAAGACAATGATAGATGATAGAGATAGATAGATAGATAGATAGATAGATAGATAGATAGATAGACAGATACATAGATAAACAACAACTCTATTTTTGGTCTTTGCTTAATGAAAGTGTTCCAATAATAAACATACTTGAAAATACCTGGTTTAGTTTTAAGCCACAATGATATTTAGAGGTCAACCAATGTGTATCTTTCAAAGATGTAGCTGGCTATTGTTCAGAACATTTTTCTTCTGATCGATGTATTTGCATGCAAGATTTCACTTACAATGAACGAAATTGCCTACTATGTAGGCAGTAATGATAGTGATGTGTTAAAATTGTACACTTTTGCACACTTTCTTCAAGAAAAGTGAGCATTAGAGTGTTAGAGACTAAATGTTTCTCTTTAATGCATTATGACCTTGTCAAGATGTTGACAAAAATGTGGCAGGTAAGTATATTGTGCACGGGTCAGTAAGCTTTGACCTTGTCAAAAACATGATCCACTACTGTGCCTACCTTCATTTCTCAGCAGGAGAATATCTGAAGTTTTAGTACAAGAAAATGTACAAAAAATGAGGGAAAAATAAAGAAAATTGATGAAGAAAAATCTCTGTGAGCTGTCTTAGTGTTTAGTTACCTCATACTAAGTGGCATTGTAAACATTTAAATACAGATATTAGCTAGAGTTGATGCTGAATCACAGAAAGAGATTTGAGCTTCCCCATCAATCATCAGAAATTTGTTATGCTTATTCCTGTTTTGTTTTTTCTATGCAGTTTTTTCCTTAGCATCAAATTACTCAGAATCATTCCTTTACATATTACAAGTTAAAAGGTCAGTAAGTACACGTTTTTGCATTATTGTTCTCTGCCAGTGTCACATCACTAATTCTGTATTTAATAAAATAAATAAGCTCTCCATGTAGTATAAATTTTTAATTCCATTATTAACTTGCTTTGTGGTTAATAATACTTGCCCTAGCTACCTTGCACTGTTATCAGAACAAATGAGAATTGTTTATGGGAAAACACTGAAGCCATGTCTGTAAGGCACTGTTCAGATGCCCTTTCAGTACTGAAATCTTATTTTTTCTGCAGCTGGGATTGTTGCCACCAGACAGTCCTCAGCTGTCAGCTTTGGAATTGATTTGGCTGAGGAGATTCCTCAGCTTCATGGTCCCACTCATTTGCAGGGTAGTGTGCATCAAATTACCAGTTGTTAAAGGTATGTAAAGGCCTGGCCCCTCAATCTTACTCAGTACAATTACAGAGGCTCCTATGGAGTTTGCTTAGGCCTTTGTTGAGACTATGTTACAGCCCAGCTTCTCTCTACCATATCCACTTCCTTTCTTTCCATTTACTGCTGTATTCACTATACACTTAAAATGGTTAAAATAGTAAATTTTATGTTATATGTCTTTTATCAGAGTTAAAAGAAAACAAACTACTGATTGGTGAAGATAATGTGTCATAATTTCAAATGTATGTTAGATACAGAGGTTCCACTTCATAAAATAGACTAAACAAGCTTAGCTAATGAGAGTTTTGTTACACTGGATACTTTAAACCACCACATTAAAAATCTCCCAAAACAAAACTATTAACCAATTTAGATTTAGGAATTTGTGCAGTTCTTCCTCTTGTTGATAATAATCTTCAATCCTTTCCTCAGCTTTGATATACATACATATATAGATGATTATACAGGTTTCATTGATATTCAAAGTTCCATACATAAAATAAAAGAATATCAGAGCAACTAGGGAAAAAACAGTGGCAAGCAAATGCTTTAGAACCAGAATATTTAAATAATATAAATTAGAAAAAACAGATATTTTCTTTTATACTGGCTTTCTGTCCCTGAAGCATCTTCCAACAAAGCTCCTTCTGCATTTCTAAAGTTTCCTTTCATTCCCCAGTCCTCCCTATTCTTTCTAATTTAAGATGCTGATTTTAATCAAATGTAGGTTGGAGGCAGTTGATAAAATGATGAAATATTAGTGTACTGACACACGTGCACACAAACACACTATCTCCTATATTTATACACCTGTTTGAATTTGGAACCTTACACATGAATTGACTACTAGAAGTTTAATCACTGAATGTTGCCAATTGGAAGGTCAACCAAGCAATTATAAAACTCTGAACTATAAGAAAATAAATATCTCATAAACGACCCCATCATCAACCATTATTCCGTTCATATGTGAATGTCTATCTTGCCTACTTCCTTATGATTTGATGCAGGTTTGGAATGGATATGATCTCATTTACAAGATTGGTACTTAAACCAATGAACTCCCAAGTGTAGTTTCCCTATATTTGAAATAGATTCACAGTTTTCAACCCAAGGGGTGGTTTTGACTGTTGTGAGCAAGTATTTGAAATAATTAATGAAAAATAGATAATGATAATTTTGTGGTATCAGATTACTAATAGAAAAGTATCTGGCACTGCAATTTCAATATGAAATCATCTCAATAAGTTAGATGTATCATACAATGTAAATAATTATAATAATGTAGCTAATCATGAACTGATTGCCTTTAGGAAATATTGAAACAGACTGAAAATTCAATTCTCAGAAAGATGATCTCATATTTGAATTTTCACATATTGTGTTGAAATTTGTTTAAAACCATATTCGAGATTGCATTATTAAACCTCATTTTTTTTTTTTTTTTTTTTTGTGGTACACGGTCCTCTCACTGTTGTGGCCTCTCCCGTTGTGGAGCACAGGCTCCGGACGTGCAGGCAGACTGGCCATGGCTCATGGGCCCAGCCACTCCATGGCAGGTGGGATCTTCCTGGACCAGGGCACGAGCCTGTGTCCCCTGCATCAGCAGGCGGACTCTCAACCACTGCGCCACCAGGGAAGCCCAAACCTCATCATTTTTAAGGGAAATCTGAATGAACTCAAACCACAGAGTAGTGAGTAGGAGTCCAAATATTCCATAAAATGGTCCAAGGTTCCTATGCATTCCACCAATATTTGTGATCTGGAATTACTTTACAGTCCAGGAAAAAGGGTAAAAAAATGAATTGAAATTGCTTCCTTTTCCTGTAATTCTCATTTATTTTCCCATGATGATCAGGCAATTTTGACAAGCCTGTCATAACTATCTGGAAGCAGATATGCCATATTTAAGGATGAACACAAAGGTTAGCTTGTCTTTTTCCATTATTCAAAACAAAATAAAAATATGTAATTTTGAAGTAATAATATGTTCCATTTAACAAGGAACAGAAACTAAATGCACAATAAGCACAACAGAGTTTACAGACAAGCAAAAGCTAAGAAAATTCAGCACCAGCAAACCAGCTCTACAAGAAATGCTAAAAGAACTTCTCTAAGTGGGAAACACAAGAGAAGAAAAGGACTTACCAAAAACAAACCCAAAACAATTAAGAAATTAGTAATAAGAACATACAGATCAATAATTACCTTAAATGTGAATGGATTAAAGGCTCCAACAAGACACAGGCTTCCTGAATGGATACAAAAACAAGACCCATATATATGTTGTCTACAAGAGACCCACTTCTAACCTAGGGACACATACAGACTGAAAGTGAGGGAATGGAAAAAGATATTCTATGTAAATGGAAATCAAAAGAAAGCTGGAGTAGCAATACTCATATCAGATAAAATAGACTTCAGAATAAAGAATGTTACAAAAGACAAGGAAGAGACACTACATAATGATCAAGGGATCAATCCCAGGAGAAGATATAACATTTATAAATATATATGCACCTAACATAGGAACACCACAATATATAAGGCAAATTGCAACAGCTATAAAAGAAGAAATTGACAGTATCACTATAATAGTGGGGGACATTAACACTTCACTAACACCAATGGACAGATCAACCAGAGAGAAAGTTAATAAGGAAACACAAGCTTTAACTGACACAATAGACCAGATAGATTTAATTGATATTTATAGGGCATTCCATCCCAAAACAGCCAAATACACTTTCTTCTCAAGTTCACACAGAACATTCTCCAGGATAGATTATATCTTGAGTCACAATTCAAGCCTTGGTAAATTTAAGAAAATTGAAATCATATCAAGCATCTTTTCTGAAAACAGCACTATGAGATTAGAAACCAGTTACAGGGGAAAAAAATGTAAAAACCACAAACACATGGAACCTAAACAGTATGTTACTAAATAACCAAGAGATCACTGAAGAAATCAAAGAGGAAATCAAAAAATACCTAGAGACAAATGACAACAAATACACGATGATCCAAAACCTATGGGATGCAGAAAAAGTAGTTCTAAGAGGGAAGATTATAGCAATACAACCCTACCTCAAGAAACAAGAAAAATCTCAAATAAACAATCTAACTATACACCTAAACAATTAGATAAAGAAGAACAAAAAACACCCAAAGTTAGAAGAAGGAAAGAAATCATAAAAATCAGAGCAGAAATAAATGAAATAGAAACAAAGAAAACAATAGCAAAGATCAATAAAACTAAAAGCTGGTTTTTGAGAAGATGAACAAAATTTTTAAACTTTAGCCAGACACATCAAAAAAAGAGGGAGAGGACTCAAGTCAATAAAATTAGAAATGAAAAAGGAGAAGTTACAGTGGACACTGCAGAAATACAAAGCATCATAAGAGACTACTACAAACATATCTATGCCAATAGAATGGACAACTGAGAAGAAATGGACAAATTCTTAGAAAGGTATAACTTTCCAAGACTGAACCAAGAAGAAATAGAAAATATGAACAGACCAATCACAAGTAATGAAATTGAAACTGTGATATAAAATCTTCCAACAAACAAGAGTCCAGGACCAGATGGATTCACAGGTGAATTCTATCAGACATTTAGAGAAGATCTAACACCCATCTTTCTCAAACTCTTCCAAAAATTTTCAGAGGAAGGAACACTCCCAAACTCATTCTACAAGGCCACCATCACCCTGATACCAAAATGAGACAAAGATACTACAAAAAAAGAATATAACAGACCAATATCACTGATGAATATAGATGCAAAATTCCTCAACAAAATACTAGCAAACAGAATCCACCAACACATTAAAAGGATCATACACCATGATCAAGTGGGATTTATCCCAGGGATGCAAGGATTCTTCAATATATGCAAATCAATCAGTGTGATACACCATATTAAAAACTAAATAATAAAAACCATATGATCATCTCAATAGATGCAGAAAATCTTTTCAAAAAATTCAACATCCATTTATGATAAAAACTCTCCAGCAAGTGGGCACAGAGGGAACCTACCTGAACATAATAAAGACCATATACAACAAACTCACAGAAAACATCATTCTCAATGGTGAAAAACTGAAAGCCTTTCCTCTAAGGTCAGGAACAGGACAAGGATGTCCACTCTTGTCCGTATAATTCAAGATCGTTTTGGAAGTGCTAACCATGACAATCAGAGAAAAAAGAGAATTGAAAGGAATACAAATTGGAACAGAAGAAGTAAAAGTCTCACTGTTTTCCAATGGCATGATACTATGCATAGAAAATCTTTAAAATACCACCAAGAAATTACTAGACCTAATCAATGAATTTTGTAAAGTTGCAGGATAAAAAATTAATGCACAGAAATCGCTTGCATTCCTGTACACTTATAACGATAGATGAGAAAGAGAAATTAAGGAACCAATCCCATTCACCATTGCAACAAAAAGAATAAAATACCTGGGAATAAACCTACCTAAGGAGGTAAAAAAAAAAAAAAAAAACTGTACTCAGAAAACTATGACACTGATGAAAGACATCAAAGATGACACAAACAGATGGAGAGATATACCATGTTTTTGGATTGGAGGAATCAATATTGTGAAAATGACTATACTACCCAAAGCAATCTACAGATTCATTGTAATCCCTATCAAATTAGCAATTGCATTTTTTACAGAACTACAACAAAAAAATCTTAAAATTTGTATGGAGACACAAAAGACTCCAAATAGCCAAAATATTATTGAGGGAAAAAAAGGAGTTGGAGGAATCAGACTCCCTGACTTCAGACTATACTACAGAGCTACAGTCATCAAGACAATATGGAACTGACACAAAAACAGAAATATACATCAATGGAACAGTACAGAAAGCCCAGAGGTAAACCCATGTACCTATGGTGAACTGATCTATGACAAAGGAGGCAAGGATATTATACAATAGAGAAAAGACAGTTTCTTCAATAAGTGGTGCTGGGAAAACTGGACAGCTACATATAAAAGAACGAAATTAGAACACTCCCTAACACCATACACAAAAATAAACACAAAATGGATTAAAGACCTAAATGTAAGGCCAGATACTATAAAACTCTTAGAGGAAAACATAGGCAGAACATCCTTTGACATGAATCACAGCAAGATTTTTTGGACCCACCTCCTAGAGTAATGGAAATAAAAACAAAAACAAACAAATGAGACCTAATGAAACTTACAAGCTTTCCACAGCAAAGGAAACTATAAACACGATGAAAAGATGACCCTCAGAATGGGAGAAAATATTTGCAAAGAAATCAACAGACAAAGGATTAATCTCCAAAATATATAAACAGCTCATGCAGTTCAATATTAAAAAAAATGGGCAGAATGCTTCTGATAAACCTAGGGGCAGGACAGGAATAAAGACACAAACGTAGAGAATAGACTTGAAGACATGAAGGGTGGGAAGTGGAAGCTGGGATGATGTGAGAGAGTAGTATTGACATATATACACTACTGAATGTAAAATAGATAGCTAGTGGGAAGGAGCTGCATAGCACAGTGAGATGGGCTCATTGCTATGTGACCACCTAAAGGGGTGGGAGAGGGAGTGTGGGAGGGAGACTCATGGGGGAGTGGATATGGAGGTATAGCTGATTCACTTTGTTATACAGCAGAAACTAACACAACATTGTAAAGCAATGTTACTCCAATAAAGATGTTAAAAAATAGTGGGCAAAAGACCTAAATAGACATTTCTGCAAGGAAGACATATAGATGCCAATAAGCACATGAGAAACTGCTGAACATCACTAATTATTAGAGAAATGCAAATCAAAACTACAGTGAGGTATCACCTCACACCAGTTAGAATGGGCAACATCAGAAAATCTACAAACAATAAATGCTAGGAAAGTTGTGGAGAAAAGGGAACCCTCTTGGTTGGTTGGTGGACATATAAATGATACAGCCACTATGGAGAACAGTATGGAGGTTTCTAAAAAAATTAAAAATAGAATTACCATATGACCCAGCAATTCCACTACTGGACATATGCCCAGAGAAAACCATAATTCAAAAAGCACATGCACCCCACTGTTTATTGAAGCACTATGTTCAATAGCCAGCTCATGAAAGCAACCTAAATGCCCATTGAAAGATGAATGGATAAAGAAGATGTGGTACATATATACAATGGAATATTAGTCAGCCATAAAAAGGAACGAAATTGGGTCATTTGTTGAGCCATGGATGGACCTAGAGTCTGTCATACAGAGTGAAATAAGTCAGAAAGAGAAAGTCAAATACCGCATATTAATGTATATATATATATATATATATATATATAATCTAGAAAAATGGTACAGATGAACTGGTTTGCAAGGCAGAAATAGAGACACACATGTAGAGAACACACCTATGGACACCAAAGGGGGAAAGTGGCTGGGTGGGTGATGGTGGTGGGAAGAACTGGGAGATTTGGATTGACATAAATACACTAATATGTATAAAATATATAACAAATTAGAACCTCCTATAAAAAAATCCCTTCTGTACAGCACAGGGGACTCTGCTCAATACTCTGTAATGATGTATATGGGAATAAAATCTAAAAAATAATGGATATATGTCTATATATAACTGATTCACTTTGCTGTACAGCAGAAACTAACACAATGTTGTAAATCAACTATACTCCAATAAAAATTAATTAAAATATATGTATGTAAAAAGGCACAAGCTGAAGAGAACAGAAAAACAAAATGGAAATAAAAGTAAAGGGCTGGCTAAGATCCATATTCAGTAGATGAGGACAAGCTGACGCTGCCGTTTCTTAGAAGCTTTCTTAAGGACGGAAATCATATTCCAATTTTGTCTCATCCTCTCATGTAGGTAATTGTTAGTACACGAAAGTAGGATTGTAATGTTGCCAGAGCTAAGCTGAAATATTAACCTTAAAAAATTAATCCACCAGAATTGCATAGTAACTAAATAGATGACAGTTCTTCATGGACCAGTGCTTCCAAAGCCCTTCTGCAGCTTGAGATGATTGTGAAGTTTCTAGAAACTGCCATACAAAATATTACTAGTTTGATAAGCCTTGACTTTTTCTGATAGTTCTCTACTTCTGAAGACAATCACAGATGGGTTGTAGTAAATGTACTGAGGGATGTTAGTTTGGTTCTCCACAGTCTTGCATTCACAAACCTAACATGACTGAACATTTAACTTCACTCCGCCATGCTTTAAACTAAAGAGGAAGCAAATAAGATTGTAAAAGAAATAGACTGGTCTTTAAAAGCAGTGTTCTCACACTTGAATGAGTGACTTTTCTATACAACACAGTACAATTTAGTTTTCTGGAAGCAGTAATTTATCAAATGGTGCCCTCAGCATGCTAGTTTATCTAATTGATAGGCACTTTACCCTCTGAAAAACTTACTTGCCTTATTCAGCGTTTGCCAGAATGACATTATTTTTTTTTTTCACAATGAAATCTTATTCATGTAATAAATTTTCCCCTTTAGGGTCATGCTACACAGATCAGCATGTCATGCCCCTCCAAGGTTTTGAAATTAATTTCTATTAATTTGGCTTGTGACAAATACCCACTAGTTAGAATTAATTACAGAAAATGGATCATCTACTTCAAATGGACAGGTTTCAATTATAGCTTAAAATTCTTTCTTTCTAGCATATCCAGATGTCCAACTGTCACAGAGTTTACCAAATAAACCCTAGAAAAAGAGTTTGTTCTTCTGCGTCCAAGGCTTGAACACTGTCCATTGCTTTTTTGGCTGCCATCAAATGAGGCGTGCTTCTGAGCTGCAGTCTCTGACAGGCCATCTGCTCCTGTTAAAGGGCTCAGTTCCTCAAGTTTATGCCATTGCTACTTGGATGCAACAACTGTTAAAATGTCTTTAAACAGTTAATATACAGGAAGTCATAATTTTGTGTTTTAAAAGTTGATCATAATTAAAAGACAAAATAAACCTTTAAAATATTTTAAAAGAATCATTGGTCCAGAATTGTGGAATGCATAACTGAAGACTATTGGTGCTTCCCATAAAATTTCCACTGAGTTGCATGTCTTCAGAAACTGTTTTAAAGTCATGATTATGGTATGTCCGCTATAAGATACATTGGTCATTTGTATTATATATCGGCTAAAAAAAAACATGCCTGTGATTTCTTTTTTTTTTTTATTTTTTAAATTTTAATTTATTTAAAAAAATGTTTATTGCAGTGTAATTCCTTACAATGTTACATTAGTTTCAAGTGTACAACATTGTAATTCAATATTATTATACATTACAAAATGATCAATATGATATGTCTAGTTACCATCTGTCATCATACAATGTTATTAAAATGTTATTGAACTTATCCCTTATGCTGTATATTACATCCCTATGCCTTATTTTTTATCTCAATGTTTGAACTTGTTAATTTCCTTAACCTATTTATCTCCTCCCCCCAGTCCCCACCCTTCTGGCAACCACCCATTTGTATTTAAGAGTCTGTTTCTGTCTCATTATGTTTGTTCATTTGTTTTGTTTTTTAGATTCCACATGTAAGTGAGATTATATGGTATTTGTCTTTCTCTGTCTGACATAGGGCTTTCTATATCCATCCTTCTTATATATATATATATATATATATATATATATATATATATATATCTCACATATTCTTTTTTGTTGATGGTAATTAATTTTTTAGTAAATATAGATATGGAACTACATGATGTCAGAATATGTAGTGAAGTTAGTAATAATTATTTTACATGAATTTATTTTTTCATCACAAAAAACGTGGAAAATATTACATACCACATATTCTTTAACCCTTCATCTATTGATGGGCACTTAGGTTGCCTCCATATAGGAGAGCACCCATAAGATTATCAGTTGACCTTTAAGCTGAAACTTTACAAACCAGAAGGGAGTGGCACAACCTATTCAAAGTACTGAAGGGAAAATTCTTACAACCAAGAATACTCTATCCAGCCAGTCTATCACTCAGAATTGAAGTGGAGATGAAGAGTTCCCCAGATAAGCAAAAGCTAAAGGAGTTTATCATCACTAAATCTACCTTACAAGGAATGTTTGACTTCTTTATTTTTTTTGTTGATATATATATTTTTTGGCTGTACCTTGTGGCATGTGGGATCTTAGTTCCCCGTGACTTTTTTTTTTCTATTTTTTTTATTAGTATCTGCTTTATAACAAAGTGAATCAGTCATACATATACATCTGTTCCCACATCCCTTCCCTTATGCATCTCCCTCCCTCCCACCCTCCCCATCCCACCCCTCCAGGCAGTCACAAAGCACCGAGCTGATCTCCCTGTGCTCTGCGGCTGCTTCCCACTATCTATCTACCCTACGTTTGGTAGTGTATATATGTCCATGCCTCTCTTTCGCTTTGTCACAGCTTACCCTTCCCCCTCCCCATATCCTCAAGTCCATTCTCAAGTAGGTCTGTGTCTTTATTCCCGTTTTACCCCTAGGTTCTTCATGACATTTTTTTTCTTATATTCCATATATATGTGTTACCATACGGTATTTGTCTTTCTCTTTCTGACTTACTTCACTCTGTACGACAGACTCTAGGTCTATCCACCTCATTACAAATAGCTCAGTTTCGTTTCTTTTTATGGCTGAGTAATATTCCATTGTATATATGTGCCACGTCTTCTTTATCCATTCATCCGATGATGGACACTTAGGTTGTTTCCAGCTCCGGGCTATTGTGAATAGAGCTGCAATGAACATTTTGGTACATGTCTCTTTTTGAATTATGGTTTTCTCAGGGTATATGCCTAGTAGTGGGATTGCTGGATCATATGGTAGTTCTATTTTTAGTTTTTTAAGGAACCTCCATACTGTTCTCCATAGTGGCTGTACCAATTCACATTCCCACCAGCAGTGCAAGAGTGTTCCCTTTTCTCCACACCCTCTCCAGCATTTATTGTTTCTAGATTTCTTGATGATGGCCATTCTGACTGGTGTGAGATGATATCTCATTGTAGTTTTGATTTGCATTTCTCTAATGATTAATGATGTTGAGCATTCTTTCATGTGTTTGTTGGCAGTCTGTATATCTTCTTTGGAGAAATGCCTATTTAAGTCTTCTGCCCATTTTTGGATTGGGTTGTTTGTTTTTTTTGCTATTGAGCTGCATGAGCTGTTTATAAATTTTGGAGATTAATCCTTTGTCAGTTGCTTCATTTGCAAATATTTTCTCCCATTCTGAGGGTTGTCTTTTGGTCTTGTTTATGGTTTCCTTTGCTGTGCAAAAGCTTTGAAGTTTCATTAGGTTCCATGTGTTTATCTTTGTTTTTATTTCCATTTCTCTAGGAGGTGGGTCCAAAAGGATCTTGCTGTGATTTATGTTATAGACTGTTCTACCTATGTTTTCCTCTAAGAGTTTGATAGTTTCTGGCCTTACATTTAAGTCTTTAATCCATTTTGAGCTTATTTTTGTGTATGGTGTTAGGGAATGATCTAATCTCATACTTTTACATGTCCCTGTCCAGTTTTCCCAGCACCACTTATTGAAGAGGCTGTCCTTTCTCCACTGTACATTCCTGCCTCCTTTATCAAAGATAAGTTGGCCATATGTGCGTGGGTTTATCTCTGGGCTTTCTATCCTGATCCACTGATCTATCTTTCTGTTTTTATGCCAGTACCACACTGTCTTAATTACTGTAGCTTTGTAGTATAGTCTGAAGTCAGGGAGCCTGATTCCTCCAGCACCTTTTTTCGTTCTCAAGATTGCTTTGGCTATTCGGGGTCTTTTGTTTTTCCAAACAAATTTTGAAATTTTTTGTTCTAGTTCTGTGAAAAATGCCATTGGTAGTTTGATAGGGATTGCATTGAATCTGTACATTGCTTTGGGTAGTAGAGTCATTTTCACAATATTGATTCTTCCAATCCAGGAGCATGGTATATCTCTCCATCTGTTTGTATCATCTTTAATTTCTTTCATCAGTGTCTTATAATTTTCTGCATACAGGTCTTTTGTCTCCTTAGGTAGGTTTATTCCTAGATATTTTATTCTTTTTGTTGCAATGGTAAATGGGAGTGTTTTCTTGATTTCATTTTCAGATTTTTCATCATTAGTGTACAGGAATGCCAGAGATTTCTGTACATTAATTTTGTAACCTGCTACTTTACCAAATTCATTGATTAGCTCTAGTAGTTTTTCGGTAGCATCTTTAGGATTCTCTATGTATAGTATCCTGTCATCTGCAAACAATGACAGCTTTACTTCTTCTTTTCCGATTTGGATTCCTTTTATTTCCTTTTCTTCTCTGATTGCTGTGGCTAAAACTTCCAAAACTAGGTTGAAGAAGAGTGGTGAGAGTGGGCAGCCTTGTCTTGTTCCTGATCTTAGTGGAAATGGTTTCAGTTTCTCACCATTGAGGACAATGTTGGCTGTGGGTTTGTCATATATGGCCTTTATTATGTTGAGGAAAGATCCCTCTATGCCTACTTTCTGCAGGGTTTTTATCATAAATGGGTGTTGAATTTTGTCGAAAGCTTTCTCTGCATCTATTGAGATGATCATATGGTTTTTCTCCTTCAACTTGTTAATATGGTGTATCACATTGATTGATTTGCGTATATTGAAGAATCCTTGCATTCCTGGAATAAACCCCACTTGATCATGGTGTATGATCCTTTTAATGTGCTGTTGGATTCTGTTTGCTAGTATTTTGTTGAGGATTTTTGCATCTATGTTCATCAGTGATATTGGCCTGTAGTTTTCTTTCTTTGTGACATCCTTGCCTGGTTTTGGTATCAAGGTGATGGTGGCCTCGTAGAATGAGTTTGGGAGTGTTCTTTCCTCTGAAACTGTTTGGAAGAGTTTGAGAAGGATGGGTGTTAGCTCTTCTCTAAATGTTTGATAGAATTCGTCTGTGAAGCCATCTGGTCCTGGGCTTTTGTTTGATGGAAGATTTTTAATCACAGTTTCAATTTCAGTGCTTGTGATTGGTCTGTTCATATTTTCTATTTCTTCCTGATTCAGTCTTGGCAGGTTGTGCATTTCTAAGAATTTGTCCATTTCTTCCAGGTTGTCCATTTTATTGGCATAGAGTTGCTTGTAGTAATCTCTCATGATCTTTTGTATTTCTGCAGTGTCAGTTGTTACTTCTCCTTTTTCATTTCTAATTCTATTGATTTGAGTCTTCTCCCTTCTTTTCTTGATGAGTCTGGCTAATGGTTTGTCAATTTTGTTTATCTTCTCAAAGAACCAGCTTTTAGTTTGGTTGATCTTTGCTATCGTTTCCTTCATTTCTTTTTCATTTATTTCTGATCTGATCTTTATGATTTCTTTCCTTCTGCTAGCTTTGGGGGTTTTTTGTTCTTCTTTCTCTATTTGCTTTAGGTGCAGGGTCAGGTTGGTAACTCAAAATGTTTCCTGTTTCTTAAGGTGGGATTGTATTGCTATAAACTTCCCCCTTAGAACTGCTTTTGCTGCATCCCATAGGTTTTGGGTTGTCGTGTCTCCATTGTCATTTGTTTCTAGGTATTTTTTAATTTCCTCTTTGATTTCTTCAGTGATCACTTCGTTGTTGAGTAGTGTATTGTTTAGCCTCCATGTGTTTGTATTTTTTACAGATCTTTTCCTGTAATTGATGTCTAGTCTCATAGCATTGTGGTCGGAAAAGATACTTGCTACAATTTCAATTTTCTTAAATTTACCAAGGCTTGATTTGTGACCCAAGATATGATCTATCCTGGAGAATGTTCCATGAGCACTTGAGAAAAATGTGTATTCTGTTGTTTTTGGATGAAATGTCCTGTAAATATCAACTAAGTCCATCTTGTTTAATGTATCATTTAAAGCTTGTGTTTCCTTATTTATTTTCATTTTGGACGATCTGTCCATTGGTGAAAGTGGGGTGTTAAAGTCCCCTACTATGATTGTGTTACTGTGGATTTCCCCTTTTATGGCTGTTAGTATTTGCCTTATGTATTGAGGTGCTCCTATGTTGGGTGCATAAATATTTACAATTGTTATATCTTCTTCTTGGATCGATCCCTTGATCATTATGTAGTGTCCTTCTTTGTCTCTTCTAATAGTCTTTATTTTAAAGTCTATTTTGTCTGATATAAGAATTGCTACTCCAGCTTTCTTTTGGTTTCCATTTGCATGGAATATCTTTTTCCATCCCCTTACTTTCAATATGTATGTGTCTTTAGGTCTGAAGTGGGTCTCTTGTAGACAGCATATATATGGGTCTTGTTTTTGTATCCATTCAGCCACTCTGTGTCTTTTGGTGGGAGCATTTAGTCCATTTACATTTAAGGTAATTATTGATATGTATGTTCCTATTCCCATTTCCTTAATTGCTTTGGGTTCGTTATTGTAGGTATATTCCTTCTGTTGTGTTTCTTGCCTAGAGAAGTTCCTTTAGCATTTGTTGTAAAGCTGGTTTGGTGGTGCTGAACTCTCTCAGCTTTTGCTTGTCTGTAAAGGTTTTAATTTCTCCATCAAATCTGAATGAGATCCTTGCTGGGTAGAGTAGTCTTGGCTGCAGGTTTCTCTCCTTCATCACTTTAATTATGTCCTGCCACTCCCTTCTGGCTTGTAGAGCCTCCGCCGAGAGATCAGCTGTTAACCTGATGGGGATTCCCTTGTGTGTTATTTGTTGTTTTTCCCTTGCTGCTTTTAATATGATTTCTTTGTGTTTAATTTTTGACAGTTTGATTAATATGTGTCTTGGTGTATTTCTCCTTGGATTTATTCTGTATGGGACTCTCTGTGCCTCCTGGACTTGATTAACTATTTCCTTTCCCATATTGGGGAAGTTTTCAACTATAATCTCTTCAAATATTTTCTCAGTCCCTTTCTTTTTCTCTTCTTCTTCTGGAACCCCTATAATTCGAATGTTGGTGCGTTTAATGTTGTCCCAGAGGTCTCTGAGTCTCTCCTCTGTTCTTTTCATTCTTTTTTCTTTATTTTGCTCTGCATCAGTTATTTCCACTATTTTATCTTCCACCTCACTTATCCTTTCTTCTGCCTCAGTTATTCTGCTATTGATCCCATCTAGAGTATTTTTTATTTCATGTATTGTGTTTTTAATCGATGCTTGATTCATCTTTAGTTCTTCTAGGTCCTTGTTAACTGTTTCTTGCATTTTGTCTATTCTATTTCCAAGATTTTGGATCATCTTTACCATCATTATTCTGAATTCTTTTTCAGGTAGACTGCCTATTACCTCTTCATTTGTTAGGTCTGGTAGGTTTTTATCTTGCTCCTTCACCTGCTGTGTGTTTTTCTGTCTTCTCATTTTGCTTATGTTACTGTGTTTGGGGTCTCCTTTTTGCTGGCTGCAGATTCATAGTTCCCGTTGTTTTTCGTGTCTGACCCCAGTGGCTAAGGTTGTTTCAGTAGGTTGTGTAGGCTTCCTGGTGGGGGGGACTAATGCCTGTGTTCTGGTGGTTGAGGCTCGATCTTGTCTTTCTGGTGGACAGGTCCACGTCTGGTGGTGTGTTTTGGGGTGCCTATGGCCTTATTATGTTTTTAGGTAGCTTCTCTGCTAATGGGTGGGGTTGTGTTCCTGCCTTGCTAGTTGCTTGGCATAGGGTGACCAGCACTGTAGCTTGCTGGTCGTTGACTGAAGCTGGGTGCTGGTGTTGGGATGGAGATCTCTGGGAGATTTTCGCTGCTTGATATTATGTGGAGCTGGGAGGTCTCTTGTGGACCCGTGTCCTGGAGTTGGCTCTCCCACTTCAGAGGCACAGCACTGGCTCCTGGCTGCAGCACCAAGCGCCTTTCATCCACCCAGCTCAGAATAACAGGGAGAAAAAGCAGAAAGAAAGAATTAGTAGAAGAAAGAAAGAGAGATTGAAAGAAAGGAAGAAGGGAAGAAAGGAAGGAAGGAAGGAAGGAAGAAAGAAAGGAGGGAGGGAGTGAGGAAGGATGGAAAGAAAGAAGGAAAGAAAGGAGGGAGGGAGGGAGCAATGAAAGCAAAAGGAAGAGTGAATGGAAGAAGGGAGGGAGGGAGGGAGGAAGGAAAGAAAGAAAGAAAGACAGGAGGGAGGGAGGGAGGAAGGAAAGAAAAAGAAAGTGGAAAGAAGAAGGGTGGGAGGGAGGGAGGAAAGAAAAAGAAAAAAGGAAAGGAAGAGCGGAGGGAGGGAGGGAGGAAGGGAAGGTAGGAAAAAAAGAAAGAGCAGGTAAAGTAAAATAGAATAAAGTATGAAATATAGTAGCGTTATTAAAATTAGAAAGTAATTATTGAAAAAAAAAAAAAAAACGGACCGATAGAACCCTGGGACAGATGGTGGAAGCAAAGCTATACAGAGAGAATCTTACACAGAAGATTACACATACACATTCACAAAAAGAGAGCAGGGGGAAAAATAAAAAATCTTGCTCTCCAAGCCCACCTCCTCAATTTGGGATAATTCGTTGTAAAAAGAGGAAAAGGGCAAGAAGTCTGAAATCTTGCTCTCTAAGTCCACCTCCTTACTTTGGAATAATTTGTTGTAAAAAAAGGAAAAGGGGGGAAAGTCTTAAATCTTGTCCTCAAAGTCCACTTCCTCAATTTGGGATGATTCGCTGTCCATTCATGCACTACACAGACGCAGGGCACATCAAATGGACCGTGGAGCTTTAATCCGCTGCCTCCGAGGCTGCACAGAGAGATTTCCCTGACTCTGCTCTCACAGCTCCCGGGTCTCAGCCTTGGACCTGGCCCCGCCTCTGTGCGTAGGTCGCCGGAGGGCGTCCGTTCTTCGCTCAGACAGGACGGGTTTAAAGGAGCCGCTGATTCGGGGGCTCTGGCTCACTCATGCAGAGGGGAGGGAGGGGCGCGCAGTGTGGGGCGGGCCTGCGGCGGCAGAGGCCGGCGTGACGTTGAAGCAGCCCGTGGCACTCCGTGCGCTTTCCCGGGAAAGCCGTCCCCGGGTCTCGGGACCCCGGCAGTGGCGGGGTGCACAGGTCCCCCGGAAGGCGGGGCGGACAGTGACCCGCGCTTGCACACAGGCCCCGCGGCTGCGGCGGCGGCGGGCGGCGGCAGGCGGCGGCGGTGGCGGGCCGCGGCGGCGGCGGTCGGTGGGCGGTGTCGGGCGGTGGGCGGCGGCGGGCGGTGGCGGCGGGCGGTGGGCGGCGGCGGTGGCGGCGGCGGCGGCCCACGCCCGTCTCCGAGGTCCACGCCTTACCCGCGGCTCGCGCCTGTCTCCGGCGCTTCCCTAAGCAGCCCTTTTAATGCCCTCTCCTCGCACACCAGGAAACAAAAGTGAAAGTGAAAAAAGACTTTTGCCTCTTCAGCACCTCCAGACCCTTTCCCCGGACTCCCTCCGGGCTAGCCGTGGTGCACTAACCCCTTCAGGCTCTCTTCCTGCCGCCAGCCCCAGTCCTCTCCCTGTGCTCCGACTGAAAGCCGATACCCAAGCTTCAGCTCCCAGCCCCGCCCGCCACGGCGGCCGAGCAGACAAGCCACTCGGGCTGGTGTGTGCCTGAGGGCACCGATCCTCTGTGCCGGAATCTCTCCGCTTTGCCCTCCACACCCCTGTTGCTGTGCTCTCCTCTGCTACTCCGAAGCTTTCCCCCTCCGCCACCTGCAGTCTCCGCCCGCGAAGGGGCTTGTAGTGTGTAGAAACCTTCCCTCCTTCACGGCTCCCTCCCACTGGTGCAGGTCCCGTCCCTATCCTATTGTCTCTGTTTATTCTTTTTTTCTTTTGCCCTACCCAGGTATGTGGGGAGTTTCTTGCCTTTTAGGGGGTCTGAGGTCTTCTGTCAGCGTTCAGTAGGTGTTCTGTAGGAGTTGTTCCACGTGTAGATGAATTTCTGATGTATCTGTGGGGAGGAAGGTGATCTCCGCGTCTTACTCTTCCGCCATCTTCCTCCGGGAGTCGCCTGTGATTTCTTAATCAAAGATTTGTCATCAACACAAACAAATCCAAAACCCTTTTGCAAAAGAAGAAATATTATTATAATGCTAATTCCTTAAATGTTCTTTGATTAATCTAGTGAGGAAAATATTTATTTGCATAAATAAACTTGAAACCCAACATGATTTGTTACCCATTTTGTGACCTTAGGGTAATTATTTTACCCTTTTTTATTAATCACCCCCTCTGTAACATGTAAATGTAAATTTAAAATATGTCTATTGGAATACAAAATGTGTACATTAGATCATTTATATTTCAATTATATATTGCACATATATAAAACTACATCTAGACACAATGTATGTATAAGTTGATAGTGCAATTAGCTATGCATAGTCTGTCAAATATCTAATAAATCTTGTTTATTTAGTTTTAGGAGACAATTTATAAACAGACCTTACTTTCAAACTATTTCTACCTCTTCAAAATAGCTTTGCCTCTCTTATATTAGGTGACCATAGGTGTGTGGGTTTATCTATGGGCATTCTATATTGTTGCATTGATCTGTATTTCTGTTTTTGTGCTAGTACCATACTGTTTTGATTGCTGTAGCTTTGTAGTATAGTCTGAAGTCAGGGATCCTGATTCCTCCAGCTCCAATCTGCTTTCTCAAGATTGCTTTGGCTATTTGGGGTCTTTCTCATTTCCATAAAAATTGTATTTTTTTTGTTGTAATTCTGTGAAAAACGCCATTGGTAATTTGATAAGGAATGCATTGAATCTATAGATTGCTTTGGGTAGTATAGTCATTTTCACAATACTGACTCTTCCAATACAAGAACATGGTATATCTTTCCATCTCTTTGTGATGTCTTTGATTTATTTCATCAGTGTCTTGTAATTTTTTGAGTGCAGGTCTTTTGCCTCCTTAGGTATGTTTATTCCTAGTTTTTTTTTGTGTGTGTGTGTGATAGTAAATGGGATTGTTTCCTTAATTTCTCTTTCTGATCTTTGTTGTTAGTGTATAAGAATGCAAGAGATTCCTGTGTATTAACTTTAAAGTTGCCTATATGGGAAAGGAATCTAAGAAAAACAGAGTGGCTATATGTATATGTGTAACTGATTCACTTTGTTGCACACCTGAAACTAACAAAACATTGTAAACAAACTATAGTACTATATATATATATATATATATATATATATATATATATATATATATATATATATATATATATATATTTAATAGCTTTGCCATGTGTGGGTGAATTTCTTAACTCTAAAATGTTAGAAGCACTTGTGACACCAAACTGCAATCATTTCTCTATCTGTCCTTACAGTTGATGTGGAACTCCTGTAGTGCATGAGAAGTGTTCTTGTCATCTTTGTACAATTAGCACCTAGCACAGAGCCCAGCACATACCAGTACTTAATACAGGCTTATTGAATACAAGTTAAAATAAACAAAAACCTCTGTTGTCATCCTCTCCCTAATGGTACACAGGCACAATTAGATTGGGAAAAATATTGATTTGGGATAAGCAGAATTTACTTTTGAATTCTAAAGACAGGAAGACTCAAACAGCAGAACTTAAATGTTAACATGCATTAGAATCATCTGGACCTGGGAGATATGAAAATGCCCACTCTGATTTAGGAGATATAAGGACCAGCCTGAGATTTTGAATTTTAACAAACTCCAAGGTGATGCAGTAACTGAACAGAGCATCACACTTCGTGTAGCAAGTATCTAGACCATCCATGTATCTACATAATACTGAGTTAGCTGAAATATTTTGTATATACAAAAACAATTCCAGCGATTGCATGCTTTGAAGAATATTTAAGTTTTTCTCAAGTTATTAAGTTCTAAATTACTTTATTAACCAAAGATACATAACTAAGTACCATGTAGATATGGATGAAGGAAGTATGACTAGATTTGAAATTTATAGTAAACACCAACAACCTGCATTTTTAACTGCTTTTGTGTCTGCTGTACTTTTGATGCTACAAGGATAGAGCTGCCCATTTTCCAAAATGAAATAGTCAGGAAATTAGCTAGCATTTTAACAGTCAATAACTGATGCACCAGGTCATGATCTTTGCTGCGTTTATCAATCCTATAAAAATAATTCAGCGTAGGTTAAAGAGACTGCTTCTCTGTTTATTTCAAACAAAGTAATAGGATGGAAAATGTAAATGGGTTTGTTGTTGTTGAGATTGTAATTTAGCTTGAGGGGTCCCCTCTTTGAAATGTGAACAGCTATTTAGAGCAAATCAATCTGCTTCAGAGACATCTATTCATCTTAATCACAATAAAGCTGGCATTTGAGTCAAGACTCCATTTAATAATACCACAACATAATTAGATGTTCATCTTGTGACCAGACATGTAAATACATAGGTAAAAATTTGAAATAGAGTGACATTTATTTTGATGAAATAAAATAGTCTAAAGTGTGAAGGAAAGTGAGATGATTAAAAAAATGCCATTTAGTAAAGAAAAACTAGTTGGCTTGCTTTCTATAGTACAGAGACAGAGATATGTGAGAAAAGACTTTATTTGAAACTTAGTCACAGGACACCTCAATTGTTATTCAAGGCATCTGGAAGCCATTCACTGCACTTTATGGAGAAACCAGTTCTCTAATATATTTCTAGAATTTCTTACAGTCTATTTTTACACACAAAAGTGAATACAAATGTCAATTTATGTGCAAAGAGGATCTAATTAAGGCTTAAGTATTGGTACTGTGGACATGCCTAAAGATGTCTATATTTATGTAAACTTTAGTATCGTAAATACAAAGACTTTTCAAGTTATATATATATATATATATATATATATATATGTTTATTTTTTTACAAGAGAGGCAAAATATAATATTCATGCACTTATGCAAAAACCCATGTTTAGGCCAAGGGAAAAACTGATCAGCACTGCTAAAACTGAAGTATGTTTTGGCACACATTACAAAGAATACCTAAGTACCAGCTGATACATGAAATTCATACTGCACACAGAAAAAGGAGATCAAAGGTATGTTCACAGGTTTGCATTTTATAAAAATTGAGTATGTGAAGTGTGGGAACCATAGATAAGTATCTAAGGAAACAAAAGTCTGAATACATTCTCTGAAAAGTTACACAAAATATTGATATGTGATTAAGAATAGGGCTACAACAGGGAGATCAGCTCGGTTCTTTGTGACAACCTAGAGGGGTGGGAGGATGGGAGGGAGATGCAAAAGGGAGGAGATATGAGGATATACATATATGTATAACTGATTCACTTTGTTATAAAGCAGAAACTAACATACCACTGTAAAGCAATTATACTACAATAAAGATGTTAAGAAACAACAACAAAAAAGTACAGGACTACAAATGAAGTTCTATTTTTCCATAGAATCAACTATTGATATACTCTGTGTTTCTCCAAAACAGGGTACCCTTTTGGTATAACACAGTAATTGGACAGCTATTAAATTTTGCCATTTAACTGATGACAGTTGCTCCAAATATTATTTGTTTTAAACAAATCATAATTGCCTTGTTGAATCTGGATTATAAATTTATAAAAAAATAATTTTCAAAAGTCAATAGATAAATTTACAGTATTTTATGACTGTAGCCCAAGGCATTCGAATTATTATTATTGTTTCCAAATTATCAAATCAAAGTACAAACAAAACATGAGAAAAGTGATTTTTTTTCCAAAAAACAACAAAAAAATCTTTAGGTCTCCAGATGAAGTTTCTGGTAATGCTGGCTGGGAAATAATCTGCTTTGCCCTGTATAGGTGGGGAAAGAGATTGAACTGAGGAAGTATTTGAGTGGTAAATTATTAACTGATTTAATTAACATATTCTGCTTCTAAAATGAGGCAAGTTTTCATGGAGTCATGTTCAGAAAAATTTGTTTGCTCCCTGTGCGTGTATTTTAACAGTTAGATTAAACATTCAATGAAACTTGATGAAACAACTCCTGAGGAACCAAGGGTAAAAATAAGGAGAATGCATTGTTGGTATTTAGAACACAAAAACTTAGCCTTAGATTTACCTCATTCTTATAAGACCTCTATTGAATTCTAGTCACTAGAAAATATAGGTTAGTCAAGATTAGTCTGTGAGAGGCTTTAAAAACTTGCTGAGGGTTTGATATGGAGTGTTTCATGCACTGTCAGAGAACAGGAGTGCAGAGAGCTGGTAGAAAGAATGTGCATTAGGTGATGAAACTTGCTGACTATTGGAGAGGAGCCATGAGTCAATCAATGCAAAGTAGCTGAACAGTAAAACTCAGAATGACTGGGATAAACTAGGAGCATGGGCAGCTAAGTGGCTTTTGTAAATTCAGTGTAGGGAAATGAAAGCTAACGAAGCTGGGACATAAAAAGAAGAGGAAAAAGGAATCTTCTTTTAATGACAATATTACCAATTTTGAAAAGTAAAAGATTTAGAAATCAGATAAAAATGTGTACTGTGGTTTCACAGAGCATTTTTATCAAGTTTCACTTTTCTATGCATACCCTGAGCACTTTCCGAATTGAGGCCTCATATTTAAAATTCAGTGGTAAACATTTCAACTTAACAGAAATAAAATAGGAATAATGAAGCAAATTAAAGGGATACTATAATAAGATGTCACAGATACACACAAATATGTCAAGAAACATGATGCAATCCCATGCTTGTGAAAACACTTTAATGAGGGGGCAGAAATCTCAAGGCTGTGGACGCAAAGCCAATTAGAACATTAATTAACTGCACATTTGGTTTACGCAAATTGATTAATGCAGTTAAGTGCATGATTTTAATTTATTTCATTTTTTGTTGTTTAACTATTTGAAGTAATAGTATTAAGCATTTTATTCCATTTTGAAAGCTGAACATAGGCTCAAAATCAATTAAATAAATATTTTAAAAATATTTTAGGTAAGGTGAATAAGAGAATTTATGAACTGAATTCTAGATTATCATCTTTACTGTTAAAAATAAATAAAAATAAGTGACAAAACAGAAATAGAGGCACAGATGTAGAAAACAAACTTATGGTTACCAGAGAGGAAAGGGTGAGGAGAGACAAACTGGGAGAATGGGATTGACATATACACACTACTATATATAAAATAGATGACTAATAAGGACATACTGTATAGCACAGGGAACTGTACTCAATACTATGAAATGACCTATATGGGAAAAGAATCTAAAAGAGAGTGGATATACATACATGTATAACTGATTCACTTTGCTGTACACCTGTAACTAACACAACATTGTAAACCAGTTAAACTCCAATAATTTTTTTTAAATGTAAGTAAAAAACATAAGTGGAAAAACAATATAGTCCCTTGATAGAACCAATATCTTTTCCAGTGTACCCATTTGTTAAATTGAATCTAAAATATAAACGTGGCCACACATCTAGACTTAACCTGTCATTTTTCTGAGTCATTATATATAAAGTACCTACTGGGGATCACAATTTAGATATCCTATTTTTTATGTTTAATTAATTAATTAATCTTTATTGAAGTATAGTGATTTACAAAGTTACATTAGTTTTGGTATACAGCACAGTGATTCTGTATTTTTATAGATTATATAGATATCCTTTTGACAATTAAAATCAGACTAGTTCAAGTTCAAAATCAAAATCACATGGAAGACATAATGACTCCATAGCAAGATCCTCAGGTAAATCTCCCACAGGGTATACAAATTCTGCAAATAAGCAGAAACAGCAAAACATTCTCATTTTCAATCACATTCCAGATCTTGGAGTTACCTTCATTAAAACAACTGGTGAACAGCAGCAGAAGAGTACTATGTAGTCTTTACTGTAAGTTATTAAACCTCTTATTATGTTAAATAAACTTTCTTTAAGGCCCTTAGAAGATGGGAGTTTATATTAATTACTTTGGGCATGTGCAAGAAATAAAATCTCTAGCTTTGGATTTAAAAAAATCAAATGTAATCTAAATTTTAATCAAATACATTAAGATATTGAATATAGTACATATCAAAGGTAAGTAAAACCAAATTCAGAACTCTTCAATTTCCTCATTTTAGTCAGTATTTTTATAGAGTCACCTTTTTTGTATTTACAACTTGAGATGTAATTATCCATTTTTAGTGAGCCTAGATATTTCTTTCTCCAATCTTTTATATTCACCATCCAAAAGCTGCTCCTCCCAACCAATCAACACACACACACAGACACATACACACACATACACACACACACACACACACCTTAATTTAAATTTAAATCCATTTCTGAAGACTAATGGAGTCTAAACTTTTAATCACTTATTACCAGTAAGATCTGTTTCCCAAATTATACCCCTGTGCTAATCTACTAATAAGTCATTTCCATTACAAAACACAACAGCTAAAAAATAGATAACAATATATACAAAAGTTGTAATATAAAGAAATTATAATTTAAAACCCATAACCAATAGAATCATCCTCCCTGTGCTATAAAGCAGAGGTCCTAAAAGTGTGGTCTAGCATCAGCATCACTTAGGAATTTTTAGAAATGCGAGTGATCAGATCCCATTGAGACTTATTAAATAAGACTCTCAGGTAAGGCAGCCAACAATCTGTGTTTTAACAAACGATCCATGTGTATTTTTGGCCAGTAAAGTCTGAGAACAACTGATATGCAATCTCAAATGTTCACATTCTAAATATTGCTTTTGTTCTCCTGCAATATAAATTAATAATGAAAAATATATAAAAGGGCTTCCCTGGTAGCGCAGTGGTTGAGAGTCCACCTGCCTATGCAGGGGACACGGGTTCGTGCCCCTGTCCGGGAAGATCCCTTATGCCATGGAGCGGCTAGGCCCGTGAGCCATGGCTGCTGAGCCTGCACATCCAGAGCCTGTGCTCTGCAACGGGAGAGGCCACAACAGTGAGAGGCCCGTGTACCGCAAAAAAAAAAAAAAAAAAAAAAAAAATATATATATATATATATATATATATATATATCAAATGCAACTACCTCCTGCAGCACAAAAACCCTGTTCCTATAAAAATATTCACCTTAATCTATCTCCTGAACTAATGTAATGACATATAAACAGGTCTCTCTAAGCTCACACAGCTGCTAGAGTGATTATGCCAAAACAGAAATTAGATCATATTTTTTCCAGTAGACTTCTATCCCACAAAATAAATTCCTATAAAGTTATGTTACCTGGCAGACATTAACTTCTAAATCTCACCTCTTACCACTCTCCTGTTCCTTTTTTCGTGTTCTTCTTCAAGATATCTTAATGACTTTACACTTTATTTTATTCAGCACTTTGTTCAAATGTCACCTGTCCTCCATGATTACCCTCTAAGATAACAGATACTCCACTTTCACTGAAGAGCTCCATTTATCTTTCCTTTTTTACTTTTATATAGTAGTCATTCCTATCTCGACTTACATGTCCCTGTGCTTTTTTTTTTTTTCTGACTGTCTCCTCTATTAGAATGTAAACTCCGTGAGAGCAGAGGCCTTTTTTCACTATTGTATCCCCAGTTACTCTACAACTCTACATAGCAGAGGGTAGACTCTCTGTAATGTGTTGAATGAATAAATATAAAAATGGAAAATAAACCACTGACTAGGTCTTGGATTGCTTGTAACTGATCTGACTTCCATACATGTTAATATAAACAAATATTATTAGCTCTAAAGATATATATATATATAATAGCTGGCTTTGTAGATTGCTTGCTCTTTGCTAGGCACTGTTCTAATACTTTACTTATATCAATTCATTTAATCCTCACAATTCAATAATTAAGGTAATATTCATATTAATATTTTATAGATGAGGAAAAAAGCATGGAGCTACTGAATATCTTGACCATGGTCACAGAGGCATGATGTGTTTCTTCATGTGTTGGAACTGGAATTCCAGCCCTGGCAGTCCATGTTCTTAGTTGCTATGTAGCACTGTCCCTCTCTAAACTGGGAATACAATTTAATGACTACTTGGAAATTTATTCAGTAACTAGAAAAAGCTTTAAAGCAACCAGAGTTATAGCAAGTCTGCGGGTTTTGCTGGGTTTAAGAGCCAGAAAATCCACTATTTTATCCCAAGAGCTGTCTTTTATACCCCTTCTACGTATGAGACACAAGTGATAACTATCATCAAAAGAAGACACCTTGAGCACACCTAGCACCCTGACCTTGGTTTCTAATACCATTCTCCAATAAAATAATCAGAGATTCTTGGAGAAATGGCTGATTCTACTACTGGAGCAGAAAATTTACAACATAAGCCTGCAACATCTTGCAGTGCCAGAAACTAAGAAAGTACTGACACACACACACACACACACACACATGCACACACACAGGTACACATTGATGAAGATAAGTTAAAGGGATATAAAGCAAGTTTTCAATTAATTAAACCAACATAACTGGAAATTTATCAGAGACTATCAGCTTCTAGTATATATGAAGCCATATTAACATTACTACTCAATTTTTGCTTGCTTGATATTCCTCAACTGTAGGTCCTCAAGCCACCTGAATATCTTTCTCAGTTATTTTGTGATATTCCTGTGGGTAGTTTTGCTGACTTCCTCTTTCATATCTGTAGACTAGGACATGACTTTAGACTACAGAATGCCTGCTAATTCTCTTACTAGAGTACTATCTTTTGTAGAGCACTATCCTATAAAGTTGACAACATCCTTTATACGCCAAGCGGATACTGCATTCTCTTCTGTTATCACTGTATTGGAGAGAAATGAATTTCTGAAGAAATTGATCTATCCCCAGCTGTGCCAAATTTGTCATCTGAGTCATAAATAACAGCTGTTTATGTTTGTATTTTCAGTCTGGTAACTTCATTTTCTTTCTTTTTTTAATGTCCCTCCACTTTATTTAATTTTTATTGGAGTATAGTTGCTTTACAATGTTGTGTTAGTTTCTGCTGTGCAACAAAGTGAATCAGCTATATGTATACATATATCCCCTCCCTCTTGGACCTCCCTCCCACCCCCGTAGCCCATCCATCTAGGGCACCACAGAGCACCGAGCTGTGCTCCCTGTGTTATACAGCAGGTTCCCACTAACTATCGATTTTGTACATGGTAGGGTATATATGTCAATCCTAATCTCCCAATTCATCCCACCACCTTTCCCCCCCATTTCCACACATCTATTCTCTATGTCTGCATCTGTGATTCCTACCCTGCAAGTAGGTTCATCTGTACCATTTTTCTAGATTCCACATAAATGCATTAATATATGATATTTGTTTTTCTCTTTCTGACTTGACTCTGTGTGACACTCTAAGCCCATTCACATCTCTACAAATGACACAATTTTGTTCATTTTTATGGCTGAGTAATATTCCATTGTATATGTGTTCCACATCTTCTTTATCCATTCATCTGTCGATGGGCATTTAGGTTGCTTCCATGTCCTGGCTATTGTAACTAGTGCTGCAATGAACTTTGGGGTCCATGTGTCTTTTGAACTAAGGTTTTCTCAAGGTATGTGCTCAGTAGTGGGATTTCTGGGTCAGATGGTAGTTCTATTTTTAGTTTTTTAAGGAACCTCCATACTGTTCTCCATAATGGCTGTATCAATTTACATTCCCACCAACAGTGCAAGAGGGTTCCCTTTTCTCCACACCCTCTCCAGCATTTATTGTTTGTAGATTTTTTGATGATGGACATTCTGACTTCAGCTTCTTGCTTTGTAGAGCAAATATTTAGTTGCTCAAGGTGTCTCTTCAGGAGACACCTCCATCCTCTCTCCACTGCTTCTGTCTTTATCTCCAGACCTCAGGTACAAACAATCTTGCCAGTCAAGTGCACTATGCTAGTGCTTCCTCCTTAGGGATGCTCAGATTATTTGAGGATGGTGGCATTTTTGGTTATCACAATGATCTGGGTAGAAAACTACAGGGAACTTGAGTGCCAATGTCATACAGAATGGCATGCACTATAGAGAATCACCCCTTAACCCATGTGACTTTCACATGTCCTGCTGGGCTTTCAAATTTGTGAAAAATATGTTTATAATTATCTAAGTCTATACTCTAACAACATTTTACAATCAACACATTTGCACAGTTTTCACAATTGTAAACATCAATGATTTTTTCCAAGTAAAAGCAAATACAGTGAGTGTACCTAAGAGTAATTATTTGGCTCTTTACCTTTATGTAAACATGCCATGAACAGAAACACTTATTGCATGAGGGTCATCAATAAAACAAATCTATATCTGTCTACATTTATTGAAATCTTCTCTGGGGTGACTCTGCATATTGATGCAAGCATATGATTATCTCATTAGGTCTTTTGTGGAGTTTTATCCAAGCATTAAATATTGAATACATATTAGTTCACTGTAAATTGCCTTTGTTTTATTTCTCCTTTTTATTACAGTTATATTATTCATTTTTTAAGTATATTTGTAGATACATTATACTATTGTGAATTTAATTTCAGGACAGTAAAGATGGAACTCTAAAAATATGTTATAAAAATGGTGTGTTAGAATTACCAGAGTGGAAAACCAATGCTCTCCAATAAATCAACTCATGTAACTAGAGTCTGCGGACAGTTTGAGATGGGAGAGGAGTAAATAAATAAGTCCAGACTCTCAGGCTCTGCTGGGCCAATGTTATATTGCAATAGAATATTGTTCTTTTCTGAATCTGTCAAAGATGATTCAATATCATATTCAAATAAAATAATTTTCAAGAGAAAATAAAATTTTAAGTGGCAGAAGGAAAAGTTCAGACTATTGTACCAAATAAATAAAAAAGCATTTTTTTTAGAAGAGACCCAAAAGTTACTAAGAATTTATATGAATATACAGCAAAAGTAAAATGACTGTGCAAGGTGTCAGCCTTTCCTTCCCTCTTTGAGATAGCTTAAACTCTTACCCCGATGAAATCCTCTTTTCCCACCCCAAGTAATGACCATATGACATGGTGAAAAATCCTACTTAAACATTAAGTTGTCAGAAAAGTTTTTTTTTATAAAAAGCAGTAATTGCCTGAAAATATAGTAGACACGCTAATAATTTAAAATTTAAACAGTCCCAAATGTCAGGCATTGAATCACTATTTTCTTTATATTCTTATCTATATTCCAGGAAAAGTATACAAGCTACTAAAGATAAAATAGCTATCACAGTTATTATTTCTCAGGCTACCCATGTATACAATTTAGAAAACATTATAATTCACATCAAATATATTTTAAAATGGTTGAATGCTTTCCTTTTGCTTTGATATCTTCAATGTACTCTCATTTAAATAATATTCTGTATTTTTTAATATTTTGTCAATATAACTTGATTTAAATCCCACTGCTCTAATTGCTACTTTCATGAATGCCTAATATTTTATTTGCTTCCTTACAAGGCATATACTTGATACTTGCTCTATTTGAAATTCCAATTCATTAACATGGTCCTCCTTTTTTAAATTATTTAGTCACATTGTAATTAAATTATTCTGGGAACTAAAAAGAGCTTCTGTCATAAAAATAGACTTCTGTACTATTGATTTTTGGGGGATCTTGAGATCAGCAAGCATAATAATATCAGCTTCAGCTGACATATAATATTTTTCTAATTACATATTAAGCCCATAGATTTTGACTTTACAAGCAAGCAATATTTATATTTATAGAACATCATTTTACCATACCACAATATTTTAAAACTTGTATATACCCATAAAAATCTATATTGGGGGAGGAAGGATTTAAAAACCCAAATTAATTTGGAATTCACTGTAAAAGTTTGTCCTCTTAAATTGTAATTATTGGGACAAAAGAAGCATTTAGTTAAGAATTATAACTTGTTAATCTTCATGTGAAAATCGTCTATTCTGATCCAGGTTCATGATAGAAAGAAAGGAAATGTATTAAGATGTCTCTTCATTCTTGACTTATAAATGAGAGAGAGTGAGAGAGGGAGAAGGGAAATTCCATTAAATATCTTATAAAAATATTACTGCAAAAGAATGAGATTTGTAGAAGATGTACAGGCCCAAAAAAATCTAGTCTATTTTTCCATAATCTTAGGATATCACTGTTATGAATATTCTATATTTGAAGTTTATATATTTTTAAAAACAAATTATTCTGATGTTGCCAGAATTAAAATTTATCTCCAGAAACTTACTATTTATTTATCTATTCTATCTCTCTTAATTTGGTATGTTATAATACCTTTATTGAATATATATCATCTCAAAGAGGAATGAATAATGATTTTTCAATTAAAACAAACTACTACTCTATTTTCTATGAAGGAGAATTTTTTGTAAAATAATTATATTAGATATCATCAATCTAAAGTTTTCACTATTTGAAAATGACACCTAAAGATGCTATTATGAGATGAATTTTAAGATCAACACTCACTAATAGAACACTTTACAGAAATTTTGCTGGTCACCTTTTTTGGTCACATTGTTAAAAAGTGAGATGTATTAACTGAATACCCTTTTACTGTTCATTTAAAGTAATCTATTTAAAAATAGTAAAGTAATTTTCAGGTAATAAACATATTAAAAAGATTTTATAAAGTAATTTTAATAAAATAAACTTGATTTTAGTAAACATATGCAAATATGCTGAGGGAGTGTAACTATTTTCAATGACTGTATTATCTGTTGAAATAAAAGATGCTTAATGACTTAGCCAATATTTATGTTATTGTCAATATTTTTGACATCATGATCATGTTAAAAAACTAGTCATAGATATTAGTTCAATTTCCAAGTTTTTTCTGATATTCTATAATTTTATATCATTTTCAACAGAATTCTCAAATGCCATATTCATTAGGAGAATTCCTTTTCCGTATAACAAGGTATGAATATCATTATGGATAATGAAATTCATTAAATTCATTAAAACCCATTGTGCTATGGGTGAGAAATTTTAAATTGAATATGGTTAAGAGTAATGAAAGTATTATCCAAATGTTTTGATTGAATTGAATTTCATGAATTAATTGAATGAACTTAAAGCATGAATGTATATATCCCCAAATTAGATTTTAAAAAGTTCAGTTCCCATCTTTCCCCACAAATATAATGTAATTACCATTTTCTGAATTCCATTTGATATCACCCAACCTTTCCAATCCTTCAGGCCAACATCTGGACTAACTGATTTTTCGTTTTGACTCATAATAAAACAGGAGTGAAAATAAGCCAATGGCCTATGGGTCCCTATATGTTCTGCCCTTGAAAATTTACTAGAATTATATCACCACAAAAATATCGTCCTGTTTTATTATTCCATATTCTTTCTTTAGGAAATTAAATTGTAAGTAAGTTGTCTACCTACACCTCGTTTCCTCTAATACTTCCCAAGTCCTTTTCTATTTCTTTACTTGAATTTTCATATTTCTATCATGTATGTCTTTTAGTATTTTTAGCAAGGTATACTTATTTTTGTTTGTACTGTTACTATGTTTGCATACAGTTATATAATATTTTTCTTACACTTCTTTTGTGACCTTACCAGCTTACATTTTACCTACTCTTTCCTCAAAATATATTTTCTTCACTTTTTGTATTTCTGTTTCATGTTACTATTTTATATAAGCAGTGGCTTTGATACACACACTGATATTTAAATTTTGGAGAAATATTTGTTCATGATTTTTAACATGCTTTATGCAAGGGGTGAGCAAACTAGAGTTTGCAAGCCAAATCCCTTCTATTGCCTGTCTGTTTGTAGCTTATAAGCTAAGAAAATATTTTACACTTTTTAATGGTTTAAAAATATTCATGTTTGAATTGTTAATTCAAATTATATAAATCAAATTTCACTTTCCATAAGTAAAGTTTTATTAGAAACAGTCATGATTATTCATTTACATACGGTTTATGACTGCTTTTGTACTACAATAGCAAGAATGAGTAGTTTCAACAGAGATCATATGACGTCCAAAGTTAAAATATTTACTATCCTGTCCACTAGAGAAAGCTTGAGAAGCCCTGCTGTATGGCAATACTTTTTTATATATAGTCTTACATTCTATTGATACTTGACATCTATTTACTTTTTCTAGTTTTTCAGGTGCTGCATCCTTTATAATATGTTGAATTTGCATAATTGAGTGTAATTAGTCAATGGAGATAGAAATTTGTGTGAATATTAATACTACCACTTAGCTCTTCTCCTCAATATTTCATATAATAGCTACACTACTTTCTACAAATGCAGACTGTCTGCCTCCATTATTAATTATCACTCTCTCCTCTGCATTACAGATCAGAGTCAGTCCAGGAGAACTCATAAACAGTGCATCTCCTACTTCACTGCCAAACGGGTTCTTTTCTTTCTCTTTCATCCCTCATCTATGAAATGTATATTATGTTGATGCTTTCTGAGATCAGCACAATTGGTATTTTTCTTTTACTCTTTTTCATAATAATATCTGCTTTTCACACATAATTTCTTCTATTTTTTTGGCTTGGGGTTTCACACTTCTCTGGATTTCACTGAAGATAAAGTTGGCATGTCTATATTTTATTCTCTTGTTGCTTGAGAGTGCTGAGAGCCAAAGGGAGAAACAGCAATTTTTCAGCCCTATCTACAAATTGTAAGTCTGATTGAAAAATCTTATTGAGTATTCTATGTTGGAGTAAAGATGAATTTACCGATATTTTCCACCATTCTTTGCTATATCAATGATTCAGAAAGAAAGGGTTCATCAATAATACTCTATGTTTAAGCAAAAGAACAAAAAGCCTTGAAAGTAACTTCATTTTTAACATGTATCATTTCATGATTACATGATAGACGCCTTTTGGATTATATTTGCAAAAAACAAGTTCCATGTGATCGATTTTATCTGTTAGCTTTATGTAAGTCAAACTCAAAATAACACTTTAATATAATTTGCACAATCCTTAAAGGTTTCAATTATTTAGAGTAAATTAACAGTGAGTCTTGGGGGAAAAATTGGCACAGTACCCACTAATTCATAAATATAAAGTTAGCTGACTTTATTATTGAGCAAGAAAATACCCTGAATGAATGAAGACTGTGAGAAAGTGGTTACAAAGCTGTCATGGCTGTCCATCTCTATTTATATAGAACTTAAGCTCCTTATATATTACGCTACTTTAAATAAATAGTAGTTGCATTGATCAGTAGTTACATTGAACTTACTCTGACATTCTTTACCAGTTTCACTCTAACTTTTTGCTCTTAGTTATTAGTTACCATGGATGATTGCCCCTCATAGTCACATCCTTCAATATTCAGGAATGTTAGCATAAGTTCAGTTTCCTCACAGCAGACTACTTCTCTCAACTCACTAGAATATCATAATTTTGTTGTTGTTGTGTTTTGAAAATACTGAGATTGCATACAAGTATGTATCTTTAAAAAATGCCTTGTATAAAGAATAAATGTATATTATAGGAGTACCTATTAAAATAACATTTTATTAAAAGTATAATAAAGCAAACATAGTAAACACCTCCTAAACGTTTACTGTTTGTTATTGAAGTATATTTGAGTTACAACATTGTGTTACTCAAATGTACAGCAAAATGATTCATATATATATGTATATATATGTATATATATGTATATATACGTATATACATATATATACATATATATATACATATATATACATATATATATATATACGTATATATATATATATTCTTTTTCAGATTATTTTCCACTATAGGTTATTAAAAAATATTGAACATAGTTCTCTGTGCTACACAGTGAGTCCTTGTCAGTTATCTATTTTATATATAGCAGTGTGTATCTGTTCATACAAAACTCCTGATTTATCCCTCGTCCACTTTCTCTTTGGTAACCATAAATTGTCTTCTATGTCTGTGAGTCTGTTTTTGTTTTGGAGATAAGTTCATTTATATAATGTTTTAACATTCCACATGTAAGTGTTATCATATGATATTTGTCTTTGTCTGACTCACTTAGTATTATAATCTCTGGGTCCACCCATTTTGCTGCAAATGGCATTATTGAATTCCTTTTTATGTCTGAGTAATATTCTGTTGTATATGCACCACAATTCTTAATCCAGTCTTTTGTTGATGGACATTTATGTTGCATCCATGCCTTGACTATTGTAAATAGTGCTGCTATGAATATTATGGTACATATATGAATTAGCGTTTTCATCTTTTCCAGATATATGCACAGGAGTGGGATTGCTTGACCATGTTAACTTTACTTTTAGCTTTTTAAGGAACCTCCATACTGTTCCCCATAGTAGCTGCACCAATTTACATCCCCACCAACAGTGTAGGAGTGTTCACTTTTCTCCACACCCTCTCCAGTATTATTTTGTAGGGTTTTTGATGATGGTCGTTCTGACCAGTGTAAGATGATACCTCATTTTTGTTTTGATTTTCATTTCTCTAATAATTAGTGAGGCTGAGCATCTTTTCATGTGCCTTTGGCCATCTGTATGTCTTCTTTAGAGAAATGTCTATTTAGGTGTTCTGCTCATTTTTTGATTGGGTTGTTTTTTTTTTTTGATATTGAGTTGTATAAGCTGTTTGTATATTTTGGAAATTAAGCCATTGTTGGTCGCATTGTGTGTGAATATTTTCTCCCACTCTGTGGGTTGTTTTTTCATTTTGTTTATGGCTTCCTTTGCTGTGCAAAATCATATAAGTTTGATTAGCTCCCATTTGTTTACTTTTGTTTTTATTTCTTTTGCCTTGGGAGACTGACTTAAGAAAACATTTCTATGATTTATATCAGAGAATGTTTTGCCTATGTTCTCTTCTAGGAGTTTCATGGTGTTCTGTCTTATATATAAGTTCTTAAGCCATTACGAGTTTATTTTTGTGTAGAATGTAAGTGTTCTAACTTCATTCATTTACATGTGGCTGTCCAGCTTTCCCAACACCACTTGCTGTAGAGACTCTCTTTTCTCCATTGTATATTCTCACCTCCTTTGTTGAAGATTAATTGACTGTAGGTGTGTGGCTTTATTTCTGGGTTCTCTATTTTGTTCCATTGATCTGTATGTCTGTTTTTTGCCAATACTACACTGTTTTGATTACTGTAGCTTTGTAGTAATTGTCTGAATTCTGGGAGGGTTATGTATACAGGTTTGCTCTTTTTCCTCAGGATTGTTTTGGCAGTTCTGGGTCTTTTGTGATCCCAATTAAATTTTAGGATTATTTGTTCTAGTTCTGTGAAAAGTATCATGGTTAATTTGATAGGGATCACATTGAATTTGTAGATTGCTTTGGGTAGTATGGCTCTTTTAGCAATATTAATTCTTCCAATCCAAGAGCATGGCATATCTTTCCATTTCTTTTAATTATTTTAATTTTCTATAGTTCTCATCATATAATTCTTTCACCTCTTTAGCCTAGTTTATTCCTAGGTTGTTTTTGTTTGTTTGTTTGTTTTGCAATTTTAAAAGGGATTTTCTTTTTATACTTTCTCTTTCTGATGTTTCATTGTTACTGTGAAGAAGTGCAACAGATTTCTGTATGTTAATCTTGTATCTTGCTAGCTTGCTGGATTTGTTTATCAGTTCTAATAGTTTTGTGTGGAGTCTCTAAGGTTTTCTATATAGAATATCATGTCATCTGCATATAATGACAACTTAGAAGGGAAGATCAGAACTTTTACTATTTTATTTTTGTTAAAGTATTCAACAAGGACTCTGGCCAAAACATCATAAAAGTTATGAACACTGACAAACATTTTTTGCACTAAGATGTGTTTTTTGATTTCTTTTTTAAAATCCTCTATTTGTACATCAAATTAAACAAAAAACAACAGTAAGAAAAAAAATCCACTCAGATTTCCTGCACTGAATTAATTATTTAGCCATCATCATCCATTGCTCTGAATTCACTGAACACAGCAGGGAGGCACTAAAGCAGGAGAGATGATTACCTTCAGAAATCACAGATATCCACTAAGCTCCGCAGTTATTTCTATACAAAGTCTCCTCCAAATGAAGTCTAGAGAAATTTGAGCTTGATAAATATAGGTTGAAGAAATTCATAACCCTTCATTTGAAGTTTTCACAGTAAAATGTAGCCCCAGGTTGAAAATCTAATTTAATGATCTCAGTCAATTATTTTAAGATTGTTTTCTTAGGAAAACAAAGCTAAGGAAAATTATTCTTCTAGCTAGTATATCTAGGTTGACTAAAATAATATAAGGATTTTCTAGCAATTATGTTTAGTTAAAATTTTGTTTAACATCCTATTCTTGCTTTATTGTTTATTTAATACCATTTAAACATTTAATAATTTATTGATAAGAGGAAAGATTCATATTTTGGTCATAATTTTGTATCTCTAACTTCTTAGAAATCAGTACTTGAGATACTATTATATAACAATCAGCTGGAAATATTAAATTATGTAGATAGTATCTTGGATAAAGTCCCATTTGCTAAACCAGGGACAAATTGAGCTTTAAAACAAATAATTACAGTAATGGATTTGAACCATTTAATCAATCCATGGGTCTATACTCATATAATCATATAAATAAACAAGGACATAGAAGAGAAAGAAAATTATTCATTATAATGAAATGCAAAATACTGAAGGAATTAGAAAATCACCTTTTGATAATCAACATAGTAACTAAATTTTCAGGCACATAAATCATTAATGAAGCTAAAACTAGTAAATGAGAATTTAGTTACAAATAACATACTTACATAGTCTTCAATTATCTCCCTACATGGCATTTTTTAACTACAAGGAGAAAAATAATAAATTTGCTGTTGAGAAATGTAACAGAAAAATAATTAAAATTAATATCACCATAAAGAAACAAACAAAAAAAAATCAGGTAGCTCTGGGCATAATGTATCACTTCTGTGCTATTCTTGCCAAAATTGTTAACCATAATTTTATCATGAGAAAATGAGAGAGTGAGAGAGAGAGAGAGAGAGTGAGAGAGAGAGAGAGAGAGAGATCCTTTGTATGTTCTGGACATCCTTCCATGCCAAAGAAGCTGAAAAAGTCTATGAACACATTCCCTCCAAAAAATAATAACTATTTCCCTAAATTTGATGTTAGTATTACAATAAACAGTAATTTCAATAAAAAGTAAAATAACTCTATGAAGCTTCTCTTTGTTATTTTTTAACATCATGTGTTTGTTGTGTTACAAATTACCAGTACTTAGTAGCTTAAAACAATGACCAGTTATTATGTCACAGTTCTATCATCAGAAATGTAGATAAGGCTTAGCTTGGTTTTTTGCTTAGTGTCTCAGAAGGCTGAAATTAATGTGTCTGCTGGGAATGCGTTCTCATTTGAGACTCAGGTCTCTCTCCCAAGCTCACATGTTTGTTAGAAGAATGTTATCTTGCAGCTGTGGAACTCATGGAGACTACATCTTCAAAGACAGAAGTAAATCATGTCTCTTTCTAAAATCACCTGATTAGGTCAGACACACATAGGATAATATCTCTTTTTTATTAACTCCAAGTCAACTGTTTAGTAACCTAATCTCAAGGGCAATATTTCAACATATTCATAGGCTTGCCCACAGTCAAGGGGAAGTAAATATACACAACATATAAATAGGAATCTTTGGGGCCACCTTAGAATTCTACCTACCACACATTATGTGATGTGTTAATTTTACTCACAAGTAAGGATAAAAATATTACTTGCTTTCAGTATTTGAGAAGGTGCTAAAATAATCCAAAGTGTTAGCATTTATTTATAAAATTGATGATTGTAAATAAGAATACTGCTGGTGTTATTAGTAAACTTTTATATAAGTGGATTCTTGTAGAATAGCAGATAAGACACTAGAATTTGAATCCTAATATTATATGAGAGGAGGAGTCATGCAAATGAGTATAAAATCTCCTTTCATCTTCTCAGTTCCTTTGAATGACATGGTTGACTAAGTCCTGTCATTATTCTACAGCAAAACTTCAGTTTTCTTTCCCAAACTGAAGTTTGCAGCCACAATGTATTTGCAGGAAATGTTAAAAGAAAAGGTTATGATCTTTACTATACCTCTCAGTTCATTAGAGAAGATCACAAGTTTGACAGGCGTCTTCTACACGTAATAATCATTTTAATACTGAGCTGAATTCAGAAAAAACTATTATTCTTCCAATGTCAACAAAATTGGTCAATAGCAAATTAACTAGTTGCTAATTTTTTGTTAGAATGAGTTTACGTATGTGTGAGTCTATTTTAAATGTACATATTAGTCTCAATTTTTTATTTTACCTCCAATCTCTTGCTTAATTTTAAGTTCTTTGGCTGCCTTTCACATTTCTAACATTTTCACTCAGCTTCACAATGCCTTTGCAATTATCATTTTATTATGCCTGTTGTAAAAATCCATTTGGAGAGTAGGTCAAATCTAAGTAGTGAAACCTGCAATGCTAATTTTTGTGGATACTGTGAGTGTAATTTTAAAAAAATAAGTGGAGTCTAGATTTTAAATTTAGCATCACTCTGCTTGAATGATATTTGCTCCTAGAGGTCTAGACCAATTTTTCCTTTTTTTTTTTTCAAATTTTCATTACACAGATATTGGTAAAGAGTAGAACTTTGTGAAAGAAAGCTGGTGAAGAGGAGATGAGCAAAAGAAAAATGAACAAACTCTTGTCACTTCATCTCTCATATTAATGGTGTTTATGCAACAAACTCCACCTCTACTTAACAGTTAATTTTATATTCAAATTAATTTAAATAACCATATTAAGTTTGAAAATTAATACTTGAAAATATGACCTATAAAGGAAAATGTAGTACTTATAAGACCAAATATAAATACAAAAAAAACACATAATAACTTAAATAATCAAAATAGGCAAGGAAAAAATCTTTAGGTAAAAGAGACCAAAGAAGGATTTGATGATTCAAGGACAGAGAAATGTTAGTGAAAATGCTGATAGTGAAAACTGTACTGATACTGACATCAGGTCACTTTAATCAGCATGGTTTCTAGCCAATATCAGGAAATGTAAAATCCCCAGAAGTTATTGATGAAAATTATCCCTGGTGTAATATAGACTTGAGTTAATTTTAATAGGCTATATAAATATCTAAAATCCCATAAGTATTTTCTTAAGTTTCGTGTTTAGAGAAATAGGGGTAAAATATATAATGTAGTGTTTTCAACATTTTTGGAGAGTATCATGATGTGCTAAAGCACATATTCCTAACTTAGAAGAAAATTACACAATTACATCTGCCATCTCATAATAATCATGGGATAACTGGTCCATCAGCTGAGTCCTTTACATAGGGAAGGCAGAAATTCATTACTTTTAAAAATTAGTTGCAATGAATAAGCCAGCAAGGTACAATACCTTGACTGAATAGATTTTAACAAGATTTTTGAAACTGCAAAATGAAGATGTGATAATCTAATGTGCTTCGGGAAATGTTATTAAATACAATTTAGGGTTTCAGATGTCCTAAATTACAGACCAATTACTTTTCACATTGATTTTTATCTTTTAATTTCTTGCTCTTCTCTGTGAATGTTCTTTAACATCTCATAAATGAAAAAAAAATAAAAACTCTTATTCTAGCAAACACTGTGGTCTCTATTGTAATCAAAGAAAGAAATTCCATTGCACATTATAAATATAAACAAATATAGTCCCTTTCTTTCTAAAATAGAATTCACTTAACAAAATAAAGACCAGATGACTCAAAGAAAAAATAATATCCCACCTAATAGTTGTGATTTTCATTCTGACATAGCTTGTCATTTTGAGTATCACTAGAATGAGAGGAAATTATATTTTAAGGTCACTCTTTGAAAAATGCTAACCATAATTATTTAATTTCAGGGCATCTTCTCTTTTTTGGAAAGTGCATAGCACATTTAATTAGATTAAACCATCTTTTTTTTTTCTTAACTATAACTACTGGAATGCAACAGAAATTATAGCAATTTAGATATCACTTTCAACCTCTTAAAAGATTTAATGCATTTCTCTGCATTTCATTTAGCCAATATGGTAAACTACATTTGCATTTTTCTTTAGGCTTCATTTCAGATGTTTTATGTTTTTAATATTTCTGACAAAATAATAAAATAATATCATACACATTTATAAACATATAAAATGGAAGTCACTTTGAATGGTTCTTAACATCTGGTAAAACCTCGCTGGTTGAATCTCCTTGACTTGAATTACATTAAAGATTTTCTCTAAATTAGCATACAAGATTGTATTTTCTCATTCATATAAATACTCCCACCCTAACTAAAATAATAATCAGACTGGAGAAGATTTTCCTATGTTTAATTTTCCAATCTAGAACAGAAAGCTAAATGACAATAAAAAGCAAAACATAGCAAGAAAGCACACATACAATTTCCTGTCACTTCATATACTATATAGCTAAATGACAAAGATGCTGCTTGCAGACCCAAATGTAAAATTGTTTTCAGGAATTTCTCTAGTCTTGCCATTTGCCACTAACTTTTTTTTTAACATCTTTACTGGAGTATAATTGCTTTACAATGGTGTGTTAGTTTCTGCTTTATAACAAAGTGAATCAGCTATACATATACATATATCCCCATATCTCCTCCCGCTTGTGTCTCCCTCCCTCCCTCCATATATCACCCAAATAGATCATCAAAACACACTGAGCTGATCTCCCTGTGTTATATACCTGCTTCCCACTGGCTATTTTACATTTGGTAGTATATTTAAGTACATGCCACTCTCTCATTTCTTCCCATCTTACCATTCCCCCTACCCGTGTCCTCAAGTCCATTCTCTACACATGCATCTTTATTCTTGTCCTGCTCCTAGGTTCTTCAGAACATTTTTTTTTTTTAGATTCCATATGTATGTGTTGGCATATGGTATTTGTTTTTCTCTTTCTGACTTAGTTCTCTCTGTATGACAGTCTCTATGTCCATCCACATCACTACAAATAACTCAATTTCATTTCTTTTTATGGCTGAGTAATATTACAGTGTATGTATGTGCCACACCTTGTTTGTCCATTCTTCTGTCGATGGAAACTTAGCTTGCTTCTAAGTCCTGGCTGTTGTAAATAGAGCTGCAATGAACATTGTGGTTTGAGCATTCTTTCATGTGTTTGTTGGATATCTGTATGTCTTCTTGGAGAAATGTCTATTTAGGTCTTCTGCCCATTTCTTAATTGGGTTGTTTGTTTTTTTGATATTGAGCTGCATGTGCTGTTTGTAAATTTTAAAGATTAATCCATTTTCACTTGCTTCATTTACAAATATTTTCTACCATTCTGAGGGTTGTCTTTTTGTCTTGTTTATGTTTGCCTTTGTTGTGCAAAAGCTTTTAAGTTTCATTAGGCCCCATTTGTTTATTTTTGTTTTTATTTCCATTCCTCTAGGAAGCGGGTCAAAAAGGATCTTGCTGTGATTTATGTTATAGAGTGTTCCGCATATATTTTCCTCTAAGAGATTAATAGTGTCTGGCCTTGTATTTAGGTCTTCAATCCATTTTGAGTTTATTTTTGTGTATTGTGTTAGGGAGTGTTCTAATTTCATTCTTTAACATGTAGCTGTCCAGTTTTCCCAGCACCATTTACTGAACAGGCTGTCTTTTCTCCATTGTATACTCTTGCCTCCTTTATCAAAAATAAGGTGGCCATATGTGCATGGGTTTATCTCTGGGCTTTCTATCCTGTTCCATTGAACTATATTTCTCTTTTTGTGTGAGTACCATACTGTCTTGATTACTGTAGCTTTGTAGTATAGTCCGAAGTCAGGGAGCCTGATTCCTCCAGCTCTGTTTTTCTTTCACAAAATTGCTTTGGCTATTTGGGGTCTTTTGTGTTTCCATACAAATTGTGAAACTTTTTCTTCTTGTTCTATGAAAATTTCCATTGGTAGTTAGCTAAGGATTGCATTGAATCTGTAGATTGCTTTGGGTAGTAGAGTCATTTTCACAATGTTGATTATTCCAATCCAAGAACATGGTATATCTCTCCATCTGTTTATATCATCTTTAATTTCTTTCATCAGTGTATTATAGTGTTCTGCATACAAGTCTTTTGTCTCCTTAGGTAGGTTTATTCCTAAATATTTTATTATTTTTGTTGCAGTGGTAACTGGGAGTGTTACCTTAATTACACTTTCAGATTTTTCATCATTAGTGTATAGGAAGGCAAGAGATTTCTGTGAATTAATTTTGTATCCTGCTACTTTACCAAACTCATTGTTTACCTCTTGTAGTTTTCTGGTGGTGTCTCTAGGATTCTCTATGTATAATATCTCATCTGAAAACAGTGACAACTTTACTTCTTCTTTTCCAATTTAGATTCCTTTTATTTCTTTTCTTGTTTGATTGCTGTGGTTAAAACTTCCAAAATTATGTTGAATAATAGGGGTGAGAGTGGGCAATATTGTCATATTCCTGATCTTAGTGGAAATGGTTTCTGTTTTTCACCATTGAGAACAATGTTGGCTGTGGTTTTGTCACATATGGCCTTTATCATGTTAAGGTAAGTTCCCTCTATGCCTACTTTCTGGAGGATTTGTATCACAAATGACGATTGGATTTTGTCAAAAGCTTTTTCTGCATCTATTGAGGTGATCATATGGATTTTATCCTTCAGTTTTGTAATATGGTGTATCACATTGTTTGATTTGCATATATTACAGAATCCTTTCATTCTTGGGATAAACCCCACTTGATCATGGTGTATGATCCTTTTAATGTGCTGTTAGATTCTGTTTTCTAGTATTTTGTTAAGGATTTTTTCACCTATATTCATCAGTGATATTGGCCTGTAGTTTTCTTTCTTTATGTCATCTTTGTCTGGTTTTGGTGTTAGAGTGATGGTGGCTTCATAGAATGAGTTTGGGAGTGTTCCTGCCTCTGCTATATTTTGGAGGAGTTTGAGAAGGATAGGTGTTAGCTCTTCTCTAAATGTTAGATAGAATTCTCCTGTGAAGCCATCTGGTCCTGGGCTTTTGTTTGTTGGAAGAATTTTAATCACAGTCTCAATTTCAGTGCTTGTGATTGGTCTTTTTATATTTTCTAGTTCTTCCTGGTTCAGTCTTGGAAAGTTGTACTTTTCTAAGAATGTGTCCATTTCTAACATGTTGTCCATTTTATTGGCATATAGTTGCTTTTAGCAATCTCTCATGACCCTTTGTATTTCTGCAGTGTTAGTTGTTACTTCTCCTTTTTCATTTCTAATTCTATTGATTTGAGTCTTCTCCCTTGTTTTTTTGATGAGTCTGGCTAATGGTTTACCAATTGTGTTTATCTCCTCAAAGACCAACTTTTAGTTTTATTGATCTTTGCTATCATTTCCTTCATTTATTTTTCATTTATTTTTGATCTGATCTTTAGGATTTCTTTCCTTCTGCTAACATTGGGCTTTTTTTTTTGTTGTTCTTCTTTCTCTAATTGTTTTATGTATAAGGTTAGGTTGTTTATTTGAGATGTTTCTTGTTCCTTAAAGTAGGGTTGTATTGGTCTAAACTTCCCTCTTAGAACTGCTTTTGCTGTATCTCATAGGTTTTTGGTCATCATGTTTTCACTGTTATTTTTTTCTAGGTATTTTTTGATTTCCTCTTTGATATCTTCAGTGATCTCTTGGTTATTAAGCAGTGTATTATTTAGCTTTCATTTTATTTACAGATTTTTTCCTGTATTTGATATCTAGTCTCATAGTGTTTTGGTCAGAAAAGTTACTTGATACAATTGCTATTTTCTTAAATTCACCTAAGCTAGATTAGTGACCCAAGATATGATCTATCCTAGAGAATGTGCCCTGAGCACTTGAGAAGAATGTGTATTCTGTTATTTTTGGATGGAACATCCTATAAATATTAATTAAGTCCATCTTTTTTAATGTGTCATTTAAAGCTTGTGCTTCCTTATTTATTTTCCTTTTGGATGATCTGTCCATTGGTGAAAGTGGGGTGTTAAAATCCACTACTATTCTTGTGTTACTCTCAATTTCCCCTATTATGGCTGTTAGCATTTGCCTTATGTAAGGTGCTCCTATGTTAGGTGCATAAATATTTACAATTTTTATATATTCTTCTTGGATTTATCCCTTGATCATGCTATAGTGTCCTTCTTTGTCCCTGGTGATAGTCTTTATTTTAAAGTCTATTTTGACTAATATGAGAGTTGCTACTCCAGCTTTCTTTTGATTTCCTTTTTCATGGAATATCTTCTTCCATCCCCTCTTTCAGTGTGTATGTGTCCCTAGGTCTGAAGTGGGTCTGTTGTAGACAGTATAAGTGTGGCTCTTATATGTGTGTGCATTCAGCCAGTCTATGTCTTTTGTTTGGAACACTGAAACCATTTACATTTAAAGTAGTAATTGAGATGTATGTTCCTATTACCAGTTTCTTAACTGTTTGGGGTTTGTTATTGCAGGTCTTTTCTTTCTCTTGTGTTTACTGCATAGAGAAGTTCCTTTAGCATTTGTTGTAAATCTGGTTGGTGGTGATGAATTCTCTTAGCTTTTGCTTGTCTGTAAAGTTTTAACTTCTCCATCAAATCTGAATGAGATCCTTGCTGGGTAGAGTAATCATGGTTGTAGGTTTTCACCTTTCCTCACTTTAAAAATGCCCTGCCACTCCCTTCTGGCTTGCAGAGTTTCTGCTGAAAGATCAGCTGTTAACCTTATGGAGAGTTCCTTAAATGTTATTTGCTGATTTTCCCTCGATGGTTTTATTTTTTTTTTCTTTGTATTTAATTATTGGTAGTTTGATTAATATGTGGCTTGGTGTGTTTCTCCTTGGATTTGTCCTGTATGGGACTCTCTACACGTCCTGGACTTGACTAACACTTTCTTTTCCCATGGTAAGGAAGTTTTCAACTATAATCTCTTCAAATATTTTCTCAGTACATTTATTTTTCTCTTCCTCTGGGACTGCTAAAATTCGAATGTGGGTGCATTTAATGTTGTCCCATAGGTCTCTGATACTGTCCTCAATTATTTTCATTCTTTTTTCTTTATTCTGCCCTGATATAGTTTTTTCCCTATTTCATCATCTAGGTCACTTATCTGTTCTTCTGCCTCAGTTATTCTGCTATTGATTCCTTCCTGAGAATTTTTAATTTCATTTATTGTTTTGTTAATCTTTGTTTATTTGATCTTTAGTTCTTGTAGGTCCTTGTTAAACATTTCTTGTATTTTCTCCTTTCTATTTCAAGATTTCAGATCATCTTAACTATCATTATTCTGAATTATTTTTCAGGTAAACTTCCTATTTCTTCTTCATTTGTTTGGTCTGTTGGGGTTTTACCTTGCTCCTTCATCTGCAGTGTGTTTTTCTATCTTCTCATTTTGCTTAACTTACTGTGTTTGGGGTCTCCTTTTCACAGGCTGAAAGTTCATAGTTTCCATTGTTTTAGGAGTCTGCCCCCAGTGTCTACAGTTGGTTCAGTGGGCTGTGTAGGCTTCCTGGTGGAGGGGACTGGTGCCTGTGTTCTGGAGGATGAGGCTGGATCTTGTCTTTCTGGTGGGCCAGAGCATGTCTGGTTGTGTGTTTTGGGGTGTCTGTTACCTTATTATGATATTAGACAGCCTCTCTACTAATAAGTGGGCTTGTGTTTCTGTCTTGCTAGTTGTTTGTCATATGGTGTCCACCAGTGTAACTTGCTGGTCGTTGAGTGGAGATGGTTCTTACCACTGAGATGGAGATCTCTGGGAGAGTATTCACTCTTTAATATTACGTGGAGCCAGGAGGTCTCTGGTGGACCAATGTCCTGAACTGTGCTCTCCAACCTCAGAGGCACAGGCCTGACACCCAGCCAGAGCACTGAGACCCTGTTAGCCACATGGCTCAGAAGAAAAGGGAGAAAAAAAGAAAGAAAGAAAAAAAATAAATTAAATTAAGTCTTTTAAATAAAATTAATTATTAAAAATAAGAAAGTAAAAAGTAAAAAAAAAAAGAATAGAGCAACCAAACCAAAAAAGAAATCCACCATTGATAACAAGTGCTAAATCAATACCAAAAAAAAGAAAAAGAAAAAAAGAAAAAGAAAAGAGGATAGACAGAACCCTAGGATGGGTTTTGGTAAAATAAAGCTTTTCAGACAAAATCACACAAAGAAGCATACACATACACACTCACAAAATGAGAAAGAGGAAATAAATATATTTATCGTCGCTTCCAAAATCCACAGCCTCAATTTTGGTATGATTCGTTGTCTGTCAGGTTTTCCACAGTTGCAGGGGACATCAAGTTGATTGTGGAGGTTTAATCCACTACTACTGAGGCTGCTGGGAGTGATTTCCCTTTCTCTTTGTTGTTCGCACAACTGCTGGGTTTCAGCTTTGGATGTGACCCTGCCTCTGCGTGTAGGTCACCTGAGGGCATCTGCTCTTCGCTCAGACAGGATGGGGTTAAAGTATCAGCTAATTAGGAGTTTCTGGTTCATTCAGGCCATAAGGGAAGGAGGGGTACGGAATGTGGTGTGAGCTTGCGATGGCAGAGGCCAGTTTGACTTTGCAACAGCTTGAGGTGCGCCATGTGTTCCCCCCGGGGAAGTTGTCCCTGGATCATGGGACCCTGGCAGTAGGAGGTTGCACAGGCTCCCAGGAGGGGAGGTGTGGATAATGACCTGTGCTTGCACGCAGGTTTCATGGTGACTGCAGGAGCAGCCTTAGCATTTCATGCCTGTCTCTGATGTCTGTGCTGATAGCCATAGCTCATGCCCATCTCTGGAGCTTGTTTAGGCAGTGCTCTGAATCCCCTCTCCTTGGCACCCTAAAAAAATGCTCTCTTGCCTCTTAGGCAGGTCCAGACATTTTCCTGGACTCCATCCCAGCTAGCTGGTGCACTAGCCCCCTTCAGGCTGTGTTCACACAGCCAACCTGAGTCCTTTCCCTGGGATCTGACCTCTGAAGACAGAGCATCAGCTCCCAGCCCCCACCCTTCCCATCTGGCAGGGGAGCAGACAAGCCTGTCAGGCTGCTGAGTGCTGGTCAGCACTGATTCTCTGTGCGGGAATCTCTGAACTTTGCCCTCTGCACCCCTGTTGCCTCACTCTCCTCTGTGGCTCCGAAGCTTCCACCCTGCCACCCTCCATCGTCTCCACCAGTGAAGTGGCTTCCTAGTGTGTGGAAACATTTCCTCCTTCACAGCTCCCTCCCAGTGGTGCAGGTCCCATCCCTATTCTTTTGTCTCTGTTTTATCTTTTTTCTTTCGCCCTACCCAGGTACGTGGGGAGTTTCTTGCCTTTTGGGAAGTCTGAGGTCTTCTTCCAGTGTTCAATAGGTGTTCTGTAGAAATTATTCCACATATAGATGTATTTCTGATATATTTGTGGAGTAGAAGACAATCTCCAGGTCTCACTCATCTGCCATCTGGAAGGTTTCCCTTGCTACTAATTTTTAAAATTAATTAATTAAATTAAAAGAGTACTACATAGTCTTTTGACTAGAGTACTTTTATCCTAGAGGTTACCTGAAGAATCTCCAATGGATGTGGGGGTGCTAATAATTTTAAAGTAATCAGTGCCCAAATAATTAACTTTTGTGTAAACTCTTCCTATAATTGATCTGTCTGGATGTGTGTCTTTTAGGCATTCTTCAAATTCCTCTTTTCCATCTCTCGTTTCCTTCCTCTTACTTTACCTTAAAAAGGAAAGTTATGACCCTCACCATACCTGAACCTTGGTACCATGCATTGCCTCAAAGTGTAAAACCTCTTTGGGCACCAAAGAGACAATTTTAATTGATTGTTCTGGGGAACACCCTTTAAGGGTAAAGGCCCCAGAATACACTACAATTAACACTGCATATTGGAAAGTGACAGCCTGGCTGCAAATTCCTTCCCAGTCACTTTGTCATGCCTTAATGTGAATATCTTTAAAATGGAGATATTAACAGTACTTATTTCAGAAGGCTGATATAAGAATTAAGAATATGAATAAAGTTAAAAGTGCTTAAAACAATGCCCAGGCTATAATAAATTCTATATAAGTATTTACTAAAATCATAAATGCACCATAAGAACTCCAAAAGTCTTTGACTTCCTCTATCTTGCTTACATTTCTGAGTCTACGTTTCTGAGCAGAAGGAAGCACGAGCACTAGAAATAAGAGGTTAGAGGAACCATTTAACCATCTCAGCTCTTCCTTCTTCTATTTACAAGGAATATAGGTTCTTGAGGGAAAGTCCCAGGGAAACAAAGATAACATCAAATGCTTTATTAAAATACTTTGGATATTAAAGATGCTCCCCCCACCCACACCCACCCATTTAGCTCTAAATATTATTTTGTGAATTCTCAGAACACATCTGTAGGATATAGCATTTTATGGAAAGGAAATCCTTCTTTAACATCCAAACAGTACAGGTGAAAGAAGCCAATGCTTTAAATTAAGACTTGAATATTTTCTAGGACTCTCAGATATCTAAAAGTTCACTAGATGCAAAAATGAATAAATGTCCCATTATTTCTTTCAGACTCAGTTTGAAGATAAAATATAGATAGATACAGACATAGAGTTAGATCTAGACGAGTTTAGAACCGATTTTGCCACAACCTCTCAAGAAATATTTATTCAAATATATATCAATCCACATCAAATTTCATCCTTTAAAATCTTTTGATGTTTTACCACCTATTGACAAACAAATGACATTATATATTTTAATATACTGATTTGTTTTACAGTACATAATTAATTAATTAATTTTTTAAAACATCTTTAATGCAATATAATTGCTTTACAATGGTGTACTAGTTTATGTTCTATAACAAAGTAAATCAGCTGTACATGTACATATATCCCCATATCTCCTCCCTCTTGCATCTCCTTCCCACACTCCCTATCCCAGTCCTCTAATTGTTCACAAAGCACTGAGCTGATCTCCCTGTGCTATGTGGCTGCTTCCCACTAGCTATCTATTTTATGTTTCATAGTATATATAAGTCCATGCCACTCTCTCACTTCGGCCCAGTTTACCCTTCCCCCTCCCCATGTTACCAAGTGCATTATTTATGTCTGCATCTTTATTCCTGTCCTGCCCCTGACTCTTCATAACTTTTTTTTTTGATTCCATATATGTGTTAGCATATGGTATGTGTCTTTCTCTTTCTGACTTACTTCACTCTGTATGACAGACTCTAGGTCCATCCACCTAACTACAAATAACTCAATTTCATTTCTTTTTATGGCTGAGTAATAATCCATTGTATATATGTGCCACATCTTGTTTATCCATTCACCTGTTGATGGACACTTAGGTCACTTCTATGTCCTGGCTATCATAAATAGAACTGCAAGGTACATTGTGGTACATGACTCTTTTTGAATTATGGTTTTCTCATGGTATGTGTCCAGTAGTGGGGTTGATAGGTCATATGGTAGTTCTATTTTTAGTTTTTTAAAGAACCTCCATACTGTTCTGCATAGTGGTTGTATCAATTTACATTCCCACCAACAGTGCAGGAAGGTTCCCTTTTCTCCACACCCTCTCCAGCATTTATTATTTGTATATTTTATGATGATGACTGTTCTGACTGGTGTGAGATGATACCTCATTGTAGTTTTTTTTTTTTTTTTTTTTTTTGCGGTATGCGGGCCTCTCACTGTTGTGGCCTCCCCCGCTGCGGAGCACAGGCTCCGGACGCACAGGCTCCGGACGCGCAGGCTCAGCGGCCATGGCTCACGGGCCCAGCCGCTCCGCGGCATATGGGATCCTCCCAGACCGGGGCACGAACCCGTATCCCCTGCATCGGCAGGCGGACTCTCAACCACTTGCGCCACCAGGGAGGCCCTACCTCATTGTAGTTTTGATTTGCATTTCTCTAATGATTCATGATGTTGAACATTCTTTCATGTGTTTGTTGGCAATCTGTATGTCTTCTTTGAAGAAATGTCTATTTAGGTCTTCTACCCATTTTTGGATGGGGTTGTTTGGTTTTTTTTTTTTTTTCATATTGAGCTGTGTGGGATCCTTGTATATTTTGGACATTAATCCTTTGTCGGTTGCTTTGTTTGCAATTATTTTCTCCCATTCTGAGGGTTGTTTTTTCCTCTTGTATATGGTTTCCTTTGCTGTGCAAAACTTTTAAGTTTCATTAGATCTCTTTTGTTTATTTTTTGTTTTTATTTCCATTTTTCTAGGAGGTGGATCAAAAAAGGATCTTGCTGTGATTTATGTCATAGAGTGTTCTGCCTATGTTTTCCTCTAAGAGCTTTATAGCATTTGGCATTACATTTAGGTCTTTATTCCACTTTGAGTTTATTTTTGTGTATGGTGTTAGGGAGTGTTCTAATTTCATTCTTTTACATGTAGCTGTCCAGTTTTCCCATATCACTTATTGCTGAGGTGGTCTATTCTCCATTGTACGTTTTTGCCTCCTTTATCAAAAATAAGGTGACCATAAGTGCGTAGGTTAATCTCTGGGCTGTCTATCCTGTTCCACTGATCTATATTTCTGTTTTTGTGTCAGTACTGTACTGTCTTGATTACTGTACCTTTTTAGTATAGTCTGAAGGCTGGGAGTCTGATTCCTCCAGCTCCGTTTTTCATGCTCAAGATTGCTTTGGCTATTCGGGGTCTTTTGTGTTTCCCTATCAAACTAACAATGTCATTTTTCACAGATGTAGAACAAAAATTTCACAATTTGTATGGAACCATAATTTATTTAATAACATGGAAAACATTGTCACAAAGCCTAACTAAATTTTTAGAATTATATCTAACTTTTATTATTAATTCTTATATAAAATTACCAAAATTTTATATGTTTAAAGCTTTCACTCAAACATGATTCATATGTGAAAATCCTCCCTTTTCCAAAATTCTTATCTGATATAAAACATATTTTTCCTATCTAATACATTGAATTATTTTATATTAAGCCATAATAATCAGCACATTGACTTTTTTCTTTTTTAATTTGTCATAGAAGTGAATAAATAATCATATGGCTTAGTTTAACAAAAACAGTTTCATATAAGTTTTTCATATGACTTTATATCATTGTTTCATATCATTTACTAAAAGTGTCTCCTTTACCTCTTAAAATTGGTCTGATTTGGATGATAAATTATATGGCCAATCTAATTTTTAATCATATTCATCTTGGCTTGAGTGATTTTAACAATATGTCACAAAAAACCTTCTTTAATTCATTTTCATTGTGCTTCATAAAATACCTAAAAATAAATATTAACATACCTAATTAAAATGAAAAAATGGTATTGGAATTTTCCTAACTGAATAATCCTGGCTTGGCATCAAAGATTGACTTTGCAAATTTATTTATATGATGGACATTTTTCATAAGTAAAATGGCCTAAGTATGCATTTCTACATATACAATTAAATATATTTAATAAAATGAACTTATGTAAAAATTTGTATTAACAAGTATGTGTTGAAATTAATAATATATCTATGTTGCTAACTTGTTTTGAATTTTGGGGTTAAAGAGGGAGATACTTCAGTGAAATAGTAACAGGTAGATAATTATAACCATTAGAAAAGGTGCAGTGGATTACGTGATATGCTTTCTAGGAAGTGAAACAGTAAATTACTCCATTAATAAATCCTTTGGTAGTTTTCCAGTCTTTAGTACTTGTGTAAAATTGACAAGTGAAGTTAGATATGAGTCCTATACAAAAGTCTTCTCTTCTTCTCAATATCTTTCCACATAGTCTATCTTTCTGTGACTCTTCTCACCATTAGAGTGGCGGCACTGATAGGACCAAAATTACTGTTATGGTAATAAAAGAAAAAAATGTCGTTTCATGTTTGATTTTAGTCCATACAGACAAAAAGAATACAAAGTTCCTATGCAGTGAATCCCAATTAACTAAGGTGAATTTAGAAATATATACAAGAATTCATTCTATCAATTTGAGTCATCCTATATAGTAGAAAGATTAGTCTCAGTGTGAGAAAACTAATGTGAAATCTTGTTAATCCAGAAGTTCTTCCTAAGGGCCAGGTCCAGATTTGGTTCATACTGATAAATGGAGATAAATGTCTTCTAAATTAAAGAGGTTGAAACTTTAAAGTCAACTACAAAGTGGCTGGAGTGGAATGGAGATAAATGTCTTCTATATTAAAGAGGTTGATAACTTTAAAGTCAACTTCCAAGTGGTCACTAGCATGAATATTGAAATTAGTGATGATAAAAGAATATGGGACATTGATAAAACTGCCCAATTACAAAAACACATGGGGGCTTCCCTGGTGGTTCAGTGATTGAGAGTCTGCCTGCCGATGCAGGGGACATGGGTTCATGCCCCGGTCTGGGAAGATCCTACATGCTGCGGAGCGGTTGGGCCTGTGAGCCATGGCCATTGAGCCTGCGCATCTGGAGCCTGTGCTCTGTAAGGGAGAGGCCACAACAGTGAGAGGCCCACGTACTGCAAAAAAACAAAACAAACAAAACAAAACAAAAAAACACATGAAATAAAATCCAATCATCTTTTGGGGACTAAATTATAAAACTGACTTAAATTTCAATTTTAAAAATGGAGAAAAAGTAATTTATAAATACCATTAACTATAAAATATTATTGTAGCACAACATTATAAAATATGTTTTCATATATAACAAATTTAAACTTAATAAAATATTCTGGCTTTGGTTTCATATCTGTCAAGTTTCCTCATTAATAAGAAGGTAATTAAAGTTTTACAGGAGGTCATTTGTTATATGTATGAGAATCATAATTTTACTTTTAAATGTCAGGTGATGGATGTAAACTAAACTTATTTTAGTAATCATTTAGTTATATATACATATATCAAATCATTATGTTGTGCACCTTAAACTTATACAATGCTATATATGTCAATTATATTTCAACAAAGCTGGAAAATTATATTTTTATTTACTTTACAAACCTTCTACCAAGATACTGAAAGCAGGGCTTCCCTGGTGGCGCAGTGTTTCAGAGTGCGCCTGTCAATGCAGGGGACACATGTTTGTGCCCCGGTACAGGAAGATCCCACATGCTGCAGAGTGGCTGGGCCCATGAGCCATGGCCACTGTGTCTGCACATCTGGAGCCTGTGCTCCACAATGGGAGAGGCCACAAAAGTGAGAGGCCTGCGTACCACAAAAAAAAAAAAAAAAAAAAAAAAAAAAAAAGATACTGAAAGCATTCACCTAAGAAAAATGGGTAAAATTAGTGCACTTCATTATGAATGGTTGAAGACTACGCATGCTGTTTCTTGACTTCAAGTGGTGAATCCAAGTGATAATAGAATATTTTTTTTTCTAATTTTAATTTTCCCTTTCTATCATATGTTTTGTTTTTGTTTTAGTGTTTGCTTTTTTGATTGTTGTTTCTTTACTTTGATTGATAAGTTACTCTCCATTTGTTGTAGCAATGATTAGAATCTGATTTTATGCTCTGAATATGTGTTAAATATATCAATGATTTATAAAGATCTGTTCTCTGTTGGATAAGAAGCAATGTGATATCTGCTTTTTTAGTCTTTTATGTTGACTTATGTATTTAAGCTTAAGTCAATTAAAAATTCTATGCCCACTGGAATGGAAACGTGCTCTTTAATATCTGGACCAATGACTTCTTTTGTGTTTCTGTATTTACATTTGACATGACAGAAATTATGGAATTGAAGCTCTAATAGCACTCTGTGTCTGTTTGTCTATGTGCCTATAATTCAGAAAGCCATTTAGTTTTCATTGTGTGACTGTGTAATGTCTTTGTTCCTCCAGAAGGTAATTAATACCTTAGATGACAAAGCCTCTTAAATTATAAACACTCTATTTAGATTGACTAAAGGAGTTAATAATTGCTTATGTAAATTAAATAATCTTAAAATTCTCAGAAACATAAGAAAATTTAATCTCTAAAACATATCTGTTTTAAATGTAAGTTAATTTTTATATGAAACTAAATTTAGAAATATAATATGAACTAGGTTTACATAAGTTAGTTTAAACTTTGTCAAACAAGGCTAATTTACTAATCATAGTTTAATAAAAAGTTATGCCTACACTGATTCATCAATGTTAGGTCTAACACAAATCCTCTTAAGAGATTTTTCTTAAACATATACAAGTTTAGTTGTCGAATAAATTAACATTCATACTCAACTTTTAAAATTATGTAAAAAAACAAACTTATTTTTAACTTAAACAAAACTCCGACTGATGTTTTAAAATTTCAACAATAATTATATTTTAGAGGATATCAGCTTGAAGACAATTTTCAAGATCTTTAGATAACTTAAAATCTTGTACTGATATTGAGTTAATTATTCTGTAATTGTTGGATAGATCACTTTTAAGTAAAATATACTATTGAAACATTGATTATCTAAGTTACATCATTTTGCTTCTTAATTTTGCATACTGAAAAGAAGTTATGATCACGGGCCATGTTAAGGAAGATGGTTATTTTGCCACTGAGGAAGTTTGAAGAGTAAAATGTTGTGTTATAAAGCTCTGCATGTCTGCTAACATGCTGGTGTGTGGCAAAGAGTTCTCAATTCCTCCTATCTCCCCCTGCAGTTTGCCTGAGTTTGGGAGGTTTCCTTGTGATGTGAGACTTTCAGTGGTAAAACCTGGACAAATCAGGAAGAGTTGGTCACGCCACAGTTACCAAATTACATTAGTTAAAAGGTATAATCAATGTACATTGTTGAGTCTATATTTAGTAGCAATAGTGATATATAAATAGAGCCGTGTATGTTTGCTTTCTGCTTTTAAAGGAAAATAGGAGTGCATGTATGTGTGTATGTTTGTGTGTGTGTGTATGTTTGTGTATGTGTGTGCGTATGTTTCTGTGTTTGCATTTTGTCCTCAGATCCCTGTACATTGTTAAAACTTTTTGACATCCCCAAATTTCTGTCTTTCTGGGAAAGAAAATCATTATTTACCATGTTGAAACAGAAACTGAAAATATAAAAAAATTGATTGATACATTTATTTGAATATACCAAAAATCAATATGCTATATATTAACAATCTTTGGTATTATGGAATTAGTCAACCTCACAGACATCTAGATGTATTTGAAAGTAAGTTATCAGAAGGAGGATACAAGATGGCAGATTAGAAGGACGTGCTCTCACTCCCTCTTGTGAGAACACCAGAATCACAACTAGCTGCTGGAAAATCATCAACAGGAAGACACTGGAACTCACGAAAAAAGATACCCCACATCCAAAGACAAAGGAGAAGCCAAAATGAGATGGTAGAGGGGCGCAATCACAGTAAAAGCAAATCCCATAACTGCTGGGTGGGTGACTCATACACTAGAGAACACTTATACTACAGAAGTCCACTCACTGGAGAGAAGGTTCTGAGCCCCACGTCAGTCTTCCCAACCTGGGGGTCTGGCAATGGGAGGAGGAATTCCTAGAGAATCAGACTTTGAAGAGAGTGGAATTTGATTGCAGGACTTTGACAGGACTGGTGGAAACAGAGACTCCACTCTGGAGGGCACACACAAAGTAGTGTGCACATCAGGACCAAGAGGAAGGAGCAGTGACCTTAGGGGATACTGAACCAAACCTACCTGCTAGTGTTGGAGGGTCTCCTGCAGAGGCCAGGGGTGGCTCTGGCTCACCATGGGGACAAAGACACTGGCAGCATAAGTTCTGGGAAGTACTACTTAGTGTGAGCCTTCAAAGAGTCTGTCATTAGCCCCATCAAAGAGCCCAGGTAGGCTCCAGTGTTGGGTTTCCTCAGGCCAAACAAACAACAGGAAGGGATGTCAGTCCCAACCATCAGCAGTCAAGTGGATTAAAGTTTTTCAGAGCTCTGCCCACCAGAGCAACAGTCAGCTCTACCCACCACCAGTCCCTCCCATCAAACTTCTTAGATAGCCTCATCCACCAGAGGGCAGACAGCAGAAGCAAGAGCTACAGTCCTTCAGCCTGTGGAACAAAAAACACATTCACAGAAAGATAAACAAGATGAAAAAGCAGAGGGGCATATGCCAGATGAAGGAACAAGATAAAACCCCAGAAAAACAACTAAAGGAAGTGGAGATAGGCAATCTTCCAGAAAAAGAATTCAGAATAATGATAGTGAAGATGATCCAGGACCTCAGAAAAACAATGGAGGCAAAGATTGAGAAGATGAAAGAAATGTTTAACAAAGACCTAGAAAAATTAAAGAACAAACAAACAGAGATGAACAATACAATAACTGAAACGAAAATTACACTAGAAGGAATCAATAGCAGAATAACTGGGACAGAAAAACTGATAAGTGACCTGGAAGATAGAATGGTGGAAATCAATGCTGTGGAACAGAATAAAGAAAAAAGAATGAAAAGAAATGAAGACAGCCTAAGAGACCTCTGAGACAACATTAAACACAGCAACATTTGCGTTATAGGGTTCCCAGAAGGAGAAGAGAGAGCGAAAGGACCAGAGAAAATATTTGAAGAGATTATAGTCGAAAAATTCCCTAACATGGGACAGGAAATAGCCACCCAAGTCCAGGAAGTGTGGAGAATCCCATACATGATGAACCCAAGGAGAAACACGCCAAGACACATAGTAAGCAAATTGGCAAAAATTAAAGACAAACAAAAATTATTGAAAGCAGCAAGAGAAAAATGACAAATAACATACAAGGGAACTCCCAAAAGTTTAACAGCTGACTTCTCAGCAGAAACTCTGCATGATAGAAGGGAGTGGCATGATACAGTTAAAGTGATGAAAGGAAAGAACCTACAAGCAAGATTACTCTACCCTGCAAGGATCTCATTCAGATTTGATGGAGAAATCAAAGCTTTGCAGACAAGCAAAAGCTAAGAGAATTCAGCACCACAAATCCAGCTCTACAACAAATGCTAAAGAAACTCACTAAGTGGGAAACACAAGAGAAGAAAAGGACCTACAAAACCAAACCCAAAACAATTTAAAAAATGGTCATAGGAACATACATATCGATAATTACCTTAAACATTAATGGATTAAATGCTCCTACCAAAGGACACAGGGTTGCTGAATAGATATAAAAACAAGACCCATATATATGCTGTCTACAAGAGACCCAATTCAGACCTAGGGACACATACAGATTGAAAGTGAGGGGATGGAAAAAGATATTCCATTCAAATGGAAATCAAAAGAAAGCTTGAGTATCAATACTCATATCAGATAAAATAGACTTTAAAATAAAGAAAGTTGGGCTTCCCTGGTGGTGCAGTGGTAGAGAGTCTGCCTGTCAATGCAAGCGACACAGGTTCATGTCCTGGTCCGGGAAAATCTCACATGTCGCGGAGCAGCTGGGCCTGTGAGCCATGGCCACTGAGCCTGCGCGTCCGGAGCCTGTGTTCCACAACAGGAGAGGCCACAAGAGTGAGAGGTCCGTGTATGGCAAAGAAAACAAAAAATAATAATAATGTTACAAGAGACAAGGAAGGACACTACTGAATGATCAAGGGATCAATCCAAGAGGAAGATATAACAATTGTAAATATTTATGCACCCAACATAGGAGCACCTCAATACATAAGGTAAATGCTAACAGCCATAAAAGGGGAAATTGACAGTAACACAATAAGAGTAGATAACTATAACACCCCACTTTCACCAATGGACAGATCACCCAAAATGAAAATAAATAAGGCAGCACAAGCTTTACATGACACATTAAACTAGATTGACTTAATTAAAATCTATAGGACTCTCCATCCAGAAACAACAGAATACATTTTCTTCTCAAGTGCTCATAGAACATTCTCCAGCATAGATCATATCTTGGGTCACAAATCAAGCCTTGCTAAATTTAAGAAAATTGAAATAGTATCAAGTATCTTTTCTGAGCACAATGTTATTAGACTTGTTATCAATTACAGGAAAAAAACTGTAAAAAATACAAACACATGGAGGCTAAACAACACACTACTACATAGCCAAGAGATTACTGAAGAAATCAAAGTGGAAATCAAAAAATACCTAGAAACAAATGACAATGAAAACATGACGACCCAAAACCCAGGGGATGCAGTAAAAGCAGTTCTAAGATGGAAGTTTAGAGCAATACAATCCTACCTCAAGAAACAAGAAACATCTCAAATAAACAACTGAACCTTAAACCTAAAGCAATTAGAGAAAGAAGAACAAAAAAATTCCAATGTTAGCAGAAGGAAAACAAATCATAAAGATCAGATCAGAAATAAATGAGAAAGAAATGAAGGAAATAATAGCAAAAATCAGTAAAACTAAAAGCTTGTTCTTTGAGAAGATAAACAAAATTGGTAAACCTTTATCCAGACTAATCAAGAAAACAAGGGAGAAGACTCAAATCAACAGAATTAGAAATGAAAAAGGAAAAGTAACAACTGGCTCTGGATACAAAGGATAATGAGAGAGTACTACAAGTAACTATATGCCAGTAAAATGGATCATGTGGAAGAAATGGACATATCTTAGAAAAGCACAACCTTCTGAGACTGAAACAGTAAGAAATAGAAAATATAAAGAGACCAATCACAAGCACTGAAACTGTGATTAAAAATCTTCTCACAAAAAAAGCCCTGGACCAGATGCCTTCACAGGCGAATTCTATCAAACATTTAGAGAGGAACTAACAACTATCCATCTCAAACTCTTCCAAAATATAGCCAAGGGAGGAATACTCCCAAAGTCATTCTACAAGGCTATCATCACACTGATACCAAAACTGGACAAAGATGTCACAAAAAAAGAAAAGTTATGACCAATATAACTGATGAACATAGATGCAAAAATCCTCAACAAAATACTAGCAAACAGAATCCAACAGCACATTAAAAGGCTCATACACCATGATGAAGTGGGATTTACCCCAGGAATACAAGGATACTTCAATATATGCAAATCAATCAATGTGATAAACCATATTAAAAATTGAAGGGGAAAAACCAAATGATCATCTCAAGAGATGCCGAAAAACTTTTGAAAAAATTCAACACCCATTTATGTTAAAAATCTTCCAGAAAGTAGGCATAGAGGGAACTTACCTCAACATAATAAAGGCCATATATGACAAACCCACAACCGACGTCATTCTCAATGGTAAAAAACTTAAACCATTTCCACTAAGGTCAGGAACAAGACAAGGTTCTGTGCTCCCACCACTATTATTTAACACAATTTTGGAAGTTTTAACCACAACAAACAGAGAAGCAAAAGAAATAAAAGGAATCCAAATTGAAAAAGAATAAAACGGTCACACTTTTCAGATGACAGGATATTCTACATAGAAAATCCTAAAGATGCTACTAGAAAACCAATAGAGCTAATCAATGAATTTAGTAACATAGTAGGATAAAAAATTAATACAGAGAAATCTCTTGCATGCCTATACACTAATGATGAAATATCTGAAAGAGAAATTGAGGAACAACTCCCATTTACCATTGCAACAAAAATACTAAAATACCTAGGAATAAACCTACCTAAGGAGACAAAAGACCTGCATACAGAAAAGTATAAGACACTGATGAAAGATATTAAAGATGATACGAACAGATGGAGAGATATACCATGTTCTTGTACTGGAAGAATCAATATTGTGAAAATGACTCTGCTACCCAAAGCAATCTACAGATTCAATGCAATCCCTATCAAACTAACAATGGCTTTTTTCAAAAAACTAGAACAAAAATTTCACAATTTGTATGGAAATACTAGCACAGAAACAGAAATATAGATCAATGGAACAGGATAGAAAGCCCTGAGATAAGCCCATGCACATATGGTCACCTTATCTTTGATAAAGGGGTCAAGAATGTACAATGGAGAAAAGACAGCCTCTTCAATAAGTGGTGCTGGGAAAACTGGACAGCTACATGTAAAAGAATGAATTTAGAACAGTCCTTAACACCATATACAAAATAAACTCAAAATGGATTAAAGACCTAAGTGTAAGGCCAGACACTACAAAACTCTTAGAGGAAAACACATGCAGAACACTCTATGCCATAATTCACAACAAGATTCTTTTTGGCCTGCCTCCTAGAGAAATGGAAATAAAAACAAAAATAAACAAATGGGACCTCATGAAACTTAAAAGCTTTTTCACAGTAATGGAAACCATAATCAAGATGAAAAGACAACCCTCAGAATGGGAGAAAATATTTACAAACAAAACAACCAACAAAGGATTAATCTCCAAAATATACAAGCAGCTCATGCAGCTCATTATCAAAAAAAAAAAAACAAAAAAACAAAAACAAAAAAAAACAACCAAACCCCCCAATACAAAAATGAGCAGAAGGAGTAAAAAGACATTTCTCAAAAGGAGATATACAGATTTCCAACAAACACATGAAAGAATTCTCAACATCACTAATCATTAGAGAAATGCAAATCAAAGCTCCAATGAAGTATCACCTCACAACAGTCACAATGGCCATCATAAAAAGTGTACAAACAATAAATGCTGGAGAGAGTGTGGAGAAAAGCAACCCTCTTGCATTGTTGGTGGGAATGTAAATTGATGCAGCCACTATGGAGAACAGTATGGAGGTTCCTTAAAAAAAACTAAAAATAGAACTACCATATGACACAACAATCCTACTATTGGGCATATACCCTGAGAAAATCATAATTCAAAAGAAGTCACATCCCACAATGTTCATTGCAGAACTATTTACAATCACCAGGACATGCAAACAACTTAATTGTCCATTGTCAGATGAATGGATAAAGAAGATGTGGCACATATATACAATAGAATATTACTTAGCCATGAAATGAAACAAAATTGAGTTATTTGTAGTGAGGTGGATGGACCTAGAGTCTTTCATACAGAGTGAGGTAAGTCAGAAAGAGAAAAACAAATACTCTGTGTTAACACAATATATGGAATCTAAAAAAAAAAAAATGTTTCTGAAGAACCTAGGGGAAGGACAGGAATAAATACACAGACATAGAGAATGTACTTCAGGACATGGGGAGGGGAAGGGTAAGCTGAGATGAAGTGAGACAGTGGCATGGACATACATACACTAACAAATGTAAAATAGCTAGTGAGAAGCAGGTGCATAGCACAGGGAGATCAGCTCGGTGCTTTTTGACCACCTAGATGGGTGGGATAGGGAGTGTGGGAGGGAGGCACAAGAGGGAGATGATATGTGGACATATGTATCCATATATCTGACTCACTTTGTTATACAGCAGAAACTAGCACACCATTGTAAAGCAGTTATACTCCAATAAAGATGTTAAAAAAAGAAAAATAAAAACAGAAAACATGTCTACCCAAACAACAACAAAAATTAGTAGACAAATTCATTAAATTATTAGTCCAAGATGCAACTGAACAACAGTTAATTCCCTAGGATTGCTTGAACTAGTAAGAGTTGATTATATTTATTCATTTGGAATATTGCTTATATTTCTTTAGTCTTGTATTTTCCAAAAATATATGGAATCACGTTGCTTCTCAAGCTTTTGGAAAGTCATAGCAAACCAGTAGTCTCAGTTTTAAATATTGAAAATAATATTTTTTTGAAATTTATTTTTCAATGAATGAAACATTTTAAAAATTTTACTGTGCTTTACAATTTTCAAAATTTAATGCACATGATTTTATATAATCCCATTGTTGACTGAAAAAATATGCACAATGTGAGAGTTGTGAGTTAAGTTTTATTTGGGTGAAAATGAGGACTATAGCCCAGGAGACAGCATTTCAGATAGCTCTGAGAAACTGTTCCAAAGAGGTGGTGGTTATCTCAATATTCTTCTTTATTTTAAAATTCCAGAAACCTCTAGCTAAATTAATATAGTATATTGACAATAGGTAGCTACTTCTCAAATCTCCGAATGGGCATATCAGTTCTGCAAGGATTTTCTTTTTTTTTTTTTTTATTTTACTGATTTAAAAGAAAAAAAAACAGTCTAGTTTTTTAAACCAGCAAACTTTCCTCTATTTGTAATAAAAATTCAATTTTACCTCCCACAAACATAAATGCTAAATAAGTAAATAAGCCTATTTACTTCCCAAGCCTTGTGAATATTACTATATCTCTGAATATAGCTTGTTAAATTGTTTTTCAAATCTAAATTTAATCTGAAAGTGATGAGTAAGATTTCACAGGATGTTCTGAATAATTCTATACCTCAGCTCGACCTAATGCCATTTTACTGTTTTGCATTGTTTACAATGCATATTTTAAATGACTCATTTCTTGAACTTTCACTCAATGATTTCTAAAAGAATTCAAATTATGCACAGTTTAAGTTCTTAATGTTCCAATTACTTTTCCTCAGCAGTTTTAAATTTCATAACATTTATAGAAAAAAGTTAGATTGAATCGATCTGCATTATTTTCCACGAAAGTTGAATTTTATGTCTTTATGTTGCTTTTGTAGTTTGTTTGATTCTATTTTTGACCAGGGAAACACTTTTTTGTCATCAGAAAATAACAACAGTCCAAGAAAGCATCTATCAGTTTGCACACTGTCAAGGCATTTTGATCACTGGAGTGGGAAGATTGATGGAAGGAGGAGGCATGATTCCTGGTTACATCAATATCAAATAGTGAGAACTATTTTAATATTGAGAATCACAGCTGAAATATAAGTCAGTTAACTTACTAATTTTAACTCTATCTTTTGCGTTCAGTAATGGAGAGAGAATTGTTAAATGCTTGCACTGATTCTATGCTTTTAATTAGACTTGGGACCACTTTTCTAGATTCCCTGGTTAAGAAGTGGTGGTCTGAGTCAAAGCTGATATTGTTGGTCTGCTTTCCTCAAAACTATCTGAGATGAGCTAATATTGGAGCTTCTCTTATTTTGTTTCTTTAGTTATTAAGCAGAGCTATGTAATAATGTTCCTTCTGTCTTAGAATACATGATGCTTGCCTTTCAGTTAAAACTAAATGTGTTTACTGTAATCTATTTGTCTGAGATACTTTGTATAATCTATAAGGAAGAAATCAAGAAATACTCATATACAAAAATTACTGTCTGATTCTACATTAATAATAACCTTTTTTTGGTTATGTATGGTCAAAGTAAGGAAGGAATTATAAAATTTATAGCTAGCAGAGTGTCCTTTATAAACTTTGTTTAAAAATACTTGCCAATGGCTTTGATATCAACTACCTAGAATCAGGGTGCACTTCAAAGGTTAAGGGCACAGTCTTTACATGAGTACTGCTTTAATTTCAGATACAAGGCACCAGTTTGGGTGTTCCCAGGGTCATCCTCATTTCTAACTAAGTGGCTTCAAGTTTGGGTGTTTCACTACCCACTCAGGTTGGTTAACTCACTAGGACAACTTACACAACGTAGGAAAGCAGTGTGCTAATAAGTATAGTTTTATTATAGCAAAATAATACAAATTAGAAGCAGCCAAAAGAAGAGATATATAGGTCAAGATCTAGGAGGGTTCCAAACATAAAGGTTTCCATTGTCCTCTCTCTGTGAAGTCAGGATATGTAACCATCTTGTCATATTGATATGTGACAATATGCAGAGGATTGCCAAGCAGGAAAGCTCACTCAAGTCTCAATGTTTAGAGTTTTATTGGAGTTTGATTATATAGACATTCAATTGAATCACAGGCCACACAATTGAATTTCATCTCCGTATTCCCCTCCTCTTCCCAGAGATCAAGCTGATATCACATGGCTAAAACACTCAACCCCTAATCACACAGTTGGCCTTTCTGGCATGACCAACCCCCATCTTGAGTCATTTTTTGCCATAAATTATTTTCTAGGGACCCACAGTGAGTTACCTTGGTAGCATAAGCCACTATGAATAAGAAAGACATCCTATCACTCAGGAAATTCCAAGGATCTGTAGGCTACCTTCAAGGAATTGGGGGAAAAGGCTGGCCAAATTCTTGATTATACAAGAATATCTATTTGATCTAAGCCAGGGGAATTCATACTATGGCTTTTATAATGCCTTAAACTTACTAACATCAATAAAATCTCAAAAGCCTTTAAGACATATCAGTGTCTGTATCATTTATGTGATTCCAAAATTGCAGTGGCCAAAACACTTAATTAGATTTTTGGTATTAGGACAGACAACAACTTCAGCTTCTCTCTCTTATATATCACTTAATCATCTAAATGAAAGTGAAAATAATAATGTAAAAAATAGCAGCCTAATGTGTTTTCTGGCAATGTGTTCACTATAAAAAGAATCTATGGCTTTTCTTCTTTGACGATTACCTGCAGCTGATATTCTAAAGATAGAACCAACATGACTACAAGACAACCAGAACTTCTTCCCAGAAACAGCCTTGGACCGAGTTTCTGTAGTTCCTAGAGATATGTTCAGATACTATTTTTACAAAATCTGCATTATATACAAAAAAGAAGCAGACTCAAAGATATAGAGAACAAATTGGTGGATACCAGTGGGGAGAGGAAAGTGGGGAGGAGCAAGATAGGGGTGCAGGGTTACAAGATACAAATTATGTATAAAATAAATAAGAAACAAATATATATTTTACAGCACAGGGAAATATAGCCATTTTTTTAAATAACTTTAGATGGAATATAATCTATAAAATCTATGAATCACTTTGTTGTATATTTGAAACTAATATAATATTGTAAATCAACAATACTTCAATAAAAATAAATTAAAAGAAGAAATCAATTTAAACATTTGACAAATCACACATTATACATAGCTGTTTTATATTTGTGGATCTCTTTTCCATTGAAATTATCAATTTTCTGAAGACAGACTATATATTAGAATTTAGTATTCTTCATGGAAGAATAACACAAAACCCATGCAAGGAATTGCATAAATATGTATTTACTTCTCCAGGCTACTATTATTTAGTTTGTCTATTTCTCTAAGGTAATTTTTTTTTCATAATAACCCTAATTGTGCTATGTGAGACTCAAGAATATCTTATGGTCACTAAGATCCATGCTTATAATTTCATGTGGATTTTATCCATTGTTTACTAGGAAATTTCTCTTGGGATTGTCAAATAAAGCTACAATCTGTTTCTATATATAGCTGAGTGAATCAAGGGTATGAAAAGGGACATATGTAGACAAATTCTCTATGGTTGCAGGTATTTGTTTAGGGAAGATGAGAAGATAGATCAGCTTCTCTTAAAGGATTATATCAGTTCATAAATCTGATATAGAAGCTCTATGTGGTTATTGCTACTGTTTGTCATATAAGAAAGCATTCAGAGACTGAACTTTGAGGAGTAATGTCCTCCTATCAGGTTTTTCTACATCTTGTTTCTTGCCAATTTACTGTGTAATTTTTATGGTTTATTATCTTAAAGGAGAACACTTCTCAACTCAAACCCTTTATAATTTCCCTCTTTCTACCAAACAAAATACAATAGGGATATTAAAACCCTCTAGAGGGCTTACCTGGTGGCACAGTGGTTGAGAGTCCGCCTGCCGATGCAGTGGACACGGGTTCGTGCCCTGGTCCGGGAAGATCCCACATGCCGCGGAGTGGCTAGGCCCATGAGTCATGGCTGCTGAGCCTGAGCGTCTGGAGCCTGTGCTCCGCAACGGGAGAGGCCACAGCAGTGAGAGGCCCCCGTACCACACACACACAAAAAAAACTCTAGAAAACTCTACCATATTTCATCTCCATCTGCTAAAATACTAGCTTTCCTTCAAGATCCAGTTCAAACATTACTTTTCTTCATCCAACATTCTATGACCCCTGGCCTGTTCCTTCAAAGAATAAGAGGGGCTTCTGGAATGTTGGTAATAATCTTTCTTTTTTCTTTTTTTTTTAATCTAATGCTGGTTACATATATGTCCTTGTTTTGTGAAAATTCACCATACATATACTTAATATGTGTGTACTTTTCTGCATTTATGTTGCTTTTAAATAAATAAATAAACTGACCCAGATTTATATATTGAAATATCAGTGTCACTAAGTATCAAAGCACTTCAAAAGCAAAAAAGAACAGTTCTTCACACTCTTTTGAAAGTATTTTGACATATCATTCAAAGTACTAATGATAATATTTCATTGAAAACTGTATGTGTCATCAATAAATGCTGTAAAATTTCTAAATATAAGCAATATTTTCACTAGCAGCCACATGTTTTCTCATTCTTCTCTGAAGTGGCATATAATTACATTAATTTTATGACTTTTTTCATGCCTTCTTTAATAATAATATGTGAATATACCAGCTCTCAGTTTCTCTTATTTTTTTTCATTCCCTTATTACAGTATTCCCCTGTTACATTAGTATGGTACATTTGTTACAATTAATGAACCAATATCTAGACATTATTATTATGTGAAGCCTGTACATTATTCAGAAATACTTACTCTCTACCTAATGTCCTTTTCCTTCTCCAGGGTCCTATCCAGGGTATCACTTTACATTTATTTGTCATGTCTCGTTAGGTTCCTCATGACTATGACATTTTTCTCAGACTTCCAATGCTTTGGTGACCTTGAGAGTTTTGAGGAGAATTGGTCAAGTATATTGTCCCTCTATTGGGAATTGTCTGAAATTTTTCACATGATTATACTAGGGTTATGGTTTTCTAAAAGGAAGACCACATAATAAAACTGCCAGTCTAGCACATCACACCTCGGATACATACTATTAACATGACTTATTACGGTTGATGTTAATCTTGAGCACCAAGCTAAGGTAGTCTTCATCAGATTTATCCATTGTAAAGTTATTTATTTTTCCCTTTCCACACTGCACTCTTTGGAAAGAAGTCAAGATGCACAGGACACATTTAAGAAGTAGGGTGTTATGTTCCAGAATATCTACTGGAGCAGAAGATCTTAAATTACTTGAGATTCTTTTGCATGGGATATTTTTCTTTTCCCCCATTTGTTTATTTACTCATTTATTTATGTTAAGAGAGACTCATGGATATTTATTTTTTACTCTACACTACGTTATTTCTTTTGATCAAATCTTCCCAGCTTTGACCATTGCGAGTTCTTTCGTTGACTCCTTAATATACCCCGTTTGTGTGTGTGTGTGTTTATTTATCACTTCCTTACTTCCCAGCATGCTCTAGGCTCATCTTGTATATTACTCTTGCTTCAGATTAAGAATTGGTCATTTATTAAAGAGCCCCATTTCATTTTATCAGAGAATGGTATTAGAAACCAAAATCTTGGCACCAGGTATGCTCATTGTAATTACAATGTTGTTGCTTCTAGGCTTTTGCTGCTGACAGATCAAAGAAATATATGGGTGTGTATTATCCCAAGTATATACACACATATATTAAAATTTCCATATGTTTATTTGGAATGTAAACATATGTATATGCATTATGATAAACATGAATTAATACTGATTTCTCTAACTCTAATCCATGTGGTCATGTACCACTGTTACCATTTTTGCATGATCATCTCTAACCTCATTCCAATATTAGGAAACATAGCCTCCACTATCTGTCATCTGTCTATTTAATTTTTCAAATCCATTTTATATATATATATATATATATATATATATATATATATATATATATATCCATTATATATACAGTGTTTTCAGAATTGTTAATATATACCATAAGGGAAACAACTTTATCAACTAGAGGGCATTGCTTTCTGCTAACTTAGGTCACTACCATTTCTCTCCACCACTTGCAGTGAAATTGATTTGTATATTTGTAATGCAGTTAGATTGTTTTCTCACAGTTTGCACTCTATCTTGGGAGCCCATGGCTTCATAAACAATCTTTTTAATTTGCATGAATTGATCTACTCTTTTTGTTATGTAAAGTTCTATGGATTTTAAAAAATACAGTGTTACATATTCACCACTATAGTATCAGACAGAATAGTTACAGCACCTTAAAAAAATCCCCTGTTCTTCACCTATTCAACTGTCATCTGCCAGAGTCCTGAACTCCTGGCAACCACTGATCTATACTGAGTGTCTCTATAATTTTGCCTTTACCCAATAGCATATAAATTGAGTTGTATCGTAGCTTTTTTAGGTTGGTTTCTTTTATTTAGTGATATGCATTTAAAATTTATTCATATTTCTGAATAACTTGATAGTTCACTTTTATTATCACTGAATAACATTCCACTGTATGAAAAGAAAACACACAATTTGCTTATGCATTCACCTATTGAAGAGCATCTTGGTTGCTTCTAGTTTTTGTCAAATATGAATGCAAATATGGTAAACATTTGTGTTCAGGATTTGTATGGTAAATATCTAGGGACAGAAATCAGTTTGTTAAATACCTAGGAACACAATTGCTGGGTCATATAATAAGATTAGATTTAACTTTGTATGAAACTGCTGAATTACCTTGCAAACTATCTTTCTATTCCCATGACTAAGGAGTGAAATTTGCTATTGCTCTGTATGTTTAGCAGCAATTGATATTTTCAGGTTTTTAAAAAATGTTATCTATTCTGATATGTGTGCAATATTATCTAATTATTTTAATTTTAATTTCCCTAATGATGAATAACATTGAATCTTTTATCCGGCTTATTGCCATCTGTATATATTCTTTGGTGAGGTGTCTCTTAGCTCTTCTGCCCTTTTACAAATTGAATTTTTGTTCTTGTTGAGTTTTGAGAGTTCTTTATATAGTCTGGATATGTGTCCTTTATCACACACATGTTTTGAAATATTTTTCTCCTCATTTGTAGCTTGTTTATTCATTCCCATAACAATGTATTTCCCATTGCAAAAGTGTTTACTTTTCATCAAGTTCAACACAACATTTTTTTCTTTTATGGATCTCACTTTTAGTGTTGTATGTAAAAATTCATTACCAAACTCAAGGTTTTAAAGATTTTATCTATAAAATAGAATTTTTTATAGTTTTGCATTATGCATTTATGTTTAGGATCCATAAGTATAAGACTTGTTGATAATTTCTTTTTTTTTTTTGCATATGGATGTTCACTTGTAACAGCACTATTTTTATTTGACTACACTTTCTCCATTGAACTCCTTTGCTCCTTTGTCAACTCAATTGACTGCATTTGTGTAGGTCTATTTCTGCACTCTTCATTCTGTTTCACTGATCTGTATGCCAATTTGTTCCCCAATAAAATATTGTATTGATTAATAGAGTTTTATAGCAAGATTTGTAATTGAGTAGCATGATTTTTCTTTCTCTGTCTTTCCCTCATCCTTCTCCTGCCTCTTCAGTATTGTGTTGTCTATTCTAGGTATTTTGCCTTGCCATAAATTTTTTTTACATCAGTTTTTCACTATCTGTAAAATGTTTGCTGAGATATTGATTGAGATTATTTTTAATCTATTGGCCAATTTAGAAATAATTGACATCAATAATATTGGCTCTGCATATAGGTTCTGCACATGTTTTGTTAGATTTATGACAAAATATTTCATCTTTATTATTGCTGTTATTTCCTTAAATTTAAATTTAAATTTAAATTTTTCATTGCTGAGGTATAGAGAAACAACTGACTTTTTTAATATTGACCTTGTGTATTGCAACCATACTATAATTACTTATCAATTCCATGAATTATCTTGAAGATTCCTTGATTCATAGACGATCATGTAGTTTGTAAATAAACACAGTTTTATCTCTTTCTTTCCAATCTTTAGCCCTTTTATTTCCTTTTCATGTTATATTTCATGAGCTAAGACTTCCAGCATAATGTTAAATAGGAGTAGAGAGAGAGAGGGTACATTTGCCTGTTCCCAATCTTAGTGAGAAAACATTTAGGTTCTCATAAGCATGATGTTAGCCATAAGGTTTTTGTATATGAGATTTCACTGTAGTTTTTTTTTCTCCCTTTATTCCTTCCTTCCTTTCTTTCTTTCTTCCTTCCTTCTTTCTTTTCTTGGTGGGATTATTTACTACATTGAAGTTACCACTATTCCAACTTTTCTGAGAGTTTGTATTATTAATGGGCTTGGAATTTTGTCAAATGTTCCTGAATCAATTGACTGTTTGCAAAGTAGATTACAGCGACTATTTTTTAGATGCTGAACCAGCCTTGCATAACTGGAATTGATCACACTTGATTGTAGTGTATAATTCATTTTATACATCACTAAATTTGATTTGTTAATATATTGTTGAAGATTTTGAATCTACAATCGTGAGAGATATTGGCCTGTACTTTTCTTGTAATTTATTAATCTGTTTATGGTATTAGGGTAGTAGTGGACTCATAGAATGAATTAGAAGAGTTATATCTGATTGTACTTTCTTGAACATTTCATGGAAAACTGGTATTATTTCTACCATAATTTGGGGGGGGTAGAATTCACCAGTGAAAACATCCAGGCATAGCAATTTCTACTCTGGAAATTTGTAGATTACTGATTTAATTTCAAACAATAATGCAGACTATCTACTTATCTTTATGTAAGTTGTGATAATCTGGGCCTTTGAAGGAACATGTTGCTATTATGTAAATTATCAAGTTTGTGGGCATGCTGTTATTCATAGTATTCCTTTATTATCCTTTTAATGTTTGTGGCATCAGTAGTGATGAATCCTTTATATATATATATATATATAACCCAGACTTCTCTGGCAGCCTTCTTTAGGTCAGAGATGTAAGTAACAAAGAGTTCTGCATCCCATCCATCTGTGGGTCATTGGGTTCTGTCTTATCATCCATAAAATCTTTTTTTTTTCCTGTATTCATTTTTCTTTCCACTCTTTCTGAAACTCCAACTAAATATATACTGTACTGTTTTATACAATTTAACAGGTCCCTGAGGCTCTGTTCAATCTTTTCAAACTTTGTCTTCTTGGTGTTTATCTTCAAGTTCACTCCTTTCTCTGTTGTCTCTTATTTGTTTTAAAATTTATACAGTGTATTTTATATTTCATATAGTGTACTTTTATCTCTAATTTTTATGAAATTTTAAATAATATTTTCTATTTTATTGAGATATAATTGATGCATAACATTTTATTAGTTTCAGATGTATAATATAATGACTCAGTATATGTTACATCGCAAAATGATCACCACAATAAGTCTAGTTAATATCCATCATCAGACATAGTTACAAATTATTTTTCTTGTGATGAGGACTTTTAACCTCTTTTAGCAATTTTCAAACATATGATACAGTATTATTTACTATAATCACTATGCTTTGTGTTACATCCCCAGGATTTATTTATTGTATGACTAGATGATTATATATTTTAATCACCTTCACTGATTTCACACAGCTCTTACGCCTGCCTCTGGTAACCACCCATCTGTTCTCTGCATCTATGGAGTTTTATTTGTTTGTTTTGTCCATTTGTTTGTTTTAGATTCCACATATTGGTGAGATCATACAGTTTTTGTCTTTCTCTCCCTGATTTATTTCACTTGGAATATTGCCTTCAAGGTCAATAGGTCCATTCATGCTGTTACAAATGGCATAATTTCTTTCCCTTTATATGGCTGAGTTATATATAGTATATGTTCTATATAATATACAATCACATTTTTATTTATTCATCTATGGATACTTAGGTTGTTCTTATGTCTTATCTATTGTAAAGAATGTTGCAGTAAAGATGAAGGCATAGATATCTTTTCGAGTTTTTGTTTCCTTTGGATGAATATTTAGAAATGGAACTGCTATATCATATGGTAGTTCTATTTTCAATTTTTGAGAAACTGCTATATTATTTTCCAATATGGCTGCATCAATTTAAATTCCCACCAAGAGTGTACAAGGATTTTCTTTTTTCCACATCCTCACCAACACTTTTTTCTTGACTTTTTGTTAATAGCCATTCTAACAGGTCTGAGGTGACATCTCATTATGGGTTTGATTTGCATTCCTGTGATGACTAGTGATGTTGAACAACTTTTCGTGTGCCTGTTGTTCATCTGTATATCTTTGAGAAAATGTCTATTTAACTCTTATACCCATTTTTAATTGGATTTTATTTGCTTATTTATTTTTATTATTTCTTTTTATGTGCAAAAGTAGTTTGATGAAATTCCACTTGATTTTTACTTTTGTTTCTTTTGTTTTAGCTGATGAATCTAACAAGTCATATTCAATACCAATGTCAAGAAGTTTACCACCAATGTTTTCTTCTAGGAGTTTTATGTTTCAGGTCTTATGTTCAAGTCCATTCTGAGTTAATATTATGTATGCTGTAAGAGAGTGGTCCAGTTTCATTCTTTTGTATGTGGCTGTCCGGTTTTCCCAGCACCTTTTATTGAACAGACTGTCCTTTCCCCATTGTGTATTCTTTGCTCCTTTGTAGTAAATTAATTAACCATTTATGCATGGGTTTATTTCTTTGCTCTCTAGCCTGTTTCCACAGATCTGTGTGTCTGTTTTTATGCCAATACTGTACTATTTGATTACTATAGCTTTGTAATATATTTGAAATCAGGAAGCATGATGCTTCCAGCTTTTAGTCTTCTTTATCAAGATTGCTTTGTCTATTTCACACCTTTTATGGTTCCAAAACATCCTTTGGTTGTTATTAATGTGGAAAGATCATTGTCTAAAATACGCACCTTAAAACCTCAAAGGGTTCATAGTAGATAGAAACTCTACCTATGCAATATATGTGAGAAAGTATTTAATCTAAAATCTAATGTAACTAAACACAAAAGTATTCACACTAGAAAGTACTAAGACACTAACACATTTTATAAATTACTATAAATCAGAGTATTTTAGAAAATAACCCAAAGTCAAAACAATCAGATAATTATATATTAATGTGTTTCAACCAGTAAGGAGATGAAGGTTTTACAAGTATAATTATATTCAATGTACACATTTTTTGTGGACAATATTTAAGATTTTTTGAAAAGTATATTATTGATATTTCAAAAATATTCCAGATCTTTTCAGTAACAAAATACAGTTATATCTAAGAATTTAGTAATATTCTGAAATAATGATACCTGACTTTGTATAAATTTAATGTAAATGATTTTATCTTTTTCCTATACCTGATAAGCTCTCTTGAATAATGATTGCTATATTTGACTTATTTTACCAGATCAAGCATAGGGGAGTTGATCATTGTTATTCCAGGTGATGCTAGTGTATAAACAATTAGTGGGTTGTTTTCAAAACTGAAGTGTAGACCTGTAGAAATCAAGTACAGAAGTTTAGCAGCATGGATTGAAATCGACTAAAATATTCTGCCAAAGAGTTTAATATTAGAGCTACATGAGCCTTGACTGCTTCCATTCATAAGATATTTGTAGAAACTTTCCCCTTATTCACAAGGAAGAAAAGTTTTGAAACTCTGATTTAATTTCAAGCTTCAGTTAGACTCCAAACAAAATATGAAATTGAAGAGACATCATCTTCTTACTGCTGAGATGCTCACACAGTGAATATCCCACATTCCCCTAACTATTTTGGGGATGAAATCCCTGCAATCTATATTCTATCCATGTAATATTGTAGCGATTATGTGCCCACTAGATTTCTGATGGCTTTGATTACAAGGGTTTTGTATTAGGAATTTTTATTATGATATCTCTGAGTTCTATGTCATTTTTAATGACAAATTAATAGGCAACTGATTTCTTGTAAAATTTTCATGATTGTCTAAAACATAGTAAGCACTCAGTGAAAACCTTTTGAAAGAATAAATAAATATATGCTTAGATACCAACAGAAAGGATTCATCAATATCCCAGCTGTTTCCAAATAAGCTGACAGAGAGATTGATTCTAAAGAAAAACCTATTTGAAGGTACAGAGCTGATGCTAGAATGACCAGTAAGGTGAAACCTTATGTTTCTGTGTGATTCTGTACAAAGGATAAAGAACGGGAGCTGCAAGTTATTGGATTGAAATAATATCCAAAACTTATGAGTATATACAATATTTATAGGAAAAAATCCCATAACTTTTATCAAATTCTGAAACAGATGTATGAAATATTAAAAAAAATCATTAAGAACCATATCCATGGAATATTTCCCATTTCTCCACTTCACATTATATTATTTTATAAATGTCAATTAAAGATTTTATTTTTGGTTGAAGAAGAACATATGTGATGATGTATAGAACTTTAAACAAAAGAGGTTGGAAATAAGATTTGTATTTTCCCCAAATTTAATTCTATTATTTGAAACCCAATCTTAAGTTTTTTTTTTTTTTTTTTTTTTTTTTTGCGGTATGCGGGCCTCTCACTGCCGTGGCCTCCCCCATTGCGGAGCACAGGCTCCGGATGCGCAGGCTCCAGACGCGCAGGCTCAGCGGCCATGGCTCACGGGCCCAGCTGCTCCGCGGCATATGGGATCCTCCCAGACCGGGGCACGAACCCGTATCCCCTGCATCGGCAGGCGGACTCTCAACCACTTGCGCCACCAGGGAGGCCCCAATCTTAAGTTTTTAAATGATTTTATTTGTAAAACACACATTTAGTTTTTTTCTTGGAGATTTTTACTCTGACATCCTATAATTTTGATGTTGGTAAATTTTTAAGAGTAAATTAAAAAAAAAGAATAAATGTACATTATAGTGTGAATAAGCAAATATTCCAAGAGATTTTATAGTATATTCATATGACACTTGTCACTGTCCCCAGATGTGAAATAGCAATGATGATTAATGTTTATCTACATATGTTGGGCTTCTGTTTATCTCTGGTGTTTGCTGCAAAATATCATCCTTAAAACATCAGGGAAAAAAAAGACTAACAACTTGGACAAATTATTTTAAATAACGGACAAATTATTTTAACAATTTAAAACAATGAAAGGCCTTTACAAAATGTTACAATCAACACAGTGGTTCTGAAAAATAATCTAATTACAGAAATAAACTAATTTAAAAAAAACTCAAAAGATATTTTCAAAATGTTTGCTGAGATGCTATTTTCCTACATAATGTAAACAAGACAAATGATCTACATGCATTTCAAGAATGTTTTGAACTCAGAATCATAAACATGGTTAATATATCATCATTTCTCCACATCCTGAACTCTTTGTTTCCCCTGTATAGATCTTTATAACTTTAAATCTGTAAGTGTGTTTCATTATTATGAAAATCTGTGAGGTAAATAGGGGGATAATTATTTCCCTCACACTTTCTTTCCTATTGTTATTGATCAGGAGATCAGAACTCAAAGAAAATATGTAATGTTTTTATTGTCAAAGAGTAATGAAGCAGCATTAAAATTAGGCTTTCCTCGCTTTTTAAGTTGAACAATAATAGGAGATTAGCTTGAGTTTTTGAATAATTATTAAAAATATGATTATCCAGGTTATGGTTATCAATCATATAAATGGCTCACCAAAATTCACACATTTAATCTTATTTTCTTCATTAGTGATTGGGCCAGAGAGTCTTTGTAACTTATACATTGCCAAAGAAATATAAACAGTGTCAGATTTGTGTGTTTCTTAAAAATACTTTATTTAACTCTTTTAGAGGGACAAGTTTATAGAATTATCCTTTGTCCTATGTCCCTTTGCTCTTCCCACTTCTTGTACCTGAAATGCAAATGTAAAGCCTGATATGAAGCAATCTTTTTGTGACCACATGGATGGGTATGAAAGCTAATACATTAAATGTGGTGAAACAGAAATATTAAAATTTAGATGACTTACCCTAAGTAAACATTAGCATTTAAGTAGAAAATCATTGCAGAAATAAGGGCCAGAAACTTCCAAAATTTAGTAAAGTACATGAAATTAAAATTCTAGAAGCTCAGTGAGCCCAAAAAGTGTAAATAAGAAGACAGCTATACCTGAGACATCATAGAAAAACCTCTGAAAATAAAAGTTAAACAGAAATTCCTGAAGCAGCTAGAAAAAGAAAAGGATGTGTTAACATAAGGAGCAATGATTTGAATGATCATAGACTTCTCATCAAAAATGATGAAGCAGAAGACAAATGTATAATATTTATATAGTGCTAAAAGAAAATAACTGTCAACCCAGAAATCTATATCCAGTGAAATTATCTATCAAGCATGAAAGTAAAATATTTTTTTTTCTGATAAAAGCAAAGTACAATAATTTCTCTTCAGTATAAATATACTACAAGAAAAGTAGAGGAAATTCTTCAGGTTGAAGGGAAATAATATCAGGTAGAAATTCAGATGCTCAAGAAGGAATGAAGCACAATGAATATGGTGACTATCTGGGCAAATTAATTAAATTGAAAGGAATTAAATAATTTCTTTCAAATCTAAATGAATGTTCAAAGAAAATATATGTAACATTTTCTTGTGAGACTTATAGATTAAGAAAATGTAATACTTGTGACAATTCAAGCATAAAATTATGTCAGGGTGCATAGGTGAATGGACCTATATTGTTTTTTTTTTTTCCATTTTATTGAAACTGTTGACCAAAAACAAACAGACTGCTAGATATTTCTCCAACAAAATTGGATCAGCAGATAATTGTAGTTCAAAGTCTACAACCATGGCATGCCAAATCTAAGTCCGCATCGCAGCAGAGAAAGGAGAATGCTTTTATTGAGGGGAAAAGTAAGTTGGGAAACCTAGAATAAACAAAGTTTCCACGACTTTTTATTGGCTTTGTCCGTGCCAGGAAAGAAGAGTCTTTCTTCTTCCTGTTGGGCTCTACTATCCTTGCAGGGCATGAGAGCTCCCCTTTCAGGTCTCTCAACATTATTTAACTGAGGTTTCTGCTTGTTAATTATTTTACATTTCCTCTTTTTGATCAATATCTTTCTCTGAAAGCATCACTGATCAAGAGTCAGGCTTTCTAGTTTGAGCAGATTTTTGTCTCTCAATGCCTCTAAGGATGTTTTCTGGGTATAATGTCTCATGCTGGAGGGATAGTGCATAGATTGGTAACCTATGAGGCCACATTCAAGTAACAAGGAGGGGTAGGAGGGAGAATTTATGGGCACTTTTTATCCAAAGTCCATACATTACCAAAATGATAGACATTGGATATTATCTGAAGCATTACATCATTATCAAAGGTTTTGTGATAAAACTTCTAATAGGCCTGGTCCAGTTATCTGGATGTCATGTGCTTCAATTATGGGAAACCTTTACATTCAGGTCAACATATGATGTGCTGATCCAGTCAAAGTTTGGTGATTTCTTTATGTGTGTCATGTGAAGCCATGTCTATTCCTTGGAGTTTGGCAGCACAAAGTTTGGTTAGCAGTACTCAATAGGGACCTCTGCAGTGAGGTTGAAGAAAGTTCTTCTGATGTCCTTCTCAGTAGACAAAATCTCCAGGTTGCAAGGTACGATTATTAAGGACTTCATCTCCCAAGAGTTCACAGTAAAGATTCCTCTACTGAAACATGCTTATTTTTAATAGAAGAAATTAGGCCTTTGTAATATTGAAATATCCCTCTTTTTATTAGATGTAGGTCAAAATAAGAAGGAGTCAAGTGCAGTGGGCATCCTGTGAATGTTTCAAAGAGTGAGAGTTTATGAATTTCAAGAGGGGTAGATCTGAGATTTAGAAGAACCAACAACAGTGCTCTTGACCAAGGTATTTGAGTCTACAAATTTCGAACCTTTAATTGACTTTAAATAATGCCATTAGTGTGTTCAACTAAACCAGAGTATTGAGCATGGTAAGCACAGAGAAAGTGTTGAAAAACTGGCAAAACAGCTCAGAACTGTGAAGTTACCTGGCTGGTAAAATATTCAAGAGGAGTTCACCAGGTAGGGATTGTCTTTTCAAAAAGGACTTTAGCCACAGAAGAGGCAGTAGCCTATTTGCAAGGGAAGGCTTCAGTCCAGTATGAAAAAATACAGACCATAACGAATATTTATATCCATTAGACAGAGGAAGTTAATTGTCCACTTAGTAGTTTAAAATGTCTGGAACCAGTATGAATAAAGTTTTCTGGGTTGTATTTTGGAGAGGTGGAACAAGTGACGTAGGCACATTTTGCAGCCTTGTTAATGTTTTCCCACTGATATCAATTCATTAAGGCTATCATTTTGTCAGTAAACCGATGGTTTAATGCATATACAGTGGTGAGGAGTGGAAGTTTTAGAGTCACCAGTAGGACTGGGGTGTTATTTGGTCCAAACCAGAACTTTCTCTTTTTATTAAACCAACAATTTTTGAATTTCTAATAGTTTCTTTTCTTTTTTGAGGTCAATTGTTGAGTCTCTCTAGTCAGTTTTTCTAAATTATTCTTTGGGAAAATATCCCTTTGGACCATGACAGAGGTATGGCTGCTGTTGGTCCCTTTAAGGGAAGCATTTGTTGTGGAAATATGAGCAAGGCGACTTCATTTAGCTTCCAGAGAGTCAAGTTTAGAATACACCAGAATCTTAATAATAGCTAAAATGACAGGTAAAAGTATTGTGTTTAATAGTTCCTAAACATCATGGCAATTTTTAATTTAATTTCCACTGGAAATAAAGAAGCCACATTGTTTCTACAACATTCCAAAATTATGATTTACTCCAAAAGCTCATGTACTATCAGTATATATATTGGCAATTTTGTCCTTGGCTAAAGTGCAAGTCCATGTGAGAGCATGTAATTCTGACTGTTGCACTGAAGTAGTCATAAGAACACATGCTGCCTCGACAACATCAGAAACAGTTGCAATAGCATGACCACCACAGTATTTGTGACTGTTACTTTTTAAATAAGAGCCATCAGTGAACCATGAGAAGTCAGTGTTATCCAAAATAATTTCTTGTAGATCATCACAATGAGTCAGGAGGTGGTCAATCTATGTTAAGCAGTTCTCAGGGACTTCACTGGTGATGGAGGGGAAAAGAGAGACAGGGTTAAAGTTATTACAACATAAAAGACTTACATGAAAAGCAGTTAATAAAAGGATTTCATAGGAAATAGGGCAGCTGACTGAGAAATGTTGAGTGTGGTAAGAATTCAGGAAAGCTTCTACTGCATTAGGTACAAACATGGTTAAAGGGAATCCTACAATGATTTTCTCTAAGGCAAGGGGTATATCCTCGTGCCACAGGGTCCAAGTTGCTGGCTATAGAACTCTGTGGATCTATGGTACTACCATGGTTTGCAATAAGTACCCAAGGGCATCCCCTTCCTTTTCATAAACAAAAAGGAAAAACGGAAGACTCTCAGTAAAATCCTGAGGCATTACTGTTCAGGTGAATATTTTTTCTTCCCAAGTGAAGGCAAAAATGCATTGGCTAGCTTCATCAACTGGAATACTAAAGAATTAAATGTATAAATCAGTTACAGTATAGAATTTGATTCTGGTGGGAATGAATGTTACTAACGTATGATGGTTAAGGACAACATACTGTTAGGGGATAACAATGTTGTTCATTGCTTCAAGGTTCTAGAAAAACCCTTGGCCCTTAGATTTTCTCACTGATAAAATAGGGGCACTACAGGGGCTAGTAGAAGGATTAATGAGGCCTTGACCCTTGTAATATTTTATGGATTTTATGCTTTGAAGGAAGGGCTTATTTATTTATATTGCATTTAGTAATTCTGGGAAGAGATTTTGAGGGATATGTTTGAATGTATTTATTAACTTTAGGAAGAGGTTTTGAGGGATCTATATGAATATTCATGGGAGGTGTGCTGTGAATTTTGCCAAAGGCAGTTGGAGATTTTGCTCATAAAAAAGGTGGTAGCTAATTCAACAGGGACAAATGATCAATGTTTCCAGTATCAGCCCTACTAACCATCAGAGATTGAACAAATAAAAGATGTTAAAGTGTCATTTAATTTACTTGGTTTTCCCCTTTTGGGAGGAAGAAATTCCAGCATGATAGTTCCCTAAGAAATCTTACCCTAATAAATGGGTAGGAGGAGAGGAACAAAGAAGAGTAGGGTGTGTACCTCAAAGAGCCTAAACAAAAGGGAACAGGATCAGAGATAGGACTTCTTTAGGTTCATTATTGATCACACTATTTGAATTATTTTAGGACTCTGAAGCAGGGGCTATTTTAATAGTAGTGGGATTGATCCCTGAGAGTGTAGCTCAGGTGTCAATTAGGACTGGAAGAGATTCATCCACAATCTGGAGAAATGTTTCTCCAAGTTGATTAAGAGAGAGGATTCAGAAGAGTCCCTGTGGTTCCTCAGAGCCCCACCATTGAGCATTGGGAGGACATAGGAAGGGCTGGTTAGAGGGCTGAAGACATCTAAAGCATGTAAATTTGAAACGGTCTCTTCCAATGTCCTAGCTGTTTGCAATAATAGCCAGGAGGATTTTGGTTTTGTTTAAGACTCTTTATTTACTGGAGTTAAAGCTTAAGAATTCTGGTGGTCTTCCTTTAAGGTGACTCAAATAGAGTTTGAGATCTAGTTTGCCAGATTAACTAAATCTGAAATTGGATATAGTTTCCCATTCCATCCTGATCCTTTTTACTAATGAAAAAAATTCCCAGTTTAACCCATTAATAAACAAAGAGTTAAAAGCTGCCTAGGTGGAATCAACATCATAATGAAGACCAGAATTTTCTTTAAAAACAATCTGAATTTGACTGTAATATTCATAAGCAGTTTCATTAGTTTTTTTATGTCAAAACCAGAATTTTGTTCCAATCAACAGGCTTTGGAAAAGCCCTAAGAATTGCTTGATGTAGAAATCAATCATCACCTAACAATTACCCATGCCTGATTATATGATGAATTTGCTATTTGGTCTCCCAGTTGTAATTCTAGAAAATTTACAGGATTTTACAAGTTAATGGTTCTCATCCAGTCCTGGACCTGGACCTCACCAACAATCATATGTACTATCTAATATAAGTCCATGAAACCAGGTTGATAGTTTGAATGACTATGCTAAATTCCTCAGCAAATCTATGAGAATCTTCATTTACTTTGGGAATGTCTTTGACTATGGATTGTGATTCAGATTTAGTTCAGGGAATATTAAAAATTAAGGGGTTAGCCTCTGAATTCTTAGAAGACTTAATTTTAAAAGGAGAGTTCCTGACAAGTTCAGAGGAAAGGGGAGTGGGGAGAGTTTCACAGAAAATGGGACACTTGATAAAATAATTTGTATGGGGAATTGAGGAGGTAGAGGATAACTTAGGGGGCACAGAGGAGAAAGAAGAATATGGCACCAGAAGAGGATGGATTCTAGGAAAAGCAATAAGATGGTACAAGAGGCAGAGCCTGAGACAAAGAAGACAAAGAAGAGCATGAGGTTCTGAGAGCCATTTTATTTTTCTTTAATCATTTGTTTGCCTCAGTTAATCTTAAAATCTTAATTTACAGAGAGGCAATTTTAGACTCCTATAACATTGGGAACCTCAATGTACCAATCAAAGTAAACACTCCACTCAGAGATTTTAAGCTATTGTAGTCCAACTCTGTTTTAAGAAAATTAAGTTTGGGGATTTCAAAAGTTCTCCTATAATGACCACTGATATTCTAAACTACTTTTGGTCAGGTCAGTTCATTTAGTTAGAAATCCACATAAGGAAAGATCTGAGATTGTAAACATAAAATTGGTCAGAATCCCTGGGCAGTGGGGTGCCCTCAAAATATTTAGATAGCAGATTGCATTTCTCAGAAGTTTTTCTCTAGAGTGAAAGAATAATTTTGAAGCAGATTAAACAGCTTACAACACAAACAGCTCAATTCAAACAGCTTGCAAGCTAATACCAGCCAGTTCTATGAAAACAGAATGTCCCTGGAGGATCTAGACCACAGGCTTTTCAACCAGTTTCCATAGAGTAGCTCTATTCTGATATAATGGTTCATTGGATGAATTGGCATAGTTTCAGTGACACAGCCCCTGATGCTGAAGGAATGGGTGAAGAAATGGCTTCTAAGCAAGCTTTGAAAAAGGCTGATCTTAAAATTTAGACCAAAGTGCCACAAAAGTACTTACATACAGACCAAGGCCTTAACTAAAAAGACAAAACCCTAAAATAGATCTTAAGTAAAGCCTGCAGAGCTTTGAACAAAGAATGCATGAGCTTTTTCCAGGAGAAAGATATACCTTCAAACTCTAGTTTGGTAAGAAAAGCAGTGAATGCAATGGGATCAACTGTTGGTACCACAACGTGTTTGGTCATCAGCCTTGGAGCCATGGAAGATCTTCTCTGGTACTAGTACTGGTTACCAAAATGTTGATCTGAAATAGTAAGATATTTCCCTTGAAAAGATGTGTTTATAATTGGGATCAGCAGAAAATTGTAAATCAGCATAGAACAGCAACCATGGCAAGACATGTGTAAGGTCCAATGCACTGCAAAGGAAAGAGAGGGGAAATAAGTTAGTAGGAAACAAAAAGTACATGCCTTTTCATTGGGTGAGTCCTTGCCAGGAAAAAATATAAGTCTTTCTTCTTCTTGTTGGTCTCTTATAACAAAACAGGGCATGAGAGCTCCCACTTCTGGTCTCCAAAATTTACTTAATCAAGGTTTCTGTTTATATAATTTGCATATAACATTGTTTAATTTTAAGGTGTACAATATGATGATTTAATATACTTATATATTGCAAAAATATTACCACAGTAAGGGTAGTTAACATCTCCATCAACTCACATAATTACTTCTGTGTATGTGTGTGTATGTATATGTGGTGAGAATGTTTAGGATCTAATCCATTAACAACTTTCAAGTGTGTAGCAGAGTATTATTTTTTGTAGCAGAGTATTTTTAGTTACAGACATCATGCTATAAAATAGATTCCAAAAACTTTATAAATGAAAGTTTTTACCCTTTGACCAACATCTTTTTACATTTTACAAATGTGGTTTATGGAATATTATTCAGCCATTAAAAAGAATAAAATAATGCCATTTGCAGCAACATATACAGACTTAGAGATTGTCATACTGAGTGAAGTAAGTCAGACAGAGAAATAGAAATATCATATGTTATCACTTATAAGCAGAATCTAAAAAAAAATGATATAAATTAATTTACAAAACAGAAACAGACTCACAGACTTAGAGAACATACTTACGGTTACTGGGGGTGGGGGGAGAGTTGGGGGAAGGGATAGTTAGGGAGTTAGGGATTGGCATGTACACACTGCTATATTTAAAATGGATAACCAATAAGGACCTACAGTATAGCACAGGGAACTCTACTCAATATTATGTAACAACCTAAATGGGAAAATGATTTGAAAAAGACTTGATACATGTATATGTACAACTGAATCACTTTGCTGTACACCTGAAACTGTCACAACATTGTTAATCAACTATACTCCAATATAAAATAAAAAGATAAAAAATTAAAAAATAAATGTGGTTTAATATTAATTTTGAGCACATGCAAAAAGGGTAAGAAATTATGTCATCTTGTTTAGAGCAATCACTCTCAATCTATTATAACAAGGTAAAATAAAAACTCCAATACACAAATTAAAAGAAAATTTTATGAGGCCACCATCACCCTGAAACCAAAAACAAAGACACTTCAAAAGAAGAAAATTGTAGGCCAATATCTCTGATGAATCTAGATACAAAGATCCTCAACAAAATGTTAGGAAACAGAATTCAACAATATGTAAAAATAATCATAAACCATGATCAAGTGGAAATTTTTTCAAGGATGCAAAGATGGTTCAATATTTGCAGATCAATCAATATGGTACACCATATTAACAAAAGGAAATATAAAAATCATGTGATCACAATAGATGCAGATTTGATAAAGTTCAACATCCATTCATGATAAAAACTCTCATCAAATGTGGAATAAAGGGAAAATATATCAACATAATAGATATTATTTATGGCAAACACAGTTAATGTCATACTCAACAGTGAAAAGCTGAAAGCTTTTTGTCTAAAATCAGGATTGAGAGGATACCCACTCTCACTACTTCTACTTAACATAGTATTAAAAGTCCTAGCTACAACAAGAATAAAGACACAGACATAGAGAATGGACTTAAGGACATGGGGAGAGGGAAGGGTAAGCTGGGATGAAGTGAGAAAGTGGCATGGACATATATACACTACCAAATGTAAAATAGATAGCTAGTGGGAAGCAGCCACATAGCACAGGGAGATCAGCTCAGTTCCTTGTGACCACGTATAGGAGTGGGATAGGGAGGATGGGAGGGAGATGCAAGAGGGAGGAGATATGGGGATATATGTATTTATATAGCTGATTCACTTTGTTATAAAGCAGACACTAACACACTTTTGTAAAGCAATTATACCCCAATAAAGGTGTTTTAAAAAAAGTACTAGCTACAGTAATCAGACAAGAAAAAGAAATGAGTCATACAAATTGGAAGGAAATAATTAAAAATGTCACTATTTGCAGATGACATAATACTATGTATAGAAAATCCCAAAGTCTCCACCAAAAACTATGAGAAACAATACATGAATTCTGTAAAAATGCAGGGGAAAAGACTAATATACATAAATTTATTATTTTCTATACATTAATAATGAACTATCAGAAAAAGAAAGCAAGAAAACCATATCATTTAAAATCTCATCAAAAATAATAAAATGAATGTTGATAAACTTAACAAAGGAGGTAAAGACCTATACTCTGAAGACTATGATACATTGATGAAGGGAATTGAATATGATAAAAAGAGATGGAAATATATTCTGAGTTCTTTAATTGGAGGAATTAATAATATTGTTAAAATGTCCATACCACCCAAAGCAATCTACTGATTTAATGCAATCCCTATCAAAATACCCATCTCAGTTTTCATAGAACTAGAACAAATAATCCTAAAATTTATATGAAACCACAAAAGGCCCCAAATTTATAAAGTAACCTTGAGAAGAAAGAACAAAGCTGGAGGTATTACGAGTCCAGATTTTAGACTATACTACAAAGCTATAATAATAACAACAGCATCGCACTGGCACAGGAAGAGGCACATAAATCAATGGAACAGAATAGAGAGCACAGAAATAAACACACACATATGATCAATTAATTTATGACAAAGGAGGCAAGAATATACAATGGAAGAAAGATAGTCTCTTCTATAAATGGTGCTGGGAAAACTGTAAATGAATACATGTAAAATAATGAAATTAGAACATTTTCTCATGACATATAAAAAGATAAACTCAAAATGAATTAAAGATCTAAATGTAAAACATGAAACCATAAAACTAGGAGAAAACATAGGCAGAACACTCTTTGATGTAAATCGTAGTAAATAGTTTTTTTTGGATCTGTCTCCTAAGGCAAAATAAATAAAAGCAAAAATAAACAAATGGTACCTAATTAAACTTAAACACTTTTGCACAGCAAAGGAAATTGATAAAACATAAAGATCACCTACTGAATAGGAGAAAATATTTGCAAATGATATATCTGTATGGGTTATTTTATAAAATATATAAGCAGCTCACACAACTCAATATCAAATAAACTACCCAATTAAAAATGGAAAACCTGAATGGACATTTTTCAAAAGAAGATACATAGATGGCCAACATATGAAAAGGTGCTCACCATTGTTAATCATCAGAGAAATGCAAATCAAAATCCCAATGAGATATCATCACAAACCTGTCAGAACGGCTATCATCAAAATGTCTACAAATAACACGTTAGTGATTTTGTGGGAAAAGGGAACCTTCATACACTGTTTTGGGGAATGTAAGTTAGTGCCATTGGAATGTATAACAGTATGGAGGTTCTTCAAAAAACTAAAAGCAGATCTACCATATCATCTAGGAATTTCACTCCTGGGTGTATGTTTGAGGAAAATGCACCCAATGTTCATAATATCATTATTCAAAAGACACATGCACCCTAATGATCATAACAGCATTATTTGCAATAACTAAGATATGGAAGCAACCCAAGTGTCCATCAACATATCAGTGCATAAAGAAGACGTGGTATACACACACATGCAAAGACACACCACACACACACACACACAAATTGGAATATTACTCAAACATAAAAAATAATGAAATTCTGCCATTTGCAACAATGTGGATGGACCTAGAGGTTATTATCCTTAGTGAAATAAATCAGAGTAAAACATATACTGTATGCTATCATTTGTATGTGGAATCTAGAAAATAGAACAAATGAATGATTTTAGTAAAACAGAAACAGACTCACAAGTAAAGAGAACAGACTACTGGTTACAACTGGGGAGAGGGAAAGAGGAGAGGCAGAATTAGGCATAGGGGATTGAGAGGTACAAACTGTTATGTATAAAATGGACGGGCTACAGGGATGTATTATACATCACAGGGAAATATAGCTTTTATTTTATCCTTACTTTAAGTGGGAATATAATGTATAAGAAGGTTGAGTCTCTTTTATGTACACCTGAAACTTATATGATGTTGTAAATCAACTATGTTTCATATTTTAAAAATTCACATAATCCAGGAGAAAACATGAAATTCTTTTTGTGATTATTTTGGTTTTCATGTGTACAAACATATCTGAAGGGGAGGATAATTTTCCCTCTCCTTTTCTGATAGAAATATTCCTTAGAGTTTGTCTTGGCCATTTACTAAGCCTAGTATTTTAGAAAATACAAAAATAACATGATGATAGTAAATATCCTTAAGTAGAGTGAGGAATGATTAGTAGCTCATCTTTCAAAGTATTTATATTTTTTAATTTGTTGCATGTATGTATGAAATTTGGATACATATTCCTTTGTCTTGTTTCCTTTTAAAATCAAGATGTTGAATTTCATAAGCTGCCTTTTAAATGTATAAATTTGAATATAAGATATACTTCTTTTGTCCTATCAATATGTTAAATGATAGAATAAATTTACCAATTTTGTATTAACATTGCATTTCTGAGGTAAAATTCACTTGTACATTGAGAATTTTCACATTTTACTGTTCACTTTTAGCTAATTTTGTCAGATATTATTTTTTAATAATATTATACCATGTTCCTTTAATAAAATGTATATATACCAAATATGTTACCTGGTAACCTGATGTTTAAGCCCTTGAATTTCTTCTTTGAATTTTTTATTTCTAAAAGGTCATATTTCTACAAATTTCTTGAGCAAATATTTATCCAACTGCTTAGTTACATTATATAATTATTTTGTTTTATGCTCTAATTCTTTTGATGTATATTCTTCCCCTCTCATTTGTGCATTTTGTACTTTCCTTTGTTTTTGCATTATCTATGTTATAGTGACATTTTCATTGCTTTATTAGTTATTTTTGAAAGATGGTCATGACTTATTGCATGGCTCTTAACCAAAATTTATTCAGAGAAAGGGGTAAGAACCTTGAGCAAGGATTTGCTAGGATCACGTGTATTATTTCAATGAATCTTCTCAACGCATTTTGTCCTATAGGTCAGCGTCTGCTTCACACTAGTTGACAAGTCTTCCTGTTCATGGTATAACCCTTTTGTCAAAAGTCTTTAAGTGTCTTAACTCTACTTCAGCTTTTAGCAGCTGCAGCATGAATTTCTACGTCATATCTCCTCCTTTTATACCCTGTCACCTCAGTTAAATTGAAGGGTTTAGCAAAAATAGTTGCCACCATTCAATCCACAACTCCACACAGAACAGCAAGAGTTTATTTGTTTCTATCTTCAGGTTATTTTATCAACATATGGAGAACTCTGCTATATATAACCAGCAGAATAGTGTATTTATATTCAGCATTGTCCGTAGATTTTGTTCAAATAGAAATGCATTTAAAACCTAGTTTTATTAGTTTATAGTTTGACATTGTGACTGGTTCCTAGTTTTATTGAACTTTGAACTTTACTTTTTCTCTCACCATTTTATTAAATTTATTATTTGCTTGGTATTCAGATTGGTAAATACATTAAAATTGTTTATATCTTGAAATTTTAACCACATATTTTTCTGTGCATATTTGTGTGTGTGTGGTATGTACTAATTTCTTTCTTATTTTGTATTTGTGTATGCATTTGCTAAAAAATTAAAAAATGAAATGTTTGCAGAACCATCACAATACTCTCTTTTCTTAAAATTTGCTGGACTCTTTTATATATAGATAATATAGATATGAAATTATTTTATGTACTTTATCTTCCCTACCAACTATTGTGCTCCTTTTTTTAAATTTAGAAATACAGGGTTATATTTTGGATATTTAAGGAAAATACATAAATAAATAGACTTGTTTTCTGAATTTCTTGCTTGAGGGAAAGCCACATCATTCCATTAAATGCCATGGGGGACAAAGAAGTCCAACTTAATGTTGTTGTCATGTCTAAGGTCATAATTTTAGGTATGATCCCTCACAGTGGTGAAGCATCCAAGAACAGCATCTACTTCAACAAATGTCTTAAATGGCCTTATAACTTATAACCAAATAATTGGTATCAGAATTCACTATAGTCAGATTCTGACAAATATAAGAACATCAAGAGACACATCTATGGAAGTGAGAAAGGCACTTCAAAATGCACCCCAAGACAATATCCATTACTTACCAGGACTATCTTACTTGTCCATCTCACCATACAATCTAGAACCCCACCTTGACACATATTTATAGCTTTAGTGTTCACATAAAAGTCTTTCTTAATTTGAATCCATATTCATTCACTCATTTAAAATATATTTACGAGTGTTACTGTGCATCAAGTCCTGTTCTGGGCAAAATTAACAGAACAAAATTCCTACCATCATAGAGTTTATAATCTGGTAGGGGAAGGAAGAGAGTAAGGACAAAACAAATACATAATATGTCAGAATATAAGTTCTATGAACAGCAAAATAGCTGTAAATAAATCCATAAAGAATGCAGGGACCCCTATTTTCTAAAGAGTGTTCAAGGAAGGCCTATGTGATAAGGTAACATTTGAGCAAAGATTTGGAAGAATTGAAAGTATGAGTGATGAGAATATCAAGGGATGACCTTTAAAGATTAAAAAAAAACATAAAAGTTTTAGAGCGTTTAGTATATCTAAGGGGTGATAACAGTAGTATCATGGAGCCAGAGTGGAGTAACAACTTTGGATTATATTTTGAGAGAGATGAAAAAGCACTGGATATTTTAGCAGAGATGTTAGATGGTATCAAGTAGTCATTCTCATTGTCATGAGAACACCTATTGTGAGTGAGGTACAGAAAATATTGTGTGTGTGGGTGAGTGTCTGTGTGTTTCTGTCTGTGCAGTTATGTGGGCAATAGGAAGACTATTACTATAATAATTCAGGAAAAGGAATATAGTGATTTGGAATGTGGAGGTGATGATGATTGATAGATTTTAAATATATTTCAAAGTAGAACCATCAGAGATTTGTTTTGAAGGATTCTTTATAGAAGAAAAAGAGTCCTCAAAAATGACTAAATAGTGTTTAACCTAAACAACTAAAGTAGCAGGCTGCCATTAATGAATATGGAAGGTTGAGGTCGGAGCACATTTTAAGAGTATGAACCAAACAGTCATGTGGAATAAAGATATACAAGTTGGGAGTTAGGCAAAGGTCTGAGATGAATACATTGGTATTGATTAGCAACTTATATGATATTTATGGTTATGAAATAAGTGAAACTACCTACGAAAGTGTATGTATATAGAGAAAATAGGAGGTCCACAGTGGGTTCTTGAATGTGCCAAAATTTAGTTAAAAATGATGAATAGAGTCCAAAAAAGGGCATGAAAGTCCAGTGGAGTAGAAGGTTAAACAAGAGAGAATGGTGTCCTCAAATTAAAGTCTGTTTCTAAGACAAAGGAAGGATACTCAGAATACTCAGAAGAGTTTTGCTGGAAAGGGAACATGGAGGTGTGAGAGTACCCAGAATAGAAGGGGGATCACAAAAGGCTTTTATGTTTTGTTTTGTTTCATTTTCAGTTGGGTGACATCAAACCCTGTTCATATCTTGATGAGGAAGATTCACTAAAGAAAGAGAAAAGCAAATTAAAATACAGAAAGCACTGAGAAATCACAAATACAAAGTGAATTAATATCTTGGCTATTGTGAACAATACTGTAATAAATATGAGAGTGCAAATATCTCTTCAATATCCTGTTTTCATTTCCTTTGGATATGTACCCAGAAGTGGGATTTCAAGGTCATATGGTATTCTATTTTTAAAATTTTAGGAACCTCCATAGTGTTCTCCATAATGGCAGAAGCAGCATACATTCCCACTAACAGTGCACAAGGTACTCTTTTGTCCACATCCTCAAAAATATTTGTTATTTTTTATCTTTTTGACATTAGTCATTCTAACAGGTGGATGTCTCATGCACAGCATAGTAATTTTAATCAACAATACCAGAAAACTACTAGTGCTAATCAATGAATTTGGTAAAGTAGCAGGATACAAAATTAATGCACAGAAATCTCTGGCATTCATGTACACTAATGATGAAAAATCTGAAAATGAAATCAAGAAAACACTCCCATTTACCATTGCAACAAAAAGAATAAAATATCTAGGAATAAACCTACCTAAGGAGACAAAAGACCTGTATGCAGAAAATTATAAGACACTAATGAAAGAAATTAAAGATGATACAAATAGATGGAGAGATATACCATGCTCCTGGATTGGAAGAATCAATATTGTGAAAATGACTCTACTACCCAAAGCAATCTACAGATTCAATGCAATCCCTATCAAACTACCACTGGCATTTTTCACAGAACTAGAACAAAAAATTTCAAAATTTGTTTGGAAAAACAAAAGACCCCGAAGAGACAAAGCTATCTAGAGAATGAAAAATGGAGCTGGAGGAATCAGGCTCCCTGACTTCAGACTATACTACAAAGCTAGAGTAATCAAGACAGTATGGTACTGGCACAAAAACAGAAAGATAGATCAATGGAACAGGATAGAAAGCCCAGAGATAAACCCATGCACATATGGTCAACTTATCTTTGATAAAGGAGGCAGGAATGTCCAGTGGAGAAAGGACAGCCTCTTCAATAAATGGTGCTGGGAAAACTGGACAGGGACATGTAAAAGTATGAGATTAGATCATTCCCTAACACCATACACAAAAATAAGCTCAAAATGGATTAAAGACCTAAATGTAAGGCCAGACACTATCAAACTCTTAGAGGAAAACATAGGCAGAACACTCTATGACATAAATCACAGCAAGATCCTTTTGGACCCACCTCCTAGAGAAATGGAAATAAAAACAAAGATAAACAAATGGGACCTAATGAAACTGAAAAGCTTTTGCACAGCAAAGGAAACCATAAACAAGACCAAAAGACAGCCCTGAGAATGGGAGAATATATTTGCAAATGAAGCAACTGACAAAGGAGTAATCTCCAAAATTTATAAACAGCGCATGCAGCTCAATAGCAAAAAAACAAACAACCCAATCCAAAAATGGGCAGAAGACTTAAATAAGCATTTCTCCAAAGAAGATATACAGACTGCCAACAAACACAGGAAAGAATGCTCAACATCATTAATCATTAGAGAAATGCAAATCAAAACTACAATGAGATATCATCTCACACCAGTCAGAATGGCCATCATCAAGAAATCTAGAAACAATAAATGCTGGAGAGGGTGTGGAGAAAAGGGAACACTTTTGTACTACTGGTGGGAATATGAATTGGTACAGCCACTATGGAGAACAGTATGGATGTTCCTTAAAAAACTAAAAATAGAACTACCATATGACCCAGCAATCCCACTACTAGGCATATACCCTGAGAAAACCATAGTTCAAAAAGAGACATGTACCAAAATGTTCATTGCAGCTCTATTCACAGTAGCCCAGAGATGGAAACAACCTAAGTGTCCATCATTGGATGAATGGATAAAGAAGATGTGGCCCATATGTACAATGGAATATTACTCAGTCATTAAAAGAAATGAAAGTGAACTATTTGTAATGAGGTGGATAGACCTAGAGTCTGTCATACAGAGTGAAGTAAGTCAGAAAGAGAAAGACAAATACCGTATGCCAACACATATATATGGAATGAAAAAAAAATGTCATGAAGAACCTAGGGGTAAAATGGGAATAAAGACACAGACCTACTTGAGAATGGACTTGAGGATATGGGGAGGGGGAAGGGTAAGCTGTGACAAAGCGAAAGAGAGGCATGGACATATATACACTACCAAACGTAAGGTAGATAAATAGTGGGAAGCAGCTGCAGAGCACAGGGAGATCAGCTCCATGCTTTGTGACCACCTGGAGGGGTGGGATGGGGAGGGTGGGAGGGAGGGAGATGCATGAGGGAAGGGATGTGGGAACAGATGTATATGTATGACAGATTCACTTTGTTATAAAGCAGAAACTAATAAAAAATAAAATAAAAATAAAATAAAATAATTGAGGGCTTAAATATCTAAAAAAAATACTTAAAAGTTGCTAAGAGATCAGATCTTGGTTATTCTTACCACACACACACAAAAAAGATAATGAATGTGACTTAATAGAAGTGTTGAATAACACTAAGGTGGTAACCACATTGCAATATATAAATGTAACAGATCAACACATTGTACACCTCAAACTTATAAAATGTTATATGTCAATTATGTCTCAATAAAAAAAGTGAATAAATAGGAAGAAAAGAGTCAGATGTAGTGTACATGTATTTCCTCTGTATTCTCAACATACCTGGAAACAAATCCACAAGCTAAGGCTGAGTAGAAGCAAGGGAAAGGAAACACTGTAGGGGGAAATTTTCCATTCTAAATGTAGGAAAGTTAGTTGACTAAAGAAAATATTAGATTGCTTCCATGGCCTGGCTATTGTAAATAGTGCTGCAATGAACATTGTGGTACATGACTCTTTTTGAATTATGGTCTTCTCAGAGTATATGCCCAGTAGTGGGATTGCTGGGTCGTATGGTAGTTCTATTGTTAGTATTTTAAGGAACCTCCATACTGTTCTTCATAGTGGCTGTATCTATTTACATTCCCACCAACAGTGCAAGAGTGTTCCCTTTTCTCCAAACCCTCTCCAGCATTTGTTGTTTGTAGATTTTCTGATGATGCCCATTGTAACTGGTGTGAGGTGATACCTCATTGTAGTTTTGATTTCCATTTCTCTAATAATTAGTGATGTTGAGCAGCTTTTCATGTGCTTCTTGGCCATCTGTTTGTCTTCTTTGGAGAAATGTCTATTTAGGTCTTCTGCTCATTTTTGGATTGGGTTGTTTGTTTTTTTAATATTGAGCTGCATTAGCTGTTTATATATTTGGAGATTAATCCTTTGTCTGTTGATTCATTTGCAAATATTTTCCCCTGTTCTGAGGGCTGTCACTTTGTCTTGTTTGTAGTTTCCTTTGCTTTATAAAAGCTTATAAGTTTCATTAGGTCCCATTAGTTTACTTTGTTTTTATTTCCATTACTCTAGGAGGTGGATCAAAAAAGATCTTGCTGTGATTTATGTCAAAGAGTGTTCTTCCTATGTTTTCCTCTAAGAGTTTTATAGTGTCTGGTCTTACATTTAGGTCTTTAATCCATTTTGAGTTTATTTTTGTGTATGGTGTTAGGTAGTGTTCTAATTTCATTCTTTTACATGTAGCTGTCCAGTTTTCCCAACACCACTTATTGAAGAGACTGTCTTTTCTCCATTGTATATCATTGCCTCCTTTGTCATAGATTAGTTGACTATAGGTGTGTGGGTTTATTTCTGGGATTTCTATCCTGTTCCATTGATTTATATTTCTGTAAATGCCCATCGACAGATGAATGGGTAAAGAAGATGTGGTACATATATACAATGTAATTTCACTCAGCCATATAAAGGAACAAAATTCCTTCATTTGTAGGGATGTGGATGGATCTAGAGACTGTTATACAGAGTGAAGTAAGTCAGAAAGAGAAAAACAAATATCATATATTAACACATATATGTGGAACCTAGAAAAATGGTACAGATGAACCGGTTTGCAGGTCAGAAATAGAGACACAGATGTAGAGAACAAATGTATGAACACCAAGAGGGGAAAGTGGTGGAGGGTTTGTGGTGGTGGGATGAATTGGGATATTGGGATTGACATATATACACTAATATGTATAAAATAGATAACTAATAAGAACCTGCTGTATAAAAAATAAATAAAACAAAATTCAAAAATTCAAACAAAATGGAAAATATTAGAAGTTCAGTCAGAGCTGAGGTTTATGGGAATGAACTTAATGTAAGACAAATTAACATGATTTCATTTTTTTCTGATCACTTTCTGTTATTTGAATGCTGACTCAGGCAGACAGATGATAGATAGATAGATAGATTGATTGATAGATAAATATTCCACGGTAAAGCTGCCCAAACACTACTACTTTGTCCCTTCCTTAAGGTCATATTTGACTCTGTCCCACATGAAGCGCTTTTCCCAAGCTGCCCTGTTTTCCAGATATTTCAAAGCAGTTTCCAACTCAGAATCTTCTATTACCCTCCATGGTTTATCTGTGGCATTGTCAAAGGCCTTTTAGACCACATCTTTCTAATTCTACAATTATCTCAAATCTTATGCAGATTTCAGGATAAAACAACTCTTTTACCTCATCCATGCTGTTAGTTCTGATATCTCAAATGAGACCATAATGAATACTAAAAGGAAGGTTTTATTTTAGAGATCTGTTTTTCCAGTTGAAACCAACATTACACAGAATTACCTTATTTTCAATCAGTAAATATAGTAATATCATTGACATATTTTTATTAAATCACCTAGTGCTCAGAGGATATTACACTTTAGGAAGATGGTTTGGACATGAGATATTACTTCTCTCTCTCTCTCTCTCTCTCTCTCTCTCTCTCTCTCTCTCTCTCTCTCTATATATATATATATATATATATATATATATATATATATAATATGGAAGGAGCCAGGTTTAAAAAAAACATTTCAGTATATAATAGAGGTAAAATATTCTATATTAGTGATTATTATTAATAATATAACATTCCAATTTTTAAGCAATTTAATTTTGGGCAGTGTGAAAAAGTGTATCTTAATAATTCAAATGAGTAAAGATAAAATCATCTAGCCTTTCTTAAATTAAAAATTATCTGAAGCAGATGTCTTTGAATATGTTCTTTCAACTTTGTTAAATTGCACATTTAGAAAATAAATTATTAGCACTATGAGCAAATAAAATAATGAGAACATCTTCCTCAATAAGATGAATATCAGTTAAGTATGAAATTGATGTTATTATTTCTGCTAATAGAATCTTGGGACCCGGTGATATTAAGCTATAAAATACCTATTACTGCAGCCTCTATACTTATGGGTATGTTTAATTCTATGTCAAGAATAAAAGACCAAAATTTGTTTTAGAAGCATGCGATTTATGATGTTGTGAACTGGAGAAATGGAATAAAAATAATATTTTTAAATTTTGTTTTGTTTTGTTTTTAGTCTTGTGACATTAAGCAGAAACATTTCATTGTTTTATTAGTTACATTTTTAAATAGCCTGACTCTTTTCTTTATAATGGCATCCAAATCATTGGAAGCCAGCCAGTTCCAAATGATTCTAATTGTTGGAAATGAATATTTTAAAATGTAGAAAGTAGATAGCTAAGGAGAAAGGCAATAAAAGTATCTTGTAAGTACACTTGTTTGTGTGACAAGAAAAGCTGAAATCAAATTTCAATTCTTTTGCAATTTAACTACAAAATTATTGTAGTAATGCTATAATAGGTGACCTGTCATTGCAACTCTTTAATTGCTAAAAGTATGTGACCTTCTGTAGAATTCATTTTGTCAGCCACTTTACATAGCAGGCAGATTAGAAAATGAGCTTTATAATGTTATTAAAAACTTCAACTACTTTGACAGTTCAGAAATATAAAGATCCTTCTTTTCATAAGAGAACACCTCATAGTCATATTCCAGGTAATGAGCTTTCAATTAATCATATGTATTTAAACACCCCTTAAAATGAAACCTCTCTCCATCTTTTGATTTTATCACTGTATATTCAAAAATTAAAATATTTCAATTATTTTTAAACTGATTCACTTTATAGAGACTTGAGAGAGAAGCTAATTTTCATATTCTGGTTTTATTCCATTGTGATCATTGAAATAATTACATAGGAGCAGTCCTAGGACAGAGGTGTTTCTTTGGTTGTGAGAGGAAATAAATAACTTTGTTATTTGTGCCATATTAGCCTAAAGTTAAATATCTGTAGGGTGATATACAAATGTGCATATTTTTAGAAAGAACCTTGGTCCTTAGATCATAGGCCTCACTCCATAAATAACTAATTTGACTTAAACACCACACAGTGCTGTTACATAATGAAAAAGCATTGTATATTTTTCTTGATAAAATATTAAAACAGATTGAATCAATTTATTTGCTCCATATTATATGTCTTCACTGATTTTAATATTCTATCATAATTATCATTCTGTAAATTATTTTGTGTTTTTTTTCAGTAAGATTCCATTAAGTATTTACAAAAATTTTATTTGAATTAAGGAATTGTCATATTTTTCTGACAAGACACATAAGCTGATGGTTGGTTTGACAATGAGCACTTTTTTATCTATCATTCATTTTCCATGATGCATAGTACATACAAATAGCATAAAAAGAGTTTGAAATGATATTTATTTTCCCTGAGCTGATCCATATTCCTAAGTGTGAATATAGCTGAATCTATAGCTTCGAGCTTTTGTTGAATTGAAAGTATGAGAAAAAGCAACAATCATGGAAACAATATTGTATTTAATATTTATAATAATTTTAAAATATTTTTTTATTTTTCCATGTCTGTCAGATTATATCAAGTTAAATAATTATAATACATTGTCATTTAAAGGTTTGGTAAAATATTTTTGCTATATTTCTCATTTAGAAAACAGTGAATAACCTAAAGAGATAATATGTACTCTTTTGCAAAGAGTTTTAGGTCTTTTCTTTCAAGAATAAAAAGATGAAAAGACTTATTTTGTTGTCATCTTATTATCAAAATTAAATAAAGAATTTTGACTTAATATTACACTGTGATTATTTTGTAGGGAGGAGGGCATGTACTGAAATGGGTACAACATTGAGTGCTACTGCTATCATGGAAGTTCTTTAGTTCCAGTCAACTGATACACATAAATGAAATTTCCAACTAATAATATCTAAAAAATCTAAAAATGAATATACTGACATTTTTATTCTAGCAACAGGTGATAGTGATCCATAAACCATCCAATCACATCATTAAAATAGTCATTTAAAATAAACATATTTTATATTTAATTCTTATTTATTAATATTTGCTCTATTTTATAATATTTGGTTCAAATATTTATTAATAGTAATAGTAATGATAACTCAATATAGAAGAAATTCTTTAAATACTAAATCCACGTAAAAACAAGCATAAATAGAAAATATTAATAAATGAATTTCCAACTCTACATATTTTTTGCAAGAAATATGATAGGGAGACTAATTAATGGTTTCTCATCATAAAAATACATTACATAAATATGAATTTCTATGAAGTAAATGAAATGAAATTACAGTTTAAGTAGTATATTAATGAAGAGATTATTTTAATAACCTTTAGTAATATGAAATCATTATTGTATATGGCCTTCAATACAAATTATTTTTTATTTTTTTAACATTTTATTTTTATTTATTTTCCAAAATTATATATAATATTTTTTAATTAGTTTCTGCTTTATAACAAAGTGAATCAGTCATACATATACATCAGTTCCCCCATCCCATCACTCTTGCACCTCCCTCCCTCCCACCATCCCTATCCCACCCCTCCAGGCGGTCACAAAGCACAGAGCTGATCGCTCTGTGCTATGCAGCTGCTTCCCACTATCAATCTACCTTATTTTTGGTACTGTATATATGTCCATGCCTCTCTTTTGCTTTGTCACAGCTTACCATTCCCCCTCCCCATATCCTCAAGTCCATTCTCAAGTAGGTCTGTGTGTTTATTCCTGTTTTCCCCTAGGTTCTTCATGCCATTTTTTTTTCTTAAATTCCATATATATGTGTTAGCATACGGTATTTGTCTTTCTCTTTCTGACTTACTTCACTCTGTATGACAGACTCTAGGTCTATCCACCTCATTACAAATAGCTCAGTTTTGTTTCTTTTTATGGCTGAGTAATATTCCATTGTATATATGTGCCACATCTTCTTTATCCATTCATCCGATGATGGACACTTAGGTTGTTTCCATCTCTGGGCTATTGTGAATAGAGCTGCAATGAACATTATGGTACATATCGCTTTTTGAACTATGGTTTTCTCAGGGTATATGCCTACTAGTGGGATTGCTGGGTCAAATGGTAGCTCTATTTTTAGTTTTTTAAGGAACATCCATACTTTTCTCCATAGTGGCTGTACCAATTCACATTCCCACCAGGAGGGCAAGAGTGTTCCCTTTTCTCCACACCCTCTCCAGCATTTATTGTTTCTAGATTTTTTTTTTTACAAATTTAATCAGTTATACATATACATATGTTCCCATATCCCCTCCCTTTTGCGTCTCCCTCCCAACCTCCCTATCCCACCCCTCCAGGCAGTCACAAAGAACCGAGCTGATCTCCCTGTGCTATGCGGCTGCTTCCCACTAGCTATCTACCTTATGTTTGGTAGTGTATATATGTCCATGCCGCTCTTTCACTTTGTCACAGCTTACCCTTCCCCCTCCCCATATCCTCAAGTCCATGCTCTAGGAGGTCTGTGTCTTTATTCCTGTCTTACTCCTAGGTTCTTGATGACATTTTTTTTCTTAAATTCCATATATATGTGTCAGCATACAGTATTTGTCTTTCTTTTTCTGACTTACTTCACTCTGTATGACAGACTCTAGGTCCATCCACCTCATTACAAATAGCTCAATTTCATTTCTTTTTATGGCTGAGTAATATTCCATTGTATATATGTGCCACATCTTCTTTAGCCATTCATCCGATGATGGACACTTAGGTTGTTTCCATCTCTGGGCTATTGTAAATAGGGCTGCTATGAACATTTTGGTACATGTCTCTTTTTGAATTATGGATTTCTCAGGGTATATGCCCAGTAGTGGGATTGCTGGGTCATATGGTAGTTCTATTTGTAGTTTTTTAAGGAACCTCCATACCGTTCTCCATAGTGGCTGTACCAATTCACATTCCCACCAGCAGTGGAAGAGTGTTCCCTTTTTTCCACACCCTCTCCAGCATTTATTGTTTCTAGATTTCTTGATGATGGCCATTCTGACTGGTGTGAGATGATATCTCATTGTAGTTTTGATTTGCATTTCTCTAATGAGTAAAGATGTTGAGCATCCTTTCATGTGTTTGTTGGCTGTCTGTATATCTTCTGTGGAGAAATGTCTATTTAGGTCTTCTGCCCATTTTTGGATTGGGTTGTTTGTTTTTTTGCTATTGAGCTGCATGAGCTGCTTATAAATTTTGGAGATTAATCCCTTGTCAGTTGCTTCATTTGCAAATATTTTCTCCATTTCTGAGAGTTGTCTTTTGGTCTTGTTTATGGTTTCCTTTGCTGTGCAAAAGCTTTTCAGTTTCATTAGGTCCCATGTGTTTATTTTTGTCTTTATTTCCATTTCTCTAGGAGGTGGGTCAAAAAGGATCTTGCTGTGATTTATGTCACAGAGTGTTCTGCCTATGTTTTGCTCTAGGAGTTTGATAGTGTCTGGCCTTACATTTAGGTCTTTAATCCATTTTGAGCTTATTTTTGTGTATGGTGTTAGGGAATGATCTAATCTCATACTTTTACATGTCCCTGTCCAGTTTTCCCAGCACCACTTATTGAAGAGACTGTCCTTTCTCCACTGGACATTCCTGCCTCCTTTGTCAAAGATAAGGTGACCATATGTCCGTGGGTTTATCTCTGGGCTTTCTATCCTGTTCCATTGATCTATCTTTCTGTTTTTGTGCCAGTACCATACTGTCTTGATTACTGTAGCTTTGTAGTATAGTCTGAAGTCAGGGAGCCTGATTCCTCCAGCTCCATTTTTCGTTCTCAAGATTGCTTTGGCTATTCAGGGTCTTTTGTGTTTCCATACAAATTGTGAAATTTTTTGTTCTAGTTCTGTGAAAAATGCCACTGGTAGTTTGATAGGGATTGCACTGAATCTGTAGATTGCTTTGGGTAGTAGAGTCATTTTCACAATGTTGATTCTTCCAATCCAAGAACATGGTACATCTCTCCATCTATTTGTATCATCTTTAATTTCTTTCATCAGTGTCTTATAATTTTCTGCATACAGGTCTTTTGTCTCCTTAGGTAGCTTTATTCCTAGATATTTTATTCTTTTTGTTGCAATGGTAAATGGGAGTGTTTCCTTGATTTCACTTTCAGATTTTTCATCATTAGTATATAGGAATGCCAGAGATTTCTGTGCATTAATTTTGTATCCTGCTACTTTACCAAATTCATTGATTAGCTCTAGTAGTTTTCTGGTAGCATCTTTAGGATTCTCTATGTATAGTATCATGTCATCTGCAAACAGTGACAGCTTTACTTCTTCTTTTCCGATTTGGATTCCTTTTATTTTCTTTTCTTCTCTGATTGCTGTGGCTAAAACTTCCAAAACTAGGTTGAATAAGAGTGGTGAGAGTGGGCAACCTTGTCTTGTTCCTGATCTTAGTGGAAATGGTTTCAATTTTTCACCATTGAGGACGATGCTGGCTGTGGGTTTGTCATATATGGCCTTTATTATGTTGAGGAAAGTTCCCTTTATGCCTACTTTCTGCAGGGTTTTTATCATAAATGGGTGTTGAATTTTGTCAAAAGCTTTCTCTGCATCTATTGAGATGATCATATGGTTTTTCTCCTTCAGTTTGTTAATATGGTGTATCACGTTGATTGATTTGCGTATATTGAAGAATCCTTGCATTCCTGGAATAAACCCCACTTGATCATGGTGTATGATCCTTTTAATGTGCTGTTGGATTCTGTTTGCTAGTATTTTGTTGAGGATTTTTGCATCTATGTTCATCAGTGATATTGGCCTGTAGTTTTCTTTCTTTGTGACATCTTTGTCTGGTTTTGGTATCAAGGTGATGGTGGCCTCGTAGAATGAGTTTGGGAGTGTTCCTCCCTCTGCTATATTTTGGAAGAGTTTGAGAAGGATAGGTGTTAGCTCTTCTCTAAATGTTTGATAGAATTCGCCTGTGAAGCCATCTGGTCCTGGGCTTTTGTTTGTCGGAAGATTTTTGATCACAGTTTCAATTTCAGTGCTTGTGATTGGTCTGTTCATATTTTCTATTTCTTCCTGATTCAGTCTTGGCAGGTTGTGCATTTCTAAGAATTTGTCCATTTCTTCCAGGTTGTCCATTTTATTGGCATAGAGTTGCTTATAGTAATCTCTCATGATCTCTTGTATTTCTGTGTTTCTAGATTTTTGATGATGGACATTCTGACTGGTGTGAGATGATATCTCATTGTAGTTTTGATTTGCATTTCTCTAATGATTAATGATGTTGAGCATACTTTCCTGTGTTTGTTGGCAGTCTGTATATCTTCTTTGGAGAAATGCTTATTTAAGTCTTCTGTCCATTTTTGGATTGTTTTTTTGTTTGTTTGTTTGTTTGTTTGTTTGCTATTGAGCTGCATGAGCTGCTTATACATTTTGGAGATTAATCCTTTGTCAGTTGCTTCATTTGCAAATAGTTTCTCCCATTCTCAGGGCTGTCTTTTGGTCTTGTTTATGGTTTCCTTTGCTGTGCAAAAGCTTTTCAGTTTCATTAGGTCCCATTTGTTTATCTTTGTTTTTATTTCCATTTGTCTAGGAGGTGGGTCCAAAAGGATCTTGCTGTGATTTATGGCATAGAGTGTTCTGCCTATGTTTTCCTCTAAGAGTTTGATAGTGTCTGGCCTTACATTTAGGTCTTTAATCCAGTTTGAGCTTATTTTTGTGTATGGTGTTAGGGAATGATCTAATCTCATACTTTTACATGTCCCTGTCCAGTTTTCCCAGCACCACTTATGGAAGAGGCTGTCCTTTCTCCACTGTACATTCCTGCCTCCTTCATCATAGATAAGGTGACCATATGTGTGTGGGTTTATCTCTGGGCTTTCTATCCTGTTCCATTGACTTATCTTTCTGTTTTTGTGCCAGTACCATACGGTCTTGATTACTGTAGCTTTGTAGTATAGGCTGAAGTCAGGGAGCCTGATTCCTCCAGCTCCGTTTTTCATTCTCAAGATAGCTTTGGCTATTCGGGGTCTTTTGTTTTTCCAAACAAATTTTGAAATTTTTTGTTCTACCTCTGTGAAAAATGCCAGTGGTAGTTTGATAGGGATTGCATTGAATCTGTAGATTGCTTTGGTTAGTAGAATCATTTTCACAATATTGATTCTTCCAATCCAAGAACATGGTACATCTCTCCATCTATTTGTATCATCTTTAATTTCTTTCATCAGTGTCTTATAATTTTCTGCATACAGGTCTTTTGTCTCCTTAGGTAGGTTTATTCCTAGATATTTTATTCTTTTTGTTGCAATGGTAAATGGGAGTGTTTCCTTGATTTCGTTTTCAGATTTTTCATCATTAGTGTACAGGAATGCCAGAGATTTCTGTGCATTAATTTTGTATCCTGCTACTTTACCAAATTCATTGATTAGCTCTAGTAGTTTTCTGGTAGCATCTTTAGGATTCTCTATGTATAGTATCATGTCATCTGCAAACAGTGACAGCTTTACTTCTTTTCCAATTTGGATTCCTTTTATTTCCTTTTCTTCTCTGATTGCTGTGGCTAAAACTTCCAAAACTAGGTTGAAGAAGAGTGGTGAGAGTGGGAAGCCTTGTTTGTTCCTGATCTTAGTGGAAATGGTTTCAGTTTTTCACCATTGAGGACAATGTTGGCTGTGGGTTTGTCATATATGGCCTTTGTTACCTTGAGGAAAGTTCCCTCTATGCCTACTTTCTGCAGGGTTTTTTATCATAAATGGGTGTTGAATTTTGTCAAAAGCTTTCTCTGCATCTATTGAGATGATCATATGGTTTTTCTCCTTCAATTTGTTAATATGGTGTATCACATTGATTGATATGCGTATATTGAAGAATCCTTGCATTCCTGGAATAAACCCCACTTGATCATGGTGTATGATCCTTTTAATGTGCTGTTGGATTCTGTTTGCTAGTATTTTGTTGAGGATTTTTGCAACTATGCTCATCAGTGATATTGGCCTGTAGTTTTCTTTCTTTGTGACATCCTTGCCTGGTTTTGGTATCAAGGTGATGGTGGCCTCGTAGAATGAGTTTGGGAGTGCTCCTCCCTCTGCTATATTTTGGAACAGTTTGAGAAGGATAAGTGTTAGCTCTTGTCTAAATGTTTGATAGAATTCGCCTGTGAAGCCATCTGGTCCTGGGCTTTTGTTTGTTGGAGATTTTTAATCACAGTTTCAATTTCAGTGCTTCTGATTGGTCTAATCATATTTTCTATTTCTTCCTGATTCAGTCTTGGCAGGTTGTGCATTTCTAAGAATTTGTCCATTTCTTCCAGGCTGTCCATTTTATTGTCATAGAGTTTCTTGTAGTAATCTCTCATGATCTTTTTTTATTTCTAGTGTCAGTTGTTACTTCTTCTTTTTCATTTCTAATTCTATTGATTTGAGTCTTCTCCCTTTTTTTCTTGATGAGTCTGAGTTTTATTGATCTCTGCTATTATTTCCTTCATTTCTTTTTCATTTATTTCTGATCTGATCTTTATGATTTCTTTCTTTCTGCTAGCTTTGGGGGTTTTTTGTTCTTCTTTCTCTAATTGCTTTAGGTGCAGGGTCAGGTTGTTTACTCGAGATGTTTCCTGTTTCTTAAGGTGGGATTTTATTGCTATAAACTTCCCCCTTAGAACTGCTTTTGCTGCATCCCATAGGTTTTGGGTCATAGTGTCTCCATTGTCATTTGTTTCCAGGTATTTTTTAATTTCCTCTTTGATTTCTTCAGTGATCACTTCGTTATTGAGTAGTGTATTATTTAGCCTCCATGTGTTTGTATTTTTTACAGATCTTTTCCTGTAATTGATGTCTAGTGTCATAGCACTGTGGTCGGAAAAGATACTTGATACAATTTCAATATTCTTAAATTTACCAAGGCTTGATTTGTGACCCAAGATATGATCTATCCTGGAGAATGTTCCATGAGCACTTGAGAAAAATGTGTATTCTGTTGTTTTTGGATGGAATGTCCTATAAATATCAATTAAGTCCATCTTGTTTAACGTATCATTTAAAGCTTGTGTTTCCTTATTTATTTTCATTTTGGATGATCTGTCCATTGGTGAAAGTGAGGTGTTAAAATCCTCTACTATGAGTGTGTTACTGTCGATTTCCCCTTTTATGGCTGTTAGTATTTGTCTTATATATTGAGGTGCTCCTATGTTGGGTGCATAAATGTTTACAATTTTTATATCTTCTTCTTGGATTGATCCCTTGATCATTATGTAGTGTCCTCTTTGTCTCTTCTAATAGTCTTTATTTTAAAGTCTATTTTATCTCATATAAGAATTGCTACTACAGGTTTCTTTTGATTTCCATTTGCATGGAATATCTTTTTCCATCCCCTTACTTTCAATCTGTATGTATCTCTAGGTCTGAAGTGGGTGTCTTGTAGACAGAATATATATGGGTCTTGTTTTTGTATCCATTCAGCCAGTCTGTGTCTTTTGGTCGGAGCATTTAGTCCATTTACATTTAAGGTAATTATTAATATGTATTTTCGTATTCCCATTTCCTTAATTGTTTTGGGTTTGTTATTGTAGGTCTTTTCCTTCTGTTGTGTTTCTTGCCTAGAGAAGTTCATTTAGCATTTGTTGTAAAGCTGATTTTGTGGTGCTGAACTCTCTCAGCTTTTGCTTGTGTGCAAACGTTTTAATTTCTCCATCAAATCTGAATGAGATCCTTGCTGGGTAGAGTAGTCTTGGTTGAAGGTTTTTCTTCTTCATCACTTTAATTATTTCTTGCCACTCCCTTCTGGCTTGTAGAGTTTCTGCTGAGAGATCAGCTGTTAACCTGATGGGGATTCCCTTGTGTGTTATTTCTTGTTTTTGCCTTGCTGCTTTTAATATGATTTCTTTGTGCTTAATTTTTGACAGTTTGAGTAATATGTGTCTTGGTGTATTTCTCCTTTGAATTATTCTGTATGGGATTCTCTGTGCCTCCTGGACTTGATTAACTATTTCCTTTCCCATATTAGGGAAGTTTTCAACTATAATCTCTTCAAATATTTTCTGTCCCTTTCTTTTTCTCTTCTTCTGGAACCCCTATAATTCGAATGTTGGTGCATTTAATATTGTCCCAGAGGTCTCTGAGACTGTCCTCTGTTCTTTTCATTCTTTTTTCTTTATTTTGCTCTGCATCAGTTATTTCCACTATTTTATCTTCCACCTCACTTATCCGTTCTTCTGCCTCAGTTATTCTGCTATTGATCCCATCTAGAGTATTTTTCATTTCATTTATTGTGTTTTTATTCAATGCTTGATTCATCTTTAGTTCTTCTAGGTCTTTGTTAACTGTTTCTTGCATTTTGTCTATTCTATTTCCAAGATTATGGATCTTGGAAATAGAATCCTGGATCATCTTTACTATCATTATTCTGAATTCTTTTTCAGGTAGACTGCCTATTTCCTCTTCATTTGTTAGGTCTGGTGGGTTTTTATCTTGCTCCTTCTCTTGCTGTGTGATTTTATGTCTTCTCATTTTGCTTATCTTACTGTGTTTGGGGTCTCCTTTTTGCAGGCTGCAGGTTCATTGTTCCCGTTGTTTTTGGTGTCTGTCCCCAGTGGCTAAGGTTGGTTCAGTGGGTTGTGTAGGCTTCCTGGTGGAGGGGACTAGTGCCTGTGTTCTGGTGGGTGAGGCTGGATCTTGTCTTTCTGGTGGACAGGTCCACGTCTAGTGGTGTATTTTGGGGTGTCTGTGGACTTTTTATGATTTTAGGCAGCCTCTCTGCTAATGGGTGGCATTGTGTTCCTGTCTTGCTAGTTGTTTGGCATAGGGTGTCCAGCACTGTAGCTTGCTGGTCGTTGAGTGAAGCTGGGTGCTGGTGTTGAAATGGAGATCTCTGGAAGATTTTTGCCATTTGATATTATGTGGAGCCTAGAGGACTCTTGTGGACCAGTGTCCTGAAGTTGGCTCTCCCACCTCAGAGGCACAGCACTGACTCCTGGCTCCTCAATTTGGGATGATTCGTTGTCTATTCATGTATTCCACAGATGCAGGGTACATCTAGTTGATTGTGGAGCTTTAATCCGCTGCTTCTGAGGCTGCTGAGAGAGATTTCCCTTTCTCTTCTTTGATCTCACAGATCCCGTGTCTCAGCTTTGGATTTGACCCCACCTCTCCATGTAGGTCACTGGAGGGCATCTGTTCTTCGTGCAGACAGGACAGGGTTAAAGTAGCAGCCGCTTTGGGGACTCTGGCTCACTCAGGCTGGGGGGCAGGGAGGGGCATGGAGTGAGGGTGGAGCTTGCAGTGGCAGAGGCCAGCGTGACGTTGCACCAGCCCGAGGTACACCATGCGTTCTCCCAGGGAAGCCATCCCTGGATCCCAGGACCCCGGCAGTCACGGGCTGTACAGGCTCCCTGGAAGGGGGGTGTGGAAAGTGACCTGTGCTCACACACAGGGCTCACGGCGGCAGCAGCAACCTCAGCATCCCACGCCCGTCTCTGGGGTCTGCGCTTTCAGCAGTGGCTCGTGCCTGTCTCTGGAGCTCCTCCATGCAGCGCTCTCAATCCCCTCTCCTCACGCACTAGGAAACAAAGAGGGAAGAAAAAGTCTCTTGCCTCTTCGGCAGGTCCAACCTTTTCCCGGACTCCCTCCCGGTCAGCCGTGGTGCACCAGCCCCCCCAGGCTGCGTTCACACCGCCAACCCCAGTCCTCTCCCTGTGCTCCGACCAAAGCCTGAGCCTCAGCTCCCAGCACCACCCACCCCAGCGGGCGAGCATACCAGCCTCTTGGGCTAGTGAGTGCCGGTTGGCACCGATCCTCTATGTGGGAATCTCTCCGCTTTGCCCTACCCAGGTACGTGGGGAGTTTCTTGCCTTTTGGGAGGTCTGAGGTCTTCTGCCAGCGTACAGTAGGTGTTCTGTAGGAGTTGTTACACGTGTAGTTGTATTTCTCCAATATAATTTAAAAAGTCAATATTGATAGTATTTCAGGTACTCTGTTTTTTCAATAATATACATGTTTGATGAAATATTTTAGAAATCAATTTGAAAATTTCAAAAAATATTTTTTTGTGTTTATGTAAGTAAAGGAAATTTGAAAACAACAGGTATAAAGTGACAAATTTAATTAACTATCTACTTTTAGTTGTGATAGAAAGTTGTCTGAGTTGATTTTTAAATATCACATGAATTTAAATTCTTAAATAAAAATTATTACATTTTGGAGAAACCAGGCTAAAATGCAAAAATTATGTATGGCAGGGAATGCTAATACTCTTCAATATCTATATGTTAGCTGAACTTTCCAAGTCTTGCACTTTCTTGGGGACCAAGTGATTAGTTTTGACAAATGAAATATAAGTGCCACTTCTGGGCTGAGGTAATAAAAGGCTGAGTTGCTTTTTTCCATATCATGCTTTCCTTTTTCCAGTGACCTTAAGGGCCATTTGTCAGAGATGGCATAGCTTCATTTTGGAGGAGAACCTACAACCTAGAGAAAACATTGTGCAAGAAATAACATTTGTGATATTAAGCAACTTTGAGTTTAAAATGTTTATTACAGCTGTGTGCATTATTTAGACTAATATCAACAATAGTAATTTGAAGTGGACTATCCAAATAGGAGAACTGTATTTAGTCTTTGATCAGTGAGCAGCAAGGAGAATGTTATTATAGCCTGGAAATATGAAAATCCATATTACTTATACTAAATTATTTGGTAAACATACCATTTATCATAACTGGTGGAACTGAAAGTCTGATATGGAATGTGAGACAATGAGAAGAGTTACTAATGACTTGGAGCTTCTTAGCTAAAGCAAGATGTAATACCTATTTTTTGAAACCAGAAACACCAAAAGAGGTACAGTTTTGTGTTGGTGAATATTGGGAATTAAGTCTGGGTATATTAGGTTTAATGTACTATTTAAACACCCAAAGAAATAAAGTTCAGGGATTATGGCTTAGAGCTTTCAAAGATGTAGAGGTTGTAATATGAAGAAAAATCAGTAAAAGAGACTAAGAAGAGGCAGTCAGTATGATAGGAGCATAAAACAGAAAGAGAAAGAGAGAGAGATAGGAGACAGTGTTATGGGCGTATATTTTAATGATTTTTGATGCAAAATCAGTGAGAGATAAAGGGTCTTATTTGAAACTGGAAGTAAGAGACAAAGAATTTCATATATATTAATGTGGGGAAAATAACAGTATATTTGTAGTCTGGTGGAAATATTCCAGTCAAGAGAAAAAAATTAGAGATTCATAAGAAAAAAAAATGTATTAGAGCAATTCCAAGTGTAGCCTGAAGTTTCAAATATAAGGATTGGCCTTAACTACATGCATGGAAACTTTATAATAATACAGAGGAGGTAAAGTGTCTGGATGGCTGCAGCTGAATGTGGGGAATGCTGGAAACACTATTATGGTCTTCAAACTTGATTTTAGTTTAAAGATACCTTAAATGCTTAAATATTTGACTTGAGTAAATATTTTCACACATAGTTTGCCCATGTGGAAGGCAAAACAATTCAATGAGGCCCCAAAGGAAACAAAGAGTAGAAGGTATATTAAGAGAACTTTCAGTAAACCATGCAAAAGAATATTATACTAATTAAAACTGATATGGAATTCATTGGCTTTGGAAATAATTTAATGCTATGTGTTACAATGAGATTTGTGCTTAATGATCTCTATATTTCTTTCTTATGCACTAAACTCTTTCTGTGATTTTGATACATGGGAAATATTTAATAATTTAAATATATTACCAGTAGTTTTGTCTAGGTTGTTGCTGAGTGCTTTGCTAAGCCTTATTGGTTTCTTTAATCCTATATTCATTTTTAAATAGTTCCTTTATTAATGGTTCTTTATTGAAATATTTGGGTTTTCCAAATGTCTTTTATATCAGAAACTTAACAGTTACATTCTTTATCTGCTAGTTTTAAAGAATTCTCAAGTTTTCAATATTTTCTGCTCTTCGTTCTTTGGTGTTTTCAATAGCATGGTAGGTTAATGAACTGAAAACATTATCAAATTATGTAGCTCCACACACGATGGCAATGTTGAGGCCTCTGAGAAACTGATAGTCCCTCACTTGTAGTATAATAAATTGCATTACCACAGCAACCCAAACCTATATTTACTTTCCTCTGAACATTTAAACTAGAGAGCTTTCATCAAAAAATTTTTTAAATTGAAATTTGGGTATATATTCAATAATAATTTGAATATTTCCTTTGTGAACTACAGTATGAAACAAATTAATACAATAAGACAAGAATACATAATCAATTGATTCATTCTATGTTGACATTATTATTCCCTTGATGTATATGCTTTATATAGAATTATCAACAAGGTAATAATTTAGGTCATTTTTAAAGTATTTAATCTTAAATTATTCTCTTTTTTCTCACTAAAAAAAGGATTTGATATTACAAATGTTTTGCTGCTTACCTACATAGTATCAAAAATAAGAAGCCTAGGAAAAAATACATTTTACTGGATTTTATAAAGGCTTCTGTCAGGTTGAGAGGGAAAACAATGCTAACAATAGCTATTCTATTCTTACAGTATTCATTTCCAGTTCAGAACTTTTTAACCTGATGCATTTTATGAGAAGAATTTGAAGAAAAGTTTGGTGATAATATATTTTCTAACTCTAAAGCAGAAAAGCCACATGTTACTTATGGTTACTTCTAACTCAGACACTTATTTTTTTATTCTTAAGTTATTCAGTCCAGAAACATTACCATAAAGAAACAGTAATAAGCATAAAATAAAAATTTTTGTGTATTTTCCCTGACATAAGAAGGGTGGAATACTGTATTCCTGGTGATGATGCTAAAATATTCAGTTTTTCTCATTCCCAACAACAACAGATAAGTTGAAAAACATAGACTCAATACAGTGACGAAATTAAAATAAATGAGCTAGAGAGAAATTAATTGCCAGCAAGTTTGGAAATGGAGGCTAACAGAGAAAAAATGCCATACAATTTAGCAAAGTAAAATCATGGAGAGTAGAAAGAAAGGAGTAAATTCAATGAAAACCTTAAATTAAGGTCAATAAACCCTACAGTGAAAAGGCCAAAATGGAAAACGAGTCTCTTTCAGACAGAGTTTGTGAATAACCTCCAAAATACATAATGCCTAGACAGTGACACTTTGGGTAATCTCCAAACGTGGGATAAATAAGGGTAGTCTTAATGTTGCTTTAGAGGAGAACAATTAAACCAAGAATGAGACAGAAAATTAGATGAGTGGAATAGATTCATTCCTTTCTCCGGAATTAGTAATCAGCTCGCGATGGAGATGGACCTAGAGATCAACATTCATATAAATACATATAAGGTATCCTTGACATACTGGAAATTTAATTTATGCTCAATCAGCTTAGGAAAATCTGGTTATGTTTTATCAATATTATATATATATATATATATATATATATATATACTAACTTTAAAAATGTCATTTTGAATTTCTAGTGGGAAAAAATAGCAGTAGATAACAGTAAGTATTGTCAATTTCTGAAATCTCTGAAAAGACGGTGGTCTTACCTTTTGCTCACTGCCCTTGTGCACAAGCAGGATTCTTTCATTACTTAATGGATGATTATTATAGAAAACTTTAATTACCTAACAAATTAAGAGAAAGATAGTCATCAATTATTTAATTATCCAGCAGGTAGAAAAAAGAGAAGTTTGGAGTCCTCCTGGATGTAAGAATAGTAACTGTGTCTCAGTAGATATTAAATCAAAGGGGAAACAGGTTGAATCAATTTTGTGAGCATGCAGTTTTATTTTGGAATCTTATTGTAAACAATGGTTAATAAAGTCCAACATCTCCCCAAATATGTGGATTTCTTATAATAAAAAAAAATTTCTTAGAACTCTGAGAATATTTTTTCTGAGACTATATGCATTGTGGATTCTATATATTTTAGTTGGGCACAAACCAATCTGTAGTAAATTGAACACTTAACTTATTTACAAAAATGTCAGGACTGCAATACAAATAAATATAAAGCTAACAAAACATTTACTCTACTCTCACTTTCATCATCATGATAGGAAAATATAACATACTATCATATTCATATATGCAAATATATTCATTATATGAATTATATCAATTAGTAAATGCAAAATTAATAAATTCCACCATATGTTTTCTGTATTAGTCTCTTGGATTCTAAATTGATATGACCTCGTGTTTAAGACAAGGCTTTACTTTCATTCTGTCAGTAAACAATGTTAGTGTGCCATAAAGACTGACTCAGAACCTGAAGTTATTTCAACAATGTGATGCCAACATTGGAGGCTTCTTGAAGGGCTGTCAGCCCTCTCTCCTGGAGACACTCACTTTAGCATCACTTCAAATTCAAAATGATCTAAAATTTAACCAGTTTCTGAAAGTCACAAATTAGTCATGAGAAAATATGGATGAAATTGTACCTATTACTATTGACCTATTCAGTTTACTCTTGCTTTCTATTTTCTTATTCTATTGTTTTCTCCTTCATTCTATATATCTATTTCCTATAATGAAACAGAAATTATTCTGAATAAATGGATTTGGTGACCTGATTTGGGTCAGATTTGCATTTTATATAACACTGTGGTGGAATTTTTATAATAGGACACAATGAAATCAGATTTGTTTCCTTTAGTGGATTTATAATTTGCTAACACTGGTATTTCTTCCCTGATAGCTACTGCAGAAATCTCATATATGCAGAGCTAGCAGACCAATCTGAAAAATACCAAATATCATGACAGGAAACTTTGAAACATAGACATTCTCTGCTCCATTAAATTATCCTTCAGTAAAAAGTAATATTTTGCTCTCATGCAAAAGCAAGTGAGATATATTTAATTCTGCCTTGCATATCTAGCAATACTGATCAGAAGGCAGTCAAAAACAATGAGGAAACTATTTAGACCAAATAAGTAAAACAAATTCAACTATCATTATTCTATTTTCTCTCAAGTTCATCAAAGAACGTTAGGTATTTAAAATGTAATTCCTTAAATTTCAATAGATTGCATAGGATAGTAATACAGATTCACATTCAGGAAATCACAAAGTTTTATTAATTTATTTTCTTTCACCCACATGACCAGTGTTTTGAGAAGATTTCACTTCAATGTGAATCTCAGAATTTCAAAGTTTTAGATTTGAAAATGGGAAAATAGGAATATATATATATATATATATATATATATATATATATATATATACATACACACACAGACACACACACACACACACATTCCAACTGGTGTAGTCAAGTGAACTATTAAGACAGCAGTAAAAAATTGACATTGGCCTTGCTTGTCAGTTAAAATTAAAAATTTATAACTTGCAACATTTTTCATACTGAGTAGTTATCTTGGCCTTTAAGATATGGTTAGTCATAGTTGATATGGAGTACTATTAAGTATTTGGCTGATCTTGAAAGATAAGCTTGAGAAATACTAGCAACTATGCAAAGTTACACTTTTCAATATCTAAGAAAATTTGGTAATGAATATTATTATTTCATATAAACATATTTGTCTTTTTCACTTATAATATAGGGCTATTTCAAAGACTGGCTATGTTGAAGAAACTGGGATCACATTATTTTTTGACATTATCAATACACATTATAATTTTACTTCATTTTGTTTTCTGGTTCATCTTAGACTGTTATGGACCTGGAATTTGCCCAAAACCTGTATTGCACAAGAGTCTTGCCCCTTTCTGATGGCTGCCTATCTCTGCTGGACATTTTTCTCTCTGTATCATTTCCCAGTAGGCCGTAGCTCTGCTACAGCACAATGCTAAAGCTGTGCTTCATTTCATCCTTAAAGTTTGGCCCTCTGCCTCTCCTATCCATGAGCAAATTATTTTACTGAACTGAATAGTAACTATAGACCTTGAAAATGCATAATTTTATCCAAGATTGTTATTGTAATAAAATAATACACCTAGTCAGCCTATGTTATATGTTAAAATATTTTATAAAGTTTTTATTGAAATGTCAAAGGTTTCTCTTCAAAGGTATTGTGAAGTTAAGAATTGAAGGTCAAAATAGTTTTTATTCTGAGCATCAGTCTTTTAAAACCCTGTTATCAGCAAGATCTCTTTTAAAAATAAAGATTGAAGGTCACAAATGTTATTTGATTGTGCTTGGAAATATAGAACAGTGTATGAGATTGGGAATTTGTTTTCCCTCTTCATTGCAGTCTGATACACTTGTAGTTTTGAAAAGCCTGTTCCCACAAGATATAAATGACCATTTCTTCAAGGTCATTCAAATAATATTTAGTCTTTAGTAATGAAGACAAAAGAAATACACACAAAGACAGAAGCATATTTCAAAATAATTTTCCAATAATATTCAACTACTGTATTAAATACCAACCTGTGTTTATTGTTGACAAAGCTAATATCCCTTACTATTGAAAGACAAAACTCGTTCGCACTTCCATAGGTCCTTTACATAGTATTCTTACAATATAAGAACTGAAACATTTTCACTTTTACCTCTGTAAGTTGTTAGTCAGAAATATTGATGCCTAGAAATGTTACTATCATCATTGTAACTCCAAAATTTAATTTCAGACTATAAAATTAGTAATGAAACAAAACCATTAATGATTAGACAACTCAGCTCTCACATTTCTTTTCAAATTGTTTGACACAGTCATTGAGTTTTTTTCTGCATGAAATGGATTGAATCTAAATACAATTATTTCAAGAGGCAAATTGAATTTCCAACAGATATTTTTCATCATTATAGATCAGAATTTTTCTATATGCAATAATATTTTAGAGCACTGTATACCAAAGATGATTATCTTAAATAAAATTAATATTTTTGTTTGTGCAATTGAGAAAATGTAATGTAATATGTGTAAGTGACATGGCAAAAACACATAGAAAATGAAAGGCCACATCTTAAATAGAATTCCATATCTGGAAATTCTTGATCATTTAATTTTTCTACTAGAATTCATTGACTTGTATCTCTCTAACTCAAAATAACAAAATAAATATGACCAAAGTAAAACTCCACTTACTGGTATTTAATAATTTAGAATGAAATGCTTCAAAAATTGTTGATCTATTCAATGAATATTTCCTTAGTGAAAGGCTTATTTCATATTAGTGAAAGCAGATTATGAGATATTAAAATAATACACTGTGCATGACGATAATAGGTACTTCACAAGAAGGTACTGAAATATTGAACTGTAAAGTAAGAAAATAACTTTGACATCACTCATTCTTTCATTTAATCATCAAAAATTACTGGGTGTCTTTCATATACTAATCACAGTGTTTTTAATGGTGAAAAAATAGATAAACAAGTATTCATTATCATTAATGTTTATAATCTAGAAAAAGAGACATACATAAAAATCAATACAACTAATGCAATGTGGTAAGTATCTATACGTTTTGTTGGAGGGGGAAAGAAGGATGAAAACAACTTGGGATTGTCCAAGGACCTTCAAAAATAGAAGAATTGGATCATGAAACATGAGCAGATTTTCTACACACTGATGGGGTTATTCATATTTTTAGAGCCCACTATCACGTATCAAATAAAAGTAGTGAGGGTCATATTTTTATTAATCAATACTGAACAGAGAAAGATATTAGTTTATCTGAAATCAAAACATTCTTCCAGTAGGCCTACTCAAAAGTTACCAATTTTTTTAATTTGTAGATTCTTTTTTATTTTATATTGGAGTATAGCTGATTAACAAAGTTGTGTTAGTTTCAGAAGTACAGCAAAGTGATTCAGTTATTAATATACATGTATCTATTATTTTTCCAAATTATTTTCACATTTAGGTTATTACAGAATACTGAACAGAATTCCCTGTGCTATATGGTAGATCCTTGTTGGTTGTCTATTTTAAATATAGCAGTGTGTTTCCATACAAGTTGTAATTTTTTTTGTCCTAATTCTGTGAAAAATTCCATTGGTAATTTAATAGGGTTTGCATTGAATCTGTAGATTGTTTTGGGTAGTATAGTAGTATAGTCATTTTCACAATATTAATTCTTCCAATCCAAGAACATGTATCTCTCCATCTGTTTGTGTCTTCTTTGATTCCTTTCATCAGTGTCTTATACTTTCTGGGTACAGGTCTTTTACCTCCTTAGGTAGATTTATTCTAGGTATTTTGCTCTTTTTATTGCTATGGTAAATGCGAGTGCTTCCTTAATTTCTCTTTCTGAGCTTTAGTTTTGAGTGTATAGGAATGCAAGAGATTTCTGTGCATTATTTGTATCCTGCAACTTTATGAAATTCATTGATTAGCCCTTGTAGTTTTCTGGTGGCATCTTTAGGATTTTCTATGTAGGATATCATGTTATCTGCAAACAGTGACAGTTTTCATTCTCCTTTTCCAATACGTATTCCTTTTATTTCTTCTTCTTCTCTGATTGCCATGGCTAAGACTTCCAAAACTATGTTGAATTATAGTGGTGAGAGTGGACATTTTGTCTTATTCCTGATCTTAGAGGAAATGCTTTCACTTTTTCACCATTGAGAATAATGTTTACTATGGGTTTGTTGTATACGGCCTTTATTATGTTGAGGTAGGTTCCCTCTATGCCCACTTGTTGGAGAATGTTTTATCATAAGCGGGGATTGAGTTTTGTCAAAAGTTTTTCTGCATCTATTGAGATGGTCATATGGTTTTTATTATTCAGTTTGTTAATATGGTGTATCACATTGATTGATTTCCATGTATTGAAGAATCCTTGCATCCCTGGGATAAACCCCACTTCATCATGGTGTATGATGCTTTTAATATGTTGTTGTATTCTGTTTGCTAGTATTTTGTTGAGGACTTTTGCATCTATGTTCATCAGTGATATTGGTCTGTAATTTTTTTTGTGTGTGTTATCTTTGGTTTTGGTATAAGGGTGATGGTGGCCTTGCAGAATGAACTTGGAAGTGTTCCTTCCTCTGCAATTTTTTGGAACACTTTGAGAAGGATGGGTGTTAGCTCTTCTCTAAGTGTTAGATATGATTGCCTGTGAAGCCATTTGGTCCTGGACTTTTGTTTGTTGGAAGATTTTTTTTTTTTTTTTTTTCCTTTTTGCGGTATGCGGGCCTCTCACTGTTGTGGCCTCTCCCGTTGCGGAGCACAGGCTCCGGATGCACAGGCCCAGCGGCCATGGCTCACGGGCCCAGCCGCTCCGTGGCATATGGGATCCTCCCAGCTCGGGGCACAAACCCGTATCCCCTGCATCGGCAGGCGGACTCTCAACCACTGCGCCACCAGGGAGGCCCTGTTGGAAGATTTTTAATCACTGTTTCAATTTCATTACTTGTGATTGGTTTGTTTATATTTTCTATTTCTTCCTGGTTCAATCTTGGAAGGCTGTACCTTTCTAAGAATTTGTCCATTTCTTCCAAGTTGTCCATTCTATTGGCATATAGCTGCTTTTAGTAGTCTTTTATGATACTTTGTATTTCTATGGTGTCTGTTGTAATTTCTCCTTTTTCATTTCTAATTTTATTGATTTGAATCCTCTCCCTTTTTTTCTTGATGAATCTGACTAAAGGTTTATCAATTCTGTTTATCTTCTCAAAGAACCAACTTTTAGCTTCATTGTTTTTTGCTTTTGTTTTTTATGTTTCTATTTCATTTATTTCTACTCAAACCCTGAATAGCCAAAACAATCTTGAGAAAGAAAAATGGAGCTGGAGGAACTAGGATCCCTGACTTCAGACTATATAACAAAGCTACAGTAACCAAGACAGTATGGTACTGGCAGAAAAACAGAAATATAGATCAATGGAACAAGATAGAAAGCCCAGAGATAAACCCACACACCTATTGTCACCTAATCTATGACAAAGGAGGCAAGAATATACAATGGAGAAAAGACAACCTCTTCAATAAGTGATGTGAGGAAGACTGGACAACTACATGTAAAATAATGTAATTAGAACACTCCCTAACACCATACACAGAATGGATTAAAGACCCAAATGTAAGACAGGACACTGTAAAACTCTTAGAGGAAAACATAGGAAGAACACACTTTGACATAAATCGCAGTAAGATATTTTTTGACCCACCTCTGAGAGTAATGAAAATAAAAACAAAAATAAACAAATGGGAGCTAATGAAACTTAAAATCTTTTGCACTGCAAAGGAAACCATAAACAAGACAAAAAGACAGTCCTCAGAATGGGAGAATATATTTGCAAAGGAAGCAACTGACAAGGGATTAATCTCCAAAACATACAAACAGCTCATGCAGCTCAATATTAAAAAAAAAAAATCAAAAAATGGGTGAGTGGGTGAGGGCTCCCCTGGTGGCACATTGGTTGAGAGTCTGCCTGCCGATGCAGGGGACTGGGTTTGAGCCTGGGTCCAGGAAAAGCCCACATGCCGCAGAGCAGCTGGCCCTGTGAGCCATGGCCACTGAGCCTGCACGTCTGGAGCCTGTTCTCTGTAATGGGAGAGGCCACAATAGTGAGAGGCTCGCTTACTGAAAAAAAAAAAAAAATAGGTGGAAGACCTAAATAGACATTTCTCCAATGAAAACATACAAAAGGTCAAGAGGCACATGAAAACATGCTTGACATCACTAATTATTAGAGAAATGCAAATCAAAACTACAATGAGTTGTTACCTCACACCAGTCAGAATGGTCATTATCACAAAATCTACAAACAATAAATGCTAGAGAGAGAATGAAGAAAAGGGCACCCTCTTGCATTGTTGGTGGGAATGTAAATTGACACAGCCACTATGGAAAACAGTATGGATGTTCCTTAAAAAACTAAAAATAGAACTACCATATGACCCAGCAGTCCTACTACTGGGAATATGCCCTGAGAAAACCATAATTCAAAAAGAGACATGTACCACAATGTTCATTGCAGGACTATTTACAACAGCCAGGTCATGGAACCGCCATAAATGTCTATCAACAGATGAATGGATAAAGAAGATGTGGTACATATACACAATGGAATATTACTCAGCCTTTAAAAGGAATGAAACTGAGTCTTTTGTAGAGACATGGGTGGACCTAGAAACTGTCATACAAAGTGAATTAAGTTAGAAAGAGAAAAACAAATATTGTATATTAACACATTTATGTGGAATCTAGAAAAATGGTACAGATGAACCTATTTGCAAGGCAGAAACAGAGACAATGACGTAGAGAACAAATGTATGGACACCATGGGGATAAAGTATGGGTGGGATGAATTGGCAGATTGGGATTGACATATATACACTACTGTGTATAAAATAGATAAGTAATATATTTATATAGCACATATTTGCCTTATAGCACAGGGAACTCTACTCAGTGCTCTGTGGTAACCTCAATAGGAAGGAAATCCATAAAAGAGGTTATATATTTATACATATAGCCATTTCACTTCACTGTATAGCAGAAACTAACACAACATGGTAAAGCAAAAATACCTCTATAAAAACATTTTGAAAATAAATAAATAAATAAAGCAGTGTGTACATGTCAATCTCAAACTCCCAAACTTCAAATTCTCCCAAGTTACCAAATTTTAAAAATAGTCAATCTACTCTCATTTCCTGTTCAGATGGGTATGGCCATATCAATATTCAGTAGAGATATTCCCAAACTCTGTCTTGTTTTTCCTTATTCCAGTCTCTCCCCACAATAATCTCTCAAAGAAAAATTATCTCATAGAAAACTCTAAAATGTTATAATTTATGCTTTACAACCAAGTTGAGAAATATAGAATTTATCCTATAATAAAAAGAGTAAGAATCAATGGAGGCTTCTAAAAAAGGTAACACAGTAAATTGCTTATGGAAAGTGTCTCCAGGGAAGGTTTTTCTCATGTGTAGTGAATGATTTTGACTTTCATTTTACATGTTATCATGTTTAAAATTATGTATAATGTGCACACATTACATTTAAACAAACATGTAGATAAAAATTATGTGAATAAATAAATTTAATGTCTGCATCCTTTACATCAAATTCACAAAAGAAATAATTGATTGGTTAACAGTAACCAAAAAGGGTGATCTCTCTGAATCTTAAGGGGACCATGAGTTATAAATACAAATACGTAGTTCCTGTTTCATTAGAATCTGTAAAACAATGGGACTAAGCAGCCTCGTTTTAGGAACCTTGAACAGAGAGGCAGTGAACAAAGTGAGTTTTGTGTATCTAGGTCTCAAGAATGTCAAATGACAGAAGCAACCAACAGATGTGGATGTTCAATGGTGTTAAGGAAAAATTAAACCAGAAAATATTGTTGCCATAGGGAGTTAGAGTTTTGTTTGTTTGTTTCTTTGTTTTGTTTTATTTTTAACATCATTATTGTAGTATAATTGCTTTACAATGTTGTGTTAGTTTCTGCTGTATAACAAAGTGAATCAGCTATATGTATACATATATCCCCATATCCCCTTCCTCTTGTGTCTCCCTCCCACCCTCCCAATCCCACCCCTCTAGGTGGTCACAAAGCCCCGAGTTCATCTCACTGTGCTATGCAGCTGCTTCACACTAGCTATCTGTTTTACTTTTGGTAGTGTATATATGTCCATGCTACTCTCTCACTTTGTCCCAGCTTACCCTTCCCCCTCCCCGTGTCCTCAAGTCCATTCTCTACATCTGCATCTTTGTTCCTGTACTGCTCTTAGGTTCTTCAGAACCTTTTTTTTTTCAGATTTCATAAATATATGTTAGAATACAGTATTTTTTTTCTCTTCCTGACTTACTTCCCTCTGTATGACAGACTCTAGGTCCACCCCCCTCACTACAAATAACTCAATTTCATTTCTTTTTATGGCTGAGTAATATTCCATGGTATATATGTGCCACATCTTGTTTATCTATTTGTCTGTCGATGGACACAGGTTTTTTCCATGTCCTGGCTATTGTAAATAGTGCTGCAGTGAACATTATGGTGCATGTCTCATTTGAATTAGGGTTTTCTCAGGGTATATGCCCAGTAGTGGGATTGCTGGGTCATATAGCAGTTCTCTTTTTCATTTTTTAAGGAAGCCCCATACTGTTCTCCATAGTGGCTGTATCAATTTATATTCCTACCAACAGTGCAAGAGGGTTCCCTTTTCTCCACACCCTCTCCAGAATTTATTGTTTTTAAATATAAGTTAAAATACACTCTGTGGACTAATGGAAGTATTTCAAGGACACATTGAAGAGGATACACATCCTCTGCTCATAGGCAGGAGTTAGAGAGAATTTTGAAAATTACTATTATTGACCTAATTTTATTCACAGCTTGCTAAGGCCTGCTAAAACTGGATTGTTTATCTAATCTCACAATTTTTTTAAAAGGATAAGCATAGGAAAAAATGACTAAACATCAATCAAATTTGTCCCCCCTCTAACTGTAACAATATTGACTCCTTATATCCTTCAGGAGAAAATATGAAATAATTATAGCACTTCCCAATATGATGATCTCTGTTCTGTCTTTGATCACTTTAAACATCTCATGGCCTCACAGTCATCATAATCCTAACAAACAATATGTCATCATATTAACTTAAAAATGATAGTGACCATTTTATACAAATAAATGACTACACTTTTTGCAACACCATAGCTCTTAACAAACTTGGATTTCAGAAATAACTGAATATGGATTTCAGAAATAACTGAATAGCTGTCTTGTACCATGATGCAGTAGGAAAAAAAAAAAACATGAGTTTTGAGATCAAAGCAACCTAATTTCAAATAATGACAGAAAAACTTGCTAAATCTGTAAATATGTAAAAATTAGCCATCTGGAAAATGGTGATAATAATAGGGAATTTCTAAAGTGGTTGTAAAGGTGAGTGTTGAGACACACACATATGCACATAGCATGTATCACTGTGTTGGCCACCCAGTATATATTCAAAAGCCTACTGTGCCTTATAATCTTTCTTAACTTAAGCATTAGCCTCAAATGGATTCTTAAGGCTGCCCACCAAATGTGCAATATTTCCCTGGTCCATTCCTACCCCAACTCTCCTTTCTCTTCAATCCACAACACCTCTCTCCCATCCTCAGAGTTGATGAGAAAAAAAATTTAAAAAGACATCTTCACACCTGTCTACAGCAGTACATACATACCCTATGTACTCTCTTGTTACTATGGTTGAAGCATTGAGGTAATTATGTTACAAGAAAAGACAAAACTTTCTAATTGTGTACCAGTTCCTTACTGGCAATTCAAAGACATCCCTTAAGTAATTGTACTTCCTCCTCTACATCATAAATTGTCCTGTTTCTGAATTCATCTAAACAGCAAGCCAACATGAGAAATGTATGCCCATTACAAAGAAATACCCTTGACTCTACTTCTCTTTCCATTTTTATCCTGTACATTTACTTGCCCTTAAAACCACAGTCCTGAAAATGTTCTCTACACTCATTTCCTCTAAACCATGCTATCTTGATATAAATTAATGAGTTTTTGCCATATCCTCTCTACTGAAACTGGTCTTTTCTAGCCCATGCTGATCTTCCTTTGGTGAATCAAATAGCCAATTCTCATTTTATATCTTATGTGATTTTCAGCAGGATGCAGTTGATCACAAATTTCTTCTTAAAATATCGTCTTCATATGCTTCCTATTGTGGGTGTGGGGGAATATTTGTTTTTGATTTTATTTTTGCTTTTGTTTTGTTTTGCTTTTTCCTGACCACAATGGGCTACTTCTTCTTAGTCTCCTTTGGTGGTTCTCAGTCCCAATCTTAATATTGAAAAGACCTCATCTTTAAACTTCTGATTCAGTCAACTTCAGAATCCTATACACAACTGCCTGATGACACTTACATTTGAATTTCCAAGTGTAACCCTTAATTCATCTTTGTCCAAACCAATGTTCTGATCTGACCCCAGCCCCTAATATCCTTTTTATGCAGTCTTTCCCATTTCTGTGGTGACAGCTCTATTTCTTCAAATACCTAGTCCCAGCATATTAGAGTCATCCTTGACTCCTGTCACACCATCATCCAATCTGAGAGCAAATTATGCTGCTTCTATGTTTAAAATGTAACCTTACAAACATTGAGGACATTATGTTAAGTGGAATAAGTTAGAGAAAACAAAAACTGTATGATCTCACCTATATGTGGAATCTAAAAAAAATAAAATCACAGAAATATAACATATTAGTAGTTTCCAGGGCATAAGGTGGATGAAATGGCTGAAGGTTGTCAGAGTGTACAAAATTCCCGTTTAAGATAAATAAGTTCTGGGGATGTAATGTATGGCATGATGAATATAGTTATGGATACTTTGTTGTATATTTGAAAGTTCCTAACAGAGCATATTTTAAAAGCCCTAATACACATATACACACACAAATTAACTACACAAGATGTTAGATATCTTAACTAACCTGATTGTGATAGTTACTTTTCAATTAAGTAAAATTACTGTGTTGTAAGCCTTAAACTTACACAATGATATATGTCATTTATGCCTCAATAAATCTGGATAAAAATTAGAATAAGTAAACAAAATAAAATAAAACCTTAATTTTTCATCCCACCTACCATGATTTGTCACCATCCTCTCTCACAGTGGATTAGTCTTGTAACTTCTTAATTAGTCCCTATGGTTCCAGTCTTTCTTAAAGTATATTTCCAAGACAGAAGTTACCTGGATCTTGTTATAATGAGAGGGAGAATGTATTATTTTTCTAATCAAATTATTCTAAGAGCTTCTCATCTCACTGTAAGTCAAAATCAAAATCACACAATGGCCTACAAACCACTTCAGAAACTGATTCCATTGTACATCTCTATTCTTCCACTATTTACTTAAATAAATATCTTATTTCCTCTCCACTTTGTACTTGTATTTTCTCAGCCTGGAATTTCTTTATTCCAGTTGATCCACCAAACCCACTCCTTCACTTCATTCTGGTCTTCACTTAAATGTCGGTCACCCAGTGAGGCTTTCCCAGACTACTATATTAAAATTACATCCTACCTAACTAATAACATCCATTACCCCATTTTCATTTATGTTTCTCTAAGGCAATTATCATTATCTAACCTGCTTTATATTTTACTTACTCATTTGATTAGCTATAAACTCCTAATAGAATTTAAACTCTACGAGGGTAGTGATTTATTACTTTTAAGTTCACTGATGTCATCCATACCCTACAATGTGCCCTAGCTTGTAGGGGATCTGCTGTAGATATTCATGAAATATATTATGTAAATATAGAATTTCAGTCTTTCATAAAGTTTATTAAGAAAATCACTAATCACTGTGCAAATATACTTTAAAAATTCATGGTGTTAGAAGGGTTTATATACTTTCTATTTCAAAAGTGACATCAGATATTCTGTCCAAGATCACAGGACAACTTAGTAGCTGAGACAAAAATCTGAACTCATGTTTATGAATTCCTATTTAGGGATCCCTTCAATGCTAGAAATTTTTCTATTAAGAGTGAAAACATTTCAAAAGTTCAGAAAGCATTGATAGGACTTAGAAATCTTAAATTATTAATATGGAAGTATCTCTGTTTCAATTTAGAACATAAATTGGAGTTACCTTTAGAGCATTAAAGTGAAGATAATCATTAGGAAATATGGCTCTGGAACTAAGGATGATGAAAAGACTGAGTGTCAGGTGGACGGTTTAGATTTATGTTATCCTTGCACAGATTTGATTAAAGAAATAGAAGCAAAGTAGATCAGAGGAGTCAGCATCAAATGAGAAAAGAGTAAAGTCTTAGATGAAATTCTCGGCTACATTACAATTTTAGAGATAGTCAAAAAAACTATTGACCAGAGAAATAATTAAAAATTATTTAGTTACAGGATATCTAAATGTGGAGAGTTTCAGGAGGAATTGGCTATGAGAAATGCTGAATGCTACAGAGAGGGAATAAGATGGTGTGGGCAATAGTGGTCCAGTGGAATGGTCATGAGAAAACTTGAGTTGGTTAGTTTGATGAGGAAGATGAGAGAATAGATTCTACATATATATCCAAGACTTTCAAGTTATTGCCTGTGTTTTTTAATCATTTTATTTTGTAAATGTCCTTTACAACTTATGGTGTGTTATGGACTGAATGTTTGTGTCACCCCAAAATTCATATGCTGAAATACTAACCCTCAATGTGATGGTATTGAGAAGTGGGAGATTTGAGAGGTAATTATGTCATGAGGATGGGACCTTCATGAATAGGATGAAAGCCCTTATAAAAGAGACCTTAGAGGATTACTGCCCTTATGAAAGAGACCTTAGAGGGCTTTCTTGCCCTTTCCACTACGTGAAGACATGACAAGAAGTCTGCAACTCAGAAGAGGGTTCTCACCCTGATCTCAGATGTCCCATCTCCAGAATTGTGAGAAATAAATTTCTGTTGTTTATAAATCACCTGGTCTATGGTGCTTTGTTATAGCAGTCTGAACTGACTAAGAATATAACTACCTAATTCCCAAGTCAAAATTTGGGGTTACCAGATTCTTAAAATTGCAAGAAAATTAGTAAGTAAACCTATATTGTAAAAATAAAACTGTAGAAGGAATCAATCATTTAAAAAGAATAGACACAAATAAAAATAAAACCATATTATTATTTATTCAATATAATCATAAAAACTCGGTAAAACTGTCAGGGAGATTTTGTGTCATTAATTATTAATACACCTATTTGCTATGATCAACACTTTGAGAGAATAGACCATTCTTGATAGTATACCTACTTAAGACAATAATTCATAGAACCAGATCTAATGCCTCAGCTGCTTTAAAATTATCCCAAGAAGTGTTACAATAAATAATTATTTTACATTTTAATTGTTAGACAAGTTATAAATGAACAATTTATTTCTTAATAGAAAGGACTTGATGTTCTTCCCTTCTGGGATATGGAGAGCTCATCCAACAAGGTTATTAGGATTTAAAAATTCATTGTTAAATTTGCGAACAACCTAAAAACTATTCCAGATTCACATTCTATCTATTTTGGGGAGAATAATACAACTTTGCAATTGAGTTTAAAATTCTATTGCTATAAACACTTTCGCTCTGCCTCACACCCTCATTCATCATTAAAATGATATAATTTTGCATGCAAAAAAATGAATTCCTATAAAATTATATAACGCCATAATTATTGGGCCAAAGTTTTAATATATTAATAATTCACTGTTAGTACAATTACTATAGGATATTTAAGTTTTGTATAAGTGTCAAAGAGCTAAAATCTATCATTTTCTTCCCTAGTATTAAATAGTGATTAAAAGTGACTAAAAAGGCAGCCATTATTTTCATTATAAATAGCATAGATAACATTTTCAAATCAACATTTTCAAATCATTCCAATATAATATTCTTTTAGTTTGCTAGAATTCCAAGGTAATAATAGAATGTGGTAAAATATTTCTACTAGTAGAATCTGACTAAAGTATAAGTGAAAACAATCATAAAGCAAGCAGAAATTTGACAGGCAGTTATCTGGCTTTGAACCTGAAAACATTTTAATGCTAGCAATTTTTGCCTATTTGAACTACTTACTTAAGTCATTAAAAATAATTTCAAAATCTATTGAAATATATAATTTACTTCCTTTTTTAACAGCTGTCATAAACATCAAATTCCTCTATGTTTTTTAATGGTAATATATTGCACATAATTGAAATATAGTTGGTTGGAAAATTAGACATTTATACTCATCGAATTTAATAATACATTTTTCACACGAAGATCACACTTATACCATCTTAACAGTTTATTAAATTGCTCATGTAATTGACTGGTTTACAATATATATGTGTTCCAATGTTATAAAAAGGAGATATAAAATTATGCAGATGTGGTGAGGAAAAGGTTAACTGTATTTCTTGTTACCTTCTGGAACAAAGAGAAATGAAGCAGGTAATGTCTGCCAGTTTGGTTGAAGCTATACTTTATAAACTGGAATGGTCACACTTTAATTAATGGCTATGCCCTGCATTTAGTAGAAGGACTAGGAATTTATATATAATGCATTCATCATGCTTTCACAGAAAATGAAAACCACAAGATAGTATAGAGAACACAATATTTTATGAAAAGCCAGGTAATTTTTCTACAAAGGGTGAAGAGTAGGTTGTGTACCCAGAGCTCAAACTTCTGCAACAGTCCATACATGCAGCAAATGACACTGTTTCAATTACCATGAACGGCTCCTTAGTGCAATTCATCTTTATGTCATTTAGTTGTCTTAAGTATAAACCATAGGCTTTTAACCAAAACAATTACATAAGTGTACTAGGGAAAGTACAAGCTGATTGCATGATTTGGGGGGTGGAACCAAACATTAAAAACTAGTTCATTGACATTTTCAAGTAATGATAGGAACTATTGGAGCAGTTTGTTTAAATGATTTCATGAATAATATTTGAAACACTAAACAACCAATTTAAAACTTTTTTATGTTACTTAATTTTAAAGCATATTTTATAAATGTCTCTTGAAGATATAGTTTATATTATAAATAGACCACCTCATTTTAAAATCAAACTCCTCATTAATCAATTTTAGCCCTAATACTCACTCTTATTAGATAATAAGAGGCATGTTCAGGGTATGGGGCAAGGAGAGAATGTTAACCAAAATTCAGTTAAAAACATTTTCTTATTAATCAGTGAGCACAAAAAAATCAGCAAATCATTTATGAATCAAAGAATGGGAATTTAGAAGGTCTATATCTGGCCTTCTCACAAAAAAAGGAATCAAGAATGTATCACTAGCATTTTTACCATGAGCAATTAGAAAAATGGAATTGTCATCTATTTTGATCGGGAATATCAAGACTGTTTCTGTACGGAATATCAGGAGGTGAACTTGAAGTAAGTCAGGGATATTAAGTTTGAGATTCCACTTAGTCAAGTGAACATATCTAATAGATAATTATACATGCAATTTATGATTAAAGTGAGAATACAAAATTACTGATGTATATATTTAGGAGTTGTCATCATGCAGATGGTATTTAGAGCCGTGAATTGCATAAGATCACCAAGAGACTAGTGTAGATAGACAAAAAAGAAGATTCCCAAGGTCTTTTTGTGCTAAGAATTCTTAAACATGACAATCTACTAATAAAGGAAAATGAGAAGAAATGGCCAGTGAATTAGTAGGGAAAAAAGAAAGAAAGAAACACAAATTATGGTGTCCTGGAAGTCAACTAATTAAAACATTTCATGAAAGAAGAGTTCAACCAGATCAAGCAGGTTGTGGAACACAGAGTGACCATTGGATTTTGAAATGTACAGGTAGTTTGTAACCTTAATAAGCCTGGTGGCAAAAGTTTTATTGGAGTGGGTTTGGGGAACTATGGAAGAAGATAAACTAGAATTGTATATGTGGATAATTTTTTTTTGTGGAGTTTTGCTATCAATCAAGTGAAAGAAATAAGGTAATTGTTGAAAGGGAAAATAAAGTCAAGAGAGGGTTTTTGCTGTTGTTTTCTTTTGTTATCTAGTTAGTTTTAAATATGGAATAAACAGCAGCAATTTTGTATGAAGATGGGAAAGATTCAATCAGTAAAGGGAAAAGAATTGGTAATATAAATAGCTCGATGCAGTGTAGCTGCATTAGTGCAGCTTCATCTGATGAATTCTTCTAACCATATAAGTGAAAATAAGTGACTTTTGAAAGGTGAATTAGGTTAATATTTTCTTTTAACTGATAGTTTATTTTGTTTACTTTAGTTATCTTTACACATCTAAACTACCATTTCCCCATGTGGCAGTTACATTTTTTGGGTGATAAACCAGTGAGTAAATTCTCATTCCTCTTACTGCAGTGACTGTACCAGGTAAACCAAGCCTAAAATAATTGGTTCATGGTATACCCCTGCATAAAGGGATTAAGTCTAATCATTGTTCATTCAGTGCAAACTTGTTCTGCATAAGATGGTCTGTTAATTGGAGACCTGTAATTGCTGAAGCCATTTGCTAAAGTGGGAGAAGCCAATCCGAAGAAGTTGATACAGGGGGATCACAAGCTTAGAGAATTTTAAACAAATCATGCCAGAGCCTTGAGCAAACTGTGCCTAGGAAGTTTAATTATATGAGTCAAAACATTCTCTCAATTGTTTAAGTAAGTTTGAATTGAGTTTACTTTTACTTGGAATTAAAATTATCTTAAATCAGTGATGGGCAGAAAAGCAAACCCCAATTTATATAGTGCGCACTTGTTAATTATGCAGTGATGGTGATGCAGGTAAATTGCTCTCTGAGAACAAAGCACATTGTGAACTGCTAATTACGCCTGGAATAACAAAATTTATGACCATTTCTTACAGTCATATTTTTTCCCTACAGCGGCTAAAGGGACTGAGAAAAAGAAAGTTGTTTCTTGGCTGAGGATAAAAACACATGAACAAAAAAGAGAAGAGTTTTATCTAGAAAAGAAACCATTGATTGCCCTGGAAGGCAAGAGATACAGGTCATAAACCTTACTTTTCCATTCTGCTTCAAACGTCTTTTTTTAGTAGATCTTTTAAGTGAAAAATTTAATTAGATGACTTTTGATTCCATTTAAATTTAAATAGACTTTGACACTGAGTAGGGTCTTGTTACTTATTGCTATTGATTTTCATTAATAAGGCACTACTTTTAGCAAATTCTAGTATTAGCATAGTTCTACAACTATTGCATGATCTAAGAAATAAGGAAAATAGCTTGCAGATGTACATATAGCTTTCAGAGGATTGACGCTCAAACACTTAATTCACTAGATGTTATTAACAGCATATATGTGCTCAAATCTATATAGTACGTGGAATTGAAAACTGAAGGAACAAAAATTCCTCACTTAAAGAAGTTCACAGCCTAATAAAATATCAAACATACAAGCATTTAAAATATTCCAAATCCTTTGTGTACTAGATGTATTTAAAAGAAGCATGCTGGTCATAATTGAAAGAACACTTAACTTCTGCCTGATAAGGTCAGGTTAACCTACAAAGAGATGGACGCATTTAAGATGAGACAAAATATAAGTAAACATTCATTAGGGGAAAAAAATCAGGAGGAAAATTGCATTCGTTGTCATTAAACTGTACTCTCCTCCAAAGCATGATAATGACAGTCATAGTTTTATCTCTGAGGAATAGCATTGCAATGGTCACAGAGTAGATACCTCATAATTGTTGCTTGAAGAATACATGGATTGCATGGAGGGTGATTTAAAATGCTAGAAAGGGAGGGGAGAAACAGGGAAAATACATAAGAAATTTAGAAACTATTGTGGAAGAACTATGGCTATTGTATGGTGCTGCAGAAAAATAGAAGGTTGAGTGTACTAGAAAAGAATATTGTTGTATTAATGAAAATTTATGACAATGCATAGTTACGACCTGTCAGAACATGAAGGTTATGCCATGGAGAGTCTTACAGCGTAGGTTAATTAATGTTGATTGTATCGTTTAAGTAATGAGTAGCCATTGGAGAATTTTGAGAAAAGATGACATGATCAAAAATGCTTCTTACAATGACTACATGCACAGCATTCTGGAGTGCATTAGAATGGTAGAAAGGTTAAAGGAGGGAAGAACATTTAGGAAATTGTTGCCAGAAAAATTATCACCGCCTAAGCTACAGCAGTGGCAGTGAATCTATGCAGAAGGGAAGAAAGCCTGAAGTGTGTACCAATTTAATAAATAGTAAAACAGATGGAGCATGTTGATTTATTGCTACAGTGGACAAAAGAGATGGAAGCTTTAAGATGACTTCCAGATTTTCAACTCATACAATTGAGTCGATAGTATATTCTTTACCACTGTAAGTACAAGAAGCGATGCACATGCATGAGAATTGGAATTCTATTTGGAGTTTAGGACATAAATCAATAATGTATCTAAAATATTTCAGAGGTGGATTTCCCAAAGTAGAGATGCTTTCATAATTCCTGAAATTATTTCAACAGTGAAATCTTTTTGACATGATAAGAAAGAAAATCATCATTTTAGGCTATTTGCACCCCTGGAGTGCTACAAGGCAAAGTTTGCAGAACAGTTTTAATTTTGCTAATTTTCAACTGCTTTTAGTATATAATCATTCATTAAAAAAAAACCTGGGCCTCCCTGGTGGCGCAGTGGTTGAGAGTCCGCCTGCCGATGCAGGGGATACGGGTTCGTGCCCCGGTCTGGGAGGATCCCATATGCCGCGGAGCGGCTGGGCCCGTGAGCCATGGCCGCTGGGCCTGCGCATCCGGAGCCTGTGCTCCGCAACGGGAGAGGCCACAACAGTGAGAGGCCCGCATACCGCAAAAAGAAAAAAAAAAAAAAAAAAAAAAAAAAAAAAACCTGCCTGAGAAAAGGCTCATCATCCGATAAAATGCAGGAGTCTTCCTTTTATGCTCCACCTTCTTCAGTTTAAAAAAAAAAGCTTATATCTTAGTGACTAAAATGATAATTTGAAATATCAATGTTGGAGTTGAGGAAGTGAGTGATAATCACTGAATAACAAATTGTTATGAAATACATGTGGTTTCCAATTATTTGTATTAAAAAGAATTCAAGGAATATATATTAAAGTTTCAGCATATAGCACAGAAAGAGATAAATAATTGAGTGATATTGTCATAAAATTTTTTGAATTTTTTCTACTTATTATTTTCAACCAGACTTGTTAGCAATTACATTATTTAAATCAAAACAGCTGATGATGCTGTATTCTGCCTTATTCTTGCAGGAGGCAATAACATTTAACAGGTAAATAATTTGAAAAAGAGACCTGCTCATCACAATAATATGCAGTTTCATAATTTTATACTTATATTCAATAATTATTTATCAAAAATGTAATATGTCTGATGTATAATAATTTTAATGATGTCTAATTCCAGAAGGTGCATTTAAGATTCTTAGACACATACACACACACACAAAATTCTTAGACACATCTGGTCAAAGGACATTAAAAAATATTTTCAATTTAAATTTATATCTATACATAGAGGATATAGTTGTAGGGATAGCAGTAAGGATAAGTAATAAACAGATATTGTTGAAGATGATAATAAAATAATCCAAAAAACTTTAAGGTATAAGAGCATATTATATTAGGAAACACTTATTTGTAGAAAGTGCAATAAAATTAAAAATTTAAGATAAAAAGAAAATGGTGTAAAATATTCAATTTTAAAAGAACTTTATTAAGTAATAGTAGTATTATCAATCTGGCATTTAGAATTGAGCTTGTTCTTTCTAAAACAACAAATAACTATACTGTGAAATACCATCTCCAAAAGTCTATGAGCAGTGTTCCTATCCCATTTATTTTTATCCCCTATCACAATTCTTACTAAGTGTCTTAGTTATGTATTATTACATAACAAATTATCCAATTACTTAGTGTCTTCAATTAACAACGATTATTATTTCACAGGTACTGTGGGTCAGGAATCTAAGTACATCTTAGCCAAGTCTTCTGACTGTGGGTCTTACTGATGGAAATCAACTCAGAACTTGACTGGAAATGATCCACTTCCTAGCTGACTCTTCTCTTTGTTGAATAGATTTAGTTTCTTGTGGGTTATTGGACTGAGGGCTCAGAGGCTCACAAGCTGTTGACTGTCCCTCTGTTCCTAGCCATGCGGGGCTTTCAAAGATCATCTCACAACATGGCATCTTGCTTCATCTGATCAGGCAAACAAGAACGCATAAGACAATAACAGCAAGAAAGAGAGAGAGAGAGCCAGAAAGTCACCTTCTTTTGTAGCTTAATCATGAAAGTGATATCTCATCTTTTTTATTGTATCCTATTGGTTAGAAGCAAGTCATTAGGTCTAGCTCACACTTAAGGGATGAGCACAAAGGCAGGAATACTGGGAGGGAGAGGTCATTGGGAGACATGATAAAGCTGCTTACCACACTATGTCTTCAACTGATAGATGTTTAAATGAAGTTAACTCAATAAACATTGATTGGGCATCTGTCATGCACCAGGATAGAAAGAAGCAGAAATTAACATAACTTTATTCTGAATCAAATGCAATCTCTACATTTATTTAGTGTAAAAAATGTTACAGTGAATCATTTTGGCCCTAGACATAAAATATTACACTAACAGAAAAGCTAGACAATACAATTGGTTTAGAGACTTCATATTATCATATCAAATTACCTTTGTCAAAAAGGTGGGAGAATGTTCATGGTGCCAGTTCTTTGGGGAAATTTTTTTTAATTTATTTTTTATGATGAATAATTAATAGATATGATTATTTTAATAATGTTATAATAATGAGTATAATAGCTAATGTGTACTAATATAATTAATATAATAGTTAATATTTGTTAATATAATACATACAATAGCTAATATTTATTCAGTACTGACTTTGTGCTAGGCACCATGTTAAGTACGTATATATATATACATTTTTTTAAACATCTTTATTAGAGTATAATTGTTTTACAATGGTGTGTTAGTTTCTGCTTTATAACAAAGTGAATCAGCTTTTGGGGAAATTTTAAATCCACAAGAGACAACCAGAGAGGTATCAAACAGTTAAGGTTTATTTTTTGGGGAGGAGGGGCCTTTTTGCACCATGCGGGATCTTAGTCCCCCACCAGGGATTGAAGCCGCATCCCCTGCAGTGGAAGCACAGAGTCTTAACCACTGGACTGCCAGGGAAGTCCCTTGAACAGTTAAGTTTTAAAGGAAGAATTATCCACAATCTAGTAGGTACTTCAGCAATTATATTTCAGTGTCTTACTTAATGGTTCAGTGGTTCTAAAAGTGTGGTCCAGGTACTCTGAAAATTTTTTCATGGCTTCTTCCTGTCTAAAATTATTTCCATAATAATATGAAGACATAATTTGCCTTTTTACTCTCATTCTTTAAAGAATATATAATAGAGTTTTCCTGTGATCCAGTTGACATGTATTGTCAAACATTAAAGATAATAGGCTAAATATTTTGAAAGATAGTTATCTTTCACAAAAACATTTATGTTAACATGTAATATGCTTGCTATTTTAAAATGAAAAAATAAATGTTACTTAAATTTCTGTTTTAATTTTTTTTTTTTTTTTTTTTTTTGCGGTATGCGAGCCTCTCACTGTTGTGGCCTCCCCCGTTGCGGAGCACAGGCTCCGGACGCGCAGGCTCCGGACGCGCAGGCTCAGCGGCCATGGCTCACGGGCCCAGCTGCTCCGCGGCATATGGGATCCTCCCAGACCGGGGCACGAACCCGTATCCCCTGCATCGGCAGGCGGACTCTCAACCACTTGCGCCACCAGGGAGGCCCTGTTTTAATTTTTAATATGGTAACTATTGATAAATGTAATTGACATAAACTAAAGCTCTTTGGGTTTGTTAATAATTTTTAAGAGTATAAAGGATTCTAAGACCAAAGTTTGAGAATAAATAAATTAGACAATTCTTAAAGAACCAATGGGTTTCTAAACAACTTAGATGAAAAACACTGTTTTGAGAAAAATAAACTTATATTATTAGATTTATTTTCTCATAATACAATGTGCTTTAGTTAAGTTTAAAATTCAGATGTTATCACTTCAATAAGCAAAGGTATTATTGGAAAGTGGCAATCAGTTTTTTAAATAAGAAAATCATTTTGAGTGTGACTATAATATCAGTGTCCCTCATTAATCACAGCAAGAATATTTACTAAATTAATGTAACTGGAAATATTTTAAAAAATATTTTCCTATCTGAGTAAGACTATAAAAGCAAGATCATAATTATATAAGAAAAAACAGTATGAGGGCAAAGTATAACGACTTCTAATGAATTTTAGGTGTACATTTTTAATAAGGCTTGCACTTTATCTTCTAAAAAACTGTAAGGGCTATAAATGGAATTGGGGGCAGAATTATACTAGTCTACTCTTCTGAATATACACTACTTCTTCACCATATTAAAAACAATAAAAAATAAAAAATAAAACCTCCAGTATCTCTCGTAATATATATTTGGAGGATTATTTTCTTTAATAATAAGTTTTAATGATATGCTATGGTAGAACATTATCATCAATTGGTATTTTAAAAATAGGAGCAGAGAAAGTCATTATACTTAGCAGAACAGTAGTGTTTCATTGATGGAATATAACAGAAAAGACCCAATGACAGATAAAAAGCCTAAGTTTTATTTCACTTTATTAAGAGCCACTGAATTTAAAATGGGAACAGGACCAGCAACAGATAACAAATTACAGCTCAAATAAATTAAAGTGTTAATTTTATATTGCTCTAGTCACAATTCCATTCAAGATCATTCTCATTTGCCTCATTCCAGGATCAGCATATATAATTTCATTATGCATCATAAATGTGAAAATATTTTTTTGTGAAAAATCCAGTTTAATAGTAGATGAACCTATAAAATAATACTTGCCTCCCTCAAGCACCTAGTCCATAAAGCAAAAATTGCAGTAGGTAAAACTCATGCCATTTGGCCTTCAATTCTGATTAGAATATAGAAATTTACAAGAGATCATCATTGTCACACTAACAAATAAGAAAAACTATCTAATTAAAAAAAAAAACGTGAGCTAAATATGCAAAGAAACTTAAATTGCAGAAGAGAAGTCCATGATTGCTGACTATTGTAAACAAGGCTCAAAGAGGAACCAACACTATACAGATTAGGATAAAGAGTTACTGGCATTAACTTTTAACAGATATTTAATAGCCGTGTTAAGACAGGCCTGATAGATTAGAAATTTGAGGAGCCCCAAATACAGTAATTCACTAACCAGTTCTCTCCTAGGGGGCCTTTACCAAGTGAAGAGCAGGAGCATATCAAAAGTAAAGGCAAGAAAGTAGGACGAAGAAAGAACCCCCAGGAACAGGAGTCTGCAAAACTGAAGGTCAGCAGATGGCCGAAGGCTTTGAGTAGAGTAGGAACTCTGAGAAAAATAACCAGAGGAATATCTAGTTGTTCCTTGCAAGTGCAAGGCAGTGGCCTATTTATAACTGTAGGCAAGTCAGAAGAGCTAATGGAAACTCACCAAGGTACATGGGCATCTTTTCTGAATGCACAACAGTGGCTCACCCGAGGCTGGGTGTAGTATGGGAAAATTGAAATAAACTACCCAAAATGCAGTGGTACTTTCTAAGTACATGGCAGCAGTCTGAAAGTGACCAGGGGTAGAAAAAGGCAACTGAGAGAGATTCCCCTAAGTGGAACACAGGGACTTTGCTGAGTTCACAGCTGGGGCCAAAGAAGGTAATGTAAAGACCCAGATAACCAAGAGAAATACCCCTGAGCACAGGAAATCTTCAGTACCTTAAAGCAGCACCCAACAAAGGCCGTGGAAAGGCAATGAGACAAAGAGAGAATTTGTAAAAGTACCTGAGCAACTACAAAAGGGAAGGAGAGAGAGATCACTGTAGAGTCACCAGTACTCAGATTCCAATATTCTCCTAAAAGAAAATTTTGATGCCATCTCAAAATATTTGAAGCTAGTTTTTAACTAAATCAAAATAAATACAAAAGTAAAAAATACAGAACTAACTTAATTATAAGTTAAATTGATTTATTCTTTGACCCATACAGTCTGACTCTCTTTCTGTGTTGTAATATTATTCAAATCTAATTCTGTTTTCCAGGGCATTTAAAATTTACATGAAGCTTAAAGAATGTCTCTTCAAAAATTACTTAATTAATTGACTTTCACATTGCATTTGAAAAAAATCTAATAGGGAAAACCTAAGCAAATAATGGAAAATCTGAGTGAAAAAAGTATCACAAGCAGGCAGTTAAGAAAATTCATTATGTCCTAGACCAATTCACATAATCAATACATTTATACTAATTAATAGTATTAATAAAGTATGTCTTTGAAAAACTAATAATTATTATTTTTATTGAAATGTATTAAGCTGGGCTTCCCTGGTGGCACACTGGTTGAGTCCGCCTGCCGATGCAGGGGACACGGGTTCGTGCCCCGGTCCAGGAAGATCCCACATGCCGTGGAGTGGCTGGGCCAGTGAGCCATGGCCGCTGAGCCTACGCGTCTGGAGCCCGTGCTCTGCAACAGGAGAGGCCACAACAGTGAGAGGCCCGCGTACCACAAAAAAAAAAAAAAAAAAAAAAAAAAAAATGTACTATGCTGTGGAACTGGGTTAGATTCTGTCTTAGTCCATATTAATTAATATTCTCTGGCCACTCCCTATATAAGGAATTTTGACAAAGTTCTAGTCTCATATCTATAAAGTTTATACTGCTTTAAAATTACCCTCATATACAACACAGTTAATTATAAACCCACAAAACCAAATTAGTAAAAATGAAATATATTGGATATACCAAAGTAATTCAAATTCCATCAGGCTTTTGTTACAAGACTTTTTGGTCAGTTTCTTGAAAAGCATAATTATAGAAATATAGAATGTTGACACGTTTAGTTCCTTGTTGCAACACCCATATTCTGCTTATCATTTTAATGGCAGGGAAGAGAAAATCCAGGGCAAAACTGACTTTTGAAACTGTGACTCGTTATTCTACTTTCAATATGAAATAATCATTTATGTGATTTTATAAGCCTGTAGTAGTTTCCTGTGCTGCTGTAACAAATTATCACAAACGTGGTGGCTTCAAACAATAGAAATTTATTCTCTCACAGTTCTGAAGGCAAAAAATCTGAAATCAGTATCACTAAGCTGAAATCAAGGGCCACAGGCTTCCTGGGAAAATTGGTTCCTTTCCTCTTTCAGCTCCTGATGGCTACTGGCATTCTTCAACTTGTATGTCTGCATCACTTCAATCTCCACCTCTAATTGCCTTTTCCTTCTTGGTGTATAGTATCTCTCTGCCGCGCTTATAAGGTCACTTGTGATAACACTGAGAACCTTCCTGGATAGTCCAAGATATACTTCTCATATCAAAATTCTTAATTTAACTACATCTCTGATGACTTTTTGGAAAGAAAAAAATATGATGATGTTTACAAGTACCAGGGATTATAACATGTATACCTTTTGGGAAGGCCTTTTTTCCCCTGTCCCATTTTCCCCATTCTCTTACTTTCTTTCCTAGGATCACTTCCCAACTAAACTGCCTGGAAGTAAGTCTTGTTTCAGGGTCTGTTTTGGGGATTAACCCACCTAAGACAGCTAGTTTGGCTAAGAGTATGGACAGTTTCTACTATAACTGGAGATAACGCAGAGTGTGGACACAGACACAAGAGGTGGAGGTGTGGGCAGAGGCCCTGGTATTTCCCATCTAATTGTTTCTGTTTTCTCACTGAAATAGGAAGAAAGTGATACTGTGTGTCTCAGGATATGATGGAGTTTAGAGGAAAGAGGGGACTAGTTTAAATGGTCAACTTCAATGTGGTAGAAAAAATGGGTTGGTAAAACATGGAATGATTTCTCAGAAGCATGAAAGGCCTATGCAGCATCAGTGATCATTAATCACAAGCATAATCTTAATTATATTTCCTTTAGATCTAAGCTGCTCACTATGCCTGGAACATTCTATAATTCAATCCTAATCCTTTTCTAGTATTTACCTTTAAATGTCCTTTTTTGTTTTTATGTCACTTATGATGTTTATAAATGATGTGGTATTTTCTCTCACATCCACAAATCTCTGGAAATAAGAGACAGCAGAACACTGCTTAAAGAATTGTTTTAACAAACCCTTTTACCTCCTTTTATTGTATGTAACTAATAAAGAAGAATAATGGGGATATTTGGAATATTTTAAAGGTTTTATTTTTGAGCTGCTTTAGTGGAGGCATTTTTTTAAATTGAAGTATAGTTGCTTTACAATGTTGTGTTAATTCCTGCCATACAGCAAAGTGATTCAGTTATACATATATACACATTCTTTTTAAAATTATTTTCCATTATGGTTTATCACAGGATATTGAATATAATTCCCTATGCTATACAGTAAGACCTTGTTGTTTATCCATTCTACATATCATGGTTTGCGCCTGCTAACCCCAAACTCCCAATCCATCCCTCCCCCACCCCCCCTTGGCAGCCACAAGTTTGTTCTTTATGTCTGTGAGTCTGTTTCTGTTTCATAGATGGGTTTATTTGTGTCATATTTTAGATTCCACAGGTAAGCGATATCATATGATATTTATCTTTATCTGGTTACTGAACTTAGTATGATAATCTCTAGGTCCATCCATGCTGCTGCAAATGGCATTATTGCATTCCTTTCTATGGCTGAGTAATATTCCATTGTGTATGTGTGTGTGTGTGTGACTGTGTATATAAACACACACACACACACACACACACACAACGACTTCTTTATCCATTCATCTGTCAATGGACATTTAGGTTGTTTCCATGTCTTGGTTATTTTGAATAGTATTGCTATGAACACAGAGGTGCATGTATCTTTTTGAATTAAAGTTTTGTCTGGATGTATGTCCAGGAGTGGGATTGCTGGATCATATGGTAATTGTATTTTTAGTTTTTTTAAAGGAACATCTGTACTGTTTTTCATGGTGGCTGCACCAACTTACATTCCCACTAATAGTGTAAAAGTGTTCCCTTTTCTTAGTGGAGACACTTTAAAATCTACCACAAGGCTTATTACTTCATAAACTTCAATTTATTTTATGTTTCTTTATGTTATTTCTCTCACATTCTCATTATACTGCTATATAGGCTTATGATGGACTTTCAGATAGCATATTCCAAGACAGCAAGTCTCTCTCACCATTCGGAGTCTCCCAATTCTCTTTTGTAATACTGGTATCATAAAGGTAATACATTTAATTAAAACATCATGTTCCACATTGAAAATATGAAGAAAAGACATGTTAATTTGATATTTAGTAATTTAATGCACCATTATTGCTTACCATGGTGTGCTAAATACCATAATAAAGATAAGTCTAAAAATAAATATGACCAGGTTCATCCTGAGTGATGCCTTAATGTTAAGAAAGGGCAGAGGATTTAGGAAATGGAATGCACCTCTAGTTATGAATTTGTGACTTCATGTATTAGTATAACCTTATTTACTGTCAAGGACACTCCAGATCTGTACATATTATTTGTTGGTCATTCTATAAGGTATATACTCTAAATACATTTGGTCAGTCATTGATTGCAGAGTAAGATCTTCTTTAGAAGTGATATAAAGTTTCCACATTCGTTTTTAATCTACATCATTTTCTTCCCTTTATATTCAAGCATATTTCAGAGAAAGTTCTGAACTTTATCAGAAAATGTGGAAACATGCATTGTATCTCATAGTACATTAAATCAATATAGAACTGGGTATAAGGTTTTCTTTACATTCAACCAATGAAAGAATTTTGTATGTTCTTGGATGTTCCTGAGATGGAAAGTGGGTTCCCAAGAAGATTCTCTTGGTCAAAAAGCCTTGCAACCAATGAATTTGATTAAAATGATAACAAACTATAAAATCTTCCTTTTACAGAGGTTGTATGCCCTTTGTGTGTCTTCTTCTATTAATAGATTTTTTTATCACTCTTTGTATCAGCTCTTATTTATTACTTGCTTGTAAAAGTATGACCATGATAATATTACATATTTCAAATAGCAAATCTTACTGCCAGGAATAGGTACTAGAAAGAAAATCTACAATTACAATTACCCAAGCAATAATACAAAAATAAAATAAATGGTATGAAGGTCATCTGCTATTAAGAACATATATAATGTTTGATGTTAGTAGAGGATGATATATTTGAAAATTATATTTGAAAAGTCTGATTTTCTCTTAGATTTTAAATTAACTACCTTGTATTTTACATTTTTCTTCATGGCCTTAGTATGTACAACCCAGAAGTCCATTCTCTGATGCTCATAAATCAGTTATTTATTCAGGAAGACTGTAGTTGGGCCTTATATTCATCTTCATAACAAACTCTATTCTTGTTATACTTCTAAAAAATCAAGTGATTTTAAATAAATGTTGTAGGCTTCCAGTTCTTGCAACATTAAGCCTAGGATATTGTACCAATTTGGCAAGGGCTGATTGTTCCCACTATTGTTTCATGTTCAAAAAGGTTTGGTAAGGATCATTATTAGGCTTAGGGTGCTAAGAATATCTAAGTTTAAAAGATAAAGACTGACTCCCTTATTATGCTCATTGAATTATCCTTCCACACCTTATGAATATTTAAAACTACAAAGGTATAGCTATTTACTATGTTCTATTCTTTTTCAAAAAGCACCCTAAACATGAGTAATTCTAAGCCATCACAGTACAGTAATTTTATAATTATACAGATATATATTATTTTGCATGATGTTAAGCTCCATTTTAATATTTAACATCACAATTAATTGTTCAAGGTTCAGTGCCCCACAAAATAATAAATTTAGCCCCATAAAGAAACTATACATTTAGATAATTGTGCAAATGGATTTCATTTAATTATTCTTAAAACTGTTCAAGTTCACAGCTCAGTTAACAGGTGATGGATTGCACATAATTTGTTCCCTTTTAATGGATTATAGACTAGAGATAAAATTACCTCAGGAGACTTTTTTTTTTCCACCCATGGTTTCACAATCTGTTATTCTAAATGTAAACTGATTGAACCAACAATTCCCTTTTGTCACAGCAGCTTTCTGGCTTTCAGTGTTTTTCTGCTTGTATAATTACATATTTTAAGAAGATATGTTAATCAGTAACCATATTCTGAAGTCTCAAGGGATCTAACAGAAATTTGTTGCAGACAGTATGTTTTAACCATTTTAGTCAGTACTCACAGTTATACACTTAGGTTATTTATTTGGTACAAAAGTGGGTTCACAAAATATTTCATTTGCTCATTTCCAATCATCTAGTCCTTTACAATCATACATAGACTCATATGAATTTTCAGTTGGGAACAGAGTTCAGAAATCTTATAGTATCATCAATTTATTTTAAGTATAAGGAAATTGAGACTCAGGTTGGGGGGAAGGAGCAATATGTTAATAGAAGACTCATTTCAAATTTGAAATTTCTCACTTACTGGATAGGTTGCTGTATTGACTTCTCACTGTTGCCAAAACAATAACTACAAATGAAGTAGCTTAAAATAATGCAGATGTATTCACTCAGAGTTTTTGGAGATCAGGGGTCCAAAATTAAGGTGCTCCTTCTGGAAGCTTCAGGAGAGAATCTGTTTCCTTGCTTTTTCTATCATCTAAGGGCCACAAGGAATCCTGCAAGGAAGACAGAATTTCCCATTTATAAACATAAATTATGTATCACAAATAGTCATGTAAAAATAGAGAATTTTAAAACATGAAGGAAGCTCAGGAAGAATTGGAATATTTCTCTATTTTACCTCTTGGGTGATGATTTGAAATAAATATTGTGATAAAAATTCTAAAATGCAGAACTGTTCATTACCATCTGGGGAGGAATGGAGTTTCATTAAAGTATATGGATAGTATTGATATGAGAAAAAGAGTCCTAGCCTAAGCAGTCAACATCCTCTGAAACAAAACCAAATGCGTGAACCCAATCAAAAAAGTAAGAGTCTGTAACCAAATCTAGAGTCTGACTTTAAATCCAAAACAGTTTTAACAAAATGACTATAATACAGTCCCCCCACTCTACCCAAATATATAGAAACTACTTTCTGATCCAGACAAAGTTGTTCTCAACTCCCCCTTTGCTCTTTCAATGCATCCTAGCCCCAACTACACCATGTCCTGACCCTTAGCTTCATCAAGTTCTTTCTTTCTACAGTCATTTGGAGATTATATGCCTAGTGTGTAATAACCCATTTTAGGTGGGAGTGGAACACTGTAATTTTTGGAAAACATGTACTAGAGGGAGTAATAGGAAAAAAGGAGCCCTGGAAGCAAGGGAAGATGAAAACTATGGTCATTTTAATACTCTCTTACAAAAGGAAGACTACCTATCTCTCATGCAAAGAATAAAGCAGGGGAAAAAACTAATCTGTTTATTGTAACCACAAGTCATTTAATGTACCATTATTATTTTTTAAAAAGATGAGAAATATATACCATAGCAAACAACCTAGATTGTCCATATGGCAGGGAAAAACATCCTAGGGAGAAATTTACACCCTCTTTCAGAAGTCTGTCAACAGTTACATGCCCAGGTGAAAAGGAGAAGCTCTTCAACATGGAGGATTGGGGAGGAGATGTCCTACCCTCAGAATAGTGTGTGTGTGCATGTGTGTGTCTCTGTGTGTGTGATTAATAAAGCTTCACTTTCTTTCCTTTGTTAATATTTGCCAGATTACATTTACTCTCCCCTTTTAGTTTAACTTATATTGAGCTAGCTGTCCACCATTTGCAATTTAAAAAGCATAGTCTCCTTTATCTATTTGTGAATGTTGTCTCCTTATCTATCTGTGAATGCTCTATTTAAAAAGCTTAATCTCCTTTATCTTTTATGAAAAATCCTCACTCGCTAGATAAATATATTTCTCAATGTCATTTTCACTTAACAACATATTTTAAAACAATTTTGTGATCTCCACAGTGAAAATATAACATCCTCTTATAAATTCAATTGTTCATAGGTTGATAAGAAATTCTTCAACTCTGACAATGGAGTGGTTTTAGAGCCACATTGGTCTATTAACAATCTCATTGATTTCATATACTTCACTATCACTAGAGAGAAGGGCTGAGGACTAAGTATGGTTGGTGGTTCATGACCTAATGCTGGTCTCAAAATCTTGTTTAGATACTGTTTCAAAAAGATATACTCCCTGGAATTTAAAATTTACTGCCTAGGCTTCCCTGGTGGCGCAGTGGTTGAAAGTGCGCCTGCCAATGCAGGGGACGCGGGTTCGTGCCCCGGTCCGGGAAGATCCCACATGCCACGGAGCAGCTGAGCCCGTGAGCCATGGCCGCTGAGCCTGTGCGTCCGGAGCTTGTGCTCCGCAATGGGAGAGGCCACAACAGTGAGAGGCCCTTGTACCACAAAAAAAATAAAATAAAATAAAATAAAATAAAAAATAAAAAGTAAATAAAATTTACTGCCTAGAGACAGTAGTCTGGAGACTGACATATTCTATGTAAAAATGTAAAGAATGGATAATTATATTAAATGAACTTTCTTTGCCAAAGACATAAATAGCCCAAGGATAACATTTCTTAAGCTATTTTCGGCTTTTGCATTATTGGAAAATTCTGTAGTACTGCAGATGGCAACTTAAACTATTTGCCACAAATCTTTAAAAACAAAGTGTTTGTCATTGCTCTGCTGACAGTTGAATGAATATGAAAGAGAAAATGCAATTATATTTTGCAAATTCAAGGAAGGGAATTCTCAGAAAACTTTCCATTTAGGCTAATTAAGTAGACGTACTTATGGCTGTATCAAGTTCTACTAACAACTAACTTAGGTAAAGTTAGATAATATAATTTTGCATTCAAGTTTTTGTCATGGGGGCAGGCTAAAGTGACTACACCTTATTGGACTGCAGATTAAAATTAATGATTTATATTTCTTCAGGAACTTTTTTCAGTGTTTCTGTATTTATTGTGACCAAGAGGACCTCAAAGTTCCCTTCAGCTTCACTAAATCTTAGACAGGTCTCTTCCTTCTTATAGGTTCCTGACCTCTCAATTCTTAGAGCATTTGCTTTATAAAACCAGCAATTGCAAATTCTTTCTCTTGCTTTTTGAGATATAAATCTTCTCCCAGCCTCTTCCCAGTTTTATAACCCAGGAATGTCTTTCTCAAGAACCTTGGAATCATCCATTAAAAATACAGTCATCTAAGGAGATAATGCTCTGATCTCACAGTCTCTGTAGGAAGGTAGCAGCTTGTAAGGAATAATTAGCAAACAATGATGGCCTAATCACATTGACCAAGTCTTCTCTAATGTCCCACAGTATTTTTCAGTTAGCTCACCCCAGGGTTTAAAAAAACATACAGCCTTTTGTTTCAGGGGAATTGAGTTCAATCTCTCTTCTCTATTTCAATAGTTTTAAATGAAGAATCCCTTGCCTGTTTAACTATATAGTGCATTTTTTTTTTTTTGGCAGCTGAAGAAGCCCCACTATTTCAACTACAACAAATGCCTCCATAGCGATAATACTCATATGCTAACTTGGATGCTCTCTTGCATGACACATTCTTCCTCCCCCATGCAACCTAGTCAACAGTTCTTAATTTTATTTTAGAGATTTTGAATAACTTTTTAAAAGTCACAGTTTTGCGGAAATGAAAATGTCCATTCTGTGGATGCACAGAATAACTCAAAGGAAGTATCCCATGTTAACATGTGTTCAGGAATTTCAATTGAAGCTTCACCCAGGTGTACTGATGCAACACTATGCTGCCAAAAGTCACACTGGTTGTCCAAACGGAATACCAGCCTTGAATGCAAACATATGCTTGGATGATTTGAATTTTTAACTTCTTTCCTCACCTCAGTTCACCTTCTAGCTGAAAGTGCTAGTAGAAAGAATAGATCAAAAATGCAGGCAAGAAGATGAGAAAGAGAGCAAGAAATATAGACAAAAATATATTTCAAATAATAGAATATATTTAAAGAGAAGAAACAAAAGCAAGTAAAAATAAGAATTAATATAAATTTTAATTTCACACAAATGCATTATTTTACTTTTCTTTTCTCTTACACAAATATATCCTTAGTTAAACAGAGTATATGCTTTGATGAATGCCTTTAAAAGTTAAAATAGAAACTAGAGTAGTTTAGGAAAGAAAACATCTTGGAATTTTATTTAACATATTACTTTTTTGCTTAATTGGAAAATCAATCATTTAGTTGTTATGTATTATTGTTAATTCTATTATCATTATTAATTACAGCACTGAGTTATTGAAAATAGACCCTGAGTCTGAAAGTTGGCTGTAATAATTACTTGCTTATGCAAGTTGCATATGCTTTTTTATTTACTTTCCTTTTCTACAAAACTTATGCTCCTTTTCCATCTTTGTATCCAGTGCAGGAAGAGCTATGAAACTTTCAATAATGAAGGAAGTTAAAAATATTTTTTAATTACTATTAAAGTTCCTGAAATTTCTTTTGCTTCTATTGATACATTGGCAGATGCGATTTAGCACATATTATGTGTCTTCCTCAACTTCTTTCATTATGCCCTCTGGGCCACACCCTTGAAGCCTCAGTGTGACACTAAGACCCTCTGTAACCTTCTTTTTCTCACTTAACCATAATTTGTACTCCAACTTCTTACATAACAGAATAGAATCAGAGAGAAAGAGACAGAGAGAGAATGAAATAGGAAAATTATATTTAATATATATGTATACTATTATTATTTATTATTATTATTTTTTTGCGGTACACGGGCCTCTCACTGTTGTACCCTCTCCCATTGCAGAGCACAGGCTCTGGATGCACAGGCTCAGCAGCCTTGGCTCATGGGCCTAGCCGCTCCATGGCGGGTGGGATCTTCCTGGACCAAGGCACGAACCTGCATCCCCTGCATCAGCAGGAGGACTCTCAATCACTGTGCCACCAGGGAAGCCCTAAAATATTTTATAGTTAAACTTTATTTTATTTTATTTTATTTTATTTTATTATTATTTATTTTTACTATATCCTAATGCTTCCATCTGGTAGGAGAAAAGAATTTCCTGGATTCATATACACACAAACACACACAACTCAGACACACACACACATGCACACACCCACTGTTTTAGTAAATAAAATGGAGAAAGGAGTAGTTTCAGTATAAGACACATATGTCAATGTGAGATTTGTGACAGGAATTCTTTGGTATTCTGAAAACAGGGCTCGGAGAACTGAGAGAAATAAACAAGTTAACTGTTTCATGAAAGGAGTACATTTTAAAGATTTTAAACTGAACTCTTCAGAATTGAATGATATGATTTATGTTCTAAGGTTAGAAAATTATTGCTTAGATGCAACAGAAACTTTGAAAAAGAAAAGAAATGGTAGTAAAATGAATGTGAAATAAACAAATATCAGCATTGTAAATTTATATGTATTGACTATACCTAGCCCTAAGCAGAGAAGGAAAATTAATACTGAAAAAGTAATGCTTCAAAATACACACCTTTGCTGTGACAAATATGGGTACTAAATAATATTTTTATGAATACTATTGGCTTTCAGGGTTCATATGAGATGAAGTACTTTCAATGAATGTCAAATAAGTGTTACTATAATATATGTGCAAATTAGTCAATAAGTGATGCTATTCCCCTTTGTCCTTTGGGGAGCAAATTTTCTATGAAGAAATTTTACATTTAAAGAATTATGTCTAATATATACTTAACATTTTTGAGGTGGAAATTGGTATAGAGGTAGTGGAACACATATACATAACACAGCATTCCACCATTTTCCAAGTCAATTTGGTTAGGAATAAATGGTTGGATTCTCCATAGTTAAGAATTTGCAATATCTGTGCTGCTTGTAATTTTAAAAACAGGTAGCATTGTTGCTGAAACTATCTACATGGAAAAATGAGCCCAGCCATTTATTTCTTTAGAAATAAATAAATAAACAAGTGGTACACATGGCTAAGAAATAGTAGGTTATGTAAGTAACTCAAGTAAAAATTACTACACATCTCTCAGCATGTTTTTGGTAGGAAATAATTGTAAAGATATAAGTAAGTTATAAATAAAAGTAAAATAAGGTGTATTTTAAACATCCCACAGGAAAGTCTCACATGTAACATCACATAGAAAAAGAATAAGAATAGTAGTTTACTACACAAATTAAGAGTTTATTGACCAGCAAACTTCACTGACTCCTTCTTATTGTGAACATCAGTTTCCTTTTGGGTCCTTGTAGTAGCATCAGTTTGCTTTTGGGCCCTGCCCTAATTCTTCCAAATATCTTAAACCACCCAATCAGAGATTGTTAGAGCTAATAAAGACTGTATATGTCAAATAGTCCATACAGTTCAGGCTACAGTTAGGACAGTAATGTGGAGAGCTTTAGGTTCAGATTAATATAAATAATTTGGGAATAATCTAGGAAAGCCAACAAGGTTTATGAACTCCTGTTCCAGTGAAATATCTGGGATGCTATGCTGCCTCATTTACCCAATGAGCTTGTGTATTTCTCTTTGGAGGCTTTTAATTGTTGCAGGAAAGAGACTGGTGAAAGAAAAGGTTGTTGAAAGCAATAAAACTGTATCACCAATGCCCAAGAAGATGGGTCAAAAACAAGTGAGAGTAAATCAATAGTAAAGCTAAGTTAAACAAGACACAGGCAGGAGACTATTAATGGATGCTTTAGTCAGTTTAGAAGTTCTTACTACAAAGAAAACAAAACAAATACAGAATGAATACAAATAAGGAAGAATAAACATTCTAGAACAACTACATTTCTAAGGCAAATAGTTTTTAAAAACAATTCTAGCTTTTTAAAACAGGGTTAACTAAGGTCATTTCAAAACACAAAATCTATAACTTGAAAAAACACAACAATTGTATAAGCAGATTACTGAAAATTTGTCAGCAAGCAGAAATGTGTCTTTTGCATCATAAATAAAATGGATTGTATAAATAGTGAATGCAACCTGATGCATGCACCAGTACTATATGAATGTGTTGTTGTAAAATATTGTCAAAAGCTTAAGTTGAATGAAAATATAAATATTTAAAACATAAGACATACTCTAATGATACATTGATTTCTTTTCAGGTTGATAATTCTTTTTTATTACAGTGTAGTTGATTTACAATATCATGTTAGTTTCAGGTGTACAGCACAGTGATTCAGTTATAAATTTATTTTATATATATATATATATATATATATATATATTCTTCTTTAGATTGCTTTCCCTTGATACATTGATTTTTAAGAGCCATGTGTGATCTAGTCAGAATTATTGTATAAATTGATGTAATAGAAATTTCATTGGCCTGCATATCACAAAACATGTATTCTAAACATACCTATCCAGCAAATGAGTTACATGCCTCAAATAATCAGTTAATTTCTGCTACATTCTGCTTTTTATTTGTCCATAAAGGAGTCTTACAAATATTTGATGCTTAATCTACACCAGAAAACATGGGGAGGCTATATTTGTTGTTTATAAACTGAGTGCTGTGGGACATTGTGGTACCTCAGAAAACAGATAGGGACACCTAGGTATATTTAAAATTTTCAAGGAAAAGCATCTACACCTTTTGCACAGCACACAAATTAATATTACCATGTCCTTTTGACATAATTATTTTAAAAAGGAAATTCTTAAATATTTCTTTTGGCTGGGGGATGGTGAAAAAAACTATCAAGACACTCGGAAACTAGGAGATCTGAGAATTTGTAAAATATATGATCTTTGCCTTCCTATCCAAATCCAAACCTGAATGACTAATTAAAAGTGGATTTAGGGGCTTCCCTGGTGGTGCAGTGGTTGAGAGTCGGCCTGCTGATGCAGGGGACACTGGTTTGTGCCCTGGTCCGGGAAGATTCCACATGCTGCGGAGCAACTAGGCCCATGAGCCATGGCCACTGAGCCTGCGCGTTTGGAGCCTGTGCTCCACAACGGGAGAGGCCACAACAGTGAGAGGCCCGCGTACTGAAAAAAAAAAAAAAAAAAAAATGTGGATTTAGTTGTTTGGAATGCAATATGTCCATTTTAAGTGAAATATTTGCATTTCTTCCTAAAGTTAGAAAATTAACACTTTGGCTTTATTTCTCAAGAAACAAGGTTCCTTTTTTAAAAATTACTATTGCAAAATTAAGAAAATGCATTTCAGGTAATTAAGAGAAGGTACATATACACAGGCATGTAATTGTTACAATTATAGCCATTAGTTACAGTGCACCAAATGTGATTGGCCAAGAAATTTCTAATGCAGATAAAAGCAAGCTCCTTATTTTAAATAAAACTATAAAAAGAAAGAGGAAATTATCAACATATAGAGCAGTATTGATTTATTTTTGTTGTTCAAAGTAATATCTTTGTTATGAAATATTTCTACCCAGTTTTCCTCAGTAACCCTGCCCATGTTGTTAGGATCACTGTGGATGGTACAACACAGCTAAGAGGTTGGAAGTCACATTATACCACTCCACCATGCAGTTGCTTTGGAGGTGTTTGTTTTCTTTTGTTTTACTTTTTTTTTTTAAATTCAGAGTTTATTTCCAGGTTTATTGAGGTATAATTGATAGATAACATTGTGTAAGTTTAAGGTGGACAATGTGATGGTTTTATGCACATATGTATTGTAAACTGATTACTACAATAAGGTTAATTAACACCTCCATCATCTCACATAATTATCCCTTTTACTGTGATGAGAACATTTAGGATCTACTCTCTTAGCAATTTTCAAGTAAACGTTATGGTATTAACTTTTGTCATCACACTGTATATTAGAACCCAAGAACTTATGTATCTTATAATTGGAAGCGTGTACCCTTTGACCCTTGGCAACCACAAATTGACTATTTCTATGAGTTCAGCTTTTTTAGAGTCCATATATAAGTGAAATTACACAGTTTTATCTTTCTGTCTGATTGATTTCACTTACCATAATGCCCTCAAGTTTCATTCATGTTTTCACAAATGGCAGGATTTTCTTCCTTTGAATGATTTTTTTCTGTTTGGGATATATATATATATATATATATATATATATATATATATATATATATATATATATATATATTTATATATATATATATTCCATTTTTGTAATCTATTTATCCATCAGTGGACACTTAGGTTATCCATGTCTTCACTATTGTTAATAATGCTGCAATGAATATGTGAATAAGTGTGAACTGATATCTCATTGTGATTTTTATTTGCATTTCCTTGATGTTTAGTGATGTTGAACACCCTTACATATATCTGTTGGCAATTTGTATGTCTTCTTTAGAAATATGTCTATTCAGATATTTTCCTTATTTTTAATTGAACTATTTGAGGGTTTATTTTGCTATTGAGTTACATAAGTTCCTTATATATTTTAGATATTAATCCCTGATTAGATATACAGTTTGTGAATACTTTTACCATTCTGTTGGTTGGTGTCTCCTTATATTGATTGTTTCTTTTGCTGTGCAGAAGCCTTTCAGTTTGATGTATTTCCACTTGTCTATTTTTGCTTTTTTTGTTTGTGATTTTGGTGCCATATCCAAAAAAATTACTTGCCAAGATTGATGTCAAGGAGCTTTTCCCTATGTTTCCTTCTAGGGGTTTTATGGTTTCAGGTCTTATATTTAAGTATTTAATCCAGTTTGAGTTAATTTTTGAGAGTGGTGTAAGACAGGGTTCTAGTTTCAATTTTTGCCTTTGGCAATCCAGTTTTGCCCACACCATTCATTGATGAGACTATTCTTATTCATTGAGTATCCTTGGCTCCCTTTTCAAATATTAGTTGACTGTACATGCGAGGTTTTATTTTTGGACTTTTGATCCATTTTGCATTGATCAATGTGTCTATTTTTATGCCAGAACTGTATTGTTTTGATTATTATAGCTTTGTAGTATAATTTTTTAAAAAAAATCTTTATTGGAGTATAATTGCTTTACACTGTTGTGTTAGTTTCTGCTGTATAACAAAGTGCATCAGCTATACGTATACATATATCCCCATATCCCCTCCCTCTTGCACCTACTGTAGTATATTTTTAAATCAAGAAGCATGGTGCCTCCAGCTCTGTTCTTCTTTTTCAGGATGGCTTTGGCTATTTTTGTGGTTCCATACAAATATTAAGATTATTTTTTTCCACTTCTGTGAAAAATGTCATTAGAATAGTGATAGAGATTGCATTGAGTCTATAATTGGCTTTGTGTAATATGGACATGTAACAATATCAATTCTTCTCATCCATTAATATAGGTTATCTTTCCATTTATTTATGTATTCTTTAACATCTTTCATCAATGTCATAGTTTTCAGTGTTTAGATATTTTACTTAACGTTAAATTTATTCCTAGATATTTATTGTTTTGATGCTACTGTGAATGAGATTGATTTCTTTCTTTTTCAGATAGCTCACTGTTAATGTACAGAAACTCTACTGATTTTTGGAGGTTGATTTTGTATCCTGCAAATTTTCTGAATTCCTTTACTAGTTTTAACAATTTTTAGTGGAGTCTTTATGATTTTCTATGTTTAATATTGCATTCTCTGCAAACAGAGACGATTTTGCATCTTTCTTTCCCATTTAGATGCCATTATTGCTTTTTATTACCTAATTGTTCTCACCAGGATTTCTAATACTGTGTTAAATAGGAGTGGTGAGAATGGGCATCTATATGTTTTTCTTGATCTTGGAGGGAAAGCTTTGTGCCTTTCACCATATGATGTTAGATATGGGCCTCTCATATAGTCCCTTTATTGTGTCAAATTATGTTCCTTCTATACACAATTTGTTGAGAATTTTTAATCATGAAAGGAGGTTGAATTCATTACATATTTTTTCTGTATCTGTTGAGATGCTCACATTATCAAATGTGATGTATCATATTTATTGATTTGCTTATGTTGAACCACATTTGCATGTCAGGGATGAATACTACTTAATGATGGTGAATGATGTGCTGTGAACTCAGTTGACTTTATTTTTTTGAGAACTTTTGCTTCCATATTCATCAGAGTTATTGGCCTACAGTTTTCTTTTCTTGTAGTGTCTTATCTGGCTTTGATATCAGGGTAATGCTGGCTTCCTAAATAATGACTTTGGGGTGTTTCCTCCTCTTCAGTTTTGAAAGAGTTTGAGAATAATTGGCATTATTCCTCTTTAAAAATTTGGTAGACTTTATCCAGAAAGCCATCCGGTCCTGGACTTTTCTTTCTTGGGAGGGATTTCTTTTTTAATTGAAGTATAGTTGGTTTAAAATGTTGTGTTAGTTTCTGGTGTACAGCAAAGGGATTAAGTTATACATATATTTTTTTCATATTCTTTTCCATTATGGTTTGTTACAAAATATTGAACATAGTCCCCTGTGCTATACTATAGGATCTTACTATTTATCTATTTTATATATGGTAGTTTATATCTGCTAATTGTAAACTCCTACCTTATCCCTCCCCCACCCTCTTTCCCCTTTGATAACCATAAGTTTGTTTTCTATGTCTGTGTTTTTGTTTTGTAAATAAGTTCATTTGTATCATATTTTAGATTCCATATATAAGTGATATTATATGGTATTTGTCTTTCTCTTTATGACTTACTTAGTATAGTAAACTCTAGTAAATCCATGTTGCTGCAAGTGGCATTATTTCATTATTTTTTATGACTAAGTTGTATTCCATTGTGTGTGTGTGTGTGTGTGTGTGTGTGTGTGTGTGTGTATATACCACTTTTTTATCCATTCATCTGTCAATGGACAATTAGGTTGTTTCCATGTCTTGACTATTATAAATAGTGCTGCTAAAAACATTGCAGTGAATGTCTTTTCAAATTAGTGGGGGTTTCTTTCTTTAGATATATACCCAGTGGTGGAATTGCTGAGTCAAATGGCAGTTCTAATTTTAGTTTCTTGAGGAACCTCCATACTGTTTTCCATAGTGGTTGCACCAATTTACATTCACATCAACAGTGTACAAGAGTTCCTTTATCTCCACATCCTCGCCAAAATTTGTTATTTCTAAAGTTTTTGATGATAGCCATTTTAACAGGCTTGAGGTGATATCTCATTGTGGTTGTGATTTGCATTTCTCTGATTATCAATTTTGAGCACTTTTTCATGTGCCCAATGACCATATGTATATTTTATTTGGAAAACTGTCTATTCAGGTCTTCTGACCATTTTTTAAATCTAGTTGTTTGGGTTGTTTTGATATTGAGTTGTATGAGCTGTTTGTATATTTTGGGTATTAAACCCTTGTTGGCTGCATCATTTGCAAATATGTTCTCTCTTTCCATAGGTTGTCTTTTCATTTTGTTGATGGTTTCCTTTGCTGTGCAAAAGCTTTTAACTTTGATTGTGTTTATTTTTGCTTCTGTTTCTTTGCCTTAGCAGATAGATCTAAAAATATATTGCTGTGATTTGTGTCAAAGAATATTCTGCCTATATTTTCTCTCCTAGGATTTTTATGATTTCTGGTCTTACATTTAGGTCTTAAATCCATTCTGAATTTATTTTTCCCAGCATTATTCTTGCCTCCTTTGTCATAGATTAATTGATGTATGTGTATGGGTTTATTTCTGGGCTCTCTATTCTGTTTCATTGACCTATGTGTCTGTTTTTGTGTCGGTCCCATGCTGTTTGATTACTGTAGCTTTGTAGTATAGTCTAAAGTCTGGACACGTAATACCTACATCTTTGTTCTTTTTTCTCAAGATTGCTTTGGCAACTCAGGATATTTTGTGGCTCCATGTAAATTTTATGATTATCAGTTCTGTGAAAAATGTCACGGAGCTTTTGATAAGTATTTCATTCAATCTATAGATCGTTTGTATAGTGTAGACAATATTAATTCTTCTAATCCATGAACATGGGATATCTTTCCATTTGTTTGAGTCATCTTCAATATCCTTCATCAAAGCTTTATAGTTTTCATAGAATAGTTCTTCTACTTCCTTGGTTAAGTTTACTCCTAGATAATTTGTTCTTTTTGTTGCAATTTTAAATGAAATTGTTTTCTTACTTTTTCTTTCTGATAGCTCCTTATTAGTGCATAGAAAAACAACAGAGTCTCTATATTGATCTTGTATCCTGCAACCTCACTGAATTCATCTATTATTTCTCACAGTCCTTTGGTGGGTACTTTAGGGTTTTCTATATATAGTATCATGACATCTGTAAATAGTGAGAGTTTCACTTCTTCCCCTCCAATTCAGATGCCTTTCATTCCTTTTTCTTGTCTGGTTGTTTTGGCTTGGACTTCCAATAATATGTTAAATAGAAGCAGAGAGAGAGCGTGGTGGTGGTGGGATGAATTGGGAGATTGGGATTGATACATATACACTAATATGTATAAAATAAATAACTAATAAGAACCTACTGTATAAAAATAAAATTCAAAAAACAAGAAATGAAGAGAGTAAGCATCTTTGTCTTGTTCGTGATTTTAGAGGGAAGATTTTTCAGCTTTTCACCATTGAGTATGATGTTATAATTGTGATTCTGTGATATAATTGTGATTTTGTCATAAATAGCCTTTATTATATTGACATATAGTCCTTCTGTATTCACTTTGCTGAGAGTTTTTATAATGAATAGATGTTGAATTTTGTCAAAAGATTTTTATTCATCCATTGAGATGATCATGTGATTTTTATTCTTCCTTTTGTTAATGTTGTATATCACAGTGATTGATTTGTGAATATTGAACCATCCTACATAACTGGAATAAATCCCTCTTGATCATGGTGTATGATCCTTTTTATATATTGTTGAATTTGGTTTGCTAATATTTTGTTGAGAATTTTTTGCATCTGTGTTTATCAGAGATATTGGCCTGTAGTTTTCTTTTCTGTAGTGTTTTTGTCTGGTTTTGGCAACAGGGAAATTGTGGCCTCATAGAATGAATTTGGGAATGTTCCATCATCTATACTTTTTTGAAACATTTGAGAAGGATATATATTAGCACCTTTTTATATGTTTGGTAGAATTCCCCTATGAAGTTGTCCAGTCCTGGACTTTCACTTGCTGGGATGTTTTGTTTTTGTTTTTGTTTTATTACAAATTCAATTTAACTACTGTTGATCATAGTGTGAAAACTATAGTGCCAAAAGTAACTTAATAAAACAAATTATCTTGTTTTATTAACTCAATATACAGATATTAGGTATCAGGTTTAAGTAAACAAATAAAAGAGAGCACAGAGAATTAAAAGTCAATATTCAACTGAACCAAAATGCTAAATTATTGATAAATATTAAACTTTTACTTGTATAAACAAATTCTATCTCCAGATAGTCATACAGTACTACAACATGTTGCCCCAAGCTAGTCTCCAAGAAAAGGCAGATATTCTACAAAAATAACAAGTAGATTTATAAAAGAATTAAAACATTGAGGCTAAACACTGACAAATTTAACAATATTATATATTAAGTTCAGCATATAGTAACTTAAAATAAAAATCTCTGATTAATAAAAGGAGAAATTCTAATCAAGAAGTAGAAAATTGTATCTGAAAAAATTGAGAAATTAAGAATATGATCAGTATTGATTTAAAAATGTACAAAAGGGGCTTCCCTGGTGGCACAGTGGTTGAGAGTCCACCTGCTGATGCAGGGGACACGGGTTCATGCACCGGTCTGGGAGGATCCTACATGCCGTGGAGCGGCTGGGCCCATGAGCCATGGCCGCTGAGCCTGCATGTCTGGAACCTGTGCTCTACAAGGGGAGAGGCCACAGCAGTGAGAGGCCCACGTACAACAAAAATAAATAAATAAATAAATACAATAAAAATGTATAAAGTAGAATTGATAATTAAAACAAAATGTTAAAAATTAAACTAGAATATTTTCTTAAAAAGTAAAGAAACTATTAAATACCAGGCCTGTGGCAGTAGATTCAAAAATATGAATAAAAAGGACAGTTTTAGAAATGCAATTTTTCATAACTTGGCAAAATTGTCATGTCATAAAATGTTCTCTATCATAATATATTATAAAAATGTAATAATTGAAAGAAGAGATAGTGAACCACACAAATCAACCAAAACAAGAGAGATAAGAAAATGAATCCTAACCAAATATCATGCCTACTTGTTTTCTTGGAAAATTCTGCTAAGCTGCTTAATAAAATGAATTATCCCCATGCTATGCAATTTATTTTGGTGCACAGAAAATGATGAAAAACTTTTTTGAGGAGACTTACTGGTGAGTTCACATGGAGGATATGTCTGGACTATAAGTCCCCAGGACAGAGTCATACAGGTAAGTTTCATGTGTTCAGATGATCAAAGCTAACATGAATTAGCATCTTGCCACAGTGAATGTGTTCTGTCTTGTTACAGAGGTACAGGTCCCAGGAAAGATTCTATTAGAAGCTTCCTTCTTAAATTTTTGTGTTAAACAGTTGGTAAGTAAACAGCTTCAGTGAAACTAACTGCTTTTAAGTGAAGAAGTTATTGACATCCACATCCACATTCCCAATGGCTGAATAATTTCTAAAATATTTAATGGAACATGAAAATAATCCTCAGTTATCCATCAAGACCAACAATGACTGCCAGACTGTAGGTAATCTGTAGATTAAGTACTAGATCAGAGGGTTCATGTGGAGGTTATATCCAGACTCTGAATCTCTAATGGGATATGATCATAGGTATAAATAAGATTAAATATATACAGCAATGTGAATGCATCCAGAGGTCAGTCATTACATTAAGTAACTTAATGAGTCAAACTGAAATGATACAGTAGCCATTAGCTACAAATGGCTATCAAGCACTTGAAATGCAGCTAGTCCACATTAGGATGTGCAATGTCTTAAAATATACACCTGCATTTGCAGGCTTACTATGGAGAAAAAGTAAAAGGAATAAAAGGAGGGAGGGACGGAAGAAGAGAGAACGGAGGAAGAAAGAGATAAAGAATATTTCAGTAATAATTTGTGCACTGATTACATATTAAAATGATAGTATTTTGGCTATATCAAATTAAACAAAGCACATTTCTATAACTAACTTCACTTATTTATACCTTTCTAGGCAAATTAAAATTACATAAGTGGCTCTCAATATACTTCTATTCGGTAGCAGTGCCTTAGAGGCATTTGTCTCTAAATTGAAGATTTCCTCAGGGTTGCTCAAGTTTCTCCAGCTTCCCTGTCCCCTCATCTACATCTTGTCTGCAAAACCTAAATAGACTACCCTTTTACTCTGATTTTCAACTTTAATTATCAGGATGTAGGTTATTGACTAAGCTAATAAGTGTGTGATTTGCATCAGTTCTAAACAATATCTATCCATTATGCCCTAGTGATGAAGTACAAACCAAACAAATTTCCAATTTAAGACTATAAACCAAATTCAGTTACAATTATTTGAAAAATCTTTAATAAAATACTATCAAGTACAATTCGACCATATGACAAAAGATCTATCAAATATTTTCAGTAACATTTCTCCCATATTGGAAAGATTATTTTTATTAGGAAATTTTTTTACAATTATGAGAACAATAAAAATATTTAGATTGATCCTATTGTTAGCTGTCAGTTAGACATAGCAGTCAATATGTATTTCCTGTTAAATTTATTTGTTTGAAATAGCAGATTACTTTCTTAGATAATATAGATAACATTTATCTCAAACAAAATGGTTCTAACATAATGAAAGTTGAAAAAAAGAGGCAATTCCATAATATTAAGAATGAGAATTAAAGTCTCCCTTCTCATTTAATACTTAACATAATTTTTGTCATGATTGCCAGTTAAATAATGAGGAGATATAAACCAGAGAAAAAATTGGATCTAAATAGGAAAAAAAAATATTATTACTTGTGGATAAGTTGTAAGAATTAAAATGGAAGCATTTTAGGGTAAATGAATATTCAATAGTAGCTATATATAAATTAAATATAGATATATCAATAGCTGTCCTAAATTTTGACAATAACTACATTCATTCCTCAAAGTAACAAAAAATTAATATATCACAAAGATTTTAGAAGAAAGGTAAGAAAGTTTGATGAAGAAACTAAGGATAAAAAAGAAGGAAAATAAAAAAGTATACTGCCAAAGTCTATATATAAATATTTTCAATTAATAGAAAATCATAATTAGTTAATGAGTGGAAATATACTGTAAAGATAAAAATTATTTCCACAATAATTTGTATGTTGATGAAAATCTAATAAATATTCATCTGTTTTATTTTAAGCTGATCCTAAAGTTCCTCTGACAGAATATATGGGGGAGACTAGCCAAAATAAATATGGTATTGAGAAGAATTAAGCAGAGATTTTCCTTACCAAATGTCAAAGCACAAAGCCCCAGTAGTTAATTAGGTCTGTCTGGCAGAGACTACTATTTTTCCTTCCAAAACTTATTCTCTGAATCTTCTTTAGCATGAGGAATTTTACTTAAGTACATAGTTGTTCAGCTTCATTTGCATTTCACATCTCCTGTGGCTAGACTTGTCTCTGTGACCAGATTTGGTCAATGAGTTTTAATCAGAAGTGAAATGTATGGTTCCTGGGTTGTGCTCTTGAAACGCAGGAAGCTTGGCAGCTCTTCATTGAAATAGTTGTTGGAGACTTTCAGTATGAAGCTGTTTGCTTAGGATGGCAGAGCAATAAAATAAGGAGGCTGCATGTCCAGTGTCATAGAGACGTCATATCAGCTCTGAGCTGCTTATACAAGGACTATATATGAGACAGCAATGCATTTCTCTATTTTAAAAATCACTGTTATTTGGCCTGTGTAACTTGATGTGGTATCCTAATTAATATAGTGTGACAAAAAATAATATGTTAACTCAGAACTTTAATATATAATAAAGACAGCCACATACAAATAGAGTGAGATGTTTATTATATAAAATGATGTTTTTAAACTAAGCTATTTGTTAAAATAAGAAAGTTAAGTTTATATATCATATCATATACTAACTAAATTCAGGTAGTTAAAAAGTTAAACATAAAACACAAAACAAACAAGATAAAGATAGCAAATATTCTTCAGCTATCAAGAGAGGATACTATTTTTCAATTTTAAATAGACAGAAAGAGTTATATATATATATATATATATATATATATATATCCACAAAATTAAAAACTTATTATTTAAAATCATATGCAAAATTAAGAGACTGAAAATACAAATGTCCCAGCAATCACTAATATATTTACATTATAGATGATCATTTTATTAAAACTTATATTAAAGGAAGCATAATCCCTCTATACCCCATTGTACATATAGAAATCATCAGTTATAGTAATGTCAAGAACATGTTTTGACCATTCTCCTATATTTGTTTTGCAATAAACAAATATCTCACACTGAGGATCATGTAATAATATTGTTTGAACAGAGAGGAAATGATAAGTATGGTTTTATGATTACCTGGACAAATTGGAGTTTAAGTTTAAAAAAGTCATACAATATTAGCAACAGAAAGAACTTCAAGAGTGTTTCACTGTTTTTAGAGAAAATGTTAAATGTGTTCACAGTCTCTGCTACATAAAATATATGATTTTTTTACATAAATAAAATTGGCATTGTATATATTATATTTTACCATCAAGCATTTAGTATTTCTCTGGATGTTTTTTAAATCTCTGGAATGTTAAAAATATCAGTTTGTATAGAATCTTGTTATTTTCCCAACACTGTATTAAGAGTCTTCATATTTAAGCTAGGTCAATAAAGATCATAAAATAACTTCGTGTCAAACAGATTTATAGAATAGGAAAGTTTACTTGCCTGCAAGACATCTTTTCCTGCTAAAAATGTCTAAAAACTAGGATATAGCTGAAATTAATGAATTTGTAGAGTTGATATTGAAATTATTATGTTCATATTATGAATAGAAAAGTTTTTCTTGGAGTGAAATGGTCGATTTTTTTTAACATCTTTTTTGGAGTATAATTGCTTTACAAAGTTGTTTTAGTTTCTACTTTGTAACAAAGTGAACCAGCTATCTATATACATATATCCCCATATCTCCTCCCTCTTGCGGCTCCCTCCCACCCTTCCTATCTGACCCTCTAGGCGGTCACAAAACACTGAGCTGATCCCCTTGTGCTATGCAGCTGCTTCTCACCAGCTATTTTACATTTGGTCATATAAAAATACTAGGAAATGTCCAATGTCTTACAAGACCCAATACCATTGTCTGAAAAACCTAACTGTCTATACTGAAGGCCAAGTGGGGATGAATTTTGTTGCTTTTAGAAAGGACATTAAAAAAGATAGAAATATGATCAGGGAATAGCAATTTGTTTTCACTCGGAATAGAGAGCTAATACAGACTAATACTATCATTCAAGTTAGAGGTTCATATATTAACATTTCTTAAAATATCCATCTACTGTGCTCCCTATTCAATTGTATTTGATGAATAAATAGATGACTGAAGAAGGGCAGGAGGGAATAAGAGGGGCACAGGAAGGGAAAAGGTGGGCATAGTTTTAATAACAGCATAGGAACACTAAGAAAACTAGTGAATTCGACTCCATTTTAACATGAGTAACTAGTAACACTAGTAACTCTACCAACAAGTCAGAGGGTGTTATCTTTGCGTTTTAGCAAGGAGGCATGGAGGTTTTGTATAAACAGGTATAATGTTCTCTCAAATAGGCATATAGATGAGTTACAATTTGTATCAGAACATCTCATTATTTACCTCTTGGGGAGAAACATTTTGAGTTAATATAAAACATAGTTTTACTTTAAAGTAAATTTCAAGCTTCATTGGATTGTCAGAGGAGCAATCCAAGGGAATTATTAATTCAAGAAATATAATGACTTGGTCCAAAATTGCTTTAAAAATATATATTTCTTGAAAAACTCTGAGCAACAAATAAATCTCGGTCAGTGTTCATTAGCAAACATTTTCTTATATTATCCTCATGTTGGTTTCCTTGAACATTATTTACCAATTAGCAGCGTTTCCACCTGAATGTTAATGATATGTGAAAAATACATCCATCATTTTCTTCTTAGAAGTGAATTACCTAATATTTTATTTTAGCTAGTTATTTCCACTAACCAGTCTTCCAAAAATCTGATACAATTTTCATTTACTTAAAACTTATAGAAAAAGTTCTTAAAATTCTCCAAGGTCACTATATCAGTACATTATGAAAGCAAATGTCTAAGTTTGAATAAAATAATACAACTAAATAATTAAACAACCACAGCAACAAAATAACTAAAGGTCATACTATAGGACTAATTTACACACATTTCTTTTCTTTTAGATGGAGTTTATAACCCATCAGTCTTTTATTTCTTAAAATGCAAATTTGTAGGGACAAAAGGATATTTGCATTTAAAATAGTACCAACTCTACAGCAAAAAATTCATGCTTCTTAACTAGCAATTTCTCTTGAGTAAGTAGTTACTTTATGTACACTTTTCTCATCCATTAATAAATATAAAAGATGTCATATAGTATCATATCACTAATTCATCTAAAGAGTGATGAATGTTAACAATCACCCAGTGCATGTTAATGGGATACAGAACTCAAGATAGCAAAATCAAGATGGAAAAGAAGTCAATACAAAAAAAGAGAACTATTATTTACCAGGTATAAAATAAGGGCCAGAATTTATAGAAACTACTTTCAGAGTATATTCCATTAAATTCTTACAACCACCCAACTAATGTGTGGAGAATAAATATCTTGTCCATGATCACATAGCCAACACAAAGTAGAACTGAGATTCAAACCTGCATTTATCAAATTTCATACTCTCTTTCATAATATATATATATATATATATATATATGTGTATATATATATATATATACACACACACATATATATATATATATATATATATATATATATATATATATATATATGAAATAGATACCAAACAAGTATACTTACCTAAATTCTAAATAGTAAATTAAACATAACATGCATGGCTAATACTTTTTAAAATTCTGCACTAATAAACAAATTTAATTTGTAGGAAGTTGTTTGAGCCTCATATAGACTCATGAACACATATTTTAATCACAGTTTACATTTACTGTATTCTATCTTTTCTAAGTTTCTTACTTGCTATGAAGAACTATTACAAAATTCAGTCTTCCTAGATTGATAAACACATTTTTTTCACCCTAATTCAATCTTTGGATTGCTAAAATTTTACCACATTCCCTACAAACTTTATCATTCTAAATGGAAGAATTCTAATTATATTTTGTTCCATTTAGTTTATTATAGTCTCAGAAAGAATTTGCAACACAGGGAAAGAACATTTTCTGTACATCTTTAAACGTCTTTTGGGGTCAAGTGTCCTTATTAAGAGTACTTTGCCTTAGGCTCTGCTGTGCCATGGGGTCTGATAAATAGGATTCCATGAAGTTCATGGGAAGCCTACAGTACAGACCACTTACCAAAAGAAAAGTTCTCAGAAGTGTGTCAAATCTCAGAAGCCAAAACTCAGCTTAGGTGATATCCGTGAGTGAGTATTCTGATGCACTTCTTAATATTCTAGACTTTAGCTTACTTTATTAACAGACACTTTTCTATGATGATAATATGTACCAAATATAACATTTTATCAGATTAGGTAGTATATATATATCAAAGAATAATCTGAAAACCAAAGACTAGACTTTTTATGCAGTAAATTGTCATTTATTTCATGTAATTGGCTTCAAAAGAAAACATATATTCTCGACTTTAGATTTAAAAACAGATTTACCAGAAAATATCATTTAATATGCTCTGGGCATAATTTCAACTTCAAGGAACCTATACTAGTACATAAACTTTCCTTAGTTTTTAACATATTTATACATGTATAATAAATATATTAAACAAAATAAGACAAAATATTCTATGAAAAAAAATTATTCAATTATATATTTTATCTCATTTTAAAATACAATTAAGTAAATAGAATGATAGCCTCTTTAGTTTATGGTCATTTTATGAGACTAACACCTGTCCATAAGCAAAAAATAGAGCACTGTAGGAAGTAGACACTGCACTCTCAAAAGGGACTCACAAAATCTAACACTACAAGAACTAGGGCAGAAGCAGTAATTTGAAAGAAGCCTGGGTCAGACGAACTTGCTGATCTTGGAGAGGCTCCTAGAAAGGCAGGAGACAATTGAAACTCACCTTTGGGACAAAGATGCTGGCAGCAGCCATTTTTGGTTGATGAGGAAACTGGTGCTGGTAAGAGCCATTTTGAATTCCTCCCTCTAGCTTATGACTTCAGGACCTGGCCCTGACCACCAGTGAGCCACCATTAGCTCCATGTGTCCCCAGAGCATGCAGCCACCATGGAAGTAGTTGGCTCCACTCATTAGTTGTTCAACACTAGCTAAGAAACCCCACACCCCTCAGCTGGATACCATGAGACCTGGTTCCACCCACCAGTGGTCCAGCACCTCCCAGGGAAGGAAAAAACTCTTACATGCAAAAGGAACAGAAAAGAAAGCCAGCGTAGCAATACTTAGGCAAAATCAAGGACTCTAACAAGTGACAAAGAAGGACATTACATAATAATTGAGGAATCATTGTAAATATATATGCACCCAATGCAGGCACACCTAAATACATAAAGCAAAAATTAGTAGACAGAAACAGAGAAATTGACAGTGACACAATAGTAGTACAGGTCTTTAGCACCATAATGACATTAATAAAGAGATCATCCAGAATGAATATCAATAAGGAAATACAAACTTTAAATGACACATTAGATTAGATGTACTTAGTAGATATATATAGGACATTCCATCCAAAAGCAACAGAATACACATTCTTTTCAAGTGCACATGGAACATTCTCCAGATAGATCACATGCTGGACCACAAAACAAGTCTCTGTAAATATAAGAAAACTAAAACCATATCAAATGTCTTTTCCAATGATAATGCTATTAGACTAGAAACCAACTACTAGAAAAAGAATACAAAAAAATGTAAACACATGGAGGCTAAACAACCTGCTAATAAACGACCAATCGGTCAATGAAGAAATCACAAAGGACATCAAAAAATACCTGGAGAAAAATGAAAACAAAAACTCATCAATCCAAATTCTATGAGATGCAGCAAAAGAAGTTCTAAGAAGGAAGTTTATAGCAATACAAGCTTACCTCAGAAAACAAGAAAAATCTCCAAAAAACAACCTCACCTTACACCTAAAGGAATGAGAAAAAATAAGATCATTATATCATTTCTTTTTAGATTCTGCATATAAGGCATCTCATATGATATTTCTCTTTCTCTGTTTGACTTACTTCACTCTGTATGACAGACTCTAGGTCCATCCACCTCACTACAAATAACTCAATTTCATTTCTTTTTATGGATGGGTAATAGTCCATTGTATATACACACATATTCTTTATCCATTCATCTGTTGATGGACATTTCATATTCCATTGTATATTCACATCTTCTTTATCCATTCATCTGTTGATGGACATTTCAGTTGATTCCATGTCCTTGCTATTGCAAATAGTGAGGCAGTGAACATTGTGGTACATGTCTCTTTTTGAATTATGTTTTTCTCAGGGTATATGCCCAGTAGTGGGATTGCTGGGTCATATGGTAGTTCTACTTTTAGTTTCTTAAGGAACCTCCATACTGTTCTCCATAGTGGCTGTATCAATTTACATTCCCACCAACAGTGTAGGAAAATTATCTTCTCTGCACACTCTCTCTAGCATTTATTATATGTGGATTTTTTTTTTTTTTTTTTTTTTTTTTTTTTTGCGGTTCATGGACCTCCCACTGCTGCGGCCTCTCCCGTTGCGGAGCACAGGCTCCGGATGTGCAGGCTCAGTGGCCATGGCTTATGGACCCAGCTGCTCCACAGCATGTGGGATCTTCCTGGACTGGGGCACAAACCCGTGTCCCCTGCATCGGCAGGCAGACTCTCAACCACTGTGCCACCAGGGAAGCCCTATTTTTTTTTTTTTTTTTTTTTTTTTTGCGGTATGCGGGCCTCTCACTGTTGTGGCCTCCCCCGTTGCGGAGCACAGGCTCCGGACGCGCAGGCTCAGCGGCCATGGCTCACGGGCCCAGCCGCTCCGCGGCATATGGGATCCTCCCAGACCGGGGCACGAACCCGTATCCCCTGCATCGGCAGGCGGACTCTCAACCACTTGCGCCACCAGGGAGGCCCTAGGGAAGCCCTATTTTTGAATTTTTTGATGAAAGCCATTCTGACTGGTGTGAGGTGATATCTCATTGAAGTTTTGATTTGAATTTCTCTGAAAATTATCAGTGTTGAACATCTTTTCATGAGCCTCTTGGCCATCTGTATGTCTTCTTTGGAGAAATGTCTATTTAGGTCTTCTGCCTATTTTTTGATTGGGTTGTTTCTTTTGATGATATTAAGCCTCATGAGCTGTTTATAAATTTTGGAGACTAGTACCTTGTTAGTCATATCATTTGCAAATATTTTCTCCCATTCTGTGTGTTGTCTATTCATTTTGTTTATGGTTTCCTTTGCTGTGTAAAAGCTTTTGAGTTCAATTAGGTCCCATTTTTTTTTATTTTTGTTTTTATTTCTATTAGTCTGGGAAACAGAACAAGAAAGGTATTGCTGTGATATATGTCACAGAGTGTTCTGCCTATGTTTGTCTCTAGGAATTTTATAATGTCCAGTCTCACGTTTATGTCTTTAATCCATTTTGATCTTATTTTTGTGTGTGGTGTTAAAGAATGATATAATTCCATTTTCTTACATGTAGCTGTCCAGTTTTCCCAGCAACATTTGTTGAAGAGGATGTCTTTCCACCACAGTGTAGCCTTGCCTACTTTGTCATAGATTAATTGGCCACGGGTGCGTGGGTTAATTTCTGGGCTGTCTATCCTTTTCCATTGATCTATGTTTCTGTTTTTGTGCCAGTACCATACTGTTTTGATGACTATCTCATTATAGTATAACTTGAAGTAAAGGAGCCTCATTCCTCCAGCTCTGTTTTTCTTTCTCAAGATTGCTTTGGCTATTTGGAGTCTTTTGTGTCTCCATATAAATTTTAAGATTTTTTGTCCTAGTTCTGTGAAAAATGTCATCGATAATTTGATAGGAATTGCATTGAATCTGTAGATTGCCTTGGGTAGTACAGTCATTTTGACAATATTGATTCTTCCAATCCATGAACATGGTATATCTGTCCATCTGTTTGTGTCATCTTTGACTTCTTTCATCAAAGAAAGAAATATTATAGTTTCTGATTATAGGTCTTTTACCTCCTTAGGTAGGTTTATTCCTAGGTACTTTATTCATTTTTTTTTGTGTGTGTGATGATAAATGGGATTGTTTCCTTAATTTCTCTTTCTGATCTTTTGCTGTTAGTGTAGAGAGATGCAACAGATTACTGTGCATTAATTTTGTAACCTGTGACTTTACCAAATTTATTGATGAGCTCTAGTAGTTTTTTGGTAATATCTTTAGTATCTTCTATGTATAGTATCATGTCATCTGCAAACAATGACAGTTTAAATTCTTTTTCAGTTTTGATTATTTTTATTTCCTTTTCTTCTCTGATTGCTTTAACTAGGACTTCTAAAACTACTTTGAATAAAAGTGGTGATAGTGGCCATGTTTGTCTTTTCCCTTATCTTTGAGGAAATGCTTTCAGTATTTCACCATTGAGAATGATGTTAGCTGCTGTTCTCTCATATATGGTCTTTATTTTGTTGAGGTATGTTCCCTCTATGCCCACTTTCTGGAGAGTTTTTATTATAAATCAGTACTGAATTTTGTAAAAAGCCTTTTCTGCATCTATTAAAATGATCATATGATTTTTTATTCTTCAGTTTGTTGGAGTGGTGTATCACACTGATTGATTTGTGGATATTGGAGAATGCTTGCATCCCTGGATTAAATCCCACTTGATCATGGTGTATGACCCTTTTAATGTGTTGTTGGATTCAGATTGCCAGTATTTTGTTGAGGATTTTTGCATCTATGTTCATCAGTGATATTGGGCTGTAATATTATTTTATTTTTGTGGTGTATTTGTCTGGTTTTGCTATCAGGGTGATGGTGGCATCATAGAATGAGTTAGCAAGTGTTCCTTCCTCTGCAATGTTTTGGAGCAGTTTGAGAGGGATAGGTGTTAGCTCTTTTCTAAATGTTTGATAGAATTTGCCTATCAAGCCATCAGGTCCTGGACTTCTGTTTGTTGGGAGTTTTTTAATCACAATTTCAATTTCAGTGCTTGTGTTTGGTCTGTTCATATTTTCTATTTCTTCCTGATTCAGCCTTGGGAGACTGTACCTTTCTAAGAAATTGTCTGTTTCTTCCTGGTTGTCCATTTTATTGGCATACAGTTGGTTGTAGTAGTCACTTATTATCCTTTGTATTTCTGTGGTGTCAGTTGTAACTTCTCCTTTTTCATTTCTAATTTTGTTCATTTGAGTCCACTCCTGTTTTTTTCTTGATGAGTCTGGCTAAAATGTTATATTTTATTTTTTTATCTTTTCAAAGGACTAGCATTTACTTTCATTGAGATTTGTTATTGTATTCTTTGTCTCTATTTCATTTATTTCTGCTCTGATCTTTGTGATTTCTTTCTTTCTACTAACTTAGGTTTTGTTTGTTCTTCTTTCTCTAGTTGCTTTAGGTGTATGGTTAGGTTGTTTATTTGAGAATTTTCTTGTTTCCTGAGGTAAGATTGTATTGCTATAAACTTGCCTCTTAGAACTGCTTTTGCTGCATCCCATAGGTTTTGGATTCTTATGCTTTCATTTTCATTTGTCTCTAGGAATTTTTTGATTTCCACAGTTATCCATTGGTTGTTTAATAGCATATTGTTTAGCTTCCATGACTTTGTGTTTTTTTTTAGTTTTTTTCATGTCTCATAGTGTTGTGATCAGAAAAGATGCTTGATATGATTTCAATTTTCTTAAATTTACTGAGGCCACATTGTGGCCCAGCATGTGGTCAATCCTGGAGAATGTTCCATGTGCACTTGAGTAGAATGTGTATTCTGCTGCTTTTAGATTAAATGTTCTATAAATATCAATTAAGTCCATCTGGTCTAATGTGCTATTTAAGGCCTGTGTTTCCTTATTGATTTTCTATCTGGATTATATGTTCATTGATAAAAGTGGGGTGTTAAAATTCTCCACTATTATTATGTTACTGTTAATTTTTCCCTTTATGGCTGTTAGTACTTGCCTTATAATTGAAGTGCTCCTATGTTGGATACATTTATATTTACAATTGTTATATCTTCTTCTTGGATTGATCCCTTGATCATTATGTGTGTCCTTCTTTGTCTCTTATAACAATCTTTATTTTAAATTCTATTTTGTCTGATATGAGTATGCTACTCCAGCTTTCTTTTGATTTCCTTTTGCATGGAATACCTTCTTCCATCCCCTCACTTTTAGTCTGTGTGTGTCCCTAGGTCTGAGGTGGGTCTCTTGTAGACAGCATATATATGGATCTTGTTTTTGTATCTACTTAGCCAGTCCATGTCTTTTGGTTGCTGTGTTTAATCCATTTACATTTAAGGTAATTATTGATATGTATGTTCCTATTACTATTTTCTTAATTGTTTTGGGTTTGTTTCTGTAGGTCTTTTCCTTCTCTTGTGTTTCCTTCCCAGGGAAGTCACCTTAGTATTTGTTGCAAAGCTTGTCTGGTGGTGCTGAATTCTCTTAGCTTTTGACTGTTTGTAAAGCTTTTGATTTCTCCATCAAATCTGAATGAGAGCCTTGCTGGGTAGAGTAATCTTAGCTGTAGTTTCTTCCCTTTCACCAGTTGAAATATGTTGTGCCACTCCCTTCTGGCTTGCAGGGTTTCTGCTGAGAAATCACCTAATAATTTTATGGGAGTTCCCTTGTATGCTATTTGCTGTTTTTCCCTTGTTGCTTTTAATATTTTTTCATTGTCTTTTTTTTTTTTTTTTTTCGCCATACGCGGGCCTTGCACTGTTGTGGCCTCTCCCATTGTGGAGCACAGGCTCCGGACATACAGGCTCAGCAGCCATGGCTCACAGACCCAGCCACTCCACAGCATGTTGGATCTTCCTGGACTGGGGCACGAACCCATGTCCCCTGCATCGGCAGGCCAACTCTCAACAAATGCGCCCCCAGGGAGGCCCTCATTGTCTTTAATTTTTGTCAGTTTGATTACTATGTGTCTCAGTGTGTTTCTTCTTTGGTTTATCCTGCCTGTGACTCTGTGCTTCTTGGACTTGGTTGACTGTTTGCTGTCCCATGTTAGGGAAGTTTTCAGCTATTATCTCTGAAAATATATTCTTGAGACCTTTCTTCTTCTGGGACCCCATAATGTGAATGTTGGTGCATTTAATGTTGTCACAGAGGTCTCTTAGGCTGTCTTCATTTATCTTACTTCTTCTTTCTTTATTCTGTTCCATGGCAGTGATTTCCACCATTCTGTCTTCTGGGTCACTTATCCATTCTTCTTACTTAGTTATCCTTCTATTGATTACTTTTTAGTGTATGTTTCATTTCAGTTATTGTATTGTTCATCTCTGTTTATTCTGTAGTTCTTCTAAGTCTTTGTTAAACATTTCTTGCATCTTCTCAATCTTCACTGTCATTCATTTTCTGAGATCCTGGATCATCTTCACTATCATTATTCTGAATTTTTTTTCTAGAAGGTTACCTATCTCCACTTTATTTAGCTGTTTTCCTGGGGGGGTTATCTTGTTCCTTGATCTGGGACATAATCCTTTTCCTTTTCATTTTGTCTAACCATCTGTGATTGTAGTTTTTGTCCTGCAGATTGCAGGAGTGTAGTTCTTCTTGCTTTTGCTGTCTGTCCTCTGGTGGATGAGGCTATCCAAGAGGCTTGTGCCAAGATATCTAATTTTAAAGCTCCATAGTATCTCATATCCTTTGTTGATATGTCTTTGAAAATAGGTATACTCTAATTAGTTATTGTCAAGGTGACAAGTTTGAGCAATATAAGATATTTTAATACTTTCCATATTTCATCTGGACAATTATTGTAAACCTTATTTTCCATATATAATCCATGCTATCCCAGAAGAGTTACCAATATTTAGATCATTGATAGATTTCAACTCTCTTGCTATAATGAAGCAAAAGTATCAATTTTTCAGTATAGTCAAATCAATACAAGAATAATATAGATATTCAAACCTTGATCAATATAACTACTTTAATAATTCAATCTTAAATTAGGTCTGGTAAACTATTAAAAATTTATCAAAAAGGACACTAGCAAAAGAAGAGATGTCATACAAGTAAAAAAAATAATGCTTTTTCTCCAATTAATGAAACAAATGCCTAATTCCATTCATTAAAAAAAAGCAACCCTCAGAAAAGGGAGAAAATATTTGCAAACGAAACAATGGACAAAGGATTAATCTCCAAAATATACAAACAGCACATTTAGCTCAATATCAAGAAAAAAAAACAATCAAAATAGAGAAGAAGATCTAAATAGACGTTTCTCCAAAGAAGGCATACAGATGGTCAAAAAGCACATGAAAAGATGCCCAACATAAATAATTATTAGAGAAATCCACATCAAATCTAAATGAGGTATCATCTCACACTGATCAGAATGGCCATCACCAAAAAAATCTACAAACAATCAATGCTGGAGAGTGTATGGAGAAAAGGGAACCCTCCTACAACATTGGTGGAGATGTAAATTGGTGCAGCTACTATGAAGAACAGTGTGGAGGTTCCTTAAAAAGCTAAAAATAGAACCACCACATGACCCAGCAACCCTGGGCATATACCCGAACAAAGCCATCATTTGAAAAGATACATTCACCCCAATGTTCATTGCAGGGCTATTTACAATAGCCAGGACATGGAAGCCACCTAAATGTCCACCAATAGAAGAATGGATAAAGAAGATGTGTTACAAATACACAACAAAATATTACTCAGCCATAAAAAAGAATGAAATAATGCCATTTGCAGCAACATGGATGGACCTAGAGATTGTCATACTGAATGAAGTTTGTCATACACAGAGAGACCAATATCATATAATATTGCTTATATGAGGAGTTTAAAAAAGGAGTACAAATGAACTCATTTACCAAACAGAGGTAGAGTCATGGTTGTAGAAAAAAAAAAAAACTTATTGTTACCAGGGGATAAGGCAGGGAGAGGGATAAATTGTGAGACTGGGAGTGACATATACACACTATTTTATATAAAAATGTAACTAATAAGAACCTTCTGTATAGCATAGGGAATTCTACTCAGTACTCTGTAATGGCCTATATGGGAAAATAATCTTAAAAAAAGAGAGTGGATATAAGTATATGTATAACTGATTTGCTTTGCTGTACACCTGAAACTATCACAACACTGTAAATCAACTATACTCCAATAAATATTTTTTTTTTTTTTTTTTTGTTGCTTGATCTATTTTTATTTTTTTTTTATTTTACAAATTTAATCAGTTATACATATACATATGTTCCCATATCCCCTCCCTTTTGCGTCTCCCTCCCACCCTCCCTATCCCACCCCTCCAGGCAGTCACAAAGAACCGAGCTGATCTCCCTGTGCTATGCGGCTGCTTCTCACTAGCTCTCTACCTTACATTTGGTAGTGTATATATGTCCATGCCGCTCTTTCACTTTGTCACAGCTGACCCTTCCCCCTCCCCATATCCTCAAGTCCATGCTCTAGTAGGTCTGTGTCTTTATTCCTGTCTTACCCCTATGTTCTTGATGACATTTTTTTCTTAAATTCCATATATATGTGTCAGCATACAGTATTTGTCTTTCTCTTTCTGACTTACTTCACTCTGTATGACAGACTCTAGGTCCATCCACCTCATTACAAATAGCTCAATTTCATTTCTTTTTATGGCTGAGTAATATTCCATTGTATATATGTGCCACATCTTCTTTACCCATTCATCCGATGATGGACACTTAGGTTGTTTCCATCTCCGGGCTATTGTAAATAGGGCTGCTATGAACATTTTGGTACATGTCTCTTTTTGAATTATGGTTTTCTCAGGGTATATGCCCAGTAGTGGGATTGCTGGGTCATATGGTAGTTCTATTTGTAGTTTTTTAAGGAACCTCCATACTGTTCTCCATAGTGGCTGTACCAATTCACATTCCCACCAGCAGTGCAAGAGTGTTCCCTTTTTTCCACACCCTCTCCAGCATTTATTGTTTCTAGATTTTTTGATGATGGCCATTCTGACTGGTGTGAGATGATATCTCATTGTAGTTTTGATTTGCATTTCTCTAATGAGTAAAGATGTTGAGCATCCTTTCATGTGTTTGTTGGCTGTCTGTATATCTTCTGTGGAGAAATGTCTATTTAGGTCTTCTGCCCATTTTTGGATTGGGTTGTTTGTTTTTTTGCTATTGAGCTGCATGAGCTGCTTATAAATTTTGGAGATTAATCCTTTGTCAGTTGCTTCATTTGCAAATATTTTCTCCCATTCTGAGGGTTGTCTTTTCGTCTTGTTTATGGTTTCCTTTGCTGTGCAAAAGCTTTGAAGTTTCATTAGGTCCCATGTGTTTATTTTTGTCTTTATTTCCATTTCTCTAGGAGATGGGTCAAAAAGGATCTTGCTGTGATTTATGTCATAGAGTGTTCTGCCTATGTTTTCCTCTAGGAGTTTGATAGTGTCTGGCCTTACATTTAGGTCTTTAATCCATTTTGAGCTAATTTTTGTGTATGGTGTTAGGGAGTGATCTAATCTCATACTTTTACATGTCCCTGTCCAGTTTTCCCAGCACCACTTATTGAAGAGACTGTCCTTTCTCCACTGTACATTCCTGCCACCTTTATCAAAGATAAGGTGACCATATGTCCGTGAGTTTATCTCTGGGCTTTCTATCCTGTTCCATTGATCTATCTTTCTGTTTTTGTGCCAGTACCATACTGTCTTGATTACTGTAGCTCTGTAGTATAGTCTGAAGTCAGGGAGCCTGATTCCTCCAGCTCCATTTTTCGTTCTCAAGATTGCTTTGGCTATTCGGGGTCTTTTGTGTTTCCATACAAATTGTGAAATTTTTTGTTCTAGTTCTGGGAAAAATGCCATTTGTAGTTTGATAGGTATTGCATTGAATCTGTAGATTGCTTTGGGTAGTAGAGTCATTTTCACAATGTTGATTCTTCCAATCCAAGAACATGGTACATCTCTCCATCTATTTGTATCATCTTTAATTTCTTTCATCAGTGTCTTATAATTTTCTGCATACAGGTCTTTTGTCTCCTTAGGTAGGTTTATTCCTAGATATTTTATTCTTTTTGTTGCAATGGTAAATGGGAGTGTTTCCTTGATTTCACTTTCAGATTTTTCATCATTAGTATATAGGAATGCCAGAGATTTCTGTGCATTAATTTTGTATCCTGCAACTTTACCAAATTCATTGATTAGCTCTAGTAGTTTTCTGGTAGCATCTTTAGGATTCTCTATGTATAGTATCATGTCATCTGCAAACAGTGACAGCTTTACTTCTTCTTTTCCCATTTGGATTCCTTTTATTTCCTTTTCTTCTCTGATTGCTGTGGCTAAAACTTCCAAAACTATGTTGAATAAGAGTGGTGAGAGTGGGCAACCTTGTCTTGTTCCTGATCTTAGTGGAAATGGTTTCAGTTTTTCACCATTGAGGACGATGCTGGCTGTGGGTTTGTCATATATGGCCTTTATTATGTTGAGGAAAGTTCCCTCTATGCCTACTTTCTGCAGGGTTTTTATCATAAATGGATGTTGAATTTTGTCAAAAGCTTTCTCTGCATCTATTGAGATGATCATATGGTTTTTCTCCTTCAACTTGTTAATATGGTGTATCACATTGATTGATTTGCGTATATTGAAGAATCCTTGCATTCCTGGAATAAACCCCACTTGATCATGGTGTATGATCCTCTTAATGTGTTGTTGGATTCTGTTTGCTAGTAGTTTGTTGAGGATTTTTGCATCTATGTTCATCAGTGATATTGGCCTGTAGTTTTCTTTCTTTGTGACATCCTTGTCTGGTTTTGGTATCAAGGTGATGGTGGCCTCGTAGAATGAGTTTGGGAGTGTTCCTCCCTCTGCTATATTTTGGAAGAGTTTGAGAAGGATAGGTGTTAGCTCTTCTCTAAATGCTTGATAGAATTCGCCTGTGAAGCCATCTGGTCCTGGGCTTTTGTTTGTTGGAAGATTTTTAATCACAGTTTCAATTTCAGTGCTTGTGATTGGTCTATTCATATTTTCTATTTCTTCCTGAGTCAGTCTTGGCAGGTTGTGCATTTCTAAGAATTTGTCCATTTCTTCCAGGTTGTCCATTTTATTGGCATAGAGTTGCTTATAGTAATCTCTCATGATCTTTTGTATTTCTGCAGTGTCAGTTGTTACTTCTCCTTTTTCATTTCTAATTCTATTGATTTGAGTCTTCTCCCTTTTTTTCTTGATGAGTCTGGCTAATGGTTTATCAATTTTGTTTATCTTCTCAAAGAACCAGCTTTTAGTTTTATTGATCTTTGCTATCGTTTCCTTCATTTCTTTTTCATTTATTTCTGATCTGATTTTTATGATTTCTTTCCTTCTGCTAACTTTGGGATGTTTTTTTTCTTCTTTCTCTAATTGCTTTAGGTGCAAGGTTAGGTTGTTTATTCGAGATATTTCCTGTTTCTTAAGGTGGGATTGTATTGCCATAAACTTCCCTCTTAGAACTGCTTTTGCTGCATCCCATAGGTTTTGGGTCGTCGTGTCTCCATTGTCATTTGTTTCTAGGTATTTTTTAATTTCCTCTTTGATTTCTTCAGTGATCACTTCGTTATTAAGTAGTGTATTGTTTAGCCTCCATGTGTTTGTATGTTTTACAGCTTTTTTCCTGTAATTGATATCTAGTCTCATAGCATTGTGGTCGGAAAAGATACTTGATACAATTTCAATTTTCTTAAATTTACCAAGGCTTGATTTGTGACCCAAGATATGATCTATCCTGGAGAATGTTCCATGAGCACTAGAGAAAAATGTGTATTCTGTTGTTTTTGGATGGAATGTCCTATAAATATCAATTAAGTCCATCTTGTTTAATGTATCATTTAAAGCTTGTGTTTCCTTATTTATTTTCATTTTGGATGACCTGTCCATTGGTGAAAGTGGGGTGTTAAAGTCCCCTACTATGATTGTGTTACTGTCGATTTCTCCTTTTATGGCTGTTAATATTTCCCTTATGTATTGAGGTGCTCCTATGTTTGGTGCATAAATATTTACAATTGTTATATCTTCTTCTTGGATTGATCCCTTGATCATTATGTAGTGTCCTTCTTTGTCTCTTCTAGTAGTCTTTATTTTAAAGTCTATTTTGTCTGATATGAGAATTGCTACTCCAGCTTTCTTTTGGTTTCCATTTGCATGGAATATCTTTTTCCATCCCCTTACTTTCAGTCTGTATGTATCTCTAGGTCTGAAGTGGGTCTCTTGTAGACAGCATATATATGGGTCTTGTTTTTGTATCCATTCAGCCAGTCTGTGTCTTTTGGTGGGAGCATTTAGTCCATTTACATTTAAGGTAATTATTGATATGTATGTTCCTATTCCCATTTTCTTAATTGTTTTGGGTTCGTTATTGTAGTTCTTTTCCTTCTGTTGTGTTTCTTGCCTAGAGAAGTTCCTTTAGCATTTGTTGTAAAGCTGGTTTGGTGGTGCTGAACTCTCTCAGCTTTTGCTTGTCTGTAAAGGTTTTAATTTCTCCATCAAATCTGAATGAGATCCTTGCTGGGTAGAGTAATCTTGGTTGCAGGTTTTTCTCCTTCATCACTTTAAGTATGTCCTGCCACTCCCTTCTGGCTTGTAGAGTTTCTGCTGAGAGATCAGCTGTTATCCTGATGGGGATTCCCTTGTGTGTTATTTGTTGTTTTTGCCTTGCTGCTTTTAATATGATTTCTTTGTGTTTAATTTTTGACAGTTTGATTAATATGTGTCTTGGTGTATTTCTCCTTGGATTTATTCTGTATGGGACTCTCTGTGCCTCCTGGACTTGATTAACTATTTCCTTTCCCATATTGGGGAAGTTTTCAACTATAATCTCTTCAAATATTTTCTCAGTCCCTTTCTTTTTCTCTTCTTCTTCTGGAACCCCTATAATTCGAATGTTGGTGCGTTTAATGTTGTCCCAGAGGTCTCTGAGACTGTCCTCTGTTCTTTTCATTCTTTTTTCTTTATTTTGCTGTGCAGCAGTTATTTCCACTATTTTATCTTCCACCTCACTTATCCGTTCTTCTGCCTCAGTTATTCTGCTATTGATCCCATCTAGAGTATTTTTTATTTCATTTATTGTGTTTTTAATCGATGCTTGATTCGTCTTTAGTTCTTCTAGGTCCTTGTTAACTGTTTCTTGCATTTTGTCTATTCTATTTCCAAGATTTTGGATCATCTTTACCATCATTATTCTGAATTCTTTTTCAGATAGACTGCCTATTACCTCTTCATTTGTTAGGTCTGGTGGGTTTTTATCTTGCTCCTTCTCCTGCTGTGTGTTTTTCTGTCTTCTCATTTTGCTTATGTTACTGTGTTTGGGGTCTCTTCTTTGCAGGCTGCAGGTTCGTAGTTCCCGTTGTTTTTGGTGTCTGTCCCCAGTGGCTAAGGTTGGTTTAGTGGGTTGTGTAGGCTTCTTGGTGAAGGGGACTACTGCCTGTGTTCTGGTGGATGAGGCTGGATCTTGTCTTTCTGGTGGGCAGGTCCACGTCTGGTGGTGTGTTTTGGGGTGTTTGCGGACTTTTTATGATTTGAGGCAGCCTCTCTGCTAATGGGTGGTGTTGTGTTCCTGTCTTGCTAGTTGTTTGGCATAGGGTGTCCAGCACTGTAGCTTGCTGGTCGTTGAGTGAAGCTGGGTGCTGGTGTTGAGATGGAGATCTCTGGAAGATTTTCGCCGTTTGATATTATGTGGAGCTGGGAGGTCTCTTGTGGACCAGTGTCCTGAAGTTCGCTCTCCCACCTCAGAGGCACAGCACTGACTCCTGGCTCCTCAATTTGGGATGATTTGTTGTCTATTCATGTATTCCACAGATGCAGGGTACATGAAGTTGATTGTGGAGCTTTAATCCGCTGCTTCTGAGGCTGCTGGGAGAGGTTTCCCTTTCTCTTCTTTGTTCTCACAGCTCCTGGGTCTCAGCTTTGGATTTGGCCCCGCCTCTGCGTGTAGGTCGCCGGAGGGCGTCTGTTCTTCGCTCAGACAGGACAGGGTTAAAGGAGCAGCCTCTTCGGGGACTCTGGCTCACTCAGGCCGGGCGGGAGGGAGGGGCACGGAGTGCGGGGCGTGCCTGCAGCGGCAGAGGTCGGCGTGATGTTGCACCAGCCCGGGGCGCGCCGTTCGTTCTCCCAGGGAAGCCGCCCCTGGATCCCGGGACCCCGGCAGTGGCAGGCTGCACAGGCTCCCGGAAGGGCGGCATGGACAGTGTCCTGCGCTCGCACACAGGCTTCTTGGCGGCGGCAGCAGCAGCCCCAGCGTCCCACGCCCATCTCTGGGCTCCGCGCTTTCAGCCGCGACTCGCGCCCGTCTCCGGAGCTCCTTTACGCGGCGCTCTTAATCCCCTCTCCTCGCGCACCAGGAAACCAAGAGGGAAGAAAAAGTCTCCTGCCTCTTCGGCAGCTCCAGAGTTTTCCCGGACTCCCTCCCGGCTAGCTGTGGCACATTAGCCCCCTTCAGGCTGAGTTCTCGCCGCCAGTCCCAGTCCTCTCCCTGCGCTCTGACCGAAGCCCGAGCCTCAGCTCCAGCGCCGCCCGCCCCGGCGGGGGAGCAGACAAGCCTCTCGGGCTGGTGAGTGCCGCTCGGCACCGCTCCTCTCTGCGGGAATCTCTCTGCTTTGCCCTACCCAGGTATGTGGGGAGTTTCTTGCCTTTTGGGAGGTCTGGGGTCTTCTGCCAGCATTCAGTAGTTGTTCTGTAGGAGTTGTTGCACGTGTAGCTGTATTTCTGGTGTATCTGTGGGGAGGAAGGTGATCTCCGCGTCTTTCCAATAAATATTTTTAAAAATGCATTGTCTAGACACCAGTATAAAGCTACTTGAGCATCCAAGACCGAAGTGGGGACTAGGGGAATATTTTGAAGAATATGAAAAAATCATACTAAAGAGCACTTCTTTAATAAGAAGAGAGTTTTTGTATCTCAAGTTCATAAGTTCTTTCCTTTGGATAATACTGGCCATATACACCCTAATTGTGAATCTGTAAACCAAGATTCTTTAGTATGATCATTCCTTTTGTTAACAATTCTTTTTCTAAAACTTTCCATTTATTTAAGAATAAGAAGCCTGACACATTACAAGAACTACATTTTAAAATTACAATTTAGAATATTTTCCCTTATCCAGGATTCAATTAAATGTTCTGTATTTCATCTATTTCTTACACTTTATAACTATGTTTGCTATCATATATCTTATTATTTTTGTGCTTGTAAATAGATGATGCAAGAACAGCCTCTAATAGTTTCTTTAAAACCAACTGTAACCCATTCCTCCTGTTGAGTGAAATAAATTGAAAGGGTATTTTTCTTGGTTAATCCTTTACTTATCTGAAAAACCTTAACTGAGGTTGTCAGTACACCTAAAATTGACTTGCAAGAATGGCTAATCTGGGTCAGTACCTTCATTAATTACTAGTTAATTGGTTATTTAAAATATATGTATTAATGCTGAACAATGACAAGAATTGTTTTCATATGTTCTTATATTTCTCTCCTTTTACTTCCTTTAGATTTTCTTTTTCACAAGTTGAATTTACTATTCAGTAAATACATACTTTAAATTTCAGTGCAGTGCTTTTAAATCTACTCAAAATGTTGATATTTATTGGTAAATTACTTTTCATTCATGAAGCAATATAAATCACACTACTTATACCCTTTAGGAATCACCCAATATTTTGGTATTCCTCATTTTCAAAGCATATTTTCTGTTTTCAGTTTACCATTTGATAGAGTGTAACAACCATTTTGGTTTACCAAACAGAACACATTATGACTAGAAAACTGTTGGCAATATTTTTAATAATTGACTAAAACCCTGTGAACATTACTGTTTAACAGGAAAAAAAGCAAAGCTGGTGAATATCTGTTTCTCCAAGAGATAGTTGTTTCTTTGGAGTTTTTTTTTTTTTCTCCTCCAGATAAGAAAACATCTAAGAAGTCTGGAAATAAATATGACTGTTTGGGAACAAAAGAGTTGTTTGACTTTATTATTATATTAAGATCAATAAGTGGCATGTGCTTTGGTGTTGAATTTGATAAGCCTTTTGCAAAAGTCAGGAACAATCATGGGTTGATAAGTACTTAAAAGGGATTGTGGTGCTGGAAATGTGTCTTCTTCTCTGAAAAATACTAGATTTTTATATTAAATGAGTATTATAGTTTTAAATATCTGCTAGAGCCTGGGATAGATCTCTCCTTCTTAAATTCCTTGGTACTGATGTTAAAAATTTATGCAACTTATTCCAAAAAGATAAAGTCAACAATTGAAGGTTGTAGAAATGTTTTTGTATGAGACTAAACACTACACATTAAAAAAGGTACTTTTGTGAGGTAATGGATGTGTTAACAAACCTTGCTGTGGTAATAATTTTACAATATATGGTGTGTCAAATTATCACATTGTACCCCTTAAACTTACACAATGTTTGGTGTCAAGTAGATTTCAATAAAGCTAAAAGCAATGCTCAAAATTTGCAGTCTGCATATTGATTCCATTCACATTTAATTCACCCAAGTAAATCAAATGGCAAAACGTGGAATTCAGAAGTCCAGGGGATTCAGTCTCTCCTGCATGAAAGGACAAATAATATTGCACAGCAATGATAAAATCTATTGCAATGCTTGTAATTTGATTGTGGTTAAAGGAACATAGATTATATTATATTGTTATCTTGAAAGAATCTGAAATTCAGTTTGTAAACTAATAAATTATATTTAACTACATGTGAATTTGCTCTTATAGGTGTAGAATATTAAATGGGTTTTATGGGGCTTCCCTGGTGGTGCAGTGGTTGAGAGTCCACCTGCCAATGCAGGGGACACAGGTTCGTGCCCCAGTCTGGGAGGATCCCACATGCCACAGAGCAGCTGGGCCTGTGAGCAATGGCCACTGAGCCTGCACATCCGGAGTCTGTCCTCCACAATGGGAGAGGCCACAACAGTGAGAGGCCTGAGTACCACAAAAAATAATAACAATAAAACAAATTAAAAATGGGTTTTATATTAACTAGATCAAATCTCACATAACCTTGCTATATTCAACTATCATGTTCTGAAATATGCATTAAAATATGACTATATAAGTGGATTTGTTCAATTTATAATGAAATTATGACTTTTTTGCATTGTGTATATGTGTATAGGTGGAGGCCATATTTGTTGATATCTAATTTATCCACTTATTTCTATCATAAAATTTTGTGTTTATAATTCACCACTTTTTATATTATTTCTTTCTTTTCTAACTTTCTCTTGTAGTGGTAAAATGTTTTATTGCCTCTCCCACCTTTTTTTTTTTTTTTTTTTTTTTGCGGTATGTGGGCCTCTCACTGTTGTGGCCTCTCCCGTTGTGGAGCACAGGCTCTGGACGCGCAGGCTCAGCGGCCATGGCTCATGGGCCCAGTCGCTCCGTGGCATGTGGGATCTTCCCAGACCGGGGCACGAACCTGTGTCCCCTGCATCAGCAGGCGGACTCTCAACCACTGCACCACCAGGGAAGCCCCTCTCCCACCTTTTTAAAATATATTTTGCTTATTTGGAATCTTAGAATTTTCTTTATATTAGTTTTGTTTTGTTTTGTTTTGTTTAGGTTTTCCCAGGCAGGTTTATTTTTAATGAAAGAGGTGTATGTGTGTGTTTGTGTATGTACACATCTCCTCTTCTGAATTAGAAAGTTTTATGACTGAGAAGAGGCAGAAGAGGTGTATGGAGAAAGTCATCAGATGTGTGGGTTTATTTCTGGGCTCTTTAATCTGTTCCATTGATTTGTGTGTCTACTTTTGTGCCAGTACCATTCTGTTTTGCTTACTGTAGCTTTGTAGTATAGTCTGATGTCTAGAAGGGTTAACAGCTCTACAAATGAATCTATACACAAAATAGAAACAGACTAACAGACATAGAAAACACATTTATGGTTACCGAAGTGGGGAGAGAGATGGAAAGGGACAAATTAAGAGTATGGGATTAGCAGATACAAGCTACTATGTGTAAAATAGACAAGCAACAAGGATTTACTCTATAACACAGTGAATTGTATTCAGTATCTTTTAATAACCTGTTAAGAAATGTAATCTTCAAAAAAATAAATAAATAAATAACTGAATTGCTGTGCTATATACCTTAAACTAATAAAATATTGTAAATCAACTATACTTCAGTAAAAAAAAAGTCATGAGAATTATCTATCACAATCAATGTAAATTCTTCCCAGAGGGAGATTGTATTATCTGAGGCCTCAATCATTCCTACAATGTTGAGCCATAATGTCCCACCAAGATTAAAAATAACTAGTAGTACAATGGACCTAAAGACATAAATAAAAATAGCAAAAATAATAAAACTAGATGAACAACATGGGAAAATGCAATACTGGAATTATCAGACTGACAATAAAATAGCTCTGATCATTTTATCAAAGGATATAAAGGACAAATTTGTGTATTCAAGAAAAAAATCTGAACTAAAAAAATAAATTATAACTGAACCTAAGAACTCAAAGGATATATTTCAGTTTAGATTAGTACAATAAAAGTAAACTAATGAACAAAACTAAGTCAGAATGAAATATCTAGACTAATGCAATAAGAAAAATAAGAGTGCAAGAACAGAAAACAAAGTAAAAGAAAATATTCAGGAGAAGGCCTTATATACACATATTGATGTGCAAGAAGAGGAGAGAATGGGGCAGATGTCAAGTTTGAAGAAGTATTATCTGAGTAAGTTAAAAAAAATGAACAACATGAAGCCACAGTTTCAAAAATCAGTGAGAACCTCCTCCCTCCCCCATAATAAGTCTTCAGACTTATTGTTACTCATGATACTATGTCATCTATTGTTCTGCCAGGGAACACTGCCTTTCAATAACTCTCCCAAAGATTATCACTGAGCTTGTTTAACGTTGATCACAAATGCAAGTTTCATCCAGAAGGAAAACCTAAATGATATTCTGTTTTCTGTTTATATTAATTTATGGTTTGAAATTTTATAGCATAGAAATAGAATCTACTATTCTGCTATGTCTTAAGATACAAATATTGTCTTTCTTCAGACAAAGGGCATGGATGCTTATTGCCCATTATAAAAGTTCTGTATCTCTGTGTGTGCAGGTGTCATCTGCTCTTCTTTGCACAACCAGGAGAAATTGGAGATCTGTCAGGGAACTGACATAAATATTTGTATACTCATGCTGCTTGCTCTGCTAGGAGTAACAAAGATTTTTTTTTGATAACCAAATGTATGATTTATTTTCAGTGAAAAATAATTAAAACTGAGGTTTTCCAACTGAGGGGAAAAATAAAAATATGAGATAATACCCTGATTACATGTTAGTTACCACATTCTCTACAGTGAGGATGTGCTCAAGATGTATTTAATGATAATATGAATGAACATTTGAAATTTAAAAATCACAAACCACTTGCCAATATTGTAAATTCATAAACATTGAAATAAATACCTACAAGGAAGGAAATTTTAAAAACTGAAGCCTTTGAAAATGTTTATAGGTCATCCCAAATGTTACAAATAGCAGAGCAAATAAGTTGACATTACTGCTAGTTTCCACTTAATTTCTTCATAATATGGCAATCTGGTGTTGCATTAGTGAAGATACTTCCTACAACCACATGGGTACCACAGAGACTGTGATGAATCAGTTTACAGAAGTAAAGATCATCAATAGAGGATCCTAAATGCCGATAGCATTCATCTCTCTTTCTGAGGTAACACCTCACACTAATCAGAATGGACATTTTCAAAAGAATCTACAAACAATAAATGCTGGAGAGGGAGTGAAGAAGAAAGAACCTTCTTACATACTGTTGGTGGGAAAGTAAATTGATACAGTCACTATGGAGAACAGTATGGAGGTTCCTTAAAAAACTAAAAATAGAACTGTCATATGACCCAGCAATCCCACTACTGGGCATATACCTTGAGAAAACCATAATTCCAAAAGATACATGTACCCCAATGTTCATTGTAGCACTACTTACAATAACCAGGACATGGAAGCAACCTAAATGTCCATCAACAGAGGTATGGATAAAGACGATGTGGTACATATATACAATGGAATATTACTCAGCCATAAAAAGGAATGAAATTGTGCCCTTTGCAGAGGTGTGGATGGACCTAGAGACTGTCATAAAGAGTGAAGTGCTCTGAAACAGAGCCAGACTGGTTTCCTATCTCCCAGGAGTTTGCTCTTTAGTTAAAAGGGTTGTCAATTCCAGAGGCTTTTCAACTGCAGGATCTTCAGGTTCTGATGAGTCTCATGTGGCCACTGCACCTACAGATATCTGCTATCGAACAGTTTTTCCTGATGAAACTATGGGACCATTTGGACCTCAGGATCAGAGATTCCAGGTTCCTGGGAACATAGGTTTTGATTGTCACCTCAATGGGACTTCATCACAGAAGAAAAGCCAAGTTCATAAAACTTTACCTGATGTTCTAGCAGAACCTTTATCCAGTGAAAGACATGAGTTTGTTATGGCACAATATGTGAATGAATTTCAGGGTAATGATGCACTTTTGAGCAATAAATTAACAGTGCAGAAGCTTACTTTGAAAATGCCAGAGTAGAGTGTACAATCCAAACATGTCCGGAATTGCTGTGAAGAGATTTTGAACCACTATTTCCAGAAGTTGCCACCAACAAACTAATGATTTTGACTGTAACACAGAAAACTAAGAATGATGTGACTGGAGTGAGGAGGTAGAAAAAGGAAAAAGAAATGCTCTTAGAAAAGTTCATCAACTGTGCTAAGGAAATTGCTATGTTGAAGGCTACTTGGCTGACTTTTTGACCCATCATCTGGTTTGTCAGTTTTTGGACCATATACAAACAAAGACTTTTATCTCTGACCCAGGCATCTTATTTTATTTTCCAAAATCCTTGAAATAGTAAAAGACTAACCTATTAGCTTGAAAGTATTAGAATAAAATGTTGACCTTTCTCAGATCTTGACAGTCTTCTTTTGAACTCTTTCAGCTATCACTGCATTCCTAGAATGAGATATCTTTAGATATTGATGACACCATTGTTTTCCACCTTACCACCAGTATGGAGGACTGGCAAAGGGACAATGGACTTAGGGAGGAGTGGGCCTCTTGGTGCAATAATTGTGCTTTTCATTTTTAGTAAATTTTACAATCAACTCATGAGAGCATAATAGCTTGGAGACAAGAAAATAAATTGATCAGAAGAGTCTGCTGACATTGCCAAGTGACATTCTTAAAGAGTGTCAGAAGATATAGAATGGCTACTCCTAACTGAATGTCTGAGCTGTGGTGCAGAGTATGAAGAGAGTGTGGGGTGACCACACTGTGTTTCACTGCTGGGGTCCACAGGGTAAATAATGCATGCACTCTTTCAGGAGCTCTAAACCAGAGGTTGCACTGGGGTCTAAGCATAGATTAGCCTGAGCTGATAAATGGGTCCTCACACACAGCTCAAGAGCAAAGTTGTCTTCAATCCTCCAGTCTAGGGTTCTAGCACTGGTAGTCCAGAATCCTGAGGGCATCCTGTGTTTTATGTGAGAGTCATCAAAATTCAGTGTATCATAGTAATGTCGCAGCCCAAAGTTCCATGATTTTCAGAAAGAAATAGCACATCATCTGGCAAGAATGACCTACACTCCAGGGTACCTGTGCCACTAGGTTTGGCCTTAGGGGCCTTGGAAATACTTGTAGACATGAATCCTGAAACTTTAGGACATCTGATTGACCCTAGACACAGATTTAGATGAGAAAGAATCCTAAAGATGAAAAACTGGGATCTGTGTACACTTGAGACCTGGTCCTAGCTTGAAGTGTTCCACCTGGGAGGCACTGCCAGATCAGGTAAGTCCTAGGCAGAAGAAAAGCACTTAGACACCAAAGCCCACTGAAGGACAGGGCCAAGGCAAGAGCCTCACTTTCCTGGGTCTAAGAGTAATAATATGAGAAAGCTAAATCCTCATCTTCTATAATGTGAAGTACTACGATGACAATTAAAACTAAAAGAAAAAAATACCTAACAATAGCATGTTATTTAAAAATATTAGGTAAATAACATAACAATCAACTAAATGGCATTCAAAGTAGTTGCTTCTTGGGTGTAGGAATTGGAAAAGAAGATATAGGCTAAATAATGTTCCTTTTCATAAGTTTAGCTTAGATTTATTTTTTACTTTTTATATACACTTGATCAAAATATCAATGCAAAGGTTTCAATGTTCACATAAATATAATCTTAATTAATAATTGGTGGCTTTTCTTAATCATAAGAGGAGAAATGTTTTTTGCCTTCCTTTTTTATCTTATCTTTGAAAGGGAAAAAATAAAATGATTCTGATATAGTATGTGAATCTGTATTTTGAAAAGGAAGGACAGAGTATAAAAGTTACTTATCAAGTCCATACCAAAGATGAAATAACCCTGATTTCAGAAACAATTGAAATATGTTCAGATTTTATCATGTCCAAATGTAAGATGACTCTAGCAATTGTAAAGTAATAATTAATAGGGCAATAATCAAGAGATGTACAAGTGGTAAGAAAACAGAGAGGAGAGTCAAAAAAAAAAAAAGTCTAAGTTTGTAATATCCTGAAACAGGTGTGTAGGCTTATTTTACAAGTAATACAAACTCTAACTGAGATGGAACTTTTAATGTAAGCTGGAAGAGCTAGGGAAAATCTCAGGATAAAGTAGAAGTTTTGAAAAGGATAAGATGTATCATACTTTAAAATGTATTTTTTGTTATTCAAATAGGTCATTTATTTGTGAAACATTCGTACAATTGGTCTTCTCAATATCTTTCTTAGATTTTATGCTCCATAAAATCTCTGCCATATTTAATACTATTGTTTATTCCAATCTCTTAAAGCTCTGGCTTTGGTAAGAATGTATTATTTTGTACTTCTCCCACTTTTTTTTTTTTTTTTACCAACTTGAATCTTCTTTTCATTACTAGACTCTAAATGGCCTATTTTTATTTTGTTTTCTTCTTTATACATTTATTGCTTCAGTGATCTCATCCTTTCTCTTTTTTAATGATCATCACTTCTAGGCAGATGACTCCCATATGTATATTTAAACCCTGACTAAAATCCCTAGTACAGAGAAGTGTTCAATAATATTGCAGAATAAATAAATATTTTAATGAATACAAATTAGTGAAGTCTATGGGTATTAGGGCTAATTCAAAATGTAGCATTGATGCCATAGGTAGAATTTATTCTGAGTGAATCATTTTCTTCCAATCTCAAAAGCTCATATTTTAAACAGACAGATTGTTTTCTGTGACTTTACGCTTGTCAATGTCACTTCCTCTGATTTGGGGTCATGGCAGTTATAAAAATTAATTTGGTTCATAATGAACTGTTACTGGGAGAATGAATAATAGAAAGAATATAGATATTTCCCCTGAGTGTTTATCAGGCCAAGAGATTTTTATTGTTTAAATTATCTGACCTGTATAAAAAAATGAAAGATAGGTATTTCTAACTTCATTTTATTAATATGTAAAAACCAAATATTTAAGGAGGAATTACTTGTCAAAAGTGGCAAAATTTTTCAGTGACAAGACAAGGATGAAGGCCACTGTTAAGTTTTTCTTTTGTAACTATACCATACTTCTTCTGAGCTAAAAAGATCAAGTTTCAAAAGGGTGTTGCATGAATAATGTACCAATTATCATTTTAAACTGTGAAATTTAATTACCTAATGTAATTAAAGCATATATTAATTTGGCCAATTCTTATTCTTGTAATGAATGGCAAATTAGGTATTTAATGTATAATTATGTAAAAATTACTAACCTCATTCTTCAATGTCTTTTCTTTTGGGAAAATCTCTGAATATTGCTTACCCAAACATATCAGTGAAATCTGCAACAGTAAATGAAAAGACAATAACATTTGAAAAAAGTTTATAGTTAAACCACAGTCTAGTTGTTGAGATCTGGAAGCTGCTAAAAAGGAATGCATTCATCAGGATAGGTTAATATCTATAACATACAATTGCAACTTCACAGTAGCTTCACTAATATTACGAGGTATATTAAAATGAACTTCAGCTCCTTGCAGTCAAGGACAAGATACTATCCATCTTCTGGCACCACCAGCCTCCAAGATTAACCATAAAGTGGAAGAGAAAACAGCAGGCAAATAGCAGTCCATGTATCAGAGGAAGAAATGGGTTTGATCAAGCACCAGCAGTGTCTGGCAGTCTACTCTGGAGTAACCACATATACATCTCATGCTTTATTCCATCTGTAGAGTGCATTCACCCCTCCACAAGGGAGATATCCTAAAGTACCATTTAGTAACTGCATTCAGCCATGGTCCAAAATCTCTAGGAAAATGTGAAGTACTTTTTACTACTAAGTCAGAATGCAATTCTTCTTGGTGTGATCAACCTATGATCTAAAACACGCCCACCCCCCATCAATTCTCACTAATATACTATGGTAAATAGGGATAGGACAACTGATAAAAATTTACAATTAGAGAGAAGGCATTGAGAAGATTTTCAGCAGTTCGGTAGAATTACCAGGATCTTGAGAGGTGAGCACTGGGTCCTTGAACTGGCAGTGAGGGATATTCTCTGATTAGTTCTGTTTCTAATCTTTGAAAGGAACACTTTTCCCATTTTTTTCATGAACCCTAGCGCTGATATTTAGGAAAAGCAGTGAGTCTTCTTTGACCACATTTGAAATGGTTCTTGGATGATGTCAAATTTTTTTAAATAGTTAGAATTTTACCAACAGGACTCATAGTTCCTTTGAGAATAAAATTCCCCCTGCCGCGGAACTTAATGGGCTTCTGATCTACTCTCAATCAGGTTTCAGTGCCAATAACCATATATAAATACTTCTATAGCCATAATACTTAAATCTGCATCATTTCTTTGCATCCTTGCCCAATATTTATCTCTATTAATTTAATAGCTTCTACCTTGAGGCTTTATAGTTTGAGTGGAAAACTAAAAATCTGGATTTTAATATGCTTTTGCTGTTTTCTCAAAGGTATTTCCCTTTTCTTTTGCTTAAACACATACACTTTTCTAAAACTTCAAGGCCACAAATCCCCAGACTACTTTCTACTCTGGTTTCCTTTCTCTTTCTTATTTCACTGTATCTAGCAGTCTCTGAACTTACCTCCTTCTTGCCAAGTATAGCTAATAATTGTCAACACAAACTAAGGTTTTAATTCTTCCAACCATTTCCCCTAGAGCTCTTGGCATGGACTTTCTTCCAGGCTGTTGCAGGTGATGGTGTCATGAAGTGTTTCATAACATGTATTATCAATTTTCCAGCTTTGAAAATCAGTTTCTCCTCTGTCCAGTCTCTGATCACAGAGTGGATGTCATGTAGTCAACATTTTTGTTCAGTAGGACACTATTCTTGGTATCAAAACTATCAGTTGGGGTATGTTAAAAATGTTTAAAACAACCCCCAAATCTCAATTGTTTAACCTAGTCATTTGCTCATGAAACAAACCACTGTGATGGGCAGGGGTCTCTGCTCCTGTAGTCTTTTAGATATTCCAGGTCCTTCTATACTGTGGGACCACTATCTTTAGTACATGATGCTCAAGATCATTATGGGATGTGAAGAGAGAAAGGGGATAGTGTACAGCAGGTTTTCGTGGTCCCAGGCCTGGATTCATTGTTGCTAACATTTCATTGACCAGTACTCAGTCTTATGACCTTGATCTTATTTAGGAAGAATGGGCAACGCAACTGATCTCTGTGCATTGGACGAAAAAAGAAAAAGAAAATGGATATCACTGAACAATAGCAGTCATTCCCAAGAAGGAATCTTAGAATATGCTTCATGTTAGTTATTCAAAAGTCATTTGGTGACTTCAGTAGAAAAAAAAAAGAAGAAAAATCAGTAATTTTATGTTATGGGTTGTTTTTGGCCATTTTTCTCAACTTCTTTACTTAGAGTTTTTATAAAGTAAGCATTCTTCCCAGCTTGCATTTTCTTATTGGGCAGTTTAGTGAAACATGTTCCTGATTATACAGGCACCCTCTGGAATTTGTGTCAGGGTACTCTGGCATTCCGTAGGACTGCTCTCTTTCCAGTGTCACCTGTGTGACCTGTCTTTTCTAGGGTTACATATCTGAGTAAAAGGCACAACCATCCCCTCAGATTCCCAAGAGAAAATTAGGGTTTCTTTTCTTAGCTCTTTCTGCTCATGTATACCAAATCTTATTAATCATTAGGTCCTTTTTATTGTATCTCACTAATTGCTCTTGAAATGACTGACATTTCTTATCCTCACTGCTACATCCTCTTAACTGGTCTCTTTAGCTTCTACTCTTTAGCAAATAAGATCACAAAGCTCTTCAAATTGCTCATGTTAACCTCAAAATAAAGTATATACTATTTAGCACAGCATTCACATTATTGTTATGTGTCCAGACCCCAGTGCCCTCTTTCTTATCTATTATCATGCCCCAAATTATATTCCAACCTCTGGCTATTGCTCCTGGAGGCTGCTGACTTTTCTGTCTCTTTCTTTTTATGCCCATAGTGCTATTTGTTTCCCCATATTTCTACACTGTATTTTCCTTGTCTTCTTGTTTGTCTCCTCAATAAAACCTGCCAGATCCTTGAGGACAACAGCAATGTTTTATGTATCCTTCCATTGTAAGTCCTTAATATATTCCCAGGCACACTGTAGGAACTCAATACTATTTGCTGGATAATTGAATGGAACCTCACCCCCATGAGTCACCCAAGTGGTGCAGGGAGCTGTGGACATCTCTCTAACACAGGCCTCTTTATAAACATCCTCAAAATGCACTGGATAAACTGTTGCCTTATGCACATAGCCCCAAAACAAGATTTAAGTACTTCAGAACCTCAAGGGTGTTTTGAAGTATATATTTGGACATCATACTAGAGAGTATCTATATTAGTGCGTAACAAAAAGCCGCTGAAATAGAAACTTCACGGCAGAATCTGTTAGCAGCAGAGAGACATCTTTGTCTGTTTTTTGTTGAAGAAGAGGGGAGTGAGATGAGAGGGCTCCAAAACCTGGAAAGAGCAAAGATGCCTCTACCTTCCTTTCTTCTCTTCTCCCTAAAAATATTAGGGCAACTTTAGAGGCTAGTGAACATGAAGAAGATGTAATCATGGGTAATACAAGTGGTAGGTATGAGCATGTAACTTGCCTTTCTAGAAGAGAGGTATCTTGCTAAGGAAACATCATAGCAAAAAATAAAATAGCAGTGGCTCTGAGATTAGTTCTCAAGATTCTTTCTGACTGGGCTTGTTTCTTGCAAGTTCCTGAAACCACGCGTACTGTTAACACACACCATGAGAGATAAACAACACAAAGCCAAAGCACAAATTCAAGTTCAGTGAGTCTTAAGGTGACTCAGAATCAGTGATTAAAATAAGTATAACAGGTGATTTTAATGTAATTGATTAAAATTTTATTTTAAATATAAGGTTGTCATATATACAGCATAAGAATGGAGTTAGACCGGTGGGATTGAAATATCTTAATTACTAATTTATTTTTTTGGGGAAAATACATATATTTCTACACCTTAAATGTCCTTCTAGGCTTACTTTTATTTGTGGCTTGAAAGTATTTTAAGTAAACTGGTTACAAACACTTTATGAGCAACTGTATGCATATTATGATTCTTCCTCAACAAATACAGTTTACATATTTCTCACCAAGAGAGTGATCTGCTGGGTGAAGTAAGGTTAAGTTCCTCATTTCATTTGGCCAGAAGATTTAGATTTTGTCTCTTAATGAAGATTAAGAAAGGGTCATTATTATAGCAAATAAAACATCTCCTGGTCCACTAAGGCCAGCTTCAGAGGAGCAGAACTAAGTACGGCCAACGAATACTATCTTCTCTGTCAACCGATATAGGGTACCTTACACTTCTTATCAGCCAGGAATTCTGAGATACTGATTATGATTTGCCTTATTTTTTTTTCTTATGTTATCTTTATCTGAATGGAACAATTCAATCATTCTATTTCACCTTTTTAATAGGAGAGTGGACAAAAAAGGAGCAAAATATGTCCCTCCCCATCTTTTTCCTGTTTCACACAGAAAATTGTGCATATTCATCAAAATATTCTTTTTCAGAGTCTCAAATTAAGGTGTGAATCACCAAGACAAGGATCCATTAGTTATCAAATACCAAATTATAATTATTTTTTGATTCCTTTCCCTTCAATGAGTTCAAATGAGATAATAAATTAACAAGTGCCTGAATTAAGATGTGGTTAATTATCAGGTAACAAATTTGCAGATTACCCTTGGTAAATATTTACTGATGAAATAAACACTAGAGAAATGAGTGTGGATTTGGAGTCAATTCCTTTATTCACAATTTCATCTTCTTTGAGCTAAACGAAAAGGGATTTTAAGGTTTACTTATTGGCACATGAGTTCCAAGAAGTTAAGTTAAATTTCAATATTTTTTCCTGATCCTTAGAAAAGTTCTGAATAATTCAGACAATAAAATGAGGGTAAAGTGAATGAATGTTAACAGGTTTGTTTTTCTGCTTCATTCATTTATTTATTAAACATTTCTTAAGCACTTGCTGTGTGACAAACTCTATGCCAGATTTAGTGGTACAGAGAGGAATTAGGTATGGACTTACCCTCGAGGTTTTAATTCAGTGAATATTCACTCTAAAACAGTGGAAAAGATGAAGCTAAGCAGGTAATACAAGAAGCTCTTTTGAATTCCTTCTTGTTCCAGGTCCTACAGTGAGGTTTTATTATATTTTTAATTGAATTTTTAATCAAGGTAACTATAGATTCACACACAGTTGTAAAAAATAATACAGAGAGATCTCTTGCACAAATTGCCCGATTTCTCCAAAGGTAATATTTTACATATCTGTAATATAATATCACAATCAGTATACAGACATAAATACAATCCAACAATGTTATTCAGATTTCCCCAGTTTCACTTGCAATCATGTACATGTTAATTAAATTCCATAGAATTGAATCACATGTTTAAGTTCATGTATTCACTGCTAGAGTCAATATTCTAAACAGTGGTAACATCACAGGACCCTTCTTGTTGCCCTTTTGTAACTACTTCCACCTCACAACCACATACCACATCCTTAATTCCTAGCAACCACAAATTTGTTTACCACGTCTATAATTTTGTCATTACAAATGACACTGTAGTTATATAGAAAGGCTTAATATCAGGTAGAGTGAGTCCCCCCACCTTATTCTTCTTTGTCAAAACTGATTTAACTGTATTATGGCCTGTGTCTTTCTATATAAATTTTGAAATAAGCTTACACTTGTCAATGAAAAAATTTTATGGGGGTATTTGTAGAAATTGCATTAGACACATAGATCAACTGACATGTTTACTATGTTGAAACGTCCAATCCACGGCCACAATGTGTCCCTCCATTTACTTAGGTTTCTTGTATTTCTTTCATCTCCATTTTGTAATTTTCAGCATGCAGAAAGATTCTTAAATATTTTCCTAACTGAATACCTAAGTCTTTTATTTTATTGGAGTGATAGCAAATAACATTTAGTTTTAAAAATTCTTTGTTCATTCTTAGTAGGTAAAAATGCAATGGATATTTGTGTCTTGATTTTATATCCCCAAACCCTGCTAAACTCACTTATTAAAAGTTCTAGGATAATTTTTGCAATTTTTTTTGTGGATTTTCTACATACACAATCATGTCATTTTCAAATACAAAGAGTTTAATTTCTTCCCTTTCAATCTGTATGCCCTTTATTTTATTTTTGTCCTACCGAAGTGGATAAAAGTTTGAATAAAAGTGATGAGTGTGGACATTCTTGGTTTATTCCTGATCTTAGGAGAAAAGCATGCAAAATTTTACCATTAAGTATGTTATTAGCCACAGAATTTTTTTAATGTTTTTTTTATTGAATTTAGGTAATTCCCTTCTATTGGTAATTGTCAAGTTTTTTTTAATGAATGGGTATTGGAATTTGTCAAATGTTTTTCTATATCAATTAATAAAATCACATGATCTTTCTTCTTTGTCTTATTGATACAATAGATTATGTTTGATTTTTGAATAAGCATTGCATTTCTGATCATCTGTATTATTCTCTTTTATACATTGCTGGATTCTGTTTGCTAGTATTTTGTTGAGGATTTTGCATATAAATTCATAAGAGTTATTGGTCTGTATTTTTATATTTTTTTGTACTGCCTTTGTCTGATTTTATTATAACAGTAATACTGACCTCATAAAGTGAATTGGGAAGTTTTCCACCCTCTTCTATTTTCTTGAAGAGATTGCATACAATTATTGTATTGATAATTTCTGTTTTAAATGTTTGGTAGTTTTGGCCAGTAAAACCAACTGAATCTGGGATTTATTTTTAGGAGTATTTAAATTACAGATTAAAATTCTTAATGTTTATAGGACTACTTATATTGCCTATATCATCTTTATTGAATTTGGTAGTTTGTGGATTTTGAGGAAATAATCACTTTTTTCTAAGCTGTCAAATTTATGAGTATAAAATTATTCCCAGTATTCCTTCACTATCTGTGTAATGGCTGCAGGATTTGTAGTTATATCTTCTATTTCACTCAATACTGGTGTTCTACATCACTCTTAATATCACATCTTCTTTTTATTATTGTCTGTCTTGACAGAGCCTTGTCAATTTTATTGATTTTTTCTAAAAGAATTAGTTTTCTGTTTTTATCAATTTTTCTATTTTCTTATTTTTAATTTTATTGCTTTTAATCTTTATTACTTCCTTTCTTCTGCTTGCCTTGGATTTATTTTGCTCTTCCTTTTCTATTTTTTTAAGACTGAAACAGATTATTCATTTAAAATATTTATTTTTTTCTAATGTAAGCATTTATTGCTATAGATTTCCCTCTTTAGAACTACTTTAGCTGCATTACACATTACTTTTTATTTTCTTTTTTGTTCAATTTATGTGGTCTTAAATTTCCTTTGAAACTTTTCTTTACAAATTGACTAGTAGTGTACTGTTTAATTTCTAAATGTCTTGAGATTCTCCTAATGTATTCTGTCATTTATTTCTAGTTTGATTTTGTTACTGCCGGAGAACTTACATTTAAGTTAATTATGGATATGTTAGCAATTAAGTCTGCCATTTTATTGTTTATTTTTTATTTGTTTTATGTGGCCTCATTCTCTATTTTTCTTTTCTTGTCTTTCTATAGTTATTTGATCTTTTCTAGAATTTTATCTATGTTTATAGTGTTTCTGATGTCTCTCATTTTATAGATTATATAGTGAACGCTCTGATTATCAAAATATACATATATGACATATAGCCACTGATTCATATTAACTTTTTACCACTTTGAAGATGCACAGAACTCTCTCTTCCATATATGCCCTTTAACATCTTCCTTTTTAAATATCATTATTTTGAGTGTCGAGGTATAATTTTTTTCAATCATCCAATATAATTTATGAAACATGTGGAAAAGAACAGTCTATTTTAGGTTATTTTGATATTTCTTTCATCAACAGAAAGAACTACAGACTATAAATAGGCAAAAAGACAGTTTATCTGGATTCTTAGAATTTCAGTGTGAGAGTTATAGGTTATGAAGAAACCCAGAACAGTATCCTACCAGAGGAAAATGGGTAGAGGGTTTTATGGGGAAAGGGGAAAGTTAGTGCAGCTTTATGTAAGTTGCTTACCAAGAATTTGGATTGGAGGGTAAAACTGTTCTATATATACAATTGGGTTATGGAATGCATCTCATCTGTTACTATGTTTTCTTTGGTCCAGAAAAATTCCAGTTCTCAGCATTATTTTTCCTTTTGGCAACTCAGCAAGCTTTCAGCACTTTTAATTTAGAATGTTTAGCAAAAGTTCAGCACAAGCAGCAACATTGGAGGTCTTTAGGTCACATCTCAGTCATTCCTGACATAATTCTTTTCACAACTTCTTCCTTTATGATGTTCTAAGATTTTTCTTTTACCATTACTTTTCATTTGAAGAACTTCCTTCAGCCAATCTTTAAAGATAGGTCTGCTAGTGACAAATTATTTTAGTTTTTCTTAATATGAGAAAGACTCTTCATTAATGGATATAGATTTTGTGATTGACAGGATTTTTTTATTTTTTCAACATTTGAAAGATAGTGTGTCACTTCTTTCTGACCTCCATGACTTCTGATGAGAAATCAACTGTCATCACAAATGGTATTCTCCTATAAGGATAGCATTATTTCTCTTTGGCTGCTTTCAAGTTTTTTGTTTGTCTTTAATTTTTTAAAGTGCAAGATATATCTTGACATAGATTTATTTGGGTTTATCTTGTGTGAGATTTGGTCAGTTTCTTAGATTTTGTGTTTGTGACTATCACCAAATTTGGTAAGTTTACTGCCATTATTTCTTCAATAATGAAGAAAATTAAGCCTCACTCTTTTACTTCTTTTTTATGGTATTCTCATCATAGAAATGTTGGGACTTTTGTTCTTTTTACATCCCTGAGACTCTTCATTTATTTTTTTTCAGTCTGTTTACTCTTTGTTATTACAGTTGGGTGAATTGCATTGTCTAATCTCAAATTTCTGACATCTCCTCTCTACTAGCAAGCCCACCCAGTGGAATCTTATTTATTTTACTTTTCAGTTGTATAATTTCCACTTGGTACCTTATTACAGCTTCTATTTCTTTGCTAAGTGTTCCTCTGGCTGCTTATTTTTGGCAGGGTCTCAACTATCTGACTTATCAGTGTCAGGATTCTTGAGGTTGCTCTGTTAAGGGGAAGAATTATCTTATATGGGCTGTCTTCTACTGCTAAGTTTGGGGCCAGGGAAGGCTGGATCTGCAAGCCCTTCTTCTGTAAGGTGGAAGAATGTAAGACCTCCTGCTCTTGTGCTGTTTCCCTGGTCTTGGATCCCCAAATCAGTTTGCCTTCCTCTTACTATCTTTCACAGTTCTCTTTTTTTGCCATTTGCACCATATTCAGAGTTTATACTTCTGCTTAGTTTGAATTAGCAGGGGAAAGTGCGTCTATGTTATTTTTTCTGGACTAGAAATTTTCATTATATTTTAAAAGCTGTCTAAATTACAAACTTCAGATATACTTATATCTGAATATAAATCTTGAGGTATATTTTAAGCCTCAATGCAAATATCACTTTATCCCCACTTTTGCTCCAATCTCATAGCAGAAAAATAAAATACATATAGAAAGTACATTTATAGTCTTCCAGTCAATCAGTATTTTGTAAGTAATTTAGTTCTTTTTTCCATGGGTAATTTATTTTTTAAATGAACAAACAAATAAATTACTGGTTACATTTCAGGACATTATACTTTCAGGGTAAGTTGATACAATGTTGATTATGTTTTTAATACTAATTTAATTCCATTATAAAACAAAACGTGCTAATTGTTTTAAAATAAAAGTTTAATACTAACTTTTAGTGGAAAGAAAAAACATAAGTCTGTCCATATGTAAATTGGAAGAGCCTCTCCATTGGTGAAAATAAAAACTGAATTTAAAACAACTTTTTTTTGTGTGTGTGGTACACGGGTGTCTCACTGCTGTGGCCTCTCCCATTGTGGAACATAGGCTCCAGATGCACAGCCTCAGTGGCCATGGCTCACAGGCCCAGCTGCTCTGAGGCATGTGGGGTCTTCCCGGACCAGGGCACAAACCTGTGTCCCCTGCATAAGCAAGCGGACTCTCAACCACTGCGCCACGAGGGAAGCCCCTTAAGACAACTTTTAAAAGGATAGAAATATAGCAAAATTAGCTAGAGGGGAAGAAATTTAACACTGGGCTTAAATTTACAATTTGTACTGGGTTTAAATTTAAATTAGTACAATTTGGAATTGTAGTAGCTAGTTGGATGACTCTGCTTATGTTCCACCTACTTTTTTCCCTGCTCAGAGTCTGTATGCATAATGATGAAGGTGATCTAGGTTTCTAAGGTGAAGTAGACACTATAACCCTAAAACATGGTCTTATTTTCACATTAGGCCTAATTTAGCCATTCTCTCTTATTCTCATAGATTATCTCACAACTCTATTAAAGCACTCATTGAGTTGCACTTAAAATTTTGTTTTATTTCTGTGTTTATTTAGAAGTCTGTCTTTCCCACTAGCATAGGGCTTCTTATGAGCTAGAGTGAATCACCATTGTGTCCCACATCACTATCATTTTTGCACAGTGCCTTATATATAAAACCTGCTCAATTAATGTTTGCTGAATGAACACATATGGAACAAAACTGTAGATATCATGGAATTTCATCAGAGACAAAGAGGGAAAAGTAAAATTAACCAGTATTTAATACATTAATCCTATAGCAACACTTTATTATTTGCATATCCCTCTTTTTTTAGAATTAGATGTTAGCTCAAATTGAGATTTGAGATATGAAATGTCTACTCTCATCATAAAAACTGATTACTGATGATGAATTGATGAGGAAGCATGTGTTCCTGACCAAAACCAAACTGGTTGAATAGAACCTATCATTTGGCATTTAGGGAAAAAAGGAGAAAGAACTAAATCTAACTACCACCTTAATACATGTTTACAAAATTATACTCTGAGAATAACTACTGTCTCATGATCTTCTTCCAAAGAGTATTTTGGTATTTAAATAAATGTGGAGGTGTTGAATGTACCCTGAATTTAGATGTCCCTGGAAAATATACTAGAAACAGCTGCTTCAGAAAAACTAAAAACAAGGAGAACCCATTCTACATAACCCAACAGATGAAAAGCTGGCAAGTGAGTAGCAGATTGTTTAGCATCAATAAACAGTTGATGACATAAGATAAAGAAAGAGAAAAATGCCATCTTTATCATACTATCCCTCCCCACATTTTTATGTTACTTTTTTTAGCTAATATTGGCAGTGGTCAATTTGGTTATAACTTTAGGAAAATGAAGTGGCAACATAAAGTAAAATAGCTCTGGAATCCCTAAGACTGATAAATATTTTACAGGTAAAGTTTTGAAAATCACTAAATGTCAAACAATAAGAGTTAGTTTTTTGTTTGTTTGTTTGTTTGTTTTTTAAAGAGACTGTATTTATTCTTCTAATAGTAATCCTAAATACTAAAGATTTTTTATACTTATCCTGAGAGGAATAGGATCATAGAAACTAAGCATGAATAAATCTCAGATTATTCTCAGTTCAGGAAAAATGAACTGCTCTTGACAAAAATAATAAGTGCTATAGAAATATCCTTAAGTTTGTTTAAGCTTTAAACCCAAGAAAAGCAGAACATTTGTCTTTAAGTGGGAGTCTTTTAGTTAAACAGTTAAGTTTGTAGTGGGGTAATTTTTAACAGCATCTCCTGATTGTTATTTATTACTGCTGCAAGATTTGGCAAAAGCTCTTAGGGCATGAAATATGATATAAGCTTGACAATATATAATTTATATAGAAAATACTTCTGGAGAAAACAAGTAGATGGATGTTTATAGAAGTGATCTTGTGTGACAGCAATATATCTTGAAATATTTGAGATCCATAGCAATTTTCTTCTCATTTCAAATACTCCATTTTTACTCTACTGTTTGTTTTTTAAAAACCATCAAGGTTTTCTGTGCTTGAAAAAGTGAAAGGCTACTAATGTGAAACTGCAGTACTGCACAAAATATTATTTATAGGCAAACAAATTTTATCAGTAAAGTATGGTACCAACAAAAATAATGCCCAAATGAAATTTTGCTTGTCTGTTGTGAGATGAAGGCTCCAAGTGAATTCTAGAGAAATATGACTAATTTACAATAAGAATGGATACACTAATCAAGGTGTAATTAACTGAACTTTGCACCAAGTGATGTGGAAAAACTCATATACTCTATAGGAACAAAACCCTGTTACATAACTTACTGAACTAATAGGTTTCCCTGTAATATAAGGATAATATTTTATCTTTAAGAAACATAGTTTTTGGACCCCATGGAACTAGAGAGTTAGCACCGTATGCAGCACCTTTGGCTGCATCTCTATCTTCTGTCAGGAGCCTTTTCAAAAACAACATGTAGCAAGAGTGTCAAGATGGCAGAGGAGTAAGACTTGGAGATCACCTTCCTCCCTACAAATACATCAGAAATACATCTACATGTGGAACAACTCCTACAGAACACCTACTGAATGTTGGCAGAAGACCTCAGACTTCCCAAAAGGCAAGAAAATGTCCATGTACTTGGCCGTGGTGCTGACAGGGTCATGGTGCTCTGGCCAGGTGTCAGGCCTGTGCCTCTGAGGTGGGAGAGCTGAGTTCAGGATATTGATCCACCAGAGACCTCCTGGCTCCACATAATATCAAATAGCAAAAGCTCTCCCAGAGATCTCCACCTCAACACTAAAACCTAGCTACAATCAACAACCAGCAACCTACAGTGCTGGACAACCTTTGTCAAACAACTAGAAAGACAGGATCACAACCCCACCCGTTAGCATAAAGGCTGCCTATAAATCACAATAAGATCACAGACACCCTAAAACACACAACTGGATGCAGTCTTGCCCACTAGAAAGACAAGATCCAGCCTCAACCACCAGAACACAGGCACAAGTCCCTTCCACCAGGAAGCCTAGAAAACCCACTGAATCAACCTTAGCCACTGGAGGCAGACACCAAAAACAATGGGAATTACTAACCTGCATCATATGAAAAGGAGACCAAAAACACAGTAAGCTAAACAAAATAAGAAAACAGAGAAACACACAGCAGTTGAAGGATCAAGGTAAAAAACGTAAAAGACCAAATAAATGAAGACGAAATAGGCAGTCTACCTGAAAAATAATTCAGAGTAATGATAGGTAAAGATGATCCAAAATCTTCGAACTAGAATGGAGAAAATACAAGAAACATTTAACAAAGAACTAGAAGAACTAAAGAGCAAACAAACAATGATGAACACAATAAATGAAATTAAGCATTCTCTAGAAGGAATCAATAGCAGAATAAGTGGAGCAGAAGAACAGATAAGTAACTTGGAAGATAAAAGGGTGGAAATAACTACTGCAGAGCAGAATAAAGAGAAAAGAATGAGAAGAATTGAGAACAGTCTCAAAGACATCCGGGACAACATTAAATGAACCAGCATTCAAACTATAGGGGTCCCATAAGAAGTAGAGAAAAATGGACTAAGAAAATATTTGAAGAGATTATAGTTGAAAAATTCCTTAATATGGAAAGGAAATAGTCAATCAAGTCCAAGAAGCACAGAGAGTCCCATACAGGATAAATCCAAGAAGAAACATGCCAAGACACATATTGGTCAAACTATCAAAAATTAAATACAAAGAAAAAATATTAAAAGCAGCAAGGGAAAACAACAACAACAACAACAACAGAAATAACATACAAGGGAATCTCCATAAGGTTAACAGCTGAACTTTCAGCAGAAACTCTGCAAGCCAGAAGGGAGTGGCAGGACATATTTAAAGAGATGAAAGGACAAAACCTACAACCAAGATTACTCTACCCAGCAAAAATGTCATTCAGATTCAACAGAGAAATTAAAACCTTTACAGACAACCAAAAGCTAAGAGCATTCAGCACCACCAAAACAGCTTTACAACAAATGCTAAAAGAATTTCTCCAGGCAGGAAACAAAAGAGAAGGAAAAGACCTACAATAACAAACCCAAACAATTAAGAAAATGGTAATAGGAACATACATATCAATAATTACCTTAAATGTAAATGGATTAAATGTTCCAACCAAAAGACATAAACTGGCTGAATGGATACAAAAGAAGACCTGTACATATGCTGTCTACAAGAGACCCACTTTACACCTAGGGACACATACAAACAGAAAGTGAGGGGATGGAAAAAAGATGTTCCATGAAAATGGAAATCAAAAGCAAGCTGGAGTAGCAATTCTCATATCAGACAAAATAGACTTTAAAAAAAAGTCTATCACAAGAGACAAAGAAGGACACTACATAATGATCAAGGGATCAATCCAAGAATAAGATATAACAATTGTAAATATTTATGCACGCAACATAGGTGCACCTCAATACATATGGCAAAGGCTAACAGCCATAAAAGGGGAAATCAAAAGTAACACAATCATACTAGGGAACATTAACACCACACTTTCACCAATAGACAGATCATCCAAAATGAAAATAAATAAGGAAACACAAGCTTTAAATTATACATTAAACAAGGCGGACTTAATGGATATTCATAGGACATTCCATTAAAAACAACATAATACATGTTCCTCTCAAATGCTCTTTAAATATTCTCCAGGATACATTATATCTTGGGTCACAAGTCAACTCTTGGTAAATTTAAGAATATTGAAATCATGTCAAGTATCTTTGCTGACCACAGCACTATGAGACTAGATATGAACTACAGAAAAAAAATCTGTAAATATACAAACACATGGAAGCTAAACAGTACACTACTAAATAACCAAGATATCACTGAAGAAATCAAAGAGGAAATAAAAAAAATACCTAATAACAAACGACAATGAAGACACGATGACCCAAAGCCTATGGGATGCAGGAAAAGCAGTTCTAAAAGGGAAGTTTATACCACTATAATCTTACTGCAAGAAAGAAGAAACATCTCAAACAACCTAACCTTCCAACTAAAGCAATTAGAGAAAGAAGAGGAAAAACACCACAAAATTAGAAGGAAAGAAGTCATAAAGATGAAATCAGAAATAAATGAAAAAGAAATGAAGGAAAAAATAGCAAAGATCAATAAACTAAAAGTTGGTTCTTTGTGAAAATATAAAAAATTGATAAACTGTTAGCCAGAGTCATCAAGAAAAAAAGGAAGAAGACTCAAATCAATAGAATTAGACATGAAAAAGGAGAAGTAAAAACTGACACTGCAGAAATACAAAAGGATCATGAGAGATTACTACAAGCAACTATATGCCAATAAAATGGACACTGTGGAAGAAATGGACACATTCTTAGAAAAGCACAACTTTCCAAGACTGAACCAGGAAGAAATAGAAAATATAAACAGACTAAACACAAGCACTGAAATTGAGACTGTGATTAAAAATCTTGCAACAAACAAAAGCCCAGAACCAGATGGCTTCACAGGAGAATTCTATCAAACATTTAGAGAAGAGATGACACCTATTCTTTTCAAACTCTTCCAAAATGTAGCAGCAGGAGGAACACTCTGAAACTCATTCTATGAGGCCACCATTACCCTGATACCAAAAGCAGAAAAAGATGTCACAAAGAAAGAAAACTACAGGTCAATAACATTGATTAACATAGATGCAGAAACCCTCAACAAAATACTAGCAAACAGAATCCAACAGAACATTAAAAGGATCATACACTATGATCAAGGGGGGTTTATCCCAGGAATGCAAGCATTCTTCAATATATGCAAATTAATCAATGTGATACACCATATTAACAAGTTGAGGGAGAAAAACCATATGATCATCTCAATAGATGCAGAGAAAGCTTTTGACAAAATTCAACACCCATTTATGATAAAAACCCTGCAGAAAGTAGGCATAGAGGGAACTTACCTCAACCTAATAAACACCATACATTACAAATCCACAGGCAACATATTTCTCAATGGTGAAAAATTGAAACCATTTCCACTAAGATCAGGAAGAAGACAAGGATGTCCACTCTCATCACTCTTATTCCACAAATTTTTGGAAGTTTTAACCACAGCAATCAGTGAAGAAAAAGAAATAAAAGGAGGGCTTCCCTGGTGGTGTAGTGTTGTGAATCTGCCTGCTAGTTTGGGGGACGTGGGTTTGAGCCCTGGCCTGGGAGGATCTCCTACATGCCACGGAGCAACTGGGCCCATGAGCCACAACTACTGAGCTTGCGCATCTGGAGCCTGTGCTCTGCAACAAGAAAGGCCGCAATAATGAGAGGCCTGCACACTGTGATGAAGAGTGGCCCCCGCTTGCTGCAACTAGAAAAAGCCCTCACACAGAAACAAAGACCCAACACAGCCAGAAATAAATAAATAAATAAAATTAATTTAAAAAAAAAAAGAAATAAAAGGAATCCAAATTGGAAAAGAAGAAGTAAAGCTGTCACTGTTTGCAGATGACATGATAATATACATAGAGTATCTTAAAGACTCTACGAGAAACTATTAGAGCTAAACAATGAATTTGGTGAAGTAGCAGGATACAAAATTATTGCAAAGAAATATCTTGCATTCCTATACACTAATGATGAAAAATCTGTAGGAGAAATTAAGGAAACACTCCCAAGTAACACTGCAAGAAAAAGCATAAAATACCTGGGAATAAACCGATCTAAGGAGAAAAATGACCTGTATGCAGAAAACTTTAAGACACTGATGAAAGTAATTAAAGATGATACAAACAGATGGAGAGATGTACCATGTTCTTGGATTGGAAGAATCAACATTCTGAAAATGACTATTCTACGCAAAGCAATCTACAGATTCAATGCAATCCCTGTAAAACTACCAATGACATTTTTCACAGTACTAGAACAAAAAATGTCACAGTTTGTATGAAAACACAAAAAATCCTGAATAACCAAAGCAATCTTGAGAAAGAAAAATAGAGCTCAATGAATCAGGCTCACTGACTTCAAACTTTACTACAAAGCTACAGTGACCAAGACTGTATGCTACTTGCACAAAAACAGAAATATAGATCAGTGGAACAGGATAGAAAGCCCCGAGATAAACCCACACACATAGGGTCACCTTAATTTCAATCAAGGAGACAAGAATCTACAGTGGAGAAAAGACAGCCTCTTCAATAAGTGGTGCTGGGAAATTTGGACACCTACATGTAAAAGAATGAAATTAGAACACTCCCTGACACCATATACAAAAATAAACTCAAAATGGATTAAAGACTCAAATATAACAACAGACACTATAAAACGCTTAGAGGAAAACATAGGCAGACACTCTGAAAAAAATCACAACAAGATCCTTTTTGACCCACCTCCTAGAGAAATGGAAATAAAAACAAAAATAAACAAATGGGACCTAATGAAACTTAAAAGCTTTTGCATAGCAAAAGAAACCATAAACAAGAAGAAAAGACAAACCTTAGAATGGGAGATAATATTTGTAAATGAAGCAATGGACAAAGGATTAATCTCCAAAATATACAAACTGCTCATGCAGCTCAATATCAATAAAACAAACAACCCAATCCAAAAATGGGCCAAAAACTTACGTAGACATTTTTCCAAAGAAGATATACAGATTGCCACCAAATGCATGAAAGGATACTCAACATCACTAATCATTAGAGAAATTTAAATCAAAACTACAATGATGTGTCACCTCAGCATGATCAGAATGACCATCATCAAAAAGTCTACAAACAGTAAATGCTGGAGAGAGTGCAGAGAAAGGGAACCCTCTAGCACTGTTGGTAGGAATGTGAATTGGTACAGCCACTATGGAGAACAGTATGGAGGTTCCTTAAAAAATTAAAAATAGAACCACCACATGACACAGCAATCCCACTACTGGGCATATACCCTGAGAAAAATATAATTCAAAAAGTGTCATGTAGGGCTTCCCTGGTGGCACAGTGGTTGAGAGTCTGCCTGCCGATGCAGGGGACAAGGGTTCTTGCCCCATTCCGGGAAGATCCCACAGGCCATGGATCTGCTGGGTCCATGAGCCATGGCCACAGAGCCTGCACGTCCAGAGTCTGTGCTCCACAATGGGAGAGGCCACAACAGTGAGAGGCCCGCGTACTGCAAAACAAACAAAAAAAAGTGTCATGTATCAGAATGTTCATTGCAACACTATTTACAATAGCCAGGACATGGAAGCAATCTAACTGTTCATTGACAGATAAATGGATAAAGAAGATGTGGCACATATATACAATGGAATATTACTCAGCCATAAAAAGAAATGAAACTGAGTTATTTGTAGTGAGGTTGATGGACCTAGGGTCTGTCATACAGAAGTAAGTTAGAAAGAGAAATACTAATATCGTATGCTAACAGATATGTATGGAACCTAAAAAAAAAAAAAAAAGTTCTGAGAACCTAAGGGAAGGACAGGAAGAAAGATACAGACATAGAAAATGGACTTGAGGACATGGGGAGGGTAAGCTGGGACGAAGTGAGAGAGTGGCATGGACATATATACACTACCAAATGTAAAGTAAATAGCAAGTGGGAATCAGCTGCATAACACAGGGAAATCAGCTCAGTGCTTTGTGACCACCTAGAGGAGTGGGATATGGAGGGTGGGAGACAGATGGAAGAAGGAAGAGATATGGGGATATATGTATATGTAGAGCTGATTCACTTTGTTATAAAGCAGAAACTAATACACCATTGTAAAGCAATTATACTCCAATAAAGTTGTTTAAAAAAAGAAACATATAGTTTTAAAACATGCTTGCATTTCTTTGGACTTAAATAGTTCAAATTCACTAAGTTGTTCTTTTGGTAGTTTTACTGTAATATTTTTCAAAGAATTGTGAAAATCACAGACCTGAAACCAGCCTAGAGGACTCCTAAGGTATTATTTTTCCTCAATTGTGATTAAACGTGATGGTGGTGACTGACACTGATGGATGTAATAAGAAAAGTTCTCTGAGAATTCTTCCTGCATTTAATGTTTAGTTATTACTGATGTTATGTTCTGTTATATTACATAGCATCATTTTCATTAAAAACCATGGGAATTTATTTATTTAAGAATCAAGAATAATGTTTTTCTGCTGAGAAACTTATTTTGCTTTTATACTTTCAATTCTGTGTATGAAACAGGTATAAAATGCCTTTGAAACCCCAAAGAAATAGCAAGGATAGGTACTCTGTAAAAATATAGAATGGCTAAAAAGGGTAAATTCAGCTAAAATGCAAGAGAAACATCTCTGTCAAATGTAAGGTGACAGTACCATACTGTCTTGATTACTGTAGCTTTGTAGTATAGTCTGAAGTCAGGGAGCCTGATTCCTCCAGCTCCATTTTTCGTTCTCAAGCTTGCTTTGGCTCTTCGGGGTTTTTTGTGTTTCCATACAAATTGTGAAATATTTTGTTCTAGTTCTGTGAAAAATGCCAGTGGTAGTTTGATAGTGATTGCATTGAATCTGTAGATTGCTTTGGGTAGTAGAGTCATTTTCTTTTTTTTTTCTTTTTCTTTTAATTTTTATTTTTTGCTTTATAACAAATTTAATCAGTTATACATATACATATGTTCCCATATCCCCTCCCTTTTGCGTCTCCCTCCCACCCTCCCTATCCCACCCCTCCAGGCGGTCACAAAGCACCGAGCTGATCTCCCTGTGCTATGCGGCTGCTTCCCACTAGCTATCTACCTTACGTTTGGTAGTGTATATATGTCCATGCCACTCTTTCACATTCTCACAGCTTACCCTTCCCCCTCCCCATATCCTCAAGTCCATTCTCTAGTAGGTCTGTGTCTTTATTCCTATCTTACCCCTATGTTCTTCATGACATTTTTTTCTTAAATTCCATATATATGTGTCAGCATACAGTATTTGTCTTTCTCTTTCTGACTTACTTCACTCTGTATGACAGACTCTAGGTCCATCCACCTCATTACACATAGCTCAATTTCATTTCTTTTTATGGCTGAGTAATATTCCATTGTATATATGTGAGACATCTACTTTACCCATTCATCTGATGATGGACACTTAGGTTGTTTCCATCTCTGGGCTATTGTGAATAGAGCTGCAATGAACATTTTGGTACATGTCTCTTTTTGAATTATGGTTTTCTCAGGGTATATGCCCAGTAGTGGGATTGCTGGGTCATATGGTAGCTCTATTTGTAGTTTTTTAAGGAACCTCCATACCGTTCTCCATAGTGGCTGTACCAATTCACATTCCCACCAGCAGTGCAAGAGTGTTCCTTTTTTCCACACCCTCTCCAGCATTTATTGTTTCTAGATTTTTTGATGATGGCCATTCTGACTGGTGTGAGATGATATCTCATTGTAGTTTTGATTTGCATTTCTCTAATGAACAAAGATGTTGAGCATCCTTTCATGTGTTTGTTGGCAGTCTGTATATCTTCTGTGGAGAAATGTCTATTTAGGTCTTCTGCCCATTTTTGGATTGGGTTGTTTGATTTTTGTTATTGAGCTGCATGAGCTGCTTATCAATTTTGGAGATTAATCCTTTTTCAGTTGCTTCATTTGCAAATATTTTCTCCCATTCTGAGGGTTGTCTTTTGGTCTTCTTTATGGTTTCCTTTGCTGTGCAAAAGCTTTTAAGTTTCATTAGGTCCCATGTGTTTATTTTTGTCTTTATTTCCATTTCTCTAGGAGGTGGGTCAAAAAGGATCTTGCTGTGATTTATGTCATAGAGTGTTCTGCCTATGTTTTCCTCTAAGGGTTTGATAGTGTCTGGCCTTACATTTAGGTCTTTAATCCATTTTGAGCTTATTTTTGTGTATGGTGTTAGGGAGTGATCTAATCTCATACTTTTACATGTCCCTGTCCAGTTTTCCCAGCACCACTTATTGAAGAGACTGTCCTTTCTCCACTGTACATTCCTGCCTCCTTTATCAAAGATAAGGTGACCATATGTCCATGGGTTTATCTCTGGGCTTTCTATCCTGTTCCATTGATATATCTTTCTGTTTTTGCACCAGTACCACACTGTCTTGATTACTATAGCTTTGTAGTATAGTCTGAAGTCAGGGAGCCTGATTCCTCCAGCTCCATTTTTCGTTCTCAAGATTGCTTTGGCTATTCGGGGTCTTTTGTGTTTCCATACAAATTGTGAAATTTTTTGTTCTAGTTCTGGGAAAAATGCCATTTGTAGTTTGATAGGTATTGCATTGAATCTGTAGATTGCTTTGGGTAGTAGAGTCATTTTCACAATGTTGATTCTTCCAATCCAAGAACATGGTACATCTCTCCATCTATTTGTATCATCTTTAATTTCTTTCATCAGTGTCTTATAATTTTCTGCATACAGGTCTTTTGTCTCCTTAGGTAGCTTTATTCCTAGATATTTTATTCTTTTTGTTGCAATGGTAAATGGGAGTGTTTCCTTGATTTCACTTTCAGATTTTTCATCATTAGTATATAGGAATGCCAGAGATTTCTGTGCATTAATTTTGTATCCTGCTACTTTACCAAATTCATTGATTAGCTCTAGTAGTTTTCTGGTAGCATCTTTAGGATTCTCTATGTATAGTATCATGTCATCTGCAAACAGTGACAGCTTTACTTCTTCTTTTCCGAATTGGATTACTTTTATTTCCTTTTCTTCTCTGATTGCTGTGGCTAAAACTTCCAAAACTAGGTTGAATAAGAGTGGTGAGAGCGGGCAACCTTGTCTTGTTCCTGATCTTAGTGGAAATGCTTTCAGTTTTTCACCATTGAGGACGATGCTGGCTGTGGGTTTGTCATATATGGCCTTTATTATGTTGAGGAAAGTTCCCTCTATGCCTACTTTCTGCAGGGTTTTTATCATAAATGGGTGTTGAATTTTGCCGAAAGCTTTCTCTGCATCTATTGAGATGATCATATGGTTTTTCTCCTTCAATTTGTTAATATGGTGTATCACGTTGATTGATTTGCGTATATTGAAGAATCCTTGTATTCCTGGAATAAACCCCACTTGATCATGGTGTATGATCCTTTTAATGTGCTGTTGGATTCTGTTTGCTAGTATTTTGTTGAGGATTTTTGCATCTATGTTCATCAGTGATATTGGCCTGTAGTTTTCTTTCTTTGTGACATCCTTGCCTGGTTTTGGTATCAAGGTGATGGTGGCCTCGTAGAATGAGTTTGGGAGTGTTCCTCCCTCTGCTATATTTTGGAAGAGTTTGAGAAGGATAGGTATTAGCTCTTCTCTAAATGCTTGATAGAATTCACCTGTGAAGCCATCTGGTCCTGGGCTTTTGTTTGTTCAAAGATTTTTTAATCACAGTTTCAATTTCAGTGCTTGTGATTGGTCTGTTCATATTTTCTATTTCTTCCTGATTCAGTCTTGGCAGGTTGTGCATTTCTAAGAATTTGTCCATTTCTTCCAGGTTGTCCATTTTATTGGCATAGAGTTGCTTGTAGTAATCTCTCATGATCTTTTGTACTTCTGCAGTGTCAGTTGTTACTTCTCCTTTTTCATTTCTAATTCTATTGATTTGAGTCTTCTCCCTTTTTTTCTTGATGCGTCTGGCTAATGGTTTATCAATTTTGTTTTTCTTCTCAAAGAACCAGCTTTTAGTTTTATTGATCTTTGCCATCGTTTCCTTCATTTCTTTTTCATTTATTTCTGATCTGATTTTTATGATTTCTTTCCTTTTGGTAACTTTGGGATGTTTTTGTTCTTCTTTCTCTAATTGCTTTAGGTGCAAGGTTAGGTTGTTTATTCGAGATGTTTCCTGTTTCTTAAGGTGGGATTGTATTGCTATAAACTTCCCTCTTAGAACTGCTTTTGCTGCATCCCATAGGTTTTGGGTCGTCGTGTCTCCATTGTCATTTGTTTCTAGGTATTTTTTAATTTCCCCTTTGATTTCTTCAGTGATCACCTTGTTATTAAGTAGTGTATTGTTTAGCCTCCATGTATTTGCATTTTTTACAGCTCTTTTCCTGTAATTGATATCTAGTCTCATAGCATTGTGGTCGGAAAAGATACTTGATACAATTTCAATTTTCTTAAATTTACCAAGGCTTGATTTGTGACCCAAGATATGATCTATCCTGGAGAATGTTCCATGAGCCCTTGAGAAATATGTGTATTCTGTTGTTTTTGGATGGAATGTCCTATAAATATCAATTAAGTCCATCTTGTTTAATGTATCCTTTAAAGCTTGTGTTTCCTTATTTATTTTCATTTTGGATGATATGTCCATTAGTGAAAGTGGGGTGTTAAAGTCCCCTACTATGATTGTGTTACTGTCGATTTCTCCTTTTATGGCTGTTAGTATTAGCCTTATGTATTGAAGTGCTCCTATGTTTGGTGCATAAATATTTACAATTGTTATATCTTCTTCTTGGATCGATCCCTTGATCATTATGTAGTGTCCTTCTTTGTCTCTTCTAGTAGTCTTTATTTTAAAGTCTATTTTTTCTGATATAAGAATTGCTACTCCAGCTTTCTTTTGTTTTCCATTTGCATGGAATATCTTTTTCCATCCCCTTACTTTCAGTCTGTATGTGTCTCTAGGTCTGAAGTGGGTCTCTTGTAGACAGCATATATATGGGTCTTGTTTTTGTATCCATTCAGCCAATCTGTGTCTTTTGGTGGGAGCATTTAGTCCATTTACATTTAAGGTAATTATCGATATGTATGTTCCTATTCCCATTTTCTTAATTGTTTTGGGTTCGTTATTGTAGGTGCTTTCCTTCTGTTGTGTTTCTTTCCTAGAGAAGTTCCTTTAGCATTTGTTGTAAAGCTGGTTTGGTGGTGCTGAACTCTCTCAGCTTTTGCTTGTCTGTAAACGTTTTAATTTCTCCATCAAATCTGAATGAGATCCTTGCTGGGTAGAGTAATCTTGGTTGCAGGTTTTTCTCCTTCATCACTTTAATTATGTCCTGCCACTCCCTTCTTGCTTGTAGAGTTTCTGCTGAGAGATCAGCTGTTATCCTGATGGGGATTCTCTTGTGTGTTATTTGTTGTTTTTCCCTTGCTGCTTTTAATATGATTTCTTTGTGCTTAATTTTTGACAGTTTGATTAATATGTGTCTTGGTGTATTTCTCCTTAGATTTATTCTGTATGGGACTCTCTGTGCCTCCTGGACTTGATTAGCTATTTCCTTTCCCATATTAGGGAAGTTTTCAACTATAATCTCTTCAAATATTTTCTCAGTCCCTTTCTTTTTCTCTTCTTCTTCTGGAACCCCTATAATTCGAATGTTGGTGCATTTAATGTTGTCCCAGAGGTCTCTGAGACTGTCCTCTGTTCTTTTCATTCTTTTTTCTTTATTTTGCTCTGCAGCAGTTATTTCCACTATTTTATCTTCCACCTCACTTATCCATTCTTCTGCCTCAGTTATTCTGCTATTGATCCCATCTAGAGTATTTTTCATTTCATTTATTGTGTTTTTAATCGATGCTTGATTCATCTTTAGTTCTTTTAGGTCCTTGTTAACTGTTTCTTGCATTTTCTCTATTCTATTTCCAAGATTTTGGATCTGGGAAATAGAATCTTGGATCATCTTTACCATCATTATTCTGAATTCTTTTTCAGGTAGACTGCCTATTACCTCTTCATTTGTTAGGTCTGTTGGGTTTTTATCTTGCTCCTTCTCCTGCTGTGTGTTTTTCTGTCTTCTCATTTTGCTTATGTTACTGTGATTGGGGTCTCCTTTTTGCAGGCTGCAGGTTCATAGTTCCCGTTGTTTTTGGTGTCTGTCCCCAGTGGCTAAGTTTGGTTTAGTGGGTTGTGTAGGCTTCCTGGTGTAGGGGACTAGTGCCTGTGTTCTGATGGGTGAGGCTGGATCTTGTCTTTCTGGTGGGCAGGTCCACGTCTGGTGGTGTGTTTTGGGGTGTCTGCGGACTTTTTATGATTTTAGGCCACCTCTCTGCTAATGGGTGGCGTTGTGTTCCTGTCTTGCTAGTTGCTTGGCATAGGGTGTCCAGCACTGAAGCTTGCTGGTCGTTGAGTTAAGCTGGGTGCTGGTGTTGAGATGGAGATCTCTGGAAGATTTTCGCCCTTTGATATTATGTGTAGCTGGGAGGTCTCTTGTGGACCAGTGTCCTGAAGTTGGCTCTCCCACCTCAGAGGCAGAGCACTGACTCCTGGCTCCTCAATTTGGGATGATTTGTTGTTCATTCATGTATTCCACAGATGCAGGGTACATCAAGTTGATTGTGGAGTTTTAATCCACTGCTTCTGAGGCTGCTGGGAGATGTTTCCCTTTCTCTTCTTTGTTCTCACAGCTCCTGGGTCTCAGGTTTGGATTTGGCCCCGCCTCTGCATGTAGGTCGCCGGATGGTGTCTGTTCTTCGCTCAGACAGCACAGGGTTAAAGGAGCAGCCTCTTCGGGGACTCTGGCTCACTCAGGCCGGGCGGGAGGGAGGGTCACGGTGTGCAGGGCGAGCCTGCAGTGGCAGAGGTCGGCGTGATGTTTCAACAGCCCGAGGCACACCGTGTGTTCTCCCAGGGAAGCCGCCCCTGGATCCTGGGACACCGGCAGTGGCGGGCTGCACAGGCTCCCGGAAGGGCGGTGTGGACAGTGACCTGCGCTCGCACACAAGATTCTTGGCGGTGGCAACAGCAGCCCCAGCGTCCCATGCCCGTCACTGGGTTCCATGCTTTCAGTCGTGACTTGCACCCGTCTGTGGAGCCCCTTTAAGCAGCACTCTTAATCCCCTCTCCTCGCACACCAGGAAACCAAGAGGGAGGAAAAAGTCTCTTGCCTCTTCGGCAGCTCCAGCGTTTTCCCGGACTCCCTGACGGCTAGCTGTGGCTCATTAGCCCCCTTCCGGCTGAGTTCTCGCTGCCAGCCCCAGTCCTCTCCCTGCGCTCTGACCGAAGCCCGAGCCTCAGCTTCCAGCACCGCCGGGGTGAGCAGACAAGCCTCTTGGCCTGTTGAGTGCCCCTCGGCACCAATCCTCTGTGCGGGAATCTCTCCGCTTTGCCCTACCCAGGTATGTGGGGAGTTTCTTGCCTTTTGGGGGGTCTGGGGTCTTCTGCCAGCATTCAGTAGGTGTTCTGTAGGAGTTATTCCACGTGTAGCTGTATTTCTGGTGTATCCGTGGGGAGGACGGTGATCTCCACGTCTTACTCTTCCGCCATCTTACCCGGAAGTCGAGTCATTTTCATAATGTTGATTCTTCCAATCCAAGAACATGGTATATCTCTCCATCTATTTGTATCATATTTAATTTATTTATCAGTGTCTTATAATTTTCTGCATACAGGTCTTTTGTCTCCTTAGGTAGATTTATGCCTAGATATTTTATTTTCTTGTTGCTGTTGTTGCAGTGGTAAATGGGAGTGTTTTCTTGATTTCACTTTTTGATTTTTCATCATTAGTGTATAGGAATACCAGAGATTTCTGTGCATTAATTTTGTATCCTGCTACTTTACCAAATTCATTGATTAGATGTAGTAGTTTTCTGGTAGCATCTTTAGTATTCTCTATGTCATGTCTTTAGTATTCTCTCTATCATGTCATCTGCAAACAGTGACAGCTTTACTTCTTCTTTTCCAATTTGGTTCCTTTTATTTCCTTTTCTTCTCTGATTGCTGTGGCTATGGTACTGGCACAAAAACAGAAATATAGATCAATGGAACAGGATAGAAAGTCCAGAGATAAACCCACACACATATGGTCACCTTATATTTGATAAAGAAGGCAGGAATGTACAGTGGAGAAAGGACAGCCTCTTCAATAAGTGGTGCTGGGAAAACTGGATGGGTACATGTAAAAGTATGAGATTAGGACACTCCCTAACACCATACAAAAACATAAGATCAAAATGGATTAAAGACAGAAATGTAAGGCCAGAAACTATCAAACTCTTTAAGGAAAACATAGGCAGAACACTCTATGACATAAATCACAGCAAGGTTCTTTTTGACCCACCTCATAGAGAAATGGAAATAAAAACAAAAATAAACAAATGGGACCTAATGAAACTTAAAAGCTTATGCACAGCAAAGGAAACCATAAATAAGATCAAAAGACAACCCTCAGAATGGGAGAAATATTTGCAAATGAAGCAACTGACAAAGGATTATCTCCAAAATTTACAAGCAGCTCATGCAGCTCAATATCAAAAAAACAAACAACCCAATCCAAAAATAGGAAGAAGATCTAAATAGACATTTCTCTAAAGAAGGTATACAGAGTGCAAAAAAACATGAAAGAATGCTCAACATCATTAATTATTAGACAAATATAAATCAAAACTACAATGAGATATCACCTCACATCGGTCAGAATGGTCATCATAAAAAATATAGAAACAATAAATGCTGGAGAGGGTGTGGACAAAAGTGAACACTGTTGTACTGCTGGTGCAAATGTGAATTGGTACAGCCACTATGGAGAACAGTATGGAGGTTCCTTAAAAATCTAAAAATAGAATTACCATATGACCCATCAATCCCACTACTGGGCATATACTCTGAGAAAACCATAATTCAAAAAGAGTCATTTACCAAAATATTCATTACAACTCTATTTACAATAGCCAGGAGGTGGAAGCAACCTAAGTGTCCATCATTGGATGAATGGATAAAGAAGATGTGGCACATATATACAATGGAATATTACTCAGCCATAAAAGGAAACGAAATTGAGTTATTTGTAGTGAGGTGGATGGACCTAGAGTCTGTCATAGAGAGTGAAGTAAGTCAGAAAGAGCAAGACAAATACCGTATGCTAACACAAATATATGGAATCTAAGAAAAAAAAATGTCATGAAGAACCTAGGGGAAAGACAGGAATAAAGACAGACCTAATAGAGCATGGACTTGAGGATATGGGGAGGGGGAAGGGTAAGCTGTGACAAAGTGAGAGAGTGGCATGGACATATATACACTACCAAACGTAAAATAGATAGCTAGTGGGAAGCAGCCGCATAGCACAGGGAGATCAGCTGGGTGGTTTGTGACCACCTAGAGGGGTGGGATAGGGAGGGTGGGAGGGAGGGAGACGCAAGAGGGAAGAGATATGGGAACATATGTATATGTATAACTGATTCACTTTGTTATAAAGCAGAAACTAACACACCATTGTAAAGTAATTATACTCCAATAAAGATGTAAAAAAAAAGAAAAAAGAAAAAAGCATAGGAGATTTCTTTCAGCAGCATTTCAGCATCCAGTCTTCTTTGTAGCTGTCAAAAGGCTTTTGAAGGAAGTGGCTTTCTCATGCCTAGATCACAGCCAATTCAATGTGATAAGAGACTAGCTTATTTATTTTAAAATATTTCTCAATATCCAATGCAATGTTTTGCATATAGTGAGTATTTTAAAAATACATACTGATTTTAAGGGTTTTTATTTTTTCTAAAACAGATATTCCTCCTACTCTATTATTTGGTGGCCTAAAAAATGGATGAAAAAATTGAAATCTCAAGGTCAGAAATATGGCTTCAACTTTTTAAAATATACCTCATGTTAGTAATGGTTCTGTAGATTTATGCTTTTTGGTAACTGAAAGAAATATGAATGACAATTATAATCAGCCTCAAAAGGGTTTTTTAAAAAAATAACTGTTGAACCTACCATAATTTGATGGTATTGGAAGACTACAGAGATATCGTGTGGCCAATGATTGGCAGGGATAACTGGAAGCTCCAAGCCAGGCATTCCATCATGTCAGAGCCCCTGCAGGAAGCAGGCAACAAAATCAACAATCACTTTTCCATGTACAGCACTTTATCATTCAAAGACATCTCTCAAAGTAATACTTTACAATACTGTACAGTGACTGAAAGAAACAGCTAGCAATACCATGCAAACAACTGAAAGCTAAATAGGGGGAAAAGTGATTCATATTGATTTGATTGAAGAGAACAGAACATCTTTGGGTTGCTGATTTGGAGAAAAAGATGTAAACTAGTCCATACATGAGACCCTACCTAGGGATGTTTGCTCAATGATCATTTCAGTTGAACTATGCAAATAACATCAAGAGATTCTCAGGTTTAGCAGAGATAGTTCAGAGAAACAAGTAGAAGAAAAACTTCCACAGCTTTTTTTTTTTTTTTTTTTTTTTGGTCAGAGAGAGAGTAAAAAGTAAACGAATCACCTAGAAATTGTTATGACCGCTCTAAAGTTGTTCTTCTGGTACAAAAGCTGGAGATTTTAAGTACAGCAAACCAAAAGAGACAAAAAAAAAAAAAAAAAACACTGCCTATGCCTTTATTTACATTTAGAGATTAAAGAGTATGGTAAGGGCATCTATTAAAACAAGTATTCTCCCCAGATAGCATTTAGTAATTGTGCATTTTATTGGTGACAAAGAATATACTTGTGTTTTACAGACCTAAATTGAGCAAGTTAAATTCAAAGCTATCCAAAAGAGCAAATCAATGGCCTGACCCTTAGACTTTAGTATACTTGCTTTAGTGCAAGATTTCTCTACCAAACGTAAGGTAGATAGATAGTGGGAAGCAGCCGCAGAGCACAGGGAGATCAGCTCGGTGCTTTGTGACCGCCTGGAGGGGTGGGATGGGGAGGATGGGAGGGAGGGAGATGCATGAGGGAAGGGATTTGGGAACAGATGTATATGTATGGCTGATTCACTTTGTTATAAAGCAGAAACTAATAAAAAATAATAATAATAAAAAAATAAATTATTATAAAATATTGGCAAAAAAAAAAAGATTTCTCAATCTAGATTTTACTGACATTTTGAGACAAATAATTGTTGGGGCGTGGGGGATTTGGAGGCTCTCTTATAGAGTGCAGTATGTTTAGCAAAATCTCTGGTCTTTTCCTGTTAGATGCCAGTAGTAAAAAGTGTCTGCAGATATTGTCAAATAGCTTTTGGATGGTGGGGGGAGGGTGAGGGGGCACAAAATTTCCCTCTGTTGAGAAACCACTGGTTTTAGTGCTCTAGGAGATCAGTTTTTTTTAGCTATTTTTTCTGACATCCCAATCGTAAGTACTGTTGCTGACTTTGCCAAGTCTTTAATATGGCTAATTTTATAAGCACATTTAACTTATCACACCATGTTGTGATTACCAACTTCCTAGTGTGCTGCCTCACCTAGACATAAGGACTGCAAAGCCAGACTCAACATCTCCATTGCTGATTATGGATTCCACAAGGACAACATAGGGCTTGGCACATAGGACATAAGCAATAATCAGTAAGTATGTATTTAGTGAATTAATTACATTATTTGCCGTATGTAATAAGTTCAAGTACAAAAATTAAGAACACAGCATGGACAAAATAGTTTGTAAATGTAGGATATGCATATTTGTTTTACAGAGAAATAGCTTAAGGCTCTGATAAGCAGCACAGCAACTGAAAGGTAATACATGGTTATATAAAGGCTGAATATAATGGCTAAATTTATCATCTCTTTGTTCCTAAAGCATAAACATCATATTACCCTCCTGAGGCAAGGAGGTATTAACTCAGGCCTCCAAAATTAAATAATTTCAATAAAAATAGATTGGTCATACTCATGCCATTAGAGAATGTAGGAGTATACTGTTATAGGTATGTTAACCTCTTTTATAGTGAAACTCACAGCATCACTGTGGGGCGAGTCAAATCATTTTATCAAGATTATAAAACATACTCCAGAGGGAAGTGTTATCAGTTTATTGTAAGCTTGCAAGTAAAAAATTATAGAACTATGTCTTCGGTGAGGTCTTAATTTCTTTGGTTTGTTTAGGGGATAAGAAAAAAAAATGAATAGCTCATATTTTCTCATATAAAAATGTAAAATATAGCTACATAATATAATGCTTTATTTTGAAATTGTACTTCTACTACAAAAGTTAATGGCTATGAACTGTTTATTTTTCTATAGACCTATTTTCCTTTTCTTGAGTTGAATGAAATCTTAAAGAAAAGATTTTTTGTGTGTCTTTTGATGATAACTGAAAAAGATTTCTCTTGTACAGTGTATTCTCTCAAGGATTACCCTTCTTATCCTAGTTTAACTTTAGGCAGGTGAATTCATGCTGTTTACGTTTTTTTTTTTTTTCTTCTTCCTAATAATTCTTCTAGTAGTGTGTGGCTAACCATATCATTAAAACAGTATATTTTATAATATTTGTGGACTATCTCAATATTTTTATAGTCCTTACCTTTATCTTTTTCAGATTTAATTGAAAAACTGCCTTAGGATGGCTAAAACAACCAACCTACTTTTAAAGCAATTTTGTTTAGTATTAAATAATTCACTAATTTTTTTCTCTTAATTTTTATTTAGTTATAGTTATCTCCAAAAGTCCTTTTTATGTCTTTGTACCATTTTATAGCTAAGATAATTTTAAGCCATTGTTACTCATTTATTTAAAAAATTGTCCCTATATTTTTTTTCGAGAGATAATTGGTTAAGCACCTATTATAGTGTGATATTGTTTTGTATAAAGATAAATTAAATATAGCTTTTGTCTTTATGTGGTTATGTCTACTAGTTTATCCGATAATAAAAGTGTAAATGCTACAGCTTGAATTTTTTAAGCATTCAAATGTGCCAGGCACTACTGTGGACATTTGATATATGTTAACAAACCTGGAGAATGTTCTAGCCACTGCAGCATTATCTTTCTCCTACATTAATAGATTGGAATTATTTATAATGATTATAAATCATTTGGCTTCAGCCAGCTTGAAAGTTTTAACCCCTTGGTCTATAGTAGTTCCTTGTAAGTTCATAAAAGCATCAATTAAATACTAATAGCCTTTCATCCACAGTCTAGTATATTACCTAAAACCCCTATCCTCTCTGTAAGTCTACAGAGACTAAAGTATGGGTATTGTAAGTTACCTAGAAAATTTCATGTCTACTTATTTAATCACATGTATTTTCTATGTTTATTATATATGCCAAGCAGAAATATTAATGATATGTTTAAAGTGATTAGAATACATGAATAAAAATTATGTTCAAACAAATCAATATTTGGAAAATAAATCAGGGAACCACAGAAATAGAAAAGAAAATCTGGATGCACAAAAGGGGGAGTGATATCATAGAAAAATTAAGGGGACTCCACAGAAGTGGTGATACTAAAAGACATAAAAGATACAGGTGGAAGAGTCTAGATGGGAAAGAGAAAGCAGCATGAAGATACAGCATGAATAAAATCAAGAGTATGTGAGAGTTCATGACCAGGTTTGGTAAAGAAAAGTAAAAGTTAAACAAGAAGTTGTACAGGAACAGTAATAAGATATAAAGCCCTAAAAATAGTGAATCCTTAGAATGAAAGATCTTTTGAATTTTAATCCATCCACAATGTGAAATTATGCAGACTTTCAGACAGTGACATGATCAAATCAGTGTTTAAGAAAGATAAAGTATGGTAGGTTTAACTGGAAATCAACTGGGTTGGAGAGGAAAACCAAAGAAGGGTGACAATTAATAAGTGAAGTGAACATATGTTTCTTGCCCATACAGTATATCCTGCTTCCCCCTTCCTAATAGTACCCTGTTGTTTCACACTGAGGAATCACCTCTCCTCCACTGTGGAACAAACAGGTAATCTATATGGAATTCCTCTCTGCCTGATGCCAGCAGTGGCCTCTGACTAGTGTAAGCCGCATATTCCTTTGCACTGCGATGTTTCTGAGAATGGTTATTCCCAAGCTTAAGTTGGTAAATTCATGGCACTTTCCTAACCTCAGTGATTAGTTCTTCATGATAAAATCCAAAGAAACTCAGGAATTTTGAACAATTCTTGGGTGAAGGAGTTTTCTTTTTTTCTCTCTCTCTTGATGTGAAAAATGAAATATGCAATCCTTCAGCCTTACTATGAATCTTATACCCAGATGAGCTCAGGATCATGAGAACTGCTTAAAAACTGAGTCAAAGTCTTCACCAACCTTTGTCTGAAGCTTGACATTTCTTTGAGGCATTCTGTGAGTTATTTTCTTGTAAATAAAGTTCCATATTGATTTTTTAAGTATTGCCATAATCGAGATATTAGGAGTTCATGGACAAGATAGACCAACAGTACACTAATTCAATATTCAATTTTGAGATTTAAAATATTTGGACCAGCTGTCTGAATATATAATAGTCAAATCTTGAGTTTGTGAATAAATATATATACAAATGTTATCTTATTAGCTCAAATATTTTCACTAGTGAAATTTTTTCTAGTGACTGCACTGAATAAAGAAATCCACTTCACAGAAACTTCTTAAAGTAGTGTAAAACCACTGGATGACCCATAAATATTCATGTAACATACATAATATACACTAACACAGAGACACACATAAATTAAAGCCCAAGAAAGCCTTAAAATTATTTGAATATTATCTCCATGCTTTGTTGTTCAAACATGTCAGAACTGGTGATCCTGGCTTTTCATAAGAGTTATTGTTTTGATCCAAAATTTCCTTTCCAATAAGATTTTTCTTATGAGACTTTTAAGACCCCAGTATTTTTAATTTTAGTTCATAATGTTAAAGATAATCCACTGTACACAAGGTTCCAACTACAGAAAGTAATTTTAAGGAGACAGGTCCAATAATGAATAGATATAAGTACAAATTCATGACAATTATTATAATAAGAACAGAGTGTTTCAGGCAAGATGTCTAACACAAAGTTGTGATTCCTTCCCTTGAACCCAACCTCAGAGATTCTACAGATGGAGAGGTAGTTCAATAGATACCAGAAATCACCTCAGAATACCAGAGAAAACCTTGGGAAACGAGAAGGAAATGGACTCTGGTAGTGGAATGAATGTGGAACCTAAATTAAGGTGTACCAGGGCCACAGATGGGGGATGCATTCAGTGAAGGAGTTCTCCCAGCTTTTCCCTGGGTGCCCTGGAGATCATTCAGTTATTTCTTCTGCATATGAAAGCAGCAAGTTCTGCAGAATGTGGTGAAAAATCATCAAGGTTGTGCCAGGGGTGGAAAGCAAGCATTAAGCTTATAAAGACCTGTTTGTCCTCAAGGATTTTCTCTTCCTCTACTTCTTTCCAGGTCTGGGCTAGGCAAATCAAAAGAGAGTGACAACCATTGGGAAAGTGCAATGGTTTCCTAAAAGGTAGACTTCTCTGAGTGATGGCACAAACCAGAAGTTGATTGACTCCAGATAATAGCAGTATATGCTCTTTACACCAAAATGAACTTTGTCAGCACAATCAAAGGAAAAAAAAAAAAAACTAGATAACTTTCTATGATGGGAAGGTAAAATCATGCCAAGCAACATCAAGTGCTGGTGAGGAGCCAGGAAAATGAAAACAATTCTTGTACTCTTGGTGGGACTGCAAACTAATGGAGCTATTTTTGGAAAGGAATCTGGAACTAATTGGTGAAATTAAGGATATGTATATCCTGCGAAATAGCATCTTACTCATTGTTTGTTTTCAAACAGTTCATAATGGAAAAATGTACAGGGTATTCATTATTATATTTTTTTGTGACAGCAGAAAATTGGAGGAGTGTGTATATATACACATATATACAGTATATACATACATTATATTGTATTTATTTATTTTCTTAATGTTTAGTCATAGGTTATCTACATACTTAGGGGTATAGATATGTAGGTAGAGAGATAGATAGATAGGTAGATAGATAGATAGATAAAAGTAAAGCCTTAGAATTACATATAGGGCCATCAATGTGTCTTAAAAGTAACTTTTAAAGAAGAAAGTACAATTTAATAGATGAATAGCACCTTACCATTTATATAAATTTAAAACATACAAACACCACCTTATATATATTTTTAAGGATATATTGAAGTATTGAAGTTGAATTGGCAGCGCATACAATCCATATATTGAAATGGACATCTATGAGTAGGAAAAGGAATAAAAGTTTGGCTAGATAGATGATGATAAGGACCATAAAATATTGTGTCAATTATGATTACATCAAATGTGTGCACTTCAGTCCAAAGACTTGAAGCTAAATCCCAAATCAAAACCAAAGCTGAAGGTAAAGCCCTAGAGCTGTGGGAGCTAAATACTGTAATGTACTTGTGACTTAGAGAAGGGTTTACTGAATTCTTAAACCTTCTTTTGAATAAGTAGGAAAGGTCTATATGGCTTTAATAAAACAAAGAAACATTATGTGCTAAGAGATTGAGTCCCAGGGATGAGCACATCTGAGGATCAGCTAGATGTTTAGTAAGGGCAGTACTGCAATGCAACATTCTAATGCTAACCATCAACACTTACTGCAGATTTAAGGGCACAGTCCCAGCAGGGCTGCCTGCACCTCAGACAACAGTCACAACAAGTTCAGGGATCCACAGGTCACCCACACTTCTGACCAACTGGCTACAGATTGGCTGCTTCAGTGACCCTTTCAGGTTTGATAATTCTCTAAAATGAGTCACAGAACTCAGGAAAGTGTTGTACTTGGAATTACTTTTATTATAGAACATAAAAATCAATACTAGTCAAAGGAAGAGATAATTGGTGAGTGAGAGGTATTTCCAAGTAGAATTGTGACATGATTAGCACCCTGGAAGTTGGAGTAGACTGGGGAGACTGGTGGCATACCTCCAAATTAGTAGAATTAAAGTTAGTACAATTAAAGTGAGATCACAAGGCACTACCAAGGGGCATCAAAAGAAGAGGCTAAAACCAGAACCATTTAAGAATCAGAAATTCAAGACAGATTGATTTAAGGATAATACTGAGATCCCTAGCTTGGGAGCTGTTCAACCTCACATCAATGTGCAGCTTTGCTCTAAAAAGATGTTTTTGCTTAGGTCAGAGAAAAGCATTTGTTTCATAAATATATGGGCAAAGTTAAACCGTTTGCATTATCAATTTAGAAAACAGACTTGGGAGTTTTAACCTGCCAAAAGAGTTCCACTTTGGGGAGAACCATTCACAGGACAGTACCTTAAACGATGATTTTTTGTTTTTCCTAACTGCTGAAGGAGCCTCCTCTTGGCATTCTGCTTTTGTATTCTGACAGCTTTAGCTTTACCGTCTTGACAACTTCTGCAGAGGGACAGGCTTTATGGGAAAAAGGACATCATATACCAAACATAAGTGACCACTGGAAGCATAACACAGTCATTTTTTGAAAAGGACAATAAGATTCGTTTTAGCTACTTATAGACAGGAAAGGGTTCTGCAGAAAAGCAACTGTGTTGCACCTTAGAATTCTTTTAACAACGACACCAACACTGCCTTGCAAAAGGTGTAAAGAAGGGAATTCTCCCTCAACTAAAAGGAAAATCTAGGATTTCAATTCTTTTGAGGGATAATTTGAGCTCTAGAAGGAAAGTTCTTTTTTTTTTTCCAAAATTGCTAACATAAATAACGCCCTTAGCTTATAACAGCTGCATACTCCTATGCTGAGAATGAATGCATTATGCAGCTTTGGAGTGCAAATACATGTTTATCAGAGATCAGTACAAAAACTGAGAATGTTCCAAGAGCCAGACAGCTGGCAAGACCCCTGAGAGAAAGGGTAAGGTTTCCTTTGGGAGTGAACTGATAACATATCAGTGGGGATGGTGGGGAATACCTAGCAGTAATATGCTTAAAAATTGTCATGCTTGCACTTTTACCAGCTAAGGACGCAGTGTAAGTGACAATCAAATAAATGTTTTGTGCTCATTTCATTTCAGAGCATCTAGACTATATGTAAGTGAAAAAATGTGAGATTACATAACAGTACCATTTTAAATTAAAAATCAATAATTAAAAAAAATGTTTATATAGAGGTTGTCTTTAGAGCTCAGAACATGTTTTCAGATGCCTTTTTAAAGGCTTAGTTTGTTCCTGAGATTTAAACTACATTGTAAGAAATAAAGATTCTCACTCAGAGGCTGCAATTGATGCTTCCCCTCTGAGAATGCCTTCCAGGACACAGGCAACAAGATAAAGCCCCAGCTTTTCCTGCCTTGTTCCTTCCTACCTTTTCATCCTGAGCCTTGATAATTCTGTGTTATCCATTCTCTTTAAACATTATTTTCCAGGACTTTTAACCATGGATTGCAACAATGTAGAAAAAATGAAATTTTCAATACCAGTTCAATGATGAGTGTGATAGTACTAAAGCCACTAGAAGTCATTTTGCATGATTTATATTATATTTTGAGAGCACTCTGTGTTGTTACTGCCAAACCATATTTTAATGTTAACTAAAATAGACACATATAAAGGTAAATGAACTTTTTTTTTCATGGTCTGATCTAGTTCTACATTTTATAAAAGCTTATTTATTAATTTGTTCATTTTGGACAAAGTTCATACAGTCATAATTTTAGACCTATTTTGGTATATGTTACAAAGATTTTCATATGTTTGAAATTTGACATTGGATAATTAATCATCACTTAACTGCACATTAGAAAGTAAGAACTATATGAGCCATCAAGGGCAAGCTTCCTAGTTCAGGTCAAAAACTGAGCAAGAGGGCTTCCCTGGTGGCACAGTGGTTGAGAGTCCGCCTGCCGATGCAGGGGACACGGGTTCGTTCCCTGGTCCGGGAAGATCCCACATGCCGCGGAGCGGCTGGGCCCGTGAGCCATGGCCGCTGAGCCTGCGCGTCCGGAGCCTGTGCTCCACAATGGAAGAAGCCACAGCAGTGAGAGGCCCGTGTACTGAAAAAAAAAAAAAAAAAAAAAAAAAAAAAAAAAAAAAAAAAAACCTGGGTAAGATCATTTCTATCTTTGGAATTGGACATTCAATTTCAATGTGTATTCCGTATCAGCATTTTATGACAATTTAAGTTTCTTGATATTCCCCAAACATCTCATGTACATTAACATTGTACCTTTACTTATGCTTTTATTTACCTTACAGAGTAGCCTTTCCATCTGGCAAAATTCTACCATCCTCTAGATCAAACATCATCTATTCACTGTGGGTTTCCTTCTCACCAAACTTATCTCCAACTTTTAATTTCTAACAGCCAAAAATTGTTACATTTGCAATCACAAGAAGGAAAAGGAACTAGCACACTCTTACTTACTCGGTACCTCACTATCTGATAACATGTTATCCTTCTTATACCTGAGGCTCCTGAATTTCACGTGGTTTGGTAACTTGCCCATGGTGACACAGAGAGGAAAGAGCAGGGCCAAAATGTGATGTTAATTGATAGAAAATAGAGCAAGTTTGTGCTCCTCATATATACAAGAGATAGTAGTTTTAATTTATTTAGCCAAATTTCAGGTTACGAACTGAGCCTGCTTTGCTCTTATACTGTCTGCTGGTTAAAGGGTTATTTATAGGCTTGCTTCTCTCTCTCTCCCCCCCCCTCTCTTTTCTCCAACCCTTAAAACTGGGAGGTTAAGCTGATCTCGTACTTTTTAAGAAGATGACAAGAGAGTGCTTCCATTGCTGTCCTCTTTTTTTTTTTTTTTGCTTTATAACAAATTTAATCAGTTATACATATACATATGTTCCCATATCCCCTCCCATTGCTGTCCTCTTTAGACCACCTTGGACTCAGCAGATAAAGGTTATGGTCAGATTTGAAATGAAGTCTTCTGATAGAAATGTGGGGAAGATGCAAGAAGTCTCTTAGCTCTTTAATAATAAAATCCAGTCAAGATTACCTGAGTTTCCTGCACTTCTATATTACTTTGCTTGGAAGTCAAATCTCCTTAATAATACACTAACATGCAGATTTTCTTTGCCAGTGTGCCTTAACTTTACATCTCCCTCAAGGAAACAGTATTGGAGAAAACTTGATTGGAAAGATACAATTTGTGAATCCCTGCATCCCTTGGCCAAATATAGTCTAAAAAGTATTTGAATTCAACCATTACTTCCAGCACTCCTACTATGCAATAATAACCCCAATATACACTTGTCCCCATCTTGTGTTATACCCCCGTCAGGTTTTTGAGGTTCTACTGATTTTTATATCTCAGTATATACCCTGGTGACTGACAGATAAATGTATGAACAAATGCAACTGGAATTGAAGTAGATTTATTCTACAACAGGTCAAATTAATATATTATAAATACTGTATGAATTACTTATTAAGTATATAGAGTAAGTATAATATAATGTGTTCTTTCTGTATAAAGATGATTTAGTTTCCTTCAGAAAAGTGTCTTTTCCACTAGTCATGAGGATGAACTGAAACCAATATATTCCTTCCTTTGTTCTGCTTGTGGCCAGTCGCAATTATTTGAAACATATAGATAAAGTAAGATGTACAGTGTAAATTCATGGAACAGAATGGCTATCTTTGTATGAAGCGTGCCGTCTCATATGGTGGATGAACCCCTGACCTTGGCCTCATTAACACCAAGATCTAATGAGCTGAGATAATGGGCCCAGATTATAACACCAGCAGGGATCAAATCTAATTTAATGTGGTCATTCCTTGTTTTCATAGAACTGATGTTTAAAGTGAAATATCAGGTATATACATTTTCCAAGATTTCTGACACAGTCCATACATGTTCTGGTGTTTGGGCCTATAAAGTGAACCTCAGCTTATTAATCACTTATACATATTCATTTCAAGTAGGTTACTGAGCTGCTGCCAGAAATGGTATTTTCAGGTAGATATAGTCCCATTAACAGATTTGTTGTTAGTTGGTCAGGTGTCAATAGGTCAAGAAAAAGACAAGTCTTAACAATATAGGAGACAAGGAGAAATTCTGATTTTGGAAACATAATTAGCTTGAGAAGACAAAATATAATAATCAGTGACTTTGACCCCTCTAAGCTGTTCTAAATTAGCATAAAACTTCAAAATCATTTGATCCAATGATTACCTTACCCCCACTCAAGCAATTGAGAAAATACATATATATGTGCATATACATATATGTATATATATATCAACAAAACTAGTCAAGTGGTGACAAACCATAGCAGCCTTCGGGCCATATGTGGAAATATGGCTCATGGCCTGTATTTGTAAGTTTCTTTATCTGTTGTCTATTGTTGCTTTCATGCTACAAAACAGACTTAAGTACTTACAACAGAAACCGTATGGTCCTCAAAGTCTATAAAATATTTATTATCTGACCCTTTGAAGAAAAAGTTTGCTTAATGCTAAACTTTTAATAGTCATTTAATAGATATTAGCCAACTAAAAATTTAAGTTTTAACTTTCACCAGAATGACTTATATTATCCCTGTAATGAGAAATGTGTAGAGATCTGTTTCTAGGACTTCAGTACTGGTCTCTATGCCTTCTAGGTTGTTAATCATTTAACTTATTTTAGCCTAAATTCCTTTAGCTATAAATATCTTCCATTGGTTTATATATTCTCTGGAATATTTTCTGTGCTTTAACTTTGTAAATTTAGTTTTGAGAATTTTAAAATACAATTCTTTAATTACCTTAGAAAACAACAATCTCCCCCAAACTGTACTATCTCTCTGACAATCCATCCTTTGCAATCTGGAAGGAGGTTTGGGACTTCACCACTAACACCAAACACATAGAACAGATCTGGGAACACAAGTGTAGCACTTCCGAAGTTTGTTATGAGACCCAGAGGAGTAACTTGGATGGCCTAAATGGATTATGAAGGGAGAGTATGGCCTACTACCAAGTTCTACAAAACTCATGTCTCCTCTATCAGTATTGACTCTATATAGATTCTACTCGTATTTCTTAGTGAAGTCAATGGATGGGCTGTCATACGCTCATCTCCCCTAGACTTCCCAAACTATGATACTCCATGATAGAGATCCAGCTTTATTTCTATTAACTTATTTGCTATAAAACTGCAAATATTCTAGGTTCTTCCTCATAATATGGGATGGTTAACATATGGTAAGGTAAGGGCATGGAAGTTTTACCCATCTCACCCAGATAGAGGCTAGTTAGGGCTACTTCTAAGGCTCTAATATAAGATTTGCATATTTTCCTTCTTTATTTCTTATGTCTACTCAACAATGGAATTGTAGATGAATTAATAGAGATGAGGATACTGCAATATAATAGTGAATGAAGAAGGAAATTGAGCTATATCATTTCATTTTAATAATTTTACACCTTAAAAAATAACATGGAGAACTGAATCCCATTAGCCTACATATGAAGATTTTCACCACTTATAGGAACCAAGAGTCTTGATAAATATTTGACTATTGTTTAGTAAATCAGCCACTGTATTTCATCTTGTAACTCTGTCATCTTATGTATTTTTTGCATTTGGGAAGAATTAAAATCATGTACAAAAGCCTCAAAGACTTCGTCTTTGCTCAGATATCTCCTTCTTCCTAACCTTTTGTTCAAGATCATTAAAATTTGTCTTTGCCTGAGAAAAGACTAATTAGATTTGGCTTTGGAAGTATCCTGGAAGACCAAGTGAAAACACTCAAAATTTAGGTCACTCTTTCCAACCTATTTCACTCTTTCCAACCTGTTGGAAATTGAACAGTGGAGTGTACCCAGCTTCCTACTGTCTGTATCAACCACAAATGAACATCGTTAGGTTGGTGATCAAAACAATATAAACACTTTTTTGTTCTTAGACAGAGGAAGTAAAGAAATATGCAATATGAATAAAATTTAAGTATATGGCTTTTACATGTCTTTTAATAAGAAATTAGTTTCTGTCTTTCAGCGTCTTGAAATTTCTGCCTCACTGTGATTAAGAGTCAAAGGTCATTCTGGCTCAAAGAGTCTGCCACTGCATTAAATACATTCCAGCATAGGTATTCATGAAAGGATTTTAATCTCTTTGCTTATAGAAGTTTAATTTTGAAAACACATTTAGTATGAGAAATGATAACAATTCTTAAAATATGCCTTATGAAATGAGGAAATTATTTCACCATTTGCTATTAAAATCCATCCATAAGATTAGTTGGTTTCTTTTCCCCCCTGATTAACCCAGGCCTTAGAGTTTAGTAAGAACCATAAACTGGGAGCTCAGCTTTTCTAAAATTTTCAAAAAATGGGTCTTAATAAATCCATGAGAATGACATCTGTGTCCCAGATACCACTTGAGAGCATAGAACAAGGCTATAAGCAATAACAATAAAAAACAGGTATTAATGTGAATCATTAGCATAAAGAGTCTATAAAAGCAGCTGGTCACAGAAAAATGGCAAGGGGATAAGATGGTGTATACCAATTCAAGGGCAAAACCATAGAATAAAAACTGAAAAGGGAACAGGTCAAATTCAGGAAAAGGCCTGGGAGTCCATGAAAAATCCAAAGCTGTCAAAGTAAAGCCAAACATCAGGGAGAAATGGTAATAAAATGGAAAACAAAAATTCAGGTAAAGCAGATGGCTTAAAGGAGTTTGGTTAAATATTTAGTGATTAATTCCATAGTTACATTATTTAAACTTGAAAAAAAATTTAACACAGTTCGTGCAGAGAGTGATGCAGAAGATAGTAGGGGCCTTGTATACCAGAAACCATTTTTTGTTTTTATTTTTCAATTACAAACAAAAATATATATTGAATGTTACTCAGAAGTATGAATTAACTAACAGAATTTAGGGAAAATTTGAACCACCAATGTGTAGGATGGATAAAGATAATGTAGTTCCCTGATTTAATTTAGTTAGCAAAAACCATGAACAATTTTTTTCAGTGTGTTACCTTTAAAATTACTTAGATCTACACATTTTCATTCTTATATATTTTGAGATTTAAATTACCTAAATAAAAATTTATAGTGGCCTACCCTACCTCTTATGCCCACCCCATGAACAACAATTTCATTGTCATTTCAAGAAAAAAAACTTAACTGTATCTCCCTAAAGGAAATTTAGCTGGATATTATCAAAAAATGAAACATCTAAGGGTTTCTGGAACAATAAATAGAAAAGATACAGTAATTCTTTTTAAAGACTTTTTTTTTTGACACAGACCTTTTTAAAAGTCTTTACTGAATTTGTTACAATATTACTCTGTTTTATGTTTTGGTTTTTTGGCCAGGAGGCATGTGGGAACTTAGCTCCCCGACTAGGGATCGAACCCGCACCCCCTGCATTGGAAGGAGAAGTCTTAACCACTGGACCTCCAGGGAAGTCCCTGGTGACTCTTGGTATTGGGATAGCATTCTACTATAATCAGAATTTTCTTGAGTCCTTGACCTACCTGTAATGCAGCCTCATATCAATAACATTTTAATAACCCAGCAGATTCTAGGGACAAAGGAAACCAAATTCTGCATATCCATATCTTTTTGTTTTAACAGCTTTTTGAAATATAATTGATATATGATAAAAACTGCATGTTTAATGTATACAATCTCATGAATTTAACACATGCATGCAACCATGATACACCATCACCACAATCAATGTAGAAAACATCCATCGCCTCCAAAAGTTTTCTTGTGTTCTTCATGTGTGTATGTGTGTGTGTGTGTGCATGTTTTGTTTGTTTTTGTTTGGTTTTGTTTGTGGTAAGAACACTTAACATGAGATCTACCTTCTTAACAAATTTTTGAACAAAGAGACACCTCCTGGATCCCATCCCATTCCCAGTTAACACCCTTTAAATCTAGGTCCAATACAGACAGTAGAAAATTGAGTGGAAGAGAGACATGATGCCTTGATCCAGGGTCAAAGCTTAGCAGACTTTAGAAACTTTGAAATTTGCCTTTGTAAAGAACAAAATGGAAATACTATATATACATAAATATAGTGTTGATAATGATGTGTGTGTGTTTATTTTCTTACTTGGCAAAGAACTCATGTAACTTGCATTATAATGCATGATTATGATGGGGCAACTAAAAATAAACACAACAAAAATCAGCATTTTAAAGCAGACATCCAATTTATGTCAGAATACAGTAAATCATTATGTTCAGTACTAGTTGTGCTTCTCATCTTAAACAAGACATCCATGACTCTGATTTAACAGAGAGGAGAATATTAATTGGAGAAGAGATAGAAAACAACTTGAAATTCTAGATATGAAACTATCACAATACCTATTTTTCTGGTATGCCATGGTTGTGGTCATTGTTTTCTTCTCCTTTACTGTATCCTGTATTCTGAAACCTAAATAGAACCCTCTCAAATTTTCATACGTAATGGAAAATCCCTGAGGCATTTCTAGCTAAGGAAATTTATGGTGCTCCACAGGAAGCTTCATGATGCTATGCAAGGGCAGTAGATACGGAAGGAAGCTAGGCGGCCTCTCTGTCTTTGTATGTAAAGCTCATATGCATTTAAGATAGAGACCCATTATAGCATCATTTGTCCACTTTGGGATTCGCAAAGACATGGCAAAATATCTGTTTGCTACTTTTTGGTTTTGTAGGCCATTTCACATTTTTGTCCATATTACTGTCTGTAGGCAGAATGGAGGCAATACCATAATACGTCATTCTCCTAAATGGTGAAGGACTGTGTGTGTGTTGGGGGGTGGAGAGCTGGGGGATAGTTTTAAGAATTTAAAAGAAATAGTGATTCAATATTTTACTAATATAATCTACACACATAATTTTGTATGATAATATCGAAGATCAGATCTTATGAGAGTGATGCATTCTTGTATATTTCATTTTAGTTGATTTTCATAAATCCAAATAATTTTGACAAATTTCACTTTAAAATGCTTCATTAAATACATTCTTTATTTCATAATCAGGGCACCTACTGTTATAGTTAATTATATGATTTAGTTAATGAAAATTAATTGTTTCTGTTGCCTTTACAAATATATGCTGCTTACAGCCACTTTGAATTTTATTACTTAGTGAACTTTAATACACCATTTTCTTATTTCAGTGAACACCCAAATACAAAAATAAACAAGGCTGCTAATTTTTCCTTGTTGGCTCTTGTTTAGACACGCCAGCTCTGTGATCCCCTAATACTCTGAGTCAGACATGGGAAAGCTTACTGTGCAGATGTTCCTGATATTTTACATATTAGAATAATCTCCACAGCCAAGAGGAACTAAAATGTTAATGCAATTAAATTTTTAATTTCAAGTCCAAATATTTTACTTCCTTATAATAAATCCTGCTCATTAAGTATGTAGCACATATGGGCAGAAATAATCCTCTCTAATCTAAAGGTCTCCAGGGTCCTTACTTGACCTTTTTTTATTCTGATCATCAAAATATAGTAATAGGTTAAAATTATGCATTTCTATACTATTATAACTGGGGTGGTGTATTAATTAGTAACTTAATAATATTTATCAAAATGATAAAAAATTATTAAGAATTATTGAAATAAGGCACAGGCCCTGTAATGACCCACATGTACATTCATTCACACACATAAACATACACATATATACATACACACACAATAATTTATATATTTGTGTCTAGTATTTACAGATTTACTATATGGTGTGATACTGATTTCCTAACAAATTTCCAAATAATAGGTTGTTTATTTGAGGGGTGGGGGTGGTGTTCAAAGCTGGATTCTCTAAAATCTAAGATTCTGGAATTCTCATTTGAGTGTTCTGTCACAATCTTGCCTAAACTGTCTGACCTCACTATTCTGAGGTTATTAGCATACTGTTTTAAGCACTTAATGTGACCTGCTGAGTATTTCTTGGCCTCTTCTTTATGCACTTATAAAGAAAAATTTACTACTTGTAATGTTGAGGTTTTCTGTCTCTTTAACCTGTTTTTACATCATTTCCAGCCACTGAACTATTTCCGCCATGTAACTAAGTACTTTATATCTCATTTAGAAATAAGAATCAAAACTTGTTTTGGAAAATGGGTGGACCTTGAACACATTATGGTAATTGAAATAAGTCAGAGAGAGAAAGACAAATACTGTATAATCTCACTTATATATGCAATCTTATAACAAAAAAAAAACAAACAAACTTATAGAAATAGAAAAAGAGATCAGACTACTTGTGGTTATAAGAAAGATAAGATTATTTTCATAAGCAAAGGTCCAGGGATGAAGACGATTGGAGGAAGGTAGTCAAAAGATACAAATTTCTAGTTATAAAATAAGCACTAGGGAGTAATGTACAACATGATGACTATAGCTGACACCACTGTATGATATATAGGAAAGCTGTGAAGACTTAAGTAAATCCTATGATTTATCACATGGAGAATATTTTCTCTTTTTTTCTTTCTTTTCTTTTTATTGTATCTATATGAGAAGATGGATGTTAACTGAAACTATTGTGATAATCATTGCACAATATATGTAAATCAAACCATCATGGAGTATGCCTTAAACTTATACAGTGATGTATGTCAATTATTTCTCAATAAAACTGGATAAAAACTTGTTTTGGATCTGAACTACAAAGCAAATCATTTCAGCAAGTAAGCAAGGCTAAAATTATTTATGTGGTAATGGATTAGAGTTAGAAACATTGGTCTGAATTCATGTTTAGCTTTATATAGACACAGGTGGTTACTTAGAGACATACTTACAGATGTGTGTGCATATATATTGGCTAGTATAAATACATATATTTTTTCTGTCAGTTGAGAGATACTAAAATAAACAGTCCAATAGCAGCAAGCACATCTGACATAAAAGTACTGGTTTCTAATACCACTCTCCAATAAGAGGAATTGTCCTCCTTGGAGAAATGGCTAATTCTAATGTTTGGCCAAGTAATACACAAGATGAGGCTGGAGTGTCTTGCACTGTCAGAAAGTAAAGAGTGCTCAAAACACATACACACACACAAATCTTCACAGGGTATGTCAAAGGCATATAGGAGCCAACTGAAAGAGTTCCTAATGGCCAAAGCTATAACAATAAAGGAATTAATATTGTATTATAGCCCAAAGGATAAAATAAATAGATATCTATTAGCCCATCTTAATAAAAATAAACAATTGAATAAACAAAGGTAAAGAAGAGACAATGTCATCCTGAAGAATTCCAAATTATTGATGTAGAAAATCTGTAGTCAAGGAAGGTGGGAGGGATAACCTCCAGTTCTTAAGTGTAACCTGGACATTGCAACCTCCTTGCAAAGAATTAACAGTGTGCAAAGGGAGAAAAGGACGTAACTTTGCAGTGGAGAAACCTGACCAACACTCCCTCAGCCAGATGATCCAGGCCATCATAAAATCACAAATCCTATTGATGACATGCACCCCTAATATGATATTTTGAAAATGATTCTTTACTTCTGGGGTCTTCCTTATAACCCATACCCGCAGTCGTATCATAAGAAAAGCATTAGAAAATTTTCAGTGGAGGATATCCTACAAAATAACTGACCAGCACACTTCAAAACTGTCAAGGTTATAAAGAATAAAGTCAGAGGAACTGTCACAGAAAAGAGAGGGCTAAGGAGACATGACCCTTAAATGTAGTGTGGTAACCTAGATGGGATTCTGGAACTGAAAAATCTCATCAGATTAAAATTAAAGTAATACAAATAAACTACAGAGTTTAGCTGATAATAATGTATCAATATTGTTTTATTAATAATCACAAATGTACCATACTAATGTAAAATGGTAATAATAAGGGAAACTGGGCATGGAGTATATATGAACTTTCTGTATTTTCTTCTCAATTTTCCTGTCAATATAAAATGATAATGGTCTATTTAAAACAAACAACAACAACAAACAAGCAATCATTCCCCCAAGACTAGCCTCAACGAGTCATCACGTCCTCCCCCACGGCCATGGCACAGTAGCGTGATACTTCCTGTATCATCCTGGAACATCACGCAATTTCCTTAGTGAGCAACACAGGTAAGAGCTTCAAGAGCACTGATAACACATGCTAGTAATGTGTGGGAAATAATTTGAAAGTGATGAGTGTCGAGTATTTACCATCATAATTTTCAATATAACTTATTTCATTTAAATTGTACTAACAGTTAGCTTCACAACTGGCCCACAAAGTATCTGACAATTTGACAAGAGGCTCTGGTTCCAATAAGAGTAAAAGTTGGTTCCAATAAGAGTAAAAGTTGGCTCCAGCACGTCACAGTAGCTTGGGAGTCTCTGTGTGTGTGTGTGTGTATGCGTGTGTTGCATTTGATTAAGTTATTAGTCAGTGATTTTTAAACAAACAACTAAATACTATAACAAAATTTTAATTTTAAGGAGTTTCTAAGATTTAAATTCATTTTTAAGAAAGCACATAATGATTAATCCATTTAGTTCCAAAAGTAATTACCAGGCACTAACCTTTGTAAGGTACCCTCCAGTTGCAATGGGAAGAGAGGGAGAGAAATAAAGGTCTCCTTAACCTCAAATAATCTGTTTCTCCAAAAGCAGAGGCAGACATGAACTTGGAGGGAAGAAAATGGTATGGAAAATAAATATAAACAGCCACAATTTCTATAAGTGTTTCAAAACAGAGATGGCGAGCATAATCTTACCCCACTATACATATGTAACAATGCTCAGGACATACACCTTCAGTGAAAAAGCCCTAAAGTGGAATTGATGCAATGAAGTTTGGTGTAAGCACCCCCACCTCATATTTTATTTCCCTTTTCTCCTTATATTACTTATTTTCCTTTTTCCGTATTTCCTCACACTCAGTAAACCGTAGTGTACCATCAAATTTCACCTCTACTCTTGATCTCTGGCATAATCACATGAAAATATACACAGAGGTCAAACTTAAATTCTCTGTATTTCTTGGACCGGGGTTCATGGGAAAATGCAACTCAAGGAATGTTTATATTGTCTTGTTTTCCAGTTTGTCCTTCTAAAACTATTGAGGTCTACTATCAGAATTTGGTAGTAATTATTCTGCCATAATTAAAGCTAATTCAGAAGTATCTTATTGAAACTAAAGTGCTCACACACACACCAATACAAACGCACAAATCATGTTGGAAAAAGGGACATACAGAAAATCTCCTAATAGAGAAGTAAGCTACAGCTGCCTCAAAAGAATTAGGACCATAGCATACACAGTATACTCTGTCTTCCTAGAGTCGAGGGCTGTGTTTCACCTCTGTGTTGACTACTGCAGATCAACAATTTCAGGATATGGCTCTACTTGAACCTAATTTTACTACCTAGATTCACTGGCCCAACATACATTTACTCAGTGCATACATACATACATACACACATGTTTATTAAAAATTTAAGTTACTCTTATCTTGCTTTCTGTGACTTGCAAATAAAGGACCAGTGTGCAAAATAGCATTTAATAAACCTCTCCTTGAGCCCTAAGTGTTCTTATAATCAAAATTAACTATTAAAAAAAATCTAAATATACACATACTGTTGTGGGTTGAATTGTGTACCTCCAAAATATCTTAAAGTCCCTCTGAATGTTCCCTATATGGAAATAGGGTCTTTGCAGATGATCAGGTTAAGGGGAGGTGGCCCTAATTGGGTTGAGCCTTAATCCAATATGATGGTGTCCATATAAAAAGGGAAAATTCAGACATAGAGACAGATATGTATACAGAACACCATATAAAGATGAAGGGAGAGATTGGGTGATGTAACAACAAGCCAAGAAATGCCAAATTATACAAATCACCAGAAGCTAAGAGAGAGACATGGAACAGAATTCTCCCTCAGAAGATGCCAATTTTGCCAACACCTTGATCTCCAACATTATTCTTCTAAACTGTGAGAAAATGCATCTCTGTTTCTTAAGCCTTCCAGTTTGTGTACCTAGTTATGGCAGTCCTAGAAAACTAATATGCATATAGATAAATGATAAATGCAGGCTAGTAGGGAAAATACAAAAATAAATGAAAAAGACTTTAGGGAAGTACTTAAGATATAACTTAAGCAATGTTACTAGAAAATTGGATACTTCTAGGTAAGTGCTCTGGACACACCAGCAGGACAGGAATTCTCAGGAGATAAGGTTGGAGAGGGACACACATTCAAGTGTCACTGGGACATCCATTAATTATGTTATACCTTCATAATGTTCAGTGTTTTTATTTTGTTTGTTTACTCTCAAATGTGCACTGGTGTACACACCAGTGTACACCATATTTAAAATGGAAACCAACAAGGACCTACTGTATAGCAGAGGAAACTCTGCTCAATATTATGTAACAATCTAGATGGGAAAATAATTTGAAAAAGAATAGATACATGTATATATATATAACTGAATGACTTTGTTGTACACCTGAAACTAACACAATATTATTAATCAACTATACTCCAATATAAAAAGTTTTTTTTTTTGTAAAATAGAGTACACTGATGTAAATGATAAATTATAAGGTTGTCCTATATAGAGGTCACAATAGGAAATGTAGATCATTATACATGAAATCAGAAGTCAGAGTCTTTTTTAAGAAAGAGAGTAGAATGATGCTTCATGTGTTAAAATAATTATTCTATGTGCCATATGGGGAACAGGTTAGAAGAGGAAAAGGCAGAAACAGGAAAAAGAGTTAGAAGACTATATAACAAGTGTACAACTCTCATGGATTCTAAAAGAAGCAAAAAACTCCTTTTCTGTCTTGTGAGACTTACAGTCTGTTCATTGAAACACAACAAATTTTAATTAAAAAGTAAATTTAAATCTGTTTTAATAGAAGTATTAGCATACATTTCTGTCACAATAAGAAGTTCTCGGAAAACATGACGCTTTTTAAATCTCTCTGGCAGCTCATAAGGATATTTCCCATTTTGATTTATGAAGTTTGTCATTGCTCTACATTTGTGGGAACTGATCCATGTCAATCTAATGCCTATTAATGTTTGATTAACTCTCCTCATTATAGATACTAACTATTCTAGAGTCAGAACCTCTTCAAACTAGAGACTCTTTAGTGGCTCTGAGACCAAAAGTAACCTGTCCCTTTACTACTACAGTAGAGTTTATCTCAGTTTGCATTGCTACCTCTTAGACCACCCAGGGCCCTTTCTCAACTCCTTCCAGACCCCTCCTTAGTCACTGCTTGATGGTCAACTGCAGTGAACTTGAGCCAATTTTCCCCTGTGCAAAGATGGAAAGTGTTCCATGAAGCTATTACTTCAGCGTCTTTTTTGTTTCAACCTGTTCCATTGCTGGCATTGCTCCTTGTCCTTACTTTTGCTTTCCAACCACTAGTCTTAGAGAGTTAAGCCTCTGCTTTCAGCAGAGTCTCTTAGCTCAGGTCTCTGCAAAATTCTACAGCCAGGATTATATTAAGGTGCACTTTTTTCTCCTACTCTAAACTATCCACCTGATCTGAAATGAAGCAAGTTGTGAGCACTCTGTACATGTTCTATATGTATATAAATCATTTAATTATTGAGCACTCAATCTTTGCACATATGGAATAGAAAATATGTATCTTTAAAAATCCAATATAAGGGTGGGGAGTAAAGATGGCAAAGGAGTAGGAAGACGTGGAGCTCATCTCTCTCCACAAATGCATCAGGAATACATCTATAGATGCAACAATTCTCACAGAACACTGGCTGAACACTAACAGAAGACCTTGGACACCAGAAAGGACTACAAAGATCTCTGTATAACTGGGTAGGATGAGAGGAAGTGGGACAGAACCTGTACCCCGGGGCAGGGGAGCTGAAGCAAAGGAGAGATTCTCGAACTTGGGGAAAACCCCTCTCTGATGGGGAAATCGATTGGGACAGAAGGGAAGCATTTGAGGCTGTCAGAAGAGGGTGAAGCGGCTGATCAGTGGCAGACAGGACAGAGTGAGAACTACAGAGATGGTCCATACTATAGCCGTACATGACCCAGACTGGGACATATCTTCACAGGTGTGCAAGGCAAGGGGGCTGGGAACTGGAGCGTGGGGATTGGAGAACAGGCCCTGGGCAAGAACTGCTGCTGGCTGTGGGGAGACGGACTGAGGGGATGGGAGGGAGGAAATCCACAGCAGGGAATGCCTATGGAGGAAGACCAGACTGCCATGGAAGCAGGGCTCTACAGCTGAGTCACACGCAGGGGGAGGAGCCACTATTGTAACGTTTCTCTTCCCACATGCTCCACCTGCTGACAGAGAGTAGAATAAGCCACCTCAGGGCTGGCCATCACGCACCTGCCCCAAGCAATAGAAAAAGACCTCTCAGAGGTGGCCTTTGCATGCCTGCTGCCAGGCACCTGAAAAGCCCCTCACTAGGGCCATATATCTTGCACCCGTGACCACTAGCTTCCCTGTGCATTGTGTGCCACTGGGGCTTCCACGATCCAAGCAGTGATACGACCTTTGTGCCCTGTCCTCACTGGGGCAGACCCAAATGCCCTAGGGTGCCCCCAGGAGCAGACTCCAGTGGGTAGACCACACACAGAGGTGGGGATAAAACCTAGCTGAACCACAGATAGAGGGAGAGTAAGGAAGAGGATCAAAAATGTTTCCATCAACAAAGTGTCAGGGGTGGTGGTGGTGGTGGTATGATGAATTGGACGATTGGGATTGACATGTATACACTGATGTGTATAAAATTTATGACTGATAGGAACTTGCTGTGTAAAAAAATAAATAAAATTAAATTTAAAAAAATGTTTCCATCAGCTGCACAAGCTGCAGATGAAATCCCCATGATCAGCTAGGTAGACCCTGTGTCTATGAAATATCTGAGTAGACAATGAGTGTTCCCACAAATGAAAACGTCTAGCTGTGGCAGCTGTGGACTTTGGGGGCAAGCACATGCAGGAACTGTGCCAGGTCAGTGTCTGAGAAGTCCTCATAGGGCTCCCAGCAGTTCCAGGGACCAGCCCAGAGGGAGAGGAGTGCCTCTTGGGGAGACGGAGGTGGGCTGTGCAAGAACGCTTACAGCTGAGAGCCCAGGGAAACATAATTATTACTAATATTTTTATTTTGTTTTGATTCATTCTGTTGTTGGTTCTGGCTATTCTTTATTTGTTTTTGGTGTTTTTTTTTTTTACTTTTTTTTAATTTAGTCTTTTGGATTGATTTTCTGTTGTTCTGTGTTCTTTTCCCTTATTTTTTTCTTCATCTTTAACATGTGTTTTTTAAATATTTCCATTGCTAATTTGTTTTTCTGTTGTTCTGTGTATTTTTCCCTTTAAAAAAAATCATTTTTATTGGTTTGTTCTGTTTCTTTGCTTTATTCTTCAGTTGGCACACTGCTTTGGTTTTGTTTTTAGGTTTTGTGTTTTTGTTAGTTTTGATTCTAATTGTTTGATTTCATTTTGGGGTTCTTCTGTTTGTCTGGTTGTTCTCTTGCTTTTTGTTTTATTTTGTTCTGTTTTTGTTTCTTTTGCATGTGTGTATGTTTCCTTGTTTCTGTTTTGGTTTGTTTGATTTTGTTTTTACCAATTGTCTGGGGTTGTGTTTGTCTTTTTTTTTCTTCTTCTTCTTCTTTTTCTTTAATATATTTTTATTTTATTTTTTCATATTTCAATTTCTACCTTGGTTTTCTGTTTTTCTGTCTTGTTTCCCTTTCTCTTCTCCTTTTTTTTTCATTTTTGTCAGTTTGTTTTGTCTCTGCTTCATTCTTCAGTTAGCACTCTGCTTTGGTTTTCTGTTTTTGTTAGTTTTCTTTTTAATTGTTTTTGTTCTTCAGTTTGTTTCTCTGGCTGTTCTTTTGCTTTTTGTTTTATTTGGTTCTGTATTTCTTTCTTTTGTGTGTGTGAGTGTTTCCTTGTTTCAGTTTTTTTTTGTTTGTTTGTTTGATTTTACTTTTCACCATTTGTCTGGAGTTTTTTTAGACTTTTTTTCATTTTTTTAGTCCCCTTTATTGCCAGGATCAGCAACTTGCAAGGTCTTGGTTCCCTGACCAAAAGTCAGGCCTGAGGCTCTGAGGTAAGAGCACCAAGTCCAGAATGCTGGACCAATAAATCATTCCCAGCCTCAGAGAAGATTAATCACTGAGAGCTCTCATGGAGGTCTTTATCTGAATCCAAGACCCAGCTCTACCCAACTGCCTGCAGTTCCCAGAGCTGGAAACCTCTCACCAAACAACAAACAAGACAGGAACACAAAACAACCGGTCAACACACAGACCACCTAAAGTCATACTAAGCTCACAGAAACCCTAAAACACACCACCTGACATGGTCCTGCTCATCAGAGAGAGAAGACTCAGCTCCATTCACCAGGACACAGGCACCAGTCTCTCCCATCAGGAAGCTTATGCAAGACACTAGACCAACAACCCCAGTGGAGGCAGAGAACAGAAACAAGAGGAGCTACAAGCCTGCAGCCTAGGGAAAGGAGATTTCAAATACTGAAAATTAGACAAAATGAGAAGACAGAGAAATATCTTGCAGACAAAGGAGCAGAATAGAAACCCACAAGAAAAAAATAAATGAAGAAAAAATAAGCAGATGAATTCAGGCAACAGAATTCAGAGTAATGATAGTAAAGGTGACCTAAAACCTCAGAAATAGAAGGGAGAAAATACAAGAAATATTTAACAAGGACATAAAAGAACTAAAGAGCAAACAAACAGTAATGAACAACACAACAAATGAAATTAAAAATACCCTAGAAAGAATCAATAGCAGAATAACTGAGGCAGAAGAACAGATAAGTGAGCTGGAAGATAGAATGGTGGAAATAACTGCCACAGAGTAGAATAAAGAAAAAATAATGAAAATAATTGAGGACAATCTCAGAGACCGTTGGGACAACATTAAGCACATCAACATTGGAATTATAGGGGTTCCAGAAGAAGAAGAAAAAAAGGAAGGGTCTGAGAAAATATTTGAAGAGATTATACTCAAAAACTTCCCCAACATGGGAAAGGAAATAGTCAATCAAGTCCAGGAAGTGCAGAGAGTCCCTTACAGGATAAACTAAAGGAGAAACATGCTGAGGCACATAATAATCAAACTAACAAAATTAAATACAAAGAAAAAATATTAAAAGCAGCAAGAGAAAACCAACAAATAGTGTGCAAGGGAATTCCCATAGGTTAGCAGCTGAACTTTCAGCAGAAACTCTGCAAGCCAGAAGGGAGTGGCAGGATATATTTGAAGTGATAAAAGGGAAAAAACCTACAACCAAGATTATAGCAAGGGCCTCTTTCCAATTCAATGGAAAAATCAAAAGGTTTACAAACAAGCAAAAGCTAAGAGAATTTAACACCACAAAACCAGCTTTACAACAAATGCTAAAGGGATTCCTCTAGGAAGGAAACACATCAGAAGGAAAAGACCTACAAGTACAAACCCAAAACAATTAAGAAAATAGTAATAGGAACATACATGTTGATAATTACCTTAAATGTAAATGGATTAAATGCTTCAACCAAAGAACACAGACTGGTTGAATGGATACAAAACCAAGACCTGTATATATTATGTCTACAAGAGACCCACTTCAGACTTAGGGACACATACAGACTGAAGGTGAGGGAATGTAATAAGATATTCCATGCAAATGGAAATGAAAAGAAAGCTGGAGTAGTAATAGTCATATCAGACAAAATAAACTTTATAATAAAGACTATTGCAAGAGATAAGGAAGGACATTTAAAATGATCAAGGGATCAATCCAAGAAGAAGATATAACAATTGTAAATATTTATGCACCAAATATAGGAACACCTCAGTATATAAGGCAAATGCTAACAGCCATAAAGGGGAAATTGACAGTAACACAATAATAGTAGGGGACTTTAGCACCCCACTTTCACCAATAGACAGATCATCCAAAAAGAAAATAAGAAAGGAAACACAAGCTTTAAATGACACATTAGACCAGGTGAACATATTGATATTTATAAGATATTCCATCCAAAACAACAGAATACACTTTCTTCTCAAGTGTGCACAGACATTCTCCAAGATAGATTACATCTTGGGTCACAAGTCAAGCCTAGGTAAATTTAAGAAAATTGAAATCATATCAAGCATCTTTTCCAACTAAAACTTTATGAGGCTAGATATCAATTACAGGAAAAAAAACTGTAAAAAATGCAAACACATGGAGGCTAAACAATACATTGCTAAACAACCAAGAGATCACTGAAGAAATCAAACAGGAAATCAAAACATACCTAGAAACAAATGACAATGAAAACATGATGACTCAAAACCTATGGGATGTAGCAAAAACAGTTCTAAGAGGGAAGTTTATACCAATACAATCCTATCACAAGAAACAAGAAAAACCTCAAATAAGCAACCTAAGTTCACACCTAAATCAATTAGGGAAAGAAGAAGAAGAACAACAACAACAACAAAAAGAAAAAAACAAAGTTACCAAAAGGAAAGAAATGATAAAGATCAGATCAGAAATAAATGAAAAAGAAATGAAGTAAACAATAACAAAGATCAATAAAACTAAAAGCTGGTTCTTTGTGAAGATAAACAAAATTGATAAACCATTAGCCAGACTCAGAAAAAATGGGAGAAGACTATACTATAGTCTTCTATAGTATACAAGGAGAGTAGCAAATGTACACTACTAAATGTAAAATAGATAGCTAATGGGAAGCTGCTGCACAGCACAGGGAGATCAGCTCAATGTTTTTTCATGACCTAGAGCGATGGGCTAGTGAGGGTGGGAGGAAGGCTCAAGAGGGAGGAGATATGGGCTTATAAGTATACATATAGCTGATTCACTTTGTTGTACAGCAGAAACTAACACAACATTGTAAAGCAATTTTACTTCAATAAAGTTGTACCAAAAAAAAAAATCCAAATAAGAATTTTCAGGTTACTACAGATGGTCCCCAACTCTGTATGGTTCGACTTAGGATCTTTTGATTTTATGATGGTGTGAAATCGATATTCATTCAGTAGAAATCTTACTTTGAATTTTGAATTTTAAGCTTTTCCTGGACTAGGGACATGGGGTAAGATACTCGTGATGTTGAGCGAGAGGAGCGAGCCTTAGTTCCACCAACCATGTGATCAGGAGGGTAAACAACCTATAAATTTACAGCCATTCTGTTTTTCACTTTCAGTACAATAGCCAATGAATTACATGAAGTATTCAACACTTTATTATTAAAAAAAAACTTTGTGTTAGGTGATTTTGCTCAACTCTAGGCTAACACAAGTGTTCTAAGCTAAGCTATGATGTTCAGTAGGTTAGGAGTATTCAGTGCATTTTGACTTAAAATATTTTTGATTTAGGATAAGTTTATTGGCATGTAATGCCATCATAAGTAAACAGTGATCTGTAGTGAAAATTAAGAGAAGAAATGGAACAGTACGCAGAGACCACAAAATATTTGCAGAAGGAGTTGCTGGCAGTGAAATCTACATCAATAGGCTTCCTATTTAATGATCAATCATCTCCTTATTTATCTCTCCCCATAGACTGCTATCTTCTTTAGGATGAAACTCTAGATACCAAAAACCACCTACCATAGGATTTGGAATAGAGTAGGACCTTGATACATATGGATTAAATGAAAGACAGGAAATAAAGCAAAAAGGAAAGTGAATCACTCCATATAGTATATTTTCCTGTGCTCTGATAGCCTCCATCCTATAAAGTTCCACACTGTAAACCACACTGTAATGTAGAGTTACTACTAGGCTGTAGTGAGAGACAGGGTACATGGCTGTTTTGTTCACAGTTGTATCTTCTCTTAACACAAAACATGCACACAATAAATATTTAGTGAATAAATGAGTCTAATATAGATTAGTATGGAAGGCAAACAATGTTAATTCTCATGAAAAATCAATCATAGGAGAAGAAAGGATTCAATTAGATTCACTTTATTTCCACTGACTGAATTCTTAAAGTATAACTCAATTTACCACAGACAATTTTAAGCATATAGACTAAAATCATTGTATTTTACTCCCTTAACAATGTTTTATTGAATTTTTTTGATGGAAGATTTGCATTCTATTTCATTGTGTATGATTGAAAAATCATATTGAAGTATAGCTTTATAGAACAATAAGAGTGATGGGCACAGTTTATAGTTTTACATTTTAATACAGTTTAAAAATAGAAGCTATTTATAGACTATCTATCTCCATTAATGTACTCCACTCTTTAAATATGATTTTGGAAACTACTTAGTCTTTATTGTTTTCCAAAGATAAAAATAGTGTATAATTGATTACAATTATGAGATTGTAACAATTGATGAGATAGCTAAATAAAGGAAGCATATTCTAAGTTCCTTGAGGGAAGATCTTATTCTTCATACAAGAAAACATGTAGTCTCCCATAATTTTCAGTATATGTTCTGTTTGTAGTTCCATAACGTTTAGACAATGTTAAATTGAAGTCAATGAGATAAGAAGAAGCATCTGGTAAATACATGTCAGATCTATTCATTGGAAACCATTTTTAAATTTTTTACCCTCCTACATTGGACTACTAGGACTTGGTCTTCAGGGTAGCCAACCAAAGGGAAAAATTTATTAAGTATCTTGTATCTGCATTTTCTTTGGAAAACTATTATATTTTAATTAAATCTACTCTGAAATAGTTCTTATATCTTATTTGTATTTCAAAACCTTACAATTTTAACAGATTAGAGAACAATGATTTGGTGACATGTCCCTCAATTTGGGTATGCCTGGTGCTTCTTCATTATTATATTCAGGTTATGTATTTCTGGCTTAAGCAACATCAAAATGGTATTTGATCCTTATCAGTGTATCATATCAGGAGGATCATAATACCAGCTGATTCCATTACTGGTGATATTTCACTTGATCTATTGACTAAAGTAGGATCTGCCAGATTTCTTATCTGTGAAGTTACTATATTCTCTTTGATATTAATCATTAATTTTTGAGGGGGCAGATTGGGTCTATATGATTATCTTGTATCTTGTCAAACTTTCACCTACACATTTTGGTATCAATTAATGATTATTGACATAAATTGACTGATATAAGCCTTTAATATACTTGTGTACCCAAGACTAAAATTGTGTATCCAAGACTAAAACAAAAGTGAAGATTTAAAATAGTGTACGTAATATAAATAATATATAATGACAATTCTTTTTTTTTTCTGATGATGCCATTGTGTCTTAGCAGGTAATAGATGAGCTAACAGTTGAATTACAAGAAGGACACATCATGAAAAATCTGGGAGCAGAGATTTCCAAGCAGAGAGAACAGCAAGACCAAAAACACTATGGAAGAAAAGATGTTGGCATTTTCAGCCATAGAAAGAAGGTCATTTGATGAACCATGGAAATGGAGGAGAAGAGAGGAAGAAGATGCAATTAGAGATGCAGGCAGGCCAGATCATGGGCAGCAGGCATCGTAGGTTTTGGTAACGATTATGAATTTTATGCTAAATTCCATAAGTGAACATTGGAGCAGAGAAATGATATGGACAGTATAAACTACTTTTCCTTAAAGAATATATATATATATATATATATATATATATATATATATATGCACAATCTATTACTAATGTATTTATTTGGGAAATTTTTCCTAAACTACTCTTAAATACCTACTTTACTATTGGATTTAGTTTAACTTCAGGAAAATTTTTCTTTAAATTTAGATATTTACATTATACATAGTCATCAAGAATAGACAAATGTGTGTATTATATTTTGACCCATAAAATATCAATAAAATTTTGGAGAATAAATGTGTTCATCAATTAAATCATCAGTGATGCAGGTATAGGTAATGGCAAACACATGCAAAGAATAATTTTTAAAAAGAGATTAAAAAAACAAAATCTTCAGAACACTTATTTTTTAAAACCTTTTCTATTCTAGATTTGAGAGTGTCAGACAATTTTACTATTCTTTTTTGAACTTTCTCCAGAGACACATACATGATGTATTAGTTAATATAAGATGAAGAATGACAGGTTCCCATATATCCTAAGAGCTATCATGCTTTCCTGGGTCAACCAAGGTGAGTATTTTCTTATCTATCATATGATTTATAAATCTAGGACATAGTTACTTCACTGCACTTTTGGTGTTCTCTCTTGTCTGGTGATCATATATTTCACAATTAATTGGAGGGATATTATCAGCTTTAGTGAAATTTTAGAACTTCTGGTCCAGTGTACCATCCCAGGAGAACATAAAGCATGTCATATTGTACAGATAACTTTGTAATTATTTAGATTTACCATAGCACAATCTTTACTGCATGTTGCAATTACTGAACATGACCACAAAATAATGTCTTATTTTCCCACAGTTCCTCCAGCATAAATCAGACTAGAAAGCCTAGAGTTATCATAACTTAGTGTATAAATTAAATAAGGTCTGGTATCAAATTTCCATAAAATTACATGGTATACTGCAATATTTTGTATATTCAAAATACTTTCCAAACCAAGGTCAATCTTCAGGGATTTTTGCTCTTTTTTTTTTTTTTTTTTTTTTTTTTTTTAGCAAATAACCTCTTTATTACAAAAGAGTAATAATCTCACAGTTCTGCAGGATAATTTAGATGTTACATCCTAAGAGAAAATATGCCAAAGATCCATAGATTTTTCATGTCTATGAAAACTTTGTTTTTCTAATTGGAGATTCTGAATGTTTTATTGAAATCTGACTCCTATGCAAGAAGGAAAAAAAAAGGGAACATTGCTAAACATGAGCAGGATAATTGTGGAAATCCTTTCAGAAAATATAAATAAAATCCCTTTATTATTTGACTTATATTTGCTGAACTGGAGAATAACACATTGTAGGTGATTCTGTGAAGGGTAATCATGTCTTATCAGCAAAACAAAGCTGAGAGAGGAATCCAGATCCAATTCTAGAAGACAAGTCTGATTTTCTGATCTTCAAGTTGGAAAGCTGACTTGGCTGTATCCACAAATGAAAGTCCTCCATATTAGCAAAAGTAAGAAATATCTACGCTGTAGGGAGGACCATTATGTGTACATCAAGGATCCTGCCCTCCCACATTTCCTCAAAATGTCAGTCACCTGGAAGAAGAATACAAGTTTGTAAAGCTTCCATTAGCCACTGCATGGAGAAGAAAGCATTCCAGGGAGGCAAAGAACCATCTTAACTCCTACAAGTTTGTGTAGACAAGGTGGAAAACTATTAAAAAGACTTGGATCCAGATCCTGATTCTTCCAATAGCCAAATGTGAAAGCTTAAGAAAATGACTTATCATATAATTGAAGTTCAAAATAACCAACTCGTTTGTGATGCAGATGGAATGCAATGATGTATAAAATGTGCTTGCAAGTTAGTAGATATTCAATTTAATGTTACCTTCCTGGTCTACTTCATCATCTTATGTTTTTCTCTCATAGTAGAAATGGGAGAAACCAACACATCAAGTTCCAATTTTATTTGACAACATTTATGGGGTACTCACTATGGCAATATCCATACTAAATTCTGAAGATAGAAAAAGACAGGAAGAATAATACTAAAATAGAATATAACTTTTAAAATCTACCAAAGTACAACACTCAAGGTAAATTTCATATAACACATTTACGATTGCTGGCTTTTCTCGATGTGAGAGAGTATTAGTGCCCTTCTAATTTTGTCCATGTATTCATGAACTTTAACCAATCATATTTCAATTCCACATATATATTTTCCTTATACTTGTCAGTTTGTAATTATAAACACAAGGATTCTGGAGTCAGGATTGACCTTAAATGAAACCCTGCCTTTTAAGTGTTGATGACCTTCAGCAATTTAAACGACCTAAACTTCAGTTTCTGCTTCTACAATTTGGGGCGTATTTATCACTTTTGGTATTAATTGAGATAATACATTCAAAGTCTTTAGAAAAATGTGAACTCATAGTAAGTGCTCAATAAATAATGGCTACTTTTATTATCATTATTACTGTTATTTTTATAAGGACATAATAAGGAACATAATGTATAATGTATAAGCTTTTTCAAGGATAATCTCCTGGGAAGATTTTTAATATATAAGCTTCATTTACCTTTCTCAAGAACTAGAATAAAAATTCTTGGAATTTTCTCAATATACCACTGCATTAATTTGGTGGGGTGGGGGATAAGCATTGCAGAAAAACAACATAAGGAGAACCCTTTATAAACAATTCTTCCCTAGAAATTATTCCAGTAGTATTAGTAGAATTCCATAAAAGTAGTACCTACCTACCTAATGAAAGGTTTATATCATAAAATGAATAAAAAGGAAATGCAAGCCTTCTAAATGTGACAGTTGTTACAAAATTCCCCCAAGGTTTTTTTTTAAATAATAAACAGTAATATTTTATAGAATAATATTCATTTTTATAACTAATAAACACATTAGATTTGACTACAGAAGAAAAGCAAAAAATAGCTTTATAAGGTATTGAATAATGGAAATTTAAGTTTCCTTTGCCACTTGGAAAAATGCTTGGTAACAGTAATTAATCATTTATATTTTGTTGTTATTGGAAAGGACTTTCATAATCCAGGTTGTTTTCACAAGAACCCCATGATAAAAATCAAGTTATGGAAAATTGTGTTGCTCAACACAAACAGCTAGTGGCTGGTGGAGCTGGCTTAAATTCAAACCTTCTAGTAATCATTCCATTTTGTTTGTGTTAATGCTTCCTGCCTGCTGCATTTCCTATTCTAGGAAAATAAGATGTAGGATCAATGTACAGTTTTTGGATCCTGTTCTGGTAACTCTATCCTGAATACACCTTGATATTTCAAACATTGTATAATTTTTTCTTGAATTAATATATAGGTGATTTTCTGCAGAGTTTAAGGGAGTTTAAAAGAATAGAAGTTGATGATAAGCAGTTTAAATGTATTTACTGTATTTTAAAATAATTCTGTACATTAGACTAAAAAACACATGCTCTTTCATTGGAAAGTGAATTCAGTAGTAAGGATAAGAAAGAAACTATTTTTCAACTCTCAATATACAGGAATACTGGTTGTCTGGTTTCGTTAATCTGGTCATGTAGAATTTGTCCTCAGAACACATTACAAAATGTGGTATTTCTCCCAGAATTTTTTCTGAGTTTCAGAACATCCCAGAATTATCCCTGATATTCTGTGATTAAAAGAGCACAAGCATTTAGCTAAGAAGACTTCTTATCTATATTTTATCCTGGCCAATTTAAACTCAGTTATTACAGCTAACAAAGTCCTCTGAAACAAAGTTATGGATGAGGTTCTCAGTTTTGTAGATATCCCTGAGGCCTAGATGATGATATAGCTAAACTATTATTGGCCCACCTTTCTCCAGCTATCATTTGTGCTGCCTACATGTAGAGAGAGTTTCTGGAACCACTAGTTGTATCTTAACTCCAAAAATATTCTTTTGGGATAGTCAACACAGCTAGAAGCAAGATGTAATGTCACAATGTCAGAAAAGTCATAATAAGGTTTATTCTAAAGAGTATGCCATGTGAGGACTAAAGTTAAAGAGACAGGAAGTTAGGAAGTGTTCTTAATAGAGCACTGTATCTTTTCAGCTATGTTATGTGCCATCAGCTTTTCTCAGGGCAGAAGAAAATAAGTGAGCTGTGCTTTGCTCACCTTTCAATAATACTGCTCACCCGTGACTTTAATGCCTGTATGTAGTAAACACCATTGTTTTCATTGTACACTCTATCTCAATTACCCATGCTCTTATTCAATGTGTGGTTATCTAGGTTTTTATTTTTTTTCTGTCTGCTTTTGGGGCCATTTTACATGTCAAAGAGTTGAATCAAAGACTAACAAATTTGTAAACCTCCCTCTCTCCTGAGAGTAACAATAAAAGGACTGATAGATGAAAAGATTAGAACTCTTGGGTGAGTAAGGTTGTTTGGTGACCTGTATTACAAGTTTTTCAAGACTGCAGAGTCCCTTTATGCTCAGAGAAACAGAATTTTTCTTCATATAACTAAGAATCCAAAAAGTAAAATCTCCCTGCTCTCATGCTTACAACTGAAGAAAATTAAATTTAAGCCAACTTCATTTTGGCCTATATGCAATGATGTTTCATTACAGAAATATAGAGTATTTGAATTTGGTTGTTTAATACAGAATTATACCATTTAATCACCTCTTGTCTATTTTTAGCCTTTAAAAATTAGACACAATTTAAGAGAGTAAGATTAGGTAACAATACCTGATGAGATAACAAGATCACCATAAATAAACTAAAAAATATATCTGAACTTCCACCTGCAACCACAAACCTCAGATTCTATCTGTATGTCCCAGAGATATTTAAACTCAACAAACAAAATGTATTTTTTACTGATGAAAAGATGATCTTTCTGTATTCTCCACTTCAAATGATAGTACCCTTATCCATCCTAATACCCAAACTAGAAACACAAAAACCATTCTTTGCTCTTTGCGGTACCTTGTTTTTCCACATTTTGTCATTGAATAATCCAGATGAAGTTACCAAAAATTCTTCAGAAATTAAACCCATTCTCTCATCCTTCTTTGCATTAACTCCTGGTTTTATCACTCATCAACTTAACTGATCTCTTTGCTTTAATTCTGCTTACCAGAGATATCTACATAAAATGTGAGTCCATTTAATCATTCTCCCTCAAACAATGCCTACAAGACTCATTGCCTAAAAGCAAATTATATTCTTAATGTCCATATGGTAATGCATCTATAGTGTATCTCTTGTCTAGACTCAGATCTCACCATCACCTTCTGTGCTCTGCTTAAAAGACCATTTTATTGAAGGCCTGGCCACCACTTTTTCTTGGCTGCAAACTATTATGGAAATAAAGTTAAAATGCAGTAGCAGGTTTAGAGAAATCTACAGTGGTGGATAGTGGCTTGTGTTAAAATGAATGTTAAATGTGGTCTTTGTCCATTCAGGCTGATAAAACAAAGTAATACAGACTGGGTAACCTATAAACAACAAAAGTCTATTGCTTACAGTTCTAAAAACTGGAAGTCCAAGATCAGAGTGCAAGCTTTGTCAGATTCTTTTCCTGGTTGCAGACTTTTCACTGTTTTCTTATATGGCTGCTGGGGTGAGGGAGTTTTCTGGGGCCACTTTGACACTAATCCCATTCTTAAGGCTTCATCCTCATGACCTATCACATCCCGAAAAACGCACCTACTAATACCAGCATATTTCAGGGTTAGGGTTTCAGCATATGAATTTTGGGGGACACAAATGTTCAGACTTTAAAAAGGGTCTGGGGAAAAGACATTATAAGAAGTTTGAAATTAAAAAAAAAATACATTAATTTCCTGCCAAATGGTAAACTAGGAAATGCTGCCTCCCCCTTCCCCAAATTTAATCCTAGAAAAATGGTTGAAAGAGGGTGGACATGGTTATGAAGGGATAATAAAACACTGTGAGAAAATCTGAGAAGATTCACCTAAGATGGTGTTAGAGGTATGAGTAGAGCCTGGAAGGAAAGGTGGCAGGAAGGAAGAGCTAGATTGGGAAAAGGTGGTTTTAGTTTGCTATGCTTTTCCATTTCATTGCCTTGAAATAAAAATTTTCTCTTCATCAAAAAATTGCCTTCCCTAATGAATTGCTTTTATTCTGCATTGCTTGAAAAAAATCTTTACTTATCTATTTTTTATTACAGACATTAGATATATGCAATATCCTAGATCTAAAGTGCGGGTGAGAGGACATTATAAGATCAGCACAAAATTTTGTTAACATGAAAAACTCATAACTATAGGTAAGAATTGATCAGTTGCCTCCAAAATTTGACCCCTACACTCACTTCTCTCAAAACCCTCAGTTATACATCCATAAGTGATTAACTACTAGATGAATTGTGCTACCATTGTAAACTGATAGAAACATATACATTATACAATAGTTTTCAGACATTGGGTAAGAAGCAGTGAAGAACTCTGATGTTTGAAAGAAGGGGTCTCTGAGAGAAGAGCCAGACAACTGCCCTGGCTTAATCCCTGAAAGCAACTTCCAGGTAATTGTATCAGGGAGGTGGAACAAAACAGCCTGGTAGTCTCACGTGGTTGAGGAGAGAGATATATGCATTCAGAGAAGCTGAAGTAACTAGAATTTGTTGAGCAGACTCATATTGAAGAGAAGGATACACAGAGAGCAAAAGATCCACATATCTACAGACAAATACTCTCAAGGACTTAGCAGAATAATAATCTCTATATGCAAGAGAAAGGGAAAAACCACTGGAAAGCATTAAGTCAAATAACCTCTAGAGCTCATTACAAATGACTGGAAATAGACAGTGCTCCCATCAACCAGAGTGGAGAAAACTTGTAATACAGGGGGCATTGGATACATTTCTCAAAAGGGTATTATCTTATTAGTGAAGCTAAACTAGTCCCAGAATAAACATTGCTCTGAATTGGCCATACTAAGATTTTAAGCAAAGATCAAAAGGACCAAGTTAAAATTTGAGTTACTTAATGCACATTAGACTAAAACTTAATGCTGTTTAAAGAAATATCACAAAATCCAGTAGCAAAGAATACAAAATGCACAATTTCTGGCACCTAATTTTAAAGTTATCATGCATACAGAGAAGCAGGTAATTATTGCCTATAAACAGGAGTAAAACTGTTCATATTAACAGATCCAGAAATGTGAGAGATATCGGATTTAGTAGATAAGGACCTTAAACAGTGTATAAGGCTATCTATCTTTCTATAAATAGTAAGGTCGGGCTTCCTTGGTGGCGCAGTTGTTGAGAGTCCGCCTGCCGATGCAGGGGACACGGGTTCGTGCCCTGGTCTGGGAGGATCCCACATGCCGTGGAGCGGCTGGGCCCGTGGGCCATGGCCGCTGGGCCTGTGTGTCTGGAGCCTGTGGTCCGCAAGGGGGAGAGGCCACAACAGTGAGAGGCCCGCGTAATGCAAAAATAAAACATTAAAAAATAAATAAATAAATAGTAAGGTCAAGGATATAGAATGCTACTATTCTCCAAAGAAATTGGTAATATACAATATCTTGGTTCTAAAGTCCTGATTGGAGGGGCAATATCTAAGTAGCATAAAGATTTAAAGAAGAAAGGAGCATTGATGATAAAAATAGTGGAAGAAATTTTTTAAATGGAAATGGAGCTTGTAGAGATAATATTAAAAATGTAATATATGATTAACAGTAGATTAGACTGCAGAAGAAAATATCACTAAAGTTAAAGGCAGTGAAAATGATATATAAATGTTAAAAAAGACTGAATAAGTATGAACAGAAATGTATATGGGGCAACATGAAGTGGTATCATTTATTTATGTATATGTGTGTGTATATATATAATTGGAGCCTCAGAAGGATGAGAGTGCAGAAAAAATATTTTAGCAATGATGATTAAAAATTTCTCAGTTCAATGAAAGTATAAACTCATAGATCCTAGACGTTCCACAAACCAAATCAGAAGAAATTAAAATAATATAATATCAAGGCACATCATAATAAAATTGCTTGAAACTAGTGATAAAGAGAAAATTTTAAAAGCATCCAGAAGAAAAAGAAAAAAGAACTTCATATGGAAAGGAACAGATCTAAAAATTACAATATACTCCTTGTTATATTTTATGCAAGTAGAAGACAATGTAATACCTTCTTTAAAGTACTGATAATAAGAACAAAAGTCTGTCTAACTAAATTCTATACTCAGAAAAAATATCTTTTGTGAATGAAGATAAAAAAAACTCTGAGTTACTTCTTCTTCCAAAAGTTGCTTCTACCAAAGTTTGCTCAGTGACATATGGAATGAAGGATATGCCTGGGTTGGCAACAAAGAAGAATGATTTGTAGTGATTTTGTGACACACAAGCCTCTCTATCCAGAGATCCATATCAATTCTTTTTCTCAAATCATTTTGACTAATAAAGACAAGGATCTCATTTTAAATCTTTCCATGAGACACATTACCAGGTACAGTAGAAAATTTTCCCAGGAGAAACTGAATTTACAGGCCAATAAAAAGATATTTGAAGGGTAATACTATCCCAGAAAAGTTGTTCAAAAGAAAATCAGCACAATGGAGAACATATATCAACTGAACCAAAATTAGAGGAAAGAAAAGACCTAGAATTAGAAATAAATGTAATAAAAATGTAAGGAAATAGAGGAAATGTTATTAATATCAAACAAGAATAAGAAATATTTTTAGAAGATCAAGATAATATGGAAAGTTATTTAAAATAAAGTACCCAGGGCTTCCCTGGTGGCTCAGTGGTTGAGAGTCCGCCTGCCGATGCAGGGGACACGGGTTCGTGCCCCGATCCCGGAAGATCCCACATGCCGTGGAGCGGCTGGGCCCGCGAGCCATGGCCGTGGAGCCTGTGTGTCCGGAGCCTGTGCTCCGCAACGGGAGAGGCCACAGCAGTGAGAGGCCCGCGTACAGCAAAAAAAAATAAATAAATAAATAAAAAATAAAAAATAAATAAAAATAAAGTACCCAAAATTGAATAAATAGTAGTATAAATATCAAAAGAGCACATCTGTGAGGTAGGTAATCAGACTGAGGAATTTCAAGTGGGAAGCAGAAAGGAATAAAAATATATAACATATATAACAAACATAGAGGAGGGCTTCCCTGGTGGCACAGTGGTTGAGAGTCTACCTGCTGATGCAGGGGACATGGATTTGTGCCCCTGTCCGGGAGGATCCCATATGCCATGGAGTGGCTGGGCCTGTGAGCTGTGGCCGATGAGCCTGCACATCCAGAGCCTGTGCTCTGCAGTGGGAGAGGCCACAGCAGTGAGAGCCTTGCATGACATAAAAAAAAAAAAGAGAGAATATAAAAATGTAGCATCAATTTCTCAGTAAAATATTTTCTAGAAGAAGAGAAAGCAAGGTTAGTGTGGTGAAGGAAGGATTATATATATATATATATATATATATATATATATATATATATATATATTTTTTTTTTTTTTTTCCGTATGCAGGCCTCTCACTGTCGTGGCCTCTCCCATTGTGGGGCACAAGTTCCAGACACGCAGGCTCAGAAGCCATGGCTCACAGGCCTAGCCCCTCCATGGCATGTGGGATCTTCCCGGACCAGGGCATGAACCCGTGTCAGCAGGCGGACTCTCAACCACTGTGCCACCAGGGAAGCCCCAGGATTATACTTTTTTTAAAAAGATACAAAATTCCCAGAATTAACCAAAAAAAAAATTTCTTTTTAAAGGTAACACTGGGCCTCCCTGGTGATGTGGCAGTTGAGCATTGTGCATCCAGAGCCTGTGCTTTGCAACAGGAGAGGCCATGACAGTGAGAGGCCTGCGTACCGCAAAAAAAAAAAAAAAGTAACACTAATCATACTATGGGATTAAATGATTATTCTCTTATCATATGGTTAAACTAAGGGATTATGAGTCATCAAAGAGGAAAAGGACATTGTTTTATATGATATTTCAAGGATTGAACTTAATAGTCTAACAAATGACATTATGATGTATCAGTAGACCATAGTTTTTAAAAGAGTTATCAGCAATTCATACATATTTTTCAAGGTACATGGGTGCCTAAATGTGAGTATATAGGTATTTATCATTTTCTGCCTTGATGGAAAACTGTCTTACTCAACTATTCTGAGGCAGACAGATAATAATTGTAATTCTTAGAAAAACTAGAAACCCACCTGTCATTTCTAGTGTCTTACACAATGCTTGGAACCTAGTAGGCAGCTAAATGTTTGTTATTATACAAAGTTATAGTTTCCCTACGTCAGAATAATTATACAAATACTTAAAAAATAAATGAGTTAAATAGTCATAGATCCAGATCATTGGTTGTTGAGTGTCTGCCAGACAGTCACCAAAATACTGAACACTTACATTGGTTATATTCTAATCTATATTAAAGGCCACTAGGTTCACTTACAAGCAATTCTACAATGTATTGTCCTAATTCAGGATTCTGTGGTATGAAAGTTCATCTGCCAGTCCTATGTTTTCAAAATATAGTGTTATTTCTCCATATTCCTTAATAATTACTTTATTTCTCACTGAATATTACAACCTTTTATAGAAAGCCCACAAAATTGATTTCTCCTTTCCTAAAATATAATCTATCCATGGAGCTCCAGGTACTAATCATATCACAAGATTCTGGAAGATATATTCTTTCTCTTCCTTTTCATCTTTTTTATTTTCTTCTGTATTAGACTAATATTTGCCATACTATTTTGAACTTTATTTTTACAATTTTCTGTTACAGTTCATCAGATATATATTTGGTATATGGGGATAAGTAGGCAGTATTGACCTGAGAAGAGCTTGTCATAGAGAAGGAGGTGAAAGCACACTAAGATTGGCTACTAGAATTAGCCAGTTAAAGTGGCAAAACCAGAAAACAATGTGTAGAGCACTAAAAACTGGAGAACAGGAAGAAACAGAACTTAAGGTGATAGAGACAAAACAAGGAGAGAAAATATTCAGAACTGGGAGATGGGTTCATATATATTATTTTCCCAGGATGCTAAAGAGATGGTCAATGGTATAGGGAGATATGACCAGGTAGAGTTGATCTTTAACTATATCAACCTGCAGTGGACATGTTCTACTTCTGGTGGTCCTGGTAATAGGTCTGATATTCCAGTGATTTCTGTATAGTGAGAAAACCACAGGAAGTTGAATAAACAACAATGAGAGAGCTTTACATTGGGAGAAGATATGAGAAGGAATTTAAGAGTAGTATGCAGTGTACAGAGAGAATGACATGTTCCTGAATAATTATTTAAAATATGAATTTGTACCTACAAGCTTCAGATAAAGCAGAAAATTTTGCATCTTGATGACCTGTTCTTATAGCACTGACTCATTAAAGTTAGTGTTAAGTAATACATCCTATAGTAATTTAAACAACGTATAGCCTAATGTACTCCACAAGATGGCTGCTTAAAGTGGAATTCAGAAAATCAGGGAGCAAGAATTGCTCCAGGTAGGAGGGTCAGAGCTATAAATAAACCTTCTGCTTGGTTTGCCCTTTTTGCCCCTATCATCCTGCACTTGGGTTCACTGAGGTGAGGAGAAGAAAAGAATTCAACACACAATATATTTGTTGTTTTTTATATAATATTCATAATTTATTTGTAACTATTTCTAAAACAGTAAAAAACTAAACAAAATAAATAAATAAATGAAATATGTTGTGTTTGATTTGCTTTCCCCCAAACACAACCTATCAATTAATTACTTGTTATTGACAAAAAAAAATCTAGCTTCCCTTAAGGGAATTCTTTCAAACCTCAGGGGAAAGAAGAGACAGTCCTTAATTTTTCAATGATATAATTTGAAGAATGATAGGAAGTTAGAGAATTGGGGATAATGCTATTAAGTACATTTTTTTCTTTCAATATAGGGAAGATTTCATTAAGCTGAATAGCAAATCCATCAATCACAGGTAAAAATTCAGTTACAAATGAAGAGTTTATCACATGTTAAACTCATATAAAGTTGATGAACAATATGATTATTGAAGAAGTTTAACAGATTTCACTTTGTGAAAGAACATAAGCATTAAGTTTACACTTTCAGTCTGTGCATCAAATATAATAAAAATACTTTTTGACATATATAGCTGGCATGGGGAGACAATGTTCACTCAGCCTGTTTTTTAGTACCTTTCAGTCAGCTTATGTTAGGAAATATCAATTTAAGCTGTGCTTACCATTTATTATGAGTCAATCACTAAGCAGTGGGTGAAAAATGTTCTCCCATAAAATAAAATCTGAACATTACTTCCATTCTCTTTGAGAAAAGGTGAAAATTGATTTTTTAAAAGCATATGTATGTTTCACTTGAAAAACTTTTACTGTCAAGTGGAAATGAAACATTTCTCTCCAGTCAAATATGAGAAATTAATAGGAAATCTTTCACAGATCCAATACAATGGTTCATGTCTGTACTTAGAAAAAAAAAAAAAAAACTTACCTAACTTAAAGATGAAACTTGCATGTATGAAATTTGACAATATTCTAATACTTTACATTACAATATCCAAGATCATTATGAAGTCACTACAAATTGTGTTTAAAAAATTCTGAGGAGAAACACACAAACATACACACATAAACACAAACACACATGTTTTTAGAAGAGATTATTTTCAGTACATATTTTCCCTTCATAACAAGTATATACACTCTTTATTGCCTTCATCCATTGTGCATGGGGTATTGAAGAGTGAAGTTTATGGAATTTACAAACTTAGAATTTTGAGGTTTAATTCTTGTAAATCCAAGCAATTAAGTAACCATTTTCATACATTTCTACCTTTTTTTCTCTCACCTCTTACCTTGCAACATGTTCCAATCTCCCCCATGTAAAAATTCAACATCTTTCTATTCTTTGTCCTCTTTAGGAGCAACTTAACTACCACTTTCACTTTACTTTCAAATTTATTGAAATAATATATATTCATTCTTTCCATTTTCTCATCTTTCAATTGCTTCAATATAAATGTAGTGTCTGCCTCTCTATTGGAAGATTTCCTTTCACAGTCTGACACAATGTCCTATTTCCTGAATTCCATGGTGCTTTCTTGTTCCCACCCTCTTTTCCCTTTAAGTAGCAAGTGACAATTTCTTCTGGATCAACAATTCTTTTGCCTCAAAGACTACATTATCCTTCTTAGTTTTCCTCTCACTTGTCAGAACATTTAATACCTTTCACTAGTTTGTTTTTGTTTGTTCATCTCAAATGATCTGGTTCTTTTTCTGATACACTTTACTCTAAACCACAGTGTATCCTAGCCTCACACTTTATTAACAGATCTCTGAGTATTTGCTTTGTTGTGTTGAGAAAGGCAGATTTCCACATTTCCACTACAGTGCTAAAAGCCCCACACCACTTCTCTCTGCTAGATTCCAAACAGAACCTGAGGCTTCGTGATTTTATCAGGAGAAGAAAATAGAAAAGAACTGAGAGACTAGGGAAAAGGCCTATAGTCTAGTTACCGCCATCCCAGAATCTCCTTGCTTTGCTCCTTTTGAGAGTTCTCCAGCAGGTTTTTCTCTTTTACACCAGTGTCCTCAACTCATCTGCATTCTCCACATGGATGCAAGCAATGTATTTCTGAAGAAGAAGAAGGAGGAGTAGGAGGAGCAGGGGGAGGGGAGGAGGAGAAAAGCACCATAAAAATTGCTACTCTTGGTGCTTCCCTGGTGGCGCAGTGGTTGAGAGTCCGCCTGCCGATGCAGGGGGCACGGGTTCGTGTCCCGGTCCAGTAAGATCCCACATGCCGTGGAGTGGCTGGGCCCATGAGCCATGGCCACTAAGCCTGTGCGTCTGGAACCTGTGCTCCGCAATGGGAGAGGCCACAACAGTAAGAGCCCCTCGTACCGCAAAAAAAAAAAAAAAAAAAAAAAAAAAAAAATTACTACCCTCTATTCCTCATATCAATGCCCTAAATCAGTTGCTACTGATAAAAGAACAAGAAAAACAAATGGTTATTAAGTTTCAAGGTATGGAACTTATCTCTTGAATTATGGATCATCTTACACATATACCTTACCATCTTCTACCCCAGGTCTTCTCATGCCTTATGCTATTCCAGTTGTTTCATTACTATTTTGCCTTTACAGAGCTACCCCATTCATCTTCTTCACAACCTGAAAATTCTCTTATAAACAGCTCTCTTACCTTTTACTCTCCCTTGCAAGAAAGCATTAGCCACAGGTTCCTATGTGCCCTCCTAGTATTCAGTTTTAAGTAGATATTCATTACATGCTTAGTGAATGAATGAACAAATGAGTGAATGAATGAAAGCACACTTAAAGTAAATGGAAACAATTTTGAATGGGAAAGTAGTTTGATATAGAAGTTGATTGCTGTTACATTTTCTAAGTAGGGTATAAATAAAGCTTTTCCATTTCCATTTAGTAGTCACCAAACATGACTCACATATAATTCAAATAAAAGTGTCAAAGTAAAGCACTATTGCAATTTTATCTCTAATATGCCAGGTTCCATGAGGTGCCAAGAATTTGACAGAATATTTAAGAACATATACTCAACTTTCTAGCAATTCGTACATAATATTAGTTGAAATTTGAAGTAAACATTAATCTTATAATAATAATATAGGATGACCCATGGTTATAAATAATTTACCTACTTGTAAAATAAAATAAAAATTTCTCATAGGTAATTAATATTGCTGGTGAGAGAAATTCTTCATCAATATCCAATATTTACAGGTAGATACTAAAACCTTTTTAAATGTATTGGACTTATACCCAGAAAAATATGTATATCTGAGTAGAAATCATCATAAAAAATAATCTTCCACTTTCATATGTTGTTAACTTAGGGAAACATTGTTATTCTTTCTCTTGCCAAGAGATTAGGAAAGACTTCATTAAATACGGGATTTGAGCTCTGGGAGGTGTCATCAGCTCAGCAATATATTTGCTGAGTCATCAGTATACACACAGTTAGAGCATTAATTTCCCCTTGAAAGTATTCTTGGAAGCTGTGCTGTTTCAGAAACAGAAGCAAAGTCAGCTGAAAACGTACAGTAGAAATCACCTTTAAGTGGAAATATATTTAAAAAAATCAATTTTGAGTGAAGTGTTTTTATTTATTATAGGATAGAATTTAAACCAACTGGGCTTTATTAAGCAAATTTAATATATTGCTTGATCCTACATATTTTTCACATTGAAATGTTAGTCCTGTTTTTACTGTTTGAACTATTGGAACTAATCCTTTGTCTCAGAGGGTTTAACTAATGCATTCTAAAGCCCTGACTTGCAATATGTTGTCATTAATAACTTTAAAAGGACAAGGCAACCAAACCTGCTGAAGTTACACCTTTTTACTGCAAATTTGAAAGCTAATTCACCTGACATAAAAGATAATCAAAACCTGAGACCTTCAAGATGGCAGAAGAGTAAGACGTGGAGATCAACTTCCTCCCCACAAATACATCAGAAATACATCTACATGGGGAAGAACTCCTACAGAACACCTACTGAACACTGGCAGAAGACCTCAGACTTCTCAAAAGGCAAGAAATTCCCCACGTACCTGGGTAAAGCAAAAGAAAAAGAAAAAACAGAGACAAAAGAATAGGGACAGGACCTGCACCTCGGGAAGGGAACTGTGGAAGAGTAAAAGTTCCCACACACTAGGAAGGCCCTTCATTGGCAGAGACAGGGGTTGCCGGGTGGGGGGGGGGGCTTTAGAACCACAGAGGACAGGGCACCATCAGGGGTGCAGAGGGCACAGCAGAGAGATTCCCCACAGAGGATTGGTGCCAACCAGTACTCACCAGCCTGAGAGGCTTGTCTGCTCACCCTCTGGGACAGGTGGGGGCTCAGAGCTGAAGCTCGGGCTTCGGAGATCAGATCCCAGGGAGAGGACTGTGGTTGGCTGCATGAACACATCCTGAAGCGGACTAGTCCACCACAGTCAACTGAGAGGGAGTCTGGGAAAATCTCTGGAACAGCCTAAGAGGCAAGAAACCATTGTTACAGGGTGTGTGAGGAGAGGGGATTCAGAGCACAGCATAAATGAGCTCCAGAGACGGGCGTTAGCTACAGCTATCAGCACAGACACTAGAGACGGGCATGAAACGCTAAGGCTGCTACTGTAACCACCAAGAAGCCTGTGAGGAAGCAGAGGTCAATACTGACACCTCCCCTCCAGGGAGCCAGTGCAGCCCGTCACTGCCAGGGTCCCGTGATAAAGGGACAACTTCCCTGGGAGAATGCACAGCACACCTCAGGCTCTTGCAACATCATGATGGCCTCTGCCAATGCAGGCTGGCCCCGGCATTCCATACACCTCCCTCCCCCCAGTCTGAGTGAGCCAGAGCCCTTGAACCATCTGCTACTTTAACCCTGTCCTATCTGGGCAGAGACAGATGCCCTCAGGTGACCTACATGCAGAGATAGGGCCAAATCCAAAGCTGAACACCAGGAGCTGTGTGAACAAAGAAGACAAAAGGACATTTTTTTAATATTAATTTTAAAAATTAAAACTTTAAATTTTTTTTAATTTTTTATAATTATTTTTTATTTTAATAACCTTATTTTATTTTATTTTTTTCTTTCTTTCTTTTTTATTTCTCCCTTTTCTTCTGACCTGTGTGGCTGACAGGTTCTTGGTGCTCCAGCCGGGTGTCAGGCCTGTGTCTCTGAGGTGTGAGAGCTGAGTTCAGGACATTGGTCTACCAGAGACATCCTGGCTCCACATAATGTTAAACAGTGAAAGCTCTCCCACAGATCTCCATCTTAATGCTAAAACCCAGCTCCACTCAATGACCAGAAAGCTACAGTGGTGGACACCCTATGCCAAACAACTAGCAAGACAGGAACACAACACCACCCATTAGCACAGAGGCTGCCTAAAATCATAATAAGGTCACAGACACCACAAAACACACCACCAGATGCAGTCCTGCCCACCAGAAAGACAAGATCCAGCCTCATCCCCCAGAACACAGGCACAGGTCCCCTCCAACAGGAAGCCTACACAACCCACTGAACCAACCTTAGCCACTGGGGGAAGACACCAAAAAACAACGGGAACTGCTAACCTGCAGCCTGTGAAATGGAGACTCCAAACACAGTAAGTTAAGCAAAATGAGAAGACAGAGAAACACATAGCAGATGAAGGAGCAAGGTAAGAACCCAACAGACCAAACAAACAAAGAGGAAATAAGCAGTCTACCTGAAAAAGAATTCAGAGTAATGATAGGAAAGATGATCCAAAATTTTGGAAAGTGAAAGGAGAAAATACAAGAAACATTTAACAAGGACCTAGAAGAACTAAAGAGCGAACAAACAGTGATGAACAACACAAAAATGAAATTAAAAATTCTCTAGAAAGAATCAATAGCAGATTAACTGAAGCAGAAGAACGGATAAGTGACCTGGAGATAACCTAATAAAGGCCATATATGAAAAATCACAGCCAACATAGCTCTCAATGGTGAAAAACTGAAATCATATCCACTAAGATCAGGAACAAGACAAGGATGTCCACTCTCATCAGTATTATTCCACATAGTATTGGAAGTTTTAGACGCAGCAATCAGAGAAGAAAAATAAATAAAAGGAATCCAAATTGGAAAAGAAGTAAACTCTCCCTTGGCAGGTGACATGATACTATACATAGAGAATTTTAAAGATGCTACCAAAAAACTACTAGAGCTAGTCAATGAATTTGATAAAGTAGTAGGATAAAAAATTTATGCACAGAAATCTCTTGCATGAATTGGAAAGACATCAAAAAGAAAATACTTTTTTCATTTCCAAAAAAATAAAAATGCTTAGTATTGTTGGAGTCTCAAAATAGCTTTACATTTTTCCTCAGAGTTCTCTCTTCTGGTTAGAATTATTTATTTATGTCTCATGATAGCCTGTTAATCTTTTATAAATATGATCAGTAGAAATAGAGTCAAAAGATAAAAATGCTCTAAATTATATTTAACTTCTTTAAACTGAAAAATATCATTTAGTTTAAAAGTGTTTGAGAACCTTCATTTTTTTTTTTTTTTTTTTTTTTGTGGTATGCGGGCCTCTCACTGTTTTGGCCTCTCCCGTTGTGGAGCACAGGCTCCGGACGCACAGGCTCAGCGGCCATGGCTCACGGGCCTAGCCGCTCTGCAGCATGTGGGATCTTTCCGGACAGGGGCATGAACACGTGTCCCCTGCATCGGCAGGTGGACTCTCAACCACTGTGCCACCAGGGGAACACTGAGAACCTTCATTTAAACCTTGAAAATATCCTCATAGTAGGTAGTCAGTATTATGCTCTAAGAAAAACAGATTATATTATTCTTGGCTGCCTTATATACAGCACCTATTTGTAGAAGTGATTTTAGCTACATTATTATGTAATTACAATTGTGAATAATCTTGAATAATATGTATATTATATATATGCTTTTTAACATTTATTTGTGTAAACAAGTGTATTTATAATATTGTATTTCAATATACATATAGCAAAACCTATAATGAACAAATCATTCATCTAACAAGTGTTTATAAAGTACATCCTCTGCGCTCAGAGCTGCACTTGGCATTGCAGATTTTCCTGGGGTCAGAATGTGGCTTTTGGTCTGGATTATGCTTGTTTTGAGGGTTTTGAAATTACTGTAGTTCCACCCTCATGATCCGCCTTCTTGTTTCACCCTCCTCTCTAATTCCTTTAGGGTCTGTGAAGCTTTAGTTATATCATCTCTCTAGAAACACCATACATGTGTGTTCAGAATCTGTGTTTATTTTATTACTTGTTTGGAATTATACCCTTCCCAAGTTCCACTGGCTTCTGAAAAAAATGTGCATATTGAGTTAGCACACAATTTTACTTAATATACTTTAACATCTATGAACATACAAACTAAATTAGATCTTACCTTTGTTTTCACTAAGGTTTTCTCTAACTTCATTGGAAATTATTTTAAATTTCAAAAAACTTGACATGTGTACATTAAGGTTCATGACCTACTTGTATGCCATATTTTATTAAAATGAATAATCACTCTATAACTAAACAAGTCATCCTCAGGAAGAGGTAAAATTTGCTCTAAAGAATATACAGTACACAGTTGCATTTCAAGTTCTTACTTCTTCCTGCCTTAACATTTCATAATGACTCTTCTTATTATTTTTATTATTCTATCAGTGGTTTTCTCTTTTATTTACTTTTGCAAATATTTATTTTAATGTTGCCTGTGTTTAAGGATACCTGGCCAATAAAGAAACAAGTATGTATTAACAGCTATGTGCCTTTTGATGACCACAATATATATTTCAGAAAAAAAAGTTAAATAATGACAATAGGCAGGAATTAAAAACAACTATATATACTTATTCTTCAAGCAGCTATTGCACTGAAATTATAGCACCCTGCTTTGAGAATGACCTTCTTTAATCCTTTTTCTATAAAATCCAGAGCATTCCTCCAAACAATGTATTCATATACACATCATATTCATATACACATGATATATATGATAGACCCAGTTGTATAATAAAGACTCAGTTAACTATCTCAAAAACATTTTAAAATTTTAGTTAAATGAAGAAATAACATTAAAAATGTTTAACAACCAGTATGGAATTGATTTCAACAATTCAGAACAGAGGCTGTAACACAGCTGTACTGGTGCAGGCAATCTTGGTCATCTATATAAGATAACATTTACTGCATCCTTGTATATTAATGTAAAAAATTAAAAGATAATACATGTTTACTTGTAAGAATTTTAATTCCCTTTTTGTAATAATGAAAAGAATCATATTTTTCTTTAATATTTTTCTTAAATCTTTATTCACACTTCTGTCTGTGAAACACTATGCAGCCAGGAGTTTTCATGCTCAAGGCAACCAGGGAAATGATTAAAGGAATGGAAGGAAATGATAGAAACATTGGTATATATTCACCTGTTGTTGTAATAGTATGTACCTAAACAATAATTCTATGTTATTATTCCTTTCAATTCCAGAGTTAGAGAGAAACACTGAAGTTAACAGGCTAATGGTGGTTCGTTTGCAGTATTCTGGATCAGTGATTAAGAATCTGCCTTCCAATGAAGGGGATGCAGGTTCGATCCCTGGTCAGGGAACTAGATCCCACGTGCATGCCACAACTAAGGGTTCACATGCCACAACTAAGGAGCCCTCGAGCCACAACTAAGGAGTCCGCCTGCTGCAACTAAGACTCAGCACAACAACAACAACAAAAAGTAATAATTAAAAATGAAGGAAAGATAGATTTTTTCAGACAAATGAAAACTGAGGGAGTACAGCACCACTAGAGTGCCTTATAGTAAAGGAAACTTTCAATTTGAAACAAAAGGATGTTAATTGGCATCATGAAAACATTGAAAGTATAAAGCTCACTGTAAGTATGTAGTCAAATTCAGAACACCCTAATACTGTAATGATGGTGGGTAAATCACTTTTAACTTCAATATAAAGTTTATATTTATTTTAACTTCAGTAAATCAATATAACTAGGTCCCAGAATAAAAGGTCAACAAACAAAAGGCACTCGTATATACTAGCAGCAAAAATTTAGAAAACGAACAAAACAATTTAAATACCTTTTATAAAGGTTTCTGAAAATGTGTAATACATAATAAATTTAACAGAAATGATGCAGAGAGAAACTGAGAATCTCAGTAAAAGAGAAAAAGAACATGGTTTGCATTGTAAGACAATATTGTTAAATGAAACCCCTCTAGAGATTAAAATACAGGTTCATAACAAAACACAATATCATTATTTTTTTGTAGAAGTTGAAAAAATATATTATAAACTGAACATGGACATGCAAAATAAAGTCAAAACCAATTAGAAACAAGAAGACATATGGAGAACATATAATACCTGATTTCAAGAATTACTGTAAAGTTACAGAAATCAAGGAAAACATCTTATGAAGATCAATGGAAATCAATTCAAAGAAATGCAGAGTCTAGAAAAAAAATGTTTGATAGATATAGATATAGATAGATAGGTACATAGATAGACAGATATATAGTTGACTCTTGAACAACTCAGTGGTTAGGGACACCGACCTCAGTGCAGTGGAAAATCCAGGTACTGCTATCTCTGCCTCAAAATCAAAGGAATTGAAAATGACTGACCCAAGGGCTGAAACAGTCTGGATAGAATCAGGACTCAAACAATAGTTCTTATGATTCCACCTATTGTGATCTCTAAAGAAACACAAACTTTTCCAATTCTGAGTTAATTTAAAGATCTATAAAATAAAAATACAGGTACCAAATTTATTTAAAAAAATATGAATCCATGTAATTCAAACCTGTGTTGTTCAAGGGTATATATGTGTATATATATGTATATACATGGACATATAGGCACACACACACAAACATACCCCTCATATACATCATATTTATATATCATATATATAGCTATATGTATATATATATTCAACTCATATAAATGTATGTATGATATAAATGGCATATGATATATGTGACACATGATATATATTTTGTGTATACATATATTTTATTTTCAACTGACTTTTTACAAAGTTGTCAGAGAAGTTCAATGAGAAAATAAAGAAAAAAATGTGCTACAACAACTGAAAAATCCTATGGATAAAATTGAAACTTTATTCTTCATAACATAGCAGATATTATTTTAAATTAAATGCTAAACATAGAAAGATTCTAAAAGTAAATGTTGATTATGAAAATATCTTCAGCATCTTGGAATAGGCAAAAATGTCTTTGAGATGACATATAAAACAGAAAACATAAAAAAAAGATTAAATTTTCTTCCTCAAACTTTTTTAAAAAGAAGAAAATACAGTAAATCTAAAGAACTATTAATGGAATACAGAGACAAGTCAAAAACTGAGAGAAAAATAGGGCTTCCCTGGTGGTGCAGTGTTTGAGAGTTCACCTGCCCATGTATGGGATGTGGTTTCGTGTCCTTCTGGTCTGGGAAGATCCCACATGCCGCGCGGCGGCTGGGCCCGTGAGCCACGGCCGCTGAGCCTGCGCGTCCGGAGCTTGTGCTCCACAACGGGAGAGGTCACAACAGTGAGAGGCCCGCGTACTGCAAAGAAAAAAAAAAAAAAACTGAGAGAAAAATATTTCCAATGCATGTATCTGACAGACAACTTCTAACCAAAGTATACGAGAACATCTGCTGAAGAAAGAAATGACACTTCTCGAAAAGAAATATGAACATGGCAAGTGAGCACAATAAAAGATTTTACAAATCTCTAATATAATGACAATTAAAGTTAAAACCAAAATGAGTTACCCCTTTACATAGACCTGGATGGCTAAAAGTAAAAAGACTGATAGCAAAAACATTGTTGAGAATTTAAAGCAACTATATACTTTTTTATATTGAAGGTACACATGTTTGGAAAAGTTTGGTAGTTTCTTGTAAAGTTAATCTGATATCTACTCTCCCTTTCCTTCTCTCCTGTCTCAGGTTTGATTCTGTTACTTTGATTCACTAGATAATATTTACTGCACATCATTTCAGTTTTATGTATGTTTAGCCTAGAAAATCTGACTTGAAAGGAATATTGCCTTTATGCCTAAAAGGAGAGAAGTTATTTAGGATCAAATTTTGGGCGATTGAGTTCTGCATTTGGTTTTTAAATTAGAAAAGCTATGTGCTTATCTCATATGCCAGTGACAGTAAGTTAAGGATCAGTTGCCATTATCTTGAAGTTTCAAACCAAGCCAGATATTTTTGAGAATGTTGGACCATTGGAATTGCAAGTAAATGAAGGCAAACGGACCTAGTTACAGTTTTGAGTGATTGGCTTTTGAAAAACCTTTTTCAGTAAAAATTGTTGACCCCTTGAGTAAGCAGATTCTATCAAACAAATCTAGACGTTTAGAAATTCCAATTATATTCCAGTTTATGTTCTGTTCTGTCAATATTATAAATATCCTATGTTTGGGTTCAGTGGCCTATGTTTGGATTCAATATTAATTTCCATGTATTTATTCTGCTATCACTCGTGTCCTTTACTATTACTTTCAGCAGTCAAATTTTTACATCTCAAATAGAAAAAAAAAATTCATATTCCAAACCGTTAATAAAGGAATTTTAAATTAACTCTTTAGGTGGCAAAAATTGGTGCTTCAGAGTTTCAGGAGACAATTTAGGTTCTGGTGTAAAAATTACATTGAAGGTAAAATATAAATAGTTTTTTTTTAATTTTATTCAATTAAAAGAGATAATATTCTTAAATGACTTATACAGCAGATGGTCTAAACTATGCTTCATTTTACATATTTTACTTATCAAACATTAAAAATGATTTTTCCTGATTCTGCAAAGAAAACAATGTTTATTATGAAATCAGCAAGGTTATTGAAATTAAATACATTTGAAGAATTAGTGTGAATAATTTTTCTAGGAAACAACAGAGCTCTTGTTTACAGTTGAGTCTGGATAGTAATCCTAGATTTTTCATTTGAATACTTGAAAATGCTATTTTATTAAGTCTTAGGGTACTCCTTTATAAAAGGAGAATACAGCATCTTTCTTTAAGGGTGTCTTCAACCACACTTTAAAGACAGTAAATGTGAAGTACCTGGCACAATTTCTGACATGGCACAGAAACTGGTTAACTGGTAAACATGAGAAGTAGTACAGTTATAATATTAGATTCATAATAATATTTATTCAAAAACACTGTAATGCTTTGCCTGTTTATAAACACAAAACTATAGAAAGTAAGAAAATTTTCAGTCATACTCAAATGTTTGTGTTACTGTTTATGCTGTGTTTTTATTCTCAAAAGCCCTTCTCAAATCCCTCCAATATTTCTGTAAGTCATAAAACATAGCTTCTCTTCAACACAAATCTTAACCTTCACAATAAACATTTCTATATCCTAAATTTCCACTCTATATTGTTCATAGCTACTTGTATACATGCCTGCCTCACTGGTAAGATAATAAATACTGCCACTGCAAATTAATATTGAGCCCAAACATAGGCCATTGGAATTTTGTAATATTGACATTACACAAAATAAACTATTAAGAATATAAGTAAAATTTATAAATGTCTTGATAGTCTGCTTATTCAAGGGGTCAATAATTCGTATTGAAAAGATGTTTTCAAAAGCCAAACACTCAAACTATAAGAAAGCCTGTTTGCCTTCTTTTTCTTGCAATTCCAAAGATTCAAATTTTCTGAGAAATATCTAGCTTAGTTTGAACCTTCAAGATGACAGCAACCAATCTTCAATATACCATCACTGACATGAAATAAGGACATAACTCTTTTTTCCCAGTAAACCTAATTTGGTTCAGTAGTCTATAGTATCTATACATAACCCTTTGTAACTGAAAGGAAAGAGATCTCATCTGCAGCTCCAAGAATAGGATGCTGATTAGTTTTAGCCAATTAGTCTACAGCCTTCCCCAGTCGACTATTATGGCACAAAATGTGGAAATGTGACATAAATACACCCATATTAAAGGGAAGATTTATATTACAAGCTTGGGTACAATTACTTTCTTTCTTTCTCCTCTTATTTGACAAGAAAAAAGATGACTTCAACACCAATGGCCACTGGTAGCAACCTTATGATAATGAAGAGGGCACCATTAGAACCACTGACTCTGACACTGGTGCAGCAGAGCTGAGAGACTGAGTAAATCTGACTCCTAATTACATCCACTGATCACACAATTCCAAGATCCAATTTTAGCTTTGGACTTCCAATTTGGTAATTTTTTAAAATAAATTTATTGCTTGTGTAAGAAAGTTTGTGTCATGATTTAAGTCATTTCAGCCAAAAGTATTGTTCCAGAGACAGGCCACAATTAATACTATCATTTGTCAGAGGAGAATAAAATCTTTCTGTTATTAATTAAAATAGAACTGTGTTTCTTTTCTTCATTAAAGAAATCTGTAGTTAGGCAGTTTAGGGCAGCTCTATGGTATAATTAGTGATCCATTTCTTTCTGTTGGATACTCCATCTTCCTTGTGTGATTTCTCTTTTCAAGATTATGTAGTGGTCTGAGCTAGCTACAGGAGCTCTAGCAGTCATATATACATTCCATGTACAGGGGAATATATATTCCACATATATGTCCACAGTATAGGGGAAGCAAGTTAGGAAACATAGGCAACACTCATAGTTGAATTAGCTCTCTAGGCAGATCTTCCTGAGGTCTACTTAAATATGTACTACATTGGCCAGTAAGTGATAACCTTCTTCTAACTAGCAGTAAAGGAGGATAGGAAATATGGTCTTTATTCTGAATATTATTGTTCTTAACTAAATAATGTAGTTCTTTCACTAAAGAAGAAAAGGAAAATGAGTATTGGGAAAAAATTAACCACTCTGCATGGAGACAAATATAATTAAATTTTAAGACAATGGTTCCTAACATTTTGTTTTTGATGGCCAGAAACACTTTTTAATAGCAAATAGTTAAATAACCCTCAACATGACATAAATAACTACTGATAATGAGGACAAATTCATTTGTGAATACTTTTGAATAAATGTTCAACTCCTTAAGCATCTGAAATCAAGTGTCATTAATCCATACAATAAACCTATTTAAATATACCACTGTATCAATACTGTTAAAAAATAGACAAATGTTTTAATTAATGTTGATTAAGATAAAGATTAATGGTATTAATAAGGGAAAAAATGTGTTTTTTTAGATGGTAGGAAGCCCTTTGTAATAAGGCCACATCACAAGATCATATAACAGCACAACTGTAGAAAAGCAGCCAGTGGTACAGACCATGAAGTTGTAATGCTTTAAATTATTTTTATTGGAAAGATTTTTTTTTTTAATTTAAAAGAAAGTTGAGATCTAGAAAAAATTTAATGTAATCTGAGTTATAATCTCTCCAATTTAAGTTCTAAACATTATCAACATTTTCATGAGACGTTAGCCCTGCTAATATGATTTTATTAGTAGCTGGCCCCAGGAATGGTATTGATAATAAATCCTAATTATGTTACAACTATAACATTTGTTTACATTGCATTGATTCACATATTTCAAGAATGAAAAGTATTGTATTTCTATGTTTTTTACTGCCACTGGATTTTCTAAAGAAATTTATTTTGCACAGCTACAAAAATTCATGTTGCTATTTGATCAGCTAGAATTTAAATGTTATTAAATAAACTGATAAGTCCACAATCATAAAAAAAAATTTCTTCTAGGAAAAGGAAAGTAACAGTCTTGACAACAACAACTGTTAATACCTATAAGAAAACATTTTTTGTTTTACCAGCATCTTTCAACAAGTGTTTTATTAATCCTGACTACATGGCAAAGATCCTGGAAGTGAGTATTCTCTTCTCCATGTTAGAGATGAAGGTTGTGAACTCTGAATGCTGCCCTCAGTTGATTCAGCTCATTATTTTCTGCTGCAATTTGAGTTCCCAGATGCAACTGGAATCTAATATTCAAGATGCCAGTCACATTTCTCTTGAAACAGTTGCAATAGTACAGCATTTGGAATTTTTAAGTATCATAGATGCAGTAATATATAGTTAAGGAAATTAAGGCATTTCCTAGATCAGAAAATTATTTTAAATTTATTTTCTGGATAGGTCAAGAACAATAAATATTAAATCTCACCTCCCAGGACCCATAGTAAGCCTGATAATTAGAAAAACACTTTCAGGGTAAGAAAAGACAACAGATGCTGTAAAGGGAACCACTTACCAATTTAGTACTTGTCTAGCTATTAAATATAAATTAATCTGTCTTTATTAAGGTCTCTCGAACACAACTTTCTTTGCATCTTCCTAGAAAAAAAATTAGTAATTTCACTGTCAATTTTTGCTCGATTTCTGTAGTAACCCCTGAACTTGACTTACTTGCAATTCACTTCCTGCTTAAAATCTATTCTCTCTCTGTAACCAGAATGAACATTTTTTTTTATTGGAGTATAATTGCTTTACAATGTTGTGTTAGTTTCTGCTGTACAATGGAATGAATCAGCTATATGTATACCTATATCCCCTCCCTCTTGGACCTCCCCCCCACCCCCCGGTCCCAACCATCTAGGTCATCACAGAGCACCGAGCTGAGCTCCTTGTGCTATACAGCAGGTTCCCAATAGCTATCTATTTTACACATGGTAGTGTATTTATGTCAAACCTAATCTCCCAATTCATCCCACCCTCCCTGTCCCCCTCTGTGTCCACAAGTCCATTCTCTACATCTACGTCTTTTAAAGCATGGATCTGAGCATAAAACTTCAATAGTTTCATTGCTCAGAATGGAGTCCAAACTCTTTAACATGTCACCAGATTGGCCCTGACTACACCTTCAATCTCATCTCCCACACTTCATTCCAGCAATACCAAAATAATTTTAATGTCTGTAATGCGCTGTACTCTCTTAAAATTCTTGGGCTTTACATCTGTTGTGTCCTTTGCCTTGGGTACATTACAGTTCTTACTGGACTAACTCACAAGGATTGGGAATTATAAGACTATCTGGTATATAAATGAAAGAATAACTTTCTTCATTTGTAATCCTGACTTAAAAAGAGGAAACATCTGTAAATTTGCATCCATATTATGTTTGGCTAGGCCTTGATATACCATATTTTTCTCCTTGTATGTTGAAATTCAAAAGTGAAAAGCTCAATGCAAAATTAAGGGATTAAAATAGTTAACAAGCTTTTAATTATCTAAAGTTGTCTGCTAAATTTAGCCTGAGACTAAAATATTCTGTGTTGAGGTAAAAATTCACTTATTCTATGAGTGAATTATGAATGTCTAGTTGATTTAATCTTCTGCCAATAGTATTCCAGTTTTATTTTGTAACCCTGAAGTCTTGGTGGTGTAGTGCAAGGGAATCAGCAGGTCAGCAACCCAGGAGGTATACGACATAAGTGGTTTTACTCCCAGATTTAGAGAAACACTGTTCTCACAGAAGCCGTATGGAAGATGACAAGCCATCTTAGAATTGATCCCTGTAATGGAGCTTGAGTTAGATGATCACATGTAAAGCTGGAGTCCTTTACACAGAATTCCCAACTCCAAGTGGTACATGTAATAACCAAAGCAAGATAGTTGAGTTCTATAATAAATGACCATTCTTGACAAGATTACCAACAATACAAGATTGTTTTTATTGTTTCATCTATCCTTTGTTCATTTATAGCTTAAAGTCAAGGGAATTCTTGGAAGTAGAGCATATGCTTCCACAGACTCTCAGTCTGTTACTCACTGACTTACACACCTATACACATACACACATACTTACAATTTTTTTCCTATTTCTTAGGTCATTTGAAAATTTTAATTTCCCCCATCATTTTACTGCAGAACAATAAAGTCTTTTTTAGATAATCAAATTTTAGGAAGCACTAACTAGGCTAATATTCACATCAAAGCAAGACAAAATGCAGTTAAACACAAAACAGAAACTTAAATCAACAATTAGCTTTGTGTAGCATTTTTTCCTTAAGTAATGATACATTTAAGCTGCATATTACCCCCTTATCTCACATTCATTTGCCATCAATAATTGAGTGTACACATATGTATACACAAGTATATTGACTGAGACACTATATAAATTACTTAAAAAGTTAAACAATCTGCCTAAGTGTTAATAGAGGCACCAGTCTATACCTATAAATATACTAATACATTAATAGTACTACTTATGATAATTGTGCATAAATAGGAATGAGGCAAAGTTTTAGAATATTTCACAGGATTTTGGTAGCAAAGAAAACAACATATATAAAAAACTATGTTTTCTTTAACAAAAGGAATATATATTATGCATAGGAACATACGTGTGCATTTAAATATGTGTAGAAAAAGAACTAGAGAAAGACACACACTAGACAATGACAAAGGGTAGAGATACTCAAAGAGGGAGTAAAAGATGACATATATATTACATTCTTTATAGTTCTTTATTTTATTTATTTATTTTTTTATTTTAGCCATGGCAATGTATTTATGGTTTACTTGGTCACTTAGAAAAAGAAGATTTGTAAGTGTACATCACATTTCCTAAACTAAGGTTACAAATAAAACAACATTCAAATTTTGTTTAAGCTTGAACTTTGGAAAGTAATGTTGTAAGAGCTGTGGTTATGTTACTTAAGTTCTAGAACTGGATTTCTTATTTGTATTTTTACTTTAACAGAAAAAATACCAAGATTTAGCCTCTGAAGAGTGCTGCAAAGGAGACCCAGCATTACTAAGCCTTAGGTAACAGAGTCAGAAACAATGACTATACACAGATTGAATTGATTCCTGATATATTCAGTTTATACATGTCAATTCTTGGTAAATGGAAATTTTATGGTATTCTTTATCAGATTAGTGTTATTACAAATGTTGTCTTATTGTGATAGAGAAATCTGTAAGAGTATCACTTTGAAATGTGATGCACATGAAAGAATATATTTCTTTTTAATATTTAGCACAAATGAATAAAAACTGAATTATAAAGAATACCCATCATCATCTTTTTTGTAAGGTAAATACAAATCTCATTTTTAGGCTAACATTTCATCTATTTTGTCTGTTTCAAATATTGTCAGTGTTTGATCAACATTAAGGGTCATGCTTATTTGCCAAACCAGATGAATCCCCACCAAAATTCTTTTTTCTTTTTTTTTCTTTTTAATTTTTATTGGAGTACAGTTGCTTTACAATGTTGTTAATTTCTACTGTACAGCAAAGTGAATCAGCTATACATATACATATATCCCCTTTTTTGGATTTCCTTCTCATTTAGGTCACCACAGAGCACTGAGTAGGGTTCCCTGTGCTATACAGTAGGTTCTCATTGGTTATTTATTTTATACATAGTAACAATAGTGTATATATGTCAATTCCAATCTCCCAATTCATCCCACTCCCACTTCCCCCTTGGTATCCATACGTTTTTTTTTATGTCTGTGTCTCTATTTCTGCTCTGCAAATGAAACCATCTATACCATTTTTTTTAGATTCCATAAATATGCATTAATATATGATATTTGTTTTTCTGACTTCACTCTGTATGACAGATTCTAGGTCCATCCACATCTCTACAAATAACCCAACTTCATTCCTTTTTATGGCTGAGTAATATTCCTTTGTATATGTGTACCACATTTTCGTAATCCATTCCTCTGTTGGTGGACATTTAAGTTGCTCCCATGTCGTGGTTATTGTAAATAGTGCTGCAATGAACATTGGGGTGTATGTGTCTTTTTGAATTATGGTTTTCTCTGGGTGTACGCCCAAAAGTGGGATTGCTGGGTCATATGGTAGTTCTATTTTTATTTTTTTAAGGAACCTCCATACTGTTTTCCATAGTGGCTGTATCAGTTTACATTCCCACAAACTGTGCAAGAGGTTGCCTTTGCTCCACACTCTCTAGCATTTATTGTTTGTAGATTTTTTGATGATGGCCATTCTGACTGATGTGAGGTAATACTTCATTATGGTTTTGATTTGCATTTCTCTAACGATTAGTGATCCTAAGCATCTTTTCATGTGCCTCTTGGACATGTGTATATCTTCTTTGGAGTAATGTCTATTTAAGTCTTCCACCCATTTTTTAATTGGTTTGTTTGTTTTTTTGATATTGAGCTGCATGAGCTGTTTGTATATTTTGGATATTAATCCTTTGTCAGTTGTTTCATTTACAAATATTTTCTCCCATTCTGAGAATTGTCTTTTTTTATTGCTTATGGTTTCCTTTGCTGTGCAAAAACCTTTAAATTTAATAGGTTCCATTTTATGGTTTTTGTTTTTATTTTAAATTAGTCTAGAGGGTGGGTCAAAAAGGGTCTTGCTATGATTTATGTCAAAGAGTGTTCTGCCTATATTTTCCTCTAAGAGTTTTATAGAGTCTGACCTTACAAAGAGTTTTATAGAATCTGGCCTTACATTTAGATCCTTAATCTAATTTGAGTTTATTTTTGTGTATGGTGTTAGGGAGTGTCCTAATTTCATTCTATTACATGTAGCTCAATAGATGCAGCTACATGTAAAAGAATCCCTACCAAAATATTAAGGAAAAAAGTGTGTTAAAAGTGGACATGGAGATGTCAGCAAAGGAAGAATTTGAATAACCCAGCTCCTGAAATTAAAATCAAAAGTGCAATAAAATGGATAATCAGACACATACCTGTCAAATTTTCTGTATGAAAATGGTAAATTTCAGGGAAGAATATCAATGCCACTTTCTGATACTTTTTTCTCATTCCTAGTAAATGAATACAAGAAGATATTCTCAGATCTCTCATTCCCGACATCATATTTTATGCTGAGAGTTGTTGAAATGATCATAGCAAATTCATCTACAGGCAATCACCATGACAATGACTGAGTACTGCAAATAGCCTAAAGGAAATGTGATTCATCTCACTCATTTAAAACTGCTAACAAATCATGGTTTGACTGCATTGGTAAATTTCTCAGCAATCCCTTTATGGGATTATGGGAAAGAAATCAGGGAGAATATAAACTCTATGAGGGCAGGATAAATTTATTTTTCATCCTAAAGCACATGCAGGTACATGGTGACCAAAATATAGTAGCATTCACCAAATACTTATTGTTGAATAAAATATGAGAATTGTGGAATCAATTTACCCACTTTTTTCACAAAATGAATTGAAAGATAAATTCATCTGTTCTAGGGGATAGTGATGATGTAATGGTGAGAATATCAGGCACAGTTATTGACAGTATATTCAAAGGTGATGTCAAAGGCATTTAGTTACTCAAATATTACGATTAATGAAGGTCTTAAAAATATAGTTTCAAACAGCAAATCCCCTGTTCAGTTATACAAGATGAATAAGTTCTAGAGATCTGTTGTACTGTATCGTGAACTTAAAAAGTCACTAAGAGGGTAGATCTCACTTTGTGTTCTTACTACAGTGAAAGAAAAAGAATGTTTTTGTTTTCCAAGTAGGCCTCCATTGTTACCTTATATTAAATAAGTAATTTATTTTTTAAGAGAGTATAATAAAAGGGTATCATTGAATAGGATTCACAATGGAGTAAAGAATGAAGAGACGAGTGACCTACCTATTATTACTGATACCATCTTTGTATTCATTGGGATTTGAGTCAGAACACTGTGAGTTGAAGATCCATGTCTTTAGTAATCAAGACAAGGCACTTCACTAATCTCTAATACAGAACTGATAATGCAAAGCAGAACTTTGATATATGAGTGTCAAATTTTAAGGCATTATGGATCTGTAACTTTACATTATTGTAATCATGGGAAGAGTATTAATACTGATCGATGTAAACAATGAATTTAAAGAAAGATATGACAAGTGTACACTGTATCAAATGACCCATTTTCTTCCCAAGAAAACTAAAATAAATTCTGCTTACATGGGTGATTTTTACCTTTTCAACATATTACTCTCTACTGAAGATTCAGTCAGTTGATATTGTGAATGTTCCAGAAAGGATTTCACTTTGGGATGAATATTTATCAAGAGTAAGAACAAAGTCTATCCCATTAACAGTGGTCCATTAAAATTTACTGACTTAACTCAGTGTAGTATGTTCAAAGTCCACACATGTTGTCACAAGTGGCAGGTCATGTTCCTTCTCATGGCTGAATAGTATTCCATTGTGTGTGAATATATATATACACACACATATATATGTGTGTATATCACATCTACTTTATCCTTTCATCTGCTGATGGGCAATTAGGTTGTTTCCATATCTTGACTACTGTGAATAATGTTACCATTTGTGACAACATGGATGGACCTTGAACTTATTATGCTAAATGAGATGAGTCAGGCAGAGAAAGGCAAGTATTGTATTGTATCACTTACATGAGGAATCTAAAAGTATCAAACCCATAAAAACAGAAAGTAAATGATGATTGACAGGGATGGGGTTGTTGGGGGATAAGACAGATGTTGTTTAAGGGTACAAACTTACAATGCATAGTAAATAGTCCTAGAGATCTAATGCATGGTATAGTGAATATAGACAACAATATTGTAGTATAATTATCAAAGTCACTAAGAGACTATAACAATGATTCTGACAATTAAGATAAAGGATCATTATGTAACATGATGGAGGTGCTAATTATCATTACAATGGCAATAATATTACAACATATAATGTATCAAATTAACATGCCATTTCCCTTAAATTTACACAATATTATATGTTTAACATATTTCAATTTTAAAAATGAAAAAATAAAGAATTTGTTGAGTGAATGAAAGGTGGCAGCAGATTTCAATAATGACAGATGAATAAAACAAATTCCCAAATCTTAGTTTCCTCTCTATTATGAGAAATCTTGTTGAAGCAGAATCAGAACATATAGAAAGGTAAATAATTTAAACAACTAAGAACACCAAGACACTATAGCTAGATGTTTTTCTCTCTCTGTATACATAGATACATATCTAAATATGTATTTCCTATTGATATACCAACATGTATATGATTTGTTATATCATAAGATATAATCATGTTACTTGATACTGTCAATTTATATTCCTAACAATAGTTATAATTATTCAGTAACTTTGTCGATTTTCTCTTTTTAATTTTAGCTATTTTTGAGGTTATGTGATGGCATTTCACTAGGGATGTGGCATGTATTTTCCTTAATGACTAATGGTGTGGACATGTTCATGGTTTATTGGAAGTCTGGATATCTTATTTTTAAGTTTTTCCTCCTTATTGGTTACTGTTTTTAAAAATTGATCTAACACATCTTTATATATTCAAAATGTAACTCATTTCTCAGACATATGCATTATTTATCCTATTATGAGTTGATTTTTCATCTCTTAATAGTATCCTTAATGGAGTGACACTCTTAAAGCTACAGTTATCTAACTTATCATATTTTTCCTTTTAAAGTTAGAGCTTTTTTTATCCTTATTATAACACCTTTACTGGGTCAAGATTTATAATCTTTCTTTGGATGATTTATTATTTCAACTTTCACATTTAGATCTACAACATACATTTGGGACTGACTCATTTTATTTTTTTATGTAAAAAACTCCTCTGTTTAAAATTGAGGTAAAATTTACACACAGTGAGATACATAGTTAAGTGTACAATTAGATAAGTTTTGACAAAATAGTTTATCAAGGTATGGAATATTTCCATCTCTCCAGAAAGTTCACTAATTTCCCCTTCCAATATTTGCTCTCCTGAGACAAACACCATTCTGATTTATAGACACATGGATTATTTTTTCTGTTCTTGAACTTTATATAAATGGAATCATACAGTATCTACTCTTTGATATCTGTCTTTTCTTGCTAAACACAAGATTATTACATTCACTTATGTTATTATATGTTTTAGCAATTCATTCTTTTTATTGCTGAGTAATATTTTAGGGTATGGTTGTAACAAAAAAATTTTTTTTCATTCGCCTATTGATAGAAAATTGGGTTGTTTCTAGTTTTTGACTAATATATAAAACCTATCCTAAGCATTCATGTTCAAGTGGTTTTATGGGAATATGTTTCCATTTCACTTGGATTAATATCTAGTTTTAGATTTGGTAGGTCATAGGGTAAATACATGATTCACTTTATTGGAAATTTCCAAATAGTTTCCAAAGTGGTTGTACAATTTTACTCTCTCATGAGCAATATGTGTGTTCAGATTTCCAAAGATATGTTGTTTTAATTTTTTTAAGCCATTCTATTAGGTCGGAAGTCTATCTCATTGTGATGATACTTTACATTACCCCCATATCTAAGCATTCTGAATATCTTTCCAGGTGTTTTTTATATCTTTCTGGATGTTTTTGGCAATTTGTGTTTCTCCTTTAGGGAGTGTGTGTTGAAGTCTTCTGTATTTTCGCTTATGTTGTTTTTCCTTTTGTTAAAATTATTTATCATTCTGAATGAATACTATATCTGATATATGTATTTCAATTTCTTTCTCCCAGTCTGCAGGTGAAATTCTTACTTTCTTTAAAAGTGTATTTTTGCAAGCATAAAATTTTAATCCTGATAAATCTCATTTTTATTTTTTTTTAATTTTATGTTTAGGGATATTTGCTTCAAATGCTAAGAAACCTTTGCCTAACCAAGTCTCTGAAGATATTCTTCTATTTGTTTCTTATAGATAACTTTATATGTTTATTTTTTACTTTTAAGTTTCTAGTACAATTCCAATTAATTTTTCTGCATGGGATAAAGTAGTGGTCAAGCTAAATCAGATTAATTTTGTGTCTGGTATGAGATGGAAATATAAATTCATTATTTTCAAAATGGATCAACAATTATTTTATTATCATCTGTTGAAATGCTTCTTTTTCTTCTTTAATTAACTTGATACAATATTTAATCAATTAACCATACAAGTCTGATATATTTCTTGACACTTTCTGTTCAATTTTTTGGTAAATGTAGTGTTAAGACACTACAACATTGACTTCCTTAATGTAGCTTTTTAGCAAGTATGGAAATAAAATATGACTTTATTGACTTAATGACTGAATAGTTGTAACACATTACCACAAACTCAGTAGCTTAAAACAGCACAAATTTATTATTTTCTCTTACATTGCTGAAGGTCAGAAATCTAAAGTGAGTTAGCAAGTCATGATCCTTCTGAAGACCCAAGGTGGGGAATCCATTTTCTTGCTTTTTCCAGTTTCTAGATCTGCCCATACTTCTTGGCTCATGGCCACATCTCTCTGACCTCTACTTCTGTTGTTATATCACCTCCTCTGATCTTTTGCACTAAATATTTCCAAATGTCTTACAAACTCTATGGTAGTTATATCACATTTGATTCAGCTGACCTCCAGGAGCCAAATGGTTACTACTTATTCAGTTGACTTATTTCCTGTGTTAATAAAAGGTTATATTGTTTGTGTGAAGTTATTTCATAGTAGACTGGAGACATAGTATTTAATATGTTAAATCATTGATAATTTTGTTCTTTATGAACTAGATTTTACAGAAAAATTAATTGTAAAACATTTCCTCTGGATTTATTTTTTTGCCACCTTCTCTTTCTCTCTGTAAGGAATATGTGGATAAAAGGGAACATATCTGTGTAAAGTAAACTGCTATCCTAGAGGGCTGGATGGTTTTAAAAAATATTCTATAAAGACAAATTATCAGTAATGTGTTTCTGTAGTTGTCTCTAGAAATGAGAGGACTTATAAACGTTAAAGCATATCAAAAAACATTATTATGCCACTATTAGATCATCATAGAACTTTTATGAAACAATTACAATTTTGAATAAAATGTTGCATGAAATATTTAAAGTGTTTATGGTGATTCTAAAAATTTTAAAAACATGAAATAAAATCTATTCAATAGAAACAGTATAACCCTTGGAAATTTTGGTCAATGCACTAAAATAATAAATGTAATTATGTGCTGAGTCTTTCTAATCTTAATTAAGTTAGTGAACAAAATTATATTTTATTCCATTTTGGCTTTATGTTATTTGATCCACATGTCTTTTTACACTGACTCTTTTCTTACTTTATATGGAAGCTCTGGAGCTATATTTACATATGACATTTTCCAAATTTAATTATGGCAGAGTTCAACCAATATACACTACAATATAATCTTTTGTATCCCTTAACATCTTACATTTTAAGGTTGACTGCATTTTCATACAACTCCAGCAACAATAACAAAATAATCCTTAATGTATTTTATCCTCCCCCTCTCACCACGGAGATACAATGAATTTATAACATGCTGTGTAATCTGAACTGTGCCTCAGAGCCGTGTTTGAATGAGGTCCTTCTGAATAAATTCTGTCAAGCTTGACTCTCCTATCTTTTACATTATCTCAGTAAGAGGCTACATGGGGTCATATTCTGTATTCAGTAGTTTTAATTTATTAAGACACTGAATTATGTTATAAAAACAAATTTACTTTTTACAGTTAATTTGAAAAAAGAAAATGAAATCACCCACAACATTTACTAACCAAATAAAGTCTAAAGACTTTTTGGTGAGAGCATAAAGAGTATAGATGAACACAATCAATTTTGTTTAGATGAAAAAGGTATATTATAGCAAAATACATGAAAAAGAAAATATTTACTTTTAAAGACAGTAATTTGAAAATGTTAAGTTAGTAATGAACACAGAAGTAATGATTCAAATGATTTTGAATAATTATCTTAATTCTCTGACCCTCATTTCTTCATTTACTAATACTTTACATATTTCCTTTCTTAAAATCAGGATAAAAAGAAGTAATAGAATAGACAATACTGCAGTATGATATACAGGAAAATGTTAAGGTAGTAAATTCTAAGCATTCTCATCTCAAGGAAAACTTATTATTTTTTTCTTCTTTTCTCTTTTCTTCTTTCTTTTTTATTGAAATTTATATGAGAAGATGGATGTTAACTGAATGTACTCTGGTGATCATTTCATAATATGTATAAATCAAACCATCATGCCATATGCTTTAAACCTATACAGTCATGTATGTCAACAATTTTTCAATAAAACTGGAAAAAATTAATATTTGGTAAATTTAAAAAATCAAGAAATAGAAGTAATAGACTACCATTAAAAATTATATTAGATAGTGCATGATGATTAATTTGTTAGTAATAATATGTCATATGTTTGTTAAATCAAGACCAAATCTCATAATAAACATGTTGTTTCCAACCAAATGCTAATGCTATTTTTAGTAACTATAATTTATTGATGAGCTAAAGATCTTGATGGCATGTTGTTTTGTCCTAAGCCACTATCTCTGTTTCTGTGTCTCTGCTTTCCCAGACTCTTCTTTCCTAGGTCCCACTGCTCGTTCCAAATTCCAAAGTCCCAAGGAAAGGTCACCAATTTACTTATACTGATAAGCTATCCAACTTTGATCCAATTAACCATGTCCCAGGTCTAGTTCAGTTTTGCATGATTACCAGGCACCACCAGCGTTGGTAAGGAGGACACCTTACCAACTAGAGCTTAAGAAGGAGTTTAATGTAGTGGTTGAGAGTTGGGGCTCTGAAGCCAGATCATGTAGGTAGGTTTCCAGGACTGCTATTTCCGAGCTATGGGAATTAGGTTCAGTCATTTTAGCCTTTCTGTGCCTTAATTTCTTAATTTATAAAAAAAGGATAATAATAGCCCAAACTTCATGGAGAAACTGTGGAGATTAATTGAATTAGTCATGGAAAATGCTTTGTAAAATTTCCGACATTCAGTGAGGACTCTATAAATAGTGGCTGTTATTGTCATCTCTAAAGACTAGGAAAAAAATATGTAGATATTAACCTTCTTTTTCTTTCTCACTTTATTTTTCTTACTCTGGCTTAATCACATTAGCTAAGTGTTTGTATTCCCTTTGTTTTACAGGACTGAATGCTGAAATTATTTTTACACAACCTGCATTTTTGGCATAGGCTTGAAGGGATTAATAGGCTTGATGAGGCAAGTATTTTCAAAGACAAGGGAGAGAAAAAGATTCCTTAAGATCAGAAAACATTAGAGAAAGGAAAAAAATGATATTTCTGCTGTATACATGCAAGCATTTCTCTTGAATATATCCCTAGGAGTTAAATAGTGGGGCTGTGGAATACAGTGAAAATCAACATATGGAAAATCCAAATTGTTTCCCCAAATTGTTCTATGGATCTAAACTCACATGAGTCACTTGTAAAAGATCTATTGACTTGCATTCTCCTCTCTGTTTGGTATTGAAACTGAGAAGGACCATGTGGGGTTCCTGGGCATGGGACATAAAAGGAACCTTTTTTGTCCCCCATTTTTGTAGGCAAGACTCGAGCCTCCATGACCTTCCCTGAGCTCCAAAGGGCAGATTTGAACAGTTGCCAGTCAAGGGAGGAGCAGGGAGGAAACAACCTGAGGCAAGATTAAAGGGACCAGAGAATCTCATCAAACTTAGGAGACCACTTAAGACAAGATTAAGGGAGTGCAGGTTCTGCACATACCCTAATCTTGTTAGCAACGCTACCCTTGAACCTTCCCAGGTTGGGACAATAGTTTTCAAGGTCAGAAGCCTGCTGTGTCCCACTTTGCCTGGCAAAGCAATAAAGCTATTCTTTTCTACTTCACCCCAAACTCTGTCTCCTTAGTCACTGCTGTAGAGGCTGAGATTTCAGCATTAGAATATATATTTCTTAAAATTTTTATTGGAGACTATTTGGTATTGTTAGAACTCATATTTTTAAGTCCTTTGGTTGTGAAATGGCCTCATTAAGGCCATGATTTGTGTTTCCCTCATTACTTCTTCTCATACATATTTCCTATTGTATGGATTGCCTATTCACAGAATAATATTCTAAACATTTATCAATTGGTACAAAAAGGGAACAGCTAATGTAAACAAGTACCAGGCCAATCAAAAAAAAAATGGATATAAAGGATAGTAAGCTTGTATCTTTGTGTACTGGCTCAATATTAACCCAAGCTTCTCATGTCTTTTGCCCATTTTCTATAGTGTTGTATGCTTTCTCAGTTGTTGATTTATAGTTTATACTCTTTACACACCAATCTTTTGTCAGACCTGTGTATCATAGGTATTTTTATCCCAGGTGTAACTTATTTTTTTACCCACTAAATCCTAACTTAAATGTAGCAAAATTTTGATATATTTTATTAAGACCTATGGTTTGTTGTTGTTGCTATTGGTTTTACAGTTTGTTTAAGAATACTTATGCCAAAGTCTAAAATATGTATATTTTTGGTGGTAAGTATTTAAACTTTTCCATTAGGTTATTACATTTTTAAATGATTTGGATTTGAATTCTGTGTATGTGTGAGATCAGATTCCTTGCTTTTTTTCTTTATGGGTAATGAGCTTTCCTATGTGTTTATTTTGTCCCTCCTTTCCTGATATATCTCTGATGCCACTGTTTTTGTGCATTAAAATTCCATACATGCATAATACTTTTTAAAACTTCTTTCTTGGTTCATTGATCTTTTAGTCTATTCATGTGCTAATACTGTCTTAATTACTTTGTTTTAGATGAATCTTGATATATGATAAGGCAAGTGTCCTATAAGAAGAGTCTTTTATATGCTTGGAATTTTGCTTTTGAATACTAATTTTAGGATAGATTATTCTAATTCTGTATGAAATCTTGTTAGCATTGTGTTTGAAATTGTCTTACATCTATATATTATTTAAGGGAGCAAGTCTCTGTATATAGAGTTTTATGTCTTAATTTGCTTATGTCTTCATTATATTTCAGCAAAGTTTTATAATTTTTCTGCATACAGGTATCTTATCTGCATACAGGTAATCTTTGTTAGATTAGAAAAGGCTTTAATATGTAAAAGGACATGACTTTTATGCTAATCTAAATTTGTGGAGTAACAAACACTCAAATATACCACAATGAGAAACTGGGATATCTTAGTAGGTTCCCTCATCATATATTTTTATACATCTCTTTCAGAGCATTGTTCATGTTTTTCCAGTTTAAAAATCTACATTTAAATCTTATCTACATTCATTGTATTTCTCCCCAAACTTCTGCTGCACTTGCATTGATATTTTGTAAATTTTAAGTTGAGAGTTACATGTCTCTCAGTGTTGAAGGAGGTCATCAAGAGGATCTGACTTCCAGTTTACCAGAGAACAGGACCTGGACAATCAGAGGCTCCTCACCCCCTCTCCTCTCCTTGGAATATAAGATCTGCCTACCATTCCCAAGTGGGAGCCATTGTCAAAGACACAGACTTGAGAGAGCAGTGAGTATTTGGATGTATATATGACTCTATATAAACTTCTAAGATTCTTTCATGAGGGTGTGGACATCTACTCATATTGCAGCTGCCCAAGACAAGCCGCATATGTAAGTTCTTGTTTATTAAGCCTGCCACCTATCAATCTGGAGTGGTCTGCCTCTTTCTTGCTCTCTCCTTGCCCTCTGTGTATGGGGGTTAATTTCAGATTTTACCCCTGGAAGCTTCTGAGGTTTTGGACCAACACTCCACAGTTTATTTAGTATTCTAAATACTGTTTTATCTACTTAATGGTTGCAGAAATAAATACCTATTTAAGGATTTTTGTCAAAGTGCTATTTTATTCATTGTAACTGTATTACCTGCTTAGTAATTTTTTTAAAACACTTAAGTTATTTTAAATAATTATTTTATACATGGAAACATAAGTATTTATTTAAAAAAAGATAAAAGAGCAAAACCAAAAATTTCTTATAATTCCAACATCTAAGGATTAGCCATCATAATTTAAAATATTGTTTAAGATGTCTATCTACTCATATACAGTATTAAATCTGAAAATTAGAATAATTTTTATATACTTCTTTGAAAATATAGCTTAAAAATATATTGCAAGCAAGACATTAGACATTGTTTTGTAACATGGTCTTTAATAACCAAATAGAATATCTTCACACGAATGTGTCACATTTTATGTAACATCCTCTATCACTGCCAAATGATTCTAATGTTTATTATTATTTAATGATGCTTTTGATATTGATGTAATATTCTTGAATATTTCTGTTTAGGTTTTTGAGTTCAATTTCTTAAAAATGGATTTACTGATTCAAAACGTGTCAATAATTTTATGGTATTTGATGCAAATTGCTAAATAACACTCTAAAGACTAGTATAATCATCCTTGTCTTGCAGCATGATATTTAAACTATCCTATCGAAACCGTGCAACTCAGGCAGGGACTTGAACCCATGGGCTGGGACTTGAACCCTGCCAAAACACAGATTGGGACTTTAACTGAGATCACACACCTGTTCTCAGGATTTAATGAAACTCAGGTTCTTGATGTCTCATTACAGAAAGAATTCAGTGAGAGACAAAGTGATAGTTAAGAAGTGGATTTATTTAGAGAGAAACACTTGGCAGGCAGACAGAGGGTAGATCGTCTCAGAAGGTGAGAGAAGCCCCAGAGTATGGGGTTGTCAGTTTTTATAAGGTGGGTAATTTCATAGGCTAATGAGTGAGAGGAGTATTCCAGCTATTTGGGGGAAGGGATGGGGATTTTTAGAAATTGGGCCACCAGCCAATTTTTGACAGTTACGGTCAGCCTTGGAACTGTCATGGTGCCTCTGGGTGTGTCATTTAGCTTGCTGATGTGTTACAGTGAGCATATACTGAGGATCAAGGTCTAATGAAAGTCAACTGTCTGCCATCCTGGACCTATTTGGTTCTAATCCATTTATGTCGTGTCCTCAGGCTATGTCATTCTTTTAAATGTTGTTGTCTTCCCCCTTCCCTCCTGTTTCATTCCCCTCTCAGAGATTTTATTCCCATATTTTTATGTGGGGTGATGGTCAGTCTTCTGTAACTGCTAATTGCTTCAAGGCTCAGTAGGGGCATCGACCATCCTGTCAGGGAGTAAAACTCTCTGGATGCCTGATCTAGGGGACCCAGGGGCAGACAGATCTTTGTTTTAGGTCGGTATGGGCTGGAATCCTCTCATAGCCATAATCTTGATGTGGAACTGTTGTAACTACTTCCATTTCTTTTCTATGAATCTCCTTGATGATGAAGCAATTTTTGTAAAAGCATCAGAGTACAAAAATATCTATAAATGACAAAGACTTAAAAGGCATAGCTAAACATTTGATTACATTTAATTTAACATATGAAATAACCCTAGTCAAATATTTCTCTTTGAGATACCTCAGGGTCCTCTAAAGTATCCCAGAATTCATTGGTAATCAAAAGAACTTCAATTAAAATTTGATACTTGGGAAATTTGTCAAAAAGTTTTAAAACACTTGGTCAAATAAGATCATAGGTCACTATGAGACAATACTTATTCTTTAACCAAAGTGACAATAAACGATTTCAAAGGCAAATACAGAACAGATCACTTAAAAGTAAAGACACTTAAAATCTGTTATCAAAGGCAGTTCAACATTTTAAGAAAACTTGTCCTCTTAACAGAGAGAAAAGCCACATTCAAGTCTTGTATCAGCTTACTTTTTTAAAAAAATTCATTTATTCTAAACTTAGTCAGTCCTGACCATGCACAAAAGCCTTTTCTCAGGGTCTGCTTTCTGCAAACATTCCATCACTTTCTGTATCCATCCCTTTATTTTTTTCCATCCAGAAACAACCAGATGTAAGACAGACTTACTTTCTTTTCCCTTCATAAAATGTAATTCCACTCTTCATACATTCTTTACTGAAAACACATATCTTACTTTCCTTAAAAGTCTTTTTTTTTCTTTTTTTACATCATTAATTTTCTTGTTGACAAATTTGTAACAGATAGAATAAATTCATTTCACCTCTAGTAAACCTAGGTACAACAGAAGTATTATACTTAACATTGATGACTCTGAAGACATCTCTATTAATCAAACCAACAAGATTAAGCCACCTTTAATACCAGATATTAATTTAATGTTGAATATTTCCTAGATCATGTGAACACAAAATTAATTCTGGCCAGTTTTATATTCTTATTTACATAAACACTTAATTTTTTAAAGTCAACTAAATAGAGCTATTTTATTAAATTAATTTTGGTAATACCATACATCTACAACACACATAGATACATATGAACATATAAACCAACACAGAGACCTCATAGTTCTCATTTCAAAATTTCAGCCCTGAGTCATGTACAGCAGTGTAAAACCCATCAGTTTACAAAAGAGATTGGATTAAAATTGTGTTTCTGGCAGATGGAACAAGTCAAGTTCATTTGTTTAGATGGCTAAATCTTTTTACTAATATTTACAGAAAAGACACTTAGGATTTCTGTTTTTCCTTGGCAAATCAAGTTCTAAATTACTTTACCCTCTTTTCAAAATCTGCATTTTAAAAAGATGACAGAGATAAGTGTTCCTAATAAGACCAGATAGGACATTTGCATCTCAAATGTAAAGGCAAGTTTCTCCTAGGATGACTTTATTTCTCCTTTGTTTAATACTTACAAGCCCCTTAAGATAAATAGGGAAGGTTTTGAGAGTGGTAAAATGATTGGTGGGCTTTGGATTATTTTTGGAGCCACACCTCTGGTCCTGTAAAGACTAGATTTGTAAAACATGGACAGTTTTTTTTTTTCTCAAAGAATTGGGTGGCTACCTCAAAGATACTGAAAGACTGATATACCCATTTACCTATGTTGGAATGTTTTACTTTTCCTCATTTAACTTAGGGGAGAAGTCATCTTCCAAAATTTCTATCAGACCCCGAATATCAGCTATGGTTAGTTTAGTCAGACTATCGGCCTCCCATTTACAAACACTTTTGAGGACCTTCCCTAAGTTTAAGAAATGTGTACCTTATATTTAGACACTCTGTAACCCTTTTTACTTAATATCATTGCCTGGGTATCTTCGGCCAACCCATAACCTTGATATTCCACATTCCAGGGTCTTACTAAAGCTTCCATTGCAGCTTCAGATTTTATCTGTTCCTTTCTGCCTTCTGTTAGAACCATTTGGTGTTGAGTGTGGTTCCCTTGCTCCTCAAGTAATAGAGTGGCCTCTAACTTAGTTAATAAATCTCTTCCTGTTAAAGGAATGGGACAATCAGGCACAAATGGAAAGCAATGTAAAAACAGCTGGCCATTGATCTTGCACAAAAGGGGTTCCAGGAAAGTGTGTGCCTGTCTCTTCCCTGACACTCCCCATTACATACTCCTTATGGTTGCTAAGGTTTCCAATCCTTTAGGTTAAGACTGAAAAGATTGCACCAATATCTATAAGAAATTCTATCAGTTTGCCCAACACATCAATGACCACCTGAGGCTCAACATTATTTATGTAGATGATGTCTCCAGGTAGAGCCACTTTTGGCCTTGGACCCTTTCAGTCTTCTGATTGCAAAGTCATCAATGGCCAAGGGGCCAATTTCCCTCCTTAACACCTGAGGCATTCCCTCTTCCAGTGTTCTGGCTGTTTGCAAAAGGTTCATGGATCACAATCCTCCCTCCAGTGTCCCTTTTGTCCACACAGGGTACACTGGTCCTGTCTGGGTACCCATGGAACTAGTGGTCCACCAGCTGTAGATTGGCCCAGAAAAGCCAGCTTCCCCTTTGATGGTCTCTGAGAGGACAAAGCCACTGCAATCATTTGGTCCTTTTGCCTATTTCTCTGGGTGCATTCAGCCTTTTTGGCCATACCCTTAGTGTTGAAAACCAAATAAGCCAATCAGAAATTTTTCATTGGAGTCTGAGGACAAGCAGCTGCCTTCTGAATTTTGTACCTGATTTCTGGGGGCAGACTGGGCTATGACATACATAGCCTGTCCCTTGGGGGAGGAGGGATCCATGTTTATATACTTCTTAAAGCCTCCACTAGTCTCCCATGGAAGACTGCAGGATTTTCTTCCTGTCCCTGTTGGACCTCTTTCACCTTTTCTATAATTTACAGGTTTTACTGTAAGTTGCTTCATACTCTCTATTAAACAGTTAATCATATGGTCCCATCTATCTCTATCAATAGAATTCAGCTGGTAATTCCATTGTGGGTTTGCCTCAGGGATGGCTTCAATTTCCATCCAGTGTACTTCATGGTCTCATAGGGTGGGTCAGTTAAAATGTTCTCTGTGTCCTTCCTAGAGTTATCCCTCCAAGCTAGAAATGCCTTAAATTCCTTTTGGGTCCCATTGCCTAGATACAAGGCCATGAAAATTAGATCACAGTGTACTTCACTCCATTTTAAATTCCCTAACTCATATTGTGGCCAAAGCTGATTGCATAACCTAATAAGTTTTTTTTTCCTATTTAATTCCTGTTGTCCTAATATTTCCCAATCCCAGAGTATATGGCCCTGAGGGGTATTGGCCAGGATTGATTCAGCCCAAACCATTTTAGACCCAAATCTGAGGTGATGTCTCTAGCCACGTAATTTGGTGAAGATTTGCACTTACAATTTTAGGTGCTCTCCCTTCCAAGGCATTCTTCTAACCAATTGTTAGTAACCAAAATGTTGTTGCAAAAAATGGCACAGAAGGCGTCCCCAGTGGTGTTGATGATGAGTGGGAGTTGGTCTAGCTATAAGTTGGAAATAAAGGGTCAGCTCTTGTCAATAAAAAGTACACCTTGGCAGCCACACAGGTCTTCTGGGGTTAAGAGAAGAAAGAAAGAAAGAAATGGAACAGGAATGAACATAGAATGTAGGAGAAAAACATCAGAGTCAATGAGAAGAGTATAGATTATCAATCTTGCAGCAACAATTCTATCCTGGACCTGCTGTTGGTTGTGCCTAAGCATAGCCATTCCATACCATCTTTCTATAGCAAACCAAGCCGATTGCCATCATTCCTCTGATCCCGACCTAAGTTCCTGATCAGAGCCCTGAAGAATTCAGGGTTGACCAGCCTGATAAAAAGGGGCAGACATAGGTGGAGAGTCCTCCCTGATACACCTGGCCTGTGGTGTTCCATAAGCCTGTCTAGGACCGAGACCTAACTCTCAACATTTTCTTACCTTATCACTGTCCCTTCATGGTCACCAGCTGAAACCCTGCAAGTCAGATTGGGTCTTGAACCCACGAGCCAGGACTTGAACCCAGCCAAAATCCAGATTGGGACTTGAACCCACAGTCCTTTAACTGACATCATACACCTGGTCTCATGACTTAAAGAAGCTGAGGTTCTTGATGTCTCATCACAGAAAGAATTCAGTGAGAGACAAAGTGATAGGTAAGATGTGGATTTATTTAGAGAGAAACACACTCCACAGACAGAATGTGGGCCATCTCAGAAGGCAAGAGCAGCCCCAGTGTATGGGATTGTCAGTTTTTATAGGGGTGGGTAATTTCACAGGCTAATGAATAGGAGCAGTATTCCAGCTATTTTGGAGAAGGGGTGGGGATTTCCAGAAACTGGGCCACTGCCCACTTTTTGACCTTTATGTTCAGCCTTGGAACAGTCATGGTGCCTGTGGGTGTGTCATTTAGCTTCCTGATGTGTTACAGTGAGCATATACTGAGGCTCAAGGTCTAATGGAAGACAACTCTGCCATCTTGGACCTATTTGGTTCTAATCCGTTTATGTCATGCTCTTGGTCTATGTTATTCTTTTAAAGGTTGTGCCTGAATCCTTCCCTCCTTTTTCACTATCATCATTTACAACACAAAGTATTCTAAATTTATTCCTAAACTTTAGTTTCTCAGGTTTCTGGCTCTGCCAATCTAATTTGTTTTTGTAACCATTTATCTTTATCTATACGTTTTAATTATAATAATTAAAAAGTGAATTCTGAATTCTAATTTGTAAAATCTGTATTTAAAAATTTTTTTCTTTGTATTGTTATTTGGAACTTTGACTTTTCCAGATATTTTTGAAACATATTATCAAGTTCCAAATCATTTAATATACTCTCTGTTTATACCTGAAATTCAGGTGCTTAAAAAGAAAATTGACATATTAAGTCTTTTTATTCAGAAATATGCTATTGTATAAGATATTCAAACACAGAATATCTTTTAATACAATTTTTGCTTGACATATATGTCTAGATATCCCTTGAGAATTTTATTTTTAAGTCATTTTTATATTTGTTGTTTTTGTTCAAGTTCTTTTGTTAATACATTGGGAGACAATATATATAAATTACCTTATTACTGAATTGACATTTTGTTGAGTTTCATTTCGAGTTTTCAGTGTAGCCTAGCATGCCACTAGAAGGCGAAATTTTTGTCTCTGTCTCTTCATTACTCTTTTTTTTTAAATTATTTTCTCCTTCTATTTATTTATTTATTTATTTATTAACATCTTTATTGGAGTATAATTGCTTTACATTATTGTGTTAGTTTCTGTTGTATAACAAAGTGAATCAGCTATACGTATACATATATCCCCATATCCCCTTCCTCTTGCATCTCCCTCTTGCATTTCCCTCCCACCCTCCCTATCCCAACCCTCTACTTGGTCACAAAGCACTGAGCTGGTCTCCCTGTGCTATGTGGCTGCTTCCCACTAGCTATTTATTTCACATTTGGTAGTGCATATTCTTTGTGTATTTTACAGTTATATTTATTTGTATTTTAGTGTAATGTTTCAAAATATTTTTGTGTGGTTTGACCTGTTCTATTCAAACTTTAATGTGATGTTACCAAACTCAGGTTCAGTTCCTTGACACTAGAAAACCAATATTTGATAGACAAGTGTTAGTTGGAAAGGTTACTTTATTCAGGAGGCCAGCAACCTGGGGAGAAGGGGGGCTTGTGTCCAAAAACCAGCTCTGAAGATTCTGCATAATCATAAAGGTTTTAAAGGAAGAAAGGGGTACTTAATCACAGTTAATCATCTGGGGAGGGGAGCAGAGTTTTCGTTATCTTCCACTGTGTGCAGGTTTTCTTTGATTGGTTAGTGGTGAGGTAACAGGGTGGTGTTCTAAGAATCTGGTGCTCAGCATGAAGTTACCATCCTCCACCTGGGTAGGGGCTTTCGTTCCTGCAGAAGAACTCAAAGATATATTGTTATGTATATTCTTTGAGGAGGAACCAGGGCCCTGCTTTATTGCCACACTCTTGTTTCTTGACTGTTCCTCCTTTTGTTTCTGCCTTCCCTCCCTTTCCTGATAAGCAACTGTTTGAATCTGTCCTTTGGAACTCAGATGAGGTCAAAGAGGCTGAATGAAGTCTATGGCCTACAAACAGGAAATGGAGCACATGGAAAGGATCTGTACCTGGGAGGGCTCACAGTGTCCTGCTCAGTTTCAATGACTGCTTCTAGTGTTTCTTTTTTTTCATTTTCATGGTAGTCATCAGTTTAAGATGGTATTCATTGTCATTGCATGGAAGTATCCTCCAATTCTCAGTATTTAAGATGGTTTATCAGAAATAACTACTTTTATAAAATAGTTTTTCAGAAACTGCAGTCATCCCTAATACCAATTTTCCCTCATGGTAATAAAACTCTTAATTGTTTGGAGACATAGATTTTATGCTTAAGAAATATATATTTTAGCACTTCTCTGAGTGTGTGTGACCAGACGACTAGATGTAGGTTGTAGAAATATGAGGTGAGAGATGTGCACAGCATCCAGAACTCTTCCTTCCTGATATGAGGCATGTTGCCTATTTCCCCAACCCTCCCTTTAACTGCATGGAATCAGGAAATAATAGACCTGCCTGTCTTGACCAACAGTCCCATCTTAGAATGACATAGCCATGAAATCCTTGTGGAACAGAGCCATACCTACAGCTCTGAAATACTTTCATCATGAGAGAGAAATACATTTTTGACTCTTTTGGGGGAGCATCTTTTACAGTAAACTAAATACATATCCTAATAACCTATAGAACTTACATAATTTTATTTTTTAAATTATGATATATCCTGACTGATTCCCTGAATTCCCTCATGTTAATTTATTATTAGATTCTTGGATTAAGCCTTTACAGGTGAAAGCCCATATTCCTTCACAAAGTACAGTATCTTCATATTTTATTTGTCTCCAAAAATCTCCATAATTAAGATTATCATTAGGCCTTGTTAATATGTAAATGTAAGGTGAGATATACATTGTCAGACTATAATACTCAAATATGGTTAATCTCAATAAATAAGTTACATAGTTTCTGCGTTCTGAAAATATGTGAACATCACAGTGAAGATGTTCAATAAATTGTGCAAGGACTCACTCTTAAAATGTCTACATGCATTACTTTCTGTAGAGACTTCATCTTGACAGGTTTTGTTTTCCTCCTTCATACATGCTATAACATTTATTTGCTTTTTGAGTGAATTTTGATTCTTTGGTTAATAATGTACCAAAACCATTTTGAGGTCAACCATACATTTTAATATAAAGAAGTGTTAGATAATATTAAGAAAGTTTTGCTCTAAAAGCAATGTAATAATTTGTAAAAATTACAGAAGTATTTAGGGACACATGTCATTATATCATAAATTTGTTATTAAAAATAGAAAATGAAAGATGAAGAAGAGATAATAGTGGTCATCACTATAGGAATTGTTATGATGATTCATTTTAAAATTGATTCTCCTTTATACATATCTATCTATCTAATGCATATATATATATATATATATATATATATATATATACACTCACACATACCTTTATTATTAAAAAGAAAAAAAAATGATGGTAAATTCAAGATGAAACTTGAGATTTGAAGACCACTAATAAGAGTGAGAACACATTACTCTGATCCTAGCTCTCTTGATGATTCAGGAGATCTTCTAAGAGATCTGTCCAATCATATCTGTAAAAACTCTGTATCAATAAATTATCCAATTCATATTTTATTTAAATTATTAGCTATATTAGTTATATCTGCAGCAATGCTGTGCATCAGACCAGCTCCAAACTTAGAGGCTTATAAGAAAAAAAAAAAAAAAAGTGTGGATCTCTTTTGTGGGTAGGCTTCAACTCTGCTAGAGTAGTCTGGAACTAGCTGGGTTTACCTCTGACTGCATGTTGGGTTCTGCTTCACAGCCCTATCATTTTTATTTTAACCAGTCACTACTTGAGACCTATTCTTCTTAAGGTGAAAGGAACAAGTGCAAGAGACCTAGCTAAGTCAGGCAAGAATATTTATTGCCTATGTTCATAATATTTCATCTAACACTTCTTTGACCAAAGCAAGTGACACACCAAGATCAACATCACTGGGATGGAGAAATATACCCAAACTTCTGTAGAGATAGGTACTTCTGAGCAATATGACAAAAGGAATGCATATATGATTATAAGAGGAAGTAAAGAGTGGTGAACAATAATCCATTCTGCCATATTATTTAGATGAACATTTTCTCTCACTTTAAGTTTTTATTTGTTGACTTCTTCATTCTCATCTCATGTGTAATTTATTTTTATTGTATTTTATTTTATTGGTTAGCTTTGCAAGGATTTGAATTGATAGTTGTTTAAAATTATTACATATTGTATTATTCATGATAATATTTTCTCATCATGTAAATAAAGTTCTAAATTCAATTTTATTAACTTTCTGTATTTCCATATTTCTTAGAGTTATTATCATTTAGAAATATTATCTAAATTATTCAATTCAGTACTTTTTCTATTATTACTTGTTTAATAGTAAAGACATTGAATTTTTTCTATTTATCTTTAATTATATTTTCTAAAAACTGCTTCCCATATTTTTAGTAATTTCTATTGGATAATTTTCTATTGTTTGCAATGTAGGTATGTAGTTCTTCCTTGAGGCAAGATTTATTACTTACTTTAAGATATAATTGAATTTTATTTCCATCTCAAGCCTTCTTTATGTCACCCTCTATGGTTGAAATGTAATGCAGTCAATTAGGACAAATCTCTTTCAGTTGGAATCTCCCTAATCTTATCCCCTTTTCCTTGACCTGCTTCCAGTTTTCACAGGCTTATATTATAAGTCACTATAGGGAGGATTGATGGTATAACTGGACTGAATCATTGTCATTTGTTCACATTGGATTAATAAGTGATCATATTCCCATCTGGTTCAGAGATTTTCTACTCTGCTCTTCACAAACCCTTTTGGGTATAGAGAAATTCTGTACACATTCCAAATCCCCAAATCCAAATGGCCCACAGTCATTTCTAATATAAGCTGGAAAGGCTGCTTTCTTGTCCTGAAATGCGAGTTTATTTAATTCCCATTTTAGGGTAAATATTTGATTATTTGTTTAACAATTTATTATCTATTATTGTACTTTGGTGAAAACTTATGACCTATGCAATCTTTCGTCTAAGGAATTAATGAGAAAATGGTCTTATGAAAATGATATATAGGTTATTAAATATTTTATTACATTTTATAATTAAAGTTGTAGTAATGGAATAACTATAATAATCATAAATCAAATTATATTTAATAATTATATTATAGCATTATTGATATTTTAGCATTGTTTTTTCTTTCAAGTACTGAAAACTATCCTCTTCTGTTTTGTTACAATTATATTTTCTTAGGTATTTAGTTTTTCTTTTATGTATTCAGATGAATGTTATTGTGTTCAAAACAATTTTATCTACATTGCATATTTTCAAACTGGCCTCTCTTCCTTTGGTTGAAGCCAGGGTAAGATTTTATTAGCCTAACTTCATTTATTTTAGTGTTAATTGAATAATTTTACTCTGATGCTTATTTATTTTATTCTATTAACCTTAGTTATTGTTTATGATATGGATTTTTGCTATAATTTGTATCTCCACATGGAATTGAGTGGAACATTAATAAATGATGCAGTGAATTGCTCAGATACCATTTAAACCTTAAACATCAATATTTGAAAACATCCCCTAATGTTTTTACAAAAGTATATATGGGGCTTCCCTCATGGTGCAGTGGTTGAGAGTCAGCCTGCCAATGCAGGGGACGCAGGTTTGAGCCCTGGTCCGGGACGATCCCACATGCCATGGAACGGCTAGGCCAGTGAGCCACAACTACTGACCCTGCACGTCTGGAGCCTGTGCTCCACAGCGGGAGAGGCTGCGACAGTGAGAGGCCCACACACCGCGATAAAGAGTGGCCCCTGCTTGCCACAACTAGAGAAAGCTCTCATGCAGAAACCAAGACTCAACACAGCCATAAATAAATATAAAAATAAATAAATAAAAATGTTAAAATATATATGTGTATATATGTATATACACAAATATATACATATATACACATTTATATACATATATAACATATATATTCATATATATATATATATATGAAGTGCTCTAATAAATCATAACTTTTATTTTATAGGCTGAATGACTTTTACTTCTCCACATCCACCTTTATTAATTTATGCTTCTTTAGGAAATGAAATCAATTATCCATTTATTGTTATCTTGATCCTTGCATTTAAACATTGTCTTTATCCATAATAAAACAGTGTTCCAGAGTTCCATTATTCTGTTATTTTTTACGGTCTTTGGGGTAAAATATTATGACATTGTATTTAATAATAAATATATTTAGATTAACTTTTTCTTCCTATATTTTTCTCTTCATTGTTCTTAATACATTTTCCCCTTCAAGGAACTCTAGCGGTTTATAGTTTAATAGATCTGATTTGTTTCAGAGATCATGTTGTCTTTCCTTCAATAAAATATATTTACTAAAGTTTATCTGAATAGACCACCTTTTTTTTTTTTTTTTTTTTTGCGTTATGCAGGTCTCTCACTCTTGTGACCTCTCCACCTGTGGAGCACAGGCTCCAGACACGCAGGCTCAGTGGACATGGCCCATGGGTCCAGCCGCTCTGTGGCACGTGGGATCTTCCTGGACCGGGGCACGAACTAGTGTCCCCTTCATTGGCAGGAGGACTCTCAACCACTGCGCCACCAGAGAAGCCCTAGACAACCTTTTAATGGTTGAAGGCAGCTCATCTTCCACGTTAAGTATAAATATTCTTAATAAATGGTAAAAATTCTTTTATAATTACAATACCTCATTTTTCACTTAGGCTATTATAATTAACTACAAATAAAAAATAAAATTAAAATCCTTAATACAACTTTTCTGATTTTCAATATACTGTTTTATGAACTCAGAAAATGATAAAAGCCAATTTTGACCTCAGTACCTTTTCCTAAATGGGAAGCACCTTTTTGTCAATTGTTAATGGAGTTTTTGTTATTTAAATCAGGCTGCCTCCGTAGTTGCTCATGGATAATTAAAACACACCCACATGCAAACAAAAAGCAAGCTTCAATATTAAGTTGGTGGCCTATGTCTCACTGAAAGCAAAATCCCCAAGCCTGCTTAAAGTTATCAGACTCTAGATGTTCTTCTAATATGCTAAATACGTGTTAACCCAGAGAGCAAAATGTCACTGGAGGACAAGAAACAATTTTATTCCTCTAAATGGCATTCATGTGGCCTAAAATAGTTAAAACTGATTTTAATGAGCTTAATATAAAGGGAGTACATCATAGGAAATCCTGGAATTGGTGAATAAATTTATATGACAGTGTGAGGAAAAGAAATGACTTAAAGAATTGTCCTGGAGTGATGGTCTTGGTTTCATCTTATATTATTTTCCAATAATATGTAAGGAATTGATATCTGGTCCATAAAGAAGAGATAGCATATGAATGGAGTAATTAAATTTTTTTTCTGTAATAAATCATGAGAATTTTTTGAATGATCTAGGCTTTAAATTTCTCTCTGCTCTCTCTGTGCACTTAGGCCATAGATTACAAACTATGAGACTACTTTTTTCCACTGGATTAATTATATAAAAATAAAAGTTTTAGTCTAGCTCTGCAGTATTATCCTGAGATAGGTGGTTAAACATATATAAACTAGTCAGAGAAGAGATTATTACAATTTAGCTGTCACCACCACAGACAGTTATTTAATAAGCTATGTAATACAAAGTATAATCAAATATCATTGATTAGCCTTAAGATTTGTGCTCAGTTTGAGTTGATGTCAAATAATACAAATAGATATGACTTTTACTGGTTGACTGTTGACTGATCAGAGGGATGGATCACCAATTACTCCATCTACTTGTTGCAGTCAGTGGAGGCTGTGACCATCCATTGCTTGACAATTAATACTTGTGACTGTTCAAATAATGGTAATGCCCGAGCTTGCTATTTTGGGGCAGAAAGAAAAGAGATTTATCTCCTCAAATGATAAAGGGAATAATGACTGATATTTCCTGGAACTCTGAGTGCTCTTGGGCGGTGCCCTGAGAATGGTTGAATGAGGGAGACCAGGAAGGGAGGGTTGTATTATGACAGTAAGGAGACTAGAATTCAAGAATCAGAGTTCCATTCTCAGCAATAAATTCTGTTTTCCATTGGTGATGTAGAAACAGACAGAAGCCAAAGTACAAGAGATCAGAAGAGCTTAGATAAGAAGATTCATGATGACTATGTTCCATCGACATTAGGGACCCTTCCTCCATTTTCCAAGCAGAGATGTAAAGCTCCTAGGTCTTTGTGGGTCCCTAAAGAGTGCAAACAGGCTCTACTAATGTCTGAGCTGGATTTTCCTGTTAGTCCAGCAAAATGTGGCCTCTGGGTTGAATAAAAATTACTTAAACAAAATTAAGAAACACAGTATTTATTGTACAACTGAATCTGTGGGCTGAGTGATGTCTTATATTTATTTGGATTGTGTTGAACTTTAGTCCTTTCAAATATCATTTGGAAAATAACAGGAGCAATTCTGATTCAAAGGATCAGCGTATGAAAATAAAGAAAACACTATTAGGTAAAGAAGAAGATACAAGGGGCAGTCTATAAAAATTTGCATTGTCAGAGGAAAGGGGACCTTCTTGGGTATGGGGAATCTTTCTCCAGGTCCACCACATGCCATGCCCCTATCAGAGTCAGTCCCATGCAGGCATCTCCACCTCTTTGTCACTTCATCTTCCTTTTTATGTCATCCAGGATAGCTAGATGATTGACACAGTCAGTGGATTCTATTTATATCCTGCACTAAAAGGATATTTCTTTCATAAATGAAAAGCTCTGAATATAACTTCATCAATTTGTAATATCTACATATACTGTGTGAATGAGACCCATCCCTTTGTTGAAAAATCAGTACAGTAATTCAACTTCTTTCACTTTTCATTAAAAGACCTGGACCATTCAAGGCCACTTTTCACTGAGGCTAGAATGAAACAATACAGTAGTTCTACTTTTTCCACGGGGGGATACATTACAAGACCCTCAGTGGATGCCTGAAACCATGGGTAATACTCAACCTTATATATACTGTTTTTTCTCATACATACATATCTATAATAAAGTTTAATTTCTAAATTAGGCACAATGAGAGATTAACAACAGTAATAATAAAACAATATCACAACATACTCCAATAAAAGTTATGTGAATGTGGTCTCTCTCCCTCTTTCTCTCTCTCGCTCAAAATATCTTATTGTACAGATTTAATGCCTTTTCCACATTAACTAAGCTCTTATGCACTGTGGCCATAACTTTTGCAGTTTGAGTGTGACAGCAAAACTAGGACAAATTTACTTTTCCTTCTTCACAATTTCACTGATAGAAGATTCATTCTTACCTTAGATCTTAGCAATCCCAGCATACAGTTTTTATTTCTTTCCTGATTAAGTCGATAACTTTCACCTTTTCCCTTTCAGGAGGCACTTTATGGGCTCCTCTTTGGCATTTCCAAATTGCCAGCATCACTATTCTTTAGGTTTGAAGCCTTTATTAAGTAAAATAAGGGTTACTTGAACACAAACACAGCTATAATGCAACAGTGAGTCTGATAAGGAAGATGGCTATCAACTGACAATAGTGGGACTTGATGTGCAAACGGATGATTCAAGTCCAGGATGGGATGGAGCAAGACATCAAGAGATTTCCTCACACTACTTACAACGGCATGCCATTTAGAATGTATGAATTGTTTAATTTTGGAAGTTTCCTTTTAATATTTTTGGACTATGGCTGATGATGGGTAACAGAAACCTCAGAAAGTGAAACTGTGGATGGGGCAGGGGGTACTTTATATGAGGAAAGATGGAACAAAAATAATAGATTTCCACATGTCTATTTAGGCTCCTTGTGTGCATGAAGCTTTGGTATAACTTTAGATAACCCTTGACTTAGGTGTTTTCCTCTATCTTTAAGATTAGGGAATTTTGAGTCTGTCATAATATACTCATAAATACCCGCATTACAAATCACAATGGCACATTTTCAAGGTGACAGAGTTTACAAGAAGTAATGTTATTATTCTAAAGAACTCGGTACCTTATACAAATCATCAGTTCAACTGATTTATTATTCTGTATGATTTAAAATTAGGTGGAAAAAGAAACAAAGTAAGATTGTTTGCCTGTCCAGGATTATATTGTATTTTGTGCATAAATCTGCACATTGTTATAATGTGCCAATTTAGATAAATGCTTTTAGTTAAATTAATTGCTTTTGATCTTATAGACTATATTGCATTTTAGACTTAATTTTAACAAAATTTTCAATATTATTTTTTAAATGTGCCTCATGATCTATATGGAGGTTTTATCTTTTTTCAGAATAAGGTCTCTAAAATCAGATTTCCCTGATCAATTTTTATATGTTATGAATTATTCATCATGTATTCATTATGAACCAAATAGACTGATATTACAGAACTCATAAAACAAGGTAGTAATGCAACAGTAAATCAAAGTCAGCTGATTTAAAGGCAGAGCTCTCTTGCTTTCATGTGTTTTTTATTCTAGAGATGATGTCAACTGGTGCTACAACATTTGTATCAAATCAAAAAGCAGATAGAAATTTACTGTATTATTTTCTATTCTAGTTTATCATACACTCCAGATGTCACACTTCAAAATTCACAGAACACACAGCTATATAGAAAACATATCAGTAAGGTAGCTCTCTAAGCCTGAAATGTGTTTTAAATAATTTTATCAGTTTTTTTGTGATTGGTTGAATTTCTTGTTCTTTTTGTTTCTCATGTGAAAAATGGTACGTCAGATGCTCATATATTTATTGTTTCTATTAGGCAGCAGTCATGGATCTTAATGAACTATAAAAATGCTTGGCAGTAGTAGCGTAGAAACAAGTGCTGTTTCCTAGGTTAAAGGTAGGGTGTGCTTCAACTGGCAAAGACACAAGCTTGGGAAAGAGATACAGAGAGTGGGACTGGGACTTTGGAAACTCAGTTCTTGCTAAGAAGATGAATTCTAGACAATTATGGACTTCGTTGATAGTGGGGACAGGCAGGCCCTTGTATAATTTCAGACACGATGTAACTCCTCGGAGAAAATATTTCATCTACATAACTATGCATGTAGGCATGGTTATTGAAATGTATTCATACTCTATGTCATTCCAAAGTAATTTGGAATTTGAGGTCACTTTAAAAATTGCATGTTATATGGATCTCCAATTGATGAATAGCTAAAAAAAAATTGAGTACTTACAAATGCTATGCATCATTCTTAATGTGAATTAATTTATTTAATTGTTCCAAAAGTCTATGAGGCAAGTATTGTTTTTAATAAACATTTTATGGGTCTAGAAACTAAGACCTAGAGAATGTATCCAATTCACCCAATATCACCCAGATAGCATGTTATCAGATGGGACACAAAATCAGACATCTGGCACCAAAGATTGATAAAAGGGAAAATAAGACTGTAATTACAAACACATATTGTTTTTTTCTTACAACTAGAATTTTGACAATAAGTAAGATGCAAAACCCTTGGTAACTCTTATCTTGAAAAGCCAAGTGGACTTTGTGAGAGAGCTGGATCTGAAGTGAGCATACATCATGTTTTCTACCCCCCACATCTCCACCCCACATTCCGGGTGTGCTGGCAGCTATCACCTTGGTGGGAGGTGAGGCTGGAGATGGAGGGACTATAGTCAGAGCCTCTTCCTCTGCCAGTGGCTGACAGAACACTGTTAGGGGCAGGGACAGGTCCTAAAGTGCTGGAGCAGAAGCCCTGAGGCTCAGGTCCAAGCTGGTCCATTCCCTCTAAGTGTGTGCTCTCCCCATGCCCAGCATTGGCATCTCTGCCCCAGAGGGGAGCAGTGTTGAAGCAAGAGGGGCTGGGGTGGGTGCCAGGTGCAGGCCAGAGAGCATAGTGGGGCAGCCCAGGCGCACTAGTCAGAGTCCCAGACCACTCCTGATCTGGTTCCTCCAAGAGCAAAAGCAGTGGCCGTCCCCACCCTAATCAGAGGTAGTGCTGGATCTGAGCTGGCCCTGAGTCTCACTTGTCTTCACACCAGTCAAAGGGACTCTTATCTTCCTAGTGCTGGTTGACCCATATTGGTTGACACATTTGTCCTTTAATTAATGGTAGCTGAGATTAGAGCAATGTTGTTCCCATTACTGAGTATAGGATCCGGCACATGGTGTATTCTTAGCACATATTCCTTTAATTTAATGAAAGGTGGCATCAAGGAGGTTTGGAGCAAACTGTAGAGATGCACCTATAACATTCCAGCTCAGGAACACAACTCCAGGTTTTGAACGGAATAGTAGAGACAAAGTAGGGTGGGCCCTGTAGGGTAAGGACACAAATATAAGTCACAAAATATAATATAGGGGTTTGTGTACAGAGAGAATGTAGAAGTCCTAGATCTAAAAAGTAAGTTTGATTAGCTGCTGAGTCATGTGAATACAGGACTGGAGCTCTTTAGAATGCACTTACAAAAGGGCAGTATTGATTTCAAAATTCCAATGGGCTGAGTCAACAGAAAGAAGGGAAGTTGCCTGAGCCATAAAAGACAGTTAAGGAGGGAACCAGGCAGTTTTCTACATGTAGCTGCTTTTGAGCAATATAGTTAGAGATAGAGATTAAATGCTAGTACTTCAAGAGAAACAGAGTTCTTCAGTTTGGGAATAATCCTATCTTTCCCTATATTATGTAAAGTGTCTTTTAAAAAAAAATAAAGAGTAATTGAATTTAAGCTTTAGGTTATGCAATATATTTTTACCCTGCAATATAAATATTTTAATTCAAAGGGAATCAACTGTAACACAACATAAATTCTTATTTTGACACGCTCCAAAACAATCACATGGAATAAACACTGTTTGTGACAAAGTACAGAAAGCTTGATCACTAAGAACCAGAGAGAAATACTATTGCATACTGTAATGGACACTATACCCATAAAAATCTTCACAGTCTTTATTGTAATATTGTACAGTGCAATTGCTGCATGACAAACAAATGTAGCATAGAAGCAAAAGTGAAAAAAAATTAACTAAAGAAACAAAGCCACAAGACCAAGTCTAAAATGGATAAAGAGTTAATAGTTCAAACTAACCAAATTTATATCCACTGGGTTTGTGAAAATAAATATTCTTACATTTTGCAGTGTATGATTTAACATCTACTTGATACAAACAAAGGTTGAAATTAATAGTAGAGATTTAAAACATGGAAAGGTTTTGTTCCTACAGTAACATATTTAGTTAAATACCCTAAAGGGAAAAAAAAAAAAAACAACAACTAAATATGAGGATATGTGATAAAACATATTTTACAAATTAAAAGAGTATGCAGTTATGCAACCTGAAGTCACGCAGTATTTTATTTAAAAAATATTAAGACCAAACTGGTAAAAATGGTTTTAAAGCATTAGGCAATAAGGTTTTGAAAAACGGCTTTGATGAGATGAGGCTTTAGACTGGACCTGAGGCAAAGCAGAATAAACTAATGAACCGAAACATTAAAGTAATTATTTATTGTTGGTTATTTTCAAAACTAAAATCATTTTAATTCCTGTAAATTATTGACTCATATATTCATTTAGACTTTTAAGTATGTCTTTTGTAAGTTTCTCTTTTACAGGTGAAGTATAGAAGATGTGTATATTTGCACACAACACAAGCGCTGAAATTTTCCTAGTGCACACATTTGAAGCTCTTCAATAATGGAATGCAATAAAAGCATGGGTACCATAACATGAGTGTCTGCTCTGGGTGTGAGTAAGTCACCCCAGTTCCAACATTCCTCCCACTTCCATCTAGAATAACTGAGGCAACTCAAGAAGTAGATATTTGACACGACACAGATTTCAAGGTTGTGAAAAGGGCTATTTTTGATGCAGTCAAATCTAAAAAGTATTTACCATGTAGCAGACATTTCCCCCCTCATTATCATTATTAAGCTTCTTCAACTAGATTGAAGTAACATATTATTCTTTATTTTTGGAATAAACAATGTGTATGTGTGTATATATATATATATATATATTCCTCTTTTAACTTATCTTCACCTTCTTCCAACCTATTAAAAAATCATACCATGGCAAGCTGTCATACCCTTATTATTTTGAATATATTAATAAAGCATCATTTTTATTATCTTATATATGTTTGTATATGTTTAAATTATCTACTTTTTGATTAATGAGCTGCACTAATGATCAAGGAATAACAGAAAGATTGCAATTTGGAGTACATCTATCTATGAGATCTGTGTGAATAAACACCATTTTCTTAATCATTGAACTGAATGACATTCATTTGCTGCAAGGGACAGTTGTTTCCCCATGTCCCTAGTCAGCTTTTAAATCAATAGATAAGTTTACTTGTCTGTGATATGTGGTTGGTAATGGTGATGGATGATACTAGTGACAATTTGAGGATATTTTATTGTCTCTAAAAGCCTCATAGTGAACAGAAACTTTTTAAAACAGCACTTGTAACTTAAAGGATGATTCTATGTGAAAGGACAGAGTACAACAAGGACCATTTGGCATTTTATTCAGCAAAGCTTACACTCCTAAAATAAAGTTTAATCCATCTTAAAAATTGAGGTATAAATAACTGATTAGATCAATGAGCAACACTTTGAAAGTTTTGATAAACCAAAGCAAATTCTCCTCTCTTTGAGGGACTCATATAGTAGATTGATAGAGTTTGCATTAAAATAAGTATGGGAAGCGTTTAATTCCATCTGATAAATGCTGAGGCAAATTAGAATTGATTAGAAGATAGACAGCATATTATAGACACACTTTGTCTTGTTTAGTCTCAAACAAATTTTTTTATTACTCTATTAGAACTTAATTTCTATACAATTATTTTTTCGAAGAAATAGTCTTGGAGATCTACACTACAAGGTCTAGATTTAGTACTTGATATATTAACCTATTTATATCTTTTCTTTTTTCTTGAAGTTTAGGAACACAAATTACATTAGTGAATATATTTCAAACTCAAGGGAGTTTAACAGTACTTCACAAAGGATGGGGAAAGGAAAAGAGTATTATGGAGTTATACCTTCTTTTTCTGATAAACTTTGAAATAACTTTGAAAACCCAAATGATAAATTCTCAAAAGAAATTTATTATAATAGTAGTAAATAATATTAATATATTCATTTTTCAAATTCACATTAACACAATTTTCAGTCCTCCCATTATAAGCTCAAGAGCCATTTCTATTATTTTATGTACTTGACAGATACATTTATCCCACAGTTCAAGGCACTGTTTCCCAACTGTGCATACTAGATGTTGGGCTCAATTGTAAAATAGGTTTTAAGAATGCTAGTTGTCAGTCTTGTAGAAGTTCTTAGAAAGTTTAATATGCTAATTTACATTGTAAACCTCAAAAAATTAAAAAGGCATTCAATATATCATGACATTTATTTGACAAGTCATTTCACTGAATATTGCTGTGTGAATGAACTTGAAGAAGTGATAAACCCTCAATACAGTGTAATAAATATAAAGCTGTTATTTCTAATTTTAAATACTTCCTAATTTTACTTTTACTTTTATGTATTGCTTTATATATTATTAAAAATATGGAAAAGTATTTGGAAAAAATATTTCACATCATACCAGTTAGAAAATACCAATAAACTTTGGTTTTAGTCTTGTCTATATAGACCCAATTCACCCCCACAAACATAATTAAATATTAGTGTAATTATATGTTTATATAAATATAAACAAATACATAACAAATATTTATTTACATATATATGTATGTACAGTAGTCTTATAACCTACCTTCTTTTTAAAAATTAATTAATTAATTATTTTTTGACTGTGTTGGGTTCTTCATCGCTGCGCGCAGGTTTTCTCTAGCTGTGGCAAGCAGGGTCCACTCTTCGTTGTGGTGTTCAGGCTTCTTATTGTGGTGGCTTCTCTTTTTGCTGAGCACTGGCTCTAGGCGTGTGGGTTTCAGTAGTTGCAGCATGCAGTCTCAACAGTTGTGGCTCCTGGGCTCTAGAGCACAGGCTCAGTAGTTGTGGCACACTGACTTAGTTGCTCCACTGCATGTGGGATCTTCCCAGACCAGGGCCTGAACCTGTGTCCTTGGCATTGGCAGGTAGAGTCTTAACCACTGCACCACCAGGGAAGTCCCTAACCTACCTTCTTAATTTAACATAATTTTGTGAGAATTTCTTGAGTGATGAACCACTCAAGAAAGTATCTGTTGTATAACATATACAATGAAATAATAAAGATTAAAATAATAAATAAAATTCATCAGACAAATTTTAACAAAAGTAATTCAATGAGCAAACTATCAATACCAGAGTAATATCAATACTAAAAACTTCATTTATAATAGTTTTAAATTAGATATAATCCAAACATCCATTAACTTTTGAAAGGATAAACATATTGTGATACATTTGTAGGATGAAATACTACTCAGAAGCAGAAAAATGAACTTCTTATTCATGTAATAACATGGGCAAATCTCAAGAAATTATGCCAACTAAAGGAAGCAACCACAAAAAAATAGCATACTATATGATTCTATTTATACGAAGTTCCTGAAGAGACAAAATTATTGTGACAAAAAGCAATTCAGTGTTTGTGAGGCTTGAGAGGAAGGGATTGACTGTAAAAAGTCAATTCTTTTTTATGGGAGGTGATATAAATATTCTGTAGCATTCACATGATTATGTACAGTTGTCAAAAGTCATCAACTTGTTTACTTCAAACTGGTGAATTTAATTTTATGTAAATTTACCTCAATAATCATGGTGCTTTTATTTTTTAAAAATTACATTTTTCATGTAACATTCCTTACCAGCCCGTGTCCTATTTCCTCTACTCCTGTTGTAACACACTCTTAGTTCTGTTAAGGATTTTATATTTGCTTTAGTCTTTAAAAAAATGTTTATTGGCCTTCACTAGGCTGTCCTTTTAAATAAAGAAATATATTACATATACCTTTTTATGTCTGTGTCTAGAAAGATTCCTGGCAATATAACATTTCATAGAATAAATAATTCAGAGAGTAAAGTCTCTGATGGCATATAAGTTATTGAAATGACTGAAATTTCAGAAAAGTATTAGAGAACACATAAGACATTGCTGGCAATATGTGTCACACTAGTTAGGTGTATGGTCAAGTACTTATAATAAAGAATTCTGAAAGCCCATTTTGAAAATTTGTTACATTAATACAATTTTTAAGCATAGTCTAAATTGTGAGTGTATATGACTGAGGAAAAATGTACAAAACTCTAGTAACTCCTTGTGAAATATCCTAGAACTTCTATAGCAACAAGACATGGAAGTTTATTAAATTTTTTTTAAATTACCTTAAAAAATAAAAGTAACTGTTTATGCAATGATATCAACTGCTTGATGTATCTAAACTTTTTTGCCTTCAGGCCCAAAATAAAATCTTGTTAAATCCCAGGGTAAATATCTGCCTTTAGTTTGTTCCTGTTGCAGAGTGAAGGGTAATTATTTTTCTACTCTCTCACACATATGAATGCCAATTCAATACAGATTATATGTGTTTAGTTTTTTTGTTTTTTTTTTTTTCCTTTTTGCGGTATGCGGGCCTCTCACTGTTGTGGCCCCTCCCGTTGCGGAGCACAGGCTCCGGACGCGCAGGCCCAGCGGCCATGGCTCACGGGCCCAGCCGCTCCGCGGCATATGGGATCCTCCCAGACCGGGGCACGAACCCGTATCCCCTGCATCGGCAGGCGGACTCTCAACCACTGCGCCACCAGGGAGGCCCTGTGTTTAGTTTTGATCAAGGGAAACCTTGAAAACTTACACTGCTTTATCAGAAGAATAACATCTATAGTCAATAAGTATGGTAATGACTATTTTTTTGTAAGCACAATATAAAAAATTATAACTATGTTAATGATGTATAATTCCATATGATTTCAATAAGCATGTATATTTACATGCATATTTGTATTATGTATATATGTATGCATATTTATCATAATTACAACTAATACTAATTTAATCTGAACTTATCAGACATGTTCAATATGCCAGATGTGCTGTGTTTTTTTAAAGGTATAGCAAGGCAGTTTTTTTTTTTTTTTCAGTATGTGGGCCTCTCACTTGTTGTTGTCTCTCCCGTTGTGGAGCACAGGCTCCAGATGTGCAGGCTCAGCGGCCATGGCTCACAGGCCTAGCCACTCTGTGGCATGTGGGATCTTCCCAGACCGGGAAACGAACTCATGTCCCCTGCATTGGCAGGCAGACTCTCAACCACTGCACCACCAGGGAAGCCCAAGGCAGTATTTTTAAATAACATATAAACTGTTTTTCACTCTGGGTAATTTTTTCATCATTTTCAATAACTTTTTCCTAGTGGGATAAGGCCATTGGGCTGAGCTTTATTCTCATGGGGACTGGAAAGTTGAATGGTATCTAAAATAAAAATGTCTTTCTTTAGTTTTGGTTTTCACATATAATTTTTATCTTAGTAAAATAATAGTTTTGAAATTTCAGGAGAGAAAGAAATGTTTTCTTGGAATTCCTCAAATTCAAAATTTAAATATTATAAACCAGAACATGAAAGAAGAATGAATGTATAAACTATAACATTGGAGAGCTAAGTAATATGACACAGAAGATATTTTTGCTTCCCTGGAAAAGCTCTGGGGAAAAGATCTAAGGGAATAAGAAACAGAGAAAAAGTTACACTCTTGGGTTTTGCTGTCCTTCAGGCTAAGGGTTAAGAGCAGATGGTAGAAATATCCAAGTAGATTTATGGGATTAGGTGGTGAATTTCAGTGTCTTGAAAGCTTGCAAGATTTCCACAAAATATTCACAGTTTTGTCTTAAATCTAATATGACATCTATGATAGAACGTCAATGGCTATGGAAGGTACTAAATAGATGGGCCTGGTAAAACTTATTAGGTTACACATTCTCAGTGTAGACAAAACAATAGCATGTTGTCCCAGGGATCCCAAGGAGAGAGACTTAGTGTATCAGAAATGTCATAGATTTGGAAGGAGATGTCTGCAGGATACAGGAATCTCCCAGCTGGAGTCAATGGCAAGTCTATCATAATTAGAAATGTCTGGGCCCAAATGGAAACTATCTGGTAGTATGTAAAGTGTAAGATACCCAGTGACCTGCTGGCCAAAGCTCTACCAGAGTGGAGAACAACAAAAACAGAAAAAAACAGAAAACAAACAAACAAACAACAACAACAAAAAATCCCCAAACCAACAAAAACCAATAGGAGTCAAAGGATATAGGCAAGTAGAATTAAACACTTTAACCAGAGCTCGGGGGGAATAAATACCACTCAGCCAAGACCCACTTGGAAATGGAAGCCTCTTCCCTGTGCTGCCATCAAAGAAAAAGAGACAGGACAGGCTTCTGGAAAGGAGGAAGACTCCAAAGAAAACTTTGTTTTAAACCACAAATATGTTTAATTGAAAAGAACAAATATTCCTGTCATCAGTGAAAATAAAAGTCAAAGATAAAGAGAGTTACAGGAAAGAAGGTTTGCCTTCATCTGATTTTTGAATGTATATCTATTAAATAGAATCCTTACAACAGTCTTACAAAGGGAATGTCATTATTCCCCTTAAAAAAACAAAAATAAGCTCAGACAAGTTGATTGACTTTTCCTAAGGTGATGAGATTTCTGGTGATACAATAACAATGAATTTTCTGAAAAAGAAATAAAGAAATCTATCCCATTTACAATAGCATCAAAAACAATAAGACACGTAGGAATAAATTTAACTAAGGAGGTGAAAGATCTCTACTCTGAAAGTCACAAGATGCTGGTGAAAGATATCAAAGATACAAATAAACAGAAAAGTATCCTGTGTTTATGGATTGGAAGAATTAAGATTGTTAAAATGTCAATATTACCAAAAACAATCTATAACTTCAATGCAACCTTTATCAATATTCCAATGGTATTGTTAACAAAAGTAGAAGAAACAATCCTAAAATTATATGAACCACAAAAACCTGGAATTGTCAAATATATTCTCAATGAAGTTTTTTTTTTTTTATGAATGAATGAACCATCAATTGATTCATTTTTAGGTATTTCTGTTTTTTAATTATTTTTAAATGATTTTAAAATATTTAAAAATATTTTTCTATACACATGATTCTCCTTTAAGCCAATATTTATTTTTCTATTATTGTATATGTAATTTAATACCAGATTTGAGAATAAAAAAGATATATAGAGTAAGGTATGTGGCTCTGGAAAAATAATAGATATCCAAATTTTCATTATAATTCCCTTATATCTTCTTCTGCTTTTCCTGCTGTACTCTTTCAGATTTTACTTTGACCTCACTTTCTCACATGACTCCTTGAAGGATGCCAAAAATTGGGGAGGATATATATGTAGGTTAACAAATATAATTTTAAGAGTCAAGTATAAACAAAGTTTTATTGGTCTTTTTTCCTCTTAACATCTAAGTAAGTTTATCTATGTATCTATCTTTCACACAAGCATTGATCAGGATTTAGTTAATGGAATAAACATTGATTACACTCACACTACTTGCATAAACTCTGATCAGTGCTGGGACATAAGGGTGAAATTCATGGTACTTGACTGAAAAATTTTTGTAATCACATAGACGATATAGTTGAGTGTGTCAGTTATGGTGCCAGGAGGAAGAAAACACACTCAAATGGAAAAACTGAGGAAAGGCTAATGAAGCTTTTTCAAAAAGCTGTGGGCAGTTTTAAAAGGAAACAAGAATGAGTGGTTTACAATGGTAGGAAGGCTGCCAAATTGAGCACTGGAGGCACAGATGTACTGAACAGTCACAGAAATCTAGAGAGAAGTCTAGAGGGACAGAGCCAATGCTTACAACAAAGAAACCTAGAAACTGCAAATCTGTGACCCACCACATAGGGATCCTAAGAGAAAATATAATAATATGTCTCCATTCAAATTTCTATTTACCTGTGTGCCTTCAATAGCTGAAGAAAATTGGAAGATGGAGATGAAAGGAGCTCTAGTAATCCAGCTTGTAGAGGTGAACTCCCCTAGGTATGGAACAGAATGCTGGAGGTTGAAGAACCAATTTGAAAGGACATGTGGATGATATTCAAAGATTCAAGGAAACAGAACATTTTAAATACTATGTTATGGATTATACAATAGAGCTACAGAAAGATGGAGATAGCATGCAAAAGATGGTATATCAATTTTTATAATGAGATGCAGGGCAAATTTTATACATAAAGTGATACATCCATGGCCTCATGGTTGAAGGATGTTGGGAATGAGTTCTGGACAAGGCAAATGGAAGAGTCACTGAAATTATAAAAGGGAATGCAATTGCTCAAAGATACTACAATGATTATGATAAGAAGGTGTATGGGGCAAGATGAAGGAACACTGGTCAGGGAGAGAAATGTGTTCAGCAGAAGAAAGAGATAAAATAATAAATAAATAAATAAATAAATAAATAAAGCAAGCAATGGGAAGTAAAGAACCACTAAGGTACTGCATGTATAAGGTGTCTTCGATGAAATGATTTTGGTGGTTTGTAGAGGTATCACACAGTCTGAAGGAAGTGCTGATGCTAGAGCAGTGTTAGAGACATGAAAGGAAGGAAAACTTTAAGTACTAATAAAGAAAAAAGTTAGAGATTGACAAAAAATTCAAAGTTTTGTCATTCAATATGTCAATAAAATAATAAATATTAGAAAAATAATAAAACAAATTATTTTTAGATAATGTAACTATGTACATAAGTAATCCAAAATAATCTATAGAAAAATTATAATTTAAAAGGAAATTTAGCAAGCTTATAGAAACAAGATTTCCAGAAACATGTCATATTTCTATGCACAAAAATAAACAAATTGAAAGAGGAACTTTAAAATAACACTATTAAAAGAACATACAAATCACTATATTAAAAATCCTAACAAAATACATGCAAATTATCTTTCTGGTGAATGATGATCATTATTGAAACAATAAAGATTATCCTACATTAACATAGTGATATACCATGTTGATGGAATGAGAAACCCATTATTATAATGATGCTAGTTATCTACAAGTAGAATCAGTGTAATTTCAGTAAAGAACACAGAACTTTTATTGTGGGAATTCATGGGCTAAGTCTAAAATTGACTGAAAAAATACAAAACTCCAGGATTCACCAAAATAATTTTAAATAAAAGAAAGAAAGAGAATCTATAGTGTATCCATATCCATTTTAAATTTACAGTAAATAAGATACAGTAAATGGGATAGATGTAAATAGAGAGTTTAAAAACAGAGCTATACAAGAGGGAGGGGATATGGGAATATGTGTATGCATATAGCTGATTCATTTTGTTGTACAGCAGAAACCAACACAACACTATAAAGCAATTATACTCCAATAAAGATATTTTAAAAAAAGAGCTATACAAAAATCATCACAGAAATTATGAAAAGCATAAACATTTCAATAAAAGATGCTGGGTCAATTAAATATCTATATGAGGTCACACAAAAAAAGTATATCATGATCCTTCTAACAACACACACACAAATTAATTCCACATGTATATATAAGACTCTAAGGAGGGGACTTCTCCGGTCGGTCAGTGGCTAAGTCTGTGCTTCCAATACAGGGAGTGAGAGTTTGATCCCTGGTAGTCAGAGAACTAAGATCCCATAGGTTGTGCAGTGTGGCTATTAAAAAAAAAAAAAGGAATTCACAAAATCTTTTTAAAATAAGTATCTGCATTTTAAAAAGAGATGCAAGGTCAGTATTCAAAATGAATTATATATCCAAATAATAGGAAAATAAAATTAACAATATTTTATTTAAAATAGGAACAAAACAAAATAATTACAAACAACTGCAGCACAAGATAGAGAAAACCTCTACTTTGAAAAACTGTGAAATATCTCTGAGAGAAATTAAAGAAGATAACAAAAATAGAGGGTCAGAAGTTCACCCACTGTAGTGAAGGTTCTGAGCCCCACGTCAGGCTTCCAAACCTGGGAGCCCAGCATGGGAGGAGGAATTCCTAGAGAATCAGACTTTGAAGGCTAGAGGGATTTGACTGCAGGACTTTGACAGAACTGGGGGAAACAGAGACTCCACTCTTGGAGGGCACACACAAAGTACTGTGCACATCGGGACCCAGGGGGAAGGAGTATTGATCCCATAGGAGACTGAACCAGACCTACTTGCTAGTGATGGAGGGTCTTCTGCAGAGGCAGGGAGTGGCTGTGGCTCACCACGGAGACAAGGACACTGGCAGCAGAAGTTCTGGGAAGTACTCCTTGCCCTGAGCCCTCCCAGAGTCCACCATTAGCCCCACCAAAGAGCCTGGGTAGACTCCAGTGTTGGGTCACCTCAAGGCAAACAACCAACACGGAGGGAACCCAGCCCCACCCATCAGAAGACAGGTGGATTAAAGTATTACTGAGGTCTGCCTGCGAGAGCAACATCCAGCTCTACACAGCACAAATCCCCCCCACCAGGAAACTTGCACAAGCCTCTTAGATAGCCTCATCCACCAGAGGGGAGACAGCAGACACAAGAAGAGCTACAATCCTGCAGCCTGTGGAACAAAAACCACATTCACAGAAAGGTAGACAAGATGAAAAGGCAGAGGGCTATGTAACAGATGAAGGAACAAGATAAAACCCCAGAAAAACAACTAAATGAAGTGGAAATAGGCAACAATCCAGAAAAAGAATTCAGAATACTGATAGTGAAGATGATCCAGGACCTAGGAAAAAGAATGAGTCAAAGATCAAGAAGATGCAAGAAATGTTTAACAAAGACCTAGAAGAATTAAAGAACAAGCAGAGATGAACACTGCAATAACTGAACTGAAAAATACACTAGAAGGATTCAATAGCAGAATAGCTGAGGCAGAAGAATGGATAAGTGACCTGGAAGACAGAATGGTGGAATTCACTGCTGTGGAACAGAATAAAGAAAAAAGAATGAAAAGAAATGAAGACAGCATAAGAGACCTCTGGGACAACTTTAACACAACAACATTCGCATTATAGTGGTACCAGAAGGAGAAGAGTGAGAGAAAGGATCTGAGAAAATATTGGAACAGATTATAGTCAAAAACTTCCTTAACATGAGAAAGGAAATAGCCACCCAAGTCCAGGAAACACAGAGAGTCCCAGGCAGGATAAACCCGAGGAGAAACATGCCGAGACACATAATAATCAAGTTGAAAAAAAAATTAAAGACAAAGAAAAATTATTGAAAGCACCAAGAGAAAAAAAACAAATAACATACAAAGGAAATCCCCTAAGGTTAACAGCTGATTTATCAGCAGAAACTCTACAGGCCAAAAGGGAGTGGCATGATATATTTAAAGTGAAGAAAGGGAAGAATCTACAAACAAGACTACTCTACCCAGCAAAGATCTCATTCAGAATTGACACAGAAATCAAAAGCATTACAGACAAGCAAAAGCTAAGAGAATTCAGCATCACCAAACCAGCTCTACAACAAATGCTAAAGAACCTTCTCTAAGTGGGAAACAATAAAGAAGAAAAGGACATACAAAAACAATACCATATCAATTAAGAAAATGATAACAGGAACATACATATTGATAATTACCTTAAATGTCAATGGATTAAATGCTCCAACCAAAAGACACAGGTCCACTGAATGGATACAAAAACAAGACCCATAAATATGCTGTCTACAAGAGACCCACTTCAGACTTAGGAACACATACAGCCTGAAAGTAAGGGGTTGGAAAAAGATATTCTATGCAAATGGAAATCAAAAGAAAGCTGCAGTAGCAGTACTCATATCACATAAGATAGACTTTAAAATAAAGAATGTTATAAGAGACAAGAAAAGACACTACATAATGATGAAGGGATGAATCCAAGAAGAAGATATTACAATTATGAATATATATGCACCAAACATAGGAGCACATCAATACATAAGGCTACTGCTAACAGCTATAAAAGAGGAAATAGACAGTAACACAATAATAGTGGGGGACTTTAACACCTCACTTACACCAATGGACAGATAGACTAGATAGTTTTAACTGATATTCATAGGACATTCTATCCTAAAACTTCAGATTACACTTTCTTCTCAAGTGTACATGGAACATTCTCCAGGATAGATCACATCTTGGGTCACAAATCAAGCCTCAGTAAATTTAAGAAAACTGAAATCATATCAAACATCTTTTCTGACCACAACGCTATGATATTAGAAATCAATTACATGGAAAAAAAAATAAAACACAAACACATGGAGCCTAAACAATATGTTACTAAGTAACCAAGAGATCACTGAAGAAATGAAAGAGGAAATCAGAAAATACCTAGAAACAAATGACAATGAAAACACCATGATCCAAAACCTATGGGATGCAGCAAAACAATTCTCAGAGGGAAGCTTATAGGAATACAAGCCTGGCTCAAGAAACAAGATAAATCTCAAATAAACCACCTAACCTTACACCTAAAGGAACTAGAGAAAGAAGAACAATTAAAACGCAAAGTTAGTAGAAGGAACGAAATCATAAAAATCAGATCAGAAATAAATGAAATAGAAACAAAGAAAACAATAGCAAAGATCAATAAAACTAAAAGCTGGTTCTTTGAGGAGATAAACAAAATTGATAAACATTTATCCAGACTCATCAAGAAAAAGAGGGAGAGGAATCAAATAAAAAAATATTAGAAATGAAAAAGGAGAAGTTACAATGGACACCGCCAAAATACAAAGCATCCTAAGAGAATACTACAAGGAACTATATGCCAATAAATTGGACAACCTGAAAGAAATGGACAAATTCTTAGAAAGGTATAACCTTCCAAGACTGAACCAGGAAGAAATAGATAATATGAACAGACAAATCACAAGTAATGAAGTTGGAATTGTGATTAAAAATATTCCAACAAACAAAAGTCCAGGACCAGATGGCTTCACAGGTGACTTCTATCAAACATTTAGAGATGACTTATCACCCATCCTTCTCAAACTCTTGCAAAAAATTGCAGAGGAAGGAACACTCCCAAACTCATTGTATGAGGCCACCATCACCCTGATACCAAAACCAGACAAAGATAGGAGAAAAAAAGAAAATTACCAACCAATATCACTGATGAACATAGATGCAAAAATCCTAAACAAATACTACCAAACAGAATCCAACAACACATTAAAAGCATCATACACCACGGTCAAGTGGGGTTTATCCCAGGGATGCAAGGATTCTTCAATATATGCAAATCAATCAATGTGATGCACCATATTAACAAATTGAAGAATAAAAACCATATCGTCAGCTCAATAGATGCAGAAACAGTTTTTGACAAAATTCAACACCAATTTCTGATAAAAACTCTCCAGAAAGTGGGCATAGAGGGAACCTACCTCAACATAATAAAGGCCATATATGACAAACCCACAGCAAACATTATTCTCAATGGTGAAAAACTGAAAGCATTTCCTGTAAGATCAGGAACAAGACAAGGATGTCCACTCTCACCACTATTATTCGACATAGTTTTGGAAGTCCTGTCCATGACACTCAGAGAAGGAAAATAAAGGAATATAAATTGGAAGAGAAGAAGTAAAACTGTCACTGTTTACAGATGACAGGATACTATACATAGCGATCCTAAAGACGCCACCAGAAAACTACTAGAGCTAATCAATGAATTTGTTAAAGTTGCAGGATACAAAATTAATGCCCAGAAATCTCTTGCATTCCTATACACTTACAGTGAAAGATCAGAAAGAAAAACTAAGGAAAGAATCCCATTCACCATTGTGGGAAAAAGAATAAAATACCTAGGAAAAAACCTACCTAAGGAGGTAAAAGACGTGTACTCAGAAAACTATAAGACACTGATGAAAGAAATCAAAGATCACCCAAACAGATGGAGAGGTATACTATGTTCTTGGATTGGAAGAGTCAATACTGTGAAGATGACTATACAACCTAAAGCAATCTACAGATTCAATGCAATCCCTATCAAATTTCCAGTGGCATTTTTCACAGAACTAGAGCCAAAAATCTTAAAATTTGTATTCAGAAACAAAAGACCCTGAATAGCCAAAACAGTTTTGAGGGAAAAAAAATGGAGCTGGAGGAATCAGGCTCCCTGACTTCAGACAACAGTACAAATATAGAGTAATCAAGACAATATGGTACGGGTACAAAAACAAAAATATAGATCAATGGAACAGGATAGAAACCCAGAGATTAACCCACACACTTATAGTCAACTAATCTATAACAAAGAAGGCAAGGATATACAATAGAGAAAAGACAGTCTCTTCAATAAGTGGTGCTGGGAAAACTGGACAGCTACATGTAAAAGAATGAAATTAGAACACTCCCTAACACCATACACAAAAAATATACTCAAAATTGATTAGAGACCTAAATGTAAGACTGGACACTATAAAACCCTCAGAGGAAAACATAGGAAGAGCACTCTTTTGACATAAATCACAGCAAGATATTTTTTGATCCACCTCCTAGAGTAATGGAAATAAAAACAAAAATAAACAAATGGGACCTAATGAAACTTAAAAGCTTTTGCAAAGCAAAGGAAATTACAAACAAGATGAAAAGACAACCCCCAGATTGTGAGAATATTTGCAAATGAATCAATGGACAAAGATTAATCTCAAAATATATAAACAGCTCATGCAGCTCAATATTTAAAAAAACAAACAACCCAATCCAAAAATGGGCAGAAGACCTAAATAGACATTTCTCCAAAGAAGAGATTGCCCATAAGCACATGAAAATCTGCTCAACATCACTAATTATTAGAGAAATGCAAATCAAAACTACAATGAGGTATCACCTCACACCAGTTAGAATTGGCATCATCAGAAAATCTGCAAACAACAAATGTTGGAGAGGGTGTGAAGAAAAGGGAACCCTCTTGCACTGTTGGTGGGAATGTAAATTGATCCAGCCACTATGGAGAACAGTATGGATGCTCCTTTAATATCTAAAAATAAATGACCATATGACTCAGGAATCCCACAAGTGGGCATATACCCTGACAAAACCATAATTCAAAAAGACACATGCATCCCAATGTTCATTGCAGCACTATTTACAATAGTCAGGTCATGGAAGCAACCTCAATGCCCATTGACAGATGAATGGATAAAGAAGTTGTGGTACATTTATACAATGGAATATTACTCAGCCATAAAAAGGAACGAAATTGAGTCATTTATAGAGACATGGATAGATCTAGAGACTGTCATACAGAGTGAAGTAAGTCAGAAAGAGAAAAACAAATATTGTATATTAATGCATATATGTGGAACCTAGAAAAATGGTACAAATGAACCAGTTTGTAGGGCAGAAATGGAGACACAGATGTAGAGAACAAACTTATGGCACCAAGGGCAGAAAGTGGTGAGGGGTCGTGGTGGTGGTGGGATGAATTTGGAGATTGGGATTGACATATATTCACTAATATGTATAAAATAGGTAACTAATAGGAACATACTCTATAAAAAATAAAATAAAATTCGAATAATGAAACACACAATAATGCACAGGCAGATTAATTAAATATGTGAAACAATAAACATTTAAAGCAATTTCTTACCAAAAAAGCTTAATATCAAGTGGTTTCCTGTATATTTATGATCTTAACCATAAATAATATATTCATATATATATATATATTTAACAAAAATGCTTAATATCTTTAAAAAGACTTTACTATATAGTATATATATTTAACAAAATGCTTAAGATCTTTAAAAAGACTTTATTATAAAATAGTTTTGAAGATAAATACCTTAGCAAAATGTCTAGTTCCAGTGACATTAATACTATGGTGAGAAATATGGAAGGCTGATTGGTTGTCTTGATACATTTTACACTGATTTAATGTCACCACCCTAAAATAGTTATAGAATTCCTTTCAGCCTGAGGGTCCTCACTGCTACAATGAACATATAAAAACTTGCTTTCACTCTGGAGATTGATATTGAAAGATTATTCACTTTTGAAAGCTGTGTTAATAATTTTAAGACAGTAGGATCAAAACATTGTCTGCTAATGCATCATTAACTGATGATAAACTGAGGGAAAATCAGCTTCATACATCAGAGTATATTCATCTTAATAATTAATGTATGATAAAATATCATTTATAAAATCATAATATGATAATGTCCAAAAACATTCTAATGCAGAGCTTCATAATACTGGTACACCTTCAAGTTTAGGAATTTTTATTCTAACGGGTAGAATAAAGTTCTGTGTAGTTTTGTGAACTACACAAAAACAAGGAATTTTTGTTAGTGTAAATAAAGGGAGAAAATATGAAGTTGGGGGAAGTGATAAAATTGAAAAAGAGAACCAAGAAACAAAAAAAAGACCTCATAAATTTCTTTGGTGTGTATAATTCTAAATTTAGATTTGGGACTGCTAGAGAGAAGTTTTTACCATTCAGGAGGAAAAAGAAAAAATGTAGGTAGATCTTATGGAAGAAAAAGTACTGCTTCTTCTTGGCTAATTTAAACTTAAGATAATAGCAGGATTCAGTGAGAAGGCTAACAAACATATGCTTAGAATACTTATCTGATCATAAACAATTATACTACTCTCATACCATGAAATTAATCCTTTATCAGAAAGAATGAGAACAATAATAATATCTATAAACTAAATCCTAGCTATCTCAAACTGCTCAACTTTCTTATAAAATCTAATTACTCACTCACCAGGACTTCTGAAAATATCGTAAGTTCAGCAATGAAAACAGTCACTGTGAAATCAAAGTTATATTTGTCTTTAAACTTACATTCTTTGTTTACTGATAACTTTCAAATACGTGCATTTGGAGCTTGCTCACGCATGGTACTCTGTGTGGTATACATAAAAGTGAAGTGAGATATCATTACCCCCATTGTGATTTAAGCCAACAGCATCTTTCCTAGGGAGGAATGGGCAAGGCAAAACCCATTCCTCTTCCCAATCTCAGTGATATTTGTTCCCCAAATCTCTGCTGGCAATACAATCAGCACATAAGAACAACCTACAAGAACATTGAGCCAAAAAGAAAGTACATTACCGACAGGTCGCCTAGTACAGGTTTGGCAGCCTTGAAACTATCTCAATATCATGAGTGGAAAGGTTAAGGACAGATTTTTTTTTTTTTTTCCGAACGCGGGCCTCTCACTGTTGTGGCCTCTCCTGTTGTGGAGCACAGGCTTCGGACGCACAGGCTCAGCGGCCATGGCTCATGGGCCTAGCCGCTCCGCGGCATGTGGGATCTTCCCAGACCGGGGCACGAACCCATATCTCCTGCATCATCAGGTGGACTCTCAACCACTGTGCCACCAGGGAAGCCCAAGGACAGATTATTTTAATGATCTAATCAACTATTAACTACTAATGCCCAGTTCTCAAACAAAGTGTTTGACTTTAGAAGTCCACATTACTTCTCTAAACTTTAGCTTCTTCAGGTTAAAATAGAAATGTTAATACTCACCTTATCTGGTTTTGCAGATTAAATGATATGGCACATTTTAAGCAGCTAGCACAATGTCTAACAAATGAGCTCCATGATAAATTGCCTTTCCCTGACATTTTATACCTGCAGAAGAAGTTCATGCTTTCTCTTTTCATCTCAAATCTGACCTCACTCTAGAAATAAACTGCTATAGATTCTCCCCTCTCCCACCCACCTCACAATTCTGCATCTCCCTTCACCACTACTATGAATAATGAAAGCAAAATTGTATAGTATCCTTCTGGAGGCAAAATATCGCTTACCAATTAAGCATAATTACAAGGTCCATGGAGTTAGATTACTTGGGTTTAAACCTGGACTATAATATTTATGGCTATGTAGTCTTATGCAGAATTGTACAACTTATATATAGTATAACAGTTTTGATATTAAAAAGAGGCTTGATAGTGTATTTTTCCTGTTTTTTTTTTAAATAAGATAAAATCAATTCATGAAAGGAGCATTTGGCGGAGCACTTGGTATAATTTATATATCCAATAAATACTTTTACAAATTAAGCAAGAGAGTATGGAGACGTGAAGTCACATTTCACAGCTCATAGATACCAAACTAAAGTGTTCTGGATTTAGGGTGATGGTCATGAAATACCTCAAATAGCATTTTTAAATGCCTGGCCATGAATTTCTATAGCCTATGGAAGGAAATGTTCATCACTTTATTTCAAACTCTGATAATTCTTTTTTAATTTTATCATGTTTTATACATATATATTTTATACCAGGAAAGCATAGTTTGCAAATAACTTACAGAAATGAGCTTCAAATTCATCATGTCAGATGCTTTCAAACACCTCTCAGTCTTGTTAAGGGACAATTATGTTGACAAATCTACAGTTATAGGAGCTGTCCCCAGAAAGACTGAAGCTGACCACATCACACCTTTTCAAATATGACATATTAATTGTTCCAGGTTGATATTGCCGTTGTTTTATGTTATTTTTTATGCTTACCTACATAAAGATAACCTATCAGATTTTTTTCTTCTACTTTTATTGAGATATAATTGGCAGACAACACTGTGTAAGTTTAAGGCATACAGCATAATGATTTGACTTACATCATGAAATGATTATCACAATAAGATTAGTGAACATTCAACATCTCATATAGAAATAAAATAAAAAGAAAAACATTTTTTCCTTGTAATGAGAATTCTTAGGATTTACTCTCTTGAAAACTTTTGTATATAACATACACTGGCGTTAATGATATTAATCATGGTGTATATTATATCCTTAGTATTTATTTATCTTATAATTGAAAGTTTTTACCTTTTGACCATCTTTGTCTCCATACAAAGATATTACATGATTATTGAATATATTCCACAGGCTGTACATTTTATCTCCATGACTCATTTATTTTAGAACTGGAATTTTGTACCTCTTAATCTCTCTCACCTATTTCAGTCATTCCCCAATATCCCTCCCCTCTGGCAACCACCTGTTAGTTCTTTGTTATCTATGACTCTGTTTCTGTTTTGTAAAGTTTATTCATTTGTTTTGTTCTTTTAGACTCCACTATAAGTAAAATCATACAGTATTTGTCATTCTCTGTATGACTTATTTCACTAAGCATAACAGCCTCTAGGTCCATCCATATTGTTACAAAAAAGCACAATTTCATTCTTTTTTATGACTGAGTAATATTCCATATTTTGTGGGGTTTTTTTTTTTGGAAAAATACCCATGAGTGAAACTACTGGATCATATGGTAGTTCTGTTTTTATTTTATTTTCTAAAGAACATCCATATAGTTTTTCCATAGTGGCTGCACCAATTCACATTCCCACCAATATTACAGGAAGGTTCCCATTTTCCCACATCCTTGCCCACACTATAACATTTATGGCTATGTGGTCTTATCCAATTGTCTAACATATATATAGTGTAAGAGTTTTACTGAACTCTACTACCTCACTTGCTATTTGTTGTCTTTTTTTATAATAGCCATTCTGACAGGTGTGAGATGCTATCTCATTATGCTTTTGATTTGCAGTGATGCTGAGGATTTCTTGTGTGTGTTGACCATCTGAATGGTCTTCTTTGGAAAAAAAAAGTCTATTCAAGTCCTCTGCCCATTTCTTAATAAGGTTTGTTTCTTGGATATTGAATAGTATGAGTTCTTTGTATAATTTAGATATTAACCCTTTATCAGATATATCATTTGTAAATATCTTCTCCCATTCAGTAGGCGGCCTTTATGTTTTGTTGATTATTTCCTTTGCATTGGCAAAAGCTTTTTAGTTTGATGTAGTCTCATTTGTTTAATTTGGTTTTTGTTTCCTTTCCTGAGGAGATATACCCCCCAAATATTGCTAAAACCAATATCAAAGACCATACTATGTTTTCCTCTAGAAACTTTATAGTTTCAGGTCTACATTTAAAATCCTTGAATCCATTTTAAGTGTATTTTTGTATATAATGTGAGAAAGTAGTCCAGGTTGATTCTTTTGCCTGTAACTGTCCAGTTTTCCCAACACCCTTTCTTGAAGAGGCTGTCTTTTCTTCATTGTATATTCTTAACTTCTTTGTCACAGATTAAACACATAGGTGTGGTTTAATTTCTGGACGCTCTTTTCTGTTCCATTGATCTATGTGTCTGTTTTTGTTCCAGTACCATACCATTTTGATGATCATAGCTTTGTTGTATAGTTTGAAATCAGGGAGTGTGATACCTCCAGGTTTGTTCTCCTTTCTCAAGATTGTTTTGTCTATTCGGGGTCTTTTGTGTTCCCATAAAAATTTTAGAATTATTTGTTCAACTTTTTTTTTTTCATTTACTTATTATGGCTAGGACTTCCTAGACCATGGTGAATGAGAGTGGCGAGTATGATAAGGGTTAGACTTAGGTGTAAACATAACTGGCCCTCTTCCCCTTCCTTCCTCTCCATCTCTCTGAGACCTCCTGGAAGGACAGGAGTAGTACAGGATTACATGTGACTCAGGTAGTTGAACTGCACCATTGATTTTCTGCCCCTCAGTTCTGGGCATAATTTTGTATACTATCTGTGTACCTTCTTTAGCCAGGTGTCCCTTCAGATCTTCCCTATTTTTAATGGGATTATTTGTGTTAGTATTCTTTGTATATTTTGAGACAAATCCCTTATTAGATATGTGTTTGCAAATATTTGTCTCCCAGTTTGTAATTTGTCTTTTGCTTTTCTGAATAAGGTCTTTCACAGAATAGAAATCTTTAATTTCATAAAGTCCATGGTATTCCCTTGTTTTTCTTTGTGGATTGCCTTTTTGTGTTGTGTGTTAAGACTCAGAGTTCATGTCCACTTTCTGCTATATTTTCTTCTAAAATTTTGAGAAGTTTTGCATTTAAAATGTGTCTATGAATAATTTTGAGTGAATTTGGTATAAGTTGTCAAGTTTGAATCTATATTTATTTCATCCCATGTGGTTTCCAATTCATTGTTCCTGAACTATTTTGGAGACCTTATGGGTATTTGGCTCCATTTCAGTTTGAATTTCCACAGTTTAATGGATTCAGCAGTTCTGCTAGCAGGGAGCAGCAATGTGTCCAGTGAAGTGTAAGGTGTGGCCTACACTTCCCGCACTGTACACAGGGGGGGACTGAGCCCACCTCTCTGACCCACAGCACATGCACATTCCACTGTGGACTTGGCACAGAGGGAATGAGTTCTGTCTCCCTAGGCACCACTGGGGCTTTGGCTTTGGGAAGCTGAGGGTCGGCATCTAAGCTGACAGCAAAAATTGTGCAAGAATTGTAGTGGGATCAACTCTAAGGTTCAGCACTGCTAGGAAAGGGATGCACCTGTGGTACTTTGATGGGTCCTGCACACTGTTCTCCCAGAGAGGAATGTCCGTTCACTCTTCCCTTTAGGGGATCTGCTGGGGCCTCTTCTCCCTCATGTTGTCACCAGGGCTGGTTGTCACCAGACTATATACCTACCACTGTGATGATGACCATTGCTGTCTCCACAGTGTTTACATTTGTGTGTGTTCTCATCCGAGAGGTCAAGCAGTCTCTAAGATATACTGGCCATGTGCATTGCCTCTCATTGGCATTAGATGTATTTGTTCTGTTTCTTTCCAGAGCACTGATTTTCAAGAGGGTTTTGGGGCCATAGGGATGTTAGGTCTTTCTCTAGCCTTGGGTTATGAGGAATGCTTTTCCAGTTTGCATTGTGGTTTGTCTTTACAGCTGTTTTTCTTGGTTTAGTTTAGTTTGTTTTTTTTTTGTGCCACAGGAAGAGCTAAGCATTTCCCTTCTGTATTCTGGCTGGGGTGTCACACTAAGAACAGCATTGTCTACCCTGAGATTTGGTACATAATTACTAAAAGAGCTTCGTTTTGTACATGTCATCTTTAATCCATCTGGACTTCCCTTTCAAATAACAAAATGCTATTTCAAATGAAAACAAAAACAAGAATTCACAAGTCCCCTCTTAAAATATGTGGGCAGACACAAAAAGCCTCCTTTTGTATGATTTCATTGATGGGAAACATCCAGAATAGATAGAGTGCCTTCTTAGCCCAGTGGGCAGCGTGTCAGTCTCATAATCAGAACAGGTAAAGAAACAGAGAAAGAAAGAGGATTAGGGGTTGTCAGGGGCTGGAGGAGGGAGGAACAGGGACTGCATGCTTTGAATACAGGGTTTCATTTGTGAGGGGGGATGAAAGAGTCTGAAACTGGACAGTGGTGATGGTTGCATAGCATTGTGAACGTACTTAATGCTCCTGAATTGAAAAATTTGAAATTGAAAGAACATGAATTTTATTATTTTCAGCTTAAAAACCAAAGTGCAGAATGCCATAAACAATGTGAAAGAAAATTACAAATGAAAACAACAACAGGGGAAGGGAAGTCAATTTCGGGTGGGGGAGAGTGTTGATGGTATACATCGGGAAAAGGCAGTGATGGTGGTTGCAGAGCCGGCTCTGCCCCTGGGGGTGGTGTTTCCAGAAATGGCTCTGGGTCTCCTGCAAAAGCAAGTGCAGGTTCTCCCTGCAGGGGTGGTAAATCCTCATCTGGATCTGAGTCTTTTGCAAAAGCAGGTGCAAGCTTTCCCTGTGGGGGTGGTAAATCATCATCTGCATCTTGGTCTCCTGCAAAAGCAGGTGCAGGTCCTCCCAGAGGGGGTGGTGCATTTTGACTCTTAGTCTCCTGCAGGCGCATGTTCAGGTTCTTCCTGCCGGGGTGGTAAATCCTCCTTTGGCTGGGCATCTACTGCAGGATATTCCTTAGGTTTGAATTTCCCTTTAGTTTGTCCCTGGTTCCTGCACCTGCACCTAATACCTCTGAACAGATAGGTCTTGGAGTTGGAGCCAGTTTTAATTCCTGGGGAAGTACTGGAGCTGTGAGAGAAGAAAAGATTACCTGCATGCTTGCCTTTTCTTTTTTTAACATTTTTATTGGAGTATAATTGCTCTACAATTGTGTGTTAGTTTCTGCTTTATAACAAAGTGAATCAGTTATACATTGCTTGCCTTTCCATGTGCTTTTCCAAGGACAGAAATCTTCCCTGAGCTTTCCAAAGAATTCCCAGCCCAGCAACTCACAACACGATGTCTTCTCTGACTACTGTCCACCCAATGGGTGGTCTGAGGGACCAACACCAGCCTCTGGGGACTCCTTCCTGTGTGGCTCAGCACTCACCCCTCCCCACACACTCACATGCACCCACTCCCGACCTTCTCACCTTTGTGCTCTTCCTTGGTAGGCTCCAGCTGCCTCAAGGGAAAGTTGACATGGTGCTGCAGGTCAGAGCTGGGTATACTCAGCTCTGTGGAAGCCTGGGACTGAACCCTGGGGAGTGGCCTGGGTGGTGTCTGGGCAGGAGGCCCTTCCCATTTACCTCTGGGCCCTGGTTCTGCAGAACCCTCCATGGCCACACTCACCTGGAGCCTGTACTGGCTCTTGTTGGCAGTGTGGCATCGTGGCCCCTTACTCAGGGAGATGGGTTGGGTGTCCCCATCAATGAGCTCCTTGCTAATCTCCAGTGTGGGTCTCTGCAATGCCAGTGACCAGAAGCCGGCCTGGCTTGGAGGTATCAGAGCCCTGCTGGGCCAATATCTCATCTTCTTCTGCCCACTCGGTCTTCTGCTCCCAGATCAGGCACATACCTGTGTCTGCTCAGATATCCACCTGGGAGGAAAGAGATATACCTAGAGGGCTTGGAATAAACCTCTCTACATCCTGCTCAGGCAGCTTTGACCTGGGGTGTGGACATGACCAACCTACCAGACTTCTGACCACTCATCAGCCTGCTCTTGCTTAAGGCAGACCCACCCCACAGAAATCCCCACCTCTACACATCCAAGGAAAGGATATAGGGCTATCCAGGTAGGATCAGAGTGGTGGCCTGGCCTCGGCTGGCATGGTCTGGAGCTCTTTGTGTTACCTTTGGGTTCTCCCAGGCAAGTGGCCAAAGGCCTTTCGAGTGAGACCTGACCCAATGTCGACAGTGTTGGAGGACACTCTGACTGTGACATTTCCTGAGGCCATTGCCTCAACATATTGTGACATAGCAGAACATGTTTCCAACCAAGTGAGCTGGGTAAGGGGCTCCTATAGGATGTGGATGCCTGGTTACCCAGGTTCCAGGTTCTGTTTGGCTCTATTGCCAGGGAAATGAGGTCAATTCCTTGGGCCTCCTTGCCTGGGTTTTTTCCTTACACAAAACCCCCCAAGGTTACCTCTGGGCTGCTGACTACTCACCCCCCACCCCATATCATGTCCATGCACAGTGACACCAACACAGCCCACCCTACAGCTGTGGGGAGGCCTGGATGCATCCATGTCCCCAGCTCTGAGGACACAGCTTGTTTCAGACTTGGATGCACCTTCTCATCAGTGATGTGGCCCTGGACAAGCCATGTGCCTCTCAGGGCCTCTCCAGTGTCCCCATCTGCATAGTGGGGGTCATTCTGGCCTTAACTTCTTAGGGAAGCCATCAGGTATATAGACTTATAAACACCTACAGTGCCTGTAAAACTCGTGGGCTGGTAACACAAGGTGCTCATGCACAGACTTGACAAAGGAAGGATTACATAAAGGGCTGACATAGCACAGAATACAACAGAAAAAGGCCTCAGTCTACTCTGGGATCAAGGGAATGTCACTCTCCTTTCTTCTTATTTTCCAGTTCCCCCATGGAGGATTGAAAGTAAATAAAATTCAGACATCGCCCCCTCTGGCAATAGGTCCTCCTATTTTATGTAGATTCAGGTCCAGGTGTCTCATCTTGGCCTCTGTGGTAGGCTGCCCCTACAATGGCTCCCAGCATTCTTGTCTCCTGGTCACATATCCTTGTGTAATCCCCATCCCTCCAGGGTGGATGAACATTGTGATTGGTTCTAACCCATAGATGGATTTAGGGAAAGTCTGTGACTTCTACTCATTTCCTCTCTCCTGTGTTCATTCTCTCTCCCTCTCTTTGTTTCTGTTGGTCTGTCTCTTCCTCTGTCTGTCTCTCTCTCTTTCTTTCTTGTATGTATGTATGGGTATATATGTATGTATGTATATATATATATACAGTTAGGGTTAGGGTTAGGGCTTAGGGTTAGGGTTTTTGTTTTTCAAAGGTTGAGTTGTGTGAGTTCTTGATCTATTTTGGATATGAACCCCTTATCAGGTACAAATATTTGCAAATATTTTCTCATGTTCAGTACACTGCCTTTTCATTTTGTGGATGGTTGCCTTTGCCATTGAAAATCTTTTCAGTTGGCTGGAGTCCCATTGGTTTATTTTGCTTTTGTTTCCCTTGCTTGAGGAGACCGATTCAAAAAACTGTTTCTAAGAATGATATGAAAGAGTGTATTGCCTATGTTTTCTTCTAGGAGTTTTATGGCTTCAGGTTTTACATTGAAGTATTTGATTTATTTTGAGTTTGGTTTTGTAGATGGTATGAGAAAGGAATCCTGTGTGATTTTTATGCAGGTAGCTGTCCAGTTTTCCCAACACCATTTATTGAAGAGGCTACCTTTTCCCTGTTGTATAGTCTCACCTCCTTTGTCATAGTTGAATTGACCATATAAACATGGGTTTATTTCTGGACTCTCAGTTCTGTTCCATGGGGCTATGTGTATTTCTTTTGTGCCAACACCATACTGTCTTGATGATTCTAGGTTTGTCGTATAGTTTAAAATCAGGAACCATTCTATGTCTAAGTCTGTGTTTCTTTCTTAAGGTTGTATTTACTATTTAGGTTCTTTTGTGTTTCCATAGGCATTTTGGAATTCTTTGTTGTAGTTCTCTGAGAAAATCCACTGGTATTTTGAGAGGAATGGCATTGAATCTCTGGATTTCCTTGTAATTCTTCCAATCCATGAGCACATCATACTTTTCATTGGTTTGTGTCATCTTCAATTTCTTTCATCAGCATCTATAATTTTCCTAGTACGACTCTTTTACCTCATTAGTTAGATTTATTTGTAGGTATTTCATTCTTTTTTATATAATTTTAAATGAGACTGTTTCCTTAATTTGTCTTTCTGATAGTTCATTATTAGTTTATAGAAAAGAAGCAGACTTCTGTATATTAATCTTACATCCTGCAACTTCACTGAATTCATTTATTCATTCTAATAGTTTTTTAGTTGCATCCTTAGGATTTTTTATGTATAGTATCATGTCATCTGCCTTTCCAATTTGAATTCCCCTTATTACTTTTCCTTATCAGATTTCTGTGGGTAGGACTTCCAGTACTATGCTGAATAGAAATGATGAGAGTGGGCATCGTTGTCTTGCTCCTGATCTTAGGGTAAATAATTTCAGCTTTCCACTGTTGAGTATGGTGTTGGCTATGCGTTTGTCATAAGTAGCCTTTATTATATTAAGGTATGTTCCTCTTCTACCCACTTTGTTGAGAGGTTATTTTTTTTCATAAATTGATGTTTAATTTTGTCAAAGGCTTTTTCTGCATTTATTAAAATGGTCATATGATTTTATTTTTCAATTTGTTAATGTGATGTATCATTTTGTTTGATTTGTGGATATTGAACAGTCCTTGCATCCCTGGAATAAATCCCACTTGATTATGGTATATAATCCTGTTAATGTACTGTTGAATTTGGTTAACTAATATTTTTTGAGGATTTTTTTCATCTATGTTTATAAGGGATATTGGCTTATAATTTTCTTTTTCTTTGTGGTATCTGTCTGGTTTTTTCATTGGGGTGATTCTGGCCTTATACAATGAGTTTGGAAATATTCCTTCCTCTGCTTTTTTTTTTTTTAATAGCGGGAGAAGGATAGGTATTAACACTTCTCTAAATGTTTGGTAGAATTCAACTGTGAAGCCATCTGGCCCTGGACTTTTGTTTTCTGAGAGTTTTTTTTTTTTTTCCTTTTTTAATCAATGATTCTATTTCATTCCTGGGGGTCAGTTTCTTCATATTGTCTATTTTTTCCGGATTTGCTCTTGGAAGATTATACATTTCTAGGAATTTGCCCATTTCTTTTAATTTGTCCATTTTATTGGTGTATTATTTTTCATAATAAGCTTTTATGATCCTTTGTATTTCAGTTGTGTCTGTTGTAACTTCTCTTTTTTCACTTTTGATTTTATTTATTTGACCCCTCTCTTTTTTTGTTTGATGAGTCTGGCTAAAGTTTTATTAATTTTCCTTAATTTTCCAAAGAATCAGCAATTAGTGTTACTGATTGATTTTTTTTTCTATTTTTGTCTCTAATTTATTTCTGCTCTGATTTTTATATTTCTTTTCTTCTACTAACTTGGGGTTTTGTTTGCTCTTCTTTTTCTAGTTCCATTATGTTAAGGTTAGTTTGTCTATTTGAGATTTTCTTATTTCCTGAAGTAGGCTTGTATTGCTATAAACTTCCTTCTAGATCTGCTTATGCTGCATCTGGCAGATTTTGTCTCACTGTGTTTTCATTTTCATTTGTCTTCAGGGGCTTTTCCATTTCCTTTTTGATTTCTTCAGTGACCCATTGTTTTTTGAGTAACATATTGTTTAGCCTCCACATGTTTATATTATTTGCAGTATTTTTCTTATAGTTGATTTCTTGTCTCATGGCATTGTGGTAATAAAAGATGTTTGATATGATTTCAATCTCTTTAAATTTACTGAGAATTGTTTGTGGTTTAGCATGTAATTTAGCTTGGAGACTTTCCATATGTACCTGAAAAGAATATGTATTAAACTGCTTTTGGATAGAGTGAGAGGGAGAGAGAGGGAGAGAGAGAGAGAGAGACCATCTGTTCTAATGTATCATTTAAGGCCAGTATATCCTTATTGATTTTCTGTCTGGATTATCTGTCCGTTGATGTAAATGTGGTGCTAAAGTCCCCTAATATTACTGTGTTGCTGTCAGTTTCCTTCTATTTTTTTTTTTTGTGGTACGCGGGCCTCTCACTGTTGTGGCCTCTCCCATTGTGGAGCACAGGCTCCGGACGTGCAGGCTCAGCAGCCATGGTTCATTGGCCCAGCCGCTCTGCTCCATGTGGGAACTTCCCAGACTGGAGCACAAACCCATGTCCCCTGCATCAGCAGGTGGACTCTCAACCACTGCACCATCAGGGAAGCCCTCCTTCTAAATATTTGCATTGTGTACTTAGTTTCTCCTCTGTTTGTTGCATATATATTTAAAATTTTACATTTTCTTGTGAAATTGATCCCTTTATCATTATGTAATGTTCTTCTTTGTCTTTTTTTACAGTCTTTGTTTTAAAGTCCATTTTGTGTGATATATGTATTGCTACCCCAGCTTTCTTTTGTATCCATTCACATGGATTACCATTTTCCATCCCATAACTTTCAGTCTATGGGTATCTTTAGATTTGAAGTGAGTCTCTTGTAGGCAGATTATATATGGGTCTTATTTATTTATCCATTCAGCAACTCTATGTCTTCTAATTTTAGCATTTAGTTCATTTACATTTAAGGTAATTATTGATAGGTATGTACTTTTTGCCATTTTGTTCATTGTTTTAGGGTTGTTTTTGTAGTTCTTTTATGTTCCTTTCTTCTTTTGTTCTCTTACCTTGTGATTTGATGTCTACCTTTAGTTGTTACTGGATTCTTTTCTCAGTCTTGTTTGTGTATGTATTATATATTTTTAGCTTGTGGTTACCATGAGGTTTATATAATGTAATCTATGTATATGTGATTATTTTAAGTTGCTGATCTCTTAAGTTTAAACTTATTCTACCAATCCCACATTATGTGAACCCATAAAACATTATGTCAAAAACATTAAATGAAGTAGGTGGGGGTGGGGGTGGGGGTAAAAAAGAGTTAGCTCAGTTGGATTTTTAGAATATTTATTAAAGATAGTTTTTTTCATAAATCATGGAAATAAATATATATTTAATTTCTTGAGAACACAATTACCTTTGTCTGTCATTCAGGATAATCAGAAATTGAGAATAGTTAGATCCATGAATAATATTTGAACACTACATAATGTTTGAAAGTTTGAAAGTGTATACTTAAAATAACTCAGGATTTTAGTGTTGTTATTTCACATGTATTTAGCTAAAACTAACATCATGTTTAAATATTCTTTGCCTACAATAAAAACTAACCGAAGTTTTTTTCACATGTCTTATGTCATCAAAAACAGCATGTTAGTCTCAAAAAGAAATGGGATGTTACTACATCTATATGTTTGGCTTCATGGATATAATTTTGCATTTACTGAAATGAGAGGGTGTTAATGGAAAATATGAAATCATTACTTGGCATAGCTAAATGTTTCTTTCCAAAGCAAGGCAAACTCCACCTTAAAAACTTGCTTATGAGCTCTTTATGTAGCAATACTATCTGGCTCCTGGTCTTCTAATTTTAACCTCAAATTCTCCTGTGCCAGCTTTCTATTTGTTGAATATATTGGTAACTTTTGTTATCTGTTCAAATGTTACTGGTTTTGTTGCAGTCTATATTTTGAAAGAGCCACTTTTCTCTGTCTCTCTTATAAGTTGGTAAGTATCTTGAAGGTAATTCCTTCTGCACAAATATAAAGGTATTGTTATTAAGGAAGTTGATTAGAGACACCCGATGGTCATAGGAAGCAGGAGTGAGGATCATGGGGCCAGAAAACAAGAAGATCATTCAACAGTCTATACAGAGACTTTAAATCCTTGATTTATGTTTTTTTGTGTGTGAATTTAGGTAACTGTCTCTTCCCTCATTTTCTAGGAGGTAATGTTTATCTCAAAAGTAGCAGGTACATGGTGTGGGGGTGAAAAGAATTTAGTCCTGAAACAGAAGACCTGAAATTAAGTCAGACTTTTTACTCAGTTGTGAGACTCCAAGCACTCACTGCTGAGCTCCAGAGTACCAGTTTCTGGGCTGCTAATCCACAGCCAAAGGGACAGGATTATCTTCTGTGAAGTAGATGAACATCCCAGAGAAAAAGCATAAACATTCTACAGTGAAAATCTGACAGCAGCAGTTTCATCCTAAACTAGCTTACCAGTAGCAAGCCTTGTCCATGACGAGAGCTTTTTACTACTTCACTCTTAAATATGAGTGAACAAAGATTTCCAGATTCATTAGGGAAGCTTCTAACACAAGATATAGAAACTAAAACAAATAACAATAAAAAGGGGATGTTGAGGGATATCTATAGAAATATATAATCTGACTAATAAATGTGTCAGAAAGTGCAAACAAAACTTTTTGATGAGGAGGAAATTACTTTATATATATATATATATATATATATATATATATATATTTTTTTTTTTTTTTTTTTTTTTTTTTTTTAACAAAAAGATGTAAGTCTTGGGAAGAGAGTATATAGTCGTGGCAATGGAGTCTCATGTTGTTAACTCTTAGGACATTAAAGAAAAATAACATTTAAAAATTGTCCAGAGAGAAAGAAAAGAGTACAAAAGTTCAAGTATCTAAAGGACATCTGAGTTTGCAATAGCAACACTAGAAAGCAGAAGAAAAGAGGGGAAAAAATGCCTTCAAACTTATAAGTTAAAATAGTTTGCAAACTAGAATTCAAATCCAGTAATCCAGAATTCCAGTATGAAGGTAGCATAGATATATTTTAGACATGCAAACTTTGAAAAATAAATGTAACACTCATTACCTCCTTCTCAGAGGGCTATAAGATTATGTATTTCAAAAAATTCAGATAAATAAATGAAGAAAAAGTAAAATCAGATATGTAGGAAAGAAGATATTCAATACCTGAAAGAGGCAAAGGGAATTCCAAGGATGACAACTCTGAACCATATCTAGAGAGCAACCTAGGAGAGTTCCAGAATTCCAGGAAATCCTGGGAAAGAAATTAAAGGAAACTAATAGATTATTTGACCAGTTTGATCTTGTGGAATCTTATAATACCACACATTTTTCAGAGCTTATAAATTATGAGATTGTGAAGCCAAAACGTCTAAGAAAAGCAAGTAACAATTTTAAAAGAGTCAGTTATTAACCACAGGAAAATGCAAAATATACACAAGAAAAGAGAAAGTCACCATATAATGGCACTTAGAACAGCAGTTAATAATATTTTAAAAGAGAAATCAAAACACTGAATATGTATTTATTCAAATTACAATATAGCTATTTTGGGAATATGGGCTGAGTGTAGTTGTGGTTGAAGAGTGCTGAGATAATATCTAAAATGCTGAATCAAGAGCTAGCAAATGCTAAAATTAATCAGAAACACCTTGGAAATACCAAGAAAAACACACTGGATATGATTAAAAGACTGGTTTGTTCTGGACTGAAAAATGGGTATGCATAGTAGAGTGCTGGCCAAGAATTGTTGGATTAATATTGTTATTATTATTATTATTTTTTTTTTTTTTGCGGTATGTGGGCCTCTCACTGTTGTGGCCTCTCCCGTTGTGGAGCACAGGCTCCAGACGTGCAGGCTCAGCGGCCATGGCTCACGGGCCCAGCCGCTCCGTGGCATGTGGGATCTTCCCGGACCGGGGCACGAACCCGTGTCCCCTGCATCGGCAGGCAGACTCTCAACCACTGCGCCACCAGGGAAGCCCTTGTTATTATTTTTTTTTAATTTATTTATTTGGTTGCACTGGGTCTTAGTTGTGGCAGGCAGGCTTCTTAGTTGTGGCATGCAAACTCTTAGTTGTGGCATGCATGTGGGATCTAGTTCCCTGACCAGGGATCGAACCTGGGCCCCCTGCATTGGGAGTGCAGAGTCTTCTTATCCACTGCACCACCAGGGCAGTCCCTTGTTATTATTTTTAAAAGCTTTTATCATCACTTGTCTTTTCTACACTATATATATATGTGTATATATATATATATATATATATATATATATATATATATATATACACATATATATATATTTATGTGTATATATATATATGTAGTAATTAGGTTAAAATAATAGTTTACATTAATACATTAAAATATTGACCAAACATTAAAAATAATATTTATGTTTGTTAATAACAAAAATAGGTTATAATCACAGCTCACTAAAATGTCATAGTTTTCTCCTTTTTCTTCCTATTTTTAAAATACAAATGAAATCAGAGAAAAAGAAGAGATGCAGTGGTAACAGCCCTGGATATTATGGGTTCATAATTCATGAATCTTTGAAATGAATTTCTACTAATTTAAATATGGGAGGGGCCAAATTTTTAAATTTCTAATGACCCACAGATAGAAAGGAAATAATTTAACAGGTAGAGCCATGTTCAACAGTAACTCCAGTGTTACAGTCAGTGTCTGTGAGGCTGAGCCATGCTTTTCTTTGTGCATCTCAGTATTTTTCTGCTAGATAAATATCCAGCATTACATACTGGATGTAATGTCAAGGGCAAGTAGACATAGGAAATACACTGGGAAGAGTACATACACGATAAGAATCATTAGAGATTATGCTTTTCAATACATGCTTCAAGGCAAAAGAAAATCTCTGAATATTCCCAAAGTACTTAGAAGTATATCCACCTTCTCAAAGACAAAAAGAAAAAGAAAATGCTAGAGAATTTTCTACCTCAATCTATCAGAATCACAGAAAGTTATCACCTGGAATTTTTACAAGCATGTGGAGCATCTTCTTGTATTCCAGCTCAATATCTGAAAGGAGAATGCTGGAAATAGCTGTAAGTAAATCAATAATTTTGGGAAAGAAGGAGGAGATAAATAAAAATACCAATAGAGGCCCAAATGCAGACTAATTTTGCCAAGAACACTGATGAGAAAAAGCAACAATCAATGACAAACATAGAAGAGCCTGAACATATCAAAGGATTCTATAATATATAAGAAGGACCACTCTTAAGCTTAGAAATGAATTCCTAGGCAAAAGATAACTACACTAGAAATATAATGTAGATATGTTTATGTTATCATTTATTCATATTTAAAACCTTTACGGGATACCTATCCTGTGCTAGGCATGGTCCTTGGATATGGGAATATAGTAGTGACCAAAGCAAAATCTATGACTTCATGGAAAATGCTTCCAAGCAGATGGACAATAACCAAGATACATAAGAAAAATATAGCTGTCTCTCTGTATCCACAGGGGATTGGTTTCAGCCACTACCCCCACCCCTCATGATACCAGACTCCCCAGATGCTCAAATGCCTGATATAAAATGGTGTAGTATTTAACCTTCACACATCTTCCCATATACTTTAAATCATCTCTAGATTACTTAGACCACAAAATACAATGTAATTGCCAAATAAATATTTGCCAGTGCACAGCAATTTCAAGTTTTGCTTTTTGGATTTTTCTGGAAACATTTTTAAATATTTTCAATTAGTGTTTGGTTGAATCTGGGAATGTGGAACTGGGGGATATGGATATTATCCATCTGTGTGTTAGTATGTGTATGGTATGTTAGTTGGTGATAAATGTTAAGGAGATTATAGAAAGGGTAGAAGAATATTAAATATCAAAGAGGGATAGATTTGGAATTTTAAATAAGGTATCCACAAAAGACTTCACTGGGTGAATGACTTTTAAGTAAATACCACTCTTGCAGATGTTTTGGAGTCAAACTTTCCAGGTAGAAAAAACACTAAGTGTGAAGTCCCATCAAAGGAAGTGTTTCCTGGCCTGTCTGAGGAACAGCACAGAGACCAGGGTACAGCATACAGTGAAGAGAGAGATGGATCAGAGAGCTGTCTGGGAGGCAGATCACACAGGGCCTTGTGAGACATAGTAAGTCTTTATTTTCAATGTCATGAAGATCTCTGGGGGAATTTGAGCTCAGACTAATATTTTAATAGGATTATTCTACCATCTGTGTAGACCATGACTTCACTGAGCTAAGAGAAGAAGAAAAGACCCCAATTTTGATACTATTGCAATACTCCAATTGGCAGTACCTTGGGCCAAAGTCATAGCAGTGGGTGATATATATATATATATATATATATATATATATATATATATATATATATATATATATATATATATGGTAGAATTCTGGTTATATTTTTAAAATTTAGCTGAAAAAAAGTTTGTTGATGGATTGAGTGTGAGGTAATGGAAAATACAGAGAATTTAAGAGTGTGGCCTGAGCAGTTGGAAGAATGGAGTTGCCATTAACTGAGATGTACACGATTATGGCAGGAGCTGGTTTGGGGGCTTCTCAGCAGCTAAGATTAACACATTTTAAGTTCAAGGTGCCTAACTGATAAAGAGTCAAATGGAGATTCATGTTGATAGACAATTAAATACAGGAATCTGGAGATCAGGGGAGGGGCCTAGATCTAAATATAAAGTAAATAAAAATACTAGAACTTATGATTTCTGTGAAACAAAATAATAAAAATATATAGATAATTTTCTGGCTAACATGCACACTAAAATAAGGAGTTATAAGATAAGCAATAATTGAAAAATACAGACAACTCAATTCTTTTAAACAGACAAGATTTTTTTAATACATACTTCACACACAAAAAAAGATACAAGTTTCCCCTACCATCCAAAAGTAAGCATTACTATGAAATCTTTTATAAGCTGAAATGGTGTCAAACAAAGAAGCAATTACCTTAGTACACATCATGCTAACAGACTCACAACATAAATCTAGATAAAGCATAGATGCTCAGAGACAGAGTTCAAAGCTATGGAGGCTCGATGCTGAGTGTAGTTCTAAAGAAAGAGCTTGGCAGTGCCAATCTCACTGGTTCAGGTGTGTGCTGCCCTGTAACTGCTCTCTGCAAAACAAATGTTGAATGGTACTTTTGCTTTTCACCATATTTTTGTAAGAGCAAAAACCCTCTTTGTCTATCTTTCCTTAAAGGAAAGACTAATGTAGGTCTTTCCTAAAAGCAAAGTGGTGTAAAACAAACTTTTGAAAAGCGGAGGATATGTGTAATCAAAATACCAAATATAAATGTACTCAACATTGTTAGTTATCAAATAAACTAAAATTGCAGTATTATAGCAATCACCATCCACCAAAGTAACTGAAATTAAATGCTGACATTACCAAGCATGGTGAGAATGTGGAACAGCTGAAACTATCATACACTGATAATATGAGTGAAAAATGATACAGTGACTCATAACCATTCTAGAAAACTGCTTGGCATTATGTCATAGATTCAATATTTAATAACCAAGCAGGGGTACACCTTCAAGATGGCGGAGGAGTAAGATGTGGAGATCACCTTCCTCCACACAAATACATCAGAAATACATCTACATGGGGAAAAACTCCTACAGAACACCTACTGAACACTGGCAGAAGACCTCAGACTTCCCAAAAGGCAAGAAACTCCCCACGTACCTGGGTAGGGCAAAATAAAAAAGAAAAAACAGAGACAAAAGAAGAGGGACAGGACCTGCAACTCGGGGAGGGAGCTGTGAAGGAGGAAAAGTTTCCACACACTCGAAAGTCCCTTCACAGACAGAGATGGGGGGCGGGAGGGAAACTTTGGAGCCATGAAGGAGAGCACAGCAACAGGGGTGCAGAGGGCCAAGCGGAGAGATTCCTGCATGGAGGATTGCTGTCGACCAGCACTCACCAGCCTGAGAGGCTTGTCTGCTCACCCACCGGGTCGGGCAGCAGCTGGGAGCTGAGGCTCGGGATTCGTAGTTCGGATCCCAGGGAGAGGACTGGGGTTGGCTGACAGCACATGGTCAATCTTTGCTCCTGTACTGGTATGACTGTTAGATATTATACGTCTGTTGAAATAAAGAATCATAAATGACACAGTGATGTATTCTAACTTAAATTTATCAAGTCTTCACAATCTATTAATGTATACAAAATAAAGGGGGACAAGAAATAAACCAAATAATACCCCAGGAGGCAATCAGAAAAAATAGAACTAACAGTGTCTTCACAAGTCAGTGACATGAAAATATAACTGTTTTAAATTAAAAGACACAAAGTACACAACAACTGTATGCATTGAATGGTTCCGGGCTTGATCTGATTTGGGCAAATCAGCTATAAAGGACATATTTTGGACAATTAAAATATTTGAATGTGAAATAGTTATTAGCTGATATCAAGGGATTATTTTTACTTTTGTTAATTTTAAAAATGTCATTTGGCTATGTAGAAATAGTTAATTTTAAAAGATGTATCCAGAAGTTAAAAATAACATTTTTTCAAGTTTGAAATAAAGCCTTTATTTTCAAACAAATAATAAGAAACTTTAAGATCAAGAGATGTTCAAAGAAATAACTGGGCTTCCCTGGTGGCGCAGTGGTTGAGAGTCCGCCTGCCGATGCAGGGGACACGGGTTCATGCCCCAGTCCGGGGAAATCCCACATGCCACGGAGCGACTGGGCCCGTGAGCCATGGCCGCTGAGCCTGCACGTCCAGAGCCTGTGCTCTGCAACGGGAGAGACCACAACAGTGAGAGGCCCGCATAACGAAAAAAAAAAAAGAAAAAAAAAAAAAAGAAATAACTAAATTATGTACTTTAGTATAATAGGAGAATTCCATCTCACTTGTATTGGTTTGGGTGAGAAAAGATTTTCTGTAAGCAGATCTGGCTGTGTACCCCACTCCTTGGTCTTCCTCATGGAGGTTGAGTGATTAATCTGGAGGTTAGATGACAGGCAGTGATTTGCATTTCTTGACTGAATGAGGCTAGGTATATGGTGGGAGGAGTACAAACACTTGGGAATTTGATCTATGTTCCTTTTTACAACCAAGCCAATGTAATCGAATTTCCAGCAATAGCTCCTGTCCTGCAGACCTAAACATTAGATGGGCTGGTCACAGGTCTGTATCTAGGGTAGGAAATTAGCAAGCCCATTTTTGTCTCTTGCACTAAGCTATGTTACTCAACCAAGCTTATCAAGTAATAAAGTTGATAATTTGCTTTTCCATATAAAGACACTTTAATTGTATTTCTAAGTTATTTTGTTTCTCAGTTGGAGAAGAGTGGCATTTTGTCCCCAATTACACAAAAACGTAAACATCAGATTCACTTGGCAGAAAAACTTGAGAAATAAAGAAAATTTGGGGAACCAAATAACTTGCAGTGATGCTCACTTTGTACACAGCTGAATTGAGTTGCTGTTTTTACATAGATGAGTGTCCATTTCCAGATATCTGGGATATCAAGTTCATGCCTTAAGCAAATATGTGGTCCTAAGAAAAATCTGGTGCCTAGAGAAATGACAGTGTGCCTCAAAGCTGGACATGTGCGTTTTCTGTGTCCTGAAGGAAAGCATGAGAAATGTACAGAATTCGAGGTCTAAGGCAACATGCACCAAGATAAGATGTATTAAAGGGGACCAAATCAAGACAATGACAGATTGCATGCAAGTCTGGATTAGATGGCAGTCTGATGGGAGACATCTCCTTGGTAAGACTATCTCATAAAGCACCATGGGGTGTGCATCATGTGATTGACCTATGGAAGATTTTGGTAGAACTGATACTTCTTGATACTGTATTTCAAACTATATTTCAAACTCTTCCAGGCAAAATGTAGAGGAGTATGTTAGAAAACAAATATCTGGTTCAGTAGGTAAGGAAGATATAAAGAAGGTACTTAAATATAGCAAAAATTACTAGCCCTCATTTGGAAAAAATAAGAAAGAGTGATTTAGTAATTGTATTAACTTCTAAGAAATGTAACTGAGTCCTTTGAAATGACTTTCAGGAGAGCAAATGTAAATAAACCACCCGAGGCATCACTCATTTCAGCAGAAAAAGATGCATTCAGCACACTGGGTATGCAGGGTATAGTGGAGCACATTTATAAAGGGATCAGTGCTCACCAGTCAACTTGGGGTCCAACCTTTGAAAGCATCCCATCAGCTTTGCACAGAGTGACTACTGGGCTGAAACAAAAAAAAAAAAAAAAAAAAAAAAGGAATGAGAAAAAAACTCCGGAGGAAAATTTCACAGGTATAAGAAATAGTATAACAAGGTCAGTAGAAATAGTTTCTGTCAAATGACTCAAAAATATCTGCTTACAAGAGAAAATGAAACTGTGTCACTAGTCAGCAGCCCGCTCCTATATAACCTGAGGGTATCAAAACTATGGAGTCCAAAGAGGAAGCAGCAATGAAGAGGCTTTGAATACTAGAAGGAAGATAAAAGATTATCATTTTAGATGAGGGCTGACTACACTGTGAGATTCTTAAAAGGGCAATGAAGATTTTTTACTCCTCATTTCTTAAATACCATTATCTGTGAGAGGTGAGGATGTGAATGTGTCTTTGCTCCCGACATTTGGTAAATGAATATTGTGAGTTTTGCTGAGTGATTTCTCCAGGTTTATTTTTTAGTTTTATAAATTGTAGGGTCTATACAACCAAAGTTAACTGTCGTTTCAATTATTTACAACTTCAATATTCACTTAAAGTCTTTCCAAAACCTTGGTATTTAATTCCTTATACTCTTCTTCACTGCTCTATTTTAACCTATCTCTGTCAGAGTCATTACGTACACAACATAATCACTCAGTAACTACAATTCCTTTTTGTTCCTGATTCTATCAATTCCCTTTCTGACTGCCAATTTCTCCCTACTTTACCCAGCTTAATTTCAGTATTAGATTCTCATAATTACTCCTTTGTCTACACCCACAACTCCCTTGCCATTCTTTTGTTTAATTCTACTCCTTGGCAAAATCATAAGCCTGGTAAAATCTAAATCTACCCTTAATATAAATGTAATGGAAAGTGGATGATATTTATAATCATACCAGAGCAACCAGTAAACTTGTCTATCCTTAGAAAAGCAAGCCATATGGTCAGTGTATTAACAATAAAAAAATTGTTTAAATAATGATACACACAAAATCTAGAATGTTGGTACAAAAAGAACAAACAAAAAGATAAATATAGATAAATTTAGGAGATAACTTTTCATCAAAATAATCAACAAGACAGTTAAAATGCAAATTATAGAAAGGATGAATATGACTGCAATATTTTGAACCAATATTTTTTTCTGTCTAGAATATATTACGAACTCCTCCAGATTAATTAGAAAAAGATAGACATTCCAAATAAAAATGGGCAATAAACTTGAAGACAGTTCACAAAAGAAATGAATACTGATGGAAAAAATATATATATATATATATTTGGTTAACCTCATTAGAAAAAACCAGGAAGCCTACAGTGAAATACCTCTCCTACCCACAGGAAGAGCTGAAAAAGAAATAGAAATCAGACAATATCAGTTGCTGGTAAAGATGTGGAGCATGAAAACTCTCATACACTTATGGAGAGTGCATAAATTGGTTTAACTACTTTAGAAAACAGTATTTTTCTATTGTTATTATGTACTAAATTGTGATGTCTTCAAATTAGCAAATGTCACACATACTATGATGTAACAATTCTGTTCTAAATATGTGCCAAACAGAAATGAACACACATATATAGCAAGACATGAACTAAAATGTTATAGCGACATTATTTGTAATAACTCCAGGCCAGCCTAAATAACCATTAACAGTATAACGAACAATATGCTATTTTTAAAATCTATTAAATAAAGTTTAGTGCAATAACATGGATTAACCTCAAAGTATAATATTGAACAGAAAAAATCCAAAAGAGGAGAATACATAGTCCATGATTCCATTGGCTAATGGAAGAAAGATATGACAGTGTTACATAATAAAAGCATAAAGAAAAACAAGGAAGTAATTAGCAAAAACTTCTAGACTGTAGAAAGGCATGAAAGCAGAGCTGTAGAAAGAAAGGAAGAGCAGGTGATTACAAAGGGCTTTCTAGCAGGTTTATGTTGTTCGTAATATTCTGTGCTTTGATGTGGAGAGTGGTTACACCACGGTTCTCTTTGTAAGTTTTGGTAATTCATTAAGTTATACACTTATAATTCATGCACTCTTATGTATCTATGTTACATGGCAAAATAAAAGAAGTTTTTAACAGATCATATTACTTTATAGAGGTATGTCTTACATACTAATCAATTTTCATTATAAAATCTAAATGGAATTCTTTAAGGAAAGTACAAAATCGTAAGGCTACTTATCTCTAATCAACAAAAAGGAAGTCAAATTGTTACAATGTGGAGCATACCATCTTTTAAGATTTTTTTGATAACAATGTGATTTTTCTCTCACATCAAAGAAGAAGGTTTGCTACAGTCTTACTTGTTTATTTTTACTGTTCCTTCCCATGATTTTGATGTCATATACAAAAAATCATTTTGAAGACTGATGTTGATGAGCTTTTCCCTGTGTTTCCTTCTAGGAGTTTTATGGTTTCAGGTCTTATATATTTAAGTGTTTAATCCATTTCAAGTTAATTTTTCTGTATGATACAAGGGCCTAAAAAAATAGTGGGTATATATAGAAGTAGAGGGAAGAAACATACCTAAACCTACTCTATAATATTCAATCCTTTCCCATTCTTACTCTCCCAACTCTGAAAATAGTGGTGAGGTGGAGGCAGGGGGAGGACCTAAGACCTTCAACTAAAAATATTTATTAAATTTCATCAAAATGTGATTTTTACAAAACAGGGCACTCCCGGTCATAGTCTTTGAAAAGCCATAACAACATCTGATTGGGAATTATTGGGTGGTGAGAAGTATTACCCTGCAAATGATTAGGAAAAAAATGAGATCGTCCCCATTTTTAATAAAAGATGATGAGAAAGCAAACAGGAAGGCAGCTAACACAGAGATAACTGGCATTTATAGTTTCTCAAGAATTTTGTTTATTAAGTTATAAGAATTCACAGGTAATATGATTGTTTATTTGTGCTGCTATGAATATTGCTTTTGTTTCAGTCATGAATTATAATATTATAGTTCTGGTAATTACTCGGTCATGACTTTGGGGTTGGAATGACTCTCAGGAGCACTAGTAAATATGACTTTAAGTAAAAATATTTTCAAGTTAAATAAAAAGTAAAAGACTGGGGCTTCCCTGGTGGTGCAGTGGTTGAGAGTCCGCCTGCCAATGAAGGAGACACGGGTTCATGCCCCAGTCCGGGAAGATCCCACATGCCGTGGAGCAGCTGGGCCCGTGAGCCATGGCTGCTGAGTCTGTGTGTCTGGAGCCTGTGCTCTGCAATGGGAAAGGCCACAACAGTGAGAGGCCCGTGTACCACCAAAAAAAAAAAAAAAAAAAAGTAAAAGACTGGACCAGAATGTTCATTTTTATCAAAAAGTAATAGACATTAAATGTCAGTAGATGAGTAGTCAAAATGAAAATGGCATAGGATGTAAATGCTTCTGGAAAGTTGTCTGTTATGCTTTTTTTAATTGGAAACACTGATATTCACAATGCGGAATTACATTAAAAACTCCTTGCATGTTATACACTGTTTGTCCCAAGTTGCAACTGGAAAAATGTATACACAAGAGAATACAGCTACTGTGACTTAGAGATATAGTTTTTGTTTGTTTGTTTGTTTTTTTATTTTCACTTAAGCCAGAATATGATTCTGATGATATGAAGTAAGAAGTTCTCTATGTACAGAAGAGTTATTAATTATTTTAACTGTAACTCCAAGCTTTGCTGCAACCCCTTCTTTCTGGGAAGGCTCTCTAATTGGGAAGGGGACTTCTAGATGTCATGTCCACTCACTTCAGCTGAACAGTCCCCATAGTCTGTCCATGTCAATGACAATTAGTGTCAGTCTTCACACTAGTGAGAGGTGTGGGAAGATAGTAGGAATCAGAAAACAGTTTGTGCAATATGAAATACCAGACTTTAGTCAGGCATCTGGCCTGAAGATTTTCACATAGTTTTTTTGTTCTACCATCTGACAATATGTACAGGTTGTTTTATATAAAAGGATGAAGTCAAATTAACATTACAAAAATAAGCAGTGTATAACCAAAAGCTGAGGTGTCACTTAAAGTCAAATATAAACAAACAATAAAGCAACAATTAAACGGAGATCCTTCATTAAAATAACTCAATATTTATGCACTCAGGTCCTAAATACACATATACATGCACATTTACACAAAACAGTGTTTGACAAAATTAACATACACAGACAATGAGAATTTTACCTTACCTATTCTGAGTTTCTCCCTTTCCTACCTTAATTATATAATACCTATTTCTAGGATGGAATTAGACTCTGACAGTCAGAAGGAAAATAACTGATGATCCTAGTTTTTAGGGGGCAAATCTACATGATCAAAAGAAGAAAAAAATGCAGATTTTTTTAAATGAAAAATAAACTCAATTATGAGTTAATTGAGTTAAAATGGTTCCAACTCTGAAACAAATCTCAAGACTATTCAACTTCATAGCTAGATGAAAATATGGAATTGAAAAGAAGTCCTTTTAAATGTATCAAAAATATTGTTTTGTTAATGGCTGGTTCAGTTAAACTTCAGTTAGAAAATAAAAAATCAAACTCAGGTAGTTAAATAATGATTATGAGAAGTGATTTGGGGGGAAAAATAGAAGAACCCTCACTGTGTTTTCTGTCATAACTGTGAGATCCTGGGAAGATTAATTATCCTATTTATTCTTCAGTTAAAATTCTAATTTGTAGGATGAAGGTAATATTATTGGGTCATAACAGATAATGTGGTAGAGATTAAAGTACTGCATGTAAACCATTTAGCAGGGTATTTAACAAATAAAAGCTAGCTTTAACCGATAACATCAACACACCTTCATCATCATTTTCACCAATATTGGTGAATATTCATTTTAAAATTTATTTTAACATTGTCATCATCATCGTCATCATTATCATCATCAATATCATCACCATATTCTCAAGTGAAGGTATGCATACCTGTTGGTCTTCATGTAAAATATCCAGTTAAGGTTAGATTGCTTTATTTTCTTTGGTTTATGAAAACTTTACCTGTTCAGAGCTAGAATAGTCTCATTTTTTAATACAAAGAAACCTCATTTAAATACACTAAATTTCCATTTATTTTAGTATCATTTAGTACACCCATTCATGAATTCATTTATCATATATTTATTGAGAACAACTAAATGCCAATCTTTGAACAAGATTTTGGGAATGCAGACATAGCCATGAGATAATTCATGACTTCAGGGAATATGTTGTCTAAGATAATTTCAGCTGCAGGTAACAAAATACCAACTAGAGTTGGTTCAAACTAAAACACTACTGATTATTTTACAAGACCAAGATAATCAATTTATAATACCTGCATCTGTACATTTGTGCCCTGCTTTCTTTCCCATTACAATGAATAAACTGTCTATCATCCTTTAGAATGCCTATCCCTCCATCAAGATACTGATACATCCTCTCTGGTCTAACTCAACATTATTCCTAAAATTAGCTCCTCTCCTGAATCTTTAATTATTCCCTCTTGTGATACTGTGATTTACAAGAAAAATATGTATTTGGTCATCCAGTTGACCAAAATGTATTTTTCGTATATATCTGGTTGTTTTTCAGGGTTCCTGACTCACAGCAACCAAAACTCTTGGAATTTCCTAAGTGTTAACAGTGACAAAAGTATCTCTTGTTATGATAATAAGGTGACTTTTGAACCCCACCTACGGATGGGGCTGGTTGCCAGGAGAACCAACCATCTGATTAGAAAGTTGGAACTTTCAGTGTTACCCCCCACCCCACCTCAAGGGAGAGGAGAGGGCCTGGATTTTGAATCAATTGCCAGTGGCCATCAATTTAATCAGTCATGACTATCTAATAAAGCTTCCATAAAGACCCAGGAGAACAGGGTTCAGAGAGCTTCTGGGTTGGTAAACTAGAGATTTGAAGAGAGTGGTGAGCTGGGAGAGAGCATGGAAGCTCTATGCTCTTTCCCCATACCTTGTCCTACACATCTTTTCCATGTGGATGTTCATCTGTATCCTTTTACAATAAATCAGTAATCCAGTAAGTAAAATGTTTCTCTGAGTTCTGTGAGCAACTCTAGTGGATTAATTGAACCCAAAGTGGGAGACCTTGGAATCTACAATCTGTACTCACTTGGTCAGAAGCACAGGTAACAACGTGGGTTTGCTACTGCTGTCTGAAGGAGGGTGAGCAGTCTTGTGGGATTGAACCCTTTACCTGTGGAATCTGACTCTATCTTAGGGTATATAGTGTCATAATTGAATTAAATTGTAGGACACCAAGCTGGTGTCCAGAGCATTACTGGCATATGGAACCACTCTCCATGTTAGATTTGGGTCTAAGAATTCTTTTACTTCTCTATTTAATCAGTCTCAACAGTCTTCAAATATACCATATTATTTACCATCTCAAACAAAGTTTTTTATTGCATTCATACCACCCTCTGGCTTCCTCTTCATTCATTATTATGCTACGTTGATGAAACATTAAGCAGTCAATCTAAGAAAGAAATGGAAAATTTTAGTTGAGCCAAATTTGAAGATTATATCCCAGGAAAAGAATCTAAGAAAGCTCCAAGAACTATTCCACACCTTAGAAGACAAAACACAGTTATATAAGATTTTTGAGACAGAGAGTTGTACATTAAATTTCATATTATTGACAGTTTACACAATCCAGGTCTAAGTATCACTGTGGTCCCTTACAAAACCAAGGAGTGTTATGTTTTAAGGAGTTGTCTTATTGATGCTAGGAGAATGTTGCTCTTTGAGGTTGAGCAGGTATTTCTTCTGATTGGGAGAGGTTTGGTCGATGCATAATGCAGACACACAATATACGGTAGGTGGGAGAGAGGAGGCCAAATGGAAGAGAAAATTTTTTATGTTTAAGTTTTTCTTACCTTGCCATAAAATAACAATTTTATTTCAAGTTTTAATTAATAGCAAAATTGTTTTAGGATGTTGTCTCTAGTCTCTGTTTTGTTTCCTCATCCTCTGATTATCTCTTAGGAGCAAAGTCCTCTCAGGTTTTCTCCCCACCACTCAACTGATATTACTTTGGTGAAGATCACTAATAACCTCCACATCAAAAAAGCAGTACCCATAGTATCTTGTTAGTATATATTTATGTGTCAGTTCACTCTCTCACTCTGTCAGAAGACTTAGCACATTCTCTTCACTGCTTCTTGCCCAGTATCTAGCATACAGACAGATGAAATGGATGAGTGGAAGAATAACAAGATACCAAGAGATAAGACGGTTGCAAGATAAGCTAAGTCAGAGATTCAACAATTCCATGAAGACTGAAGTATTTTCTCTTTTTTAAAATATTATATTGGTTTCAGGTGTAGAACATAGTGATTCAATTTTTTTTTAAATTTATTTTTGGGTGTGTTGGGTCTTCGTTGCTGCACACTGGCTTTCTCTAGTTGCAGCGAGTGGGGGTTACTCTTCATTGTGGAGCACGAGCTCTAGGCATGTGGGCTTCAGCAGTTGCAACACATGGGCTCAGTAGTTGTGGCTCATGGGCTCTAGAGTGCAGGCTCAGTATTTGCAGTGCACAGGCTTTGTTGGTCTGCTGCATGTGGGATCTTCCCAGACCAGGGATCGAACCTGCGTCCTCTGCATTGGCAGGTGGATTCTTAACCACTGCACCACCAGGGAATTCCAATACTGAAATATTTTATGTATCTCTACTCTTCTCAATATGTTGACTTAGGCCCTCATATGTTCTCCCATGATCAAAAGATTTTCTGCCATCCTCCCAGTCATCCAGTATATAAGCAACAGTATACACTTAAAGAAGAGGGACATTGTTCCCGTGTATCTTCTATTATTAGAAAGGCAACTCCTTGCCTCAATGTCCTCAGCAGACTTTTCTCAGATCTAATTTCCCAGTACTGGGTCACGATTTATGCCACTCTGCAAACGCTTGTACTTCAAGTCTCTACTGTGGGTAGTGGGCTCTTATAGAAAGAAGAGGTGGATGGCTGTTAGGTAGCTTACTCTGCAACAAATAACTCACAATCTCAGGAATAAGTAGCAGCCCATTAGGGTAGACTTCTTAAGCAAATGATTGTCTTTTTGTAAATATATATTTTGATGCAGCCACTAAGTCTGAGCTATTTTTAGTATTGATTTTATACACCTATGTCAAAGTAGCGCTATCATGCCATATTCTTTTAAACTTTTTAAATGATTGAAACAATTTATCAATGGCCTTATTTTATCTCTAAATCATCTTTCATTTAGGGTAACTATCACTTTCTCTTTTATTCCTTTTTGTATTGCTTGATTTCAACTTTATACAGTATTTTGACTAATGTTTTAGGTTGAATGAGAAGTCCTAGATTTTGAAAGTATACATGATATAGTTTTATTTTTCCTAAGAATAACTATCATATTTCTATGTCCAATTAATCTTTCTCACTGGGTAGTAGTTTCCTTTCACAATGTATCAATCTTATTCCATATTATTTCTGTCATTGTATCATTTTATTTGTTAACTAGTCTTATTCAGGTCCTTAACACTTAGTACTGATCATTTTAAAACTAATTTCACATATCATTCTTTTTTCTGCTTCCACGGAAGGATGGTCTTGAGGCTATAGTGACCAATGATAGAGCTAACGTCATCACTGTCACCCCTACTGTTAGAGGGAGAAGAAAACCATATTTATTGTGAGATACCCCATGGCTGGGTACCCATCCTTCCTTTACTTTGTAGTAATTGCACCTTTCTTATTTGAACAATTCTATACCAGCCATGGGGAGTGTGTTCTGCTCTTTGGGTGATTTCCATTAATCTGTCAAACACTGACTTTTATTGTTTATCCTGTGACAAGGGATCCAAATGTTGGCTCTCTCAAGGGAGGCATTATTGATTCATCATGAATCCCTAAGGGGACCTCTCCCTGCATCATTCCCAGGTAAAGGAGATCTGGCTCTAGTCTTCCACCCCTTTTGTCCCTTAGTCTTCACCGTGGGTGAAGCCACCAACAACCTCTTTCTTAGCTCTGCAATTTCCACATTCAAGGGGAACCCTCTTTAAGATATATACAATGTTTTAGTCTCTAAAACTTTCCTTTGTGTCATTTCAGCCCATGAGAATCATGTGTCCATGTCATATCAAATATAGCAGGCAGTCTAATTTCAAATATGTTTTGAAGAATTTTCATTTTAAAGTTTTTACTTTTGCTGTAACACAGCCACCATTTGAAAACCTCCCTGTCCGGGAAGAGGTTTTTAACATAATCTCATATTATCCATTCACACTTGCAAAAGCAGAAAAGAAGGAAAAAAAGGAAATATATTTGTGAAGTCTCTCTGTAACTGAGTTGCTTCCATAATACTTAATCTCTAAACTATTATTTTTTAAATATCTAAATAACATATATCTCCATAACAATGAGTACCACCATTTTAAGTCTTAGAAAATATTACAGGATTTAGTCTATGGGTTGGAAATGAGAATAAGGAATTACATTATGGCTCAAATATCTTTCCCATCATTCTTCATATCTGTATTTTATTGACTCACTTGGTAATATTAACACAATTAGACAGTTTACAACAAAAGGTGACACTCAGCCTTTAGGAAAAGAGAACATATACAGTTATTTAGTAGAGAAATATGTTACCAATTTAAAATATTACTTTAAGGAATAACTCTGAGAATTTGAGAAATGAACTATTCAAAATTCAAGTGACTCTTAGAAAACTGAGAGGATAACATGTTTTAAAAAATTGATGCCCGGGCCTCCCTGGTAGTGCAGTGGTTGAGAGTACGCCTGCCGATGCAGGGGACACGGGTTTGTGCCCCAGTCTGGGAGGATCCCACATGCCGCAGAGTGGCTGGGCCTGTGAGCCATGGCCGCTGAGCCTGCACCCCCGGAGCCTGTGCTCCACAACGGGAGAGGTCACAACAGTGAGAGGCCCGCGTACCACAAAAAATATAAATAAATAAAATAAAAAATTGATTCCCTTTTCTTAAAAATCTATATACACACAAGTCCTGAACATTTGTCTTTCATATATATTGAATTTGCATTCTATTCTGCACTCACAATGTCACTTCATCACTATCTTTTTTTTGGCTGCGCCACGTGGCTTGCAGGATCTCAGTTCCTCAGCCAGGGCCAGGGACTGAACTTGGGCCATGGCAATGAAAGGCTGGAATCTTAGCCCCTAGACCATGGGGAACTCCCAGTCACCATCTTTATACTAAGGCTGATCCTCACCTCAGAGTGTGGGGTAATGTTTAACAAATTAAATGGAAATGAAAATAGGCAAACAATTGAATATTTTATACTTTCAGATATAACAAAATGAAAGAGCTGCATCAAAATGACTATTTCAAATGTTAGAACCTGTCCCCAGTTATCTACAGTTTGTACCTATAACTTTTATTTGTTACATGTTTTCCTTCTACTGGTTACTAACTTTTGTATTTTGAACCCACAAGTTAGTGTCTAGCTGAGAGAGTAACCTATAAATGATTTAAATGTAACAAATGACTGCGAAAAACATGTAGTTTTTAAGTCAGATATTGTTGGATAGAAACACTTATTTCTGTTATAAATGTCCTTTCTCTTCCACATCCTGTTACCAATTTATACAACTAGAAAACAAACAAGGACAAATTACCTGCACTAAAAATCTATATTGAAGGATGCTACCCTTCACAGCTTACAACACTAGAACAAAGCATCATTAAGAGAAAGAACTCTTAATAGTGATTTCTAACTGGTGACTTGCCCAGAACCAATTTAAATATCATGTCTCTGGAACAAATAGTGTTGTAGTTACAATAAGATACCTTAGGCATCATTGAAAATCCTACATATGACAATATGGGTAGGGCTAGAAAAAAAAAAAAACAGCCATAATTTAAAAATAATAGAGAGGACTACATAAATGCATTTTTCAATAAAAGACTGAATTTTCACTTTGCAGTGTTTAATTTTTTTCCTCTTTAAAAATATAGACATTGTTATTTTCTTCTACATATTTCTGAAACCACCAAATCCACAATTTACTCAGTCTTTTGGGTTTTTTGTTGTTGTTGTTGTTTGGGGGTTTTTTGGTAAGGGAAAATGGTTGTTTCCTTTTTTTTTTTTGGCTACATATTTGAAAATTTTTGATGTTTTAAGGATGCTTGTACATAATGTGTGCACAACCACTTTGTTCTTGGTTTGTAAATTAACTTTTATAAACTTTATCTTTTTTATGCATTAAACAAAACCAAGTTTCTTAAGGCTACCTTTGTATTCTCTCCTGTACCTCTTGAGCCTTGAACTTTGACCTCTGCAGCAGTAAAGCAGCATTTCCATGACACACACAAGCTCATTTTTTCAAGAAAAAGAATGCACAGAGTTGTTAAATGTTTAAGAGTTGCATTCAAAAGATGCATTACTCAGAATTCTCTAGTTTGAATAAACTCTTGCAAAGTACCCCTACTGTAATTTGTGAAATGATGCTGTGCCTTAAAGTGTATACTTTTCACCAATAGACAATTTATTTTGGTACATCAGCATGATTTCTGTTTAGATAATATACCACTACATTCTGCTAATCAATCATTAGGTGACTGAATTTCTTTTGCAGTTATTAAAAAATCTTGAATTTCTAAATCTGTAGAATAAAACTTTTAAATAAAAAATATGTAGACATTATACAGCCATCCCTCTCTATCCATGGGAGATTGGTTCCAGGACACCTTAGGGATACCAAAATCCATAGATGCTTAAGTCATTTATATAAAATGGCATAGTATTTGCATAACCTATGCACATCCTCCCATATATTTTAAATCATCTCTAGGCCACTTACAATAGCTAATACAATGTAAATGTTATGTAAAACAGTTATGAGCCCACAGCAAATCCTAGTTTTGCTTTTGGGGTCTTTCTGTAATATTTTTGATCTGCAGTTGGTTGCATACACAGGTATAGAACCCATGGATGTGGAGGGTATTATGATGTGGTGTGTGTATGTGTATTACATGTAGCCAGAGAATGCACAACTCAGGACATCATATATTTTAAACATAAGTTTAAATATCACTGAAGGATCATATAAAAATGATATCCATAATATTTGGTAAAAGTCAAAGGGGGAAATGTATTTTGACAATATATTTTTCAATATATTTTTAGTGTTAATATAGAATAGAATATAATAGAACCTACATTTTCAGGTTTAAGCAAAAAGATTTTTAAAGTACTGATGCATTATATATTACATATTAAAAATATAATGTAACAAAAATATCCAAGAGGGTCAAAGAACTGGGCTTGGATACTACACAATTAGAAATAGTACAGGAAAATACCCAGCAGTGGCAGGTCAGGTTACCCAGGAGGAGCTGAAGATTAGCATGCAGTACATTAATTGGAGGACTTTTAGGATTAACATATATATGAAGCTTAAGAAACATATTTTGAGCAGAGGAAGAAGTTGGGTGGTGATACATCACAGCAATCTCAGACAATTTGATCAGTAGCTATGAAGAGGGGATGGCCCTTTCCCAGTAGCATGACTTTTTATAGCCTTGCATTGATCAGCTATATTATATACAGGGTTCCCCTGGAAAGGGCTATAATGTTGGAGAAATGGCTTTCTTCAGGTGATGGTTTGTAGTTCCTGTAGAGGTTTGCCTGTAGAGATGTCTGTTGACAGTACCTGATACCTGGAAGCCTGGTTTCTAGGTGGCACTGCATAGAGTGTACTAAACCCTCTATTCTAAAGGGATGTTCTCAGGAAATACCGCTGCCATCACTGCCCAGCATCTGGCCCTATTACGTTAGATTCCAAATGCTAACAACTCCCCCACTACTCCCTCAGAGGTTCTTAATGTCTCTGTCACAATGCTTAAAAGGATCACTAATGACTCCATGCACTATTACCCCTTCAAATTGTTTTCCTTCCAACTTCAACTTTCTCACAGGGAAGTCAACCTCATGAAAATTAAGTCATATGAAAGTCTTAAACTGTAGTAGCTGAACTTTCAGAAACTGTGGGAGAAGCGATCAATCTAGGATAACATTGCAATAAGTACTAAATTTGAGTAAATACACACTTGGTGTTTTGACTATTCAAAAGCCATGTATATCCCCATTTAGCTGTCCATGTAATAGCTATAACAATCTGATCTTACTAAACACAATGCAACTATTCCTCATAAAAAATAAAATTTCAATCACACAACTGTCCTCCAAAAGGTGATCCAATGTACAATATTACCACAACTATTTCTACCGGACATTCGTTTCTCTTCTAGTTTAGTCAAAATAATCTCATTTACAGTTTCTGGAAACTTTTTATCAAAGTATAAAGTCAATGATCTTTGTAGTATAGTTAATAAAGCATCTTATTCCAAATTTCTAGAAAATGCAAGTATATATATTTTTTACAGATGGGCACCCAGCAGTGACAATAACAAGGTCAGATTGATGAGTGATACTCTGTGTTAAGTCTCTGCAACCCCTGCTCTTTCTATCACAATCAATCATTTTATGAGGCAAGAGTTTTTGTTGATAGCCACAGAGCTTGTCACCTTGCCTGCCTGACTTTGCAACGGTATTTTGTTCTCAATAAAACATTCTAACATTCTATATCCATTTTGAGAAGGGATCTGTACACCTTTTGGCCCAATCCACTTATTACTCATCCCCCAAGCTTTTTCCTTTCAAATCCCTGATAATCTGTCAAAATCATTAGTGCTTTTATGGAGTTTGTGTATATCTTTACCTTAGACCTCCTCTCCTTCCAGTCAATATTGAAATTTGGCATGCTGTTAGATGTTTCCCCCAATAGGAAAGATTTGTTTTCTCTGCTCTTTTTTGAGGGTCCCTGTGTGTGTCACTAAAGAACTACAGTATTTACCTTCCTATTGTTGCTAACTTATCAAGCAGAATCATCACTAAATCAGGTTCACTTAAACTTCATTCAAAAGGTCATAAGGATTTTTTCGTGAAAATTCATCACAAAAGTGAGTTGTATGAGAAGAGCCAGTGAAATCGACATACTAGTAGGATAGTATTCAATAGGTTTTCAAATCTAGTCTTGAGGCATAATTCCATATGATCATGAAGAATTGTGTAACACACTTGATTATGGTTTGGTGGACCAGAGAACTTGGGCCATATCATTGTTGGATGACCAGGGGTCAGGTTAGGGTTTCTACATGGGCACAATAGCAAGCCAGGAATTGCCTCTAGTTTGAAAATGCTTATTTGCTCAACAAAACATGACATTGTTAAAATGAAAACAAATAACAGCAACAGTAACAAAATCTTAGATTTATTTTCTGTGATTAATCTATCTAAGCTTGCCTTGGAGAGCATACACCACAATTTGCACACTCACTAAGTTTTAACAGTGGATCCTCAGGATAAAGTACTACTGATGCTTGTACTTCAGCCTTGGTCAGCTTGACATTGCTATAGCTTACAACCTACAGTTCATGCAGGAAATTCAAGAGACCAAATCTAGTACAGTTGGCTCAAAAACAAAAAGAGAATCATCCAAAATGTAGCTTCTTTCAAATCGAGGAAGATATAACACAGAGAATGTAATTTGGTAGGACACTCAGAAAGTATCAGAGACAACAATAACCTGAATTTTCATGTGGCTTATCTCCATTTCCCAAGCACAAAAGTAATTTAACAAGGACTCTAAATTACCTGTGACTTCCTATCCACCTGGATATATCATCTTAAATAATTGATACAGCAAACTAATGGGATGCCCTATGTGAGGTTAAAGTGACCAAAATCTCTATGAAGAAAATTATCATGAAGCTAGAGAACAGATAAAAACCTGAGCCAATTTTGTAAAAGTTGTTAAAGAGAAAACCACAGTTCCAAAATGACTTCACTTGCCCTGAATCCCATGGTACCAAACCTGGATTTAATACCCAACCATTGCAGTTTCCACTTTCCCAGGAATGTAACCTTAATCAGCCAGTTTGGAATTTTCTAGGCAGCACCAATGAGGTAAATCTGTCACAAGGATCCCTGTCCACACCCCCCGCCCAAGAAAGAAGAGACAATCTGTATGAAAGACTTGCCTTTCTCCCAAAAGAAGGTAACCTGGCAAGAAACAATTCTTTCTTTTCTTCTGCTAAAAACTTTCTCCCTATACCTTGCTTCTATAAAAATCCTCCATTTTGTACAACTCCTTGGAGTATCTCTCTGCTTTCTAGATGGGATGCTGCCAATTCATGAATTGTTTAAGAAACCAATTACATCTTCAAATTTACTTAGTTGAATTTTCTTTTTTTAACAGATTTGATGGCAGTGATGGGATCCAAAGCAAACGTCCAATGGCACTCAGGATCAATGAGAAACACAAGCATGATGCCCTGTAAGTTCCTCCCAGTTTGAGCTGTGCTGTTTTTTTTTTGTTTTTTTTTTTTTTTTTTTTTTTTTGCAGTACACGGGCCTCTGACTGTTGTGGCCTCTCCCGCTGCGGAGCACAGGCTCCAGACACGCAGGCTCAGCAGCGATGGCTCACGGGCCCAGCCGCGCAGATCTTCCCAGACCGGGGCACGAACCGGTGTCCCCTGCATCAGCAGGCAGACTCTCAACCACTGAGCCATCATGGAAGCCCCCTGAGCTCTGCTCTTTTTGAATACAAGCTGGCAGACAGTTCCATCCAGAGCCAAGAACCTAGACTTTCAGACCACAATTCCCAGGTTTTTGAGTGAAAATCTCTAGCCCTTGATTCTGTTCCCAGTTTCCACACTGGAAACTGCTGATAGTTTAATCTGCAATTCCCCATTTGTTTGGAATCTTTCCCCAGATTTCACGTTGGGAACTGTTGGTGGCAGCTGCAGTTCTCCATTTTTGTTTGGAATCAGTCTGCAACCCCCTTCTTTGGGGTTTGCTGGTTCCATTCTTTCCTCAGTCCAAGGTTCCACAGTACTTGGTGGTGGTGCAGAAAGGGCCTTTTCTTGGCCAGAAATACTCATTAATATCACTTGATTACTCCAAATGTATTAAGGTGCAAGTTTGTTTGTCTTGTTTTGTGTAAATAAAGGCTCATTGCTACTGGGATCCTTTACATCCAAAGAGTTGAGCAAACCACCTTCCAGTACACCCACTTATTTTACACCTGAGAACTATGATCCCAGAAGCTGTAGACATTTACAAAAATGGCAAAATCTTTCCAAACTTGTTTTGTGTCCTGAGAACTTGGCTTGGTAGCCACCAGGTTGGGGGCTCTAAAATATGGCCAAATAGAAATGTGAGTTGCAGCCCATTTATGGCTAGACATAGCTGGATAGAAATGTGGATTAAACTCCACTGTGGCTAGGGACCCACCAAACTACTGCCGGCCCTCCAGGGAATTACAGTGTTCATTATAAGAACATTTGAAATAGATAATATCATTTTAAAAGTGCACATAAAAGCAGTCCTGTTAGATTCATGTTCCATAGACAGAATATGTCCATCTCAGAAGACATGAGAGCAACCTGAAATATGGGGTGGTTAGTTTTTATGGGTGGGGTGATTTCATAGGCTAACAAGTGAGAGGATTATTCCAACTATTTTGGGGAAGAAGCTGGGATTTCCAGGAATTGGGCCACCACCCACTTTTTGGCCTTTTATGGTTAGCCTCAGAACTGTCATGGCATATGTGGGTGTGTCATTTAACATGCTAATGTATTATAATGAGTGTATAATAAGGCTCAAGATCTACTAGAAGTCAAATCTTCCAACATCTTGGGCCTAGTGGTCCTAACTGTTTTTTGTGGTGGTCTGTTCATTTAATGGTTGTGTCATTATTTTAATGGTTGTGCCCTGCCCCCTTCTTTTCTGTCTCAACATGATCTGCTAGGGTTTCAGTTTGTTGGTTTAATTAACAAACATGTCCTTAATGTTATCAACATTAGATATCAATATAATGCAGATAAACAACTTTTATTCTACTAGGGTTTGGTAGTCAAATTCATGTTATCTCTTTGAAAATTTTTTAGAAAAATAAAATAAAATAACTTAGAATGATAGCTATTTTTTTCTAATGTCTCATGAAGTTTTCATGGGTAATCTCAACATGATTGTTGAGAGCAAGCAATTTAGATGGATGTAAGTGGGATAAGAGTTTGTAGAGAAACATTTTAGCAAGTTATATTCTATGTGTACTTAAAAATAGCTTCCAAAATCTTTTTGGTAACTCAAAACTTAGATTGGCTAAGTTAAATTAAATGATAGATATTAAATATCTAGATCATTTCCAAATAAAATAAAATAAAATAGTGAAACATTAATTATTGAACATACATTTATCTACTTTTGGCTTCCCATTGCAGAGAAACTAAAGATTAATTTGGTTCTAGTGGTACACATGATTTGTGTCATGTTGAAAGATTATACTGTGAAGAAGCACATTTCTAGAACTTATGAAATGTATTCATAAATTCGCCAATCTAAAAAAATTCTTCATATGACATATGGTTCACAATTGCTTAATTCTTAGTTTTTACTAGAAATTAAGTTTTATAATGGTTAATAATTCTAATTAATATATGTAATTAAAGCAATTAGAGGTAATAAGGGAAACAACTCTGCATGCAAGGAAAGTAGAATGTGTTTTGGGGTTAAGAAAAATTATGAGCTATGGAGATGCATTCTTGTTAAAGAAAATGAGAGTAATTTCATCTAAAACCAAAACTTTATTTTAGTTCTGGTTATTTCCAGAATGGGAAGGAAGAAAGTGAAGGGCAAACTATGCACATAGAAATTAGGAAGAGAAAATGAGCGAGAGAAGAGGAATCTTGTGTATTCAAGCTGGCTAAAATTGAACTGTTATTATAGGGGGTTTAAGAATGAACTTTAATATCAATAGTGTACTTATGTAAAACAGGAACTTAACTTTCTTGCCTCTCCTAGAAGGACAAAATTTTCTTGGACTATAGGTCTGCTCTTGATAATAAGAGATTTTGAAAGGTTTTTTCTTTACTTTTAAAAGTAATCTGCCTAGAACCCAAGGATTCTGTATTTTGCCAAAATAATTTCCTGTGTTTATCAGGTCTTTTATTACTTGAATCTAGTGTCCTCAACATTAAAACAGCTAGTTTTGCTCACAGCTATGTAACCTCCTGATTGCTGTTCTCAAAACTGAGGCTCACATCAAAAGAACTAAACTTGGGAAATGCCCTTGCCTACTTTAATGTAACAGCAGTAGAATCTATAAAGATTGTGGCAGGTGTGGCTAATGTCTTATCCTCCTTCTGCAAAAAAATGATCCCTCATTGCCAGAATTTTGCCATTTTGATTTCCTGTGACAATAAGGCAACAGTCTGCTTCTGAATCAAAGAAATTAAGATTGGTAAACAATGGCTGTAAATTAAACAAACAGTTGGGACTATGGAAAACCCAAGACTGCCACTTGGTTCTTCCCATCTCCCTGGCAAATCCCATTTCTGGTTTTTACACCTCTTTATCCACCATAGAGCATTGAAGATGACTCATATTTTGAATAGACTTTGGTGGGGAAACTTCTATAAAACTCCAAAGACAAATTACCAGCAGTGTATGACCTGCCAGATCCATAATCATGGAAAAATTATTTTTGTCCCCAGCAACCTCAGACTTCCTTTCTCTGGACCCTTGGAACACCTGCAGCTGGACTTCATTCACCTGCCACTCAGTATGAGTTATCCATATGTTCTTGTTATGTACGTTTTTCAGATGGATTGAAACCTCCCCCTATCTCAAGGCTGATACCGTCATGGTGACAAAGAAACTGTTAGAAAATGTGTTTCCCAATTGAAGTATACCTTCCACAATCTCCAGTGATCAAGGCACAGACTTCACTGGGCAAATCATACAAGCATTAGTGAACATACACTAATGTTCACATTCCATAAGAACTTAGTCATATAACCACAAATAAGATTGAGTAATGCAGTTTTTCCAGAAAATCAAGTGCCCAGCAAGGAGAAAACACAGAGGATGTGAGATCTGGGATAACAAAGGTCTTCACACTTGTTTCTATTTGTCTACTGTTCTTCACACAAACTGAAATATAACCTTTTGAAATCCACTTTATTTTCACATTCCTCATGAAAATATAAAGATTTCAGAATAGTATATTCTGTATTCCATAAGAGCTTAGCAGAGAGAAGGAGTCTGTGAGAATATTAAATGTTTTGGATTTTGTATTAAATTATCAATTATACATTGGTCTTCTTGGTAGAAGAATGTAATTCTGAGTATTTGGATTTTCAACTGCATTTCTGTGGGAATCAGCCTTCAAGGGGTCCTTGATGAATATCAGGTCCTGCTTCCTGATATTCGTAGCCTTTGGCAGTCTCACTCACATTGAGTAGGACTAACATGTATAACAAATAGGATATTGAAGAAAAGGTAAAGTGTAATGTTTAAGGCTAGGTCATAAAAAGCATGTGAGTTCTGTCTTTCTGAGTGAAGACAAGAGTATGTTATGAGATACTGCATTAGCCAAAAAGGTCATTCAAGTTTCTGTAACAGTTTGCAGAAAAACACGGATGAAACTTTTGGCCATCCCACTACTTTAGGTGACAATTAACCAGTACCACACAGTAAGCCATCTTGAAGGCAGATCTTGCAAATGGTAAATGGAATATTGCCTGCCATATCAGTAAACAAAGAATTTTACAGTCATCAGCGATTGCAGCCACAGCCAGCAGATGGTGAGCTGGAGAGCCCTGAGGTAAGTCAGGAAGGATAAGAATACCTGCCATCTAGCAGTCATCAGACTGCAGGCACTCCCCACAGTGACCTCTGAGGAGACTCAGGAAGTGAAAACAGAGGATACTCGTCTCAGATAGCTGAGGTACATAGCAAAGGAATGATTTCAGTGACCCCAGACTCTCGCATCTTCCCATATATAGAAAAGCACTAAATTAACTTTAAGTTAAACTTAAGATTTCTAGTTTTCTTTAATTAACAATAGACTTTTGATGTTCAGACTACCTGTCCTTTGTTACAAAACTCATATACCCTGGCTCCCTCCCTTGCCATTTCAGAGCAGTTCTCTCAGGGTACTTGAGATGCTGCCTCTCAGGATTAAAGTCCTAAAAATTCCCACCAAATAAAATATAACTGTCAATTTTTAGGTTGTGAATAATATTTTAGTTGGCAGAAACAATTCCAAGCCTTCAGATAACTGCAGTCTTGGTTGCATCTTAAGTGAATATCATGAGATACTTCAAGCCAGAACCCTCCAGCAAAGCTGCTTCTGTATTCCTGATCAACAGAAACTATGAGATGAATAATAATTATTTATTATTTTAGACCACTGCGTTTTTGATACCGAGCAGGGCCCTGTGGGGCTCCTGGGCACAAAAGGTTTCTGTGTCTGCCATTTCTTTGATTACAGAAAATAGCCTTCACTCAGCCTCCATGACTTCCGCTGAGTTCCAATGGGCAGATTGAAGCATTTTTTAGTTAGGAAAGGGAGAGGATGCCAGACAAGAGAGAAACAAACAGTCAAGAGAAACAATAGTGCAGCCTTGGGGCAAGTTGCTGGTTCCCCATCAAAGGATACACACACAATATCTTTGAGCTGTTTTCTAGATTTTGAAACCACTCCCAGGTGGGAGAAGTTAAAGATTAATGAATGATGGTATGCTGCCCACAAGCATGTAGACCCCAGATCAGTCGGAACCTGAAGGTTGATATGCTGACTCCTACGTAGCTCACCACCAACCCATCAAAGAATGTCCTCAAGTTGAACACGCCCTCTTTAAACAATTACTGTAAAACAAAACTACTCACTATCCTCTCCAAGTGGGGACACAGAGTTTTTCAAAGCAAGAGCCTGCTGTGTCCCCCTTTTCCTCACAAAGTAATAAAGCTATCCTTTTCTACCCAAAACTCTGTCTCTGAGATTCGATTCGGCACGGGTGCACAGAGAAGCTGAGTTATGGCATCATTTTTAAATAATTAATTACACAGCAATAGTTACCTAATGCAACTCTCAGGTATTAATAGCATTATTCTTTATATGTCTTCCTACATTTTATTCTGTGTTCAATAAAAACTTGAAGTTATAGTTTTTCCACTGAATGATGCTATTCTTTTTGTATTCATTCTCTTGTACAGGAGTTAGCCAGTGAGTTTTTCCTGTAAACTAGATTTGGGCCACATGCAACAGAAAACTGAGTGGATTTCATTGTGTTTCTTTCCAGGAAGGATACCTGGAAGAGCAAAGAGAATCAGTGAGTTGCAGAGTCTGAGAAGGGAATTGTAACCAATGAGTTGAGGGAAAGAGCATCATCTGCAGTAGGAGAGATGAAGATGAGATATTGCCCCAAATGTGCATAAGTTATCTGAGGACCTATGAACACACCTATTAAAGAATAAGCTTTAACCATCTGCCAGCTATAAAAATGTGATGCTAGCTCACAACATTACAATCACAAAAATATTCTGCTCATCTTTCCTCTACTCTGCCAGTCCATACTTGACAGTGAGTGTGGATTTGAAACAACTGTTAGCAAGATGTCAGTATTGAAGAAGCAGCCAGTTGTTCTTTCTCCTTTATTATAGGCCTCTCCACTATGGATGAAAAATGTTGTCTGCCAAATCAGTAAACAAAGGATGTTGTTCATCAAGCCTGCAGCTACTGAAGTGCTCCTACTGGGCACCCTGAGGGGATTCAGGGTGGAGAAAAGCAGGATACTATCCCTATATAGTTAAGGTGCATATCAAAGGAATGATTTCAATGAGCCCAGACTCCTGCATCTTCCCATACTTAGAAAACTACTAAAGTCATTAACTTGAGATATCTGGTTTTCTTTAATTAACAGTAATCATTTGATATTCTGACTACCTGTCTTTTTTTTTTTGGTTTTTGTTTTTTTTTTGGGGGGTGGTGATGGTGTTAAAATCTCCTATATATCCTGGCTTCTCCCTTACCCCTTCCAACCAGTCCCTCAGAGCTATCTGAACTGCTGTCTTCTGGGCTAAAGTTTTTTGTCCACCAAATAAAACATAATTCTTAACTTTTAAGTTGTGCCTTTTTTTTTTTCAGTCGACAACTGCATGCATCCAAACTTAAGAGGAGTGAGGTGGGGAGGTACTTTGAATCAAGTTGAAAGTTTAAATCTTACATGACATTAAAAATTCTCATAACTAAGTAAATATAGTTTGTAATTCCCCCAAAAATGTGATTATAGAAGTCTCTATATTTCATCCAGTAGCAGTGGAAAAATTAGCTACCTTGTATCTATGTAGAGGAAGAATGGGAATCCAAAGTAAAATTGGTTTATGATTAAATCCCTGAAGTCATATATTTCACGGTAATACTTTATTGGGAAATGGGCAGAATTACATAGAGCAAAAATAGACAATTTGATTGATGCAACTCTTTCTTTAAAATATACAGGCTAAAATAATCAGTTTTAAGTATAACCAACTTGAAGTAACATATTTTACAAGACTAAATAGCTATTTCCCTTCTCTATTTTATTTTGTGAAGTTATACACAATGTAAGGGAGGGGTGTTTTTCCTTCTCTTCTCAATGTAATTAGTTGGTGGAACTTGATAGCTGGAAATAAAAATCTCCATAAAAATTTTCCAGACACATTCCACCCTTCTGTATTTCTTCACAGTTTTCAGTCACATTCTGAGGGACATAAATAGATGTATTACCTTATTTACATAATGGAACCATGAAGTCAGCATAACTTTTGCATAGACTATCATGTCAGTGAAAGCTTTAGAGACAAGTCATGTTTAAAAAGAGATTCCAATATGGATTCAGATCAACCTGTTTTGTGTGTGTATATATATACATACATATATATATATATATATATATATATATATATATATATATAAATTTCAAATAGGAACTTAGAAATGGTTGAACTAAATTGATGTCTAGCACAACAAACTTGTTCAAATTGATAGAATAGCAAGAAACATATAGCATACAATATATTTATCTTCATTTTTACTTTGTTTTAAAAAGGTGTGATATTTTGATATTAATCTAGTATGAAGCAAAATCCCTCAGTAAATTGTTTCCATTTTCAATATTTCTATTCATACTAGAAAATGCTACAATTTCATGACAAAGTAATAAATGCATATGTTAGGGAAAAGGGATTTCATCAACAAATTAGGTAGAGAATAAACTTACCTTAACACAATAAAATCCACATATGAAATGCCTACAGCTAATAAAATGATCAATGTGGAAAAATGAAAGCTTTTTTCTCTAAGATCCAGAAAAAGACAAGGATGGCCACTCTTGCTGTTTCTGTTCAATATAATAATGGAAGTCCTAGTTAGATCAATTATGCAAGAAAAAGAAATAAAGGGCATCCAAATCAAAAAGAGAGAAGTAAAATTATCTGCTTGCAGATGACATAATCTTATGCATTGAATATTGTAAAGACTGCATACAAAAAAAAGTTAGAACTAATAAAAACATTAATTAAAGTTGTAGGATACAAAGCCATCATACAAAATTTTTTTGTGTTTTTATACAGTAACAACAAAGTATCTGAAAATAAATCAAGAAAATAAAAACATTTACAATAGCAACAAAAACCAAAGAGGTAAAAGACTTGTACACTGAAAATTATAAAACATTGATGAAAGAGATTTAAAAGACACACACAAATCGGAAGACATCCTGTATTTATTGATTAGATGAAATAATATTTTAAAAATATCCATACTTTTCACAGTAATCTATGTAATCCTTATAAAAATTGCAATGGCATTTTTTGCTGAAATAGAGAAAACAATCCTAAAATTTCTATGGAATCACAAAAGATTCCAAAAAGACAACGTGATTTTGAAGAAGAAGAACAAAATTGGAGGCATCACACTTCCTAATTTTAAACTATATTACAAAGCTACTGTAATCAAAACATTATAGTTTTGGAATAAAAATAGACATATAGACCAGTAAAACAGAATAGAGAGTTCAGGAATAAACCCACACATAATGGTCAACTGACCTTCAACAAGAACACCCAATGGGGAAAGGATAGTTTTTTCAAGAATTGGTGTTGGGAAAACTGGATATCTACATGCAAAAAATGAAACCAGGTCAATGACTTCTTTACTACCAGAGCATGACAGAATCTAGAAAAAAATAACTGGTTCTTATAACTAACTAAGGTATTCTTTATTCCTTTTGCACAAGGAATACAATACATCATTACTTATAAAATGTAGGAATGTAATTCCTAGTACATCAGTTTAGTTGGTTTTATATTTCTTATTTTATTAACATCTTTATTAGAGTATAATTTCTTTACAATGGTGTGTCAGTTTCTGCTTTATAACAAAGTGAATCAGTTATGCATATACATATGTCCCCATATCCCTTCCCTCTGGCATCTCCCTCCATCCTACCCTCCCTATCCAACCCCTCTAAGTGGTCACAAAGCACCGAGCTGATCTCCCTGTGCTATACGGCTGCTTCCCACTAGCTATCTATTTTATGTTTGGTAGTGTATATATGTCCATGCCACTGTCTCACTTTGTCCCAGCTTACCCTTTCCCCTCCCCGTATCCTCAAGTCCATTCTCTAGTAGATCTGTATCTTAATTCTCATCTTGCCCCTAGGTCTTCTGACCATTTTCTTTTCTTTTCTTTTCTTTTCTTTTTTTTTTTTTTTTAGATTTCATATATATGTGTTAGCATATGGTATTTGTTTTTCTCCTTCTGACATACTTCACTCTGTATGACAGTCTTTAGGTCCATCCACCTCACTACAAATAACGCAGTTTCGTTACTTTTTATGGCTGAGTAATATTCCATTGTATATATGTGCCACAGTTTTATATTTCTTAATTACACAGTAGATATTCCTGTTTTGCCGTCCTGTCCTACACATTTTTTTCTTTCAAAACATTTCTCCACAGAAGATATACAGACTGCCAACAAACACATGAAAGGATGCTCAACATCTTTACTCATTAGAGAAATGCAAATCAAAACTACAATGAGATATCATCTCACACCAGTCAGAATGGCCATCATCAAAAAATCTACAAACAATAAATGCTGGAGAGGGTGTGGAAAAAAGGGAACACTCTTGCACTGCTGGTGGGAATGTGAATTGGTACAGCCACTATGGAGAACGGTATGGAGGTTCCTTAAAAAACTACAAATAGAACTACCATATGACCCAGCAATCCCACTACTGGGCGTATACCCTGAGAAAACCATAATTCAAAAAGAGACATGTACCAAAATGTTCATAGCAGCCCTATTTACAATAGCCCAGAGATGGAAACAACCTAAGTGTCCATCATTGGATGAATGGGTAAAGAAGATGTGGCACATATATACAATGGAATATTACTCAGCCATAAAAAGAAATGAAATTGAGCTATTTGTAATGAGGTGGATGGACCTAGAGTCTGTCATACAGAGTGAAGTAAGTCAGAAAGAGAAAGACAAATACTGTATGCTGACACATATATATGGAATTTAAGAAAAATAAATGTCATGAAGAACATAGGGGTAAGACAGGAATACAGACACAGACCTACTAGAGAATGGACTTGAGGATATGGGGAGGGGGAAGGGTAAGCTGTGACAAAATGAAAGAGCGGCATGGACATATATACAGTACCAAACATAAGGTAGATAGCTAGTGGGAAGCAGCCGCATAGCACAGGGAGATCAGCTCGGTTCTTTGTGACCGCCTGGAGGGGTGGGGTAGGGAGGGTGGGAGGGAGACGCAAAAGGGAGGGGATATGGGAACATATGTATATGTATAACTGATTAAATTTGTTATAAAGCAAAAAAAAAAAACAAAAAAACCCCTCTTATCCTAATATATTTACAAACCATCTAGAGTATTATAATAATAGATTGGATTAAAGATTCATTTTTAATTTAAGAGTGCATACATATTCACAATATAGAAACTGTTGGCACCAAAATCTAATAGGAAGAGGTTAGAAATGGTGTGTGTTAGAGGTTAGGGTGTGTTTTATAGTGATGTGAGCTGCTTCTGACATTTAGTACCTGGAAGTCAAGGATGCTAATTGTCATGTAAGGAGAAACAAATTCTAAAGAACAAAGACTTTTCTCTCCCCTACCAAAAGAAAATAAATTCTAAATGTTACTTCATTAAGAAATACTGAATATAAGATTGTTGAATAAACAGATTTTTATTTGATTTTTTCCATTGATTACTAATGAGATCAATATTTTCCAAAATTTAGTGACTACCTGATTGTATTAGTTAAAATTTGGGTGTTATGTAGAATGTATTATTCTTTTCAATAATAATGTTCAAAATTAATATAAAGAAAAATTAACTATCCAGTTATACCAAATATTTAATTCATAATTGTTTTGAACTGGGATAGTTAGGAATGTAATAAATTGCAGGCATAAAAAAATACTAAATCAACTAAAATAAGTGGTGTGTAGATATGACAAAAGAACAGAAGATGGTAAATAAATTATGGCTTCTTGGGAAACACTGAAGTTGGTGTGTGTGTGTGTATGTGTGTGTGTGTGTTTTAGTAACCCAGGCTTAATCAATACAGTGATGTATTTGTACCAACCCAAACAAAAACATTACTTTCCCACTTAAGTTCATACTCACCCACATAAGTATACTGTTGAGAAATAATAGATTTCTAAGGTTATTGACTTAGCAAACATATTTCACAGTTTGATAGTTCATAAAACTCAAGTATGCAAACCTTAACTTTATCACTATGGACTAAAAATAAGTTGGCTTTTCATTCATTCCTCTTTTTTATTGATGGTTAAAACTTTAATCTTGCCCTTGCTGTCTTTTTTGGATAATACTTGATGAAAATTGAGGACTCTCCCCCTCACTTCTCACCATTTCTTCTGCTCAGTGATTACCTGAACTGCACAGGAATTCAGGCATGGCATTGAAAGAGCAATATTACAGTCGTCTTCTGTTCTCTAGTGACATCTGGTTAGAAGTAGAGCTTCTCCTTTGGTGTTTCTTGAGTACATTTGCATCTCTGCTGATATGTGCAGTTAAAAATATCCTCTGGTTACTAGTTCCAGGCATTCTGCTCTTCTCCATACTGACTACAGATGTTCTAGCCTGACTATTTCCCTTATGATTCCTCCTTAGAGATTAAAAACTTCCAGCTTCTTTTCTTGCACCTCACTGTAGTACGCAGTCTTTTGTGAGGCTGCCCTAAGTCCCATTTTCCTGGATACCTTACTCAGTCTTCACTACTCATCTGCTAGTGAGTTATGCGTAAATGTCCTTGCTCACAATAAAAAATAGGCATGAGTCCACTAATTTCTTACCATCCCTAAACCATTCTGGGATTTCTGCTGCTAAAGCCCTGCCCCTCATTGCCCTCAGACATCTACAATGAAGGAAAATGTAGGAGGCAGTGCTCTCCCACAAAACTCACAGCTTAACACTCATATTCTTCTGGTTCAATCCTCTTCAAAGTTTTTGTTCCCAGGTCAGAAATTTTCCACACTTTTTTTCAGCGTGAAAGGAAACCTCTCTTGTATCATTTTGCATTTCTCTACACTTTGTACTTTAGGCAATAAAGTCTTCTAAACTTTAATTTGGTAGTCAAAGACAAACTTATTGGAAATAAATACTTTTTAAAAAATCCTTGCAAATGTATAGCCCTTGCAATCAAAATTCAAATTGCATTTCAAGACAAATTTGGAACTCAGAGCCAGTAATTTCACACAAGTTTTAAATTGGGTTGCTTTGGAATTCTCTGTTCCCTAAAGCAATAAGGCTTCACCTATGGTCAAGTATTAATAGCCAAATGATTGCATAAACAAATGCATTTGCCAAGAAGAAAAAAGAAGTTGTGTTTTAATTTAGAATATTTCACTGATGTAATCAAAATCAAATATATATTTTAGGGAAAAAAAGCAGCAAACATGTTTATTCTTTTCTTATACAGTGAAGACATTTTCTCCCATTTCAAGAAAAAAAGTGATAAAGTAGATGAAGGAAACAAACAACAGTCTAAATATCTCTGTCCTTATAAGTAGTAACATGAAAGGTACAAGCACTCCAGAGACAATAGCATACATACCTATGGCATTTACTAAGGGCTTAGTAACTTAGAGAATTTTCCCCTCTTACTGTCCATCAAATGACAGATTTAATTACCAATGGATTAAAAGGGCCAGGGTAAAACTTGTAAGTGATCTTTTAAAAATTAGCATAAGATTGGGCCTCTTAGTCTACATAGCACTGAAAGTGTTATTTTAGTCTTTCACCACTGTATCCAAATTTTGGGCTCTCAGCACCTTTCAATGTTTCTAAGCTATAAGCCTACTCACTTAATACTTAGAGCAAGAGATAAAGAAATGTCAAGAGGCTGCAATCCTTACTTGATGCCACAGAGGTATTTAAACACATAAATATATTCATGCATGCATAATAACACACCTAAAGGGTGATTCATCTTTGGACCTTTCCTATGAGAGCACAACTCAAAAAATATATTTTTGCTCAATATCCAGTTGTCTAATGTTCTGATTTCTACATAATTCCATGAATGATTCTGTTATAAAGCAATTTCTGTTCATGGAAATGTGATTCAAGTAAACAGAACTCTAGTTACGCTTCACTAAAACTACTGAAATCTATGCCAATAAATTAACCTTTTGACCTTACTTTACTGCATTGAAAATCTTTTCTACAAATACAATTAGTAAAGTTAATTTCACAATTTCACAGTAGTTTAAACCTAATATAGTAACTATGGATGAGCAAAACCAATTTAAAGGCAAGTGTTTGTAAACACAGCACATTTTGCTCTAACAACTGTTATTAGGAAGAAGAGTTCTTCATCTATTTTGAAACCATCCAAACTAGTGGATCTATTTTACTGCTTGTGGATCATATAATCGGCAAGCCTCTGTTGACATATTTAAAACTGTTCTCCCGCAGTGAATTTTAAATTAATATTTCAATCAAGATGATCTGCAGCTCTCTCTCAGCTATTCAAAAGAAAATATGTCTTGATCTTCTTTAAGATTTGAAAGATTCCATGAAATATATATTTAAATATAATCTCACCTTAAAATATAGGTTGTGTCAAGTGAAATGTCTAACCTTAGAACACTAATAACCTCCCAATGGTAAAATAAGAAAACTATCTTTCACCTATGTAGCATTAGGAGTTTATATGGATAAAATAATATTATACCTATTACAGCACTTTAGAAATAAATATCCTTTATACCTCTCAGGTATCATTAGAGAAAGAAATCTTAATATAATCTTCTTATAAAGTAGCATAGACCACATTATCTTCTGTCCTAAAAGCTTTCAGAGGCTCCTATAACCTTCCAAATTCAGTATAGAATTCTCAACCTGGCCTTTACCCTCCATAAAATGGTTACAACCTACTTTTCCTCACATATAGGTACTATTACTTATGCAGATGTTAAATTGAAACCACCATCACTATTGCAAGTACATATATCATGATTTGGCATCCCAGCATCTTTTTTCACAGTTATACCTTTATCCCAGAGTGTATCTTCCATTCCTACTCATAGGAGCTACTTAATTTTCAGTTCTATCCTCAGCATCTAGTAAAAGGCAAACAAATAGTAGGATTTCAGGAAAAAGCAATTGAATCAAATTTATATTACTAACAGTAACCAGTCTTACATTATACCTACCTCTTGTTTATACTTGATGTCTAGGTTCCAAAAAATAAAAAATGCTTCAATCAAAATTATTTTCCCTTCTGAAGTCAAGTCAAATTTCTAAGGTTATGGAGTCATGAAGGGAAGAAAGGTAAAATAAACCTAGGTCTTTCACTATCAGGCTCACTTTTAAAATACTTTACTGAATATATATATATAGCTAATATAGTGTTTAGCACACAATATTTGCATAATAATTGTTTGATGGAAAGCTACATTGGAGTAGACCCTACTTCTAACACACAGTTCACAAAAACTCAGAAATTTTTTTTTATTTGCTCTACTATTTATAAAAGTTTTCATCCAAAAATTCTCTGCAGGAATTACTTGAATGAGAACACATCTCCAAGCATTATGTTTAATCAAACCTAGTAAGAGTGTGTAGAATTTTTCTAGTTTGAGGTTAATTATTATAGCTAATCATTGGCTATATTATTATTATGAATTGTCTCTAGATCTTCTCATTGTATTTCTAAGAAATGGAACAGTTATAACCAACCCTTACACAGATTGGTTGGGTTGTTCTTTCTGCTCCTCTGATTTAAGAGTAAGCTTTTAGATGCAAGACATAGTTATATGAAAAAAGATATCTGGCTTCATCCGAATCTTTATTAAAAAGAAATGCCTACAAATACTATTTTGCTGTTATATCAAAGGCAAATTAGTTTTACTCTAGAGATTTTGAGCTTTTACCTCATGGTCTATTTTCATTTTTAATATAATTGACATCATATCAATATGAAGATATATTATTTTATATTTCATGTAAAATATTATATGAATCTAAATTTAAACAAGATATATACAATATTTATACAAGTATTTGTTCTGACTCTAGTTACTTGAATGAAATATTATACAAAGGAATGACATAGTTATAGAAAAATGTTTCATTGTTCATTGCAAAGATTAACACACTTTTAAAAATCCATTTATTAAAACCACCATATGTCTTCATAGCTTAAGAAAAAGGGATTTAAATACCTGTTTGTTGTGGTAATAAAAAAAAATCTCAGGGAAGAATCGTAGGTTAGCAACATTGAATTTTAAAATGAAGATGAGCTGCAAAGTGCTGAATCTTTAATCAATATATGCTTCTTACAAAGATTTGCTCTTATTAACACCAATGAGGAAATAAAGTATTACTTCATGTCAGGAAAGTGAATTATTATGATCATAATTCAAAGGAAATTAAAATCAAGCAACATCAGTAGCACAAGCATAATAAAAAATTACTCACGTGAATTTCAAGACTATCTGGAGACATACAGGCACTCGGATCCTTCAAAGAAATGTGTAATGCAAACATTAAATATTAGGACGTGGCATGTATTCAGTCATTTTTTAAATGATCCAGACCATTTTGAGTGTTTCCATCTGTGAATCAGTCCTATTAGGTATGTTTCATACAGACTACTACTTACTACATAAGATAAATTACAGTATTCTCCCCTTTTCTCTTCTGATAAAAGAACTTTAAAAAGCCTAACTTAGCCTATTTTTCTCATATCTCTTCTGTTAATGCTCATTACTGATTTTTTCAGTGCTCATGTATGTTAGTTTCTTTTTGTCATTATAAAATAAAATGTCACATAAATTACAATACTGTCACCCATTATTTAGGCTGTAATCCTTCAACTTAATTACATTTATCATTAATTCTCAATATAAGGGGCTCTGGTATGTTTTTAAGAGATACTCAAGACCTAAATTCAGTATATATATATATATATATATATATATATATATATATATGACAGAAAAGGTATAAAAGTTTGGGTTGCAACATATTTCCAAATCTCCTTCAAAAGACACATATTCAGTGTCCATTAGAACCTACCCCTGGGTCCCAAAATAAAAGTTTTGAGAGTTATCAAGATGTTAACATTTATAGGAAATGTATAATAAGGTACATATCAAATTTATTTTTTACTGATTTTAAGCTCTGCAATTTAAATCTATATCAGTCTTATTCTATAATGTCACCACCTTGCATCCAGTTGTTGAAAATAAAAGCTACAGTCACTCTTGATTACTTTCTTTTTTTAATACAGTCATGCCTTCCACCAAGAATTCCAGTTGGCTTTATCCACAAACTATAACCCAAACCTGAATTCTTCTCACTGTCTACACTTTCCCTTCCATTCAAAATTAACATTATTTTTCATTTCACAACCAAAAAAAGAATCTTCCTAAGCTGTCTTCCACTTCTACACTTATCACATTGCAATCAACTATCCACAGAGATGACAATATGATAATAAAATTTAAAAAGAGCATAAGGTCATTCACTCCTCTGATTAAAATGTTTCAATAACTTGTTCTAAAACTTATAATAAGATTCAAACTTTTTATAATTATCCCACAGGACTCAACTTAACCTGGTGCCTACTTCTCACTCCAACCTCATTTCTTATTATTTCTCCCTTTCAATCAAGATACTCCAGCCACACATGTCTTCTTTCTATTTCAGGAAAACCACTGCCTGTGTACCATTTATTCCCTTCACCACAGATGCTGTTCTCTGCTTTGCACTGTTCCATTATTATTTATATCTGATCTAAAAGATCATCTCTTTACAAAAGCTTTTCCTAACCTTCCTAACTAACATAGCTCTAACAGCACTCATCATATAGTCTCATTCTGCAAAGCCATTACTGCAGTCTGGAATGATATTTTTGTTTTGATATCCTCATGACATCATCCATGAGGGTAGAAGTTTTGCACAGTTTACCACTATATTTCTAGAGCCTAAAACATAGACTGTTGTGTTGTAAGCAGTCAATACCTGTCTATTGAATGAGTGAATTTGTTAAAGGAAATACATGCTAATGAGATTTTTTCTATGATTAGTAAACAGATCACGTGAAACTCTTAGTCTTGTGGAAATTTACTCATGTATAGGCATATTTTGTGTCAATTTAGGCATATCTAGACACAACCTCCCTTAAGAGGAGTCAAACTAAATGTGTAATCAGTATGTGTGGATTTGCCCTTAACTTGACTTCTGTTTCAGCATACACACTGTTTTTGTGTTGTAAATTATTATTTTAATAAACAGACTCTTTTGTTCTTAACAGCAATAAGGAGGAAACAATGGATAAAATATGTTGTATCTTAAAAGCTGAAAGGAAAGGGTATTAATACTTCTTTTAGGCACACTCATTTCCTGAATGGAAGATTAAGGAAGCAGTAGATTACAATCTATGCTGATGCACATTTCTGAGCAACAATTAAAAAAACTTATTAAAGTGAATACAAAGTGTAGGTTGATCCCCATGATGACTTATCTTCATAATAACAAAACAATAAAAGCTCCACAATGAAACTCTCAGAAAAATGCAACAGCATCATTTGCATCTCTAGTGTCTACTCATAGGATGAGAGTTAATATCTAACCCTGAGCTACTGAGGCTGCCATTTTAATTTCCTCCTTTGCAAAGTCCACTAACTTCTAAGCATTAGAAAGGACAAAGAGTTTATTAAGCAAGACTCAGAAAAAATCACTATCTACATAGAAATGGGAGAAAGAGGGAGAGAAGAAAGAAATGGGGAAAAAGGGTAAAGAAACAGAGTGCGAAATGAAAGAAAGAAATAGAAATGCCAAAAAAAAAAAAAAGATATGGTGATGATGAATCAGGGATTATTATATAACCACATTCTTCTCTTCAATTTTTCAAGTATTACTGAAAGAAAATTGGATTCAGAAAAGCTTCATAAATATCATTTAGCATTATACATTCAACAAAATTTTACCAAACACTATTATGTTTATTTAATACTTATATATATGTGTATATATATATATATATATATATATATATATATATATATATATAATGAATAATTATTACACTGGGCAGTCAGGAAAATGATCTGAGGTGTTGCCATTTCAGGAGATACCTGAATCATAAGAAATTATCAACTAAGGAAAGATTAGAGAAGAAGAATTAAACAAAAATGGTAAACCTTTTATCTTCATGAAGTGCTCTGTAAGTTGCTTTTAAAACTAATCATATAATTACATTTCTTATGCATAGGTGCTCATATTATAATATGAACAATATCAGTCTGGCTAAATATAAAATGAAACAAAAATTTTGGTAGTGAGATCACAAGTTAGAACATTTGATGATAACAGAGAAGTCGGTATTAGTTTGGTTGAGGATTGGTTTTGTCAATCAATAACTTTCTCAGTAAATAATAGCTTAAACAAAATTAATAGGAACAATATAAAGAGCAAAATGAAAAAAATTATCATAAGCAACAATGTAACAGATATTATTTTACCCACATAAAGAATGTCTGTGAAAACTGACCACAGAAAGGTGCCATAAAATGTCTTGAATTTTTTCTAGCCACCACTCAATTAAATTAGAAACTAGAAAAATTCCTCATATTTTATAAATTAGTAAATATACTATTAACACAGGTAAAATAAGCAATCATAATAGAAATTTAAAACACTTAAAATGATTATTCTCATACTTCACATCAAAAAGTAACAAAATGAGGGCCTCCCTGGTGATGCAGTGGTTGAGAGTCTGCCTGCTGATGCAGGGGACATGGGTTCATGCCCCGGTCAGGGAAGATCCCACATGCTGCAGAGTGGCTGGGCCCGTGAGCCATGGATGCTGAGCCTGCGCATCTTGAACCTGTGCTCTGCAACGGGAGAGGCCACAACAGTGAGAGGCCTGCAGACCACAAAAAAAGTAACAAAATGAAATTAAAATGCAAATATAAAATAGAAAGAATGGCTAATGACAAATAGTTTTTTGAAGTATTGACATTTAAATTTTTGATGAGGAGATAATTTAAAAATAAGAGAAGACACAAATAAAGAGACATTATAAAACAAAATACATAAATATCTACAGAAGCCACAGAGATAAAATGATGACAGTATAGATTAAAACATTTCTGTCAACATAATTTTTAAATTATAAAAACAGTTAAACTACTAGAAAAAATATATAGATAAATTACTAGAAAATAAGTAGAAAACATAAGTGGTCCAAAAATTGAATTAGTAGAATCAGTCATTTTAACTGAGTCTTAATAACTCAAATTATTAAGTACCTTAAAGATTCTATATCAAAAGTACTTCAAGCTCCTAGGTCAGTCAAACTTTGGTTCAGGGACTCCCCTGTAGGTCCAGTGGTTGGGACTTTGCCTTCCAATGTGGGGGTGGGGGTTGCAGATTCAATCCCTAGTCGGGGAGCTGGGATCCTGCATGCCTCATGGCAAAAAAAAAAAAAAAAAAACATAAAACAGAAGCAGTGTTTGGGTAAATTCAATAGAGACTTTAAAAGGGGTCCACATGGAAAAAAAATCTTAAAAAAAAGCCCTCAGCTTCATATTCTACCTTTGCAGTTTTTCCAGATGTGATGACTTTAGATAAATTATGCCACATTTCTGCATCTCAGTTTCCTGGTCCTCAGAATGTGGATAACATAAATATTTCACAAGATAGTTTTTCAGCTTAAATGAGAAAATAAAAGCAATATTATAGTACAGAACATGTACATTAGAGTTCATGACTCTTCCTTCACACACTACTCATGCAACTAATTATATGTATGAAGCCTTTTAAAGATACTTTATATATAGAAAGGAAATTGGACTGTAGACTTAGAAAGTAATAGGTTTGAATATGAGGTCCTTCATTTAGTTGTCCATTAACTCTGCAAAGTTGCATAATTTAATTTTCTTCTCTCAGTCTCACTATGATCATCTGCAGGAGAACAACTATATTTAGCACCTAGGGTTGTCATTAGATTAAATGATGTAATATGTTTATGACACTTAGTATAGAATAAGTGCTTAAAAGCTATAGAGTAGCCCTATGCAATGACATTTAATATGCCAATGAGACCTGAAGACTACTTTCAAAATTCAGTCATCAAATTTACCTCAGGAGATAAAAACCTGTGTCAAGTTTATCACAAAGAATTACTGACTAAAAATAAAGCTGCACATTTCAATAGATTAATTAGTTGGGCTTTGGCTTTTTTTGTTTATTTGTTTGTTTGATTGAGTTTAAACCAGACCAGTAGATCGGATAAGTTGAATATGGGGAGTAACATAATTTTGGAAATACATAGCCTAGTTCATTTTTTGGCACCACCACTTCCTAGCTTTGTAATCTTTAAGAAGCAATTTTGCTTCCCTAAGCCTGTTACCTCAAATAGAAATTAAAAGTATAAAAGAAACTTCTTTAGGTTATTTTGAGAAACAAGTGAGAAACTGTTGTAAAACAATTAGCTTAGTGTTTAGAATATTTGTAAAAGCATAAGATGTGTTAAATGTTACTACCATTATTACTCTTATTATTCATTGTCATTATCATAGTTAATAATATTATAATTACCAACTTAGTAAATTTTCCTTCCTTCAGTATCTGGGAGAATCTGTACTGAAGGAAAATTCATTTTGCATTTTATATAAAGGTATATGGAATGAGTAAAAGTGTGTTATTTTATACTGCATCTAGACTGTGTGTGTGTATATATATATATATATATATATATTTATTTATTTATTTATTATAGATAGTGATGGAGTGGTTCCTTGGACATTTACTATATTCTAGGCATTATGTTAAAGAAGTAATGTTTCCACTGTGAAGGACATTACGTTATGAGAAATAAAGTTTTTTTTATAAACTCTAGCTTATTTTATTAACAAAGTTATAAAATGGGTTATTATCAGAAAAAAATAAAATGTGATCTCTATTTCCAGGGTGGAGTGGGTTATATACTCTGATCTTCCCAGAATCATATCCTCTAACCTCAAAAGTTCAAACATTTAGAGAAGAACTAACACATTTCCTTCTCAAACTCTTCCAAAAAAATGCAGAAGAAGGAGCACTTCAAAGCTCATTCTAGGAGGCAACCATCAACATGATACCAAAACCAAACAAAGATATCACAAAAAAAGAAAATTAAAGACCAATAACACTGATGAACATAGACGAAAAAATCCTGAACAATATACTAGCAAACAGAATCCAACAACACATTAAAAGGACCATACGACATGATCAAGTGAGATTTATCCCAGGGATGAAAGGATTCTTCAGTATATGCAAATCAATCAACATGCTACACCACATTAGCAAATAGAATAATAAAAACCATATGATCATGTCAATAGATGCAGAAAAAACTTTTGACAAAATTCAACACTGATATGATAAAAACTCTCCAGAAAGTGGACATAGAGTACACCTACCTCAACATAATAAAGGCCATAGAGGATAAACCCACAGTAAACATCATTCTCAATGGTGAAAAACCAAAAGCATTTCCTCTAAGATCAGGAACAAGACAAGGATATCTACTCTCACCACTATTACTCAATGTAGTTTTGGAAGTCTTAGCCATGGCAATCAGAGAAGAAAAAGAAATAAAGTGAATTCAAATTGGAAAAGAAGAAGTAAAATTGTCACTGTTTGCAGATGACATGATACTATATACAGAGAATCCTTAAGATACCATCAAAAAACTAGTAGAGCTAATCAATGAATTTGGTAAAGTTGCAGGATACAAAATTAATGAACAGAAATCTCTTGCATTCCTACACATTAACAACAAAATATAAGAAAGAGAGATTAAGGAAACAATCCCATTTACCATTACAACGAAAAGAATAAAATACCTAGGAATAAACCTAACTAAAGAGGCAAAAGACCAGTACTCAGAAAACTATAGGATACTGATAAAAGAAATCAAAGATGACATAAACAGATGGAGAGATATACCATGTCCTTGGATAGGAAGAGTCAATATTATGAAAAGGATTATACTACCCAAAGCAATCTACAGATTCAATGCAATCCCTATCAAATTACCAATGTCATTTTTCACAGAATTAGAATGAAAAATTTTACAATTTGTATGGAAACACAAAAGACCATGAATAGTCAAATCAATCTTGAGAAAGAAAAACAGGTGAAGGAATCAGGCTCCTTGACTTCAGACTATACCACAGAGGTATAGTAATCAAGACAGTATGGTACTGGCACAAAAACAGAAATATAGATTAATGGAACAGGATAGAAAGCCCAGAGATAAACTCATGCACATATGGTCACCTTATCTTTTATAAAGGAGGCAAGAGTATACAATGGAGAAAAGACAGCCTCTTCAATAAGTGGTGCTGGGAAAACTGGACAGCTACATGTAAAAGAATGAAATTAGAACACTCCTTAACACCATACACAAAAATAAACTCAAAATGGATTAAAGAACTAAATGTAAGGCCAGACACTATAAAACTCTTAGAGGAAAACCTAGACAGAACACTCTACGACATAAAAAACAGCAAGATCCTTTTTGACCCATCTCCTAGAGAAATGAAAATAAAAACAAAAATAAACAAATGGGACCAAATGAAACAAAAGCTTTTGCACATCAAAGGAAACCATAAACAAGATGAAAAGAAAACCCTCAGAATGGGAGAAAATATTTGCAAATAAAGCAACTGACAAGGGTTTAATCTCCAAAATATACAAACAGTTCATGCAGCTCAATATCAAAAAAACAACAAACCATTCAAAAAATGGGCAGAAGACCTAAATAGACATTTCTCCAAAGAAAACATACAGATGGCCAACAAACACATGAAAAGACACTGAACATCACTAGTTATTAGAAGAAATGCAAATTAAAGCTACAATGAGGTATCACCTCACACTGGTCAGAATGGCCACTATCAAAAAAAATCTACAAACAATAAATGATGGAGAGGCTCTGGAGAAAACAGAACCCTCTAACACTGTTACTGGGAATGTAAACTGATACAGCCACTATAGAGAACAGTATGGAGGTTCGTTACAAAACTAAAAAGAGAACTACCCTATGACCCAGAAATCCCACTATTGGGCATACTCCCTGAGAAAACCATAACTGCAAAAGATACGTGCACTCCAACGTTCATTGCAGCACTATTTACAATAGTCAGGACCTGGAAGCCACCTAAATGTCCATCAAGAGAGGAATGGGTAAAGAAGATGTGGTACATATATACAATGGAATATTAGTCATAAAAAGGAACGAAATTGGGTCATTTGTACAGATGTGGATGGACCTGGAGTGTGTCATACAGAGTGAAGTAAGTCAGAAAGAGAAAAAAAAATCATATATTAATGCATATATGTGGAATCTAGAAAAATGGTGCAGAAGAACTTATTTGCAAAGCACAAATAGAGACAAAGATATAGAGAATAAATGTATGACTACCAAAGTGAGGTGGATTGGGAGATTGGGGTTGATATATATACACTACTATGTATAAAATAGATAACTAATGAGAATAGACTCTATGGAACAGGGAACTCTACTCAGTGCTCTGTGGTGTCTGAAATGGGAAGGAAATAAAAGGAAGAGGAGATATATGTATATGTATGGCTGATTCACTTTTCTGTACAGCAGAAACTAACACAAAATTGTAAAGCAAATATACTTCAATTTAAACAAAAATAAAATGTCAAGGAGCACATTTGGAATAAAACTGAATTATCATCTTGTTTTAGGTAGGCCACCATAGAACAAAATTTAAATGTGTTACACAGCTAGCTTAATGACAGAGTCAAAAATATAATAGAGGTTTCTTCTCCAATACTTATGTTCATCACACTTGATATCTCTCCAAGTGTTGGCATCAAGAGAACTCATAAGTACCCACCCAATATTATTTGCCATTATTCTAAACCTCTTTTCTCATTCTTTTTATTCTAATGGTCTGTCATTAACTTTCATAGCCCATTTATTAATTACATTTTCAAAAGTTAATTTGGGGAGAAATTCTAGATATGGTGTCTTGAAGACAAATGTAATTCCGCTTTATCAGTTCTCTCTGTGGAGTACTATGACCACCATACCAGAGAAATTGGAAGAGCTTAAGTCTTGAGTCCAAAAGCTCTCTGCTACTCAGAAATATTTCATAGTTTTGCAGAATTAAATGTGCCCCTTAACTCAGGCAAGGAAAACCTAGATGTAGACACAGTTTCCTCTTCTCTAGATTTCATGTATTCTCAATTCACCTCTGGCTTCTGTATCCTTCTGGTAGCAATCCCTGCACTAATAATCATGCCTGGGGAAGAGTAAAAGTCCTCACACTTTTCAAATTGCACAGAAATTATTCTCTCTGTGGGATAAATCCAAGGAGCTGGTTAGTTCAAGGTGTTTCTTTGAAAACTTCCTAGGAATTTCTTGGCAACCTTTGATTACAGTGTTATCTATTTAGGAATAAAATCAAATTTCCTTGACTTTTACTTAGAGAGTATGCATTTAGATGAGTATTAAGTAATGAAAACTCATAGATGTCTCTAGACAAATAAGCTACCTTCTCTCTTCAGTTGTAAAGAGACATTGTTCTGTGGTAATGAGTCCAGCAAGAGCCATAAAGGCTAACTACTTCAGTCACAGGATAAAAAAAATTCTTCCTGTGTAAATCCTTTCAAATAAATAAATAAATACACCCACTGGAAACACACTGAAAATGACACTGAAGAGACGTTTTTCAAAAGTGTTTTGAAGTTAAAAATTTATCCAATTTGGGAAAAGATTTTCAAAACTACCGAATATAAGACTGTAGAAGATGGCATTTAATCCAGCCAAACCTGTAAACTGGAAATGGAGATCACTTATTATGTATGGAAAAAGGTAGAATATTTATTTAAGCAAACATTAGACATAAAAGGAAAAGTCTAAAATCTTTTAAATTCAATACGTCATCATACATTGGATATTTTCAATGAATTATGCATCAACTAAAACAAACTTCATTTAAATATCTGAAGTGATTCAATTGAAAGAATCAAGAGAATAAACATATACTGAAGTTCATGGCAAGGTCAAAGGATATTTAAAATCAGTTTTGTTTTTGAGCCACTGTATATGCCTTTCAGGAGTTATCAAAAGGATAAATCTTGAAGCGAGGGAAGAATTAAATATTCATTTACACAAAACTATGGTTATGCTTGCTTATGTAAAATAATGTAATAAATTAAGATTGTATCTGGTTATGCATGGCATAGTAATCACCATGTAAAATATTTTATTAAAAACAAATTAACAGGGCTGCTGCAGAAGGAAGATGGTGGAGCTGTGTGTGGTTATGGCTGTCAAGAAGGTCATCAACTTCACCATGAAGATTCCTTGTCATGGATTATAAATTTATACATGGTCTGGTTCCAGCTCTCCTCAGCAGCCGCCTCTCTTGTTCCTCCCTCTGTCGGACATCACAGTGCCTGAAATTGTTGTGTCCTGTGCCAGAGGACTCTCATCCCTGACTTCTGCTTGGTTATCTCCCAGAGGCTGATGGACAATGAAGCTAATGATGCATAAGATCTAGGAACCCAAAAAGGCACAGGCTTCCTTCAAGGTATTGTGCATACTTTTTATTTATATTTTTGTCTTTATTTTTTTCCAAATAACTATCCAAGAATTGATGAAGGAAGTATCTGACACTATTTTTCCTACTCCCCACTTGGTGTCTCAGCTTACTAAGGTTGTGTGGCTGTAAGGGGCTAGGTGTTACAACCAACTGTAAGGTCTGAACCTCTGAGGAGGGAGAGTAGAGTTCAGGATATTGGTCCACCAGAGACCTCCGGCCCATTGTAATATCAATTGGTGAGAGCTCGGCCAGAGATCACCATCTCAACACAAAGACCCAGTTCAACTCAATGATGAGCAAGCTCCAATGCTGGACACCTCATGTGAAACAACTAGCAAGACAGGAACACAAAACCACACATTAGCAGAAAGGCTGCCGAAAATCATAATAAGTTCACAGACACATCAAAACACACCACTTAAAGTGGTCCTGCCCACGAGAAAGACAAGATTCAGCCTCATCCACCAGAACACAGGCACCAGTCCCCTCCAACAGGAAGTCTACATGACCCACTCAACCAACCTTATCCACTGGGGGCAGACACCAAAAGCAACATGAACTATGAACCTGGAGGCTGAGAAAAAGAGACTCCAAGCACAGTAAGTTAAACAAAATGTGAAGACAGAGAAATATGCAGCACATGAAAGAGCCAGGTAAAAACCCACCAGACCAAAAAAATGAGGAGGAAATAGGCAGTCTAACTAAAAGATAATTCAGAGTAATGATAGTAAACATGATCCAAAATCTTGGAAGTAGAATGGAGAAAACACAAGAAACAATTAATAAGGACCTAGAAGAACTAAAGAGCAAACAAACAATGATGAACAACACAATAAATGAAATTAAACATTCACTAGAAGGAATCAATAGCAGAATAACTGAATCAGAATAATGGATAGGTGCCCTGGAAGATAAAATAGTGGAAACAATTACTGAAGAGCAGAATAAAGAAAAAAGAATGAAAAGAATTGAGGACAGTCTTAGAGACCTATGGGATATTAAACATACTAACATTGGAATCATAGGGGTCCCAGAAGAAGAAGAGAAAAAGAAAGGGATAGAGAACATATTTGAAGAGATTATAGTTGAAAACTTCCCTAATATGGGAAAGGAAATAGTCAATGAAGTCAAGGAAGCACAGAGTTGTATAGAGGATAAATCCAATGAGAAACATGTCAAGACACATATTAATCAAATTATCAAAAATTAAATACAAAGAAAAAATATTGAAAGCAGCAAGGGAAAAGCAAGAAATAGCATACAAGGGAATCCCCATAATGTTAACAGCTGATCTTTCAGTAGAAACTCTGCAAGCCAGAAGGAAGTGGCAGGATATATTTAAAGTAATGAAAGGGAAACACTTACAACTAAGGTTACTCTATCCAGCAAGGATATCATTCAGATTTGATGGAGAAATTAAAAGCTTTAGAGACAAGCAAAAGCTAAGAAAATTCAGCATCACCAAACCAGCATTACAAAAAATGCTAAAGGAGCTTCTCTAAGCAGAAAACACAAGAGAAGGAAAAGACCTACAAAAACAAACACAGAGGCTTCCCTGGTGGTGCAGTGGTTGACAGTCCACCTGTCGATGCAGGGAAAATGGGTTCGTGCCCCGGTCTGGGAAGATCCCACATGCCGTGGAGTGGCTGGGCCCGTGAGCCATGGCTGATAAGCCTGCGCATCCGAAGCCTGTGCTCCGCAACAGGAGAGGCCAGAACAGTGAGAGGCCTGTGTACCAAAAAAAAAAAAAAAAAAAAAAAAAAACCTCAAAACAATTAAGAATATGGCAATAGGAACATATATATCAATAAGTACCTTAAATGTAAATGGATTAAATGCTGCAAACAAAAGATATAGACTGGCTGAATGTATACAAAAACAAGACCTGTATATACTCCATCTAAAAGAGAACCACTTCAGACCTACAGACTGAATGTGAGGGGTTGGAAAAAGATATTCCATGCAAACAGAAATCAAAAGAAAGATGGAGTAGCAATTCTCATATCACACAAAATAGACTATAAAATAAAGATTATTACAAGAGACAAAGAAGGACACTACATAATGACCAAGGGATCAATCCAAGTAGAAGATATAACAATTGTAAATATTTATGCACCCAACACAGGAGCACCTCAATATATAAGGCAGAGTTGAGGCGCTGAGGGAAGCTGTAGTGGGAGTGTTCGAGGATTCGCTTTGTACATTTAAAGTTGAAGTTTGCTGCTAAAGATGGCAGATCCAGATGTCCTCACCGAGGTTCCTGCAGCATTGAAGTGGTTAGCCAAGTATGTGATCCGGGGGTTTTATGGCATTGAGCATGCTTTGGCCTTGGACATCTTGATCCGAAACCCCTGTGTGAAAGAGGAGGACATGCTGGAGCTGCTCAAGTTTGATCGGAAGCAACTTCGATCAGTCTTGAATAATTTAAAGGGAGACAAATTCATCAAGTGCAGAATGAGGGTAGAGACTGCTGCAGATGGGAAAACCACTCGCCACAACTACTACTTTATCAATTATCGTACTCTTGCTAATGTGGTAAAATATAAATTGGACCACATGAGAAGGAGGATTGAAACTGATGAGAGAGATTCCACCAACCGGGCTTCCTTCAAATGTCCCGTCTGTAGTAGTACTTTTACAGATTTAGAAGCTAATCAGCTCTTTGATCCCATGACAGGAACTTTCCGCTGTACTTTTTGCCATACAGAGGTAGAAGAAGATGAATCAGCAATGCCCAAAAAAGATGCACGCACACTTTTGGCAAGGTTTAATGAACAAATTGAGCCCATTTATGCTTTGCTTCGAGAGACAGAGGATGTGAACTTGGCCTATGAAATACTTGAGCCAGAACCCACAGAAATACCAGCCCTGAAACAGAGCAAGGACCATGCAGCAACTGCTGCTGCAGCTGCTGGCCTGGCAGCTGGGCACCACCGGGAAGCATGGGACACCAAGGGTCCCTCTTATGAGGACTTATGCACTCAGAATGTTGTCATTAACATGGATGACCAAGAAGATCTTCATCGAGCCTCACTGGAGGGGAAATCTGCCAAAGAGCGACCTATTTGGTTAAGAGAGAGCACTGTCCAAGGAGCATATAGTTCTGAAGAGATGAAGGAAGGTGGCTTAGATATAGACTCATTTCAGGAGCGTGAGGAAGGCCGTGCAGGGCCAGATGATAATGAGGAGGTCATGCGAGCACTGCTCATTCATGAGAAGAAGACCCCTTCTGCCACAGCAGGCTCAGTGGGGGCAGCTGCTCCTGTGACCACTGCCAATGGCAGTGACTCTGAGAGTGAGACCAGTGAGTCAGACGATGACTCTCCACCCTGTGCTACAGCTGTGGCTGCACATCATGGGGAAGAGGATGAGGAGGATGATGAATTTGAGGAAATAGCAGATGACCCCATTGTCATGGTGGCTGGCCGTCCGTTCTCCTACAGCGAAGTGAGCCAGAAGCCAGAGCTGGTGGCCCAAATGACACCAGATGGAAAGGAAGCGTACATAGCAATGGGACAACGCATGTTTGAGGACCTCTTTGAGTGAGCTTTCCCTACCTTTTCCTCCTTTCTCTAATGTGCATTTCAAAAAGAAATTCCCGGGCTTCCCTGGTGGCGCAGTGGTTGAGAGTCCGCCTGCCAATGCAGGGGACACGGGTTCGTTCCCTGGTCCGGGAGGATCCCACATGCCGTGGAGCAGCTGGGCCTGTGAGCCATGGCCTCTGAGCCTGTGCCTCCGGAGCCTGTGCTCTGCAATGGGAGGGGCCACAACAGTGAGAGGCCCGTGTACCAAAAAAAAACAAAAACAAAAACAAAAACAAAAATCAAAAAGAAATTCCCTACCTTTGAAGAAAAGTGTTCAGTGGCCTTCTGCCTCTCTTGATGTAAATCAACTGTTAATCTTGTGCAAAGAGTAATGGGAGAGAGAGAAAGTTTGATTTTTATGCCAGAAACTTCCCCACGAGGTTGGTTGGCTATAAGCATACCCTTTCCTATTACTACAGTATTAATATTTTGCGTATTTCCTTATCTCATCTTTTTCCTTTCCCTTTTAAGACACATTTTTCTCCCTTCTGAAATGAGTGAGAGAAGTCTAAAGGTAAATTCTTTATGTCTGCCTGTAGAAGCCCACTTTGATAGGTTACAGTAATTCATTGATCACATCCTTTTTATTTATTCTGACCAAGCATTCCAAACAGCTCCTGATATTGCTGCCAACCAAGCAGCTTGGCAACAGGCAAATCATTGATGAAGGAAATAAAAAATCTTAAAGCTTCAAAAATATATATATATATATAAGGCAAATACTAACAGCCATAAAAGGGGAAATCGACAGTAACATAATCATAGTAGGGGACTTAAACACCCTACTTTCACCAAAGAACAGATCATCCAAAATGAAAATAAATAAGGAAACACAAGCTTTAAATGACACATTAAACAAGATGGACTTAATTGATATTTATAGGACATTCCATCAAAAAACAACAGAATACACTTTCTTCTCAAGTGTTGATGGAACAATCTCCAGGATAGATCGTATCTTGGGTCACATATCTAGCCTTGGTAAATTTAAGAAAATTGAAATCATATCAAGTATGTTTTCTGACCCCAGCACTATGAGACTAGATATCAATTACAGGAAAAAACCTGTAAAAATTAAAAACACAGGGAGGCTAAATAATATGCTACCAAACACCCAAGAAATCATTGAAGAAATCAAAGAGGAAATCAAAAAATACCTAGAGACAAATGACAATAAAAACACGAATACCCAAAACCTATTTGATGCAGCAAAAAAACAGTTCTAAGAGAGAAGTCTCTTGCAATACAATCCTACTTCAAGAAACAAGAAAAATATCAAATAAACAACCTAACCTTACACCTAAAGCATATAGAAAAAGAAAAAAAAAGTTAGCAGAAAAAAATCATAAAGATCAGATGAGAAATAACTGAAAAAGACATGAAGAAAACAATAGAAAAGATAAACAAAACAAAAAGCTGGTTCTTTGAGAAGATAAACAAAATTGATAAACCTTTAGCCAGACTCATCAAGAAAAAAAGGGAGAAGACTCAAATCAATAGAATTAGAAATGAAAAAGGAGAAGTAATAACTGACACTGCAGAAATATAAAGGATCATGAGAGATTACTACAGGCAACTATATGCCAATAAAATGGACACCCTGGAAGAAATGGACAAATTCTTAGAAAATCAAAACCTTCTGAGACTGAACCAGGAAGAAATAGAAAATATAAATAGATCAATCACAAGCACTGAAATTGAAACTGTGATGAAAAATCTTCCAACAAACAAAAGCCCAGGACAAGATGACTTCAGAGGTGAATTCTATGAAACATTTAGGGAAGAGCTAACACCTATTCTTCTCAAGCTCTTCCAAAATACAGCAGAGGGAGCAACACACACAAACTCATTTTAGGAGGCCACCATCACCCTGATACCAACACAAGACAAAGATGTAACAAAAACAAAAACAAAAAAAAAGAAAACTACAGGTGATATCACTGATGAATATAGATGCAAAAATCCTCAACAAAATACTAGCAAACAGAAGCCAGCAGCACATTAAAAGGATCATACACCATGATCATGTTGGGTTTTTCCTAGGAATGCAAAGATTCTTCCATATATGCAAATCAATCAATGTGATATGCCATATTAATAAACTGAAGGATAAAAACCATATGATAATCTCAATAGATGCAGAAAAAGCTTTTGACAAAATATAACAGCAATTTATGATAAAAGCTGCCCAGAAAGTAGGCATAGAGTGAACTTACCTCAACATAACAAAGGCCTTATATGACAAAGCCACAGCAAACGTCATTCTCAATGGTGAAAAAATAAAACCATTTCCACTAAGATCAGGAAGAAGACAAGGCTGCCCACTCTCACTACTATTATTCAACACAGTTATGGAAGTTTTACCCACCACAACAATCAGAGAAGAAAAAGAACTAAACGGAAGCCAAATCAGAAAAGAAGAAGTAAAGCTTTGACTGTTTGCAGATACATGTACTATACATAGAGAATCCTAAAGATGCTTCCAGAAAACTACTAGAGCTAATCAATGAATTTGGTAAAGTGGCAGGATACAAAATTAATGCACAGAAATCGCTGGCATTCCTACACACTATGATGAAAAATCTGAAAGTGAAATTAAGAAAACACTCCCATTTACCATTGCAACAAAAAGAATAAAATATCTAGGAATAAACTACCTAAGGAGACAAAAGACCTGTATGCAGAAAATTATAAGACACTAATGAAAGAAATTAAAGATGATACAAATAGATGGAGAGATGTACCATGTTCTTGGATTGGAAGAATCAACATTGTGAAAATTACTCTACTACCCAAAGCAATCTACAGATTCAATGCAATCCTTATCAAACTACCACTGGCATTTTTCACAGAACTAGAACAAAAAATTTCACAATTTGTATGGAAACACAAAAGACCCCGAATAGCCAAAGCAATCTTGAGAACGAAAAATGGAGCTGGAGGAATCAGGCTCCCTGACTTCAGACTATACTACAAAGCTACAGTAATCAAGACAGTGTGGTACTTGTGCAAAAACAGAAAGATAGATCAATGGAACAGGTTAGAAAGCCCAGAAAAGGAGGCAGGAATGTACAGTGGAGAAAGGACAGTCTCTTCAATAAGTGGTGCTGGGAAAACTGGACAGGTACATGTTAAAGTGTGAGATTAGAACACTCCCTAACACTGTACACAAAAATAATCTCAAAATGGATGAAAGACCTAAATGTAAGGCCAGAAACTCTCAAACTCTCAGAGGAAAACATAGGCAGAACATTCTATGATATAAATCACAGCAAGATCCTTTTTGACTCACCTCCTAGAGAAATGGAAATAAAAAAACAAAAATAAGCAAATGGGACCGAATAAAACTTAAAAGCTTTTGCACAGCAAAGGAAACCATAAACAAGGTGAGAAGACAACCCTCAGAATGGGAGAAAATATTTGCAAAGGAAGCAACTGACAAAGGATTAATCTCCACAATATACAAGCAGGTCATGCAGCTTAATATAAAAAGCAAACAAACTAATCCAAAAATGGGCAGAAGAACTAAATAAACATTTCTCTAAAGAAGATATGCAGATTGCCAGCAAACACATGAAAGGATGCTCAACATCACTAATCATTAGAGAAATGCAAATCAAAACTACAATGAGGTATCAGCTCACACCAGTCAGAATGACCACCATCAAAAAATCTATAAACAATAAAGGCTGGAGAGGGTGTGGAGAAAAGAGAACCCTCTTACACTGTTGGTGGGAATTTAAATTGATATAGCCACTATGGGGAACAGTATGGAGGTTCCTTAAAAAACCATATATAGAACTACCATATGACCCAGCAATCCCACTACTGGGCATATACCCTGAGAAAACCATAACTCAAACAGTCATGTACCACAGTGTTCACTGCAGTAGTATTTACATTTGCCAGGACATGGAAGCAACCTAAGTGTCCATTGACAGATGTATGGATAAAGAAGATGTGGCACATATATACAATGGAATATTACTCAGCTATAAAAAGAAACAAAACTGAATTATTTGTAGTGGGGTGGATGGACCTAGTATCTGTCAGATAGAGTGAAGTAAGTCAGAAAGAGAAAAACAAATACCGTATGCTAACACATACATATGGAATCTAAAAAAAAAATAAAAATGGTTCTGAAGAACCTAAGGGCAGGACAGGAATAAAGACACAGACATAAATAATGGACTTAAGGACACAGGGAGGAGGCAGGGTAAGGTGGGACGAAGTGAGAGAGTGGCTTGGACATGTATACACTCCCAAATGTAAAATAGATAGTGGGAGGTAGTCGCATTGCACAGGGAGATCAGCTGGGTGCTTTGTGACCACCTAAAGGGGTGGGATAGGGAGGGTGGGAGGGACCGAGATGCAAGAGGGAAGGGATATGGGGATATATGTATACTTATAGCTGATTCACTTTGTTATATGGCAGAAACTAACACAATGTAAAGCAATTATACTCCAAGAAAGATGTTAAAAATTAATTAATTAATTGTAAAGAAAAGAATAGAAAATGTCAGGGTAAGGTGTATAATGGAAGGGTTAGAATTCATCACCAAACCTCATATGGCCGTGGTATTTATGTTTATATATAAATGTATGTGTGCACTTATAATACACTTGGGAATATTGTAAAATGTACCTCTTGCTACGGGTTATTGTAAAGAAAAATGTGTGAAACACTCTTTCAGGCCCAAGAAGCAGCCACAGAGTAGGACAAACATGTCAGATGTCCCTGGCACTCAGTGAATGTCTGAGTGAAAAGGTGGCCTCCACCCACCTGTGAATTCTAACCCTCTTTGCCCCTGAAGCTGTGGGACCCTGGACAAGGTCCTGCCCCTTTCCACATCTCTCTGGCCCCCATCCAGCCTGGGCGAGGCTTGGCGTCTCGGCCACCCCCTACCCCTACACCTGCCTTCTTGCCTGCTTCCACCTGACCCTGCCAGTTCCCCTCCCGGCTGAGCAGATCCTGGTGAAGCCCAACAGGATGGGTGCGGTCAGACTGCGTGAAGCACTCCATTAACCCCTTCTGCTAGATCGCCGAGGAGGAGGCCGTGCAACTCAAGGAGAAAAAGCTGGTGAAGGAAGTCATTGCCATCAGCTGCGGGCCTGCCCAGTGCCAGGAGACCATCCGCACCGCTCTGGCCATGGGTGCAGACCGAGGCATCCACGTGGAGGTGCTGGCTGCATAGGCAGATCTGCTGAGTCCCCTGCAGGTGGCCTGGGTCCTGGCCAAACTGGCAGAGAAGGAGAAGGTGGACCTGGGCAAGCAGGCCATTGATGATCATTGTAACCAGGTAGGGCAGATGACAGCTGGATTTCTGGACTGGCCACAGGGCACATTCGTCTCCCAGGTGACGCTGGAAGGGGACAAGGTGAAAGCGGAGCAGGAGATGGATGGAGGCCTGGAGATCCTGCTCCTGAAGGTGCCTGATGTGGTGACTGCTGACCTGCAGCTCAACAAGCCCCACTATGATACATTACCCAACATTGTGAAAGCCAAGAAGATCAAGGTGATCAAGGCTGGGGACCTGGGTGTGGACCTGACCTCCAATTCTCTGTGATTAGCTTGGAAGACTCACCCCAGCACATGGCCGGTTTCAAGGTGGAGACAACAGAGGACCTGGTGGCCAAGCTGAGGGAGACTGGGTGCATTTGAGCCCTTTCCCTGAAACCCAGCAATAAAACCATGACTCAAAAAAAAAAAAAGGGTTAATATTTATTTAGTACTTATATATGCTTTATTTCATTTATTTCTTAAGGGTATGTGGTAAGTACTCTTACCAATTACATTTTAGAAAAAAGAAAAATATTAGAATTTACAAGAACTTAATAAATAGCATAAATTCACTAAATTTTAATTTGTATACAAATTCAAAATAACCCTCTGAAGTAGCTATAATTACTTTTTCCATTTTGTGGATGAGGAAAAATGATACTTAGAAAATTTAGATAATTTGTTTATCTTCACAAAGTGGCAAAGCTGGAAATCTATGTTCTTAACATTTTTAATATGCTGCCTCTCACAATTTAATTTTTAGAGTAGTATGTATCATATCCAAGTTTATTCTAATGGTTAAGAAATAGAGTCAGAATTCAAAAGCAACCTCTGACACAAGGGCAATATTGTCTCTAGATATAATCTCTTTATTTTCTACCTATATTAATTCATAAGTGCTCTCATTCTGCTCCATGACTGGCTCCTAAATTTATATTTTTAGTGCAAACATTTCCTTTGAAACCGAGATACATGTATCCAACTACTTACTAAATACAAATATTTGGTAGATAGTATCCAATAACATTCACTTTGGCAGTTTTTAACTACTGGGAATACTCGTTAAAGATACACCTCAATAATTTTGGAATTATGTTGGACAAGGTACTTAAAGTTGATAAATATCAGGTGGCTCATCTGAAAAAAGAACTAAAAATAGCGTCTATCTCATAAAATTATTAAGTGGTTTAAATAGATTACTATCTGAAAAACTAAAAGAATGTCTTTTAAGCCTTGAAGAGAAAGCAAGAAGGAGGAGGGGCCTACTCTTGCCATGGGCTCGCTCTCCAACACTACATCTGCTGTCCACTCTGACCCAAGTCCACCTGCCCCCTCTTACAGTCCTTCTCCCCTTGCCCAGCCATTTTTTTTTTTTTTTCTTTTTGCGGTATGTGGGCCTCTCACTGTTGTGGCCTCTCCCGTTGCGGAGCACAGGCTCCGGATGCGCAGGCCCAGTGGCCATGGCTCACGGGCCCAGCCGCTCCGCGGCATATGGGATCCTCCCAGACCGGGGCACGAACCCGTATCCCCTGCATCGGCAGGCGGACTCTTAACCACTTGCGCCACCAGGGAGGCCCCATTTTTTTTTATTTAGCAAATTTAATCAGTTATACATATACATATGTTCCCATATCCCCTCCCTTTTGCGTCTCCCTCCCGCCCTCCCTATCCCACCCCTCCAGGCAGTCACAAAGCACAGAGCTGATCTCCCTGTGCTATGCGGCTGCTTCCCACTAGCTATCTACCTTACGTTTGGTAGTGTATATATGTCCATGCCGCTCTTTCGCTTTGTCACAGCTTACCCTTCCCCCTCCCCATATCCTCAACTCCATTCTCTAGTAGATCTGTGTCTTTATTCCTATCATACCCCTATGTTCTTCATGACATTTTTTTTTCTTAAATTCCATATATATGTGTCAGCATACAGTATTTGTTTTCCTCTTTCTGACTTACTTCACTCTGTATGACAGACTCTAGGTCCATCCACCTCATTAGAAATAGCTCAATTTCGTTTCTTTTTATGGCTGAGTAATATTTCATTGTATATGTGTGCCACATCATCTTTATCCATTCATCCAATGATGGACACTTAGGTTGTTTCCATCTCTGGGATATTGTAAATAGGGCTGCTATGAACATTTTGGTACATGACTCTTTTTGAATTATGGTTTTCTCAGGGTATATGCCCAGTAGTGGGATTGCTGGGTCATATAGTGGTTCTATTTCTGGTTTTTTAAGGAACCTCCATACCGTTCTCCATAGTGGCTGTACCAATTCACATTCCCACCAGCAGTGCAAGAGTGTTCTCTTTTCTCCACACCCTCTCCAGCATTTATTGTTTCTAGATTTTTTGATGATGACCATTCTGACAGGTGTGAGATGATAGCTCATTGTAGTTTTGATTTGCATTTCTCTAATGATTAATGATGTTGAGCATCCTTTCATGTGTTTGTTGGCAGTCTGTATATCTTCTGTGGAGAAATGTCTATTTAGGTCTTCTGCCCATTTTTGGATTGGGTTATTTCTTTTTTTGTTGTTGAGCTGCATGAGCTGCTTATAAATTTTGGAGATTAATCCTTTGTCAGTTGCTTCATTTGCAAATATTTTCTCCCATTCTCAGGGCTGTCTTTTGGTCTTGTTTATGGTTTCCTTTGCTGTGCAAAAGCTTTTAAGTTTCATTAGGTCCCATGTGTTTATTTTTGTCTTTATTTCCATTACTCTAGGAGGTGGGTCCAAAAGGATCTTGCTGTGATTTATGTCATAGAGTGTTCTGCCTATGTTTTCCTCTAAAAGTTTGATAGTGTCTAGCCTTACATTTAGGTCTTTAATCCATTTTGAGCTTCTTTTTGTGTATGGTGTTAGGGAGTGATCTAATCTCATACTTTTACATGTCCCTGTCCAGTTTTCCCAGCACCACTTAGTGAAGAGACTCTCCTTTCTCCACTGTACAGTCCTGACACCTTTATCAAATATAAGGTGACCATATGTGTGTGGGTTTATCTCTGGGCTTTCTAACCTGTTCCATTGATCTATCTTTCTGTTTTTGCACAAGTACCACACTGTCTTGATTACTATAGCTTTGTAGTATAGTCTGAAGTCAGGGAGCCTGATTCCTCCAGCTCCATTTTTCGTTCTCAAGATTGCTTTGGCTATTCGGGGTCTTTTGTGTTTCCATACAAATTGTGAAATTTTTTGTTCTAATTCTGTGAAAAATGCCAGTGGTAGTTTGATAAGGATTGCATTGAATCTGTAGATTGCTTTGGGTAGTAGAGTCATTTTCACAACGTTGATTCTTCCAATCCAAGAACATGGTACATCTCTCCATCTATTTGTATCATCTTTAATTTCTTTCATCAGTGTCTTCTAATTTTCTGCATACAGATCTTTTGTCTACTTTGGTAAGTTCATTCCTAGATATTTTATTCTTTTTGTTGCAATGGTAAATGGGAGAGTTTTCTTGATTTCACTTTCAGATTTTTCATCATTAGTATATAGGAATGCCAGAGATTTCTGTGCATTAATTTTGTATCCTGCTACTTTACCAAATTCATTGATTAGCTCTAGTAGTTTTCTGGTAGCATCTTTAGGATTCTCTATGTATAGTATCATGTCATCTGCAAACAGTGACAGCTTTACTTCTTCTTTTCCGATTTGGATTACTTTTATTTCCTTTTCTTCTCTGATTGCTGTGGCTAAAACTTCCAAAACTAGGTTGAATAAGAGTGGTGAGAGTGGGCAGCCTTGTCTTGTTCCTGATCTTAGTGGAAATGTTTTCATTTTTTCACCATTGAAGATGATGCTGGCTGTGGGTTTGTCATATATGGCCTTTATTATGTTGAGGAAAGTTCCCTCTATGCCTACTTTCTGTAGGATTTTTATCATAAATGGGTGTTGAATTTTGTCAAAAGCTTTCTCTGCATCTATTGAGATTATCATATGGTTTTTCTCCTTCAATTTCTTGATATGGTGTATCATGTTGATTGTTTTGCATATATTCAAGAATCCTTACATTCCTGGAATAAACTCCACTTGATCATGGTGTATGATCCTTTTAATGTGCTGTTGGATTCTGTTTGCTACTATTTTGTTGAGGATTTTTGCATCTATGTTCATCAGTGATATTGGCCTGTAGTTTTCTTTCTTTGTGACATCCTTGCCTGGTTTTGGTATCAAGGTGATGGTGGCCTCGTAGAATGAGTTTGGGAGTGTTCCTCCCTCTGCTATATTTTGGAAGAGTTTGAGAAGGATAGGTGTTAGCTCTTCTCTAAATGCTTGATAGAATTCACCTGTGAAGCCATCTGGTCCCGGGCTTTTGTTTGTTGGAAGATTTTTTATCACAGTTTCAGTTTCAGTGCTTGTGATTCGTCTGTTCATATTTTCTATTTCTTCCTGATTCAGTCTTAGCAGGTTGTGCATTTCTAAGAATTTGTCCATTTCTTCCAGGTTGTCCATTTTATTGGCATAGAGTTGCTTGCAGTAATCTCTCATGATCTTTTGTATTTCTGCAGTGTCAGTTGTTACTTCTCCTTTTTCATTTCTAATTCTATTGATTTGAGTCTTCTCCCTTTTTTTCTTGATGAGTCTGGCTAAAGGTTTATCAATTTTGTTTATCTTCTCAAAGAGCCAGTTTTTAGTTTTATTGATCTTTGCTATCGTTTCCTTCATTTCTTTTTCATTTATTTCCAATCTGATTTTTATGATTTCTTTCCCTCTGCTAACTTTGGGTTGTTTTTGTTCTTCTTTCTCTAATTGCTTTAGGTGCAAGATTAGGTTGTTTATTCGAGATGTTTCTTGTTTCTTAAGGTAGGATTTTATTGCTATAAACTTTCCTCTTAGAACTGCTTTTGCTGCATCCCATAGGTTTTGGGTCGTCGTGTCTCCATTGTCATTTGTTTCTAGGTATTTTTTAATTTCCTTTTTGATTTCTTCAGTGATCACTTCGTTATTAAGTAGTGTATTGTTTAGCCTCCATGTGTTTGTTTTTTTTACAGCTCTTTTCCTGTAATTGATATCTAGTCTCATAGCATTGTGGTCAGAAAAGATACTTGATACAATTTCAATTTTCTTAAATTTACCAAGGCTTGATTTGTGATCCAAGATATGATCTATCCTGGAGAATGTTCCATGAGCACTTGAGAAAAATGTGTATTCTGTTGTTTTTAGATGGAATGTCCTATAAATAACAATTAAGTCCATTTTGTTTAATGTATCATTTAAAGCTTGTTTTTCCTTATTTATTTTCATTTTGGATGATCTGTCCATTGGTGAAAGTGGGGTGTTAAAGTCCCCTACTATGACTGTGTTACTGTGGATTTCCCCTTTTATGGCTGCTAGTATTTGCCTTATGTATTGCGGTGCTCCTATGTTGGGTGCATAAATATTTACAATTGTTATATCTTCTTCTTGGATCGATCCCTTGATCATTAACTAGTGTCCTACTTTGTCTCTTCTAATAGTCTTTATTTTAAAGTCTATTTTGTCTGATATGAGAATTGCTACTCCAGCTTTCTTTTGGGTTCCATTTGCATGGAATATCTTTTTCCATCCCCTTACTTTCAGTCTGTATGTGTCTCTAGGTCTGAAGTGGGTCCCTTGTAGACAGCATATATATGGGTCTTGTTTTTGTATCCATTCAGCCAATCTGTGTCTTTTGGTGGGAGCATTTAGTCCATTTACATTTAAGGTAATTATCGATATGTATGTTCCTATTCCCATTTCCTTAATTGTTTTGGGTTCGTTATTGTAGGTCTTTTCCTTCGTTGTGTTTTTTGCCTAGAGAAGTTCCTTTAGCATTTGTTGTAAAGCTGGTTTGGTGGTGCTGAACTCTCTCAGCTTTTGCTTGTCTGTAAAGTTTTTAATTTCTCCATCAAATCTGAATGAGATCCTTGCTGGGTAGAGTAATCTTGGTTGCAGGTTTTTCTCCTTCATCACTTTAATTATGTCCTGCCACTCTCTTCTGGCTTGTAGAGTTTCTGCTGAGAGATCAGCTGTTATCCTGATGGGGATTCCCTTGTGTGTTATTTGTTGTTTTTCCCTTGCTGCTTTTAATATGATTTCTTTGTGTTTAATTTTTGACAGTTTGATTAGTATGTGTCTTGGTGTATTTCTCCTTGGATTTACTCTGTATGGGACTCTCTGCGCCTCCTGGACTTGATTAACTATTTCCTTTCCCATATTAGGGAAGTTTTCAACTATAATCTCTTCCAATATTTTCTCAGTCCCTTTCTTTTTCTCTTCTTCTTCTGGAACACCTATAATTCGAATGTTGGTGTTTTTAATGTTGTCCCAGAGGTCTCTGAGGCTGTCCTCTGTTCTTTTCATTCTTTTTTCTTTATTTTGCTCTGCATCAGTTATTTCCACTATTTTTTTTTTTTTTTTTTTTTTTTTGCGGTATGCTGGCCTCTCACTGTTGTGGCCTCTCCCGTTGTGGAGCACAGGCTGCGGATGCGCAGGCTCAGCGGCCATGGCTCACGGGCCCAGCCACTCCGCGGCATATGGGATCCTCCCGGACTGGGGCACAAACCCGTATCCCCTGCATTGGCAGGCGGACTCTCAACCACTGCGCCACCAGGGAGGCCCGCAGTTATTTCCACTATTTTATCTTCACGTCACTTATCCGTTCTTCTGCCTCAGTTATTCTGCTATTGATCCCATCTAGAGTATTTTTCATTTTGTTTATTGTGTTTTTAATCGATGCTTGATTCATCTTTAGTTCTTCTAGGTCTTTGTTAACTGTTTCTTGCATTTTGTCTATTCTATTTCCAAGATTTTGGATCTTGGAAATAGAATCTTGGATCATCTTTACTATCATTATTCTGAATTCTTTTTCAGGTAGACTGCCTATTACCTCTTCATTTGTTAGGTCTGGTGGGTTTTTATCTTGCTCCTTCTCCTGCTGTGTGTTTTTCTGTCTTCTCATTTTGCTTATGTTACTGTGTTTGGGGTCTCCTTTTTGCAGGCTGCAGGTTCGTAGTTCCCGTTATTTTTGGTGTCTGTCCTCAGTGGCTAAGGTTGGTTTAGTGGGTTGTGTAGGCTTCCTGGTGGAGGGGACTAGTGCCTGTGTTCTGGTGGGTGAGGCTGTATCTTGTCTTTCTGGTGGGCAGGTCCACGTCTGGTGGTGTGTTTTGGGGTGTCTGTGGACTTTTTATGATTTTAGGCAGCCTCTCTGCTAATGGGTGGTGTTGTGTTCCTGTCTTGCTAGTTGTTTGGCATAGGGTGTCCAGCACTGTAGCTTGCTGGTCGTTGAGTGAAGCTGGGTGCTGGTGTTGAGATGGAGATCTCTGGAAGATTTTCGCCGTTTGATATTATGTGGAGCTGGGAGGTCTCTTGTGGACCAGTGTCCTGAAGTTGGCTCTCCTACCTCAGAGGCACAGCACTGACTCCTGGCTCCTCAATTTGGGATGATTTGTTGTCTATTCATGTATTCCACAGATGCAGGGTACATCTAGTTGATTGTGGAGCTTTAATCCGCTGCTTCTGAGGCTGCTGGGAGAGATTTCCCTTTCTCTTCTTTGTTCTCACAGCTCCATGGTCTCAGCTTTGGATTTGGCCCCACCTCTGCGTGTAGGTCGCTGGAGGGCATCTGCTCTTCGCTCAGACAGGACAGGGTTAAAGGAGCAGCTGCTTCGGGGACTCTGGTTCACTCAGGCTGTGGGGGAGGGAGGGGCACGGAGTTCGGGGCGAGCCTGCAGCGGCAGAGGCCGGCGTGATGTTGCACCCGTCCTAGGCGTGGCATGTGTTCTCCCAGGGAAGCCGTCTCTGGATCCCGAGACCCCGGCAGTGACGGGCTTCACAGGCTCCTGGAAGGGCGGCGTGGACAGTGACCTGCGCTCGCACACAGGCCTCTTGGCGGCGGCGGCAGGAGCAGCCCCAGCGTCCCGCGCCCGTCTGTGGAGCTCATTTAAGCAGCGCTCTTAATCCCCTCTCTTTGTGCACCAGGAAACCAAGAGGGAAGAAAAAGTCTCTTGCCTCTTCGGCAGCTCCAGAGTTTTCCCAGACTCCCTCCCGGCTATATGTGGTGCACTAGCCTCCTTCAGGCTGAGTTCTCACCGCCAGCCCCAGTCCTCTCCCTGCGCTCTCTGCCCAGCCTTTTTATTCTCCCACTACCAGAAATAGAACTGGGACAATGAAGGATTTCTCCATTTTTCTAAAAAAAAAAAATGTGTGTTTTTTTCTTTTCCTAAATAATAACCTTGGATTTGATCTAAGAAATATCTTTGGAGTGAGAGGAAATTGCACAACAGGAGGCTGTCAACAAATATATTACAGAAAGCCCATGAAGAAAACACTATCTTTAGGATCAGAAATTTCACTTGGCCTTCTCTTCTTCTACTGTGATAGATATAGAGGGAGCGCCAGATATGATAAATTTGGAAAGATCAGAGTTTCTAAATATGCTGCTGAGGTGAGGTAAGTAAGTCAGTAATTCATCGATTCTCTCCTGTGTTCTCTTGATACCCAGTTCAGTTTCCCTCTGAGCAGGCTTAATCCTAGCTCTTTTTAAGAGCTGCCTCATCCCAGCACAAATAATCAGAAGAGCAGCAGGTAAAAACTCCATCCAGCAGGAGGTCTCAGTTCTCTCTTCCATCCCTCCAAACACACACCTCACTCACAACCCAACCTAGCTGGGGATGGGGCACTGGGGCAGCCAGGAGAAAATTAAAAAAGCGATTATAAAGGAAATAAAGCAGAAGGCAGTGTGTAGCTCTCTGTTAGAGGGAAATGTGTGTTTAAGCATTAAGAGTGTTTAAAATGGCTTGAAGTGATAGGGGAAGGAAAACAGAAGTCTAAGGGCAAAAGGTCCTAATGCCTGTTTACCTAAAAATGTACGCACGAGGGTAGTGAAAATAAGGGACTAAGCCTTCTAATTTCTAATAATTTCAGTGGAAACCAAGTGGCAAATTGATCATAATGCTCTTGGCATTCTAGATGCAGAAGCTTGAGGAATCTGCAACTCACTCATCCTGAGAAAGTGGAAACTGCAGAGGAAAAAAAAATAACAAAATGCCTTCACCAGATTTACTAAATGCACTGAAAAACAAAACACAAAAAACTGAGTCTCATATATAAACTAAGTCTTAGCTATTACCAGAACAGAGCATTTCCACATTTTATGACATTTCCTGCTTCAACACATTTTTTTCGGCCTTTAACACTGTTATTGATACTCTGTTTTGATGCTATTATTGATACTGTTATTGATGCTAATTAGAGATTCAGAGTATGGTTACTCTGATTTTCACACCTGCCCTGAGCCTGGATTATCCTGAAGGAGCTCAGAATCTATGGGATTCATACACTATGGAAGGAAGCATACAGATATGCTTGAGATGTTGTGATGTGTAGCTGGGTCCCAAACTATTTAGGGGGGAAGATGCATAGGCATGGAGTGTGGAGAGGTCCCAAACAAGGTGGCCGTTCACATTCATCTCATCCAATTTCTGTCCTCTTCCTCTCCCTCCTGATCACATCCCTTCTTATAAAACCTTTTTATTTACAGTCTTTACTTTTCCTCTTTCATTTTTTTCAAGTAGAATCTCATTCTACGTTATACTTGTTTTGTTCTGAAATATGATAGGAACATAAAGATGTGGAAAAGCTTAAACAGCCTTTCTGGGACTTGGAAATAACAATGTTATTAATGATGATAATAATGACAATAATATCTACTGAAAACTCACTAAGTATCAGATACTGGGCTAATTAGTTTAGGCACATTACCATATTTAATGTTAAAACAAATATATCGAGTAAGAGCTATTATTGTTCCCCTTATACAAACAGGAACATTGACTTTTAGAGATGATCACATGGGGCTGACAAGTGGTGAAACTAGCATTCAAACCCAGGCAGTTGAACTTTCACGTCTTAAATCACTTTGTTATTCCGATTAACTAAATGTAAATCCTTTACATTATAGCATTAATATTGGACAACCAAAATTTGGCAGACAGCAGATGAATAGTAAAGTATAGTAGTCATGTTTTGTATTTTACATTTTTTATTTTACATACATTTTCTGTATTTTATGATGTCTTGGTATCTTAGGGCCTACACATCCAGGGAGGGGCTTAACCTCCCAGAGTTAGTGAATTTGTAGAGATAGCAGACAATTCGCCTGTAAGTCTTTGATATGCAAACCAACTAATCCTGAGTCCATACCCCCACCTGCCTCCTTTTATCAGGCTCAGGCAGTGGGGAACGCTGCACCCCTGCTCTTAATCAACCAAAGCCAGGTACTGGACACATAGTGACAACCCCAGTAGCCCAGAGTCTGTTGGTATTACTTAAACGATCCAACTCTAAGCCTGCTCACCCTCATCTATTCCTTCTGGCAAAAACTACAAAGAAGACTCCTGTCCATGCTTTCCCTTCACTCCTTTTGCCTCCTGACCAACACTGGTGCTTCCCCATGTGGCCCTGTGTTGGGTGGCACACCCCTTCCTCCTGGGAATTGTGAGTAAAAATTATCTTTTCAATGACAATTGTTCCCTGATCTGTCAGCTTATTATACCTGAATAAAAACAAAATCCCAGATACCTCTCAAAACATATAGATAGATGACTTGGAGGTAAAATTTAACATTTGGATTAGTTTGCCTGTATTTATCTACACACCATCCTCCTTTCCTTTTCTTAATATACCTTTTCAACAAAAATGGTGGCTAATGGCAATATTAACATCAGTACATCTATCTAGAATTTTAGTATTTTATATTCTGTCACTTTTTCTTCACAACAATCCTATGAATTAGGTAATATTATCATAATTATTATGACGAAGAAACTATTACAATATTACATATTAAAGGTATTGTAAGAAATGTTGTCATTTTTTGAGAGCTTTAAATCTGAAGCTACTATTTTACCATACATTGCCAACCATGGGAGGAAAATGCCGCCTTTTTTAAAGTTAATGTGTTGTTGTCTCCAGGCCATGATAAGTTTAATCAAGGTAATTTAATAGATTAAAATCGATTTGTTGTTCAACAATCTCAGAAATAAGTGGCAGTCCTTTCTTTTTTTTTTTCACATTTTGTTTCTTTAATCAGTAGTTCCTCAAGCACCAGTACACACCATACAAGAAATAAGTGGCAGTCCTTTCTATCAGGGAATTTCTTTAACTTTACTGATTACAGCCTGAAAAATATTAGATTGTTTTCTCCAACTACTCTCGTGTTTCTCATAAATAATATTTACCATCTGCACCCAAAAGTTTACCTTTTCATCCCACTGTAATTTCATGGATATGACAAAGGAATAAAATATAATATGTTAGGAATTGAAAGGAATCCTCTAATGCTTTATCAACTACTATTGGGTCTGTAGTAGGCAGCTACTAAGATGGCTCCCATATAGCTTTGCTTCCTAGTATTCAGATCCTGGTTTAATCCCCTGGTGCTCCTAACTAATAAAGTGAAGTCATGTCATTTCTGTCATTGGGTTATATAATATAATGCCTCTCCATTTGCCAGCAAACTCACTTGCTTACAGTCATTGATGAAGTAAGTCACCATGTTGGGGAGGCCCAAATGGAAGGAACTGAGGGTATCCCTGCCAAAAGCCTACTAGAAAAAGAGGCTCTCATTCCAGTGGTCCTTGAGGAATTGTAATTTTGTCTACAACAATGTGAGCTTGGCAACTTTTCTTCTTCAGTCTACCCTTCAAATGAGACCTCAGCCTTGGTTAACCATTGATTTCATCTTTGTGAGAGACCTTAAAGATGCAGACCCAACTAACACATGTCTAGATTACTAACCAAAGAAACTATGAGATAAACATGTGTTCATTTAAGCCAATAAATTTGTTGTAATTTGTTATTAAATGACAGGTAACACATACAGAGTCTAATTCAGGAAAGCTCTTCCTGATCTCTCCAGCCTCTTTATGCCACAGTATTGGTGTAAGAGGTTGAATTCCATAGGCCTGAGTTGGCAAGCATTAGCATTGCCCAAGAAAATTGCTGTAATAGAGAGACAAATCAGTAGTCAAGCGAATCCATGCCATAACTGAGAAAGACAAATTTGTGTATGCAAAAAAATAAACAGAGAAAGCAAAATTTAAAAACTAGGATGTAATTATAGGGGAAACATTATTGTTTTGTCAAGATATACCATTTACTCTGTACCTTGTAATTGCTGCTATAGCAGGACCTAATCTTCAAAGGATACGGGCCACAAAAATGTCTGGGGAATTTGGATATCAGTGGCCAAGTTCTGTTTTAGGAATCATCCATATTTTGCTCCAGAGAATTCTTCTTTGGTAGCTCTGGTCTCTGTCCCCAATAATCCTTTTTAACCCCATCATACATGAAGATGCACAAGACCAAAGCCCACATAAACATATTCTTGGAAACACAAGCCCAACTCCAGGTAACTCTTCACCAGTGGAAGGATCTGTACCACGGTCTTTCAAAGTAAAAATGGCACCAGTCAAAGTTAAACAGGAAAGGAAGACTTTATTCAAGACTATTGCAAGAGGGGAGAGACACCAGAACTAAAGTCTGACTCAACTCTACTGAAAAAAAGGCAGGAGGGTTTTTAAAGACCCCAGTGAGAGGAAGTTTTTATTTTACTTTATTTTCGTTTTTGTTTCATATGAATTAGCAGCACTCCATTATTATTTCTATTGCTACACTTCAGTCCTTCATACTTGTCACATGAATTAATGTAACCTCTTCCTAACTGGTCTTCTCATCATTATAAACAACAAAATGTTTGAAGTTTACCTGAGATCAAATTTTGTCAGGATTATTCTCTACAATAATATCTCATCTTTCTATGCTAGTTTCTTACTCTATAGGGTTTTATATGAGGTTTCATAAGAGGGGAAAAAGGATTATGATTCCAAAGAGAAGGGCCAAATGATGATTTTTACCTCACATAGGCCTTTGGCTTATGATTGCCTTTTGGTGGATATTTTAGAATCTTGTTATCTGAAGAGAGTTGGACACCACTATAGAAGAGTTTTAGGGAAATACAGAGGATAATATTCAGTCCTGAAACATGATGCTTTTGAAGAATATCTGATGAAAAGAAAGTAATATTAATAATGGAACATAAACTACAGAAGGAAGGATGGATGGATAGGTAGATAGATTGACATATATATACATACACACACACATATGTATGTATATGTGTGTGTGTTTGTATGTGTATGTGTGCATGTTACCTCAAATTTTAAAAGTCAATAAGCATTTATTGAGCCTGGAACACCATAGGTACAAAAATAACTATATTTGTTTAATAAAGTGAATGAATAACTAAACAAAAACAGGGCCATTGACTATGAATTAATATGATAACTAAATTATATTATACACTTACATTTGGAAGGCTAACTAAAACAATTTCAAGCATTTTTAACTAATCTCTGTTCTGTACCTGAGGCAACAAAACTCAAACATGGAAAAGAAAGCACAATGACTCTTGTCATTTATTTGGGGCCTACTGTGTACCAAGCATTATGCTAACAGCTCAGACTTAGGCCAGTCAGATCTAGGTTTTATTTCCTAATTTTACACTTTCTAGATGTGTGAACGGGACCAATATTATTGCTTTGAGCTTAAATTTCCAGTCTTTTTGAAGATTTAATTATTTTAGCAGTTTAGAAAATCAGTGTACAATACTATGATAATTTAAAAGAAATAACCACTATCTTTAACATCCTACTTCCTACCTTAGAGGTTTATAAAAGCTTATGGTTTACATTTCAAACAAATTAAAAATTTCATTAGTATTTGTAATTTGAAAAGTAGCTCATTAAAGTTCATTATATTTTTACAAAGAATGCAATTTAAAAATAATGAAAATCAGAGAAATTTTGTTTTTACTAAAAATAAATATTAAAACAATTACTTTACATCCATCATCCACCTGTATAAACCATTGTCTACAGTAGTCCACGCTTATGCATGGTTATACTTTCTGTGGTTTCAGTTACTCATGGTCAGCAGAGGTCCAAAAATATTAAATGGAAGATTTAAGAAATAGATGATTTGTAAGTTTTACATTGTGTGCCACTCCGTGTAGCTTGATGAAATCTATCACATTCCTGCTCCATCCCACCCAGGACCTGAATCAGCCCTTTATCCAGAGTATCCCACCCGTTAGTCAATTAATCGCTCTCTAGGTTAGGTTATTAGATCAACTTTCCTGGTATCACAGTGTTTATGTACATGTAACATATATTTTACTTAATAATGGCCCATAAGTGCAAGAGTAGAGAAGCTGGCAACTCAGATATGCCAAAGAGAAGCTGTAAAGTGCTTCCTTTAAGTGAAAATGTGAAAGTTCTCTACTTAAGGAAAGAAAAAATTGTATGCTAAGGTTGCTAAGATCTATGGTAAGAACAAATCTTCTATCCCTGAAGTCGTAAAGAAAAAAAGAAACTTGTGCTAGTTTTGCTGTCATACCTCAAACTGTAAAAGTTATGGCCAAGTGGTAAGTGCTTAGTGAAGAAGGAAAAGGCATTAACTTTGTACAATAAGATATTCTGAGAGAGAGACCACATTCACATAACTTTCATTACAGTATATTGTAATTGTTCTATTTTATTATTAGTTTGTACTGTTAATCTCTCACTGTGCCTAATTTATAAATTAAACTTTAGTCAGAGGTATGTATGTATAGGAAAACACATAGTAAGTGTTCAGTGCTACCTGTGGTTTCAGGCATCTACTGGGGGTCTTGGAAGATGTCCCTCATGAATAAAGGGGGACTACTGTACTTGTCAATGTGCACACGTTTTATAGAACAGGTAGATAAGGCTATTATTATTTAATTATATAGTCACAGTTCATGTAGGTTTAGGACATAACAACATAATTGTCCAATCTGGTTAAAAATATTAGTCTGTTACATATCTGCATTTGGAAATAAACTTTTATATATGCTAATAAAATTAACTTCTTCCCACAGCAAGAATGGATGTTCTAAAGCTTAAGTAGACACATCTTCCTTCTTGTCACATGAAAAGAGATGCTTCAGAGACAGTGATTTCATCATGTCAAGTGTATTGCTGTACAAAAACGTTATAGGTCCAAACATTCTCTTCCTTAGATTGAAAGGCTTTAATTGAAAATATTGTGAAAATTATGGTAGAGTTAAGCTTTTAATCCTTATGTTATTCTAATACTCAGTGTTAAAATGATAGAAAATGACACTTTAACTCTCCTCCACAGCCATGAATGATAGTGTAATACAACCCTGATCCATTACTGTCACTATAATTAATGAGGTCATCCCTATATCAATACATGTAGTTGAATAGCACATGATAAAGAATCAGAATATTGTAATGAATTCTAGCAGAATCATATTTTAAAAGTGTAATTGTTTCAGTTGTATTTCAGAATTATGTGGATTTTTATCTAAATGATGGACAATAAGATGTCTGCTTGCACTTAAATGTTATAAGTTGAGTACTGAGTAATTTCTACAAGCTTATTATTACTGCCAGTTGGATCATCTTTAAGTTTAGAGGTCTTGTACAATCATATAGGGGAGTAGAAAATGTTAATTAGATTGACTGATGAAGGCTTCAGCAGTGAAAATATCTACTCTCTGGGTAATTACAATCCCCAAATTTAGCGAAAGAACATGTGTTTTTTTATAGCCCAAAATTCTTTCATGTGTAAATTTAGAATCTTCTAGTCTTTCTGTTTCATGACAAGGTGAAAAATACCATCTATTTAAAATTAACAAAATCCCACCCTAGCCCCAAAGAAGTCTCCCAACTTATTATTTGATAACCTTACAATAAAAAATATTGCATGTGTCTAAAATTTCTAGCTTTTGCTTTTACCCTTCATTAAAAGTCAAGATTCTTTCCACAAAAGATGGGTTCATAAGTTTGGATGAAAGAAATATTGACATTTCTTTACAGAAATGAAGTTTGAAAGAGTCCCAAAATAAATTAGAATTTATTCAAAAATCTTTTGATTAAAAATTGTTTAAAAAATGTCAGACTTCCAAATTAAACATTGAAGTTCCAAGTTTCTCCTACTTAATCTCAGCCAAAAATGTTATGATAGAAAGTACTGTAAAGTTTTCTGTACACCAACTTCTATTTAGTTTAGACCTAGACCGATAATGGAGGGCAAAGTATTCTAAATTTTGGGAACCTAAATGTGAGCTAAATTTGGGAAGTCAGATTTGAAAGAAATGCTAGGAGCAGCTTACAATTTTCTTTATATAATCTTCAAAATCAAGATGGTTATCCACTTTATTCTGTTATTTTAAAAAAGAAAATATTCGAGGTTCAACGTTAACCCAGCAATAAAAATAATAAATAATGTTTTATTTTCTGTCACTATCAACAAACCTATATTAAGTAAATGTTATGCAAGTGACATGAACAATTTCAAATGAGGAGTTTCTGTGTTGAAAATAATTAGTATATATTAGTTTTTCCAAGTATATTTTAAAACAATTGAAATATTATTTAACCAACAAGCAGTAATTGACCATAATTTTATCTGGGAAAATGATAAAACAAAATATAGATGAACTTTGTTTAAATATGAGAGAAAATTATACCTATAGAATTCCTTTTTTATATATAATTTCTTAATTTTTAACATCTTTATTGGAGTATAATTGCTTTACAATGGTGTGCTACTTTCTGCTTTATAACAAAGTAAATAAGCCTTCTAAGTTATAAGATAATCACTTATTTTTAAAAATCATCCCTGTCAAATAAATGTAAATAATTTTATACTTACCTTGACTTAATTTTTTCTATAAGATTTGCACATGTGAAATACGAAAGAGAAAATAAAATGTGGAATTAAATTTTAATGTTCATTAAGTCACATTAGAGGGTCCATTTCATTTTTAACTGAATTGAGCAACTTTATATCTTATTCACATTTGATTACCATATTTACTTACTTGCTAGGTAAACATGAGACCTTTTCATCCTGGATCATCCAAATTTCACATCCCTCCCCAAACACAAAATTGTGCCAAAATAAACTGGTTCTTCAGCTGCATTAGAATCACTGATAATTTAGAAAATGAAGTGACTGCTTCTTGTCAAAGAAATAAACATATGCAAAACTGTGTGTATTTTATTAGGAAATTTACAAAGTTAATAACCCTTGTCCTAGAAAATTGATATGAACTGTTATTGCCTGTAATCTGAATGGCTGTCACTACATAGGAGCTACCAACAAAAATGGAAAAGAAAGAAAGTTAAAATCCAAGGAGATAGGGCTTTTGTAATCAATGTGTGGAAAGAGTCAGAAACAAAATTTTTGTTTGACCATGAAAATGTGTTCTAAATGCTCCTGCTGCCTTCCAGATAGAAAACAATACAATCTTTGGCCAGACACATCAATCCTCTGATTCCAGATGAGCTCATACAACCAATCTGATGTCAAACAATTTTTATCTCTAAAGTTGAAAAAAAAAGTATCTAAAAACATTCTTTATAATTTTAAAATTTAATTTATTTAAGCAGCAACTAAATATACATACATACAAGTATTTAAAAGCTACCAAGTACCCTATTTAATGATTGATTAAAACTACTCTTTTTATGCTAGTAAAATATCTTATTTTTGTTAACCAAAGGATTTGACTTACTATTTTACCTGAAGCTTCACTTGTGTAGCTCACTTATTTTTTTGACATTAGGAATTTATCTTCAATATGGATTTCTGTGATTTCAGAAGTCAGAAGCTTGGAATCAAAAACTTTCAAGAAACTCACCATGATGAATATTAAAAATATGTAGGATCCTGGGCTTCCCTTTTGGTGCAGTGGTTGAGAGTCTGCCTGCTGATGTGGGGGACATGGGTTCGTGCTCCTGTCCGGGAGGATCCCACGTGCCGCGAAGTGGCTGGCCCCGTGGGCCATGGCCGCTGGGCCTGCGCGTCTGCAGTCTGTACTCCACAGAGGGAGGGGTCGCAGCAGTGAGAGGCCCGCGTACCGGGGAAAAGAAAATGTAGGATCTTATAACTTTTCAACAGTATCTGGAAGACTTACTTGATACAGGATGAAATGGGTAAATAAAAGTTTGTAACTGATTATTGATAGAATGTTTTATGTTATTCTTTACCAAGTATATTTTCTTTAATTTTTACTATTTATTAGGTATTTATATTAGGTGCATATGGTTAAAATTCTTAGCTAATAAGATATATATATATATATATCTTGTTACAAAAGAAAATGCATCTCTTTTGATTATTTTTGTATGCTTCCAACAAATTATTCACAATAAATGTTTGTTAGTTAAATTTATTTTAGATTTAGAGCTTTGCATGCTCTTCACCTATTCTACTTTAACAATTCCTTCAAAAACAAGAGCATTCTATTTGTCAGTCACCAGAACCCATTATCAAAGTTAAGTAATAACTTGAAGCAAATTCAATCCAAGACAAGACAAATTGTGTGGTTATATTTGTTGCTTAAATTACAAAATACCATAAGTTAAAGATGTTTTGATAATCATATCTATTAACTGTATCGAATAAAAACTTGTTGGATAGTTGTTTTCAAAATCGAGAGAGACCTTACAGTTTGTATTTTCATGTAAATTAGCAATATATCATCAAAGAACAATTTCTGTTCTTTGCTTGGGAAGTAAAATGTGTAGGAAATATGCTGTTTTCAAAGAACTTTAGTTGTACCCCACAACTAAACATCTCTAAGCAACTGCTAAAATTTATTGTGCATATTATTATAAACAAAGCTTTATTCATTCTTTAATTTTTTTTCAATTAATTTTAAGTTTGATTCAAGATCATGGATTTAGTGAACTTTCTAAATACCTGCTCTGTTTGTTTATCATTGTTTTTCTTAGCTATGAAGAATATCTTCATTATAAATAGATTTATTCATTTGTTCCCTTTTTTCATTTCTGGTTAAAAGTAACTTCTTATATTTCCCAAATCATAAGGTATCAAATTGTGGTTAGAAGAGCCAATATTTTACCAGTCACTGTTAAAGGTACCACTCTGTGTTTCTAATAACAATGTGCCAATGATGTGTCTTCATTTCAGCACAAGTACAGATGTACACCAATACCTTTTTCTTCAACATTTCCTATTGTAAGAGTAAATTATCCAATATGTGTCATCAAGTATAAACATCCTACAAAATGCCTCTGATGTCACTGAAAGTGAAATATTTTATTCTTACCGCTTCAAGAGACATTTCACATATGTAGCACAAATTGATTGCAAAATATAACTGATATTAAGGGATACTAGACAGTAAAAGTAATTTAATTTTAAGAGAGGTCATATACGTTCTTTGAGCAGAGCATACAGAACATTGAGCTTGATTCTATGACTATTGTTAATTATTTAAAAAGGAAGGTAGAATATAACTTGCTTATATTAAAAATGGATTCACCAAAATTCAAGATATAATGAAATCATTTAAACATTTGAAGCTCTTGAACTCACATCTGACTAACACATAATTATCAAACAATAATTAATAGGGTAAATTTTTCAAATGTCGTAAATGATTTTAAAAGTGAACTTGAATGGAGAAAAAATTCCTATTATACATGGCTGCTCCTATTCAACCATGTCTTCTCTTGTTTTCCTAGTTATCCCAAGTCCTCTGAATGTACTGTTTTTATAAGCTAAAAATTGATTTACACATACACAAACACATAGACTCAGGTGAGAAAAAATGGGAATCATACCTTTTAATTGAATTCTTTTCATTATCCATGCCTTGTCTATACTCTTTTCTGAGCTAATTTCAACCCTCACTCTTACCAAAGGATTACTGGATTCAACCAATAAAGGAGACTTTATCAGTGTGAAATATTGCACAGCCACTGAAAAATAAATCAAAAGGAAGTGAAGTGGCTCTAACAATGCTGAGACCATGAGTCAATCAATAGTGAAAAGAATTCAATTAGGTAAAAACAAAATCCTTTAAAAAAATATCCTTAGCTGCTCTGGTTTCCTTCTATGTTTTATTCCACACTGACAAGAAACATCAAGTTTCTCCAGATCCTTAAACCAGATATATTCTTTTTGTACCTCTGTCATTAAACTGATGAATTAAACTTGTGCCTGTGCCAAGAAAATTTACTCTGCACACCAGCAGAATAAGATTGAATGGAAGGAGGTCCCAAATTATTTTTAATGGAAATATAGAAAACTTAAAAATAAATAATATTATATTGTCATACATCATAAATATGAATTAGCAGATACCACCATGATAAAAACAGGATAGTAAAACATAAAATGTAAATGAAGTCAGAAAAAAATTAGACTGATCAATAATAAAACTAGAAACTGTCAAAATGAATACATTAAAAAGTAATAAAACAGTATATCATGTATATTTTTTGTTAATGTCTCAATTTATTCATAAAACCTCAATAGAGAAAATATATATGAAAATATATTTTTGTATTTTGTATTATATTTTAATACATTAAAAAATACATAAGGCTATACATAAGAAAACAAACATTTGGGGGAAAAAGTTCATGAAAAAGTGAAGTAATTTTATTCTAAAGTTCCTGGTGCCTAAAGCAATGGTAAAAAAATATGAGTATTTTTTTTAATCACTGGTTTTAAAATATTAAAATTATTGTCTTACTTGACGAGAATAATCTCCCCACTCTTATTCCTGTAGCATTTTTTTTAAAAGAAGCGCTTATGTGATGTGGGAGATAGTATCCTTCAAAATGTCATTGCAATAAATAAAATTGTAAAATTTAAGTTTTATATGAATTCTGATGTACATATGGCTCAAAAAAGCAATCTAAGGGTAAAATGACAAAATTACAAACCAGTAGAGGCAAATCCATGAAGGTCAAAATCATTATAACCTAAAATTGAAGCTATCTGAAGATCTGGCTCAATCCAGTCTCTAGCTCTCTCTCTCTCTCACTCTATGTGTACATATGTGTGTGTGTGTGTGTGTGTATTCATTTATATAAACACTCATTTATATATATATATATATTCGTTTATATTATGTGTATATCAACATATATATTTTGGAATACATACATTGAAGCAGAAACTATACACTTCATCCAAACAATAGTCTTTTTGCCAAGTGAATGATAAATTTTGCACAAGTCAGATGGATGTGGATTGATGTTTAGAACTAGTGGTATGAAATAAAGGGATATACAGAGTGGGTTAAATACCCCTCCTACTTACTCTCATGGCTTTCAGTCCTTCCTATGTCATATTGTATCCTTATTGTTTATTTTACATCACACACATAGTGAAATCAAGAACTTTAATTTTAATTCTCAGAAATCAGAACATCGGCTAGCTCATAGTAGATGCTCATGAAATACTTGTGGATCACTTAATCAGTGAGTGCTTTATGAGTGTAATACCAGACAAAAACTGTTGAAAAATGTAAAAACTCATGGACAAAACACACATTAGGTATGAAATAAGCAAAACAACACACTTTTCCCTTTCTTTCCCAAATTAATTATATGATGGGATTCTTGAAATATTTTAAAATAGTTATGAAGTATTAGGAAATGCTATGTTTAAATTTTAGAAATTAAACACAAATCCGCTTTGCATCTATAAGATGTTTTTAAATAATTGAAAATCTTTGAGGGCTTTCCTGGTGGTTCAGTGGTTGAGAGTCTGCCTGCCGATGCAGGGGACATGGGTTTGTGCCCCGGCCCGGGAAGATCCCACATGCTGCGGAGCAGCTGGGCCCGTGAGCCATGGCCTCTGAGCCTGCACGTCTGGAGCATGTGCTCCGCAATGGGAGAGGTCACAACAGTGAGAGGCCCACGTACCACAAAAAAAAAAAAAAAAAAATTCAGGAAAATCTTTGAGAAACAGATGTCAGGCATAAAAAGAAACTTACAGTCAAGAACCATTGTAAATGGTGACTTTGGTAAACATAGGCTTAGAATTAGGTCTATATGGGGTCTTTGTATTATCGTCACAGAAAATAATTAAAAAATGAACTTCTACAACTTCTTTACTTGGGACTTGCTTTATAATATATTTTCATGTTATAATAAGACTATGTTGCCTTAATGGCTTAATATGAATACTATCATTCATCATTTACAGTTCCTGAGTTGCAGCATGAGAGAAATCAATGTGCATGAAAGAAGAGAATCATAAAAAATGCAGTGATCACAGGCAATAAACTATAAGGTGATAGATTACCTTGGTCCTGCCTAGTCTTATCATAGAACCATAAATAAGCATGCTAGTGAATAGTCTTTTTCTCTACATTTTTATCCAAGTAAAATGAAGTGAGATGTTGACACCATATTTTAAACAGATTCTGGTTTATCTTTGGATGTTTGCATGAGCGAGATTAACTACCTACCTTTCACATCATTGCTCAATTCTATTTACATTGGCCACTTTGAACTTGTTAGTTCATTTGCAATACCCTTGAATATGTTTGTGTATATAGAGTCTTAGGACCTGAATAAAAATCAATAGGCCACTTGAGAAATTAAAGTAGGCAGTGAGTATGTAAGAATTTAATGTGAATAGAAAAATTAGTTTGGCTGTAGATTTTCCCTGACAAGGAGTCTCCGTGAGAACAGAAATAGTAATCGGTTTTGTTCACCACTGTAAGTGCCAACCATTGAGTGTGGCACTTAAAAAAACTCAATAGATGTATATTGAATTAGTTTTGAGAATTGCCAGCACGATGTAAGAAGCTGAATCAGTTGCAGGCTAGGGAAGCCATCTGCAAACTAGCTTCTGATACAAATTGAAGAGAATACATTAGACTCTTTTACACTATTTCTGCTCTATGAGAATTTTGGGAATGTGGAGAATAAATACTTTCATTGTGTTATGGGAAAAGGGGAACTTCATTTTTGAGTCAGAAGAAAACCAAAGGAATATTTTGATGTATTTCCTCTAAGAAAGCAGCTGGTGGATATCTTCAGTGTTTCAGCAAGCCAAATTTCTGTACAGGTTGATGTGGAACAGCATGTTGATCTATCCTGTGTTGCTAGATTTGTAGTATGTCCTCACAGCATGCTTATTGAGGAGTTCATGATATTATGGACAATAAGTCATTTTGTAACCATCAATTGATCCTTGCACTTAAAGGTGATTTATCCTCAGCCTGCCCTGGAGCATCTTCTGGCTCAAGGCTGAATTGTCAACACATTTTCTAACTTTGCCTGGATTATATAAGATATAACAGCAATCATTACTAAGCCAACAAACCATATATTTTACAACACAGAGTATAACTAAAAACACAGTTTTATATAATTCAGATATGAAATCATAATGGTTTTGAGAGTTGTATATTAGAATCAATTTTTATTATAAATATGCCACAATTTAAACTATCTATAATACAGAAAACAAAGCATGAAATTTCTGTCCACTTTTTTTCCAACTTCATTGCCAAAGCAAATTGGATTAGGATTTATCCATTGTTATTCCATATCATAAGAGCCAGAATTAACCCAACATTCAAATTACATCTTCTCTGAGGATTGCATAGGCATCATCTAACTCAATAATCATTAAAAATGTGGTGCGACAACTTAAGCTATACCATTTGAATCGGGGATAGGGGTTATTTTTACTCTTAATCTATGTTATGAAATGGTTTCAATTTTAAATTTAGGTATTTAAATTAGGTATTTAACAGTTTTGTAATTTCTTTTTTTCATCTGTTGATAGATTAATGCATTCCAGGAGTATTGTTAAATTCCTCTTCTCCTCAGGTCACTAGACCTAAGGACTGTTTTAAGTAAGCATCCAGATTCTGGGAGAGAAGAATCTGGCTATTTCCTACTTCCTTCCATCAAGATTCACACAATGGCAATATCTTCAGACCTATGAGGAACAAAAAGCATTAGTGAGATATTCCCACTTTTGGACTTTTAGAGACATCATTTAAAATACCAAGCCCAACACAATCATAGTGTAAACTTGAACAATTTATTTTACTGTTGTAAACTTCAAATTCAAAATCCTTAAAACAAGAATAACATTACTAAACTTGTGAATATTTTAAAACATTATAGAAATGATATGGTATAATGCATGACATGTCATCAAAAAATATTAGCCATTACTCATTTTATTCATCAAATCATTGAGGATATTCTGGCAAAGCAACAGTGATAAAGAGAGGTTAAAATCTCTACCCTCGTGGAACTGAGTTCAAATCATAATATACATTAAGTAACTGTATGACTCTGGACAAGTTATTGTCCCAACCATTAAAGTGTTGATCCAGTTTTTTCCTATTATATCATCCTTTCAGTCTTTTATTTTCTTCATACAATTTATTATCACTGAAGAATAGGGTCACCGACAGTCTTATTTATTACTACATATCTGGTACAGGTTCAGTGAGTGGTACACTGTTATAACTCAATAAATAGTCCTTAGATAAGCAATAAACTTAGCTCACTTATGCTTCAGTTTCTTAATATTTAAAATGGGAATCAAAGAAGTGCACATCTAATAAGAATGTTGAGAATATTGAAAGACATATGACATGTAAAGAGGCTTAGAATAATGTCTTGGATAGCTTTATTAAATGATGGTGGTTGGTTGTTTCATTTTTTTTCACATAAAATTATTTTTCCCTTGAATGTTCAGTCATTGGTCTAAGTAATATTTCTGAAAGAAATCATTAACTTTTTAGAGATGTGAAATCTAAAGTGTTAACTTTCAGAAATGTTAAATCAACAAATAAAATAGGTTAATAATTCACTACTGGAATCTTTGAAAATGATATATGTTACATCAGTGATAGTATCATTAAATATTAGCTTACCTCACTGATTTTATCATCTTACACACCTCACACAAAAATTTGTCTCCTGCACTCTAGTCCCTAATCTATGTATGGTTAACCAATGGCTATTTCCACTTGGTTCTCCTGCCATCACTCAGTATGAAATCATCTTAAATATGAAATATTATAATCTCATAATGGCTTCAAGCTGTTATCTCAGAGAAGTGTGTTGGAAATCCTTCAATCACCTTCACTCCTCAACTTCCCTTATCTCCTTTAACCATTCAGAAACCTTGTCAAATGTTACTTCTTGAAAATTTTTTCTTCTGTTTATATCAAGGACTGTTACTGAACTCGGGTTCAGCTGTTCATCACCCAAGAATCCAATACAGAGAAACAAGTGCTGGGTAAAAGGAAAGATAGCTTTATTGAGAAAGCTGGCGATCCTGGGGAGAAGGTGGACTCATGTGCCAAAGAACCAACTCTCCCTTGCCAATCAGGGACAAGAATTTGTAGGAACTATGTTTCAGCCTCCATGACCTTCCCTGAGTTCCAAAGAGCAGGTTCAAACATTTGCTGATTAGGGAAAGGAGGGGATGCAGAGACAAGGGAGGAGAAGTCAAAAAACAATAGTGCAGCCTTGGGACTGGGTTCTTGTTCCACATCAAGTGATACACATAACAATATCTTTGAGCTCCCCTGCAGAACTAAATCCTCCATCAAATGGAACATGTTAACTACATGATGAAGCAGTCTTTATTCCAGAGAGAAGATCAGAGTTTGATAACCTCAAGAACCACAGAAGCTCATTAGGAGACCACCTGAGACCAGATTAAAGGAATGCATGCCTTGCACACACCCTGATCCTTATCAGCAACCCCACCCTTGAACCATTGCTGTAAAACTCCTCATCAAATTCCCCTGGGTTAGGACACACAGTTTTTGAGGGCATGAGCCCACTGTGTCCCCCTTTGCCTGACAAAGCAATAAAGCTATTCTTTTCTTCTTTACCCAAAACTCTGTCTCTGAGGTTCAATCTGGCTCCAGTGCACAGAGGCTGAGTTTTCAGCATGAGTGTTCCATTGTATTATTACACCATATTTTCTTTATCCATTCATCTGTCAATGGATGTTCAGTTTGTTTCCACATCTTGGCTGTTGTGAACAATGCTGCAATAAACATGGGAGAATTGAAATTGTGATATCAAAGAAATATTAGCACTCTCATTGCCTTTCAAATGAAGATGCAACTCCATAAACAGTCATTGTATGGACATATGAACTGTGCAGTCATAGGACTTCATGCTTAGAAGGGTTCCATGTTTGGTTTAGTGATCTGGTGTCACTATCTTGAAATTCTTAATATTTTTAAACAAAGGGCTCCATGGGGTTCACATTTTCTTTTTGCCCTGGTTCTGACATACAATGTAGCCTTGCCTGAACACTTAGCCTTGTGTCCATTCATTTTAACAATCCTTTCCAATCTCATCATTCACTAATTTCTTCCTTAAATTCTTAAATTAATTAAGTTTACTGTACTTACTATTCCTTATACATTACTCTCTTCTTATCTGTCACTTCATATTCTCCATTAAGTTGGAATTCTTGCACACTCTTCACTGCCTAATTCAAGACCAGCTCAGTAGTGAACTTCTTCATGAAGCTGAACTGACTATTCAGATACAGTAAATTGCTCTCATTGAATGTGTAGAGCATTTTTTATATTTGTAGTATCCATTTAATAGTTACCTAATTTTGTTGTATTTTGTTATTTTAATTTTCCATAAATTGTTGTTACTATACCTAATTTAGTAGCTCCTTAAAAGCAAGAACTGTTATTTGTTAGATGTTTTATAGGTCCCACTATACTTATTAAAGTGCTTATCACAGAATTGCTATTCAGTGATTAGTCTGACCAAAAAGTAAGGTAGGTAAACTATCCTAATGTATTAGTTTATAACATTTAATGATAAGCTATATGGAAATTGCCTAAAATAACCTGCATTAAATTATTTCTTAGAGCAAAGAAAAAGAGAAACACATTTCTCTGGGCCATAACAATTTTGAGGGGAAAATTCTTTACACATAATTCAATATTTACTTCAAATTTTTATTTGGTTTATCTATCTTTTTATGTTTTATTATCTATCTATTATCTTCAAATCTGACTCTCGTCCTTCTAGCAAAATTCTAGGAATGTTATCTTTTCTTTCACTGGATGCCTAAATTATTTAATTTATACTCAAAATTAACCATGATAAACAATTTATTTCTCTTTTTAACCCCCCACCTAGGTCTCCTGGTTATTCTTCATGACCACCATGCAGTCCATGTCCCAGAATTGTGAGCACTTTTTTTAATCATGGATATATCCTTGTAGTTGCATAGAGATAAATCCTCCTGGCTATAACTATTGCCCCTTTTGTCTCGTAATCATGTCATACTGATATTTGCTCTATCTGGAACCATAATAAAGAGATTACATCATCTCACCTGCTCTTGTCACCTTTCCCAAATGACCTCCATTTTCAGCACACATGAAGACATCTGTTGTATCTACTCTCTTTTCTACAGAGCCATTCAGGGAAATTTTTCCAGATCTTTAATGAATTTCCCCAGGAAGTTTTCAAAATGCAAAGTCCTGGATTCTACCTAGATGATTCTGCAGTTACTCCACAGTCTATACAAAACAAATCTAAAGGACAAAAACAACAATCAGTTAGCATTACTGGTCTGGTTAAGTAACTTTACAACATAAATCATATAAAACATATCTTCACATAGTCCAGTAGATCCAGCATCACTTTTGTCATGTTTCAGTCTTCATCTCACTTTTTGTTAATGAAACTGCAGACTGATTTATTTATATTTTATGACCACATAAGTGTTTAACATAAATAACTGAAGAACAAATGAAAAATAATATTTTTTAAGATTAGTGTTATTAAGACTTTTAAAACTGTATTTGTGTGACCTTGTTTGCTTCAGCATCAACAAAAATATATACTTTATTTGCTTTGCATTAATCAGGTTTCCTTGATATTTTCAAAAGAAATATACTAATAAAAACTTGGATTATTTCTTACAATGCATGGTGAGGCCAGATATCTTTTTCTTGTAACATCATTTTACAGCGTTACCCATTGCCAGTAGCTATATTTAAAAACCATTTTAATTGTGGTAGTTTATAACAAGCTAAGGTGATAAAACATGTGGTATCTTATTTAATGTGACACAATTATTAACCAGAATCAATTTTTTTTGAAAAATAATGCATCGATTACTTCACCAACATCAAAGAACTTGCAGCTGCAAGAAATATAATTAAAATTTGATAAATAGAGTTATTGATAGCCACTGAAATTTTGTTCTACTTTTCACTATGAATTATTAGTCTTATAGTTTAACATTCCTCATATCACAATCCCAGTAGTTATATTTTTAGAAAAGCCAATATTTAATTTTTGCTGCATAAGTCATTAAATAGTCAGAACCTAGTTGGTGTTAATTAACAACTATTTATTTTAAGCAACATAGTCCAACTATGCGGTAAGCATCCTTATTTTCAAATATATTTAAAATATTAATTAAGCATTCTACACATAGCAAAAAGCAATTGTTCCTCCTAAAAAATATGCATTTTAGAATGATATTTTAAATTGAAGCTTTTAGAGACAATTTCTCTAGATTTAGCTTGCTTCAGAATACTATCCAACTTCAGGGATTTTTTCTGTTGACAGCTTTTTTTAAATTTATTTTATTTTCTTCTACATATGGCCACATTATCCTGTTTATCTGTGTGTCTTGAAATTTCGAGTTGAAAACTCAATATTTTAAATACTATAATGTGAAAACTCTGAAAACACAATTCATACCCTCCCCCCCAAGATTTGTTATTAATGCTATTTTTGTTGGCATTGCTTGTTGGTTTAATGACTCTGTTGAACCAATTCTGTAAAAATCAGTACTTTTTTTTTTTATGATGGGAGGCCACCAAAATATCTGCTTAGGTAGCTTAGTGGTCACTTAATAATTGGATAGAGCTGACCAACATAGCACAGTTGAGCTCGCCGCCTTCCATAGGCACACCAAAATTACAACTATTTACAAAGTAACTGGCAATGAGAAAAATCTGAAAACTTGCAGAAAAGATCTTCTACAACTAAAGATATAAAGAAGGAACCACAATGAGACAGGTAGGAGGGGCGAAGATGAGATATATTCAAGGCCCTTACCCCTGCATGAAGGACCCACTGTCGGAGGATAATCACAATCACAGAGGTTCTCCCCAAGCAGTAAAGAGACTGAGCCCCACATTGGGCTCCCTAGCTTGGGGGTCCTGCACCAGGAAGACTAGCATCCAGAATGTTTGGCTTTGAAGGCCAGAGCAGACTATTTTTGGGAGAGGCAGAGGGTTGTGGGGAATAGAGACTCCACTTTTAAAGGGTACACACAAAATCTAACATCCCAAGACCAGGGAGAAGTAGTAATTTAAAAAGAACCTTGGTCAGACTCACTTTCTCATGTTGGAGAGTTTCCTGAAGAGGCAGGAGGCAACTGGAGCTCACCCTGGGGATATGGACTCTGGTGGGAGACATTTTTGGGAGAGTATTCTACAATGAGGACACTGGCACTGGCAAGTGCCATTTTGGATTCCTCCCTCTAGCTTATTAGTCCCAGGACCCAGACCCACCCACCAGCCTTTCTGCACAAGTACTGGTACACCTCAAGCGAAGCAGCTAGCCAGACAGGGACACAACACCACTGAAAACTAGCAGCTGTTTAGGACCCCATGAGCACCTTAGGACTCAGACCCCATCCACAGGAGAGACGAAGTGGCCCACCAGTGCACTGTCACTAACCCCAGAATATCTTGAGCCCTGAAGCCAGCCATCAGGACCTGCCCCACTCACCAGCAGGTCAAGACCACCTCCAGTACCCCCAGGCCCTGCAGCCAGAGACTGCAGATCCCCGATTGCTCACCAGTGGACTGGCACTAACCTCAGAACAACTACAGCCCCACAGCCTTCCATGTCAGGATCCAGTCTACCTTACCAGTGTATCAATATCAGCTTTGGGATACCCCAGACCCTGTAGTCAGCTGTGTCTGTAACCAGTGCCATCCACCAGTGGGCCCAAACCAAAATGGGGACCCTCAGGACCCTACAGCTAGAGACCTGGGACCCAGCTCTACTCATCATCAGGCTGGCACTAGCCTCAGGAAATCCCTTGACACAAGCTTTGGAACACCCTGGATCTCACAGCCAGCCCCATCAGGAACCACCCCCCCCCAGCAGGCCGACATTAGATCTAGTAGACCCAGCCCCACAACCACCCACCCCAGAATGAAGATCCAACCACCAGTGGGCAAGCACTATCCCTGGGACACCTGAGGCTACTCATCCAGTCCCTTCGTGATTCAGCCCCACCCACCAGTGGCTGGCAACCTCTACATAAGGCAAGACCTGGCAACTAAGCAGACTAGGAGCCAGGCATGTCTGTCAGACCACCCACAGTAGTCTGCCTGTTACAAGAGAACATCCATGAAACCCACAAAGGGGGTACTCCTAGAGCATATACCTCTGTTGACCAGAAGAGATTGCACTGCTGGGACACATAGGTTGTCTCCTACAAAAGGTAAATTCTCCAAGACTGGAAAAATACAAGTACATAGAAATAAAACCAGTGATTAGGCAAATGAGATGACAGAGAAATATGTTCCAAATAAAGTAACAAAGCCCCATAAGAAGGGATAAGTAATCTAACCAGTAAAGAATGATCATAAAGATGCTCAAAGAACTCGGGAGGAGAAGGAATAAATAGAATGAGAAATTAGAAGTTTTTAACAGTGTTAGAAAATATAAGAAAAACCAAGCAGAAATGAAGAATACAATAACTTAATTAAATTAAAACACACATACATGCACTAGAAGGAATCAAGAGTAGATTAGATGATACAGATAAATGGATCAGAGAGCTGAAGATAGATTAATGGAAGCCACTGAAGCTAAACAGAAAAAAGAAGAAAAAAACTAAATAAGGACAGTTTAAGAGACCTCTATGACAAAATGATGCATAATAACATTTACATTATATGGATACCAGAAGATGAAGAGAGAGAGAAATGGGCAGAGAACATAATAGAACACATAATAGCTGAAAACTTTCCTACCCTGGGAAAGGAAACAGACATCCAAGCCCAGGAAGCACTGAGAGTTCCAAACAGAATCAATACAAAGAGGACCACACCAGACACATTTTAACTAAAATGATAAAAATATAAAGAAAGAATATTAAAAGCATCAAGGGAAAAGAAACAGGATATGTCCAAGGGAACTCCCATAAAGCTAACAGCTGAATTTTCAGCAGAAACTCTGAAGTCCAAAAGGGAGTAGCATGATATATTTAAAGTGATGAAAGGGAAAAGCCTACAATTAAGAGTACACTACCTAGCAAGGCTGTCATTCATCTTTGAGGGAGAGATCAAATTTTTACAGACAAGCAAATGCTAAAAGAGTTCAGTACCACAAAATTAGCTTTATAAGAAATGTTAAAGTGACTTCTCTAAGCAGAAAAGTAAAAGCCAAGCTAGATATATGAAAATTACAAAAGGGAAAATCTCAATAGTAAAGGCAAGTATACAGTAAAGGTAGCAAATTAACCAATTATTGAGCTAGTAGAAAGGATAAAAGAAAATGGTGTAAAGTTATGTATATTCACAATAGTAATTAAAGCATACACAAAACCAATATTTATAAAGTATGGTGTCAGAAACAGTGAACGTGTTGTCTCCGGGAGTCAAAAATGCATGATTGTTAAAATTCATTTACTCTTAGATGATCAGAAACCTACCATAATCACGTGTATGTATACACACATATGTGTGTGTGTGTGTGTGTGTATAGCTATATATAAACTTCATGATAACCAAAACCAAAAATCTATAATAGATACAAAAACAAAGAAGAGAAAAGAATCCAAACATAACACTAAAAAATAGTTATTAAATCACAAGAGACAAGAGCAAAGAAGAAGAAAGGAGCAAAAACAAAGCTAAAAAACCCCAAAAAACAAGAAACAAAAAAGAAAAAAAAAACAAACAACAGAAAGCAATTATTAAAATGGTGGTAAGTACATAACTATCAACAATTACTTTAAATGTAAATGAATTAATACTCCAATCAAAAGACACAGAGTGGCTGAATGGATGCAAAAACTGACCCATATATTTGTTGCCTACAGGAGACTCATGAAAGATACACATAGACTGAAATTGAGGGGATGGAAAATAATATTCCATGGAAGTGGAAATGAAAAGAAGCTGGGATAGCAATACTTATGTGAGGAAAAGTAGACTTTAAAACAAAGACTTTAACAAGACACACACATATTTTTCCAATGAAGATGTACAGATGACCAACAGGCACATGAAAAGATGCTCAATATCACCAATCATCAGGAAATGCAAATCAAAACCACAGAGATATCACCTCACACCTGTCAGAATGGCTATATAAAAAAATACAATAAATAACAAGTGTTGGTGAGCATGTGGAGAAAAGGGAACCCTCATACACTCTTGGTGGGAATGTAAATTGGTGCATACACTATGGAAAACAGTATAGTGATTCCTCAAAAAATTAAAGATAGAACTACCATATGATCCAGCAATTCCACTATGCTAATGAAACAAGTCAGAAAATGACAAATACTGTATGATTTCACTTATATGTGGAATCCGAAAAACAAAACAAATGAACAAACATAACAAAATAGAAATAGACTCATAGATACAGAGAATAAAAAGGTGGTTGCCATAGAGAAGAGGGTGTGGGGAGAGGAGATAAACAGGTGAGGGTGTTGAGGTACAATCTTCTGGTTGCAAAATAAATGAGTCACAGGTATGAAATGTACAGTGTGGGGAATATAGTCAATAATTATGTAATATATTTGTATGGTTACAGATAGTAACTAAACTTATCATGATCGTTTGAAATGTATAAAAATATTGAATCACTATGTTGTATACCAGGAACTAACATTTTGTTACAGGTCAATTATACTTCAAAAACAAACTCATGGAAAAATAAGTCAAATTTGTCGTTACCAGAGGCGAGGCCAAGGGTAAGGAGAGGGGGATTTGGATGAAGGCAGTCAAAAGGTGCAAACTTTCAGTTACAAGATAAATAAGTTTTAGTGATTTAATGTACAACACAATGCATATAATTAACACTGTTGTATGTTATATGTGAAAGTTGTTAAGAGAGTAAATCCTAAAAGCTCTCATCACAAGGAAAAACTGTTCTATTTCTTTAATGTATCTATAGGACATGATGGATATTCATTAAACTTATTGGGATAATCATTTCATGATGTACGTAAGTCAGATCATTATGCTGTACACCTTAAACTTATACAGTGCTTTAGCTCAATTATATCTCAATAAAACTGGAAGAAAAAATATGATTGGATTCCTTAATGCCTTGAAACAGTGTCTCCTACCTTTTGCCTAGTGGTGCTGTTTTAGTGCAGGTGCAAGCCTTCATTCTTCTGGCAGGTACCACTGTGGTTTAGACTTCATTTTCTGCTTGCACAGAGCCTTGATATCAACCAGAAGTAAGATATTAGGGCCTTCTAAGGTCTTTCTTTGTTACGAACAAAGCTCTGCACATGTGCATGGGCTTCTAGGTCTCCAGAAATATGCTGGAGGTTTTCAAACCCCACATGGACATTTTTCTCCACAGATTTTAGTTTTCAGGGTTTTGACAATCCTCTTGTTTGGCCCAAGTTGTATTACTACAACAGGCAGACTCTGTAAAGCCTTTGGGAAATGTATTTCCTCACTGAGCAAGATTTCAGTCAGGCAAAAAAAATGACAAGCCCTGTGAGTGGGGTTTTTCATAAGAGTTGCCAGATGGTTCACATTGTGACAATTTTCCAAGAATGGGACATTTTGTATTGCTTCAAACCTATCTGGCTCCCCCAGTGGCTGCTAGCTGCTGGTGTTCAATGAGATTGCAGAGCCGCTGATTATCAAAAGCTAAGGCAAGTTAAACATCACAAAGCTCACTCTTCTTAGTGAGATTCAGCCATTTTTCTTGAATAAACTCTCTTCCAGTTTTTGTAAGCCATTGGTCAATTTCCAGAATTCTGAACATGATTTTTTAAAACTTTCCAGTGTTCTTTTAGATTTTATGGAAGAGAGGATTTTAGGATGTCATTACTAACCCATCTGGAAGTACTTCTCCCTCTATTACTCTTTTTGACTTGTGAGCTTTCTCTTTACTTAAGAGGAACAGTAGAGTTTAATTAACATTAGGAAGCCCTGGGTATGACATAAGAAATTAATATACAGAACATATTCTTCATCCCACTTCAATCACTGTTTCTCCAATTTTAATTAATGAGCAAAATACTAAAAGCCATGGACACTAGACATTTAGTTACAAGATGAGAAGCTCTGATGTTGAAAAAACTCAGTTTACAAAGCTACAGGGAACATCTTACCAAAAGACATTTTTGCAGCTAGAAATGATTGACTGATAGCAGTTCAAAGAGGCAAAAATATTCTGAACTTTCACTCTAACTTCATTAAAAAAAAAAAAAAAACAATCTGTTCCGTGGCCAAAATCCATAGTCATCAGCTTAAACATGTTTGAGAAACCTAACATCCTGAACTCTGGTTCTATTTCTGTTTACTGACTTTTCCCTGACTCTTTTTGAACTGTTATTGACTGCTTACTGACTTACTCCTAAGGTCTCCTGTCTTGGAAAGGGAATCCTGCACCATCTGCTCAGCAGAATAGTAGAATGGCAGGTCATGCCTTCTTTCTTACTCCTTCTTATGTATAACATTTTTCAAACACTCCTTCACCCCTCAGTAAGGGAGAAAATGAACCATACCCATGCTCACCCTGCAACTCTAAAAGTTAAAGCTCCAACAGATTACCTTATCACAAGACTGAGAAACAGCTAAGCATATTAAAATATCTGATATTTCTACTGTCATGTAATAGATTGTTAGGACTTTACAAGCATCATCTCATTTAGCTACAACAACTGTTATATGCATTGCCCTAAGTTGGCCCAATATTTCAGTTGCAGTACTGAAACTCAAGATTTTTCAGCTAATTTGTGACAGAGGGGAAAAAAAACAAACACAGTTTTGCATGAATCTAGTCTATGCTCTTACCAAGAGCTTCCCATTTTCCCTCCTCCCTTTCTTCTTTACACACATGCACCATCTCCACCGGCAACAGATTCCTCTATTCTTTCACTGGGTTAGAAACAAATTAAATGGCTTAATTTTTAAGCAGCTGATCTCTTAGGTAAGTAACACAAGTATCATCAAATTGTATAGTCTTCCATAATCGCTCTTTCCTTTAATCCCAAAGTGTAACACCTGGAGTGCCCAGTCTGGAAAACGAGGGGAAGCTGAGTCTTCTTGATTTTTGCAGAAGACCTTATATTTTCCGCTTGTTTCTTGTCACCTTTGGTTCTGAAATGATGCTGTAGACGGCACTGATACAATGTTTACTGTCATATCAAACCATTTGGGGAAGTAATTGTCCTCTCTTCATACTTCTTCACTGTGTCTAAACAAGACACTTCCCCCAAATAAAACATTCATAACATTTCCCCCAAATTAAAAATCCGTAACACAGGAAATGTTGCAAAGCAGACAAAATATAAGCCCTTAGTTATATCTGCCATAGCTCATATGGAATATATTTTACCAAAGTAGGTTATATATGTAAAATATGCATAAAATACATAATATTTATTTTATCTATTTTATACTTATAAATATTAAATGTTTGTTTAAATAGTTATGTGTTTATATTTAAAAACACATACGTATTTTATATTTTATGTTTACATTATATTAGATATTCCTATTTTAAATATTGTTAATTTACTTAAATTTATTAGAAAATAAAATAAAATGAAAACTGAATTGTTACATTTCAACATTTAAGTTTCTTCACAGCAGTAGGCTTAAGCTAAAGAAGGAGATTTGTAAATATAAGAACAACAATGTAAAGAGTTTTATGAAGTTGGATTCATTTTGTAATTTTATAATAAAACATAATAAAACACATTTTCAGAATAACAAAAGGAAAAAGTTTAACATATTTAAATATCACACTTCTTTCAGTCATTCCAGTTTAGCTATTTCAGATATGTTAATATTTTAAAATATAAAGTTTATGTTATATGCATTATGATCCCTTAAAATAATGGCCACAAGTTAGTATTTGGACTACACTTATTGTGACTCCAGGCTTAGGCGAATTTTTATTTGTATTATTTTAACCTTTCCCCCTAATGATGACTTCATTTCCATATATGAACAACCCCCAAAACTTCCCTCAGGCTACCATTTGCAATCAATCTGAGCCCCTCCAGCCCCACTCCCTCCACCAGTGTTCTAATTTCTTTTCCTGAGGTTGATTTGACAGTACTAGACTTTGACATACACAATCATTTAGTTTTGTGTCGTGTGTCTGGTTTCTTTCACTCAGCACTTCTTGGAGATCTGTCCTTACTATTACGTGCATCAAGAAATGAATGAATCATTTTTACTTGAGAGTAATGTTCCAATCTATAAGTATACTAAAATATGGTTCTTTCTTATGCTGATGGAAATTTGTGTCATTTCTAGTTTGGAGATGTTACGACTAAAGCTGCCTTTATAATCTTTTATGGACGTTCTCTTGGAAATACACTCATGAGTGAAATTTCTGGGTTACAAGGTAAATGTATATTTAGTTTTATGAAAAATCTAACATACTAATTTCTAAAATTATACATTTTACATTTCACCAGCAAACTATAGGAGCTCTATTGCACCACACCTTTACCAACACCTGAGGATGTTAAGCTTTTCATTATTTTTCCTACACAGTGGGTACGTAGAGATATGTATTATGGTTTTAATTTGTATTTACCTAATGTCTAATAATATTAAGCACTGTTTACTGTACTTGCTGATCATTCAAATATCTTTCTTTGTTTAGTGCTTTTGCCTATTGTTATTTTGTTTTTGTGGTGATTTATTATTGAGTTGTATTATCTTAATATGTATTCTGGATATAAGTAATTTTCCAGGCCTATGCATTATAAATATTTTCTTTACCCTGTAGTTTGAATATTTATTATTATTATTATTTTATTTTATGGCTAGTGGTTTCAGGATCCTGTGTGAAAATTATTTGCCTACACAAAGATCACAAAGATACTGACTCTCCTTCCCCATATTTTCTTGGGCAAGCTACATATTTTAGATTTTATATTTATGTTTATGCTCCATATCAGATTAGTATTTGTGAATGTTTTTTGGTAAATGCTGCCTTTTATGTTTTTCAATATCCTGCTCCATTTGTTGAAAAATCTTTCTTTCCCCATTGAACTGCTTTGGAGCATTGGTTGAAAATCAGTTAAACATAATGTGTTTTAGGTCTGTCAGGATTTTCTCATCTGGTCAATTGATTTATTATTACCTTTATTATTATTATTATCACAGTATAAAATACTATAGCTATATGATAAATGTTCAAATGTTTTTATTTTCTAAATTGTTTTGCATATTCTAAATCCTTCCTAGAAAAATTTCATATACTTTTTAGAAAAACTTTGTAAATTTCTTTTAAAATATCATACTTTTGTGATTTTAATGGGTTTGGATTGGATCTAGAAATAATGTGAGAAATGCCATTAAAATTGTGTATCCCAATCCATGAACATAGTATATCTCTCTATTTATTTGAGTCTTTAATTTCTCTCAGCTATGTTAAATAGTTTTCAGTGCAGAGATTTTACCCATAGGACATTAAATTTCCCCCTCAGTATTTTATAAATTTTGATGCTATTTTTATAGTATTACTTTTCAATTACAATTATGACATGGAAAAACAACATTTAATCTCTGAAATTAGATAGATCCTATTTCAAAATCTAGTTTTTCCACTTACTAGTTTTTTTTTTACCTTGAATGAGCATCTTAAATAATTTGTCTCCTCACCCATAAAATAATGAAAAAAATATGTACTTGTAATGGACATTTTTAATTCTGTTATTATTTATATTCCCCCAACTTTGGATTTGAATATCCTATATTATGAGTAGTGCCAAGAGGCAGAAATAAAAAGACCAAATCTTCACTTTATCTTCCTCCTTGATTGTTACCAAATGGACGTATAATCAATGCTTAGTCTGTTACTTCCAATCACCCAGCATTTTAACTTATTTTACAAGAAGTGAAGCAAGGTAAGGGGAATGGAGAATTGATTATGGCCACAAGGACACTGGCAAACAAAGTAATTTTGCGGAGGCTAAATAGCAACAAAGCCAGCAATCAGTCCAGTGTGCCCTGCTGACAATGCAATGGCTGGAGCTCTGAGTCTCTGTTCTCTCCAGAGGTATTTTGTGTTAGGAATGTGGCAGTGTCTGTCTGCCCAGCCTCCATTGCTCATGCTTCTTTTGTGAGCCTGGTTCTCCAAACTTTCTAGGGACACTATGAGACACCTTAAAACCCTGCAATAAGTTCTATTTCTGTTTAAGTTAACCAGAGTCAACCTCTCTTACTTTCTACTAAGACCCCTAACTAGTACTCAGTTTTACATAAGTTGTGTAAGAATTAAATGAGATAAGTAAAGAACCTGGCACAACATCTACCCAAAGTAAGCAATCAAAATATATTAAGTCTTTCCCTTGTTTGAAATATTGCATTCCATTCTGAATTTTCCTTTAAACTCCACTTGTCAATAAGAATGATTAATTTAGATCATAGAAAGCATGCAACTTTAATGAATAACCAAATCTTTCCCAATTCAGGTTAATATTCTCTTTAATCACACTAGGAAGCAAAAGAGAATTCCCAAACTCATTTAATAGTCTGGACTTTTGTAAAGTCACTATATCTTAAACTCCTAAAAGCTGTAAACATATATTAATATCTAGCAAAAGAAGGGAGACTTAATCCCTAAACTTTAAAATCCTCCTTAGAATGTATTTTAGCCTGAAAGGTATTTGGGAGGGAAAAAAAAAAGAGTTATGCAAGAAATGCAATATTGAGACACAATTTATGCCATATTTATGAGTATTTTAACCAATAAAATAATGGTTTCTGTGTAGAATTGTGTTCTATTTTCTGCCAATAGAATGTAGCATTCCATTTACTTTTACTCCAGCTAGGTATTTGTTTTCAAGCTTTATGTACTTTTCCTATAATAGATCCCTAATTCTTATTCAGTAGCATTCCAAAGTATTTTTTACAAACAGATACTTTGTTCAGTTAATTTTGGCTCTAAAACTTACTTTTATATTCTTGTCTTACACGAATTAAATATGTTGATTTCTCCACTCTATTTCCTATATGCTTTCAAAGCTTCCATAAACATATGGCCATGTCTTACACACTTCATTTGATAATGATATTGAACCAAGATCTTTGCAGTATTAACTGGATCTCAGGAGAATATTCTTTGCCCATGCTTTTCTACTCACTGTACAGTTATTGGTTTTATTACACCTTTATTTTTTAAGTCAAGCTTTTCTACCTATTCTCTATTCCTCCCAGCACAGAATATAGTTTGCACCCATTTCTGAGTCACCTGGGGAGAAATTTGAAGCCCAAGATTATTAAGGAATATTAACCAGTACAAATATATCCACTGAATTGACCTCAGCATGAAAAGTCAGAAGACCTGTTTTAAACCCAAACTGCAAAATTTTTTTGTTGATTTGTATATGATTTCTGGTAAATTTATTTGAAATTGTTGCATCTCAGCTTCTTTCAACTGTAAAATGGGGATATTAAAGGTAATATGTACTCTACCTACTCAGAGTGTTACCTTGAGCATCAGATGGTGCAATATGTGTAAGAAAATTTTGCTAAACTAAACAGCACTTCAAATTGCTTCTCCCTATGAAAGCACTTATCACAATGCCTGGTAAGTATCTGTTAACATTTTTGTCACCACCTTCTAAATCCTTTCTTCCTTGAAGGAAAGATAAATTAATGAAAATGTAAATTACAACTTCCAGAGCCCATAAGAATATTATATTACTAGAAATCTAAAAGATCTTCACCACTTGCTGTGCTTTTCCAATCTCCTTGTTCTTGCTTAAATTTAGAACAATTTTATATAAACTCTGATCCTACTGTCTTTTTTTTCTTTTTTCTCTTGTTGTTTCCTTAAATATACAATGGGAGAGAATTAAAGAGAGCATGCGGTCATAAAAGTTTTTCTCTATAGACAATGGCACATATATAAGAGAACATGGTTTAAGTAATTAGTAATGGAAAACAAAGTTTTAAACTTTGCTTGTTATTCAGTTAAAACTGTGATTTTTATGTTTAATATGTTTTATAAGTAATTTCCCCTGTATAATTTTGGAGGATATATGTATGTATAAATACAGTAATTATTATTATTATAATGAAAGACCTTAGAACAAAAAATGGAATTATGTTATTTACTATGGCAGAGATGGAGTCATTTCCTCATTCTTAGTTTTACAGTTAACCCTTGAATAACACAGGTTTGAACTGCATGTGTCTTCTTCAACACAGATTACTTTAGTAAATATATTGGAAACAGTTTTGGAGATTTGAGACAATTTTAAAAAACCTACAGATAAACCACTTAGCTCTCTCTCTCATAATCGAAGAAACTGTATATCAGCCTGTCATCACAGGATTTTTTTTAATGTAACAAAGTCCTCAATACTGTATTATAAATGTGACTGTTGTACTGTATTCCATAAAAATTTTATAACAATTCACTGATTAGTGTATATACTAGGCTACTGTGAAGCAATCATATCAATAATACTAAGCTACATAAAACAATTATATTGCTGTTTCTTTTTTATCAATGAATGGTTATACCTGTAAATAAATATGAATTTATTTTTCACATTATCTTTTCTTTTTGATGTCTAGTGTTAGTAATATATATGACATCTACAGCATTTGTATAATATTAGACAAAATTGATGTAGATTCTTCTTGTAAATAGATGCCATAAGATTACAGTATCAATAAATACAGTACAATACTATAAATGAATTTTCTCTTCCTTATGATTTTCTTTTTTTGTCTTCTATTTTATTTTTTAATTTAATTTTTGTTTATATTGGGGTATAGTTGATTTACAATGTTGTGTTAGTTTCAGGTGTACAACAAAGTGATTCAGTTATACATATACATATATCCATACTTTTTCAGATTCTTTTCCTATATAGGTTATTACAGAATATCAAGTAGAGTTCCCTGTGCTATACTGTAGGTCCCTATTGGCTATCTATTTTATATATAGTAGTGTGTATATGTTAATCCCATACTGCTAATTTATTGCTTCCTCTCACCTTTCCCCTTTGGTAACCATAAGTTTGTTTTCGAAGTCTGTGAGTCTGTTTCTGCTTTGTAAATAAGTTCACTTGTATCATCTTTTTTCTAGTTTACCTTATTGTCAGAATGTAGTGTATAATATATATAACATATAATACATATTATTAATCTACTATTTATGTTATCAGTAAGGTTTCCAGTCATGCTTGGGGGGAATCAAAAGTTGTAAAGTGATTTTCTACTGTGCAGGGGTTGGCACCTCTAACTCCTACATTATTCAAGGGTCAACTGAAACCTTATTTCTGTTTTCATGATGTAAATGTGTGTTGAAGTAACTTATCACTTAGAATGCACAGAAAACATATCATTTTTCATTGGAGATCTTATTGAACAGTCACAGCCTAATTTATTTTCAGATTAAGTAGTGTTTTATTCAAGAACCTGGTGGGAAAATTCTTTCTCATTGTAATGAATAAAGTCAGTAAAAGTATAGTTACTCTAATTCTTCCCTTTTGTTTTAGACCAGGATTTCAAGAGCCCTGGAAAGAGTTTCTGTCATGAAAATACCTCTGTGATTTTGAGTGGCATAAATTAAATATCATGTTTCATTAAAAATTTTAACTGTAACAAAAGTGATTAACATGAGTCTACAGAGAAATTTGATGGTAGTTGTGAATAAACAAGAAAATAGAACAATTATATGAGATCTAGCAGGTATATCATCTTGCTGGCTTTTTATTTATCAAGTATTCATTAAGTATATTTATACCAAATACTGTGCTAGGCAACACAGTTCAAAGATGAGCCCAATTATTCTGACAGCATCTAATGGATACACAGAATATAATGAAGTTGGGAGGTGGAGTAAGATAAACATAGCCAGAATTTTGTGTAGAAAAAGTGTATTTTGAAGACCAGAGGCCCTTGCATAAGAGCCCCAAATCTTTTACTAGCTATTTTTCTGATGTTGGTCCAGACACTTTACCTCTCTGAATTTTCCTTATTAGCAAATTGTAGACAAAATATTATCTTCCTCACAAGGATATTGGTGATATTAGTTGAAATAACATGGGCAAAAACTTCATAACCCAAATGCTTAATTACTACTATAGAAAAGGAACTGGGTATAGATTATAGATTATAGAATTAGAGTCATCAAAAAGTTTAAAATCCAGTACTGCCAAGATAAATTCTTCTACTATTAGAATAGATAACTATTCTAATTATCTAATTCTAATTATCCAATTAGAATTATTAGATATTATATATCTATTCTATGCTTTATGACACATTTTCACATGTCATATATTTCAAAATATAGTCCACAGCTTTTTATATATATTGAATTCTATTATTTTATAAAGAGGAGATAGGTAATCAAAAACAACAGTTAATTTAAATTTGCACTCAGTTTTATACACATATTGGTCAGAAATACAGTCAGAGAGAGTATAATATGTTATACTCTCAAAGCCTAAGTAACAGAATAAGGTGGAGTTTTAGATCTCACACTTTGTGTGTGTCCTTAGAAAAATTGGATTCAGTTATTTTCCACTAACCAATTCTTCCTGCTGGAATTTTAAATAATATGAACAATAATTATTTGTGCATTATTAATGAACACCTTGTGAATCCAGGTGAAAACTGCAGGCAAGAATACACCATGTCCCTGTGGGTAGACTAGGTGGTCATTACATAATGATGGCCAGCTCCTTAAACAAAGTTTGTGTGTGTGCCATGTTACTTCTCAGTTCCCAGAGCTCTTTTATATGATTGTTTCATTTGACACTTAAAACAATCCTGTAAAGCAATAAATATTTTAATGCATCTTATTGGGGATTATGAGTGGTGAGTTTCAGAGAAGCAATAGTTTTGGTACACAAAAGGAGTCATCTCTCTCTCTGTTATATTACACTGCTTCCTTCTTGTGTGGACTGATTATGATCACACATTTAAGAGTAGTTTATTACAAACACTGCACATAAAATGCCTGTGGTTTATCTCCAGGTTTTACCATACATCATTGTAATTTTTCTTTCTCTTCCCCCTACCACAAAGATATTTTTATGGATGGGTGAGTAAAGCAAAGGAATATTCTGTTATTGCTAAAGGAAAATTAAATAATCATATTAGAAAGAAAAAAAAAGGTGTGGAAGAAGGAGTGTGAGACAGAAAATTTGAGTAATCTCGTCTCATTTAACAACTACAGAGTATTAGTATGTTAAGCACATTAACCTAAAGTCGACCTGTTTCCTGATGATCTTTTCAGGATGAGGACCTTGTCACTAAATCCTTTTCCACTCTTGCAGAATTCTTTCAGAGTTTAGAGCCTCAGGTTTAGAACATACTTGGATTAGACCCATCTCTTAGAGGAGTTTTATGTTCAGTCAATCTTAGTAGAAGTTGAGAATAGACTATTATATTTTAACATTTCTTTTAGCTCAGGGTTTTATGATCCTTTGGAGATTCATAATCTCCGATATCTATGACATTCCTTTGTATTAATCTGAGTTTTTCTAATTTACTGCATCACACTAAATGGTGCCCTGGTGGTCTGAAAAATGAATGTGTGAACACAACCCTAAATACTGTATTTATTACACTTGCCACTACTCTTCTTTTCTTTGCATATTTTCTTCTAGTGTTATCTCTTGTGAAAAGAGGAAAAATGTTTGTCAAAGAACAGTATCAATTGAATATTTTGTTCAGCATATATTAGCCACAGAAGGTTAAGCCTCTGTTTTCTCATGGTAGAAAGAAGAGGAAATTATATATACCTCCCAAGGTGCTAAATGACTTAAACAAAACTTACATCAAAATATCTTGAATATATCATAAGAATTTATATATATATATATATATATATATATATATATATATATATATATACACATATATCTCACCTCTCTACATCCACTGAAGTTCAATTCTGAATTAACTTTCAGATCAGTATCTCTGCTATATGTCTTGTTCTCATCACCTCATATAATAGCCTCCTAATTTGTTTTCTCCTTTAATTTATGATAAAAGTGTAAAATTTAGTGTGAAAATGTAGTTGCCCTACTTCATTATCTTTCATCTCTCCCCTGAAAGCCTACAATGTTAAATCCAATTTGCTTAGGATAGCCAACAAAGCCATTACAATCTTGCTTACCTTACTTCCCAAACTCATGTCCTGCAGCATTCCATATCAGCACTCATCCTTCTCCTACAAATATTTTTAACTGCATACAACTACTGATTGTTTCTTAAATAAGCCATTTATGTGGCTTATACCATTACCTTCTGCCTGTGAGGTCCTTCACCCACTTTTTCACATTATAAACTCCAAGACATTCTTCAAGTTTAGATAAAATATTGCCTTCCTAAAACTCTTCAGCAGGTATTCTCTTCTGGGTTTCCATGGAACGCTGTCCTTTTGCTGGTGTAATGTTTATCTAATTACATAACAATCAGTTGTCTGTGGGCACACAGCTTTTGATAGTGAAAAACGTGTCATTTCCCTCAGAAAGCAGTATCAGGGTCTACCTGACATAGTCAAAGACATTAGTCTGTCCTCTGTGAATTCATAGTACACTGAATATACTTTTATTTTGACATTTAACTAACTTCATTCTTTGTTTACTTTTCTGTCTCTTAACCCCCTCCTAGTTGCAGGTCTGTGAACTCAAAAACACTGAACTTATTTATTTATTTATTTATTGATCCATCTATCTATTTATTTATACATACTTACATACAACAAACCAACATCTTGACACAGAGGAAACACAACATTAATGCTTGATATTTTTCATCTTTATCTGCAGAAAAATAAAATTTAACAAATCCCTCATGTGAGACTGTGTACTATTAAGTGATCACTTTGGAACATCCACTTCAGTTGGTTTGTTGTGAAAAAGAAAGAGAAAGGAGGAAGTAACTTCTCCTAAACACTGTCCTATAGGAATCCAAACAAGCTACCCAGGAATTGTTAATTTCCTGCTTACTCAGTCACTCCCTTATGTTTGTAACAACTGCCTGTTAGTTGTGCATGTACATTACTGTATATACTTGCAAATATGGTCCTTACCTATCTGAAATTTGATATGATCTGTTCAGTTTGACTGACATGGCTACCATTTTGTGTCACTGTCATTCTCAGTTTATTGGCATCTTCTGTCAGGCATTTTGAGGGGTGCAGGAGGTGGCATCAGTAAATTTATAGCTCTTCCTTTATTTTTACATTTAGACCTTTCAGACTCTTGAGTGATATCTGACTTATTATCTGTGTCATTCCATACATTACACATGTTCCAAGCACTTACTTCATTTTTTCTTGCTGTCTAAGATACTTATTAATACTGTCACTCAGAGACAGTGAACTACAATGCTAAAGTACTCATTGTATTATTTCAATTTGTACCATGTATAGAAGCTAAAGTACAATAGACTAGCTACACTAGCCACGCTTGGCTAGCTAATGGAGATCCAGAATGAAAGTGGCATGTATGAACAGAAATAGTGACACTGGAACAACAGACTGGAATTAGTGAATTGTCCTCACTCTTAAATACATCATGAGGCAGCCACAAATACTTTCCATCTGTTTTCACAGGGGGGTTGAAATAATAGAGAACACATTTTACATTTAAATTAAAATAAGGTATATTCAATATCCAGCTTAGTAAGAAAGCAGTCATTGTTACTCAAAAATAGTACAAGCCCTTCTCCTTTTTCCTTCTTCTCACTTTTTGTCCTCCTCTTAAAAATGTCTATTTCCGGGGCTTCACAGGTGGCGTAGTGGTTGAGAGTCCGCCTGCTGATGCAGGGGACACAGGTTCGTGCTCCAGTCCTGGAAGATCCTACATGCCACAGAGCAGCTAGGCCCATGAGCCATGGCCGCTGAGCCTGCGTGTCCCGAGCCTGTGCTCTGCAATGGGACATGCCACAACAGTGAGAGGCCCGCGTACCACAAAAAATAAAAATAAATAAATAAATAAAGTTTATTTCCATCCTTTCATTTTTCCTTCTTTCATTTCTATATCAAGTACTTTAGGATATTCATTTTAGTGAAAAATATTATACAATAACCTGCAGGAAATACTGATTTAAACAAAATTAATCAACAAACAGAAAAGTTATTTTATTTAAGAACATCTATCTACTATACATGCATAGGAGTATATGTGCATAGCAGGTGGTTTTCTTCAGAAGGAAAGGGGAGCAGAACAAAAAGTATAGCTATGATAATAATCACAATAGGTAATAGTTAACAGAGGATTACTATGTGTAAAGAAATGTTCCAAGTGCTATACGTGAGTTACATATTTAACCATCACAGTAAAATAATTTTATTAGAACCACGAAAGAGACAAACTGAGGGTTACACAGCTGTAGATAGGGAGAAATTATATTTATTTAAGGTTATGATTTTGAAAGATTTCAACAAAGATCTAACATTTGAATCTGCGATTAAGTGATGGATAATTTTTTGCTGGTAGAGAAGGGGTAGATAAGGAACTGGTTCCCAAACTAGATGGTACATACTTGTCACTTTGAAATTTCATATAGAGATTCATATACTTCTGAATCAGAATCTTAGGGTGATGAGGAGCATGGAGGATTTCTATTTTAACAAATGATCTCAATAAAGCAAGCAATCTACAAGTCAGTGATGCTTGCAAACCTCTGGATTATGAAATAACCTGATATGAGGCTTGACATGAGCTGGAATTATAATTAGTTGGGATGGAAGGCTTTTAGGTACATACAAGGAAGAAATGGTTGATACATCTGAAAAGATTACTGTCAGAGAATGAAGTTCTTGAATATAAAGATACTACTTCTGACATTTATTTAAAACATTTTTTGAGAGCAAATTGTTGTTCAAGGCTTTATGAATCTAGATATAATCAGGTAGATATTTATTTCTGTGGAATTTGCATGCTGATTAGGACAAACAATAAGCAAATACAAAAATAAGCAAGATTATCTTAGACACTGAGTGCCATAAGAAAGACTGAATCAGGAAAGGGATAGGGTCATCAGGACAGTAATTTTTAGAAAGACTTTAAAAACGAGGAGCCATTCATAAAAATATACAGGAAAAAGAACAGTCTAGGGAGAGGAAAAAATTACAGAGGTCCTGAAGCAGGGACCTATTTGACGTGTTTGAGAAACAGAATATATTGATTCAATTGGTAATAGGCTACTATGAAATACATTAATGATGGTTGACATTATTATACTTAGAAGATTAATTTGGGTGCAATATAAAAACTGTAGAGTGTAGGGAGGGTACTGGAAAAGTCTAGCTGAAATTTATTTGCAGTATCCAAGGTAATAGGTAATAAAGTTCTTCCCCAAGCAAATGACCTTAGGAATGGCCAAGAGATATTTTCATTTCAAGAGATATTTTGGAGATGGACCTAACAAAACTTGTCCACTGATTAATATGAGCTACCAACATAAAGAGAAAGGTCAAAACTGGATTCAAAAATTTAAGTATGTATGATGTACTTAACAGTATTACCATGAGCAAAAAGTAAGGAATTTTGAAAAATAAGGCAAATGAAATAGCATTTACAAAATTTTTTTTTCTGATTATGTTAACTTCACTAACTGAGAGTGGGAATGATGCCTTCTACCGCTAATGTGGGGTATTTAAAACTTGCCTCAGAATAAGTACTTAATATATATGACTTACTAGACAAAACGTTATACAGTTTGTCTGGATATCATATTCATTAGGCTTTACTTTTATTTGATCTGAAAAAGTACTGAATTAGAAAGTTTAGAAACCTGTATTCTTGACATGTATCTAGCTCTAAGTATGTAATCTTGAGCCTGTCATTTTTCAGATATTCAATTTTCTAATTAAAAAGGGAGGAATAAACAAGAAGTCTTGGCTTATTCCAACTCTAAACATTTATTTTATTATTATTTTGACATTTTAGTTAACCTATGATTTTTTTCTTTAATGTTGTTCATTCAAGAATAAATTAATTGCCTTTTTTAAAGCATGTATTTATTCTTCATCCTTAGTGATTAAATACTCTCAACAATGTCCAAAGACACAGAAATAAAAATTAGAATTAATGACCAGGGAAGAGATATTCATGTGGCTATTCATAGCTATTTTGTATATTTTAAAAATATGTTGATTATGATATAATGAAATTTCATCATGGGCAATCAGTAATAAAGATGTATAATCAATATCAGTGTTATACTTAAGTGCTTCATACAGGCATCTCATAGCCTTCCTCATATATTTAAACCACTACTTATTTCCTCTGGTGCTATAGACTAGTTAGTGTCTCCCCCCCAAATTTATATGTTAAAATCTAATCCCCAGTGTGATGGTAATAGGAGGTGGGGACTTGGGGAGGTGATTAGGTCATGAATGAGATTAGTGTCCTTAAAAAAGAGGCTCCAGACAGCTCCCTCATCCTTGTACGATCTGAGGACACAGTGAGAAAACAGTCGTCTATGAACAAGTAGGCTGTCACCAGACACCAAACCTGCCCTCACCTAGATCTTGGACTTCCCAGCCTCCAGAACTGTGAGAAATAAATTTCTCTTGTGTATAAGCAACCCAGATTGTGGTATTCTGTTATAGCAATTCGAAGACACCAAGACATCTGGTTATGTTTTTCTTGCAGTTATCATTATTTTGAGGTGAACCTATTTTAAATATTGATTCATACTTTGAAAATACTGGAAGAAACTGTTACACAATGGTCGAAGATCAGGACAGAATATCAAAAACACTTTTATTTGCAACTAAATTCTAAGACATCAGTTAGCAAAAAGTGTACTATGCTGACCCAAGACAAAGAATAACTTTCATGAATTAAAAAGTTGAGACTAATTCTAAACTCTGCCAAATACCCTGGGCAAATCATTGATATGAGAGCAGTTCATTCTCCTTAAAGGTAAAATAAGGATAATTGTACCTGTCCCCTACCAATGGTGCAGTAAAATTAAGAGGATTAACGATTCAGTCTAGTATTTTGAGGTGCTCAGAAAACAGCACTAGTAAGTAAAATGTGCCACCATTAATTGGGGCCTGTGGCATATATCTTAACCTCTCATATTTGCTCCCTCATCTGTCAAATGGGGGGGATAACAACCTCTTACCTTTCCTAATTAATCTCTATGTGGATTAATTAATAAATGAAGGCTTTATAGAGCCTGATGGGAGAAAAATCACATTACTGAATAAAGGATCAGCAGTAGGCTATAGTTTTACAAATACATGCTCAGACTCATTTTTTTAAAACTGTGTGTGCCCTCTACTTTGACAGTTTATGACTATTTTACTTTGTATTCAGCAATTTAATCTACATGCACTTATATCAAATTCTTAATAAGCAAATTCCTGAAAACCTGTATTTTACTCTTCATTCTGTATGAATGAAACATCCTTTCATTATCCTCAATGTATCATTCAACAGGGAAACTGCAAGTTAAACATGATGTCTTAAAATTTCTCATCACAAGAAAAAAACCATGTAACTATGTATGGTAATGGATGTAACTAGGCTTATTTCAATGTATACATTGATTATTTTTCAATGTATACAAATACTGAATCATTATGTTATACACCTGAAACTACTATAATGTTATACATCAATTATACCTCAATTAAAAAAAACATGTTTTATCTGCATTTTATATTACTGATATTTAAAATTTTTTGGCTTGTGACCTCAATTCAGAAATTGCATTACTAGATTCCATTTTCTAAAACATGCACTTATGTTTATATTCATTAATATAAACCAAAGAGTAATGACAATATAAAACATAATAATAAATTTGTGAAAGTTGTATGTATTTACCACAATGTGATATTATATTATATTATTATATTAAAACATATTTTAATGTTTATTATGAAACATCAAGCAGACAAGAGCACCTAACTAATAGTCATTAATGTACTATTTTCCAGATGGAGTAAATGTTTACATTCTGCCATGATAAAGGCATGTTTTTTTCTGTTTCCTCTTCAAATATATCACTTTTAAGTAAATACTTCTTCGACATATTAAAATGACAAAAATAAAATCTCCCTCACTTTCAAAGTTTATTTCAAGATAAACTAGATATGCACACTCTTGAAAAGGTCATTTCTGCAAAGTAATACTGTTATTTCGTATGTAGGATATCTGTTTTTTTGCATTCCAGTGATTATAAACCTATAAAAATGTGAATTTACATTAAAATTACTTGTATAATATCCAGAAAAATAGTTTTTATAATTGAATTCATCTTGAGTAGCATTTAACTTTGTTTTTATTTTTTTGGGTCTATAAATAAAACAGCTAACATTTATTTTCTTTCACATTATCATAGGCTATGTAAAAATTAGTTAACCTTTAAGAGTGGATATTATGTTCTGAAACTTTTGTTTCGGCCAGAGCATGAAATTGCTGGGTTTTATAAAGACCTTATAGTGATAGTTTTACCTAGGATGAAATTTGGTTTTGCAGGTGTCCTGTTGTGTTTCTACATTCACAGTTGAACAATTCCACATCACCCTAATTACATTACATTGGCTGCACAAGCAGAGTAAGATTTTTGTTTCCATTTTCACAGAGTCAAACTGGCACAGTAATGAGACAAACTCACTAGGCAGGGAGGCCTTAATGTTGAATATGTTCTTCAACTATTCTTAAGATAGTTTTCAGCTGATGTTACAAGAAAGTTTACCGGGAGTAAAGAACAATAATTCCAGTTTTCTATTTGCTCTGTATCCCACAGAGCTCATCAAAAGAACTTTTCTTGAATCAATCCAACATATTAAGAGTCAGGTAAGAAGTAGTCACTAAAATACCAAAAAATACATAGTACATACAATTACTTTTTAATTTTATGTTTTGTCAAATAAGTAGCTAGAATGATATTGCTATATCCAAAAAAGGAAGATCAGCCATTATGGAGAACATTATGGTTCCTTAAAAAACTAAAAATAGAGTTACCATATGATCCAGCAATCCCACTCCTGGACATATATCTGGAGGAAACTCTAAGTTGAAAAGATGCATGCACCCAATGTTCATAGCAGCACTATTTATAATAGTCAAGATATGGAAGCAACCCAAGTGTCCATTGACAGATGAATGAATAAAGATGTGGTATACATACACAATGGAATATTACTCAGCTGTAAAAAAGAATGAAATAATGTCATTTGCAACAATGTAGATGGACCTAGAGTTTATCATATTAAGTGAATAAGTCAGACAGAGAAAGACAAATATCATATCACTTATATGTGGAATCTAAAATATATATATATATAAATGAGATTATTTGCAAAACAGAAGTAGACTCACAGACATAGAAAACATAGAAAACGTATGGTTACAAAGGGAATAGAGGGGTCAGGGAGAGTTAAATTAGGAGTTTGGGACTAACATGTGCACACTACTATATATAAAACAGATAAACAACAAAAGCCTACTGTATAGCACAGGGAACTATATTCAATATCTTGTAATAACCTATACTGGAAAAGAATCCAAAAAAAATCTCTATGTATTATTGAATAACTTTGCTGTAGACCTGAAACTAACACATTGCAAATTCACTATACTGCAAGAAATAAATAAATAAACAAATAAAAAAAGAAGGTCAAATCAATGATATCAATGTTGGTGCTGACAGCAGATATAAACCCCTATTTAATATTCAACAAATAATTGTTAAATAAAATATCTTATCAAATTTTTTAAAAATACATATTTTATTTATATTTTTGGTTGTGCTTGGTCTTAACTGTGGCAGGAGGGCTTCTTAGTTGAAGCAGGTGAACTCTTTTTTTTTTTTATTTATTTTATTTTTTTACTGTACGCGGGCCTCTCACTGCTGTGGCCTCTCCCGTTGCGGAGCACAGGCTCCGGACACACAGGCTCCGCGGCCATGGCTCGCGGGCCCAGCCGCTCCGCGGCATGTGGGATCTTCCGGGATCGGGGCACGAACCCGTGTCCCCTGCATCGGCAGGCGGACTCTCAACCACTGCGCCACCAGGGAAGCCCCAGGTGAACTCTTAGTTGCAGCATGCATGTGGGATATAGTTCCCTGACCAGGGATCGAACCCAGTCTCCCTGCATCCGGAGCACAGAGTCTTAACCACTGCACCACCAGAGGAGTCCCTTCATTCAATTTTAAGATTGTTTTTTGTTTCCAAGAATGAATCAGTCTATTTGATCCACTGATATTTTCATGCAAGTGAAAAGTATTTTCCAAGGTCAGCATACTAATTTATTGGGTTATGAGAAACAGAAACCAGTTTTGGTTAGCTGAGGCAACACGTGTATCTCGTGTGTGTGTGTCTGTGCGTGTGTGTACCACACACAGTAGGGTGAGGAGCTATAGAATCTAGGGAATTATTGAACAATGAAGTACTGGCAAAAGCTTAGCAGCCACTCAAAAAAGTCTTTATATGTTAGGGACCAAGAGCATTTGAATTAGGGGGAGGAGGTAATTACTAATGCACAAAAAAAGACTTCAAATTGTTACTCAGTATCTACTTGCCTATATGAGGGGATTTTTTTTTCCATTTCTGAAAGAAAGTTTGCTCTTTTGCCAAAGTGTTAAGATCTGCAGAGGTCAAGCTCAGTGTTAAATAGACAAAGCAAACTGGTCATCAGAATATCAGATTCAGTTATTTTGACTTTGTCTACCAACTACAAAATTAGATCAACTATGCACAACTGCATCAGAGCTCAGCTACTGAAAATAAACTTTACTTGATTTATATATTATGAGGACATATTTAGATCTAGCTGCAGTGCTCTATTTTTATTACTAATGTGAGTTTCAACTGATCATACTATATTTTTAAAGGTAAGTGGAGATTCTATTTTGAAAATAGCATTGCTCTTCTTTTTTTATTTATAGAAATATCTTTTTACTAAGAGCATAGACATTGGAATCAGAGTGACCCAGCTTCTCTTAAAGCAATGCTCCAATTAATATATCTTGTGTTTTCTTCTGGATTCCCCTTGTGCCTAATGTTTATTCCATCTGAAATAGGAGTTGTCCTATAATCATCTTTCACACTTTGTAGCATTTATCCTGCAGATTTGAAACTCTGGTTTCCACTGGAATTTTTATTCTATGTATCTAATGCCATCTTCCATGCAACTTCCAGAAAGTCCACATAATTTCTTGTAGCAGACTTTCTGGATTTCTACCATTGTTAAGTGTCTCTCTCTCTCTCTCCCTCTCTCTCTCTCTCTCTCTCTCTCTCTCTCTCTCTCTCTCTCACACACACACACACACACACACACACACACACACACTTCACACTTACATATTTCCCTCCTGGGATTTGGGGTGAAGAATAGAAAGGCAGCCAAGCATATCTAAATCTACTCTGTTGTGTTACACAACTTTCAGTTGACCATTCTTTGATGTCAATATAAAATTTTGAATTTTATACTTCAGGTATTTGATAGTCACAGAGAAATTTTAAGTTTGGATCAGCATGCTTAGATATGTATATCAGAAAGATAAATCTGGCAAATTTTGAGGGTCAGTCTGAAAAGCTTCAAGACTAGAGGAAGAGATATAGAAGGAAACTCTTTAAATAATTTAAGTGAGAATTATTAGGGCAAAATTAAGGTCGAGTCACTTATAAGGAAGATACATATATAAGATATATTAAGTGATTTGAATGCATGGGACTCCTTAATTAGATGTGGGGATGAAAGGAGAGGCAGGAGTTTAAGATGCCTTCTGAGTTTCTGTTTTAGATGAGGGAGCAGTTAGAGGCGCCATTTATTAAGGTAGGGAACATAAAGAAGTGGGCCAGGTCAAAAGGAAATGTAAACCAAATTTTGAATAACCAGTTTAGAACTCAGAACCAGTCATTGGGATGGAGATACCTACTTAAGGATCTTTAGGATATAGATGTTAGTGGAAGTCAGAGGAATCTGTGAAGAGGCAAGAGAGTTTAGGTGGAGTAAAAAGAGAATCAAGGACAAAATGCTGGATGAAGAGAAATAATATTTAAATAAAGAAGAAGAGGACAGAGAACAAATCATCATAGAGGTGAAAGGAGACAAAGAGAACATAAGTGAATAATGTCATGAAAATAAAAAAAAAAGACAAGAAAAAAATCACCCAGGAAGTGGAGAGCTCTGTCCAATCACATAGAAAGTACAGCCAACTCAAATGAATCTTCTGGTTTGGGAATCAGAAAGGTGACTTTTTGAGCAGAATATCTGAATTGCATGGAGGAGTCAGGTAAGAGAATGAGTAGGGAGGGAGCTTGCAGAGATAGAACTCAGATAATTAATGTGAAGAGTCTGAGAAATGAAACAAAGACAGAGAAGCACTGAAACTACCAAATTAGAATATGCATAGTCTTATGATATCACGTATAAGAAAATATATAGAATTATTGATAGCTATGCTAAATAAAAATAAAATAAATATCAAATAAATATAAATACAATAAATAAAAAGCAGAATTTCTAATGAGTATTTGTTGAAAAGAGAACTACAAATTTAAATATCAAATGTTAATAATCTTCTTACTGGTGTTTGAATTATTTCCTGTGATGGACTATTTTGGGATAATAGAAATATCTCCAGATAAATGCCATATCCATTATTGCTAGTTATACAGAAAGAACACTACCCTGTTGTGATCTAGTCAGGACGTGTGCCCTTGGTGGGCAAGCCACAAGTGGGAGGGGATATCACAAATTTAGAGGTCCTACTTAATGAGCAAGGGTTTTGAACCCCATATTGGGTACCCAAGCCCAGGGTACTGGTACCAGGAAGATGAACCCCCTTAACTGGCTTTGAAACAAGCAGGGTTTATGACTAGAAGAGCCAGAGGGCTGTAGGAAAAAAGAAAAAAAAATCTAGGCTGCTCTTAAAGGACATTCACACAAACATACTCACTCCACATCTTAGAACAGAGGTAGTAGATTGAAAAGCACCTGGTATTCTAGCTGGCCTTCCAAGATGGTCCCAACACAGCCCCCCAGCCCACAGCCTGCTCTGGCTCCAAACCCCCAACAAAGCCCTAAAAAAAAACTCAGGAGAAGTCTTGTCATTCACTAATCTCCATCTCTAGCTCCTCTGGCTCCAGCTCACCCCCACCAAGGCAATAGCTTCCAACATTCCCCAGGTGAAACCCTGGCCTGCACTGGGCTCCAGCTCCAGCCCCCTAACCTCACCAAGGAGACAACTTCCAATATACCAGGGAGAAGCTGCACCCCATGCTCAATTCAGCTCCAGCCCTCTGTCAAACCATCAGGCACACAGTCTCTGTAAAGATGCTCCCACACAAGGACACACCTCCAATACCCAGATAGATAACTGTTTCACCTAATACATAGAGAAACATGGAACACCAAACAAATTGAGAAGAGAGAGGACTATGTACCCAAGCAAGAGAACAAGACAACCCTCACCAAAAAAAACCCTAATGAAACAGAGCTAAGTAATTTACCTGATAAAGAGTTCAAAGCAACAGTCATAAAAATACTCCCTGATCTCAGCAGAATAGAGAAACACAGTGAGAACTTAACAAAGAATTAGAAAAAAAAAAGAACCAATCAGAGCTGAAGGATACAATAAGTGAAATGAAAAATACATTAGAAGAAATCAACAACAGATTAGATGATAAAGAAGAACACATAAGTGACCAAGAAGACAGAATAGTGGAAATCACTCAATCAGAACAGACAAAAAAAAAGAATTTAAAAAATTAAAGTATTTAAAGACAATGTTAAGTGTACTAACATTCACATTATAGGTGTCTCAGGAAGAGAAGAGAGAGAGAAAAAGGCAGAAAACTTATCTGATTAAATAATGGCTGAAAACTTCCCTAACCTGGGGAAGAAAACAAATATCCAGGTCAGGTCCAGAAAATACAGAGTCCCAAACAACATGAAGCCAAAGAGTCTCACAGTAAGACATATCATAATTAAAATGGCAAAGGTTAAATATAAAGAGAGAATTTTAAAGGCATCAAGAGAAAAACAGAGTTACATACAAGGAAACTCCGATAAGGCTATAAGATGATTTTTTTCAACAGAAGTTTTGAAGGTCAGAAATGCATGTCATGATATACTCACAGTGCTGAAAGGAAGAAAAAACCTACACCCAAGGATACTCTACACAGCAAGGTTATCATTCAGAATTGAAAGAGAGATAAAGAGTTTCCCAGACAAGCAAAAACTAAGAGTCTGTCACCACTAAATTGGCCTTAAAAGAAATATTGAAGGGTCTTCCTTATGTGAAAAAGAAAGGCCATAACAAGAAATAAGGAAATATATGAAGGAAAAAAATCTCACTGGTAAAGGCAATTATATACTAAAGGAAGTAGATAAAAAACTTAAAAAGTCAGTATGAAGATTAAAAGACAAAAGTCTAAAGAAATCAATGATAACTACAATAAGTAGTTAAGGGATATAAAAAAAAGATGTAAAATATGAAGTCAAGAACATAGAACCTGGGGAAGGGGTAAAAATGTAGAGCTTTGAACTTAAACAACTATCATTTTAAAGCAAAGATATATATATATAGCCACAGATGAAAAACATACAATAGATACACACACACAAACAACAAAGAGAAAGGAACCCAAACATAACAATAAAGAAAATCATCAAAGCACATAAAAAGAATCTAAAAGAAGAAGAAAAGAACTATCAAAACAACCAAAAAACAAGTAACAGAATGTCAGTAAGTACATACCTATCAATAATCACATTAAATATAAAAGGACTAAATGCTCCAATCAAAAGATGACTGAATGAATAAAATCACAACCCATCCATGTGCTACCTAAAAGAGACTCACTCCAAAAGCTAAAAACACATACAGACTGCAAGTGAAGGGAAGGAAAAAGACAGCTCATGCAAATGGAAATGAAAAGAAAGTTGGAGTAGCAAAATAGATTTTAAAACAAAGACTGCAACAAGAGACAAAGAAAGACAGTACATAAAGATAAAAGAGTCAATCCAAGAAGAGAATATAACATCTGTAAACATATAGGCACCTAACATAAGAGCACCGAAATTTATAAAGAGAATATTAGTAGACATAAAGGGATAAATTGGCAGTTATAAAATAATGGAAGTGGACTTTAATACCCCACTAACAGAAGCAGATAAATCATCCAGAGAGAAAATCAATACAGAAACTTTGACCTTAAATGATATATTAAGCCTGATGAACTTAATAATATCTACAGAACATTCCATCCAAAAACAGCAGAGTACACATTCTTTCCAAGTGCACATGGAACATTCTCCAGGATAGTATTTGCTAGGTCACAAAATAAGTCTCAATGAATTTAAGATTAAGTCATATCAATCATCTTTTCCAATCACAACAGTATAAAACTAGAAATTAGTTACAGGAAAAAAACTGGAAAAAACACATATATGGAGACTAAGTAACATTTTACTAAAGAAACCAATGGGTCAATGAAGAAATTGAAGAGGAAATTTTTAAAGTACCTTGAGACAAATGAAAATAGAAACACAACTTTTGAAAATCTATGAGACCTAGCAAAAGCAGTTCTAAGAAGGAAGTTTATAGCAAGACAGGCCTACATCAAGAAACCAGAAAAATCTCAAGTAAACAACCTAACTTTGCACATAAAGGAATTAGGGAAAGACCAAAGTTAGTAGAAAGAAGAAAATAGTAAAGATCAGAGCAGAAATAAATGAAATAGAGAACAACAACAACAACAAATAGAATAAATAATTGAAACTAAGGCCTGGATTTTTGAAAGATAAACAAATTGATAAACATTAAGCCAGACTCATCAAGAAAAAAAAAGAGGGCCCAAATAAATAAAATTAGAAATGAAAGAGAAGTTACAAACAACACCACCAAAATACAATCATAAGAGAATTCTACCAACAACTATATATCAATAAATCAGACAACCTAGAAGAAATGGATAAATTCCTAGAGACATACAGCCTTCCAAGTATGAATCAGGAAGAAACAGAAAATCTGAACAGACCAATGACTAGTAATGAAATTGAATCAGTAATTTTAAAAAATCCCCAAAAAACAAAAGTCCAGGGCCAGACAGATTCACAGGGGAATTCTACCAAACATTTAAAGAGGAGTTAATACACACCATTCTCAAACTATTACAAAAAATTGAAGTGGGGGGAGAACTTCCAAAATCATTCTATAAAGCCAGCATTACCCTGATACCAAAACTAGACAAAGACACTTAAGAAAAAAAGTAAATTATAGGGAATATCCCAGATGAATATGGATGCAAAAGTCCTCAACAAAATATTAGCAAACTGAATTCAACAACACCTTAAGAGGACCATACATCATGATCAAGTGGGATTTATTCCAGGGATGTAAGGATGAATATGCTTACAGGGTTCAATATCCACAAATCAATTAATGTGATACACCATATTACAAAATAAAGGATAAAAATCACATGACCATCTCAATAGATGCAGAAAAATCTTTTGACAAAATTCAACATCCATTCAAGATAAAAACTCTCAAATCAGTTGGAATATGAAGAAGATACCTCAACATAATAAAGTCCATTTATGACAATCTTACAGCTAACATTATAATCACTGGTGAAAAGCTAAAAGCTTTTCATCTAAGATCAAGAATAAGACAAGATCACCCACTCTCACAACTTTTATTCAACATAATATTGGAATGGCAGAAGTAAAACTGTCATTATTCGCAGATGACATGATACTCTATATAGAAAACCCTAAAGACTCCACCAAAAAACTATTCTTAGAAATAATAAATAAATTCAGTAAAGTTGTAGGATACAAAATCAATATATAGAAATCTGCTGCATTCCTATACATTAATAATAAACTACCAGAAAAGAAATCAAGAAAACAATCCCATTCATCATCACATCAAAAATAATAAATATGTAGAAATAAACTTAATCATGAAGGTGAAAGAGCTGTATTCTGAAAAATATAAGACAGTGATGAAAGAAATTGAAGACACTAGAAATAATTGGAAAGATATTTCATCTTCATGGATTGGAAGAATTAATATCATTAAAATGTCCATACTCCCAAAGCAATCTACAGACTCAATGCAACCCCTATGAAATAGCACCCCAATGGGATTTTTCACAGAACTAAGACAAATAATCCTAAAATCTGAATGGAACCACAAAAGACCCCAAATAGCCATCCAATCTTGCTAAAGAAAAAACCTAGAGATCCCTGGCTTCAAACAATACTACAAACCTATAGTAATCAAAACAGTATGGAACTGACACAAAAACATATACATATATATCAATAGAACAGAAGAGAGAGCCCAGAAATGAACCCACATTTACATGGGCATTTAATCTCTGACAAAGGAGGCAAGAATATACAATAGGAATAAGACAGTCTCTTCAATAAATGGTGTTGGAAAAACTGGACAGGTACCCACAAAAGAATAAAACTGGACTACTTTTTCACACCCCATACAAAATAAACTCAAAATGGATTAAAGGTTTAAATGTGAGACCCAAAACCATAAAACTCCTAGAAGAAAATAAACAGTAAACTCTTTGACATCAGTCTTAGCAGTATATTTTTGGATCTGTCTTCTCAGGTAAGGGCAAAAAAAAACAAACATAAATGGGACCACATCAAACTAAAAGACTTTTTCACAGCAAAGAAAAACATCAACAAAACAAAAGCTTACCTAACAAATGGGAGAAGATATTTGCAAATGATATGTCCAATAAGGGGTTAATATCCAAAATACATAAAGAACTCATACAACTCAATATCAAAACAGTAACAACAACAGACAATCAATTAAAAATTTGCAGAAGACCTGAATAGGCATTTTTCCAAAGATGTACAGATGACCAACACACACTTGAAAATATGCTCAATATCACTAATCATCAGAGAAATACAAATCAAAACCACAATGAGACATCACTTCACACCTGTCAGAATGGCTATCATCAAAAAGACAACAAATAACAAGTATTTGCAAGGATGTGGAGAAAATGGAAACTCTTGCACTGGTGGTGGGAATGTAAATTGATATAGCCACTATGGAAAACAATGTGAAATGTCCTCAAAAACTTATAAATGGAACTACCATACAACCCAGCAATTAGACACCTGGGTACTTATCTAAAGAAAATGAAAATGCTAATTCTAAAAGATATATGCACCCCAATGTTCATAGCAGCATTATTTACGGTAACTAAGATATGCAACCAACTTAGGTGTCCATCAACAGATAAGTGGATAAAGAAGATATGGTTTATATATATATACACAATGAAATACTACTCAACCATGAAAAAGAGTGAAATCTTGCCATTTGCAACAATATGGATGGAACTGGCAGGTACTATGCTTAATGAAATAAGTCAGATAGAAAATGACAAATACTGGATGTTTTCACTTATATGTGGAATCTTAAACCCAAAACAAACAGAAACAGACTCACAGACACAGAAAACAAACTAGTAGTTGACAGGGGTGGGAGGGTATGGTTGAAATAGGTAAAGGGGATTAAGAGGTACAGACTACCTGTTATAAAATAAATAAGTCACAGTGATGTGATGTACTGCATAAGGAATATAGTCCATAATGTTATAGTAAGTTTGTATGGTACATAATATTTAAAAATATTGAACATTATGTTGTACACCTGAAAATAATATAATTATATAAGTCAACTATACTTCAATTAAAAAAAAGAAACCAATGAGGTAATGCACAAAGAAAACTGGGTAATTTTATTAAATGACCCAACTTCTGAGAAAATGAATGAAGAGAAAACATTTTCCTGAGAAATATAAGATCAGAATATGAAGTTGATTTGCCTTCTGTGATGTATTCAACAATCAAAGGCTGTCCAGGCAGGCATCTCTTATGTTGTCTAAAAGGATAGTTACTTTAGTAAGTTAAGAAAGATAGTGTGGTGGTGTCATGTGGTGGTGTCTTGATCAAAAGGCTTTAACTCTTGTTTTTCTAGATGCTACAAGACCACTAAAATTCTATGTATGTTTTTATTACCACTTTAGTTGTCTTCATTTCTATGACAGGCTACACCATCCATGGTGTTTAAAATTCCATTAGCTTTCTTCCCTATCCATGTCATTTCCCTCTCTGTGTCATTCTGTTGTTCTAGATCCTTTACATAATCTGGGAGTCTATCTCACTTGATTGGCATTTATCTTTGTGCACTGATTTAAGGACAGAATAAAGGTAAGAATTTTGTTGTTGTTTAAAATTGTCTTCCTTGCATCTAGCATAGTGCTAGGAAAGTAAATTTTATATTAAAACAAGAAAAGTTCAGAGTGTTGGAGTAGAAACTCACTATAACTTAGATGTTGTGGGGAAAACAATTAAGCCAGATAAACTTTGTCCTGTTCATGGTTTTTATTTCAGAGGACAAACATGACCCATAGTATATCCAGGCCTACATTAAAAATAGGCTTCAAAGGGGCTTCTATGTGCATGGAGTCTATATTAGAATTGTAAAACTACCCTTTGAAATATGTATGCCACCTAAGCTGCCTCAGGCATATTTCAAACCCTTCATTCAACATTCCAAAGACATCTAAATAAAACATTAAGAATTGTTATAAGTTGTTTACAGTATGACCTAAGTAAAAGATATCTCAGTTATCTATGAAATTTACACATTAATAATAAAGTTTGTAGACCATTTTATTAAATACATTAAAATTTGCATCAGCAAAATGTATTAAATGTGTTTATAAATCAGATAAAAGGCTAAGCCCTTGAATACTGTTATATGATAAACACGTTATTAATAGGAAATGGAGGGCTTCTTCCAGCGGGGCCAAGGTGCCGCTAGGTAAATTGAAGGATGCTGACTGTGGAGTCTGTGCATTTTGGAAGGTTGAAATCATGGCGGGGTGCAGAAAGAGATGCCCAGTTCAAAGTCACTGGTATCAAAAAATATTTCAACTCTTACACTCTTATGGGGAGAATGAATTGTGCACTGGCCACATAACAGTATTGTTTTGATTATTGGAGGTATTGGTTTGATAGTCTTATACTTTATGTTAAGGTATAAAAAAACTTCAGCTGTGAAAGCAACATAAATGGATTCTAAGCTGTACCTCATCTGTTAAGTTCCCATGCCTGAAGAAGCTAATATCAACTCATCATGTGATACTCAATTTGTACAATAAATTATGAACCTAGAAAAAAATAGTAAATGGAGCTGAGTAGCTACATATATTAATCACAAATTGCTGAGTGCAGGGGCTGAGGCTCACATCTAGACTAATAAAAATTGTCAAAATATTACTTTGATTAGATTGCTAGAGTAGATAATGACAAAATGGATTTCATGATTTCACCGCTGATCGGGGTTTTCATGTTATCCTCACCCCCAATAAATAGTCCCTGTTTGGATGACAAGTTTAAATGAATGTGAGGACCAAAAAATGTATGGTTCCAGAATGCCATTTTAATACTGTCAAATGGCTTAGAGAGATTTATGTAAAGTTGACTTCAAATATCTTATTTTTGGAATGCTATGGACATAATGTAGAGACCAAATATGAACATTTCCACCTTGCATAGTAATTTAGACAAGATTTCCCACCCTCTTCATAATTCAATAAAGAGTACAGGGGGATTAAATTAGAAAGCCTGCTATGCTGTTCTCTTTTTTTTTTCCCCTAAAGAATGATTTTATTTTATTTTTTTCTGCTTTATAAAAAATTTAATCAGTTATACATATACATATGTTCCCATATCCCCTCCCTTTTGCATCTCCCTTCCACCATCCCTATCCCACCCCTCCAGGCGGTCACAAAGCACCGAACTTATCTCCCTGTGCTCTGCGGCTGCTTCCCACTATCTATCTACCTTACGTTTGGTAGTGTATATATGTCCATGCCTCTCTTTCACTTTGTCACAGCTTACCCTTCCCACTCCCCATATCCTCAAGTCCATTCTCTAGTAGGTCTGCATCTTTATTCCTGTATTACCCCTATGTTATTCATTACATTTTTTTCTTAAATTCCACATATATGTGTCAGCATACAGTATTTGTCTTTCTCTTTCTGACTTACTTCACTCTGTATGACAGACTCTAGGTCCATCCACCTCATTACAAATAGCTCAATTTCATTTCTTTTTAAGGCTGAATAATATTCCATTGTATATATGTGCCACATCATCTTTATCCATTCATCCAATGATGGACACTTAGGTTGTTTCCATCTCCAGGCTTTTCTAAATAGGGCTGCTATGAAAATTTTGGTACATGATGCTTTTGGAATTATGGTTTTCTCAGTATATATGCCCAGTATGGGATAGTTGGGTCATATGGTAGTTCTATTTTTAGTTTTTTAAGGAACCTCCATACTGTTCTCCATAGTGGCTGTACCAATTCACATTCCCACCAGCAGTGCAAGAGTGTTCCCTTTTCTCCACACCCTCTCCAGCATTTAATGTTTCTAGGTTTTTTGATGATGGTCATTCTGAATGGTGTGAGATGATATCTCATTGTAGTTTTGATTTGCATTCCTCTAATGAGTAAAGATGTTGAGCAACCTTTCTTGTGTTTTTGGCAGTCTGTATATCTTCTGTGGAGAAATGTCTATTTAGGTCTTCTGCCCACTTTTGGATTCGGTTGTTTTATTTTTTGCTATTGAGCTTCATGAGCTGCTTATAAATTTTTGAGATTAATCCTTTGTCAGTTGCTTCATTTGAAAATGTTTTCTCCCATTCTAAGTGTTGTCTTTTGGTGTTGTTTATGGTTTCCACTGCTGTGCAAAAGCTTTTAAGTTTCATAAGGTCCCATGTGTTTATTTTTGTCTTTATTTCCATTTCTCTAGGAGGTGGGTCCAAAAGGATCTTGCTGTGATTTATGTCATAGAGTGTTCTGCCTATGTTTTCCTCTAAGAGTTTGATAGTGTCTGGCCTTACATTTAGGTCTTTAATCCATTTTGAGCTTATTTTTGTGTATGGTGTTAGGGAGTGATCTAATCTCATACTTTTACATGTCCCTATACAGTTTTCCCAGCACCACTTAGTGAAGAGACTCTCCTTTCTCCACTGTAGAGTCCTGCCTCCTTTATCAAAGATAAGGTTACGATATGTGCGTGGGTTTATCTCTGGGCTTTCTATCTTGTTCCATTGATCTATCTTTCTGTTTTTGTGCCAGTACCATACTGTCTTGATTACTGTAGCTTTGTAGTACAGTCTGAAGTCAGGGAGCCTGATTCCTCCAGCTTCATTTTTCGTTCTCAAGATTGCTTTGGCTATTCGGGGTCTTTTGTGTTTCCATACAAATTGTGAATTTTTTTGTTCTAGTTCTGTGAAAAATGCCAGTGGTAGTTTGATAGGGATTGCATTGAATCTGTAGATTGCTTTGGGTAGTAGAGTCATTTTCACAGTGTTGATTCTTCCAATCCAAGAACATGGTATATCTCTCCATCTATTTGTTTCATCTTTAATTTCTTTCATTAGTGTCTTATAATTTTCTGCATACAAGTCTTTTGTCTCCTTAGGAAGGATTATACCTAGATATTTTATTCTTTTTGTTGCATTGGTAAATGGGAGTGTTTTCTTGATATCACTTTCAGATTGTTCATCATTAGTATATAGGAATGCCAGAGATTTCTGTGCATTAATTTTGTATCCTGCTACTTTACCAAATTCATTGATTAGCTCTAGTCGTCTTCTGGTAGCATCTTTAGGATTCTCTATGTATAGTAACATGTCATCTGCAAACAGTGACAGCTTTACTTCTTCTTTTCCAATTTGGATTCCTTTTATTTCCTTTTCTTCTCTGATTGCTGTGGCTAAAACTTCCAAAACTATGTTGAATAAGAGTGGTGAGAGCGGGCAGCCTTGTCTTGTTCCTGATCTTAGTGGAAATGCTTTCAGTTTTTCACCATTGAGGACGATGCTGGCTATGGGTTTGTCATATATGGCCTTTATTATGTTGAGGAAAGTTCCCTCTATGCCTACTTTCTGCAGGGTTTTTATCATAAATGGGTGTTGAATTTTGTCGAAAGCTTTCTCTGCATCTATTGAGATGATCATATGGTTTTTCTCCTTCAATTTGTTGATATGGTGTATCACGTTGATTGATTTGCGTATATTGAAGAATCCTTGCATTCCTAGAATAAACCCCACTTGATCATGGTGTATGATCCTTTTAATGTGCTGTTGGATTCTGTTTGCTAGTATTTTGTTGAGGATATTTGCATCTAGGTTCATCAGTGATATTGGCCTGTAGTTTTCTTTCTTTGTGACATCCTTGTCTGGTTTTGGTATCAAGGTGATGGTGGCCTCGTAGAATGAGTTTGGGAGTGTTCCTCCCTCTGCTATATTTTGGAAGAGTTTGAGAAGGATAGGTGTTAACTGTTCTCCAAATGTTTGATACAATTCGCCTGTGAAGCCATCTGTTCCTGGGCTTTTGTTTGTTGGAAGATTTTTTATCACAGTTTCAATTTCAGTGCTTGTGATTCGTCTGTTCATATTTTCTATTTCTTCCTGATTCAGTCTTGGCAGGTTGTGCATTCCTAAGAATTTGTCCATTTCTTCCAGGGTGTCCATTTTATTGGCATAGAGTTGCTTGCAGTAATCTCTCATGATCTTTTGTATTTCTGCAGTGTCCGTTGTTACTTCTCCTTTTTCATTTCTAATTCTATTGATTTGAGTCTTCTCCCTTCTTTTCTTGATGAGTCTGGCTAATGGTTTGTCAATTTTGTTTATCTTCTCAAAGAACCAGATTTTAGTTTGGTTGATCTTTGCTATCATTTCCTTCATTTCTTTTTCATTTATTTCTGATCTGATTTTTATGATTTCTTTCCTTCTGCTAACTTTGGGATGGTTTTGTTCTTCTTTCTCTAATTGCTTTAGGTGCAAGGTTAGGTTGTTTATTCGAGATGTTTCCTGTTTCTTAAGGTGGGATTGTATTGCTATAAACTTCCCTCTTAGAACTGTTTTTGCTGCATCCCATGAGTTTTGCATCATCGTGTCTCCATTGTCATTTGTTTCTAGGTATTTTTTAATTTCCTCTTTGATTTCTTCAGTGATCACTTCGTTATTAAGTAGTGTATTGTTTAGCCTCCATGTGTTTGTATTTTTTACAGATCTTTTCCTGTAATTGATGTCTAGTCTCATAGCATTGTAGTCGGAAAAGATACTTGATACAATTTCAATTTTCTTAAATTTACCAAGGCTTGATTTGTGACCCAATATATGATCTATCCTGGAGAATGTTCCATGAGCACTTGAGAAAAATGTGTATTCTGTTGTTTTTGGATGGAATGTCCTATAAATAACAATTAAGTCCATCTTGTTTAATGTATCCTTTAAATCTTGTGTTTCCTTATTTATTTTCATTTTGGATGATCTGTCCATTGGTGAAAGTGGGGTGTTAAAGTCCCCTACTATGATTGTGTTACTGTGGATTTCCCCTTTTATGGCTGTTAGTATTTGCCTTATGTATTGATGTGCTCCTATGTTGGATGCATAAATATTTACAATTGTTATATCTTCTTCTTGGATCGATCTCTTGATCATTATGTAGTGTCCTTCTTTGCCTCTTCTAGTAGTCTTTACTTTTTTTATTTTCTTTATTAGTTTCTGCTTTATAACAAAGTGAATCAGTCATACATATACATCTGTTCCCATATCCCTTCCCTCAGGCATCTCCCTCCCTCCCACCCTTCCCATCCCACCCCTCCAGGCGGTCACAAAGCACCGAGCTGATCTCCCTGTGCTCTGCGGCTGCTTCCCACTATCTATCTACCTTACGTTTGGTAGTGTATATATGTCCATTCCTCTCTTTCGCTTTGTCACAGCTTACCCTTCCCCCTCACCATATCCTCAAGTCCATTCTCAAGTAGGTCTGTGTCTTTATTCCCGTTTTACCCCTAGGTTCTTCATGACATTTTTTTTAAATTCCATATATATGTGTTAGCATACGGTATTTGTCTTTCTCTTTCTCACTTACTTCACTCTGTATGACAGACTCTTGGTCTATCCACCTCATTACAAATAGCTCAATTTCGTTTCTTTTTATGGGTGAGTAATATTCCATTGTATATATGTGCCACATCTTCTTTATCCATTCATCCGATGATGGACACTTAGGTTGTTTCCTTCTCCAGGCCATTGTGAATAGAGCTGCAATGAACATTTTGGTACATATCTCTTTTTGAATTATGGTTTTCTTAGGGTATATGCCTTGTAGTGGTATTTCTGGGTCATATGGTATTTCTGTTTGTAGTTTTTTAAGGAACCTCCATACTGTTCTCCATAGTGGCTGTACCAATTCACATTCCCACCAGCAGTGCAAGAGTGTTCCCTGTTCTCCACACCCTCTCCAGAATTTATTGTTTCTAGATTTCTTGATGATGGCCATTCTGACTGGTGTGAGATGATATCTCATTGTAGTTTTGATTTGCATTTCTCTAAGTAGTCTTTATTTTAAAGTCTATTTTGTGTGATATAAGAATTATTACTCCAGCTTTCTTTTGGTTTCCATTTGCATGGAATATCTTTTTCCATCCCCTTACTTTCAGTCTGTATGTGTCTCTAGGTCTTAAGTGGGTCTCTTGTAGACAGCATATATTTGGGTCTTGTTTTTGTATCCATTCAGCCCATCTGTGTCTTTTGGTGGGAGCATTTAGTCCATTTACATTTAAGGTAATTATCGACATGTATGTTCCTATTCCCATTTTCTTAATTGTTTTGGGTTTGTTATTGTAGGTATTTTCCTTCTGTTGTGTTTCTTGCCTAAAGAAGCTCCTTTAGCATTTGTTGTAAAGCTGGTTTGGTGGTGCTGAACTCTCTCAGCTTTTGCTTGTCTCTAACCATTTTAATTTCTCCATCAAATCTGAATGAGATCCTTGTTGGGTAGAGTAATCTTGGTTGCAGGTTTTTCTCCTTCATCACTTTAAATATGTCCTGCCAGCCCTTCTGGCTTGCAGAGTTTCTGCTGAAAGGTTAGCTGTTAACCTTATGGGGATTCCCTTGTCTGTTTTTTGTTGTTTTTCCCTTGCTACTTTTAATATGTTTTCTTTGTATTTAATTTTTGACAGTTTCATTAATATGTGTCTTGGCATATTTCTCTTTGGATTTATCCTGTATGGGACTCTCTGTGCCTCCTGGACTTGACTGACTCTTTCCTTTCCCATATTAGGGAAGTTTTCAATTATAATCTCTTCAAATATTTTCTCAGTCCCTTTCTTTTTCTTTTCTTCTTCTGGAACCGCTATAATTCGAATATTGGTGCATTTAATGTTGTCCCAGAGGTCTCTGAGACTGTCCTCAGTTCTTTTCATTCTTTTTTTCTTTCTTCTCCTCTGCAGTAGTTATTTCCACTATTTTATCTTTCACGTCACTTATCCGTTCTTCTGCCTCAGTTATTCTGCTATTGATTGCCTGTAGAGTATTTTTCATTTCACTTATTGTGTTTTTAATCATTGCTTGATTCATCTTTATTTCTTCTAGGTCCTTGTTAACTATTTCTTGCATTTTGTCTATTCTATTTCCAAGATATTGGATCATCTTTACTCTCATTATTCTGAATTATTTTTCAGGTAGACTGCCTATTACCTCTTCATTTGTTAGGTCTGGTGGGTTTTTATCTTGCTCCTTGTCCTGCTGTGTGTTTTTCAGTCTTCTCATTTTGCTTATCTTACTGTGTTTGGGGTCTCCTTTTTGCAGGCTGCAGGTTCACAGTTCCCATTGTTTTTGGTGTCTGTCCCCAGTGGCTAAGGTTGTTTCAGTGGGTTGTGTAGGCTTCCTGGTGGACGGGACTAGTGCCTGTCTTCTGGTGGATGAGGCTGGATCTTGTCTTTCTGGTGGGCAGGTCCACGTCTGGTGGTGTGTTTTGGGGGTGTCTGTGGACTTTTTATGATTTTAGGCAGCCTCTCTGCTAATGGGTGGTGTTGTGTTCCTGTCTTGCTAGTTGTTTGGCATAGGGTGTCCAGCACTGTAGCTTGGTGGTCGTTGAGTGAAGCTGGGTGCTGGTGTTGAAATGGAGATCTCTGGAAGATTTTTGCAGTTTGTTATTATGTGGAGCTGGGAGGTCTCTTGTGGACCAGTGTCCTGAATTTGGCTCTTCCACCTCAGAGGCACATTACTGACTCCTGGCTCCTCAATTTGGGATGATGTGTTGCCTATTCATGTATTCCACAGATGCAGGGTACATCAAGTTGATTTGGAGCTTTAATCCGCTGCTTCTGAGGCTGCTGGGAGAGATTTCCCTTTCTCTTCTTTGTTCTCACAGCTCCCTGGTCTCAGTATTGGATTTGGCCCTGCCCCTCCATGTAGGTCCCCGGAGGGCATCTGTTCTTCACTCAGATAGGACATGGTTAAAGGAACAGCTGCTTCAGGGACTCTGGCTCATTCAGGCCATGGGGGAGGGAGGGACACAGAGTGCGGGATGAGCCTGCAGCAACAGAGGCTGGTGTGACATTGCACCAGCCTGAGGCGCGCTGTGCGTTCTACCTGGGAAGCCATCCCTGGATCCCGGGACCCCGGCAGTGACGGGCTGCACAGGCTCCCCAGAAGGGGGGCGTGGACAGTGACCTGAGCTCACACACAGACCTCTTGGTGGCGGCAGCAGCAGCCCCAGTGTCCCACGCCTGTCTCTGGGCTCCGTGTTTTCAGCCACAGCTCGCGCCCATCTGTGGAGCTCCTTTAAGCAGAGCTCTTAATCCCCTCTCTTCACGCACCAGGAAACACAGAGGGAAGAAAAAGTCTCTTGCCTCTTTGGCAGCTCCAGAGTTTTTCCAGACTCCCTCCCGGCTAGCTGTGGCGCATTAGCCCCCTTCAGGTTGAGTTCTCGCAACCAGCCCCAGTCCTCTCCCTGTGCTCTGACTGAAGCCAGAGCCTCAGCTCCCAGCCCCGCTCAACCCGTTGTGTGAGCAGACAAGCCTCTCGGGCTGGTGAGTGCCGGTTGGCATCGATCCTCTGTGCGGGAATCTCTCTGCTTTGCCCTACCCAGGTATGTGGTGAGTTTCTTGCCTTTGGGGAGGTCTAAGGTCTTCTGCCAGCATTCAGTAGGTGTTCTGTAGGAGTTGTTCCATGTGTAGCTGTATTTCTGGTGTATCTGTGGGGAGGAAGGTGATCTCCGCATCTTACTCTTCCGCCATCTTCCCCGGAAGTCTATGCTGCTCTTGAATGTTTAATTTTGGCTATTTCTATTGTAAACATGTCTACATAGGCCAACAGAAGGTAATATTGGATAAAATATTTTCTGTTAAAACAATGAAAAACAAACAAATATCCTAAGTAGTTCTAGACATGGGCACTATCCATAAATTTTTAAATATAGCTTAATCTGAGAAAAGGACCCTTGAAAGTTCTGAATATAGAATTTGTTTGCTCAACTATGAGAGTGGTTCCCTTATATTTAGAATAACATTTGCATTCCCTTTGCTACACAGGGAGTTATCTCTAGCAATTAACCAGTCATTAAAGCACTCAGAGCATTTATCTATTAATCAGCAGTACTGCAGTTTTCTAATCTCACAGCCCCCTCCTTGTACAAGTCTGGGTAATGAGTAACTGCCATAATCCTGTGTCCCTTTTTATAAACTGCAGATAGCCCAACCATTTTCCTATTGCTTCATCAAAAGCACATTTGTGTAAAAAATCTCATAGTACCTTGTATTCACACAGCTACTGAGTTTTTCAACCCTCTGTTACACGTTATTATATTTGCTTGTTAGGAGGGGTAACCATCCATCTTAGTTTGTCCAGAACAGACTTAATTATACCTACTAACTTGTTATAATTATTAACAGTGTTCCATTTCATTTTTTAAAGTATCTTGATTTGGAAGATAAACTGTATAGTCACCCTGCTGTAAAATGGAAAATATAGAGATTATCCTCTCATTTTACAGTGATGAAATATAAGACTCAAAATTGTTAATTATCTATAGCAATACTTTGACCTAGTTAATGTTCTTTCTGCCATAACTTTCTGCACATGGTTGTATAAATCTTTTATTTGGGGATATTAGGGTACAATAATATATCCAATATTGAGTGTAAAGAAATAAAAAGCTCTCTAGCTCCATTCTATGTTCAGTCATGTGAATATGGACTATTAAAGACTCTGTATGACATTCTTGACAGTAGCATAGGCTTAATCAACATCCAGTGTTGTGGAGCAGAATCTTAGTGAAAGGTACAGTTTGGCAGAAAGGAAGGTTGTGCTTGTCTTTCAGGATAGTCAAACTTTTATGTTTTACTTGAATTAAAAATTGTAACCTACATAATTTTTCTTGTAAAATGGAGTTTACCAATGAAAAATCAACTACTCATCCTTAACATTGAAGTATAAATTTATCATGATGATTGTAATATAAAATTATATAATAAAAAAATCTGTGACACAAGGGACATAGATGTCTTAGCATTCATCTCCTCAAGCCCCTAACTTTATAAATGAGGATATTATGTCACAAAACTCATATTAATATCTATGAGCAGAGCAGTGCTATGACACTCCATACTTTAAAATATATCAACAAGAAATAAGTTTCCACATTTGACAACCATTTTCTTCCAAAACCTCTCCTATGAAAGGCTTTTTGTGGAAAGATCCTTTGACCAAAGGATACAGGTTTGTAGGATATTTCATTCACATAGCACATAACTAGACCAAGAGCTCAGTAAAGTTTTGCATTTAAGAATCCATTTTTTCTTCATGTCACTGAGCATTTCCAGGAATTTTTTGTCTATGTATTCTTATTTTGTTCTATACATTTATTAATATCTATTAGGAAATGCTGACCTACAGAAATAGTTATCAATCTTTCAAGTATAAAGACATTCCCTCTACTCAGTAATCTCATAATTTTAGTGTATGTTGATCAAGAAATAGAGAATGACTAAAAGTTATTAAGAATTTGGTAATAGTAGTATTTTGTTTATATTAAAAGAGTTATTAATATTTACATAAAGTTTTATTTAAATTACAAACATTACTTGAGATGATAGATGTGATGGATGGATGGATGGATGGATAGATGGATAGATACACAGATAGGTAGACAGACATTCTCATTCCCTTAGCTGACTTGTAAAAGAGAATAAATACAGAACAATTATCAAACTAAACATACACATACAAGGCACTAGATGAAATAGAATACATGAATGGGGAATGGAAAATCTAACCCTAAAGAGAGAAGGACAATCAAATATGAACTATGCTTCTTATTTAATTTAGCTTGGCTCACAGGGGTATTGAAGGAAAAATGAAGATTAAATATTCTTTATGAGTCTTCCTGAATACTTTTCCAGAAAAATATCCAAATTCTGGAGCTTCCCTGATGGCGCAGTGGTTGGGAGTCCACCTGCCAATGCAGGGGACGCAGATTCATGCCTTGGTCTGGGAGGATCCCGCGTGCCGCAGAGCGGTTGGGCCCGTGAGCCATGGGCGCTGAGCCTGCGTGTCTGGAGCCTGTGCTCCACAACGGGAGAGGCCACAACAGTGAGGCCCGCATATCGCAAAGGAAAAAGAAAAAGAAAAAATAATCCAAAATTCTGCATGCCTCACTTGTACAATTTTGTTTTCCAATGCTGATTCACTCCAAAGCTGATTCTAGAAAAACCCAGAATTGCTTTAGTGCATGTTGCCCGGCTCTATTTCTTCCAAATGCTTCTGTACATTAAGGGTTTGTGCTTTCTTGCTTTTGCATTGAAAGAAGGGTACATTTCATTTCGAGGCATTTTCTTTTGTGGAAAATTCAAGAAATAGCTTCTTCAAATTTTCAGAAAATAAAAATGCTAGTGCTTTGTTTATCAATAATTTAAGTGAAGGTAGAGTTCATTATCTTCTTCTCCAAAGATCAAACTTTAATTCTTGTCAAGAAATCACACCTTATTTCAAAATGTATTTCCCTTTTTTCTAAATGACATCTTTTTTTTTCCTACAGTTCCTCTCAAGGACTGTGTACAAGCACTGCTTTTTCTTCCAAATAAACATGCACTTGCTAAATGTCACAGCATTTATAAGCCTTCTTAAAACAAATCCAATAACCAAGCATGACTTTTATTTTTAAGAGTTCCCAAACATGCTTAAAAATATTTATCTTCATCACAAGGTACTATGAATAACCAAGTTTTTTCCAAGATAAAGGGAAATGGTATTAAATTATTCAAGGCCTTCTTATAAAATGTAAATAATAAAAAGAATAAGGCATTTAAAAACTAAATTGTCTTTTTCTTTTTGATATTCTTTCTTTTTTGTGTGTGGTCATTCATCAGCAAAGGAGAAGGGAGTCTTCACTCCACTTTCATCCCAGTTTAAAGGATTTTCAAGTTTACCCCTTGAGCTATAGGCTCCTTAATCTGGTATAGCAGTTTGGACTGGGGATATTAACAACATGCTGTGTTTCTACACTGAAACCTTTGCTTGAACAGCTTAGTTTCAGTAAAAGTGAACTGAATTTTTTAAAGGAAAAAGGATAAGAAGTAATGCCATTAGGAAATAGTCAAGACTTCAGAATACCAAAGAAATGACTAGTTAATATTTAATGAGCACTTAGGTGTGCAGAGGCTACTCTATAGGATTTCAACATACTGATATTATCTCATTTAAACATCAAAGTAATCTTGTGTTATTATATCCAGCCTACCAATGGGGAAACTGAAATGTGAATAGATAGCTTAGGGCACAAGCCCAAGCGCACATAGTACTTGTTGAAGCTGCAATCTGATGCAGGCAGTCTCATTCTAAAACCCAACTAAATTACTGTAATTAGGGTAAGAATTATTCAAGTGTAGTGAGTTTTATGAATGACAGATGCTATATAATATGTGTGGCTGCTTGAGTTCTGAACCCTAAATATGATGGTCTTGGAAGCCAGAGCAAAGGGCCTGCTGGGTGAGCTCTGTATTGAGAGAACACTTACATTGAGAAACAGAGCTAAATACATCACTTTTCAATGGATCTATCATTGCTTGCTTGGCCATTCATTGTCAGAGATAGGGATTCACAGAACTGGTCATCTTATAGACCCCTGGTTACCAGAATAAGTACCTAAGATAATTGTTGCCAAAACTATAACTCTTTCTTTGGCAAAACGAGAAAGAAATCTGGTTCAAAAAAATAGAGAAAATTCCTGGGCTATAGGAAAATTCTGTGATTGGCCTACTTTTTGCATGACTGCATTAACATTGTCTAAAAAGTGGCCCAGACCCATCCCAAAACATCCACATACTCTGCTGCTGATGTGGACACAAGTCTGTTAGTACCAGGTCAACTGCCCTTATGACTTGACCCCTTTTTCATCTCTGGCTTGCAACAGACAAGAGCCACAAGAACTGGCTGTGTCAAAGTGACTTAAAATATCACTGTAGCACTCAAACTCTTGCTTCTCAAAAACTGAGGCTAAATCTTTCCTGGATGTCCTAGGTCTTTTTACTTGATGAAGTCAATCCCTGTGCTGGACCAAAGAGGCAGATAGAGTTAGCTCACAGAAGCTTCTCAGCCTCATTGAACTGCATGGGTTTTTCATTCACCAGGTCAAACACTCTCTTGACAAGTTAAAACACTTGGCAAGGCACAGTTTGTTAATGCTTTGCTGCATCCTCTTTTTATCTCTCTTCACCATCAATCTCCAAAATGACTGGTTCTTACTGGGAAGTCTTCCAGTCTTCACAGAATCCATCTTTTACACACTTTACCAAAGTTCTAAAAGCCAATTTGAAAATGTACTAAATTTTCTGTGGCAGATTTTGCTATATAAAAATAGGAATACATTATTTTTATTAATGATATAATTAAATCTGAGGATGTAATTTCCCTACTTTGTCAACAAATCTTTACCTGTTCCCTTTCCCATAAAAGTAAATTCCAAACTTGTGGATGTGACATGTAAAAACTTTCTAAATCTGATCTCAGACAAGTTGAAGACATGAAATTTTCACATGGTGAAGTGGCATGAGGGTTATTTGATGATTTAAAGGTTTAAAAAGAGGAGGGTTGAAAGGAGATATTGTCATTAGAAGGGTAGACTAACAGAAGCAACGTCTAGTGAAAGCAGATTATGGTAAAGTGAAGATTCTTATAAATGAGGTGGAGTAAGACTTATCCCAATGTTCCCAAAGAATTAGGTCCTGCCTCCTTAGATGACAAATGTTTTCCTCTTTGCAGATAAAAACATTGCAATTTATCAACTCTTTTATCATGATTTATATTGTGTTTTAATTGTTAAGTAGTATAATACTAATATTAAGAAAAGTTGCTCTCTGCCCCAACAGAAACCCAGCGTAAGTAAACTTGAGTTCTCTTATATAACATGTGAGAAATGTGTGAGTATTAGGCAGTACTGCAGTGCAGCTAAGTTTTCCAGAGAAGCTGACCTAATGCCCAAGAGAAGCAAACGTGTACTCCTGGGATGTCTTAGAGACATAGTCCCAGAAGTGTAAAATGTATTACCTTTGGCTTAAAAAACAAGGCATTTAACTCCATGATGCATCCATGTAAACATTTGTAAATGGTTATTTCTGCAAAATCATTGACACTCAAGTCATTTTACCCTGTAGCTTCTTTCCTCCCTAGCACAATGTAAAAGCATTTATTAAAAAAGGATTTTTTTTTCTTCTCCTTAGTGGAATCTTGCTTATATCACAATTTTAAAAGTTTAACATCGTATTCAGCTTTCTTTTCTCTTGATGGGCAGGTCATTTCAGGGGTTTGTGATTGCCTGAGGCAAACGGACAGGAAATACAATTCACTGCTTTCTTCTAATTAAAGATATATTTGTGAGACAAAGTACAAAAGAAATAATTTTATGTTTCTGAGCTCATTCTCTTGCTGAATAATTGGAAGCAATTCTCAATGATATTTGAACATCTATTTAATCTTTACAAATAAATCAAACTACTGTCATATCTCAAATCTTTTCTTCTGTTTATAGAAAATGAAGAGCTTAACAATCATCCAGAGAAAAGAAAACGTAGACAGCTAACGTAGATAATGTGGGTGTTTCTGTACACTGCCAAAATTAACTGAGTTTCATGCTCAACCTGCATTTCATTTTGACTGTGTAGGCCAGACTTTTGGCTCAATTACCTGAGTCCAGTATATAACAGGTACTTCGTTCTGGTTAAATGACTACACTTATAGCAGGCCCCAGTGCAGAGTTCACATTCACCTTCACTAAAGCAAAATATTTCACCATCACTGTTAACAGTGCCATTCAGTATATCTTATCTATCAAGTACACTCCAATATGTCCTGGCAGCAATTCATACCATTTGATTTACAAAGATATGATGGCCCACTTGAGGCTCACCAAATCATTCTTTACCATAATAATCACATCTAACTTTGGCACTCAGTCCCTGATTATTCTCCCCAAATGAACAAATAAAACGATTGGGGGTAAGATGCTTCTTGGAAACAGCTTGAACTTGAATGGTGACAACAGCTGGCTCAGCAGATGTTCTTCATATGATATAATACCAGAGTTCTTTAAGATAGGATTTTTGCTAAATTCATACCTCTAGATGTCCTAAAAACTAGTTAATAAAATTTTGCAAGCAAAATAGGTAATATTGAGTTAAATTAAGAGCATTGATGGCATTAAAAAGATAATATTCATTTCTACACTTTTAGTAGCCATGTCTTTCCAAATTTTACCACCTTTTTGTATAATAACCTAGCAATCACATCCAGAAGGACAATATGTTCTATCCTACAGTCTTGTTAATACAGAAATGGTTTATATAAAATGAGTCATATGCAAATAAATGAACACATAATTTTAAAACATGATAATTTTAATATTTGCATCTTCTTCAAGTAAGTTTTTAAATTGAAATACCTTTCTCTTCTGAAAGTAATTTTTACCCTAGAAGATCAAATTACTCATCAAGTACCGACTAAGCCTCACAGTTGCTTATATAAATGTGTAAACGTATTGGTAATATGCATGATGTTAATATAGAAATTGATAAGTTGTATTCAGAGAAATTTAAATTCTGGATTAAAGTGTTTGAAAAATTCTGGGACCAATGATTGTGATAACTTTGACAATCTTGGCTGATTGCAAAATCGGCTATATCTCTGAATCCAGTTATTGTTTTAATGTCTCATCATAGTAAACATATGTAAGAAAGGCATGGAGATCGTACGTGAACTTTCTACTATACATATATATATATTGGTCTAAACCTGGTAGCGTATAAATATTTAGCAGTGCAATCCGTCTAAGGAAGAGAATGTTTGTATGAATCTAGTTACCTACATTTAAAAAAAAATTGGGGGGACATCTAGGTCTCTTAATATGTTTCATTTTAGACCATATGATCAGAATATGGTAACAGACACACACACAATAAAACACACATTTACTGTATTTTCTATAATAAAACTTCATTAATTTTTCTATAATTTCTTAATAGTGTCAAATTTGAAAGTAACAATTCTTAGATGATAGAATGCTTATTTTTTAATCAAAATTGATGCATAAGTAACAATCCTCAACCAAGAAATTCTAAGCTAAAAGGTTTTCAGTGAACCTCAACAACTACCACAAAATAATTTGAAATGTAACCATGGGAATTGGGAAGCCTCTGTCTAGGAGTAATTTAAAGCTGTATATGTCAGACTCAATATTCAAATAGACAAATTAATGTGCTTAATTTATCTATAGCACAAAGAAAGTGGAAATAGCTATTATTAGTGATATATTCTTTTTTCCAAAAACTTGAATTGTCATACATATGGGATTAATCTCAATCTCCAAAAGACCTAAAATAATCAACACTGATTATTTTAGTTACTGAACTCCTTCTATGTGCCTGAAGTGGTAGTATGCATTTAACATTCATTATCTCATTTAATTTTCATCCTCCTATAAGGCAGGGTTTATTATTATTCTACATTAGTTAGGATACTTCAAGTTATACAACTCAACTCCAACTGGATTAACTGACTTTTAAAAATAGTAAATCACATTTGAAGAGTGCAGAAAAAGGACAGGCTTCAAAGCTGTTTGATTCAATACTTCATCAGTATTATCAATGAACCATGTTTTTCTACTTTTATTCATAGTATAGATTTTATCTTAAGTCTGGTTCCCCTGGTACTTGAAGAATGGTTGAAAAAGGGAGCAGCTGGGTTCACAAGTTCCTTGACCTCATCCTGCCAGAAAAAGACTGGCTTTCTTTCTCAGAAGCCTTGAACAAAAGATTTGAGGAGAGCCTCATGCTTTATTGGACTAAATTAGATTAAACCTTCTCTAAAGCAAGGGGCATGTAACTATTCTGACTGGCTGAAAAATAGCATGAGATGAAAAAAAATGTTGAGGAATACAAAATAATATCATATCTATTTTCTTTTTGGAAATAAAGAAATTAGGAATGAGAAGCCAAATAATTTTCCTAAAGTCCTACAGTAGCTGAATGATGGCTTCTGAACTGTAAACCTTATCTATACTACATTATTTATTTTACTTAATTCTGTATTATTCTTGAATAACTTATACCAGTGGAAAAAGGTGGGGAAAAACAGACATAAGAACAGAGAAAGAAAAATACTAACAATTTATCTTGTTCCTACATAAATAATTATTATTTCACAAAATGACTTCCACAGGTAGGCAATTCCATAGCATATTAGTAAGTATACTCGAGTTTTAAAAAATTTATTTTAGTGATAGGATAGTATAAACTTCTTTCTCCCTGATCTTCCTCACTAAGTGAGGTCCTACTACAACAGATAATAGTGAGATGATATGAAATGTGAGGAGAGAAAGTTGGACTGACTAGGAGCTTCAGGACTTCAGGACAAAATCCCAGGGTTTTTGTGTTTTTGTTTTTTAACCTCCCATATCTAATGGGTTGGCTGGTAGAGAAGCCTGCAACTCTGAACCATCAAGAGGCACAAACAGAAAAAGTTCCAAGGAAAACCCACTCTCTCTAGACAAAGGACTGGGAAATGGTCGTCCTAGCAGGACCAAAAGCTTTTTGATGATACTTGTCCTTCCCAGCCAAATACCATACATAAACATCCTCCCACCCCAACACAGTGACAACAAAGAGAAGTGGTATCTAGTGGCCCAGCCAGCATTCTTCTTCCCCTGTGGTGTGGTGTCAGCTGAGGGAGTGTATGGTATAGGGAGCTGAAATTTTCAATTACAGCCCATCGATGGCAAGTTACAACCACCCTCACCCCAATGAGGCATTGGGCGTAGGATATCAGAAAGGAGGAAATTAAAGAAAATGATGTTAGAACTACCACATGACCCAGTTAGTCCACTTCTGAGTATTTATCTGAAGAACACAAAACACTAATTTAAAAAGATATATGCACTCTTGTGTTCATTGAATTGTACAATATCCAAGATATGGAAACAAACTAAGTGTCCATGGATAAATAAATGCATAAAGAAGATTACTACTTTACTAGTACTCAACCATACAAAAGAATGAAATCCTGTCATCTGTGACAACATGGATGGACCTTGAGGGTATTATGCTAAGTGAAATAAGAAAAACACATGTCATATGATTTCATTCATATGAGGAATATTTTTTAAAAAGGACAAAAAAATGAACAACAACAACAAAAAAAAACTCATTAGACACCAGATTAGTTGTTACCAGAAGAGAAGGGGAGGTTAAGGGGTGGGCAAAATGTTTAAAGTGGGTCAACTATATAGTGATCTATGTTTATCAGACTTATGGTGGTGATCACACTGTAGTGTATACAGATGTTGAACTACAATGTTGTACACCTGAAACTTACATAACTTTAAAAAAGAAAGTGATTCTTTATCTTTTGATTGGGTTGTTTGTTTTTTTGATATTGAGCTCCATGAGCTGTTTTTATATTTTTGAGATTAATCCATTGTCTGTTGCTTCATTTGCAAATATTTTCTCTCATTTTGGGGATTGTCTTTTCATCATGTTTATGGTTCCCTTTGCTGTGCAAAGGCTTTTAAGTTGAATTAGGTCCAATTTATTTATTTTTGCTTTTATTTTCATTACTCTAGGAAGTGGGTCATAAAAGATCTTGTTGTGGTTTATGTCAAAGAGTGTTTTTCCTATGTTTTCCTCTAAGTGTCTTATAGTGTTCAGTCTTTAATCCACTTGGAGTTTATTTTTGTGTACAGTGTTAGATAGTGTTCTAATTTCATTATTTTACATGTAGCTGTCCAGTTTTCCCAGCACCACTTATTGAAGGGACTGCCTTTTTTCCATTGTATATTCTTGCCTCCTTTGTCATAAATTAGGTGACCGTATGTATGTGAGTTTATCTCTGGGCTTTCTATCCTGTACCATTGATCTATATTTCTGTTTTTGTGCCAGTACCATACTGTCTTGATTAATGTACTTCTGTATAATTTGAAACCAGGGAGCTTGATTCCTCCAGCTCCATTTTTCTCTCATGAGATTGCTTTGGCTATTCAGGGTCTTCTGTGTTTCCCTACCAATTGTATTTTTTTTTATTCTAATTCTGTGAAAAATGCCATTGATAATTTGATAGGTATTGCATTGAATCTGTAGATTGCTTTGGGTAATATAGTCATTTTCACAATATTGATTCTTCTAATCCAAGAACATGGTATATTTCTCCATCTGTTTATGTCGTCTTTAATTTCTTTATCAGCGTTTTATAGTTTTCTGAGTACAGGTCTTTTGCCTCCTTAAGTCGGTTTATTCCTAGGTATTTTATTCTTTTTGTTGTGATGGTAAATGGGATTGTTTCTTTAATTTCTCTTTCTGATCTTTTGTTGTTACTTATAGGAATGCAAGAGATTTCTGTGCATTTATTTTGTATCCTGCAACATTACCAAATTCATTGATTGGTCCTAGTAGTTTTCTGGTGGCATCTTTAGGATTTTTTTATGTATAGTATCATGTGGTGGAAGACCTAAATAGACATCTCTCCAAGGAGCATATACAGATAGCTAAGGTGCACATGAAAGCATGATCAACATCACACATTATTAGAGAAATGCAAATCAAAACTACAATGAGGTAACACCTCATAACAGTCAGAATGGCCATCATCAAAAAATCTACAAACAATAAATGCTGGAGAGGGTGTGGAGAAAAGGGAACCCTCTTGCATTGTTGGTGGGAATGTAAATTGATACAGCCACTGTGGAGAACAGTATAGAGGTTCCTTAAAAAACTAAAAATAGATCTACCATATGACCTAGCAATCTCACTTCTGGGCATATAACTTAAGAAAACCATAATCCAAAAGGACATATGTACTCCAATGTTCATTACAACACTATTTACAATAGCCAGGACATGGAAACAATCTAAATGTCTGACGGAAGAATGGATATAGAAGATGTGGTACATATTACAATGGAATATTACTCAACCATAAAAATGAATGAAATTGGGTCATTTGTAGAGATGTGGGTGGACCTAGAGTCTGTCATACAGAGTGAAGTAAGCCAGAAAGAGAAAAACAGATATTGTATATTAATGCATTATGTAGAATATAGAAAATGGTACAGATGAATGTATTTGCAGGGCAGGAATAGAGACGTAGAGAATGGACATGTGGTCACGGTGGAGTACGTAGAGGGTGAGACAAATTGGGAGATTAGGATTGACATATATACACTATCATGTGTAAAATAGATAACTAGTGGGAACCTGCTATAAAGCACAGGAAGCTCAGCTTGGTGCTCTGTGATGACCAAGATGGGTGGGATGGGGGGTGGGAGACAGGTCCAAGAGGGAGGGGATATATATATACGTGTAGGTGACTCACTTCATTGTACAGCAGAATCTAACACAACATTGTAAAGCAAATATACTCTAATAATTTTTTTTAAAGAAAGTGATTCTTTAAACCTGCAAAGAAAGTCCTAGGCAGATCCCTGACTGATCTGACACTGACCAGAATCAACAGCACCCAGATTATCAGAGTAACCTCCCATCACCACACAAATATGAGGCAGATCAGAATAGCACTTTGCAAGGGCTCTGAGAAGTAAGTTGTCATTAGAACCACAGCTCATAAAAGCAGGCCAGGACTTGTGCATTAAACATAAGTAAGATGACTGCTTGCTAAAATAGAATATTTAAATAAAATGTAGACTCTCATAATTAACTCAAATAGGATACAACTGAAATCACTCATCAAACACACACATACACACAAAAACAGGAAAATCACAATTTATAAAAGAGAAGATAACAGATTCCAACACTGAGATTATTCGGTTGATAAAATTATCTGACAAAGATTTTAAAACAGCCATCACAAAAGTACTTCAGTGAAACAGATGGAACAGGCAGAAACAAATAATAAAATGGTGAAATAATCCCAAATATACCAATAATTAGTTTAAATGAAAATGATCTAGATATACCAATAAAAAATATTTAGAGTTGATTTTTCTAAATGATCAAATTATGCACTCTTTTTAAGAAACTGATGCCAAATATAAAGATACAACATAAGTAGGTTAAAAGTACAAAAATAAGAAAAGACATACCATGCAACAAACATTACTTGTTTTTATAAAAGCAGTAGTAATATTAATAGCAGATAAATGTGACTTCAATGCAAATTAAGTGATCAAGAACAAAGAGGGAAATTACATGATAAAATTTCAATTCTCCAAGAACATCTAGTGATCCTAAATACTTATAAAATCAAAATAATAATAAATAATAAGAAGTGAAAATTGATAGAACTACAAGGAGAAATAGAGAAATCCAAAATTATAGTTGGTATCTTTAATGACCTTCTATCTTTAGCTGATATAACTACTTGACAGGAAATCTGCAAAGATAAAGAGGAACTCAACAACAGCATCAACCAGCATGATCTAATAGACATTTACTGAACATTACACCTCAAAACAGCATGATAAACATTCATCTCAAGATCATAAAGAATATTCACAAAGATAGATGAAATCCTGGGCCAAAAAACACACCTTAACAAATTTAAAAGAAATGAAATAATACAAAAAATATTCTCAAAAGGTGGAGAACATCAGATTAGATTAAAAGTTAAAACATGAGTGTCTGAATGATGTCTAAGATTGATAATCACTAGTCTGACTAATTAGGCCAAAAAAAAAAAGGAAAAAATACAAATTACCTATATAACGAATGGAAGAAGTAATATGATCAGAGATTGCACATATTAAAATGTTAATAAAGTAAATATGAAAAATTTTAGGGGGTGATGAAATGAATATAGTCTTGAAACACACAGATTTCCAAAATAATAGTTCTATACCTCTCAATTGAATTGTTTGTATTTTAAAATATTTCCACAAAGAAAATTCCAGAAAAAAAACATGTTTTCACTGTGAAATTCTATCAAACATTTCCAGAAAATTGATGAGGCTACAATACTACCCAACTCATTTTATGGGACCAGCATTAGTCTAATACCCAAATCATATAAAGACATTACAAGGAAAGAAAACTACACCTTGATATACTTCTGCACATAGATGCAAAAATTATAATAAAAATTTTACCAATCCAAATGCAACTATATAAAAAAAAGGAGGTGCATTGTGACCAATTGGAGTTTACTTCAGGATATCAAGTTTTATTTAACATTAAAAGATGAACAAAATTAACTGCCATATAAACAGACAAAATAACAACAACATATGGTCACCTCAACAAGTATAAAAAATACTGACAAAATTTTACATTCCTTCCCTATAAAAAACATTGAGATATGAGAAAAGAAGGGAATTTTTTCCACCTAAAAAAGGGTATCAATAAAAGAACTTACAGTTATTATCATGCCTAACTGTGAAAGACTGAATGATTTACTCTTAGATTCAGGAAAATATCTAGTGTGTGTATTTTTAGCATTTCTATTCAACATTGTACTGGTCATTCTAGACAATCCACTGGACAAGAAATTAAAAGAAAGAGGTAAACTGTTCTTATTGGTAGAATGCATGAAGAGGTAAACTGTTCTTATTGGTAGAATGCATGATCATTTATAAAGAATATCCAACAAAATCTTCAAAAATGTTCCTAGGACTACTTTAGAAAAAAAGTTCCTAGGACTACTTTAGCAGAAATTGAAATAAAGAAAAGAATGTAATTTAAAATGGCATTATAAACATGAAATGCTTGGTGATAAATTTAACAAAATTGTACAAGACTTACTCTGAAAACTACAAAGTATTTCTAAGAAAATTTAAAAATCCAAGTAAATGGACATGTATGATATATTCATTGATCAGAATATTAAGATGTTAATTCTTCCTGAAATTTATCTAAAAAAAAAAACAAAAACAAAAGAAAAAGTCAGGCTTCCCTGGTGGCACAGTGGTTGAGAATCTGCCTGCCAATGCAGGGGACACGGGTTCTTGCCCCAGTCTGGGAAGATGCCACATGCTGCGGAGCAGCTGGTCCTGTGAGCGATGGCTGCTGAGCCTGTGTGTCGGAGCCTGTGCTCCACAACGGGATAGGCCACAACAGTGAGAGGCCTGCATACCACCAAAAAAAAAAAAAAAAAAAAAAGAATTTATCTGAAGATCTATGGATTCATTGCAATCCCAATCAAATTTCAAAACAGGCATTTTGGTAGTACTTTACAAGCTGATTCAAAAATTCATATGGAGATAAAATAGAACTAGGACTAGATAACACAACTTTGAAAAAGAACAACATTGGATGATAAACCTACTTGACCTCAGGGTCTATTGTAAAACTACAGTAATCAGGACACTGTGGAACTGACATAAAGGAAAGAAAAATCAGTGGGACAGATCAGACCCACACCAACTTGGACAAATGATTAACTGAAGTACAAGGCATTTTCTGGGATAAAAGACCAGGTTTTTTACAAATGGTGCTAGAACTGTTAAATATCCACATGCAAAAAAAAAATGTGTTGATATATACTTCACATAATATGCCAAAATTAAATAACAATTGACCTTAGACCCAAATATAAAGACAAAAACTATAAAACTGCTGGAAGGAAAAAGATTAGAATATCTTTTTTGACCAAATATTTTTCAGAGACAACATTAAATGCACAATCCAAAAGAGAATAAATTGAAAATTTGGACTTTAACAAAATTAAGAACTTCTGCTTTTTGAAAACTGTTATTAAGAGAATTAAAAACTAGCTACAAGTTGAATGAAGATATTTGCAAATTACAAATTTGATAAATATGTCATATCCTGAATGTGTAAAGAATTCTTAAAACTCAATATTAGAAAATAAACAACCCAAATTTAAAGGTTAGTAGTATCTGAATAAATACTTCATTGATAATGATATATGGATGGCAAATAATCACAGGAGAGACTTATTCAGCATTGTTAGTCATTAGGAAAATATAAATTAAAATGATAAGATACTACTACACACTATTTGAATGTCTAAGATAAAAAAAAATGGAACATACCAACTCTTGGTAAAACGACAGAGCAAACTGTATGAAACTCTCACCAGTGGGAATGTAAAATGGTGCAACCACTTTGGAAAATTGCCTGAGTTTGGCAGTGTCTTAAAATGTTAAACATATACCAACCATATAATGTTGGTATTCCACTCCTAGATATTTACCTAAGAGAAATGGAAGTATATGTCCTTACAAAGACTAGAATATAAATGTCTATAACAGGTGTATATGTAATAACAAAAAACCTGGAAGCAGTTTAAATGTCCATCAACAGCTTAACAGATAAACAAAATGTGATAAATTCATATAAAGTAATACTACTAAGCAGTATAAAGGAATGTATTATCGTTATACTTATCAACACAAACAAATCTCAAAATAAAAAACCTCTGAGCGAAATAACCTAGACAAGAAAGAGTAAATATTTTATGATTATGATTCTGTAAAATTCTAAACAGGCAAACAAATGTATAGTGACAGAAAGCACATTAGTGTTTACTAAAAGATGTGACAGAAAGGGGAACGGAGGGAGGATTTCAAAAGAGCGTAAGGAATTTGGGGAGGTGATAGATCCATCCATTATCTAGATTGTGATGTTGGTTTCATAGGTCTACCTATGTAAAAACATCAAATTTTACACTTTATGTATGTGAAGTATATTACATGTCAATTATATACCAATAAAATGATAAGAAAAAATAATTTGTGAAATTTCAAGTATGTACAGATCAAATTAAGGCAGGTCAATTTGATATATAACAGATGGTGCAAGTCTTTCAACACAGAGCTAAAAGTTACTGTCAATGGATCAACATTACTATATTAAAATAGAAGTGTTATGGAATGCCAGGGAGATTCAGGTATGGGAGATAACTATAGTAAGTCTCAGCAAGAACAACTGAGGCCCTGAGGCTGTTAATGCCAGGGTGTCAAGCTCTGGTGTAAAGCTTGAGTTAGTTTCACATCAGCGTTGTCATTATCCAGCATGAAAGAGCCCAAACTCAATTCCCACCAACCCATTTCTCTCTCCTATCCAATTATTAAATCTCTTATAGGAAGAGTTTATTTTTGTTACTACTGAGTTTAAAGATTTTTTAATGTATGCCCTTTAATTAATGTGCTTGCTATTTTTGAAAACTAATATTTAACTGATAGTTATTAATTCCAAATTGAACAAAATTTGAAATTTTATATAATAAACTTCTTTTAAAGGAAAAATTAGTTTTGTTTTTGTTTGTTTTATTACAGATGTTACTCTAGGCACTTATGCTGAGAAAAAACTTCACAAATGAGAAATGACATAAGAGTATTTGGAAAAGTTATAGACCCGCCAAACACTTTTAAAGTGATAAGGCCTTAACCCCATTAAAAATTGATTCTTTTAAAGACAGCTGCTTTGAGAATAAGCACCTTATATATAAGCACATTTGGATGACAGAACTGCTGTCTTAAACAGTTCCCTTCCATCTGTGTATAATAGAGATGTATTGATTGCTCCTTGCCATCTATGTTTTTGATGATCTCTTTGCAACCAACAGGATGGCACAGTGTCACTTTCAACACTGTTCCTACCAGCATCATTAAATCAGCTTGCAAAATGGGCTTGGCTCCTGGGAGAGATGATAACTTCATTGGAAAAGACAAGGGCAACTCGGAGGCATGACTTCAATATGCTGACATGTCTGTTATAAAGACAAAGCAACAAATATTCTAAAGAAATATACTCTTTTATATCATATATAATATCACCAACATGCTAGGAAATCATAATTACATACTTCAATTTCTCTTGATCTTCCTGGATTCTAAAGTTTCCCTCAAAATTGAAATGCAAACTAGGTCATAGGTATGATGGAAAAAAAATGTAAGAAAAATCGAAACAAAAAGGAAAAATAATAAGAACCAACCTAAGTGGAAGAAAGTGGGATGGTCAAATTAGAGAACAGACTGAGTCTTAGGAGCTCAGTGTGGTCATAGAATCCTCCATTTGGAGTTCTAAGACTCCAAATTTGACCACTATCTAACTGTGTTCCTTAACCCATAAGCATCTCATCTATGAAAAGGAAAATGTGTGTATATAATGCATTATGATTTTATGCAGTCCAAAATAAGATAAATGTGAAGTATAAGTACTTTTGAGTTTTATAAATAAGGTATTGTTGTTTGACAAATTTCGAGAATGTATAATCTCACATGTAAACAATCTTGATATAGTACAACACAACTGTCTCTATAAAGCTCTAGTTATTAGTAGCGAAAAGTTAAATTGTTACTTTCCTACTCAAAGGATATTATATGACAAACTCCTCATTTCCTGAAAATAAGTGAAGAGTAAGAGTAACTATAGAAGTTCTATATAGGAGACCCTTGGTAGAGGGAACTTGGTGAGAATACAGTTGGAAGGCATGGGTTAGATGGTTTGTCTTGATCCCAAATCTTCATTGCATGTACATGAATCCTAATTAAACCGTATGTTTATTTTGAGTAGATATGGTTATCCAAAGGTAGCTTTAGATGGTTGGGGAAGGATATACTGATGGAGACTGTGATCATATGTCAGTTGAACTCTCCAAATTCCCCTGTATCCTACCCCCAACCCTTCCACCTACACACACACCAAATACTCTTTGGTGAGACCACTGGTCGAGAGCCCAGTCAACACATGGGACATAGATACTAAGACCACAATGTTCAAGACTTCAGGATATTATACTTTGTTTTTAATGGCAATATGCCTTTCAAAAAGCCACAGATTTTTTCCTCGAGTCTCCATTCTTCAACAATGTAAATTAATTCTGACTTTAGCAAAGATGGGAAAATCAGATTAACAGTAAGGGTTGCTTTAGATCCTGCACCAATTCATCATGAGGTGTTCCTTCTCTCTGTCAAATACAATTAGAAATATTACTCACAGTCAGTTTTTCTAAAGACTTCAATTATTCCATAGATTATCCCCTAAAAAATGTTTATCATTTTACTGGCAGAGTCCTTTAAGTGATTCAATCAATGATACAGATCATTAATGGTTATTATGATAACCCGCAATTTAGAACATAAAGTTGAAGAACAATTTTCTAAAAGTTCTCAGAAAATAGAATGGGATACAACTATAAGACATTTAAATATGTCATTTTATCAGCTAACTATACAAAGTGTGTGTGTGTGAGGGTAGGATATGGTACACACCATTCACAATAACAGTTTAGTTATTCCTGGCTTTAATTTGAAGTAAATTATGTAACCTTTGATGGTGGCAAGTATATCTTTATATTTAGGTTTTGAAATGATAATGATAAGTACGTTTTTATTCCATGAGTCTATGCTAATCAATTCTTGGAAACAATAATGCAAATTACACTTCTATTGGGACCAGAATAGTCTCTTTCAGCCTCTGTGTCTAGGAGAAGGATTTGAACACTGTTCTCTGAAAGGCACCTAGTATGGCAGAATAACTCAATCATTGATATGCCTTCCAGGTCTGGGCATGGGTCCAGGGAGTGGTGACCTCTGGGGACTATTGAGATTTGAGGATGTATGACATACTAATTGTTCCCTCAGGGATTCAACTCAGCACTTAAAGCCAATATTTTCTTTAGCTAACATAACACCTAATTTCAACTTTGGAAAACCCAGAATCTTAATTTACTAGATGACTGATTAGATACAGTTATGAGCAGACATGCTATAATTGGTCAACTTTGGATTCCATTCTTTTCTTATCCTAGGTTTAAGTCAGAGGCGAGATTCCTGTGAGGGCAACGAAGCTTAAACTTCAGGAACCTTCATTTGCATAAGGCTTTTCCCAGGATTGGAGTTGCCCTAGAAGAAGCTGAGGATGACACAGCTGCTGTCCAAGCCTGTGGCTTAGCCAGCCCTGGGGGTGGTTTCTAGGTTGCAGGTCAGTGTCACCTACTGTCAGTGACAACCTGCCCCTTATGGACCTCATCAAGCATCAAGATGCTTGAATCCCAGGAGAAGATGGCTGAAGATCTCACTCTGGTCCCTGCTTTAGATAGAGAATGGAGTATGATCCTGGCTTCACAACCATCCCACCTTGCACGCAATCTCCCTCTAAAGCATGAGAACTGAACAGCACAGTAGATCTGGCAGAGATGGAGCTGCTGAAACACCAAGTGTCAGGAGAGCCTAAGGCCTGGAATTCTCTGAAGTTTCCCCCTGGCAAAAGACTCACCTTCCCCTGGCAAAGAACTTTGAAAGAAGGTACAAATGCAGCATCACTGGTAAGGAGCTGTGAAGCTGGAAAAAAATTTCAAAACCATCAATAGTAATAATAACAATGATAATAATTCAATAAATGATGGTAGAAGAAAGAACGTACTATCTTTCCATTCCTTTAATTCACAATATTAATTGAATTGTCATTCAATATGGAGACCAAAGATCCAAAACAAATTATGAAGAACATTATCAACATGGGCCAGACAGATGCTGTAGTTATTATTATATGTTACTGTTCTAAATGTTGCTCTTCTCAGCTTTCTAAAATTTGTTTCGTGATTTTTTTCTCATTCTATGTAAATATTCATTTGCATATTTAATTTTATTCTTTTTTTTTTTAATGTTCATTATTGAGTGCATTCTAGGCCCACAAAATCTGGGTCAACTTCAGTGTTAGTGCATATTCTCTAGACACGAATGTCTGATGCGGTGTCTTTTCATGTGTATAAATCACAGAGTTTATAGATTTCTTTTACATTTTTCAAGTGCCATTTGTTACAATACTAGAGCTTTACTCCCATAAGTCTCCTGAATGCTTTCTTTTCTAAACTTCTTTGATTCTATTCTTCTGAAGCATCTCCCTGTTGCACACTGTCTCTTGTGTGATTCTCACAGCGCATTTTGCTGCTGTTCTGGGCTTCTGCACATTTTCACCTAAGCTCTTCTTTCCTGGTTCATTTGAGCACCATTCCCTTCTTTTCCCTCCTAAGCTCGACAATGCTTTCATTTTTGTCCACTGCCCCCTCCAACTTTTAGCCTAAGTTGCATATTTTTTGGTTCTTTTTTCCTTAAAATGAGAATAAGGATATTGAGTTCCTGAAATAACTTTATAAAAATCACTTAGTTCCCTTCAGAGACATAATAAACTAGAGTCTCTGAAGGTATGGGGCCCAGAACCTGCATTTTAACAAGCTGCCCAAGTGATTCCTATGCACATTCCATTTCTAGCCCCATAGTCCAAGCTGTGTTTTCACTGGCCACAGGAGAACTGGTAGAATAAGGTTTCCTTCTTTCTCTTCTCCTTCACTCCTGAGTCTTCAAAGAGAAGAAAGCAGTCCCACTAATGTAAATTATATTACCCTTTAAATTCTAAAATCCAGAGGCTGAAGAAACTACATTAGTTCTGGTTTCAAATTCCTAAAAACGTTTACCACACCCAAATTCCTAAAAAGTGATCTCAATCACTGCCAAAAATGTATGTAATAGTAATGTATGTTCTTTTTTTAAAAAAATTCAGGCCATGCTGAATATTGAAAAGAGATTGACTCTATATGTTCCTAAGCTATATTTTAATCTATTTCCTCATAAATAATCTCTCTGCCGAGTACCTAGCACTGTAACTGCAACCTCATCTACATATAGTTCTTGCCATTTCCTGAATACACCCTGTACCTGCCAGTTTTGCCCAGAGCTTTTTCTCACATTTTTCTTGTATTACTACTTCTGCTGCTTCTGACATCTTATATTTGTATAGTACTTAAAGTTTACCAATTCTTCCACATCTTATTTAATCCTTACAACAATGCCATTAAGATAGGAGGAAATCAGGGGTCAGAAACATTAAATAAATTTCTCAGAATTCCAGTGTTGGCAGGAGAGAGGGTCACATTCAACCATAAATTCATTGTTTTGTTTTTTAATTCCAATCCAGTGAATTTGAAGTAAGTAAATCAATTTTCCAAGAAATATTCCCATAGATTCCCATGGGAATGAGTCTCCTTTGACTTTATCAATGCATAAGGGTTTCAAAGAAAATTAACTTTGTTTACATGTAAAGGCTATTGAGAAAATTAAAATACATAATGTAAAAACAGAAAATACTAATTTACAGTGTTGGAAATCAAGATAACAGGTACCCTTGTGAGGTGTAAGTATGTTAGTGATAGGGTGACAGGAAGGTGTCACATAAGAGTTTCTGGATCTTTGGTAATATTCAGTTTCTTGATCTGGATGCATATTACAGTGATGTTTTCGATTTGTAAAATTTCTTAGAGTTGAACAATTAGAATTTGCTCTTTTCCATATGTATATTATACATCATTTTTAAAAGACAATGTATGTTCACAAGATTGTTGTATTTTTTAGATTCCATGTGTAAGTGATATCATACAGAATTTGTCTTTCTCTGTCTGACTTATTTTACTTAGCATAATGCCCTCCAAGTCTATCCATGTTGCTGCAAATGGCAAAATTTCATTCTATTTATGGCTGAATAGTATTCCATTATGTGTGTGTGTGTGTGTGTGTGTGTGTGTGTGTGTATAATCTTCTTTATCCATTTATCTGTTGTTGGACACTTAGGTTGCTTCCATACATTGACAATTGTAAATAATGCTGCTATGAACATGGGGTGCATATATCTTTTCAAATTAGTGTCGTTTTTTTTCAGATTTATATGCAGAAGTAGAATTGCTGGGTCACATAGTAGTTCTATTTTTAGTTTTTTTAGAAACCTTTTTAATGTTTTCCACAGTGGCTGAACCAGTTTACATTCCCACCAACAGTGTATGAGCGTTCCCTTTTCTCCACATTTAGTCAACATTTGTTATTTGTTTTCTTTTTGATGATATCCATTCTGACGGGTGTGAGGTGATATCTCATTGTGGTTTTAATTTGCATTTCCCTGATGGTTAGCAGTGTTTCATATGCCTGTTGGCTTTCTGCATTTCCTCTTTGGAAAAATGTCTATTCAGTTCTGCCTATTTTTTAATCGGATTTTTTTTTGTTTTCTTGATGTTGGGTTGTGTAAGTTTTTTATATATATTGAATATTGATCCCTTATCGGTCATATCATTTACAAATATTTTCTCCCATTCAGTAGGTTGTCTTTTTGCTTTGTCAATAGTTTCCTTTGCTATGCAAAAGCTTTAAGTCTAATTAGGTCTCATTTGTTTATTTTTGAGTTTATTTCCTTTGCTTTAGGAGACAGATCCAAAAAAATATTGCTGCAATTTATGCCAAAGAGTGTTCTGCCTAAGTTTTCCTGTAAGAGTTTTATAGTATCTGGTCTTACCTTTAGGTCTTTAATCCATTTTGAGTGTATTTTTGTACATGGTATTAGAAAATGTTCGAATCTTATCATTTTACATGTAGCTGTCCAGTTTTCCCATGACCACTTATTGCAGAGGCTGTCTTTTACCCACCATATATTCTTAATCTACTTCATAGATTAAGTGACTATAAGTATATAGATTTATTTCTCTCTATTCTGTTCCATTGGTCTATGTTTTTGTTTCTGTGCCAGTATCACACTGTTTTGATTACTATAACATCGTAGTAGTCTGAAGTAGGGGAGCGTGATTCCTCCAGCTCTGTTTTTCTTTCTCAAGATTTTTTTGGCTATTTGGGGTATTTTGTGTTTCCATACATATTTAAGCAGACTCATAGAGTAGAGAACAAACTAGTGGTTACCAGAGGGGTGTGGGAGGGTCAAGATAGGGATGAAAGAGTGAGAGGTACAAACTATTGGGTGTAAGATAGGCTATAAGGATATATTGTACAACAGGAGGAATATTGCCAATATTTTGTAAAAACTGTAAATGGAGTGTAACCTTTAAAAATTGTGTAAAAATTTTTAAAAAAGTAAACTAAAAAAAAAGAAATAACATTGATCTTTATTATAAAGGAAATTAAAATCCAATATATATTACTTTGTGAATTCAGATAACTTAAAAGCTAAAATCTATCCTCAAAAAAAAATAAAGATAAAAAGACATAGTGCTTGAAAAGCTCTCAACAGAGAGCTTGTAAATAAAAAACATTCTATTCATATGTTAACAATAATATTAATGTTATCATTATTATTGTTAAAACCCTCATTGTATAGGAATGGATATTTTATTTTTTACAGGTAAGGAAACTAATACTTTAAGCGATTAAGTAAATCTCATCCAGCTAGCAACTAATAGAGCTGATATTCCATCCAAGTAGTATCCTTCACTGCTTCTATTCTGCTATAAAATAAACTTGCAGTGTAAGTGAGCATTGCCCATGGACTGCCTCAGGTGAGTGTTCTCTAGATGCATATTTAGTTCCTTCATTAACTTTTAAGCCCCTGAAGCAGAATGTTTTAGTCATTTTTCTACCCTCCACCATGAGCTTGCATGAGCTTTGTATATTGTACCGTTTTCAGAAAAACACGTGAGCCTGTGGGTGCTTGTGCACACACACATATGCACACTTTTACAACAATATAGCTATCTAAAGTGAGACAATATAGATGTCTTGAATTGGTAGCATGCATGTTATCACATTGTCAATGAATTTTTGTATTATCAAGCAAATAGTTACTTTCCTCAATTAAATTCAATTTTGAAAATAAACTCCTTAGCAGTTGACTGAAAATCCCTATAAAATACCAATATATAACTCAATAATCCATATGGCTGAATTCAAATGTCCATGTGATATTTTAATAAAATGCCCTTTCAATATTCAGTTGAAAAGAAGTACAACATTATTCCCTGAACTTCTAGCTTTATTTTTTAAATTGAGGTATAGTTATTTTACAATATTGTGTTAGTTTCTACTGTACAGCAAAGTGAAGTGAAGTTCCCTGTGCTATACAGCAGGTTCTCATTAGTTATCTATTTTATACATATTAGTGTATATATGTCAATCCCTATCTCCCAATGCATCCCACCCCCCTCTTCCCCCCTTGGTGTCCATACGTTTGTTGTCTACATCTGTGTCTCTATTTCTGCCTTGCAAACCAGTTCATCTGTACCATTTTCCTAGATTCTACATATATGTGTTAATATATAATATTTGTTTTTCTCTTTCTGACTTACTTCACTCTGTATGACAGTCTCTAGTTCCATCCACATCTCTAACAAATGACCCAATTCTTCCCCCTTTTTATGGCTGAGTAATATTCCATTGTATATATGTATCACATCTTCTTTGTCCATTCATCTGTCGATGGACATTTAGGTTGCTTCCATGATGTGGCTATTGTAAATAGTGCTGTGATCAACATTGGGGTACATGTCTTTTTGAATTATGGTTTTCTCTGGGTATCTTCCCAGTAGTGGGATTGCTGGGTCATAAGGTAATTCTATTTTTAGTTTTTTAAGAAACCTCCATACTTGAACTTCCAGCTTTTGAAAGAAGGTGAGATAAAAAACATGAATAAATCATTCTCCTATGTATTGGATTTCTTTAAGAAGCAGATAAGTTTACAAGACTTTGGAAATCTTTGCAAAAAGCTGTGCTTTTTTATTTCAAAAAATAAATAGGTTAAAAATATTTTTCTGTTCTTGCTTAGAACAATACAAGATTCATATGAGTTCCTTTCTGTTTTTTTTCCAGGTAGTGGTTTAATTAAGCTTAGTTGTTGAGAAATGTTCTTCTTTTTAAATTTGAAATATCTTATTCTAGAGGTATAAAGGGATAGAGAAATAAGAAGATTTCCCCTTCTCATTTATTACTACAAGCACAGTGAAACCATATCATTCAGTCTAACTGAAGACACTAAGCAGATTTATAAAGAATTTGTCATCGAGGGCTGTGTAGTCTAATATTATTTTCTTAATATCCAGAATGCTTAATATCTTCAGGGAAGCCTAGGTGTTTCTATGTAGCAAACTGGAAAATTATGTAGCTGTCATAAGACATAAGCTACCTGTTCTCCAAATCTTTATATTTGTCAGCAATAGGAAGTAAGATTTAGGATTATTCCACACATATATATACACACACACACTAAAACTAATCCAGTGTGCTCCTAGATTGTATTTCTGACTTCATATAAAATATCTTTTTTTAAAGAAAAAGGTATTATGAGTTTCTTCAGAATGCTTTTGTGTGATTACTAGGAAAAAGTGTGATAGAGTATGTTACAGAAAACATATGAAAGATTAGAGATGAGTTTAGGGGGAGTAGACTTTTTTTTTAATGGCAGTTCCATGGATTCACAAAAATTGTTCAAGAAACCTAGACAATAATTATGCCTACTATTTATTCTTAAGTCATTTCCTATTTTTTCTTGGGATGTTAATCCAACATCCCAAGCCCAACCTTTATCTTTTTTAAGAACCTTAGAAAATTTTGTTTCAAAGGGAATAAGAAGTGTGAATAACAAAAATGTTAAAGAGTACCAATAGACTGTGAAATGATGAGTGGAAATTAAAAGTGAAAAAATAAATATATAAATTTCAGTAAGAATTTACAGTGTCCAAAGGAACATACGACTTCCCACCTCTTCCTTGGTACTCACATGTTTTAGGAACCTTTCTGAATTTCCCAAAGACCTGGAATGAAGTTTGACTATTTCCATTTAAACAGAAAAATAGTGACCCTGAGAGGTAGCAAACTCAGGAACATTTGATGTAAGGGGAATGGAGCTTGGGATTTGGAAAGTGACAGATCAGCATTTTGTTCCCAGCTCTGACAGTTACTGGCTGTGAGATTTGTGACAAGGCACTTGAACCTAACGTAAAGTGATCTCAGAGCAATAATTATTCCCACCATTTAAGATTCAGGGTTACTATTCCTACTATTCAGTAATAATAATAATATTCAGAATATATTAAACACTTAAAATGTCCCAGATACTCTTTTAAATCTTGTGCATGCATTACCTCATTTAATATTCTCAAGAATCTGAGGATGCAGGTGGTATTTTTTTCTCCATTGTGTAGTTGAGAAAAGTAATTTACAGAGAGGCTAGAAACAAGATTACATAGCTAGTAAGGGGAAAACCTGCATTAAAACTCATTAGTCTGGTTTAAGAACTCATGTGATTAAGTCTTTTGCTCTACTGTCACTAATGTATTAACAATAGATTAATAATTTAAAAATAGTAGATGCTAAACAAATGATGGCTAGTTTTACTATATGCCAGACACTATCTTAATTTTTATCACTTATAAAAGTGACTGGCACATAATAAGCCACCCTCATATTTAATGTACAGATGAATTAATGAGTTACAAATTACTGCATTTCAGTTAAACATCAAACCAACTAATAATTTAATTTTAATAAAGTTCCTTGAAAGAATTTTTATTGAAAAATATTAGTAGCTTATAATTAAAATATGGGCTGTATAATAAAGGAAACAATTTATAGTATTTTAGGGATTTGGAATATTTGATACCTTAAAGTAAATTTGAATGTTTTTGTTGCAATATCATTAGAAACTTTAATGCACTTGAGTAAAATCTATCTTCGTACATTGTGAAAAGGTCAATATCAGCAACTTTCATGCAAATAGTAATAAATTTGCCCTTAGTAACTCAAAATGAAAGAATTCCACTTATATGTGCAAACTGTTATTTTATGATATATATGCACAGAGTGTATGCACACATGCATCATATATACACAAAAATGACCTTGCTCTCTATAGCAAAGCATTCATTGTTTGTATAAATTGTACTTCTTTCTCTAATACCCTGACGGATTGCTTGGTTGAAAGAACAGTTAATTTGAAGAAAATTTTTAGCTTTCTTAGTTTCCTTTGCTATTGGAAATAGCAGTGTTAGTTTGGAATTAGAGATAAACACTACCTTTATCATATGCAAACCACAACAAAAAAAAGGAAGGAATGTTATTTCTTTTGTCTTCCATTATCTGAGCTATTACTTGCTTGTTATGCTCTTTTAATTAACTAAAAATTAATGGTCTTTTAAATAAGTAAAGCTAAAGCTTTGATTTTTTAAAAGAAGCTTTGTTTTTAAAATATTATATATACCCAATTTTACTGAATTGTTACAAAAATATAAATATTCACATATATGTTTACTTAATCTTTCTTCTTATTTTTATTTTAATTGTGTGTTTTTATAAGTGGTCTCACCAGTAAAAGCTAAATACACAAATTCATCAATTATCAACTTTTTGTAAAAATATAGAAAACATTACTTTTATTATTCTTCTCCTTAATTTTCAAAGAAAGTTGGAGTAAATTTTAAAAACTCCACAGTGACAGTAGTGAATAGATATTCCTTTATGTTTAGAAATTCTAGACAGATATGTTTTATTATATGTGAGGGTGATACATATTTCTGAAACATGCTAGTCTGAACTACTCCAGTGGGTTTTGTTAGCCTCTAAAGGAGGCTCCCACAGCTTCCTTTGAAAACTGTTAGCCTCTGCTGATGGATGCATCATAATCAAATGCCTATCTGTGGGCACCAACCAAAAAGGAAGTCCAATTCCACAGATTTACCTTTATCTCATGAAAATCACTGGGAGTGTTTATGAACAACCAGTTATTACCTTCCTTAGGGCCCATATAATTAAAATTGTCTGTCTCACTGATTTGCTGTTGAATGAGATTTAAAAGAAGAGTGATATTGCTATAAAATGACACAGTCACAGATCTCATTACTGCCCTCACAGGGAACCATTTATCTTTTTACAGTGTCCTCTTATGGTCTCTCATCTGTAGTTGATCTGATGTTGAGTTCCAGAAAGTAGGCCTAATCCCTATGGATCCTAATCACACTAATCATAATTATCACCACTTCTTGCATTCCTTTTATGTGTCAGCCAGTGTTATAAAAGAATTATAATGATTGTTTACAGTGCTTTCTACAAAGCTACCTGCAGAAATGTGGATTTTACAGTGGAAGGAACAGATTTTAAGACATTTTTAAAAGTTGCTCATGGTCAAATAGGTAATAAGTGACTCTGCAGAGATTTAAACTCAAGATGATCTATGGAACCATATGCTCTGACTTTTTCTTCTGCTTACTGTGCCAGGCCTAAGTGTCCTAGATGTTCCTGGAGAGAATTGAGTGGATAGCTACCCTTTCCAAATTCCAAAGCTATCAATATACTCTAACTAAATGAGATGGTCATTTAATAAAATACATCAGAAGTAACATTAGCTAAAACAATAATACTGGATGAACATATATTTATAACTCTTGACAAGTTGATAAAAGAATGATTAGAGATGTTTATTCTCTGTGCAGTTGATGTTCATTCTCAGAAACATGGCCAGTGTTAGATTACGTAATTAAAGACTGCACAGATAAGATCAAGGGCATATGTATAACCTACTTTTGGCCAACTGTTACAAACACACACACACATACACACACACACACATGCTCACACAAATACAGCATACGACATCATCTTTGAATCCAAAGGCTAAGAACAAATTTTGCATAATATTATGTGGCCATAATATGCAATGGCCACACTATAGATGCACCTAGAATGGTAGATGCATGGCATAACTACAAAATGGAATATTATGCAGTCATTTAAAATATACTTTAGAAAAAGTCTTAATGATTTGAAAAAGACTTAGGGTATATAATCCTAAATTGAAAACTTCAGGATATAAAACTAAATATAATGTGTTTACACTTACATAAAATGCATACACTCACATACACATTTGCTAAAAAAATACTCATAGAAAACAGGATAATGCATTCAATTACTCATAGGTTTGAAAAATTACAGATTTTTTATGCTATTCTCTATTTTTTCAAGTTTTACATATTGACTAATATAAATTTCATTATAAACAAAAGAAATACCACATAACATTTCAAGATCCTAAAATTCATCTAGTATATATTTTTTACCTACAACTAAGTTTGTTCCTTACGTCTGTAATCCTTTTCCTCAAATGATCAGAATCTAATAACATCATACTTACTTTGTCTTGTCATGAGTGTTTCAAACACAGATATAACTTGATTTTACCTTCTACTTTATGAATATGGCAATGGTTTGCCTAAGCAGTATTGTGATTTATTGTATCTTGGTTTTGGTTAGAATTTCCACAATGATAAGGAATTAAATGAACAGCTTGTTCCAAGGCAAAATGCTGTTCTTTAAATGAAAACATGATCACATTTTAGCCATTAGCAGACAATGATATTTGAACCAAATTTTATTGTAATCAAAAATCAAGGTAAAATAAGACAAAGTAAAATATATAGAAATTGGGTCTCCAAATCAGCCCGAACAATATATATTTTAGCTTCATATGTAAGATTCAAGAGGACAGAAGATGCCTCTAACTTTCCATGTAGTCCCACTGCCTAACACAGATGTTCAATAAATGTGTCTTTAATGAATGAACAATTGAATGAATGAGCAACAAAATTGCTGGAAATACATTCAGATATCTTAAATTTAAGGAGCTCTAAAATAATTAGGACACACTCCAATTTGCTTGGTAAATAAGGTACTCATACCTAATGATTTAAGATAAGAATAAGTCCAAAATAATTATTAAATAAACATACTACTGTTCTCTACATTTTCAATTAAATTTAAGATTTTTCAAATAAAAATTTGCACTTATTGAATAACAGGTTAGTATTGTAGAATATTTTGTTTAACATTCTTTTGGTAATCAAAATTCAAGTTCTCACTCCAAACAGTTCTTCTCCTTTCTCTGATCTCATCCCCATTATTGGCTTAATCCCCCAAAATGATAAAAATATGATCATTATTCCATGGAGTCATCTTTGACTAGTTACTGGGGTATTATATATATATATATATATATATATATATATATATATATATATATATATATATATATATATATATATATATATATATATATACGTCTCCTCATTTGTTTTCCTTTATCTGACATATGCTTCTTCCAGGTCATTATTTCCACCTTGCCAACCAAATAATTAGATGTTCTTTAAGGTTATGGGAGCCCTTATTTGAAAATTCAGAATAGAAAACACCACAAAATCCTAACTAATTCTGTAATTCTATATAAAATTTTGAAATCTTGCCAAATACTATCTCTATGCATGCCATTTCTTCAAAAGCAATGTCTTGAATTCTTATCACTGGCATGGTATTATACTGAGGTCTTTGGAATATAGGAAGAAAATAGCTGGAATTAATATTCCCACTACAGACAATGTTCCTAAGGGAGGAAACAGAGGTGATAGTTGAGAAGAAAGTGACAAAAGGTAGAATTATTAGACTTATGTTTCCTTAAATATGGTCAATATTACACAGAGCCTTAGGGCATAGCTGGCCCATTAGTGCCGCAGAATCATGCAAACATTTCTGTGATTAGGTACCTATAAAAAACTCAATGAAACATTCCATATGACCACAATAACTGTTTGCTCACCCTTCTCTAAGAAACTATCAAAATAATAGCTCAGAGTTTAGTTTACCAAAATCACTGCTAGAAGCTCTAGGTTCTCCAAATCATCCACTACTATTTCAACATATATTTCTGTGATGTTTAACATATATCTTAATCTCACCCAGTCCTCCACTTCCTTTCCTTTTCCTCAAGTCTTTCCAAGGTGCCCTCAAGTGTTCCCTTCACCACCTTGTCTTAAATAAAAATTTGGCTGTGTCTTTATGATAATGCCTCCCCTGCAATTTTCTCAAATGAAGGCTCCCTTTTTGTTTTGTTTGCTTTTCATTGTTTTCCCAAATTTCCTCTTATCTCAAGGACAGGGGTTCAGCTCCATCAAGATAAATTGATCTTATTTCCATTGCTTCTTCAGAGTCGTCGACCCTACCACCCTGCACCCTACGCTCGCTTTCCCATCATCCAACAAAAACTCGTGGAATTCTCTCTCATGCACTGAATCCACTGCCTATGGTTATCACTTACCTGAAATATGAGTTTTGAGCATTGATCTTCCTATCGCTAACTCATTTTTCGTCTTTTTTACTTAAGTAATGCCATGTATACAAGCATTTATGCTCACTGCCCTTGAGGTCTCGAATCCTTTCTTTAATTATTTCAGCGTTGATTTTCTCTGCTTCTTTGATTCAGATATGAAACTTCTTGATGGATTTGCCAAGTGTCTTAAATTTTACATATTATCTAAGTATTTTTTTCTTTTAATTTCTGGAAGAGTTATGGAAGAATTCTTCTACTTTTTGCTCACTACTATTCATGACTTTTTTCATTTCATTTCCTGCTTTTAATTTCTGAAAACTATTTTCAATTGAATTCCTGTATGAATTTAATGAACAAAACATATTTTCTTATTTCTCCAAAGATATCAGTGATAGTAATTTTTTGTTGGTTTGTTTTAACCCTTGCATGAACTATTTCATGTTTAGCTTGCTTTTTTTCTTTCCTGTGCTTTTTTAAGGCTTTTTTCAGCTCTTTGGGGCACATAGCTGTCTATTCATATTTATGAGTGTGTTCATTGAAAGCCAGTGAAAAGTTTTCAGTGTGTGGGATGAATGGAACTTGTTCACTTTAGTCTCCATTGTAATGTGATCATGTTGATCAGTGTTTGGGAAATCCTTGATGTTCCTACCTGTAGGTATTTCTTTTGGGGCTGATCAGATTCCTGAGAGACAACCTTGGGAAACCACACAGCTGGATGCCAATGTTTTTAGAGCTAAGTGACTGAAAAAGGCTGGAGATTTCTGGACTTCAGCTAACCTTTATTTTCAACAAGGTTTCTTACTCTCAACTGTACCTTATTTTTCTTAGTTCAGAGACCCTTTGCTTTACCTTGGCCACAGAATAAATGCTCATGTTTTTTGTTTTGTTTTGTTAATAACAGCCTTAGTGAGATATAGTTTAAATACCTTTATATTCACCCACCTACAAATTACAATTCAGTGTTTTTACCATGTTCACAGCATTGTGCATCCATCATCACAATCTAAATTTAGAACATATTTGTCTCCCTCAAAAGAAAACCTATACTCTTTAGCAATTAATTCCCATTGTCCACACTACCCACCCTTACTCCATGGAAAATACTAATCCACTTTCTATCTCTATAGATTTGCCTATTCAGCACATTCCATACCAATGGAATCATAGGATATGTGGTCTTTTGTGACTGGTTTCTTTGACTTAACATAATGCTTTCAAGTTTCATCCACACTGTAGCATATAATAGTACTTCATTCTACTTCATTGTCAAGTAATATTCTGGCATCTGGATATACCAAACTCTGTTTATTTGTTCATGTAGAATAGATAAAAGGCAGTTCTCTGGCACTGAGAATTTAAAGAGGCTTTTTTGATGTCTAGCTGTTTCGTATTCAGACTTTCAGAAAATAATCCCAATGCCACAAATAAATAGCGTTACCAATTCCTGAAACATCTAATGATTCTTTGGAATGAAATATGTCACTTTTCAGCTTTCAACTTGCCACCTTAAGATACTACTTTCTTACTTCTTGTAATTCAAGGATCACTTTTTTAGCTAAAGTTTAGCTTCCATAGTTTTACTGTTGTTTTCTTATACCTCTCACATTTTGACCTTATTGATTTATGTCTCTTAAAAATATTTTTACCACCCTTTTAGTGGTTTTTGGGGAAAGCAATATGAATGCACTTTTTCTACATACAGTATTTACTCAGAAATCTAGCTCAGATACATTTTATTACACATTGATCTAATCTATATATGTAGACACTATACAAAATGGATGTGCACATATGCCTACAAAATAGTATTATACAACCAATTATTTTTAATTATGTCCACAAGTATTGCTTGTATCTCTCTGATATCATCAAATAACTTTCTCAGTGCAAAAATAAAGTTATTCTATGCTACAAAACTAGTCTTATCATTCATAAAGAAATTAAAATGACCTTCAGTCAAAGTAGCTGGCTGTTCACCTACTATCAACTTGAAACTGTGTACTCTTCAAAATATTGTATATTTTATTAATTATCAAATGTATATTTTGTCATTAAGTTGAAGAAAGTGAACAGAAGAATCACAATTCTCAATAGCTCTAATTTGGTGACTAACTGCATGACATTAGTATGAGAAAAAAGATATAGTATATTTCTTTAATAAGATGCCTAGAGATCATGACTCCATAAATCCACTTTACTCATAGTAATATCCTTTTGTAAATACATGACTTAACCTCTAAGTTTCAATTTCACCCTCCATAGAATTTGTATTGATTTACAAATAAGCTCATTGCATAGCTTCCAAAAGAGGAAAATGATACTGACGTGCACTATGGTTATGAAGGAAGGATAATCGTTAGGCAAACATTACTTAGCATTGTCCTAGACACATAGCAGTAAGCATATACACTAAAGTAACTCTTCAGTTGTATACAACTGTGGATATGAGCTCTGACAATGGAACTGGCTCATGCCAGGAATTTGCTCACGATTGATTTTTGTCAGTGTTCTGTTCCTCTCTGCCTTCATTTCTAGTCTCTAAAATGGAGATGATAATATTATTTACTCCATAACATTTTTCAGAGGTTTAACTAAATATATTCACGTAAAGTTCTCACAACATGTCCAGCTCAAAAATATTCAATATTAATATTATGAATAATTGAACATATCATAATTATCATGTTCCTTAAGGAAATATTAACATAAAATACATTCATTTTTAAAAACCATGGAAGTGTTATGGGCCTTAAGAGTAGCCCTAAGTTAAACCATCCAATTATATCACTTACTACTTATATGACTCGAACCAAGTTTCTTAACCTCTCTGAACCAAAATATTCCATTAGATCATTAACTCATTCATTCAGCAATCGTTTATTTGATAACTATGATGTTTGAGGATGAATGCACCAGATGAACTAGAAGAGTAGTGGCAAACAAGTAAACTATTACTTGGTTCATGCATTGTTCAGAAAACTAAGTAGGTTCAGAAAATTAAATAGGTTAATTTATGAAAAAAGCAAGTTTAAGTATCATTGCCCATTTCCCTTTTTTCTATATTTTTATTATAGCAGAGCCTCATAGCTTATACATGATCTTATTATTATAAAATAATATGAGCTCAAAAAGATATAAAACAAGTTGTCTAGTTAATCTACCTGTTTTTTAAAAGCTAATATAAATAATTAGATATAATTTAGGTAGTAGGATTTTTAAAAATCAGCAGTCAGATCATAATACAGACAGCAAGAGCAATAAAGGCTCAGAATATGACTTGCCAAACATTTTCAAAAGCACATCAATATTATCATTTTTCTAGAGAACATTTACAAAGATGGCATACCTGTCTCTTTAGAATAGGGTTTGGGAGGACCCCGGAGGAAGATGGCAGAAGAGTAAGACGCGAAGATCACCTTCCTCCCCACAGATACATCAGAAATTCATCTACACGTGGAACAACTCCTACAGAACACCTACTGAACACTGACAGAAGACCTCAGACACCCCAAAAGGCAAGAAACTCCCCACATACCTGGGTAGGGCAAAAGAAAAAAGAATAAACAGAAACAAATGGATAGGGACGGGACCTGCACCAGTGGGAGGGAGCCGTGAAGGAGGAAAGGTTTCCACACACTACAAGCCCCTTCGCGGGTGGAGACTGCAGGTGGCGGAGGGGGAAACTTCGGAGTAGCGGAGGAGAGCACAGCAACAGGGGTGTGGAGGGCAAAGCGGAGAGATTCCGGCACAGAGGATCGGTGCCCTCAGGCACACACCAGTCCGAGACGCTTGTCTGCTTGGCTGCCGGGGCGGGCGGGGCTGGGAGCTGAAGCTCAGGTATCGGCTTTCAGTCGGAGCGCAGGGAGAGGACTGGGGCTGGCGGCAGGAAGAGAACCTGAAGGGGTTAGTGCACCACAGCTAGCCCGGAGGGAGTCCGGGGAAAGGGTCTAGAGCTGCCAAAGAGGCAAGAGACGTTTTCTTCCCTTTTGTTTCCTGTGCGCGAGGAGAGGGCATTAAGAGGGCTGCTTGGGGAAGCACCAGAGACGGGCGTGAGCTGCGGCTAAAGGCGCAGACACCAGAGACGGGCGTGGGACGCTGGGGCTGCTGCCGCCGCCGCCACGGGGACTGTGTGCGAGCGCGGGTCACTGTCCGCCCAGCCTTCTGGGGGGCCTGTGCACCCCGCCACTTCCGGGGTCCCGGGACCCGGGGACGGCTTTCCCGGGAAAGCGCACGGAGCGCCACGGGCTGCTGCAACGTCACACCGGCCTCTGCTGCCGCAGGCCCGCCCCATACTGCACGCCCCTCCCTCCCCTCTGCCTGAGTGAGCCAGAGCCCCTGAATCAGCGGCTCCTTTAAACCCGTCCTGTCTGAGCGAAGAACGGATGCCCTCCGGTGACCTACGTGCAGAGGTGGGGCCAGGTCCAAGGCTGAGACCCGGGAGCTGTGAGAGCAGAGACAGGGAAATCTCTCTGTGCAGCCTCGGAGGCAGCGGATTAAAGCTCCACGGTCCACTTGATGTGCCCTGTGTCTGTGGAGTGCATGAATGGACAGCAAATCAGCCCAAATTGAGGAACTGGACTTTGAGGACAAGATTTAAGACTTTCCCCCCTTTTCCTCTTTTTACAACGAATTATCCCAAATTAAGGAGGTGGACTTAGAGAGCAAGATTTCAGACTTCTCGCCCTTTTCCTCTTTTTACAACGAAGTATCCCAAATTGAGGAGGTGGACTTGGAGAGCAAGATTTTTGATTTTTCCCCCTGCTCTTTTTTTGTGAATGTGTATGTGTATTCTTCTGAGTAAGATTCTCTCTGTATAGCTTTGCTTCCACCATATGTCCCAGAGATCTATCTGTCCGTTTTTTTTCAATAATTACTTTTTAATTTTAATAATGCTACTATATTTCATACGATATTCTATTTTACTTTACCTGCTCTTTCTTTTTTTCCTACCTTCCCTTCCTCCCTCCCTCCCTCCGCCCCTCCTTTCCTTCTTTCTCTCTTTCTTTCCTTCCTCCCTCCCTCCCTCCCTTCTTCCTTTCACTCTTTTATTCTTTCCTTCCTCCCTCCCTCCCTCCCTCCTGTCTTTCTTTCCTACATCCCTCCCTCCCACCCTTCTTCCTTTCACTTTCTTTTTCTTTCCTTCCTCCCTCCCTCTTGTCTTTCTTTCTTTCTTTCTTTCTTTCCTTCCTCCCTCCCTCCCTCCTTTCTTTCTTTCTTTATTTCCATCCTTACTCACTCCCTCCCTCCTTCCTTCCATCCTTCCTTCCTTCCATCCTTTCTTTCCTTCTTCCTTTCTTTCTCGCTCTCTTTCTTTCTTCTACTAATTCTTTCTTTCTACATTTTCTACCTTTTATTCTGAGCTGGGTAGATGAAAGGCTCTTGGTGCTGAAGCCAGGAGTCAGTGCTGTGTTTCTGAAGTGGGAGAGCCAACTTCAGGACATGGGCCCACAAGAGACCTCCCAGCTCCACATAATATCAAGCAGCGAAAATCTCCCAGAGATCTCCATCTCAACACCAGCACCCAGCTTCAGTCAATGACCAGCAAACTACAGTGCTGGTCACCCTATGCCAAGCAACTAGCAAGGCAGGAGCACAACACCACCCATTAACAGAAAGGCTACTTAAAAACATAATAAGGCCACAGGCACCCCCAAACACACCACCAGACGTGGACCTGTCCACCAGAAAGACAAGATCGAGCCTCAACCACCAGAACACAGGCACTAGTCTCCCCCACCAGGAAGCCTACACAAACCTACTGAAACAACCGTAGCCACTGGGGAAAGACACCAAAAACAACGGGAACTACGAATCTGCAACCTGCAAAATGGAGACTCCAAACACAGTAACATAAGCAAAATGAAAAGACAGAAAAACACACAGCAGGTGAAGGAGCAAGATAAAGACCTACCAGACCTAACAAATGAAGGGGTAATAAGCAGTCTACCTGAAAAAGAATTCAGAATAATGATAGTAAAGATGATCCAAGATTCTATTTCCAAGATCCAAAATCTTGGAAATAGAATAGAAAAAATGCAAGAAACAGTTAATAAGGACCTAGAAGAACTAAAGATGAATCAAGCATCGATTAAAAACACAATAAATGAAATGAAAAATACTCTAGATGGGATCAATAGCAGAATAACTGAGGCAGAAGAACGGATAAGTGAGGTGGAAGATAAAATAGTGGAAATAAGTGATGCAGAGCAAAATAAAGAAAAAAGAATGAAAAGAACAGAGGACAGTCTCAGAGACCTCTGGGACAACATTAAATGCACCAACATTCGAATTATAGGGGTTCCAGAAGAAGAAGAGAAATAGAAAGGAACTGAGAAAATATTTGAAGATATTACAATTGAAAACTTCCCTAATATGGGAACGGAAATAGTTAATCAAGTCCAGGAGGCACAGAGAGTCCCATACAGAATAAATCCAAGGAGAAATACGTCAAGACACATATTAATCAAACTGTCAAAAATTAAACACAAAGAAATCATATTAAAAGCAGCAAGGGAAAAACAACAAATAACACAGAAGGGAATCCCCATCAGGTTAACAGCTGATCTCTCAGCAGAAACTCTACAAGCCAGAATGGAGTGGCAGGACATAATTAAAGTGATGAAGGAGAGAAAACTGCAACCAACATTACTCTACCCAGCAAGGATCTCATTCAGATTTGATGGAGAAATTAAAAACATTACAGACAAGGAAAAGCTGAGAGAGTTCAGCACCACGAAACCAGCTTTACAACAAATGCTAAAGGAACTTCTCTAGGCAAGAAACACAACAGAAGGAATATACCTACAATAACGAACCCAAAGCAATTAAGGAAATGGGAATAGGAACATACATATCGATAATTACCTTAAATGTAAATGGTCAAAATGCTCCCACCAAAAGACACAGATTGGCTGAATGGATACAAAAACAAGACCCATATATATGCTGTCTACAAGAGACCCACTACAGACCTAGAGACACATACAGATGGAAAGTAAGGGGATGGAAAAAGATATTCCATGCAAATGGAAATCAAAAGAAAGCTGGAGTAGCAATTCTTATACCAGAAAAAATAGACTTTAAAATAAAGGCTATTAGAAGAGACAAAGAAGGACACTACATAATGATATAGGGATCGATCCAAGAAGAAGATATAACAATTGTAAATATTTATGCACCAAACATAGGAGCACCTCAATACATAAGGCAAATACTAACAGCCATAAAAGGGGAAATCCACAGTAACACAATCATAGTAGGGGACTTTACCACCCCACTTTCACCAATGGACAGATCATCCAAAATGAAAATAAATAAGGAAACACAAGCTTTAAATGATACATTAAACAAGATGGACTTAGTTGATATTTATAGGATATTCCATCCAAAAACAACAGAATACACATTTTTCTCAAGTGCTCATGGAACATTCTCCAGGATAGATCATATCTTGGGTCACAAATCAAGCCTTGGTAAATTTAAGAAAATTGAAATTGTATCAAGTATCTTTTCTGACCACAATGCTATGAGACTAGATATCAATTACAGGAAAAGATCTGTAAAATATACCAACACATGGAGGCAAAACAATACACTACTCAATAATGAAGTGATCACTGAAGAAATCAAAGAGGAAATCAAAAAATACCTAGAAACAAATGACAATGGAGACACGACGAACCAAATCCTATGGGACGCAGCAAAAGCAGTTCTAAGGGGGAAGTTTATAGCAACGCAATCCCACCTTAAGAAACAGGAAACATCTCGAGTAAACAACCTGACTCTGCACCAAAAGCAATTAGAGAAAAAAGAACAAAAAACCCCCACAGCTAGCAGAAGGAAAGAAATCATAAAGAGCAGATCAGAAATAAATGAAAAAGAAATGAAGGAAACGATAGCAAAGATCAATAAAACTAAAAGCTGGTTCTTTGAGAAGATAAACAAAATTGACAAACCGTTAGCCAGACTCATCAAGTAAAAAAGGGAGAAGACTCAAATCAATAGAATTAGAAATGAAAAAGGAGAAGTAACAACTGACACTGCAGAAATACAAAAGATCATGAGAGTTTACTACAAGCAACTTTATGCCAATAAAATGGACAACCTGGAAGAAATGGACAAATTCTTAGAAATGCACAACCTGCCAAGACTGAATCAGGAAGAAATAGAAACTATGAATAGACAAATCACAAGCACTGAAATTGAAACTGTGATAAAAAATCTTCCAACAAACAAAAGCCCAGGACCAGATGGCTTCACAGGCGAATTCTTTCAAACATTTAGAGAAGAGCTAACACCCATTCTTCTCAAACTCTTCCAAACAATTTCTGAGGAAGGAACACTCCCAAACTCATTCTATGAGGACACCATCACCTTGACACCAAAACCAGGCAAGGATGTCACAAAGAAAGAAAACTACAGGCCAATATCACTGATGAACATAGATGCAAAAATCCTCAACAAAATACTAGCAAACAGAATCCAACAGCACATTAAAAGGATCATACACCATGATCAAGTGGGGTTTATTCTAGGAATGCAAGGATTCTCCAATATATGCAAATCAATCAATGTGATACTCCATATTAACAAGTTGAAGGAGAAAAACCATATGATCATCTCAATAGATGCAGAGAAAGCTTTCAACAAAATTCAACACCCATTTATGATAAAAACCCTGCAGAAAGTAGGCATAGAGGGAACTTTCCTCCACATAATAAAGGCCATATATGACAAACCCACAGCCAACATTGTCCCCAATGGTGAAAAACTGAAACCATTTCCACTAAGATCAGGAACAAGACAAGGATGTCCTCGCTTACTACTCTTATTCAACCTAGTTTTGGGAGTTTTAGCCATAGCAATCAGAGAAGAAAAGGAAATAAAAGGAATCCAAATTGGAAAAGAAGAAGTAAAGCTGTCACTGTTTGCAGATGACATGATACTATACATAGAGAATCCTAAAGATGCTACCAGAAAACTACTAGAACTAATCAATGAATTTGGTAAAGTAGCAGGATACAAAATTAATGCACAGAAATCTCTGGCATTCCTGTACACTAATGATGAAAAATCTGAAAATGAAATCAAGAAAACACTCCCATTTACCATTGCAACAAAAAGAATAAAATATCTAGGAATAAACCTACCAAAGGAGACAAAAGACCTGTATGCAGAAAATTATGACACTGATGAAATAAATTAAAGATGATACAAATAGATGGAGAGATATACCATGCTCCTGGATTGGAGGAATCAATATTTTCAAAATGACTCTACTACCCAAAGCAATCTACAGATGCAATGCAATCCCTATCAAACTACCAATGGAATTTTTCACAGAACTAGAAGAAAAAATTTCAAAATTTGGTTGGAAAAACAAAAGACCCCAAATAAGCAACGCAATCTTGAGAAGGAAAGACGGAGCTGGAGGAATCAGGCTCCCTGACTTCAGACTATACTACAGAGCTACAGTAATCAAGACAGTGTGGTACTGGCACAAAAACAGAAAGATAGATAAATGGAACAGAATAGAAAGCCCAGAGATAAACCCATGCACATATGGTCAACTTATCTTTGATAAAGGAGGCAGGAATGTACAGTGGAGAAAGGACAGCCTCTTCAATAAGTGGTGCTGGGAAAACTGGACAGGGACATGTAAAAGTATGAGTTAGATCATTCCTTAACACCATACACAAAAATAAGCTCAAACTGGATTAAAGACCTAAACGTAAGGCCAGAAACTATCAAGGTCTTAGAGGAAAACATAGGCAGAACACTCTATGACATAAATCACAGCAAGATCCTTTTGGACCCACCTCCTAGAGAAATGGAAATAAAAACAAAGATAAACAAATGGGACCTAATGAAACTTCAAAGCTTTTGCACAGCAAAGGAAACCATAAACAAGACCAAAATACAGCCCTGAGAATGGGAGAATATATTTGCAAATGAAGCAACTGACAAAGGATTAATCTCCAAAATTTATAAGCAGCTCATGCAGCTCAATAGCAAAAAAACAAACAACCCAATCCAAAAATGGGCAGAAGACTTAAATAGGCATTTCTCCAAAGAAGATATACAGACTGCCAACAAACACATGAAAGAATGCTCAACATCATTAATCATTAGAGAAATGCAAATCAAAACTACAATGAGATATCATCTCACACCACTCGGAATGGCCATCATCAAGAAATCTAGAAACAATAAGTGCTGGAGAGGGTGTGGAGAAAATGGAACACTCTTGCACTGCTGGTGGGAATGAGAATTGGTACAGCCACTATGGAGAACAGTATGGAGATTCCTTAAAAAACTAAAAATAGAACTACCATATGACCCAGCAATCCCACTACTAGGCATATACCCTGAGAAAACCATAATTCAAAAAGAGACATGTACCAAAATGTTCATTGCAGCTCTATTCACAATAGCCCGGAGCTGGAAAGAACCTAAGTGTCCATCATCGGATGAATGGATAAAGAAGATGTGGCACATATATACAATGGAATATTACTCAGCCATAAAAAGAAATGAAACTGAGCTATTTGTAATGAGGTAGATAGACCTAGAGTCTGTCATACAGAGTGAAGTAAGTCATAAAGAGAAAAACAAATACCGTATGCTAACACTTATATATGGAATTTAAAAAAATGTCATGAAGAACCTAGGGGTAAAATGGGAATAAAGACACAGATCTACTTAAGAATGGACTTGAGGATATGGGGAGGGGGAAGGGTAAGCTGTGACAAAGCAAAAGAGAGGCATGGACATATATACACTACCAAACGTAAGGTAGATAGATAGTGGGAAGCAGCCGCAGAGCACAGGGAGATCAGTTCGGTGCTTTGTGACCGCCTGGAGGGGTGGGATGGGAAGGGTGGGAGGGAGGGAGATGCATGAGGGAAGGGATGTGGGAACAGATGTATATGTATAACGGATTCACTTTCTTATAAAGCAGAAACTAATAAAAAATTAAAACAAATAAAATAAAATACACATAAAGATGTTAAAAAAAAAAAAGAATAGGGTTTGGTAAACTATTTCTGTAAAGGGCCAGATAGTAAATGCAAAAAGTAAATATTTTTGGATTTTTGGACCACATAAAATCTCATTGTATATATTTTTTCAAATCTTTAAACACGTAAAATCCATTCTTAGCTCACAGGCCACATAAGAGTCAGCCATATACCAGATTTGGCCTAAGACTGTTGACTGCTGTTATAACGTTTTTGAACCCTGTTCAATTTATAGTTAAAACCACTTAGAAGAAGCTTTCTAAATAACCATGCCAACTCTCTCCTTTCACCAAGGATAGCTATTCAGCCAATCATCCATTTAACAGATAGGTATTCAGTACGTACTAAATGACAGGTTTTCTTTGTAGATACCATAAATATAATGCAGTATGTATAGTCAGAAGTATATAGAGTTTTTGTTGTTGTCGTTGTTGTTGTTGTGCTTTAGTAGAGGGTTCAAATATGAATATAAGTATTTGTCATTCAGGGTGGAAGTACTAAGGTATGAATAAAAAAACAAGATGTTACAAGGAGAGAAGCTGTAAATTCAGTTTTAGTGTTGACAGAGAAGGAAAGTTTCCAGAGGAAGTGATGTCTAAATGAAGATGGGACTTATCCTACAGTAGTAAAGGACTGTAGGATTCAGGGAGAAATATCAAAAATCAAGTGCCGCATTTGACAGATGAGGGAGAACTTGGCATGTCTGCTAAAAGAAAAAATAAATTCCTTCCATCTAAAGCATTCATAGTAAAAAAGAGGCATCGTGGAGTAATAAACGAGACCAGAGAGTTAAGCTAGAAACAAATCAGGGGTCTCATAAGTCATATTAGGGAGTATAGACTTCGCCCTGCAGTCAGTGCAGGAAACATTAAAGGATGTTAAGCACATGAAAACTATTAGCAGATACTCTCTTTGGAAAAGCACTTCAGAAGAAAGTGTGGACAAGAGAACTATTCAGGAAGCAGAACAGATAGGATTTTGTGATTATGTGCGTAAAAGCATTCACTTAATGAGGTAACAACCAGTTATGTAACTTTTACTTCACTCATGTCAACTTAATATCACACACAAACTATGTTCCTATCTACTCTTCTTCTTCATTTTCCCAGAGTATTCTCCCCACGGAGAATGCCTCCACCTCCTGCATTAGCCTATTTAAATCCTATTTGTTCTTTCCATGCCCTGTACAGTCCCTTACTTCTTAAACTTCCAACCATTTTAGTCCAAAATTGATTAGATTTTTATTTTTCTCAACATTTACATTATAGAAATCATCAAAATAGAGCAAGGACTTTATTTTCTGCATTTTGTTTATTTTCCTACCAACTCAAAGAGTGCTGACTCACAAGTGTGGGTGTATATTCACTGACAGATGTACAGATCTACAGAGATCTGCACACTAGCCTGACCAGCTGTGACCTACAGGCCATGGTTTGTGAAACACTCACTAGAGAGGGATTCTCAAACATTCTTATAGGTGAATCTATTTTTTAACAAAACTTTCACTCAGAGATTTCTTACTTTACTTTTTCAAAATCCTTCATGTATTTTAAATATATCTAATTCCTGTATCCCTACAACTCACCTGGTGTACACTTATGTCTCTCTGGGACAGCTATAATACTATCTTAATTGTTATCTCTCCACACTAATTTTTGTCCCAGTCCAATTTTCCCTTTACACTGAAGTCAAACTATTTTAATATATGTTAACTCATGTCATTCCTCTGCTTAAAACTTTTGGTGGATTGAGTCTGAAATCCATGTCACGATTTTCAAGCTTGCTGAGGTCTCACATGCTAGTCAATACTACCTGGAATTGCTGCTGATGACCAGTCCTAGGAGTTGTCTGTCCTTCAGTCCCAAAGAACTCTGCTCTTTTCACCTCAGGAATATTACCTAAATTATTGTTTCTGCCTGACACATTCCCCCTTCAATTCTTTGGCCCCTTAGCTTTTACTCATCCTTCTGGTATCAAATTAAATACTAGTTCTCATGAAAGTCTTCCCCGATGTCTTCAATTCTGAGACATGTTCAAACATTTCTAAAACCTAGACTCTTCCAAATGACATGTACACTCAAAGTAGTAGTTTTTCTATTTTCCAAAATATTGAATACTATTAAATCAATGGTAGGTACATCAGACCCTTTGATTTTAAAGGCATCTTATGACTGAGGAAATATGGTGTGTCTTGAGGGAACTCTGCAGCTGCTCTATTACAGTTATCGTCATTTTCTTTTATCCCTGCTTATTTCAGTAGTCCCATGAGTGCTGGACGCATGCCCATCTCAATCACCCTCTATCTCCAGAGCTTAGCACAAGTCTGAGCATAATAGGTGGAGAATCAGTCAATACTCATTGCTTACAGAATGATCCTATTGCTTTTCATTCTCTCCAGAGGCAAATATATGGTGCTTAAAATGATACAACTATATTAGGGTTCCTGGGATCTTGATGATTTAGGGAAGTTTTTTTCCAAATCCACAATTTCAAAACATGTGAGAGTCTAACACTTTTCAATATCTTTATTCACAATCTCTGTTTCTGCATTGGCTCAAGTGCTTTGATTATTTGTCTTTTTCAAATGTGCCCATAACTTGTTGTAAAACTCAATCAATCAAACACTCTCAATAGAAATTAATTCCCAGGAAATATGTCTTGATTTTTGTTCTCTTAGTTTGATTGCAAGTTTATGGCATTGAGGTGGAGACCCTTCACATTATTCACCACAAAATATTCTGCCAACTACTGGGCCTCCTGCTATGCCATCAGCCCTGTTGTCATTACAAAACCTGTGATACCAGTAGCTACATCAGAACCCCTGTCCCTGTCTTGATTCTTGGTCTGCAGAGAACTAAGTTCACTTCTCCTGAGAGAACTGAAACTCCTGGGACAATAAAGCAAAGAGCATGGATTTTACAGTGAAACAGAGCTGAGTTGCACTTCTAGGTCTGCCATTTCCTCACTATGTAACTTTTGGCAAGTTGACTAATATCTTCAAACGTCAGTTTCTTCAAATGTCAAATGATATGGAAAGACTTTTCACTAAAGTGTGTTGTAAAGATTAATGAGCTGGCATATGGAGCCTGCCAAGTGTAGTGGCCATCACATCGTAGTCATTTAATAGTAATATAGCTATAAATGCAGAATGTTTTACTAAACTATCTAAAAACAAATGAAAAAATAATAATAATTTCAGGACTATGGGTGGGAAAATTTTCTAGTCAGTAGAGAAGTTTTTCCCATATTTCATAAACAACTCCAAACCCTATTCCCTATGTACCCTTGACTAGTGAAGGTGTCATCTACCTTCAAGAGGAGTGGACAATTATAGCAATGAATCAAGATATTCACCCATGTTTCAAAAAGCTTAAAATTAACTCTATAAGTCATTAGCTATTATATTTAAATAATAGCCATTGGTTTTGGTATTATGGTTCAATAATAGCATTTGCTATTAATCCTCTTATATTAAAAAAAAATTATGGGTTTTCTTAACAAATTAGCAAATGCAAGAAAATGAAATCAGCCTTACACGATAATTTTATTTCACAACATGAGAGTTGTGCTGCAAATAGTCTTGTATAGGCATCTGGCCTCTAGTTTAAGAACTCTGCTAATAAGCTCTCTATGAACAGAATCAAGCTTTCAAAGCCTGAAGGATACATTTGTTCTGATATGGATTAAGTTATAATTTTCAAAATGATGGATAATAAAACTTACCTTAATTACAGAGGCTTTGCTTAATCATTTCAAGTCTTCTTAATATTTCAAGACCCCATAGAATTTAAAAGAGTGAGATTTGGTGTAGGATTTAAAGTGAGTTCAACTGGTGAAACTCACTTAGTAGAAATGTAGAGTTAGTCAGTACAGAATGTTTTTTGAGTCCTTATGTTCTAGCACTTTTGCTAGGTGACTTTAAATTAGCTTTAAACAAACCAGACACCATCCCTGTTATTACAGTCCAGTAGAGTGAAACTTTTGCAGTGAGAGTTAACAACACAAGAAGAGATAAAACCAGATGCCATAAATGTAAAAAGTAACATAATTTATTACCTAAAAACTTTAAAAAGACTTATTGCAAAAGATGCCATAAAAATGTGAAAAACAAACATAAGACTTGGAAGAATATATGACAGAGATGTAGAAAATAAGCACTTAAAATGTTAGCCAATAATAATATTTTATATGTTGATTTATATCTATATTTACCAGTGTATACAGAAAAACTATGGAAGGATACACACCAAAGTGTTAACATGGTTACCCCTTGGGTGTAGAACTAAGTTGATGAGTAAAGGAGACAAGAGTAACTTCCTTATTTTCCATTATAATACTTATCAGTAAGGCCTGAATTATTTACTCAAGCCTCTATTATTTTGTACTTTAAAAGATGTGTACTAATCACATCCACAGCAAGACAATACAAATGACTCCAAAGTATTTGCAAAGCCATCTAATTTTTGTCATATTATTTCAAAGAAAAACTTGAATCATGTAAATTTATTAAATAGTAAAATAAAAGCTTATCTTCTGTTAGAATTCCTTATAAAAAAAAAGAATATGTATGACCAAGTGGGATTTATCCCAGGAATGCAAAGATTTTTCAATATCCAGAAATCAGTCAATGTGATGCATAACTTTAACAAACTGAAAAATAAAAATCATATGATCATCTCAATAGACACAGGAAAAGCCTTTGATAAAATTCAACATCCATTTATGATAAAAGTGCTCTAGAAAGTGGGTGTAGAGGAAACATACCTCAACATAATAAAGGCCATATATGACAAACCCACAGTTAACATCATACTCAGTGGTGAAAAGCAGAAAACATTTCCTCTAAGATCAGGAACAAAACAAGGAGGCCCACTCTATCCACTTTTAATGAATATAATATTGGAAGTCTTAGACATAGCAATCAGACAAGGAAAATAAATTTAAAAAATCCAAATTGGAAAGGAAGAAGTAAAACTGCCACAGTTTGCAGATGACATGATATTATTCATAGAAAGTCGTAATGATGCTGACAGAAAAATACTAGAGCTTATCAATGAATTCAGTAAAGTTTCAGGATACAAAATTAATATACAGAAATCAGTTGCATTTATATACACTAATAACAAACTATCAGAAAGTGAGTTTAAGGAACAATCCTATTTACCATTGCATCAAAAACAAATAAAATACCTCAGAATAAATCTAACTAAAGAGGTAAAAGACCTGTACTTGGAAACCTATAAAACTTATGAAAGTAATTGAAAATGACACAAACAGATAGAAAGATATATTGTGTTTCTGGATTGGAAGACTTAATATTGTTAAAATGACAGTACTACTCAAAACAGTCCACAGATTCAATGCAATCTCTGTCAAAATACTGATGGTATTTTTCACAGAACTAGATCAAGTAATTTTAAAATTTATATGGAAACACAAAAGACCCCATATAGCCAAAACAATCTTGAGAAAGAAAAACAGAGCTGGAGGAATCATGCTCCCTGACTTCAGACTATACTACAAACCTACTGTAATTAAAACAGACACATAGGTCAACAGAACAGAAGAGAGTGCCCAGAAATAGACCCACACACTTAGAGTTAATTAATCTATGACAAAGGAGGCAAAAATATATAACACAGAAAAGACAGTCTCTTCAATAAGTGGTGCTGGGGAAACTGGACAGTTACATGTAAAAGAATGAAATTAGAACATTTTATAACACCATATGCATAAATATACACAAACTGGATTAAAGACCTAAATCTAAACTAGAAACTATAAAACTGCTAGAGAAAAACTTAGGCAGAAAACTCTGACATGAATAGAGCAATATATTTTTTTGGATACATCTCCTAAAGTAAAGGAAATAAAAACACACACACACAAAAGGGAACTAATTAAACTTAAAAGCTTTTGTTCAGCAAAAGAAATCATTGACAAAAGGAAAAGACAGCCTACTGAATAGGAGAAAATTTTGCAAATGAAATGATCAAAAAGGGATTAATATCCAAAATATACAAACAGCTCATACAATTAAACATAAAAAAAAATAAAATAAAACCTGATCAAAAAAAGACCAGAACAGACATTTCTGCAAACAGGACATGCAAAATGGCCAACAGGCACACGAAAAGATGCTCAATATCAGGGAGACCTTCAAGATGGTGGAGGAGTAAGACATGGAGTTCACCTTCCTCCCCACAAATACATCAAAAATACATGTACATGTGGAACAACTCCTACAGAACACCTACTGAATGCTGGCAGAAGATCTCAGACTTCCCAAAAGACAAGAAAATTCCTACATACCTGGGTATAGCAAAAGAAAAAAGAAAAAAAAAAACAGAGACAAAAGAATAAGTATGGGACCTACACCTCTGGGAGTGAGCTATGAAGGAGGAAAAGTTTCCACACACTAGGGAGCCCCTTCACTGGCAGGGACGGAGATTGGGCATGGGGGAAACTTCAGAGCCATCGAGGAGAGTGCAGCAACAGGGGTGCAGAGGACAAAGAGGGGAGATTCTCACACAGAGGATTGGTGCCAACCAGCACTCACCAACCTGAGATGCTTGTCTGCTCACCCACCAGGGCAGGAGGGGCCTGGGAGCTGAGGCTTGGGCATTGGAGTTCAGACCCCACAGAGAGGACTGGGGTTGGCTGTGTGAAGACAGCCTGAAGGGGGCTAGTTCACCACAGCTAGCCAGGAGGGAGTCAGGGAAAAAATCTGGACCTGGCAAAGAGGCAAGAGGCCATTGTTTCAGGTTGTGCAAGGAGAGGGGATTCCTGCCCCATGTGCCCACAGAAGGCAGAGAACCACCTAAGCAAACTCCAGAGACAGGTATGAGCCACAGCTATCAGATCAGACAAGAGAGACAGGCATGAAATGCTAAAGTTGCCCCACTGCCACCAAGAATCCTGTGGGCAAGTACAGGTCACTACCTACACCTCCCTGGGAGCCTGTGCAGCATGCCACTGCCAGGGTCCAGAGATCCAGGGACAACTTCCCTGGGAGAACACACAGCAAGCCTCAGGCAGTTGCAATGTTAGGCCAGCCTCTGCTGCCACAGGCTCACCCTGCCTTCCAATTATGACTACCATAACCCATCCTCTCCCTGGCCTGAGTGAGCAAGAGAGACATAATCAGCCACTGCTTTAACACCATGCTATCTGGGTAGGGAACAGATGCCTGAGGGGAGCCTACATGCAGAGGTGGGGCCAAAACCGAAGCTTAACCCCAGGAGCTGTGTGAACAAAGAAGAGAAAGGGAAATTTCTCCATGCAGCCCCAGGAGCAGCAGATTAAATCCCCACAATCAACTTGATGTCCCCTGCATCTGTGGAATACCAGCGTAGACAACAAATGTTCTCAAAATTAAGGCAGTGGACTTTGGGAGCAACTGTAGACTTGTGGTTTGCTTTCTGTCTCTGATTTGTTTCTGGTTTTTATGTTTATCTTAGTTTAGTTCTTTTTTATTATTGGTGAATTAGTTTATTGGTTTAGTCTCTCTCTTTTCTTTATTTTTTATTTTTTTATTTCATAATCTTTTTATATTATATTTTTTAATTTTTTTCCCTTTTTTCTCTTTTTGTGAGTGTGTATGTGTATGTTTATTTGTGTGATTTTGTTTGTTTAGTTATGCTTTTACCTTTTGGTTTGGGGTTCTATCTGTTTGTTTTTTTGGGGTTTTTTTGGTTTGTTTTTTCTTCCTTTTCTTCCAAGCTGAGTGACTGTCAGGGTCTTGGTTCTCTGGATGGGTGTCATGCCTCAGACTCTGGGGTGGGGGAGACAAGTCCAGGACACTGGACCACCAGAGACTTTCCAGCCCCACGTAATATCAACTGGCAAGAGTTCTCCCAGAGATTTCGGTCTCAACACTAAGACCCAACTCCACCCAACGGCCAGCAAGCTCCAGTGCTGGATGTCCCTTGCCAAACAACTAATAAGAAAGGAACACAAACCCACCCATTAGCAGAGAGGCTGCCTACTGTCATACTAAGGTCAAGGACACCCCAAAACACACCACCAGATGCAGCCCTGCCCACCAGAAAGAATAGATTCAGCCCCACCCAACAGAATACAAGCACCTGTCCCCTCCACCAGGACACCAACACAAACCACTGAACCAACCTCATCCACTGGAGACAGACACCAAAAACAACAGGAACTATGAACATGCTGCCTATGAAAAGGAGACCCCAAACACAGTAAGTTAAACAAAATGAGAAGACAGAGAAATATGCAGCAGATGAAGGAGCAAGGTAAAAACCCAACAAACCAAACAAATGGAGAGGAAATAGGCAGTCTACCTGAAAAAGAATTCAGAGTAATGATAGTAAAGATGATCCAAAATCTTGGAAAGAGAATGGAGAAAATACAAGAAATGCTTCAGAAGGGCCTAAAATAACTAAATAGCAAAAATAAATAAATAAATAAATAAATAAATAAATAAATAAATAAATAAATAAATAAAACGATGAACAGCACAATAAATGAAATTAAAAATTCTCTAGAAGGAATCAATAACAGAATAACTGAGACACAAGAACGGGTAAGTGACCTGGAAGACAAAATAGTGGAAATAACTACCACAGAGCAGAATAAAGAAAAAAGAATGAAAAAAATTGAGGACAGCCTCAGAGACCTCTGGGACAACATTAAATGCAACAACATTCGAATTATAGGGGTCCCAGCAGAACAGAAAAAGAAAGGGACTGAGAAAATGTTTGAAGAGATTATAGTTGAAAACTTCCCTAACATGGGAAAGAAAAATGGTCAATCAAATCCAGGAGTGCAGAGGGTCCCATAGAGGATAAATCCAAGGAGAAACACATGAAGACACATATTAATCAAACTATAAAAAATTAACTACAAAGAAAAAATATTAAAAGCAGCAAGGGAAAGGTGACAAATAATATAAAAGGGAATCCTCATAAGGTTAATGGCTGAACTTTCAGCAAAAGCTCTGCAAGCCAGAAGGAAGTGACAGCATATATTTGAAGTGATGAAAGGGAAAAACCTACAGCTAAGATTACTCGACCCAGCAAGAGTCTCATTCAGATTTAATGGAGAAATTAAAATGTTGACAGACAAGCAAAAGTTAAGAGAATTCAGCATCTACCAAACGAGCTTTACAACAAATGCTAAAGGAACTTCTCTAGGCAAGAAACACAAAAGAAGGAAAAGACCACAAAAACAAAGTCAAAACAATTAAAAAAATGGTAATAGGAGCATACATATTGATAATTACCTTAAATGTAAATGGATTAAATGTCCCAAACAAAAGACACAGACTGGCTGAATAGATACAAAAACAAGACCTGTATATATGCTGTCTACAAGAGACCCACTTCAGACCTAGGGACACATACAAAATGAAAGTGAGGGTGTGGGAAAAGATATTCCATGCAAATGGAAATCAAAAGAAAGCTGGAGTATCAATTCTCATATCAGACAAAATAGACTTTAAAATAAAGACTTCTACAAGAGACAAAGAAGGACAGTACATAATGATCAAAGGATCAATCCAAGAAGAAGATATAACAATTGTTCATATATATTCACACAATATAGGAGCACCTCAATGCATAAGGCAAATGCTAATAGCCAAAAAAGGGTAAATCAACAGTAACATTATCACACTAGGACACTTTAACACCCCAATTTCACCAATGGACAGATCATCCAAAATGAATATAAATACGGAAATGCAATCTTTAAATGACATTGTAGACCAGATGGACTTAATTTATATATATATATATATATATATATATATGACATTTCATCCAAAAACAACAGAAAACACTTTCTCCTCATGTGCTCATGGCACATTCTCCAGGATATATCATATCTTGGGTCACAAATCAAGTCTTGGTAAATTTAAGAAAATTGAAATCATATCAGTTATATTTTCCAACCACAACACTATGAGACTAGATATCAATTACAGGAAAAAAAATGTAAAAAATACAAACACATGGAGGGTACACAATATGCTACTAAATAACCAAGAGATCACTGAAGAAATCAAAGAGAAAATCAAAGAATACCTAGAAACAAATAACAATGAAAATATGATGTTCCAAAACCTATGGGATGCAGCAAAAGCAGTTCTAAGAGGGAAGTTTATAGCAATAAAATCCTATCTCAAGAAACAAGAAAAACCTCAAATAAACAACCTAACTTTACATCTAAAGCAATTAGAGAAAGAAGAACAAAAAAATTCCAAAGTTAGCAGAAGGAAAAAAATCATATATCCCAGATCAGTAATAAATGAAAAAGAAATGAAGGAAACAATAGCAAAGATCAATAAAACTGAAAGCTGGTCTTTGAGAAGATAAACAAAATTGATAAACCAGTAGCCAGACTAATCAAGAAGAAAAGGGAAAAGACTCAAATCAACAGAATTAGAAATGAAAAAGGGGACGTATCAACTGACACTGCAGAAATACGAAGGATCATGAGAGATTACTACAAGCAACTAAAAGCCAATAAAATGGACAACCTGGAAGAAACAGACAAATTCTTAGAAAAGTACAACCTTCCGAGACTAAACCAGGAAGAAATAGAACATGTGAACAGACCAATCACAAACACTAAAATTGAAACTGTGATTAAAAATCTTCCAACAAACAAAAGCCCAGGACCAGATGGCTTCACAGGTGAATTCTATCAAACATTTAGAGACGAGCTAACACCTAGTGTTTTTCTAGTGGGAAGCAGCCACATAGCACAGGCAGATCAGCTCAGTGCTTTGTGACCACACAGAGGGATGGGATAGGGAGGGTGAGAGAGAGATGCAAGAGGGAGGGGATATGGGGATATACATATACATATAACTGATTCACTTTGTTATACAACAGAAACTAACAGAACATTGTAAAGAAATTATACTCCAGTAAAGATGTTAATTTTTTAAAAAGAAGTGATTTAAATTAAAAAAAAAGTGATTCTCAATATCACTGACCATCAGCGAAATGCAAATCAAAACCACAATGTATATCATCTCACACTGTCAGAGAGCTCTCATCAAAAAGAACACAAATAGCAAACGTTGGCCAGGATGTGAAGAAAAAGGAACCTTCGTACATCATTAGTGGGAATGTAAATTGGTGCAGCCACTGAGGAAAGCTATGGATGTTTCTCAAAAAACTAAAATTAGAACTACCATGTGACCCAACAATTCCACTCCAGAGTATATATCTGAAAAAAACAAAAACACTAATTCAAAAAGATACATGCACCCCAATGCTCATAGCAGCATTATTTACAACTGCCGAGATATGGAAGCAAGCTAGGTGTCCATCAACAGATGAATAGATAAAGAAAATGTTTTATATATATATACATATATATATATATGTATATATATATATAACATGTAATATAGAATATATATAATGTATATATATATATAATATTATACATGTAATATAAAATATATAATATATATTAATACACACACATATATACAATGTAATACTTCACAGCCATAAAAACAATGAGATTTGACATTTGCAGCAATATGGGTGGACTTGCAGGATATCATGCTAAGTGAAATAAGTCAGACAGAGAAAGACAAATACAGTATCATGTAAATATGATAAAGAATACAACAAACCAGTGAATATAATGAAAAAGAAACGGACACACAGGTATAGAGACCAAACTAGTGGTTGGCAGTGGGGAGAGGGAAGGGGGAAGGGTAAGCTAGGGTTAAGGGATTAAGTGGTACCAAAAATTATGTATAAAATAAAATACATGGATATGTTGTACATCATGGGGAATATAGGCAGTATTTTATAATAACTCTAAATTGAGTATAACTTTAAAAATTGTGAATCACTATATTATACACCTGTTATTTACATGTTATTGTACATCAACTATACTTCAATAAAAATTTTTGAAATAAAATTTTTAAATTAAAAAAATACGGAATAAACTCATTGACATAGGTCTTGGCAATATTTTTTTAACACCTTTATTGCAGTATAATTGCTTTACAATAGTGTGTTAGTTTCTGCTTTATACCAAAGAGAATCAGTTATACATATATATATGTTCCCATATCTCTTCCCTCTTGCATCTCCCTCCCTCCTACCCTCCCTATCCCACCCCTCTAGGTGGTCACAAAGCACCGAGCTGATCTCTCTGTGCTATGCGGCTGCTTCCCACTAGCTGTTTATTTTACATTTGGTAATATATATGTTTGTGCCTCTCTCTTACTTCGTCCCAGCTTACCCTTCCCCCTCCCCACGTCCTCAAGTACATTCTCGATAACGTCTATGTCTTTATTCCAGTCTTGCCCCTAGATTCTTCATAAACATTTTTTTTAGATTCCATATATATATATATATATATGTGTGTGTGTTAGCATACGGTATTCGTTTTTCTCTTTCTGATTTACTTCACTCTGTATGACAGACTCTAGGTCCATCCACCTCACCAGAAATAACTCAATTTTATTTTTTTTATGGCTGAGTAATATTCCATTGTACATATGTGCCACATCTTCTTTATCCATTCATCTTTCAATGGACACTTAGGTTGCTTCCATGTCCTGGCTATTGTAAATAGAGCTTGGCAATGATTTTTTTTAATTTGACACCAAATGCAAAGGCAAAAAAACCCAAATATAAACAAGTGAGACTACATCAAACTAAAAAGCTTCTGCACAGCAAACTATAAACAAAATGAAGTGGCAACCTATTGAATGGGGAAAAAATTTGCAAAGCACATATCAAAGTGTTAATATCCAAAATATACAAGGAACTCATACAATGCAATAGTGAAAAGCAAATAATCAAACTTTAAAATGGCCAAATGATTCAAATATACATTTTTTTTGAAAGAAGACATACAAATGGCCAAAAGGTACATGAAAATTTGCTCAACACAACTAATCATCAGTGAAATGAGATATTACCTCTCACCTGTTAGGATGTCTGTTATCAAAAATACAAGAAATAGAAGGTTTTGGCAAGGATGTGGAGAAAAGGAAAACTTTACACACTGTTGGTGGTAATGTAAACTGGTCCAGCTACTATGGAAAACACATGGAGATTACTCAAGAAATTAAATATAGAACTATCATATGGGGCTTCCCTGGTGGCACAGTGGTTGAGAGTCTGCCTGCCGATGCAGGGGACACGGGTTTGTGCCCCGGTCTGGGAGGATCCCACATGCCGCGGAGCGGCTGGGCCTGTGGGCCATGGCCGCTGAGCCTGCGCGTCCGGAGCCTGTGCTCTGCAAGGGGAGAGGCCACGACAGTGAGAGGCCCGCCTACCACACACACACACACAAAAAAGAACTATCATATGATCCAACAATCCCAGTTCTGGGTATATAGCCAAAAAATCCAAAATCACTATCTTGAAATGATATGTACTCCCCTGTTCATTGCAACATTAGTTACAATAGCCAAGGTATAGAAACAACCTATGTGTAGGTTGACAGATGAATGGATAAAGAAAATGTGATACATATGTATATATGTATGTAAACATATACTCACACAATGTAATATTACTAAGCCAAAAACAAAGAAAATTCTTCCATTTGTGGCAACAAAGAAGAACATGGAGATCATTATGAACTATCCAGTGAACTATCCCAGACAGATAAAGACAAATAAATACTGCATGGTATTGCTTATATGTGGAACAGACAGTATAATGGTGCTTGTCAGGGGCTGGTGGGGATAAATAGGGAGAGGTAAAAGGGTGCAAACTTTCTATTATAAAATGAATAAGGTTTAGGACTTAATGTATAACATGGTGTCTATAGTTGATAATGCTTAATTGCACAGCTGAAATTTGCTAAGAAAGTAGAACTTAAGTTTTCTCACCAAAAACAGAAAAGATAATATGTGAGTTGATGGATGTATTAATCAACTTGATGGTAGGAATCCTTTCATAACATATACATATATATATATATATATATATATATATGTATCAAATCATCACACTGTATACTTTAAATATCTTACAATTTTATATGTCAATTATATCTCAATAAAGCTGTAAAAAACATTGTGGAATGTCATAAGCATTCACTAAATTGCTGTTTTTGCTAATGTTAAAAGTCACCATAGCCACAAAATTTGGATGTAGAAAAATGTACTATTTCTATATTACTTTACCCCATGAGTCTCAAGTCCCACTGATTATATCAACATTTTTTTCTGATTTAATCTATTGCTTCGGGGTTACTGGTCAAGTCAGACATTTCAATCACTTTTCCATTTTCCTCACCTCTTATCTAACTTATCTAACTTCAATGGTGGGGTAAATGGAAGAGGTCTGTGATTTTCCCTGGCAGTGGTGAAGAGGCATTATCTTCCAGCCACACTGTGCTGTAAACCACCAACAAAATCTTTGTAGGCTGTCTGCGTACACTTGCTATGACCTCCCATGGGTTTCAGTCATGAAGGTATACAGGGTCACTTTATGTATGTTGTGATGCCCACCTGAGGACCTTCTGGTCCACTCCTAATCACTTTATTTTCTCTCTCAGGAACTTGAGAATTTGGGACATCTCTCCACATACTCAGCTTAAAGTCCAGGAATGTTGAGTGCATTCAAACCCCTCTTTCTCTGCACTTTGGCTACCCTACAGTTCCAGCTCCATGATGCAATCAGGGCTGCTCTACATACCATGCCATCTTCCTGGGCTATGACTTTGAAGAAGGCACGACATTTTAAGTTTTTCTTTTTTTTTTCTCAGTCAACTATGCTAACATCTCTAACCCCACTCATACATATAGGCTGTCTTCTCCATTTATCTTCAAGTTTTTTTTGTTTTGTTTTGTTTTGTTTTTGGTTTTGTTTTTTTCCCCAGGACCAGAAAGAGCTTTAAGTTCCTCTTTGTGTAGCATAAAAACTACCTTTTGTATTATCCTTTATTCTGTCCAATTTTATTCTTTTTTGGATCAACTTTAGACTGAGTTTTTTGGCTCTGAATCCTATTCTCATTCAAAAAGCCCAGCTTTTGTTAATCAAACTGTTTTGTATTTCAAATCTATATTCTCAAATAAAAGTTTTAGATATCCAATTAGCAATTCCTCTGGCTTTTTGTTCTGAGCCATATTCATGCTACATTTGAGAGAAGTGTAGATGAAAAGCTATTGCAACTGTCAGAATCATGAGGAAAGGTACAGCATACTGTGGTTCTCAAGAGGAAAGAAACTTCTGTTAATAGTTGAAGGTAGAATTGCTATATTTTTAATCACTTAAGATGAAATTCCACCCAGATATAAGACTAACAGATTTTGGATAGGTAGAAAGATGATTAGATAGATGATAGATGGATAGATAGATAGATGATAGATGGATAATTTGTTTTTTCTCCATTAAAAAACTCTCACTTTATTAAGTGTTGAGGATGAAAAGATCGCACAAAAAGAGAGTTTTTGCACTTTGAGTTTACAGTGTGTTTTTGTCTTTATTCTCTCATAACATTTTTGGGTTGCTAACCTCTTCCCCAGTGTTTCCATTTGGTGTCTGGTAAGCTCATATTCAATCTAGAATATCCAATTAAAGAAAATCACCTCTTTTACACAAAGCTCCTTCTGGATACCCCATGCAAAATCATAAGCTTCCTTCTTTGTGGTTCCTCAGCATATTCTTTACACCTCTGTCACCTAGATTCTCACATTGAAATTGTGAATCTTGGTCCTTCTTCAGATAGATTCCCAAGGAAACTATTTTGACTTTTTCAATTCTGTGTTCCACTTATGTTGCACCCTTACCATTATAAAATGAAGAGAGGGAAGGAAGGAAAGAAGGAAGGAAGCAAGGAAGGAAGGAAGAGGGGAGAGAGGGAAAGAGGGAGGGAGGGAGGAAGAAAGGTTGGGAGGGAGGGAGGGGAGAGGAGAAGGAAGGGAGATATCAAAAGAAAGCAAGATCCAAGAGATCAAAGGACAGAATCATCTCTTTAAATATTAATTTGAGAGATAATTAAGCATATTTATTCTGATTAATCAAAGAATAAGACCAAACTCTGTACCACATTATTCCCTTTAATATGACAATTGAATCAGTCATGGCTTCTATTAGTAAATTAGAGTGGTAGAGGGGACTGTGTTTTTAATATTTCCCTAAATAATTTGGGCAATGAAACAGGTTCGTGGAAGAAATAGGAAAAGAGATAGCTATATGAATCTTTATCCTTATAAGAGAAACAAGAAGCTTGCCATCTTGTCACATGACTAACAAAGTTTGTAACAAATTCCAAAAAGAGCCAGAAAACCAAAAATTCTCTTAGAGCAAGTTTCTACTTCTTACTTTGGAGAAGAAGTGAGCTTCAAAGACTGAAGGAATTTAAGTGTGTGCAGAACTGAGATGCTGTATAAAATATTTTACCATTGGAGATTTGGAGTGTTGTCAGCAAGTCACTAGAACACCAAGAGGTGCTTTGGTAGTGATTAGGGGTGCAAATATTATAGCAACAGATCAACTCCATCGTATGCAAGCTTAAAACCACTTCCTTAATAACTTCTCTGTATTCCAAAATTATGTACCCAATATATTTTCTAATTATGTCCTTATGTATCTGCAACTTCTTTGAGCTGAATTCAAGTACTCTCACATGGTATTCCTAGACTCGGCAAAGGGGCCTATAGTAAGTTCTGTACAAGTACTGGTTTAAGTGAACAAATAAGCATTTCTTTGTTGGATGATGAAACATTACTGCAGAAGAGTGTGGAATAAAGATGCACAGGTGGAGTAAAAAACAGAAGTGGCACATAGCAAAATAGTTGAAATATTACAACTAAGACAGCTAATTTTTCCTTCCAGGATGTGAGAGTGATGTTTTTATAATCTTACTCTTTTCAGGACACAGATAGCCTGGGAGACATTGCAAAACAAATAATGTCTACATCAACACATGATTTTTCTTTTCTTGATTTTTCTACATGCTTGTAAGAGAAAGCACTGGACCTTTTGGTAAGATATGTTTATCAGATTTCAGAATGAATACTCAAACAAAATAAGAAAGGAATGTATTCTAAAGCACAAGAGGCTCTTCATTCCATGGGAATTATAACAATAACATGCATAGGTAGCTGCTGCTTTGGTTAATTGTCTCTACTCTCTTTGTCATAGGCCATACCAAAAAAAAAAATCTAATTTATATTCTACCTGAATTTCTGTCATGAACCTGTGATTATTCTCTTGGTTGCTTATTTACCAAAGCAAACGGGAACAATATAGCTGGGAAACAAATTGAAGTGATGGGAACACAGAGAAGGAATGGGGAAAAGGGAAGAAATAAATGAAGGGAAAGAGTGAGAAAAAATAAAAGAGAGGAAAGAGATGATATGGGAAAAAAGCAAAGGAAATTAGACAAAATAAAAAGTAGAGAAAAGGCACACTGGAAGCAAAATAAGGGAGAAAGTAAAAGAAAGCCCCTCAGAGCTGAGATCATTATGGTCTTGTTAAACCACCCTCATAAGTTGAATTTACTCCCTTTTTTTAATCATTAAGCAGTGTAGTATCATTTAATAGAATCTTAGTGTCCCTAATAAGTAGTATATTGATCTCAGAGTATTAATCTGATCTAAAATAGAATACACATTGATTTACTTATTTAAAAATTTTAAATGTTTATAAACATATCAGTAGATAAACATCTTACTGAATAGTGAAGATCATACTATTCTTTATGGGTGCAGAGATTGAGACAGAGTGTCAGGATAACTTACTGAATTAGTTAAGGTTGGCCAAAAACTCTAAAAAGAGACTCTGACTCTATAATCACTAAAAACAATAAATTTTTGTTATTTGCTCACATAGGGCAGTTTAGGGCAGTTTTTGTAGGTTGTTTGTGCCTCTCTTCCATATACTGATTCAGTGACCCAGGCTTCAGAATTCCATTTGGGGAGAATCAGACTGTCCTAGAACCTTCCCCTCTTTTTCCTCATACTTAAGAAAAAGAAGGATGTGGTTGGAAAATGGGTATTCTCTTAAAAGCCTGGAAATAACTCACATGATTTCTACTCATCTTCTATTGGAAATAATGTAGCCACATGGATGCATCTACTGAAAAAAATTATCCTAGACATTTTATTTGGCCTTTCAGCAGCTCCTGGCATCAATGACATATCCCTTCTCCTTAATGAACTTTCTTCACATGGCTTTTAGGATTCAATACTCTCTTGAAGGTATTTTTATACCATTGTCTTTTCTTTTTCTGTCTCCTTAACTGTCCTCTTCTCTTTGGCCTCCTAATGTTAGAATGATCCAGTACTCAACCTCTTAATCTATAATCTTCCTCATCTATAATCATCAGTCCTTTGGTGATATCATCCAGGTGTGTGGTTTAATGTGTGATTATGCTGTCTACTCCCAAAAGCATCCAACTCAGACCTCTCTCAAGAATTCCAGCCATTTTTTTTATCTAACTGCACACTCAACCTCTTCACTTGGATATGTAATATATATCTCAAACTTCACTTGTCCAAAACTTAACCGATGTTCTCTCTCCTTAAACCTGCTCTTTATAATGTCTTCCCCAACTCAGCTGTCGACAACTCCATCCTTCCAACTGCTCAGGCTGAAAAACAGAATCCCTAAATTCGTTCATTTTCACAACCCACATACAATGCAAGAGAATGTCTGCTTAATTCTACCTGAAAAATATGCAGAACCCCAGAAATTCTCACCACTTTTGCTCACCTCAACCTGGTCCATGTCTCTTCTAGTCTATTTCAATAACTTCTTAAACCATCTCACTATTTCTAGGTTGCCTCCTATAGCCTATTCTCAACTCGCCAGCCAGAGTAACCCCTCTAAAAAAAGTAGCATTTTAATTGACATCTTTCCACTGCTCAGCTCAAAATCCTGTAAATCTGCACTTTTCCAAAACATCCAAGTCATTTACAATGGAATATAAAGCCCTATATGACCTAACCCCTCTTATCTTTCTGATCTTTTGTTAATGCTCTTTGACTACCAACTTTGTCCTCTCAAGGTTTTTCCTTGTTCGTGATACCCTGTGGCCATATCTGAAATGAGCATGTGGGAATATGTCCTACTGGAAAGTCCAACTGCTTTCACAATGCCCTTCTGCTATCGGAAGTTTGGTAGCATGAGGACAGTTTTAAGGTCTGAACAGTTGCAGGCTTTTTAGGCAAAGCTCACAGTTTACGTGCCAATAAAATTCCCTCAAAAACTTGGTAGTTTTCTCAGACATGTGACAAGAAAAATAAATTGTGATGATTACTGTAAAAAAAAAAAACAAAAGACTTGGTAGTTCTCTGATATGCTTTGTTTCCAGCATATTCTGTGTGCTGGTGGCACAACCAAATTACTTTGTTAGACATCATTATTAGTCCCACTGTATTTTTATTTCTTTTAACCTTGATTTGCTGCCAGTTCTCTCTCTAAACTTAATAGTAGCTATACCCTGAAGCCACCTGAAATAATGAGCTTAATTTTTTTTAAATCTCTCCCCATTTTTTTGGATTCTCTCTTTTCTTCCCTCTCTTTACAAATCTATCAATTCCCACCTAACCTCATCTCCTGTAGTATCTTGCCAAAAGATGTAAGTCGTAGTCAACAGATAGTGGCCTTCTGTTTTTTCAACCATTTCCCATAGATCTAAAAGCTCAACACATATTTGTTCTACCATCTAAGTTATCTCATATGACAGTTTTACCAAATGTTTATCACAGCTTGACAAGACTCTCTCGCTTTCTAAACTTCAAAAAAAGTTTTTTGCACTACCAACTAAACCAGGATCACAACTTTTAATTTTGTTATGACAACACCCCACCCCCCGACTTAATATAAATTTCTGTACAGGCATACCTTGTTTTATTGTGCTTTGCTTTATTGTGTTTCACAAATACTGTACTTTTTTTACAAATGGAAGATTGTGGCAACCCTACATTGAGTACATCTATAGGTATCATTTTCTCAAAAGTATTTGCTCACTTCATGTCTCTGAGCCACATTTCTCTAATTCTCACAATATTTCAAACTTTTTAATTATTATTATATTTGTTATGGTGACCTGTGATCAATGATCTCTGATTTTACTAATATAGTTGTTTTGGGGTGCCATGAGCCACACTCACAGACGACTGCACACTTAACCCCTAAATGTTATGTGTGTTCTGACTGCTCCATTGACTGGCCTGTCTTCTGTCTCTCTCCTTCTCCTTGGGCCTCTCTGTTCCCTGAGACACAACAATATTGAAATGAGACCAGTTAATAACCTTACAATGCCCTCTAAGTGTTTGGTAAAAGAAAGAATTGTACATCTCTCACATTAAGTCAAAAGCTAGAAATTATTAAGCTTAATGAGGAAGGCATGTCAAAAGCCAATACAGGCCGAAAGCTAAGCCTCTTGCACCAATTAGCCAAGTTGTGAATGCAAAGGAAAATTCCTTGAAGAAATTAAGAATGCTACTCCAGTGAACACACAAATGATAAGAAAGCAAAACAGCCTCATTGCTGATATGGAGGAAGTTTTGGTGGTCTAGATAAAAGACCAAACCAACCATAATATTCCCTTTAGCCAAAGCCTAATCCAGAGCAAGACCCTAACTCTCTTCAATTCTATGAAAGCTGAGAAAGGAGAGGAAGCTGCAGAAGAGAAGTTTGAAGCTAGCAGAGGTTGTTTCATGAGGTTTAAGGAAAGAAGCCACTCCATAAAATCAAAGTTCAAGGTGAAGCAGCAAGTGCTGGTGTAGAAAGAGCAGCAAGTCATCCAGATATCTAGCTAAGATTATTAATGAAGGTCATTACACTAAACAACAATTTTTCAATGTAGACAAAACAGCTTTCTATTGGAAGAAGATGCCATCTAGGACTTTCATAGCAAGAGAAAAGTCAATGCCTGGTTTCAAAATTTCAGAGGACACGGTGACTCTCCTGTTAGGGGCTAATGCAGCTGATGACTTTAAGTTGAAGCTGATGCTGATTATCATTCCAAAAATCCCAGGGACCTTACAAATTAGACTGAATCAACTCTGCCTGTGCTCTATAACTTGAACAACAAAGCCTGGATAACAGTGAATCTGTTTAAAAGATGATTTACCAAGTATTTTAAACCCACTGTTGAGAACTACTGCTCATTAAAAAAAAAAAAGATTCCTTTAAAATCATTACTATTCATTGACAATGCACCTGATCACCCAACAGTTCAGATGGAGATGTACAACAAGATTAATTTTTTCATGGCTGCTAGCACAATATCCATTCTGCAGCCCATGGATCAAAGAGTAATTTCAACTTTAAAGTCTTACTCTTTAAGAAATAAATTTTGTAAGACTATAACTGCCATAGATAGTGATTCCTCTGATGGATCTGGGCAGAGAAAATTGAAAATATTTTGGAAAAGACTCACCATTCCAGATGCCATTAATAACATCTTTGATTCATGGGAAGAGGTCAAAACAACAACATTAATAAGAGTTTGGAAGAAGTTGATTCCAACCCTCAAGGATAACTTTGAGGGATTCAAGAATTCAGTGGAGGAAGTAACTGCTGATATGGTGGAAATAGCAAGAGAAATAGAATTAGAAATGAATCATGAAGATGAGACTTAATTGTTGCAGTCTATAATAAAAGTAACAGATGAGGTTGCTTCTTTTTTAAGAAATTCTACTGTAGGTAAAGTGCTATCAAACAACATTACATGATACGGAGAAATTGTACATGAAAGGAAGAGTCAATTGCTGCAATAAACTTCATTGCCATCTTATTTTAAGAAATTGTCACAGCCACCAAAAACTTGAGCAACCACCACCCTGGTCAGTCAGCAGCCATCAATACTGAGGCAAGATCCACCATCAGCAAAAGGATTATGACTCACTAAGATAATGTTCAACACTTTTTAGCAATAAAGTATTTTTAAATTATGGTATATACATTGCTTTCTTTAGACATAATGATACTGCACACTTAAGAGCCTACAGTAGAGTTTAAACATAACCTTTATATGCACTGGGAAACCAAAAAATTCCTGTGCTTCACTTTATTGCAATATTTGATTTATTGCAGTGGTCTGGAACTGAATCCAAAATATATCTGATGTATGCCTCTATTCCTATGAGCTTCAATAAGAGATTGAAGAAAATAGAGGCTGACTTCTTGTTCATATAAAAGGTAGCTCCTCTCCATGTATTGATTCAAGAACTTGGACTATTTTATATTTCCATTCTATTCATCCCTTAAGATCCCTTTGTCATTTGTATCCAGAAAACAAAAGAGAAAGTACAAAGACACAGGGTTTCTCTTAAAATCTCTGGCCTGGAAATAACTCACAGTAGTTTTACTCACATTAGACAAGAGAGAACTTGGTCCACATATACTGCAAGCGAGGCTGGGAAACGGTTTATCTACATATCCATTACTATACTATAAATGAATAAAATGCATAAAATGGAAAAGGAAGAAGATGAATTTTGGTAGAGAGCTACTCATTACCATTATTCATTAGAGCCTTGGTTCTTAAATATTAAGTGGAAATAGAAATCAAATGTCTTGCTTTAGACTAGTAATAGGTATGTTAGAGCAGGCATAGTATAAAATTCAAATTTATAAAGTAAATGGACAAATAGCTAAAGTTAAATCAGTGAGAAATTGTAGGATAGGTATATTCTGTGTTTAGGTATTTCCATTACTTAAACTAAAGTTTCTAGAAGGAAAATAAGCTAATAAAAGCATTATTAAAGTATCTCTTAAATTATCACCTTAAGAGTCATGGTAATAATTTGGAAATCACAGGAAGAATAAGGACTAAGACCCAATTTTAATAAAAGTTTCACTCAAAAATTAAAATAATGTAAAATATTTTGATACATGGATTTCCCTTTTTTGGAACACAATAGGGTGTCCCTAATAATAAATAACATTCATAGAAAATTGAATGGTTTATAAATCCCATAAATTATTAGTATAGTGTCATTTATTTTCTAAATATGAAAATTTAACATAGAGCAAGATAATATCTCCTGCTTAATTTAAAATATTTCCTTATGCACAAAGTGGTTCAACTTGAGACATAAATAGAACTCAAGAAGTTTATATTACTTTAGTCCTGTACACAGCAGAAACATTTCTTTAGATGAAAATGAAGAGGAAATAAATGTAATGCATTTTATACCACTGCTAAACTCTAGGTGAGATTCTTATCTCAAAAGAATCCTCAGCAAAAATGTACATATCTTTGAAAATCAGGCCTTCTGATGGAGGAAATGATGAAGTCATAATTACATCAGTGAACTTACTTTGTATTGAAGTTTACAGGTTCATCTAACTTCATTAAGTTTTCCCCCCTTATTATAGCTGAAACAAAAAATGACAGGTGAATGTAGAAATTATCCATTAGAGTGAACATGTTTCCATTTCAAAGTATGTTAATTTCGTTTCTACTTTGTCAACTTTAATTTGTCACTGAACCTAAAATGGGATAATTGTGTCGACGTTTAACTTCCCATACATAGTCAAGGTTTTTCCTAATTTTATAAAATTACATTTAGATCCATTGACACTGCTTAATGTATTACAAGGTAACATGTGTTGAGACTTGGTTCCCAACATGTCAAATTAAATCAAGGTATAAATTAATTCAATGACAACTCTGTGTTGATATTTGCTCATTATGCTGTAAATAGATTGTGTGTGAAATCTTTGCAATTTAACCTAAAATTATGCAAAGTACTTTTACATTAAAGCATTATCTGTCTTTAAAAGCCTGAATGTTCACTGTGCCAAACCACAGGTGCAATGATGCTTCATTTATTTATTTATTTTTTGGTTGGTGAGAGGGTGCAGCAGATGAAGAAGTGAAGACACCTTTTAATAATCAGAACTAATTTCAAGGATTCTATCCACTGATAATTCGCTATGAATAGTCAGGATGGAATTGAAACAGGTTTGAAAATTAAGGGCACACATTTTAATACTAAAAATATTTATTTTCTCTATATCTCCAACTCTAAGTTATTTGATTAAAAAAACAATTATTCTAATGTATGATTTCTTTTTAACAGTCACATCTTAGTGTAAATGAAAATATCTCATAGATAAAGGAATTTGTTATGTTAAGCAGGAAAAGAAGGGATGAAGGCTGTAATACAAACACATAAATGTTTATTTAGAGGAGGAATGAATAAACAATGAGTGAGAATAAAGGCAAATAAATTTTAACACTTCTGAATCCTACACTAACAGTTTTACCCTCTGATTATGTCATCTACCATATTACACCATTTACTTAGTATAATTTAACAATTACTTCCCATTAAAGCATATCTATCACACCTCCCACAAAATGCCGACACTAAAAAATTTAGGGAAAAAAATAATCCACTTAATAGGTAACAAATAAGTCTCTTAGAAAATATTTTCAAAATATTTTACACTATATAAATATTTTAGGGTATTTTGTTTAAAATAATTTTATAATACAGCTATTATATTAATATTCTTGAGTATAACTATGTACTAAATGTCTAAAACATCTTATAGGTTTTTATTTTCTTCCTAAATAATTCACCAAAATAGGACAAACTAATTAGATTTCCCTCATTACAGCTGTTAAAATTAATTAATACATTTTATTCACAGTGATGTTACTGCCAAAAAGAAACCAGAACTGTATAGAATCTGTGCCCAAAGTTGTGTCATATTGAAAGACCAGAAAATTCATATTAATGTTATGTATGAAAATTATTGGTTATTAGGATGAATTTTCCAAGTTCATATACTTGATGAAATAGTCTTTAAAATCCTATATTTGTATTTAGGAATTAATTTCTCTTGATTAAATCATCTCACCCTTATTCTTTCTGTGTTTGCACTGAATGAGGTAACTTCAGAAATAGAATATGGAATTTATCTTTATCTATTTTTTATTTTATTTAAATCTGTAAGAAACATCCTATTTTTGATATTCTCCCATCTTTAATTTTCATAAATTTCCAGTGACTACTGAACCAAAGAAAAGGAAATTAAAATTTAACTCTAAAAATATTAGTTACAGGGCTTACCTGGTGGTGCAGTGGTTGAGAGTCTGCCTGCCAATGCAGGTGACATGGGTTTGTGCCCCGGTCCAGGAAGATTCCACATGTTGTGGAGCAGCTAGGCCCGTGAGCCATAGATGCTGAGCCTGCACGTCCGGAGCCTGTGCTCTGCAATGGGAGAGGCCACAACAGTGAGAGACCCACGTACCGCAAAAATAAATAAATAAATAAATAAAAATAAAATAAAAATATTAGTTACAAAAATAAGAGTTCAGCATAGAGCCATATTTATAACTCAGAAACACTTTCTAAAAATTTGTCTATTTTTACAGTCATTGATATACAATTGTTTTCTGTTATGACCACATTAAATTACAAACATTTTTTCATCATTTTGAAGAGTTATTTTAATTATAAAGCACAGTACATTGTTATGGTAAAAAGTCAGCTTTTATTACTATTCTGGTAAGTTACTTTACAGTCATAATTTTATATAATAATTTTAAATATAATTAGTAAGGAAATATTTATTGCCCTTAAAAGGAAGACACCACAAAATACATAAAGATCAAACAACATAACTTTTATAGATTCAAAACAGTTGTGGTGATTTTGATGAGTTATATAGAATCAAACATAATTCTTCATGAATGCTAAACAATGCATATATATCATACAATACATATCGATAAACAATATTCATAAAGTGTATATTAATTGAATAAATGCTTTAAATAGTTTTATCAGTTGCATAATAGTTAATTATTTTAACTATATAATTATTTTAAATAATTAACTAATAATAGTTAATTATTTTAAAGGTATATTTATTTACAAATATGTATTTTCAGCTTCACTGATCCCTCATTAATTCACATGTTTTTTTAGTCTTCTTAGGTTATCTAGATATAAAATTATATAATCTGGAATAATAATTATGTATCCTTCTTTCCTCTCAATCCAGCTTTACATGTGACTTGCTAAATTTTCAAGCCAATATTAAATACCATATTTTTTAGATTCTAAGTTACATTTTTTTCACATTTTCACACTTTCAAAATGTAGATGAATCTTATATTTGTTATCTACATTTAGTGTGATTGTGGTTTTAAAAAACAAAACTATCATTAAACTGAAGGTATTAATAAAATTTTATATTATCTTAGAGAGTGAGCAACATGATAATTATGGAATTTATAGTAACGTTTTTCCTTTCTTGTTTTTAGCTTTAATAATTCTAGTAATTCAACTTTAATTGCAATAATACTAAAGACTAACATTTTTTGAGAACTTACCATGTGCAAAGGGCTGTTCTAAAGGCATTTACTTTTATTAACTTACTTAATCCTCAAAAAGCTGTGAGAGGAGATACTATTTTCATGTATATATTTCTGATGAAGGGACTGCAACACAAAGACCTGCTAAGGTTTATGCAGCTGGTATATGGTAGAACTTGGGGGTGGGGTGATTGACAATCTGTCTTTGGACAGGCTATGCTATCGAACGTTACTATAGCTGTTAGCTGAGAGTTTACTACAAATAATCTTTCTGTTAAGTTCATAATGCATAATGCCTAATTCTTTAATGACTCTTTCTGTTTAAAACAGTAATGGGCTTTAGCTTCTATTGAATCAATTTCAACAATTTTTAATAATCATATAAATGGTCTTATTTGTCATACAAATATTTTTTATTGTTTCTCTTCTGAAAACTGGATAAAATATCTATATAAGACAAAAAAAATTCATGTAGACAAAAATATAGAAAAATGCTTAATATAAACATATGTTTTATCAGAGTGTTTTATCAATAGTATGAGCATTTTATTTTTATTAACACTTATTACTTATTGTGTTTTTACCTTTATGAATTTTATTCTTACTTTCCATGGAACTAATATTTATTACTTTTCATCCATTCTGTGAATAAATTATTTTGTTGTAGTTTATTATTCTGTTAGTATATTGGCTTTATTTCTCTTTCTTGCAAAGGAAAGTGTATTTTCAATTATTGTTTCAGCATTATCAATATTTAACCCTGGACCAATCAGTCCCAGCCACGGACAGGGTGAACTGGCATACAAATCCTCCGTTTTTTTCTTTACTTTGAAATATATTAAACATGTTTGTAAAATATAAGGTCCAACTGAGGAAATTCTTATTTTTAAAGATACTGTACATCTTTATCCAGGAAGATGATATTTCTATTCATTTAGTGAAGTTTTATTGCTTTATTGTCGTGAAAGGCACCCACATTTTTTTTTATTCATTTATTTATGGCTGTGTTGGCTCTTCGCTTCTGTGTGAGGGCCCTCTCCAGCTGCGGCAAGTGGGGGCCACTCCTCATCGCGGTGCACGGGCCTCTCACCATCGCGGCCTCTCGCTGCGGAGCACAGGCTCCAGACACGCAGGCTCAGCACTTGTGGCTCACAGGGCTAGTTGCTCCGCGGCATGCGGGATCTTCCCAGACCAGGGCTCGAACCCCTGTCCCCTGCATTGGCAGGCAGATTCTCAACCACTGTGCCACCAGGGAAGCCCCACCCACATTTTTATGTTGATATATTTTCTAGCTATCTCAAGCTGGTGTATAAAATCTATTTTCTATCACGTATTTATTTTTTTATTCATGTCTTACAAAATTTTATTTCTGATTATAATAACATCTTTAGATTGAGACAGGGCAGATTTGTATGTAAGCAATCATATCTCCTTAACAATGACAGTTTGTTTCATCTGGTATAAGAATTTCTTATAGCTATTATTTATTTTTATTTGTCTAACTGCAGTGGTTAAGACTTATAGTACAATGTTGAATAATGTGGTGTAGGCAAATACATTATGTTCTTCATGATCTAAAGGAAATCCACGTCACTTTGAAGGGTGCTTTTTTGTCTGATATACTTCTTCATGTTTAGTAAATGATTTTCTCTTCCTAAGTCTCTTTATTATAAATGGATACTTTTTATTTTTTGTGCATATGTTAATGCGTTTGCTTAACTTTTATACTTTACTCTTTTAATGTGCATATTTCATTAAAATATCTTCTAATATTAAACAAAACATGAATTTCTGGGATAACTAAATCTCCATTATTATATATTCCGGTTTTGTTTGGTCTTGCTAATATATTGTTATGGAATTTTGCAACTATGTTTATCACTGAGATTTGTTTATAATTTAATTTTTTGTCCTGAAGTCTTATTTTAGTATCTAAGATCTAGTTAAATGTAGCATCACATAAAGAGACATGTATTATCCCTTTTCTATTCCATGGAAGAGATTGGTAAAGTAAAAATATCTGTGATACAAACTTTTAGAAAACCTCATTTACAAAGCTATCTGAACTTAGTTCCTCTGTGGGACTCTTTTGAATTTCATAGTTAATTTATTTAATTGCTATATAACTTTTCACTATTTCTACTTCTTGAGATGGCTTTTGAAATTTACTTTTTCTAGGGACATAGACATGTCATCTAAAATTTCAAGTTTAGTGGCATAAAATTATTCACACTCATGTGTATATATGCTTAGTTGTATAGTTCTTCCCCTTTTTATGCCTTATACAATTTATGTATCTTTATTCTATTGCTTATTATTTTCCTTGATTAATTTGAGCTACTGGTATGTCTTTTATTAGTTGTTTCAAAGAACCAACTTTTGGTTTAATGTATCTGTTCTATAGTATGCCTGTTTTCAATCTCATTAAAGTTTATGTTTATTTCATTCATTTTATCCTCTTTCATTCTGTCTGTTGCTCTTTTTCTTAACCTTTAAATTAAATACTTAGCTCATTAACTTTCAACTTTATTTTTAATATGAATATTCAATATTATACATTTGCCTTCTAAACACCACTTTAGAAGCAACACACATATTTAATATGTGGTATTTTAACAATTGTCTACTTTAATATTTTCTAATACCAGTTATATTTTTAACTCATGAGTTATTTAGAAGTGTTCATTTTTGTTATTTCTAAGCATATAAGCATTTTCTTATAGTTCATTTATTGTTGATTTCTATATAAATTACTTTATGTACAGGAAATTAGAAAATTTTGAGCTAGCTTAATGATTTTGAATGAGGTGAATTTTAATGAAAAGTTCCATGTGTGATTAAAACAAATGAGAATTCCACTAATTTTCACCTGAACTATTGTTTATGTGACTATTATAAATAGAAGCAAATTTGTTCATAAAGATAAATTAAATAAGTTATTTTCATAAAGATAAATCTTGTATAATTCATTGTTTTTAAGATCTTTGTTACTTGCAGAGAAAAACTATCCTAATAAATACAATCAAGAAGTGATGATAATGGTTAAAAAAAAAAAAACAATGTACCTTCCTCTGTGGCATGACAATAATTCAACAAATTTCCATAATATATAACATGAACCTTTCATGACACACTGTATTACAATTTCTCTATTGAGTTTTATTCTCTGTATTTTTCATTTTTTTAACTTTATATTGGAGTACAGCTGATTAACAATGTTGTTTTAGTTTTAGGTGTACAGCAAAGTGATCCAGTTATACATATAATTGTATCTATTCTTTTTCAAATTCTTTTCCTATTAGGTTATTATAGAATATTGAGCAGAGTTCCCTATTCTATACAATAAGTCCTTGTTGGTTATCTATTTTAAATATAGCAGTGTGTATATGTCAATCCCAAACTCCCAATCTATCCCTCCCCCAACACTTCCTGCCTGGTAACCATAAGTTCGTTCTCTAAGTCTGTGAGTCTCTTTCTATTTTCTCTCTGTAGTTTTAAAATGTTTTTTTATACTTCACTTTGGTCCAAAATAGCAACTGTATGTCAAGGTAAATGATAGCTGATATCTTTAAGGTAAATTAGATGCTTCTCAAAACATGTTATCATTGTCAGACAAATGTCTTTAGCTAATATTGATTTGTGTTATATTTTTAATTATCATAACATTCTGCTTGAAACACAGAACTAGTGTCCAAGGCCAGGTCTATGTAGCATTTGTAGTGATTATACCAAATATATTTTATAAATTCATTTGCACTCTAAGAACACTTGTTACCCAAACTGGTTTACATATTTGAAATATATTGTATATTAAGGCCAAATCATGTTAGTTTAATTTTGAGTAGACATTTTACTAGAGAAAAAATGTGAAACTGCAAATAAGATAGCAAAACTGTCATAGAGTGATTCTTGCCATTTCAGTTACTGGTGAGTATAGTGGTTCTTTATGATATCTGAACTCTTGGATACTCAGTAAATAACAATTATTCTTATATTGTTTTTCAGATACATTGTTGATGAGCGTGACAGAAAAGTATGTTTAGAAGAATCCAGAGCACTTCTCTGTAACTGTATATGAACTTATCCAATTTCAAAAAAATTCACTTAAAACTCCCATTTCTATACGAACTTATTCTTTTCATGATCACCAATATTTGAAGTGAAATCAGCATTAAAAAAACCACAACTTGAGTTTGTTTAAACAATAAAAATAACTCATACTGGTAAACAATGTTTTATTCTTGTACATTTTATTATGTATTATGTGTGCAAGTCTCTCACTAAAGGAAGGTAGGAAATGAGAGATGAAGCTGGACTTCATTAAGCTGATTTTTTATTTAGATAATATAGAGAAATTACAATTAATGGAGGTACATCATCTTGGGCAAAGATATTATTCTTGTCATCATCATATATACCAAAAAAGCCAGGAAATTCATGATGAATATCCTAGAGAAAATTGATATATACATACATATATATGTGTGTATATACTTTTCCCCACTTAAACTAAGCTAGTCTATATCATATATTATATTTAGAAACGATAGATATTTTTACTGTTTTTGCAGTCTGTGTATTTAATACAGATGCATGCATACAACTCTCCTTATACACTTGAAGTTGTAATAGCCTTAGGCTAATTTAACGGGATAGATTGTATTACTTTTCAAAATATGCTCCACCTATTCCTGAGCTATAGAAGTCAGTTTTGACTCAGTGACTTTCCTGGGGCAATAAAACATGAGTGGCAGTTGTGAATGTGTTCCTAAGAGCTTTGAGAGTCATTGAGGTTCCTGCTTGCACTTTACTTTTTCTTCTCAGAGCTTAACAATGGCCCAGATAGAGACTAATCTACCTGCCCAAGTCCCAGAGTGAAAACTGATGGAGCTGATCCACAGTAGGAACTCAATGGATATGTAACAAACAGCTGACTGCAAGGCATTACTCATTCTTCTTTTTTTTTTAATATGAATAGTTATTGCAATTATCTTTTCCCTTTCCAACTCTGTAAATTGAGTGTGTGTGTGATATGACTTGTTATTTTAGTTCATAAATCTCTAGATCAGGAGATTCCACATCCAGAACCAATGTAGAGCTCATCATGAGACTCTGTACTTTAAGCCTGGTGCTGAGATGGATGACTTTTAAGTTATCTCCTTTGGGAAAGAGGTGAGGGTATGTCACATACAGAAAGAAGGTAAAAGAATATATGGGATGACAGGAATAAATTGTGGAAGAAGATATTATTCTTCAAATTATTTGCCATTCTTTCTTAGTGGAGGGTAGATCATGAATTTGCTCTAGTCATTGAAGAGAGCACAAGTGGCATATGTCATTTCTAAATAGAAGCTTCACAATCCATCATGTAGTGCTAGCATGCTTTCCTTTCCTTCTGCCACCATAAAAGCACTATCCCATTTAGAGACTGCTCCATCAGCTAAGAACCTAGAATGAAGACATGGGCAGCAGTGCTACAGGTAACATGTAAACAGCATGTAACACGAGTGAAAAATAAATATTTGTTTTTTAAGACATTAAGATTCTGGGGTCATTTATTAATTGCAGGATATTTTAAACTAGGCTGAATTATATATGCATGAAGTAATCAAAACCCAGTATTCTGAGTGGGAATTATCCCTTCCAAGTGGAAAATGAGGACTCAGCCCCAGGAATAACACAGCTAAGAAAATTAAGATGCATGCTTCCCTGGTGGTGCAATGGTTATGGGTCCACCTGCCAATGCAGGGGACACAGGCTCAAGCCTTGGTCAGGGAGGATCCCACATGTTGCGGAGCAACTAGGCCTGCGTGTCACAACTACTGAGCCTGTGCTCTACAGCCCGTGAGCCACAACTACTGAGCCTGCATGCCACAACTACTGAAGCCTGTGTGTCTACAGCCCATGCTCGACAACAAGAGAAGCCACCACAATGAGAAGCCTGTGCACCTCAACGAAGAGTAACCTCGGCTCGCCGCAACTAGAGAAAGCCGACACACAGCAATGAAGACCCAACACAGCCAAAAATAAATAAATATTTTTAAAAAGAATATTAAGATACATCTATCACTTGTCTTTCCAGCTTACTCTAATCTTTCTTATTTTTGATGATCAGCTGATCATGGATATATGGACAATTTTGATATGAGAAAGATTCAGATAATTATCTCCCTCCATTTATTTTCCCAATGTTTTTAATTATTTCTGCTTCATCTTTTTAAAACCTCATTTGAACTTGACCCACGTGTTCCCAAGCCAACATCATTTATACTGAGCAAAATTTGGTTAAATATCCGATCTTTGCATCTCATAAGGCATAGCCATTTTTAAGTGGAAAATTAGATAGATATCTCCTGGAATAATATGTGTTGTTTTCCTAACCTAAAAATGTAATCCTTTGAGACATGACCACCGTCATAATTCTTAAAGGAATATTTTAGGACATCTTAATCAGCTAATACCTATTAAGCTTCTAATACTCTGTAATGCATACATATTAATATTTTTTATCCTAGTACACCATGATACAATTTGTGATAAAATTATTTTTCTACAAATGTTAATATTTTACTATAGCTCTCTAAAAGTGTAAGCAATGTGAAAAGATTTGGGAAAATGTATCCTCTAAGTATTTTTTATTTCTCTCATCAAAAATATATTGTGAGAAACTAATATGTGTAGGATACACTGTTAAATACTGGGAATTTGAATCAGCAGAAGATACAATTTGCTCTTAAGAAATCCTTAGCATTTTGTGGGTAAGACAAAAAGGTTACAGCCTAACATATAGAACAGGTTTAATGCCAAGTAATTGGTATGAATAGAAAGTTCTATAGGTTTCGAATGAGTGAATGATATCCATGTATAGGAAGAGCAATTTACTTCACTTATTATGATAATCTCCAGGTCCATCCATGTTGTTGTAAATGACAGTATTTCATCCTTTTTAATGGCTGTGCAATATTCCATTGTGTATATGTACCACATCTTCTTTATCCATTCACCTGTCGATAGACACTTAGGTTGCTTCCATGTCTTGGCTATTGTAAACATCACTGCAATGAACATTGGGGTGCATGTATCCTTTTGAACCATGATTTTCTTCAGATATATAATACTAAGTGAAGTAAGTCAGACAGAGAAAGATAAATATCATATGATATCACTTATATGTGGAATCTAAACATAAATGTACAAATGAACTTACCTACAAAACAGAAACATACTCACAGACTTAGAGAATAAATTTATGGTTACCAGCAGGGAAGGGTGGGGTGGAGGGATAGATTGTGAATTTGGGATTGATAGGTATACACTGCTATATTTAAAATAAAGTGCCTTTCCATTAAAAAAATATTTAACCTGTAGAAATAAAAGTATACAAATAGTGAGTAAAGATTTTATGGAGGGAATGAGATCAAGCTCTATTTGAAGTTTGGGTAGGATACAAGCAAGTGAAGTAAAGAGATAAAAGTTTTTTTGAAAGTAAAACCTTGAAGATAAAATGATCTTCATATTTTTAGGGAATCTCAAGACCCCTTTGGCAAGGACAGATCATTTGTGAAGGGGAAGAATGAAATATAAGGAACCACTGAAAGTTTTCATAATGGGATGGCATCTAAAGTAATATTCATATTAGATTAAAGGGCTGAGGAGCCTTTCTTTTGAAGTTATTACCAAGGAAGAATCAACATGGTTGGTGATTAAAGAATAATCAGTGAAGAAGGTATACTCAGTAATCACACACTGAGTGTTGTATTTCCTACACAGTGGTAAAATAAATAGATGACAGGTCTATTTTAGGAGAAACAATAGATTGGTGGAATGCAACAGATGGAGGAAGAATAGTTTTGAATTCAAGGTCAACTATCGAGTTCAATAGTTTGAGTTTAAGGTGCTAGTAAGTTATTCAAATACAGGTATACAGTATAATTAATTGTATATATTAAAGAATAACTTTGAACAAGAAGTCAGACTTTAAATATAGATGTGGGAGTCATTACATAGTCACTTTTATAGAAGTGAACACTCAGAGAAGTGCATGAAAAGAGAGAGAGCTAGAGATTTATTATAAAGAATAAGAAGAGAACTCCATTAAAGAGACAGAAAAGAAACTGTGAAAAGGGATAAGAGTAATGAGGAGAAAATATTGTCAAGAATATAAGGGAGCACACAATTTTCAAGTGTGAGTCATCAACAGTGTCAACACATCCTAACATCTTATAGAAGGCAGGGGTGAAGACAAAAAATAAAAGACAGTTAAGTTATGATGTACTTAGAAAATGAGTAACAGATATACATACGATGAGTAAGGTGTAGTCAGGATGATGAGTGGATCAAATAAACTGAGCATGACACTCATTAGATTTTAGGGATTGCAAAATGGTTAGACTGTCAGTTATTCCCTATGGTGGCTGTCAACTCGTTGTCATCAGAAAATAATTGCTGGTGAGTGGAGCGTAGCTACCTTAATAAATATCATAACTTCAGAGTATACATCTAAATTTGTATTTTTAACTTGTATATATTTATTAAAGTAATATAAGAATTCGTGTAAAACCCAAATAAGATAGTTAAAAATCAAATATAACACCATCTTGTCTCATCCCTCCACATATTCACCTCTTGTAACTGGTTCACCTTGGTGGTTACACCCATATTTTTCAATATCATTTATGTTGGTATTTTTTCTTTAATCAACTTATTAAATGAGTTTGTCCTTTTTGGTTATGATGTATTCAACCAAACACACTTAATTTTTTAACCCTGAGCATAATTACATCACCAAGTTTATATGTTCTATTGCTTAGTTTGGGTACATTTAAATGTTGCTTATAATTTTTATTTCTTACTCCACAGAATATGTATGGTATTATTGATACTAAAGATTAAAATATCAAGACATGAATATCAATAACCTTCTAATTGTCTTTCTTCTTTCTCCTTTTGCTATCCAATTGTGTCTTGTGTACTTTTACTTTCATATTGTCAAGACTGATCCCATTAAGCCAGTAAAATTAGGTTCTCTGCTCTTTGACTTTACGTTGATTTTAAAATGTGAAATGAATGCATTTTCATGGTATTATAGTATTATTGACTATGGTAATGTTGAGAATTCTACTATGAATGTTCAGTTAGTAGAAGGTTTTATCTGTGTTTCTTGCAGTTACTAATTGCCTTTAAGAAAAATAATCAATTTGTTTTTTTTTTAGGTACTCTATACTTTCAAACTGTACCATTATGCTATCTAAATCTATGAAGATCATCTTCCCAGGGCAATCTTTCTTTTTGCCTCAATCTTAACATTTAAACCTGTGTACAAGTTTCATTCTGGATTTTCCTTCATTGATTTACAGGTTTAAATCCACTTTTTGATTTTTGTTAATTAGCTCATTTTACTGAAGTACCTCTTAAAATGACATGCTAAGAAGGATGCATGATAAATAAGTCTTATGATTTCTTAAATGTCTAAAAAAGGTTTTCAATCCATCTTCACAGTTGATTGATAATTTCCCTAGGCATCAAAATTATCAGTAGAAAAGTGAAGAAACTGGGAGGCATTCTTCATTGTCCTCTCAAGTCCACCATTGCTGCCAAAATTGTGAAGTGAGTCAGTTTAATCTCCTTTCTTTGTAGGTGATCTCTTTTGTTTCTGACTTGTTTTGCTTTTTTCATTCTGGAATTTCACAATCTTCTATTTAGCCTTGGTGTTCCCAACTTTCCCAATACAGTGAATAGGTATTTCAATCTAACTAGGTCTTTTAATGTATAGTATTGTGATCTTCAGTCTGGGAAATTCTCTGCATTATTTACTTGATAATTTCTTCTTATGTTTCCTCTATTCTCTCTTTCTCAAATACCAATTAGTTGGATATTTAACCCCCCTGCTTTAATTATCTATATTTGTAATTTTAAAATAATATTTCCTGACTTCCTTTATCTTATATATCTCTGGGATATTTCCTTTTCTTTATCTTCCAACCATTCCATTACGTTTTAATTCTACACTCACACTAAACATTTAAATGTTTCTTTCTTGTGTTCTAACCATTCCTTTGTTATTGCATCTCATTCCTGTTTTGTATTTTTCTTTTTGTAGAGATATAATATCTTCCTGAATCTCTCTAATACTACAAATTTAAATTTTAGATATTTTAAAATTTCCTTTTGGGCTTCCCTGGTGGCGCAGTGGTTGAGAGTCCACCTGCCGATGCAGGGGACACGGGTTCGTGTCCCAGTCCAGGAAGATCCCACATGCCGCAGAGCGGCTGGACCCGTGAGCCATGGCCACTGGGCCTGCACATCTGGAGCCTGTGCTCCACAACAGGAGAGGCCACAACAGTGAGAGGCCTGTGTAATGCAAAATAAATAAATAAATAAATAAAAATTAAAAAATAAAAGAAATTTCCTTTTGATCCCAAAATTAGCACTGCTACACCAAAGTTATTTTGTATGCTTGAGGACATTGGGTTCTTACATATTACAAATTTTGATGTAAAACCTGGTGATCTTCAGTCCTAAGAATGAGACAATAAAGAGCAGAGTGTAGTTTCTAAGTAGTTTACATTGTTTATTGATTATTACTCTCAAGAAGATAGGGACATCATGCTTTTGGGCTCTAAAATAAGAATGTTCTGAGGTTCTCATGTCCATTCTAATTATCTTAGTTCTTCTTCAGAGAGTTCATTCAGTTTCTTTAGTGATGAGTGAGTAGTGTTAAATGTCTGGAATGAAAAGAGGTGACTAGTCAATCATTTCACCTATTGATTTGTAAATAATCCACATCACCCCCATCTTTCCATTCTCATTCTTTATTTGGCTTGTCAAATACCAACCCCCTTCCCCAACCTAAGGTCCACAGAGAACTTCTGTTATACCCTTGGCTACAGCCTCCTACATACTTACCTTAGCCTGCAGCTTTGACTTCATCAGTAACTATTCCTCAGCTCTCTTTTAGTATATCTTAAGAATGTTGAATTCTTTTTCTTGTTATCACTCCTTTTCTTCAGCATTGTGAATTTAAACCATTTTTATTCCATTAAAATAATCTTAATGACATCTCACAAGGAAAGAAAGTTAAAAATGTGTGTTCTTTCTCTCAGATCCAGAAATGCACATTTTCCATTAAAAAAAAATTTAAAGGGTAGCCATAAAACCAATGATGATTTAATTGACCTTATTGGAATGGTGAAGGTTATTTTGGCTAAAATATATGACTAAGCTTTGCAGACCAAAATTAATATAGAGTGCCTACAATATGACATGTCCTTAATAAGTATTTTTTATTAGCTGGGGAAGTTAATACATCTTTTAATGTCTAGAATAAGGAGATCAAATTAGCAAGAAATGAGTTTCTTTTCATTTTACATGTTTTAGGCATTATATCTCCTATGATATATCAAAAACAATATTTCCACAAGTGACTATATTCAGTCTGTAGCATTACTATTTCCTTAATGACCACCAGGATAGATTAGGATTATGTAACTGGTCTTTCCATATGCAACTCTCAAAACTGAGTGCTTGCTCAGAGCCTTCTTGTCTTTATTACTTTACCCTATTTTTCTCTTTGTTAAATGAGGATTTGAATATGTATTATAACATAGCGTAAGGTTTAATGATGCTCCATGATCTCCTCCACTCTTGTTCCATGTCTGCCACTCCCAGACGCACACTTGAAAGTTCTAAAATGCCAAAGGACAAGTAGTTCTTACACACCAGGCTGTTTTATAAATCCTTTTGTAGATAGTTTCCTCTCTCTTGATTCCCTTCCCTTGAAGTTCCATACTCCTACTCACTTTTCTCTCCACTACTTGAAAAGATCTATGTTCAAAACTCAACTCAGGCAGCATGGTACCACTCCCGAACCCTACTCCACCCCCAACAGACATCCCATAAGAAAAAAAAAAACTCCAGTAGCTTTCTCTGACCCTTCTCCATCTCCCACAGCTCCTGTGCATGTCTATTCAAGGTTCCTACTACATGGTGGTGAATATCCGTTTATGTGACTTTCAGCCTCCCATTTTAGATGTAAGACAAGGGTCTCACAGTGGATCATATTAAAATCAACTGGAGAGCTTTAAAAATTAAGCTAATCACAATCCACTGGGATGGGTCCCTTAAGACTCCAAAGCTCCCCAAGTGATTTTATGTACACAGGGTGGAAAACTACTACTATTAAACCTCAGGAATAGCAATATATTTTATTTGTCTTTGAAACTTCAATCACTGATACAGTGCCTAACACACAGTGATTATAATATTAAAAGAATACAGTATCCGCACATCAAATTTCATTATTCAAAATTAAATGGATTCAAAGTATACTTTAAACTTATAATATTTCAAAACATGAAAATAAACAACTATATTTTACCAAAAATTCAGGTTCATATTTGGAAAATATTTCTAAAGATAATTTAATAATGACACACACAAATTAATCCATGAAGAAAACATTACATTCAAAGAAGTATATCTGGGGAGATCTTCAAATGGCAGAGGAGTAAGATGCGGAGAACACCTTCTTCCCCAAAAATACATCAGAAATACATCTACATGTGGAACAACACCTACAGAACACCTACTGAAAGCTGGCAGAAGACCTCAGACTTCCAATAAGGCAAGAAACTCCCCACATGCCTGGCCATGTGGCTGACAGGGTCTTGGTGCTCTGGACAAGTGTCAGGCCTATGCCTCTATGTGGGAGAGTAGAGTTCAGGACATTTGTCCACCAGAGACCTCCCAGCTACATGTAATATCAAACGGCAAAAGCTCTCTCCAGAGATCTCCAGCTCCACTCAACAACCAGCAAGCTACAGTGCTGGGCACAATACGCCAAACAACTAGCAAGACAGAAACACAACCACACCCATTAGCAGAGAGGCTGCTTAAAATCATAATAAGGTCACAAACATCCCAAAACACACCACTGGACTTGGTCCTGCCCACAAGAAAGACAAGATCCAGGCTCATTCACCAAAACACAGGCACTAGTCTCCTCCACCAGGAAGCCTACACAACCCACTGAACCAAACTTAGCCACTGGGGTGGACACCAAAAACAAGGGGAACTATGAACCTGCAGCCTGCAAAAAGGAGACCCCAAAAACAGTAAGTTAAGCAAAATGAGAAGACAGAGAAACACAGATGAAAGAGCAAGGTAAAAACCCACCAGACCAAACAAATGAAGGGAAATAAGCAGTCTACCTTAAAAATAATTCAATATAATGATAATAAAGATGATCTAAAATCATGGAAATAGAATGGAGAAAATACAAGAAACATTTAACAAAGAACTAGAAGAACTAAAGAGCAAACAAACAATGATGAAAATAACAATAAATGAATTTAAAATTTCTCTAGAAGGAATCCGTGGCAAAATAACTGTGGCAGAGAATGGTAGGTGACCTGGAAAATAAAATAGTAGACATAACTACCATAGAGCAAAATAAAGAAAAAAAAAGAATGAAAAGAATTGAGGACAGTCTTAGAGACCTCTGGGACAACATTAAATACAGCAACATTCGAATTATAGGGGTCCCAGAATAAGAAGAGAAAAAGAAAGTGACTGAGAAAATATTTGAAGACAATATAGTTGAAAACTTCCCTAATATGGGAAAGGAAGTAATCAATCAAGTACAGGAAGTGCAGAGACTCCCATACAGGATAAATCCAAGGAGGAACATGCCAAGACACATATTATTCAAACTATCAAAAATTAAATACAGGGGCTTCCCTGGTGGCGCAGCAGTTGAGAGTCCGCCTGCCGATGCAGGGGACACGGGTTCGTGCCCCGATCCAGGAAGATCCCACATACTGCAGAGCGGCTAGGCCCATGAGCCATGGCTGCTGAGCCTGCGCGTCCGGAGCCTGTGCTCCGCAATGGGAGAGGCCACAACAGTGAGAGGCCCGCGTACCGCAAACAAAACAAAAACAAACAAGAAAAACACACTATGTTGACACACCATATAACCCACTGAGGGAGATGAAAGATGAATAAAACACACGTAATGTTCAAAAAAAAATTAAATACAAAGAAAAAAATATTAGAAGCAGCAAGAGAAAAACAACAAATAATATAAAAGGGAATCCCCATAAGGTTAACAGCTGACATTTCAGGAGAAACTCTGCAAGCCAGAAGGGAGTGGCAGGACACATTTAAAGTGATGAAAGGGAAAAAACTACAAACAAGATTACTCTACCCAGCAAGGATCTCATTAAGATTTTTTTTTAATTTTTTAATTTTATTTTTTTTATACAACAGGTTCATATTAGTCATCAATTTTATACACATCAGTGTATAAACATCAATCCTAATCACCCAATTCATCAACCACCACCCCCACCATCCCACCGCTTTCCCTGCTTGATTTCCATGTTTGTTCTCTACATCTGTGTCTCAATTTCTGCCCAGCAAACCGGTTCATCTGTACCATTTTTCTATGTTCCACATATATGTGTTAATATACAATATTTGTTTATCTCTTTCTGACTTACTTCGCTCTTTATGACAGTCTCTAGATTCATCCACATCTCTACAAATGTCCTAATTTCGTTCTTTCTTATGGCTGAGTAATATTCCACTGTATATATGTACCACATCTTCTTTATCCATTCATCTGTCGATGGGCATTTAGGTTGCTTCCATGGCTATTGTAAATAGTACTTCAGTGAAACTTGGGGTGCATTGGTCTTTTTGAATTATGGCTTACTCTGCACATATGCCCAGTAGTGGGATTCCTGGATCATATGGTAACTACATTTTTAATTTTTTAAGGAACCTCCATACTGTTCTCCATAGTGGCTGTATTAATTTACATAACCACCAAGAGTGCAAGAGGGTTCCCTTTTCTCCACACCCTCCCCAGCGTTTGTTGTTTGTAGATTTTCTGATGATGTCCATTCTAACTGGTGTGAAGTGATACCTCATTGTAGTTTTGATTTGCATTTCTCTAATAGTTACTGATGTTGAGCAGCTTTTCACGTGCTTCTTGGCCATCTGTATGTCTTCCTTGGAGAAATGTCTATGTAGGTCCTCTGCTCATTTTGTTTTGTTTTGTTTTGTGGTATGTAGGCCTCTCACAGTTGTGGCCTCTCCCATTGCAGAGCACAGGTTACAGAGACACAGGCTCAGCGACCATGGCTCACGGGCCCAGCCGCTCCATGGCATGTGGGATCTTCCCGGACTGGGGCATGAACCCGTGTCCCTTGCATCAGCAGGTGGGCTCTCAACCACTGCGCCACCAGGGAAGCCCCCTGCCCATTTTTGGATTGGGTCATTTGTTTATGTAATATTGAGCTGCAGGAGCTGTTTATATATTTTGGAGATTAATCCTTTGTCTGTTGATCCATTCTCAAATATTTTCTCCCATTCTGAGGGTAGTCTTTTCATCTTGTTTTTTCCTTTGCTGTGCAAAAGCTTTGAGGTTTCAATAGGTCCCATTTGTTTATTTTTGTTTTTATTTCAATTACTCTAGGAAGTGGATCAAAAAAGATTTTGCTGTGATTTATGTTAAGGAGTGTTCTTCCTATGTTTTCCTCTAAGAGTTTTATAGTGACTGGTCTATATTTAGGTCTCTAATCCATTTAGAATTTATTTTTGTGTATGGTGTTAGGGAGTATTCTAATTTCATTCTTTTACATGTAGCTGTCCAGTTTTCCCAGCACCACTTATTGAAGAGACTGTCTCTTCTCTATTGTATATCCTTGCCTCCTTTGTCGTAGATTAGTTCACCATAGTTGCGTGGGTTAATCTCTGGGCTTTCTATCTTGCTCCATTGATGTGTGTTTCTGTTTCTTCTGCCAGTACCATACTGTCTTGATTACTGTAGCTTTATAGTATAGTCTGAAGTCAGGGAATCTGATTCTTCCAGCTTCGATTTTTTCTCTCAAGACTGCTTTGGCTATTCGGGGTCTTTTGTGTCTCCATACAAATTTTAAGATTTTTTGTTCTGGTTCCGTAAAAAATGCCATTGGTAATTTGATAGGGATTGCATTGAATCTGTAGATTGCTTTGGGTAATATAGTCATTTTCACAATATTGATTCTTCCAATCCAAGAACATGGTACATCTCTCCATCTGTTGGTATCATCTTTAATTTTTTCATCAGTGTCTTATTGTTCTCTGCATACAGGTCTTTTGTCTCCCTAAGTAGGTTTATTAATAGGTATTCTATTCTTTTTGTTGCAATGGTAAATAGGAGTGTTTCCTTAATTTATATTTCAGTTTTTTCATCATTAGTGTATAGGAATGCAAAAGATTTCTGTGCATTAATTTTGTATCCTCTTACTTTACCAAATTCATTGATTAGCTCTAGTAGTTTTCTGATGGAATCTTTAGGATTCTCTATGTATAGTATCATGTCATTTACAAACAGTGACAGTTTTATTCTTCTTTTCCAATTTGTATTCTATTTATTTCTTTTTCCTCTGTTTGCCATGGCTAGGACTTTCAAAACTATGTTGAATAATAGTGGCGAGAGTGGATATCCTTGTCTTCATCCTGATCTTAGAGGAAATACTTTCAGTTTATCACCATTGAAAATGATGTCTGCTGTGGGTTTGTTGCATATGGCCTTTATTATGTTGAGGTAGGTTCCATCTATGCCCACTTTCTGGAGAGTGTTTATCATAAATATGTTGAATTTTCTCAAAAGTTTTTCTGCATCTACTGATATGATCATGTGTTTTTATTCTTCAGTTTGCTAATATGGTGTATCACATTGATTGGTTTGTGTATATTGAAGAATCCTTGCATCCCTGGGATAAATCCCTCTTGATCATGGTGTATGATCCTTCTAATGTGTTGTTGGTTTCTGTTTGCTAGCATTTTGTTGAGAATTTTTGCATCTATATTAATCAGCAATATTGGTCTGTAATTTTCTTTTCTTGTAGTGTCTTTGTCTGGTTTTGGTATCGGGGTGATGGTGGCTTCATAGAATGAGTTTGGGAGTGTTCCTTCCTCTGCAAGATTTTTTGGAAGAGTTTGAGAAGGATGGGTGTTAGCTCTTCTCTAAATGTTTGATAGAATTCACTTGTGAAGCCATCTGGTCTTGGACATTTTTTTTTGTTGGAAGAATTTTAATCACAGTTTCAATTTCATTACTTGTGATTGGTCTGTTCATATTTTCTATTTCTACCTGGTTCAGCCTTGGAATGTTATACCTTTCTAAGAATTTGTCCATTGCTTTCAAGTTGTCCATTTTATTGGCATAGAATTGCTTGTAGTAGTCTCTTAGGACGCTTTGTATTTCTGTGGTGTCTGCTGTAACTTCTCCTTTTTCATTTCTAATTTTATTGATTTGAATCCTCTCCCTCTTGTTCTTGTTGAGTCTGGCTAGTGGTTTATCAATTTTGTTTATCTTCTCAAAGAATCAACTTTTAGTTTTATTGATTTTTGTTATTGTTTTCTTTGTTTCTATTTCATTTATTTCTGCTCTGTTTTTATGATTTCTTTCCTTCTGTTAAATTTGGGTTTTTGTTGTTCTTTATCTAGTTCCTTTAGGTGTAAGGTTAGACTGTTTATTTGAGATTTTTCTTGTTTCTTGAGGTAGGCTTGTATAGCTCTAAACTTCCCTCTTAGAACTGCTTTTACTGCTTTCCATAGGTTTTGGATTGTCCTATTTTCATTGTCATTTGTCTCTAGGTATTTTTTTGTTTTGATTTCCTCTTTGATTTCTTCAGTGATCTCTTGGTTATTTAGTAATGCATTGTTTAGCTTCCATGTGTTTGTGTTTTTAAATTTTTTCCCTGTAATTCATTTCTAATCTCAGAGCATTGTGGTTAGAAAAGATGCTTGATATGATTTCAATTTTCTTAAATTTACTGAGTCTTAATATGTGACCCAAGATGTGATCTATCCTGGAGAATGTTCTGTACACACATAAGAAGAAAGTGTAATCTGCTGTTTTTGTATGGAATGTCCTATAAATATCATTTAAATCTATCTGGTCTACTGTGTCATTTAAAGCTTCTGTTTCCTTATTTATTTCCATTTTGGATGATCTGTCCATTTGTGTAAGTGAGGCGTTAAAGTCCCCAAATCTTGTGTTACTGTCAATTTCCTCTTTTATAGCTATTAGCATTTGCCTTATATATTGAGGTGCTCCTATGTTGGGTGCATATGTATTTATAATTGTTATATCTTCTTCTTGGATAGATCTCATGATCATTAGCTTTCTTTTGATTTCCATTTGCATGGAATATCTTTCTGCATCCCCTCACTCTCTGTTTGAATGTGTCCCTAGGTCTGAAGTGGGTCTCTGGCAGACAGCATATATATGGTCTTGTTTTTGTATCCATTCAGCAAGCCTGTGTTTTTTGCTTGGAGCATTTAATCTATTCATGTTTAAGGTAATTATTGATATGTATGCTCCTATTACCATTTTCTTAATTAGTTTGGGTTTCTTTTCTTATGTCTTTTTCTTCTCTTGTGTTTCCCACTTAGAGAAGTTTCTTTAGAATTTGTTGTAGAGGGAGGGAGATGCAAGAAGGAAGGGATGTGGGAACAGATGTATATGTATGACTGATTCACATTGTTATAAAACAGAAACCAATAAAAAAAATAGCAACCCCCCCCAAAAAAAAAGAATTTGTTGTAGAGCTGGATTGGTGATGCTGAATTCTCTTAGCTATTGCTTGTCTGTAAAGTCTTTGATTTCTCCATCAAATCTGAATGAGATCCTTTCCAGGTAGAGTAATCTTGGTTGTAGGTACTTCCGTTCATCACTTTAAGTATATCATGCCACTCCCGTCTGGCTTGTAGATTTTCTGCTAAAAAATCAGCTGTTAACCTTACGGGAGTTCCCTTGTATATTATTTTTCATTGTTCCCTTGCTGTTTTTAATAATTTTTCTCTGTCTTTATTTTTGGCCAATTTGATTACTCTGTGTCTTGTCATGTTTCTTCTTGGGTTTATCCTGTATGTGACTCTCTGTGTTTCCTGGACTTGGGTGGCTATTTCCTTTCCATGTTAGGGAATTTTCCAACTATAATCTCTTCAAATATTTTCTCTGATCTTTTCTCTCTCCCTTCTCCTTCTGGGACCCCTATAATGTGAATGATGTTGTATTTAATGTTGTCCCAGAGGTCTCTTAGTCTGTATTCATTTCTTTTCATTCTGTTTTCTTTATTCTGTTCTGCAGCAGTAAATTCTACCATTATGTCTTCCAGGTCACTTATCTTCTGCCTCAGTTATTCTGCTATTGAGTCTTTCTTGTGTAGTTTTCATTTCAGTTATTGTATTGTTCATCTCTGTTTTTTTGTTCAGTAATTCTTCTAGGTCTTTGTTAAACATTTCTTGTATCTTGTCGATCTTTGCCTCCATTCATTTTCTGAGGTCCTGGATCATCTTCATAATCAGTATTCTGAATTCTTTTTTCTGGAGTGTTGTGTATCTCCAATTCATTTAGTTGTTTTTCTGGTGTTTTATGTTGTTATTTCTTCTGGTACAGAGCCCTCTGCCTTTTCATCTTCTCTGTCTTTCTGTGAATATGGTTCTTGTTCCACAGGCTACAGGACTGTAGTTCATCCTGCTTCTGCTGTCTGTCCTCTGGTGAATGAGGTTATCTAAGAAGCTGTTGCACGTGTCCTGTTGGGAGAGACTTGTGGTGGGTAGAGCTGACTGTGTCTCTTGTGTGTGGAGCTGAGTAAAACTTTAATCCACTTGACTGCTGATGGGTGGGGCTGGGTTCCCTCCTTGTTGGTTGTTTGGCCTGAGGCAACCTAACACTGAAGCTTACCTGTGCTCTTTGGTGGAGCTAATGGTGGACTCTGGGAGGGCTCACACCAAGGAGTACTTCCCAGAACTTCTGCTGCCTGTGTCCTTGTCCCCACGGTGAGCCACAGCCAACCCCTGCCTCTGAAGGAGGCCCTCCAGCAATAGCAAGTAGGTTTGGTTCTCCCCTGGGGTCACTGCTCCTTCCCCTGGGTCCCAATGTGCACACTACTTTGCATGTGCCCTCCAACACTGGTGTCTCTGTTTCCCACAGTTCTGTTGAAGTCCTGCAATTAAATGCCAGCAGGCTTAAAAGTCTGATTCTCTAGGATTTCCTCCTCCTGTTACAAGACCCTCAGGTTGGGAAGCCTGACATCAGGCTCAGAGCCTTCAATCCAGTTGGTGGACTTCTGTGGTATAAGTGTTTTCCAGTCTGTGAGTCACCCATCCAACATTTATGGGATTTGATTTACTGTGATTGCCGCCCTCCTACCACCTCATTGTGGCTTCTCCTTTGTCTTTGGATGTGGGGTAGCTTTTTTGGTGAGGTCCAGTGTCTTCCTGTCGATAATTGTCTAGCAGCTAGTTGTGATTCTGGTGTTCTCACAAGACGGGGTGAGAGCATGTCCTTTTACTCTGCCATGTTGGTACCAATGAAATGTTGGTGCCTCACAAACTGGAAAAACTTAGAGCAGTCAGGCAGGCTGTAAACACTGGGACAGGAGCTGATTCTTCAGTCTTGAGACAGAATGCTTATTTTTCCTCTCATTGAGATTTGACAGAGAAATTAAAACCTTTACAGACAAGCAAAAGCTAACAGAAATCAGCACCACAAAACCAGTCCTACCACTAATGCTAAAGGAACTTCTCTAAGCAGGAAACACAAGAGAAGGAAAAGACTTACAATGATAAACCCAAAACAATTAAGAAAATGGTAAAAGGAACATACATATCGATACTATCTTAAATGTAAATGGATTAAATGCTCCAACCAAAAGACATAGACTGGCTGAATGGATACAAAAACAAGACCCGTATATATGCTGTCTAAAAGAGACCCACTTCAGATGTCGACACACATGAAGACTGAAAGTGATGAGATTGGAAAAGATATTCCATGCAAATGGAGATCAAAAGAAACGTGGAGTAACAATTCTCATATCACACAAAATAGACTTTATAAAGTTTATTACAAGAGACAAAGAAGGGCACTACATAATGATCAAGGGATGAATCCAAGAAGGAGATATAACAATTGTAAATATTTATGCACCCAACATAGGATCACCTCAACACAAAGGAAAATACTAACAGCCATAAAAGGGGAAATCAGCAGTAACACAAACATAGTAGGGGACTTTAACACCCCAGTTTCACCAATGGACTTATCATCCAAAATGAAAATAAATAGGGAAACACAAGCTTTAAATGACACATTAGACCAGATGGACTTAATTGATATTTATAGGACAGTCCATCCAAAAACATCAAAATACACTTTCTTCTCAAATGCTCATGGAACATTCTCCAGGATAGATCATATCTTGGGTCACAGATCAAGCCTTGTTACATTTAAGGAAATTGAAATCATATCAAGTATATTTTCTGACCACAATGCTATGAGAGTAGATATCAATTCCAGGAAAAAACCTGTAAAAAATACAAACATATGGGGGCTAAACAATACACTACTAAATAACCAAGAGATAAATGAAGAAATTAAAGAGGAAATAAAATAATACCTAGAAATGAATGACAATGAAAACACAGTTACCCAAAACCTATGGGATGCAGCAAAAGCAGTTCTAAAATGGAACATTATAGCAATACAATCCTATAACATGAAACAAGAAACATCTCAAATAAAAAGCCTAAAGTAACTAAAATAAAATAAAACCCTAAACTTACACCTAAAGCAATTAGAGAAAAAGAACAAAAACAAATAAACAAACAAAAAAATGTTCCCACAAGGAAAGAAATCATAAAGATCAGATGAGAAATAAATGGAAAAAAATGAAGGAAACAATAGCAAAGATCAATAAAACTAAAAGCTGCTTCTTTGAGAAGATAAACAAAATTTATAAACCATTAGCAAGGCTCATCAAGACAAAAGGGAGAAGGCTCAAATCAATAGACTTAGAAATGAAAAAGAGAAGTAACAACTGACACTGCAGAAATACAAAGGATCACGAGCGATTACTACAAGAAATTATATGCCAATAAAATATACAACCTGGAAGAAATGGACAAATTCTTAGAAAAGCACAAACTTCAGAGAGTGAACCAGGAAGAAATAAAAACTATAAAAAGACCAAACACAAGCACTGAAATGGGGACTGTAATTAAAAATCTTCCAACAAACAAAAGCCCAGGACCAGATGGCTTCACAGGTGATTTCTATCAAACATTTAGAGAAGAGCTAACACCTCTCTTTCTCAAACTCTTCCAAAATATAGCAGAGGGAGGAACACTCCCAAACTCATTCTACGAGGCCACCATCAACCTGACACCAAAACCAAAGATGTCACAAAAAAAGAAAACTACAGGCCATATCACTGATGAATATAGCTGCAAAAATCCTCAAAAAAGATACTAGCAAACAGAATCCAACACTACATTAAAAGGATCATACACTATGATCAAGTGGGCTTTTTCTCAGGAATGCAAGGATTTTTTGATATACACTAACCAATCAATGTGATAAACCATATTAACAAACTGAAGGAGTTAAACCATATGATCATCTCTATAGATGGACAAAAAGCATTCGACAAAATTCAACACCCACTTATGATAAAAAGCCTCCAGCAAGTAAGCATGGAGGGAACTTACCTCAACATAATAAAGGGCATATATGACAAACCCACAGCCAACATCATTCTCAATGTTGAAAAACTGAAACCATTTCCTCTAAGATAAGGAACAAGACAAGGCTGTCCAATTTCACCACTATTATTCAACATAGTTTTGGACGTTTTAGCCACAGCAATCAGAGAAGAGAAAGAAATAGAAGGAATCCAAATTGGAAAAGGAGAAGTAAAGCTGTAACTGTTTTCAGATGACATGATATTATCCATAGATAATCCTAATGATGCTACCAGAAAAGTACTAGAGCTAATCAATGAATTTAGTAAAGTAACAGGATACAAAATTAATGAACAGAAATCTCTTTCATTCCTATACACTAATGATGAAAAATCTAAAGAGAAATTAAGGAAACACCCCCATTTACCACTGCAAAAAAAAAGAATAAAATACCTAGGAATAAACCTACCTTAGGAGACAAAGACCTGTATGCAGAAATCTATAAGACACTGATGAAAGAAATTAAAATCAATACAAACAGATGGAGAGATATATCATGTTCTTAGATTGGAAGAATCAACATTGTGAAAATGACTCTACTACCCAAAGCAATCTTTGTGTTAGATTCAATACAATCCCTATCAAAGTACCAATGGCATTTTTCACAGAATTAGAACAAAAAAATTCACAATTTGTATGGAAACACAAAAGACCCCGAATAGCCAAAGCCATCTTGAGAAAGAAAAATGGAGCTGGAGTAATCAGGCTTCCTGACTTCAGACTATACTACAAAGCTACAGTAATCAAGACAGTATGGTACTGGCATAAAAACAGAAATATAGATCAATGGAACAGGATAGAAAGTCCACAGATAAACCCACGCACATACGGTCACCTTATTTTTGATAAAGGAAGCAAGAATATACAATGGAGAAAAGACAGTCTCTTCAATAAATGGTGCTGGGAAAACTGGACAGCTACATGAAAAATAATGAAATTAGAATGCTCCCTAACACCATACACAAAAATAAACTCAAAATGGATTAAAGACATAAATGTAATGCCAGACACTTTATCTTTTTTTTTTTTTTTTCTTTGCGGTACATGGGCCTCTCACTGCTGCGGCCTCTCCCACCACAGAGCACAGGCTCCAGACACACAGGCCCAGTGGCCATGGCCCACGGGCCCAGCCACTCCACAGGCCAGACACTTTAAAACTCTTAGAGGTAAACATAGGCAGGGCACTCTGTGATATAAATCACAGCAAGATCTTATTTGACCCACTACCTAGAGAAATCGAAATAAAAACAAAAATGAACAAATGGGACCTAATGATACTTCAAAGGTTTTGCACAGCAAATAAAACCATAAACAAGATGAAAAGACAACCCTCAGAATGGGAGAAATTATTTGCAAATGAAGGAACTGACAAAGGATTAATCTCCAAAATATACAAGCAGCACATGAAGCTCAATATCAAAAAAGAAAACAACACAATTCAAAAATGGGCAGAAGACCTAAATAGACATTTCTCTGAAAAAGTCATAGAGATTGTCAACAAACACATGAAAAGATGCTCAACGTCACTAATCATTAGAGAAATGCAAATCAAAACTGCAATGAGGTATCACCCCACGTCATTCAGAATGGCCACCATCAAAAAATCTACAAACAATAAATTCTGGGGAGTGTATGGAGAAAAGGGGACCCCTTGCATAATTGGTGGGAATGTAAATTGATACAGCCACTATGGAGAACAGTATGGAGATTCCTTAAAAAAACTACAAATGGAACTACCATATGACCCAGCAATCCCACTACTGGGCATATAGCATATACCCTGAGAAAAACATAATTTAAAAAGAGTCATGTACCAAAATGTTCATTGCAGCTCTATTTACAATAGGCAGGACATAGCAGCAACCTAAGTGTCCATCGACAGATGAATAGATAAGGAAGATGTGGCACATATATACAGTGGACTATTACTCAGCCATAAAAAGAAATGAAATTGAGTTATTTGTAGAGAAACGGATGGACTTAGAGACTGTCATACAGAGTGAAGTAAATCAGAAAGAGAACAATAAATACTGTATGCTAACACATATATATGGAATCTAAAATAAAAAAAGTTTCTGAAGAACCTAGGGGCACAACAGGAATAAAGATGCAGATGTAGGGAATGGACTTGAGGACACAGGGAGAGTGAAGGGTAAGCTGGGATGAAGTGAGAGAGTGGCAAGGACTTATATATATGACCAAATGTAAAATAGATAGCTAGTGGGAAGCAGCCACATAGCACAGGGAAGTCAGCTCGTTGCTTTGTGACCACCTAGAGGGATCGGGTAGGGAATGTGGGAGGGAGATGGAAGAGGGAGGAGATATGGGTATATATGTGTATGTAAAGCTGATTCACTTTGTTATAAAGCAGAAAGTAACACACCATTATAAAGCAATTATACTCAATAAAGGTGTTAAAAAAGTGACACTCAAAAAGAAAAAAGAAAAAGAAGTATACCTATGTTTGTATGTGCATATTGCTCTATGGATAACTAGCTATACACAAAACAAGTCACACATATACACACATACATGCACACTGATTGAGCTAGGTTGTATATTACATTCTGGTATTTTGGGTTCTCACCAGTCAGGGGACTGAATCGTTTTTCAGAAATTAAATAAGACTGCTCTAAAATGAGATTTTAAAAAGCTGATGGAAACTAAGTAGATATCAGAGCATACTGTCATAATGGGATTAGTTATATTTTTCCATTACATTGTTAAAATAGAAATTGACAAAAGAGAAGTGGAAGGAAATAAATGCCAAAGTAGATCTCATCCTGAATTTAAAGCTAGAGATTAGTCCTGCAGGTAGACAAGGATTTTGCTACAGAAACCATTAGCAGAAAGCTTTGGATTCTATTGCCTGACACTGGTGTTGAAAGGGAAAATACATATGGATAAACTGATGGATTGAAGCTTTATTTCATACAGAAAGCAGATCCAGAAATAGATTCTAATTCAAAGAAATAGGAAAATGTTTTGTTTTTGCTGTTGCTGTCAGCAGCCATCTCAAAATTTTCTGTTGAGATAATTTAAAAGGCAACCATCTCAGAAGAGATGAGGTGCAATTGCCATAACCGTTTCTGTTATTCAAGAAATAAGTATGCACTTGCTGATTTTGTCTGATAGATTGTTCTATACAATCTTTATATACCATTAAGTTCTGTACTGCTGAACTCTAGTAATTCTAATTTAATGATATTCATCTAACAAAGTGAACACAAGAGGGCCTATATTTCAATTAAATGTTCACTGAAGACAAAGCTTACATTTACTGCAGTGTGCTTTATATTTGTACTTATCTAAAGCTTCTATATATAGGAGGTCTTAAGTATTAATTTCTATGACTGAAAATACTTACAAATAAGTTAGAAAGTTAATAGTTTGCATAATAATTATAGGGATATTTCCTCCACAAAATAATACTTTATTTTTTTTTTAACCTTGGGTAAATGTCTACATTTGTTAAAGATGTCACTAAATAATTTTCCCTCTTCTTCAAACCCTCCAGCTCTTCACCACACTTTGAGGAAAGAGTGTTCTTTAAGCTTAACAGCAATAGAGTTAAAAAAGAATGTGCTAAAAAAAAATGAGTATAGAATATATGAAAGTCATAAGATGTAGAAGCAAAGATAAAATAGCTATGTATCTCTCTCTGGAAAGAAGAAGGCAAAATAATTCAAGGGAATACAAGTAGGGAAGAGGAACAGCAAGTTTAAGATGAAAATTTTAATGCATCATGCATATAAATGTGTTGATCAGAAAATGGGATGGCAGGACTCTTGAATGCTTGATTTTCAGAAACAGCAAAAAGAAAATTAAATGTTGAAAGAAATAAGACAGTTTGCTTTAGATCATATACTTATTTAAATCATCTGCTGGCTACTTTTTCCAAGTTCAGGTTTTCTGGGGACACAATCTATTGAAGAGTTTCATAAGGTCTCAGTCTATGGTCTAGAATTTCCAATGCTTTTGAGAAAAGTTGAAAGATGTTTGGATTTTTTTAAAATTATGTATACAGGCACATGTGTATGTGTGTTGTGGGTTTGTGTACGTTAAGTTTTAAATTGTCCTGAAGATACTCATATTAAAGTATTTATATTCCTTAGTTTTTAAAGCAACTCTATAAGAGAGGTGCTTGTCTTCCTATTTTAAAAATTACAAGTCTCAGGAAGAGAGTCATCAGGTAAATTGGCCAAAGTTAAATAGCCAACAGTTGAGGGGGCTGTCATTTGAATGCAGATGATCAGATTTCAGAACCTCCTCTCTTAATTACTAGTCTAAACAGACTCAAAAAAAAGTCTCTGGAATTTATTTTCCACATGTACATGGCTTTAAATTTTTTATCAGATATTAAAACTAGAATAAAAATAAAATAAAAATATTGAAAATTCTATATTCAATATATTAAAATTTTGAGAATTTTTCTCTCTTGCAAGATACCTAAAATATTTACATTTTACCATTCCATTTTTTTTCTTAAAGGAAGCATTATCATTTCAATAGTATTTAGTCTATGTCAAAATATAATTAACATTGCAAATAATACATTAATACTCCATGTATTCTATATAATCAGAGAAAAGGAATATGAGAGTTTAAATATCTGCAAAGTCTAAGTCACAGAGAAATAAATGTTAGTACCTAAATAGACTTATGATCTCTTAAGATATAAAATTGAATTTATTACTGTCTAGACTATGAAATAATATAATTTTATGATAATGAAACATATTATCTCTTCATTGGAACCCATATGTAAAGTAAAATTTAGGAATTAATCCTAATGAGATTAAAAATTTAATTTTAGAAAAATAAATTAGCTATGAAAAACTATTGTATATAGGTGTAATTTGACAGCAATGTTTGCATCTTGTTTAAAGCAAATATTTTTAGTCCAAAATTTTGTCTTTTATGATGTTTATCATTCACTCTAAAGAGTACATTCATTCATTTATTATAAGTTCACAGCTGAAATGATTTTATTTAGGATGTACTTTTCTGAAGAAAAATACCCACATTTTGGAGACCCTTTAAAATTGAAACTGTCGCTGAATTTTAGACCTTGGTGTGGAAAATAAAGAATATTCTGGGAAACAGCAGACAAACATGCAATTAGTTAAATGTGCTCCATTATACCTGATACCAAATACTGTATTAGAAAATAGTTTAAAAAGGTAGACTCCATTTCCCATGATTTTTCAATAATTTAGACAGTAAAGAATATTAAAAAGAAATATAGATAAGTTTTACATACAAATATGAGGAGGAAGGGATCACAAAATTTTGCAATTGGGAGAATAGTATTTCCCTTCTTAAGGATAGTTTCAATAAAGTATTGGAAGAGAAGGATATATTTTAATGTATTAAAAAGTAAATAAAAGTTGAGAAAATTGAAATAAAGAAAATAGGCTCCTATCTAAGACTTTTGTAAAGAAAGAGTGAAAGGGGGCAAAAGCTAGAGGAAGATTCATCAATTTTGAATTTTTTCTTTGTGTTTTATATTTAATAGACTAAGTTAAAAATGATTAGAGGGGCTTCCCTGGTGGCACAGTGGTTGAGAGTCCACCTGCTGATTCAGGGGACACGGGTTCATGCCCTGGTCCGGGAAGATCCCACATGCCACGGAGCAGCTGGACCCATGAGCCATGGCCGCTGAGCCTGCGTGTCTGGAGCCTGTGCTCTGCAACAGGAGAGGCCACAACAGTGAGAGGCCTGTGTACCACAAAAAAAAAAAAAAAGATAAGAAAATGTCACTGGTAAAAGAGCATAAAGACCAAAGATCAGCATGGAAGTATGACTACAGAGGAGAACTGCAGCATATTGGCATTCTGTGGGTTCTGAACCCAGTGGGAAAAAAAATCATAATTATTAAAAAAAAACTATTTAAAAACTCTGGAAAGTATCCTAAGAGTATACAGCAAAGAGAGAAACATGAGTTCAAAAACATCTATTAAATCATGATTAAAAGAGTGAAAGCCTGCAGCATTTGAGGCACGACCTGCTCTCTTCCCCCTCCCCTGATAAATGCAATAGAAGATCTACTCCCTGAGGTATGGCCAAGAACATGGGCTTCCCTCTCCACCAACTCCTAGTCTAGGACTTTGGTTTCTCTTTGTGGCTGGCAGGACACCATAATTTCTCATGCCCACCAAGCGTATGTAGCAGATCTATTCTAGGCAAGCATATCTAAGTGGTCTGTGGTTTCCCTCCTCCACCCAGCTCCCACATGTAGGGTGGAAGCTTTACTTTACAGGGGATAAAGTACTAGACCCTGACTGCCACTGTTCCTTAGCAGTTATACCAGGTAAAGATACAGTCAAAGAGAGCAGAGCTAAAGGCTAAAATCAACATCACTCGTGGCAGAAGAGGATGGTAGGGTGACTTCATGCATACCCAAGATTTACCTTGTAAGGAGTCACATCAGAAGCTGCACGTAGTGTAAAAATATATCCAAGTCACTATTGAGATTCTTATCAAGGATCATTATTGGCTTACTCATTCCCTTCTCTTCCTATTTGAACTTCCCTGAGATGAAAATATTACATTTAAAGAGCTCAAGCATGATAGGAGAGGGAAAATGTTAACTACATGGAAAAATCTAGACAAAATAATTAGTTCCTAAGTTATAGAGACTCGTTTGTAACTGTCGATAACTTTTATAAATCCTTGCTTTGCTTCCACATACCTGCATGGTTTCAAGATCTTGCCCACATTCCTTTGGCAGATTTTTATTACACTGTTTTCTGTAGAAAAAAATTCCAGGGTTATCTCTAAAGCATTCTTTTGAAACTGCCCAAATACCCATGTTATTTATTAGATTTCATTGCATAAGGAAGCACTTGTACAAGTATGGAAGAAGAATTCTGTTTCTAAAAGGAAAGTTAAAAGTCAAAATATATTGGCCTTCTTTCTTGTTCAACAGATCTCCTGAGAACAAAAAATGGTGGTTTAGTCTCTCTAAATATAGTCTACAATCATTGCAAGCAAAAGCCAATTTTGTACTATTATTCTCCAAGGTGAAAGTCATTGTCTGTCTTTATATTAGGTGAAGAAGTTGAGAAAGAACACGATTAATAGTAGACGTGAAATTTCAAATAGGTTTTGTGTCAAATAAAGAATAATGCCTTTTAAACTCTCCCTTACTAAAATAAAGTTACCCACTCCTTGCAACCTATTTTTCACCTATTATTATATTTGAATTCAAAATTTAAAGTTCATGTTTTATTCATATAACCAGTGTGAATACCTCCATAAACTCCAGGTAAAGTACATTGTTCATTCATTTTTACAATGACTTACCTGATGCTCCACACACATTAATAGCAGCAAGTACAGTGCTTATCTTTTGAAGCTCTACTGAGACAGCCCTAAGCGCCAGGAAGGGTAGTGCAGCTATTCCTCCTAAGCAGCAGGGGGAGCCCTTACGTCTGTTGAGTCTACCCGATGCCACTTTTCCTGCAGTATGGGTCGCTGTTGAAGCTTAGTCCCGCTCAAGGGGAAGCAGACAGCAGTTCATTAATTCTTCACCAGTTCAGATCCATGCATCAATGCCCAGGCCTTGGGTTTCTTGGGAGAAAATCTTCACCTCCTTCACCAATAAACAATCTACAGTCCCACTGTTGACTTCTCAAGGTAACAGCTATTTTTGTGGAGCATTTTTAGGTCCCATAATGTAACCTCTCCACGTGAAAGCTGGCACAGAAAGCTGTCAGGTCTGGTTAGAATAACTACCACCCAGTGATGGGGCATCTTTGTCCTTGCTTCCTCCTCAGGAATCCACCAAACAGAAAACAGGTAGCTTTTTCTCTTAAAGACTCAAAACACAATAGGACCAATGATAAATCCTTGATTTCCATAATTGTACAACTTGCTTTATATTGAATACCAAGCCTCAAAGTGAAAATACTTTCACTAATTTTCCCAGTTTCTCTTGTCATTTTATGTTAGTTTACCTCTATTTCTATGTGGGAGTATGAAGTAATATCAGAGATTCCAAAATTATTTTTGTCACTAGAGAATAGAAAACTAAAGCATGAAGAATCTCTTTGTGAGGCATCTTGCAATGTTTATATTTTCATCTCTACAGGGTACTGTTCTTACACTGAGGGAAAACTTAGCAGTGAAATTAGAACATAGTATTTTCATATTATATTAAGTGATTTTGCACAGTGAACAAAATTAGAGAATTTTCTGTAAACATAATCATTTATATTTTTAACAGCACTGCAGAGGTATAACTCATATACCATACAATTGACCCACCTAAAGATTACAATTCAGTGTTTACTGGTATATTCAGAGTTGTCCCATTATCATCAAAATCTAAGTTTAAAATATTTTTATCTCACTAGAAAGAAATTTATACCTCTTAGCAGTCTCTCCCCATTCCCCACCCTCCACTACTAGCCCTTGGCAAAGGTAATCTACTTTCTGTCTCTGTAGATTTGCCTATTCTGGACATTTTGTATCAGTGGAATCATACAATATGTGGTCTTCTGTGACTGGCATTTTCAATTAGTATAATTTTTTTCAAGATTTATCCATGTTTAAGCATGCATCCATACTTTATTCCTTTTCATTGCTGAATAATATTCCATTATATAGACACACCACATTCTGTTGAACAATACATAAACAGGTGGACATTTGGGTTGTTTCCACTTTGGGGCTGTAATGAATAATGCTACTAGGAATATCCATGTACCAGCTTTTGTGTGCACTTATGTTCTCATTTCTCTTGAGTTTGCTGGAATTGCTGGATCAAATGGTAACTCTATATTTAATTTTTCAATAAATTAGCAGGCTGTTTTCCAAAGCAGCTCTACCATTTTACATTCCTACATGCTACATTCTTGCCAACAGTTAACTGGCTTGGTTTTGGTTTTAGTTTTCTGTTTTTCTGGGCTTTTTTTGTTTGCTTGTTTGTTTTGTTTTTAATTTTTTTTTTATTGGAGTATAGTTGACCTAAATATTATGTAAGTTATAGGTGTACAATATACTGCTTCCCAATTTTTAAGGTTATACTCCATTTATAGTTATTATAAAATATTGACTATATTCCCCACATTGTACAATATATCCTCATAGCTCATTTTATACATATAAGTTTGTACCTCTTAATCCCTTACTCCTATATTGCCCCTCCTGCATTACCTCTCCTGTTAACCACTAGCTTGTTCTCTATATCTGTGAGTCTGCTTCTTTTATGTTTTATTCACTAGGTTGTTGAATTTTTTAGATTTTACATATAAGTGATATCATACAATATTTTTCTTTCTCTGCCTGACTTATTTCACTTAGCATAATAGCCTCCAAGTCCATTCATGTTGTTGCAAATGGTAAAGTGTAATTCTTTTTTATGGCTGAGTAGTGTTCCATATTGTGTATGTGTATATATATGACATATATATATATATATATATATATATGATATATGATATATATATATATATATATATATATATATATATATATATATATATATATATATGGCACATCTTCTCTATGCATTCCATTGTTTCTGTTTTTTGTTTTTATTAGAGCCATCAGTGGGTAATAAGTGTTATCTCATTGTGGTTTTGATTTCCATTCCCTGATAACTAATAACATTGAGTACTTCTGTATATTTATTGGCCATGTGTAAATCTTCTATGGAGATGTGTCTATGTAAATTCTTTTCCTACTTTTTTTTTTTTTTTGCAGTATGTGGGCTTCTCACTGTTGTGGCCTCTTCTGTTGTGGAGCACAGGCTCCAGATGTGCAGGTTCAGCAGCCATGGCTCATGGGCCCAGCTGCTCTGCGGCATGTGGGATCTTCCCAGACCAGGGCACGAACCTGCATCCCCTGCATCAGCAGCATTGGCAGACGGACTCTCAACCACTGCACCAGCAGGGAAGCCCATCTTTTCCTATTTTTTAATTGGGTTATTTGTAGTTTATCACTGACTTATGAGTTATTTATATAATCTTGTTAAAAATCCCTTATAAGACATATGATTTACAAATAATTCCTCTACTTTTTTAGGTTGTCTTTATATTTTCTTGATGTGTCCCTAAAAGAACACAACTTTTAAATTTTGTGAAGACAAATGTATCTATTTTTTCTTTAGTTGTTTGTGTTTTGGTATCTGCTGCTGTATCTAAGAAGGCTTTGCCTAATCCAAAGTCACCTATTTCACACAACCCCACATCTCCCTTCCCTTGAGCAGCCACCCATTTATTCTGTGTACCTATGAGTCTGTTTTCATCTTGATTTGTTTGTTTTATTTTTTAGATTTCACATATAGTGAAAATATCCAGTATTTGTCTTTCTCTCTCTGACATTTCACTAAGAATAATACCCTCCAGTTTTCATTCATGTTGTTGCAGATTACAAGATTTCATTCTTTGTTATGGTGGAATAATATTCTATTTTACATATACCATATCGTTATCCATTCATCTGTCAGTGGATACTTAGGTTGCTTGCATATCTTAGCTATTGTAAATATTGCTGCAATGAATATTGGGGTGCACATATCTTTTTTGAATTAGCATTTTTATTTTCTTCAGATAAATACTTGGGAGTCAAATTTCTGGGTTCCTTGGTAGTTCTATTTCTAATTTTTTGAAAAATCTCCACACTATTTTCCATAGTGGCTATAACAATTTACATTCCCACCAACAGTACACTAGGGTTCCCTTTTCTCCATATCCTAGCAAACACTTGCTATTTGTTGTCTTGTTCATGATAGCCATTCTGATGGGTGTGAGGTGATATCTCAGTGTGGTTTTGATTTGAATTTCTCTGATAATTAGTGATGTTGAGCATCTTTTCATGTGCCTGTTGGCCATCTATACATCTTCTTTGGAAAAATATCTATTCAGGTCCTCTGCACATTTTTAAATCAGGTTGTCTTTTTGATATTGAGTTGTATGAGTTATTTGTATATGTTAGATATTAACTCCTTACTGGAAATGACATTTACATATATCTTCTCCCATTCGGTAGGAGGGCTTTATGTTTGGTGGATAGTTTCCTTCGCTGTTCAAAAAAGCTTTTTAGTTTGATGTAGTCCCATTTGTTTATATTTTGCTTTTGTTTCTCTTGCCTGAGAAGACAAATTCAAAAAAATATTGCTAAGACCAATGTCCAGGAGCATACTGCCTATGGTTACTTCTAGATGTCTTACAGTTTCAGGTTTTACATTTAAGCCTTTAATTCCTCTTGAGTTCATTTTTTGTACCTGGTGTGAGAAAGCGATCCAGCTTAACTATTTTGCATGTAGTTGTTCAGTTTTCCCAACACCACGTACTGAAGAGGCTGTCTTGTCCCCATTATATATTCTTGACTCTTCTGTTGTAGACTAATTTACAATATAAGCATGGGTTTATTTCTAGGCTCTCTATTCTGTTCCATTGATCTGTGTGTCTGTTTTTATGCCAACACCACACAGCTTTGATTACTGTAACTTTGAAGTATAATTTGACATCAGGAAGTGTGATATCTCCAGCTTTGTTCTTCTTTCTTAGTATTGCTTTAGCTACCCGGGGTCTTTTGTGGTTCCACTCAAATTTTAGAATTATTTGTTCTAGTTCTGTAAAAAATGCCATAGGTATTTTGATAAGGATTGCATTGAATCTGTAGACTGCCTTGGGTAGTATGGTCATTTAAATAATATCAATTCTTCCATTTTTTGAGCATGGTATATCTTTCCATTTGTTTGTGTTATCTGTAATTGCTCTGATCCATGTCTTAGAGTTTTCAGAGTAGAAGTCTTTTACCTCCTTGGTTAGATTTGTTCCTAGGTATTTTATTCTTTTTGATCCAATTGTTAGCAGAATTGTTTTATTTGGTTCTCTTCCTTATAGTTGATTTTTGGTGTATAGAAAAAAAAGATTTCTGTATACTGATTTTGTATACTGCAATTGTACTGAATTTACTTATTAGTTATAATGGTTTTTTGGTGGCATCTTTAGGGTTTTCTATGTATAGTTTCATGTCACCTGCAAACAGTAACAGTTTTACTTCTTCCTTTACAATTTGGATTCCTCTTATTTGTTTATCTTTTCTGATTGCTGTGTCTAGGACTTCCAGCACTATGTTGAATAAAGATGGTGAGAATGAGCATCCTTGTTTTGTTCTAGATCCTGGAGGAAATGCTTTTGCCTTTTCACCATTTAGTATGATGTTGGCTGTGAGTTTGTAATAAATAACCTTTATTAAGTTATGTTCTACCTATACCCACTTTGTTGAGAGTTTTTATCATAAATGAATGCTGAATTTTGTTGAATTTTTTTCTGTTTTTCAACTTTTCTGTTGTAAAAGAAAAGCTTGTTCTGCTTCTATTGAGATCATATGATTTTTATTCTTCAGCTTGCTAATTGATGTATCATATTGATTGCTTTGTGGATTTTGAACCATCCTGCATCCCTGGGATAAATCCCCCTTGATTATGGTGGATTATCCTTTTAATGTATTGTTGAATTCAGTTTGTTAATATTTTTGTTGAGGATATTTGCACCTATGTTTAGCACTGATATTGGCTGGTAATTTTCTTATTTTGTGTTCTATTTGTCTGGTTTTGGTATTAAAGTGGTGCTGACCTTGCAGAATGAGTTCAGAAGCATTCTTTTCTCTTCAATTTTTTGGAATAGGTTGAGAAAGATAGACGTTAACTCTTCCTTAAATGTTTGGTAGAATTCACCTGTGAAGCTGCATGTCTTGGATTTGTTTATTGGGAGATTTTTATTACCAATTTTATTTCATTACTATTAATTGGTCTGCTCATATTTTGTACATCTTCCTGATTCAGTCTTATAAGATTGTATATTTCTAGGAATATATCCATTTATTCTTGGTTGTCCAAGTTATTGATGTATAATTTTTTGTAGTAACCTCTTATGATCATTTGTATTTCTGTGTATCCATTGTAACTTCTCTTTCATTTCTGATTTTATTTAGGTGGATCCTCTCTCTTTTTTTCTTGACAAGTATGGTTAAAGGTTTACCAATTTTGTTTATCTTCTCAAAGAACCAGGTCTTAGTTTCATTGATATTTTCTATTGTTTTTTCAGCCTCTATTTCATTTATTTCTTAACTTATCCTTTGTTTCGTTCCTTGTACTAACTTTAGGTTTTGTTTGTCTTCTTTTTCTACTTCCTTTAGGTATAAGTTTAGATTGTTTATTGGAGATTGTTTTTGTTTCCTGAGGTAGGCCTGTATCACTAAAAACTTCTCTCTTAAAACTGCTTTAACCATGTCCCATATATTTTGGATCTTTGTTTCAATTTTTACTTGTCTCCAGGTATATTTTGATATTTCCTCTTTGATTTCTTTTCAGTGACTCATTGGTTGTTTAATAGCATATTGTTTAGCCTCCACATATCTATATTTTTCTCTTATTCTTCCTGTAATTAATTTCCAGTGTCACACCACTGTGGTCAGAAAATATGCTTGATTTGATTTCAGTCTTCTTAAAATTACTGAGACTTGTTTTGTGGCCTAGCACACTCATCCTGGAGAGTGTTCTGTGTGCACCAGAAAAGAATGTGTATTCTGCTGTATTAGAATGAAGTGACATATATATATTTTTTTTCCCAATCTGATCTAACTTTTCATTTAAGGCCAAAATTCCCTTATTAATTTTTGTCTTTATGATCTCACCATTGATGTAAGTGGGGTGTTAATGTCCCCATCTATTACTGTATTACTATCAATTTCTCCCTTTATGTTTGTTAATATTTGCTTTATGTGTTTAGGTTCTCCTATGTTGGGTACATATATTTTTTAAATTGTTATATCTTCTTCTTGTATCGATCCCCTTATCATTATGGACTGTCCTTCTTTGTCTCTTGTTAAAGTCTTTATACTAAACTCTGTTCTTCTGATATAAGTATTACTACCCCAGCTTTCTTTTAATTTCCATTTGCAAGGAATATCTTTTTCCATTCCCTCGTTTTCAATCTGTGTGTGTTTTCAGATCTGAAGTGAGTCTCTTATAGGCAGTATACAGATTGGACTTGTTTTTTTAATCCATTTGGCCATTCTCTGTCGTTTATTTGGAGAACTTAGTCCATTTACATTTAAAGTAATTTTGATAGTTGTGTAGTTATTGCCATTTTGTTATTTGTTTTCTGGTTGTTTCTGTAATTCTTTTTTGTTCCTTTTTTCTTCTTGTGCTCTCTCATTTTATGACTATCTTTTTGTTATATTTGGATTCATTTTTCTCTTTGTGTATGTGTATCTATTATAGGTTTTTGGTTTGTGGTTATCAGGAGGTTCATATATAACAACTTGTATTTATAAATGACTATTGTAAGTTGATGATCTTTTATGTTCAAATGCATGCTTATGATCCTCAGTTTATTTCTATCTGTTAAGTAGGTCAGTTTACTATCCTGAAGTCAGAGAGGTGGCCCTATGTAGGAAATGTCCTGTGGGGCCTGGAAGCATGATTGCATCCTGGGCACCAGAGCTATATGACCTAGGGGTGTTCCCTATATGGGTTTCATGTGTCCTTCTGTTGCAGCAGGGCCATCTACTGTAGGCACACTGTTAGGCAGGGCTCATCCCTGGCTCAGCTGGCTGTGAGATACTGACTTGTTCAGTGTCTGTGGGCCTGCTGTTGGGTGGGGTAGACTCCTTGTGGGTCAGCTGTTCAGCCTGATAGCATGTGGCAGCTGCAAGACTGCTGCTGGGTGGGGCTAGCTCTTCACATAGTTCCTGTGACCCCACTGGTTCTTGGGACAAAACCCTAGTGCTATTCATCTAGAGGGAGGATTCCAAAATGACTCTTGCCAACATACGTGTTATTGTGGTGGAATGAGCTCCCCCAGATGGCTAGAGTCAGTATCTCCATCAGCAGAGGAATTCCCAGTTGCCTTCTGGCTCCTCAGGAGGCTCTCCAAGATCAGTACATGTGTCTGACTGGGTGTCCTTTCAAACCACATCTTCTATGCTGGGACTCAGAACATATGAGATTTTGTGTGCCCTCTTTAAGAACGGAGTCCATATCTTAAGTAATAATAGGAATACTTTCAATGCCTTCTATATACTAGAAACTATACATGTATTATTTTATTCAACCTGCATAGAAATTCCATGAGGTAGGTGCTCTCAGTATTACTATTTAGTAGAGGAAGACTTGAATTGGAGAGATATTAAGCAACAAAACAAAGGCACTCAGGTGGTAAACTACAGAGCCAGGAGTACCTGCCTTCTCCAGGAGTCTTGTAGAAAAGCTCTCTGACTCAGCCAAATCTACTAGCATTGAGAAGCTAGTGGTTCAAGAAATACATATGTGATGCACTCCATCGTAGATTCTGTTAAAAGTATTAAATGTTTGGAAATGTGTCTTTACTGTTGACTACATGTTTTACTAATTCTCCTAGTCCTTTTCTCACCCTGACTTCTCAGACAGCATTGTCATAAATGTACAGCAGTGGTTATCCTAGGTAAAATGACTAGCTATTTTTTGAGGTTCTTTAAAATAAGGTGAGCATCTTGGTTTTCCTGAAATAACAGCATGTGATAGAAGATTCCCTCATTAAACTAATCACAAATCCCTACAAATAGGGATACATCTGGTTTTTCAGCCTTTGCCACACAGAGGTCATAGATAAGACTTTGTTGAATATATAGTTTGTAGCTGAATTTGGTTTGCATTCTTTTACTGGCTTTCATTTTATTATGGATAATAGGGTAATGTCCATAGACCCAAAAGTGGCAAAATAAATTTTCTTCCCTTACTTGTACTTTTTCTTTCTTTTAATAAGAAAACCACAAGAGGAACACAGTAGGAGAGTGTCTCCAGTTCAAATTAAGAATCACATATTGCAGCCAACAAAGGATAATGAAGAAACAGCTCTGTATTTTTATATTGAAAATTATTTTATTTTTGGTTCAAAAGCATTAGTTGTTTATGAGATTCTAGGATGATTAATGGACTAAATAGAGGATTGTAGTTTATCTGCTTTGTGACCTATTTGCTAATTGTAAAGAATTAACTTTTAAAATTTTACTGATTCATTTTAATTCTTTGTGAATCTCAAATGAGCAGCTTGTTCAATACATTATAAATGACATAAATGTTGTGTGGTTAAAAAAGAACACCAAGAATGAGATAAATTATGTATAAAGTGGAAAATATAATGGGAATTTTGTCTGAATAAAAATAATATAAATCTCATTACTTGTTGCATTTAAGAATATGAAAATATATATTATGATGAAAAATATAATTTGATAGTGCAGCTAAGCAGCAGTGTTTCTTCACAGGTAGTCAAATAGACAAATAAGAAAAAGCTGATTAGGCCCTAAAGAATTAATCAATAATTTATGAGAATGAGACAGGAGGATGAGTGCATAGTAGCACTGCTGAAGGATTATTTTATTGCAACATTCTTTGTAACCGAAAGTGTAGCTGTTTCCTTAAATAAGATTTACAAAGTGGGAGAGCAGGATAAAGAAGTGAAAAGAGAGGAAATAAACAGATACTGCCTAGAGGATTATTAAAAATGGATAAGGCACTAAAGCAACAAACATCTATTCTGGCCATGGACTTTCCTTTGGAATTTCACTCAATTAGAATACAGTATTGTCAATCAGTCACTCCTGAAAAGACAAAAAAGAAAATGTCTCAAATGATAAAAAAAAAAAAGAGAGAATGATTCACCAACTAGGTAGTGTCAGCCTACAATAGAGACAGGAAATGCAAATGTCATACAAATCAGTCTAAGGAATTTCATCTTAAAATGAAACCTCTTCTAAAATTGTCAAACTGCAAATAAGGTTTTATTAAGATTTTTAATAAACATAATACTTTTTTGTAATATTACAATGAAACTGATTATTTCTTCCAAGTAAGGAGACAGTGACCTGGAAAGTTAAGATGAAAGTTTTTGAAAACTTCAGAGAGGTAGTACATGGGAAACACCTATAATTCTTTAAGAAGTCTTTCTCTCTCTCTCTCTGAAATTAATTTATGTTTTGCACTAATAAGACCTAAAATATTAGTTTGTTAATATTTATCCCAATATAAAATATACTATGTCATCATTTTATTGGTTTCTTATACTAGGTAAGGATTCTTGGGGTCAAAAATTAATTCATATGTTCTCAATTTTATTTTTAATTCGACCTGATTACTAACACATTTCTCATATGAAGAAATGTAAGAGGCATTGTTTTAATTAGAAAAGAAATCTAGCTCATACAAAGTTGGCAGATGTACAGTTTTACTGATTTTTTTTCTCTTCCTTAAGGAAATTGGTTACATGGTTAAGCATGAAGATCAAGAAATAACAATAATTATGAGACTTTTACATAAGTTGAATAAAGTGGTCAATTCAATAAATAAACGAGATCACCCCATTCAATAAGTGCAGTTTTTTTTCTACCTAGGGAAAAACAACAATAAATATGTCACCTCACACTGTTAATGACTGTACATATTGTTATAAATAAATTTGCAAGGTCTGAAATAATCAACCAAACTAAAAAGACAGCTTGACAAATTTAAGCACCTGCACTGAAGAAAAAAAATCATTTAAGCAAATCTTTCACAAGGTGGCTCAGTTTTAATGACAGCATGTGAGCTTTGGTTGAATGCCCAGATGCTGTAATTTTTTTGCCTTGCTAGTATAGTGAGTGCTGAAATCCTAAAGTAACAATGGAAGCAAGTGACAGCACACAAATTAGTAAGAAGTCTGGAACAGCTGACTCTTTTTACTTTTCACTACACTTGACTTCATGGGTTTTGGATTCATAATAATATATATTTTATTAAATACTCTCCTTGTGGAAGTGACTGTCATACTAAAAGTTAAATAAATTAACAAAAGGAAGATATGATTTTGCCCTCCAAAAACTGTCAGGATTTTAGAAGCATAACTATATCTAAGTAGGCAAAGTGAAATTGAAAGTTAAGAAATTTATCTACTTAAGGAGAAAATGTCCTCCTCCATTAAAAGAAAAAGAAAACATTTCAACAAGAATGAATATCTGTATTGTCCACCTCACCACACCTGGTAAATACAGTGTTGTTTTAGCCTTATTATACTTAATATATACATCCCATTAAAATTGAAATGTAAATAGTGCTCCTGGTTTTTTTAATCACACCTTCTAATTAGACTTACCAGTTATTGTTCAGTAGTAGAAAAGTTTCTGGAGGTGCTTTTGAGGATTATTTTGATACTAGCTGGCTATCAAGCCGAGCAAAAGTCTGAATAATGGGCTTCAGAAATTAAAGCTTCTTTACTTTACTTTTTTACTTTCTACTTTACTCTCTTATATGAAATGAGAAGATGGTATGAAGGGTCAGTGGAAGACTGTGTTGTGGAGTGGAACACAGCTCTGATAAAATTAAAATAGTTGCTGTTTACTGCCATACTGCCATTTACTGAGGATCTGCTATTATGTAGGGACAATGCTATCTTTAAATAAACTTGGATGTTAAAACTTTACACTTTTGCCTCAGTGTCCCTGTTGAATTATGAGTCTACTATCAACACAAGAGCAACAAAAAAGTTTTTCTTTTTTCCTTATATCCAGCTAGTACATTAATACTTACTTACAAAGAGTCTATTTTATGATCTAGTCACTTGGTAGATGGTAGAAACTAATATAATTTTTGAATTTGTTTTTCTTCCCCACTACACTGTACACAGGAAGTGACATATTGTATTCATTGGTATATCTCTGGTGCCTAGCATGGAACATGGTAAATGTTCAATAAATATTCTTGAATGAATGAACAAATGAATGAATGAATGAATGAATGGGTTTTTTGTTTGGATGGCAAAGCAAAATGAAGGAAGGGAAGGAGGCAGGGAGAGAGGAAGGGAGGGAGGGAGGAAGGAAGGGAGGGAAGGAGGAAGGAAGAAAGGAAGATTTTCTCAAAAAATATTAGTATTGTACATTGTTTTTGCCAATAAAGCTTACTCAAATGGGCGAGTATAATAATACAATGCTTATGACTATATAAATATGTCTCCTTGGGAAAAAAGTTAGCTTCTCTTTCATGGAGGAGTTCAGAGATATAACAGTGTGATTAGTATTTAACAAGTAGAAGTATGCTCTAGGAGAGTCATTGGAGCCATCAGTGGGTTTAAACACTTTAAGCAAGAGTCTGGCTTAACTGTGTCTAACTGGTCCATCTAGGTCTAGCTGGGGGTGCTTTGATCAATCAAAAAATTAGAAGTTCACCACTCATGTGTTAGCTAAGAGTGATTAAAGGGGACTGCTAATGCAGACGAAAAGAAGTACCTCCACTGTCTCAAGCTTCCTGAGTCAATGCACCATCCACATGAACAGCACTTGTCTGCCAATGAAAGAATAATTTTGGCTTTTTGTCTTTGGCACAGTCCTCTACTAGAGGGAAGGGATGTGAAATTAGTTTTGTAGATTAAATATCACTTTTAGTGAATTTGTTTGCAGTTGTACCCTCAAAGGATTTCAAAGAAGGGGCTTGTTTAATAAGTGGAAATAAGTAAGTAAAATGAACAATCTAATTTCCACCCTCTAGCTAAGAAGTTATATATCTGCTCCTGACCAGCCACTAGAAATGAAATAAGTAACTCATTAATGAAGTTACGTGGTAACATGGATAAGTTATAGATTAAGTTCAATTTTAACCATATTGAAGTTTAGTATTTAAAGTAATATACATTAAATGTGTAAAAGACTGTGAACTATTCAGAAATTAACCAACGTGGCATGAGGATCCAAAGTATATATATATCCTATATATCCTACCAAAGTAGGATATATATACATAGGTCCTAAATGTATAGACATTATAGCAACAAATATAAGATCTCAGTTAAAAATTATCTTAGGAATTATTATTAATTTAGATGATCCCTCAAATTTTCAGTATCCAAAATTGTCATAATTGTCCTATAATCATTTGGTAAAAGTAAAAGTAGATTCAATGGTATACCTTTTATTTGTGTCATTAAATTAATACTTCTATTTCAACAATGCTCTTAGTATTTTTGTTTTCAAACACACTACAGTTACTAAGAAAAATATTTGTGTATACTTGATTTTTATAAGACATATTAATATACATGCTTTCTTTTTACATGTAGTTATACATTCAAAAATTCAAAGAATAACAACCAGACAAAGGCTTACAAATGCAAGTTTTTATTTTAAAGGAAAATTAATTGGAGCTTGTTCTCAGCCAAATTAAATAAACAAATATTAGGGCTTCCCTGTTGGCACAGTGGTTGGGGGTCCGCCTGCCGAAGCCGGGGGCGCAGGTTCGTGCTCCGTTCCGGGAGGATCCCACGTGCTGCAGAGCAGCTGGGTCTGTGAGCCGTGGCCTTTGGGCCTGTGCATCCGGAGCCTGTGCTCCGTAACGGAAGAGACCATGGCAGTGAGAGGCCCGCGTACCGCAAGAAAAAAAAATTTTTTTCAGAGCAATCCTGATGTCCTGTTGTTTAAACCAAGTGAAACACTCTTCCAGCCTGTTGGTCACAGGTTGTCTCATTGCTATAGTTTTTTAATAATAAACTTCTTTACAATATGCATTGTGTTGGAAAAAAATACATTGATTTTCCTTCAGTGAATAACATGAAAATACCAGCACTATTTCATTATTTTTAATTTAACGCTTTAATGATGAACGTGCCTCATTTATTTTATTTATACATGGGAGCTACATCAAAATTACTTCGGAAACTTTAGGAAAAATAAACTAAAGCATGTATTTTCCTACTGCAGTAATGTAAGCCTTCCATTCTGTTTCTTCTTATGAAACAGACAACTCCTAGTCTCACTCCAAGGCCAATGGTAAAGAGAATAGAGGGAGGAGCCCCACTTCCCTACCAGGGAATGTGTCACGTGCTCATTTTGAGGCCTGGTGAACTCACTTCCAATAGCACATCTCCCCATAGAGGCCACAGCCAGACTCTTGTATGTTTTTCATATTCCAAGTCTGTCAAAAATATTAAGAGACTGTGTGTTTCTCTCTAAAATGTTATTAAATCTGACTTCGAATTTTTGTGTACTAAATAGTCATATAATATTCATATATTGTTTATCTTTTTAGAAAAGTATAAAATTTGAGAAGAGAAATAAGAGTAGGAGGTAAAAGGCTTTTATACTAGTTCTCCTTGTTGGTTACTTTTTCAAAACTTCAAAAGGCTGTGAGTTGGTGACAGGAGAGCAGAAAAGAAACTGTGACTGCAGTGGCAGAGAAGAGGAGAAGAAACCACAGTCAGAAGCAGTAAGCAACACTAGCAGAAAAAGTTAAAGCAATAAAATGTAACCTAGGAAAAGGCATGGAAATCAGAATGTAGATGGGAAAAAAAGACTTTTGTGGCAATAAATTAAATATTAAATTAGATATATAGAAAGTACCAAAAATACACATGGAAGAACCAAGATTCGATGTTTAAGTATTGTCCAAATAGAGCCTACAACCTCCTTACTATGATGCCACTTAGGCAGCTGAGTCAGTTTTGCATATAAAAGGGCTAAGTTTATCCAAGGTTGGTCAGGAGCAAGCAGAGATAAGAAGGAATTTCAGCAGGAGGTGGCATGCCCAGTGAAGTTTGAGAACAAAATTAGAAATGAGATGTTTAGATCTTGACAGTAAAAATGGTCAGTAGTCAAATGACAGATAAGTCAAGCAGAGACACGAATAAGCCAGAATCACAAACCACAAGTAAGATAATTTGTAACTGTGTCTCTGCAAAATTGTGTTGACCAAGTTCTACTGCCACAGAAAGATGAGCCTATGTTTCATGCATTATGATTTTCCTAGACCTAACATAATGCTAAGAACTTCGCAAGTGTTCAGTACATGCTCCTTAGACTGATATTCCAAATTAAGGAAATGGAGTCAAGACTGATAAAGAAGTAGGAATACATGTAACGACTAGGAATACATACGATTACAAGATCGGTTTCTTTGAAACACGATAGGAGCATAATCTAAACCTCACTGTACATCCTTAATATGGGCTATAGCATTTGATGTCAGCTTTCTCCAATTGTTTTCCAATTCTTTCCTAGCATTAATATGACCTTTCTAGCTTTTAACTGAGTACAGAATTACCCAACATATGTTAGAAGAAAATTGTCCATGGGTTTTTCAGGTTTCTACACATCTTTTGTTCCATACTATCATTTCAAAGACATTGAGGTAGCAAATAGACTTGGAAGACAAGCCTGTCCCAATGGACAGATGTGTTTCCCAGTCAGATAATAATAATAATAAAAAAAAAACAATGTCTTCCTCTTGGGCAAAGTTTGGGCAGGTTTTCTGGAAGTCCCTTATAAGGTTGAGGTTTCCTGATCACAGTGTACCTCAGCTATGACACGGACCCACTGTGTGCATGGCATCCATATCAGTGAGCCCCAAGTGAGTGCTGGGGTGCAAGGGAAATTGATGCCCACATATAGCTCATGCTGCCTGCTCTGCTGTGAGTAATAAAGTCCTTTGCCTTTTCCCCAGAAAATCATGTGCTCTTCCATCATCTATGAAAGTTTGGCAGCCCAAGTGATTGGCTTGCAAGTAGGGTGAAGTCTCAGATAATTTACAATGGCTTGAAAGTAGGGTCAAGTCTCAGATACTTTACAATTTTTGGTGGAATCAAGATTACATTCCCCAGCTTCACCTTCAGTTAAGTAATAACCACAAGACTAACTTCTGACTAACGGGGTTTGAGCAGAAGAGTTTTATGACTGTCAGGACATGTTTTTATAATTAGAGACTATGGGCTTCTTATATTCTTCCTACTGGATGAAATGCAGATGGAAGTGTTGAAGCTTTAGCATCCATCTTGGAGCATAATTTAACTTTAGGAATAAAATCCGTGCAGTACTGAGCAATAAGATAGGTTCCATAGTCTCTGACACTGTATAGGATTTTATAAAATGCATTTGTATAATTTTCTTTTTTATTAAGCACTATAATATGCCTGTCATCTTGTTAAACAGTCACCACTAATTAACTCAATAAAGCCTCATAAAAACTCTGTAATGCAAATATTACTGTAATCTTCATATTAAGATAAGATAAATCAATGGTTATCAAACTTAAGAAATTCAGCCACCTAGTAAATTACACACAACCAGAAAGTGGCACACAACTAGCAAGTGACACTCAATTAGAAAATAGGAGAACTAGAGTGTGACTCAGTCTTCCTGATGCTGCCAAACACTATTTCACCCGTTAAAGTGCCACATGGGAAAAAAACATGCTTGTTCATCCCACTACCATATACTCGACACATAGCAACATGCCTGCTACAAACTAGGTAATCAGTAGTAAGTAATTAATAAATATTTATTAAATGAATTAGCGAGTTAGTCACTTAATCACTCTGAGCCTTACTTCCCTCATACATTCAACAAGAATTATGGAAATCCTGCAAAAATGTTATTAAGATTAGACAAAATACATGTTTTATCATATATCAGGTACCCAATTAATGGTTGTTGTAATTATTACATATGTGTTAAGAAAAGTGGCACTTGATTCAGTCTGTTCTGACCTCTAATGACCAAGTTTGTTTCCAGGAATTTATTATATAAATATATTAATTAAATACAAAGACACTCTATTTTATACAAGTAGAGGTGACATTTAAATGTTAAAGCCACATATTGTTACATTAAAGAGATATTTATAACTGACATAGGAAGTAAACATAGAGTGGATTAGATTTTATTGTCCTAGTATGTTTTATTCTTCATAATGACCATTCAGGTCAGAAAGTGTCTCCTCTACAACAAATGACAAATTATTTAGCCCTTAGTCAATGGTGAAGCCTAGAGATGAATACATTCCCAAACAGCTGCAGCACATAATTAAAATGTACATGTTGGTTGACAGCCTGCATCTTCCTAACCTCTAGCATTTTCATGGGTCTCTTTGTTAAATGCAAATAGAAATAATTAACTATTGCTAAATAAATACAACTGATGAACACTCTAAACCCAATTTCCAAGTTTTGATCAATTACAGTTGGAGACACTGAGAACTCCATAGATAATCTATCAAATCCAAAATAAGGAGAGGGTCATTCCAAGATGAATGGACACAAGTCAACATGAGGTATAGGAATGTATAGGAAAGGACAAGGATGAGACAGAACTGGCATGATTAAGGAAGAACAAGATCCACATGGAAGCAGGAGAGACATTCCTTCTGTTCTTTCTGGATAAGGGTTCAACCAAGTACCCAGTGGGAAAGAACTGGGTTAGTATCAAACAAAAATCACTTAGAATTATTTGTATAGCTAAGACTTCATGTTTACTGTATTGTAACTCATCCAATAACACGACTGAATTACTTATAAAAAATATATTTTTTTGTTTTTATAGAGATTTATGTAATGGCCCTTTCAAGAGGTGTATTAACAACAAGTACCTGATGCTTATTGTCACAAATGTCAATTGTCATTAAGCTTCTACTAAATAAGTTCTAGAGATCCAATGTATAACATGGTGATTATAGTTACTAATTACTGTATCATATACTAGGAATTTGCTAAGAAACTAGATCTCAGGTACCTGACTGTAGTAATCATTTCACTGTGTATATGTGTATCAAAAGATCATATTGTACACCTTAAATATATATATATATATGTATATATAAAACTTTTGTTTAAAAAAATAAATAAAAATTGAAATACAAAGATTTTACTAAATATATGAGAATAGTATATTTAAAGAGCTTCCCTTATAGATGGTGACTGAAAGGGTCCTTCTAAATTGAGAGTGCCCTTTCTTAGTAGATATACGAACGATTTTAATAGTTGAAAATAGGAAGAAATAGCAAAGGATATACCTAACTCATACATGCAAATAATATTTTGGATTATTATTTCATATTTATTTTTAAAATTATTCTCTGTCTGATTAAGCAAATGCTATATATCCTACAAGGGATATTCCTTTAAAATTAGGGGAGAAATTTAGTAGCTCATTAGTATAACATTGTAGATCCAGTTCTCCCTTACATAGCAGGTATCATATATTATTGCTGTCGTTATTTCCTGCTACAGATTTTATAACTATTTTGGGATATGGTCCTATTTCAGTCTGATTTATACTCATTACTACATGCACTTGGTGGATGAGAAATTATCTGTCATCTTATATTTGACAGGATGTTCTCCTGGGCTGTATATTTTAGGTTCAAATATAGACTCTGCCTCCTTCTGTCATTTTGAGTCTTGTCTAGTTGGAAAGAGTAACTGGGTGGAGAATACTATATTTGTTTAATGCTATACCTAGAAATGTTACTAACCTAACATAGTCATTGATATACTTTATTTCAACATGTTAAGTGATAAATGTTCCCACTCTTTATTACACTAGCTTCAGCTGGTGCCTGAATCTAAAATGCATACCAATCATTGTTTAGGAAGTAGGATCCAGACACTCCATATCACTATGAGAGCTGGGACAGCTGTGTTTCGGACTAGGCACTCCATGACTGGTTCTGATATTTTTGTAAAAGCTACTATTTTTGAAAGCATCTTAATTAAGAATGATCATCACATGGCTAAATGGTGAAGTCATTTCAAACTACAAAGTGGGAAGAAAAATTAATCTTTCCCTTGAAACCAGTTCTACAAGTGTTCAACAGAATTATTGGCTATAAAGTCAAATGTTATCTCCTACATTTTTTCTTAGCACTCAGTTTTAAAAAAGAAAATTATTTTCAGCATTGTTAAAATTTTGTATCTCTTCCACGGACATATCATCAATCTTCTATTATAACATTATTTCCTAGTTTTTTTTAAATATGAAAGAAAATTATTATAAAATTTACATCCTTTATTAAAAAACTTTTAAGCTATTTCATTCTACCACTGGGGTGTTTTCTATTTCAATAATTATTGAATTCTGCTGTCTCTCAGATAGAAAAACCTTACTTCTAATATTTTCTATGAAAATGTCCTTAAAACAAAATAAATTTACTCCAGTATGATTAGTCTAATTCACCTTAAAATGTGATTTAGATCATAATTATAATTTTTCAAATCTATTATTTATATAAAATAGGAAAATATTCTAACTCAATATTCCTGTATATACATCTATGGTGAAAATATCAAAATTAAAAAATGAGAGCATAAAATCCAGATCATTAGCTTCCAATGGAAAAATATTTGAAAGACTATTTTAAGACTATTGCAAGAATTGAACAGTATTTAAACCAGAGCCAAGTATTGCCAATATATGTGGGTGTATTCAAAAATATGTACATATCTGTAAAACTAAATTTGCAATGCCGATGTTGTTTCCTAGTGGATAATAAGGAAAAAATTTCTGCAAAGTAGTCAGACAGCATTGCAGTGAGATAGGAAAATGACATTGGCTCAAATGTTCTGGGGGAAAATATTATGAATAAATGTTTAAGAATTCAACTGGCAAAGCAAAATATAATACAACACTATCAGCCCTTCTTAGTAGGTTTTGTTTGAGTGGGAAGTTGATGACCTAGAGATTTGTCTTTTACTAGAGCAACCAAATAAATATGGTCCAAGCTCACACACTTTTGAGAGTGAAAAGGGACACTATTAATAATCACATCAGGACAATAAGTGCAAACATAGACCATCCCAATTAAACCAGGTAAGCAGACTGCCATAACTAGATGGATAATTTATAGAAATACTAGTGAAAGAAGCTAGAGTAGTACTGTGTGAGGCCAACTCAAGTACATGCTGAGATTCATGGACTACAGTCTGAAAAAATATTTTTTAAAGAGGAGTTAATCCCATTCCATAAATTAGTTAAAGATTTTACTCCATTATAATTTAGAATACATCTACTGACTTCAGTTACATGAAATGTAGTTTCTGGATGTTTCTCTTCCATTTCCATTGACCCTCTTCTGTCCACATTAAATGCCAAATGGGAAGCAAAGGAAGAAAATATGGCTGAAAGAGATATCCATAGTTTTGACTATTAAATCATAATCAGAAAAAAGAGAAGCAAGAGATTCATTAACTGGATTGCAAAGAAGACTATGCATTATGAGGAATTCTGAGAGTTCTATAAATGGCTGTTGAATCACTTCTGAACAAACAGTATAATCTGAAATACTAATAGTTTTAATAAGTAATATTATATATTATTAGCATTGATAATGTTAGCTAACACAGAAAGAATTTGGTACGTACTTCTAAATACATTACATATATAACTTCTTTAAATTTCATGATAACCTTATGAGGTAGGTGTAACTATTATCCTGATTTTGCAGATGAAGAAACTGAAGCACAGTGAGGTTATGTAGTATGCTCAAGGTCACACTACTAGCAGGCATTTGATTTGCAATTTAAACCCAATAGATTTGTAGCTGAAAGGCTTGCATTTAAATGTCAAATAACAGAATTATGGTTCTAAAGACAAACTTTACCAAAAATAAAATAAGCCTCCTCCAGATGTAGAGAAATTCCACTAAATAAGAACACGTACAAATGAGTCTTTCAATTGATTGTTAGGTGGGACAATATTTCTATAAGGTCTGCCCATGTTCTCTAGAATTTTAGAGTTAAAATATGCATTGCCCATATTAAGGTAAAAAAATATATATTTGTGTGTGTGTGTGTGTGTATATATATATATATATATATATATATATATATATATATATATGTAAAGAGGAAAGTGGGTTACAGAAAATATTTGATATTCCTGTACTTATAGCTCAGGTTAGGGACTAAAAGTTAGTTGTGATTATTAGCAGGGTTTTTTTGTCAAGGTAGAGAACTATACTGCAACCTTCAGTTTTAGATGATATTAACATATTTAAATTTAATATCAGCTATTTGATATTGACCACTAAAACAAATAATTTAATATTTCTGGATTCTAACTTCCTCATTTATAGAATGGGTAAAATATCTCAACCAGTAGTAAAATTATATATATATATAAAGTGCTATATTGTTGGGTATTTTTACTATTACTTTTTTACTGTGACACATAATATATACATAAGTAAGGGCACAAAATACGAATGTGTAACTCAATAAATTATCACAAAGCAAACATCCATGTAACCACCACCCAACTCAAGAAGCAGACTATTTCTAGCATCTCAGAAGCCTCCCTTCTATCCACTCCTCTCATGATTCTATCACTCCCCAAATAAAACCAGCATCACAGCTTCTCACAGTAGAGTTTATAGTCTGCATTTGAACTTGATAGGAACTGAGTTTGTATAGTATGCCTTCTTGGATTGGCTCCCTTTGATCAATATATTTTCCTAATGTGTTTCCCTTTCTGTATACTGTCCCACTGAATGAATGCACCAAATTTATTAATCCACTATACTCTTCAGATACATGGTTTTTGTTTTGTTTTGTTTTTTCTGGACCTTTACAAATAACACTGCTATGAACAGTCTTCTTCATTTTCTTTCTCTTTGTTGGCATTAATTTAAATTGGAGTTCTGCATCATCGTGTATCTGCTGTTCAAATATAAGTGACAATGTCAAATTCTAGAGAATATTTAACTTCTGGGAGCTCTAGCAATCTAAGAACCTATTAATTCAATCAAGGGTTGAGATATTAAAAAGCTGTTTCAGTTCTTGTGAGAGATGATCTATTTCTGGTTCACTCTCACTTGGCTGGTTCTTTATGCCACCAAAGGAAAACTTTGCTGTTTTACCAGGGTTCTTCCTCCTTGGCTGACCCGAGATCCAAATTCTTCCCACACCCAATCCATGTGTCAGTCAAAACCACCACTCAGCTTCTGAACCTGCCAGCTATACCTTTTGGAATTAGAAAATTACTACAAGGAAAATATTAACTCCATTCTGGATTTTTCTTTTAGCTCTGTGCTTACAATTACTCACTTCCTTAATGACTTAGAAGCTCTTTTCTTGTCTTCAATCATATTTACTTTTTAACATAATTTTCTTTAATTTCAGCAGAAGATTTTGTCTGAACCATCTGGTCTACCATTGTGAGACGTGAGACTTTTCAAGTAATCAATATACAATGGCAACAGTAGTGTAGAATATCAAAAGAAATATGGCAGAAAAAATCTAATCAATAAAAAATGCAATTTATTGTATAAAGTGTTACTTGTAGTCAATCACAAAAAAAATAAACCAAAAATTACAAAAACACAAAAAATGAATTACTAAAGAAGATTCATTTGAATGAAAAAAGTGAAGAGTCAAAAAACGCTTTATAAATACACTGTAGTGTCAGGCAACAGGAAATATATGTATAATTAAACATATTAGCATTGTCAGTTACAGCTTGCAAGTCACAATAAATGAAGCTATATGTTTAAAATAAAATTCAATAAAACTTCAAATTAATGAAAGTTACCTTAAAGCCAGTATCTTTCTTTCAATCAATGTAATAAGTAGACCTAGAGATTATCATACTAAGTGATGTAAGTCAGAAAGAGAAAGACAAATACCATATAATGTCACATATACGTGGAATCTAAAATATGACAAAATGAATTTATGAAACAGAAACAGATCCACAGATATAGAAAACAAACTTATGGTTACCAAAGGGGAAAGGAGGTGGGGAAGGGGTAAATTAGGAGTTTGGGATTAGCAAATACAAACTACTATATGTAAAGCAGATAAAAATAAAACAGGTCCTGCTGTATAGCACAGGGAACTATATTCAATATCTTGTAATAAACCATAATGAAAAATAATATATATATATATATATGTGTGTGTGTGTGTGTATATATATATATATATATATATATATATATATATATATAACCGAATCACTTTGCTCTACACCAGAAACTAACACAACATTGTAAATCAACTATACTTTAGTTCAAAAAATTCAGTGTAATAAGCATTCCTAACTTTAAGTAGAAATAGAAAATGTAATTAGTAATAAACTCTCCCCCAGTGGCATACAGTAGTAGCTTATAGTATATAATTAAAGATATATTCAAAGGAAAATTTCCTGCTTTGACATTATCATTGCTAATAGGAAACAATGAAAAGAAATTGTGTTTTCACTACAGGAAGACTATGATGGAAAAACAAGTAAACAAGAAACTACAGTAAGTCCCCTACACACGAACCTTCAAGTTGCAAACTTGCAAAGATGTCAATGTGCCCAGAGAAAGGATGAAGAGAGACAAGAGGAAGAAGTAACTGAAGAACCAAAGAGATTCATGATGCAGAAAATGGCAAGAGGATTTTCTGTATTTGAAGAGGCACTGTTAGTTTTTGAGGCACAGGACCCAAACGTAGAACAGTACACCAATGTTGCAGAAGCTGTTTGGAATGCAATCCAGTGCTACTGTGTTGTCTATGACCAGAAAAAAAGAGCTACTACCCAGACATCACTGGGTTGTTTTTCAAGAGGGTAGACAGAATTGAATCCAGCAAGGACCCAGAATCTATGCCATCACTCACACGTGAGTGAAATTGCAGGTTGCCCTCCATCTGCTATTGCTGATGATCCTTCAGCTCTACCATCTCCCACCTCCTCTCCCTCCTCCAGTCAGTAACTCTTCTTGCCTGTTCACTAGATTCCAGACCCTGTATGCCAGCTGTTGTACTGTACTACTCTACTTTTCTTTTCTTTTCTTTTCTTTTTTAATATGGAATGCTTCACGAATTTGCGTGTCATCCTTGCACAGGGGCCATGCTAGTCTTCTCTGTATCATTCCAATTTTAGTATATATGCTGCTGAAGAGAACACTACTCTACCTTTCAAGGTACTGTACTGTAAGATTAAAAATGCTTTCTTTTTTTGGTTTGTTTTTTATACATTATTTGTGTGAAAAGTATTTAAACCTATTACAGTACAGTACTAGATAGCCGGTTGTGTTGTTTGAGTACCTGGGCTAACATTGTTGGACTTAAAAACAAATTGAAGTTATGAAAGTGTTCTTAGAACTGAACTCGTTCATATGTAGGGGACTTGGTGTAATAACAGAGATTAATTAGAAAACAGGAAAGAAAGAGAAAGGGTTAAAAATTAGTTCAACTCTGATTCTTAAACTCACAGAGAGAGAGAGAGAGAGAGAGAGAAGAGAGAGATCCAGGATAATGTATTTAAAGGAAAAAATAAAGAACATCAAAATACATAAATTAGAAATGAGGAAGGCAATATATTCTCTGATATGGAGAAGAGTTAAAATGAGATAAAGGATTGAAATATCTATTTTAATAGATAGTTGAAATTCTTTATTAAGTACATATTTTTCTATGAAGAGTAATTAATAAAATTTATTCAGAAGAAGGCAAACCAACAACCATAAAAAAATAGAAAAAGTTAAATTTTCTCCAAGAAAATCAGTGAGATCAGATGATTTAAAAGTGATTATTTTTTTCAAATTCTTGAAAGAAGTTAATTTTCATGATACATAAGCTGGTTCTCAGTATTAAGAAATGAGAAGATGTTAATAACTTGAATTCAGAAGATACAAAAACGGATCAAGTACAAAAATAATAGCCTTTACCAATGGTTCTTTCAAAATAAATGCAAAAATAATAAATTAATATATGAGTAAATTAATTTTGACATTATATTGGGTTGGCCAAAAAGTTCATTCAGTTTTAAGTAAAAATAAAGGACACAATTTTCATTTTTACCAAGAACTTTATTGAACAACGTATTCTTTAACCAAATAAACTTTTTAGTCAACCCAATATTTCATGAGTTATAGCATGAGTAACATAACATTTTGGACTCATTGTGTACGAATATAGTGCTGGTTTAACATTAACAAATTTAATTTATAAATAATAGCAAAATATTAATGTAGAAACATAATCATCTGGATCAAAGACAAAATACATTTTTATCTCAAAAAAGATACTTCTAGACAAACCCATAAGGATGGATATTATCAAAAAAACAGATAACAAATGTCAACAAGGATATAGAAAAATGAGAACACTTGTGCATTGTTGGTAGGAATGTAAAATGGGAGACCCACTCTGGAAAACAGCATGGCAGTTCCTCAAAAAATTAAAAATAGAATTACCACATGACCCAACAATTTCAATACTGGGTAGACACGATAAAAATTGAAAGCAGGGATTCAAACTCATACTTGGGGACTTCCCTGGTGGCACAGTGTTTGAGAATCCACCTGCTGATGCAGGGAACACGGGTTCGTGCCCCGGTCCAGGAAGATCCCACATGCCGTGGAGAGGCTGGGCCCATGAGCCATGGCCACTGAGCCTGTGTGTCTGGAGCCAGTGCTCTGCAATGGGAGAGGCCACAACAGTGAGAGGCCCGTGTACAGCAAAACAACAACAACAACAACAAAAACCCCACATAATCGTACACCCATGTTCATAACAGCACTATTCACAATAGCTAAAATGTGGAAAAAAACCCAAGTTTGCATCACCTAATGAATGGATAAGAAAAATGGTGTATACATACATATTCAATGGGATATTATATGGTCTTAAAAAAGAAGAAAATTCTGACTCTGGCTACAATATAGTGAACAATAAGAGGGATTATGATAAATGAAATAAGCCAGTTACAAAAAGACAAATACTGTATCAGGTACATAGAGTAGTCAAAAACATAGAGACAGAAGGAAGAATCGTGGTTGCCAGGAGCTGGGGGCAGCGAGGGGTATGATAATGGGAGGGTTATGTTTAATGGGTATAAAGTTTCAGCTGAAAAGAGTTATGGAAATGGATGGTGGTGAAGGTTGCACAAGTGAATGTATTTAATACAACTGAACTGTATGCTTAAAACTGTTTAAGATGGTAAATTTTGTGTGTTGTATATTTTACCACAATTTTTTAAAAATAATACATAACAAGAATCAAGAGAACATAATTTTGGATTAAAAAAACTAAATGTTTATGCAAAAATGCATATTTACTCAAAAATAATTTATAGTTTCAATATGATCACAATCAAAAATATGAAAGACTTGTGGAAATCTAGCAAAGTAATTCACAGAGTCTTCTGGGAAAATCTATATAGAATTGTACCCAAAATGAATAGGATATGTAAATATCTTTGTTAATTCTCTACTGTTGCATAAAAAATTACAAGTTTAAAAACTTAATACAATCCAAATATATCATCCTCAAACATCATGGGTCATGAGTGGGCAGGGTCTAGCTGAGTCCTCTCAGGGTCTTGCAAGGTTGCAATCAAGGTGTCAGGTTGCATTTTCATCTGGAGGCTTGACTGGGGAGGAATCTGCTTCCAATCTCGTTTGCTTCTTTAAGGTTAGCAGGAGAATTTCTGTTTCTTTGGTTGGCTAAAACAAAGTCTTATATAATATAACACAATTAAAATAGTGAGACCCTTTGCCCCATAAAGTAACCTAATCAATAAACTGGCATCCCACTATCTTTGCCATATTCTATTGATTAGAAGCAAGTCAAAGCTTTCACCCATACTCAAGAGGAGAGAATTATACAAGGACACAATTTACTGTGAATCACTTTAGGGTGTGTCTACTGCAATGTATCCATTAATTGATATTGCTAAGTATAACAACATTTAAAACAATCCAGGAAACAGCATAACAACAGTGAAACAAAATAAGTTCAGCAATGAACTCTGTGTGTGTTTATGTGTGTGTAAACAATTTAATATATGCTAAAGTTAGCATTTAATATAGAATGCAGCTTAAGTATTTATGTTTGTATAGATAAAGAAACACTGAGTTGTGTCAAAGAGAGTGGGGAAAATATGAAATGACCTTTCAATTGTTTTTGTTTCATTATGCAGAGTCTAAGTATACCTGGGCAAACATTTCTCAGCTCAGTTCCTTCTGCCTTATAAATGGAGAATTTTCTCAAAGTCTAGCAATAGGTTATCTTGTCTAGCAATAGGTTATCTTTCCATCATACTTTTCAGCTTTGTTCTAAGTGAGTGAATATATGTGTATGTGTGTAAGTGCATCTACATAGGTATTTAGTGTAAACTGCTAATAATTGCATTAGTGCACAAAGCCAATATAGATTTCTGACCCTCAGAATTTTATCCTTCATTATCCCATGGTAATGGTGCATATATAGAAAGCAAAAGCCCTTAAGAGCCAAAATTACTGTGGACATTGTCAATATTGGAATGACAATCAATTCAACCCAGTTTATAGATCCAAACATGGTTTTTTTTAAATTCTGTTTCAAACAAACAAACAAAAAAAAACTCAAAAAACCTCTTAGTAGACAACTTACTTACTACCACTACCAAAAGAAATAAAGAAGTTGTGAAATGAAGAGGTAAAGATAGCATTAATTAGTTAATTAAAACCATAGAAAATATAATCTAAATAGCAGACTAAAATCTTTATTTTAGTAATCTTACTAAAATTCAAAATGTCCTTTGTCCCTAGAAGTTTTATTTAAATATCTCAAAAAAGGCAAAAAAAAAATTCCTAATTGAGTCACATAAACACAGTCATACTAAGTCATCTCTTAATTCCTCAAAATCATGATACAAATAAGTGGCAAATTATAGAACATTAACATTCTCACAACCAATTGATAGTTCACTCTAGAGGGATATTTTTCTAAAAAATGACACCAAAGTTAATAAAAATATTTTAAGACAATAAAAATGATCTGCCAAAAAGAAATTAATAAACATATAATAACATAAAGAGTAAACTTTATAAACTCAAAAACTATAAAGTGATTAGAGAAAAGACATAAGTATAATAGGAGATGAAAAGAGGAAGAAAGTAAATATTATTTTTCTTTTCTGAGTTATGAAAAATTGTCTTTATAATATTTTTATTCAGTTGTATTTTCCTCACAAAAATCAATGTAAAGATTTGTCATGTAATGTTTTTAAAGGATACTTTTGAGTTGTAGTTAAAGTGTACTCCTTCTAAGTTCAGCAACCATTCTAAATTCTTAAAATCAAAAATAAAAACGTTTTTTGAACAACTAAACATTTCTAAAAGTAGGACCTAGGATATTTATTTGGAACAGATTATGTGTTGATTTAATAATAATAATAAAAATACACGTATGATGCATATTGGTCACAGAACATAAAATACCAGCATCATCTTCCAAGATTTTTAAAAGATTATAAAAGCTAGTTGTAAAAGAGTTAATTGTAAAATGTCTTACTTTAAAATATCAAATATTTATTGCCTTTGTGTCCCTGAAAAATGTACAATTAGAGGGAAAAATCACATGGTTCACTCATAGCAGCCTCATTTATGTGAAGTGGTGATACTGATTTTTTAAGAGTTAATATTTTAAACTTTAGAAAAGAACAAGGCCTCCAAACCTCTAACTTTCTGGTAACCACATGTCTTCAGACAGTGAGTTCAAGAACAAGACTCAATTTCAAAGGGATGACATTTCTTTTCCTTTCATAACTTCAGATTCCAATGACAGGCAAGAACAGGACAACATAAAAACCAATCTTAAAAGTCACTTTAGGGCTTCCCTGGTGGCGCACTGGTTGAGAGTCCACCTGCTGATGCAGGGGACACGGGTTCGTGCCCCGGTCTGGGAAGATCCCACATGTCGTGGAGAGGCTGGGCCCATGAGCCATGGCCACTGAACCTGCACGTCCGGAGCCTGTGCTCTGCAACGGGAGAGGACACAACAGTGAGAGGCCTGCGTACCACACAAAAAAATTTTTAAATAAATAAATAAATAAATAAATAAATAAAAAGTCACTTTAAAGAACCCTTGGCAAGTGAAAGAGAAAGCACTCAGTTATGCTTAGTCAAAATGAGCATCACGTACCTATATAAAACACTCATGCATGGGGACACAACTAGTCCTAATCCATCTGTTGTTGAAAAATACATAAAGTAAAATAGGAGATGAAATAAATGGTCTAAATCTCCCTTTGAAGAAGATTTCTCTGTTCTATGTTCTGTGGCAGCTGTTCTAAATGGATTCAAGTGGTCTCCTTTTCATTTTTCTTACATTTTAATTTGGGTTTGTTTCATGCACATTTTTTCCTGTGAAACATGGCATATTTTTCTGATGACTTCTATGTTGCTACAAATGTGACGTCAGGGTCATTAAAATATCAGTAGATGAAAGAACAAAGGAAATCATTCTTTAATTTGAAATTAAGCTAGTTTTCCACAAATATTTCCAGAGATAAAAAGATAAACCTTGGAGGAGATACATCACTTGTTTTAGTAATGTGCAATTTATTGGTTAAATATCAAAGAATAAAATTTGATAAAGTGATTTATGGCTTCATCAATAAAAATGTACAAGTAATTACTGCTAAATTATCAGGATAGCTTATCAAATTTTGCAATTGATGAAGCCTTTATAATCCTTGCCTTATTTATTTACTTTTGAATGATTTATGTACTTATAATCATTGTTGCATTAATAAAAATAAATGTCAAGCTGAGCTGATGATAGATGCACAGACCAAGATTCAGAATTGGGCATTAACTTGATCCAGAAATTTGAATTTATCATTCATCTACAACAGATATGTTTTGAGGAACTAATTAGACTTATATAAATTTTTACCCCATTGAAATGAGCAGGTGTCTAAAGGACTCGAAGCCATTTACTTAATTAGTTCAACATATATTTATTGTGTAATACTATGTGTTATGATAACATTGGGGAATATTATTGACTAGGAAACATTCCCACCTCTTGGTGAGTTTATAGTTTAATGGAGGGTAAGAAAAGAAATTTCAGTTTAATATTATGGCATACATAAAATTCAAAATTCCACCTCTTTAAGGCTTAAGAGTTGTAGTAATTAGTAAAATCCATATGAGAAAAGAGTATGATGAGCCATTCATACAGAATCAAAATTCATTGAGGAGTTACTAACAGAAGAGTAGTCTCAGAAGCAAGATAAGGACTAATGTGACATTTCCAGGCACTGATCATACTGTTTCTTAACTATTGTACCCGTTGTATCTGAAACTCCAGAGGATAGTGACCACAAAACAGAAGGAACATGGAAGTTATGTTATGTGGAGGTGTGAGTGCACCAAATCTAATTAAATTTTTCTCTATTTTTAGGCATTTATACGGTCTTCATTTTTCCAGTTCAATAAACATTCTTGTATACACATTTTTTGTACTTATCATTCTATTTTCTTACAGTAAAAAGTTAGATGTGGAATTTTTAGGTCAGAGAGAAAATACCCAGAAAATTTGTATATATGACCAGATTTCTTGAAAAGTTGTGATGTTAACTCCTTTACTGAAAAAAGCCTATATTTCAGCTGAAACTCTATAACTGCAATGTTCAGCAACTAGCTATCAGAGACTATTCCAATTTAAAATTTAATTAATTGAACAAATAAAATTAAAATTCATTTCCTCAGTCACACTAGTCATATGTCAAATGCTCAATAACAACATATGGCTAATGCCTATTTGATATTAAAGATATAGAAAATTTCCATCGTCACAAAAACTTCTGTTGGAGAGAAATAGAGTTCAGTCAATGTTTTTAACTGTTTTCTATCTGCTATAATAAAATAACATTTTGTTTTACTATTTTTTTTACTAAGTTTCAATACCCCCATGCTTTTTTTTTACATTTTAAGAAACATTTGCATATCAGACATGTGAACATGTTTCTTTCAGATGTTGGTGGGTTTTATTTATTTTCCAGAGAAAATTTGTTTTTCTCTTTGTGTGGTAAGGTTGAGGATGGAGATGTTTAAGTATGGAAAGATAACAAAGATTTTCTCTTGTTTCTGAGTTTTATATCTTAGGAAAACTCTTTTTAAAACAAAAATTATAATTTTTAAAATTTATTTCTTTGATAAATAAATCTGGAAAGATTTCATGTGATATATGAAACAGAGATGTAACTTTTTTCAAATAGCAAATCGCCTATGTAACATTTATTGACTAATTTCCCCTTACCTCACTGTTTTCAAATATATCTATGTCTTTTTCTAGGCATTCATAATTTGTTCCACTGATGAGTCTATTTTTGTACCTTGCTGATTTTTGTTAAATAAAGTAGTGTTTAATTGTTTTAAAATTTAACATCTTCTATTAATCTTTGTCTTAAACTTCCTAGGTATTTTCACATTTATTTTTATAGAGGATGTCTGGAATAATTTTTCCAAGTTCAAAAAATTTGTTGAATTATTTTGCAAATTATATAAAATTTTAATTTAGGAATTATATATTTTTAGAGTATTATATTTTTATCAATTACATCCATGCTGCTATATTTACCTCTTCTTTCTTCTTCCCTGATATAATAGTATATGATTTCTTTTCATGTAAATCCTGTACATATTTTAAAAATGTATTCCCTGCTATACAATTATCATTACTGCTACTGATGACTATTTCATTCTTATTTTCTAAGCAATTATTGGTGATATATATATTTTTAAATATTGATATTTACACATTCACATTGCAACTGACCACAACCCTGACCTATTTTATTTGCTTTAATAGTTTTACATTGATGCTCCTCTTTAATGCACATGATCATGACATCTGAAAATAATGATGCTAATGAAAAAAAAAAAGTTCCATGGACTTAAGTAATTTTTGGTGAGGAGAGTGTAATTTCTTTGTGCTTTGGTGCCTCCCTTATGGAAATAGCCCAAAAGGACCAACTTCTCAGTGGTGTCCTCTTGCCTTCAGACCTAACTCTCCTGGACTAGGCAGTACTGTAACAAGTTGGAGTAAATCCCTGTTACTTTTAAGAAACTGGCTTAAAGAAAAATTGCAAGAAGCAAGCTTTACCCTTGAACTCCATTTCAACCCTTAAATGCTATTTGTCCATAGTGAGGGAAGGAGAAAAACATATAACATATCCCATTTATTTTATGGTCTACACATGCATCCTTCAGTAATCCCTCCAAAACAGGGAATGTTGGTAGAATATACCAAATTTCTTTAATTTCCTTCCTGGAAAACTGTAATGTTTTCGCAGAAAAGGAAGTCATTCATCAGCTCCTAGCGTTTTCATCAATTTATCTAGAGCATTTTGTATCTTGCAAAATTTCCTTGAGGTTTTGTTTTGTTACCTTCTCATTTTGCAGTTTCACTGCCCATAAATTTTTTGGGTTTTTAAAAATTTTATTCTGTTATCTCCTTCCTCTTTTCTTTCTATACTTGTGTATTTTTGCTCAAAGAAGGCAGATGGTCTTATCAATCTCATCTTCACCTCTTATGCTATAGAGTTTTAGTATTTATCTATAACTAAAAGCTGCTTCCTCCCCCAAGTAAAGCTGTGAAACTGTACATAATTCCCAGCTAATCTCAAACACCAATTTAGTATATCTAAAGTTTTTTTTAAAGTCACATACTACTGTGAAACTGAAGTGAGAAATAAATATACAGTTATTAAGATTTCAGAATTGTATATATGTTTTATCAAAACGATGACTAGTATTTCTAATCATGTTGATAAGATGGCATCTTTAAGCCCCATGGGATCTTCAGCCTTAGATTCCTCCAGCTTAATTGATATTCTTTTCTATATCATCCTTCTGGGACAATATGGTTTGCTACTCTCTTTACTTCCTGAAGAGTCCCATCCCAGCTGAAAAGCCTCCTGGGGTAGACAGGGCAGAAGAATAATGATCTCCATCTTTAAAGGCCCTAGGCAAGATTTGACTCTTTTAAGATCCCCACCACCACCACAGATTTTGATATAGAAGAAGAGCTTTCCTTATTCCATGTAACTCCTGAAAGAACCAGCAGTCCCCAGTAATGCACATGCCAAGGAGTATATGCATGCCAACATCTTCTTACATTAACATTTTCTGAATAAGGAGGCTAGAATTTCAGCTCATGTTAGCATCTTCATGAGAGACTAGACTGATAATCACAATATCCTTGTGTATTGGAAGCTGTGACCAAAAAAAAAAAAAAAAGTGATTCAGAATAAAGTGGAAATTGATGTCTAAAATTAGACAACATTGTATTTTAAAATATCATTTATTGTTATTCCAAAATACAAACTTGTGGTTGGATTTCTATTATTTCAAATCACTGAAGAGCTCATCTTTTTCATTCCTACATAGAGTTAAAATCAACAAGAATCATGACCTGTAGGGGTGTTTCAGCTATTTTAGCAGTCAGTACTAATCACTGTAGCTAAATCGGTCTTTCCATAATCAATCCCAATTGTGAAGTTACAAAGCTTAGTGACAGCTCAAGCTGCAGTCAAATGGTCCTGTGCATTAGATAAATATCAATGGGATGATATCAATAACAATTGTGATGTTGTTTTTCCATTACAATTCTCTTTTTATTGTATTAACAGACTAAAATGTAGGTTGATTTTTTTAATTAGAAAATAATTTTTTAAATTTTATGATTATTCAAAAAATATGTTAAAAATGACATCTTCCCTTCCTTCCCACTTCCCACAGAAAAAGAGAATAAATGTGTTAGCACCCATATCTACCACAATTATAATGCTGCTTACAGCTATGCCTTAGTCCCAGAGGAGAATGTGGGGAAAAGAAAGCAGTTTATTCGTAAGTGTGATGAAAGTGTTTTGGTGTTTCCTTTATATTCTACTCTTCTATTATTATTATTATTACTTCTGATTTCTCAATATTTAAAGGTACCCAATATTGTGATTTTCTTCTTAGTAAATTATTATTTTCCCTCATGGTTTATAATATTTCACACAATGTTAACAACATGCTCTTAACTGTTGTGAATCTATCTAAATACTTTTATGAGTATTTGTTCTTAATGTATCACATTTTCTGTAATACAAATAATGTTTTTAAATCCTTCCTAAATATCTATAGAACTTAAGGAACTATAATTGAAGCATTGTTATATATCTAACACCAGGACATTTTGCTCTTTTGGTCTTCTCTGATGTTTTTTCTCTGATCAGCAGCCCTTAATATTCTCTTTGAGATAGAAAAAAAAAAAAGGAGATTTGATAGATGTCAAAATTGAAGGGCAGAATGAAAGCAAGGATATAGGTTTCCATCAGTATCAACTCCCAGTGAAAAAGACTGAATTTGGGAAACCTGTTTATACTTGTGCAATGAACATAACTGTTCTATAGTCATCACGGCTCAATCTAAAATTAACACATACACACAAAAAAGAGACAAAACCATGCTGCACATTGTAAAAATAAGACAATTCAAATACAGATTTAGAGTCCATAATAAAAAGATAATCTTAAAATTAAAATTTTGAAGTTACAGGAAAGATAATATACTTTTTTTTTTCAGTTTTATAAATCACATAGCTAGTTAGTCGATGGGCTGGGGTCAGAACATAGGCCTTGAGAAAGACTTGTTGTGTGGTTTCCACCACAAGACACTTCTAAATAAGTAAGCAGAGCCCATTAGAGAGAAAACCTCTGCCCAAAGAAAACACAGTTCTCCTCAAACAATACTCCAGATTTCAGAAAAGAAAGCTTTTCAAATCTTGGTAACTATGGCATATAGACTTCTGTGTTCATGAAGATAAGAAAGTCATTGATTTGCCTGTCCTTGTAAAATTGTATGAGAATTATAAGGCCACTCTACAACCAATGACAAAGAAAAGTATGCTTTAGTTTGGTCTGTATGCACTCTGGATGCAGAATCTGTCACTAGAGTGTGGTGCTCACTCTCCTCACTTCATCTGAGCTTGCCATGTTCCCTAAAGATGTACTTCAGATTATGCCAGTATTTCTTTAGTATTTTTGTTTTGGTCAATAATGTCAAATATTTTTGTTAACTAATACAATGAAAGGTCTTATTGTTCTTTAATATAATTTCACCTTATGCAATATTGGGAATAATATCATTTTTGCTGACCACTGGATACTAAATTTTCATAAAATATTATGGTGTTACATTTGACACTCACTGACCAAAACAAAATTAGCTAAGATATGGCCAGCCACAAGGAATAATACTATGTTGTGGTGAGATCTATTAGCTTTCCTTTCAACAATAATGTTGTCTTAGACTTTGGTGGCTATCATTCAATATTCTATATCCATTTGTAATTCATTAGTTCAGCAAATATTTATTGAGCATCTAATGTAGTTTTCCTGTGCTTTGGGTAGAAAGATACAAAAATCACTACTGTCAAGTCTCTCATTATATATTTTAAGGCATATTAGTCCAGAATATACTTTGCTTAAATGATATTCTGGGTTAAAGTGGAAAAAAAAATATATATATATATATATTTTTTTCAGTATGCGGGCCTCTCACTGTTGTGGCCTCTCCTGTGGTGGAGCACAGGCTCCGGACACACAGGCTCAGCAGCCATGGCTTACAGGCCCAGCCACTCCATGGCATATGGGATCTTCCCAGACCGGGGCACAAACCCATGTCCCCCGCATCAGCAGGCGGACTCCCAACCACTGTGCCACCAGGGAAGCCTGGAAATATATTTTTTAACAGTTAGTAGTCATCAATTTTCTCTTTATAATTATATATGTCCACCCCCACAATCTGCTCTTGCTTTGGAACTCAAAAAAAATAATGTATTTGAATGGCTAAGTCTCTCTTAGGTAATGCACTAGGCTACAATTGGTATTAACAGCCTTATCGGGTAACCAGTTCAAAAGCAGGGTTCAACCTCTTACAAATTACACGAGTTGAGGTAGATGTATCAATTTTTCTAAGTTTTGTCCAATGTTTCCAACCCATAAGATTGTTTTAAAAGCATTTCACATGCAATAATGGCTTTGCAGAGTGGAAGTATGATAATAATAATATTAATAAATAATAATTAAAGAACTATGTCTAATCTAAGATTCACCGATCCTGCAATTTCATCTGAAGGAAATGTAATGCAAGTTTGACGTTCAGTGCACAATGCTATCTTTCCTAGAATGTGGCTCTACATCCTAAAGTTTTTGAAGATTGGGGTACATGCTGTGCTAATATGTAGCCAGTACATACAGAAGCTGATTGTTTCTAAGTCAAATATCAGAATAAAATAAACTTGAATTGGAGTTCTATTCAGCATGAATTATATGAGCAGTGAAAAACTTAAGCCCATATTCCAGTACAAATCTAGAGACATTTAAAAAATTTTTAAATACGTTTTAAAATTACAACCTCTGCACACCAATTCTCTTTATGGTTATAGTGTTGAGCTATTTGTTTCAACACTAAAAAATCCATACAAAATTTGCAATATAGGAAATCAAGAATGATGTTGCAAAAACTGAAAAGGAGTACTGTGACATGTATAAACTCAGAGAAGGTGGGCTTCCCTGGTGGCGCAGTTGTTGAGAGTCCTCCTGCTGATGCAGGGGACACGGGTTCGTGCCCTGGTCTAGGAAGGTCCCACATGCCACGGAACGGCTGGGCCCTTGAGCCATGGCTGCTGAGCCTGCATGTCTGGAGCCTGTGCTCTGCAATGGGAGAGGCCACAGCAGTAAGAGGCCCGTGTACCACAAAACAAAACAAAACAAAACAAAACAAAACAAAAAACTGGGTAGCATGGTCTCAAAATATATAAAGCAAAAATAATTAGAGGTATAAGGATCAGTCATGAAGCTGCTATGTCAAAGACAAAGGACAGTTTATTTCTCACAGCAAGAGCAATAGACAGAGTAATACTCATACCAGTTCCCTGATCCCCAATACCTAAAGAAAAATGTGACTCATCAAATGATGCCTCTATAGCCATGGGATGCACTACAGGAGTGAAACCCAAGCTAAGGAAATCTGTAGTCTTATAAGAAGGCCACTAGAAAATGTAGCCTAGAAGGTGTCCCAGAAGAAAACATTATCTTTATTATTATCCTGGTCAGGAAACAAACCTTCCCTCTGCCACAAAGGGAGGCACTATGTCTATCTTCCAAAACTATTTCCTATAAATTCTTCAAAAGATTCTCTGAAAGAGAAACAGATTCCAGATATGCAGAAGCACCATGGGGAGTTGTTTTCCACACTATTAAAAGAGTGAAGAAGCAATCCTAACAGTGGAAGAAGATATTGAAAATGCATATGACCTAAAAAGGATTTGCATCAAAACATAAATAACACATACAAATCAGTAAGCAAAAGAGAGACAATCCAGTTTTCAGAAATAAGCCAAAAGCAAGACTTTCTTTTCTAGTCCAGTGTAATCTACTCACACTGAATCTGTGTAGAAAAATCAAAAATGTTTCAAATATTTTAGGCATATTTAGTAATTAAAATTTAACTTATAGAGATTCAATTTAGTGAGCACCAAGTCATGTGTTTAAGAGAATTTTTTGCTACCATATAAAAATGGAGAAGACTTTTGAAGTTCAAAAATAGTAGAAAATCACTTTAGATATTAATCCTTCATTTTTAAAAGATTCAAATACTTACTAGAAGACAAAGTTCAGAAAACAGAACTTCTCTTGGTATTTTTTCCAAACTAACAGTCTATTTTCCTTTCATTTTCAAAATATCTATGGGAATTTTAAACATCCAAAATTCTTCACTTTTTCTTGTGATTACAATTTGACATATAATTGCTATTATTTAGAAGAGATTGTAAAGGTATCTAAAGACATCACATAAATCTTAAAATATAACAACCAAAAATAATAATATATTGGACTTATGATGTTAAATGAACATTAGTTGAAAGAAAGGAATCTTCTAAAGTGAGATTTGTCTTAATCTGTAAAATTGTCAGTGTGTATTTAATGTCTCTTATTGAGTGTAGCCAGTAACTTAATAAGTGATAAAATTTTGAAAGGATATTGATGTGAATTCAATCTTGGTTAAGTAAGCAGATATTATGATGAAAATGGAGTATAGCTCTAATTAATTTTCTGAAATTTGCCTTTTTGATTTCACTAAATTTTCTTTTAACTTAAAATACAAGCTTGATGCATTTCCAATAAAACAACTGGGTTTATCATGGTTAGGAAAAGCTACTCCATCTTACTGAGTTCCCAGTTGTAATTCTGTGATTGTTTAAGCATTACTATAAGAATAGCAGCTAGGAGTAAGACACAGAAATCACCTTCCTCCCCACAGATACACCAGAAATACAGCTACACGTGGAACAACTCCTACAGAACACCTACTGAACGCTGGCATAAGACCTCAAACCTCCCAAAAGTCAAGAAACTCCCCACGTACCTGGGTAGGGCAAAGCGGAGAGATTCCCACACAGAGGATCAGTGCCGATTGGCACTCACCAGCCCGAGAGGCTTGCCTGCTCGCACACCGGGGCAAGCAGTGCTGGAAGCTGAGGCTCGGGGTTCAGTCAGAGCACAGGGAGAGGACTGGGGCTGGCGGCGAGAACTCAGCCTGAAGGGGGCTAATGCACCACAGCTAGCCGGGAGGGAGTCCAGGAAAACTCTGGAGCTGCCGAAGAGGCTAGAGACTTTTTCTTCCCTCTTGGTTTCCTGGTGCACAAGGAGAGGGGATTAAAAGCACTGCTTAAAGGAGCTCCAGAGTTGGGCGCGAACCGCAGCTGAAAGCGCAGAGCCCATAGATGGGCGTGGGATGCTGGGGCTGTTGCTGCCACCGTAAAGAGGCCTGTGTGTGAGCGCAGGTCACTGTCCATGCCTCCTTTCTGGGAAGGCTGTGCAGCCCATCACTGCCGGGGTCCCGGGATCCAGGGACGGCTCCCCTGGGAGAATGCACAGCATGCCTCAGGCTGGTACAACATCATGCCAGCCTCTGCCGCTGCAGGCTTGCCACACACTCTGTGCCCCTCCCTCCCCTCCGGCCCGAAGGAGCCAGAGTCCCTGAAGCAGCTGCTCCTTTAACACTGTCCTGTCTGAGTAAAGAACATATGCCCTCCGGTAACCTACACGCAGAGGCGGGGCCAAATCCAAAGCTGAGCATCGGGAGCTGTGAGAACAAAGAAGACAAAGGGAAATCTCTCCCAGCAGCCTCAGAAGCAGCAGATTAAAGCTCCACAATCAACTTGATGTACCCTGCATCTGTGGAATACATGAATAGGCAACAAATCATCCCAAATTGAGGAGCCAGGAGTCAGTGTTGTGCCTCTGAGGTGGGAGAGCCAACTTCAGGACACTGGTCCACAAGACACCTCCCAGCTCCACATAATATCAAATGGTGAAAATCTTCCAGAGATCTCCATCTCAACACCAGCACCCAGCTTCACTCAACGACCAACAAGCTACAGTGCTGGTCACCCTATGACAAGCAACTAGCAAGACAGGAACACAACCCCACCCATTAGCAGAGAGACTGCCTAAAAACATAATAAGGCCACAGGCACCCCAAAACACACCACCGGACGTGGACCTGCCCACCAGAAAGACAAGATCCAGCCTCATCCATCAGAACACAGGCACTAGTCCCCTCCACCAGTCCCCTACACAACCCACTAAACCAACCTTAGCCACTGGGGACAGACACCAAAAACAACTGGAACTACAAACCTGCAGCCTGCAAAAAGGAGACCCCAAACACAGTAACATAAGCAAAATGAGAAGACAGAAAAACACACAGCAGGAGAAGGAGCAAGATAAAAACCCATCAGACCTAACAAATGAAGAGGAAATAGGCAGGCTACCTGAAAAAGAATTCAGAATAATGATAGTAAAGATGTTACAAGATTCTATTTCCAAGATCCAAGAATACACAAAATGCAAGAAACAGTTAACAAGGACCTAGAAGAACTGAAGATGAATCAAGCATCAATTAAAAACACAATAAATGAAATGAAAAATACTCTAGATGGGATCAATAGCAGAATAACTGAGGCAGAAGAACGGATAAGTGAGGTGGAAGATAAAATAGTGGAAATAACTGATGCAGAGCAAAATAAAGAAAAAAGAATGAAAAGAACAGAGGACAGTCTCAGAGACCTCTGGGACAACATGAAATGGACCAACATTCGAATTATAGGGGTTCCAGAAGAAGAAGAGAAAAAGAAAGGGACTGAGAAAATATTTGAAGAGATTATAGTTGAAAATTTCCCTAATATGGGAAAGGAAATAGTTAATCAAGTCCAGGAGGCACAGAGAATCCCATACAGAATACATCCAAGGAAAAATACGCCAAGACACATATTAATCAAACTATCAAAAATTAAACACAAAGAAATCATATTAAAAGCAGCAGGGAAAAACAACAAATAACACACAAGGGAATCCCCATCAGGATAACAGCTGATCTCTCAGCAGAAACTCTACAAGCCAGAAGGAAGTGGCAGGACATAATTAAAGTGATGAAGGAGAAAAGCCTGCAACCAAGATTACTCTACCCAGCAAGGATCTCATTCAGATTTGATGGAGAAATTAAAACCTTTACAGACAAGCAAAAGCTGAGAGAGTTCAGCACCACCAAACCAGCTTTACAACAAATGCTAAAGGAACTTCTCTAGGCAAGAAACACAATAGAAGGAAAGACCTACAATAATGAACCCAAAACAATTAAGGAAATGGGAATAGGAACATACATATCAATAATTACCTTCAATATAAATGGAATAAATGCTCCCACCAATAGACACAGATTGGATGAATGGATACAAAAACAAGACTCATATATATGCTGTCTACAAGAGACCCACTTCAGACCTAGAGACACATACAGACTGAAAGTAAAGGGATGGAAAATGATATTCCATGCAAATTGAAACCAAAAGAAAGCTAGAGTAGCAATTCTCATATCAGAAAAAATACACTTTAAAATAAAGACTACTAGAAGAGAAAAAGAAGGACACTACATAATGATCAAGGGATCGATCCAAGAAAAAGATATAACAATTGTAATTATCTATGCACCCAATATAGGAGCACCTCAATACATAAGGCAAATACTAACAGCCATAAAAGGGGAAATCCAAAGTAACACACTCATAGTAGGGGACTTTAACACCCCTCTCTCACCAATGGACAGATCATCCAAAATGAAAATAAATAAGGAAACACAAGCTTTAAATGATACATTAAACAAGATGGACTTAATTGATATTTATAGGACATTCCATCCAAAAACAACAGCATACACATTTTTCTCATGTGCTCATGGAACAGTCTCCAGGATAGATCATATCTTGGGTCACAAATCAAGCCTTGGTAGATTTAAGAAAATTGAAATTGTATCAAGTATCTTTTGCAACCACAGTGCTATGAGACTAGACATCAATTACAGGAAAAGATCTGTAAAAACTACAAACACATGGAGGCTAAACTATACACTACTCAATAACGAAGTGATCACTGAAGAAATCAAAGAGGAAATTAAAAAATACCTAGAAACAAATGACAATGGACACACGACGACCCAAAACCTATGGGATGCAACAAAAGCAGTTCTAAGAGGGAAGTTTATAGCAATACAATCCCACTTTAAGAAACAGGAAACATCTCGAATGAACAACCTAACCATGCACCTAAAGCAATTAGCGAAGGAAGAACAAAAACATCACAAAGTTAGCAGAAGGAAAGAAATCATAAAAATCAGATCAGAAATAAATGAAAAAGAAATGAAGGAAATGATAGCAAAGATCAATAAAACTAAAAGCTGGTTCTTTGAGAAGATAAACAAAATTGATAAACCATTAGCCAGACTCATCAAGAAAAAAAGCAAGAAGACTCAAAACAGTAGAATTAGAAATGAAAAAGGAAAAGTTACAACTGACACTGCAGAAATACAAAAGATCATGAGAGATTACTACAAGCAACTCTATGCCAATAAAATGGACAACCTGGAAGAAATGGACAAATTCTTAGAAATGCACAACCTGCCAAGACTGAATCAGGAAGAAATAGAAAATATGAACAGACCAATCACAAGCACTGAAATTGAAACTGTGATAAAAAATCTTCCAACAAACAAAAGCCCAGGACCAGATGGCTTCACAGGCGAATTCTATGAAGCATTTAGAGAAGAGCTAACACCTATCCTTCTCAAACTCTTCCAAAATATAGCAGAGGGAGGAACACTCCCAAACTCATTCTATGAGGCCACCATCACTTTGATACCAAAACCAGACAAGGATGTCACAAAGAAAGAAAACTATGGGCCAATATCACTGATGAACATAGATTCAAAAATCCTCAACAAAATAGTAGCAAAGAGAATCCAACAGCACATTAAAGGGATCATACACCACGATCAAGTGGGGCTTATTCCAGGAATGCAAGGATTCTTCAATATATGCAAATCAATCAATGTGATACACCATATTAACAAACTGAAGGAGAAAAACCATATGATAATCTCAATAGATACAGAGAAAGCTTTCGACAAAATTCAACACCGATTTATGATAAAAACCCTCCAGAATGTAGGCATAAAGGGAACTTTCCTCCACATAATAAAGGCCATATATGACAAACCCACAGCCAACATCATCCTCAATGGTGAAAAACTGAAACCATTTCCACTAAGATCAGGAACAAGACAAGGTTGCCCACTCTCACCACTCTTATTCAACCTAGTTTTGGAAGTTTTAGCCACAGCAATCAGAGAAGAAAAGGAAATAAAAGGAATCCAAATTGGAAAAGAAGAAGTAAAGCTGTCACTGTTTGCAGATGACATGATACTATACATAGAGAATCCTAAAGATGCTACCAGAAAACTACTAGAGCTAATCAATGAATTTGGTAAAGTTGCAGGATACGAAATTAATGCATAGAAATCTCTGGCATTCCTGTACACTAATGATGAAAAATCTGAAAGTGAAATCAAGAAAACACTCCCATTTACCATTGCAACAAAAAGACTAAAATACCTAGAAATGAACTTACCAAAGGAGACAAAAGACCGGTATGCAGAAAATTATAAGACACTGATGAAAGAAATTAAAGATGATACAAATAGATGGAGAGATGTACCATGTTCTTGGATTGAAAAAAATCAACGTTGTGAAAATGACTCTACTACCCAAAGCAATCTACAGATTCAATGCAATTCCTATCAAACTACCACTGGCATTTTTCACAGAACTAGAACAAAAAATTTCACAATTTATGTGGAAACAAAAAAGACCCCGAATAGCCAAAGCAATCTTGAGAACGAAAAATGGAGCTGGAGGAATCAGGCTCCCTGACTTTAGACTATACTACAAAGCTACAGTAATCAAGACAGTATGGTACTGGCAGAAAAACAGAAAGATAGATCAACGGAACAGGATAGAAAGCCCAGAGATAAACTCACACACATATGGTCACCTTATCTTTGATAAAGGAGGCAGGAATGTACAGTGGATAAAGGACAGTCTCTTCAATAAGTGGTGCTGGGAAAATTGTACAGGGACATGTAAAAGTATGAGATTAGATCACTCCCTAACACCATACACAAAAATTAGCTCAAAATGGATTAAAGACCTAAATGTAAGTCCAGACACTACCAAACTCTTAGAGGAAAACATAGGCAGAACACTCTATGACATAAATCACAGCAAGATCCTTTTGGACCCACCTCCTAGAGAAATGGAAATAAAGACAAAAATAAACACATGGGACCTAATGAAACTTCAAAGCTTTTACACAGCAAAGGAAACCATAAACATGACCAAAAGACAACCCTCGGAATGGGAGAATATATTTTCAAGTGAAGCAACTGACAAAGGATTAATCTCCAAAATTTATAAGCAGCTCATGCAGCTCAATAACAAAAAAAACAAACAACCCAATCCAAAAATGGGTAGAAGACCTAAATAGACATTTCTCCACAGAGGATATACACACTGCCAAGAAACACATGAAAGGATGCTCAACATCTTTACTCATTAGAGAAATGCAAATCAAAACTACAATGAGATATCATCTCACACCAGTCAGAATGGCCATCATCATAAAATCTAGAAACAATAAATGCTGGAGAGGGTGTGGAAAAAAGGGAACACTCTTGCACTGCTGGTGGGAATGTGAATTGGTACAGCCACTATGGAGAATGGTATGGAGGTTCCTTAAAAAACTACAAATAGAACTACCATATGACCCAGCAATCCCACTACTGGGCATATACCCTGAGAAAATCATAATTCAAAAAAAGTCATGTACCAAAATGTTCATAGCAGCCCTACTTACAATAGCCCAGAGATGGAAACAACCTAAGTGTCTATCATCGGATGAATGGATAAAGATGATGTGGCACATATATACAATGGAATATTACTCAGCCATAAAAAGAAACGAAATTGAGCTATTTGTAATGAGGTGGATGGACCTAGAGTCTGTCATACAGAGTGAAGTAATTCAGAAAGGGAAAGACAAATACTGTATGCTGACACATATATATGAAATTTAAGGAAAAAAATGTCGTGAAGAACATAGGGGTAAGACTGGAATAAAGACACAGACTTACTAGAGAATGGACTTGAGGATATGGGGAGGGAGAAGGATAAGCTGTGACAAAGCGAAAGAGCGGCATGGACATATATACACTACCAAACGTAAGGTAGATAGCTAGTGGGAGTCAGCCGCATATCACAGGGAGATCACCTCGGTGCTTTGTGACCGCCTGGTGGGGTGGGATAGGGAGGGTGGGAGGGAGACGCAAAAGGGAGGGGATATGGGAACATATATATATGTATAACTGATTAAATTTGTTATAAAGCAGAAAAAAAAAGATTTAGCTTAAGTCATTTAATCATTTTAAGTGCATTCTGAATCCTATACAAATAAGTTTGAGAAATTTAAGAAAATTGTGTTTCCTTAAGTTTTGCATATCTGCTGTTATTCCATGTAAATTCCCTTCTTTTTAATATGATTAAAGAAAAGTTATGAAAAAAATAGCAGCTACTGGAAATTTGCACTTTAGGACTGTGATAAGATGCCATATTCATTCATTATTTTAAATCATACTTTTATATATAAAATTAAAGCAGAAAAAATAACAATATTTAGGCCTGTCTCCAAAGAAGTTGTATTTCTTGGTGCTTAGTTTGAGATCAAAAAAACAAACTGAGCCGTATAAATGGGATAATCATCAGTATAATAATAAAGAAAAGAATGAGGATATTATTCCAAAAATGTTACCAAAATAATCAGTTTGGTAGTCAAAAATAGTATTGGTAATTTGTTTCTTAAAAAAAGAAAGGAAAAGAAGAAAAGTTAATGATGCCATAGTATAAGGGTGCTTTTAGCTCTTTTCTATAATACTGCCCATAAATTTTCTACTCTCACCTGGCAATGAAAACATTTCTAATTTGAACAAATATAAGCCATAAATAAAAAGGAACATAAGTTTCCCCAACCTTATTATCTCTTTCAAAGATTAAGACAAATAAACCTTTTCTAGTTATCTCTTTTTGTATAAGAAAACCACTCCAAAATTTAGCTGTATTCACCTAATGAGTTCTATTTTCTACTTTGCGTGATGTCCACAGAAGTCACTCACATGGGTACATTCAGCTAGGAGATGTATTGGGTGCCTAGGTTCTCCTGAACATAATCTCCATCTCAGTCTCTCTCTTCCCTCCCCTCCCTTCTCTCCTCATCTCTTCACTCTCCCATAACCATCATTAAGTAGCCTAGTTTAAGCTTCTTTACATGGTAGCTGGATGAAAGTGGAAGTGTGAAAATGAGGGTTAAAATGGAAACTGCAAGTTTTCTTAGTTAATAGACCCAGAAATTACACAATGTCATTTTTGCATTCCATTGGTCGAAACAGGACCTTTCATAAATTCAAAGGGAAGAGAAGTATGTTCTCTTATTAATGGAGGAGTGGAAAATTCACATAGCAAACAGACATGCAGGATGAGAGAGAAGGATTTATGTGCACATCTTTGGAAACAATCTACCACTGTCTACCCTCTGGCCACAGCAATTTACAGGCATCCCACATGCAAAATACATTCCTCCCTCCTCTGAAAGCCTCATACCCTTAAGGTATTTTCTCAAAATCCAGAATGTCATTATCTAAATTATGTCCATATATGCTTGAGGATTACTGGATGCAGCTGCTCACATTCAATTGCTCTTAATCTAGAGATGTGAGATATAAAATGACAGATTATCTGCCTTCTGCATACACTGATAAAGCACAGATAAAATAATTGCAATGGACACTTGCATTTTAAAAGAAGAACATATACATATAACTGATTCACTTTGTTATACAGCAGAAACTAGTACAATATTGTAAAGCAATTATATTCCAAAAATGATGCTAAAAAAAGGCAAAATAAAATAAATAAAAGAAGAACAGAAAGCATTTATTTATCACTGACCCATGGCAATTCTCAATCCAGCTGGACACATGTTACCAGTTCCCTTTTTCTGAGACACAAGGAAAAGTCTGAGTGGAGTGTAGTTCTGGTTCCTAATCCATTATTTTTCAAAGATCTTGGCTTTGCCTCAGAGTTAGCCAAACTTTTCTAGAAGAAATAGCAGGTATTTACAGCTGAGTAGCTCTAAGTCTGTTTCTTATCTTTGTAAGTTGGGAGCTTTTTGCACTTTGAAATATCTTTGTCCCTTCAGTCCAATCAAATGGCGTTTTGTTGATTTGAGGCTCTTAAAATGTGTAGATTTTTCTATAAATTTCATTGGGATACACTTCATGCTCTCAAAACAATATCAATCTTTTTTTTTTCAAGGAGGAATTATCTTTATTTTGCATGTGTGAGAATACTGTAGGAAAATGCTATCAAGATTCTCAGAAGTACTTAATGTCTAGCTGAGAGAGTCTACTTGGGACCATCTCAAATTTTTCAGAGGTCTTAACAAAGGGGCTTATAGACAATAAATGCAGTCTTTCCTGTGAGGACATATTCCAATTGGAGAGTCCCTGGTCAGCTGGAGAAACTATACTGGGCCAGACGTAAGACAACATCTACTTGAATGAGTGAATATAGATGTCATGTGACAAAAAGACATGTTGCCATGAGAGATCTGGTTGGACATATATGTGGAAATAACCCACCACAACATCATTTTCAATCTAAATTACTTCTAAATGTTGTACTCTGGTCATTTTTCTATTTTTCTTTCACTCCTAAATAAAACCCTGAAAGTGATATATTACACAACAACAGCACAAAACTTTCAACTAAGTCCTAAATATTTTATGCTAATTGCATGTTTCATTGCACAAAAACAACTTTTCACCAGACCTATTTGAGAGTGGGATAAGTGAAACTCCTTGATTTATATTTTTGCTTGTAATTGCATAAATTATTTTATGTATATTTAATTATTTTGGATTTTATATCTTTATATATGTTGACAACAGCATGAATAAAATCATATTCAAAACTATTCAATACCGGGCCTCCCTGGTGGTGCAGTGGTTGTCCACCTGCCGATGCAGGGGACACGGGTTCGTGCCCCGGTCCGGGAAGATCCCACATGCCGCAGAATGGCTGGGCCCATGAGCCATGGCCTCTGAGCCTGCACATCCGGATCCTGTGCTCCCCAACGGGAGAGGCCACAACAGTGAGAGGTCCGCATACTGCAAAAACAAAAACAAAAACAAACAAACAAAACTATCCAATACCACTTCACACCCATTAAGGTGGTTGTTAAAAAAAAAGAGAGAATAACAAATGTTAACAAAGATATAGAGAAATTGGACCCTTTGTGCATTCATTACTGGTGAAATTGTAAAGTGAATCAGCCCCTGAGAAAAACAGTAGAGCTGATCCTCAAAATATTACACATAGAATAACTGTATGATCCAGCAATTCCACTTCTGGGTATATACCCAAAAGAATTGAAAACAAGCTCTCAAACACATATTTGTATACCCGTGTTCATTGAAGCATTAGTCAAAATAGCCAAAAACTGGAAGCAACACAAGTGTTCATCATTAGATGAATTATTTAGAGTTTAACGTGACATAAAGACTTCAATGCATATTGAGACTACTTTGACTGCTTGGTTCACTGAGGTCAATCATGAACTAACTTAAAGGAAAAGAGGAAGTTTAGGGTATAGAAAGTAAAAAGTATCTTGCAAAAAAAGATTGAAAAAAATGCCATTCTATTATTTCAGAAAAATGACAATGAACTTTTTTAAACAAAGTAAATGTAATTAAATAATGCAAAAATTAACTTGAATGAGACTGCAAAAAATAAAAATTAATAAAAAATCATAAAATTATGATATGAAAATATTCTGGTTCTGCATAAACTTAAAAACATTATTGTCTGCTGTGCTTAAAAATATTGTGATGATTGCCTAAAAATCAAATGTTTTATAACTGTATAAGTAATAAATTTCTAATTTTGAAAAACACTAACTAGAGTATCTGATTACTAATATTATTTTTTTAACATCTTTGTTGGACTATAACTGCTTTATAATGGTCTGTTAGTTTCTGCTTTATAACAAAGTGAATCAGCTATACATATACATATATCCCCATATCTCCTCCCTCTTGCATCCCCCTCCCACCCTCCCTATCCTATCCCTCTAGGAGGTCACAAAGCACTGAGTTGATCTCCCTGTGCTATGCGGCTGCTTCCCACTAGCTATTTATTTTACATTTGGTAGTATATATAAGTCCATATACTCTCTCACTTCACCCCAGCTTACCCTTTCCCCTCCCTGTGTCCTCAAGTCCATTTTCTACGTCTGTGTCATTATTCCTGTCCTGCCCTGTGTTCTTCATAGCCATTTTTTTCTTTTCTTAGATTCCATACATATGTATTAGCATACAGTATTTAATTTTCCTTTCTGACTTACATCACTCTGTATGACAGACTCTAGATCCATCCATGTCACTACAAATAACTCAGTTTTGTTTCTTTCTATGGCTGACTAATATTCCATTATATATACGTGCCATATCTCCTTTATCCATTCATCTGTTGAAGGACACGTAGGTTGCTTCCATGTCCTGGCTACTGTAAATAGAGCCGTGATGAACATTGTGGTACAGGACAATTTTTGAATTATGGTTTTCTCATGGTATATGCCCAGTAGTGGGATCACTGGGCCGTATGATAGTTCTATTTTTAGTTTTTTAAGGAAGATTCATACAGTTCACCCTAGTGCCTGTATCAATTTACATTCCCACCAACATTGCAGAGGGGTACCCTTTTCTCCACACCCTCACCAGCATTTATTGTTTGTAGATTTTTTGATGATGACCATTCTGACTGGTGTGAGGTGACACCTCATTGTAGTTTTGATTTGCATTTCTCTAATGATTAGTGATGTTGAGCATTCTTTCATGTGTTTGCTGGCAGTCTATATATCTTCTTTGAAGAAATGTCTATTTAGGCCTTCTGCCCATTTTTGGATTGGGTTGTTTTTTCTTCTGATATTGAGCTGCATGAGCTACCTGTATATTTTGGAGATTAATCCTTTGTCAGTTGCTTCATTTGCAAATATTTTCTCCCATTCTAAGCGTTGTCTTTTCATCTTGTTTATGGTTTCCTTTGCAGTGCAAAAGCTTTTAAGTTTCATTAGGTCTCATTTATTTATTTTTGTTTTTATTTCTGTTTCTCTAGAGGTGGGTCAAAAAGGATCTTGTTGTGATTTATGTCATAGAGTGTCCACCCTATGTTTTTGTCTAAGAGTTTTATAGTGTTTGACCTTACATTTAGGTCTTTAATCCATTTTGAGTTTATTTTTGTGTAGGTGTTAGGGAGCGTTCTAATTTCATTCTTTTACATGTAGCTGTGCAGTGTTCTCAGCACCACTTATTGAAAAGGCTGTCTTTTCTCCATTGTATACTCTTGCCCCCTTTGTCAAGTTAAGATGACCATATGTGCTTGGGTTTATCTCTGAGCTTTCTGTCCAGTTCCATTGATCTATATTTCTGTTTTTGTGCCAGTACAATAGTTTGAAGTCAGGGACCCTGATTCCTCCAGCTCTGTTTTTCTTTCTCAAGATTGCTTTGGCTATCCAGGGTCTGTTGTTTTTCCACACAAATTGTGAAATTTTTTGGTTCTAGCTCTATGAAAAATGACATTGGGGGCTTCCCTGGTGGCGCAGTGGTTGAGAGTCTGTCTGCTGATGCAGGGGACACGGGTTCATGCCCCAGTGTGGGAAGATTCCACATGCCATGGAGCAGCTAGGCCCGTGAGCCATGGCCGCTGAGCCTGTGCGTCCGGAGCCTGTGCTCTGCAACGGGAGAGGCCACAACAGTGACAGGCCCGCGTATGGCAAAAAAATAAATAAATAAATAAAATAAGACATTGGTAGTTTAATAGGGATTGCATTGAATCTGTAGATTGCTTTGGGTAGTAGAGTCATTTTCACAACGTTGATTCTTCCAATCCAAGAACATGGTATATCTTTCCATCTGTTTGTACCATCTTTAATTTCATTCATCAGTATCTTATAGTTTACTGCATACAGGTCTTTTGTCTCCTTAGGTAGGTTTATTCCTAGGTATCTTTTTTGTTGTTGTTGTTGTTGCAATGGTAAATGGCAGTGTTTAATTTCTCTTTCAGATTTTTCATCATTAGTGTATAGGAATATCAGAGATTTCTGTGCATTAATTTTGTATCCTGCTACTTTACCAAATTCATTGATTAGCTCTAGTAGTTTTCTTGTAGCATCTTTAGGATTCTCTATGTATAGTATCATGTCATCTGCAAACAGTGACAACTTTACTTCTTCTTTTCCCACTAGGATTCGTTTTATTTCTTTTTCTTCTCTGATTGCTGTAGTTAACACTTCCAAAACTAGGTTGAATAAGAGTGGTGAGAGTGGGCAACCTTGTCTTGTTCTTGATATTAGTGGAAATCGTTTTATTTTTTCACAATTGAGAATGATTTTGGCTGTGGGTTTGTCTTTTATGACTTTTATTATGTTGAGGTAAGTTCCCTCTATACCTACTTTCTGGAGGGTTTTTATCATAAATAGGTGTTGCATTTTGTCAAAAGCTATTTCTGTATCTACTGAGATGATCATATGGTTTTATCTTTCAGTGTGTTTATATGGTGTATCACTTTGATTGATTTATGTGTGTTGAAGAATCCTTGCATTCCTGGTATAAACCCCACTTGATCCTGGTGTATGATCTTTTTAATGTGCTGTTGGATTCTGTTTGCTAGTATTTTGTTGAGGACTTTTGCATCTCTGTTCATCAGTGATATTGACCTGTAGATTTCTTTCTTTGTGACATCTTTATCTGCTTTAGGTATCAGGGCAATGATGGCCTCATAGAATGAGTTTGGGAGTGTTCCTCCCTCTGCTATATTTTGGGAGATTTTGAGAAAGACATGTGTTAGCTCTTCTCTAAATTTTTGATAGAATTCGCCTGTGAAGCCATCTGGTCCTTGGTTTTTGTTTGTGGGAAGATTTTTAATCACAGTTCCAATTTCTGTGCTTCTGATTAGTCTGTTTGTATTTTCTATTTCTTCCTGTTTCAGTCTCAGAAGGTTGTGCCTTTCTAATAATTTGGCCATTTCTTCCAGATTGTCCCTTTTAGTGCCATATATTTGCTTGTAGTAATCTCACATGATCCTTTGTATTTCTGCAGTCAGGTTTTACTTCTTTTTCATTTCTAATTCTATTGATTTGAGTTTTCTTTTTTTCTTGATGAGTCTGGATAATGATTTATCAATTTTGTTTATCTTTTCAAAGAACCAGCTTTTAATTTTATTTATCTTGGCTATTGTTTCTTTCATATCTTTTTTCATTTATTTCTGATCTGATCTTTATGATTTCTTTACTTCTGCTAACTTTGCAGGTTTTTTGTTCTTATTTCTCTATTTGGTTTAGGTGTAAGGTTAGGTTGTTTATTTGAGATGTTTCCTGTTTCTTGAGATAGGATTGTATTGCTATAAACTTCCCTCTTAGAACTACTTTTGCTGCATCCCATAGGTTTTGTGTCATCGTGTTTTTGTTATAATTTTTGTAGGTATTTTTTTGATTTCCTCTTTGGTTTCTTCAGTTATCTCTTGGTTATTAAGTAGTGTGTTATTTAGCCTCCATGTGTTTGTACTTTTACAGGTATTTTCCTGTAACTGATATCTAGTCTCATAGCATTGTGGTCAGAAAGATACTTGATATGATTTCAATTTTCTTAAATTTAGCAAGGCTTGATTTGTGACCCAAGATATAATCTATCCTGGAGAATGTTCCATGAGCACTTGAGAAGAAAGTGTATTCTCTTGTTTTTGGATGGAATGTCCTATAAATATCAATTAAGTCTGTCTTCTTTAATGTGTCATTTAAAGCTTATGTTTCCTTATTTATATTCATTTTGGATGATCTGTCCATTGGTGAAAGTGGGGTGTTAAAGTCCCCTACTATGTGTGTGTTACTGTCAATTTCCCCTTTTATGGCTGTTAGCATTTGCCTTATGTACTGAGGTGCTCCTATGTTGGGTGCATAAACATTGTCAATTGTTATATCGTCTTCTTGGATTGATCCTTTGATCATTGTGTACTCTCCTTCTTTGTCTCTTGTAATAGTCTTTATTTTAAAATCCATTTTGTCTGATATGAGAATTGCTACTCCAGCTTTCTTTTGATTTTCATTTGCATGGAATATTTTTTGCATCCCCTCACTTTCAGTCTGTATGTGTCCCTAGGTCTGAAGTGGGTCTCTAGTAGGCAGCATATATACAGGTCTTGTTTTTGTATCCATTGAGCCAGTCTATGTCCTTGGGTGGGAGCATTTAGTCCGTTTATATTTAAGGTAATATCGATATGTATGTTTCTATTATGACTGTCTTAATAGCTTTGGGTTTGTTATTGTAGGTATTTTCCTTCTCTTGTGTTTCCTGCCTAGAGTAGTTCATTTAGCATTTGTTGTAAAGCTGGTTTGGTGGTGCTGAATTCTCTTAGCTTTTGCTTGTCTGTGAAGATTTTAATTTCTCTGTTGAATCTGAATGAGATCCTTGCTGGGTAGAGTAATCTTGGTTGTAGCTTCTTCCCTTTCATCACTTTAAATATGTCCTGCCACTCCCTTCTGGCTTAGAGAGTTTCTGCTGAAAGATCAACAGTTAACCTTATCAGAATTCCCTTGTATGTTATTTGTTGCTTTTTCCTTTTAATATAGTTTTTTTTTGTATTTAAATTTTTATAGTTTGATTAATATGTGTCTTGGTGTGTTTCTCCTTGGATTTATCCTGTATGGAACTCTCTGCACTTCTGGACTTGATTAACTATTTCCTTTCCCATATTAGGAAAGTTTTCCACTATAATCTCATCAAATACTTCCTCAGTGCCTTTCTATTTTCTTCTTCTGCCAGCCCTATAATTTGAATGTTAGTGTGTTTAATATTGTCCCAGACGTCTCTGAAACTGTCCTCAATTATTTTCTGTCTTTTTTCTTTATTCTGCTCTGCAGTTGTTATTTCCACTATTTTATATTCCAGGTCACTTATCTGTTCTTCTGGCTCAGTTTTTCTGCTATTGATTCCATATAGAGAATTTTTTTTTTAATTTTCATTTATTGTGTTATTCCTCATTGTTTGTTTGCTCTTTGGTTCTTCTAGTTCCTGGTTAAATGTTTCTTGTGTTTTCTCCATTCTATTTCCATGATTTTGTATCATCTTTACTATCATTACTCTGAATTCTTTTCCAGGTAGACTGCTTATTTCCTCTTCATTTGTTTGGTCTGGTGGGTTTTTACCTTGCTCCTTCATCTGCTGTGTCTTCCTCTGTCTTCTCAGTTTGCTTAACTTACTGTGTTTGGGTGTCCTTTTTGCAGGCTGCTGGTTCATAGTTCCTGTTGTTTTTGGTGTCTGCCCCCAGTGGCTAAGGTTGGTTCAGTGGGTTGTATAGGCTTCCTGGTGGAGGAGACTTGCGCCAGTGTTCTGGTGGATCTTTGCTTTCTGGTGGGCATGCCTGCTTCCAGTGGTGTGTTTTGGGGCGTCTGTGACCTTATTATGAATTTAGGCAGCCTCTCTGCTACTGGATGGGGTTGTGTTCCTGTCTTGCTAGTTGTTTGGCATAGGGTGTTCAGCACTGTAGCTTGTTGGTGGTTTAGTGGAGCTGGGTCTTAGCGTTGAGATGGAGATCTCTGAGAGAGCTTTCACTGTGTGGTATTATGTGGAGCCAAGAAGTCTCTGGTGGACCAGTATCCTGAACTTGGCTCTCCCACCTCAGAGGCACATGCCTGACACCCAGCTGGAACACCAAGACCCTGTCAGCCACACAGCTCTGAAGAAAAGGGAGAAAAAAGAAAGAAAAAAAATAATAAAATAAAATAATTAAAATAAAAAATTATTATTAAAAAGTAATAAGAAAAGAAAGAAAACAAGAAGAGAGCATCCAAACCAAAAAACAAATCCATCAAGGATATCAAGAGCTAAAAACAATACAAAAACAAACAAACAAACCAACAAACAAAAAATGGACTGACAGAATTCTAGGACAAATTGTAAAAGCAAAGCTATACAGACAAAAATCACACAAAGAAGCATATGCATACACACTCACATAAAGCGGAAAAGGAATAATTTATATATATCATTGCTCCCAATGTCCACCACCTCAATTTTGGGATGATTCATTGTCTAATAAGGTATTCCCCTGATGCAGGGTACATCAAATGGTTTGTGGAGATTTAATCCACTGCTCCTGATGCTGCTGGGAGAGATTTCCCTTTCTCTTCTTTGTTCGCACAGCTCCTGGGATTCATCTTTGGATTTGGCTGTGCCTCTGTGTGTAGGCCAACTGAGGGTATCTGTTCTTCACTCAGATAGGATGGGGTTAAAGTAGCAGGTGATTAGGTGGCTTTAGCTGGGTCAGGGCATGGGGAGCAAGGGGTACAGAATGTGGAGCGAGCCTGCAGTGGCAGAGGCCGGCGTGACATTGCAACAGCCTGAGACATTCCGTGTGTTCTCCTGGGGAAGTTGTCTCTGGATCACGGGACCTTGGCAGTGGTGGGTTGCACAGGATCTGGGGAGGGGAAGTGTGGATAGTGACCTGGGCTTGCACACATGTTTCTTGGTGGCTGCAGTTGGAGCCTTAGCATTTCATGTCCATCTCTGGTGTCCACGCTGTTAGCTGTGGCTCGCACCTCATCTCTGGAGCTCGTTTAGGCAGTGTTCTGAATCTCCTCTCCTTGTGCACCCCAAAACAATGGTCTCTTGCCTCATAGGCAGTTCCAGACTTTTTCCCGGACTCCCTCCTGGTTAGCTGTGTTGCACTAGCCCCCTTCAGGCTGTGTTCACTCAGCCAACCCCACTCCTCTCCCTGGGCTCTGACCTCTGAAGCTAGAACCTCAGCTCCCAGCCCCCACACATCCCGGCCAGCGGGTGAGCAGACAAGCCTCTCGGGCTGGTGAGTGCTGGTCGACACCGATCCTCTCTGCGGGAATCTCTCTTCTTTGCCCTCCACACCCCGGTTTCTGCACTCTCCTCCTTGGCTCTGAAGCTTCCCCCCACCACCCCTATCTCTGCCAGTGAAGGGGCTTCCTAGTGTGGAAACCGTTCCTCCTTCATGGCTCCCTCCCACTAGTGCAGGTCCCGTCCCTATTCTTTTGTCTCTGTTTATTTCTTTTTTCTTTTGCCCTACTCAGTTACGTGGGGAGTTTCTTGCCTTTTGGGAGGTCTGAGGTCTTCTGCCAGCATTCAGTAGGTGTTCTGTAGGAGTTGTTCCACATGTAGATGTATTTCTGATGTATTTGTGGGGAGGAAGTTGATCTCCACATCTTATTCCTGCGCCATTTGAAGGTCTCTATCAGGAACTTGGTTTTATCTGTATTTTAATCCTTGCAGTATTTTTAGGAAATAACAATGTTTTCTGCTAGATTTACTTCTTCTGCCTAGTTTTCTGCCACAAATGAAAAGATGACTCTTTGCTGATATTGCAGATGTGTAGCCATCCTAGTCTCTGTGTCCCCTTCCTTAACTTCTACAGCCAGGCTGGCCGGGACAGTCAGGTTGCAGGACACTGTTCCAGGGCTGGTGGACCCTGGCCTGCCCAGGCTAGACAAGTGCCGGGAGCAGGCGGGTGGGCAGAGCAGCAGGGTGAGGTGACATCAGCACGTGCACCCGGAGCATACCCACTCTGATCAGTAATATTAAATGAAGTTTCCTGATGAAACTAAAGAATGCATGTAGGGGCTTCCCTGGTGGCACAGTGGTTGAGAGTCCGCCTGCCAATGCAGGGGACACGGATTTGTGCCCTGGCCTGGGAAGATCCCCCATGCCGTGCAGCAGCTGGGCCTGTGAGCCATGGCCTCTGACCCTGCACGTCCAGAGCCTGTGCTCTGCAATGGGAGAGACCACAACAGTGAGAGGACTGTGTATCGCAAAAAAAAAAAAAAAAAAAAAAAGAAAAGAATGCATATACATCCATATGTGATAGTAACATTATACCATATAATTAATACTGATAGTAAATATTCCTAGCCTTTAAATAACTTGTGATTTTTAAATGTATTAAAAGCAATTATAATTCTCATATTTGGGGTTTTTTAATTACCTAACAATTACTATTAGGAAAAAAATAATTTATTCCTCTAGAAAGTGTGTCTATTTTTAGACAAAAATGGTGAATTCTGTACCTACTCTACCTGATGTCACTTTGCCTTAGAAGGTACAAGTAATGAACCTTACATTGTACCATTATATGATTGCTATGACTGTTATCCTAATCTTGTTTAATTTTGAAAAGAATTGCCTTTTCTAAGCAATGTCATTTTACAAACAATTTCAAACTTTGATAAGTAATTGCACTGATGGTTCAGAAAATCGTTCTGTCTCTTGAGAGCCCAGATTAAATCAATTTACAAATTAAAAGGGAGGGAGCAATCAGATGACAATCCAGAGAACATTCTAAAATTTATTGTATCCTAGATATCTTAAAGGGGGAAAAGCAAATAGAGAATGAGCTTTGCCTTCCAAGAAGAAGCTGTTCTTTCCCACTTTGGTTTCTGCTGCTTGTGGCAGTTTTTTTGCACACTAACTACTCTTGGTTGCCCTGACTCCATGTCTAGATGTCTCACTGGAGCATATTTCAGATGAAGAACCCATTTTGCTTTATACTTTGAGACTATGGCCCTCTTGCTTTATTAGGAAATAATGAAAATTGTTCAAAATTAAGTTGGAAGGTTGCCAACTTTTCCATCATTGCTTAAAGGACAACGATTTGATAACATTTGTAACTAGGGAAGCATTAGGGAGAAAGATGCACAAAAGGTACACTTACATTTTTTACAAAAATAAATCCTAAACGTAATTACACACAGGAAAAGTTTTTATTGTTTGAAATAGGAAACAAATTAGATCCCAAACTTAATGCAAGATAATTAGATGTACTTAAGTTAGCTAAATAGCACCAATATTCTTGAACTTGAGATTTTTTTGTTGACTTGCCTAAAATTCTAATGTAATTTTCTGAAGTAAAGAAAATTGATAACAAATTGTTCACAGGTTAGAATGTTATGAAAATCTAACTTTAAAATGAACTTAGAAGAGGAGATTCTAGTGTACTTTATACAATACATATAAATTATTAAATAATATCAAATAAAATGTTAAGCACATCCTGTGTTGTATGATGTTTCAAAGACTATAGCTGTGTTTCCTCTTATACATTCTTTATAAAATTACATGTGTGTAGATATTATTATTAAGGTATTCTTTAGAATCATAAATTTTGTTTCTCAGTTTCTCTAGTTTTTTTTTTTTTTTTTTTTTTACTTCACAATGTCTTATGTCAAATTTAAACCTCCTGGCTTTTGTTTGTTTGTTTGTTTTTTGTTTTGTTTTGTTTTGTTTTGCGGTACACGGGCCTTTCACTGCTGTGGCCTCTCCCATTGTGGAGCACAGGATCCAGACACGCAGGCTCAGCGGCCATGGCTTACGGGCCCAGCCGCTCCGAGGCATGTGGGATCTTCCGGGACTGGGGTATGAACCCATGTCCCCAGCATCGGCAGGCGGACTCTCAACCACTGCGCCACCAGGGAGGCCCCCTCCTGGCTTTTGAGCAAGAATAATAAAATATACAGAAGTATAAATGTAAAACATTAGAAAAATATCAAATGTATTTAATTAAAAGATTGTTCTTTCTTATTCTTAGCATGACTACAGAATAATCTTAAAGATTATAAAACTATGAACTAGAATTTTAAATAGATGTTACAGTTACAGATACTTATTTAATGCTATCAGAACTCATTCGTTATGAACTTTGAAGACTAATGGATGATGAGATATCTAACGAAAAATTGGAATTTGACCATCTTTACCAAAATAAAAAAATACAGATCTATTGACTTCATGTGAATACCTGAATGCATTATACCACACTGCTAATTTCCTTTTGTCATTTTAATAGTTTATAATCAAATTCTTACATGACAAAAGTGATGGTCACTGCTCAGTAATCAGCAAAATAAGTCTAAGAAAGAATTTCTACTTGACCTTTCTCTTTCCCAACATGAGTTTGATGGCTCATTCTCCACCAACCACAATCACTCTCTTTTCTTTCCTTTTTGTGTGTGTGTGTGTGTGTCTTTGTGTGTGTGTATGTGTATACATGCAATGCAATAGTATTTGAGTTTGGTTATTATCACAAAGATTTTTAAATTACATAAATTTAATTGGAATAATCATATTCTCTGATTTGCCACAATTTTTACTGTAATTAAAATGTTGGCTGGTTTACTTTAAGTTTAGAATGCTTTCCCCAGAAACGACTGCTTTGTATGTAATTGAGTATTATATAAATTATTTGAGGGCAAGCACCAAATTTTTTTATTGCCAGTATCCATCATAGTGAAAACACTAATCAAAAGAAAGCAGGAGGTCCTGGGGGAAGATGGAGGAAGAGTAAGATACGGAGACCACCTTCCTCCCCACAGATACATCAGAAATTCATCTACACGTGGAACAACTCCTACAGAACACCTACTGAACGCTGACAGAAGACCTCAGACCCCCCAAAAGACAAGAAACTCCCCACATACCTGGGTTGGGCAAAATAAAAAAGAATAAACAGAGACAAAAGGATAGGGACGGGACCTGCACCAGTGGGAGGGAGCCGTGAAGGAGGAATGGTTTCCACACACTAGGAAGCACCTTCATGGGCAGAGACTGCGGGTGGCGGAGGGGCAAAGCTTCAGAGTAGCGGAAGAGAGCGCAGCAACAGGGATGCGGAGGGCAAAGCGGAGAGATTCCCGCACAGAGGATCGGTGTCCTCAGGCACTCACCAGCCCGAGTGGCTTGTCTGCTCGGCTGCCAGGGTGGGCAGGGCTGGGAGCTGAGGCTAGGGTATTGGGTTTCAGTTGGAGTGCAGGGAAAGGACTGGGGCTGGCTGCAGGAAGAGAGCCTAAAGGGGTTAGTGCACCAGGGCTAGCCAGGAGGGAGTCCAGGAAAAAGTCTGGACCTGCTGAAGAGGCAAGAGACTTTTTCTTCCCTCTTTGTTCCCTGGTGCGTGAGGAGAGGGGATTAAAAGCTCTGTTTAAGGGCTTCCCTGGTGGTGCAGTGGTTGAGAGTCCGCCTGCCACTGCAGGGGACACGGGTTCATGCCCCGGTCCGGGAAGATCCCGAATGCCGCGGAGCGGCAGGGCTTGTGAACCATGGCCGCTGAGCCTATGCGTCTGGAGCCTATGGTCTGCAATGGGAGAGGCCACAGCAGTGAGAGGCCCATGTACCACAAAAAAAAAAAAAAAAAAAAAAAAAAGCACTGCTTAAAGGAGCTCCAGAGACGGTGTGAGACGCGGCTAAAGGCACAGATCCTGGAGACGGGTTTGGGACGCTGGGGCTGCTGCTGCCTCCACCACGAGGCCAGTGTGCGATTGCAAGTCACTGTCCACGACCCCTTTCCGGGGAGCCTGTGCAGCCCACCACTGCCGGGGTCCCGGGATCCAGGGACGGCTTCCCCGGGTAAGCGTATGGAGCACCTCAGACTGGTGCAGCATCACGCCAGCCTCTCCCTGCAGCCTCACCTGGCACTCCGTGACCCTTCCTCCCCTCGGCCTGAGTGAGCCAGAGCCCCCGAATCAGCGGCTCCTTTAAACCCGTCCTGTCTGAGCGAAGAACAGATGCCCTCTGGTGACCTACATGCAGAGGCATGGCCAAATCCAAAGCTGAGACCCGGGAGCTGTGAGAACAAAGAAGAAACAGGGAAATCTCTCTGTGCAGCCTTAGAAGCAGTGGATTAAAACTCCACAATCAACTTGATGTACCCTGCATCTGTGGAATACATGCATAGACAACGAATCATCCTAAATTGAGGAAGTGGACATTGAGGACAAGATTTAGGATTTATTATCCCCTTTTCCTCTTTTTACAATGAATTATCCCAAATTGAGGAGGTGGACTTTGAGAATAAGATTTAAGACTTTTTCCCCTTTTCCTCTTTTTACAACGAATTATCCCAAATTGAGGAGGTGGACTTTGAGAGCAAGATTTAAATTTTTTCCCCCTGTTCTCTTTTTGTGAATGTGTATGTGTATGCTTATGTGTGAGGTTTTCTCAGTATAGCTTTGCTTCCACCATTTATCCCAGGGTTCTACCCGTCCATTTTTTTTTCTGTTTTTTTTAATTAATTACTTTTTTATTTTAATAATGCTACTTTACTTTATCATACATTATTCTATTTTACTTTATCTTCTCTCTTTCTTTTTTCCTACCTTCCTTTCCTCCCTCCCTCCCTCCGCCCCTCCTTTGTTTCTTTCTTTCCTTCCTCTCTCCCTACCTCCTGTCTTTATTTCTTTCTTTCTTTCTCTCTTTCTTTCTTCTACTAATTCTTTCTTTCTACTTTTTCTCCCCTTTATTCTGAGCTGGATAGATGAAAGGCTCTTGGTGCTACAGCCAGGAGTCAGTGCTGTGCCTCTGAAGTGGGAGAGCCAACTTCAGGACAGGGGTCCACAAGAGACATCCCAGCTCCACATAATATCAAGCAGCGAAAATCTCCCAGAGATCTCCATTTCAACAACACCACCCAGTTTCAGTCAATGACCAGAAAGCTACAGTGCTGGTCACCCTATGACAAGCAACTAGCAAGACAGGAACACAACCCCACCCATTAGCAGAGGGACTGCCTAAAAACATAATATGGCCACAGGCACGCCAAAACACACAAGACGTGGACCTGCCCACCAGAAAGACAAGATCCAGCCTCATCCATCAGAACACAGGCACTAGTCCCCTGCACCAGTCCCCTACACAACCCACTAAACCAACCTTAGCCACTGGGGACAGACACCAAAAACAATGGGAACTACGAACCTGCAGCCTGCAAAAAGAAGACCCCAAACACAGTAACATAAGCAAAATGAGAAGACAGAAAAACACACAGCAGGAGAAGGAGCAAGATAAAAACCCATCAGACCTAACAAATGAAGAGGAAATAGGCAGTCTACCTGAAAAAGAATTCAGAATAATGACAGAAAAGATGATCCAAGATTCTATTTCCAAGATCCAAAATCTTGGAAATAAAATAGACAAAATGCAAGAAACAGTTAACAAGGACCTAGAAGAACTAAAGATGAATCAAGCATTGATTAAAAACACAATAAATGAAATGAAAAATACTCTAGATGGGATCAATAGCAGAATAACTGAGGCAGAAGAACGGATAAGTGAGGTGGAAGATAAAATAGTGGAAATAACTGATGCAGAGCAAAATAAAGAAAAAAGAATGAAAAGAAGAGAGGACAGTCTCAGAGACCTCTGGGACAACATGAAATGGACCAACATTCGAATTATAGGGGTTCCAGAAGAAGAAGAGAAAAAGAAAGGGACTGAGAAAATATTGGAAGAGATTATAGTTGAAAACTTCCCCAATATGGGAAAGGAAATAGTTAAGCAAGTCCAAGAGGCACAGAGAGTCCCATACAGAATAAATCCAAGAAGAAATATGCCAAGACACATATTAATCAAACTATCAAAAATTAAACACAAAGAAATCATATTAAAAGCAGCAAGGGAAAAACAACAAATAACACACAAGGGAATCCCCATCAGGTTAACAGCTGATCTCTCAGCAGAAACTCTACAAGCCAGAAGGGAGTGGCAGGACATAATTAAAGTGATGAAGGAGAAAAACCTGCAACCAAGATTACTCTACCCAGCAAGGATATCATTCAGATTTGATGGAGAAATTAAAAACATTACAGACAAGCAAAAGCTGAGAGAGTTCAGCACCACCAAACCAGCTTTACAACAAATGCTAAAGGAACTTCTCTAGGCAAGAAACACAATAGAAGGAATATACCTACAATAAAGAACCCAAAGCAATTAAGGAAATGGGAATAGGAACATACATATCGATAATTACCTTCAATAAAAATGGACTAAATGCTCCCACCAAAAGACACAGATTGGATGAATGGATACAAAAAACAAGACCCATATATATGCTGTCTACAAGAGACCCCCTTCAGACCTAGAGACACATACAGATGGAAAGTAAGGGGATGGAAAAAGATATTCCATGCAAATGGAAATCAAAAGAAAGGTAGAGTAGCAATTCTTATATCAGAAAAAATAGACTTTAAAATAAAGGCTATTAGAAGAGACAAAGAAGGACACTACATAATGATATAGGCATCGATCCAAGAAGAAGATATAACAATTGTAAATATTTATGCACCCAACATAGGAGCACCTCAATACATAAGGCAAATACTAAAAGCCACAAAAGGGGAAATTGACAGTAACACACTCTTAGTAGGTGACTTTAACACCCCATTTTCACCAATGGACAGATCATCCAAAATGAAAATAAATAAAGAAACACAAGTTTTAAATGATACATTAAACAAGATGGACTTAATTGATATTTATAGGACATTCCATCCAAAAACAACAGAATACACATTTTTCTCAAGCTGTCATGAAACATTCTCCAGGATAGATCATATCTTGGGTCACAAATGAAGCCTTGGTGAATTTAAGAAAAGTGAAATTGTATCAAGTATCTTTTCCGACCACAATTCTATGAGACTAGACATCAATTACAGGAAAAGATCTGTAAAATATACCAACACATGGAGGCTAAACAATACAATACTTAATAACGAAGTGATCACTGAAGAAATCAAAGAGGAAATAAAAAATACCTAGAAACAAATGACAATGGAGACACGATGACCCAAAACCTATGGGACGCAGCAAAAGCAGTTCTAAGGGGGAAGTTTATAGCAAAACAATCCCACCTCAAGAAACAGGAAACATCTCGAGTAAACAACCTTACCCTGCACCTAAAGCAATTAGAGAAAGAAGAACAAAAAACCCCCAAAGTTAGCAGAAGGAAAGAAATCATAAAGATCAGATCAGAAATAAATGAAAAAGAAATGAAGGAAACGATAGCAAAGATCAACCAAACTAAAATCTGGTTCTTTGAGAAGATAAACAAAATTGACAAACCATTAGACAGACTCATCAAGTAAAAAAGGGAGAAGACTCAAATCAATAGAATTGGAAATGAAAAAGGAGAAGTAACAACTGACACTGCAGAAATACAAAAGATCATGAGAGTTTCCTACAAGCAACTTTATGCCAATAAAATGGACAACCTGGAAGAAATGGACAAATTCTTAGAAATGCACAACCTGCCAAGACTGAATCAGGAAGAAATAGAAACTATGAATAGACAAATCACAAGCACTGAAATTGAAACTGTGATAAAAAATCTTCCAACAAACAAAAGCCCAGGACCAGATGGCTTCACAGGCGAATTCTATGAAGCATTTAGAGAAGAGCTAACAGCTATCCTTCTCAAACTCTTCCAAAATATAGCAGAGGGAGGAACACTCCCAAACTCATTCTATGAGGCCACCATCACTTTGATACCAAAACCAGACAAGGATGTCACAAAGAAAGAAAACTATGGGCCAATATCACTGATGAACATAGATTCAAAAATCCTCAACAAAATAGTAGCAAAGAGAATCCAACAGCACATTAAAGGGATCATACACCACGATCAAGTGGGGCTTATTCCAGGAATGCAAGGATTCTTCAATATATGCAAATCAATCAATGTGATACACCATATTAACAAACTGAAGGAGAAAAACCATATGATAATCTCAATAGATACAGAGAAAGCTTTCGACAAAATTCAACACCGATTTATGATAAAAACCCTCCAGAATGTAGGCATAAAGGGAACTTTCCTCCACATAATAAAGGCCATATATGACAAACCCACAGCCAACATCATCCTCAATGGTGAAAAACTGAAACCATTTCCACTAAGATCAGGAACAAGACAAGGTTGCCCACTCTCACCACTCTTATTCAACCTAGTTTTGGAAGTTTTAGCCACAGCAATCTGAGAAGAAAAAGAAATAAAAGGAATCCAAATTGGAAAATAAGAAATAAAGCTGTCACTGTTTGCAGATGACATGATACTATACATAGAGAATCCTAAAGATACTACCAGAAAACCACTAGAGGGCCTCCCTGGTGGCGCAGTGGTTGAGAGTCCACCTGCCGATGCAGGGGATACGGGTTCGTGCCCCGATCTGGGAGGATCCCATATGTCGCGGAGTGGCTGGGCCCGTGAGCCATGGCCGCTGGGCCTGCGCATCCGGAGCCTGTGCTCTGCAACGGGAGAGGCCACAACAGTGAGAGGCCCGCATACTGCAAAAAGAAAAAAAAAAAAAAAGAAAACCACTAGAGCTAATGAATGAATTCGGTAAAGTAGCAGGATACAAAATTAATGCACAGAAATATCTGGCATTCCTGTACACTAATGATGAAAAATCTGAAAGTGAAATCAATAAAACACACCCATTTACCATTGCAACAAAAAGAATAAAATATCTAGGAATGAACTTACCAAAGGAGACAAAAGACCTGTATGCAGAAAATTATGACACTGATGAAAGAAATTAAAGATGATACAAATAGAGGGAGAGATATACCATGCTCCTGGATTGGAAGAATCAATATTGTGAAAATGACTCTACTACCCAAAGCAATCTACAGATTCAATGCAATCCCTATCAAACTACCACTGGCATTTTTCACAGAACCAGAAGAAAACATTTCAAAATTTGTTTAGAAAAACAAAAGACCCCGAATAGCCAAAGCAATCTTGAGAATGAAAAATGGAGCTGGAGGAATCAGGCTCCCTGACTTCAGACTATACTACAAAGCTACAGTAATCAAGACAGTGTGGTACTAGCACAAAAACAGAAAGATAGATCAATGGAACAGGATAGAAAATCCAGAGATAACCTCACACACATATGGTCAATTTATCTTTGATAAAGGAGGCAGGAATGTACAGTGGAGAAAGGACAGCCTCTTCAATAAGTGGTGCTGGGAAAACTGGACAGGGACATGTATGAGATTAGATCACTCCCTAACACCATACACAAAAATAAGCTCAAAATGGATTAAAGACCTAAATGTAAGGCCAGACACTATCAAATTCTTAGAGGAAAACATAGGCAGAACACTCTATGACATAAATCACAGCAAGATCCTTTTGGACCCACCTCCTAGAGAAACGGAAATAAAAACAAAGATAAACAAAGATAAACAGATAGACCTAATGAAACTTCAAAGCTTTTGCACAATAAAGGAAACCATAAACAAGACCAAAAGACAACCCTCAGAATGGGAGAAAATATTTGCAAATGAAGCAACTGACAAAGGATTAATCTCCAAAATTTATAAGCAGCTCATGCAGCTGAATAGCAAAAAAACAAACAACCCAATCCAAAAATGGGCAGAACCTAAATAGGCATTTCTCCAAAGAAGATATACAGATTGCCAACAAACACAGGAAAGAATGCTCAACATCATTAATCATTAGAGAAATGCAAATCAAAACTACAATGAGATATCATCTCACACCAGTCAGAATGGCCATCATCAAAAAACCTAGAAACAATAAATGCTGGAGAGGGTGTGGAGAAAAGGGAACACTCTTGCACTGCTGGTGGGAATGTGAATTGGTACAGCCACTATGTAGAACAGTATGGAGGTTCCTTTAAAAACTACAAATAGAACTACCTTATGACCCAGGAATCCCACTACTAGGCATATACCCTGAGAGAACCATAATTCAAAAAGAGTCATGTACCAAAATGTTCATTGCAGCTCTATTCACAATAGCGTGGAGATCGAAACAACCTAAGTGTCCATCATCGGATGAATGGATAAATTAGATGTGGCACCTATATACAATGGAATATTACTCAGCCATAAAAAGAATTGAAACTGAGCTATTTGTAATGAGGTGGATAGACCTAGAGTCTGTCATACAGAGTGAAGTAAGTCAGAAAGAGAAAGACAAATACCGTATGTTAACACATATATATGGAATTTAAGAAAAAAAATTGTAATGAAGAACCTAGGGTTAAAACAGGAATAAAGACACAGACCTACTTGAAAATGGACTTGAGGATATGGGGAGGGGGAAAGATAAGCTGTGACAAAGCGAGAGAGAGGCATGAACATATATACAATACCAAATGTAAGGTAGATAGCTAGTGCGAAGGAGCCGCATAGCACAGGGAGGTCAGCTCAGTGCTTTTTGACTGCCTGGAGGGGTGGGAATGGGAGGGTGGGAGGGAGGGAGATTCAAGAGGGAAGGGATGTGGGAATAGATATATATGTATGACTGATTCACTTTGTTATAAAGCAGAAACTAAAAAAATAAATCAAAAAGAAAAAAAAAAGAAAGCAGGAGTAGTTTTAGTAATTTCAGACAGGGCTGAGTTCAAAGCATGGAAAAGTTATCAGGGATAAAGCAGTATATTACATAATGTTTATAAAGGGGATAATTCTCCAAAACACCATATGTGCCTAACAACAGAGCAACAAACTATGATAGCCAAAAATTAACAGAATTGAGAAGAAAAACAGATGCACCATCTTATTAGAAAATTTAACATCTCTCTTTCAAAAATGGACAGATTCAGCAGACAGAAAGTCAGTAAGGATGTAGTTGAACCCAACAACACAATCAATAAGCAGGACAGGGCTTCCCTGGTGGCGCCGTGGTTGAGAATCTGCCTGCCGATGCAGGGGACATGGGTTCGTGCCCTGGTCTGGGAAGATCCCACATGCCACAGAGTGGCTGGGCCCGTGAGCCATGGCTGCTGAGCCTGTGCGTCTGGAGGCTGTGCTCCACAACAGGAGAGGCCACAACAGTGAAAGGCCTGCGTACCACAAAAATAAATAAATAAATAATAAGCAGGACATAATCAACATTTATAGACGATTTCATCCAACAAGAGCAAAATGCACATTCTTCTCCAGCTCACATACAACATTCACCAAAATAGACCATATTCTGAGCCATAGACCTCACATAAATTTCAAGCTTAATAGAATAGAAATCACACAATATTTTCTCACAGACCACAATGAATTAAACTAGAAATCAATACTAGAACAATAACTGGAATATCCCAAAATACATGGAGATTAAGGAACACACTTCTAAATAAAACAAGGGTCATAAAGAAATCTCAAGTGAGATTTTAAAATATTTCAAACTAAAGGAAAATGAAAATATACCTTATCAAAATTTGTGGAATGCAGCAAAAGGAGTATTTAGAGAGAAAATTATAACATTGAATGTGTATATTAGAAAGATCTAAAATCAATCATCCAAATTTCTACCTTAGAAAAATAGAAAAAGAAGAGCAAAGTAAATTCAAAGTAAACAGTAGAAAAAAGTCATAGAATTAGAGCAGAAATCAATTAAATTGAAAATAGGAAATCAATAGAGAAAATCAAATAAACCAAAAGCTAGTTCTTTGAAAAGATCACTAAAAGCAATAATCCTATAACCAGGGTAACTAAGTAAAGAAGAGAAAACACAAATTACTCATATCACATATGAAAGAGAGGAAACCCTGACAGATGTCATGGAAATTAAAATAATAATAAGGGAATACTATAAACAACTCTATGCCCACAAGTTTGTTAACCTAGATGAAATGGACCAACTACTTAAAAGACACAATGTGTGAAAACTCATACAAAAAGAAATAGACTATGTGAATAGTGTTATACCTCTTAAAGAAAATTAACATTCCAAAACAGAAAACACCAAGCACAGATGTTTTTACTGGTGAAATCTATCAAACATTTAAGGAAGAAATTATATCAATTCTCTACAATCTCTTTCAGAGGATAGAAGCTGAGGGAATACTTCCTATCTCATTCTTTGAGGTCAGTAATATACTCTAATACTAAAACCATACAAAGACATACAAGAAAACTTCAGTCCAATATCCCTCATGAGCATAGATGTAAAAATTCTCAACAAAATATTAACAAACTGAGTCCCCAAAAAAGTATAAAAAGAAGTATACACCATAACCTAGTTGATTTATCTCAATCATGCAAGGCTGGTTCGACACTCAAAAAGCAGGTAATGTAATCCATCATATCAGCAGATTAAAAAGGAAAAAACATATGATCATTTCAATAGATGCAGAAAAAACATTCAACAAAATCCAACATCCATTCATGATAAAAACTCCCAGTAAACTAGGAATTGAGAAAATGTTTCTATACTTGATAAATACTATCTACTAAAACCTACTAAATCAGGTAACATCATAATTAATGGTGAGAAACTCTAAACTTTTCCGTCTAAGATCAGGAACAAGTTATTTTGTAGATATCAACAAATTGATCCTAAAGCTTATTGCCAACACTGTATTGAAAGAGATGAACAAAACTGGAGGACTGACACTACCTGACTTCAAGACTTATTATAAAGCTCCAATAATTAAGACAGTGTAGAGTTGGTGAAAGAATAGGCAAATAGATCAACAGAACACAATGCAGAGATGGACCCGCATAAATATGTCCAACTGATCTTTGACAAGGGTGCAAAGGCAATACATTGCAGTAAAGATAGTCTTTTCAACAAATGATGCTGAAACAACCAGATATCCATCTGAAGAAAAAAAAAAAAGGAAAAGAAAAGAAAAAAAAAAAAGAATCTAGACCCAGACCTTATATCCTTCACAAAAATTAACTTTAAATTGATTATAGACCTAAATATAAAGTTCAATATTATAAAACTCTGAGTAGATAATACAGGAGAAAACCTAGATAAACTTGAGTATGGTGAGGTCTTCTTATATACAACTCCAACGACACAATTCATGAAAGAAATAATTAATAAATTTGACTTCCTTAAAATTAAAAACCCATAGAATGTACAACACTAAGATTGAACTCAAAGGTAAACTTTGGACTTTGAGTGATGAGGATGTGCCAGTGTAAGTTCATCAATTGTAGTAAATGGATCACGCTGGTGGAAGATGTTGCTGATAAAGGAGGCTACGCTTTTGTGGGGACTAGGGATATATGGAAAATCTGTGTACATTCCCCTCAATTTTACTTTGAACATAAAAACACTCTAAAAAATATTAAAGTCAATTTTTTAAGGAAGCATATTTGTGTAACTATAAATAAAGTAATTGCATTTCTTATTCTAGATACTTTTATTCACACATATTATAGTTTCTCTCCATGCCTCTTGGAATGTGATTCCCAAAACTGGATGAAAACTCCATGTAAGGTCCTCTAGGGCTTAGTATAACATATGTTAAAAATAGTATTTCTAAACTTGTTTTACGCAACCTTACTGTTTAGTCAATTTGTGTTGCTATAACAGAACACCACAGACTGAATGACTTATGAACAGCAGAAATTTATTCCCCACAGTTCTGGAGGCTGAGAAGTCCAAGATAAGAATATTAGCATGGTGGTGTTCTGGGTTGGAAAAATGGCTCCTAGTTATATCCTCACATAGTGGAAGAAGAGCATGGGAGCTCTCTGGGATCCTTTTTATAAGGGTATTAATCCCATTCATGAAGACTCCACCATCCTGGTCTAATTACCTCCCCAAAGCACCCCCTCACAATACCATCACATTGGAGATTAAGATTCAACATATGAAGGGGGATGGTGCACAGACACTCAATTCATAACATTCTGTCCCTAGTCTCCCAAATGTTATGTCCTTCTCACATGCAAAATACGCTCATGTATACTCAACAACTCCAAAATTCATAACTAGTTCCAGCATCAATTCTAAAGTCTAAAGTCTAAAGTCTAATCTAAATGTTGTCTAAATCAAATATGAGGGAGTCTCAAGGTACAATTTATCCTCAGGAAAAATTCCTTTCCAGCTGTGAACCTGTGAAACCAAACAAGTCGTGTCCTTCCAAAATACAATGGTGGCACAGGAATAGAATTAATATTAGTATTCCAAAAGGGAGAAATAGGAAAGAAGAAATGGATGACAGGTCTCAAGTAAGTTCAAAACCTAATAGGCATGCTCCATAAGATCTTAAATTTCAAGAACAATCCCTTTTGGCTGGATGTTCTCTCTTCCAAACCCATTGGGGTGACAGTGTCATCCCAACAGCTCAGCAGGGTGTTGCCTCCACTGTGAATCTCTGCAGTGACCACACACCCCCCAAATCAACCTCCTCTCTCTGGGCAGAGGCCAGGCTCCAAGAGCTGAGCTTCCAAGGCTCTGCTGGTTGGCCCCAACCCCGTAGCTCCACTAGTCATCTGGTCTCCCACCTTTTGATATTGAAGTGGAAGAAACCCTGGCCTCTGGCCCCTGCATGCTGAGCCTGTGGTGCAAGTGGCCTCCCTGATGATCTCTGAATTGCCTCTGGGATTCTTCTTGTCTTATCTTGAAGAATAGCCTGTGATCACAGCTGAACAATTTTATGCTTTGGTCTTATAGGTTCTAAGAAGTCCAAGTCTTCCTTCATTTTTACCACTTTCTCTGTTTGCTTTAGTCCCAGTGGCAGTGTTTCTGCTAGCATAATCCCATCTCTATTTCTAGTTTTTGTTGAGATGGTTGATTAACTCCATGGTTCGCACCCACAACTAATCTTATCAAATGGTTGGTATGCCATGCCTTTAGTATTCTCTTCCAAACATTCTCATTTTTTATAATATGGACAGTCTGAGAATTGTCCAAAATTTACATTTTTATTCTTTTTTGCTTAAGAATTCCATCTTCAGTTTATTTTCTCCTCTTACATTTTTCTATAAGCAGTCAGGAGGAACCAAGTCTTTTTCAACAGTTTGTTTAGAAAGCACTTCATCTAGATATCCAATTTCATCACTTGTGAGTTCTACCTTACCCAAAACACTAAGTCACAAACACAATTCAGCCAAGGTTAATGACATATTTCTATCATAGCAGTGGTGATGATAAAAATATGCACATGATATTACAGCAAAAAGCAGAAGATGCTGTTTTAACCCAATCTGCTTAGGGAAGGTAATACCTGAGTTTCATCTTGAATGCTGAATTGGACTGAACCAAACAAATGAACAAAAATATCCTCCTATCTTCCCCCACAGAAAAGGCATTATTTGAAGCACAGTCTCTGAAACTTCATCCTATATATGTATATTTATATAGTCCCGTTTTTCTCACATAGAAAATATCATGTAGATGAACATGGAGACAGAAAATGGAGATGGTAAACCTGGATAAGTTGGTGAGGGTCAAACTGAAAAGTTCTGTGTCATACTAGCAGATTAAATTTTTTATGGATGAATCAGTCAAAATTTTAACTTAGTTACATTACTATGTAGTAAAAATTCGAGGAGGCCTGAGACTAAATCCATATAAACCAGTCAACCAGTCCAGGCAAGAACTAGCAAATGTTTGAGTAATGAGAACAAGCAGCAAGAGAAGGAGATATTTAATAGGTTAGATTTATACCAAAAGATATATTAGATAAGGATTTTGAGGAACAGCAGGATTCAAGAGTGACCCATAGTGAATTCTCTGGCAGTCCAGTGGTTAAGACTCAATGCTTTCACTCCTGTGGGCCCTGGTTCAATACCTGGTCAGGGAGCTAAGATCCCTCAAGTGGAATAGCGCAGCCTAAAAATAAATAAATAAAAAGAAAGAAAGAAAAAGAGTGACTGCCAGATTTTAGGGTTAGGAAATTGGTGGGTAGTAGTGCCAATAAATGAATTAGAAAACACATAGTGTTTTAAAGTTTTTAGATATTTTGAGTTAGAAGTAATTATGGAACATTCAATCATTGATATTGCTTAAAGTTTAAATTTATGGCTTTGGGATCCTCAAGAGAGATTAAAGCTAAAAAAATTAATCTGTTAGCCATAAATATAAAGAAGGCAGTTAAAACATTAAAAATAGAACATTAAGAAGTTATTCTAGGACAGTTTAAGAATGTGAAGAGAAATTAGTGACATTAGGAATTCTGGTATATCACTCTTTTTATTGCTGCATGTAAAACCACCCCAAAACTTAATGGATCAAAACAAAAATGATAAAATACATATGGAGTTAATTAAATTTTTCTTTTTTTAATACTGGAGTAGAGTTGCTTAACAGTCTTGTGCTAGTTTCAGGTGTACAGCAAAGAGATCCAGTTATACCCATACATGTATTTATTATTTTTCAAAAAATATTCCCATTTAGGTTATTAAAGAATATTAAGCAGAGTTTCCTGTTTAAATATAGCAGTGTGCATATGTCAATCCCAAACTCCCAGTCTTCACCCGCACTTCCCCCCTGTTAACCATAAATTCATTCTCTAAGTTTGTGTGTCTATTTTTGTTTTATAAATAAGTTCATTTGTAACTTTTATTTTTTTAGATTTCACATATAAGGGATATCCATGATATTTGTTTTTCTCTGTCTGACTTACTTCACTTACTATGATAGTCCCCAGTGTCATTCATATTCTGCAAATTACATTATTTTGTTCTCTTAATGGCTGAGTAATATTCCATTGTATGTATGTACCACATCTTCCATATCTATTCATCTGTCAATGGACATTTAGGTTGCTTCCATGTTGTGGCTATTGTAAGTAGTGCTGCAATAAACATTGGGGTGCATGTATCCTTTTGAACTGTATTTTTCTTTTGATATATGCCCAGGAGTGTGATTGCTGTATCATACGGTAGCTATATTTTTCGTTTCTTAATGAACCTCCATACTGTTCTCCATAGTGGCTGTACCAATTTACATTCCCACCAACAGTGTAGGAGGGTTCCCTTTTCTCCACACTCTCTAAAGCATTTATTGTTTGTAGACCTTTTGATGATGGCCATTCTGACTGGTGTGATGTAATATCTCATTGTAGTTTTGATTTGCAATTCTCTAATAATTAGCAATGTTGAGCATCTTTTCATGTGCCGCTTGGCAACGTGTATGTCTTCTTTGGAGAAATGTCTATTTAGCTTTTCTGTCCATTTTCTGATTGGCTGCTTATTTTTTAAATATTAAGCTGCATGAGCTGTTTGTAAATTTTGGAGACTAATTACTTGTTGATCATATCATTTGCAAATATTTTCTCCCATTCTGTTGGTTATCTCTTTGTCTTCCTTGTGGTTTCCTTCATTGTGCAAAAGCTTTTGAGTTTAGTTAGGTCCCATTTGTTTATTTTTATTTTTATTTCCATCACTCTGGGAGACAGGTCAAAAGAGATATTGCTGAGAATTAAGTCAGCAAACATTCTGCCTATGTTTTCCTCTAAGAGTTTTATAGTATCTGGCCTTCCATTTAGGTCTTTAATCCATTTTGAGTTTATTTTTGTGTATGATGTTAAAGAATGTTCTAATTTCATATTTTTATATGTAGCTGTCCAGTTTTCCCAGCATCATTTATTGAAGAAACTGTCTTTTCTCCATTATGTATTCTTGCCTCCTTTGTCATAGATTAATTGACCATAGGTGTGTGGTTTATTTCTGGATTTTCTATCCTGTTCCATTGATCTATATTTCTGGTTTTGTGCCAGTACCATACTGTTTTGATGAGTGTAGCTTTGTAGTATAGTCTAAAGTCAGGGAGCCTGATTCCTGCAGCTCCGTTTTTCTTTCTCAAATTGCTTTGACTATTTGGGGTCTTTTGTGTCTCCATACAAATTTTAAGATTTTTTGTTCTAGTTCTGTGAAAACTGCCATTGGTAATTTGTTAGGGAGTCCATTGAATCTGTAGACAGCCTTGGGTAGTATAGTCATTTTGACAATTTTTCTTCTGGCAGTCTTGCCTGAAGACTTGCCATTCATGTGGCTGCATTTAACTTATAGATCACCTGGAGATGGGTCTCAGGTGAGAAAACTGGATAGACTGGGTTCTATTTCTATACAGCAGTCTTTGATCACAAGCTGCTTTTCAATATTCCAAGAGAGTGAGGGCTGACCCTGCAAAGTCTCTTGAGGACTAGGCTCCAGATCTCAACAATGTCACTTGTACCACATTCTCTTGGTGTAAGCAAGAAAAAAGGCTAGCTCAGATTGGGGTGAGGAAATATACTTCACCATCTTCAGTAAGGAGCTGCAAAATATTGTGGTCAATCTATCACATTTGGGAAACACCAATATGTAAGAATAAAACTAGAAAGAAAAGGCTGAAAAAAAATTAGACACAATATTAGTAAGTGTAGAAGAATCATTAGAGAGTTATGTCATGGAAGCCAAAAGAAGAAAGCATATTAAACAAAAAAGATTGGTTAAGAGGGTCAAATTTCCTAGAGAATTAAAGTACCACTTGACCTAATGACTCAGTGTGTCTATTAGATTTAGTAATTAGAGGCCCTTGGTGAACAGAATGAGAACAGTTTTAGTGGCAGAGTAGGGATAAAAGACAGTTTTAAGTTTATTGAAAAGTAGATGGAGTAAGAAATGGACATAGCCATGTTAGTTTACTTTCTAGAGTTTTAGATGAGAGGGTTGTAGTATGAGATTCAGAATCATGTAATGGTTCTCTTTTTTTTAATGGGAGAGATATGAATATATCTATAGGCTTAAGAATAAGAACTAATAGAGAGTTAAAGATTGGAGAAAGACAGATATATACAAGGAGATAGAGACAAACAGGGAACAGTGATAGTACTGGAGTTGGAGAGAGAGAAAGGAAAAGAGGAAGAGACAGAGAGAGAGAAATGTGGAGACAGAGAAGAAGACACACAGAGAGATATGCATATACACACAGAGACAGAGACAGAGAGAGAAAAAAAAACTCAGGAAGAGACATAGAAAAATGGAGAGAAAGAAAAAGAGGTAGAGAGGCATAAAGAAACTGAGAAAACACACACTCAACACACCACCCAGATGGGCACAAAGCCATAGAGAAAGACACGTGGAGACATGGAGACTGGGAGAGGCATACACACAGTCTCCCCATGCATAAAGTAAGTCAGAAACAGAGAGATGAGACAGACACAAAGACAGAGACACAGAAACTGACACAGAGAATAAAAATAAATGGTTTCAAGGACAAATGTGAAGGATTGACCATGGACAGGACAAAAAATCTCATCCTTGAGAATGGAAAGGGATTAGAATGAGTGTTGATGCATGCAAATTTACAGGAGTTGAAAGAAACAAACAGGGTGAATTCAAGTGTGATAGTCTCAATATCTTTGAAAAGATTAGGAGATGAAATCTTTCTGCTGAAAACATTGGGCAGTGGTCATTAGAGCAGTGGTTTCAGACGTGGCTGCATGTTAGAATCAACTTGGAAAGAAATTTTAATTACAATTGCTTGGGCCCAACCTTCAGATTCTTATTTAATTGCTCTGGTACGAGTTTGATGGTGAGAAAATAAATATCTTTGGGTGAATCAAAAATACAGACAGACTTAAGAACCCTTAGTTAGAGCTTTAAGGATAGCACTAAAATTTTGGAATCATTCCTGTGAATAATGTTCCAGGGAGCAGACAGTAACAGAGTGAAAGGATTGATAGGTGTACTCACAGCCGTATGGAGATTAGAACCCACTCAATAATCTCACCACTCTACTTGGTCATATAGTTTCTGTATTAGTACTCAGATGTCCAAGCAGTGAGGAGGAAGAGATTGTAGAATTTTCTAGGAATGGTGAGACCTAACAAGATAGAATAGAAGAGTCTGCTGAGACATAGTGCAAGTGAACAAGGATATAGGTTTGTTAAGAAAGGGAGCTGCAAGTGTCCAGATAGGCTGGAAGAAAGCAAAAGAATCATGAAATCATAGGAATAAGGAGAAAGGAGAGATATAGCAAGGACATATTTGAGGTAAATGTACAGAATTTTAGGTCAACAATGTGTTATTTAGGAAGGTGTTTAGAAATAGCTAAAATGAAACAGCTATGAGTCTAGGGTGTGGAGTAAGGTTAAATGAAGGCAAAAATCAATGGAAACCGAGGAGACTACAGAACTGCACCTACAGTGGCACAGAGGCTGCCAATATTGAAGATAAAGTCACTTGGGATGGTTTTTGTAGAAAAAAAAAGTTTTTTTTGCATGAGAGAGATCAAACAATGGTTTGGAAACCAAAATAGGAAACTGAAAGAATGTAGACGGTTTAAATCACTTGCTTAGAAATTTAAAGAAATGTTTGGCACCTAGATCAGGGCCTGGTTCATAGTAAGCACTGAATAACTATTAGTATTACTATTAAGGTAAATAAATAGAGCCAACACTAAACCTATCCAACTCAAAAGACCGTTTTTTTTTTTTCAAATATACTAAGAAGTTTCATTTTCTACCATGTAACTATCCACCAAACCCAGCAGTTCACTGTGAAGAATAAAATTCTACTCTAAACTGAGCAATCTGGCTAGAATTGCCAGCACAAAAAACCTTGTCAGCCTAATTACAACACTCTTACACACAAACCTCTCAGATTAATGGAGGTTGGTAAAGGCCCAACTCTCCGCAAGGAGCCCTTCCTCTCTGCCCTTTCGCTAATTACCACTCTTGTAACCACAGTGACCTCAGGGAGGCACTGCTTCTAGCACTCTTACTTCGTGAATACTGGCAGGCTAGAATATTAAGCACCTTCTATAAAGTCTGGGGAATATCTCTTAACTCGCATCAAAAAGTAGCACTCATAATCAGTGATTCACAAGCCTGGTGTGCATCAGGGTCTTGGGGAGATTTGAATTCTAACATTTAGTGAGGACATCCATACTCATTTTCAATAAGAATTCAGGAAAGACGATCCTTATGTAAGCTGCTTGGTTGTGGTCTGAAGATCAACTCGGAAAAACACTGCATTATCTCCATGTTGTGTAAACTTGTTAACCGTAGGGCACACCTGGGTAATTACTAAAAATAAAATTTTGGCCCTTTTCCCTAAAGCATATTATTTTGTATATAGAAATTTGATGTGGGAATCCATATGTATGAGAAGAACCTCCAGGTGATTCTTTTGATAAAGAAAGTTTGGAAAACTCTGCCTTAACTAACTTGACTCAGTAGATTCTCACATTCCTGAATCAGTAAGCACTGTGAGTATCCTAGAGCTTTGCTGCTCAAAGTGAGGTCAGAGAATCCACAGCACTGGTATCACCTAGAAGAGTTTTAGAAACTCAGAATCTTGGACCCAACCCCAAACTGGTGAGTTAGCATCTACATTTTACTAAAATCACCAAGTCATTAACAGGTATGTTAAATTTTGAGGCTAAAGAGCTTCCTGCCTGGCTAAAGAAACCCTATCTCCTCACCCCCAGCCAACTTTAATTTGGAAGAGGCCGTCTTTCTTTTTCCACTGGAAAACATGGTCCTAATTCCTGTCAGCACCTTTTCTACAGGGATGGACCAAACAAGATTCTTATATCATTCACTACTTCATCTTAGATAGTATTCTCCAAGCCAACCCCCTCACTCACAAAAGCTGAGAATCACAATCAACTCATCTTGAATGATATCTCTCCAGGATCCCTAACACCTCTGAATAAAGAGTACAATTAGGACCAATGAGCAGGTGTGGAGCAATATATACCAACTCAATATTGGAAACCAGGGAACTAAGAATCAGAGCTGTCCACGGATGGCAAAAGGCAGATATCAGAGAGTAAATTGAGTTGTGCTTCACAGGAAGCTTCAAAGAATATGATGGAAGGTTATCTGATGGAATGCTGAGGAAAAGATTCCAGAACCTAATGTATAATTTCTTACTTTCAATACCCCTGCCAGTCATTATTTTCTATGCTTATAAGTATTAGTATGTAATAATTTTCATGTCCTAAAAAGCAATATTATCCTTTATATCAGTATTTTCCAAAGTGTGTTCTACATTTATGTTTATGTAATGTTGTATTTTAAAAGTTGCAATAATTAAATAAGTTTGAGAATTAGTCATTGAACTAACAAGTTTTCATTATTGAACTTCTCAGAGCCTTTAATATGTTGATGTTTCTTATGACCTTCCAAGGTGAGGACAAAGAATGCAGTGTTTTTCAATATTATTTGAATATAGATTACTTTTTTTTTTGTACAGAACTTCTCATAGCATTATGTTCTGTGGAACACAAATTGGAAAATAAAAATATATAAAGTAAGTCCTCAAATGCATAAAATCCAGTAAGAATGTGTTCAGTATTTTCCTACCTAACATAACATCTATAAGCTCTGCCACCTTACATGGGAAAATGATACTGCAAATAAACATATATCATCACAATTATGTAGTTTGTGACATTTTAGCTTCCACATCTTTCAAAATATAAGCTACTCCAGTCCTATTAATAATCTTAGTATTTTTTTCACATAGGCTTCACTGCATTTGACATGCTTGAAACATTATAAAGCAATAAAATATTGGATTTTACCCATTTTATTTACAAATTGAATTATTTAGGATACATAAACATGTTTTTAGTTGTTGCCATAGTACCAGATAGTATTATCTGATTTTATTTTAATTTGGTAAGTCAGCATTTTTATTAATGGATATTAAAATAATCATCAAAACTGCAGAAAAAAATGTATCTCAAATTTAGTGTCTTCCCTTTACATTTGAAAAATCTGACCCTTTCTCAAATTCTGCCACTGGTATAATAATTCAACATGAACTTATTTCTTGGCAAAACTCAGATTATCCCACTGACCTCCGTATTTGATGACAGCAAATAAGCTATGTAATGTGTGAATACATACAGGCAAACACATACACCCTCACACACTACAATCTGATGGGAATTGCCAATCCAATCACATGGGCTCTCCTAATGATAAATGCTGATGATTGCATCAGCAGCTGCCATTGGAATCAATTACTAAGATGGCTAAAGCAGTCACATTGGCTTTATTGTATTCTGGTCATTTCATGTTTATAGCTCAGTTCTTTCTAAGTCACTTTAAATGGATTTGAGATAGGAGCATTTCTTCAATCAGTTTTCATGACAACTAGTTCCATGCTCCATACTGATGCAATAAAAATATTTTCATTTTTCCCTTTGCACCTCGAGAATGAAATAACACATGCTATATAAGCATTCTGATATTGCAATGATTTATCATCCGGAAAAAATGAGATTCCAATATTACTTTGAAGGAGATGAGGAACTGCCAATGTAAACAGTCAGAGAGAATTCTCATTGTGCTGAATCAGATGCATCTGAGCCCTTTCGGTATTTTTCAATCCACATTTTATACTGTAAATATACACTTAAAATGGTAGTAACGTTAAATTGAAATGTATAATTTTGAATAACCAAAATAGTATATTTTTAAAAATCTAGTTCTAAGTTGAAAAATCTATTGGAAAAAAATTGTAAAGATTCCTTTAAAAATGAATTAGCTGGGTTTCCCTGGTGTTGCAGTGTTTAAGAATCTGCCTGCCAATACAGGAAACACAGGTTCGACCCCTGGCCCAGGAAGATCCCATATGCTGGGGAGCAAATAAGCCCTTGTGCCACAACTACTGAGCCTGCACTCTGGAGTCCATGCTCTGCAACAAGTGAAACCATGACAATGAGAAGCCCATGCACCACAATGAGGAGTAGTCCCCCCTTGCCTCAACTAGAGAAAGCCCATGTGCAGCAATGAAGACTCAACACAGCCAAAAATAAAAACAAATAAATAAATTAATTTTAAAAATGAATTAGCTAAAATAGTTTCAAAAGTAAAACAGTAATTTAGAAACTTATTTTGATAACATTAGAATACTTGATAACTCCAGTGCCCAGTTTCCTGGGAAACAGAATTATAGTTCAAATAACAAGAAGTGTATGAAAGCTATAGTTATAACAGAACAGATCTTGTTTATGAGACTAAGGTTTGGCAAATTGAGTCATGGTGTCTGTATATCAGCTATGCATATTAAAACAAATTTACTTTTTATTATTTATATCTGTGGCATGGATCCAATCATTTTAATTACCCAGAGATAAAATGTCCATCCAGGGCTTCCCTGGTGGTGCAGTGGTTGAGAGTCCGCCTGCCGATTCAGGGGACACGGGTTCGTGCCCCGGTCCAGGAGGATCCCACATGCCGTGGAGCGGCTGGGCCCATGAGCCATGGCCGCTGGGCCTGTGCGTCCGGAGTCTGTGCTCCGCAACGGGAGAGGCCACAGCAGTGAGAGGCCCGTGTACCGCAAAAAAAAAAAAAAAAAAAAAAGTCCATACAGTTTCAGTTGCTTAAAAATGTACTACACTACCTTCTATACTTTTTCTCTCCCTTATCTAGTGCTCAAAGTACATTAATGTCCAGATGTAGTTGAAATTATTACTGTATGCTTTTTCCTCTTTCCTCAGGTCCAGTTTTGTGTTTCTAACTAGAGACACTGATTATCAATGTAGGATAATATTATGGACTGAATACTTGTGTCTCCTTAGAATTCATATGTTGAAGCCCTAACGCCATTGCAATGGTATTTGGAGATAGGGACTTTGGGAGAAAAATAGGTTTAGATGAGATCATGAGGGTAGGGCTATCATGAAGGGAATAGTACCCTTATAAGAAGAGACACTCATTATTTTTATTTCTATATGCTTTCCTTCTAAATCTGGAAAATATCCTCAAGTTTGTCAACTCACTAGTGATCTCTTTTCCACAATATCATTATTACTCAATAAATACCCTAATATTGATTTTGACTATTTTATTAGCCTTGTTTTCTTTCAATCTTTTAGTTTAATTATTTCACTTCTATTTTCATCTTAGACACTGACTTTGAAATTCATCCTTTTCAATATTTTTTTTAGCTTATACATTTGACACTTGAACAACATGGGCTTGAACTGTGTCTATCCATTTACACATGGATTTTTTTCAATAAATACGTACTATAGTACTACACAATCTGAGGTAGGTTAAACCTGTGGATACAGAGGGTGGACTGTAAAGTTATAGGTGGATTTTCTACTGTGTGGGAGTTCACTCCAACCCCTGCAATGTCCAAGGTTCAACTGTATTTTCCATATACCTTCTGTTTTTTGCTTTTTCACAGGAGCAATATGCTTCTAACCCATAAAAACACAAAATATTTTTTAAACTTTGTTTCCTAAGATGTAACCTATTTTACAAAGTTTGCTCTTCCTCTAAATCTTCCGAATAAGCTTCTAATATCATTCTATAGCCTCTAATGATAGGCCATAGCATTTTGTTTTTTCTTCCTCAAGTTAGAAGAGATTTGTCCAGATAGGGGTTCACTAATCAACACTAATATGACTCTATTTATTCCACTTCAGAGTCACTTAGATGTGAGTAAAAATGTTATTGTGAAGTCTGCACACGGAGGGTAGGTTGTTTTAAAGAACAAGTTTGCAATGTGGTTAGGCATAGCCTTCAGTAGAGTTCTGCCGAATGCAAGTAAAGCATCCACTTCCTTCATGGCTGAATCTCCCATATGGTGAATGAATGGACAAGAAAAAGACGCTGACTCTAATTATGCTCTGTGGCCAGCACTCTTCCTTTACCCTTCATCACACACCCAGCCATCCAAAACCTGCACGTGGAGACTTTCACTATTTGAAGTAAGAGGCAGTGATTCTCTGTCAGTATCCCCACTCAGGTTCTTTTCTTTTTTTTTTTTTTAGTTATCTACATAAGCCATAAAATGAGATGCCAATATAATTTGGGTCAGGAAAACAATACTTTGGGTTCCCCTTCAAACAATGCTAACACAATAGATGTTTGACTATTTAGACTTGACTTGCTGGAAGAATCTTTGAAACAGTGCCAATAGAGCACAGAACAGACATTTCTTAACTCTACTTATTTTCAGGACAGTATATTTGAGTTTGCTGTATTACAAATGGCAAAACATAGCTGCATCATCAACTTCAGAAGTCACTTCAGCATCAGAAGTTTTGTAGTTAGAGGAAAAGCATTTCACATTTTGCCAATCTGTTGACTCTTAAAAAACTTCATGGATAATGCTGTTAAAAGTTTTTATCCTCATAAGTATGTTATATAATTGGTTCAGGCAAACAAAGAAAAGGCTAAGGAGATATAATTTTACGAGCAGTCACCCTTCAACTATTTCTCACATAATAAAAAATATATTTACACATAATTAATGAGGTAAACAATGGATTATCATTTTAGGCCTGAAATATACAAACATAATTGAGCCATAATGTTATAGGGAAAGATTTAAGAAAGTCGCCATTCCTTTTCAAGCTGTAATTGAATCAAACACACGTGTTGATAACAAAATTATAGGGGGTTCTATGTTTACAAACTTTTAGCCTCTTGTATACCAAGAACTGCTCAAAGGAAGAGAGGAGGCAGAAGGAGGTTGAACTAATTAGAGGACATACTAATTACTATGTTGATGTTTCAGCACAGCCAGTTTGCTAATCAATAGCAGAGTCCAAGCGAATGCCTACAATTTTATGTTGTCTTAAAAATCTCTGTGAATTTTCAAAGACATATTTAGCATCCTGGTAGATTGCCTATGACCTTGTTAATCTGTAACAAAGCATCTCTAATATACTTATTTAAAAGTTTTCACCATTAAAAGGCAGGAATCTAAAGATCTGGGGCTTTGTAACACACAAGTTTTTACCTGCTGACCTGGACACTTTATACAGCTCCTAGATGACCCTCAGCATTGACACAGCAACATTTGGTTTTGTGTTTGTCTTCTTAGGGGAGCATCTGGTATTAACCCCAATCTTTTTTTTTTTTTTGGCCTGGTAATTGGTATATACCTATATTTCTCTTTAGATAGGCATAAACCAATTAACTTCAAGTGTTCTGATATAAAACTTATTTTTCTTAGGCTGGGAACACTGAGTAATTTGAATTGACCTGAGAGCTGACATCAGAATTTCTACACAGAACAATATGTGTCTTCTCCAGCTTTGAGTTATAGCTCAGTGTTCTCTGGAAGAACCTTGGTCAAATTTTGCTGTATGGGCATAAAAAAGACAGGCCAGCCCTCTCCCTCAGCTCTCACCATACAATTAATTTGCTCTCCATCTTCAGAAAAAGAGTAAATTAAAACATGAACCTGCATAGTATAGTAGCAAAAAATAGACTCTGAAGCCAGGGAGCTTCAGTCAGAATGCTAGCTCACTTTTTTATTAAAGGAGTGATATTGTATAGGATATTTAAACTTCTGGTATAATTGAACAGATATCATAGGATAGCTATGAGGATTATATTACTTAATTAGAACAATTGAAGTTGCAAAAATTTTTGTGAGGAATTGCTTCTTCTAAAAACTCTGCCTCCTCAATGTTTTCATATATATAATATGAAATGGAGAAGGAAATGCCCACTGGACTATCTCAAAGTCAAGTCTTCGTGTATATTACCTGTAGTCATAATTTTTGTCAAACAAGGTTAATAAAAGGAGTTAGAATATTTATCCCTTTAAAAGCAGTTGCCCTGTGGTAAGCAAAAACTGATGTTTATTTGCCTTTTTGTATGAAAACAAAAAACAAATAAGTCCATATATTTATAGTCTTTTGAAAAAGTAATATTTCAAGCGGAGAGATGAAGTTAGAGCAATAATGAGTGGCCATTTGCTTATTCATTCATAAATATTTATTGAGTGCCTACTATGCTCTGAGCATTATTCTAGCCACTGGGAATATATGAGTGAGCAAAGCAAACAAGTATCCCTTATCTATGGAACTTGGATTCTAGTGGCAAGAGACAGACAACACAATATTTAAATTATAATCTACACATGTAGAAGTAAACACATATACACACAGAAGGAGATAAATGATACAGTTAAAAATAGAAAAGCAAAGTTTAAAAGTAGAGGAGGCTCAGGAGGTAAAAGGCTTTAGGAGGGCTGGGAGTGAGATTACAGTTTAAGCAAAATGGTCAAGTCAGTCCTTATTAAGAAGGTGAAATCTGAGAAAAGACCTAAAATAATGTTTGTTTGTTTGTTTTTGCGGTACGCGGGCCTCTCACTGCTGTGGCCTCTCCCGTTGTGGAGCACAGCCTCCGGACGCACAGGTTCAGTGACCATGGCTCACGGGCCCAGCCGCTCTGCAGCATGGGGGATCCTCCCGGACCAGGACACGAACCGGTGTCCCCTGCATCGGCAGGCGGACTCTCAACCACTGCGCCACCACCTAAAATAATGTTTTTAACATCATTTTTGATAGTAAATAAAGGGAACATTGGGGTGGGAGGCTAAAAACTTTCCATGATCCTGAAATGTTGCCTAATTACTTAAGTAGGCCTGGCCTAGAAAAGTAAAATAAACTCTGGTTTTGACGAAGACCTAAAACACTTAAATAAATGTTAATAATAGCATCAGATAAGGGCTGTAGTTTGGTCCATTCTGGATACCAAGCTCTTAACAAAAATCGTCATATGCATAAAGAACAGACTTGTGGTTACCAAGGGGGAGTGGGAGGGAAGTACTGGGAGTTTGGAATTAGCAGATGCAAACTGTTATATATGCCATGGATAAGCAACACGTTCCCACTGTATAGCACAGGGAACTGTATTCAATATCCTGTGATAAACCATAGTGGAAAATGTCATGAAAAAGAATATATATATATATATATATATATATATATATATATATATATATATATATATATATATGCAACTGAGTCACTTTTCTGTCCAGCAGAAATTACACAACACAGTAAATCAACTATACTTCAATAAAGTTTTTTAAAAGGGTAATGAACATATTCATTACCTCCAAAAAAAACTATCATATGCAATTCTCCTGAGCCTTGTTTCTATCATCTATTCATCATTCAATCAAGAAATATTATTTTAGTTTAGACCATATAGGATTATCAAAAAAGTCCATTGAAATAGAAACTACACACATTTTTTCAGAGTTAATTTAGGCTTATATATATATTTCACCAACAATGCAGGGTCAATAGCTGTAGCTAGGACATGAACGCTAGACTCAATTGGGGAAATGCATCTGCCTTATATGTCTATTTCTTCTGCTGGTTGCCTTTATTAACTTTTGTCCCATCGTAAGAGTGGTCTTGTGTTTTTCAAGCCCTTATTCTCACTCACCAATCAAGAGCTTGAAGAAATTTTCCTATGAGTGAATTTCATCAATTGATTGCTATATGAGTTGTTCCCCATGCTACAGTTTACAACAAGCTAAAGACCTGCTTCCTTACTCACCCATGAATGAATAAGTTCTGCTTCAGCCATTTCTATGAATTAGAAATGCTGAATTCTGCCTCCTTAGTAGAGCCAGGAGAGCGTGACAACTTTGTACTAAAGTCAGAATTTTGACAGCTGCATCTAACACACAACCAGCTGTGTAAACATGGGCAACTTTTTTAATTTGTCCAAACCCAAGTCTCTTCCTGTGTAAAACTGAGAAGAATATCTACACCAAAGTGTTATAATGATAATTAAATAAGATAAGGCATATAAAGTTTGAGACAGTGCTTAATACATTGTTAAAGATCTATAAGAGTAACTCTTAAATTGTTTTGCTAAATTCTCTTCCAGACATACTCAGATAAAACCCATGTGAGAGAAATTAGATCTAGATATCTCTGGTATTCAAACTACTCCTCTGGGGTAGTACAGTCTAAATTGCAAACATCTCCCTTAGGGGGTTGTAGAGTTTCTGGACAGCCCTGGTATTCAGTCTATAACCATTCCCAAGAGACAAAGGCACTGGATATCCCTAGTCAAAATGACTACACAGAACCGAACCAAGAAATGTCATTTCAAGCTTAACTGCTAACTGAAATGAAAGCAATTAGGTACAATAGGAAAGTCTTTCCTATCTCAAAGTTGCATCCTGCTGTCACTGTCAAAAAAGAAAATGTTAGATGACTAGACTGACCCCAAGTATAAGAATAATTATTACATAGAGAATAATTAGAAGCTGTTTTTCACTTTAACAAAAAGCAGAACAAGAGGAAATAGATCTCATTTGTAACATCACCGAAGGAGAAATGGCATCTCACACATTGAAAAACTTTAAGAAACTGTCTGCCTCATTATCTGGGGGTAGCTTAGGCAAAGCCATGCTGTGATGGGGGAAAGGATTACATGGCCTCATCTCTCCATTTCTCACCCTGTGCTTCTATGATGCCACAATCGCACTTTTAGAACCACCATTCAAGAGCAACATAGGAGGACATTAAAGTTTCTCCTGGAAAAAGATGATTTTGTGTGTCTACAACCATAAAAATATATCCAAGAGGTAGCTGAAGATTTGTAGAAAAATAATATGTCCAATTTACATTTCACTTTCTGACATTATAAGTCCACATTATTAGTAACTAGTAAATTGAAATTCACCAAAAGTAAATTTGCTAGTCTCATTTGTTCTTTGGGAATAATATTTTTTTCAGATATTAACACATTACAATACTTATAACAGAGTTTAATATTATACAGTTTGACTTATAAAGAGCAGTGTGCTTTTTTTCTATTGTAGTTTAAAACTATCACTAGCTTCTCTTTTCTTAGAAAATGTCCCTTATGAGTATTACTGAACCACAGCCACCTCTAAGTTATTAAGTGTGATTGTCGGCTTTGTGGAGCATTTGACCCATTGTTTCTTCTTCTCATTCCTTAAGATCTCTTCCATTTTGGCAATTTCACTACTCATCCAAAACTACCTCAATGGGTGCACAGAGAAATGAAAAAGATATAATATCCATCAGTTAATTGACTCCTTTTCAACAGCATAGGGACAGTTTTATGGGGCTTGAACATAGTTGTTAAAATGAGGTTTGAAATCATCTCTGAGTGACATAACACTTTCTATATTCAAATGCATTACAACACATGGTCAAGGTTTGATTGTATTGAATTATAATTAGGTTTCTGCTTTATATGAGGACTTTGCTTATCACAGGTCATTCTTGTCATGAATTTTTAAAAACTCTGATAGTCTACAAATATTTATATATTACCTTTATCTTTTCAGCACTAAAACTTTGCCCCAAAATGACTCATTTAAATTTACTACTAATCAAACCAAAGAGGAAATAAATTCTCTCAGGACTGATACACATATTACATTTTCATTGAAAACAGCCAACAGCATATTCTGTTTTGTTCCTCCTTCTTTGGGAATAACTGAAGCCTCTACCTCAAGGAGTAGTTTTCTTTCCCTCAAACTGATACACTTCACTTTAAATATATATACTAATATTGAAGTTAAATTTGCTTTCTTGTAAGTCCACTCCCACCCCACTTCACAGTGCCTGTGGACTGCTCCTAGGAATCATCTCCTCTAAGGATACAGATGTTTGTAGTCAGCTCTCATAGCCTCCCAAATTATTTCAACAAACTATACATATTTAGTTATTGCAATTTTTCTTAAGTCAATCCCTTCAGCAACAATTCTCTTGTATTGCTCGTTTCTGATTTCTACACTAGTTTTTATTTCACTTTCTTTCAGGCACAGGAAGTCAATGAACTATTTTAAGCATCTCCCTGGAGCTGTGCAAAAAGGTTCAGTGACCTCCGAGTTCTTTCCTGAGGTGATGGCTCCCCCGACCATTTCCTGTCGGGATCTTTGATAATGTGCAAGAATTCAATAGAAATTCATTCTAGATGGGAAAACAAAGCGTGAGTGGGACAAAAGGCAATTTATCTCATTGAGATAATTTGAGAAACTATTTTTCTCCCAAAAGATTGAAAATATGAGGAATGATCTGATCTAGTGGGAAATATCAGCGAAAGAAGAGCATTAAGGGATGTTTCTAAGCCTTTTGTCTAAAATTGCTAAAAAACATTGAATTTCTCCTTAGAATGAAAAATGGTCTCTACTGCTTTCTTCATTTCTACTTAAAAGGTAAGTTTGTAATAAATTTAATGTTTTAGATAATGTCTAAAGATACAGTGTATGTAACAGAATCATGGCTGGAGTAAGCAAGCTAATTTTAAGCATCTCCTTTTACTGAAGTCAGAGTCACAGGGGCAATACTTTGTCCCCATTCCCTACCTCGTGGACCAACACCACACACACACACACACACACCCTTCAATACCTACCTCTAATGTAAACGATTTTGAGTAACCTCCTTGATAATAGAGACTTTGTATTCATAACTGTATCTATTAAACCCAAATAGATGTGTAAATACATATTTATTGAATCAATTAATTAATTACTGATTGAAAATGAGATAAATCAGATGAGACCTTGTGGATGACTAAGGCTAAAATAAATACTAGAAAAGGAAGAAAATCATAAAATATTTTTTAAAAAAGTCAGCATGCATGTTCAAAGCCCGAGTATAGAAATAACATTTCTCATTGTCTTTTTTCTTTTATTCTAGAAAATAAAGTATTGCATAAAATTATCATCTTCTGTTTTTAACGTTTTCCCATTTCATTCAACCTCTGAAATATAGACATCTTACTTATTCAAAACAGTACAAAAAGAAGCTAGTTATTGAAAGCTTATTCTAGAAAGTGGCAGTATTCTCCTCACTAAGTAGTGCCTGGGTCTGGTCATTTACTGTCAACAGTCGGACAAACGTCACTCATGTGGAGAAAAACTGGCAACCTAGAATAAAATAACATATGCTATCAAAATTTGCTAGACACTTTCTTAAAAATCATTAAATATCTGCTACATTGGAGTTGATTGAGTTATCCATTTGAACAATGATATCTATAAAATAATACATAAGGGATTTTTCAGAATAAAATGAATTTATCTTGCAAATCTCTCATTGGTATAGAAGTTCACAATCTTTCAGTGTTTTAACAACAAAAAAAAAACAGTTCTTTCCTTTGACCTCCCCATGATTGTTCTCCCTTACAAAACATAAAGAATGCTAAAATTAACTATGTTATCAAAGCCCATGTGACCATATACCTTGAATTCATTTATGGATAGATTTCTTTTTGATTTTGGTCACTGATTTCCAAACTCTCCCAGAAGGTGAGTTTTTTTTTATATCATTTTCTAATGATCCCCTATGAATCCTAAATATTTTTTTCTTGCAATTAGATAGATAAAGTTATCTTCTTTAACATGAATGCCCTCCTATGGTACACTTTTATCTCTCACCTCCCATCCTTTGTCACTATGTTGTCCTTTTCTAATAATTAAAGCTTCTTTAGTCCTTTGCTTCAGGTATAATTTGCAGCATTCATTTTACTCTTACTAGAATTCTCTATCTTCTAAATGTTCAAACAACATAGTTTTAATTATATTCTTTAATTTTTTGTTCCCAGAAAAGCCCTTCTGTTTATGACAAAGAATGGTTAATAGTTCCCCTTCAAATTCTAAACTCTTCAGTTGGTGAATCAAAACTGAAGCAGCAGCAGTAACCACTTGGCTCCAGTCCTCTCAATTTCAAAGCTAACATGGGTTGGTCCTAAGTTAAAATGGACTTAATGTGGCCATATCTGTCAGAGATGAGAATATGAAGCAGCACCTGTGTGTGGACCCTTGATTATCTGTACATGAATTTCATTATAAAAACCAAGATAAAGTTGTCTAATAAAGCTAATGATATTATAAATTTGTGGATTAATTTTTTAATATGTGTTTTGTTTCCACATGGTAACAAGTATTATACTAAAACCTTGTAAGAAGCAGAAACTTATAATCATCAGGTTTGTTTTTCCTGATTTGAGCAAGTAGGATTTTTGTATAAATAATATTGCCTCAAGGCCAAAGTTTCACTTTCATCCTTCTAGATCTACTCCATGCATCATTAAGTTATTTTTTTCTTACGTTTTTAAAAGCAAAAAGCTAATTGATATGAAGATTTTCCCTGATAATACTTCTTTTCCCATTTCTTGAGATTATGGTTGTAATAAAAGCTGTGATATTTATTAAAATTTTATTAATTTGATGATTAAAATATACAACAGTAAATTATAACATATATTTTACATGTATCCATTTCACATTTTCCATTATTAAAAATGAAATATAGACTTAAATTACATACTTACATGTGTGTATATTTATACCATGGTTATTAAGCATGATAAATTAATTATGCAAAATATTTCAATATAATTTCCTGTTTACCTTTGTTTGGAGGGTAAATTTAAAAAAAAAAATTTGTAGATAAATACAATCAGATTATACTGTATAGAACTTAATGATTTAATAACTCACAATAAATACTGGTAAGTATAAAGGGTACACTAGGGGTTATGATAACCAGTTGGATATAAAATTGGAATCTAAGATTTTAAGCATAAAAAATGCATAATACATCACTCATGAAATAAACAAATGGTCACATTAAAATATAGAAAAGATCCAGGGTTCCTCTGAAATGAAGTATTTCTTTCAGAGTGATGTGTTAGCAGTAGACATACATACAAAATAAGCACTGGAGAGCCATGTTTTGGCAGAGCCTGCTGAAGCCCTGTCCAAAGAAGATGGCTTTCCTGCCCATGACTCAATCACACCAGGTCCTCTGGCAAGTCTAGTCCTCTCACACTCAGATGCCAATAAATATCTGGATCATAAGACTTTCCTGTCCTGCTTCAGCAAACTTCTATGTACAATTTGGCTTCCAGTGTAGACCTGCTTAAAGGATTATTGTGCTGGCCATGTTTCTGTAAATATGCATGTTCACATGATAGCTCTTCCTTTTTGAAATTATCAAGTAATAATCTGATTCAACATATCATTCTTTGTGATGTGTAATTTGAATTCATACTCTGATACATAGTAAAGGCTAAAAGCTATTCATTGTATTAATGAATGAATAAATAAGAGGTAGATCCACATGCATGGTGATCATAAGATAAATATGGTAAACCTGTAGACGTCAGGGCCAAGTGAATTCTCCACAGTGTAAGGTGACACATGAGGCTTCTTGACAATCTGACCGCTTTCTTTTCCTGGAGGCAGATTTCATGTTCAGTGTTTTCCCTTTACACTTTAACAGATTGTATCACTGTCTCTAGAGCAATAAAATATTTTTGTACTTTTTTATACATAAACAGAGAACAATAGCCACTCTAAAAATAGCTAAATATAATGGATCAAAAATACACATTTAAGTATGTTTTTTTTTCCCAAATCCCAGATTTAAAGGTATTTCTTAAAGACATAAACACATCAGGTCAAATATAACAATAAAGAGACAATAGAACAAAAGTTTTGAATCTGAAAGCAAAAGAATAAGGGGGAAGTAATTTAGCAAAAAAAAAAAAAATCCACAAAAAAAAAGAAAACCTGTTGGGCTTCCCTGGTGGCGCAGTGGTTGAGAGTCCGCCTGCCGATGCAGGGGACACGGGTTCGTGCCCCAGTCCCGGAAGATCCCACATGCCGCAGAGCGGCTGGGCCCGTGAGCCATGGCCGCTTAGCCTGTGCGTCCGGAGCCTGTGCTCCGCAATGGGAGAGGCCACAACAGTGAGAGGCCTGCATACCACAAAAAAAAAAAAAAATTAAAAAAAGAAAACCTGTTTCTAAAACTACTGATAAAGGAAAAGTGGAAGATAAATTCATTCTGCAGGACTTATAATAAGCCTAGAAGTAGGCGGCAACAGGTCTCCTGGGGAGGAGAATAAAAGCTGCAATAACATTAAGAGGGCTGGTGAAAGTCTGTTAGAAGCAAGTAGGTCACCCTGAATATCTTCTCACCCATATGATGCAGGTGGAAGATGGGACCTACCCACCCGGGGAAGAAGATTGAAGTTCAATCCTCTGCAAAGAGCAAATCAGTCTAAAGAAGTCAGCTTAAATCTAACAAGCCTCTGGGTCTCTCTCTGTTTATAGGAGTTATCAGCTATGATAAAGGACAAAGTTAAAGGATAATACAAGGAACAATCAACCAAACCCAGTACGTAGAATATACTATAGTCTAAATAAGATGGCTTCTTCTGTAAAAGCTCAATGGGCAAAAAATAAAAAGTGAAAAATTATGAAACATTGTTTTAGAATGAAAAAGAGTTATGCACATATGCACATAAAAATTAAATAAAATATGTGGACTTTGGGTTTTTTTTTATCAAACTATATTTTATGAATAAATAAAAGATGATTATATACATTAATAACATCTATAAACATTATAATATATACTATATATCATAGTCATAATGGTATAAATACTATACTATACATAGTATAGTACATATAGATATCTTATAATGGACATAATTCAATACGGGAAATGGCTATTTGACAACAATCAGACAAAGCTCTATATATGTATATTTGTGTATAGATATAGATATAGATTACTATCATATATTTTATGTTGTACTATATTTACTATTTTATTTTTATTTTTTAAAATTTTATTTTATATTAGAATATTGTTGGTTAACAATATTGTGCTAGTTTCAGGTGTACAGCAAAGTGATCCAGTTATACATATATGTGTATTTACTCTTTTTCAAATTCTTTTTCCATTAGGTTATTGCAGAATATTGAGCAGAATTCCCTGTGCTATACAGTAGGCCCTTGTTGGTTATCTATTTTAAATAGAGCAGTGTGTACATGTCAATCCCAAACTCCTAATCTTTCCCTCCCCCTCCACCATTTCTCCCTGGTAACTATAAGTTTGTTCTCTAAGTCTCTGAGTCTGTTTCTGTTTTGTAAATAAGTTCATTTGTTTCAATTTTTTTTTAGATTCTGCATATAAGTGATCTCGTATGATATTTTTCTTTCCCTGTCTGACTTACTTCACTTAGTATGATAATCTCCAGGTCCATCCATGATGCTACAAATGGAATTATTTCATTCTTTTTCATAGCTGAGTAATATTCCCTTGCATATATGTACCACATCTTCATTATCCATTCATCTGTGGATGGACATTTAGGTTGCCTCCATGTCTTGGCTATTGTAAACAGCACTGCAGTGAATATTGGGGTGCAGGTATGTTTTCAAACAATGTTTTTCTCTGGATATATGCCCAGTAGTGGGATTGCTGAATCATATGGTAGCTATATTTTTTGTTTATTAATGAACCTCCATACTGTTCTCCATAGTGACTATACCAATTTACCTTCCCACTAACAGTGTAGGAGGGTTCCCTTTTCTCCACACCCTCTCTAGCATTTATTGTTTGTAGACTTTTGGATGATGGCCATTCTGACTGGTGTGAGGTGATGTCTTATTGTAGTTTTGATTTGTAATTCCCTAAAACCAATGTTGAGCGTCTTTTCATGTGTTTGCTGGCCATCTGTATGTCTTCTTTGGAGAAATGTCTAGGTAAGTCTTCTGCCCATTTTTTGATTGGGCTCTTTGTTTTCTTGATATTGAGCTGTTTGTAAATTTTGGAGACTAATCCCTTGTCAGTTGCATCATTTGCAAGTATTTTCGCCCTTTCTGTGGGTCATCTTTTTGTTTTGTTTATGGTTTTCTTTGCTGTGCAAAAGCTTTTAAGTTTCATTAGGTTCCATTTGCTTATTTTTGGTTTTATTTCCATTACTCTAGGAGACAGATTGAAAAAGATATTGCTATGATTTATGTCAAAGAGTGTTCTGCCTATGTTTTCCTCTAAGAGTTTTATAGTATCTGGCCTTCCATTTAGGTTTTTAATCCATTTTGAGTTTATTTTTGCATATGGTGTTAGGGAGTGTTCTAATTTCATTTGTTAACATGTAGCAGTCCAGTTTTCCCAGCACCACTTATTGAAGTGACCGTCTTCTCTCCATTGTATATTCTTGCCTTCTTTGTCATAGATTAGGTGACCATAGGTGGGTGGATTTATCTCTGGACTTTCTATCCTGTTCCATTGATCTATATTTCTGTTTTTGTGCCACTACAATACTGTTTTGATGGCTATAGCTTCCTAGTATAGTCTGAAGTCCAGGAGCCTGATCCCTCCAGCTCTGTTTTTCTTTCTCAAATTGCTTTGGCTATTCGGGGTCTTTTTTGTCTCTGCAAAAATTTTAAAACTTTTTGTTCTAGTTTTGTCAAAAATGCCATTGGTAGTTTGATAAGGATTGCATTGAATCTGTAGATATCCTTGGGTGGTATAGTCATTTTGACAGTATTGATACTTCCAATCCAAGAACTTGATGTATCTTTCCATCTCACTTGATACATTCCTATCAGCCAGCAGTGTCCTCATCTGTGTCAGTCATACTTCCAGAGGGAAACAGAAGGCACATTGGGTTAGAATTCCAAAGAGATTAGAGAGATGAAAACAAAGTTAAAAGACTCAACATACTTTTCCCTGGCTATGCCTCCTATTACCTGACTTACTGTAAACAGGGCAAAAGATATTCGGATATTACAATCCAAGGAGATAAGTACCAAGAGCACAGCTCACTGTAGAAGAGGGCACATTATAGACCTAGGTAGAAAATGGAGAAGAGCCACCCAATAACCCACTGTATCCAGGATTCTGACTGCAGCTCAAGTGTATCTACACAGCTCATAAATTTTAACTCCAAAACTGTAAAACATAATTCTACATCATTTTAGAGACCGCAGAAAAGTATCAACGATCCAATTTAATAGAGACCATTTTACTTTTTCTTAACAGAAAAACTGTTTTTTAAACATATGAATATTTAAAATATAATTCATAGAAATGATATAGTAAATATGAGGATAATTAAAATTTAAGCAGAAACTTTAGATTATTTTTCTACTCATTCTATTTTACTTTTTTACAATGATTTTCTCTCTGCATTATTTTGAATTATCAAAGCTGTCTTTGATCTCTGAATCATCCCAGACTGGTTGTCATTCAGTTCAAGTCTAATTGCTTACTACTCCAAATGTTGACATCTCTTTCTGGGCCAGTTGTTTTTGTTGACTCAGCACCCCTTATTACATGAACACTTCTATCTTTCCCTATTTTGTACCTCAGAATAGCCAGTAAAGAAGTAGTAAGCAAAATCAATTTGCTTCTAATTTGATGTTAAAAGGGACTTTCTTAATCATCACTCTATTTTACCAAACTTGTAAGATACTGTAAACTTCCATGATCCCTAGCCATTGTATATAAACAAGTTTCTTTTTTTACAGAGCTTTAGCATATGTTGTACCCTTTCTGTGTCTCATTATCCACCAACTCCCATCAGTTTGCAGCCTTGATTCTCCTCACAATGGGGGGAGAATCGGCTGGTAGGAAACACTATTTCCACTTAAATTTGAGACCTTGTTACAAAAAACTGCATCTTTGAAGTCCCTTGGTTCAGGGCAGCATGTATTATGTATTGTGGGGTTTAGGTTCATGAAAAGGCAGGTAATTAGGACAGACAGAGAGAGAACATATATAATTGTAAATGACACATTTTATAAAAAAAAATGAGGACTAGAGTAAGGGAGCACATCACAATAACTGAAGATATTTAAATATGGACTAACAAAGTAGACTATCTATTTGCAAAAATCTAGTATTTAAATTTTACCAAATGACTTTGGCACTTACAACAACAAAACCATGTTAAATAAAAGTGCATCAATATAGTCTATTGTGAGAAAAGACCTGAATATTAATGCTATATATCCCTCTGTCAGTACTACAAAATGTATCAGTACTATCAATCCTCATATCTAGAGAACTAATGAGTTTGCAATTTTCAAATTATTCTTGGCAAAAAATTGTATAAAAATTATGTCTAAGTTTATATTTTATATAAGCTAATATTAAAGAATCAACTTTAATCTGAGCTGAATTTTATATCTATGATGTAAAACAAAATGATTTAACTTATTATGTTAATTATACAACTTGTGCTTTGTATGTAAGAGGTGCCATGTTTATAAAGGTTTTATCTATTTGTCAATACTCTATAGAAATATTGATAATAAAACCTAGAGGCAAGCATTTTGAAAGTGTAAGGACAAAATTAAGACATAATACAAGTCTTATATGATCTGGAATATATTCAGCATCAATGCTGAATTTCATTGCTTAACGTTTCTTATTAGTATCAGCAGAAAAAATTTTATATTAAGCATATATAAAGGAGCTTATGGAAAAACAAACAAACTAAACAGAGAAGAAAGAAGAAACAAAGAAAAGTGGTTCTTAATTTTCAACATATGAATTAGTGTGTCACATCAATGTGATAAAACGTACAGGACATAAAATAAGAAAAATGGTTGATTTAGAACAGATCACACTTTTAGAATATGTATTTCATGGAAATTGTGTTAAAAGTTATTTTTTCTATTGTTTTAATTAGAAATTTAAAATATATATAAATTCAAGATTATTTAGTTTATATACAAAAAAATGTCAGATTGGTAATATTAACCTAATGTCTTATGAAGTCTTTTAATACTTGAAATACAGATAAAAATTATATTGCTCTTGATCTTTGGTATGCTGCCTTAATAAATTTGTATTGTTTCCTCTCTCCATTTATACATGACATCATTTTATTCATTCTCTGGCAATTCTCTGTTGAGACTCTTCCTTAGTCTTATCCAATAATTCATTAAAAAATTTATCCTAGCATACATATATATATATATATATATATATATATATATATATATATATATATGTATACTGAAAGCTCAGCCAGAAGGTAGTACTCACTCTTATTTCAGTGTGACTAAAGCTCTAATTATTTTTCACCAGGAACTCTTGAGTAATACTATTAAATCTCATACCCTAAGGCTGTGTTATTGCCATACAATTATGTAAGCCTGAAATACTTAATACATATCTACCTAAAAATTGCAGAATATTGCCCTGTGATAACTGCAGTGTTTTACATGTTTGTAAATGGCAAGAAACTTTTTACCTTTTTAAAAAAATGGTAATAATGAAAGAATTATATAAAATAATAAACAAAATGAAAAGAGGAAAAAGTAAAAGATGAGAACAAAGAAAAACTCAGATCTGAAAAAAAGAAATCAGATAACCTGAAAAATGAATTTAAAAATCATATAAATGAATTAAAAGGCAAAACATAGTTTAATTTAAAATGAGTATTTAATTGAATGTATTTGGAATTAGGATGACTATATCAGCTGCTTATGATGAATCTTAGGTAACTTAAACCTAAATAAGTTTGAGAAACACCACATATTCTTTGTCTTGGATGTTGACCTTAGTATTTCATTTCCAAATTTAAAATGTAAGAAGTCAAATAATTAAATACTTCAACTTTGCTTAATCCAGCATTTTACTTCAAAGAATTAGTTTTCTGTAGAACACCACACAGAAGACACTAGCTTATGTTTCTGTTACTTTTGCTTTGTCTCCATCTCCTATACTTATTTGGTACCTCTAATAGTTTTTCATTGTTGCCTGTAAAAAATTACCACAAATTTAGTGGCTAAGAACAACACAACACCCATTTATTATCTCCTAGAGGTGTAGTTCAGAGTCCTGGAATAAATGTAGCTCAGCCAATTCTCTGCTCTAGGTTACACAAGGCCAAATTCAAGATGTGGGCATATCTGTGTTCCTTTCTGGAGGCTCTGGAGATGAATCCTTTTCTAAACTCATTCAGGTTACGTGCAGAATTCGGTTCCAAGAATTCAATTCCTTTTTCCTTTCTGCCTGTCAGCAAGGGGGCCTTTCTCAGTTTAGTGAGGCCATCAGCATTCCTTGGGTCCTTCTCCATCCTCAAAAGGAGCAATGGAAGATTGAGTCTTTCTCACACTTCAAGTCTCTGACCTCATTACTGCCTCATCTCTCCTCTCTTCCAGCAGGAGAAATTTCTCTAATTTCAAGGGCTCATTTGAAATCAGGATAAATCTCTGATTTCAAGATTTCGAATCCTAATAACATCTGTAAAGTCCCATTTGCATGTAAGGTAACATTCATAGGTTTCAAGGATTATCAAGTAGATATCTTAAGGGAAGGGAAGGCCTTAGCCTCTATCATAGTATCTACCCTTCCTCCAACCTTCTTTATCTCTAATCCTCTCAAGAATCTGGCCACCACAACCCACCCCTCCTCAAAAAAGAGTGACAAGCTCACCTCCACCTTTGTTTCCATGCCTTCCCCTGGGTCTGAAATATCAATACCTTTCTCTCTATAACCTGGTTGTCTTGACCTCCCATTCTCTTTGTGACTCAACACAAATTCTACCTACTCTTTAATTCTTTACCCTTTTTAGATTGGCAAATTCTATATCTGAAATAATTTATTGACCTCAATGAGCCTTTGGGCCTTTTCTTAGAATATATAACCTAGAGAACCACCATAATCCAATTCCTGAGGGCCAAATGCCTGAGTTCTGTCACTGTCTTGGAGTATAAATCCTAGTTTCACTGTTTATAAAATGTGGCTAACAAAAATAGCACCTACCTCAGATTTTGTGTGTTGGTGGGAGGATTATTGCGATAACACACTTAAAATATTTGGAAGTGGGCCTGGCAAATGGAAAGCCTTCAGTGACAATTATTACTATTTTATTATATGACCTGTATCTCTAACAAATTCTCAAGGGCTACCAAAGCTCCTGAGGCATCAGTTAAAATGTGTTTCAGCTGCAAAATAACTGAAATGTCTCATTCAGACTGGTTTAATTAATAAGAAAATGTATTTTGTACATTGAAGGAAGTCCAGAAATGTGTATGTAGTAAATGGTAAGTGGTCTAACGATCAGTTGATACAGGGACTCAATGAGAACCTCAGTTTTTTCAATTCCTCTGCTCCATCTTTCACCAGACAGCTTCATCTTACAACTATAGCAAAAAGTCTCTGCTACTGCAATGGTCACATTCACATACCATAACAGCAAAAAAAAAAAAAAAAAAAAAAAAAAAAAAAAAAAAGAGACATTGTTTTCTTTGTCTTTCTTTTTAGAGTATAGAAATTTTTCCCAAAGGTGCACAATATATTATTGGCCTGAAGTAGTTCGCATACTCATTACTGAACCCGTGGGTCAAAAAGTGATGTTAGCTTTCCCTAAGACTGGGTGGGGTTCATGGTCGAAAAGGGGAGTTGGGATGAAAGGAAGGAATGGAGGATACCTTTAAAAGGCAGGTTTCTACCGAAAAGGAAGAAGAGGGAATGACTGGAGGATAGACAACTGATATGCTATCTTCTATAGCAAATATATGTTTATGTCACTTTGAAGTCATAATATCTATGATTATGTCCTGAACAAGATAACAGTTCATGAAGTATTATTTTTTTTTTTTTTTTTTTTTTTTTTGCGGTATGCGGGCCTCTCACTGTTGTGGCCTCCCCCGTTGCGGAGCACAGGCTCCGGACGCGCAGGCTCCGGACGCGCAGGCTCAGCGGCCATGGCTCACGGGCCCAGCCGCTCCGCGGCATATGGGATCCTCCCAGACCGGGGCACGAACCCGTATCCCCTGCATCGGCAGGCGGACTCTCAACCACTTGCGCCACCAGGGAGGCCCATGAAGTATTATTAATATTGATTTTGCTGATGTTGAAATGTTTTCAATAATATACAAGTTTTAATTAACTCCAGAATGCACAATTATTCATTCTGTAGAATGTTTAATACTGTCCTAATTATACATTGATTTTATAACTTAACTTCAAATTCCTTACAAATAAACACAAATCTTTGGAGAGTTTCTTCATCCCTTAAATATGTTGTCAAAAATGAGGTGACAGGGCTTCCCTGCTAGTGCAGTGGTTGAGAGTACGCCTGACGATGCAGGGGACACGGGTTTGTGCCCCGGTCCGGGAAGATCCCACATGCCACGGAGCGGCTGGGCCCGTGAGCCATGGCCGCTGAGCCTGCGCGTCCGGAGCCTGTGCTCCGCAACGGGAGAGGCCACAACAGTGAGAGGCCCGTGTACCGCAAAAAAAAAAAAAAGAAAAAAGAAAAATGGGTGACAGAAAATACAAAGTACTGAAGATACAGGTTTGTGGTTGACAACAGTAGCCACATTTCATCTCAAGTCATTCTGGTTCCTTTGTGGCACTCCCTCTTTCCCCACTAACACAAAAAGCACACACTCTACAGCCCACTGCAACCCATTAATTGACTTGACGTTATGCTTATTTCAAAGTTGAGTGGAGCAGATTTTCCAAAGGGAGATATTTTTCTCATTGATACCCTTACTCAGACAATGGTAGGCATCTCCACCGTTCATTTCACTTAGTGAGGAGCTATTCAGGAACGAGCTCTTATATTCCATGAGCCTCGCTATTTCAAATAGCAAGGTCAGAGTGGAGCTTTATGCCTTCCTTTGATCATTTCCCATCTATAGTAGAAATACCTTGGGAAGATATTATGTGACAAATATTGTGTCATTTGCTGTGAGAAAAATAAAAGTGGTATGATATATATTCCTGGTCCTTAAGTAAGTTAGAGTGTTATTGTGGAAGCATCATAGATGTATGTAATTTAGAAAACATATATAATAGTTTTAAATTTTGTATTAAATAGTTGATTCTAAAGGTACACTTCATGAGGGTTTTAGAAAGGTAGAAGTTATTATGATTTGTAAAAATTAGCAGACTTGGGAATCAAAACATGCTCTTTTAATATTTTTATTCCTTAAATTACTTCATATGAACTAAAACAAAGTCTGCAATAAAGATTGTAATAAAATTTTAGAATTCTTATATTTGGTTGTATGAAAAGATCATATGGCTAATTTCAAAAAAAGGCATCAGGGCTTCCCTGGTGGCACAGTGGTTGAGAGTCTGCCTGCCGATGCAAGGGACAGGGTTCGTGCCCCTGTCCGGGAAGATCCCACATGACGTGGAGCGGCTAGGCACGTGAGCCACGGCTACTGAGCCTGTGTGTCCGGAGCCTGTGCTCCGCAACGGGAGAGGCCACAACAGTAAGAGGCCCGCATATTGCAAAAAACAAACAAACAAACAAAGAAACAAAAAAGACATCAGGTTGGACAGTGCAACATGAGAGTAAGCGAATAAAACATTAAAATGATTATAAGAATTGTTCAATTTAAATGTTTAACAATGACCCACACAAATTGGACATGGAAATAAATGAAGATAATGCAACAAGAGAATGTCAAAGTTAAATACAGACTACATTGAAATTTCAAAATACACTGAAATCATCAATTATCTTTATTTGGCAAAAGGAAGACAATAACAGTAAAATGCATATCAGCACCAACTGTGATTTGAAATTTAAAGCTCTAAAACTCCTTTAAAATCAGGATGGTAATGATGTACCATATGCACTGATCTACAGTTGCCTGAGGATCCCTAACCCATGGCTTCTTTTTTTCTGTCACATTACCTTGTTAAATAAGGATGAGTTGAGAATGTTTACGTATTCACAAGATTGTAGATAATATAAAAGTTGACAATTTTAGCAATGTATATTTTTCTTCTTGCCTTATGAGATATTCTACATATGTTTTAATTTGCCATGTATGCTTGTTTCCAAATTTTAAATATAATGTAATAAAAGCTATTCATATGGAGTAAAACAAATTAGTCATTCTGACTACAGATTTATAGATGCATTCTGGTAAGGGAACTGGTTTAATATGATGATTACAGATGCCTATTAATCAAAGCACTGATCAGAAGTGATAACAAAAATGATCCATATTTTATCACCATCTTCCAAGACACCCAGTTCTTTACACTTCTTTATTATTCACCTTTATAAATAATTCAGTGCCTATTTTCTTTTCCATACACTTACATCTCTTTCATTAACACCTGTGAAAGCTGAGATTTTATACTGAAGGTAGAAAAACCAGGAGCTATAGCTGAACATTTTCATTTTTTTAGCTCAGAGAAATTATGAATAAATAAGCTCTGGGTCTATGAGATAAGTGAAATAACATTTTTATTTACATGTTTTTGACAAATTGATTATTCACATTATTTTCCTTTTCGAGGCTTAGTGGTTTGTCCTTACTAAACAGGCATGCCGCCACTAGGATTTTCACAGGAGGAGAAAACTATCTTTGAAGTTATTACATATAGCTATGTAGTTTTAAGGCTTGAAATTTAACACATGAAAATTTTAAGGCTGCATGTATGAAATTTCATCTCCACCAAGTTAATTGACCAATCATCCATATTGTAAAATACATTACACATTTTTAAGAGGCTGGCATTATTTACTTTCAAAATTAACTCATTAAAATTCTTTGCTATCAATTGACATAATCACAGGAAGCTTAAATTTTATTACTTGAAGATATTAAAAGTCAAATATTCAATTCTCACATGACAGTTCCCTTTCTCTCTCTCTCCCTCCTTTCTTCCCTTCTTTTAGATGAATTATTCTAGAAAACTCTCATGCCTTTTTAAAGGGGAAAAGGGATTTGAATCACTACTGACTTCCTCCCACTTTTTATCCACCTGCTTGCTCCCCATCCCCATTATTTTTGAATAATAATAATGGTAGTTTCTGAAAGGATCAAGGTGGAAGAGCACAAATATTCATTTATAATCACTTGAAGTAAAATAAAAGTTTGTTTTTGTTATATTATTTGCATGCATTGTAAAGTGTAACATGAGTCAACACACTTTTTCTGTAAAGGACCAGCTAGTAAATATTTTCTACTTTGTGAGCCATACAATATTTGTCCCATGTCATTTCTGTCATTTTAGCACAAAAGCACTCTTACAGTATACATAGATGAATGAATGTGGATGTATTCTAATACAACTTTATTAATGGACACTGAAATTTGAATCTTATATAATTTTACCTATCAAAATATTCTTAATTTTTGTTAATTAACATCTAAAATATCTTCAAAATAATACCTAAAAATATAAAAACCAGTTTTATCTCTCTGTTCCAAAATGGATGGCAGGTCATATTTAGCTGGCATGGTGTACAACCCCAGGTATATAATAATAATACATAGAATGGCTTCCAGTTAAATCATGATTCAGGTAAAAAACAATAAGTACACATAAAATAATATTGTCCAAATCTCAAAGTTTTGTTTATTGATCTGCATAATACATAGATATTTGCAAGGTCAAATATCTTATCCCTGTGTGTTTTCTACTCCTTTGAAGGAAATTACTTTGTTTCCTCATACATATATATGCATATATATATGTGTGTGTGTTTGGGTGTCTGTATTCCTTCCTGATAAGATGTTATAATCCAAATACAATTAACATTAATATTTTTCAAACCATAATCATAATCAATGAGTCCATTCTGCCTAGACAGCTACAGTCAATTCATATCCTCTGTAAATAATTTGGAAATATACTTGGGACAAAGTTGAAACAATCCCTGATAACTTCCTAACCTTTAGTTCCTGACCCTTCTATTTGAAAGTGCAAAATCTCTTTAAATGTCTGTTTAGAGGTTCTGGCATTGTTACATGTCCAAATCAGTGCATTTGTGTGTCCCACCTATAGATCTAGAAACACCAGACAAAGTACCTTGTGATTCTTCCTGCTTGGATGCACATAAAGAATCACTGTTTGACCCTTGACTCATTGAAAATGCTTCCTTAATTGTATTTTTAAAAGCAAACTTACAGCTTAGAGGAAAGTTCTTGTAAAAGCTTTGGTTTTACATATGCAAATAAGTTAATTTACTTGCTTTTGGGGTTAAACATTATATTTTTGAATCATCATTTCTTGTTTCTGACTTGAATTTTTTTCATTTATTTAAAATATATGTGTTAAATCTCAAAGAAGCAGCAACCTTTAGGATTTTCTTTTTGTTTTGAATTTTATTACCTCTTTGCTATCAGAAACATGATTTGGTGGATAATTCTATATGCTTTACAGCAATTTTGCCCCCCACACCAAAAATGTAACATATATAAAAATACTGTTCAAGGTATCCATTTGGGAGCAGAGAAACATTTTCAGTTATGTCATGTGACCCTTATATTTTAGAATAGGAATAAATGTGCTTCACTTAATGTGTACCCTAATTTCCATATATTTTTAGGTCAGCAATATTTTTGACATTGGCAGACATCTAGACTAAACTTAGGATAGAAGCTATATATAATCAAACAATGAGGAATAAAGTCTGTCTCTGACTTTGACAAACTCTATACTTTTTATAGGTCAGTTTGATTATAATATCAAGCCAGATCAGAACCAATTTAGAACTGCTTACAATAAATATGCAGAATTTTTGCTTAACATAGATTTAGCCTCACTAAACTTTAGACAGGTTTCTGCCTGACTCTGGACCTCTCTTGTCTTGGAACATTTACTTTAGAAAACCTGTAAAATGTAAATTCTTTCTCTGCCTTTTGAGGTATAAATTTTCTCCCAGCCTCCTTCCAGTTTTACAACCCAAGAATGTCTTTCTCAAGGGCCTGGGAGTCATCCCTTTCAAATATAATCACCAAGAAAAATAGCACCCTTATCTCCCAGGTTCCCTGAAAAGGTAGCCGTCTAACTTCGATCAAGATCAATGTCAGTTAGCAAACATAGATGGTCTAATCACACTGACCAACTCCCCCACTAATGACCTCCAGCACTGCTCCATTAGCTCACCCCAGTGCTTAAAAACTTTCCTGCTTTTTGTTTTAGCAGATTTAAGTTCAATCTCTCTCTCTTATTTAAATAGTCTTGAATCTAGACTTCCTTTCCTCTGGTGCAATTTTTCTTTGACATTTTCCTTCACCTGTTTTACTTGAAGTAAGTAAGAGTGTTTCTGGTATCAGAGTGCATACATGCACTACATACACACACTACATACACACACTCCCACACCAGAAAGAGTAATGCAGTAATAAATCATTCCAGGATAGAGTATAAGTGTTGATAAAGCTATTCCTTGTTTCTTTATTTTTCCCCACAGAAAAACATATATAATTTCAAAGAGAAGTGTATTTGGTGGGAAAGGACAAAGAAGACAGTCTATTAAATTAGAAGTTCAGTTAATTCTTACCTGCTACAAGTGCTGTCTCTTCCTCACATATAATGGAATGTGATTCCATTTGGAAATACCTGTTGATGGGTTATATTTTACTTCTAATTCATTAGGTAGGTGTATTATTTATCTATTGCCACAAAAATGTTGAGTAACAGAGAACATCAGTGATATAAAATAATAAACATGTATTTGGCTCCTGAGCTTACAAACTTCAACTGATTTGGACTGGGCTCGGCTGATCTTGGCTACTCTCTCTAATGCTTCTGTAATCAGTGGTGAGTCAACTAGGCAGCTCTAATGACCTTGTCTGGTCTCATTCACATAACTGAGTTTATAAAGGAAATCCTTGGCTGAAAACTTGGACAATTTGGTTCTGTTCCACATATCCTTCATTCTCCACCAAACTAGCTCAGGCATATTCTCTGGCAAAGGAAAGAAAGGCAAGTGGAAATAGATAAATACATTACCGAGTCTTTTTTGCATCATATCTGCTAGCATCACATCTGATAACATCCTACTGAGCTAAGTTAATCCAAGATAGCAACAAGGCTAATCCAGATTCATGGTGGTGGTGGTAGTGATGTAAGAGTGAGGAACATAGTAAAAGACCTAAAAAAGGCACATGGGAAAGAGCATGAATACAGTGAGAGGCAGAAAATTGGAGCCTTTCATATGCTTGAGCCACTAAGGTAGAAATATGCTCTCTCTTAAGCCTATTTGTGTATCCCTTTTTTGGTTTACAATGTCCTACTTTATCCCTAGTACTTGGAGGAAAAACAGCTAATTCTTTTGCAAGTATATTTACACATATGCTTTTATTGTAAATTTTTATGATCCAAACCATCATCTGCTATGTGATATGGCAAAATGCATTTCAAGTATATAATAATCATGAGTTTTAGAATAATGTGTTCTCTCATCCTTGCTTGAAATTGTTTTGATGTGCTAGGAACATTTACTAGAAGAGGGAAGTTAAACATTAATAAAGTTTTCTTTTTGAAGCATTTTAATTAAACTTTGGGTGGTTTTACATTTCACTTAATCCTCTTTCATTATCTCACATTTTTGGAAAAAATTAATGAAAAGGGCATACAGTATTCATGTTTTATTAAAGAGTGGAGGCAAACTCAGTTGAAATAGATGTTCAACATTTTGCAGCACTAGCCTCAGAATTTGTTACATACAAATCCTTGAGGCAGAGCTTCCACTTTTGATAAACCCACCACCGTCTCATCTCATTTTAGGCAGGATTCTGTGTCTCTTCTGTATTCACAGACAAAGACACTGCAGTTCAATTGTTTGTATGGCAGCTAAAATTATGCAAATGTTTGATTCATTGTAGTCCTTGATTTTCTTTATCAGCTTGTATTCTTGCAGGGCCAGGTAGAGTGTAATGCTTCTTAATTGTAATCTTCCTAGTTGGCCACAAGCAGCTGGTGGAAAAAAATTCATTTTGTAGTCTTTAAATTTCCCACCCTTTTACTTGAATTTACTGCAAAGCACAGTGGCAATCATGCTAATAGGAATACTCGCACAAAGTGTGCAGTTTCCCAAAAACTCCTGATACACGACTAGAAAAGTAAAAATTTAGGACTCTGCAATTCAGAATACTCAATAAACCATATTTTTACTTTTTCTCTAAGAAACTTGTAAAGTATTAGTTTACATGTCATCAAGGGGTGGTCTATGGGGACATCACTCAGAATTTTCAAATATTTTAGCTATTAGTCACTTGTTCCACTGATTCAATAACTGTATCTGCTAAGAAGCACACAGGAAAAAAATAATCTCCATCTGTGTACTATTTTGACCCTGGATTTGTGTTTGAGAAGAGAAAATCTTGCTTTCCCTTCTCTTCTCTACCATTACTTACTGTATGATTTTGGTTTAAGTCACTTCCATATCTGAATCTTAGTTCATCTTTAATATGAGCTTAATATGATCTACCATTCAAGATATTGTAGAGTTATAGGCAAAGCTACACAGGTCCCAACTCGGTGACAGTTAGACTATTAGCATAATTATCACTATTATTAGACTCTTATGAAGTCAAGGGTATCTGCACAACACTAACAACAAATTCAGCTTTTTAATTTATGAAGCTCCAGATAAATCGTTCAATTGCTAGTCGCAGAGATTCTCCTCACATGTGTGTGCAATAGGCTGGGTACATTTTATGGGGGAGATGGGTATTTTTAATTCATTTGATAAATTCATAATACAGATAATTTGGACAAATAAACAGCCATTCCTAATTTTAAAATGGTTGAAGAGTGGTAGCTTTGATCAAAATGAGTAGAGAAGTCCTTAGAATCTGCCCCACAGAAAAGAATTGATTTTAAAGCTGAGTTCTCTATGGAAGAAGTCCTTCGCAGCCTGGAGTTTTGGTTAACAAGGCTAATTTTGGTTATTTTCAAAATAACACTTCAAGATATATGAAGATTCTATACACTCAAGTTGACTAAAAGTGACATGTCCTGTTGAAAGTGGAAAACATTAAATCATATTTTTGAGTCATAAATTTACTCTTCATAGGAAACTATTAAGTTATATGGAACAGTGACAGAACAATCCTGGTACCAGTTTTCATTACTGGGTTGTAAGCACTGTGAAAAAAAATTATTATTATTTTTTTGCATGTCTGGGGGGTATTTATAAAATCTGTGGAATTTGGAATTTTGTGAAATTACAGTTATATGCCAGTGGTAAATATAATTTAATCCCCTCTATTCTGGAGGTACTATGATAGGCACTTCTACACACATTATCTCCTTTGATGGACTGGTGAAGCTACTCTGTTTACAAAAGAGCATTTTTTATAGATAATATCTTTGTTGAACAGCAAGTGATTTTTAATCAGCATGATAGAGCAGCTTACTTGGGGTGGTTGAGTTTGTTATTATCACATAAAGATACCACAGGCAAGTATCTTTTATGCTAAATTTTAAATTTCCAAATTTTGTTCTTTATTTTAAATGTATACACAATAAAAAGAGTTGACATTAGAGAAATTTAATGCTAATGTTTCTTGTTAAAGTAAGAAATACCACACTTATATACATGAAATAATAATTTCTGCTGGAAGTCCTAGCAAACCATTGTTACTAAGTATACAAAGAAAATTATTAAGCAACTGGTTAGGCACAAACAGGGCTAAACTCAGGAAAATAGCGGTTATCATAGGGTAAAATAACACATAAAGCTTTTTAATATCAAAAAGCAGGAGAAGTACAAAATAAATAATATTAGATATTACATACAATATTTGAGTAGTTTGTCTTGAATATTCCATCACAGTCTCTGACATTAGATTAGGGTTTTTTTTGTTTGTTTTTTTGTTTTGTTTTGTTTTTTTTACTGCCAGTACATTATGTTTTATTCTGTTCTTATTTTACACATTCTCACTCTGATACTACCACCTCCCCTGGTGGCTGAAGCTGATAGCTCTGAAATCTGGAATTTTATTTTATTGTCCTCTGCATGCTCAAGCTCCAACAGTTTACTGGACATCTCTCTTTGGTTTTTTCAGCCAGCAACTCCAGCTAACTATGTCCCTGAAACTTATCCTTTTTTATATTTCCTATTTTAATTAGTGATACTATGAGGCACCGATGATGGAGACTTGGAATTCAACCTGAAATTATTTCAATATGCTTAATAACTACTTCTTAAATGCCTGTGTTTTCCACTCTATACTTATTGAAAATAGTTCCTTAGTTCAGATCACCATTATTCTTGTATGGCTTAATGCAATATACAATATTGAAATTTACTGTGGGATGTGATGGCTTAGCTGTGCCATTTGAGTAGTTGGAGAATATCTTTAAAGTCTGATGGTAATTTGAAGAAGTTGCCACAAGATAGTGTTTTCTTCTTTTTAGTTTAATTATAGACATTTGAAACCTTGACTAAGCCATGCAAGATAGGTATGATATATGAATTATATTTTCATTGTTGAAGGACTGACTCATTATGAAGTAGTCAATACATACATATGTAAACTATGAGAGAGTGTACCAATTGAAGTAAAATAATGTGGGATATGGTATCCAAGTTTAAATCAGTGTTTTCAAAGTTTTATAAGCAATATTGAGTGCTTGGCAATAAGGTAGTCCACATATACTATTAAGCTTCAAAGAGATTCTGCACTCTAATAAGGGAAACCTTATTAGTAAGATCATAATTTTACCTGTAAGGAGAAAGCAGCACAAGAGATGATAAATCAGTTTTCTATTTTTCAGACTTATGACTTTCTTGCATCCCAGGGTCCCATAAATTCCTGGGTCTTTTGTATTCAATAGTCTTTTCTTCTCTATTGCAAACTTCTTAGTTCCCAGACTACAGTTTCTATAAAGACGGCTCTCCAGTCCAAAGCTCTAGTGTCAACTATTCTTTCTAGAGCCACACACAATTTAATATAAACCTATTTATTTTTCAACACTCAGTAGTTTCTCTTTAACCTCAGATATTATTTCTATAAAAGTCAAAGCATGAATCTTCAGTCTTCTTTGATCATATCCTCTTTCTCATTCTGTCCCTATCCACACATCCATCCAAAAAGATGTCGCATATTCAATATTGTGTTCTAATTTGTTCTCAAAGCTATTCATTTGTCTTTATCCTAATGACTTTAAGGCCTTATTTCCTCATCTTCTAGCTCCAGAAGGCACTTTACATATATAAACATTCACATTCATCTCACAGAAATGCACACACACACATACATACACAAAAGATTTGTTTTTTAAAATAATAAGCCAACCTATATTATTACCCTCATGTCATGATATTATATGGATGGTCTATAACTAAATTTGTTTTTTCTCTATAATGGACATTTAGGCTGTCTCCAATTTTTTCACTATTGCCAATAATATGACAGAAAATATCCTTATGAATGTGTCTATGCAAGATTTTTTCCCCCCTGTGAAATGGAATCACATATTATCAATCATTTGATTTTGTACTTTTAAAATTTTTGTAGCTACTTCAAGTTATCCTCCAAAAATGATATATTAAGTTGCACTATCACAAAGGTAAGCAATTGCCCATTTTTACTTATATTTAAGAGCAAAGATATTTCTTTAGTATTTCCTGAATTTAACATAAACTGTTGTTTTTTAAATTTGCATTTATATATATATATATATATATATATATATATATATATATATTTAATGAAATTCAACAACTTTTAAAATATTTATTGGCCATTTTTACTTCTATCTTGAATTTTTTCATATCCTTTGCCTATTTTTAAATTGATTGTTTAAATTTATTATTCCATCTATTTGTGAGAGACTTAATATGATATTATATATGTATATCTGTATATATACTGTTATTGTTGTTAAGATATCAATTCTCCCCCAAAGTTTTAAGTGATTGCTAATTTTATCAAAAATTATTTCTATTTCTCATCAAATATATCCTTTTTGCTTCTCCATATTTCTGAATTTTCTATTATAAATATGTGATATTTTTGTTTAGGGAAATAAAAAATAAATATTGCTTTAAAATTAGTAGTAGAATTTGCAGGGGTGATAAAATTAAGCACTGTCAGTCTTGATGTTAAGTTGTAAACCTCCTTTTTCTTCTTCCCCCTTTCTGCAATCAATCTCTGGCACTTGCACACCACACAGAAAGTCAGGTATATAACAAGACAGGCAAGTGTGAAAAAGAAGAAAAGAACCAGATTCTTTATGGTATCTATTCAGATTGGTCAGTGCCTTGTCATAACAATTGTCAAATATTTTAGATATCACTTCTGCCTATGCCAAGTATAAACTTTATTTAAGGTCTCTTGTTTTACATTTAGAAATCAAATTCTACTCTTGACCTCGTACTATGGCCCTGATGGTAACTAAAATTCATACAACTTCCAAAACTCACCAAATACGGTCATGCATCTCATCTCATGACGTTCACAAAGATGTGAGAAAAAGAGGGTAGTAACTAATATTTGCATTAAGGAGAAACAGAACTGAAACAAAACTAAGATGTTACTCAACTTGTCTAATATTATTCAGTTAATCAAGTGTTGGAACCAGGACATGAACTTAGGTTTTCTGATGCTACCCATCTATCAGCAAGGCTTCTCTGTTGAATTGAATTGAATGTTTTTCCCCAAACAATCCCTGCTCTTCACCAAACTCCTGTATTTTATAATACAGTTTACTTTATTTGGAATCCTCTCTTACTAGGATTGCCACATTTAGCAAATAAAAATACAAAACACCAGTTAAATTTCAATTTCAGATAAATTATTTTTTTAAATAATAGGTTTGTCTGATACATTACATAGGTCATACTTATTTTAAAAATAATATTCATTGTTTCCCTGAAATGTTCCTTTAACTGAGAGGCCTGTATTTTATCTGGTGACCCAATCTCCAGTCCTGTTTGTTCTCAGAATCTTAGCCATTCTTTAACAAAATGGATTTTTCCTCCTTGAAATGTATCCTAACCTCCTTAACTAAACTAATCACTTTTCTTGTGACTCATTAAATTCTACCTTATATCATATTTTTGTGGCTTCTCCTTCCTTTCTACTATGTTACAATGACTTCGACAGTTACAGGTTATTCATCCTGTAACATCCGAAAACAACTAACATCCTACGTAGGGTGTCCAAAAAACTTCACTAACTTGAGTTAGTATATGTCAATCTCTAGCCATCATTTCAAGTTACTTGTATGTATTATCTACAACAATATACACTAATAAGAAAAAAAAAAGGTGCTTGTACATTTAAAAGAGAAATTGTCTGAAATTAGTTAAATCATAAAGATGTTTGTATATTTGGGATATCTGCATGTTTACAACAACTTCTTTTTCAAGGTGCTAAGTAGCCAAGGTCATATCCTACCTGGTTTCCTTTTTAAGCTCTTGAGTAAAAGTCTACTTTTCTTTCAAATTCTTGAAATAATTGATCATAATCAGGATGAGAGAGCTGACTCTGATTTTTAAAAAAATCTTAACAATAATTTATAAAGTTTATTTTACATTTAAAGTAATTTAGTTTCCAGATGCTGTCAGTGATATTGAAACAAATAATTGCCTCCATTTAATGTTTGGGTACTCTGTGCCAGGTACTGTGTTAGAGATAAATGAAGTTACATGGTCCATGATCTTAAAACATTTACATTTGAATATATATATATATATATATATATATATATATATATATATATATATATATATAATTTTTAATATAGACTCAAAGTTTCAACTTATACTTTACATATATCTTAAAATTAGCTTAAGGTAATGATGGATGCAAAAATTCAGCTAAACATATGTCCATCCCATCCTATGTGTGAATATATATATATATATATATATGAAGTTGTGATAATATTGTTATGAAAAAGATGTTTTTAACAAATTGTTCAATGAAAAAATTAGTCATCATGGCAAGAACTGTACATTTTTGTTGTTTTTATATAAAATAGATGAGTATGTATGCATAGAAAAAAGAAAGGCGAATGAAACCACTTCAAGGAAAACGATTTTTTAATATCACTATATTTTTTTACATATTTAACTGTTTTTATCTACTTTTCTGATATATATATATGTATTTTACTTTTCTATCTATCTACCCATCTTCGATTTATATAAAAGTTAAAAGATAGTAAATAAAATTGTTCTAAGTAAAAGTTATACTTGATATTAATAATTATTTTGGATACACAGATGCAGGGAGTGACACAAATAATGTCACTGAGATTCAAGCTCCTTCTGTGACTAACCTACTCAATGTCAATGAATCCAGTTACCTCCAGGTACAAACAGCAGATTTGAGGATTGGCCACAGAATTTTGATCCAGATGAAACACTGATGGTGTTAAACTCATCTTGGAAAGGAACAATGGCATGTTTATGCTAGGTTAAACACCCCCACACACACACACACCAGTCAGAATGACCATCATTGAAAAGTCTACAAATAACAAGTGATGGAGAAGGTGTGGAGAAAAGGGAAACCTCCTACATTGTTGATGGGAATGTAAATTGGTGCAGCCACTATGGAAAACAGGATGGAGGTTCTTCAAAAAACTAAAAATAAAGTTGACATATGATCCAGCAATCCCACTCCTGGGCATATATCCCAACAAAACTATAATTCAGAAAGATACATGCACCCTTATGTTCATAGCAGCAGTATTTACAATAAATAGTCAAGACATGGAAACAACATAAATGTCCACTGACAGATTAATGGATAAAGAAGATGTAGTATATATATACCATGGAATACTACTCAGCCATAAAAACGTATGAAATAATGTCATTTGTAGCAACATGGATGTACCTAGAGATTATCATACTAAGTGAAATAAGTCAGAAAAAGAAAGACAAATACCATATATGATATCATTTATATGTGGAATCTAAAAGACAACACAGATGAACATATCTATGAAACAGAAACAAACTCACAGGTATAAAAAACAGATCTGTGATTGCTAAGGTGGGGGGTGGTGAGGGAGGGGTTGATTAGGAGTTTAGGATTAGCAGATGCAAACTATTATATACAGAATGTATAAACAACAAGGTCCTACTGTATAGCACAGGAAACTGTATTCAATATCCTTTGATAAACCATAATGGAAAATAATATGAAAAAGAAAGAATGTATATATTTCTATATAACTGACTCACTTTTCTGTATATCAGAAATTAACACAACATTGCAAATCAACTATACTTCAAAAAGCTAATTTTTTTTTAAAAAAAGCTTTCCCTTTCTGTTACTCTCTTTATTTCAAAATGTAAATATGTCAACTCACCACAGTAGAAGTGTCTTTTTTGAGCTCAACAAATCAGTTATGAGTTCAGTTTACCTACTAGGAGTTAAGTTATTTTTCCCTTCCTTCTGTGACATCCTTTATTCTAGTACCTGCTTCACACAATATTACAAATATGTAGTTCAGCTGTTCTGTGCTTAGTCTATCGATTTGGGTCAGACTTAACTTGTTAAACTCTTCCTCCTGCTGGAGGCTTTTCTGTAACTGTTTTATAAGGTGACTGTTCTCTAGAATTTAGCAAGTCAAATTTATTTAACTTCAATAAAATAAATACTTGTTCCCAAAATTTTGGCATGAGTTTAGCTTAGGATTTATGGGTAAGTGAAGTATATAATTTTTAAAAGAACAAAATCTATTTGTGTAATAATGTTCACATTTTAAAGAACATATTGAACATGTCAATAAAATTTGTTAGACACACAAGTGTTTCTAGATACAAAATATATTTTAATGAAGTGAAATTCTCTTTATTTTTTTTATTATGTGTTCACAGAATAGATACAGAATAGGTGTAGCAAAAGAGCTTTCCAGTACTCTTATTAAAAAATTTGTCAACCATGTTGTATACAGAACACCTCTATGTGTGAGTTGATAGTTCAGTGAGGATGTTGATTCAGTTTGTATCATTGACTGAGACTGCCAACAAGGGTACCACTTGCCAACTGGCACCCATTACCCTGACATTTCCCCTTAGGATAATTGCTTATCAACTAGGAATTTCATTTATTCATTGGCACTATAAATTTAACTTCAGTTTTTGAGGCAAGCTCTAATACCTCCAGAATTTTTGTCAATAAAATTATTTGAGATTTTGTATTAGACTATTCTTTGAAAACATGGCATTGTTGGCTGATTTTGTTCCTCTTCACTATCCTAATTGTTTATAAAAATTACACTCCATAAGCTTTTTGAGGAATCAAGTACTTTAATGAGCACACCATTTTAAAAATTGAGGATAAGTGATGTAGGAACCCAGGCACTAGAAATTTGCCTCAAATTATTTTAAACATATCATCCAGCAATCATTATCTCACTAAGTTTATCACAGGTAAAATTCAGAAAGGTTATGATTTTATTTATGTCTACTCAAGTGTGATTCAATGACCTACTAGAGAATGAGCAGGAAGCTCGCTTGTACCTCCACCCACTCTGATCAATGTGAAATATACTGTGAGGAGTTCTGCTATCATAAGCAATGCATGAGAGGAAAGGGGTGGAGGAGAAAAACCAGCTCAGATCTAGGACCCTGCACTGATATGAAGCAGAACTCTGCTACCACTGTGGGAAGAGCAAGAATGCTGAGGGCACTCTACCAATGAGGCACTGGTGGAAAAGATCTACCAGTGAGAGAGCAAGAGAACTAAGACACTCTCCTACAATGAGTAAAAAAGGAAGAAGAGTTTATTGCTGGGGAAGAGGTAAAATAAGAGAGAGAGGGTCTTCCCTGGTGGCACAGTGGTTGAGAGTCCACCTGTTGATGCAGGGGACACAGGTTCATGCCCTGGTCTGGGAGGATCCCACATGCCACCGAGTGGCTGGGCCCATGAGCCATGGCCACTGAGCCTGCGCATCGGGAGCCTGTGCTCCACAACAGGTGAGGCCACAACAGTGAGAGGCCCACGTATCGCAAAAAAAAAAAAAAGAAAGAGAGAGAGAAAGAGACTTCTTCTATGACAAAGGCATATAGGACTTGTTGGGAAGTGACAGAAATGCTTAGAAATACTCCTCAATACTCCAGGCCTCATATTCTGCACAAGACTTTAGCTGCATACAACCAAAGAAATGTGAAGCCTCTGGTTCCCTGAAGAGAGCTAGGACATCCAGAAACCCACACTCAGCTCAACTTCAACACTGACCTTCTCCTAATGTCAAGAAAAAAAAAAAAAAGTGTGCACATTTCCAGGTGTAAATATTATTTACCTCAGCCTCTATTGTTCTTTTACTTACAATATCTAGCAGACTATCAAAAATTACGAGACATTCTCAAAAACACAGCACAAGAGTATAATGCATGGCAAGGAGGAATAAACAGTAAAACAAAATAAACAAAACAAACAACCAAAAAATGAGACACAGAGGCAAACAAAAGTATTGAAAATATTAGAGATTTTAATATAACATGATTAATATATTGAATCATTTAGGGTACAAGGTGAAAAACATGCATGAACAGATGGGGAATTTGAACAGAGATGGAAACTAATAAAGAATCAAATGGAGGAGATTGAATCAAGATGGCAGAGCAGGAGGACATGACGCTCACCACTCCCCACAAACACATCAAAAATACAACTACATGTGAGACAATTCTCATGGAAAACTAACTGGAAACTGGCAAAAGAACTCCTATACACACAAAACTGCAAGAAATATTTCCACATAACCAGGTAGTATGGAAAAAAAGGCATAAGGTTGGGACCTCCACCCCAGGAAAGATGTGAAAGAAAGAGAAGCTCTACACAGGTGAGCCCTCACCTTGGAAAGTGAGCAGGTCAAGCTACAGACTGGGCATTCCAGTCCTGGGGTCCTACACAGAAGAGACAAGCTTGCTTGGCTGCTGGGAGAACTGCAGGGATAGATAAGAGGGCTAGGGAAGCTTAGATTCTTCTCACAAAGAGTGTGTAGGTGCTGGCTTGCCAACAATCAGAGTAGAGAGAGCTCTGCACTCATAGCGGCTTCCTCACTGTGCTCCCCAATCTAAGTAAGGCAAACACCTCAACCCTGATCTCTCCACACCACAGCTGGCATAGAATCTGGGTCTAGCTATGCAGACTGCCCATGGACCTGGGGTGTAGTCCAGTTTGGGTGGTGGTGGCCATACCTGGGTCCCCACTCCAGGCCACATCTCCCAGCCAAGGGAATTCTCCAGCCCCACCCACTGCACACTACAGCTTAGTGCAGTATCTGGGGCAAACAGGTTCTGAGAGAAGACTGCCATAAAGGCAGCCCAGATATCTGCCATCAGCATGGCCACCTCAATTCCTGCAGCTGTGATGAGTTTACCCCCAGTGCCAGCCTAGCGGATACTCTGGGCCCACCCACTCCATGCTGTAGGCTTACACTAGGTCTGAGACAACCACAACAGGGGAAGGGACGTGACCTTGGGCTGCATGTGAGCAGAGCTGTGGACGTCTACACAGGTGGCACATCATTCCTCTTTTAGCATGTAGGCCTCTCTTGCTGTAGCAAACCCCTCCTTTGGGGCAGAGCACACACTCAAGGGGAATGGAGCCTGATTGAGTCCAAACCTCAGGGCTTCCACTCTAACATCTAGGGGGCAGACCAGGACCCTGACAGGGCAGCAACATCCACAGAGCATAGAGGATGTCTCGCCTCACACTCTGTACAAGCTTTAGATATTCCAACACCAGCCACTACCCCAATCAAAGTGATAGTAGCCAGTACACCCTGAGGAAAAATGTGGCTGAAGTCCATATCAAAACTAACACTTGCACCAAAAACACTGAACACACAACTTACACAGGGACACTCCCACATAAAACACCCCTTCAAGACCAAAATAAATAACTGTTTTTCCTAAATTCACAGAGACAGAGAAAGTTAAGGAAAATGAAAAAGTAGAGAAAGTACTCCCAATTAAAAGAGCAAGAGAAATCCCATGAAAGAATACATAATGAAAATGAGCTCATCAGTATACCAGATACTGAGTTCAAAAAAGTGGTAAAGAAAAAAAAAATTACCTGGATTACCACAAAAAAAAAAAAAATAGTAAATGGATGGAGGAAAATATACCATGTTAATCAAAAGAAAGCAAGAGTAGTTATATTAATTTAAGACAGAGCAGAATTCAAAGCCAATAAAGTTATCAGGAATAAAGAAGGGCAATACATAACAATTCTTAATGTGTATGCACTTAACAACAGAGCATCAAACTATGTTAGCCAAAAACTAATAGAATGGCAAAGAGAAATATATGAATGCACTATCACAGTTGGATACTTCAACAATACTGTATCAGAGATGGACAGATCCAGCAGGCAGAAAATCAATAAGGATAATGATGAACCCAACCACACCATTATTTGACTGGATATACTGGACATTTATGGACTGTTTCATACAAAAACATCAAAACACATCCAAGAATTCATTATTTTCAAGCTCGTATAGAACATTAATTTTGATAGACCACATTCTGGGCCATAATGCATACCACAAAAAATTTAACAGAATAGAAATCATACAGTGGTTACTCTCAGATGATGATGATATTTATGATGATGATGATATTACTAGAAGTAAATAACCAAAAGACAAACTGGAAAATCCCCAAATTCATGGAGATTAATCAAGACGTGGTTCAAAGAAAAAATATCTCAAGGAAAATTTAAAAGTATTTTGAGCTTATATGAAAATGAAAACACAACTTATAAAAATTGGTAGCAAGCAGTGAAAGCAGTGCTTAGGAAAAAAATTATAGCATTAATGTATATATTAGAAAAGAATAAAGGTCTAAAACCAATAATATAAAGTTTACTCCTTAGGAAACTAGAAAAGAAGAGAAAATTAAATCCAAAATAAGCAAAAGAGAAGAATTAATAAGAAGTAGAGGAGAAATCAATGAAATGGAAATAGGAAATCAATACAGAAAATCAATGATTCTTTGAAAAGATCAATAAAATCTGTAAGTCTCCAGCCAGGATAACTAAGAAAAAAGGAGTGAAGACACAAATTACTAAAATCAGAAATTAAAAAGGAGGCATTCCTAGACATCTTATAGACATTAAAATGATATTAAGAAATAATGTGTACAACTCTATACCCATAAATTTGATGAACTAGATAAAATGAACCAATTTCTTGAAAGACACAACTGCCTAAACTCATACAAGAAGATATAAACCATCAAAATAGGCCTATATCTATTGAAGAAATTGAATCAATAATTAATAACCTTTGAAAACAGAAGGCACCAGGCCCGGGTCCATTCACTAGTGAATTCTACCAAACATTTAAGGAAGAAATTATACCAATTCTCTACAATCTCTGCCAGAGGATAAAAGCAGAAGGAATACTTCTAACTCATTCTGAGGACAGCATTATTCTAATACCAAAACCAGAAAAAGACATTATAAGAAAAGAAAATCGCAGACCAATATCTCTCATGAACATAGATGCAAAAATCCTCGACAAAAAAATTAGTAAATTGAATCTAACAATGTCTGAAGAGAACCACACCACAATCAAATGACCTTTATCCCAGTTATGCAAGGCTTGATCAGCATGTGAAAATCAAATAATGTAATCCATCACATTGACAGTTTAAAACAGAAATCACTTGATCATATCAATAAATGCAGAAAAGCATTTAACAAAATCCAACACCTGTTCATGATAAAAACTCTCAGTAAACTAGGAATAGAAGGGAACTTTCTCAATTAGACAAAGACTATTTACAAAAAATATACAGCTAAACACCACAGTTCATTGTGAAAAACTCAAAGCTTTCCCTCTAAGATCAGGAACAAGGATAAGACATTCCTTCTCATAACTACTTCTCACCATCATACAGGTAGTTCTAGCTAATGAAAAAGCCCCCAAATTAATAAATATATAAAAGATGAGAGGCCAGCACAGTGGTGTGGTAACAAACCAGATCTCTGAGAAGAAAAGAAAGAAAAAAAAAAAAAACTGATTGTAGTGTTGGCTAATTTCTGTGGTGTAAATACTCCCACCATGGGGAAAATTTCGAGTTACCACCATACCACTGAATATGGAGTTAGATGTACAGCTGGACATATGGAACACAGGGTGAGACTGGATTTTCTAGTCTTATACATACTGATTCCAGCAAGCTGCTGAGTCAACACCCAGCAAAATATTTTATTTAAAAATTTCTTGTCTCTTTCCATTTGCTTGAGTGCAAAGGTGCCCACAACTTGCACTTGACCTTTTTCATTATTATGAACTTGAGGCAGTAGACTATGTCCCCTAAAGTTCCCAGAGTGCTTGGTTCTCTTGGGTACATAGTGTGTGTCTCCTCCATTCCAACCAGGTCAATGGTGATATGTTGAATCTAAATTCAATGCCCAAAACAGCCATCAGGTCCTGATTTTTTTCAACATTCTCACTCATGACATTTCATGGAGCTTTATTTTCATTTTTGTTCTCACTCTCCTTATTTCAGATAGAATTCCTATAGTGACCAGGCTCTTTTTAATGGTTCTTCCACTACCTACTCATTTAAAATCTCCCAGTATTGTTTTCCCCCTGATCAGATTCTTCTTGGTTCTTGCCTCTTAAACTATACCTGAGCTTATATTGCCATGCAAACCTCTTGTATTTTTTATTAAGATATAATTGATATATAATCAACCCCCTTGTATTTTATCTCTATTTTTGTCAGTATCAACCTTCAGACCACAATTTATGCCTCCAATTATCCACACATTTTTTTACCTACTATTTCTTCTCTGAGCATGCCATTCTGTCTATACCAATAGCAATGTATTATTAAACTGTGACTGGAAACTGACCATGTTGCTATGAAGGCAAAAAGAGTTAAAGATATAAATATAAGCATATATAAAAATGCTCTGTGTATGTATAAACATCATATATGATAGAATTTGTAGTTACTGAGAGTATAGACATATCTCCTCTATTTGACTATATGACAGACTCTTCAAACAATAAAATACTACAGATATTTTAACTATAGTTGCTAAAATTATTAATTAATGTAATAAAAACATATCACAAAGATAGTACTTTTTATCAATACTGTGAGAATTCTTGCATTTAAAAAATAATAATGCTTACAAAATAATTTTAATGCTTTTCAACACACAGGTCATTATACAAAAATGTTAAAAATGAAAACAACTTTTCTCAACAAGCTCAATGAAGTTTTCATTGTTAGTTTAAAAAAGAAAAACAGAATTCAACATATTAAAGGCAATATAATAAAAATTTTTGAGTTATATACTATTCAAATAAAACACTAGATATACACTAAAATGTTAATAGTTTTTTCTCAAAGTTACAAGGTTGTGAATGGCTTTTTTTTCTTACATTTTCCACTTTTTCCATAGTGAGTATGTATCACTCTTATAGTGAGAAAACATTTAAATGATGTCTAAAAATTACTCTTTTAAAGAAATATAATGCACTAAGTTTAGTTATTCCTTTTAAATATAACTCAATGAGATGAAGGAATCATTGGTACACTATCTTTAACAGGAAGAAAAAATATTTCTTCTATTAAATGAAAGGGCTGATTTAGCCATTAAAAACTGTATGAAGAAATATCAGAGAATAGCAAAAGTTTTGATTAAAACATCTTGAAGTTGTGGGGAACTATAAAAAAGATTTTACAATTAGCAAATATGGAAAGGCAAAAGTGACTCAATGAAGTATTCAGGCTGCTCTTCTAAAGTAATGATTTTCAAAATCTATTTAGTCATAGACCTCTTCCTTCAAAGAAATCATACCTGGAGATCTAAGATACAAAACAGGCAAAAAAGAGAGTTGCCGTTGTCGAAATAAAGATGGGGAGACCCTCAGCAGCAGACCCTTCTGTGAGACCCTGGGGCACAGTCTAAAAATCACTTTTCCGGAGTATAGAAAAGAGCAATAAAATTAGAACTGAGAATATTAATAACAAGCAGGTCCTAGTATATACAAGTATTATTTAATTCCATGGGTATTAAAATATACCAAATCCTTGAGATGAGTCTGTGAACAATGACAGAAAAGAATGAAAAAAAAAAAAAAAATCAAAAGAAAGTATCCAGAGCCCAGAAGCTTACCCTGGCTAAAGAGTAGAGATTTATGCTGGCAGCAATTAATGAAAAGACAAGCAATGCTGTGTTGCAAGAAAGAAAAAAAAGAACACATTTTCATAATCACTACCTCACAGGGAAAAAAAAAAAAACTTCAATTTTGAATACACAATTGTATAATACAAATGTGGTGTTCACAAGTCACAAGGAGAGCCACATAAGGTTTATGTCTTTAAAGATCCACTTATTCACTGGAAACAGCATTATGTACATAATACACAATATAAAAATATGCACAGGCAATTGTACCACAAGATCAAAATTAAGCATGACATTTCTATAGAATGCTGGATTGAAGAGGAACAAAACCAATTCCAACTAATATAAACCAAGTAGAAGGTGCTGCATAGAGTATTGTAATTGTATTTGTAATTGTAATTGTATCTTGAATGAATAGGATTGACAGGAGGGTTTAGAAAACTTAATTATTCTCCCTTTGACCATTCAAACACTTCCTGTGGGTTAGGTTATTCCCCTGACTCTGGATGAGATCTAGTGCAAGTTTATTATCTCAGATAATAAAAAGACCTCCAGATTCAATGATTGGTATGTTCAGTCCTGTATGACAAAAATAAATAAACTCCAACTTTCATTTAAAGGTAAATCTCCAGTTTAGGTTCAATACCCTGTATTTCCACTCTTTTTTTTTTTTTTTTTTTTGCGGTACGCGGGCGTCTCATTGTTGTGGCCTCTCCCGTTGCGGAGCACAGGCTCCGGACGCACAGGCTCCGGACGCACAGGCTCTGGATGCGCAGGCTCAGCAGCCATGGCTCACGGGCCCAGACACTCCGCGGCATGTGGGATCTTCCCGGACCGGGGCACGAACCCGTGTGCCCTGCATTGGCAGGCGGACTCTCAACCACTGCGTCACCAGGGAAGCCCTCCGCTCTTTGTTTTAGAAAAGGAAAGGAAAGTTAGTTAAGGAAAAGGAAGGGAGAGGAAAACAGAGAAGGGAAGGGAAGGAATGTCTCCCACCTTCATTGAAAAGGTAAAGCTCCCTGCTGCCTTGGACCTGCTTCAGGCTGGCAGGCTGAAAGTTGAGGGTCCTTAGTAACATTTCTCTTTCCTGGTAGCCAGTTCCCCACCCCTGCTCTTCAGGCTGCCTCTGACTTCCCCAAGGCTGAAGAGGAAGAGGGAAGGGATGGATAGAGGTAAGGGAAAGAAAAAGTCACACTTAACCAGTATCAATCTAATCTGATCTCCATTTCCTATGACCTGATCATATGTTTAAAGCAGACTCTTTTCTCTTATCATCTGTCCTTTCTGGGTCGTACTAACTGCACCTGCCATGGGAAGGGGCTACCCTGTCTTTGGCTTGCTGCTTAAAATCACCCATCAGGGTCTGCATCTGTCACCTCATCTGACCAGGACACTATTTCTACATCTGACTGATAGGGACGGAGTAAAGGGACAAAGTAGGTAATTAAATAGTTAACCCCACTAGGGGATTGTAAGTAAAGGAAAGAGTATGGGAGGCCCCTGTAAGTTAACGATCATTCAAGAAAGCAGGTTTGCTTAACCACAAAACCAAGCAGGCTTTGCTTAGCAACAGAAGCATACCCCAAAACAATAAAATAATGGTGGCATGAGACCCACATCCTGCCCAGTGAGCTCAGTAAGTTAGTGACCCCTAGGATATGATCTTTGCACACATAAAAAACAATAATTTATGGAAAGGTGACATTTCAAGATGAAAGGTCCTCATTGTACTGAGACCCAAAATAATTTTTCCATAGTGCCATGACAGTCCTGGTTCAACCATGTAAGGACAAGAAGTATTCCCTGCCCAACATGGAGGAGGAGCTGATGATGAAAACTTGACGTCTACTCAAGAATTTGGAAGAGGGTGGTCTTTTACCCCTCCCCACTTTTCCTTTGATTATAAAACTGTAGACCACTAAATTCTCGGGGCACAGCACCCTCTTACCTGTCCATTTGTAAGCCTCACAAGCATTCTATTCTAATAAATCACTTTTTTTTCACTTACAATTATCTTTGTTCATTTAAATTTTGCATTCACCAAAGTTTGTTCTCTTTCCTTGATTTTTTTTAAGTTGATACAATTTCCTTTGTTTCAATTTTTCTTTTTGTGTTAAATTTAAAATTATGTTTCTCTTCCCAACAATTGCAATTTCATTAAAATGTGTCTAGATGCGACTATATTTTCAGTGCTATCCAAGACTCATCTCTGTATTAAAATCTGGGAAATTATCCACCATTTATGTCTTTAAATATTACCTCTTGCCCATTCTCTGTTCTCCCTTTCCATATAAATGAGAGACTGTCCAAGATGAAAGCCACAGTCTTTTTTTTTTTTTAATCTGATTTCAGAAAAGGCATTCCATTATTTCTATGGTATTCTACTTTGTAAAAGTTAGTCAAATAAGTCTAGCCCACACACAGGGATACGAATCCAGGACACAGATACCATTGGGGATCATTGTAGAGACTGCCTACCATAATAATTAAAGTAATAAATCACTTCTTATCTACCACTTTGCTTCTCACAGAATTCTTTCTGCACTGAGACATAAAGAACCAGAGCTCCTAGGAGTCCCCTGGAATGCCACCTAGCGGTTTCAGACCTTGAACCCACCATCAGTGCTAGCAAATTCATTCCCATAGAGCCTGTTCCCTGCTGCCCTGGTTCCTCCTGCCACTCTTACCTTTAGTTCCATTTGGTTATGGGCATAATTCAGACATTTGTCTACTGTGCTTCCCAAAATCCAAGGGACAGGGGGTTAACTCTTACTGGAGGATAACTCTCAGGTTAACTGTCCTTCTTGGGGCTCCTCTCCCTAAGGGCTTAGGGTGATTAGCAAGCAAACTCTGCTCATCTCCACAGGAGTGGGAGGTAGGTGGGTCCTGTCACAGCACTGCAGCAGCTTATCTAAAGAAATCCCCCCCCTAATCCTCAGGCCACTTCAACTTCAATCCTTTAATACCTCAAGTATTTTTTGTTTTGTAAATTTTATATTTATTATAACAAAAATGGCATGTTCATTTGTGCATTCTGCTTTAATGTAACTCTTGTTATGTAAATGATTTAACTGAATTCTATACAATCATGCTGATTGTGGCAGCAGTGAGGAACAGAATTAAACAGTGTCTGCAAAAGAGGCTGGGTGGGAACAGTAGAGGAAGAAAAAGGGTCAGAGACCCCTCAGGTGCAGGTTCGTTTCCAGTGGTCTAAGGTCCACCTTTTTGAACAGCAATGCTCTTAGCAATGCTCAGGCTCATCATTCAATGAGCTAAAAAGGTGGGGGATGAGGGGGGGTGTGGGCTGGAAGGTGTGTCAGAGGGGAAAGGAAGGGAAGTCAGTTGTTTGCGTGTCTACAAAGCCAGTCTTCAATGGCTCCTTTGCAGTCTCACCACGTTATTTGGAAAGTGGGAGTACTTATGACCTATGGATTTATATTTGCCCTTGGAGCTTGAACCAAAACTAGGACAAAATAGTGCCATTTTAACATCCTGTAATATTAACTAATGGAGCAAAGATGATTTTCATCCTGTGCACATGAAACACAACTGCCACAGTGGTGCCAGAAAATCATATCTGAAATGAAAACATGATTATAATGATAGAGTAACCTAGAAGTTGAACTAGTCTCTTCACAATATATAGGAATAGCTATATTTATATATATGATCCTGGGAAAACAATAAATCATCTCTTATCAGTACTCTTAATTTTAATTAATAAGCTAATAAAGTTTGAAGGACAAAAATTAAATTAATTAAGGAATTGTCCCCTGAAGTCAAATTTTATTATTCACCAACACACCTCACATGCACACACACACACACACACAAACTCAAACACATGTTGTGCTTATGAAACTGATGGCTGTTTTCTGTGATATGGAAATGGTTATGAACATATAAAGATTCTCAGTGTTTCTTAAGGTTTGCATAATGACTTTGATACTTAGGATACTACAGTAAAACAAATACAAGCACAATATATGTAGAGAAACAAAAGTAAAGTGGATAATTGAAACAATTATCTTGAGATTTCATGCCTAATTTGCTGAAATAATCCCTGAAATATCCAGATAATAACAATTACCGGCTGTAAGTATAAAAGCTTCTGGAGAGAGGAGTCATCTCAAACCAATACCCCACTACCTGGCAAGGAAATGTTTTTTGAGGAAACAAGGCTTTTTAAATTTTCTGTTTAACATATGGTTACAGAAGGCAGGTCTCTTCCTCCAGGAAAAATCACTAATGAGCATATGCTAAAAAAGCTCAAATCTGGTGGCAGGATCTGAAGATACAGGGCAATCTTACCAGGCTTTACCACTTGATAATAGGAAAAAGCATTTTAAATTTTCTGAAAATGTTCCTTCCAGGTATTAATTCATCTATTGTTTATTTCTCCTTCTCTACCTCCTTTGCTTTGTATTCTAGTGAGTTGGTAAGTATGCAGGGAAGTCAGAACACATTTTTAAATAAACTTAAAAAAATTTAGATTAGTTTTAGATTCTCAGACAAGTTGGAAAACTATTTCCCTTACCTCCTCACACAGCTTTCTCTATTATAACATCTTACGCTATCGGGATACATTTGAAATGACTAACACTGGCTCATTACTATTAATTCAACTTAGATTTCACTAATCTTTTTCTGTCCCAGGATCTAGGGCACCACATTACATTTAGCAGTCACATCTCTCTACCTGCCTATGGTCTATGACAGTTTTTCAAGTTTTCTTTGCTTTTCATGACCTTGAGAGGTTTTTGAATAGAAGGAAGTTATTATATATAAAAGCTCTCAATTTCTGTTTGTGTGATGTTTTTCTCCTGGTAAGCTTAAGGTTAGAGGTTTTTAGGAAGAATATCATAGAACTGAAGTGTTCTTCTCACAGCATAGTAAGAGTACAGGTTATCAACATGACTTATCCCTGACAATGGTCACCTTGGCCACGCGGCCAAGGTAGTATTTGCCAGGTTTCCCCACTGTAAATTTAATTTCCTCTTTTCTTTAAAAGTAGTCATTTGGTGCAGTCAACACTCAATAATGAGGAAGCTAGTCAAAACACATTTTAAAGTGCATAATTGTCTTTAATTACAAAGTAATTTTGAGTCTGATTCTTCCACTGGACACAAAATCTATAAGTTTAGCTTCATCATATTTTGAGAGGAAAACAGCAGTTCTATGTAGATTTTCATATTGTTCCATGTAGACTTTCGATTCAAATATTTTTGCTTTCTCAGGGGTTAATGCAGTATGCATGTGTTTGTGTATTTACATGCACAAGAAATTAATGTAAATATTTCAAATATAGTTTTTTTTTTAGTATTTAAAGGAAACAGTGCATTTATAAATGCACAGTACTGAATATCTGACAGTAATTTGACAGTATACCAATTATATTAAGACCTGAGTATACTCATAAATACTTTATCCCAATATTTATAATAAACAATTTTTTTTATTGTTTTGAGTGCCATTTGTTAATATCCATTCTTTGTAGAATAAAACAATGGAAAATAAAACAAATATAAAGAAAATTTAAATTGTCCAAGATGTAAATGCATAAAATTGTAAATGCCTTTCATCAACTATAAGTACTTATAAATCTTTCTATTCAAAATGCCTTTCAGAGTGAGTACAATTTTCTTTTATAGGTGTAAATATCAGTTTTTTGTCCAAACCTTAGGTCAACTTGTCATAAATAATTGGAGAGATTTTCTCAAACTTACAATTGTATAAACCATGCTGCATATATCTTGCATTGAATTTCCTCTCTCCAAGATAATTTTTTCTCATTACTCATGATCCATCAACTAGATTGTGTGAGAAAATGAGAGCAATACAGTCAAAGGAACATGGAATTAAGATTGGTAGCCAAAGAAGAAACAATAATCTAACATATTAGAATACCTTAGAGACACAGGTTAACTTTCAGAGCAGAATATTTTTTTTAATTTAATTGAGTAGAATAACATTCACTTATGCAATCAACAAATATTTATTGATCTATCTAATACTAACTACATGACAGTCACTCTTCTAGGTATTTGAGTTTTAGGAACAATCGCCTGCCCTTTCAAGGTCATATTGGAGCATATTAACAGGTACACCCAAGATTATTTAATTATCAAGCAAACATGTCCTTGTTGATATATGCACTCTCTTAAGGAGGCTCATCATTTCATTCACTCAGCATGTCCTATGTGCATTCCTTTAAAACATTTTGCAAAATAAAATTTAAAAAAATTTTAAGGCCTTTCTAAGGACTCACCTTTAATAAACACTTAGGGTTATTGCTAATATTTAAGATTTAATGTTTTGTCCCTGTCACCTATAGTTAACAAAAAGAAACTCATGCAGCATTTTTTGTAAACCCCTTTTCTAGTTATAATTATGTTATTTCCTCCACATTATTGAATATTTTCAAGATTATATGAATAGCATCTGTCATTTGTGAGAAATAAGGCCTGAAAAAAATTCACCTTATAAAGTTGGAGCAGAAATATTAGACAAAACAACAGGTTTTTAAAAGGCTTTGGATATCATTGAGAAAATAGTCTTGGTTAAATAAAGCAGTGACTTTATTAAGATCCACAACCAAGCTGTGGATCTTATCTAAGCTATTTTTACTTTCATCTCATGTTGAGTAGAGAAAACAGGGCAGTGCTTGCCACTTCTCAACAAGGGCCTTGACAGTATGTTGCATCAACTTAGAGGTAATACCTGAGAGACTTTAAATACTACTAACGTGTGTTTTGAGGGTGTTCACAGCAAACACGTACCTCTTGAAGAAAATGCAATCCAGGTTAAACCCAGGAACCTGCACAAATATTTCTGCAAAGGTTCTGAACAAAATAGTACTGTGAATAAAAGTTGATATTGAGAATTTTAAGAAGAATTTAATTGGAGAAGCTGCTTTTGCTAAATATGTGCCTGCTAAGGCTTAGCCTCCCAAGCCAAAAAACTTCACAGAAGGGAAGGTCCAGAGGCCAGAAAGAGTAAGTGAGGACAAGCCTGTTTGTACTGGAAGAAAATGCCTTCCTGACTAGGCAAGCATTTAATCCATGCACTGCTCAGCTGTAATCATCATTCATCACCATTGATTCACTTTGCTGACTCAGATAAGTTAAGAGTTAGGTTACTACAGTAATAATGTAATGTAATGTGGAGTTTATTTTAATGGCAGAATTAATTTTAACACCTTTATAAATTACTTTAGTTCTGAATTTATAGAACCATTAAAGTTTTGAAGGGGTCAGTCATTTTTTAGTTACACTTTACTGCATTTATAAAGAAAATGATATGTTATGTTGGTATGGTTGAACGAACAGATTTCAAAAGCTCTAAGGGTGTAGGACTCAAGAATATACTCTGTTCTGAAACATGTTATGAGTTCCTCTACCCTCTGCAACATCTACAAGTTTATTCTCACACTTAAGTGAATAATTCTCCCCAACACTTGTTCTCTAATGGGAACCAACAAATTCTCAAAAAATCTAAACATCTTTAAAAGGTAAAGTGCTGATTAACCAAAGGTAAAACTAGTCTTCTTTGTAAGTGCCTCCATTACTTTTCTTTTTCATCCATCATGCCCTCTTGTTTTAAGCACAGGCTGTGACCAACCAAAGAAGATATGAATTACAGAAGCAAAGTTAGAAAAAACAGCCTAAATACCTCTTCTCTCCACTGTGTGAAGTGTAAGAACTATATATAAAAGCATAAAAGGTAAACTTGCTTATCAAAGAAGTTATTGGAAAAAAGGCATGCTGCATGATAATTATATGTTAAGATCTTAAGATTTTATATGATGATACCTTAAACTCATCTTGGAGATTAATTGAGATATTTTCTTAAGAATAATTACCTCTAAGACTATGGACTCTAGAAAAATCATAAAGATACTGTCAAACATATTTCAGTAAGCAGCAAATGAACCTCACTTGCAAGCATAAATCATTAATCTTTAATCACCAGCCAATTTCTCAGTATACTCATTGGCATAGAAACTGTAAGATACTCAAAGGATAGTTCTTGCTGATCTGGCATGCATGGTTGGCTTGTGCGTTTAATTACTGTTTATGCATTGGCAGGATCCAGGCTTTTGTATGCAATAAATAGAATGCAGTCATAGTGTCCAGATGGTTTTAGATGCAAGGCCCAGGGAGCATGTTTAGAGATTATAGTACTGATTTACTTTCTGTTTGCACCAGTTCAATTGTAAAAATCATGCTAACAGTACGCATATCAAGAATCCTGCATTATGGAAATAAATGCAGTGCTATATTTGTTACTTTGAAAGACATTTAAATTTGACTTTACCTTATCATCAGAAAATTTAAAGAAGTTTTTAAGCAAAATTAATGTCTTTGTTTAATATTATGTCCTTTTATTTTTGAAGGAGATAGAAAGAGAATACCTACCTAGGCTCTAATCACTACCCAATGAAATGGGTTTTTAAAATAAATGAATATATGAACAGATGTTTTCTAATAACACATCAAAACAATCCTTTCAGAAATTAAAAAATTCTCATTAGTCATGGTAGTATTCTTAATAATAAGTTGTAGGAGTGATAAAAGTGTAACCACTGACTCATTTTCTCCCACTCTTTTGACTGAATTCCACCTTATAATATTTTTAATGACAAGATCTGAAATAAAAGTGAATTAAATAAAATATTATCTATTGATAATTATTTTATTTTCCTCATATGAATTATTTTTGTTTTTGGAAAATTCAGATACAGGTTGTTAAATTCATGTTTTGCTGAAATAGTAGAACATTTTCAACATATGGATAATCCAAAATCCTTCAGTTTCATTCTAACTGGTTTGAATCATGAGCTTTGCCACCACTCTTTATGAAAAAGAGGAGTAAAAGAAAAAAAATTAAAGTTTAATACTCTTTTAAATGACTGGTTTGAGGACTAAAATTAGAATAAGCTGAAAAACAAAAAGAGGATATTCTGTACTCAATTTCAAAATCTATAAGAACATTTCTATCCAGGAGTCTGTAATTGAACATTTACAGCTGTTTGCTGAAAAAAATATCTATAAGAAAGAAAATTGTTCTAAAACTGGCCTTTGACAGAATTTGTGAATGGGTATAATCTATTATCCCTCTTGGAAGTAATTAGAATTCCTATTAATATGTCTTAGTAGAGACACCAATTATTTCAGAGTCACTCTGAAAAACATGTCCATTTGTACATCATTCTTGGGAAGGAGCCTAACCAGACTTACAAAGAGATTGTGATTTTTAAGGAGAATACAGTTTAATAATGATCATCTAGCTATTCCATTTTCCCTGTAAAATGTATTTAGCTTATGATTTGGTAGGTTTGAAATACAATTTATCAGCGTTCTTAATGGTTTGTTGGAGAAGATGTGTTAACACCTACCAGGAGATGCTGATGGGGACCTCAACACCCAAGGGGATGGGAGGAACCTCCCAAGTGACCAGGTAGGGCATGGGGGGGGGGAGTGAGGGGGCAGAAGAAATGGAGGCCAGATGGGACCAGTGCCCCTGAGGGGTGGCTGGGGGACAGGAGGTGTTCCCACACCTGGAGGGACCATGGGGGGTTTGGAGGATGGGGGAGAGGTGGTTAGTGTTTCCCCTGACCACTCGGGCTCTGGGAAGTCTGCTGAGGTCCAGGGCCTGATCATCTGCACTCCAAAGCCAGAGGCACTCCGGAGTTTCTCTGGTAGCATTTAGCCTAAGCCTTACCCCATACCCACCCCCCAGGGCCTTTTCTAGCCACGTGGGTTCTAGACCTAGACCCCACCCCCACCTAAGCCCCACCCCACCTAAGCACCTCCTCCACCTAAGCACAAATCCCACCCCCTCCACAACCAAGATCTTTTCTGGCCATTTTTTTCTTTTCCTTTTTGTTATTGTGGTTCTGTTTTACCTTCTGGTTGTTGTTTCATTTATACTTTTATTTTTTCTAACATATTGGTTAGTTTTCAAATCTTATTTTATTTTTTGCTCTTTGTTATTATTCTGCTATTTTTTTTTTTTTTTTTTTTTGCCATATGGAAAAATTCTTGGGAAGGTAAAATTTTCCAAGACTAAACCAGGAAAAATTAGAAAATATAAGCAGGGGCTTCACTGGTGGCACAGTGGTTGAGAGTCCACCTGCCAATGCAGGGGACACAGGTTCATGCCCTGGTCTGGGAGGATCCCACATGTCATGGAGCGGCTAGGCCCGTGAGCCATGGCCCCTGAGCCTGTGTGTCTGGCGCTTGTGTTCTGCAACAGGAGAGACCACAATGGTGAGAGGCCCACATACTGCAAAAAAAAGAAAATATAAGCAGACCTATCACAAGTAATGAAATTGAAACTGTAATTAAAAATCTTCCAACAAATGTCCAGGACCAGACGGCTTCACAGGCAGATTTGAACAAACATTTAGAGAAGAGCTAACACCTATCCTTCTCAAATGCTTCCAAAAAATTGTAAAGAAAGGAACACCCTCAAATTCATTCTACAAGGCTGCCATCACCCTGATACCAAAACCAGATAAAGAAAACACAAAAAAAGAAAATTAAAGACCAATACCACTGTTGAACATAGATGCAAAAGTCCTCAACAAAATACTAGCAAACAGAATCCAACAACATATTAAAAGGATTATACACCATGATCAAGTGTGATTTGTCCCAGAAAAGCAAGGATTCTTCAATATATGTAAATCAAACAATGTGATGCACCATATTAATAAATTAAGGAATAAAAACCATACGATCATCTCAATAGATGCAGCAAAAGCTTTTGACAAAATTCAACACCCATTTATGATAAAAACTCCCCAGAAAATGGTCATAGAGAGCAGCTACCTCAACATAATAAAGGATATATATGACAAACCCACAGAAACATCATTCTCAATGGTGAAAAACTGAAAACGTTTCCACCAAGATCAGGAAGAAGACAAGGATGTCCACTCTCACCACCTTATTCAACATAGTTATGGAAGTCCTAGCCACAGCAATCAGAGAAGAAAAAGAAATAAAAAGAATACAAATTGGAAAAGAAAAAGTAAAACTGTCACTGTTTGCAGATGACATGATACTATACATAGAAAATTCTAAAGATGCCACCAGAAAACTATCAGAGCTCATCAATGAATTTGGCAAAGTTGCAGGATACACAATTAATGCACAGAAATCTCTTGCATTACTATACACTAAAAACCAAAGATCAGAAAGAGAAATTAAGGAAACAATCAATTTACCATTGTAACAAAAATAATAAAATACATAGGAATAAATCTACCTAAGGAGGCAAAAGACCTGTAATCAGAGAACTATTAAACACTGATGAAAGAAATCAAAGATGACACAGAAAGATGGAGAAATATACCATGTTCTTGGATTGGAAGAATCAATACTGTGAAAATGACTATACTACCCAAAGCAATCTATAGATTCAATTCAATCTCTATCAAATTACCAGCGGCATTCTTCACAGAATTAGAACAAAATTTTTACAATTTGTATGGAAACACAAAAGACCACGAATAGCCAAAGCACTCTTGAGAAAGAAAAATGGAGCTGGAGGAATCAGGCTTCCCGACTTCAAACTATACTGCAAAACTACAGTAATCAATACATTATGGTAATGGCACAAAAACAGAAATACAGATCAATGGTATAGGATAGAAAGCCCAGAATTAAACCCACACACCTATGGTCGCCTAATTTATGACAAAATAAGCAAGAATATACAATGAAGAAGACAGCCTCTTCAATAAGTGGTGCTGGGAAAACTGGACAGCTACATGTAAAAAAATGAAATTAGAACACTATCTAACACCACACACAAAAATAAACTCCAAATGGATTAAAGGCCTAAATATAATACTGGACACTATAAAACTCTTAATGGAAAACAGAGGAAGAACACTCTGACATAAATCACAGCAAGATCTTTTTTGACCCTCCTCCCAGAGTAGTGGAAATAAAAACCAAAATAAACAAATGGGACATAATTAAACTTAAAAGCTTTTGCACAGCAAAGGAAACCATAGACAAGACAAAAAGATAACCCTCTGAATGGGAGAAGATATTTGCAAACCAAGCAATGGACAAAGGATTAACCTCCAAAATATACAAAGAGCTCATGCAGCTCAATATTATAAAAACCAACAATCCAATCTAAAAATGCGCAGAAGAATTAAATAGACATTTCTCCATGAGTACATTCAGATGGCCAAGGCACATATGAAAGGATGCTCAACATCACTAATCATTAGAGAAATGCAAATCAAAACTACAATGAGATATCACCTCATACTGGTCAGAATGGCCATGATCAAAAAATCTACAAACACTAAATGCTGGAGAGGGTGTGAAGAAAAGGGAACCCTCCTGTACTCTTGGTGGGAATGTAAATTGATACAGCCACTCTGGAGACAGTATGGATGTTCCTTAAGAAACTAAAAATAGAACTACAGTATGATCCAGCAATCCCACTACTGGGCATATACCCTGAGAAAACCATAATTCAAAAGGACACATGTTCTCCAACATGGAAACAACCTAAATGTCCAAAAACAGATGAAAGGATAAAGAAGATGTGGCACATATATATAATGGAATATTACTCAGCTATAAAAAGGAATGAAATTGGGTCATTTTTAGAGATGTGGATGGACCCAGAGTCTGTCATACAGAGTGAAGTAAGTTAGAAAGAGAAAAACAAATATCATATATTAATGCATATATGTGGAATCTAGAAAAATGATACAGATGAACCTATTGGCAGGGCAGAAATAGAGACACAGATGTAGATAACAGACATGTGGACACAGGGAGGGAAAGGGAGTGTGGGATGAATTGGGAGATTAGGATTGATATATATATACACTACTATGTGTAAAATAGATAGCTAGTGGGAACATCCTATAAACACAGGAAACTCAGCTTGGTGCTCTGTAATATCCTGGATGTGTGGGATTGGGGGTGAGAGGGAGGTCAAAGAGGGAGTATATATATATATATATATATATATATATATATATATATACATATAGCTGATTCATTTCATCATACAGCAGAAACTAACACAACATTGTAAAGCAATTATACTCCAATTTAAAAATAAATAAATAAATAAAAGCAAAAAAACAAAAACAAAGAAAACAACAACAAAAATAATCTATCAGTATATCTAACTTAAAGACCGAGCAACTAACAGAGAAGTAATATGTTTGCATGAGAAATAACAAAAACAAAACAGTAAACAGACTCACACACCTATGGCCACTTGATTTATGACAAGGTAACCCTGAAGTATGTTGGCTAAAACATGTTCTATTCACTAACCCTTGAATCAATTGTATATCCACAAGGAAAACAATTAATCTTGATCCCTACCCCACACCATATATAAAGATCAATTCCTACGACTAACAGATCCACTCCTTGGCATGTATCCAACATAAATGTGTTAATATGTGTATAAAAGACATGAAAAAGAGTGTTCATAGAGGTATTCTTTGCCATGGCCCCAAACTGTAAACAACTACAACTTCTATTGGCATAAAATACAGTAATTTGTTCCTGGCAAACTCTTGGAACACAGTTTGTGCAACAAAAATTTTAAGTATTTTTTAAAGTTTAAACCATATTATTCTTCTGAGTTTTTGAAGTTAATGAATTATATCAAGGTGGCACATTCTATGGATACCTTGAGTACTATTCATAGATATTTGCTGAATGAGGCAAGCATAAACATAGGCTGGAAAGAGTCCAACAGACCAGATATTTCTATCTATATCTGGGTGCCTGGTTAGGAAGAACTTTTGTAAAGATGCCAATTAAAAGTTGCCAGATGCTTCTTTATCTACCTGGATTTCTGGAGGTTATATATATTATTATTTTATTATATATATTATTATCTTATAATATATGTAATCTCCAGAAATATGTAAAATATTACACATTTTTAGACAATATGCATTTATATAGTATACAATATAAAATACATACTATATATATTTTATATATCATATATTTTATATTATATTTAAGTTATGCTCAACAGTGATTATATATGTGTGTGTGTGTGTGTATATATATATATATATATAGAGAGAGAGAGAGAGAGAGAGAGAGAGATTCACCTTTGATCATATCTTCTGTGTACTGTGAAGAATTGGTTCTAGGATCAAATGGTTTAAAAGCTTAAAAACGTCAAACTTAAAAAAAATAGGTATTCTTAAAGTTGAGAAATTGAAAAAATACAAAATTACACTTGAGTGTAATATAAACTCATTCCTATAAAATAAACTGATTCCCAGATGCCATACACATCTTAATTTGTTTTTCCTCTGGCTGTAATGGCTTCAACTTGTAGTGCCACCACCATCCTCTCTACTTATCTAAGCTTGTTCATCAGTTAGTCTGCATTAGCATTTCAAATAGATCTAGAGACCATGCAGTGTGGATTCAAACATATATATGATATAAAGTTTCCTATCCTCAAGATGCCTTCAGTCTATAATATCAAATCCATTTGTAATTAATAATTTGAGTACAGAGAATTCATTTTTATTCTGGTATAGCAGAGGAAAGATGGCATCCCCTACTTCGCTTCTCGGAAATAACTTACAATTGATTAGAAGAGCAAGGACCAAATATCATCTTCTGTGAAATTAAGATTTATCTATATTCCTGGACTACAATGGCAATCGAGGTCAAAAAGAAATATTATAAGACCTTGAGAGAGGATGTCCATCAGACATCGCTGGTAGAGAATCTTACTCTGAGGAAGGTGGCACACGCCTAAAAACAAATAACTCCTTGTTTAGAACAATGAACATCATTACAGGCACCTGCTGTAAGAACTTCCCTGAACCAACAGACAAGTCAAATTTGCAGAAAGAGGTTTGTAGAGGAGGTGTGGTGAAGAAGTCAATGCTGTCAGCACATCTATGGCTTCCAAGCTCTGTTTGTTGTTGCATGGAGAGGTATGACACCTAAAAGATCCACCCCTGTCTTACACACACACACACACACACACACACACAAATATGTGTCACAGAGGATTTGTACTAGCCAGAAACTAAGCTTACTCCCTTCTCAACATAAACATCTTGGTTTAAGAAGAATATACCTCATAGAAAGGTAAGTAATAATCACAAAGAAACCAAAGGGAGTATAAGATGCTCCATGAAAAAAGGAGAAAGGGAACAGGAAAGGCCAATGGCAAGTAAAAAACATGGGCCAGAAAAATCTCTTCACACTGTAAGTGAAATGAAATGCTCATGAATGAAATGAAATGCTCATACATACAGTCATATGTATATGAAATAACAAAAAAAATGCATGTATAAAAGACCAAAACACAGATATAAAAATTCAGGGTTAATATGGCAAGTCAACAGGAATAATTAAACCATGAGCTGGTAGAACTCAGGAGAAATAGAATTTTAAAAATTAGGTGAGTGGATATGTCAAATGCTATAAACTGTTTGACATTGGCTAGGATGACAGGATAAGTCTTCAAAGAAGAGAAAAAAATAATATAGTTATTAAAGGATGAATAGAATTGAGGTCAATCTTGAGACAAAAATAAGTCTAGTCATATGTAACATGTACAAAGGCATAAGTGTATTTTCAGGGAACTAAAAATTGTTATCCACATCTGAATACGGGATATGAGAGAGAGAAAAGGGACTGGAATTGTAGATAAATACTAGATTTTGAAGAGTATTTTTTGCCATGCTAATAAATGTAACTTCATGTTATTAGTGAAGAGGATCTGCTAGTGCTTTATATCAGAGGTTTCACATGATCATTTGTATTTTAGAAAGATTATTATGTCAACAGTAAGGGAGGAGGATAGATTGGGCTGAAAATAGGGGGTAGACAAAGCTATGAGTATAATGGTCATTCCTTTCAACAATCTAGATAAAATATATGTCATAATTGTATATATTGACTATAAGGATAGAAAATAGTGGGAAGAAAGAAATGTTTAATAATAAATATCCACAAAACTGCTTGGTCAACTGAAAACAGTACGAAAGGAAAAGGACTTAAGAATGACACTAAGTTTCTGCAATGCTTGACTGGTTGTATGGCATCATAGCAATTAGTATAGACATCCTGCAGGATACACAGGTTTGGTGGAGGGAAGCAAGAGGAAGAGATAATGAGTTACTCATAAGGAAGTATATTATAATAAATCAAATAATCCATATTACTAAACTCTAATAAAAGATGATAAAGTATCAAAGCTGAATACCATAATGATACTGGCAAATTTTGGCTGTTGTTAAAATAAGAAAACAATCCATGTTTTCACATCAGATTTCATAAAGAATTTTCATCCAGCATGGTTTTAAATGTCTTAAAATATTAAAAATCATCACAAATTGTGTTTCTCTCAGTAGCACTAAGTTCTTGGAGGAGAATTTGCACAGAAATTAGGTAATTTTGAAAAGTAACTCTTTAAGGAAATCAACCTAAATTACTGAAATCATGTTATAGACTTGGTTAGGAAACAGGAGTACTCCCTACTTAAGAACAACATTACCTTCCTTTTTTTCCCTAAAGTAATGTGTTCTTTGTAACTTTATAATATCAACAATCCTAGATAATAACAACTGTTATTCTATTTATTTCAATCTTTTCATTTAACTTTTACTTTCATGTTGATTAATATGATGAATATAATCTAGATTTTTCTGTTGTGCTATATAAATTTAAGGATACCTTTTTTCTTGATGAGTATAGTTGCTTTACAATATTATACCAGTTTCAGGTGTACAACATATGGACTCAATATTTTTGTAGATTATACTCCATTTGAAGTTATTACAAAATAATGGATACATTTCCCTGTGTTTAAAATATATGCTCATTGCTTATCTATTTTATACATAGTAGTTTGTATCTCTTAATCCCATACTACTATCTTGCCCCTCCCATTTCCCTAGATTATCTTTAACGTTTGTCAATAATTTCCTTTGCTGTGTAAAAGCTTTTAAATATAATTAACTCTCATTTTTAAAATTTTTGCTTTTATTTATTTTCCTTAGGAGACAGAACCAAGAGAATATTGCTATGAGTTCTGTCAAAGAGTGTTCTGTCTGTTATTTTCTAGGAGTTTTATGATTGTATGGTCTTACATTTAAGTCTCTAATCCATTTTGAGTTTATTTTTGTATATGGTATGAGGAAATGTTCTAATCTCATTCTTTAACTTTTAGCTATCCAGTTTCCCCAGCACCACTTATAGAAGAGTCTTTTTCTCCATTGTTTATCCTTGCCTCCTTTAATTAGATTAAATGAACACAGGTGCATGGGTTTATTTCCAGGTTTTCTATTCTGTTCCATTGATCTATAATTCTGTTTTTGCACCAGTGTCATGCTGTTTTGATTACTGTAGGTTAGTAGTATAGTCTGAAGTCAGGGAGTTGATACCTACAGCTTTGTTCTTTTTTCTCAAGAATTGCTTTGGCAATTCAGGGTTTTTCATAGTTCATTACGAATTTTAAGTTCATTTGTTCTAGTTCTGCAAAAAATGTCCCTGGTATTTTGATATGGATTGTGTTAAATCTGTAGATTGTTTTGGGTACTATGGATATTTTAACAATAATAATTCTTCCAATCCAAGAACACAAGATATCTTTCCATTTCATTGTATTACCTTAAATTCCTTTACTCAATGTTTTATAATTTTCAGAGTATAAATCCTTCACCTCCTTGGTTAGGTTTATTCCTAGGTATTTTATATTTTATGATTCAATTTTAAGATGGATTTTTTTAAACTTTCTTTTTCTCCAAGTTCATTATTAGCATATAGAAAAACAACAGATTTCTGTATGTTAATCTTGTATCTTGCAATTTTACTGAATTCATTTATTAGTTCTAGTATTTTTTTGGTTGAGACTTTAGGATTTTCTACATATAGTGTCATGTCATCTGCAAATAGAAATTTACTTCATCCTTTCCAATTTGGATGCTTTTTATTCATTTTTCGTGTCTGATTGCTAAGGCTAGGACTTCCAATACTTTGTTAAATATATGTGGTGAGATTAGGCATACTTGTCTTGTTCCTGATTTTAGAGGAAATGCATTCAGTCTTTCACTGTTGAATATGATGTTAGCTATGGTTTTGTCATAAATGTCCTTTATCATGTTGAAATATGTCCCCTCTACACCAACTTTCATGAGAGTTTTTACTATGAATGGATGTTGAATTTTGTCAAATGTTTTTTTGAGTCTATTGAGATGATCAAGTGATTTTTATCCTTTCTTTTGTAAATGTGGTTTACCATATTGATTGATTTGAAAATATTGAACCATCCTTGCATCCCTGGAATAAATCCCACTTGATCATATTATATGATCCTTTTAATATATAGTTGAATTCAGTTTGCTAATATATTGTTGAGGATTTTTGCATCTATATTCATCAAAGATATTGGCCCTTAGTATTTTTCTTTTTTTTCTTTTTTGTGGTGTCTTTGTCTGATTTGGTATCAGGATAATGGTTGCTTTGTGAGATGAATTTTGGATTGTTTTCTCCTCTTCAATTTTTGGGAACAGTTTGAGAAGGATAGGTGTAAGTTCTTCTTCATATGTTTGGTAAAATTCCCCAGTGAAACCATCTGGGTCTGAAATGTAGATCATTGGGAGATTTTTTTGGTGTGTGTGTGTGTGTGTTGTTTTGTTTTGTTTTACAGATTCTTTTTCATTTCTAGTGAACAGTTTCTTCAAATTGTTTGTTTCTTCTTTACTCAGTTTTGGCAGGCTATACATTTCTAGAAATTTCTATTTCTCCCTGTATATCTGCTTGTATTTGCTTTAATATTCAGGTGCTCTTGTATTTGGTGCATATATGTGAACAAGTGTAATATCCTCTTCTCATACTGATCCCTTTATCATTATATAATGCCTGATTTGTCTTTTGTTAAATACTTTGTTTTAAAGTCTATTTTGTCTGATATGAGTATTGCTACTGTTGATTTCTTACTGTTTCTGTTTGCATGAAATATCTTTTTCCATCCTCATTTTCAGTCTGTGTGTGTCTTTAACTCTGAAGTGAGTCTCATGATAGTAATATATACATGGGTCTTGTTTTTAATCCAATCAGTCACCTTATGCCTTTTGATTGGAGCATTTAGTCCATTGACATGTAAATTAATTATTGATAGGTATATACTTATTGTCATATTATTACTTGTTTTCCAGTTGTTTTGTAGTTCTCTACTCAGTTTTTCTTTTGTTTCTTCCCTTTTCATTTGTTTGACAATTTTCTGTAGTGTTATGCTTGTATTCCTTTCTCTTTGGTTTTTGTGTATCTATTGTATGTTTTTGATTTGTGGTTACCATGGGGTTCATATATGTTGACCTATAACTATATCTACTTATTTTAAAGTGGTAGTCTTTTAAATTCAAACACATTCTAAAAGACCTACATTTTTCGTTCTGCTTCCCCCCACTTTGTGTTTTTGATGTCCTACTTTGCACCTTCATATTTATCCCCTTTAATTTTAAATGATAATCTTGCTGAGCAGAGTATCCTAGGTTGTAGGTTTTCCCTTTCAGCATTTTGAATATATCATGCCACTCCCTTCTGGTCTGCAAAGTTTCTGTAGAAAAATCAACTATAACCTTTTGGGGGTTACCTTGTATATGACTCTTTGTTTTTCTCTTACCACCATTAGAATTCTCTCTTTAACTCTTGCCATTTTAATTATGATATAATTATGGTGTTGGTTCATTTGTATTTGGCTTATTTAGGACCTCTGTTCTTCCTATACCTGGATATCTGTTTCCTTTTTAGGTTGGGGATGTTTTCACCCATAATTTCATCAAATACATTTTCTAACTTCTTCTCTCCATCTTAACCTTCTGGGACCCCTGTAATGTGAATATTGATACACTTGATGTTATCCCAGAGATCTTTTAAACTGTTCTCATTATTTTTATTTGTTTTTCTTTTTGCTCTTCTGAATGGATGATTTCCATTCTTCCCTCTTCCAGATCATTCATGTGTTCTTCTGTATCACTTAGTCAGCTGTCCTTCTAGTGTTTTTATCATTTCATTTATTGTATTCTTCAGTTATGACTGGTTCTTTTATACTTTCTAGTTCCTTGTTAAAATTCTCACTGTATTCATATATTCTTTTCTCTAACTCAGTTAGCATCTTTATTACTAGTGCTTTGAATTCTTTATCTGGTAAATTATTTAATTTTGTTTAGTAATTTACTTTTTCAAGGGTATTCTCTTGCTCTTTTAATTGAGACCAGTTCCTCTGTTTTCTCATTTTGCTTAACTTTTTTAGGTGAAAGTGTTACCCATTGCATTCTTGAAGCAGTGTCCTTATGTGGGAACATCCCTATATAGTCTGCGTATTCTCAGGCTTGGTGGGATATCTGGATTTGATGTGAACACAAGTTATGTTTTTCCTCAGGGAGTGCTGGCAGCTATCACATAGTAGGAGGTGGGGCTGGAGGAAGGACTAGGGTCCAGAGCCTTGTGTGAGGTGATGTTTCCCTATGCTCAGTGGCCATCACCAACTTATCAGGAGCAGGGGCAGATCTCAAGTTGCTGGAGCAGAAGCCCTTAGGGTCAGGTCCAAGCTGACTCTGTTCCCTTCAAATGTGTGCTTTCCCCTCTCCCAACGCCATCACCCCTGCCCCAGAGGGGAGCAGTGCTGGAACAAGAGGGGTCTGTGTGAGCTCTTGGCTTGTGATGGGATGAAGGCTCTGGTGGTCTAGCCACAGACAGAGGTTCAGGTTACCTCTGATGCACTGCCCATGCAAGTACCAGTAATGGCTGTCCTTTCCCCACTCAGACACTGCTTTAGGTCAAAGTGTGTCCCATGGCCATACTCTATCCTCACTCTTGGCAGCCTTTGCTCCAGCGTGGACCTGTGACATGAAGTAAACAGGGCTGGAGCATTTGCTCAACTTAGGCTGGGGTGTATGATCAGTGGTTGCAGGAAACTGGGCAGCCACTAGAGTATTTTCAATCCACCATCTCTGCCCCACCTCTGGAACAAGTCAGTGTGCATGTGCTCCTCACAAGTGAGTGCAAGCTTCCCATAGCTGTCCTGTTAGTCCCACTGGCCCACCAATCAAACAAGGGGGCTCATATTCCCTGCATCAGACTCCATGGCTGTGGACACCCCACATGTGGCTCAGCCTGCTCCTTCCTCAGGGCAGTTATGCACCCCTGTGATCTCCCTTTCCCTCTAAGACCCCTCCCAGACACACATATCCTTACCTGATTTCTTCTCTTCCCTTCTTACCCAATTCCATGTGGATCTTTCTTACAGCCTTGGTTGTACAGGAGTCTTTCTGTCAGTTTCCAGTTAGTTTTCAGTGAGAATGTTCCATGTGTATGTGTATTTTTGATGTGTTCATGGGGGTAAGTGAGTTCCAAGTCCTCCAACTATGCCATCTATCTCTTCACATTACTTTTGTGAGTGAAAAATGTTGCCTGCCATATCAGTAAACAAAAGATGTTGCAACCATCAAGCCATCACATTACAGCTGTCCCAAAGGTGAGTCCTGAAGGAACTCAGGATAGAAACAGGATGCCTGCCATTGAGCCATAAGCCACTGCAGCCACCCCCAAACGGTGCACCCTGAAGAGGCTCAGGATGGGAAAACATAGGATACTGTCCACAGATAACTAAGGTACATTTCAAAGGAATGATTTCAATCAGACCAGACTTTTGTATCTTCCCATACCTAGAAAAGTGCTAATTTCTTATCTTGAGATATCTGTTTGTTTGTTTTTTCTTGCGGTAGGCGGGCCTCTCACTGCTGTGGCCTCTCCCACTGCGTAGCACAGGCTCCAGATGTGCAGGCTCAGAGGCCACGGCTCGCAGGCCCAGCTGCTCCACGGCATGTGGGATCTTCCCTGACTGGGGCACAAGCCCATGTCCCCTGCATTGGCAGGCGGACTCTCAACCACTGCGCCACCAGGGAAGCCCTGGTTTTCTTTAATTAAAAGTAATCTTTTGATTTTTTTTGATGTTCTTTTTTGCAAAAACTCTTATATATTCTGTCTCTTCCATTACCTCTTTGAAGCAGTCTCTCAGAGCTATCTGAGGACCTGCATCCCGGGTTTAAGTCCTCAGTTTTGTCCACCAAATAAAACATAATTGTCAACTTTCAGGTTGTGTATTTTTTTCAGTCAACAATTTCGAGTATAAAGGTTGCAGAAGATTTGTCATCAGCATGCAAGATCTCAAGAAATGTTTTCCCCATGAGCCTTCACTTAAAATCTACTAAGAATCAGCTTCAGACAACCAAAATGACTGCAAAAACTTTAACATTAATGATGATAAGAATTACAGACATAGTGATTTACCTATAGAATCAAAATTAATGTAGGCTTTAAAGGTGAGGGTATAAAATATATCAGCAGCATGTTCTGATGATGGGTACAATAAAACTATGAATAAATAATAGAGAATGAGGAAAGCATTTGCAAAAATAACTTTTTTAAACTAAATTGGTGTTAATGTTGCTATTATTATTCTAAATGTACTTTGTATGTAATGTACCACAAAATAAATATTTCTAATTTTATCATCCCCAGTATCCTTACACTTCAAGACATCCAATGTTGGGGAGAGGATGTATGTATGTAAAAAATAAAGGTTAAGATTTACTGAATATCAATAGGAATTTCTGGTAAAATCAAAAGATGCTTTATTTTTAAAATATATACAAATCTATGGCTTTTTCTACATATGTGTATATGTTCATATAGTTAGATGATAGATTAGATAGATGATAGATAGACGATAGATAGAACACATATATTTTCTAGTTCTGTTCACTGGAAAATTATTGAAACCATGATCAACCCATCAAGAATGAAACCCCTTTTCTCAAACTGTGATCTCTAAATACCATCTCCCACTAAAAGGAACCAGGGTTACTTGGATAATTGTCTGATTCCAGGCCAGGTCTGAGGCAGGAAATGTACAGTATTCTTATAGTAAGACATTAGAGCAGAGATATAATTGATGAGGTAGAGAACATGCCAGGTTTCTGGGAAAGAGCATTCTAGACAGAGGGAACAGCAAAGTCCATCTGTGGGATTGTTTGCTGTATTGTGAAAAAGTTAGGAGATCCTTGTGGCTGTGGCTTAGTAAGTGAGGGTAAGTGTGGTAGGAGATGGGGGATGGTTTGGAGCTGGGCTAGATCATGAATGACTTTGTAGACCATTTTAAACAATTTGGTTTTTCTCAGAGAGAAATAGTTCATAGAGTTATTTTGAGCAGAGAAGTAACATTATCTGATGTTTAGTTTTAAAGGCATGGCTCTGGCTTCTGTGTCGTATTACATTTTTTGGGGAAGAGTAAGAGCAAAAGCAGAGAGACCAGTGGGAGCCTATGACAGCAACCTGGGCAAGATTTAGTGGAGGTGTGGATCAGCATGAGAGAGAAAGTGGTGAAGAGAAGTGGTAGGGCTCCAGATATCTCCTGCATGTACAGTCAGTGTGTTTTGTGATGGCTAAATATAGGGTATGAAAGAAAGAGAAATATTAAAGAACATCCCAAGGTCCTGGGTCTCATCAGTTATAAAAATGGAGATGGCAATTCCTGGGACAATGAAGACTGATGTGTTATGAAGGAATAAATCAAATGTTAAATTTTGCATAATTGTTCACTGTTATTAGCATTATACTGAAATATTTGTTTTTAAATATTTATTTTTTCCTACCGGTACATTTGACAAAATAATTATAGTCAATCTTTGCAAATGCAACTTTAATGTCACAGGCTTTGTCAAAATACGGGCAATTTTTTGAGCCATCTAACACATTTTAAAGAGTACATCAACTTCACTTCTATATGAGTTGTGAGAATTAGGTCTGATATTGTCCCTGGAGACTTGTTCATATATATAAGACTTTTTTTGAAATATTTGTCTTATAAATGTGAATATGTGATCTCAAAATAAAAACTGCTCATTACACCATAATAAATCTTAATACAGTTCTATAAAGTGTTCTTGAAAGAACTAAATAAAGCCTTCTTTAAGAACTAAGAAGTAATTATTGTGCTGTTATTTTTAAAGAAACTAATATCATTATTGGAGAGTTACAGTTGAGATTAACTCATAATGGTACAAAGAAGAGTTATGCAAAGTCTCCCAGTGAAACAGTACTCTGAAGTAAAGACATTCTGGACAAAATTGAAAGTATTCATGTATTTAAAGAAAGAATGTGACAAACAGAAAGTGATTGATAACCTAAGGAAAACTAGAGAAAGAATAGCAGTAGAGGCATTGGCAATTCCAAGTGTCCAGAGATGAAAGCATTTTGCCTGAGTGGTTTTAGGTATTTTGGCCCCATTGGTAAAACCATTCCCATTCGAGATAAACACAAAAGTTTATCTTTTTCAATTTCTCTAAAGCTACTCATCCTAATTACATGTTTTACAAGAGCACTTCTGACTACAATTTCTTAATGGGGAGAGAATAATCTGACTCCATCAAATCATGTTGAAATAATTCAACTGAAAAAAAAATTAAAACAGAATATGATCTCACATATCACTCTATATCATTCTCCGTTTCTTTACTCCCTTCTACATCATTCTTCCAAAGGCTCACCTGTTGTCTCTCTTGATAATTCCTCTTGGCCTAATTTTTTTTGGTTGTACATAAACCACTGTGAGCATCTGTGAGAGTCACCACTGCAATGGCAATGCTAACAGTCATTTTGTACTCTTATTACTTAATATCAGCAGATTTAAAAATTATTATTAATTTTTCACACATACACAAAAGTAGTGTTTGTTTTGTAGTAAGAACACTTAACATGAGATCTATTCTCTTAATAAATTTTTAAGTGCATGATACAATATTGTTCACTACAGGAAAATGTTGTAAATCAGATCTCTAGAACTTATTCATCTTGCATAAGTGAATCGTTTTACTGTTAAACAGAAGCTCTTCATTTCCCCCTCCCTTCAGCCTCTGGAGACCACCATCTGGAAATGGTGAAGACCACCATCCTACTCCCTGTTTCTATGAGTTTGACTTTTTCAGATACCTCTTATAAGTGTAATCATGCAGTATATGTCCTTCTGTTACTTGTACACTTTTGGAGGGAATGTAAAATGGTGAAGCTGCTATGGAAAATAGTATGAAGTTTCAAAAAAAATTAAAGATAGAATTACAATATGATCCAACAACCTCATTCTGGGTATATATCCAAAGTGGGTAAATCAGGATCTTAAAGAGGTATCTACACTTTCATGTTCATCCACAACAGCCAAGATCTGGAAACAATGTAAATGTCCACTGATGGATGGATGAATAAAGAAAATGTGATTTATATATACCATGGAATGTTATTCAGCCTTTAAAAAGAAGGAAATCCTGCCATATGCCACAAACATGGATGAACCTGGAACACATAATGCTAAGCCCTTACACATTCAAACAATGCCCCTCACCTGTCACTCAAATTTAACCACTGTCAAGATTTTGTCACATTTCTCTTTTTTCATTTGCTAAAATACATATAGCTCATGAAGCCAAAATATGTTAAAGCAAATTCTCAAATTTATCACTACTTCAATATGCAGCTCTAAAAATATAAACATTTTCCTGCCAAAACCCCAAAATACATGATCACATCTAACAGAAGAAACAGTAACAAAATTAAGAACAAAATAAAATAATATCCAGTCTACAACCAAATTTCCCCAATTATCTAAAAATTGTGTTCATATTGTTGCTTTATTCTAAGTAGAATCCAGATAGGGCTTTTATTTTTTTTAATTTTTTTTTCTCTTTTAAAAATAGAGCAGCTCTCTCCTGGTTGGTAGGTTTTTTTTTTTTTTTTTCTTAAATGATGTTGAAGAGTAGTCTCTGGTCATACATTTTATGGTTTCTTCCCAGAGCATTATTTGAATGGTTTCCTAGATATGACTGGGTCAAGTATAAATGCATATATTATTTTGCTAATTATTGCTCAATTTCTTTCTATAGGGGCTAGAACATTTTCATTCCCACCACCAATATATGAGTATTTGTTTCTTCACAGCTTCTGCATCAGGGAATGTTGTCAAAATTTTCGATGCTTACCAACCTGATAGATAATAGGTGGTATCCCAATGTAATTTGAAATTTCATTTCTTTTAATTAAGTACAATTAACTTATTTCCTGTGTGTAAAGGCCATTTTTAATTTCTTCTAACTACTTTCATGTCATCAGCTTTCAAAATGTTTTATCATTACCTCTTTGATATAATAGTTTTCTTCTTTTGATTTCCAAGGCACATCACTCACCTTGCTTCTCTTATCCTTCTCTGTCCTTTCTTCCCTCACTCTTATGCCAGATTATTCTCCTCTTCTCAACCTCTAAATGTCAGCTAGCTCCAGGGCTCAGTCTTTGAACATCTTCTTTTCTCCATCTATACAGTAGGCTTTCCATATTGGCAGATTCTGTATCTGAAGGTCCAAACAACTGTGACGGAAAATATTCAAAAAAAAAAAAAAAGTTCCAGTAAGCAAAACTTGAATTTGCCACATACTGGCAACTATTTACATAGCATTTACATTGTGTTAGATATTATAAGTAATTAAGAGATGCTTTAAAGTATATGGGAAGATGTGCATAAGTTATATGCAAATACTATGCCATTTTACATAAGGGTCTTGAGCATCTGTGGATTTTTGTATCTATGTGGGCCCTGGAGCCAACACCCCCACAAATACCTAAGGAGGATTGTACTTGCTCACTAGAGGATTTCACCTTAAAATGCCACCTACACAACAAGGACAATACCTAAAATTATAGTTTTAGCCCTTAATTTTACTGTCAATTAAAGAAAAATACACAATTGATTATTTGATATGTCCACTTTAATATCCAACCATGTTCTTGTCCATCCCCCACTTTAGAGTGAACACCCCCTAATATTCCCCTTTTCTGCCTCTTTCCTGTAATTGCTCAAGCCAACCACTTAGTCATCAGGACTCCTCTCTTTCTCTAAGACCCCTCTTGTAATCCAGAAACACATTCAATTGACTCTACCAGAATCTGACCATTTTTACCATCACCTACACCATTAGAGTTCTAGCCCAAACAACATCATCACTGTCTTGAATTTTGGGATAGCCGTCATACTGGTCCCCTGCTTTCACCTTGTCTTTCTACATACAGCAAGCAAAATGATCCTTTTAAAATAAGTCAGATCAGCTCCAGTAATTCCACTTCCGGTTATATATCTAGAAGAGTTGGAAGTAGGATCTCAAAGAGATACGTGTATACCCATGTTCATAGCAGCATCATTCACAGTAGAAACTAGGTAGAAGTTTATTATCCAAATATCCATTGATGAATGTAAGGTAGATAGATAGTGAGAAGCAGCCACAGAGCACAGTGAGATCTGCTTGGTGCTTTGTGACTGCCTGGAGGGGTGGGATGGGGAGGGTGGGAGGGAGGGAGATGCATGAGGGAAGGGATGTGGGAACAGATGTATATGTATGACTGATTCACTTTGTTATAAAGCAGAAACTAATAAACAAAAAAATCCATTGATGGATGAATGGATTTACAAAATATGGTATATACTGACCAAGAAATATAATTCAGCCTTAAAAAGGAAGGGGATTCTGACATATGCTACAACACAGATGAACTTTGAGCACATTAGTCTAAATGAAATAATCCAGTCACAAAAACACAAATACTGTGTGATTACACTTCTATGAGGCATCTAGAGTAGTCAGACTCATAGAAACAGAAAGTACATGGTGGCTGACAGGAGTTAGGGAGAGGGGGAAATGGAGAATCATTGTTTAATAGGAAGAGAGTTTCAGTTTTGCAAGATGAAAAAGTTCTGGAGATTTGTTGTACAACAATATGAATATACTTAGCACTACTGAAGTGTAGACTTAAAAAAATGGTTAAGAGGATAAGTGTTGGTGGGGGTGGGGATGGTATGATGAATTGGGAGATTGTGACTGACATATATACACTAATATGTATAAAATGGATAACTAATAAGAACCTGCTCTATAAAAAAATAAATAAAATAAAATTCAAAGTAAAAAAAAAAATACGATCAAGCTGACACTGATCAGACCACCACATGACCAATTAATTACAAGATGACTGTCAGAGCTAACTGTGTTATTCTGCATGTAGCCCCTGTCCAACCACCTGTGCACCCCTGAAGTTCCCCTTTAAAAGCTCTTTCCCCCTGACAGTCAATGGGGAGTTGGTTCTTTGGGAGTTGAGTCTACCTTCTCCCAAGGATTGCCAGCTTCCTCCATAAAGATATTTTTCCTTTTAACTGCCCCCCCAAAAAAAGAGGGTAAATGTTATATTTATTTTACCACAATTAAAAATAAATAAATATCAGATCTTAAGTAAGGTATATTTCCTTCAAACCCACCAATACATTTCCTCCTCTCTTAGAATAAGTCCAAAATTCTTCCCAGAACCTTCAGTGTCTTATAAGATCTGCACCCCTCCCTCACTCAACATTCTCCTCTGACCTCATCTTCTACTACCTACTCTCTGTCTCATTCTGTCACTGATTTCCTGTTGTTGCTTGAACTTGTCAAAAACACTTTTCCCTCAGGTCCTTCACTATTGATGTTTCCAGATATATTTACAGAACTTTTTCTCTCATTTCAGTTCACTACTCAGAGAAACATTCTCTGACTACACTATGTAACTAGTACCTTCTTGCTGTCATCTTTTAACATCTTTTACTCTGATTTAATATTCTTCATACCCCTGAGCACCACTTAATATATAACATTTATTTTTGTATTATTTCCTCTCTCTTTTGATCGTTCATGTGCCTTAATTACTTTTTCTACCTCAATTATTAAAATTATTTTTTCATTTCCAATGTCTCTCAAAAATGAGTTGCCTTATACCTTAGGATTTTCATCATTCATTATTATTTTCTTCCCTGTGACAATATCACACTGCCTTCATTTCTGGAGATTCCTATCAAATATTGATATTTGTTATATAAAATGCAAAACTTATCTTTCAAAAATTGTCTTGTCTATTCTTGCTCTTTAATCCTTCACATCTATCTAAGAATCAGCTGGTCAAGTTCCATGACAATAATTTGCATAACTTTTAACTGGAATTGCATTGAATTTTTACATTATTTTGTTGGAGAATTTACACCTTTACATTACTGGTTCTTCCTATCCTTGCATAGAATGCAATTTATTTAGGTTATTAATTTCTTTCAATAAAGTATTCTGATTTTCTGAGAAAGATCTTTTACATATCTTGTGAGATTTATTTTTAGTACCTTGTACTTTTGGTTATACTCATAGATAACATATATTTTATTTATTTTTTTTTTTTATTTTTTTTTTTTGCGGTATGCGGGCCTCTCACTGTTGTGGCCTCCCCCGTTGCGGAGCACAGGCTCCGGACGCGCAGGCTCCGGACGCGCAGGCTCAGCGGCCATGGCTCACGGGCCCAGCCGCTCCGCGGCATATGGGATCCCCCCAGACCGGGGCACGAACCCGTATCCCCTGCATCGGCAGGCGGACTCTCAACCACTTGCGCCACCAGGGAGGCCCGATAACATATATTTTAAAATAAAAGTTTCTCTGATTTTCTGGTGTAAGGAAATGACATAGAATTTATTTTATATTTGGCTACTGTTTTCTAATCTCTAATTAATTCTGTCTGTAGAGTCTTTTGGGGCTTCTGTGTTGGAGATCATACATCTATGATTGCTGATATTTTTGTTTCTTTTTCAAAACAGTATGTTTTTTCTTTTCCTCTTATTCTGGCTAATCCCTTTAGAACAATATTCAATAGAAATCAAGACAGTGGGTATCCTTGTCTTATTCTTTATTTAAAAGAGAATTGCTTTTAACATTTTACTATTAAATGTTATTTTCTTCTTTAGATTTTATCACATTAAAATTCTCTTCTGTTCCTATGTTGCTAAAGTATTTTTTGTTGTAATTCCTGAAAGATTTTCATGATTATTTTATGCATCTATTTGGATGATCATACTTTTGTCTTTAATTTGTAAATGCAATATATTACATCACATTAATAAATTTTCTAATGTTGAATTAGCCTTGCATATTTTTGACAAACCAACTTGGTTGTGCTGTTATGTCACTAGATTTGGTTAGCTAATATTATCTTTAAGATGTTCCCATTATACATACAAAAGAGGTTAACCTGTAATGTTTCATTTTCATATGATTATTTTCTGTTTTGCCAGCAAGGTTAAACACATGCTATTAAAAAATGCAAAGATAAGTTCCTTGTTTTGAAAAAATTATCTCATAGACATGTGCAAGATAGCAACTATTTTTCACTTTAAGTATGTGTTTAAACTGGCCCTTGTAGTTTCTTGGTAGGTAATTTTTTGAATATTCATTCAAATTCTTTAATGATTATATAGCTCAACCCTCTACAGTTAAAGTCCTGCAATCCAATTATTATGTATTTGCCTGCTGACAATGTCATATAAAATAAAATATATGTAACATATCATGTTCTAAAATTTGAAAAAACTTTGATTTCAAAACAAACAAAAAAATTTTCCAAGAATTTTAAGTAAGAAACTTTGGTGTTCTAGCTGAATTTCTATTTTATCTTAAATTAATTTTGGTAAGATACATTTTTTCCAATCGGTTGCTCACACATTTTTTTTTTCCCAGAAAAAAATGTATTTAATGAGAAGATCATGAAAAAGACTTGGGGTGACATGCATATTTTTGATGTTTGGAGTTTGGAAAGCATTGGTTTTTCTACTCTGCAAATCTCCAAATTACTGGATTCCTACTCAATTTTGAGAATGCCTCTGTTAGTACAGCTGTACTTCATTTTATCTATAGTCTCTCATTGATTAATTCCTTTTTTAATTTTAATTAATTAATTTTTTATACAGCAGGTTCTTATTACTTATCTATATTATACATATTAGTGTATACATGTCAATCCCAATCTCACAATTCATCACACCACCACCACCACCACCACTTCCCTCACTTGGTGTCCATAGATGTGTTCTCTACATATGTGTCTCTATTTCTGCCTTGCAAACTGGTACATCTGTACCACTTTTCTAGATTCCACATATACGCACTAATATACAATATTTGTTTTTCTCTTTCTGACTTACTACACTCTCTATGACAGTCTCTATGTCCATCCATGTCTCTACAAATGACCCAATTTTGTTCCTTTATGTGGCTGAGTAATATTCCATTGTATATATGTACCACATCTTCTTTATCCATTCATCTGTTAATGGGCATTTAGGTTGCTTCCATGACCTGGCTATTGTCAATAGTGCTACTATGAATATTGTGGTACATGTGTCATTTTGAATTACGGATTTCTCTTGGTATATCCCAGTAGTGGGATTGCTGGATCATATGGTAATTCTATTTTTAGTTTTTTAAGGAACTTCCATACTGTTCTTCATAGTGGCTCTATCAATTTACATCTGCACCAACAGTGCAAAAAGGTTCCCTTTTCTCCACACTATCTCAAGCATTTGCTGTTTTGTAGATTTTCTGATGATGCCCATTCTAAGAGGTGTGAGGTGATACCTTATTGTAGTTCTGATTTGCATTTATCTAATAATTAGTGATGTTGAACAGCTTTTCATGTGCCTCTCGGCCATCCATATCTCTTATTTGGGGAAATGTCTATTTAGGTCTTCTGCCCACTTTTTGATTGGGTTGTTGTTTGTTTTTTTTTAATATTGAGATGCATGAGCTGTTTAATATTTTGGAGATTAATCCTTTGTCCACTGATTTGTTTGCAAATATTTTCTCCCATTCAGAGGGTTGTCTTTTCATCTTGTTTATAGCTTCCTTTGCTGTGCAAAAGCTTTAAGTTTCATTAGGTCCCATTTGTTTATTTTTGTTTTTATTTTCATTACTCTAGGAGGTGGGTCAAATAAGGTCTTGCTGTGCTTTATGTCAAAGAGTGTTCTTTCTCTGTTTTCCTCTAAGAGTTTTAGAGTGTCCAGACTTACATTTAGGTCTTTAATCTATTTTGAGTTTAATTTTGTGTATGATGTTAGGGAGTGTTCTAATTTCATTCTTTTGCATGTAGCTGTCCAGTTTTCCCAGCACCACTTATTGAAGAGACTGTCTTTTCTCCATTGCATATCTCTGCCTCCTTTGTCATAGATTAGTTGACCATAGGTGCATGGGTTTATCTCTGACCTTTCTATCCTGTTGCATTGATCTATATTTCTGTTTTTGTGCCAGTACCATATTGTCTTGATTACTATAGTTTTGTAGTATAGTCTGAAGTAAGGAAGTTTGACATCTCCAGCTCTGCTTTTTTTCCCCTCAAGACTGCTTTGGCTATTAGGGTTCTTCTGTGTCTCCATACAAATTGTATGATATTTTGTTCTAGTTCTTTACAAAGTGTCATTGGTAATTTGATAGGGATTGCATTGAATCTGTAGATTGCTTTGGGTAGTATAGTCATTTTCACAATATTGATTCTTCCAATCCAAGAACATGGTATATCTCTCCATCTTTTTGTGTCATCTTTCATTTCTTTCATCAGTGTATTAAAGTTTTCTGAGTACAGGTCATTTACCTCCTCAGGTAGGTTTATTTCTAGGTATTTTATTCATTTTGTTGCAATGGTGAATGGGATTGTTTCTTTAATTTCTCTTTCTGATCTTTCATTGTTAGTGTATAGTAATGCAAGAGATAATTGTGCATTAATTTTGCATCCTGCAACTTTACCAAATTCATTGATTAGCACTAGTAGTTTTCTGGTGACATCTTTAGGATTATCTATATATAGTATCATGTCATCTGCAAACAGTGACAGTTTTACATCTTCTTTTCCAAGTTGTATTCATTTTATTTCTTTTTCTTCCCTGATTGTCGTGGCTAAGACTTCAAATCTATGTTAAATTATAATAGCAAGAGTGGACATCCTTGTCTGTTCCTGATCTTCGAGGAAATGTTTTCAGTTATTCACTGTTGAGAATGATGTTTGCTGCAGGTTTCTTATACATGGCCTATACTATATTGAGTTAGGTTCCCTCTATGCCCATTTTCTGGAGAGTTCTTATCATAAATCATTGTTGAATTTTGTCAAAACCTTTTTCTGCATCTATTGAGATGATCATATGGTTTTTATTCTTCAGTTTGTTAATATGGTGTATCACATCGATTGATTTTCATATATTGAAGAATCTTTGCATCCCTGAGATAAATCCCACTTGATCATGGTGTATGATCCTTTTAATATGTGGTTGGATTCTGTTTGCTAGTATTTTGTTGAGGATTTTGCATCTATATTCATCAGCAATATTGGTCTGTAATTTTCTTTTTTTGTAGTATCTTTATCTGGTTTTGGTATCAGGGTGATAATGGTCTCATAGAATGAGTTTGGGAGTGTTCCTTCCTCTGAACTTTTCTTGGAAGAGTTTGAGGAGGATGGATGTTATCTCTTCTCTAAATGTTTGATAGAATTAACTTGTGAAGCCATCTGGTCTTGGACTTTTGTTTGTTGGAAGATTTTTTTTTTTTTTTTTTTTTTTTTTGTGGTATGCGGGCCTCTCACTGTTGTGGCCTCCCCCGTTGCGGAGCACAGGTTCCGGACGCGCAGGCTCCGGACGCGCAGGCTCAGCGGCCATGGCTCACGGGCCCAGCCGCTCCGCGGCATATGGGATCCTCCCAGACCGGGGCACGAACCCGTATCCCCTGCATCGGCAGGCGGACTCTCAACCACTTGCGCCACCAGGGAGGCCCTGTTGGAAGATTTTTAATCACAGTTTCAATGTCATTACTTGTGATTGGTCTGTTCATATTTTCTATTCCTTCTTGGTTCAGTCTTGGAAGGTTATACCTTTGTAAGAATTTGTCCATTTTTTCCAGGTTGTCCATTTTATTGGCATAGAGTTGCTTGTTGTAGTCTCTTGTGATGTTTTGTATTTCTTCAATGTCCATTGTAACTTCTCTTTTTTCACTTCTAATTTTCTTGATTTGAGTCCTCTCCCTCTTTTTCTTGATGAGTCTGGCTAAAGGTTCATCAGTCTGGTTTATCTTCCCAAACAACCAGCTTTTAGTTTTATTGTTCTTTACTTTTGTTTTCTTTGTTTCTGTTTCATTTATTTCTGCTCTGATCTCTATGATTTCTTTCCTTTTACTAACTTTGTGTTTTGTTTGTTCTTCTTTCTCTAGTTTATTTAGGTGTAAGGTTAGATTGTTTATTTGAGACTTTTCTTGTTTCTTGAGGTAGGATTGTATTGCTATAAACTTTCCTCTTAGAACTGCTTTTGCTGCATCCTATAGGTTTTGGATGGTCGTGTATTTTTGGTCATTTGTCTCTAGGTATTTTTTGATTTCCCTTTTGATTTTTTCAGTGATCTCTTGGTTATTTAGTAACGTATTGTTTAGCCTCCATTTGTTTGTGTTTTCTATGTTTTATTCCCTGTAATTGATTTCTAATCTCATAGAATTGTGGTCAGAAAAGATGGTTGATATGATTTCAATTTTCTTAAATTTATCGAGGCTTGGTTTGTGACCCAAGATGCGACCTATCCTGGAGAATGTTCCATGTTCACTTCAGAAGAAAGTGTAATCTGCTGTTTTGGATGGAATGTTCTATAAATATCAAGTAAATCTATCTGGTCTATTGTGTCATTTAAAGCTTTTGTTTCATTATTAATTTTCTGTCTGTATGATCTGTTCATTGGTATAAGTGAGGTGTTATAAAGTCTCCCACTATTATTGTGTGACTGTTGATTTCCTCATTTACAGCTGTTAGCATTTGCTTTATGTGTTGAGGTGCTTCTAAGTTGGGTGCATATATGTCTATAATTGTTATGTCTTCTTCTTGGATTAATCCCTTGATCATTATGTAGTATCCTTCCTTGTCTCTTGTAACATTCTTTATTTTAAAGTCTATTTTTTCTGATATGAGTATTGCTACTCCAGCTTTCTTTTGATTTCCATTTGCATAGAATATCTTTTTTCATCCCCTCACTTTCAGTCTGTATATGTCCCTAGGTCTGAAGTGAGTCTCTTGTAAACAGCATATAGATGGGTCTTGTTTTTGTATCCATTCAGCAAGCCTGTGCCTTTTGGTTTAAGCATTTAATCCGTACACATTTAAGGTAATTATCAATATGTATGTTCGTATTACCATTTTTTAAATTGTTTTGTGGGTTTTTTTTAAGGTCTTTTTCTTCTCTTGTGTTTGCCACTTAGAGAAGTTCATTTAGCATTTGCTGTAGAGCTGGTTTGGTGGTGCTGAATTCTCTTAGCTTTTGCTGTTCTGTAAAGCTTTTGATTTCCCGTTGAATCTGAATGTGATCCTTGCCAGGTAGAGTAATCTTGGTTGCAGGTTGTTCCCTTTCATCACTTTAAATATACTGTGCTGCTCCTTTCTGGATTGTAAAGTTTCTGCTGAGAAATCAGCTGATAACCTTATGGGTGTTCCCTTGCATGTTAGTTGTCATTTTTCCCTTGTTACTTTTAATAAATTTTCTTTGTCTTTAATTTTTTGCCAATTTAATTATCAAGTGTCTTGGCATGTTTCTTCTTGGATTTATCTTGCCTGGGACTCTCTGCACTTCTTGGACTTGGGTGGCTAATTCCTTTGCCATGTTAGGGAATTTTTCATCTGTAATCTCTTCAAAAATTTTCTCGGGTCCTTTCTTTCTCTCTTCTCCTTCAGGGACCCCTTTAATGCAAATGTTTGTGTGTTTAATGTTGTACCAGAGGTCTCTTAGGCTGTCTTCATTTCTTTTCATTCTTCTTCCTTTATTCTGTTCCATGGCAATGAATTCCAGGTCACTGATCTGTTCTTCTGCCTCAGTTATTCTGCTACTGATTCCTTTTAGTGTATTTTTCATTTCAGTTATTGTATTGTTCATCCTTGTTTGTTTGTTCTTTAATTCATCTAGGTGTTTGTTCTTTAATTCTTTGTTAAACATTTCTCACATCTTCTCGATCTTTGCCTCCATTCTTTTCCAAGGTCCTGGATCATCTTCACTATCATTATTCTGAATTCCTCTTCTGGAATGTTGCCTATGTCCACTTCATTTAGTTGTTTATCTGAGGTTTTATCTTATCCCTTCATCTGGTACATAGTTCTCTGCTTTTACATTTTGTCTATCTTTCTGTGAATGTGGTTTACATTCCATAGGCTGCAGGATTGTATTTCTTCTTGCTTCTGCTCTCTGCCCTCTGTTGCATGAGGCTATCTAAGAGGATTGTGCAAGCTTCCTGATGGGAGGGACTGGTGGTGGGCACAGCTCAGTAAAACTTTAATCTGCTTGTCTGCTGATGGGTGGAGCTGTGTTCCCTCCCTGTTGGTTGTTTGGCCTGAGGCAACCCAGCACTGGAGCCCACAGTTCCTTTGGTGGGGCTAATGGCAACTCCTGGAGAGGTCACACCAAGGAGTACTTCCCAGAACTTCTGCTGCCAGTGTCCTTGTCCCTGTGGTGAGCCATAGCCAACTCCCGCCTCTGCAGAAGACCCTCCAATACTAGCAGGTAGGTCTGTTTCAGTCTCCTATGGGGTCACTGCTCCTTCCCTGTGGGTTCTGGTTCACACACTACTTTGTGTGTGCCCTTCAGGAGTGGAGTCTCTGTTTGCCCTCGTCCTGTTGAAGTCCTGTAATCAAATCCTGGTAGGCTTCAAAGTCTGATTCCCTAGGAATTGCTCCTCCCATTGCCAGACCCCCAGGTTAGCAAGCCTGACGTGGGGCTCAGAACCCTCACTCCAGTGCAGTTTGTGAGTCACCCACCTGGTGGTTATGGGATTGGATTTTATTGTGATTGCACCTCTCCTACCATCTCATTGAAGTTTCTCCTTTGTCTTTGGATGTGGGGTATCTTTTTGGTGAGTTCTAGTGTCTTCCTGTCAATGATTGTTCAGCAGTTTGCTGTGATTCTGGTCCTCTCACAAGAGGGATTGAGCACATGTCCTTCTACTCTGCCATCTTGAACCAATCTCCCTTGCTCACATAATTTATGTTTTAAAATTATTGTCATCAAATTCACAATATTGACTCATAATTTGATGATCTCTGCTGCATCTATTTATCTGGGCTTTACTTCTAGTATGGTTTTAATGTATATTCTTTTAATCTTATCATCCTTCCAGATGTTAACTATATTGATATTTAAAACAAACACATGTAACTTTTTAAAATTCTCTCTATTGCATCACATTTTTATGTTTTTAATTAAGTTCTGCTCTTATATTTTTTTCTCCTCTACCTAAATCTATTTGTTTATTATTCTTTTTGTAGGTTCATAAATTACATACTTAGGTCATAATTTATTAGGCTTTCTTCTTTTCTAATGAAAACACTTACATTTCACTTTAACTGTATATCACATGCTTTGCCCTGAATAATTTTTATTATCACTGATGCCAAGTATTTTCTAAAGTCTAGTATGATTCTAACTTGACTATTGACTATTTAGAATTATATTTCATATAAATTTTTCATTTTTTTTAAATTTCTAACCTTATTTTTGTCAGAAAATAAGTTCTGTACGTTTTTAATTTTTTGAAACTTTCTGCACTTAATTATAGTACCTTTGGTTCAAAATGCCATTTACTGTTATGAACATGTTATTCTAGGAAGGAATTAATTTCTTAAATTTGAAAGTGAACTTTCTATCACCAAAATTCTGAGCTTTAGTTTTCTCATATATTAAATGAGAATAAAAATATCTAACTTGAGAGGATTAAAAGTGACATATATGAAGTACCTATCACAGTTCCCTGCCAATAGTAGATGTTTTAAAAATAATAGCTAAATAAATTGACTCTCTTGGGTGCATATATATATTTTGTTTCATGTACTTGATTAAAGTCTTCTTGAGAGGCATGAATCTGGTTTTTGTTTGTGTGTGTCAATTCAGTGCTTTCTAATATAATACCTTTCATAAGGTAATACTAAATACTCTCTGTGATTGATTGATTGACTCTTTGGGTGATTAATTGTAAGTCAATATTTCAGAATTTTCCATTATTTTTTTTTAAATTCAGGTTTCAAATGTTAATATTAAACATACAAGAAAAGCACACTGATGAATAAAGATTGTTTACTAAAATAATGTTGAATTCATTGCACCACTTCCTGTGTGGAGATTTCCTGAAAGAGTGGTTCAACCAATGATCTCTTATGGGGAAATATTAAGGATGAACCTTAATACAGAGGCCCTGGATAGCTGTATATGTTTGTGTATACACACACACACACACACACACACACACACTGTAATGCTTCACTGAAGTCTGTTGCACACATTGAGTATTTTAGAATACTGCTATAGGAATTAAAGAATATAATACCTCCTGCAACACAGTTAGGCAGGAAATAGCAGTATCACAGCAAATGTATAATGATTCTAGTATGAAAGAACAAAGCTCAGAAGGATTTGAGGGAAACATTGAGGAGCATATGATGTGAAGAAGTAGATGCAACTGGAAGATTTGTGATAGATGTTAGTCATCCTCTCTTTCCACATATACTACAAAATATCCCTCTTGAAGAAAATTAGACTGAACTTTATGGCACTCAGCAATGTGCACTTAGTCTGCTTCTCCAAGAAGGCTGATGTTATCTCTGATTGGATAATTAAATTATACATGCACTATCCCCTACTCATACAAACCAAATTATGTGCTTCTTATCAGCTTCATTTGCAAGCTTCTCTATCGATCTATTAAATATTGTTTCTCCCAATAGCTCATTTGTTTTATTTTTTGCAGATGTTTTAATCTTACTCTCAGCCTTCGTCTCTAGTATATGAGGTGACTCCAGTGTTGATATGCAAGGCCAGTCCAACATCTGATCCTCCAATGTCTTGTTCTTAGTTAATTGCAGTTTCCTGCTCCTCTTCCTACCCTCCTTATTGTCTCAATCTTTGCCATCTCTACCCTCACCAAAAGTCCTGATTTTAGTATTCTCTCTGATCACAACCTGGTCTCCTCTACATTACTTATTCAATTATTCACATTGTAGCTGCTCAATTAAATATTTTGAAGAAACACTTCATACTGCTCTTACCTTCATAACACTTTATATAAACTTTCACCAACTCCTTTCACTTTTAGTTTTACTTTCTAAACATGTCTTACATCTGTCACTAATTCAAGTTCTCCAAATTCTCATAATCTCTTTCCTGGAATACTACAGTAGCATGCTGACAGCCTTTTTGCACTTACTGTGGTTCCTGTCCAATCTGTAGCCAAACTGATATTTTTAAAAAGTTCATCTATTCCTTCATCTCTCCCTCATCAAACTTAAAGTATTACTAAATATTTACATTATTTTTAAGATAAAGACTAAAATCTCTAAATGCTCCAAAGGGCTGTCAAGATCTTTTCCCTATCTACTTCTCTGGGTTCATTAGCCTTCTTTCAGTTCCTAGAAAACCCCATGCTCCCACTTGCCTCTGAATCTGAGTGTCTGCCACAGCCTCCCTCACCCATCCTTCCCCTTCAACCCTCTCTTTCCACTGAATTCCTATTCTCCTAACAGAATAAAGCTTGGTATTTTTTTTTTTTTTTTTTTGCGTTACGCGGGCCTCTCACTGCTGTGGCCTCTCCCGTTGTAGAGCACAGGCTCCGGACGCACAGGCTCAGCGGCCATGGCTCACGGGCCCAGCCGCTCCACGGCATGTGGGATCCTCCCAGACCGGGGCACGAACCCGCGTCCCATGCATCAGCAGGCGGACTCCCAACCACTGTGCCACCAGGGAAGCCCAAAAGCTTGGTATTTTTAAAAATAAATATCTATCATAGTGACAGTGATATGCTTAAGACGTTTTGTTGATATACATTTATGGAAAATCCTTATCTTTTTCTTTGGCTAGATAGATTTGGCTGAATAAACAAAAATGATCACTTCAGAAACAAGACAAATATCAGGAAATCCATAATACTAAAACTGGATGGTAAATTTCTGATAACATCAAAGAATTTATGCTATTTTCCAAAAAATATTTTAAAATGCTAATTTTGTATATTTATCAAGGGAGATTATTAATGGTGAATAATCATTATTAATAGAAAAACATCTGGGCCTCCCTGGTGGCGCAGTGGTTAAGAGTCCGCCTGCCGATGCAGGGGATACGGGTTCGTGCCCCGGTCTGGGAGGATCCCATATGCCGCGGAGCGGCTGGGCCCGTGAGCCATGGCCGCTGGGCCTGCGCATCCGGAGCCTGTGCTCCGCAACGGGAGAGGCCACAACAGTGAGAGGCCCGCATACCGCAAAAAGAAAAAAAAAAAGAAAAACATCTAAAACCCCCTGCTTGAGTTGCAAATAATTTAATTGACAATGTTAATTTAAGTAAATATACAATTATAACAGATGAAAGTGCAATAATCAAACAAATTCAGATTTTCTTTTCCTCTATGAGTGGTTGGTTTAATTAATGAATGGAAAGTTGGGTTTTCCTTCTGATTCTAGTTATTTTAAGCACTAGATAGAGAGCTCAGATCAGTAGAGAGGTCAAGTAAAGAGGCAAGGCAGGATAAGGACTGACAAATATCTCTGGATTTGGCAAATAGTATGCTACTAGTGTTTTTGGAGAGAGCAAAAATACTGAAAAGTGAGTCAGAAACCAGGTTGTTAAGGGATAAGGAAAAAATGATGGGTGACAAAACCAAGATAAGAATGCCAACTGTTATTGCAAAGAGCATGGTTCTAGGGATAAAAATATTGGAATGCTAGATTAGAATGTAGGACGAAGGGAATCTTTCTCTTTTTCTTCTCCTTCTCCTACACCTCCTTCTTCTTGGAAAGATTAGTTTGAGAATATAATATTTACATGCTAAAAGAACAGTGCTAGTGTATATGGATGGGTTGAAAGTAAAGTTAAGAGGAGGCAATATTTGTGAGTTGAGATTATCAGATTAGATTAGAGAGGACAGGATTTAGAGCACAGGTAAAGTGATCAGTATTATCAGACAGAGCTTAAGAAATGTCAGGTTTATAGTCAAGTTCTAGAAATTATCAAATGAAGGCAGTATATTTTTTTTATTGTGTACCATGTAGGTGGCACTTTTGAGAAAAGAAGATAGACAAGTAAGAAAGAGATATGACAAAGAATAATAAGTACAGTTCCTTCCTTCAACACACTGGTAATTTTGTTGGAAAAAAATAAAAAGAAAAACAATAAGCCCTTATTATGTGTCAGGCACTGTGCTGGACACATTAAGTGCATTATCTCACATAATCCTGTAACCTTCTGAAAGGGAGCATTGTTACTTTCATTTTACAAACAAAGATAGTGAAGCTGAAAAAGATCAAATAACTTGCCCAACTCACAAAGCTAGTAATTGACTGACTTGGGATTCAAGCCCAGATCTGTTTGAATCTAAAACTCACCCTTCATCCATTAAGGTACACATTTGAAAAAAATGCATCAAATCTTGAATGATCCTTATGTCCTCAGATGATTGAATATATAGAATATTGAAAACTGGGTAGTTATATTTCACAGCTTATGGTTTCTTTTCTGCCAAAATGAGATCTGTTGGTTTGAATAATTGTATTTGTTATTCTGCTTGCTTGGGCAAGATAATGTTTCAAGTATCAAAAGACCACAAACAAAGTCATTTATATCATGCATAAATCAAAATTGTAACAGACAAAAATGTAAATTATTTTAAGAATGTGATTATAATATTTAAAACTTGTACACGTACCCAGATATTTATGTAATGGGAACATTTTGCAAATTAAGGAAAAATAGAGCGGGGTCAATATCCAGCTTCAGTTAGAAAAAGCAAAGTTTTCAATACAAATTTAGATGTTTGGCAACTCCTCTAATTTAGTAAGAGAAAAAATATAAGCCATTCTTTTGATATCTAATGTGTCATCTTGTCCTATATTATGATGCTAATAGCAATGCTGCCGCTGGTGCTTGACATGAAGCATCTGGTACATTTGGACTGAAGCTTCTAAATTTTTTCTAACAATACATGAATTGGATCTCAGGCACTGCTGTGTGGCATACTTATTGAACCAACTAAGGAGTGGTAATTTACAGGACTTTTGTGTTTATTTATACTTAATTTTAGACTTTCTCAAACTAGGATCGGCTATCTAAAAGTCCCTGCACATTCTTAGGTACTCACGGGGTGGGAACTTTGAAAAATCTAGATGACAAACTGGTGATAATGGAAAGAGGAAGTCATAGGTAGAGTGACCATACAATGTATTAACTCAGTTGGAACACATTTTAGAGCAAAAATGTTAAAATGTATGGACACCAGCACAACAGGTCTTATTAGGGCTTGCCAAGGGAAACCAATGCAGAATTCAAACTAGTTCTAGGTAGCATGAGTCACAAAAGGGACCCAGGTGCCTCTCAATCCACCTTTGCCTTCTCTGTAACCAATCTACTCCACATATTGATTTGCCTGTGCTGAGTTGAACTAAGTATCAGAACACATGGAGATTAAAAGAGAAAAATATTTTAGGATATCTCAGGGAAAATCAAGTTAAAAAAATTTTGAAACTATTTTCAGACTAAGTTTCTTGAGGATAATAGTATATTTGATTTTATGCTTTAATACTGCAATTCCTTTCAAAATAGCAAAAATTCGAGAAAATTTTTGTTCTGTGATTATTAACTGTTTAATTAACAACTATTTGCTAAGCAGTTCCTATGGACTTGGTACAGTTAAACACTCTGTGATAGGAGAATAAGTTGGATATAATGCCTGCCTTTACAGGCTAGGGTAAAAGCGTGTGATTTGTTCTACAAGAGAAGAAGAATTTAATGCATTTTACATTAAGATTAAGCAATTTTATAAGCACTCAATAAGTCTAATTAATTCACTAAATGATAAAATGTTCAGGTTGCATATTAATATGAAAGATTGATAAGAATTAACATTGAAAATAATTTGTTAACCTCCCTCAACTACTTAATGATATAAACTCTTCATAAATATTTCTCGGCTTATTGCTAATTTACTTAGAGAAAATCTTCAGTTTGCCACAATAAAAACAGACACAAATGCACAGAATGCTACAGAATGTGCTCTCAGTAACTGAAACTAATGCAATTAGTTTAAATTCAATAAGAACATAATATTTAATACATTTTATCAAATGTAAGGACCGTTTGGCAATGTCACAGAAAATGTAAGTCACTGAATAATATGCAGAATATAGCTAATAAAAATGAAACTAAGACCAATAACAGTATTTGCTTTGAGGCATCCAATGCCTAAGAAGTAAGCAAGCACATACAAGTAAGTCAAGTAAAACCACAGTGTTATTTTTTTCTATTCTATACCATGTATTTGTTTAGGAGAGATCGTTTTTATGGGTCATAATTTTCTTTGGACATAAACACATCTAAAAGCAAGATAAGGATGTCACATATAGGTAACTTTATTTCATAGAATATAGTACTGAACAATATCCAAGCAATTTTTGTATAAATCAGAGCATCACAAAAATAAAGCTATCCTTCCATTACTCGAAACAGACTCATATTTCATTTAACAAATGCAAAGAAAACCCTTTAGTTTATTAAAAATTTAATTTAATTTAATGTTAATAGATATGGTAGAGACAGTTCATAGGATTCTCAATTCATGTGGCCTCTACTTATTTCAAAATTAGAATTTACCTGTTATGCTAAATGTATAGGGTCCTTCTTGAAGGGTGTCTGAGGCTGAACCATCCCTTGGGATATGGAGAGCACTATTAGATTTTTATATTTACATATCATCGGATTTCCAGTTGATAGAAAGTGTGAAGTACTCAATCATAAGTATGATATAGCAAACTGGCTAAGACCAATTATAATATCTAGTTTCCTGGTTAAATACCTAGGAATTGATTACCTAATATAAATGGTAAACAACTAAGACAATCAATGATGATATAAGGTAACTGTATTCTTCCTAAGTTCTTTCAAGTTCTCTCCCATTGTCTCAAATTATACAGATTATCCCAGGGTACAATTCAAGTCTCCCTCATCACAATGCCATCCTACATATTCTGACCCACAGTATTTGTTTTATTCACACTCTAATAATTATGATTGTTTACTTTTTTTACTTGGACAACTTATACTGTCATATGCTTATTGAATGTCATCTAAGCCTTAGACTTTTCTTGGAAATAGGTTCACAGCCTTGAGCAAAAGGGACACAAATTCCTGCCCTTAAGGTGTTTGTATTCTAATGGGGGAGACAAAAAATAAACAGCATAAGTAAGTAGATTATAGCATATAATAAAGGTGATAAGTGCTATGGAGGAAAATAAAACCTAAAAGAAGACTAGGAAGTGTTCAGAGGGGAACTGCCATTTTTAGTAGGATGGTTACTGAAGGCCTAAAAGAGAAGGTCACATATGAGTAAAGAGAAGGAAGTGAGAAGCTAGCTGTGCAGTGCATAGATCAAAAAGTGTTCCAAGAGAGGCAACATGAATTACCTAAACTTTGGGGCAGGATTGTATCTCTCCTGTTCCAAGAAGAACAAGTAGGTCCTGAGCTCTTGTGGCCTAGAAAGAAATGAAGTCAGAGAGCAAAAATAATGTAGACCTTGTAAGTACTAGAGAAGGCAATGACCTAAATCTGCATATCAACCATACCCTTGTTTATTGTGTTTTGCCTGTAAACCTGCCATAACTGGTTCCTCCACTCCATCTTTTGTCTTTATCTGGAGATGGTACTCAAGGTGATCACTTGGGCTATTTTGGGAGTTATTCAGTTTTTCTGGGTATTTCTCACGTATACAGGAGGTATACATGTTATTAAGCTTTTGTTTGCCTACTGTTCATCTGTCTTTTATTACAGAGGGATCTCAGCCAAGAACTTAGAGGGTAGAGGGGAAAATCATTTTTCCTCCCCTACAATATCAACCCACTTTCCAGATATGGAAACTGAGATGTAAAGCTGTTGAGTAAATGTCCCTAAATCACATGGTGACTAGGAAGAGGAGAGGGAGTTTGAAACCAAACTACCCAATCCTATGACATTTACACAATAGCCTTCCCACACCTCTACTCACCACCGATGATTGTGGCAAAAATTGACCTTGAGGTGAATAGCGCAAAAAGACACTTTCAAGGTAGGTTTTCACCAAAGTATAATTATTTTTATGAGTAATTCTTCAAAATTTAAACATTTTTTACTAAGTCTGACTTCTTGCTTCCACCATTCATAAGTTCAATATTTTGCTTTTACAAGTTTCAAGTTTTCTAAGGGGAAGCTAATTTCTATCAGAAAGTTTTAAAATATTAGCTATAAGGATATTGCAGATGGAGAGGTATTCTAAAGCAATTAGCTGAGACAACAAAAATGTCAAAAACAACTAATGAAAACCTTGGGTCATTCAAGTCTATTTTGCCTCAAGGAAATAGTAACATATTTCAGAATAAATCACTTAGTGAAAGATGACAGGGTCATATTCAAAAGGTTCTGAGCCTTCTGTGTAGTTCATGCCAAATTTGTTTGAAGATTAAGTTCTAATAATAGGTTTCAATCTCTTTGGGCTTTGAACCTCTAATACTCCTTAACTCTTCTCAAATCTTTAAAAGATGGACTTCACCTAGCATAGAGCCTAGCATTTAGTAAGCACTCAGTAGATAACTGTTGACTGAATAAATGAATGAATGATTAGGATCAGAAAATCCCAAACTATACTCAGTCTCCACATGTCGAAGTTTTACATTTGATCTTTGTTAACTTTTTAAAAGAAAAATAAATTGCAATATCAAAAACCTCAGAATTTCCCAACCTTAAAATTCTGCCTGTATGTGTTATTATTACCTATAGAGCAGGTAGAATAAAAGCATTTTGAAGTTAATGGAGAAAAGAATAAAGATTACCCTGGAAGCCTGAAGAATGCAGTTGTAGAATGGCAACAACAGCAACAATCATAAAACAGCAATAGTGGGTAGTATTCATTGAGTGCTTTCTATGTGCTGAGCATTGCACTAAGTGGATTATCTAATTTTCCTCTTCATAACACCATGTAATATAGTCCTTATTACACTTTGGGGGCACTGGGTCAAACTTCCATTGTTGATGCTAGTTAGCTATGCAAGCTTTGGAAAATGGCTAAACCTCTCTGTATTTCTGTTTTCGTTCTGTAAATATATATATATATATATATATATATATAGTATCTACCATGTAGCTGTTTTAAAGATTAAATGTGTTACTAGATGTAAAGTGCTTAGAACTATGCCCGGCACTAAGCAATTGCTCTATTCATATTAGCCATTTGTATTTCTCTTTGTAAGAGTAAATAAATTGAGACCTAGTGAAAACAACTCTTTTGCCCCTCTCCTGTTTGCCCATCTCTGTTCCCCTCTAACCTTAAAAGAACATAATTATAGGAGTGAGACCACTAGGCAATTTAACCTAACTCCTGACTTATGCTCTCCTGAATGCACACCATGCCCTGCCTAACTTGTTGACTCTTTTCTTAGATAAAAAGAAGTAAGAGTGAAGAATTAAGCAATTAAAAAATGACCATCTCTCTATCCCCAACAGCTCCCTTAGCAATCCTGCAGGCAGATCACACAGGCAAGATAACATCTGAAGAAAGAGTCAGCCAATCTGCATGCAATGGAGAATGATGTAGAACCCAACATCCTGCCTTGATAATTCACTGAGATTCTTCCCCATTCTTCTCCTTTCAAAACTGTCACAGCTGAACAGAATCTTCGGACTTGATCTCTGGACATGAGTCCACCTTCTCTCCAGATTGCCAGCTTTTCTGATTAAAGCACCTTTCCTTTCTACTGACACTTGCCTCTCGAATTATTGGCTTATGAGCAGTGAGCTGTCAAATCTGGGTTTGATTACAGGACTACCAAACCTAATTTTAAAATAATTCCATTTATCAAAAATGAGAGTGGGACAAAAAACATATGATATCACTTATACGTGGAATCTAAAATATGACACAAATGAGCCTATCTATGAAACAGAATCAAAATCAGGGACATAGAGAACAGACTGGTGGTTGCCAAGAGAGAGGGGGTTGGGGGAGGGATGGAGTGGGAGGCTGGGGTTAGCAGATGTAAGCTTTTATATATAGGATGAATAAACAAGGTCCTACTGTATAGTACAGGGAACTATATACAGTATCCTATAATAAATCATAATGGAAAAGAATATAATATATATATATATGTGCAACTGAATCACTTTGCTGTACAGCAGTAATTAACACTTCAAAAAAATAAGTAAAAAAAATGAGATTGAGTATAAAGAAAATACTTACCATGGAGATTAGTACAACTCAAATCAGAGACCTTCAGATATCGAGGTTCCCTAGCATTAGCTTTCTTCATTATGCACAGAGAATTATAAATATACCTATAGTATATTCTAAATTTTAGAATTATGGTTCAGACAAAGTAATCACGTTGCCCAGAAATCAACAGCTTATTAAAAGCTACGCTACCAAGCGTTCTAATTCGGTAATACCAGAGTGATATTAAGTAGGAAATACAAAGAGAAATGAGTAAATTCTGAGAGAGAAATGGTGGCAGCCATTAGGGTGTGAACTTATTGCCATCCGCAAGGTAATTCTGGAAGAAAACATATGACCATGGAAGGACAAATACGAACTGAAAATAAGAAGCTTGATCCTCCCTTTTGAAAATAAAGGAAGAAATTCCCCCCCCTTTTTCTTAGAATATTTGCTTTAAAAAACTTCTAAGTACTTTTTCTTGTCTTCGAAGTGTGTATAATTCCTTTTGAAACTATATAGGCCTTTTTTCAACTTTATGAACCAAGAATGTCTTTCTTAAGGCCTTGCTAGTCATCTCTTTGAAATGTAAATGTCAAAGAAGACAGCACCTCTATCTCCCACTTTATATGGGAGAGTAGAGGCTAACTTTGGCAGGCACCTTTCTCCAACTAGCAAAACTCCTGTAGTAAATATGTGAGAAGTTTGTACTTCCTTTGGATAAAGCCAGTTGCTAATAGGAATAGTCACTATAATTACCAGGTGAATCTAGAAAGAACTATGCATGAAAAATGGTGTGGCCAAATCCTCTTACCTGAGGACTAGTATTGTTTATCTTGAAGAACTTGTATGGAACAGGTTGTATCTGCTTTGCTATATAAAAGAGTGAGATTTCTTTCTGTCTTTGCAATCTCTTAGCAGATGATTTTTTAATGTGCATTATTTTTGGATTTAATGCTTGTTTAATAATAAAGCTGTTTTCTTTTTCTACTACTTTTATCAAGAACTCTTCTGGGTTGGGAGAAAATTTGGTTTTTAATTTTATTTCTCCAGAACTAGTTAACTGAGAAAATATGTATTTGTTATCAGGATGGCATTTAAATCAGGCGATATAAATAATTCATTCACTACCAATGTTTGGTACAGCAGGAAGACTCTTTAGTTATTAGCCAGGAATTATTTTAAATTTCTTGATTATATATTTGACCTTTATAAAATCTGAAGAAATATACAAAGAGAAAGAGGAAATGTATCAAAATAATTTCAAGTAATTAAAAAGTGAAATGAACATTTTTATCATTTCAATTAGGCATCTACCTAAGCATTCTAGATAATTAATATTCTAAAGGTTGAAAAGTATAGATAAATCAATAAAGTTATCCTTATGGTACCAGTTGTCAAATGCTTTATCCATCAATTAATTAATTCATTGAATATTTTATTTGAATGACTAATGGGTAATAAGCATTACTCTGGTCTCTGTATAGGAGGTGTTGAAATAAAATAAAATGTTTCTAAAGGACCTGTGGATATTAACTGTTGAGTGTGGTCAATGCCTCTCAATTTTACCAGTGTGGCTTGGAATAATTATGGTCTAAAGAGATACAGACTGAATCGAGCATGTGTTTTATTTGACCAACTTCTAAGCACAAACCTCTTGCACAGAGCTGATTTCTTCTATTCCCTCCTCCCTACTTATTCTAGGAGGAATACAACCTTTGATAACACCAAAGACATTCTCTTTTTATTATAAATTAGATCATCAATACTGATAGAAACAATGTGCTCACTGCTGCAAGCTCATTGTACGTTCCCATTGATCAGTTTATGCTAGGGATCAACGAGGGTTTTCTCCTTGCTCCCTGACTACCCACCAACAACTTTGAAAAGTAAAACTATTCATTAACATATGAAAGACAGATCCCAACACCCCCAGAAACTGGTTTCTCTGGAGTAAATCCAGTTTGATAAAAAAAAATCTATTCCTTTTCTAGCAGAATTAACATTAGATTGCATGGTTGTTAAATTTTGCTTTATCAATTGTTAAGCACATACCACAAAAAAGAATATATTACTAATTCAATTATTTGTATACATAAACAATATAGTATGTATCTACAAGATTTTCTTGTGCTTGATTTTCTCCTCAGCATAGTTTTTATCTGATCTTTGAGCAGTGATATAGTCATATCAGAGGAATTTTATTATTTATGCTTCAAACATTTTGATCCATATATCTAAGTTACATATTTTCTTGTGAATGACACTTTTATAATTTTATATGCCATAATAACATATTTTACTAATTATTTTCTACTGAATCTTGACAGTTCTGTCAGAATATTAACTTTAAAATGTATATTTAATTGTTTGATAATATCGGGCACATAAGTATAGGATATGAAAATTACTCAATAAAGTGTCATGTCTTCTCAATTCAGAGTATTAAAAGTATTCAGATAGTTATTTCATTTGTTCATTCATTCACTCATTCAATATGTATTTATTGAATCATATATGGGCAAGTAACTCTGGCAGGTACTGCCTATGTTGAAGTTAAGGTGATAAAAATAAAGGTCAATATATACCTATATAGTCAGGCTTCCCTATGGAATCAGAAACTTGAGGCGAGAGAAATGTATCTAACCTCTAGTCCTCAATATTTACAAAGGAACTTAGTTATGTCATTTTGTGGCAGTGGTCTGACTCTACAAAACATGTGCACTCAATCAAATATACAGCAAGCAAATGTTTATTGATTGTAAGACAACTGCTGAGAAGATTTGATTTAATGATCCTAGTGATTTTATTCTCTATTAGTGAAGAATATTTGAGGAATATAATGAATGTGAGATTGCTTTGACACCACAGAAAAGTGAAAGGAGTGTGATGATTCTAAGTGCTACTATCTCCAGAATTGCAGAGCCTGAAATAGTCCCTCATCATAGGAACAACAAGATGTGCTGTGTGGTGGAGTCAGACACACCTTGACACAAACCTCAGTTCCACTCTTTGTTACTAGTAATCTTTATATTATCACTTTTTCTGTCTGAATGTCCTCATTTGTGAAATAGGTGTTTCTTGTAAAAAAAAAAAATGCTGGTCTAACATGTGGAAAAACAACTTAAATCATGCCTGAAGTGTCTCCAAAGGATACCAAAAGAAAAATCATTTCATAATATTAAAAAACCCACCAAAAAAAACCCCAGGAAACAAATATCTTAAGATCCCTTTTCTCTATCTCTCAATATTTTGGAGGGCAGTGTCTCCAAAGTATGTGCAGGACCTTGGGGAAAATACTTTTGTGGGTTCCTGCCAGTATAGATAATCTAATTAAGAAGTGTAATACAAAACTCATGGGTCTATATGAGATAGAACTATGTACCGATTAATATTTAGACTAGTGGGTAGAGAAAATAGGACTACATATTTTTTGATCCTTCAATCACTGAATGTGAGGATCCTTCCTTGTGTTCAGACATTTGTTTCTGTCTAGAAAGCATTTATTCCTGTTATTTATTGTCAAATGTTTCATTACTAGCTAATTTCATATCTCCCACCATGAGAAAAAGTAGCAACACTATTATTACTTGTAATATCATTGTTTTTGGAACCTGTTTATACTGAAACAATTTAGGCCTTCTTGCCTCTACAATTTCCTAATACCATTCACTTAATGCTGGTTATATTTTTACTCATGATTCTAGATTATCCATCACGATGTATGAGTGTATTGGCTTCCAATGACTGCCTTATAGGTTATTCCCATGCTTCAGGTCTTCCAAATTCAAATCTTGGCCAGAGAATGCAGAAATGTGAAGAACATTTCATTTTCTGATCATGTTAAATTTACTATTGTAATTTTATAGATTAAACATAGAACACGTCTTCCAGACGTGTTCTTTTGAAACTCTTAGACAGTAAATAATCACATTTCTAGAATTTTAACTCTTTCAGTGTTGACCATGATCTTCCAAGGGATTTACGTAATAGTTATGACCATGACATCTTCCAAAGCCCTCAACAATGAAACAAATATTGAAAAGGAGGGCTTTTTCACCTTTTTCAGAATCACAGTGGAAAACTTGTCTATTTTATTCATGGCAAGCTTATTGCAGTATGTCACATTGGGACAAATGAAATGCCATGAAATACGTAGGAGATGAGGCTAAAATCCAAATCACAGAGCATTTCTTTTAAATACTGTAAGTGGTAAATCTGAGCACTTAAATAACATTAGAGGAAAATGCCAGGCAGGTGTCAGGAGATGTGCTTTTTCTAGGACTTTTTACCATATAGGACTCTTTACCATATAGGGATCCTGAGCTATGGGAATCTGGAACCACATTGTCTAATCCAAAATAATTAGCTGAAATAATATATTCCTCTTCAATTAGAGATTAAATCCAAATCCCACATAGGATGGAATGATTTTCCAAAAAGCAGAAAATGATTTTATTGTTCAGTGAAGCCCTTGCTTATCAATCCTGATTTACTTATACATATTGCTCTCTTGAGGCCCATAGGGATTTTGAGTTTTTGTATCTTCAGCGGACACTGCAGATCATGAATTCGCCAAAGAAATTCTAGATCACTAGGTCTAACCGAATCATCTGGAGAAAGGAAGATGCCTGATATTTAGTGGAAGATTATTTTATATACCTTGATAAGGAGAGATTATTTTATTTTGTTTATTTCTCAAAAAAATGTATGGGATAGACATCGTTATTTTCACTGTATTCAATTCCTTAAGCTGAAAGCCATAAATCAGCTATTAATCTTATGAAGCAAAGTTCAGCATTTACACTGTGGCCACGTTATCAGGTTCTCACCAATGGGACATGAGCACAAAGCATGCCTCACTTGTTTAAAGGAAATTGCTTGTATCTTCCTGTCTTTTTCCTTTCCTCTGAGCTGGAACACAGAAGTGTCAGAGATACACAATAGACTCAAGACTAGGACAGTGGTGATGAATGGGCAAACCAAACTGAGAAAAAAACAATGATCTTGTGAAGATGACACACCCACCAAGCTAAACATACTTAGGTGAAAGGGAAATAAACTTCCATCTCAATTAAACCACTGTATTTTTTTCAGTCTTTTTGGTATAGCCACTTGCCCTTTACCATTCTAATACAAGTGATCTTGTTCCTGAATGGCCCAGATACCTAGCATTGACTTTGAACTTGTGGAGTTCTAATGGGATATGGTGAGTACTTTCTGCTTAGCACTCATTCTCCATTGACTAAATTACCTGCAATTTCAATGTTATGTCCACAACATGCTGCTGCATCTATTTTTGTTGATTTATAATTAGAATATGGGAAATGCGAGCAAACCTTATAAATGGAGAGAATTATCACCACAAATTGTTCAAATGGTCTATATTGTTTACAGAAAATCTAACCAAAAAAATCTGTATTTCTCTGTGTGATTCTAAAAATGTTAAGGTTTGAATCACATTGCTTTTGGTTTTTAAGAATCGTCCTGGGGGTGGGGGGGGGGCTTTCCTGGTGGCGCAGTGGTTGAGAGTCCGCCTGCCAATGCAGGGGACATGGGTTCGTGTCCCGGTCCGGGAAGATCCCACATGCCGTGGAGCTGCTGGGCCAGTGAGCCATGGCCGCTGAACCTGCGCGTCGGGAGCCTGTGCTCCGCAACGGGAGAGGACACAACAGTGAGAGGCCTGCATACTGCAAAAAAAAAATAAAAATTACAAAAAAAAATAAAGAATTATCCTGGGGACTTCCCTGGCAGTCCAGTGGTTAAGACTTCACCTTCCAATGCAAGGGGTGTGGGTTCAATCCTTGGTCGGGGAGCTAGGATCCCACATGCCCTATAGCCAAAAAACCAAAATATAAAACAGAAGCAATATTGTAACAAATTCAGTAAAGACTTTGAAAATGGTCCACATTAAAAAAATAAAATCTTAAAAAAAATAAAAATAATCATCCAGAATTCATTCAAGAAATCTGCTTAACAAGAAGAAATTTTATATGTATTTTACACATTTTACATATCTACATAATTACATAGATATGAAGTTATGAGAAATGTTTTAGAAGGCTTCAGCCTTAAATTTTCAAATAAGCAAAAATACACATACCATATACAGAAGAGAGGAGCATATGTGTGTGTGTATATATATATATATATATATATATATATATATATATATATATATATATATATGAACATACAGTTGGCCCTTGAACAACACAGGTTTGAACTGTGCAGGTCCACTTATAAGCAATTTTTTTCAATGTAAACATTACAGTACTGTGCTACAATATTTGTGGTTGGTTTAACCTGAGGATGTAGAACACCAACTATGGAACTTGATCAAAATGGATTTTGGGGTTTCCCTGGTGGCACAGTGGTTGAGAGTCTGCCTGCTGATGCAGGGGACACAGGTTCGTGCCCCGGTCCAGGAAGATCCCACATGCCGCGGAGCGGCTGGGCCCGTGAGCCATGTGTGCTCTGCAACGGGAGAGACCACAACAGTGAGAGGTCCACGTACCATAAAAAAGAAAAAAAAAAGGCTTTTGCACGGTCCTGGACCGAATCCCACAAAGATATTGAGAGATGACTGTATATATACAATTCTTCATAATGGACATCTCATTTCCATCATAGGCATTTCCAGAAACCTACCTTGAAGCCAATTTTGTGCTCTGACCTGGAGCTGAAAAATTTCAACACATACATGAAATTACCACTTTTATCTACTGACTAATGGTTACAAATTCCCTTTTAGTTATAACACTCTTTGTAGACTTCTACTAAATCCGTTGCCTGGCAGAAGGACTAGTAGCATAATAACAAAATAGAAAGTATGAAGGTATGAGATCAAAGAAAGATAAATTTGCTGTTGATAGTGAAAGTGCATAGAGTATATGGAGCCAGCTGAGGAAAAGCAGATCTGAGTGCTAAGATTAAATGGCAGGCTTTCGTTGCCTAAATAGGCAAGCATAAAAAGCAAATGATATACAAAATCACTAACAGTGGAGATAAAGAACGTAAAGGGATGCTCAAGTCACATTTTGCCTGCTTCCCAGGGTTTCCAAATCACAAGACACCAAGACCTTTTCTCCAGACAAATATTTTACAAGATATATAGCTGACCTCAGATCCCTGTATTTATTCTCCTGGAATAATCACTTCTTAAAAGGGAAGGGTGATCTTAGGGGAGAGATTATAGCTTAAAAGATTTTGTCCAGGAAATCCAGGAAGGATCACTCTTTATAAGATTAGGAGTTAATCTCTGCCACGCACCACATCTCATGGGTGGGACAGTTCTAAGGCTGTAACCATTCTCAATTGCTTTGATTTATCTGTACTCCTTGGAAGTTATAAGAATTTTTTCTATTTGAGACTATCTCAGATTTGTTATTACAAATGCTATTTTATTTTCCAGTTTTCCTGATTTAATCTATAGATAAAATGTACCAAGAATAAATAAGGATATGCTAGGAGAGGGTTACACAGATATGAAGTCAAGAGAAATGTTTAGGAAGGCTTCAGTCTTGAATCTTCAAATAAGCAAATGTATACATACTACGGAAACAAAATGTTTCCATTTGTTAAAGTTTCGCAAGAAGAAAAGGGAGGAAGAGAGAAGAGGGGAAGAAAAGTTTGGATTTTTGAGCACTTGCTTGTTGCTATGTACTCTTCACATTGCATTAACTGTATTACTACTGTTCATCCTTTCCTTGTTAAGGATTTTATTTATTATTATTTATTATTTATTATTATTATTATTATTATTATTATTATTATTATTATTATTATTATTTTGCGGTACACGGGCCTCTCACTGTTGTGGCCTCTCCCGTTGTGGAGCACAGGCTGCGGACGCGCAGGCTCAGCTGCCATGGCTCACGGGCCTAGCCACTCCGCGGCATGTGGGATCTTCCCGGACCGGGGCACGAACCCGTGTCCCCTGCATCGGCAGGCGGACCCTCAACCACTGCGCCACCAGGGAAGCCCCCAGAATTTTCCTTATTTTTGATGACCTTAACAGTTTGGGGCAGTACTGGTCAGATATATCACAGGATGTACCGCAATTGGAGTTTTTCTCATGGTTAGACTGTAGTTAAGAATTATGGGGAAGAAGAGCACAGGCAAGGTGTCATTCTCATCACATCATAAAAATGGTACATTCTTTCAATATGACATCACTGTTAATGTTCACCTTGATCACTGGTCTAGGTTAGTGTTGTAAATTTTCTCCACTGCAAAACTACCCTTTGGCCCCTTTTCCATACTATAGTTTTTAGAAGGAAGATGCCACATATAGCCTACATTTAAGGAGTGGGGATTTATATTCTCCTTCCTTGAGCACAGTGTATCTACATAAATTATTTGGAATTAATATGGGAGATTTGTCCATGTGCCTTCATTTATTTATATACTCAGTGATTCAATTCCGTATGGGTTTGCGGATATTTTATACTCAGGATTATAATTTGATACTGATACTACTCGTTGCTCAAATTATTCCATCTTTGGCCATCTTTGGGAGTTTTTCAGTTGACTTCTCTGTCCCTCTGACTTAACCTCATCAATGTGTTGTGGATTGTGTGTGTGTGTGTGTGTGTGTGTGTGTGTTAGCACTTCCTTAGTTTCTGGCACTGCAAGATGCTCCAGGATCACTTGTGTAGTCCCTGCCCTAGCCCTAAATTCAACTATTTCTCCAAGGAGTCTTGGTTCCTTTTATTAGAGAAATATATTAGGAACCAAGATTTGCATGCTGTGTGGACTAGTCACTTTCGAAAATCTAGACTCCCTTCATTCACCAGGGACTGAGAACTTTGGTTCTTATCTATTGTCTCAGATTATTCTGTGCCTGCTCCTCAAATGCTGGCATTTTTTATCCACAATTCCTGCAGTTCCCATTCTACATGCTATTTGAGTGATTTCATCTATTTTCATGTCTTACACTACACAGTGTACATTGTTGGCTCCCAAACTCTGAACTTTTCCCTCAACTAAAGACTCCAACTGCCTGATGAGCATAAATAAAAGAATTCCACCGGTGCCTCAAGCCAGACATTCCAAAACTGAATGCACCATCCTTCCCTCACCAAATGGGTTATCCTTCTCATAATTTCCATTAATACCACCACTGTCTACCCAGCCAGCCTCCAGTCACTAGAATTATCCTAGTCTCTTCTCTCATTCTGCCTCCTACTCAACAATCAAGCCCTGTTCATTTTACCTCATGAAAGACTGTCAGATCCTCTCCCTCTTTTTGATTGCTTCAGCTTCCTTAGCTCCAGCCTAGTTCTAGTCTTTACCAACTGTCACATGCACTACTGACATCTCACTGTCTTCAGTCCTGCCTCCTCCAAACCACCCTCCAACCTGAGGTCACAAGGATTTGTTACAAATACTAATCAGACTCTATCATTCCTCTATTTATCATATATTACTTATACAATCAGGCAGTTAAAAAAACGGGGGTCTTGTGTTTATGTCATTATTACTGTTGGAGCACTTGGCACAAGTCTGACACAAAATAAAAGCACATACAAATAAAACATCTTGACCACACCTATACTCCAAGTTTTTATTAGCACTGTGGCAGGTGCCAGAGCAACAAAAGACTTGAGAAGAGGTCTCTCACGGTCTAGTGAAATGACTGAAAAATGAATTCCAAAAATACACATCAAGAAGGAAAGTATCATGCTTGTCATGACAGAAGAGTGATCTAAGAATTAATATAATAGCACTTTAAGGAAAAACTAATGATCAAAATGCAATGCTTTTTTTTTTTTTTTTTGCAGTTATCCTTAATTTCTGGGTAGCAAGGTTTTGATGTAATACACTCATTTTTTGAGGTTACAGACAATTTGCTACTATTAATAAGGAACTGAAATATGTGAATGATTTACAAGTTTGATAAATTAAATTTTCTAACATATCCATAAAACAGTGTCTGTTTGACTCATGTCTATGGCAGTGTGCTTTCTTGAGAGGAGGATTAAAGCTGTGTCTGCAGTTAGCAACCTGGCAACCCTGGGGAGTGCTGCAAACATTTGAACAGCCCTCTCCCTGCTCTGACAGAAAATCAAAGAGGTAAGAACTGCCACTCTATGTACCAGCAAAACAGAGCTGCCGCTGAGGTCTTTAAGACGCTGAACTGCTTTCACCAACAACATCAGGCCAATTCCACATGATGGATCCCTTACATCTGTCCCTGAAGGATCACTCGCTCACCCCAAATATTTATTCAACAATCATTTATTCCAGTTCTGTGCAAAGCACGTGACTAACAGAATTCCAATGCTGGCAGCCACTTCCAATATCATTCTATTTAAAGGTGGATATTCATGTACAACCCAAGTGTATTTTCCATTAGTGAGTATGATTTATGCCTTAGCAAGTATTTAAATAACTAATGAAATGTGTGAGCACGCGCACCAGAGGTTTAAAGAATACAGAAATAATGCCATAGATGAATTCCAATATCCCACAGACATCATCACTCAGCTTACTACCAACTAGTATATAGGTTTAGTTTTTATTCTATCCATCAATATTTTGTGTGACACAGTTAGGGTATATAGTACTCATCTGCTCTCAATGACTTTAGAATCTGATTAGAAAGATAAGACTCTCTGTTTCTCTCTCTCTCCCTCTCTTTCATATACACACACATATCATCACACACAAGGACACATATTGTTAAGTAAGGAGGTAAATAAAACAATGCAGTATATATCCAAAATAAGTGGTACACAGAAAAATATATATATATTTACTATTTTTGCATAGTGTGAAAATGTTTGAGTGGATTTTCAACAAATTTCAAGAGTATATTTGGGACTTTTAAGTGCAGGCTATGTGGCATTAATAGAATTCACTTAGGAGTGCCTTGGGGGCAACTGAAAGAAATTGCAATAATGCCTAGGGTAGCTGAAATGTAGTCCAAGAGGCCCATGTGGATGGTTGCTATCTGCAACAGACCTGCTGTACTGTTGAGACAATTCGGACTGAGAACACACTGTTTTTAAACGTGAGACAGGAATTAGAAGTCATGAGGGCAGGTGTTTCACTTCGTAGGCATTGGCTTGTAATTGAGCTGCATCATACATAGGGGACTCTATGAAGCATACTCCAAAGTAAAGATAAACAGATATACTTATAACTGTGGGTTATGAATTTCCAAACAATACTGTGGAAGTCAGCCAGACTGTAAGTGTAATGGATTCAGCGAAAGAAAAAAATGCTGTTTGCTTATATGATAAGAGGGCAACATTAGAATATGATTTTAATTGAATTTGAACCTTTTAAAAATATCTATATTTTGGATTAAAAAGACAAGGAATAAAGCTTCTTAAGACAAGGAAAGAGATACTGGGAAATGACCTGTTTTAAGAGTTGACTTCCAAGATAGACTATTCTGTTCAGTTATTATGCTGATGCATTTGTGATGGCTTAGCCCAGACTTCAGCTCATTTCACCTCCCAAATTCCCAAATGTCAATCAAGCAGTTCTTTAAAATTTACTTATCAGTGAATTTTGCTGTTTAAAAAGGGGGATATGTTCCTTTTCATAGTATAACTTCTAAATATACAATTCACCAAACTTCAGTTTCACTGAAAGATCATGTTACCCATTCCTTTTCAAAATCACACTGGATCCATCTCTCCAACACTTTTTTTTTTTCAAATCAGACAAAACAAAATTAAAAACCTTATTTTAGTCACTCTTATTCCCCTCAGGCAGGAATTTTCTTTCCATACTTTAGAGGCTTTCCTAACTACACAGAAACTAACCTCTTTTTACTACGTTCCCTTTCTGGGCAGCCATTCAATCAGTTTTATTTTTCAGTTCACATCAGTTAGGGAACCTTCTCCCTAACCTTCAGTTAGGGAGAATATTCTACATTCTTCTGCCAAGGTGTTCCCCTTAAGTGTGTGTATGAAAATTACGTGTGTGTGTATGAAATTAGTTTGGGCTACTATGTATTACAAATATCTGAAAGCCAAAACTGAATTACAGCTTTACAGTAGTTCTCATTTAGAAGAGCACAAAAAATGCTTACTTTTATTCATTGCTTTGTAATGTCCTTATGGCTCCAATTTGAGAATAAGGTATGTAAAAAATGGTGTCCACATAACTTATGTCCTTGATTTTACCAACTTTTTATATCTGACTAATTTTAGCATCATAATGCAAATACTATAGAAAGTATGATAGATTATAAATATTAGACTACTAAAATATAGAAATTTTGTTTAAAGTTTCTACATAGACATTATAATGTGTAATAGTTGAATTACAAAACCTGTGTTATTTTTCAATGATCGGATTGAAAATGTGACTTTTCTGACTAAAAAGATTTTTTTTTCATAAGACAGTTTTATTATTTCTTCATAAAGCAGGAAAGTTTATAATTATCCTTTTATATCCATATATTTTACCTTATATATGTTGACAATTAGTTTCTGCTGACAGGGGGTGGAAATATTTTTCTCTTTTGATAAATGAGCATCATATTTGAAAATGGTGTATATATCTACTTGTTTTATAAAATTATGTGAGCTGCTATATTCTAATTACAATGTTAGTCACCATCAATAATTTTATACTCTAACGAATATGCTTCTTTAACATGCCAATATTATTACTGTTTGCAAATATTCTAATAAGTTCAGTCTTGCCTTAGCATGCCTTAGCATTTAAGAGTGATTTATGAAACCTACTGATTTTAAAGTTGGTTTTATACTGCTACTTGCAGCTTACATTTAAACTGACTATTGGTATCATTATAAACTCAAAGAATATGCTGCCTATTTGAAGAGATGCAGAGATAGGCAGTGGTAAAGAAAGGAATACATGAATAACAATGCAGTGCACTATAACTTATATCCCACTTTGGAAATTCAGCAGGAACAAAGTAATGAGCATTTAAAACAAGACACAAAAAACCTTACACGTATCTCATCATTATTTTAAATTTACAGGAAAAAAATTCTTAATTTTTTCTAAGAATTAGTCACATTAGAAATTTCCTATCATTTTTTTTTATTTTGATAAATAATCTACCTTACCAGAGTTTTCATTTTTAATTAACTTGTGATCATCCTTGGTAATGGGAAATCATATAAAACAGAGAGAAAATATATTGGTAAACTTCAAATATCCATTTTTATTCACTTTTCTTATTTCATGTTTGACTCAAAAAATGCTTTTAGCAATTTTATTGAATTTAAAAAAAAAATTCTTTACTCATATTTTCTGCAACTTTCAGACCATTTGGTTATTGAATAAACAAACATTAGTGCTACTATTGCAGTTCCTGTGCTACACACCAATAAATTTAGTTTAAAGTTCTAAAAGACACAGAATCCTTGTTCTTTTATTTCTCTCAGTATCTGGTAACAGATTTGTATAGCTGCAAACACTATGGTTGCCTTAATAATACCTAGTCTCTTCTTTGTTAACAAACCCTGATTTTCTTAAAGTGCTAATTAAACATAGTCACTTTCCTGGCTTTCCTTACCTTTTTGCCTTTTGACCTTCTCTCCTTCCTTCTGACTAGAAGGCAGATATGATGCTTGGAGTAGAAGCAGCTATTTTGGTACCAGGATAAAAAAAGCCACAGTCTCATCATAGCATAAAAGACCCATAGAAGACATTGGGTCCTTGAGGACTTCTTGAGACAATGCCCCAGCCCTGGAAAACTGGGGTGTTAAAGAAGTACAGTGTGAGAGAGAATTGGCAGCATTCACACCCGTAAATCATTCTTGCTACCATTAACTGAATCCAGGTACAAAAATAACTTCCTAATTGATGGAGATTCTGAAAGTTGGGTAGAATATTAAGTTTTCTTAGGTGTTATCTCTTTTAATTTGGCACAAACATTCATTAAGACACTTAAGTGTTCATTTTGGTTGCTGAATATATAGTCAAAGGCATACTAAACAAATCTTTAAAGTTTGTCTTCATGTTAAAACCAAAACGTATGATATATCAGATTATGCCACCTGCAAAGTTCTGCAAGCTAAGTTAATTTTCTGGTAAGAAAGCCTTAGTTTTGGTGTATTTAATAACTCTCTTCTTATTCTAATTGGGTAATGTTGGTAAATTTAAATGAAATTTAATTTCTCTAAAATGTGTTTGAAGATATTTTCACTGCCTGCATCCACCACTTTCCGAGAAAGATAGTACAGGCCTTGTTATTCATGCCAGCTTTGGTACTGTTTCAATTATCTGATGGTTCAGGGAGTTGTTGGGTTTTAAATGGATACTCCCGCTATGGGAAATGGCTGCTGTTTTTCACCATATTTTCTCTTATCATCCACAGATAATTAGTTCTGCCTGACAAAGCACATCACAAGGGACAACTCCATGGCTTTCATAAGCATCTCAGCAATATCTTCCTTATGGCTAATTCTTCCTGAACCTGTTTAAAAGTGCTTCACTCTAATTATTATTCCTCATCACTTGTCCACACTCTAAACATAGGCAGTATTAACAATATATGTAGCAGATATCTGCATGTCATCTTTTGAATGCTCCTAGATATTTGTATAACAGGAAATTGGGGCATTAAAAAAACAAGCGTATTCCTCTGACACTTAGCATCTATACTCATACACCACCACTAGAGCCCTGAATAGATCATTAATGCATCTTAAATTCCTAAATATATTATGTCCTCCGATGCTTTACATAAACTGAGTTAACATGAAAGATAACAAATAGTCTTTCTCATTTATAGTACAGTAAGTTCCCCTACATATGAACCTTCAAGTTGTGAACTTTCAAAGTTGTGAACTTGTGTTCGCATGTCCAATAAAGTAACGTGTGAGTGAAATTGCAGCTTGCTCTCCATCTCCTTTTGCTGACGATCCTTCAGCTCTACCATCTCCCATCTCCTCTCCCTCCTCCAGTCAGTAACTCTTCTTATCTGTTCACTCAATGCCAGCCCCTTTGCTCCCTTGTTTTACTTTGCTCTTTAACTTAGACTTCTGAAAATTTAGTCCCTCTGATCTCTCCGGGTATTTCCTTTGGAGGCTCATCCATTCAAAGAGCTTCTGCTCTCAAAATCCATGGCAATTACTCTCAAGACTGAAGAAACAACTGGAAAATTTAGTTTATAACAAGCACATTTTTCTTATTACCCAGTGAGTAGTTCCATTTGTGTAGCTTGTTGTCACTTCTAGCATAGCATGTCCCCAAATTAACTTAATAAAGTTTACCAACACTAGTCCCAACACCAACTTATCCTCCTGCCTTTTTTTTTAACCATGATATCTCTGTTCTTCCAGTAAATAGGTGGCATCAGATTATCTTTTCTCTTTTCTTCTCAATTGTCCAAAATCTGGTAGTGAAACGGCAATTAAAACATTGATCAACTTAAACTGGCTTTGCCTGCTTAAATAAGTTGTTGATTAATCAAACCTTGAGTTATTTTATGGAGACCACACTGTGCATTTTCCAAACCTGGATGGCCCCGGAACCAAGAACCTTCAGTCTATAAAACTCAGTTAGAAATGTTGCCACCAGACCTCTCCTACAAAGAGGTCTTTCAATATGGAAAATCTGGCTTCCAGCAGCCCAAGTAGCTTGATTACTGATTTGAAGTCACCAATCAGCTTTTGCCCTAACCCCTTAAATTTTGCCCTGAACCCTGGATCCAGGAGACAGATTTGAGAGTCTTGCCGCCTGTCTCTTCGAAATAAAGCTCACTCTTTGGGCTTCTCTGGTGGCGCAGTGGTTGAGAATCCACCTGACAATGCAGGGGACACGGGTTCGAAACCTGGTCCGGGAAGATCCCACATGCCGCGGAGCACCTAAGCCTGTGCGTCACAAACTGAGCCTGTGCTCTAGAACCTGCGTGCCACAGCTACTGAAGCCCGCGTGCCTAGAGCCCGTGCTCCACAACAAGAGAAGCCGCCGCAATGAGAAACCCGCGCACCGCAAGGAAGAGCAGCACCCGCTGGCCGCAACTAGAGAAAAGCCCGCACACAGCAACGAACACCCAACGCAGCCAAAAAAAAAAAAAAAAAAAAAGAGCTCACTCTTTTCTCAAAAGCTGGAGCCATAGTACTGGCTTCTATGTGAGTCTGGCAGTGAGTCTTTGCTCTGTAACAGTAGCAAAGTAATCTCAACTCACGTCTAAACACCTCTCTAGTGACATTCTTACCACACTTGTTGGTTCCCAAACTCAGGAGCTTCCTGGATGAAATTCAAAACTGCTCCACTCCCACCCCCAGAACACGAAAGGCAAGTAGAGTCCAAAGAAAGCCGGGAATTTACATGTGAGGCTTGTTTTGGGGCGGCTGCAAGACTAGTAGACGTCTGCACCGGCACACCAGAATCTTAAATGTTTATATGGAGGCTTTAATGGAGTTCAGGCATCTATACAGTACAGATTGTTCTCTCAAGGCTTCCTCCTTGAAAAGGCTTTTGATGTGTGAACAGTGGGTGGAATGTACACTACAAAGGGGGGATGGGAGTGAGAAGCCTCCAGCTTGTGGGTCACCTCGTGGTCACGTACCCTTGAAGACCTCCTCCAACAACTCTGGTGAGGTTTTTCTCTCAAGCATGGAGAGCAGTAACAAACCCTTCTGCAGCTGTGATGTTCAGATTACACAGTTCTCACCAAGGAGATATTTTTAGAATCTTTCCAGAGCTTTTCTTCATATCATTTTCTTCAGTACAAAATCACTTCTCTCCCTTGAACACTTAGCAACATTTTCTTCTCTTGACCACTCCTGCCTTCTTGAAACTCTCTTAGCTTCCATTGCATTCTGACAGTTCCTTTGCATTCTTTTATTTTTTATTTATTTATTTTTCTTGTGGTACACGGGCCTCTCACTGTTGTGGCCTCTCCCGTTGCGGAGCACAGGCTCCGGACGTGCAGGCCCAGCGGCCATGGCTCACGGGTCCAGCCGCTTCGCGGCATGTGGGATCCTCCCGGACCGGGGCACAAACCGGTGTCCCCTGAATCGGCAGGCAGACTCTCAACCACTGCGCCACCAGGGAAACCCTCCTTTGCATTCTTAAATGTTGGGAGCTTGTTCAGAGCTGGAAGTAACACTGTCTGAGTGTGAATTCTGGCTGTGCAGAATGGTGTTTAACCATGGGTAAATCATATCACCTCTCAGTGTATCTATGCCATATGGTTATTATAACTTCAACTGATTTTATCCATATTTATTAGCTCTGGTTAGATCACTCTCCTGAGCGCCAGATAAATATTTCCAATTATGCAATGGAGATTTTCACTTGGATTTTTCACAGACATCTTCTTCCCTCCACTCTTTATTCTCTCCTCCCTCACCTGTCCTCACCTGCCTTCTCTGTACTTCCTCCTACCTTTTAAAACTCCAGATTATCCTATAAGCTCTAGCTTGGCTGTAACCATACGTAGGAGATAAGCTTAAGTGCTGGGAGAGAAGAGAACAGTGAAGGTGTAAAGAAAAATGAACCAAAGACAGAAAGAGAGATAGAAAGAGATCAAGCACAGGCAGAATTTGTAAACGGCCGTACAGCAGCAATTGGAGATCGTTCAACTAGAGGAGTGCACTAAGCATAGTAACTTGCTTATTCTATCTTTGTCTTCCCAGCATCGAGCACAGTGTAGAGAGCATTGCATGTCTGAAATAATGTTCGTTTCCATGAGTGAAAGAAGCTCATGGATGAGCAAATAAATAAATGAATAAATAAATAAATGGTGGTACCCATGCCTCTGAAAATGTTTGGCATTTTATTAGCTTCTGATCGCAAATCAGCAGCATGTACAAAAGCAATCTAGTCTTGGGTAATTACTACCAGAAATAAAAGTTTCATAACATTATTGAATGTCTATTTGGAACAAGCCTCTTGCACTGTCAAAAGGATAATTATAAGTACTCTCATTCAATAAGCACATGGACTTGGATACTTCTGGGAATGCTTTTAAGCTCAACATCCTGGCAGATCCCTAAGAACGCAGGTCTGTTCAACATCAGAGCTGTTTTTTGTTTGGGCTGCATATTGAAATAATTGTCCCTAAAAAGGTTCAGGCTCTTGTTGATCTTTTTTGTTTATTTCCCCTTGGCAGGATTCTTGATCTTCATAGAATGCTGAGCCAAATTATTCAGCACTTTTTTAAAAGCAAAACAATTGTACCTATATATGGGAACCTGCTCCTCATCACACCACTTTGGAGAAGTGGCTTGGTTCTCCACCTCAGTGAAATATACATATCAGGCCCTGGATTCTAACAGAGAATATCATTTCTGCTGCCTGAACACCTGGTATCTAAAGCATATAGATATCTATTCATCAACAACCTCTATCAGCACTTTAGGCACTTGTCAAAGAATTCAACCATGATCTGACTATGATCTAGTACTTGGGAAATGCTTGATTGAAAATCTGATATTTAAGAATGCGTAGGGAGCACATTAACTGTCCATGACTCTACATTGTCAAAAACCTAACCCTGCATGGTTAGATCATAGAAAGAAAACAGAATCCTGCAGAAATGCTTTCACCAAGGTAAAAATTAATGTTAGGTCCTTAATTTTTATAGAAGGACAATATAAAATTTTATTTGAAAATGATTCTGTATTTGTTACAAGAGAATCATTACAAAGATATATGGAATAAAATCCTTTGAGATCTCTGCATTAGAGTAAAGTTAATCCTTCCTGGTGAATTTGTGTATTTCCTTGATCAGTCAATGGTACAGAGAGAAATGTAATCCCTTATTAAAGAAATTGATGCCAGGTACCTGGTACATTGGTTTCTCTGCAACTTTTGAAGATATTTTGTTTTATCAAACAAAATCATGCTTTTTAAGAAATTGAAAAAGAATGAAATAGGGTCAATAAACAAATATTTTATTGAATTTAAATTGAATTTTAGTCTGATTTGAGAATCTTTACATACGACATACTTTGATTCCATCTTAGTTAAATTTGACTCGAATAAAGAAATCCAAGTCTGAATTTTTGAATGTCTTTTATGATCCATATTGTGTTTCCTGGAGAAGAGAACTGAAGCATGCGTTTCTTTGTACATTTTCACAGTCACGTTAACAAAGTTTCAGCTCTGAGATTATTCCGTCAGATTTTCCCCATTATGCATCCCCAACCTGGCTTGAATAGGTTGAAAAATAATTCTACATATTGCTGGATAACTGCAAATAGTCACATACTTTAGTGTACCAAAGGGGTATTTCTCTAACACAGAATAAATTTATTTCATAATAACAAATGAATGTCTTTATAATCATTATTTAAGTTGTACATGGCTTGTAGGATATGAGTAAGGAAATTGTGTAAGTTTTAATAGTCTACCTCCCTCCCTAATCTGTTTATCTACTTAAATGTTATACTTGTCAATTCATTGTCATAGCCACTGGATTTTGTGGTTGATGATGATAAAAATACATTATATATAACATTTAAATTAGCATATAATTATGAGGTATTATGTTTCAGGACCCTAATTAATGTCTTTATCCTGAATAGAAGAGATTCTAGCTTTATTCGTAACTATACTCAATTGTAGGAACGTTTCATCAAACAACAGAGCAGGTTGTTGGAAGAAAATTAGGAGATGCATTCCTTTTTGACAAAATTATATCGACCAAATCTCTCCTCCTCTGCAAAAAGGAATGTAATCTTAATGGAGAATTTAAATTTAAATTTCCTATCTTTGTTTTCTCTTTGTAAACTTTCATTTAGTGTACTATAATATTTTGATAATGGCCTTTTCAATTAATTGTGCCTCCAGTAAATGTCTGAAGAATGTTTTTTGATTTATTCTTATAAGCTTTAAAACATGTTATATCTTTGGTTGTACAAATAACAAAAAATTACAGATTGTTTGTAAGAAAAATAAGTATCAAGTTTAAATATTACATTTTGTCTGGAATTTATACATTTTTTTAATCTCCTGGGCTTTGAATACAGTTGATTTAGGGACTACTAATAGAACATTCTGTTTAAGTTTTTTTTTTTTAATTTAAAAAAATTAGTTACCAATTCTTCTTGAAAACAAGCAAAAAATGTGTATCAAATTTTAATGAAATCTTTTTATAGTTATGTGACAATAGAGAAAAACCCTAAGTTTGATTTTCTGTCATTTGTATAGACAAATGCATCTGAAATTGGCACTTATGCAAGAACATGTGACTACTTATAATGAATGGTGAGCTACTTTCCTGTGATGTGAAGCTTAACTGGAATCTTTGTGTATTTATAAGTTTGTAGTTTGAAATATTCATATTTTGCCCAGTGGCCTACTCGTAGTTCATTATATTTTTATTTGGAAAGCCTGTGTTTGATCCTTGTTATTCTTTTCTCTTGAGTTTTAGGTGAATAAAATAACAAATAATTTACTACCAGAAGCCAAACAGACAAGGGCTGTGATCTTTTCATATCTTAACATGTTTGACCTCTCTCTACACTGAGGAGGGAGATATCCATAAGGGAAAAAAATAAATCTGGGGAATACAGACATACAGATATCACATTCATAATTGACTATTCCCTAAGATCATTTTTTTAACCAAATGTCTACTAGCACATTAGCTAGTACCAAAGATTTATATTAATTAAATAAAGTAAAAATCAAGGAATTAATATATTGCTCTGTCCTATCCCCTCCCCACATACACACTCTGAATATGTATAGGAAGATAAAAGAGGCCCAAGTTCTGAGATGATAGAAAAAAGGGAGTAGAGAATATCAGGGGAAATTAAGAATACAAAACAGAAAACTTATATAAAAACAACATATTGTTTCAATGAGACCAAAAAGAGAATCTGGAAAATACAGATCTATACATGCCACAAATTAGATTTAATTATTTCCTATAATCATTTTTTAACCAAACGTCTATTCACACATTTGTTAGTACAAAAAATGTTCATGAGCAAATACTGATTATTTAAGTGTCCAACTAAGAGGCTTACAGTGTATGTTGTCACATAATTTGTCAGCATAAAATTATTTTATTATACTTATCTGGCTTGTGAAAACTCTACATCTCATTTCTAGAAAAAAATTTGTTTTCAAATGTAAGCTTTATGTTAATAGAAATAAATAACTTAATAAATTTCATAGAAATTAAAAGTGCCTCTTATTGACAGGAGCTGGTTAATAATAACCAATAAATCTCATGCTTTTATCTCTTGAATGCTATAATCCTTAAACAAACAACAAATGAATAAGCCTACCTCAAAGAAAAAAAAGTACATTTTAATTAAATTAATATTGATACTTAAAATCCAGATCATCCCTAAGCCACATGTTTTAAAAATTACAAGTAAACAAAGATTAAAAAATCAACAGGAGAATCATACTTATAGCTATACAACTATATCACTCTACATAAAGGAGCTACTTCATAACTCTGAATTTAAGATCTTGAGGACAGACAATAAAATGTCCATGTTTTTTTCTCATACATCTTCAAGATTTTTCTCTTTAGGCAAAATTATTTTTCCAATGAAACCGTATTGTCTTCTGTTGCCAGTCTGGATCATAGGATAAATCAATCTCTTGATTTTTAAACACAGATGAAGATAGCTCTTTCTGGTTTTCTCTCTCTCTCTTTTTAAAAATGTTACTTCCTCCGGTATACAGTTTTGTTAACCTCAGTAAGACTATTTTCTGGAATTTTCAGGCAACATTTAATTTCACCAAAGAAGCATATTGTAAAGTCTGCAATATTTTTCTAATGTGCTTTTTGTCACATGTCTTTTAGGACTCTTCTGTGTGACCCAAATCTGTCCAGTGTTTGCACTTGTCTTACATTTCTCATGTATTTTGGGGGAGATTTTCCAGGCCCCCCACCCAATGCTCTTGGTCTCACAATTTCCCTTCCTCCCTCCTTCTCTCCTCTGCCTTTGCTTCCTCTCTTCCTTTCTTTCTATTCATCCACCTCCCCATCCCTCTTTCTCCTCTGTATTCTCCTCCCCTCCTGCCCTCCACACACTGCACTATCATTTTCTCAATTTCTTAGCTGTAGTGATAGCACTTTGTCATTTAAGTTACTTTTCCCATTGTTAGAAAAGTAATGAAAGCTCTTCTGTTCCATTTTTTTAGTCTAGTATCCCTGAACAGAGTCATTTAGAATCTCAGTTTCAATTATGAAGATTTTAAGACAGTACATATGACAAGCAACTAAAACATAGTAAGCAGTTATTAAATGGCACATATTTTCCCTTTATGATGTTTCTCACTTGCATTTGGTTTTGTTTTGCATAAATTCCCCTTTGTTTTTGTTCCCTTCAGGCTCCCTGTATGCTTATATTATATTAATACATAATAGGGTGTTTTAAAATTAACTTAATATTTTAAACCTTTAGTACTTTTTCAGAGACACATTCCTGGCTCTAGGATTAACACATTTTCATCTTTAATTCTTCAAATCTAAAGAGATATCATGGATAAATTCATAGCTTCTAAATTTAAAAACTGATATATTTTATATCCTCTTTAGAATGCATGATTGTCACATCAGTAATCAATGAATAACAACAAATGGTGCAGAACACTGACCATGTCATGTGCTGCTCTTTTTCCTCTCTGTGTCTAAAGTGTATTTATCAGGAAGCTCATCAGGGCTTTCTTGTGTACACACTGTCACTTTTGCTGAAGGTCACTTTATCACAGAACTACACTCAATCTGTTTAATGCAAAATAAACACATTCAAAGTAAGAATATTAATTGACACATTAATTTGTTTTAAATTAATTTTCTTAGCATATTTTATTAATTTTATATGGAAATAGTTATGTGTACATAAATCATAAGAAAATTTGATATGTATTTTTCTACACATCTGATTTTTTGGATTCCACAAAATATGTGAAGAATAAAATATATATTAAAAATTAAATTACACAGAAATTTTGATAGTTCTTTCTTCCTTATTTTACTCATGCCATATACACTGCTACTGTTTATTTTCATATCTTCTAATCACTTTCTTTGATAATACGTACAAATTATTTGATGAGTTTTGGTATTTGGAGTTCCTCCAATAGCAGTAGTGGAAAAAGTAAAGGAAACCGTTCCAACTTGAAAGAGACACATAAGTGAAGTATGTTCATAGGCAGGGATTGGAAATATAATGGAAAAAAAAAGTAAAATTAATCAAAAATTAAAATCAGTAAATTATGAAAAATATTATCAAGCAAAACAGAAGAAAATGATTGGAGGGCATTGGATGTAAAAGTGTGAATTGAATCCATGATATTGTAGCACATAATTTCTAAGTGTATATTCATATGTAAAATATATGTATGCATATATGATTCATGTATTTCAATATTTTCTAATGGAAAAACATTGAGATTATGTAGCATAGATTTCAAAATAGATTTTTCCTTAATCATCATTATTTGTCTGTCTTATTGTAAATTTAGTATACTTTTTAGTATACTTTTCAATTATGAATCTTCCATAGCTTACTTCAGAATGGATATAAAAGGGCACACTTCACAATTGTAACTTTGCTTTAAAGGTCTCTATTATTAACTCCTGAGGATGTGACCAGGAAGTTCATGACCATATTTTTTGTACAGATCTTTGCTAAAGAAAAAGTTAACCCCTTCATCTCTGCTTTTGAGGAAATTTAATTTACTTCTCCATGTGTTTTATGGAATCAAAAAAGTGTATGCAAATATGTGTGCTACTAACTTGGGAATAATGTAGCCAAATAAATTCCCACAAATTTATTTTAGATCTACTTAATTAATTAGAATATCATGCATTTATTAATTGTCATCAGTAGCAGTATTTGAAAATATTTAGTATCTTTCATGTATTTTTTGGAAATACTTTTTCTAGCTCTAAAACCAGATAAAAATTTAGCTCAATTCCACCTCTAATACTAACAATGGAATGCTTGACAAATTACTTAAATCCTTTGACTTTATTTTACTTATCTGTAAAATGAGTATAATAGAATCAATGTCATACAGCAGTAACAAGAACTAAATGAGAGGCTATGCTCAGTAAATACTAGTTCCCTTGGTCTAATTTTGTTTACTCTTGGTTTTAATATGGTGATGCAACTTAAAAGATAAAAATGGCACACTGGAAATAAAATAAATGGAATATTTTGAGCACCTTACTGTCATTACATAAGTAATGGGAAAAGGCAGGGAGAATACTGATGTCTCCCTTTTTCTTCAGCAGAACTGCATTTAACATAAAGGGGAGTCCTTTTATTGAATAATAAAAGCCTGACAATCACTGTGATTGGCTGACGGCCATTACTGCAGTGTAATTCTAAACAGCTTGTTTTTCAAAGTTCTTCTTGAATAACTCTTTAAAACCCAGGCACTGCCCAATCTAGTTGAAGGGTTCAAAACTCATTTTTAAAGTGGAGTTTCTCAATACTGCTGTAAAAAAGGCATTAAACAGCATTTTCTTATTAAATGATTAGAATCTTTTTTTTTTTTGACATGGGAGGAACATTTTGGAAAGTTTAACAAACTAAGGGTTTTATGATAGGGAAGAATTAATTCATGACTCAGAGAAGAAAAAGACCACATTTGGAGAGATCTTTTTTTTTTTTTTAAAGAAATCCAATGTATTTTACAAGTGAAAAGCACAATATTTGATCAATACTATCCAGCTTAAAATCCTGTCATTTCTGAATGGAACACAAACAACAAGGCTTCCAAAATTACCAGATCCACTTTGATGCATTCATCTTTCTCAGTCAGTATTTCTAATCAGCAAATCTCACTTTAAAGTATGTATAATAAGTGGGTATAGAGTTGGCAATTCACCAAAATAAATATTTAATGATATTTTAATGGTTATTTTAAATCTCTTTTATTTAAATTGGGATTAATACTTTATTTGGTCAATGAATGCTGAACCAGAATGCTTGAGAAATATCTTTGCTGTTGAAGCTCTCTATAGTGGATGTGTACTTAATTTTCAGAATTGTCCAGGCTAGATCATGTCTGGGGGAGGCATTTTATCTTAAATGTCAATATTGGAAACATTGAGATAAAGATCAGGGGCAGAAATCTGTGAACTGCAGAACTGTGTCAATTGCTCATTCTCAAACATAGCGATGCTAATTAATTCCACACAACCCAGATTCAAAGCAGCACAGGGAAACGGTCCTGATATTAGTATTGCACAAAAATGAAGAAAAATAGATGTGTTCAAGCTCCCAGAAAACTGATTCTTTAACAGGAAGCAGTAGAAGAATCCCACTGCATCCAGCGATTGGCTGATGGAATCTTTGTTCAAGCGATAGGCATCCTAACCAGATGCTAGGTGGAGTAATCCCTGTCTCACCCTCACCTTCACAATCCGCAGTTTAGCCACCTGGGCTCTCGCGGGCTGCGCCGCCGCCTCACTCCCGGTGCACGTCTCCCCCTCTCGACCGCCAAGTGCTCACTCTCTCCCAGGGAGCACTTACACAATGGACTCACTTGTTTCTCTGGCACCTCTCCTTTGACTTCCAGCTCCAGCCCACAACTTGGGGAAGAGTCTGGCAGGAGCCTTTTGCCATGGATCAGGGACCTTCCAGAGGAGCTTGGAAGCACGCGCGCACACGCAGACAAAACAAACAATGCCTGGTCCAAGAATGAATAAATTAACGACACCCCCGCCCCCGCCCATCGCTTTGAAACCTGAAGAAAGAAACCCCGGACCAGGTTGCCTGAATGAGAGATTTTGTTTTGTCTTTCAAACTGCAAACATTCCTGTCTGACGACGGCAAAAGAGATGCTGTGGGTTCTGTTGGCAATAAAGATTGACGGTGGCTTTGCCCGTGACAACGCCCCCCGTAGCGCGCTGAGCCAGGTTCCCTGAGAACCGAGAGGGGGAAGCGCAGATCTAGGGGGAGGGAATGGCGAGGCCAAGGCAGTGTAGGAGGGATGAGAAATGGGAAATCAGGGTGGAAACTAATGACTGAGTTCAGTTGGGCTTTAATAGTGAAACTTCGGGAGAGAAAGGGATGGGATCTCCCCCCAGGTAACTACGCGGAGATGAAAAATAGATGAATACACAAGGAAGTGGCAAGCAACAACAAGTTTGAGGTGAGCAGCAAGTTGTTCACTTCCTCCCAGGCGTTTGATCAGCATCCCCCGAGCTGCCCCAGAACACGCGCTCCCCATCGGAGGCGGCAGCCGCGGCAGCAGCCTCAGCAGCAGCAGCAGCAACAGCAGCAGTACCAGCGGCAACTGCGCGCCTCCAGCCCAGCCCCGCTCGGCTCCCCCTCTCGCCGGCGCCCTGCCTGTCTTGCGTGTGCGTGTGCGTGTGCTCAGCCTCAGCGTGAGGGGCACCTGCTCGTCTGGGCTCACAGCGGAGGCAGCCTCGCCGGGAGCTGCAGCTGCTGCCGCCCCTGGTGCTGCCGCTCGCAGGCGCCGGGCTCCCCGCCGCCGCCGCCGCCTGGTCTGCTGGAGTTGGGCTCCGTGGGGCTTCCCCCCCTAGCAGCCTCGATCCTTCCCGGCTGCCTGCAAGTCAGCCTGGCTGCGAGTCACGTGTCAGTGCCTGAGGCAGAGACTGAGAGAAAAAAACGCGCTTCATTCCTTCTTCCACCGCCATACTGTATTTTATCCTAAATCTCATTTTTATTCCAACATTTTACTCCCTCTCGGTGAGTACCTTCTCAGTGGCATTCTTGTCCTATTCTTTTTTTTTTTGTCCCCTTTTTTTGTTTTTGTTTTTTTCTTCTTTTTTTTTCCACTTCTTTGATTACTGTTTATATTTGGGAAAGCTGGAGGAGCATGGTTTTGAGCCTTTTCCTGAATCCAAGTTTTTCTAGCATGCGATGGTTCTGTAGACAAGGCGCTGTGTCTGGGAGTCCGCGGCGACTGTGCCCGCTGGGAGCGACTCCCAAGTCCAGCAAGATATGCAACTGGTTTGAAGGAAAAAGCGATGTGAAGTATGGTGCCTATTTTTTTCCCTCTGTAAAAATAAAAAGCATGTTTCTAACTCTTTTTTTGGCATACTCTTTTTCTGATAAGATTTTTGTATAGGTGGGATTTTACGGCAGTGTTTACAAGTTTGTGGTTTTGCAATACTGGTACAAACCACTGAGCAAAGACATGAATTTTCTATTTTTGTGCCCTTTTTGGAAGCCGGGGAGAACAAATTCGTTTTTTTCCCTCTTGTTTTTGATACCCATTGATAACATGAAACTTTTCTTGCAGATGGTTACTGGGATTATTTTTAAGCGAATACTTTTTTCCTCCTTTAAATTAACTATGACTTTTGCACATCTGACTTTTTTAAAAACCGAGATAATTTTATGAAAGATATCCTGATATCTATATCTATATTATCCTTTCTTCCTCCCCCTCCCCTCCCCGAAAATCAATTTTCAAATGATGGCAGTGGAAGGTTTTTCTGGAAAAAAAAAAAAAAATGAAGTGCGGTTTGGTTTCCTTGTCAACGGCGGACGAAGTGAACATCTGAGCAGCTCGCAGAGAGCAGGTACTTGGTCCCCTTGGAGGCGTTTCCCGGGTTTGCAATGGTAACACTGGTCCTGGCAAAGAAATCTGTGTGTGTATGTGCGTATGTGTGTTTTGTGTGTTTGTGCGCGTGTGTGCGCGCTCGCGGCTCCGGGCAGTGTCCGAGCCCGGGGTGGGGAAAGCCGTGCCGGGAGCTAGGGGAAGCCAAAGTCAGTCCCCGGCCTCGGGCTGGTTTTTGGATGTGCGCAAAATACCGTCCCTCCCTCGGCTGCGCCCAGGTCGTCTCCGGCAGCGGGCGGCGTCTAGCGCCCCGGGCGTCGCCGGCCGGGGACGCGGCAGCCGGCGGGCCCTGTAAGTTCTCCGAGGGCCACTTGCAGAGCAGGAGGGGCGAGGGGCGAGGGGCGAGGATGCGGCTCGGGCCGGCCGGGGCGGCCCCTACGTGCGCGCGGGAGACTGGGGGAGAGAAGCGGCAGGGGCGGCATCTTCCGAAGGGGCTGGTTTCTAGCCACGGGGCCCGGGAGCTAGAGACCTTTCCAGATCCCTGAGGATGGCAGCAGCCCCCGCAAGCTCAACTCTCGCTCCTCCTGTTTGCATTGAGTAAACAACGCAGTAGGTCTTTCCCAGCCTGTTTTGCTGGTTCCGAAGGGTTTGGCTTTTTAGCGGTGCCGTCTTTGGAATTTTTCTTTCGCTATTGTGTTGCTTTGGTTCTAAGTGCCTGGCGCCTTCCAGGGTGGGGGGAGATAGTTACTTTCCGTGATGGTCAGTTGGGTTTAATGTTGAGGAGGAAACTGTTAGTTTGCATGAATGAGACTACACCCATAAGGCTGAGTGTTAAAGGGACAATGTGTTTTCCCTCTTTTTAACCACTTCATGGTGGTGACAAAGGTTTTTTTCCCCTGAGAACCGGCCACAGGACAGGACTAAGGGTTGGTGATGGTGGTAATAGATTTCAGTGTGTTGATAGCATTGCACAGTACTCAGTGCTGAATGTATTCTAAGGAGTTTATGGTATTTTATGATTGTCCTGTTATGCTTCCAGTGTAATCTGGTACTACTTTTTGGAGATGTACCACAGTTGGTAATAAAAAGCCTTTTCTGTATTTAACACAGTGACAGAATCTGCTGGAAAACTTGTTGGCCAAATAAATTTTGTGTTGTCTAGAGGCCATTATATAAATAATTTGATTCTGAAGCTTTGTATAATTTAGATTCTGTTAAAATAAATATAAGGCAAGTGAAATAACTTTTATTCCTCAGATTAATTTTTCTTGTAGGTTATAAAACTAGGCATAAAAACTAAATCCAATATACAAAAGGGCCCATAACAAACATGTTAATAACATACACTATGGATTTTCAAGCAAATATTTAAGTCTGCAAGCTCAGTTGGTGGAATGAAGTTTTATGCCTGTATTTCTTTACTCTTTGTGGTGAAAGAGGAGTCCAAGTGATCATTTATCTGCAGAAGATAAAAATTTATTGCAATATTTAGAAAGCTATATATTTCTAAATTCACAATGCACTCTCTCATTTCAGAGGTCTTCGGAAGTAGCAGTGTGAGTTACTTTTGTACCCAGGGTAGCTTTTCTCTGTTTAGAAAGTCCTGTTGCATGTATACACCAGGCTTGATATCCTGAAGGTCATAGTTCAAAGATTTGACACAAATATTATGTAACGCAGATGTAAATTTTGATTTTATTGCTGTGGTGAGCACTCTACTAAAATGCAGTCTTTCATATGGTTTAAACGGCCAGCAAAAACATTTAAAAAGCCCCTTGCAACATTCTGTGTTTTTTAAATCATTTTTATCATCATAATGTATGTAAGTAGATATGCTCATTTATTTAAAAATGCAAGACAATGCATGTGTATAATATTTCTTTGTAGGGTGTATGCACTGTAAGTCATTTAGTTCTTTTAGAAGAGAGAGACAGTGAGTGAGAAAGAAAAACTTGAGTAATAATACCAGAATTTTCATTAAGACGAGCACTTGCTTCCCTAAGATGGAGGTAGTTGTGTCTTAAGATTGGTGCAGAATGTAGACGGTGTGTGATGTTTCCAAATGAGATTAAAACCATAATGGGGTGGAAGAAGATGTTCATAGGATTTCAAGTGGGAATAGATATTTAGTTGTGCAAGTATTCTGTAAATATAGATCATGCTAAGAACCTTTAGTCATATTAGGTCTTCATTGAATATTGATTGTCCATTATATTACATACTTATGTTAAATTTCTATTACATTGAAATTTTGAAATTTCCTCCTCCATGAATTATATTGGGAATTCCACAACTCTTTAAAAAACTGGTCACCTGGTCTGTGAGTGTTTTGGTTTAAATCTTTGAATGTGGTATCCTAGAGTTAGCACCGCCTACTGTTTTCTCATGGAAAAATAATATTGTTCTTAAATTCAGTAAGCAACCCACCCTGATTCTGATGAACTTAATCATGCAAACTACTTTTTACTGCTTACTGAGAGGAAATAAAAAGTGTTTCGCTGGGAGACAGGGTTTTGGGGTGAAGGTAGAGGATGAGGGAAAGAAGACACATAAGATTAAATTGGTTTCTGGACCACTAACTGACCTTAAGTATTTTATTATCTGAATGTAACAAAGAAATAGTCACAAATTTTAAACAACCTGATGAATTTGCTAGAACATTTCTAGGGGATGCCAAAATTTGGACATTTTGAAAAATCCTGTATTACTGAATTAACTTTACATTTTCTGTCCCAGTCTTGAACATTGTAGAGAAAAAAAAAAACCTACCTGGAGTTCTGTCTTGAGTGTGTGGTCTGTCCAAGAATTTTTAAATGAAGAAATTTTAATCATAAAAAGTAAACATTTAATTATTTCTTATTTTTATCCTTACATGGCTATAAGCAAGCACGTAGCACACTAATTTTTTTCTTAGTGTGCATCAAGCAGCCACACTGTGGTGGTAGATATAAGGGGGAAAAGTTTCAAACACATATTTATAAAGGCACTCTTAATTACAAAGGATATATTGCCTTTTTAAAAAAAAGATAGTTTATTTTCTCTAATTTTTATGAAAGGCTAGTGGTTAAAAGAGCTACCAAATTTGTGCAAACCAATGATGCTATCAGAATGTGAAAATAATGGAATAGAAAATGAATGCAAATACATTTGATATACAAAAAAATTATATTTTCCTAGGTAGAAAAATCGCATGCTATATGGATAATTGTTTCTTAACTAAAACAGTCATTTTTATAAAGCAGCTAGCAAGAAGTGTGTGGAAAAGCTCTTATATCTGATACATTCTTGAAAGCATTTGACTAGAGCAAATGCTTTGCTTACTGTTTACAGATATTGTAAACACTAATTATACAGTGCATCACATCGAATGAAACTCTACTCTGGAAGTAGAAGAGAAGTGAAGTGGGTATTTAGAATTGTTTGCACGCTCAAAAGGAAATTGAAAATATTTTACTTACAATTTAATTAATTTATTCTCCTCTCTGACTTTTCAAAATTTTATTTTTAAATGATGATTAGCTGTGACTTTAAAAAATGCAGCTATTTTCTTCACTTCTTTTATCACATTACCATTAAAAAATTCTATTTTGTGTATGAAAAACTGAGGTAATGTTGAAATGTATTCTTCAAGTTGTTTATGGAGCTCTGGAAAGAAATTAAAAATTAATTTAAAAAATCCCTTACTGGTCTGAAGTTGTTGTTATTATTTTCTAATTGTTTCATTATTATTATCATTTGCTGCTTCTAGTGACATGCATAAATACCTTTAAAATCCTATTTTCATAATTCGGTATGATGTTTTAATAAATTTCGGTAATTGACAGTGGCAACAAACTTTCACATTAGTGACAATGAGGGCAATTAGTTTTACTACATCATGACTTTGAGAACAATAATTATTAAATACAATTTAAGTAATAGTTTGATTTCTGAATGTACCAAAAACTAGTTACATATTTAGCAAGTCTTCCATAAATGTCTGTTATCACTCTTCTTTTTATTATTAAGGTTTGACCTGTAGAATACATATATATAACCCAGCTATTGCCAACTTTTAGTAGTTCTGATTTTTCCTGTAGCTTTTTAGATTTTCAAGAAAATATTGGGGAATTTTTTTGTTGTTTTGCTAGACTCTTGTTAAATAACAAACTTACATTGTGGAAAATTGATTTTGTGCTTTTCTAATTCTCCCATAAAATTAAAGGTTTTTAATTTATGTATGATGCAGTTATTCTGGGACTGCATTCTGGAAAATATAGAGGTGTTGATTTCCTTTTTCTGTCCATTCCTAGGCATAGAGAGGGCAGTGGGAGAACTTCAGTTAGTGTTTAGGATAAATGTCTTCTGGACTGTCCTTGGAGACTTCGTAGCTGGGGTCAGGACTGCAAGATTTATTTCTTGGGCAGTGTATAAATCTAAATGGAGAGGAGAATTATAGCGGAGATCATGGGAATGTTATCCTGCTTTTCTGAAAGATGCAATGGAATGCCTCAATATGCACCTTCATACTAAAGAAAAACTAGAGATTTTACTTGTATCAATATGTTTCATAAAATTACATATGACTCATCCATCTATCTATATATTTTTTTCTTGCTTAGAATAATGTAGTTGAATACTTTGTTTAAACTTCAGCAGTGGAAATTAATTGCGTTTGTACCTAATCCACGTATTTAGAGAAAATATTTATACACATTTTGGTAGCCATATGCTAAATTATAACAGGGGCAACATATTTTTGAGTCAGTTTGGAAACTGTTAACAGGCTGGAGTAGGGAAAGGCTACTTTTTCATTAAATCAAGAAGAGAGGGAAAGAAAAGTAGGACTACATTTATTGATGTGTCAGATGAATGCATTTCGATGTGTCCTTCCCCTCCATGAGTGATACCATAATTTTTATATTTTTTGGGAAACTGAAACTTGGAGAGATATATAATTTGCTCAAGGCTCCATAGGTAGTAGAGGGACAAATGATAGGAATGTCTGAATTGACACCATGTGTCTCTCCCTCTGTACAGGGATGCTCCATTTGTAGAGATGAAATGTTGTTTGTTTCCTTTTACCTAGCATAAAACAACTGCTATATATGTATTCTTGGTACATTATTTAAAATGACTCTATTTTGGTAAGTTTTTACTACTGAGTGCTGTAGCCGGAAATAACAGAAAAATGGCACCATTTACACAGAGACTCTTTACTGGTGCTGAAAGGGCCTTCAAGTGACCATGCCATCACACAGCTCTCCAGGACTGTAGGATTTTCTGAACAGATCCTATATGTGGACATTTGTGAGAAGCCACTCATGCTCTCTGGTCAGGACAGAATAGATGGTTCTGTGTCTACGGTGGCTTTGGTGATGTTGTGGGAAAAGCACTGCACAAATATTTAGTACAAAATGCAGTCTCTACTCTTGAAGCTTTTGCAGTGTGACGTGGAAAGTTATTCTTTTGTAAAGGAAAACTGAACAGCCAATTCTTTCATAACACAGTAAATCTATAAATATGGGTGTCTCTTCTGTCTACCAACATCTCACTATCAACATCAACTCCACCTCAGAATTTCACTGTTACACATATTTGTATGTGACATTTTTCAAGCTCATTTTATCTGTTTGTTAAAAACATAAAACACATATAACTGCAAGATGTTATTTTAGGATGCTCTTTTTAATTGCCTCTTCAGATGCGTGAAAAAGGATTTTATTATTAAATAGTTTCCTTAGAACTTGAAAATAAGATTTTTCAGTAAAGAATGGGAAACATAAACTATAGTAGAGGCAGTGTGAATGAACGTGATGTAATGGATTTCAAAGACCATGGTCAATCTACAAGTCCATAAAATCAGTGAATTTGGAGGCCAAGGTGGAGAGACTATCAAATGCTGTTTCTGAGTTTTGGAATCTGGATATCTTGAAAACCAGGAGTATAAAACAAAATAGGAGAAAATAAAAATATCTAGAAGAGGGCCTGGCTTGGTTGGGGGTGGGAGAATGGTTCAGTTTTGGACATATCACTAACATGAAGTTCTAATATTAACCTGGATAAAATGTCCGGTATGCAATTGAAATTCAGATCTAGAGCTGGAAAGCATACTGAAAACTAGAGAAAGATGTTACAAAATTACCTACATTAAAACTTTAGGAGGCAGACATTTGGGAAACACCTGCATTTTTCTGAGTGGATGTAAAGGGATATGGTTAAAGGCAGAGAAAGAGAAAAAGGAGGATAGCCACTGAAGCTTAGGAGGAGTGTGTGTGTGTGTGTGTGTGCGTGCGTGCGTGTGTGTGTAGAGAGAGAGGAGTGTTGTTCAGCAAGGCTGATGCTGTATAGGCTTGAAGGAAGGTGAGACCTGAGAAAAAGGTCCTTGAATCTGTGATTAAAATCTATTAATTTTAAGAAGAAACTAAATAAATGAGACATATTCGACTTAAATAAGTGAAAAAGTATTCCATGATTCTGGATATGGTGTGACAACAACATAAAGAGATTAGTTCTCAAGACTGTATGTGTCACATTCTTGTGTGTGTGTGTGTGTGTGTGTGTGTGTGTGTGTACATGCATTTGAGCATGTAACATGACTAAATAAGAAGACCAGTAAGAAGTTTTTCTGGAACTAAATAAATTGATTTTAAATTAAATATAGAAGAAATAAAAAAAGCAAGAATAGCTAGGGTAACTCAGAAAAAGAAGGGCTAAGGGGGCTAAGTTATCAGATATTAAAATATACTGTACATATTTTAAAAATAGATTTACTAGCTCTGTCTCCTTACTTCCAAGCTATGTTTCTTCAGCAACAATGAGCACATCTAGTGCACAAAATATGGTTTCTAAATACCATTTCCCACTCAAGGGGACCAAACTTTCTGGAGAATATGCTGATTCTACGTCTGGGCAGAAAAAGTATAAGATGACCCTGGGATCTCTCATTGTGCCAGGAAGTGAGGAAATGACCCCAGACAATAAGGTTGTATAAACCTTATTCGTAAACTGTAACTGTAAATAGGAACTAGCTTGAAGGGCCTCCCAGTTGCCAAATTCAGATAAATTTGAATATCAGTGGTTGTTGGTTCCCAATGTCAGGTGAAATTAGAAACTGGCCCCTGTACAGGGAGGGCAAAGAGAGACTGTAGAAAGAGGCAGACTACTCCAACTTGGTAGGTGGCAGTTTTAATAATCAGGACAACTTATGTACAAGGCTTATCTTAGGCGGCTGCAAGGCAAATCAATTTCTGCATCCACCCACCAGGATCTTAAAAGTTTATTCAGATTTCCCCCACTCTCTGAAAGTGGAGCGTTGCCGTGAAACCTTTCGTAAGCCGAAATGGTGTAAAGAGAAGAAGCAATTACCCTAGGACACATCTTGCTAACAGATGCACAAAATAAATCAAGATAAAGCACAGATGCTCACAAACACAATTAAAGGTATGGGGGCTTGCTGCTGAGATGCTGAGTGTAATTCCTGTGGAGGGAGCTTGGCGGTGCCACTCTCAGTGCTCTGGTGTGTGCTGCCTCTATGAGGCTCGATGCAAAATAATGAATGCTATTTTCGCTTCTTGATTTTATTCGTAAAACGAACATCCTCTTTGGATTTCTTTCAGTTAGTGAAAATGGGTACTAATGCAGGTCTTTAGTAAATGTGAAGTGGGGGAATCCCTGTATAGAAGCCTTGATGGGGTTCAGTCACGAATCCAGTCCAGATGTTCTCAACAACACATTGCTTTCTCAAGACTGAGTCCTGGAAGTGCCTAAATATACATTCCAAGTGTTAGTGGAAGAGGGTCTGGAGACCCCTCCTCCCGTGGGCCTCGGTTGTTGGTAAGGACACAAAGAAGAATTGGACGTCTTAACTGTTGCAAGAGAGTTTATTGAAGATATGGAGAGAACACCTCAAGAGAGAAGCGGGACAGGCCAAGGAAGGCAGTGGCCCAGGAGGGCTGGGCGTATAGAGTTTTTAAGGCAAGGTTGTTGATTGACAGTCTTGATTGACAGCTGCAGGTTATATAACAAGAGGCTCTGCTGCGCATGTCCTTCCCATAATTCAGTCTGTTATAATCTGACGTATGTATTCGTAGAATATTTATGAACGTTTAATGAACCTAATGGCCGCCAAAGTTTATCTAGGGACATGATAGCGTGAGGTGTGCGCATGGGTCAGAGTGCGGAAGGTCCCTCCAGTCGGCCAGTGGGGGATCTTTCCGGTCCCCTGACTGTTTTGGAGTACTGATGGGGGCATGTTTGGGGCCGGGTTGGCAGATTGTTTGGCAGGATTAGGTTGCTATGGGACGTTCACCCGACCGCACCGCCTCTTGTTGCTCAGGGCTAACTTCCTGCCTAACACAAGGACAGGGGAGGGGGTAGGAAGCCTCTGATTTTTCGGGTCCTACTCTAGGGTCAACCAGTGGTCACATCCTCTCAGTGACCTCCTCCAACAAGAGTGACTGTAACAGACTGTAAAACATTGAATAAAGCCCATGAGTCTATCCTGATACTCTAAATAAAAATATATTAATAAAAGAAATCAATTCTGAAAATAATATAAATTGAAATAAATGGTTGGCTTGCTTTAGGAGGAACTCTTGTTTAGTTGATGAAGGACAGCTCTTTACAAAATATGTAAGTTAAGAAATGCTAGAATTAACTGTTTGTAATTCGCATTGAAATACATGATTCAAGCAAGAATCATCAACAGGTGCTAAAACTATTAGTTACAAATATTTTGGGGAATAACGTGTTCTCCGTGTGCTCAAGGATTACTTGTTAATTGCATCTGGCATTTACCTTAAATAGCTGAGTGATCAAACTTGGTGTCACTAATAGCCTGAGGCCATGAGCCTCTTGATGGATGCAGTATGAAGTCTTCAGTGCCATTTGTGAAATATTGTTGCCAGAATGTTTGAAGCTGAATCTAAAACCTATTTAGGCTTAACTTCTAGTTTACAGAAAAATACAGGGAAAGTGGAAGCTGTTAAACTGAACCATGAGGAAATAATCATACAAATTCACAGGGTTTAGGATTTTTCATGAAGATACCAGACATGTGGCCTAGTCTCTTCAAAATACATTATCACTGTGGGGAGACTTTTCTAGATTAAAAGAGACTAAAGACAACTAAATGCAGTGTTTGGAACTTTATTTGATCTTATTTTTTTTTAAAGGCTATAAAAGACCAAATTTTGGTAGAATTGGGAAAATTTGCACATGGGCTAGCTTATAAGCAATATTAGGAGATGCATGCTGAATTAGTTAGGGATAAATGCCATGATGTTTGCAACCTAATTTCATATAAGTCATGGTAAAATGTGTGTGTGTAAATCAAATCATTTGTTAACAATTTTTGAATCAAGGGAGTGATTATTCAGATTTTATTGTATGATTCTTTCAAATTATCTGTTTGAATATTTTCAGTAAAAGTGTTGAAAAGTCTGTTAGTTGTCATTGAGAAAAAAATGTGCATATTAGGGTTAAATACAAGCAGAAATCCAGTTGTCCATGTTTAAGGTCACAAGGGCTCTTTGAAGATATGAAGACAAGAAGTAAGTTCAGTTAAGTGTTAATTGTAGAAATGAAATATTATTCAAGGGAATAATATTATTGGAGGAGGGATGTATTTTTAAGCTATAATAAAGGAACTATGGATGTGTATTTACTTTTTTCAGGATGGAACCCCCGTAGCAAGAAGAGATAGATGTATCGGGGGAGGAAAGTAATTTTCAGGAGCAAGTTTCAGAATGTTCTAAGAAGGTTGGTATGATCAGTAGTAGCACAAGAAGAGGCTGGTCACATCTTAGAAGAGGAAGAGAATTGTATCAGTTCATTAGTTAACTAAATTCATTATTTATTCAGCCCTGTACTGGAGGATGGGGACTCAGTGGTAAGTAAGACTAGTTAAGGACCCTGCCTGCAGGGAGTTTGCCATCTAATGATTAGTTTTCTCAGGTAAACTCAGGTGGTAGGTTGAGATTAACTAGCATAAGGATAGGAATTTAGCAGAGAATATGCAAGAGGTCTATACAAAGAGTCTACAGCCATAAGGAGGAAGTTGGCAAAATTAACCATTTGTTTTCACTAGTTGATACAATTGCATCACTCTCTCTAGCAACTCAACATGTAATTTGAATGGGTCAACAAACAATTGATTTTTCCTTGATTAGGAGATTAGCAAGGCACGCATAACATAAAACAAAGAGCTCGGCTTTCTAGATGTAGTAGGTATTTTATTGCAGACTGACCATAAATCTGGGCTGGAGGAGGCAAGGGCAGCTACAGAAGATGAATCGACTAAGAACAGAGAAGATTTGGGAGCCTGAAGGTCAAAATGAAAAGTAATAGTAGGTTCACTGTTTTTAATAGGATGAGAGAGGTGCAAGGATGGATGGTTTTGATCAGAGGAGAATATTGTATTTCCAGATTTTGAAAGTGGAGCACAGTCAAATGATGACACATTTCAGAGTTTGGGAAGGCATGCAGTTAACTGAGGCAGTTGCTGCTGATGTTGAGAAGTTGAAAGTGTTGTGAGGAGAAGCTGAGTTTTGAAGGGGTCACTTTTAATACCTTTTAAAAATTCATAAGGGGATGACAGGGAAAAAAAGTGAAAAGGAAAACTTTGAAATGTGCTAAAAGTGTCAATGACATTCTTGGAAGTTTATGATCAACTGATGCCATAAAGGAATTTTTTTTTTTTTCTTTTGTGACTGCTGGGATTTTAGTCCTTTCTTTTGGAACATTATGAGAGCTGTAGATATATATATATATATATATAACGTGTGTGTGTGTGTGTTATCTTGTTTGTGTTTGATTAGAATTATTAGGTAATACAGAAATAAATTCTGCAATGATACTGCAACCCAAAATTGAGTGTTATAAGAACATAACTGATCAAAACCAAAAATATAGGATACTGCAGTTCAGTACTTTCCAAATAGAGCAGTAAATGACTCATATTTAAAAGAACATTATACAGTATCTGTTATATATTTTGGAGTTCAGTTCAAACTCCTTTTTTAAATCAGATGTCCAGGTGGCAGGTAGATAGACAGTAGCTCTTGCTACTTCCAGTTCTGTTGCTGCAACTGCTACTGCTTCATTCCATTTATAGATCATCCTTCTTGGATCAGACTGATTGCTAAATGCTTAGTCATGTTGTGCCTCATTTTTGTAACACCCTGAAGGAATTTATTATTATCCTAGATAGTAATATCAGGAGGAAACTGAGGATCAAACTAGTGACTTGTCAAATGTCCCACTGCTGTCAAATGGCTGAATAAAGACTTGAACCCAAGACTTTTTGGCTCCACAACTTGAGTTACACCACTGTGCCTTATTTAAAAAGTGGAGAAAAACGGATACTTTGATGTATATACATCAATAGGTCAGTGACATTTGTGTAACAAAATATACACACTCACAACAGCTCCCTATGTACAGAAGGTTTAAAAACACACAATGCTTTCAGTTGGAACGGTGCTGCTATATATGTTCCAGTTCTTGTTTTCTCAGAGTCTTCCATAGTGTTTCTGCTCTGGGCATAATTGGTGAGATTTTGAACATTTGTTCATTCATTCAGCCAATATTTGTTGGGAATCTACCAAATCTAAGTCACTGTGTTTTAGGAGATTTAAAAAAAGTTTAAAAACAAGAACAGACATTGGGCCTAACCTCATGAACTGACCATCTACTTGGGGAAGGGAATGGTACATGTGAAAAGTGACAATGTATGAAGTTATCAGAATTAAACAAAGTAGCAGTGATTACTTATGGTTATTTAGGTCATTAAGACACTTGAAAATTTTGGAATGCAATGTTTCTCCCTCTTCTCCAATGACTTGGCAAGGTCCTCAGGTTGGGAGATTTGACAGTACTCTCTTGACATTGTTATCCAAAATCAGGAACATATGAGAGCATACAGGGGAAATGTGTAGCAGGAAAAGTGTTATAAAAGGTCCAAGGAAGAGGACAAAAGCAACAAAATGATTTAGAGAGGGCTATCTGGAAAGAAAATTGGGATATGACAGGAATGATAGATTTTTGAGGAGAAAAAGAGGTCAGCAGAAAATTAATATGTGTGTAACTTTTTGTATTCATGCACATTGTATGCCCTAAAATAGAGTCCAGTGTTTGGCAAAATGAATTTTGTTTTGGAATATGTTGAGATTATTTAATATTTCAAATAAAAATATCTTATCAGAAACTTAAATATTATAAAAACTATAAAATGAGTTCAGAAATATGTATGCCTTTTGCTCTTCCAGATGGACAATATAGTTTTATTAATAATTTAGATTAGTGAACCAATAAAATATGAGAATATTTTGTTGCATTTAATTTCTGAACCCATACCATAATGTTTGCAGTCTTTTTATTTCAGTATGACTAGATCTTCCTTTCCTGTTCCAGACCTCTCTCCTGACATTGTTGCAGTTCTAGAAAGGAAAAATGAAGAAGGAAAAAAGAAAGGGTAGGAGAGGGAGGAGGGGAGATAGAGGAAGAGGCCAGCTAACAGCAGTGGCAAGACATTCTCCAGATCAGCACTGTCCAGGGAAAATACAATGCAAGCCACGAAAGCAGGCCACCGTACGTAATTGTACATTTTTAAAAAGACATTAAGAAAGTAAAAATGTACCAATGAAACTAATTTTCATAATATATTTTATGTAACTCAGCTGATCAAAAATTTTCATTTCAACATGTAGTCAATATACAATTATCTTTTAAGTAGTCTACCTTTCTTTGTACTAAGTTTTTGAAATCCAGTTTGTGTTTTACACTTACAGCACAGAACTAGCCAAGGTTAAAGTGTTGAAGGGCCACATGCGTGAGGGGCTACCCCATAGGATAACACAGATGTAGAGAGGACAGAAGATCTCAGGACTATGTCATGAATTTAAATTTTTTTGGCATCTTGCTCCTTACCAGAGATTAGTCAAGATATATTTTAAAATACTCTCTGATTGTCTCAATTTTAGTTTTCACATTTTATTAAGAATCTGAACTGAAATTCATTCAGGTTCATTTTTGCTAAAAAGTGATCCCAAAATATGGTCAGTCGGCAAAGAATATTAATATTTATCCAGTGGGTATTTCTTGAAAAATTGCTTTTTAATTATTTTGTGTGTCATGAGTTTTGACATCATGTAGGAGAATGGAGCTTTCAGTTTAGAAGGAGTAGATGGTGACAAATTCCATAAGGGTAAAAATAAAGATCAGGGTTAAAATGGTGTCTTATTTTATATTAAATGAGAGGATTAATTTCCATATGTAATTTCACTCACAAAATAGGACTCATAATACAGTGAATAAAGTCAAACCAGTTTTTGTTGACTCTATGTAGAATGAATCATTAATTGAAACACCTCAAGTTTATAGACTGTTAAGCAATTTGTGTAGTCTCCAAGATTTAAAGTGATTTAGTATTTTGGGTTAAAATCACCAAGAACTTGGTGGGGAAATATGAGCATTGGATTTTGATTTATTGTCTCTCATTATTTGCTTGTTTCAGAGTGAAGCATATATCCATATTACCGGTCTTTCAAGGTGTGTCCTTGTGTGAGTGAGGGGGGATATGACTGTGTGAATGTGTGTGAGGGGGTGGGGAAGGGATTATTTCATGATTATTAACATCTTTACAAAATGGTATTAGGTATATAGTTGCCATATAGAATCAAATTAGGGGAGTAGTTCTCATTATTTTTTGCCTATTTATTGGATACCATGTCTCTTTATCTCTAAAAGATGCCTGACATTATTAAATTTATGTAAATTTTATTATGAGATAGGTTTCCTGTTTTTGATAATCATAAAAGGAAGTGGATATACTCTAAGTATGTTAATGCCAGATTTGGGGTTCTGAGTTTTTGATTGAATGTGCCATGGCTTTGATTCAGATATATAACTACAAAATTAATTAATTTCAAAATATTAATGAATCAGTGATACTATTTTTCCCTTTATGCCAAAAATACTATTGTGAAACTTAGTATCTTTATTTATCTAGTGAGCATTATTGGTCTATCTATCAAATCTTCAATTAGGAGAGTATTCCTTCGTTCCTTTTGCACTCTGGTAAAGGAGAAGTAGTTTAATATATCTGGCAGGTACTGAAATTCCATAATCTCAGGTTAAGTTTATAACATATCTGGGAGAAAAGATAGCTTTGGATTTGTTACAAGAAAATAAGCTGTTTGACCTTATAAGTTCCTTTAATATTAGGAGCAAGAAGTTTGATGTAGAATATTATTCATTCTCAAAATTCAAATTTTTAATTTTATACTCTACTACATGATTTCCCTCCAAATAACTAAATTGATGTGCATATTCTAAGTGCATATCTTTTAAAAATGAAATGAAAATTAAAAATGCTCAAAAAGTCTTAAAGGGAAGCACTGTTATTATAACAGTGTTAATACTGAAATTTTAATCACGTACTAGGGAGAAGATTCAAAATTACATTTCCCTCTCTATTTGTATTATTTGGGATATATCCTTTCAGTTTTTGTTTAAGTAACTAATGATATAATTTATAATATACACTTGTAATTATGTAATACATTATATAATTTATGTAGTTTATATATAATAATCACATAAGTGTTTATTATGTATAATACATAAAATTATTTATAGTCAAAACATTTCTCCTCTTAGCAATATACTTTAGACACACTGTCATTAACTATTATTTGCAGCATAAGTTTAATTGTTATATAGTATGTCATTGCAGTGATGTACTTTGCCATACTTCACTGTGAATATTTTAGTTGATTCTTTTTGCTTTTTCTTTTGATTTTTATTTTAAATAATGTATATTACCATACTTCCATCTTTTTGTGTTTGTTTTATTCCAGTGTTGTAGCACTGTATACTTTTGATTTACATGAATTCATATATTTTAGGTTATATTTTTGATGAAAGCACAAGCCTAGTACTTCATCCGGTGTTCATCCAAGGAATTTGTCTCCTTATCCACCTTTGGTAGAAAAACTGACTGGGTTGGACTTACTTATAGATGAGATAAAAAACATAAATTCATGTATGAGTAGTATATGATCTATCAAAGGTATTTTCAGGAGCAATTTTTACAAACCTTTCATGATAGCTATAGAACCTAACCACCAGGAAATAGGCTATTTAATTTCATTTTGTAGATTTTTTTTTTTGCAGAAGCAAAGACATTTTGAACATTTAAAAAAATGTCCAAACATTTAAAAATTTAAGTTTAAAATTTTATACTGATTTCTTAATATTTTCAACACATATATGTGTATGTATTAACTTTTGAATACTGTGGTGGCTTACTAAGCACAAATAATAACAGTTGTTAAGTAGTATTCATAGGTGAAAAGTACTTGAAACATATTAACATAAAAACAGTATTACATGGGAAAGGAGTAGAGACATCAGTACTTTTTGCAGTTGTAAATTAACTATTTTCAACAACACAACAAAGGAATGCTAGTTATTTTCAAAAGGAAACAAATGGAAATGGGAGGATGCTTATGGCATTTACCATTTATCACTCAGGTAAATTGTATTTTTTACCTGCCATAAGGGAAGCTCTTGGTGCTGTGAGTTTTTTTCTAGAGGAGAGAAGCTATACGTATCCTCCTTTTGAATCCTGCAGAGTTGCCAAGATGAGTGAGTTTGCTGAAAAGAACCAGGGCCATTTGGTGTCCTGCTTTTTTTGTCTGTTGTGTGACTCACAATAGAATTCTGGAAAGTACAGGAAGAAAATGATAATTTTCCCAGCAGATTATCCTAAACTAATTTTAATGGACATTTTCAAATGCTTTTCTTTCATCTACTTATGGGTTAACTAGGTTTTTTTTCAATCACATTGTTGATGGAAATAGTAAAAAATGGTGCTACTCAAAATATATTCTGTAGCCTGTTGGTTGCGAGTTGGAGACAGGAAATTGAAACTTCCTAGCAATTTTACTGAATAATTTTATGTCTCATTGTATGTCTTTTTGTTTTTCCTTATTTTTCTAGTCATTTATTTTTATTGTATTTTATAAAATACTGCTTTTTGATTGGTTGGAAATAAAAAAATGGTCATTCACCACAAATTGCTTGAGAAGCACTGGCATAAAACATAGCACATTGTACTTATGCATTTTTAGTCCTTTTTAGATTATATGCTTCTTAAAAATAGGACTATAATTCAGTCATTCACATTCATTAATTCATTCATAGACACATCAGTTGACCCATTGTTAGTTACTAATACACAGAATATAATACTAATATAAATAAAACTTTGTCCCATTCTCCATGGCTTCAAAATCTCCAACTACTCTCTCTATGAGAGTAGCTGCCCCAGTCTTTATGGATTCAATAAACATTCCTAGAATTAACTGTACGATTTAAGTAAATATATATTTGTGTGTATATCCACTTACAATGTTTTTGGCTTTTTAAACTTATAACATTATATGTGAATTGACCAACATTTCATAAGTAATCATTACAGGCAAATCATTTTGAATTATTCTTAAAATTTAATAATTTTGAATAAAACAGGAAAATTTCATGTAGGGACTGATTCTCAGGAATTCCCCCAAAAGATCTGAGAAATTATCAGAATCATCTATTGATAGACGCATCCCAGCTCAGAAAAATAATGGAAAGAGGAGCACAAAGATATTGTTTTTGTCTTCAGATTAAAATATCTGGAAGAATATTGATAAATTAAAATCTATAAATAATATTATGTGATTGTCTTAAAAATGGAATAATATATTTTTTCTTATTTACAAAGATTATATTTTGAAGAAGTTGGTTCATGTTGAATGCATATAAACTTTCATTATAACTCTGTGTGTTATTACTGCCTACAGGTTCTACCTCTATAGCTTTACGTATCTCTGATCAATATCAATTTTTACCTAAATCAAGTTACTCTGTTTTGTCTTCATCTATTTGTTATTTACTTTTACAAAAATGTCATCTTTACAAAAGTGTCATCTCACCATACTATGTTCCCCAAAGTACCACTGTGACATTTTGCTTTTTTATAATATTTGGTGAATTCTTAAATGTATCTTTTTTGTGCATGCCATATGTTCAACTACTGTCACAAATTTCTTCACAAAGAAAGATTATGTGGGTATTTCCAAAATCATTTCCAAAAATAATTTACTCTGAAAACATAATTTTAGTAAGCAGAAAGGGTATTCAATATTATTAGGTTTAAACAATAATATATAATTGCTATTTAAATTCTTACTATGGACTAGGCAAAAAAACATGCCTTGGTCTCTGAGGTTCCTTATTTCTGTTCCTATTTTATAAATAATAGACTGGGGAATGGAAAATCAATGAGATTAAGTTACTTGCCCAAGGTGACAGGGCTAGTAAGTAGTAGAGCCAAAACTTCAGCCCAGGTCAGTCTGATGAGAGGCTCTGAATTCTAACCCACTAGGTTACTGTCCTCTCATAATATATGCTGTGTTACCTAGGATTTTATTATTTACAAATATGGCCCTTTGTCTTAGTCTGTTAGGGTTGCTATAATTATACCATAGACCAGGTGACTTACAAAGAACAGAAACTTTTTCTCACAGTGCTACAGGCTGGGAAGTCCAAGATCAAGATACTGGCAGATTCAGTGTCTGATGAGTCTTTCTTGTTCAGAGAGCTGTTTTCATGTTTCATCCTCACTTGACAGAAGAGGTGAGGGAGGAGCTCTCTGGGGTCCCTTTTATATTGGCATTGATGTCTTTTCCCTGTGACATAATCACTTCCCAAAGGCCTCGCATCCTAATACTCTCATATTGGGGGTTAGGGTTTCAACATACGAATTTTGAGGGGACATAGATATTCAGTCCATAACACTCTTTCATATGATGTTGATTTTTTTTTTTTTGGCTAGCAAAATGTGTGTTGACCCCTTAGAATGTCTTCAAAGCTATTGACCTCAGATAATGTTCTCAATATACAGTTATTGAACAGTTGTTACCTTGGTTCAAGCCAGCTAAAGTAACAGCAGTTTATAAGTTTTACTCCCATCTCTCCCTTATAGCTCTTGTCTCTAGTGTCTCAGGGTAAGGTAAACAGATCAGGATGAGGAAGGCCATATGGCTGGAAATCAACTGTATGAAGCCCTTTCCTGTTCAGGAATTAAGGACTGATCTGTTTAAGTTTGAATTGGAGAGGATTCTAAAAATATTATAACCTGAAAATATTGCACAGTATCCCTCCAACACACATGCAGGGTGTTTGGAAGAGAAACCCTTGCTGCTCTTTTACCTGGATGTTTTATCTTTTCAATATGCCTTGATTCTACTACAGCACATTATTTGAAGGAACAAGTAACTTAAATTCAATGTATCTTTGGTGGGGGTTATGGGGACTAGAAATAACAGGGCTTTTCTAAAACACTAAGTTAGCAATAAAAAGAACAAAGAGAAATCCATAATTTCAAGGTATTTATCTTTGTGCATCTGCCTTAAAAAGTGTGGTCTGAGAAGGAGAAAAATAGCGAATTACAAGTTTTAATCAATCCAGCAAATAAATGATGAATATTATGTTAGTTTGCTGGGGCTGCCATAACAAAATACTGCAGACTGGGGGCTTAAACAACAGAAATTTATTTTCTCACAATTCCAGAAGCTAGAAGTCCAAGATCAAGGCATCAGCAAGTTTGGTTGTTTTGGGACCTCTGTCTTTGACTTGCAGCCTTCTTGCTGTGCCCTCGCATGACTTTTCCTCTATATGCTCACATCCTTGGTGTCTCAATCTCCAGTAATACTTGGTTTGGTCTGACCCATATGATCTCATACTACCTTAATTACCTCTCAAAGGCCCCATCTTTATATACAGTCACATGCCCAGGTACTGGGGGTTAGAACCTTAACATGCAAATTTTAGGGAGATGTGATTCAGTCCTTAACAAGTTTCAAGTATCTAAGCACTGTGAGAAATACTAGGAAACTAGATCACAGTTCTGGATTTCAAGGAGTTTGCATCCATGACATTAGTGTGTGGATGATCTGGAGGTAATTCCAGCCTTTCTCATGGTACCTAAAATTAGGAGACCTCATTTGAGTAGCTGGGGAAGTGTTCTTTACTCAATCACTCAAAAACTACTCATTTAAGGGGCACTTTTCTTATTAGAAAATGTAATTATTTCATCAAGACTATCTACATGTGACACTGGAAAAACAGTTCAGTGGGAGCATATGATTAAGGGTTGAATCAATGTTATAAACATTCAAATTAGAGGACAATATGAATTTAGGTTTTTCAAGTAAGTAGTTGAAGTTATCATTTGATAGAATAACTGACTGATGCATTAGGATAGGGAGCACAAGTTTGGAATTGTCTCTGTGGAGGTGATATGTAATAGTTGCAATGCAAATGCATGAATCTGAGAATAAGGAATAGTAGGCAGGGAAGAGCTTCTTGTATAGCATTTATGTCCAATGTTAGTGGGTGAAAGCAAGGCAAACCAGTGAGGAAGTTGGAAAGATTGTGTAATTCTGTGGAAGCTGAGGGAGAAATTATTAAGAAAAATAGGTCTATCAAAATAGAGTCTATCAAAGTAGAGTTCACAATTTGCTGTTTAAAAAGTTATTCATACATTTAATTCGTTAAAGTATTATTAGGAGCGAAGATTTTAGTTGCAAAATCCTGTTAGCAACTGTCAAGTATAGATGAAATTCACCATTTTTCAGTCAACAATTTGAGTTTCCCTTATGTATGGTGGCAAACATATCCCATGACTCTGTCTAAGGAACACTGAAGTTGATTGGCTACACAAAGTTCTTTTCTGTAAAGTATTAAATTGTGAAATCAGTAATGAGAGTATTTGCGTTAGAAAGTTGTCATTACTACAGGAACCAAAATCTTTTAAAGTTATTATTATTATTATTATTTTTTACAAAATAGTGGTTTAAAAAAGTCAGAATTTTCTATCTTTATATCTAAGTAAATCAGAATATACTAACAAATTTAGAAAAGTTATCATGAGTTATTCTTTTCTCCTCAAAATGTAATTAGTACATCAATCAACCTTTTCAGACTTACTCTCTGAGCTGAAAGAGCTTAACTGTGCCTCATAAATTTTTAACTAGTCAGTTCTTTGCACTGTTGTACTTGTGATGGTTCTTAATACCTTCAGGAGCATGGGCTTTCCAGAAGGAGTGTTCTCAGCTCCTCAGGAAGGGAGAAACTTGGAAGGGCCTTACAAGTGCAGGCACAAGAACCTGCGTGTAATTCCTGCCCTGGCCTTTGCGCTCAGTCGCACTTTCTTTGAGCCTCAGTTTCCTCATCTGTAGAAAGTGGCATTAAATCCCTTTACCCTGTCTGATTATTGGGATGATAGAAAAAAATGAGCACTTAAATAGTGCTATTCAAATATATTATTTATTTAAATGTGTAATTTCAAAAAAATAAGGAAGTTTTAAATCAGGGCTCACAAACAAGGCTGAAATTGCTCCTTTTTGACATAAAAGGGTTCTCGAACATGGCTACCTGAGTGTAGCAGCCCTGTCTAAATATGAAGTCTTTTGTTTCTAACATTTTGTGTCCAGCAATCTGGTCGGAAAGAGATAAATAAGAAAGAAGAGGATGGAAGATCGTATCGGCTACATGAAGTTACCATCCCTTTGGGAATTATGCAATGCTCTGTTTTAATATTTATTTATTTATTTATATATTTATGGCTGCGTCGAGTGAGGGGTCTTTCGTTGCTCTGCGCAAGCTCTTAGTTGGGCGTGCAGGCTTCTCTCTAGTTGTGGAGCGCGGGTCTCAGAGTCTGTGGGCTCTCTAGTTGCGGCGTGCAGGCTTAGTTGCCCCACGGTATTTGGGATCTTAGTTCCCGCTGGACCACCAGGGAAGTCCCATGCTCTGCTTTAATTTTGAATTAGAGAAGCTTGTTGCATACACACACACACACACACACACACACGTACACACACACAATAGTAATAAATAAAAACATTAAAAAAGAGTTAACTGGGCTTCCCTGGTTGCACAGTGGTTGGGAGTCCGCCTGCCAATACAGGGGACATGGGTTCGTGCCCCGGTCCGGGAAGATCCCACATGCCGCGGAGTGGCTGGGCCCGTGAGCCATGGCCGCTGAGCCTGCGTGTCCAGAGCCTGTGCTCCGCAATGGGAGAGGCCACAGCAGTGAGAGGCCCGCGTATCAAAAAAAAAAAAAAAAAAGAGTTAACTAACAAATATTGCAAATATAGTCCCTCCCCTCAAAAAGCTCTTCATGTCAGATATTACAAGGAGACTATTTTTTCAGGAGGTATTGTCTTTTGTATATTTGCTGACATCCAACAGATTCACAGTCAGTTCTCAAAACACCACTGCTTACTGAACAAAATACACTGCTGGCTCTTTGTGAGTATCTTTTCACTGGTCACTTTGTGGCCCCAGTTATAAACTCCATGGAAGTTTTTGGTTTAAGTCTGGTGTATTACGAAAAGCACACCTTTTGAATCAGACAGATCTGCACTCAGATACGGATTGGCTTTGCATCCTAATCTCTGAAAGCTTTCTTTTGTCATCTGGAAAATGGGGATGGTAATATCTAACTCTAATGGCTGCTGTGAGCATCACCTTTCATAAACGGAACCACCACGTGGCAATGTTTTTTTATAAATGATGGCTTCTGTCTTTTAACTCAGTGGCCTTATAATGAGTTTAGAAGCATCTGAGAGCAGAAAAAAATCCTCTGTGCTCTGACTACAGCTCTGAGACTCAGATTTCTGGTGATTTAGGTTGGAGCTTGGAAGTCTGCATATTAAAATTTCCCTGGTTTTATTTTAAGGTGCTATTGGGATGGCAACCAGTATTATAATCCCATCAGGTAAATAAAAAAACGTTGCAAAGTAGATTTAGCATTCTGATGTAGCGTTCCTTTGCCTTGCCACCCCACCTGTGTGTGTGTGTGTGTGTGTGCACGTGTGCGTGTGCTTGTGTGTGTGTGTATATGCACGTGTATATATTCCAATACAATGACTATTTCTGAATAGGCAACTATCATTATTAGTACAATATGCTGCTTCTCTGTACTCTCACCTCATTTGCTTTTGGTTGACAACTTAGGTAGTGTGATTATGAATTAATGCAGCTACTTTTCTCCTATGGCAAAACCTACACAAAGGCAGTTATTAAAGATGAGTATGACAACAACATTGGAATGAGTGTATATCTGTGAAGCTAATAACTTTGGATTGACAATACAGACACCAGGGTAGATATTCTGATATGTTTTAAAAATGAATCTCACTTCTTTATATGCTCTCTAGTTTTATAGACTCAGAACTATACAAGCTTAGTCATAAATATACATATGTGTGTATATATATATATGTCTTCTTATTTTTCAAAAATTTAAAATTACTTTTGCAGAGTCTATATTGACAGCTGATAAGCCTTTAAGTCTTGATAACATTTTGATAACTGGTATTCAATACATTATAGATTTCTCACAATGGATATTTTTTAGCAAACTTCTTATATTACTATACCATACTATATAAGCCTCTATAGAGCTAGTGGCAGCACAAACTGCTTCTCTTTCTCAATTAATGCATCGTCCATAAGAAACATTATTCCATTAGCCTCCAAAAAAGGCAAGGCTACTATGATGTAAACAAAATATATACAAGTACTGATTGAAGAATGCAAATAGAAATGAAGTGTACATCATCTGCTCTTCTGAGTCATTCCCTCTACCAGAGCAGAAAATGGAGAAATGCTCATAATATAGTACTGTGTTTTGTTTTACTCATTTGCAGAATCCAAGTTGGAAGGTCATGGGCCACTGAAAGTTTATTTTGTAATTGGCTCAACATTTTTTATTACATTTTATTTTCACAATCTTAGTTCTTTAAAATGAGACTGTGTACTGATCATGCTTATATGAGAGACACATGTACATAGATTATTCACTTAGTTTCCATAAATTTCATCATCATCAGCATCATCATAACCAACTTTGCCTGCCTAAGGTGTGCTTGGCAGTGATATACAATGACTAGTGTAATTTCCATGTTGTTCATGTAATTCTAGTGAGTGATAATAGAGTTGTGTATGATGTTAAATGTTGGTTTCTTCCTTAATGTATTTTATAATTCCATGATGAGAAGTAAAAATCAGCACTAATACCTGAATACAACCATGTGCCAGGTATTCTGTAGTCGTTGTCTCTAGTATTGACACGATCCCTGAAAAGTAGGTGTTTTATTATGATTGAAGCTGAATCCAGCTTCTGTACCCCGACACTGAAGTAAATCTCGGAGACAGAGTTTTGGTTGAAGTACAGACGAACAACTTTATTGCTTTGCCAGGCAAAGGGGGCCACAGCGCACTAATGCCCTCAGAACTGTGTGTCCCACCCTGGAGGGGCTAGTGAGGAGTTTTATAGTAATGGTTCAAAGAGGGTGTGATCAGCTCGTGGTCATTTTTCTGATTGGTTGGTGGTGAAGTAAGTGGGAGTTGGCATCATCAACCTTCTGGTTCCAACCGGTCTGGGGTCTACGTCCTCTTTAACTGTTAACTTCTCCCACTTGGTGGGGGTTTCAGTATCTGCAAAGTAACTTAAATATTTTGTTGTATTTATCCTTTGATGGGGAACCAGGATCTTGCCCCAAGGCTGCACTATTGTTTCTCTTTACTGTTTGTTTCCGCCCTTGTCTTGCATCCCCTTCCTTCCCTACGTAACAATTGTTTGAACCTGCCGGTTGGAACTCATGGAAGGTCTTGGAGGCTGAATGAAACCTATTTCCTTTAATCAAAGAGATGGGGGACACAGGAAGGCTTTTGTGCGCAGGAGCCCCACAAGGTCCTTCTCGGTATCAAGATTTGAAAATATGTTTGTGTGACTCTATACCTGACCTCTTTCTTGTAAACGATACTGTTTTAGTATCATAACCTCCACTTGGGGTTTTCTGTTACCAAAGCACATAAGAATTAGAGTTCGCAGAGCCCCTTAGATATTCTCTAACAACTCGTCTTGATTTGAAATGTACAGCTACTAGCTTTCTCGTCACAGCTTGGACTGGGGCCTAAAATGGTCTATTGAATGTTTGGTTGTATAAATGACTGCAGCAACTTGCCCAGCTTCTCCATCAAGCCACTGAATAGTAATGTAATTAGATCCAGCACTTAGATTTTGCTTCCTCCCATGATGTTTTTATCATTTGGTGATTAGATTACAATGTCAGTGATTAGCATGCATAGTTTCCCCACTCTAAGCAATAAGAAACTCTGTATTCTATGTTTCAAGTTGGCTGCTGGGTTAATCCACTAACTGCCTGTACCTTGATCCAAAATGATATACTGATGAATGGTGATGAATTCCATGAAATTCAGAAAACTGTTCTGTTGGCTGACATCAAGATGTGTTATGATTTGATATGGCTGTGTATAAATGTTTACACTCAATACGAACCCAGGAAAATATATTTAGAATATAGAAGAGTGACTTCATGGAGCTGGAGAGCCATCCGTAGGGAAAACTATGGAGACAGTATAATAATAATAATAATAATAATAATAACAATATTAACATTCTCAAAAACTTATTCACTACTTGTCTATTTGTCTATTTGCCAAGCAATATTCTAAGCACATTGTATGCATTAATATCTTTAGTTATCACAAAAACATTGAGGAAATCGAAGTATAGGGAAGGTAAGCCCAGGTCACAGAGTGGCAAAGCCAGGATTGCTGCTCAGGCAGTTTTATTAAAGACAGATTCTGTCTTTGTTTTTTAACAGTTTTATGGAGATATCATTGACATATAAAAATTGTTGTATATTTAAGGTATATAACTTGATGTTTTGATATACATACACACTGTGAAATGAGCACCACACTCAAGCTAATTAATATATCCATCACCCTAAGATTCTGTGTTCTTAACCATTGTGAATTCTGTCTTTCAGAAAACCTCATGTGGATGTAAATGTAGTTCTGAGTAAAAAAATGCAGATTTACATGAGGATTTCTAGCACAGAGATGAATAATTCTGAATATAAATTTTGAGGAAAAATATTTTTTGTGAATTACATAGTGTTGTTTCCTGACAAAAAAATGGAAGTTTCATTATATTTCACATTTTATTTTTTTAACATGAAAAATGCTATCATAGCCTTCTGTCTTGCCATAGAAACCCATTTCCAGTGAGTAAATTGATGTGATCCTCATAACTCCTTTGTGTTTGGGGGCAGGTGGTGTTTTCTAAATCTATTAATAAAGAAATTAATCACAGAGCTGTATAATGAGTGCACAAAATCACCAGCAAAATGAATCTGAGACTTAGAATGAGAACACATATTTGATCTCTGAAGAAGCAAAGGGTATTGCATCATCCAAATTTTGATGAAATAGCTTCAGGCTTCAAGAAACAAGGCTTTAGTAGCTATATTTGGAGCTAAAGGTGGAGTACAGGTAGCATAATTGAGGTAAAGGAGATGTGAGAACTATACAACTAGAAATGTTCCCTTTGAAAAACAAGACATGATTTCAGTATCTCACTAAAAATATACTCTGTGAATATATGAATATGTACTTAAAAAGATCATTATTCTCTTAAACATCCTTTTTTTAAAATTGCCTTTTCATCTTTTGAAACAAACTATTTTATTGGCAATTTTTATCATGAAGAGTTTCATAAGAAGATTTAGGTATATAACAGAAATGACATTTCAGTAGTAATTAATAAAAAGTTCTCCATTTACTTCAGTCTACCAAAGTAGATTTCTTTTAACCTCTAGACATTGTTCTCTATAACATGCTTCAAGAATCATCTGTGTTTCCTTTTCCTTAGTTTCTGGGTTATTCTCAAAATACAGATATAATTGGTTACTGTCTTATTGTGTGAAAATAGATTTCTGCATATAATGAAAAGTTATTTTATATTTAAAATGACTATTATTTTGAAACAATGCATCAAATTTTACTTAAGCGATTCCCATTTTTCTTAAATTTATTTTATTTGGGATAAGTAGGTTATGTTTTCCTCAAAAGGAATTTATATATGTGTGTGTGCATGTGTGTGTGTGTGTGTGTGTATTTCTGGTTCAAGATAAAAGTAATCACTTATAACACTGACACAAAATGCAAATTAAAAATCAGCTTTCATAAATCCATACTTGTAATTTTCAAAATAAATCCATGACATGATTTTCATGTTTCCCATTATTATACGTTAAAAAATATAATAATTGCATATTTGTATTTAGATTCTATTCTCAGAATATGTATCTGAATGTTCACAATTAGCATACATACACTATGGAGTTATGTGTACAACAACTGTCAATGTATGCACCATGAATGTCCTCAGTATATCTTGTTAGTGTAAGAAGGATTTCTTTATAAATAAAAGTATGGCTCTTTCACTGATATTATTGGAAGTTGAATGAAAACAATGTTCAACAGAGTTTAATAAAAAAATTTGTTATTGTTAAAATTCCCTTTTTTTCCCTAAATTAACACTACCTGAATTTTCTTTGTCTTTAGCTAATTTAATTTTCTATGGCTGTGGTGCATTATTATTATCAATTGTCACAATCTGTACCTAGTACTTTAGGCCTGTTATGTACAGAATATACTAAATTAGGCTATTTTTAAAAAAATAATTAAGTAATTTATTTTTGGCTATGCTGGGTCTTTGTTGCCACACACAGGCTTTCTCTAGTTTTGATGAGCAGGGTCTACTTTTCTTTGCAGTGCGTGGGCTTCTTATTGTGGTGGCTTCTCTTGTTGCAGAGCATGGGCTCTGGGCATGCAGTCTTCAGTAGTTGTGGCACGCTGGCTCAGTAGTTGTGTCTTGTGGACTCTAGAACACAGGCTCACTAGTTGTGGTATATGGGCTTGGTTGCTCTGCGGCATGTGAGATCTTCCCAGACCAGGTCTCGAACCCGTGTCTCCTGCATTGGCAGGTAGACTCTTAACCACTGAACCACCAGGGAAGCCCTAAATTAGGCCATATTACAGTTGTTACCCTTGGGTGGAAAAGATAAGGCAAGGTAATCAAGCAGCATATAAACCAACTTTGAATAATGAAAATTGATAAATGGCAGATAAGAAATTTGTATTATTTCATATACATAAAATGGAAGTAGAATTTTGGTATGTTTTTATGTTCAAACTTTCTTTTTTTTTGGCTGCATTGGGTCTTCGTTGCTCTGCTTGGGCTTTTCTCTCTAGTTGTGGCAAGCGGGGGATACTCTTCATTGTGGGTTTCTCATTGCGGTGGCTTCTCTTGTTGTGGAGCATTGGCTCTAGTTGCACGGGTTTCAGTACTTGCAGCATGTGGGATTGGTAGTTGTGGCTTGCGGGCTCTACAGCACAGGCTCAGTAGGTGTGGCACATGGGCTTAGGTGCTCTGCTGCATGTGGGATCCTCCCGGGCCAGGTATTGAAACTGTGTCCCCTGCACTGGCAGGTGGACTCCCAACCACTGTGCCACAGGGAAGTCCCCAAACTTTATTTTTATTTGGGGTATTTATGTAGATTCAGATGGAATGTATATTTGTGCTTTATCAAATTTGTATAAACTAAGTAGAGAAGATACTGTATTTGTATACATCTTCATATGCATGAACGCGATCACATATTTACCAAAAAAAGGCTATTGAACTGAATATTTCTAAAATATGCAATAAAATTTATTTTTTTCTTTTCAGCAGTCTGTTAACATTTTAAAATATTGTGAAAGAAGTAATTTAACATGTTTACTATAATAGCTACAATAACATATAAGTGGTATGTGTGTATATATATAGATTTGAGAGAAGAATTATTTGAGGCAAGAATCATTTGAGACATTTTTATTGAATTGTATGTTAGCCCTCTTTCAAGGAAAATAAATGTGGTGTGATTAACTTAGGGCTACTCAGAAGGTGGTCTGTGGGACCACAGTTACTTTACCAGTGTTTGTTTTGGGTCTGCCAGGAGACAGAAACTGAGAGTTAATATTTAAGAAGCTTTATAGCAAAATGACAGAGTAATTTTTACCTATTGAGTCTGATAAACATTTTGGCTTGTCTTTTTGTATGTAGGTTTTATTTCATTTTCCTAGTAATTAATTTTTATTTTATCAGTCCACAACAGATTAAGGGTGGGGAGAAGGGAAGACTGGTCCTTCATTACAGGGTTTAAAAAGCACTGATTTATCTGATTCATGATTCCAGCAGTTCAAAGTACAACCAAAATCAGATTTAAAGTTTAATATTATTGGTGTTACAGTAAAATCTGTACTACTTGAATAAATGTCATGTCCTTAATGATTTTTTTGACATAAAAGGCAAAAGCTGGCATTACCATTTGACTAACAAACAACTTTTCATCAAAATGGTCAGCAGTACTAAAATGTATCCTTTCTGTTAAAGAGAATATTTATACCTTATTATTTATTGATTCTGTATAATGTAAGTGATCTTACATTAAAAATACTACTCATTTAAGGGGGATACTATATTAAGTACAGATACATTAAAATTTTAATTATTTATGAAAAATTCTGGATCATATTTCTTAACTTATCTATTCTGCCACTTGCACCTTCATTTTTCTCTGTAACTTTTCCCTGCTACTTAGGTAGGTTTTCTCTGTATTTTAGACAGTGGCCTGTTTATCTTTAATCCATAAGCCAACCAATACTTTAGTTCTGAGGATGTTTGGGTGAATTTTGTGATTTCTGGTCATCCAACCCACAATACCTCACCCATCCCCAAGGTCGAAGAGAAGAACATGGACAAAGGATCTTTAAATAACATTTTAAAAATGATTCATTTGAGTAACTAATGTATGCATGTGGCACACACAAAAATAAATGGTACAGAAAGTTATAAACCGAAATTTAGGTCTCCCTTCTCATCACTGTACACACTTCCTGGAATAAACTGTACCAGCTACTTGTATGAGAAAATGTAAATATTCTCCCATATAAAGATATACTCACAAGAAATTCTCTATGAAGTCAGAATTTACAGTCTCAGTGAAACATTTGAAAGTAAATGATTGCTTCTGTAAATAATGCCACACATTTGCACTTACTGTTCATAAGACACATAACAAACATCCTCCTCATTACGCTATGACCCCAGGTGTAATTACCCCTGTGGTACACATGAAAGTGGGCCTTACATGTTGAGTAGTTTGCAGGGATGCCAGATCCTGAATTTGATCCTAGTTTGTTCTTAGAAACTGTACAGACATTTTGGCTATGAGACAGTGTATTCATCTCTGAAAAATCAAACAACTTGCTAAATTATGCAGTAAAATTTATAAGGCTTATGGGGAAAATGGACCTAGGCTTTTATCACTATAAGTCTGTGTAATCAGATCATGAAGAAAAATAACACTATTTTAATAGAAATCTCAGCAGTGTTAAAAAGAAATGTAAAATTCCTAATAAAAAAAAAGTAACAGAACAGATGTAAGAATTAACCTTAAAAAAAGATGAAGGTGGCAGGTGTAAGGAGGTGTAAGGAAGGAATAACACTGTGATGTTATCGAGATGAGTGAAATGCACAAAGATCAGGAAGAAGCATGCAATAAGCACTTTTAAGACTGAGTATCTGAGTCAAGAGGATAAAGGAGGCATACTACATTAAGGAATTCTTGTTGCTTGCAGCTCTGCTAATGGACTTTGTGTTCACTTGTTTCTACTTGGTGGTATAGATCCTTAACTTTTTGGACAATAGTAAGTATAAACCAGTACTATTGTCAACTTGAATAATAAAACAGCCAGTTATCTCACCCAGCAGAGTGAGTTTATTCAGGAATAGCCAGAGGAATTGCAATTGAGGATATTCGAACTGTGGTGGACCATAGGCACATCCAGAGAACAGGAAGGGGAGCTTGCTATAAGGGAAAGGGGGTATTTGGGAGGGGCTCTAATACCGAAAGAGTCCATTGGAGGAAGTATGGAGGCTTCTCACTGGTTGGGTTACTACAATCCCTGATTCACTGGGCTGTCATTGGCAGATCAAAATGTGTTCTTCCTGCTGGTTAGTAAAGTAGGCAACACCTTCCTGTGGGAGATGTAGGCCTGCTGTCTTTCCCTGCTTGGAGTAATGGGAGGATGTATGATGGGTCGTGAGAGCTCCCCCTTTAGGCCTATCCCAACTCTAATTTTAGCTGAGGTTCTTTAATTAATTCCACACTATCCAGTAGAACTTTCTGTGACGAGGGAAGTGTTGTATATCTGCACTGTTCAGTAGGCTAACGAACACATAAGATGTCATTACTGGGATTGAGAAACTGAATTTTTAATTTAATTTTAACTTATGTACATTCAATTACTACAAGTGACCAGTGGCTACCAAATAGGACATTACAGGTAAAACCAACTGATTTTCACATTGTACTAGTATCATTCTTCTATGCATTAATCCATATGAGCTAATTCACTCTGCAGATAGAGATGGTGCATCAGATCAGATGGGTCTCATAATCAGTATTCTATGTTCTTGTCCTGAAATAAAATTGGACCTAGCTTACATATTTATGCTGTTAGTAGATTAATGTCTGTAATAATAACACAAAAGGTTGTGGTGGGTTAGAGTCCTTTATAAATAGAAGCCTGCTGGTCACCGAACACAGCTTAGCCTCTGAGCTTGCGCAAACTTTCTGTCATTAATATGTAAATCTTACCTTCAGTAGGTAAGCTCTTTCAGAACTGTGATCCACTTAGTGTGTCCTTGTTTCTCTGTGAATAATTGTTCCAGACAAGCACATTTTGCATTTTAATTTGCTGCATGAGTTTAGTTTTTAAATCCTACCATGCTATTTAAGGTCAGTGTTTTCTATTACAAAAAAGACTATTATAATTTCCAAAATAAAAGTGGTTTAGGAAATGCATGTTAAAACCAATTATGAAAATATCTTAAGGTATTTAAAATACACTAAATATTAAATATATTTGAAATAAATTATTTTTTAAGTTGTACGTGTACAATATTAAATAAAAATGATTATCAAGAGAATGACAAATTATGCAATATTAAAGAACTGGAGGCCAACAATTAAGCCTAGATCAGCAATACACTGAGAAGGAAATAATTATGAGTTAAAGGTGAGAATATAAGTGTTTTAAACCCCTCATATATCTTGATCATATAGATGTTTCTTCAGGCTTGTACAACTTGGTCCATGTATAATAGAAATTCTCAGATCCACTTGAAAAGCAGAATGCTTGTAAAGATTTTATAGTAGATCATCCTTGGAAATAGTTCTCTTACTATTTGATGTTTCATAAACATGCCTGTTTTGATATGCCCTGCATAATCAGGCTATAAAATAATGGTTGAGGATAAAACTAGGGGAATATTTTATAAGCTGGTTCTCTTTACTGATCCTGTAGGTTAAGCATTGTATTAACATGTTTTCTGGAAAACATTAGACTCTTTAGAAGAGAGATTTGGGAACATTTTATTTCACCATTTATGAAAAGTGTGGGCGAGCTGAAGCCATTTCTCATAAGTGGATAGTCTGGTCATCGACAATTTATTCAAGCCTCTTTCTAAGTTGATAGCAGTGGTGATGGTAGTGTTTAAGTCTTTGTGGAGAGTCAGTGGGACATATAACCCTTTATAACTGGAGAGAAGCTAATCGGGTTAGTTATGCTATCCCAATAGAAATATTGCCCAAGCAGTGTATTGCAGAATGATAGCTTCCTGTATATCATCAACTCTAAGATGGCTGTGACGGTCAGAAGCATCATTATTGTATGCACTGATAAGGGAGAAAGTGCTGTCAATTAAACTATGCCATGCTCTCAATTGTATAATATGGCTTTCTTTCAGAGATGTTAAAAAGTGAAGAATATGTGCCTAAAATGTTATAAAATAGGGCAATAATTTTATGACAAGGAATCCTCAGATGACTATTTCTGGTGCAATAGTTTTTTGAAATACTGTGGATTGATGGATTGACATCAGGGTAGACCTTCATGCCCCACAGGTTAGAATTCCAAAGACATTTCATTCCCTGCAGAGAATGTGGCCAGTACAAATTTGATTTAGGTGCCCCTCCTCTTGGCTCCCACAGCACCTGTGCACAGCTCTGCAGAAGCTTATCCCAACAATCAATTTATTGCTCTTCTGTGCCTACCACATGATTTCTGATCATCCAGGGCATATGATAAACTTAATGCAAATTTGTTGTATTGGGACCAGTGCATGGTTCTTGTTAAATTGCTCTTTCATGAATGAATAAATGGATGAACAATAAACACAAAGGGTGTTGATGATGTAGTAGTCACAATGCCAAATGAAAGTCTTCTTTTTAAACTCTTCCAACAGGCTAACAGTATGATTTTCCTACATCTGAATCACAATTCAGTGACATTTTCAAGTTATCCTGGAACCTGGAAAATTTAGTGCTCAGCTTGCTATTTTTCACTCACAATTTGTATTAAATGTAACTTAAAATGAATAGGACACCTCTGTGTTTTTTTCTTAACAAAGTAGGGAAAGTAAGCATATTTTCCTCAAGGGAAGTGGATGAGGGTGCATGATGAAGCATAGAGTCTGTGAACAAAAGGAAATAAAAAGGAATTCTAATATTGAAAATTATTAGGTAATAGTAACTTTGACTGGGTATAACACAGATAGTAAGCTCTACAAGGTAAGGAAATAAGGACACTGGAACCAGAAGAGTACTGCTATCTCCATCCTCCTAAAAAGTAATGATAATAGAAGACATGTAGACGGGCAAAGAGGAATCTTGAGATTGGTCAAACATTCTTCCTGTGACTGGATGATATGAAACTAAAGAAAATGGGGCCCTTTATTTTTCTGGCTATGACAACAATAACGATTCGATTTTTTTTTTTTTTCCGATATGCAGGCCTCTCACTGTTGTGGCCTCTCCCGTTGCGGAGCACAGGCTCCGGACGCGAAGGCTCAGCGGCCATGGCTCACGGGCCCAGCCGCTCTGCAGCATGTGGGAACTTCCCGGTCCGGGGCACGAACCCACATCTCCTGCATTGGTAGGCAGACTCTCAACCACTGCGCCACCAGGGAAACCCACGATTCAATTTTTTAGTTACACTGATATTCCTAACCTAGTCATCTAAATGAATGTTTGACTAGGGTACTCTGGAAAGTTTGGATACTCTCAGGTGCATATTTTGATATGGTCATCCAGGTTTTCCTAACAAGGTAGATAAGTGTGACTAGATAGTCTATTACTCATCTCCTTAAAATATTGTATTACTACTTTGAGATTAATGCTGCTACCATTACAAACAGTTATGCCATCATAAGTATTTTAAGACTGCAGAAATCTGTTTGTTCCATGTTTATATATTCAGTCATTCAATTTGTCACTTATATCAGTATAATACATTTTGGAATGATTTGGCTTGATATAATATGTATGGTTTTACTGTGAGTCAAAAGACGGTATTTCTGTATATGGAGAAATATAGTATATTTTTGTACCTGATAAATCGACAACTGAAAAGCAGATATTCTTGTAACATTACCTTTGGGAAATGTTTATCCCAGAAACGATTGATAGAGAGTTCACTGTTTCATAATATGTTTCTGGAAGATTATGGTAAATGATAATAAAAAGAAAAACAACCCACTTCCAAATGTCTTCCTGATTCTTACATAAGAGCATAATTTTTATGCACACATAATAGCTATTTGAAACAATTTCCGTATTAGCCAATATTTTATTTCCCACAGGTGATGAAACTAGCCACTCATTTTGAGTTTCTTTTGCAGTGAGTTTCATGCAATTAAACCAAACAAGAAGAACAGTTTCTGTAAATCACAGTCTGGAAAAATTAAATAGAATTTGTACATAAGTGATTAGAAGTACATTATTAATATATATATTTTTATTTCCTGTACTTCATAAAATTTATCTCTAATGCATTTATTAATCTAAGCTGTGCTGTCTTAGTAAACCCCAATAAACTCTAAATCATTTAAAATATTCTATTAAATATTTATATCATGATATTAGCTTGTATTGTGCTGAACCCTTTACACAGCCATCATCTTCAACACTTTCAGGTGAGATAAAATATATTTCTCTTGTATTTCCTCCTAATGATATGGTTGACTGTAAAAGAACAATAATCACTATTGCCTAGGGGTAAATAGGCTTTGAGATTCATTAACCATCTTAGTTTTGCCTCAGCCATTAGTCTGAGAAGGCATTTATTACTTTTCATATTACAATGAATAGAGAATATTCATTAATTAATTCCATTGGGAGGTTTTGGTACCAACATAAACAACATTTAAAAATAAGTTAATCTGGGCTTCCCTGGTTGCACAGTGGTTGAGAGTCCGCCTGCTGATGCAGGGGACGCGGGTTTGTGCCCCGGTCCGGGAAGATCCCACATGCCGCGACGCGGCTGGGCCCGTGAGCCATGGCCGCTGAGCCTGCGCGTCCGGAGCCTGTGCTCCACAACGGGAGAGGCCACAACAGTGAGAGGCCCGCGTACCGAAAAAAAAAAAAAAAAAAAAAGGATCTTGAATTTTTCCACCTTTTTATCCTATCTCCCATTGCCCTAGGCCAAATTACATCATTTCTGGCCTAGATTTACTGAAGTAGTATCTTAACCGGACTTTCATGTTTATACTTTCTAATCCATTCTCTACATAGCAGTTAGAGGTGACTTTTCAAAAATGTAAATCCGATCATGGCATGAGCTGACTTACCCTTTCAGCAGCTTTTCATTACACTTAGAACAAAATCCAGCTTCCTTGCAATGACTTACAAGGCCCTGCCTGATCTGGTTCCTCTCCCGCTGCGGAGCACAGGTTCCGGACACACAGCCTCAGCGGCCATGGCTCAAGGGCCCAGCCGCTCCGCGACATGTGGGATCTCCCCGGGCCAGGGCATGAACCCGTGTTCCCTGAATCAGCAGGCGGACTCTCAACCACTGCACCACCAGGGAAGCCCTCAATGTATTCTTATTACTCATTAAAAATAAAGCAATTATTACTCAACCCATCAGTCAAACTACAAAGAATATAATTAAGAAACATAAAATCCCTCTCCTTAAAATTTTAAATTTGGGAGAAATTATTGTTCAGAAGTCTGTTAAGAAAGTATGATAATCTATGCATGTTTGCAGGGATTTTTTGGAAAATAGATTACATTGCCTGTAGTAGGTTAGGTATTATTTCATGAAACTGGTTTCAGTTATGTGTTTGTACATATTTATGTTACCTGTCTTTACTGGAACTCAAGAAAAAATGTATTTCTTGAAAATACTGTGATAAAAAAAACATTTGAAAGCTGCTGTTCTAGGTGCTATCATTCTTAAAAACTTTGTGTATAATTCTTGCTAGCTCAGTCTTATGCCAAGTTGCATTGAGAGGGAATTCAATACTTATTTGTAGGTATAACCAGAAAATGACAATTCGATCAGTACTTATGAAACAAAATTTATGTAATCTTCTTCTCCACGATTACAATTTATAATTTTATATAAAAATTTTGTTTTTTGGTATTTCCATCTGAGTGTCCTCTTGTAGTATCAGAGTCACACTCTGTGATAATATTTTCCCCAGTCAGCTATCCCTCCTGACTCCCCTATTACTGTTAAGGAATGATGTAAAATTGATAAAGATTAATTATGATTACAGTAGTTATGGGCCATTAGGCACCATGCATCAAGTCTTAGAAATTATTTTCAGTATTGTAATCATGATTTAGAAAACAATTTTTCTTCTTTGACTTTTTAAATTATTACTATCATATGTCACAATTGTGTATCTGTTTATCAAATATTAATCAAGGAACTACTTTGTGCCCGTCACTGCAAGTTAAAAGACAACCTCCTGATCCACAGGGAACATGTATTTAAGCAGAGAATACAAACTTGTAAGCAGATAACATTATACAGTGAGAAAAATGCTTCAGTATGCACAGTATAGAACTGTAAGGGAGTGAATTGAAGAGATGCTCCCTCATTCTTGAGTGTTCAGTGAAAATTTTTTGTCTTGTGAGTGTTATTTAATCTGAGACATGAAGAATGAATATGTTAACCCCCAGAATGTGATTGTGGTAGTTAATGTTCTAGTCAGAGAAAATAGCGCGGTATGGGGGAATGAAGGTGGAGGAGGGCCATGAAATGGAGTGACAAGGGTAAGACAAGTTAAAGAACTTAAACTCCATCCTGGGTGTAGGGGAAGTTTTCAAGTGTATGAGGAAGCACATACAAAATTATCAGCAAAGAAGGATTTTGAAAGCACTGCTGATCCAAGTACACTTGACCATTAAATGGCTGGGTTAACACTAGAATTTGTTTTCTTTTTTTAATAAATGTATTTAATTTTAGCTGCGTTGGGTCTTCATTGTTGTGCGTGGGCTTTCTCTAGTTGCAGCAAGTGGGGGCTACTCTTTGTCGAGGTGCGCGGGCTTCTCATCGCAGTGGGTTCTTTTGTTGCGGAGCATGGGCCCTAGGCATGTGGGCTTCAGTAGTTGTGGTACACGGGCTTAGCTGCTCCGCAGCATGTGGGTTCTTCCCGGACCAGGTCTCGAACCCGTGTCCCTTGCACTGGCAGGTGGATTCTTAACCACTGCGCTACCAGGGAAATCCTAACACTAGACTCTTGAGAATAAGACTAACACTGAACACAAAGAGTATGAGCTGACAAAACCCTACAACTTTTGTGTAGAGCTGGAAATGGTAAGAACATCAGTATTTCAAAAAGAATCTTCAAAATTTTGAACCAGGAAGCACCTGTATTTGCGTATCATTCACTGTATTAAATGTGATGACTCATCAAAGTTTTATTTTGTAGGTGCTTGCGTGCACACACACACACACACACACACACAATATATGTAAGAACTTATATGCCCTTCATTTCCATGCTGTGATTTAGACATCCTCCCAGTCTCTTCTTTAAATGGTGTTTAATACTCAGGTCCCAGATCTTCAGTTTCATCTCATTCTATTCATTCATTTATTCAATTTGTATACATACATACATGTGTACATTCAGACAATCATGCAATCATTCAGCCATATTTTGGACAGAATTTATAAAACAAGGCATACTTCCAGTTTCTTTGGTACACAAAATAATCTGAAATGTAATTTTCTGTCCTTGAAGAGGATATAGGATGTGTTCAGAGTCATAATGGAAGTGTGTATGAATTGCTCTGTGCCTTCATCAGGAAAACATGGGTGGTCTCATAGAGGTAGTGGGGTTGGAATTGAGCCTTGAAGAATGAGCCTGTTGGATGCACAGTAGAGGACCAGCAGTCCTCAATTCACAGAGGGGAAAAGCACGTTAAGTGGGTAATAACATAGTTCCCCTTGTATTGTTTCAACTCGGAGGGAATATGGAACTATTTATTCCATAATATTAGCATCTCATTTGGGGTTTTACTGATCTCAGGTGGCCTTGGCCTGCAGCGGCTTGAAGCAAGATTTCTGTTCCTGGCCAGAGACTGAAGTCAGGCTGAGGCAGTGGGAGTGCTGAATCCTAGCCACTAGACCACAAGAGACCAGTGGCCAGTGACAAGACCCTGGCCTGTCAGCTGTGTAGAAATGAATTTCTACATAGAGACGGAAAGTACTGAAACAAGTAAAGTGTTTATTGGGAGGAAAAGAGTACATGTGGATAGACACACGGGCAGACTCAGAGGGAGAGTCGCGCCCTTGTGGTAGTCGTAGTTTGAATCACTTTTATGGTGTTGGGAAAACCAGTAAAGGAGTCTTGTTCAGGCTTCAGAGGCAGAAGCAGGCCTCTGCCCGACCTGTGACCCTGCCTGGACTGCGCGCCTGCTTACACACCTAACAATGGCTGCTAGCAAGTCAACCTAACAATTGCTGCTAGCAAGTCAAGTGGCGCCTACGATAAGAAAGGGAGTGGGTCTTGGAATTTCTTGAGCCCTGGGCACCTGGCCAGTCCCCCGGGGTCTGGAAAATCTTGTGACTCACATGGTGAAACCAACAGCATGGTTAAAGTGCATCCAGAGCTGCATTTTTGCACGTAAACTGATGATGTCAGTTTGCAGCCTGGAATTATAAATGGAAGCCCCCAGAACTCCAATCTGAAGTCTCATCCATGGGGTGGATGCACCACCCGGGACCTTTCCCAACTGGGGCTCCAGATTGCTGTCACTTCGGACTTCCCAGCTGCTGTTTGGATCTGGAAGTAGGTGTCAGCCCAATTTGGTGATGTATACCCTGTTGTGTTTCTGTAATATTCTTATTCCTTTCATTCTAACAACTGTATATTAAAATTAAGTTAAATTACCTTTCATTAAAGAATTGATTAAAGCTGTTTATTTGTGTGAAACAAGTGGTTATTTTGCCAGCGAATCCAACGAACCTTAAAACCGAAAACGGGCTTTTGGCAATACAATGGGGCATTTCTTCCAGGTTTCCTTTGACCAATCATCTTGCTCTGCCTGGTTCTGAGTCCATATTTGGTATATCTCAGGGTCGTCCCATGTGTACTTGCGCATCTCTTAGCCAAGATGGATTCACTATGATGTGACGCCTCCTCCCTTTTTGACCTTCAAGGAGCCTTTCTGCACATGCGTAGTCAGTCGGGAAGGTCTCCTTGACTTAGAGAATGAGGAATATGTGGCCTTTTATCTCTGATCTGGGCAGGGCTCAGCTCTTCTCTTGCTTCTGCTATTGTGGAGCATCTGTCCACAGGGGGCAAACTCTGGCTCTTCAGTCTGGGGCCCATCTATCTCCTGCCTCATTACTGAGACTCAGTCACTCCAAGAACAGGCCACGCTAACCCAAACACCTTTCTTCACTCTTATCATAATCATTTATGTAGATGCTCGTATCTCTCACTTCGTGTTAAGTTGACTCAGGTTTAAAATCTGAGTAACTGGAGAATAAGTAGGGACTTCAGAGTCAGAGAAGAGAATGGATCTTTTAGAAGAAAGAGAAATTATAGATAGAATAAAGCCTGAGGTAATTCCTGTCCAACTTTCTCATGTTATAGATGAAAATGTAGGATATGTGACACCTGAGGACAAATACTCTTGCAGTGGCAGAACTGGAACTAGAACCCATGGTTCCTGACCTGCAATGACTTTCTTCCCATGTTAAGAAAATCTGATTATATAATACAGGGTAATAAAACTGTTTGCAGAATTAAAATAGGAGAAATTGAATGTGATATAAAAAAATGGACAACTACTAAAATAATTTACATATTCCTTTTATTGTATGCCATCCCTAATTAGTTTGAGAAGTAGATAAGACATAAATGACAAATCAAAGAAATAATGTATATTTGACTAAATAAAATTTAACCTAATAGAGTCCACAGATACAGGGTTCATTGTTAATCTCTATTAGTGCTAACAGACTACATAATGATATAGAAATTTCTTCAAATTTCTATTTAAAATATATTTATAACAATTCATAAAATTTTCTATGGTAGCTGATTTAATTAAGGAAATTTGCATTTTGTTCAATAAGATAATTAAATTCATAAAATTTATGAGATAATTTATACATTTGGAGTTATTACAAACCCCATAACATTATTAAATATTACAGAGCAGTTTGTGAAAATGACACAAATCCGTTAATTTAATTTGGATGAGGAAAATAATAAGCAATAACATGCATAAACAGAACTTGTTTCTTTAAATTTAATTATATTTGTGAATTTCATAAATTTTCTTATGAATAATGTGACAAAAGCAAATTGTAGTATTTAAAAACCTATGTATTTACATAAATTTAAATATAAATTAGTTATATAGTAAATTATTCTCTAGTTATTCTCCTTAAGAGAGATTTTTACAAATCCTGTAGAAATGGAGCTTTTTTTTTTTTTCAACTTTCATACTAGTATGGTCATTACTATGGACACAACTTAATATTACTTATTACTGTTCACTACAAATAGCTATCATTATTGAGCACATATCAATATTTTATGCCTAACACTGTACTAAGTCCTTTACACAGAATCTTATGAGGAAAAGGAAATTACTCAGAGTCAAACAACCATTAAATAGCAGAGGTGATACGTTAAGTCCAAGCCTCTCTGATTCCAAAGCCTTGCTCTTAACTTCCATGTTAAACTGCCTTTATTCAGTCCACATGTATTTAGCAAGCCTCATATAGTAGCACTCTTTCAGAAGCAGTGGAATCTTACAGATGCTGTGGGAGAAAAGCACTTACTATGAGGTGACACCCCTCCCTTTTCGACCATCAAGGAAATATATGCCTTATTTGATGTCCTCACTACATTCTGATGTCTTTATGCTTTTCTCCCACAGCATCTGTAAGGTTCCATTGCAGTTGTTTTTTTAAATAACCTCTCTTCCTGGAGAAGCCTGGAAGAGCTTCTCATGAATCTTGGCATCCCTAGCATCTGAAAGGTTGACATTTCAGACAATCATAGAAAAGGCAGATACTCCAAAAGAGGCCTTGATAAAACGTAGTCATTTGGGAAAAAAAGTCTGGTCAGTTCTTCACTCCTTATTCCAATATGAATTCCAAATGCATGAGAGATTTAATTATAAACATTGAAACAATAAAAATACTCAAAATTTGGGTGATTTGGAATGTAAAGGTGTTTTTAGTAAGTGATACCAAGGGTAAAGATTCTAAGAGAAAAGATAACATTTGGCTACATAAGACATGAAATTTTTCTACTATAAAAATAACATGTAGGGGCTTCCCTGGTGGTGCAGTGGTTGAGAGTCCGCCTGCCGATGCGGGGGACACGGGTTCGTGTCCCGGTCCGGGAAGATTCCACATGACGTGGAGCAGCTGGGCCTGTGAGCCATGGCCGCTGAGCCTGCGCGACCGGAGCCTGTGCTCTGCAATGGGAGAGGCCCCAACAGTGAGAGGCCCACATACCGCAAAAAAAAAAAAAAAAAAAAAAAACATGTACAACTTGAAAGAAAAATGTGAAAATTGTTTTCAACATGTGAGATATGAGTGGCCAATAAAATATGCAGATATATTCAGATTTTCTAATAATCTAATAAATTAAAAAATGAGATGTCATTTTAGCCTATCCATTTGAAAACTATTTTTTTAAGTTAACAATATTCAGTATTTTTCTGAGTGTTTGGAAATGGGCATTTGAATATACTCTTTGCGGGCATATAAAATGTTGTACTCCTTCTGGATTGTATTTTGTTAATATGTATGAAAATGTTTTAAAAATGTATATATTTAGTCATATAATATATACACATCAAGGAATGTGCTCTAAAGAGATAGTCATACAAGTTAATAAAAATGATGTTCAGCAAAGGCATTTTATACAGTTATCAATTTATGTGTAAGATTAGAACACTTGAAACAACTTTAATTCCTATCTGGAAGGAACTAGTTAAAAGCTATGTATTATAAAAATATAGCCATCGAAAGTGGTAAAGTAGATTAATATTTGTGGATATGGAAAATCCCTTGACATATTGTAGATATCTTTTGGCAATTAGGTTATGGGTAATTTCTTTCTCATATTTGGATTTTTATTTATGACATATTTTAGTAGAGAAAAATAAAGGCTTCCATTTTATAGGAAAAAAACCTGATGGATTTGGTGGAGACATGTTTATTACTGTGACAAGTCCTGGGTCTGGGTGTGTCTACGACGCTGTCACAGACTAATTCCAAACCTAGCAGCTAAGGGGCTCAAAGCGCCTAACTCACTCCAGCTTTTGTCTTCTATAGTTTAGGAACTGAGTAGAGTTAGAATTAATATTTTAGTTTTGCAATTTTGAGGCAGAAAAGAAGGACTGGAACTGCTTCCATGTTGCCATTGTGCCACCTCCATTCTTCCAGTTCCTCCATTTCAAACACTGAAATTTTCTTTGCTATTTCCCTCTCTTTGTTGTGGTCACCCTCACTGCATACCAAGTCCCATTAATTCTTCCATCCATTCTTTTTTATTCCACTTGGACCGCCATCATATCCTGGGCTCTTCGGTGTGTTGATGATGCACTAGCTTTCTAACTGGTCTTGTTTCTCTCTCCTTATCTTTAGTGTATTCTTACACCACTGCTAAAGTGGTGTTGGAAATGTCATTATACAGCTCAGACTATTTAAGTCACTTCTCATCACCTATTTGAGAGTGGCTTCCTTTCTTTTTGTGCTTTTGATGTTGACTGTGAAACTTTCAGTTAGGTAGCTATTGTGTCATTGATGTACACTTAGCTTTCCTGTCTCATTTGTCTAGAATATCCTGCTGCAATTTTGATTACCTTGGCTTTCTTTCCAATTTTTTTTTTTGGCAGCTCTTTTACCTATTTATTTTTTTACACCTCTCTCTGATACAAATTACAAACAGAAATACAAAGGAAAGCTAGGTAACTCCCCTAATTTTCAGTGCATTAGGGATTTTTGAAAAAAATTCCACGGTTAAAGTGCTCATATGCTCTGAAGAGTCTAGACATTGCTAATTAGTCCTTTTTGCTTGGCCATTTCTTAGCTTTGGCATTTCTTAGATTTGTCCATTTGTCTTTTGATTCATCTGAAAAAAATGATTCTTGCTTTTAAGAGCATTATCACATATAACTTTTTTCCTTTTTTTAATTCAATGTGATAAAGTGACATGTTTCTGTCTCATATCTCCAACAGAAATTACCTGATTCCTAGGCTTTTATACCTGATGACCAAGACACAATATGGCCTGGAGAGTAAATATTTGATCTGTAATGATAAGAGAGAGAGATTGGTTTAACATATTTAACAGATATAAATATCTCTTATAACTGATCCAGATGGATGACTTTGGGCAAGTTATTTAACCTCCTTAAGCTTTCCTTCATAACTGATCCAGATGGATGACTTTGGGCAAGTTATTTAACCTCCTTAAACTTTCCTTTCCTTATCTGGAAAGAGCTACCACTTTTGAGTGATTTGCCTTCATTGGAATGTCTTTTCCTTTCTGTCAACTTTTCTAAAATTTGCAACATATTTTTTTTAGTTTGTAAGTTTTTTCTTTGTGCCCTTGCCCATTCATCCCCATTAAAGCATTCATCCCCCTTTATTATTTATTTGTAAGATGTCTTCTTATTTATTTTTTCCAGCTTTATTGAGATATAATTGAAATATAACATTGGGTAAGTTTATGTTGCTTTGATACACTGACATATTGCAAAATGTTTACAACCATAGCACTGGCTAACACCTGTATCACATCACATTTATCTTTTTCTGTGGTGAGAATGTTTAAAATCTCTTTACACAACTTTCAATTATATAATACAGTATTATTAATTATAGTCACTCTGCCATACATATAAAAACTTATTCATCTTATAACTGGAAGTTTGTGTACTTTGACCAACATATCTCCCTTTATACTCACACCCCAACCCCCAACAGTTCCTGGTAACTACCATTCCAGCCTGTTTCTATGAGTTTGGCTCTTTTAGATTCCACATATAAGTGACATCATACTGTATTTGTCTTTCTCTGTCTGACTTATTTCATTTAGCACAATGCCTTCAAGGGTTATTCATGTTGTCATAAATGCCAGGATGTTCTTCTTTTTGGTGCTATACTATTCCATTATATATATATATATATATATATATATATATATATATACACACATACACACACACACACACACACACACACACACACACACACCACATCTTATTTATCCATTCATCCATTTTGGCTGTTGTGAATAATGCTGCAATGAACATGGGAATGCAAATATCTCTTTGAGATTCTGTTTTTATTTCCTTTGGATATGTGTCGAGAAATGGGATTCCTGGATCGTATTTTTAATTTTTTTGAGGAACTTTCATACTGTTTTCCATAATGGCTGCCCCAATGTACATTCTCACCAACAGTGCAGAAGGGTTCCCTTTTGTTCAAATCATCTCCAATACTTAGCTCTTGTCTTTTTGATGATAGCCATTCTGACAGGTGTGAGGTGATATCTCCTTGATTTGCATTTCCCTGATGAGTAATGAGGGAGCGCACAATGTGTTATGTACTTGTTGGTTGTTTGTATGTTATCTTTGTAAAAACATCTATTTAGTTCTTCTGCTCATGTTTTTAATTAGATTTTTTTTTTTGCTGTTGTATGAGTTTTTATGTATTTTGGATATTAATTCCTTATCAGATACACGATTTGCAGATATTTTCTCCCATTCTGTAGGTTGCGTTTTCATTCTGTTGATGGTTTAATAAAACTTGCAACATCTTAAAATCAATTTTCTGGGAAGATATTTGACCTAATTTTGTTAAAGTATTTACTGAATTTGAAACATTTTAGAAACATTAGAAATGTTTTGTTTTGTTCTAAGTGGCCCTTTCCATTTGTCTATTTTGAACATTTTAGGAAAATTTCATTCATTGTTTGCATTCTTCTTCAATATTTATTTTCATTTAATTATAACAGAAATTTTACTTTTGGTTAACTTTAATGTAATTTCATTTTCAGTTTAAGACATTAAACATTTTTTATTAATTAATTCTTATTGGAGTATAGTTGCTTTACAATGTTGTCTTAGCTTCTAATGCACAGCAAAATGAATCAGCCATGCATATACATGTATCCCCTCCCTTTTGGATTTCCCTCTCATTTAGGGTACCACAGTGCATTAAGTAGAGTTCCCTGTGCAATAGTATGTTCCCATCTGTTGTCTATTTTACACATAGTATCAATAGTGTATATGTGTCAATCCCAATCTCCCAAATCCTCCCACTCTAAGACATTTTTTAATACAAAATATTCTGAAGAGTTTGAAATACAGGTGAAGAAGTCAGTTAGGCAAACTGGTTTAGGGGAATATTCTATTATCTGTCACCCCACTCCTACACTATATAACTTTGGAATCCGCCCTTTTTACTTTGTATGCCAGGCCTAAGGTTGAAAATTTTTCCTTTTTCTTCCCTCCTCCCTCCCTACTCCCTGTCTTCATCCTTCCTCTGCCTTTTAAATCTGATTCGTTGAACTGTTTTTCTCTTCTCTAAAGCTAACCAATATAATTAGAACATCACAAAATAATAACTTTGATATTTATAGTTTTGGTGTTTATACTTTAATGTTACCATACTTTTAGTGTTATAAACTTATTCAATCATTATTCCTTCTAGAAAGTTCTATTTTCCCAAACATACTTACAATATATTTCACTATTATTTACTGAAGTCCCCTCGAAAGTCTGGAAGAGCTTCTTAGTTACCTAGTTCATGGATCTATCTATGGACTTAATTCACATAAGAGGTATCATTTTGTCCTTTTGTTTCTCTTTTCATGATCCTTATTTTGTGTACCTTCTAAGGGATTTGCTAAACAAAGTTTTCATGACCTTAGTTAGTTTTACAGGTATACCTCAGATTGACAGTTATGTCTCCTGAACAACAGTCATAGACAACTATGGTTCTGAATTTTGGACTGTCCTCTTGGGTTTGTATTAAACTATTTGTGTTACCATAATTTAAGGACCACTTGAAATTGTGATGGTCAGAAGATAACTTCAGAATGTTTTGCAAGATTTTGATACATTAGGCCTGTAAATCATACAGTGAAAACTCCAAAACTACCATTACCTTTCTAGGCTGATTTAACTGCAGAGGTGTCTCCTGGCCCTGGCAGCCTGATAATTACTGAGTAACCTTTCCATCTCCATAAGGAAGTGAGCTGCATGACTACTGAAACAGAATTCTGGGAATGAAAGACAAAGATATGTGAGAGAAAAGTAATATATTTATGTAAAATATATGAAATGTGAGAAAACAGGTTTTTGAAAATTCTTATAATTTTTCAAGTTAATTATCTACCTTTCCATACACCTGCTTTAGCTTGAGGTCATGGAAATGAATAAAATAAAAAGTGTCCTTGTTTTTGAGGCACTTATTTACCCTCTGACCCCATGCAAAACAGGCAGGCTTAACAATAAGTAGTATTTACTGTTCTCATTTTAAAAAATTAATTTCATGAAAATTGATAAAGGAGTATTTCTGCATGGGGGTTAGATCTTGCATTGGAGATCATTGTATAATTCTAAATCCACTTATTTATATAATTATGAATAAAAAGGCTAATGCTTTGAAATTAAACATTTGACTTAAAAGAAACTACAAAAATGATATAAATTATGGGAAGTTACATTTTATTTTATTTTTGTGGGGAAAACTCAGGATTTACTCTTTTAATGACTTTTATATATGTCACACCACATTGTTAATTATAGTCATCATGCTTTACATTAGATGACTAGTTCTTTTTTTAAAAAAATTTATTGGAGTATAGTTGATTTACCATGTTGTGTTAGTTTCAGGTGTACAGCAAAGTGAATTAGTTATACATATACATATATCCACTCTTTTTTAGCTTCTTTTACCATATAGGCCATTATAGAGTATTGAGTAGAGCTCTCTGTGCTATACAGTAGGTCCTTATTAGTTATCTATTTTATATCTAGTAGTGTGTATATGTCAATCCCAATCTTCTGATTTATCCCTCTCCCCAGAAGTTACGTTTCATATGTCATAAATTTCTTTTTTTAAATTTTTATTTATTAAATTTTTTAAAAATTAATTTTTCTTGGAGTATAGTTGATTTACAATGTTGTTTTAGTTTCTGCTGTACAACAAAGTAAATCATTTATACATATACATATATCCACTCTTTTTTTAGATTCTATTCCCATATAGGTCATTGCAGAATATTGAGTAGAATTCCCTGTGCTCTACAGTAGGTTTTTATTAGTTATCTATTTTATATATGGTAGTGTGTATATGTCAATCCCAATCTCCCAATTTATCCCCCCCCCCTTGCCCCTTGGTAACCATAAGTTTGTTTTCTACATCTGTGACTCTATTTCTGTTTTGTAGATAAGTTAATTTGTTCCATATCATATGATATACAAACAGTAAATGCTAGAGAGGGCATAGAGAAAAGGAAACCCTCCAACACTGTTGGTGGGAATGTAAAATGGTACAGACATTATGGAGAATAGTATGGAGGTTCCTTAAGAAACTAAATAAATTAAATAAAGAGCTACCATATGATCCAGAAATCCCACTTCTGGGCATATATCTGGAGAGAGCCATAATTCAGAAAGATATATGCACCCCATTGTTCATTGCAGCACTATTTACAACAGCCAGGACATGGAAGTAACCTAAATGTCCATTGACAGATGAATGGATAAAGAAGATGTGGTACATATATGCAATGGAATATTACTCAGCCATAAAATAGAATGAAATAATGCCATTTGCAGCAACATGGATGGACCTAGAGATTGTCATACTGAGTGAACTAAGTTAGAGAATGACAAATATCATAGTAATTTCTTTATTTAACAAAGCGTCCATTAAATTCATTTATGAAGGCTAAACAATTTAAGCAAAACAGTTTAATCTTCTGACTTGTTTACCATTCCTTAGTTTCTTGTGGATTTTCTATGCCAGAAATAGAGCCTAGAAACTTTGTATAGATATCAGTTTCCCTCAATAATGTATTTACTTATCCTCTTCGCCTGTGGTCAATGCATACCTTTAGTTGTTTGGGAGCCATCTGGTGGGGAAGATCTCTGAAACACTTTACCTGCTTTCATTGTAGCTGATCAACAGTTGCCAGTTGTGTCTCCTGGAAAGGTAGTCAGGCAACTTCAGTTCTGACTTTTAGTCTGTCCTAAATTTGTATTAAACTAATTTTTGTTGGCATAATTTGAAGACAACTGGAAGTTGGGATGGCCAGAAAGTAAGCTCAGAATGTCCATCGAGATGTTGATATAAAAGATGTATAAATCATAGGGCTTCCTTGGTGGTACAGTGGTTGAGAGTCCGCCGGCCAATGCAGGCGACGCGGGTTCGTGCCCCGGTCTGGGAGGATCCCACATGCCACGGAGCGGCTGGACCCGTGGGTCATGGCTGCTGAGCCTGCACGTCTGGAGACTGTGCTCCGCAATGGGAGAGGCCACAGCAATGAGAGGCCTGCATACCGCAAAAAAAATAAATAAATAAATAAATATATAAATATATATATATATATATATATATATATATATATATAACATAGAAGGAGAACTCCAGGAATGGAATCTCCAAATTTAACAGCTTACCTCAGCTACGGTGCTGGCAGCAGCTGATAATTCATAGTCCTTTTAGTAAGTACTGTATTAACAGTTCAAATCAGTTGAAGCTAGATTGATATGAAATGCTAAATATTATCTGATGAATTTCTCATATATAACCAACATGATTCCAGTTATTTAAACCTGTTTATATGGCTGTGTTTCACTGTTTATCCAGATAGTTTAATTGTACCACATACATCCAATATAATCAACCCGAGTAATACATTTTGCAATGTGTATACATGCACATACACAATGTATATATGGCATATTTGGGAGGATGTGAACTCCAATGCATTTTTAGTCACATATTTATGAACAAGTTTTTGATTTTGCATCCGTCCAATAATATAAAGTTACTCAGGGTGAAAAAGAAACAATGTAAACAAATTACTTATTGTATTCAAAGTTGATAGTAATCAAAGTTTATGCTAAGCATATGCAAGGAAGTGAGAATGGATTTTTTTTTCCTGTCAAATGAAGTTACCAAGAGTTTCTGATTTGTCTTTGCTGAATTACTCTCCCTGTAGGTCATTTCTGGTATGTTTGTTGCCATTCAGAGGTGAGTGTTTGGGTAGAGTTGGGACCTGCTCATAATGGATACCTGTTCTACTGTACAGTGAATCTGGCCTAATTCAGGTGATCAACTTGGCACTTCAGTGTAAGGCACAGGTCTGTGCTGAAAGGAAAAGAGTTCTAGGGAGGACCCACTGGAGAACTTTTCTACAAAAGACTGTCCTGTGTATGCCAGGTACAGATGTTGCAAGGACCCTACCTTCTGATCACTCAGTATACTTTTCCAAACAATATCTTCATACAGTAACCACAGTGATGACATTTTTACCATATCAAAAAACTAAAACAGTCATAATAAAAATGCAAAAGCAAAAGTTGGAAACAAAAGGAAAATGGTTCCAGGCTTAAGACAAGTGTAGAAAATAACAAAATAATGGGGCATGACATATACTTTACCGAAAGTTTATTAAACTGAAGGAAAGATTATGATATAATGTAATTTATTTAACTAGTTCCTAATTAGTAAATAAACCTGTGTGGTTCTTAAATGGTAAATCATCTAGATTCCTACAAGATAATGATGGCTCTCTAAACTTAGTCTCTCCAAACATCCTGCCAAAAAAAAAAAAAAAAAAAGAAAGAAAGAAATCAAGGAGAGCAAGTAAGACTGCTTATAACATACAGAGTAACTAGGAAACAAAGAATACAGTAGAGTTCAATGTACTTCTAAATGGGAAATAAATTATATGACATCCACACATCCAGTTCCAAAGCCCATGCTGGAATGGAGAATCCGGTGGAGGCTGAGAAGTAGACAGGTGAGTTCATGAGGATCTTGCTGGTTTAAATACAGATAAGATGATTCCCAAGAAGGAAGGAGAAGTACTGAGAACAGATCAGGCATCTGGTGGATCACAACCCTGGCATTGCCTAAGGGAGAGATGAAAAGAGCACAGACACTTAGGGGCTGAGAGATGAAGGAAAGGAGAGAAGCAGTTGGTAGAAATCACGGGTATTAAAGAGGGGAAAGAGTATCATGCAATCATACGATGCATCATCCTCTTTCTGCTTAATAGTTAATTAAAAAAACAGTTTTAAATTAAATAGTTAATTAAAAATACAATATAATAAAATGTATTATATTTTAGTATAATGAAATACACTTATTATACCAAAAAAGAAGCTACTCTTGAACAATAACACTAAAAAATTTCAAATCCTTCATTCCTGGATAGAACCATTTTCTTGTTGATGCACAAAATTCCAAGATCATTTAAAATGAATAGAAAACATCAAGTGATATCCAAAGTACATTACTGTAAGAAGAAAACAAAAAGTAAGAATTAATATTTTTATCAGATGATACTTCCCAACTACCATCCACAGAGTAGAAGAAAATGTAACATGAAATAAATATCATTAAACCAATATTTGCATATGTGAAAGAACATTGCAAAATTGGACATTCTAAGACTCAGAATATGAATGGACAAAAAAACTGGAGGATATGAAGCAAGAGTTGATAAAACCAGGAAATGTAAGAAAAAGAAACATCATCTCCAAAAAAAATTAACGGTCCTTCTAAAAATAAAAGTATTTGGAAAATAGCTGTTAAAATATGAACTTGTAAGAAGACATTAATTTCAGTCATAAAATTAATCTAAAATTGTTTATATAGCATTTAGCAAAATTAAAATATTTTGAAGTATGATCCACCCTTTATCCTTCAAAAAACTATAATTATCTATTATCAAAAGTGGGGGTACATATTTTTTTCAGACAGTCTGACATTCATTAATGAATGAAAATTGGGAAATATTTATAAAATATCTGTGGTGATTCCCAGAGGTTGATCGTACGCATACCACCAGAGAAACTATTTTGTTGCAGATATTTTCACTGCATCATATTTATCTATATCTATATCTATATCACCTATGTCTATCTTTTTCTTCAATGGCTACCAGTTTCTTGAAGGCAGACTTTGTCCTTCCTCATTTCTGTTTCTATTTCCAGAACTTTTCACGATGCTTTGTGCATCCTAGGTGCACAGTTAATGTTTGCTCTGTGAACTAGAGCACGTCAACCAGCTGTTGCTTACCTTATAGCAGAAAGATTCACATTTTTAGTAGAGGATAACTTTCCTTTGTTTCTTTTTTTTTTTTTTCTTGCGGTACGTGGGCCTCTCACTGTTGTGTCCTCTCCCGTTGCGGAGCACAGGCTCCGGACACGCAGGCTCAGCGGCCATGGCTCACGCGCCCAGCCCTCTGCGGCATATGGGATCTTCCGAGACCGGGGCACGAACCTGTGTCCCCTGCATCGGCAGGCGGACTCTCAACCAGTGCACCATCAGGGAAGCCCTAAATTTCCTTTTTATATTGTCTTGAAATTCATATGAGTCCAGTGAATCAGATCAGAAAGGTGTGTTGACTGAGCTTAGCTGGGAGGGAGTGGGGAAGATGGGAGAGTGTTAAAACCTTGGAGGCTGCAGTGACAGGGTGTGAGGAGGAGGGAGGGGAACCTGAGAGCTTCTCCCTTGGGTCTTAGTGGGGGATAACGAGTTCAGAGTGGACACAGGGTAACAGCAACCTGAAAGCAGAAGGCACAGTGGCAGCTGCTGCCTCTCAGTGTGTTAATTTTGGCTTTCTAATAAAAAATACAATGAATTCCACATGGTCTAGATTTATGACAATCTATACCATGCATCCTGTTTCCGGGTCAGAATTAGAAGCTATACTGTGAACCATGGACTTGACCTCAGCTGTCAAAGAGATGAAGGCATCTTATATCAGACACCAGACGGCCGGCCCTGTAATATGTAGCAGCTTCCTATCTTATACGTACTGGGGATCAACATATAAAAACAGCATGAAACTACCCAATCACATTGTTGGTTTTCCCCCCTGTTTTTTGTTTGACACTTCCAGAGTTAATAGGAAATGTCTTTTTAAAAATTAAGATGTTTTCATGATAGGGGGCTGAACAAATTCTCACCAACTGAACATTTATATAGCTGATCATTCATTCATGATCAACTCAAATAAAAATATTCTGATATTTTGATAACTGTAATTGATCCCTGTCATGCATTGAACAGTTGGGGCATTTTCTAATTCCATCAGAGCAGTAAATACATTGTAAATTAGAATATGCTTATCCGCAGAAAACTTTTAAAAAATAGCTACATTGTGTTTATAATGTTCCTGGCACTGCTCAAAGCCTTGACGTGTGTCAGCTCATTGAGTCCTCATGGCAGTGTGACATAGTAATTATTATGCCCATTTTACAGATGACGAAAGTGAGGTGCAGTGACGTTAATAGGAAAGTGAGGTACAGTGAGGGTAATAACTTACTCAAGATCACTCAGCTAGTAGCTGCCAAGATTCACACTAAGGCACTCTGTCTCTGGTGTATGTGCCAAAATACTGAATCATATTTGGTGCTTTTTCCTCAAAATGGATTTTACAGTGAAAATGTGATAGATGAAAAATAGAAAGCCAGTATTTTAATTGATTGTTGAAGAATCACCAGCAGAAATGACTATTTTCTAAAATTATTTACCAATGTTTGTCAATATTATTGTAGGCTATAAAAATTGTATATATTTCCTAAATGAGAATTGAGACAAATGAATTAAAAAAATTTCCCCTAGCCTGTGAATTTAGCTGATTTATAAAAGTATAAAATTAAATAACAATTATATTCTTGATTAGTTAGCTTTATTCAGAAGTTAAATAATGTGAAAATTTGGAGTTTTCCAGAAAATTATTCTATCTAGAATTCTCTTCAGTTCTGATCTGGTGTGTTAGACTGTCTTCCAAAATTCTAATTAGTGTCAATTGAGGTATTGCTGATTTTGACCTCCTGACTTCCTGAGATCTAGAATATTGAAAGTCTTGGCCTCTTTCCTATAATCCATTCCAATCAACAGATACTTATTGAGTGCCTACTAAGTGCAACACTGTTACAAAGAAATAAATATCTTCAAAGAACATACATTGCTGTAGGGAAATTTAATGCTTCAAGATGATAGAAGAAATGTCACAAATGATAACATGACTCATTTCCACATGAATAAAATAGACAGCAAGTGCTATTGTGTTTCTGAGAGAAGAGAGAGTGCTTCGAACTCTGTTTCACCCTCATGGTTAACTATGTTCTCAAGGCAAGACTGGTGTGCATTAGCCATTTGTGGGAACCTTGAGTCAGTAACTTATAAACTCTTTCCAGCTAAGCTATAGACTTTTCAGCTTAACCCGAAACAGTGGAAAGGGTAAACTAAAGAGGATCAAATTTGAGAACCAATTATATGCTAGGAGCAGCACTGTGCATTTTAAAAATATGTATTTTTAAGTTAAAGCAATAGATGCACGTAGCTTAAAAATATAATAGTAGTAATAAGCTTGTAAAGAAAAACCCCACCCTCTACCTCCCTGTATTAAAAGAGAAAATCACTTTTAGTTCTCTTAAATATTTCTTTTAATATTTGCCTGCATATATTATAATATAGGCATTGATTTTCTATTACACATACCTTTTCTCTTAAACAAACATGCACGTACACACACAATCATGCACATGTGCATGAGCACACACACTGAGATACTTCCCTTCCTCATATTTCTCCACAACTTTTAGTAAGTTAAGGTGCATTGTCAGTATGATTGCTCTTATTTGTAATTTTTTCTTTCCTTTCATGGTCTCTGTTTCCTCCTGCTTTTATTTTTCTGCTTGTTTTCATTGGTCTCCCATTTTTGTGTGTGTTGGGAGCATCCTCAAATGTCTCATGGTCTCTAGTTATGTTGATATGTAACAGTAAGGCACTAAAGCTCTGTGTGCTTGGGGTGGGGTTGGACAGTTAAGTGGGGGCATGGTGGGCGGGACAGCTGCTGGTTTTCCTAGAGAGGGACCAGTGATCTGAGCTGAACTGTCTATTGATGATCTCTTCCAAGCATCAGTATCCACAGAATTTTTCTTTGAAGTTCATCAGATTTTCCAGAGTGGAATACTTTAGTTTTCTATCTAGGAGGTGTGTACCTCTCTATCCAAGTTCTGGAAGCTCAGTGGGAGAAAAGAGCTAAGGGTCCCATAGTTAAATATATAGACTCAATTACAGCTCCCCCCACCCACAAATTTGCTTCATGACTTAATTTGCCTTATTCTTCCCTTTGCTATGCCAAAGGCCCTCCCCTCCAGGGTCTCTCAGATTTTGTTTCTTAGGAGATAACCCCTTTGCAGGATTGTGCAGTCATGGTGTAGCAGCCTGAGGGTGTCCCTATCGGGGTTCATGAGTTGGGGACCTGCATTCTGAGTTAGGGGTTCTGGAGGACATGATTCAGTGCCCCTCTCTTTTCTAGTCCTCTTTAAAGTCAGACTGGCTTGGCTCTGCTAACTCCAGTTGTTATTCTTCTAAGTGCTTTCCCTCAATTTAAATGGGTATGCCTCTCTTTCTTGTTCTTTTCTTTCTTCTCACTTTGTCCATGTAGTTTAGTAAAATTTTGTTCTCTGTTACCAACTTACTAATTTAGGGGGAAGGACAAGAGATGGCCATACATGTTCAATCTGCCACAATGAAATAGAAGCAACTATATTATTACTGCTGTTTTTAAAATAAACTTCCCAGTAAGCCTGTGAAGTTATCCCATTTAACATATAAAGACATCGAGATTCAACTAAGGTTAAATGAGGCTTGTTTCAAAAGCTTATACTTTTCCCACTGGTTCTCAGGAAAAATAAAGGATCATGACAAGAGAGGATTGCAAACTTTTTAACATTGAGGACAACTGTTTAATATTCCCTTTATATTCTATGCTTCAAATAATTTTATCGGCCAAGCAAACTGTATATATGAAGTTGTACGCCATTGCATTATTTTCTCTTTTTATGTTTATCCAAGTACACAGGCAATTTTTTCTGAACAGCATTAAGTAGCCAGAGTTGTCCCACAGGGCAAAGGTCTTCTTTCTTCCAGTTTCAGTATCATGGTTTTACTTTCATTAAGTCATCCTGAAGGCCATCAGGCTTCCTCTAACAGATTTTTTTTCAAAACCCTCCCATCTTCTCCCTACCATATAGGCCCAAGTCCGCTGAAACATTTTTAGGCTTTTGTTAGAGCAGCACCTCACTCCCAGGTCTTAGTTGTCTTTTCTGCTAACCCAGTTCCCACACAACATATTGGCTTAAAACACAAATGATCATTCATAATCTCTCACTTTTGTGGGTCATGAATGCAGACATCACAGTAGCTGTGGCTAGTCTCTGCTAGTATCTGGGGATTGGCTGGAAGAATCAGAAGTTGGGAGCCGGAATCATCAGAAGTCTCATACACTCACATCTAAAGATGGATGCTGGCCATTACTTGGAATCCGTGAAGCATCTGAGGTTGCTCTTAACATGTTCTCAGCATCTCAGATGCTGGCAGAAGATACAAGACTCCCAGGTTAGAGGCAAAAGACTGTTACTCAGGGCATAGCAGGCAGCATGATTTTCAAGTTCATATTATTACTCTTCTCCTTAAGACCCATGGAGGGCAGGGGGGAGGGGGGAAGTAACTTAGTTGGGTGCTGCACATGTAGTAGGAGTACATGACAGCTGAGGAGGCTTAGGAAGCCTCAGTCTTTTCAAGGGGTTGCAAGCAAACTTGCTTCAACTTTGTACTGGAAGGCAGCATGATCTTTATTCTCATACTTGCCATCAAAGAATTTACCCTTGTTCCAGAGGGAGACACTATGTCTAACTCACCAAGTTGTTTGGTCTACAAACACTTTTGGAAAGAGAATCTGCAAAAAAGGACAGTAAGTTTCTCTGCTAGTAAGATATGCAGAAACACATAAGACCCATTGAGGGCTTCCCTGGTGGCACAGTGGTTGAGAGTCCGCCTGCTGATGCAGGGGATATGGGTTCGTGCCCCGGTCCGGGAGGATCCCACATGCCGCGGAGCGGCTGGGCCCGTGAGCCATGGCCGCTGGGCCTGCACATCCGGAGCCTGTGCGCTGCAACGGGAGAGGCCACAACAGTGAGAGGCCCGCATACCGAAAAAAAAAAAAAAAAAAAAAAGACCCATTGAGAAGATTGTGTCAGTGAAAGGAAGAAGTGAATGGATATTGAAAAATAATTAGCAACTTCTGACACACTGTTTATTAGAACAAACTGAGTTATCAACAAATAATTTTACCAAAGTGTAATAAGTATAAGGGAATTTAGAGTTCTTATTTGGTGTTCTAAAAGCAATCTGGCAAATTCTGCTTGGGAACTCTGATTCAGAGAAGGCTTCAGATAGAAAACAATCAAAGGAAATAAATTAGATACTGAAGAAATCTTCTATAGTTGTCTTATTTTTATTATTGTCATTAGCTGTTTGAGCATATGCATATGACTTACCCCATCTAATATGCTTCAGTAGTTTTGGATGACGTATTTTCATAAGAACATTTATTACAATTAAAGGAAATATTTAGCCTGGAGAAGGGCAGACTCAGGGGTATGCATGAAATAAGAGATTGCCAGGTAAAGAAAGAGGGAACTCTCATAGAAGACATGATGGGAAAGACCGTAGCACATTTAGAAACTGACAGAAGGCTGCCAATGTGGCTAGAGCAATGTTGATGTGGGGAAGTGGTGTGAGGTAAGGCTGAAGGACTGGGCAGGGTCCAAAAGCTGAACTTGGCTTCTGCTTGGAGACCTGTTTGGTGGTGAGGAGGTATACATGAGGATAGGCCTGCAGGAGGCTGTGGCCATAGTCCGGGTGAGATGTGTTGGTGGCATGTACTAAAGAGCTGGCTTTGGAGGAAAGATATGGATGGATGCTTTTCAACATCACTGAGTAGAAGAATTCACCAATTCTAGAAAAAAAGACTTTATCATCCACCAGCATTATTTTCTAAGTGTCATCAGTCGTATATGGCCCTTTGAAAGCATGAAGGTTGACAACACAGGCTCTGGAATGAGACTAGCTGTGTCCAAATCTTAGTTCTACCACTTCCTAACTACATGAACTTAGGCAATGTGGCCTTCAGATCCCTTAGCTGTAAAATAAGTTGCTTATAAATATATTTTTATAGCATCTGTGAGATTGTCAAAATGGTGATGATAATTTGTGGAAAGACAGCACAGGCCAAATATATAAATTTGTTTAACTTAAGGAAGTTTACAAGAACCTAAGTGGGTGGCAGGGGTTGTGCAAAGCAGGAGGCTTTCCACCTTATCCCCATTAGAGGAACAAATGTCCCAGACCTTCAGGTACGTCAGAGGTATCCCAGCATTCCCCTGAACGGAAGGCCGCCCATGTGGCTGGTCTTTCTTGGTGTTTACCTTGCCATTCTTATGTGGTTCCTTAGCCCCTTTTGGCTTGTTGCAATATTTATGAATTGCTCATTAGGTGCATGTAACTAATACTAACACTCCCAACATCATACTACATTTTCCTCAAGGTTAGAACACATGTGTCTTTTAACAAGTCAAAGATTTAGGTCTGTTTGAAGTTTATTCCTGCAACTTTGTGCAATGATTTAATGATGTAATTGTGTAAAAAACTTGGCCCAAACCTAGAAGATTATAGTACATGATAGAATACAGTGTTAGTTATTAGTGAATTGTTAAGTAAATCTGTAGTTTAGTTTTAGTTATTCTAAATTCTATTATAAAGTTCTTTTCTAAAAATACTTTCTTTTATTATTTTCCAAGAATCTGGAATAAAGTATCCCTTCAAGTGTAATAATCCAGACATGTCTAAACTAAGTGAACCAGCTCACAGTTCTGCTGTTTAGGCAGGGATAACAGTAAAAAGTCTGCCAGAGTTTCAGTTATGCAAATATAGTAGATGGTGTAACCCAGACTATCCTTGCTTTGCATTAATTTATAACTCTTAAAAAAACACCCACATGGAAAAAACTCCCTCTATGTATTATTATGTCAGGTGAATATATTTTATAAAAGCTCTTTGTTAAGTGAAAAGTTTCAAAATATTAACAATTTTTATGCTTAATATTACTGAAATAATAAATTACAGCCATATGAATAATAACAATAATAATCAGCAATAAGGTTTGTGTGGCTTTATTCCTTCCTTAATTTGCTTAAGGGATTCCTTTATGTACCTAAGGGGCAAAAAATAGGATCACTAATTAATATGCTAGGTAGTAAAATATCTGACTGGATCAAGTTTGGTTGGGTATATCAGGCTGTCACAAGACATCTCTTCAGAATATTCATAAAGAAATTTACCAGGTCTAGTCTTACAGCTTGAGGATGATTCAGGGGCTCATGGGAGTAATTAAAAGTAAAGATTAAGTCAGTAATGGTCCTACTCAGCAACTGTATCAAACCTGCGCCAAATAATCTGCTGATAGGCAAACAATGCCATGCCTTTTCCAGGGGATAACACCTGATCCGTCCCTCTTAATACACTTAGGAGCTCCTGGTTGTCAGAATTCAGACATCATTAATGATTATTCTAATATCGTTTCCCCAAAATAGCAGCAGTAATCTGATCCCCTCTTCTCTTGCTGTGAATACAGTCTGCCTCTGCATAGTCCTTAGTCATCCTGGGTTCATCTCCAAAACTTTCTCTCCTGGTTGTAGATTTACATTGTGAAGCTGCAGATGGGAAAACAATTCTTCCTCTCAACCCTCTCTCGTTATCTCTTATGATGTTATTGGATATTTTGAGTTGAGAATCAATAAAGAGAGGGGATGGGAAAAAGAGAGAGAAAGAGAGAAACATCACATTTTATTCATGCCTCTCTTCTTATATATTTAGTTATTTCATAGTCATAGAGGAACTATTTCTTGAACAAAAGTAGTTATTCATTGTGATAAAAAGGACAACCCCATGAACGACAATGATCTGTGCAGACAATATTGAAACAGATGAATATAAAAATAGAAGAAAGGAGATACTTTAAAAAAATCTGGTCTTACCAAATTGAGGTAAGAAATTAAAAGAAGTGTACCTGGAATTTGACTAACTAAATTATAAAGTTAATATGTTCTTCCTTTGCCCCAGTAGAATTTACTATAGTTGGCCAGATACAGTTACTTGACACTTATTAGGATTTCTCTAAATTTTTCAATTAAACAGATGTAGTGGAAGAGATCACATAAACGGTTATTTCTCATCTATCTGAGATCCACATCAATGAAGAGTAACCACAGTACAACTGTCATTTAAATGTTTCTCTTTAAGATTCTCCAGCAACTTAAATTTTATCAATAAGCTATTAAAATTTATAACTTTACCAGCACACTTCTGAGATAGTAACTGAAACTTTTAACTTGATTTTTACAATTCTACTTTTTTTAATGCAAAGACTTGAGGAAGTGATAAAAGATGAATGTGGAATCCTATAGTCTTAAAATTGAAAAATAGTTGAGGATTCACTTTGCATTTTATAGTAAACTAAGCTGAGTTCTAGAAAATCAAAGGATGCTGTGAGATTGTTTCAAGTCCAGGACCAAACTCAGTTTCCTGATGTCTTAGAGAATGTCTTCTTTACTATACTATACTACATTTAGAGAAGATTCGAAGTCTTGAAAAAAAATTCCCAGAGAGAAAATATGAAAAATAATACCTGATTAATTTGTTATTATTTTCAGTGCAATGTTTTCTCTTTATATACACATAAGTGAGCTACTAATAACACAATAACAGGAAAAATATAAAAAGCTAAATTTCTTACATTAAGGAAAATGTTTGGAAAACAAGTCCAAAATTTATAAAAATATTGGTACAGAATCTCTGGGTTTAGTTTTATTTTAAATTAGTTTATCACAAAGTCCAATGTCTTAGTTCATTAAATAGCTAAGATAATATAGAAAGGAAACTGAAAGTCTACTTACATACATATACTTTTTAATTTTAGGGAAACAGGCTTTCTAACAATCAACAACTGATACCATGACAGTCAATTAGTAGTTAACATCTTGTTCTGGATTTTAAAAAAATTTTCTCTTTGAACTCAAATCCACATAAGCATCTGAGCAGTTGGTTGGTAGAAAGCAGAACTTCAGGTGTGTCCTAGATTCATGTTTCATACATAATCTACTTAATTTATATTCAAATTTAGTGTGGTGATGTTGTGTTCCAGTTTTAAATGTCTTTTCCTTTATTAGCCCATGAAATAATGGCCATTTTTGATATTGTTATATACAAAACTTTGCTTAGTACATTAATTTATAAGAAATTGCAAGATAGAAATATGGAACTATGTGGAGTTTGTTTAAAAAATGGAAACAAATAGTATAAATATACTGCTTAATTGCTTGAAAATATCACACACAAAATTTAATACTATAGTCGATACTGATTTTCCTTAGTAAGAAAGGTGATTTTTCTAAAACAGAGTCTGCCATGTACTTTCTTAGAGACATTTATTACAGATTTCTTAGCAAGTTAAAGGTAAAATAGGGTGTAATGAATAGAAAATAGAGTGCCAAGTAAACCAATTTCTGTTTCCAACCTTAGTATATTAGAAAGCAACCATTCTAAAGTCATACTTTGGAACAGTATCTCCCTTGTCTACCTCTACTCAGGCATGTCAGATGATTTTTATACCTTCTTTGCAAAGCTAATTACTCCTAATTTGCCGATATTAAATATTTTCTTAAAATTCTAAAAAGTAATGTTGAAACAGTGTTCCCTGTATGATATATGACAGATAAAGAAGCTCTAAGTGATGTTTACTAGTCATTTTTACCTAGTGTGCCTTCTTTATTTCACCATATTCTTGTAAAAACGTAGATGAGAAAGATATTATTCTCTTTATAGAATTGTTGAAACTGAAGCAGGTAACATTTAAATGATGGGTTCGTCCTTATACACTGTTGGTGGGAATGTAAATTGGTGCAGCCACTATGGAAAACAGTATGGTGGTTCCTCAAAAAGTTAAAAATAGAAGTGCCATTTGATGCCCCAGCAATCCCACTTCTGTGTATATAAACAAACAAAGCCAAATCATGATCTTGAAGAGATATATGCATCCCCATGTTCATTGCATCATTATTCACAATAGCCAAGATATGGAAATAACCCATGTCTGTCTACAAATTAATGGATAAATAAAATGTGGTGTATATATATATATGTGCAATGAAATGTTATTCAGCCATGAAAAAGAAGGAAATCCTGCCATTGGTAACAACATGGGTGGACCTTGAGGTCATTGTGCTAAGTGAAATTTTAAGCCAGACAGAGAAGGACAAATACAGTATGAGCTCATTTACATGTGGAATCTAAAAGACAAGAACTCATAGAAACAGAGAGTAGATTGGTCATTACCAAGGGCTGGGAGTGGGGGAAATGAGTAGATGTTGGTCAAAGGGTACAAACTTCCAGTTATAAGGTGAATAGATTCTAAGGATTTAATGTACAGTGGAGTGACTACAGTTAAAAGCGCTGTATGATATACTTGAAAAGTTGCTAATAGAGATCTTAATGTTCTTACCACACACACACACACACACACACACACACACACACACACACACAGAAGAAGGTGAGGTGATTGACATGTTAATTAGCCTTATGTGATAGTCATTTCCCCATCCATGTATAAATACATGTATCAAATCATCACGCTGTAAACCTTAAACTTAAACAGTGTTATATGTTAATTATATCTAAATAAAGCTGAGGAAAAATAAACATCAACCACAAAATATGACGGGTTTGCATCATCAGGTTCTGGAAAGCAGACCTCAGACTACATCTCAGAAGCTCTGTTGGTCAGATCAAATAACCTGACTGTTTTTGTGAGGATATTGTATCAAGATACAGAAATTTAAGATGCTTATATATTTATATTGAATTTTGGTAGCAATTTACTTTCATTGTCTAATAGTAAAAAAGTCTCCTGGTACAAATTATAACTCTTACAATAGAAAAATTATTTACTTGACATGACTTTTGAATTATAGTCATCTTATAGCAGTGCACTGCGGTTACTAAGAGCTCTGACTCCGAGACTCCCTGGGTTGGCATCTAGGCTCTGCCATTTATTAGTTGTGTGACATGGACCACGTTATTTTATCCTTCTATGTCTTAACTGCCTCTTCTGTAAAATGGGAATGATAAATGGGACCTTCAACCTGGAGATATTGGAAAAACAAATGAGTTAATACGTGCATAAGCACTCTGCACAGCACTTGGCATATTGTGTTATGTGACTTAGTCATTTCTGATAACATTCATCATATTTTATATTACATTTATTGGTATTTTGCATTTTTGTAGGCTATAGAATCTCCCTGTTTTAGGAAGCTGCACCCAGATACAAGGAAGTTCATTTAATAAACATGAGGGTTAGAAATACTGGCATATAATATGTAGTCACTGCTTTCAAGGAGCTTACAGACTAATGGGAAAGAGAAAAAATAAGCTGATAACTGCAGTTGGAGAAAATGTTATGAGAAAGGTCTACGAAAGTTCCTATGGAAGCAGAGTGTAGGAAGTGTAACAGATGAAGGAAGAATTCCTTACAACTGGAGCCAGGCAGGGCGTTTGGGCCATGTTTCATTCATTTGCTCACCCTGCCCTTCATTCATCCATTCCCCCATCTGTTCAATATTTAATGAGTTCCCACTGTGATTTAGGTCAGAGCATTAAATTGTGATTTAAAAAATAAATAAACTTCTCTCCATTTTTGGAGTCTAGAATTTAGTTAGGGGGACTGATACTAAAAAATACATTCTTTAAAAAAAAATTCCACTTTGACTGAAATTAATAATCATGTGTGTATATTTAATCTTACCTTATATTATGTTTTCTTTTAAATAGTTTTTATGAAAGTACATATGGTTGATTTTTATTTTCAGTCTTCAAATCTTCATCTTTTAATAAGGGCATTAATTCATTTACTATTGCTAATAACAGCTAGAGCTGTTAGACTCTAAAATTTACTGTTTTCTGTTTTGTTTGTTTGTTTATGATTTGCCTCCTTTTGATGTGTGAAATTTATTTTCATTCCTTTTATTTTTTCTTTCTAATGACTTGGAGAGAAGATTTACCTTCTGTTACAGATTCACCTATTAGTTCCATTTTACTTTAAAAACTTTTACTTTACTTAAACCTAAGTTAATGTTAATGGGGAAATTATATCAACTATTAGAGGGCAGAATGAAGGAATTGGCACTCTTTACTACTCCTATGCCCCCACTCACCTATTTCACAGGTTTTGTTGATATAATATTAAAGTTAACTGTCATGTTTTTATCTTTAAGACACAGATATTCACAATTATATTTTGTAGTGTAAGACAAACACTGAGAGAAACCTTTAATACTCTGTTGACACTGTTAGTAAACCATGTCTTGCCTATTCTTCTTATCTATTTTATTTCTAGACAACTGGTGCTTATTTTGGGATATAAGTTTTAAGAGTGCCATGAATATCAGAACACAAGTTCTTTTGCCTCAGACATTAATTCCAATATTAATTAGTTTAAAAATTCTCTGTAGACTACAGATTAAAGGGAACTCACAAATGTATGCAGGGTCCAAGCTGGAAGTTAAATCATGAAGTGTATCAGATATAAGATATTTAGATAAAGTCTATGGCAAAAGGGAGAGGTGCAGACCTATTTTGAAGGCATTCATATTCAATTTGTTTTTAAGCAGGGAAGGAAAAAATGACTATAAGCTACATCTGGCTCATGGATAGTTACTGTTTCTGTAGACACTGTTTGAATGATTTTTACAAGTTAGTGGTGAAGAGGAGAAGTCTGAGGCAAACATGATTCCTGATGTACATGACCTGTTTTCTGTTTTGTTTTAATCTGGACTTTTCCCCCTTATCCCTTGAAATAAAGAGAAAAAAAATCTTTGCAATAATAAAGGAATTTTTAAAAATTAAGTTGAAATATAATTGGTAATACCGTTCAGTTTTCAAACTCAGGTTTTGAATTAAAGTATTTTATTTTTGAATGTTATTTCTTTGCCATGTGTTCTGGTCTTTTCTTTAAAAATATCTGTGTCTCATTTTTCACTTCCTTCCATATGTCTTTATTTCCCTTACAGTGTTGGAAAATCCTCTCAAGTTTGTCACTTATATTATAGATTTAGCTTTCTGCATAAGCCCCTGTTGTTTTGCTTCAAACTCTGATTTCAGTTTTGCCATTTTACCTGCACTTAATAAAACTTATTTCCTTATCTTCTGTGCCACTAATTCGATGCATACTTACCTCAAAACAAGTATCGCTGTCCTTAAAAATGTGTGTGCATATCCCCATGTTACTTTATTTACCATTGAATGAAAAGAGGTGTTACCTTGTCTGGCATTTGTAAAGTAATTGACTGGGTGAGGTAGATTCTGAGTGTCCTGTCATTGAGACTCCTTGGGTGCTGTTACAGTGACCTTGCCTCTTAAATTAGAAAAGTTGTTTATGTATAAATGTCCTAGCCATACTTTTGTGTGTTTTTTATGGGTTTTTTGAATTAGGTAATCTCTCACCCATTTTCTGGCTAGGGTAAGATAGAACTTATTCTTAGATCATTTAAAGCAATATTTCTTCCTCTGACATCACTGCTACAGAAAAGCAGTTCCCTCACAGTTTTTCATGGTTCTGTCCCTTCCTACTGCCATCTCCCTATTCCAAGATGCAGCACACTACTGCCCTGTCCACGTTGAATTTTGGGGAATTAATATCCCTAAATGGATGAAAATATTATTGTTAATTCCTTTGTAAGTAAGTGACCAAAGTATCCCCATTGGCACATAACTTTACTGGTTTTAGCACTGCAAGTCACATGTCCCAAGGACTTTCATGGTTCTGGGTAAACTGTAATGGTTGGTAACTTTATCTGCAACCGATGCCATCTTTTAATAAACATAAAATTCCAAACTTTCCAGATGTTCTGCTACTTCCATTGGACCATGCTCCTTTTACCTCCATTGAAAATTATTTACCTTTTTAGTATCAACAATAGTCAAGGTGATTTTATCTTCTGTTGTTTATATTTTGAAAGCAATACATTTTTTCTTGTTTTAAAGATATAAGATTAATTCATAATATTGAATATACTACTTCAAATTATGGGTATCTTTCCAACTCAGGTAATTCTGAGGCTTGCCTTGCCTGACCTCAAATGATTCAGACAGCATAGTACAAATGGAAAGAATGGAAAGGTGAAATCTGGTCCCTCTGACAATTAATTTTATGTCAGCTTGACTGGACTAAAAGATGCCCAGATTCCTGGTAAACATTGTTTCTGGGTGTGTCTGTGAGAGTATTTCCAGATTAGCATTTGAACTGGTAAAGCAGACGGCGCTCCCCAGTGTGGCTGGGCATCCTTTAACCTGTTGAGGGCACAAATAGAACAAAAAGGCAGAGGAAGGGCCAATTCACTCTCAGTCTGAGCCAGACATGCATCTCCTTCTGCCCTGGGATATCAGTGCTTCCTAGTTCTTAGATCTTCAAACTCAGAATGGGACTTTTACCATCAGCTCCACTCGTTCTCAGGCCTTTGGATTCAGACTAAATTATACCACGAACTTTCTTGGGTCTCCAGCTTACAGGTGGCAGATTGTGGGATTTCTCGACCTCCATAATTATGTGAGCCAATTCCTATAGTAACATTATATATATATTGCTTTGGAGAACCCTGACTAACACAGTCCCCACAACTGGCTGATCTAGAAAAGTCTGTAGGGTCTTCAGGCCCTGTGATCAGGGAAGTCAATTGCCTTGGTGGGAGGGATGGGTAATTTCTCCTTTAACTGTGTCTAGCCTAAGTATTCTTCCTGAGGACTCCAATTGCCTTTGGTTTTTGAAAACGTATTCTGAGTTCCAGAATATCAGTACTGTGGGAATTCTAAAGTGTGTGTATGTTAAATGAAATGAAAAAGTAAAGGTATGTCAGTTTTGTATCACAAAATAATGCTTGCTTATGCTGAAAATCGTAATTATTTTAAAAACTTAATTCAAAAAGTACTTAATGAATAGCTTTTATGTGTTAGGTAATGTACCAGAATGTATAGGACATACAACTTTAGATGCAGACTCTGCCTTCCAGAATTTCCCTTATAGTACTAAAGAGTTGCCAAACCTAGATGACTAGACTGCAAAGCCTGAGATGTCATGTAAAAGGGATTTAAAAGTGCTGGAAAAGGACTATTTCTGGTTGGTGGAGATCATGGAAGGATTATTTGAGATAACGTTAAAAGTATGTTAAACTTAGACAGCATTGGGAGAAGCATATGAAAAAATATGTTTTAGAAAAAAAATACGGGGAGTATGTAAGTTCAGGGTGTATTTGAAAATTCAAAAGAAGCTGGGTTTAACTGATGCTCCAGGTCATTGATGGAGGTTAATACCAGTTATTCAGGAGAGTTCTGTTAAGACTGTTGTGTGGAAGGCTTTGAGGTCCAGACTTAAGAGTTTAACTTTTTTATAGAGAAAAATTTCCTTATTTGTGTTTCTATCCATAAAATGTTGCCTAACAGTAGACACTCAATAAAATATTTGTGTAAAATGAAGTCACAAAAATTGTAACTGCACCTCCAAAATAACTCTGTAGGTGCTTAAATTCACTCATGTAGTTTTTTTTTTTTCTTTCAGAAAGTTTGTTTAAATTTTTCAAAACCAATTTTATGGAAATAGATGAATGAATGAGATTTGCATATAATATCACTGTAGACTAAGTTAGAAGATTTTTTCCCCTTTAGTAAACAGGAACATAAGTAAGGATACCACTTAACAAAATTATTATAATTATGAGTAAGGTTTCAATTAAAAATATGTTGAAAGACATGGATTGAATATCATGAAATAGTGTCAGGGCAAAAGAAGCAATTTGCCACAATTAACAGGTCCACCAAAGGCCAGAGCTGCAAAGGGTATGTCTGAATACTGGTGAAGGGTGTAATTATCTCCGAGGTGGAGAAAGTTTCTATGCGTTGGCTTGTTTGCCGACATCTGTCAGCTGTTGCAGGTTGCCACATCTCTGTTCTAGTTTGTAGCCTTAATACGATATCCTCAAATGTGTAAACTGAGTGGAGTTACATACAAAAGTATATGCTGGGGTTTTTTCTCTGAACATATGTTCTTCCACAAAGAAGAACATTTCCCATTTCTGAAAAGCATTTTTTATTTGCCAGCAGAAACTTGTATTTTTACACATCAGTTTTCACTAAGTCAGGGCGTTTTCTTAAATCAAACAGCAGGCAAAATGTTTCCTGTGGAATAAGCAGGAGTGACTTACATTAAAAGATATTCTCTGACATAAAACAACTTCTAAAGACTGTGCTTGCTGTTCTGAGAACCTTTAGAGTAATCTTGACTCTAATTGATGTCCCCATCTTGTCTACATCTTAAAAAATAATGGAATCTTCATGCAGCTGTGGTAGAGAAAGTGAACTGGAATCAGGTAACAGAAAGTTATCAGAATCAGGGAAGTGCTACTTCTTGACTATATAACTTTCAACAAGTGACTTAACCTCTCTTTGTGTGTACCAGTTTACTTTTCTTATTCTAAGGGCTTTACATTAATGTCTTAATTCTCAGACAACTCTAGGGAGTAGATACCATAACAGGAAATTCAACTACAAGTAATTTATCGAAGCAGATAACATGTAACCTTAGGAAATGAACCAGACTTCTGTCCCCTGAGTCATAACCTTACCCATTTTCTTCTGTACCTATCAAATACTATCTATTTTATAAGAATCTTATGAGGTGTAAATGTCTGAACACAGCAGGTGTTTATTAAATGGTTTTTGATTCTGAATATAAACTTTTGAGAAGTAGAGATTTTTAAAAGTTTAATTAATTCATTAATTAACTAATTCATTAAGGGTGTGGTGCCGGGTCTTAGTTGCAGTAGGCAGGATCTTTAGTTGCGGCATGTGGACTCTTAGTTGTGGCATGCATGTGGGATCTATTTCCCCAACCAGGGATCAAACCCCGGCCCCCAGCATTAGGAGCTTGGAATCTTACCCACAGGACCACAAGGGAAGTCCCCTAAAAAGTTTAATTTTTTGACAAAAAATTTTTATTCTTGACAAAATAAAGAAAACTTGCTGGGAAAAATATTTGTGAACAATGTTGTCAGTAAAGGTAATTGGAATATATTCAGGTGGTTGGTAGAACCCCACTTTCAGCCTGAATTACTTTATGGAACATTAGGTCACAGATTATTGAATCTTCGAATTATAGTGGAAAATTTATGCGGGATTTCATTGTTTTTGCCTACTTAAATTCCAGTTACCAAAGGCTATGCCTGGAGTTGAAGGGTCATACTTAGAACAATTACACTTGGAAGAAATGAAGACCCACTTAATTATTTAATGGGACTGTGAAATGCCAAGTACAGCCATAAAATGTTAAAATTCATAGCAGACAAATCTTTTGGTATTATAAATTTTCATCAGCATCATCATGGTGATACTAACATATGCCTTCTAATACCAGGTCAGAAATTATATCATGCTTGGTTTGTGGTAAATTGTTGGCTGACTGGGAGTGACTCCAGGGCAGTAGGCAATAGACTCACATCATACCAAACACATGTTTTCTCTGTGATTCTATAAGCTTTCCTAACTGGATAAGTACATTTTCTGAAATTGCATTGGCTTGATTTTCTCAGTAAAGATTTTAAGTGGGATGAAACATTGGTTAATCATTTGGGTTTGTGAGTATTTTAAACTAATTTATATTTTAAGGACCAAGCTCTTTTCATGAAAAAAAATTTTTAATGAGTCATGGTTTCTGATGAGACCATTAGGGTAAAGCTGTCTTTAAGCAAGTTGGATAGCAACAGGGGAAAAGCAGGTTTAGAGGACACATGAGAATAGCTAGATGTTTTGGAACACTGGGTTTAGAGTCCTTGTGGGGGTACCTGTGTGAAAATTCTGGAAGATAACTAGACATACAGTACTGAAACTTAGAGGAGAACTAGTGACTTTAGACATCAATTTGAGAATCATTAGCTTATTTGGTGCTGGAAGAATGGGAGCTGAGGCAGCCACACACACAGAGTGTGGTTTATCAGATTTTCAGTAAAGTGGTGAATCATGGCAGTGGGATTTGCTTATTACTCTCTTCTGCTATTTATTTTTTTAATCAGTGATTTAGATTAGCACATAGAAAGTGGGTGGGCTTTTCAGGATTTCAGATGTGAACTGAATGTCATGAGTGCTTGATGCATTGAGTCAGGTTCAGCTATTTTCATTTAACTGGAATCAGTGTCTGAAAACAAAATGATAATTTAGAGGAATAAATATGAAATGTTACATTTAGGTTGAAATATTAAATACAGCTCTACAGACAGGATAACAAAGCCAGGCTTTAAAAGGCTTAGTTTGAAGATGGACTAGATATTTTTTGTACACAAGTGATAGTTCCTTTGCATCTCTCCTCCCCTCCCTTCCTTTTTTAAAAAATTTTAATTAATTTATTTAATTCATTTTTGGCTGCGTTGGGTCTTTGTTGCTGTGCGCCGGCTTTCCCTAGTTGCAGAGAGTGGCTAGCGGGGGCTACTCTTCGTTGTGGTATGTGGGCTTCTCATTGTGGTGGCTTCTCTTTGTTGTGGAGCATGGGCTAGGCACCCGGGCTTCAGTAGTTGTGGCATGCAGCCTCAGTAGTTGTGGCGCACGGGCTTAGTTGCTCACGTCATGTGGGATCTTCACAGACCAGGCCTCGAACCCATGTCCCCTGCATTGGCAAGCGGATTCTTAACCACTGTGCCACCAGAGAAGTCCCTCCCCTCCCTTCCTTTTCCTACCCAAACAAACTAATTGCTGTCTTGGATAGTATCAACAAAAGACATTCTCTATTTCAAAATTTGTGTCTAGAACTTGGTATATTGTTTCTTTTTCTCCTCTTCCTTATTCTTCTTCAGATCTGTAACACATTCAGAAGATGATGCCAGTTTGACTGGGTGATGAGTAGATCTGTAAATTATGTACCAAGAAGTTAATGTAAATACTGTTTAAGAAAAATTTAGCCAGGTGATATTGGGAGCATATTAACTACCTGCAAATGACTAAATGTTTGTTACTATTTATGCTTTTTCACAAATTCATTTTTTTATATTTCCCCACTAACTTATTCTCATAATTTCCTTTCAAGACTCAATTCTAGAGACACTTTCTCTGTGATAACCTGCCTGATGGTCCCAGGTGGATGGATCATTCCCTCTTTTGTGTTCTCTGTGTCCCTGCCCCATCCTTTTTGTTTTAGCACTTACCACATTGAAGCACATTAATTTATTGACACATGTACCTCTCTCCACTAGCCTGCAATGGACGTGAGAGCACAGACCTCATCTTAGTATTGTGACTTATTCATATCTGTAGCCCAAGTCCTAGTTCAATTTTTGATGGTATGCTTTTGTACTGAATTGAACTGGGGGTAGAATAGAAATGTTCTTCTTTGCTCTGGAGGAATGAAATAGGGTCAAAGTGCAGAAGTGACAAGGACACAGATTAGTTAAATTCATTACTAACAATTAGAGCTGTCTGAGAATGAAATGACCTGCCTTTACAATGTAGGTTAAGCACAAGGTGAATGATAATGCAGAAGAGATGTTGCTTAGCCTGACTTCTAAATTCCCTTCCAACTCCTATATCCTATGCCTTACATTTTTCTCATGTGTCAGTAACTACCTTCTTGGGTAGCCTTCAAAAGTACTTTCATATATATTATCTCATTTATTTGAACAAATTTCCTGTGATGTATGTAGGGATAGGGATTATCATTCTAATTGTCCAGTAAAATGAGGCATAAAGAAATTAAGCGACTTGAACAGGGATCAGCATGAAATTCGAGACCAGGATATCCTCTTCCTCACGGTAGTTTAGCATTCTTTTATAGATAAAAAATATCTGAAATGGTATGATTTGGACATTCGGGGTACATGCTCATTTAGATATTCATTAAGAAATGTGTTTTTTTTCCTGTTTATGCTTTTATGCATGGTTAATTTTTTAAATGATCAAACCACTGCCTGTCTTTTTCATGCTACTTTTAATTATTGTATTTTTTTAATTGTTCTGAATAGCAAGGACAACAGAAAAGCATATATATAAAACAGTGCCTAAGAGGAAACAGTGATAACACACTACATATTTCAAAAGTCTGGCTGCGTGAAAGTCTCACTATGTGAGCATACACCCTGCATTCCATGTCAGGACCCCCAAGAGTGGAGCTCGGGCTATTGTAGGTCAGTGGCCAGATTTGACAGCAATATCTGGCTTCAGCACATTCCCTGGAAAGGCTAGAAATAGAGAGGAGTCATTCTGGATTGCATTAAACACCTATTGTGAATTTTATTTTATTATGTTCTATCTGTGTTCCTACTCTGACAGCTGTACAGGAAGGATTGCACTTAAAATTAGATATTTCCTGCAGTAAGGTTAAGATCATATGAGGAAGTAAACCAATCATTTCAGTTACCTATCCCTGTGTAACAAACCACACTAGAATTTAGTGGCTTGGGGCTCCCCTGGTGGCGCAGTGGTTAAGCATCCACCTGCCAATGCAGGGGACACGGGTTCGAGCCCTAGTCCAGGAAGATCCCATAGGCCTCAGAGCAACTAAGCCTGTGTGCCACAACTACTGAGCCTGTGCTCTAGAGCCTGCAAGCCATAGCTACTGAGCCCACGTGCCACAACTGCTGAAGCCTGGGTGCCTAGAGCCTGTACTCTGCAAAGAGAGAAGCCACCGCAATGAGAAACCTGCACAATGCAGTGAAGAGTAGCCCCACTCACTACAACTAGAGAAAGCCTGCACACAGCAATGAAGACCCAAAGCAGCCCAAAATAAATAAACAAACAAACAAATAAATAAATAAAATAAAATTATATAAAAAAAGAACTTAGTGGCTTAATACAATAATTCTCTTTTTCCTCATGATTCTGTGTTTTGACTGTTCCTCTGCTGGTCTTAGATGTCATCAGCCACAAAGCTACATTCAGCTGGTGGTAGGACTGGGATTTCAGCCAGAGCTCCAGCTTAGTTCTCCTCCACGTGGCCTGCCCAGATGGCTAGCTTGGTATCTCCTGGCATGGTGGTCTGAGGGTTCTAAGAGAGAAGTGGAAGCTGCCAGTCCTGTTCAGCCCTGACTCTAAAGTCCAGGGATGTCACCTCACATTTATTATCAGCCACATTGTGTTGATTAGAGCAACTCACAAGGCCGGCTCAGATAAAAGGGGAGGAGAAACTGACAGCACCTCTTAATGGTATGCACACCTCTTAATGAGTAAAAGGGGTAAGGCAGGTTCTTAGTGGCCATTGTTAGTGGCCATAGGTGTATGTACCTTATTACATTGGCCAACCAGGAAAATAGTAACATGCAGAGAAGGAAGATGTGAGCTCTGGAATCACATTGCTCCTTTGTCAAGATCATAGATGTAATCACCTAAAAATTATATGAATGATGTTTCTCTCCATATTGATTAAAAGCCCTAACAATCCTGATTTTCTTAGAGTAAATCAATTTGCCATTAATTCTGTTGTTATGATTATGCTTTTCCTGTCTGTTTAATTATTATTTTTTTTTTTGTAATTTTGAGGTGAGATAAATACTTTCTGAAATATAGCAGATGATAATTTGGGGCTTGCAAATTTCTTTCATCCATATATTGATTATTTAACTGTTTGTGCTGCCTTAATTATGGTTAAATATGATCAGTACCACCAACTTTTGTGTAACTATAGTAAATTGTTTCCAAAGATTCATTTATTGCTATTGTTATTAGTATTATTATTATGTATTACTTAGTTTTTGAATTTTCCTCAGGTAGAATTGAATTAATTTTTAAATAATTTTAAAATCAAATTCTTTAATACATATCTGACATGTTATCTCAATAAAATCCTGAGTCACATTTGCTTTTATTTACCACTTATTGATCAATATATAATAAAAGTTCTCTCTATATACTATTTTTAGATCGGAAAATATGACTCTACAATATTAGTCCCAAATGTCTGGGTATGTCTTCATTAATTCTATCTAAATTTATTCATTTTCTAGGCATTGGTGTTTGAAAATTTCATTTTCAACATATGTTTATTGCTTTATGACACAACATTAAATTAGCCATCTTAGTGATTTTAAGATGTATAGATTGCTTTTTTTAAAGTTCATTACATCAATTCAGATTTTTGTAAGTTTAAAAATAAAATCTGTATATGTTTATAAATGAATTGCCTAGGAATAGACTTAACATAATACAACACTTGACAGAGGAAATTTTGTCTCATCATTTACTCAACTCAAAACTATATTTTTAAAAATAGTTTTTTCATCAGTAACATACATAGAATATTATCATAGCAATGAAGTCAGCTCTTCTCTGTTGATAGAAATTTGCATGATACCAGTGACTGTAGGAGTCATGGTTCCAGATCAGAAGTTCTGGATAAGGTTTTCTGTTTGTAGATATTATTAATTTCAGTGTTTCAAGCCTAGTCTTCTGATTTAACATTTCATTCTGACAACTGTGTTCTTTCACTAGTGGAAAATATAGAGTACTTTTTTATTGCAGCTTATATATGCATAAGAATATTTGTTTTGATTCTCACTGAAGACTCAAAATAACATTTCCAGTTTACTTATGAGCTAAGAGTATTTACAGATCTAAGCCGAAAACAGACCATCTTTCAATGTGTTTATCAAAATGTTTATAATTTCTTTTTCTGGTGGTATCAAATAATAAATATGGAACAAAGTCCGTGTCTGTTTCTTGAGCACTTCTGTAAACAAAAAGTAAACAAACTATGATTTATTGGCTTTTATAACTCTTTATATAGTGAAAGATACAGCATTTAAGTGTAATTTAGCAAATTGTCTGTCTTATCCCATTCTGTAAAATAACAACCATGTGTTATTTTCTACAGATTTTTGTATTGATAAAGATAAAAAAAAGTTTCTAAGTTTTTAGATGAATTGTGTAGAGTGTTCTGGAACGATAGTTTTCCAACCTATTGGTGATCTATTAGTGGCTAATGAAATCAATTTTAGGTTAAATTTAGCATTTTTAAAAGAGTGGAATAGAATTGAGTAAACTAGATTAGAACAGAAAATAGCAGACTACATAGGCATGTAGTAAAGAGTAGATGTTTTATGTAAGATTTGTTTGAGTTTTATACATTTATATGTAGTTGGTCACAGTGTAAAATATACCTCTAGCTGAGAGTCATGGTCAAATCAATTTTGAAGCTATATGCAACTTTATATAATTCTTCAGTAACAAATTTACACCTCGCTATTGAACTAAGTTTGGTGTCTCCAACTGTATTTTGATGAAACACAGATTACTTTAAAGATGAGCTGTTATTAGTCAGAAAAGTATGAAATTTTGGTCTTCCACATTTTTTTAAAATATTGGCCTCCTGTATTAAATGCTTATTTTTAATAATAAAATGCGTGTGTCTCAAATCTATTGATTTATCTCAAAGTTTTCAGTTTATTCTTCATAACTGTAGTATAGTTGTCAGTCATTCTTGAAGTATTTTGACAGGAAACTTTCTATTGATAGGATTAAATCTATTTATTTACAGGACAGAAAGAGTTGTAATATTAAGGAATATATGGTTCTATTAACCTTATGTAATTATGACCTGACAGGATACTTTCAAAATGAGATGATGGGACTTCCCTGGTAGCACAGTGGTTAAGAATCCGCCTGCCAATTCAGGGGACATGGGTTCAAGCCCTGTTCCGGGAAGATCCCACATGTCACGGAGCAACTAAGCCCGTGTGCCACAACTACTGAGTCTGTGCTCTGGAGCCTGCAAGCCACAACTACTGAGCCCATGTGCCACAACTACTGAAGCCCACACGCCTAGAGCCTGTGCTCCACAATAAGAGAAGCCACCACAATGAGAAGCCTGCACACCACAGCGAACAGTAGTCCCCACTCACCGCAACTAGAGTAAGCCCACGCCCAGCAAAGAAGACCCAACGCAGCCAAAAATAAAATATAAATTAATTAATTAATTTGAACAAATGAGATGATGGATAGTAAATAATGCAAATTTTTTCCATTCTAAATACAATTTAAATCACTAGTTTATGCTTAAATTTCTGTAGTTGTTGATCAAAGATTAATATATTACTTTAGTATTGACGACTGATATTTTAATTTTATTTTTAGTACTTGGTCACTCATATATTTAATGTTTGTGCCTGGCTTAGCATTCTGCTAAAGCACCAGATGTGTGAATCTTCCTTCATGAAGCTAGCGTTTTAAAGAGACAAAATAGGATCCTAAAATACATGAGCTCCTTGAAGTCAGTAATGATGCATAGTTATACTTATGGTGGCTACACCTTTAGGATTTCCTTTAACAAAACTTAGTAAGTATTGTTGAATGAATGGATGATTGAATGAATTAATTTAAATAACGTAGGAAAAACTGAGGTATTGCTCATGAGTTTACAAGTTTTAATATGGTCATGGAAAAGCATGAAATAATATGAGCTCAAGTTGTTTTGAAAAGGGTTTTAAAGGAGATTGGACTACAGCTGAACTTTAAAGGATAGATAGGGATGGGTTCTGGATGGGGGAGATTGTATGAACAAAACTACTATCATGAACTAGAAGTGTTTGTAAAGCCTGCTTTTCCTACCTCTTTTCTCTTTCCAAAGGAAAACAGCTTTCTTCTTAGGCTTCCATATCTGCGTGGTTGTGATATGCAGAATGATGACACCTAAAAGTTGTCTACGTGCTTATCTTCCGAACCTATGAATGTTGTTACCCTATAGATAAAAGGACTTTGTAGATATGATTAAGGGTACTGGCCCTTGGGATTGGGAAGTAATTCTGGGCTATCCAGAGAGAAGGAATGCATGAGGAGGAGTAGTTCTCTCTTCTTTCTGTTCCACAGTGTCTTAGGTTTGAGGACCTCAGTGGTATATTGTTCAGTTCAGGCAGCATGGTTCAGGGAGCTGCTAATAACTCTGTGATTGTTTTTAATAGGCGCCACCTTTTTCCTAGTTAACCAGTCTTGAAATGTGCCACTTACAGCCTTCTCCCCACTAATGTATTATTTTTTTATCAAGATCAGATATTACAGTCTTTGAGTAGTTTTAGTTCTCATATTCATTCCCTTTTCCCCTTTCTTTTTCCCACGTTCCTCATCCTGGCCTGATCATATCTTGACTTGCCAACTACATGAGCCTCCTTTCTCTCACCCTTTCCATCTAGGCTCACCTAAATATAGCCCCACAATAATCTTTTAAAACTCTTTGATCATGTTGCTGCCTGAGTCAAAACCTTTCAATGGTTCCCTGACATTTATAGGCTCATCTGTAGTATAGCTTTCAAACTACACGGCAGCCTAGTTTCAACTCCCATTTATCATGCCTCATATCCCATTATATTTCTACAGAAATCATCTTCACCAGACAAGTTGGCTCACTCTAAATCCCGTAAATATACCTCTTGGTTTTTTGTCATGGCAATTTTTGTCCATTTCATTCCTCTCACCTTCAGCGTACTCCCTGGCACACTTTGCCTGTTCAAACCCTAGTCCTCTTTTGTTTCGTGCCTTTCCAACTAGGAAATGTTTTGCCTCTGGAATAGACTGTGGTCCTATTCTTTTAATAAAAAGGAAACTTCAGAGCTCCAAGAAGGAAACTTCAGAACTCCAAGAAAACTAGACCAATGATATTATATTTCTTTTCTTTCCTATCAAATGCAGTCTCAGATGATAGTAGGGTTTTTTCAATATCACTTTTATCTTTAGTTCTGAAGGTGGGAATCTGCAAATATGAAACTATCCTAGGCTTCAAAGCTGCGTCTGGCAGATCAGGCTAGCCCTCTGGCAAGGGGTGTTTTGACCCTTTGTTTTTCATTACTTTCCCTGGGACAGAGATTGAGAGCCCCTGGTGAAATCAAATTACTACCTCAGTAGGTAAATGCCAGTCCTTTCAATTGGTGTGAGAAACAAAGGGATATCTCTCTCCTTCATCAGTATTCAGGGACTTATACTGAGAAAGAGTATAAACACGGGGACTTAAGCAACAGATGTGCTCATTATTCACTCTGAGAGCAGAACTGCGGGAATCTTACAGGAAAGGGCAGAGTGATCTTGCTTGGCAGCCTTGATAAAGGAAAATGATCATAATCTATTCTTTGCATCTTTTACATAAGACAGAAAGATTGTTTTGTGGTAATCTATGAGTTTTAGGACTCATTTGATTATTTTCCTGAGGATCCCTCAAAATACCCAGTTCTAATTCTAAGCCCTTTTAGCTATATTGCCTAAAATGTCCTAAATTCTGCACCCCTACAGTACCTAAAGCATACATTGATGATTAATCCCAGAGTGGCTGATGCCTCTTATGCACTGCCTTTCACTCTGTTTTTGTCATACCTCCATAGCCAAATTATCAGGTCCTGGAAGGAAGCCACTGCTCCTTATTTATTGTGCCTCCAAAGGTGCCCCCAGAGCTTTCATTGAAATATTATTTACTGAGTGTTTACTGTGAGTCAAGCATTGTTATGGATACCCACATCTTGACTATGTGACGTTCTTTTTCTCATCTCTAGAATGCCAATTAAAAATATCTATTAGCAGGAAAGCAGACTCAGAAATCTGCATCCAAAAACACAACTTGCTTGTTCCTTGAATGTTCACTGATGTTTTTGCACTGGATACAGAATACCTTATAATATATCTGATTGGACCAAAATAATTCAGAGTTTAGGCTCCATAACTGAGAGCTGGTTTTCACCAGGGTTTCAATAAACTCCATCACTGAAATTGAAATCAAAGTAGAGAGAATTCCAGGAACTTTGGACTATACAAGATTCAGCATCAGGTGGTAAGCTACTCTGTTGCTGATTTTATTTTCCCAAAGGCTTGTTGCCAGTACTAGCAATGTTTACCAGTGTCAAACTTGCTCCATTTCTCAGGTCATTAAAAAATTGGATAATAAGCAGAATGGTTTCAAGTGAGGACTGGAGGGCAAACTTCTGTGAGGATCCCTGAGAATAACTTAAACAATGTGTGGTAGCTGTGAATGGTAGGGCTAATCCTAGATGACATGAAGCTATCAGAAGTAGGGTACATCTTTATTTAGCAAATGCTTCAGGAGATCAGGACTCTAAGAGACACTCTAATATAGTGAGGGGTTCTTCAAATAGCTGCAGTCATGAACTGATGACATTTCATTTATTTCATAGAGGCTCTTTAGACGGCCGTTAGTCTTCTGCCTTTTTCAGCCATACCCATTCACTTACAAGCCATAATCACCTCCCTGAGAGGCATCACTCTTAAGAGAAATCTGAACTCCAACACATACTGTAGAAATACATAATACAAAACTAAGCTCCAAAGAATAATAGGAAATCTCAAGGTGGAAGAAATGATGTGGAAACCCACAGGTGGAACAGTAAGCAAGGGTGATACTTTTTCCCAGGGGTTATCAGTCCAATGCCTGGAGGAGGATAGATGTAGCCTGGGTTCACATGAGGTAAGGACATAAAACTTAGACTCTTTCAAAAAGCTGGGACTCCCTCCTCGCCCAGTGAAAGGAGGATTAAAAAACTCTGACCAAAGAAGTTCTGAAGGTCACTTCATTAGGCTGTGAGTAGAAAAACGGGATTCTATGGGAGAGTTCAATCCCCAGCTGGACAATGCATAAATGTGGAGTGTGATTTAACACCGTGTAGGATGCGGAGATCCCAAAGTGAAACACCTGAAACCTCCTGGGACCAGCAGAAGCAAACATGAAACCTCCCTACAGGGATGTTTCCACAGCCCAGGGGTAGCAGATTTTCACCAGAAGATAGAGAAAAGATAAATGTGAAAAAAATGACATTTTCAAACATAGGAAGAGTCTACCATCCAAAAGATTTTGGCTGAAGAAGCCACTAGATTGTATTCTGGTGCAAAGGAAATTGAACCCAGAAAGAATTTCTTACAACTCCAAGTAAAAAGACAAAGAACCCAATTTAAAAATGAGTAAAGGATCAGAATAGACATTTCTCCAAAGAAGATAGACAAATGGACAATAGTCATGTGAAAAGTTGTTCAACATCATTAGCCCTTAGAGAAATGCAAGCCAAAATCACAGTGAAATGCCACTTCATAGCCACTAGGTTGACTATAATCAAAGACTGAAAACAGTAAGTGTTGGTGAAGATGTGGAGAAAATAGATGCCTCATATCCCTCTATGCAGATGGGAATGTAAAACGATGTAACCATTTTGGAAGACTGTTTGACAGTTCCTCAAAATGTTAGACATGCTGAAGTAACCATATGAACTGCATTTCCAGCCCTAGGTATGTACATATAGGAATTGAAAACATATGTTCACACAAAAACTTGTACATGAATGTTCATAGCAGCATTATTCATAACAGCTAAGTGTGGCACAACTCAACTCAAATATCTATCAGCTGATGAATGGATAAATAAAATGTGGTAAAGCTATACAATGGAATGGTATTTAAGATAAAAAAGGAGGGCTTCCCTGGTGGCGCAGTGGTTGAGAGTCCGCCTGCCGATGCAGGGGACACAGTTTCGTGCCCCGGTCCGGGAAGATCCCACATGCCGCGGAGCGGCTGGGCTCGTGAGCCATGGCCGCTGAGCCTGAGCGTCTGGAGCCTGTGCTCCGCAACGGGAGAGGCCACAACAGTGAGAAGCCCGCATACTGCCAAAAATAAATAAATAAATAAATAAATAAAGATAAAAAAGGAGTAAAGTACTGATACATGTTGCAAAATGGATGAACCTTGAAATCATTATGCTAAGTGAAAGAAGCCAGTTACAAAACCACACATGGTATGATCCCACTTATATGAAAGGTCCAGAATAGGCAAATCCATAGAGAAAGTACGTAAGTGGTCTCTGGGAGCTGGGTGTAAAGGGGAAGGGAGACTGACTGCTAATATATACAGTTTCTTTTTGCAGGTGGATGATGAAAATATCTTAAATTTAGACACCACTCTGTTATGTTGAGTTGCAAAAAAAAAAAAAAAAAAAGCAATCTGCAACCCAGTGTATAATGTATAGATTCAAAAGCTAGTGTTTATCAGGGAATTATTGGGGGTAAACTTGGCCTAAAGTAAAATAAAATCCAGTAAAATAAAACTATGGATACGGAAACTAATAATAAATGCATTTTCTGTAGTTTATTATATTACTTTGTAGTTTATTTCCTTTCTATGTTTGTTTCAGTAAACCATTGGTATATCCACTTTACAAATTAAGAAAAAACTATAATTTTTATAGTATAGTCATAATTTTCAGTGTTAATTGGGAGTGAAAATGTAGAACAGAGGCTATCATAGCACTATTCCTTTCTTTAAAGATGGTTGTTTTGTTCAGTCCATTCCATCCAAGCAATTTCTATAACAAAGTATTGCTGGCTGTTATGTGCTGTAGCATTCTCCAGTAAGAGGGAAGACTAGATGGGCCCTTTGCCGTCTCACATCCTAATGAACCGTTCCCTGCTTTCTTTGGCATCTAAGTTCTTTTAGGGCAAGGCAAGCATACTGTTTAACAGGGAGGTGGGGGGTGGGTGGATGGGGAAAGGCTTGCATGTTATACAATAATCTGTTAGTATATGAAGTCAAATTGAAGACATTTAAAAAAGTCATTCTAACACCCTCCCTACTGCATATAATAAATCCAGAAGATGAAAGAGTACTAAGTAATTAGCACTGAGTGTAAACGGTGGAATCGCAAAGCATTTACATATGTAACAAACTGCTGGTGTTGCTGCTTTACAGGTGATCACTGTGAGTTTATAATTCATTCTTTCTCTAAAGGTTTTAGTGCTTTCAAGAGCAAGATCTCTTATTTTACACTGTAGGGATTTCATAATTAATATGGGGAAAAATGACTCTACTGCATAGTCAGAGTAACAGTGTATTGGTGAATACAGATAAATTAAAAACTAATTAATTTGAAATTTATGGACTGGTGGCCACTTATGCCATGACACATTGAATGCTTTAGTAAGCAACTGCATTATTCAACGGAATTCTTAGTGGGAGTGATTGACAAATGTGGGGATGTAGGTCTCCTGTCATGAATACAGATGGAGCCAGAGGTAGCTTTTTTCCGTAGTCCTTATTTAATGATTTTATCTTATAAAATATATTATTTAATTGTTCCCTGAATTGACTACTTGTTTGGCTTTCTGTTCTTTTAGTTTCAATTCCAATATCTAATTTAAGGATTAGAAACCACATGTTGTCTATGACAGGAAAATGTAGTCCATTAAATTTAATTAATAGTTAAGACTAATTAACAATGGCTGAGTAATATCAAAATGATTTCAATAATAGAGTATTAATGTGTGCCAACAATTCTAATTATTATTTTAAGAAAGGTCAATTCTGTGTGTTTGTGATTCAATGCTGTATTTATGGTCAATATATTTTCCTATTTTTATAAATACTTATTGGGAGAAATGGGCGTTAATACTTGTCAATCATAGAAATAACTATCCAAATATATCATTGGAAAATTAAAGAAAATTATAATATAAACATTAATTGAAGTACTTTTTTGATCATTGGTATTTTAAAATTATAGTAGAAATGATTATCTTGATCATTTCCCAAAGTTTTTAATGGTAAGAATGCAAATAAACTAGTTTTTAACTACATAATTTTAATGTGAGAACGCCTCAATCATAGCAAACACAGTTCATTATTATTCATAATAATGCTGTTGTGGAAAGAAGACCACAGACTCAGACATTGCCATGCATATGAGTCGCAACACTTGAAGGCAGGGTTGAGCACTCACCAGTAAAGGACTGAACCATGACAGCAGAGTTCTTAACAAGTCAAAAGAACAAAGGGTCTTTTATATCTGCAGATACCAAGAACTCTTCTAAGATTTGACTTGTAACCAAGTACAGGAGACAAGATAACTGGGTACTCTCTGAGAAGGAAGAAGTGGCACAATAATTGTCAGTAGGAATGGTGATGTTGGAACTCATTATAAAATAACAGATTTCAAAGATGCTATATGGAAAGTTTGATGATTCATGAAAGACAAAAGCAAATATAGATTTGAATAGAGGTTATGATTTGAAAATTTGAAAGTAGAGATTAACATTTGAAAACATAAGTCTTCAAAATAATTGTTTAGAGAAGGAAAGGGAGGATGCTGACTTTGAAGAAATGTAAAAGGATTTTGTTTGCTCGAGGGAGTGCAACACCAGGAGCCTTTTGGCTTGAGTTTTCAACTGACTACTTGATAAAGTTTATATATCCCTGTGTGTGTGTATCATTTTCACATATCTTTCTATAAAAATTATTATGCAGTGTACTGGCCTAAGGATGACACTGTAACACTACAATGTTTATATAGAATGTCACATTCCATATCCTTTATTCTTAATTATTATTTAAAATGGAGAAGTAGAAGAAATTCCTTCCACGTTTCTTAAAGTTTTGAGAGTAGCAAATTAAACATGTTTAAAATTTAAAAGTAATTTTTATTGGCTGAGTCTGACAACAAATCACAGTGAATAAATTAACTTAGAGGTAGATCTCATGGGATGCCAGTGTGAGCACAATCAGATGGAGCTGAATTTTCAAACTCTACCATAAATTCACAATGTGATTGGGATATTAGCTCTTCTTTCTTCATTACAGCTTTCCATACTCAATTTTTAAAACATTACATATTTTTTGTAATGTTATAATTATCCATTTTTGCTCTTGACCGCACATGATTAAAGTTAAATGCCTTTAATTTTTTTTGGTACACTTGTATTTGTGTTGAAACAGTTGTATCTTTCTATTCAAAAATTTTATATCAACTAAGTCACAGAGTACACACACACACACACACACACACACACACACACACACACAAGTGAAACTAGAAACAATCCAGAAATAACATAAAAAGCCAGTAAGATTACCATTCATGATAGTATCTAAAAGATATAAATGTAAAAACTTCTAAAAGAAAAAAATAGGAGTGAATCTTTGTAATCTAGGGATTAGGCAAAGATTTTTTAGTGTGACAAGTATAAAAACCAAAAAATGATAAATTGAACTTGTATCAAAATTAAAAATGTTTGTTCTTCAAAAGGCAACATGAGAAAATAAGAAGACAATCTAGTGAGTGGAAGAAAATATTTGCAAAACAGTTATCTGATAAAGGACTTGTATTCCAAAATACATGAAAAGGACTTTTTTTAAAAAAGACATTTTTTAGAACAGTTTTAGGTTTACAATAAAGTTGAGAGGAAGGTACAGAGATTTCCCATATACTTCCTGGCCCACACTTGCATAGCCTCTTCCATTATCAACACCACTCACAAAAATGGTATATTTTTATTGAGGATGAACTTATATTAACACATCATAATCACCCAAAGTCCATAGTTTAATGTAGGTTTCACTCTTAGAGTTGTACATCCAATGGGTTTGGACAAGTGTATAATGACATATATCCACCATTATAATATCTCATAGATTATGTCATTGCCCTACAAAACTTCTGTGTTCTGCTTGTTCATCTCCCTGTCCCTTGTCAAAAATTGATATGTTAATTGTCTCCATAGTTTTGCTTTTTCCATAATGTCATATAGTCAGAATCATACAGTACGTAACCTTTTCAGATTGGCTTCTTTCACTTAGTGATATGCATTTAAGGTTTCTCCATGTCTTTTCATGGCTTGAGAGCTCATTTCTTTTTAGGGCTGAATAATATTCCATTGTCTGGATGAACCACAGTGTATTCACCTCCTGAAGGACATGTAAGTTGCCTCTGAGTTTTGGCAATTATAAATAAAGCTACTGTAGACATTCCTGTGCAGGTTTTTGTGAGGTCGCCTAAGGGGGACCCCACCTTAAGACAAAGGACTGGGTGTGTTTGATGCTTCTGACACCCCAGGCCAGGCCCCTTTGCTGAGAAGACTCCTTGGATTATTTCCCAAGAAACCCCCACATACGCCCCTTCACAAACCACCCCTCCCAAGAGGCAGGGGGCCCTCCGCCCCCTCCCCTATGTACTCCCCACCTGTGTTCTGTTTGACCAGCACAGAAATAATAAACGTCCTCTATTCAAAAAAAATTTTTTTTCAACTTTTTTGGGTAAATGGCATACTATCCAGCAATAAATAGAATGGACTACCAATACATGTGAAAACACAAATGAATCTCAAAAATATTTTGCTAAGTGAAAGAAGCCAACCACAAGAGACTACTTGTTGTATTACTTCACTTATATTGAAGTTCTAGGAAAGGCAAAGCTGTAGAGACAGAAAGCAGACCTGTGGCTGCCTGAGGCTGAGTGGGAGTGGGGATTGACTGTAAATGAGCACAAAGCAATTGGGGGGTGATTTAAAGCATATAAAATGTATTGTGGTGATCATTGCACAACTGTATAAATGTGCTAAAACTGAATTAGAGAATTAAAATAAGTGAATTTTATGGTGCTAAATTAACTCAGTGGTGCTGTTAAAAATTATTAGGCTACCCTCAAAATAGGATTTTAAGATTATTTTCTATTATTAGTAGAAAAAGTATATATATATATACTCTCTCTATATATATTATATATATATTATATATATAAATATTTATATATACGTATATATTTATATATATACTTTATATATTATATATATATAAATATATATTTATATATATAAATATAATATATAAAGTATATATATATTTAATTAAATGAAAGACACTGAAGGTAAAAGCATCCATCTGGGGAGAAGACTAGGAGGCCACTACCTGTGAGATTTCAGAGTGGCTTTCATTAACTGAGTAAATTTCCTGTGATGGAACATCTGGCTGAGAAACCTGATTTTATCAGCAAAATGAGAAATTCCATTGTCACATGGGCCAGAATATTAGTGTCCGTATAACTAGTTTATTTACTACTGTAGACAGAACTTTATGGCAGTGAAATGAAATTTCATTTATAAATCATTATGAAAACACATTGGAATATTTTGGAGGATAGCAGAGGCAAGGATTTCAGCCTGTATGAATGGCTCATAGGCGACATCATAGTCAGAAAATTGCTTGATAAACACAGAGTCAGAATTAGTGCAGTTAATTAGATCAAGTTGATATTCACTGGTATCAGGATACAACAGCATGTTCATTCTGTTTTGCAGCCTTTTTTTGGCCAATCGGCCCCCTCAGATAGATGACATAAATATAAATATAGATACAGATATGGATAGAGAGATGTAGAAATAGTTATATACATATGCTAGATTGATGCCTTTCAGTCTAGCAATTATTTAGCTTGCCTAGGTGGATTTGTATTTTTCAGCACTGAAAATGAATTTGTTGATCATAATGTTTTATAGTTTGAGGGCAAATTTATTGCTTTTTGTATTAGTTATCTATTACTACCTAGTCAAAGTTAGCACCTTAAAGCATCACACATTTATTATCTCAGTCTCTGTAGATCAGGAATCCAGGATCCGGGTGCCTCTGACCCAGGGCCACATGCAAGACTGCAGTCAAATCATCTCAAGGCCCTTCTGAGGAAGCATCCACTTCCAGGCTCAGTTATGTGTAGCCCTTGGCAGGCCTCAGGTCCTCTCTGGCTGTTGGCCACATACTTGGCATGTGGGACCCTCTGAAAGGCAGCTCATGGTATGGCAACTGGCTTCCCTCAGAGCAAGTAAGCAGGAGAGCATCCAAGTAGAAGCCACAGTTGTTTTGTTACTAATCTCAAGTAAATCCTATCACCTCTGCCACATTGTATCCAATAGAAACAAATCATTAAATATCTACTCAAGGGGATAAGATTACATAAGAGAGTAAAAACTAGGAGATGGGGATGTTGGGGGTCATTGTAGAGGGTGCCAACTACATTTTTGTTTGTAGATTTTAGGAGAAACCTCTCTTTAGCTGCCAGCATTGTTTGAGATGTCATCAAGGATGAAAATATGTTTCTTGCAAAGAAAGACTGAACTGGAGAGCAAAAAAATCAGACAATATAATAATAAGAAAGGAGAGAGGAGATATATTTTATCTGGTGGAGGAATGAGAGATACAGGATTACTTAAATACAGTGAGCATCATGCTTCCATGTAAATTGCTACTATTTATTTATTTTTATTTAAAAAACTAGGAACATGTAAGCATGGAAGAGACATCTTTTGTGTCTCCCTTGTCCACTGGCTCTGTATCCCTGTCTCCTTTCTCATTCTAAAACCTATACTTGCTTTTTGATTAGTTAATTGGCAAGAAACACATTTTTCCCCTCTCAGGATGCTCTGAGGTCTCCAAAATCCAGGGTCATAATCAAATTCCAAGAATGACATTTTGCTTAAATATAAATATGACATATAAAAAAATCTGTATACTTAAATGTGATGATAGTGGTGGTGGTGGTGATGGTACACCTGTGTGCTTTAGTTTAGTAAACTGTTAATAAACTTTACAAATCTGAGTAAAAGCCCTTTCCTTTTTTCTCCATACTAGTTTGTTTTTAATGATATTTTATTAACTATTATTATTTTGCTGTGCTATCTGAGTATTATTGAAATCTAATAATTGAGAGAGAAGATACACTAATGTTTTCTCAGTTAAATTCGGAGTCCTACCTGTATATCCTGTATTTAGTACTCTGCATAATCTGTACAGAGTATCGTGAAACTAAGTTTACTCACTCTTAGATAATATTTAGCTAAGTAGCTCAGAAGAACGGATAGGATTTTCATTTTTCAAAATAAAACTAAAAGCACAGCTTTTTGTATCTAAGATTTCTTTTTTGAACATTAAAGCAAATTGAAAACTTTTTGTTTTTAATCTCACCACTGACATTCGTAAAACTTGCTGACACCCATGAGACACTATTCCTTTGGTCTTGATGTTTTTGTATAATTCAGAAATCCTATGTCTATAGGTCATGGAAATCCAATTCATATGAGCCCAGGAAAAACTTAGATTTTATTGAAGGATTCCTATATTACTGAAGAGAGGGTTAAAAAAACAAAGCTGCATGAAAGTCTAGAACTCTGCCCAGACTCTGTCTCATCTCTTCTCATGGTGGGTTTTCACCATATGGCATATGAGAGAGACAGTCTTCAAAGATCCGTAACTGAGATCTTGACCACCAGAGTGAAAAATCCCAGAGATATTCTCTGATAGCCCAGGCTTAGGTCACTCTGGGGTCAGTCACCTGTGTCCAGGGGATCAAGATCCCATAATTAACACTACTTGGGTCTGGTGTTTCTCTTGTACTGATCAGCTGCAACCCAGCAGGTGGCATGATACACAAACATTATGTAAGTTATAAATCCACTCCTTTTGGCCTTTAGGCCTAATATATTTTGTATATTTTCAGACATTTTTATAGAGTTCTAGTAAAAGTATTAAGAAACACTGTCTCCATGCTCCATGCTTATACTGGAAAACAAGATAGAGTAGAAGAAGGAACAGTTTTCACAGGAAGAGAAGAAAGCTAGGAAAATTTTTAAAAATGGCATTGCCATCTCTCAACCTCTCATGTTTTTGAAAACTTAGCCTATTTGTTGAGTACGTTTTGCAAATATATTCAATCTCCTTCACCTTGCTAATATGCTATCTTATAACTGTATTGGGAAGGGGCAGATATGCATGAGTCGGGTACCAGTATTAAATTTGGAGTTCTTATACAAGCAACTTAAATTTACAAAATCAGTACTACTTTTTCTCAACCGAACATTCATTTCTTTCTTAAAGACATCATTTGGAAAGATAAAATAGGCCATCTGATCCATTTTTTAAAATTCTTAGGGAGTTCTTTATGGATGCCATGCCTGACATGAGTTAACTAGGAGTCAGTAGCTTTGAGACAATCTTTGTATTTTGGATCCTTAAGGAAAAAATTAAGTTTACTTCTGCAAACTCATTTTTAAAAGTATGGTATCTGGGGACTTCCCTGGAAGTCCAGTGGTTGGTTAAGACTTCGCCTTCTAATGCAGGAGGTGTGGGTCCAATATCTGTTCAGGGAGCTAAGATCCCACATGCCCCGTGGCCAAAAAACCAAAACATAAAACAGAAGCAATATTGTAAACAATTCAATAAAGACTTTAAAAATGGTCCCCATCAAAAAAAATCTTAAAAAAAATGGTATAATTCAATTCCAAGCTCACTAGCCTACACTACACATGTAAGAAATCATGTTGTATTTGTTCTTAAAACATAGCAACTTAACTGTGACATTTATATATATGACTTATATATGGAGCATAATCTTTGAAGTAAAAAGAGCCCGTTGATAATAAGCTGCTTTGTTTTTTTGTTTGTTTGTTTGTTTCTTTGTTAATAATGTGTAATGTTTTGGAAAGAAGATGAGCTCTGGAGACTAACTTTGAATCCTAGCTCTGCCACTTATTAGCCAATGTGAATATGGACATGATTCTCACTGTCTTTGTGTCACAAATTGTCCTATACTCAGTTGCACTTGGGAAGGTTAAATGTTATGGAATGTGTCAGGTGTCTTTGTGAACCATAACATGGCTCAGCAAATGTGATTTACTTTCCCTCTCTTAATAGGTACTTGCTGTCCCAACTCTTTATTTATCACTCTTCAGTTTACAACACTCTTTCTTGTAATTTGTGCTTTTTGAATCTTGACAACTTCTTTTTATGGGAAGAAAGCTATTATCTCCATTTTTCAGTTAAGCAACCTGAGAAACAAAGTTGAAAGTAGTAGACATTAAGCATACTTTTTGAAAGTTATTAAAAGGCATCTAATCCAGGCCTGCTGTAATCTATCCTCTTTTTTTTAATTTTTAAAAAATATATGCTTATTTCAAGTATGAAAAGTAATGTTTAAACATTATCCAAAAATTATGTTCAATTTAACAAGTATAAAACAAGACTCTGACAAAAAGTTTACAATTCAGTATAAAATACTTAAGAATATACTTTGACATTCACAGTGAGGATTTCTGAAAAATAAGTTTGTTTTTTTTTTTGTGGTATGCGGGCCTCTCACTGTTGTGGCCTCTCCCGTTGCAGAGCACAGGCTCTGGACACGCAGGCTCAGCGGCCATGGCTCACAGGCCCAGCTGCTCCGCGACATGTGGGATCTTCCTGGACCGGGGCACAAACCCGTGTCCCCCGCATCGGCAGGTGGACTCTCAACCACTGTGCCACTAGGGAAGCCCTGACAAATAAGTTTTGCTAATAAGTTTTAGAAACAAAAATACAGTCTCAGAGGAAATAAACAAGTCCTTAAGTAAGGAACAGATCTCCCTTAGGATGGATAGTTAGCATTTCAAAACAAGATTTGTATAATAATTCCTTTTAAAATAATGGTAAACCTGGCCCTGTGTCCTAATAAGCAGACAAGAGTGGGATGGAAAGGAACTTAAGGATAAATCACGGAGGATGAGGAAAACGTGAGTGTTAAGTTAGGTATGATATTTAAAGTTTAAATTGGGCTAAATTGAAAAGGACTGTACATATCCTTCAGGGACTGGGAAGAGTGGCATAGGGATTAGAGAATAAAATAAAGCGATTTAATACTTGTACCCCAGTGAAGTTTGGACTTTTCAATAAAGCAGTTACACTTACTACATTAGAATTTGATACTAAAACACATCTACACTCACCAATCTGTCCTCACCATTTTTCCCCCTAAGAGATAAAGGCATTCCTGACATAACGGTGAAGAAAGCGCACAGTTGTTATGAGAACAAAGTTTAATGTTCACATCCATATATTTTGTATTTATATTACCTATTCTACCTACTTCTTTAGTACTTATGTAGCACTTACTATGTTTGGGATGTTCTTTCTAGTGCTGGGGTTTCCGCAGCCAACAAGATAGACAAGCTCTGTGCCTACATTAGAAAGTTTATATTCAAATATGGAAAGAAATTTAGTAAAAAATATACAATTTAGAAACAAGGCAATTTTAGGTAGAGGCAAGTGCTATGAAGAAAATGAAAATTAAGTGTATTAATTTCCTTTTGCTATTAGTGACTTAAAACAAGACACATTTATTCTCTTACGGTTCTGGAGGTCAGAAGTCTGAAGCCAGGGTGTCGGCAAGACAGTGTTATTTCTGTAGTCCTTGGGGGAGTATCTGTTTCTTGCCTTTTTCTTCTTCTAGAGGTTCCCTGTGTTCCCTGGCTCATAGCACCTTCAGGCATCACTCCTGTCTTGTTTCCATTCTGATATCTTCTACCACTGATTTTGAACCTCTTGCTTCCCTCTTTTTAATTTTTTTTTTTTTTTAATTTTTGGCTCTGTTGGGTCTTTGTTGCCGCGTGCAGGCTTCCTTTAGTTGCAGCAAGCAGGGGCTACTCTTCGGTGCGGTGCATGGGCTTCTCATTGCTGTGTCTTCTCTTGTTGCGGAGCATGGGCTCTAGAGCGTGTGGGCTTCAGTAGTTGCAGTGCTTGCGGGCTCTAGAGTGCAGGCTCAGTAGTTGTGGCACACAGGATTAGTTGTTCCACGGTATGTGGGATCTTCCCGGATCAGGGCTCGAACCCGTGGCCCCTGCATTGGCAGACGGATTCTTAACCATTGTGCCACCAGGGAAGTCCTCTTGCTTCTCTCTTAAGAGACTCTTGTGATTATTATATTTGGGGCCCACCTGGATAATCCAGGATAATCTCCTATTTCACAATCTTAACAATCGCATTTGCAGAATCCTCTTTGCCATATAAAATAACATATTCCAGGTTCATGGGATTGGATCATGCACCTCTTGGGTAGGGTTCTTTTTTCAGCCTATTGGGTGAAGTTAAATAAGAGAATGATCTAGAATGGACTGGGCACCTTCATATAGTATAATCACAGGTGATTTGTCTGAGGGGTAACAGTTGAGCTGAGATAAAAATGCTGAAAGAATGTGCATATAAAGCTTCTGTGTGGTAAAGTACTCTTAATGTGAAAAAATATGTTCCTTCCACTTGGCCACCATTTTCTCAGTAGAATCAAGGTAGATTAATATATATATAACATATATAACATATATAAATATATATATAACATATATATATATAACATATATATATATATATAAAACAGTTACCTCATCACTAGGAACCAGTGTTGAGAGTCCTGAGGAGTGGGAGATAGAGACAAATCTTGAGTCCTAATAGCTGTGCTGGTGAAGTCATCAATTATGTAAATTTAAGAACTTGCACTTTGGTGGTTTTCTCTGAAAAGAATTATTAACGCATAGGAGAGGATAAAGTCTACTGATTCTTCATAACTCCAACATTAAATTTGTGTCTCAATCATGAGTATACAGTAATACTCTTGCATTTGCCTTTCAAAACTTTCAACAGCAAAGTATTTGCATTAAATCTCAATGACTAATGATATCTCTGAAGTCACTAGATAAGAATTGCTCATAGGCAAAGAACAATATGCCCAACTTTCCACATACAAAATATTAATTTAGAGATTTTTTTTTAATTACTGAAAGACGGGATATAGCATATTCACTTTCTTTCCTGAAACACCAAAATATACAATGCCATACCAATTTTGTTTGTCATTTCCCAAGTTTACCTAATACAATATGTCCTAATCTAAGGATTTGGAAATTTTCAAAGAGAAGTATCATAAGAAACTCAGTAATATCTTTCATTTCTGGATTTAACACCATATACATTAAATAAAGGTCCATGAGATTTCAAAGACCCTGACTTCAGCTTTACACTGATCATGTTTCCTTGAGTATGTCGTATCTCAGCTTTGAATTCATAGTACCCAGAATTGTACTGGTGCATACTAGGTCATACTAGGTGATTCATACAATTTCTTGAGGGACAAATTGAATTGAGATTTATATATATATATATATATATATATATATATATTTTTTTTTTTAAGTAGGAGAGGAATGGTGTGTTCCTTCTCATAAGTGGTTAATCTACATGAAAACAAATCTCTTTTGGGAGGAGATAACATATTTGTTGTGATCCCATTATGTACAGTCATGGAGAGTAGTCAGACTGCTTTCTTCACATGAGTTTATTTTCCAGCTTTAAAGCTCTGGGCTGCTGTGAGCCTGTGTTTTCACACTTCCCTGCCTGGAGTGAATGAGAATCTGCACCGATAGCTATGCAGCTCTTTCATTAACACCAAAAAGGGTGTTAACATGCCCGCAAGGAGATGTTTCTTAGGCCTGAGCCCTGGCTTTCTTTTTATTTATTTATTTATTTTATTTGGTTTCTTACTTATTTTTATTTTTAAAAAATTTTATTGGGGTATAGTTGATTTACAGTGTTATGTTAGTTTCAGGTACACAGAAAAGTGAATCAGTTATACATATACATATATCAACTATTTTTTAGATTCTTTTCCCATATAGGCCGTTACCAAGTATTGAGTAGAGTTTCCTGTGCTATACAGTAGGTCCTTATTAGTTATCTATTTTGTATACAGTAGTGTGTATATGTCAATCCCAATCTTCCAGTTTATCTCTACCCCGACTTTTACCCCATGGTAGCCATAAGTTTATTTTTTACATCTGTAACTCTATTTCTGTTTTGTATATAAGTTAATTGTACCTTTTTTTTTTTTTAGGTTTCATATATAAGCAATATCATGATATATGTCTTTCTGTGTCTGACTTACTTCACTCAGTATGACAATTTCTAGGTCCATCCATGTTGCTGCAAATGACATTATTTCATTCTTTTTTAGGCTTAGTAATATTCCATTTTATATATATATATATATATATATATATATATATATATATATATATATATACACCACATCTTCTTTATTCATTTCTCTGCTGATGGACATTTAGATTGCTTCTATGTCCTGGCTATTGTATATAATGCTGCAGTGAACATTGGGGTGCATGTATATTTTCAAATTATGGCTTGCTTTCTAAGTGTTATTCTGGATTGAAGACCCAACTTGTGGTGGGAGGTCTAAGTGGAGCAGCTTCTTAAAGTCAATCAGGACACTGGAATGTCCTAAATACCGCTGGAGAATTTCTAGATACATGAACAACACAAGGTTATTTAAATTTATTTTCCAGTATGGATTAATCATATCATTTTTGCTCTGTCTCTCTCTCTTTTTTATTTGGTACACGGGCCTCTCACTGTCGTGGCCTCTCTCATTGCGGAGCACAGGCTGTGGATGCGCAGGCTCAGCAGACGTGGCTCACGGGCCGAGCCGCTCCGCGGCATGTGGGATCTTCCCGGACCGGGGCATGAACCCGTGTCCCCTGCATCGGCAGGCGGACTCTCAACCACTGCGCCACCAGGGAAGCCCTGCTCTGTCTCTTAAATTTCATCTTCTCTTGGAGAGAAAAGTGGGGTGGGATATTTCATATCTCTATACTTGAATATATGTTTTTTCCCAAAATGGCTAAAAAATGTAAGCTTTTACAGATGAATGAAAAAAATTAAATTCTGTAAGCCAAATATAACTCTACCCAGAGTGTTCTTTCTTGAGTATGTACCACTATTTAACTTCAACCCCTGGAGTATGCTATATTCTTTTTTCCAGTATTACCGTCTTCAAAGTCTAGTATATGAATTATCAAAGAGTTTTTAGAAAGCTCGTCAGGAACTAGTTTGTCCTAAAGCTCTATCTTAACCTTTCTTTCTTTAATCTATCCACCTGAAAGTAATAGAAAGTAATAAGAGAAATTTCATATATATATAAAATACATATGGCAATATTATGTATTATATATTATGCAATTATATATAATAATAATATACACTTATTTTTATATAATAATTTTACCCTGTCCTCCCACCCTCATTTGAAAGCCTCCAGTGACTTCCCATTTTACATGAACAAAACCCGAATTCTGAATTCTATCATGATGTATCCCCTGCCAACATTTTCCATTTTGTCTTAATCCCACTCTTTTCTCTGTACCCTGTGCTTCAGCCTTGGAGGTATCCTTTCACTTCTCTGAGCATGCCAAGTTCTTTGCTGTCTTATGATGTTTCTTCTTGGAAATTTCTTCCCCCCATGCTTTATGTGTCTGTCCTCCTCTTATCCTTCAGTCCTTGTCTTAGGAAGTACCTTCTTGGAGAGACCTTTCTCTCCTAGGAATTTTATCTAAGTTGCTCCCCTCTGTTATCCTTTATTACTACATGTACTATATAGCATATACACACTATATAGCACTGAAAAAATGTTAATTATGTGTCTTTGTATTTGTTAAGTTGATTATAGACCCTCTTTCTCAGTGGATTGAAAGTTCCACAAAGTCAGGGACCCTATCACTTTGTTCTGTAGTATATACCCAGTACTTAGTAGTATGGCTGGCACATAGTAATTGCAAAAGCATATTTGGATGAATTAGTGAGTAAATGAAACACTATTGATTTTTTTCTCTCTCTCTCTTGTTACCCTAGATTATCACACTTTTCAAACTGTGAACTTTTTGGCCTGCTGGGAACAGAAAGGCAGCAGTGGGTGGGAGGTGGGAATGGCTCCTAACTCAAAGGTTCATCCTTCAACTGCACAAAAACTCAAGCAGGGTTTGCAAGGTCCTGTTTATATATTTGTTTTGCCATTTTTGTTGAATTGGTATTGATCAAAGGACAATGATGTTTTAATGGCTGAGGAGCAGACATCTAAGCAAGGGATATAAAAAAAAATATGTGAGGTCACCAAAATCAAGTGACTGTGTATATGTCACCCAGACTTTATGGGCTAGACCAAACACAGAATGGGAAATTACAGAATGCTTTTATTTTTTTAAGTTTTGAAAAGTGAGGAGAGCCAAGAAAACCATTTGAACTTGACAAAATGGAGCAAAACATGCAACTAAGTGAATTATGTGCTTCACTTCTGGTTGGCGTAGAAGTTAGATAGCTCTCCTCCCTGTTTTTTAGTGGTATTTAATAAAATAATCGACATAGAAATATGGTAAATTTCTAGTAATTAGAAATGTATCAAAATATAACTAGCTTCCTAAGAAAGTTTGGAGAAGGGATTTGGAAAGAATTTGTGCAACCAAATTAGGATGATGTGTAAATTTTGAGTTAAGAATGAAGAGCTAACCTGAGCCTGCTGTTGAGTATTTTCCTTAGACATTGCTGACCTGTTGTTTTTTCTTTTGACTTTAGTCAAGTTGTTGTAGGCAAAAATCATGTTTTGACATCCATATTATGCTCCTACTCTGCTTGTCAGCAGCACTGCCTAGAAAAACGTCATTCCATTTCTCCCACTCCCTCTTTGTTTGTGGGATTACAGTATGGGGACATGTTCCTGGAAAGGTAGCATTTATCTTGTGATGACCATCATGTAATTAAACAGAGGAAGAAATTACAACATGATGTTACAACTGATTAAAAGAACCTAGGTCCTTGTATAATCACTGAGTGAAACTTGGATCATTTTAGTGAACAATTATTGATAATATTCTTATGATTTGGGTCTCAGTTAGTTGGATTTGCTATTATTTGTAGCCAAAAGCATCCCTTTTAGACTTGTTGCTCCTATTATCACCAAGGCTTTCTGGGCTTACCTAAGACAAGGGGGAGGAGGGTAGCATATCTAAAGGATTAGAAATTTCCTCAGTGGTGGAAACTTGGAGCATGTATGATGTCACATAATTCTCATGGTTAATGAAATGACTGAAACTCAGAAGTGAATACATATTCTAGTGGAGTAATAAAAGGTATTGGTTGTATTTATTAAATGGAGCATTTAATAAATAAAATTTAAAAATTAATTTAATTTTTTTCTAGACCAGGTAAAAAATTTAAAAATTTCAGCACAACAAATTAATCAATTAAAATAGGATATCATTTGTAACACCCACTGTAATTTTGTTTCAAAGGGAAAGAAAAGATAGAACAACAAATAGATGGAAATAGTTGCCAAAGTAGGCTTTAGAGAATTGTTCCTGTATTATAATAAAATATGGCTAAACAAAATATTGCAATGAAAAGCAATCTTATTCAATGATAGGCATAAAGTCTTTCCTTCCCCAGATTACCAGGTGTGAAAATATCTTATTTAATAATACTATTTTCTTCCAATTTTCCATTATGTAAAAGGTTAGTTATTCTCAGAAAGTCAGGCAGTAATGCAGAAAATTGCTGTTTGAATGATTGTTTTTTAACTTCTAAAGTCATCTGTAGTTCAGCGTTAGAGAAATGTATAGTGTTTGGCTATATAAAATTCATTTTTATTCTCTTATAACAGTGACATTGGTGTTTTGTTAAACAAGCCAGAGCATTTCCAGTAAAATAATGAAATGTTTAGATTCTTAAGTATATATGACTCAGTAATATTTAAGGACCAGTTATGTAGCTTTCATTTTTTTCTTGTTTAGATATTTTTGCTATTTTATAACAGGATTGTTCAAGGAGAGCTCTGTAGAAGTATAAAGAGATTTTCAATGCAAAGGTTTCATAGATGATTAACAGTATTTAACCTTACCATAGTGAGGCTGGGCATTTCCTAGAGAGTTTTGGATTAAAGGAGCCTATGAAGTCATTAAATGAAAGAGGCATGGGTTAAAACTCATTTGGGAGAGACTCTTCATACCCAGTAATGGCAAAAGATGATTAGGGCCAAGTTCTTTCTTTCTAACTAGAGATTTTTTTCCCATTGTTTTAAAATATCCACTTTGAATTATATTAATTGAAGTGAAAGATATAATAATTTGGAGACCTAAAATTAGTGTCACTTCTAATGCTTCGAGTATATTCAACACAAGGCCTGCTTGGGTGTCTGTATTTAAGCTGAAATATTCAAGTGAATTCCCTTCCTGGAAAAAAAAAAAAAAGTGAAGTACAAAGGAGTGGAGAGTTGAAGAGGGGACAGGGAAGGAGAAATGAGAGGAGAAAAATATAATTGTATATGATGTTGAAAAGCAAAAACTTAATAAATGCATTTGTTTTTCCATTTCAGCACATAAATTTAGCCTTAATGAGATTTTGGATATTATTTGAATTCCAGACATTTCTCTGTCTTATACCTCTGAGGAGCTGGGAACTTTGATCAAACCTATCATGCCTATGAAACTACAGTAGTACGCTTCAAAGCTACAGTTAAAAAATATTCTTACATGAGTCCCAAGATTTAAAAAGTAATTTAAGTATATCTATTCCAGGGAATAGATAATATGTCTTGTGATTTAAGAGTTATCATTAGTAATGCATAGAGGGCTAATTGTTAGATGACAAAAATTGTTACTAATACCTACACTTCACCCATGTTTTTAAGATGTGGGGACTAAACCTAAGGACAAGCCTACTAGTGGGAGACAAGTAAATAAATAAACAAAAATAAATCATATAGTGTGATAGACAGTTACAAATGCTCTGCAGCCTGGAAGGGGGATCAGGAGTGCTGGGATGGCGAGGTTACCATTTGAAATAAGGTAATGACTGAGAAGATGACATTTGATAAAGCCCTGAAGGAGGTGAGAGAAAGAGTTATATGGATATCTAGGGAAGAGGAACAGGGAACAACAAGTGCAAAGGCTCTGGGGTGAGAGCACGTCTAACATGTTAGAGGAATGGCAGGGAAGTCCATGTGACTGATGAGGTGTACATGAGAGAGAACAGTCATAGGAAATGGGGTCAGACAGAATAATAGAGGTAATTACCTGCAATGTTGAGGACCTTCTTTTTACTGAGTGAGAGTAGAAGTTATTGGAGAGTTTTGAGTAGAAGAGTAACACAATTTTAAAAAGATACCTATGCATGCTGAGTTGATGGAAGCAGGGGGACTACTGAGGAGGTCATTGCAATAATAAAAGTGAGAAATGATGGTGGTTTAGACCACAGAGGTAGAAATGAGGTGGTGGCAAACGACTGGATATCAGATATACTTTGAAGGTTTAACTGGAAAGATTTGCTGATAATTGAATTTATGGTATGAGAGAAAGAGTGAAGTCAAGGGTGAGTTAAGTATTTTTGATTTGCATAACACATAACATTTTGAAAATGTGGATGCGCCATTAGATGACACAGCTTTGTCTTTTTCTCTGTCCATGGTTGATTATGTGCCAGCAGAAACAAAGTATGGTGAGAGTTAGATGTATCCAAGTTTGACCTTCTGCTGTGTGAGTACAGTGAGGCAAGAGAGATGTTAAGGAGTTGGATGTATATACAGAAACTTACCACTTTATGATGGGCCAAACAATCTAATCTGGATAAATAAAAAGGCGAAGATGTGATGGGGGTAGGAGTGGATGAGACAGAGTAGAGATTTCACCATGGAAAAGAAGAGATCAAGAAATTATGAGGTCAGTTTATTAGGAAGATCATTGAAATCACCAACAAATTTGAGTTAGAGCTGGAGAGAGTGACAGAAACCAGGAGCTGATATCCTCCAGAAAGGAGAGAAATCAACAAGGTGGTTGGTAGATTAATAAAATGATGAAGGGTCATGGGTGGTATCTGATTTTGTGACAGTTAGGAGATTTTAGGGGAAATGGAGGGAAATGAACTGGTAATGGCAAAGAAGAAAAGTTGTTGTTTCAAGGACTGTGGGAGAGAAAAACAGCCAACTTAATTTGAAGGGCTGTAGGAGAAGCATTATCCTGGAGAGACAGACAGGATTTAATTAGAGTAAGAGGATGATTAGAATAGTCAGAGAAGGATGTGTGTGGGTAAAGAATTTTGCTGATAATTGAACATGACTTCTGGAAGATCTAATGATTTCAGGATTAAAGAGTGATGGGAGATGGTATCAATCAGGGGGATGTAGAAAGCTGTAAAAGATTTTTGTTGGGTTTGAAACATGACCTTGGATCCTGGACTTCTTGTGATGACAGACATGCAGGCAATCCTCACTTGGCCCAGTTCTTTGACTACTGAGATCAAATCAAGTTACCATCAAATCTCAGTTACCATAGAACTGTGCCAAGGGAGGACTGCTGGTATTCTGAAATAAAAGGAATAAAGAAATTAATCCAGCTCCATTGGACAGAGAAAGCCCACAGGCTGAGTCTCAGGTTGGAAGTCAGGCAAGTGTACATGTGGATACAGTGAAGTGATATTGAGGGATATATGCAGGGCACCAAGCCTATTGGTTACAGTGGAGATTCTGTAATATTTCTGCACATTAGAAACATCTGGGACTTTTAAAAATATTGCAACACCCAGGCCGGCCCCCCAGCATCAGTATTTTTTAATATTCCCCAAGCTGACTCCAATGGGCAGCCACGTTTGAGGACCATGGTGCTGCAGTATCTCTTAATCCTATGATATTCAAATCATTGGATGCATCTGTCATGTCATCATTGCTGATTTTCTCTTCTTCCTTTGTAATCTGTGCAAACTCTGACAGGACCTCATTTTTCAATGGCTTAGTTTGCTACATAAATAGTTGCAGAATGTTACATTCATCAATTACATGGAGTTCTGTGTATATGGAAGATTTCTAATGTCATCATGTGTTCCTTTTGCATTTTAGTTGTGCATTATTGTTCTATTGCATTTTAATGCCCTGTTTGAAACCATAATTAGCCAACAAAGATACTGACCCAAAGAATGGGAATAGATGCATGATAGTTTCATTTTACAACTTACTTCCCTACTTAAAAATCTGTGTGTGAAGATTTGTACAAGGAATTTTTTTTCTCTGATGTATTTTATTTGCTTCACAATATTTATAATTTAAGCAATTAGTATCATTGAACATTTAATATTTTTATTTTTGCTATCATAAGTCACACATTACTATAGTAATGCATACCTTTTTATGCTTCCAAACCAAAAATTGCACTGAACAAGGTTAAGCAGGAAAGGTAGACTTTATTTAAAACTATCACAGTAGTGGAGAGAGACAAGAACTGAATTCAATTCTAAGAAATGAAAGGCAAAAGAACTTTTAAATGCTGGAGTGAGAGGAAGACCAGAGGCCATCTGTGTTTACTAATTGGTTTTACTCAAAGGAAAAGTGAATTTTCTCTTACCTTTGTGTAAGGAGATAGTTTTTTTATTTGGAGCAAGGCACAGGCAGAAGGTAGACTCTCACCTCTCACAGAAACTGGGAGATAGAGGAGCTGTCTCCTCTGATAGTTACATTTCTAAAGGATGGCTCCCAGGTCCTTGAGAAAGACCTTCCTGGGTTGTAAAGCTAGCAAGAGGCTTTTAAAACAGATTTCTGTCTCAAAGGGCAGAGAGGGAATTTATAATTTCAACTTCTCTAAAGTAAACACTCCAAGATAAGGGAAATTAGGACCTAGAGTCAGAAGAATGTCTGGCTAAAATTTAGTCAAGACGTTTTCATCAATGCACACCTCATATTAATTCTTAAGGAAGAGTTGTGAATTGCTAGGTGAGTGCAAGAATGCTTTTAAAACATTTGATTCATAGTGGAAAATCGCTGTCAGACTTTTTTGTTTTTTTTATTGTCACTAGTAGGGTATAAGGGAATCCATTTTCCTATATGTGTGCCAACATGGATTTGGTAAAAGAGACTATTCTCAGTTTTTATTTTTATTTTGACCAATATGTTTTCTTAAAATTCACTTTATTGAAGTATAGTTGATTTACAATGTTGTGTTAGTTTCTGGTGTACAGCAAACTGATTCAGTTATACATATATATAATAGTTTGCATTTGTTAATCCCAAACTCCCAGTCCATCCCTCTCCCACCCCTCCTCCCCCTTGGCAACCACAAGTCTCGTCTCTATGTCAGTGAGTTTGTTTCTGTTTCGTAGATAAGTTCACTCGGGTCATGTTTTAGATTCCACATATAGGTGATGTCATATGGTATTTGTATTTTAACTAATTTGTAAGTGAAGAATGGAATATCATACTTTTAATTACCACTGAGATTGAACTCTAAAAATATACGTATCATCCATTTGCATTTCCTCTGTTGGCAATTGCTGTTTCATGAAGTTTTTTTTTTTCTTTTATAGTGTTTACGTTGCTTTCAAAAGAAAACTGCAGTGTTAACCCTGATTAACAGTTCAGAAATGGGAGAAAAATCAGTAAAATGAATCAAGAGTTAACTACAAATCTAGGTATTTGTTTTTTCCCTGTAAATTTCAAACCTCAGTTTTGACTGAATTCCTTAGTTTTTTATAAGAACACCTGCAGTAAGAGAATATGTCTAGCTTGAGGGTATCTTCTTCATTTTGGCTTCAGGCAGAAGGAATTGCTATGTCTTATCTTTAGCGAAATATTAGACACTGACATTTCTGTTTCATAGAAGACAATCACTGCTTGTTGGAGGGAGAAGAGGAGAGGATAAATATTTTACAAGAAACATTAAATGACAATCAAACAATCTTTCCTCTCTCTGGCTGCCCACCCTCTTCCCCAGAAACAACCACCCACCCTCTCACCTCAGCAAACCCGGATGTGTATCTTGAATGTTTCAGCTTGTTATAGTAAATATTCTTGGTTGTAACACATCTACTGTCACCTCTTGTTTACATACTTTGGCCTTTTTAAGAGTCCCCATCTTTAAATGTCATTAAACTCTGAAAGCTTCAATTTTTCTCAGAAGGAGCCATAAATCATTGGAGAAAAGTAGCACATTGAAATGTAATTCTGCTTTTGATATCTTCCAGATCTCTCTCTTTTCTTTGTCTATTAGTTTTATCCTCCTGTCACCTTTCAAATAATTAATGAATTGATTGCCTTTCAGACATAGGCACTGTGTATTCTTTAGGCTTGAAATAGTGAAATGAAACCCTACAATCTCATTCTAGAGGAAACAGTCATACAAGCATATAATTTCAATGCTATGTGTTTAACTGTAGACTTCAACAAAGGTAGAAAGTGTGAAATGAGGGAAGGAGAGGGAGGGTAACGTAAGTTCACTAAATGTCTTCTAATTGCCAAGCACTGAGAAAGGTCCAGTTACTTAAATAAGGGACATGATTGACTGAGCGATCTTTGAAGAACACTGTTTATATTTAGTTTTCTCAGAGTTTACCATGGATCTGACACATAGTAGACATTAAATAAATTTGGGAAATAAGGGACATTTAAACTGGTCTTAAAGTTTACGTGGAATAAATGAGCAAGCATTAAAAAAATTAATATAGTATATATATTTTCATAAATATTATGAATATCAAAAATATCAGTTATTTCTGTCTCTAATAAATATGAATTATAAAAAACTGATTTAAAATAATTGCCTAAGAATTAAAGCTGACATTTTATTGACCTGTTAATAACATGACCTTATTGCTGATTGAGAATACTAGTTAAAATTAGTAAAATATTATGCGATGTATATTAACCACAAAAATGTACTTACTGTAAATATAATTGGCATCCAGTTTCAGGAGGGCTTATCATTCGAATGGGGAGGGCTTGCCTTTATAAAAATGACAAATTTTATCTCAATTTATAATCAATAAAGTCACATTATATTTTTGTAGAATCTCAGTGAAGCTGCATAGTAATCAATTATACTTTCTCTAATGAGCTATTGGTTAGATGAGGGAGGATATTATCTCAAACTACTTATGGTTCAATTTTAAGAAAGTAATTAAAATAAAGGTATAATTATATATATAATCTACATATATAGGGATTATGTATATTCTATAATGCATATATTAAGAATATATATTAGCTGTATATATGGAATATATATGTGGAAAATATACATATGAAATATGTATATATATGAAATGTATATGTTAACATATTTATGTTAAATGCATGTATATATATGCACATAATTTACAATTCGATCTACCCTAGAATCCCAAGTTACAAAGTTACAAATGGATACTATTCTATTCTCCACATAGTATTTATTTGAAATTTGAGTCTCACTGATTTTTCTTACTAACATGGGATTGTTAACTGAGAAAACTCAAGTTTAAAAACCTGGTCTCGAACCCCAGGGAAATAGTTCCTCATTCAGCCCTCCCTTTCCACGTCACATTTATATGCTTTGAATATTTGTAATGCTAATAAATTCTTTTTTTAAATTACTACTATGTTATATTTTTGTTTAATATGATAATGGGAAAAGTGGAAAGAGGAAAAAGAACTACTTCTAGATTTGAAATGCAAACCAGATAATTCATTATAAATACCAACAAACTCACCAATACGGGAAATTTTTAAAGAAATAAGGAGAAAGAGAGAGAAACAAAGAATGAACCATCCCTAATTGTGTCTCCATTAATTAACACTTATATGGCTATCGTTACAGAATTGTATGTCACCTAAATGTCAGTTGCCTGGGGGTTCCCAAATCATCTGGCCTTTATTCTTCTTTTAATATGTAAGTGAAATTTAGCTAAGTTTCCATCCCAATTATTACAGAAAAGTCAGCAACTCCCCCACGCTATCTGTAAGAATACTTGGGATCTACATTTCTCCCAGTCACCTCTTGGCCTGATTTCACATTTCTCCTGAATTCTCAGTCTTCTGACATCTTTGTACATTCCAGGTTAGACATCTTTTTTCTTTGGTTTTTCAAATCAGTCATGATCACAGAATTCTTGAATTTAGCACAATTTTTTTAAAACCAATTTCGGTTGTACAGTATAGAAAACAGTAATAAATTGATCCTTAGAATATTATTAACAGTCTCATAGTTATTCCCACTCTCGTAACCTCTCACAGGCTGTCATTTGTCATTGGACATCGATGTCCCTATCGCCTCACTGTTTGTGATTTTGCTGAGATTCATGATCCCCACTCTTGGAGAAATGAAACTTTCCTCACTATTTTCCTTCTTCTTCTTTGTTTCTCCACATTTTACTACGTATGAAATTTAGTTCTCTATTTTTTCCTGTTGCAGAAAGCTCTGACTATCCGAAAAACAATCTGTAATGCTATTTTTCTGAGTAGTCATCTGCTCTGGAGAAAAATCACATGTCTCTCTCTGAAGGCACATTGTATGTTTTCTTTCCTCCTGCATATGAAATTACAGGATATGTTTTCCTTCTCCACTGTCTATAAGAAAAAATAATAAAATCCTCTATAGTCTTCTTTTTAATTTATTTTAGTTCCTTTTGAGAAAATAGATACTTAGAAAATGCCATTGGCATTTAAGAAGGATTTAAAGGTAATAAATTGACAATTTAGCATTATCATAAGTGGTGCTGAAGGAAATAAAAGTGAATTGTGATTAGTTAACCAGGTATGGAGCTAAAGAATGAAAAATGAGAAATGTAGAAGATAGTTTTTTAAGTGGCAGGATTTGATGGTGAATTTTGTATGTGAACTAGATTATGTTATTCAGGAATGCTTGCTTTTGTTATCCTGAATTTCATATGAGAAAATCAGTAGTATCCAGAACTAAAGTAACTTTTAAACTCTTGGATCGGCAGGGAATTTGCTAATTTTTCTTAAAAGCTTGGCTGAAAAATTAGTAGTTCTGAAGAATATGATGCCAAATCATTCTTCTAAAAGCTTCTCTTACAGTTTTGAAATTCTGTTGTCAAAAACCAGCTCCTGGGCTTTCCTGGTGGTGTAGTGGTTGAGAGTCCGCCTGCCGATGCAGGGGACACGGGTTAGTGCCCTGGTCCTGGAAGATCCCACATGCTGAGGAGCGGCTGGGCCCGTGAGCCATGGCCGCTGAGCCTGCGCGTCCGGAGCCTGTGCTCCGCAGCGGGAGAGGTCACAACAGTGAGAAGCCCGTGTACCGCAAAACAAACAAACAAACAAAACTATAATGTAGCATCTACTACTGGCTGAATGGAGGTTTTCTACAGAGGTACTAATTATTCAAGGTATGGACATTTTCCTAATAATAAACTCAGATCAGAGAGTTCAAAGCCAAAAGATTCCCAAGCAATCAGAGTATTATCTTAGTGAACAATGCTTTTAATCCCACACGTATATCTCAGGATACATCTTTCCTGGGGCTGCTGCATTCATTTTATCCTGTTCACTGTATTCAGCTTCCTCTTCCCTTGAAAAGGCCCCAGGCTCCTTATGTTAATTATCCCATCCAGTTTCCAGAGCTCTGCATGCAAAAATGTGGCACACTGAGTCAAGAAAATGTCCTGTTTTACCCTTTCCTTAGGGAAGGAGACATTCAGCTCTTGCATTTATTTGACCGAGAGGTATACCACTCAAAAAAATGTAGGAAAAATTAAATCTGCTCCAAGATTACTTGGTTCTTCATAAATCTAAAGTAATTAGTAGTTTCTCTTTCTTAAAAAAATCAATGAGAGGAGGATAATGAGGGTCTGGGAGGGACACCCACACACTACTGCATAACTAATTGGATATGTAATGTTGATCAGCTGTTTGTTATCCTTTAATCTGTTGCTTAAAGAGACTTAGAAATGTTGGCATTGTTACATTTATGGAGTAGATATACATGTAATGAGAGGGCTAAATAGGCAACAATTGAATTGGTCATGGAAGAAATTGGATGACTGTGGATTAATGTGTTGTAAGATTAGAATTAAGAGAGTACAGGTATTTCTTACTTTGTGTGGGAGTGTGAGACCATAAAAATGACTGTGCAAGCTGAAACTGTGCAAAGTAATTTTGATAATCCATGTGGGAAGTTATGATTGCTCTGTGACCTTTCCATTTTTGTCAGCACATCAAAAGCTCCCTTACTTGAAAGTGTAAATGTATAAGGAAATAAAAAATTGTAAAACTAATATTTATTTAGTATACTGTAATTTAAATTATAATGTTAGTTATAGTAAAAATTATAGTATTAAAATTAGAAACAATGAGAATTAAAATGTTTTATTTCTTTGAAATAACTTATTAATTATAGTTTGAATAGAACTTGTCTGCATCCTCTCATCATATAGCTTATGATACTGAGTGAACTTTCTTTGCCCTGGCAAATTGTCATATTCCTTTCTAAGAGTGGATCAGAGTCCAATATTTTATCCATTGCACTTGCCATATCATAAAATATATCTGAAAGTTTCTTTAATGAAAGCTAGAGTATCCTGTAAGGAGCCTGAACTATCTTGTGTTACTGAACCAAACCTGGGTCCCCTGGCCCACACAAAGTAAAGTTAATCTATTCCTCCGGTGAAGGAAAGTGCAGTGTTTATTGTAGGTGCCAAACAAGGAAAGTGGGCAGCTGATGCTCAAAAACCCCAAACTCCCAGGTGGGTTTCAGGGAAGCATTTTTAAAGGCAAATTGAGAGAGGGGAATTGCAGGATATGTGATCAGCTGGTGAGCAATTCTCTGCTCGGTTGATGGTGAAGTAACAGGGTGGTATCACAGGGGTTAACTTTAATAATCCTCAGGTCCAGTAGGCTTGGGGCCATGTGTTCATGGTCATCATGTAGTTAACTTTTTCTATTTGGTGAGGGTTTTAGCATCTGTAAAACAATTCAGGAAGTGAGCTTTAGATACTGTTATCTAGACTCTTCAGGGAGGGATTAAAGATTCTGTGACAGTCATATGGCTGATTTAAAATTTAAATTGTTATTAGTTCTCCTGGCCCAACTGCAATTTTTGTCATTACATGTTGACATCCTTTCTATCATTAATTTTTGAGCCAGGCTTTTGTGACTCAGGGGAGGCCTGGGAGGCTCCAGCTGGAGGCAGGCAGAGGACATGGTGGGTGCGGGGGAGAGTCTGTCCTAGGAAGGCCCTAGAGGGTCCTACTTGGTTACATAATGTCAGTGGAAAGCCATTTAAGAGTTATATGTAGCAGAGAAATGCGATAGGCAGGGTCACATTGTTATAAAGATATCTGTGCAGAATTTTAGAAAATGAAATGATGTTGGGGAGTGGGTTTAGAGGGGGTTTAAATATGAATCAAATGATGGAGATAGGAGAGAAAGAAGAAGAATTAATTAATGCAACATGAAGTCTTAAATAGTGGAGTATGTGGATATGCTGTGCATTGAGGCAGGAAACTCAGCAGTTTTGTATAGCAAAATGATTATAGGGTCTGGAGGGCCCCCAGGAAATTAATATGCATGAACTGAGTTTTACATGAATGGAGTGGGTTTGGGAATTCCAGAAGTAGAAAATTTTTTCTCCAGATTCTCCTGGGGAGCATCAGGGATGATGGAGAGCCATTGTATCAGTTTCTTGACTCCACTCTAGTGACCAGTTCGGAGGCTTAGGAAAAAAAGGAGGTCTGTAAATAAAAGTAAAATATGTTTTTACATGAGGAACTGGATAACACAAGTATCAATGCTTCAGTACACAGGTGACAATGTGTGGCCAGAGTTTGGGTTAGCATCATTCTCACCATCCCTATACAAAATAAAATCTGGCTCTGGCACAATGAGAAGTGAAGTCAGCCTGTTTGTCTGCTTAAGGGTGAAAAGCTTTTAGAAAACAAGGGACAGCACCAGAAGGAAGGGACACTGTTCTATAAAGAGCACTGGTGGGAGACACACTGCTGAAGGGAGTCCTCCAAATTCCTTTGAGGCAATGAGCACTCACAAGGATGCTGGAGCAGAGTAATGGGAAATGACTGGTCAGGAATTTATATTGGACACCTGAGGCACTCCCAGAAATAATTTGGGAGACTTTGAGATGGAGCATCTTAAGTCCTACAGCTATGTAGGTGCGAGTCTATAACCAGAGAAATTGAATATCACTACTAATATGATTTCATTTTTACCAATATTCTGTTGAGGTTAGAGAACATTCAAGGTATATTTTCACTTATAATAATAAATTAAATTATTCTCTATATGTGTCTGTCTCTTCCACTAAACTGCAATCTGACTGATGGTCAATAGAGTGACATATTGTTTTCTTTATTTGTAATAACACAGCACCTGGAACATATTAAGAATATAATGAATAAATGTTAGCTCAATGAATGTATAAATGAATGAATTATAGAAACAATATGTAGTTGTTATTCAAATTACCTTATTTAAGTTGGGTAAAATGTGTTGTCTATTATTTACTGTGTTTAAAAATAGACTGAGATAAAATTTAGTAATGAAGAGCCACATTATAAACAGTACAGGAACCATTTTTAGATAACATTTAATAGCTTTGCTAGTGTGTTTTAATGAACTTTAAGGTATAGCTTCCCCTATAATTGCTAACAACTCTGTTGTTGTAGGTTGAAGATCATGCATGCTTATCAAAGGTCCTATTGACTTATACTTGTTCTGTTTATTGATTACTTAATTAGTTTTCCAAGATAGCTAATCAGGGCAAGATGTAGGTATTTAGGAGTCTTTCATTAAACCATGCTAAGAAATTTGAAACAGAAATGTGTGACCTGAAACTAAAGTTTAGTAATTGCAAAACTCCTGAGGACCACGGGTATAATGTAATACTCAATCATAAGTAAAATAATTACATATTTCTATTTTCTTCTTCAGAATAATAATATTTTCTTTTTGGTCCACTGGATGGAAAAAGATATCACATGTACACTTCTGTGGTTATAAGGATATTACAATTTCCATCTGAATCAAAGGTTAGCAGAAGTAAATGCACATTTCTATGGCCTATATATGAAACACCTTTCTGTTCTGACACTTTCTCTTTTTTTAGAAATATATGATAAAATATAAAATCTATCATATCTTTTTCATGTTTTAAAGTTGTATTTTTAAATCTATCAATTTTGTATTTCTGGTCACCTGTTAACTAATATAATGTGATATTAGTGAAATCTTTTACCTAGCAATTCTTTAACTTCAGTTACTTCTTTTGAAAATGAGTTCTCTTTTTCTAATCAGTTCAAAACCACTAGCACTTTAAAATCATATTCTTCAATGTTCTATGTGAAATGAATTCCTACAAATATTTACACTATCTTTTAAAAAGGAGTGACTTCTAATTTTCTACTTTTCTCACAATCACACAAGTTTTTAAAGAAAAGTTATAAGATAATTTTGCTTCTTCAACATAATTGTACATTTTGTTAGATGTTTCGGTGCCTTATTTTTTGTAATATTAAAGTTTATCACAATGAATCAGAATAGATGGGATCGTGCAACAGTGAAAGCAGAATGTTAATGGTGTGTGATTAGCTTGAGGTCTGAACTATGTACCTTGAGATAAGAATATTGATTCTAAAGAATTCTAGATGCTGACTTGACTTGTGGTAAACTCATTAAACAGTTTCTGTTCTTGGAATTTTTGTGTACTAGTGATGAAGGCTTTTATTGTCAAGTTACATTTTTTTAATTAAAACTTTTTTCGTATGACTTTTGGGGGACAAATGATACAGAGCTGATTTGTGAAAAGTGCTTGAACCTAACAGAGTGAGAAATTGAGGTGATAAAACTAGAAGATAGCTTTAATTTTCCTGTTTTAAGCTTAAAATCTAAGAGATATATGAACTATTGAGTAAAAAAACCCACTCATTTATTAATTCTTTCATCCAAGCATATAACTAACATTTATTAAGCATATAATATTTGCTCATGTGAAAATTGAATCAAGAGAGCTTTTTGTTTCAGGGTAAATTGTTTTGATTTAAAAATTCTTCATGTGGAGTAATAAAAGACTTGGGTATAACTCTAGCTGTCACTGATCCTTCCTTTAATAATTCATCTAGTCATTCAGCTGATGTTTATTCAGCAACATATGCTCATTCACATAAAATAAAAAACAATATGTTCAGGAAGTGGGGAAGATTAAAAGCATATAGTTATTTAGAAAATATGAATAAGCTCTAATTTAGTGGAATATATATGGGCAATTAGAAAAAAAATCTGTATAGTTTTAGTTGTGTGAAATGTGAGGAAAGGGAACAGAAATTGCATGACAAAGAAGCAAATGAGAAGAATGTACATGTTTTTCAACTTCCTTGAATTATATTTATTTTTTCTTATTTATAGATAATTTAGGAGTATAAATTGGACTCATAATGTGTCATTTGTCATATTACTTTATTAAAAAGCTTATATTCCACCTTCTAGTGCCATTCTTACTCTTCCTCCACTTATGGTAAGGAAACCACACTGGTTGGTAACTGAGTGTACTAGGGATCATTCATCCCAGGAGGTGACATAGCCTCCATTACTGAATAGTTCAACACCAGTAGGAAGATTTGGATTGGAAAACTGAAGGTAAAGTAGAATATTAATGTGAAATGAAGGAAGACATTATACAATCTTTAGGGGCAGAAAACAAGAGAAGAACATGTACCTCCAGTGTCTTAAGGCAAAGAGATTTTCAGAAACTAGTAACCTTAATCAATGGCAAAAATTATTCCAACAGCATTCAAAATAAAACTTAGATGTCTATTACTATGCCCAAATAAGATTTCTTAAGCAAATATTTTGGCTGCGATGAGTTTTTAGGACATTTTATGAATGGTAAATAAAAAGAAAAATATTGCTTCCAAAGTTAGATTTTGGGTGGGTCTACGAGGTAAGTTGATGCTGGAACCCTGTCTACCAGGCTAAATGTTTTCAGACTATCATCCTAACAAGCTTTGGTCAAGCTTCAGTGTTGCAGTGGGTTCAGTGGTGCTCCTCCTTGATCTCTCATCAGGGCCAGTGCACCTATCCTCAGTTGCCTCAAGTACCAGTGGTACCTCTCTTCAACTTTAGGAAACTGCCTGGGACAAGGTTAAACCTCCTCTCAGGGGACAGCCCAAGGCCACTGACCAGCTGATGCAGGGCTGGGCCCCTTGCCTCGGTTCAGCTGAAGGAACTACCACAGCTTGAAAGTAAAGAACATTGGAAGTGGACAGAGGATTTGAGGATTAACAGTTTTGGGCCAAGATGAAGCACAAAGCCTTCTTGTAACTCTAGGAGACTTGTTCTACAAAAGCAGAATCTTTATCCTCATGGGAGTAAGTTGAATTCCCAGAGCTCTGTATTCTGGTGCTTCAGATCAAGATCAAGAAAACTGGGAAGAGACACCGGAAGTTACCCTGAGGGAACTTTTCCCAATCTTAGTGTGTACATCATAGGTCATGGAAAGGGTTAGACAATTTGAAAGCCTTTGAGGTTCTTCTATCTTGAGGGGATGGGGGAAGAGTGACAAGTTTTGTTACAGTATCTACGTGAGTATAGCCAACTTACCTAACTCCTGAAGCAGCCAACTGAATCTTGAGGCCACCAGTGAATGTGGGACTCATGTTGGCACCTGCCATGATGATTTGCATTCATTACAGAGGGAAGAAGAGTAACCTTTCTGTTAATTAGGAAGAACACAGAAATCGCTTTTCTGGAATTTCTCTGTGCATATGTGTGGAGAGTAGATTTGCCTTTCTTCCTTCCCTTTTGATTCAGCCGATTATGGACATACTTCACCCTGGACTATAATGTGATAAATCAGTCTCTAAATCCACGTGGACATGAGTCTTTGTCTAACCTTGGAAAATACAAACTATGGGCCTTTGATCAGAAAAGTAAAAAGAAAGTAGAACGTATATCATCTTTACTTCTAAATTCCAGTTTATATGTTTTCACAGACAAATTGTTAAAAATGCATAGCCATATATATTTTTAAAGTAAATTTTTTCATTGATTAAAGTAACACTGATTAAAAATGACATTCAGAACAAACATTTCCTCTTTCTCCTTCTGAAAATTTCTCAAGGCCAGAAGGAGAATAGAAAACAAACTTCTAATTACATTTGTGGAAACAGCAAATTAGAAGGGCTGCCAAACCCGTGGAGAGGGAGAAGACAATAAAAAAGAAAGAGGAGTGGAGATGCCCACAGTGCACATCTCAGAAAGCTAGTCAAGTTCACTTTTCAAAGGTGCAGGGCACATTTTGAGACACAAGACCAGGCTCTCTGTTTGAAGTAGTTAGAATTGGGTGCATTGGCTTGAGTCAGGAACTTCCCAGAATATAGTTGGTTTCCCACAAACGGAGAGTGGTGATAAATGAAGAATATTCACCTACGCTGTACTTTTAGGAAGACATCTGTCTCCATAGCAGGGTAAATAATGAAGTCCTTGACTTGTGAAAAGAAATATTAGTTGCATACTTCCACTAGCTGTTAATAACTAAAGGCTTATTGAACCTCAACCCAAAACTCTATTTAAGAAAAAGAAAATCCCACTCATCTTAAGAAATAGTTATAATCCCTCCTAAACACAAATCATATGTAAACAGATCATCAAGGAAAAATTCAGAGACTTAAAGGATGAGCAATCAAAAAGGAACCAACAAAATGTCTGTACAGGGCTTCCTTGGTGGCGTAGTGGTTGGGAGTCTGCCTGCCGATGTGGGGGACACAGGTTTGTGCCCCAGTCTGGGAAGATGCAACATGCCACAGAGAGGCTGAGCCCATGAGCCATGGCCACTGAGCCTGCGTGTCCAGAGCCTGTGCTCCGCAACGGGAGAGGCCACAGCAGTGAGAGGCCCGCGTACCGCAAAAAAAAAAAAAAAAAAAAAAATTCTGTACAAAAATTCTGTAAAAAAAGAAAAAGAGAGAGAAAATGAAATGAACATAAAAGGCAGAAAACAAAAAATACTTTAAAAAAATCTGTGGCTACATAGCAGAGAAAAATTTTAACCATCTTGCCCCAAATTTAAAAATCTTATGCATCTATGAACAAGTACCAAACATAGAGAAATAAGAGCTCATGGAATATATGGAAAGACAAGAAACTTATTATTATGTGTTAAGTCTTTGAAAAATCTAAAACAGTCCTCTCTCCGTCCCAGGTTTTTTCATGCCTTTGATTTGGTGCATCCTGGCACTTTCAAGGTCTCTTTCTAAAATGGTCAACAGAAGGTTTCAGACAATGGTCAAATGGTCCTTAAATTGTTTATTGACTGCAGGTGTCCAATCATGCCACTTAGAATGAGGAAGAAAGCAGTGTACTTTTCAGATAGTTTGTACATGCCAGTGAAGTTGTAACAACCTCTACCCAAAAGCAACTCTAAGAGTCTGAAGAGTGTATTACTTCATGGATTTTAATAATCCATCCCAATTTCAGAGATGTTAAAAAATGTGCATATTAAAATTGATGGAATATATTAAAATGAACTGTCAGAAACAAGGCAAATATTTGTGATATAAATAAATAAATATGGGTTAAGTATAACTACTAAAGCAAAAAGAATGTTATATTTGATCACGAATCAAAGCTCAATTTTGTCCTTTAAACAATGGATACTTCTATAATAAGGTGATTCTTAATGATTGATAATATAAGCATGATAATAACATGGACAATGATGAACAAAAAAATGTCAATAAACAGCTATCAAAGACTGTGACTGTTAATTTAGAGACTGTTGAATTAAGGCCAACTGCTAATTTATACACAATTATAATGTTAAAGTATACATAATACAATGAAAGTATAGCACTTACAATTACTTTGTATACAAACAATATAGCTTAAACCTATAAAAGCAATCCAGAAAAGCAAAAACATCCAAAAAAGCAAAAACATCCAGAAAAGCAAAAACCATATGAGATAGAATTAAGTAGAACAGAATCACATTATCAGCAAACATTAATTTACTTGTCTCAGTCAGTGATAAATTAAACAAAAATAAGGGAGATTTAAATAATATAATTAGGTACATTAAATTAACCTTTCTATATTACTATAACCTAAAAAGATCAAATATACATTCTTAGCATCAATGGAAAATTAATAGTAATTAATAACATCTTAGATTGTAAAGACAGTTTCAATCAATTAGTCAAAGTAGAAGTAGTGCAGAAAGCATTCTGTAATAAAACACATCCCATACAGAGTGAAGTAAGTCAGAAAGAGAAAAACAAATGTCATATATTAATGCATATATGTGGAATCTGAAAAAAATTGGTATAGACGATGTTATTTACAAAGGAGAAATAGAGACACAGACGTAGAGAACAAACGTATGGATACCAAGGGGTGGTGGTGGGATGAATTGGGAGATCGGGATTGACATATATACACTAGTGACACTATGTATAAAATAGATAACTAATGAGAAACTACTGTATAGCACAGGGAAACTCTACTCAGTGCTCTATGGTGACCTAAATGGGAAGGAATTGCAAAAAAGAGGGGATGTATGTATACGTATAGCTGATTCACTTTGTTCTACAGTAGAAACTAACACAACATTGTAAAGCAACTATACTCCAATAAAATTTTTAAAAAAAGAAAACAAGAAATTAATAACAACATTAAAAAGGTAAAGAGTCTGACAACAGTGGTATTAAAAATAAGAAAAAATAGTTGACAAAAAACTTCTATTTGAAAAAATAATCCTAAAATAAAGCATTGTAGAAATTCTAGAAAATTTATAAAATAGAAATGGCTAATATCTAAATGGCTGGAATGGAGGTAGGAAGCTCAGAGATATATTCACGCACCTAAACATTTCAATTAAGAAAAAACAAAAAAGAAATTAAATATCTTAAGCATCTAAGTTATGAAAACATTGGACTTAAGAAACATTAATAGAGGTAAAATGGGAAAATAATGGATTGAAAAAATAAAAAGAACAATAAAACTTCTTAAAAAGAGAAATCTCAGAACTACTTTTTGAAAGAGAAAAAATTGGTTAACCTAATTAAGAAAAATGGAAGAATGCACTATGACCAAAAATAAATAAATAACAAGAGGGAAATAATCTTACACAAAGATGAAAATGATAATGCATACAAATATTATTACATAGTATATATATATATATATATATATATATTTAAATATGTATATAATAACGTTTTCCAGGTATACATTCACTATCTTTGCAAATAATGATCAGTTAACAGAAAAATACATCAAGAAAATAAACAGAAAAGCTATTATAAACAAAAGAATTTAGCAAGGAAAGTAAGTCACTTTTTCTATTCATAAACAACATAGTTTAAACATAGAATGATTTTTTTAAAGCTCCTTTTTACTCTACTAGCAAAGCAAAAATACTACAAATAACCTTGTAGAAATGTGCAAGACTTATATGAAGATTATTCTATGTGCTTGGAAGATTGAATCTACAAAAGAGGACTGATCATCTAAAAATCTCTGAAATTCCCAAAATCCCAGTAAAATACCATGGGGATTTTGTTTTAGTAACTGATGACATTTTATCTAAGTAATAAAACCAGAATAAATAGTTAAAAGAAAAAAATCAGAAAGTGAAGAGTAATGATAGGAAGCTAGCCTTACTAGATACTGAGATTTATTATAAAGCTGTGATCATTTGACAGATGTGATTCTGTATATAAACTTAGAAAGACTGCTAGAACAATAAAGCAGAAACAAAATAAAAACAGAAACAGAAAACATACATACAGGAATTTAATGTAAAATAAGAGTGACATTCAAATTAGGTGGATATATAATAAATGATATTGGACAATCTTGTATCTACCTGGAAAAAAGTAAATTTGGGACCATGTGCACTACCTTAAACCCACAACATTCCAAATTGAGCAAAAAATGTATGTATAGTTAAAAGAAAAAAACAAAAATATTGGATGAAAAATAATTACGAATACATATACATTTGTATATAACATATAAGTGTGTGTATACATACATATGTGTACAAAACTTTTGTAACTATGATACAAAACTCAAACTCAATTAAAAATAGTATGTCAGTGCTTTAAAAAATATCTGCAGATGCATTACCATAAGCAAAATACAATGACAAAAGTGACAGACTGTGATATATATTTTCCTAAGATACATATAAAGAGCTAATATTAGTTTGTAAGAAAAAGTTGAAAAAATCAATAGAAAAATAGGCTAAAGATACGAGCTAACAGTTCACAAAAATAAATAGCTCTTAAACATATCGTATTCCTTCAAAATCACTCTCTGGTGTGTGGCTTTAGAGAGGCAGTTGCTCTCATGCATGGCTGGAAAGCAAATTGGCAGTTGCTATTGAAATTACCTTGTATATCTAAGAATTTCCCTGTAGGTACATTCCCATGTGTATAAGAGGATATAGACTAAAATGTATTCACTTAATATTATTTGTGATAACAAAACACTGGAAACAAAATTAATGTCCTTCAGTAAGAAAATAAATGACATTTTATCCACACAATCCATCTAAGAATTTTTCTATACCTATATTTCCATATGTATAAGAAAATAGTGATTAAATGATTTATAGTCTACACTATAGAATAATAGCCACCTTTGAAACGTATTGAGGAAGCCTTTATGAACTGATGTGTGATCATCTCCCAGTCCTATTAAATGATATGCCAACAGTGTGCTTACTAATTTTATATCATCTTTATAAAACTATTTGTATAAAAGAGAGGCAAGGAATATTTATATGTATTTGTTGAATATGCAAAAATATATACCTAAATTCATATAGAAGACACTGATACAATTTGCAACTTGTGGGAGGAGGACTTGCAGGTCTGAGGGAGAATTGCACATTAGGAGACTTTCAATGACTGCCTTTTTTGCACCTCCTGAATTTTGAACTATATAATTTTGCCTCAGCTTAGGCAAAATAATGAAGATTATTAATTTCAGAGGAATCTACACATTGATCAAAGTTGGTTGAATGATCTGCCTAATTTCTTGTTAATCTAAACCTAGTTAAATAGACTTTGTATACAATGAGGATTCTTGTAGTCTTTTTATGGAACATAACCTGAGTCTAAGATAGTCACTAGCTGCATAGTTTTTAGCCAATTCTGAATATTTAATCTCAATGAGAAATTGCTAAATTCTGCTATTCCACTGACTGGCCATTTTGTTTTTTTTCTGAATCAGGTACACGAGTATTAAAATTGTATATAATATTTCCTTGAATTTTTAAACTTAATGAAAATTATAAGTTGCTTTGATAATAGTTCATTAAAAATTGGAGTAAGACAGGCGCGAGCCGCGGGTAAGGCGTGGACCTCGGAGACGGGCGTGGGCCGCCGCCGCCCGCCGCCGCCGCGGCCCGCCGCCGCCCACCGCCCGCCGCTGCCCGCCGCCCGCCGCCGCCGCCGCCGCGGCCCGCCGCCGCCGCCGCCCCCGCGGCCCGCCACCGCCGCCACAGCCGCCGCGGCCCGCCGCCGCCCCCGCGGCCCGCCACCGCCGCCGCCTACCGCCGCCCGCCACCGCCGCCGCCGAGGCCCGCTGCCGCCGCCTCCCCCCGCCGCCCGCCACCGCCGCCGCCTGCCGCCGCCCGCCGCCGCCGCAGCCGCGGGGCCTGTGTGCGAGCGCGGGTCACTGTCCGCCCCGCCTTCCGGGGTACCTGTGCACCCCGCCACTGCCGGGGTCCCGAGACCCGGGGACGGCTTTCCCGGGAAAGCGCACGGAGCGCCACGGGCTGCTGCAACGTCACGCCGGCCTCTGCCGCCGCAGGCCCGCCCCACACTGCGCGCCCCTCCCTCCCCTCTGCATGAGTGAGCCAGAGCCCCCGCATCAGCGGCTCCTTTAAACCCGTCCTGTCTGAGCGAAGAACGGACGCCCTCCGGCGACCTACGCACAGAGGCGGGGCCAGGTCCAAGGCTGAGACCCGGGAGCTGTGAGAGCAGAGTCAGGGAAATCTCTCTGTGCAGCCTCGGAGGCAGCGGATTAAAGCTCCACGGTCCATTTGATGTGCCCTGCGTCTGTGGAGTGCATGAATGGACAGCGAATCATCCCAAATTGAGGAAGTGGACTTTGAGGACAAGATTTAAGACTTTCCCCCCTTTTCCTCTTTTTACAACGAATTATTCCAAAGTAAGGAGGTGGACTTAGAGAGCAAGATTTCAGACTTCTTGCCCTTTTCCTCTTTTTACAACGAATTATCCCAAATTGAGGAGGTGGGCTTGGAGAGCAAGATTTTTGATTTTTCCCCCTGCGCTCTTTTTGTGAATGTGTATGTGTAATCTTCTGTGTAAGATTCTCTCTGTATAGCTTTGCTTCCACCATATGTCCCAGGGTTCTATCGGTCCGTTTTTTTTTTTTTTTTCAATAATTACTTTCTAATTCTAATAACGCTACTATATTTCATACTTTATTCTATTTTACTTTACCTGCTCTTTCTTTTTTTCCTACCTTCCCTTCCTCCCTCCCTCCCTCCGCTCTTCCTTTCCTTCTTTCTTTTTCTTTCCTCCCTCCCTCCCACCCTTCTTCTTTCCACTTTCTTTTTCTTTCCTTCCTCCCTCCCACCCTCCTGTCTTTCTTTCTTTCTTCCCTTCCTCCCTCCCTCCCTCCCTTCTTCCATTCACTCTTCCTTTTGCTTTCATTGCCCCCTCCCTCCCTCCTTTCTTTCCTTCTTTCTTTCCATCCTTCCTCACTCCCTCCCTCCTTTCTTTCTTTCTTCCTTCCTTCCTTTCTTCCCTTCTTCCTTTCTTTCCCTCTCTCTTTCTCTCTTCTACTAATTCTTTCTTTCTGCTTTTTCTCCCTGTTATTCTGAGCTGGGTGGATGAAAGGCTCTTGGTGCTGCAGCCAGGAGCCAGTGCTGTGCCTCTGAAGTGGGAGAGCCAACTTCAGGACACGGGTCCACAAGAGACCTCCCAGCTCCACATAATATCAAGCAGCGAAAATCTCCCAGAGATCTCCATCTCAACACCAGCACCCAGCTTCAGTCAACGACCAGCAAGCTACAGTGCTGGTCACCCTATGCCAAGCAACTAGCAAGGCAGGAACACAACCCCACCCATTAGCAGAGAAGCTACCTAAAAACATAATAAGGCCATAGGCACCCCAAAACACACCACCAGACGTGGACCTGTCCACCAGAAAGACAAGATCGAGCCTCAACCAGCAGAACACAGGCGTTAGTCCCCCCCACCAGGAAGTCTATACAACCTACTGAAACAACCTTAGCCACTGGGGTCAGACACGAAAAACAACGGGAACTACGAATCTGCAGCCTGCAAAAAGGAGACCCCAAACACAGTAACATAAGCAAAATGAGAAGACAGAAAAACACACAGCAGGTGAAGGAGCAAGATAAAAACCCACAAGACCTAACAAATGAAGAGGTAATAGGCAGTCTACCTGAAAAAGAATTCAGAATAATGATGGTAAAGATGATCCAAAATCTTGGAAATAGAATAGACAAAATGCAAGAAACAGTTAACAAGGACCTAGAAGAACTAAAGATGAATCAAGCATCGATTAAAAACACAATACATGAAATAAAAAATACTCTAGATGGGATCAATAGCAGAATAACTGAGGCAGAAGAACGGATAAGTGAGGTGGAAGATAAAATAGTGGAAATAACTGATGCAGAGCAAAATAAAGAAAAAAGATTGAAAAGAACAGAGGACAGTCTCAGAGACCTCTGGGACAACATTAAACGCACCAACATTCGAATTATAGGGGTTCCAGAAGAAGAAGAGAAAAAGAAAGGGACTGAGAAAATATTTGAAGAGATTATAGTTGAAAACTTCCCCAATATGGGAAAGGAAATAGTTAATCAAGTCCAGGAGGCACAGAGAGTCCCATACAGAATAAATCCAAGGAGAAATACACCAAGACACATATTAATCAAACTGTCAAAAATTAAACACAAAGAAATCATATTAAAAGCAGCAAGGGAAAAACAACAAATAACACACAAGGGAATCCCCATCAGGTTAACAGCTGATCTCTCAGCAGAAACTCTACAAGCCAGAAGGGAGTGGCAGGACATAATTAAAGTGATGAAGGAGAGAAACCTGCAGCCAAGATTACTCTACCCAGCAAGGATCTCATTCAGATTTGATGGAGAAATTAAAACCTTTACAGACAAGCAAAAGCTGAGAGAGTTCAGCACCACCAAACCAGCTTTACAACAAATGCTAAAGGAACTTCTCTAGGCAAGAAACACAACAGAAGGAATATACCTACAATAACGAACCCAAAGCAATTAAGGAAATGGGAATAGGAACATACATATCAATAATTACCTTAAATGTAAATGGACTAAATGCTCCCACCAAAAGACACAGAGTGGCTGAATGGATACAAAAACAAGACCCATATATATGCTGTCTACAAGAGACCCACTTCAGACCTAAAGACACATACAGATTGAAAGTAAGGGGATGGAAAAAGATATTCCATGCAAATGGAAATCAAAAGAAAGCTGGAGTAGCAATTCTTATATCAGACAAAATAGACTTTAAAATAAAGACTATTAGAAGAGACAAAGAAGGACACTACATAATGATCAAGGGATCGATCCAAGAAGAAGATATAACAATTGTAAATATTTATGCACCCAACATAGGAGCACCTCAATACATAAGGCAAATACTAACAGCCATAAAAGGGGAAATCGACAGTAACACAATCATAGTAGGGGACTTTAACACCCCACTTTCACCAATGGACAGATCGTCCAAAATGAAAATAAATAAGGAAACACAAGCTTTAAATGATACATTAAACAAGATGGACTTAGTTGATATTTATAGGACATTTCATCCAAAAACAACAGAATACACATTTTTCTCAAGTGCTCATGGAACATTCTCCAGGATAGATCATATCTTGGGTCACAAATCAAGCCTTGGTAAATTTAAGAAAATTGAAATTGTATCAAATATCTTTTCCGACCACAATGCTATGAGACTAGACATCAATTACAGGAAAAGATCTGTAAAAAATACAAACACATGGAGGCTAAACAATACACTACTCAATAACGAAGTGATCACTGAAGAAATCAAAGAGGAAATTAAAAAATACCTAGAAACAAATGACAATGGAGACACGACAACCCAAAACCTATGGGATGCAGCAAAAGCAGTTCTAAGGGGGAAGTTTATAGCAATACAATCCCACCTTAAGAAACAGGAAACATTTCGAGTAAACAACCTGACCCTGCACCTAAAGCAATTAGAGAAAGAAGAACAAAAAACTCCCAAAGCTAGCAGAAGGAAAGAAATCATAAAGATCAGATCAGAAATAAATGAAAAAGAAATGAAGGAAACGATAGCAAAGATCAACCAAACTAAAAGCTGGTTCTTTGAGAAGATAAACAAAATTGACAAACCATTAGCCAGACTCATCAAGAAAAGAAGGGAGAAGACTCAAATCAATAGAATTAGAAATGAAAAAGGAGAAGTAACAACTGACACTGCAGAAATACAAAAGATCATGAGAGATTACTACAAGCAACTCTATGCCAATAAAATGGACAACCTGGAAGAAATGGACAAATTCTTAGAAATGCACAACCTGCCAAGACTGACTCAGGAAGAAATAGAAAATATGAATAGACCAATCACAAGCACTGAAATTGAAACTGTGATTAAAAATCTTCCATCAAACAAAAGCCCAGGACCAGATGGCTTCACAGGCGAATTCTATCAAACATTTAGAGAAGAGCTAACACCCATCCTTCTCAAACTCTTCCAAACAATTTCAGAGGAAGGAACACTCCCAAACTCATTCTACGAGGCCACCATCACCTTGATACCAAAACCAGGCAAGGATGTCACAAAGAAAGAAAACTACAGGCCAATATCACTGATGAACATAGATGCAAAAATCCTCAACAAAATACTAGCAAACAGAATCCAACAGCACATTAAAAGGATCATACACCATGAGCAAGTGGGGTTTATCCCAGGAATGCAAGGATTCTTCAATATACGCAAATCAATCAATGTGATACACCATATTAACAAGTTGAAGGAGAAAAACCATATGATCATCTCAATAGATGCTGAGAAAGCTTTCGACAAAATTCAACACCCATTTATGATAAAAACCCTGCAGAAAGTAGGCATAGAGGGAACTTTCCTCAACATAATAAAGGCCATATATGACAAACCCACAGCCAACATCATCCTCAATGGTGAAAAACTGAAACCATTTCCACTAAGATCAGGAACAAGACAAGGTTGCCCACTCTCACCACTCTTATTCAACCTAGTTTTGGAAGTTTTAGCCACAGCAATCAGAGAAGAAAAGGAAATAAAAGGAATCCAAATTGGAAAAGAAGAAGTAAAGCTGTCATTGTTTGCAGATGACATGATACTATACATAGAGAATCCTAAAGATGCTACCGAAAAACTACTAGAGCTAATCAATGAATTTGGTAAAGTAGCAGGTTACAAAATTAATGTACAGAAATCTCTGGCATTCCTGTACACTAATGATGAAAAATCTGAAAATGAAATCAAGAAAACACTCCCATTTACCATTGCAACAAAAAGAATAAAATATCTAGGAATAAACCTACCTAAGGAGACAAAAGACCTGTATGCAGAAAATTATAAGACACTGATGAAAGAAATTAAAGATGATACAAACAGATGGAGAGATATACCATGCTCCTGGATTGGAAGAATCAATATTGTGAAAATGACTCTACTACCCAAAGCAATCTACAGATTCAATGCAATCCCTATCAAACTACCACTGGCATTTTTCACAGAACTAGAACAAAAAATTTCAAAATTTGTTTGGAAAAACAAAAGACCCCGAATAGCCAAAGCAATCTTGAGAACAAAAAAAGGAGCTGGAGGAATCAGGCTCCCTGACTTCAGACTATACTACAAAGCTACAGTAATTAAGACAGTGTGGTACTGGCATAAAAACAGAAAGATAGATCAGTGGATCAGGATAGAAAGCCCAGAGATAAACCCACGCACATATGGCCAACTTATCTTTGATAAAGGAGGCAGGAATGTACAGTGGAGAAAGGACAGCCTCTTCAATAAGTGGTGCTGGGAAAACTGGACAGGGACATGTAAAAGTATGAGATTCGATCATTCCCTAACACCATACACAAAAATAAGCTCAAAATGGATTAAAGACTTAAATGTAAGGCCAGAAACTATCAAACTCTTAGAGGAAAACATAGGTAGAACACTCTATGACATAAATCACAGCAAGATCCTTTTGGACCCACCTCCTAGAGAAATGGAAATAAAAACAAAGATAAACAAATGGGACCTAATGAAACTGAAAAGCTTTTGCACAGCAAAGGAAACCATAAACAAGACCAAAAGACAACCCTCAGAATGGGAGAAAATATTTGCAAATGAAGCAACTGACAAAGGATTAATCTCCAAAATTTATAAACAGCTCATGCAGCTCAATAGCAAAAAAACAAACAACCCAATCCAAAAATGGGCAGAAGACTTAAATAGGCATTTCTCCAAAGAAGATATACAGACTGCCAACAAACACATGAAAGAATGCTCAACATCATTAATCATTAGAGAAATGCAAATCAAAACTACAATGAGATATCATCTCACACCAGTCAGAATGGCCATCATCAAGAAATCTAGAAACAATAAATGCTGGAGAGGGTGTGGAGAAAAGGGAACACTCTTGCACTGCTGGTGGGAATGTGAATTGGTACAGCCACTATGGAGAACAGTATGGAGGTTCCTTAAAAAACTAAAAATAGAACTACCATATGATCCAGCAATCCCACTACTAGGCATATACCCTGAGAAAACCATAATTCAAAAAGAGTCATGTACCAAAATGTTCATTGCAGCTCTATTCACAATAGCCCGGAGCTGGAAACAACCTAAGTGTCCATCATCGGATGAATGGATAAAGAAGATGTGGCACATATATACAATGGAATATTACTCAGCCATAAAAAGAAACGAAACTGAGCTATTTGTAATGAGGTGGATAGACCTAGAGTCTGTCATACAGAGTGAAGTAAGTCAGAAAGAGAAAGACAAATACCGTATGCTAACACATATATATGGAATATAAGAAAAAAAAATGTCATGAAGAACCTAGGGGTAAAACGGGAATAAAGACACAGACCTACTTGAGAATGGACTTGAGGATATGGGGAGGGGGAAGGGTAAGCTGTGACAAAGCGAAAGAGAGGCATGGACATATATACACTACCAAACGTAGGCTAGATAGACAGTGGGAAGCAGCCGCAGAGCACAGGGAGATCAGCTCGGTGCTTTGTGACTGCCTGGAGGGGAGGGATAGGGAGGGTGGGAGGGAGGGAGATGCATGAGGGAGGGGATGTGGGAACAGATGTATATGTATGACTGATTCACTTTGTTATAAAGCAGAAACTAATAAAAAAAATGGAAAAAAAAAAAAAAAAAAAAAAATTGGAGTAAGATTTAGCTTTTAGCATAACTGATCATGTTTAGTAAAATTACTTGACTAGAAAGCAAAGAATCTAATACTTTGTAAAAACTATTATTTTCAATTTAGGGAATTGCACGTGCATATGATTACTGATGTATGTAAAATCTGTGTTCCACTTGGTTAACTTTTAAGACCCAGATAATCAGACATTTATAAAGTTCTTTAAATTCATGTTTCTATCACAATTTTACCAAAGTCAATCTTTACTTTGATTTCCTAGGAATTACTAGAACTTCTCTTTTTAATCAATGTACTCTTCAGCATCTCTGTCCTAAGCCTGTCTAAATGCCTGGTTTGCAATTTACATTTGCAATTTACAGAAATTCTGGCTAAGAAATATATGGAAAATTACTGGTGGTGTTCCATTCTATGAGCATATTTCATGTACTCTAAATCATTCATTATTCTTTTCTCAGAAAGTATTTGTGTAATATCATGCTCAAAATTGAGAAAGATGAGAAAGATAAATTAACTTCCATAAGTTTTTTCAAGTTATTATTAATACTTGTGTTAACATGTTTTATTAGTTGATATACAAAATTAAGTAGAAAATTAGGAAAGGTGGTTTTTATCCGTTACATGTGCATTCTGGTAAGTATGGTTTGAGTAAAAGCTAAATCTTAAGTTATTTATTATTTTGTCTAATATCCTTTCTACCATTTGCTTAAACATTGTTAAATTTAATGTAGTTGTTTCCCTGGTGGATCTCTTTGTTTTTTATTTCAGCATAAAATATGTTACATTGTTCAAATGTTTATTCTCATTCTGTACCCATAAATTAAACAATTTAAACTGAACTTCGCTCAAGAATTTGAAATTTAAGAGACTACCCTTCTTTACATTTGGAATCGTTATCAGTCTCTATTCTGACCACATTAAAAATAAGCCCATTTGTTGTTTGTAGATTTTCTGATGATGCCCATTCTAACAGGTGTGAGGTGATACCTCATTGTAGTTTTGATTTGCATTTCTCTAATAATTAGTGATGTTGAGCAGCTTTTCATGTGCTTCTTGGTCATCTGTATGTCTTCTTTGGAGAAATGTTTATTTAGGTCTTTTGCCCATTTTTGGATTGGGTTGTTTGTTTTTTTAATATTGAGCTGCATGAGCTGTTTATATATTTTGGAGATTAATCCTTTGTCTGTTGATTCGCTTGCAAATATTTTCTCTCATTCTGAGGGTTGTCTTTTCTTCTTGTTTATGGTTTTCTTTGCTGTTCAAAAGATTTGAAGTTTCATTGGGTCCCATTTGTATATTTCTGTTTTTATTTCCATTACTCTAGGAGGTGGATCAAAAAAGATCTTGCTGTGATTTATGTCAAAGGGTGTTCTGCCTATGTTTTCCTGTAAGAGTTCTATAGTGTCTGGTCTTACATTTAGGTCTCTAATCCATTTTGAGTTTATTTTTGTATATGGTGTTAGGGAGTGTTCTATTACCATTCTTTTACATGTAGCTGTCCAGTTTTACCAGCACCACTTATTGAAGAGGTTGTCTTTTCTCCATTATATATCCTTGCCTCCTTTGTCATAGATTAGTTGGCCATAGGTGCGTGGGCTTATCTCTGGGCTTTCTATCTTATTCCTTTGATCTGTGTTTCTGTTTTTGTGCCAGTACCATATTGTCATGATTACTGTAGCTTCATAGTGTAGTCTGAAGTCAGGGAGTCTGATTCGTCCAGCTCCGTTTTTTTCCCTCAAGACTGCTTTGGCTATTTGGGGTCTTTTGTGTCTCCATACAAATTTTAAGATTCTTTGTTCTAGTTATGTAAAAAATGCCATTGGTAATTTGATAGGGATTGCATTGAATCTGTAGATTGCTTTGGATAGTATAGTCATTTTCACAATATTGATTCTTCCAATCCAAGAACCTGGTATATCTCTCTATCTGTTGGTATCATCCTTAATTTCTTTCATCAGTATCTTATAGTTTTCTGCATACAGGTCTTTTGCCTCCCTTGGTAGGTTTATTCCTAGGTATTTTATTCTTTTTGTTGCAGCATTAAATGGGAGTGTTTCCTTAATTTTTCTTTCAGATATTTCATCATTAGTGTATAGGTATGCAAGAGATTTCTGTGCATTAATTTTGTATCCTGCAACTTTACCAAATTCGTTGATTAGCTCTAGTAGTTTTCTGGTGGCATCTTGAGGATTTTCTATGTATAGTATCCTGTCATCTGCAAACAGTGACAGTTTTACTTCTTCTTTTCCTATTTGTATTCTTTTTATTTCTTTTTTTCTCTGATTGCCGTGGCTAGGACTTCCGAAACTATGTTGAATAATAATGGTGAGGGTGGACATCCTTGTCTTGTTCCTGATCTTAGAGGAAATACTTTCAGTTTCTCACCATTGAGAATGATGTTTGCTGTGGCTTTGTCATATATGGGATTGTAACTTGATACAGCCACTATGGAGAACAGTACGGAGGTCCCTTAAAAAACTAAAAATAGAATTACCATATGACCCAGCAACCCCACTACTGAACATATAACCAGAGAAAACCATAATTCAAAAAGACACATGCACCCCAATGTTCATTGCAGCACTATTTACAATAGCCAGGTCATGGAAGCAGCCTAAATGCCCATCGACAGACGAATGGATAAAGAAGATGTGGTACATATATACAATGGAATATTACTCAGCCATAAAACAGAACGAAATTGAGTCATTTGTTGAGACGTGGATGGATCTAGAGACTGTCACACAGAGTGAAGTTAAGTCACAAAGAGAAAAACAAATATTGTATATTAACTCATATATGTGGAACCTAGAAGGCAGAAGTTGAGACACAGATGTAGAGAACAAACGTGTGGACACCAAGGGGGGAAAGTGGCGGGGGGTGGTGGTAGTGGTGTGATGAATTGGGCGATTGGGATCGACATGTATACACTGATGTGTATAAAATTGATGACTAATAAGAACCTGCTGTATAAAAAAATAAATAAAATTAAATTAAAATTTTTTTTTAAAAAGTGACACAGACACTAAGTAAGCAAATGCTGTTGGAAAAATTGTGCCATTAGACTAGCTCCATGCAGGGTTGCCACAAACCTTCAATTTGTAAAAAAAAAAAAAAAAAATACAGTATCTGTGAAGTGCAATAAAGTGAAACAATAAAAAAAAAAAGAAGCCCAGATAAGAGGTTCTCTATTTCAGCAGAGGAAATAACATACTAAACCCTTTTTTAAATACAACATAAGTTGAAATTACTAGAGAGCTTCATTTTGTGTGTGTGCATGTGTGATCATTTGCTGAGCACGATTTTAGTTATGAATCTGATTAATTTTGAATAGCAGATGTTAATTAAAATTTAATAACACTTCATTTAACTAGGTTACGTATTCTCAAAAGCACTCCAAAACTCGATTTTATGATTCATAGAAGCAAAAATACCCACTTCTTATGCAATATAATGATTCCAAGTTAAATGGAATATAATGAGAGGAGCAGGGATGAAGTACATGTAAATCAGTACCAAATATTATTTTGTGGTACTTTAGCTACATGTAATCCTTGGCTTCTAAATTAACTTACCTTTCATAACATAAGATATAGTTATGAGATTGAAAACACTGTGTTTGATGTTTGGGGCAAAGCAAAGATGAATAAAACAGCCTCTGACCTCAAGGATATTAAATCTAGTAGAGGATTAAACAAAAGGAATTTTATGATTGCACATTAGAATTTCTGAAGTAGATGCTTAGAGGCTCTGTAATTCAGCAGCTGAGCGTGGGTATTTAGCATCTTGCTGCCCTGCTATTCTGAGCTTGTAGTCTCTTTCCTCATCATGTCAAGATGGCTGCACTGATCCTGGGTTATGTGGTAAGGTCAAGTGGAAGAGGGGAGGAGGAAATAGATGTGTTTCTTTAGCAATGAGAAAGTATGTTCAGAAACTCTCAAGCAGATTTCCCATCACATCACATTGGACAGAATTGTGCCACACCCTGTTTCTAAACTAATAACCACCAAAGGGAATGGGTTTGCCCTGACTGGCTTACTGAAGCACACGGCCTTGTAAAGAGGGGTTTCAACTGAACACATTCAGGCCTCTGGTAGCAAGGAGGAAAGGGAAAAGGGATAGATTTTATTTAGGTAACTGTTAATACCTGCTGTATTACTAAAAATTTTTGAGGAGTGAAGTGTCATGATCAAAGCTGTGCTTTTTATCTTGGCAAGTGAAATGTAATTTGGCACAGTTGGAAAAGTGCATCCTAGGTTTCATGGAAACTGGCTACTTTATGCTTCTCTTTTTCTTCTTTCCTTCCTTCTCTTTCTTTCTTCCTCTTCTTTATTATTTTAATTAGTTATTTCACTTACTAAATATTAATATCTATCACCCTTACTTTTTTCCTTTCTTCTTCACCTTAGTCTTACAATTATTTCTTTTATAGACAACTAAAATATCCATAAAACCTATCTTAATCCATTGTTGACCCCCTACAATTAGATTGGCTACATCATTTGTGAGGCCTAGTGCAAAATGAAGATGCAAGGCTTTTTTTTTCAAAATTTATTAAAACTTTAATATGGCAACAGCAGAGTATTCAACTAAGCACGTGGCCCTGTGGCATCTGCACAGGCTACATTCCTGTGAACCTGGGTCCTCTTTTACAGTTTGTCCTCCATCCTATCCCCAAAGAGATCTTTTCTATTGTTCTTAAGATGAGGACCTACATCCTTAATATGAGTTAAGGGTTACCATCCTAATTCTCCATCTGCATCTACAACACACTAGTCCCTGCTCTTAACTCTCTGGTCTCCAGCCATAGTAGTTTTCTTTCACTGCCCCTCTTATACCAAGCCACTGGACACTTGCATATATTATATTTTCTGCCTGACCTTCCTGTCCTGTTTATCTTTCAAATCATATCATTTATCACATCCTCTTAAAACCTCCACTGACTTTGTAATTGTGGCAAACTTTAATCATGCGGCACTGCTTTTTTGTAACAATTGTAACATTTATAGATGTTACATTTATAAATAAATTTATTCTTATTTTGCATACTTTTTTTTTAACTGTCTTCCTGGCCATTTGGTCAGGAAGATCAAATGTCTTTACCTGTTGTTTAAAATCTTACTGCCTAGCACAGTGTCAGGCATACAGAATGAAGTGTCTCAGTAAATACTCAGCAATTCAATGGCAGAATGGGGGTGATGAGGATAGAGTGGAGAATAGAACAGATGTGGTTTCTGTCACAATAATGGTTATAATCTAGACAAACTGGTAGGGAGATTCTATGAAGCTAATGCATTCATTCCATTATCTGTAAAAATTTTAAATATTTAAATATTAATATTAAAATATTAAATATTTTAAAATAATATTAAATATTGATATTTTAATATTTTAAATTAAATCAATGAAAAATTATTTATATTTTTCCTCCTTATATAATTCTTACAGGTTTTATTTGTGCAGAATATGGGTTGGTTTTGATACGGGTAAGACTGGTTTGCTTAGGAATGACCATTAAGTGAATTGAAGTGCTTAACACACTCTTTGCATTGATTCTCAACCAAGAGCATTTTCTTAAGTGAATTTGAGATATACACATGCTTCCCTATGTGGCTGAATTTCAGCCAATTATACAATTGCATCAGGAGCTGGAACACAGTGCTCAAGTGGACATCTTGAAGAAGGTTTGTCTCCCTTCTACTGTACATTCATAGAATCAATAGATTTGTTCTACTTACATTTAAAATAGAGAAACTGTTGTATTTATTCATGATGCTAAGACTGTTTTAAGTCAGCTGGAAATAATTTCTCAATATTTCTTCACAGTACTCTGTCTTCATGGTGAATATAGATGGTAAAGTTTTTCTAGGAAAGGTTTGATCTCTCCAGGGGGTCAGATTTTGCCCTTGGTCTGAAAGTAGTTTTAATACTCATAATAGAAGTAACTGCATTTATGTTGTGAATAGCTGACCAAATGCATAACTTTCTCTCCTTCTGAGGAGAGGGACCAAAATTCCTTCTCATTGTCTGTGCTAGCAAGACAGAGGGAGGGCTTCCTTAAGTTCTTCTTAGGGTTGCTGCAGATACCAAGTGACATGCATCAGAGTGCTCATCTTTTTAACTTCCTATTCCTTTAATCACAGCTAGGAGACAGGCCTCTTAAGAAGTCTCCAGATTTTCCAAAGGTAAGTAAAGCTTTTATTACTAACAGTTTCTGAGTCATTTGTGCATAGAAAAAACTTAGGAAAGATGAAGCTATATTTGAGGTGAAGAAACACATTTTTTTCCATCCTTTCATCACTTAAATATATTAGAATGTGTTCCTGTTAAACTTCCAAAAGAAATGTATCTTTTGAATGGTGTTAGTCATAAAAGAATTGTTTTTCAAAAGGTACACATTCTCCAAGGAATTTTGTGAAAGTGGAATTCAAACATGTAACCAGTTTTATTCTGTTTCTTGTTCTCCAAGTTATTTAAAAATGTATATGTAAGATTCCTGCAATATACTTAAAATACATGAATGGTGTCAGTTGTACATAAATCCTTAAGTAAAATGTTTTCATTTAAAAATGTAAGCTGGATAAACCCTTTCTCCATATTCAAATTCCAACATTTATAGTTGAAATTCTGAATTTCTGTAGTAGAATTGATTTTATAGGAAAGAAAACACATCTGTCAAAGTCAGAATAATGATATAAGATTCAGATTCACTATATTTGCTTAGGTTTTTCATGAAGGGCATAATACCAACTAATAATGTATGTTATCTAATATAGAGTGATATGAACTATAGGTAGGTTCATGGTGGGCATTCTAAGCTTGAAATTTTCCCTATCTAGTCAGGTTGCCAATCCCCTTTCCACTCCTCTCTCTCTCTATGTATGTATGTGTACCATATATACCTACACATGAATATATATATATATGGCCTATATGTATATATATGTGTTTGTATATATGTATATATATACATATACACACAGGCAAAACTAACAAACAAACCTGTGTCCCACTCCCAGTTTATTTCACTGTAATAAAGTTGCATTCCACATGTAATTACAGTTGACCGTTGAACAATGCGGGGCTTAGGGGCATCCACCTTGCCTCCTGCAGTAGAAAATCCTCCTATAATTTTACAGTCATCCCTCTGAATCGGCTGGATTCAACCAACTGTGGATTGTATTGTACTGTAATGCATATTTATTGAAAACAATTCAGGTATAAGTGGACCCATGAAGTTCAAACAGTTGTTGTTCAAGGGTCAACTTTATATATGTATATGTCCTGTGTGCTGGCTGCATAACACAATTAAATACAAATACAAAACATACAGAACTTAATTTATATTTTCAGTTGGCTTTAAAGTTAAAATGAAATGGAGTCATTTATTCATTCATTCAGCAAATGGTTACTTAACACCTGCTATATATGGGAACACAATAACCTTGTTCCTATGTGTAGGTATAAAGGCTTCTTTTCTCCCAGTGCATTTCTGTGTCCTCCATTTTGTTTGTTTGTTTGACTCAAATGAACTAGGGTAGAAAATTAAAATATGATTTTTGATTCTTCATGGTTCCAGCTAAGATTGTTAGGAAGTTTTTATCTCTTTCAGCAATGCCTCTGTTTATTGCCTAACTTTTGAATTTCTAGGAGTAAAAGAATCCATGCCTTGGAATTTTCCATGAAAGTAATTCTTACTTAGACTCGATGACCTATCATGGCATCATTCTTCAATTTGTTTTCATTTTTTGAGATGTCTCAAAATATCTAAATTTCCCAATGAAAAGTCATTGGTTAAGGAAGACTATCGTTTGTATGGTGGTAAAAAGTTTTTCTTGGTCTAATACTAGAAAGAAGAGGGAAAGAAAGTCGATTGTCAGGAAAGTAAAGAGGGAAGGAAGAGATTTAAAAGCAGGACTTGTGATTTTACCTTCAACATGTAATGATCTTGGAAGTCATCAATCATTTCCTTACAACAAGAAAAAGTTGAACAAACTGAAGGTCAATGGCTTTTCTTGGAAGTATCAGTTAAATGATGTCTCGTGGCAAACTGCCATGCTGAAATTTGGAGAGAGGCTAATGCAGAGGTACATCCAAGATCTGTTTACCTGGAGCAGAAGCCCTGGAGTAGTACACTGGTTAAGGAATCTTTAAATAATAATTTTCATGATTTACTAGAGGCTATGGACTAGTGTGATTGTGAAAAATTCCGAGTAGTACAGTCTTAGGGAATACACCCATACTTTCATGTGTTTTACCTCCTGAGGGACTAAGATCCTCTCTTGGTTCTGGAAAAGAGAAAAAAGAAGAGTAATCATTGTGAAATATGTTCAGGGTGTTCTCCATCACAAAGACCTGCTCTTCAGGGGAAAAGATCTTAAGGGGGTAGGGGGGATTTCTGCCACTACAGTACCTCTTTTCTTCCTTTGTCACCTGGCAGTTGCGGGGGGAGCTAAGAAACCCTTATTTGTGTATGTCACAACCTTGGAACATGGGGTCACTTAAAGACCGAGATTTAGTCATAAGATTATGGAACTCTCCCTCTTCTCTGTATGCTACCACCATGCTAACAAGACTCCAGTATAGGTATAGGGAGATTATAACTGAAAGGTTTTCAAGATACAGACTTAGATCTAAAGGGATGGAGGAAAATATATCATGCTCAAAAGAAAGCTGACATGCCTATTTTAATTTCAGAGAAAGCAGATATCAGAACAAGGAAAATCATCAGGGGAAAAGAGAGTACAAAGAATTTCAGTAGCTTGTCAGTGACAGTCAAGATTCAAAACCAGAGACCCTACCTTAACCAAGACTTGATTTTGTTTATTTTATTAATATGGGGTTAAGGCTACATTTTATGAAGCTGAGCTGGATACCTCAAATCTAGAATGACTTCATTTATCAGTGACCAGGTGTGGGGTGACCAGCTCCTGCTTTTTCCATGTCCTTTCCCTAATCAGTCTCCAGTCTCTCTGAAACCAGCCAACCCTCTTGGATCACAGACGTTCCTCCCCCTTTGCTGTAAACCTTGTTTTCCTCTGCAGATCAATTTAGAATGCAGGGATGTTTTCATCAAGTACCCCACATCCATCACTTTATATGATTTAAATTAGTGAAAAGACTATTATTATAATAAAGTTAGTGACTTTGTCTGCAAATAGAATTTGGGAGTATCAACTATTTTTGGGTTATAGGACCAGGATTGTGGTAGAAGCTAAATAGAGGAGATGCTTAGAATAAAGAAGCCATCTTTTTCTCCTTCTAAATTGTGATATAATATTCCTCCAAGCAAAGATGGACTGCAGTACTTCTCATGATTCTTAAGGGCAAGGACCATAACTTACTCATCTCTGTTTCCTCCAACTTGGGATTTGTAAATAGAAGTTGTTTTAATAAATGGTAGATGAGTTACAATCCCTCATAATCATTTAAAATAATAAAACATGCCTCAAGTTTTAGGAAAAGCTCATAAACATATGATAAATACATTGCATACAAAATTAAATCTATTTTATACAAAGGTATGCAGTGTGGCATTCATATAACACATAAATAATATAGCTCAATTGTATCATAAATTTGGCCTAAATCTAACAAGCTAGCTATAAAAAGCATTTTCATTTTCTTGTTCCTTTAAATTTAAAATCGTTTGATAGAAGGTTTTAGATGACCTAGGTTTCTGAAAAACGCTGTCCTTGGAACTTTAAATAATGCTTTCCTTTTATCTCCATATTTGTCCCTTAACAAACAAAAACTCATTCCACTTCTTGGCCTAGGGATGAGCTCTTTATAAAGGAAGTCTCTTTTCCTTTTTGCAATTCAATGCACAATGTTCAATTGGTAGACCAGTACAATAGTAGGTAAAGGCACTTGAAATGTAGTTGTAGATTAAATATCTTCAAATAAACAGAATGAGGAAAATCATGGACTGCCTACATGACCACACATTGTAACTTCCAGGGATTTACCATGAAAGGAAATTTCTCTTGTATTCTGATTTCCATCATTTATCACCAAACAAGTGTGTTATCTGTTAAAATTTTAAACATGCCATCTTACAACAGATGAGAGTGCTACAGCATGACTCAGTGCAGCAATTATTCTGGTAATCACAGGGTTGGAATACTAGAATGTGTTAAAAGAGATTGGAATGTCACTACAGCAGTTATGTAATCATCTTTTTAAATATTTTGTGAGTCTCTTGTGTTATATAGTTGAATCATGTAATATAGTTAGTTAATAGCATATTTAAAACCATAGAACTGTGCTCCAGTGAATTTTTTGTGTGTGTTTGTGATAGTGTGTGGGTTGTGATTGATGATACTTTATCTGCTAAACATGTATTTTGATGAATTAAAGGGTCTCTATTTCACTAATTGGTTTAAGATTAGTATATTGGTGATTTGCACTATTCAACTAAATCTACTGGTTATTTGACTATTGAATATCTTGGTTGTTTTACTGTTGAATCAATCAAGGTTTTTTAATTGATACGTGGCTCATTTTCCTCTTTCCTTCCCTTCCTCCCTTTGTTCCCCCCTTCCTCCCTCCCTTCCTGTCTTCCTTCCTGCCTTCCTTCCTTCCTATGACTGTGGGTAACATTATTCATAGTTTGTACTTCAAACAAGATGAATTTTACTGGTAGTATAGTTTAGAGCCATTTACTACTGACCTTTCTTAACCATTGTGTGACTCAGTTTCCTCATTTAAAGTTAACCTCATCAAGTTCTTTTGAAGAGCGCCTGAAACATATTAAAAATCTCAATATATTAAGAACCCATTCAGTGGAAGTTCATTGCAAGGATTGTATTCCTTTTGGAATTTTTCAAGTCCCTGTTGATGTTTTTTCAGTATTACACTTTTCAGTTAACACTTTACTTAAAATTAAGTTTTGGTGACTGGTGTGATGCTCTTGTTTTTACACTATTTAGTATTACTATTATAGAACTATTCATGCTTCTCTGCAGCCTGCTTTCTTCCTACTTCACAAATGAAATTTCCGCACAATTTCTCACTTGGGGAAACTGGTTGTAGCCCTCTACCTCCTACCTGGGATTCTGAAGGTGTTAAATTCATAATTCTGTCACTGACGTGTGCCTCCCACATAACACATAACACCATGCTTTCGTTAGGAAATGGTCCTAAATATATCATGCAGGCTCTTTCTGCTCTTTACTTCCTGCACTGATACTTCCTCTGGTACTCTTCATTCTAGGAAGCCTGGATCAAACTGTACACATGCTTTTATCCACGCCCAGATTTCCAATAACCTTTCCCATTGTAGCATAAGGATGGCTGTGCTGGTGGGAAAGGAGTGTGATTTCCCTTTATATTTATATATTTATATTTATATTATATAATATATAAAACACCCACATTTCTGTGGAATGTTCAGTGGAGGTCACTAAGTCCACTTTTATAGATTCACTGTAATGCGGACAGAGAACCTCACCACTCACTCTTGAATATTACCTTCATTATTTCATTATCATCAAACTACATATATTTTTAATGACCAAGTGATTCTCTTACATTACATTCTTGATGTCCTAGTCAATTTCATTCACTGAATTTTAGATTTCCCCTTTCCTGGATAAATTCCTGTAATTATACTGTTCTCTGACAGCCTCTGCCATGACTACAAAATCACTCTTCATAACTGATGAAATATATTAAACTCATAGTTCTCTGATTGCCTCAGCTTTTCTGGCATTTGACATGCCTTCATTTCAGCCACCAGTGGTAAAGCCAAGGCTTGAAAAGTGTCATCATTCAGAAGTACTTCACCTTCAAGTTGAAAACTAACAAACTCTGAACTGACAATTGACAAATCTGAACCTGAATTTAACCCTCTTGTATATTCTTCTTCATTTATCTGTCTCTATTCCTAAGCTGGAGATGCATAATTTGTTTTAATGTTGCCCAGTTAATATCTCAAGATGGCCTGCTTCTTGGTCTGCAAAAGTTGCACTTTGCTGACCATTCTGTATGGATAGCAGGTAACTTTTGGTCTGTGTCTTTTGGGGAAAAATCCAAGGAATAAAAATATTTGTGTCATTTGTTTTTTTAAAAATAATAAGTAGTTAACACATTACAAACTACTAGGTTAATTTCATATTAACAATTTAATATATATATATATGATTGCTTACATTATAGTGCCAAATATGATTGTATAAATTATGGCACCCGGATTTCAAGGAAAACTCTGTTTATTACTCTAATCCCTAATATGTTGTTTAAGATACCCTCATGGTCCATTTTAAACTGTATCAGATTCTAACCTTTGTGATTACTTCTCTGCTAATGGCCACTTACTGTCCTAATTGGACTGTTCATTCCTTTTCTAGGGGATAAAATTAGAATGTTTTCTCTTTGCACTTAGCTAATTGCTTAACTTTTCCCAATTGAAATAATTGCCACAACAGGTAGAGAGTTGAAAATTTTAATTCTTTAGTTTATGCCTTAAACATTAAGCTATTTTTATTTTAAAATACAGTTATAATAGCAAGGAGTAATTTAAAAATTTATATACCCACCTAATAAATAAATATTTTCATATTCTGTAGCAATATATTTTAAGACCAGAATACTAACATTAAGTATATTAATTATAATTATATTAAGTTTTTAGTATAATTAATGTGACAATGTAATCATGTATGATAGACACTGCAATAAGACTAATTTAAAAACATAATTTTTTTCTCTCATAAAAATCTATGTTGGGCTTCCCTGGTGGCGCAGTGGTTGAGAGTCCGCCTGCCAATGCAGGGGACACGGGTTCGTGCCCTGGTATGGGAAGATCCCACATGCCGCGGAGTGGCTAGGCCCATGAGCCATGGCCGCTGAGCCTGTGCGTCCAGAGCCTGCGCTCCGCAACGGGAGAGGCCACAACAGTGAGAGGCCGGCGTACGGCAAAAAAAAAAAAAAAAAAAAAAAAAAGGAATGGAATATAATCTTTACCCTGGAGATTATAAATTAGTCCTTGTGATAAGCAGGGGTGGAGGATAGGAGTATGATGCAATGTATTTTCCAGGGGAAGAATGGGCTAAGACATTCTAGGTAGTGAAATGTATCAGAACATGTCACTTCAAAATATGCCACTTTGGTATATTGATTATTTTGGACTGATGACACTTGAAAAACGGCAAATGCAGAGAGAGGCTTTCTCTGAACTCTGCTTATCTGCCTAAAGACTTATCCTTCAAAAGGAACTCAGCTGTCAACAGTCTGGTCCCGTCCCTGGGATTTTCATCAACCAATATTGACTTTTATCACAGGAGGGGAGACTGGAAGTCCACACCACACCCAGACACACTGTAATAAGCAATGATACCTCCCATCTATTCTTCTAAGGGCTCATTCATTTTTCCTAAAAATCAACTGACTTCTAAGAGGCCTGCATCCCCACTCCCCCTGTTAAGATGGTATTTAATCCTGAATTCTAAGCCACTTCAGGGAAACTAATTTTTTCCTGAGTACCCACCATGCATACATGAGGTATACATGTTAATAAACTTCTGTTTGTTTTTCCTCTTGTTAATGTCTTTTATTACAGGAGTCTGAGCCAAGAACTCAGAAGTACAGAGGGAAATTTACTTTTCTTCCTGCACAGTAGTGAGATAGGCTGTGAAAACCAGCTGTGACATGAAATGGCACAATTTACTTTTCTCCCTACACAATAGTGAGTTAGGCTGTGAAAACAAGCTGTGTCATGAAATGGCACAATGTAGAGAAGAGGAATAAGTTCAATATGGCAGTATGTAGAGAGTTTGTAGAGGGAAAGTAGTAGGATCTGAGCCCATGGAGGTATCTTGTGACGTGATGTGAAGGGCTCTGTGTGTTAGAATTTTATCATGTAGACCAAGGATCCACAAACTAGGGCCCATGAGCCAAATCAAGTTTGCCAGTTTTTGTAAGTAAAGTTTTATTGGAACACAGTCACACCCACTTGTTTACCTCAAGTATCTATGGCTGCTTTGCTGCTACAATAGGAGAGTTGAATAGTTGTGACAGATGCAGTAAGGCCCACACAGCCTGAAATATTTCCATCTGTCCCTCCACAGAAAAAGACTGTCAACCTTCCAGATGTAGACAAGGATTGCTCTTTGGAAGTTTTTTGTTGTTGTTGTTGTTGTTGTTGTTGTTGTTTTTTGCGGTACGTGGGCCTCTCACTGCCGTGGCCTCTCCCGTTGCGGAGCACAGGCTCCAGACATGCAGGCTCAGCGGCCATGGCTCACGGGCCCAGCCGCTCCACGTCATGTGGGATCTTCTCGGACCGAGGCATGAACCTGCGTCCCCTGCATCGGCAGGTGGACTCTCAACCACTGCGCCACCAGGGAAGCCCCTCTTTGGAAGTTTTAAAGCAGTAGAAATCTCTAGACCTAGAAATCTGTCAGTTTTCCAAGTGACTTCTTTCAAAACCAAGTTACCCCAAGTTTCTTAAACTCGAAGCTTTTAAAGAGCTCTTCATGAAGTTGTCATATGGTATTAATGCACAATGAGCATCATTCATTAAGTCTACATTAATCTGATAGACTTTATACTTCAAATAATTACTGCCTACTGCATTACCTTTGTCCTTTGTGAGCTTAAATTTCACCTGTCAACAGCAATCGCTTTGGAGTGTGATACTTGTATATACACACAAAAAAAGTCTTACCTTTGCACATGTGTACTTAAAAGGTAATGCCTTAAGCCACGAACTTTTGCACTTTTGTTCACTTCATATATTACCATATTTTTATAAGGTTTTGAGGTTTAGTGTTTCCTTGTGTATTTTTTTCTGTTCTATTGTTGTAAATAAAAGTACTTTTTAAATAATGCAATATAAATCACTGTGACTTGTTATTAAATAAGCAGATTCTGTTAGAACTCCTTTATTCCTCATAATTTAATTTACCATCAATTTCTTGCATTTTAAATGACAACTGTGCTATCGAGCTACCTTTTGTTTTGCATAGTGAGGATGTAGAACAATATGATGCCTTTAGATGCAGCCATGAGTCTTTGTTTTTTCAGAGAGTCTCTGCCTTACTGGAAAATAGATAAAGCCCTTCAAGACATTTTAAAAGCACTGTTTCATAGTTAAAGCATGAAAAACAAACTGGTAAATCAGAAAAAAAAAAAACTATATTACCATGAATATGTAAAGAACTTAAAAATCATAAATAGGGACTTCCCTGGTGGCACAGTGGTTAAGAATCTGCCTGTCAATGCACGGGACACGGGTTCGATCCCTGGTCTGGGAAGATCCTGTGCTGCGGAACAACTAAACTCATATCTCAACAGAAATTAGAAAAATGTGGACGATAAGTTCACAATGTCAATAGAAATGGCTAATAAATATGTGAAGAGATGCATAACCTCAGTGAAACAAAAGAAATGTCAATTAAAAACATAAAGAAATACTAATATTTCTACTTATCTGATTATAAAGGTGAATAAAAAGTATTAGCTCTAGTAGCTTGGGTCCATAAAAACATAAACACTCTAATCTTCTGTTGACAAGAGTATGGTTTTCAGTCTTTCTGGAAGACAGTTTGGCTATATATACTACGTTTTAAGTGTTATGCTATTTACAGCATCATTCTGATAATTTTATAGGAATTTATGCTAAGGAAATAGTAGAACAAGGGCATAAAGATGCATTCATAAGACGGCTCATGTGATAGCATTGTTGGTCCTGAGAACTATTGATAGAAATAACCAAAGTTATTATCCACTGCGAGCTGACGAAACACCATATGGTACATTCATCAGATGGCTGTTACTCAGCTACTATGTTGTAAGTGATGAATAAAAATAATAGTTTCTTTCTTTTCCAAATACTCTTCCCTTTGCCTCCTTCACAGCATACCTGTATTTGCCTCTAAGTATCTGGGTTTCACCTCTCTTTGAAGGCTCATCCTCCCTAAACTAGCAGTAAAATTTTGGATTTCACAAAGTTCTACCTAAGACTCATTTTCTTTCTCATACTGTCTCCCTCAGTCATATTTTTTCAAAGTGTCATTGGTGAGCAAGTCACTAAATCAATACAGTGGGTATTATTGGCTACAGGTGGGTAATAACCAACATTTTAAACACTTATTGCAAGGAAAATAGCATGTACAGAGGTACAGACATGGTGGTATGTTTGAGGAATTTCAAGAATTTCTATAAAACTAAACCATTATGTTCATTTGGACAAGATTTAAAAGTTGAGCCTGGTGAGAAAGGCCATGGAGGGTGTTGTATGCTATGCAAAATGGACAGTATTTTATCTTGAAAATGATAAAGAGACACTGATATTTTAAGCTGGATTTTATTGAGGAATTTAATATGCTTTCTCTATAAGCAGGAAGAATAATGAATATTTATTCCATTTACTGAAAATGTACATTGTATCATCCTAATGCTTAGGATGCTATCCTCGCTCATCAGAACATCTCTGCAGAGACTGAGCTTGTATCAATAATATTTTAAGAACTATTCAAGCAGCTAGTCACCATAATATTCATCATTGTAATTTCAGGGTTGTTTCATTTATAACAACTGTCTGTGATCTTTACTATTAAAGCAGTATCCCAGAGCATATGTGTCTGAATCACAGAAAGAAGAGTGTTCATCTTATCCTATACAGTTACAGTATGTGTACGTCTGGAGCCACAGCATCAAATTCTTATAATCATCCTCATATCATTTGGATGTAGTAAAACCCAAATTTACCTTTTAAAAAAGCTGTTATTTTGGATAGGTTACAGACTCTGTGAACTTGGACTCCACAGGTTTCTTCAAACCATCCTCAGAAATCCCCAGGAAGCTCGTTCTTTTTTTTTTAATTAAAATAATTAATTATAAATTAATTAATTAATTAATTAATATTTTTGGCTGTGTTGGGTCTTTGTTGCTGCATAGGGGCTTTCTCTAGTTGTGGCAAGCGGGGGCTACTCTTCGTTGTGGTGCACGGGCTTCTCACTGCAGTGGCTTCTCTTGCTGTGGAACACGGGCTCTAAGCACGTAGGTTTCAGTAGTTGTGGCAGGTGGGCTCAGCAGTTGTGGCACACAGTCTTAGTTGCTCCATGGCATGTAGGAATCTTCCCGGACCAGGGGTCGAACCTGTATCCCCTGCATTGGCAGGTGGATTCTTAACCACTGTGCCACCAGGGAAATCCTGAAAGCTCGTTTTTCATTATGCATCCTGAAGACAGTAACTATGCTCACAGTCAGAGTCTATGAGAAAGGCTTTCTGAATAAGGAAAACTTACCTGAAGAGACTATGCAAATTAATTTTTTTCCCCAAAATGTTCGTCACTGAAGTAAATTTAGCTATTACTAAGTTGTGCAGAAATAAAGTCAATCAGGGACTTCCCTGGTGGTGCAGTGGATAAGAATCCGCCTGCCACTGAAGGGGACATGTGTTCGAGCCCTGGTCCGTGAAGATCCCACATGCTGCGGAGTAACTAAGCCCAGTGTGCCACAACTACTGAGCCTGTACTCTAGAGCCCGCGAGACACAGCTACTGAAGTCTGCGTGCTTAGAGCCCGTGCTCCACAACAAGAGAAGCCACCGCAGTGAGAAGCATGTGCACCACAACAAAGAGTAACCCCTTCTCGCTGCAACTAGAGAAAACCCGCATGCAGCAATGAAGACCCAATGAAGCCAAAAACAAATAATAAATAAATTAATTAATTTTAAAAAAGAAAGTCAGTTTATCATTGTCTTATTTTCTCATATCAATGACAATGTTCAAATAATATTACACGTGCCTTGACTTGTTAAGCATAATCTTCTGTAATCAAACACATAGCTTCCATCTTTTCTGAATGATTCAGTCACAATTATAGTCTTTTTAAAATATTTTTTTATTTGTATATTTATTTGGTTGTGTCGGGTCTTAGTAGCAGCAGGCGGGCTCCTTAGTTGTGGCTCACTGACTCCTTAATTGTGGCTCACTGGCTCTTTAGTTGTGGCTCACTGGCTCCTTGGTTGTGGCATGTGAACTCTTAGTTGCGGCATGCATGTGGGATCTAGTTCTCGGACCAGGGATCGAACCCTGGCCCCCTGCATTGGGAGAGTGGAGTCTTAACTAGTGCACCACCAGAGGAGTCCCTACAATTATAGTCTTGCAAATCCTAATGATTCCTTAATTTTGTACAATACATTATAGTAAACAAGTATAGGCTATATTATTTGAATCATGTGAAATTACGTTTGCGTTACGAGGTTCTTAAAATAATCAACGCTATTTAACTGGACATTTAATAACCCCTCCTCCAACATTTGGAAGTTCTTGAATCTACTTTTTATAGGTTTTCTTACTTCCATGTCTTACTGGATTGTAACTTTCTCTTGGTGCCATAGGCAATCTGGCTTTCTCAAATAATATCTTTCCTTATAAGGAAAAGACAATGACTTGTGTGTGTAAAACAGAAGGGCATTTTGTTAAAATGCCAGTTTGAAGTGTCATCTCACTTATTTTATTTTATTTTTATTTTTTTGAGCCTATGGGTCTAGTTACCTATCACATACTTTTCTTTTAGTATTTTCAGGGTCAGATTCTCAAGAAAATACAGAAGGACCTGGGAAGCGGAAGGGTCCACAGCTTGAGGAAGGGAAATGAAAGCATTACACAAGGTTTGATCCAGTGCCCATTATTTGTTGATAGTCTGATTCAAAGGAAAAAACAGAAGACAAAGGGAAAGGAGAAGTCACTCAGGAGCATGAGAAACGCAAACAAAAGGATTATACAAGATTTGATCCCATTAAAAAAATATCAAAGAAACAAAAAACAAGTAGCCAAATGATCAATGAAGGGACAGGTTAATAAATAGCCCTCTTAACTATTCACATTTCATGAAGAACCTTGATAATAATATTCAGGTTTTTAAGGATTTTCTCCTTTTGAATGTCTCCAAGTTTATTACTTTAAACTCCAACCTATTATTGCTGGCTGCTAGTGTCTGTCTTCCTAGTGACTCTCAGAAGCTGAGAAGGACTCTAATGGAAGTATGCTGTATAATGGCAGCGAAGATGCATCCCCAGAGGCCATTCTTTGGATTCAGAGAAGAGCCAGAGGGGAGGAGGGGTGACCTGGAAACTAATCTAAGATCCAGATGTGAACCCAGACAGTTAAATCTTATTGAAGGTCCCTGAGTACTTTCCCTAAAAATATATCAGTGGTCCTTTTATTTCACACCACTTAGGCATAAGAGTAGACTGTACTCTACTACCTTCCTGAACTAAGGAACAAAATTTCCAGAAAGGGAGAGGAAGACAGAAATACTCTTAAATATTTTACAGAAGAGTAATCATAGCTTCTTTGGACTCCATTTACCTATGGTTAATTATGTTTTGTTTTTTGTTTTTTGTTTTTGATTTCTTTCCCCTACCAGGAGAATGATCTGAAGGCTAACTCTAAATTAACACCTTTTTAAATATTGTGGTAAGGACACTTAATATGAGATCTATCCTTTCAACACAGTTTAAGTGAACAATACATTATTGTTGACTATAAGTATAATGTTTTACAGCACATATCTGAGCTTATTTACCTTACCTTACTGAAACTTTATGTCCAGAAGTTAATAACTCCCCATTTTCCCTTCTCTCTGAATCTACACTTTTAAATAACCAATTCATGACCTCACCTTTGTATGCTAACATTGGACACCTAAATGCAATGTTTTAGTTGTTTGATCAGTCTTTCATGAATATCAGTGAGAAGACATATAAAAGTGCCCAGTAAAGAGCCAGAGGTGTCCTTTAATGTTAGCAGTCTTCTTATATAAATGAAATACCCTGTGTGAGGCACAATAGAAACTATTAACATGAATTGAAAGCAGAGTCTATCCTTAGAAAGTTCTCAGACTAATAGGGAAAATCATACTTAAATCTTAATAGTAGCTAAAATAGAAAAATGTTAAGAACCATTAGAAGAACCATGAAGTCTTCGAACTTTTGACTTTGAGATGACCACTCATTGTCTACCCCCATTTCCCTAATAGTAATCCATGGAGATTTACGTTATCTTCCTTATCTGGCTGAGTCAGCAATGATCTCCTCCTTAATAAGGGTGGATTGTTTTAGAAAGCTTGCAGACTCCTTCATTTTCAGAAAAAGTTCTGCCATGTTCCAGTTTGGGTCAGATGAGCTTGGCTTTCTAGAATTGAGTCAAATGGCTTATGTGGGAATTGGAGTTGTGATAGCTATCTTTGGAAAAGTCAGTGGTTGCATACTTTCTAATGCAGATAATCCCTTAGAGTTTTCACCTGAATAGTAATTTTTTTTTTTTTTTTTTTTAGAATTTGACCAGAGAGGCTAGCTCTAAGGAGACCATGTTTTATACTTTTTTTAAAAATAGACTTTAGCACATTTAGCTCACCATAGTCAATATTTAAAGTCATTTACATATTTGATCATCAAAAATATTGGCATGTAGGAAGTTGAATTCTTCGGCTTTATTTTTGTCTACTTCAACGGAGCTACTAATGAGCTCACTGGTATTCATATGGGGGAAACCTCATTCCCTGATTGCATTTGGTTCCTGTCAAACTGAATGTGCTTTCATTTTGACACCTACATTCTGCTTTTTAAATTCCATACTACTTGCATAGACATTTGGGTGTATATGGGCAATCTTTGACTTATTCTATCCACACTCTTGCAGAATTAATTATATCTGCATTGACTTTGAGTACAATGGGGACATTGGGATTTTAAGGCAAGAGAATAATTTTTTAGGTCATTCTTCTAGAGTTAAAGGCATTAATCACAGAAAATTTCTTTTTAGATTTATATTTAAGTAATCTGACATGGATTAATGGTAACATGTGGGATAAATGTAGAATAAACTTTTACAGTTTTCAATCTGGATGTCAGCATCATAGAATACATTTTAATGATCTCTTCTGTACTTTCTATAGTCCTTCCAGTGATACCGGTTGTCCAGGTAAAAGATGTATTTTTCACTATCATTTTAACTTTGTGGAACTGTCCTTTCACTATCATTTTAACTTGGTGTGACTGGTTTGATTTGTGGAATGAGAGAGCTCAACTTTGTCTATCCAAGGAACTTAGTAAAAAACAAACAAATCAAACTCACTTGTCTTGAAAAAGTTCCCTTCTTGCCTCTTTTCAATGAATTGTTAAAAACAAAACAAAAGCAAAATGTTTTATCTATGTCCAGAACATGTAGATTTAAGCCCTCTAGTTTCTGATTTGTTAAATATATTGTCAGGAACAAATGGCATAAAATAAGTCTTGGCCAGGTTAGAAAAATGACTTCTAAAATAAAAATCAGAAGTGGTTACATTCAGAAGTGGGGTCATATTAAAAGAAAAGTTTACCATAAACATGACATTGTCTTGGTACGTTGAGACATAATACATCATTTTGGGAAGACAGAGGTGAACCCATAGTTTTGGTAATGAGGTGCTGCCATAATCACCTGAGGTATGTATTGAGTGAGTGGGGCTATGGATTCTCAGATTCTGGTTGACTAAGGAAAAATGTTTTCCTCTAGTTTACATTCCAAAGTCAACTGCCTTGACGTCTGTAGACTACAAGCTGGCATCTGATTGCCCCTCCATATAGCACAGTTGATTATGCTAAATAAAGCATCCTATGAAAATGTCCTGTCTCTAGAGCACTCCAAGTGCCACTCAATCATGTAAATTCCTGTCCTTCCCAGTGTTTAACTTTATTAACTTTACTAGTGTGGTCCTCTTTGGTTAGATTCAGATTGATTTTTTTTTTCACTTTTAAAAAGTAGTCAACAGTTCTTGCCCTCAAAATTATAGACTGAGCTTAACAACATAGAAAAGATATTATTTCTTATAAGAAGATAGGCTCAAAACATGCTTTTTCTATCTCTAATCAAATTTATTTCACTTGTTGAGAAAGCCAAAAAGAACAACATTATTTATGATGCATTCCAAATTTTACTTGGCTCTGTTTCTTTGGACCAGGAATATGTTATCAGCTAAGGAGTACGAAATCAGTATGGAACTCAGCTTGTTCATGTTTTCTTAGAGTCATCCTCTTAGTTTTACTGCAAAATCCAATATTACAAATATGTAAAGGTGACTTGTCCTTTTTTATCCTCATCCTCCCACCTTTGCCTTTGATGTTAAGCTTTTGGTCACATGGGCCTTGTTTCAAATTCTCATATTCATTTGTCTCTTTAATCATGCACTCTGCTTCATGTCCTTTGTATTTATTCTTCCCGTTTTCTGGATCATCATGTCCCAGGTGTTTGAATAGCTGCTTCTTCATGTTATTCAGAATTAGGCTCAAATATAATCTCATTGCCATATATCCCCCTCCACCATGTTTTCTTTTTTCATAGCACTTGGTGCTCTCTAGAACTGTGCTGGTAGTGTGGTAACCACTAGCTACATACAACTTTTTAAATTTAAATTTGTTAAAACCAAAGGAAATTAAAAGTTCGGTTTCTCAGTCATACTAGCCATATTTCAAGAGTTCAAGGGCCAGCTGTAGTTAGTGGTTATTTTATTCTATAGCACAGATCTAGAACTATTAGGTTCAATTATTCCTTTATTCTTTTATTATATATTTCCTCTCTATGTACACTGCTGCCACCTCTCTTTTTGCCCCTCTCGACTAGAATATAAACCACTGGAAAACTGAGATCTTGTTTATATTCTTTACTGGTGTTTCTCCAAGCCAACGACAATTGGTCAAGTAGTGGATTCTCCTTGAACATTTGCTCAATAAATAAATTAATGAATATTAAAGACTAGAATGAATAGCATTCAGATGTGCTATTCCAGAATAGTGGTCAACATATGAAGGACGTTTCTCAATATGGAGCTGATTTAAACATGAAAAAACTATACTGTATTCATCTAAGTGACAGTGTAAGACCATCCTGGGAAATCTGTATTTTTTAGAGGTTGTTTGGATATAGTACTCTATTATTAGTGACTTCTCTACATGGATTACAGGGGAATTTTCCCTCAGTTTTCAGTTCTAGGAACAGCTGTACCTCTCCTCAGTAGCTTTTTTAAATTTTTTTTGTAATATTTTGGACACTACAGTTGAATGTTTTTCACTTGTGATGACCGCTATATCCACTGGAGCTAGTATGGTTGTTCATGTCTAGAAAATGTGCAAAACTCCAAGGTCAATATATTTTGTCTATAGATACAACCCAGGCTTTATTTTCCTTCTCTTCTTTTTTGCTTTCAGTGAATTTCCTCACTTTTTTCTTCAATTATAGCCTGGCATTAGAAAAATCCTTTTTGCAACAAGTAAAGTATGAATAAATTTATAGGAAAGATAGATAGTAATATTTTATTTCATATCAGGGAAGAGCTTCATTATAACTTTCTATATACTTTAGGGACAGGATAGGATATTTTTAAAGTATATAAAGAGCTAAGTGTTCTAATAGATACTTTTAGAGTGGCTGGGGAATTATTTAAAAATAAGACAAATCTGTAACTATTAGGGAATTTTCAAATTTCTTTAGACGGCAGACTCTAAAGAAACAGACCTTATTTCTTTTTCATGGTTTTAAACAGCTTCTGATGACAGTTTAAATAGAGCCATAACCATAGCTGTAGCTGATACTGAAAGCAGAAAGTGAGGGCCACCCATTCGGAGTCCATAGCACGACTGAGCTGATGGCATGCAGTGCTGTGGAGCAGAAATGATTCTCACTGCGAGCCTAGGAGAGCAAGGCCCTCCCCAGACACTAGTCTGAATGCTACACCATTTACCTTGGATTAAATGCAAGACTGAAACCTACACATGGATTATTGTTAGCTTGTTCATTTGTTTGTATTTGGAGATAATTATACTGTGTGTGTGTGTGTGTGTGTGTGTGTGTGTGAGTGAGTGTATATACGGTTGTTTTAGTCTGCTTATTCTTGGGCTTTTCAAGGTCGAGTTAGTAGGTCATAGCAGTTGGCTGTGTTGATGACCTTTGCAAAGGGTTAATTTGATTATTACATTTTTACATGAAGCCTACATCACAGAATTACACACAGTGGAAAGCTAGGCTATTACTGTTCTATTTTCACAAGTGTTTGAATGCATATTTGATTCGTTTCAATATTGTTAGAAAATTAATACAGCATTGTTTTTCTGATGATGTCTCCCATTTTAGTCACTATAGAAATGGAGCTAATCATGTCAGCTCATTCAAGGAATATAGCTTCAGGAATGAATTTTTTTTCTTTATATTGTAATGGTAGTTTTCTAATAGAGATACTGAGTGTTGTGTATTCAGATATCTTTAAAGGAATACTTAATTCAGAATTGAGTGCAAAGAAGCTGTCGAAGATTATTCACCCATGTAGATACAATTATATCGTGGTAGATAATGGATTTGTGTTATTCTTAAGGTCTATACATGGCTACAGCGAGACTAAAGTTGTTTTTATAACTTTTCGGTACATTGAATGAAAGAAAAGTATGACAGTAGAAAGCATCTGATAAATTAAATGTGACATGTTTTTTATCCATATAAAATGGTTTCTGAGCAGCTGGTAATTGTGAATATTTCAGCAGTCATTTTTGATGTGGAATACTTCTGTGTTCCACACTAATAAGTTGTGAGTTATACTTCATCAAATTGACAGTTTCCTTACTTTTGTAAATATACATGCAATACACCTTGTAAAAGCTGGTAAAATATACTCAACTGACCTTTTAAGTCCGTAGAGTTTTTTTTTTCTTTTCTTTTTTCTCTCTTTCTCTCTCTCTCTCTGTTTAACCATCAAGTTTTTCTCTAAGAGAAGAGGGGCTCACATTCACTAGGTGCTTAATAATTTCCAGCATCATGCTGTGTGCCATAGCATATTCCGTCCATTGGACAATTTTTACAGCTCAAATCAACTCAAAGGAAAAAGTGAAATTATGCATTAGCCAAAGTAGTCAATGAGTGCACCAAGAAATTAGAGATAGCTTAAAGTGTTTTGATATGAAATATTTGTCTTTGTTGTTTTTAATATACATTCTTTATAGAGAATAAGAGATACCTTACATTCCTCCAACTTTTATAAAACTTTATAGAATATTTTTACAATACTCATATTCTTAATAATTCTGTATAATGGGAAGTTTATGCACTATCCTATTTTAGAGGTGAGGGAAGTTACATAGAGATGAGTTTTAGTCACAGTGTGGGACCACAGTGCTGACACTTGTGCTTTAAAATATAGTACTGATTTCCTAAGTGATAGAAAGAAATGAATTTAACTGTACTAGGAACATGGAAGCATGTAGAATAGGAATTATCCAAAAAGAACTAAAGATATTCAGATCAATTAATCAGGAGGTATATTTTAATAAATCTAGAAGACTGAAATTAGCTGTGGTGCTGAAATGAATAAAACATCTTGGAACTGATTGAGTGTTATTATCAATATTAACCCAGCTAATTCTCTGGGGAAACATATAAGATTTCTACTAAAACAAACATATTAATGTAAACTTTGAGTGGAGATGAAACTTAGTGTGCAGCTGCTGCCCGACTTTCAAATTAGCCAGCCCTCTCTGATCTGTTTTATACTCTGGGATTCTGTATAATATGACCCTGAAAAAAGAAGCCCAATGCTAACTCACATATTGTCTCACTGCTACTCATCTATATCTTCAGGTAAACTTCCAGTGATAATAATTTAGAATCTCACTAATAGAAATAATGATGATACTTAGTGCTCTTATAGAACATTACGGTTTTCCAAGGAATGTCATTTTGATGCTTCTGGAAATATGTCAAAATTAGTAACCTGAAATCACAAAATAAGAGCCTAGGCATTCTAAATAAAATATATTTTATGCAGGCATAGATGAGCTCACAAATAATTAAGAGATATCCTCAAAGACCATAAGAGCCAAAGAGTGCCACATAACAAAAGAGTGCCAAAACTCAGACTGGATCAGACATGAACTGAAGGTGAGGTTAACCCAGCACTGAGGGGGGCCTCGGGTCAGTCTCGGTACAAAGGCTTGTGATTTCCCATTTGCGCATGTGAACAAAATTGTAACTTGGTCTACTCCATACATTAGAACCACTGAAAGACGGTAACCTAGATGGACTAGAAAACAGCTCCTCCGTCAGCACAGGGAAAAGACAACGAAACACTCAGTTAGCAGAAATTTACCTTTGGCTCTTTCTAGTTCTGCTAGTGGGAAGACCTAATGCAAATCTGATGCTTCTCCATGAAATTGCGCCTTCACTTTATGAGACAGGTATCATGTCTCTGTTAAGCCTTGCCTTTTCTGGACTAAACATTACCATTTTTTCAAGTATATTTATGTGGCATGACCTTTATTATTACATAATCATGTCACCCTTCCTCTGAACTTGGTTAAACATGCAGGTTAGCATGTAGAAATTCTGAGTTCCAATTCTAGCTCTTTGAATACAGTTTCCTTGACTCTAAATTTGAGATAATTGTTGCTTGAGATATAAATGAGGTTAGTAGATATGCAGTTCCTTAACACCTGACACATAGTTAGTGCTTAATATTTCCCTTTTTTTTTTTTTTTTTTGCGGTACGCGGGCCTCTCACTGTTGTGGCCACAGGCTCCGGAAGCGTAGGCTCAGAGGCCATGGCCCGCGGCATGTGGGCTCTTCCCGGACCGGGGCATGAACCCGCGTCCCCTGCATTGGCAGGCGGACTCTTAACCATTGTGCCACCAGGGAAGCCCCCAATATTTCCTTTTTTAAACTGCTGCTTGTTTTGTAAACTCCATCACTTTGTTGTACACCTGAAACTAATACAACGTTGTTCATCAACTATACTCCAGTCTAAAATAAAAAGTTAAAAAAAAAAAAACACTGCTTGTCTATAATAAAAATCAGTTTTGCATTGATATACCTATAATCATGTTATGTCAGTGTGGACCAGTAGTAAGGAAAACAATTGTTTAGATATGCTTCACTCATCCTGAAGTCACTATTCAATTCACTATTCAGTAATAATAAATATCAATCATTTGGAAGTTGTAGAAGGGAGAGTGTTTGGAATCAGACAGCCTTGGGTTATTGAGCTCCACCTCTTAACACTACCTTCAGTGGGAGCCTGGGAAATTCACTTAACATACTTTTCCTCAGTTTCTTCATGTGTAGACTATGGTAGGCAGTAAGAGGTCATAACTTACAGAATTGTAATGGGGATTTAATTAGGTTACATATGTAAAGTGATTAGCACAGAGCATGGCACATGGTAAAGAGTAAATGCTATTATTATCATTGTCATTATAGAGATGAGAAAAAATATTTTAATCAAACTGCACTGACAAGTTAAATGCAATATAAATGCGTGCACACACACACACACACACACACACACAGTTACATTAAAATTGATCTACTTTACTTTAGAGGAGAACCAAACTGTTACTTAGGAAACCGTGGCTTAGAAAATTTTTGAAAGAAAATAAAAACCATTATAAAGTCAATTAAATTCACAGTAGCAAAAATTATTAACAATACCTTGACAGTAAGTGAAGGTACAGAACAGTTTAAAAATACATATCTATAAAGCTCAAAAAGAATAGTCATCCCAAGTCATTTAGAATGAGAGCAACCAGGCCTACACACATTAATCACTGTGAAGGCATCAGCACAGAGATAAGAGAAATATCTAATACATTTCAGAGAAGATGAAAATTAAACCAAAAGTTTTGGTGTTTAAGGCGTGAGTTTCCATTATCTAAAGAAATCAGTGAAGTAGGTGTTTATTTCCAAATGGTGATGGACAAGTCAAGGGTTTCCATAATTGCTTACTGAATAAATAAACATTTGACCTAAGCTTCATATGCCCATTAATCCTTGATGTGCTACAGTGGGACCCAGCTAGCCAAGGTAATGCAGATTCATCTCATGTCACTTCTGCATGCCTGAGTAGTATTTTGTTTAGTCAAGTTGTGCTTTGCTTTGGCTTCTTTTTTTATATCAGTATATTACAGAAGAAAGAAGTGATCTGGATGGGAAAGTCTGTTGAAGCTGGTGTTTTGTCCTAGCTGTAATCACTGTATATAATGTATATCAGATAAGCAGAATCCTAGTAAGGCCTCCAGGTTTTTCTACTGTTTGGAATCTGAAACAAGAGTCACAATGGAAGTATGCAAATCTCTCAAATGCAAAGAAAATCTAAAAATTGATATAAAATGATTAGCCATTGATCATTTGGTGTACATCATAGAAGTAAAGAATTAAATCATTCTACATTCAAAATGGATCAGAAATTGACAGTTGTGTGTACTGGCATTAAACAATAATTTCTATCAAAGCAGTGTATTTTAAAGATTTAGTTCTGTAGGTTACTTCTTAATGAAAATCCATGGGAAAATCCTCTCACAGCAAGGTATGAAGAATATTTACTGTTGATAGCTTTATACTGTTAGCAAGTTATAGTCACAGTGGTATGAAATATTAGTTCTGTTAGTTTCTTACAATTTATGGGACTTTTGCAGACCTTCAGCAATGCAGATAAGCATTGCTCTGCTCACTCAGAATATCGGATACATCCTCCTTGCACTTTGAAAAGCAAGTAAAATACATACATTTATCAATCCTAGCACTGATCCCTTTCTACCTAGCTCTGCAAAGAATCATTCAAATAATACAAAATTGAAAAACTGGAAGGCCAAACAGAATAAGCAGTCTTATATTTTACAATTGAAAGGAAGAAATGAGTTAAGTAATTCTACTCTGATTTAAAGTAATTCTTTTTCTTTTCTTAATTCTCCCTCTCTAATAAAGCTGCATATGAACAGATGACTAACCACAATCTGATATGTTTTCACAATTAAAAATAAGACAGAAACAACTTATAGAAAAATTTTAAGATGTGGCCCTGAGGTACGGCAATTGGTTTACTGATCATGCTTAGAAAAATCCCCCATGTGTCTAATTTCACATTAAAACAGCTAGTACTTCTTAAAATGTTTATCTGTCATTAATAATGTTATCTTCTGTAACAAGAATTTCATTTTTATAATAAAGGCATTTGCCACAGTGGGAGGGAAATTTGAAAAGGAACTTATTTCTTCTTTGGTTTATATTTCATAGCAATTGCAACCCATGATCTCACAGAGGAGCATATGATTAAGTGTAATACAAATTAACCTATTAAGAAATGCTTGTAATTCTGACAGTTAATCAAGAAAAAATGTGTCTTATTACATAAAAGAAAACTATATTGTTTTTCAAAAGAAATACTCTGTTACCATACTTTTAAATTCTACAATTTTCTCTTTCTATCTTGTTTTTAAAAAGAGTATTGTATGTAGATTAGGATAACACACTTAAATACTTTCAGGGTCCGGGCAGTGACCTAAGTGAATAAATGACTAAAGTGGGAAATGTGTAAGATTATGGCACAAACCAGATTGTAGTTTGACCAACATAACACTTGCCTTGTTATATTTACTATTAAAATTTTTGGGGAGGCAAAGAGTATATAGTCTTGGTGTGTACCGGGCTAGGTACAGCTACCAACTAGAGCTTCCTGTTTAATGTTACTTAAGAAGATGCTCCCAGAGCCTGTTAGATCAATGGTACTTGTGTGCTTTGCATTAGGAAATATTAGCCTCTTCTCAAAAAGGAAGTTTGGAAAAACATCATCATAGAAGTTAAACAAAATTCTGTTGTATTTACTAAAAGATCTCTCCCCTTTTAATCCATAACACTTTATATTTACCGCAATAGTATCTTTTGGATCCATGGGTCTTTTCATGTCTTCTCTAAGTAATTAATGAATTCAATTGGTTGAAATATCACCTTTGAAGTAAAGTCTACTCTTTTTCAATATGACTGATACTGTCTTTTAAAACACTCTCCAGTCTGTCCCTCTCCAACCCCACTTGTTTCAGCCCTGTTCTTCTTTCTGCTTCCATATTCTACAATATGGAAGCACATTCCTTCACTTATCCAGTAATGGAAATTGAGCACTGACAATAAGCTAGATGCCAGTGTTAAATATCAGTGAACCAGAAAGAACCCATCCTACTCTTGGGGATCTTTACAGAGGCTAATGGGGACATTACCTAATAACTATAACTCTAAGGCATGCCATGGAACAGTTCAGGTACCATGCACTGGATGGCAGTTTTCCAGATTGCCTGTTACTACTTTATACCTCTACCTGTTCTTCCCTTCTATGAAGCCTTCTTTCAACCCTCCGACCTGCATTAATTTCTCCTTATTTGGGACCACCATTGTACCTTCTATGAATTTCTATTATTTCACTTATCCATAATTACTCTGAATGCAGTGGTTTGCCTGCTTGGATGTTTCCAGCCTGAACTGAAATTCGTTAAGGACAAGTGCTTGATTTTATCTTCCTCTGTGGTACTTATTCAGTGAGTAATAATAATAAATAAAATATTGCAATAATAATAAGGAATAAAATACTGCAATACCAGTAATAATGAGGAAAAAATACTGCATTGCTTAATTTTTAAAATTATATAAATTAGTATTTAAGCAAGTTGACATCCAGTATCTGTCTAGATTTGCCAAATTCAGATGACTGTAAACCTCAGGTGCTTCTATTACTGGTGTTAATGACTGACTGACAAGATAACTTTTCTTTAAACATAATTTTATTTCTACATGTTGATTTTTGTATTATAAATGGTTAATGTTTATCATTAGAGTGTATTTATATTTATAGTAGAGAGTTAATAAATATATATTGCATGAATGAATGAATAATTATTCTAATTGTAGGGGAAATTGATAAATGAAAGTTTCTAATGTTTCTTTCAGGCCTGCAATTTTTATGCCAAAATATTGATTTTATTGGAGACTTGAAAATTAAAACAGTCCAAAGCTCAAAAGTAAACATGTCGGAGTACATGAGTATACACAAATAGAAATTCTGATAATACAGAGTTGATATTTATGAAATATTTATAATAAGCATGTTTACTACTCTGGTATTTTTTAGCCCCTCCATCTTGCCATTATTAAGAACTCTAAACTCTTGACCTCTTTGCTTTGCTGTCCTTCCCATTGCTTTTCCATTTTTGCATCTTTCTTGTGCAGATTCTGTTCTTGGTCCTTCAGTGTCACCCCATCTATATGAAATCTCTGGTATCTCTAACCCTTACTGTGTTAAGGTCTCTTCTTCATCCCTTAACCACTGATGACCTTGTTTTCTATCTGTTATTGCTTCATCTGTGATTCCAGGCTTCAGAGAGGCCTGCCCAATCTATCCTCTCTAAGGTGAATACCCTGTCCCTTGTTGATTAGTTAGAATCTCTTCCTATTTAGCTTTTTTTTAACATCTTTATTGGAGTGTAATTGCTTTACAATGGTGTGTTAGTTTCAGCTGTATAACAAAGTGAATCAGCTATACATATACATATATCCCCATATCTCCTTCATCTTGCGTCTTCCTCCCACCCTCCCTCTCCCACCCCTCTAGGTGGTCACAAAGCACCGAGCTGATCTCCCTGTGCTATGTGGCTGCTTCCCACTAGCTATCTATTTTACATTTGGTAGTGTATGTATGTCCATGCCACTCTCTCACTCCATCCCAGCTTGTCCTTCCCCCTCCCTGTGTCCTCAAGTCCATTCTCTACGTCTGCGTCTTTATTCCTGTCCTGCCCCTAGGTTCTTCAGAACCATTTTTTTTCTTTTTTGTAGATTCCACATATATGTGTTAGCATACGGTATTTGTTTTTCTTTCTCTGACCTACTTCATTCTGTATGACAGTCTCTAGGTCCATCCACCTCACCACAAATAACTCAATTTCATTTATTTTTATGGCTGAGTAATATTCCATTGTATATATGTGTCACATCTTTATCCATCCATCTGTCCTATTTAGTTTTAATCTAACCCATCCTTCATATTTTCTCTAAAACTACTTTTTACCTATACGCTGATCTTGGTTCTAATCCAGGCAAGGGCATAGGCTCCTATTGTCTATTTTCTGAGCAAAAAAATAAAGTATGCATAAACTGCATCTGCATATTTTAGTCTTCTAATCATTTGTGTTGCTTAGCTTTGATTGGAATTGGCAACTCTAGCTTCTCTGCAGAGTGTTAGTGTCTGCAGCTTTGCCTCTTAGGCTCTGTTGACAAAATCACTTTAAAAAAATTTATTGGAGTATAGTTGCTTACAATGTTGTGTTAGTTTCTAGTGTACAACAAAATGAATCAACTATACGTATACATGTATCCCCTCTTTTTTGGATTCCCTTCCCATTCAAGTCACCACAGAGCATTGAGTAGAGTTCCCTGTGCTATACAGTAGTTTTAAATTAGTTATCTATTTTATACATAGTATCAATAGTGTATATATGTCAATCCCAATCTCCCAATTCATCCCATCCCCTTTGAGTAAAGATCTTACAATTTGGTGGCTTTGTGCCATGCCATATTGTGAAATGCTGTGACTTTTCCTGAGATCAGGTTTGTTGTTTGAAGATATGACTGAGCTTGAAATTGTCTTGCATGACTTTTTTTCCTGCATCCTCTGTTTACCATTGCTTCATTTCAGTTCACCTTGCAAGAACTCATTGAATGTCCATCCCACTGCCATCCATTCCTCTCAGTCTGTTTTGCAGCTAGATTGTCATGAACATCACTTTATAAAGCTGGTTATTTTACCCAGTCAGTTGTCCATTTAATGTACAGAAGTGTCTGGATAGAACTGAGCAAATCATTGCACAATGCCAGGCAATCAAACCACCAGGAACTGTTACTGCCTTATCGACCTTGAACATTTTTTCTGGAGTTCAGAATAACAAGAAAACCATGTTCCAGCACCTTCTCAAAAGCGTTCAATTTATATGTTTAATCCAATCCTACAAATATTTATTGAGAACCAACTTTCTTACAGGTTCCAGGTCTATGATAGAAGGTTTGTGGTGTGTGTGTATGTGTGTGTGTTTATGTGTGTGTGTGTACATAAATTAACATGAGAAAAGTGAAGAGTTCTGACATTTGTGGTCCACTCACCTATGGTTAAAGTAGCCCTCACCTGCAGGCTGAGTTCAGCCCTGTTCTTCAGGCAACCCTTACACAGACTGGACAGGGAAGAGAAGCCTAACACCACTGGTTTATATTTGCTGCTCTATGCCTTGAGATCATTGTCTCTGAGATTAGTGTTGTGGCACCCCCAGGTCCAGGAAACAACCATTCAGACACCATATTTGCTGACTTCTCCTGGGTTTGCCTTCTTACCTAAGTTTTGTCATATTTTCAGACCACACCTAGAACCAGGGCCTAAAACCCATTTTATTTGGTTAAGATCCCATGTACCCAATTTAGCATTTACACCTGCCTCTATCTGGGGCTATGTCCACAAATTAGGTGATTCACCCAGAATACTCAGCTATTGTCCCTTTCTTGTCTGTATAACAACAACCTATACTGTGCTAAGCACTTTACATACATTATATCCAATTCTTACAATAATATTATGTATTACAGTTTAAAAAAATGAAAAAGTAGAAGAGGTGAGATCCAAACCCACATCAGTCTCTGACTTAATTTGAGGTACAATAAGCCCCCTAGAACTTCTGTTGCTGCATCCTTTGGAGAAGATTGCACACCTTTCCTCAGCAGGTCAATCATGTGTAGTTATCTGAGCTTTAGATTCTTGACTCTGCCTTCATATTCTTTCTCCCTGCCACTCAATCTTGCATCCAATCAGTATCAGTCATTGCTCTTAATTGCAACCAATGGATACAGACTTTAAATAGCAAAGGTATTAATTATAAGGTGTTTGGTAACTCAGAGAATTGGTGGGCATCCTGGAGAACCAGGCTTGAGGATAAGTCTTCAGGAGATAAGCTTACATGCATGTCACAAGGGCATTAGCCCTGTAGCTACTTGTGCAGTAAGATGGAAGAATGTCTACCATCCCAATGAGGTTAAGTCTGGGCCAAGAATTGACCTTGTATCATTTGGGTCATTATTGTCCCTGATGCTGTTACCAGGAATAGTCATAGGCCATTGCAAAACCCCCAAACCTCCAACAGAATTAAGAGCTTCTTCCTCACATTATTCCCATCCAAATGCAAGGGTCTCAATTTCTGCAAGTGATTTCTGGAGCCTCAATCACATACCTCCATCTCAATTTAAGGGAATTTGGGAATATCAATTTGAACTTTGGATGAGAATGGAGAAACTCATATTTTGAAAATTTGTTCAAGCACAAAAGGGCTTTTCAAAAGACAGTGTGCAGCCCTGTGTATGGCCAATGCCCACCACAGTTGGCTAGCCCTATAACTTAATTACCCGTGTATACTCTCCACTGCCAAATACCTCCTTCACTTGACCAATTCACAGGCCCCAAATGCCAACTGTAATAACATTTAATAACATTTGCTGTACAGAAGTAGAGCTATGAAAAAGCAGTTGGAATTGAGTGCTATTTGCAAAGCTTTTTCTAAAATGAAGAAATTGTTTCCTAGTATTTGTCCATGATTTCAAGTTTTCCATTTATTTCCTTGGGTTTATGATACTCTTCTGAAATCTATATTGTCCCTGGTTTACCCAGTACTATACTGGTGTGCCTGGGGTCCCCAAGATGAAATAAGTAAGTCAGTAAGCAAGCAAGCAAGCAAATAAGTAAGAAAAACAAGTCATGTGTACATTGCTCCAGGATCAGGGCGCTATAGTACACTTCACAAAGGCACATTAATCAGAGTGCTGCACCACTTACAATGACAAGTGGCCCCTCCTCATTATCACTGTGACAATACTGCCAAATAACAAAACACAAATAAAACTCTCTAGAGGAAAATGGCTACAAATAATTAGGGGCAAGGGGTTTTGTGGTGACTGAAATGCTATAATTAGTAGGGAGGATTGGAGCACTTTTTGATGGATAGGGATCGATAGAAGAGTTATTTTCTCTGCTCACAAGAGCTTTTTCAGCTATCTTTGTTCAGGGGTAAAATGGAGTTATTTTGGAGTAGAAAATGGCCCTGGGCTTTTAAGGACCTGGGACCGCCTTGGGATGGGGAGGGGGCCTGATGGGGCTGGAAGGTGGTGTTATAGCATGGATTTTTGCAATCATGTTGTTAATAGCAAAACAAGTTATAAAAAACAATAGTGATAAATAATGTATTCCCTTCTGTTTGTTCTGGGTTACTCTTCCTTTGAACATTAGATATACAATATCACTTTAAGTGAAATGCTTGTTTATGATACCCAACTCAATACTGAATACTGAATAATACTGAATACTGAATAATAATTCAATACTGAATAATAATTTAATGTCACTTTGGATCTGATTACCTAGATATTTTGTTTAGAATGTTCTAAACTGATCAATAACTAAGAGGAAAGAAACTCTGAATTCATTTTCCCATATTCCTTTTCCAAAAGTGATCACGATATTGCATACTTATATTCACATGGTTTATTCCTCATGCTATTTCTTACTGTGGTTTCTTTTGAATGTGTATTTTGTATTTGGGTATCCATTTCAAAATGTGGTTAACTCTATTATTTGTACTTAGCATTACAGAATCCCATGAACAGAGGGACTTTTCCATCTCTCAGGGATGACTTGAATTTCTTTCCACTGCTTTGCTGACCAGTGGGTAGTTGACTTGCATCTACAATATCCCTAGAAAGTGGCCACCTCACTATTCTTGAATATAGCCCATCTTTGGACGGTGCTCTCTGACGAACTGTCCTGTTATTAATCTGAAATTTTTCTCTTGGCAGTGTCTTCTCATTTGTCCTAGTTAGTTCTCTTAGGATTAGTAATTTTTGTTTCTGTTTTTGCTGTTTAACTGTGGCATAATATGGTTGCTCTGCAACTTTATTGGAGGGTATATAAAGTGCTTGTTATTCAGTAGATCTTGAAATGCACATTGTGCTTATATATTTGTAATAATAAATCTTTTGGCATTTTAACACATTGGTTATATTTTCAATTTACTTAAGAAAAAAAGAATTTAAGTTTATAGAAACTGAATGGGATGGGAGTGAGAGTTTGCAAAGTGACATAGAGAAGTTAATTTCACAGCATACAATAATTGTTAATTTTTCCATGGAGATATATACCTGTAAGCCTGAATTTTACCCTGCCATGGAGAGGGAGTTGCAGAGACTAAAGCAAGCTGATTAAGAATGCTCCTCATTTAAGAAAGTTTTATCCACCAATATCTCTTTAATTTAATTCTTGCTTTGTTAGCGGAGATATTGGAAAGTTTTCTTTTTCCTTTAATTTGCTATTCCAGTGCTAGTAATACAAATCCTCCTGTACTAAGTCCAGAGGAGAAGATCCCCCTTGTTTTTGCTTTTACCTGGTTCTTTCTCTGGTTATACTCTTCAGTAATTCAGAACCTTTGAAAAACTGAGACCCCTTCAACAAGTTGCTGGGTTTTTTTTTTATTTTTTATTATATCCCCCTCATTTATATAAATTGAACCAGAATTAATGAGGAATAATAAATGAAAAAGGAAAGATAATCAATAGGAGATACAGAAATTATAAATATGGAGAAGAAATAAATCTTTAAAAATCCCAATAGAGTTCAAATAAAATTAGGATATTTGAAAGGCCAGTTGATATGTTTTTGTGATACCTGTGGGTAGGTACCACTTTGATTCCCATTTTATAAAAGAGGAAACTGAGGATCAGACAGTTTAAATACTTTCCCCCACAGCTGCAGGACTAGCAGGTGATTGAGACTAGATAATTGGATTAAATATGGAAATAGGCCACATTTAAAAACTGCTAGTGAAATGGAAAGGTAACTAATACCCATTGAATGTAAACTATATGACAAGTAATCTGCTGTCATTTGGTGCTCAATTATTTCTCATTACAGTGATATGGATTAGATTTTATCATCTCCATTCTGAAGACAATGAAACACAAGCTTGGAGGGGTAAAGCCGTTTTCCTACACTGCCCATTTGGGCAGCTAGAATTTGACCATTGAGCTCTGACTGCAAAACCTATGACTTTTCTACTCTACAAAAGAATTGCAAACTCGTTTAAAGCCAGAAAATAACTTTACTTGAATATAAATACCAAATTCTGGGCCTTCATAGAGCTGTTGTTTTTACTGTCATCACTACTCCAATGAATCATTTAACATACTGTCTTGATTATATGTGTACCTGTTCCATCTAGATTTTATGCCCCTACGGGACAGGACTTGTGTTTTCATAATTTTTATATCTCACACAGACACCTACTGCAGCAGTATTTCCAATGAACCCCTTCTTTTACATTTTTTCAATCATAAACATATAAATTTACAGTTTCACGAAATCTATTCCTCCACTTAAATAGATGCCAGCTGTGGCAATGTTTATAATTTCCCTGTAGCTTGAACTTTCATCAAATTTCTACTTTTAGAAATGCAAATTTGCAATTAATCAATGAAATCACTCAGAAAGTAAGATTCACTCTTTGGTCATAGGGCATACAGAGGTTTGTTATAAGGTATGAGACTGAACATTGACTGAATTTCTAACTTATGAAAAACATTTCAACCACCTAAAAAGAGATATGTGAGAATTTGTTAGAGGACTGGGAGTTGTTCTCTGAGTGGTGTTAACAGTGCTGAGTGAATTTTTTAATGAAGTCTTCTAAAATGAAATATAAATATTTTCATTCATATTTTATAGTGTCATAAAATATCTTTGTTCCTCTTTGAAACCTATTATATTACAAAATAATTACTTTATGTAAGAGGTTTTCAATTTTCAAACACAGATATATTTGTTATTAAATATTCTAGGATAGTTTTTGAGAGTCTGAAGTTATTGCCAATTACCAACCATGGAAAAGTGCTTTTTGTGTAGGTCTTTGCCTGCCTGAGGCAATTACCATTAAAACATTTTTTCGTATGGCCCCTTTTTATCAGGATTTTGTTCAAGCTTTATTGAGGTATAATTGGCAAAATTGTGTGATATTTAAAATGTACAACGTGATGATTTGATATACATCTACATTGTGAAAGGATTCCCCCCCAATTGAGTTAATTAAGATATTCATCACCTCACGTTTTTTCCCTTTTATTTGGTGAGAATATTCAAGTTCTACTATATTAGCAAATTTCATTTATACAATACAGTGTTACCAACTATAGTCACCATGGTATATTGATACATTAGATCTCAGACCTTATTCATCTTATAAGTGAAAGTTTGTACCCTTTTGCCACTGTCTCCTATTTCCTCCACCTCCATCCCTTGGCGACCACTTTTCTACAGTTTCTTAATGTTTCTATGATTTCAGCATTTCTTTAGTATTCCAAATGTAAGTGATACCACACAATGTTTTTCTTTTTCATTCTGGCTTATTTTTTCACTTAGTATAATGCCTTCTAGATTCCTCCATATTGTTGCAAATGACAGGATTTCCTTCTTTTTTAAGGCTGAATATCTATGTGTCTATATCTATACCTATTTACTTGCCTACCTACCTACCTACCTGTATCTTATATTTTCTTTATCTATTCATCTGTCAAGTGGCACTTAGGTTGTTTCCATACCTTGGATATTGTGAATAATGCTGCTGTGAACATGGGAGTATGTATATCTCTTTCAGGTAATTATTTCATTTCCTTTAGATATATACCAATAAGTGAGATTTTTGGATCATATGGCAGTGCTATTTTTCATTTCTTAAGGAACCTCCATACTATTTTCTATAGTGACTGTATGTGTTTATGTTCCCACCAGCAATATACAAGGCTTTCCCTTTCTCCACGTTCTCGCTAGCATTTATCTCGTCTTTTTGATAATAGATGTCCTAACAGGTGTGAGGTGCTATCTCATTGTGGTTTTGATTTGCAATTCCTTTATGATTAGTGATGTTGAGCACCTTGTCATGTACCTGTTGGTCACTTGCTTATCTTCTTTAGAAAAATGTCTATTTAGATCCTATTGGGTCTAACCAAATTGGGTTATTTGTTTTCTGGGTTTTTTTATTATTATTATTACTGAGATGTATGAGTTCCTTGTAAATTTTGGATATTAACCACTTAATGGATATGCAATTTACAAATATTTCCTCCCATCTCACTAGTTGTCTTTTCATTTGTCAAAGGTTTCTTTTGCTATGTAAGGGCTTTTTAGTTTGATGTAGTCCCACTTGTTTATTTTTGGTTTTTGATGCTTTTGCTTCTGGTATGAAATCAAAAAAAGTATTGCCAAGACCAATGTCAAGGAGCCTACCCTCTATGTTTTCTTTTAGGAGTTTTACTATTTCAGGTCTTACGTTCAGGTCTTTAAACCACTTTAATTTGATTTTTGTGTATGGTATAAAATGATGCCCATTTCCATTCTGTTTCATCTGACAGTCCAGTTTTCCCATCATCATTTATTGAAGAGACAGTCCTTCCCCATTGTGTATTCTTGGCTCCTTTTTCATAAATTAATTGACCATATATGTATGAGTTTAGTTCTGAGCTGTATATTCTCTTCCATTGATCTATGTTTGTTTTTATTCCAGTACCACAGTGTTTTGATTACTATGGCATTGTAATATAGTTTGAAATAAACAAGTTTGATGCCTCTAACTTTGTTATTTTTTCTGAAGATTACTTTGGCTTTCAGGATTTGTTGTTGTTGGTGGTGGTGGTGGTTCCATACAAATATTAGGATTGTTTTTCTTATTTCTGTGAAAATGATATTGGAATTTGATGAGAATTGCCTTTAATCTGTAGATTGCTTTGGGTTATATGAACATTTTAACAGTATTAATTCCTCCCATCCATGAACATGGGATATCTTTCCATTTATTTGTGTCATTTTCTATTTAGTTCATTAATGTCTTATAGTTTTCAGGGTGCAGATCCTTCTCCTCCTTGGTTAAATTTATTCCTAAGTGTTTTATTTATTGTGATGCTATTGTAAGTGGGACTATTTTCTTAATTTCTCTTTCTGATAGTTACTTTTTGGTGTATAGGAGCACAACTGATTTTTGTTGATTTTGTATCCTGCAAATTGACTTAAATCATTTGTTAGTTCTAACAGTTTTTTGATGGAGTCTTTAGTGCTTTCTGTATTTAAGATCATGTCATGGGCAAGCAGCGACCCAGTACTGGAAGTCCTAGTTGGACAAGAAAAAGAAATAAAAGGCATCAATTGGAAGTAAAGGAGAGTAAAAGTGGCAAGAGCAGGTATCATTGTCTTGTTCCTGATTTTAGAAGAAAAGTTTTCAGCTTCTCATCATTGAGTATGATGATGTTAGCTGTGGCCTTGTCATACATGGCCTTTGTTATGTTGAAGTATGTTCCCTCTATAATCACTTTGTTGAAAGTGTTTATCATGAATTGGTGTCGAATTTTATAAAATGCTTTTTTTTACATTTATTGAGATGACTGTATGATTTTTAGCCTTCATTTTGTTAATGGTGTATCACATTAATTAATTTGTGGATGTTGAACTTTCTTTGCATCCCTGGAATACATCCCACTTAATCATGGTGTATGATCCTTCTAATATATTGTTGCATTTGGTTTGACAATATTTCATTGAGGAATTTGTGTCTATGTTCATCAGGGATATTGTCCTATACTTTTATTTTCCTTGCAGTGTCCCTATCTAGCCTTGTTATCAGGATAATTTTGGTCTCATAAAATGAATTTGGAAGTGTTCCTTTCTCTTCTGATTTTTGGAAGAGTTTGAGAAGGATTGGTATTAATTCTTCTTTAAATGTTTGGGAGAATTCACCAGTAAAACCATCTAATTATGGATTTTTGTTGTTGTTGGGAGATTTTTGATTACAGATTCAATGTCTTTATTAGTAATTGATCTGTTTGTATTTTCTATTTCTTGTTGATTCAGCCTTGTGAGGTTGTATACTTCAAGGAATGTATCAATTTCTTCTAGGTTTTTCAGTTTTTTGGCAGATACTTGTTGGTTGTTCAGTTTTTTGGCAGATACTTGTTCACAGTAGTCTCTTATGATTCTTTGTATTTGTGTGGTATCAGTTGTAAAGCCTCCTCTTTCATTTATAGTTTTATTTCTTTGCATTCTCCCTGTTTTTTTTTTTCTTGCTAAGTTTAGCTAAAGGTCTGTTGTTTATCTTAAAAACAAAAAAACAAAAAACTCTTAGTTTCATTAATCTTTTCTCTTGCCATTTTGGTCTCTATTTCATTTATTTCTGCTCTGATCTTTGTTATTTCATATGGCCCTTTAAGAGACATTTCCTTGTGGTTACGTGAATAAATTATTAGAAGCTGTGTTAAAGATTATAATTTTATATATATATATATATATATATATATATATATATAGTAATGACTTTTCTTTTGACTCAGTTTGGTGAAAGCCATGCTGACTGAAGACACTTTGTTAGAGTTTTCACGTTTTTAGAAGGCAATTTACTCAATGTATTAGACAAGCCTTGTAATCCTACATTCCTGCCCTAAGGCAAGATCTTCCTTAAAATAAAATATAAAAGCAACTCTGGACAGTTCTACTTAGAAGTTTTACTTGATGTTTTTAGTGCACAGTAGGGTCGGGATTATACACCATACTTCATGAAGCAAACTTCCTAAGAAATCGTTTTCTTCCTTCTCTTTCTCACAGGGTCAGATTCACCCAGACAGCTCTCCTCAGCTCACTTCTCCTCAGTTTCTTTTTCAGAATTCCAGCTCTAGCTCCAGACCTTTCTCATTCCAGTTTGACTCTCTTCTCCCTCTTAACTTTACATTTTCTATGGCATGTAATTCATTCTTGTATAAATCAGTTTAGCCTCTTAAAGGGTCTTCTAATTTTTCTCCACATTGAATTCCTAAATCAGTACAAGAGTTTTTGGGGCCAAGCAGAGCAATGGAAGAGTCCTTCTTAGAAGGTGCAGATAGCAGAAAGCTTGTGTCTATTTATACTTTGGTATTTTTGTCCTATCACAGTGAGAATTTAAGATTTCAGTTTACTTCTGGGTAATAGTCCTTTGGGAAAGTCACACCAATAGGGCCTCACTAGTTGGCTTTACTTGGATTAATTTACCACCTTCCAGGGAAGAGCCCTCAGCTTTGTAATGAATCTGATTTTTATGATCATCCAAGAGCACTTCTGTCTCACCCTAATCACAATCATATGAGACCCATGTGTAAAAGCAGAATAATTAATTTACATTGGCAAATGCAATTTTTAAGAGGACAGGTCTCTGTTTGACATGTCTAGTTCATTTCCTCCCTGAGGACGACCTAGGGAGAGAGCCAAATTTTATCCTAGAAAAATTGTTTGTTATACCTAGAATCAGATCGGGGAGATTAACTAGTTCATTCTTCCATTCATTCTACCAGTATCATTTGATCACTTAGTCTAGGACAAGGGCTTTGCAGGGAAGCAGGACTACAATGATAAGTATGTCATATCAACTGACCTCATGTTGCTCAGTGTTCATGAGAGTGAGTAACACATGGCTGACTGAATATATGGTTAGAAAAGGCTTTTCCACGGAAGTGATGCTTTAAGCTGACTTCATCTGAAAGTGACTATGAGTTAGCAATGAAAAGAGAGTTTGTGTGTGGAGTGGTGGGGTGTTGGAAACAGTGGGAAGAAGGGTTTTTCAGGCAAGGGGAATAACCTGGTTAATGTGTAGATTGTGGGACTGATGTTATGTACCTAGTTAAGGCTTTAGGAATTTGTTCTGCGGCAAGAGGAGGCTTCTTTTCCTGAGAGGACTAATACGATTAAATTTGTATGTTAAAAAGTTAAGTCTGTTATAGGTAGAGAATATGGTAGGGGGTGAGGGAGACCCACTGAGGCCAATTAGAAGGCTATAGCAGAAAATGCAGTTAGAATGTGATGGTCATTTGGCTTAAGATGCTGAAAGGGGAAAATGAAAATGTAAATGACTTCCACATATTTATGAGGTCAAATCCATAGTATTTAAGACTGATTAAATATGGGAGGTGGATAGTTATAAAAGTGATTCGAAGGTTATTGGCATTAACAGCTGGGTAAATAGTGGCATAGAACAATGGAGAATAACCAGGTTTGAAGGTAAGCTATTATTCAATAAATTCAGCTGTGTACCAGGTGCAACTGACTTAGGCTGTGTAAAATCCAAATAACAGTCTTTTAAACCATGTAAACCCCTCTACTCTGATATATCAAGAAGACTGAGAGTGTAGTTTCAAGGTGATCCATTGGTTCAGTGGCATTTGCCCTTTTGTTCCAAGTTTGTTGCTTCATTGTTACAATGCAATTGTGTTCTCATTGAAGGCAGGAGGATGGAAGAGTAAAGACTTAACAAGATCTCCTCTATTCTTTCCCACTTTAGAATAAGCAGTAAGTAAATGTTTTCCTCTAAGACCACCAGAGGACTTCTTTATTGTTTTCCCTGTCCTTGGTCTCCCCTTGCTGCAAAGAATGAAGAGTTTTTGGTAAAAGAGAAAAGGATCATTGCAGTTGGCTTGGAACAGTGTTTCTCAACCCTGTTAGACACCAAAACCCCTTTTAGTAATCTGAAGTGAAATTCATAGACAATATAATTTACTTATATACCTCATATGAAAAATATATTTAATGATCTATTTGTCATAAAACAGAAAAATGAAACAATGTGTAAATGTTTAGGTAAGGTTCAACATGAGGTAATTGGATGTTTGCAACTGTATATATAGTGCAGTGGGGTACGTGATGTTTGCAGCAATATGTAGAATCACCACAACATAGCAGTAGTGATCGGACTGACACATATGTGCTGTATTGGTGTCACAAACCGCATGAGTGGTGTTGCTATCAACCTTTTCTAAAATGTTGAACAATTCTTGGTAACACAGTGAATAAAATGAACTATAACAACATGCTAGTTCCAATCCTGGAGGCACATTGAAGAGCATGTGGAATGCAGAACACTTCTACGATATGCACTTTTGTCCCTCATATTGCAGGGAGACACACTTGAGACCCCGCCAACCTATGCCAGTACTGCCTCTGATCATTGTGACAAGCAAATTTCCAGAAAAAAAAAAGTGTGATTGACACACTGTAGATCAGAGAAAAAATGTAAGAGCAGCTGAAGGCGAAGAAAGATTGATTTCCCTGAATTTGAGTGGCATCTCTTAAATCCCCACGTACTGTCTACAGCTATTACAGACATTCACCATAAAGTTAAATTAAAACTTACCCTGCACTAATTCTCGTTATGTGTCTAGCCCTAAGGAGTCTGATTAATTCTGTCCAGCATAACACTAATTGAAGTTCAAGGTTTCCTTGCAAAATCTTGCTCAATACCTTAGGCACTGGGGAAATGTATCTAGTGAAAACAACTTTTAATCCATGTTCTCAGGACTTTCAGTGAAATACCTAACTTATATTTTTGGATCTCTAGGAAAAACTTTTCATCATTTTAGGATGTTTTCTTTTAAATTATTGGCTCATGTAGTTTATCATCCTATACTGAACTAGCTAGACTTCAACTTTTTCTTTCTTATTATTTACTATAGTTTAACTTGCCAAACTTTTTTGCTGATGGCTATTTGCCTGGTAAAAATCAAAAGTTAAAAGCAGTTAATCTTGAAAATGATTAACTGAGAAACAAAAAGAAACTTAATTAGTATAATAAAGTTTCAAATGCTTGGTTTTTATTTTTTCTTCTGCTACATGAAGGAAATAAGAATTTTTCTTTGAAATCTGGTTCTCCATCTGCATGGACAGCCTAATAAGAAAATAATTTTGAAATAAAAAATAATTTTGAACAATACACTAGTATTTTTAGAGCCATTAAAATTATATTTTGCATTTAAGTTAAATAGAATTATTTCACCAAACAATTTCAAGTAGCAAATAGAAAGAGATGTCTAGGAATGAATTTAAATATCAATATTTTATTGTTTTTCATTTGGAATATTTTAGTGAAGTCATTGGTCTTAAAATTTTTCAATCCCATTTAAAATATTTAGTTTAGGTAAGAAATAGTCATGTTATTAATTTATCAACCTAAAATGAAATATTTGGGGAATAGGACTTTACAGCGGAATTTGGAGAATACCCCAGAATCACAGCATTTAGGCAGGAAGACAAAATTATGTGTGTGTGTGAGTGTGCATGTGTGTTCTGTAAAATAATAAAGACTGTTACTTCTATGAATATGTGAAGTTTTGTAGCTTATTGCTATGAGGTTTGAGATCAGGAAACTATAAAGTAGGACAGATTAGCAAAATATTAGAGAAGAGATTAGTGAATGATAGATTAGCAAATCATGGGCATAGTTTTTAGCAGGGGCTTGAAGGAAATGATGAATATGTAACAGTGAGAATATTGATATGACATTGAGAGCTAAGAAAATATGGAGAAAATAAAGCCATCTTGAACTGGTCATGGAGGAAGAATGGCTTGGCTGCACTGATAAAATTGTGTTAATGAGGAATTGAAAAATGCTTAGAAATGTGTATGTTGAGAGAATGAGGAGGTGGTTGATTTAATGTCATAGATTCAGATGACAAAATGCCAAAATCTTCCAGAGATGCTTTAGGTAAGAGGGTGGTGTTACATGAGCTATATGTGAAATAGATTTATGGTATCTTATTGGATAAGGGCAAGGTTAGAGGGATCCGGAACGGTTATAAAATTGTTGAAGTAGTTCAGTTATGAGGTGAACCAGGACTAGGTGATTAAACTGCTGGAAAAAAAAAAAAAGGAATACAGATGCTAGAAATAGAACCAGGTAATGAAAAAATGAAAAGATATGTTTGTGTGTGTATCTATCTATCTATCTATCTACAGGTAGATATATATATATATATATACATACACACACACATATACTATTTAACCAATTTAATCAATTTTATTAAATATGAATTAAAGGAAATATTATTTTCCTTATTATTTCACAGTATATAACTGTAATTTTATTTCCTAGGGGATGGAGGTGGGGGTGAGAGACTGAATTATAAGGTAACAATCCTTAAATTATTTTGAGACAGGGTTTGAAAGTGCAAACAAACCCAGACAAAAATTTCCAAAATTTAATGCTATTATCTTGTAGGTTTCTACTGAATCAGCATAAACCACATTTGTTAAATTAACCATATATCCTTGTGAAGTGAATAGAATGAAGGACTGGATTCGCTGCTGGATTAGTAGTGAATCACTTGTAAATTCAAAGATAAATTTATTGTAGTAAAGTAAGAAAACATTTATTCTGCTTACAATATACTTATTTTATATATGAGTTTAATATTTAAATCTTTAATGTTCTTAACTATCTTCAGGAATCGTTTCTTTTATTTTTAGTTTAAAATAGAAGCATTTTTAATGATAGCTAGTATTCCTACCTGTACATTTTCACATTTTGTCTGACACTTGGAAAATACTAATTTCGTAAAATAACTATATAATAAAATAAAGAGCAGACATTCCCAGTTTGTGTATACAAAATGGATACTTTTAGAATCTGAATTCACTCCTGCAGTAACAGGATATGCTCTGAGATGAAAAAACATAAACTCACTTTTCTAAAATTTAATAATTTCCAAATAAAATTTCTAATATACAATTTTATAGTTGTGTTTACTAGACATGCCTTGTGCAATCCAGTAGTCATTAGCTACGTATGGCTTATTAAAACTAAATGAATGAAAATTAAATACAATTAAAAATAGTGTGTTCATCTCTTGCTGTGGAGCACAGGGGTGTTATTTGAATACTCTTTGATCTTTTTAGGGTTTACTTGTTTCAGTTAATGCTAGAGTTTGGAAACCCCATACTCCTGTAAACTATTAAGAAATATTTTCTGAGACCCTCCCAGGTAAGCACTTGTGCTAGATGATAAACGTGAACATTTTGTATTAATCCAATAATTGTTGTGAAGTTTGTAAGACATTGTATTAACATAAAAACTACTTACTTGTAAAAGACATTGAAATATTCAGGAACTTTCTAGTGAAAGAGACACTGAAATGTTCAAGAAAGTTTTAATGAGTTATTCATTCCAGTGAAGATTAAACACCAATAAATAAGACAATACAGAAAGCATCCATTTTTTTAAATTGAAGTATAGTTGATTTACAATATTGTGTTAGTTCAGGTATACAGCAACGTGATTCATATATATATATATATATATATATATATATATATATATGAAAGCATCCATTCCTAATCTTGACTGCAAATAGGACAAGAGGAAGCAGAGGGCACAAAGATACTATAGAATAAAAGATTTTAGTGAGATATAAGGAAATGTTTCCTGGTGTGGAAAGTAATTGCACATTGGAAGGATTTACTGAGTGAGGTTATGGGATTTCTGGAAATCTTTAAAAATAGAATACATTTCGATCTCTCTAGAGAGGTATGTGATATGCCCGGCAGGCATTGAGTGCGAGGATGAATTAGATTCATTGCCATGGTTTTTTCACAGCAACAGTTCTATGAATCTGTAGAGGATGATGACATTGGATAATTCTCACTGTGCTCTGCAGGGAGTCAGGTCTTCAGACTGCTTGTCCTAACAGTGAATCAGGGTCAAAATATTATCCTACATTCAACAACTTCTCAAAAACAGGAAATTACAAAACCTGAAAAGTACAAAATGTTAGTGTTTTGCCATTTTACGAAACAGTGGTTCTTGAAGTGGATTAGCGTTTCCTTTCCTATGCATGCTTTAGAAGCTGTGCATAGTTCTAATTATGTCAGACTGTATATTCAAATTGTAATTTTGAGGTTTAAAAATTAGAAAAGTATGTAAGGAAGTATAATTGCCACTATTTTTAAATAGTTCAGTTAAACACTGCTACAATATTTGTGTTGTGCTTGAAAATATGTACAGTTTTTTCAATGGTAATACCTTTTCCTTTCCTTAAATATATCTATAGAGCACCTTGATTTTAACATTACCTTTTTTCCAACATTGTCTTTTACAAACATTAATAAGAGTTGTTGCTTTTAGAAACTCTAAAGGAAATAATAGCTGGAAAACCCTCTGTAGCTTAAAGTCAGTCATTAAAACTCACAATAGGGTAAGTAATTAGAACTACCTACTCTTAACTTGTAAATAAGCATAATTCGTTCCAAAGAGGAAATATCGAAACTTGGTTCATGTCTACTGTAATGTATTACTCAGATGCTACTTAGCATTTCACATTAAGAACTTATTTCAACATCCACAACAAAGACCAAATCTGAACTGCTGATGTGGCTGTTCTGTAGTGAATGGGCTAATGTATTTACCGTGATTTCAGAATACGTATGAAATAATGATTTGTGCCTTTAATCTGAGTGACATGATAAGCCCCACTCCTCACTTTGTGTGAAAATATTCCATCAGACTTATACAGGTTTGATGTTACAGTACCTGGATTGTGTTCTAGCACTCCAATATTCAAGCCTGCAGCTGTGCTGGAATTGAGGCAGTGGGCACCCAGGTCAGAGCCACAGAGAACCAGGAAGTTGGGAAGTAGCCTGAGTACACCCACTAGGGAGGCATTGGAAGAAACTGGGCAGTTAGGAAACTGGGACAGGAGGACTAGGCTTGCTGCCATAGTTGATGGCATGGCTGCTTCAGAGCTGCAGTGAATCTTGTCACATATCCTGTACATCAAAGAAGAAATCCACAGCCACAGCTCGCCCGAAAAGCCAATGACTAATTTTTTTATCCATTGATGTCATTCTTAGCTGGGTTTAAAATGGAAAGCAGAAGCAGGTCAGGCTGAGTCATACTCACAAGGCAGAATTTGGGAGAAGCAGGAATCAAAGGCTGGACCAGATGGCATTTTAAATCTGCAGAAAACTGTGTTTGAGAATAGCTGACCAAATAAACAATGAAAAATAATAACTGACCCTGGAAGGAGAATATGCTCCTGGGAGATGGGTGGGTGAGGAAGTCAAGATAAAATTGTCTGGATGAGGCTTCGCCAGAGAGGAGTTTCTTTTGATAGGCAGCCTGATGGAGCAGAACAAGCCCCTGCTTAGGGGTGAGACAAACACAAGTTTATTCTCATACACTGGCTGTGTGATTCTGAGCAAGATACTTACTATCTCTGTTTCTTCATCTGTAAAATTCCAATAATAATTCTTATCTTCCAGGTTATTCTATTTAAAATCGAACAAGTACTGTGCATGATAATGTAGTAGGGAATCAGTGAACATTATTATGTTGAAGTTTCAGTGGATGGAAAGTGCCTTTAGCATTCATTCATTCACTGCATCATTCCTTCCTTCCTTCATTCAGTAAGTAATTTGTGTTTGTTTGGTTTTTTGGGATTTTATTTTAGTAATTCTTGAATAGACACAAAATGCCTGAGAGTGCTGGAGGCAGAGGATACAATCAGGAGATAGTTATACTTTCCTTAGAATATAGATCACTGGTAGCAAAGTATCAGCATAGAGCTTGCCACAGGGGGGAAGGCACCAAGATTGAAGTAAAGTACAGAGAGGAATTGCATGAGTTGGGTATTTGTTCTTATTGGGATCATATGGTTTCAGACATCTCAACATTTCATGTGTCCCTAACTATTCTCTCTAGAAGGATTTCTTCCCCTCTGGGTAATAAGCACTTGAGCCAGTCTCACAGGAATTGAGGCACTACTAAAGGCTTTCATATATATATATATATATATATATATATATATATATATGAAATGTGTGTGTATATACATATATATAATATAAATTATATTAGAGTTTGAGTAAGAAAGCAGAACCACCATGAATGATTTAGACTAAGGGATTTTTTTAAATTAGGATTAAACATTTCACAATTGTAAGAAACACTGGAAAAATAAAGATCTGAAAAGGGGTGATTGAGGGATCTGAAAAAACACTAATTAATGGTGAAGAAGTTCTGTGGAAAGCTGCTACCTACGCATGTGATGACAAGCATGATGTTCTTGTAAGTCAACTGGGCAGCTGGACGTAAAGCAGAGATAAAGCAAGGACAAGCTGGGAGCCATGAGGACACTCTGGAACCCACAAGGACAAACCAGAAGCCACGTCCGTCTGTCACTACACCTAAACTCAGTGTTGTTGGCTATTTGCTGAAGAAACTGATGGCCTTCATCAGGGACCTGCACATGCACCTCACTCAGGACACCAAGGAACTGGAAGAGGATGGGGAGAAGGGTGAGTTTGAACGAACTGCCAGTTTGGCTGCTTTCCTGTGCAATATGGTGCCATCAAATTAGCCACAAAGTGAGTGAAATGCAGTGGCTTGTGGGGCCCTGCACAGACCTCTTGAGGATAATGAGTGATGCTTTATTGCCACCTTCCAAACATCGTGTATATTCCTGTATGGCCAACCTAACCCAATACCACAAAGGAAAGGGAATTCCGGGAGATTCAGTTTTCAGCCTTTCCAGGCTGGTACAGTGCAAAACCACCCCTGAGAGAGGAAAGCCTTTTGGTATCATTATCCTTATAGACAAACTCCCTGCAGTGTGATTCCATTTAACCCTGTCTGCATCTGTAATTCTCAAAAAGAGGTGGAGGAGGAGTTGAGAAGGGTAGAGCTAGGTGAATAAGGGGAGACATCCAAGAATCACTTCAGGAGCATTTTCTAACTGCTCACCTCTGCTTCTGTTTCTTCACCTCCCAACGCCCTGAGGTTTTATTTACGTATTTTGATTTAGAACAAGAGAACTTACTCTACTACTGCTGCAAAAATCACAGCACAGGTCTTCCCTGGTGGCGCAGTGGTTGAGAGTCCGCCTGCCGATGCAGGGCACACGGGTTCGTGCCCCGGTCCGGGAAGATCCTACATGCCGCGGAGCAGCTGGGCCCGTGAGCCATGGCCGCCGAGCCTGCGCGTCCGGAGCCTGTGCTCCGCAACGGGAGAGGCCACAACAGTGAGAGGCCCGCGTACCGAAAAAAAAAAAAAAAAAAAAAAAAAATCACAGCACAGCAATTACTGATATTGGCGGAAATGTGTCCCTTCCATTGGATATGTCTGTGTAGAATATAGATGAGGACCACTGTTTTGTATGCTATAGTAGTATTTGTTTGTTTTTACTACTGAATTCTCAGCTCCTTAAAGGCAAGAGGACAGTCTTTCTTCTGTCTTTCACACTCTGTTCCAATTTATGTTTAGTCTTGTTATGCAGTAACTCTCAGCTCTCAAACTCAGGTGCCCTCAAGGGCCAAATACACAACACAAATGTGAGAGCAAAGAGGATGGTGGGGACTGAGTGCTAGAACCGGAGTAGCAGTACCTAACCTAAAGCCATTCACATGGGGAGGGACAAGTGGGAGGCAAGGGAGGGAGAGAGAGGAGTGAGAGTGATTGATAGGAGAAGAGACCAAATAAAATGCATATACCATTACCACCTGCCCCACTCCCTGGGCACGTCTACACACCACCTGCCATCCCTTCTGAGAAAATGGTGGAGGTTGCCATTTTAATATATAAAGTTTACTTTTATTACTAGGAGCCTAAGTTACATCCAATGTGGCTTACATTAAGGAATCAAGTATTATGGATTATACTGACCAGCAAATGATGTTCATAAACAGTACAGATCTCTAACAGCTTTGGCAATAACCCTCTAATGGAAACTAAAATTAAAATCTTTTAATATTTCAATGAAGTAGCATATGACCTACTTAAAAAGCCCTTGATTGCAACTTATTGACATAGCTGGAGGAAAATAAGTGTATTAATATATAACATTGGCTTATTTGTTCCCCCTATTAGTAAAATATTAGGAGTTTAATAACATTAAAACTGTGAATGTGATCTGGTATTAAATAAAATGTCATTTACTGTTATAATTAAATTAAGCTACTAAAAGAGTAAATGATCCCGAATTTACAAAAATAAATAATATTTATGTTAGTAAAAAGTCTGTATGTTGTGATAAATCTTAAGTTTCATAAGTGCTAACTTATAAAACATGGCTTTGCATTCTAAAAATTTTACAAACAATACTTACTAGGAAAGTACATTCCACACCAGTTCTTCAGTTCATAATTTTTTCTAGCTGTTCAGTTTACACTTTTAAAATGTTGTTAAGGTGTTACATCGGAAAATTAATTGACACATTTTAAGATAAATTAACATATAATTTAGAAAAGTCTACCATATATGGGATACAGAAATTTAGAGAAAATCTTATTTTCAGCTCCAATTTTCAATTTTTTTTTAACTTTCTATGCAATGCATGTGCACCCCCCCACCCCATGCACTTCAGGGCACAAACCTCCACTGACAGTGAGAGGCACTATTAAACTTTCATAGGTAATAAAACAGAGAGGACAACTGGGACAGGCTTGGTGCTTTTGGAACTGTTTGCTGATGAACAAATAACTGAATGAGTAAGTAAATAAATGAACAATTTCTACGCTTTGATTATTAACTAGTCTTCCTTTTAATGGTAAACTATCCTCCAGTCAGTTGTTAAAATACATAGCTGTTTGAGAGTTTTGAGATATACTTGTCTGATACATTTTATACTTTACATAATGTTCCACCTGTCCTTTCTTACATATTGAAGGCACAGATATGTCTCTCATATATTCATCCAATATTTTTCTCATTTACAGATAGACAATACTTGCTTTTCTTTTCCAGAGTTTATTAATTACTTATAAATCACTCTTCATCTGTAGGATGAAACAGATTTACAGTGTTGCAAAACTAATGTTGGCCACAAAAGTCAATACTTTGCCTACACTCTATAAGCTATTTATGTAAAAAATTGATGTTAGTCATTATAACCCAATTTGTATCATAAATAAAGGGATAAAAAATTGAACAGTTAAAAAGAAATTATTGGCAGTGGAAGGTACCACTGATAGGGCCTAGAAAATTAAAGTAAATTTATTTTATGAAAGCAGTAAGATCCATATGATTGAAAAAGAATAAAGCTTTATGGGTCGGTAAGCCTGTGTGCTAACTCAATACTGACATTATATTAATCAGAGTTTTTGGTTGTAAACAACAGAGATCAAATATGGGTTTTAACCATGAAAGGAATTTTTTTTGGAAGGAAGTGGTTAGTTCATAGAGTTAAATGGAATGCTGGAAACCACAGATTTCAAAATAGTTAGGAACCTAAGACAGCTACTTGGCAAAATCATGCCATTGGAATAGTAGCTAGGATCATTCTGTTGTTGATACTGGACCCCACACTGACCATACTGACACTATTGGCTTTGACACCACACGTGGGTGCTGCACTGTGACTGTGGTTATAGTTGGTTTTTAACTGCCCTTAATTCTTTGAGTCACTTGCTCTAGATTCACAGTCCCAGATGATGTCTTCCTGAGTCACATGGCCTGGAACCAGAGAGAGCAAGCAAGTAACTGGAATGTTCTGGTTCTGCTGCGGGAGGGAAGACCCTACCTCTAACCAAAAGATAATAGGAAGACATAGTCTCTAAAACTGGAAGCATGAATTGTATGTATGTTAAAATGAAATTTGTATGTATCAAAGTGACTAAAAGCACTAAAACCATTAAAAAGCTGTGTGATCTAAGAGGGCACATGATTCAACTACTCTGGATATAATTTTCTTTTTTTTTAAATTAATCCATTAATTTATTTGGCTGCATTGGATCTTAGTTGCGGCCTGCGGGATCTTTCATTCTGGCGTGTGGGCTTCTCTAGTTGCGACGCGCTTGCTTGTCTCTAGTTGTGGCGCATGGGCTCCAGAGTGCACAAGCTCAGTAGTTGCAGTGTGTGGGCTTAGTTGTCCCACGGCACGTGGGATCTTAATTCCCTGACCAGGTATCGAACCCGCATCCCCTGCATTGGAAGGTGGATTTTTTTTTTGTGTGTGTGTGTGTGTGTGATACGCGGGCCTCTCACTGCCGTGGTCTCTCCCGTTGCGGAGCACAGGCTGCAGACACGCAGGCTCAGCGGCCATGGCTCACGGGCCCAGCCGCTCCACGGCATGTGGGATCCTCCCGGACCGGGACACGAACCCGTGTCCCCTGCATCGGCAGGCGGACTCTCAACAACTGCGCCACCAGGGAAGCCCTGAAGGTCGATTCTTAACCACTGGACCACCAGGGAAGTCCTTGGATATAATTTTCAAACCTTCAAAATAAAGACGGGATATCCATAATGTCTACCTTAAAGCAGCTTAGGTTTTAAGTTCACTTAGAAAGGTAATGCAAGCACACTGTGCAAACAACAACAACAATCAGTGAGAATCTGGACCACTGGGGGTGAAATGATAGAGTACTGGTAAAGAAAATGTTTACACTATTTGATAACTAGTGATATCAGAGATGAGTAACTTGGGGGCTAGTCAGCTCTTTACCTGCATGATGTATACAATTCACCACTTCCATGAACACCATAGTGGCAGCTAGATGTTATTACTTTTAAGGCAAATTTTCACAAGAGTGATGAAAAGGATGAGAGCTTTTGGGAGGAGCAGGAAATAGAGTCTGTGACAAAACATAGCAATCTTTCAGGTTATTAACAACAGAAAGTGTGGTAAACTATATTCTGGAGTTTGGGGAAAAACACTTTACAGAAATTCTCTTGAAAACAAAGTCAGCTACATAGTGATTGGAGATAAATGTACCTCATATAATATACCTTTATATGTTTCATAATTTTTCATAGCTTTCAATATAGATTACATCTGTAAGAAAAAAATTACTACTTTTCAGATGCCTTAACAAATCCAAAGGTTAGAATCATCATGGAAGTACTCAAGTATTTTTCAGAATATTTTTATTTTAACAAATTTTGCCTTGAGACATAACAGGCTCTCCCATACTTCTTTTGATAATAAATAACACTTTTTAGCACCTTTTATCTAAGACCACTTCAGTATCACTATAATTTTTCCCTATCCTTTTGCTCATAATTTAGTTAAGGTATCTAAACAAATATGTAATATTGAAAGGGCTTAAACCTCAGTGCACTAGAATTTTTAAAAAGCTGTGTTTCATTGAAAAAAAAAGATTATAGAACCTCACTATCACCAACTCTTTGTGCTTAGGAAGTCACTTTTTCTCTCCCCTTTTCAATGTTCTCATATGACAATGAGGGAGTGTCCTGAATGATTTCTAAGATTACTTTCATCTCTGAATCTATATGATCCCATCATACCACTCCTTACTTCAGCAAGTTACAAACTCACACTGTGTGCATAAGTAGTATTGAGTTGATGTTTCTTGACATATTTAACTCTCCTGTTAAGAATTTGTAGCTGACAATGGAAAGTTAAATGTGTAAGAAACACAAATGTCCATGTATCTTTTTGGATATGTGTTCTCTCTCTCTCTCAAAGAGAATTATAGATATAGGTAGATAGATCTCTGTGTCTATTACATGTGTGTTCTTAAATTATGATAACATAATTTATTCTATGGATATTTATATTTGTACTATTTAATTCCTGATGTAAGTCTCTTATCTAAAAACCTTAGAGGCATGTTTTTGAATTTATAATCTGAAAAGTAATATAATGCATATACCATGTTTTATAGAACACCCCCAGAAGGATTTGGACAGCAACCCATACTCAGATATTCTACAAATATTTCTACATCCAAATATTTCTATGTTGAAATGTATTTATTATTCACAAATAAACATTGCAGTTGAATTTTTACCATGTGCATGTATTACACTTAAATAAAATCAAAATACTATTTAAAAAGAGAAAAGCAGAATATTGTGTTCAGAAAATAAAACCTTGATGTTTAAAAAAAGAAAAAAAATAAATTTCAACAACTTCACATCAAGTTCATGCCTAGTTTGCCAAATTAGTTCAGATCAGGTCAAGTTTTGCCATCAAATGAATTAGAAAACAAAACCTTTAGTTTTAAGAGATTTTTGGATTTTATTTATGTGCATAATGGATTTTGAACATGTTTATGCTTTGTCTGACCAGAAAGGCCCTCTTTTTAGAAATAGTTTTTGGGTTTGCTTCTGTTCCAACTAGATGTTCTGCATTGAATCTTAATGGCATCTACAGACCACATCCCTTGCTAGACACAGTTGCTTAGCCCACCTGGGGACATTTACCTCCAGCTATGACAATCATATTTTTCCTTGGGACTTTTAAATTACAGCAAAAAGACTTGAGTGCATCTTTCACTTTCTTTCTGGTGGCAGAGGTTTGAGAACCATCAGGAGCCATGTTTCTTGGCTTGCGGGAAAAGTTTGGCTGCACAGAGAGAAAATGAAGGGAGCCTATATGGAGATACAAGGGTGAGAAGTGGAGTGTGTCCTGTCAACGTTGCAGTCTCTGATTCTTGTTCCTGAAGCATCCCATTTGTAACCCTCTCCTTTCCAACAGTTTTGTGGTTCCCATGGCTTTAAAAAACCAGTGTACGTTCATTTACCTTTAGTAGTTTGAGCTGGTTTTTAATTATTTTCATCTGAAAGACCCTTAACCAAGAATGGAAATATCTTTGTTGAGCTGCAGATGTTCATTTTTTTTTTTTATTTTTTTTTATTTTACAAATTTAATCAGTTATACATATACATATGTTCCCATATCCCCTCCCTTTTGCGTCTCCCTCCCACCCTCCCTATCCCACCCCTCCAGGCGGTCACAAAGAACCGAGCTGATCTCCCTGTGCTATGCGGCTGCTTCCCACTAGCTATCTACCTTACATTTGGTAGTGTATATATGTCCATGCCGCTCTTTCACTTTGTCACAGCTTACCCTTCCCCCTCCCCATATACTCAAGTCCATGCTCTAGTAGGTCTGTGTCTTTATTCCTGTCTTACCCCTATGTTCTTGATGACATTTTTTTCTTAAATTCCATATATATGTGTCAGCATACAGTATTTGTCTTTCTCTTTCTGACTTACTTCACTCTGTATGACAGACTCTAGGTCCATCCACCTCATTACAAATAGCTCAATTTCATTTCTTTTTATGGCTGAGTAATATTCCATTGTATATATGTGCCACATCTTCTTTATCCATTCATCCGATGATGGACACTTAGGTTGTTTCCATCTCCGGGCTATTGTAAATAGGGCTGCTATGAACATTTTGGTACATGTCTCTTTTTGAATTATGGTTTTCTCAGGGTATATGCCCAGTAGTGGGATTGCTGGGTCATATGGTAGTTCTATTTGTAGTTTTTTAAGGAACCTCCATACTGTTCTCCATAGTGGCTGTACCAATTCACATTCCCACCAGCAGTGCAAGAGTGTTCCCTTTTTTCCACACCCTCTCCAGCATTTATTGTTCCTAGATTTTTTGATGATGGCCATTCTGACTGGTGTGAGATGATATCTCATTGTAGTTTTGATTTGCATTTCTCTAATGAGTAAAGATGTTGAGCATCCTTTCATGTGTTTGTTGGCTGTCTGTATATCTTCTGTGGAGAAATGTCTATTTAGGTCTTCTGCCCATTTTTGGATTGGGTTGTTTGTTTTTTTGCTATTGAGCTGCATGAGCTGCTTATAAATTTTGGAGATTAATCCTTTGTCAGTTGCTTCATTTGCAAATATTTTCTCCCATTCTGAGGGTTGTCTTTTGGTCTTGTTTATGGTTTCCTTTGCTGTGCAAAAGCTTTGAATTTTCATTAGGTCCCATGTGTTTATTTTTGTCTTTATTTCCATTTCTCTAGGAGGTGGGTCAAAAAGGATCTTGCTGTGATTTATGTCATAGAGTGTTCTGCCTATGTTTTCCTCTAGGAGTTTGATAGTGTCTGGCCTTACATTTAGGTCTTTAATCCATTTTGAGCTAATTTTTGTGTATGGTGTTAGGGAGTGATCTAATCTCATACTTTTACATGTCCCTGTCCAGTTTTCCCAGCACCACTTATTGAAGAGACTGTCCTTTCTCCACTGTACATTTCTGCCTCCTTTATCAAAGATAAGGTGACCATATGTCCGTGGGTTTATCTCTGGGCTTTCTATCCTGTTCCATTGATCTATCTTTCTGTTTTTGTGCCAGTACCATACTGTCTTGATTACTGTAGCTTTGTAGTATAGTCTGAAGTCAGGGAGCCTGATTCCTCCAGCTCCATTTTTCGTTCTCAAGATTGCTTTGGCTATTCGGGGTCTTTTGTGTTTCCATACAAATTGCGAAATTTTTTGTTCTAGTTCTGTGAAAAATGCCATTGGTAGTTTGATAGGTATTGCATTGAATCTGTAGATTGCTTTGGGTAGTAGAGTCATTTTCACAATGTTGATTCTTCCAATCCAAGAACATGGTACATCTCTCCATCTATTTGTATCATCTTTAATTTCTTTCATCAGTGTCTTATAATTTTCTGCATACAGGTCTTTTGTCTCCTTAGGTAGGTTTATTCCTAGATATTTTATTCTTTTTGTTGCAATGGTAAATGGGAGTGTTTCCTTGATTTCACTTTCAGATTTTTCATCATTAGTATATAGGAATGCCAGAGATTTCTGTGCATTAATTTTGTATCCTGCAACTTTACCAAATTCATTGATTAGCTCTAGTAGTTTTCTGGTAGCATCTTTAGGATTCTCTATGTATAGTATCATGTCATCTGCAAACAGTGACAGCTTTACTTCTTCTTTTCCCATTTGGATTCCTTTTATTTCCTTTTCTTCTCTGATTGCTGTGGCTAAAACTTCCAAAACTATGTTGAATAAGAGTGGTGAGAGTGGGCAACCTTGTCTTGTTCCTGATCTTAGTGGAAATGGTTTCAGTTTTTCACCATTGAGGACGATGCTGGCTGTGGGTTTGTCATATATGGCCTTTATTATGTTGAGGAAAGTTCCCTCTATGCCTACTTTCTGCAGGGTTTTTATCATAAATGGGTGTTGAATTTTGTCAAAAGCTTTCTCTGCATCTATTGAGATGATCATATGGTTTTTCTCCTTCAACTTGTTAATATGGTGTATCACATTGATTGATTTGCGTATATTGAAGAATCCTTGCATTCCTGGAATAAACCCCACTTGATCATGGTGTATGATCCTTTTAATGTGCTGTTGGATTCTGTTTGCTAGTATTTTGTTGAGGATTTTTGAATCTATGTTCATCAGTGATATTGGCCTGTAGTTTTCTTTCTTTGTGACATCCTTGTCTGGTTTTGGTATCAAGGTGATGGTGGCCTCGTAGAATGAGTTTGGGAGTGTTCCTCCCTCTGCTATATTTTGGAAGAGTTTGAGAAGGATAGGTGTTAGCTCTTCTCTAAATGCTTGATAGAATTCGCCTGTGAAGCCATCTGGTCCTGGGCTTTTGTTTGTTGGAAGATTTTTAATCACAGTTTCAATTTCAGTGCTTGTGATTGGTCTATTCATATTTTCTATTTCTTCCTGATTCAGTCTTGGCAGGTTGTGCATTTCTACGAATTTGTCCATTTCTTCCAGGTTGTCCATTTTATTGGCATAGAGTTGCTTATAGTAATCTCTCATGATCTTTTGTATTTCTGCAGTGTCAGTTGTTACTTCTCCTTTTTCATTTCTAATTCTATTGATTTGAGTCTTCTCCCTTTTTTTCTTGATGAGTCTGGCTAATGGTTTATCAATTTTGTTTATCTTCTCAAAGAACCAGCTTTTAGTTTTATTGATCTTTGCTATCGTTTCCTTCATTTCTTTTTCATTTATTTCTGATCTGATTTTTATGGTTTCTTTCCTTCTGCTAACTTTGGGATGTTTTTGTTCTTCTTTCTCTAATTGCTTTAGGTGCAAGGTTAGGTTGTTTATTCGAGATATTTCCTGTTTCTTAAGGTGGGATTGTATTGCCATAAACTTCCCTCTTAGAACTGCTTTTGCTGCATCCCATAGGTTTTGGGTCGTCGTGTCTCCATTGTCATTTGTTTCTAGGTATTTTTTAATTTCCTCTTTGATTTCTTCAGTGATCACTTCGTTATTAAGTAGTGTATTGTTTAGCCTCCATGTGTTTGTATGTTTTACAGCTCTTTTCCTGTAATTGATATCTAGTCTCATAGCATTGTGGTCGGAAAAGATACTTGATACAATTTCAATTTTCTTAAATTTACCAAGGCTTGATTTGTGACCCAAGATATGATCTATCCTGGAGAATGTTCCATGAGCACTTGAGAAAAATGTGTATTCTGTTGTTTTTGGATGGAATGTCCTATAAATATCAATTAAGTCCATCTTGTTTAATGTATCATTTAAAGCTTGTGTTTCCTTATTTATTTTCATTTTGGATGACCTGTCCATTGGTGAAAGTGGGGTGTTAAAGTCCCCTACTATGATTGTGTTACTGTCGATTTCTCCTTTTATGGCTGTTAATATTTCCCTTATGTATTGAGGTGCTCCTATGTTTGGTGCATAAATATTTACAATTGTTATATCTTCTTCTTGGATTGATCCCTTGATCATTATGTAGTGTCCTTCTTTGTCTCTTCTAGTAGTCTTTATTTTAAATTCTATTTTTTCTGATATGAGAATTGCTACTCCAGCTTTCTTTTGGTTTCCATTTGCATGGAATATCTTTTTCCATCCCCTTACTTTCAGTCTGTATGTATCTCTAGGTCTGAAGTGGGTCTCTTGTAGACAGCATATATATGGGTCTTGTTTTTGTATCCATTCAGCCAGTCTGTGTCTTTTGGTGGGAGCATTTAGTCCATTTACATTTAAGGTAATTATTGATATGTATGTTCCTATTCCCATTTTCTTAATTGTTTTGGGTTCGTTATTGTAGTTCTTTTCCTTCTGTTGTGTTTCTTGCCTAGAGAAGTTCCTTTAGCATTTGTTGTAAAGCTGGTTTGGTGGTGCTGAACTCTCTCAGCTTTTGCTTGTCTGTAAAGGTTTTAATTTCTCCATCAAATCTGAATGAGATCCTTGCTGGGTAGAGTAATCTTGGTTGCAGGTTTTTCTCCTTCATCACTTTAAGTATGTCCTGCCACTCCCTTCTGGCTTGTAGAGTTTCTGCTGAGAGATCAGCTGTTAACCTGATTGGGATTCCCTTGTGTGTTATTTGTTGTTTTTGCCTTGCTGCTTTTAATATGATTTCTTTGTGTTTAATTTTTGACAGTTTGATTAATATGTGTCTTGGTGTATTTCTCCTTGGATTTATTCTGTATGGGACTCTCTGTGCCTCCTGGACTTGATTAACTATTTCCTTTCCCATATTAGGGAAGTTTTCAGCTATAATCTCTTCAAATATTTTCTCAGTCCCTTTCTTTTTCTCTTCTTCTTCTGGAACCCCTATAATTCGAATGTTGGTGCGTTTAATGTTGTCCCAGAGGTCTCTGAGACTGTCCTCTGTTCTTTTCATTCTTTTTTCTTTATTTTGCTGTACAGCAGTTATTTCCACTATTTTATCTTCCACCTCACTTATCCGTTCTTCTGCCTCAGTTATTCTGCTATTGATCCCATCTAGAGTATTTTTTATTTCATTTATTGTGTTTTTAATCGATGCTTGATTCGTCTTTAGTTCTTCTAGGTCCTTGTTAACTGTTTCTTGCATTTTGTCTATTCTATTTCCAAGATTTTGGATCATCTTTACCATCATTATTCTTAATTCTTTTTCAGATAGACTGCCTATTACCTCTTCATTTGTTAGGTCTGGTGGGTTTTTATCTTGCTCCTTCTCCTGCTGTGTGTTTTTTTGTCTTCTCATTTTGCTTATGTTACTGTGTTTGGGGTCTCCTCTTTGCAGGCTGCAGGTTCGTAGTTCCCGTTGTTTTTGGTGTCTGTCCCCAGTGGCTAAGGTTGGTTTAGTGGGTTGTGTAGGCTTCTTGGTGGAGGGGACTACTGCCTGTGTTCTGGTGGATGAGGCTGGATCTTGTCTTTCTGGTGGGCAGGTCCACGTCTGGTGGTGTGTTTTGGGGTGTTTGCGGACTTTTTATGATTTGAGGCAGCCTCTCTGCTAATGGGTGGTGTTGTGTTCCTGTCTTGCTAGTTGTTTGGCATAGGGTGTCCAGCACTGTAGCTTGCTGGTCGTTGAGTGAAGCTGGGTGCTGGTGTTGAGATGGAGATCTCTGGAAGATTTTCGCCGTTTGATATTATGTGGAGCTGGGAGGTCTCTTGTGGACCAGTGTCCTGAAGTTCGCTCTCCCACCTCAGAGGCACAGCACTGACTCCTGGCTCCTCAATTTGGGATGATTTGTTGTCTATTCATGTATTCCACAGATGCAGGGTACATGAAGTTGATTGTGGAGCTTTAATCCGCTGCTTCTGAGGCTGCTGGGAGAGGTTTCCCTTTCTCTTCTTTGTTCTCACAGCTCCTGGGTCTCAGCTTTGGATTTGGCCCCGCCTCTGCGTGTAGGTCGCCGGAGGGCGTCTGTTCTTCGCTCAGACAGGACAGGGTTAAAGGAGCAGCCTCTTCGGGGACTCTGGCTCACTCAGGCCGGGCGGGAGGGAGGGGCACGGAGTGCGGGGCGAGCCTGCAGCGGCAGAGGTCGGCGTGACGTTGCACCAGCCCGTGGCGCGCCGTGCGTTCCCCCAGGGAAGCCGCCCCTGGATCCCGGGACCCCGGCGGTGGCAGGCTGCACAGGCTCCCGGAAGGGCGGTGTGGACAGTGTCCTGCGCTCGCACACAGGCTTCTTGGCGGCAGCAGCAGCAGCCCCAGCGTCCCACGCCCGTCTCTGGGCTCCGCGCTTTCAGCCGCGACTCGCGCCCGTCTCTGGAGCTCCTTTACGCGGCGCTCTTAATCCCCTCTCCTCGCTCAGCAGGAAACCAAGAGGGAAGAAAAAGTCTCCTGCCTCTTCGGCAGCTCCAGAGTTTTCCCGGACTCTCTCCCGGCTAGCTGTGGCACGCTAGCCCCCTTCAGGCTGAGTTCTCGCCGCCAGTCCCAGTCCTCTCCCTGCGCTCTGACCGAAGCCCGAGCCTCAGCTCCAGCGCCGCCCGCCCTGGCGGGGGAGCAGACAAGCCTCTCGGGCTGGTGAGTGCCGCTCGGCACCGCTCCTCTGTGCGGGAATCTCTCTGCTTTGCCCTACCCAGGTATGTGGGGAGTTTCTTGCCTTTTGGGAGGTCTGGGGTCTTCTGCCAGCGTTCAGTAGGTGTTCTGTAGGAGTTGTTGCACGTGTAGCTGTATTTCTGGTGTATCTGTGGGGAGGAAGGTGATCTCCGCGTCTTACTCTTCCGCCATCTTACCCGGAAGTCTAGATGTTCATTTTGATATTTGAGCCTTTCCGTTTGTCTAGAGTCCTGCAGATTAACCCAGGTGCCCATTAATACCTCCATCTCTAAAGGCCAAGCCTGTTTAATCAGAGGTAATTCTGTGGCAGTAACTTAATCCAGAAATCTCCTTTGCTTAACACAACAGAAGTTTGTTTCGTGTTTACTGTACCTCTAAGTCAGTTTGCAGAGAGCTCTGCCTCATGTGGGCACCCATGGGCCAGGCTGACAGAGGTTCCACCATCTTTTACTTGCACCATCTGGGGAAGGTGGCATCCTGGTCACTGTGAAGAGGAGGAGAGGACTGAGGAATCAAGCTCATGCTCTGAAATGCTTGTGTCAGGAGTGACACACACCACTTCTGTGTACAGCTTTTTGTACAGAAAGAGTCAGTGACTACTGATGCACAGGAGGGTTGCTGGTGCTGAGAAATGGAGAACGGAGAGCACGGGTTATTCCGTGAACTGCAGCCACACTGTCATCTTGGAATCCAATAAAATCTAGACTTAAGTTTAAGGGGTATCAGACTTAACAGTTGTGATGGACAAAACTTTTTTCTTGGAAAATAATTAATCGATGGAGGCCAAAGGAAAAGAGATTGTCTGAGAGCAGCCTCTGTAGGGGACTGTGTGCCAACTTTCTGTCAGTAAAGGCTTCTGATTGGAGTTCTGGGTTCTGCATGTTTTTTCTCTTCTCTGACTGTGAAGACACCTTCCCGTCCAGTTCAGTCATTTCCTACAGATCTTCTGGTCAAGATTTAAGTGATAGATGAAGGGAACTGGGGAAGGTCAGCAGGAGAGTAGGTTATAGAAACATTTCCAGGAGAATTCCTTTCTCCTTTAATCACTAGTTTTACTTTCACTCAAGCATGTTAATGTAGATGTTCTTAAATCAGGAGTATATTTATTTTGAACCTTTTAACACTGCAGATCAGCTAGCTGAGTTTCATATTCTAAAAGAACAAGGTAAACAAATGACACTAGTGAATAGAAAATATTAATCTCTCACATGCTTTAGTTTAAATAGTTATAGGAAAGTGCTGTCCTATTAAAATACATTAGCCTATAGCAAACCATTATAAAATTCTAATGAATCCATTTCTTCCCAAAGAAAATTATTTCAGCATTCAATCAGTTAATATAATGGATTAAAATAGAAGATCATTTTGATGGCACAATTTCAAAACGGAAGGAACTAGAGACATTCAGATACTGAACATTCAACCCAAGCTATGATTTCAGCAGGGAGTCTTATTTGGGCTTTCTTCATTCTAATTCCATCATTTTCAAATTTCATTAACAGCAGTGGGACACAAAAATTTCCAACAGTGATGCTTTACAAAACCCTGCAAGTTTTGAATAATATTGGTCTTTGTCATCATTTTATTTCCAAGTGTATGTGTTTATATTCTTTTGCTGAGGAATGACTCAGAATTTCTCCCAGTGGGCATTGAAGAATTAAATTTTAGAAGACAATGAGTATTCAGTTTCACTGTGTATAGCTGAAATAACCTGATTTAACTTGGTTATGTGTAAAAATTGGGGTAAGGCTAAGAGAATTACCTAATTACCTTTTGAGAAGACTAGGATGACTTACCTAACCTTCTGAATCATCTGCTGAAATAATTAGATTTTCAAAAATAAGAAGTTATTATTTTCATGTAAATTAAAGGTGTTTTCAGAGTAGGTAGAACTAACACAGGAAGTTATACACACACACCCCTGCCCACCACACCCATCCATACATGCATAAAGTGATGTTTTGTGTTTCAGTGTATATTGTCCATGAATTGTGTAAATGGCAAGCCATATGATTTGTTCAGTAAAATTAGTATTTTAGAGTGGTAAGGGACAGAAGTAGGAACAAAGGAAACCAACGCAAGTTCCCAGCTTCGAAACTGTAGGTGTGCTACAAGTGATTATCAGCGTAGACTCTTCAGTACTGCTAGATGGTGGTGGTTAGCTCCACGTATTAGGACTTGAATAATTACACAAACTACAGTTGGGTAAGTGGTCAGATATATTTTCAACACTGTGAAGGAGCAAAGTGGCAGAAGCCTGGCAGCAGGATGAGGACAGTACCTTTTATTCACTTCGTGGGAATTAGGAGGTTAGGGTGGCTCTGTGGTCAGTAGGTTATCAGATTATCGGAGGTTATAAAACAAAGTCTCAGATTATCAGAGGTTGCAGAAATGCCTTGTTTCAGAGAAAGGAGAGAAAAAGCGTCTTACTAATAAGATTATTATTATTATTTCTGGGTAAAAAATCCTCAAAGAGTGCTACTACTGAAAAATTAAATTATTAGGCAAAAACACCCTGGTCTGTGATGTTGAGGATAGAGATTGAATAGAATAGAGTGCTACTCCCTTTCCTCATAATCCGTTTCTCTCATGCCTCCTCATGGAAGCCCACTGATTTTGCATTATGTTTAGTTTCTTAAAAGTCTCCCAGAATCTCTATTTCTACTGTCTTCTATGCCCCTGTTAATGGAAATCTCTTCAATACCCATTTATTCAGTTAATTACATGTCAGGAGCTGGGCTAAACACATTAATGTATTTAATATTATCTGGTTAAAAAACTTTGTGAAAACAGGCATAGACACTATTTGTTTCTTCACCATGAAACATATCTGTGGGCAATATCCTAAGAGGGAGATGTTTAGAGATTTTTAGTGGAAATATTTAGTGGCATTTATTACCCCTCACTCTTTCTTTCCAACAAATGAAAAACAACAAAACTGTTCAAAACTTACTGTTTCCTTATTATATTTCTATATTACATTTTTTTGTGATTATAACTGCAACTGCCATAATCATAAAAGAGAGTAATGTAAGACCTCTGGAGCTCAAATTCAGGAGAAATAGAAAACAAATTTATAGTAATCACTATATAGGGGAAACTTTTGACATCTTATTTAAGTGAACTTACTGGACACTAAAATCCAAAGTCCTTAGGAGGCTACATTCTGAAACACTGACTCATGACATTAAAAATTTATTAGACTTTCTAGGATGATTACTTCCCCATGAGAAGATGCCTCTTGCAAAGGATCTCCTTCATCCCTCTGCAAGATAGAAGAGGAAACACAAGAAGAAGTGCCTGGTGCAGAGCCCCAATTCCTACTTCATGAATGTGAAATGCCCAGGATGCTATAAAATCACCACTGTCTTTAGCCATGAACGAACAGCAGTTTTGTGTGTTGGCTGCTCTACTGTCCTCAGCCAGGCTGCAAGAGGAAAAGCAAGGCTTACAGGAGGATGCTTCTTCAGACAGAAGCAGCATTAAAAGTACGGGGCTTCCCTGGTGGCGCAGTGGTTGAGAGTCCGCCTGCCAATGCAGGGGACACGGGTTCGTGCCCCAGTCCGGGATGATCCCACATGCTGCGGAGTGGCTAGGCCCGTGAGCCATGGCCGCTGAGCCTGCGCATCCGGAGCCTGTGCTCCGCAATGGGAGAGGCCACAGCAGTGAGAGGCCCACATACCCCCCGCAAAAAAAAGTACCCTGAATCAAGATGAATGGGAAACCATACCATAAACACATTTTGAATACAAAAGCATCATTAAAGATGAGAAAAACTTTAGATTCTTCAGCAATTTGGAGAACTGTTCATAAAGGTAAACCCTTTGAAGATGTCTGCCTTAATGGACAATGTTCTTGAAAAAAAAGTAAAGTTAGTAAAGTTTAATTCTGATGAATTCAGGAAGCACAGTGAGAATTCAATGTTGTGGAAGGTGATAATGACACTGCATGCAGCCAGCTTATAAGACACTTAACAGCTCTGATTAGCACTAGAATAGCCTGGCCAGAACATTAAGTCATCTATATGAATTTTTAAAACATAAAAACCAAAAAGAAAATAAAAACCAAGAAGTATTTAAAGTGCTTGGTAGCAACTGAAGTAATTTATATGTAAACCATGCTAGAGATTTCAAGATATAGAGGAAGAGAGATAACAGTGGAGACATGGTACCTCCTGGCTGCTAATGGAGGACGTCCAGTATCCACAAGAAAAACCGTCCCTGGGCACATTTCTGTGAACATTTCTGACTCTTATCTACCACTAGGGAAAAAGGGAGACCAGGTACTTGCCTTCTGAGAACTCTGGCAGATGAGTGGCAGTCATTGGGCTACACTCAGCCAATCATAAGCATCCTCCTGGTGTGTATTTAGTCTGGTTGTATCATTAAAAAACAGGGATAGTTTAAAATCTATTCTGCAAGTGGCAGCAGCAAAAACACCCTCTTGTCTCCAGTAGGGTAGTGGGCATGGGAGCAACGGAGCCAAGAGCAGTTTAAAAACACAGTCTTTGTGAGGTCATCTTGAGTGTGGTTCTAACCACCAGGCTTCCTTTGATTTCTGAACCTTTTCAAGCTCAGATCACCCTCATGCCCATTGATTCTCTGAGCCACCCATCATCTATCCATTAAGGTTATTTTTGGCTCAGGATATACAGGGTCATTTTCTATTTTTTGTCAGCCAGTATCTTGACTGCAGCCCACGTACAATAGCCAGATACCACAGTGGATACAAATTGTCCCAGCTTCCACTGTGAGCCAGATCTCAACCATATGATTCTTTATCATTGTGAGATTCTTAAAGTTTATACCATAAATTTACTGTTTGCAGTCTGGAAGAGAGCACATAGTGATATTTAGCAAATACCTCTTGAATGAAAGAGTGAAGTAGGCATTTTATGCATAATTCAGTTGAAGTTTGAGCCTCACAGATTCAAAGACCTAAAGCTACTTTATAGAACACACTAAAGCTGGCAACAGGAAGCTATAGAGATCACATTTGTGAATTTCACATTTTTGTGAAAATTGAGCACAGGCAGGAGTGTTAATGGTGCAATAGTGGTATGTAAATATATGACACATGCTTTACTAAAAACTCAATTCTAATGATTTTTTTAACATCTATATTGGAGTTTAATTGTTTTACATTGTTGTGTTAGTTGCTGCTGTATAACAAAGTGAATCAGCTATATGTATACATATATCCCCATATCCCTTCCCTCTTGTGTCTCCCTCCCACCCTCCCTATCCCACACCTCTAGGTGGTCAGGAAGCACCGATCTGATCTCCCTGTGCTATGCGGCTGCTTCCCACTAGCTATCTATTTTACATTTGGTAGTGTATATATGCCAATGCCACTCTTTGTAATAAACATTAAAGAACACTCAACTTAATTTGAATTTGCTGAAGTAGATATAAATAATTTATAAAGATAATGTCATTCAACAAAGGACTGAAAATGTGTAAGAGTGAAATGTGAAGTCTTTGGCCAAAACATATCCACTACTCTGTAATGCTCGATGTACCAGAATCCTGGCTGATTAAGCAATGTGACTGCCATCCATCAAGGCTTCAAAAAGACTAGTGATTTTCATTTTCTAACCTTGCAACCTGGTGGACTAAAACAAGTTGTCAGTGTACACCCGTTGAAGAGAAAATAATAAAATGTGAGAATAGTGAGTGAATATTTTCCATGATTTATTTAAAGAATTTAATAAAGCAATAAGATTATTAACTGAATGACGCTGCCCACGTGGTGCTTTTAAAATAATGTTTAATACAGTAGTCTCTTTTTAGAACACATTACTTTGAGAATTTCTTGTTTGGAGAGATAAACTGTGTGTTCTTAATTATCCTGAAACAAGTATAGTTAAAAATAGATTTTCACATAATAGTTTTACCTCCAAGGGAATATTTCATGTCTTTGTAGACATCTAAGAAGATATAATATATGTATATTTAAAATTCAATTGCATAGACACCAGTATCCTTCTAAGAACAATAGATGAGTTTGGGAGACTGGAGAATTGGCCTTCATAAAATCTCACTATGGTTGTGGCTGAGTTATTTATTTATAAAATGGGCAAAATGCATTAATCATAAATGATAGCTTTTTAGAATACAGAGCAAAGTCTAGAATTATGATTATCGTGTGTTTCCCACAGGATCTAACTGATATGCCATGTTGAGATGGTAACTTCTGTCCTTGAGACACTTCATTTGGCTCTTTTCACTGCTCTCTAAAAGAAAATAAATCTCCTTACCCTGCTTTGAGTTTGCTGTAATATAGCATGTGATAATATGGCATCATAGTTTATTGCTTCAGGTAAACTCATAGCATGAAAATAGGGAACTATTTATTGAGTGCTCACCACATGCCAGATCAGATGTACTAGTTCTGGATTTCTATTGTTTGCCCTATACATTGAACAGCTCGTGGTCTGTGAACTTGCATTTCAAATTCAGTTTTGCCTTTGGAAGCTGCCTGTTCTCTCAGTACCTATTCTGCTATCGATTGCTGCCTGTTTTCTCAGACTTAGCTCCATGTTCTGTGGATATGTCCCAAATCACTTTCTCATTTAGGTCAGGCTTCAGTCTGGAATATGGAAATTTACAGTTGAACAGTACATTATAAAAGAAACAAAATTCTAATTGCCTCCCTGGGAAATCTCACTGAAGGAGGTATTGGAAAGATACTTAATTTTTGTAATCCTCTGATGGATTAGTTAATGACAATTTAATTGTAATAATTATTGATAATAACAGTGGTGAGAGAGGTGATCAAATTAGGGCTAGATTAAAGTGTTTTTCACTGGTTTAAAAACAGTGCTTTATGTCACTTTGACTGATTGTACAACTTTCATTCACATACAGGGAGGTCAAGAGTTGTTAGTGCGTACATACAAGTGCTTGTCAATAAAAGAGTAATACCTCCTAGCATTCATACTACTCTGACAGTGTATTTATATATATTCCTGTTATCAGCTTTAGTAATGAATGCAACTTGAAATAAATTTAATGACAATTTAAAAACTTTCCACAGGTGCCATCTTATTAGTTAAAAGATTTTCATCTACAGTGTACTCTCCTTCAAGATATATGAAAATATGAATTTAATTTGCTTTAACACTGGTTGATTAATGCTAGAAGGTTTACATTGAGAATTTTTATGAATGACCTGATTTCACAGCATGTTTAGTGAATTCTATTTTATCCATTACTCCATCATATGATATGAAATTTTAGTGCTGGTAGTCTATATGTTTCTTGAAAGATTAGATGATTAATTTTCTTTTTTTAATAAGAAGACATTTATGTATGTATGTATTTATTTATTTATTTATTTTTGTTCTTGGGTTTTTTTTTTTGGCCTTGCAGCAAAGGCAGCACCTTGCAGCATGCGGGATCTTAGTTCCCTGCATGTGGGATATTAGTTCCCTGACCAGGAACTAAGCCCCCTTCATTAGGAACGCCTAGTCTTAACCACTGGACTGCCAGGGAAGTCCCAGATAATTTATTACTGTAGAAAGATTATGCACTTAGGTTAGAATTCTGGCTTTGCTTCATTTGATGTTGTGCAGGTTACTTAATTCCTCTAAAGCTTTGGTTTATTTATCTGCAAAATGGGACGAATGATGTCTATTTCATAGACTTCCTCCTTCCTCACATCCAATCCGTTTTGAGCCCTGTAATTTCTTTCTGTAAAATACTTAAGAAGCATAATATTTCTGAGATATAAACCAAAGTATTTTCTTCCTTGGTAATCTCTAGTCCCTGGTTGCCCACAGGTTTACATCAAGAACCACCCCTGGTGGACCTTCACTAGAGTTATTTTCATGTTATGGAGAAGATAATCTTTACATCTGAGTTCACAGGACCGTGAGGCTTCCTACCACTAAGAACGAGGACCAGATGATATAAAATAAATTTAGATCACATGGGAAGAAAAATAGGAAAGCTTGTTCCTTTTGCTGCTTTAGAGTGCAAGTAAAGAGAAGCAAGTAGCCAAGTTACATGTATTTCCTGTTTAAAATCCTAGAAGTGGAGAGGGAAAGGCAGCAGGTGCTTGGGTCTCCCATCATAAACTTGGGAGAAGACTGCAGTTGCCTGGGGTAGACCAGAATCAATGGTGGCAACCCAAGCAAAGTAAGAAAGTGGTATCACAAAATGCTTCAGAGAAGAGAGGGTCAAAAGTATCCATCCCAGATTTGCCTGGCAGGATGCAGAAGTTTCTACCTGCTTTGCAGTATATGGCATGATATATGCATTCAGCAGCAGTGTACTTGTATCAAGTCCCCCATGACTGAGCATGAGGTGTCCCCCTACAGAAGCTGAGGGCTGGGAGGCTTGAGAAGGAGCTGTTGGAGGATGTGGTTGATCTTAGAAGGTCCACCAATGACACCAAGTGAAGGTTAGGCCAAATCAACAAAAACAAACAAACAAACAAACAAACAAAAATGACCCCCCCCCCCGATTCTAACAGTCATATCAGGAACAGAGAAGCCAGGAAAACTCCCAGTAATCAGGTGGTAAAGAGAAATCACCAAAAAGAAAGAGAAAATCCAATGTACAGCCGTGAGCATGCCCCCTCTACTCTCAATGAGAGTGTTTAAGCAGCCTTCTTCACTAAAGTCACATTCTCCTATAATATCTTACATAATTTTAAAGCTTTACTATTTATTCCTAAATCTTTAATCCACAATGATTTGTTATATGTGTGTACCCATAGGAGGTGTAGTCAGGCTCTAACTTTACCATTTTCCATGGAGATAACTTCTTGTTAAGGAACCATTTATTAAAATGGTGTTTCTCTCCACTTTGAATTGTAATACCACCACTCTCAAACAGTATTTTTCTCTCTAAATATCTATTTATCTATCTTATCATCTATCTACCTATCTATCTACCGATGGATTCCAATCTATTCCAGTATTCTATTTGTCCATCCCTATATAACTCAATACACCATGTTTATTTATTTATTGCCACAGTTTTAAAATTAATCTTGGTATCTGGTAGGGAATGAGCCTTAACTTTGTTCTTTTCTTCAAAATTGAAAAATGTCAGCTCTTGGCAGTTTTTTATAAATTTTAGGGTCAGTTTCTCTAATTCTGTGAGAAACTTTGCTAAGATTTTGATTGAAATTAATGTAAATTTATAGTGAAATTCAGAGACAAAGGGCAGATTTGCGATGAGTGTCCTCCATCCAACAACAAACAATCTCATGCTGTTTTTTTTTCTGCTCTGCTAAAGTCTCTCAGCAATATTTTGTGAATGTCCAAAGGACAACTCACACCTCTTTTGTTGGACATTTCTGGGTACGTTATTATTTTGTTGCTATTGTAAAAGTGTGTTTTATCTCCCCACTTACTCTTTCAAATCAGTTATTTCTGGTATAAAGGCATGTTACTGATTTTGTAGACTGCTATAACACCCAGCATCTTTGCATCAGTTTCCTTAGTCCTCAAACTTTACAAATACAGTTTTATCTTTTCCTTACCAGTTTTAATATTAATAGTTTAGACAGATGGTTCTTTATTATATTCCTAATTTTATGTGAATATTTAAAAATGCTTCCATTAAGTATTGTTTACTTTTCATTTTTGATAGCTATTCTTTATCCAGTTAAGGGGTTTAACTTTTTTTCTAAGGATATGCTATTCAATAGACATTTTTTTTTCTGTTTTTTTTTCCTTTTATTGAGATTGGTACATGGTTTTCCTGTTTTAGCCTATTAAATTAAATGTTACTTTAGTAGATATTCTTGTGTTGAATCATACTCTGGTGACAATATTACTTCATCCTCTTTTTACATTCCCATTTCAACAATTACCAATGTATTTGTTGGTATGATTTTTTTTTACCTTGTTTCAGGTCTCCCCTTTTCTCAGTGTTTGACCTTGTCCTCAACCCCTTCCCCACTTGAAAATTTACATGTGCATCTCTTCTCTCAACACTCCTTCTTATCTTAAAGTAAAAGGTGTCCTTAACACTCACTCTTCTCCATTCTCTCTGTTTCACCATCTTTCCGTCTTCTTCAGTTACTTATCTTATTTCATTTCTGATGTACAGCTTCTTCTTTTCTACTACTTCCATATTCTCTGCTTCCAAAGGTACTATGCTCCTGTTCCCTGCAATTCCTTCGATCTGCATTTACATCCAAGATGGTCCACCCTTTTCTTTATTTGACATCAGATTTTTTTGTTTGTTTGTTTTTTGTTTTGCCCCAGTGTGTGGCTTGTGGGATCTTAGTTCCCTCATCAGGGATCGAACCTGGGCCCTCGGCAGTGAAAGTGTGGAGTCCCAACTGCTGGACTGCCGGGGAATTCCCTGACATCAGATATATTAGAGGGATAGAAAAGGCTTGGTGCTCAGGACTTTGGATCCCCCACCCCGCATTGTTCTCAAACTGCACTAAGTTTATCTGTGAGCTAATTATTAAGTCAATTAACCTGTTTTCATCCTTCATTCAATTGAATCTTCTTGAGCCGTCTAACATGGCCTGCTGTCTTCTTGATATAGTTGTCTTCATGAGTTTCTGTGACACTGTTCTTCTTTGATTTTCTTTCTATATACCTGATCATTATTGCTGTAGCTATTTTCCTTGCTGTCTCCTCTCTAAATATTAATGAATTTGTACATAGGAAAAAAACTAAAAGCATCTTTTAAAGCATTAAAGGTCTGTTGATTACATAAGTTTCACTGATGATTGAAAATTCTGTCTAATGTGGTTTTTGAATGCCTCTAAATTATAAATAAATTATATGATCAAATTAATATCATCAAAAATTTATTTTTTTTTTGCATTAGAGGTATTTTATCTCTTTTGTCTCTCTAATGATTGGGCATATCGTACATGAGAATGTCAAAAAGTGAACATCTGCTGGTTAAAATACTTCCATTTGGGATGGGAATTAAATATATGTTCTTTTTCAACATTAAACCAGCTTTAGGATTAAAAATTACTGCAGTCAAGTTTCGTTTTTTTTTTTTTAATCGAAATATGACTAACATATCTCTTTTGAAATAGTTATTCTTAAGGTTGTCTTTCATTTTTTCCCCATGGTTTAACATTGCTAATTAAGCCTACAAAAATCTGTACATAACGCATACTGATGCATAAAGAAAATGCATCAGTTTACCAGATTGTTCTCTGATGGCTTAGATTATCAAACATTTGCAAGTTAAATTCAATATTACTGTAAAAATTTAAATAATTGGTGGAGATTAACATAATTTATCTGTTCTGTTAATGAATAACCAAAATTTTAAAGTTCTTCAAGCTATTTTATATGTTTATTAGGGTAGTTTTAATTATTCATTTCTATTTAAAAATTAAATGATGTTAAGCATACAGTGTTTGATGAATATAAAAATATATACTATTAAATTATAAATCATTTTCCCTCTAGCTTCCAACTTGAAATGCCAAACATTTCACTGATCTTCATACTTCATGTAATGTAGAAACATTTATGGTCCCTGTGCTGCCATATGGAAAATAGCAATACTCGTCAACCATTTAAGCTTCATAAAGCCAAAAGGCGTTATTTCATTTGTGAGCTTCTCTTGTAATAAATACTGATCAACTCTCCTCTCTTATTTTTCTTTGTGACTCTACATGATGTTAGACAGTTAGCACTCACCATGGAGGGTGTTTATTGGGTTTCTCCATGGCAGGAGACCACAAGCTCAGTGAGGGTGGCAGCAGGTCTTTCTTATTTGCCATTATATTCTCAGCACTTAACATAATGCATGGTTAGCATGAATGAATGCATTTATTTTCAAACTTTTTTTCTATGTTTTTGAAGTTATAGTTATTTTGAAGTTACAGTTATTTTGAAGTTATAGTTATTAATTAAAAATGAGCCACCCCTATGTCTTTATCACTGCTTGGTCCCTAGGGCATCAGAAGAATATTAAAACATGTTGCCTCCTGTCAAAGGCCTTCAGCATAACTGGAGATACAGATTAATGAATATGGATCAGTATAAGACATTATATAATTAAGATCCTACTTGAATTTCACAAAGTGTAAATCATGTAGGTATTCATTAATGAGGGCCTTCTACGAGCCAGGTCATGGAAATGATAGCAGAATGAAGCATAAGAGAAGAAATATGTGCAAGAAACAGGGGAACTTTGGTTTCTGCATGAATGGAGCAAGACATTGAAGGCTTGAGGAAGGAAAAATCATAAAGCATTGGAGGGGCAAGAGGACCCAGGTCTCATTAAAAAAAAGAAAAGAGTGTTTGGAAATCGGGTAGTATTTGTATCTTGATAATAAAGGATTCTGAAAGGCAGGTAAAGTACTTTTTACCTTAGAGAGAAAAAAATATAGGGATCTAATGAATATTTGTGAGGAAAAGAATAAGCTAATGGTATATTGCAGTACCTAAGGTAAAATCATAAATCAGATAAACTGAAGTACAGTGTGAAATTCAGTGAGTGAAGACCTGGGATTTAGGTAGAGACAGCAGGAATTAAAAGAAGAAAAAGAGGGGGTGATTGACTTCAGATAGGTAAATGAAAAAGAGGTGAACCAAGCTGTCCAATTTGGGTGAAGAAATGAACTGGGCTTCTGTAGTTAGAGGTAGGAAAATTGAGAGATGAAGGTGAAGTTTTGACACGTGAAATTTGAGATGGTAGCCAGATAGCTACATGGAAATGTCCCCCCAAATAAGGAAACTACTTAAACCATATTATACAAAATAATTTCCCAGGCCCACCTACCTGCATACATATTCACACTATTTTATTCTCTTTAATTGTGTCTGTTTCTTCTAGAACATTTTCATCGTATAAATTTTATTTAGTTTTCACTATCATTTTTAAAATTTATTTTAGAGGTGGGTAAGTGCTTTCAGTAGGCTAGTGCAGTTATCAAGAAGAGTGAAATGTTGTACAATCATTCTAAATACAAAATTGCTTATTTGAGAAAGATATAAAGTTTCCCTTCCTTTAAAATGGAGATGATAATTCTTGCCCTACCTAGCTCACAGTGTTGTTGTAAAGATCAGCAGAGATGATGGGTATGAAAGCACTTTGAAAACTAAAATCCTTTACAAATGCAAGCTCTCATCATTATGATTATACAGTGCCCTCTATATGAACCTGAAACAATTTTCAATTTTCATCTATCATGTCACTCTTCTAATTCCTGTAGAGTATGTCCCACAGATTTTTATCATAGGACCCTGTTTTTTTTTTTTTTTTTTTTTGTGCGGTATGCGGGCCTCTCACTGTTGTGGCCTCTCCCGTTGCGGAGCACAGGCTCCAGACACGCAGGCTCAGCAGCCATGGCTCACAGGCCCAGCCACTCTGCGGCATGTGGGATCTTCCCGGACCGGGGCACAAACCCGCATCCCCTGCATCGGCAGGCAGACTCCCAACCACTGCGCCACCAGGGAAGCCCAGGACCCTGTTTTAATCAATGACAAATGCATTTTCATGAAAGCATAATATTGTTTCTATAATAAATATTCTTTGAACTCTGGATGAAGACTAATACACATTTCAAGGACCATATACTTCTGAGAGTTTTTTCCTATCTCTTTCATTCTACAACTTCATCTTTTCCCACTCTGTGAGTTTTAATTCTAGGATAAGCACTACCCATGGGCTCTACCCACTTGTACCAGTCTGTCCTAGGAATCAAACCAGACATTGAAGGTCTTGTAAGAACATGGCACCATCGGCCTCATCATTTAGAGCAGCTTGGAACTGGGGCTTGGTAACAACCAGACCCAAAAGCTGTTGTGTCAAAGAAAGTTCTAATTTTTCTTAACTCTCCTGCAACCCTTCATCAAATTAGTACTGAGACAATGCTTATAATGTTTGTTTTGGCCACTGGCATAATGATGACAACAAGAGTGGCATAATCCCTTGGGTAAACACAGGTTTTATGATTACCATCTCTTTCTGCCCCCCAAATCCAGGAAAGTAAAGCAAATAGTTCAAATTCTCTAGATGTACAGTATGTATTAGAGCATTTTAAGTACATATGAGTAATCAAATGCTCCATTTACATATGTTTAAATTGCCATTTTTGGAAAAAAATGAGTAAATTTGATTGTTACAACACTGGGCTAATTTTATGTTCCAAACCTCTTAAAAGATAAAAAAACATTGCTGGGCTTCCCTAGTGGCGCAGTGGTTGGGAGTCCGCCTGCTGATGCAGGGGACACGGGTTCATGCCCTGGTCCGGGAAGATCCCACATGTCGCGGAGTGGCTGGGCCCGTGAGCCATGGCCGCTGAGCCTGCGGGTCTGGAGCCTGTGTTCCGCAACGGGAGAGCCTACAACAGTGAGAGGCCCTCGTACCGCAAAAAACCCCAAAACATAAAACAACAATAACAGGGCTTCCCTGGTGGCACAGTGGTTGGGAGTCCGCCTGCCGGTGCGGGGGCCGCGGGTTCGTGTCCCGGTCCCGGAGGATCCCACGTGCCGCGGAGCGGCTGGGCCTGTGGGCCATGGCCGCTGGGCCTGCGCGTCTGGAGCCTGTGTTCCGCGGCGGGAGAGGCCACAGCGGTGAGAGGCCTGCGTATCGCCAAAAACAACAACAACAACAAAAAAACGTTGCTGACTGGAATACTAAATGCAAGAAGTTAAATTTAATCAACTTCTAAGAGGCATATAAACTGATTTTTGGATAAGCCAAATTTCAGATATGTACTGTTATTTCTAAAGAAATCCTGAAAACCCATCTAATCATGTGAGAAAAGTTACAATAAAAATGAACTTTTGGTATTATCCTTACTTCATCTAAAGATCATTTTAGAATGAAAAGGACAGGGACTGTGATTCCCCGTCCATCTACTCTCAGTCCTCAGTTCTGAAGGGCTTCTTCCTAGGTCCTGGGAAGACTAGCCCCATTGTTCTGTATCATTGCATAACTTGTATTTTTATTCCTTGACACCTCTTCCCTAAAATGCCCTCTTCTCAAGGCTGACTGTCTTTGTATCAGAACCTGATGAAACTGGTCCTAGGTTTATGAAGCCCCTTGGCCTCTGCATTGTGGCTTTGCCAGCTGCACCTAGGAAAGGTGCCAGAGGTGTCAGGGCCAGCCTTTGGTTTTAGATCAATCTCAGACATCCCACACACTGCACCTGGTAAATTGGTCTGTGGCTGGCCCTGAGCTTGACCATTCACCCTTCTGACCTAGGTCCGTTAGCCAGTTTCACCACGCTTCTAGGAGGCTGTAGTGAGGAGCTGATTGCAGGGAAAAATGCCATATTCTTCCCACTATATCATTCTGCTGCCTCATAAGATGTCCTCATTATATTTCACCCTGATAACTTTAACTGTCTCTCCCTCTCTCTCTCTTTTCGTGGCACTTATACAAAGAAATGCAAACATCCACTTAGGGAAGTGGGCATCCTGTCAGAGTTGTGGTTTTTTTGATACTTGGATTAGGTCACCAAGTCACTGAACATTTACGGAGGAAAGAGAAGCACTGCACTTGAGAATTTGCTATAATTGCCACAAGCTCCAAACCTGTAATTACTATTGCCACTCTGGGAACTTCAAGTGAAGCCTCCATAGTTAGCTTTTGCCCTTAGCTGTCCTGACTTTCCCGCCATATTTTTCTATGTCTGCCTTTGTTAGAATGTATAGTAGAAGCAGAAATTTAAAGAATCCAGCTGAATGTTTTTAGACTAGTACAAATAATGAGTTTTTTAAAATTTGTTTGATGCGTAACACGTATCAACACGCAGAGGAGAAATTTAATTACTGATAATATAATTAACTGTTCATTTTAAGAAAAATTGGGGAGAGTTGACTGGTATGTTCAGTGTTTGTGCTCATAATATAAGACTTATGTAGCACTTTGTAATTCAGCATTTCAGTAGAGTCCCATGAAGTAGGTGTTATCTTTACTCCATTTAAAGACAAGGACATTACGGGCTTTACAGATGAGGGATACTAAGAGGTCAGAGAGCTCACAGATTGGCCTGATTCAGCAACTAGGGGCTCTCAGACTGCAATACCATACTTCTGGGTTCTGTGTAGAGATCCCTACATGGCAGTGACCACTACCTTACTGGAATTCATCCCTCAGTTCCACACTGTCTTCAGGGTAAACAACCAAGTTGGGTTACAGGTATTTCACTATATCACTCCATCCTGCAGCTCTGTTCTCCTCTTGCTACGTCCCTTCCTGTACCTTGGTCATCCTGGACCTCTTGTAGAGCCCATCATTTGGAAATTTTGTCCCTCTTTTTAACCTGGATAACTGACTCCTATTTTGGGGACCGGATCCTTTGGGAAAGCCTAAGTGTGGTCTGAGTTGGCCTCTGATGCCACCTTGTACAATCTCTGTTTGAGCCATTAGCACCATTAATGTACTTCTCTGCTTCCCTTAGATTTAGTTTCTCAGGGTAACGACTGCCTCTTTCACTTTTGTTTCTGCTTTCTTTTCATCTGTAAAATAAATATAACAATAACTACCTTGTAGATTTATTGGGAGGGTTAGAGGTAATGTATGTAAGTAAAGTAGCTAACAGTGCCAGAGACATGGTAGTAAAACTAACAGTAACTCATATTTCTTAAACTCATTTTCTGTGTGTCAGGTCCTGTGGAAGGCATTTAACGTGTATTATCTATAATCCTTATGTAATGATTTTATTCAGTGGTCTGAACTCAAAGCCAATATAAGCAGAAAGCACTTTTACTTTTTGTCTTCAACCGTGTTATCACATCTTTGACCCTGTGATTTGATACATGTAAGGCAGAGGCCATAATTTTTCAGACCGTCAGTTATAAACACAATTTAATTTCAACAACTGAAATTTATTTTCAGTTATTAAAATTTTCAAGCCGTCCTAAATTCTAATAAAATTCAAAATGTCTCCCATCCCCTCAGTTCAAGCCTGCCGCTAGCTCTAGCCCTGCATTTTAGAATAATTTGTGAATTGACTGGGATTTTTCTAGTCTCTCTCAGTAATAGATATCTCTGTTATTGGCAGGAGCTGTCTGCTTTGTGGGGTATACTGGTAGGCTCTTTAGAACCCTGCTATCTCCCCCATACCACCACTATTTTGGACCTCAGCTCTCTGACAATGGACATTTGCATTTTACCTATCACCCAGCTCCAGCACACAGTAACCAATCCAATAACCTCCTTCTCTTACTTTGGCAGGAAATACTTTTCTGTAGGATCCTATAAGGATAGCAAAATACTTTCTGTGGGATGCACTGAGCCTATAGGAGATGCAGGTATTCTTGTCCTGACAAGTAATGGAATGTAGGTCTGCTTGTCTGCTGTCTTCCAGCCAGCATTCTGCTTTCTGAATTCTCTAGGAGGAAAAGGGTCAGTCAATTTCGATGCTCAAATGCTTCCCCAAACTCCAGGGGCCACAAGCCAGCTGTTCCAAAATCTTCTCATCACAGTGGTCATGCAGAAATTTGCCTGCACACTTCTGCTCAGCAAGCCTGTGGTCAGAATTGAGGCACTGGTCTGATCTGCCCCACCCATTACTTTTAGATCCCTTGGAGCTGGCCCCCTAGGATAAGTGGAGTGTTTGTGCAGGGCAGGAGATAAGCTGAAACCGCTCCTTTGGATAACATCTTATTGCCTTGACGACTTTCTCTCATGATGCACTCCAAATTCTGCATTTGATGATCCAGATGAAGGGCTAGGTTTGTAGCCAGTTTTGCTGCTTGTTAGGAAACCCTAGGAGAGGTGTCTAGCAGCTACTCTTTAGAGTTCTTTCTCTTGTCGTTCTCTTTTTTTGTGCTTGTTTTTTTTTTAACATCTTTATTGGAGTATAATTGCTTTACAATGGTGTGTTAGTTTCTGCTTTATAAAAAAGTGAATCAATTATACATATACATAAGTTCCCATATCTCTTCCTCTTATCGTTCTCAATTGAGGCTTTAGCTGAAATGTTTGAAGTAACAGGAAAAACCCTGCTTCACATCTTGTAATATATAAAACACTCATTTACATCTGAAGAAACTGTCTCTAGGAGTTACGTTATTTTTCCTATGGCCACTAAACTTATTTAGTGAAAGTCAAAACTCAATTTGCATCTAGGTTAGTGTGGTCCCAAACAGACGGTTCTGTTCACTGTAATGTTTACCTCTGAATGCGATCATTCAATTGTAAGTGGTTACCAAAGGGCATCTACAAGTTGAGACAGACATTAGTGGCACTCTTTGGGATTTATTTAGATACTTACCACGTAAAATGGAGCTTTGATGCTGTAGGCATATCAAGGCTTTTCTAACTTAACTGACTCCTGCATTTGTGCTGGTAACTATTAGTCATTTTCCCCCAGTAAGTGAAGAAACATTTGATATAGCAAATGTGGCACTCTGCTCATTGTGAGAATTCAGTAAATATTTGTTAAATGAAAGACTGCAGGAATTCAAAGTCCCCAACGCATCTACTCCTAATACTGTAGAGTTTTGTGACTGCTTTCATTATGCAGGTCTCACTGTTGTTTATTCATCCATCAACCCCTATAATCAAGGAAATATCTTTAGCATTTTTATTAGATGACTGCATGTCTCTTTACTTGCAACTTGGAGAAAGACCAGGCATTCAAAAGCAGCCTGGTTGTGTCAGTGTTGAAAATTTACTCAGTAAGAACCAATTTCACAGAGCCCAGTTGTAGCAAAATCCAGAGAATTCTAACTCTAAATGTAAAATCCTTTCCTGCTTCCCTATAGCCTCAACCTTCTTTTAGCTGTTAAATTAAAAAATGCCTATAAATGGCCACTGCAGAATAGCTTAATACAGTACAACAGGTATTCTCATTTTTCTCTCAATGTTCAGAGGGGAAAATTCTGGATAAATTCTGGGGATCTTTGAGGAATTTTAGAAACTGTCCTCTTGGTCAGATCAATTTATTAAAGATCAGTTAGTAAAAATTCCATTGGAAATATTTAGTCTTTTTCTTATAGATAATATCACTTATTTGTAAAGAGAATCTATTGAAGAGATTTACATATAAAATTATGTATGAAAAACAAAAATATTAAATTCAGCTACAGCTGACTTATATGGTCTGGTATCTTTACACCTAGTGCATTTGAAATATACATCAAGCATTTAAAAACATCTCTGTGTATGAGATTCTAGAAAATGTAAAACTATAATGAGAGAAAGTTGATCAGTAAATAGTTGCCTGAAAGAGTCAGGAAAGAGGCTTGATTGCAAAGGGGCACATTAGTTGGAAATGCTTTACATCTTGGTTGTGGTGGTAGTTACATGAATATTTCTAGCTTCAAAAATTTATCAAATGACATAGTTCTAATGGATGAATCTTTTGTATCTACATTATATTTCAATAAACCTGGGGGATTGGAGGAGAAAAAAAATCTTTGCTATTGAGTTTAGGCTATTTTACTTATAATATCTTTTATTCTGATAAAGTGGATAGGACCATGGTGAAGAGTTTATTTTAATTATGTTTTACATGAAATAATAATAGAATCTCAAGTTTCAAATTATCTTAAAGATCAATTAGTTTCATCCTTTCTTCTTTCATTAGCTTTCCACTTAGCTGGTATCCATGGCTGCTTTCTGTGTTTCAGGAACTGTGTTAGTTGCTGGATACATGAAATCTAATAAGGTATAGTCCCTGCCTCAGGAACATGTATTAGTTATCGACTGCTGTGTAACAGACTAACCCCCAACATTTAGTGGTTTTAAACAACACACATTTATCATCTCACAGTTTCTGTGAATCAGAAATCTAGGCCCTACTTACCTGAGAGAGATTTCTATTTCAGGCTGACTTACAAGGCTGCAGTCAAGATGCCAGCCAGGCCTGGGACCTCTCATCTGAAAGCTCAACTGGTAAAGGATCTTCTTTTAAACTCACTAATGTATATGTTGGCAGAGTTCCGTACCTTGAGTGCCGTTGCACCTAGGGCCTCAGTTCCTTGCTGGCTGCTGACTGGAAGCTGCTCTCAGTTACTTGGCGAGTGACATAGTCCAATATGACCCCTTCATTAAAGAGCACAGGCAGAGAAGGCAATAGAGAGAATCAGCTAGGAAAATGAAGTCACAATTTTTATAACCCAGTCAAAGAATGACATCTCCTCAATGCTGCTATATAATCTTGGTTAGAAACAAATATTCAAGAGAAAGGCATTAACAAAGATATCAATACCAGGAAGCAGGGATCCTTGGAAGGCCTCTTAAAAGCTGCTTACCACAGGAAGCCTACTTGAGTCAGCTAACTACCCAGGCTTAATCCCTGAAGAAGCCATCTGACAAGTGCTTTAATTCTTTTCATATTAAGAATAGTGCGTAAGAGTGGGGGATTTTTGTTTAACTTCTAGTTCTACCACTTACTAGCCCTATGTCTGGGAATTTATTAGACTCTTTAAGCATCAGTTCCCTAATACATGACAAAATTGCCTTGAAAATTAAACACAATATGTATGTTAAGTTTTGAGCATGGTACCCAGCAAATAGTAAGCATTCAATGAATATTAATTATTTTTAATTTTTATCTGTGTACAAATCTTATTCTTGACCTGAAATCTAGCTCTCTGAAACTTCTTCCTGTTGGACTAAGTTGAAAAACTTGGGACTTACTAATCAAGTCAGATTCACTATCAAATGCTAGCCCTGACTTTAATTTGTTGCCTCCATTTTTTCCCCTCCCCTGCACATTCCAGGCCTCTCTGTTTCTACAAGTGTTCCTGGTATAGCATGATTTCAAGCCTGCAAGTCACTCTCTTCTTAACATTCCTGTTAGAATATAGTCGATCTGTAACTTGTTACACAAAACTGAAAAAAAAATTCAGGTATATTATTTATTTATTTATTTACTTATTTATTTTTTGGCTGTGTTGGCTCTTCATTGCTGCGTGCAGGCTTTCTCTAGTTGTGGCGAGTGGGGGCTACTCTTCCTTGCAGTGTGCAGGCTTCTCATTGCGGTAGCTTCTTTTGTTGCAGAGCATGGACTCTAGGCATGCAGCCTTCAGTAGTTGTGGTGCCCGGGCTTAGTTGCTCCGTGGCATGTAGGATCTTCCTGGACCAGGGCTCGAACCCGTGTCCCTTGCATTGGCAGGTGGATTCTAAACCACTGCACCACCAGGGAAGTCCCTTCAGGTATATGTCAATCCATGCAAAACAAATAATTATTTATGAAAGAAAGAAAGAGAGAATAGGAGGAAAAAAGGAAGGAAAGATTATTATTAATAACATGGATAGCCTATAATCATAGAATACTTTTAAGTAATTAGGGTTTTTTTAAACATTTTATTGGAGTATAATTGCTTTACAATGGTGTGTTAGTTTCTGCTTTATAACAAAGCAAATCAGTTATACATATACATATATCCCCATATTTCTTCCCTCTTGTGTCTCCCTCCCTCCCACCCTCCCTATCCCACCCTTCTAGCTGGTCACAAAGCACCGAGCTGATTTCCCAGTGCTATGCGATGGCTTGCCACTAGCTATCTATTTTACATTTGGTAGTGTATATATGGACATATACACACTACCACTCTTTCACTTTGTCCCAGCTTACCCTTCTCCCTCCCCGTATCCTCAAGTCCATTCTCTAGTAGGTCTATATCTTTATTCCTGTCTTGTCCCTAGGTTCTTCATGACCATTTTTTTTTTTTTTTTTAGATTCCATATATATGTGTTAGTATATGGTATTTGTTTTCCTCTTTCTGACTTACTTCACTCTGTGTGACGGACTCTACGTCCATCCACCTCACTACAAATAACTCAATTTCGTTTCTTTGTATGGCTGAGTAATATTCTATTGTATATATGTGCCACATCTTCTTTATCCATTCAACTGTCGAAGGACACTTATGTAGCTTCCATGTCCTGGCTATTGTAAATACAGCTGCAGTGAATATTGTGGTACATGACTCTTTTTAAATTATGGTTTTCTCAGGGTGTATGCCCAGTAGTGGGATTGCTGGGTAGAATGGTAGTTCTATTTTTAGTTTTTTTAAGGAAATTCTATACTGTTCTCCATAGTGGCTATATCAATTTACATTCCCACCAACAGTGTATGAAGGTTCCCTTTCCTCCCCACCCTCTCCAGTATTTATTGTTTGTAGATATTTTGATGATGGCCAATCTGACTGGTGTGAGATAATATTGTATTGTAGTTTTGATTTGCATTTCTCTAATGATTAATGCTGTTGAGCATTCTTTCATGTGTTTGTTGGCAATCTGTATATCTTCATTGGAGAAATGTCTATTTACGTCTTCTGCCTATTTTAGGATTGGGTTGTTTGTTTTTTAGATATTGAGCTGCATGAGCTGCTTCTATATTTTGGAGATTAATCCTTTGTCAGTTGCTTCATTTGCAAATATTTTCTCCCATTCTAAGGGTTATCTTTTCATCTTGTTTATGGTTTCCTTTGCTGTGCAAAAGCTTTTAAGTTTCATTAGGTCCCATTTGTTTATTTTTGTTTTTATTTCCATTTCTCTAGGAGGTGGGCCAAAAAGGATCTTGCAGTTATTTATGTCATAGAGTGTTCTGCCTATGTTTTCCTCTAAGAGTTTGATAGTGTTTGGCCTTACGTTTAGGTCTTTAATCCATTGTGAGTTTATTTTTGTGTATGGTGTTAGGGAGTGTTCTAATTTCATGCTTTTACATTTCCCATCACCACTTATTGAAGGGGCTGTCTTTTCTCCATTGTATATTCTTGACTCCTTTATCAAAGATAAGGTGGCCATATATGTGTGGGTTTATCTCTGGGCTTTCTATCCTGTTCCATTAATCTATATTTCTGTTTATGCCAATACCATACTGTATTGATTACTGTAGCTTCGTAGTATCGTCTGAAGCCAGGGAGCCTGATTCCTCCAGCACGGTTTTTCTTTCTCAAGATTGCTTTGACTATTTAGGGTCTTTTGTGTTTCCATACAAATTGTGAAAATTTTCGTTCTAGTTCTCTGAAAAGTGCCCATGGTATTTGGATAGGGATTGAATTGAATCTGTAGATTGCTTTGGGGAGTATAGTCATTTTCAAAATATTGATTCTTCCAGTCCAAGAACATACTGTATCTCTCCATCTATTTGTATCATCTTTAATTTCTTTCATGTGTGTCTTATAATTTTCTTCATACAGGTCTTTTGTCTCCTTAGGTAGGTTTATTCCTAGGCATTTTATTCTTTTTGTTGCAATGGTAAATGGGAGTATTTTCTTAATTTCACTTTCAGATTTTTCATCATTAGTGTATAGGAATGCAAGAGATTTCTCTGCATTAATTTTGTATCCTGCTACTTTACCAAATTCATTGATTAGCTCTAGTAGTTTTCTGGTAGCATCTTTAGGATTCTCTATGAATAGTATCATGTCATCTGCAAAGAGTGACAGCTTTACTTCTTCTTTTCCTGTTTGGATTCCTTTTATTTCCTTTTCTTCTCTGATTGCTGTGGCTAAAACTTCCAAAACTATGTTGAATAATAGTGGTTAGAGGGGGCAATCTTGTCTTGTTCCTGATCTTAGTGGAAATGATTTCAGTTTTTCACCATTGAGGATGATGTTGGCTGTGGGTTTGTCATATATGGCCTTTAGTATGTTGAGGTAAGTTCCCTCTAAGCCTACTTTCTGGAGAGTTATTATCAGAAATGGGTGTTGAGTTTTGTTGAAAGCTTTCTCTGCATCTATTGAGATGATCATATGTTTTTTTCCCCTTCAATTTGTTAATATGGTGCATCATATTGATTGATTTGTGTATACGGAGGAATCCTTGTATTCCTGGGATAAACCCCACTTGATCATGGTGTATGATCCTTTTAATGTGCTGTTGGATTCTGTTTGCTAGTATTTTGTTGAGGATTTTTGCATCTATGTTCCTCAATGATATTGGTCTGTAGTTTTCTTTTTTGTGACATCTTTGTCTGGTTTTGGTATCAGGGTGATGGGGTCCTCGTAGAATGAGTTTGGGAGTGTTCCTCCCTCTGTATATTTTAGAAGAGTTTGAGAAGGATAAGTGTTAGCTCTTCTCTAAATATTTGATAGAATTCGCTTGTGAAGCCATCTGGTCCTGGGCCTTTGTTTGTTGGAAGATTTTTAATCAGAGTTTCAATTTCAGTGCTTGTGATTTGTCTGTTCATATTTTCTATTTCTTCCTGGTTCAGTCTTGAAAGGTTGTGCATTTCTAAGAATTTGTCCATTTCTTCCAGCTTGTCTATTTTATTGGCATAGAGCTGCTTTTAGTAATCTCTCATGATCCTTTGTATTTCTTCAGTGTCAGTTGTTACTTCTCCTTTTTCATTTCTAATTCTATGTATGTGAGTTTTCTCACTCTTTTTCTTGATGAGTCTGGCTAATGGTTTATCAATTTTGTTTATCTTCTCAAAGAACCAGCTTTTAGTTTTATTGATCTTTGCTATCGTTTCCTTCATTTATTTTTCATTTATTTCTGATCTGATCTTTATGATTTGTTTCCATCTGCTAACTTTGGAGATTTTTGTTCTTCTTTCTCTATTGGCTTTAGGTGTAAGGTTAGGTTGTTTATTTGAGATGTTTCTTGTTTCTTAAGGTAGGACTGTATTGCTGTAAAGTTCCCTCTTAGAACTGCTTTTGCTGCATCCCATAGGTTTTGGGTTGTCGTGTCTTCATTGTCATTTGTTTCTTGGTATTCTGTGATTTCCTCTTTGATTTATTCAGTGATCTCCTGGTTATTAAGTAGTGTATTTTTTAGCCTCCACGTGTTTGTATTTTTTACAGTTTTTTTTTCTTGTAATTGATATCTAGTCTTATAGTGGAGTGGTTGGAAAAGATACTTGGTATGATTTCAGTTTTCTTATATTTACCAAGGCTTGATTTGTGACCCAAGATATGATCTATCTTTCAGAACGTTCCCTGAGCACTTGAGAAGAAAGTGTATTCTGTTGTTTTTTTGGATAGAATGTCCTATAAATATCAGTTAAGTCCATCTTGTTTAATGTATCATTTAAATCTTGTGTTTTCTTATTTATTTTCATTTTGGAAGATCTGTCCATTGGTGAACGTGGGGTGCTAATTTCCCCTACTATGATTGTGTTACTGTCGATTTCCCGTTTTATGGCTGTTAGTATTTGCCTATGTACTGAGATGCTCCTGTGTTGTGTGCAGAAATATTTACAATTGTTATATCTTATTCTTGGATTGATCACTTGATCATTATGTAGTGTCCTTCTTTTTCTCTTGTAATAGTCTTTGTTTTAAAGTCTATTTTGTCTGATATGAGAATTGCTACTCCAGCTCTCTTTTGATTTCCATTTGCATGGAACATACTTTTTCATCCCCTCAATTGCAGTCTGTATGTGTCCCTAGGTCTGAAGTGGGTCTCTTGTAGACAGCATATATACGGGCCTTGTTTTTGTATCCATTCAGCCAGTCTATGTCTTTTGCTTGGAACATTTAATCCATTTACATTTAAGGTCATTATCGATATGTATGTTCCTATTACCATTTTCTTAATTGTTTTGCATTGGTTATCGTAGGTCTTTTCCTTCTCTTGTGTTTCCTGCTTACAGAAGTTACTTTACCATTTATTGTAAAGCTGGTTTCGTGGTGCTGAATTCTCTTAGTTTTTGTTTGTCTGTAAAGATTTTTATTTCTCCATGAAATCTGAATGAGATCATTGCTGGGTAGAGTAATCTTGGTTGTAGGTTGTTCCCTTCCATCACTTTAAATATATCCTGCCACTCCCTTCTGGCTTTCAGAGTTTCTGCTGAAAAATCAGCTGTTAGCCTTATGGGGATACCCTTGTGTGATATTTGTGTTTTTTTTTCCCTTGCTGCTTTTAATATTTGTTCTTTGTATTTAATTTTTGCTAGTTTGATGAATATGTTTGTTGGTGTGTTTCTCCTTCGATTTATCCTGTATGGGACTTTGTGCTTCCTGGAGTTGATTAACTATTTCCTTTCCCATATTAGGGAAGTTTTCAACTCTAATCTCTTCAAATATTTTCTCATCCCTTTCTTTTTCTCTTCCTCTTCTGGGACCCCTATAATTCGAATGTTGGTGTATTTAATATTGTCCCAGAGGTTTGGTCTCTTTTTTTTTTCAATTTTTATTAGTTTCTGCTTTATAACAAAGTGAATCAGTCATACATATACATCTGTTCCCACATCCCTTCCATCATGCATCTCCCTCCCTCCCACCCTCCCCATCCCACCCCTCCAGGCGGTCACAAAGCACCGAGCTGATATCCCTGTGCTCTGCGGCTGCTTCCCACTATCTATCTACCTTACGTTTGGTAGGGTATATATGTCCATGCCTCTCTTTCGCTTTGTCACAGCTTACCCTTCCCCCTCCCCATATCCTCAAGTCCATTCTCAAGTAGGTCTGTGTCTTTATTCCCGTTTTACCCCTAGGTTCTTCATGACATTTTTTTTTAAATTCCGTATATATGTGTTAGCATACGGTATTTGTCTTTCTCTTTCTGACTTACTTCACTCTGTATGACAGACTCTAGGTCTATCCACCTCATTACAAATAGCTCAGTTTCGTTTCTTTTTATGGCTGAGTAATATTCCATTGTATATATGTGCCACATCTTCTTTATCCATTCATCCGATGATGGACACTTAGGTTGTTTCCAGCTCGGGGCTATTGTGAATAGAGCTGCAATGAACATTTTGGTACATGTCTCTTTTTGAATTATGGTTTTCTCAGGGTATATGCCTAGAAGTGGGATTGCTGGGTCATATGGTAGTTCTATTTTTAGTTTTTTAAGGAACCTCCATACTGTTCTCCATAGTGGCTGTACCAATTCACATTCCCACCAGCAGTGCAAGAGTGTTCCCTTTTCTCCACACCCTCTCCAGCATTTATTGTTTCTAGATTTCTTGATGATGGCCATTCGGACTGGTGTGAGATGATATCTCATTGTAGTTTTGATTTGCATTTCTCTAATGATTAATGATGTTGAGCATTCTTTCATGTGTGTGTTGGCAGTCTGTATATCTTCTTTGGAGAAATGCCTATTTAAGTCTTCTGCCCATTTTTGGATTGGGTTGTTTGTTTTTTTGCTATTGAGCTGCATGAGCTGTTTATAAATTTTGGAGATTACTCCTTTGTCAGTTGCTTCATTTGCAAATATTTTCTCCCATTCTGAGGGTTGTCTTTTGGTCTTGTTTATGGTTTCCTTTGCTGTGCAAAAGCTTTGAAGTTTCATTAGGTCCCATTTGTTTATCCTTGTTTTCATTTCCATTTCTCTAAGAGGTGGGTCCAAAAGGATCTTCCTGTGATTTATGTCATAGAGTGTTCTACCTATGTTTTCCTCTAAGAGTTTGATAGTTTCTGGCCTTACATTTAAGTCTTTAATCCATTTTGAGCTTATTTTTTTGTATGGTGTTAGGGAATGATCTAATCTCAAACTTTTACATGTCCCTGTCCAGTTTTCCCAGCACCACTTATGGAAGAGGCTGTCCTTTCTCCACTGTACATTCCTGCCTCCTTTATCAAAGATAAGTTGGCCATATGTGTGTGGGTTTATCTCTGGGCTTTCTATCCTGATCCACTGATCTATCTTTCTGTTTTTATGCCAGTACCACACTGTCTTAATTACTGTAGCTTTGTAGTATAGTCTGAAGTCAGGGAGCCTGATTCCTCCAGCTCCGTTTTTTGTTCTCAAGATTGCTTTGGCTATTTGGGGTCTTTTGTTTTTCCAAACAAATTTTGAAATTTTTTGTTCTAGCTCTGTGAAAAATGCCCATGGTAGTTTGATAGGGATTGCATTGAATCTGTAGATTGCTTTGGGTAGTAGAGTCATTTTCACAATATTGATTCTTCCAATCCAGGAGCATGGTATATCTCTCCATCTATTTGTATCATCTTTAATTTCTTTCATCAGTGTCTTATAATTTTCTGCATACAGGTCTTTTGTCTCCTTAGGTAGCTTTATTCCTAGATATTTTATTCTTTTTGTTGCAATGGTAAATGGGAGTGTTTTCTTGATTTCATTTTCAGATTTTTCATCATTAGTGTACAGGAATGCCAGAGATTTCTGTACATTAATTTTGTATCCTGCTACTTTACCAAATTCATTGATTAGCTCTAGTAGTTTTTTGGTATCATCTTTAGGATTCTCTATGTATAGTATCATGTCATCTGCAAACAGTGACAGATTTACTTCTTCTTTTCCAATTTGGATTCCTTTTATTTCCTTTTCTTCTCTGATTGCTGTGGCTAAAACTTCCAAAATTATGTTGAATAAGAGTGGTGAGAGTGGGCAGCCTTGTCTTGTTCCTGATCTTAGTGGAAATGGTTTCAGTTTTTCACCATTGAGGACAATGTTGGCTGTGGGTTTGTCATATATGGCCTTTATTATGTGGAGGAAAGTTCCCTCTATGCCTACTTTCTGCAGGGTTTTTATCATAAATGGATGTTGAATTTTGTCGAAAGCTTTCTCTGCATCTATTGAGATGATCATATGGTTTTTCTCCTTCAACTTGTTAATATGGTGTATCACATTAATGATTTGCCTATATTGAAGAATCCTTGCATTCCTGGAATAAACCCCACTTGATCATGGTGTATGATCCTTTTAATGTGCTGTTGTATTCTGTTTGCTAGTATTTTGTTGAGGATTTTTGCATCTATGTTCATCAGAGATATTGGCCTGTAGTTTTCTTTCTTTGTGACATCCTTGCCTGGTTTTGGTATCAAGGTGATGGTGGCCTCGTAGAATGAGTTTGTGAGTATTACTTCCTCTGATATTGTTTGGAAGAGTTTGAGAAGGATGGTCGTTAGCTCTTCTCTAAATGTTTGATAGAATTCGCCTGTGAAGCCATCTGGTCCTGGGCTTTTGTTTGATGGAAGACTTTTAATCACAGTTTCAACTTCAGTGCTTGTGATTGGTCTATTCATATTTTCTATTTCTTCCTGATTCAGTCTTGGCAGGTTGTGCATTTCTAAGAGTTTGTCCATTTCTTCCAGGTTGTCCATTTTATTGGCATAGAGTAGCTTATAGTAATCTCTCATGATCCTTTGTATTTCTTCAGTGTCAGTTGTTACTTCTCCTTTTTCATTTCTAATTCTATTGATTTGAGTCTTCTCCCTTCTTTTCTTGATGAGTCTGGCTAATGGTTTGTCAATTTTGTTTATCTTCTCAAAGAACCAGATTTTAGTTTGGTTGATCTTTGGTATCGTTTCCTTCATTTCTTTTTCATTTACTTCTGATCTGATCTTTATGATTTCTTTCCTTCTGCTAACTTTGGGGTTTTTTGTTCTTCTTTCTCTAATTGCTTTAGGTGCAGGGTCAGGTTGTTTACTCGAAATGTTTCCTGTTTCTTAAGGTGGGATTGTATTGCTATAACCTTCCCCCTTAGAACTGCTTTTGCTGCATCCCATAGGTTTTGGGTCGTCGTGTCTCCATTGTCATTTATTTCTAGGTATTTTTTAATTTCCTCTTTGATATCTTCAGTGATCACTTCGTTATTGAGTAGTGTATTGTTTAGCCTCCATGTGTTTGTATTTTTTACAGATCTTTTCCTGTAATTGAGGTCTAGTCTCATAGCATTGTGGTCGGAAAAGATACTTGATACAATTTCAATTTTCTTAAATTTACCAAGGCTTGATTTGTGACCCAAGATATGATCTATCCTGGAGAATGTTTCATGAGCACTTGAGAAAAATGTGTATTCTCTTGTTTTTGGATGGAATGTCCTATAAATATCAACTATGTCCATCTTGTTTAAGGTATCATTTAAAGCTTGTGTTTCCTTATTTATTTTCATTTTGGAAGATCTGTCCATTGGTGAAAGTGGGATGTTAAAGTCCCCTACTATGATTGTTTTACTGTCGATTTCCCCTTTTATGGCTGTTAGTATTTGCCTTATGTATTGAGGTGCTCCTATGTTGGGTGCATAAATATTTACAATTGTTATATCTTCTTGGATCGATCCCTTTATCGTTATGTAGTGTCCTTCTTTGTCTCTTCTAATAGTCTATATTTTAAAGTCTATTTTTTCTGATATAAGAATTGCTACTCCAGCTTTCTTTTGATTTCCATTTGCATGGAATATCTTTTTCCATCCCCTTACTTTCCATCTGTATGTGTCTCTAGGTCTGAAGGGGGTCTCTTGTAGACAGCATATATATGGGTCTTGTTTTTGTATCCATTCAGCCACTCTGTGTCTTTTGGTGGGAGCATTTAGTCCATTTACATTTAAGGTAATTATTGATATGTATGTTCCTATTCCCATTTCCTTAATTGCTTCGGGTTCGTTATTGTAGGTATATTCCTTCTGTTGTGTTTCTTGCCTAGAGAAGTTCCTTTAGCATTTGTTGTAAAGCTGGTTTGGTGGTGCTGAACTCTCTCAACTTTTGCTTGTCTGTAAACGTTTTAATTTCTCCATCAAATCTGAATGAGATCCTTGCTGGGTAGAGTAATCTTGGTTGCAGGTTTCTCTCCTTCATCACTTTAATTATCTCCTGCCACTCCCTTCTGGCTTGTAGAGTTTCTGCTGAGAGTTCAACTGTTAACCTGATGGGGATTCCCTTGTGTGTTATTTGTTGTTTTTCCCTTGCTGCTTTTAATATGATTTCTTTGTGTTTAATTTTTGACAGTTTGATTAATATGTGTTTTGGCATATTTCTCCTTGGATTTATTCTGTATGGGACTCTCTGTGCCTCCTGGACTTGATTAACTATTTCCTTTCCCATATTGGGGAAGTTTTCAACTATAATCTCTTCAAATATTTTCTCAGTCCCTTTCTTTTTCTCTTCTTCTTCTGGAACCCCTATAATTCGAATGTTGGTGCGTTTCATGTTGTCCCAGAGGTCTCTGAGACTGTCCTCTGTTCTTTTCAGTCTTTTTTCTTTATTTTGCTCTGCATCAGTTATTTCCACTATTTTATCTTCCACCTCATTTATCCGTTCTTCTGCCTCAGTTATTCTGCTATTGATCCCATCTAGAGTATTTTTCATTTCATTTATTGTGTTTTTAATTGATTCTTGTTTCATCTTTAGTTCTTCTAGGTCCTTGTTAACTGTTTCTTGCATTTTGTCTATTCTATTTCCAAGATTATGGATCTTGGAAATAGAATCTTGGATCAGCTTTACTATCATTATTCTGAATTCTTTTTCAGGTAGACTGCCTATTACCTCTTCATTTGTTAGGTCTGGGAGGTTTTTATCTTGCTCCTTCACCTGCTGTGTGTTTTTCTTCCTTCTCATTTTGCTTATGTTACTGTGTTTGGGGTCTCCTTTTTGCAGGCTGCAGATTCGTAGCTCCCGTTGTTTTTGGTGTCTGTCCCCAGTGGCTAAGGTTGTTTCAGTAGGTTGTGTAGGCCTCCTGGTGGGGGGGACTAATGCCTGTGTTCTTTTGGTTGAGGCTCGATCTTGTCTTTCTGGTGGACAGGTCCACGTCTGGTGGTGTATTTTGGGGTGCCTATGGCCTTATTATGATTTTAGGTAGCCTCTCTGCTAATGGGTGGGGTTGTGTTCCTGCCTTGCTAGTTGCTTGGCATAGGGTGTCCAGCACTGTAGCTTGCTGGTCGTTGACTGAAGCTGGGTGCTGGTGTTGAGACGGAAATCTCTGGGAGATTTTCGCTGCTTGATATTATGTGGAGCTGGGAGGTCTCTTGTGGACCCGTGTCCTGAATTTGGCTCTCACACTTCAGAGGCACAGCACTGACTCCTGGCTGCAGCACCAAGAGCCTTTCATCCACCCAGCTCAGAATAACAGGGAGAAAAAGTAGAAAGAAAGAATTAGTAGAAGAAAGAAAGAGAGAGGGAAAGAAAGGAAGAAGGGAAGAAAGGAAGGAAGGAAGGAAGAAAGAAAGAAAGGAGGGAGGGAGGAAGGATGGAAAGAAAGAAGGAAAGAAAGGAGGGAGGGAGGGAGGAATGAAAGCAAAAGGAAGAGTGAATGGAAGAAGGGAGGGAGGGAGGGAGGAAGGAAAGAAAGAAAGAAAGACAGGAGGGAGGGAGGGAGGGAGGAAGGAAAGAAAAAGAAAGTGGAAAGAAGAAGGGTGGGAGGGAGGAAAGAAAAAGAAAGAAGGAAAGGAGGAGCGTTGGAAGGGAGGGAGGAAGGGAAGGTAGGAAAAAAAGAAAGAGCAGGTAAAGTAAAATAGAATAAAGTATGAAATATAGTAGCGTTATTAAAATTAAAAAGTAATTATTGAAAAAAAAAACGGACCGATAGAACCCTGGGACATATGGTGGAAGCAAAGCTATACAGAGAGAATCTTACACAGAAGATTACACATACACATTGACAAAAAGAGAGCAGGGGGAAAAATCAGAAATCTTGCTCTCCAAGTCCACCTCCTCAATTTGGGATAATTCGTTGTAAAAAGAGGAAAAGGGCGAGAAGTCTGAAATCTTGCTCTCTAAGTCCACCTCCTTAATTTGGGATAATTCATTGTAAAAAGAGGAAAAAGGGGGGAAAGTCTTAAATCTTGTCCTCAAAGTCCACTTCCTTAATTTGGGATGATTCGCTGTCTATTCATGCACTCCACAGACGCAGGGCACATCAAATGGACCGTGGAGCTTTAATCTGCTGCCTCCGAGGCTGAACAGAGAGATTTCCCTGTCTCTGCTCTCACAGCTCCCGGGTCTCAGCCTTGGATCTGGCCCCGCCTCTGCACGTAGGTCGCCGGAGGGCGTCCGTTCTTCGCTCAGACAGGACGGGTATAAAGGAGCCGCTGATTCGGGGGCTCTGGCTCACTCAGGCAGAGGGGAGGGAGGGGCGCGCAGTGTGGGGCGGGCCTGCGGCGGCAGAGGCCGGCGTGACGTTGCAGCAGCCTGTGGTGCTCCGTGCGCTTTCCCGGGAAAGCCGTCCCCGGGTCCCGGGACCCCGGCAGTGGCGGGGTGCACAGGCCCCCCGGAAGGCTGGGCGGACAGTGACCCGCGCTCGCACACAGGCCCCGCGATGGCGGTGGCGGCGGCTGCAGCAGCAGCAGCCCCAGCGTCTCACGCCCGTCTCCGAGGTCCGCGCCTTACCCGCGGCTCATGCCTGTCTCCGGCGCTTCCCCAAGCAGCCCCTCTTAATGCCCTCTCCTCACTCACCAGGAAACAAAAGGGAAAATAGTCTCTTGCCTCTTCGGCAGCTCCAGACCCTTTCCCCAGACTCCCTCCGGGCTAGCCGTGGTGCACTAACCCCTTCAGGCTCTCTTCCTGCCGCCAGCCCCAGTCCTCTCCCTGAGCTCCCACTGAAAGCCGATACCCGAGCCTCAGCTCCCAGCCCCACCCGCCCTGGCGGCCGAGCAGACAAACATCTCGGGCTGGTGTGTGCCTGAGGGCACCGGTCCTCGGTGCCAGAATCTCTCCGCTTTGCCTTCCGCACCCCTGTTGCTGTGCTCTCCTCCGCTACTCCAAAGCTTTCCCCCTCCGCCACCTGCAGTCTCCGCCCGCGAAGGGGCTTGTAGTGTGTAGAAACCTTCCCTCCTTCACGGCTCCCTCCCACTGGTGCAGGTCCCGTCCCTATCCTATTGTCTCTGTTTATTCTTTTTTTCTTTTGCCCTACCCAGGTATGTGGGGAGTTTCTTGCCTTTTTTTGGGGGGGGGGGTCTGAGGTCTTCTGTCAGCGTTCAGTAGGTGTTCTGTAGGAGTTGTTCCACGTGTAGATGAATTTCTGATGTATCTGTGGGGAGGAAGGTGATCTCCGCGTCTTACTCTTCCGCCATCTTCCTCCGGGCCCAGAGGTTTGTTCTCAATGCTTTTCATTCTTTTATCTTTATTCTGCTCTGCAGTAGTTATTTCCACTATTTTATCTTCCAGGTCACTTATCCATTCTTCTCCCTCAGTTATTCTGTTATTGATCCCTAATAGAGAAATTTTAATTTCATTTATTATGCTGTTCATGATTGTTTGCTTGGTCTTTAGTTCTTCTAGTTCCTTGTTAAACATTTCTTGTATTTTCTCCATTCTACTTCCAAGATTTTGAATCATCTTTACTAACATTATTCTGAATTCTTTTTCAGGTAGACTGCCTATTTCCTCTTCATTTGTTAGGTCTGGTTGGTTTTTACCTTGCTCCTTCATTTGCTTTGTGTTTCTTTGTCTTCTCATTTTGCTTAACTTACTGTGTTTGGGGCCTCTTTTTCACAGGCTACAGCTTCATAGTTCCCATTGATTTTCATGTCTGTCCCCCTGTGGCTACAGTTGGTTCAGTGGGTTGTGTAGGCTTCCTGGTGGAGGGAACTAGTGTCTGTGTTCTGGTAGATGAGTCTGGATCTTGTCTTTCTGGTGGGCAGGTCGACATCTGCTGTTGTGTTTTTGGGTGTCTGTGACCTTCTTATGATTTTAGGTGGCCTCTCTGCTAATGGGTGGAATTGTTTTCCTGTCTTGCTGGTTTTTTTGCAAAGGGTGTCCAGCACTGGAGCTTGCTGGTCATTGAGTGGAGCTGGGTGTTGGTGTTGAGATGGAAATATCTGGGGGGTTTTTGCTGTTTGATATTACGTGGAGCTGGGAGGTCTCTGGTGGACCAATGTCCTGAACTGGGTCTCCCACCTCAGAGGCAGTGCCCTGATGCTTGGCTGGAACACCAAGATCCTTGCATCCACATGGCTCAGAGTAAAAGGTAGAGAGAGAGCGAGAAAGAAAGAAAGAAAGAGAGAGAGAAAGAAAGAGATAAAATAAAATAAAGTAAAAAGTTATTAAAACAGAAAACAAAAAATAATTATTAAAAAGAAATTTAAGTAATTAAAAAGAAAGAAGAGAACAACCAAACCAAAAAAACAAATCCACCACAAATGCTGAAAACTATACTAAAAACCAACCAAACAAACAAACAAAAAACGGGCAGACAGAACCCTAGGACAAATGGTAAAAGCAAAGCTATACAGACAAAATCACACACCGAAGCATACGCATACACAAAGAGAGAAAAAGAGAAAAAAAAAAAAAAAAAAATATATATATATATATATATTTGCTCTCAATGTCCACCTCCTGAATTTTGGATGATTCGTTTTCTATTCAGATATTCCACAGATGCAGGGTACATCAAGTTGACTGTGGAGATTTAATCTGCTGCTCCTGAGGTTGCTGGGAGAGATTTCCCTTTCTCTTCTTTGTTTGCACAGCTCCTGGGATTCAGCTTTGGATTTGGCCCCACCTCTGCATGTAGGTGTCCTGAGGGTGTCTGTTCTTCTCTTAGACAGGACGGGGTTAAAGGAGCAGCTGCTTTGGGGACTCTGGCTCACTCGGGCTGGGAACGGAGTACTGGGCGAGCCTGCGGCAGCAGAGGCCAGCTTCACGTTGCACCAGCCTGTGGCATGCCGTGTGTTCCCCCGGGGAAGTTGTCCCTGGATCACAGGACCCTGGCAGTGGTGGCTGCACAGGCTCCGAGGAGGGGAGGTGTGGATAGTGACCTGTGCTCCCACACAGGCTTCTTGATGGCTGCAGCAGCAACCTTAGCATCTCATGCCCATCTTTGGGGTCCACGCTGATAGCCACAGCTCGCGCCCGTCTCTGGAGCTCCTTTAAACAGCGCTCTTAATCCCCTCTCCTTGCACACCAGGAAACAAAGAGGGAAGAAAACGTCTCTTGCCTCTTTGGTAGGTCCAGACTTTTCCCGGACTCCCTCTGGGCTAGCCGTGGTGCACTAACCCCCTTCAGGCTGTGTTCACGCCCCCAGCCCCAGTCCTCTCCCTGCGCCCCGACCAAAGCCCAAGGCTCAGCTCCCAGCCCCGCCCACCCCGGCGTGTGAGCAGGCAAGCCTCACGGGCTGGTGAGTGCTGGACGGCACTGATCCTCTGTGCAGGAATCTCTCGCTTTGCCCTCTGCACCCCCTTTGCTGCGCTCTCCTCCACGGCTCTGAATCTTGCCCCCCACCACCACCCGCAGTCTCCGCCCGCAAAGGGCCTTCCTAGTGTGTGGAAACCTTTCCGCTTTCACGGCTCCCTCCCACAGGTGCGGGTCCCTTCCCTATCCTTTGTCTCTGTTTTTTCTTTTTTCTTTTGCCCTACCCAGGTACGTGGGGGTGTTTCTTGACTTTTGGGAAGTCTGAGGTCTTCTGCCAGCATTCAGTAGGTGTTTTGTAGGAGTTGTTCCACATGTAGGTGTATTTCTGATGTATTTGTGGGGAGGAAGGTGATCTCCATGTCTTACTCTTCTGCCATCTGGAAGCTCCCCTCAAGTAATTAGATTTTGACTAGTACAATGATATCCATGTATATTCTTGAAAATAATAGTAGTTTACAAGTAATCTAATGGTGAGTATAATATTATTTAACCCCTTACTTTAATAGAGATTCATGAAAATAGGCATGTAACAAACTGAAAATGAAGTGCAGTTATACAATTTGATACCTCATAGTTCTTCTTTTATTTTATTATTATTTTTTTAATTTTTATTTTTTTATTAGTTTCTGCTTTATAACAAAGTAAATCAGTTATACATATACATCTGTTCCCATATCCCTTCCCTCTTGTGTCTCCCTCCCTACCACCCTCCCTATCCTACCTCTCCAGGAGGTCACAAAGCTCCGAGCTGATCTCCCTGTGCTGTGCGGCTGCTTCCCATTAGCTATCTACCTTACGTTTGTGTAGTGTAAGGTAGTGTATATATGTCCATGTCTCTGTCTCGCTTTGTCACAGCTTACCCTTCCCCCTCCCCAGGTTCTTCTTTTATATCTTTCATTTAACATGAGTAGATGATTTAGCAACAATATAATCAGGATACTTAGAGTAAAAAATCCAATTTTTGTCATTGTTCAATATTAATACAAGCCTAAAAGCAATTCCTGAAGTTGAATTGTAATTTATTCCCTTATACATAGAAAGTGGCATTTCTTATCTTTTAAATAAAATATGTCACTGATTAAAATAATCATTTAACAGCTTGATCAGATTTTTTTCTTAGGGTTATAAATATACAGTGTTTATCAATATGCTATGATGAAATCTTAGCTGAATATAAATGTGATATTATAAATGTTTTTGTCTATGGATTTACATGACTCAATAAAAAATACTTTCTTGATAATCCACAATTTTGTGCAAAGGATTTCCAAAAAAAGATAAAAGTAGCTTTAAATATTTTTTTCCTAAGTGAGCAATTCTTACAAGTTCACATAGAAATAGAAAGTGCTATTTTAAAAAAGTCAGGCATAGTGTTTTCTATTTTTTCTCCTTAGAAAGTATAATGAAACTAAGATCATCTTTATTTTGGCTCATAGATTAAACACGAAATTTATTTTTAACAGAAAGGTCAACATTGTTTAGTTTTGCTTGTTAAAGTAATACATGTTCCTGGCAAAACATTTGGAGACATCCAAGATATAAAGAAGAACATAAAAAATCATCATAACCCATAGAAACCACTGTCCACATTTAATGCATATTCTTTTAGACATTTATCATAAACCCACTTTTTATTGGGATATTCATATTTTATTTAATGTTTTTTTAAAATGGCTTTGATTTATGTAAACATGTTCATGAACGTAGTAGAGATTTAATCTTTATGTGTTCTTTGTTTCTATCTTTGTTGTCATGTTCTATTTCCATTGCATGTTCTTTTCCACTGCAAAGACATTCTATTTCCACTGCACCTACTGCCCCAACACCCAATTCCCACTTCCCTATTTCCAATAAAAATAGAATAAAATATTTTAAAATATAATTTTCTATGTATTTTATTAATGAATTATGCAGTGAGGTTATTTTCAGTAACTTGGAATTTTGGGTTGAAAATATTTGAGGATTTCTTGTGATCAGAAATTTATGTTTATTTTCTTTTTTTTTTTTTTTTTTTTTTTTTTTTTTTTTTTTTTTTTTTTTTTTTTTTATTTTAAAAAATAAAATAAAATACAGGGATTTATTCAACTTAACATATTGCTTTTTAACTGTATGTTACAAACTTGATCTTGGAGCTCCAGTGGAATTCCATGCTTTCCTTCTCTACAATGCAGAGGGCAGGAGAATTTTACTTCCTTAGTGGAGAGCAGTATTTGAGTTTAAATCCTTGACTCTGCTACAAGAGAATTGTGTGTGTGGCCATAGCTGTGCATATTTTTTTTCCCTCATTTTTTTAGCCATAGCCACTCTTTCATATGAAACGTTTGGAACTAAAATGCAAAATTTTGAAATTAATATAAGGCTTAGCTTTCAGGTCCATGTGAAAGGCTGTTTATTTTTATTCATTGAACAGAAGTGGAAAGTTTAGATTTTTTTTTGCTTTGAGATAAACTGCCTAACTTCTTTTTTTTTTTTTTTTTTTTTTTTTTTTTTCAGTTAGAAATTTTATTTTGACAGCACTCTACCTCATATGTATTTTTCAAGAGGGTGTTAAACCGCTGCCTTACTTTTTTTTTTTTTTTTTTTTTTTTTTTTTTTACAAATTTAATCAGTTATACATATACATATGTTCCCATATCCCCTCCCTTTTGCGTCTCCCTCCCACCCTCCCTATCCCACCCCTCCAGGCGGTCACAAAGAACCGAGCTGATCTCCCTGTGCTATGCGGCTGCTTCCCACTAGCTATCTACCTTACATTTGGTAGTGTATATATGTCCATGCCGCTCTTTCACTTTGTCACAGCTTACCCTTCCCCCTCCCCATATCCTCAAGTCCATGCTCTAGTAGGTCTGTGTCTTTATTCCTGTCTTACCCCTATGTTCTTCAGGACATTTTTTTCTTAAATTCCATATATATGTGTCAGCATACAGTATTTGTCTTTCTCTTTCTGACTTACTTCACTCTGTATGAGAGAATCTAGGTCCATCCACCTCATTACAAATAGCTCAATTTCATTTCTTTTTATGGCTGAGTAATATTCCATTGTATATATGTGCCACATCTTCTTTATCCATTCATCCGATGATGGACACTTAGGTTGTTTCCATCTCCAGGCTATTGTAAATAGGGCTGCTATGAACATTTTGGTACATGTCTCTTTTTGAATTATGGTTTTCTCAGGGTATATGCCCAGTAGTGGGATTGCTGGGTCATATGGTAGTTCTATTTGTAGTTTTTTAAGGAACCTCCATACTGTTCTCCATAGTGGCTGTACCAATTCACATTCCCACCAGCAGTGCAAGAGTGTTCCCTTTTTTCCACACCCTCTCCAGCATTTATTGTTTCTAGATTTTTTGATGATGGCCATTCTGACTGGTGTGAGATGATATCTCATTGTAGTTTTGATTTGCATTTCTCTAATGAGTAAAGATGTTGAGCATCCTTTCATGTGTTTGTTGGCTGTCTGTATATCTTCTGTGGAAAAATGTCTATTTAGGTCTTCTGCCCATTTTTGGATTGGGTTGTTTGTTTTTTTGCTATTGAGCTGCATGAGCTGCTTATAAATTTTGGAGATTAATCCTTTGTCAGTTGCTTCATTTGCAAATATTTTCTCCCATTCTGAGGGTTGTCTTTTGGTCTTGTTTATGGTTTCCTTTGCTGTGCAAAAGCTTTGAAGTTTCATTAGGTCCCATGTGTTTATTTTTGTCTTTATTTCCATTTCTCTAGGAGGTGGGTCAAAAAGGATCTTGCTGTGATTTATGTCATAGAGTGTTCTGCCTATGTTTTCCTCTAGGAGTTTGATAGTGTCTGGCCTTACATTTAGGTCTTTAATCCATTTTGAGCTTATTTTTGTGTATGGTGTTAGGGAGTGATCTAATCTCATACTTTTACATGTCCCTGTCCAGTTTTCCCAGCACCACTTATTGAAGAGACTGTCCTTTCTCCACTGTACATTCCTGCCTCCTTTATCAAAGATAAGGTGACCATATGTCCGTGGGTTTATCTCTGGGCTTTCTATCCTGTTCCATTGATCTATCTTTCTGTTTTTGTGCCAGTACCATACTGTCTTGATTACTGTAGCTTTGTAGTATAGTCTGAAGTCAGGGAGCCTGATTCCTCCAGCTCCATTTTTTGTTCTCAAGATTGCTTTGGCTATTCGGGGTCTTTTGTGTTTCCATACAAATTGTGAAATTTTTTGTTCTAGTTCTGTGAAAAATGCCATTGGTAGTTTGATAGGGATTGCATTGAATCTGTAGATTGCTTTGGGTAGTAGAGTCATTTTCACAATGTTGATTCTTCCAATCCAAGAACATGGTACATCTCTCCATCTATTTGTATCATCTTTAATTTCTTTCATCAGTGTCTTATAATTTTCTGCATACAGGTCTTTTGTCTCCTTAGGTAGGTTTATTCCTAGATATTTTATTCTTTTTGTTGCAATGGTAAATGGGAGTGTTTCCTTGATTTCACTTTCAGATTTTTCATCATTAGTATATAGGAATGCCAGAGATTTCTGTGCATTAATTTTGTATCCTGCAACTTTACCAAATTCATTGATTAGCTCTAGTAGTTTTCTGGTAGCATCTTTAGGATTCTCTATGTATAGTATCATGTCATCTGCAAACAGTGACAGCTTTACTTCTTCTTTTCCCATTTGGATTCCTTTTATTTCCTTTTCTTCTCTGATTGCTGTGGCTAAAACTTCCAAAACTATGTTGAATAAGAGTGGTGAGAGTGGGCAACCTTGTCTTGTTCCTGATCTTAGTGGAAATGGTTTCAGTTTTTCACCATTGAGGACGATGCTGGCTGTGGGTTTGTCATATATGGCCTTTATTATGTTGAGGAAAGTTCCCTCTATGCCTACTTTCTGCAGGGTTTTTATCATAAATGGGTGTTGAATTTTGTCAAAAGCTTTTTCTGCATCTATTGAGATGATCATATGGTTTTTCTCCTTCAACTTGTTAATATGGTGTATCACATTGATTGATTTGCGTATATTGAAGAATCCTTGCATTCCTGGAATAAACCCCACTTGATCATGGTGTATGATCCTTTTAATGTGCTGTTGGATTCTGTTTGCTAGTATTTTGTTGAGGATTTTTGCATCTATGTTCATCAGTGATATTGGTCTGTAGTTTTCTTTCTTTGTGACATCCTTGTCTGGTTTTGGTATCAAGGTGATGGTGGCCTCGTAGAATGAGTTTGGGAGTGTTCCTCCCTCTGCTATATTTTGGAAGAGTTTCAGAAGGATAGGTGTTAGCTCTTCTCTAAATGCTTGATAGAATTCGCCTGTGAAGCCATCTGGTCCTGGGCTTTTGTTTGTTGGAAGATTTTTAATCACAGTTTCAATTTCAGTGCTTGTGATTGGTCTGTTCATATTTTCTATTTCTTCCTGATTCAGTCTTGGCAGGTTGTGCATTTCTAAGAATTTGTCCATTTCTTCCAGGTTGTCCATTTTATTGGCATAGAGTTGCTTATAGTAATCTCTCATGATCTTTTGTATTTCTGCAGTGTCAGTTGTTACTTCTCCTTTTTCATTTCTAATTCTATTGATTTGAGTCTTCTCCCTTTTTTTCTTGATGAGTCTGGCTAATGGTTTATCAATTTTGTTTATCTTCTCAAAGAACCAGCTTTTAGTTTTATTGATCTTTGCTATCGTTTCCTTCATTTCTTTTTCATTTATTTCTGATCTGATTTTTATGATTTCTTTCCTTCTGCTAACTTTGGGATGTTTTTGTTCTTCTTTCTCTAATTGCTTTAGGTGCAAGGTTAGGTTGTTTATTCGAGATATTTCCTGTTTCTTAAGGTGGGATTGTATTGCCATAAACTTCCCTCTTAGAACTGCTTTTGCTGCATCCCATAGGTTTTGGGTCGTCGTGTCTCCATTGTCATTTGTTTCTAGGTATTTTTTAATTTCCTCTTTGATTTCTTCAGTGATCACTTCGTTATTGAGTAGTGTATTGTTTAGCCTCCATGTGTTTGTATGTTTTACAGCTCTTTTCCTGTAATTGATATCTAGTCTCATAGCATTGTGGTCGGAAAAGATACTTGATACAATTTCAATTTTCTTAAATTTACCAAGGCTTGATTTGTGACCCAAGATATGATCTATCCTGGAGAATGTTCCATGAGCACTCGAGAAAAAAGTGTATTCTGTTGTTTTGGGATGGAATGTCCTATAAATATCAATTAAGTCCATCTTGTTTAATGTATCATTTAAAGCTTGTGTTTCCTTATTTATTTTCATTTTGGATGACCTGTCCATTGGTGAAAGTGGGGTGTTAAAGTCCCCTACTATGATTGTGTTACTGTCGATTTCTCCTTTTATGGCTGTTAATATTTCCCTTATGTATTGAGGTGCTCCTATGTTTGGTGCATAAATATTTACAATTGTTATATCTTCTTCTTGGATTGATCCCTTGATCATTATGTAGTGTCCTTCTTTGTCTCTTCTAGTAGTCTTTATTTTAAAGTCTATTTTGTCTGATATGAGAATTGCTACTCCAGCTTTCTTTTGGTTTCCATTTGCATGGAATATCTTTTTCCATCCCCTTATTTTCAGTCTGTATGTATCTCTAGGTCTGAAGTGGGTCTCTTGTAGACAGCATATATATGGGTCTTGTTTTTGTATCCATTCAGCCAGTCTGTGTCTTTTGGTGGGAGCATTTAGTCCATTTACATTTAAGGTAATTATTGATATGTATGTTCCTATTCCCATTTTCTTAATTGTTTTGGGTTCGTTATTGTAGTTCTTTTCCTTCTGTTGTGTTTCTTGCCTAGAGAAGTTCCTTTAGCATTTGTTGTAAAGCTGGTTTGGTGGTGCTGAACTCTCTCAGCTTTTGCTTGTCTGTAAAGGTTTTAATTTCTCCATCAAATCTGAATGAGATCCTTGCTGGGTAGAGTAATCTTGGTTGCAGGTTTTTCTCCTTCATCACTTTAAGTATGTCCTGCCACTCCCTTCTGGCTTGTAGAGTTTCTGCTGAGAGATCAGCTGTTATCCTGATGGGGATTCCCTTGTGTGTTATTTGTTGTTTTTGCCTTGCTGCTTTTAATATGATTTCTTTGTGTTTAATTTTTGACAGTTTGATTAATATGTGTCTTGGTGTATTTCTCCTTGGATTTATTCTGTATGGGACTCTCTGTGCCTCCTGGACTTGATTAACTATTTCCTTTCCCATATTAGGGAAGTTTTCAACTATAATCTCTTCAAATATTTTCTCAGTCCCTTTCTTTTTCTCTTCTTCTTCTGGAACCCCTATAATTCGAATGTTGGTGCGTTTAATGTTGTCCCAGAGGTCTCTGAGACTGTCCTCTGTTCTTTTCATTCTTTTTTCTTTATTTTGCTGTGCAGCAGTTATTTCCACTATTTTATCTTCCACCTCACTTATCCGTTCTTCTGCCTCAGTTATTCTGCTATTGATCCCATCTAGAGTATTTTTTATTTCATTTATTGTGTTTTTAATCGATGCTTGATTCATCTTTAGTTCTTCTAGGTCCTTGTTAACTGTTTCTTGCATTTTGTCTATTCTATTTCCAAGATTTTGGATCATCTTTACCATCATTATTCTGAATTCTTTTTCAGATAGACTGCCTATTACCTCTTCATTTGTTAGGTCTGGTGGGTTTTTATCTTGCTCCTTCTCCTGCTGTGTGTTTTTCTGTCTTCTCATTTTGCTTATGTTACTGTGTTTGGGGTCTCCTCTTTGCAGGCTGCAGGTTCGTAGTTCCCGTTGTTTTTGGTGTCTGTCCCCAGTGGCTAAGGTTGGTTTAGTGGGTTGTGTAGGCTTCTTGGTGGAGGGGACTAGTGCCTGTGTTCTGGTGGATGAGGCTGGATCTTGTCTTTCTGGTGGGCAGGTCCACGTCTGGTGGTGTGTTTTGGGGTGTTTGTGGACTTTTTATGATTTGAGGCAGCCTCTCTGCTAATGGGTGGTGTTGTGTTCCTGTCTTGCTAGTTGTTTGGCATAGGGTGTCCAGCACTGTAGCTTGCTGGTCGTTGAGTGAAGCTGGGTGCTGGTGTTGAGATGGAGATCTCTGGAAGATTTTCGCCGTTTGATATTATGTGGAGCTGGGAGGTCTCTTGTGGACCAGTGTTCTGAAGTTCGCTCTCCCACCTCAGAGGCACAGCACTGACTCCTGGCTCCTCAATTTGGGATGATTTGTTGTCTATTCATGTATTCCACAGATGCAGGGTACATGAAGTTGATTGTGGAGCTTTAATCCGCTGCTTCTGAGGCTGCTGGGAGAGGTTTCCCTTTCTCTTCTTTGTTCTCACAGCTCCTGGGTCTCAGCTTTGGATTTGGCCTCGCCTCTGCGTGTAGGTCGCCGGAGGACGTCTGTTCTTCGCTCAGACAGGACAGGGTTAAAGGAGCAGCCTCTTCGGGGACTCTGGCTCACTCAGGCCGGGCGGGAGGGAGGGGCACGGAGTGCGGGGCGAGCCTGCAGCGGCAGAGGTCGGCGTGACGTTGCACCAGCCCGAGGCGCGCCGTGCGTTCTCCCAGGGAAGCCGCCCCTGGATCCCGGGACCCCGGCAGTGGCAGGCTGTACAGGCTCCCGGAAGGGCGGTGTGGAGAGTGTCCTGCGCTCGCACACAGGCTTCTTGGCGGCGGCAGCAGCAGCCCCAGCGTCCCACGCCCGTCTCTGGGCTCCGCGCTTTCAGCCGCGACTCGCGCCTGTCTCTGGAGCTCCTTTACGCGGCGCTCTTAATCCCCTCTCCTCGCGCACCAGGAAACCAAGAGGGAAGAAAAAGTCTCCTGCCTCTTCGGCAGCTCCAGAGTTTTCCCGGACTCCCTCCCGGCTAGCTGTGGCACATTAGCCCCCTTCAGGCTGAGTTCTCGCCGCCAGTCCCAGTCCTCTCCCTGCGCTCTGACCGAAGCCCGAGCCTCAGCTCCAGCGCCGCTCGCCCTGGCGGGGGAGCAGACAAGCCTCTCGGGCTGGTGAGTGCCGCTCGGCACCGCTCCTCTGTGCGGGAATCTCTCTGCTTTGCCCTACCCAGGTATGTGGGGAGTTTCTTGCCTTTTGGGAGGTCTGGGGTCTTCTGCCAGCGTTCAGTAGGTGTTCTGTAGGAGTTGTTGCACGTGTAGCTGTATTTCTGGTGTATCTGTGGGGAGGAAGGTGATCTCCGCGTCTTACTCTTCCGCCATCTTACCCGGAAGTCTAACTTCTTACCTATTTTCTTTTGTAAGAAGTGCCAATACAATTAGTTTCAAAAATCTTCAATGTTATCTGTAAATGAAGTAATTTACCATCAGCATTTGCATTTTCCTTCAAATTAGAATAGAAATTCAAATCAATTACATTTATTATTTTTCTATTGAATAGCATTGAACACATTACAAATATTCATATCACCGATATTTTTTAATAACATCAACAAAATTTAATGTGCACATGGGATCCTGAGGTAATGGAGAATATTTGTATGAGGATTAATTATTTTATTTAAATGAGTTCTCTTTCATTTTTGAGAATGATAGTGAAATAAGAACCATGTCTTTGGTAAAATTTTCTAGAATGAGAAATATTAAGGGTGAAATATTTAGAAATTTAATATACCTGTGAGGAAGCTACTTCATATATCTTTTCCCAGGGATATAAGTTTAAGTAAACTAATTTTAATTTATAGATCATTTGTTAAAGTGTTCTTGCTTTTAGATAAGGGTGTAATTCTTGATATGATCTTATATTAATTTGGAAGTTGATTTATTAAACAATTTTTAAGGAAATGTATTTTTTAAAAGTCTTAACTATATTCATTTTATTTAACTTTTTGTTTTGTTGCACATAGGTTAATTATTTATCAATTAAAATATTGCTCTTGTGCCTTGATAGTAATTATTGCAAAAAGTATACTAACTGTTCACAAATTCAGCAAGTTGTTAGAAACGTGTTTGAACTTGTCATGTGCATCTAGAGTAAGTCCTACATCAGGATGCTTTTAAATTAACTTGAAATAAGAATAATATTTATGGATCATTTTTATTTGAAAATGTTTCTATTGTAAGATTGACTTATTAAGGACTTCTTTAAAAAGTACTAACACATATTTGGAATGAGGTTTGTCTAAAAAAGCTTTTATATAGTTCTCACAAGTTATTTGAACATCAGGTTTGCATTTAATATTTCAAACAGCAATGTTACTTTGCTTTAAAATGTGGAAAGATAAAAGTAGAGTTTTGTCTTTTAACATATAGCTATCTGAAATATAGCTTCATTCACTCACTCATTCATTTTAATAAACATTAACAGAACCACTTGCTTGTGTTTTAAGCTCTAGGTATCTAAGCACTTGCAGACCAGAAGGGGAAATGACAGACATATTAAAAAAAAAAAAAAGAATTAATGAAAATTGCTTTGACATAGATGTTTAAATCTTATCTATATTTGAAATGTTCAGTTATTCTTAATTAACAGAGTAGCAACTCAGAAATTTATATATTTAAAAGTTTGGGGGCTTCCCTGGTGGCGCAGTGGTTGAGAGTCCACCTGCCGATGCAGGGGACATGGGTTCGTGCCCCGGTCCGGGAAGATCCAACATGTTGCAGAGAGGCTGGGCCTGTGAGCCATGGCTGCTGAGCCTGCGCGTCCGGATCCTGTGCTCCACAGCGGGAGAGGCCACAACAGTGAGAGGCCTGCGTACCGGGGGAAAAAAAAAAAAAGTTTGTCAGTAATCTTTATAAAGTTTTGTGAAATATGGTTTTAGAAAATATTACTTAAAAAAATGGTCACATTACAATTATTGAGATTTTCTTCTGGTTTTGTTTATAATCAATACACATGGGGCTTAATATCTAATGTGTAAATACATTTCCGTTAAACAATTAACTTAGTACAACCTTGCTGTAGACAGAATAATGGGCCCCCAAAAATGTCCGCTTCCTAACCCCCAACACCTGTGAATAGCTTACCTTACATGGCAAAGAGACTTTACTGGTGAGATTAACTTAAGGATATTGAGATAGAAAGATAATCCTGGGTTATCTAGTTGGGGCTTGATGTAATCCTAGGGTCTTTATAAGAGGGAAGCAAAAAGATCAAGGGCAGAAGAAGATGGGATGAAGAAATAGAGGTTGGAGTAATATGCTTTGAAAACAGAGGAAGGGGCTCCAGCCAAGGAATGTGGGCAGCCTTCAGGGCAGGAAAAGGCAAGCAAATGAATTCTTGGGAGCTTCTGGAAGGAAAGCAGCACCGCGTATATCTTAATTTTACCCCCATAAGTCTCATTTTGGACTTCCAACCTCCAGAACTGTAGAGAATACATTTGCATTGTTTAAGTCACTAAGCTTGTGGTAATTTGTTACAGCAGCAGTGGGAAACAAACACAAATTTACACAGTAATAACACTGTCAAAAGGCTTCTATTTTGGTAATTTAATTAGAATCCTAAATTCATTCACCAGGTGAATCACGGCAGAGACGCTTATCTAGTAGAGCAGAATATGAAACCTTTTTATTACTTCCAGGGAAATATAGGTAGGTAGATGCTAACTCTACCCATCACACTAAGTCTTCACAGGATACAAAGCAGCACAAAAGCAGGTGCTGATGGAACCTAGGCCAGAGCCATTGCATTTATTGATTGTCATAGTTTGTTTTTAACTGAGTCTCCAGATACCACTGGAATTTTAGGGAACAGCATAAGAATAAAACATTTGAATGTGAATACTTTAGATGCCTCCTCAACTGTTACACGTTCAAAAAAGAGCCTTTCCTGGTAAATAATCTGAGTGGTATTGTTTGTATATCAATCGCAGCCAAGCAGGGAGCTGAACCCTGTACTGCTCCTCCTGTTTTCTGGGAGTATTCAGTGTCCGAGAGACCGATAATCTTTTTTACAAGGTGAGGGAAAAAAACTGTAATAGCTTCTGTGCCATTATTTTTGAAACTCTAGAGTTCATTAAAACTCTGTCTGGCTTTCTTCACTGCCATCTTTCTCCCTTCTTATGACTTATTCAAGGCAGATTTCAGTTGAAGTAAATAGTTTGATATGAAGGTTTTTGTATCTGGATTTAGATGCAGTAAGAAGTGTTAAATGCTCAGAATTTTAAGTGTACAGAATGGCACAGACTCAGCTAGTAAGATGGAAGACATTTGCCGTTAATGCTCTGGGGCTGCTGTTGCGACTTCAGCTTGGTACTGTTTGACATTCTGAAGTAGGTAGGCATTATGATGCCTTCAGTATAAATCAGACTTTACAGAGTGCTTGGTCCCCAAGCACTTTGAACATTCTAATCCACCTCTCAGTTAACAGAACATTTTTTGATTTTTACAAGGTAAAGTTTCCCTTTTTTATTTAACCTTGCCAATGCATTATTAATCTCTATTAGTTTTCAGCTATTCTATACCAAATGACAAAACATTTTTAGCCTTATGTGTTTTCTTGTGGATAAAATGAGGTTATAAGTTTTGACTTTTTCTTTCAACAAATAATGTGAGAGCTAAGAGGACCTAGGAGACATTTCATTTTTATAAAACTCAAGGTAAGCCTGAGTTTTCCTTTCCTAGTAATCATCTTCTCCTTGGATTCTGTGTCTTAATTTTAATTTTTTAAACACTTAGCTCATGGAGTTACATACCTGAAAAAATGATGTATGAAACACATGGCTGAAAACTACATTTGCTGTGGAACTAATGGGCAGAATTGTTTTGGTGCAGTGTAGCACATTTAAAAACCAATCCAAGGAAATCTTATTATAGTTCTGTCATTTACTTAAGTTCACTTCCCTAATGTCAGTTTCCATTAAAACAGTCTACATAAAATTATGTTTGTGAAGTTATGCCCAGGTGGTACTGCTTTTAGGCAAAGCATTTTACTCATGTTCTCTGCTCTCACATGATGTCATTAGCAGCAGGGATTTCATTTCCTAAAGAATATTGAGAACTAACATTTATTAATTACTATATGCTAGAGCATGTGCTAAGTACTTTACATGCCTTATCCAAGTTAATGTTCACACTGACTGTATGATATAGTTTTGGCTAGTATCTCACCTTATAGCTAGAAAGTTGCTTGCAGAGCAATAGTCTTGAATCAACCTCTCTGACATCAAAGTCCATGCTCTTAAATACTCCGCCAGTAATTGCAAATTCAAACATGTATAAGAACATAGATTTATGAAGTTGCCCAGTATAATGTAATATAGGATGATGGAGACTGTAGCAAATTGATTACAGTTTAAATGCATTTACATTTAAACTACACACTGGACAACCAATGCATATTTGTGGATTGTATTCAGATTTTGGCCTCTGTTTTAAGCTCTACACAAAGCCATGTTGTTTTCAAAATTATCTACTTATATGTATAATTATTCCTTTATTAATTTCCATTTAATCAGGGAATGTAAAAGTTCCTGTGAATAGAGTATGAACAGAACTATGTTGTCCAATTACCCTTTCATGACAAAGACCTGTGCTTTTGCCTAGTCATGTGACCTATCTAGTCTCAGGACAGAAGAAGGAGCTTCTTATCTGAGCCTGGGGCAGATACTAAAATCAGAGGGCTGTTCAGGTTCAAAAGCCAAGGCAAGAGTTGAGTTCTGAGGAGGGCACATATACTGAAGGGACTTAGAAGAACATATTAAGATCTAGCCTATAGCATTAATTGTCTTATGGCCACAGATATGAGACTGATAACAGCTAGTAAAGGCAGCTGTGGTAATACTTCTAAACCAGCCCTGTACGTGATTGACCCAGCCATGGTGTAGGGCAGACATGGGCCATTTTTGAGGGATGAGGGATGAACTGTATGTAAATTTTGCACATAAAGATTTAAAGATAGACAAAGTATTTAAATTATCTAAGAGAATGCTGTGAAAAAACTCTGTAGGTACCATTAGTTTCTTTAGGTGTAGAAATCCACTTCAGGGATTTTCATTGCACAGTTTTCAACTAACAAAGAAAGTTAGGAAAACATTTGCTATTTGTTTGATTATTTAAGGAGAAAATATATTTTTCTGACTTAACACAGTCTTTCTGGATAAATTTAATTAAATTGCCTCCTCTCAAATATTTCTAATAACTCCTCATTTTAGTTATAGCAGACATTCTTAATTTGATAAGCTATTTTAGTTCTCTGGTCTTTAATTTCCATGAAGCTGGATATATGACTTATAAGCTTTTTTCACTGGATATGCTAATAAAATATGAAACTTGAAAATCACTGAGACTGTGCTTGATCAGATCCCCATCAGCTCTAAAATTCAACAGGTCAATAGTCAGTTATGACAAGACCCTTCGTTACTTGGTAACCCTTTCTACTAAAATGCACTCAATGCACTTTTCCCCCTATTCTATTTCGTTCTTTTAAAAAATAAATTTCGTTTAATCCTTGACTCAGTGGTTGCTTGTGGGAACGGCTTACTTACCATTAGGGGGCACTTGAAAACATATGAGGGAATTTTCTGTTTTCTCCATAACTAAAGGAATAGAGGGGACCTATTTAGTAGCCAGAGGTCAGGGATGCTGTTAAACATCCTACAGTATGTAGGAAAATACTCTCATGTAAAAGGTCAGTATCACTTTTATGAGAAATATTGTAATGGGTCATGTCCTTGAAGTTTCAAGATCACTGCAGTAGAACTAATTCCTTTTCTGATTAAAACTTCCTTGGTTTGCTCATGCTCTCTCTGCCTCTGAGCACTTCTCTTGATTACCCTGTCCAAAACCTGTTTGTTTTTTTAAGGCTCAGCTCAGATCTCATCTCTTTTATGAAGTCACTTGTAAACCTCTCACTTTAAGCTCAGAGATCTTTCTACTTTTTGATGGCCCTTGTGTAATCTCTCTCTTGAACGAAAGTTTGAATAATCTCCAAAGGCATAGGCAACTTGAGAAAAATGTCACTCCCTTACCCACTTCTGCTTTCCACATCAGGTTAGCAAAGAGCCTTGTAAATGGTCAAGAGATCTGGCTTTTGTTTTGTTTTGTTTTACTTATATTGATGCTCCTATAGAGAAGTAGACAATAAATAATGAAATGATAATGACATTTTTCACCAACAAAAGCATCACTGTGTTAAACATGTTACCTAAGATGAAGAGCTTGAGAGATCACCTTACGTTGTTCATTTGTATTAATTTATTGCAGGAATTAAATTAAATTAAATCAGTTTTTAATACTCTTTTCTGTTGGTTGTGCCTTGAATACATGACTTAAATTTCAATATATAGACTACATAATAATAATAAAGATTTCTTTTCCCCAGAAATAAAGGTAGCTTTCATGGCTTCTCTTAAAAAAAATTTTTTTTTTAAGTATATAATCTGGGCTTCCCTGGTGGCACAGTGGTTGAGAGTCTGCCTGCCGCTGCAGGGGACACGGGTTCGTGCCCCAGTCCAGGAAGATCCCACATGCCGCGGAGCGGCTGGGTCCGTGAGCCATGGCCACTGAGCCTGTGTGTCTGGAGCCTGTGCTCTGCAACGGGAGAGGCCAGAACAGGGAGAGGCCCAAGTACCGCCAAAAAAAAAAAAAAAAAAGTATATAATCCACTAACTACCAGTTGACTAAAACAGGATCAAGTGCATTGGCCCAATAAACTCAATAAAGGAATCAACACTATCCTTCAGCCTGATGATCTTGACTTTAACAAGCAAGACATGCTGTTTCCTGCCACATGTTGGTAGTGAAAATAGCTACTGCTAACATCGTTTCCAGGACTTATGTCTGGAAACTACGTGCTCTTTCAGATTTTCAACTCATTTCAAAAAGATTAACATATCCTTTGAGTTTGTAGTTTGAAAGACGACTTTGACATTAAAGTTTTAATAAGAGAATAGAATTGTTTCTTTGAATATACTAATCTATTTTCAAAGGATATTATTCAAACCATAAATAATGATGAGACTCTTCATTCTAAATTTTTAGTTTAATAATCTACACGTGTTCTTATTACTTTTTTATTGAGATATAATTGGCATATAACATTATGTTAGTTTCAGGCATACATCCTAATGTTTTGATATTTATGTATATTGGGAGGTGACCAGCAGAGTAAGTCTAGTTAACATCCATCACCATACATAGTGACCAAATTTTTTCTTGTGATGAGAATTTTTAGAGCTGCCCTCTTAGTATCTTTCAAATATAAAATATGGTATTATTAATTATAGTCATAATACTGTATATTATGTACTTCATGAGTTATTTATTTTATACAAGGAAGTTTGTACTTTTTAACCCCTTTCACCTATTTTGCTCTCCCTGGGCAACCACCAATCTGTTCTCTGTATCCATGAGCTTGGTTTTTGTTTTTTGTTTGTTTTTCTGTTTTGTTTTTGTTTTTTAGATACCACATATAAGTGAGATCATACAGTATTTGTCTTTCTCTGTCTGACTTATTTCACTTAGGATAATGCCCTTAAGGTCCATCTATGTTGTCTCAAATGGCAAGATTTCCTTCTTTTTTATAACTATATAAATTTACCTTGTGTGTGTACATATGCGTGTGTGTGTGTGTGTGTGTGTACTGCATTTTATTTATCCATTTATCCATAGATGGACACTTAGGTTGTTTCCATATCTCAGCTATTGTAAATAGTGCTGCAATGAACATAGGAGAGCATATATATTTTAGAATTAATGTTCTTGTTTCCTTCAAATAAATACTCAGAAGTTGAATTGCTGGATCATATAGTAGTTCTGTCTTTAATTTTTTGAGGAACCTCCATACTGTTTTCCATAGTGGCTGCACCAATTTACACTCCTCCCAACAGTGAATGAGGGTTTCTTTTTCTTCACATCATCACCAACACTTATTATTTCTATTCTTTTTCATAATAGCTATTCTGGTAGGTTTGAGGTGACATCTCATTGTGGTTTTGATTTGCATCTCTCTGATGATTAGTTATACATGTTTTCCTTCTTAATGAATAATGGCCATAAGCTAGAAAAACAGTGCAAATGAATTATAGACTTTTGCTTGATATGAAGGAAGCAAGATGATTCTGTTCCATTTAGGACCTAAAAGAAAAGAAAAAAAAGTTCAGTTAACTATACCACCACCTCTTTTATTCCGAATTTGGATCACAGTGTTTTAAGTAAGAGACTGTTGTATATATATTTACCTTTCTTTTTTTTTTTTTTTTTTTTTCATATGCGGGCTTCTCACTGTTGTGGCCTCTCCCGTTGTGGAGCACAGGCTCCGGACGCGCAGGCTCAGTAGCCATGGCTCACGGGCATAGCTGCTCCGCGGCATGTGGGATCTTCCCGGACTGGGGCTCGAACCCGTGTTCCCTGCATTGGCAGGCGGACTCTCAACCACTGCACCACCAGGGAAGCCCCATGTTTACCTTTCTTAAGGCATTTTCATGGCATTGATTTTTTTTTCACATTTTAAGTGGCTACACAAATAGTTGAATAGCTGAATTAACACTTCTGGAATTCTGAGTGTATTAGTAAGTGTTATCTATTTATGTACATCTAGGTGCTTCTTATTCATTCTTTTCAGTTAGAGTGTGCATTTCCAGGATTTAGGGAATCTAGTTATATTTCTTCTTGACACCCTGGGTTGTACACTCACTTTGAAAATCAGTTTGGCAATATGAAGTCATGTGGGGGTAGTGATGAAGGGTTGGTGGTGAAAATAAATGGGGAGAAAACCTCCCTTACCTTTTGCTTATTTTACTAAATAACATTTGGGAATATAATATTAGGTAAATATATTCAAATATGTTCTGGATTAGAAAGTGCTAGGTAAGTGGAAAGTAAGAGGTGGCACTTCTGGCCATTTTCTTTTGATATAATATTGCCATTTTAAATAAATCTTTTGCACAAACATGTGCATATTACCTCTTACCAAGGAATATCAAAACTGAATACTTAAGTTTATATAATCAGGAAACATTTCAACTACCATGGGCCTAAGAGTCTAAGACATGTTGAAGTAAATAAAATACCAGTGTTCTCTAAAAGCATTAAAGAACCTCATGCATTCAGTATTTGCTGGAATTTGTCCCTTTTGGCATTCAAAGGAGATTATGGGTGATTATACCATCAAAGCTTCTGGTTCTCAAATATAATCTTCAAAGGAGTGCTGGTGCAGACACAGAATAATTTTAACAGACTTTGAAACATCTGGAAGCAGGGAAGAAAACTTACATAGTAACAGGAATTTTGTATTTTTTTTTTTTTTGCTTTCCTCTGTCTCTAGGAGATATACACCTGATGCTTCAATGTTTGAATAGAAAATAGAGAATTGTCCTCTTACACAACAATATTGGTAACATTTTTTCTTAAATAATATTAAGATACATTTCAAACTTTATTTTATTCTCTATTTCAGGCTTCCTCCAACACAATCTTTTTTTTTTTTAAGCAGCTTTCTCGGGACATAATCACATATCATTCAATTCACTTATTTAAAATGTACAATTCAGTGTTTTGCTGAGTATTTCACAGAGTTGTGCATTTATCACTACAGTCAAATTTAGGACATTTTCATTACCCCCAAAAGAAATCCTGCACTCCTTAGTCTTCATCCCCAAACCATCCCCACCCTCCTATAGTTTTTTTATCCCAGGCAACCTCAGATCTATAATCTGTCTTTATAGAGTTGCCTTTTCTGGACTTTTCATGCAAATGGAATCATACAATATGCTGTCCTTTGTGACTGGCTTCTTTCACTTAGCATAATATTTTTTAAAATTCATCCATGTTGTAGCCTATATCAGTTCACTATATGCTTTTACCACATTTTGTTTATCCATTCATCTGCTGATGACCATCTGGGTTACTTCCATTTCTCGGTTATTCTGAATAATGCTGCTGTTAATATGAGTGTGCAAATGTCTATTTGAGACCCTGTTTTCAATTCTTTGGGATATATACACAGAACTGGGATTTCCGGTCATATGGTAATTCTATTTTTAATTTTTGAGGACCACTATACTGCTTTCTAAAGCAGTTGTACCATTTTCAAATCCCACCAACAGTGCACAAGGGTTCCCTTTGATCACTTTTAAATTGGGTTATTTATCTGTTTATTATTAAGTTGTGATAATTAAAAATATATTTCCAACACATTCTTAAATAAAACCACTACCTGGATTAATATAATATTTGTTATAGCTAAGGGTATAATAATCTCTAGTTCTAGAATCAGAGTACAAACTCTGGCCCTGGATGAGCTATGCCACCTCTCTATCTCCCCTTTTCCTGTTCTGTGAAATGGGGATAATAATAGCACATAATCATAGGTTTTATTTGAGGGTGAAGTCAGACACTTAATGGCACACAAAACAATGACTGACAAATGATAAGTACTAATATTTGCTAGTTATTACAATTATAATAATGTTATTATTTCAGACATGAGCATTAGATTGTTTTTACAACTTGATATCTGTGGTGTATTTATACATCTTTGTGTACATTTTCAGTGAGTGGTAAATCCTTTAGTGGTTTCTGTTCTTGTTGCTGTGCATAGCTGGTGGCGGGAAGACACACCCCTGCACAGCTTGCTGCATTCCTCATCATGGCTAATAGTTCCAGAGTTTCAAAAGAATACAAAAGACAAGAACAGAGTTGTTTTCTGGTTTTTGTTTTATAATTTCTATTATGATAAATTTTAAGCATGCAAAATTAGAGATAATTATTGAAGTAACCCTATATACCTACCACTCAGATTCATCAATGATCAACAGTGGCAAACAGTGTTAGAATAAATAATTTGCAGACATAATGAAAATATTCTGACTCAAGACTGAACAGGTTTAGTTTCCCATGTATTTTTATGTACCTATTGTTGTATTAAAATGTCCTGTATCTCTATCGCAAAGAAATGTGTTTGCTGATGTTGTTCTGTCTTTGGACAGAAGGTGGGAGAAAACAAACTTTCTGAATGCAGAGTCAATTTTTACTGGAAAATGAAATTTTAAATTATAAGTTTTTAAAATTGCTTCACTTGGAAAAGCTGATTATCTTAATAAAACATGTTGATTTTTCATCATCATAATAACAATATTATCTATAAATATTGATCACAAACTATGAACCAGGCTCAACAACATCTCAATTCTCACAGCAACCCTATTAAAGACCACTATAATTATTATTATATAGATGAATAAATTGAGGCTTATTCCTAGTTATAAATTGTCCAAGGCAAGTGACAAGACTAGAACATAGAGGGCGGTCTCCAGAGATTACTTCTAAGCACTATAATGTATCTAAAAATGTTTTACAATCTTTAGCCTAATCTAGGAAATATTACTTTATTAATATTACTTTATTTGAAATATTACTTTATTTAAAAATAAAGTTTTTTATGTATTTATCATTTTAATTATACCTGCAATGATATAAATCTAAAAACTATATATATATATATATAGGCTAGGCCAGCTTCTGCACTAATAGATCCAAATATATGTAATGGCACAAAGTGATAGAAAGTTCTTTCTTTGTTCATTCTGTTAGCATGGGGTGTGTGAACAAGGGTCAATAGCAACCCTCCTCCATTCAGTTACTTACAACCCAGGCAGGTTGAGGATCCTGCATCTACCACCTGGCTTTCTGAAAGGAAAGAGTTTTCAATAGGTTTTTTTTTTTTTTTTTTAACATGTGTTTTTTTTTTATTATTAGTTTCTGCTTTATAACAAAGTGAATCAGTCATACATATACATCTGTTCCCACATCCCTTCCCTCATGCATCTCCCTCCCTCCCACCCTCCCCATCCCACCCCTCCAGGCGGTCACAAAGCACCGAGCTGATCTCCCTGTGCTCTGCGGCTGCTTCCCACTATCTATCTACCTTATGTTTGGTAGTGTATATATGTCCATGCCTCTCTTTCGCTTTGTCACAGCTTACCCTTCCCCCTCCCCATATCCTCAAGTCCATTCTCAATGGGACCTAATGAAACTTCAAAGCTTTTGCACAGCAAAGGAAACCATAAACAAGACCAAAAGACAACGCTCAGAATGGGAGAAAATATTTGCAAATGAAGCAACTGACAAAGGATTAATCTCCAAAATTTATAAACAGCTCATGCAGCTCAATAGCAAAAAAACAAACAACCCAATCCAAAAATGGGCAGAAGACTTAAATAGGCATTTCTCCAAAGAAGATATACAGACTGCCAACACACACATGAAAGAATGCTCAACATCATTAATCATTAGAGAAATGCAAATCAAAACTACAATGAGATATCATCTCACACCAGTCCGAATGGCCATCATCAAGAAATCTAGAAACAATAAATGCTGGAGAGGGTGTGGAGAAAAGGGAACACTCTTGCACTGCTGGTGGGAATGTGAATTGGTACAGCCACTATGGAGAACAGTATGGAGGTTCCTTAAAAAACTAAAAATAGAACTACCATATGACCCAGCAATCCCACTACTAGGCATATACCCTGAGAAAACCATAATTCAAAAAGAGACATGTACCAAAATGTTCATTGCAGCTCTATTCACAATAGCCCGGAGCTGGAAACAACCTAAGTGTCCATCATCGGATGAATGGATAAAGAAGATGTGGCACATATATACAATGGAATATTACTCAGCCATAAAAAGAAACGAAACTGAGCTATTTGTAATGAGGTGGATAGACCTAGAGTCTGTCATACAGAGTGAAGTAAGTCAGAAAGAGAAAGACAAATACCGTATGCTAACACATATATACGGAATTAAAAAAAAAAAAATGTCATGAAGAACCTAGGTGTAAAACGGGAATAAAGACTCAATAGGTTTGTAATGTATGATCGGCCTCACTTGGGGATTCCCCCGTAAAGAAAGAAAGGTGAACAAGTCAAATCTTTTGTAAGCAAGCTGATTAATAACAGACCTCCTGTAAATCACTACACTGGTGATATTTACCATTGGGAGAGGTTCTTTTGTTTTTATATTTTCACCTATTGAAATGTTCCTGGTCCGACTAGGATTGCATACAAATCTATGAATTTATGAAGCATAAATCCCTGAAAATGTCATATAAATTACATAAAAATGAAGTATCAAATGGAAATGTTTCATGAAGAAAATCTCTTTTGTATCAGAGATGACTGTATTTATCTCTTAGACATTCATGTTAAATCTGGGCAAGAATGAGTCCTAAAGTGGTGCTAAACTTTGCTCCGCTTTGCCTTGCTTTCTGGTATTGTGGACATTATTACTAAAGCTTGATATTGGATAGGATCTTTGTTTTTTGTGAGTCTGACTTGACATTCCAAGGCTCACAGTATTGACCTGGTGAGTGTAGGAGAGATTCTCCATTGCAGCTAGTGTAATAGGCAAAAAGCCCAGAGGAGCACTTAAGACAGAATTTTATGGGACTGACTTGGAAACGGTGCACGATACTTCTTCCACATTTCATGTCTGGAACTCAGCCACACCCAACTGCAAGAGAACCCTGGGAAATAGAGTCTAGCTACATACCCAGAAAGAAGAGGAAAATATGGATTTTAGTGAGTGCTCAGTTTTAAAAACTGAGTCCAAAAAATGACTAAAATATTTTGTACACTTTTATTCAGAATAATAATAAAGGTATAGCTCATATTGATCAGTTGCTTACTGTGTACTAGGTTGATCATCTCATTTAATCTTCATGATAGCTCTATGAGTTAGATGACCAATATTGTCTCCTTGTAGAGGTGGATTTTGAGTCTTAGGTTATATATCTTACCTGAGGGCACAAAGATAGGGTGTGGCAGGGCCAAGATACGGATGTGCTTCTGACTACCATGGTGCTTTGAAAAGCACTTGTAGTCATCTAGGTATGAGGATGTCATATAGTCAGGGTTGCTAGATAAAATATCGGACACTCATGCTGTATTGGGGACATGTTTGTACTAAAAAAGTATTTAGTTTTTACCTGAAATTTAAATCTAACTGGATGTCTTATATTTTCATTTGTTAATTCTAGCAACTCTACATACAGGATTATAATTAAAGAGAAATAGAGAAACTGTTGATCTTGCATTACACTTTCCTATTAATGTTTAGAATAACATTACCATTGAATACTTAGCACTGTGGTGTAATTAACTATAGACATCCTCACATGGGGAAAGTAGTGGGATAAATCTGTCTTGATTATGTTATGGGGGAAAAATGTGTGCTTAACTTCCCTGAAGGCGATGACTAGGGTTAGAAGCCAGGTGCACTTGTCACTAGATCATCCATAATGTTGCATAAACTAACTTTAATATGAAATATCTTAATACTTAACATTAAATGTGTATCAGGGCATATTTTAATATTGTTATTGAGTTCCCTTTACTCATGTGTGATATGCATTATTTTATTCATTATATATTAAAAATTATTTGAATATTACACTAGGTACTCTAGGATATGTAAGTGAAAATTAACATTATCTCTGATTCTTTACAATGTGAATAATTTCTTATCCAAACTGGACACTATTGAGGAGTAAAGGGATGCCCTTAATAATTATTCCAGGACAACAGGTGAAAATTGGACAGTCTTGAGAAACTGGGAAAATAGTCGCTTTGTTGGGCCAGCTTTTTTTTAAGATTTGGGATCATAGAATCTTAGAGGAGGAAAGCGATCACAGACTTCATTTACTGTAATATTATATTAGAGTGAGAAATCTGAGGGCCAGAGAAAATAACAATATTTTCTATCGATTAATGATTCTTTTTCAAATTGATGGCATTTTTAAATGAGTGATTAATATGACAAGTTTTCCATCATTCACTGCACTTGTATATGGGACATAGGATCATTATATTCTAAAACAATATTAACATCAGCTAAGACTCTAAAGGCCAGAATTACATCTTGCATATTAATAACAAATATCTGTATTAATTCCTTTAGAACATAAATTCACTTCTAAACCTATTAAGTATGTGTTATGTGAAATTTATTTTATATAAATATATTTTCATCTTATAGTCCAGACTATATTTTTTATATCCTAATGACTCTATGTTGTAGAACAAATGGCATGTCTCTCTTTGACAGACCATAGAGCTGAACCAAGAAATGGCCAAGCCACAGAATCTCCATTAATACGGTCCCTGGTAAACATAAGGGCAGAACACATCTTTGGTGTTTCTAGTGATAGCTAAATATGATTTTCACTTGAAATTACTATATTATCCTTTGAGTGTCTACCATATGCCAGACACAGGTTATTAATTGGTAAACAAAAAAATACTCTCTGAAAATTTACCCCCCGATTAACATATATTTAAGCTTTCTCCTTTGTCTACAATAATGTAAAGGGAAAGACAGTATTAAGTGATGTTAAGAATCTGCACCCTAGAACAAGACTACCTGGTTTCAATTCCTGACCCTGTTAACCTACTACAGTGAGATTATGTTAAGTTTTTGAGCACTTTATAGATTAAGCAAAAAAAAAAAATTGATTTAATAAGAGCCATTGCCTATGTTTGATTAAAGTGTGTTTATTCTAGCATTGTCCTCTTCTTAATGCTTAAAGAAAAAATTACCCAAGTATTTATGTTGGAATTTTAAAGGGTATATTAGAACAGAGCAGGAGAATACAGTTATTTTCTGCTTGACAGCTTATGATATACGTACAAAATGATAAAGGAAATAAACTCTAGGATGAATCTTATTTCAGTAAGTTATAGCTTTTTTACTGAAAGTGGGAGATATTTTTTTTTTCAAAAACAACACCCAGGATCAATAAATGCTCTTATTCTAGGTTTAGAAACCAAGATAATATTTTTTTTCAAAAATTTCTTGAAAATGAAATAAACACTATATGGAAGGGAATTTGGCAATAACCAAAACAGACTTTTTTTTTCAAAAAATGTATCTTGTTTTCAGAATGAGCAAGTCAAATATTTTATGCTTGACTTTTTCCCATGCTCCTGTCATTGAGGATACTTACTCCAGCATCTGTGCTTTCCACTGTCATTCCTGAACTGCAGAATATTAGAAAAAAATAGAAGAGCTTGCTGATGGGGTCCACTACCTACGAACCTTCAGGTTAACTCTCAGCTGGTATTTCACAGTCTCTTTTCTCCTTTCGTTCTTTCCTTTTTTTCATTTTCAACAACTTAATTTTGTTGTCCTTTCAGTGGCTTTTCCAATATTTCACTATTCCCATCAGTTTCACCACACTCTTTCTATTCCCTCTCCCTCTAAACCAGGTGATCTCAAGCTCCTTAACTTAAATGGAGATCGTTGAACTCTCTTCACTTTTTCCTGTTTTTTTTCTTTAGAACAAGCAGTTCAGTTCAACAGTTTCCACCGTCTATCTGCAAGTTACTATGGCAAACACAGTCCTCACTATTATGAGGATTAAATGAGATGATCCATGTAAAGCACTTAGCATAATGCCAGGCACATAATAATGATAACTATTATTTCTCTTTTACCCTATTAAATAGTGGGCAAAGGTTCAGCCACGGATTATCTGTTTAATAACTTTTCCTTCAGTTGAAATACTTGCCTTTGAAAACAAGGTATTTTTCCAACTGTTGGAAATTGCCATATGTCATCTAATATCCAAAAATAACTGCATAAACTAGTGGTTAGGGGTTTCCCTGGTGGCACAGTGGTTGAGAGTCCGCCTGCCAATGCAGGGAACACGGGTTCATGCCCCGGTCCGGGAGGATCCCACGTGCCGCAAAGCAGCGGGACCCATGAGCCACGGCCGCTAAGCCTGCGCGTCCGGAGCCTGTGCTCCACAACGAGAGAGGCCACAGCAGTGAGAGGCCCGCGTATGGCAAAAAAAAAAAAAAAAAATAGTGGTTAGGAGCAAGGGGGCAACAGCCAGACTCCCTGGGTTCAAATTCCCCCTTTGTCACAAGCTATGGGATGAATATCCAGATACTTAAATTTGCCTGTTTCCTCATTGGTTAAGATGGATTATAAGAGAGTCTATAGCCAGTGTAATAAAGAGGAGAAAGAACATTAATATATGTAAAGTGCTTATAAGTAACTGCACGTGCTAAACACTCAAAAATGTTGGCTATGACGAGTTTCACGGTATTCAACATTCATTATTTCAGCAAATATATTGAATCTTTAATCACTGTGATTGATTTTAGAACACAAGGCAATTAAAAATATATTCCTTCTAAAGAGGAACAAATATTAACGAATTAAATACAAAAATACAAATAAAACTAGAAACTATATTAAGAGCTAAGAAGGAAAACATCCAGTGGACTGAGGGAATCTGATTGACTATGGAAAATGGAGGAAGTGTGAGATCCTAAGGATGAGTAGGTGCTCTACTTGAATTTTATTTCATTTTATTTTGTTTTGATAGAGGTAATGTTTTATTTTCTGAATATAATAAAATCCAAAGCATTATCTATGTTGTTTACCTGAATGTTCACTTAGAGTCTTCTCGGATGGATCCTAGATTGTCCTTTATTACGGAAAGCAGGACATTTCTGGTCTAGAGAGATTTTACTGTGGGCTTTGTTTATGTCACAAGTGAATTGCAGATCCCAAAGGCTTTTACACTGTAAGATGATATTAGTAGTTGGGATACTAAGGTCCCAGTTTTACTCTTTTAATAACCTTCTAATTATAGATTTCTTTTCCTTTAATTTCAGCCTTTATATTAATGATAAAAGTAATCTGCAATCTCTCTGAAATAAGTTTTAGGCTAAAAGCAATTAAGTAGCTATCTTCTTGGTTCCTTAGAGAGAAAATAGATTAGACATGCAGGAAAAACTTTGTCATTAAGGGCCCAGGTAACTGCAGTCCTATAATAGTACAAGGAATTGGGCTCAAGTAGTGGCATATAGTATAATTTAAAAACATTTTGATCCAAAATTCCAAGTTGCGTTCATAATTGGTGAACTTACTGAGAGGTTATGAAAGCAAAACCCTTCGGACTTTAGAGGATTAGATGGCAAGTTCACTAAAGGGAAAGGCATGAAGAGGAATTGAAAAGAAGGAATGAAACAGAGAAGAAGCAAAAGGGTTAACAAAGGTCTTGTTAAAGAAATATTTACTATAATTCCTTTCTCATTACCATTTTATAATACTAATTTTATGTATTACTAATTATATAAATACTAAGTAAGTAATTATGTACTGAAATTTTTCTAGTTCTTCAAAATCCATTATCAAAATTAGAAGTCTCCAACAAAACTGTCATGTTAAGACCAAGAACAAGTCCTGGGAATTTAAAAAAAATTAGGTATTTTAAATATTTTCAGGTATTTTCAATATCTTTTAAGTTATCCATTTCTCAGTTATTGTTATACCTTGTGTAACATTTTCATTAATTTAAAGATTATAAATGAATATTATGTTTATTTATTTATAAATATTACAGTTTTTGGGGAGAAAGTAGGTATTATTCTAACTGGACACTATATGTTTGCAGAAGAAGGAAAAAAATTCCCTCTTCTTATCAGACACAGCTGTATTGATACCCAAATAATATGTTTAGAAATGTTTTTGGATGAGCAGCTTAATTTACTGGACATTCCAAGATCTTTCACTGTAAGTTTTGCATATGAAAAAGGAGAATTTGTCTCACTTTGTCTCATTTTTTCATGATTCTCTGGAATGTATTCCTTGTAGAAAGCCTTACATTTAAAGTTGTCAAACACAGTTGATCTTCAATTAGAACATGCATAAAAGTGTAAATTGTTGTAATGTCTATCTTATGCTCTACTCAAAATGAAGGAGAAATGCATAAGGTTTTATATGAATTGAATAGATAGTCTTCATTTTACGAATGATTTGCATATAGAATGAGTGTTATTATAAGGAGTTACTAATGTAATCAAGAAGATCAGTTTCTTGTTCTCTGTTTTAAGTCACGATCCAAATCTTTCATCAAGTATGTAGCTTAGAGTTCCCTGATTGGAATGTATTATTGTTTCTAATCTTATTTTTCTTTGTATGTCTTATATGTCAGTGGGGTTTTCTACCTATTGAAAATCTAATTTTGGTATGCTAGATTTTTTATTATATTTAATGTAGTCTCAAATCCTTTTAAGTAAAGAAATCTTCATATGAATTTATAAAAGAATTTAACTAAACATAGCTTTTGGTGTGTTAAAAAAATGGTTTCACCATGTTCCTCCCTTTTGGTCCCCTATGAGATTTATTTTCTCATAATCTCATAATAACATTTTACCACTTTGTAAATTTTCATGAAAATTATATTCAACTCTGTTGATATAAATTCTACATCAATGGTTATTCTTTGTAGTAAAGAAACATTAACAATATTTTTGCGTTTTTATTCACTTTTGGTCTATTCCTGATGGTCTTCCTTCTATTTTATTCATAATACATTAATGTGAATTTCCCAGGAGAAAGTTTGCTGAAAGTAGCCTCTTTTATCATATATGACTGTGGCTTAGAAAGTTTACTTATGTCTGTGTTTCAAATGAGTAAATGTCCTTGGTTTCTATAATGGCAGGAGAAGGGAAGCAAATGAAAAGGTAGACCAAATGTAACAGACTGATGCAAAACATAGTTAGATCTTGTATCAATCTATTATTCCTATGTTTTTGTACTTTTCACTATGAGTTTATAGCATCCAAGGTAAATGATTTTTAGTATAGTTGATGTACAGACTTTTTAAGATTCAACTACCAACATTTACATTATCATTAAAAATGTAATAAAGTTCAGGTGGCATTTTATCACTACAAGTGAAGTGTCCTAATATCTGAAAAGAAGTAACTTTTGTTTCTTTGTTTGTTTGCGATTTTATGGCTTGCTGGTGTTTATACTTTATTTTCCCTCAAAATAATAAAAAAATGTTGTTCTGGGAGAGAACTTAGAGGTCCATACTGAAACCCAATTATGTGGCCTAGGAAATCTGGAATAAGAGAGGTGATTGCAGTGCTTCTGTGTTCTGGTTTCCATCCCAGTACTATCCTGGTTCTCATCTCTGGATGTATATGGTAATCATCTGGAGCTCTTTAAACAAGATTAGACCTATACCCTAGAAACACTGAAATCCAAGATTCAGAATGGGTCCTAGGCATTCATAATTTTTAAATCTATAGGTGCTTTTGATGGACTGTAAGACTGAAAACATTTATTTCATGCATTTAATTTTCCAGAAAGAATATAGGACTCAAGTGATTTCTTGCTAGCAGAATTGAAATTAGAATTAGGCTATTTGATACTACCTTCACTATAAAATACTATCTCTGTTTTTAAAGAATGGAAGTATTCTATTTGAAGACACATTTTCAGTTTAACCACAAACTTGGTAAACAGTTTCCTTGCCTGGATCCACCAGCCCGCTCTGCAATTCTAACTGAATTATTAAACTCCTCTGTGTCCTAGAGGTACTGTGTCCTTATGTGCAGACCATATCTAGAAATGAAAAACTGATATTCTTGTATAGTTAACAAAAGTAAATTACTGAGTTGCCATGGAAATATTACTTAATCATTTAATTATGTGTATCTTTGTGTGTGAATATAGAATTTTTATGTGTAATTTTTATGGGAAATGCACTGATCCTCTGTTATCAACACACTTCTTTCTCATTTATTCATTTATTCATTCATTCATGAAGTATTAAACCTTTAATACATCTGTTACTCTCAGATACCAACGTCAGTCATCAGACTTTTTCAATGCCGACAAAACTACATGATTAAGGGTCATTTAAAGATGAATTAAAGGTTATAAATATCTTTGTATCATACAAATGTACTGCTTATTTGGCACTTTGAGATTTCTTACATAGTAATCACCCTTTGGCAATGAAAGAGATTCTGTTCTTCATATATCTGCTAACTTTTTATTCACTCAATATTTATTGATCATTCATTATGTACCAAATACAACATAGGAGTTGGGAATACAAGATGAGTAAAATTATACCTCATTCTGGTCCTCATTATACATAAGAGCTACTGGTTAAGACAGACATGAAATACAACAAATAAATGTAAAATTCAACCTGTGATAAATGCAGTAGCCCAAGGAGCTAAACTAGTCTGTGGTAGGAGTCGGGCTGGATGAAGGATCAAAGGAAGACAAGGTTTCCCTGGGATGGTGGCACTTAAGTAATCTTCAGATGATAAGGAGGCATTAAACAGGCAAAGATGGTGGAAACTGGCTCTCTTTCTTGGTGTTCCAAAAATATGAACTGAAAAATTCTATTCTTCCAGATTCTTTATGCCCAAAGCTCCAAGAACCATTTTGACAAGGTAGGGTAGAAATTAGAAAGTCCAAATTAGAATACACAGTATTCAGTAGAAGGAAAAAGAATGCTGGGAACAACTTCTTGTAAAGCCTGGACTATTTTCTTTTGATAGTGACGCTTTTCTTTTGGGTTGCAACAAAATTCAAGGGGTAGAAATAGTATCACAAAATCAGAAGTATTGTGTGTCCTTTTTGTTCTGTGGCATGCTTTCCTAGGTGAATTGAGTTTGTCATGGTCTTCATTGCCGGGACCATAGCCATCTTTCTTTCTTACTCTCACTGCACGGTATGAGATTGCTACCTTCAGATACCAAGTTGGGAAGAGGGGAATGGGTTCCCTCTATGCTAGATTCCCCACATATGTATCATGATATCTCAGGGGAAAAGAAACGAGCAAGACAAAAGGCCCAGCCCAGAGACACACTTCATATTGATATGTATCTTGATCAACTCTCCAATTCTCTCTTTTTTTTCCATGAACTCCATTCTGCTTTAGCAAACTCACTCTTTGTCATCACTTCTGGTTTTGCTTCCATTGTTCTGCCTGGAACTCACTGTCTCTCCAGCCTTTTCAACTCCTTTATCCAGTTCTGCACCTGTAGCACCATCCTTCCTAATTTCCTTAATCTAAGAGACTTACTTGTCTAGTCCTATACAGAGATACCTATCAAAATTGATAATTCAAATTATGATCTTAAATTTTACATGTTCTTCAGCAGCTTCTTGTCTGATTTTGCAAAACAACAATTCAAAACTTTTTCCTCCAGCTAATTATCAAACTCGATGCCCTATCCTGACACCAGTGGAAACTTGATCAGCTCAACGGTGGGATCCAATTGCAGGATCAGTTGTTAGGAAGCAAGATTTATGTGTGTGTGTTGGGGGTGGGGGGGCAGTGCTTGGAGAGTAACATCAGCAATTGACAACTTGAGGTGAGAGGTAAATCTGGGTTTGGTTGTTTCCATTGCAGCATGTGTGCAGTCTCACTTGGGGCAATGAAACTGGGAAATAAAGCATATCTATCTATCTATCTATCTATCTATCTATCTATCTGTCTGTCTATCTTTCAAAGTATAAAGACATTCAGGATAACAGTACATCTTTTTACTTATCTTTGGCTGAAAATCTCTCCAAATATCTTGCTGAACTGAGATCCAGGGCCATTTTACTAATTTTGAAGGCCCATTTACTAAGATAAAAAACAAAGAGGAATTTCACCTCGGTTATTCAAAATGGAAAAGAGCAACTGTGTATGTGGGAGAAGACTGAGTATTAAAAGCATGTTAACAGGATGGTATGTACCACTGTTTGCCTCAGCAGTTAGAATAGGCTGTCTACCAGAAGTCCTCCCGTCCTTTCTCCTCACTCTCTCCAGAGTCTTTTTTGTATAAAGAAGCTGATAGTGTAGTGTTCTTGTTGTACTTTATTTAGGAGTGGCTCTCAAATTTAGACTTCCACAGAAGCACCTGGGGAACTGGGTAAAATGATGATTTCTGGACTGCATCCTACAGATTTGGATTCTGAGCTGGCCCAGTAGTCTACGTTTTAATTAAACATTCTGTGTTTCTCTATTGCTACTGCTCCAAAAATCACATTTTGAGAAAACATTGACCTACATAGTGATGTCCAAACACATTTTCATGAAACAAAAGACCTTTCGAAGTCCATTCTTTATTATAATTTTCTGCTATCTGTCCTTAAATATTTTGTGCTTATGTATTATTTGTCTTCTCATGTTCTCTCTCCACTCTGTATGTACGTATACATATGTGTGTGTGTATATATATATATATATATATATATATATATATATACATATATATATATATATATACATATGTAGAAAATCTTTCAATATACTTCACTCATATTGAAATTATTTTAAAAATGAAGATTTCTGTAGAACATATAAACTCTTAAATTATTATTTATACTTTCCTTTAAAAAACATATTATTATTTCTCAAAGCTAATATTAGACTAAAAAGACATACAGGTGGCCAGATGGTCATTGGTCATAAGAGCTTTTCCACATTCGTAAAATTTCCATCACTTCTAAGGAGTGCCGCATGTATTTTGGCTTCATTCTAACATGGGCTGTGAATAATTGGTTTCAGTTCAGATTTAGAGTTTAAATGATTTATTCCTTTTGTCTTATTTAGAATACAGCTAGTCAGAAATGGCTCATGGTTAAACAAAATCTTAAAGACAGAGCTCTTGTTCTCAATGGATTTAGTCAGCCTTAATCCAATTAAAGATTTCTCTCTTTCTTTGACGCTTTGTCAATGTCTTTGCTTATTGCTTCCAGAAATTAAGTTAGAGATTTTGCTGTAATATCTCTATCAATTTCAATCCTTTTTTTATTTGCTCACAATACATGCTCACATGTGCACAGACACACATAGAAACACACACAATGCATTCATGAGATGAATCCAGAAAGATAAAATATATAAGTGGGAAGTTACCTGCTATCATTACCATAGGACCTTCTACTTTAAATCTAACTCATCTGAAAAACTAGAAGTTAGGTGGCGCACCCTGGTGGCGCAGTGGTTGACAGTCCGCGATGCAGGGGACATGGGTTCGTGCCCCGGTCCGGGAAGATCCCGCATGCCGCGGAGCGGCTGGGCCCGTGAGCCATGGCCGCTGAGCATGCACGTCCGGAGCCTGTGCTCCACAACGGGAGAGACCACAACAGTGAGAGGCCCGCGTACCGCAAACAAAAAACCAAAAAACAAGACAACAACAACAACAACAAAAAAAAAAACCTAGAAGTTAAATATGAAGGAAATTAAGTGTTGGTTATGTCTACTGAAAAGTTACAATTTATAATTCATAAACCACTCTTAGGGTAGAACAAACACTATTTTAAGGGAGAAATCTCCTATTGATCAATTTTTCTCCTCATATTTTTTTTTTTGTGTTTATTTTCACATGAAAGATTTATGGGGGTTTCTTTTCTGTTTGTTGTAACAAAATTTATGGCCACTTTTTCTTATCCAAAGGAAAGTGAAACAAAACCAAAACCCCTTTTGATAAGAAACGCAGAGTGCCTGAGTGAGAGGTGTAAGGAAGAGGCAAGAAGAATCATATTCTATGGTTTAATGCTCCGGGCTTACAAAAGCGTGGTGTTGGAATGGTAATTGGATTTCTGCGCATTGCTTTTGAGAATAGACTGCTTAAATCATTGAAAAGGAAATCATTGCAGAAAAAAAGCAGTGAAGGATTGCACCGGCTGTTTGAGTACTTACAAAATGAGAATAACATAAGGAACAATGAATAACTGGTTTAGTGCTGTTGAGATTTGACATCTTTAAAAACCTGATATTGTAGCTGTAGTTTTGATCTTTATTCCATTGTTGAATAAAGTCCCAATGTATTTTGGACCAATATCTTATATGAGAAGTGAAATAAATGAGACCTTTAAAATGTGTTTAAAGAAAAAAAACAACATTTTTTCCTCCAAAGGCTACCTTATACTTCTGCATAAAAAATAGATGTGGACAAGTATACATCTCTATTTTTAGTTTGTTTCACATGTTTACCACTGAGGCAGTTTAATTGCTTTTCTTAAAATGTTAGGAGATTCCTAGGTCCCCGAACTTTCATGTTAATAGAGTGGCTGGCACAGAGGAAGCATTTCCCATCTATTTTGATGTGTGTTGGGGGTGGGGTGGGGCTTAGATGATGGAGGTGGAGGAAAATCTAGGTATCAGCCTCTTAAAATCTCCAGTTAAATTTCCCATCAGCAATTTAAAGTAAAACATGGCATTTACTAGGCAAATCGAGTTTAAGACATGTCCCCTAACCCCCTTTTCAACAATACTTACTATCCTTGTATGGATAGCATGGACATGGGCAAAACTCTTACCTCCAGGTAACTTAAGTGTATTGCTCCCACCCCAGATTTTAACATTTCACTGCAAAAGAAGCAGGAGGAAATGACAAAAGGCAAAGCACAGATTTCTGCAGAGTCTGTTGTGCCATTTTTCATGGAGATTGTACAGTGCAGATTTTCACTTCTCCTTGTTAGATTTGCCACAGTAGGGACATTTGTTGAGTGCACACTCTGTGCTAGATGGTCTGCTAGTTACCTCAGTTCTATATTTAATGTGCTCTTCCCCACAGCCTTTTCCTTCTTTTACAGTGAGAGAATGGAAAACCCAGATAGTGACGAAATTTTCTCAGGGATGCCATAGCTTAGATTTCAATCCACTTTTACCTGCCTCAAAAGTCCTTCTTTCCCTCTGTCACGCTGTCATATATTTTAATCATTAGTTATATTTGAAGACAGTTTTGTCTTTGAGGAATATTCACTGCTTTTTGGAGAGCCTTTTTATTTCTATACTCTGTTGTGAAGTTCAAGTGCAGATGTACTCTTCTTTTTGTTCAAAGTGAGGAAAGAAAGACACTGACAAAGTGGTAATGCACAGAGACTACAAAAACGTTCTTATTCCTCACCTGAGACCCAGGTTTATAGAGACAGTAAGAACCACTGTGAGAAAACCAGTGAGCGTCAGTGGTTTTCTCTAGTGTAAAATTTGAAATTATTTCATGAAAGGATTTTCAGGGAGGAAATTTTAGAAATTAGGAGTTTCACGTTTTATCTGTGAATGATCAGTTCAGGTCAGGGTTTAAGTGCATAAATAACCAGCATTAGAGAGTTACGCATTTGAAGCAAACATTCAAAATACACTTTTCTCTTTTTCCTAAGTAGTGTGTTTGTGCTTTTTTATTTATCAAAAAATATTCTCAGGCTGTAAAATCAAGAGAACTTTGTAAAAATTATGTAAAATTATCTAATTATGTAAAAAGCTATTTTATAAAATCATACAGCATAAGACATAAATGTACTTTTTAAAATAAAATTATGAATAACAGTTTTGAATTTTTTAATATTGTAAGCATTATTTATTATAAAATTTCCTTACTGGATAGATTCAGACTATGTAAATAAAACATATATAAATTGTTTACTTTCAAAGCAGATTATAGTGATCAAGGAAATGTTCCTCTAGCATGTTTCTTTTAATTAATTAATTTATTTATTTTTGGCTGCGTTGGGTCTTCATTGCTGCATGCAGCCTTTCTCTAGTTGCGGTGAGCAGGGACCACTCTTCATTACGGTGCACGGGCTTCTCATTGTGGTGGCTTCTCTTGTTGTGGAACACAGGCTCTAGAGCGCAGGCTCAGTAGTTGTGGTGCATGGGCATAGTTGCTCTGCGGCCTGTGGGATCTTCCCGGACCAGGGCTCGAACCCGTGCCCGCTGCATTGGCCGATGGATTCTGAACCACTGTGCCACCAGAGAAGCCCTAGTATGTTTCTTTTATAACTGGGGTTAGTTTCATGTGTTTTTAACTGTGCCCTGAGATGGGACAGTGCCTGCCACAGCATCGAAGTAGCATGTAACTGGGTTTCCTGATGTCACATTTACTTTCTGTGTGATATGAGGCTTATCAGTTAACCTCCCTGAGCATGAGCTTCTCTTCTTTAAAGTAGGGCATTAATGTCTGTCTCATAACAACTGCAGCGGGAATTAACCTACCAATGTAGTAGTACAGTGATGGTAGCTGGCATACTAAGTACTTAGCACTGTGTCCACAATCTCCTCATCTTTACAGGCGATAGTATATTTACCCTCAGAACAACCTTGTAAAGTATGTCTGTACAGTCCACCTCCCTTTACATATGAGGACACTGACAGGCAGAGGGGGAAGTTACACAGAGGAGTAGTGTCAGAACCAGCGTTGGAAGCCAGATGCTTTGACTCCATAAATCAAAGTACTATGTACTTGTTCAATTTAGTATGCTGACTCCCACCACCTACAACACACCAAATTTCTCTTAAAAATATCCCTATCTATCTATCTATCTATCTATCTAGTTATGTGTTGAATTGTGTCCCCCAAAATGATATGTTACAGTCCTAACCCCTAGTACCTCAGAATGTGACCTTGTTTGGGAAATGGGTCATTGCAGATGTAATTGGTTAAGATGAGGTCTTACTGGAGTAGAGTGGGCGCCTAATGCAACATGACTTGTGTCCTTATAAGAAGATGATGTGAACACACAAAGGAAAAAGAAATGTGAAGATGGAGGCAGAGACAGATGCATGCAGCTCCAAACAAAGGAACAGCAAGGATTGTGGGCCACACCCAGAAGCCAGAAAGAGGCAAAAGAAGACTACCCAGAGGGTCAGAGGGAAGATGGCTCTGCTGACATATTGATTTTGGACCTCCAGTCTCCAGAATTGTGAGATAATAAATTTCTGTGTGTTAAGCCACCTAGATAGTTAGTTTGTGGTCTTCCTTATAGGACTTCTAGGAAACGAATATATAATAGTTACATAATATTTATATAATATTATATATGTGATTGTAAGCAATGTGTCAGTATAATAATCACTCCATAAATGTTTATTACTATCTTTTTATAGGTTAGTGGTATGGGAATCTGTGCTTATGGCGATCTTATAAGAAAAACCTCTTCCTATATATCATTTTCTAAAGTTAAAAATCTATAAAACCTTGGAATTCTTGTATACTCCATCAAGAGACAGATATATATCTCTGTGGACACAGGTGTTTCTTTTCCCTTCAGCCTAGTAGAAAATGTACCCAGAACTTGCACTTATAATTTATGGGACCCAGGCAGGCCTCTATATGCCTGTGCCATATTTATTTTTATTCCATATATGTTATTTTTCTTTCTGTATTTAGATTGTAAATTCTTAGAGAGGAGGGATTATATTTTGTACTTTTGTAAAATACATAACATCTAAAACAGAATGACGTTTATACATGGGGTATATATATATTTTTTTTCAAATTTGGACCATAACAAGAACTATTCTTTCAGTCAGTGATGTTCACATTGGATGTTTGTAAGTGGGAACCGCTATTGTTCAGTTTAATGGTGTCTTTTGTTCTCAAAGAGAACATTGCAAGAAGGTATATTAGTGTGCTAGGGCTGCCATAACAAAGTACCACAGACTGTGTTTCTTAAAACTGCAGAAATTTATTTCCTTACAGTTCAGAAAGGTACTCTGAGATCAACATGTTGGCAGGGTTAGTTTCTTCTGAGGCCTCTCTCCTTGGCTTATAGATTGGCCATCTTCTGTGTTTCCACGTGCTCATCCTCTGTACATGTCTGTGTCCTAATTTCATCTTCTTACTACTAGGGACACCACCTTAATGACCTCATTTTAACTTTACCTCTTTTAAGACCTGATATCCAAATACAGTCACACTTTGAAGTCCTGGGGGTTAAGACTTTAACATATAAATTTTGGAGAGACGCAATCAGCCCAAAACAGAAGGCATGAAATAGCTTGTGTCTGTATGGATTTTTAGCTGAGGACCTACCTAGCTTTCGAAAGCCCTAAGAAATATTTGAAAGTAGAATATTTATGGGTAGCTAAGACGTTTCTTTAAAAACAGATTTAGTACCATTTCAACAAAAGGCAATGTATATTAGTAACAGAATTGCTTCTCAACCTGGTAATTTCTTTTTAGGTAAGAAAAATATGTATATTTAAGTTGAGAGATTTGAGATTTCATTTTTGTTGATATTTATTTTGTTGAAATACCTGATCAAACTGGCAATATATGTTTTGATTTCAGTGTAGTATTGGCTTGGCCAAAAAGTTCTTTCAGTTTTAAGTAAAAATAAAAGACACATTTTCATATTCACCAAGAATTTTACTGAACAATGTATTCAGTAACTGAACGAACTTTTTGGCCAGCCCAATACGTTTCTATTATTTCAAGTAATAATAACTCTAAAAAGTAATGAATGGGAAGGATAGACTAATATTCTGAAGATACTAATATGACTGTTCAAAAAAATATGACATGACCTCTTCAGTTGCCCTCATTGGATTTTAGATGGACTAAAAATACATTAGTCTCGGGACTTCCCTGGTGGCGCAGTAGTTAAGAATCCGCCTGCCAATGCAGGGGACACGGGTTCAAGCCCTGGTCTGGGAGGATCCCACATGCTGCAGAGCAACTAAGTCTGTGCACCACAACTACTGAGCCTGCACTCTAGAGCCCGCAAGCCACAACTACAGAACCTGCATGCCACAACTACTGAAGCCTGTGTGCCTAGAGCCCATGCTCCACAACAAAGAGAAGCCACTACAATGAGAAGCCTGCACACCACAACGAAGAGTAGCCCTGGATCACTGCAACTAAAGCCTGTCCACAGCAATGAAGACCCAATGCAGTCAAAAATAAAAATAATTAAATGAAATAAAATTAAGAAAAATGCATTAGTCTCTTAAAGGATGCACTGTCTCAGTTTGAGAAACTTGGAAGTGTAAGAAAAACAGCTAATGTGGAAAAAAAGAAAGTCTTTACACTCTTTAATGTGTAGGATTATGTGATTCTAGGAATCTGTGATTATTTCTCTCGGTACCAGAGCTCAGTAGCCTACACGGATATTAGAATTCATAGCTTTATGTAACTCAAATTTATTTCTGTATGTGAGAACGGATGTGATTTTCTTTCCTAAAAAATATCTAGTGTAGACATGACATTATCACTCTATTATTGGTGGAGATGTTGCAAATCTTGGATGGAAATTTCTTCTCAAAGTGCAGATTTATGGTGCTGAGTATATTGACTCACATCAGGCATTACCTGCAAAGAAGAATATTAAGTAATAATTTGTAGTTTTCAGAATATTTACAGAAAATAAGAGAAAATCCCTTACTCAGAAGGGACTTTTAAATTGACTCCAGATACATTACACACATACTAAATACATAATATAAGTAAATAAGGCACGTGCTATAATTGCTTTATACTACCTGCAATATAACAAGATTGGGTCATGTAAGGTGCTTTCCTTAGATTTTGTCAGTTTTAATCTCAACTTTTCATAGACCTTATAATTTCCTTGTTCTCTAGGAATCAGATATTCAGAGCAATCACTACCATACTCACCACAGAGACTGAGGCCAGCTTGTCTTCCATGAAGCCTGGTAGCCCCTACTTACTTCTAGAACTGGCCTTTTCTTTCACTCCTCAAACTAGGCATCACACTGTGTTTTAAGGTCAGGAGCTAGTCTCCCCTACTCTTTCTTAGCACAGCATCCCCCAGACTCACTCCCTTAGAGCTGTCCTTCTAATGGAGATGCAAGATTGGATAGAGGATGCTTCCTTCTCTGGAAGCATTGCTGTGCTGGATTAATAATCTCCTTCCAGCAGTCATAGGAGTCATTTTTATTCCAGCTTTCTCCCTTTTCTCTAATGTGTTATCCCCACTGTCCTTATAGAGACACCCTTGTTTTATATGACATATGGTACTTGTCTAGAGGTTGCCAACTCAATTAAATGTTAATTTCAAGCCTAGGTATACATATACAAGCAGTCGCAGAGTTTCTCATATGCACTTTGATGTAAGCATTGTTTTAGTTTGTTTTTTTGCATCATTTTATTTTGAGGGGCTCTTGTTCCTATAAGCTACTTACATCATCTGTAGTTCTGTTTTCAGGATTTTTCTTTCTGCATCATGGAGACTAGATTAATTGTGATTGATATTTTGTTGTTTTTATACATATTTGATTTTATTCTGATCAAAGTTTTCATTTGATTTATGTTCCTAATTTTAATAATTAAAACACAGATGACTATACAAGTATTTTCTTCAGCCAAAATTAATAACGTGTCAGATTCTTACGGTTACAGTAAGGACAAATGTTTTTGAAAATGTGTTAATACTTAATTGCAATTAAAAAAATTGCAGGGACTTCCTTGGTGGTTCAGTGGTTAAGAATTCCCCCTGCCGGTCTTCCCTGGTGGCGCAGTGGTTGAGAGTCTGCCTACCGATGCAGGGGACACGGGTTTGTGCCCCGGTCCGGGAGGATCCCACATGCCGCAGAGCGACTGGATCCGTGAGCCATGGCCGCTGAGCCTGCGCGTCCGGAGCCTGGGCTCCGCAACGGGAGAGGCCACAACAGTGAGAGCCCCGTGTACTGCAAAAAAAAAAAAAAAAAAAAGAATCCCCTTGCCAATTCAGGTGACACGGGTTCAATCCCTGGTCCGGTAAGATCCCACATGCCACGGAGCAACTAAGCCTGTGCGCCACAGCTACTGAGCCTGTGCTCTAGAGCCTGTGAGCCACAACTACCAAAGCCCGCAGGCCTAAAGCCCATTCTCCACAACGAAGAGTAGCCCCCGCTCACTGCAAGTAGAGAAAGCCCGCATGCAGCAATGAAGACCCAATGCAGCCAATAAATAAATAAATACATAAATTTAAAAAATCAGGTGATTGGCTATGCCAGATTTATACTTGCTAATACTTCACTCATGAATACCAATAATCTTCACTTGTTTAGACTCAATTTCAAACTTTTTAAAGTAACAATGCATAATGATATATGCAGTCATAGTTACTTTTAGAAACAAATTTTAAATCAGTACAGTATATGATAGAATGAATATTAACTCATAATATTTCCAAGTTATGTTATTTTACATTTTTAACTCATTATAATTAATGCAGAAGGTAGGAATTTACTATGAAATTTTATGAGAGAGAAAAAGCTTACAGCATTTCATATACAAGTGACTTTACATATTAGAGTTTTAGGTAGGTAATCATTTGGAGTATTTATTGACCAACACTAGTGATATTTATTTTCAGGACTTGGAACGCATATATTCTTCAAGGACTGAAAAAAGGTATGTATTTGTTAATGGTAAAAGTGATCTCTTTTATGACATCTAATTTTTTTAAAATAAATTTATTTATTTATGATTTTTGGCTGCGTTGGGTCTTCGTTGCTCTGCGTGGTCTTTCTCTCGTTGCAGCAAGTGGGGGCTACTCTTCATTGTAATGCATGGGCTTCTCATCGTGGTTGCTTCTTGTCGTTGAGGAGCATGAGCTTTAGGCATGCGGGCTTCATTAGTTGTGGCTCACGGGCTCCAGAGTGGTGGCGCACCGGCTTAGTTTCTCTGCGGCATTTGGAATCTTCCCGGACCAGGGCTCGAACCTGTGTCCCCTGCATTGACAGGTGGATTCTTAACTGCTGCGCCACCAGGGAAGTCCCTGACATCTAAAATTTTGACATGGCCCTAACTCTGAGAGATAAAGGATAGAAAAGTGATTTAAAAAAAATAAGAGCATGAGTTCAAATTCTGTTTTTTTAAAAAAATCAGTGTCTTCTGAGAAGAAAGGATAAAAATAGTTTCTACTTCACATAGGATTATTTTGGAGGGATTGAATAAGATAATGGTACATGGCAAGGACGCAGGAATGCAGCTACTCTTAAAATTAATCTGCTGTATTCTCCTGTCCCTGGTGAAGACAAAGCAGTTTTCTGTCCCTCTAGTTTTACCTTTGCAAGAATGTCATATGAACGTAAATATACTGTATGTAGTCTTTTTAAAGTCTTGCTTCTTTTTTCACTTAGCATTTGACATTCATCTACTTTGTTCCACCTATCAATAATCAGTTCCTTTTTATGCTGAGTAGTATCCATTGTGTGGATATGTCACACTTTGTTTATCCATCACCGACTGAGGTTTTTGCATTCTCACCAGAAATAAAGGAGAGTTTTAATTACTTGACATTTTTGCCATCATTTGGTATTATCAGGATTTCATCTAATAGTTATGTAGTGGTGATGTATTTATTTAAATAAGAAAAGTACATTTCCTTCAAGCATATGAAAGTATAAAACAGTCTACAAACTAACTAGTGATTACAAATTTGTACATTTTCTTCTAAGAGAATTTCACATTTCCTCCATTACTTCAGACTTTTCAGGAGGAGAAGCTCTGTTGAATTTCACTTTTTTCTATGAGTTTTATAAGGCACTGTGAGATCTCTGCAAATTCAAAATTTTATAAGAAATGGTCCCTGTCTTCAGATTGCTCATAATTTATTGGAGTTTGGAGCCCTGAATAGAGGCCTTGGACTATTTAGGAGAGAGACCACAGTTCAGCGCATCAGTTAAATGCATGAATTTTGTTGATCAGCCAGTATGGATTTGAAAAGTGGTTGAGCTGTTTATGACCACAGGGCATAAGAGAGCTTTGAATGATCAGATTTGGACATTTAAAATTACCTTCATTTTTGAGCTAACTATAATAATACTTAATCTTTTTCAGTTTGCTTTAGAACCCTTAAATGTGGACGGTAGTGTATTCAAAATAATGGAGCAGGTAGAATGGTGAGCTGCAGGAGATAGAAGAACCGAGGAAAGAGAAAAAGGGAGGTGTTCTGAGTAAAACCTTATGTCCGTGCCATCTTAAATCAGCAAATTCTTTCATATTATGATTTACTTAAGTATCAGTAATATTAATAAAAATTTTAGTAATCGCTCTGACCTCAAAAGCTAAGGTCTCTCTGTTGTTTTCTTTTAAGACCTTCCAGGTCAGCTCCTCACCTCATGCCCATCACAATTCATATCCCATTATAAGTATCAGGGTTTTGGGGGGACAAATGGGCTTTCACTTGTGGCTGTAGTCCTTCAACTGTTGACTCTGTGCTTAGAATTGCACTGCAGTCATTTGTGTGGGTTCTTGCTTAAAGCATAAACAGAAACTTCCAATTGGCTTTGAAAATTCTTCTCTGGGTTAAAATATACTCAAATGTTTTTCTCACAGATACAGGTATACGTTCTTCTGACCACTATTTAAGAATGAACTGAACATAAGCATTAAGTAGAAATACGAAAAAAAAACACTTTGTAAACAAATTCTATTTTAAACAAAAGGGAATATCACTGAACATTTGAATATTAGACAACAGCAAAAAAGGCAAAAAGAGAGAAAAGCAAGAAAAACTATGGAAATGCATTTGAGATGTTTGTTACCTCTTATGTGGTTTTACTTTACAAACTCTTCTGAAATTTAAATTTTCTTGGCACACACATTTTTGTATAAATATGAGAAAAAAACTATAAATATACATCATTGTGATGACACAGCTAAATTTAAGTGGTAACAAAATATATTTTGGATGCTCCATTTTTAAATTAGGATCAGTCTATTTTAGCACTTGCAATTTGATTCTAATTAAATGCTTCAAATTTAAATGCTGCATATAGAATCTATTTTCCTCAGTATCCAAACCTGTACAGGACTTTTATTATTTGTTCATTCCCTTAGTCCTCAGACAATGACCATTTTTGCTTACCTTCTACATAACAAGAACTACAAAAAGCTTTGAGCCACAAAACTCAATAATATCTCCTTCCTAACCCCAAGGTGCTTAACTCAAATGTGGGATAAAGTTTCCATAGGAGCCCCTATGGAAGGAGAAGACAGATGTTGACTCAGTAATGTCTGGGCTGCAATCAAGGATAAATAGAAAGAATTTCCTATCACAGAAGACAGCATTTAAGAAGATGAGGAAGTGTTGAGCTGCATGTTTGGAGGCAGGATTGGGGAAGCAGATGCTCTCTGCAGGTTTTAGTATTGTAAGTATCAAGACAAGGAATAACAGAAAACAACTAGGGTTTGGTCATGAAAGAACTTGCATATCATGCTACAGATATATCTGTTGATCTGCTACTTACTGAGAGGGAGTCAGCATATTATATTGGTCAAGTAGTGGATAATACTCTTGTTGTGGAGTCAAAATGCCTGGCTTCCAACAGCGGTTCTGACACTCCTCTGCTGTGTACCTCCTCATCTGTGAATAGAGGTGGCCATACACATATATCTTACAAGGGCTAATTATATAAATGCCTGTGAAGATGAGAAGATCATAGCCACATTGTTATGCACTTAGTATGCCATGTACTATTATTACATTACTACAGTGGTTGGTTAACTCTCCCCACAATTTTCATGAGGTGGATGTTAATGACCTACTTTACAGAAGAGAAACTCATGCTCAGGGAGGTTAACTGACAAGCCTAACGTCACATAGGTAGTGAATGGCACCACCTAAAAAAGCACCATTGGAGGTTTTTTCTGCAATTAGAAAATAACTTCAGGGAGTTTTGCATCTATGACTCTATGAATAGACTCTATGACTCTATGACTCTATGACTCTATGACTCCTCCACCATTGGAGGTTTTTTCTGCAATTAGAAAATAACTTCAGGGAGTTTTGCATCTATGACTCTATGAATTGGGGAATCATTGACACTAGTTAGGTAAAAAGCCCAAAATGAAGACAAGGAGAATAATTAGTGTGTCCTTGATATTTTTATTTTTAGTTAATGTTTGGAAACTCACCTCTCACAACCTGAAGTTTCTGTCTTATCCACCCGTGAGCAGTAGAGCTGGTTGGTTGCCTTGTGATGAGAATGCGGACTGGGAATCTTATCCCACAAGAAGAGCTTGGAATACATGAGTTTCATGCATGTTCACTCAGTCTCTTCCTATAAAACCCTTAGTTCCCACTGATACAGAGTGGGTATTGGGGGCATGCCCTGTGATCACAATCTCAGTGCCTCTGGGAACCAGGCAGACACTGAGGAAAGCAGTTTAATTCCATAATGGCTTCTTAAGTTAATTCTTTGGATGCAGAACATCTTTCTTTGAATTTTTCTTGAAGTGCACAGCCCCTTTGTTTAGCTTTAATTTTTCCATTTTTTGATATTGACTTGGATAGAAAAAGTGCTTCATTATCCACTTAATTCTATCCTAATAAATAAAATAACACAAATTTGACGATGAATAGTGACCTCCAATGCCACGCCAAGCATGGCGTGGATGAATTGGGGAGAACATGCCACACCTAAGCAAACGTACCTTGTAGTTCTGCCTCACTGCTGATGGATGAGGCCCCAGTATTTTCACTTTTTTCAGTTTTTCAGTGGAAGTTAGAGTAGCAGAATCTTATGTTTTATCTTATTTTTTCTTTTTGTGGATACATAATTAAAATAAAACATACAAAACAATACACTGTGTGGGCCAACAGTTTGAGAGCCAGCCAAAACAGGCACATTGTGTAACCTCCCAGTCAGCTGCCTCTTTCTGGGTAAGGAGAATATCAGGAGGCTGCTCAGCAGAAAACAGAAATGGTTAGATCTGCATGCTAGATAGATCATTCTAGAAGACCCATTTGTCTACTGTGTCATTATCCTAGAGGTTGTAGTGAAACCATGAAAGAAGATAAAATTTCCAGAGAAATGGAAAAAGTGGAACAATCAAAAAGTCCTGGTTGAACCCTAGGCATAACCAATAATGAGAGACAGGCATATAGAAGAAACAGAAGGAATAATCAGAGAGGAGAAATAAGTTTAAAAGAAGGACACATCATATGCTTCAGAAGGATCCAGTGAAATAAAGACAAAGTCCTTTGAATTTACTGGGAAATTGATAGGAGGAGTTTTGGTAGATGAAAAATGGTAGTGGCCAGTATATGCTACTCTTTTGAGAAGTTTAGATTAGGAAGGAAAGAATAGGTGTTGAAAGTCAGTAGAAGGGGAATTAGCTATTGGGGAAAAGTTTATTTTTTATGAAAAAGACTTAAAAATATTTATTATCAGGGAAATTTCTATAATGCTTACCCAAAAGGTGGAAAGAAACTACTTTTTATTAACAATTACCAAATGCCAGTTCCAAATGTGTTTAGGTTATCTCATTAATTCTCATAATTCTGCCGAAAGCTAGCTGAACATCCTTCTTTTATAGATGTGGGAAATTTAGTTTCATAGAAATTACATATCTTTCAGGAAGTTACGTGACTCTATAATCAATATTTGTCCTTCTGTTTGTTATCTACCCAATAGCTGTTCTAGAAAGATTTAAGATGATTTAGAAGAATAGTTAGTACATAATCATGAACCAGGAGAAACCGAGTCTGTACTTTTTCTTTATAGCACACTATCAGAGCAATATATTTGAGTTTTAAATTTTTATATTAAAACTGTATTACATGTTTCATTTGCTTCTTGCATATCAGGGAGAACATATCGTGTTCTAGTTTTGTTTGGGAAATAAAACATTTAAAAATGTTTTCTCTCATCTCTTCATGAAATGAAGGGGAGAGGTCTGCTGATATTTAATATTAATTTATATTTTGTTATCAATAACAAATTATGCTATAAAATTTAGAGCTTCATATTTGGTCAGGATCAAATTACCTTCATTTTATTTATTTGCAATGTGTTTGAGTTAATTGAAAAAACATGGGCTCCCTCTTGTGACAAAATCAATGATATTAAATGTTTTTCTGTGCCAAACTAAATCACTCATCTATGCCCTTTGGTTTTCAAATAATATTATATATAAAATTATTTAATCATTTATAATATTTTCTTTGATAATTAATTATTTCAGTTTTTTTATAAAAAGAGACCAATATTTGGTTCTAATTTGTATTAAAAATGTGTATATATTTTAAAATATTGAATTTTAAAGTTATGTTGAAAATACCAAGGAGAAGAGGAAAGAACAGATTTGTCTTCCCTTCTTTTGCATTTTCTATGTATTACTAAATGTTTCTAAAAACTCTTTGGAGAAATTAGTCCTTGTAATATTTTAACTGACTGGCACTCCAAGCTATGCATACAATTTATTTTATATTCTGAATGTTCCCCATGCTTGATAGATGTGCTTGTATTTCTCAAAACGTGTGGTATTTCTCTTTGTTTTGCTCTGCAATCTATCCATGTGTATTGTTTCTACATACCCCAATTAAGCAGCATGCACACTGAATGATTAGGAATGTCCACAATGAGAAAGTTTAACAAGAAAGAATTAAATTTTCAGTTATTTTTTAAAGGAAAGGTTATATGCTATGTTTGCATGTGTGTGCATGAAAGAGTGTAGTGGGGGAAAAAATCACTTAATAGTTAAATTCAGGGACCCAGCTCTGAAAGGGTCTTTTAAGGTCATCTCAGTACCAGGCTATGAAATAAGAGAACTGGATTTAATCTTGGCCCTGTTATGGACTACCTACATATCCTTGGGCAAGTCATTTTCCTTCTTGGAATGTCTATTTTCTCACCCGTGTAATAAGGTAATTAACCCACATCAGTGCTTTTCAACTTATTTTCTGTGTAAACACATCTGTGGGAAATAACATATTTCTGTGACTCACATGAGTATTAATTATTGAGGCAATGTCTGTGGGGTGATGGAATAGGGACTTTGGCAGCCTGTGAATGAAGATATCAGGAGTGAGGGCTGTAAAATACAGCCCAAGACAAACATATGTTCTGGAGCTGACAGGGGTGCCATGTAAGGGCCATTCCCCACTGGTTAATCGTAAACAAGTTAGATTCCCAGTTTTATATTTTATATTCTATAAGGGTAAACCATTTTGGCATTGCCATATTGGTAGGTAGTATGAGAACCAGTACTGGAATTTTACTCTCCTACCCATGTTATTCTTTTTCTATTTCTGTAATTGATAAATGGTCCAGCATTTTGCTGGAGTCATAAACTATAGGTTGTATATTGCCCACCAATTTCAAAAAGTTAAATGCAGGGCATGAGATTTCTTTCCACTCCAAGTGCTGTCAGTCTGCTATGTGTTTGCACAGCCTACTTCAGTCATTTATGTTACTCCTGAGACTCCGGGAGACCATTGAGGTTGTGGCCTGAAATGACATATCAGGAACTGGTGTCCATTACCTGTGTCATTAGTGTTGCATTTTGCCCGGAGAACTTCTATGTCACCAGCATCTCCTCAGGTTGAACGACAAGCTTCTCTAGGGATCAGCCACCAAGTTCTTCACCTGCTCAGGAATGCACCCTACTTCTGAATCATCTTGTCTAGATCCCTACACTCTTCTTAGTGTCATATTCCTGGGCTTCTTTCCTTTTGGAGTGGCACCTGTGTGGACTATTTGCCTTGTCTTTGAGTTTCTTTTGATTCCTGGGCTCCATTTCTCAGATCATATGCTGGTCCACAGTCCGTGGCCCATTGACCAATCCTTCCTTTTACTCTGTACCTTGTCTAAGTGCTGATTCATCTGAGATCAGTCAAGTTAAAATGAGCCATAGCAATGGCTAGCAGGATATTTAACACTGTCATTCATCCACTGCTAGTTTAGGCTAAAAACATTTATTGGATGAGTACAATGTAGTAATTAGATCCCTTTTGCATTAAGAAATCTGGTACCAGATGAAACCTTTTGTGGGAAGCTCAGGACAAAGAACTGTTTCTGATCCTTCAGAGAGATATGAAAAAATAAGATGACATGGGTATCTTGGTGTGGACAGCCAGAGCTAGAAATGCATGTGTGTTTTTGTTTATTCAAGGAAATCTATTGTTTGCCTTCTAATACTGTTTTAAGATTCCACTGAGAAAGAGAGACATGAAGGAAGGGAATACATTGCAATGCACATTGTATTGTGGGTGGTGGTAGAACATACAAAATTTTGTATATAAGCAACCACAGGAGTCCTTATTGTGCATGGTAGCTTTCATACTGAGAGAAAGATTTTTGTATGGCTTAATATATAAATGAGATTATATATAAGTAACCAGAGTCAATGTCATTTTTTTCTTGCAGTTATTGAAATAGATAAATTACTAGGAAGGGGCTTCATAGGTGAGAGGAGGAACCTTCCATTTAGTAGCAACTACCCTCCAGCCCAACCACCCTATGATACATACAAACCTAGTTTTTTATCTTAAACCTTATATGGTTTGTGTTCCTGTGCATGTGTGTGAGAGTGTGTGTGAGAGTGTGTGTTTGGGGTGGGGGTGGGGGAACTGGATAGGCAGAGAGTTTAGAGGTTTTTTGGTTTGGTTGTTGATATGTTTAAATTGATGGACAATTTCCATTTGATGACTTGTTATAAATAATGTTAATTCTGAAAAAAATTTTCTTTTCTCTCAATTCAGTTTCTGGCTCCCTACATAGTGCACAAACAATTTATGAAGAGAGATGATGTACAATTTTTGTACAGGATTATTCACACTCTAGAATTTGTGCTACCATAACAAAGCACTGGTAGAGACTTTCTTTTTTTCTGCAATAGGGAAATATCAGTAACTTCGGAGTATCACCTCTGTGACTCTGAATTGGGGAATCATTGACCCCAGGTAGGTAAAGAGACCAAAATGAAGATAAAGAGAGCATCTATCATGCCTTTCCTGAATCCTGGGGATTTGTACTTTTAGTTAATGCTTGGGAACTCACCTCTCAAAGCCAGAATCTTCTGTCTAATCCATCAGTGAGCAGTAGAGCTCCTGGTGACTTGTGGTCCAAGCAGGGACTGGGAATCTCATCACAGATGAAAGTCTTAGTATATATGAGCTTCACGCATGTCTACTCACTCTCCACGTTTAAAAATCTTAGTGCCAGGCTTGGTGCAGAATGGATGCTGGGGTCATGATAGTTCCTTTCTCTTTCTCTCTGCTTTTCATTCTTCCAAAAGAAATTCAGATTATGAACTGCTATGATAGGCTCTGTTTATCCTCACATATAATGATAATATGCAAATATCCAGCAAACATGAGATCCAGTCCCTTCCGGATAATGGAACCAAAATATTAAAGGTTTGTGAACTATCTGATTTTCTTCCTGATTTCACTGTTTCTATGCTAATTGCAGAATGGCCCCCTCTCAGGAGATTAAAAAAAAATAAATCCTTAAAGAACAGAATTTTGCCTCTTCTATATTTACATTGATCTTTCTTTTTGTCTTTTTAAATTGCTGTTTTCATTCAGGACAGAGTTTGAGTGCTGCTTGCAAAGCTCTTTCCCATTACTAAAAACCTTTTCCTTTATAGCTGTATTCTCTCTTCCACCATAAATGTCCCCACACATTCTTTGGCTAACCTAGTGGCTGAGTAAGGGATTTGCTTCTTTTAACTGTTCAGTGCCTCCGTGCAGTGCTTCCTAACCCTGGCTCCCCAACAGAGTTTCTGAGTCATAACTCAGAACATTAGTCTTTTGAAGCTAAGGTTCAGAAGCAAGGCATTTTCATATCATGGGTGTTTAATAAATCTCAACTGAATAAAACAATGGACTTAATTAAACTTTTATTTTTTCTCCAAACTATACTCTCTCCCCTAATTGATTTGCATTATTAATTTTATTCTTCCATCCAATCTTTCTAATTTGCTCCTAATATGAGGAGGCAGTAAGGGGAAGTGGTGTATGGTAGTGTGTTGATACATCTATTTGCTCATGTAACTGCCTCATTATTGCTTTTACCACATTCTAGTGCAAAAATTTAAGTACCTGTCTCCCTAGAGTAGACTTTGTGATCCTTGATGGAGGGACCATATCTTCCTCATTTTCATGTCCCAGGACACAAGCTCATGTCTGAATTTGTAGAAGGTGCTCAGTAAAAAAAAAAAAAAAAAAAATGAATGAATGGATGAGTTATAGCACTGTTCAGACTTTTGTTTAAAAGATGCGTGAAAAGTTCTAGAAGTATTATAATTTAAGCATACATTAAAACTTTAGCTATTACTCCAAAAATATGGTTTAAAATGATACCACCTAAGCGAATGGGTCAGAATTCAGTAAAAATAATAAAGAAAATATATAATTTGGTTCTGATGCAGTTTACATAACACATTAAGGAATGATTACTAAGAAGATGACTGCTTTTAAAGGGCCTGGGAGAACTGGGAAACTTTTGACAGGGGAAATCAGAAATGTGCAGTCCAGTGAAGAATTGAAGTACTGGGAGTAATAATATGGGCTGATGCACTCAATGTAGCAGTAATGCTCTCTGAGAAGGATAGGAAATAATTCAGTTCCTCCAGACTGCATGGAAGCTAAATACAGTATGACAAGAAATAGTAGCAGTGCTCATTATGTCTGATTGCTAATTACCCCTTTGAATGATTCAGTTATGCCTGCTACTAGATAATTAGTTTAGTAATTTATGGCTGCAGTACAAACTAGTATTTTAATTTTCGAAGCACAGTTTTCACAATACCTACAGTTCAGATAATATCTTTCTTTTTTATTCAATTCTAAATTGCTTTTTTGAAGGCCTATAAAAGAGCAAAAATCCTTGAATTTTTTCCACATTATTTCGTGCAAAAGTTAGGCACTTTATGAAATTTTATTTAACTTTAAACTGCAGGAAAATAACATCTTATTAAGTCCTGTTTCATTGTGCTTAATTTTTACAATTTTGTGAGCAAAAGGGGTGAAATTTTTTAGAAGATTCTATCAAATGACTCAATTTAACAAGCTGCCAAATTTCATGTTCCAGAAAGACATTGAACTTTTGATAATCCACCTTCCCATTTTATATATTTCTACTTCAGGCGTGGGTTCTGTTTATGCCTGGATATCGTTTCTCAACACCTAGGAGTAGCCAGTGGAGGACAGCTGTTCCCCACTCCTACACAAGTTTGGTGTGGTAGACAAACAGGTAAAGAACTAGATTGTAGGAGGGTTCTAATATTATCTTCTATTCCTATTTGAGTAATGTGATTAATTCTAGCCAAAGAAAGTAGAATTGAGTCACCATGGGTACATTTTGGTCTTGGATCGTTTACTTCTTCTTTTTTTTTTTTTTTAAAGGGCTTCAAATGCTTGGTTTTATTTATTTATTTATTTATTTGTTTGTTTTTGGCTGTGTTGGGTCTTCGTTTCTGTGCGAGGGCTTTCTCTAGTTGTGGCAAGCGGGGACCACTCTTCATCGCGGTGTGCGGACCTCTCACTATCGCGGCCTCTCTTGTCGCGGAGCACAGTCTCCAGATGTGCAGGCTTAGTAGTTGTGGCTCACGGGCTTAGTTGCTCCACGGCATGTGGGATCTTCCCAGACCAGGGCTCGAACCCGTGTCCCCTGCATTAGCAGGCAGATTCTCAACCACTGCGCCACCAGGGAAGCCCTCGTTTACTTCTTGAATCCACCTGCAGTCTGCCAATACTGCAGGCACCTTGATGGGTTTTGTAGTGGAGTAATGGTCATTGTCTTAAAATATTTTGTCACCGTTCATAAACACTTATTTTTAGTTCAACATTCCCATCAACTTTTAGGTTGTTTCCCAAATTCAGATAGTGTTAAGAAACTAAATCTAACGAAGTTCCCTGGTGGTCTAGTGGTGAGGAATCGGTGGAGATCCTGCAAGCCACGCGGGGTGACCAAAAAAGAAAAAAAAAAAAAAAAAACTAAATCGAGAGAGAGACAGAAAGAGAGAGTGAGAAGTTGATACTATGGTAAGCTAAAAAATTCTGATGATTCCAATATAATTTCAGGTCTTCAGCCCAAAGGCAACATTGATCAATTAAATTCACATGACAATTTCAAGTTAATTATATATTTATTTTCTTTATTTGTGTAAATAGTGGACACATTTGCCAAACTGTTGAGTAATATTATGAATTAGGATCTGACTTAAAATATGCCTTATTTAGATTGCATTATGAGGGCTTGAATTCTGAGTAGCTGTTAGAAAAATTGTGACTTAAAATCAATGTAATTAAGACTAGATAATTTTCACAATGAGAGGGAGCAACGTAATGCTTAGAATAACAATTTTTTTAAATCTCATGAAGCATGTGGTTTTGCCATCCCTAATATATTAAAATGAGTGCTTTGAATATTAGTTGACAATACCATAGACACATTTGCCTTATGGCTCAGAGTTTTTATCTAGCAACTCAAAATTAAGAATGTTTGGCATTACTTGCAGCTCCCCTTTGCTTTCTACTTGGTACTTTTTTTTTTTTTTTTTTTTTTTTGCTGTAATAAGATTCAAAATGCCCATGGTTTGTACTTGCTACATTGTTCTTGTACCTGATATTTACCAGTGAGGGATCAATGTTCTAAAGGGCAGCCCTGACTGTGTTATTTCAGTGAACATCAGGCTGCTGTTTATTACAGACTGAATCTATGCCCTTTATTGTCAACAGTCTTACTTGAAATATGTGTTCCTTGACCCATTTAATAAATGGTTCCCCACAGATAGGGCAGTGTTCAACTCTTCCTTTTTTCTCTAGATGCTTTTTTAAAAAAAATTTTACGCATAAGGCAGTCTGTCTAACCATCAAAGCATCATATTGACCTTTCCAACTTTGTTCAGGGTGACAGTTGGCTGGTTGTTGATGCTTCTTTTTTTCCTAAGTTGCTAACTAGAGAGCTAACAGAATTGTGTGCTGCCAGAGTCTGAGTCCAGTCAACTATCTTCAGATGTGTAGTTCGTTCCTCTTTACTTATTTCAATTCTAATTGTTGATAACCTAAAATAGAATGCAGCTGTTATAAAGTGTACAAATGTTTCAGTAACAAGTTAGACACAAAATTTACATGTAGATAGATTTTTGCCAATATTATAAAGCCCAATAACATATTACCTTTTAGTTTATATTATGAAATTATTTTGGTTCTCCTCCCACTAATAAAAACAATGAAAACATTGCTTATCACAATTGATATGGTATGTTCTTAAATGAATTAATTGTTTATAGAACTCTTTAGAAGGAAAATACTATAAATCTTGTGTTGTAAGTCTCAGCCAGCTCAATTTTTTTTCAAGAGTTAAAGAAATGCTGTCATGGCTTTCAGAATTGCATTGTTCACAGAACATTATTGTATTTGGTGTTGAACTTTTCATGTATTTTTCTACACTTCTTTCTTGAACTTTAATTTTCTAAATATAAAATGTAATCGATTATTAGATAAAAATATCTTTAAAAAAGGAAAAATGTTCTTTGCATTTCTGTATATGTATATTACCTATAGTTAAGATATTTTTGGACATTTTTCCTCAGAGGAAAAGTTAACCCATTTCCTGATCTTATAAATTTGATTTACAATGATCACCTTTATCTTATTTGAGTACACTGCTTAAATAGTTGCAGTACAGTAAGTCCTACTGTGTCTCATTAGTGCTTTTAAAGAATTAATTAGACTGACATATAATTTGATATTGCTAAGTGTTAAGAATTTTAGTCATAATTCCTTGATATATGATATTATATTGCATCATATAACTTTGTATAAATATGTAATTTTTTATACTCACACCCTCACATATACATGTGTGGATGTATGTGTGTACATATACATACAATATACAATTGGAGTTCTTGGCTGTTTTCAAGTTCAACATCCAGCGGTGCTTAACAATCTCTAGAGACTCTTGTATTCAGACATGATATCTCTGAAAACAAGGGAATGAGGGAGGAGTGAGTATGGAGATCATGATTGGGGAAGAAGTAACATTTTAGCATACAAGTTATTTATTTGTTTTGTTAAGCTTATTGAGCTATATGCCAAGAATATAAGTAGGAATATAAATAGGAGCAAGCCAGACTCCATGCCCACAGAGTTTAAAATCTAACAAGAGAGATAAATGAACACACATAATTTAGAAACAGTCAAAACAAGAGACTGCAATCAGAGAAATAGACTCAAAGTGCTCATCTGACCCAGAGAAAGGAAAGGACAATTAATTTAGTCTTGAACAATTGTCTCAGACTGATGCTGATATTGTCCTCGTTCAGGGTGACAGTATTAATGACATGAGCATTTCTTATTAAGGAATGAATTACATGTGCCTGATAGTTTCATTAACATTATCTCAAACAAGTTTCATTGGTTTTTAAAAAAAATTGTATACTTTGGGAGCATATAGGTATAAGCAGACAAAAAGAGAATTTTAGATCCTTAAGTGGAAATGAAACTTAGACTGCCTTTCTGTTTGCAAAATTTTGTACCATTTTATGTTTCTATGTATGTATGTATGTATGTTGTTTGCCAAACCCAGGTGTAGGCTAACTCAGTCTCAAACATAAAAGGCTAGCAGAAGTTATGATTCTGGTATAAAAGCATGCTTAAAATTAGATATAATAGAGGACTTCATGCACTTCCAGAATTCCAGTGTCAGAAGTAGCACAACTCTGGTCTCAAGGCAGACTGGATGCTTCCACAAAGAACAAAATGAGTATACTGTAATGGGAGGGTCCAGCAGGTGAGTACCAGTGAGAAGGAGGTAGGGCCTCTTCCAGGTAAGGCAGACATTATGGACAGAATACCTATCCAGACCAAAGTCATCCTAGAGATGCAAGATGGGGGCAGTGGTAGCCAGCATCATGTAGATGGACAATTAGACATCTACAAGTTCTGTGTTTGTTTGGGGAAGTGGGGAAATCCTTTTCTGAAAATCTGATGTGAGCTTTTGAACTCTTCCTGGAAAATTGCACACATACATACAAACTGCTGTTATATAATTACAAGGACTTCATAGACTAACTGAAACCTTTACCGAGTTAAGGACCAGTGGTTAAATAGAGGCAGGGATAATGGAAGGAGGGTGTTTTCCTTCAGCTGAAAAAGAGCCTTACATCTCAGATCAGCCTGACTGTTTTTCAAGATTAAATCCTTATCCTGGACACTGTAGTTAAAACCATGAGCTGGAGGTCTGGGGGCTGGAGGTCATTCGGCTGATCTGGCCACGTGCACTGGCGAAGTCTTTGTTGTCAACTCTTTGTGTTCTCTCTCATTTGGTGTATTCTTTCTCATCTAGTTTAAGAACTAATTCATACATTTAATCCTTCAGGAAGCTGTTGTTTAACATTCATTGCTCAGTACCTTTTTTTTTTTAATCTCATAATTCTCTGCCATAATAAAGTCGCAGCTTTTCGAGTGAACGGACGGTGTCATTCATTTCTGAATCTCTGTTCCCAGCACAGTGCCAGGCATGTAGGAGGAACTCAGGAAATCTTTATTTTATGAATGAATAAAAGCCAACTGCTATATTGTGTACAGCAGGTTTTGCTCTGTGCTAGAAACTAGGATACTCTTCAGAGCTTCAGAAAGACTAAATCAATGCATAAAAGATTCATGTAATCTGCAACAAGTTATTTTATATGGATTGAATTGGGATAAATATATGCAGTATAATATAAAATGCACTGCCATGCAAAGGGGAAAAAAAATGAGCCAAGCATAGCACAGAATTTGGGAACAATGACCGGGGAACAATTTTGAAGTAGAGACCTATTATGTGAGTAAATCTCTGGCTGTTAATCGGTCTCCCCTGATTGTTCAGCTAATGTCACTTCAAAACAGCCTGTGCTTTCTTCATGTTAACTCTTTTTTTCTTATTGAAATTCCTCAAGGCTTCAGGACTGGATAAGGGATACCTTGAGTCTGGTATAAAAGATAAGGCATTCACTGTGGAATACAAAACAGAAAAGTGGGATTATTTTCTTCCAACAGGAAAAAAAAAAAAAGAAAAGTTTATTATGAGAGAAGAAGAGGCTTTTTTAATTAGGGTAAGGAAAACAAGATCAAATAGAATAAATCTGTGATTTAGCCGTCTTCCAAAAGTACTGGCTTTTGCTCAAATAAGTACCCCAAATTACTCAGATGTTTGTATTTGTAGAGAAAATATAGTATTTTATAGGACTCTGTACGATTTTCTTTGTTTCAAAGAATTATGTCATTCAGAACTTAAATATAAAAAAACAGATTTAACCTAAACCTGATAGAACACAAAATCAATCACAAAAACTATGAAAATAAAATATCAAGAGCTTCTTTATATTTACTTATTTTCATAAACATTATGAACTTATTTCAGTTATTCAATCTCTTGCTTTTAGGAACTCTAAGTTAACTGGACTGAAATCATTCTTGTCAGTTTCCATATAAATTTTCACATCTGTTTTATCATTGTACTTGAGATCTTTGAAATATATTTGTTCCCCAAACAATTTACATGAGACCTTACCCATGGTCATTTTCTCTAGTCTGATTTCCTAAATCTTTGTAATAGCATCTCAGTTCCAGCCTGCCTTCATCCTTGCTATTTTCTCTACCTAGAACCCTAACTCCAACCTCAGTTTTATCTGATAACTCTCTAGGCCTTATTTATCCTTCAAAACTCAGCTCAACATTTTCAGTGTATTTCAGCTGACTCATTTTGTTCCTTGATCAAAATGTACACAGCTCTAAAATACTCTTGTCTCTGCCCCACTCTGGCTTTTTGAGACAGAAACTGTGCGAAGGGTTACTCTCTAGTGCCCAGCACAGATGTTGGACCATGGCAAGTTCTCAAATGTTTTCCAGTACATTAATGGATGACCTTTCAAGCTCCAATCTTACAGCTATTCTAAACACTTTACATGTATTAACTCATTTAATACAACATCCATCTGAACTTGGTATCCCTCTTATACCAAAGAAGAAGGCAGAGGGTACTAAGGTTTAGAGAGGTTACTTTACTTTCCCCAGGTCAGGCAACTAGTAAGTGGTGCAGTACTTACTATAATATGATAATCGTGATACTGACCTTAGACATCTGCTGCAGAGATTGTGCTCCGTTCCCTGACCTATCCTTGAAAATACTGGATGATTGACCTTGCTCTGAAGAGAACAATGAATGATTTATTGCTCATATGCATGCTCAATGTACTTATTAACCTCTGTCTGGTCATTAATTCAATAAATATTTATTGCATCCTTACTATGAGGCAGGCACTGGGAATATACAAATGAATAAATATACAATGACTACAGGTGACCAAGACTCATAAGGGCAAAATGTATTATTAACATTCTGTATTTTGTTAACATGTCATAGGAACTTTTGGTCTACATTACTTTATTTTAGAGTGAGAACAATGACATTAGAGAAGTTTAAAAAATTTTATTCTCTATTATGTGGACAATTGACTCTGACAAAGATATTAAAGTACATTTTGTAATGAATTATCATAATTGCTCTCCATAGATGCTCAATTTTAGAAGTTGCTTTTGCATCCATACATTTCTCTGCAATGCATAGAGTTTATGAAACTATCAGAAAATAAAAGACTAATCTAAAATTAAGAATCTCTATTTTATTTTTGTACTGACAATGAAAATGCTTATCTAAAAAATTTTATTTTATTCCCTGTTCATAACCAAGCCCAACTTTAACACTTCTAGAATCTTAGTTTCCTTTCCAGTTGTCATTCTGAAGAATAAATGGAATATAGGGTTTGGATATTTGCTTTTCATGAATAAAAAGCAGTAAAAACTGTTTCCCCCCATCCCTAAATTATGTAGCAATGACTCACAGAGCAGATAAGGGATATTACAAGATGTCATTTTCACAAGCACTTTTCTAAACCTGGCAATGGATAATATAAAAATGTGAGTATACTTTAAAAATTGTAAATGCTTTGTGGTGGCAGGAGTGGCTTTCATTTTTGTTTTTATTGATAGTGTTTTCCTTTCTTGATTTAACCGTAGTCTAGTAGACCATTTCACTCTTTATCAAATGTCTTGAGGCATTCTAACTACATAGAGCATGTTGTTTTGCAATATTACAGAAAAGGGATATACTAACATTTCCATATTTAGAAACATTTCTTGAAAGGAATAGAATCATTTTATAATTGTGCTGTTGTATGACATCATTGTAGATTTACAAGGCTTTGTGACTTGTGTGTATTTAATGCATTCTGTTATATTCTTTGCCTTGTCTATTTCATTACCTTAGTTATGGGAATCACTCAGCTATTGTTTATTCCTAGTGTCTTTTTATCTCAACATTAATCCCATTCTTTTATTTTTGTATTGAAAACATCATTTTATGCTAAAGTGCAATTATAATTCTTCAATAATTTACTAATTATGAAATCTGTTAAGAACAAAATATTTTTAAAGTAAATCCTCTAAATGAGAGCATTGAGTGTATCAGGATATTCTTTTAAAATATTGATGGAAATAATTATTAATGATGACCAAATGATTATATTTTTAAATTATGGGTGATAACTAGCAAGGCAAGATTTAATGATTTGTTCAAATTTTTACTGTTGCACATTTGATTGATTGATATATTTGTGCTGTTCCTCAGAAATTACTTAACTCTTTCAAGCTTCTGAGATATCTATCTATTTATGGATCTCACCGTCCTGATGGGATGAGTAATATCATTAAGTTAGGTAAGGTTTGCATAATGGCGCCTGGATTTAGGAAACAATAAATAGTAGCAAAAGTAATTCTAGTTTAATTTGTCTTTTTAAAATACATATATATCATGGACCATGGTTGAATTACAATGCTTGTTTACCTAAATTTGTACTCTTTTTAAGCCTAATTGTTTGCATATGCTTTTCTCCTCTCCATTGATCTTGAACGAATGAACTTGAATTACTCACCCTTCTGAAATGAATTTTAGGTCAGAAGAAGTCAGTTTTCCTTTCCTTGGTGTATCTACAGCTCTTTTTGCTTTCTTATATTATTTCCAATTACCACCTTATAGTGAACTCATTTAGGTAACAGTCTGTCTTCTGAATTATACGATGACATCCATGAGATATCAAACTCTATCTTATTTATGCTTTTAGTCCCAGTGCCAAGAATACTGTCTGGCACAGAGTAGATCCTCAGTAAGTATTTTTTAAACTGCTGAATAGTTTATAGTATAAAAGACCTTAGGCCTCTGCTCAATAATTTTATTTATTTTATTTTTTTTTTTTGCGGTACGCGGGTCTCTCACTGTTGTGGCCTCTCCCGTTGCGGAGCACAGGCCCCAGACGTGAAGGCTCAGCGACCATGGCTCACGGGCCTAGCCGCTCCGCAGCATGTGGGATCTTCCCGGACCGGGACACGAACCCATGTCCCCTGCATTGGCAGGCGGACTCTCAACCACTGCACCACCAGGGAAGCCCCTCAACAATTAATTTTTACAGCCAAATAAATCAATGTCTTATTTAACTACAACTTAATTCTTTAATTTGTCAGGAAATAATGTTGAAATTGTATGAAATAATCACCCTCAACTGTACTTTTCTCTAATAGTTCCCTGCATGTGACAGTTGATTCTTTTCTATTTAGATGATATGACAAATGTCAAATATGATTAACGTGTAGTCTTGCATCTTCATATACTGGTCTAGTGTACATAGTCATAGAAATTTCCATATAGGTAAAAAGAAATGAGGTCACAAAAGTACAATTCTGTATTTCCAAACATGACTCAATATTAAATCTTTCCACCACTCATTTTAAAAGATGTTGTTAAGGTTCAATACCGTATCTAAAATTGTTGTTATGTTTAATGTTGGTTATATCAAGTCTTGAGTCTTGGGACAGAAAGTCATTTTTTTTTCCAAATTTTGTTTCATGTGACACTAGTATATGCTTTCTCCCCTAGTATAGAGCTACTCCATTATCCTTCCTCTCTTCTTAATTAAAAAAATACATTGAAGCATTTGAGAAAAAAAAATTCAAACTTATAAAATGTATTTCACAATCATATAAAAAGAAAAGGTACATCAATGCTGGAACCTACTAGTATTTATAATGCTACCTTAAGTTTATAACTGATAAGAAGAATGATGTAACACATAAAAAGAATTTTGGTTAGCTTGAAAGAAATTTCAAAAAAGATTTTATTATATTTATTATGGCCTTAAAATATAAAATCAGAAAATATTAGTGTTGATAAATGGATATTTATAAAAATATCATAAGTGAATGATTTTTATTTGATCACTCTCCACCCCAAATTGGGTATATACTTATTTTTTCCTTAAAATGAAGTGAGAAAGCACAAGAATGAAGAATTCTCATGGGAGCAAAATCATAATGATCAATTAATTTGATTTTATTTTCAAATCAAAGCATCTGGTATTAGAAACTCTTGAGACATAGTAGTGAAATGTAAAAAAAAAAGGATAATAAGTTAAATAACAAGTCCATGCCAACTTATTTATAAATATTTTTATAACATATTTATTTAGCTTCTACTCTGTATGTAAATCTAATGGAATCAATGTCTACCTAACAGTGATTGTATATGATGTGATAAATGCTATGGTTAAAGTCTACAAAAATGTTCATGAGACCACTTAGAAGTGATATCTGACCAAGATGAGAGGTCTAGAAAATTTTTCTAGAAAGTGTTGCATTTGGGTTGAGTCTTGAAAAAGTAGGAGGCATAATTAGGTGAATAGTAAATAAAATGAAATGCATTTCTAACAGGTAAGAGATTAGGGCAAACATGGCAGATCAGGGAATCTTGTGGGAGTATAATCTGTACATGGATGTGAAGAGACATAGAAATGAGCGGGCAGCAAGTGTTCAAATCCTTAAGGACAGTGTAGGTCATGTTAAGGAGTTTATCCTAAAGGCAATGGGGAATTACTGAGAGGTTAAGCAGAAGTGCCAATGTCAGTCTTACACTCTTTTCACTGGAGGCAAAGATATTGGTAGTTAAAAGGGAGAGGCAGCTGGGAGAGAAGGTAGAGAATTTCTCTTTGATAGCTTCTGTTTTCTCTATAAGTAAATTACTGACATCATCCCCTGTGGGTGAGGAAGAGGAGAGTGGAGTAGTGTGTTTATGGAACATGGTGAAGACTTATAGTAGCATCTGTAGGGAAATGGGACAGAGAACTGACCAGAGAAGTTATGAGAAGTGATTTCTGCACACTGTTAAACTTCTTTTTTAGTTTGTCGTGGTACTGGTTCACGTCATTTTTCTACTTGCTTGGAAGTCTATAAGAAAGGCCATAAAACACTGCAGCTAAGTCCCTAAAGCACAGACATCTCAGTTTAGGTTGATGTGAAATTTAGGCTTTATCAAATATGGGAAACAGGAACAGAATTAAGGGTGTTGGAAAGCAGCCAAAGTGATGAGCTGTGGAATCTTGACCAGTTACAGAAGGGGGTGAAGACAGGTTGGAGCAGATAGATTATATATTGAAACCTAGTAGTCTAGAATATGTGGAGAAGACATGAGGGTATGAGAATCTTGAAAGGATAGAAGGAGATGTTGAAAGTGTAGAATACTGGAGTTTACGGTTTTAAAGGTGGAGGGATTTGGGGAAAGTTCAAAAGATTCACCTAAAAGACTTTTAGAAACAGTGATGTAGGGACTGCCCTGGTGGTCCAGTGGTCAAGACTCCACACTCCCAATGCAGGGGGCCCGGGTTCTTTCCCTGGTCAGGGAACTAGATCCCGCATGCCACAGCTAAGACCCAGTGCATCCAAATAAATAAATATTTTTTTAAATATTCAAAAAAAGAAACAATGATGTAGTTTTATAAGAGAGTGAAGTGAAAATGTAATTAAAAAATCAATTGTCTTGGGCTTCCCTGGTGGCGCAATGGTTGAGAGTCTGCCTGCTGATGCAAGGGACACGGGTTCATGCCCCAGTCCAGGAAGATTCCACATGCCATGGAGCGGCTAGGCCTGTGAGCCATGGACGCTGAGCCTGCGCATCCGGAGCCTGTGCTGCACAACGGGAGAGGCCACAACTGTGAGAGACACTCGTACTGCAAAAAAACAAAAAAACAAACAAACAAATCAATTGTCTTAAAAAATCTTATTATTTTTACTCCTATGATTATTCACCAGGAAATAATTTAGGTGGCACACATATTGTTAATAACTTAGGATGTTCATCAGAGCCTTGTAAGTAATAGCAAATGATTGCAAAAACTGAGAAGTGCAATAACAGAAAGGTTTAAACAAGTTATGATAAATCAAAATATTTATGGAAGAATAAATTAGTAGACCTTTTATGGAAGCAATTTGGCCTTGTCCATCAATTTTAAATGCAAATGTCATTCAATCAGGAATTCCAATTCTACAAATTTACCCTACAGATATATTTATACACATGCAAAATGAACAAGGTAGTTCGTAGCTGCATAGTTTTTAAGAGTAAAATTCCCATCAGTAAAGAACTGCGTGGCACATTATGGTACATCCATTAAATGGGATATTATGAAGCTATAAAAACTTAACGTGAAAACTCTTCACTGATGTGAAATGTTCTCTAAGATACATTGTTTTTTTGAAAAGTAAAACAGCAACACTCATAACAGAGCATGTGATATAATGTCATCTTATATTAAAAGGGGGAAGTTCATAGATATATTTACGTACATATGTATATACGTACAAATTATTTTCAGATAAATTTATGAGAAAATAATAGCATTAGTCGCTGGTGAGAAGAGAATTTGGAAGGTGAGGAAGTCAGAAATGGAGAAAGAACTTTCATAACCATTTTATTGTACATCTTTTCATTCTTCATGAATTTTGAATCATAAAACTGTATTACTATTTGGAAATTTAAAAAATTCATACTATTGATAAAACAAATCTAAACATAAAAGTGATTGTAAAATTTTATTCTAGTGACTTGGAAAATGTTCAAAATAATGAGTCTGGGGACAGGGGAGAGAAAATTCAAAAGATAAGGGTATATAATTCAGACACTGTAAGATGATAAGTACGTACACCCCAAAATATCAGTCTGGATATAACAGGTGATAGGATTGCATTGCAAGCAATTTTTATTCTCTTCTTTTTGTTAAAGAACATTGTGAATATATCTCAGTGAATATGCATTATTTACATTTGGGTAAGTTGAAACGTATTTTTAAAAAATACCTTTCAATAATTCCTAAAACTTCATTCTTTCTAATGTGGAAACCATGTTTTGGATAGTTTGCAATAAAATTTAATAGAGATAAATGTGCATTCTTCTATAGTATCTTGTATTTGAATAAAAGGCCAGTCTTGTGACAGATGTCCCTACCAAGAACTTTTATCTGTTATCATAAATAAAATATATTCACTTATATAAATTAAGAGAATACTTCAAGAATGAGTCTCCAAGAAAAATTTAATGAAGAATAATATAGATTGTTAGAAGGCACACATAACTCACAACTAAAATGAATGGCCATTTTATGTTAAACATTCAGATTAGCATATCTTATAAGTACAATTTCTGCAAAATTTTGGTTTCAGGCAGAAGCTAGAAATTCTAGTGACCTAAGATCACTGAGATTTTTTGTTTGTTTTTTGTTTGTTTTTTGCCATATGTGGGCCTATCACTGTTGTGGCCTCTCCCATTGCGGAGCACTGGCTCCAGACACTCAGGCCCAGTGGCCGTGGCTCATGGGCCCAGCCGCTCTGCGACATGTGGGATCCTCCCGGACGGGGGCACGAACTCGTATCCCCTGCATCGGCAGGCAGACTCTCAACCACTGCGCCATCAGGGGAGCCCCCACTGAGATTTTTGACTATGTTATCTTCTAGGTGTTTTATAGTTTTGCATTTTATGTTTAGGTCTATAATCCATTCTGAGTAATTTTTTTGAAAAACACAAGGTCTGTGTCTAGATTCACTTTCTTTTTATGTGGATGTCCTGCTGTTCCAACATCATTTGTTGAAAAGCTTTCATTAAAAAAATATTTTTTTCTATTTTATCTATTAACTTTCTATTTCCACTCACAAATTGCAGGTATTCAAACTCATTTCTACTCTGTACTGTAAGTTTTCTCCCCAGAATACTACACTTTTAGAAGAAATCTTCCACGTTTTTCCCAACCCCTTGTCTAAAGAAGAAATCTCTTTCATAACCTTCCTGCAGCTTATCATCAAATCTTTATTAAAGGGCAGGTGACGACTTCTTAAAGCAACTCAAACCTTGGTTGGATAACCCAGTTATAATTCATTCCTTCATTCTGCACACTCACTATATGTCAGATACTGGACTAAGAAGTTACACCGAGCCTAAAATTAGAAGATCTTGGTGCAGTTCTCTTGAGCAATATACAAACATCAATTTCCTCTTCTATTGACTTTGTTAGATGTTAGAGTGCCTCTCACTCCTTCTTTCATCTTAACACTTTTCTGTTCTTTCAAACATTCCTAACGTGACATTGATGCACCTTAATCAGAATGAATTATTAAGTAAGCCTTAAATCTTTGGTGTTCTTGCTGCCAAAATGGCATAATACACCATTATATTAAATTTATTATTAAGTTAACATTTGCCTGGTGGTCATATTCAATATTGTTTCTTAAATATGGAAAATACCACTGTGAGATGCCTTGAGTGAATGTAGGAGTAGGGGACTAATTTTAATTGAACTGAACATTATGCTAAATTATCCAAAGTACTATAATAAGAAAAATGCTGGATATGGTATTGGAAGACACAAATTTAGCTTGTATCTGATACATATTAGCAGTTGTCCACAAGTAAGTTATTTAACTTCTTTGAGCATCAAGTCCTCCTCTGTGAAATAATGAAGATAGCAAATCTTGCCCCATCTATCTTCTAGTGAGTTTTGGAAAATTAATATGGAAACATATATGAAAATAATTTCTAAGTAAGGTTCACTGAGGAATAATTTACATACAGTAAGAATCATCCTTTTTAGTGCACAGCTCTATCCGTTTTAACAGATCATACAGTTATGTACATACCACTGCAATCATGGTATAGAATGATTCTACCACCCATCATATTCCCACCAGCCTCTTTGTAGTCTACTCTTAGTAACCACTAATATAATATGTGTCTTTATAGTTTTGCCTTTTCCACAATGTTATATAAATGAATCGTACTGGATGTGGCTTCCTTCACTTTTCATAATATTCTTTGATACTTATCTATGCTATTATATTTATCAGTAGTTTGTTCCTTTTTGTTGGTATATGAAGAAAAGGTAGTTTTATATAAGTGTATTGAAATCCAATTAATATATTTTGAGAAAAAGATAAAAAATATTTCTTTTATAAAACTATTATTAAATTACTTGATTGAATAAAGATATGTAATACATCTATTACCATAAAATATAGACAATGACATTTTAATAGTTCTCTTAAGCCCTGTACCATCATTTTGGAAATATTTATCTATTTCTTTCAGATGAAAACTGAATTCCCAATGGCATAGTCTTCAGAAACTATAACTTTGTAATACTTGTAGTTGTATAGTTAGAGATGAAATTAAAAACAGGAGGTGGTTTTCTTGAAACATGGGATTGAAAGGCCAAGGTATGACTGATTGTGTAGGATATTTTTTTTTCCTGTTGCTAAAAAAATGTCTTTCTGAGCTGAACAAGAGAGGTATAAAATTAAAGTAATTGTGCACTTCAGATTTTAGTAGCAACATGAAATCTTGCTGGCAGTTTGCTGTTTTACAGACATTGTGGCCTGCTGGCCTGTTGCGAGGTACATCACATGTGAATGCTGTTATTATTCCCAATGATTTTCTGAATGATCTTGTGGAGTAGCTCTTATGATCTAGCAGCAGTGTGCCGGCTGAAAGCCAGCTTGTGTTCCAGAGCCTGCTTCTTTAAATCTGAAAGTTATTCCACTTCCTTTTTTTTTGTTTGTTCCTAATTCACTGGTCATTGTGTATAATTATATGTTAGAGGGATGATTACACAAATGAATTACAATCAAACTTGGCTTGTTAGTACATAAAGCCTTGGTTGTTAATCGCAGTTATTTAAGCAGGAGCTCACTCTCCCTGAAATGCAGATGCCACGTTACTATCACTTAGAGTTCCTCAAAGCAGACCCTGTTGATGTATCAGTAGGACCATTTTGGTGTCGTGTTCACCATGTCACTTTTGTGTAACATTGGACATTGCCTCTTGTCTTTAACATTGTTTGGTGAAACGAATCAATACACAGACATGGTGTCAGAAGTATGATTTCTTCTAAAAATTGTGATGATTTTCTAATTGTTTTTTACATAGAAAATCAAATTATACCACACCTGGTGGGGAATATATTGAACTATTGTATTTCAAAGTTATTGCTGCAAACAGAAATATGGATTTTTAAAATAACGTTTTGTTTTTGTTTTTGCTTTTTTTGCGGTATGAGGGACTCTCACTGTTGTGGCCTCTCCCATTGCAGAGCATAGGCTCCAGATGCACAGCCTCAGTGGCCACGGCTCACAGGCCCAGCCACTCCGTGGCATGTAGAATCTTCCCAGACCACGGCACGAACCCGTGTCTCCTGCATCAGCAGGCAGACTCTCAACCACTACGCCACCAGGGAAGCCCTAAAATAACGTTTTTGATTTGAGACATTTTAAAGTAAAACAGAAAACAAGGATTAAAAGTTTCCCAGTTTCCCAAATGTCACATTACCATAAATTAGGACATATAGTATTATTTTACAGCCAACATTCTACAAAAATAAACAAATAAGAATTTTGTAGAGCAAACCTCACTTGAAAGATGCAACATAGACCATATATCCTCACTGTGACCTTGGGTAAAACTCTTAACCTTGTAAACATCAGTTCTGCATCTATAAAATGGGGATACTAACCTTTCTCACAGGATTTTATGAGGAAAAAATGAATTATATTGATAAAGTTCTTGGGACATTTACTTGTCTCACTAAAAACACTATGGAGTGTTTGTTACTTAAAAGAAATAAATCTGGTAATCTTGACAGTATATTGAATTGCAATACTTTGGACAATGACTTACACATAGAAATTAGGGGCTCAGTGTTTGTCTACTACATGACAAACGTCTCAGTAAAAACACTTTTATGATTTCATTCATGACTGGTACTTTAATCTTTACCCTTTTATACAAAATATTCTAAAAATTTACCCTGGATTACATAATATCTCATCTCCTGCTAATCTGGTAGCCATGCATTGATGTACAACTTAGTAAAAATATCTTTTGTCAATTCATTCTTTCATTTGACCGTTCATTTATTCATCATTTATTTATTCATTCAGAATCTACTGTGTCCTTGGCTATACATATCTGTATAAGGTGCTCTGCCTCTCCTTTCAAGGGAGATAAATATATGAATTTTTATAATACATGGGGATAAAATGTTACTGAACACAAGTTTGTGTGTCCAATGCACAACAAAGAAACCGAAATGTCAGGGTTTGGAACAGAGAAAGGTTTATTGCAGGGCCATGCAAGGAGATGGGTGGCTCGTTCCCCCCAAACTCCAAACTCCTTGAAGGGTTTCATCAAAGCACTTTTAAAGGCAAAGTAAGGGAGGGGCATGGTTAGTTGTTGCAAACTTCTTGGTGTCAGAATCTTTTTTTTTTTTTTGTAGCTGTCTATGTAGGTCAGGTCACTATGCTCCTGTAAACCTCCAACAGCACAAATGTTATTCTCTGTTCTGCAAATTTTAATCTCTATATGAATGGACTCTTAAATGTCCGAGCCCTGACAATAGGCTATCCTGTATATTTCAGGCTATAAGTAACATTCTTTTACAAAAGGTGCAGAGCCAGCATGACTAAGCACAGGAAAAGGAATAGATCTAATATGGAGTCAGATTTGTTCTTCCCTATTGCAAAAAGTTGTTTGGTGGCAGAAGAAAGATGAAGATAAAAGTCCCAAGGGAGTTCAGAAGAGAGGAGCTATTAATTCCCTCTGAGATTGGGGAAGGCTTTAAATTGAGCTGAAGAAATAGTCCGTTTGGGACATACAAATAGAGAATTCCAGGCAAAAAGAACTATAGAACCAGGGGATCAAGCAAAGTATCTTAGTGTTGGGGACCTAGTCCATTTAACTGGAACACATCAAGTACATAAAGAGGAGCTTGGGGGAATAAGATTGTAAATAAAGTTAGACCAGATCATAGAGGGCTTTGAATGCAAATGAGGACTTTGTGCTTTATTCTATGGCAGAGTGTGTGCATTCATACCTGGAAAAGAGTAGATGAGTTCACATCTTTTAATGAAATCAAGCTGGATATTACTTAGATCTTGAATGAGGATGAAAAATGCCTTCTGACTTATTTATTTTTACTTTTCTGAAATCTCTCCTTCATTATAACAGCTCAAAAATTATTATTTTCTTCCAAAAACTGTTCTATGTGGATCACCTACTAGCTTACTCCCTTATAAGGATTTTTTTTTAATGGGATTGTCTTTGAAACTCTGCCACAAAACTCTTTTTTATGGCAGCAGTGAGACCAAATTCCTTGACTTTGGTGCCTCACAACTTTAGAATATTGTCAGCAAAAATAAATAAATAAATAAATAATAAAGGAAAAAATTAGGAAGCTTTAAATGAATTTCTTGTAGTGGTCCTTTACATTCCTGTACATATCTGTGGGTAGAAGTGGTGGTTCCTTTAGAATGATCCATACACTAATAGTATGGTTTATTTTTGCCCCCTTTAGTCTTTTCAACTGACTTATTCAGATTTTTTTAAGAATTATACTTCCCGATGTAATATAATATTTGTGCTACAAATTCTTAAGAAGTCTCTAATTTAAATTATACACTTAAAAGCAAAGGAATGTCAAAGAAAAGTTTTACATTGAGCAGATAATCCAGTTAGGTAAATAATGTTAGAATACACTTGATTCTGCTTAGATGGGATATATTAGGCTCTTATTAGCATCATCATCATCTTTAAAGTGTTTAATAATCTTTAAAATACTTTTACCAAGAGATAAATGAAAAATTAAAAGTGAGTTTATACAATTAACATTTAGTATAAAATACTCAAATTTACTTATTACTTTCACTAATAGATCTCCTTTTTAAAATTATGTTTCAAACTTTGGAGGCTTTAAAGAATGAAATTTTCCTCTTTATTTGATCTTTTTGCTTTAAAAAAATAATCCTCATATGATAATGTATTTTTAATACAATATACAACATCCTACATATCTCATGCTTTTGTATGCGTTCATTTTGTGTACATTTCATAAGTTAACAATGTGCGTTGAGTTTCCATTAGTTACTAGAAATAATTTTAAGTTGGGAAAATCTTAACATTTCAACCTGTTAGATGAAGGCAGTATTAATTCAAGAAATGAAATTTCCATACATTTATAGGTGCCAAGACATATTATTTATGTTACATTAATTACCCAGGTCTGGCATATGAAACCTGTATAATATGCAAATAAATTCCTTCTATATAAAGTATTCTGTGTTATAAGTATTGTTATTATAAATACTATAATATTATCACTGGTATGCATAATAAGATTAATTTTTAAAAATCTCTGCCTCAAAGAATAAAATGGAATTTGGTTTATCAATATGAGATTCTTGTTTATATTAAAGTGCCTTCTAATTCAAGGAACTAATGTTTCTGATGCATTAAGTAGCCTAACTATGAGATTCTTGTCATTATGAGGTATAGGATGAAACGAAAGTTGGGTTTATTTGCTGTTTCAATAACTGATTTCTTGTCAGCTTCACTACTGTTGGCACCAGCTTTGCTACAAAATTTAAAATGGGAAAGAAACGGAGATTTAATAGTGAAATGAAGTGTTGACTGAAGATTATTTCAAAGCAGAAAGGTTAAATTAGCTGAACACAAAATTTTAATAGCACATAATTTCCACTTCAACAGTTTCATGCTTGTGCCTGTAAAAGGTCTTATTGTTATTTGCCCAAAATTTTGGAAATCTTTGGAGTTGTTTGAGTTTTAAAAAAATCTTTTTAGTAAAAGTAGTAAGAAACTGTTATGGAAAAGTAAATTTCTAATTATTTTTCCCTAATAGAAATGTGTGTTAATTAGTTATAAACTATTGTTATAACCAGTAAATGGGGTAAGTGCCAGTTTATGAGCGAATTGCATGGAGCTATAATAAATTGTCTAGCTCTTTAAAGCATGTACATGTGGAATAAGTTCCTCCAATGGAGTTTCAAGCTCTGTAGGTTATTACTTAGGAAATATATTTGCAATTATAGTATGCAATAATCTCTCAGACTTTATCTTGACTTTGTACTGAAGGTGAAAAGTCCAGCTCCATTGCATTGGAGCCATCCATGCAAATGTACTTCCTACAAGTGCATTTGCTGAGGAAACTTCGCTTTTTAGAAGTATCTTAGACTAAGTTTTGTGTGGTAAGTGTACTCTGTACTCAGCTCTCCATTTCTTTGAAATAAAGAAACAGAGCTTCCCTGGTGGCGCATTGGTTAGGAATCTGCCTGCCAGTGCAGGGAACACGGGTTCGAGCTCTGGTCCAGGAAGATCCCACAGGCAGCGGAGCAACTAAGTGCGTGCCCCACAACTACTGAGCCCACGTGCTACAACTACTGAAGCCCGCATGCCTAGATCCTGTGCTCCACAACAAGGGAAGCCACCACATTGAGAAGCCCATGCCCCACAACAAAGAGTAGCCCCCTGCAGAAAGCCTGCCCATAGCAACAAAGACCCAATGCAGTCAAAAATAAAATAAATAAATTTATTTTTTTTAAAAGAGACAGAAAAATCACGGATATAAAGGCAACTCCTTTTTAAAGATATTTTTAAATATATAAAACAAGTTTGGACAGATTGGAAAAGTCTCTACTATAAAATTACAAGGGCTTAGTGAAGGGCCAGAAAGATAGAAAAATGTGTTTAGATGTATACTGAAGAGAGGAGACTATGGTTTCTTTTATGAGGATTGTGAATTGCGATAAATTTTAGCTGGTATGTTAGACAATAATGTTAAAAGAATTTTCTAGTGGAGAAGATGTTTTTGGTACCTAGTGGCTAAAGAAATTATTGGAGGTATGGCCTCTAGGATTTTTTTTTTTTAACCTACTGCAGTTGCTACTGTCTCCTTACTTTGGAGTGGACCAAGTCTGTTGTATTAATGAACACTTTCAAGAAAATATATTAGGTTGGTGTATTTTGGTTGAATGCATGATATAAAAGTATTAACTATTTAGTCAAAGGAATGACAGTAGAGAAGATTTTTCAATTTGACTTTAAGGTTACTAAATGACATGAGGTGAAATATGAATCAGTTAAGAGGTCAGAAGGATTATACTAATAACAGACATTCATTCAACAAATATTTGGGTTATTACTACCTTGTGTCAGGGATAAAATGGTGACTGAAAATGGATACAGCTCCTGACTTTCTGTATCTTACAGTCTGAGATAGAGGTGGTTGTAGGGTCCATATGGAAAATCACCATTAAGAAGAGGAATGTGTCTGTGGTGGAGCATTTTGACTAGTTGGGGAGGTCAGAAGCTATGCTCATTAAAATGTGAGATGAATGCAATCCTATTACATATATCCAATTGATTATTTATATCAAAGGAAAGTTAGCATGGAATCATGTCTGTATAAAACTTTTATATTCCACAAACAACCTAATAAATATCAAAACATGTCTCAAGCTTCTACTTATATACTCAATGCCTTGACTCTGTGGAAAATCTGCCTTGCTTTCTAAAGAGATCAAAATCAAGAAAGTTGAAGTATCCTTAATCTTTTTTTTTAATCTCATCAAAATGCTATTCCTTCAACTCTTATCATTATTCCCTCGAGGTTAACAGAGGTTTACTTGCTGATAATCTCTAAAGATTTGTCATATTCCTCTTGATACCTGAAGGTTCTTGACTCACGCTTACTATTTCTTCCAACTCATATACATCAGAATAGTATCTTTATTCCTTCATTGCCACATTTCTCAAATACATTTAGTCTAATTATAAAGATAGCCATGGAACCAGAGCAAACACATTTCTCATGCTCTCCCAGGCTTGTGATGTCTTATTAATTGGGGGAAAATGTTGGATCTATAAAATGATGCAGAAAATGCAGAAGGGGTGCAACCTTAGAAAGAAGTTTTAATTCAGTTTTGGACATTTTCATTTTGAAGAGGGCCTGTAGGTAACTGCAGTAACTACACCTGGAGCTCAGGTGTAACTATACCTGTAGCAAAACAGATTTTGTAGCATTAGATATTTATGTGGTAATTAAGGCACAGTTTTGGAAGGTGAGGTGATTCATTAATATAATATAGGGTAAAAGGAACACAAGGAAGACCTCCATGCTCCTCACGCAGGGTAAAAACATTGTGAAAGATTTGGGATCATAATATGCCACTTTCTTTGCTTCTGTTTGATTCACTTATCCTTTTGTAAAATATTGATACAAATCTTACCCATACTTTATTTTCTAGATTAAATCTCAGATCTTTCTGTTCTTATTATCCCCACAATGGCTGTATTGGTCATTTTGACCTAACTCACAGAAGGCTTTGTACTTCTTTACATCATTTATGCATCTACATCTAATTTTTTTTAGGCAGATTGTAAGTGTTGGGGGTTAAGGTTTCTCCTTTAGAATCCAACCCTGTGTCTTTCTCACCACGAGCATTCTCTCTATTTGTCGAAATCCACTGTGACTCCTGGTTCCTTTTCATAATCACTTTATGCAAAGGTAAAAATACTAAGCAGTTTTTGAAGCAGTTTTTGAAAGATGCATATCAGACAAAACAATTGGATTACAGCTTCACAGAAAGTGATTTTTAGCATTTCATCTTGATTCTCAGAGCAGAGACAATAATATTTCTAGCATTATTTCTCATAAAATGACTACCAGTGATATCTTTAACTCTCTTCAGGATTCAGAGGAAGATATGATACCTGTCAAATAGGCTTAAACAATAATTGCATCAGACCAAACAAGTAAAGTGTAGGAGTATCAGAATAGAAACTCCTTTTATTCCATAGGTGAGGAATAGTTTTCATTGATTTTTGTAATGTCTCCAACTAAATACTTGTTGAATAAATGAAAGTTTTCTCTTTTTATATTTAACAGCTCGAATAACATTTTAATTTTTTTTTTACTTTAAAGCTCTCTATTCCTTGCAAGCATGAATTCTCAGTCCGAAATTATCAGTAAAAGTCTTTGTGATACAAAATACGTATTAATGTGGATTACTAATAGTTTTAAAATCCAAGAGTTTTATTATGTTGATACAGGTGTCACTTATCTGTGATTTATTTATTATTTGTTTTTTAATTTATTCCTTAATGAAGTCCATCCCTACCTCTGTTCAGAATATTACTGATTTATCACTACTAAGGCCATAAATGCATCCTGGTTAAAGAGGTGAAAAGATTGCCCTCTATGGTGAGAATTTATCACCAAATGGAGGAAAGACAAAAAGATAGGTAGATAAACAAACAAACAAACAAATAAATAAATAAATACAAAAGCAACATAACCTGTGTTCTGAAGATGGGAAGGGAGAAAAGGAAATCTGACCTAATGTCTAAATAAAAATAACTACAAAGTCCAGATTTCTATGATAATCACTTTTTGCACAAGCAAAAATACTGAGAAGTCTATCCGTATTGTGTATATGTCAAAATCATCTATTTTGGCCTTACAAATTACAGTTGCCTGGCCCTACCCTAAATAAATTGAATCAGAATATCTGGGGATGGAAACTGTTTCTCTGTAATTTAAAAAGCTCTAGATATTAATTTAATGACCTCTCGAAATAAGATAATCATAGAGCTTGTTTGCCCAGGAGAGTCTTGGCTTCCATGCACTAAGTTGCCAGCAGTCATTCTCTCTATCTCTGTCTCCCTCACTGTTTCTGCCCAGAGGTGTCTTCTTCACATACTTTCTTCAGGCTGTGTCATCACCACCTCCCTTTTATCCACTCAGATGCTACGGACAGGGCTCTGCATGTCTCTTGTGCTTTCCCCTTAATCTCACACACTTTTGTAAGCAATTCCTTTATTAAAATCTCCAAAATACACCAAATTAAATGTGCTTTCTTTTCCTGAAGACCATGACTGTTCATCATCATTATATACAAATACTACATGACAATTGGATGCTTAAAATAAAGCTCCTGTTTTGAATGCAGAAATCGATCTTTCCTGCTTCCTTCCATAAACATTGTAATCTAAGATGGGCAGCATAGAATAAACACAAAGGAACATTTGGGCCAACGATTTTATTAACCACAATAAATGGCAGAAGATTTTTCCCCCAAATGACTGCAACCTGTGTTTAAGATTAAAATAGTGCCTGATGTTCCAAAACTAAGGATCAATTTCGCCTTGGAAAGCAAGGAATAGTTATTTGCAAATTATTTTAATTCATATCTTTAAAATAGTCAATCAGTTGACAGTTTAGAGGGCTTTATTCTGGAAACTCTAGTATATTGTTGGTATAATTAATGATTATGCTTATAAGAGAGGAAAACTGTAGTGTAGCAGGAAGTGCACTTTACAGATTACTTTTATACTATTTATACTGTTACCTCCTCCTCCCGAGTCTGGTTTCTAGATATTAAAAACAACATGAATTGCAATTCTCAAGTATTGTCTTTCTTAAAGTTGAAGTATAGTTGCTGTACGATATAAGTTACAGGTGTACAATATTGTGATTCATAATTTTTAAATGTTATACTCCAATTATAATTATTATGAAGTATTGGCTATATTCATTCCCCATGTTGTGCAATATATCCTTGTAACTTATTTTATACCTAATACTTTGTACCTCTTACTACCCTACCCCTATATTACCCCTCCCACTTCCCTTTCCCCACTAGTAACTACTACTAGTTTGTTCTCTATGTCTGTGAGTCTGCTTCTTTTTTGTTATATTCACTAGTTTGTTGTATTTTTAGATTCCACATATAAGTGATATCACACAGTATTTTTTTCTCTGTCTGACTTATTTCACTTAGCATAGTACCCTCCGAATACATCCATGTTACTACAAAGTATTCTCTTAATTAAAATCCAGCTGTTTTCCACTCGAGCCAGTCTTGCCAGTGTAGATTACTTAGTCTGCTGAGAATTTGGAGACATTAACCACTTCAGATAATCAGAACGTCTTTTAATGTCCAGCAGTTGTTGTAAACTGCTTTGACTGAAGTTGCAAATTACATCCTGAGATTTGGTATTCAAAGCAGATTTGGGCAAATGGATTCTGATCCACAGTAGCATCATAGACTAATCTTACTGAAAAGACAGAGAGAGGTAATACTGGGACATGGTTTTGTTTCCAAAGGAATTGATATCAGTTAATTCCCAGATATTTACTGAGAGCTTAGGCTGTGTCCTGCTTGAAATAGTTAACAATTGTTTTTTTTTTAATTTTTTTTATTTTATCTATTAACACCTGTAAACCAGTAGACGAGTGGGACCCTTGCTCTTATTGTTGTTAAATAAATAGGCTTTGGTTATTAATTAATTATATTTAAAGCTGAATATAAACAAAATATTATTCTGAACTCTTCAAGAGATATTCATCTAATATATATTCCAAATTTGGTACATTATGAAGAATAACTGGAAACTATAAAATAGAAAGTTGCACTTTAATTGTAATTCATGACTATGACTCATCATCAATATCAAAAGAAAACTAAAATGGGTTAATGATCTTGAGTTTGAGTGTACATTGGTGCTTGTAATGATCTTTCCTCAGTGAGGGAAGCAATGCTTACTTTAAGAGCTTTCTACAGGATTCCCTTAGGAAGACAGCTGTCTTTGTTTAGCAAGGCACCTTAATGAATGCCTTTGGCTTTCTAATTAAGGACTTCTGTGTACATCCTAAATTGGATAGAGTAAGAAAAACAGATAGCTTAAAAGCTCGGTGGGAGAAACTACTCTGCAGAAAGATATACAGAGAATTTTGGAGGAGGTAGGTAAGTAAATCAAAGAGGAGATGGGGAGAAGAAAGTCAAAAAATGTAGTGATAGGCTAGGGTTCAAAATAGAGTGTTGTAGTTCCTATTGGGCTGAAAAGACAAACCATTTTCTAGAGTTCCTGGTAGAAGGTAGAAGGACCGGTAATAGTGGAGAAATGACTTTTATATCCCTGCAGATTGCTGATTCTGAGCAATAAAGCACAGCTATGAATGTGTGCCAAAAGTAGATTTAATAATATTGGTTGTAATTAGTTTCCGCTGCAACTGAGGGATGGTCTTCTAAAGTAAAGAGTTAGTAAAATAAAAGTACTCCATGAAAAAGGTTTAAAATAAATTAAATATTTTAATATTCCTTTAATGTTTTATATTAATGTAATGCTTAGTATCATCTGAATTTACAGATCACTGAGTATATTAACTACCCAATACAGGCTTTGTTATCATAGAAAATTATTATTATTATTTAACATCTTTATTGGAGTGTGATTGCTTTACAATGGTGTGTTAGTTTCTGCTGTATAACAAAGTAAGTCAGCTATACATATACATATATCCCCACATCCCCTCCCTCTTGCGTCTCCCTCCCTCCCATGCTACTTTCACTTTGTTCCAGCTTACCCTTCCCCCTCCCCATGTCCTCAAGTCCATTCTCTAAGTCTGCCTCTTTATTTCTGTCCTGCCCCTAAGTTCTTCAGAACCATTTTCTTTTTTTTTTTTAGATTCCATATATATGTGTTAGCATACGGTATTTATTTTTCTTTCTCTGACCTACTTCACTCTGTATGACAGTCTCTAGGTCCATCCACCTCACTACAAATAACTCAATTTCGTTTCTTTTTATGGCTGAGTAATATTCCATTGTATATATGTGCCACATCTTCTTTATCCATTCATCTGTTGATGGACACTTAGGTTGCTTCAATGACTGACAATTATTATAAAGAGCAGAAACGGGGTTCAGTGTGCCAGCAGAAGAATGTGTAGAAGTCTTGGCCAGGTCAGGATATAAAGGACAGCTAGAATTTGAGAACAGTCTATTTTTAAGAGATTATTTGTACCATAAACATATTCATCACCTCAAAGTTTCCTCCTACTCTCCTTATTTATTATTCTTATCTCCAAACTTATTAAATTATATACATTAAATATGTACAGCTTTTTTGTCTATCTCAATGAAGTTGTTTAAAAAAGATTTATGGTTATTATAAATTGTATTTTTCTAAATCTCATTTTCCAACTGTTCACTAGATTATATAGAAATAAAATTGCTTTTTGTATGTTGACCTTTCATCCTACAGTGCTACAAAATTTAGGTATGGATCTTCTAGGCTTTTTTGTAACATTCATAAGGATATTTTCCATAAACAATGATGTTGTTTAAGAATAATGACCATTATATTTCTTCCTTTCCAATTATTATGCCTCTTATTTCTTTTTCTTAGAATATTGCACTGGCTAGATATTCCAGTGTTGAAATAAAATGGTAATAGGAGACATATTTTCCTGGTTCCTTCCCTTAGGGGAACAAAGATTGATATTTCATGATTATGTATGACAGTAGCCGTAGAACTTTCGTAGATGCCCTTTTTCAGACTGAGCAAGATCCCTTCTCCCCTTATCTTGAATTTTATCAAAAAGATATTTTCATTAGTTATCAGAGAAAACCTGTTTATAACAGGCAAACCTGGAAACAATCCAAATATTCATCTACAAGAGAATGGGTGAAACATTTGAATAGATTTTTAAAATATTCATACTCAGCAATAAGAAGGAAAGGAACTACTAACACATGGACCCACATGGATAAATCTTACAGACATTATGCAAAACATAAGAAGCTAGACAGAAAACAGCTCATATTGCATTCCATGTATGATAACATAGAAAAGTAAAACTAACTTATGGAATTAGAAGTTAAAAAGACGATTGCCTGAGTCTGGATAGTGTTGTTTGACTAGGAATTGACAAGATACTAGTGAACTATTTTGTTTTGTGTTGTTTTTAGTTTAAATAAATTAAATAATAAAAAACTAAAGTCAGTGACCTCCAAAAAATTAAATTTAAACTAAAAAAATAAATTTTAAAATAAATAAATAAGAGCATACCCGAGCAGAGATTTCTTTTTCTTCCATTTATTTGAGATATAATTGACATACAGCACAGTGTAAGTTTAAGGGGTACAGCATATTTATTTGACATACAGATATCATGAAAAGATTATTACAATAATTTTAGTGAATATCCATCATTTCATATAAATATAAAATTAAAGAAAAAGAAAAAAAACATATTTTCTTGTAATAAGAAATCTTAGGATTTACTCTCTTAACAAGTTTTATATATAACATACAGCAGTGTTAATTATATTTATCATTGTTGTATATTACATCCCTAGTACTTGTTTGTCTTATAACTGAAATTTTGTATCTTTTGACCACCTATATCCAATTGCCCCCTTACCCACACTCTTCCTCTGGTAACAGCAAATCTGATCTCTTTTTCTATAAGTTTACTTGTTTGTTTGTCTGTTTCTGAAGTATAACTGACAGACACAACTATGTTAGTTCCTGTTACACAACATAGTGATTCTATATCTCTATACATTTTGAAATGATACAAATATGTTACTTAGGTATTGACTATATTCCTCACACTGTACATTTCCTACTTGTGACTCATTTATGTTGCCACTGGAAGTTTGTACCTCTTAATCTCTTTCACCTATTTTTTTCCTGTCTGACCCCTCTTCTCTCTGGCAACCACCTACATGTTCTGTGCATCTAACTCTGTTTTAGGTTCCACATATAAGTGTAATCATACAGTATCTCTCCTTCTCTATCTGACTTATTTCCCTTAGCATAATACCCTCTGGGTCCACCTGAATTGTTGCAAATAACAAGATTTCATGGTAATATTCCATATATATATATATATATATATATATATATATATATATACACACACTCATATACACATACATGCATACTATATATATATATATATATATATATATATATACACATACACATACAATATTCCATTATGTGTATATATATATATATATATATATATATATATATACACACACACACACCACATCTTCTTTATCCATTCACCTATTGATAGGCACTTAAATTTCTTCCATATCTTGGCTATTGTAAATAAATGATGCTGCAATGAACATAAGGATACATTAATCTCTTCTAATTAATGTCTTTGTCTTCCTCAGTTAATTACCCAGGAGTGGAACTGATTGATCAGTTTCTATTTATATTTTTTTGATGAATCTCCTCTCTTTTTTTCATAATCTCTGCACCAAATTACATTCTCACCAAGAGCCAATGAGGGTTACTTTTTCTCCACATCTTCACCAGCACTTGTTATTTGTTTTTCTTTTTGATAATAGCCATTCTGGTAGATGTGAGGTGATATCCCATTGTGGTTTTGATTTGCATTTCCCTGATGATTAGTGACACTGAGCATCTTTTCATGTGTCTGTTAGCCATCTATATATTTTCTTTGGAAAAATTTCTATTCAGAGCTGCTATTTTTAAATCAGGTTGTTTCTTTTCTTCATATTGAGTTGTATGAGTTCTTTGTATATTTTGGATATTAACCCCTTATTGGGTATATTGTTTGCAAAAATCCTCTCTCATTCAGTAGATGTTCATTTTGTTTTTTTGATAGTTTCCTTTCCTGAGCAAAAGCTTTTTAGTTTGATGTAGTCTCATAATTTTTGGTTATGTTTCCCTTGCCTGAGGACACTGTTTTCTCCCAAATATTACTAAGTCTTATGTCAGCATACTATGTTTTCTTTTAGAAGTTTTATGATTGCAGGTCTTACATTTAAGTCTTTTATCCATTTTGAATTTATTTTTGTTCATGGAATGAGAAAGTAGGACAGTTTGATTTTTTTGCATGTAGCTGTCCCGTTTGCCCAGCATCATTTATTGAAGAGGCTATATTTTACCCATTGTATGTTCTTTCCTCCTTTGTCTTAGCCCATGAAAGTATGGGTTTATTTCTAGGCTCTATATTCTGTTTCATTGATCTGTATATCTGTTTTTGTGACAATGCCATACTGCTTTGATTACTGTAGCTTTGTAGTATGGATTGAAATCAGGAAGTGTGATGCTTTATTCTTCTTTCTCAAGATTGTTTTGAGTATTTGGGAACCTTTGTGTGTTCATACAAACTTTAGAATTATTTGTTCTAGTTCTGTGAAAAATGCCATTGGTATTTTGATATGGATTTTATTGAATCTGTAAAATGCCTTGGGTAGTATTGTCATTTTATGTATATTAAATCTCCAATCCAAGAGCAAGGTGTAACTTTCCATTTGTTAGTTTAATCTTCAATTTCTTTCATCAGTGTCTTATAGTTTTCTGAGTAAAGGTCTTTTACCTCCACAGATTTATTCCTATGCATTTAATTCTTTTTGATGCAGTTTTTAAATGGGATTGTTTTCTTAATTTCCCTTTCTAATAGTTGTTAGTGTAGAGAAATGCAATAGATTTCTGTATATAAATTTTGTATCCTGCAAATTTACCAAATTTATTTATGAGTTCTATTAGCTTTTTGATGGTGTCTTTAGAATTTTTTGTTTAGTATCATGTAATCTGCAAAGAGTGACAGTTTTACTTCTTCCTTTCCAAGTTGTCTTCTTCAACTATATATTAAAAGGACCATTCATCATGATCAAGTAGGATTTATTCCAGGATGCATGATGGTTCAATATCCACAAATAAATCATACAAGCAAAAGAAATAAAAAGAAGAAATCTATGCATCCCATAGATTTTGCATCACTGTGTTTTCATTTTTATTTGTCTCCAGGTGTTTTATAATTTTATTTTATTTTATCAGTAATCCATTGATAGAATAGTAGCACATTTTTTAGCTTCCATGTGATTCTTGTGGGGTTTTTTTTGCAGTTTTTTTTTGTTTGTTTGTTTATTGTAGTTGATTTCTAGACCCATAGCATTTTGGTTGGAAAATAAGCTTGATATGATTTCAAAATTCTTAAATTTACTGGGACTTTTTTTGTAGCCTAGCATGTGATCTATTCTGGAGAATGTTCTGTGTGCACTTGAAAAGAATGTATATTCTGCTACTTTTGGGTGGAATGTTTTCCCTATCTATCTACCTATCTATCTATCTACTATCTATCCATCTATATATCTATCTATCTGGTCCATTTGGTCTAATTTGTTGGTTAACTCTTTGTTAAAAACATTTAACTTTACAACTCTATTCATCCAATTTATCTTGAGTTCTTTGAACATCTTTATGATCATTACCTTGAACTTTATCAGGTAGACTGTTTATCTATACTTCACTTAGTTCTTCTTTTGTGGTTTTATCGTGTTCTGTTGTTTGGAACATATTACTTTGTTGCCTCATTTTCTCTAATTTGCTGTTTTTACTTCTGTGTACTTGGTATGTTGGTTTTGTTGCCAAACTTTGGGGAAGTGTCCTTTTGTAGGAAATGTCTTATGTGTCTCAGCAGTGCACTCCCCTATGGTCACCAGAACTCTATGCTCTAGGAGTGCTCCATATGTGGTCTGCATGGGTCCTTCTGTGTTGGCAAGCTAATGACTGTGAGCAGTCTGGTAGGCATGGCTGGCCCCTGGCCCAGTTCATTGCCAGGCCCTGTATTGTATGGAGGCTGCTGTGGCTGGTAGGCAAGGGTCACAAGGCAACTTTCTGCAGAGTGTTTTGTGGGGTGGTGGGGCACCTAGCCCACTGGTTGGTGGAGCTGGGATCTGGGGTGGGTGACTATGGGTCTGTGGGGCTATGGGACCAGCTCTATTGTTGGCCTGCTGGTAGGTGGGGACAGTTCCTGACATTGCTGGAGGCAGGATCTGAGGTACCCTAAAGCTGATGTTGGCCTGTTGGCTAGTGGGGCTGGATCCTAGGGAAGCAGGATGAGGGGTTCAAGTTGTCTTAAAGCTGGTGTTGGACTGCTGATGGTCAGAAACAGGGTCCAGGTGTCCCAGGAAGAGTTCGAGCTCAGTGACATGAAGAACCTGGTCCCAGGTACTCTGGGTGAAGGACACTGGGGTCCTAGAACTGGTGTTTGCCTGTTGATGGGTGACATTCGTTTCTGACACAGTTTTTGTGGGATCCAGGGTGTCCCAAAATAGGTGTTGGCTTGCTCTTGGGCAGAACCTGAGCCCATGGGTTCCTATGGCTTGTGCCATCCTGCTGGTGGGTGGGGCTGGGTCTTGACATGACAGATGGCTGAACTATGGTGATCCTGGGGCTGGTGTCTGCCTGTTGGTGGGTGGGGCCAGGGCCCAGGTGAGTGAGTATGGTCCTGAGGCTATTGCCAATCTACTTGTAGGCACAGCCTGGTCCTGGGGTCTCTGGCTCCAGGGCTCTGGGAGTCTTGGGGGCTACTATTTGGCACACTGATGTGCAAGGCTGAGTCCTAAGACCTCTGATAGATAGGGTCAGTTTCTAGGGCGGCTGTGTGGTCAGGGGGTCTTTTTGCAGCTGGCTTGCTGGTTCATTGGGCTGTGTCCCCTCCTGGCTAGTTGCTTGGCTTGATGTGACCCAGTACTAGCTGTTGGGCATGGCTAGGTCCCAGGGTTAATAGGCTAGAAAGAGGATTCCAAAATGGTGCTTAACAACACCAGTGACCTCATGGTAAACAAGCTCACAAAACCAGCTAATGCCAGTGTCTATGTCCCCAGGGTGAGCTCCAGTTTTTTCCTGCCTCTTGAAGAGGCTTTCAAAGATCAGCACGTGGATCCTACCCAGGATCCTTTTAAATTACTGCTTCTACCCTGGTTCTCAGAGCATGTGAGATTTTGTGTGTGCCCTTTAAGATTAGAACTTATTTCCCAAAGCCCTCTGGCTTTCCCTTAAGTAAGTCCTGCTGACCTTCAAAGCCAAAAGTTCTGGGGGCTCTTCTTCCCAGACTAGGACCCCCAGGCTTGGGTGCTCAGACTCCTCACTCCTAGAGGAGAACCTCTGCAAGTTGCCCCTCCTGGTGTATGAGTCTTAACTATACTGCATCTCTGCACCTCCTATCCATCTCACTTTGGTTGTAGAAGATCTTTTCTGCTAGTCTTCCAGTCTTTCTTATCAGTAATTGCTCTGTAAATAGTTGTAATTTTGGTATGCACTAGGGAGGTGAGCTCAGGATCTTTCTACGCTGCCATCTTGGCGTCTCCTTCCTAGTTTGATTGACCCAAATTTCCAGTGATTCTCAAGTTAGGTCCTAACTGTCAGAGTTAGTATATTCTTAAAATTTCTGGTTCTAATTGTAAGTATGCTATTTTTTTTTAAAGAAGAATTTTAAGAACCTGAATTTGGCACTAATTTTTTAGTTCAATTTATTAATGTTTAAAATTTAAACTAATACAATTATATATCCTTAGATAGTTTCTAGTTTACATTTTTAAAATTTATAGTAAGTCCTCAGTATTAGCCACCATGGTGAAGTTTGAATCTAGGACTTAGAATATTTGCTTTAAGTATGTTTTCAACAAAATGGATCCATTAAATAAAATTGTTCCTTTGATTCAAAAAGGCAATGATTGCTTTGTTATTCCCTATTCAGAGTAGACAAGCATGTAATACTGGCTGAAATATAGACTTATCACAACAAAAGTAAGAGACCAGAATCTAGTTTTTCTTGGTTGTTTTAAGACACACCCTGGAAGAAGCACATACTTCTTCATTAAAAACCCAGATATTGGTTACAATCCAGCCCCTTGGTGGTTTCCATTTAAAAAAGAAAAGAATAGGGCTTCCCTGGTGGTTCAGTGGTTGAGAGTCCGCCTGCCGATGCAGGGGACATGGGTTCAAGCTCCGGTCCAGGGAGAACCCATATGCCGCGGAGCGGCTGGGCCCATGAGCCATGGCCGCTGAGCCTGTGCGTCCGGAGCCTGTGCTCTGCAATGGGAGAGGCCACAACAGTGAGAGGCCCGCGTACTGCAAAAATAATAATAATAATAATATAAACAAATAAATAAATAAATAAGAAAAGAACAAGAGAATATCATGGAGTGATAGAAATGTGCTATAGCTTGCTTAGGCAGTATTGTGTAAATGTGTACTGTTGTTAGCCTTCATAAAGTTGAATATTGTATTTAAGTGCTCATTTTTAATGTATATGAATAACACCTAATTTTAAAAAGGAAAAAAAATGAAACAAAATTTAAAAAGGAACTGTGTTCTAATATTGTCTAGAAATATATTCAAAACTACATAAGGAAAATTGATGTATTTTCAGTAGTGTGTTTTCTTCAATTAATATATGCTTATGCTTTACTGTAGTACTTAACAAAACCAGAAAATTTAAAAAGGATAAATCGATTGGTAGAAACACATTATTGAGAACAGAGGAATAATATCTTATTTTTTCCTTTTTTTTAATTTTCCAAATATGGATAATGATAGTGTCCCATATTAGATAGCATTTTTTGGAAAAAAAATATCCTGTATAACAAAGTTATTTCCATTTTTAATCCTATGGTCTGTAATAAAAGTACTTTGCTGGTCTGGTGAGAATGAATATTTAGCACACTAATTTTATTTTGTTTTTGACTTTTTTGTGTGCTCTTTTATGCTCAAAGAATAATTTTGTGTTTTTCTATTAAATGATTGAACTATTTATCTGTATTCTTCTGCAAAAATTTAGTCAGTCTTAAATTCCATTCAACATTTAACATCCTCAAAAATCTCCATCAGTCTGTAATTGCCTACACTCAAGTTGCTGAAAATGCTCATGAAAAAAGACCAACAGAACATAGACATGCACTACAAAGATCCGTGTGTGTCAGGGTATATGTTTTTTTAACAGTGGTTCCAGTAGCACTTGCTTTTATTTTAACAATTGCTATAGGGACCTGTGCATCTATTTCATTTCCTGCTCTTATAGATATAAGATGATGTCCACTAATGCACCCATCATTAAAAGAATTACATTATAACCAAATAATTTGGTGTGTAATGGGATAAAGTGTAATGGTATTTGCACTTTCATGAGACATAATGACACCATTGTAGGTCACTGATTAACTATTGATAAATGAATGTCCTAGGCAGACACACAGTGAAAATAGCACTTTTGATTTTATCCCTAGATTGGTAAGGCACTGTATATAAGAACTATATTTAATATTATTTTTCTGTATCATGTCTCAATTAACCTCCTTATGGAAAAGATATACTTTTGAGATTCTTTGCTGTACAGTATACTTTTAAAGGATCTTGACAATACATAAAGCAGAGAATTAGAATAAAGTCAACATGAAATACAGTATTCATGGAGATTTAGCATTTAAAATAAAGATAAAATTATTTATTCCAATTTCTAATTGCAGATTTCAGTTTTATGTCTAAATGTGATGTTATTTTCCTCTAATTCAAATACCTATATAACATGATATGGTGCTTTGCTAATACTCTAAAAAGGCAGCGCTTAAAACTTTTCCTCTGGAGATTAGACATCTTATTTTCAAATACTAGCATTGGTACATCACTTTTTCCTCTTCATCTTCTCATTGAAATGGAGAGTATTAATTGATGCTATAACGTAGCAACTGTGAAGTCACTGAGGACCTCTGAGTGCTAGGGGTCAATCAGGTCACAATGTTGTGACTAATTAATAACTTTCTTAGGATACTAATACTCTGAAAATTTTAACACCTTAATAGTCCTCTGCTCTCTGTTTAATAATAACACAATGATTATAAATCACTTAAATAATGTGCCTTTGTCCTTAAGCTTAATTCTACCTATGCGCAGCCAAGCAAGCACATCATCAATTCAAGGGTGGTAAATGTAATAATTGATGAAAGGATGAGATGATTAACTGGGAGGGCAGTTATCATCAAGAAAGAACAGAGAGACAGAATTATCGTATTTTTGCAAAGCTGTTAAGAGAAAAAACAGAATGGATTGGAACTGAAAGCCAGTTTTGAAAGAAAAAAAAAAAGCCTGCCAGTTTTTTATGCAATGTCATTTTCTAAGAGAGAATATAGTTTTACTGTAAAATATTTCACATCTTCTTTCACTTATCCACCTTACATATTTTCTGTTCCTGTTATAATGTTCAGATCTCCTTTTAGATAGACATTACTGAATTACATCAATTCAAAGATGTAAATAACTTTTCCATTTTAATATTTCTGAAATTAAGTTGCATTTTTAAACTGGTATATGTTTAATGCAGCTTTCCTTTCTGGAAAAACGTTTAAGTCCACAGGTTTTCTTGAAATAGATAGCACCTTAGAAGTCAAGAAAAAAGGGTCATTCAATAAACTCATTCATTTAACAAATATTGAGCACCTGCACTTCCAGGAATAAGACTAGATGCTAAGAAAACTGCAGCAAGGACAGACGAGATTTCAATTTTCTTAGAGTTTTGGAAGGTAAAATAAATATATAAACATTTAGATAGAATACAATCTAGTAAATTACCACTGCAGTGTAATGCAGTTATATTTAAAATGCCATAGGATAACCAAAGATGGAGTTAATAATTCTGGACATGCTATTCAGAGGAGAAAGAACTCATCAAGTGGTAGGATACCAAGCAGGGGAAGGAACATAAGCAAAGGCAGGGAGGTGTGAAATGTCAGGATGTGTTCAAGGAATGATGAGTACTCTAGAAGGACTGTAGCATAGGACAGTTTCTCTCAAACATGAGTAATGAACAGAGCACTTTAAAAGGAAAGAAGGGATTCCCTGGTGGCGCAGTGGTTGAGAGTCCGCCTGCTGATTCAGGGGACACGGGTTCATGCCCCTGTCCGGGAGGAACCCACATGCCGCGGAGCGGCTGGGCCCGTGAGCCATGGCCGCTGAGCCTGAGCGTCCAGAGCCTGTGCTCCACAACGGGAGAGGCCACAACAGTGAGAGGCCCGCGTACTGCTAAAAAAAAAAAAAAAAAAGGAAAGAAAGAAAGATCTTGTCAATCTGTAGTGTTGATTCAAGTTATTTTTATTATGTTATTTTAAATATGTAATATTTATTTCATTCTACAATGATAAAAGTCCAAAAATGTATTTATTCATTAAATATTAACTAAATCACAAAACCGATTAAAATATAATTATCAACATTAATTTAAAGTGATATGTGAGTTTTATTTTGGAGCACGGTGAGCTTCAACTAAGCAATGAACTAGTTTTTTTTTTTTTTTTTTTTGCGGTATGCAGGCCTCTCACTGTTGTGGCCTCTCCTACTGCAGAGCACAGGCTCCGGACACGCAGGCTCAGCGGCCATGGCTCACGGGCCCAGCTGCTCCGTGGCATGTGGGATCTTCCAGGACCGGGGCACGAACCCGTGTCCCCTGCATCGGCAGGCAGACTCTCAACCACTGCGCCACCAGGGAAGCCCTGAACTAGTTTTTTAACTAGTTTTTTCACTGATCTGTGTATTAGATATAGACCAATCAATTCAAGTATATCACAAAATATACTTATTATACTTATGACTAACAATGGTTAGTTTTATTGAGTGCATATTATATGCCAAACACTGTACTTACTTTTTTTCAAGCAATATCTTATTCTTGCAAAGACTTTTTCAAGTGGCTTCACATACACCATATAGATGTGTGCTTCCTCTCTGGTTAACCCTCTCAGACATCTTTGCTGATTTATCCTCTTCTTCTAAACTTCTAATGTTGGAGTGTTTAAGGATTCCATCTTTGGTTCTATGTACTCTGTTCTTTGGTAATATTTAGTGCCATGTATTTCTTATCCCTCTGTATCCTAGCAACAATCACATTTCTATATCCAACCCAGACTCCTCTCCCATACTACAAACTCATATATTAAACTACTTACTTGACATCACCACTTGGGTGGCAAATAGACATTTCATATTCAACACATCCAAATTTGAATTCCTGATCTTCTCACCAAACCTGTTCCTTTTACAGCCATCATCATCTCAGTTGATGACAATTCTATTCTTACAATTATTCAGCACAAAAAAACCTTGGAGGTCTTCTTATGTTTTTCCTCTCATCTCATATTCAAAGTTCTCCAGCAAACTAAATGGGTTTAACTTTCAAAATATATCCAGAATGAAGCCTGCTCTCACAGCCTTCACTGTTACCACTATTATCTATTATGTCATCCATATTTTTGAAATAGCTCCTAATCAGTCTCCTTTCTTCTATGCTTAGCTCTCCTATAATCCATTGCAATGTGTTCTTTTTCTTAAATTAATTTTTATTGGAGTATATTTGCTTTACAATGATGTGGTAGGTTCTACCGCACAGCAAAATGAATCAGATATACATATACATATATTCCTTCCCTTTTGGATTTCTCTCCCATTGAGGACACCACAGTGCATTAAGTAGAGTTCCCTGTCCTATACAGTATGTTCCCATCAGTTGTCTATTTTATACATAGTATCAATAGTGTATAAGTGTCAATCCCAATCTCCCAGTTGCTCCCAGCCCACTCCTTTCCCCTTTGGTATCCATACATTTGTTTTCTCCATCTGTGTCTCTATTTCTGCTTGGCAAATAAGGTCATTTATACCAGGGATCCCCAAACCCCTGGTATAACAACTATGCTGTTAGGAACCGAGTGGCACAGCAGGAGATGAGCTGCGGACAAGCTTCATCTGCCACTCCTAAAGGCTCCCCATCGCTCGCAGTACTGCCTGAACCATCCACACCCCTGTCCATGGAAAAATTGTCTTCCATGAAAACGATCTCTGGTGCCAAAAAGGTTGGGGACCACTGATCTATACCATTTTTCTAGATTCCACATATATGAATTAATATATATTTGTTTTTCTCTTTCTGACTTACTTCACTCTGTATGACAGTCTCTAGGTCCATCCACGTCTCTTCAGATAACCTAATTTCATTCCTTTTTGTTTTGTTTTGTTTTAGTGTGGTTATTTTACCATGTAAGTTATATTATGTCACTCTTAAATTTTAAAAAAAAAGACTTTTTTTTCTTTTTTAAAATTTAAATTTTATTTTATTTTGGAGCATAGTTTATTAATAATGTGTTAGTTTCTGGTGTACAGCAGCGTGATTCAGATATATATATATATATATATATATATATATATATATACAGGTATCAATTCTTTTTCAAATGATTTTCCCATTTAAGTTATTACAGAATATTGAGCAGAGTTTCCTGTGTTATACAGTAGGTCCTTGTTGGCTATCTATTTTAAATATAGTAATGTATACATGTAAATCCCAATCCCTCCCCGCAACCCTTTCCTTCTGGTAGCCATAAGTTCTTTCTCTAAGTCTGTGAGTCTGTTTCTGTTTTGTAAATAAGTTCATTTGTATCATTTTTTTTTAGATTCCCCATATAAGCAATATCATATCATATTTGTCTTTCTCTGTCTGACTTACTTTACTTAGTATAATAATCTCCAGGTCTGTTGACAGATGAATGGATAAAGAAGATGTGGTACATATATACAATGGAATATTAATCAGACATTAAAAAGAATGAAACAACGCCTTTTGCAGCAATGTGGATAGTCCTGGAACTTATCACTTTTTCTAAGAGTCAAAATTCTGACAATGGCTTCTAGGGCTCACATAATCTGCCCCCTAACTCTCCATGTTATGGATTGTGGCAGCAGTATGCCTACTATACTTGACAGTCATGGAGGACTCTTGCTTAAGACTCCCTTCCTCTAAACAATAAAATATATTTAGTAATAATCATAAATGAAACAAGTAATCATAATAGCCAGAAAAGGGCTCCAAGCAGTGAAATTTTTATTTTATTGAACTTGTATATATATACCAATAAACATAAATAAATAAAGAATTAAAAAATAAAACAAGTGTCCAGTAATGGTGCTTAATACTTACAAATTACATTAATACACTTTTGGAAAAAAAGGAAAACCTATGTTTTAGTTTTTTGCAAAAATAAATACTAACATTTTGTTTTCCAACTTTAACTTCTGTAAATTTTCAGTGACTTTGTCCAAATTAATCTTCTTTGTACATTCATGTTCAATAGACAGTATAAATAGATTTGTTGATCTATCTATGCTCATATCTGGGAAACAAGAGATATACACAAACATAGAAAAATACTCTTAATATAAGGCTAAATTATAAAAGGATGCATAAAAATTCCACTTCACAATAAACTCCATAAAATTTATAAATACATAAAAACAAGTAATTACATCAAATGACGGAGGTAAAGTAACTCATATTCAGTTTCCTCTTGTGTATAATCACAGTATCATTCTTGTTTATATCTAGTCTACTGTTTAAGTGCAGGGATAGGGATATGTAGTAGCACAGGGTTTGGAGACTGAACTGTGCCTAAAGTGAGTTTAAATGATCCAAAACTTCACAAAAACTTCACTCTTAAAATACTCATGGGGGTCTCAGAGACTGACTGTATAACAAAGTCATTAGAATTAATGTAAAATGTCTTTTTATTTATTTTTAAGGATAAATAATAAAAACAAGACAATTTGAAACTTACAAATAAAGCATTAAAATTCAAAAATAACCAAAGCAATTGTTTAGAATTTAGACCAATCAACAATAATTTTCATGGAAAGGATTTTTCACTGACACTGGTTAGAATCACTTGCACCCTGGCATACTGCTCCCACTGTCCCACCCTTGGTAGATCACTGAATTATGGGATAATAATAAGAAAACTAAGATAAATATACTTTAAAAGAATTATTTGGATACATTTGCAGAAGTCATGTTCTGCTTCACTTTGGCTGAATCTTTGATATACAATAAGTACACTCTGGAACTGGTGATTGGTTAATAGAAAAAGACCTTTAATGTGTGAAATTATTACCAGGTTTTTAATATAAAGCAGGGGTCAATAAACTATTGCCCAGAGGTCAAATCTAGTCTACCACCAGATTTTGTAAATAAAGTTTTATTGGAACATAGCCATGCTCATTCATTTACATATTGTCTATGGTGCTTTAAGCTACAATGGCAGAATTGAGTAGTTGAAACAGATATCAAATGCCCTGCAAAGCCTAATATTTATACTCTCTGTCCCTTTATAAGAAGTCTGAAAATACCTTTCCTATTACATTTGTGTACAAATTGGGTGTTAAAGTTTACTTTATACTGAACTTATTTATTGAACTCTGTTAATGAGAAACAGAAAAGCAAATAAAATTGATCAAGTTTGGCAAAGATGTATGCAGTAAGGATTTACTATCAGAGAAAAATGTTATTGAGGCAAATGTTTGTAACAGGACTGTGAATTCAACAGAAGAAAGATGTTTGTTTCCATTGAGTGAGATTATGAAACATTAGCTCTGTGTCTGAATTAATATTGGAACCAAAATAACATTATAGAGAAAGAATGATTGAAGTGTTAGCATCCGTGCAAGGTAGAATAACTGGAAATAATTTATCATGAGATAATTTATAACTTCACTTTATAGAGGCAGTTATTTTCATGGTACACATACTTTATATATGGAAAAGATTGTAACAAATGTGATTTTTTTCCCCTTCAGCTTAAGTTGTATGGCCTGCTTCACAAGTTTGGTTGTACAAATATGATTGAATACTGTACTTGTCCAATTAACTGCATGAGTTATCACAGGGTTTAGAAAAGAGCTTAATATTAACTATTAGAGGCCTCGTCAAGCCATAATTGCAATAGGTTTGGAAGTTTCTTAGTCTAAAAAACACACAGGTGAGTAGTTTGGAGCCCAATAACCAAGAGATTCCCATTTTCAAACGTCCCTGGTTTTTATGCTGCCCCTGTTTCATTGTTGTAAATTGCTCCTGAATATAAAATTTCAGTCTTCTCTGGGTCCTGGGCTGAACCTCTGTGCCTTGCTCCTTTTCTTCCCAGGAGGCTCCTTGGACTCTTTTAATTGATCTATTTCCTCCTTTACCTTCATTTCTTATTACCAAAGGATATTGGCTGGGGCAGGGTTTGTCAGTCCATTGAAGGTCAAATTATCCCCTGCTCCCTGTTCTCTGAAGGATGATTACTCGCCATGCATTTGAATAGCTGAGAGGCCAATTAGTAGACTACTATAGAGAAGATCATTTCCAGGGTAATACTGGGCCCACCTTGGAAATAAATGGACTATATATAGCTTCCTGTTTCTAAAATAATGTTTAACATCTGCCTTACAGTGTTGCCTGGAAAAATTCCTGGAGCCAAGCAGCTTTTAGTTATTGGTATTTTAATGCTTCCACTAGACACTGAAGGCTGGAACTGTCAAGTAAGAACACGAGTCAATGAGAATTGACAAATCTGTTGAGATATTTGACTGTAGGAGGAAGGAGAAAAGGAAGGCAGGGGCTAGAAAAGAATTTGAGAAGAGAATACATATTTATTATGTGAAGGAAATGGATGTCTCCAAGAATACGTTTCAGGAAGAAAAAGATTTGAGTACAATTTAGGCTTAGGGTAAATTAGAGATGGAAAATCTCAATTTTAAGAATGGCAATTGGTGGTAGAAAATTTCTATGAAGGAAGCAAGGATTTCTAGAGTACAGGTAGAAGAATCCTGGAGGGATCATTCAAAATTATTTAAAGTTATATTTGTATATATTTCAAATATTCATTCATATTTTTAGAGATCCTTCATATAGAGAAAGGATTCCATTTATTTTGTGGTATTTTGTAAACAGATATGAAGACCTCTGGGAGGAGTTATGAGGAGTCAAAACTTGGGAGAACTCTTTTTCCCAAAATAAGAATAGATTTATTGTTCCCCCTGATTATATAAGTAATACATGCTAATAATTTTTAAAAATGAAGACAAGTATAGGTAAGAAAACCAAAAAAATCTGAAGTCCCATTACAAAAAGTATTTTTGTTAACTATTTTTCATACTATTTTCTCTCTAAATACCCCTACATATACAGTTGAGGTAAATGGGATTATATGATGCATGGTATTTTCATCAGGGGTAATTTTTTAAAATAACCCTAAAAATATGGCTCTCTTTTATTTTTCCCATTTTCCTTAGACTCTCTAACCTTACCTGTCTCCAACTCAGATAACCATAATTAATGATACTGTGTATTAATCTCTACCTTATAATCCGTTATAGTATTTTCTCTGTCATATTCCTAGTTTCCTAGGATATAAGTGAGGAAATCTTATACTATCTGACTATTTCCCTGTAAGTTATTATTATTATTATTATTATTATTATTATTATTATTATTATTTTGTCCAGAGGTCATAAAATTTTGTCTGACACTTTACCTGGATATATCTATGTGTACTTAAAAGGTATCCTGTTTGGAACTAGCCTTTTTGTGACACAGAATTAAATCTTTCCTTAAACTAGGGAAATTCTGTATTATTATCTTTTGAATTTCTGCCCCTTCTCCATGAGTTAATGTGTTTCCTTCTAGTATAACTTGTGTTTACATTTCTGTCTCCTGGTTTTGTCATAACCTCCTCATTACTATATTTCCCTGATTATTTTTATCTTTTTACATGTTTTCTCTATGCTTCAAAATGCATTTTGCTTTTCAGGTGTGAATGACATTTTGTCTTTTAGTTCCTGAAGTCCTTAAGTCTTTAAGCTGGATTTCTCATTAGGGGGCTCTTTTTTCTTTCCTTCTTTTTCTCCTTTTGTCCTTTCTTTCTTCCATGAAAAGACAGGGAGGAAGCTTAAATGCATGATACTAAGTTAAAGAAGCCAATCTGAGAAGGCTACATACTATATGATCCCAACCATATGATATTCTAGAATGGCAAAATTATAGAGATGGTTTGTCCTTCCTTCTTTCTCTCCTCTTTTTCTCCCTTCCTTCCTCCCTTCTTCCTTTCCTTCATTTCCCTATTTGGGAAAATTGTTGTCTTTCTCCTCTAGCAGTGTTACTTTTCTGGGAGCCACCTATTCTAGTACTCTTTTTCCCCCTTTCCCTAGTTCTGAGGTCTGAGGTGCTTTGTTATGCTCTTTTATCTTCTCGTGTCTATGGTGATGCTTGAAGCAGGTCAAGCTAGTGGGAAGTCTCAAGAGGAAACAAACCAACAGATGGAGGAGCAGAAGTGTCTTCTGCTGGCTGGTTTTGTACCAGTGCTTAAGCTCTCTGTCCTCCATTGAGCAGCCCCTAAGCTCCCAGGTCTTTATGGTCTCAAGACTTTGGCAAATCTCGGCTGAGGGATAGGACAGAAGCCAGCCTACTTGGGCAGCTTTCAAAGCAGTTCTTACTAAGCCAGGATACTCAGTAGGTGCTCCTTTCAGGGGTGGGCTGCAAGGTATGGCCATGCAGGGCATTCATGGCTCCACTTCAGGGACCACCATGCCCATAGATTATCATAACAATGGCATCTGTAATGCTGCAGCCCTGTCTTGTGGACCAGGGAGAGTTGAATTTTCACCTTACCACCATGCTGCTACAGTCCTCAGTGTTCTTGTGTGATCCACGGAACAAGAAATTCACTCACTCTGTGCATGGCAGAGTGCAAATAATCCACACATGGACAGAGCCAGCCCATCTGTTAGTGTTGTACTAAGCCTCACAGGAGAGTTTGTTAGACACAATGTGTGGATTGGGGGTGGGGGCTATGGAAAGTGGTCCTACAGTTTTTCAACTTCTTTTATGCTTTAACAAGAATTAAAGATGAAAGCTCCAGGATAAAACTTTCTACTATATAGGGATTTTTAAAAAAATGAAGTTGGATATCTTATAAAATAAGTAGTTAACCTATGATCAAAACTAGTCTTACAGACTTTTTAATGACAATTTTTAGAGAGGTTTTAGATTCACAGTAGAATTGAGAGGAAGGTAGAGAACTTTTCCATATACTTTCTGCCCCCAAACATTCATAACCTTCTCCAATATCAACGTCCTCCACCAGAGTGGCACACTTGTTACAATTGATGAACCTATATTTTTGCATTAGAATTACCCAAATCCACAGTTTGGTTCACTCTTGATGTTTTACATTCTATGGGTTTGGAAAAATGAGTAATGACATTCATCTCTCATTTTAGTATCATAGAGAGTATTTTTGCTACCCTATAAATCCTCTGTGCTCAGCCTATTCACCACCCTCCCAGCCCCTAACAACCACTGATCTTTTTACTGTCTCTATAATTTTGCCTTTTCCAGATTGTCATGTAGTTGGATATATCAATGCCTTTTTAGATTGACTTATTTCACTTAATAGCATGCATTTATGGTTTCTCCATGTCTTTTCATAACTTGTAAGCTCATTTTTTTTTTAGTGTTGAGTAATATTTCATTATCTGGATGTACCAGAGTTTATTACCTACTAAAAGACGTCTTGGTTCCTTCCAAGTTTGGCAGTGATGAGTGAAGCTGCTAAATATCCATGTGAAGATTTTTGTGTAGACATAGATTTTCAGCTTCTTTGGGTAAATACAAAGGAGAATGATGGCTGAATGATATGGTAAGAGTATGTTTAGTTTTGTAAGGAGCACCAAAATGACTGTACCATTTTGCATTCCCATCAGGAGTGAATGAGAATTCCTATTGCTCCATACCCTCACCAGCATTTGGTGCTGTCGGTGTTCTGGATTTTGGCTATTCTAGGAGTTGTGTCATAAATTTCTGATAATGACTTTTCATCAATTCCTATGTTAAGGAATTAGGAATCAATCATAGGAATCAATTCCTATGTTAAGAAACAAGTAGTCCTATAACACAGATTTCTTTCTAGTTTTATTCTTATTCCCTAGATCCTTATCATTCCACTTTTTTTTGGTAAAATTATGAAAATTAATAGGTGAACAGCAATTTGTGCTGTACTAGTTTTAAAGGCAAAATTTTTTCATACAAATAAAGCAACGTTCTAGAAGTCACACAGTAATTATAGAATCAGAATTTAACTTAGAACTATAAACAGCCAACTTTTTTTAGAACTCTAACATTGCCACGTGACAATAACAAAAATTTAATTTGAGAGAATGCAAGATTCAAATATACTGCATAATGTAGTGAGGCTTTATTTCCCCTTCTTTTCCAACATTACTTTTTAAATTCAGTGTGAAGGTAATACATACCCATGGTTTAAAAAAAATAAAAATAAATGATATAAAATCAACAGTAACTTTCCATTCCAAACCCAGAACAATAATCCCTGTTCTTAGAAGCAATGACTCTTAAGAAACTCATTTATATAATTCAATTGTATAAGTTAAAGCAGAGATTTTTAATTTTTATTTATTATTATTATTATTATTATTATTATTATTTTTGTGTGGTACGCGGGCCTCTCACTGTTGTGGCCTCCCCTGTTGCAGAGCACAGGTTCCGGACGTGCTGGCTCAGTGGCCATGGCTCACGGGCCTAGGTGCTCCACGGCATGTGGGATCTTCCCGGACCAGGGCACGAACCCATGTCCCCTGCATCGGCAGGTGGACTCAACCACTGCGCCACCAGGGAAGCCCCTCAAAATATTTTTAAATTAATTATTTAATTTTTATTTTTGGCTGTATTGGGTCTTCATTGCTGAACGCAGGCTTTCTCTAGTTGCAGCGAGCGGGGGCTACTCTTCATTGCAGTGCTCGGGCCTCTCATTGCGGTGGCTTCTCTTGTTGCGGAGCACGGGCTCTAGGTACACAGGCTCAGTAGCTGTGGCAAATGGACTCAGTTTCTCTGCGGCGTGTGGTATCTTCCCAGACTAAGGTTTGAACCTGTGTCCCCTGCATTGGCAGGCGGATTCCCAACCACTGTGCCCCAGGGAAGCCCAAGCAGAGCTTTTAAAAGAGATTTGCTTACAAAATATTTTTGCAGATATTTAGATACTGTATTATATCTCTGCTCCAAAAGCTAACAAATACTTCAGTAAATCCTCCTTGCTCTCTAAATTACATTCAAACTTCTTTGCTTAGCATTCAAAATCTCCACAATCTGACCTTAATTTGTCTTTTCAGCAGATCTCCAAACTGCTTCTTTATATGTATGTAGTACACTCATCAAATTTAATATTCTATGAAGCTGTTCATTTTTTTTTAAATCTGTTGAAAACCTTTCTCTTTAACTAACCATTCAAATGCCTCAAGCTTCATTAAGTGTACTGGATACCACAGAATATTGTGTTTTTCCCTACTATGATTACCCATAATACAAATGGGTACACATTATACAAATGAATGAATACATCTTTAACAAGGCATTACACATAACAGTTTCTTGTGTTATAGTTATATTTGTATTTATGGTTGTATTTGCCCTTTAATAGATTATAAACTCTGAGAGGGGTCCCATTATTATATATTTTCCACACCAGAGGACCTACTTAGAACAGACACAACATACATTCATCTTTGATATACACAGTAAAGACTAAGATCTTCACTTTAGCTCTTCCTTGGGGAACAAATTTCTATTAAAAAAAAAGTGACCTGCAAATAAGTAAATGGTGCATACTTTATATGCCTTTAGATGTGCCTAAAGTAGTACATGGATTCTCCCTCTTTCCAGGAATACTGGAACAGTGTCAGAGAGATGTAAAATATGTTGAGACATCAATTTAAAAGTGTCATTTTGAGTTTGTGATGGCTTATTTAAAGCTCTGTTTATTTATTTATTTTTTTAATTTTCTGTTTTTAGTACACATTATTCTTTGTTGTTTTAAAAATATCCATCAATCCATGATATTTTAAAGAAACATAATTTGATATAAAAGCATGCAGTTTCATAGTTTTACATATTTACCTGGCATATGGAAGCTTTTAGGATCAGGTAACTAATTTATTTATATAAGGTGTATGGTATTTGGTAATTGTTTTGACTATCTTATTGATCTTTCATTTCCACTTATCTTCATTCTGAAAACTTTAGGTACTCACTTTTCTTACCTTTTACAACCTTAAAATTAAACAGTTTTATGTTTTCTCTTCTATCTGTGACTTTTTGGCTCTTTTTCACAGTATGAATAGAAGTAAATGTATAAAACATCTTTTCAGAAGGAGCGGGAATGAGGAAACCATTGAATTACCAGTTACTGGTTACTATTTACTATTTTGTAGTGGAAAGATAATAGATTTTTTGAGGATAGACAGACTGATTCAACACTCTCTAGCTGTATGCTTTTGAATAATTATGAACTTCTCTGAGTTTCCATCTGCTTATTTATAAAATATTTAATATAGCTTGGTGACATTTAAGTATAATAAGTGGAAGCACAGTGCCTGACACGTGTAGGTACATATTTATTGAATACCATGTACTAGAAAAGTTGCTCTTTAAGGTACAATAAATGACTTCAGTTAGTGAGACTATTAATAGTAGCAGAAATAAAAACTATATTGAATTTATTATTCTTTTTATTTTGTTATTTTAGGTTTAGTCATGGTGCTATGGGCCATTTAGACCCCAGTCTCTTTTCCATGTGAACAAGCAAGGTAGTGAAAGGACTGATTATACATGGAATATCAAAGATAGTCACAGTCCAAAGTTTGCAAGGTAGTTAGTACTATCACCAAGTGTTCAGTTTTGGATTAGATGAGTACGTTTGGAATGCTGTAGATTCCCTCAAAGGGAAGTTTGACAGGGTTGACATGATATTGTCATTTCCAGTGTTGTTTAGATGTTTCCTTCTGTGGTAGCAATCAACTCGTAACTGGGCCTTTTGTAACTAAGCAAATTAAACTACTGAGTATATACTCAAATCATTTTGAGACATAAATATCATTCTCATAATGAACTCTCTTAGTGAAGCAAACTTTAGCTTATCTATATCCATGAAAAAAATAAGCAATTATATTCTTATATATAAATAATCTGGGAATATATATCTAAATATATCTACATATGTATCTAAGTATATGTGTGCGTGTGTGTGTGTATTTCCAGCCCTGACTTTTAATTTTCCAAGAACACGTCAAACCATGGTCAATCAGATTCAAAGTAATGTAATTGCAGTGTTATCTTCAACCTTCTCCCATGTTTTAGTGTTTATTATAAGTAATCAGTATAATGTTAAGGCAGTTTTAATATTTTTTCCATGGTATTATGGCCTCCAAATCCAAAAGAAAAAAAACAGAAATCTTCCTCTCATTCTTACTGGAATTCCCAATAAGGATAAACACATGAAGAATGACTGATAAGAACCAAAATGTACCTTAATAGCTGATGGAGCACTTAACACTCTAATTCAAACTCTGGAAAAACTGGGTCATGACACCGCTTAGGCTCATGATCCAGTAAGGGGCCTCTTACTACCCATTAAAACCTCCACCCAGATCTTGGGATCCTACTACCATCTGGTAGTAGATAGAGAACCAGTCAGTACTGCAACATGGTATAGAAACGTATCTCTGTGATCACCACTCATATGTCTACATGGAGACAGAACAAGAGAGAGGGAGACTATAGGGCCTCTTGTAAGGCCTGAATCAATCTATTGACTCAGGTCTACAAAACAGGGAGCAAAGTATGGGTTTATACATTTCATAACATAGTGACTACACCTGCTAGTAACTAGTTTATTAGATGACTCAAAAATCAATTCACCTATTTAACTGCTGCTTCCTGATTTGCACATATGTGTAGAATGGAAAGACTGAGCTTTGGGTAAGAAAGTTAACTTTCTACCCTTTCATAATATACTAAACTCTTAAGATTGTATATATAGGGATAGCATTGTGTAGATTATTAACAATATTTTCTTTCATCTATATCATAAGAAGAAAGAAGAAATGAATTTCAGAAGAAGAAATGAATGATTTTTAAGTGTGCTTTTATTTTTGAGTAGTAAAGGAATCATCCCATTCCTATTTGCTAGAAGCCAACATAACCCCGTTGTACTTATTAATCACTGAGAGCCATAGCTTATCATGTGTCCTGTAGAAGTTAGTATAATACCCAGGTTTAAAAATTAGAAATTCATAAAAGAGTTTCATGCTCTAAATGAATAAGCTCTCTTGAGTTTGCATGTTGTAGATTGAGTATCATCACCCTAGGATATTATTTCCATTATATGATTAGCTCTTCAAACTTCTAACTACTTTATTGAACAGTATCAAATCCTTCTTTTTATATTCAATGTCATTTTCTGTGATTGAATTGAATAATAACCATTATTCATAATTCCACTAATTACTTATTTTTACTAAAAAGCCTTATTGCAACAACTAGTGGATCCCTTTTAGGGCTTGTTAACATGACACCTCGAATAAAGCACTCAGTGTCTGGTAGCAAGATGTACTTCTATCCTTCCTAGTATTGAAGGTGCCCATTAATAGTACTTTTAACCTCTCGTGAGAGAAGTAGGAGATGCTGGAATTGATATGTATTTAAGTTTAATCATCAAAGCTTCCGTAGAACTCTACATATTTTGTTCTTAGTCACATCTAAATGAAACTGCTTTTTAGTAATATATTCTTTAGGAGGAACAGGGTAATGTTTACATACTTTTCAACATGCTAAGTTAAAATGTTTTATTTCCTAAGATGATAAGACTTTCTATAATTCCATAAGAACAAGTCCAAATAATATCCAGCATTAAAATTATATTCATAGCTTTTTTTCTTTTCCTTTCACCTAGCGATGATTGATGAACACCTGTTTATTCAGGGTATAAAAGATTTTTTGCTGATAGTTTCTCTTTTTATGTTGCCTTAATGCATGTTTCATTAGGCAAACTTTATTAAGTATTTACTATGGGAACAGCCTTGTGAGTAAAAGGAAGAAATACAATATTGAGAATATGCAACCAGCTTTCTTCAGTAGCTTATATTGTGGTAGAGGAGCTTATAATGAATACTTTAAATTGCTTTTTCAAGCTGAAGTTCTTCCTTGTTATCAGTAAAATACCGGTTTGGGGAAAATAGGAGTAAATATCAAATTAGTGGATTGTGAGGTTTCTTGGCAAATCTTAAAGAAACAAATGATCACCACAATCAAGCATTAGCTTGACATATCCATCACCTCACAGAATTAACATCCGCCACCACCAATATCCCACCTTCATACGGATGCTTACCTACCCCCTTAGCAAATTTCAAGTATACACACTGTGTTGTTAACTATGGCCCCACCAGTTCTTTGGATCTCTAGAGCTTACTCATCTTGCAGAGATGAAACTTTGTACTATTTGACTAACATCTCCCCATTTTCCCCTCCTTCCAGCGCTGACAACCACCCTTCTACTTTCTGCTTTTGTAAGTTTGAATATTTAAGATTCCATACATAAGTGGGCTTCCCTGGTGGCGCAGTGGTTGAGAGTCCACCTGCCGATGCAGGGGACACGGGTTCGTGCACTGGTCTGGGAGGATCCCACATGCCGTGGAGTGGCTGGGCCCGTGAGCCATGGCCGCTGAGCCTGCGTGTCTGGAGCCTGTGCTCTGCAACGGGAGAGGCCACAACAGTGAGAAGCCCACATACCGCAAAAAAAAAAAAAAAAAAAATTCCATACATAAGTAAGATCATTTCACAATGTATGCATATATTAAAACATCAAGTTGCACACATTAAATACATACAAGTTTTATTTGTCCATTATACAAGCTGAAAAAAAAGACTCAAAATGAGAGACTTTGAAAATCATTAATAAGATCAGACAATTATTTTTTTTATTAAAATATAGTTGATTTAGAATGTTGTGTTTCAGGTGCAAAGTGATTCAGATATACATATATATATATATATATATATATATATATACATATACATATATATATGTATATATATATATATTCTTTTTTTACATTCTCTTCTATTATAGGTTATTACAAGATATTGAGTAACGTTTCCTGTGCTATACATTAAGTTCTTGTGGGTTATCTATTTTACATATAGCAGTGTGTATCTGTTAACCCCGAACTCCTAATTTATCTCTCTCCTCCCTCCCATTGGTTAACCATAAGTTTGTTTTCTGTCAGAGTCTATTTCTGTTTTGTAAATAAGTTTATTTGTATCCTTTTTTTAGATTCCACATATAAGTGATATACTATATTTGTCTTTCTTTGTCTGACTTACTTCACTTAATATGATAATCTCTAAGTCCTTCCATGTTGCTCCAAATGATATTTCATTCTTTTTTATGGTTGAGTAATATCCCACTGGGTATGTGTGTGTGTGTGTGTATATATATATATATATATATATACACCACATCTTCTTCATCCATTCATCTGTCAGTGGGCAATTATTTTTATTTAAAGTTTGTTTACCCATATTACCAACTTTTAACCAGTAAAGCAGTGGTGTTTTTTAAGCATTGAACACAGACAATGGATACCTGTTGTGTCTTATCCTCCTACAGTGTGACTTAGGGAACTCCCAGACAAGGCAAAGCCAATCAAGAAAAAATCATGGTGCTTCCTCACATTTCTAGGGAAAAGGTCTAACCTTGCACTTAACTGAGGGATCATTAAACTCACTGGCATTTCGGGAGCAAAAACCTATTCTCTTTATTGAGAGTTTATAGATAAGATGATTTGTAAATAATTTATTTTCTTCTACAACCAGGATAATCTGAAGTATAATTTAACATCATGTATATAGTACTAACTATAAAACTGAAATACGATGATATATAAAAACCTAATTTTCAAAATGTTGCAAATGGTTGCTTTTCTGTGTCTTTTAGAGCTGCAGTGTTTATTTTGCAACCTTGTTCTGGCCTTTTACTTCATGACATCTGGTAAACTTTACTGATAATCAAGGCTGAATAACTTATAACATCTACAATCAGAATGCAATCAAATCTGATAAAAAAACTTTACACATGCTTATTTCATTCCTATATATATATATATATATATAGTTTTTTTTAATGAACTATTTTTAAGTGCTGCTATTTAACATCTTATCCTGTAGCTCTAGAACTAGAAAAGTTATTTTTGTTACTGATGTCCTGGCATGAATGGGAGTGTTCAAAATTAATGTGGTATTAATGATGGCAATTAAAACCCAGGTCTTTATGTTTTATTCTGCTTGTCCTTGTCTCCATTCTAATACTGATTTGGGGGTTAATACAGGTATTTGTAGGAAAACTGCATTCTGAGGAGTCACTTCTAAATGCTTGGCAACCAAAATGTTACTAAATGAAAATTAATTGCTTTTCATAAAAAAAGGACATTTTACAACATTGTGCAATCATATTATAATAATGACTGGCCTTACTAATGGAAATTAAATGTTATCTGGGTGTTCTGGCAGCATAGCCTGGGAGCTAGGTTTGCATGTAAAAGTGCAATTTCTACCCCCGTCGAGCAGATTTTTATTCTCAGAATAATTAGTTCTGTCAAATAATTAATGTTGTTGACAGGACTAAGTTGAGAATATGCAACCTCCCTCACATATATTATAATTATTTGGAATGACAAGATGATATTAAACAATAATCTTCAATTCTGGCTGTCAAACTTGATCGGATCGTTTCTTTTAATACTGAGGTTCATGTTAATAACCTTGAATGTAACATATAAGTCATCATCTGTAGTGCTGTTTACATATGGAATATTCATTGTACTCATCGAATTTACTGTGTGTGTGTAGGAAATGTTAGTGTTTTTACAAAACACCAGTTCACAAGGAGATAAGTTCTAAGCAAACATTCCAATTTTAATATACGATTTTCTAAAACTCCTTAAAATGATGCAGTTATATAAATTGTTGTTTCTTTTGCTCTTCAAAATCAGATAACATTTAAAAAATACATACTGTTACCCTTCAAATGTCATTTACACAACCAATTTAACTTTCTTCATAGACTTTTTAGAAAGTTAGAAATAATGAATCATGTCTTATATACATATTCACACACAATTGATTTACCAATGTAATTCTTTATAAAACTGTGAAACTTTGTGATATTCCAATTCAAGTCATCAAAATACTTCCTATTTAATATTATTCTGTTAAGTCCATGGTCAATGCAATAAGACATAAACAGAATAATATATTTCAGAATGATGATTTCCCACAGACAAAATGAAAACCAATTATATAAACCAAAAAAAAAATATAATAAACATGTGTTCAAGAAAGTTAGATTATATTAATCTATTGATCTATGTCTATTTTTAAGTCTGCATTTCTATCTTTCTTTCTCAGTCTCATAAAATCAGGATCTTTGGGGATGGATTCCAGCTGTCATCTTTTTAGAAACTCCTTATGTGGTTCTTTTGTACTTCCAGGACTGGGACCTATTGATCTGTAATTTAAAAATTAGAACTTTACTCAAGGATTTTAAAAGAAGCCTTAAGTAAATTAAAATACACCAGCCATGTTTCTAGGAGGCAAGATTGACTATTGTAAAGATATAGATTTTTTCAAATTAATTTATAGTTTGTATAGCAATCCAATGAAATACCAATTTCTTAAACAATTTGGGAAGTGACAAATTATTCCAAAGTTCTTATCTAAAAGTAGATAGTTACATTTCTATATACTATTTAAAAGAAACATAGTAAGAGTAGCACTTTATCTATTCATACAATACACATCTGTTCATACAATAATTAGCATAATCCTCATGTGTATAAGAAATGTATTGCAACCATTGGTCAACCAAATTATTGTTCAGTGAAAGGTGTCAGAATAATTGGCTGTTCTTAGGGGAGAAAAGCAGATGACGATACAGAAAAATCAGGTACATCCCTTGATCAAGTTATTTTTATTCTAGGAATCCATAACAAAGTTAAAAATTAAAGTGCACAAAGATGTAGACTTAATTATTATTAGTAATAGGGAAAAATAAGCAACACTAAAAGTCCAGTAAATATTAAATTCCCATGACAGAAAAGTATAAAAATAGAATACCAAAATTTTATTTTTAAAAAACTGAAATAAGAAATAAATTGGAAAGAAATATGACAGAATTAATTATATTCTTTGCGGGAGTTATTTTTATTCTTGTGTGTTTTTAGTTTTCTTAGTTCCCATGTGCTTTTAAACAAACATGAACTTATCATGAGTTAAAAAAATATATATCGAATACTATATATGGGAGCTAATTTATTAACTAAAACTTTTAAATTTCACTGAATATCATAAAATTACCTAAAGAATGGCTGAAAATTTTGCTGTTTGCGAAGACAACATTAAAATGCCCTTTCTAAAAATTTAATCTGTATATTTAATTCAGATTCCATCAAAGACCCATTTTTTAAAATTTAATCAGTTGGTACCTCCGGTGCCATGCTAAATAGAAGTAGTCATGGGGAACATACTTGGATTTTTCCCAATCATTGAGGGAAACACTTCAAGCTCTCACCTTTAAAAACAATGTCTAGGACTTCCCTGGTGGCACAGTGGTTAAGAATCTGTCTGCCAATGCAGGGGACACGGGTTTGAGCCCTGATATGGGAAGATCCCACATGCCACGGAGCAACTAAGCCCATGCACCACAACTACTGAAGCCCGTGTGCCTAGAGCCCATGCTCCGCAACAAGAGAAGCCACCGCAATGAGAAGAAGACACACTGCAACAAAGAGTAGCCCCCACTCACCATAACTAGAGAAAGCCCACACGCAGCAATGGAGACCCAACACAGCCAAAAATAAATAAATAAAATAAAATAATTAAAAAAGAAGATGTCTATTGTTGATTTTTTCTCAGCTTTATCGAGATTTAATTGACATATAACCTTGTGTAAGTCCTTTTAAGGTGTACAGTGTGATGATTTGATACATGTATTAAAAAGACCCACTCTTTTAAAAAGCTGGAAAAATAATTTACAGTATATTGTGAAGAATTAATTTGAGAGAAAAATTTGAAAAGGAAGAACATTAAAGAATTTTTTGACCCATCCATTTTAATATCAGAATGTTGGCATAGCAATAGAGAAAATATTATTAACTAGAAAGAAATTCCAGAGAAATATTTGATTACTGCGAGAATTTAATGTATTAAGGGGCCTCATTTGTTTCCAATCAAAGAAATGGTAGTATAGTTGATAAATAACACTGATATATTGGACCATCCATCTATAAAAAATATCAATTCTACCTTTAAACCTATAAAAATAATGAAAATAAACCAAAAATATCCAGAAGATTGTAAAGATTCAAAAGTGAATATTAATTATTCAAGTATTAAACAGATATGAGAAAATATATTAATCAAGACATGAAATCCAAATGACTTAAAGGAAAATATTAGTATACCTGATTTCATAAGAATAAAAATGCCTTGCTAATGAAAGTCACCACAGAATCAAGATACAAAGAGAATACTGGAAGATACTTAAGTAAAATAAAGAATTACTATTGTTCTTGTGCAAAGAGCACCTAAAAATTGATAAGAAAAATAAAACTAATCTAGTTTAAAAAAATAGACAAATGATGTAAACAGGAAACTCAAAGGGAGGAAAAGCATATGGATAATAAATATATGAAATGTTAAAAATCATTAATAGAGAAATGTAAAGGGAAATAACAATGAGCTATCTATTTCACCCATCAGATTGGCAAAAACTAAACTTTTAATAATATTGAATGCTTTTGTGGCAATGGAAAAATTGGTACCCTTACATGTTTCTGGTGAAACTGTGAGTTGCTATGAATAATAATTTTGGTAGTTAAGATCACCATATCTAATAAAAATTAAAATTAAAAAAGTATATAATTTTACCCAGTAATCACGTTTAATAATTTTTCTACATAAACAAAAATGCCAATATATTAAGCATACATGCATCGAATTTTTTTTTTTTTTTTTTGCAGTACACGGGCCTCTCACTGTTGTGGCTTCTCCCGGTGTGGAGCACAGGCTCCGGATGCGCAGGCTCAGCGGCCATGGCTCATGGACATAGCCGCTCCGCAGCATGTGGGATCTTCCCGGACCGGGGCACGAACCCGTGTCCCCTTCATTGGCAGGTGGACTCTAAACCACTGCGCCACCAGGGAAGCTCTGCATCGAATATTTTTAAATTATTTATTGCAATGACAAAAATAAAGAAGTGTTTGCATGGTAATGGTATAAGGGACTGGTTAAACAAAATATATTTAATCTGTTGTAGAAAATATTATGCAAGATTTAAAAAGTAGAAGTAACTTTATATGTACTGACTTGAAAGGATGTCCATATTGTATTGTTAAGTAACATAAGCAAGTTGCAAATAACGTGTATGATATGATACTCAAGTGTGTTAGGTAAGTTATAGCATATACAGAGACAAACAGACACATGCAGCACACATGTATACACACCAAGTAAAGCTATACTGTTTCAGATTTAATTAGTCAAAGGCAATCAGTACAGAGAAGGAGTGAACCAGTGTACTTTAGCACTTATTCCCTTGGCCCCAAGGTCATGATCTGGGATACTGGAGAGGCTCAATTATTGCTACTCCTGCACTCCTACTCTTTTATACTGAACGTATAAATAACCAATTGGGAAAAATTTTTAATTGTCAATCTCTGTCATGCTGTATATTGACTCACCTGTCTTTGGAGTCAAATTCAGTATCAACAGCACTTCATTCCCATCTGAGGGAAGAAGGGAGAGTCAGATGCTGCTTATCCATGAACAGTACATCTGCCTCCATCTTTTCAGCATCCCGGGATTCCCATTTACCGTCAGCCTGCACTAGATTCTGATTCAATACCTTTTAATCTTCTTGGTTCTAAAATAGAGTTTCATCCGGGCTCCACAATTCCAGAAACATTTCCCTCTTTCATAATGGTTTTGTGCTTAAAAATTTGATATATTCCTATATATATATTTTTGTCTATGTTTATATATGCTTCAAACAAGATGGGCAAATACACATTAAACAATTCACATTTTAATGGAGGGAGAGGAGAGATGTGTTAACATTGAAAGAAAAGATTAATTTTTATCTATAACTTTTTTCCTGCATTGTTTTACTTGTTATATACTAACAATAAATTGTATGATTTTTATCAGTTAAAAACCATTTCATGAAAAGAAATAACTAAAATAAAAAAATATATAGAATAATGTGGAGCTTTTTGGATGATTTAATATTAAATGAAAAAAATCTAAAATTGCATGTGATTTAGAAATATTTTTTTAAAAGGTAATCCCAAAATAGAATAAATAAATAGACGTAAGGGAAATTTATTAAAATTTTAACAATAGTTGTTAGGTTGTAAGGTTAAAAAGATAAAGTTCATAAAAATGTTGGCAATAATATATTGTGCATAGAATCACTGAATATATGGTGACTATTTTTGCTTATTTTCTCATTTTTACTCATGTAATTATCATTATGTGTTTAAGCTTGTTTTTCTATTTTGTGTATCTTCTTTATATTTGTTAGCATATTGTGGTACAGAACTTCATAATGACTATTTAAATGGTAGCAGTGACAAAGTTAACATTGATTAAATTGACCATGACATTAGAATACTATTCTCTGCAACTCCTGATTTGTTTCTACGCATCATTGTTTTTTTTTTTTCCCTTTATGACCAACTCTGTTCCAGCTAGATCACCATGCTGTCAGTAATATTTTAAGTGTTTACTATGTACCCAGGTATTGTAATAATTGCCTTCATCTCCTTTCTGGGGTTCTGAGAAAAGTGACATCATCATCCTAAATTTACAAATAGGGTAAACAAAGGTGAAGGAAGTTACATATCTTGCTCAAAGACATGCAACTGCTGGGAAGTTGTGATGCCATTTGAACCAAGGTCATCTGATTCCAGATTCTATGATTTTAGTATTCTGTTATTGCCTCCAGGTCTGTAATTTAATTCATAGAAAATTGGATTTTTCTAAGTTTTATCTTTGTCATTAATTATTACAAACTTTATAATTCAAATTATCATTTTCTAAAACACTGGTAATTAAAATATTTTATGAAGTATTAGGTTATTAGATTTTTTCAGTTTTGGAAATTATTTATGCTAAATGAAGCAATGATTTTTCTTATGACAAGGAAGTTAAGTAGTTTTTCTAAATCCCATTAGGATTAAAAATGGTTTTGAGGGCTTTCCTGGTGGCACAGTGGTTGAGAGTCCGCCTGCTGATGCAGGGGACACGGGTTCGTGCCCCAGTCCGGGAAGATCCCACATGCCGCGGAGCAACTGAGCCCGTGAGCCATGGCCGCTGAGCCTGCGCGTCCGGAGCCTGTGCTCCGCAACGGGAGAGGCCACAATAGTGAGAGGCCCGTGTATGGCAAAAAAAAAAAGAAAATGGTTTTGAGATTTTAGTCAAATAATAGATTAGGTCGCAGTAGACTAATTTCCAATTACTTTGTATTTTGTCCAAAAATACATTATTTTTGGTTTAAATTATTCAGCAGATAAAAAAATAAATCTACGTTCATAAGATACACATACTATTTGTGACCTTTAAATAGCTTAGTTGAGCTGGAATACAAGTAAAAATTTACCTGGTTGAAATATCATTTTTAGATTGAATCCTTTCAGCCTAAATCAACCTGTTCTTTAAACTTTCATGATACCTGATATTTTGCTCTCTTCTGAAGGTAGCAAAGGCAATATAAGTTTCCACATCTGAAACCTGTCACAAGGTAGAGCTCAGTTTAACCAAAAACTGTATAGACTTATGTAATCAGAGAAAAGCTGTCATCTAGTTGGTATTTATCTAGAAACCACTATACTTTGACAAAAGTGTCTAGAACATACGATAGAACTGTTTTTTTTTCTTTTTTTCCATCAACATGGTAAATTAATGAGAGTGGAGTTTGTATTGTCCTCCACTATTTCTACTCTGCACTTTCCCTGCCCCATCTCCCGTTCTTAAAGAAAAACAAAAATGTTCTAGAATTACTAGGATACTATCCCCAAAGCCTATTTATCCATCAGACCTAGAAACATAATTGTTTGAGATAGAGATTCTGTTTTGATTGATTCTTATTAACTTCAGGTGCACAGAATTAAATTAATAATTCTTGGTTAATGAGACAGGCATTATTGGTCCATATGTGACCCATTTTATTTTAATTAATTATTTAATTATCAGATACTGAAATCTAATTATGAATTCTTCAAATGTGTCATTCTTAGTAAAGCCATATGAAGAGATTGTGGCTGGGTGGTATAAACTAATAGTTTTCCAGTCTGAAATGCAGTCTGTGGCATCTGGTTAGTATCTTGCAATTAGGAGGAAATAAAAAGGTCCACCTAAGTACAAAGTATATTAATTTGCCATCAAGGATGGATTGTCAAGTCTCATTAAGCACATAGGGGTTTTTTGTTGTTGTTGTTCCTTTACTGCTCTGTGACACAGGAGATAAGCCTGAGTAACTTTATAGCTAACAAAGGTTTATTTTTCCCTCCAATGGAAGGGCACAGGTTTGGCACAGAGGTCTTACCCTGTATTCACAGAGGTGAGCTTTAGCCAATGACTTTGGACATTGGCATAGACAATTACAAGCCATTTGCTTGGGTTTATATTTCACACAGTAATCATTAGGTCCTGATAACAATATATTTCACAATTAGCTAAAAGAGAATTTTAAGTTTTTGCTCTGGAAGGCCTTGTATACAAAGCTAACCCCTTCTGAAGGAGGGAAATCAAAGACATATTTCACTAGTTGATACCTGGCAGTAGATTAATGACTGACATTTCCAAGACTGTGTCGAAGAATGTAAATAAATACTAAACTTGATGCATTAGAGTCAATGTGCTCTTGTCTCTATCATTGTAAAGGGAAATGATTCAGAGAAAAAATTAAAGGAAGGCATGTTAGGCACATGGAAAAGGTCTTACAGTACTTCAGAAACACTATATTTTTTAAAGATTATTATCCTTCAGAATAGAATTCTCGTACAATGTAATGTTCAGGTTTGCACACCTTGAAAAGAAAATAAGATCCTCTAATTTGTGAACAAGGTAAACACTTTTCCAAGTATTACTTTTGACCATCATTAAAGTTACAATGAATGAGTTAATCCAGTGGTTTATACTAAAATGCATCACAAACAGAAAGAGTGTTGTATAATATAAATGCTGCTAAATTAGGTGTTAACTGGTCCCCAGTACTCAGCTCTGTAGTTGTATGATCAATATCACTGGATATTTGAGCCTTTGTTGGTTTCTGTGTAAACAGCACCAGTGATATAAGTCCCATCTACTTCACAAGGTTATAAAAATCAATGAGATAATAGTAATTAAGCATTTCGTGAGCTTCAAATTACTATATAAATATAAACATGGGCTAAATAAAAGTCTCGAAAGGAACTGTAGTGTGACAGATATGCTGATCATTAACACTTATTAAACGAGTACTATTTGCTAAGTGCTGCACAAATTATCTATAATATTTTTTTAAAACTGAATTTTTCAAAGTTTGCCTTGTGATTGAGTTTTATAAAATGTATAACCCATTTTACTCAGAGGAAATCAAAAATGCGAAGTTAAGCATTTTGCCTTAGATCAGGGGTCCCCAACCCCCAGACCACGGACCAGTACCAGTCTGTGGCCCATTAGGAACCAAACCTCACAGCAGGAGGTGAGCAGTGGGCGAGCAAGCAAAGCTTCATCTGTATTTACAGCCACTCCCTATCGCTCTCATTACCACCTGAGCTCCGCCTCTGTCAGTCCAGCGGCGGCATTAGATTCTCATAGGAGTGTGAACCCTACTTGAACTGTGCATGCAAGGAATCTAGGTTGCACACTCTTTATGGGACTCTAATGCTGGATGATCTTAGGTGGAGTTGAAGCAGTGATGCTAGCACTGGGGAGCGGCTGCAAGTACAGATTATCATTAGCAGAGAGGTTTGACTGCACAGAGACCATAATAAACCAATGCTCTTGAATCATCCCCAAACCATCCCCACCCCCGTCCTTGGAAAAATTGTCTTCCACAAAACTGGCCCCTGGTGCCAAAAAGATTGGGGACCACTGCCTTAGATTATGATTCTTAAGCTACCGCTGTTTCTATTGTACCAGGCTGATGATGCATTGTAAAAATTCTAATAATAAAGGAGTTCAAACAAATCTTTTAAACTCAGACATATTTTATAAAATTTAAGAATTAATTATATAAGAAGGATATGCATAAACATGCTAGATGAACATGAATGTGACTATAGTTTGTAAATAAATAAATAAATTTTGGATTCCCCAAATATTGTTCTGCTTACACATTTGCTTGCCAAAATACCTTTAGAAAAAATATATACATAGCATGTTGATTTTATATATATTTATATATATATATATATATATATATATATATTACATTATAAAAGGTATCTGGTTGGAGAAAGAGACATTTCTAAAAATATAGCAATGCATTATATGCTACAGTTTAAAGAATTGGGGGGTTATCTGCCTGGATGGACACATCTAGGGTTGATGTGTCCACTATGGTTCACTAGGCTTGATGCTAGTACTTTAATAGGGTTCTTCAAAGGAGAGGATCTTCTCAGAATGAGAAGGAATTGCATGTTTTTGAGTTGCTCTGTTTCTTTGTCAAATCCTCCAATATTGAAATTTTGAAATGAGTTGTGGTCCTGAATGAGGTATAATAGCATGATGGACTGGAATGAGACCCACTTCAGTCTGAATCCGAGCTCCACTATTTTGTAATTGTGCCACTTCACACAAGCTAGCCTCTGTGTGCATCGTTTGTTTGATCTCTGCAATGTGATTAACACTGCTTGCTTGCTGGGTTTTTTTTTTTTAATTTAGTGACAACTTATGAACTATCTAGGACAGTCTCTGACAAATGTTGGAGCCCACTGAAGGACAGCTGTTAATAACCCAACACAGAACTGACAGGATGAAGTCTAGCTAAAACCTTGATACTTCTCCTGGTTTTGTTTGTTTTGTTTTTCCCCTTGGTTGCTCTTTCTTTTCTTTTCCTCTTCTTAATTTTCAGACAATGAAAAGCTATTCTTCTGGGTTTTTTGTTGTTGTTGTTGGTGGTGGTGGTGGTTTTTTGTTGGTTTGTCTCCTTTCCTTGCTTAGAGGTTATGACTTACACACCCAACTTAGATTGTGCCTCTTCTCTGTATACTGTGTGTACAAAAGCAAAACATACGTAAGCCCAGATATTGTTGAAGTATTACTTTTTTAACTGTATTAACAGGTAATAAGGATTAGTTGTCCATTGACTGTCAGTCCTTACATTAATGCCTTAGTGAAGAAACTTACCAGCCAGAAGACAGTATTTAAGAAATGATGGGTGTCCATGGGGGTTGTGGCTGCTGATTCTCACTGAGGTTTGTACTCCACAGTGCACAAACTCATGATCTTGAGCCATTTCTTGAACATCCTTCTTTGAGGTTTGGTATCAGGAAATATAATATCTTGTTACATTTAGATAAGGTTTCAATGGTTTAGTTTTTTAAAATGATGCATATATTCTAAAGTAACTTTCTTGTTGATAATAACTATAATAGATATAAATCAATTACCTCATAAAATATAAAATATGGAAAGAAATTAATATTAATGAAAATGTATCTAATATAAACTCCTTCTCTGAAGATAAGAAACACCAATGTGTGACACCCACCTAGGTGTCCTGACCTACTTTAGCTTTACAAAGTAAGGAAGTACAATGCTGCTTCCTCTAAATAATAGCATACTTGGGAATTTACTATCACTGAAGAGTCATAAGAGCTAATAATATGGTAAGATCTTCTTAATGTCAGATTTTGTTTGATCTCCAAGTGTTTTTAAAGTTTAACAATGGACATCAGTTTTATCTGACTCTAAGAATAGACATTATGAGCCTTGACCGAAATTCTAAGCAGTCTTTGTGTTGTGTGTGGATTGCACACAACGTGGGCTACCCCAGAAAAGACACAGGGTTTCGCAGGTGCTAGCATTATTACAGGTGAGGAAGTCCTCTGCAGAGCTCTTGGAGTTCTAGCAGGTGGTCCTCTAGAAGTGGCTATTATATGTAAAGTGTTTTATGGAAACTCAGAGATAATCAGATAACACTACAGATAATGCCCACTGAATATGCAATAGGTAAGAAAGTATCAGCACTTTTTTATTTTATTATTATTATTATTTGTGGTACGAGGGCCTCTCACTGTTGTGGCCTCTCCCATTGCAGAGCACAGGCTCCGGAGGCCCAGGACCAGCGGCCATGGCTCAAGGGCCTAGCCGCCCCGCAGCATGTGGGATCCTCCCGGACCGGGGCACGAACCCGTGTCCCCTGCATAGGCAGGCGGACTCTCAACCACTGCGCCACCAGGGAAGCCCATCAGCACTCTTTTAAAAATCATTTTGGCTTCTGGACTCTCAAGACTATAAAACCTACTTATATATTACAATATCTATGTTTTTCTGTATAAATCTTTGAAAAGTTGAGGACTTACTGACTGTGTTTATGACCCTAAGTGTCATTCAAGGTTATTTTACCAAATAAACTACACAGCTATCAACTAAACAATAGCTACAAAGAGATAGCTATTATTTCTAAATATACTTTAGTAAAATACAGGCTTTTTTTTAATACAATGGAGGGAACAACTCCCCAGCCAATTTTCTTAATAGCTCTTCTTTCCTATTTGTTGTGTACTGTGGGTGTTAAAATGTTTTCATAGCAAGGAATGTGTTTTTACACTATTATAAAATAATGAGATCTATTTCCAGTATGGAATTGCATGTCCCTTAATTCAGTACTGAGTACATATTCCTTTCAATGCTGTTCACAAAAATTGTGAAGATGTTTAAAAGCATACCATTAACAATAGTAGTCAAAAGTATTTCTTACATATCTCTGATTCTCAAAATTGTGCTTATTTCCTCCAGAACTATGATAATCCCTGCCAGATTGTGTATTTCAATCTATTTAGTTTACATGTGTATTTAATTTACATAGACTCTTCTATTTGATTTAGATGGTTTGCTCATGCCAAGAAGGACAGTAAACATTCTTTGCATGTATAGGATATGTATATATGGAATACATTTTCAGTTGAAAATTATATATATGGAATATATAGTATGTATATGTGTGTGTGTGTGTGTGTGTACACACACACACACACATATACACATATACATGGAAAAATTTCTGTTGACACAACTGGGAAAAAAACATAGCTCTTGCCCATGAGATACGACAGAGCCTTTTACAAATGTTAACCTGTCAGAAGGGTTTTTCTCCTCCAATGGAATCTCTCACTGCTTCTGTCAGGAATTTTGACTTTCAACACAATTCATCATACAATCATTGAAGGCAATGACTTTACCAATGAATATTGTCTTATAAAATTTTCTCAAAATTTAAAAATAATAATCTAATTTCTATTTGTCTGGTTGGGGAGTTGGAGTGGTAGTGTTGATATAGAAGTATATATTTAATTCAAACTAACAACATCAATCAGAACTAAAAATAATTTTGGACATTTTTTCAATCATTCATTCATTTTTTAAAATTTTTCGTTTACAAATTTAAATGAACTCAGTGAGAATTAAGCATCTGTGGTATTCAAAACCCTGAGCTAAATTATATCACAGAGTTAAAATGTATATTATATATGTGTGTGTCTAAATATGTATATACACATGTAATGGATAATATATTTCATTCCTGCGTTTAACTTAGTAAGAAAATAATAGGCCATAAGTAGTTCACTTTGACCCTACACATTTTCCCCTAAGTTGTCTATAAGGTCAAATGTACAACCATTTTATGCCTATCAGCAAAATTTTATATAATTCATTGACCAGAAAATTAAATATCTTAATTGAAACCATAACCTGAAGAAGGTATTTTGTTGCTTACATTTGGACCTGCATGAATTCTTCTGGGATTATAGTCTGAAATATTTTAAATAATAATATGTTCTGAGAAAAATTCATATATGAAGTTTGTTTTGAAACCCTTCAGTGACAACACTATTGAACCAAACTTTCATGTCAACCCAAGGTTAAGAGTCTCTTTAATGTCAAGAAAAGCTAGAATACTTTAACTGCAGGACAAAGACTGTATAAAGCAGGAGACTCTACACCATTCTCCACTTCGCAGTTGTAAGCCTCCCTGGGTGTCCAGTCCCCAGGAGGATATCTCACTGCAGATTGTTTCCCTATCCAGGGCAGAGTTCCCTTTAGCTGAGATCCAGGTTTCATATGTGTGAGAGACACAGAGCTGTTCTGCCTGCATCTTGTCGTGTTGGCTTAGTACAGACATTTGTAAATTATAAACCATTTCTATCAGTGTGCATGTGTGTGTGTGTGTGCAACTTACTATATGAATATGAATTTCTATCTGTTTTATCTCCTTGGAAGCTAATAGAAGCCCAATACAGCATATTTCTGAATACCTACAGTAGTCTGCATACAATTGACCAACCTCTGAAATCTGACTTTCCCAGAATTTTACCTCCACAGACTATCTCATTATTTCTAGCAGAAATCATAGCATTATTTGTAGCAGCATCTCAAATTTATAGAAGAAATTTCTAATATAAATGTTCAGAAAGAGCCCTAACCAACTCTATTACCTGAGTACATGAAATGTACACTACAGATGAAGCTTAGATCCACATAATTCTTGGGGTCCCTCTGTAGGCTATTGCAGACTTTGCTTGCAAAATCAAGGACTCAAAGAGAAGATGCATAAAACATGAAGGTTATTTCTGAAATTATATGTACAGACCAAAACACTAGAACTTCTATAGCATCAGCCCTTGCCAATGATACTCAAGGGCTAGGTGATATTGCCAAAGGCAAGATACCTGTAGAATAACAACTGCTTATGAATACACAGCCTCAACCAAGGCTGTGACACATCACTTGTTAATTAAAACCTCTCCAGTATGTTGATTCACAAGAACCCCTTTTGAGAACAACGTGCTGACTTTAAAGTTGCAATGATCTCAGATATAATATTATTTGAATCTGTGTCACTCTGTGTCTCTAGAGTTCCCTGTAAAAGCACTTCGGGAAACATCTGGAGTAAAGCACTAGAAATCAGAGTCCAAATCCAGCCTCAGAGAAGTTATCAGATTACCAGAACATTGCCTGAGAATCTGGAAGCAGTCAAAGGGGAGATGTAAATTATCCTTGGGTCAATTCTATGTATCTGAAAATGGATAAATGTAATTTTCACTGAGGGAAAATAATCTAGGGAATGACTTTCTAACCTATCCATGTATTCTGAATAATAACTCAGCTAACATTTTTTAATGAATTCCTGTGTGCCAAATACTGTATTTAGTGCTCTACTGCATCTCATTTAATTCTCTTAAGAGTCATATCAGTAGTTGCTATTGTTATTCCTAAATTTTGGGTAAGAAATGAGTGTCAGAGATTAAATAACTGCTCAAAGTTACTCACCTGAAAGGAGACAGAACTGAGACTGGAATCATTGTGTGTGTAACTCTAGTGACAGCATTCTTTAAAAGGTAGGTTTCCTCCTCAAGTCTGATAAGTTATACTAGTTATGCTAATAATAAAACCTACTCTATGTGTGTTACCAAGTCCAAGCTTGTGCTGCTTGCTGCACAACAGGTCAATAAATCGAGAGACAAGTTGTTGGGGAGTAATAGCGACTTCAGAAAGCCAGCACACTGAGAAGATGGTGGACTAGTGTCCCAAAGAACCATCTTCCCAGGTTTGGATGCTAGTTTCTTTTATAGAACAAAGATTGGGGAGGTGAAGCGGTAAAGTAATAAAGGCAATAGTTGCTGCAAATATTTCCTGGTTTCAGCCAGGCTTAAAGGATATTAATTTCTTCTTTCCTGCAGCCTTTCATGGGTGGGTCTGGTCAGAATGTTTTTTGTGAACTGAATGAATGTATTTTAGCTTAAAGTTCAGGCGTGGAAGGCAGGGTTCCCGGAGATGGGCCAGTATATATGCGTTAAGTTATAGGTAACAGCAGTTTAGCGATTAACTTGTAGCAAAAGCAATAGAATACAAAGGTTAAGTAAAAGAAACAGATCTAATATGGAGTCATATTTGTTCTTCCTTATTGCATGCGGAGACTGCAAACATCTAGAGAAGACACTTAAGTGACATAGTTATCTCTTACCTAGAGTCAACCCTCTTCTTACCTATTATTTAAGGAGTAAGGTCTTAACAAATGTTATCTTTTACTAAGCTTATGAATGGGTGATCATTAATAATAATCCTATAGCTTTCATTCAGAAAAGGGAATCCATAATTTTTAATTTCTACATCACCTGGGGTTTTCTAATATTTTGTGGAGATTCTGCCTTAGATAGCTAAGGGGAGGGGAGAACTGGGAAGTCTTGATTGTCATCATAGAAAATTATATCAACAGGGCCGGGATTTATTCCACCAAGGAGAAATTATGTTCTGAATTAGTTTTTTGCAACATGTTGGTTGCTAGATGCTATCATGAATAACACTGCATCTGCCTTCATAGCTGTTTAGTTTAAGGAATTTGTAAACAAGAATTTTATCTGATCTAGACATACAGTAGGCATTTTCACTATATCATTTTTATTGCTACTTAATACAACTCCAAACATTAAAGTTTGTGAAGGGAAATTCACCGTTGCACTTATTGTAGGGAATTTATTTATATTTTAGGAGAGTACGGAAATTTCAGGGGATTGGTTGTGTGATTTAAGACCTTTCACTCTAGGGCCAGTCTTCCAAAGCCACATCGATAATGATTGAAAATTGTTCATCTCTGCAGGCAATTTAGTAGCCTACATGAAATCACTTAGTGGTCTGAATTTAACTCCTGAGGGAACAGTCATGATTGACAGTTTGAACAAAGAGGACAAGAGGGGCTTCCCTGGTGGCGCAGTGGTTGAGAGTCCGCCTGTCGATGCAGGGGACATGGGTTCGTGCCCCAGTCTGGGAATATCCCACATGCCGTGGAGCAGCTGGGCCCGTGAGCCATGTCCGCTGAGCCTTCACGCCTGGAGCCTGTGCCCGCAACAGGAGAGGCCGCAGCAGTGAGAGGCCCGTGTACGGCAAAAAAAAAAAAAAAAAAAAAAAAAAAAAAAAAGAGGACAAGAGTGCAATAGACCTGTTAAGTAGGACTGAGTGAATTTCTCCTATGGGCATGACAATGTTTACCTCTTGCAATTTAGCTTTAAGTGACCTAAGAGTTTTAAAATGGAGAAGGATGCTTTGTTCAGTGGAGGCATATGGGGTATAGAGCAGAGTTTTATTTTAGTGAATACACAAGAATAATCCTCTTACTATTTCTCCATTGCTGTCATCATATCGTACATCAATTAGAAATGAATATTATGATGCTTTTACTTTGAATCTCCATATTTTCTTTATTATACTTGATTAAGTGAACTACACCATACCATTTACTATTTTGTGAGTCACAGAAGAAGGCAGACACAAAGTTGTATGTTTTCTATTCTTGTATATTATTTCAGGGAAAATCTAGTTGGAGTTAGTAAATAGATGGATCTTATAAATTCTGAGAAAGAAATTATCAGAATAATCTCTGGGCATTCTCAAGATAATGTGTTACCTACCTGTCATTCTTAATATAATTTTTAATATAAATCACAGACTAAGTCTTAGTAGTTTGTGGTTATTCCTGCCTCAGCATAATGTGAATAGTTTTGGTGATGAAGAGGTTTCTCATTATAGAACCCTTGGGCACTATAGTGAGCGGTGTCTTCTTTAAGTCACTTGGAACTCTTCTCTGGAAATACTCTAGATCTCATAGGAAATTAGGGGAAAAGGTAGAACCCTCTCCCTAATACTGTATGTGAATGAATATTTTAATAAGCACTTAAACCAACAGCAGGTATATAATAAGTGCCCTGTGCTTGGTAAATACAAAGTAAGTGTTGTAGAACTGCTTTTGAGATAGTTTTAATAATTTATAGACCATGTTTTAAAATACAAAATCCCCTAAATGGAACTTGTTTAGCAATGTTTATAACAGGCATTAAAAAAGAAGAAGGGGGGCTTCCCTCATGACGTAGTGGTTGAGAGTCCGCCTGCCGATGCAGGGGACACAGGTTCGTGCCCCGGTCCGGGAAGATCCCACATGCTGCGGAGTGGCTAAGCCCGTGATCCATGGCCACTGAGCCTGCACGTCCAGAGCCTGTGCTCTGCAACGGAAGAGGCCACAACAGTGAGAGGTCCGCATAGCGCCAAAAAAAAAAAAAAAAAAAAGAGGGTTATGTGACAAATAATGAAATGACACTGAATACTTTTTCCATACTTTATTTTGACTGCATGGTCCCAGCCCACTGAGGGATCTTTTCAAATAGGTCTTGGTCTCTACTTGGATGTGGTTGACTAGTCACAAACCAAGGTACTAGTGCCTCATGGTCCATGGCTCTCTGCCAACTAATGGTTCAAATAGCAGTCAGTGTCATAGGGCTGTGTCTGTCCTTGTTGTATGATCCCTGATAATATAGATGTAGTGCCGATGACAGCATCTCCAGTGGTTCAGTGGGAGCTTGTTTTTTAATTGTTCCATTTCCCAAGACCCTTATATCAGAAGTGGGTACTAACCCAGATTGACCCATTTCCCCCAGTCAAGTAGAAAGAGTCTAATTATTATTGATTTGACCTCCCTATATAACTCAAAACAATCTTCTGCTTAGGTCATGTTGACCAGTAGAAAGTCACACTGGAAGCATAATAACAGTCATTATCTTGGACAATTTGTGTGACTAAAGGCTCTATTTTGCATAGAATATCATATGCAGTAAATTTCCTAGAAGTATATCAACTTAATATAAGAGAATATAAGTGTACCTAAGAACTTATAAGTGCATACTTTTGAGTTATACCATCATATAGTTTTATCTGTTTGAATCTTTGGTTTTAATTTAAAGTTATTAGTTAATTTTTCTTATTTGTAAAAATTTCACTGGAATCTTTCACACTGAATGTAGTTATTGGATAAATAGACAATGTTTACATGATCCATGATAGAATAGATATAACATCAGTCACAACATTTGTAGTGGCTCAGAGGAAGCTTATTGCAATTGCTGAAAACACCAAACACAAGTGGGTTCTTAACTTTGGGTGATGTGAGCTTCTATGGACTAAATTATGTCCCCTCAAAATTCATACACTGAAGCCTTAACCTCCAGTGTGATGTTATTTGGAAGAAGGGCCTTTGGGAAGTAATTAGGTTTAGATGAGGTTGTCAGGGTAGGGCTCCCATGGTGGGATCAGTGTCTTATAAGAAGAGGAAGAGAAGCCAGAGTGCTCTCTCCACCATATGAGAACACAGTGAGAAAGTGATGTCTGAAAGCCAGGAAGAGAGATGTTACCAGGAAATGAATCAGTTGGCACCTTGATCTTGGACTCCCAGCCTTCAGAACTGTTAGAAACAAATGTCTGCTGTTTCAGCCACCCAGCCTATGGTAATTTGTTACAGCAGTCCAGATGACTAACGCATGAGCAAAGAAAGGAGTTACACTGATATATTCCCTAATTTATTCTTGATGCTTGGTCCTGCCCAGCTATGTTCTATCATATTGGCCATGATTTCCACATGGATGTGTCTGACCCCTCACAAACCTAGATGATGGTTTTTTAAGACTGTAACCCTCTTCCCAATAATGGTTGGATCTGCAGCAACTCATTAAATGTTTCCCAATAGGGCCTCCCTGGTGGCGCAGTGGTTGAGAGTCCGCCTGCCAATGCAGGGGATACGGGTTCGTGCCCCGGTCTGGGAGGATCCCATATGCCGCGGAGCGGCTGGGCCCGTGAGCCATGGCCGCTGAGCCTGCACATCCGGAGCCTGTGCTCCGCAACGGGAGAGGCCACAACAGTGAGAGGCCCGCGTACGGAAAAAAAAAAAAAAAAAAAAAAATGTTTCCCAATAGATGGTTAACACTTATCATTATGCTGTTTACAAAATATACTAATTTGCATTTTCCAAAATAATTTTAACTCAGTTTAACACAAAAGTTAATTAATATTCCAAATTCTTAACTAAGTTTGAAATGTTGCCTTTCCAATGTTCATTGCTTTCCAATTTTATACTTAAAATAACGAATAAAAAATCATTAACATTTTATAATTGTTACATTATCTATACTTATATATTTATATTTTTTGCTCTCCAGTCAACGACTTGATCTCAATCTCTAGACGAAAAATACTTATTTCTCAGTAGCTAACGATTCTTTTCAAATCTACTCACTGTTATGAAGATATTTTAGCTAACATAGTTTGCTTTACAAAATTAATGCCATTCTTATTTATATAGTAATTTTTTTCAATTGCTTACAAAATTTTATTAAATTTTTATGTTCTACCTTGAGCTATTGAATGAATTTGCCTCAGTTTTTTTTTTTTTTTTTTTTTTTTTTTTTTTTTTTTTTTTTTTTTGCGGTATGCGGGCCTCTCACTGTTGTGGCCTCCCCCGTTGCGGAGCACAGGCTCCGGACGCGCAGGCTCCGGACGCGCAGGCTCAGCGGCCATGGCTCACGGGCCCAGCCGCTCCGCGGCATATGGGATCCTCCCAGACCGGGGCACGAACCCGTATCCCCTGCATCGGCAGGCGGACTCTCAACCACTTGCGCCACCAGGGAGGCCCTGCCTCAGTTTTTAAACCTTTCTACATTATATTGTCATTTTAAGACATGTTTCTTCCAAAAATATCTCATATTAATCAATTTCTATGAAATTTATCATATCACCTTTATTATTATTGAGTCCTTATTAAAAGAAAACTATTTTATATTTTTAAATATTTTTACACATAGATTTGTAGTTAAAAAGAAAAATGAAAAGTGGGTTTCTAGTTTCTTATATGGTGCTACTGTCACAATATTTTACTCAGTTTCTGAAGGCACATAGTTTTAAAAAGTTATAAAAATAATTTGATGTGAATATAATTAATATGTTTTCAAAAACTGTGTAACTCGGAAATTTCACTGTTTTTTCTGAATATCATTCATAACTGTAGCAACTCAATTGCAATACTAAGATAGAAGGGCTATCTATCTTATCAAATGTTTTAATATGTAGTGTTTTTAATTTCTATACTATCAACCATTAAATTTTTAATAAACATTGAACACATACTATTCATCAATATTTTAAAATATAATATGTGGATTTAATAAAGTGTGAATTTAACAAATGAAATCAGAATAACGTTTACTACATTTTTAAATAATAATGACTTTGATGACATGCCTGGAAGCTCCAAACATTAATTCATTTTCCCTAAGTACAAGGGAATTATGATGTTTCTATTATTTGCCTGCCTAGCTAAGCTCTTAAACAAACTTCACTTACTTCATTTCAGAGATCAGATTATCCCTTTCTTATTTAACTTACCATCTGCCCATTCCTCCTTTTCAACCTATTGAGTCAGAAAATACTTTGAATACTTAGGGAAGATCTGGCAGTCATCAAAACTACTTTGAGTATCCTAAAACAGACACTGCTGGTGGGAGAGGAGACGTGCTCAACCTTTCCAGAAAGTAGCTGAGTACTGATAATTAAATAACTTAAAAAATATTTTTTCCATTTATATTACCCGGAATTTGTCAAAGTATTCATCTGAGATTTTTTTGTGATCTAAAAAAATTGGAAACAAACTTAATATTCATTAAGAGAATGAAAATTATGGTATAGCTTTATTACTATGTAACTATTTGTTATATCCAGTAAGATTATTTAGCAACATGATAAAATGGGTATTGCAGTAATAAGTAATGGCAATTGGATGTAAATAATGATGACTTTTGTTTTTCTATTTTACAATATTTTTTTCTAAGTACTAGAAAGAAATGACAAAGAAAATACATCAAAATTTTAACAATGAGTACTTTTTCAGGTTGGGGGTTATATTTTTTTCCTTCATTGCACACATTCTCTAAAAGTCTTTAGTTTTGAAAAGCTACATTTGGCTTATTTCAGGTAGTAGTTTGAGGCATAAGAATTGAATCTTAATCGTAATTGTGATATTTGTTTTTATGAGTGGTAGAGGTATCACCAAATATAATTGGTGATTGCCCCATGGCAAAAAAAAAAAAATAAAATAAAAAGATTTTTCACAAAATAATGTTTATGATGCTTAAGATCTGTTGAAAAATTGTCATTGCCCTGATGGATATGTTATATCTTTCTGAATTGGAGATGGTTCACTCAAGAATACATTCAGACTTTTCTTTTGGTTTATTTTGTCCAGAAGAGTTGCTAAATACATTAGTTTGTTTCAGTTCAGTTTTTTTTTCCTTTTTCTAATTATAAGTCAAAGCAATTTTATACAAACTTGTTTAATGAAAAAAATTATTCAAGTATGTGTATATGAGTTAAAATCTTTAAAAAACAACTATCTTTTTGTGAATGCTGATAAATTAACTGTAGGCCCAGTGAATTCTTAATAGTATCCTTTAATGATTAATTCATATATCATATGCTTCAAAAAGTTTTCATTGGTCTTATTCTCAATTTGATATGATCACTTTTTTTTCTGAAGTTACAACTTAAGTTTGTATATCTTACAGCATTTGCCAGGTTTTACCTTATCTTATAGGATTTTTTTGAGTACTAGCTTTAGATTTCAGCATGTGATGAATTTTAGGGTTTGAGTTGGTTTTATAAATTCATTTTTGGATCCCTTTAATCTCTTCCTGGGTTCTTGAATACAGTATGTGTTAATATTGTTGTTTGACTTTTTTGAATCCTGGGTATTTCTCATTGTTATTCTTATTTTTGTTGTTCGCTTTTTTATGGCTGAGTAATATTCCATTATATATATGTGCCACATCTTCTTTATCCATTCATTTGTTGATGGACACTTAGGTTGTTTCCATGTCCTAGCTATTGTAAATAGAGCTGAAATTAAAATTTTGGTACATGTTTCTTTTTGAATTATGGTTTTCTCAGGGTATATGACCACTAGTGGGATTGCTGGGTCGTATGGTAGTTTTATTTTTACTTTTTTAAGGAACCTCTATACTGTTCTCCATAGTGGCTGTATCAATTTACATTCCCACCAAAAGTGCAAGAGGGTTCCCTTTTCTCCACACCCTCTCCAGCATTTACTGTTTGAAGATTTTTTGATGATGGCCATTCTGACTGGTGTGAGATGATATCTCACTGTAGTTTTGATTAGCATTTCGCTAATTATTAATGCTGTTGAGTAGTCTTTCATTGTTGACAGTCTGTATATCTTCTTTGGAGAAATGTCTATTTAGGTCTTCTGCTGATTTTTGGATTGGATTGTTTGTTTTTTTGATATTGAGCTGCATGAGCTGCTTGTAAATTTTAGAGATTAATCCTTTGTCAGTTGCTTCATTTTCAAATATTTTCTCCCATTCTGAGGGTTGTCTTTTGGTCTTGTTTATGGTTTCCGTTGCTGTGCAAAAGCTTTGAAGTTTCCTTAGGTCCCATTTGTTTATTTTTGTTTTTATTTCCATTTCTCTAGGAGGTGGGTCAAAAAGGATCTTGCTGTGATTTATGCCATAGATTGTTCTGCCTATGTTTTCCTCTAAGAGTTTTATAGTGTCTGGCCTTATATTTAGGTCTTTAATCCACTTTGAGTTTATTTTTGCATACGGTGTTAGGGTGTGTTCCAATTTCCTTCTTTTACATGTAGCTGTCCAGTTTTCCCAGCAGTACTTATTGAAGAGGCTGTCTTTTCTCCACTATATATTCTTGCCTCCTTTATCAGAGATAAGGTGAACATATGTGCGTGGTTTTATCTCTGGGCTTTCTATCCTGTTCCATTGATCTATATTTCTGTTTTTGTGCCAGTACCATACTGTCTTGATTACTGTAGCTTTGTAGTATAGTCTGAAGTCAGGGAGCCTGATTCCTCCAGCTCCGTTTTCCTTTCTCAACATTGCTTTGGATATTCGGGGTCTTTTGTGTTTCCATACAAATTTTAAAATTTTTGTTCTAGTGCTGTGAAAAATACTAGTCGTAGTTTGATAGGGATTGCATTGAATCTGTAGATTGCTTTGGTTAGTAGAGTCATTTTCACAAGGTTGATTCTTCCAATCAAAGAACATGGTATATCTCTCCATCTATTTGTATCATGTTTAATTTCTTTCATCAGTGTCTTATAATTTTCTGCATACAGGTCTTTTGTCTCCTTAGGTAGGTTTATTCCTAGATATTTTACTCTTTTTGTTGCAATGCTAAATGGGAGTGTTTTCTTAATTCCACTTTCAGATTTTTCATCATTAGTGTATATGAATGTTAGAGATTTCTCTGCATTAATTTTGTATCCTGCTACTTTACCAAATTCATTGATTAGCTCTAGTAGTTTTCTGGTAGCATCTTTAGGATTCTCTATGGATAGTGTCATGTCATCTTCAAACAGTGACATCTTTACTTCTTTTCTGATTTGGATTTCATTTTATTTCTTTTTCTTCCCTGATTCCTGTGACTACAACATCCAAAATTAGGTTGAATCAGAGTGGTGACAGTGGGCACACTTGTCTTTTTCCAGATCTTAGTGGAAATGGTTTCAGTTTTTCACCATTGAGGATGATGTTGGCTGTGGGTTTATCATATATGGCCTTTACTGTGTTGACGAAAGTTCCCTCTGTGCTTACTTTCTGGAGGGTTTTTTTTTTTATCATAAATGGGTGCTGAGTTTTGTCAAAATCTTTCTCTTCATCTATTGAGATGATCATGTTTTTTCTCCTTCAATTTGTTAATATGGTGTATCATGTTGGTTGATTTGAGTATATTGAAGAATCCTTGAATTCCTGGGATAAACCTGACTTGATCATGGTGTATGATCCTTTTAATGGGCTGTTGGATTCTGTTTGCCAGTATTTTGATGAGGATTTTTGCATCTATGTTCATCAGTGATATTGGCCTGTAGTTTTCTTTCTTTGTGACATCTTTGTCTGGTTTTGGTATCAGGGTGATGGTGGTTTCGTAAAATAAGTTTGAGAGTGTTCCTCCCTCTGCTATATTTTCAAAGATTTTGAGAAGGATAGGTGTTAGCTCTTCTCTAAATGTTAGAATTTAGAATGTGAAGCCCTCTGGTCCTGGACCTTTGTTTGTTGGAAGATTTTTAATCACAGTTTCAATTTCAGTGCTTGTGATTGGTCTGTTCATATTTTCTATTTCTTCCTGGTTCAGTCTCGGAATGTTGTGCATTTCTAAGAATTGGTCCATTTCTTCCAGATTGTACATTTTATTGGCATATTGTTGCTTGTAGTAATCTCTCATGATCCTTTGTATTTCTACAGTGTCAGCTGTTACTTCTCCTTTTTCATTTCTAATTCTATTGATTTGAGTCTTCTCACTTTTTTTCTAGATGAGTCAGGCTAATGGTTTATCAATCTCAAAGCACCAGCTTTTAGTTTTATTGATCTTTGCTATCGCTTCCTTCATTTCTTTTTCATTTATTTCTGATCTGATCATTATGATTTCCTTCCTTCTGCTAACCTTGGGATTTTTTTTTTGTTCTTCTTTCTCTAATTGCTTTAGGTGTAGGTTTTGTTTTTTTTTTTAGAGATGTTTCTTGTTTCTTAAGGTAGGATTGCATTGCTATACACTTCCCTCATAGAAATGCTTTTGCTGCATCCCATAGGTTTTGCGTTGTCATGTTTTCATTGTCATTTGTTTCTAGGTATTTTTTTGATTTCCTACTTGATTTATTCAGTGATCTCTTGGTTATTAAGTACTGTATTGTTTAGCCTTCATGTGTTTGTATTTTTTACAGACTTTTCCCTGTAATTGATATCTAGTCTCATAGCATTGTGGTCAGAAAAGATACTTGATACGATTTCAAATTTTTTAAACTTATCAAGGCTTGGTTTGTGACCCAAGATATGATCTATACTGGAGAATGTTCCATGAGCACTTGAGAAGAATGTGTATTCTTTTGTTTTTGGATTGAATGTACTATAAATATCATTTACGTCCATCTTGTTTAATGTATCATTTAAAACTTGTGTTCCTTATTTATTTTCATTTTGGATGATCTGCCCATTGGTGAAAGTAGGGTGTTAAAGTCCCCTACTGCATGAGGGAGGGGATGTGGGAACAGATGTATATGTATGGCTGATTCACTTTGTTATAAAGCAGAAACTAATAAAAAAAATAGAAAAAAAAAGTCCCCTACTATGATTGTGTTACTGTTGATTTCCCCTTTTATGGCTGTTAGTATTTGCCTTATGTATGAGGTGCTCCTATGTTGAGTGCATAAATATTTAAACTTGTTAGATGTTCTTCTTGGATCTATCCCTTGACCATCATGTAGTGTCTTTCTTTGTGTCTTGTAATAGTCTTTGTTTTAAAGTCTATTTTGTCTGGTATAAGAATTGCTACTCCAGTTTTCTTTTGATTTCCATTTGCATGGAATAACCTTTTCCTCACTTTCAGTCTGTATGTGTCCCTAGGTCTGAAGTGGGTCTCTTGTAGACAACATATATATGGGTCTTGTTTCTGTATCCATTCAGCAATTCTATGCATTTTGGTTGGAACATTTAATACTTTTACATTTAAGGTAATTATCAATATGTATGTTCCTTTTACCATTTTCTTAAGTGTTTCAGGTTTGTTATTGTAGGTCTGTTCCTTCTCTTGTGTTTCCTGCCTAGATAAGTTTCTTTAGCATTTGTTGTAAAGCTGGTTTGGTGGTGCTGATTTCTATTAGCTTTTGCTTGTCTGTAAAGGTTCTAATTTCTCCATCAAATCTGACTGAGATCCTTGCTGGGTAGAGTAATCTTGGTTGTAGGTTTTTCTCCTTATCACTTTAAATATGTCCTGCCACTCCCTTCTGCCTTGCAGAGTTTCTGCTGAAAGATCAGCTGTTAACCGTATGGGGATTCCCCTGTGTGTTATTTGTTGTTTTTCCCTTGCAGCCTTTAATATATTTTCTTTCTATTTACTTTTTGATAGTTTGATTAATATGTGCCTTGGCGTGTTTCTGCTTGGATTTATCCTGTATGGGACTCTCTGTGCTTCCTGGACTTGATTAACTGTTTCCTTTCCCATATTAGGGAAGTTTTCAAATACAAACCCTTCAAATATTTTCTCAGTCCCTTTCTTTTCATCTTCTTCTTCTGGGACCCCTATAATTTGAATATTTGTGCATTTAATGTTGTCCCAGAGGTCTCTGAGACTGTCCTTGGTTCTTTTCATTCTTTTTTCTTTATTCTGCTCTGCAGTAGTTATTTCCACTATTTTATCTTCCAGGTCACTTATCCATTCTTCTGCCTCAGTTATTCTGCTATTGATCCCTTCTAGAAAATTTTTTATTTCGTTTTTTGTGTTGTTTATCACTGTTTGTTTGCTCTTTAGTTCTTCTACGTCCTTGTTAAATGATTCTTTTTTTTTTCTCTATTCTATTTCCAAGATTTTGGATCATCTTTACTATTATTACTCTGGATTCTTTTTCAGGTAGACTGTCTATTTCCTCTTCATTTTGTTAGGCTCACTGGGTGTTTGCCTTGTTCCTTCATCTGCTGTGTGTTTTTCTGTCTTCTCAATTTGCTTAAGTTACTGTGTTTGTGGTCTCCTTTTTGCAGGCTACAAGTTCATAGTTCCCGTTGCTTTTGGTGTCTGTCCCCAGTGTCTAAGGTTGGTTCAGTGGGTTGTGTAGGCTTCATGGTGGAGGGGACTAGTGCTTGTGTTCTGGTGGATGAGGCTGGATATTGTCTTTCTGGTGGTCAGGCCCATATGTGGTCATGTGTTTTGGGGTTTCTGTGGCCTTATTATGATTTTAGGTGGCCTCTCTGCTAATTGGTGTGGTTGTGTTCCCATCTTGCTAGTTGTTTGGCATAGGTTGTCCAGCATTGTAGCCTGCTGGTCGTTGAGTGAAACTGGCTCTTGGTGTTGAGATGGAGATCTCTGGGAGATTTTTGTCATTTGATATTACGTGGAGCTCATAGGTCTCTTTTGGACTAGTGTCTTGAACTTGGCTTTCCCACATCAGAGGCACAGCCCTGATGCCTGGCTGGAGGACCAAGAGCTTTTCATCCACATGGCTCAGAATAAAAGGGACAAAAAATAGAAAGAAAGAAAGAAGATAAAATAAAGTAAAATAAAATGAAGTTATTAAAACAAAAAATAAAAAAATATTAAGGAAAAAAAAATTTTATGTAAAATAAAAACCCAAAACAGACAGACAGAACCCTAGGACAAATGGTAAAAGCAAAGCTATACAGACAAAATCATGCACAGAAGCATATGCATACTCACTCACAAAAAGAGAAAAAGGTACAAATATATATATATCGTTGCTCCCAAAGTTCACCTCCTCAATTTGGGATGATTTGTTGTCTATTCGTGTATTCCAGAGATGCAGGGTACAACACGTTGAGTGTGGAGATTTAATCCTCTGCTCCTGAGGCTGCTGGGAGAAATTTCCCTTTCTCTTCTTTGTTCGCACAGCTCTGAGGGTTCAGCTTTGGATTTGGCCCCGCCTCTGCCTGTAGGTCACCTGAGGGCATCTGTTCTTCACTCAGACAGGACGGGGTTAAAGGAGCAGGTGCTTCGGGGACTCTGGCTCACTCAGGCCGGGGGGAGGGAGGGGCACAGAGTGCAGGGCAAGCTTGCACGGCAGGGCCGGCGTGACGCTGCACCAGCCGAGGCACGCTGTGCGCTCTCCCAGGGAAGTTGTTTCTGGATCACAGGACCCTGGCAGTGGCGGGCTGCACAGACTCCCAGGAGGGGAGGTGTGGAGACTGACTTGTGCTTGCACACAGGCTTCTTGGTGGCAGCAGCAGCAACCTTTGCATCTCATGCCCGTCTCTGGGGTCCGCGCTGATAGCCACGGCTCAATCCCGTCTCTGGAGCTCCTTTAAGAGGCGCCATTAATCCCTTCTCCTCACGCACCAGGAAACAAAGAGGCAAGAAAAAGTCTCTTGCCTCTTCGGCAGCTCCAGACTTTTTTCCAGACTACCTCCTGGCTAGCTGTGGCGCACTAGCCCCCTTCAGGCTGTGTTCATGCCGCCAACCCCAGTCCTCTCCCTGCGCTCCGACTGAAGCCCGAGCCTCAGCTCCCAGCCCTGCCCACCCCAGTGGGTGAGCAGACAAGCCTCTCGGGCTGCTGAGTGCGGGTCGGCACCGATCATCTGTGCAGGAATCTCTCTGCTTTGCCCTCTGCACCCCTCTTGCTGAGATCTCTTCTGCAGCTCTGAAGCTTCCCCCCTCCGCCACCCGCAGTCTCTGCCCACGAAGGGGCTTCCTAGTGTGTGGAAACCTTTCCTCCTTCATGGCTCTCTCCCACTGGTGCAGGTCCCATCCCTATTCTCTTGTCTCTGTTTTCTTCTTTTTTTCTTTTGCCCTACCCAGGTACGTGGGGAGTTTCTTGCCTTTTGGGAGGTCTGAGGTCTTCGGCCAGTGTTCAGTAGGTGTTCTGTAGGAGTTGTGCCACATGTAGGTGTATTTCTGATGTATTTGTGGAGAGGGAGGTGATCTCCGCATCTTAAGCTTCCAGCATCTTGAAGCTCCTCCTCTCTGTAATAGAGTTTTGATTACCCCCTGCAGAAAGGGCAGGAGCAAACTCAAACTGCTTGGGTCTCTGCTGCATTTTGAGTCTTGACATTTCTTTCTTTCTCTTTTTTTTTTTTTCTTTCCCTTTGTGTTTATTCTTTCACTTGCTCGTAGGATGCCTCACTCGGAAGCCTTGCACCCATCCCTTCAGATGGAGCTCCTAGTGAGAAAAAAAATCAATTTTTCATTTTAGATATTACAGTTTTCATCTTTAGATGCTCCACTAGATTCTTTTTTGTATCTTTAATTTCTCTGCTGATTATGGGTCATAGTTTTTTTTTTTTTTTAGTTTCTGCTTTATAACAAAGTGAATCAGTCATACATATACATCTGTTCCCACATCCCTTCCCTCATGCATCTCCCTACCTCCCACCCTCCCATTCCCACCCCTCCAGGTGGTCACAAAGCACCGAGCTGATCTCCCTGTGCTCTGCGGCTGCTTCCCACTATCTATCTACCTTACGTTTGGTAGGGTATATATATCCATGCCTCTCTTTTGCTTTGTCACAGCTTACCCTTCCCCCTCCCCATATCCTCAAGTCCATTCTCAAGTAGGTCTGTGTCTTTATTCCCGTTTTACCCCTAGGTTCTTCATGACATTTTTTTTTTAATTCCATATATATGTGTTAGCATACGGTATTTGTCTTTCTCTTTCTGACTTACTTCACTCTGTATGACAGACTCTAGGTCTATCCACCTCATTACAAATAGCTCAGTTTCGTTTCTTTTTATGGCTGAGTAATATTCCATTGTATATATGTGCCACATCTTCTTTATCCATTCATCCGATGATGGACACTTAGGTTGTTTCCAGCTCCGGGCTATTGTGACTAGAGCTGCAATGAACATTTTGGTACATGTCTCTTTTTGAATTATGGTTTTCTCAGGGTATATGCCTAGTAGTGGGATTGCTGGGTCATATGGTAGTTCTATTTTTAGTTTTTTAAGGACTCTCCATACTGTTCTCCATAGTGGCTGTACCAATTCACATTCCCACCAGCAGTGCAAGAGTGTTCCCTTTTCTCCACACCCTCTCCAGCATTTATTGTTTCTAGATTTCTTGATGATGGCCATTCGGACTGGTGTGAGATGATATCTCATTGTAGTTTTGATTTGCATTTCTCTAATGATTAATGATGTTGAGCATTCTTTCATGTGTTTGTTGGCAGTCTGTATATCTTCTTTGGAGAAATGCCTATTTAAGTCTTCTGCCCATTTTTGGATTGGGTTGTTTGTTTTTTTGCTATTGAGCTGCATGACCTGTTTATAAATTTTGGAGATTACTCCTTTGTCAGTTGCTTCATTTGCAAATATTTTCTCCCATTCTGAGGGTTGTCTTTTGGTCTTGTTTATGGTTTCCTTTGCTGTGCAAAAGCTTTGAAGTTTCATTAGGTCCCATGTGTTTATCTATGTTTTTATTTCCATTTCTCTAGGAGGTGGGTCCAAAAGGATCTTGCTGTGATTTATGTCATAGAGTGTTCTACCTATGTTTTCCTCTAAGAGTTTGATAGTTTCTGGCCTTACATTTAAGTCTTTAATCCATTTTGAGCTTATTTTTGTGTATGGTGTTAGGGAATGATCTAATCTCAAACTTTTATATGTCCCTGTCCAGTTTTCCCAGCACCACTTATTGAAGAGGCTGTCCTTTCTCCACTGTACATTCCTGCCTCCTTTATCAAAGATAAGTTGGCCATATGTGCATGGGTTTATCTCTGGGATTTCTTTCCTGATCCACTGATCTATCTTTCTGTTTTTATGCCAGTACCACACTGTCTTAATTACTGTAGCTTTGTAGTATAGTCTGAAGTCAGGGAGCCTGATTCCTCCAGCTCCGTTTTTCGTTCTCAAGATTGCTTTGGCTATTCAGGGTCTTTTGTTTTTCCAAACAAATTTTGAAATTTTTTGATCTAGTTCTGTGAAAAATGCCAGTGGTAGTTTGATAGGGATTGCATTGAATCTGTAGATTGCTTTGGGTAGTAGAGTCATTTTCACAATATTGATTCTTCCAATCCAGGAGCATGGTATATCTCTCCATCTATTTGTATCATCTTTAATTTCTTTCATCAGTGTCTTATAATTTTCTGAATACAGGTCCTTTGTCTCCTTAGGTAGCTTTATTCCTAGGTATTTTATTCTTTTTGTTGCAATGGTAAGTGGGAGTGTTTTCTTGATTTCATTTTCAGATTTTTCATCATTAGTGTACAGGAATGCCAGAGATTTCTGTACAATAATTTTGTATCCTGCTACTTTAAAAAATTCATTGATTAGCTCTAGTAGTTTTTCGGTAGCATCTTTAGGATTCTCTATGTATAGTATCATGTCATCTGCAAACAGTGACAGCTTTACTTCTTCTTTTCTGATTTGGATTCCTTTTATTTCCTTTTCTTCTCTGATTGCTGTGGCTAAAACTTCCAAAACTATGTTGAATAAGAGTGGTGAGAGTGGGCAGCCTTGTCTTGTTCCTGATCTTAGTGGAAATGGTTTCAGTTTTTCACCATTGAGGACAATGTTGGCTGTGGGTTTGTCATATATGGCCTTTATTATGTGGAGGAAAGTTCCCTCTATGCCTACTTTCTGCAGGGTTTTTATCATAAATGGGTGTTGAATTTTGTTGAAAGCTTTCTCTGCCTCTATTGAGATGATCATATGGTTTTTCTCCTTCAACTTGTTAATATGGTGTATCACATTGAGTGATTTGCATATATTGAAGAATCCTTGCATTCCTGGAATAAACCCCACTTGATCATGGTGTATGATCCTTTTAGTGTACTGTTGGATTCTGTTTGCTAGTATTTTGTTGAGGATTTTTGCATCTATGTTCATCAGAGATATTGGCCTGTAGTTTTCTTTCTTTGTGACATCATTGCCTGCTTTTGGTATCAAGGTGATGGTGGCCTCGTAGAATGAGTTTGGGAGTGTTCCTTCCTCTGATATTGTTTGGAAGAGTTTGAGAAGGATGGGTGTTAGCTCTTCTCTAAATGTTTGATAGAATTCGCCTGTGAAGCCATCTGGTCCTGGGCTTTTGTTTGATGGAAGATTTTTAATCACAGTTTCAATTTCAGTGCTTGTGATTGGTCTATTCATATTTTCTATTGCTTCCTGAGTCAGTCTTGGCAGGTTGTGCATTTCTAAGAATTTGTCCATTTCTTCCAGGTTGTCCATTTTATTGGCATAAAGTTGCTTGTAGTAATCTCTCATGATCTTTTGTATTTCTGCAGTGTCAGTTGTTACTTCTCCTTTTTCATTTCTAATTCTATTGATTTGAGTCTTCTCCCTTCTTTTCTTGATGAGTCTGGCTAATGGTTTGTCAATTTTGTTTATCTTCTCAAAGAACCAGGTTTTAGTTTGGTTGATCTTTGCTATTGTTTCCTTCATTTCTTTTTCATTTATTTCTGATCTGATCTTTATGGTTTCTTTCCTTCTGTTAACTTTGGGGGTTTTTTGTTCTTCTTTCTCTAATTGCTTTAGGTGCAGGGTCAGGTTGTTTACTTGAAATGTTTCCTGTTTCTTAAGGTGGGATTGTATTGCTATAACCTTCCCCCTTAGAACTGCTTTTGCTGCGTCCCATAGGTTTTGGGTCGTCGTGTCTCCATTCTCATTTGTTTCTAGGTATTTTTTGATTTCCTCTTTGATATCTTCAGTGATCACTTCGTTATTGAGTAGTGTATTGTTTAGCCTCCATGTGTTTGTATTTTTTACAGATCTTTTCCTGTAATTGAGGTCTAGTCTCATAGCATGGTGGTCGGAAAAGATACTTGATAGAATTTCAGTTTTCTTAAATTTACCAAGGCTTGATTTGTGACCCAAGATATGATCTATCCTGGAGAATATTCCATGAGCACTTGAGAAAAATGTGTATTCTGTTGTTTTTGGATGGAATGTCCTAAAAATATCAACTAAGTCCATCTTGTTTAATGTATCATTTAAAGCTTGTGTTTCCTTATTTATTTTCATTTTGGATGATCTGTCCATTGGTGAAAGTGGGATGTTAAAGTCCCCTACTATGATTGTGTTACTGTGGATTTCCCCTTTTATGGCTGTTAGTATTTGCCTTATGTATTGAGGTGCTCCTATGTTGGGTGCACAAATATTTACAATTGTTATATCTTCTTCTTGGATCGATCCCTTTATCGTTATGTAGTGTCCTTCTTTGTCTCTTCTAATAGTCTTTATTTTAAAGTCTATTTTTTCTGATATAAGAATTGCTACTCCAGCTTTCTTTTGATTTCCATTTGCATGGAATATCTTTTTCCATCCCCTTACTTTCAATCTGTATGTGTCTCTAGGTCTGAAGTGGGTCTCTTGTAGACAGCATATATATGGGTCTTGTTTTTGTATCCATTCAGCCAATCTGTGTCTTTTGGTGGGAACATTTAGTCCATTTATATTTAAGGTAATTATTGATATGTATGTTCCTATTCCCATTTCCTTAATTGCTTTGGGTTCATTATTGTAGGTATATACCTTCTCTTGTGTTTCTTGCCTGGAGAAGTTCCTTTAGCATTTGTTGTAAAGCTGGTTTGGTGGTGCTGAACTCTCTCAGCTTTTGCTTGTCTGTAAAGGTTTTAATTTCTCCATCAAATCTGAATGAGATCCTTGCTGGGTAGAGTAATCTTGGTTGCAGGTTTCTCTCCTTCATCACTTTAATTATTTCCTGCCAGTCCCTTCTGGCTTGTAGAGTTTCTGCTGAGAGATCAGCTGTTAACCTGATGGGGATTCCCTTGTGTGTTATTTGTTGTTTTTCCCTTGCTGCTTTTAATATGATTTATTTGTGTTTAATTTTTGACAGTTTGATTAATATGTGTCTTGGTGTATTTCTCCTTGGATTTATTCTGTATGGGCCTCTCTGTGCCTCCTGGACTTGATTAACTATTTCCTTTCCCATATTGGGGAAGTTTTCAACTATAATCTCTTCAAATATTTTCTCAGTCCCTTTCTTTTTCTCTTCTTCTTCTGGAACCCCTATAATTCGAATGTTGGTGCGTTTAATGTTGTCCCAGAGGTCTCTGGGACTGTCCTCTGTTCTTTTCATTCTTTTTTCTTTATTTTGTTCTGCATCAGTTATTTCCACTATTTTATCTTCCACCTCACTTATCCGTTCTTCTGCCTCAGTTATTCTGCTATTGATCCCATCTAGAGTGTTTTTCATTTCATTTATTGTGTTTTTAATCGATGCTTGATTCATCTTCAGTTCTTCTAGGTCCTTGTTAACTGTTTCTTGCATTTTGTCTATTCTATTTCCAAGATTATGGATCTTGGAAATAGAATCTTGGATCAGCTTTACTATCATTATTCTGAATTCTTTTTCAGGTAGACTGCCTATTACCTCTTCATTTGTTAGGTCTGGTAGGTTTTTATCTTGCTCCTTCACCTGCTGTGTGTTTTTCTGTCTTCTCATTTTGCTTATGTTCCTGTGTTTGGGGTCTCCTTTTGCAGGCTGCAGATTCGTAGTTCCCATTGTTTTTGGTGTCTGACCCCAGTGGCTAAGTTTGTTTCAGTAGGTTGTGTAGGCTTCCTGGTGGGGGGAACTAATGCCTGTGTTCTGGTGGTTGAGGTTCAATCTTGTCCTTCTGGTGGACAGGTCCACGTCTGGTGGTGTGTTTTGGGGTGCCTATGGCCTTATTATATTTTTAGTTAGCCTCTCTGCTACTGGGTGGGATTGTGTTCCTGCCTTGCTAGTTGCTTGGCATAGGGTGACCAGCACTGTAGCTTGCTGGTCGTTGACTGAAGCTGGGTGCTGCTGTTGGGATGGAGATCTCTGGGAGATTTTCGCTGCTTGATATTATGTGGAGCTGGGAGGTCTCTTGTGGACCCGTGTCCTGAAGTTGGCTCTCCCACTTCAGAGGCACAGCACTGACCCCTGGCTGCAGCACCAAGAGCCTTTCATCCACCCGGCTCAGAATAACAGGGGGAAAAATTAGAAAGAAAGAATTAGTAGAAGAAAGAAAGAGAGAGGGAAAGAAAGGAAGAAGGGAAGAAAGGAAGGAAGGACGGAAGAAAGAAAGAAAGGAGGGAGGGAGGGAGGAAGGATGGAAGGAAAGAAGGAAAGAAAGGAGGGAGGGAGCGAGGAATGAAAGGAAAAGGAAGAGTGAATGGAAGAAGGGAGGGAGGGAGGGAGGAAGGAAAGAAAGAAAGAAAGACAGGAGGGAGGGAGGGAGGGAGGGAGGAAGGAAAGAAAAAGAAATTGGAAAGAAGAAGGGTGGGAGGGAGGGAGGGAGGAAAGAAAAAGGAAGAAGGAAAGGAGGAGCGGAGGGAGGGAGGGAGGAAGGGAAGGTAGGAAAAAAAGAAAGAGCAGGTAAAGTAAAATAGAATAAAGTATGAAATATAGTAGCATTATTAAAATTAGAAAGTAATTATTGAAAAAAAAAAACGGACCGATAGAACCCTGGGACATATGGTGGAAGCAAAGCTATACAGAGAGAATCTTACACAGAAGATTACACATACACATTCACAAAAAGAGAGCAGGGGGAAAAATAAAAAATCTTGCTCTCCAAGTCCACCTCCTCAATTTGGGATAATTCGTTGTAAAAAGAGGAAAAGGGCGAGAAGTCTGAAGTCTTGCTCTCTAAGTCCACCTCCTTAATTTGGAATAATTCGTTGTAAAAAGAGGAAAAGGGGGAAAGTCTTAAATCTTGTCCTCAAAGTCCACTTCCTCAATTTGGGATGATTCGCTGTCCATTCATGCACTCCACAGACGCAGGGCACATCAAATGGACCGTGGAGCTTTAATCCGCTGCCTCCGAGGCTGCACAGAGAGATTTCCCTGTCTCTGCTCTCACAGCTCCCGGGTCTCAGCCTTGGGCCTGGCCCCGCCTCTGCGCATAGGTCGCCGGAGGGCGTCCGTTCTTCGCTCAGACAGGACGGGTTTAAAGGAGCCGCTGATTCGGGGGCTCTGGCTCACTCAGGCAGAGGGGAGGGAGGGGCGCGCAGTGTGGGGCGGGCCTGCGGCGGCAGAGGCCGGCGTGACGTTGCAGCAGCCTGTGGCGCTCCGTGCGCTTTCCCGGGAAAGCCGTCCCCGGGTCTCGGGACCCCGGCAGTGGCGGGGTGCACAGGCCCCCCGGAAGGCGGGGCGGACAGTGACCCGCGCTCGCACACAGGCCCCACGGCGGCGGCGGCGGCGGCGGCGGCCCACGCCCGTCTCCGAGGTCCGTGCCTTACCCGCGGCTCGCGCCTGTCTCCGGCGCTTCCCAAAGCAGCCCTCTTAATGCCCTGTCCTCGCTCACCAGGAAACAAAAGGGAAAAAAGTCTCTTGACTCTTCGGCAGCTCCAGACCCTTTCCCCGGACTCCCTCCGGGCTAGCCGTGGTGCACTAACCCCTTCAGGCTCTCTTCCTGACGCCAGCCCCAGTCCTCTCCCTGTGCTCCGACTGAAAGCCGATACCCGAGCCTCAGCTCCCAGCCCCGCCCGCCCCGGCGGCCGAGCAGACAAGCCTCTCGGGCTGGTGTGTGCCTGAGGGCACCGGTCCTCTGTGCCAGAATCTCTCCGCTTTGCCCTCCGCACCCCTGTTGCTGTGCTCTCCTCCGCTACTCCGAAGCTTTCCCCCTCCGCCACCTGCAGTCTCCGCCCGCGAAGGGGCTTGTAGTGTGTAGAAACCTTCCCTCCTTCACGGCTCCCTCCCACTGGTGCAGGTCCCGTCCCTATCCTATTGTCTCTGTTTATTCTTTTTTTCTTTTGCCCTACCCAGGTATGTGGGGAGTTTCTTGCCTTTTTGGGGGGGGGGGTCTGAGGTCTTCTGTCAGCGTTCAGTAGGTGTTCTGTAGGAGTTGTTCCACGTGTAGATGAATTTCTGATGTATCTGTGGGGAGGAAGGTGATCTCCGCGTCTTACTCTTCTGCCATCTTCCTCCCAAACTGGGTCATAGTTTTTGATCTTGGGATCTCTAGGAGGCATTCACTGGATTCTAAAGATTTTGTATTTTATGTTGTTGATTGTCTGAGTTCTAGTTTTCATAAAGAAGTATTATGCTTTGCTCTCATAGACAGTCAAGTTGTTTTTTGGTTTAGTTTGATCATCCTGAGAGTTGTTTTTAAGTTTTGTTAGGGTGGTCCTTGAGTACTTTTTACTCTGGGTATTATTTATGCCCATTACTAAGGCCTGGTCCTTCTGATGTCTAAATTTAATGATTGAGGGACCAATTTGGACTTTCTACTGTTGCTGGTAGGAATTGAATGATACATAGCCTTTTGTGGGTCTTGGAAGCATTCAGCTCACAGCTTTCCAATAACTTTTTAACCAGCCTCATAGAAGTTCATCCATTGCATGCATATCCTAGGAATCAGCATAGATTCAAGGGACCCCTAAGATGATTTCTGGAATTACTTCTCTGTATAGCTCTCTTCTCTCTAGAAATCTGCCTCACAAATTCCTGCCTCTTTAAATGCCTTAAACTCTGAACTATCACATAAATTCAGTAAGGTCACTGTCTCTGCTTTCAGTGATACACACACACATGCACACACTCACACGTGCACACACACACACACACTCTATGACATGAAATATGCTTCCCAGACAGAAAGCTGGGGCAAGCCTAGACCTTACTTTGTTTTTTGTGGTTTTTTTGCTCAGCTTCATAGATCTGCACTGCCTGAGGCTTAATGTCAGAAAAAATATTTGTTCCATGTATATTAGCCTGATTTTCTAGTTGTTTGAGTTAGAGAGGTAATTTAAGCCTTGTTAGTCCATCATGATGGAAAGTGGAAGTCTTTCTTCAACTGATGAAGCATCATGTAACAGAGGAGCACAAACTAAATATTACATTATGAGTTAAAGCTTAATTTTTTAGGGAATATTGATAGTGTACAACACAGTGACAAAACTCTTTCATTATTAAAACCTGATAGAAACTGGCAAGTCAGTCTTTATGTGAACAGTTAGATACACAGAGATTTTAAGGTGATCAAAAGTCATTAAGTAGAATTACACAAATGAGAGTTTGGACTTACAGTTACAAGAGTCATCTACATATAGTAAAAGGATGGAGTCAGAGAAAGCATGTTAACACTTACAGTAAGAATTCATGTATGACTGATTCACTTTGTTATAAAGCAGAAACTAATAAAAAAATAAATTAAAAAAAAAAAAAGAATCCAGAGTGCAGCTGTGCCCTCATTTTAAATTTGACTCAGGGTCACTGTCAAATAAAGACCACTGGGCCCTGTAAACCATGTTTATGACCTCTTCTAATGATTCTTGTGTTTCCATTTTAACCAATTTACTTCTGTCCAAGAAAGAAAATGTCAACCATAAGAATCATTCATTCTTAAAAGTAACTTTATGATATTTCTAAAAATATCTATCATGTAAAAGCAAAAAGAAAATAATATTATTTCTATGGATTGCATTACTGATGTTGGACTAGAGTTGTAAGAAAGGTAGCCCTTAATACATTCTGGAGCCAAAAAATGGATATTTAATTTATTTTTCCTCTTCAGTGTGGTTAAAATACACTAGATTATATGAGGAAGCTAAATATTTGTTTAAAATACATATGTACACCTTAATTTTTCTTATTTGAATTGATTCTCAGAGCATTAGCTTAAAGTATGCGATAGCTCAAATTGCAAAATTAAAAAAAAAGAATCAACTTTCATTTCCTTCAAACCTAACCTTGAATAATTCTTAAAGGAAGCCCTTAAATGTAGCTAAGCCAAAACAAAACCAGGCAGCAATATAATCCCTGTTTTTAATGATGCTATTCTCAATTTTTATGTGAATAACTGTTTATGAAGTCAACCTTCATTATAAGGAGATACATATAATGTTGTGTCCAATATTTAGTAAAATTTTAATAATCCAAGAAGTAATCATTAACAGCCTTATTTGAAACATTTTTATGTTATGTGGTTGTTCTTGATTTTAGAATTAGCTGCTTTAAATGAATAGTGAGTAAATTTTCAAGTATATCTAATTTACCTGCCTTTAAAATTTCCACCTCAATTTAGGAATGTCATTTTAAATTGTTTTTTAAAACAATATACACTTATTAATTATTTATATAGCTATAAGATTTTAAGAGATTATTTGTATAAAAATATAATGTCACTGATAAAATGTGTCAATTATCTAGTGTTCAACAATTATCATCAATATTAGAGATTGTATCCTTGTTGAAATTTTAGTTTCACCATACTAGTTTCTTTAAATTGGTAGGCACTTTAGAAGATGATGTCTGGCATAAAAAAAAAATAGTACTTAATAAATATTGTTGAATGAATGAATGAATTTTTAAAGGCTTAAAAAATAAATCTGTAAGTGCTGGAGTACTTGGAAATAAAAGTTTCATTGAGTTTAATTAAGCACAATTAAATACTCTGCCAAACTCACAAAACAGTTTTTAGAAATACTAGCAGTCCTTAGGCAACATAGGAGTCATTAGTTAAATGAATTAAAAATGAGGTTGAGAATGGAAATTTCAGGACAGATGCCAAATCTACTAATTTGTTGTTCATTGATGAAAACTAGCTACACATGCTGTTTTTTCTTTTCTTTTTTTTTAAACTGATATTTGGTATTGGTTACAGAGAATGTACAGAATTAATTCTGGTTGAATATTTTATTTCCAAAATATGTTTTTCTTATGTTAAATTTTCCAATAAAATTTTAAATTTTTAATTCCTTTTATTTCTCTTCCACAGCATTTAATGAAATGAATTGTTAGCTTCTGATAGAAGCGTTTTGATAATGAAAGAGCTAACATATCTACGTATTATAGAAAATGTAGAAGTAAAAATGCATGTTCTCCACCATAAATAGAGATTACAGTACTATATTCCACCATCAGACCTTAGCCATTCTGGATTTTCTTTTTCACTGATAGATTAAGGTTGCTTATTTCTCATACTTGCTTCTGAAATATTGATAGACTTAAAAACTACAAAACCTTTATCACTGTGCAGGCCTGAATTTTAGATAAGTTAATCAGGAATTTATTTATAACTGTATGCTAAATAATTATAATTATTTTTCTACTTCATTTTGCAATGTAATATTCACCTTTTATTAATATATTACTAAATTTTCTTCTCAAGAAAATCAGTAGTACTTGGGGATTTGAGTTTACGTGGTACACTATTGAAAATTGTTAAAAGCCAGTGGTATCCATTCAATCTAATTATTTTCCTTTTGATTTTTGTTTGTTTGTTTGTTTAAGGATTAAAACAAGGTGAGCCAACCATGACTGGCAAAACACAGACCAGCAATGTCACCAATAAGAATGACCCCAAGTCCATCAACTCGCGTGTTTTCATTGGCAATCTAAATACAGCCATTGTCAAGAAAGTTGACATTGAAGCCATTTTCTCAAAGTATGGAAAAATAGTTGGCTGCTCAGTTCACAAAGGTTATGCATTTGTACAGTACATGAGTGAGCGGCACGCAAGAGCTGCAGTGGCTGGAGAAAATTCCAGGATCATCGCAGGCCAACCGCTTGGTAAGTCCCACTCCGGTATGGGTTTCACATTAGTGTTCTAGTCTCTGAGCATATCTGGACAAGCACTACTATAATATTTATCTCTTAACAAATTATAGTACTTATATATTAATAATTTATATTATTTCCTTGTTCTCATATTGGTTTACTTATAAGTGCCTTATTTTCTCTACAAATTTATAAGCTTGAGATCGTCTGCTTTGTAATACTTGTTACCTCCACCAGTCTTAACAGGTCCAGGCAGATAAAAGATATGCATAATGTTTAACTTTATTTGACTTGCAATGATGTCTTATCTTCTAGGAAACACTTTGTGGAGCAAAAAAATAAAATAATTACTTTTTATACTTATAACACTTTCTCTGAGGGGCTAATGTATTTTCTGCATTTACTGTTTTTATTTTGGGGAGAGAAGGGATAGAAAATAGAAAAAGGAAGTAAATCTTAATTACTGGAAAATGAATATAAACTATTCTTTCTTATTTAGGCAGGAATCTTGTATGCCAAGCCTATTCAGTCATGTGCAATAATCAGATTTATGTCTGATGTCCAGGGAATAATATAGTTTTTTTTTTTCAAAGAAATGAGAATACAGTCTGAAGTAAAAGGAAAATTCTTAGGAGAAAATAATTTGTAGTAAGTATGCAGATAAAAATAAAAATTAGACAATTTTTTCTACATAAGGAAAAAGTATAATTAACATATCAGTGTTAATTTATATCTAATTTATAAATTATATCTAATTTATATCTCTTGTGAGGTTCAGATTCTTATATTAAACTGATTATACCAGGTCTTCTTTTGGATATCCACATTGCAACTTCCATCACCTGCATACTTCTCCATCACAATAAATGGAACCTTCATTTATCCAGTTTTTCAAACAAAATCCTAGGTATCAACCTTGATTCTTCTCTTCCCCCCACACTGAAAATGTAATCCATCATCATGTTTCTTACCATCAATATATCCCAAACCCAATCAACTTTTAAATCTATACCAATAGCCATCTTATACAGGCCACTATTATCTCAGGTGGACTACTGAAATAACCCAACTGGTCTGCCTCTTTCCAGTCTGCCAGTGTCCCTTTAAAAACATAAATGAGATTATGCCATTAATTTGCTCTTAAGTCTGTAATGCCTTTCATTGCACCCAGAATAAGGTTTATATTCTATACCATGGCGATGATGCACACATTACCACATCTTGAACTCCATCTCCTTCTCTCTGCCTTTTTGTACCACCTCAGTGTTGTTGGCCATCTTGATATGCTACAAACATTCCAAGATTGTTCCTACCTCAGAGGCTTTGGACTTGCTATTCCCTCTGCTCAGAAGACAGATCCTTGCTAATCATTCTTTCCCTGCTTTACTGTATACTATGCTCAAATTTTACTTTCCCAGAGAGGCTTTTCTGACCAACCTATCTAAAATAAAATAGTCTTCTAACCTCTTGCCTGCACTGTCTATTCTATTATTGTACTTTGTATTTTTTTCATAGCCCTCATCAGTATCTGGAATTACATATTTTTATAAAAATGTTTTTGACCACACTGCGTGGCTTGCAGGATCTCAGTTCCCCAACCAGGGATTGAACCTGGGCCATAGTGAGGAAAGTCCAGAATCCTAATGGCTAGGCCACCAGGGAACTCCCTGGAATTACATATTTTAATTTATGATGTTACTTCTATCATGTCCACAGACATAATAAAGATGAAGGAACATATAAAAGAAACAAGATATAAAAGCATAAACAAATCAAGTTAGAAGAGTGTTAAGAATGTTGTATTACCAAGTTATACAATGTAATTACGAAAAATTGGGGGGAAGGTATGGAATTCAATAAAGTGAGAGTAAAGTCTGAGGTAATAGTCGAGAAAAAAAGATGTTTTACATAAGTGCTTGCAATAAAACACAAATAATCATTACCATATAAGAATATAGTTTTATTTATATTTCTCCAATTCACTTTTCTATATTTTAAAGAAAAGTAATGCCGTACAAAAGACATTGGTAAGTTTTACATATGTCTTTTTTTTTTTTCCAGTGTCCCAATTCTACTTGTTTACCTTGATATTGGAATTTTCTGACCAATTTTGCTTTAACTTCTAAGTTGAAATCTCTACTTAGGGCCACATCTGAGCCAAAATCAGATAAATACCCATTTATTGTCTCTACCCTGATTGTTATGAGATTAGTACATGCTAGTAGAGATGCATTTGACTATTAATTTTTAAAAATTAATGACCAATGTAAAGTCCAGTTCACGTGTTAATGAACTATAGCTAATTTTCCAGAGTCCCTTTCCTATGTCAGGGAGGGGGAAATTTCCCCCTCTACCCCTCTTGAGTACTTGTGGGTGGGCTAGTAATAAAATTGACACAACACAGATTAACAGGAGAAAAGGGAACAAATTGTAATTTGTGCACATGGAGATCTCATAGAAATGGGGCCTGAGAAGTATCCAGAGCAGGCAGCTTTTATACTTTTGAGACAAAGAAACAATATATATATATTTTTCAATATCTTTACTGGAGTAAAGTTGCTTTACATTGTTGTGTTAGTTTCTGCTGTTTAACATAGTGAATCAGCTATATGTATACTTATATCCCCATATCCCCTCCCTCTTGTGTCTCCCTCCCACCCTCCCTATCCCACCCCTGTAGGTGGACGCAAAACACCGAGCTTATCTCCCTGTGCTATGCGGCTGCTTCCCACTAGCTATTTTACATTTGGTAGTGTATATATGTCAGTGCCATTCTCTCACTTCATCCCAGCTTCCCCTTCCCCTTCCCTATGTCCTCAAGTCCATTCTCTACATCTGCATGTTTATTCCTGTCCTGCCCCTAGGTTCTTCAGAACCATTTTTTTTCTTTAGATTCCATATATATATATCTGTGAGCATACGTTATTTGTTTTTCTCCCTCTGACTTACTTTACTCTGTATGACAGACTATAGGTCCATCCACCTCACTACAAATAACTCAATTTCATTTACTTTTATGGCTGAGTAATATTCCACTGTATATATGTGCTACATCTTTTTATCCATTCGAAAGAAACAATAAATTTGAGAGGAATTGACAGGATGAAGAAACTTAGGTTTGGGGACTTAATTAAGTAAGGAGTTTAAGTGAAGTGTGAGCTTGAGTAGCACATTAGTAAAGAAGTAAGAAGGTTTGTTTATACAGGTTTCTCTGCCCAAATTCCCTATCTCTGACAATAAGGTTGTCCTTCTACCTCCTGTTGTAGGGAGGGCACCTTTCACATGAGAGAGATTTATTTCCTGACTTTAGAGAGACAGAGAGGAGGGTTAGTGTCCCTCTTGCATCAGCTCTTTTGTAAGTAACTTTAATTCAAAATAATCAATATGTCAATGAGGCATATTTTGGGGCAGCCTACCCTGGGCCTTAACACCTGTCACTGCTCACTTATTCACTGTCTTTTTGAGAAGAATGCAGTGGGGAAGGAGCAATACCCACACTAAAAATGTAGTGCCTTACTTAGAAAAACCCAAGGAAAAAAATGATGACACCAAATCACTATGCTTTGAGAGCCACAGAATTAAATTGTGCTTCTAATAAGATACCATTTTTCATTCCCAGTCATTCTGGGATCGTCTCTCGGTTGTGTCCTCTAGTTAATCTCTGGAGCACCTATTTAATCAGCCATAATCACCCTTTCTGCCTGAATCCAAGTCAAAGACTTCTTTTAGTTGAAATCTAGTCTCTCACTCCTTGTGTCTAAGTTGAATACCTTTTCGTACAAAGCAAGTGCTTTATAACTTAATAACTTTGCTTTTCAGGGCAAGTGTTTCAACATACTCACCTTTTCTTAAACCATATTGCTAGAGACTCAGGAACATCTTGTCTTCCAGATGTTCCTTATAGGAAGCTGGTTCCTGAAGAAAACAGTTTCCTGGGAGGTATATTCATTTCTGGCTTTAAGTATTTTGCTTTTGGTGACAGGGGAAACTTAGGTTTAGGTAAAATGACTGGACTCTTGAAATTTTTGACTCTCAAATAAACCTTTTATGATTCACAACTCCCACTAAGTCCTACAAGCCCTTGATTTGAAGTGGATTGATTATGGATCAAATAATAGACCACTGACATATGAAATAGATATTAACTTCATGCACCACAACCTATTTAAGCATTGTTATTTCTCTTTAGAGTGGGAAGAAAATTAATATTAAGCCATGCGTTGAGCTAGTACTTTACCTGTATTATCTTATTTGACCTCAATGCATATTCAAGTAACTTCTTCTAAATAGAAACACTCTTCATATCACAATATGTATTTAAAATTTTTATGTACAATTTAGAAATTAGGGTTAAACATCAATAGTACCAGAAAAAAGTAAGCATCCTAATGTGAGTTCTTACAGTACTATGGAATTATAGATTTATCCTTAAACTAAGAATCGGTTATGCATGTGATGAAACCTAGCATTTATTAAATAGAAAATATTAATAACCATTTTGTGTCTACAAGTAAGGGGAAACACTGAAATGTTTTAAGTTGGGGAGTAATATGTTGAAATTTTTTTAATTGAAAGAATAATCCATTAGCAGATTGATGGATGGATTAATGTGATATAAAACTAGAAAGAAGGAAGTGTGTTGGGAGCCTACTGAGACAAGGTATCTAATTATGGAAATGAAGAAGGAAAAATTAGGAAAATGAGGTAGGATCAATAGGACTTAATAACTAGTTGGCACACTGGGTGAGACACAGAGAGAGAAGAATCAAGAATGATTCCCATATTTCTGGGTTGAGTTCTCTGTTGGATTGACTTACAGAGCACTAGGATGATGGAGAATGATTTCCAAAGGGAAAAAGATTTTTGTGTAAGACAATGAGTTCAGGATTGGATAGATGTATTAAGATTGATGTACATGCCTCAGGATATCCAGGTACCTGTATCTAGTAGAATCTTGAATATGCAGGTCCAAACAAAGAGGAGAGATTTGGACTAAGAGTAAAAAATTTGTGAGTCATCAACACAGATAGTGTTAAAACTATGGAGATGGATAAGCTCATTCTGGGAAAGTATATAGAGTGAGAAGAATATTGGCTGAAGACAGATCTGTGGAGAAATCTTTGAGTCCAAATAACTAGAAGAGGCTTTCTGATAAGCGTTCTGGAAATCTAAATCTGAACTACTTTATGCACAGCTCTTTGATCTCCCAATTCTAAGTTGTAGTTACCATGCCCTTCCTAAACTTACTGGATGACTACTTTCTTAGTTATTGATTCTTGTATCAGTTCCTTTAAGCTACTAAGGATTTCCAAACTTCCAAGGCCATATATGCAAGTGTTCTTTTTGATTCTAATGTTTAAAAAACTCATTTAGGAGAGCTTAGTCATAGGACTTTAAAGCCTAAGTTTCTTTCCATATCACTGTCTTCTATACCCAAAGACATCTGCCCAGCTGAGTAGCAGAGAAAACTTCATCCACCTTGCCAAATTTCAGTGTCTGCCTTTAATAAAACCACTGGCATAAATATCTTCAGACCAATTGCAAGTCAACCATTGCAGACCCAGTCAGGATGATTTTACTCACTTGACTACATTAGTATACCTGAACATTTAAGAACAAGAACTCCATATACTGGTATTATAAAATATTCTGTATCTTTCTGGAGAAAACATCTTAACCATGAAATTATCATCAAATTCTGATTTGAAGTTTTAAGTAAGTATATATTTTACATTCTTTTCAAATTCACATAAAATGAGAAATTATTTTAAAAATTGCTGGATTCTACCTAAAAATTATAGTACATAGAGAAACTAAGGGAGCTCAGAAATGAGAGCTCAAAATATTGGAACTCGAATCTGGATTTTGAAAGTAGGTCACAGTCTAATGTTTTGATTAACTTTTCTTCCTTGGATTTTTTTAATTTTTACTATATCGACAAAGATTCCTAAATTTTATCCATAACGCATGAAAAGGCACCTTGAAATAGTTCCGTGGTCTGTCCATTTTACCAACATCATAATGAACACAAGGAATGTTTTATTGAATACATGTTTTTTTCCTGACATTATTTCCCTTAAAGGCATATAGCATATAAACTAATAATTAAGGTGATATTTTTTCCCTTGGGGTAAGACTCCTATATGTTTGTTACCCCAGAGCAATTAAACAAAAACAAAGAAAAGTACTTATTTCCCCAAACTGCAATGAATGTCCACAGTTCTTTTTTTTAATCTATAATCAAGGCATGTCCCAAACTTGATTGTGATGTTGACATATTTATCTTTGGTGCCCTGTTCCTTTTTCTCTACTACTTTTTTTTTTTTTTTTTTTTTTTTTTTTTTTTTTTTGCGGTATGAGGGCCTCTCCTCTTGCGGAGCACAGGCTCCGGACGCGCAGGCTCAGCGGCCATGGCTCACGGGCCCAGCCGCTCCGCGGCATGTGGGATCTTCCCGGACTGGGGCACGAACCTGTGTCCCCCGCATCGGCAGGCGGACTCTCAACCACTGAGCCACCAGGGAAGCCCTCTACTACTCTTTAAAGTTTATGCCTTTTGTTTTTCATTGCACAGTTCACTCATTCAAACTTGTGTGGCACGTGACCTCATGCCAGCTGTGACCCCAGTCTGTGATACGTGTTTCAAAATCATTCTCTCTTTGTTTCCCCGGTGATAACTCCTCTTCTTATTCCCAGGTCAAGGTTGGCACTCTGAGAAAATTTACCTGATAAATACCCTTTGTCATGTGTTTTGAGATATGATAACTGAACACAATAAAGGATTTTAAATAAATAAACTGGATGAAGACATGGAATTTTGGTATTGCTGCCTTCTGGGTACCCATCACAGCATAGTATTATAAAGAAAAGGAAACTTGGTCACAACTTAATTTTGTTGTATTATATGTTTTCAGTTCTTCAGCACTTCTTTTGCACCACAGTAGAAAAGGGGATATCCCTTTTTTAACCCTGGCTTCCTGCCTTTGATATGTAATGGAGGATTGCTAAACTGTGGAAAAGAACAGTTGATTACATTTTCATTGACAGTACTTGGGGATTCTTAAAAAATCAAAATCTAACTGAAATTATTCTGAATAATTTTTGTAAAAAGTACAATTTCTATAATATAAAGCTTACTATAAAATGTATTTCAATTTGGTTATTTAAAATAGTTTTTATTTAAAAATTTTAAAGAGAATCCTCTTCTTAATAATTCATTGAAATTGGATTCTAAATTTTGTTAATATTAGAAATGTTTATTATACTTCTAATCCAAATTTAGCCATTGGAACTCTTTTTTTCTCAAACACGTTATGTGAAAGGTGAAATAAACATCTTAACTGTTTAATACTGACAATTTTTATATGAGAGGTCACACATAAAGTCTTCTTTTGTACCAAAATACCATGCAGAGGTTGGAGACTAAGTCTCAATCAGAACCAATTTCTACTGATTACACTTGGTTTGATTACACACAGGCTATAAATAGACATTTGCAAGGTCTTTATTTTTAGATACTTTCACTCTTAGGTTGGTTGCAAAAGCACAATTTATGAACTTAGGAAGTCAGTTATTAATAATAGGAAGAATCCAACATTAAAAAATCATTTATCTGTAGAAATCATTTTTTCTCTAAAGCCTGTATACAGGTTCCTTTTGTTGAGGACCAAAGTCTAGCTTAAAAAAAGAATACATAAAATAGATAATTAAATTAATTTTATTACATTATAAAGGTCTTATAAATGCTTAAGGAATTCAAAGAAAGAACATGAATAGGGATTGCTAATTTTAAAGTAAATCTGGTGAATATTCTTAATTCTGATCATGAGGGAAGTAATGGAAAATGCATTGATAAGTAGGAATATATTGGAGAACGATCCTGGGTGTGGACAAAGAAGAAGAAAACAAGCAAATGCTGGTAACGATCTATCAAGCGTGTCCTAGGAGTAATGGATTTCAAAAGTGTTTTTAGGGCTTCCCTGGTGGCACAGTGGTTGAGAGCCCACCTGCCGATGTGGGGGACATGGGTTCGTGCCCCGGTCCAGGAGGATCACACATGCCGTGGAGCGACTGGGCCCGTGGGCCATGGCTGCTGGGCCTGCACATCTGGAGCCTGTGCTCCACAGCAGGAGAGGCCGTAGCAGTGAGAGGCCTGCATACTGCAAAAAACAAACAAACAAAAAATAAGTGTTTTTATCCTCAGCTACTATTTTGCATCCAGAGTGATCTTTTCAAAATACAAATTTAACCGTATCATCCTTTGATAAAAACTATGCATGATTTTCCATTGTTCTCAAAAAAGAGACTGAAACCCTTACTGTGGCCTACAACTTTCTATGTGATTTGTTTTCTTCTCATTTGCAGACTTACAACATCATCCTCTGAGCCTTTCTTGGTGCTCCATCTAAATTGACTTATTTCGGTTCTTTGAAAAAGTCATCTTTCCCTCACCAGGACCTTTGCACAGGCTGTGTGAGTGTGTGGAATATCCTTGCCAAGCTTCCCACCATCTCACCTCACTTCCCCACTTCTTCACTCCCTTCAGTTGACTGTTCATCCTTCAGATCGTAGGTCAAATGTCATTACTTTAAGGAAACCTACTTTGATACTTCAAACCTACTGGTATCCCTTTCTAGCACATACCTTCTTTTCAATTATATTTTTATATTCACTGTTTTGTGATAGGTATCTTCTCCTTCCCCCCATAGGCTAAGTTCCTGGAGAACAGTGACTATATATGTTTATATTAATCTTCTTGGCACCTTGAAGTGTGCTGACACTTCCATGGCAAATGCTCAGTAAGTATGTGCTGGGTGAATGGTTGGATGTTTAGAGGAATGGATGGATTTCACTAAAGGGCCTTTTACCCCCATTTAAAAGTGTAACACAAGAAGATGAAGAGAGAAAGAAAAAAAGAGAAGGAGGAGGAAGAGAAGGAGGAGAAAGAAGAAGAAGGGTTGGTTGCAAGTTCCCTGAAAAGCAAGTAATTGCAATGTGGTTGCCGTAAAGGGAAAGCAGTGTGGTCTCCTTGCAAGCGGATTCAGTCTCTCAAAAGTCAGACACCTAAGAAGTAGCTATTCAATAGGCCTGATTTCTCTGATTAGTGATGATGAGCATCCTTTCATGTGTTTGTTGGCAATCTGTATATCTTCTTTGGAGAAATGTCTGTTTAGGTCTTCTGCCCATTTTTGGATTGGGTGGTGTCTTTTTTTGATATTGAGCTGAATGAGCTGCTTCTATATTTTGGAGATCAATCCTTTGTCAGTTGCTTCGCTTACAAATATTTTCTCCCATTTTGAGGGGTGTCTTTTCATCTTGTTTATGGTTTCCTTTGCTGTGCAAAAGCTTTTAAGTTTCATTAGGTCCCATTTGTTTGTTTATATTTCCGTTTCTCTAGGAGGTGGGTCAAAAAGGATCTTGCTGTGATTTATGTCATAGAGTGTTGTGCCTATGTTTTCCTCTAAGAGTTGGATAGTGTCTGGCCTTACATTTAGTTCTTTAATCCATTTTGAGTTTATTTTTGTGTATGGTGTTAGGGAGTGTTCTAATTTCATTCTTTTACATGTAGCTGTCCAGCTTTTCCAGCAGCACTTATTAAGAGGCTGTCTTTTCTCCATTGTATATTCTTGCCTCCTTTATCAAAGATAAGATGACCATATGTGCGTGGGTTTATATCTGGGCTTTCTAGCCTGTTCCATTGATCTATATTTCTCTTTTTGTGCCAGTACCATACTGTCTTGATGAGGTATCACCTCACACTGGTCAGAATGGCCATCATCAAAAAATCTACAAACAATAAATGCTGGAGAGGGTGTGGAGAAAAGGGAACCCTCTTGCATTGTTGGTGGGAATGTAAATTGATACAGCCACTATGGAGAACATTATGGAGGTTCCTTAAAAAACTACAAATAGAACTACCATACAAACCAGCAATCCCACTACTGGGCATATACACTGAGAAAACCATAATTCAAAAAGAGTCATATACCACAATGTTAATTGCAGCTCTATTTACAATAGCCAGGACATGGAAGCAACCTAAGTGTCCATCAACAGATGAATGGATAAAGAAGATATCACACATATATACAATGGAATATTGCTCAGCCATAAAAAGAAACGAAATTGAGTTATTTTTAGTGAGGTGGATGGACCTAGAGTCTGTCATACAGAGTGAAGTAAGTCAGAAAGGGAAAAACAAATACCATATGCTAACACATATATATGGAATCTAAAAAAAAAAAAAAAAAAAAGATTGGTTCTGATGAACCTAGGGGCAGGACAGGAATAAAGATGCAGACGTAGAGAATGGACTTGAGGACATGGGAAGAGGGAAGGGTAAGCTGAGATGAAGTGAGAGAGTGGCATGGACTTAAACATACTGCCAAATTTAAAATAGATAGCTAGTGGGAAGCAGCTGCATAGCACAGGGAGATCAGCTTGGTGCTTTGTGACCACCTAGAGGAGTGGGGTAAGGAGGGTGGGAGGGAGACACAAGAGGGAGGAGATATGGGGATATATGTATATGTATAGATGATTCACTTTGTTATAAAGCAGAAACTAGCACAGCATTGTAAAACAATTATACTCCAATAAAGATGTTAAAAAATAGGCCTGATTTAATTTTTCTAAATATAATCCTGTCTTTAATAAGCATCAAATGTTAACATACACATTTTTTTCAAAGGTTATAGTACATGATATATGGGTTTAAAGATAGGTTTTATTCATTGAATACTTCCTTTACATTCCTTAAAATGGTACCCTTTCATAGTTTCGTCTTATTAATGGCTAGATATTTGCACAGTACTTCATCATTGTCTAAGCTTTTCAAGCACAGATTATCTTTTTTGATGCCTATTCTGCTGGATAAGAACTGAAGCTCTGAGAAATAAACTTGCCTTATAGCACACAGATGCTTCTGCAGGATATCAAGCTCATGTAATCTCATCCTAATTATTTTCAATATTTATTCTCGCCAGCAATTTTTTTCATTTAAGTATATTAGTAACGTGATTGTACATCTTATCATCCAAACCAGGACACTTCTGAGAGTGAGAAGGGATGTTGTTAATGATTATTCTGTGATGTCAGGCTTAAACCAGGCAACTTGAATCCATGGTCTTTATAATCTATTGCATTTTTACTTACAGCAGAATTGTCAACTTACTTGATCTTTCTCATAAGACAACTATTGTATAATATTTTAGTTAAAGTATACCAACCTCAGTATCAGATAAACCTTGACATTTCAATAGTTAACATAATAGAAATTTATTTCTTTCTCACATAAAATACAATCAGTGTCCTAGGGAGGAGGTGGGTGAGGATGGAAGCTCTGCCCCTCTTTCATCCAGGGACCAGGCTGTGGGACGTTCTGACATCTTTCAGTGAGTGGCTACTATAGGGGAGGTGGACATTTCCTTTCTTCTCTTCAAGGTTCTTTGACTGATATAATTATTAAATTAACATAAGACAGATTAACAGGAGACAAAATTAATTTGTACATACAGGACCTTATAGAAATATGAAACTAAAAAAAGTGACCAAAGCAGGCAGCTTTTATACCTTATACACAAGGAAACAATAAATTTGTAAGGAATTGACAAAACAAGGGGTTTGTCCTTGGGGTAGTAAATTAGTAAAGAAGTAACAAAATTTGTTTATACAGGCTTCTAAGCCTCAAATTCCCTATTTCTGGTGATGAGGATGTCTCTTTAATTCCTGGAACAGGAAGGGTACCTTTCCCATGGGAGATTTATTTCTTGCTTTCATGGGGACAAAAGAGGGTTAGTGTGTCCTTCCTGCATTGGCTGTTTCTCAAGTATTAATAACTGTAATTCAAAAGAATCAATATGCCAAAGTGACATATTTTGGGGTGGCCTTTCCTGAGCCCCATCACTACCATGGAACCCGAAAAGAAGTCAAACCAGCAGACTGGTGAAAAAAGAGGGAGGATTGTGCTCTGGAAGTTTTTGCATTTCAAGCCTGGAAGCAGTCCTCATCTTAATGCTTGCATTTCATTGACCACACCTAGATGCAAATAGGACCAGGCAGCCATTCCCACCCATAACCAGTATATCTTTAGTGAGCCGATGGTTCTTTGCCACAGTGGTAAAGTAACTTGAAGAAGTTATTCACTCAGAATCCATTTCCTAACCTGTAAAATGGAAATAGTAGTGTTTAGTTCAGTGTACAATGCAGAACTCATATGTTTGTGAAGTGCTTAGAACATTGCTTTTATATGGTGCAAACCCTGTGATAAAAATTTACACACGGTGATTTTAGCCTCTGAGATCATTCTAGTGCTATGAGAAATCCTCTGGTTTTTGTTTTTTGGGTTTTTTTTTTTTTGTTTTTGGCTGCACAATTCTGAGCAGATTTTGAATAGATGGTATAGGCAGTCCATAATAGTAGAGTCAGTGATTGCTGAGAATAAGAAATTAATTCAGGTGATTACAAGTGTGATGGAAGATAACTCTAGAAGAGAAGAGATTTCAGATTAGTGTTATAAGGATGGGCGGATATGGAAAGGTAATTCTAAGTGGATAAAGCATTATACCTGGAGTCCTAATTCAGGCAGAAGTGAATAAAGCCCTATGGATGAAGAATGGTCTCATAGAGAAGAGTGGAGAGAGATAAGATTGACACCAGGCTGTGCAGGGTCTTGCATGATGAATCTAAGTGAGTAAAAATACTTATGAGTTGTATCCAGTCTAATGAAGATTGGCTTCAAAAGAATATCTTATATTTGTTAATTATCATTTAAGTTGCTGTTATGCTTTAGTTATGTAATATATTATATTTAATATGCACATTGATTTCCTTGTAATGTTGAAATATTCATTCACTTCTTCATTCATGTGTAAAAGAATTATTAATGTTCTATTCCAGCCAGGACATCAGTTAGGGTGAGGTCCACTGGAAATGAAAATTACACTCAGATTTAGTGCAGTTGTTACAAGCTATTTACTGAATATTTTATTTTTTATTCTATATTCTCATAATATAATTATCTGTCATTAAGTAACATGGTGCCTGTATTTTGCAATTTCTGGTGGACTGTATACAGCACTGCCTCTCTTTAGAGCGGTGTTTCCTAACCTTGGCAGTATTTAAATTTTGGGCATTTGTTTTGAGGGCTTCTTCTGTGCATTGTGGGATGTTTAGCAACAACCCTGACTTCTACCCACTAGACACCAGTGGTACCCACTCCTAGTAGTGACAATTGAAGATGTGTCCAGATATTACCAAAAGTCCTCTGAGGGGTAATCCTTAAAAACACAAACACCAGAAACAAATTAAACATCTATACAGTTGACATGTTTATACGTTTACCTATTTAAACAGTTTTTAAAGTTCTCATTCTCTGCACATCTTTAATATAATTCCTTTAAGATATGTGATTTTTTTTTCATTAAATCCTTCCATTCAAACATTTCAGATCACCACTAGAAATTATGAAGAACAAGCCTTATAAAAATGTTCAGTGAAAAATACTGAGTTCTGAGACTACTCAGATGCTTTAGTGATGTTCAAATATATTTTATTCAACAGTACAAGTAAAAGCTTGTTAAAACAAAGAAATTAAGAATTGCAGCATCCCTGGTTGATGTTTTCTCTAGCAAATACATTAGTTCTCCCATTGTGTCTGTCCTACTCCATTTCGGTAAGAGTTATTCTCCTGCATATGCCTTCATGTACAAGTTAGATGCAACATCTGAACATCCAGTAAGGAAAGACTGACAGAGAGCCTGGGCTGAAATGATGAGTACAGTTGATCACTTCTGACATTGTAGTCTATTGCAGAACCCCTTGCCAAGTGCAGAACACCTTGAGAAGTATACAACCCATGTAGGGGATTCTAAGTTATGAAAATCTTGTAGAAAACTTCCAAAGAATGCTGCCAGAAATAGAGAACATTTTAGCAAGGCATCATTATATAAAACGATTACAATTTGTATTGATAAAAAAAATAGCTTTTGCCTGCCTCAGTGTCTAAAGAACATATAATCATTGTACTTTCTCAACTTGATAGTTTGACAAAGTTTTCAATTCCCAGGATATGACTCATAAACTAATCCTTCAGTTAATTTAAACATTAGCTGCAGTGAGAATATGAAAATTGAATTTGTAAATCTTTGATTTTTTTTCCTTTGGAACTATTTGCCATTCCAGCTTTTTTGTCCACTAAAGAAATGCCCAACACATCCGTATAGTTGAAAAAAACAATTTTCCAGCAAATTTTATATTATCCAGATAAACAAAGTGGTTACCAGTTGCAAAATGTTATATTTAGGTGTCCATTATATTTGTTTTCAAAAATCTATTCACAAGGCTGTGAAGGCTCTTGAATGGTATACATGAGTGAAGGCACAAAGAATTACTTATTGGATGGCATTCAGTATAAGTCATTTTTATTTCATCTTTTCCATAGTTGAGAGAAATATGTTACCATTCTAAAATAGTAAATTTTAGTAAGAACATTTTCAGCTATATGTTATTTTTACTCATCAAACTTCTCAAAGAAGTTCAAGATTCACTTCGTTACATTTAAAAAACTAATTTTTCAACATCCTTCATGGATGCTAGATAATTAATTTCATTAACCCCATTTTACTAATAAGGAAATCTTATACTGTACTAAATGTTATAGAGAGCATGTTTTCATGAAAACAAAGGCCTTGAAACTTCCTTTTAATATTTTTCAAAATTACTGTAGCTTATCCTTCATTCTACTCTCCAAACTATACATATTTGGTAATTGCTTGAGAAGTCTTTGTCCTCTTCTTCCATCTTCATCCTCTTAATCCACTGTTCTCAGATAATAAGTATTGAAAACAACACTCTGGACTGCAGAGCACAAAACACTTTTCAGGTTTTCAGTAATTAAACAGGGCTACTTTATGTGCTCTAAACAAATGCTAATTAGCAAAAATCCAAGATAAGGTGAATTAAAGAACCAACGTTCGTCAGCCAGGGAGATACATGCCCCCATATACGATAGAAAGCCTGAGGTATTTTCTTTATGTCTCTATAATTGTTTATTTGACTCAATCACTCAACCTAAATTAGTGAAAAAAGTCGTAGATACTGTTTATGAGCAATTTTTCACTAAGACTATCACTGGAAACTCCTGAGCAACAGTAAGAAGGACCTTATTAGCTCTAACTTGTTCTAACTTCTTCCTTAGAACAAAGCTGGACACAATGATAGATAAAATACAATGCCTCAAGTTATCCTTTAGTCTTGTTAGTAAAATATCTGAAAATCACAGGTGAATTAATTTCAAAATGCCTTACTGATAAGAACAATTATTCTTTCAACAGTATTTGTATAATTGTGTTAGATGCTTGCCAACACATATTAAGCTCTAGAAGGGAGTAGAAACACAATGCCACACCAAAATAAAATAAAATAACATTGAGTAAATTATAATGTAAAATAATACAATAAAATAGAGGACTGCCCTTAGGAAATATTTTAATCATGTAGTAAAATATGTATACATAAAATAATATGCAACTGAAGACAGCAAATATAAAATAAAGCATGAAATAATGCAGATCAAGTACCACAAAAGGAAAAGTATTGTAAGTTTATTGGGGTAATTGTTGAGTGACATAGACTGGTATTAAATCACATACAATAGAAGGTGGAAAATGTAAGATAAAACATATTATAATGCCAACATTAAGTGTTACAGGATTTTTTTTTTTAAAGGGATGCAGTATTGTAAAACTGGAGAAGATCTTTTGGGAAATGTAGATTTGAATTTAAATAGCTCAGAAACAGTCGGTGGCAAAAATTAGAATATTAATCCTTAAAAAAATTATAGATACTGAAGTTCTGAACTTAAATGAATTGAAACTAAAACACAGAAATTGAAATTTTACCCTCCAGTGTTTGTGAAAGATGGTGGTTAAGAGTACAGGCTCTGGATTCAGGCTTCCTATGTTAGAATCTTATCTTTCCACATACCAGTTGGGTAATTTGGGGCAAGTTACTAAAGATCTTGGTGGTGTTCCCTTGGTATTCTCTGTAAAATAGAGATAATCATAAGAGAACCCACCTTATTCAGTTGTTTTGAAGGTCAAATGCTTCAATATATGCAAAATCCTTAAAACACCACCTGGGACATAAAAAGTGCTATAAAAAACAAAGGAAAGTAAAAGGCTAGGCATCTTATTAAGTCCACTGTTTAACGGTTCTCAAAACCTTCTAAAATTTAATTAAGAAAACTGGAGTCCTGGTCTTTGATTTTGAGCTTCCTGGAGGTGTTGAACCTATTCAAGAATGTATCCTGTCCTGATTTCCTCATACATGAGCAGAGCATGGGCTGTAAGTCCCCAAGAAGTCCTCATGTCCGTTATGGTTTGTGCACTTTTTGTCCCGTTGAATAACTGCTTACTCAATTGTCACGAATACATCCTCCAGGTTGCCTTCTAAGGAGATTTTTGAATTTTATTATTTACATTTATATTTTAATACATCTGGAATTGAATTTTTTTATGTTGCCTGTTAGTGAACAAATTCACTTATCCTCATATGAATATCCAATTAATTCCATTTTTGAAGGATCTATTCTTTCCTCACTGCTCTGAAACCTCAGTGTGGACACAGAAAAACATGTAAATATTTATATATAATATAAAATATATTTTGTATGTAATTAGACATAGAATTTTAGTTAGTATCAATTTGTATATATAGTTACATTTGTGTATAGATATTATACTGTAAATGATACTGATACTACTGTAAATGGCATCATTTTGGACATTTCATTTCCTAATTGTTCATTACTGGCATATTTACTGATATACTCATATATCTTCTGAATTCACTTATTACCTTGTGGTCATAAAAAATACTTAATATGATTTTGTCTTGTCAAATTTATTGAGACTTATTTTGTAGCCTAGCATGTGATATTTCTTGGAGAATGTTCCATGTGAATTTGAATAGAATATTTATTCTGCTCTTTTTGGATAGAATGTTCTGTATATATATATATATTATGTTCATCTGATCTAATGTTTTGTTTAAGACCAATGTTTCTATATTGATTTTCTATCTGGATGATCTAGCAATTGATGTAAGCAGGGTGTTAAAATCCCCTACTACTATTGTAATCTTTTCATTTCTCCTTTATGTTTGTTAATATTGGCTTTATGTATTAGGTACTCCCATGTTGGGTGCATATATATTTGCAAGTGTTTTTTTTGTTTGTTTGTTTGTTTTTGTTTTATTGCTGGATCATATGATAATTCTATTTTTAGTTTTTTAAGGAACCTCCATACTGTTCTCCATAGTGGCTGTATCAATTTACATTCCCAACAACAGTGCAAGAGGATTCCCTTTTCTCCACACCCTCATCAGCATTTGTTGTTTGGATTTTCTGATGGTGCCCATTCTAACTGGTGTGAGGTGATACCTCATTTTAGTTTTCATTTGCATTTCTCTATTAGTTAGTGATGTTGAGCAGCTTTTCATGTGCTTCTTGGCCATCTGTATGTCTTCTTTGGAGAAATGTCTATTTAAGTCTTCTGCCCATTTTTTGATAGGGTTGTTTGTTTTTTTTTTAATATTGAGCCACATGAGCTGTTTATATATTTTGGAGATTACTTCTTTGTCCATTGACTCGTTTGCAAATATCTTCTCCCATTCTGAGGGTGGTCTTTTCAGCTTGTTTATGGTTTCCTTTGCTGTGCAAAAGCTTTTAAGTTTCATTAGGTCCCATTTGTTTATTTTTGTTTTTATTTCCATTACTCTAGGAGGTGGATCAAAAAATATCTTTCTGTAATGTATGTCAAAGAGCGTTCTGCCTATGTTTTCCTCTAAGAGTTTGATAGTGTCCGGTCTTACATTTAGGTCTCTAATCCACTTTGAGTTTATTTTTGTGTATGGTGTTCGGGAGTGTTCTAATTTCATTCTTTTACATGTAGCTGTCCAGTCTTCTCAGCACCACTTTTTTCTTTTTCTTTCTTTCTTTCTTTTTTTTTTTTTTTTTTTTGCGGTACGCAGGCCTCTCACTGTTGTGGCCTCTCCCATCGTGGAGCACAGGCTCTGGATGTGCAGGCTCAGTGGCCATGGCTCACGGGCCCAGCCACTCTGGGGCATGTGGGATCTTCCCAGACTGGGGCATGAACCCGTGTCCCCTGCATCGGCAGGCAGACTCTCAACAACTGTGCCACCAGGGAAGCCCCCAGCACCACTTTTTCTTTTTTTTTTTTCTTTTCTTTTCTTTTTTTTTTTTTGCAGTACGCTGGCCTCTCAGTGTTGTGGCATCTCCTGTTGCAGAACACAGGCTCCAGACGTGCAGGCTCAGCGGCCATGGCTTACGGGCCTAGCCACTCTGCAGAATATGGGATCTTCCTGGACTGGGGCATAAACCCGTGTCCCCTGCATTGGCAGGCAGCCTCTCAACCACTGTGCCACCATGGAAGCCCTTTCCCAGCACCACTTATTAAAGGCACTGTCTTTTCTCCATTGTATATCCTTGCATCCTTTGTCATAGATTAGTTGACCATAGTTGCGTGGGTTTATCTCTGGGTTTTCTATCTTGTTCCATTGATCTATGTTTCTGTGCCAGTACCATATTGTCTTGATTACTGTAGCTTTGTAGTATAGTCTGAAGTCAGGGAGTCTGATTCCTCCAGCTCCACTTTTTTTCCCTCAAGACTGCTTTGGCTCCTCAGCGTCTTTTTTGACTCCATAAAAATTTTATGATTTTTTGTTTTAGTTCCATAAAAAAATGCCATTGGTAATTTGATAGGGATTGCATTGAATCTGTAGATTGCTTTGGGTAGTATAGTCATTGTCATAATATTGATTCTTCCAATCCAAGAACATGGTATATCTCTCAATCTGTTGGTATCATCTTTAATTTTTTTCATCAGTGTCTTATAGTTTTCTGCATACAAGTCTTTTGTCTCCCTAGGTAGGTTTTTTCCTAGATATTTTATTCTTTTTGTTGCAGTGGTAAATGGGAGTGTTTCCTTAGTTTCTCTTTCAGATTTTTCATCATTAGTGTATCAGAATGTGAGATATTTCTGTGCATTAATTTTGTATCCTGAAACTTTACCAAATTCATTTATTAGCTCTAGGAGCTTTCTGGTGGCATCTTTAGGATTCTCTATGTATAGTATCATGTCATCTGCAAACAGTGACAGTTTTACTTCTTCTTTTCCAATTTGTATTCTTTTATTTATTTTTTCTTCTCTGATTGCTGTGGCTAGGACTTCCAAAACTATGTTGAATAATAATGGTGAGAGTGGACATCTTTGTCCTGTTTCTGACCTTAGAGGAAATGGTTTCAGTTTTTTCACCGTTGAGAATGATGTTTGCTGTGTTTTCTGTTGTATATGGCCTTTATTATGTTGAGGAGAGTTTTGTTTTGTTTTATTTATTTATTTATTTTTGCAGTACATGGGCCTCTCACTGTTGTGGCCTCTCCCCTTGCGGAGCACTGGCTCCAGACGCGCAGGCTCAGTGGCCATGGCTCATGGGCCTAGCCGCTCCATGCCATGTGGGATCTTGCCAGACCGGGGCACGAACCTCTGTTCCCTGCATTGGCAGGTGGACTCTCAAAAAGTGCACCACCAGGGAAGCCCCCAGAGGAGAGTTTTTATCATAAGTGGGTGTTGAATTTCGTCAAAAGCTGTTTATGCATCTATTGAGATGATCATAGGTTTTTTTTCTTCAGTTTGTTAATATGGTTTATCACATTGATTGATTTATGTATAGTGAAGAATCCTTTCATCCCTGGGATAAATCCCACTTGATCATGGTGTATGATCCTTTTAATGTGTTGTTGGATTCTGTTTGCTAGTATTTTGTTGAGGATTTTTGCATCTATATTCATCAGTGATATTGGTCTTTAATTTTCTTTTTTTGTAGTATCTTTGTCTGGGTTTGGTATCAGGGTGATGGTGTTCTCATAGAATGAGTTTGGGAGTGTTCCTTCCTCTGCAATTTTTTGGAAGACTTTGAGTAGAATGGGTGTTAGCTGCTCTCTAAATGTTTGATAGAATTCACCTGTGAAGCCATCTGGTCCTAAACCTTTGTTGGTTGGAAGATTTTGAATAGCAGTTTCAATTTCAGTTTTTGTGATTGGTCTGTTCATATTTTCTATTTCATCCCAGTTCAGTCTTGGAAGGTTATACCTTTCTAAGAATTTGTCCATTTCTCCCAGGTTGTCCATTTTATTGGCATAGAGTTGTTTGTTGTAGTCTTTTAGGATGCTTTGTATTTCTGTGGTGTCTGTTTTAATTTCTCCTTTTTCATTTCTATTTTTATTGATTTGAGTCCTCTCCCTCTTTTCTTGATGAGGCTGGCTAATGGTTTATCAATTATTATTTATCTTCTCAAAGTACCAGCTTTTAGTTTTATTAATATTTGCTATTGTTTTCTTTGCTTCTATTTCATTTATTTCTGCTCTGATCTTTATGATTTCTTTCCTTCTGCTAACTTTGGGTTTTCTTTGTTCTTCTTTCTCTAGTTCCTTTATCTGTAAGGTTAGATTGTTTATTTGAGATTTTTCTTGTTTCTTGAAGTAGGCTTGTATAGCTATAAACTGCCCTCTTAGAATTGCTTCTGTTGCATCCCATAGGTTTTGGATCATCTTGTTTTCATTGTCATTTTTCTCAGGTATGTTTTGATTTCCTCTTTGATTTCTTCAGTGATATCTTGGTTATATAATAATGTATTGTTTAACCTCCATGTGTTTGTGTTTTTTATATTTTATCCCTGTAATTCATTTCTAATCTCATAGCTTAGTGGTCAGAAAAGTTGCTTGATATGATTTCAATTTTCTTAAATTTACTGTGGCTTGATTTGTGACCCAAGATGTGATCTATCCTGGAGAATGTTCTGTGCAAACTTGAGAAGAAAGTGTAATCTGCACTTTTTGGATGGAATGTCTTATAAATATCAACTAAATCTACCCAGTCTATTGTGTCATTTAAAGCTTCTGTTTCCTTATTTATTTTCATTTTGGATGATCTGTCCATTGGTGTAAGTGAGGTTTTAAAGTCCCCTACTATTATTGTGTTACTGTCAATTTCCTCTTTTATAGTTTTTAACAGTTGCCTTATGAATTGAGGTGCTCCTATGTTGGGTGCATATATATTTATAATTGTTATATATTCATCTTGGATTGATCCCTTGATAATTATGTAATGTGCTTCCTTGTCTCTTGTAACATTCTTTATTTTAAAGTCTATTTTATCTGATATGAGTATTGCTACCCCAGCTTTCTTTTGATTTCCATTTGCATGGAATATCGTTTTCCTTCCCCTCACTTTCAGTCTGTATGTGTCCCTAGATCTGAAGTGAGTCTCTTGTAGACAGCATATAGATGGGTCTTGTTTTTGTATCTATTTAGCGAGCCTGTATTTTTGTTTGGAGCATTTAATACATTCACATTAAGGCAATTATCGATTTATATGTTCCTATGACCATTTTCTTAATTGTTATGGGGTTTTTTTGTAAGTTTTTTTCTTCTCTTGTGTTTCCCACTTAGAGAACTTCCTTTAGCATTTTTTGTAATGCATTGGGTTGTGCTGAATTCTCTTAGCTTTTGCTTGTCTGTAAAGCTTTTGATTTCTCCATCAAATCTGAATGAGATCCTTGCTGGGTAGAGTAATCTTGGTTGTACGTTCCTCCCTTTCATCATTTTAAGTATATCATGCCACTCCCTTCTGGCTTGTAGAGTTTCTGCTGAGAAATCAGCTGTTAATCTTATGAGAGTTCTGTTGTATTTTATTTTTCATTTTTCCCTTGCTGGTTTCAATAATTTTTCTTTGTCTTTAATTTTTGCCAGTTTGATTACTATGTGTCTCAGCATGCTTCTCCTTGGGTTTATCCTGTATGGGACTCTCTGCACTTCCTAGACTTAGGTGGCTATTTCCTTTCCCATGTTAGGGTAATTTTCGACTATAATCTCTTCAAATATTTCCTCGGGTCCTTTCTCTCTCTCTTCTCCTTCTGGGACCCCTATAATGCAAATGTTGTTGCATTTAATGTTGTCCCAGGGGTCTCTTAGGCTGTCATCATTTCTTTTTCTTCTTTTTTCTTTATTCTTTTCCTCAGCAGTGAATTCCACCATTCTGTCTTCCAGGTCACTTATCTGTTCTTCTGCCTCAGTTATTCTGCTATTGATTCCTTCTAGTGTAGTTTTCATTTCAGTTATTGTATTGTTCATCTCTATTTGTTTGTTCTTTAATTCTTCTATGTCTTTGTTAAACATTTCTTGCATCTTCTCGATCTTTGCCTCCAGTCTTTTCCCAAGGTCCTGGATCATCTTCACTCTAATTTTTCTGAATCCTTTTTCTGGAGGTTGCCTATCTCCATTTCATTCAGTTGTTTTTCTGGGGTTTTATCTTGTCCCCTCATCTGGGACATAGCCCTCTGCCTTTTCATCTTGTCTATCTTTTTGTGAATGCGGTTTTTGTTCCACACGCTGCAGGATTTTAGTTCTTCTTGCTTCTGCTGTCTGCCCTCTGGTGGATGAGGCTACCTCGTGTTGTGTTTTCTTATTGGATTGATCCCTTAATCATTATGTAATTTTCTTCTTTATCTCTTGTTACAGTCTTTGTTTTAAAGTCTAATTTGTCTGATAGAAGTATTGCTACTTCAGCTTTCTTTTTGTTTCCATTTGCATGGAATATCTTTATCCGGCACTTTGCTTTCAGTCTGTGAGTGTTTTTACAGCTGAACTGAATTACTTGTATGCAGCTTATACATGGGCCTTGCTTTTTTGTATTCAAGCAGCCACCCTATGTCTTTTGATTTGAGCCTCCTTTCTATTTACATTTAAAGTAATTTTTGGTATGTATATATTTATTGCCATTTTGTTAATTGTTCTCAGTTGTTTTTGTAGTTCTTCTCTGTTCCTTTCTTCTTCTTTTGCTCCCTTCCTGTATGATTTAATAACTATCTTTAGTATTATGTTTGGATTCCTTTCTCTGTATTTTTTGTGTATCTATTATATGTTTTTAGTCATGGTTACTTTGAAATTCATACATAATGATTTACATATGCAGCTGTCTATTTTAAGTTGATGATCTCTTAAGGTTAAATGCATATAAAAGCCCTAAATTTTTACATTTCCCTCAATGTTTTACATTTTACATCTTTTTATTTTGTGTATCCCTTAAGTATTCATTTTAGATGTAGACGATTTTACTGCTTTTGTCTCTTAACTTTATTACTAGCTTTATATGTTGTAGACCCACTAACTTCATTATATGTTTGCCTTTACCAGTGAGATTTTTTTCTTTCATCCATTTTTATTTCGAATTGTGGCCTTTTCTTTTCTGCTTAAAGGAGTCACTTTAATATTCCTTGTAAGGCCAGTTTAGAGGTGATAAACTCTTTTAGCTTTTGCTTGTCTGTAAAGTTCTCTATCTCTCCTTCAGTTTTTTTTTTTTCTCCTTCAATTCTGAATAATAATTTTGCCAGGTAGATTATTCTTGTTTGTTTGTTTCTTTGTTTCTTTCAGCACTTTTAATATATCATATAACTCCCTTCTTGTCTGCAAAGTTTCTGCTTAAAAGTCTGCTGATAGTCTTATGGGAGTTCTGTTGTATATAACTAGTTGCTTTTCTCTTGCTGCTTTTAAGATTCTCTGTCTTTACTTTTTGCTGTTTTAATTATAATGTGTCTTGGTGTGAACCTCTTGGGGTGCATCTTGTTTTGGACTCTCTGTCCTTCCTGGACCTGTATTTCTGTTTCCTTCCTCAGGTTAGGAAAGTTTTCAGCTATTATTTCTTCAAATAAGTTCTATGCCCCTTTCCCTCTCGCTCCTCTTGGTACCTCTATAATATGAATGTTAGTATGCTTGATGTTGTCCCAGAGGTTCCTTAAACTATCTTCACTTTCTTTAATTCTTCTCCCCCAACCCCACCTCCAGCCTGGGCTTGTGTGATTTCCAGTAGTCTGTCTTCCAGATCACTGGTCTGTTCTTCTGTATCATCTAATCCACCATTGGTTCCCTCTAGTATATTTTTCATTTGAGTTACTGTATTCTTCATGTCTAATCAGTTCTTTGTTATATTTTCTTAACTTCCTACTGATGTTCCCACTGTGTCCATCCATTTTTCTATTTCTTTGAGTATATTTATGATCATTACTTTGAACTTTTTTTCAGGAGGTTGCTTATCTCTTTTATGTAGTTGCTTTTCTGAGTTTTTTTCTTGTTCTTTTATTTGTAATATACACCTTTGTCTTCTCATTTTGCCTAATTCTTTCTATATATCAGGTAGGTCCATTATATCTCCCCATCTTGGAGAAATGGCCTTATGTAGGAGATGTCCTATGGGGCCCAGCAACATGCTCTGCTTTGACCACCAGACCCAGATGCTCCAGTGGTGTCCCCTGTGTGGACTGCATGCTGCCTTCTGTTGTGGTGTAGTCAACTGCTGCTAGAATGCTGGTAGGAAAGTGAGGTCTCTGGCCCAGTTGGCTTTGAAGCCCTGTCTTATATGGTAGTTGTGGGCATACTGGTGGGTGGGTCAGGCCTCTTGGGACCTCATCATGGCTGACTAAGAAGCCCAGCTGCATGCAACTGCTGTAGGCCCACTGGTGTAGGCGTGGTACCCCTGTGCAACAGGCTGCAAAGCCTGGTGTTGTGTAAATGCTGAAGGCACTGGTTGGCAGAGGAATCCCCCAGAGATAATAGGCTAGAGAGAGAATTCCAAAATTTCTCCTGCCACACTTGTGTCAGGACTATACAACAAGATAGTGAAAATGGCTGCCACCAGAGCCTCTGTCCCTGAAGAGAATACTAACTGCTTCCTGTCTCTCTGGGAGGTTTTCTAAGATCAGTAAATGGATCTGACCCAGGTGTTTTTCAAACTAAGTGCATCTGTGCTGAACACTGAGCATGTGAACTTTTGTGCATGCCTCTCAAGAGTGGAGTTCGCAGCATTTATTGTTTTTAGATTTTTTGATGATGGCCATTCTGACTGGTGTGAGGTGATACTGAAGGGAACCTTCCTACACTGTTAGTGGGAATGTAAATTGATACAGCCACTATGGAGAACAGTATGGAGGTTCCTTATAAAACTAAAAATAGAACTACAGTATGACCAAGCAATCCCACTCCTGGGCATATACCTGGAGAAAACCATAATTTGAAAAGATACATGCACCCCAATGTTCATTGCAGCACTATTTACAATAGTCAGGACATGGAAACAACCTAAATGTCCACTGACAGATGAATGGATAAAGAAGATGTGGTACGTATATAAAATGGAATATTACTCAGCCATAAAAAAAGAACAAAATAATGCCACTTGTGGCAACATGGATGGACCTAGAGATTGTCATAATGAGTGAAGTTGGACACAGAAAGACAAATACATATGATATTGCTTATATGTAGAATCTAAAAAACATAGAGTACAAATGAACTTATTTACAAAACAGAAGTAGAGTTACAGATGTAGAAAACGAACTTATGGTTAACAGGGGATAGGCGAGGGATAAATTGGGAGATTGGGATTGAAGTATGCACACTACTATATATAAAATAGATAACTAATAAGAACCTGCTGTATAGCACAGGGAACTCTACTCAGTACTCTGTAATGACCTATATGGGAAAAGAATCTAAACAAACAAAAAATGTGGATATAAGTATGTGTATAACTGATTCACTTTGCTGTACACCTGAAACTAACACAATATTGTAAATCAACTCTACTCCAGTAAAAATTAAAAATAAATAAATAAATAAAGACTGGAGATGGATTTCTATAACTCTCTGGTTTTCCTAAATGTAAGCCTTGATGGTTTTCAAAGCTTGATGTTTTGGGAGCTTGTCTTCCCAGTGCAGGACCCCCAGCTGGGGAGCTGACTATGAGGCTCAAACCCCTTGCTCCTCAGGGAGGACCCTTTTTGTTGTGATGTGCTTCCTGCTTATTGGTTGCTGTGTCAGGGATGTGGGTCCTAATTATACTACATCAAAACTTCTGTTAGCTGTCTCATTGTGGCTCCTCCCCTATATTTTTAGTTGTGCAAAATTGTTTCTGCTAGTCTTCAGGTTATTCTCAGTAATAGTTGCTGTGTAAGTAGTTGTAATTTTGTGGTACCCATGAGAGGAGGTGAACTCAGGAACTTCCTACTCCACCATCTTGATCCCAACTTCTCAATAGTTTTATTTCTTATCTCCCAATGTTTATTTCTTTCCTTGTATTATTATATTGGCTATTATCTCCAGAAAAATATTCAAGGGCAGTAGTTGTAGCAAATGTTTTTCTTATTACATGAGAAAGCTGTCAATATTTTGCAATTATCATTTGATAGAATTTTATTTTTGTGGAAATTCCTTATCAAATTAAGAAAGTTTTCCTTATATTTCTATTTGGCTATTAGTTTTAATTGAATTGTATTCAATGTTTTCCTATATAGAAATAAATACTTGATTTTCCTCCTTTATTCTGTTGATATGAAGAACTAAAATTGATACTTGGATGTTGAATCAATTTTACACTCGTGGAACCAATGTAACATGATAATAAAGTAGTATCTTTCTTTTTAAACCTTTATGTTCATGATAGAGATTTAGAGATTGGCCTGCATTTTTTTTTTTCCTGTTATGTCCTTACTAGTTTTGCTGTTGAGGAGATTCTGTCTTCATAAAATGAACTAAGATGTGCTCCTTTTATTTCTGTTCTCTGGAAGAGTTTGTACATGATTGGTATTATTTCTTTATATATATTTGGAGAGTTTACCAATTATGTGTTTTGGGGTGTGAATATTTTGTGGAAGCATTTTTAATACAGATTAAATTACTTTAATAGGCATAGGACTATTCAGATTTTTAAAATTATTCTTGTGCCAGTTTTGGAGAGAGATTTGGAGGGATGTGCTAATTTGATATACATTTTCAAATGTATTGGCATAAAGCTCTTCATGGTATTCTCATATTTTATAGTCATTAGGATCTTCAGGTGATGTCTTTCTATTTTCTAATCCTAATATTGGTAATTTTTTCCTTAAATTTCTTTTTAAAATCTCTTTAATCATTTATTCCAATAAGCAAATTATGGCTTACTGTATGTTCTCTATTGCACATTTGTTTTTGTTTCATTATTCTGTAATCCTATTATTTGTTTTCTTCCATTCTGTTTGGTTTAGTTTGCTACTCTTTTTATACTTCATGAATGAAGACCTAGATAATTCACTTTCAGCTTCTCATGTTTTTAAAAAATGCATTTCATCTTATAATTCTCTCTGAGCAGAGCTTCAACTTTATTCCACAAGTTCTAATACATTATAATTTCAGAATCAATAGTTGATAAATATTTTGTAATTCACATTGAGATTTCTTCTTTGATCTACTGGATTATTTAGAAAGTTTGTTATTGAATTTATAATTTTTAAAATTGTTTTTAGCTCAATTTCACTGTAACCAGAGAATAAATTAGAATTCAAGGAGACCTTTGCCATAGCTCTGCATATCATCAGTTTTCATAAGTGTTCTTTCATAAGTGTTTACATGTATTCTGCTGTTGTTCTGTGCAACCTTCTTTATGTGTCAAAAAAGCAAAAATCACTAACTGAATCTCTCTGATTTGCTGTATCATTATTGATTTTTGTCTTTTTCTATCAATTATTAAGAGAGATGAATTATGATTATTGATTCATGTGTTTATCTTTTGAGTTATTTTAATTCTTGCTTTATATATTTGAAGCAATAATATTTGGTAAATAAAACTTGAAATTATTATATCTTTCTAATGGATTCATCCTTTTATTAGTATGATGTATCTCTATCTCTAATAATTATTTTTGTCTTAAAGAAAAAACGTCTAATTTCAATATAGCTGAACTCACTTCTTTTGATTAATGTTTGCATGGTATATCATTTTTCATCCATTATAATTTCAGTGATTCTGTCTTAATATTTAATATATGCTTGTAAGCAAAATATAATCTGTTCAAAAATAATCTTGAAGCCTTGTCTTTTAATTGTAATAGTCTATTCACATCTAATTACTGATATATTTGAATTTATATCTACAAGTGTGTTATTTTTTGTTTGTTCATGTGTTTCATGTTAATTTTTCTTTTCCTTTTAGATTAATCTTTCTTTTTTTATTTTATATTTTCAATTCTATTAGTATGTAAATTATATACACTTCTACTGTTCTTATAGTATTACCCTAGAGATTGCAACAGATATCCTTTATTTATTAATTTAATGTAATGTAATTTATTTATTACTTCCCAAATCATCCTAGGTTCATAGAATACTTTAAGTTCATTCTTCCTCTTCTCACCTTTTGTGTTATAATTGTCATGAACTTAAATTTTGCATATATTTTGCTTTATTTCTTAACTTTTTATTTTGGTGATTTTCAAGTATATTGTAAGAGTGAAGAAACCACTTTAATGAACTAGATGTATACATGACCTATCTTAAAATTATCAGTACACAGCAATGTTATTTTTTCTATACCTCAACCATTTCCTTCCTAGTCTCTAGATTGTTTTGAATCAAATCCCAGTCATCATTTAATCTGCAATTATATGTATATACGTGTATATATAATATATATAATGATTTTTAAAGAAAACAAAAGCATGATCACACCAAATAAAATTGCTACAATTCCTTAATATCAATCTAGTAACAATTTCCTGTTTTTATAGCTTCCTGTTTTATACATTTTTATTAAATTATTTAATTGGAATCCAAATAAGATACAAAGGTGAAGGTTCATTGATATGTCCCCTTCAGTTTCTTAATTTATACATTCTCCTAATATATTCCTGTTGGAGGAGGTCATAGAGAAGATGTGACAACTACTTGCCACGTGAACTGGACCCAGGCAATTGGAGGCTCCTTACTCCCCACTGCCCACCCCCATTCTTGGAATGTGCATTCTGCTTGCTTTTCCCATTCCCAGAAACTGCCACAAGGATATAGCCTTGAGACAATATGTGGTGTTGAGAGTATCTGGATGGTATATGTGACTGAACCCAATTAAAGCCTGTATATATACTTAGCGGGTGAGTGTGGAAAATTAGTCCTCTAAGAGCCACTCGAGACAAGCCTCATAATTTCCCTAGCTTATTAAACTTGCCACCTACCAACCTGGAGTGGTCTGCTGCTTTCTTCAGTCTCCATGGCCTCCTTTTAGAGGAGTCAGTTTCAGATTACACCCTGGAAGCTCCCAAAGAGGTTGTGAACCAACAATTTCCCCAGCTCCCTTTGCACTTTATCTGAAAGAACTGGAACATCTGTCCTGTAAAGTTTCACAAATTCTGCAATTTGGTGATTGCATCCCTGTGGTACCATTAAACATGCTTCTCTCTTGGTTGTATTTCCTGAATTTTTTAAATTATATCTAGAGGCTTGGTCAAATTCAGGTGGAAATTTTTAAAGATTTCTTCATAGAAGATTATGTGCACTTGTATCAAAAGGTACATGTGTTTTTTTTTTCTTTTCTGTTGTGATGCTAACAGCTACTGAATATAGTACTCTATTTCTATCATTTTTATTTGCTTATTAGCTGGACTTATTCTAAAAAGAAAAATTATTTAAGCATGTATTTGGTTACCCTGAGTTACTGTTATTTAGGGGAAAAAAAAGATAACTTCTTTCCCTTTATACTGTCATTCAGTATAGTAAAGTGATTCCTTAGCATCCTCTAAAGATTAAAGTGAATTTTAAGAAATTGTTAATAATTTTATGAGTTCAATAATTAAACATATTTGGTATGTTTTAGTCCCTAAGGAATATTTGGTATGTTTTGTAATTGTGATCTCAATTAATGATCAAATTATCCCTTTTCTTGTGGCACCATATTCACATTGTTTCCTGTCTCATTTTGATATAACTCTAGAGTTTTGGGTTCTTTTGTTTGTTTGTTTTGTGGTACACGGGCATCTCACTGTTGTGGCCTCTCTCGTTGTGGAGCACAGGCTCTGGATGCACAGGCTCAGCGGCCATGACTCACGGGCCCAGCCACTCTGCGGCATGTGAGATCTTCTCGGACTGGGGCACGAACCTGTGTCCCCTGCATCGGCAGGCAGACTCTCAACCACTGTGCCACCAAGGAAGCCCACTCTAGTGTTTATGATAGTTTCCTTTGTTTTTGATATGACAAAATGTTCCAAGACCATAATTTCCTGCTTCACACTGGGAATCAGTCAGTTCTCCAAAGAGATTTGAGCTTTGATACCATTTAATGGAAAATGTTATTTAGATCCAACATTCTTCTGGGTGCTAAGGAGGCTCATTACTACTGAATTGTTTCTTGGTTCTCAGTTGCTTCAACAGTCAGAGCTAGGCTACACACACACATACCTGCACACCCATACACCCCCCACACACACACACATTAAAGGTAAAGAAATCATTTCTGTTTATATACCTATACTTCCTATTAAAAACAAGGACTACAGGAATTTTAGTTAACCTCATCAAACTTACATCTATATCTCCTTCCAGCATTACCAAAAATCTCACTGCTCAACATCACTTCATAATTACTCATTTGATTTTTCCATAGCATACATTTAAGTGTCTCACAATATAAGTATCATCAGCACCAATATCATTATGATTTCTGAAACAGTTTAATATTTTCTTGTTTTTGGTGTGTTTTTTCATAAAGAATATTCTACTAGGTAATAACAGCAAAACTATAAACTTTTAAAGTCCCTTGAGGTGGTTCCTTTCTGTAAGATTATGTCATTAAGTAGATACCCAATTAAAATGCTGGATTATTAGGGATTGCTTTTCTTTTTTGTTTTAACTTTACTGAGGTATAATTGATGTAAAAATTTACACATATTTAATGCATACATCTTGCTGAGTTTGAACATATGCATACATTCATGATAGCAACTCCACAATCAAGAGGCTAAACATCCATCACCTCCACAAATTTTCTTTTGTGTATTTTTTTTGTGTGTGGTTAGAAAACTTAACATGAGATCTATCCTCTTAACATATTTTGAGGTGCACAATCCATATTGCTAACTATTGATGCTATTTTGTATAGCATATCTCTAGAACATTTTCCACACAACAGCTCCTGGAAACCACCATTCTATTCTTTGCTTTTATGAGTCTGAGATACCTCATATAAGTGGAATCATGCAGTGTTTGACCTTCTGTGACTGGCTTATTTCACTTAGAATAATGGCTTCAAGGTTCATCTACATCAAACTAAGAAGCTTCTATAGAAGAAGAGAAACAATCAACAAAGGTGAAAAGGCAATCTATGAAATTGGAGAAAATATTTGCAAACCATTTATCTAATAAGGGGTTAATATCCAAAGCACATAAGAATCTCCTACAACTCATTAGCAAAAAAATTTTAAAAAATAAATAAAAATAGGGCTTCCCTGGTGGTGCAGTGGTTGAGAGTCGGCCTGCCAATGCAGGGGACACGGATTCGTGCCCCAGTCTGGGAAGATCCCACATGCCACGGAGCGGCTGGACCCATAAGCCATGGCCACTGAGCCTGCACATCCGGAGTCTGTGCTCCGCAACGGGAGAGGCCACAACAGTGAGAGGCCCACGTACTGCAAAATAAATAAATAAATAAATAAATAAATAAATAAATAAATAAATAAATAAAATAAAAAGAAAAACCTAATTAAAATGGACTTGAATATACATTTCTCCAAAGGAAATAAACAAATGGCCCACGGGTATATGAAAAAGTATTCAACATCACTAATCATCAGGTAGATTCAGATAAAAACCACAATGAGATGTCACTTCACACCTGTTAACATCACTATTATCAAAAAAAAAAAAAGATAATAAATGTTGGTGAGCATGTGGAAACATTAGCCCCCTTGTATATACTGTTGTTGGAAATGTGAAAGGAAGCTGTAGATAAAAATTATGGAGATTCCTCATAAAATTAAAAACAGAACTACCATTCAGTCCAGAATTCCCACTCCTGGATATTTATCTAAAACAATCTCAAAGAGATATCTGCACTCCCATGTTCACTGCAGTGTTATTTACAATAGTCAAGATAACCCAGTGTTCATCAAAAGACAAGTGGATAAAGAAAATGTGTTATCTACACACAATGGAATATTATTCAGTCTTAAAAAAGAAGGAAATCTTTCCATTTGCTTTTCTTAAACTTATTTTTTTTACAACTATGTGCAATACTTACATGATTCCAAAATCAAAGTGAAAATAAGATATATTCAAAGACAGGTTAGCTGTTATCCCTAGCTCCTCTAAAGTATGCTCTCACCCCTATTTATAATTTTTAAAATTAGCTATCTTGGTTGGTCTATCTATCTCTTTACTTGTCTATTATCTAAGATCTAATCTATTTATCTATACACCCTCCATTTTAGATAAATAATGATATACTAAAAATACTTTATCCATATTTCCTTTTTTGTGTGTGTGTGTAGTCTCATTGGGTAACAATTCCATATCTCTGAGATGTTTTCATTCTTCTTTACAGCTGCATAGTACTGTTTTGTGTAGATGCTCCATGTACCATACCTTTTCCACCAGACCTCTGAGATGGGTTTTTGAGTTTTCCCAATCTTTTTCTAATACAAATAATGCTGCAATGAATAGATTTTTGATATGTTCTTTCATATTTTACTCAAGGTACTCTGGAATGGATTTCAAGGAGTGAGAGTGCTGGGTCAAATAAAAATAACATCTAACATTTTGCCAGATATTTCCAAATATCTCATTTATAGGTGTTATTTGATTTTACATTCCATCTAGCAATGTATGGCCGTGCCTTTTCCCCACAAACTCCCTAAAAATGTATGTTGAAAGAATTCTGAATGTTTTTCCTACCTGATGTATGATACATGGAATCTTATATAGCTTGAGTTTGCATTTACCTAATTATGAGTGATATGAGTTAATATTTTTCATGTATGTTAGTTTTCCTCTGCTTGTGGAAATTAAAAAATAATAATTATTTAATTAAACCCATTAACCTTTTCACTGTCGCTATTGAATCATACTTATATTTATTTATTTTCCTTTTATTTTTGGCTGTGTTGGGTCTTAGTTGCGGCACATGGGATCTTTCTTGAGGCACGTGAGCACTCTTCATTGCAGCACTTGGGTTTCTCTCTAGCTGCGGCACTCAGGCTTCTCTCTAGTTGTGGCATGTGGATTTTCTATCTCTAGTTGTGGTGTGCAGGCTCCAGGGTGCATGGGGTCTGTAGTTTGCAGCATGCAGGCTCTCTCATCGAGGCACGCAAGCTCAATAGTTGTGGCAGACGGGCTTAGTTGCCACTTAGCATGTGGGATCTTAGTTCTCCAACCAGGGATCAAACTCTCATTCCCTGCATTGGAAGGCAGATTATTTACCACTCGACCACCAAGTAAGTCCCTTGAATCATATTTATAAAAAAGTTTTTCTATTCCTAGGTTCTATAAGAACTCACCCATTTTTTAAATTCTGCTCCTCATGCATTTTTTTTATATTCATTGCTCTGATTCATTTGGAATTTATCCTGATATGTGAATAAGGGATTTTCTAATTTTACTATATCCCATATGGCTATCTCATTATAACATCATCACTTATTTTAAAATCCATCTTTTCCTTTATGATTTTGAATCCTGCCTTTATGGTATGCTAAATTTCCGTAAGCAATTTGTTCTGTTTTTGAAATTTCTTTCCTATTCCATTTGTATGTCTCACTTAAAACTGATTAAAACTAAACTATTTTCATTAAACAAGGGTGTGTCTTGACATTTGGTAGGGTATATCCCTCTACAATGCTTTCCTTTTTTCAAAAATGTCCTGCATCTACTACCAGTTTAATTCAAATTCAAATTTTTATTCAAATTTTATTCAAAATTTTAATTCAAATTTTTATTCAAATTTTCTAGATACAGAAAAAATATTGTTTTTATTGGGTTTGCTTTAAATTTATAAATTAACACAGAAGATTGACATCTTTGTGATAGAGACTGTAACCAAGAACATGGTATGTATTTCTATTTGCCCAGATCTACTTTAGTGTCTTTCAGCAATGTTTTATGGTTTATTTCATATGTTATCCATATATATTTCTTTTTCAATTTCCACTTTAGTATATTACTTTAATTTTGTTAGTGTAAATGGAGTCTTTTCTTACATTGTGTCTTATAACTCATTTTTATATATAGATACTATTTTTGGTAATACACTAATGATCTACTAAGATCATTAACTACTTAAACTGTCTATTAAGTGGTCATATTGATATTTTCTGGTTGTACTAGGGTATATTCCTATCTGCAAATAAACATATTTTATGGCTCCTTTTATAATTATCACTGCTTTTTCTTGTCAAATTATATTGAGCTCCTAATGAACCAAATATTAGTGGAAGTAGTGGGTGTTTTTCTGTTGCTCCTGATTTTGTAGGAAAGTTTCCTGTGTTCCCACATTAGGTTTTCCATTTGGGGGGACAGAATTTATGTTTGTGTGTGTGTGTGTGTGTGTGTGTGTATGTGTGTGTGTGTCTGTGTGTGTGAGAGAGGGAGAGAGAGAGGGATTTTAATGTAAATTTGTACTGAATTTTATCAAACATCATTTTAGCATCTATTGAGATCATATGACTTTTATCACAGATACATTAATGTGATATATTCATAGAAATTAATGAATGTCTTAAATATTGAACCATCCTTGCATTACTAGAATAAACCCCACTTGATCACACTATGTTTGTTATTGTGTTGCTGGATTCTGTTGGATAAATTTTAGAATTTAGTATTTTACCTTGATTTTTATGAGTGAATTTGATTGGTTGTTTGCTTTTTTGAGAAATCTTAGTCGGAATTTGACAATAATATTATACTCTATTCATTATATGAGTTAGTTTGGAAGTAGTCCATTTTTTTCTATGCTTGGTGTCGGCTAAGTAGGTTTGAGATTATCTGATTGCTTAAAGATTTGGATGGATTCTCCTGGATAATCTGTGCTTAGTTGTTTGGGGGTGTTTGGAACACTTAAATTACTTTGTTTATATCTTCAATAATAATTTTGATATCTTACCTCTCCCCAACCATTTAATTTTTATTATGATAGTGGTCCATTTTGTTGAACTTTTCAAAGGAAAGCTCTTGAATTTATTATTTTTAGTTATTCTATTTTTACCTTCAATTTTTTTATATTTTTTCTTTTCCCGATTTTTGAGTGTGTACTATTTTTTATTGCTATTTGTAGCATTTGATATCTTATGCTCTTATTCTATTTTTAATTCTGTAATTTTATTTTTATCTACCCTTTGATCCAAGTTACTTAATATTTTTTTTCTCTTTTATCTTTAGGAATACCTTTTTTTGTTATTAGTTTTTTGTCTTACTGAAATTTTCTTTGTAGCCTAATTTGTGGCCACATTTTAGTGAACATTGATGTCTTCCATGTTAACTTCAAGAAATGAAGTCTCCAGTATTATGTTTTTAATTTAATAAAGTGCAATAATATCTATCTTACTGATTGTGTTGTTTAGGTTTTCTATACTCTTACTATATTTTAAGTGCTCACCATAAGTACTTACCTATGTCTCCAGTGGTTTTCCTTGTCTTAAGCTTGACTTAAGCAGATTCCTCAGCAAGGCTCATGGGAATAATATTCCCTGAGTTTTTGCATTTTTCCTCAAAGCTGTGGCCTTATTGTTGAAAGTCAGTTTGAATTGATATGAAATCCACCTCTTATTTTGCTTTCCTGGATTCTTTCTTTTTTTACTTGAAGTATAGTTGATTTACAATAGTTTCAGGTGTACAGCAAAGCAATTTGTGTGTGTGTGTGTGTGTGTCTGTATGTGTGTGTCTATATATCTGTAGATATATATTCTTTTTTTGATTATAGATTATTACAAGATATTGAATATAGTTCCTTGTGTTATACAGTAAATCCTTGTTTTTTATCTATTTTATATATGGTTGTGTGTATCTGTTGCTTTCCCTGATTTTTAATTACATTTCTGCATGGTCTTCTGCTATAAAGATTTGCTGTAGGATTCTGATGACTAACTGACTTTCTTTCCACTATAAGTGACTCAGTGTTTTTGACTGAATGTCAAAAGGATTTTTAAACTATGTTTTAAAAGACACTATCTGTTGGTGTTGGCTGCTTGGGATCAGTTTTCTCAGGTATGCAATGTTTTCTTTTATTATATATTTTCAAGTCATCTTTTCTTTCAGGAAAGTATTCTTTAATTATAATTTATAATTGTTAATTTACATTGTTTGAAGTTTCTTTGCTATCTTCTATGTCTTATCACTTTTTCTCAAATTATTTTTATCATTTTTCTTCACTTATTATTGATTTTAAAAATTTACCTCCTTTCCATCTCCTGCTTCTCCTATGACGTTATCTGATGTGTTTACTTGTTCATGTGTTCCTCATAGCTTAGATTTTCTTTAAGAAATTATTTTTTCTATTAATTCCAAAGTTTCCTGAGTTCTTTCAGATATTTACAGATATCTTTTCCACTCACCTTATTTCAGAGAGTTTCTTATTTTGATCTATGTAGTTATTTCATAAACTTCTATAATTTCCTTAAAATAGTTAACTAAATTAGAAATTGTATGGTATAATTTTGTTGTGTTTGTAGCCATGTATTTCTGGTATGCTTTTATTGCCTATACTAATGTTTTCATCTTCATTATTATATTTTATTTTCTCTTAAAACCTATTTTGGGATTTATGTGGCATCTATTTTTGTTTCTCATTCTAAAAGTAAATTCATTATCTAATGTTTTTAGTAGAGAGACAGTAGGGCAAAAAAGGTTTTCTCATTCACAACTTTAAAATTCTTATATTGTTTTCACAAATTATTTTTTAAAATGTCATCTTACAATCTGAGATCTCTTTCTTGTGCTTACTTTTCAATTTAAGCTGAACCTTTCTTTCCTTTCCTTTCCTTTTCTTTCTTTTGCCCTTATTGTTCTGTTCTGTTAAATTTAGAATATTTTTCCCTGCAATTTTTTGTGGGATTTTGCTTGGAATAGTATTGCTGGTTGTTAGTTAAGAGCTTAAAATGTCAAAGCTTCTCTGGAACAAAAAAGGTTTCCTGAAAATTCAGACCCCTCTTTCCAACAAATTGGATAATAACAGCCATCTTAAGGTTTCAGCTGCTATGTCCATATGGGTCTATTGCATTTGCAGGGAGTCACTGCTTGTAATGCTCACCAGTTATTGTTATTCCTCTTCATCCCACACAGATGCACTCATGCTATATAGGTATTTTAGCAGGTGATGATTTTGTTCCATGTACTTACTCACCCTCAGAAGTCCATGGGCATATCTTTGTCAGGAGCTCAGCTGAGCTGGAGAGAGCTGAGCTGCCAGATATCAGAATAGCTGATTAAAACAAGAAGACAAAATGAAAGTAATGGTCAAGCTTTTCATCACTTATCTTGATGGTATAAGCAAGAGATTAAACTGAGGAAAGGGCCAACTCCTCCGTGTTCCATTTTTCCCCAAGGGCTGGCATACTGGTTGAGGGTCAGGTGAATTAGCAGAGATGTGGGGGTCATCATCATCTCCTCATTGCTTAAAGGGCCATGAAGAAAATGTTTCTGCCTTTTTATGAACCTAAGGCTAAGAGAAAAGCAAAGGGGAAGGTTTCAGTGTGGAAAAGTACGAGTATTGAGTCAGAGTGTAGAAGAGTATCTTCAAGGTTTCCTGCCTCCCCCAGCTAGTAGGTTTTGGCAGAGACTCTGAGGACGATATCTTGGAAAGGCACCACACAAAGAAAGTTTTGAAGAGAGATGCCTGGAATAGGAATGTAGATACTCAGAAGAGCATGGCTGGCCAGGGGACCCTGAGTCCTTGACTGCAAGTCTGCAATGTCATTCAGAGACTGCAGTACATTGGCTGTGCACCACATCTGGTGTAGGGAGACAGCTTTCACCCATGAGGCTCTTCAGGTAAAGCCTTTTTAATTACATATGGTCAAACCTGAAAAATCCATAGGATTTCTGGCTGGGAGATGAACTCTTCAACATCCTTACTGATATTTGTTGCATATGTTGTATTTGGATTTGTACTTTCACCATCTGAGTTGCTCTCTCTGTTAGAATCCATGCTGCCACCACCACCTACCCATAATATTCACTACATGTATTTTAAGCAGTGTGAGATTGTATGTTTACTGTTCTGTACAGCCAATAACCATTAATATTTACCCAAATATTTACCCTTCCTGTGACTCCTCACTCCTTCCCTTTTTTTCCTTGTTTATCTCTGAAGAATCCTTTTAGCATTTCATTAATATCATTCTGATTGTAAAACTTTCTCTCAATTTTTATTTATATGGCAGTCACTCTCTCTCCCCCTACCTTCTTGTCTGGTTTCACTTTTGAAGGTTCTTTTCACCAGTTATAAAATCTAGGTTAGCAGTTGTTTTGTTTCAGCTCTTTAAAGAATCCAGAGAAGTACTAGGGGATATAATATAGATATTTTCTAATAATTGAACAGTCTTGCTAACATAGCAATTAAAGTTTAATCAAAATACGTGAACAAAATTATTTGCTTTATGTTTCCTCCATGATATTGAAAATATTAACAGGTTTTAGATTTCAAATAGTATTATATCATTCCTTGCTTAACCACTTAATCACTAAAAGTGAGATGAAAAACCTGCCTATGTAGATTTAGTTAATATAATGTTTATCCAGTTCTAAAAAATATACTTTTTTATTATACAACTTTCTACCTTACTTTGCAAAAGTAAAAGGGGTTTATATTATAACAGAAATATTGTAGCCCTTTAGAAACTCATAAGACAGTCTCACTATTTTAGAATATAAAACTTATAAACAGAACTCCTACAAATGCTATTATTCTGAAAGTTTTCTCCAACAATGAAAATAAAGATTTACAATAAAAAATAAAGACTCCAAATTTCTTAGTGAGTTTTAACCTTTTTTGTTTACTAGCTATAAAATATCATAAGAAACCTATAAACAATTATTTTTCAAGGTAAGAAAATAATTACACCATTGCAGTTGAATCTTAGTTCTATAACTATCACTCATGGTAGAAATATAACCTAATATTTAAAATAAAAACAAGGAAAATGAGGTACAACAAGAATTTTCAAAGCTACAGACACTTAGATGCAAACCAAGGAGACATTAGCAAGAGAATATGTCAATTTTTCCTAGTTTTAAAGTTAAATTTACTATATTTATTATAACTTCCAATTTTATTTGTTTTCCTACTGAAATTTAGATCTTTGCTAGATAAACTGTAGAGAAGAATGCAAATGGCACATGAAATGAACCTTTTTGAAATAATTATAACAAAAACATCCAAAGTTATATTTTTGACAATATAACTTTTTATTGTTTCAGTTAACAAGCTTTTACAAAAAAAAAAAAATATTTGTGGATGAGCATAGTTGTTGCTGGTTTGAAAAATGGAAATAATATAAGACACCATTTGGACCTCAGGATCATTTAAATCCAAATCTACCTATAGTTCATTGGATTAATAGATTATTTTATATATAATTGTTAGGTGAACATGGTATGAAAAAGAGAGGAAGTTGAGACGGGATTAATTAGGTAAAGTTTTTCTTCCCTAAGAAGTGATTTTTGAGTTAAAATGTTGTCATTAATGAGTTGGTAGAATTATAGGTAAGCACATTGCAGTTAAGAGGAATAGCTTAAGCAAGAAAGAGCTGTAAGGAAAGAATATTCTTAGGTGGATGATACATACAGGTACCTAATGGCAGTGATCGATCACACTGGAGAGCAAGGAAAGATAATTACAAAAAAAAAAATAGTGGGGATATGTTGGGGACAGAGAACCACATCTAAGTTGTTCAGGGTTGTATACCCTTGTCCTAGGCTAGTGAGTGGTGCTGAATAAATATTTGTTGGAATAAATCCATGTCATTTCTTCTATGGTTGAACCAAAATAGTAACTGTAAATAAAAAGGATTCATTAAATCATTCATTTTTCCTCAACTCTGCTTTGAATGCCTACCGCAAAGGGAATAAAACATTACCCTGGTTCTACAGATCTTCACATTTTTCTGGAGGCTATAGAGTGACAGGAATATACATAATTTCAGTACATTTTGGTAAGTTCAAAAGGAGAGTAATGAATAAAGTAGGAGTAACTCTGTCAGAAACTTTTAGGAGAGGAAGTTTTATGACTTGATTATTGGATATCGAAAGTGGAAAAAAAAAGTTGAGAGAAAATGAGTTTGAAAATCACTCCAAATTTGAGCTGAACTGGGAGCAATGTGGTTTCAGAAAAGTTCTGGAAAAAAAAAAAAAAAAAGATGGCTATACTTCCAATTAAATTTAGAACATTTATTTTTGTTTTATCTGTCATGTGAACTACAGTGAGATGTGTATTCATTTGGGAAATGGAAATTCAGCAAGGTAGCTGTGTCAAAGTGGGGTCATTGTTGGTGAATCTGTCTCCCAGTATGGCCTCATCCATACACACATCTTGTTTTTATAAGGTAAAGCAAATCAGCCCAGTTTTACAGATGAGAAAAGTCCCACTTACAAGCTAAAGCAAACAATCCTGTTCAGATATCTGTGGCTCCTTTCTTGATGTTACTTGATTTTATAATCTTGCTATTATTCAAACCCGGTACTCTGATTTTGGATCTTTCTTTTGACTTTGGCTTCCTAATTAGACCCACTTTTTTCTTCATATTCCAACTGCTGACATTTTTTATAGCTTCATGTAGTGGAGTGGTCATATTAATTCTATCCAATTTACCAGCCTCATGTTTAAAATATTTCCATCAACTCATTATATATAAGAAGTAACTTTTGAAATTTAAAATAAGAAAGTTATTATATTTAAGGAGTCTTCAGTGTAAGACAGAGTGATAACAGAGATGTGGCTATTCAATTAAGTAGTTTAAGATGCTGGAGTGGGAGTCAAAAGGCATGAGAGAGAAAGTCCACACCCAGACACACACACAGACACATACATAAATGAGCTCCATGAGGAAGAAAGAAAACTTATGCTATTATTCAAAAAAATTAAATGTCAAGACAGACAAATTTTAAACAATTTCAAATTCACATATAGTAAAATCAATCAAGTCTTATGTAAATTGCTAAGGAAAAGACACGACTCTTTGTTGCTAAGCATGGAGGAGAGGCCACTGACATATTCTGGGTCTGAGCAAGTTGTTTCTTGCAGATCTCACCTATGAACCTTACATCACCCCTCAAGCGAGTCATGTTTTCAGGACTGAGCTATGTACCTCAAACTGTTTCAAGGCAAAAATAGTAATACTGAACATTAGAAGTGTTCCTATTAGAGTGTCTAATAAACTATTTAGTAACCTCTAAAAAGAACTAGAGTAACCTTTTCTTGAAGTATTTAGAATACCATGAAAATTAGTAGCTTCCTGGCCTCTGTGCCCGGAAAAAATATGAATGAGAATTTAATGAAAATCAGGCCATAAACCCAAGTAAAATCAAGCCATAGGTGACAGTGGACCTTTAAGAAAATTAATGTTCTTAGCTTTTGCTGCCCATTTCCTTTTTAATATGTATATCTATGTTAGCAGTTATTTATATACTATTAGCCTACTGATATGAAGTGGTGTATGCAGAAAAAGTAACTGTTGTACAAACATTTGCTGTTAGCAGTTATTTATATACTATTAGCCTACTGATATGAAGTGGTGTATGCAGAAAAAGTAACTGTTATACAAACATTTGCTGTGAGGTGAATCATCTTTCCATACACATAACTATTTTAAAATATTTAGAATACTAAATTAACCTCTAAAAAAGCCTTTAAGACAGAGTTAGTATGACATAATCACATTCTTAATATAGTTTATTTTCTCATATTCCTTTAATTATCTTACAGAATTGAAACTTAGTCGGTTTCTTTTAGAAACTTGATTATCGTGATGTAATAGTAGTTTTATAATAACAAAATTCCTTGCAAAATTAAGCTATCATAGCTGAAAGACATTTATTCATGTTTGTGTAGGCAACAGTGTTTTATCATTAGCTGAAATCATCTCAGTATTTTTTACTTTAAGTTAATTAGACTGTCACACATTTAAGAAACTGAAAATGTAACAGACATAACGATTTTTTGCAATTTCTGGGAATTCATTGTGTTTTTCTTTGCAGTCAGGATGAGTTCATTTAAATGTGAGTGTGTATCTTTTGAAGAGAAAATATCAAAATGACTATTACTTGTCCAGTGTTTCTAGTATGCATATATATAAATATTAAAAATCCAGTTACCAGTTTTCTCTGTCTTTGCAAGGGATATTTACAAATAAACACAGTTGAAAGAAGAAAAAATATAAAACTTACCAAATACACTGCTCCGACCTATCGTTTTCTCCAGCAACTGTTAGTTCTTGGGAGTCTTGTTCTCTGCCTCAGAAAAATCCTTTTACCCAGACCAAATTCCATTTCCTTATCACAAACGAAATCTCAATCATTTTCACCCTCATTTCACTACATCTTTTGCAACGTCCTCGTATACAACAGCATCACATCCCCTAAGTTAAATAATCCTAGATAAGTCCAAGTGAATAAAAGGTAAATGTCTAAAGCATTTTTTAGGCCCAACATACAATTTTTTATAAATTATTTCTTCCCCAAAATAAAGAATATGATGAAGTATCAACCTTTATAATGTGAGTCATATATTTTTGGTCTATTTAAAGGTTTTTCAGGGATAATTTGGAGTCATTATTATTTTTTGTCTTTATGTGCTGTCTCTGGTTCCTAACTTTGTGTAACATGTTTACTCCCCTGTAATTATTTGTTTAACACTTCCTTCCTCATCTAAACAGTAATTTCCATGACTGTAGGGTCAAATCTCTTTTATACACAAGCGCGTTCCTAATGGCTGAGAAATAGCCCGTAGACATACGTGGTCATTCACTGGGCTCTTGATGGGCCCTATTGAACCTCATTAGGCTGTTGCATACCACAGACTCACTGGAGGAAATCACTCCCCTCTGTTTCCCTAAGTGGTATAACTGCATCCTAAGAACCATTTTCCTAACCAATGAACACTTGAATGAACAAAAGTAATGCTAAGGTTTGGTTAGAAATTTTCATTTAATGTGTTCCAAGGTTTCTTTTACGATTTTTTTTTTTTTTTGGAAATAGATTTAGCTTCTGAGAAGTGGTCTCTTATCTTCTGGAAACTACCCCATGCTCAACATGTAGATCATCTCTTAAATATGTGAGAATCATTGTAGCCTATATAACATTTCCTTCATTTAGAAATACATAATAATCAAGCTACTGGCTAACAGTTTAGTGTAAAATAAATATAACAACATGTAGTTACTTGCACTAGAAAGAACAGGGGGAGTGTATAAATTTTTCACTGTTTTGGATAATTTGCTTTCATGAAAAGTCATGAACATTAGAAAGAATGTCAGAACGTAAAATGACCTGCTCACTTGAGCTTACTTCTACACAATGTTTTATTATGAAATGTTTCTACTCCCTTCCCAGATTAATTGCTTTCATATCATATAAGTTTGCAGGAACAATGTGACAAATGATAAAAACAAAATAAGGTAATTTTATTTGATTAAGGACAAGAGTGATTCATGCAAAATAGTATTAAAAATGACTTTAAATTGCACACTGCTTGAACTTTTCAGAATTAAAGTGGTATGAGGTGTAGAGATGATGGATGAGGAAGAGATGGAAAGCATATTAATGTACAAAATTCTAAGAGGATATTCAAGATTTTTACATTATGTACCTCATTTAATACTTAGAATAAAGCTGTGAGACCGATATTATTAATTTTTTTCAGTTGAGAAAATTGAGACAGAGGGGGTTTGCCCCAGATCAAACAGCTAGTGAGTGTCAGAGTTTGAGTCTCATCATGGCTGCCTGACTCCAAAGACTGAGCTTCTGGCCACCAGGAGGGATTTGTAAAAGACAAGAAAATCAGCTATATTGTTTAATCATATCCCTAACACATTATTTACAGTGATAATTTTTGTAACATTAAGCTCAGTTTTTGACTACTTCCACACTCTTTCAACGAGTCCTTATAGGCCGAATTTTTCTCCACCCAGTTGTCAGTGTTGCTCAAGAAACTCGTTTTGACTAACAGAACATGAGAAGACATGAAATATGCTACTTCTAAGAAGCAGCTTTAAATGTGCTCATATTGTTTAATTTCACCGCTTCTATTTATGACCATTGTTAATGTAACAACATGTCTCAGGCAGGGCTGCTCCTTCAGCCTGAGTCTCTGAGAAGACAATACTGCAGATCTGAACACTGACCACACTGACCACAGCCCAATACAAAGGCATAACCACTATATTTTGAATGGGTAATAAGTATTAAAGCCACTGATACTTTGGATTTAGTTGATCCTCAGCCTAACTTAGAGAAATCTGAATAATTCATTTAGCAAGCATCTAGGAAATAGTCTTAGATCTAAATTGACAATTGGTAGCAATTTACAATAGAAAACCTAACTTGTTACAGTTCTTTTTTAGTATGTATGGAAAGAAGAAATTTGTTCTAGAAAAATATATTCATCTTACATAGATAGCATTAGTTAATTAAATTTAATTCTGTCAACATAGACAGAATACTATTTTTCAGCATAGTTTGGTTTACCTGATACCAAGAAAGGACTTCTATGAAAATATATATCCTTACTATGGTAGGTGATAGAAATTCATTCATTTTGTATAAGCAGTGTTTTCTCTACCTAGGTAGTTTTTATAAATAATCCTGGGAGTGGTAACTCATTATGAAAGCAATGCTTTACTGTGCATGTGTTCATAAAAATAATTTTCTCCATGATTGGACAGGTCTGGGGTGGGCACAGAGCAATCAGTAGTTACTGGATGGAAAGGAAAGGATAGAAGTCTAAAAGCAGAGGGAAAAGAGGCACAGGCTGAGGAATGAAAGGACTATTGTGACTTCCTTTATATCACTGTGATCACTTTATGAAACAAGCTGGAATAAACATTCTCTTTAAACAGTTTGATATATGTATTATGGTATGTGAATGAGAATGATACACCATAATCTGCATTGTATGAATGACCACTTTTAAATGTGTATATTGCATAATTTCAGTGCTAGAAATTTACAAAAGTTTGTATTTACAGTAGAGTTGGCCCTGAATATCACAGCTATAATTTCCTGGGCTAATGGGAAAAGAACAAATGCTGATGTAATAAAATAGGCCGTTGATTCATTTAAGTGAAGACAAAAGTTACAAGACTTCAAATCACACTGCCTGAAGGAAGATTTTGCAATAGTTTAACAAGAAAAGCCATAAAATATTGTCATTAGGGTCATAGCCCTGGGGTTTAACACAATGCAGAAGTGTAAAAAACCTGCCCCACGCAGCTAAGTTATGTGTTCATTTTGTAAGCTGCTATTTAGTTTATGATACAACTTTATCCATCACATTAAATTTATGTTGATAATTTGAATGTATTGATATTGTGGTTTTGTTTTTCATTTATGTCAGTTCAATTTTATATTCATAGGTTATGTGTTAATTCTATACCTAATTTATACATAAATAGTTTATACCTAGCTTCATGTTTATATATATTTTAAGAAGTATAAAAATATAATCTAACTCAACACTGAGGTTTGCAAGAATTTTGCTTTTTCTTTATAGAGTTCTACTCATTAAAGAGTTTTATTCTCAACGTATGCATATATATATTAATTTGCATATTAATTTATATATGTAATATATATGTAATGTATCTCCATCCTTAAACTTTCAAAGAGAGCAAACTCTGAAGTTTCCAGTTGAGGTTCTCAAGTGATTTTACTTATAAAATTTTCCTACTCTAAGCAGGGCATGGGTTAGAAAATCTGTGTTGGATAAATGAATATTTAGAGAGAATGAGACTGGAAATCCTGAGTTCATAGTCTACGCTACTTCAAGGAAGTCTGGGAAGCAGTTGTGGCAAAGCCTACTCTTGACAGAGCCCTATTTTAATTTTATGTGAATTATGATATCTATATTTGCAGCTAACCTAATGAGGTATGAAAGATTATTTTTTGTTTAAATCCAGTAATCTCTACTGATGAAACTTAGAATCCTTTGAAGGCAATCCTTGTTTGATGTAACAACAGCAGTAAAAGGCTTTGTTCACAGACACTAGCATTTTTATGCCAGGTTTTGAGAATATTGACATACATTCAAGGTGCTTACGTTGCTGAATAAATAATTATGTGTCCTAAGTTCCCATCCATCATTAACTGATGACTTCCTTGGCTTGTCATGCATCCAGCTGTTGCACCCTTCGACCCAGATTGGCTTTTCAGATGTTCTCCTACACAACTAGGTACCCATTAGATGCCCTGTAGTTCTCTGAACTATAACCCAACACCTTGGAGACCTCTTTGCATGAAAGTTCCTTGAAACATCCTCCTCTTCCTGGAATAGTGTAGGTTGTTCATTGGAATATCTGAGTATTTTGTGAGTAAAGCTGCCCAGTTTATTGTTGTGATCATTTTAAACTGTTCTTCAGAATAATATTAGACCCATAAATTTCATGCAGAGAAATTTCTTCCTTGAAATTGATCCAGCCAATGCACCTGTGTTCCTGGCCAAATCCCCTGTGATTCCAAGTGATAAAAACTTTTTCCATTGAAAAAATTCATCAAACCCTTTTTCTCTTCTTTTCAACTGACCTTTATGTTTCATTTGAGGCTGTAGTTTCCTTGTGAAAATATATGACTCTGCAAAACTGATCATTAAGAGGTGAGATGTCACTATTTGTGAACCGTCATTTATAGACTTTTAGTTGTAGACGATTGGAGCATTTCTTGTATTATATTTAAGAATACTTTTTAAAAATTTCCTTTGAAATGATAGTTGCTATTTCTGTTAGCAGAACTCACTTCTGTACTACTTCTGTTAGCTGAAATCACTTCTCTGGGTTTATTTCCCAGTTTTGCAATTATCAGTTTTCTTGTTTTTTCTTTCTGTGTTTATGTTGACCTATATATACTAAAATTTGAATTTAAAATTTCTGGTCACTGGAGATGAAAGTTCTCCTACAGAGATAATTAGGCAGTATGGATGTAGTTTTTCAACATGTGCTATAATTTCAGTGAGGATTGTCCTGTATAATTGCTTTTAGCACTTTCTAATTTTGTCCTTGGCACCATGCTTTGCATTCAGTGGCACCTAAAACACATAATTCTCTTTCCTCTGAAGATTGTCACTAGGCTTTGCTCTATGCAACTGCAACTGTCCTGAGACTGTGAGAGAACACAATGGCAACTAACAATAACATTAAGCTATAAATAATACCGTAATAGCACATTAAACATTAATCACATTTTCATGTAATTATATTTTTCTGAAAAATAATTGAATGTTTGTTAACTGAAGCTCAAAATAGTACTTTCCATTCATTCATATGGTTCTTTCTCTAATATTTTTGTTTCAGTTACTGAGTGATATTTGCTATTTATTTGGGGAAAAAGTGATAAAATGTTTTTTATCCTTATATTAGTAGTTTCATTAATGAAGTGTTTTTGTAGCTAGTTTATAAGTATTTAATATGAGACTTATTTTGTAATCATAAAAATGCACAGTGTGAAGACATACAGAAATAATTGTGCTTATGGATGTAAGAGTGGAATTTTCTTAGAAGCAAAGAAGAATTTTGTTTAACCTCCTCTGGAACCACAAAATACATCTAAGGACACTCTCAAAAAGCAGAAATGAGACTCATTTTGTTCTTTCTTTATTTATTTATTTTTTAATTTTGAAGCCATTAACACAGCCTTTGCTATAACCCATTCGGCAGTTTGAAAAATATTTATCTTTGATGGAATTAAATTTATATTTCATGCTGATTCATTTTTCATGTAAAAGATCATGATTTTAGCTTACTGTATTGGACTATTATGTTGAATAATCATGGGAGCATTAGAAGTGGTATAGTAGAAAGGGAAAATTAGTATATGATTACTAAATAAATAGTAACAAGGCAAAGATTTGGCTGATAAAAAATACTGTTAATGACAGTGAGAACTTATTTCAGAATATAAGGAGCTCAGGTGGGGAACAGGTGGACATCTCAGGATGTGACCAATCTGTGGTCAAGTTTTCAAAATAGATAAAATCAGGTCAGAGCAGAGAACAAACGCAGGTCAGCTATGAAGGGGCCAGAGATGGGAGGAAAAGTAGGCTGTTCAGAGATAGTGAGGGTTAGATAATAAGTTCCAAGGGAACTGTGGAGGCACATTGAGAGCGTGCCAAATCCCAATCACGTCAAACCAATGTATCCTAATTTTTTAAAGTTTTTTAAGTTCCCAGAAATAGATACTAGGGTAACCTAAGCAAACCCAGAATTGATTGAAAGGCTGAGAGCTTACAGCATCCAGGAGAAGATTAGAGAAGAAAACATGGAAAACAATAAATCCCAAGTAACTCTAGGGTCTAAAAAGTATGACTGCTTCCTAGACTCATGGGGGCACGTTTTCAGTTTTCATTCTTATGCATGATTCAGATTATAAGGAGAGAGTCCAAATGCCAAGCTCAGGTTACCCGAGCTACCTATTGGTTAGAGAAGGGCAACACAACTTGATTAAGGCTCTCTCTGGGCTACAAACAATAGAAGAGGAGACGATTTCTCAGAAGAAGAAATTACCCAAAGAAGGTGAAATGGATACTAAACAACAACAACAACAGTAATTAATAATAATAATAGCAACAAAAGGTAGAAACTCTCTAATGCCATAAGTAATTCTATAAATACCTAACAACTTCTGAAGGACCAACACAACAACAGTGGAGACACCATAGCATAAGATACAATGATATTTTTATTAAATAATCCATCATGATCACTATTTCAGTTTCATAATTGTGATTACTAGTTGTAGCAATGCTTTTCCTCCCTGAAGAAACTATGAAAAACTCTCATCAAAGATACCAAAGTTAGGGCTTCCCTGGTGGCACAGTGGTTGAGAGTCCGCCTGCCAATGCACGGGACATGGGTTTGTGCCCCAGTCCGGGAAAAACTCAAATGCTGTGGAGAGGCTGGGCCCGTGAGCCATGGCCACTGAACCTGTGCGTCTGGAGCCTGTGCTCCGCAACGGGAGAGACCACAACAGTGAGAGGGCTGCATACACACACAAAAAAAACTTAAAATTAAAAATTAAAAAAAGAAGAGGATGATTACTGCTGAGAATTTGATTATTAGCCTAGAACATCTAGAATAAGAAATATTTAAAACACAGAGCCAAAATGAAAAGAAATGAAGCCATGAAGGAAAAGGTTGAAATGAGACAAGGCATTTCAAGGCAGTGCTTTATAGGAGATACAAAGAAAAAGTTAGAGATGGAGGAAAATCAATAAGTAAAACATACTAGAGAAACATTTCCCTGAGTATGCATGTTGAAAGGGCTACAGGAAAGCTTGAATACAAAAGAAATTACTCGGACATATCTTGCTAAAATTCTCAAAATCCATGCCTAAAAAGAAAAAAATTCAAGCTTTCATTCAAAAATAAAAATAACTTAAAAAAATAATAGTCTGTCATCAGACTTCTCATTTGCAACATGAAGCTAGAAGACAATAGAATAACATCTACAAACTACTACTGAAGGGAGACATTTACCAGTGAAGAAATATATACTTAGCCAAAACACCATTCATCTGTCAGGAAAAAAATAAAAAATCTTTCAAGAAGACATGGACTCAGAGACTATACCCATATTGTGTACCCTATTTGTCAAAAATACTTTTAAAATTACTTTGTTAAAAGTACTCTTAATGAATCAGAACAGAGACCTAAAGAAGGGAGTAGAAGATGTGATAAGGAAACAGTAATAAGCAGTGAAACTTGCACACTCCGTTTGTGGACATGTGTGAATATGTGTGCGTGAATCTATGTGAATAATATTGGAATGACTGGGAATTTGTAATAAAATGGCTAAATAAAGATTTTCGTTATAGAGGAAATTTACTTAAAGAAAAACCTAATAGTTGCTTGGAATTAAGAGTTTTATACAATCTCAGTAGAGCCAAGGTGGTAGAGGAGGACAGAGTCAGTAGAGGGAAAGCATTCTACTGTGGGAAAGGGGGTGGGAAGCAGTGCAGAGTGAAGGCAATTTAAAGTCTCATCAACCTGGAAGAGAAGAGAAGGAGGAGGGGGCAGTTTTGCTTAGTAAGTGGGGGAAGATGGATATAGCTTATATTTTATTTTCATAAAATAGAGAAATATGCGTTTGATTATGATCGTGGAAGTGGACAGCAAACCTCTCCTGGAATGGAAAGGAAACAGGGTATGAGATAGTTATCAGTCATCAGACTAGCCCCTCTGATACAGCCAACAGGTAAAAATTCAGTTATCCTGAGGAGGAATGGAGTAGAATATAGAAACTTAATGCTAAGAGTCAGAGCATTATTAGAGCTACTTAAATTTCTTCTAAATTAACGGTGGTGGCTTATGTTAAACATCAATATTGCTGTCAATGCCATTTAATATTTAAAATCTAATAATCACTTTATATCTTTAGAATTGTAAAACTGTGAACTCATGATGGACACTGTTTTATAGTATTTTTCCAACAATGTCTGGTAATTTGAACTTTCTTATTGTTTGGATTCTGGAGTAGGAGCAAATATTTTCAACAATCATCATTAATGTTAAAAAAATCAAAAATAGCCTTTTTTAGAAGTGAAAGTTATCAGATGACTTATCTGCAAGAGATAATTATTCATATTTATAGTTGGAATCAATTTTTGTGTGTGTGTGTGTGTGGTACGAGGGCCTCTCACTGTTGTGGCCTCTCCCGTTGCAGAGCACAGGCTCCGGATGCGCAGGCTCAGTAGCCGTGGGTCACGGGCCCAGCCTCTCCACCACATGTGGGATCTTCCCGGACGGGGGCACGAAACCGTGTCCCCTGCATTGGCAGGTGGACTCTCAACCACTGAGCCACCAGGGAAGCCCTATAGTTGGAATCTTTGAAGACACATCTGAAAGTTCACTTTGAACATATCTGAAATGATCCCAAACTTTTCAAGCACTTGTTCAAATTTTCAAATGGTTACCTGTTATTCTATGTGATTGTTAATCTTCTAAATGTAAATCTTTTGAAGTTTAACTTGGCTAGTCAAGAGATTATATTTAACTCAAGTAAAATCTAATAAATATATTTCAGAAAATAAATAGTGAGCATGCCAATATGATATAACTCTATATGATCACAATTTCTTTATCTAAGCCTCAATTTCATCATCTGTAAAATGGGAATAATATTTTAACTGTGACCAGCCCTGGGCAATCTGAGTCAATCTGCATCCTCACTTCCGAGTCCTTTTGCTGCCTCCAGCTGCCCCACTTCTCCACGTCCCCAGAGGCCAGGATAGGCAATTTCTTCAGCAGGACTGTGTCAGGGTCATGTCATGTGTTAAATACTGGCTCTAGCCCAGTCCAGGAGATGTATATCTTCAAAAAGAGGAAGAAGAGATGCCTCTGTTGGAGAAAACCTAAGAATGATGAATGCATCCATTTATCCACAAACTTAACTGAAATCACACAACCACAGTGCTGGGGCTGAGGACAAGGATGGGGTATGGTTGATAAAAAAAATGAAAATCTTACCCTTATTCCACAGTTACCATAATTATCACAGTAATTTCATTTTGCAAACCCACACAATTACTAACAAACTCAAGTCCCTAAAAATATAAAATACAGTTCTAATCTCATGGACACTGATATTAGATATGGAAAATGGTTATATGTGATATGATTTTGCATTCTTTGATTTCATATATTTTAAATAGTTGTTAAGCATATGGATAGGTGTTCTCTTTCCATATTTAGTGTGACTCTCTTGGAATAATTTTCTGCAGAGATGTAATTTCGGGTACCAAGGGAACCTCAGGGAAAACTCTGTGCTTTATCTTAGAAACACCAGTAGTTTGGGACAGATTTAGAGCCTTTACTATAAGCAAAACTGAGAGATTAAATTGGGGAACTTCTTAGATGTTTTATTTATTTATTTTTTGCTAATTCCCAGCAGTCAATATGTTACAGTGAACTTAGACCTTTTCTTTGTTGTTTTTATGTGCAGGAAATTTCTTCACTAGAAATAAACCTTCTTTTCCTTAAATTGTGGTTAAAGATAATGTCTTAAAGGGATGCCTCTTTGTTAACTTTTAAAGTTTATGATACTATGAATCAGTTGCTTATTTTAATAACAAGATTCTATATATATTTGGTAGATATACTTTATTATAGATTTTACCAAATGTTACATTTATTTTTTTATCTTTACACTTGAGGACCATAATTTTAACAGTTTAAAAATTTCAGTATTAATTCAGAAGTTCCTAGATTTTTACATTTATGTGAAAGCATATTTGATAATTTCCCTGGAAGAAATGAGGATATGTCTGTACAAAAAAATGTATTTACATAAACTACACTCAGGTTACTGGGTATTATCTTACAGTTTTCTTACCTCTCTCACATGTAATTCTTCTAACCATGTTTGTTCTGTCAATTCCAGCCTTAAGATCAATATAACTGATGAAAAAATTGGTCCAAAAATATACGTTAAATAGCTCTGCCTTCTCTATCTTCTCTCCTTTTATTAGGTGCTCGTATGTACTTGGAATAATGAATCTTAGGAAGCAAAATGACACTAGATATCCCTAGCCCAATCTCATACTCAGTGTAGAAATGCCTCTGTATAATATCTGTTACAAATGATAATTTGGCTTCTCTTGAATGCTTTCAAGAATGATTACTATTATTGCAAAATATATTCTTGGGTTAAACCTAAATCTGTATTTTTCTAATGTCTACTGTTGTCCCAATCTTTCCATCTGCATCGTTAGAAAAGCTTAACACTTTATCCATATAATATCCATTCAGATATTTAAAACTGCCATAATTGTCCTATGAAAGTCTTATATTTTCTCTGTGCTAAACAGCCGAAATCCCTTCAGTATTCTTCCTATGAATGGTTTCTAGACTTTTTGTTTTCCTGCTTGGCCTTGCCTGGTTTCTACTGAAATTGTTGGTAACTTTTGTGAACAGTGGGGATTTTAAATATATAAAGACTTTTTCAATTATTGCCTGAACACTGGAAAGGAAGGTTTTCCTGGGTCTGAATCTCTTAAGCTATATTTTACCATATTTATGTTAATGTTACCCAAATTTAATGGATGACTTAGCAATGCTTTATTTTACATTGTAATGATTTTTCAATCAAAAATATTAAAATCTTGTTCATATAAAATACTATTTAGGCAAGTGCCCTTTCATGCTGTGTTCATGCAATTTATTTATCTGAATGTAAAGCTAAGGCATTATATTTACCACTGCTAACATTCATTTTGTTAATTTTGTTTCATAATTTCCCTTTAGAAAATTGTTTTAAATTTTTAATTTTATTTTCTAATATAATAGCAACAATTCCCAGACTTGTGTTACCTATATTCTGGTGGGTAATGAATGGGACAGTATGAAATTATATCCTAGAATACCTCTCTTCAGAACTATATAAGTGACACATGTAGATGATGATAAATAAGATCATTATCTAATACTATTTGAGTGCAGAAGTTCAAAGACATAAAGCTGCCAAAGTATATGGGGTTTTTTTGAATTTTATTTTATTTATTTTCTATACAGTAGGTTCTTATTAGTTATCTATTTTATACACATTAGTGTATACATGTCAATCCCAATCTCCCAATTCATCACACCACCATCCCCACACCCCCCACCACTTTCCCCACTTGGTGTCCACACGTTTGTTCTCTGCATCTGTGTCTCTATTTCTGCCCTGCAAATCGGTTCATCTGTACCATTTTTCTAAGTTCCACATATATGTGTTAATATACAATATTTGTTTTTTTTCTATTTCTGGCTTACTTCACTCTGTATGACAGTCTCTATATCCATCCACATCTCTACAAATGACCCAGTTCCGTTCCTTTTTATGGCTGAGTAATATTCCATTGTATATATGTACCACATCTTCTTTATCCATTCATCTGTCGATGGGCATTTAGGTTGCTTCCATGACCTGGCTATTGTAAATGGTACTGCAATGAACACTGAGGTGCATGTGTCTTTTTGAATTATGTTTTTCTCTGGGTATATGCCCAGTAGCTGGATTGCTTGGTCATAGGGTAATTCTATTTTTAGTTTAAACTATATGTTTACATAACCATATTTCTGTAATATTGCCTATTTGGCTAGCACAGGAAAATTTATGAAATATCTTGCCAAAATCAAGATTTTAAATTTCTATAGCTTTTAATTTATGTACTATTTCTAGTATTCAATGAGAAAATATTTATTTGAGTATCATTTAGTTTTACTAAACTCAAGCTAGTTTCTAAAGTGTTTAAATAACTACCTGAGGATCAGAGAGCTTCCATAGTAGCCCTAAACAAAGCTATTTTTTTCTGATAGCTGCAAGGTTGATATAGCTGAAAATGAAACACAAAATGTAATTGTGTGTGTTGTTGTATTACAATTCCACTTTAATTCACAGTCTCAGTAAATGTCTCATATGAATCAATTAAATCATTAATTGATAGAGAATGAGACCCTAAATCTTGGAAAGGGTACTTCTGTTGTTCAACATAGATGAAACTGACAATCTTGGGCCCCAGAGCACTTTGAGACTCCCATTCCAGTGGAAATAACTTTCCCTCCATTATCTGAGAACGTTAGCTTTCTTTCTCTTGAAAGCCCTGTGATAACCTCATTTGGGATGAACATCTGAAAAAGGATGTCAATTTGCAAGACCTACTACCTCCCCTTGCTACTATACCCATAATTAGGATAAGATGTCAGCATATTACAAGAGCAACAGTTATATATTATTACCTAGGAGAAAACAGCTTGCACATCAAAAGAATTGCAAGTCTTTGCAAATATATGTCAACAGAAATCTGAAGAATGAATGGGAATGGATTCTAAGGATGTTAGACCAAAGGAGAATGGAATAGAAACTGAAATCTGGCTGAGTTCATTGATATGGGTGGAGCGGCTGGAGATTCTGTTTTTATGAATTAGCTGTGCAGCTGAAGTTGGCTCTGAATGATTACTTGGTTCATCGACTGAACGTTGTTGGACCCCATGGTAGTAGCCTACAGTTAATGAGGTTGACACACTACTGCTCCTCTAGCATGATGTGGAACAGGGAATCCAAGGACTTAGGGAGTTAGAAATGTTGGACTGGATTTATCATGTATAACTATGTTCCATGAGAAGGCCCAGGAAACATTGCCCTCAGTAAGGCACTGAGAAAACACTTTAGTGAGGGAATACCTGCATGCTTGAAAAGCTTTGTGGTTACTCTTCTTTCATGGCCAGGTAGGGCAGAATTTTTTACTGTAGGCACTATTGACATTTTGGATGGAATTATTCTTTGTGTGAGGGACTGTCCTGTGCATTGCAGGATGTTTAAGAGTATTCCTGGTCTTAACCCTCCAGATGCCAGAATTCCCCTCCCCTGAGTCATGACCATCAAAAATATCTCCAGATATTACCAACGTGTCCTGAGGGAAACAAAATTAATCCTGGTTGAGAACCACTGTTCTACGGAGTGAAGCCCATATTAGTTGCCTATTGCTATTGTAACAAATTACCAGAAATTTTAGTGGTTTAAAACAACAAAGATTTATTCTCCTACATTTCTGGAAGTTGGAAGTCTGAAATAAGTCTTACAGGGCTAAAACAAGGTGTCCGCAGTGCCTCTTCCTTCTGGAGACTCCAGCAGAAAATCTGTTATTTGTCTCTTTCAGCTTCTAGAAACAGCTCATGGCCCCGTTTCAATATTCAAAGCCAGTGTAGGATATCTTTTATCTGACCGCCTGTCTGTCTCTCTCTCTCTCTCAAAAGGACCCTTGCAATTATATTGAACTCACTCAGATAATCATGAACAATGTCTCCATCTCAAGATCCTTAACTTAACCACATCTGCAAAGTCCATTTTACCATGTAATGTAATATATTCACAGGTTTCTGATATTAGGATGTGAACATCTTTACAAAAGGGAAGGAAGGGCATTGTTCAGCCTACAACACTATCATTAAATGGGTTCCCCGATTTCAAGGGGATTATAGGATCCCAGAGTAGCAAAAGCCAATGCCAATATTTAAGTGTCAAAGACAGATAGGAACATGTGTTCTAAAGGTAGCAGGGACATATAGGTAATCAGAATGCCTTGGCCCTATAGATATCTTTGGAGGTAAGCAATCACGCTTTCTCTAGGAACAAAATATGTGGGCAGACTACTAGAGTATCACTTGACCTATGTAACTGGAAATGTTCTAGGTCTGGCGGCCATAGACCTGATCTAAGTCTCCACAATGAGGAGCCATGGCTCTTCACTCCCTTTCCAGATCTATGTCAATTCACAGGTCCAGCGTCTCTTGATTTAGGGGGAGGCCAAGTCCCCTTGAAGAAGTACCTTGCACTGCTGGTAAAACTACACACCTTAAATCTCCCTCTAATTCTTCCCCAAATGGATGTGGACCATTTACCATGTTTGAATGTGCAATGTCAACCCATTTAAAAAGTGACCCATCAGGCTGCTAGTTTTAAGTAGGGATCAGAAAATGAGAAGGCTCTGCACCAAGTTCAGGCTGCAGTGTGAGCTTTCTTACCACACAGGCCTCATGATCTAGCAGATCCAATAATGATACTTCAAGTGTCCTTGGCAAAGATAATTTTGATATAGAGCCTCTGGCAAGCAGACCTCTAGGGTTTGGACTATATATATATATATATATATATATATATATATATATATATATATATATATATATATATATATATATCTTCCTCTGCATATAATTACCCTCCTTTAGAGAAACAGCTTCTGGTTTGCTGTGGGGCCTTGGTAGAGACAGAATATCTACCATGGGACACCAGATGACCATGCGGCTTGAGCGCCCCAATGTGAGTGTTGTCTGACCCACTTAGCCAGAGAGCTGAGATCAGCTATACAAGTGATATAAAAAAGATCAAGTTTGGGCTTCCCTGGTGGCGCAGTGGTTGAGAGTCCGCCTGCTGGTGCAGGGTACACGAGTTCGTGCCCTGGTCCGGGAAGATCCCACATGCCGTGGAGTGTCTAGGCCCATGAGCCATGGCCACTGAGCCTGTGCGTCCGGAGCCTGTGCTCCGCAACGGGAGAGGCCACAACAGTGAGAGGCCCACATACCGCAAAAAAAAAAAAAAAAAAAAAAAATCAGGTTTGAGCAAGGATCCAGAAAGTTGTGGGAGGTAAATTAATTTGCATGAATAAGTATCTTGGGCTCCTTTGACATGAATCATATAGTGATTATTAACTAACCAGGTATTTTAAAGACTATCTGAAGCACAAATCTTTCTAAGGACAAATTAACTACTGAATTTTCCTAAACCTCCTATTGGGTGTGCCTTTACTTCTGGTTTGATAAAGTGAGAGGGATTTAGAGTCAGATTTTGGGGGGTTCAAATTTTAAGTTTGCTATTTACTCACACTGTGAATCTTGGACAATGTACCTAACTTTTCTGAGCTGCCTCAATTTCTTCATCTATACAATGGAATAAGCCCAGTTAACATGAGCTTATTGTGGTGATCACATTGCAATATATACAAATATTGAATCATTATGTTGTACACCTGAAATGAATTTAATGATATTTCATTATATCACAATAAAAAAGTAAACAAAAAATATTATACAATAGATACAACAGCACAAAATTGTCAGTTTCCTTCATTTCTTCATCCCATGCCTACCCCCGGTAACTAAAGATGAAAAGGCTTAATTGCCTTGTTTCTTAGTACATTGAACACAAAACCAATTCATTTGAATTAGGTTAGGCAGAAGTTCAGTCATTTGGCTAGTAGTATCCATCCATAATGGAAGTATTATGGTGTGTGTTTTTTCATAGGGGCCATTAGACTGTAGGCCATTTGAATGTCTTTAGAAGAAAGAATGATGATCTTGAATTGCATAGAGCATTTTGTGCCTTCTCATGCTATAACATTTACCCTTTGCCTTTTTAAGACAAAGTCCTTCTGCAACAAGAGAATTTAAAAACTATATCCTGGTGATATTGTGCTATATTGTAATAAAAATTACAAATACCCACATAAATTCACAATATGAAAAAAATTTGTGGGGCAGGGTTGAGGACTATGAAAAAAAAACAATCAAAACAGTGGGGATATGTTCCTGAATTAGAAACAATTATGTACTGAATGACTAAAGGTTTTAGAAAGCTATGACAAAACAAGGATTTATTTTTCCTTCTTTACATATGTTACAGCCACTTATTTTTCTGTTTGATTCATATTACACTTATTATATAACTGTGGGCACTTTTACTTTTGTTAGCTATTTTATTTTATTTTTATTTTATTCATGTACTACAAATATATATTGACCTTCTGAATGTTCAGAAATAAGATAACTAAATGAGACATCACACCCATGATTTTTTCAGATGGTTGCAGACATTATGGTTCAATTATCTAAGTTAATGAAGGAATAGAGTCAGACAGCTAATCCTGAGAGTACATAATTCAAACTTTACTGGGTAATGTAGTATTTTTAAAAAGCTGAAATGAGGCAGGTGACATACAGTTTTTTATAAACCAATTATTATTTTTGGGTAAGTTATTTAAATTATTGAAGTTCATTAGGCCTCAGTTTCTCAGGTTACACTGTTTTGTAGAACGAGTATACTCTTGAGTCTGTGATTATATTAGGTTTTGCAGACTGACTATGCTCACATATTTGAATATAATTTTCCTCATCAACAGTTTCTTTTTATACCTATCCTATATCATGGAACAACTTCTTCCTATTCATCATTTTCATTGAATGTGGACAGAATCACATCTTAAAGTTATTCAAATTATGCCTAAGGAATAACTACATCATTACTTGCCCTCATTTTTCCTCATGACTTCCAGAGGACTAAGAGGGCTATTAATGGTTTAGATTCAAAGGCCTTCTGAGGTCTTTCTGGAATACAGAGTGTATAAGGAAAAAAAAACCCCAACATAGGCCATAAAGATCCTTCAAAAGACATGCAGTAGTAAAGTGTTATTGTCTGCACAAAGAAGTGTAAATTGATGTTTGCTTTAAGTGTAATAATTGAAAGTGTATTGCAATCTAGAGGTTAGTGGTTCTCAAAATTTGGATTGTTTCAAATATGTTAAATTCTTAAAGGTCTGAATCCTGCCCTAGATTTATCGGGGTGGGGTAAAGGAAGTTGGGGAAGGGTAGACACTTTTGTTTTAAATAAGATTCTAATGCATCAAAATTTATCCACTGCCATAACCAGTATTTTTCTTGGATTGATCCCTTGATCATTATGTAGTGTCCTTTGTCTCTTTGGATAGTCTTTATTTTAAAGTCTATTTTGTCTGATATGAGAATTGCTACTCCAGCTTTCTTTTGATTTCTATTTGCATGGAATATCTTTTTCCATCCCCTCGCGTTCAGTATGTATGTGGCCCTAGGTCTGAAGTGGGTCTCTTGTAGACAGCATATATACAGGTCTGTTTTTTGTATCCATTCAGCCAGTCTATTTCTTTTGGTTGGAACGTTTAATTCATTTACATTTAAGGTAATTATTGATATGTATGTTCCTATTTCCATTTTCTTAATTGTTTTGGGTTTATTATTGTAGGTCTTTTCCTTCTCTTGTGTTTCCTGCCTAGATAAGTTCCTTTAGCATTTGTTGTAAAGCTGGTTTGGTGGTGCTGGTTTCTCTTAGCTTTTGCTTGTCTGTAAAGCTTTTAATTTCTCCATCAAATCTGAATGAGATCCTGGCTGCATAGAGTAATCTTGGTTGTAGGTTTTTCTCTTTCATCACTTTAAATGTGTCCTGCCATTCCCTTCTGGCTTGCAGAGTTTCTTCTGAAAAATCAGCTGTCAACCTTATGGGTATTCCCTTATGTGTTACTTGTTGTTTTTCCCTTGCTGCTTTTAATATTTATTCTTTGTATTTAATTTTTGATAGTTTCATTAATATGTGTCTTGGTGTGTTTCTCCTTGGATTTATCCTCTATGGCATTATCTGTGCTTCCTGGACTTGATTAAATATTTCCTTTCCCTTATTAAGGAATTTTTCAGCTATAATCTCTTCAAATATTTTCTCAGTACATTTCTTTTTCTCTTCTTCCTCTGGGACCCCTATAATTTGAATGTTGGTGCGCTTAATGTTGTCCCAGAGGTCTCTGAGACTGTCCTCAATTCTTTTCATTCTTTTTTCTTTACTCTGCTCTGCAGTAGTTATTTCCACAATTTTCTCTTCCAGGTCACTTCTCCGTTTTTCTCCCTCAATTATTCTGCTACTGATCCCTCTAGAGAACTTTTAATTTCATTTATTGTGTTGCTCATCTCTGTTTGTTTGCTTTTTACTTCTTCTAGGTCTTTGTTAAACGTTTCTTGTATTTTCTTCATTCTATTTCCAAGATTCTGGATCATCTTTACTAACATTATTCTGAATTCTTTTTCAGGTAGACTGCCTATCTCCTCTTCATTTGTTAGGTGTGGTGGGTTTTTGCCTTGCTCCTTCATCTGTTGTGTTTCTGTCTTCTCATTTTGCTTAACTTACTGTGTTTGGGGTCTCCTTTCGGCTGGCTGCAGGCTCGTAGTTTCTGTTGTTTTTGGTGTCTGACCCAGTGGCTAAGGTTGGTTCAGTGGGTTGTGTAGGCTTCCTGGTGGAGGAGACTAGTGTCTGTGTTCTGGTGGATGAGGCTGTACCTTGTATTTCTTGTGGGCAAGTCCACATCTGGTGGTGTGCTTTGGGGTTTCTGTGCCCTTATTTGATTTTAGGCAGCTTCTGTGCTAATACATGGGTTGTGTTCCTGTCTTGCTAGTTGTTTGGCATAGGTTGTCCAACACTGTACCTTGCTGGTCGGTGAATGGAGCTGGGTCTTGGCATTGAGATTGAGATCTCTGGGAGATTTTTTTCCATTTGATGTAACGTGGAGCTCAGAGATCTCTTGTGGAACAGTGTCCTGAACTTGTCTCTCCCACTTCAGTGGCACAGCCCTGACCCCTGGGTGGAGCACCAAGAGCCTGTCTTCCACACAACTCAGAATATAAGGGAGAAAAGAAAGAAAGAGAGAAAGAGGAAGATAAAATAAAATAAAATAAAATAAAGTAAAATAAAATAAATTTATTAAAATAAAAACTAAAATAGTATTAAGAAAAAAATTTAAAATAATAATAATAAAACAAACAAACAAACAAAAAAACCGGACAGACAGAACCCTAGGACAAATGGTAAAAGCAAAGCTATACAGACAATATCACACACAGAACCATACACATACATACTCTCAAAAAGAGAAAAAGGGGAAAAAAATATATATATATCCTTTCTCCCAAAGTCCACCTCCTAAATTTGGATTGATTCATTGTCTGTTCAGGTATTCCACAGATGAAGGGTACATCAAGTTGATTGTGGAGATTTCATCCGCTGCTCCTGTGGTTGCTGGGAGAGATTTACCTTTCTCTTCTTTGTTAACATGGCTCCCAGGGTTCAGCTTTGGATTTGGAACCGCCTCTGTGTTTAGGTCACCTGAGGGCATCTGTTCTTAGCTCAGACGGGACAAGGTTAAAGGAGCAGCTGATTCGAGGGCTCTGGCTCACTAAGGCTGGGGGGAGGGAGGGGTACGGAGTGCAGGGCGAGCCTGCGGTGGCAGAGCCTGGAGTGACATTGCACCAGCCTGAGGCATGCCGTGCGTTCTCTTGGGGAAGTTGTCTCTGGATCGCGGAACCCTGGCAGTGGCAGGCTGCACAGGCTCCCAGGAGGGGAGGTGTGGATAGTGACCTGTGCTCGAACACAGGCTTCTTGGTGGCAGCAGCAGCAGCCTTAGCATCCCATGCCCATCTCTGGGATCCGCGCTGATAGCTGCGGCTGGAGCCTGTCTCTGGAGCTCCTTTAAGCAGCGCTCTTAATCCCCTCGCCTCGCGCACCAGGAAACAGAGGCAAGAAAAAGTCTTTTGCCTCTTCAGCAGCTCCAGACTTTTCCCGGACTCCCTCCCAGCTAGTCGTGGTGCACTAACCCTCTGCAGGCTATGTTCATGCCACCAACCCCAGTCCTCTCCCTGGGATCCGACCAAAGCCCGAGTCTCAGCTCCCAGTCCCGCCCTGGTGGGTGAGCAGACATGCCTCTCGGGCTGTTGAGGGCTGGTTGGCACCAGTCCTCTGTGTGGGATTCTCTCCCCATTGCCCTCCGCACCCCTGTTGCTGCGCTCTCCTCCATGGCTCTGAAGCTTCCCCCCTCCACCACCCGCAGTCTCCGCCCACAAAGGGGCTTCCTAGTGTGTGGAAACCTTTCCTCCTTCACGGCTCCCTCCCACTGGTGCAGGTCCCATCCCTATTCTTTTGTCTCTGTTTTTTATTTTTTCTTTTGCCCTACCCAGGTAGGTGGGGAGTTTTTTGCCTTTTGGGAGGTCTGAGGTCTTCTGCCAGCATTCAGTAGGTGTTCTATAGGAGTTGTTCCACATGTAGATGTATTTCTGATATATTTGTGGGGAGGAAGGTGATCTCCATGTCTTACTCTTCCACCATCTTGAAGCTCCTCCAAAAGCTCATTCTTAAAGCACAGGTCCATCAATGAGTATCTGTGTGCCATAATGAATAGAGACTTGCACAGTCCCTCCATTTTATTAATCAGGTCAAGGTAATGGGAAAGAATCCTCTCATTGCATATCCAATAGTCTATATTTGAAAATTAAAAGAAGTGATGTCAACCACCTAAATCTGATTACTTTTGAGACAGCAAGTGATTAAATGCAGCCCAGGCTTTGATTACCCTACAGTCTTTAGAAATGGGAATACTGGATATGAAACAGTTGATTATTCTATCACATCCTTCCTTAATTGTAAAACAAAACAAAACAAAAACCTTATAATAGTTTATCCAATAGTTATTATCTACCATAAGGCACAATCAGTGTATATTTTCTTCAATCACTTACTTGTTAGTTTGAAAAAGAAAGACTCATTAAAACTCTGTATTTTAGAGTTTCATTTATGTACACTGTGAGATTTTTATGTTAGTTTCTTCTTTTCCCTAGAAATATAAATAAAAGAAGCAGTGAACTTAAGTATTAAGGAATACAAATATAGAAAAGGCTTTTTAAAGCATGTGTTTTGATTACTATAAATAAAGTTGTTTAACAGTTAGATATTTATGTTTAATTTCAGATTGCATGGGAACACATGGCTGGAATTTAGGAAAATTGTGCCAACTTTTATTTTGCCTGTGATGGTAGATAAATCAGTAGCTGAATTGAATGGCAGATGCATTGGTTTTTTTTGCAACCAAAAGTGAATGACTTCAGGCAATACCTTTGCTCTTCCGGTTGACACGGTTGCCATCACTCCCTGTAGCAGTATAGCTTGAGGTTAAGACTGCAGTCTCCAGAGGTAGAAAGCTTGAAATTGAATTCCACATTTGTTTATGGCATGACTTTGGCCACATTACTCCAGGCCTTAATTTACATATCTGAGAAATGAAGAGAATCACAGTACCTTATAGCACTTTTGTAAAAGTTAAATAAATGTATATAAATATTTCTTGAAACCATATCTGGCATATAATAAGCCAGCAACAATTGTAATAGCACTAGTAGCAGTAATAATAATATCTGGTCTTTCCACAAATATTTTACCTGCTTGGCTCCATAAGACATTTGAATTTGTAACAGAAGCTCTAAACCTTAGTTTACACTGTTCCAGAACAGAGTGGCATGGCTATTGGCAGAACTCCTGGCCAATCTGCTTTCCAGTCTACAGAATCTATTACTATTTTTGTAATTCCACCACCTTGACTGTCTTCCTGTTCACTGAACTTTTGACTGTACATAGAAGCTGACAGGTGTTTTCCCAGAGCTGACACCAACTGCTTCACACAGCTGTTATCTGACAGTTTTCAGGTCCTTCTGAGGAGAGCACATGACAGAAAGGCCATCAGACAAGCAGGCCAACAGTTACATTTGGCATAATTACATGTTTCTTCGAGGAAGGAAACAGTCAAGCTCACAGTTTTTAGTCAGGCTAACACTATCCACCTATTTTGCAAGGTGCATTCACAAAGTTCAAATAGTTGATTGACTGAAGCTGAGGAGGAAAGTCTAAATGTCAGGCTTTTAAGATGGAACTGGTGGCAGCTCTCTAGCAGCCTGGCAGGTAGAGTAAAAGTCTAGAATTAAGAGTGACAGAGGAATGGCCAGTGGTGAAGAGAAGATTGTGTTAGCTGGAAAAGAAGAGTCAGCCCGTGGTTAGAATATGTATCTGTTTTGATTAGGGGTAGAAAGGCTAGAATGTATACTGATTTAAGTTTGTACAATTATTTCAACATTCAAAAGAGAAACGTCCATGATTTTACTAAGATAAAGCTTTAAATCTCTTTACTTTTGAGATGTTAATATAAATTCCTCCTTTTTCAAACGATCCCAAGATACTGAGATTCTGCATAAAGATCATTTTATATATTTATTATATTTTTATCATGCTGGTCTCTGCTTTAAGAGGTGTGAAAATCTAGGAAAATAATGAATATATTACATTGATAAGATGGCAGAGGGTAGATAAAATAAATTCAAAGTTAATGAGAAAATAAAATATGTGAAAAGTTTTGATTCATGTTATTTCAGTATAAAAATAAAGTAAATATTTTAAATAGTACAACAAAATAGTAAATAAAGTATCTTTAATAAAACTCAGCATTTAATGTGACACCATTAGCTTTACTCTGTGTGTTTCCAACACTAACTCTTTTTTCCCCCTTATTGTGAAATGAGAGGCAATTAAATTCCTGTATTAGTGACCTGGATTATAGAAGTCATTGCATAAATTAAAAGCAGTCTTCTTGCTCTTCAGAATTGGAGAAAATTGTGAGAAGATGAGAATTATTAATTAGATTCTGTCCTATTTTTTTCATTAGTTAAGTATCTAATAAGTTTTCAAGAAAGAATTATGGTTATCCAGTTCTGTCCAATAGACATACCATGTGAAACACAGTAAAATTTAAAATTTTATACAAGTCAAAAAAAGAAACAGGGGAAATTAATTTGTAATATATATTTATTTAACCTACTATTTAAAATATTGTTTCAACATATAATCAATGTAGAAACTATTATGATAATGTCCAAAATATTAAGTGGTTAACCAATATAAAATTATTAATGGGATTTTTACATCATTTTTCATGTTAAGTTTTCAAACCCTGATGTGTATTTTACACTTACAACATTTCTCTATTTGATCAATAGCCACATGTGGCCAGTGGCTATCTACCACAACCAACCACAGCGATTTAGATAATTTACCTTCATTTCATTCATTCACTCATTCATTCATTCATTATGTGCTCGAAATGCATAAGTGAGATAGTAATTGATGCCAGACATATTTTATTTTCTAAATTACATACTAAACTGTATTTTCAAGTTCTTTTTGGTAATATTTTGTTTTCAGCTAAAGAATATCCACTGTTAGAGGTTTTTCTCAGACATATCTTATCATTACAAATATTCTTAAAATTATTAAAAACATTGTTCCAGTTGCTATTGCTGCATAACAAGCTACCCCACATTTTATCAGGGTAAGACTACCATTTTATCATGCTCACAGATTCTGTGGTCAGAATTTAAAGGGTCAGAGCAGGAGTGGCATGTCTATGATACCCAAGTTTCGGAGCCTTGAATGTGATTCAGGAAGTCTGAAGAATGACGCAATGTCTGGGAGCTGGAATCTTTGTTCACTCCCTTATCTGGTGGCTCATCTGGGAGAACTGGGAGACAAGAACTGCCAACCACAGCACCTCCATCTGGCCTCTCCCTGTGGTCTGGCCTCCCCCTGTGGCCTGGCCTCCTTACAGCATGGTGCATCAGGGTTGTTGGGCTTTTCTCGCGGGACTCAGGACTCCAAGTGTAAGTGATTCAGCAAATAAGACCCAAGTTGCATTGTCTTAAAATTCCCACAGTGTCACTGCGGGAAATATTTCCACTCCTTTCTATTGGTTACGTGCTAGTCATTAAAGTTCAGTCCAAATTCAAAAAGAGGTGACTCACCTCTCCATTTGAGTGTCAAAGAATTTGAGAACATATTTTACAATCATCACATAATTTTTCTTTTTGAAAACTTTGCTCCCCCATGTCCACAGTTATGTGTACTCTATGAACTTTCCTCAGTCATTATCTATTGTAACTCCAGATAATCACTGTATTCAGAGATTCATCAGAGATCTCATTTCTGCATGCCCAGAGTCTGACATAATGCCACCTTACAGCACATATAACTTATGGACTTGTGAGGATTACATTAACTGATAACATGGTAAGTATTCTGCAGAGGCTTGGAACACTTTATATACTCAATAACTGTTAGCTTTAAGTGTCCTAGAGAGCTATTACCATGATGATAATCTTTAAGTTCCAGCTCTAGTGTCTTTGACATGTTTTACCTTCATTAAGTTACTTCAATTCTCTAAGTCTCTGTTTCTCCTTTGTAAAAGGAAGATAATAATAGTCAATTTTATAGGATATTAGGAATAATCCATATAAATGATTATTATAGTGTCTGGTACATAGTAAGCAAAATATTTTATGAAAGTTTGTCCAGAAGTTTTAATTCCAACAAATTTCTCTATAGACTATTCCGTGGAGGAAGGACTTTTAATCAACAATGCAGAGGAAGAAGTAGTTACTTATTCTAATCAGTAGAGAGGGACAAACCTGGGGCAGTTTAATGATGATATATTTTAGTACATAATATCATTTGTGTTCTTGAAATAGTCTAAGACTAATCAAGTTTCCAGATTGATATTAAAAATGACTGAACATGGAAAATATGTATAATTAATTAAATAAAAATAGGATAATTAGGTGTCTTCTTACATGTCTGATTCTTACCCTAGTGTAGAAGGTTAAGAAAAAAAAAAGAGTTCCACACAATGTTTCATTGTGATATTCCTTTTTTATATATTTTAGTACATCCAATACTTCCGAAGTGGCTAAGAATTGCTCTTCATATATGTTCAACCATAATTACATACTCCAGTCATGACTATCAGAGTTTAAAACTCTGGTTAATTTTACCAATAAATATTGAAGACTTTTTGAACTGCAATGATAACTACTGTTATAGAAAATGTAACTTGGATTTTTTGTTCAAATTTTACTTTTATTTCCAAAACAGTAAAAAGACATAAAAGCATAAAGAATCACACTTTCTTGGAAATAGTATATCAGACTGGTGAGTTAGCTTCAGCTCTTACCCACTTCACAATGTAACAAAAAATGTTCCAGCCATCCCACTTAGCTTGTTAAAAGATCTGTCATTTTTCCACATGACCCATTTGATTGGTATTGCTACAAATATGTAATATTTTCTTGAACATTGTTGTTATCCTCCTATTTATAGTTCACTTATGATGGTAAGAAAACTATTTTAAAATATAGATGAAGCTGTTTAGTAAAAACATCACTGAGAGGAGAGTTAGGAGAGCTGGGTTGCAGTCCTGCTCAACTGCTAACAAAGTAACTGATTTTTGAGCACGCTCCTAACCCCTCCAGGCAGGTTTGGTATATAATGGTTGGTATGGTCTAGAAACTATAAGGGCCTTTACCTACAAATGTTCATTGATTTCATAAACTATGCATAGATTTGTGTCTCATTGTAATGATCAATATTAAATATACAAATTTTATAGACTAAAAGCTATATATAGTTTGGGATGTTATGAAACACTAATTTAAATTTCCTTTATTCCTAAGTAATCAATGACATTCTTAACAATGACATCCTTCCTGCCTCCCATGTATCTGCGTACTAAACAACACTGAGCTGCCTTAGTGACAGAAATCAATGACAGTGATTTGGTCTTTGATATCCTTGTTTCCTGTGTTTTATTTTTCTGGTAAAAACCGACCCAATATTTTCTTGATCTTCTGATAAACAACAGTGCTCTTTCCATGAAATGAAATAACCTTATAGACTTTTCAATCTTTAGTTCACATGTGAACTTACTGAAATCAGCTTGTGACTAGCTAGTGTAAGAATGCTTCCAGATTGTTGAATTGGAAGGTTTTCTAAATTAATTGTTGAATTCCAGGATATGAGTAATAAAGTTAATTGAAGAAAGCTATGTCTGTATATGGTAAAATTTCTTCCTATCTACTTTCAGACCTTACAATGATCTTTATGTTGTTTTATATTTCTCGAAGAGTGAAGGAAACATCCCTGCATAATTATAAAGCTTAGTCCAAAAAAAAAAAAAAAAAACAACATCTTTGATGACATAGTATATACCAAGCTTGGTTTGGTAGCTAAAATATCTTACATCATTAAATCCTTGCAAGAAGGATGTAAGTTGTTATTGAAAAGTCAAGAAAACAGAGGCTTAAAAATAGTGAAATTATTAGCCACATTTATTCAGCTGGGAAAGCTTAGAGCCTGCATATAACCCATGATCACAAAGTTTAGGATACCTACACATTTGATGATATTTTTAATTGGAAAAAAATCAGATGATATCAGAACATATTTTATGAAGAATATATACAGAAAAATTATGGAAACAAATACACCACATTCACATAACTTCTTACCTTTCTTAAATACCTTTGGGGATTTACTCTTTAATAAATACCTTTAGAGATAATATAGATTAAACTTAATAAGGATTTAATCATTTTGATTATTTTTTTCTTATTCTCTTAAGAAAGTTATTAATATTTAAGTGTGTTTTCTTTCAAGTTTCTTTTTCCATGCAGTAATATTATTTTGTAATTGCCTGAGATATGCAGAAGCAAAAGAAATTCGACTGATATTGTGTTAAAGAGCTGAGATTGTGAGTTGAGAAAAAAACAAAGTAACTATCACAGAGAGGTAATGGATCCACTAAAACACATCTCTTTTCCATCTCCTAATATCTTCTTAGGATGATGAAGAAAATGCTAGACAGATGATTTTTCAATTCCACTAAAAGCTTTTTGTAAATGGCATTTCCTAGAGTGACTCTGTTCTCTGCCATGTTACTCAACATCTAGGGAAATGCAACCCTTTTTTCTGCCTCACTCTTTGTTCAATGAGTAATATATTCAGGGTCCTTCCTTTACTTGAGACATTTAAGTCAACCTTCACCCAGAATGTGTGCTTGAGTCTTTGTGGTTGTTATGGGTATTTTTGATAATGGTGTTGAATTGTGTTAAGCAATTTAGAATCTCTCACTTTTCTTTTAAGCATCAGATATTGATGTATGTGCCATGATGTCACTCATTCTTTCCCTGAATGCATTAACCTTCATTCTCTGTGTTTGTGTCTGGTCTGCCTGTCTAATTTGGAATTAAAGCTGTCTGGGAAAAACCTAATTTGGTGCTGTGTACATTCTAAAGTCATTGCATGAGCTCAGTAAACGTTTATTAATGAATATAATTGTCAACATTGTTAGTGGATATTATTGATTCATAGTAGTGATAATAATATGCATTGATTATTACTGGAAGGAGGTAACTAGACCTAACTTGTCTTAATGAGGGAAATACAGTTGCGTGTGTATACATATACAACTATATATATTTTTGTGTGTATACACACACATACACAATTATATATATGTGTGTGTATATGTATATTTAACAATGATTGTTTTTCACATCCACATTGTAACAGAAAATGTTTCTTGGATGACTGTTTTATGCTTCATTTAAATATACTTTAATCTAAAATGAACAAGGAAATAGGAAGCATACATCAAAATGTTTGCATTGGCATTTTAATTAATTCAGAAAATACCATTTATTTATACGTTAACATATTTGTCAAATGTGCAAAATACTCTGCAACATATTGGAGACAAAGGAGAAACAGGAAATGGTCCCTGTTTTCAAGCTGCCCATCATGCAAGGTACATTTGAGTAAGCAGACACTTGCAGTCCTGGGTGCTGAATGCTGAGACAGGGTCAGGTGTGCAAAGCTTATCTAAGATTCCCTTAGGAAATTTGTTTTTTAGGATTCTTTCTTGATTCCAGTAGAGGGCCTTTTTAAGCACTACCATGTACTAGCCCAAGTTAAGCTTCAAAGGAACCATAGGAGGTATTTGAGTTCCATTTCCATGTGAGAAAACTTCAACTTAGCGTTATTTGTGATTGACTTGCCCAAGGTCACAGAGCAGATATTTGAATTCAGGCTTGCTATACCCGAGTCCAAAACTCTTTCTACTTAATGACTCCCTAAATCAAGACCTCAGATCCAAGCATTTAGAAAATTAGGAAGCCTTCCTTCATTTGGTCTATTAATGGATGCATAATAAACCTATGATTTGACTTATTAAGAGTTATTATTCACAGAAGAAGAGTAACTAATATTTATTTTTTAAACATATTTATTGAAGTATAATTGCTTTACAATGGTGTGTTAGTTTCTGCTTTATAACAAAGTGAATCAGCTATACATATACATATATCCCCATATCTCCTCCCTCTTGTGTCCCCCTCCCACCGTCCCTATCCCACCCCTCTAGGTGGTCACAAAGCACCCAGCTGATCTCGCTGTGCTATGCAGCTGCTTCCCAGTGGAACTAATATTTAAATGCTTAGTCTCAAGCTAATATTGTAAAATTAAGCTGGAAAATAATACTAGTAATATTTTCTTATAAAATATATTGCAAGTTTCTATATGCTCCTAGGGCTAAAGGTAAATCTAATATTCTTCTTAATATTTAAAAATATATCTTATGACCTGATAATACTCTGAACTTACTGGAGAGCATATTATTTTCTTATGCTTTGACTCGGTAATGTAAGAGTACCATATAAGGTATTTTTGTGATGCCAATGTCACTGTACAAAAATTGTATGACTCATTTTCATTCACTTTTTCTGAGTTAAAAAGGAACATTCGTGTCCAGGGCTGAAAAATGGATGGCTACAGCATGTATTATTAAATACAGTAGTCAGTGAAGTCAGCATAAGCTTCAAATAGCAAGCAGTACTCACCCTTGAGGAGCAAAAAGTACAGATATAGTCCAGTCAAATGAAAATTTGTTTTCTTGATGTTGCCATTTATCTATTCATAGAACATAAGGTTATGGAATAAACATAAATTAAAAGTGGACATTTTCATCACTCATCATGATGGGAACATTGAGATACAGTATTTTTGGGTAAATGTTATAGTATCAAATTATATTTTCTATTAATTTTTAAGTTTACTTGAGGTTGCAAGTTCCTTGAGATGGAATCGCAAGAGACTAAGTCCTAGAGAACCACTCACTTCTTAAGGCATTGATAATTGACTTTAACCTACAGTCCATTCCCACTTCAGAGCAATCATATTGAATTTCAGAAGGCTGTATGTTAGTTTTCAAATTTTATTTTTAAGTCCACAAATTGTGTTTCAGAGACACTTATTCCATAAGATATAATAGTATTGACAGTTTATGTAGAAAAAAATGTTGTGTTGTGTAAACAAAATTAAATAAGTATGTTTTTTTCTATAACACTTTTTAAAACTTTTCATCTCCCAGAAAAGAGTTACAGAAAGCAGGGTTTCCAAACTTATTTGACTAAGAATTTTTTTTTATGATTAGAAACTAAAATTAAGGATTTTCCAGGCAAAATACCACAATAGTTATAATATGCTGTTTTCATTAGCTGAAAATTTAAATTATATGCATAAAACTTATATAAAACTTACATAATATATAAAACATATAATTTATATAGCTGTATAAAACAAGGACTTTCTAGATGTCTCAAGTTATTGTTGAAACTCTGAAACTGAGAACAACAGCTGATGTTAGTCCACAACCTACTTAGAATGGCTAAACACATTCAAAATAAGTGAATAAAAACAGGTGTGCTCAGCAGTTTTTAAGTCTCCTTCAACCCATATAAGAGAATGCCAGAAATTCAACAGGATGATGGCATAAAGCCATGGAAGTAGAGTTGTTAGCCTCACTAGAGACTAAAACGTCATTTCATATTCCCACTTCTATTCTGAGCCTGTACCACCCCTACACACACACACACACACACACATACACACACACAGGAGTGTGGGGGACTGCTACTACCTCTCTAAGCTAAGGGAACCACTTCACAGCTTTGTATTTTTCTAGAATGTCCAGGGTGGCATTGCTCTCCTCAGTTGGTGAAATGCTGAGCTGAAGAAACGGGTAGAACTTACGTGTGCATTTGAGGGACATTTAGCACGATGATTCTTGAGAGAGCTTGATTTAGGTCACTAGATTAAGGAATGTATGTGAACATAGAGACTAGTACCTGATTCTCATGCCTAAGCTTTTTCAAGCTGTGGACAGTTACGGTTTAAAAAAAAAAAAAAAAAGGTAGAATGAGGAAAGAGGTTTCTGTTTCTTCATGCCCAGAGTATGTTGAATGTATGAATTTAAAGTGGACCAAGTGGCTCAATCAATCATCAAGATGGCTTTTGCACAGCAGCCACCTGAGAAGGTAGAAAGAAGCTGTAAGGTGTGCCACTGGGAATGGCTGCCAGAGGCGGGAGGAGTGTTAGAGCCACTTGACCCGCTTTAGGGAACTGTGCAGAACTCTGCGTAGGGAGTATGGTATAGAGCAGTGTCTCGAGGATGTCTTTGAGGAAATCACATATGTGCCTCACAAAAAAGCCAGCATTTGTAGATGGGCCATAGTGAAGAGCATGATGGTTAGCCAATATTAGCCAGATGAGAACTACTAAGGAACTAAGACTTTTGCATGTCTGCCTGAAATTCCTCCTCGCTTGCACTGACCCTGGAAAATACAGGAGATAGAGGTGGCAGGAGACCTGATGATTAAATCACACTCCCTTCCCCACTGGGAGATCCAGAACCACAGTTCAGACCAAAATGAAGGGAAAAGAAGAGCATTTAACTAGTTGTAAATGTGAATTTTAGATTTATTTAGGGCGGAAGTTATTAATAAATAAGAGTTGTTTTTTTTTTCTTTCCCCCATCCCCTGATACAGGACTTGTTCTAATCAATGATACTAACTGTAAAGCTATAACATCTCATGGAGATGTATTCTAGGGACCTGAAAAGGATTCCCCAAAGAACACATTGAACACACGGTCTTGTGAAAAATAAAGCTTCTTTTTTTACATTTATTTTTATTTATTATTTATTTTGGCCATGCTGGGTCTTCGTTGCAGTGTGCAGTCGTCTCTAGTTGTGGTGCATGGGCTCAGGAGTTGTGGCGCACAGGCTTAGTTGTGGTATGTGGGATCTCAGTTCCCCAACCAGGGATCAAACCCAGCCCTCCTATATTGGAAGCATGAAGTCTTAACTGCTGGACCACCAGGGAAATTCCAAGCTTTTTTTCTTAATTGTATCCTATTAGAGTCTGCCCGTCCGATATTCAAGTTACCGGCATTATGCTTAATTTCCTTGAAATTAATTTTATGTTGAATTATCAAGTATTCATTATTAAAATAATACAAATTTACTAACTTCAGATGAGGTTAATGATGCCACAATCTTGGAAGTAGCATATATTTCATATACAGGTGCATAATTTATGTATAGTAGCTTATGAAATATTAATGAACATAATTGTGGAAATACATATTTTAGAACATCAGGTTATGTATCAGGAAAATACTTTTAAACAGCTAATACTGTATTTTGTTATCCTAATTCATAGCTTAAAGCCCAATTATTAATCATATTCAACTGATCATACCTAGCACTGTCAGAGCAAGAGGTCTAATGGCAACTTAAATTAACATCTGTGTCACATTTTAGGAGAAGAGCAATAAGAATGCCAAAAGGGGAAAAGAAGCATATCAGGGTGAAATAAACTCAGACATTCTGTTTGGTAAAATTATTTTAAAAGTCATATATAATATTTCTATATCATGTAGCTTGTGACAGAGACATCAGTCATTATATTACCTGTACATTGAACATGATGAATTGATTGTGTTCCAATGAGAAGACCTAATTACTTAGAGAAATGAAGAGGACATATGAGAGGTCTTTAGCCCCAATGGCCATATGTTATCATTAATAACACTGAACCCTTTGTGGTTTAATTCCTCTGTTCTGTACATTTTGGAGCACAGAATCTTCCTAATACATTTCTTTAGAGGGAGATCAGATAATTAATCATTCTCCTAAAAATAACAAGGGAAAATATCACATGAAATTCAAACAATAATGATCAGAAGTTTTGCACATCAATTTCTTTTTTGGTCCTTGTTAAACCCCCATAGGTAACAAACATTAAGTTTATGCATAATCATTGGTTCAGAATATAGTTGTTGAACTCATTCAGTAATTTCTGTAGCATATGTGATCATCAAATTATGTTGTCACCTCGCTACAGATATAAAACAGAATCAAGACTCAAAATTATTTCAACAGTCTGGAATTCAAGGTCGAAATCAATAAGATGAAATTTAACAGGAGAAATGAAAACTTGTGTGTTCGGGCATTCATGGTCATTTGTGCAAATGTAGCATATGGAGACATATGTTGATAAATGAACTGATGAATAAGAGCCCAGTTAAGAGTGAGAGCACTGCACAACAGTTGAAAGACACTCTTGCGGAAGGAGGATTAGAGCTGTAGGCAGGTGAAACTATGGAATTTATCTTCAGATGGTTTTAAATTCAAGAAATAACATGTTAGCAACCAGAACTATCAAATATGAAAATGACTACTTTGCAAGATAGTGAATGCTTTCTCCCTAGTGTCCTTGGATACTTCCAAGCAATGACTATATAACTATCACAGGAAGTCTGATTATATAAAAAGCATTTCTGCAATCAAATATGGAAGAAATGATTATGTCATTAAGGTCCCTTCTGATTTTAAGATTCCTGGACTGTATTTTTTTCACTTATGTAACCCATCAGCTCTCTCCTTGGCATTTATATTCTATCTTGCTAATCACAGCTGTTTATGTACATGTCTAGTTTCTTGCTAGAGTTTTTTCTTATACATGAATTCCATAATATTAGTAACTGCATTTTATTTATAGTCTTACCTCATATAGGAGGTCTAGAAGCCTTGAACATAAAAGCACACCATAAATATTTGGGAATATTATAAAATTAATATGTAATAGTACTTTATGAACATATAACATTTTCATGAGTGAGGGCTCTCAAGAGCTGTGAGAAGTCTGAGGTTTTACCCAGTTTGCATGTTAAGAGGTTAGCCCTACCTCAGCTTTATGTATGCTGACTGAACACTAAAGATTCTTGGGTGAGAGAAGGTTAACAGAGGACCCAGGATGCCTGGGTTAGAGACAAGTTATTTTATTACTCACAATAGAGTGAAGACTATGAGCATTAGCATAAGTGAGTCAGTTCCCCTTACCACCGGGTATGGGAGGCGGGCGGTCATCCATATGGCCCAAGATGGTGCATGCATGTAGCCAATGGGTTGCATTACAGAAGACAAACCTGAACTTGGAACCCCAAATCTTTTATAATGGAGAGTAACCATGTTTTGCCTCTGCTCCAGAGGGAGAAAATATATCTTCCTAGGCTGTTTGTTATACGAATATCTTTGGATGAAAAAATAGTTCAAAAGTTTAGTTAGTGCCTCTCACAAGACATGCAAAAACACAAGAGACCCATGAAGAATTGTCTCCCACTCATAAAATGCTTCTGCATTGTGAACAAAGGGTGCAGAGTTTGAGCCACACTTTGATATAGCACTGTGTGAAAATGATGGGGAAAAAGAAAGAACATGTAACATGAAATTTATAAATACATTGTGTTAGAAGTGACCTCAAGACTTTGAATTACCGGGCCTCCCTGGTGGTGCAGTGGTTGAGAGTCCGTCTGCTGATGCAGGGGACATGGGTTCATGCCCCGGTCCGGGAAGATCCCACATGCCGCGGAGCGGCTGGGCCCATGAGCCATGGCCGCTGAGCCTGCATGTCTGGAGCCTGTGCTCCACAATGGGAGAGGCCACAACAGTGAGAGGCCCGCGTACGCAAAAAAAAAATATATATATATATAAAAATAAATAAATAAAAAAGAAAGAAAAAAAGACTATGAATTACCGTTAGATAAATAATTTGTACAGGGTACAAATAACAGTGGCTAGCTATGGCCTCTCATGATATTGGTGACTTTTTCATTGTTAGAACAACTCTGATTCTATCTTCACAATAGTTTATTTCTTCTTTGTTGTTCAGATGTTACTTTTTTACCTTTGTTAGTCTGTACTTTAGTTCTTATTTTACTGGCCACACGTGTGAGCAGCTAACCTGTCATTTTGAAGAGAGGGTGTTCCTAACCAGGATGGGAGACTTAAAAAAAATGACCTGTAAAACAAAACTACCAAAAAGCCAGGTCCTCTGTAAACATTTCTGTAACTTGATTGGTTTTCATACCTTAGAGACCAGCAATTCTATTTAAAGGCATAAGAAGATGATAGTAGACATTATCATGAAAATATACAGGGACAATATCCTTTTTTACTTTAAAAGTTTCAGAGAGAGCAAGTTCCTTTTCCAAAATAACATTATTCACTCTAGTCAGAAATAACCAAGGCCTTCATTCTCTTTGCTTTCTTTTTTCTTTCCTCTGTAGATAGGCAAAGTTTGTAAATTATACAGATCTCTCTATTTAGGATACACAGAATGTATGGTTTAAATTTCTTTAAATTCTGGGGAACTTTTTGCTATAAATAATTACTAATTTTAATTTCATGGAATCTGTTCTCATCATTAACATCAGGTTCTATTTTTGAAGTACTTAATTGAATGTGGGCCCTTGAATACTGTTGAACAATGATAATTAATGCATACAAAATCAAGTAGATGATTATAATGATATATTATCCCACAATAGTAACTGAAACAGAGGAAATATCCCATAACTTACAGTTGAACTGAGCAGACTGGGTTTATGAGGACAAAGAATAAAAATCATAATTTTCATTAAATGTTTCAATAATTATGAAAAGAACTGAATATCATTTTCATTATTAATTTTTTCATTTCTGCCTTCATCACTCTCTGATTTTCATACAAGGATAAGGATATCATCCACTAATAGGTTAGCATTGTCTCATCTAATACATACATTTTTAGCCTGCAGGCTCTCTGAGAACCACTGAGACATGTTTCTTGGGTGAATATACTGCCTTGGTAGATTCCAAAACTACACTAAGAGCATCAACATTACACATGTGCTTTTACACCTCATCTACTTACAGTACATTTTAAAATGTGCTTGTTTGGATCTTATTCTTTTACTTTAACATAAGAATAATGCAATGACTATCGTATTCTTTTCAGAAGAAAAGATAGTGTCTCTGAAGGTTACACTGAGGTTCAAGAGACGCTTATCCTTTCAATGTGACAAGGTGGTTCTGAGCACAGGCAGAAAAGAGAGTTGGATGGAATACTAACTCTTTGTGCTACATATAACACGTTCCTTAATCACACCAACTTAATCCTCAGTTTCCTCTTGTTTAATGGTGATAATTCCTACCAGATTAAGGTCATGCATATCACATGAGACAATATATACAGAGGACTAAGCATAAGCCTTTGCACATATTCAGCTATATGATTTCAGCTTCTCTGGGTCTTAATTTCTTTAACTCTAAAAATAAGATTAGACTATATGATCTCTAAGGCATTTCCAGCTCTAACTTTATTGGAATTTTACCTGGGGTTCCTCATTTACTATTGCCTATAGTTCTCCTTACTTTTGTTATCTTTCTAGGGTAAAGTTTTTTTGTTTGTTTGTTTGTTTTGTTGTTTTTTATCCACTGAGTATGTAGTATCTAGAGACTAGAGTACAAATGTATGATCATAAATGTATTGCACACCATCATGACAGGCATCTAATAGTCAGACAGGGCAAGTGAGGATTTTTGATACATGGTCTTGCTACTCTCTTGGCTCTAGTTCACCTTTGATAACCAAATCATTGATGAGGACCAGAGAGAGGCAGAGAGACAGAGAGGGGGGGAAAAGGGAACTGAAGGAGGAAGAGGAGGGGGGAGAATGAGCATCCCATGGATTCCACAATCTGAGTGCTACCTAGATGTTGATTAAAAAGAACAAGGGATAGGGTATACAGATATCATAAGTATTCTACAGAATTAGAGTTCAAGATTCGGAGCCTGTTTTCACTGAGAATGGCTCTTGACATGCAGAAATGAGCCATATATTTGTAAAGGCCAATTGACCAAATGTTGTTAGACAGTAAACTCAATTGTCTCTTAAATTCTAGGTATTATCTGATACTACATTAGGTACTTAAAGTAGTTTAGAAGCTTTTTCAGCATGAAAAATAGCAGTAAGCGGTGTCTCTAATATATTTAATGAGAATTAGCAGATAGGTAATTTAGAATGTATATGGGAGGCATATGACTCAATAACGACCTACTTTCACTAAAAAATTACCCATTTTCTTTGAATTTGTAACTGTAGATGTTTTAGTTTTTAGAGGAGACAATCATACACATACATATAAATAATTAATTAAAGACCTCATGGCCACTGTCCTATGTAGAAGTCCAGTTAGGTTTTCCCTTGCCCACGAATGTAGTTACAGATTTAGGACCTGTATTAGATCATTGTTGGTATATCTGATATAGCCCTCTTGTTTCCCTGGATTGTAAATAGCTAAAGGACTCTGTCTTAGTCATTGATATAACATTAAGACACAGAAAACACTACCATCCGTGTCACTGAGGAAATATGTTCTGAAACAATGTGAAGTTGAACACTTGCATTTTCTCTTTTGGTCTAAAAATTTCACAGACATAGAAAACGAACGTATGGTTATCAAAGGGGAGGAGTGGGGAACGGGGTAAATTAGGATTTGGGGATTAAAATATACACACTATTATATATAAAATAGACAACCAACAAGGACCTACTGTATAGCACAGAGAACTATACTCAATATCTTATAATAACCTATAATAGAAGAGAGTGTAAAAAAAGAATATATATATATTTTTATTTATGCATATGTATAAATGAATCACTTTATTACACACCTGGAACTAACACAACACTGTAAATCAACTATATTTCCATTTTTAAAAAAGTAAAAATAATTCAAAAGTCATTCTAATATATCTTAAAGGACTAGCTTAGTGTCTCAAAATATTTCTGTATATCTTATATGTTTTTGCCCATAGAAATGCTGGTTTGGCTTTTCCAAAGGGTCTTCAGTGGTCTTCCAAGTTGAAATGTATGGCGTTCCTTTGAACAGCATCAGGGCTTTTCTCCTTGACTACAGTCAGAATTCTGAGAGTATCTTTTATCTCATCAGTTGAGTGTTATATGAGAAATAAGCTAGCCCACATCTCTACTTCTATGATGTGGGGAATACACTTCCTCCTTCAAGAACCTTACAGAATGTTCCTTCCTCTATGAGGTTCTCCTGAAATCCCCTAGACATGTTTAGTTGAAATGTCCTCTATAAGCTAGCAATACTTTGTAAACACTATTACTATAACAGTCATCACTTTGTATTGTAGTGTGTTGTCTTTGTCTCCTTTGTTAAACTGTGAATTACCTCATTAAGCCAACCACCAACATCTCTTGGTTATATCGTCATGAGGGTGCTCTCCTTGAGTCCCATACATTGAGCATATTATTTCAAATGCATGGCATGAACAGAATACAAGTTCTCTAATGTTCGCTTGCATCCAGCCCAAATGAGAATGAAATGAACAGAATACTTTAAAAAGTATGACCTACAAAATGTTATTTCCAATGAACCAGCTGCTCTGTTAACATTCCCTGTATTATTCTCAAGGGAAAGAAATATTTTTGCTTTTCTCAGAATTAGCTGATTGCTACCACTATGAGGTTGTAGAATATATCACCTTCTAAAAATACTTATCCTTTAACATGACACATAAGTAAAATTTACCTCTTCATTTTAACTGATTTCTTTACTAAGGACAGAGAAAACATACACTGAACAAACATTTGTTATTTTGGTACTTTGTTACTTTCAAAATGTTGACATAAGTTGCAGTTATACAATAAAAAGAATTTTCCTGTGATATATTTAGTACCATAGTTTAAAAACCTGTGATCCTATAAATCTCAGTGTTCCTGAGGTGAATAGGGTCTCTTGGAAGAAAGTGGAGGTCACAGTGGATTTACTTTATATGTCAGACATGTCACCTTTGGGCACTGTATTAGTTTCCTAGGGCTGCAGTAACAAAGTACCAAACTGGTGGCTTCAAACAAAAGAAATTTATTTTCTCATGGTTTTGGAAGTTAGAAGTCTGAAATTAAGGTATCAACAGGGTTGGTTCCTTCTGAGCTTCTGGTGACGACCAGCAATCCTTGGCATTCCTGGGCGTGTAGATGCATCCTCCAGCCACTGTCTCTTTATGACTGGCATTCTCCTTGTGTGTCTCTGCCTCTTCTTATAATTTCATCAGTTTTTTTTTTTTTTGATTAGGGATCACCCTAATGACCTCATTTTAAACTGATTACATCTGCAAAGGCCTTCTTTCCAAAAATGGTTACATTCACAAGTACTGGGGATTAGGACTTCAACATACTTATTCATATCAAACACATATGTGTTCATTATATCAAACACACACATTCATTCAAAATATATGTATTCAATTCAGCATCTGACAGGCACAGTTGAGTCAGGGTTTGTAATTCCAGGACTAGAAAAACAAAGAGAGACACTGTTTGAAATTCTCAGCTTTACCTATGCTAACAAGCACTATTCAGTGTTTTGGGGTCTTATGTCTGTGTGCATTAGTATATCAGTTCTATACCAGGAAGACAATTGGGCATAGCACACATTATAAACACAAAAAAACTGTTTTAAATGAATTAATAAGTTTTAATAGGAAGATCATTGAACATGTGATCTAGACACTTGATTTTACAGTACAAGAGGCTGTTGACAGTATGAATGTTGAAACCTACGCTAGTCTCTTAATCACTTTTATGAATTTTCAAAGTTTAATTTGTGAAGAAAGAAGTCCAGGAAGATGCCTATAATACATATTGACACATTGATTTTTCTTCACAGGTAAAATTTTAGAATTGCCTAAGAATAAGAAAATCTCCACTTGAACCAAGTCACCCCCTAGATAAACAGATGGCAGTTTTCTACAGGAAACCCACTGCTAAACAGCCAAGGAAAGAATGGTTTCTGCTCATTAGATTTGGGGATTTTCCCTTTGATTCTTATTAAAGATCTTTCTGCATAATTCTACAGCTTCATAGCACACACTTAAGACAGTGTAGATCGTGGAATTGCAAACATCTTCGTGTAAAATCTTCTGGTAGCATCTTCTGAATTCATATAATAGAGAAAAACTTGTAGTATGTTATGTAGTAACAAGGGTGATTCTTGTAATGGAAAATGTGGAAATAGGGCAGATAGATATTTGTGACACACAGCCAAAATTCAAGGGAATAGGAAAAGATATATCACTGTACTCTATGGACCCTGAAAAGCTATTAATAAACTGATAGAATCCAATTTTTTTGACAACAGCTTTTTGAGATATAATTCACATATAGTGTATCACTTTAAAATATACAATTCAATGATTTTTAGTATTTTCACAGGATTTTACAACAATTACCATAATCAATTTTAGAACATTATCATCACCCAAAAAAGAGACCCCATGACCTTTGGCAGCAGCCCCTCCCCATTTTCCATCCACCCCCAGTTCTAGCCAATGACTAAACTACTTTCAATCTCTATGTATCTACCTATTCTGGACATTTCATATAAATGAAATCATACAAAATGTGGTCTTTTGTGACTGGATTCTTTCCCTTAACATATTTTCAAGGTTCATCCATGATGTAGCATGTGGATATACCACATTTTATTTATCCATTTATCAGTTGATATAAATTTGGATTTTTCTACTGTTTGACTATTATGAATAATGCCGCTATGAATATTTGTGTACATGTTTTTGTGTGTACGTTGGTTTTCTTTTCTCTTGGGTACACACTTAAGAATGGAATTGCTGAGTCATATGGTAGCTTTATGTTTAACCTTTGGAGGAAATGCGAGACTGTTTTCCAAAGTGTCACTATTTTACATTCCCACCAGCATTGTATAAGTGTTTCAATTTCTCCACTCCCCTGCCAACACTAGTGTCTGCCTGTGATTATAGCCATCCTAGTGGATGTGAAGTGTTATCTCATTATTATTTTAATTTGCATTTTCCTGATAGCTAGCTAATGATGTTGAACATCTTTTAATGCACTTAGTGGCCATTTGCATACCTTCTTTGGATAAATGCTTAAGTTAATCAGATACATGATTTGCAAGAACTTCCCCCTATTCTGTGGGGTTTTGTTTTTACTTTCTTGACAGTGTCCTTCAAAGTACAAAGTTTTTGTTAATTTTGATGAAGTCCAATTTATATATTTTTTTCTTTGGTTGCTTGTACTTTAGGTGTCATATCTAAGAAAACATTGACTAATACAAGATCATGAAGATTTACATCTATGTTTTCTTCTAAGAGTTTTATAATTTTAGCTCTTACATTTAGGCTTTTGCTCCATTTGAGTTAATTTTTGTATATGGTATGAGATAGGCATTCAAATTCTTTTTATTTCTGATTCTGTAATTCTTATTTTACCTACAACCTGATTCAAACTCTCCCCTGTGTATCTGATCTTCTCTACCTCATGAATTCTGCTCACTCATAACTTCTGATTACTCATAGTTTCTGCAACTCAAATTTTCAGCTGTTTCACATTGTCTATGCTCTAACTTAAAGACTCTTGGCTTCTTTTCTATCAAATGATAAACTTTCTCCATGTATCTCCAATCTCCAGTTGAGTGTCCTGAAAAAGAAAATCTGGCTGACACTAGACTCCAGGATCTTAACTTGGGCCGAGCTTTGGAAAAGCTCCCTAGTAGCTTATCAATTGGCTTTTATCCAGTATATGCACACACTTTTTAGCATCTACCCTTAAATAGAGGACTATATGAAACAGAATGTAGACACTTAGTATATTAAATAGTATGTAGCCATGTGCCTTCAAATAGAGCAGATGTGATGGACATGTTAGAAGGTAAGCTTTAAGTACACAGGCATTTTTGGTTTTATGTATCCAGTGAAATCTCTGTACGTACAGACCATTTGTAATTTCATGGATTGTATTTTTATTTTATTTTTTTTGCCTCCAAGCTGGTTCATTTAAAGCAGAGCCCAGAATAGCTTACACGTTTTTCATCTTAGGCTTAGCGGAATATTGCATATATTTCTTTGGTTTGAGATATAGCTTTTCTTTGGCAAAGTGAACATCTTTCTTCATAGCTGCCTAAGTTCAGGTCTAGTCTCTCTAGCTTTTCCTAGATTGGACACACCCATAGGTGCACCAGTCTTTCTTAGAACCTCCCCATCTGCTTGTGTAAATTTATCTTCCATGTAACTATATCTCATGAGCCACAATTCTTTTCCTCACTGTCTCTTTCACAGTAGCATTTGTGCTGATTTTAATGGTCTTGTACCTTTCTACATCAGTTTCCACCATGTTTTCTTACAGATCTCAACATTTTCTACTTAGCTTTATTTACATTCATATCTTCACCCTAATCTTCATTCAGTTCCTATATCTGGCTTCTAATCTCCCAGCCCAATTTCAGTATCATTTATCAATCAACCCCAATACCTAAAAAACATTAACATCTCTGAAATATTTATTCTTATTTAATAACTTAACTTTTTTGTTAGAGATGGAAAGAGTCATAGTACAATCTACAATGAATTAGACAAAATAGGATACTCTGAGCAATATAAAAATGTTGCCTAGCATTTAGTGATATACTAAAAAAATCTTCTAAATTATTCACCATAAGACAAAAACATTCCTCCTTTTTTGGTCCTAAGTGGAAACCTTTTAAGGGTTTATTTTATTATCAAATTATATTATATTCTACATATATATGTAAAAATGAGTGTAATTTGTTACAAACAAAATCAATATTCAGAATATTTATATTGTTTTCAATAACATTGGGGTAGCAAATAATTGAAGCATTATACTTTAACTTAAAAAAAAATAATCAACCTGTCTCTTTTAATAGAGAATACCTTTTATTATTATAGCACAAATCATTATTTCTCCTATCTCCATAATCATTACTTCAGTTAAAACCAATATGCTTTTGGCTAACATAGGAAAGGAGACATTTTCATGTTGATAGCCCTGAGGGTTTTTTTGTTTTGTTTTGTTTTTAACCTAAATTATTACAACCTATTGATCCTGAATCCAAATTTTCAAATAAAACTGATTCATTTCATTAATGGAATGTTTAAAACAGAGAAGTCTATCAAGTTGGGGTTTCAGCTTGAATGAACCACCTCCATTTAGAAAATTGATAGTCCAGTCACACTTTTATTAACCTTGAATTTTTAGAGCATGGTTGCTTTTAAAGAGAGAGAGAGAGAGAGAGCGCAAGCGAGAAATTATCTCTAGTAACATTTTACATCATTGACAAGTTAGAGTCAGATATAAAATGGACATTAGAGGTAACTTTGTTTATAATAACCTTTCCCCACACAAGTTAAATGAATAATGCATATATTTAAATATGTAAGCTAGATAACATGTAGAGCAGTAAGTAGGAAGTACTGTTGAATAGCTGATAGGACACAATGCACACTGGTAATTCTAAAAAAGAAAAAAAAAACTCCAGTAAAAATAATTCCCCAGTGATAACTTTTATGCACCAACTTATGATAATAAGTTAATAAATTACTGAATCATATTTATGAACTGTTGAAAATGCCTCTTGACTCATTAAGAGAAAGGCATTGTTGGGATATGATTTGGTGCCCACAATTAACTGTACACAAGGTGACTCAATCTAAGCAGTTCACAAAATACTAGAATACTTACTGGAAAACTGATTTAGAAGGAGACCATTTGGTGGAGTAGCTAGAATGCAGGTTTGGAGTCTAATACTACTAGATTCAAATCCTGGTAGCAGAGCTTGAAGTTATGAGTCTTTGGGTAAGTTTCTTAATTTTCCTTAGCCCTTTAAAGTTTGGATAACATGTACTTTCATAGATTTGAATGTTAGACAAAGTATTTGTAGTTGTGATTCCTAAAAAGGAGCCGCTCTAATAATGGTGGCAATAAAATAAGAAACATAACTGCCAAGGGCCATCGGAAATCCCATCTTCTGGCAACAGCATATTTCCCTCTGTAGAAAATCACAGGGAGTGAAATTAAAATCAGAAAAGTGTTTTTGGTGTCCAGGAAATCAGAGCAAGAAGGATTTGTACTATGAGCCTGATGTTTAAGACATGCATCTCCAAAAAAAAAAAAAAATTATCATGAAAACTGAGCAGGCATGATCTTTAGTGAGGTTAACCCTTCCAGGGAACAGGGTTAGAGAAGCTCAGACACCTGCTTTCCAAACCTCCCATTCTTTCCATCTGGTTACCACATTTCAAGTGACATACACATTCCTTAGAGGGAACGTGAGAATTTGGGCTAGCACCATCAGTTTTCCAAGGTTAGAAGAAACAATCTTACTCAGCAAACAACACTTTCTTTCCTCATATATTTTTGTTAAGCTACGCCTCTTGGCAATTTATGTAACGTCATTCTTAGGTTTCTGCACGGGATTAGTCCCAGGAACGCCACAGATACCAAAATCCATGGATGCTCAAGTTCCTTATATAAAATGGCATAGTATTTGCATACAACTTATGCACATCCTCCAGTATACTTTAAATAATCTATATGACTCTATTATAATACTTAATAGAGTAAATTCTATGAAATGGTTCCCAGCATGCAGCAAATTCAAGTTTCGCTTTTTGTAACTCTCTGAATAATATTTTCAAATATTTTCTATCTGGATATTTTCTAGGCAGATTAGTTTAATCTGAAGATGTAGACCCTGTGGGCTCACTGTAACGTTAAATTCATTGGCCCTAACTGCTTGATTGTCATTCTTCCTAGAAGACAGTCTGGTGGGAACAAGTTATGATGAAGCCAACCCAGCCCAAATACAGAAACAAAAGTGAATTCACTTTTTTCAAGTCTCCAGTTTCTGTCCAAGCTGCTTTTTGATACCTACAGACAAATTCTTCCTGGTCACAACTCCCTTGAATAATTCTTAGTTACCCAGTTGAGGGTATAGAGAAGAAAGAAATCCCTGGATCTACAAGCATTTTTTTTCTTTCATTAGTATTCTTTGATTTGCTGTTGCCCTAGCTTCCTTCGTCCAACTATTCAGCAGGGACCAGAGTGCTCAGCAGGTCTCTCCTGGGAAGTTGGGAGGGTTCAGTAGCTGACACAGTGTAGACACACATCAGTGTGTGAGACCTTTTGCAATGTTCAAGTTACTTTTGTTCTCCAGTAACAGAAATCCCAATTGGGAGTTTAAAAAAATAGTTGGTTACCATTGATGTATTTTTCTTTATTTCCAATTAAAACACTGTGTTCAGATAAGAATATTTGTAAGTTTTTTGTTATCGATGTTCAGATGACAGTGTATAACTGACCATAAAAATCACTGACAGATATTTTATTTTATTTTTTTATAGTTTTCATGCATTGATCTCCAGGCAAGTCAGTAAAGAAGACTTGCACCTTATTTTAATAAAAATGATCACTTTATTTATTTATCTATTTATCTATTTATTTATTTATTTATTTTTACTCATTGATTTTACACACATTAGTGTATACATGTCAATCCCAATTGCCCAATTCATCACACCACCACCCCACCCACCACCACTTTCTCTCCTTGGTCTCCATAAGTTTGTTCTCTACGTCTGTGTCTCAATTTCTGCTCTGCAAACCAGTTCATCTGTACCATTTTTCTAGGTTCCACATATGTGCATTAATAGACGATATTTGTTTTTCTCTTTCTGACTTACTTCACTCTGTATGACAGTCTCTAGATCCATCCATGTCTCTACAAATGACCCAGTTTAATTCCTTTATATGGCTGAATAATATTTCATTGTATATACGTACCACATCTTCTTTATCCACTCATCTGTTGATGGGCATTTAAGTTGCTTCCATGACCTGGTTATTGTAAATAGAGCTACAATGAACATTGGGGAGCATTTGTCTTTTTGAATTATGGTTTTCTCAGGTATATGCCCAGTAGTGGGATTGCTGGGTCATATGGTAATTCTATTTTTAGTTTTTTAAGGAACCTCCATACTTTTCTCCATAGTCATTGCATCAATTTACATTCCCACCAACAGTGCAAGAGGGTTCCCTTTTTTCCACACACTCTCCAGCATTGGTTGTTTGTAGATTTTTGAATGATGCCCATTCTAACTGGTGTAAGATGATACCTTATTGTAGTTTTGATCTGCATTTCTCTAATAATTAGTGATGTTGAGCAACTTTTCATGTGCTTCTTTGCCATCTGTATGTCTTCTTTGGAGAAATGTCTATTTAGGTCTTCTGCCCATTTTTTGATTGGGTTGTTTGTATTTTTAATATTGAGTTGCATGTGCTGTTTATATATTTTGGAGATTAATCCTTTGTCCATTGACTCATTTGCAAATATTTTCTCCCATTCTGAGGCTTGTCTTTTCGTCTTGTTTATGGTTTCCTTTGCTGTAAAAAAGATTTTAAGTTTTATTAGGTCACATTTGTTTATTTTTATTTTTATTTCCATTACTCTAGGAGGTGGATCAAAAAATATCTTGCTGTGATTTATGTGAAAGAGTTTTCTTCCTATGTTTTCCTCTAAGAGTTTTATTGTATCTGGTCCTACATTTAGGTCTCTAATCCATTTTGAGTTTATTTTTGTATATGGTGTTGGGGCGTGCACTGTTCTAATTTCATTCTTTACATGTAGCTGTCCAGTTTTTCCAGCACCACTTATTGAAGAGACTATCTTTTCTCCATTGTATATCCTTGCCCCCTTTGTCATAGATTAGTTGACCATAGGTGCATGGGTTTACCTCTGTGATTTCTATATTGTTCCACCTATCTATATTTCTGTTTTTGTGCCAGTACCATATTGTCTTGGTTACTGTAGCTTTGTAGTATAGTCTGAAATCAGGGAGTCTGACTCCTCCAGCTCCATTTTTTTTCCCTCAAGACTGCTTTGGCTATTCAGAGTCTTTTGTGTCTCCATACAAATTTTAAGATATTTTGTTCTAGTTCTGTGAAAAATGCCATTGGTAACTTGATAGACATTGCATCGAATATGTAGATTGCTTTGAGTAGTATAGTCATTTTGACAATATTGATTCTTCCAATCCAAAAACATGGTATATCTCTCACTCTGTAGGTATTATGTTTAATTTATTTCATCAGTGTTTTATAGTTTTCTGCATACAGGTCTTTTGTCTACCTGGGTAAGTTTATTCCTAGGTATTCTATTCTTTTTCTTGCAATGATAAATGGGAGTGTTTCCTTAATTTCTCTTTCAGATTTTTCATCATTGCTGTATAGAAATGAAGAGGTTTCTGTGCATTAATTTTGTATCCTGCAACTTTACCACATTCATTGATTAGCTCTAGTAGATTTCTGGTGGCATCTTTAGAATTCTCTATGTAGAGTATCATGTCATCTGCAAATAGTGACAGTTTTACTTCTTCTTTTCCAATTTGTATTCATTTTATTCTTTTTCTTCTCTGATTGCCATGGCTAGGACTTCCAAAACTATGTTGAATAATAGTGGTGAGAGTGGACATACTTGTCTTGTTCCTGATCTTAGAGGAAATGCTTTCAGTTTTTCACCATTGAGAATTATTTTTGCTATGGGTTTGCCATATATGGCCATTATTATGTTGAGGTAGGTTTCCTCTATGCCTAGTTTCTGGAAAGTTTTTATCATAAATGGGTGTTGAATTTTGTCAAAAGCTTTTTCTGCATCTATTGAGATGATCATTTGGGTTTTCTTCTTCAATTAGTTAATATGGTGTATCACATTGATTGATTTGTATATACTGAAGAATCCTTGTATTCCTGGGATAAAGCCCACTTGATCATGGTGTGTGATCCTTTCAATGTGCTCTTGGATTCTGTTTGCTAGTATTTTGTTGAGGATTTTTACATCTACTTTTATCAGTGATATTGGTCTGTAATTTTCTTTTTTTGTAGTCTTTGTCTGGTTTTGGTATCAGGGTGATGGTGGCCTCGTAGAATGAGTTTGGGAGTGTTCCTTCCTCTGCAATTTTTTGGAAAAGCTTGAGAAGGATGGGTGTTGACTCCTCTCTAAATGTTTGATAGAATTCACCTGTGAAGCCATCTGGTCCTGGACTTTTGTTTGTTGGAAGATTTTTAATACAGTTTCAATTTCATTACTTGTGATTTGTTTGTTCATATTTTCTATTTCTTCCTGGTTCAGTCTTGGAAGGTTATAACTTTTTTGGAATTTGTCCCTTTCTTCCAGGTTGTCCATTTTATTTGCATAGGGTTACCTGTAGTAGTCTCTTAGGTGCTTTGTATTTCTGTGTTGTCTGTTGTAACTTTTCCTTTTTTATTTCTAATTTTATGATTTGAGTCCTCTCCCTCTTTTCCTTGAAGACTCTGGCTAATGGTTTATGAATTTTGTTTATCTCTTCAAAGAACAAGCTTTTAGTTTTATTGATCTTTGCTATTGTCTTTGTTTCTATTTCATTTATTTCTCTCTGATCTTTATGATTTCTTTCCTTTTGCTAACTTTGGGTTTTGTTTGTTCTTCTTTCTCTAGTTCCTTTATTTGTAATGTTAGATTGTTTATTTGAGATTTTTCTTGTTTCTTGAGGTAGGCTTGTATTGCTATAAACTTCCCTCATACCTGCTTTTGTTGCATTCCATAGGTTTTGGATCATCGTGTTTTCACTGACATTTGTCTCTAGGTATTTTTTGATTTCCTCTTTGATTTCTTCAGTCATCTCTTGGTTATTTGGTAATATATTGTTTAGCCTCCATGTGTTTGTATTTTATATGTTTTCTCCCTGTTATTGATTTCTACTCTCATAACATTGTGGTCAGAATAGATGGCTGATGCGATTTTAGTTTTCTTAAATTTACTGAGGATTGATTTGTGACCCAAGATATGATCTATCCTGGAGAATGTTCCATATGCACTTGAGAAGAAAGTGTAATCTGCTGTTTTTGGAAAGAATGTTCTATAAATATCAATTAAATCTATCTGGTCTATTGTGTCATTTAAAGCTTGTGTTTCCTTATTAATTTTATGTTTGGATGATCTATCCATTGGTGTAAGTGAGTTGTTAAAGTCCCCCACTATTTTTGTGCTACTGTCAATTTCCTTTTTTATAGCTGTTAACAGTTGTCTTATGTATTGAGGTGCTTCTATGTTGGGTGCATATATATTTATAATTGTTATATCGTCTTCTTGGATTGATCCCTTGGTCATTATGTAGTGTCCTTCCTTGTCTCTTGTAACATTCTTTATTTTAAAGTCTATTTTATCTTATATGATTATTGCTACTCCAGCCTTCTTTTGTTTTCCATTTGCATGGAATATCTTTTTTCATCCCCTCACTTTAAGTCTGTATGTGTCCCTGGGTCTGAAGTGGATCTCTTATAGATAGCCTATATATGGGTCTTCTTTTTGTATCCATTCACCAACCCTCTGTCTTTTTATTGGAGCATTTAACCCCTTTATGGTTAATGTAATTAATGGTATGTATGTTCCTATTCCCATTTTCTTAATTGCTTTGGGTTTGTTTTTGTAGGTCCTTTTCTTCTCTGTGTTTCCCACTTAAAGAAGTTCCTTTAGCATTTGTTGTAGAGCTGGTTTGGTGGTGTTGAATTCTCTAACTTTTGCTTGCCTGTAAAGCTTTTGATTTCTCCATCGAATCTGAATGAGCTCCTTGCTGGGTACAGTAATCTTGGTTGTAGGTTCTTCCCTTTCATCACTTTAAGTATATCATGCCACTCCCTTCTAGTTTGTAGATTTTCTGCCGAGAAGTCAGCTGTTAACCTTATGGGAGTTCCCTTTTATGTTATTTGTCATTTTTCCCTTGTTGCTTTCAATAATTTTTCTTGTCTTTAATTTTTGCCAATTTGATTACTGTGTGTCTCGGTGTGTTTCTCCTTGTGTTTATCCTGTATGGGACTCTCTGCACTTCCTGGATTTGGGTGGCTATTTCTTTTCCCATGTTAAGGAAATTTTTGACTCTAATGTCTTCAAATATTTTATTGAGTCCTTTCTCTCTCTCTTCTCTTTCTGGGACCCCTATAATGCAAATTTTGTTGCATTTAATGTTGTCCCAGAGGTTTCTTAGGCTGTCTTCATTTCTTTTCATTCTTTCTTCTTTATTCTGTTCCACAGCAGTGAATTCCACCATTCTCTCTTCCAGGTTACTTATCCATTCTTCTGCCTCAGTTATTCTGCTATTGATTCCTTCTAGTGTAGTTTTCATTTCAGTTATTGTATTGTTCATCTCTGTTTGTTTGTTCTTAATTTTTTCCAGTCTTTGTTAAGCCTATCTTGCATCTTCTCAATCTTTGCCTCTATTCTTTTTATGAGGTCCTGGATCATCTTCACTATCATTATTCTGAATTCTTTTTCTGGAATATTGTCAACCTCCATTTCATTTAGTTGGTTTTCTGGAGTTTTATCCTGTTCCTTCATCTGGTACATATCCCTCTGCCTTTTCATCTTGTCTACCTTTCTGTGAATGTGGTTTTTGTTCCACAGGCTGCAGGATTGTAGTTCTTTTTGCTTCTGCTGTCTGCCGTCTGTTGGATGAAGCTATCTAAGAGGATTGTGCAAGTTTCCTGATCACAGTTTTTTTTTATATAAATCTATTTTCCAATTACCAAACTATTCCATCACAAGTGTAATTTTGTTTCTTGACAGGACAAGTATGTTTTCTAACACTAATCTTCTCTATGGGCCAAGAACTTGCTTAAATTTCTACTAAGGCAGCCTCAGTGATTCTACTGAAAATCCAGTGATTTGTGTTTAGCAACTAGAGGAACTCATACCGATCAATGGAGCAGAAAGGGAGAGAATGGTCTGGTCTCCCTGTTACTTAAAGAAGCAGGGTGCAAGCTTAAGGTAATGTAAAATAAATAACAGAAAAAAGAAAAACAGAAGGTTCAATAAACTGAGTATAAGCTTCAATAGGAAAATGAACCATTTTAAAAACTAGCTTCTCTGAAGTAAGAAAATTTCAAATAATGCAAGGTGCCCAGTGCAGTGCAGTATGTTCATAAATATAAAAGCAGAAAGAACAGGCAAAAGTCTTTCTAAAGTAATGAAACATAGCTTTAGTTAGTGCAGTGGAATAAGCCCTTGGTCACCATGGCATTTAAATTTCTCAGAATTCTCTGAATCTATCATTGTTTGCCCTAAACTGCACCCTGTTCACTTAACTTCTCTATCATATTTTGTGATACCACCATCCACCTAGTCATTCACTCCAGAAACCTGTATGTACTGTGTGATTTCTCCCTTAGGTTAATCTCTTAATTACCTAATTCTGCTGATTTATTGCCCAAATATTCCAGAGTTTTTCCCCTTCCTTTCAATATCTACAACAATATCCTTGTTCTGGCTCACATAATTCTTTTACTGAGTGAATGAAATAGCCTCTTAATAGATCCCTATGACTCCAGTCTTGTCTCATTCTAGCCCATGCTCCATAGATTTGGCCATAGTCATACATCTAAACAAGGATGAGCAAACTACAGCTTGTGAGCCAAATCTGACCTGCTGTCTACTTTTGTACAAACTGCAACAAAAAATGATTTTTATGTGTTTAAATAGCTTTGAAAAAAATCAAAGGAAAGTAATATTTTGTGACACATGAAAATTATATGAAATTCAAATTTCAGTATCCATAAATAAAGTTTTATTGGAACATGGCCACAATTCTTGTCTCTGGGCATTTTTGCACTTTAACAGTAGACTTGAGTAGTTTCAATAGGAACCATAGGCTCCATGAAGTCTGAAATATTTACTATCTGGCCCTTTTCAGACAGCGTTTGCCCAACCCTGCTCTAAAGCATAAAGATGACCCCATCATTCCTCTGCTCAAAGTCTTTTCCTGATGCTTCATCACCTTTAAGATAAACCAGTCTCCTGAGCATGACATACAGACCTCCTTTATCTGGGCCCTATGTCTGTTCAGCCTCGGACTCTTTGTATTACCTTCTGCTATGTGGTAGTACCTTGCCTGGTTTCCTATGTGTTTCTCCCTAGAATGCCTCCTTCCTCCCTTTTGTCAAGCTAAATGTTTCTACTCCTTTTAGTAGTATGGAAGCCATCTCCTCCAGGGATTTCCCTAGACCTCCCCCTGCAATGATGTGTCCTCCCTGACTTCTCTTGTCCCACTTATGACATATTTTGTAGACATTGATTTATGCAAGTGTCTAAATAGCAAGCTCTGGATTTTAAGCCTATTAGCTGGAAAAGAGTCTTGTTTACTTTTCTACCCCCAGTGAATATCACAGTGTCTTTCACTTAATATTGCCTCAAGTAGTGGTTTTTGAATAATTTTTAAAAAAACCTGATATATGAGTTAATTAAAAATAGCTTAGGTTTAAAAGAGGACTTTGTATATAATTATAAAAATATCATTCTATAGCAAAAAATGTAACATAAAATTATTTCCAAACATTTAATTTTTATAAAACATTAGAAAAAATATGTGATTTTCAGTTTGGGAATATTGCAGAAAGAAGTGTGTAAACTTAAGTTAGTTTTTTTACATGGAAAAATAAATTTCTATCATAGGGCTGGATAACACATTTAATAAATACTTAAACAACTAAGCTTGCCATTATCCCTTATTAACATGTATCACTGACCAGTAAAAATTTCATAAATGTATTATGATTATAAATGGAGAAAACTAAAACTTTGTGTAGCTGAAATATTTTATATGCATTCTCTAGGCTAGAAGAAAAGATTTAGTATAGTGACATTAAATTTCTAGATGATACTTTGTATATATTTTGTGAGTCAACCAACTATATAGCAAACTATGCTGCTTCCTCCCATAGGAGCTAATAAAGTAACCACAGTAAATATATCACTATTTAAATATTAGCAAAATGTTATTTTAAAAAATTTAAGATAGTCTATATCTATTGCACTTACTATGATTAAAATTTACTCTTGATTATTGAGATATAAAAAGGAATTACTTCCTTTGATATCTCTAAGGAAGAAAATCTAGTGTTTTAAGTGTTTTACCATTCATTTCTTTTATCACTTCCCTCCAGAAAAGCATGTGAAATGATTCAATTGTATGTATTGGGTTGGCCAAATAGTTCTATCAGGTCTTTCCATAACATCTTATGGAAAAACACAAACGAACTTTTTGGCCAATTCATAAATGTATGTGTGTGTGTTTCAAACAAGGGAAGCTTTGCTTCCTATATATATATATAGATATAGATATAGATAGATAGATAGATAGATAGATAGATAGATATAGATATAGATATAGATAGATAGATATAGATAGATATAGATAGATATAGATAGATATAGATAGATATATATAGATATATAGATATATAGATATATAAGGTACTCTTTCTTCAAACTAATTTTTCCTAAAAAGGGCACTCTGCTTTTGTTATTGCAGAGTGATGTGAGAAATCGGTCCAGGGTTTAAGAGGGTATATACATATATTCTTTCGTTTGTGATCAACCTATTCATTCTCTTGGCCTGATCTAATTTGACAATAGGATCATTTTCTGTTTTGAATATAATTTTTACATTGCCACTCTTTGCCAAATTGATGGGTAATATCCTAAGCACATACAATGGTGGGTTTTCAATCACTATTTGACTTATTCATTCCTGAAACTTTTAATTTAAAAACGTGCTATTATTTTTTGCTTTAATTTTTGTTTTATTGTTTTGCTTTTTTTCCCTGAAAGCAAGATAGCTGATGTAATCTTTAATTACACTCTGTCCCTAAGTGGGACTCATCCTTATTTCAACAAATTAATTCAGTTTTTTAACTTTTTATTTTATATTGGAGTATAGTTGATTAACAATGTTATGTTAGTTTCAGGTGTACAGCAAACTGTGTACAGTTTATGTGATTAACTGTGATTCAGTTATGCATATACATGTATCTATTCTTTTTCAAATTCTTTTCCCATTTAGGTTGTTACATAATATTGAGCAGAGTTCCCTGTGCTATACAGTAGGTCCTTGTTGGTTATCCGTTTTAAATATAGCAGTGTGTACATGTCAATCCCAAACTCCCTACCTAATCCTTTTTTTTAACCATGTAAAATAATAACACCAATCCAGGGAATGAGCTGAGGCATTTGGTTCTTTTTTGTACCGACAAATCATGGACTGATTGTGAGCTATTTTCCTACATTGTTGGTTTATGTTAGACTCCTTCTCTCAGCTTGATTTATTTAACCTTGTGACCATCCACTCTCTGTTATTTGCCTGCTGAGTGCACACTCTCACTTTTGCACACTGCCTAGAAAGGTCTGCTCTTTAAGAAGTTAATAGGTAAAGAGGGATTGGTATTTGAGGCAAAATGTATTCCTAGGAGGATGTTCATCGCTGACATTTGCTTTCTTTGCAGATCTCCCAGTCTGAATTTGCAGGCCTTGGGGCTCCATGCACAGCCCATCTGGTGAAGCAGCCCTATGCCAAGATGATTTGGATATGACTGAGGGGAATGAGGAGGGAATTTGAAAAAATTACTTTTATGAAGATTTGTTTTTCTTTTAATGCAAAGCCCCATTGTTGGAATGAACATGATTCTGCCACCCTGAACGAACTGACAATGTGATATTAGAAATAAACATCAAAGAGAGCCTGCTGAAATGTCCATTTATATTGGGAAAGGCATCAGATTTAATGTTTCATGTATTTCTACTTAACAGTTTGCATCATTGTGCTGTTAGTTACCATCAGGATTTAATTAGATTCAATAAGAGGTTTAGGAAATATTTAGTGAGCTCCTATAATGCATAAAGCAAGGTTATAGAAAATCTTAGATATGTGAAGGTATCTAAGATATGGTTCCTTCCTTCAAGAAGGTTCCAAAATGGCAGAGCTAAGATGTAGTCAGAGAATGCTATAACTACATTTGATATATACAAATAGGATACTATTAATATTGATAACACATATCTTAATATTATACAATATTACTTCACTAAAGTATGTTATAAATTATTTAATTTAATAATTTAATCTTATAACAAGTAATCCCCATTTTACAGGGGTGGCAACTGGGGCCACAGAGAAGTTGTTGTCTCATGTCCCATAGGTAGTCAGGAGTGGAGCGTGTCTGTCTTATTTCTAAACCTATGATATTTACCACTAAGCAACAATGCCTAGAGAAAGCAAAGACAGAGAAGAGGAAACCAAAAATGTGTTCAATGCTGTGGTAGATGAATACCTCTATTGGAGATGATATAAAAAGGAAATACTCATTTTTACCAGCCTTCCTGAAATAATGACATTGGGGCAGATTCTGCCCAAAAGTCTACTAATGAGATTTTAAGTAAGTCAGATGAGGCTGACTCTGCTTGGCTTCACCCTACCCTATCTTCCTGCTTTAGACACAGATGCAGTGCCCAAAGCTGTTGCCACCATCTTATAACATACGAAAAAATGCAAAAGAATTCTACAGACCTGGCTCAGAGGACTTTATGACCATCCCTAGCAGCTGTCCTCCTCTACACTTACTGTATATTGAGAAAAATAATGCTCTGCTGGTTTAAGTCAATGTAAAGCAGGTTTTCTGATATTTGAAGCTGAACAGTAACTTAAATAACAAAATCTACCTTTAACCTAAGCTAGTGATGCTGTGATGATATTAGCATCTTCCTCCTTTTGGACATTTTTGCTTTCATTGATTTTCATGGCTCTATTTATTCTTGGTTTTGGGATAACTGTCTTGTTAACCATACTACATTTCTTCTGTAGACTCTTTCACTTCCTGTCTCGATGCTATTCCCATTATTCCCAAAGGTCACATTATTTTCTTTTTTTCCAGCTTTATTAAGATATAAATGACATATAACATTGTTTAAGTTTAAGGTGTAAAATTTTATACATTTATATATTGCAAAATGATTACATGACTTCACATAATTATCATTTCTTTTTTGTGGTGAGAACATTTAAGATTGTCTGTCTTAGCAACTTGCGAGTATATAATACAGTATTGTTAACTATATTCATCACACTATCCATTAGATCTCAAGAACTTATTCATCTCGTAAGTGAAAGTTTGTACCCTTTGACCAACATGGCCGCATTTCCCTCAGCCTCTGGCAACAACAACCAGTCTATTCTCTGTTTCTATGAGTTTTGCTTTTTAAGAACCTATATATAAGTGATATCATACAGTATTTGTCTTTCTCTGTCTAACTTATTTCATGTAGCATAACGTCCTTGAGATCCATCCCTGTCACTACAAATTGAGGAGTCCCTTATTTTTCATGGGTGAATAATATTCCAGTGTGTGTGTGTGTGTGTGTGTGTGTGTGTGTGTGTGTGTGTGTATGCCACATTTTCTTTATTAATTTAACCATTGGTGGACACTGAGGTTGTTTTCCATATCTTGACTATTGTGTCTGATGCTGCAATAAACATGGACTAGCAAATATCTCTTCAAGGTAGTGATTTCATTTCTTCTGGATATATAACCAGAAGTGGGATTGCTGGATCATATGTTACTTCTATATATATTTTTAATATTCAGGGAAACCTCCATACTTTTTCCATAATGGTTGTACCAGCTTACATTCCCACCAACAGTACACAAAGGTTCCTTTCGCCACATTCTCACCAACACTTGCTGTCTCTTGTCTTTTTGATAATATCCATTCTGACAGATGTGAGGTGATATCTCATTTGGTTTTCATTTGCATTTCTCTGATGATTAAGTGATGAACATCTTTCCATGTACTTGTTGGCCTTTTCTATGTCTTCTTTGGAAAAAAATGTCTATTTAGTTCCTCTGCCTAGTATTAATTGGGTTGATTGTGTTTTTGCTTTTGAGTAATGTGAGTTCTTTATATATTTTGGATATTAATCCCTTATCAGGTATATGATTTGCAGATATCTTCTCCCATTCTGTAGGTTTCTTTTTCATTTTGTTGATTTTTTTGTTGTTGTGCAGAAGCATTTTAGTTTGATGCAGTCCCACTAATGAAATTTTGATTTTGTTGTTTTGTTCTTGTGCTTTTGATGTCATAACAAAAAAAATCATTCCCAAGACCAATGTTAAGGAGTATTTTCCCTATGTTTTCTTCTAAGAGTTTTATAGTTTCAAGTCTAATGTTTAAGACTTTAATACATTTTGAGTTAATTTTGTGAGTGGTGTAAGAAAAGGGTCCAAATTTATTCTTCTGCATATGATCCTCCAGTGTTCTGAACACCATTTATTAAAGGGATTTCCAAATTTTACCACATGTTTGGAAAATATTAAGCCATTATTTCTCTAAGTAAACTTTCTGCCTACATCTACCACTGTTCTTCTGGAAACTCCAATAATTTGCAAACTGGTTCTTTTGAAGGTATCCCATAGATGACATAAGCTTTCTTTAACCTTTTTCATTCTTTTCTTTTTCCTCCTCTCTATAATTTAAAAGGGCCATGTCTTCTAATTCACAGATTTTTTTCTTCTGATTGATCTTTTCATATGTTGAAGCTCTCTATTTCTTTTTTTATTTCATTCATTGTATTCTTCAGCTCCACAATTTCTGTTTGATTCCTTTTTTATAATTTCTATTTCTTTGTTAATATTCTCATTTTGTTCATATATTGTTTTTCTAATCTCATTAACTTGCCTTTTAGTGTTGCCCTGTAGCTCACTGTGTTTCTTTAAAACAATTATTTTGAATTCTTTATGAAGTGCATCATAAGTCTCCATGTCTTTTTTCTTTAAGAAATTTACTGGAATATAATTGCTAAACAATCTTGTGTTAGTTTCTGCTGTATAACAAAGTGAATCAGCTATATGTATACATACCTCACCATATGCCCTCCCACTTAAGCCTCCCTCCAACCCTCCTTATCCCACCCCTCTAGGTAGTCACAAAGCACAGAGCTGACCTCCCTGTGCTATGCAGTTGTTTCCAAATAGCTAGCTATTTTACGTTTGATAGTGTATATATGTCATATGATACTCTCTCACTTCATCCCCACTTACACTTCCCCTTCCTTGTGTCCTCAAGTCCATCCTCTTCATCTATGTCTTTATTCCTGTCCTACCTCTAGCTTCTTCAGAAGCATTTTTTTTTAGATCCCATGTATATGTGTTAGCATACGGTATTTGTTTTTCTCTTTCTGACTTACTTCACTCTGTATGACAAACTCTAGGTCCATCCACCTCACTACAAATAACTCAATTTCATTCCTTTTTAAGGCTGAGTAATATTCCATTGTATATATCTGCCACATCTTCTTTATCCATTCATTTCTTGATGGACACTTAGGTTGCTTCCATGTCCTGGCTATTATAAATAGTGCTGCAATGAATATTATAGTACACATTTCTTTTTCAATTATGGTTTTCTCAGGGTATAGGCCCAGTAGTGGTATTGCTGAGTCATATGGTAGGTTTTTTTAGTTTTTTTAAGGAACCTCTATACTGTTCTCCATAGTAGCTGTATTAATTTACATTCCTACCAACAGTGCAAGAGGGTTCCCTTTTCTCCACACCTTCTCCAGCATTTATTGTTTGTAGATTTTTTGATGATGGACATTCTGACCAGTGTGAGGAGATACCTCATTATGGTTTTGATTTGCATTTCTCTAGTGATGAAAGATGTTGAGCATCGTTTCATGTGTTTGTTGGTAATATATATTATATATATATTATATATTCTTTGGAGAAATGTCTATTGAGGATTTCTGGCCATTTTTGGATTGTTTTTTTTTTCTGATATTGAGCTACATGAGCTGTTTATATATTTTGGAGATTAATCCTTTGTCTGTTGTCTCATTTGCAAATATTTTATCTCATCCTGAGGGTTGTATTTTTGTCTTCTTTATGGTTTCCTTTGCTGTGTAAAAGCTTTTAACTTTAAGTCCCATTTGTTTATTTTTGCTTTTATTTCTGTTACTCTAGTGATGAGTCAAAAAAGATCTTGCTGTGGTTTATGTCAGAATGTTCTTCCTATGTTTTCCTCTAAGAGTTTTATAGTGTATGGCCTTATATTTAGGTCTTTAATCTATTTTGAGTTTATTTTTGTGTATAGTGTTAGAGAGTGTTCTAATTTCATTCTTTTACATGTAGCTGTCCAGTTTTCCCAGCACCACTTATTGAAGAGGCTGTCTTTCTCCATTGTATATTTTTGCCTCCTTTATCAAAGATAAGGTGACCATATGTGTGTGGGTTTATCTCTGGGCTTTCTATCCTGTTCCATTGATCTATATTTATCTTTTTGTGCCAGTACCATACTGTCTTGATTATTGCAGTTTTGTAGTATAGTCTGACATACAGGAGCCTGATTCCTCCAGCTCTGTTTTTCTTTCTCAAGATTGCTTTGGCTATTCAGGGTCTTTTGTGCTTCCATATAAATTGTTAAATTTTTTGTTCTAGTTCTGTAAAAAATGCCATTGGTAGTTTGATAGGGATTTCATTGAATCTGTACATTGCTTTGGTAGTATACTCATTTTCACAATGTTGACTCTTCTAATCTAAGAACATGTTATATATCTCCATCTGCTTCTATCATCTTTAATTTCTTTCATCAGTGTCTTTTAGTTTTCTGAGTACAAGTCTTTTACCACCTTAGGTAGGTTTATTCCTTTGTATTTTATTCTTTGTATTGCAGTGGTACATGGGAGAGTTTCCTTAGTTTCTCTTTCAGATTTTCATTGTTAGTGTATAGGAATGCAAGAGATGTCTGTGCATTAATTTTGTATCCTGCTACTTTACCAGATTCATTGATTAGCTCTAATCATTTTCTGGTAGCATCTTTAGGATTCTCTATGTATAGTATCTTGTCATCTGCAAACAGTGACAGTTTTATTCTTCTTTTCCAATTTGGATTCCTTTTATTTCTTTTTCTTCTCTGATTGCCATGACTAAAACTTCCAAAACTAGGGTGTATAATACTGGTGAGAGTGAGAAACCTTGTCTTGTCCCTGATCTTAAAGGAAATGTTTTCAGTTTTCAACATTGAGAACAATGTTGGCTGTGGGTTTTTCATATATGGCTTTTATTATGTTGAGGTAGGTTCCCTGTATGCCCACTTTCTGGAGAGTTTATCATAGATGGGTGTTGAATTTTGTCAAAAGCTTTTTCTGCATTATTGAGATGATCATATGGTTTTTAGTGTTCAATTTGTTAATATGGTGTATCACATTGATTGATTCACATACATTGAAGAATCCTTGCACCTCTGGAATAAATCCCACTTGATCACGGTGTATGGTCCTTTTAATGTACTGTGGATTCTATTTGCTAGCATTTTGTTGAGGATTTTTGCATCTATGTTCATCAGTGATATTGGCTTTTAGTTTTCTTTTTTGGTGACATCTTTGTCTGGTTTTGGTATCAGGGTGATGGTGGCCTCATAGAATGAGTTTGAGAGTGTTCCTCCCTCTGTAATGTTTTGGAAGAGTTTGAGAAGGATAGGTGTTAGCTCTTCTCTAAATGTTTGATGGAATTCACCTGTGAAGCCATCTGGTCCTGGGCTTTTGTTTTTTGGAGGATTTTAAATGACAGTCTCAATTTCAGTGCTTGTGTTAGGTCTGTTTATAGTTTCTATTTCTTCCTGGTTCCATCTCAGAAGGTTGTGCTTTTCTAAGAACTTGTCCATTTCTTCCAGGTTATCCATTTCATTGGCATATAGTTGCTTGTAGTAATCTCTCATGATCCTTTGTATGTATGCAATGTCAGTTGTTACTTCTCCATTTTCATTTCTATTTCTTTTGATTTGATTCTTCTACCTTTTTTTCTTGATGAGTCTGGCTAGTGGTTTATCAATTTTGTCTATTTTCTCAAAGAAACAGGTTTTAATTTTATTGATCTTTGCTATTGTTTCCTTCATTTCTTCTTCATTTATTTCTGATCTGATCATTATGATATCTATCCTTCTGCTAACTTTGGTTTTTGTTGTTCTTTTTTCTCTAATTGCTTTATGTGTAAATTTAGAGTGTTTATTTGAGGTTTTTCTTGTTTCCTGGGGTAAGATTGTATTGCTATAAACTTCCTTCTTAGAACTGCTTTTACTGCATCCTGTAGGTTTTGGGTAGTCGTGTTTTCATTGTCCTTTGTTTCTAGGTATTTTTTGATTTCCTCTTTGATTTCTTCAGTGATCTCTTGGGTATTTAGTAAAGTATTGTTTAGGCTCCATGTGCTTGTATTTTTTACAGTTTTTTTTCCTGTAATTGATAACTAGTCTCATATCCTTGTGGTTGGAAAAGATACGATTTCAATTTTCTTGATACAATTTCAATTTTCTTAATTTACCAAGGCTTGATTTTTGACCCAAAATGTGATCTCTCCTGGAGAATGTTCCATGAGTGCTTGAGAAGAAATTGTATTCTGTTGTTTTTGGATGGAATGTCCTATAAATATCAGTTAAGTCCATCTTGTCTAATGTGCCATTTAAAGCTTGTGTGTCCTTTTAAAATTTCATTTTAGATGATCTGTCCATTGGTGAAAGTGAGGTGTCAAAGTCCCCTACTATGATTGAGTTACTGTTGATTTCCCCTTTTATGGTTGTTAGCATTTGTCTTAGGTATTTAGGTGCTCCTATGTTGGGTGCATAAGCATTTAGAATTGTTATATCTTCTTGTATTAATCCCTTCATCATTATGTAGTGTGCTTCTTTGTCTCTTGTAATGGTCTTTAAAGTCTATTTTGTCTGATATGAGAATTGCTACTCCAGCTTTCTTTTGATTTCCATTTGCATGGAATATCTTTTTCCATCCCCTCACTTTCAGTCTGTATTCATACCTAAATCTGAAGTGGGTCTCTTGTAGACAGCATATATATGGATCTTGTTTTTGTATCCATTCAGCCAGTCTGTGTCTTTTTGTTGGAGCATTTAATCCATTTACATTTAAAGTAATTATCAATATTTATATTCCTATTACCATTTTCTTTACTGTTTGGGGTTTGTTTTGTTTTTGTATGTGTTTTCTTTCTCTTGTGTCCTGCCTAGAGAAGTTCCTTTAGCATTTGTTTTAAAACTGGTTCAGTGGTGCTGAATTTATTAACCTCTGCTTATCTCTAAAGGTTTTAGTTTCTCCATCGAATCTGAATGAGATCCTTGCTGATTAGTGTAATCTTGGTTGTAGGTTTTTCCATTTCATCACTTTAAATATTTCCTGCCACTCCCTCTGGCTTGCAGTATTTCTGCTGAAAGATCATCTATTAACCTTATATGTTGTATGTTATTTGTGGCTTTTCCCTTGCTGCTTTTTTTTTTTTTTTTTTTTTTTTTTTTGCGGTATGTGGGCCTCTCACTGTTGTGGCCTCCCCCGTTGCGGAGCACAGGCTCCGGATGCGCAGGCCCAGCGGCCATGGCTCATGGGCCGAGCCGCTCCGCGGCATATGGGATCCTCCCAGACCGGGGCACGAACCCATATCCCCTGCATCGGCAGGCGGACTCTCAACCACTGCGCCACCAGGGAGGCCCCCTTGCTGCTTTTAATATTCTTTTCTTTGTATTTAATTTTTGATAGTTTGATTAATATGTGTCTTAGCATGTTTCTCCTTGGATTTATCCTGTATGGTATTCTCTGTTCTTCTTGCACCTCATTGACTATTTCCTTTCCCATTTTAGGGAAGTTTTCAACTATAATCTCTTCAAATATTTTCTCAGTCCCTTTCTATTTCTCTTCTTCTTCTGGGACCCCTATAATTCGAACATTGGTGTGTTTAATGTTGTCCGAGAGGTGTCTGTGACTGTCCTCAATTGTTTTCATTCTTTTTTCTTTATTCTGCTCTGTGGCATTTATTTCCACTATTTTCTCTTCCAGGTCACTTCTCCATTCTTTTCCCTCAGTTATTCTTCTATTGATTCCTTCTAGAGAATTTTTAATTTCCTTTATTGTGTTGTTCTTCATTGTTTGTTTGCTTTTTTGTTTGTTTGTTTGTTTGCTTTTTAATTCTTCTTGGTCCTTGTTAAACATTTTTTGCATTTTCTCCATTCTATTTACAAGATTTTGGATCTTCTTTACTATCATTATTCTGAATTCTTTTTCAGGTAGACTGCCTATTTCCTCTTCATTTCTTTCGTCTGGTGGGTTTTTACCTTGCTCCTTCATCTGCTGCATATTTCTCAGTCTTCTCATTTTGTTTAACTTACTGTGTTTGGGGTCTCCTTTTCACAGGCTGCATGTTTGTAGTTCCCATTGTTTTTGGTGTCTCCCCACAGTGGGTGAGGTTGGTTCAGTGGCTTGTGTAGGCTTCTTGGTGGTAGGGACTGGTGCCTGGGTTCTGGTGGGTGGGACTGGATCTTGTGTTTCTGGTGGGCAGGGCCACATCTGGTGGTGTGTTTTGGGGTGTCTGTGAACTTACTATGATTTTATGCATCCTCTCTGCTAATGGATGGGTTTGTGTTCCTGTCTTGCTAGTTGTTTGGCATGGGGCATCCAGTACTGGAGTTGCTGGTCATTGGGTGGAGCTGGGTCTTAGTGTTGAGACAGAGATGTCTGGGAGAGTTCTCGCCAATTGATATTACCTGGGGCTGGGAGGTCTCTGGTCGTCCAGTGTACTGAACTTTGTTCTCCCACCTTGGAGGCTCAGGCCTGACAGCTAGCTGGAACACCAAGACACTGTCAGCCACACAACACTCTTGTTTCCAACAGACCCTGCAAGCAGAGATCCAGGAGACTGACTGATGTGGTAGGAATTCTCACCTTCTGCTGGCCTTCTGTCAGGTGTCTCAACATCTCTTACTGCAACAACTTTGCGGCAAACAGTGTCCAGGCATTAAAGTTTCATCCCATTCTCATCTCAGCTGTTGGTTAGGAAGATTTGCCCTCTACCCTTCTAGGTTCTTCTAAGCTCGTCCTTCAATAGACAAAATAGGTAATCGGCCAGAGCTTACTGTATGGCACATAGAACTTGACTCAACATACTGTAATAACAAGAAAAGAATATATAAGACTGGTAGGATCTCATGTCCACATCTCTTTGTGGTGGGGTTCTCCCCTTCCACCTCTTTACTTAGATTCTCCCCACATGGGAAAGACAGCACCCTCAACAGCCGGTTTGCATGGCTTGGAATTTGCCCCTGGGATCTCCATGTCTCCAGGATGGGTTACTGAAAGATTATAGTGATTTTTTGCTGGTGTCATGTTTTCTCGATTTTTTCTTGTTCTTTGAAATTTTTCACTGCTGTCTTTGCATATTAGGTCTTTACCACCAGCCTGTTGTAGAAAAATGCCTCCCCACAGCCCTCTGACTAGGGCTTCTGAGGCTTTTTGTGACCGTCTATGGATACACCTGCTCTAGGCCTCTTGCTCCCTCTTGTGACAGAATTCTTAAGCTTGTGTGTCTTTTCTAGATCCTTCAATACACCAGGCTGGGTGATGACAGCCTTCCTTTTGTTTTTTCTGAAATGTGGCACTAAAGCTCAAGTTTGTGTTCTCTCTCTGGTTCACAGATTTGAGCCGGCTTTTTGTGTATGCTCACTAGCCACCTGCCAAAGCTCTCTCTTGCCACCACTGTGGGAAGTGTGCACAGTGAGCTAGCCACAGGGTTGGGGGCTGTGTGGGTGAGATGCAAGGAGCACTGGGGGTGCCCATGGGCCGGCTGTGGGGATCCTCAGGCTAGGTATTCCCAGTGGCACATGGGCGGGCCTCTTGACAGAGTCTGTGACAGAGTTAGTTGGCTCCACATCCTTTTAATGCCCTCTGAGAGTCCTATCTGCCACTCTCCCAGCCTCTCCCTGCCCCCAGTCATGCAGCTCATGATTCAGTATTCTGGATGAGGTGGGAGAGAAATAATCCTCTTTGGCAGCATCTCACACAGCTGAGGAAGCTGGATGCTTGCTCACATGCTCTCACTTTCCACCTTGGGAGAAACCAAACCTGAGATTATCTCTCTTGACCTTAAGCTGTGCCACTTGATCAGGGTCAAGGGTAAGGGGCGGTGTGATGTGGATAAAGCCAAGCTGTTCTCCTTACCCCGTTAAATGCATCTAAACTCCTTGTTGTGGGTCCAGTGGTGTGCTGGAATTTTTCTGGAAATCGGGGTTTCCACAAAGGCTCTCTTGGCCATGGGTGATTGTCTAAGACATTGAGCCTCCCAGACTGCAGCCAGAAGTGGCTGGAGCCCATTCATAGGCCACTGCAGGGTCCACAGCCAACACTGAGGGTTATATGCCTAGTGCCTAGGACATGGGTTGGCAAGACTAATCCTGTGTCTGTTGGCATTTGTTGCTGCATCTCACAGCTTCCACATGGGCACTTTTGAATGTGGATGGATGGCAAAATATCGTTGTTGAAGTGGGGACCAAAACAAGAGATGTTTGACTCAGTCAGGATGCTGATGCCGCTGCCATTTCCATTCTTATCTTCTAATTTTCTCACGGCATAAACTCATCCTAAGTGAGCTCATCCACCCTTTACTGTCAAATAGCCATGTATTCTTGCCATAAAAGTACCCTAATCATGACATCATAGTCATTTGGCTCCACAGTCTGCATCCTAGACCTTTCCCCTGAGCTCCAGACCAAAATATACCCAACAATCACTTTAAGTTCAGAACACTCAATACCTGCTTCTCATCTTTACATACAAATTTTGTTTTCTTATCTACTCAGTCACCCAAGTCAGAAATCTAAGAAGTCCTTTTATACTTCTCTGCATTCTCCCTTTATTTCTAGTCATACAACAAATTCTGTCCATTTGTGATAACACGTGAATCTATTTATTCCATCCTTAGAGCCGCTCACTTAGCCTACCCTTTTGCAGCATTTTCTCACCTGAATTACTGCAGCAGGGACTTGATGTATCTCCCTAATTCAAGCCTGCCCTGATTCCAGTTGATTCCCCTACATTTTCACCAGAGTGACTATACTAAAAATGCATTGGTTCCATTTGTTCACTGAGATCCTTCCAGGATTTTCCAGCACTTTTAGGATTTAGTGAAATTTTTCAGCATGGCATTTCCTGACCTCTGTGTAGTTATCTAATCCATTCTCTAGCTGTCCTACCCCTTGTGCTCATGTCCATTTATTCACTAAAGAAGTAGTTACTGAGCACATGATATGTGTGAGAACCAGGCTAACTGCTGGGGTTACAGACTTTTCCAGACCTTCATTGTGCTTAAAATGGAGTAAGGGAGACAGACAATTTAAAAAGTCAGCAAAATGAGATCAACTTGTGATGAGTAAAATAAAATAGATTTCTTTCACTGAGAACAATGATGGGGAAGAGTAGTTTGTATTGGTCTCACTGAAAAGACAGTCTTGAAGTTGAGACTTAAAGGATGAGAAGGACTCAATCACATGAAGTGCTGAGGGTAAGGATATCCTAAGCATAAGGATCAGAAATTATAAATGTCTCAAAGAGGTAGAGTCTGGAACGTTCTAGAAATTGTCAGAAGGCCTGTGAGGGAAACTAAGTAGTGGGAGAGATGTTAACACGAACTACTTGTAATTCCCCCCAAAAAGTGACACACTCTATTGTCTCTTCTTTATGTGTGCTTATAATAATAATAATAATTATTATTATTATTATTATTATTACAATTACTATAATTATAACTGGTCTTTTTTTCAAATTCCTTTGGGGAACAGGACTTAGATACCCCGTCCTAACTTCTCATCCAATACTGTGAATAACTCTGATAGTAATGATTACATTCCAGTGTAATTACATGCTGGTTTCTCCCCTTAGACTAAATTCTTTATAGGATTATGCTGGGATTTATTCATGTTTAAATCAACAATATATAACAAAGAACCTAGTATTGATTTGTAATTATAACCTGATAAATGCTTATTGGATAAATGAATGCATGAATAAAGAATTGTGCCATTGTACTACTGCTACTGTGTGATAGCTGAGAAAATATGAAAACAATCAGGGAGAAAAGGGGAGGGGAAGAAAGGACTCTGACGTAGGTATGTAATTTCACCAGACTTCATAGTTCAAGACGAGGAGAGGGCTATCATTCTATCCACTCTAGAGCAAAAGAAAACAGAGGTGAGAGAGTTCAAGTAACTCACCCAAATTGGCACCTGAGTAAGTGAAAGAGCTAGGATGTGACCCCTAACCTAGCTGGCCGAAAAGTAAGTGCTGCCTTTACTTTGAAAACTAGACTTAAATAATAAGTAACACTTTCTCTGACATACGTGGACATTTGCACTATAGGTTACAGACATGTCCTTATGGTTATGATTTGATTAAATCTAATATCTGTGTAGCTCACTGTCAGTCACTTCATTCAAGTCTCTGCTAAAATATTACTTCTTGAAAAATGCTTTCCCAGAGTCGACATTAAGAAAAATCTCACCGTCCTTGTTCTAGACCTTCTTTCTCAGGTATTTTTCTTTCTTTCTTATTTTTTAAATAACACTTGTCCCTACCTGGCATTTTCTATTCATTTGCCTACATTTTATGAGAGGAGAACTTTTATGGAGCCAATGATTTGAGTGAGAAAGCTAATACATAGTTTTCCCTTCTTCACAAAGTTTCCTCTGAGCAATGAGAAATATGATGGATATTTTTTCCTCTTATAAAATCAGTGCCCTTCACCTAACAGCATGTCTTTAGACTAATTTATCTGAACCTTTAATGATAAATAATGAATTTCCATGCTCTACTCACTCAAAATATTTTATTTTGAGTTGCTTGTAAACTGTGAAAGTTGGGAAAATATTCTAAATAACATGGGGCTTATTGTCTGTCAATACAGGATCTCCATTTTGGTTGCCTTTTTGTTGATCTCAACCACTTTTTTCTTAAACCTTTGCTGCTTACATAAAGGGCAGATGTTAACACATGCAATAAGGTGGATCTGAGTGCCCTCCACGCAAATGTGAGATTGATGAGAAATACACTGAAGGCTGTCTGTACTCCGAGTGCCAAAAATATAGTCCTTGTGCCTGTAGGGTGTACCATGATTCTTGCAAGAATTCCTACATACTCCTAATTCAGATTTCTGCAAAAGGTTTAGAATATTTCTACAAATATGTTGAAAATACAGAGACCTGACACACACTCTTTAAGAGGTTATTGTTTGTGAAATTGTAGCACATTGTAATAGGGTTGTTTTCCATCTATTCTTATTCCTTAACCTTAACCTCATATCAGTTTGCAATCCACCGATGTGTCACATTCAGGATTTGCTACCAAGAGAAACTTAACTGTCAGGTTTCCTTTTCCCTTTTAGAGGATGAAGCATGCTCTGTAGTTTTTACTTATTATATGTGATAGATGAAGGAAAACAGCGAACGCAACAAATATATAAAGGCAGGAAGGTAGATCTTTGAAAAGCCCTTTGGTGCCACCTTGTGGTAAACATTTGGTATTTTTTGAAACTATTTTGGGGCATTGGGTTCTCAGTCTACTTGCATACACATTATCTTCCTAAAATCCAGCTGCCTCATTATCCTTGAAAAGATGATTTTTTATTATAAAGTAAATCAACGAACTGTCTGAAATTGATTTGGAGAACATTTAACTTTTCAGCCAAAGTGCTTTCTGTCTATTTTTTTCTTTAAATGTGAAATAGGGGGAAAGTCTTAACTAACAAACTTCATTTAAGGAATTCCAAAAAATAAAAAAGAATGTTATCTTTGAACAATATCTCTCATTTGGGTTTCCATCTTAGTACACAACCTCAGGCAGGTGTATATTTGTGTTCTAACCAAAAGAGTATCATCCGTCTGACTCTTTATTTCCAACGTTAATATGGCTTACTAGGACACAGACACTATTGTAAGCAATCCACAAAAACTAACATTTAATCTTCTTGACAACGTTTTGCTGTAATTACTGTCACCACAACCATCATCATCATCTTCAGTTTCCATTCCTGCACCGTCTTCTGTAGCAGAGCCCCTTCTTCACTGCTCATGGCCAAGGTAAACCTACTGCTCATTGCTCTCAGCCTCTAACTTCTGCAGAGTCTCTCACTTACAAGGAGTGTCCCCAGTCTACAGGTTCTGCACTGGATCCATTACTAGTCCTAGACTGTACTGTGCTGGGGACAAGCCCTGTAGATGTTCAAGTCCACTGGCAGTCATTCTTTCTCCCTATGTTGTTGGCCCAACCAGTGTGAACTCCTGCCACAATAACCTAGCACACCACTTCCTTTTTTTCAGAAATACATCTCATGTTCCAGGTTAGAGAAAATTAACAAAATATTAATTTAGCAAATGATGATCCAGTAGTGGAGAAAGGACACTGGCCAGATCAGCAGGCCTGGGCGTGGTGCTGGATAAGTCACTGGCTGGGCAGATAGCTGCCTGACCATTTCTCTCGTGTTTCTGAAATACATAAAACAGGGATATCAGCTTTTTGCTCTGCCTCTCTGATACAGTTATTGTGAGAATAAAATGAGACAAACACAGGTCTTTAGAAACTATGAAGTGCTGTAACAATATGATTATTTATGGAAGTGTGGAGAAGGGTACAATTTAGAATATGTTTTTTCTCAATATAATTATTTTCTCAATATATATAATTATTTTCTTTCTTTTTTCCCTAACACATGTAACTTTCAGAACTTCATGTGATGCTATTTTATAATTAACACAGAGAAATTTATCCATGGCTCCAGCAGTCCCTGTTACTAAAATTACATTTACCAGAGATTATGAAAATATGCCTGTTTTCAGGTTTTTTTTTAATAAAACCTATTTTACATCAAAGAGAAACAGCCCTCCTAAGACTGTTTAACTCCTGATTTAGTTTAAGTACATACCTAGTTAATGACTATTTGACTAAGTAATCACCTCATAAAAAACATAAAAGCAATTTATGCTGCAAGTTTGAAACATTGGTGATAGACCAGTTTTAAGGAAATATAATTTTATATGCATATATATACATAGACATAAATATAAGGATGAAAAAAGTATTTATTACATAATTTCCAAATCAAAATTGAAGAATATTAAATTGGCAGACAGTTAAATATGGCATTAAGACTCCAAAATTTGAAAGCCAAAAATAGCCAGAATAAGAAACTCCAAATTGTTCTGAAATGATCTAGCAGAACTTTTTAAGAGACACAATGCTGTACAGATCTTCCACGACTTACAGTGCAGCACCATCCTGACAAAACCATCATTCATTGAAAATATCATAAATCGGAAATGCATTTAATACACTTAACCTATGAAACATCATAGCTTAGTCTAGCCCACTTGAAATATGCTCAGAACACTTACATTAGCCATCTAACACAAAGCCTATTTTATAATAAAGTGTTGGGTATCTCATACAATTTGTTGAATACTGTGCTCCAAATGAAGAACAGAATAGTTGTATGGGTCCAGAATGGTTTCAAGTGTATCAGATGTTTAACCTCATGATCACATGGCTGACTGGGAGATGCAGCTCAATGCTACTGCCCAGTATCATGAGAGTATTGGACCACGTTATCACTAGCCTGAAAAAAGATCAAAATTCAAAATTCTAAGTACAATTCCTACTGAATTTATATTGCTTTCTCACTATCTTAAAGTAAAAAATTATAAGTCAGGGCTTCCCTGGTGACGCAGTGGTTGAGAGTCCACCTGCCGATTCAGGGGACATGGGTTTGTGCCCTGGTCCGGGAGGATCCCATATGCCACGGAGCGGCTAGGCCCGTGAGCCATGGCCGCTGAGCCTGCACGTCCGGAGCCTGTGCTCTGCAAGGGGAGAGGCCACAACAGTGAGAGGCCCGCGTACCGCAAAAAAAAAAAAAAAAAAAAAAAAAAAAATTATTAGTCAAACTATAAGTCAGGGACCATCTGTATAAATGTTTGCTGGTGGATAATTCTGGGGCACTTACTAGTTACAGAAGGAGTGTTTTGCTAGTGGGGAGCAGCCGAATAGCACAGGGAGATCAGCTCGGTGCTTTGTGACCACCTAGAGGGGTGGGATAGGGAGGGTGGGAAGGAGACGCAAGAGGGAGGAGATATGGGGATATATGTATAGGTATAGCTGATTCACCTTGTTATACAGCAGAACCTAACACACCATTGTAAAGCAATTATACTCTAATAAAGATGTTAAAAATAAAAAAAAAAATTAAAGAAGAGTAGCCCCCTCTTGCCGCAACTAGAGAAAGCCCGTGTGCAGCAACGAAGGCCCAACGCAACCAAAATAAATAAATGTTTAAAAAACTAAATTAAAAAATAAAATATATACTAAATTAAAAAAGAAAAAGAAGGAGTGTTTTGGGGATATCATATTAAGGCCTATAGTTTGAGACCTTTATCCTTAGTGTGGTTATGGATGAAGCCAACCATACACACACACTTGGCCAATTAATATTCACTCACCATGTGAAGAAACATTCTGATTTACAAAGTCTATTTCAGTAAGCATGTTTTCCATTTAAAATTTGAAATCAGGTCAGATATCCAACAGTTTTCTCAAGTGTGTTCCAACATGTCTGAGCCCATAGGTAGACAGAACCCCTGATCATTTTGCAAACTCTGCTCTCATCCATTGTGAAACTGTTGAAAGCAGGGTCGTTCAGTCAAATTGGGCAACTGTTTTGCTCAAACTGGACCCTGATCTTTAAAAGCTCCACTCTAGGGCTTCCCTCGTGGCGCAGTGGTTGAGAGTTGGCCTGCCGATGCAGGGGACACGGGTTTGTGCCCCGGTCTGGGAGGATCCCACATGCCGCGGAGCGGCTGCACCTGTGAGCCATGGGTGCTGAGCCTGCACGTCCGGAGCCTGTGCTCCGCAATGGGAAAGGCCACAACAGTGAGAGGCCCGTGTACCGCAAAAACAAAACAAAACAAAACAAAAGCTCCACTCTATCCTCCACCTCTGTTTTTCTCCTCACCTGGTGAGGATTCTGTAGGTCCAAGTGTATGTGTGCATCCAAATTTGCATCCTTCTTCTCAACAGTGTTTCTTAAACTCTCTTGGATGAAGGACCCATTTTTGTCCCCCACTCTGTTGAGGATCAATATTTTGATTAAAAAAACAATAAAAATAAATTCCTATAAAGATAAAATTTATTTTAAAAGATATATAAATTCTAAGCCTCTAGGGGTTTTTTTTTATTTTTAGTTTCAACAGATAAAATTACTCTATCAAGTTGCTGTAATGTTCTTTACAAAGAACTCTCAATTTTTGTAGATATTGCCTTGAGTTCCAGTAAATAAGAGTTTATAGACAGCAGGCTGTCTGTGAACACACATTGAGTAGCATTGTTCTAAACCGTAGTCTCAATACTTGAGGCCCCCAAATTCCCTATCCAAAGACCCCATACCACCTCCAAGGGCCTGGAGCCTCCCCTCCAGGTTTTTTCTCCCAAAGGTGGTAAGGAACCCTTAGGACTGAGTGTGGCCCAGGGACAACTGTTGGCTTGGCGGAGGTTGTAGGATTGTGGCTGGAGCTTGAGTGCATGGGCCTAGGTGTCCTCAAGTGAGGACATGAGCCCCCCATGCAGGACCAGGTCTGGGATGAGAAGAGAGGGGCCCAGGCCCTCAGCAGTGTCTTCCTTTACTCTTTTGCCCTCCTTCCTGAAAATGTTGGATTTGGACTGGGGTAGCATTGCTGTTTTGTCAGTGCTTCCGTGCCTCTGAGGGTCTTACTGCTGCCCAGTCCTTCTGTCTCTTGAGTCCAATCTCCTTGGAACTGCTGGTCCAATCCTGCAATTCCTGCCTGCCTCCTGTGTGGCTCTTCTGCTGGCCATCATTTTCCATGCAGTTGTTTCATATTCCCATCTGGGGTTATTCTTGCTCCTTTTTGTGTGTGAATGAACTTATAAACAATTAGCAGGTTCTTAAAGGGAAATAAAGTGTGCATATGCTAAATTCATAGATTCCCAAGATTTATTTTTTTAGGGATAACACTGATTTTTGAATTCTGGCTGCTTTAATAACACCTCTTTGCCAAGCTGCCTCTGAAAAGTCTATTGAGGACACTGGTCCTGGCCCCAGCTCTGCTGTGATTCTGTGGTTCAGTTTAATTCAGCAGAGGTGTGGTACACACCTGCTAGGGGTCAGGCACTGCCCTGGGTGCTGGGAGAATCAGGCTGCAGAAACCCAAGCCCATCCACTCAAGGAGTGTACAGTCTCATCGGCCTTTTTTTTTTTTTTTTTTTTGCCGTACGCGAGTCTCTCACTGCTGTGGCCTCTCCCGTTGTGGAGCACAGGCTCCGGACGTGCAGGCTCAGCAGCCATGGCTCACGGGCCCAGCCGCTCTGCAACATGTGGGATCTTCCCGGACTGGGGCACAAACCCGTGTCCCCCGCATTGGCAGGTGGACTCTCAACCACTGCGCCACCAGGGAAGCCCTCATCGGCCTTTTTTAAGCAGACATAGAATCAGAAGTCCAGAGCTTAGGCAGTTACCCCCAATCTCCCAACCAGTGCATGGGCCAATGGAGGAGCCTCACAGCAGGACTTTGGCTCAGAATCCAGTGACCTTACTGCTTATCATTCTTCCTCACATGTCTTAGAATGGAGCTAGCAGAAATTTCTGAATTATGTGAGTCTTTGCTGCATACTGTATACATCCAGATGATTTGTGTAAGCAGGGGTTTCTACCAGGTCTGTTAAGTCCCTTCCAATTTGTAGGAGGCATGGAACAGTGGAAGGAGTTGGGGGCTGGAAGTCAAATAACTCAGATCTAAACTGAGCATCTTAATTTACAGTTTCTCCTTGATCAACTTCAACCCTGAACCTCAGTTCCTATCCATGAATGGGAATCTTGTCTACTTCATAGGGTTCCTATGAAAATTAAAGATAATGATATACATGTTAAGTACCTATCCCCAGTGCTGTGTTATATTATGAACTCAGTAAATGAGAATTCCTTTCCCTTTCTAGTACACTTTTTGAAATCCAAACACTTGGGCCTATTAGATGTAATTGTACATGTTAAAAATACTAAGTAGAAGGTGCAAATTCATTATAACTGTGCCTGGTTCAATACTGGATTTTTTATCAATATACTATTTAGGGGGAATAGGTTTAGATTCATAGAAAAAAAACTGAGCAGATACTGAAGAGGACATATAAATCCCAGCACCCCCCCCCACAGTTTCCCCTATTACTAACATCTGATATGTTTGCTCCAATTAATGAACCAATATTGACACATAATTATTAACCAAAGATCATAGCTTTTTCATATTTCCTTTGTTTTCACCTGATGTCTTTTTCTCTGTTCCAGGACCTCATCCAAGATACCAGGTTCCATTTAATTGTCAAGTCTCCTTAGGATTCTCTTGGCTATGACATTTTCTTAGACTTTCCTTGTTTCTAATGACCTTGATAGTCTTGAGAAATACTGGTCAGGTATATTGTAAAATGCCCTTCAGTTGGATTTTGTGTGATGTTTTTGTCATGATTAGACAGGGATTATAGATTTTTGGAAGGAAAACCACAGAGGTATAGTGTCATTTTCATCACCTCAAATTACGAGTACATCCTCTCAACATATTTACAACAGCTGACACTGACCTTGATCACCTGGCTGTAGTAGTGTTTGTTAGGTTTCTCTACTGTCAGTTTCCTTCCCTTGCTCCCCTTTCTGTACGGTGCTCTTTGGAAAGAAGTCATTTCGTTCAACTCACACTTAAGGAGTGTGCCTCCTCCTTTAAGATGGAGTATTACATATTTATTTGGAATTCTTCTCATGTATTTATAAATTTACTCAACTATTTATATCAGTATGGAGCCATGGATATATGTATACACACACACACACACACACACACACACACACACCATATATATATATATATATATATATATATATATATATATATATATATATATATATATATATATATATATATATATATATATATATATATATTTGGAGTTATAATCCAATATTGCTTCATTTTCTTTGTTGCTTACATTGTTCCAGCTTTGGCCATGGGGAGTTCTTTCAGTTCGGCCCTGTGCTCTTTGATATAGCCCCATCAGTGTGTGTGTGTGTGTGTGTGTGTGTGTGTGTATGGTGTGTGTGTGTTGTAGCACTTCCTTACTCTCTGATGCTGCAAGATGTTCCAGGCACGTATTGTCTATTTCCTGTCCCACTCCCAGAATCAGCCATTTCTCCAGGGAGCTCATGTTTTTATTCAGTGGAGAATGACATTAGAAACTAAGATCCCAACACTAGATATCTTGTTGCTCCTGGTGTGCCATTTCTTTCAGACATTTGGATCTTAATGACCACATTCATGGTGTTATTTTATCATGGTTTATCCTATCTTCATCTGGGTCTCTATTTCTTCCTTGCAAGCCAATTAATCTGTACCATTTTTCTAGATTGTGCATATATGTGTTAATATATGATATTTGTTTTTCTCTTTCTGACTTACTTCAGTCTCTATGACAGTCTCTAGGTCCATCTATGTCTCTATAGAAGACCCAATTTCATTCATTCTTATGGATGAATAATATTCCATTGTATATATGTACCACATCTTTATCCATTCGTCTGTCAATGGACATTTAGGAGGCTTCCATGACGTGGCTATTGTAAATAGTGCTGCAATGAACATTGGGGTGCATGCGTCTTTTTGAATTATGGTTTTCTCAGGGTATATGCCGAGTAGTGGGATTTCTGGGTCATATGGTAATTCTATTTTTAGTTTTTTAAGGAACTTCCATACTGTTCTCTATAGTGGCTGTATCAATTTACATTCCCTTCAACAGTGCAAGAGGGTTTCCTTTTCTCCACACTCTCTCCAGCGTTTATTGTTTGTGGATTTTCTGATGATGCCCATTCTAACTGGTGTGAGGTGATATCTCATGGTAGTTTTGATTTTCATTTCTCTAATAATTAGTGATGTTAAGCATCTTTTCATGTGCCTCTTGGCCACCTGTATATCTTCTTTGGAGAAATGTCTATTTAGGTCTTCTGCCCATTTTTTGATTAAGGTGTTTGTTTTTTTGATATTGAGCTGCATGAGCTGTTTGTATATTTTGGAGATTAATCTATTTTTTTAAAAAAAACATTAGCAGTGATATACACATATTTTCCATTTGCCAACAATTTTTCTTCCAATGGTGACAACATCCCAGTTTTCTTGGGACTGAGGGAGTTCCCAGAATGCAGTACTTTGATTTTTAAAACTGGTAAAGTCCTAGCAAGCATTGGCTAGATGTCCACCCTAACCAGAGCTCCTATAACCATTGCAATTAGGTGTTAGGCATAGAAAGACTCAGGCAGACATACATAGGTATGTGTATTTATATGTGTGTATGTGACACACACACAAACACATATGAAATTTGGGGTTTTACCTGAATATTTTAACCACATATTCCCTTGCTTACTGCCTGGCTCACAGTAGGCACTCAATAAATATTTGTAAGTTGAATGAATGTTTCATTATATGAATCCATAACATGTTTGTTAAATGCAATAATTATGTGGCCAAACCTCTTGTTAAATATTTGCATATTACATTTCTGTTTTTAGAAATATTTTCCATCTACTTCCTCTTTATCATAGTTCATTCATCCTTATTTTCTCTATACTGTAGATATGTTGTGATGTCGAGAACAGTTTAGAAATTTTACTATTACAGCCACATCTGTAATGGGTGTACATCCCCAAGAAGACAAAGCATTATCTTCCTGATGGACAAAATATAGGGTTTCCTTTTGTGAGCTTGAATTTTTTTCCTATGTTTTTGATAATTTGTCTCTCTTTGCTGTTCTTTATGACTCCATTATTCCTTTTTTGTAAACTTTTTTTGTATATTTGTCTTACTAATAAGAGTTCTTTCATAGTAATGCTACTAGTCTGTTTTCTAATATAGACTGAACTTTTTCTCTCAGATTGTGGTTTGTCTGCTTGCCATGTAGAAGATTTCAATTTGGGTAATTTTTGTTTGTTTCTAGTGGTCAAATATATTTATTAGTTCTTATGATTTCTGACTCTTGTGTCATTGTGACTTTAAAAAAAATGTTATTTATTACAAAAACAGCATCAAAAGTGGCTCATATGACTGTCTGTATGCAACCCAAATCATAAGTACCTGGCCATATCGGTTACCAGAATGGCAGATGTTGCAAAAGCACAGCAGAAAAACATAGTCCCTGTGACAAAATCTTGCACTTGTAGGCTTTGTTAGCAGTGCATAAGCTGCTTATCTCTGAGCCAGAACAAGACCACTAATGCATTTTATGAAGCCAATAAGCAGCCACTACCTGCTTTGGGAAGTAACTATGAGAAAGAGAATAGATCCAGCCTATTACTGTACTCCAGAAGGGAAAAGATAAAATAAAAATTAATAAGCTTCAATATTCCTTTTTTTGAGATAATATGATTCTTTTATTTGAGGCATCACATTTTCTTTTCTTTTTATTAGAACAGTGTAAAAAATTTCGGAAGATGTACATCTCTGTATTACTTAGGGGTACTGCTTTGTGTGGTTTGGTGTAAAAGGGAAAACTGCAAAAATCATTTAAATGTACTCTGAATAAACAAGGGATAAAAAGAGTAAGACAAATTTTGTTCAATATACTTGGAACAGCATAGTTAATATAAGTTTAAAATGCACGCTTATGAATCCATAGTGACACAGTGACAAAGAAAAAGATTGTCACTGCATGTACATTGCTTGTATTTTCCAGTAAATATAATTTAGTTATGGTAGTAAAATATACAGTGCAGAATGAATTATGTTCAATCTTTCTTTTAGAGGTGTTTGCAAAGTCTGTTTACTTGTGATCCAAGTTCAGGGAGTGCAGAAGCTCTTGAAAAGATTAGGGGAAAAAGAAAAAAAAGAAAGAAAAGAAAAGATTAGGGACTTATGAATTACTGTGGGTAAAGAACTTAAATGGTGGGAAATATAAAATATATAAGTAAACACAGAATTTCAATATAAAAGATTTAAAATGGAAAGAGTTATTCTTGTCTTATAGAATTACTGTCAGAAACCCTAAAGCCTTTATTTTCATAACACCTAAAAATGAATCCTTTAAACACAATAAATTTAAGCACAGGAAACTCTTAGCTGGAAACAGTAGAAACATAAAAGGTATATTTCTTTAAAAATATATATCTCTGAATTTTTTTGCTGTGTATTGATCCTTTCAAGAAATAATTGATTCTAAATGTAATTACAAAATTTTGGCAGAAAGCTCATATGATATTTTCCTGTCTTTTAATATTATAATAATCATGATAACAATAGTTAGAATCTACTGAATACTTGCCAATTGCAAGACACTGACTCTTAGGTATCTTATATGTAGTAACTAATTGAACCCTAATAGCAGTCGTATGAAGGAAAGTCTATTATTAACCCTATTTTAGATGAGGAAATTTATTTATTTATTTATCTATCTATTTATTTATTGGTTTGTCTTCCTTTTTTATTTTTTTTAAACCTTTATTGGAGTATAATTACTTTACAATGTTGTGTTTCTGCTGTATAACAAAGTGAATCAGCTATATGTATACAAATATCCCCATATCCCCTCCCTCTTGTGTCTCCCTCCTGCCCTCCCTATCCCACCCCTCTAGGTGGACACAAAGCACTGAGCTGATCTCCCTATCCTATGTGGCTCCTTCCCACTAGCTATCTATTTTACATTTGGTAGTGTATATATGTCAATGCTACTCTCTCACTTCATACCAGCTTACACTTCCGCCTCCCTGTGTCCTCAAGTCCATCCTCTACGTCTGCACCTTTATTCCTGTCCTGCCCCTAGCTTCCTCAGAAGGATTTTTTTTAAGATTCCGTATGTATGTGTTAGCATACAGTATTTGTTTTTCTCTTTCTGATTAAATCACTCTGTATAACAGACTCTAGGTTCACCCACCTCACTACAGTAACTCAACTTTGTTTCTTGTTATGGCTGAGTAATATTCCATTGTATATATGTACCACGGCTTCTTTATTCATTCATATGTCTATGGACACTTAGGTTGCTTCCCTGTCCTGGATATTGTAAATAGTGTTGCAATGAAAATTGTGGTACATGACTCTTTTTGAGTTATAGTTTTCCCAGGGTATATGCCCAGCAGTGGGATTTCTGGGTCATATGGTAGTTCTATTTTTAGTTTTTTAAGGAACTTGCATACTGTTCTCCATAGTGGCTGTATCAATTTACATTCCCACCAACAGTATAAGAGGGTTCCCTTTTTGCCACACCCTCTCCAGCATTTACTGTTTGTAGAGTTTTTGATTATGGTCATTCTTACTGGTGTGAAGTGGTACCTCACTGTAGATTTGACTTGCATTTCTCTATTAATTAGTGATGTTGAGCATCCTTTCATGTTTTTATTGGCAATCTGTATAACTTCTTTGGAGAAATGTCTATTTAAGTCTTCTGCCCATTGTTGACTGGGTCTCTGTTTTTTTGATATTGAGCTGCATGAGCTGCTTGTATATTTTGGAGATTAATCCTTTGTCAGTTGCTTCATTTGTAAATATTTTCTCCCATTTTGAGGGCTGTCTTTTCATCTTCTTTATGGTTTTATTTGCTGTGCTGAAGCTTTTAAATTTCATAGGTCCCATTTGTTTATTTTTGTTTTTATTTCAAATTCTCTAGGAGGTGGCTTGAAAAGGATCTTGCTGTGATTTATGCCATAGAGTTTTGTGCCTATGTTTTACTCTAAGAGTTTGATAGTGTCTGGCCTTACATTTAGGTTTTTAATCCATTTTGAGTTTATTTTTGTGTGTGGTGTTAGGGAGTGTTCTAATTTCTTTCTTTTACATTTAGCTGTCCAGTTTTCCCAGGGCCACTTATTGAAGAGGCTGTATTTTCTCCATTGTATATTCTTGCCTCCTTTATCAAGGATAATGTGACCATATGTGGCATGCATGGGTTTATCTCTGGGCTTTCTATCCTGTTCCATTGAGCTATATTTCTGTTTTTGTGCCAGTACCATACTGTTTTGATTACTGTAGCTTTGTAGTATAGTCTGAAATCAGGGAGTCTGATTCCTCCAGCTCCATTTTTCTTTCTCAGGATTGCTTTGGCTATTCAGGGTCTTTTGCGTTTCCATGCAAATTGTGAAATTTTTTGTTCTAGTTCTGTAAAAACTGCCATTGATAGTTTGATAGGGATTGCATTGAATCTGTACATTGCTTTGGTAATACATTTTCACAATGTTGGTTCTTCCAATCCAAGAACATGGTATATCTCTCCATCTGTTTGTATCGTCTTTAATTTCTTTCATCAGTGTCTTATAGTTTTCTGAGTACAAGTCTTTTACCACCTTAGGTAGGTTTATTCCTAAGTATATTATTATTTTTGTTGCAATTGTAAATGGGTGGGTTTCCTTAATTTCTCTTTCTGATTTTTCATCATTAGTGTATAGGAATGCAAGAGATTTCTGTGCATTAATTTTGTATCCTGCTACTTTAGCAAATTAATCGATTAGCTCTAGTAGTTTTCTAGTAGCATCTTTAGGATTCTCTATATATAGTATCATGTCATTTGCAAACAGTGACAGTTTTACTTCTTCTTTTCCGATTTGGATTCCTTTTATTTCTTTTTCTTCTCTGATTGTTGTGGCTAAAACTTCCAACACTATGTTGAACAATAGTGGTGAGAGTGGGCAACCGTGTCTTGTTCCCATTCTTAAAGGAAATTGTTTCAGTTTTTCACCATTCAGAACAATGGTGGCTGTGGGTTTGTCATAGATGACCTTTATTGTGTTGAGGTACTTCCACTGTCTACCTACTTTCTGGAAAATTTTTATCATAAATGGGTGATGAATTTTCTCAAAAGTTTTTTCCTGCATCTATTGAGATTATCATATGGTTTTTATCCTTCAATTTGTTAATATGGTGTATATATTGATTGATTAGCATACATTGAAGAATCCTTGCATTCCTGCAATAAACCCCAATGATCATGGTGTATAACCCCTTTAATTTGCTGTGGATTCTGTTTGCTAGTATTTTATTGAGTATTTTTGCATCTATGTTCATCAGTGATATTGGCTTGTAGTTGTTTTTTTTATGACACCTTTGTCTGGTTTTGTTATCAGGGTGATGGTGACTTCATAGAATGAGTTTGGGAGTATTCCTTCCTCTGCTATATTGGAAGAGAAGGATAAGTGTTAGCTCTTATCTAAATGTTTGATAGAATTTGCCTGTGAAGCTATCTGGTCCTGGGCTTTTGTTTTTTGGAAGATTTTTAATCACAGTTTCCATTTCAGTGCTTGTGATTGGTCTTTTATACTTTCTGTTTCTTCCTGGTTCAGTCTTGGAAGGTTGTGCTTTTGTAAATATTTGTCCACTTCTTCCAGGTTGTCCTTTTTATTAGCATAGAGTTGCTTGTAGTAATCTCTCATGATCTTTTGTATTTCTGCAATGTTAGTTGTTACTTCTCCATTTTCATTTCTACTTTTGCTGATTTGAGTCTTGTCCCTTTTTTTCTTGATGAGTCTGGCTAGTGGTTTATCAATTTTGTTGATCTTCTCAAAGAACCAGCTTTTAGTTTTATTGATGCTTGCTCTTGTTCCTTCCTTTCTTTTTCATTTATTTCTGATCTTACTTTTATTATTTCTTTCCTTCTGCTAACTTTGGGGGTGTTTTCTTCTTGTTCCTCTAACTGCTTTAAGTGTAAGGTTAGGTTGTATATTTGAGATGTTTCTTGTTTCTTGAGGTAGGATTAGATTGCTATAAACTTCCCTTTTAGAACTGCTTTTGCTGCATCCTATAGGTTTTGGATCTTCGTGTTTTCATTGTCATTTGTTTCTGTGTATTCTGTTATTTCCCCTTTGATTTATTCACTAATCTCTTGTTTAGTTAGTAGTGTATTGTTTATCCTCCATGTGTTTTTATTTTTTACAGGTTTTTTCCTGTAATTGATATCTAGTCTCATAGGAAAGATACTTGATAGGATTTCAATTTTCTTAAATATTCCAAGGCTTGATTGTGACCTAAGATATGATCTATCCTGGAGAATGTTCCATGAGCACTTGAGAAGAAAGTGTATTCTGTTGTTTTTAGATAGAATGTCCTATAAATATCAATTAAGTCCATCTTGTTTAATGTGTCACTTGAAGCTTGTGTTTCAGTACTAATTTTCATTTTGGATAGTCTAACCATTGGTGAAAGTGGGGTGTTAAAATCCCCTACTATTTTTGTATTACTCTTGATTTCCTCTATCGTGGCTGTTAGCATTTACCTTATGGATTGAGGTGCTCCTATGTTGGGCACATAAATATTTACAATTTTTATATCTTCTTCTCGGATTGATCCCTTGATCATTATATAGTGTCCTTAATTGTCTCTTGTAATAGTCTCATTTTATCTGATATGAGAATTGCTACTCCAGCTTTTTTTGATTTCCATTTGCATGGAATGTCTTTTTCCATCTCCTCACTTTCAGTCTGTATGTGTCCCTGTGTCTGAAGTGAGTCTCTTGTAGACAGCATATATATGGGTCTTGTTTTTGTATCCATTCAGCCAGTCTGTGTCTTTTGCTTGGAACATTTAATCCATTTATGTTTAAGGTAATTATCAATATGTATGTTCCTGTTACCATTTTCTTAATTGTTTTGGGTTTGTTTTTTCAAGTATTTTTCTTCTCTTGTGTTTCCTGCCTAGAGAAGTTCCTTTAGCATTTGTTGTAAAGCTGGTTTGGTGGTGCTGAAATCTCTTAACTTTTGCTTCTGTGTAAAGGTTTTTAACTTCTCCATTGAATCTGAATGAGGTCCTTCCTGGGTAGAGTATTCTTAGTTGTAGGATTTTCCCTTTCATCACTTTAAATATGTCCTTTCACACCCTTCTGGCTTACAGAGTTTCTGCTAAAAGATCAGCTGTTAACCTTATGGGGATTCCCTTGTATGTTACTTGTTGCTTTCCCCTTTCTGTGTTTAATATATTTTCTTTGTATTTAATTTTTGATAGTTTGCTTAATATGTGTCTTTGTGTGTTTCTCTTTGGATTTATCCTGTTTGGGACTCTCTGCTCTTCCTGGACTTGACTATTTCCTTTCCCATGTTAAGGAAGTTTTCAACTGTAATCTCTTCAAATATTTTCTTAGACCCTTTCTTTTTCTCTTCTTCTTCTGGGAACCCAATAATTCAAATGTTGGTGTGTTTAAAGTTGTCCCAGCGGTCTCTGAGACTGTCCTCAATTCTTTTCATTCCTTTTCTTTATTCTGCTCTGTGGTAGTTATTTCCACTATTTTTATCTTCCAGGTCTGTTCTTGTGCCTCAGTTATTCTGCTATTGATTCCTTCTAGAAAATTTTTAATTTCATTTATTTTGTTGTTCTTCATTGTTTGTTTGCTCTTTAGTTCTTCTAGGTCCTTGTTAAGCATTTTGTGTGTTTTCTTCTATTTCCAAGACTTGGGATCATCTTTACTATCATTATTCTGAATTCTTTTTCTGGTAAACTGCTTATTTCCTCTCCATTTGTCTGTTCTGGTGGGTTTTCACCTTGCTCCTTCATCTGATGCATATTTCTCTGTCTTCTCATTTTGCTTAACTTACTGTGTTTGGGGTCTCCTTTTCTCAGGCTGCAGGTTCATAGTTCCTGTTGTTTTTGGTGTCTGCACCCTGTTGGCAGGGTTGGTTCAGTATTTTGTGTAGGCTTCCTGGTGGAGGGGACTGGTGCCTCTTTTCTGGTGTGTGTGGCTGTATCTTGTCTTTCTCATGGGCAGGGCCACATTCAGTGGTATGTTTTGAGGTGTCTGTGAACTTAGTATGACTTTGTCAGCCTCTCTGCTAATGGGTCAGGTTGTGTTCCTGTCTTGTTAGCTGTTTGGCATAGGGTGTCCAGCACTGGGGCTTGCTGATCGTTGAGTGGAGCTGGATCTTAGTGTTGTGATGGAGATCTCAGGGAGAGCTCTCGCCAATTAATATTATGTAGGGCTGGGATGTCTCTGGTTGTCCAATGTCCTGAACTCAGCTCTCCCACCTCAGAAGCTCAGGCTGGAGCACCAAGACCCTGTTAGCCAAACAGCTCAGAAGAAAAGGGAGAAAAAAAAAGAATGAAAAATATAATGAATCAGAAAATAAAGAATAAAATAAAATTATTAAAATAAAAAATATTAAAATATAAAAAAAATTTACAGTAATAAAAATAAAAGAAGAGAGCAACGAACCCTATAAACAAATCCACCCATGATAACAAGTGGTAAAAACTATACTAAGATAAACATAAACAACAGAAACAAGTCAGTCATAGACAGAAAACCCCAAGTCTACAATTGCTCCCAAATTCACCCCCTCAATTTTGGAATGATTAGTTGTCGATTCAGGTATTCCACAGGTGCAGGGTACATCAAGTTGATTGTGGGGATTTAATCCACTGCTCCTGAGGCTGCACAGAAAAATTTCACTTTCTCTTCTTTGTTTGCACAGCTCCTGGGGTTCAGGTTTGGTTTTGTCTCCAGCTCTGTGTGAAGTTCACCCTCAGGCATCTGTTCTCTGCCCAGACACTTTGGGGTTAAAGTAGCAACTGATTAGGGGGCTCTTGCTCACTCATCCCAGGGGGAGGGAGGGGTGCAGTAGTTATAACTGGAATGTGGGGCGAGCCTGAAGTGGCAGAGTCTGGCGTGATGTTGCAACAGTCTGAGGCACACTGTGTGTTCTCCCAGGGAACTTGTCCATGGATCATGGGACCCTTTCAATGGCATGCTGCACAGGCTTCCAGGGTGGTGTGGATAGTGACCTGTGCTTGCACACAGGATTCTTGGTGGCTGCAGCAGCAATGTTAGCATTTCATGCCCATCTCTGCAGTCTGAGCTGATAGCTGCGGCATGCACCAATCTCTGGAGCTCCTTCAGGCAGTTCTCTGCCCTCTGTGGGCAGACAGGGAAGGAATCCCCTCTCTTCGTGCACCCCGAAACAATGGTCTCTTGCTTCTTAGGCAGGTCCAGACATTTTCCCAGAGTCCCTCCCAGCTAGCTGTGGCACACTAGCCCCTTTCAGGCTGTGTTCACACAGCCAACCCCAGTCCTCTCCCTGGGATCTGCCCTCTGAAGCCTGAGCCACAGCTCCCAGGCCCCACCTGCCCCAGAGGGTGAGCAGACAAGAGTCTCAGGTTGGTGGGTGCTGGTCGGCACCAGTCCTCTGTGTGGGAATCTCTCCGCTTTGCCCTCTGCACCCTTGTTGCTGTGCTCTCCTCTGTGGCTCCAAAGCTTCCCACCTGCCCACCCCCTGTCTCTGCCAGTGAAAGGGTTTCTTAGTGTGTGGAAACTTTTCCTCCTTCACAGCTCCCTCCCAGAGTTGCAGGTCCTGTCCCTATTCTTTTGTCTCTGTTTTTTTTCTTTTTTCTTTTACCCTACCGAGGTATGTGGGGATTTTCTTGTCTTTGGGAAAGTATGAGATCTTTTTGCCAGTGTTCAGTAGGTGTTCTGTAGGAGTTGTTCCATATGTATATGTATTTTTGATGTATTTGTGGGGAGGAAGGTGATCTCCACGTCTTACTCCTCTGCTATCTTAAAGATCCCCCCAGATGAGGAAATTTAGACACAGAAAGGTTAGATGTCTGAGGTCACGCAGTAATTGGAGTGAGTAGAAAGCAGTTCAATATAGTTTATTGGTAATTTGTCCCAATAAACTAAACGGCAGCTATATTTTCAAAAGGTTGGGAAAAGAATAAAAAAGAAAGAAATATAACCAAGCCACTGACTGGGGCAATTTAAAGAAAGTTATAAAATATACTTTTGTCAAATTTCATTGGACTGAGCACTTGAATCCTGTGCATATATGAATAATAAGATAAATCCAAAATTAAACAAAAACTTTAAGGAAGAAAAAATAATTAAAAAATAAAGCTATAAAAGTGTCTTCTTAGCTTGTCAGTTATTGTTATTTCTAAATCATTGAAACTTGCAATTTAATGACTAGAGATGCTTCCTAGAGAAAACGTTCCTTAACTACATTATATAAAAGAATTGCTGGATGTGAAAATACTATTAAAATTAGGTTTTCAGGACTGCACCCCTTGAGATTCTGAGTGAGTTGGCCTGAGCTGGGGACAGTTGTCTGCACTCTCACATGGGTTTGTTGCAGGCTGGACTGGGCAGGTATGTCTTCCAGGTGCCTGCTAGCAGAGAGAATGAATGTCTGGTTGAGAAACACAGGGCAAGTGCTTACACTATCTCTCCAAATGAAAGACGGATCTACCTTACTAAAAATGGCAAGAAGAAACTCATGTGTAGATAAGACTAGCATTAGGTAAACAATATCCATTAAAATAAAGTGGCTGTGCATTTGAGAGCAAGTTAGGCAAGGCTTTAAGCCATGAATAACTTTGCCAGGAATTGCAGAAGCAGCAAAGCAGAAGTAGTGAGGCCATAATGTAATAATAATGGTAATACTAAGCTAACATTGACCAGCTCTTCCCATGTGCATGTCACTGTGCTAAGTGTTATGTTGTACTAGCAACTGTTATTTTCTCCATCTTGCAAGTGAAGATTCTGAGACTTAATTTAGCAATTGTTATTTTCTCCATCTTGCAAGTGAAGATTCTGAGACTTAGAGAAGTTATGTGATCTCCCCAAACCCCCAAAGTAGTCGGCAAAACAAAGATGCAGACCCAGTTCCAGTCTGCCTCTGAGGTCATAGTCCACGTTAGTGCTTGTCAAAGCTACTGTGCATATCTGCCACCTCGGAATCTTGTTACAGTGAAGTTTCTGATTCAGAAGTTCTGAGTAGAGCCTAAGAGGTCGCATTTCTTAAAACCTCTCTGGTGATGCTAATGCTTCTGGTCAGAGCTGACTACATAATTGGTAGGGTCCAATGCAAAATGAAAATGTGGATACCCTGGTTAATGATTTCTGAACTGCAGAGCATTAAGTCAAGTTCAGGTGTTTCTTAGCAGGGCCCTATGCTGCTGTCTAGGTCGCAGGCCCATGGAACCATCCCTGCATACCATGAAGACTGTGGAAATCACCATACACTAAAGTCTGTCTTGTCCATATAGAGCTCTGATAATAAATTTTACTTTAAGTTTAACTGTACATTATAAAGAACTGATTTCCATGCTTCTCACATGAGAATTTCTCAAGTTCATGCACCTACTGTGCTTGGCACATAGAAGTCAATTGATCTAATTTAGATTCCTCTTTCTTTTGAGAGCTTCAGTTTTCTAACTTTCCTGAGCACCATTTTCTTCATTTTAACATATTCATACTATTCATTCTTAACCACTTACAGAATTCTATGGATTCTGTACAATAATATTCAGGAAAGAGAGGCTTTTGAAAAACTACATAGCCTTACACAATTAAAGGATTAATATTATTAGTTTTTTTAGTCTCTCAAATATTTTCCTAATTTACACTGAATAATTTAAGTCAGAATTCTCTCTGAAGCTTTTACTAAGAATAATTTGCTTCATAATGCTTGACAAATTCCATATAGAAACTTTGCCATTCCACTTCAATGGCTACAGAATTTGCAGCCTACAAGCCACCTTCTTTCCTTGGGCTACATTTTGAGGCAAGGCATCTTCCCTTTCAAGTTACAGCTCTTCAATTTATAAGCTCTAGCAAGCTAATTAAGTTATTAAGTCTTGGTGTCCTCATCTGTAAAATGAAACTCATTAATAGTACCTACCACATAGAATTGATATAAACATTATTGTTAAGATTAATTTTCAAATATCAATAAATATAAAGCACTATCACTGTGCCTGGCACACAGTAAGGACTAAGTAAGTCTTCATTGTTGCTGTTGTTATTAATATTAGTTTAGTATTATGCTCAGTGTAGGTTTTAATGTTGGTGTCAGAATTGATCTTACAAGAACAAAAGAAAAATTATTCTCTCTACTCTGCGATTCTGTGCTGAAATTATAAGAATATGATCAGTTTACATCTTCCCCATCTCTCCAAGTAGACTTTGGCCCTAGCTCTTCGAACTTGCTCAAGAATAGGTTGCTTAACTTACCTGTGGAATACCTTACAGATTCTTAGATGTTTAAGGCTGGAAGGGACCTTGGATGTCATTGAATTCAACTCCTTGTTTCTGCAGAGGGCTGTACAGTGTGCTTGCTAATAAAAGAGCTGGGACCACAGTCAAATATTTCTTCCCTTCTTTCTTTTTTTCACTTTCTGCTTTTGAAAACATGTACATATTTTGGATGATAAGGAGGATGCAGTGTATATGTTGCACATGGCATTTCCTGACCTCAGCACCCTGATACCTGCCCTTGAGGAATGATAGCATAATTAACTGTAAAGTCAGGCTATATAGGCAGAAGCCACTTATTGTATTTCCTTGTGTGCTATAATATTTTCAGTCTTTGTTTACAATGCCTAATGGCTAATAGGCATTTCAAAAATACTTAATAAGCAATCATAAGCACATTTCCCTTTAATTAGAACCATCTCATAAAGTTCCACTTTTAGATACTTTGTAATATTTTATGGAAATTTTTCTAAAATGGATTATCACGTTTTTGCTGTACTCTTTTTTATTAAACTGAGTTTAGTTTGCCTAATTTAACTAACAGAGAACTGTTATGGAATCTTTCTCTCCTGTTAGATCTTGATTCCCAACGACTGTATCAGCTTTAAACATCTACCCCCACCCCTTTTCTGCTATCATGTTAAAAATTATGAAAAAGAAAAAGGGTAAACCAGACAGTGTCTTAGTGCTTAGTTTGGGCTTTTGCACATAATAGGATAATATAATAGTTCTATTATAATAGAACTGTGGAGGGAACAATTCAAGGCAAAAGTAGTAGTGAGTGAAAATTGGAACTATGCTGCTATAAAAATGGGAAGGAAGATGTGTTTGATGCCCCAAAGCAGAGAGAGCAGTAGATGGTAGTAACCTAGAGAGAAGCAAAGGAAAAGCTTGTCCCAAGTTGTATTTCAGCATGAAGGGCTTGTTCAAAGTTTATTCTAGGAAGAATATAGAAGGGTTTGCTTTATTAATAATGTCAAATAAATCACAAGAGCCATTTTCTTCCAGCTCAGAATTCAGTCTCAGACATGAACATTCATTATCTATTGGGCCAGACTATGTTGCAGGCATTGAAAAATTTTAGAATCTAATTGGGGCCATTAAACTCTGAGCAGGTTTTTACAGAGTTGCCTGAAATTTCCTAGAAAAATGGCAGCCATAAATGTAGAAAAATTCCCTCAGGGCTAGTGTGCCCAAGGGGTCAGGTCATGTGCTCAACAGAGTCTCATGGGCATTAGTATAATTTTTCTAGAGAAGTCCCTTTAAAGATCATACAACAAATTCCTGTCTAATTTCCTTACTGTCTAATGAGAAGGATTCAAGCACCTATGTGATGTATAAACCCTGCCAACATAAAGTCCTGTGGATCATGAAAAGCTCACATAGTATATAATGGGAAATAAAGGAAGCAAAAATACTTTTTAGTTTGAAAAATAGACATACCCATGTTTCAACGTATAAGATTTGGGGTACGTATCCCATGGTGGTACTTGTATGGAAAAAAAAAAACTATTACAAGATTGATTTATTAGTGAAAGATATGAAGTCTTATCAAAAGTAAGAATTAGATAGACCCTATACATTTATTAGATAAAATTTTAAGTGGATATCTCTTGAAGGCATTGTACACATCACATGCTCAAAAATTCAAGATATGTATGGCTAACTAAAAGTGAAATATGATTATAATATGTACAGTTCTCAGAAAACAAATGATAATAATGATGATAAGCCTAATAGAAACTTAAATGTCACCCTAAATGAAGAACTAGCTCTTAGTTTTATTTCACTTTTAAATATTAGGTCAGTTCCATTCCTTGGTTATGAAATGCTGTTGGATTTGTTCTTTTATTTTATTGCTTAAACCTTCAACAGAAACAGGTTTTCTATTAGGTAAAGAATTAGTGAGTCAAGTTACAATATTAGTCTAAAAGCATGAAACATTATTTTGATCTAGTTCACCACATAAAATAATTATTATTACCCATATTCTGTTTTAAAAAATCATTCCTTGTTACGAATAGGAAATATAGTGGTTAGGATAGATGTGTTTGTGAAATTAATAAATCTCCTAATTAGTATCTTTAAAAACACTTTACCCCTTAAGTCTTACTTTTTCCAGGGGTAAGTCACCAACAGCAGCAGAATTCGATTTATATTCTCTTAATATTGAGATTATCACTGAACTTGATAAAAGTTCTCTTGGAAAAGTATGGGGAGGACATTTTCAATTAGGTACATTTAGGAGAAAGTGTGCTGTGGGAACATGGAATCGAGGACTACAAACAGTGCTTTGAGAGGCTTTTTGTTGTTCACTAAGTTAGAGGATACTTGAGGGCAGAAAATAAGGTACTGTGAGCATACTGACATTGAGCTACACGTGGGGATTCCAGGCTGTGCCACCAGGCAGTTGCCTTCCTGTGCCTGCACTGTGTTAATTCTGCCTGGCTTTACCCTCTAAATGATTTGTCAGTAAAATTCTGAATATCTAAATAAAGAACATAGAAAATCGACTCCCATTCTCTACTGTTGTTGTATTATTAGTTTTTGACCACATGATGGAGACCTTTCTTCACTTTTCCTCATACTGATTTTTCTTTTAAGAAAATCCACCCAGGTAAATACTAGATGTAATAAAAGGCATTTAAATACCAGAATATTCCTCTGAAAAACTTGAGGCTCCATTTGACAAGGAAAATGAATTCAATGAATATTCACAAGCAGCCAGAGATGATTTCAGATGTAACTTGAGATTGCTGAAAAATATTAGTTAATTAAGGAACAGCTATTTTAATGATTCTTAGAAGAGACACTGAAAAAACATAAATATATAACTGCTTGAGAAAGAATGCTGTTTCATAATGATTGATTTAATACAAACTGTCAGTCTGAATCACGTTTTAAATTTATTAAAAACAGTTGAGTGATTGTATACAACATATCAAATTACATTCCATTGTATGCATATTTCTGCCAAATTTAATATATATTACCAAAGTTTATCCATCTTTGACCTTTGATTAATAATGTTTTAGAATAGAGTAATAATGAGTAATAGTAAGGTTTATTATTAATAATAAGTAATAAAAAGTTTGGAGAAACTTACAGTTTGCTGTGTGTTCACAGGCTTTATTTCATGTGATGCTGAAGGACCAATCAAATCCCTATTCCAGAGAAAATTTAAAGGCCTGACAGATTTGGACAAAGTAAAATTGGTTCCATTACCTCCTTCCATCTTACGTATTTATTCTACCTTTAGCATAGCCTTGTTCTTGAATGTATCTTTAATTAGATATCCTAAGTAGTTGTAGTGTTTTTAAATTAAATTGCAGCCATAGAAGGACATGGTTCTTGTCATTTCTGGGCTAGATTGAACGAGCTAAAAAATGTTGTAAAATATTAAAACTTAGCATTTCTCTCCCCAGTTCAGAATCCCATTTTTCTCATTAGGTGGCACGATTCTTTTGGAATGATTCCCTTTTAAACCGTGATACTTTTCCATTTCTCTGTTCATCATCTGGGTCCCTGAAATTCCTGTCCAAGGGTGACATCTTTGTGTTAAAGCATTGTTTGGAGGAAGCCTAACTGGTAGTGCATTCATTCTTTTATTTATTTATTTATTTATTTATTTTTATTTTTGGCTGTCTTGGGTCTTTGTTGCTACGCACAGACTTTTCTCTAGATTTAGTGAATGGGGGCTACTCTTCCTTGGGGTGCACGGGCTTCTCATTGCAATGGTTTCTCTTGTTGCAGAGCACAGGCTGTAGGCACGCAGGCTTCAATAGTTGTGGCACATGGGCTCAGTAGTTGTGGCTCGTGGGCTCTAGAGTGCAGGCTCAGTAGTTGTCGCACACTGGCTTTGTTGCTCCACGGCATGTGGGATCTTCCCGGACAAGGGCTCAAACCTGTGTCCTCTGCAATGGAAGGCAGATTCTTAGCCACTGTACCATCAGGGAAGCCCAATACATTCATTCTTAACCTAATTTTCACCTAAAGTCCTTCCCACTGCTCTCCAGAAAAAAGTCTTTCTGAGCTCACTGACAGTAGCTAGGTTTATAAGTCAATGGATAATTTCTAGTATTGATATTTATCTCTTAGGGTCTCTCACTGATACACACAACATATCTTTCTTCCTGCAACAGCATTCTTCTAGGTTTCATGCTACATTTCTAAACAGTCTTTCTCAGTTTCTTTTTCCCTATTTTCTTCACTTATGAATCTATATTCTGATAAATTCCAGATTTATTTCTCTAGCTCAGATCTCTTCTCTAAGTTCATACCTTGTAGCTAACATTGAATTCTTGATGTTTCCCACTTTCCCATTGTAACGAATGGTACAATCAGCAATTCTCTCAATTGTTTAAGCTAGAGACCAGATGTCCATCCCTGATTCCCCTTTCTCCTTTAAAATCCCCAAATCCAATACAGTCTTTACAAATATTTTTTTCAAATTATGTACCCCCTCCCAAATTAAATTCTTTCTATCTCTATTGCCATCAGCTGATCCAGACCATCATTTCCCACTCATTTTACAGTATTAGCCTTCTAATTGGTGTGATATCCTTCTCTCTTGCCCCTCTTTCAATCCATTTTCTGGAACCTCAATCAAAGTAATCTTATAAGAATACAAATAAACATGATGATGGGCTTCTCTGGTGGCGCACTGGTTGAGAGTCCTCCTGCCGATGCAGGGGACATGGGTTCGTGCCCCGGTCTGGGAAGATCCCACATACCGCAGAGCAGCTGGGCCCGTGAGCCATGACTGCTGAGCCTGCGCATCTGGAGCCTGTGCTCCGCAACAGGAGAGGCCACAACAGTGAGAGGCCTGTGTACCGCAAAAAAAAAAAAAAAAAAAAAAAAAAGTCATACAGCATCTTAGCTTTCTTTTGTAAGAGCATTATCTCTGAGAACCTGGAAGAAGGAATGAGGACTCCAAGCATAATTCTAATCACCAGAAGAGAATATCATTTAAGTGAAGGGAAATTTAGGAGAATCAGACAACACCATTTAGAATTTGTTCCACCTAAGATTAGCACAGAAAATTGCAAAAAAGAAAGAAAGAGGGCCTTCCTGGTGGCGCAGTGGTTGAGAGTCCGCCTGCCGATGCAGGGGATACGGGTTCACGCCCCGGTGTGGAAGGATCCCATATGCCGTGGAGCGGCTGGGCCCGTGAGCCATGGCCGCTGAGCCTGCGCGTCCGGAGCCTGCGCGTCCGGAGCCTGTGCTCCGCAACGGGGGAGGCCACAACAGTGAGAGGCCTGCATACCGAAAAAAAAAAAAAAAAAAAAAAGAAAGAAAGAAAGAAAGAAAGGAAAGAAGGAAGGAAGGAAAGAAGGAAGGAAGAAAGGAAGGAAGGAAGGAAGAAAAGAAGGAAGGAAGGGAGGGAGGATCTAAATTGAAAATAATTCAGAATGGGTAGAAGACTCTGGAAACTGAAAATCTGACATCACAAAGGTTCTACTGATTAGGAACATGGGAGTCATCCTAAACACAGCTTGACTACCCAGTGTGCTCTGCAATGAATTCTTTTTTTAAAAATTATTTTATATTGGAGCATAGTTGATTAACAGTGTTTTGTTAGTTTCAGGTGTATAGCAAAGTGATTCAGTTATACATACACATGTATTTCTTCTTTTTCAGATTATTTTCCATTTAAGTTATTACAAAATATTGAACAGAGTTCCATGTGCTATACAGTATGTCCTTATTGGCTATCTATTTTAAATATAGCAGCATGTGTATGTCAGTCCCAAACTCCCAATCTCTCCCTCCCCCCACCCTTCCCCTCTGGTAGTGATAAATTCTGGAGATTATCATACTAAGTGAAGGAAGTCAGACAGAGAAAGACAAATGATACCACATGCAAAATCGAAAAAGGTGATACAGATGAACTTAAGTACAAAACAGAAACAGACTCACAGACTTAGAGATAAAACTTATGCAATGAATTCTTATTATAAATGGGACTGGACTTATGTGAAAGGAGGTTTGTAACACAGGTCAGATATATGCATATTGCCAGGGAGGCCAATGAGCTTTCAAAATTTTTATAACAGCCATTCTTACAGGTGTGAGGTGATAACTCATTGTAGTTTTGGTTTGCATTTCCCTGATAATTAGTGATGTTGAGCATCTTTTCTTGTGCCTGTTGGCCATCTGTATGTTTTCTTTGGAAAAATACCTGTCAGAACAGATACTGTCAAAAAGACAAGAAATAACAAGTGTTGGCAAGGAAATGCAGAAAAGGGAACACTTGTACACTGATGGTGGGAATGTAAATGGGTGCAGCCACTATGGAAAACAGTATGGAGGTTCCTCAAAAAATTAAAAATAAAACAACAATTTAATTCTTGGATATTAGTCTGAAGGAAACTAAAACATTAATTCAAAAATTGCAGAGAAAGGAACACTCCCAAGTTTGTTCTATGAAGCCACCATCATCTTAATACCAAAACCAGACAAAGATATCACAAAGAAAGAATATTACAGACCAACATCACTGATGAACATAGATGCAAAACTTCTCAACAAAATACTAGCAAACACAATCCAACAACACATTAGAGGAATCATACACCATGATCAAGTGGGATTTATCCCAAGGACGCAAGGATTCTTCAATATAGGCAAATCAATCAATGTGATACACCGTATTAACAAATTAAAGAATAAAAACTATATGATCATCTCAATACATGCAGAAAAAGTTTTGAACAAACTTCAACACCGATTTATGATAAATACTCTCCAGAAAGTGGGCATAGAGGGAACATACCTCAACATAATTTAGGCCATTTAGGACAAACCCACAGCAAACATCATTCTCAATGGTGAAAAACTGAAAGCATTTCCTCTAAGATCAGTAATAAGACAGGATGTCCACTCTCGCCATTATTATTCCACATAGTTTTGGAAATCCTAGCCATGGCAATCAGATGAGAAAAAGGAATAAATGGAGTCCAAACTGGAAACAAAGAAGTAAAACTGTCACTGTTTGCAGATGGCATGATACTATACATAGAGAATCCTAAAGATGCCACCAGAACACTACTAGAGCTAATCAATGAATTTGGTAAAGTGGCAGGATACAAAATTAATGCACAAAACTTTCTTGAATTCTTATACACTAACAACAAAAGATCAGAAAGAAAAATTATGAAGCACTCCCATTTAACATTGCAACAAAAATAATAAAATACCTAGGAATAAACCTACCTAAGGAGGTAAGAGGGCTGTACTCAGACAATTATAAGACACTGATGAAAGAAATCAAAAATGACACAAACAGATGGAGAGATATAACGTGTTCTTGGATTGAAAGAATCAATATTGTCAAAATGACTGTATAGCCAAAGCAATCTACAGATTCAATGCATTCCCTATCAAATTACCAATGGGCTTTGTCACAGAATTAGAACAAAATTTTTTACAATTTTGTATGGAAACACAAAGGATCCTGAATAGGCAATGCAATCTTGAGAAAGAAAAACGGTTCTGGGGGAATCAGGCTCCCTGACTTTAGACTATACTACAAAGCTATAGTAATCAAGAGAGTATGGTACTGGCACAAAAACAGAAATATAGATCAGTGGAACAGGATAGAAAGCCCAGAGATAAACCCACGCACATCACATATGTTCACCTTATCTTTGATAAAGGAGGCAAGAGTATACAATTGAGAAAAGATGGCCTCTTCAATAAGCGGTCCTGGAAAAACTGGAGAGCTACATGTAAAAGAAAGGAAATAGAACACTCCCTAACACCATACACAAAAATAAACTCAAAATGGATTAAAGACCTAAATGTAAGACCAGACACTATAAAACTCTTAGAGGAAAACATAGGCAGAACAGTCTGTGACATAAATCACAGCAAGATCCTTTCTGACCTACCTCCTAGCATAATGGAAATAAAAACAAAAATAAACAAATGAGACACAATTAAACGTAAAAGCTTTTGCACAACAAAAGAAACCATAAACAAGACAACCCTCAGAACGGGAGAAAATATTTTCAAATGAAGCAACTGACAAAGGATTAATCTCCAAAATATACAGGTAGCTCATGCAGCTCAATATCAAAAAAACAAAGACCCAATTCAAAAATGGGCAGAAGACCTAAATAGACATCTCTCCAAAGAAGATATACAGATCGCCAATAAACACATGAAAGGATGCTCAACATCACTAATTAATAGAGAAATGTTAATCAAAACTACAGTTAGGGGCTTCCCTGGTGGCACAGTGGTTGAGAGTCCACCTGCCAAGGCAGGGCACATGGGTTCATGCCCTGGTCCGGGAAGATCCCACATGCCGTGGAGCGGCTGGGCCCATGAGCCATGGCTGCTGAGCCTGAGCATCCAAAGCCTGTGCTCTGCAATGGGAAAGACCACAACAGTGAGAGGCCCACATACCGAAAAAAAATAAAATAAAATAAAAAAATACTACAGTGAGGTATCACATCACACCAGTCAGAATGGCCATCATCAAAATATCTACAAACAATAAATGCTGGAGAGGGTGTGGAGAAAAGGGAACCCTCTTACACTGTTGGTGAGAATGTAAATTGATACAGCCACTATGGAGAACAGCATGGCAGTTCCTTAAAAAACTAATAATAGGGCTTCCCTGGTGGCGCAGGTGTTGAGAATCTGCCTGCCGATGCAGGGGACACAGGTTTGTGCCCTGGTCTGGGAAGATCCCACAAGCCACGGAGCTGCTGGGCCCGTGAGCCATGGCCGCTGGGCCTGCGTGTCCGGAGCCTGTGCTCCTCAATGGAAGAGGCCACAACAGTGAGAGGCCCGTGTACAGCAAAAAAAAACAACAACAAAAAAACTAATAATAGAACTACCATATCACCCAGCAATCCCACTACTGGGCATATACCCTGAGGAAAGCATAATTCAAAAAGAGTCATGTACTACAATGTTCATTGCAGCTCTATTTACAATAGCCAGGACATGGAAGCAACCTAAGTGTCCATCGACAGATGAATGGATAAAGAAGATGTGGTACATATATGGAATGTTACTCAACCATAAAAAGAAATGAAATTGAGATATTTGTAAGTGAGGTGGATGGACCTAGAGTCTGTCATACAGAGTGAAGTAAGTCAGAAAGAGAAAAACAAATACTGTATTCTAACACATATATATGGAATCTAAAAAAAAAAAAAAATTGGTTCTGAAGAACCTAGGGGCAGGACAGGAATAAAGATGCAGACATAGAGAATGGACTTGAGGACACGGGGATAGGGAAGGTTCAGCTGGGACAAAGTGAGAGAGTAGCATTGACATACATACACTACCAAATGTAAAATAGCTAGCTATTGGGAAGCAGTTTCATAGCACAGGGAGATCAGCTCCGTGCTTTGTGACCACCTAGAGGGGTGGGATATGGAGGGTGGGAGGGAGATGCAAGAGGGAAGGGATATGGGGATATGTATATATATATATATATATCTGATTAACTTTTGTTATACAGCAGAAACTAATACAACATTGTAAAGCAATAATACTCCAATAAAGATGTTAAAAAAAAAAAAAAAAGAATGGCAAGCCGGGCATTTTAGTGGGAGAGCAACCAACTCCACCCATGTTAATGGACTTTGAAGGGTTCCAGTTGAGTAGAAATAAAGTAAACATCACCAAGGATAAGCATGCCTTCAACAAATAGTCCTTTGTAGCTATTATATAATTCAGCATCAGCTAAGATGAATGCACTCATCATAACAAACAGCTGTAGAAACCAAAAGCGGCCACAAACTTTGACAGTTAACCACAGGTCTTACAAAGGAACTTGTGATCATAGCAGTGCATCCAAGTTGGAAACACTCTAAAATGTTTGTAAGCTATCTTTACCAAAATAAGAATTCTGTAACTACTTAGAATTTTTCCGTTAGTGGGTAAAACTTTACTGAATATTATTTTATAGATAATTAAAAGACATATTCCATATATTGTATAAATCCAGCTAGTCAAGAGCCATTTTGATTGAAACATCAATTGAATTAATAATAGATTAACTCAGCTATGCATTCAACAAGAAGAACATGAAAATAGCAATTCTCAGGCATAAGAATTCCAAAATATCTTGTCTAATTTGAGATTGTATTCCTTGGTTGGAGTTGGGATTATGACATAAAATGAGAAGAGGATTGTCATATGTCTGGATTCCTGGAAGTGCTTAGCAGTATTTAGAGGATATTAGCTTTAGATTAACAGTGGTCAAACTAAAATTGCAGTAGATCTATTTAATTGATAGCTGAATCGACAGTTGAGCTCACCATCTAGGAATAAACTTGTGATTCGGTTTTTGGAGTCATCAGCATATAAATTATAGTTGAAACCATAGAATTACATACAAACATCACCAGATAGAGAGAATAGAGTGTGAGGGCAGGGAATCTTCTAGGATTAAAGTTTAAACAATAGGGAAAGTTCAATAAAAAAGAGAAGGAATGGTCAAAGAGGTAAGAGGGAAACCATTGTTCAGTGTGTCACAGAGAGAGAACACCAAGAAGTTGGAGGAGGTCAACATGTTAAATTGACAACCACTCTAATTTTCACGAACTCATTCTATTGATGCACAAATGGTGGAAAAGTGGTAAACCACTATGCTCCTCTAGGTTGGTTCCACTGCATTTATTGAGTTGAAGCATTTCACCCTGTAAGTCACTCTCCCAATTCTGTTTGTGACTCTGGAAAGTCCACATCTATATATTCATCATGTGGTTAGGGATAACCTGCTGTTAGTCAGATTATGGTGGTATAAGGATATTACAAAGATAGTCATGATTCCTGATTGCTGCCATTATGAAGTGTACATCCTATTTACTAAGGATGGTGTTTGTTGAACATTTACATTAGGTTAATTAATATGTTAAGTACTCTCTAGTTGTTTTCTCATTTGATTCTCACAACAATTCTACAAAGAGGTATGTTATATTATAATCCATACTTAATGAAGACAAAATCAAAAAGTGAAAGAATTTTTTTTTAATTTATTTACCTTATTTTTGACTGCACTGGGTCTTCGTTGCTGCGCACAGGCTTTTCTCTAGTTGGGGTGAGCGGTGGATACTCTTCATTGCAGTGAACAGGCTTCTCATTGTGTTGGCCTCTCCTGTTGTGGAGCATGGGCTCCAGGCACATGGGCTTCAGCAGTTGTGGCATGCGGGCTCAGTATTTGTGGTTTACGGGCTCCAGAGTACAGGCTCAGCAGTTGTGGTGCACAGACTCAGTTGCTCTATGTCATGTGGGATCTTCCCCGGCCAGGGCTCGAACCCATGTCCCCTACATTGGCAGGCGGATTCTCAACCACTGCGCCAGCAGGGAAGCCGAACAAAATGAAAGAATTTTTAATTGCTATGCTATGTTGAGAAAAGATAAAATAAGTCCAATTATCTTCTAGTTTACATCCCTTCCAATTATTATAACAACTGTCATGCTCTCAAAGTATTATCTTTTGCAGAAGAGCTATTCCTTTTATGACAAAATTTTCAGGCCTTTTGTTTTCCTGGATAAATTTATCAGGATATTCTAAATGTACACAATTACCTCTTCTAAAGCATTTTTCGATATAGTCTTTCAGACACAGTGGAATAATCACCTCTTTTATTGTGGAAACTCCAGATCTCCTGATATTACTTTACAGTCAGCTTTTCAGCAATTATATACAGTGTTGAGGGATTTAAACAAAAGTCATAAAAACCTGTCTTTCTTTTCATATAAAGTGGAATTATGTCACCTTGTCCTTGGAAACGAATAATTTGGGGGTCATTGTTTCTTTAGATCTAGGAGATAAAATGACACTGAAAGTACAGATCTGGGAGGAACCTTATTCCACATAAGTCTTTTAATATGACACCTGGAATACACATATTCAATAAATTTTAGCACCTGTTACTATCAGTTTTCTGTTCTAGAAATGAGGAAATTGAATAATTCAGCTTTCTCTCCCTCAACAATTAACTTTATGCCCTATAACACAATCTCTGGATGTACGGCATCTTTGGTATTCTCACTCTGAACATAATAAAGACTACCTTTGGCTTATGAACCTCTGCTTATTCCTGGCTTAAGATGCTGAGACACCATTTTATCAGTCCTTCCACCCCAATTCACTCTGTTTATTTGATATCTTTCTATAATATAAAGTGTACTTTTCCAACAAAATACATTTGAGAGTCTAGTAACACTACACACCTTCTTTAAAGCCTCTGATTTTTTTCTTACTTATTAGGGTTATCTGATTGTATTACCAGAATTTAATTTTGCACACATTCAGAAAAAGCCACCTTCCTTTTTAACATCAGTCTTTAAAGTTATTCTTCATGTATTTGCTCTAAAATTTCTACAATTCACTCTCCTAAAATTTGGAATTATGATCCTTATCAATGATTCCTTTCTAGATGATATAAATTCAAAATTGGAAATAAATGTTTCTCTCTGTAGTTTGTTAAGCTGAAGCAACTTCCTTTATTATCAGGGAAGAACCCTTCTTGTGACACTTGTAAGTAGGACAAGTTAAGAGATATACACATTTCATTTATAAGAGTAAAGTTATCCAGAAGAAACCCCAAAGATGTCTCCCCTTGTGACATCTTGATTCTGTCAGTTGGATGACCTGCAATAGGACAGACAGATCACCATATACTGTTCCTAGCTGGCCAGCCTGTGTGGAATACATTCCCACAAGAATAACATTTCACATTTTTCCCTTTCATTGACACCCAAATGTTTCTCTCCTTTTTTCCACCCAGTGATTCTTTTACTAGCATTTATCTTGTTGACAACCAGGTCTATTCCACACTTATTTTTTAGACTGTTTTCTTTTTCACAAAGAAAAGCCTTTCCATGGCCATAAAGAATTTATTACACACAGCGACATTGATTTTTTTTAGAATATGAGGAGAAGAAAAAATGTATAACAGTATTAAAGTACATCTTCAAATCTATTTAAAGTTAAGGTAATGTCTTGTGTTCCTTGCAGAAAAAAAAAAAAAAAAAACACCTTCACAGCTTATTTCTCTCCATTTCACCCAAATGGAAGGGCTCTTTATCTGACTTTCTGACTCCTATGCTCTTGCTTGTCTTTATCTATGTGACGCTTGAGTTTGTTGTCATATCTCAAAATTAAAATAGGAATATAGTCAAACTACTTTACTTTTCAGAAAATATACATAGAGCTATGTATACATAGAGCTGTATATACATAGAACTATATTTAATTATGGTATTAAAGTTTTCTATATTTCATGTTCCAAAATTCTGTGAGTTTATGATTCTAAATGCTTGTGAGACTCACAAGTTATTATTTCATTTGATATTATAATAGTTATGGCTAATTCACATTACAAAGAGTTCTAAATGTACACCTAAACACCCTGAAATGTTTTTCAAAATTTATTTTTTCATAGACTTAAACACAATGAAAATTGGGAGATGGAAGAAAATCGAAGCTAAAAGAGAACCATATGTCTTAATATTGGCCACTCACGTATTTTATGGTTGCTTACCACTTGTGTTTTCTGGCATGTTAATTCATTCAGTGAATTTATGGTGGGTGGAAATTGAAGGCAGGTATTGAAGTATGATGTGTACCATGATAATTAAAATTCTATTGAGTAAAAATGTATTTGTTCCTTCCTTAAATTTTACTACTACTCAGTTGAGCAATGTTTCTGTCAATGATGAAGGGATGGGGTAGAGAAAGCTGGAGCACCACTTGCAGACATTTCATCTAAATAGCAACAATTAGATAAGATTCCATCAATTCAGTTTTTCTCTCCTCTAGGATAGTTTGGGTCTGTCAAAACAACATTGCTAGGGCTTCCCTGGTCGTGAAGTGGTTGAGAATCCACCTGCCGATGCAGGGGACACAGGTTCATGCCCCAGTCTGGGAGGATCCCACATGCCATGGAGCGGCTGGGCCCGTGAGCCATGGCTGCTGAGCCTGCGTGTCTGGAGCCCGTGCTCCGAAATGGGAGAGACCACAACAGTGAGAGTCCCGCGTACCACACACACAAAAAAAATCAATATTGCCAGGTATTTAAGGACACAAGGAGTTAGATTTGAAAATATTACTATTGTTATTTTTATTATTAAATGCATCCAGGGGTCAGATGGGTTTTTGCTAAAATATATTTTATGCATTTTCTCCTGTTCTCATATCACAGGTAAGAAAAACAGATTAAATTTATTTATTCATTCACTTAACCAGTTATTTATCGAGCTTTTTTTCTAACCCCAGAGAATTCCTTTTATTACATCCAAACAGGAAAGGTGAGCTAGTGATGTCTCCTTCTGGTGATGGCAATGTCTCTGCACATACCCTCCCTCCCAGCCACCTCGACCCTGAGCTCAGCCAGCCTGGAGGGTCCCTCCTGGACAATGGTGTGGGGGGCCGGTGGGGGCAGCAGAAAGGGAAACAGCTGTGGGCTCCGGGCCCCTACAGGGCATATCCAGCCTCCCCCTTCCTACCCACTCTGAACCACCAACATTCAAGGGCCAGACAAGGCCAGGAGACAGGAAGGGAAAACTGGGGAGTAATCTCTATAAAAAAACAACCCTGAAATTCTAGAAATTTGGTATACGTCAATTAAAAAACAGCTGAAATATTTGCGGTCATTGGCTGACGTTCTAATAATAAATTCACTCACTTACTATTAAACATAATAAATGAAGTAAAATATATATTAGAAGTGGATACATTCTTTAGAAAAAAGAAAGAGTAGAGTAGTGTAAGGAAGATCTGGATTGCTGGAGTGATAGCAGGGGAGTTTTGGATTATAAAGTGTCATTTTTTCCTCAGTTAAAGTTTTTGGCTTAAATTCTACTTTATTTGACATTAGGATTATAATCTCTGCATTCTTAGGTTTCATCTTGTCTAGTAGACTTTAACTGTTTCTTTGGTTTGTAGCCTTTGAATCACAGTATTTCAGGTTTATCTCTTGTGTATAGCATAGCGTTTGATTTTGTTTTATAAGCCAAATTGAAAATCTATTTTTTCATTAAATGAGTATACCCTAATGACATTTATTAAATGACTAATATGTTGGGTCTCAGTTCTGTCATAGTATCTTATATTGTAATTACCATGTGTATTATGTTATCTTATTTTTACAGTGTTTTTCCTCTGTTTTTTGTATATCCTCTTTGTTTTTTATATTGTCTGTTTCTTTTCATTTTTCTACTATATTTTGGTACTTATAAAGGTTTCTATTTTTGTTCTAGTAGTTACCTTTGTTTTAATACTTTTACTATCATCTTAATTCTTTTCTTTTAGTCTCTCTTTTAAATGTTTATATCTCTTCTGTCAGTTTTTAATTAGACTCCTACTTAATGCAGATACAGTAGTCAATGAACTAATCTTCCTTCTTCTCTCCTCATTTTTTCTTTAAGTTTCATTATTTTGTCAGAACATATTGTATTTACATACTCTTCTTCTATACTTCTTAATTCTATAATTAAAAATGTGAACTACTCACCATCAATCCTTTTGCCAGAGTTTCTCCAGACAGCTTTCAACTAGAAGTTCATCCTCTAATAGATTCCTTTAGAAAGGCACATGTGTTCTTTGAATTTTTGCACATTCAAAACTGAGTTTCTACCATAAGATGTTATTTATAAGTGGAATCTAAAATATGACACAAATGAACTTATCTGCGAAACAGAAACAGAATCACAAGTATAGAGAACAGACATGTGGTTGCCATGGAGTGGGGGGGAGGGATGGATTGGGAGTCTGGGGTTAACAGGTGCAAACTAGTATATATAGAATGGATAAATAACAAGGTCCTACTGTATAGCACAGGGAACTATATTCAATATCCTGTACTAAACCATAATGGAAGACAATATAAAAAAGAATGTATATATAATGTACAACTGAATCACTTTTCTGTACAGCAGAAATTAACACAATATTGTAAATCAATTATATTCCAAAAACTAAATAAATAAATTTGTAAAAAGAAAAAAAAATCCCTGATTTTCTATTACTTTGACACTTGAAAAACTCAGCTGGAGTCAGGATTTATTTTATTTTTATTTTTTTATTTTATTTTTATTTTTTTTGTGGTACACGGGCCTCTCACTATTGTGACCTCTCCTGTTGCAGAGCAAAGGCTCCAGATGCACAGGCTCAGCAGCCATGGCTCACGGGCCCAGCCACTCCACGACATGTGGGATCTTCCTGGACAAGGGCACGAACCCGTGTCCCCTGCATTGGCAGGCAGACTCTCAACCACTGCGCCATGAGAGAAGCCCTCTTTTATTTATTGAAAATGCTGGTTCACATTGCCTTGCTTTATATTTCATTTTTGAGAAGTCTGGTTGCCTGTCTACTTTTCATGACTTTGGTCTTCATCACCTTTGGAGGCCCTGAGGATGTTTTAACTTTCTCTAAAGTCTAAAAGTTTTACTTAGATATATTTTGGAGTTGCTTGATCCAGTTCAATTTTTTCTGATATCCATTTGGCCCTTTCAATGTGCAGATTCAAGTCTTATTTTGTGGAGAGTTTTCTAGGATTATAGTTGTAAATATTAGTTCTGTTCCATGGTTTTAATTTGCTTAGTCAAGGACTCCAGATATACAAATGTTGGACATTCTTTGCTCATCTTCCATGTCCATCACTTTCAGTCTGACCCATTCTGTTTTCCTTTTTTATGTCATTTTCATTCTTGTGGTAGCTGTTTTCTTTCATCAAGGCCCTTTTCATTCGAATCTGTTCTCACTGGTTATCTTGTACCTTAGTCTTCATTTGTAATATTTAATTTTTTCTTCTTTTTCTTTCCTGGGTTCAATTAATTCTTACTTTATTTCTTTCTCTTTTATCTATTTATGCACTGAATGTTTAATTTCCAATTCAAAGTATTTTAAAAGTATTTCTTAATATTTGTTTGAGGATATTGAATTTGGTTTGGCATATTTTGTTATAGTTCTCATCAGCTTTTTGGTTGGTTTGTTGAGAAAATTTTCATAAGCTGAAATTCCTTAATTAAATTTTCTTGAGTTTTTCATGATAGTTTTGTATGGATGTAGTCTGCTCTTTTCTGTTCCTCTATGCTTCATAGTTCGAGAGTGTCCACTTGTTTTAGTTCTGCCCTATTCTGTGCAACTTCTTTTATAAATGGTGTTTTGAGAGCAGTGTGGTGAGTGGAGGGATTGGTATGTTTTTCCTTTTTGTGTCTTTGGTTTCTTTAGCTTTCCCCTCTTGTTTCATCCTTGTCCTTCACGGCCATATGTCCAAGTTGTACCTCCTCATCTTCATCTGACTCCTCCCCTCTCCCCAGAAGCAAAGACTCCTAGCAGTTGCCACTTCCAGTGTCATTCACTATCACCTAACGCAGTGCTATGAACAACCAAGTCCTGACCTGTGCTCAGTATTTCAGCATTTAGTATTGAACTTTCTCTCTTTAGTTATGATTTCATTTGTGTTTTATCTAAGTCATCTTCATTTATCTATTCTTTTCAACTGATTCTCCTAAGCCTCCTCTCACTCCCCCTCTCGACACCCACAGGCTTACAGGGGTACATTGGAACTGTTATTGGAATTTTTGTCCTACTATTTACAGGTGATCTGAAGATTACTACATTTTCTGTTTCCTAGTGTTCCTAAAGGTGTGGATCAGCTGTGGTTTTACCTGTGGATCATCACTCATTGTTGGTTTTGTAGGTTTTGAGTGGAGGGTGAGTAGGGAGATTCAAACTCAGGCAGCCACCTTTGGCTTCTGAACTCATCGGTCTTCAAGATCTGAAATAAGGTCAACAGAGATTTTTTTTTTTTTTCATTACGTGGGCTTCTCACTGCTGTGGCCTCTCCCGTTGCGGAGCACAGGCTCTGGACATGCAGGCCCAGCAGCCATGGCTCACGGGCCTAGCCGCTCCGCGGCATGTGGGATCCTCCCAGACCGGGGCACAAACCCATGTCCCCTGCATCGGCAGGTGGACTCTCAACCACTGCGCCACCAGGGAAGCCCCAACAGAGATTTTAATGAGAAAGTTACATCAAACAAAGACCTGTAGGAGATTATGAAGTTACCCATGGGAATTTGGGGGCAGAAACGTTCAGGCAGAGGAAACAGAGAAGGTCTAAGGTGTAAACATGTCTGATATATTTGAGGAAATAAATGAGGGTGCTGGAGTAGCCTGTTGATGTGGATGTAGGTGGTATGGGGAAAAGAGCAGTGTGAGAGGTCAGAGAAGTGAGGGGATGAGAAGCATCGTAAAGGTTGAATTAACTTGTCTGAGGACTATAGTTGGTGGAGGTGATATTCAGTTCTAAATCTGTCTCCAACCTGTGTTGTTTGCACAATATAATGTTACTGTTCATAAAAAGTTTTATGAAGTTCATCCTAATTAAAACTATAACCCAGAATCTCCAGTTTAGGATTGGTAAAATAATCTTGCAGTGTGGAAATATGGACCCAATTTATCTCTGGTGTTCGCCCTTCCCTTGAGCCTGTTATACATTTCCACTGACATCCCAGTACACATTTCTAGGGAAGAACTGAACCATTTTAACACGCAATTCAAAACAAATAGACAATCCTTTACTTTATACCCTTTAAATCTCTAAAAAATATATATAGTAAATATAACTACTGAAACAATAAACCAAAGATTTATTAGAAGCAAAAGTGAAACAGTGAAAAAACTACAAATCCTAATAATAAAACTTATATTACTGACATTATGTAGTGCTTATTATGTGCTAGGACCATTATAATTGCTTTCTATATGTTAAATCATTAATTCCTCAACAACTCTAAGAACTAAGTATCCTCTCAATTCTATTTTAAAAGTGAAGAAATTGAGGCACAGTTAAACATCTTCCCTGAGGCTGCCCATGAAATTTAGCTGATCTTGTTATAGAATCATTGCTCTGCACAAGTGTAGATATATTATCTCCACAAAAACCTATTGGAATGTTAGAGGGAGATTAAGTTCCTTCTTCTAGCTGTCTTTTCATATCTGATTATTTCCCTCTTGTTTGTCATCCCCTGATAATTGACACTAGGTTGGGATCTACTTTCTCATATGACTCCACTTCCTTAGCAAATTGATGTGTTCTTCCCTTTTATCCACAAAGAAATAAATTCCATAGCATTCGTACTGTAAACACACTGGAGGTAAGTGTGTGTATTTCTTTAAAATAACCTAGTGGATGGGACTTCCCTGGTGGTCCAGTGGTTAAGACTCTGTGTTTCCAAAGCAGAGGTCATGGGTTGGATCCTGGTGGGGGAACTAAAATCCCACAGGCCGTGCAGCGTGGCCAAAAAAAAAAAAAAAAGGAGTGAACATTTAAAAAAATAAATAAATAAATAACCTAGTGGAGATTATAAAAGCTCTCTTCTGTTTTAAATTTCTTTCTAATATCTTTGTGTCTAGTTAGTCACTGAGTTTATTGAAAAAGATAGACAAGTTTGATCTCTCTTTTGTGTTGTGTTGCAATTCATTAGATACATACTTTCTCATCAGGAGCACCTGGGGGCATCTGAAAAAGAGGAGTGAAGGAACCTTTTAAATAAGTCTACTCCATTTAATCTCTCACCATTAAACATTATATATTCAAGTAAATGAGTCACTTCTAAGGGCCAGGAAACAAACTCAAATAAATGAATGAATGCATTAGGTTACAAGAATGAGTAAAATTATAAGCTGATCATTAAAGCACAGGACAATGTGTGCTGTAAATAGACAGAGAAGAGCACAGAGGAGACCAACGTTCTTTAAGTTAAACAAGATAAACCAGTGTGTCCTAATCCTCCCTCTCCCCATATTCTATTAGTGGAATGTTGATCTGTGGACCCCTTTCCTTTCATCCTGCAAGAAAGCTTTGTAGATAACTGTCAAACATACAAGTATTTGCACAGTGAATCATACACATATATACTGCAGGCACAAATGAGAGAAAGAGTATTTCCTGTATATGTGCCTAGTACATACAACACACTCAGCAGAAATGTATTATATACTGGAGAAGTGAGTGGTCACTTTAGATGCATCCTTTTTTTCTGGTTAATTTAGGAGAGTTGAAAAGTAAATCTCTTGAATGACTTAAGTTAACATGAAACATTGGGGATATTTTTGTTGGCAAAGTTAACATGAAACATTGGGGACATTTTTGTTGTGCACAGGATGAAAGTATCATAGCTTGTGACAGTAGAAAGAGCATGTGAAGAATCATGAATTCAAATCCTAGGTTTGCCATTGACTAGACATTCATTAATTTTCCCATTCATTTATTAACAAATGTTTACTGAGCATCTAATCTGTGCCAGACACTGTTTTGGTGTTGAGATGGCAGTCATGAACAAAAACAGGTAAAATTCCTAGTATCATGCAGCTTATATCCCATGGACGGATACAGACAAGGAGCAAGATACATAAGTGAAATATGTGGTATAGCGATAAAAGGGGACAAGAAATGTGAGGGGTGTGGTGTTCAAAATTTCAGGCACAATAGCTAGTGAAGTACTTACTGGAAAAAAAGTGCTATTTGAATTAAATACCTGAAAGATATGAAGGGCTTAGTGCAAGATGTTTAATCTCTCTGCACTTAGTTTCCTCATTTGTAATTTGGGGAAGGATTAAATTGAATGGTTTATGTCAAAGTAACTAGCTAAGTAATGGCACCGAATTGTTGCTTTTTACATAGTTGTCCTTTTGACACCCAGGTTCAAAGTCAGCACCACAGAGGATTGTCAGGGTTTCTCCAGCAGAGTTGAAATGCTTTAAAGGAAAAAAGACATACAACAGAGCCGGTTAATCATGGTAAAAATTATTTTGGCCTCTGATTATACATTTCAGCATGAATATCACCTGTGGAGGTAGACCCCAGCAGACAAATTAAGGCAAGTTTTTATTCATGATTAGAAGGTTACATCGGATTCCAAGGGTGCAGCATAAATTTACCGATATATCTGATGGCGTTAACTACTGTCAGTGTTGATGGCTCTGGCTACTGATCATCAACGAAAAAATGAGAAAGAAGAGATTATGTTTTATTCATTCAGTACTAATTTGCATGTATCTTGATGCAGAAGTAAAGAAATGCAGTCAATAGATGGTGCCAGAGAGTTGGTTCTCATTGCAAGGTCAGAATTAGTGTGTGCAAGGATTCTGACTTATTTTCTCAGACCATGTTAAACATTTCTCATATTTGATGAATTGTTAACATAAGAAAAATCTAAAACTTTATGTAAGATTCACATTATTGTACATCATAATTAAATACCTTCAACAATTTAGTAAAAATATTACATACGTTATTCGAACATATATCCAATGTACTGAATTGAATTATGAATACGTATGTGTGTGTGTATACACACATATTTTTTTAAATTAATTAATTAATATATTTAATTTTGACTGTGTTGTGTCTTCATTGCAGTACGTGGGCTTTCTCTAGTTGCGGTGAGCGGGGGCTACTCGTTGTGGTGCGAGGGTTTCTCATTGTGGTGGCTTCTCTTGTTGTGGGGCACAGGCTCTAGGTGCGTGGGCTTCAGTAGTTGTGGCACGTGGGCTCAGTAGTTAGGGCTCATGGGCTTAGTTGCTCCACGGCATGTGGGATCTTCCCAGACCAGGGTTCGAACCTGTGTCCCCTGCATTCACAGGCAGATTCTTAACCACTGTACCACCAGGGAAGTCCCACACACACATTTTAATAATATTGGAACAGCTTAACACAAATTATGCAGGGAATACATCGTGGTGCTATCTACCTGTTTGAAGAGGTTTTCCCATCAAATCATTCCTCACTGGAGTGTCTTCTTCAGGATGGAAGGCACCATGTCTTATTCACCCATCAGCCTTTGGATCAAAATGACATTTCATAGTTTCATTCATTCAGGAAATATTGTTTGAATTAAAATATCACAGAATGATACTGTTTTCAAGACCTCCCACTTTTTGTATTATTTTTATAAAACAGTTTAGTAATCAGTAATATTCAATATTTTATATGCATACTGATTGCACGTGTTTTATCCAAAATTTTGTTACAACATGGAGTACATGAATTTTTTAATAAATTTATTTTATTTATTTATTTTTGGCTGCTTTGGGTCTTCATTGCTGCATGTGGGCTTTCTCTAGTTGTGACGAGTGGGGGCTGCTCTTTGTTGCAGTGTGTGGGCTTCTCATTGCAGTGGCTTCTCCTGTTGTGAAGCACAGGCTCTAGTTACATGGGCTTCAGTAGTTGTGGGCATGGGCTTAGTTGCTCCGCAGCATGTGGGATCTTCCCAGACCAGGGCTCAAAACCGTGTCCCCTGCATTGCCAGATGGATTCTTAACCACTGCATCACCAGTGAAGCCCCAGGAGTATATGAATTTTTAAAACCATTAAATTCACTTAGAATAGTGCTAGGCAACATGGAGAACATAATATAAATGTTGTTATTAACATTATTAATATAGTTAGTATCATTGATATGGTTGTAGTACTATTAAATAATATGCATAGAACCACCATATTAGATTGCTTATTTCAAAGCACAAGGAATGATAAAAATATGTATTACATTAAGACAAATAGGAAAATTTAATGAATCACAGAGATGTACTTCAAACTCCAGGTTTTGGCAGAGTTAAGTTTACATATAGAAGCAAATATTTTCTGTGTAATAAATATAGTGTTTGAAGTTATTTCATCTGAAAACATTTGAGGTGTCAAAAATAAGCAGCAGAATCTGTAATTTTGTCATTTAAAATATACTACAAATAACTCAGTTTCGTTTCTTTTTATGGCTGAGTAATATTCCATTGTATATATGTGCCACATCTTCTTTATCCATTCATCCGATGATGGACACTTAGGTTGTTTCCAGCTCCGGGCTATTGTGAATAGAGCTGCAATGAACATTTTGGTACATGTCTCTTTTTGAATTATGGTTTTCTCAGGGTATATGCCTAGTAGTGGGATTGCTGGGTGATATGGTAGTTCTATTTTTAGTTTTTTAAGGAACCTCCATACTGTTCTCCATAGTGGCTGTACCAATACTACAGACTGTAAATTGACAAAATTTAACTATTGAAAATTTTAACAATTCTCTAAAACTTTACATATTATATGAAAAATTGTTTAAAATAGAAATAGACATTTTAGTAGAGATGAGTAAATAAAGACAATTATTGAAGTAGATTTGGGAAGCAAAGTAGATAATGTATTAAGCCAATTGTAGTTGAGATTGAGCAGAATGTCAAATTCTGTGCATAAACCCTGGGAAAGAAAAGCCAGTTAATTGGATTAAGGTAATTTAAAAGAGTACAGAAAGGTCTGAATATCTTGAATTTCAGAAAATGAGAATATTTCAATGTCTTTGTATAGAAAGCATCTTAGAATCTTTTGCTAGTACACTCAGATTTGTATTTGACATGAAAATTGATCATGTTATTAAATCTCAAGAGACTAGAATGTCCCATAAGGATTCCAGTATGAGGTAATTTGGTGTCAAATGTGTTTCTACAAGTAGATATGACATTGGACTATAATTTTAAGAGGAGGTGAAAATTTCAAATCTCTTGTACCGAAGAAACTTTTGCTAGCAAAACTTACAATTTTGAATAAATCAATATGATACCTAAAAATTATTTATTTATTATGAGGTTCATTGTTCTAATAACAAGACTATGGATACTATGTTTCATGATTCCATCACTTCCATTTTATTATGAGATTAGTTAAAGAAATAAGATTGCACTATTATTCATGCTGGAGTATACTAATAACCACTGCTGCTTACTTTGTTACTCACTGAGTAACTATAGTTCTACCCTACAATGGCTTTAGAGTTACTTAACCCAGGAAAGCTTTATAATAATCCCCTTTCAATAACTTCTACAGTAATTGAACATAATTCTTTAAAACTTCCCATTTTTTGCTGAGATCTAACTCCTTAAAATTGTTCTGTCCTGGACATGTATGTGTTTTCATCTGAATAAACTCTCCTAAGCAACGAAGTTAAGTTTCACAACTCTATATTATGGGTCTAAAACAGCCTGGATAAGCTTCCTTAAGAGATAAGGCTGTTTTTCAATTCTAGACCTGCTTAACCCCAACATTCTTGTTCAGTCTATTTCTATCTCTGGGGCCCATATGGTCTGGTGTCTGGGACAGTTCTGATTTATGCCCTTCTCGTTTAGCATTTGTCCTCCACCAAAGTGCCCTACTTTAGATGATAAATTATATGGTCACTCTAGATCACACTAAGAAACAAGGATTATTTAATCAGGATTCCGATACTGCATCAATTCACTGGAAAGCTAGAAATGTGGTTTCTACTTAAGAGCTTTAAAAAAAACTTAAAAAGAGTATCAGAACATCTAGTCAAGTTAGTGTCTACAAGATATTTGCATAAATATCACTGTGTACAACAGTTAGTCTAACAGTAAAAACAAACATGGTATGAAACTTGGGGGGAGTGTCAGAGATAAATATTAGAAATTTTTGCATGCTGCAAACATGATTACTTTAGAAAAAATTTGTCCCTGAGTAAAATATTAATAAAAGATACTCTTCAAGTGCTTTTAATTCCCTGCCACTATTATTTTTAACTGACATACAACAAAATGGGTTGTTTTTTCAGCCAAGGGGGTTCTAAGAATATTATTATCAAAATAATTATCTATACATAAATATAGGTCAGCTGAGCATGAAGCCAAAGTCCTTAAATAGCCTATGGAGGCTTTGCAATTGCTGTTCCCTGTACTTTGGAATACTTTTCTTTCCAAGATCCCCATCACTTGCTTCCACTCCTTCAGGTCTTTGCTCAAATGTCATCTTCAAATGGAACCCTTTTTAGTTGAATTAAAGCAGTAGTCCCGCATTCTCCACACACCTTATTTTTTTCCCTGCTTTACTCTTCTCAACAGAACTTGTGCTTTCTAACATACTGTGTAGTTTACATTTTTCTTATTCTTTATCTGCCCTTCTAAAATGTAAGCCCATTGAGAGTAGGGTTTTCATTTTGCTTTGTTTTGTTTTTTAGGTTTATTTCTTTCACTGGTATTCTTGTGATGTATAACACAATGTCTGGCATATTGTAGGTCTTCAATAAATATTTGTTGACAAAAAGAAATAGATTCTAAATATGCTGAATTTCAGCTTTGAGATGATGCTTTGACACTCTTGTTGGAAGTAAGTTTCAGAGATTAGCATTAGTTTCAGAGACCCACTGGAACAGCAGCCTTTTTTGATTACTCTTAGATATTAGCCATCTCTGAGAACCAGCAATGGTTAGCACCTTATGTGCATGCATAGTACAAAATCTCACAATAATACTACAAGATGGATATGAAATTAAATAATATGAAGCTTTCTTATAGTTATCAAAGGATAGAGGGTTCAGTTTATGACCAGTCAGTTGTTGTTTATTTGTTTGTTTGTTTTGTTTATCCTGTTGCAATGGGACATATTTGCAATATGACAGCACAAAGTGTAAGACTGATGTTCACTCCTGGATTGTGGATCCAGCCTCATTTCCTTTCATATACACCATGTTTATTTGAAGATATGCTTCCCAGGGGCCCAGGACAGTTTTCTTTCTGATATTATTGAGGTTCTCATTTGATAGGCAAATATTAATCAGTGATTCTATGGGAAGACTTGAAAAACAGTTGTTCCCTTGAAATAGCTTTTTCCATTCATAGTAACATGACCAGTCTCATTTAGATTAACCCATGAAAATGGGACAACAAGTGAAAATGTTATCACTGACTGATTACTGACAATGTGCTAGGCATATCCAGTCATCGTTCAAAACTAACAAGATGAAACATAGTTTTTAATTAAATTTTTTATTGGAGTATATTTGATTTACAATGTTGTGTTAGTTTCTGCTGTACAACAAAGTGAGTGAGTTATACATATACATATATCCACTCTTTTATAGAGTCTATTCCCATATAGGTCATTAGAGTATTGAGTAGAGTTTCCTGTGCTATACAGTAGGTTTTTATTAATTATCTATTTTATATGTAGTAGTGTATATATGTCAATCCCAATCTCCCGATTTAGCCCTCCACCCTCCTTCCCCCTTGGTAACCATAAGCTTATTTTCTACATTTATGACTCTATTTCTGTTTTGTAAATAGGTTCACTTGTAACATTTTTTTTAGATTCCAAATATAAGTGATATCATATATTTGTCTTTCTCTGTCTGACTTAGTTCACTCAGCATGACAGTCTGTAGGTTCATCCATGTCAATGCAAATGGCATTATTTTGTTCTTTTTTATGACTGAGTAATATTCTATTATAGCACAGCTTCCTTGATCCATTCCTCCATCAGTGAACATTTAGGTCACTATCGTGTGCTGCCTATTGTAAATAGTGCTGCAGTGAATATTGGGAAGCATGTATCCTTTCAAATTATGGTTTTCTCCTGATATACACTCATGACTGGGATTGCTGGATCATATGGTTGTTCTATTTTTAGTTTTTTAAGGAATCCCATACTGTTCTCCATAGTGGCTATACAAATTTACATTCCCTCCAAAGCGTAAATGCTCTCCAGCATTTATTGTCTGTAGATTTTTGGATGATGGCCATGCTAAGCAGTCTGGGGTGACACGTTATTACAGTTTTGATTTGCATTTTTTTAATAATTAGTGATGGTGAGCATTTTTTCATGTGTATGTTGGTCATCTGTATGTCTTTTTTGGAGAAATGTCTATTTAGATCTTCCACTCATTTTTTGATTGGGTTGTTTGTTCTTTTGCTATTGAGCTGCATGAGTTGTTTGCATATTTTGGAGTTTTTTTTTTTTTTTGTGTGTGTGTGTGTGTGTGTGTGTGTGTGGTATGCAGGCCTCTCACCATTGTGGCCTCTTCTGTTGCGGAGCAGAGGCTCCGCACATGCAGGCCCAGCGGCAATGGCTCACGGGCCCAGCCACACTGCGACATGTGGGATCCTCCCAGACAGGGGCACAAACCCACATCCCCTGCATCGGCAGGCAGATTCTCAACCACTGAGCCACCAGGGAAGCCCGATATATATATATATATATATATATATATATATATATATATTTTTTTTTTTTTTTTTTTTTTTTTTTTTTTGCGGTATGCGGGCCTCTCACTGTTGTGGCCTCCCCCGTTGCGGAGCACAGGCTCCGGACGCGCAGGCTCCGGACGCGCAGGCTCAGCGGCCATGGCTCACGGGCCCAGCTGCTCCGCGGCATATGGGATCCTCCCAGACCGGGGCACGAACCCGTATCCCCTGCATCGGCAGGCGGACTCTCAACCACTTGCGCCACCCGGGGAGGCCCCCGATATATTTTTTTAGCACCTTTATTGAAGTATAATTGCTTTACAATGGTGTGTTAGTTTCTGCTTTATAACACAGTGAATCAGTTATACATAGACATATGTTCCCATATCTCTTCCCTCTTGTGTCTCCCTCCCTCTCACCCTCCTTATCTCCCCCCTCTAGATGGTCACAAAGCACCGAGCTGATTGCCCTGTGCTATGCGGCTGCTTCCCACTAGCTATCTATTTTAGGTTTGGTAGTGTATATATGTGCAAGCCACTCTCTCACTTTGTCACAGCTTATGCTTCCCCCTCCCCATATCCTCAAGTCCATTCTCTAGTAGGTCTGAGTCTTTATTCCCCTCTTGCCCCTAGGTTGTTCAGGTTCTTCATGAACATTTTTTTCCCCTTAGGTTCCATATATATGTGTTAACATACAGTATTTGTTTTTCTCTTTCTGACTTACTTCACTCTGTATGACAAACACTAGGTCCAGCCATCTCACCAAAAATAACTCAATTTCGTTTCTTTATCTGGCTGAGTAATATTCCATTGTATATATGTGCCACATCTTCTTTATCCATTCATCTGTTGATGGATACTTTGGTTGCTTCCATGTCCTAGGTATTGTAAATAGAGCTGCAATGAACACTTTAGTACATGAATCTTTTTGAATTATGCTTTTCTCATGATATATGCCAAGTAGTGGGATTGCTGGGTCGTATGGTAGTTCTATTTTTAGCTTTTTAAGGAACCTCCATACTGTTCTCCATATTGGCTGTATCAATTTAAATTCCCACCAACAGTGCAAGAGGGTTCCCTTTTCTTCACACCCTCTCCAGCATTTATTGTTTATAGATTATTTGATGATGACCATTCGGACTGGTGTGAGTTGATATCTCACTGTAACTTTGATTAGCATTTCTCTAATGATTAATGATGTTGATCATTCTTTCATGTGTTTGTTGGCAATCTGTATATGTTCTTTGGAGAAATGTCTATTTACATCTTCTGCTCATTTTTGGATTGGGTTCTTTGATTTTTTTATATTGAGCTGCATGAGCTACTTGTAAATTTTGGAGATTAATCCTTTCTCAGTTGCTTCATTTGCAAATATTTTCTCCCATTCTGAGGGCTGTCTTTTGGTCTTCTTTATGGTTTCCTTTGCTGTGCAAAAGCTTTTAAGTTTCATTAGGTCCTATTTGTTTATTTTTGTTTTTATTTCCATTTCTCTAGGAGGTGGGTCTAAAAGGATCTTGCTATGATTTATGTCATAGACTGTTCTGCCTATGTTTTCTTTTAAGATTTTTATAGTGTCTGGGCTTACATTTAGGTCTTTAATCCATTTTGAGTTTATTTTTGTGTATGGTGTTAGGGAGGGTTCTAATTTAATACTTTACATGTACCTGTCCAGTTTTCCCAGCACCACTAATTGAAGAGGCTGTCTTTTCTCTACTGTATATTCTTGCCTCCTTTATCAAAGATAAGGTGATCATATGTGCATTGGTTTATCTCTGGGCTTTTTATCCTGTTCCATTGATCTATATTTCTGTTTTTGTGCCAGTACAATACTGTCTTGATTATTGTAGTTTTGTACTATCATCTGAAGTCAGGGAGCCTGATTGCTCTAGCTCCATTCTTCTTTCTCACGATTGCTTTGGCTATTCAGGGTCTTTTGTGTTTCCATACAAATTGTGAAATTTTTGTTCTAGTCCTGTGAAAAATGCCAATGGTAGTTGGATAGGGATTACATTGAATCTATAACTTGCTTTGGGTAGTAGAGTCATTTTCATAATGTTGATTCTTCCAATCCAAGAACATGGTATATCTCTCCATCTATTTGTATCATCTTTCATTTCTTTCATCAGTTTCTTAAAATATTCTGCATGCATGTCTTTTGTCTCCTTAGGTAGGTTTATTCCTAGATCTTTTATTCTTTTTGTTGCAATGGTAAATGGGAATGTTTTCTTAATTTCACTTTCAGATATTTCATCATTAGTGTATAAGAATGCTAGAGATTTCTGTGCATTAATTTTGTTTCCTCCTACTTTACCAAATTCATTGATTAGCTCTAATAGTTTTCTGTTAGCATCTTTAGGATTCTCTATGTATAGTGTCATGTCATCTTCATACAGTGACAGCTTTACTTCTTCTTTGTTGACTTGGATTCATTTTATTTCTTTTTCTTTTCTGATTGCTCTGGCTAAAATTTCCAAATCTATGTTGAATAATAGTGGTGAGAGTGGGCAAACTTGTCTTGTTCCTGATCTTCGTGGAAATGGTTTCAGTTTTTCACCATTGAGGACGATGTTGGCTGTGGGTTTGTTGTATATGGCCTTTATTATGTTAAGGAAAGTTCCCTCTATGCCTACTTTCTGAAGGGTTTTTATCATAAATGGGTGGTGAATTTTGCAAAAACTTTCTCTGCATCTATTGAGATGATCATATTGTTTTTCTGCTTCAAATTGTTAATATGGTGTATCACATTGATTGATTAGTGTATATTGAAGAATCCTTCCATTCCTGGATTAAACCCCACTTGATCATGGTGTATGATCCTTTTAATGTGCTGTTGGATTCTGTTTGTTAGTATTTTGTTGAGGATTTTTGCATCTATGTTCATCAATGATATTGGTCTGTAGTTTTCTTTCTTTGTTATATCTTTGTCTGGTTTTGGTATCAGGGTGATGGTGGCCTCATAGAATGAGTTTGGGAGGGTTCCTCCCTCTGCTATATTTTGGAAGAGTTTTAGAAGGATAGGTGTTAGCTCTTCTGAAACTGTTTGATAGAATTCACCTGTGAAGCCATTGGTCCTGGGCTTTTGTTTGTTGGAATAATTTTAATCACAGTTTCAATTTCAGTGCTTGTGATTGGTCTTTTCATATTTTCTATTTATTCCTGGTTCAGTCTCGGCAGGTTGTGCATTTCTAATAATTTGTCCATTCCTTCCAGGTTGTCCATTTTATTGGCATATATTTTCTTGTAGTAATCTCTCATGATCCTTTGTATTTCTGCAGTGTCAGTTGTTACTTCACCTTTTTCATTTATAATTCTATTGATTTGTCTTCTCCCCTTTTTTTTTTTTTTTGATGAGTCTGGATAATTGTTTAGCAATTTTGTTTATCTTCTCAAAGAACCAGCTTTCACTTTTATTGATCTTTGCTGTTTTTTTCTTCATTTCTTTTTCATTTATATCTGCTCTGATCTTTATGTTTTCTTTCCTTCTGCTAACTTTGGGGGATTTTTGTTATTGTTTCTCTAATTGCTTTAGGTGTAAGTTTAGGTTGTTTATTTGAGATATTTCTTGTTTCTTAAGGTAAGATTCTATTGCTATAAAGTTACATCTTAGAACTGCTTTTTCTACATCCCATAGGTTTTGGGTCATTGTGTTTTCATTGTCATTTGTTTCTAGGTATTTTATGATTTCCTCTTTCATTTCTTCAATGATTTCTTTGTTATTAAGTAGTGTATTGTTTAACCTCCTTGTGTTTGTATTTTTTAAATATTTTTTCCTTTAATTGATATCTAGTCTCATAGCTTTGTGGTTGGAAAAGAAACTTGATATGATTTCAATTTTCTTAAATTTACCAAGGCTTGATTTGTGACCCAAAATATGATCTTTCCTGGAGAATGTTTCATGAGCCCTTGCGGATAATGTGTATCCTGTTGTTTTTGGATGGAATGTCCTATAAATCTTAATTAAGTCCATCTTGTTTAATGTATCATTTACAGCTTGTGTTTCCTTAGTTATTTTGATTTTGGATGACCTGTCTATTGGTGAGAGTGGGGTGTTAAAGTCCCCTATTATGACTGTGTTACTGTCGATTTCCCCTTTTATGGCTGTTAGTCTTTGCCTATGTATTGAGGTGCTCCTATGTTGGGTGCATAAATATTTACAATTGTTATATCTTCTTCTTGGATTGATTCATTGATCATTATGTAGTGTCCTACTTTGTCTCTTCCAATAGTCTTTGTTTTAAAGTCTATTTTGTCTTATATGAGTATTGCTATGCTATCTTTCTTTTGATTTCCATTTGCATGGAATATCTTTCTCCATCCCCTCACATTCAGTCTGTATGTGTCCCTAAGTCTGAAATGTGTCTCTTGTAGATAGCATAAATACAGTTTTTGTTTTTGTATCCATTCAGCCAGTTTATGTCTTTTGGTTGGAGCATTTAATCCATTTACATTTAAGGTAATTATCGATATGTATGTTCCTGTTCCCATTTCCTTAATTGTTATGGGTTTGTTATTGTAGGTGTTTTCCTTCTCTTGTGTTTCCTCCCTAGAGAAGTTCCTTTAGCATTTGTTGTAAAGCTGGTTTGGTGGTGCTGAACTCTCTCAGCTTTTGCTTGTCTGAAAAGGCTTTAATTTCTCCATCATATCTGAATGAGATCCTTGCTGGGTAGGTTAATCTTGGTTATAGGTTTTTCTCCTTCATCACTTTAAATCTGTTTTGAAACTCCCTTCTAGCTTGCAGAGTTTCTGCAGAAAGATCAGCTGTTAACCTTATGGGGGTTCCCTTGTGTGTAATTTGTTGTCTTTCCCTTGCTGCTTTTAATATTTTTTTCTCTCTATTTAATTTTTGATAGTTTGATTAATATGTGTCTTGGCATGTTTCTGCTTGGATTTATCCTGTATGGGACTCTCTGTGCTTCCTAGAGTTGATTAACTATTTCCTTTCCCATATTAAGGAAGTTTTCAACTACAAAGCCTTCAAATATTTTTTCAGTCCCTTTCTTTTTCTCTTCTTCTTCTTGGACCCCTATAGTTCAAATGTTGGTGCATTTAATGTTTTCCCAGAGGTCTCTGAGACTGTCCTCAGTTCTTTTCATTCTTTTTTCTTCATTCTGCTCTGCAGTAGTTATTTCCACTATTTTATCTTCCAGGTCACTTATCTGTTCTTCTGCCTCTGTTATTCTGCTATTGATCCCTTCTAGAGAATTTCGATTTAATTTATTGTGTTTTCATCATTGTTTTTTTGCTCTTTAGTTCTTCTAGGTCCTTGTTAAAAGTTTCTTGTATATTCTCTGTTCTATTTCCAAGATTTGGATCATCTTTACTATCATTATTGTGAGTTCTTTTTCAGCTAGACTGCTTATTTCATCTTCATTTGCTATATCTGGTGGGTTTTTACCTTGCTCCTTCATCTGCTGTGTGTTTTTCTGCCTTCTCATTTTGCTTATCTTACTGTGTTTGGGGTCTCCTTTTTGCAGACTGCTGGTTTGTAGTTCCTGTTGTTTTTGGTGTCTGTCTCCAGTGGGTAAGTTTGGTTCAGTGGGTTGTGTAGACTTCCTGGTGGAGGGGACTAGTGCCTGTGCTCTGGTGGATGAGGCTGGATCTTGTCTTCTGGTGGGCAGGTCCACCTCTGGTGGTGTGTTTTGGGGTGTTTGTGGCCTTTTTATGATTTTAGGCAGCCTCTCTGCTAATACATGGCATTGTGTTCCTGGCTTGCTACCTGTTTGGCATAGGTTGTCCAGCACTGTAGCTTGCTCATCATTGAGTGAAGCTGGGTCTTGGCATTGAGATGGAGATCTCTGGGAGATTTTCACCGTTTGATATTACTTGGAGCTGGGAGGTTTCTTGTGGACCACTGTCCTGACATTGACTCTCCTACCTCAGAGGCACAACCCTGAGGCCTGTCTGAACACCAAGAGCCTTTCATCTACACAGCTTGGAATAAAAGCGAGAAAAAGTAGAAAGGAAGAAAGAAAGAGAGAAAGAAAGAAAGAAAGAAAGAAAGAAAGAAAAAAGAAAAGATAAAATAACTAAAGTAAAATAAAATAAAGTTATAAAAATAAAAAATAATTTTTAAGAAAAATATTTTTAAAAGTACAAAAAAAAATAAATGGATGCATAGAATCCTAGGACAAATGGTAAAAACAAAGCTATACAGATAAAATCACACACAGAAGCATACAGATACACACTCACAAAAGAGAAAAAGAAATATATATATATATATATATATATATATATATATATATATATATATATATATATATGTATATATATATATCTTTTCTCACAAAGTCCACCTACTCAATTTGTGATGATTTGCTGTCTATTCAGGTATTCCACAGATGCAGGTTACATCAGGTTGATTTTGCTTATTTAATCCACTGCTCCTGAGGCTGCTGGGAGAAATTTCCCTTTCTCCTCTTTGTTTGCACAGCTTCTGAAGTTCAGCTTTGGATTTGGACCCGCCTCTGAGTGTAGGTCGCCTGAGTGCATCTGTTCTTTGCTCAGACAGGACAGGGTTAAAGGAGCAGCTGATTCAGGGGCTCTGGCTCACTCAGGCTGGGAGGGATGGAGGGGTATGTATGTGGGGTGAGCCTGCAGCAGCAGAGGCTAGCATGACGTTTCACCAGCTTGAGGCATGCCATGTGTTCTCCTGGGGAAATTGTCCCTGGATCATGCGACTCTGGCAGTGGCGGGCTGCACAGGCTCCTGGGAGGGGAGGTGTAAAGAGTGACCTGTACTTGCACAGAGGCTTCTTGATGGTGGCAGCAGCAACCTTAGCATCACATGCCCTTTTCTGGGGTCCATGCTGATAGCCGCGGCTCGTGCCCATCTCTGGAGCTCTTTTAAGTGGCTTTCTTTATCCCCTCTCCTTGCACACCATGAAACAAAGAGGCAAGAAAAAGTCTCTTGTCTTTTCTGCAGGTCCAGACTTTTTCCCGGACTCCCTCCCCACTAGCTGTGGTGCACTAATCCCTTCAGGCTGTGTTCACACAGCAAACCCCAGTTCTCTACCTGGAATTCAACCAAAGCCAGAGCCTCAGCTCCCAGCTCCCACCCATCCCAGCGGGTGAGCAGACAAACTTCTCAGGCTGGTGAGTGCTGGTCGGCACCGATCCTCTGTGCAGGAATCTCTCCATTTTGCCCTCCACACCCCTGTAGCTGCACTCTCCTCCATGGCCCCAAAGCTCCCCCGCTCCACCATCCACAGTCTTTGCCCACCATGGGGCTTCCTAGTGTGTGGAAATCTTTCCTCCTTCACAGCTCCCTCCCAGTGGTGCAGGTCCCATCCCTATTCTTTTGTCTTTTCTTTTTTTCTTTTTTCTTTTACCCTACCCATGTACGTGGGGTGTTTCTTGCCTTTTGGGAGGTCTGAGGTCTTCTGCCAGCATTCAGTAGGTGTTCTATAGGAGCTGTTCCACATGAAGATGTATTTCTGATGTATTTGTGGAGAGGAAGGTGATCTCCGCATCTTACTCTTCTGCCATCTTGAAGCTCCTCCCCTATTTTGGAGATTAATACCTTGTCAGTTACTTCCTTTGCACATATTTTCTCCCATTCTGTGGGGTGACTTTTCATTTTGTTTATGGCTTCCTCTGCTGTGCAAAAGCTTTTAAATTTCATTAGGTCCCATTTGTTTATTTTTTGTTTTCATTTTTTTTTACTCTCAGAGGTGGATCAAAAAGATTTTGCTGCAATTTATGTCAGAGAGTGTTCTGCTTATGATTTCCTCTAAGAATTTTATAGTATACAGTCTTACATTTATGTCTATAATCAATTTTTGTGTTTGGTGCTAGAAAATATTCTAATTTTATTCTTTTACATATAGCTGTCCAGTTTCCACAGCACCACTTATTGAAGAGAGTGTCTTTTCTCCATTGTATATTCTTGCCTCTGTTGTCATAGATTAGGTGACCATATGTGCATGGGTTTATCTCTGGGCCTTCTACACTGTTCTATTTATCTATATTTCAGTTTTTGTGCCAGTACCATACTGTTTTGATGACTGTAGCTCTGTAGTATACTCTGAAGTTAGGTAGCCTGATTCCTCAAGCTCCGTTTCTTTTTGTTTTCTATGTTTTTTTTTTTTTTCTCAAAATTGCCTTGGCTCTTTGGGGTCTTTTTGTCTCCATACAAATTATAAAAATTTTGGTTCAAATTCCATGAAAAATGCTATTGGTAATTTGACAGGAATTGAATTGAATCTGTAAATTACTTTGGGTAGCATAGTCATTTTGGCAATATTGATTCTTCCAATCCAAGAACGTGGTATATCTCTCCATCAGTTTACATCATCTTTGATTTCTTTCATCAGTATCTTATAGATTTCTGAGTACCGGTCTTTTGTCTCCATAGGTAGTTTTATTCCTAGGTATTTTGTTTTTCCAATGTGATGGTAAATTGGATTGTTTCCTTAATTTCTCTTTCAGATTTTTTGTTTTTAGTGTATAGGAATGGAAGAGACTTCTGTGTATTAATTTTGTATCCTACAACTTTACCAAATTCATTGATGAGTTCTCATAGTTTTCTGGTAGCATCTGTAGGATTTCCTATGTAGTGTATCATGTCATCTGCAAACAGTGAGAGCTTTACTCCTTTTTCAATTTGGATTCATTTATTTTTATTTTCTTCTCTGATTGCTGTGGTTAGGACTTCCAAAACTATGTTGAATAATAGTGGTGAGAGTGGACATACTTGTCTTTTTCTTGATCTTAGAGGAAATGCTTTCAGTTTTTCACCATTGAGAATGATGTTTGCTGTGGTTTTGTCATATATGGTCATTATTATGTTCAGGTAATTTCCCTCCATGCCCATTTTCTGGAGAGTTTTTTATCATAAATTGCTGTTGAATTTTGTCCAAAACTTTTTCTCCATCTATTGAGATGATCATATGGTTTTTATTCTTCAGTTTGTTGATGTGGTGTATCACATTGATTGATTTATGTATGTTGAAGAATCCTTGTATCCCTGGGATAAATCTCACTTGATCATGGTGTATGATCCTTTTAATGTGTTCTTGGATTTGTTTTGCTAGTATTTTGTTGTGGATTTTTGCATCTATGTTTATCAGTGGTGTTGGCCGGTAATTTTCTTTTTTTGTGATATCTTTGGTTTTGGTATCAGGTGGTGGTGGCCTCTTAGCATGAGCTTGGGAGTGTTCCTTTCATTGCAATTTTTTGGAATAGTTTCAGAAGGATAGGTGTTAACTCTTCTCTAAATGTTTGATAGAATTCACCTCTGAAGCCATTTGGTCCTGGACTTTTGTTTTTTGGAAGATTTTTTTTTTAATAAATTTATTTATTTATTTATTTATTTATTTTAGGCTGTGTTGGGTCTTCATTTCTGTGCGAGGGCTTTCTCTAGTTGTGGCAAGCGGGGGCCACTCTTCATTGCGGTGCACGGGCCTCTCACTGTCGCGGCCTCTCATTGCGGAACACAGGCTCCAGACGCGCAGGCTCAGTAGTTGTGGCTCACGGGCCCAGCTGCTCCGCGGCATGTGGGATCTTCCCAGAGCAGGGCTCGAACCTGTGTCCCCTGCATTGGCAGACAGATTCTCAACCACTGTGCCACCAGGGAAGCCCTGGAAGATTTTTAATCACAGTTTCAATTCCAGTATTTCTGATTGGTCTGTTCATATTTTCTATTTATTCCTGTTCAGTCTTGGAAAGTTGTACCTTTCTAAGAATTTGTCAATTTCTTCTAGGTTGTTCATTTGTTTGGCATATAGTTGCTTGTAGTAGTGTCTTATGATCCTTTGTATTTCTGTGGTGTCAGTTGTAACTTCTTTTTCACTTCTAATTTTATTGATTTGAGTCCTCTCCCTTCTTTTCTTGATGAGTCTGGCTGAAGGTTTATCAATTTTGTTAATCTTCTTAAAGAACCAGCTTTTAATTTCATTTGTCTTTGCTATTATTTTCTTCATCTGTATTTAATTTATTTCTGCACTGATCTTTATGATTTCTTTCCTTCTAGTAACTTTAGCTTTTGTTTGTTCTTCTTTCTCTAATCGCTTTAGGTGTAAGGTTGTTTGTTTGAGATTTTTCTTTTTTCCTGAGATAAGATTGTATTGCTATAAACTTCCCTTTCAGAACTTATTTTGCTGTGTCCTATAGGTTTTGGATCGTTGTGTTTTGATTGTTATTTGTTTCTGGGTATTTTTGATTTCCTCTTTGATTTCTTCAGTGATCCATTGGTTTGCATTAACATATTATTTGCTATCCACGTGTTTGTGTTTTTTACAGTTTTTTTTTTTCCTGTAGTTGATTTCTAATCTCATAGCATTGTGGTTGGAAAAGATGCTTGATATGATTTCAATGTTCTTAAATTTACCAAGGCTTGATTTGTGGTCCAAGATGTGATCTATCCTGGAGAATATTCCATTTGCACTTGGCAAGAATGTGTATTCTGATGCTTTCAGATGGAATGTCCTATAAATATCAATTAAATCTATCTGGTCTAATGTGTCATTCAAAGCTTGTGTTTCCTTATTAATTTTCTTTCTGGATGATCTGTCCATTGATGTAAGTGGGGTGTTAAAATCCCCCACTATTATAGTGTTTCTGTCAATTTACCCTTTTATGGTTGTTAGCATTTGCCTTATATATTGAGGTGCTCCTGTGGTGGGTACATATATATTTATAATTTTTATATCTTCTTCCTGAATTGATCCCTTGATCATTATGTAGTGTCCTTTCTTGTCTCTTGTAACAGTCTTTATTTTAAAGTCTATTTTTTTCTGATATGAGTATTGCTACTCCAGCTTTTTTTTTTGATTTCCATTTTCATGGAATATCTTTGTCCATGCCCTTCCTTTTCAGTCTGTATGTGACTCTAGGTCTGAATTGGGTCTCTTGTAGACAGCATATACACGGGTCTTATTTTTATATGCATTCAGCCAATCTGTGTCTTTTGGTTGTAGCATTTAATCCATTTACATTTAAGTTATTTATCAATATGTATGTTCTTATTGCCATTTTCTTAATTGTTTTGGGTTTGTTTTTGTAGGTTTTTTTCTTCCCCTAGTCTTTTCTTCTCTTCTCTTATGGTTTGATGACCATCTTTAGTGTTTTGTTTGGGTTGCTTTTTCTTTTTTATATGTGTATCTATTGTAGTTTTTGGGTTTGCTGTTCCCATGAAGTTTTGGTTTAGCGGTTTATATACGTACAAAGTTGTTTTAAGTTGCTATTCTCTTTCCTGCCTAGAGAAGTTCCTTTAGCATTTGTTGTAAAGCTGGTTTGGTGGTACTGAATTCCTTTAGCTTTTGTTTGTCTGTAAAGTTTTTGATTTCTCCATCAAATCTGAATGAGAGCCTTGTTGGGTACAGTATTCTTTGTTGTAGGTTTTGCCCTTTCATCACTTGAAAAATTGATATATCATGTGACTCCCTTCTGGACTGCACAGTGTCTGCTGAAAAATCAGTTGCTAACCTTATGGAGATTCCCTTGTATGTTATCTGTTGCTTTTCCTTTGTTGCTTTTAATATTTTTTCTTTGTCTTTAATTTTTGTCAGTTTGATTAATATGTGTCCCAGGGTGTTCCTCCTTAAGTTCATCCTACATGGGAGTCTCTGCACTTCCTGTATTTGAGTGAGTGTTTCCTTTCTCATGTTAGGGAAGTTTTTGGCTTTAATTCTTCAAATATTTTCTCAAGCCCTTTCCTTTCTCTTCTCCTCTGGAACGCCTATAATGCAAATGTTGCATTTAATATTATCCCAGAGATCAAGATGAAATATTAATATTCTGATATTGTAGTTAGAAAGCCAGAGTTCTAAATACTAGCTTCACAATGCTTGGCAATGAGTGAGCATTCAAAAAGTGTTAGTGCCTTTATTTCCCTCACCACCCTAGAGCTCCCTTGTATTTGAAAAATGAATGTAAATATATAAACTTATCCAAAATTGAGTATGGATTTCCTATAAATTAGAGAAATTGTAAAAATTTATAAAACATTATCTATGTATTATTAAATATCATTTAAATGCATATAAAATGAGTAAAACTCTTTATGTCTTAAAATGCATTAGGTTTAAGGAGCCATATGTGATAGATTAATTGACTATTCTCCTATTCAATATCTAAAGTAGCTTGGAAGGTTTTTTTCTTTCATTTTGCTTGACTCTGATTATAATTTTATAGCTGGAGTCATTCTATAAGACAATGGAAAAATATTTTTCATGGCAAAAATGAACTCACTTTAAGCTGCTGATTCAGATATTACATAATGCTAAAAATTGTTTCAGAGACCACATTATGAGAGTGAAAGTAATTTCAGCTGCTGACACTATAAAGATTGCTTTCACTGTATTTTTATAAGGTATACTAAAAATCTATATGCTTCAACAAACCTAGCATATAGTGACAAATCCAGAAATTGATGTGCTGTTTCAATGGTAATTTCTTTTTTTAATTGTATAATTGATGTTGGATTTTCCTCAATCTCTTGTACCCTCAAAAACTGTCTAGAGCAGTGCCTGGTACATAGCTGTTACTTACTAAATGTTTGTCCATTTGTCAAAAAAATTTCTTTTATTGAAAACAAAAGAATATGCTTTCACAGTAAAATTTTCCAACAGCTCAAAAGAACTGCAGTCAAAAAGGAGCCTCCCTCCTTTCCTAGAATCCCAGTCATATTGCCAGATGAAACTCATCCAAGTTTCCTAGAAGACATCAAGTTGGCAGAGAACATTCATGCAGATGTGTTTTCCTTCATGGTACTACATTAATAAAATGGTTTAAAAGAGTGTGTATTACCAAGTTTTAAAAGATCAGAGGCTGTTCATCTGCAAATTAACCCCCTCAACAATTTCAAGGAGACAAATTTGAATGGAAGAAAGTTGAATGAGGAAACAGAACAGGGAAAGAGGATGCCTTTACAAAAAATGGGGGAACAAACTAAGAAAGAAGAAAGGAAATTCAGGAAACTGTGGATCCAATTCCAAACAAGGCTGTGCAACAGGATTAAAGAGTGGTCAGTCCTGGTTGAACTTGGCCCCAGCAAGTGGAGGAGCAGCTGGAGGAGGAGGATTCTAAGAGAATATCTCAGAAAGAAAGGGAGTCCTTCATTTAACATAGAGTGTTATTTTCTTTATTAAGTATATACCTATTTTTAAAGTATGCATAGTATTTCTCTGTGAAAACACATATTTCTCTTTCACTCTTTCCCCTTCTCACACTTGGTTATTATGAAAATGCATACACAGGAAATTGTGGATAAGCTGTATAGTTCCAGAAACAGCAGGAAGTATGCCAAAGACAGAGTCATCAGTGCTAATGATCACATAGGAAGTGGTTCCGACAGTTTGTTACAAGATGATGAATTAGGCAATAGCCCAGGAGGAGAACTAACCACCCATAGCTTATGTCCTGTCTGCTGGGAGACGAAGCCTTTCTGTTTGACCTTAATAGCTATTAAAAGACACAAATAAGGAAAAGTGAAGTAGTGTTATAAACTGAAGGTTTGTTTCTCCTCAAAATTTATATGCTGAATCCTAACCACAATGGGTATTAGGAAGTGGGGCATTTGGGAGATAATTAGATCATGAGGGCTCCATCCTGATGAATAATGGAGCCCTGAATTCATGCTCTTAAAAAAGATACCCCTGGGAGCTCTTTAACCCTCTTTCCACCATGTGAGGATACAGTAAGAAGTCAGAAATCTGCAAACGAGAAGAGGGTTCTCACTAGAATACAACCATGTTGGCAAGCTCATATCTGACTTCCAGCCTCCAGAGCTGTAAGAAATATTGATAAATTTATGTTGTTTATAAGACACCTAGTGTATGGTGTGTATATATATATATATATATTTATATATATACATACATATATATATATTTATATATATATATATATATAGAGAGAGAGAGAGAGAGAGAGAGAGGAAGAGAGAGAGAGAGAGGAAGAGAGAGAGAGAGAGAGAGAGAGAGAGAGAGAGCGAGCTCCAACTCACTAAGACAAATAGAAAACTGAAGATGATGGAAATTCTCTGTCTAGGCTTCTTCAGACAGAGTAGTGAAAAGGGGAGGCATTGGGAGAGGAGTTGGAGGAAAAAAAAAAGAGAGATAGAGAAGACTGCATCTTGGCTTTGTATTAAGCCAGATTCTCCTTCTGGTCTTATGTCTCAGTTAGCACCTGGATATGGGTTCCCTCAAGAGATAAAGGCACTCCAGTAGAAAAAGAGTGAAGAGAGGTCTTGCTACATGGACTCTGACTTTCTCCCAGGGAGGAAGTTTGCTACAAATGGAAGGACAGAGAAAAGACACCTGGTGAATTTTTCTTCAGTATTAGTAATTTTAGACTCTATCAGCATTCTGTTTATTGGTTTATCTCCAGGTTACTGACCAAGATACTAATCAGACTAGAACAGCATTGTTGCAAGTTGGGTTCTCCAGGAAGCAGACACTGCAGATTGAAATTAGTACGAGGGACTACAATAGGGATCAACACCTTTATGAAAAGGTGAGAAGAAACAGGATTGGGAGGATGGAGAAGTGGAGCTGTGATACAGATTCAATAGCCTCAGCCCTTCCCAGGGAAGTTCTGAAGTTGGTACTGTCTGTCTGAGTTGTTTTCCATTGGACTCAAAATGTCTCTCCATTGGGTCCATTGGATTCAAAATGGGAGAGCGTTTATCCCACTGCCTGGATAAGTCATCTAATGAGGACCACCCCCTAAGTGTGCTTCCTTGGTCAGTGCAGCTCTCTGCATATGAGGCAACTGACAAGGACTGTGACCTGAGGAAAGGCAGATTGCTGAAAACTTTTCCAGCTGCTGAGGCAGGTGATCCCTTAAAGGAGATCTAAGTGGTGTCACAGTATGCTTGAGACATCCGAAGAGCTTGACAGTGACAGAGGCAGTAATGGAAAGGAAAAAAAAATGTAGTCCTATAAAATCTATGACAGTGGGCTAAGAGGAGGTGGATGGTCAAGGCAAATTTTGTCAGGAAGGAAATATAATAGCCATTTGGCTTTATATAGGTATAATAATATCAACATTATTTATTCTTTTTGCCTTTTATATTCAACTGCTGAAATTCAGAACATCAATTGTTATAAAACAAAATGTGTTTGTTCTTCACATTAATAATCAAAACATAAAATTATAGATAACTGATGTTTGGGAGGAGAAAGTGGAGACAGAGTAGGGTTATAAGATAAAGTGGGAAAGCAAATACCATTTCTATTAATGGCACAAAAAATAGAGGTTTAAGTAAATTATTCAATTTTACATGATTACCAAAGAGAAATGAAAATAGCGACATGACTATATTGAAAGGAAGGACGAATGAAAAGTAATGATGTTGTAAATGACCTATCTTGTAATATGAGAGCAGGAAATCAAATGATATGGTAAAAACTAGATAAATCAAGAGAAACCATAGAATCATATTATTTAAAGAAATGTAAGGAGCTACCTGGAGTACTTTTTTTTTAAAGCTGTTAAGAAGTAGTTGACCTTAAGGATCAATACCAAAAGTAGCAAGGAGTGAGGCAGAGAATGACTACTTTTATTTATAAGCTTTCACACTATTTGTATTCCTAAACATTTATATATGCAAAATATTTTTAAATTTTAAAAGCTTCTTGTTATATGTTTCTAGAAATTTTCTATGGCCATAAAAGTATACTTTTGAAATACATACAGTCAGTCTTGTTGTTCTGCACCTTAAGCTGCTGAATCCATATCCATTCCCACACATGGTTGATAAAAGTGCCTGTTTCATCTTCTGCCCTGTGTTAAAAATGTGTATTATAAAAATTTTTACCTTTATTAATATGGTGGTAAAATAAATATTCTTAGTGATTTATGTGCATTTCTTTATGAATGAAATTAGCTCATATTCATATATTCATAAGTTTTTCCTGTGATATGCATGCATATTCATATTTCCTTGATATATGTTTGAATTATTAGCTATTTTCTTATTTATATATATGTGTGTATATATATATATGTATATATAATCTCCATATAAACACCAGCACCAACTAGTTTATATATCACAGCTTTATAATGTGTTTATATGTTTTAACATTTGATGGGGCTTTTCCCATTTAATATTCGTATTTCTATCCCCCTATACCCATTCACCTCAAATCCTATCTGTTCTTACAGGTTTATTCTTTCTCTAGATCACCTTTCAAGTCTGAAAATAATGTTTGCAGTTTTATTGTTTGTTTGTTTTTGGAGGGGAAGAGTCTTATGTTGGACTTAGAAATGAATATGGGAGAATTACCATCTTTCCAATGTTGAGTTTGCCTATCCAAGAATAAAGTATTTGGGCCTTTTATTCATTTGGGGTTATAGTATAGAATTTTTGCATTAACAGTCATAAGGAGGATTGGCCCCTAGGTTTTTTTTTTTTTTTTTTTTTTTTTTTGCGGTACACGGGCCTCTCACTGTTGTGGCCTCTCCTGTTGTGGAGCACAGGTTCCGGATGCGCAGGCCTAGCGGCCATGGCTCATGGGCCCAGCCGCTCTGTGGCATGCAGGATCCTTCCAGACTGGGGCACGAATCCAAATCCCCTGCATCGGCAGGCAGACTCCCAACCACCACGCCACCAGGGACGCACGGCCCCTAGGTTTTATTTGTTTGTTTTGTGGTTATATCTTTATCAGATTTCATTACAACGATATGTTGAATATTTTTTAAAAAGCTTGGAGTTTTAAAGTTTTGTCTAATCTTCAGAAGTTCTGGATCAGTTTAAATAATAGAAGTATTTATTACACAGAAATTTGGTTGGTAGTACCTTTGAAATCATATAAGCATGACATTTTACAACTTTCTCAATTCCATCTACTACAGTTGAGCTGTTTGTATTTAATATTCCTTTTAAAGAAAATTGTCCTAAATTTTCAAATTTATGAACATAGAATTGAAAATTGAGAATTATTTTAATTTTCTCTTTAATTATTTCTCCTATTAATATCTCTAACTTTATAATTTCTCCTTTTGTTTCTTAACTAGTTTATTAAGTAGTTTATCTATTTTAACATTTCTTTTAAAGAATCACATGCAGGATTTGTATATTAATTATACTGTATTTGTCCCTTCTAAATGTCATTAATTTCTCTCTTTATTAGTTTTTCCCTTCTGTTTAATTAGATTTATTTCACTTATTTTATCTTTAGTTTCTTTAGTTCACTAATTCATTTAATTTATATTTTCTTATTTTGATGTGTACTTAAGACTATAAATTTTCCTGTAGTGACAACTTTGATCTACATCATAGATTATGGTTTTTTAGTGTTTTTTAATCATTATATTTTAGACATTCTATATTTTTGTTTTTGCTTTTCCTTAGATACCAGATTTTTATTTGAAGATGTTTTTGAGGGGGATCTTATTTTTATTTGATGTTGTCATCAGAAAACAAGGTATATATTAATTGTAAATTGTGGAATTCACTGAAGTTATAATTGGAGCCTACTATAGAGCAAATTTTGAATATATATACAGAAGAATTTGAAAACATAGTATATATTCTATTTTCAGGGTGTAGAGTTTAGTACATTCATATACATCTAAAATGCCTTACCATATGAATTATATTTTATACATATAATCCAGCTTGTAAATTCTTACCATTTTGGGATTACTTGATGAGCCATAGATTAAAAAATATAAATAAAAGTCACCCACTTTTCTGATGTTTACTTTATTCTTCAAGTGTTTCTCTTCCATTTTTGCTTTATTTATTGGGTGACAAATCTTTATTGTGAATTATATATGTACTCTTGTCTTGTTTACTGATTTGGCTTTCGATTCAAACATGACTTTTACTATTATAAAAATCTCCCTATTCTTCTGGTTTAAATGTACCGGATTTAATTTCTAGACTCTCCGAGTTATTTTGTTATATGCATGACTTTCATTTATAGCTTTCATTTATGACTTTCATTTATAATGATTTTATGAAAATCATTTCAATAATTTTTTAACATATTTGTCTTTTATTACGTATGTTTTCTGAGAAATAAAAGGTGGGGGGGTGACTTCACCTAATTGTATGCTCATTTACTCCTTGATTTTGCTCCTTTACTTCCCAGATAAACTCGCCTTGCCAGCATAGAAGGCGAGTTATGCAAAATGCTTTTTTCTCTTTCTTTTGAGTTAAAGCAGCTCTATTTAGCAATACTAAAGTTTCTGTTTTGTTCTCTCCTCATGGACCCACACTAGTGATAGTTATCCAAATTTGAAAGTTGCTTTCCTCATGACCTTACAAGACCTCCAAGTTCAGTTCTCACAGAAAATTTAAAAAGTCAGGCCAGAAGTTTGCAAACTCAGAAACCCATAATTCAATATGTGACTTCTTCTCCCTTAACATCGCTCAATTTCTTCTCCTCTTAAGTATACTCAGACCTCTCAATCTTTAAAATATTTCAAAGTCTTCTCATTGCTTTCAGGATAATGCCCAAACGCCTTCACACAGCTTACCATGCCTTTCCTGATAGGAATGTGCCTTCATTTCTTACCTTGCCTCTGAAAACGTCTTGTAGTCTATGCTACAGTCACACTAATATATAGTTTAGCTCCACGATTAACTCATGAATCTTATTTGGATCTATATTTGAACAGTATATAAAGAAAAATATTTTTGAAAAATATGACTACTAACTGGATTTTTGATGATATTAAGAAATTATTCTTAAGGTTTGTAGGTGTGATGATAGTATTATGGTTTTGTTTAAATAAAGAAATCCTATCCTTTAGTTATGCTGAGATACTTAATGGAAAAGATGATATGTCTTGATTTGGTTCAGAATAATCTGGAATGGGACAATAGATAAAACAAAGTTGTTTTGAGCTGATGATTGTTTAAGTTGGATGATGTGTGCATGATATTCATTACACTAATCTCTTGACTTCTGTATATGTTTGAAACTTTCTATAGTAAGAAATAAAGAAAATCACAGGTCTTGACTAATCCATCTGATTTAAGGTATTTTTCAGATCCTTTTTACTATCAAATAGGAACCATCTGGCAAAAAGGAGTGAAAGCAATACTGGGCCAGTTTTTGCTTACTCTAGTATTTTCAGGAATATAGACATGTTTGGTTTTGGCACACTGAGAACCGACAACCACTTTGATGGCACGTGCATTGATAGACTTCTGGATCTGTATGTGTTTCCTTAGTAAAACAAAGATAACAGAACTTTTATTCTGCCAACCGTGGTTGGCTCTACTCTAATATTAGGAACTAGCTTTTTCACATATATTGAAGCACCATAACATACTTTGCATTGTTATGAAAAACCCATTTTTCTTTCTGTTGACTTCATGACCTGTGTCATTTACTTCTGAGGAGCACCAAAGTGAAGACGTTCTCTTGACAAAATGCTTTCATATTCATTCACATGAACAAAGTATGCATATGAAATGACTATGCATATGTACACATACACACACAGATATATAGTTAACACTATAAACCAGGCTCTGGACTAGATTCTGAGGATATAACAATGAACCCTGTACTTACAGGAGGTTAGAGTTTGGGAGACTGGGTGGGATAGAAATACATTAAAAACAAGTACAGAACAGTTCTTCATCCTGGCCCCACATTTGTATCTTCTCAAGAAGCTTAAAATATTTATGTACCTGTGTTCCATCCAAAATCAAATGAATCAGAATTTCTGGAGATGGGACCAACTATAAGTATTTTTAAAGTTTCCCCAGGTGATACTAACATGTAGCAAGTATTCAGGACACTGATAAATGGCAAGTTTTTCAAGCCTTCTCTTGTGGTCAGATGAAAAGCTTTTCTTTGTCACCTTGCCTTCCATTGCTTACTCTACTCCCAGAGCTGTTAAGATGAAAAAAGGAGTCGTAAAGATAAGAGACATGGCAGTTTGATGGTACTTGGAATTTATTCACTTATTTATTCTGCAAACACTTATTGAGCACATGTTATGTGCCATGTGCTGGGCATTCTGGTAGTTGCTGAGTAATACAAAATTAATAATACATTGTTCCTCCTCTGTCTACTGGGAGAGACAGGTAAATAATCTGATCATGACCCCTAACACTAAGTGCTGAGTTGTGAAGATTAATTTTAGATAGCCAGGTAAAAGTGAGGAAGTGGAATGGCTTTATTCAAACAGAGGAAAGAAGTCTCCCTTTCTCTTTTCTCTTTTTCCACTAAACTCATTTGTGGAAGAAAAATGGGTAACTTGTCCTATGATATTTTTATTTTAATCTTCTAATTTTAAACTATTTATTTCCACTGCCCCTGTACTTCCTGTAAGCTTCAAGTTACATCTAAAGACTTGATCAAATTCTAGTTCAAGTTTTGGCAGGAATACTTCATAGATAGTTTTGAGTACTTCCACCAAGAGACCAAAGCTATCTGTCTGTCCCTCTTTTTGGATTTTAGTGACCATTTATGATCATTGCCTAAATCTAGTATTCCCTCAGGGACTCCAAAATGGTGATCTTCTATTATTCCTTCTTAAATTATTTGCTGTAATATTTCTGTGAAAAGACATTTCCTCTGATCAGCTCTTTTAGTTATGCTGCAGTACAGTGCATGTAGGAAAATCAAGATAAATGCTTGATAATTTATCTGTTTTCAAAATAATGAATTGGTTAATATCATTTAAAGGTGACTGATGAAGCATTTGTCTTACTATCTTTATGAACTCATACTTTTAAATACTTCATGTTTTCAATCCATTACAGCTATTCTCTTTTTTATTTTTTTCCTCAAATCTTTCCAAATTTAGTCAGTGAGAACCACTTCAGGGTGGCTCCAAAGAAATTGAAGACATGACCAGAGTCATCTCTGATAGCTTCTTTGTTTCTGGTATGATAAAATGTAACCAACTTATCTTGTGCTGTTCCTGATCCACACCCGGAATGAGCCAGTCTTTTCAAGTACATCAGTAGGAAATGGTGTATGGGGGCACACTGTACAGTCTTTTGCCTGTATTCATATAAAATGGAGAAGATGGCTATGCTTTTCTGGGAATGAATGAGAGGAATGGGTGCTTCCACATAGCTATGAAGTGTATGGTGCCTTGTCACTAAATGGTGCCTTAGAGACAAGGATTCTTCCCTAAGCTTTCTCATTAAAACTTTTAGGTAAATATCTGTAGACTATGTCACCTTTCTCCCATGGTGTATCTCCTTGGATGGTAAAGAAAAGCCATGTGATACTAGCAGGCAATTATTTTATAAAGTACTACCACTACCTGTCATGGAATGCTGTATCTGTCAAGGTATTGATATAATGATGATCAGAAAATGTTTATTGAATAGTCACTGTGTTAGGTATAGGGGATTCAAACATGACTAAGACTTTACTTCACCTTGTCCTTCAGCTAATTTAAATCGTGCTAAATATTACTGTGGGAGCTCAGAGAAAGAAGTGAAACATTCTGCCAAGTGAAAGATAGAGCATTCGAGGAGGAGGAAGAAGTTTTTGAGTAAAGGTCTGGACAGGAGTAAAACTTTGGTGTGGAGGGGCTAGGGATGGAGAAGAGGATGTAAGATATTATTTAAAACAACTAGAACAGCAGTAGTAAGACCTAGGAATTTCAAAATGGTGGCTGATCCATGTGGTTTCTGTATAAAATGCCTCATTGGAAGTCTGAATATGATGCTGAGAATACACATGGGTCAGTTTGTTAAGGCAGGGAGACCAGTTACAAAGATAATATCTAAACTTAGGTAATTACAGTGAGAAATAAATGGAGAAGCAGATTGCTGAGACACTGTAGAGATAAAGCAGCCATCTTGGTGAGTGAATGTGAGGGAGGATTTAAAGATTTACAGATGACAAAGTAATTTTGCTGATGATGACTGATATTACTTGGTTGATAATGGACTTAGAGCATACCAGGGTAGCTAAAGCTCAAAAACTGACCCAGTAGGATAAAAATGTTAAAGAACTTACAAAATCAAGCATCATAAAGAAATCAAGTAGACAAGCATCAGAGAGATTCACTAATAAATGGGTTATTTAGCAGAAGTGAAGATAATTGACTTGCTCAACACCTCATTCATCTATTCATTTATTCATTTATATGAATGAATTATCACATTCATTCATTCACATTCTTTCTGCCCAGGATCATCTTCTCAGCATAGTATTCAAACATCCACCCAGGTACTTTATACTGCAAACACACAGATCCACTACCCTTTCCACTTTAAAATCACTGTAATGTTCACGGTACCTTGCTATGTGCGAGAAACAGAAAAATAAAACTTGGTCCTGCCCTTGGAGCTGTTACAATATAGTGGTAAATTACAGCTAGCAGGTGATAGAAAGTTGGGTTAAGAAGCCAGAACTCCCAATCTAGTGTTGGTTTTGTCACAACACCTCTCACTCTTTGACTTCATATTTTATACCAAAGATAACATGGTATTTGTCCACTTTTGCTACATGTTGACATTATAATTGATCGTGAATAGTCTCTGTGCTTGGGAGTTACCACTTCAGAACACTCATGTGAGTGTGTTTATGATTCTGAGCATATTTATGATCAACTCTGTCTAAAGCAAAGTTAAGGATTCAAAATCCCTCTTCAGTATAGTATGACTGTTCACCTTTTACAGGTCAGGCCTTAAGTAAAAGACGTGCTTCTACCACTAGTGGAGTAGATGTATTTAACTTTTACCCTGGTTCTATGTATTAGATTAGTAAATGACAAATTCTATAAAAATTAAGTGTTTATTAAATAAGCATAAATTCCTTCATTTCCATCAAACACTAACTTTATTTTACTTCTTAATGCATCTCTGTAAATAGAGCAATCCACAAATTAAGTCTGCATTTAAAAGGATTCTTTGTCCTTTCACTCTTTTTTTTTTGTATTCATCTTCCTTAATTTAGTCTCAAAACGCCCCCAGGTGGTTGAAGCTGACTCTTGCTTATTTGACATCAAAATTCTTGAGTGCTTGGTCCTCCTCAGCAGGGTTTAATTTTTTACTTTAAGATATCTTCTCTAACTATTTCCCACTGACAAAAAAGAGAAACACATCTTCTTTCATCTTTTGCACAGATTTCCGACTGCTGTTGGGATCCTATTTATAAACTTCTGCTCAGGATCAGTTCTAACTTTTTTCGCCTGAGAAGACACCTAAAGGACTTCAAAGATCTTCTGTTTTGCTTTTATACTTTTCCTATATAAGGAATTATTCATAATTCTTTCTGCCAGGCATTCAACGCATTTTGAACACAATGCTTATAAACCAATTAACAGTTTCTCACTGTACTGTCCCTTTATAAGGGGATTCAGGAAGGAAACATCAGGTATCTCATCTTTCTTAAAGAGATGATTGCACAAAAATGTGAGAATTTTAATAAAGTATTCTCACCAAGAAGTTCTGGTTTCTAGAAATGTGCTCATCTAATTGTGTTGGACAAATTTACAAACACTTTGCTTTTCCAACTTGACTGTGGTTTAAAAAAAGAGTTAATGAATTTTTAGAATTTGAAGAGATGGTAGAGGTTTGACAGCTCCAATCTCTCATTTTTCAGGTGATTGCACTGAGGCCTACAGAAAGTTGGGCACTTCTAGATTCTGAAGGCTTCAGGAGGGCTGGGTTAGGCCTGGACTTCCTGCTCTCTGTTTGCTGCTTTCTCTATTCATTATATTCTTCATCATCAGTCCAAATGTCACTTCCTCTCCAGGTTCGCTCTGGCCTCTTCTTATTTCTTCAAGCCCAATTGTATAGTCAGGCTGATTACACAGGACTTTATAAGTACTAAAAAAGTAGTTCTTATCTTTTCAAGACTGAATAATCCTGGTGGGCAGGACAATTTATCTCTTATCCTTAGCCTTTTTTTTTTTTTTTTTTAGCCTGTACTGTGCCCTCAATAAAAATTCATTAAATAAAAAAAAAACAAAACTCCTGCCTGCCTGTTAGTGTGGTCTGTTCTTGCTTACTAAGTAATGCAAGGAATCCAATCTTACAGAATATTTTAGAATAATTTCTTCAGAGGAAACACAGTTTGACTTATATTGGGTCCTTAGATTTAGTCTTACTTATTTTTACTTAAAATTTGATTATAAGAGGGCATATGGCAATGTTGTTGGGGAAAAAAAGAAAAGGAAGACAAAACAGTGTCATCAACTTTTAAATAACATAGGGTTCTTAAAACATAAACATGCTTAGTTAAATAATTAAAATGAAAGATTTTAAAGCATAAAACCCATAAACAACAAGATATTTGTACTGCCAGTTCCAAACTGTTTGAGAACTATGTTATTCTGAAAGTTTAACAAATAAATATAGCAATTGAAAATTAACCTACGTTTTTCCATGAACCTTCTTAGATATGCTTATTAAATGTTTTTAATTTTTAATTCTAATGTAACTTTGTGTAATTTAAGTGGTTTCAGAGATCAGTTTGACGAATTTCTTTGTTAAAAAAATGCATTTAAATATAATCAATTTACCAGTTCAATTTTTTTCCACCAATGTTTTAAACTAATTTATCTTAAAGTGTTACAAAATATCCCTTAAATACCGGATATAGGGGAACTGAAGATAATTGCCTGATTCCCCAAATTATATTTTAAAATTGACTAAAAGTACAAAAATTACCACCCAAAACCTAGGGAATATTTTCAAAACTAAATTACTAATTAAAATTCTAGAAGTTGATATTTAATTTAGGGAAAAACTATTTGATGGTATTCATGCTTCAAACACAAATATTCTCAAATTCAAACATATCTTTTCTTCTAAAAGGCCATCTTTGCCTTCTTTGTCAAATCCCTTAATATTTCATGACTACGTACACTTATAAAAAGTCTGTCTTTTCTAGCCCTCCATTTTCCATAGATACTACACTGTATGTCTTTTCATCATAATTTATAGACACTGGATGATCTTTTCTTTATGAAATGATGGTGATGGGAGATACTGTGTTTTAATGTCCTTACTTGAAAGAATATTTTCCCCCTTGGAGATTTTCTGACTCATGAAATCCCAAAGTAAAGGAATCACTGATTTAGAAATATGGATGTTAAATTTGGATTTCTTGTACAATGATTATATTAAAAGTGCAGTTTATTCCTTTCTTCAAAAAATCTGTGCAATTTTGTTAATGTTCATATGGCAGAAATAGGTTTTAGTTTGTGATTTGCATGTAAATGTACAAAGCTTGATCACAGACATAACATTTTTACTTATGGATTTTTTTAGGAAGATATTGCAATCAAAACCATGTCCTAATGTTCCCAGTGTGCTTCCAAATCCCGTGTCCCTAATAGCATTTAGTCAGGTCAGCAAACAGATCTTACAGTGAGCCCATGAGATATCTGAATCTGTCTCCATGGATTCAGTGTGTTATGCTTAAGAGCAGATGACCATTTAAGATCCCCACCCAATCCTAGAACAGGGTTATGGATTCTACTCAACTAATTATGCCATAGTTATGCCCAACCAAATGATTATTGAGGACATTCTGTGCTCAGCATTTATGGGAAACAAAAGAATGAATGAAGATATGTAATCCTCTCAAAATGTTTTCAGTTGCTTAGAGTTGATTACATACACGTGGATAAGTTTGTTGTACTATTGCACTTTGGGGGAATAAATGAGGAATTAAAGGAAAGAAGAAGCAGAAAAGTTTCATCAAGGTGGGGCCATTTGAGTTAAACCTTAAAGGCTTAACTTGCGTTTTTTCCAGCTGTCAATGTCCTGGATGACATAAAATTTGATCTCGGTTTGTCCTTGTTAAATAAGATAATAAATAGTTAAAACTGTTGCATTAGAAAAATGCATTATAAGTAACATGGTTCAGCTATTTTCAGACAGTACTAAATACAGATTGGAAATGATATAAACAGTTAAAACATGGTCAAGGTTATTCTTATAACCTTAAAAATAAATAAAGGAACGTATGGTAAATGGGAATAAGAATAGATTACCTATTAAAAACAGTATGTTATTATATCAAGAATAATTTGTCTATTTCTTAATAATCATAACAAAACATGTTTTTCAGAGACTTACTGAATCAGAAAAGCGTACCTACAACATATTCTATCTAACAATTTAAACTGGTGATAAACCTGGAAATAAAAAAGAATAAAGATTGCTTCTGAATGGACAATGATTAAAACCAGCAGTATTTATTGATATTTTGTGAAATGAAAGATGCAATTACTTCAACTACTTTCTCAGTTAAAGCAGTTTTTAAGGAAAACTTCTTAGAGCAATGTCTAAACTGGCTCCCACATGAGATGACTTTTTTATGACATTTTCAATGTACCTTCAGTGCATGTACTCCTAGTCTAAATTATTAGCCTGAACTACTTTTCTTTTACTCACTTCAGATACCATTTTTTAAAGAAATAAACACATATAACATAAGTGGAAAATAAAACCACTTTCTATTTTTCTATTTATAAGAGGTTGAACTTCTTTGGATTGCTGGATCTATAGATTTTTCAGAATGTGTGTTTCAGAGTGAGGTCAAGTGTTATTACTTTTCTCTCAAATTACCAGCCAACTGAAAAAAAAATCATTAGTTCAAAATTTCGAATCCCACCTATATTGTAAGTTACACAAGAGCACCTTGCTTTTCTCACTTCTTTTTTGTCATTGTCTGTATGAGAATGGACAACAACTGATTACTAGGGCTGAATTGTCAGCTTTATGGATTACCTGCTATACAAAGAACCTCCTCTGCCCAGCAAAATGTGTAACATTTTTAAAAACAACCAACAGATGTGTGATAAATAATTTAAAAGGAGGCCGCAAAAGGTCAGAAAAATTATTTGACTCTACTTCAACATGAAGTTATTTCTTGAGTCTCTTTCTTATTTTCACATTTACTGAAGAAAGCTAATGCTGATTTAGCATTAGTGCATAAAATAAATAATGGTAACAGCTGCCATTTATTGAATACATGATACTCTGCCGAGTCTCTGTGCTAGCCACATCTGTTTGTTCAGTCTGTAAATATTTATGGAGTACCAGTATATATCTGGTAGTACAGAAGGAATTAGAAAAAGGAAAATGACCACTGCCCTCAAGGAACTTATAATAAAAAAAATATTGAAAGAGATGTGTTTAAAGCAATGATAAAGATATGTTATGGGAATTATGAAAAAACAGATTAGGCTTTGGTAAAGTTTTTGTTTTCTGGAGGAGTTGAGGATTGAGCTGAATATTAAAGGATAATTAGAAGACTTTCACATAAAGATCCAGCCAAATGACATTCTAAACAGAGAAGTTGTGTGAACAAAAGTACTGATGGGAAAACTATATGTGTTTAGGGAGCTACTGAGATTTTGACATTGAGGAGGTTGGGACTGGCAAAAGTTAAGGCTGGGGGGAAGTTATGTAGACTTAAAATCATGAAAGAACTGGTGTGATATGTTAAGATATTTAAACTTTATCCTATAGCTTTGAGAAGCTGATCAAGAGTTTCAAAAGTTCTGCATAACTTATATACATATGTTACATACGTGTCAAAGTAGAATTTATATTTATGCGGATGTGTTACCTAGGGCTGCAGAAACACATTACAATAGACTGGGCGGCTTAAACAATAGAAATTCATTTTTTCACATTTTTGGAAGCTGATAAGTCCAGGATCAAGTTGCTGGTAAGGTAAGTTCCATTCTGAGGCCTCTGCCCTTGCCTTTATGTAGTCACTATGTCACTGTGTGCTCACACGACCTCTTCTTTGTGCTTGAACATGGTAAGAGAGAGAGAGAGAGAGAGAGAGAGAGAGAGAGAGAGAGAGCAAGCTATATGGTATCTTTTATAAGGACACTAATCTCATCATGAGGACTCAACTTCATGACCTCATCTAACTGTAATTACCTCCTAAAGGCCCCATCTACAAATAATATCACATTCGGGGTTAAGATTTCAACAGAGGAATTTAGGGAGGACACAAACATTCAGTTTATAACAGGAGAGAAAAAAGCTGTTGTAGTAATAAAGGGGCAGGATAATGAGCCTTGAGGTAGAGGTGATAAGCTGGAAAGAAGGAATCAAAGAGCAGTTATGAGGTGAAATCAATGGGTTTTGGTGATTGATTGATTGGAGCTGTGGAACGAAAAGCAATCCACTTTTTTCCATCTCCACGGTCACCCATCAACCCCAAGCCACCAGGTGAGGCTACTGCACTAGGCTTTACCCTGGTTTCCTCCCTGCACATCGCCCAACTCCCACCCATTTTCTACACTGCAGCCCCTCACCCCACCACCCTCCTAGGCACCCTTCAGACACAGTGGCTCTGAATATCTTCCTTTAAGTCCCCGATTCTTTCCCACTTCAGGTCACTTGCATATTCTGGTGGAAGAAATAGATAAGTATACAAATAAATGAAACTCAGTATGCTAAGTACTACTGGATCACAGAAGAGGAAGCCACTAATGGAAGTACAGCCAATTCTTCTATAACACAATATACGCTTTTCTAAAAATCACCACACTATTCAAAACTGTGAAGTTAAAAACAAAACAAAACAAAACAAAACAAAACAAAAACACAACTAATGAGAAAGTTGGAGTTTGGAGCACAACACTAAGACATTTCATTAGTGACATATTTTTAAAATTGTTAAGAACCTAATACAAATGTAGCACTTTTATATGTGATAATAGTTAACAAGTACATAAATAATACAATATATAGGGTATTTTTACCTTAAAATCTGAAGTTTGTGTTTGCCATTGGAAGAGTTGCAGTTGTGCATTATTGTGAGGTAGAGAAAGGATGGAGAGCTGAAATCAGAGGGAAGGTTGTAGCATATGTGGCTCATGACACATGCAGTGAACTGAGGTAGTGTGGCTGAGGTATGTATGGGTGCATATTGTGTATTTCTACTCAGCTTAAGTTCAACTGATGCCATTTTTTGCATTCATTCCCTGTTTTTCATTGGGGAAATCACACATAAGCAACCTCAAGTTATTCCCTTATATCAGCCGTTCTGGAAGAAATTCAAAACAAACATTATAACAGAACTGAGTGTAGTTGTGCCTGGAGCAGATGGGAAAATCACCCTAAAGGTGGTGACAGGAGAACTGAGTCTTGAAACATGAAAAATTGTGTACCAACAGAAAAGAGGAAACAGAACTAGGCAAAATGAACAGCATGCATACAGGGTTCCTGATGTGAAAAAGATCGTCAACTTTGGCAAATTTCCCAATGTTTTATTTTCCTATATTAATCCATTATACATATTATTTTTTTCTTTTTTGAAAATTATTTTCCTCATAGTAACTGTTCTAATTTGTCTCCTTTTCCAACACTTGATTTGTTATTGCTTACAATTTTGGGGAAGATGATTTGCCTTCATTTGATATCTAAAATCTTCATTTTATATGTGCTTTTATTTTTGTGTAATTCACCAGATAACATGACAAACGTCATATGCATTTCAATTCCTTCATTTTAACAGCTGAATTGGATTTGCCTTGATGTTAAATATTACAAATAGTCCTTCTCGATCCCAAATTAAGGAAACATCATTTTCATACTTGAAATGTTTAAAATTGCAAATTTATGAGTTCTAATCCAGGGATAATCATGCTTTCATTTTATCTGTACTCTGAAATATTACAAACTCAAAGGCTAAAATTAATGTTATTTAGGACTTTTACTTCAACCAGAGAATATTGATCCTAGGGGTTTAATTTAAATTAGTCTATTACAAGTTAATAGAACAGAAGATGTGTTTTGTGTAATATGGTTTTTCATCTATGATTCAATTTCATTTCAATTCATACATCATAATGTCCAGTGCTCCCTCCTGTGCTGAGTATCATGGATATGTTTTCACACTTCTGAAGGAAGTACACTGAATAGGAAGAAATACTACAATGAAGAACAACAATACTATTTAATTCACTCAAATGATTGTGTTAATTGATTTCCTGATAGACATGGGCCTTGTTTTTTCCACATAAGCAATCAAATTTATTTTAGAGCCTAACCTTTTGAGGACACTGCAATCTAAGTTTCTCCATAGGTTACTACTTCATATTGGAAATGCCTTTATTATTTGGAACAGTCACTTGATATCACTAGATATCAAATGAATATTTGTAATATAAAACAAGTCTGGATAAAATGTCCCTTTATCATTTAAATAATATGCTATGTTCATCTGTGTAAAATTTATTTGGATGAGACCTTGGAATCTTGTCATCAAAGAATGTTAGGTGACAAAATGACAATGAACAAATACAGTCAAAGATGTGTCCAATGATAATATGAAAATAGAGTAAATTATAAATTACTAATGTACAGGTCGGCCCAGCATTTCCTGTGGGTTTAGCAGTGCTTCAGAGTTAGCAAGCTGGATTATTTTGTACATTTACCATCATACCTGGACTCTCTGACTTGACAAACTGAGAACAGAGAAGGCACAGCTAATTGGCCAGCCACGAAGAACTGAGGAGGCAGACCTACACCTCAACTGTCTGTGAGGTCTTTTCAAGAATTTAGTGCCAGAGAAATTTGCCTTCAAAAAGGAATTTGTGAGGAGGAAGAAGAACTACAATTATGCAGCCTGTGGAACAAAAAACACATTCACAGAAAGATAGAAAAAATGAAAAGGCAGAAGACTATGTACCAGATGAAGGAACAAGATAAAATGCCGGAAAAACAACTAAATGAAGTGGAGAAAGGCAACCTTCCAGAAAAAGAATTCAGAATAATGATAGTGATCCAGAACCTCAGAAGAACAATGGAGGTAGAGATTGAGAAGACGCAAAAATGTTTAACAAAGACCTAGGAGAGTGAAAGAACACCTATAAGATTTAAAGAACAAACAAACAAATATTAACAATACAATAACTGAAATTAAAAATACACTAGAAAGAATCAATAGCAGAATAACTGAGACAGAAAAATGATAAGTGACCAGGGAGACAGAATGGTGGAAATCACTTCTGTGGAATAGAATAAAGAAAAAAGAATGAAAAGAAATGAAGACAGCCTAAGAGACCTCTGGGACAACATTAAACACACCAACATTTGCATTATCAGGTCCCAGAAGGAGGAGAGAGAGAGAAATGACCCAAGAAAATATTTGAATAGATTATACTCGAAAACTTCCCTAACATGGGAGAGGAAATAGTCACCCAAGTCCAGGAAGTGCAGAGAGTCCCAGGCAGGATAAAAACAAGGAGAAATACACCAACACACATAGTAATCAAATGGACAAAAATTAAAGACAAAGAAAAATTATTAAAAGCAAAAAGGGAAAAACAACAATAATGTACAAGGGAACTCCCATAAGGTCAACAGATGATTTCTCAGCAGAAACTCTACAAGCCAGAAGGGAGTGGCACAATATATTACTGTGATGAAAGGAAAGAACCTACAACCAAGATTAGTTGACCCAGCAAGGATCTCATTCAGATTTGACAGAGAAATCAAAAGCTTTACAGACAAGCAAAACCTACGAGAATTCAGCACCATGAAACCAGACCTACAACAAATGCGAAAGGGACTTCTCTAAGTGTGAAACACAAGAGAAGAAAATGACTTACAAAAACAAACCCAAAAAATTAAGCAAATGGTAATAGGAACATACATATCAATGATTACCTTAAATGTGAATGGATTAACTGCTCCAACCAAAAGACACAGGCTTGCTGAATGGATACGAAAAAAGGCCCATCTATATGCTGTCTACAGAGATTCACTTCAGACCTAGGGATACATACAGACTGAAAGTGAGGGGATGGGAAAATATGCCATGCAAATAGAAATAAAAAGAAAGCTGGAGTAGCAATATTCATATCAGATAAAACAGATTTTAAAACAAAGAATGCTACAAGAGACAAGGAAGGGGCTTCCCTGGTGGCGTAGTGGTTGAGAGTCTGCCTGCCAATGCAGGGCACACAGGTTCGAGTCCTGGTCTGGGAAGATCCCACATGCCACGGAGCAGCTGGCCCCGTGAGCCACAATTGCTGAGCCTGCACGTCTGGAGCCTGTGCTCCGCAACAGGAAAGGCCGCAATAGTGAGGGGCCCACGCACCACGATGAGGAGTGGCCCCCACTTGCCACAACTAGAGAAAGCCCTCGCACAGAAATGAAGACCCAACACAGCCATAAATAAATAAAAATAAATAAATAAATAATAATTTAAAAAAAAAAGACAAGGAAGGACACTACATAGTGATCAAGTGATCAATCCAAGAAGAAGATATAACAATTATAAATCTATATGCACCCAACATAGGAGCACTTCAATACATAAGTCAAATGCTAACAGCTATAAAGAGGAAATCAACAGCAACACAGTATTAGAGGGAGACTCGAACACCCCACTTACACCAATGGACAGATCATCCAGACATAAAATTAATAAGTAAAAACAAGCTGTAAATGACACAATAGACCAAATAGATTTAATTCATATTTAAAGGATGTTCCATCTGAAAAGAGCAGATTACACTTTCTTCTCAAGTACACACAGAACATTCTCCAGGATAGAAAACATTTTGGCCACAAATCTAGCCTCAGTAAATTTAAGAAAATTGAAATCACATCAAGCATCTTTTCCGGCCACAAAGCTAGGAGACTAAAAATAAATTACAAGGAAAAAACATTTAAAAAAACACATAGAGACTAAACAATACATTACTAAATAACCAAGAGATCAATAAAGAAATCAAAGAGGATATAAAAAATTCCTAGAGGCAAATGACAATGAAAACATGATGATCCAAAACCAATGGGATGCAGCAAAAGCAGTTCTAGAGGGAAGTTTATAGCAATAAAACCCTACTCAAGAAACAAGAAAAATCTCAAATAAACAATCTAACCTTACCTAAAGCAACTAGGAAAAGAAGAACAAACAAAACCCAAAGAAATAGAAGGAAAGAAATCATAAAAATCAGAGCAGAAATAAATGAAAAAGAAACAAAGAAAACAATAGCAAAGATCAATAAAACTAAAAGCTGGTTCTTTGAGAAGATAAACAAGATTGATAAACCTTTAGCCAGACTCATCAAGAAAAAGAGGGAGAGGACTCAAATCAATAAAATTAGAAATGAAAAAGGAGAAGTTACAGTGGACACCACAGAAATACAAAGCATCATAAGAGACTACTACAAGCAACTGTATGCCAATAAAATGGACCACCTGGAAGAAATGGATAAATTCTCAGAAAGTATACTCATCCAATATTGAACCAGGAAGAAATAGAAAATATGAACAGTGATCACAAGTAATGAAATTGAAACTGTGATTAAAATTCTTCCAACAAATGAAAGTCCAGGACCAGATGGCTTCACAGATGAATTCTATCAAATATTTAGAGAAAAGCTAACAATCATCCTTCTCAAACACTTCCAAAAAATTGAAGGGGAAGGAATACTCCAAAATTTTTGTATGAGGCCAACATCACCCTGATACCAAAACCAGACAAAAATACTACAAAAAAAGAAAATTACAGACCAATATCACTGATGAATATAGATGCAAAAATCCTCAACAAAATACTAGCAAACAGAATCCAACAACACAGTAAAAAGACAATAGACCATGGTCAAGTGAGATTTATCCCAGGGATGCAAAGATTCTTCAATATATGCAAAGTAATCAATGTGATACACCGTATTAACAAATTGAAGAATAAAATCATATGATCATCTCAATAGATGCAGAAAAAAATTTAGACAAAATTCAACACCCATTTATGATAAAAATTCTCAGGAAAGTTAGCACAGAAGCAGCCTACCTCAACATAATAAAGGCAATATATGACAAACCCTCAGCAAACATCATTCTCATTGGTGAAAAACTGAAATAATTTCCTCTAAGATCAAGAACAAGACAAGGATGTCCACTCTCGCCACTATTATTCAACATAGTTTTGGAAGTCCTAGCCATGGCAATCAGAGAAGAAAAAGAAATAAATAGAATACAAATTGGAAGAGAAGTAAAACTGTCACTGTTTGCAGATGACATGATACTATACATAGAGAATCCTACAGATGCCACCAGAAAACTACTAGAGCTAATCAATAATTTGGTAAAGTTGCAGGATACTAAATTAATGCACAGAAATCTCTTGCATTGCCATACACTAACAACGAAACATCAGAAAGAGAACTTAAGGATATGATCCCATTCACCATTGCACAAAAAGAATAAAATACCTAGGAATAAACCAACCTAAGGAGGGAAAAGACTTGTATTCAGAAAACTATAAGAGACTGATGAAAGAAATCAAAGATGACACGAACAGAAGGAAAGATATACCATGTTCTCGGATTGGAAGAATCAATATGTGAAAAAGACTATACTACCCAAAGCAATCTACAGATTCAATGCAACTCCTATCAAATTACCAATGGCATTTTTTACAGAACTAGACAAAAAAATCTTAAAATTTCTATGGAGTCACAAAAGACCCTGAAGAGCCAAAGCAATCTTGAGGGACAAAAAGTGGAGCTGGAGGGATCATGCTCCCTGACTTCAGACTATACTGCAAAGCTACAGTAATCAAGACAATATTGTACTGGACAAAAACAGAAATATAGATCATTGGAACAGGACAGAAAGCCCAGAGATAAACCCACACACCTATGGTCAACTAATCTATGACAAAGGAAGCAAGGATATACAATGGAAAGAAGACAGTCCCTTCAATAAGTGGTGCTGGGAAAGCTGGACAGCTACATGTAAAAGAATGAAATTAGAACACTCCCTAATGCCATACACACAAAAAAAAATACTCAAAATGGATTAAAGATCTAAATGTAAAACTAGACAATATAAAACTCTTAGAGGAAAACATAGGAAGAACACTCTTTGACATAAATCACAGCAAGATCTTTTTTAAGCCACATCCTAGAGTAATGGAAATAAAAACAAAAATAAACAAATGGGACATAATGAAACTTAAAACCTTTTGTACAGCAAAGGAAACTATAAACAAGACAAAAAGACAACTCTCAGAATGGGAGAAAATATTTGCAAACAAATCAATGGACAAAGGATTAAACTCCAAAATATGTAAACAACTCATGCAGCTCAATATTTAAAAAAAACAAACAACCCAATCAAAAAAATGGGCAGAAGACCTAAATAGACATTTATCCAAAGAAGACATACAGATGGTCAAGAAGCACATTAAAAGATGTTCAACATCACTAATTATTAGAGAAATGCAAATCAAAACTACAGTGAGGTATCATCTCACACCTGTTAAAATGGGCATCATCAGAAAATCTACAAACAACAAATGCTGGCGAGGGTGTGGAGAAAAGGGAACCCTCTTACACTGTAGGTGGGAATGTAAATTGATGCCGCCACTATGGAAAATAGTATGGAGGTTCCTAAAAAAACTAAAAGTATAACTACCATATGACCCAGTAATCCCACTACTGGGCATATACCCGGAGAAAACCATAATTCAAAAAGACACATGCACCCCAATGTTCATAGCAACACTATTTACAGTAACCAGGACATGGAAGCAACCTACATGCCCATTGACAGTTGAATGGATAAAGAAGATGTGGCACACACATACAATGGAATATTACTCAGCCATAAACGGGAACAAAATTTGGTCATTTGTAGAGACATGGATGGGCCTAGAATCTGTCTTACAGAGTGAATTAAGTCAGAAAGAGAAAAACAAATATCGTATATTAGCACATATATGTGCAATCTAGAAAATGGTACAGGTGAACTGGTTTGCAAAGCATAAATAGAGACACAGCTGTGGACAACAAATGTATGGACAGCAAGGTGGGGGGAAAGTGGGGAGGAGATGGTGGTGGGATGAACTGTGAGATTGGGATTGACATATATACACTAATATGTATAAAATAGATTACTAATAAGAACCTGCTGCATAAAAAAATAAATAAAATAAAATTCAAATAAAAAAAGAAATTACTAATGTAAAAGATTAAGGAGAACTTACACCTTAAAAAGTTATATTTCATTATCATATACAAATAATATAAAAGAGAGAATCAGTCTTTCACTTCTAAAGCCAAATGTTAAATAATTAAGACAGGAAAGTGAAGAGAAGTGGATGATGAAGTCTAAAGAGCTGGATTGTGATCACCCAGTTTTTGAACATAGCATCTGTTATTTCATATATTTCTATAAATTTATCTGTGAAATTAACTCACACAAATGTGAATCTACAGGGAAAAAATGACATAACCACTTTAGAACAGTGTGATTGCCAAATTTTTTCCTTGTAAAAGTGATTTCTGAGGTTAATAGGAAAAGAAGTCTAGCATCTGTAGACATTTTATAGTCATAATATTTTTACAGGCAAGTTAAAGCACTGTTTGAAGAATTTCCATGTGACTGGTATTTATTAAGCCTAAAAGTTAAAATTAATTTCTTCAGTTTTATTGCAGTACAAACATTCTGTATTGTTTGTCTGTTTGTCAGTATAATTTTGTAAAAGATCTAGAAATGATAAATGTGCTTGTGATGAACTGCTACTGAAGGAAAGTCAAAGGGACTTTGGTTTCTTTCATATATAAATTATGGCATTCCGGATTACAAGGAGGGTTATCTTTCTCTACACATCTCTCTTGAGATAGAATCTGGGACATTCTAGACCTCTGTGGCTAGTTGAAAGTATAGATTATGTTTAGCTTTCTGAATCTCTTTGCTGGAGACAAATTAAATTGTGCATTTTTATAAGAACAGTTTATTTTCATCACTAAGTTGTTGAAGTGAAAGTGAATTAAGAAGAAGTACAATAAGATACAAAAATGAATAGTAAAACCTCCAAGTTATTATCCTATTGTATACCTAAGGAATTAATCACCATTGCATTTAAGAAAGGTTAATGGTACACCTCCTAAGCTACAACTACTAGCATTCTATTTCCCCCACAGAGTCTAGGGTGACAATGGTGAGGCCTATAACAGAAGGATGCCCCAGGTGTTATGTGAACCACACATGACAGTGGCTCTATCTCTCCTGGGAGAATGGCAGAGATGGGATATCCTCACAGAAACAAAGCACATGCAAAAGAAGTGATGCTAGACTCAGTAGAGTGGGAAAATATAGTCTGAATTTTCTCATATGCATAGATGCAAAAATCTAAACAAGAGCAAAATATTAGTAAATCGAATGCTGTAATCCATAGAAAATATAACATATCATGATCACTTTGGGTTTATTCTAGAAATGCAAGTCTGGTGTAACATTTTCAAATCAATCAAAATATTTCAAAATAAATGAGAAAAAAATCATATACATCAGTAGATGCAGAAAAAGATTTGACCAAATTCAACATCTAATAGTGATTTTAAAAAACTCTTGGAAATAAAAGGGAATGTCTTTAATGGGACAGGGAGTTTCTGAAAATAAAAATATATGCAAAAAAAGCAAAATCATACTTGGTGGTAAATTATTGAAACTCTTTGCCCTGAAATCAAGAGTGACAAAAGAATGCCCACTCTAACCACTCATATTTAACATTACACTGGATATCATAGCCGTTACAGGAAAGAATAAAAACTGTCCTTATTTAGAGATAACTTGATTGAGCTATACAAAATATAAAACAATATAATCATAGACTGTTTTAATCAATTAGAATTAGTTTAGCAATTCCAGAAAGTCAAATATACAAAGTCAAATTTTTTTATCTATACCATCAAAGGCAACAAACATATAGAAAGTGAAATTTTAAAGGCACATTATTTAAAATTGTTTTTAATACTTCCAATATTTCAGAATAAATCTAATTGAAGATGTGGAAAATCTCTACACTAAAACCTGCAAAGCCTGTTCATGAATTTGAATACCTACTATTAAGATACAATTTCTGTCCAAATTAATCTATAGATTAAATGCAATCCTAATCAAAACCCAAATAATGTTTTTTAATAAAAACTGACAGTCTTATTTTAAAATTCAATATGGAAATAAGAAGGACTAAGAATATACAAACACTCTTAAAACAAACAAAAAAGTGGTAGGTGTACACCACTAGATATCAAGGTTCATTATAAAGTTACAATAAGTAAGACAATGTGTGTGGTGCAAGGATAAATCAACAAACTGAAGGAACTGAATATGGAATCCAGAAATCGAGTTATATATATGTGGTCAATTGGTTCATAACAAAAGTGACACTACAGTTCAGTAGGAAAATAATAGTCTGTTTAAATTATGTGCCATAAATTCGATCTCCATTAAAAAAAAAAAGAGCTTTAATCTTGACCCCTTACCTCACACCATACAAGAAATAAATTTCAATTATATTGGAGATCAAAAGGTGAAAATAATAAAACTTCTAGGAGTAATCATAAGAGCATATTTTCATTATCTTGGAGAGCACAAAGCTTTCTTAAAGGTAACAGAAAATAATAACTACAGCAGGAAAATTTGGATTTTATTAAAAGTAAGAACTCATGTTTATTAACTGCATCATTTGGAGAGTGAAAAGAAAGCCACAGTGCAGAAGAAGGTATTTGAGAGATATATATTTTTACTACTGATGCATATGATTTTTTCTCATTTATTAAATATTATATCCAACCTTCATTTATAGAATAAACCCAATATGATCATGATATGTTATCCTTTCTGTGGATCACTACATATAATTTGCTAATACTTTGCTGTGGTTTAGATTTTTGCATCCATGCACATGAGAAAACTTAGACTATATTTTCTCACTCCATTGATTTGAGCATTGCTTCTTTTGCATGTTCTCTCTCCCTCTCTCTCTCTATGTATATATATATATATATATGACAAAGGACTCCTATCCAGAATTTGTTAAGAATTCCTACAAATCAAATTAAAGAAAAAAAAAAACACTGAAAACTCAACAGAGAAATGGAGATAAAGTTGAAATTACACTTTAGAAAAGAGGCTATACAAATGAACAAAACACAATGGTTTTCAACTCATTAATCACCAGAAAAATGCAAATTAAAACTGTGATCTCCCAGTACACAGCTACCAAACTGATTCAAATAAATATACTGACAAATGTTGCCAAGGATGCGGAACATCTAGAACTGCCATGAATTGCTGATGGGAATGTAAATTGATATAAACACTTTGGAAAACATTATAAATCTACAATAATTAAAGCAAGGTCTTGGGCATATCTATTACATCTGATCATACATTACCTTGTGAACTAGTAATTCTACTCTGAAATATAAATATATACCCCTTAAAATCAAATATATATGTTTACCAAAAGACTTGTTCAAATATATTCATAATAGTGTTAATTCTAAAAGCCCCAAACTGAAACCACCCAAAAGTTCAACAGTAGAATGGACAAAAAAAAATGTACCATATTGATACAACCAAATACTACAATAGAGATGGAAATGAACAGATTACATGACACCCACCAACATGTTTAAATATCCCAAACAAAATTTTGGTCACAAGAAGCCAAATACAAGTCTCTACAGGGCATGATTTTATTTATATAAAGCTTAAAACACATACAAATAACTATGGTGTTATTAGTTGGTATGGTGGTTAACTTTGGGAAGAAGTCACTGGGAAGAGACAGAACAGGGACAATTTCTTGATCTGGATGCTGATTACACAGTGCGTTCCCTTTGTAAAATGTACTAAACTCCACATGCATTCTCTGTTCACTTCTCTGTGTGTAGGTTATGTTTCAATATAAATTATACTCACATGAATATTAAATACAGAAGTACTAGTCTGGGCATTTGGGAGAAGCAGACAGAAATATTTACACTTAGTTATAAAAAAAATCCCACTATAGTCTGTTATAGTGGTCAATATTGTAAATAACTAATTATGTTGGCATAAAAGAAGGAAAAGCAAAAACCCAAATGATGGTATTTGGAGAAAGTTTCAAAACAGATGTTTTCTTTGAATTAACTAAGGTAGAACGGAAGGCTTTTCAAAAAATAAGCATAGTGATAATATTATCAACGGACAGTTAGGTTTATGGAACAATCTAAATCTAGGTGCTTTTCCTGTATTATGAAAGGTGGGTGAAGCTAAGAATATGAAAGAGGAAAAGTTAAGTCCTGATTATGGAAGATCAAAAATGCCATACCAAGAATTTTAGATGTTTTTCTCTAGTTATTTGAAAGCTACTTAAACGAGGTATCAAAATCTGAGGGGATGAGAAAGAACATTCTGATAGCAATATGAAAACTGGACTGGCCAGTCGAAAGATTGGAGCTAAGAGACCTCTACATTACTAGTGGAGAAATTTGAGCAGAAAAAGGTGGTGATAGTAGGAATGGAGAAAAGAAACTTACATAAGAGGGATATGTTGGTAAATTAGTAATAATAGGACTAGTTATGAGAGGAGCCCTAGAATATGACCAGTCAAAAAAAAAGCTTGAGTATGATGTATCACTCACTCAATGTGGTAGACAGAATAATATTCTTCTTAAAATGTCTATGTCCTAATCCCCAACACTGCCTACAATTTATTTTAATTTTTTGACCTCCAGACTTAAGAGAACAAATTTTTGTTGTTTTAAGCCACTATCATTATGATAATATGCTACAGCAGCAAAGTAAAACTAATAAAGATTTTGGTACCTAGAAGTCGGGTGTAGCTGTAACAAGTATCTAAAAACCTGGAAGTGGCTTTAAAATTAGGTAATGTAATGGCTACAGGCTGGAGGAATTTTGAGCATGATAAAAATCCTAGACTGCTTTTAACAAATCGTTGGTAGAGATATGGATGTTAAAGTTGCTGCTAGGCAGAACTCAAAAGGAAGTGAGTAGCATGATAGAGAAAATCTATATTGTCTTAGAAAACACTTAACTCATAATAAGATGAATGTTAGTAGACATAAGGACATTAAATCTGAGTTGAGGAATGCTGGTGAGGATTCAAAACGAAATGAGGAATATGTTATTGAAAACTAGAGGAAAGTGGGTCCTTGTTATATAATGGTATAAAACTTAGCTGAGTTATGTTCTACAGTTTTGTGGAAAGGAGATGAACTGTTATGTGTACATATAACCATATGGTTAAGTGATGAACTTAGATATTTAGCTGAGGAAATTTCCAAGCAATAGGTTGAAGGTATGATCTGATTTCTTCTTGCTGTTTATAGTAAAATGCAAGAAGAAAGAGCTAAGTTCAGGAAAGAACTGTTAAGCCAAAAGGGAAATTCCCAGACTATCCAGACTGCAAAAGATGTTAAAATAAATAATAACAAAACTCACAGTCAGGAAAGCATGCTCTGGAGGTATTGCAAAGTGTGTGGCTGGACAACCTTTTGCTAATGTTTTGAAAGTATAAGGATAGACTGTGTGTTCAGTCACACAGAGAATTCTTTGAAGAGATAATAAGCATGTGTCTCATGGATCCTCTCAGTTATCTCAGCAGAATCTAGAAATAGAAATGCGATTATCCACAAGAGAATTGTGGATGATCTTCTTGTCCAATGGAGTCATGCCCCATGCCATACATGGGAGATCCACAAGGTTCTTGAGGTAGTTATACAAGTGGAAATGCTTGAACTGAAGGGACAAAGAAAGGACAACATAAACAAAGCCTACTTGACCCCCAAAATTCTACAGAAAGAAAACAGTATGATAAAACTTCACTACTGCAAATATGTACTACCCTCAAGAGAAAATAAGGATGTCTCTGAGGGCGGAGCTTCAGGCCCAGAGGATAGAACCAAGGGCTGAGAGGGCAAAGCTATGGCCCTGGAGGTAGGAACCAAGAACCACATAGGATTATTCCCAGGCCTTGAAACATAATGGATTGGGATAGACAGAACCCTTTGGGAGCTAGAGGCAGACTGTAGTGGAAAGAATAACAACTTTCCTAATATGTCCACATCCCAATCCCCAGGACTTGTGTTTATGTTACCTTATATGATAAAAGGGATTTGACAGATATGATTAAATTAAGGATCTTAAAATATTGATTGGGCTTATCTGGGTGGGCTAATGTAAACATAAGAATTCTTATAAGAGAAAGGCAGGAGGGTCAAAGTAAGAAGAAGGAGATACGGTGATGGAACCAGTGGTTGGAATGATGAACTTTTAAGATGGAAGAAGGAGCCATGAGCCAAGGAAGACAATCAACCTTTAGAAGTTGGAAAAAGCAAACAGATTCTCTGACTTCTTCAGAAAGAACGTAACCCAGCTAACACCTTATTTTCAACTTCTGACTTCCCAAATTATGAGAAAAAAAAATTGTGCTATTTTAAAGTCACTAAATTTGTGGTAATTTTTACAGAAAAAAATAGAAAATCAATACACTAATTAAATTTATAAATAAATATTAGTGGAGCAAGTAGTATATCTCAGACACTGGGTGGGCTGCTAGGGACATAGTAGCAAATGAGCAGACATAGTAGATTACAGTTTTGTGGTTTTATGGTATGTTGTAACCTGGCCAAAAACAACGGAAGAGAAGCATGTTTTTTTGCACCATGTTGAATTTGATATGACTTTTGAAAATCTACATGAATATGTTTAGTAATAATACCTATTATTCTGGTCACTGTTCTAAACATTTTTTATATATCAAATCATTTAATTCTTATAATAATTATATTAATTATAAATAACAATGTGAGGATGCTATAGATGAGGAAACTTTTACAGATGAGGAAACAGTGGTATGTATATGCAGAGCAACTTGCCCAAGATCACAAAGCTGGTGAGTAGCAGAACAGGTATTCAAATAAACCAAGCCAGTCTGACTCAGAATCTTGAGTTTTAAAACATGTTTAGCAGATATAGAATTTGAATCTCTAGTTTTGCATAGTTGGATTAATAAATATAAATTTCATACTGGTAAGGAAAACAAGAAACAACAATGGCATATAAGCCAAGAAATGGAATTTTCAAGAAAAAAGCTAATAATTAACATTGTCAGATATTGATTAATATCAAGTAGAATGAGGATTAACCAGAAATACCTTAATTTGGTATTCGTTTTATAAATATTTTCTTATTACCGTTTTCTGAAGTCATGTTTATTCATCACTGTTTCTCACTAATGTGTCAGGTCTTTGTACATAATTTTCAGCAGTTTATTTATTTCATCTGTTATAGTGCATTTGGGTGGCTGTCACTAAACCACTTATGTCATGGTCACCAACTCACATACATGTATCTTGGTTTACATTTCTATGATGTCCTCTAGGACAGATATTATTTCTTCTACTTCCACTGAAATTTCTCAAGATATCTTGTCCAATGATCTACATTGAATAAGCTCTTGTCAGATACTTATCGACTTATTACACAACTTTCTAACACCACTCACTGCCACTTTTGCAAAACTAAAAGCAGCATTTAGAGTGTGAGGGTTCTGGATACATTTATCCTCTTTGATATAGACACGTATTTTCACTGGTATTTTCATTAAAACATTCATTATAGAAACCTTTCAATTCATACAATATATATTAGTAAATAAAATTTCAAGATTAAGATCATGGGTATTTATCTTCCTCTAACCTCTATATCAAGTATACATTTAACCAGTTTTTGTAGGATGGAGTGATGAGGCATAGAATTCTATTAACTACTATTGTCTTTTTTTTTTTTTTTTTTTTTTTTTTTTTTGCGGTACGCGGGCCTCTCACTGTTGTGGCCTCTCCCGTTGCGGAGCACAGGCTCCGGACGCGCAGGCTCAGCGGCCATGGCTCACGGGCTCAGCTGCTCCACGGCAGGTGGGATCTTCCCGGACCAGGGAACGAACCCGTGTCCCCTGCATCGGCAGGCGGACTCTCAACCACTGAGCCACCAGGGAAGCCTTATTGTCTTAATTTGAGTAATGAACAATTGTTTGAAATATGATTGCAAATTGGAAACAAACTTAACATAATAACTTTTATCAACATTATTTGTTGATATACTGTCATTCACTTCATTTATCAGCATATATATTTCTTATAAGCTTTCTACTCATCTCAGTAATTTTCTCACTAATACTTTATGATCACCTGTGACTGTTCTTTCACTCCTACCATGGCACTCATCCATATAGCCTCAGAGAAGAGTGGACCTAATTACTATCAAGGACTGGATTTTTATACATTCTCATAGGACAGACCACACATCTACTTTCAGAGCACATATTTTTGAACTTATAGAATATATTTTTCATATTATCACTCAATTAATGTCTGTATTTCCCCACTAAAATAAAAGCTTCATGAACAATCACATCTGTTTTTGCTCAGAGCTTCGAAGGGCACAGTTTGAGTGCACCAAGTATATGTATTAGTTATATGAAAGAAAAAAGGTTAAATTAATTTAAGTTCAATGAAGGATAATAGCTGGAGTCCTAAATTTTATAATAATAAAGAATCAGGTTAATCTGATCAGGGTGGGAACATGGGCAGTTATGCTATTGGAAACTTGTACCATCAACTCCCCCAGAAAATAGCAAAAGCAAAACACAGATTTTTTTTTCTTATTGAATCAAGATCAGATATTTACAAGCTGAAATCCCCCTTCTTTCTCTGTTATACTATTTTCTTACAATCATTTGTCTAGGCAGTCTTAGAAGTTAGGAACCAAAGGTTTTTAAAATCGAATAATCACCTCTTCATATGCTGTATTTGTGTTCATGTTTTGTGACCCACCCCTTAATGACTTACTTAAGTATTGTGCAATCCTGGCAGGATTTCTAAAGCTTTTCAAGGCATAATTTAAAGATAACATGAGATTTAGTGTTCACCGAACTGAAGGAGACAGTTTGGAAAATAAAAGTTAAGACTCTTTTTTCCCCACCTATAGCTCCTGTTTCTATATCTAAAGCCATTTAAGAAAACATCTAAAAATAGTTTTTATGACTGGAAGAGAATTGTGAATTTCATTTACATATTTACTGTTCACATACTGCTGTGCTGGTAATGGCAGATGCAGACTTTATTCAAATAGTTGTCATTGAACATAAATGTGAGGTCAAAGACTATCCAGGTGGTCCTGAGCCCCTTAGCAAACACAAATACACACAAAATTAGGATTGGAACTGGATTCCTAAAATACCGTTCTGCAATGTAACACTAAATTATACCTGAAAATTCAATCCATTCAACTCAGCAGGCTGAATTCGCTCATCAATGTGATAATTGTAACTAAATATGAACAGGAAAGGAATTAAGAGAACAGGACTGCTGTGTATACTATTTTGTAGACAGGCTGAAATGAATTCTATTAATATATACTTAAGATATTTTATGCACATTTTACATTGGAAATGATTAGACATTTTGGAGTAACAATTTTGATAGTATCATTGGAAACCAAAATATGCTGAATGTGATCCATAAATATAAATTTATTTTTAGCTAGTATGTTTCAAAAGTCCATAAATATTCACACATCTAGTATTGGCCTTTGCCCATTTAAAATATTGTAGTTTAAACAATAAAGAAACATTGTAAAAAAAAAAGAAAAGAAAGAAAACATTGTTACATCTAGCTCAATATTTTTAATATTTTGTGTGTGTGTATGTGTATTTAACTTTTTGACCTAATTTAATCTATTTTTAATTGAAAACTTTCCCTGGGCCATTCTAAATTACCTGATTCATTTCCATGAAGAACATACTCCAAGTCCACATTAGACCTTAGGTTAATAAAAATATATCATATGCATTGATTAGGCTCCTACTCTACCATTACATAAATATCTTTAGAATACTTATATATGAATCTCTAGCATCCTTTATTTGGAATACTAAGATGGGTGACTATCAGCATGCATTCTATATCAAAATTCTGAATATCAACCTTATTCTCCCATTGTCTTACACATTAAAATCAGGTATACTTTCCAAAATAATGGCAGTAACCACAGCAATTCAAACTGAAATAAAATCCTAGATAGTGTTCCCTGTTCTCTACTGTTTTCTGAATTTTCTTTTATTGTCTGACATTTATTTGTTCAATATATAAGATAGCGGTGTCATGGATTGGACATGGTTTTTTACAGTTCAAACTTGGATTCAAATTCCGACTCTACTTCCTGCCAGCTTTATGAACTTGACACCTGAACTTCAGCTCCCTTATCTGTAAAATGAGATAACAACTCTTCCTCACATAGCTGTTTTAAGATTAAATAAAGTAACAGAAGTATATTTTTAAAAATAAGAACAATAAGCCCAGCAATTCAAACTGAAGTAAAATCCTAAATAGTGTTTTGGCACAAAGTAAGCACTTAATAATCATTGATATGATTCCATTCAATTTTTATAATTAGTGTACAGTTTTTAATTGAAGTATCTCATGACTTACTTTGCTTACATTATGAAACTAATATTGGTGGACTCTAGGGGTAGTGATTGAAATTGTAATATTTGGTCCTAACCATAATAATGTATACTCATTAAAGCAGAAAATGCAAGGCATCATACAGTAAAGTGATAAATCCCCTGGTTCAGCCTTTTTTGGCATCATGTTTTTATTCCTTGCTTAATACCAATAAGAATTTGAGGTAACTAACCTCCTACTTATACTCCACTATACATGTACACAATAAAGTATAGTTTTATATAGGCAAAAGACAGCAAGAAGGAAAAACAATAGGCTAGATACACAAGACCAGATGCTTGAATTCAGAGACTAAAGAGAAGAGAGTTGGACAAGTTTGATGGAAGGAGCTGACTGAGATAGAATCAGCCAGAAAAAAGAGAAAGGCAGTGTCCTAAGAAATCCACAGGTGGTGAAACAGGACTTTTAGCACTTTATTTCTCCATGGAGCATTGCTACATTTTGCCTTCCCCTGCTTCAGGTGCCACTTGGTTGGCACCACCATTGCCTGCATTTTCTCTGCTTTATAAAGCATCTTCTTCAGCTACATTCTGGCCTCTAGAGTATGACATCCTCTAAGCACCCCCAGACACTGTTTTGCTAGGTAGCTTTACAACTCACAACTCTCTGGTTTTTAAGATAGGTAGGTGGGTATGTGGACAGAGAGATAGAAAGCATAGATAGATGGATAGATAGATAGATAGATACAGATAGGTAGATAGATGATAGATACATAGATAGATAAGAGTATATTTCCTATTTTGTAAGTTTTGTTACAGTGAAATTCTATACATAATTTTCATAATTATGGAAATTCTTATGACTTTAAGGATGTTTTACTTTCTCATCATTATGCCTTGTAAATTCATAAGTGGCTCTCCATCTCAGGACACAGTGGAGATGGTGTTTCTGAAACAGAGTTGTGAACTACTGAACACATGATTTTCATAAATAAAACACCTCCAGGGAATATGGTACAGCAATTCCCCTACATCATGCTCACATCCAATAAACTATATTATTGTGTTCCTATGTCTGCAAGGTAATTTGTTATAGTTTTAGTACCTTTTATGTGGCTATGATCTCAAAGAGACTGTTTCTTTAGGTCTAGGATTACTACATCTTTCATGTATAATTTGTTAACAACATTTATTAAAATATGTTGAAGTTAGGTAAACTATTTATATAGGCATAAATAACTCACTTCATACTCTAGGAAATTCAAGGTTGATTTAATTGTATATATTTTAGTCTTCTTAATTTTTTTTTTTTAGTAACCATTAGGTATTTGGACCTATCCAAAGGATATGATTAAAAAGATAGTATTCTATCTATTCAACTTGAGACAATGCAAATTTATCCAAATATAAATGGGCAAATAAGATGATTAAGAAGTTAAAACTAAGTCTGAGTAATCAAATTTAGGCTAAAGGAAAGATGAAACTGGATAAAATGGAATGGGAACCATACAAAAAAGAGTAGCAAGCAAAAGTGAGAATGCTCAAAAACAATTACCACTAAGGAGATTTGGTGAAAATAAAGTCACATTAGAGTGAGTTATAAAGGAGAAATATTTTAACTGTATTTAATACTTGGTATTACATATTTCAAAAATTTAATGGTTTCAAAGACTTATTTGATATTAGAGCATAAGGAATTGGAGAAAGTCCAAAGAAATGAATGAAGACAGTAATAAAATCCAATTATAGTTTACAAAAAAACTTAGAAAAGTGTTTTCCAGATACATAAAAAAATTTAATGAACCAAACCGAAGAACACAGAGTTGACTTGTTTGTTTATTGCTTCACTTTCAACAGCAGTCAAGTATAAAGAAGCATCATTCAGGATATTTTTTCCTCATTTGAACCAATATTTTTTTATGAAAACTTGAACCGAACATTAAGAAGTTTTGTTTCCTTTTATTTAAAAAGACCAATGGTGAATATATTAGTAATATGAGGTACTAGGTAAAATGATAAGATTTTTATATGATAGCCACTCATATTTTAATTAATAACTATTTTTAGATTATCCACTAACAAGAGAGCACTTGACTTTGGACAAATAGACAAGGGTCCAGTTTCAGAGGCATTAGGCAAGAGAGCAAATCACTTAATATAGACATGTACAAAAGATGTAGATATACTTGCTTAAATTGTGGGAAAGATGGATCGGTGATCGTGCTGGGGCTGAAAATTATTTGGATGTTATCCCTGAAAGATCCTGAGGAAAGAACTTCTGTCAAGAATTTATAGGGACTTCGCCAGCAAGGAGATGTTTCAATAAAGAGAACAGAGTTCATGGAATCTGAAATAACACATAAATGAACTTATCCATGAAACAGAAACACACTCACAGACATAGAGAACAGACTCCTGGTTGCCAAGGGGGTGGTGGGGGAGGGATGGATTGGGAGTTTGGGATTAGCAGATGCAAACTATTATGTATAAAATGGATAAACAGCAAGGTCTTACTGTATAACACTGGGAACTATCTTTAGTCTCCTGTAATAAACCATAATAGAAAAGAATATGAAAAAGAATACATATATATATATATATATATATATATATATATGTGTGTGTGTGTGTGTGTGTGTGTGTGTGTGTGTTCATATGTATAGTTGAATCATTTTGCTGTGCACCAGAAACTAACCCAACATTGTAAACCAAGTATACTCCAATAAAGTAAATTAAAAAAAAAAAAAAAGCAGAGTTCATATCTGAGAGGAGAAGGGGCAGCGTTTCCACAGGGACAGCTGGCATGGTAGCAAGGGAAAGATAAAGAAGGTCCACATCTGTACCTCGTGCTGTTGAGTGATAAGAATGACATAAGAGAAAGGTTAACTTTCTGTCCAAACTGGAGAAAAATTGACTGAAGGAGTGTAGAGATATCACTTATATCACTTAAGGCTATAATTTCAGAGTTAGTGTGTTCAGAGGAAGAAGCTGTGGGCTAACTCCTAGGGAATCTGGACTCAGGCTCCTGCTGGAAGTATGGGGGTCAAGGCCCTTGAGGTCATGCCCCACAGTTCCCTTCAGTTTTCCATGCAAAAAACTTGTAAGAGCTGTCTGTTTTGGAGTAGACATCTGTAAATGAGGAATTTTGGCAACATAATTTTGTTACACTGAAAAAATAATTTTGTTACACTGAAAAGTTTTAACATTTTATTATTCTAGGAATTTTCTGAAATATAGATATCATGCAGTTCAAGTTAAATACTTCTATATGGTCTACATACTATGTCTTGATGAAATTCTTAGAAGTTTTATCCAAATCAACACATATTGTAATTTTTAAACCAGGTAAGGATGTTAGAACTCTGGATGGGCTAATCATCTGATATTCTTGGTATTCTCTAAATGTTCTTTTGGTGTTTTATTTGGAGGAAAGGAGGAGGACTGGGAGTGGGGAGGAGAGGCAGGGGAGGTGACATGTCTGGGAAAGGGAAGTCACTACTGCTGCGAGGTGAGCAGACCTCTCTTGTCGCAAGCAGTCCGCTGTGCTTCTGAACTTGACTGTCCCTGCCAGTAGCCAAAACTCTGCAGTTAAATGCATCCACCCCTCTTAGAAGTTAAACATCACTCGTTGTTATGGAAACATGTCCCTTGTAGGTCCTCATCCCCCACTGCCTAAATAGCTGCCAAAAGTATCCCTTCGACCTTACATGGCATGTTGTAGGGCACAGGCTCTGGAGAAAGGCCAGCCAGTTCAAAACAGGGCACGACCTCTTGCTCTCTGTGAGACTTTAGTCCGAACACTTTGCTCTCAGCCTCATTTTACTGAAGCATAAAATGAGGATAGTAATAACAATAACAATAATAATAATAATATAATAATAATAAATCCATCATAGAACTGTTTTCAGTATCCAATGAGTATTGCATATAAAACTCTTAGAAGAGAATCTGGCACCTAATGTGAACTCCCTAAATGAATGTCAACTCTTATTAAACCACACAGTGTTCACTCCCTGTGATGAGTTTGGGCAAATGCCATTTTGTTGATTTCAGTACATTACTAGTGACACTATAGTGACCCTTTTATTTAAGTCTTCTCCAGCAGCTGCCTAGTGCATTGCCCCCTAATTTGGTCCTAAAATCATTTTGGTCTAGTTCCCAATTAAATGTTGTCAACACAGCTATGTAAGTCATGCAGTGTCCCTGAATGTCACCTGTACTTGTCCTCATTTGGCTGAAGTTTACTTATTTCTAAATTGGAGGTAAAGATAGCTAAGTAACAGGGTTGTTGTGAAGATTATGAAGAGTAGTGATACAGTATATAACTAGACCAGTGCTTGACACATAGCACAGAGTAGTTCTCTGTGTCTCTCTCTCATTCACACACATGCGTGTGCATGCACGCACACACACACACACACACACACACACAGTCTTGCTTCTTCCTATTTTCCTTTCTCTCTTTCCCTCTTCCTCCCTCCCTCCCTTCCTTCCTTCCTTCCTTCCATTAAAGGAAATCATATTGTGCAGGAGTAGATATGGAGATATTTTATAAAGCAAGCGATGCTTCTTTTGACCTCTGATATTACAGGCATAAATCTGATTTTGAAGACAAAACACCTCTATTCAGTCTGCATTTTTTAAGACGGTTGGAAAAAAAGAATGATATGCTGGCACCTATCTTCTTTTCACTGACATTTTGTGCCTTATTATGTCTACATTCTTCCTACTCATTCTTTTGGCTGAAAAGTTCCCCAGGTTCTGCTTTTACTAAAGCCCCTCCTCTCCCTCAGACCCTGCCACTGCCTCTCTCTTCTCTTCGTACCTGTACTGCAACATGGTACTCATGAATTTGGCCTTAATTCATTAGGTATATTTGACATCCCCAATTTTGATGGTTTAAAACAGGATTTAAGCCACTGACCTAATATATAAGGTTCAAGAGAGGATGCTCTCTATATCCTGAGGTGAGAAAAGTAAAGCAGGAAGGAGTTGATGAGATAAAAAACCCTATATAGAGCCTAAGAAAGTCAGCTTTGGTACAAGGTGTGCCAAACATTGATGACTATGAGTCAGGATATTTGTTTTTTTGTGTGTTTTTTTTTTGTTTGTTTAGTTGGGTTTTTATTTTTTTGCGGTACGCGGGCCTCTCACTGTTGTGGCTTCTCCCGTTGCGGAGCACAGGCTCCGGACGCGCAGGCTCAGCGGCCATGGCTCACGGGCCCAGCCACTCCGCGGCATGTGGGATCTTCCCGAACCAGGGCACGAACCCATGTCCACTGCATCGGCAGGCGGACTTTCAACCACTGCGCCACCAGGGAAGCCCCAGGATATTTGTTTTAACATGCATCTGTGTATGTATGATGATGAGTGAGGCTGGGTGAGAGGTTGTTGCATATGTGGATGAAATTAAATTGTTACATGGTCTTTGCAAAGAACGTTCAGATTGATGTTAATTATAGATAATGAAGAACTAACAATGTAAAAGAGAAAACTAAAAATTTGTTTGTACCATGTAATATTGTTAAAATTAATAACATTTGTGTCATTATGTAATTAAGCTATTTCTACTTAATAATCATTAATGACATGGTTATTCACATCAAAATTATATATGACACATATGTCAGACAAACTTTGTTTTAATTTGTTTGATTGTAATAAGTTTTATGTTTGTTGGTCTTCTGGAATGAGTAATTTTTATAAAAGAGAACTTGCTTGTTCGTTGTGACTTTGTTCCAGTAAATTTAAAAATATATCTTCACATCTCTGAATATAAGCAATTTCATATAAATCAGTGAACTCATTCAGAGTCATCTTGGGGCCAAAAGATAGGTGTGAAATGACAAGTATTTGCATTAAGTAAGAAAGTAATTTTAGTCAATAAGCATGAATTTTGTTATTTTACTAATTCATTGAAAAATAATCTGTGATCATATTGTTTTTATCATTTAAATTTGTTCATAAAAAGTCATTTATTCAGCAAATATTTGCTGAGACCCTACTTTGTGACAGGCACTGATCTACTCTCTGGACATACATCTCTGAGGAAGAGGAAACCCTGTCCTCTGGAGGCTTATGTTCTAATAGGCAGAGACAGACAGGAGGAAAATAAGCAAGTGAATACAGATTATATTAGGTGATCACAATGAGCTTTGGAGAAAAATTAAGCAAGTAAGGTTGTGGAACATAAGGTCTATTATATGTCATTCAGAAAAGGCTTAATTTTTTTTTTTTTTTTTTTTTTGCGGTACGCTGGCCTCTCACTGATGAGGCCTCTCCCATTGCGGAGCATAGGCTCCGGGCGCGCAGGCTCAGTGGCCATGGCTCATGGGCCTATCCGCTCCATGGCATGTGGGATCTCCCCGGACCGGGGCACGAACACGTGTCCCCTGCATCAGCAGGCAGACTGTCAACCACTGCGCCACCAGGGAAGCCCTAATTTCTTTTTGAAATATTTTCATCTCACTATTGTAGAAAACACAAGGAAAATCCTCCTAGTGTTTCATATTGTATGTAGATATATACAGATACTGACTATGCTTTATAGTAAGAAATACCCATAGTGGTCTTTGACGCAGCATCTTTTTAAACAGTGCAGTTTGTTAGTCCAAAGTCAAGGAAACTAGAGAGGAATACTGCCAAAAACTTGTTAAAATGCTGTTCTTGGTATCTGTGATCATGAACTGTAGTAATTACTTAAGTGTAAAAGTATTCATAACACTGAAATAATCCTTCTATTAAGAAAAGCTGTGGAAATGATATATCCTCCTATTAGTAAGCAGCCTGAGTTTGCTAACACTAAAAAAGAATTTTGACAGTTGAAGATGTTTTCTAGTTTTGGCTGGAAGATGAAAGTTTATGCATAATCAAGTCATATCACATAGAAATTCTTCACTAGTGTATGAATCCTTTTGTATTTTAAATAAAAACTGCATTTCAGATACCCTAATGAGCACATAAAGGAGATTTGAAAGCATGTACTCTTGTGGAGGGTTTGAGAGAGGTAGTATTCCTGAGTTTCTGCTGCATGCCAGGCAGTGCTTTCAGAGCAGAGAGTACAAGACATACAAAGACAAATCTTCTGTGTCCAGTTGAGATAATGTTCAGATAAGGATATGCCCAAAATACTATGAAACTAGAGGTCTGAGGACTAAAACGAGGAGAGATGGCAGGGTGAAGCCAGGAGAAAGCTTTATGAAAAGATTCCTTCTGGAGGGAGCAGAATGTGTAGCACAGAGTAGGTACTCACTAAACCTGAGACCCTGTTATGCGTTCCTCTGTACTAGGTACGGGGATATAATGTGAAAACATTCAATTCCTGCTTTTCCTGAGAAGCAGTCTGTTTAGAGAATTAGACAAACCTAAAAGTGATAATTGCTTTAATAATTGAAACTACAAAGTGCTTTGGGAGCTCAAAGAATGAAAGAATTTAGTAGTTTCAAAATAAAATACAAATCTAAACATTCTAGAGTGGCTAAAAGACATGAGAATCCAAAGGATAGTTTTTAATTTATGTAAATAAATAACAGGGGTTCTTATATTTCATATTTAGATGTTCAGTTTTACTATTCTTGCTAAATATATGAATCTATTCTTAATGCAACATTACTTTGAGCACAACTCTTTAATAGTGGAGATTTTATTAGAGAACTTAACTGATATCAGTTGGGGGGAGGTGAAGGAAATACAATTTGCTCTAGAAGATTTGCATTAGATAGAGTAGTTACAGGCTGTAACATCTCCCCTGTAATTTTATGAGAATGGTATTACCCTGGCTTTCACTGTGTGATTGCTGGTTACCTTCTGTCAGTGAGCAACAGTCTTACTGCAAAGCAGGAGCACAACCCTCTCTTTGTCTCCGTGGTCAAAGCAATTACTTCTTTAAAAGTCGGATTTTTTCAGAATGACCATGTACAAGAGCAAACGCAGACATCAGAGATGTAAGTAAATTCTGACCCAACTTTTTCATATGACTGTGGTGGGAGAACCATACTTGATTTCTTAAAAGACTAATCATGACTTCAGATATATCCTGGGAGTAGAAAAGATATTGTAGCTTTTTTCACCCTAACCTTTATCCCTGTTACATGCTTGAAAGATGTTGGGGGAAAGGGGCTAATTCACTTGTTACTATGGAAACCTTTGGAAAGGTTTACAAAATCAACAGAGAAACAGATCAAATGCAATTTCAGTCTAACTCAGCATCCTTCATACAGGCATGATAACTGGATAGTTCTCTCTCTCTCTCCTTTTTTTTTAAAACTTCTATTTATTCATCCAATTTCAATCATAACTCTCAGTGGAAATACAACAGTTCTGAATGGAAGGGAGAGAGTTAATTGTGAATGACAAGCTGAACATTTAACAAGATATTCATTGACAAACTTCTTGGACCAGAGCATATTTGTAACATAATTCACTACAGGCATCATTTCAAAGGGTTAAAAGCAGTCACCTGTAATCTAACCTAAAGGGACTGATTCTGACTGAAAAGGAGCAGCACAATCACCCTGACCTAAAGTCCAGAACAAAAATGATTATGGAACTGAAATCCATTAGGATTTAGCTAAAAACAAAGAGTCTTATAATAAAACTGTGTTTTATGGTAAAGCAATATGTCTGTCATGGAAAGCTTTCCAATCACATCTCTCTCCAGTAAGCCCAACTCTTTATCACTTTATCTTTTCCATTGCTTAAAGTAATTATTGCCATATTTAGCCCAGTGTGTCCTGTCACTGACTCTATTTGCCATCTTAGACAGGTAACTACAACTTGTTCTATAGTCAAAGTCTGCACTTTTTCATTATTCCTATGATGTCTTTAGATGTTGTCAAATATTTTAAAACATAACAAGACTATCAGCAACAATTACTCCATCAAAAGGCCAAAATATTATAGACGTGATTTTTTTTTGAGAATGATCTCATTTTGGTCCATTTTTCACTGAAGATCTGAACACTAATATTTATCTTGTTCAAAGAAGTTTTATGCATCACAGAAAGCTCTGAGGGACAGGACTGCCAGTTTGATTTCCTATGCCTGATTGCCTTTTGATGTCATTTCCTTCTTGTGATTGAGAAACAACATATAATAATTGCTACTTTTTTCTTATAAAAGTGATTGGTGTAAAATCTACAAATATATTGCTGATTAATTGCCTTGTGATTTCCTCCCACAGGAATGAATCTAAATTATGCATGTACTTGAAAACCATCTTACACTTTTACTCCTGTATCTTTTGTACACCCCCTCATTTTTTTTTCCATGGGAGTAATCATTGCCTTAATACACATGACAAATAAAAGATTCTCAGAAAAATTTTACTGAGTTTCTTCCCCTAAAATGTGCTTGCTGAAGTCTGCGATTAAGCAGCAGGAAGAAATTGTGAATTACATGAGACAAGTCAGAAGATGTATAATTATACAGGATGAACACAGTAGGGTGTACTGAATGATTTAGTTTTAAAAAAAAACTAATGTGTTACTTACATTTAATTGTATCAGTTGGCTGTATTACATTGCATTAACTGCTTCTATATTTTAATCATATAAAATATTGGACAGCGAGAATATAATAAAGTTAAGGTATATAGAAAGCTTAGCAATAAAAGCAAATAGAATCCTTAAATGAATTTCTTTCTTATACTAACTATATTTTCAAAAGCAGAATGTAATACAATTGTTTGCTATCTAATGGGTATATAAAAATATCTGAATTATCCCATTACCAAAATACAGTGCATTTCCATTTTCAGTCATATCTTTTATGTGTTTTTGATCATGTAAAAAGCATAAACTAACATAAAGGTAATTGTAATCCAATTAAAACAATAATTGCACACAACAAATCTCAATGTGGGAAAGAAGGAAAATGTTCTTATGATCTTTTTTTAAACTGGAAAAGTACATAAATAAACTTTCTAATGTTCTCATTCCCTAACAATTTAATATAATGTCCTTTAGTAAAAATAATGCAACTTTCTTTTAGGAGGCTCCAAAAGGAGGAATAAGAAAGGTGCATATGATTATGCCAGGGGTTTGAAAAGAAGCAGGAGATCAAAGATACCTGTAAAAGACATTTTAAACTGTAAATGTCACTAAGTCTTTGGAAATTCCTGGGAGACTTTGAAATCCATTCCTCACTCATGTCTAGATTAGTTATGTATAATTCCGTGTAGAGCAGGGGGAGAGAAAGGGAAGAATCCCCGTTTCCTTGCTTTAGATGGAGCAATTGTTATCGAAAAGGAAACTGCTTCAATGTTCATTCAGATAGCAGATCTTACCTATGCATAACTGCATAAGGACTTTCAGTTAGATACATAATTTGTCGAGTGGTAATAAAAAATGTTTCCATGTGTCAGATGTTGATTTCACCAGAGCCAGGCAGGTAGAAACCACTTTAAGGAACTCTAATATATGTAAGCTTATTTTTACAAATTAGGTTGGGGTGGAAATCATCACCAGTATAAATTTTTCTGTTAGCATTTAAATACTGAATTATTATACATATTGAATCAATCTATTTATTGAAGTGTGCAGCTTATGTTTAATTTTCAAAAATCCTTATTATGTATAAAACAAGGTACACCTGTAATCTCCTTTGCTGAAATTCCAGATGACCTTGAGAAAACATTTTTTTTTTGTTTTTAACAGAGATGTGGAGATAAATTCTTAAAGATGAATATGTTTTTGAAATACAGACTTAAGAGAAAAACTAGAGTAGGATCCATATGATATTAGATAGAGAATTTGAAAAATACTATAATCCTTGTACCACAGCAAACTTTGTATATCTAATTTTAGGTGTGTAACGTTTTATCTTATTACTAACTAGGAACAGATATTCATTTTTGATTGCTAATGATATGTTTGGGTGATTTTATCCATCTTATTATGGAAATATGTGATGAGACCACTTCAGAAATCTGAATACTAGTCACAGTTCTCTGCGTGTAATCTCAGCCAAGGTCTGTTATCTCTGTGGGTTGCAAATCTTCCTCTATAACTTCAGCAGATGGTGCAGAGAAGATGTTTTCTAAGGTGTCTTCCATCTCTAACCCTCAGTGCTTTTACAACATAGGCCTCATCAAGTAAGACTCCTACTCGAAGATGTGTGACAAGTTCTCATTGCCTAGACTGTGGCTCTGGGCTCATGTGCTTCAGATCCATGTGACCATGGATTTACTGTAAGAAGTCCTAGAATCCATATGGATATTAATCACTGCCTGTACAATGATGAAAAAATACATATATCCCCCCATATGTATATCATGTACACATACCTATATACCCATGTACTATTTTTTGGTTCTAATTAAAACTAATATATTTAAAAGGTCATAGTAAATTTTAATAGCTTTTAATGCCATATGTTTTATATTTTATTTTTAACAACTATATCACAGAGGGATCTCATTGTGTTTCAATGTTTAAAAAAGGTTTTCTCATATTCTCAAATATTGAGAATTGCTGAACTAGAAAATGAAATACAACCACGACCTTATAACACAGACATTTATAACATTGTCACTCACTGCATACTTCCTTCCTGATTCTATGTTCTAGCCTTTATTGAGCTACTTCATTAGTCCCAACATTCATACTCTCTCATCTCCATGTCTTTGCCCATACATCTTCCTGTTGATGGGTGGCCTTCACGTGCATCTTCATGTATAGAAATCGTCTCTGGTAGAGGTGTCACTCAAATGTCATCTCCTTCTTAAAGGTTCCCCCAGTTTCCAAGTCAAACTTATCTTTTTGTTCTTTTTTTTCAGATGGTAAATTGTCATTTTATTTACACTTTCTATATTCTGTCATATACATTGAAAATTGTTTATTCCACTAATCTAAGTTTTTTTTTATATGTGAGGTACCTTTTATTCTTTCTTGAAGCATTCTCAGAGCATAAAGAAATGCTTCGCCCATAACAATCCATCACTGTCTAATAATGTTTAATCATTAAGTAAATATTTATTGGTCACCTGTTATATTACCTTCAGACACTGCTCTTGTGCTATGTCCGTAGCAATGAACAAAACAAAATTCTATTGGAGAAGGGAAGAAGACACATAAATAAATATATATTACTCCATGTGATGTTAAGAACTATAGAAAAAAATAGAGCAAAAAATGGGAAAGGGACTTTTGGAAGGTGAGGTGGAAAATTGTTATTTTCTATAGGGTAGTCCGTCAGGAAAAGCCAAAGTGATTAGGGTGACAGTTGATCAGACACCCAAAGGAAATGAAGGAGGAAACTCTGCTTCCTGGATAGTTCAGGCAGAAACAGCATGTGCAGAGTCCCTGGGGTACTTGGGATATTGGAAGATCACAAAGGAGGCAATGATGAATTAATGAAAAGATGTGAGATTGGTATTAACAGATACACACTACTATATATAAAATAGATTAAAAAACAAGGGCCTACTGTATAGCACAGGGAACTATATTCAATATCTTGTAATAACCTATAATGGTAAATAATCTGAAAAAGAATAAATGTGTATATATGTATAACTGAATCACTTTGCTGTATACCTGAAACTAACACACGATTGTAAATCAAATATACTTCAATTAAAAAAAAAATTGGAAAGAAAAAGCATCAGGAGCATTGGATGGGTAGAGTAAAACATATTAGGTTGGGCAAAATGTTCTTCCAGGTTTTTCCAAAGATGTTATGGAAAAACCCGAACGAACTTTTTGGCCAAGCCAATAGAATTAAGTGGAATGGTATATTTTATGTATAACTAAATTGAGATATAAAATGTATTTATTAACTTTTGAGAAACACTATCCATACTTTTAAGTGACTCATGCAATATATTTTTTAATGACAATTGTAAGAATGCATAAAATTCATTACACTTTATAGTAGGCAAGCCATTCAATCATTAACTGCAAGACAATCAAACAGCGGTCATCCAGAGGTCAAAAAGATATTATTCGAACAAGAATATTTTCTGATTTATCATCTTATAAATACGCATGTATTCTTGATATGTTAAGACTCTCTCTCTCTTTAAAAATCTTGCAATGAGAAAAAATAAATTAATAGTTTTATAGAATTGTTATAAGACTTCTTAAGGCATGGACAGAAAGACACAGACTGCTGTCCTCCCAGGAGGACACTATTAAATTCAATCCCTGATTTCTCTGTTATTGATGCTTACTGGGAATTCTGCTCTGACATCTGCAATTTCTCCAGTCATTTTTCTCTCAAATTCTTTATGAATTCTATAACAGGTATGGATTGATAATTCGTTAGTTTATATATTCCTCCATGGAATCATGTCTTCATGGATAGAATCAGGATGGTCTCATTGAGCATAATGGGACCATAGTTGTCAGTTTGGGAGCAGAGATGTACAGGCTGACTGATAACACCCTTGATACAAATTGACCTCATATGGAAATACATATCAGTCAGCCCAGCATCCTTAATCATTTACTTTGCTTTAACAGGCTCCAGCCTGCAACTAGTTCTGCCTGCGAAAATACATATTCATTTCACTCTCTCTCTCTCTCTCTCTCTCTCTCTCTCTCTCTCTCTCTCTCTCCCTTCCATGTGTTTTTCTTTTTTTTTTAACATCTTAAATGGAGTATAATTGCTTTACAATGGTGTGTTAGTTTCTGCTTTATAACAAAGTGAATTAGTTATACATATACATATATTCCCATATATTTTCCCTCTTGCGTCTCCCTCCCTCCCACCCTCCCTATAACACCCCTCTAGGTAGTCACAAACCACCGAGCTGCTCTCACTGTGTTATGAGCCTGCTTCCCACTAGCTATCTGTTTTACGTTTGGTAGTGTATATATGTCCATGCCACTCTCTCACTTTGTCACAGCTTACCCTTCCCCCTCCCCATAACCTCAACTCCATTCTCTAGTAGGTCTGTGTCTTTATTCCCGTCTTAAACCTAGGTTCTTCATGACCTTTTTTTTTCTTAGATTCCATATATATGTGTTAGCATACGGTATTTGTTTTTCTCTTTCTGACTTACTTCACTCTTTATGACAGACTATAGTTCCATTCACCTCACTACACATATCTCAATTTTGTTTATTTTTATGGCTGAGTAATATTCCATTGTATATATGTGCCACATCTTCTTTATCCATTCATCTGATGATGGACACATGGGTTGCTTCCATGTCCTGGCTATTGTAAATAGAGTTGCAATGAACATTTTGGTACATGACTCTTTTTGAATTATGGTTTTCTCAGGGTATATGCCCAGTAGTGGGATTGCTGGGTCGTATGGCACTTCTATTTTTAGATTTTTAAGGAACCTCTATACTGTTCTCCATAGTGGCTGTATCAATTTACATTCCCACCAACAGTGCAAGAGGGTTCCCTTTTTTCACACCCTCTCCAACATTTATTGTTTATAGATTATTTGATGATGGCCATTCGGACTGGTGTAAGTTGATATCTCACTGTAACTTTGATTAGCATTCCTCTAATAATTAATGCTGTTGAGCATTCTTTCATGTGTTTGTTGACAATCTGTATATCTTCTTAGGAGAAATGTCTATTTAGGTCTTCTGCCCATTTTTGGATTGCATTTTTTGTTTTTTGTTTGTTTGTTTGTTATTGAGCTGCATGAGCAACTTGTAAATCTTGGAGATTAAACCTTTGTCAGTTGCTTTATTAGCAAATATCTTCTCCCATTCTGAGGATTGTCTTTTGGTCTTGTTTATGGCTTCCTTTGCTGTGCAAATGCTTTGAAGTTTCATTAGGTCCCATGTGTTTATTTCTGTTTTTATTTCCATTTCTCTGGGAGGTGGGTCAAAAATGATCTTGCTGTGATTTATGTCATAGAGTGTTCTGCCTATGTTTTCCTCTAAGAGTTTGATAGTGTCTGGCATTACATTTAGATCTTTAATCCATTTTGAGTTTATTTTTGTGATGGTGTTAGGGAGTGTTCTAATTTCATACTTTTACATGTACCTGTCCAGTTTTCCTAGCACCACTTATTGAAGAGGCTGTCTTTTCTCTACTGTATATTTTGCCTCCTTTATCAAAGCTAAGGTGACCATATGGGTGTGGGTTTATCTCTGGGCTTTCTATCCTGTTCCATTGATCTATATTTCTGTTTTTGTGCCAGTACCATACTGTCTTGACTACTGTAGCTTTGTAGTATAGTCTGAAGTTAGGAAGCCTGATTACTCCAACTCCATTTTTCGTTCTCAAGATTGCTTTGGCTATTCGGGGTCTTACGTGTTTACATACAAATTTTGAAATTTTTTGTTCTAGTTCCATGAAAAATGCCAGTGGTAGTTTCATGGTGATTGTGTTGAATCTTTAGATTGCTTTGGGTAGTAGAGTCATTTTCACAATGTTGATTCTTCCAATCCAAAAACATGGTATATCTCTCCATCTATTTGTATCATCTTTATTTCATCAGTGTCTTATAATTTTCTGCATACAGGTCTTTTGTCTCATTAGGTAAGATTATTCCTAAATATTTTATTCTTTTTGTTGCAATGGTAAATGGGAATGTTTTCTTAATTTCACTTTCCAATTTTTTCATAATTAGTGTATAGGAATGCCAGAGATTTCTGTGAATTAATTTTGTATCCTGCTACTTTACCAAATTCATTGATTAGCTCTAGACGTTTTCTGGTAGCATCTTTAGGATTCTCTATGTATAGTATCCTGTCATCTGCAAACAGTGACAGCTTTACTTCTTTTATGATTTGGATTCCTTTTATTTCTTTTTCTGTTCTGACTGCTGAGGCTAAAACTTCCAAAACTAAGTTGAATAATAGTGTTTTGGGTGGGCAGCCTTGTCTTGTTCCTGATCTTAGTGGAAATGCTTTCAGTTTTTCATCACTGAGGATGATGTTGCCTGTGGGTTTGTCATATATGGCCTTTATTATGTTGAGGAAAGATCCCTCTATGCCTTCTTTCTATAGGGTTTTTATCATAAATGGGTGTTGAATTTATTTGAAAGCTTTCTCTGCATCTATTGAGATGATCATATGTTTTTGCTCCTTCAATTTGTTAATAGAGTGCATCAAGTTGAATGATTTGCATATATTGAAGTATCCTTGCATTCCTGGAATAAACCCCACTTGATCATGGTGTATGATGCTTTTAATGTGCTATTGGATTCTGTTTGCTAGTATTTTGTTGAGGATTTTTGCATCTATGTTCATCAGTGATATTGGCCTGTAGGTTTCTTTCTTTGTGACATCTTTGTCTGGTTTTGGTATCAGGGTGATGGTGGCCTCGTAGAATGAGTTTGGGAGTGTTCCTCCCTCTGCTATATTTTGGAAGAGTTTGAGAAGGATAGGTGTTAGCTCTTCATTAAATGTTTGATAGAATTCACCTGTGAAGCCATCTGGTCATGGGCTTTTGTTTGTTGGAAGATTTTTAATCACAGTTTCAATTTCAGTGCTTGTGATTGGTCTATTCATATTTTCTATTTCTTCGTGGTTCACTCTTGGCAGGTTGTGCATTTCTAAGAACTTGTCCATTTCTTCCTGGTTGCCCATTTTATTGGCATAGAGTTGCTTGTAGCAATCTCTCATGATCCTTTGTATTTCTGCAGTGTCAGTTGTTACTTCTCCTTTTTCATTTCTAATTCAATTGATTTGAGTCATCTCCCTTTTTTTCTTGATGAATCTGGCTAATGGTTTATCAATTTTGTTTATCTTCTCAAAGAACCAGCTTTTAGTTTTATTGATCTTTGCTATTGTTTCCTTCATTTCTTTTTCATTTATTTCTGATCTGATCTTTATGATTTTTTGTCTTTTGCTAACCATGCAGTCTTTTTGTTCTTCTTTCTCTAATTGCTTTAGGTGCAAGGTTAGGTTGTTAATTTGAGATGTTTCCTGTTTCTTAAGGTAGGATTGTATTGCTATAAACTTCCCTCTTAGAACTGCTTTTGCTGCATTCCATAGGTTTTGGGTCGTCGTGTCTCCATTTTTATTTGTTTCTAGGTATTTTTTGATTTCCTCTTTGATTTCTTCAATGATCAGTTGGTTATTAAGTAGTGTATTGTTTAGCCTCCATGTGTTTGTATTTCTTACATAGCTTTTCCTGTAATTGATATCTAATCTCATAGCATTGTGGTTGGAAAACATACTTGATATGATTTCAATTTTCTTAAATTTACCAAGGCTTGATTTGTGATGCAGATATGATCTATCCTAGAGAATGTTCCATGAGCACTTGAGAAAAATGTGTATTCTGTTGTTTTTTGATGGAACGTCCTATAAATATCAATTGAGTCCATCTTGTTTAATGTATCATTTAAAGCATGTGTTTCCTTATTTATTTTCATTTTGGATGATCTGTCCATAGGTGAATGTGGGGTGTTAAAGTCCCCTACTATGATCACGTTACTGTTGATTTCCCCTTTTATGGCTGTTAGCATTTGCCTTATGTATTGAGGTGCTCCTATGTTGGGTACATAAATATTTACAATTGTTATATCTTCTTCTTGGATTGATCCCTTGATCATTATGTAATGTCCTTCTTTGTCTCTTTGAATAGTCTTTATTTTAAAGTCCATTTTGTCTGATATGAGAATTACTACTCCAGCTTTCTTTTGATTTCCATTTGCATGGAATATCTTTTTCCATTCCCTCACTTTCAGTCAGTATGTGTCCCTAGGTCTGAAGTGGGTGTCTTTTAGACAACATATATATGGGTCTTGTTTTTGTATCCATTCAGCCAGTCTGTGTGTTTTGGTTGGAGCATTTAATCCATTTACCTTTAAGGTAATTATCAATATTTGTGTACCTATTCCCATTTTCTTAAATGTTTTGGGTTTGTTATTGTAGTTCTTTTCCTTCCTTTGTGTTTCTTGCCTAGAGAATTTCCTTTAGCATTTGTTATAAAGCTGGTTTGGTGGTGGTGAACTCTCTCACCTTTTGCTTGTCTGTCAAGGTTTTATTTCTCCATCAAATCTGAATGAGATCCTTGCTGGGTAGAGTAATCTTGGCTGTAGGTTTTTATCCTCCATCACTTTAAATATGTCCTGACGCTCCCTTCTGGCTTGTTGAGTTTCTGCTGAAAGATCAACTATTAACCTGATGGGGATTCCCTTGTGTGTTATTTTTTGTTTTTCTCTTGCTGCTTGTAATATGTTTTTGTTGTATTTAATTTTTGATAGTTTGATTAATATGTGTCTTGGCATGTTTCTCCTTGGATTTATCCTGTATGGGACTCTCTGTGCTTCCTGGACTTGATTAACTATTTCCTTTCCCATATTAGGGAAGTTTTCAACTATAATCTCTTCAAATATTTTCTCAGTCCCTTTCTTTTTCTCTTCTTTTCTGGGACCCCTGTAATTCGAATGTTTCTGCATTTAATGTTGTCCCAGAGGTCTCTGAGACTATCCTCTGTTATTTTCATTCTTTTTTCTTTATTCTGCTCTGCAGTAGTTATTTCCACTATTTTATCTTCCACATCACTTATCCGTTCTTCTGCCTCAGTTATTCTGCTATTGTTCCCTTCTAGATTATTTTTAATTTCATTTACTCTGTTGTTCATCATTGCTTGTTTCCTCTTTATCTTCTAGGTACTTGTTAAGTGTTTCTTGTATTTTCTCTATTCTATTTACAAGATTTTGTATCTTCTTTACTATCATTATTCAGAATTATTTTTCAGGTAGATTGTCTATTTCCTCTTCATTTGTTAGGTCTGGTGGGTTTTTACTCTGCTCCTTCATTTGCTGTTTGTTTATCTGTTTTCTCATTTTGCTTATCTTACTGTGTTTAGGGTCTCCTTTTTGCAGGCTACAGGTTCATAGTTTCCATTGTTTTTGGTGTCTGTCCCCAGTAGCAAAGGTTGGTTCAGTGGGTTTTGTGGGCTTGTTGGTGGAGGTGATTAGTGCCTGTGTTCTGGTGGATGAGGCTGGAACTTGTCTTTCTGGTAGGCAGGACCACGTCTGGTGGTGTGTTTTGAGGTGTCTGTGGCCTTATTATGATTTTATGCAGTCTCTCTGCTAATGGGTGGTGTTGTGTTCCTCTCTTGCTAGTTGTTTGACATAGGGTGTCCAGCATGGTAGCTTGCTGGTCGTTGAGTGAAGCTGGGTCTTTGTGTTGAGATGGAGATCTGTGGGAGATTTTTGTGGTTTGATATTATGTGGAGCTGGGTGGTCTCTTGTGGACCAGTGTCCTTAAGTTGGCTCTCCCACCTCAGAGGCACAGCGTTGACTCCTGGCTGGGGAACCAGAGCCTCTCATCCACATGGCTAGAATATAAGGGAGAAAAAATAGAAAGAAAGAAAGAAAGAAAGAAAGAAAGAGGATAATATAAAATAAAGATAAAATAAATAAACGTATTAAATACAAAATAATTATTAAAAAAACTTTAAGTAAAAAAAGAAACAAACAACAAAAAACAAAAGAAAACAAAACAGAGCAAAACAACAACAAAAAAGGACGGACAGAACTCTAGGACAAATGGTGAAAACAAAGCTATACTGACAAAATCTCACACAGGAGCATACACATATATACTCAGAAAAACAGGAAAAGGGGAAAAAATAATATATCTTGCTCCCAAAGTCCACCTCCTCAATTTGGGATGATTTGTTATCTATTCAGGTACTCCACAGATGCAGGGTACATCAAGTTGATTGTGGAGATTTAATCTGCTGCTTCTGAGGCTGCTGGGAGGGATTTCCTTTTCTCTTCTTTGTTCACACACTCCCGGGGTTCAGCTTTGGATTTGGCCCCGCCTCTGCATGTCGGTCACCTTTGGGCGTCTGTTCTTCGCTCAGACAGGATGGGGTTAAAGGAGCAGCTGATTCGGGAGCTCTGGCTCACTCAGGCTTGGCGGAGCGAGGGGCATGGATGCGGGATGAGCCTGCGGTGGCAGAGGCTGGTGTGACGTTGCACCAGCCTGAGGTGCACCGTGTGCTCTCCCGGGGAAGTTATCCCTGGATCTCGGAACCCTGTCAGTGGCGGGCTGCACAGGCTCCCAGGAGGGGAGGTGTGGATAGTGACCTGTGATCGCACACAGGCTTCTTGTTGGTTGCAGCAGCAGCCTTAGCATCTCATGCCCATCTCTGGGGTTTGTGCTGTTAGCCGCGTCTTGCGCCTATCTCTGGAGCTCCTTTAAGCAGCGCTCTTAATCCCTTCTACTCACGCACCAGGAAACAAAGAGGGAAAAAATAGTCTCCTGCCTCTTCCACAGCTCCAGACTTTTTCCCGGACTCCCTCCTGGCTAGCCCTGGTGCACTAACCCCTTCAGGGTGTGCTCACGCCACCAGTCCTCTCCCTGCAATCCGACTGAAGCCTGAGCCTCAGCTCCCAGCTCCCGCCCGTCCTGGCGGGTGAGCAGACAAGCTTCTCAGGCTGGTGAGTGCTGGTCAGCACGGATCCTCTGTGCAGGAATCTCTCTGCTTTGCCCTCCACACCCTTGTGGCTGTGCTCTCCTCCGTGGCCCCGAAGCTTCCCTCCCTCCACTACCCACTCTCCGCCCGTGAAGGGGCTTCCTACTGTGTGGAAATGTTTCCTCCTTCACGGCTCCCTCTCACTGGTACAGGTCCCGTCCCTATTCTTTTGTCTCTGTGTTTTCTTTTTTCTTTTGCCCTACCCAGGTACGTGGGGAGTTTCTTGCCCTTTGGGTGGTCTGAGGTCTTCTGCCAGCGTTCAGTGGGTGTTCTATAGGAGCAGTTACACGTGTAGATGTATTTCTGATGTATCTGTGGAGAGGAAGGTGATCTCTGCGTCTTACTCTTCCACCATCTTCCTCAACTCCCCCATGTGTTTTTCTACATATTAATGTTCCATAAAGGCAAAGGTTACTTTTGTGAGCATTTGCACATTTTCCTTTAACCTGTGTACATTCAGAAAACAATGTGGCTATCATACATCATCTGCTCTCTTAGTTTCTCTTGTCTGAGAATGTGTACTGTATTTGTATCTAGACCTGCATAAAAATCATGACATTTACTCTGCCAGTTGTACAGGTAAATGTTCTCTACAAAATGGCATTTAACTCTCAAAGAATGTTACAGTTAGAAATTATGCTGTAGATTTGTATTTACTGAGCACAAATGATACACGTGTGGCAACTAGGCTCTTAGCAAAAGAAGGTTGTTATTAAAGTAGATATAAATACATCCTTTTAAGATATTGTCATGAATTCAGGGATTTTTACATGACTGTAAGAAAAGATGACCATTCAAAAGCATTGATGGATAGTGGGAGGGTATAGGAAGTAGTCTTTGTTCTACTTAGAAACAACTTCTTAAAAACCATAATCTAGTGTAATTATGTCTTTTGGACAGTCTATGTATTTGCTTGAGCCATATTAAATTGTCATTTTTGTAAGTCAAAAATGGCAGTTTCACATCATTAAATGTAAATACCAGCTATGACAGAATTTGGCCAAAATAAAAGGTGGGGGGCAGGTAGCTAAAAAGTCATCATGCTAACACAAGTTGACATTAAGGCAAGGACATTTATAGCTAAGCTAACGATGAGTATTTGATATACTAAAAGAATAGACTTAAGTAAAAGAATGCATTCATTGTTGTTCCTTATAATATGTAAGATGAAACTTTCCAAAAAGAAAGAAAGTGTATTCAGCCTTGTCAACATAGATTAATTAAGATGACATTTTCGTGGCAAGTGACACATCCAACTGGGCTTCAAAGATTACTGAAACTTTAGAAATTGCCTATCTTCCACCAAATTTAAAATGTTTATTATAAAAATTTGCTTCCTAATTTTACATGATTTTATCATTAGACCTTTGCTTTCATCCAAATGGAAAATGCGACAGCTGTAAATGAATTAATAATAATACCAGAAATGATAAAAATAACATTTGACATTTACTGAATTCCTACCATATTCCAAGTACTGTTTTATGCATTTTGTTATCTCTAACTAATGTAATTTATGTAATCGAGCAATAATCGAACATGTAAAAGCAATAATATAGTAATCCATAGCACTTCTGATTTTCATTGCACTTTCAAAATGTTATTAATAATTTTGATATCTAATCTCTAGGAAACTGAACACACAAAATTAAATTAAAATTTTTTTTTAAACTTTTCCCAACTTTTACTGACCTTTCATAAGCCTTTAATTTGGTGAACAGGAGCCAGCTGGCCTAAGAATGTGTGAAGTTCACATGGATTTCTTAATTAATATTCCTGTCAAATCTACGTTTTAATATCATCCTCAGAACTAGGGTGGACAGGAATGGCCTCTTGACAGACCACACTATTTTAAAAATATATATTTTTGAAATATAGTTGACTATCAATGTTTCAGGTATGAACAAAGTAGTTGAGTTATGCATATATATACATACGCACAAACACACACACACACACATATATATATTTCATATTTTTCTTCACTATATGTTATTACAAGATATTGAATGTAAAATTCCCTGTGCTATAATTAGTCCTTTTTGTTTATTGATTTTTAATTTTATTTATTTATTTATTTTATAAAGCAGGTTCTTATTAGTTTTCCATTTTATACATATCAGTGTATATATGTCAATCCCTATCTCCCAATTCATCCCACCACCACCACCACCCCTCCCCACCACGCTTCCCCCTCCTTGGTGTCCATACATTTCTTCTCTACATCTGTGTCTATTTCTGCCCTGCAAACAGGTTCATCTGTACCATTTTTCTAGATTCCACATATATGCGTTAATGTATGACATTTGTTTTTCTATTTCTGACTTACTTCACTCTATATGACAGTCTCTAGGCCCATCCATGTCTCTACAAATGACCCAATTATGTTCCTTCTTGTGGTTGAGTAATATTCCATTGTATATATGTACCATATCTTCTTTGTCCATTCGTCTGTTGATGGACACTTAGGTTGCTTCCATGACCTGGCTATTGTAAATAGTGCTGCTATGAACATTAGGGTGCATGTGCTTTTTTGAATTATGGTTTTCTCTGGGTATATGCCCAGTAGTGGGATTGCTGGGTCATATGGTAGTTCTATTTTTAGTTTTTTAAGGAACCTCCATACTGTTCTCCATAATGGCTGTATCAACTTACATTCCCACCAACAGTGCAAGAGGGTTCCCTTTTCTCCACACCCTCGCCAGCATTTGTTTTTTGTAGATTTTCTGATGATGCCCATTCGAACTGGTGTGAAGTGATACCTCACTGTAGTTTTGATTTGCATTTCTCTAATAATTAGTGATGTTGAGCAGCTTTTCATGTGCTTCTTGGTCATCTTCATGTCTTCTTTGGATGAATGTCTATTTAGGTCTTCTCCCCACTTTTTGGTTTGCTTGATTTTTTTTTTAATATTGTGCTGCATGAGTTGTTTATATATTTTGGAGTTTAATCCTTTGTCGGTTGATTCGATTGCAAATATTGTCTCCCATTCTGAGGATTGTCTTTTAGTCTTGTTTACAGTTTACTTTGCTGTACAAAAGCTTTTACATTTCATTAGGTCCATTTGTTTATTTTTGTTTTTATATCCATTATGCTAGGAGGTGGGTCAAAAAATATCTTGCTGTGATTTATGTCAAAGAGTGTTCTTCCTATGTTTTCCTCTAAGAGTTTTATACTGTCCAGTCTTACATTTAGGTCTTTAATCCATTTTGAGGTTATTTTTGTGTATGGTGTTAGGGAGTGTTCTAATTTCATTCTTTTACATGTAGCTGTCAATTTTCCCTGTGCCACTTATTGAAGAGACTGTCTTTTCTCCATTGTATACCCTTCCCTCCTTTATCATAGATTAGTTGACCATAAGTGCGTGGGTTTATCTCTTGGCTTTCTATCCTCTTCCATTGATCTATATTTCTGTTTCTGTGCCAGTACCATATTGTCGTGATTACTGTAGCTTTGTATTATAGTCTGAATTCAGTGAGTCTGATTCCTCCAGCTCTGTTTTTTTTTCCCTCAAGATTGTTTTGACTATTCAGGGTGTTTTGTGTCTCCATAGAAACTTTAAGAATTTTTTGTTCTAGTTCTGCCAAAAATGCCATTAGTAATTTGATAGGGTTTGCACTGAATCTGTAGATTGCTTTGGGTAGTATAGTCTTTTTCACAATATTGATTCTTCCAGTCCAAGAACATGGTATATCTCTCCATATGTTTGTGCCATCTTTGATTTCTTTCATCAGTGTCTTGTAGTTTTCTGAATACAGGTCTTTTACCTCCTTAAGTAGGTTTATTCCTAAGAATTTTATACTTTTTGTTGCAATGGTGAATGAGGTTGTTTCCTTAATTTTTTTTTTCTGATTTTTTGTTGTTAGTATATAGGAATGCAAGAGATTTCTGTGCATTAATTTAGTATCCTACAACTATACCAAATTACTGATTATCTCTAGTAGTTTTCTTGTGGCATCTTTAGTATTATCTATGTATAGTATCATATCATCTGCAAACAGTGACAATTTAACTTCTTCTTTTCCAATTGTATCCCTTTTATTTCTTTTTCTTCTCTGATTGCCATGACTAGGAATTCCAAAATTATGTTGAATAATAGTGATGAAAGTGGACATCATTTTCTTCTTCCTGAAATTACAGGAAATGCTTTCAGTTTTTCAGCACTGAGAATGATGTTTGCTGAGGGTTTGTCATGAATGCCCTTTATTATGTTGAGGTAGGTTGTTTCTGTGGCAACTTTCTGGAGAATTTTTACCATAAGTGGGTGTTGAAATTTGTCCAATGCTTTTTCTGTGTCTATTGTGATGATCATACATTTTTTATTCTTCAATTGGTTTATATGGTATATCACAATGATTAATTTGCATATTTTGAAGAATCCTTGCATCCCTGGGATAAAGCCCACTTGATCATGGTGTATGATCCTTTTAATGTGTTGTTGGATTCTGTTTGCTAGTATTTTGTTGAGGATTTTTGCATATATATTCATCAGTGATATTGGTCTATAATTTTCTTTTTTTTGTAGTATCTTTGCCTGGTTTTTGTATCAGGGTGATTTTGGCCTCCTAGAATGAATTTGGGAGTGTTTCTTCCTCTGCAACTTTTTGGAAGAGTTTGAGAAGAATGGGTGTTAACTTTTCTCTAAATGTTTGATTGAATTCACCCGTGAGCCATCTATCTGGTCCTGGACTTTTTTTTTGTTGGAAGATTTTTAATCACAATTTCAATTTCATTACTTGTGATTGTTCTGTTCATGTTTTCTCTTTCTTCCTGGTTTAGTCTTGGAAGGTTATACCATTGTAGGAATGTGTCCATTTCTTCCAGGTGGTCCATTTTATTAACATAGAGTTGCTTGTGGTAGTTTCTTATGATACTTTGTATTTCTGTGGTGTCTGTTGTAACTTCTCCTTTTTCATTTCTAATTTTATTGATTTGAGTCCCCTCTCTCTTTTCTTGGTAAGTCTGGCTAAAGGTTTATCAATCTTGTTTACCTTCTCAAAGAACCAGCTTTTAGTTTTATTGATTTTTGCTATTGTTTTCTTTCTTTCTATTGCATTTATTTCTGCTCTGAGATTTTTGATTTATTTCCTTCTACTAACTTTCCTTTTTGTTTGTTCTTCATTCTCTAGTTCCTTTAGGTGTAAGGTTAGATTAGTTATTTGTGATTTTTCTTGTTTCTTGAGGTAGGAATGTATTGCTATAAACTTCCCTCTTAGAACTGCTTTTGCTGCATCCCATAGGTTTTGGATCATCATGTTTTCATTGTAATTTGTCTCTAGGTATTTTTTGATTTCCTCTTTGATTTCTTCAGTGATCTCTTGGTTAATTAGTAACGTATTGTTTAGCCTCCATTGTTTGTGCTTTTTACATTTTTTTATCTGTAATTTATTTCTAATCTCATAGCATTGTTATTGGAAATGATGCTTGATATGATTTCAATTTTCTTACATTTACTGAGGCTTGATTTGTGACTCAAGATATCATCTATCCTGGAAAGAGTTCCATGTGTACTTGAGAAGAAAGTGTAATCTGCTGTTTTCAGATGGAATGTCCTATAAATATCAATTAAACCTATCTGGTGTATTGTGTCATTTAAAGCTTGTGTTTCCTTAGTAATTTTCTGGCTGGATGATCTGCCATCAGTGTAAATGAGGTGTTAAAGTCCCCCACTATTATTGTGTTACTGTTGATTTCCTCTTTTATAGCTGTTAGCATGATCATTTTGTAGTGTCCTTCCTTGTCTCTTGTAACATTCTTTATTTTTAAGTCTATTTTATCTGATATGAGTATTGCTACTCCAGCTTTCTTTTGATTTCAATTTGCATGGAATATCTTTTTCCATCCCCCACTTTCAGTCTGTATGTGTCCCTAGGTCTGAAGTGGGTCTGTTGTAGACAGCATATATATGGGTCTTGTTTTTTTATCCATTCAGCAAGCTTGTGTCTTTTGGTTGAAGTATTTAATCCATTCACATTTAAGGTAATTATCGATATGTATGTTCCTATTACCATTTTCTTAATTGTTATGGGTTCGTTTTTGTAAGTCATTTTCTTCTCTTGTGTTCCCCACTTAGAGAAGTTCCTTTATCATTTGTTGTAGGGCTGGTTTCTTGGTGCTGAATTCTCTTAGCTTTTGCTTGTCTGTAAAGCTTTTTATTTCTCCACTGAATCTGAATGAGATCCTTGCCATGTCGAGTAATCTTGGTTGTATGTTCTTCTCTTTCATCACTTTAAATATATCATGCCACTCTCTTCTGGCTTGTAGAGTTTCAGCTGAGAAATCAGTTGTTAACCTTATGGGAGTCCCCTTGTATGTTATTTGTTGTTTTTCCCTTGTTGCTTTTAATAATTTTTCTTTGTCTTTAATTCTTGCCAATTTGATTACTATGTGTCTTGGGGTGTTTCTCCTTGGGTGTATCTTGCCAGGGACTCTCTGCACTTCCTGGACTTGGGTGACTATTTCTTTTCATATGTTAGGGAAGTTTTTGACTCTAATCTCTTCAAATATTTTCTTGTGTCATTTCTCCCTCTCTTCTCCTTCTTGGACCTCTATAATGTGAATGTGGTGCATTTAATTTTGTCAGAGAACTTTCTTAGGCTGTCTTTGTTTATTTTCATTCATTTTTCTTTATTCTCTTCCATTGCAGTAAATTCCACCATTCTGTCTTCCAGGTCACTCTTCCATTCTTCTGTCTCAGTTATTCTGCTATTGATTCCTTCTAGTGTATTTTTCATTTCAGTTATTGTATTGTTCATCTTTGTTTGTTTGTTCTTTAATTCTTCTTGGTGTTTGTTTTTTAATTCTTCTATGTCTTTTTTAAACATTTCTTGCATCTTCTTGTTCTTTGCCTCCATTCTTTGTCTGAGGTCCTGAATGATCATCTTCACTATCATTATTCTGATTTTTTTTCTAGAAGGTTGCCTATCTCCACTTCATTTAGTTGTTTTTCTGGGGTTTTATCTTGTTCCTTCATCTGGTACATAGTCCTCTGTTTTTTCATTTTTTCTATCTTTCTGTGAATGTGTTTTTTGTTCTACAGGCTGCAGGATTATGGTTCTTCTTGCTTCTGCTGTCTGCCATCAGGTGCAAGCTTCCTGATGGGAGGGACTGGTGATCAGTAGAGCTGAGTGTTGCTCTGGTGGGCAGAGTTCAGTAAAACTTTAATCCACTTGTCTGTTATTGGGTGAGGCTGAGTTCCCTCCCTGTTGGTTGTTTGGCCTGAGGCGACCCAACACTGGAGTCTACAGGCTCTTTTGTGGGGCTAATGGCAGATGCCAGGAGGGCTCACACCAATGAATACTTCCCAGAACTTCTGCTGCCAGTGTCCTTGTCCCTGTGGTGAGCCACAGCCACGCCCCACCTCTGCAGGAGACCCTCCAACAGTAGCAGGTAGATCTGGTTCATTCTCCTATGGGGTCACTGCTCCTTCCCTCTAGGTTCTGATGTACACACTACTTTGTGTGTGCCCTCAAAGAGTGGAGTCTCCATTTTCCCCTGTCCTGTTGAAGTCCTGCCATCAAATTCCGCTAGCCTTCAATTTCTGATTCAGTGGGAATTCCTCCTCCTGTTGCCAGATCCCCAGCTTGGGAAGCCTAATGTGGGGCTCTGAACCTTCACTCCAGTGGGTGGACTTCTGTGGTATAAGTTTTCTCCAGGTTGTGAGTCACCCACCCAGTGGTTATGGGATTTGATTTTATTGTGATTGTGCCCCTCCTACCATCTCACTGCAGATTCTCCTTTGTCTTTGGATGAGGGGTGTCTATTTTGGTGAGTTCTGGTGTCTTCCTCTCGATGATTTTTCAGCAGTTAGTTGTGATTCTGATGTTCTTGTAATAGGAAGTGAGCACACGTCCTTCTACTCCACCATATTGCACCAATCAAATACACATTCACTAGAGTGAAGGAATAAGCTTATATATCCCATGAGGAAACTAAGAAATTAACTTTAAAAGGCAAAAGATATTGTTTGATCAATACCCCTATTCTTTGAATCATATAAAAACAGAAAAAAATATCCTGAGGAAAAGTTTTACATATATAAACATGCAGTGAAGTATTCACACATGAATACATTTACTTTGTGTGTTATTTTTTTCTGCAAAAGGATTAAAAGTTTCCAGGACTTAGAAAAGCAAAATGCTTTGCAGTGATGTAGAAATTCATTGTGAGTCATTACACTCTTCTTGTTCTAGAACACCTAAATTGTTTGGCATAACCTTTTGATTCATTTTCCTTTTCTGTAATTATTAGTTTTCTTGGCATTATTTACTGAATTGTACTCTAATTCTGACTGTGGAATTTCTGACACCTTCAGTTATACACGGCTACATTATATATGTGTTAATGTTGACTCAAGGTCTTAATGGTCTCTTATCATTGACATATATTATCTCTAGAGCTTCATTTGTATTTTAAAATAAAGATAAAATCCACATCTATTTCCTTAAGCTCCTTATAGATACTGTGGCCTATATTTTTGTAATGTTTCATGCCTTTGGCTGCTTATCATTGGAAAGTATTATAAGTATGTTTTATACTATATGATTCTTTTGTTCCTCAGTGAACTTGAAAATGCCTTAGAGGAAAGGCTGGATGTATTTCCTTAAATAAACACACATTGTTCTTCAAATTGCTAGTATCTGTCTTCTTAATAGGCTCCACAGGCAATGGGAATTTTGACCTTGACGTCACCTCTGCTGGGTTCATGTAGATGTCTGACTACTTTAAACCTTTTTCCTTCCATAATTGAACAGTGTCTTTCAACTCAAGTTTGTTTTTAAATGTACAGCATATAGTCATAACTTTTACCTGTACTTTCAGATTATATTTTTGGGTGGAGTTTATGCTATATAATAATCAAATGTAACATAAAATACAATATCAAAAATATACTATACTTGTAAAGGTATACAGACTCCCTGGTATACAGACTCACTATAACTTAATTCTATCTAATTTATAGTGTCAGTAATTAATGAAAAGTTGGTTCAGAATTAAATAAAAATACACTTACAGAAATTCAGAAAATAGTTATTTTTAATTGGAGTGAGAGGAAAAATCCATTTACTCTTTTACTTCAGCTTTGCTGAGGTAGCACGGGGAAAAGGGTCACTTGAATTTTAAAAGTGGTTATAAATTTTTTCTGAATTTGTCCTCCCAGAACTATTTGTATGAAAATAGCCTTTTTCTAATGATAATTTCTAACAAAGATGGTACACTCAAGTGATTAATGGATACAGAGTCTCCCAAAGAGACTGTAGCAAGGATACTCCATGAATGTATCTAGAATTTACTTGTTTATTCACAATTTAGACAGAAAAAATATTCAGATTATTCACCATGCCAGTTCTCCAGAACCCAAGCTAGATTTTGAGAGAGGATGCTGTTTGAATGGACATCAAAATTTATTTGAAATTGAAAGAAAAACAAATCATTTAAAATTCTTTAAAAACCTTCTTTGTTACTTGAATATTTAAGGAAGCTGTTGATAAGCAAGCACAGGAACAAGATATAAGAAATTATGTGATGAACATGATAGATATGTTTGTTGCTGAGATTCTCTTTTGAGCCTATGGAAATGTGGCTTTGGAAGTTGGAACCATGCTAAGTAAACCAGTTCTCTTATAATAATACTGTAATCTATCTGGTTAAAGATGCTTATAAGTTGGTTTTGTCCTATGGAAACAGTCATCTAATGCACTTAGCTGGGGAAGCTACTAATCGTTAGTAATACTATTTCTCCTAGATTACTAATGGCAGTAATTAAATCAACAGTTGTAGTAATTTTCCATTTCACATCAGTATTAACTGAAAGCCTTCATATTATTTATCCCCCTAAACTTTTTTACTTAGGTATTACAGTGAACAGATTTTTCAATCATTGCATTTTCAAGCCCAGTTAAGTAAATCTTGCATTGTTTATTTGGATGTTAGAGCATCAACTGGTCCAAAATTCTAAGATGCCCACATTATAAATTTTATCAATGTTAACTTAAGAATAGGTTGTAAGGTATAAGAAATATCTGTTGTAATACTTTTTCCCCAAAAGCATGTTCTAAATATTTTAATTCAATGCAATAACATCAGTTGTAAAAATATAACTTTATTTTGGGACCAGGGTCAATAAACCTGGAAGTGTATAAGGTATGCTGCAATGATGATTATACCACACTAATGTTTGTATTTTTTAAAAATTTTTATTGGAGTATAGTTGATTTACAATGTTGTGCTAGTTCCTGCTGTACAGCAAAGTGAATCACTTATACATACACATATATCCACTGGTTTTTAGATTTTTTTTCCCATACAGATCATTACAGAGTTTTGAGTAGAGTTCTCTGGGCTATACAGTAGGTCCTTATTAGTTATCTACTTTATAAATAGTAGTGTGTATATGTCAATCCCAATCTCCCAGCTTATCCCTCCCCACCCTTCCCCCCTGGTAACCATAAATTTGTTGTTTTACATCTTTGACTCTATTTCTGTTGTGTAAATGTGTTCATTTGTACTATTTTTTTGACTAAGATTCCAATCACTGGTATAGACTGATACTTAAAAATATGACTGTCAAACAATTCTTTGTCCTTGGAGACTTTCTGGTATAGTGGGCATTTTTTACATTTTGCTATACGTTTTTGTGTGTTTAATAACAGTATAACTTCATAGCACATACTTATCATTGCCATATTTATGTGATAATAAAGCTGGTTAGGGTATTCTATGAAATTATGACTTTTGGTCATTATTGTTTTTATGATTATTATAAAGTGATATGACTTAAGAAAAATTATAAACTTCTCCCCTATGTTTATTCATCATCACTAACACTTACAGAATTCTTTTGCTATAGAATAACATGTATGTGTTACATATTTTATTATTTTCCATCTAGAAAAGTAAAATAGCAGATATCTCCAAATAGGTTATTATGAAATTGTTAAGATTTTTTTTTATTTATTGGACAGCAGTATATATCTACATTAATTGTTCTAATTTAAATAAACTTTAACTGCCACATTTACTGAAAACCCAAGTAAGTCTAGAAGTTATTTCAATTGACAAGCAAGCATCATCACTCTGTGTTATCAGCTAATACTAGTTGATAACTCTGGTTTCTCCTTTCAGTTATCCTGGGTCAGTGTTTATATCAGTATTAACTGAAAGCCTTCATATTTTTTATCCGTCTAAACTTTATAACTCAGGTGTTACAGTGAACCAATTTTTCAATCATTGCATTAAAATATATGTTAAGAAAGCATTGTCTAATTTTATGACTTTAAAAATCTTACAAGGCATTTCTTGATTATCTTACTATTAAGTAAGATAATCCTTCGTGTATGGATTCATTTCTTGCCTTCCCATTTTGAATATTTCGGTTTAGTGTATGATGTTGAATTTTCTTTCTGTCCTCTGAGGAATTCTTTCCATCATTATTAGCTCCTTATGTTGCATCTTCTGTTTAGAACACCCTACTCCCCTATCTTAGTTAATTCCTACTCATCCATCAGGAACCAGTTTAGGCAATCACCTCCTATAGATTAATTTCTCTAAGCTCTGCATGGCTAGCAGAGTTGATCTCTATATGTATTCCTTTGTACCCTATGTGTGCTTTGTGTGTAAATTATAATGTATCCAGTCATTTGGCTATAACCCCATGAGGACAGAGACTAGATCTCTTTCTTCACTGCTACATCTGCAGCATGGTCTGGCATTAGAAATCCCTCAATCAATAGTTGTTGAAGGATTAAAGGATAGATTTCTTTATTTATGCACCTCTTTCAGCGACTAGAAACTATGGTTATCCCCCCTGCCACCTGCCCAAATCACTATGATTCAGTCTATTGATGAAGGATCTTTTTTTTTTTTTTTTTTTTTTTTTGCGGTACGCGGGCCTCTCACTGTTGTGGCCTCTCCCATTGCGGAGCACAGGTTCTGGATGCGCATGCTCAGCGGCCATGGCTCATGGGCCCTGCCACTCCGCGGCATGTGGGATCTTCCCAGACCGGGGCATGAACCCGTGTCCCCTTCATCGGAAGGCGGACTCTCAACCACTGTGTCACCAGGGAAGCCCTGATGAAGTATCTTTTCATTTTTATATTCAAAAGTATCCATCAATGATGTTCAATGTGCTAACCATTTCTGGACTTAGCTTTTAGAGTTTTTTGTTTTTGTTTTTGTTTTTGTTTTTGTTTTCTGTTAACAACTCTAATATGCCTATTTCATAAGAGGTATCAAAAGGAATCTAAAACCACTTACATTATGTCTTGGGTAATTTCATCATGTTTACCCCAAATTTAAGGCATACTTTGGAAGTGACATGGAAAAATGTCTTTCTCCCAAGGACTTCTGTTGCACTAATCATTGAGCTAGTTCCTAGTTAATTTAAAGTTTCCAGATTTTTGTATCATTATGTTTTAAGAACTGAAGATTTAAGCTGGTAATACATTCAGCATTAAAACTTGTTTCTCTACATTCTCAGTTTTTTTTCCCTTATCCAGAGTTGGCTCTCTTTCTAGGTTTCATTATTTGTTAAATCAATTTTACATCAGTTAGAGGAACAAATTGTTTGTTTCTCCACAGATTTGTAGCTATTAATCTCAGCAGTAACTCAGTGGTTGATTTTTTTCAGACCCCAACGTCACAGAGGCATAGACTAGAAGGAGTATCTTGAATCAAGTCCAAGACCTACTGGCTGAGTCTGTGAAAATTAAGACTTCATGTCTTACATAATACATCTGTGTTACTAAGTTGTGATGCAATTTTTAATTTTGGGATATATTTAGAATGGTCATATAAAGTAATTTCATTACCTACTTTCTTATACTTTTCTTTCAATATCCTTTCCATTATTCTCACTACTCAGTAGTGATACCAACTAGAAATTCTTGAATTGTAACTAAAAGTGACCTCATTTCCAAAGCATTTAAAGTTATTGCAGGTAAAAGCTCTCTCAAGGGCTTTCACTGTTTCAAATATGTCGGTGTACAATCTGTGTCAATAATGAATACTTCACATTAAATGGACCTGAATAGTTAGAGCACAAACGTTCTCTCAGCATTGGCAAATTTCTGACATAAAAGCTTAGAATGGAACAGTTGAAAAGAGGCTATTAGAATAATGTAGAGACTCTGAAAGGATCTCCATGCTACACATTTTTTTTTTCTTTTTTAAGTATAATTGAGATTTCCAAAACTTTTTACTGACAAGTCATTTTACCTTCTGGACTTGGTAACTGAAAAAGAAAAAGATAAAATTGTTTAGAGGAGCAATAAGGAATTCAATAAAGAATTGAAAGCAAAATATTATGCGCTTGCTAAATTTATTTCAAGCGTCTTACCTGAGTTAGAACACTGAGCTAAAAGGTCCAAGGTCATAGATTTGAGCTTTCTGTGGCCTGGACAGCTTAACCCTCTTTCTGGATCAGGGACCACTGTGGTCACCCTGCCCAGCCATCTTTCAAAGAAGGACCTACTTCCAAGATAACACTGATGAAAGAGGGAAGACAGACCAGACTAGGGTCAATACACAGCCATCAAAACTACTATATATATATATATATATATATATATATATATATATAGCTACTTTTACATACATAATATTTGTGCCATATTGCTTGTGACACCTTCATATACAAAATGGAGTACACCTATGTTTGAATAAATAATTATTTGTTTTAATTTTACCTTATGAAGGCAGTAAAATTCAATCACCTTAACTTTCTTTTTGATCAAGTGTCAAGTTTGTACATGTGGAATATCACAGAATATAAATATCTACAATTTCAGAAAAGGCTTGCTTCACAAAGGGATGTGAAGTTAGTTTCAATTAATATTTTTCATTATAGCTTTTTCATTTTAGCAGGCAAAGGTTAAATTTTAGGTAATTTAAAGGACACTAAACTAATAAAGTATGCTATTATCTTTTCACTCAAGGCATCAGAATGAGTGTGACTAAATTTCTCCAAGGAACTTTACTTTGCTTACCATGAAAGAATCTAAGAATATAAGATTTGTTTCATTGAGGAAGACAAGAAGGGCTCAGGTCCTGCTTTGAGTAAAATTAGTAGGAAAATTTCCAATTTTATCTAGTTAGAATGACAGTATAGCATGGTATCTTTTTAATAACCACATATTTTATACCTCCATTAACAGTGCAAACTACAAACTTCTGATTTACTTCCAGTCTGAACCTAAAGTTATCATGTTCATCATACTCAATCACAGTGTCCCATAGACTTGGATATGGTTGGACAGAATTGTCAGGACTTTCATTTGATTCTGTGCTCCATTTTTTATAAATGTTACAATGACAAAGAAGCAAGCAAAAAAGACTGCAGTGTTATCTCGGCTAATGCCTGCATTTCATAGAGGAGGAAAGGATTTTTTTTATTACCCATCAGCAATGGTAGCCAATAAATGTGCTTGCCCACCTTCCTTCCTTGGGAGATTAGGGGTTTATTCAGCACTAGTTATTTCACTAAAAAATAATATTGTTAGGCAGTAAAGTTAATGTATAATAGAAATACTTATGATAATATTTTCTTATATTTAAATAATTAACATCAATTTTCAAGTAGTTCTTTTTATTATTACAGTATTCTATCTTCCTATTTATAGCCACATTTACTAAACTCATCATTCTGCTACATAACTCTTTCCTATATGCTTTCCCATCATTCTTTATTATATCTGTTGAAATGCTAACCATGCTGCAAATTCTATTTATTTCTTCTCATAGCTCTCTCTAGTAAACTATGATGAGACTAGATTTAGTTTTAATCTTTGTATCTTGTACCTTACCTGGCTCTGTACCCTGCTCATGGTAGGAGCTCAATGATTACTTGATGAATGAATAAATGAATGAATTCACTAATATGCTTGAGCATTTGGCTTTAGTTTTTATATTCTATTTCTATTATATTTTTAACTTACACTGCTTATATTCAGTAACGTAGATAAACGAACACATATATTTACCTTCTAATGAAATTGTCCCTGAGGGAACCATAATATTCTTGGCAGTTTTTTAAAATGTGCATTGTTACAAAGGTTTAAACCTCAACTCCTCTTCATGGTTGGCAATCTAATAACTATTCCAAATTCATAATTTGAAAACTTTACATTGTCTATCTTTTTTTTTTTTTTTTTTTTTTTTTTTTGCGGTACATGAGCCTCTCACTGTTGTGGCCTCTCCCGTTGCAGAGCACACGCTCCAGATGCACAGGCTCAGTGGCCATGGCTCACGGGCCCAGCTGCTCCATGGCATGTGGGATCTTCCCGGACTGGGGCATGAGCCCATGTCCCCTGCATTGGCAGGCAGACTCTCAACCACTGTGCCACCAGGGAAGCCCTTACATTGTCTATCTTTTAGTAAAAATATAAAAGACAGGTTTCATATCTGAATTAGAGATCTTTCATCATCATTTTTTCACCCCTTTAGAGTGCTACGTACCTTTGTTAAAGATATTCAGTTAGACGTCAATTTGTCTTTGCTATAAGAACAATGTCCAAGGCTCTTGACCTACTGCTCCAATTCCTGGCAAACTTAAAAAGTACCATCTTTGACATTCATTTGGAATCCATCTTTTCTACCTCTTCTGGCCCAGAGACACAGACTTTGATGGAGGACTTCTAAAGCAACTTGTTTTGGCCTCTACCCTGTTACTTGCCAAATCATTATAAAACCAATTTTTAAAAATCCTCTATATTTTTATCAATGTAATTACCAAAATGTTTAGTTATTCCTCTGGATCTTATTTCACCATTTCCCCCCATCCTATGCACATTACACTATTTAAGATTTTATAGGCAAGTCCCTCATTTCCCTGAAATTTGTGCTGAGAAGCTCACCAGGTAACTATCAAATCAATAGTCCATAATTAAACTCTCAGCAGAAGTACTCTGTATATTTCACAATACCTAATTAATCTTCCCCAATGGAACACATCAATGCTATTTTCATAATGGGAATAGTATTATGAGCTCTAGGAATATTCTATTTTTGATATCACCTATTAATTTTGAAGCATAGCTTCATTCATTCTTTTCCTTGATGTGCAATCAACCCGCTATTTATCATGGTCTGAATTTAATGGCAGGTAAGGTTCTTGTATATACTTCAATTGTATGTATTTAATGAATATTCTATAAATTTCCCACTGCTTAAGATCTGCCTAAACCAGTATTATTTTTTAATCATCTGAGCACTAATGTTATTCAAATGCATTGTACCATAAATGTTATTTTAATCTTTTGGGAAGTGGCTTAAGCACAGTATTTTTTTTCTAAATATAACATAATTGCCAAGGTCATTAAATAATATATGAAGATACATTTTCATGACAAAAAAACAACCAAGAATGGATATAGGCCACATTGGTTTCTTTCCCCATTACTGTAGAAATTTGATTTGTGATAATGGTAGTTAATTATTATGAACAATGAATCTGATCAATCTAGTCAGTTTACCAAGGAAAAAGGATAGTATTAAAGAAAAACTTTGCTAACATTACAATGGACTACTAAAATAGATTAATTAGTTTGATGCATGCTTTAATCAAAAAGTGGTGTGTCTTTTAGTAGAAAACACATCTGTTCTCACAGCCAAAAATAAATTAATTAATTAACTAAAAAATGATGTTTCATTAAAAACCAATTTTCATTTCCTTTAATAACAATAATTTTTACACTCACCATGTTCTAGTTGAGTGTGAACATTATGTAATATATGTCTGTGAGTTCTTCAATTTAGAAATATGTGTTACTATGAAAGATAATAAAACTGCCAGAACCCAGATAAGTGAATATCATAATGAATGATACAGATTTCCATATACCTTGCTCATAAACATTAGAAATGATGAAAAGCTTAGTCTAGTTGTAAACAACCTGCATTAATACATTTTATGTTTTTTTTTTTCCTGGATGCATACTGGAGTAGAAAACACATTTAAACATTGAGCAATCTAGTTTGAAATCATCACTTTCCTTTAAATTTGAAATGAAGATTATGAAAATAATTACTCTTTACAAGCAAGTAGGTTTGTATTTTCATTGGCTATAAAACAATAAACTATTACCACTTCACAAAATTTTAAGAGGACAAAAACATTTCTTTACTCTAAAAGTAAATTCAGATATTTTAAATGGACTTAAAGCAACTTGAATATACAAAGTCAAGAAATCCTTAAATAACTATCATTTTGAATAACTGCATAACAGACAAACCTGTTCAGTGGCAACATAATTCATCCAGATTATATTTATATAACTTTCTTTCTGGGGGTGTAGTCCCATGTAATGTCTTTCTTACAGATAATGGTTGAAAAATTAGGGAAAGTCCAAAAGAGGTGTTTTGGTTACCACCTAGCAGTTTATTTGGTTTACGTGGACTATAACTAAAGGATAATCATTAACCTAATATGATTTAAACTCTATTTAGACTTTTAAAAGAGAGAAAATAGCACTATGCCATCTTTAACAACAATAGTTATAAGACATAAATTACCTTAAATTCATGTTGGAAACAAAATATTATATACCATATAAAATATCCATAAAATATGTATGGATATTTTAAGTGATTAAAGCATTAAATTCATTTATACATTTAGTAAACATTTAATGATAAATAAACTATACTATGGGTTGTAAATATACATATGGTGGTCTACATCATAAAGAAGTTTACACAAATACAACATAAGCTGTGGATAAAATTCCCTTGTTGTCTTGAGAAAATGAGATGATTCCTGCAATGGTATTTAAAATTTGAAGGACACATAGACTATTGGTGATTAGAAGTAGGGAGGAGGGTATATAATGAAACAGAAATGGAGACTTGGAAGAGACCAGGTTGTTTAGAGAGTAAAGAATGGTTAAATTTATTCCCAAGTTCGAACTCCTCTTGAATAGCTCTGCTGGAAATGCGGTTATGAGATGTACATATGAATAGACATCGGATTGGAAGATCTTCAACGGTTTACTTTAGAAGTATGACATTCATTCTATGATGATAATAACATCAACTATTGAATATCTCTTGAGATGTATGAGACATGATTCTAAGCATCTGAATACATTATCTCAGAGATCTTCATAACAAGCCTATATGTAGTTATTGTCTACATTTTACATAAGAGGATGCCAAACCTTAGAGACATACAATAGTTCCCCCTAAATTGGTGAATGCGTGAGCCAAGAAACAAACAAAACAAAACAACCTGTTCTGACTCCAAAGATCTAAACAAATCCTCACTGTATTTCCATTTCACATACCATCAATGAGAAGCTACAAAAAGTTCTGAACGGGACAGTGAGACGTGATAAAAATGGTAGCTTAGGAACACTAATCTGACAGGGGTGTGTCATATGATTTGGAGATGGCAAGACCAGAAGCAATGACACAGTTCATCTTAGTAGAGGAATAAAATAATAAAGTCCAATAATTGTTGGTGGTATGGGAATCGAAATAAAAGGACTAATACAAAGAGGGAATGAAAAAGTTATTTTGAGATTAATGAATGAGTATGTTAATGAGTAAAAAGTTGTGGGAATAGGAGAAAGAGAAGGATGCAGAGGATGGTGGGTGGGTGGAGGAAGAGAAGAAAATGGAAATGGTATAGGCAGAGAAGGTACAGAAGAAATAGGGATAGAGAAGAAGAAAAAAATAAAAATGAGGAACAGGAGCATTTATTTGCTGACAAATCCGATTTGACAAAAGGTAGACTAAGCAAATAGGCTACATGGAATATTTATTTACTTTTTATGACGACCCTATATGCCAGATATTATTATCTCTAATTTTACAAGGGGAAATGAAGACTTGGAAAACCTCGTTTGCCTGGGACCATAGAGCCTGTAAGTTGTGAAGCTGAGATCTGCACCCACAGGTGGGAGGGCAGAGCTCCTGATCACTTGACCTTCCAGTAACTCTGTGTGGTGAGCAGGGTGGGATTGTTAACGCTCTTTCAAGGATAAAGCTCAGATAAGTATTTTACCTGAGAGCATGGAGTAGTATTTTCTGCTTTAAAAATCTCCCTCTAGTTTGGAGTACAGAGAAGCAGCATACATAATGATTATGCAAACAATTTATCTGGTAATCATCTTTGAGGCTTCTCTCTCCTTCATCCTCCATCTTTAAACCATCACCAAACATCACTGATTGTATCTCTTAAACTGTTCTGTAATCCATCCACTTCACTCCACCTTCACGCCTACCTAACTATTGCAAGCATTAAATATCTTGTATCTGGGCTACTGCAATAACCTTCTAAATGGTGTCTCCTACATCTCTTATTTCCATGCTGCAGTTTGTTTTTTATACTCTAGCCAGAGTGATGTTGTAAAAACCCAAATCTAGTCTTCACATTTAGCTCCCCAAAATAAATATAAAATAGTGATACAAAACACCTTTAATGACTTTCTATTACCCTTAGGAAAAGACCAAAGTCCTTGAAACACCTCTGTACCTTCAGCCTATATTCCACATAGCTCTCCCACCTCAGCCACACTGTCGTCATTTTCCATCCTTCAACAAGCTGGGACTCCATTCATGGTGTTCTCTTTCATAAAACACTCTTAAATCCTCACTCCCATTCCCTACACTTTCTTTATTTAACACACATTCCTTGTTCTTGAGACCTCAGGTCAAATGTAAGTTCCTCAGGAATCTTCCTTTATCCCCCAAATAGTGGTTTCCTTTTCCTACAGGCTCTCAAGCTTTCTATGTTTTTCTATGTAACCCTCACCTCTGTTGGTAAATGTATATTCACAAATGAGATCTTTGCATTTGTTCCTTACATTTGTCTAGAAGCACCAGGAGAAAAAAATCACATATTGTGCTCATTGTTTTATACTTAGAACCTGCACCAAGATAGAGTAGGTGTTAAGTAAATATTTGTTAAATTGAACCATGAATGATTAATAGCCTTGTCTGTGTTTATACACTAGCCCCTCCATTTACTAAATGCATGGCCTTGGTTAATTTTCTTCAACTCCACAAGCTTTTCTTTCCCCATCAGAGAAAAAGGGATAGTCACGATCCAATGAGTAAGATTATTCACACAAAATTCTTAACATATATAAAGTACTAAAAAAAACCTATTATTATACTATCAAAATATCAGACATCAGAGATCCCACAGAACAAAACTAACACTTATAGAAGGGGAAATGTCTTTTTGTAGAAATTAAATGAAAATAAAATGCTTTTTAATTTTTTGGCAGTGCCTAAAAATGATGTACGTTTCACTTACTTGAAAAGACTATTTTTTTTTAATTTATTGAAGTACAGTTGATAGACAATGCTGTGTTAATTTCTTCTGTATAGCAAAGTGACTCAGTTTTTAATATATATCTATATATGTATATATATGCATATATATTCCTTTTCATGTTCTTTTCCATTATGGTTTGTTACAGGATATTAAATATAGTTTCTTGTGCTACACAGTAGGACCTTGTTTTTTATCTGTCTTATATATGTTTGCCTCTGCTAATCCCAGACTCCCAATCAATCTCTCCCCCACCCTTCTCCCCCTTGGTAACCACAAGTCTGTTCTCTATATCTGTGAGTCTGTTTGACAAGACTATTTATATAATCATGATTTTAAATGCTTATTTTGAAAATTAATATGCTTTTATCCTAATCCTTTTGTGGCCCAGAGTCAGTTATTGGTTTTGGGGAAAGTCAGAATGACCAATAAAAATAGAAACTGTGACCCACCATACTATTATCTTTTTGGTATGCTAATATTTACTGCCATAAGGTAAATGGAGATTATGAAGAATGTTTAAATGAACAACTAGCTTACACTTCAGGAAGCAGGTATAGGGTAAAAAATCTATTGTCATATTCAGTCTGTCATCTGTCATTCATATGTCATTCGTTTCAGACCCCTAGGGTATACAGTCTCATACTATATAAAAATTTCCTCATATTACCAAATTAAAAAATTAAACTAACCTAAAGCTGTAGGATTCCTTTTCATTCACTCCATGGTTTTATTCCTGATCTACCAATCATTGTGGGTTTATTAACACAATGCTTTATGTGAGGACACATAATGAAAAAACTATATAATATTAGCTTTAGTACTGGAAACAGAATGATGAAGTTAGTCCTAAAGATGGGGAAAGCAGGAAAATAATACAGTGGCATTTATAAGAGAAAAACTCAATTTTAGGTATATAGAAAACAAACTTATGTTTACCAAAGAGAAGGGAGGGGAAGGATAAATTAGGAGGACGGGATTAACATATACACTCTTCTATATATAAAACAGGTAACCAACAAGGACCCACTGTATAGCACAGAGAACTATACTGAATAATTTGTAATAACCTATAAGGAAAAAGAATCTGAAAAGAATACATACACACACACACACACACACACACGTAACCGAATCACTGTGCTGTACACCTGAAATTAACACAACATTGTAAATCAACTATACTTCGATGAATGAATGAATGAATGAATAAATAAATAAGTGCTTATCTTGGAATCAAGTGGGCCAAAGTTAGAACATTTCCAAGCCCCACCAACCTGTTTGCTCACCCAAATATCAGGAATGGTAGCAGGATTTACATCATATGGATGTTTTATTAAATAAGAAAGTATCTTCAAAACCCTTAGCCCTGTGCACGGACTGCAGAACAACGCTTGTTATTGCTGCAAAATAAATGTGAGTTCTGACCTACATACAAAGTAGTCTTTTTGTTTGAAAATATACACAATCATCTTATTTGGGGATACTGCTGCAAATAAGTCTTGATCTTTGTGTATGAACTGCATGATTTATGCATACAGATTGCAATATACAAATTCTGCACAGTCTATTTGAATCAACAAGTGGGCAGTCAGATTTTTCTCAGCTTATGTTTGAATATCTTTTGTTGTTACTTCCATTTTCTATTCCTGTTGTGCATATCACAACTTAATTAAAATCTCTGACAAACTAATTTACTAATTGAAATCATTTTTGGAGCAAAAAAATAAAAGTCTTTACTCATCTTTTAAAAATATTATAATTGGCTAAAACAATGAATTTTGCTATAGTATCTGTGTTTATTATTTTTACCTTAAGAGAACATGCCAAAGGTAAATTTTTCTTTCATTTTTAAGGTATAACCTTGTAAAAACTTTTCATTTGCTATTTCTTTATTGTTAAATTTGCATAATATAACAGTTTTATTTTGGGTATTGTGGATGGAAAGATCAACCTGCAAAAGCAAAGGTGTTTATATATATATATTTTTTCTTTTTAAAAATTTATTTTATTGAAGTATAGCTGAGTTACAGTGTGTTAATTTCTGCTGTACAGTGAAGTGATTCAATTATACATGTGTATACATTCTTTTTTATATTCTTTTACATTATGGTTTATCACTACGACAATGAATAATTAAATATAGTTCACTCTGCTATACAATAGGACCTTGTTGTTTGCATCTGCTAGCCCCAAACTCCCAATCCATCCCTCCCCCCATGACCCCCTTGGCAACCACAAGTCTTTTCTCTATGTCTGTGAGTCTGTTTCTGTTACATAGATTAAGTTCATTTGTCTCATATTTTAGATTCCACATATAAGTGATATCATATGATGTTTTTCTTTCCCTTTCTGACTTACTTCACTTAGTATGATAATCTCTAATTGCACCCATGTTGCTGCAAATGGCATTATTTCATTCGTTTTTATGGCTGAGTAGTATTCCATTAATACACCAAAAATGCATCTATTGTTTCTTGTATTCTGTTCTTGTCACTCACTAAAGACGTGGATTACTCTTATTAGAATGGTCTGATCTAAGTCCCTGTATCTTGGCAGTTTTAACTGAAAATAGCACTATCTATGACATAGGGGGAAAATGACATGTGAAATATTCATTAAAGTGAATTTTGAAGGTACAGATAAACGTGTAAAACCACGGATAGTATGGGAAGTATCACAGTAAAGTAATTATAAGTCACACCAAGGTATCCAAGGGTAAAAATGGAAATAACCAACATTAAATACATTTATTTCAATTAAACACATGTGTTTGGAGAAGAAAAATGTAAATATGATGTTGTAAATTATGACATATGACACAATATAGTATAAAAATATTATATAATATAGATCTATAATATCAGGAAGTTCAATGATATTTTGCTGGTCACAGATGGGCAGGAGCAAAGTTGTTCTTGCCGTATTGATACACTGTCTATTAACACCTTAGATACTTCACAGTACTAAAGGGAATAATACCCCCAAGAAGTAGCCTGGATATCAGCAGCCTAGATAATGAATTTCTGGCACTTATCCCTGCAGTGCTGTCCCAAGTTCTTCATGCTATATTCCCATGACCTAGAATAATGTCTGCTACATGATTCATGCAATAAAAATTAATGAAGGACAGAAAGTGAAAAGTCCTATCCAACTCACAATACACTTTCTTGAGTTAAAAAACAATGGAAAAAAAAATGAACAACCTAATTGAGAAATGGGCAGAAGACCTTATAGACATTTCTGCAAAGAAGACATACAGATGGCCAGTAGCACATGAAAAGATGCTCAACATCACTAATTATTAGAGAAATGTGAATCAAAATGACAATGAGGTACCACCTCACCCTGGTCAGAAAGACCATCATTAAAAAGTCTACAAATAACAAATGCTGGAGATGGTGAGGAGAAAAGGGAACCCTCCTACACTGTTGATGGAAATGTAAATTGGTGCAGCCACTATGGAAAACAGTATGGAGGTTCCTCAAAAAACTAAAAATAGAGTTGCTGTATGATCCAACAATCCCACTCCTGGGCATATATCCAGACAAAGTTATAATTTGAAAAGATACATGCATCCCAATATTCATTGCAGCTCTATTTACAATAGCCAAGACATGGAAAAAACCTAAATGTCCATGGACAGATGAATGGATAAAGAAGATGTGGTACATATATACAATGTAATACTACTCAGCCATAAAAAAGAACAAAATGCCGTTTGCAACAACATGGATGCAACTAAAGATTATCATACTAAGTGAAGTAAGTCAGAAAGAAAAAGACAAATATCATATGATATCACTTATATGTGGAATGTGAAATAGGAGACAAATGAACCTATCTACAAAACAGAAACAGACGCAGACATAGAGATCAGACTTGTGGTTACCAAGGTGGAGGGGAAGAGGTAGAGAGATGGACTGGGAATTTGGGGTTGGTAGATGCAAGCTATTACATTTAGAACACATAAACAACAAGGTCCTACTGTATAGCACAGGGATTTATATCCAATCTCCTGGAATAGACCACAATGGAAAATAATATTGAGTGTCTATACGTGTAAAACTGAGTCACTTTGTTGTACAGCAGAGACTGACACAACATTGTAAAATAACTATACTTCAATTAATAAAAGTAATAAAACAATGCAATTTATAGACAAATAATTTAAATTTTTTCCTCTCAGTGTATTCTTCAAACTCTATCATGCATGGCTCCTGAAACTAAAGAAAACCAAGTTTAACTATGTATCAGTCACCTTTTAGTCCAGCAGTAGAGTTTCCCACATGCCAACTGCCAACTGAGCCTCATCCCACCTGCGTGGATTCAGTGTAAATGACTGAATCGCTAACCTAGTTGTACGTGAATGTTCTATTTTCTTTTTTAGGCTGATATGCTAAATTGAAACCCATTCCACTTGACTGGAACACTGATAATCTACACTTTTCATTGGGACCATCAAACATGAGGTTCTCTTCAACTATGAATTAAACTTCTGGTTGAACTTGAATCAACCTTCCTAAAAGGAGGATGCTACCATCAAACTATGAGTAAAAAGCATGCCCCTTTCCTTAAGATCCAAACACTTAGAAAGAAAATACAGGTTCAGAGACATCATTCAGGATGTCTTCTCAAACATTGTAGTCTTTATTTCTGACCATGTTCTTTGGAGGCTAGTCTTTCAGTCAGTCCCCAAATGCTACAAAGTCAAACACATGCAATTATGACACATTTTTTCCTAAAATATTCTTCCCAAACTGCAATACTCAAACACTAACTATAGCCAGACTTTCCTAGCAATGTGAGAGACATGGGAGGCAGATTTGAGCATAGTTAATTATATTTCATAGGGAACAAAGAATTACAATATTGAGCAAACTATTTTAATTTAATATTTTTTCTCAGTGCAAGAAATATACTCATATACTGGGAAAAGTTAATGTTTCCAAAGATACCTGAATTCTATATCAACACATAAAGCTTGTATTAAGCATCTCTATAAACAACCCTGAGCTAGGTGTTTGAGATAGCAGTCAAACTACTGTATCTTTTATGATAAAAAGATAACATAAAATCTTGTCTTCTCTTCCTAGCAAAAATAATTTGGGGAATCACTAAAAACAAGTAATGGACAGTTTAGGATACATGTAGTTGAAACTTTAGTAATATTTCTGTGTTATAGAAATGGAGGGATTAAAAATTTTTCATGAAACAGATGAAATATGAACTACACATGCAGAGTATGTAAGAATAGCTTAGGCACTTGAAATATCAGATATGTGAAGTCCCATCATATTCATATTGTTTACCCTATGATGTTATTAGGTAAACACTTCCATTTCCAAACAACATGATTAGAGGTCCATTCTCAGGTGATACACAGTTGAATTTGATTGTTGATCCTGAATTGCATGTTCTCTAAGAAAATATTCAACCATTTCTTATCATGTTTTGACTATCCAGAGTTGCTTGCTATGCTCTAGCTAAAGCTCTTTTACCTAATATTTAGTACAATTATGCCTCCACCAACCCCTAATATGAAAACATTTTTAAAATACACTTTTCCCTTAAATTCTATTTAGCTCTTATACAAGTTTTGAAAGACAAGAGAGATCCTAATATTAGTACCAAAATAATGCTACATTAATGGAGTTCTTTCTTGCCAGGTTCTGTACTAGGCAATTCATATTTTGCAGATGAGAAAACTATGGCATAAAGAAGTTAAGTATCTCAAGGAGGTAATAGTGAAAAAACCAAGACATGAAATTTCTGTCTGGTTCCAAACACCATGGTTAAATCACCACATTTTTAGGCAAAAATACTTTTAAAACTCAGAATTACTGAAAAAATATTAGTTGCTATTATTAGCAGTTATATTTAACTTTTTGTTGCAATAAACTTAAAGGTAAAAAATTGCTTAATTTCATTTTAATTCATAAAATATGTTAACAGATATAAGTATTATATTGACATTATATTGACCTTTATACAACATTGCTCAATATTAGTCTATGTACCATTAATGGTCCAACTTTTAAGGGAGATATTTTATGACCTTTTTCCCCTTTCCATCTGAATATTCTACATCTAGCAGATTTCCCTATAGAACTAAAGATTATTTCAGACTTTAATGTACATAGACTAGTGCCACTAGAAGGCACACATGTCTAGTAAAGAAGATGCCCATATGAAATGTGTATGTATAATTCCAGGATAATTAGACTAATTTTCAGATAAAGTTTATGCAAATCAATCATGTGTTTTCATTAAAAAATACATAGGTTACTTACTCTATGTCAGACATTGTTCTAGGTGTTGACATATAATCAAATTAGGTATGATTCCTTCCCTTGATGAACTTGCAGCCAAATACTCATATAAATAAATCAATGATTGTACTAAATGCTGTGATAAACAGAAGCACAGATTGCCATGGGAGCCAGAGGAGCACCATTCAAATCAGATAGTGTAATTAGGGAAGGCTGGAGAAGGTGCTACTTGAGTTGAGTTTTGAAGAGTAGGAATTCAAAAGAAGAGGTGAACATTCCTGGTGTAGAAAACAAAGGAAGAGCATCAAGAAGTACAAAGTTCTTAAGAGATGTGAATAAGACAAGGCTAGAGCCAGGCTATGATTCATTCACATGAAAAACTAAAGATTTAAGTGTTCGCCTGTAATCTATGAGAAGTCATTGAAGGACTGTTAGCAGCAAGTGGGGTTAGATCTTATAGACACTCAAAACTTGGATCTTATAGACACTCTTAAAACTTGGATTTGCATCATTGTCAGCAAAACTCTTACAGATATTTTTCATACCCTTTGTTATTTTGTAAACTTCTCCCTAAATGGCAAAATCATTTGGGAAAATATGAACAAATATCACCTTTGCAGCTACATGTTGTACACAGCACAGATATATATTGTTATTAATGTGAGCAACATAGACAATAAAATATTACTCTGTAGTAATTGAACATACGTTAGTATACTATGAACCACAGCTCTGAATGTCTTGACATTTGTGCGCATAAGGTTTTTGAAATGACTGTAATGCTATAATAAATGTAGTGAAGTTTAATGGAGTGGTCTAACACAAACTGCCCAAAACTATTAATAAGTTTTTAAACTTTGCAATTTTTGAAAGACTTAAAATTATTTATTTTCTTAACTGATGGAGCGTAATTGTAAAATTAAATATTTATTACTAAACTAACCATTCAGTGTGAAGCTGATTAAGAGGTAAATGGCTTATTAAATAGGAACCATTTTGTTAATACATGAATACATATCATTTTTTAAAGATGACATTTTAATTGCCAGCAAAACCATAAAATTAAATAATGGAAATTTTAAAATTAATTAACGTGTCCATTTTTAAGATACAGTTTATACTCTGAATGTTTAAATTTGTATGTTGCTTCTTCCATAGTTCTCATTGAGAATTAAGTTCATTGGGATGATTAAATTTGGCTAAAAATATTCAGGTCTAATGCTGTGGTTTTCTTCTCTAAGTTCATAAACAATTCTCAAATGCTTTTGTTGGTTCATAAACAAATGCTTTACATTGTATCATCACTGGAAAGAGTACTGTCTCAGATATTAACCAATTGAATTAAAGAGCTTACAGTTTAGTACAAAAGAAACTAAGAAAAATTAAGATCAGATAGAAATATTAAAATAAAACATGTAAATTAACTATTAATTCACAACCTCAGGACCCTCCTGGTATAATCTTAAACCAGCTCCCCACCCCTCTCCATACAAGAGGGCAAGGAGAGCAGAGAAAAAGGCAGACCTCTCCAGTGTGGCAGGTGGCAGGTGGCAGGTTTTTTTTGTTGTGCTTTTTTTTTTTAATTGAAATACAGTTGATTTACAGTGTTGTGTTAGTTTCAGGTGTACAGAAACGTGATTCAGTTATATATACATATATATATTTTACAGATTCTTTTCCCTTATAGGCTATTACACAATATTCAGTATAGTTTCCTGTGCTATACAGTAGGCCCTTGTTGGTTATCTATTTTACATATGGTAGTGTGTATATGTTAATTCTAAACTCCTAATTTATCCCTCCTCCCCTTTCCCCTTTGGGAATGATAAGTTTGTTTTCTATGTCTGTGGGTCTGTTTCTGTTCCATATATAAGTTCATTTGTAAAAATTTTTTTTAGATTCCACATATAAGATATATCATATGATTGTCTTTCTCTGTCTGGCTTACTTCACTTAGTATGATAATCTCTAGGTCCACCCATGTTGCTGAAAATGGCATTATTTCATTCTTTTTATGTCTGAGTAATATTCCATTTTATACACACACACACACACACACCACATCTTCTTTATCCATTCAGCTGTTGATGGATATTTAGGTTGCTTCCATGTCTTGGCTATTATAAATAGTGTTGCAATGAACATTGGGGTGCATGTATCTTTTTGAATTATGGTTTTCTCTGGTTATATGCCCAGGAGAGGGATTGGCAGGTGGCAGCTTTAATAAGCAAGGGAACTTACTTAAGAGACATGTCTTGGGTGGCCACAAGACAAGTAGATTTCTGCACCTGCTAACCAGAATCTTAAAAGTTTATATATAGTGGTTGAGAGTCCGCCTACTGCTGCAGGGAACACGGGTTCGTGCCCCAGTCTGGGAAGATCCCACATGCCGCGGAGCAACTAGGCCCATGAGCCATGGCCACTGAGCCTGCGTGTCCAGAGCCTGTGCTCTGCAAAGGGAGAGGCCACAACAATGAGAGGTCCGCATACCACACACACAAAAAAAAAAAAAAAAAAAAGTTTATATAGAAGCCTTAACTGGGTTTGATTTCAGGTGGCCTCTGCCTGCAGTGGCTTGAAGCAGGGTTTCAGTTCTCGGCCAGTGATTGATGTCGGGTTGCGGTGGTGAGAGCATCGAATCCTAGCCCTTAGACCAGTGGTCAGTGACAAGGCCCTGGCCCTATGGCTTTGCAGAAAAAGAATTCCCACAAATATGGAAAGTAGTGGAACAAGTAAAGTATTTATTAGGAGGAAAAAAAGAGTAAGTACTTGTGGATAGACACACAGGCGGACTCAGAGAGAGAGTTGTGCCCTCATGGCAGTTTAAATCACTTTTAGGGGGCATTTCTTCTGGGTTTCCTTTGGCCAATCATTTTGGTTTGTCTGGTTCAAAGTCTGTATTTGGTATAGCTCAGGATTTTCCCGTGTGTGTGTGTGCATCTCTTAGCCAAGATGGATTCTACCCAAGAGGCTTATGGGTAGTGAGCATTAGCTGGCCTCACTCTCTTTTTGACCTCCGAGGAGGCTTTCTGCACATGTTTAATCAGGGAGGTCTCCCGACTTCAAGAATGAGAAATATGTGGTCTCTTATCTTCTATACAGGCAGGGCCCAGCCTCCTCTCCCAATTGTCCTGTTATTCCTGTCTTGGAGTATCGGTCCACAGGGAATGAACTCAAACTGTTTGCCCTGAGAGCCCATCTGTCTCCTACCTCAGGTTCAGTCACCTGTACTTGTCCAGATTGCCTCATCATCACATCATCTCAAGGCTGTGTCTCTGGGACAGCTTCTGGGAATGGGGAAGGCAAGGGGGCTGTACATTCCAAGGACAGGGTAGGGGAAAGGAAGCCTCCATTTGTCAGGGTCCAGTTCACTGGTCAAACTGGCAGTCACGTCTTCTTGATGATCTCCCCTACCATTAACAACTAGATAAAAGCCAAGGAAATGAAGAGTATAGACACAAAGAAATATGAGTTAGAGAGAATTTTTCAAAGAGAAATATTATGTTCTATGTCTTGAAAAAATTAATGGAAATTATTGAGCAGGAAAGAGTGAAAATATTTTTCAGGTAGAAGAAATTATTTGAGCAAAATCATGAAGGAAACAATTAGCAATATATCTAGAGGATGGATTAAAGTGGTTCACTTGAAGGAAGCAGATGAATCATTTCTAATAACAGTGAAAGATCACTTTGGAAAAATGCAGCTGAGAACTATTAGTTGAGTATGATATAATGGGAATCTTTAAAGTTAAACCTCAATATAAAAGAGTCAAAAGTAACTGGGATGCCTTAATAAAAAGAGTGAAATGATATAAAAAATAATTGAAATAAACATATGTAAGATGAACAGAACAAGAAATCCAAGTATTAACCTAGGCATGTGGGTTTTGATGGGTTTGTTTGAGAGGGGTGGTTAGAGCAATAGAAAAGAATCGTATCATGAGGGCTTAGTTCCATGGTAAATGTGGAGAATAAAGAGAGCTAAAGAATAAATCTAAGTATCGTGCTCTAGTGTGAAAAAATTGGAGGAAGAGAGTAGTGCTTGTGCTTAGAAAAGAGCAGTTGGAAGAGGTTTCTTTAAGAAAGGAAGATAGCCAGCTTAGGTTTCTTGGTTATACTTTAGGTATGTATCACGTCCCTCTGGAAACAGAAGACTTCAAAAACAAAGTGAAAGATTTTGAAAGATCTAGAGTCATTCATGGGAAGATAGTTTTGAAACATGGAGAGTTAGTTTCTCTCTGTAGGATGAAGTGCTGAGAAAAAAGGACAAAAGACTAAGTCCTGAGGGTTATTGTTAAAAGTCAGGAGAAGAAAGGAGGAACAAAGTTCTCTCTCTGTCACTGGTTACAGAGTAAAAGCAACCAGAGAGAGAGAAGAAGTTATACAACAGAGTTTAATTTCTTCTAAAAAGAAAGTCTGTAGTTCAAAGGAAACTTTTAAAGCTTTCATTGAGATGCTCAAAACACATTAATACATTTTGGAACTTGCATTAAAACTCCAGGGGTTTAAAAAATGAATCACAAAAATTGAATTGTACAGGGCATAAGGTTGATGGCTCTGCACAAATGGCTGAGAAGTTTCTGTATTATTCTGGAGAAAGCTTTTAGTAATTGAAAGTTATCCTAGCAGTCTTAGATGGAGGGTTCAGTGACGACAAGCACCTGGAAATGCAAAGATAATAAGAGGATTATGTTCCTAACGTAACCAAAGTTCCAGATGACACCTATTTGGGTTAATATTATAATGGAACATTAACATGTTATGTCTTCTGAGGCCTGAAGAGTATTGAAAGAAAAATAAAGGAAGGAAGATGAGAGGGAAGAAAGGAAGGAAGGAGGGTGTTTTTTTTTTTTTTTTTAATTAAGAGACCACCAGAAAAGGAGTTATGAGTTATCAAGCCGTAGTCCCCCAAATGGACTTGGAGGAATGGTTATTCTAAAGGGATCTGACTCCCCACCTATGTATATACCGCTTCAGTATCATACCCTAGATGAGACTGAGAGAAAACCTGGGGAAAAAAAGACACCAAGTCTCACACAGAAGGTGGAAAAGATGACGATGACAGCACTGTTAGCCCTAGGGGCACTGCTTGTTGTAGTCTCCTCCAGGTTCACTATCCATTACTCCATCCCCACTGTCTGCTCCTGGACAGTGATTTTATCCAGAATGTCTTTGTAATTTACAGAAGAAAATGCCACCTTGAAGGAAAGAATTTGTGCCATGGCATACATACATACATACCTACATACACTGCACACAACCCCTCCCTTGAGAACCTCGCTGTCAGAAGGAAATACGTAGTTTAAAGAGATTTAATTTTCACACTCTTCTGTACTACATATTCTTTAAGTTGCTAGCTGACCAAAAATGTGGACCAATATTATCCAAGGTTTGGAAATTACACTGGCCATTTATTTCCTAGGCCATATATATATATATTTTTAATTTAGGTTTTCCCTTGAGCCATGGGGTGGACAGCTGAAGATGAGAAAAGACAGGGGGAGATGAAAAGATATAAATGAGAAGTTGATAGTCACATAAGGATTAATTTTGTAAAGAGCTCAAATGTCCTTGATAACCTTGTCTATTATGCGTTTAGATAGAAAAACACTGGCAAGACTCCAGACAGGCATTGGGCTATAGCCTTGTGAATTTAATGGATAAATATCCAGTATAACATCAAATACCTTCCTGGACAATGGGTGAGCATTTTTATATATAACAGGAAAAGTTTCTGCCAACAAAAGGAGTCTGTGTTCAGATAATACAGTACTTAAAAATTTTTTTGAGATATTTCAAACTATCATGCAAATTTTTTGTTCTGAAGAAATTTCCTTGGCAAACAATATACAATTAAAGCATGGAATAAATGATCAATAAATGAAAACAAAATTATAAATATTAGTCGAGTCCAGGAAGTTAATTGGAACAAAAATATTTGTTAAAAAAGATTAATCCTAACAAGTTAACTATATGCAAAAGAAGAAAGAGGGATACATCTACACAATTGTTACCTTCTGTTTCAAGTTTTATCAGCTCTCTGCCTTACGTGTCATAACAGTGACTCCAGGGAGTAAGAAAGATCTAGAGAAAATTGGGAGAGGTAGACCTCAACTCCTACAGGTCAATGATTTTGATGTGCACCAAGCATTTAAAGCAAGGAAAGACAGGTATAATGGAACATCCCCGAAGGGAAAATAATATGTTTCCTAGGGTAGTATGTTACACATTGGTCCCAGTGAAGTGTGACAGAGAATCAGGCTGTCCTTCAGCAGTCAGATTAGGTTATCCATCAGGCTGACTTCTACACATATAGTTTAAACCAAGAAAGAATTGTCCTAAATTCTGTGTGCTCCTAAGGGGAAGAATAATTGAAAACAGAAGTTAATGGTACTTATTGACCAAGTGAAATCACTGAATAACATTAAGCCTGACATTATTCAATTTATCTCTTTTCTGGTGCCTGATAGAGCTATTTCTCTTCTGCTCTTTCTTGGCAATCCCAAGAAAATAAATTACAGTCACATTATCTACTAGTTTTAAAAATGTATTCAATTATTTTTGTAGCACTTTTGATAACTGTAACACTTGCTAACTTCAGACAAATTGACTGCAGGATTAATGTAATCATTTCTATAGAAAACATTTCAAAGCTTTAAAATGACAGCATTCTAAAGTAAGATAGTGATTTCCTGACATGGGATAAAGCTAAATGGAGAATTTTTCTACTCTGTGTTCTTTCCTCTGCTTCAGAGGTCACTTTGCATCTGAATCTACGCCTCACTCCTTCATTTGAAACAGTTTGGCTGCAGTGAGTATCAGAAAATAAAAGCTACTGCCACAGGAAATGTCACCTAGCATTCTGGTTGATTGTCTTCCCCTCACCAAGCTAAAAGTACCTCTTGTGGAAACACTGTCAATTTGCGCTCAATATTTGAAGACAGATTGGTCTAAGAAAATGGTTTCAACATTTCAGGCACCGATTTTATTTATAGCTGGAGAGTTACTTTTAAAACTAAGTGTTTTTAAAACTGAAACTATGTAGTCTAAAGAAGAAAAGCCTGAGGAGTAACTGAATATTTTCAAGCTTATCTCAACTAAGAACATCTGGTCACACTTTATCCTAAGGGCTTCAGCAAAAAAGGCCGAGACATAGATTGTCTAGAAATAAATAATTAGTACATTTTTGCTCAACATCAAAAGAAAATTGAGAGAGGAAGTTTATTCAGTCCTAAAAGGAAATACGTTTTGACACATGCTACTACACAGATGAAACTTGAAGACATTACGCTAAGTGAAACAAACCAGACAAATATTGTACAATTCTACTTATATAAGGTAGCTAGAGTTGTCAACTCGTAGTAAGAGGAAACAGAATAGTGGCTGACAGTGGTTGGGGCTACGGGGGAGTGGGGAGTTATTTTTTTAATGGTGATGGAGTTTCATTTTGGGAGGATGAAAAAGTTCTAGAGATGGATTGTGGTGATGGTTGCATATCAGTGTGAATGTACTGAACGCCACTGAACTGTGCACCTAAAAACTGTTAAAATGGACAATTTTGTTACATATATTTTATCACAACTTAAAAAATAAAAGGAAATAAGGAGGAGAGAGATATTGGGGAATTATGAGAGGGATGGAATAAGAGCAGACATTTCGTTAAGTTACTGCTCCCTCTGCATGATCCATAATTCGAAGCTCATAGCTCCCTGAAACACCCCTGACCACACAGACCCTGCCCCACTCTGGCCGGAGAGGTGCAGGGAGGCAGTCAGAGCCCCACTCTGTGAGGCCCAGACACAAACCTTAGTACTGCTCAGTTTGCCTAAAAATGCTGCTGGACTGAGCCAGACATTCTCTTGCCATTGCCTCTCTCTCTTTAGGTCCCAACTAAGCACAGCAGGAAGCCACACTCTTTAAAGAGACAAAGAAATGTGAACGTACCCCAGCGAGTTCAGAGCACCAACTGCTTGACGTTTGTGAGGAAGAAACTAGATTCCATTTAATTGTGCAGTCCCATTTATTAAAACACACCTCAGGGGACTTCCCCGGCAGTCCTGTGGTTAGAACGCACTTCCACTGTAGGGGGCGCAGGTTCGATAACTGGTCGGGGAACTAAAATCCCACATGCCACGCAGCACAACCAAAAAATAAATTTAAAAGTGAAAAAATAAAATAAAATAAAACACACCTCAGCATATGTGTCAGTCAAGTATTATTTGTGAACCATACTTTGAAAATCGCCAATCTAAATTACTCACAAAAGTCAAGGTCATTCAAGGTTTCTTAAAGGAGGATCACTAGTAGAAGGCCCAGAATTGCCTTCTGTTTTGCTGGTACTGAAATTAGACCGATTCATTTTATTTAGAGAAGCAGAGATCTGGGATTGGTATCTGAATGGTGCTTCGGATTTAGACCTTTTCATCTGCACTAGGGATGATAAACACTGATGATACTAAACCTTGAAGTGCAGGCGGTTGTTTGAAACTGTGAATCTGTTCCAAAGTAATTAATATCCTAAAACATATTTCAGCATAACAGGAATTATCTTTTTGTGTATGTATAAGTTCATCTAGGAGAAACAGTACATGAACATAAAACATTCACCCAGTTGAACCTAGCCAAAGAGGAACGCATAACCCCCACCCCAAACACACACACACACACACACACCTCAAACATCTACCAGCTAAATGCACCAATCACCTTAGTCCATGCATACCTAGTGCTACAAACTTACCTACAATTTCAGATCACCCCCTTCCACCACTTCGCATTGACTCACAAACTACAACTCTTCTACAAGCATCCTTTTGCAAGATAAAGTGCCATATTTATTGCAATGTTCATGTATTTCTTAATGGTTTAGCATGTGTAAAACTATGCTACTGTTTTTATTAGGATCATTTTTTTTATATAAATATACTTATTTTATTTATTTATTTTTGACTGCATTGAGTCTTCGTTGCTGCACGTGAGATTTCTCTAGTTCTGGTGAGCTGGGGCTACTCTTCATTTCAGTGTGTGGCCTTCTCATTGTAGTGGCTTCTCTTGTTGCAGAGCATGGACTCTAGGCACACGGACTTCAGTAGTCGTGGCTCGTGGGTTCTAGAGCACAGTCTCAGTAGTTGTGGCTCACGGGTTTAGTTGCTCCACAGCATGTGGGATCTTCTCAGACCAGGGCTCAAACCCGCGTCCCCTGCATTGGCAGGCAGATTCTTAACCACTGCACCACCAGGGAAGCCCCTCCTTTTTTTAATGTATCACTGATGAAGTGTTTGAGTTCTGGGCAACAACCTACATTTTCCCATAAATTCTATGGTTTTTATTGTGCAATTTGGCATAGTATAGTGTTTTTAGGGACACAAGTTCTAACAGAAGTGACTCTCTTAGGTAAATTGGGGTTGCAAGGTTTACTTTCCACTGTTCAGTAATGCAAAGAAAATGTGGCTTCTTTATTTTTCTACAACTATCCACATTTCTTCATGAGGCTCCCGCTTGCTAGGTAGCATATAGAATTTTTACTCTCATGAGGTATCTCTTATTTATGCAAGTAATGCCAGTCTGGAACCTCTCCTTCCAGAATCCCACACAGAAAATGACTAAAAACCCTGTAATTTTGTCTTTTCATTCAACCCAGTCATTGGATTTTTGACATATATATATCTCATTTCCTACCTCCTATTTCTTTTCCTGTCTCCTTCTTCCTATAACCTTTGGGGCTAAAAGTGCATGACTTCCATTTCTATAGTTTTTGGTTTGGATTTCTCTTACATATTATGCCTCTTCCAGAGGCAAGTAGCCTCACGGTTCAGATAGATTAGTTGAAGCAGTACCTTCTCCAGGCTATGGAAGAACCTCAGATTGGGTCTACAGGGTATCTCTTGATATTTGCTAAGAAAGAGTAAAGGAATGGAGGAATTTCTTTTATCTCTCAACAAAGCCTGGCTTTCAAGTTTGTTTTCTAGCTTCAGAATCAAAACATCCCACTCTGGATATAAACATTTAATTTTTTTTCTCTTTGCATTCTGTGATAACAATTTGAATCCAAGTCAGTAGACACCTCCCACAGGAGGGGGAAATAAACCAAAAGAAAATGTGAAATAAGATAATACTACTAATAAATTTTTTCAACAAATACTAGTTCTATCACAAATATATAATATATCACAAATTATATTATTCTATTTGGTTGACATAAGCATAGTATTTTATGTCAGAAAGAAAAAAAAACACAAATATTTAAAACATATAAAACTCTGAAACTTTAGTGATGTGTTGAGTACATTGAGGAAAATCTTACTTTTTAAAAGTCTCAGATTCAAATCAGACAATTTGGCTAAGAGTAACTTCCTACTCCAGAAAGGGCACAGCAGTTTCTTCATACTCAAGCATAGTATATGATGAAAAGAAAATCAAGGGATTAGTCATGGTCCATATAAAGGAGTCCTGTGGCCTTTTAATTTTATTGAGCTATACCACCAAACACAAACTCTTGGAAGGCATTCTTTCTCATACTTTAGAAAGAGAAAAGTAAGTAGAAAAATAAATTTTATTTATTCCCTGATAAGAAATTGCACTAAAATGGCCTAGTGCTCTCCAAGATAGCTCAATAAGAAACTAGCTCCATGTATAAAATCAAAGGAATATAGAGAAATCTGTCAATATACCTAATCTCATACACTCAACAACAATATGGTTCTTCAAAATAATTAGTAAGATTGACTTAAAAGCCAAGTTTAATGTACTTAATGTCTAATGTTAGTTTTGTATATAGATATTTAAGTAAGTTAATTTTTATTTAAATTAACTTTCAATTTATTGTTACACACTTAAGTCTTACTTTTCTTAAGATTTAGGTTCATTCATCTTACATACTTTTAAATCCAATTTATACTTTTGGTAATTGTATTAAAATAATAATAATGGCTTTTCTTAATACATTCTTTGATTAATATTCAAATTAATTCTTTTTTAAGAAATTGAATTTCTCTGTAAAGTTAATCCTATTTACAAATAATTATAATGTCTTAAACATTTATATGACATTAAATAGATAACTTTAGTACCTCTGGTCCTCTCAATATTTTAAATGCCTACAAGAGAAGACATAAATATAGCAGGCACATTTTTTTCTAAGTAGATCCTATAAATATTATTAAGTTATAACTATCATTTCAAATACCTTAAGTAACAAAGTTTAAGATTACACTAAATATTTAAAAAGTTAACAGAAAAATAATAATAATGACTTGATATAATTTGTCATTCTCTATCTATTTTTTCATCTTTTCAAGATTTAAAGATACTTAGGTAAGGAAACTAGAGTTTCTATTGTAGTCAGACATAATCCAAGATGATGATATACATATTTATCTCTTAATCACAAATTTGAGCCCAAAGGAAAACATTGGACCCTCTGTTCTCTCAGGTTCTAACCAAGGTACAGGTAAACACCTTAAAATTTTTCTTAGAGTTAATTTCCATATGCTTGTTCAAAAATAAAAGACAAGTCCACATATTACAGCTGAGAATTTGTTTTGCAACTTAGTGGATCACTTGTTCTCCTTTTCCATTTTATCATGATCCATTTAAACTATTTTTAGCTCATTGGGTGATGAAGTATAATTCTGTAACCCCACTAAGGTTGCAGATAACGTCCAGCACTACTTGAATTAATTCATCTAATCTTCTCACTACCTGAGAGGATTCTGCATTTTGTTCATATTTTTTTCCTCTAACTCTTGGCCTTAATTCAACAGAGAGTTTATTAGCACAGGCATATCTTTGCAGGTAGAAATTGTAGGTCTGGAGTTGAATGCTATGCATAGTTTAACCTAATCGTCAAATAAAATGTGCAGCTTTCAGTCGTCATAATATGAGCTTGAAGAGTATGTGGATAATATGGATGGAAGATGAGTAAGATAGGAGAGAAGTAGCTCAGATGAAAAATGAGAAGATATAGTTCTAGTCCAGCTCTCGTATTTAATCTTTGGAAAATCTCTAAGGAAAAAATGATCTATTATAATCCTGTCCCATGTTCCTATATCTGAAATTATCTGAGTTACTTACAAAACAAAGGAAGTGGTATATTGTCTGGAAAGTTTTTGAAACCAGTAGCTACTATAGCAAAAAATATAGCTTAAAGCAAAGCATCTCTTTCTCGTGTTAACATTCTACATGAATGGATCACTTCAAATATTTTTTTTTTTAATTTTTTCCATTTTTTTTATTAGTTTCTGCTTTATAACAAAGTGAATCAGTCATACATATACATCTGTTCCCACATCCCCTCCCTCATGCATCTCCCTCCCTCCCACCCTCCCTATCCCTCCCCTCCAGGCAGTCACAAAGCACCGAGCTGATCTCCCTGTGCTCTGCGGCTGCTTCCCACTGTCTATCTAGCCTACGTTTGGTAGTGTATATATGTCCATGCCTCTCTTTCGCTTTGTCACAGCTTACCCTTCCCCCTCCCCATATCCTCAAGTCCATTCTCAAGTAGGTCTGTGTCTTTATTCCCGTTTTACCCCTAGGTTCTTCATGACATTTTTTTTCTTATATTCCATATATATGTGTTAGCATACGGTATTTGTCTTTCTCTTTCTGACTTACTTCACTCTGTATGACAGACTCTAGGTCTATCCACCTCATTACAAATAGCTCAGTTTCGTTTCTTTTTATGGCTGAGTAATATTCCATTGTATATATGTGCCACATCTTCTTTATCCATTCATCCGATGATGGACACTTAGGTTGTTTCCAGCTCCGGGCTATTGTGAATAGAGCTGCAATGAACATTTTGGTACATGTCTCTTTTTGAATTATGGTTTTCTCAGGGTATATGCCTAGTAGTGGGATGGCTGGATCATATGGTAGTTCTATTTTTAGTTTTTTAAGGAACCTCCATACTGTTCTCCATAGTGGCTGTACCAATTCACATTCCCACCAGCAGTGCAAGAGTGTTCCCTTTTCTCCACACCCTCTCCAGCATTTATTGTTTCTAGATTTCTTGATGATGGCCATTCTGACTGGTGTGAGATGATATCTCATTGTAGTTTTGATTTGCATTTCTCTAATGATTAATGATGTTGAGCATTCTTTCATGTGTTTGTTGGCAGTCTGTATATCTTCTTTGGAGAAATGCCTATTTAAGTCTTCTGCCCATTTTTGGATTGGGTTGTTTGTTTTTTTGCTATTGAGCTGCATGAGCTGTTTATAAATTTTGGAGATTAATCCTTTGTCAGTTGCTTCATTTGCAAATATTTTCTCCCATTCTGAGGGTTGTCTTTTGGTCTTGTTTATGGTTTCCTTTGCTGTGCAAAAGCTTTTCAGTTTCATTAGGTCCCATTTGTTTATCTTTGTTTTTATTTCCATTTCTCTAGGAGGTGGGTCCAAAAGGATCTTGCTGTGATTTATGTCATAGAGTGTTCTACCTATGTTTTCCTCTAAGAGTTTGATAGTTTCTGGCCTTACATTTAAGTCTTTAATCCATTTTGAGCTTATTTTTGTGTATGGTGTTAGGGAATGATCGAATCTCATACTTTTACATGTCCCTGTCCAGTTTTCCCAGCACCACTTATTGAAGAGGCTGTCCTTTCTCCACTGTACATTCCTGCCTCCTTTATCAAAGATAAGTTGGCCATATGTGCGTGGGTTTATCTCTGGGCTTTCTATCCTGATCCACTGATCTATCTTTCTGTTTTTATGCCAGTACCACACTGTCTTAATTACTGTAGCTTTGTAGTATAGTCTGAAGTCAGGGAGCCTGATTCCTCCAGCTCCTTTTTTTGTTCTCAAGATTGCTTTGGCTATTCGGGGTCTTTTGTTTTTCCAAACAAATTTTGAAATTTTTTGTTCTAGTTCTGTGAAAAATGCCAGTGGTAGTTTGATAGGGATTGCATTGAATCTGTAGATTGCTTTGGGTAGTAGAGTCATTTTCACAATATTGATTCTTCCAATCCAGGAGCATGGTATATCTCTCCATCTGTTTGTATCATCTTTAATTTCTTTCATCAGTGTCTTATAATTTTCTGCATACAGGTCTTTTGTCTCCTTAGGTAGGTTTATTCCTAGATATTTTATTCTTTTTGTTGCAATGGTAAATGGGAGTGTTTTCTTGATTTCATTTTCAGATTTTTCATCATTAGTGTACAGGAATGCCAGAGATTTCTGTACATTAATTTTGTAACCTGCTACTTTACCAAATTCATTGATTAGCTCTAGTAGTTTTTCGGTAGCATCTTTAGGATTCTCTATGTATAGTATCATGTCATCTGCAAACAATGACAGCTTTACTTCTTCTTTTCCAATTTGGATTCCTTTTATTTCCTTTTCTTCTCTGATTGCTGTGGCTAAAACTTCCAAAACTAGGTTGAATAAGAGTGGTGAGAGTGGGCAACCTTGTCTTGTTCCTGATCTTAGTGGAAATGGTTTCAGTTTTTCACCATTGAGGACAATGTTGGCTGTGGGTTTGTCATATATGGCCTTTATTATGTTGAGGAAAGTTCCCTCTATGCCTACTTTCTGCAGGGTTTTTATCATAAATGGGTGTTGAATTTTGTCAAAAGCTTTCTCTGCATCTATTGAGATGATCATATGGTTTTTCTCCTTCAACTTGTTAATATGGTGTATCACATTGATTGATTTGCGTATATTGAAGAATCCTTGCATTCCTGGGATAAACCCCACTTGATCATGGTGTATGATCCTTTTAATGTGCTGTTGGATTCTGTTTGCTAGTATTTTGTTGAGGATTTTTGCATCTATGTTCATCAGTGATATTGGCCTGTAGTTTTCTTTCTTTGTGACATCCTTGCCTGGTTTTGGTATCAAGGTGATGGTGGCCTCGTAGAATGAGTTTGGGAGTGTTCCTTCCTCTGAAATTGTTTGGAAGAGTTTGAGAAGGATGGGTGTTAGCTCTTCTCTAAATGTTTGATAGAATTCGCCTGTGAAGCCATCTGGTCCTGGGCTTTTGTTTGATGGAAGATTTTTAATCACAGTTTCAATTTCAGTGCTTGTGATTGGTCTATTCATATTTTCTATTTCTTCCTGAGTCAGTCTTGGCAGGTTGTGCATTTCTAAGAATTTGTCCATTTCTTCCAGGTTGTCCATTTTATTGGCATAGAGTTGCTTATAGTAATCTCTCATGATCTTTTGTATTTCTGCAGTGTCAGTTGTTACTTCTCCTTTTTCATTTCTAATTCTATTGATTTGAGTCTTCTCCCTTCTTTTCTTGATGAGTCTGGCTAATGGTTTGTCAATTTTGTTTATCTTCTCAAAGAACCAGCTTTTAGTTTGGTTGATCTTTGCTATCGTTTCCTTCATTTCTTTTTCATTTATTTCTGATCTGATCTTTATGATTTCTTTCCTTCTGCTAGCTTTGGGGGTTTTTTGTTCTTCTTTCTCTAATTGCTTTAGGTGCAGGGTCAGGTTGTTTACTCGAAATGTTTCCTGTTTCTTAAGGTGGGATTGTATTGCTATAAACTTCCCCCTTAGAACTGCTTTTGCTGCATCCCATAGGTTTTGGGTTGTCGTGTCTCCATTGTCATTTGTTTCTAGGTATTTTTTAATTTCCTCTCTGATTTCTTCAGTGATCACTTCGTTATTGAGTAGTGTATTGTTTAGCCTCCATGTGTTTGTATTTTTTACAGATCTTTTCCTGTAATTGATGTCTAGTCTCATAGCATTGTGGTCGGAAAAGATACTTGATACAATTTCAATTTTCTTAAATTTACCAAGGCTTGATTTGTGACCCAAGATATGATCTATCCTGGAGAATGTTCCATGAGCACTTGAGAAAAATGTGTATTCTGTTGTTTTTGGATGAAATGTCCTATAAATATCAACTAAGTCCATCTTGTTTAATGTATCATTTAAAGCTTGTGTTTCCTTATTTATTTTCATTTTGGACGATCTGTCCATTGGTGAAAGTGGGGTGTTAAAGTCCCCTACTATGATTGTGTTACTGTCGATTTCCCCTTTTATGGCTGTTAGTATTTGCCTTATGTATTGAGGTGCTCCTATGTTGGGTGCATAAATATTTACAATTGTTATATCTTCTTCTTGGATCGATCCCTTGATCATTATGTAGTGTCCTTCTTTGTCTCTTCTAATAGTCTTTATTTTAAAGTCTATTTTGTCTGATATAAGAATTGCTACTCCAGCTTTCTTTTGATTTCCATTTGCATGGAATATCTTTTTCCATCCCCTTACTTTCAATCTGTATGTGTCTTTAGGTCTGAAGTGGGTCTCTTGTAGACAGCATATATATGGGTCTTGTTTTTGTATCCATTCAGCCACTCTGTGTCTTTTGGTGGGAGCATTTAGTCCATTTACATTTAAGGTAATTATTGATATGTATGTTCCTATTCCCATTTCCTTAATTGCTTTGGGTTCGTTATTGTAGGTATATTCCTTCTGTTGTGTTTCTTGCCTAGAGAAGTTCCTTTAGCATTTGTTGTAAAGCTGGTTTGGTGGTGCTGAACTCTCTCAGCTTTTGCTTGTCTGTAAACGTTTTAATTTCTCCATCAAATCTGAATGAGATCCTTGCTGGGTAGAGTAATCTTGGCTGCAGGTTTCTCTCCTTCATCACTTTAATTATGTCCTGCCACTCCCTTCTGGCTTGTAGAGTTTCTGCTGAGAGATCAGCTGTTAACCTGATGGGGATTCCCTTGTGTGTTATTTGTTGTTTTTCCCTTGCTGCTTTTAATATGATTTCTTTGTGTTTAATTTTTGACAGTTTGATTAATATGTGTCTTGGTGTATTTCTCCTTGGATTTATTCTGTATGGGACTCTCTGTGCCTCCTGGACTTGATTAACTATTTCCTTTCCCATATTGGGGAAGTTTTCAACTATAATCTCTTCAAATATTTTCTCAGTCCCTTTCTTTTTCTCTTCTTCTTCTGGAACCCCTATAATTCGAATGTTGGTGCGTTTAATGTTGTCCCAGAGGTCTCTGAGACTGTCCTCTGTTCTTTTCAATCTTTTTTCTTTATTTTGCTCTGCATCAGTTATTTCCACTATTTTATCTTCCACCTCACTTATCCGTTCTTCTGCCTCAGTTATTCTGCTATTGATCCCATCTAGAGTATTTTTTATTTCATGTATTGTGTTTTTAATCGATGCTTGATTCATCTTTAGTTCTTCTAGGTCCTTGTTAACTGTTTCTTGCATTTTGTCTATTCTATTTCCAAGATTTTGGATCATCTTTACCATCATTATTCTGAATTCTTTTTCAGGTAGACTGCCTATTACCTCTTCATTTGTTAGGTCTGGTAGGTTTTTATCTTGCTCCTTCACCTGCTGTGTGTTTTTCTGTCTTCTCATTTTGCTAATGTTACTGTGTTTGGGGTCTCCTTTTTGCAGGCTGCAGATTCGTAGTTCCCGTTGTTTTTCGTGTCTGACCCCAGTGGCTAAGGTTGTTTCAGTAGGTTGTATAGACTTCCTGGTGGGGGGGACTAATGCCTGTGTTCTGGTGGTTGAGGCTCGATCTTGTCTTTCTGGTGGACAGGTCCACGTCTGGTGGTGTGTTTTGGGGTGCCTATGGCCTTATTATGTTTTTAGGTAGCTTCTCTGCTAATGGGTGGGGTTGTGTTCCTGCCTTGCTAGTTGCTTGGCATAGGGTGACCAGCACTGTAGCTTGCTGGTCGTTGACTGAAGCTGGGTGCTGGTGTTGGGATGGAGATCTCTGGGAGATTTTCGCTGCTTGATATTATGTGGAGCTGGGAGGTCTCTTGTGGACCCGTGTCCTGAAGTTGGCTCTCCCACTTCAGAGGCACAGCACTGGCTCCTGGCTGCAGCACCAAAAGCCTTTCATCCACCCAGCTCAGAATAACAGGGAGAAAAAGCAGAAAGAAAGAATTAGTAGAAGAGAGAAAGAGAGAGGGAAAGAAAGGAAGAAGGGAAGAAAGGAAGGAAGGAAGGAAGAAAGAAAGAAAGGAGGGAGGGAGTGACGAAGGATGGAAAGAAAGAAGGAAAGAAAGGAGGGAGGGAGGGGGCAATGAAAGCAAAAGGAAGAGTGAATGGAAGAAGGGAGGGAGGGAGGGAGGAAGGGAAGAAAGAAAGAAAGACAGGAGGGAGGGAGGGAGGAAGGAAAGAAAAAGAAAGTGGAAAGAAGAAGGGTGGGAGGGAGGGAGGAAAGAAAAAGAAAGAAGGAAAGGAAGAGCGGAGGGAGGGAGGGAGGAAGGGAAGGTAGGAAAAAAAGAAAGAGCAGGTAAAGTAAAATAGAATAAAGTATGAAATATAGTAGCGTTATTAAAATTAGAAAGTAATTATTGAAAAAAAAAAAAACGGACCGATAGAACCCTGGGACATATGGTGGAAGCAAAGCTATACAGAGAGAATCTTACACAGAAGATTACACATACACATTCACAAAAAGAGAGCAGGGGGAAAAATCAAAAATCTTGCTCTCCAAGCCCACCTCCTCAATTTGGGATAATTCGTTGTAAAAAGAGGAAAAGGGCAAGAAGTCTGAAATCTTGCTCTCTAAGTCCACCTCCTTACTTTGGAATAATTCGTTGTAAAAAGAGGAAAAGGGGGGAAAGTCTTAAATCTTGTCCTCAAAGTCCACTTCCTCAATTTGGGATGATTCGCTGTCCATTCATGCACTCCACAGACGCAGGGCACATCAAATGGACCGTGGAGCTTTAATCCGCTGCCTTCGAGGCTGCACAGAGAGATTTCCCTGACTCTGCTCTCACAGCTCCCGGGTCTCAGCCTTGGACCTGGCCCCGCCTCTGTGCGTAGGTCGCCGGAGGGCGTCCGTTCTTCGCTCAGACAGGACGGGTTTAAAGGAGCCGCTGATTCGGGGGCTCTGGCTCACTCATGCAGAGGGGAGGGAGGGGCGCGCAGTGTGGGGCGGGCCTGCGGCGGCAGAGGCCGGCGTGACGTTGCAGCAGCCCGTGGCGCTCCGTGCGCTTTCCCGGGAAAGCCGTCCCCGGGTCTCGGGACCCCGGCAGTGGCGGGGTGCACAGGTCCCCGGAAGGCGGGGCGGACAGTGACCCGCGCTCGCACACAGGCCCCGCGGCTGCGGCGGCGGCGGGCGGCGGCAGGCGGCGGCGGTGGCGGGCGGCGGGGGGCGGCGGCGGCAGCGGGCCTCGGCGGCGGCGGCGGCGGGCGGCGGTAGGCGGCGGCGGTGGCGGGCCGCGGGGGCGGCGGCGGCGGCGGCGGGCCGCGGGGGCGGCGGCGGCGGCGGCGGGCCGCGTCGGGCGGCGGCGGCGGCGGCGGGCCGCGGCGGCGGGCCGCGGCGGCGGCGGCGGCGGCGGCGGGCCGCGGGGGCGGCGGCGGCGGCGGCGGGCCGCGTCGGGCGGCGGCGGCGGCGGCGGGCCGCGGCGGCGGCGGGCGGCGGCGGGCGGTGGGCAGCGGCGAGCGGCGGCGGCCCACGCCCGTCTCCGAGGTCCACGCCTTACCCGCGGCTCGCGCTTGTCTCCGGCGCTTCCCTAAGCAGCCCTTTTAATGCCCTCTCCTCGCACACCAGGAAACGAAAGTGAAAGTGAAAAAAGACTCTTGCCTCTTCAGCAACTCCAGACCCTTTCCCCGGACTCCCTCCGGGCTAGCCGTGGTGCACTAACCCCTTCAGGCTCTCTTCCTGCCGCCAGCCCCAGTCCTCTCCCTGCGCTCCGACTGAAAGCCGATACCCAAGCCTCAGCTCCCAGCCCCGCCCGCCACGGCGGCCGAGCAGACAAGCCTCTCGGGCTGGTGTGTGCCTGAGGGCACCGATCCTCTGTGCCGGAACCTCTCCGCTTTGCCCTCCACACCCCTGTTGCTGTGCTCTCCTCCGCTACTCCCCACTTCAAATATTGATACATTGACATTGCATCCTGAGTTCAAGCTATACAATATTTAGTTCTTTGATCAGAATTTGGAATCTGCTGGCTGGTTGAATGCAAATGTTTAATATTTGTTTAATAATATAGAAATATGTAACCATAATCAAAAATTCCCAAATACTATTAATTAAGACATTACTATTCAACCTATTGATTATATTTTGATGTAGGTTTTGATCCAGTACAAAGTATCAATGTGCAGGCATTTTCCCTCATTTTTTCTTACATCCTTTATGTCCTTTGTCTCCTTTCTACTTTCCTTGGCAATCTTCAGTCACCCTAACATCTGCTCTCTGCAATTAACTTGATCATTTTTGTTTTTGATACTTTCTGTAAAAAGAATTCTCTGTAATGGCAGCAGCACTGCTCTGAGAATTGAACAGCACAATAAGTTAACCTCCCCATTGTCTAATAACTAGTTAAGTGAGGCCATGAAGTTAAAAGAAAATTATATGCCAAATGTTCAAAGAAATGTAGGTAAAAATCTAGATATAAGAATCCTTCTGTAACAGTTAATGGGAGTTGTAAGAAAATAAATGTTATTATTACCTTTTTGCATTGTTTCTTACCCCATTGTTAACAGCCTTTTCATTTTCATCCACATCATTTTAATAGTTTCTTAACTGATTTCACTGTCTGATGCATTTGCTTCTAACACTTTCCTACAAACTTGTGGTCATATCACTCTGCCTTAAGCACAATTTTGAATTATCCTTCTTTTGAGTCCTGTATTCATTTATTTTAAAAACCACTTTTGAGCACCTACAATGTGCTGAGAAACTGTTATGCACTCTCTATTAGGGGAAGTCACCAATAAATATCATATTCTATATACTATGAAAGAGGTAAACCTGGACAGCACAGAAAAAGGAACTTGACTAAGGAGTCAGGAAAAATTGCCCTCAAGAAGTGATAGCTAAACTGAATTTTTAACCAGTTAGGCAAAAATTCACAGGGCATAAGTTGGTAAGAGAAAGGACATAGCATCTTTGGGCATCTACAATATAGTACATAAAACCTTTTTATCCAACATAATCGAGTCTAGTTGTTGGTAAAACAGTTAAAAGAATCATTTAAGAAATGATATATTAATACTATATTAATTAGCTAGATATTAGGCCACTATAACAAAATGCAGTGTTTTTAACAAGATAGAAATTGCTTTCACACATTGAAGTCTGAACACAAGCTATCTGTGCCTGATATGGTAGCTTGTGATGGGACATGGACACTTGCTATCTTGTTATGATTTTATTCCTGCAGTGTTGCCCTTCTGGTCTTGGTTGAATATGGTCAACCAACAGTTTCAGCCAGTTACTCCACCTGCTCTCATGCCCTGTCTTTCTTCCCTGCACTCACTTTGCTCACATGTGGACAAGAGGAGACAAGAGACCCTAGACATCATCTTCTTACTTACCTGACCTTGGAAAAGTGTCCTTTTGTGGCCCCATCATTTTGCTTTTAGCGCATTTTATATGATCATGATAAATATGAGTGATGGCCTGAACAGGCTCCTTTGACAAGGAGCTTGGTCTCTGGTGAGATCAGGTCTTTGGTCTGATACCCAGCTGGTGACATCATTCCAAAGTGTTCTGTGGTGTGCACGTTTTTGTCCCCATGTTGAGATAATTTCAGGCAAGCCTATGGCTGCAAATCCCAACTACCCTCTATGGATAACTCATATTTGTTGTCTGTGGCCCAAACAGAATCTGGATTTGAATTATGAAATCAAAGAGGTGATTCTTGCCCCCCTCTAATTGACCATCCTACCTTACTTTCTCCTAAGTTTCCTTTCTCATTTGCAGATAGCACAAGGAAGATCAGACAAGATGAGTGATTAAGTAGACGTCCAATGACAAAGCTATCAGTAGCCTTTTCATGTTAAAATCATTACATTTTCTGAATGATTTTCTTGAAATCTCTGCTCTTAGCTTCAGAGATGTACTAAAGTTGGATACCACTCTCTCCTTTCTCAATGTGAAGAGGAACAGAGACAATAGTTCATAAGTACTGCATGCTCCCACAAGACAACTCTCCCCATTCCAACACCTCCTCTTTTATTGAAGGAAGGACAGAGAGATAAGGAGGAAAGAGTAGTGATACATGGCACCACCCAATAGTCATGGGGAGGTGGATGATAATAATAACAAGAAGAAGAAGAATTAAAATAATAATAACCACCACAACTGCTAACCATTGGGTGCATTATATGCCAAGGTCTCTCTCAGAGTTTTACATATACCCATTCACTTAATTACTTCCCAAAGCACTATGAGGTAGTACAATTTTTTCTGATGGATCAGGTTAGGTAATTTTCCCATTTCCAGTCTAGTGAGCATTGGAGCTAGAATTTGATCCCAGGCAGTCTTTCTCCTGAGCCTGGTGCTATGACCAGCTATGAATATATTGATGCTTAAGCACCATAGGACATTGAGGCTCAACTGTTGAGATAACAGGGATAGTGAAGATGTGCAACTTGGAGTAGCTGCTGAAACATGGCAAAATGGCATATGTATGCTATAAAGCTAGCAGAAAGGGGATGGATCAGAATAAAATGTTGGTGTGGCCAAAGAAGCAGTCCTATCTCCTACAGACAGTTGCTATATCCCCCAAACCAAGTAATGGTCTTTTTGCAGGGACATTAAAGATCAATTTTGAGCCCCTATCAGTCTTTTCTATCACAGCTGCACACATGAATAACATGCTGTCAACAGAAGCACCTTCTTAAGGCATCAAGGACACTGAGGTACCGCAGGTACTTTAAATCTCAATAGTCCCCTTATTTTATATTTACTGTATCAGTGTGTCCACATGTCTAACAAATGCTGTAATCATGAATAAACTGGACTTCATTTCAGTCTTGCAATGTCAAATTGAAACGTTTAAATGTTTCCTAGATAGAACCAGCAAATTGTATTTACTGAATTAGATTTTTCAACATGGTTGAATTTGCCTGTATGAGTGTTATGTTTGTATAAAACTGCCTCTTTAAGAAACAAGAAATTATCTATCTTACATTGTTTTATATTATTGAACTACACATATTTTACATATTAATACAAATATAGTAATAAAATTATATGGTCCCAGTAGAAATTCAAGAAGATTCAAGTTATATAATATTGTGACTAAATTTGTAATCCACTTAATTTAATCATTCTTTACTGCAAATGTTTTGTGACTTGACAGCTGTTATAAAAAAAAAGGTAAAACATGGCATATTGTAAAAAAAGAAATCAACCTCTTACTGAGTGGCCTTGACACTTGAGAATGTCATTAAGCTAAAAGTATTGAAATCAGAGTTTTAAACCATGTGAGCTGTGATTAAGCTGAGCATTTCCAAAAAGGTTTACAGAAAGTTATTATAATTTATTGCCATAAACAAATAAAGGCAGCCCACAATTTTTTTTAATATTTGATATTAGTAATATGCCCATAAAGTATAAGGGACATACATTACCTACAGCAATATGCCATGGATTTTATTACCCATATGGCACCCACAACACCCCCCAAAAAAACAGTAGGAATATTGAAATATGAAGTGATAAGATGTTTCAGACATGTCCTCAGATGCCTAAATTCTAAATAAATAAGAAAAGAAACAGAGCAAAGAAAATAAGAGAGGTAAATAAGAACTAGAGCAATACAAACTTATTTATAGGCAGCCCTTAGAAGGAAAGAAAAATATTACATGGTCAGCACACAAAACTACCTGAATAACTTCCCTAAGATCATGGATAGTACATAACAGCCTCTCAGTGATGGTTTCCTATTCTTTCCTACAAGTAGCAGTTTAAGCATGATAATACATTCTAATGACAGTTACATCCTAGTCACGAACCACACTTACAATTGAAAAATGTTTGCTTTGCCAACATTGAGTTGTCACATTTCTAAGAAAAATATTGATGACTTAATGTCATTTTATTTATGTACATATTTTAGGAACCCACAGGTAACGCATGACTCTCTTCCCAACAATTCCACTATTAACATAATAATTTATACGGCATCATCTGCTGACACTGGAGCCCCACTATGAGGAGGAATGTAGTTGTGCATAATTAATTATATTCATATTTTAATATTCATATTGCTGATGACATTTTCTTATCATGATTTATTATCTAAGCTTTATATGCAGGGCAAAGACATAATAAAAGATACATTTTAAAAAGCTGTTCTATTTTTTCATTAGCAGAACTAATTGATATGTAGATGAGCATATTTTCCTTTACTCAATGGAAGCATATTTGGATTACACTGTGAATAAAATCAGGATTACTCCTCCCTTTTTAAAATATACAAAAATTATTATTCTTCCCTAGCAATTTCTTACTTAATTTAGGGACAAAAAATATGAACTCAACCATTCTTATTTGAAATTTCCTGTGGTACTCTATCTTGTCCCCCTCTTAAATTTAACAGTGATAACATATATGCTGATTCACTAACAATAAAAGTTTAAATTAAGGAGGGAAGGTGCTTCTGAGAAATAGAATTCCATATCTTCTATGTAGTGATATGGAGTTAATTTGCTGTTGCTGAATATGAGTAGAATTTAGAAATATATATATATATATATATATATATATATATATATATATATATATATTTTGGTTTTTTTGTTTGTTTTGTTTTGTTTTGTTTTGTTTTTTCGGTACACGGGCCTCTCACTGTTGTGGCCTCTCCCGTTGCAGAGCACACGCTCCGGACACGCAGGCTCAGTGGCCATGGCTCACAGGCCCAGCCACTCCACGGCATGTGGGATCCTCCCAGACTTGAGCACGAACCCGTGTCCCATGCATCGGCAGGTGGACTCTCAACCACTGCACCACGAGCGAAGCCCAGAAATATATTTGATAGCATGAATATTTGACTATATGCTATAAATTAAGCTCAGATCAGAAGTAATGTCAAATATAGCTGTAGCAGTAGAGGACATTACAAAATAAAAGTATATAATCTCTATCTACTAGAAATTTCCTTAGGCATTAGTTTCAAAAGGTAAAACTAGTACTGATTTCACAGAGAAAATAATAATGGATACTGATTTATACAGGACAATTTTTCCTACTGCAATGTTTAATTATGGAAATTCTTTCAACCCATGTAAACAAAGTCCCCAGTATGCAGTTTGTGTATCTCCTTTATAGTTGTACATAGAGATGATTAATATATAAATCAATATTTAAAAGGGACTTGAAGAATTATATTTTAACAATGCAGGAGCAATGGATTTGATTAAATAACACTTCCATTTAAAAGAAGTTATGATGTCTGGCCTTAATTTAGGTCTTTAATCCATTTGGGGTTTATTTTTCCGTATGGTGTTAGGGAGTGTTCTAATTTCATTCCTTTACATTTAGCTGTCCAGTTTTCCCAGCACCAGGTATTGAAGAGACTGTTTTTTCTCCATTGTATATTCTTGCCTCCTTCATCATAGATTACGTGACCATAGGTGTGAGGGTTTACCTCTGGGCTTTCTATCCTGTTCCACTGATCTGTATTTCTGTTTCTGTGCTAGCACCATACTGTTCTGATTACTGTAGATTTGTAGTATAGTCTGAAGTCAGGGAGCCTGATTCTTCCAGCTCCGTTTTTCTTTCTCCATTTCACTTTAGCTATTTGGGGTCTTTTTTTGTCCCCATACAAATTATGAAATTTTTTGTTCTAGTTCTGTGAAAAATACCACTGGCAGTTTGATAGGGATTGCATTGAATCTGTGGGTTGTTTTGGGTAGTATAGTCATTTTCACAATATTGATTCTTCCCATCGAAGAACATGGGATATCTCTCCATCTGTTTGTTTCATCTTTAATTTCTTTCATCAGAATCTTATAGTTTTTGCATACAGGTCTTATGTCTCCTTAGGTAGGTTAATTCCTAGGTATACTATTCTTTCTGTTGCAATGGTAAATGGGAGTGTTTCCTTATTTCTCTTTCAGGTTTTTCAACATTAGTGTAGAGGAATGCAAGAGATTTCTGTGCATTAATTTTGTATCTGGATACTTTACCAAATTCATTGATTAGCTCTAGTAGTTTTCTGGTGGCATCTTTAGGATTTTCTATGTATAGTATCATTTCATCTTCAAAGAGTGACAATTTTACTTCTTCTTTTCTGATTTGTATTCCTTTTATTTTTTTTTCCTTCTCTGATTGCTGTGGCTAAAACTTCCAACATTATTTTGAATAACAGAGGGGAGAAATGTAAGGCCAGACCCTACAAAACCCTTATGTTTAGAAAACCCTTATGTTTAGAAGAAAACATAGGCAGAACACTCTAGAACATAAATGACAACAAGATCCTTTTTGACCCACCTCCTAGAGATAGGGAAATAGAAACAAAAATAAACAAATGGGACCTAATGAAACTTAAAAATTCTTGCACAGCAAAGGAAACCATATACAAGATGAAAACATAACCCTTAGAATAGGAGAAAATATTTGCAAACAAAGCAACTGGCAAAGGATTAATCTCCAAAATTTACAAGCAGCACACGCAGCTCAATATAAACAAAGAAACAACCCAATCCAAAAATGGGCACAAGATCTAAATAGACATTTCTCCAAAGAAGATATACAGATTGCCAACAAACACATTAAAGGATGCTCAACATTACTAATCCTTAGAGAAATGCAAATCAAAACTACAATGAGGTATCACCTCACACCAGTCAGAATGGCCATCGTCAAAAAGTCTACAAACAATAAATGCTAGAGAGGGTTTGGGGAAAAGGGAACCCTCTTGCACTATTTGTGGGAATGTAAATTGATACAGCCACTATGGATATCAGTATGGAGAGTATGGAGGTTCTTTAAAATCTAAAAATAAGGCTTCCCTGGTGGCGCAGTGTTTGAGAGTCCACCTGCCGATGCAGGGGGCATGGGTTCATGCCCCAGTCCAGGAAGATCCCACATGCCATGGAGTGGCTGGGCCCATGAGCCATGGCAACAGAGCCTGCGTGTCTGGAGCCTGTGCTCCACAATGGGAGAGGCCACAACAGTGAGAGGCCCATGTACCACAAAAAAAAAAAAAAATTCTAAAAATAGAACTACCATATGACCCAGCAATCCCACTACTGGGCATATATCCTGAGAAAACCATGATTCAAAAAAAGTCATGTACCACAATTTTCATTGCAGCACTATTTACAATAGACAGGACTTGGAAGCAACCTAAGTATCCATCAACAGGTGAATAGATAAAGATGTGACACATATATACAATGGAATATTACTCTGACAAAGAAAGAAATGAAATTGAGTTATTTGTAATGAGGTGGATGGACCTAGAGTCTGTCATACAGAGTGAAGTAAGTCAGGAAGGGAAAATCAAATATCGTATGCTAAAACGTATATGTGGAATCTAAAAAAAGAAAAAAAAAGATTCTGAAGAACCTAGAGGCAGGACAGAAATAAAGACACAGACTTAGAGAGTGGACTTGAGGACACGGGGAGGGGGAAGGGTAAGCTGGGACAAAGTGAGAGAGTGGCATGTACATATATACACTACAAAATGTAAAATAGGTAGCTAGTGGGAAGCAGCCGAATAGCACAGGGATATCAGCTTGGTACTTTTTGACGACCTAGAGGGGTGGGATGGTAGGGGGGGGAGACAAGATGGAAGGGATATGGGGTATATGTATACGTATAGCTGATTCACTTTTTTATAGAGCAGAAACTAACACACTATAGTAAAGCAATTATAGTCCAATAAAGATGTTAAAAAAAGTTATGAATACTGAATTTGTGGTCTGTATGTTAGTAAAATTTAAAAACTGGATGAGGAGAGAACTTGGCTACTTTTCACATGGTAATTATAATGTGGCTAGTACATATATTTCCTTAGATGAGGCAACTTACACTCATAATTCAAAAAAAAAGGTGCTCTATTTCAACAAACATTCAATTGGAAATTCAACTTGAGTATCATGAAGTTAATGACTATTTAGTTAATGGATATATATATACATATATATGTATATATTTTTTGGCTGGAAATTGTTATCCTTTGTAAATTACAGGCTGGAGAATACTTCTAGACAGCAAAGTAGAAAACCCACTAATTAATTTCAGTTTATGACATGCTTTGTTCCATTATGTATAGACTTCAAGGGAAAAGCAAAATTCAAGGGAAGAAAGAACAGAGGAAAATATTAGAGATTAATTGCCTTAGTTGACCTCACAGTAGTTTAGATAACTCTGATCCATTAAAATATGTGTAAAAATGGATTATTATATTCTCAAAAAATGATGTGTTGAGAAATTTTATTCTACGTGTTGAGGTTTTAATTCCATTTATAATTTGAATAAAAGTTGATTAAATTATATTTATAGAAATATAAATTATTGTATGTGTACATTGTTGAATTACAACTACTGCATGGATCAGATTGGTTCAAGATGGCAGAGTAGAAGGACGTGCTCTCACTCCCTATTGTGAGAACACCAGAATCGCAACTAACTGCTGAACAGTCATCAACAGCAAGACACTGGAACTCACCAAAAAAAGATACCCCACATCCAAAGACAAAGGAGAAGCCAAAATGAGACAGTAGGGGGGAGCAATAACAATAAAATCAGATCCCATAACTGCTGGGTGGGTGACTCACAAACTGGAGAACACCTGGGGGTCCGGCAACAAGAGGAGGAATTCCTGGAGAATCAGACGTTGAAGTCTAGTGGGATATGATTGCAGGACTTCAGTGGGACTGAGGGTAACAGAGACTCCACTCATAGAGGGCACACAAAGTACTGTGCACATCAGGACCCAGGGGAAGGAGCAGTAACCCCATAGAGACTGAACCAGACATACCTGCTAGTGTTGGAGGGTCTCCTGCAGAGTTGGGAGGTGCTCTGTCTCACCATGATACAAGGACACTGGCAGCAGATGTTCTTGGAACTACTCCTTGATGCGAGCCCTCCCAGAGTCTACCATTAGCTCCACCAAAGAGCCCAGGTAAGCTCCAGTGCTGGGTCGCCTCAGGCCAAACAAACAACAGGAAGAGGAACCAGCCCCACCCATCAGCAGACAAGTGGATTAAAGTTTTACTGAGCTGCCCACCAGGCCAACAGCCAGGTCTAAACACCACCAGTCCCTCAGGAAAAACCATCAGGGTTTCCCATCAGAAACCTTGCACAAGTCTCTTAGATAGCCTCATCCACCAGAAGGCAGACAACAGAAGCAAGAAGAACTACAATCCTGCAGCCTGTGGAACAAAAACTACATTCACAGAAAGACAGACAAGATAAAAAGGCAGAGGACTATGTACCAGATGAATAAACAAGATAAAACCCAGAACAACAACTAAATGAAGTGGAAATAGGCAACCTTCCAGAAAAAGAATTCAGAATAATGATAGTGAAGATGACCCAGGACCTCAGAAAAAGAATGGAGGCAAAGATCGAGAAGATGCAAGAAATGTTTCATCAAGACCAAAATGAATTAAAGAACAAACAAACAGAGATCAACAGTACAAAAACTGAAATGAAAACTACACTAGAAGGAATCAATAGCAGAATGACTGAGGCAGAAGAAAGGATAAGTGACCTGGAAGACAGAATGGTGGAGTTCACTGCAGCAGAACAGAATAAAGAAATAAGAATTCAAAGAAATGAAGACAGCCTAAGAGACTTCTGGGACAACATTAAATGCAACAACATTCACATTATAGGGGTCCCAGAAGGAGAAGAGAGAGAGAAAGGACCCAAGAAAATATTTGAAGAGATTATAGCTGAAAACTTCCTTAACATGGGAAAGGAAATAGCCACTTAAGTCCAAGAAGTGCAGAGAGTCCCATACAGGATAAATCCAAGGAGAAGCATGCTGAGACACATAGTAATCAAACTAGCAAAAATTAAAGACAAAGAAAAAATTTTGAAACCAGCAAGGGAAAAATGACAAATAAAATACAAGGGAACTCCCATAAGATTAACAGCTGATTTCTCAGCAGAAACTCTGCAAGGCAGAAGGGACTGGCATGATATACTTAAAGTGATGAAAGGGAGGAACCTACAACCAAGATTACTCTACCTGGCAAGGATCTCATTCAGATTCGATGGAGAAATCAAAAGCTTTACAGACAAGCAAAAGCTAAGAGAATTCAGCACCACCAAACCAGCATTACAACAAATGCTAAAGGAACTTCTCTAAGTGGGAAACACAAGAGAAGAAAAGACTTACAAAAACAAACCCAAAACAATTAAGAAAATGGTCATAGGAACATACAAATCAATAATTACCTTAAAGTGAATGGATTAAATGCTCCAAACAAAAGACCCAGGCTCGATGAATATATAAAAAACAAGACCCATCTATATGCTGTCTACAAGAGACCCACTTCAGATCTAGGGACACATACAGACTGAAAGTGAGGGGATGGAAAAAGATATTCCATGCAAATAGAAATAGAAAGAAAGCTGGAATAGCAACACTCATATCAGATAAAATAAACTTTAAAATAAAGACTGTTAAAAGAGACAAGGAAGGACACTACATAATGATCAAGTGATCAATCCAAGACAAAGATATAACAATTATAAATATATATGCACCCAGGAGAGGAGCACCTCAATACATAAGGTTAACAGCTATAAAAGAGGAAATTGACAGTAACACAAAATAGTGGGGGACTTTAACACCTCACTTACACCAATGGACAGATCATCCAAACAGAAAATTAATAAGGAAACGCAAGCGTTAAATGACCCAATAGGCCAGATAGATTTGATTGACATTTGTAGAACATTCCATCCAAAAACAGCAGATTACACTTTCTTCTCAAGTGCACATAGAACATACTACAGTATAGATCACATCTTGGATCACAAATCAAGTCTCAGTAAATTTAAGAAAATTGAAATCATATCAAGCATCTTTTCTGACCCCAGCACTACAAGATTAGAAATCAATTACAGGGAATAAAACGTAAAAAAAACACAAACACCTGGAGGCTAAACAAGGCATTACTAACTAACCAAGAGATGACTGAAGAAATCAAAGAGGAAATAAAAAAAAAAAACACCTAGAGAAAAATGACAATGAAAATATGATAATCCAAAACCTATGGGATGCAACAAAAGCAATTCTAAGACTGAAGTATATACCAATACAATCCTACCTCAAGAAACAAGAAAAACTCAAATAAACAATCTAACCTTACACCTAAAGGAACTAGAGAAAGAAAAACAAACAAAATGCAAACTTAGCAGAAGGAAAGAAATCATAAAGATCAGAACAGAAATAAATGAAATAGAAACAAAGAAAACAATAGCAAACATCAATAAAACTAAAAGCTGGTTCTTTGAGAAGATAAACAAAATTGATAAACCATTAGCCAGACTCATCAAGAGAAAGAGGGAGACAACTCAAATCAATAAAATTAGAAATGAAAGAGAAGTTACAACAGACATCGTAGAAATACAAAGCATCCTAAGAGACTACTACAAGCAAATCTATGTTAATAAAATGGACCACCTGGAAGAAATGGACAACTTCCTAGAAAGGTATAACCTTCCAAGACTGCACCAGGAAGAAATAAAAAATATGAACAGACCAATCACAAGTAATAAAATGGAAACTGTGATTAAAAATCTTTCAGGAAACAAAAGTCCAGGACCAGATGGCTTCATGGGTGAATTCTGTCAAACATTTAGAGAAGAGCCAACATGCATCCTTCTCAAACTCTTCCAAAAAATTGCAGAGGAAAGCACACTCCCAAACTCATTCTTTGAAGCCACCATCACCCTGAGACCAAAACCAGACAAAGATACTACAAAAAAAGAAAATTACAGACCAATATCACTGATGAATATAGATGCAAAAATTCTCAACAAAATAGTAGCAGACAAAATCCAACAACACGTTAAAAGGATCATACACTATGATCACATGGGATTTATCCCAGTGATGCAAGGGTTCTTCAATATATGCAAATCAATCAATGTGATACACCATATGACAAACTGAAGAAGGAAAATCATATGATCATGTCAATAGATGCAGAAAAAGCTTTTGACAAAATCCAACACCCATTTATGATAAAAACTCTCCAGCAAGTGGGCATAGAGGGAACCTACATAATAATGCCATATATGTTACCATATATGGCAAACTCACTACAAACATCATTCTCGATGGTGAAAAACTGAAAACATTTCCTCCAAGATAGGGAAAAAGATAAGGATGTCCACTATCACAACTATTTTACAACATAGTTTTGGAAGTCCTAGCCATGGCAACCAGAGAAGAAAAAGAAATAAAGGAATACAAATTGGTAAAGAAGCAGTAAAACTGCCTCTGTTTGCAGATGACATGATACTATATATAAGTAATCCTAAAGATTCCACCAGAAAACTACTAGAGGTAATCAATGAATTTGCTATAGTAGCAGGATACAAAATTAATCCAAAGAAATCTCGTGCATTCCCATACACTAATGATGAAATATCTGAAAGAGAAATTAAGGAAACACTCCCATTTACCATTGCAACAAAAAGAATAAAATACCTAGGGATAAACGTACCTAGGGAGACAAGAGACCTGTATGCAGAAAACTATAAGACACTAATGAAAGATATTAAAGATGATACCAAAGGATGGAGAGATATACCATGCTCTTGGATTGGAAGAATCAACATTGTGAAAATGACTATATTACCCAATGTAGTCTACAGATTTAATGCAATCCCTATCAAATTACCAATGGCATTTTTTACAGAGCTAGAACAAAAAGTCTTTAAATTTGTATGGAGATGCAAAAGACCCTGAATAGCCAAAGCAGTCTTGAAGGAAAGAAACGGAGCTGGAGGAATCAGACTTTCTGACATCAGACTATACTACAAAACTACAGTAATTAAGACAATATGGTACTGCCACTAAAACAGAAATACATATAAATGGAAGAAGATAGAAAGCCCAGAGATAAATGCACACACCTATGGTCAACCAATCTATGACAGTGGAGGCAAGGATATACAATGGAGAAAAGACAGTCTCTTCAATAAGTGGTGCTGTGTAAACTGGACAGCTACATGTAAAAGAATGAACTTAGAACACTCCCTAACACCATACACAAAAATAAACTCAAGATGGATTAGATACCTAAATGTAATCCCAGACACTATAAAACTCTTAGAGAAAAACATAGGAAGAACACTTTTTGACATAAATCACAGCAAGGTCTTTTTTGATCCACCTCCTAGAGTGATGGAAATAAAAACAAAAATAAACTAATGGGACCTAATGAAACTTAAAATCTTTTGCACAACAAAGGAAATAAGATGAAAAGACAACCCTCAAAATGGGAGAAAATATTTGCAAATGAATCATCAGACAAAGGATTAATCTCCAAAATATATAAACAGTTCATGCAGCTCAATATTAAAAAAACAAACGACCCAATCCAAAAATAGGCAGAAGACCTAAATAGACATTTCTCCAAAGAAGACATACCGATGGCCAAGAATCACATGAAAAGCTGCTCAACATCACTATTTAATAGAGAAATGCAAATCAAAACTTCAATGAGGTATCACCTCACACCAGTTAGAATGGACATCATCAGAAAGTCTACAAACAACAACTGCTGGAGAGGGTGTGGAGAAAAGGGTACCCTCTTGCACTGTTGGTGGGAATGTAAATTGATACAGCCGCTATGGAGGACAGTATGGAGGTTCCTTAAAAAACTAAAAATAGAATTAACATATGACCCAGCAATCCCACCCCTGGACATTTACCCAGAGAAAACCATAATTCAAAAAACACATGCACCCCAATGTTCATTGCAGCACTATTTACAATAGCCAGGTCATGGAAGTAACCTAAATGCCCGACAGATGAATGGATAAAGAAGATATGGTACATATATACAATGGAATTTTACTCAGCCATAACAAGGAATTAAATTAGGTTATTTGTAGAGATGTGGATGAATCTAGAGACTGTCATACAGAGTGAAGTAAGTCAGAAAGAGAAAAGCAAATATCACATATTAACGCATATATGTGGAATCTAGAAAAATGGTATAGGTGAAGTGGTTTGCAGGGTAGAAATTGAGACACAGATTTAGAAAATAAACGTATGGACACCAAGGGGGGAAAGCGGCAGGGGGTGGGGGTGGGGGTGTGATGAGTTGGGAGATTGGGATTGACATGTATACACTGATGTGTATAAAATGGCTGACTAATAAGAACCTGCTGTATAAAAAATAAAATAAAATTGAAAAATTAAAAAAAACAAGGTCCAACTGTATAGCACAGGGAACTATATTCAATATCTTATGATAAGCCATAATGGAAAAGAATTTGATAAAGAATATATATGTGTATAACTCAGTCACTTTGCTGTACAGTAGAAATTAAACACAACATCGTAAATCAACTATCCTTCAATAAAATTTTTAAAAAATGACCTCTTGGTGCTACACAAGTGCCACAATCTCAAAGTCATAAAAAGGGGCTTAACTTTCTAACCAGGGCTCTGCCCAAAACTCCAATTTAGTAAAATAATATTGATATACTAATGAGCAATAACTAAACTCTTTTCTGAACACTTTCCATCAATCCTGAAAGAATTTTGTCTTAAATAACTTTTATTCTTAGGACATATGTAAATACACAGACAATGGGTGATCTGTGGAATCCAAGAGAAGCAGGAAAAAATATATATATATATATAGAACATATCCATCAATTCCAACAATTTCCTTGTTCTTCCTTGTAATTCCTCTTTTCTAATTCTCCATCATGTTATTCCATCCTCAGGCTACTACTGATCTGGTTTCTATCACTAGAGATTAGTTTGAATTTTCTAAAATTTTAAACAAATGAAATCAGGGAATTAGGTGATACTATTTTGGGAGGAGGTGGAGGTCTGTCTTTTTGTACTGAATGATAATTTTGATATTTATTCATCTTGTTATAAGAATAAATAGATCATTAACTTTTATTCTTGGTCATATTTTATTGTATGAATATACCACAGTTTGTTAGTCCTTTCCACTCTTTGTGGACTTCTGTTTGTTTCAAGTATTTGACTAATACAAAATAATGCTACTGTGAACATTTGCATATAAAAAAACACAAGTACAAAGAAAACTATTGCATGTTCTTGTCATAACTTTCCAATGAAATATGCACATTCACATCAGTTTATTTGTAGAAAAGGAGGAATACCCACCTAAGTAGCATTTTTTTTTTCTTCTCTACCTGTTTTCTCTTTTGGTAGGTAAATAAGAACATTAGAGTAATTGTATCAGTTATCTATCACTACATAACAAGTTATCTCAAAGCCTCATATCCTAAAATAACAAACATTGACTATTTCACCATTTCTGTGCATTGGGAGTATGAGAACAGCTTACCTGGTTGGTTCTGGTTTAAAGTTTCTCACAAGGATACCATCAAGGTGTCAACTAGGGTTACAGCCATCTAAAGGTTTGACTGGGGAAAGACAGTCTTTCAAGTTCATCCAAATGGTTGCTGCTAGGGCTTGGTTCTGCACCATATGGCTTCTCCACAAGGAGACTGAAGACATGGCAGCCATCTACCTCAGAATGAAGAAGAAATCCAAGAGAGAGTGAGAGTGTACCCAAGATGGGAGACACAGTCTTTGTATAACCTAATCTAAGAAGTGACATCTTATTTTTTGCTATATTCTATTCATTAGAATTGAGTCACACATTCTATTCATTAGATGTAAGTTCAGCCCACACTCACACAGAGGTGAATTACCTTCTATTTCTTGAAGAAAAGAGTATTATATTACTTTTCTATTGCTGCTATAACAAATTATAGGCATACCTCTTTTTATTGCACTTTGCAGATACTGCATTTTTTACAAATTGAAGTTTCGTGGCAATCCTACATTGAGCAAATCTATCAGTGCCACTTTTCCAACAGCATTTGCTCACTTTGTGTCTCTGTGTCACATTTTGGTATTCCTGCAATATTTCAAATTTTTTACATCATTATTATATTTGTTATGGTTATCTGTGATCAGTGATCTTTGATGTCAGTATTGTAATTGTTTTGGGGCACCAGGAACTGTGCCCATATAAGATAACAAATTTAATCAGTAAATGTTTTGTGTATTGTAACTGCTTTACCCACTAGCTCTTTACCCATATCTCTCCTTCTCAGGCCTCCTTATTCCCTGAGACAAAACAATATTGAAATTATGTCAGTTAATAACCCTACAATGGCCTCTAAGTGTTCAAGTGAAAGGGAGAGTCACACGTCTTTCACTTTAAATCAAAAGTTAGAAATTATTAAGCTTAGTGAGGAAGGCATGTTGAAAGCTGAGATAGACTGAAATCTAGGCCTCTTACACTAAACAGTTAGCCAGATTGTGAATGCAAAAAGAAAGTTCTTGAAGTAAATTAAAAGTGCTACTCCAATGAACACACAAATGATAAGAAAGCAAAATAGGATTATTGCTGATATGGAGAAAGTCGTAGTTGTCTGGATAGAAGATCAATCAATCAGCCACACTATTTCCTTAAGTCAAAGCCTAGTCTAGAGCTAGGCCCTAACTTTCTTCAATTTTATGAAGGCTGAGAGATGTGAGGAAGTTGCAGGAAAAAAAAAAAAAAAACCTTTGAAGCTAGCAGAGGTTGGTTCATGAAGTTTAAGGAAAGAAGCCATCTCCATAACATAAAAGTACAAGGTGAAGCAGCAAGTGCTGATGTAGAGGTTGCAGCAAGTTATCCAGAAGATCCAGCTAAGATACTGAATGAAGGTGGCTACACAAAACAACAGATTTTCAATATAGATAAAACAGCCTTCTATTGGAAGAAGATGTCATTTAGGACTTTTATAGCAGGAGAAGAGACGTCAGTGTCTGGCTTCAAAGCTTCAAAGTATAGGCTGAATCTCTTACTAGGGGCTAGTGTAGCTGGTGACTTTAAGTTGAAGCCGATGCTCATGTGCTATTCCAAAAATCTGGGGCCCTTAAGAATTATGCTAAATGTACTCTTCCTGTGCTCTGTAAATGAAACAACAAAGCCAGGATGACATCACATATATTTACAACATGATTTACTGAATATTTTAAGCCCAGCATTTAGACCTACTGCTCAGAAAAAAAAAATTCCTTTGAAAATATTACTGCTCATTGACAATACACCCAGTCACCCAAGAGTTCTGATGGAGGTGTACAGTGAGATTAATATTTTCATGCCTGCTAACACAACATCCATTCTGTAGTCCATGGATCAAGGAGTAATTTCAACTTTCAAGTCTTATTATTTAAGAAATATATTTTGTAAGGTTATAGTTGCCATAGATAGTGCTTCCTCTGGTGGATCTGAGCAAAATATGTTGAAAACCTTCTGGAAAAGATTCTGGATGCCATTAAGAACATGGTTGATTCATGGGAAGAGGTAAAAATATCAACACTAACAGGAGTTGATTCCAAATTTCAATGATGATTTGGAGGGGTTCAAGACTTAATTGGAGGATGTAACTGTAGATGTGGTAGAAATAAAAAGAGAACTAGAATTAGAAGTAGATCCTGAAGATGTGTCTGAATTTCTGTAATCTCATGATAAAGCTTTAATGGATGAAGAATTGCTTCATATGGATGAGCAAAGAAAGTGGTTTCTTGAAATGGAATCTGCTCCTGGTAAAAATGCTGTGAAGACTGTTGAAATGACAATAAACGATTTAGAATATTACTTAAATTTGATGAAGCAGCAACTAGTTTTGGGAGGACTGACTCCAATTTTGAAAGCAGTTCTATGATTGGTAAAATGCTAGCAAACAACATTGCATGCTGCAGGAAGAGTCAATCAATGCAGCAAACTTCACTGTCATCTTATTTTCAGAAATTCCCACAGCCACCCCACCCTTCAGCAACCACCATCCTGGTCAGTCAGCAGCCATCAATATCAAGCCAAGTAAAAAGATTACTACTCACTGAAGACTCAAATGATGGCTAACATTTTTTTTACCAATAAAGTATTTTTAATTAAGGAATGTACATTTTTTAGCCATAATGCTATTACACACTTAATAAACTATAGTATAGTGTAAACATAAACTTTATATACACTTGGAAACCAAAAAATTCATGTGACTCACTTTATTGTGATAATCTGCTTTATTGTGGTAGTCTGGAACTGAACCCGCATTATCTCCAAAGCATGCCTGTACCATAAACTTAGAGAATTAAAACAATACAAACTTATTATCTTGGAGTTCTGTAGGTCAGAAATCCAGCACAAGTCTCTCTGGGCAAAAGTAAATGTGTCAGCTCGGTGGTATTCCTTTCTGGAGACTTGTGGGGAAAATCTGTCTCCTTGTTTTTCTAGCTTCTTAAGGCTTCCCACATCCCTTTGCTCATGGTCCCATTCTTCCATCTCCAAAGCCAACAACAGTGGGTTGGGTCCTTCTCACCCTGTATCACTCTGACCTTCCTTTCTTCGTACTTCTTCCATATTTAAGGATCATTATGATTACACTGGGTCCACCCAGATAATATAGGATAATCTTTCTATTTTAAAGTCATCTTAATTCCCCTTTGTTATGTAATGTAACACATTCACAGGTTCTGAGACTTAAGACATGCATGCTTTTGGGAGACTATTATTCAGCTTACTACATGTTTGAAAGAATTTGTGGACATGTTTTTTAAGCTACTACAGTAATCAATCACTATCAGCTAATGTCCCTAGAATCTGTCTCCTCCCCAAATATGTGCACTCAATATCCTCTCCCTTAAAAATATTCATCAGTAGTTAATAAGCATTAACCCATGTAGCAAGCTGCCTGCACTAGTCATTAAATATCCAATGGAGATAAACTTCCCTACCTTTCTTTTTCTCAAGCATTTGTTGCTGCCATGAGCAATAGGATAAAATTTCTACACTTAAAACAGGAACAGGTAATTGCGTGTAGTTGAGGAATGTACCTCTGGATTCAGAAAGAATCTAGTTTAAATCTGGGTTCTGCCAGAATACTAGCTGTGTAGCCTTACACAAGTTATTTGTCTCTCTTGCCTAAGGTTTAACTACCTGTAAAATGGTGAAAACAATATTTAATATTGCATAAATATTGTGCCAGTTAGTTTATAATTCAGAAATGTATTAGTTATTTAGTCTTCTCCATTGTCCAAAATCTAGTATATTTTTATAAAATGGCTACTATTAACCCCACTACATATCTGTGATATTAAATGTTTCTAGTGTCCATAAGTCACTAATAAATAATATTTCTTTAAAGCCATATTCTAGACTTTCCACCAATTATTTGTAATTCTGAGCCCCTGAGACAAGTACAATACCTAACTCAAACATCAAGAATTCCTTTTGAGGAAAAAATTGAAATTAGGAACTATCATACAATCCAGCAATTCCACTTCTGGGTAGTTATCCAAAGGAAATAAAAATACTAACTCGAAAAGATATCTGTACCCCTATTTCATTGCAGCAGTTTTATAGTTGCCAATATGTGAAACAACCTTAGTGTCCATCAGTGGATGAATGGATAAAGAAAATGGGATATACATATATATATATATATAGGAAGATTATTCAACCATAAAAAGAAGAAAATTCTGCCATCTGTGACAACATGGATGGATTTTGAGGGCGTTATTCTCAGTGAAATATGTCAGACAGGGAAAGACAAGTAGCATATGATATGTGGAAACTAAAAAAGCAAAGAAATGAAAAAAAAACAAAAAAACCAAGCTCATATATACAGATAACAGATTGCTGGTTGTCAGAGGTGAGGGGAGTGAAGGGTATGTGAAGTAGGCAATGGTGGACAAAAGGTACAAACTTCCAATTATAAAATAAATAATTCATAGGGATGTAATGCACAGCATGGTGGCTATAGTTAATAATACTGTATTGTATACTTGAAAGTTGCTAAGAGAGAAGATCTTAAAAGTTTTCATCATAAGAAAAAGCAATTTGTAAGTATTTGTGGTGATAGACGTTAATTAAACTTATCGTGATGATCCTGTTGCAATATATGCATATATCAAATCATTATACTGTACACTTGAAACTAGTATATTGTTATATGTGAGTTATATATCAATGAAAAATAATTTTAATTCATTCTATTTTAAGGTAAAATTGGTATATAACACTATATAAGTTTCAGGTATACAACATTGTGATTAGACATGTGTGTTCATTATAGAGTGATCATCACCCAAAGTCTAGTTACCAGCCATCTTCATACACTGGACTCCTTTCAACCATTTTGCTTACCCCCTGGTCCACTTCTCCCTCCAGTAACCACTAATCTGTCCTCTGTGTCTGTGAGTTTGTTTTTTGTAATTTTTTTATTCACTTTTTTTCAGACTCCATATATGAGTGAAATCATATGGTTTTTGTCTTTCACCTTCTTATTTATTTTACTTAATGTGATACCATCAAGGTCCACCCATGTTGTCAAAAATGGCAAGATTTTATTCTTTCTTATGACTAAGAAGTATTCCATTGTGTATATACACCACATCTTCTTTATCCATTCATACATCAATGGACACTTGGGCTGTTTTCATATCTTGGCTATTATAAGTAATATGAATATTGGGGTGCATATATTTTTTCAAATTAGAGATTTTATATTCCTCAGATAAATACCCAGAAGTGGGATAGCTGGATCATATTGTGGTTCTATTCTTAACTTCTAGAGGAATCTCCATACAGTTTTCCATAGTGGCTGCACTGATTTACATTTCCACCAACATTGTCCTACAGTTCACCTTTCTCCACATCCTCTCCAACACTTGCCATTTCCTGGCTTTTGAAGATAGCCATTCTAACAGGTGTGAGGTGGTATCTCCTTGTGGTTTTGATTTGCATTTCCCTAGTAATTAGTAATGTTGGACATCTTTTCATGTGTCTGTTGACAATCTATACATGTTCTTTTGAAAAACATCTATTCAGATCCTCTGCCCATTTTTAAATCTGTTAAGTTGTATAAGTTCTTTATATATTTTGGATATTAATCTCTTGTCAGATATGTGATTAGCAAATATCTTCTCCCATTCAGTAAGTTGCCTTTTCATTTTGCTGATGATTTCCCTTACTGTTCAGAAGCTTTTCATGTGATGTAGACCCATTTGTTTATTTTTGCTTTTCTTACCCTTGCTTTTGGAATCTGATCCACAAAAACGTTGCTGACATTGATGTCATGGGGGGTACCCTATATGTTTTCTTCTAAGACTTTTATGGTTTCAGGTCTTACATTCAAGTCTTTAACTCATTTACAGTGGATATTTTTGTGTGGTGTAAGATAGTGGCCCAGTTTTATTCTTTTGCATGTGGCTGTCCAGTTTTCCCAACACCATTTTTTGAAGTCTGTCCTTTCTCCATTGCATGCATGTTCTGGATCCTTTGTCCTAAGTTGATTGTCTGTATATTGTGGGTTTGTTTCTTGGATCTCAGTTCTGATCTGTTGACCTATGTGTCTGTTTTTATGACAATACCTTACAGTTGTGATTACTATAAATTTGTAGTGTAGTTTGCAATCAGGGAGCATGATACCTCCAGATTTTTTCTTCTTTCTCAAGATTGTTTTGGCTATTCAGGATCTTTTGTGGTTCTATACATGTTTTAGAATCATTTGTTCTAGTTCTGTGAAAAATGGCATTGGAATTTTGAAAAGGATTGCACCAAATCTCTAGATTGCTTTGAGTTGTATGGACATTTTAACCATATTAATTCTTCCTATCTATGAGCACAGAATATCTTTCCATTTATTTGTGCCTTCTTCAGTTTTCTTCATCATTGTCTTATAGTTTTCAGAGTATAGGTCTTTCACCTACTTGGTTAATTTAATTCCTAGCTATTTTATTCTTTCTGATGCAATTGTAAATAGCACTGTTTTCTCAATTTCATTTTCTGATAGTTTGTTATTAGTGTATAGAAATGTCACTGATTTTTGTAGATTGGTTTTGCATTCTACAACTTTACTGAATTCATTTATTCATTCTAACAGGTTGTCTTTTGTTTGTTTTTTGTGGGTTTTTTTGGTGGAGTCTTTAGGGTTCTAGCAGTTTTTTGATGGAGTCTTTAGGGTTTTCTATATAAAGCATCATGCTATCTGCAGGTAGTGATAGTTTTCCTTCTTTTTGATTTGGATGCCTTTCATTTATTTTTCTTGCATAAATTCTGTGGGTAGGACTTCCAATAAAATGTTGAATAAATGTAGCAAGTGTGGGCATCCCTGTCTTGTTCCTGATCTTAGAGGAGAAGTTTTCAGCTTTTCACCATTAAGTATGATGTTAGCTGTGGGTTTATTATATATAGTCTCAATTATATGGAGATACATTCCCTTTATACTCACTTTGTTGAGACTTTTTATCATGAATGGGTGCTGAATTTTTTCAAATGCTTTTCCTGCATCTATTGAGATGATCATAAGAGTTTTATCTTTTGTCTTGTTAATATGGTGTATCACATTGACTGATTTGGGGATGTTGAGCTATCTTTGTATCCCTGGAATAAATCCCACTTGATTATGGTTTATGACCCTTTTAATGCATTGTTGAATTCAGTTTGCTAATATTTTGTTCAAGATTTTTGCATCTGTGTTCATTAAAGACATTTTTATTTTGGTGCCCTTGTCCAGTTTTGGTATCAGGGTAATGCTGGCTTCATAAAATGAGTTTGGAAATATTCCCTTCTCTTCAGTCCTTTGGAAGAGTTTGAAAAGAATAGATATTAAATTTTTTCAATTTTTGGTAGAATTCATCAATGAAATGATCTGGTTCACTCTAATCTTTACTATTTCCTTCTTTCTATGGATTTTAGGCTTTGTTCTTTTTTTTTCCCCTAGTTTCTTTAGGTATGAAGTTAGATTGTTTATTTCAGATTTTTCTTGTTTCTTGAGGTAGGCTTTAAGTGCAATGAGCCTCCTTCTTAGAACCAGTTATGCTGAATGTCATAGATTTTGGATATTGTATGTTTTCATTTGTCTCTATGTATTTTTTATTTCTTCTTTGATTTCTTTGATAACCCATTGATTGTTCAGTAGCAAGTTGTTTAATCTCCACATATTTGCACCTTTTCCAGTTTTCTTTTTATAGTTTATTTGTAGTTTTTATATACTATTGTAGTCGGAGAAGATGCTTGATAGAATTTGAATCATCTTAAATTTATTGAGACTTTTTTTTTTGGCCTAACATATGGTGTATCCTGGAGAATGTTCCATGTGCACTTGAGGAGGATGTATAGTCTACCACTTTGGGATAGAATGTTCTGATTATAGCTATTAAGTCAATATGTTTTAATGTGTCATCCAAGGTCTGTGTTTCCTTATTATTTTCTGTCTGGTTGATTTATCCATTGTTGTAAGTGGGATGTTAAAGACCCCTGCTATTATTGTATTGCTGTCAGTTTCTCTCTTTAGGTCCATCAATATTTGCTTTGTATATTTGAGTGCTCCTGTGGTGAGTGCATATATATTTATATATTTATAAATGTTATATTTTGTTTGCTGGATTACTCTATCATCATTAATGTAATTCTTTTCTTGTCCTTTATTACTGTGTTTGTTTTAAACTCTATTTGTCTAATATGAGTATAGCTACACCAGCTTTCTTTTTGTTTCCATTTAAGTGGAATAGCTTTCTCCATCCCTTCATGTTCAGTCTGTATGTCCTTACTTCTGAAGTGAGTCTCTTGTCAGCAGCATATAGATGGTTCTTGCTTTTTTCTTTTTCTTTTTTTATCAGACACTCTATATCTTTTTATTGGAGAGTTTAGTCCATTTACATTTAAAATAATTACTTACATTTTGTTTATGTTTGCTGTCTGTTTTTATAGTTCCTCCTGTTTCTTTCTTCTCTCTCTCTTCTCTTGTGGTTTGTTGGCTTTCTTCATTGTTCTGTTTAGATTCCTTTCTCATTTTCTTTTGTGTATTTACTCTGAGCTTTTGCTTTGTATACATATAACATCCTATGTATATAATAGTCTGTTTTAAATTGATAGCAATTTAAATTTAAGCATATTCCAAAAGTTTACATTTTCACTTCCCCCTCATGTTTTATATTTTTGATGTCATGTTTTATCTTTTTATTTTTTGTACTATTATCTAATTATTGTAGTTTTAGTTAATTTTACTATTTTTGTCTTTTAATCTTCATACCTACTTTATCATTGATTGATACACCATCTTTACTATAATGTCCAGTGAAATTTTTTCTTTTGTATGTTTTCTTGTTATTAATTATGTCATTTCTTTTCAGCCCAAAGAAGTCCCTTTAACATTTCTTGTAAGGCCAGTTTAGTAGGGAGGTATTGGTTGACTAAAAAGTTATTTTGGGTTTTTCCATAAGGTGTTATGGAAAAACCCAAATGAACTTTTTGGCCAATCCAATACTTCTTCAGTTTTTTATGATCTGGGGAAAATTCTTGATCTTTTATCCAATTCTGAATGATGACCTTCCCAGGTAGAGAATTCTTGGAAGTTTTTTTTTTTTTTTCCTTTCATGGTATTGAATATGTCATGCCACTCTCTTCTGGCCTGCAAAGTTTCTGTTGAAAAATCTAATAGCCTTACCTTGTATGTAAGAAGTTGTTTTTCTCTTGCTGCTTTCAAGATCTTCTCTTTATCTTTAATTTTTCCCATCTTAAGTGTAATGCATCTTGGTGTGAATGTCTTTGGGTTCATTCTATTTGTAAATTTTTGAGCTTCCTGCACCTGAGTATCTGTATCCTTCCTCAGATTAGGGAAGTCTTCAGTCATTGTTTATTCAAATAAGATTGCTGGCCCTTTCTCTCCCTCTTCTCCTTCTGGGACTCCTATAATGAGAATGTTATTCCACTTGATGTTGTCTCAAAATCCCTTAAAGAATTTTAACTTTTTTTAATTCTTTTTTTCTTTTTGCTTCTCTGTCTGAGTGATTTCCGTTGCTTTGTCTTCAAGCTCAATGACACATTCTTCTGCTTCATTAAGTCTGCTGATGAATCCCTCTAGTGTACTTTTATTTATTTATTTATTTATTTATTTTGTGGTACACGGGCCTCTCACTGTTGTGGCCTCTCCCACCGTGGAGCACAGGCTCCGGACGCGCAGGCTCAGCGGCCATGGCTCACGGGCCCAGCCGCTCAGCGGCATGTGGGAACTTCCCGGACCAGGGCATGAACCCATGTCCCCTGCATTGGCAGATGGACTCTCAACCACTGCGCCACCAGGGAAGCCCCCTCTAGTGTACTTTTAAGCTTAGCTATCATATGCTTCAGTTCTGTAACTTCTGTTTGGAAATTTCTTAAATTTTCTATCTCTTTGTTGAAAATCTCACCATGCTTTTCATTCTTTATTTTAATTCTGTGGGCATCTTTATTATCGTTATTTTAAAGTCTTTAATCAGGTCGATTGCTTATCTCCATTTTATTGATATATTTTTCTGAAATTTTGCCTTGTTCTTTTGTTCAAAATATATTCCCCTGTCTCCTCATTTTGCCTGACTCTCCGTGTTTGTTTCTGTGTATAAGATGAAACTGCTGTCTCTACCAGTCTTGAAGGAACAGTCACTCGAAGACTGGGGGTGTGTTTTGGTCTGTTTGTGCAGTGCCTTGGTGATGGTCAACTGCCAAGACCTGTCTCTGTGATTGTTTCAGTCTCTTGGGGTTCAGAAATGCCAGGAATTCAAGGACATCATTTGTGTGGGGTGGGGTGTGCACAGATCTGGTGGCACAAGGGCTGCAGTAAAACAGTTCTGGACCTGGGTGAGCCCACCCCCTAGGTCTGGTGAGGCAGGGGCTACTGTGAATGGGCACAAGTCTGGGGCAAGCCTGTCCACCAGGTCTGGTGGGAAAAACAATTTCTTTTGAGGAATCACATGTTTTCCTGGCTTCCCATTTTATAGGCAATTTCTAGCCATAATAATTATTCTGAAGGCTTTTTAATAACAATATTTTATTCATAACTTTTAATAGGCCATAAGCTAATTTGTGTATGTGCATTTAGATGTTTATTTTAAAATTAAAACCCTTATTTTTGACTACTAAATGATAACTGTTATACTGATGACATTATATGTGAATGGTATTTTAAATTTAATTTAAAAATTCAACATTGAAAATAAAATTATGTGAGTTTTGTCATAATAATATGAATACAACTTTGGGTGGAACACAGCATGGTGGTAAAAGTAATGTTCTCGGTAAATTAGGATACATATGGAGCAAAAATGTACCAGGAGATGGTTATGTTATATACATAATTCATAATTACATCAATCAAGCTGTGATATTCTACTAATTTATACAAACTGAGCTGTAAGTATCACATTTTATAAATATGTTTAGGTTTACACATTCAGAAAAAAGATTTTGGTGATGAATTTTATTTTGAACTAAAAAGACAACATAAGTATGTTATCACATAAACTCTCTTTGCTACCTATCATCAATTGAGTTTTAGAAATGTTTGAGCTTTTGAAGAACTACTTTTTAAATCCTCTAAATTTTGCTTACATTTTATTCAAAATTAGCTGGAAATCTCTAATAAAAGTGTTCAGTAAAGATCAAGTTTTGAAGTTTTTAAAGATTTTCAATTATTAAAAGCAAATCTCACAAATGAAAAGAAAAATTCTTACAGAAGCAAGGACTAGAATAAATAAACTAAACAATATAAGTTATAAAGGTATACAAGATTTAATTTTGATTTTTCTATGATAATGCTTTGAAATAACTCAACTGTAGGGAAAAGTCCTTTGATGGAGTTTCTATTTATAATTAAATAGTTGTATTTTGTACCAGAATGAAGTGAAATTGAGAATCCCTGTTGTTATATGGCATCTACATTTGCTGAGACAGTCAAAAGGATATTAAGACATTTTGGACTAGTTTTATCTTATAAAAATATGTCAAGAAAAGTACTCTGTTGAATAGAAGTAAAAAGACAGTACCTATGAAAATAGTTGGGCTAATATATTTACACATATCAATGTAAATATAGAATTGAGAATATTTTCCACTTATAATTATCTCTGATCTTATTTTCCTCAGCACCTATAAAAGTATTTTCTCAATTAAAATATTATATTTGCAAAGCAGAATCATTTGAAAGTATCAATAATTTCAAAACTATTAAAGGTAAAATGCAATTTTGAAGATCTGAGAAATTCTATGAAAATTTTTAAATAGAATAATTGAAAAATAAATTTTACAGAAAAATGTAAGTGACAAAATATAAGAGAGGTGAAGCCAAATAAAATGATCAAAGCAACATGGGAAATTAGTTATGTTATTTTTATTTCCGATAATAAACCTAAATTTGTGTTAATTTTGCTTTATTCTAAACATATTTATTAAAAGAATTTTTAAAAATCATTTTTGATTGCCAGTCTTTTTTAAACCAGTGATGTAATAAGCCAACTTGTTGATCAATTAAATTTTCAAAATTATACAATTTTAATAATTTTACTTCCCTATTCACACTCAAAAATGACCAATTTAGATACTAAATTGTATGGTCACTCTAACTATAACCTTTTATGGCTAATTTTTACCTTCAACAGCCATGTTGAGTCCTGAAATTTCAGATAATACATTCACTAGTTCATTACATTGTCATTCATGCATTCGACAAACACTTATTAAGCCCCATCTATTAGCCAAATATTCTAAGTTCTTTGAATATATTTGTGAACCAAACAGGCACAGATCCCTGACTCATGGAGCCAACATTTTACCATGGGGGTGAGGGGTGGTTCATCTAGCAACAAACAATAGACATAATAAGTAATAAATTGTATCACATATTTGCAGGTGATAAATATGTTGGAAAACAAAAATGAAAGTAGGGTAATGAGGATTCTGAATGTAAGAAGTGTAGGGAAATGAAGTGTCACAAAATTAAACAGGTAAGAAAGGTGACATTTAAGCAAAAATTTGAAGGGATTGGGGGAGTTCACTATGGGATTATCTACGGGGAGAAGAAGCTGGGATAGAGGAAGCAGCTAAAGCAAAGAGCAGGGATGTACCTGACCTGCTTGAAAAACAACAAGGAGACCAGTATAGCTGGAGAAGAGAATCCTGGGGAGTGTAGTGGAATATGAGGTGTGGAGGGCAAGAGAGGGAATGAGGCTGGGTAGAGGGAGAGTAAGATACAGGTGGAATATTTTTTTTGAAATATTATTTTTTATTTGTTTTCTTTTTATTGTCTTCTTTGCAAAAGTATAAATACCATGAAGAGGGTACATTTTTCTCTTGTCAGCATCTATGTAACCTAGGCTTACCATATTGCTTTACCCTATAAATGAGTGAGCTCCCATTTTTGGTGTCTAGAAAAGTTTTGTTTATGAGTTACTCCTAGAACTAAATGATTTAAAAAATGCTCAAACTTGACTAACCTATAACAATTTTTAGCGAAACTGATGGAAGTACAGGCATCAGAGGATATTTTAATCTAAATTGCCTTCAAAAATAAATCATGACAATACAACAAATTAAATATATATTTTGATACGGCAAAAAAGATTTATGCTTCAATGTGAACTTTCTGAAAATTGAAGAAAATGATATCAATATACATAGAAGAAAACCATCGTATAATGGTTCAGTAAATGTACTTAACTTCCAATAACGAAAATGGAAATATTCTTGGTGGGGGAAGAAAATTGAAGGCAGGATGTATGTTTAAATAGCTGTGAACTGAGGATATATAAAAGGACTGAAGCAACGTCAATACTTTATCAATGACTTTTAAGCCAGTGACAGAAATAATGACTGAGAACTAGACTTAGAGTTAGAAAAGAGAGTCCTTTCCAAGCTGTGCTATCAAATGGTCGTATGGCGTAAATCACTCTATCCTTCATGCCTAAACTTTTTTATAATAAAAGGACATGCTTGCCTCTTTAAAAAAATCTATAATTTATCATGCTGGTGTGGCTGTTTTGTTTTGGTTGTTTACTCTCGTGAGGAGTGATAAAGTCATTTTAGTATTATGAAAATTTGCTCAGCTTCTGATCAGAAGCTCTGAATTCCAACTTCACTTCTGCTACTATATGACCCTTAAAAGTCTTTTTTGTTTGTTTGTTTGCGGTACGCTGACCTCTCATTGTTGTGGCCTCTCCCGTTGCGGAGGACAGGCTCTGGACGCGCAGTCTCAGCGGCCATGGCTCACGGGCCCAGCCGCTTCGCGGAATGCGGGCTCTTCCCGGACTCGGGCACGAACCTGTGTCCCCTGCATCGGCAGGCCGTCTCTCAACCACTGTGCCACCAGGGAAGCACAAAAGTTTTTAAGCCTTTCCAAAATTTCCTTTCACTTAGAATTGTATTCACTATCTGTTCTCACACTTAAGGTCAGTGATGTATAGGCAACAATCTGTATCAGAAGCATACAGAGTTGGTAAGGATTCCATAATGTCACCAAATATCTTTTTACAAAACCTTCCTGTTGGTGGTAGAACATTCGAAGAAATAAGTAAATAATGAAGAACACTGATGTTTATACTATAATATGATCCATAAAATTATTTTTGCAGTTTCATTTTCTGATGAGGGCAACACATCACAAAGCATTTAGTAAAAGGCATCTGATGTGAGGAATTTCAGTTCTGCAAAAGGGTATTTATTTTCCAAGAATCTCCTTGGGAATATACTGATTTCCTTCCAGATGGAATAATTTTATCCTCTAAATATTTTTTCTTAATAATATGGAGTTTTTTTTATCTGATTAAATCTCATGTGTTCTTTTCTTTATCTTAGCTTGGCTTTGTTATTCAATATCAGATAAACAATATCTTTCTGGTTTTTGATGAAGGATCTTAGATTCTTTGTATTAGCTTAATTTCTTGCTCTGTCTTTCATGTTTGCATTCTCAATCAAAGAGTTCTTTCAAATTTTGCTTTCTCATGGAATTTTAACAGTAAGATTAAATTTAATGGATTTCTACTTTATACATGCTCATGGAGACTTTATGAAAGATTCATCTTTTTATTTTAATAAATGAAATTATGAAATATTTTGGTGGTTTGCCAGTAAATTATGTCTTGCCAAAAGCAATAGATTTATTTTTAATTGAAAAGTCAAACTTTATCTACAGAACAAGATGTTTGGAGTGAGAACTCCTGAGCTCAGAGTCTTGGCACCACTACTTATTAGCTAAGTTACTTTGTGCAAAAACTCATACTTTCTCAACTTCAATTTGTATAAGTGGGAATTGACAATAGGACTCATGGCCCAAGATTATTGTGATGATTATTTTTTAATGTGTGAAAATGTGATCAACTGTTAAATGATATACAAATACTAGCAACTAATATCATCATCAAAGATGAGGTTAGAGTAGCATTATTATATTCTAAGCCTTTAGACAAGCATTTTTCAAGTTTCTTCCCTAAAGGCACTGTTTTTATGCTCAGAATTCTTATTACGCTCTTTTCAAAACAGTTAAAAAATAAAGTTCTTAAAAGATAATTGAAGGAAGAGATTTAAGCTAAATGTATTATATAGCCATGTGTCTCAAACTTCAATGTGCATAGCAATCACCTGGGTGTCTTGATAAAATGCAGATTCTGATTCATTAGATCTGGGATGAAACCTGGATTCTGCATTTCTAACAGCTTCCTAAATGATACAGATGTTGCTTGTCTGCCAACCAAACTTTGAGTATCAGAGTTGTATACTACTCTCCACATAAAATGCTTTTAACTACCTAACATTAGCTTTGGCATTTCATCATAGTTATGAATTATAAAATGCATATCACTGTAGTGTGGGTATTTGAAACACTGAATACAAAGCCACCACAAAAAGGACCTGAGAAAATAAGTTTATATATACACATATGGAAAGAGAGACATTAGAAAAGGAAGAAAACAAAAAGAAGCAATACTCAAATCTTGGGGTCTACTTTACTTCACTGATTGAGATCTGAGCTCCTAAAGAAGTTGATAATCTAGACTCTCTGTTCATTGAATTTTACTTTCCTTACAGAATATTTTTCCCCAAGTATGAAACTAAATAAACTCTTGGGATGCAAAGAAGTTAATAGTGTTAAGTCTATGAATTTATAATGAACATATGACTAAGATTATTTTTCACTAGGTATTTTTATATTAATTATCATAACAGTTGTCTCCACTATTGATGTCAATAGATCATTAGATGTACTTATAAAATTGTTAATCGAGGTTCTAAATATATTCATGATGCTGCTGGAACATTTATCCAAATTTTGTATTTTATTCATTTGGTTTCTAGAGGTTTTATCTCTTAATAAAACGTGTTGTTCTTCATTTTTACCTTTGTGGAGATTTGTAGAGATGGTCATGGAATATAAAAATGCATTCTTCAAAAAATTTATCCAAGATTATATGAGATAAAATGATAGAAAAAAATCATCCAGTTGAAAGTTTTAAGAATTAAGTAAATTCCCGTTTGATGATTGTTACCATTTGGTTTTTGCTTTACAGCTGTTTGAAAATATGTTTGTGTTTTCTGCTACATTATTTTAAACTAGAGGCTTATTAAACACACACCAAAGCCACAAAGTTTCATCTAGTTTCATGGCTACTTATGCTTCAAGGCAACTCAAAGGTATTTTGACAATTAGCTAATGGAAGTTTCAATAGGAACAACAAAGTTAAACAAAAAAAAAGAACAGAAACAAGCTGAGGGGTTTGCAGAGTTTGCTGATAGATGTGGGTTTATGAAACTGCTAACATTATAACTTGTGTTTTGGGAGAAAACCACTTCATTTACCAACAATGGACACTTAAGGGCATTCTCAGCAATAGAAGACAGGGCAGCAGGTTCACGAAGTAAAAAATCTACATCTTTATTGTGGCATTCACCACATTTACTATGGTTAGCTGCAGGTTTACCTTTCTCTGCGATATCCTGGGAACAGAAACAGCATTTATATCTATTTACCCAATACTTAGCACAGTACCTGGCACATTCTGTATGTCCAGTAATTATTTGATCAATGAAAGTGAATGATTTGTATTATCTCTATTTTCTTCGTAATATAACCATTATGTATTAGACATAAATAAAAATGGTCATTCAAGTATATATGCCTAATGTTTTTACTTCAGTTTCTATTGGGAAAAAAAAACAGTTTGGATCTAAATAAGTCACATACAATGATCAGACTTACCAGTTAATTAGTAATAAGTTCAAGTTTCCATTTTTATTTGTCCTTGCAGACCAAGCCTGGGAGCATTACAGTATTTTCTGGTAACAAATGGGAATCTGACCAACCAGTGATCTTTGCATTAGCATTCTAATAACCAGAGGCCAGTGTGCCATAGTACAGTGTCAGAACTAATTTATGAAACTACATCCAGAGGCTCATTAAAATGGTCACAATTCAGTGACTACCCAGTGAAATTAGACTACAGTTTCATTCCCATAACAGAGAATATTTTAACATACTATTAAGGACATATTTCAAGTGGTAAAACTAGCTTTGATTCTGTGAAGGGAAAAACAACAAGATTAGAAAGCCATTTACTTTTGTGCAAAATTGGTTCCACTCTCAGATTTAGGTTTAAAATGCTTCAAATTGTCATATATTAGAACATATACTTGCCTCTCCAAGTCTGGTGCATTTTTCTCTTGGAGTAAAAGCACTTCTGGGCAGCTCTATCAAACCACAGCGTTGTGAACCTACATGGCCAAGAAATCTCAAGCGGCTCAGTTGAAAGTCAAATGTGTTTTCCTCACTGCTGCCAGACAAATCTCCCTACAGCATTTCTTTAATCATACATCTTCCCCCATGATGCCAAAACTCCTGGGGACTCAGAATATATTACTTTACAGGCTGCTTTCCACAGCCAAACCAGATTTAAGTGGCATAAAAAATGTGGCATCCAAAGTCTGGTTAAGAGCAATGACATAGTAGGGAATGTTCTAGAACATGAGTCTGGTGCAGCTCCAGTCCAACTCTCAATCATCTCTTGCAGAGCAGGGGCAGGGTATCCCCTCTCCTACTAGTTCAGTGCCTGGCACATGGGCTCTACTCAGTAATAAAGACTGCTGTAGTGAAATGAGCTGATGATATTATTATGAAAGCCATTTAATTTCTCAGTATCACAAACATCTATATACATGACATGGGAATAAAGATCCCTGTTCTACTTATTTCACAGGATTGTTCTGAGGATCTAAACTAATAATAATACAAAAGCACTTTTTAGTGGTATGATGCTTATACTAGGATAATGTATGGTTTTATGCATTCACTTGTCAAACATAACAGACTATTTTCTTTATTTCCTGAATTTTTATTCAATGGAACAGTAATGAATCCCTAAATCTTCCAAATGTGAAGGATAAAAGACTGAATGCCTTTTCCTGGCAGTCTATATGCCATAACTGAATTATTTAAACTTTTATTTAAACCTGGGAAAGGAAACAAAACAACAAAATCCCAAAAATAAAGATATTATTTTTAATTAATTTCTTTAGAAAAATATTTCTTTTCATTTTTTTTCTCCATCTAAAAAATAACACTGGTAATGTGGATGCCTTATTATACTGTAAGTTAGACGTCACTTCAATATCAAAGCTAAATTTCTCTAGAAATAACAGATGCCGGCAGGGATCGCTAGTGGTAAGCTAAATAGCAAGTATTTGTTTATTGTAGCAGTATAAATGATGTGTAATTTAAAACATTAAATTAGCTTTTCAAAAGAGGATCTTCCAAATTGAATACATGGCAAATAAATAAATGTGAAATTTTTTTCTAAACATTTCAGGGTATCTCATAAATCAGTGTTCTGGGGGCACTCTGTTTTGCTGGATGTTAACGGGTGTGCTATCCAAAAAATACTCGCTTTCTCTCTCTTTCATATATATATATATATATGTATGTATATATATATATGAAAGCATTTGAGTTAAACATAACTGAATGTTTCTGTTTCCAGAATCTTTTCTTTTCATATGCATTACAAATAACTGAGAAAGGGATACATTATTGCATTTTTACCAAATTTATTTTACCATGACATTTATTTGGCAACATTCTTATTAACACCTTCTAAAACATTGTTTAGATAAATACCACTTTAGGAAATGTTCTGACAAAGTGTGTTTGGCTGGGCATACTACAACCTGTGGGAACGACGTAATGAAGTAAAATGAGAGTGCAAAGAGGGAGAGTCACGTCTGTTTGGGTGTAGAATTGGAGGTATCTTCCCAAGAGTCAAAAGCACAAAATGATTGAATGCTTTTACTATCATCTTTAGTAGTACCCTAACAAGAATTGGTCAATTAAATATATTTGCATGTGTTGGTATCCTTTTCAAGGGTGATGCTTTGGAACAGTACCTGTCTCCACTTGCCTCATCTCATTTACATCAAATCAGAATAGGTTCGGCTCATTGATTTTTTTTCAGTTCTGTGACTTTATAGTTATTTCTATCATGGTATTGACTTCACTTATTTAGTTTAAAAATAAAGAAGAAAAGAAAATTGATTAAATTTTAGAGCATTTAATATACTTTAAGTAATTTACTGTGAAAAGGTAGTTAGTAGCCCAACAGGATATTTTTCAGTTATTTGAATCTGAAATTTAATACTAGAAGGACAATTTGAGTACATTTTAAGTTTTTCCTCCTTCTTTTTCATGCTCACTTGAAATATTGAAACTTCAAAATAGATACAGGGTCTGTCCTATAAGCCTCATGGTTGGTTCTTACAGAGGCTCATAATGTCATATGAGAAAATGTAAATATCTCATCTCCCTCCATGTGGAGATCTGCTGTCTCCAGTCATCTCTTAGTCATGGGTAAAGCTTTAGCTCCCTTCTGCTGTATTCCTATGCCTGGACAGAGTTGGGGGAGTGCCTCTACACAGGTATGATGTCTAGTCAACCTGTTACCAACCAGGGTTCTTGACTTCCTTAATCTATAAAATTTGATCAGAGGCCAGACAGGAAATTCAGGCAAAGATTTATTGGGCCTACTTCCCTTGCTTGCTCTCTTGCCCGGGGTGGGGGTGGGCTGGGGAGGTGTGGGGCGGAGTGAGCTGCTTACTTATATGGGGCGAAGGTATGGGTGTGTCCAGGGTTCAGGCCACAGGGGTGGCTTAGGGAGGTTGCCCACTCCTTTCTTTATTTCGTATTCAAGGGCACGTGCAATACCCTGCTTTTCCTCCTGATGCCCTGCTTTTGCTTCTGGCTCTCCAGAAGTGGCAGTTTGTCTTTTTGGTTTCTTTGTGTCTTGTTGTCCAGAATTTGCCCCAATTGCGCTTTCACACAATTATTTTTAGTCTCTTATAGTTTCTTTGTATTTTATTGCTTGAGGAGGTGTTTGTCCAGGTGCAAATATTGCAGCACTGCAGCAAAGGGTCCCAGCTCCCAGCCTGTCTCAGACCCAAACAGAAACTCTTCAAGAGACTTCTTTCTAATGGTGCTTATCTAGTTTTACCAACACCCTCTATGAGAATATGATTCTAATACTCAAATAATAGAGTCCACCAGCTTGGTATATAGGTACATCTATAGGTATTTCTGCATAACAAGTAGGAATTTAACTAGGATTTTTTTGACCCATCTCAAAAGAATTTGCTAAGAATGATTAAACTTACATCCTTTCTTGAGGATAGTATAAGATTTTTAAATATTAGTGTTAAGTATGAATCTGTATGCAAACTCAGGAATTTAAGAAATAACACTTTATTTTTGGTATCTCAACATTTTACTCCAAAGTCCCTATCATGTGAGAGTGGCAGAAAATTCAAACTTGGTCATTCTTCCTCTTGTCTTGCCTGTGGGTGACTGGCACAGTGCCAGGACAATCAGGGAAGAAAGTCTCAGGAGGTCTCTCTGTAGCTGACCAAAAAGTTCAATGTTAAGAGGCCATTTATACTGATTGTAGGCTTCCTTCAAGACCAACAGCTCTTGAGATATGAGAACCTGAGCCTTGGCTTCCAAATAAGCTGAGTTGTTCCAAAAACACAATTAAATCTTGTATTTATAAAGTTCAATACAAAGGAAATACTCATTCATCCAGACCCTGGCAACGCTTCATGTTCACTGATTAACTGAGCTCACTGCCCCCTGTCCCTTCTCCCCTGTCTACGTCCAGCCTCTCTCACCTCATCCCCATCCACTAATACCAGGTTATAGATGACCTTCACTATATCAGGGTAAAATATATAAGTTTGCATATTTAAGCATACATTTATGATTATATATAAACATTCAAATGAAAATTATGCACTTGAACACTATTCAGTGTCTGTAAGGAACAAAGATTTTCTACATTTTCTATTACCTTTGAACAGATGCTGATGTCTGGAAATACTGAGTTTAGCAACTTTCCATAGAAGTTTTCCATTGTATGCATTGGCTGTCAAACTCAGAACCACTGGCTACGTATTATTTAAAAAATTGATGTTACAATACTTGTGTTGATAGACGTAAATCTCAAGTTATTTTTTTTATTTACTTAGAATATTTTTATGTTTTCAGTTCAAAAGTAATGGAGTCTAAGCTAGAAGCACACATATTGTGTCTTATGATATTTCATGGACATGTATCCTCTAGCATCACTGTGGAGCTTATAAAAATAATAGAAATCTTCATTTGTTTCACTCACTTCTTTTGTCCAACTCTGTCATATCTGAAAGGTTTACACAGACTAGATCTTGGTTGGGCCCTATTCCAAATTATACAAGAGTCAGTGTCTTTATAATTCATTCTCAGGACTGTCCTCAACTCAGAATCCAAAATAATTTCCCACTCAAATCAGATGTAAAGTTCTAATTGGAATCTCTAACAATCTTCTCACATCCACTAATCCATCCTCCCAACTGCTCTTCTTTTCTTCTAGTTTCCCACTCACAATCTCTGCTGAAACCCTTGTTCACAAAAATCCACTGGCTCTGATCTGAATATTTATCAACACACACCTTACCATCTTTGTTACCAATATTTTTGTAATTCTTTATCAGTTACTATCAAATTAAAACATTGTGTATATATATTGAATTTAAATATATAAATAAAAATTAAATGTGTATATATAATTTATGTGTATATATATATATATTTATAAACAATAAAATTTGTAATGTATTTGTTATACAAAATGATGCTATATTGTAAACTTACTTTCCTACTATCCAGTTTAAGAAATAGTACATTATGATTAACTTCGAAATCCCTCAGATGTCCTTCCCAAGTCCCACACCCTTATCTGCCCCATTAGAGATAACCTTCATCTTGAATTCATTGCTTATTTCTGCTTGCTTTTCTTAGTTTTATTACCTGTATTTTCATTCCTATGCAACATATTGTTAAATTTGTATTTTTATTAACATAAAAGGACTCAGTCTGTCAGTTTTTCCATGATATTATTTTTTGCTTAGTGTCACATACCTTGAGGTTCATCAATGCATCAGTATTGTTGCCAATGGCTCTAAGTTTCTCTCTCTCTCTCTCTTTCTCTCGCTCTTCTGCTGTATAGTATTCCATTGTGTAAAAATATCAAAATTCATTTATCCAGTTACCTGCCAATGGATATTTGTGTTTTTCCATGAATTTTTTTTCTATTTTACTGTACTGCAATAAACATTCTTGTACTTATCTTAAGGTACACACATTCAAGAGTTTCTATAGGGGCATGCCTCCTGGTTCATAGGGTTTGAGAATTTTAAGTTTATTATAAACTATCAAATTATTTTCCAAAATAGTTGTACTAATTTATGTTTATACCTGCAATGTATACATGTGAGAGTCGCTCACCAAAACCTCACCAGCTCATGATATTGTCAGACTTTGTAAATTGTTGTAAATCCAATGGGTATCAGTTATACATCATAGTGTTTTCATTTGCACTTACCATTACTACTGAGATTGAGAATCTTTTCATATGTTTATTCAGCATTCATATTTCTCCTTCTGTAAAGTGCCTTTACTAGTTTTTGCCTAATTTCCTATTTGGTGGTTTGTCTCTGTTTCCTATTAAATGAATGAATAAATATTCCAAAAACAAATCCTTTGTCAAGGATTCCTTCATCCAATTTGTGTCTTTTCTTTTCTTTTTTTTTTATGTGACTTTGGATGGGCAGAAATTCTTAATTTTAATGTAGTAGAATTTATCATTCTTATGTTCTAAGGCTAGTGCTTTTTATGTCTTGTTTAAGATTATCCTTCCACACTCTGATCTCATAAATATATTCTACTATATTTCCTCCAAAAAGTTTTATATTTTTGCCTCTCACATTTAGGTTTTTAATCCAATAAGTAATTTATTTTTCTGTTTGATGTAAGTTAGAGGTCCAATTTCATATGTGTCGTTGCAGCCTAGCTTTTACCCCTTGATCTTCTGTGCCAGCTTTATCATAATTCAAGTATCCATATATGTGTATGTCAGGTGGGGGCTTCTGTACTCAGTTCCATTTGTTCATTTTCTTTGTACCAAAACTGTAGTCTTAGTTACTACAGCTTAAAAATAAATCTTGATAAGGTAAGCTTGCCAATTTTTTTTTCTCATGTATATCATGGCTATTTTGATATTTTGCTCTATCATATAAATTTTACAATCAACTTGTCAAACTCCACACAGACACAAAAAGAGTATTTGGGGATTTTATTGAAAATACATAGAATCAATAAATCAACTTGGGGAGAAATGAAATATTTATTACATCAAGTCTTCCAATTTCTCTTTTTATGCAAGTTAACTGTAAAATCTCCATAAACAGTTTTATAATTTTCTCCATAAACATCTTTCAAATTTTATAATGTATTTATCCTTAAGTACTTTATTTTTATGTTATATAAATGGCAAATTATATGTTTAAATATGTATTGCTATGTAGAGATATGCAATTAAATTTTGTATATTGGCTTTAACTCCAACAAACTTACTAAACTATCTTATTAATTGTAGTAATTTGTGGATGCTTTGGAGTTTTTATGTGGACCCACATATTATCAGCAATTATGACAGTTTCATTTCTTCTTTCCCATTTCTGATGTTGTTTTCCTGTCTTACTTCACTGACTACAATATCCAGTACAATGTTATATAGAGTTGGTTATAGTGAATGCCTTTATTTTTTATTTCTTAACATCTTTATTGGAGTATAATTGCTTTACAATGGTGTGTTAGTTTCTGCTGTATAACAAAGTGAATCAGCTATATGTGTACATATATCCCCGTATCTCCTCCCTCTTGTGTCTCCCTTCCACCCTCCCTATCCCACCCCTCTATGTGGACATAAAGCACCTGGCTGATCTCCCTGTGCTATGTGGCTTTTAAATCCCTTGATCTTAAAGAAAATGTGCCCCATGTCTCACTATTAAATATGCTATTTACTATGGATTTTATATAGATACTTTTTGGGAGGTGAAAGAAGTTTCCTTCTCTTCTTAGTTAAGGATTTTCCCACATATGGATGTTGAATTAGATGAGCATGTGTTTCCTATCCTTTAATGTTAAAGATGACTAACAAGAACCTCCTGTATAGCACAGGGAACTCTACTCAGTAGTCTATAATGACCTATATGGGAATAGAATCCAAAAAGAGTGGATATGTATATATGTATAATTGATTCACTTTACTGTACAGCAGAAACTAACATAGCATTGTAAATCAACTATACACCAATAAAAATTAAATTAAAAAGAGATGACATTGTATTTCACCTAGACATTTTGGTTGTTTTTAATGATGGGTGGCTCATCCATCCCTGGACAGCATATTTAGTCCCCTGTACAAGAAACAGAACTTTGCCTTTCTTTTCTGCCAGAATAATGTCCCTCACTTCTTTCAAAGTTTTCTTGAAGTTCACCTCCTTTAGATTTTCTTTTTTTATCATCCTCTTAAAATTTTAACTTTATTAAATCAAATTGTTTATGTCATTTCCCAAACTTTTACCACCCAACCTCATAACAGTTTTACACATTTTTTTAAGATTAAGATTGGTCAATTATTTGGAAATACTCTTTTGTCATGTACTTAACCATCTTCTTGTCTTATCTTAGAGACTTTATTATAGTTTTAGTTCATGAAGACAAGAGTGTAACTGCACATTCCAGTGGCTGCACAGAGTGTAGAGTAGCTGCACAGAGTTTAACTGCACATTCCAGTGGCTGAGTGCATTTTGTTGTTTCCTCAATAAAGCTGGTATGCTTTACAGTTCCACCCTTCTAACACTCGGAGAAGATATCACCAAAGAAAATATAGCAATTCATCTTAGGAAAAATGCTTTATTCCACGAAAATGTCTATACAAACTGAGACGTTCCTGGCAAAACTCCATATCAGTAGGATATCTCATTCTCTCTCTCTGTCTCTCACTCTTTCTATTTTTAGTAAGAATTCCTGATCCCCCACCTTGTTCAACATTTTTTTCATAGTACTTTTCACCTTCAGATATGTTATATAGCTTTCTTATTTGTTATGTTTGTGGTTTAATATCTATCTCTCAAGCCCCCTCCCCATAGAAGATAAGTCCCACGAGGGCATGGATCTACCCTGTTTGGTGCATGATGTATCTCAAACAGTGCCTGGCCTAGAGGAGGTGCTCAATAAATACTTGTGAATGAATGAATGGCATATAACTTTTGCATAGACAAATGACAAAAATAAAAATACAACTTCATGATTTACTTTTCTTAAAAGGTTTAATATTTTCTTAATCAGTACTATTTTATTTTATGCTTTCAGATATCAACATGGCAGGAGAACCCAAACCATACAGACCAAAACTTGGAAATAAGAGGCCCCTTTCTGCACTTTATAGGTAAGTAAACAAACACTATTTTATGATATGTAGTAGTGAAAAATTCTTGCAACTTTAAAAGACAATATAACCTATAAGGAATCAAATATTTTGAAGAACAATTCTAACTGGCACAAAGTACAACAAAATGCTGGTGGCCAACATATAAATATATCAAGAAGCATTGGCAGCGATCTTGCCTAACCTTGTCATCTTTGCTTAAACAACCCTTCTACAAGATATTCCTCTAAGAAAATCTAATAAAAGAATGTCTCGTGACTCTACCTAACAAGTGGTGGAAAGGTTAATATTTGTTAACTACTGCATGCCATGTGCTACACATATTTTACATATGTTATTGAATTTAATTTAATGTTCACAACAATCCTGCAATGTAGATATTGCTACTCTCATCTTACAGATCAAGAGCCTCATATGCAGTTTCTTAGAGATATTTCTTAGGTCACACCACTGATAAATGATGGTGCCAATACTCAAACTCATGCTTTCTGATGCCATGCCCTGAGTTCTTTCCAACAGATCATTCAGCCCCTTTGTTACAAAGGACATGTTCATTTCATCTCCATTTCACCAAAAAACAAATGCAATCCTTCTCTTTTCTAGAGAGGCATTAACAGTTCCTTTAAACTTTCCTCATATATTTGGATCTAAGTCAACTTAACACTCTGGTCTTTCTCTTCTATATGCCCCCCAGTTTATCAATGTGTATGCCTATAATCTCAATTCCAGGTAGATGGAGTAGACTATACTTAGCATCTTTATTGTTCTATATATACTTCTATTAGGTTACAGAAAATTCAGTTGATTTGGAGGAAACATCAAGATTAAGCTCATGGAAATTTTGGTTCCTTTAAAAACGGCCACTTTAAAGAAAAAATAGTGCTCTGCCGCTAAGCCATATGTCCCACTTCATGTAGTTTTGCCATTGGTTTTTGTAATCTAAGTGCTGACTTTGCATCTCTCTCTGTTAAATTCCCTTTTGTTAGATTTAGCCAATTGTTCCAGGCTATTGAGATCTCCTATCATCCAATTTATTTGGTCCTGTCCCAGATACATAATCTTCATTCTGTCAGTGTTCGCATCCAAAAAGCTAATGTAAGTGCTGAGCAAGGCTCCCTTTTTCCTGATATCATTTGGATAAAGGAGAATTGAGTTATACATATCGAAATTGATTATATTCTGATATAGTATAGCAAGAAGAGTGCTCAAAAGATAGTTTGGAGCTGTTTCCCTGTCTTTGTTCTCAGAAAATTAGAAAATCTCCTTTTCAGCCACTCAGAGCTTCATTTCTCGGGCTATAAAATAAAAGGGTCAGAACTAGATGAGTTCTAAGGTCCTTTTCAAGCCTAATGTCCCAGGATTCTCGAATGTATGACCATCAGCGGTCTTAAAAAATACATTGGAAATATATCTTAATTGCTGTTTTCACTTTGGCTGTGTACATTTATTTAATTTTAATAAAAATTTTTATATAAAAAGGGAAAGCTACAGGACTTAACAATTGTTGATAATTGGTCATAAGGCAGTATTGATGTTAAAGGTCAGAGATGAAGTCATCAACAAAAGGCAAATGATGCTTTCTGTACCTTGTTTGAGGTAAAGGACAATGTTTAAAAAACTGAGAAATGCAAATAATTTTTGATCAGATTGATTTTAAAATGTATGCATAGAGCTGCAGCTAATGCAGAACGTTTGAAAAGTCATAATTTCAATTATTACCAGAAAAAGCTGTCAGTGGCTTTTATTCTCATCAAAGAGCTACCACTGTCTGTGCGATGAGGTTAATTTTCATATTTTTCTTGTTCTTGGAGTGTTTTGATTTTCTTTCAAGAATAGCTTATGACAAGAAACAAATGTCTTTTTATCTGTTATTTATCTATTACTAAGTTTTGCTGAATTGTGAATTCAGAAGAATTAGAAGCAGAAGTTTATTTAAATCTGATATATTGTATACAAATCACATTAGTGGGGAAATATTTATTTATCCTATTTTCATCTGTTTACACAAAAGAAGGCTGGGCTGTTATGAAATTGCAAAACGATAACAGAGGGAACAAAAGAGAGTGAGCGTGCAGCCGAGAAAGCCCTTTCATACACATGACCTCATTCTTACATAAGCTCTAATAATAATACTTTACTTTTATGTAGACAAAATGTGTTTTCATAGTCATTATTCATCTGTTCACCACAGAACTCCACAAGGTTGGTATTATGTGCCTTGTTTTATAGATGAGAAAACTAAGTTTCCAAGACAAAAAAGGATTTGCCCGAAGAAAGGTAACAAGATTAGGAACGGAACACTGGTTTTCAGCTTTCAACTCTAAAGACCTTGACACTTGATCACAACTCCCCATATTTACTGCTACCATATAAACAATGCAGATCCTAAAAAGCAGAGATCCTGCCCACCAAAACCAATAATCAATGATGTTTCTGTCCATGATTATCATGCCAGCAGGTGGCAAAAGAAAGCCTGCACACTGTACATAGTATAAAAACAAGAGTTACCACCAATCTGTGTGATCATAGGGCACAGGTTTTGAGCTTCAAGTTCTTTATCTAACATAATAGTTGTATAAGTTTTCTTGATACTGTAAAATGGAATAATTGAGATGAAAGCACTTAACTCATTGTGGGGAATATAGTAGCAGCTTGAAAAGAGGTGGTTTCTGCTTTCCTATTTTTTACATCTTTGGGTCTGTTTCATTATCTGTAAAATGAAAGAGCTGGAACAATTTCATTTGTTCATTCATTCATTCTTTCATACAAGACATATTTATTGTGAGTCTACTATGGTCTAAGCACTAAGGTGGCTGTTCTTCTAGACAAATGGCACAGAAAATTCCAAGGCTGACGGGCAAGGAGAGAGCATAATAAAATAAAAGTAAACTAATTTTATGGCTATAGGTAACCTCTGATCTACCTTTTGCCCTAAACTACTATGTCTCTGTATCTATTTACACTAGTAGGGATGTCAGTGATCTGCTATCCGACTTTCTTCTTCACTTATGTCCATTTTACCTGCATCATCAACCACAAAGTAGTATTTACATAGGATATTCACTGAGGCGTTGCTTTGATTTGTTACTTCTTTTAACAGGATTTTCAGTTTAGCCAAACAACCTTCACAAAGATTTTGTCATGTGCTAAGTTAACATGGTACACATAGAAGACACAATTTTTAAAAAAACTGAGTAAAGCTTCAATATATGAATATCTTATACATGAGTTAGATATACATATAAATAAGGAACATAAATGAAGTATGCATATATTTCTGTCAGGAAATAAATGAGAGAGCTATAGATTCTGCCTGGTGGACAGGGAGTGAAAAGTCTGGATGCTTCTCGAGCAACTTCTGAACACAGGCATTCACTCTGCAGACAAAGGGGAAGAAGGGCATGCCAGCCAGAGAACATTTGCAGGGACACAGACACAGAGATGAAGATGAGAATCTCATGGTGAGAGCTAGGATAGACCACTTGGACCACGATGCTATGGTGGCTCAGGCTGTCAGCATCCTTATCTGGCTGCTTATCAGACTAAGGGCATTTGGCTTTTATTCTGCAGGGAACAAGGAGCCATTTTAATATGATGAGTGACTGGAAATGGGGTGTGAGTGAGAGTCACAGATATGTCCAAGGTTCCTAGGGAATGATCACATGATTCTGCCGAAGAAATAAGAAAGGCATGATGAGCAGCCACAGGGTCATGTTTGGGGTTGGCAGAAGGAAGTAAAAAGAAATTATTGCAGTCTTGCACATGAATCCATAGAGACAGACTATTCATTAAAATAGCACTTATAATGAAAATGTCTCCTATTAGAGGCTATTTGTAAATGACACATAATTAATCATTTGTGAACATTCCATAAATATTGGATCTAGTCCTAATGGTGAAGAGCAAATCCATTCTCTAGAAAGAATATTGTAACTTTTAAGAAATTGCTGCTTCAAATGTGTTTTGTACATTACACAGTGTCTATGGTGCTGTGAAATAAAGTGAGTTTCCAAGCATGCCAAGTTCCAATTAATGCTAAACAATTGCTAACTAAGAATAACTGTATGATGGTTTTGCTTCTGCTTGCAAAGGAGACAGACGTTTCCTCTCTGATGTGAGTAAAGCTGACAACCAGAGCACACAGATATTTTATCAGAGCTGAACAGCACAGGTTTTAACACCAAGAGGAAGCCCTCTGGGTCACAGGGAACACAGCTCAGTAAGACACATAAAACATCAAGTTTCATCCCACTCATTTCATGGATATTACTAGATATTATTCCCAAACGTGGTTTTATTGTTTTATACAGTTGTTTTTCATAGCAACTTCTCACCTCACAGAGATGACCATGGGAATCAGGATTGCCAATGCAAGTACCTTTAAGACTCCTTAAGATTGTCACAGGGTAACCTATAGTATTACCATTTTAAGATCACCACAGTTAGAGATGATAGCCATGAATATGGGTTAAATTATAGGAATGTCAATGATCAAAAAACTTTCAGAGTGTGAGCTGAGCAAGGTGACTCTACACCAAAACATCTCTAGTAATTTGTTTACCACTTGACCTACATGAGTTCTATTTTCATCCTTCATGGTAACTCTGGCACATCATGGGAAAGGGGGACCCTCAGGTGACCCACAGTGTCTCATAGAACCTTGACAATAGAAATGAAAGCAATAGAAACTAATTTCAGCTAATGCTAAATACCAAACATCATTATGGAGGAAAAATGACCCGGACATCTCCACTGCATTAACTTGCTCTGTTTGCTGAGAAATGTTTACCAATTTGCTATTGATTATTTTATTTATTTTACGTCTTCTTTTATAATGTCAAGGATAATACAGCTTCACTTCCAGAAGTTTAAACCTTCCAGTGTCAGTGCCTCCCTTTGCACTGGTAAAAGCTTCCATTTCACCTGCCTAGTCAGGTAAGCCCACTCAGGAAGCCGTCTAGGAATGGGCTCTGGGGGTTTTAAGTGGACTGTGAGGAGGACAAGGAAATGTATTCCTACCCCCTGCACTAATGCATACTGTCCTGAAATGTATACAAGCCCAGCATTGACATGCCTACAAGGTTCAACTTAAAATTCAGTTGTTGCTGGGTCTGTGTAGCCACTGAGATCTCTTTTTGCTCCTGATCCAATCTTTCCTGGGCAACGAACGTACTATCATGAAAAATGTAGTTGCCAATATCCACAAGGGAAAATACACACAAAATGGTGCCTACTTCTAGGACTCAAAGCTGAACATCCATATATCTGGGTAATTGAGGGTGCCTTCTCTTTAATTCACACTTCCCAAGCAAACATAAAATGCTGCTGAAGCAGAAAAGGTTCCAAACGCTCACTTTGTGGAAGCTTCAAAATTGTGCATATGCTTGATGAAGAGAGGGTTAAGTGGCCTGGATCCTAAAACTGGCAAATCTTCACCAGTGGTTCGAATTGGATCTCTTATTCCTTAGCTTTTCCAGCTGCATAAAGGAAGAAGAAAAGTTTCCTGAAAGATGATATGTGTTTAAGGAGCCTGGAACTGTTACAGATGTTTTCCACATTTTAGTTATTCTCATTATTATGATGATTCAAAGAAAAGGTCTATAATAAATTATTTTAAGAAGTTATTTAAAATGAGCTGTGAACTATGATAATGTTGCTAAAATTTGAACAGTTAACTAAATAGGTTAATGTTTCTTATAACTGCCTAAAGAGGAGACTTTCAAAAAAAACCGATTACACTTACTTATAGTATATACCTCGTATTTCAATATTAAGTGAATGCAATTTATAAACATTTTAATGTGAAATGTGTAAAAGAAATGCTGACACAATACCCATTAAAATAGTTCTGCTGCAGGCAATTCTCTGCTAGGTTAAAGGATGACCTATTTGCAGTCTTCTGTTATGTTTTTAATGCGTAAATATCCATGAATATTTTCTTGTATATAGAAAGTACATGGTACTGGTATAAGGAGACTGGATGGTACAGTCCTTGATGCAGAGAATTCATCTCTAAGGTTTTTTAAAATATTACAGTTCTATTTGTTTGAATTGAGGCAATTTATGATAAAATCAAAGGAAGAAAAATGATACAACAAATGTTAAGAAGAGGTAAGAGCCAAGAATGAGATATGAGTTAGGAGTGGGGTGAGTGGGTAGGATCAGGCAAATTATACTTAAAAACTGTATTTAATAATAAGATATTAAAATTGGGCATCAAACTTATCGATGAGATTCCTAGCAGTCAATGCAAAAAGGGGGTACATGATAATTTACATAATCATCTATTAAAAGAGAGTACTCCAATCTGTGATGAGAAACTATTTTTTCCCTAATTCTCTCTTCTGAGAGAAGTATTAATCGCATATGAAATCATCTAAACAGCATAGTAGATACCACCCTCAGTAATAGTTATACAATACACACACACATGCACACACACACAATATTTTTAAACTAGTGGGAGTTTTACTATGAAGTCTCTCAACAAAAGCCAAGGATAAACTTCAGTAGAACAAGCCACACAGTCTTTCTTTCTGCTTCTCCCGAAGCAATTTACCCTCCTGGGACAAACTGCATGAAACTCAGAAAGAGTGATGTCACAAAATGGCTAGATCTGTAGAGCAGCCTCGGCTCAAATCACCCACATAGCTGCATGCTGGGAGGAGAGGGCTAAGCCCTTGGTTTTCTTGTCTACCCAGCTCCAGAGACTGGAAGAAAAAAGACCATGCTTAGATGTTTATGACCTTTCGCACAGGGGTCTCTTGACCTGTTACTTAATATTCTTCCTCTGGAATTGGGAGAAATGGAAAAGGAATGATAAACCTAGTAGGGGAGAGAAAGCACTGAAATTTCACCTCATCCTCACAGTTGGCAGGTGTAGATTAAGACACACAACTCTTTTCTTCTAGCTGGTAGGTTTACCATACTTTAGAAGCTCCTGCCTGTCATGAAATAGTTGCTTTCTTTTATTTGTGAAAACGGGATTTTCTGTTGAACCAAAGCCTCCTCATCAAGAGTACTCAGGTGTTATTGTCTTTGTGTTATATATTCCCTGTGTCTCACTCTGTGCTTTTCATGCTTTCATGATGGGGTATTAGAGTTAGAGCACTGACAGTAACACTGCTGGTCCCCACCAGAGCATAGGAGGATGGTGAGCATCTCTCATGGCTGGGTCACTGGGGAAGTGTTCCCTGCCTGAGAGGAAGGTGCTTTACGGATTTTATCTTCCAAAAGACATCTTGCTTGGTCACAAGATAGAGTATCTTCACTATCAGTGCTGATTTCATATGTTTTCATTTTTTTATTTTTTTGATCATTACAGTAACCTGTTATTTTAGGATAGCCCTTGGTAGAGAGTTTAAGGCCATGAGCTTCTAATCTAAGTTGTTTGTGTTTATTTTTGAAGAGTTAGTTTATTCCTCTTTTACCCAAAAAGGCTCATATCATTTCCATCTTCTCAATCTATACATAAATTAAAAATTCCAGGATATGTTGCCCATTCTACAAGATTACATGGAAGGGAGCATGAAAACAAATTGAAATGTGTCTAAAGTCCTATTTTTAAACAAATCAAATTAAAGCCTAAAATTTTTCTACTGTGGGAGTGGTACCCTCTCTTTACACTGCTTTTAACATAATTAAAAACAAAATCTTCTCCAAACCCAGAAATCCTCTGCACAAAGTTAGTAGAGAAAGAAAATACTGATTATTGAATAAGCATTAATCCAGAATGCCATACTCATCACAGGTAATACCCTAAGAGATTGCAAAGACAGAAAGAAATCTCACTCTTTTATATCCTGAAGCAGCTATAACCCATTTCATACATGTTCTCAGGATATACCATAACTATTCTTCAAGTAAGAGGCCTGACAGCACCATTCATCATGCATAGTTCATTGTAAATTCACCAGGTAATTAGGGTGACCATCTGTGTTAACCAATTGGTAGTAGGATTTATCCAGAGGAAGATTAATCTTCTCATATCTTTGTGACAGGTAGTAGTTTCACACCTTGGGACACCTAAATTAGACTCTACCTTCCCACAGAAATGAGGGGATAGGCGTGCTATCTCCCTTGATATTTAAATTTCAAAGAGATGACTCCTGGGTCCTAGAGAATAGACATGCCTAGGTCATAAAACCCTATCTAATCTTCAAAATGATTTATATATATTTCAAAGAAAGAAGAAAGTCCTTACAATGACAAGTTTTCTAAAGTAAATGCTCAAAAGGAGGGGAGGGACATCTCTTCCCTTATTTTCAAGAGGAAGTATTAAGTTTTAAATTCTTAGGTTTTGTCTCCATTTTTTAAAGTACAATTGAGAGTGATAATTAAGGACTGGCTTGTGTTAGACTGATGGAAAGATCCTTTTATTACACTCCTGCCCCAGAGGTTAACCTTTGTACTGCCTCACTGACTGTTTCTCTGAAACACCAGGGCTTCTGTAACATTCCCATCACACATAGGAGGATGCTTTATGACCAGATTGACTGCTTATTTTCTAACAACTGGAAAAAATGTAAGAAGAAATGTGTCATGATGTAGAAGAATGTCTGAGCCCATACAAAATGAGGAGAGGAGAGGATAAAATGAATATGTATAATATAGATGGATGTGATTGGATTAGTGAGAAATTAAATAGCTCTTTTTACACTATCATATTGTCTCAACTTTACAATGTCATTGTTTTTTTTACCACATATGACTATTTTATAAAATTAACTAATTTTACCATCTTTATAAAAAAAGGATCTATAAAAATACTTTATAAAAAAGTATTTTCAAAAAAAAGTATTTTCCCTAGTCAATTTAAGTTTGAAAATATCACAAATTGTAAGGTAATAGAAAATGTTGAGTTATAGAAAGATTTATTTAATTATAAGCAAGTTCTGCACAATAAAAAAGTAAAGTTTATAAGTTTGTTATAGACTTTGGTTGTCTTTAAATATATTAATCAGAAAATAGTCCACAATTTTCTTGTAAAAATTACATAAAACTTTTGATGTCTTTGCAAGAATAATTCTTCTGACTGAGTTAAGTACTAAAAAACAAATGCTTCCTTTTTTGATGTCTAGACAGATGAGGGCAAAAAAGGCAACATAGTCTCACCAGATTATCAGTCAGCTGTGTATGATAAATTCTTTGAACTAAAATTCATCCTTTTGGAAATTAATTGACTCTATTAAACTTTCAAAATTCCTTTCTAGTGGAATGATGACATGATTGATAATTCATCCTATTGGTATTGTTAAATATAAGAATAGAGCACTGGGGCCTCCCTGGTGGCGCAAGTGGTTGAGAGTCCGCCTGCCGATGCAGGGGATACGGGTTCGTGCCCCGGTCTGGGAGGATCCCATATGCCGCGGAGCGGCTGGGCCCGTGAGCCATGGCCGCTGAGCCTGCGCGTCCGGAGCCTGCGCGTCCGGAGCCTGTGCTCCGCAACGGGGGAGGCCACAACAGTGAGAGGCCCGCATACCGCAAAAAAAAAAAAAAAAAAAAGAATAGAGCACTGGGAGATACCCTTCCAAATTGAAGTATTGAAATGTATTTAATGTATGCTTATTCTTTGCTGGAATCAAAGGACAAGGAGCTTGTTCTGAGTTAAGAACATTACATTGCAAATGAAACTGAGCTGCTGTATAGTTTGCACTTTAGTATTTGTTTGAAATATCTGCTCTCCAGCAAAACCTCCACTTATGTTTCGGAATTACTCAGTCTGAAAAGATATTAGTGGTCATTAGAAGGCGCACTGAATTGGAAGTTTGGAAACCTGCAACCACGTCCTGTGTCTGCTACTATCTGCCCATGCCACCTATGTAATTATAAGCAATCTAACCTCTTTTAAGCCCAGTTTTCTCATAATAACATAAAGGAATCATCAAATCATTTTTTAAATTTATTCCCATTTCTAACATTCTGGGATCCTGCTGTTTACTTTCTAATCCAGAGAGTAAAGTAAGGCGTAGGTGCTTCATTATCAAATTTATGTCTTTATTCCTTCAAACACTATCCAGTATCTTAAAATATTCGTATCTTTTGACTAAGTAATTCCATTTCTGGAAGTATGTCTAAGTAAATAATCCCAAATACTTAAAAATGTAAAAAAAAAAAAAAAAAAGAAATTATTCCCAGATTTTCTTTGCAGTTTTATTCATAATATTGAGTAATCTGATTCAACCAAAATATTATGCAGTAATTGATATGACACATCCAGTAGATGGAATGTTCACAAGGTATTCAAGTTACAAGAGAAAAGATTTAAGATATGAGTAGAAGAAAAGCAAAATTATATACACAGCATATATAATAGCATCTAATTACATAAACAGTATGTATTATAGAAACAGAAAAACAAAACTATGTACAAATGAAACAAATATATGCAGAGAAAAAATAGAGGTCAATATATTAGCTGTAATTGTCTTTGGACAGTGAGGATATGGATAATATTCTTATTGCAACTTTAGTACCTAATGCAAATTTTCTTTAATGAGAATTTTATAACCCAAAAGAGAGAGAGACAGATTTTAAAAGTAGATTTTACCAGTGGTAGATGATAAACACAAAAGCACTCACGCAGGCAAGAATGAGGAATTTTGTGTTCAGTGTTGTGTAAAACCAGTTAAATAGATACAGCCCTTCATCTTTAGAACTAGACTCTTAGTCATCATGGTTATTAAAATGTTAATTTTCTAAAAGGGCAACTACATTAACATTTGTCTTACAGTTCAGCTCAGGCCAAGAGCCCTACATGGAGAAGTGGTCCCTGCCAGGGCTAACTGCAGGATTAGGAGTGCACAGTGCAGAGAAGAGTGGAAGGAGCAGGGTGCAGGTGGGAGAGCAGCTGAAGTCATCTGATCTTCAAAAACAAAAATGTCAAAATTTATGAGCCCTTAAAGTGGTGCAATAAAATAACTAATCATGAATGCCTGAGGATAGCAGTTCTTCTGACTACAGATTAGTGAGCCAGTAGAAAGACAATGGTGCTTGCCTGACAATAACTGCCCCCTTGTACTTAAAGCTGTATTTCAGCCACTTTGCTGCTGCTGCTGCTTTAAAAGGGCATAGTGTAGTGAGCTACAAATAGTAACAGAATAGTTTTGAATAAAGCGCAGGTTATAGCCTCAGTGTGCAGTGTGTAGTACATGATAGAAAGAGAAGGCAGAGGTTTTGTGTTCCTGACTCTTAACAGAGAGAATCTATCACTGCAGGACAGCTAGTCATAATGAGTCTGGGTACAGTAAATGTATCAGGATGTACTTTTAAGAAAATGATACACCAACCAATAGCCAAGTTTGAAAAGGAAGCAGAGGATGACCCACAAAATACAGATAATCATGTGTGAAATAGCATTTTGAGTTGGATTGCCTAGCAACTATTACAGGCATACTGTGAAAGAAATAAGTAATACCAGACATCCATGTTAACTGAAAAATCAAACATATTTTTTAAATATAATGTTAAAGAAATAAAAAGCAAGAAAAAATAGCTTTGTGTGTAGATGAGAATACTGTGTGCAGGCAGTTATCAGACAGGTATTGTATACTCAGTCTGGTCAGAGAGAGTTGTCATCCAGTGGTCAAGTTATGAGTATTGGGCATAGACCCAGATCCAGAACAAAGCTCCAGTCCTGGGATATTGACTGAAAAAGTCTGGGAAGGCAACTGCACCACCCAGTCAGCTGGTCTCCATGATGGATCTTGAGATAGCACCACTAGAATTTATTAGGAGCCAAGAGAGAAACCAAATGTTAGCCACAACTCAAAATGATAGAGACAGAGAGAGAGAGAGAGACAGAGAGAGACAGAGAGAGAAGAAAGGCAAAATAAGAATTTCACATGGGGTCAGCCCTAAGAGTATATGGTAGAATGATGGAGACTTGGAGAAGAATTTCTAACCCCAGCAATTTTGAATGGACCACACAATCTCAAAGCCTCGAAGAATGACTTATCTCTAAGCCTCTATAAACAGAGCTGGTCCAGGGATTGACCAACTTCAGCCTATATTAGAGACAGCTAGTGAGTTTAATGGAGGAGAAGAAAACACAGATTCACTGATACAATCATTCATCAAGTAATTAACAAAACACCTACTGGAGTTTGTTCTGGGAACTGAGAATATAGCAGCTAACCCAATGTGTAAGAATCCCTGACCTGGTCTTCAAGTGTAAGATAAATGATAATAAACAAAAATAAACAATGAAATTAACCATAAGTTAGAAGGTAGGTGTTAAAGAAAATGTAAAGCAAGGAAAGAGGTATAAAGGAGTGGGAAGGGGATAAGTGTTGCAATTTACAATAGGGTGGTCCATGAAGACCTAGCTGAGAAGGTAACATTTGAGCAAAGATTTGAAGGAGGTGATAAGCAGGTAAGGTTTTACCTGGGAGAAAATTGTCCTGTGCAGAGCAGCTAGCAGCACGAAGGTCCTAAAGCAAAAACATACCCATGTGGTTAAGAAAAAGCAAGGAGGCTGATTTTCCCCAAGCAAATGGTAGAGATTTAATGGGGGGCACCAAGTCATGTAAAGCCTTGTAGACCATTGTAGTTCTTTGGCTTTTTTTTTTTTCTTTTTGCGGTACGCGGGCCTCTCACTGTTGTGGCCTCTCCCGTTGCGGAGTACAGGCTCCGGATGCGCAGTCCCAGCGGCCATGGCCCACGGGCCCAGCCGCCCCGCGGCATGTGGGATCCTCCCGGACCAGGGCACGAACCCGCATCCCCTGCATCAGGAGGCGGACTCTCAACCACTGTGCCACCAGGGAAGCCCTCTTTGGCTTTTACTCTGAGTGAAATGGAGGGTCTTTGGAAGGTTTTAAACAAAGGAGTACCATTACAGGACTTAAATTTTAAAGGGTCACTTTAGCTTTATGTTGAGAACAGTTTATAAAAGGACAAGGGAGGAACATGGGAAAACAGGCAGGAGATTTTGGTGACTCAGATGAAGTGGTAGCATCTGAGATGAAAACAATGGTTATGTTATGGATATATTTTGAAAGCAGAGCCAACAGACTTACTGACAGATTGAATGTGGACTGTAAGAGAAAGTACAGAGTCAAGGATATTATTTTCTACTGCTACGTAAAATTTACTGGCTTAAAAAATGTATTATTTGTCATATCCAGCAATCTGAGCTGGGTTCAGTTGAGTGGTTCTGTTCTGTGTGAGGTCCAAGATGGCTTCTACACTTACATATCTGGTACATCAGCTGGGGCTGGCTAGAACAGCTGTGGTGGCCAAGCATCTTTCTCCACATGGTTTTGCCCTGCAGTAAGCTTAGACTTTATCACAGCACAGTGGGCTCAGATTAGTCAGAATTTCACATAGTGACTTAGTTCAAGAAGGAAGAAGATGCTGCCTATTCTTGTAAAATCTGGGTTGGAAATTGTACAATGTCACATCTGTCACATATTCTATTCATCAAAGCAAGTCACAAGGCCAGTCCATATGTAAGATGAGGAGCATAGACTTCATCTCTTGATGGGTGGAGAGAAGGAACTGATGATGGCCAGACTGTCTACCATAGATGTCTCCAAGGATTTTGGACTGAGCATCTGGACATATGAAGTTGCAGTTAAGTGAGCCAAGGAATACCCACAGCAGAGGTTACAGTAGGCCAAGGTAGGTGGTAGAGATTAGAAGTGTAGCTTTTGGACATACTAAAGTTGAGATATCTATTAGGCATCCAAGTGAATATGTCAAGTAGACAGATGAATACCCAATCGGGAGTTCAGTGGGAGGTCTGGACTGGGTGTCCACATCTGTGAGTCATCAGTATATAGATGGTACTCAAAGCCATGAGACTGGATGAGAGCAAACACCAAAGGAATAATTAAAGATCGAAAAGAGAAGAATTCCAAGAAGTGGGCTCTGGAACACACTAATATTTGAAGTCGGAAACTAGCAAAGGAGACTCAAAAGAAACAACTAGTGAGATAGTTACACTAACTGGTATGAAACCCAGAGGAGAAAATATTTTTGGGAAATAAAAATCAACTGGGTCAGCCCTTCAAATGTCATGTTAAACTAATAATTCACCAGTGGACTCAGCATTGTGGAAACCATTGCACTCTTTAACAAAACTGTATCCATCAGGTTTGGGGTCATGGCTAGATCCTAAACAGTTAACTTAGGGAGTAGCCCAGGAGAGTCTGGGACCCGGAATTATAAAACCATGCAACTTGTAAGACAGCCATAGCTGTAGAGTTAGAGGGACACTATCATGAATGCCTGCCCTAAAACACAGCCTAGCCAGTCAGGTGGAACTTTCAATACAATCCAGGAGGACATAATGTTGAGTAGCCCAGGCAGACAATTTGCATCACACAATTTTGTCAGCATGTGACCGTGGAGGTCATTAAATTCTGACATTAAGAGCCAGAATTTTTTCTAAACCAGAAGGATGGAGAGCTGTGTCTGAGAGGGCCTGAGGTTACCAAGACAGGAACTCAGGCAGGAGATTATCTGCCAGACAAGTTTGTCACTGGGAAGAGCAGAAACACAGTTAAGCAACACATGCAAACATGAGTTATTGTTTCCAAACCTGTATCAGACATTAGCTACAAGTTAGGCTAAATGAACCTCAAGTGTTTGACTAAGACAGGGCAGAGGAGAGGGGTGAGGTTGCACCTGGGATCAAAACGGGTGTGACAATGTGGGGCACAGGTGAGCAGTGTGGACTGGAGGGAGGTGGGGTGGTGGTCAGGGTAGGCAGGTGAGGACAAAAGTCGACTGCTCATCTCAACCTACTGGGGCGGCCCCACAAATACATGTGTTATGTCATTCAGCACCATTCACACTCTGAACAACTTATTGTGACTGGTAATCAAAAGACCGCCCAGAAATGTACTGGCTCTGATAGCTTCATTTAAAATGGAGGAAAAAAGATAAATGACATTAGAATTCTACAAAGAACAAGGCTGAGGATTGAGATGGGAAGCTGGATAACTCTGTGACTGATTACTTGCCTCCCTCGTCTGTGCTCTTGGCAGATGCACAGTTTCTCTGTAAGATTTAACAGCTATTAGCAAGCGACTAAAGAAGACAATTGAAAGAGACAGCTGAGCAGCCACTTGCTAGTTTTTCTTAAATTTACGTCCCTTGACTACATAGAGTTGGAACTGAGATGAGCAAATCTTCCAACGTGAAAACAATTGAGTTTGGAAGTATCTCTTTTCAGAAAATCATTTTTCTTATTTTAATAGAAACATCCAGAGTTGTGTGCATTCCCTTGCAATGTGAAGTATGATGAGGTTGACTGTGGAATCATAACAGAGCAGGGCTGAGACAACCTACTCTGCCTTGGCCAAAAAGCTACCATCCCTACCCCTAGCTCCACTCCCAGTTGGAGAAAGAGTTTCAAGGATCCCAGGGGAATCTGCCAATGGTTAATGATCTTTCTTACCAGGAGATTCCTCTTTATTCTTCACCTCCATTCCTCTTGCCATGGCTCAAGCCTCCCAGTAAAGTTATGAAAGAACATTACTCCTGTCCAAGGGAGATGAGCCCCACAGCCTCAATTTCCAAGGTGGTAAAAGTCATAACTGTGAATGTCAAAACTGCCACTGAGATTCTTGCTTGATACCACAGCCATCCATTAACTTGTTCCTGGAGTCAGCAACGTAGATGGTGGTAACCGCAAATAGAATGTACCAGGGAGCCTGATGAGAGCCCTAAGCAGAGATTTCAATTGGACATGAAAGCCCTTGAAAAGGGTATCACAGAAAATAAAGGGAAAAGCTTTTTTTTTTTTTTTTTTTACTCCAGAGAAATGGAATCCATTGTAGCAAATTCCACCACAGGAGCTGGCTCTCTACAGCTTTGAGGTGAATTTGACCTCCTCCAATGACCAAAAAATAACATATAGGAAAATGGTAAAGATACACTATCATATGAAGAACTGAAAGTCTTAATCAGACTGCCTGATTTATCATCCTACTCTATGACTTTCTAGGTTAATAGGTCTTGGGGAAATTACTCGATCCCTCTCTGACTCTGTTTCCTATGTATAAAATACATATGATAATGGTACCAACTTCACAGGGAGGTTATGAGGACTAAATGTATCAAAATGCTTAAGTAGTGTGTCAGATTCAGTAATGTAAAAATACATTATTATTTGTACACATTGGTATATGTCTAGAAATCTAGGTTTCACTGCAGACTTTATACCTCTTTATTCCTTTTGTAAGTTTGAGCAAATTTCTGTGCCTTCTATTAGCACAAAGTTGGTAAATACATATTTGGACACCATTCCTTTCCTTTCTCTTCCTATTTCTATCGCAGACATAGGTTAATTACAGCACTGTTACACCCTGAGACCTAAATAGGTTTTAGAATTCTTGTCAACATGTTTCTCCTAGCAGCCACCATCAATTAGTCCACATTGACATGAAAATTAAAGCTTATTTGACCTCCCAGATTTAGGGCATACAAGCTTTTAAGGAAACAATAGTTCCCATTCTTAGCCAGCCCAGAGTATCCCATTGCAGTCCCATCCTGGAGCTCTGCTTTGCCACAAATTTCTCAGTGTGGTTGACAGGACACAGCAAAAGACTACACATGGGGTAATCCTTGAGCATCTATTCTAACATTACACCATTGTAAGTAGCCACCCCTGGAAAAGCACCATGGTTGGCATGAGAACGCTCTGAGTGCTGCTTATGATCAGTGGACAACAGCATCTTGAACACTTGTTCCACCAAAGACACTGACTGATGATGTGAACTCAGACTTCTTTGGGCTGATGGAGATGAGGAGGTTGGCGCCTGCACCGCCCAGTGCTCCTTCCCAAGCCGGGTACCAAGGAGGTTGTCCTTCCTAACAAGCCTCTTGTATTGCTCCCCACAGCAAGGGATCCTAGGCATCCGGGCCCTTGTCAGTCTGCACAGAAGACTGGGCTGCCTTTGCTTTTATTTTTTCTTGTTAGATGAGGAGAGAAGAGCCAAAAGAATAAGTACCATAGACAGATTCCGACGTTCACTGAATGTCAAAGAACTCACCTATGGGAGGGGGAAGGGTAAGCTGTGACAAAATGAGAGAGTGGCATGGACATATATACACTACCAAACGTAAAATAGATAGCTAGTGGGAAGTAGCCGCATAGCACAGGGAGATCAGCTTGGTGCTTTGTAACCACCTAGAGGGGTGGGATAGGGAGGGTGGGAGGGAGGGAGACACAAGAAGGAAGAGATATGGGAACATAAGTATATGTATAATTGATTCACTTTGTTATAAAGCAGAAACTAACACACGATTGTAAAGCAATTATACTCCAATAAATATGTAAAACAACAACCGAAAAATACTCCCCTATGAATATTCGGTTCCTGTTACATAAAGAAGACGCTTGTGTGTTTGTTTTGTTTTGTTTTTTTACCTTTTGGTGATAAATGAATTTTAAAAATATTGACAGAATTGTTTTATTTTTTAATGTTCAGTAAAGGACAGCATCTAAGAATCACCTTACAAGCACTTATCTTTGATCAAAATCATAATTTTTGCTCATATTTAAACACTTATTTTAAAAACAAAGCCTATTTAAATTAGAGGACCTTGGAATAATGAAAATGCAATGTGGATGTGTTTGGATTACAAAAGACTAATGATGAAATTTAGGCTAAATTTTAAATATAAAAATAAGATTCCTCTAATCCTTAAGAAGGTTATTAAGCTATTTGTAAAATAGCATATCAAGTTACTCCATAAATAAAGAGCAATTGGTTATCAAGTGTTAACTCACAATGACCTGGACCACACCCTGCCCTGTGTGGGGCCAGATAGACCAGAGGCCCAGCCAGTGTGTAGCATTTATTGTGTTCTTTCCCATTTCTTAGAGGATAGAGCAGAGGCTAAGAGTATAGACTTTGGAGTCAGGTCTGTGATTGAATTCAGACTCCATAACTTTGCTGTATGACTTTGAGCAAATTACTTTGTGTTTCTGAACTTATTTTCTCATCTGCTATTGTCAAAATTTCACGTATACAGGGCCTGGCATAGTTTCTAGCACATAGTAAGCTCTGGCTATGGTGATCATCATTAGACTCTCCCAGGGTTCCGGGAGAGAGTGATGGGACAGATAGGAGTCAGCCACACTGTTCTTTACATAAAATGCCTGCAATCACGTTTGTCTTTCACATAGTATTTGAAATGCAGATGAAGATCAATTCTTTTTGAGAAAAAAAAATAGTATGTAATGATAAAAGTTTTTCCACCCCTTTAATGAGTTAATTCATTCATTCATGGGTTGACAATCTGTATTTCAAACATCACTAGATTTCAATCTAGACTCTGATGCATATCTAAGAATGTAATCCTTCTCCATTTCTCCTCCTTTCTAGCTTAGTTTAAGCACACATGAGCTGCTTCCAGAGAGAAATATTTTCTTTTTTTTTATTTACTCCTATCCCACAGAACAGATTAAAGGCTGGTGACAGATCCAGGCACAGATTTGCTCACTCAGCCCACACTGGTGGACATCAGCTATGTGCTGGGTGCCATGCCAGTTACAGATTAGTACCAATGGCTAAACAGTTCTCCTGCCCCTTTCTGAACTTTGCATCTACGCCTGGAAGCCTGTTAGTGACCCCAGATATTCCCTCTAAAACCATTTTCTTCCCATTCTACACATTCTTTCTGGGGCCCTCATTCTCTCCTATGATGTCACATACTAACTATGGGTTGATGACATGACTCCTAAACCTGTATTTCCCCAGATGTCCTCCCCGAGTTTCAGGCCACATTTCCACCTCTGCCTCCAGCATATCTTCTGCAACATATCCCAACATGACTCATTAATATATAACTGCTAAACAACTTATTCCCCAACCTGGACTCCCTGTATCTGATGTATTTAGTTATTTATCTGATTCTCTCCACACCCCTAAGAGTTAGGTTTATTATTACCTCCATTTTGTAGATGAGTTCATTGAGGTGCAGGAAAAGTGCCTTACTTTTCCAAGGCTGTGCAGCCAGAAGGTGGTAGTGTTAGGACGAGAATCTGGCAGTCTGATTCTGGAAGCTACATTCTCAGCCCTTTGGTACATCCATCTTAAATGTAGGTCACATGTGGGTTATCATTGCTAAAGAGAATAGATCAAGTGGTAGTGTTGCTGCTCCATAATTTTAACTACAGAATCCTATAAATATAGTAGGGGATCATAGTTATGTCACTTTGGATTCATAAAAAAACACTAGTTTTGCAAAAACAAGGTAATTGATGTCATTTCTGCCAAAACCCAGTATATACCAAGGCACAGAGATGTGAGGAAGCAGGATGTCACTTGACGGTGAGCAGTTGGCTCAGCTTGGCTGGAGCATAGAATCTGTAGGCTGAAGTGGCAGCAGACAAAATACTGGTAAGGTACCCTAGAACCAGATTTTGAACGAACTTTTAGTTATATTAAAGGGTTTATTCTGTAGGCAAATAATGGAAGTAGGGGTGGGGGAGCAAGTCAGGGAAAGTTCATCTGACAAAATCATTACCAAGAGCCTCTTATGAAGTAGACATGATTCTAAGTATTTGAAATACAGTGAGTTCTTACCTTCAAGGAGTATATGGTCTTAATAGGGAGCCTGGAAAATATGTTTGCAATTTTTAATACATCATGATTGAGTGTTACAGGGGCCTATTATGGGAACAGTTATGAAACATTCCTAACCAACCTATGGTGACTTATAAGGGAATATTTCCTAGAAGCACTCAGATATTTGTAATGAAGGGAATTACATGATCACATTTGTACTGTAGAAAGATAGTTCTGCTAGTAGATATGGCTATTCCAAAGAAATACTGAAGAAGGAAGCTCACAGAAGAGAATATTCTAATAGACCACATAAAAGTTGATGACCACTTGAACTGTGATAATAATAGGGAGGGAAGAACAGAATCAAGAGGACTTTTGACAATAGAAACAACAGAACTAGGAGAATCTACTGAAAGTGAATGTTGCTAGAAAGGAGTCAATGAGAAAGATTCTAATCTTTCTAGTTTGATTATCCATATGGCTGATTATGCCATTCAGTTAGGTATAAAGAGGAACAGAATGACAGTAGAAGATGATTAATTTCATTTGGAGCATGTTAAGTTAAAGACACCTACAATTGGAGTTGTATGGTGAGTGGATATAGCCATGCATAAACAAATTGTGTAATGCTGCAGACTTAAGTTTGTGAATATCCATCACTTGAAGACATTTGAAATCAAATATGATTTCTCAGTAGAACACAGAATGTATAAAGAGAGGAAATGCCATAAGGCACATGCAAACAAAATAAATAAACAGATGTGAGGCAGCACACCATGCAAGACATGACTCAAGAACTTTGGAGCCAGATTGCCTAAATCCAGATCCTACTTCAACCATTCTTCAGCTGTGTGACCTTGTGCAAGATAGTTAGCATCTTTGGGCATCAGTTTCCTCCTCTGCAAAATGAGATCTACCTCAGAGGTATCATGATGTTTAAATAAGTCAATGTTTATAAAGCATTTTGAGTAATGTCTGGCCCTTAGTAAATTTGGTTTAGTTTTTTGTTCTTGTTAAATACAAAGTATAATAAATCCTTTAGCTGCAAATATTGATCTTCATTTCTCATTTAATTTTATTTCTCTACTGTGCCTTATTTTTCTAAAGACTGTGATTTGTTTACCTTATTCTACTCTTAATTCTAGCGGGTGCTGAATGAAGAATTCTTAAATTCACTACCTATTTCATGTTAAAAGAAAATCCCAGGAAAGATAAAATCAATCCTTTTCTTTGCAGAACAATTACCTTATAAAAAAACTCAGAAAAGTTCTCTCTGGGCATATCACAATGTAATCACCTGTTTCTAAGGATCAAATTGATAAACAATTTTCTCCAAAATGATGTTTCTCCTAGTAGTTTTCTTCTTTTACATTTTTTTCACTTTTCAGAATGAAAATTACAAAAATGAGTTTTTTGTAGATTCAAGCAGTTTCAACCCTTAGAGTTAACTACCTATCTTTGGCATAGTCGTGGCCATCAAGGTCCCCTCTGTGGGGACCAAGATTTCCTGCTCCATGTCACCACTGAAAATGCTTGTCTTCATGACTTACAGTAACTAGTGCACAATAACCTTGCCTTTCTGCTCAGCTCATAGAGCATCAGCAGACATCTCCCTCCTGGGCCCATTGGAAAGCTTAACAAAGAACTGTCAGGAGATTCTTATCCAAGCAGAGAGGCAAGTTTAACATTCTTACCAATCTTAATAAACTCTAAGTTAGCTTTTTAACAAGGACTATTGTCTTGAGACTATAGCATAGTGTTGGAGATAATAAGTAATAGAAGTTTAGAGACAGGATTGGCCCTATAAGATGAAGGTGTCAAGAATGGCTTTTTAAGTTAGATAAACTCAAAAGATAAATAGAGTTTGATAGGGAAAAGACGGAAAAAAAAAACAATATTCCAGTATAGAAACAAAATTTAAAGACACCAAAGCAAAGCTAAATCAGATTTGTTTGGACTATATATAGACAAATTTCCTAGAATAAAGTAGTTAGTAATAGAAGTGATAAAGAATAACATGGAAAGTTGGTGTGAGGCACGTTTGTGAAGAGCTTTCAAATGGCAGCTGAAAAGTTTGGGCATCATTCTGTAGTTATTGAAATAATCAAGAAAGGTGGTGACATGAAAAGAGCACTTAGGGGAATTAATCTGTCAGTAGGGTCAGAGACTGAATTGGTGGTGTAGAGAAGGAATTCAAATTATTCTGAACTTTGAAGTCTGGGAGAATTTCTTGATACGTAGCAAAATAGAGTGCCACTTTTGAGAAATTGTTTCCAATTCCTTCCCACAATATAATCATATTTCAAGTGATGGCACACTTTTTTTCTCTAAAGATCATAAAGTAAATATTTTAAGATTGTGGACATTCAGTTCCTGTTACAATGACTCAACTTACTACTATAGCACAAAAACAGTCTTAAACAATATATAAATGAATGAGCATGACTGTGTCCCAATGAACTTTATTTCTGGACACTGAAATTTGAATTGCATAAAATTTTCATGACTCACAAAATATTATTCTTCTTTTGATATTTTACAAACATTAAAAAATGTAAAAAAAGCTCTTAGCTTCAGGTTGTGTAAAATCAGGTGGTGAGCAGGATTTGGCCTATAGACTGGGGTTTGCAAACCCCTGGTTTGTTAGAACTCTATCCAACATCATTTTGAAAACTTTGGATTTTCTTCTGAGATATTATATTGAGCACTTGGAAGGAGATGGTTGAAATGGTGAGTCAAGTGGTAAAAGTCGAAGGAGACAACTAAGTAGATAGTAAGACTAACCATATAAATCACTGGGGTCAGTGGAGCAACATATGTTCCTATATGCTCCAATCCAACAGCTACTTACTTCAGAAAAAAAAGGGAAAATCAATCAATAAATATTACTTCAAACACATTCTGAAGTCAGCATTCTAGTAATTGCACAGGGAAAGGCAAGTGGTGGGTCTTGCCTCTATTCATGTTGATTATGATGCCCATAAGTAAAGTAGCACAAATGCAGTTTCTAAACAAGTAGTGTGGGTGGCAGCATGGAAGGAAGCTTAGTGTGAGTCCAGTGTATCAAGTTGGAGCAACTCTGAACAAAGAAATTGCATTTGGAGAGACCAGCTAGGCTGTGATAGTTGATGAGAACTAGCCTGGGAACCGAGTGAAGAGAGAAATAAGAGGAATATAAAGGAAAAATTGACCAGACAATGTTAATTAAGATGTGCAGAATGAAAGGGGATTCATACATTAAATGTTTTAAAATTTGTTTACTATATTATTCAGTGCCACTAAGAAGCATGCAGAAGTGAGAGGCAAGGGCCCCAGTGTAGGCCGTGGGAAATGGAGAACTAGGCGACTGGAGACTAGCACCTTACACAAGCAAATAACACACGTGCACTGAGGTCTGACTGATGTTAGGCTGAATTACTGGCAAACACGGGGAGAAGGTATGCTATTCATACCCTCACGTTAGCTATTTCTCAAGTGTTATTAGATGGAAAAATAAGGGAGAAGTGGCATCATCATCATGTTGATGTTCCAAATAAGTTAACTGTCTTCTGCATCATGTTCTATAGAATCCCCCTCATTTCTTCAAGATAATTTCTTTTCATCATTTGGCACTAGTTGTGTCTTATAAAACAAGCATATCCAAACATATTTCACTATTTATCTTCAGTATTTTTCTCTTAGATCTGTTTACCTATCCATATCATAAATGTATGGGAAAAACAAGCCAATAATTTACATGGAGGCAGGAATAATATTGGAATTTAGGAGAAGAAAAGTTTACATAAATATATGCCTCCAACTCTTAACACCAACTATTGGTTTTCTCTGCTTCTTCCTTATATGCTGCTGTTTAGAGGGTTTGCTAGGGCAGCTGCTCCCTAAAAGAGTCTCTCCCTGCTATAATTGTTCACCCAAAGAAGCAGGACATTAGGCAAAGAACCATATCGGCTCAGCCTGTAAGTGGACAAAGGCATATTTCTAATAAGCTATTTTTTTGAATTTTATTTTATTCATTTTTTAAACAGCAGGTTATCAGTCATCCATTTTATACACATCAGTGTATACATGTCTATCCCAATCTCCCAGTTCATCACACCACCACCGACGCCCGGCCACTTTCCCCCCTTGGTGTCCATACGTTTGTTCCCTACATCTGTATCTAAATTTCTTCGCTGCAAACCACTTCATCTATACCATTTTTCTAGATTCCACATATATGTGTTAATTTGTGATATTTGTTTTTCTCTTTCTGACTTACTTCACTCTGTATGACAGTCTCTAGATTCATCCATGTCTCTACAAATGACCCAATTCTGTTCTTTTTTTATGGCTGAGTAATATTCCATTGTATATATGTACCACATTTTTTAACATCTTTATTGGAGTATAACAGCTTTATAATGGTGTGTTAGTTTCTGCTTTATAACAAAGTGAATCAGTTATACATATACATATGTTCCCATATCTCTTCCCTCTTGTGTCTCCCTCCCTCCCACCCTCCCTATCCCACCCCTCTAGGTGGTCACAAGGCACCGAGCTGATCTCCCTGTGCTATGTGGCTGCTTCCCACTAGCTATCTATTTTACGTTTGGTAGTGTATATATGTCCATGCCACTCTCTCACGTTGTCCCAGCTTACCCTTCCCCCTCCCTGTGTCCTCAAGTCCATTCTCTAGTAGGTCTGTGTCTTTATTCCCGTCTTGCCCCTAGGTTCTTCATGACCATATTTTTTTTAGATTCCATATATATGTGTTAGCACATGGTATTTGTTTTTCTCCTTCTGACTTACTTCACTCTGTATGACAGTCTCTAGGTCCATCCACCTCACTACAAATGTCAACTTTGTTTCTTTTTATGGCTGAGTAATATTCCATTGCATATATGTGCCACATCTTCTTTATCCATTTGTCTGTTGATGGGCATATACGTTGGTTCCATGACCTGGCTATTGTAAATAGTGCTGCAATGAGTATTGTGGTGTATGTGTCTTTTTGTATTATGGTTTTCTCTGGGTAAATGCCCAGAAGTTGGATTGCTGGGTCATATGGTAATTATATTTTTAGTTTTTTAAGGAACCTCCATACTGTTCTCCATACTGGCTGTATCAATTTACATTCACACCAACAGTGCAAGAGAGTTCCCTTTCTCCACACCCTCTCCAGCATTTGTTGTTTGTAGATATTCTGATGATGCCAATTCTAACTGGTATGAGGTGATACCTCATTGTAGCTTTGTTTTGCATTTCTCTAATAATTAATGATGTTGAACAGCTTTTCATGTGGTCCTTGGCCATCTGTATGTCTTCTTTGGAGACATCTATTTAGGTCTTCTTCCAATTTTTGGATTGGATTGTTTGTTTTTTTTAATATTGAGCTACATGAGCTCTTTATATATTTTGGAGATTAATCCTTTGTCTCTTGATTCATTTGCAAATATTTTCTCCCATTTTGAGGGTTGTCTTTTTGCCTTGTTTGTAGTTTCCTTTGTTTGCAAAAGCTTTTAAGTTTCATTAGATCCCATTTGTTTATTTTTGTTTTTATTTCCATTTCTCTAGGAGGTGGTCAAAAGTGATCTTGCTGTGAATTATGTCATAGAGTATTCTGCCCATGTTTTCCTCTATGAATTTTAAAGGGTCTGGCCTTACATTTAGGTCTTTAATCCATTTTGAGTTTACTTTTGTGTGTGGTGTTAGGGAGTGTTTAAATTTCATTCTTTTACATGTAGCTGCCCACTTTCCCCAGAACCATTATTAAAGAGACTGTCTTTTCTCCATGATATATCCTTGCCTCGTTTGTCATAGATTAGTTGACCATAGGTGTGTGGGTTTATCTCTCGGCTTTCTATCTTGTTCCATTGAACTATATTTCTGTTTTTGTGTCAGTACCGTATTGTCTTGATTACTGTAGCTTTGTAGTATAGTCTGAAGTCAGGGAGTCTGATTCCTCCAATTCCGTCTTTTTCACTCAAGACTGTTTTGGCTATTCGAGGTCTTTTGTGTCTCCATACGATTTTTAAGATTTTTGTTGTAGTTGTGTGAAAAACCCCATTGGTAATTTATAGGGATTGCATTGAATCTGTAGATTGCATTGGGTAGTATAGTCATTTTCACAATATTGATTCTTTCAATCCAAGAACATTGTGTATCTCTCCATCTGTTGGTATCATCTTTAACTTCTTTCAACGGTGTCTTATAGTTTTCTGCCTACAGGTCTTTTGTCTCCCTATGTAGGTTTATTCCTAGGTATTTTATTCTTTTTGTTGCAATGGTAAATGGCAGTGTTTCCTTAATTTCTCTTTCAGATTTTTCACCATTAGTGTATAGGAAAGAAAGAGATTTCTGTGCATTAATTTTGTATCCTACAACTTTACCAAATGCATTGATTAGCTCTAGTAGTTTTCTGTTGGCATCTTTAGGATTCTCTATGTATAGTATCATGTCATCTGCAAACAGTGACAGTTTTACTTCTTCTTTTCCAATATGAGTTCTTTTTCTTTCTTTTTTTTCTCTGATTGCCATGGCTAGGACTTCCAAAACTATGTTGAATAATAGTGGTAAGAGTGGACATCCTTGTCTTGTTCCTGATCCTAGTGAAAATGCTTTCAGTTTTTCACCATTGAGAATGATGTTTGCTGTGGGTATGTCATATTTGGCCTTTATTATGTTGAGGTGGGTTCTCTCTGTGCCCACTTCCTGTAGAGTTTTTATCATAAATGGGTTTTGAAATTTGTCAAAAGCTTTTTCTGCATCTAGTTAGGTTATCATATGGTTTTTATACTTCAATTTGTCAATATGGTGTATCACATTGATTAATTTACCTATATTGAAGAATCCTTGGATTCCTGGGATAAATCCCACTTGATCATGGTATATGAACATTTTATTGTGCTGTTGGATTCTGTTTGCTAATATTTTGTTGAGAATTTTTGCATCTATATTCATCGGTGATATTGGTCTGTACTTTTCTTTTTTTGTAGTATCTTTGTCTGGTTTTTGTGTCAGGGTTATGGTGGCCTCATGGAATGAGTTTGTGAGTGTTCCTTCTTCTGTAGTTTTTTGGATGAGTTTGAGAAGGAAGTGTGTTAGCAATTCTCTAAATGCTTGATAGAATTCACCCATGAAACCATCTGGTCCTGAAATTTTGTTTGTTGGAAAATTTTTAATCACAGTTTCAATTTCATTACTTGTGATTGGTCTGTTCATAGTTTCTATTTCTTCCTGGTTCAGTCTAGGAAGGTTATACCTTTCTAAGAATTTGTCCATTTCTTCCAGGTTGTCCATTTTATTGGCATAGTGTTTCTTGTAGTAGTCTCTTAGGATGCTTTGTATTTCTGTGGTGTCTGTTGTAACTTCTCCTTTCTCATTTCTAACTTTATTGATTTGAGTCCTCTCCCTCTTTTTCTTGATGTGTCTGGCTAATGGTTTATCAATTTTGTTTATCTTCTCAAAGAACCAGCTTTTAGTTTTATTGATATTTGCTGTATTTTCTTTGTTTCTATTTCATTTTTTTTCTGTTCTGATCTTTATGATTTCTTTCCTTCTGCTAACTTTGGGTTTTATTTGTTCTTCTTTCTCTAGTTTCTTTAGGTGTGAGGTTTGTTTGTTTATTTAAGATTTTTTCTTGTTTCTTGAGGTAGGATTGTATTGGTATATACTTCCCTCTTAGAACTGCTTTTGCTGCATCCCATAGGTTTTGGATCATCGTGTTTTCATTGTCATTTGTCTCTAGGTATTTTTTTTTTATTTCCTCTTTGATTTCTTCAATGATCTCTTGGTTATTTAGTAACCTATTGTTTAGCTTCCATGTTTTTGTGTTTTTTACATTTTTTCCCTGTAATTGATTTCTAATCTCATAGTGTTGTGGTCAAAAAAGATGTTTGATATGATTTCTATTTTCTTAAATTTACTGAGGCCTGATTTGTGACACAATGTGTGATCTAACCTAGAGAATGATCCATGCGCACTTGAGAAGAAAGTGTAATCTGCTGTTTTTGGATGGAATGTCCTATAAATATCAATTAAATCTATGTGGTCTATTGTGTCATTTAAAGCCTGTGTTTCCTTATTAATTTTCTGTTTGGATGGTCTATCCATCAGTGTGAGGTGTTAAATTCCCCCACTATTATTGTGTTACTGTCAATTTCCTCTTTTAGAGCTGTTAGCAGTTGCCTTATGTATTAAGGTGCTCCTATGTTGGGTGCATATATATTTATAATTGTTATATGTTCTTCTTGGATTGATCTGTTGATCATTATGTAGTGTCCTTCCTTGTCTCATGTAACATTCTTTATTTTAAAGTCTATTTTATCTGACATGAGTATTGCTCCTCCATCTTTCCTTTGATTTGCATTTGCATGGAATATATTTTTCCATGCCTCACTTTCAGTCTGAATGTGTCCCTAGGTTTGAAGTGGATCTCTTGTATACAGCATATATAAAGGTCTTGTTTTTGTATCCACTCAGCAAGCTTGTGTCTTTTGGTTGAAACATTTAATCCATTCACATTTAAGTTAATTATCCATATGTATGTTCTTATTACCATTTTCTTAATTGTTATGGGTTTGTTTTTGTAGGTTCTTTTCTTCTCTTGTGTTTCCCACTTAGAAAAGTTCCTTTAGCATTTGTTGTAGAGCTGGTTTTGTGGTGCTGAATTCTCTTAGCTTTTGCTTGTCTGTAAAGCTTTTGATTTCTACATTGACTCTGAATGAGATCCTTGCCCGGTAGATTAATCTTGGTTATAGGCTTTTCACTTTCATCACTTTAAGTATAGCATGCCACTCCCTTCTGGCTTCTAGAGTTTTTGCTGAGAAATCATCTGTTAACCCTATGGGAGTTCCCTTGTATTTTATTTTTCATTTTTCCCTTGCTGCTTTCAGTAATTTTTCTTTGTCTTTAGTTTCACCAGTTTGATTACTATGTGTCTCAGCGTGTTTCTCCTTAAGTTTATTCTGTATGGGACTCTCTGTGCTTCCTGTACTTGGGTGGCTATTTCCTGTCCCATGTCAGGGAAGTTTTCGACTATAATCTCTTCAAATATTTTCTTGGGTGCTTTCTCTCTCTCTTCTCCTTCTGGGAACACTATAATGCGAATGTTGTTGGGTTTAATGTTGTCCCAGAAGTCTCTTAGGCTGTCTTCATTTCTTTTCATTCTTTTTTCTTTATTCTGTTCTACAGCAGTGAATTCCACCATTGTGTCTTCCAGGTCACTTATCCATTCTTCTGCTTCAGTTATTCTGCTATTGATTCCTTCTAGTGTAATTTTCATTTCAGTTATTGTGTTGTTAATCTCTGTTTGCCTGTTCTTTAATTCTTCTAGATCTTTGTTAAACACTTCTTGCATCTTCTCAATCTTTGCCTCCATTCTTTTTCCGAGGTCCTGTATCATCTTCACTATCATTATTCTGAATTCTTTTTCTGGACGGTTGCCTATCTCCACTTCATTTAGTTGTTTTTCTGGGGTTTTATCTTGTTCCTTCATGTGATACATAGCCCTCTGCTTTTTCATCTTGTCTATCTTTCTGTGAATGTGTTTTATTTTTCTACAGCCTGCAGGATTATAGTTCTTCTTGCTTCTGCTGTCTGCTCTCTGGTGGATGAGGCTATCCTAAGCCATTTTTTTATATACACAGTATGAAATAGGACAAAGAAAGTGGTCATTGTCTTCATTGCTTAGACTCATATAAAAGTAAAGCCTTTGACTTAATTCTAAGGTAGTCTCATCAGTTTTCCATGTCAAAGCATAATCAGCTGGTGCTCAGTAAATGTGTTCTGCAGAATTAAATTTCTTGCCATTTTCCTACAACTAGTTATATATTAATAAAATAGTTTAAAACGTGAATGCTTCTTAAAAATTTTAAACAGTAAGGTTTAGATTAAAATGTCCTCAGCATTTGCCTACATTTAACCCATAGTCATAAGTTTAAAACTACATCTACTAACTGGTCTCCTTAATTATTAATTAAGAAATGTGTAACAGTGGATCATTTCCTGATTTATTAACTTTTTGCAAAGATATAGTTAATTTATGAAATCAGAACATTAGCTGGAAACAATCTTAGCCTGTTTTATAGTGGAGAAAGTAAGACCCAGAAGGTTTTTAGTGGCTTGTTCAAGATGTCACAACTAGCCAGGGGCTTCAGGTTTACAATTTTCCTTTAATATGTTAGGAGGTACAAAGAATACCTGGTTCTTTGGAGACACAGAGGAGGCAGGAGAACCCTAATCTGTGACCTGGCTTCCCCTGCCCTAAGTTGTTTTGCTGCCAATAAATGACTATGAATGGTATGCTGCTTCTCTCTTCATTACAAAATATTTACTGGAAACAAATTATTCAGTCAATATTTAAGCAAATATATTATAAATTTTTTCACTACTACAACTATAAATAGATGTATTAAAAATTCTACAAATTGCTGTAAAAAAGAAAATAAGTAAATGTAGAGAGTGCAAATCAGAATTAGACTAATAATATTATTATCTTAATTAAATGCTATGTTTCCATTCCATGTCTCTCTAATTTTATTTAGCCTCTGCATTAATCCAGCCAGAATTTGAATTAGTCCAGATTAGTTCTTAATATATTATTTGTAGATTTGTACTAGTTCCAAATTGTGAATTTTTATCCAAACAGGTATAATAATTCTGTCAGATTCATATAAAAGCAATTCTAATTGTACAGTGAATTGTTATATTAAAATAAAATTTTTGTATCTTTTTTCATAGACTTGAGGCAAAGGAGCCTTTCCTGTCTGTTGGGTGAGTATATGTCTAAATTTTTAAAATCTCAATTAGCTAATTGATTTTTAATTCAAATTAACAAGGTCTTCTGAGACAGTATTTTCAGTCATTTGAAGCCCATATTCAAAGTCATAACCTACCATTGATTCATCATTTCCTCAGCAATAGGGCTATCTACCTTTAAAAGACAACTAAAATGCTCTCTGGGCTGTTCTCTGATCACAGAAATTTAACTAATGAATGTATATGAAATCCTATATCCTATGTAAATCTAAAAAGGTACACAGTGATTATATCATCATGTAAAAGTGTGCTCTGATTGGTTTTAAAAATTCCTCTGAACCACAGCTTCAGTATTCCTAGTCTGTCTATTCATTTTTGTACTGTTTTATTTCAGTCTACTCTATTCAGTATTTCTTCCCTCTTTTTCTCTAAATCTGTATCCAAAATCTTTTTCTTTTTCACTTTTCTCTCATTTCACTTTTATTTCTCTGCTGCTCCCACTGACTGCTTTTCTGAACACAAAGATGAAAAACCGTGAAGCAGATTAAGTAAGACTAATGCTTGCCCTCTGTGATGGTATTGTTCTGAGTCACAGTACATGTTCTAATAATGATATACTGTTGACAAGAATATGCATGTACTATTTTTAGCCATTTAGCTAATTAAGACTCAGCAAAGATATTTTTACTGATCTATTACATAATCCTTTGACTAACATATTACAATGTTTTATTAAGGGACTTCTGCCTCATTATGGTTGATGTTATAAAGTATCAAGAAGCATTGGAAGATGTGACATCTAGTTTAGAAGAAATCATGCTGTATTTGATAAGAAAAAAAAACAAAAAACAGAAACACACACACATACGTAGTCATGACTAGAAACGTAGGATGTGCTTAGATTTTTAAATGATGACATCTGTTTTCTTTTATTACTTTGCTTGCAGTCGGTGAATATTTCTGTCACTCATTGAACAACATTGTTCCCTCTGCCCTTCTACTCCTCATAAAAGCTTTTCAGAATGCCATTTGAATCACAGGAATCAAACTAATTGTTAGGGGTTCTGGGAGAGAAAAACAGTAAATGCATTTATTGGAGGACTTCATGAAAAATGAAAGGTCAAGTTGATCTGTTCCAAAAAAAATCATTAGTACATACTTATTTCTTTCATTGATCATCAGATCCTATTTTTAAAAACTTTTAAGCCTGAAGTAATCTTTTGTTTTGAATGCATATGTGTCCTGCCCTCAAGTCCGGAGGCTGGAATAGCTTCTCTTTATGTCTCAGTGCAGTTGTTCAGCAGCATTTCCTGTTCTCTCGACTACTTTGAGGTGGAATCCATTTTTTATTGCAAACCTCTGCTTTACAAGGGCAGATGCTCAGTAGTCTTTGTTTTAAACTTATCAGGAGTTTAGAATTCAGTATTAGAGCACTGAGAAAAACTCTCTCCAAAAGAAAGATCTATCATTCAGCAAATACTACTCAAAATGGGAAAACCGGCATGTCAGTAAGAATATATTGCTTTCCTTAGATTTGTCTTAAAATAAAGTGTGGGAAACAAGCAACCCAAATAGTTCTGCTAACTGGATACTTTAATTTATAACTAAATGTCTCCATTCTCCTGTAAGAAAATGATTTTGAATAAGATTTCCAAAAGTATCCATGAATCTCTATCCTGACCCTGTTCAGTAAAAAGAAAGGGTGATAATGAGCATAATGGACACATATGAGCCTACTAGGCAACAGGTACTCTACTATAAGAACCATGATTCAAATTTGTGTCTTTAATTTAGTCACTTACCAAAGGGAATAAATGTGCATGATGTACTGTCTATGGTATCAGTTGACATGTGAGTATTTAAGGTCGAGTTTTTTTACAGCCCTGCATATCTTATTACATTAATTTTAATTCTAGGTTCAATAAAATTGTTAATAAATAAATCAGTACTAAATATTGTATACTTCAGTCCATTGCCCAACTGTGACTGAAAGCACTTATTAATATATATGTACTTCTAGAAGTTGCATTCACCCTTGTAGACTCCGACACTTACAAGCTAGTTTTATTAATTTAGTCAGTTTCTTAAACTCCCAAATCTCAGGTCCCTAATCAGTGAAATGGAGATAAAAAAAGAAAATTTAAATCAAGGATTTAGCACTGTTCTTGGCACATAGTAATTGTTCATAAATGTTAACTATTATTACAGTTATGTAAGTTATAGTCATATATAATACTCTAAAAACTCAATCACAGAGGTCTGAAATACCTTAGAGAATACAACTCCACTTCTATAGCTGTGCTTTGAGTTGCATGGGGAAACCAAAAGAAGTTTTTATAATGGGGAGAGAAAAATGAAATTGTGAATGGAATAAACATGAGTATCAACATTCTGCTTCAGATTTTAATGATGAACACTAAAAATTGTTATTTAAAATTTTAATGGGATGTTAAGAAACAAGAAACATCTCAAATAAACAACCTAACCTTACACCTAAAGCAATTAGACAAAGAAGAACAACAAAAAAAAAAACCCCACAAAGTTAGCAGAAGGAAAGAAATCAAAAGTTCAGATCAGAAATAAATGAAAAAGAAATGAAGGAAATGATAGCAAAGATCAATAAAACTAAAACCTGGTTCTTTGAGAAGATAAACAAAATTGATAAACCATTAACCAGACTTATCAAGAAAAAAAGGGAGGAGACTCAAAGAAATAGAATTAGAAATGAAAAAGGAGAAGTAACAACTGACACTGCAGAAATACAAAAGATCATGAGAGATTACTACAAGCAACTCTATGCCAATAAAATGGACAAACTGGAAGGAATGGACAAATTCTTAGAAATGCACAACCTGCCAAGACTGAACCAGGAAGAAATAGAAAATATAAACAGACCAATCACAAGCACTGAAATGGAAACTGTGATTAAAAATATTCCAACAAACAAAAGCCCAGGACCAGATGGCTTCACAGGCGAATTCTATCAAACATTTAGAGAAGAGCTAACACCTATCCTTCTCAAACTCTTCCAAAATATAGCAGAGAGAGGAACACTCCCAAACTCATTCTATGAAGCCCCAATCAGTCTGATACTAAAATGAGACAAAGATGTCACAAAGAAAGAAAACTACAATCCAATATCACTGATGAACACAAATGCAAAAGTCCTCAACAAAATACTAGCAAACAGAATCCAACAGCACATTAAAAGGATCATACACTATGAAAAAGTGGGGTTTATCCCAGGAATGCAAGGATTCTTCAATATATGCAAATCAATCAAAGTGATACACCATATTAACAAATTGAAGGATAAAAACCATATGATCATCTCAATAGATGCAGAGAAAGCTTTTGCCAAAATTCAACACCCATTTGTGATAAAAACTCACAAGAAAGTAGGCATAGAGGGAACTTTCCTCAAGATAACAAAGGCCATATACGACAAACCGCCAGTCAACATCATCTTCAATGGTGAAAAACTGAAACCATTTCCACTACGATCAGGAACAAGACAAGGTTGCCCACTCTCACCACTCTTATTCAACATAGTTTTGGAAGTTTTAGCCACAACAATCAGAGAAGAAAAAGAAATAAAAGAATACAAATTTGAAAAGAAGTAAAGCTGTCACTGTTTGCAAATGACATGACACTATGCATAGAGAATCCTAAAGATGCTACCAGAATATTGCTAGAGCTAATCAATGAATTTGGTAAAATAGCAAGATATAAAATTAATGCACAGAAATCTCTTACATTCCTATACACTAATGATGAAATATCTGAAAGAGAAATTAATAAAACACTCCCATTTACCACTGCAACAAAAAGAATATAATATCTAGGAATAAACCTACCTAAGGAGACAGAAGACCTGTATGCAGAAAATTATGACACTGATGAAAATATTAAAGATGATACAAATAGATGGAGAGATATACCATGTTCTTGGATTGGAAGAATCAGCACTGTGAAAATGACTCTACTACCCAAAGCAATCTATAGATTCAATGCAATATCTATCAAACTACCAATGGCATTTTTCACAGAACTAGAACAAAAAAAATTCACAATCTGTATGGAAACCCTAAAGAACCCGAATAGCCAAAGCAATCTTGAGAAAGAAAAACAGAGCTGCAGGAATCAGGCTCCCTGACTTCCGACTATACTACAAAGTTACAGTAATCAAGACAGTATGGTACTGTCACAAAAACAGAAATATAGATCAATGGAACAGGATAGAAAGCCCAGAGATAGACCCACATACTTATGGTAACCTTATCTTTGGTAAAGGAGGCAGCAATATACAGTGGAGAAAAGACAGCCTCTTCAATAAGTGGTGCTGAGAAAACTGGACAGCTACATGTAAAAGAATGAAATTAGAACACCCCCTAACACCATACACAAAACTAAACTCAAAAGGGCTTAAAGGCCTAAATCCAAGGCCAGACACCATCAAATTCTTAGAGTAAAACATTGGCAGAAATCTCTATGACATGAATCAGAGGAAGATCCTTTTTGACCCACCTCCTAGAGAAATGGAAATAAAAACAAAAATTAAAAAATGGGACCTAATGAAACGTAAAAGCTTATGCACAGCAAAAGAAACCATAAACAAGACGAAAAGACAACCCTCATATGGGAGAAAATATTTGCAAATGAAGCAACTGACAAAGGATTAATCTCCAAATCATACAAGCAGCTCATGAAGCTCAATATCAAAAAAACAAACAGCCCAATCCAAAAATGGTCAGAAGACCTAAGTTGACATTTCTCCAAAGAACATATCCAGATTGCCAACAAACACATGAAAGAATGCTCAACATCATTAATCATTAGAGAAATGCAAATCAAAACTACAGTGAGATATCATCTCACACCTGTTAGAATGGCCATCATCAAAAAATCTACAAACAATAAATATTGGAGAGGGTGTGGAGAAAAGGGAACCCTCTTGCACTGTTGGTGGGAATGTAAATTGATACAGGCACTATGGAGAACAGTATGGAGGTTCCTTGAATACTAAAAATAGAACTTCCATATGACCTAGCAATCCCACTACTGGGCATATACCCTGAGAGAACCATAATTCTAAAAGATTCATGTACTAAAATGTTCATTTTAGATTTATTTACAATAGCCAGGGCATGGAAGCAACCTAAGTGTCCATCAACAGATGAATGGATAAAGAAGATGTGGCATATATATACAATGGAATATTACTGAGCCATAAAAAGAAATGAAACTTATTTATTTGTAGTGAGGTGGCTGGACGTAGAGACTGTCATACGGAGTGAAGTAAGTCAGAAAGAGGAAAACAAATACTGTATGCTAACACATATATATGGAACCTAAAAAAAGAAAAAAAAGAAAGGTCAAAAGAACCTAGGGGAAAGACGGGAATAAAGATGCAGACCTACTACAGAATGGACTTAAGGATACAGGGAGGGGGAAGGGTAAGATGGGACAAAATGAGAGAGTGGCATGGACATATTTACACTACCAAACGTAAAATAGATAGCTAGTGGGAAGCAGCCACATAGCACAGGGAGATCAGCTCGGTGCTTTGTGACCACCTAGAGGGGTGAGATAGGGAGGGTGGGAGGGAGGGAGATGCAAGAGGAAAGAGATATGGGGACATATGTATATGTATAACTGATTCAATTTGTTATAAAGCAGAAACTAACACACCACTGTAAAGCAATTATACTCTAATACAGATGTTAAAAAAATAAAATAGAATAAAATTTTAATGGGAAGAAATATTGATAAAATTTTAATGTGCTTCTCTTCTTAATGTAAATTAGGGAGTAAAATTCTTCCTTTGATAAATTTGCTACAGTGATTATGAAATAAAATGTTTAAGTGTCACAAACATAAATTGAAATTAAATATGCCAGCAGAAAAAATTGTCAGAGAAAATTATAGCACAAGGAAATATTTGCTTATGGTAAAAGGTTAGGGAACTGTGAAAGGAAATTAAGTGAAATTTCAGATCTTACACCTTCAAATATGTGATGATATAAGAGGAACTTTCTTTCCTATACACCAGTAAATGATTAGTAAAATAATGTCATTAAGAAAAAATTTAAAAAATCTTTATCCTGGAGTGAGGCATGAAGGCTCATCCCAGAGTCTGATTCTGTTAATTCACGTAAGTCAATCGATGCAGTGTTTTCCAAGGCTATCTAGGCAATTCTGATACCAGCCAGAGCTGGAACCACTGTCTACATCATGTATTCAGCCTCCCTCATCCCTTCCTTACAAGCATACACAAGTTGTTCTTGCAGACATTTATGGTCTCTGGAATCTCCTCAAAAATCTTTGAAATACAACTTCCCATGGTCTCTCTCTATTTTGGATATATATGTAGGAAGTGGACACATTTATTGAGAACTGTCTTGGAGTTCATCTATCAGAGACCAGGATAGATACAAACAGACGAAAAGGAGTGTCATGGAGGTCACCATGGTGCCTAGGGAACACACTGCCTGTCTTTTCTAATGTCGTCCTGGACCTAAGGTTGGGATTATATTATTAAATACTATAGCTTAATATTTAATAAATATTATATTACATGAAGATAAAATGTTTTATATTAAAATTATTATAAATATATTTAATATAAATAAATGTATATGTAACATATGTATTACCTATGTAAATTTATTAAAATATATCATAAAATACATTTTTATTATAAATATAATAAATTTAAATAATAGATTTAAAAATTCAAGTTCTTTCCTATCTAACTCACCTAAAAGTAAAAAAAAAATCAATCAACTCTGTTTTTTAGAATGGAGCTTAGTCTTGAGTGCTAAATGAGTACCAGATGGTTGATATTCTACTCATCCTCAAAACATTACATTTTAGAGCAATTTAGAACACTCTTCTGGCCAATGTTTTCTTGTATGAGGCATCAGATAGATTCTGATTTTTGAAATAAGCTGGAAGAGAACAGACATCAATTTGTATTCAGAAAAGTGAATAAGAACCAAACGATGGTCTCAATTAAGAGTCTAAGATATAAATCTTAGTTTGAAACTAGTCTTGCCTTGAAAAATCTTTTTACAGCTTTTTAATGAAAAAAAGAGATGAGGGGAAAGGAAGGTCCTGTTCATTTGACGTTTGAGATTCACAGTGTAAAAGACATGTCAAGACAATGCATGAATTCCCTTCAAGAGCAAGTGGCTGTCGACACTTTGCAGACACTGAGCCACTTAAAAGTATATTCAAGGCCCTAAGTATATTCAAGGCCCTAAGTAAAATTTTCCATGTGAATTATTCCCTCTTACCTCTTTAGCATGAAGTTAACTTTTTTCAAAGACTTTTACTATGAATGAGTTGTATTTTGGAATTGAAACTTTGAATCATACCAATGATTTTACAGTTGATGAATTTTTGTATGAGTAGCTTTATTATGAGGATGATTATTTACTGCATGCATAAATATTTTTTTCAGATTTTTTCATTACATTAGAATAATTTAAAGAACTCAGAATTATTTGAAAATTGTATTGGAATAGCTCAGAATATATTGTTTCTCAGGCTTGGCTGAGAGACATTAAAAAACACATCAAGGATAGAAATCTCATAATTATTATATTTATCTCAGTTAAAGCACTGGCTCTATGAGTGAGCTAATCATGGCCTAGCCAATGGAGTTCCTGCATCCCCTGAGAGGTACCTGATCTATTCTACTTAAGTCCAACCAAGAAGGGGCTAATACTGCCAGGGCAGCAAAGCTCACCCTACAACTAAAAGTATTCCTAAGTAATTGCTAATATATATATATATATATATATATATATACACACATACATATATATGCCACTCTGCATGGCATGTGAAACTTCCCCAACCAGGGATTGAACCCATGCCTCCTGCAGTGGAAGAACGTAGTCTTAACCACTGGACCATCAGGGAAGTCCCACGCTAACAGCTTTATTTTGTTAAATAATTTTCCTTGGGGAATATTTCCCCCTTTTCTTTCCAGTCTTGGAACTGAATTTGGAGCTTCAGTGTACTTCTGCTAGTGTTATAAAGACATTATTAAACCTCAACATTCTTATTAGGTCAAAAGTTTGTACTAGTTTACTTTTATCCAGGTTTTGTTTGAGATTTTGCATTTACTGACAGATGCTGTATATTATTATACCATTAGCTACCTATTTTAGGAGACTAAGCTCTGTAATTTGGTTTTCTTGGTTTGAATCCCATTCTGTCTTTTCCTAGCTAGGTGCCTTGGGCAATTTCTTTAACTCCTCTCTGCCTTCATATTCTCCTCTGAAGTAATAACTAACTCTTAGGGCTGCTGTGAATAAGATAATATTGCAAAGTGCTTAGAACAATATCTAACACATAGTAAACAGGGATAGATATCAATTGTTATCAATATTCTGTGCAACATCTAAGTTATATTATAAATCTTTCCTAAAGGAGTGAGTTCCTCTGAATTACAGAAATTCCAACTAATTAAGTCCAAAAGGTCTGAATATTCTAGAAGAGTGGTAATGGATTGAATTCTTGGAAAGGAAGTTCAGAAGAGTGAAATCAAGCACAGTAGTGAAGAAATACTTTACTTGGGAGATCTTTGAGGAAGATAGACAAGAAGGAAAGAAAAGCACAAAGACAGGAAGACAGTTTTGGAATGTGCTCAGATTGATATAAAATAACAAGTACAATATTTAAAAATTTAATAAGAGGAGCATGAAAAATAGGAAAGCAATGCCAATTTAAGGATAGTTGCAAAAGAGCATCAAAAAGTAAAAAGAGAGTTATATGACTGCTGTAAAATGATTGTTTCTTACCAATCAGTTAAGAATTAAAAGATGGTCTTAATCTAGGATTTGAGAAGTTGAAGAAATTGGCCAGATAGGAAAATTTTCAAGACAAAAAATAGGACTTGAGTTTATCTTCAAGGTGAAGTAAGAATTCATTAAAGAGGTTTTAAGAGTAGCATTTCTGGAGGAAAGAATTGGAAGAAAAAATTGGCAGCAGGGAGAAGAGACTGCAACAAGCACGTCAGACATCCCAGTCTAACAAGTTTGAAGGTTCATGAAAAGACAGGAGAGATTAAGATTGGTGAGTTAAAGTAGTGTCTATATCGTGAGAAATTATGATAATGCAAGGAACTTCCTTTACATTCTAAGGATTCAATAGAGTTATTGGATGGTTATATGTGTATTTGTTTGTCTGTTTTGTTTTTTTTTGGGGGGGGGATACGCGGGCGTCTCACTGCTGCGGCCTCTTCTGCTGCGGAGCACAGGCTCCAGACGCTCAGGCTCAGCGGCCACGGACCCGGCCGCTCCGCAGCACGTGGGATCCTCCCTGACCGGGGCACGAACCCGTGTCCCCTGCATCGGCAGGCGGACTCCCAACAACTGCGCCACCTGGGAAGTCCTGTCTGTTTTGCTTTTAACTGAAGAATGTTCTCCAAAGTGAGGTCATAGTAGCGTCACTTAGAATGCTGTTGCAATAATTCCAGCATGACTTGAAAAGATTCAGAACTTGAGCAGAATGAAATCACCTACCACGTGTTAGAATGGCTGTCATCAAAAAGACAAAATATAACAAGTGTTGGTGTGGATGTGGAAAAAAAGGGAACCCTTGTACACTGTTGGTGGCAATGTAAACTGGTGCAGCTACTATGGATTATGGTATGGAAGTTCCTCAAAAAATTAAAAACAGAACTACTTATATGATCCAGCAAGCCCACTTCTGGATATATATACAAAGGAAATATTTTAAAATCAGTATCTGGAAGAGGTACCTGCACTCCCATGATCATTGCAGCATATTCACAATAGCCAAGACATGGAATCAACCTAAATGTCCACTGACAGATGAATGGATATAGAAAATGTGATCATGTAATATGTGTATGTATACACACACACACACACACACACACACACACACACACACACTGGAATATTATTCAACCTTTAAAAGAAGGAAATCCTGCCATTTGTGACATCATGGATGAACCTGGAGGACATTATGCTGGGTGAAATAATCCAGACACAGAAAGACAATACCGCATGCTCTCACTTATATGTGGAAGCTGAAATAGCCAAACTCAGAAACAGAGACTAGAATGGCAATTGCCAGGGAGGTGGGGGAAATGGGGAGACAAATTTTCAGTTGTGCAGGATGATTAAGTTCCGTGGAATTTATAGTTACAGCAAGGTAACTATAGTTAATAATACTGTATTGTATACCTGGAATTTGCTGAAAAGGTAGATCTTAAGTGTTCTCACCACAAAAAAAGTAACTATGCGACATGATGGATATGTTAATTAGATTGACTGTGATAATCCATTGCATAATGTATATGTATATCAAAACATCACGTTGTGTACCTTAAATGTATACAATTTTTATTTGTCAAAAAATATCTAAAAAAAGAATGGAAAAGAAATGCCTGATGAAATATTTTCTTTAATTGTATCAGAATCAGTGTGATTGAATGATGTCTTAGAGGATTCTCAACTGAATTTGGTGGATCGTGGTGACAGAATGACAAGCAAAAATCCAGGTGTAGTGTTGAAACTAAGGGAAAGTTAGCAAGAAACTGTCCGTAAGCTTTAAATATGCCCATCAGACATCATGGAATCACTAATGGCCAATTCAATGCCTATCTTTTGATAGTGTGGTTCCAGTTTTCTCTAGGTCTCCAGGGAAAAAAGGGATAAGGGGATAAAGCCAATTTTCTTCTTCTAAAAATCTATTTTAAAAATTTTTTTAGGCTCAAGGCTACCACAAAATTAATGATTCCTTTAGCAACTGCACTCGTTTCATTTGTTTCCAAGGTCCTCCAGGCTACTTCTCTGGAGAGTACACAAAATTTCCAGTGTTATTTTTGTAATCTAAAGCAGTTGTGCTTTCAGGCCTGATGCTACACTGTAATTTTCATTTATCAACCTGTCACTCAGTAAAATGTTGTAAAAACATTTGAACACTTACACCCATCATTTATTTCTGCACTTGTCAATAACAGTCTTTTGTACTTGTCAAAATCAGTTAAACTGCGCTACGATAGCATATACAATATCACAAATAAATTGGGTAATCAATCGTGTATGTATATATTTTGACACTGGTGTCTTGAATGCATGGGTTCCAGGACATAGATTTTTTTTTTTTTTAAGAAGATGTTGGGGGTAGGAGTTTTTATTAATTAATTAATTAATTTTTGCTGTGTTGCATCTTCGTTTCTGTGCGAAGGCTTTCTCTAGTTGTGGCAAGCGGGGGCCACTCTTCATCACGGTGTGCGGGCCTCTCACTATCGCGGCCTCTCATTGCGGAGCACAGGCTCCAGACGCACAGGCTCAGTAGTTGTGGCTCGCGGGCTCTAGAGCGCAGGCTCAGTAGTTGTGGTGCATGGGCCTAGTTGCTCCGCGGCATGTGGGATCCTCCCAGACCAGGGCTCGAACCCGTGTCCCCTGCATTAGCAGGCAGATTCTCAACCACTGCGCCACCAGGGAAGACCCCAGGACATAGTTTTAAGAAGCAAGAATTCATTACACTTCAATAATAAAATACAGTAGAGTCATCAAAGAGTCTCCCTCAATTCTTACAATTTAAAAATGTCTTAGGAAACAGAGGGGCTGATTGAGGCTGAAACATCTTTTGTTTCTTTAGTGAAATGTTCTCCTCAGGGAAAAGGAAGTAATTGCAGATTATAGCAGGGAGGAATATAGTGTTACCTGGAGGGAAGAAAATACATACGATCATCAAGTAGATTTATTTAAGTTCTGCTTATAAAGAAATCAGTGGTGCAGGACTTTATAGCTGATGATATTTCAAAAGAGTGTTATCAGCACTTTCACGACTATCTAATTCTTTCATATAATGAAATGTCACATAAAGCCAAATGTCGCAGTTCGTATCAATTTTACTTTGAGAATTGGTAACATTATATATCATAGGCAGCCTCCCCACCAAAGTTTGGATGAGACCTTTGATCATAATAAATTAAAGCATTGAAAATTAATCTATCATTTTATTTAAATATATGTAGAAATAAAAAGCACCTGTTCAGTCATTAAATCCATTCAACCCAATAACAAATCTGATCTCATACAGGCTATATGTCTGTATAAGACAAAATGTTGTTAAAATGGTAACTTAAATAATATTGACTAAATAATCTGTACCATTTAAACTCTTATCTATTAAAATTTTCACCACTTAATTATTTTTAAAAGGCAAGTCTGAGATTTAAAATATGTGGAGGATTTAAAATCACTTCATTATCACACAATTCTAACTTAGCCAAAGTAATTTATAGACATCAAATACCTATATATAAGAAAATAAATAACTAAACTTGGCATACATAAAATCCCACCATGGGAAGAACTAACCTTGAGCGATATTATGGAATCAAATCTAAAGCAATCAAGTCTTTGACAGGTATGTTAACTTATACAAATACCACTGTTTCCTTATTTCCACCAGCACTGTGGTTGAGGAACACGTTTCTAAAGTGTCAAGCCACATTGGAAATGGTATGCATATAATCTGATTGATGAAAGATATATTTATTGAATGTATATATGAATAAAATAGAAATGGTGGCTCAGATATTTTAGATGCCATATGTAGAAATATTGCATGAAGAGAGTGCTATTGATTCAATTTGAAATGAAATCTTAGTCTCCTGTACTTTTAAAATCTGTCCTGAAAACAATGGCTCACTGGAAATAAGTATGCAAAATAAATAAAGTGCTTTGCTTTCATTAATCTGAAATCAACCCAACTCAAAGGAAAGAAAATTGGTTAAACTTATTTGAAGAGAATAAATTCTTACTCCTATTTTAACTCCATAAAATATACCTAAAGCTGGCTTTCCAATTGAATCATACTTGATTATCTAAATAATTTCCTGGAAGCAAGCACTCTTCTTAGAGGGTTCAAGTTATTAATTAGACTTTATTTTTTGTTGCTCACTGAATCATGACTGATTCTCATATAGATAAAATAGATACTATAACTCTTTTAAAACTGGAAAACTGAGACATAGAGAGGTGATGTAATCTCCATAAAGACACATAGCACGTTAGTAGTCATTTTGGAATGGAGTCCAGCCTAGGCCTTTTGCTTAAAGAGCTGCCAATTTCATGCCTACTAACATTTCATGCTCTCTTCTGAGTTTCATATTCATTTGAATCATCATGAATGCCTAAATAATAGTTTAAATTATTCAGGAAAATAATTATGTACATAAAAAGTTATTTATTGCTTTTAGAGTCATTGTGAATCCCAGATTTGCATTATAAAAGTGCTGGCAAAAGTTTTGAAGCCTCACTTTCCAATTAAATTCTGTTCATCCAGCCAAGAATGATTGATCTATATTTCATCAACCTCAAAATGTGACCTTTTCAACACTTTTAATGACATTTTCAAAATACAGAATACTTTTTGATTCAAAAGATTTCCTACTTAATGCTGCAGAACAAATCAGTTATCACAGTATAATCAATAGTGGCCAAATATTAGCAAAAGCCAGGCATCACTTGTGCTTTAAGAGCTTATCAGGGAAAAAAATACATTGAGCAGCTATATTTCTTCATGGTAACTAAGGTTTATATTAAAATGAAAAGCTAACCCCCAAATGTTTTATGTTTTTAGAAACCTTACTATTTCTTCTGTGAACTTTTTACTAGATCACACTCAAAACTCAACGTTTAGAACCTGCAGGTCATGTTCAACTTCAAAATGATATAATGGTGCCTGTGGTTTGACTCAATGGTGAGCTACCATTGACTATAGCTTCCCCTTAGCTTCAATGAAAAGCATATGAAAGATGGAGCACCTGATGAGACATTTCTCTCAGATGTTGGCTAAATTATCATATCATGCAGGAGGCATTTCAATGAAGTATTTGTTATAGCCCAACTGGATACTAAAAATCTTGAAAACTGTTTTAAAAAGTGAGGCTTTCTAAAGAAGTTATTTTAAAAATGTGTTCCTTAATCATGGGCCCTTGATTATGCACATTAATCTCAGTAGGCCCATGGCAGGCTAAATACTCCAAGTTCCCTTATAAGACCACCAAGTCACAAATTAAGGCACTGCCTGATAAATCAAAGCACTCAGTCCTAATTTTCTTCAGTCATCAGGTTTTCATCTGAAGCTCTTGAGAAAGAATTTGATAGCATCTCTGCACTTTGCACAATGAACAGCTGTTCAATTCTAATAAGTGCATCAATTCATTATTCGAAGGGCACTGTAAGTGCGTGTGTGCAAAATGTTATATGAGAACAACATCAGCTGCTGTTCTAAACTAACCTACTACACAAGAATAGTTTCTTATTGCATGATTGAATACTGAGCTTTCCTTCCATATTACAAAGATCACAGGCCAAATTGTCATTGCTGGAGAATTTAGTAAAATATTTAGACATTTAGTTTTGACAGTGACAGATGGAGGGTGATGCCAAATTATGTAGACTTAAATAACTAATATGTTGAAAATATTCTGCAATTCACAATATTTTTGAGAACACTGTTAATGGCTTAATATTTAAACTTTCAAAGTACAAGTTAAAAACAAGAAGTGAATGTTATGATGCCATTTCATTCTAATCAAGACTTCATTTCCAGGATCCTTATCCTTAGTTCTGAATATCAATTCAGTTATATTTAGGTGAAATTTACACAGTACAAAATTCTGTTCAAGTAATCTTGCTAGGTGCAAAGCAAATTATAAAGGTGGATTAGACCAGTGTTTCTCATGGACTCAGTAAAACATTGTCAATCCATGAATTGTTTTTTTACCACTTTATGACTAATTAAAGTACAAAAAAAGATGAATAAGCATTTAGAAAATTTTATAGCATTTTGATACTGCTGTGACATCTAAGTGTATGATATTTTATTTTATGAAATTATTAGTCTGTGATGGACTGGTAATTTTAAAATTAAAAACCTGGTCCCTCACTACAATAAGCTGAGAAGCCTTGGCTAAAACTAAGTCTTTGCTTCAAGAACATTATCATCTAATGAAGAGGGTAAAAACAAATGAGTTGGTGTCTATAATACAAGGCATTGCTTAGTAACTCTAACCTAAAGAAGATAAAATAAAAATAGGCAAATATCTGTAATGTAAGGCATTACTTGATTATCCTTGAAAGACAGGTGGTTATAAACAAAAAGTCATCAAACTGTTGATATGGGACACAGTCAGGCAGGTTTGGTTTCTGTTTTGGAGATAGCTAGTAGTATCATTTGGCTACACCAAAGGGTATCTTAGAAGAGACACTGAGTTTTTAACTGAAAAATTAAACAATGACCACATCAGAAAGACTGGAAATCCCTGTGTTTCAATCTTTCATCAACTCCTCCCTCCCTTCCCTCTCCTGCCTCCTATCTCTTCTCTTCTTTGCCTTCATTCTTCCTCTCTCCTCCCATTCCCCCATGTTTTCTACTCCTACCCTTTTGTTTTATCTCCCTCTCCCTTTTCCTTTCTGCTTATTCTTTCATATTCCTCATTTTTAAAAATATATGCCCCCAAAAGGAGCTTATGTCTTCTTCTCTAGTCCTCAACTATCCCCTTTGCTTTGCAATAGATTTCACCATTAGAAGAAATGATAGTATAAGTGAAATGTTTGCTGGGTACCAGAAATCACATTAACCACTAACACTCCAACCGATGCTCTAGTTTCACAACTGAGAAAAAAATTCTGCCACTATCTTAATGGCCTATGGAAAAATTAGGGTAAACCCAAAATACCATAATTTTTCAACATTAGACTAGGATAAGATTTCTTTTTATTTAAAACTTAGCAGTTTATCCTCTCTGAGGAAACTGACTATCCCAGAAGACCTGGATATACTGACATTTTACAATCCAAATAAACTCCTAAGACCCTGCCCAATCACACTCCAGTGAGACCAACAGACAGCAAGACGTGCACATACACACACACACAGACACACACACACACACACAGAGCTACTTATCAGGTTTTTGGTGCCTTGCTCTGAATTATGGCCATGCTGCAAAGGACCACCAGATATTTGAAAAAATACTCTAAAACATGAAAGAAAGACACCCCAGAGAAAATCAGAACTCTACAGAAATAGAGGAAACATAGAGAGTGTAAAATTAAACTAAACAAACCAACAAAAATCTCTAAAAATGTATAACTACTATCCCTAGATATAGGAAAATATGTCATGTTTATGTGCAAAGGAATAGTTAAAAAGGAATATATGGAGAACAAGAAAATTTTCTTAGAAATTAAATTAAGAGACTTCCCTGGTGACACAGTTGTAAAGAATCTACCTGCCAATGCAAGAGACACGGGTTCTTGCCCTGGTCTGGGAAGATCCCACATGCAGTGGAGCAACTAAGCCTGCCACAAACCCTGAGCCTGCACACCACAACTACTGAGCCCACTTGCCACAACTACTGATCCCGTGTTCTGCAACTACTAAAGCCTGCGTGCCTAGAGCCTGTGCTCTACAGCAAGAGAAGCCACCGCAGTGAGAAGCCCATGCACCGCAATGAAGAGTAGCCCCTGCTCGTTGCAACTAGAGAAAGCCTTCACAGCAACAAAGACCCAACACAGCCAAAAATAAATAAATTTTTAAAGGAATTAAATTAAAAACATTATAAGAGAAATGAAGAATTCAATAAAAGTTTGGAATATGAACTTAAAAGACCAAAAAGACAAAGCGATGAAAAACAGTAAAGGTTCTAAAATAATTAGAGAGTTACTCCAGGAGCTCAATATCTAGTAAAAGTTGTTTCACAAAGAGAAAACAGAGGGCATTATCAAGTGAGTAATACAATATATGTCCTAAAACTGAAAGATATGTGTTTTCAAATAGAAAGACACTCAGCGCAGTGAATGAAAGATGACTCAAACTACGGCAGATTAATTACTATAGATAAGAAGACCTTAAACCTTCAAACAGAGGAATAAGGGACACAAAGATTCTGAATCAGAATGACATCAAATTTGTCAACATTAGGAAAACTTACAGACAATGGTATAATGCCTTTTAAATTCTGAAAGAAAACTGATATTCAACCTGAAGACCCAGACTGTCAATCCCACCATCAATCAAGCATGAAGAATGGAAAAGATACAGTGGACTCTTGTTATTTGTGGTAGTTATCTTCCATAAATTCACTTCAACCACTGCATTAGCAAACACGCAGTCATTGCTCCCAGGGGAAGTGTAGGGTTAAGTTCCTGTGAACCTCTGATCACATTTTTGTTAACCAGTCAACACATAACCATGCTTAATGTGTGTTTCTCTTTAAAGACAGCTTATTTCCTGTATGCTGCTGATTCATTAGCATTGAACTCATAGCCAACAGCACCATACTTCTTGCTTGAAGGAAGCTTATATAACACAGGCATTTTCTTCCTAAGGCACACCACAGACTTCTTGTGCTTAGGAACACTAGACAACACTTCAGCAATGTGTTTGAGGGCCATTTCAAATAGCAAAATCACCAACAAAACACAAAAGTACAAAAAAATGTAGCACTGTGTCTTTATTCCTGTCTTAGCCTTAGGTTCTTCATGACATTATTTTTTTTTCTTAAATTCCATATATATGTGTCAGCATACAGTATTTGTCTTTCTCTTTCTGACTTACTTCACTCTGTATGACAGACTCTAGGTCCATCCACCTCATTACAAATAGCTCAATTTCATTTATTTTTATGGCTGAGTAATATTCCATTGTATATATGTGCCACATCTTCTTTATCTATTCATCTGATGATGGACACTAAGGTTGTTTCCGTCTCCTGGCTATTGTAAATAGAGCTGCAATGAACATTTTGGTACATGACTCTTTTTGAATTATGGTTTTCTCAGGGTATATGCCCAGTAGTGAGATTGCTGGGTCATATGGTAATTCTATTTGTAGTTTTTTAAGGAACCTCCATACTGTTCTCCATAGTGGCTGTACCAATTCACATTCTCACCAGCAGTGCAAGAGTGTTCCCTTTTCCCCACACCCTCTCCAGCATTTATTGTTTCTAGATTTTTTGATGGTGGCCATTCTGACTGGTGTGAGATGATATCTCAATGTAGTTTTGATTTGCATTTCTCTAATGATTAATGATGTTGAACATTCTTTCATGTGTTTGTTGGCAGTCTGTATATCTATCTTCTTTGGAAAAATGTCTATTTAGGTCTTCTGACCATTTTTGGATTGGGTTGTTTGTTTTGTGGGATAGGGAGGGTGGGAGGGAGGGAGACACAAGAGGTAAGAGACATGGGAACATATGTATATGTATAACTGATTCACTTCGTTATAAAGCAGAAACTAACACACCATTGTAAAGCAATTATACTCCAATAAAGATGTAAAAAAAATGTAGCACTAAACAGACCATGAAAAATAACACTTGTTTACAGTGTGAGAAGTAAAACAAGAAGACAGGGTATCGCCTTATTCAATCTCAGCTGGAATGCTGCCTCAGCGACTGAAATATTTTGCTGCTCTATGCATGTCTCTGAATGACCATGAAAGCATTGCAATGTTGAATTGGGAGTTACAAATAAACTTTGCAAATTCACAAATACAGAATCCATAAATAATGAGAATCAACTGTACTTTTTAGAAATCTAAGGATTAACAAACCTTTTCTAAGAAATCTCCTGAACGTTGTTTCACCAAAATCATTGAATTTTAAAAAAAAATAGAAAAGAAAAGAAACGAAATAAAAAAGAGGGTCTAACACAAAAGAGAACCATGTCTCCTGGTGACTGGTGAGGAGGATTCCCAGGATGGTAACTCTGTAGCAGACCTAGAGAGGACCAGTCTGGGCAATGGAGAACTCCAGGAAGGATGAAAAAATAAGACCACTATGAATACCAAGTCAACAACAGCTTTTAAGAAGGAAACGTAATTATTGCAGAGTATATTGCCCAACTGTAAATAATATTTACTTGGTCATAACAGTGAAAACACTGAATATTGACTTAATCAAAGCAGAAGAGAATTAATGAGAAAGAAACCATGGAAGCTTGGAAAAAACATTGGAAAAAATTCTTCAGTACAAGCAAACAAAGCAGTATTCTGAGGCTCAAAAAGAACTCATTTATTTGAATAAAATTTAATTCTATTTAGAATGAATAGGTGGTCAAAATGTACAAACTTCCAGTTATAAGGTAAATAAATCCTAGGGATGTAATTTCAGTATGGTGATTATAGTTAATACTGTATTGTATGTTTTGAAAGTCGCTAAAAGAGGAGATCTTAAAAGTTCTTATCACGAGAAAAAATGTAATTATGTGTGGTGATGGATGATAACTAAAATTACTCTGGTAATCATTTTACAATATATACATATCATTATGTGTACATCTGAAACTAATACAATGTTATGTCAATTTTACTCAATTTTTAAAAAAGGATTTACTTCTAGAAACTGAAGAATATTATAGAAAATGTCTGTTAATTTAGCTCAGTAATGCTCAGAATGAAAGTATCTTTGAGAAACATTAGTAGGTTATGATAAGATATTAATCTAGAAAATTTCAGTATCAACAAAACTCCTGATTAAGTGCAATGCTTCATTTGAAGCAATAAATGGCAGTTTTGATACTACAGTGGAAAAAATCCAATAAGTGGTATATACCCAGAGAAAAATTTGATAAATATTCCCTGAGTAAAATAGAGGAAAGGGAAGTGGAAAAATGAGAACAAAGAAAAAAATGGATGAAAGACCATTAGGTTTAATCTGTAATAATATGTGTTCCCAAAGAGAATGTGAAAGAGTCAGTAATGAAAGGTAAAATATAATTCATTGATTTTAATGAGATTTTTAATATTTTAAATGTAAAGAAACATATATGTATCCATACCAAAAGAAAAATCTAAGAGAAAAATTAAAACTTTAAGAGGGAAAATAATGTTGGACTCAGTTTTCTTGGTGATGTGAAGACAATGATGGACGTAGTTTTGAGAGAAAGGATTGTAACACAATAATTCTGTGTTCAGCTATGTCATTTTTCACTTATGAAGGTAATAGAAAGATGTCAACAGAGAATGTGTTATACCATGTACCAAACACAGACAGAATTCTAGAAATGTAGCTGCTAGTCTGATTTTGTACACCCTGTGTTACTGACCAGGTTCTCTTCTTCCTTAAGCAACAGAAATTGATAAAAGGCCAGACAAGAACTTCAGGCAAGGCTTTAATGGGGCCCCTGCTGCAGTAGCAGCGAGTGAGAACAAGTAACATGTTCCCTTGCTTGCTCCCTGGGTGGGGGGGGCGAGCTGGTTCCTTATATGGAGTGAGGGTAGGGGTGTGTCCAGGTGTTGAGGCAGAGGAGTGGCTTAGGGGGTTTGCCCATCCTTTTGGTGGTGTTGTGTGCAGGGGCGCATGCCCAGTACCACTGTGTTTACTCCTGACTCCCTGCTTTTGCTCCTGGCTCTTCAGAAGTAGCAGTTGGGTTTTTGGTCTTTTTGTATCTTGTTGTCCATAATTTGCCCCAACTGCACATGCACGCAGTTATTTTCAGTCCCTTATAGTTTCTTTGTATTTTATTGCTTGAGGAGACATTTGGCCAGGTGCAAACATTGTAGCACTGCAGCAAAGGGTCCCAGGTCCCAGCCTGTCTCACCTGGACACCAACATCATAAAGATCAACTTAATTATAACAAGTATTTAGTCACGTTCTTTAACGGGGAAATTCATGAAGCAGGCTAAATGATTGCTTGAGAATGATTGTGGGAAAAATTTGACATTTCTAAAGTTCATCTAGAGATGAGAATATAAAAGAAAATGTTGAAGGGTGGTAATTATGAAGGAGACTGTCTCTTCTACAAACATGAAAGTTAGGGAGAATAATTGCCTATTATCAGTGGGGATAAAATAAAAACCACAATAAGCCATGTTTATACAAGAAAGTGATAATTGACAAAGAGTGCAAACCAAGTCAATGAGGAGGGGATGAATGATTCAGTATGCTCCTTTTTCTTCTATAAAATTTATAGGAAACACTCATCTTAAGTAATAGGTGTTTAGTGCAATATGAGTTTGTAATAAAAAGAACATAGAGGTTATCTCTTAATAGGTATTTTGTGAAAATGGGTAATTTTAAAAAAACAAGTAAATATGCATAATGGAAGAAAAAGTTTAGTGTATAAAGATTTGCTAAAACATTCAGGATATTTTTGAATAAAAATAGTGATAAAAGCTAACATCCCAATTCTAATTTAAATGGTTTTACTATTTTACACTAATTCCTTCTTGTTTCAGATACATATCTATTGTATTTAAGTAGTTTTCTTCTTACTATTTTACTTATGATATATTATAAGGAATGCCTCATAAATATTACCTAATGCCTGTCTATCATCTACTAATGAAAATCATATTTTTCTTCTTTAATTTCTTTTTGTGCCAGATTGTTTATAGATTTCCAGGCTTCAAACTAGTTTACATTGACTTACCATGTTGCTCTTTTATCTAATGAGATTAAGGCTGAATTCCTTTCTTTTTCATATTTTGTCTTTAACAATGAAACCTCTAAAACTGTAATTTATTTTTTGTCAGGTTCTTACTGTGACCCATGGGTTTTGGAAGAAGCATTCTTTTTATTTCTTTCTAGATAATATAAAAGTTCAATTTTTAATTCTTCGTTAATTCTGCACCAATTTGATTAAAGAGAGTCTGGGAATCTAGAACTGGTGCCAAAATGAAAGGGAGTCAGATTCGGGTCATCACCTTCCTAAAACCTGTATGTGAATAGTTAACTGTTACATTTTAACAATGTAATTTAATTTTAATAAAACCATGAAATTTCAGCTTGGAAGATAATCCCAGAAATACATAATGCATTAATTCTCTTCTCTATAAAATCCCTAACAAATGTTTTTTGGGGCTCTTTTTGAGACATATGCGTTTGTTACACTGTGTTATGCTAGACTATATAATGTTTTCCCACAGTATTTTCCTTTTAATTATTCTGTTTTCTTTCCCAAACTACTAGAAGTTCAAGATATTTCTAACTGATTATTATATTTCTTTGTTATACTTAGCAGTAACATTCTTCCTTTTAATTACAACTCTTCAATAATTGTCCTCCCTTCTGGAGCCACAATGAATAAATTCAGTACTTCTTCCACTAGACAGTCTTTCAAATGTTTGAATAATTATCTTCCTTCCTTCCCAAAGGCTTTTTTCTCTAGACCAAATATTCTTATTTAATTCAACCTTTTTTATATAGGGGCATTGTTTTGAGACTTATTGCCATCCTAATTTATTTCATCTGCATGTGTTCCAGTCGGTTGAAATCCTTCTGAAACTTCACTGAAGTACACTGAACTAAATATTTACAGGGATGTCTCAAAAGTGAAAGTGCAATGGAATTGTTACCTCCTTTTTTAAAAGACACTACAGTTCATTTAATGCCTTCTAATATTCCATTGGCTTTATGGTAGTGGTATCATTCTCCTGGCTTATACTGAACTTTCAGTTGAAGAAGTACCTAAATATTTCTTACAACAATATCTGGTAAGCCATAGACAAGGTGATTTATGCTCTGGACTTTAATTGGTCATATTGATACCTTGCTTCTGTCATTTATGAAATCAGGATAATATTAATACTAACTCTAAGGATTTTTAAGACAATTAAATGATTTGATATATATAAAGCACTTAAAACAGTGACCAATGAATGCTAAACTTTCAGTAAATGTTAATGTTATCATTGGTGATATTATTATTACTCTTATCCCATTTGACATCACTCTCAAATACTTTTATAAGTTAGTTTCTACAATGGGGAACATATGTAGTTGATATATTTACCCTTGAAGGAAAACGTTTAGAAAAATCTTTATAATCCAATAAGTTAAATAATAGTAATAATAAAAATATCAACTGTACAAGTTATGAAAAAAGATTCACCTATAAATAGACAACCTCTAACCTTTCACTATGTTATCACATGTGGGCATTCTTTTTTTTTTAATTTTATTGGAGATTAATTGATTCACAATGCTGTGTTAGTTTCAGGTGTACAGCAAAGTGATTCAATTATACATATACATATATTCTTATTTTTTTCAGAATTTTTACCCACATAGGTTATTACAGAATATTGAGTAGAGTTCACTGTGCTTACAGTAGGTCCTTGTTAGTTATCTATCTTATACACAGTAGTGTGTGTGTGTTAATCCCAAACTCCTAATTTACCCTCCCCCACCACCTTTCCTTTTTGGTAATCATAGGCTTGTTTTCAAAATCTGTGTCTGTTTCTGTTTTGTAAATAAGTTCATTTGTATCATTTTTTAATTGGATTCCACATATAAGTGCTATCATATGATATTTGTCTTTCTCTGTCTGATTTACCTCACTTAGTATGATAATCTCTAGGTCCATCCATGTTGCTGCAAATGACATTATTTCATTCTTTTATATGGCTGAATAATATTCCATTATATATGTTTACCACATCTTCTTTATCCATTCCCCTGCCTATGGACACTTAGGTTGCTTCCATGCCCTGGATATTATAAGTAGTGTTGTGATGAACATTGGGGTACATTATCTTTTCAAATTATGGTTCTCTCTGGATATATGCCCAGGAGTCGGATTGCTGGATCACATGGTAGTTCTAATTTTATTTTTTTAAGAAACCTCCATAATGTTCTCTATAGTGGTTGTACCAATTTACATTCCTACCAACAAAGTAAGAGGGTTCCCTTTTCCCCACACCCACTCCAGCATTCATTGTTTGTAGACTTTTTGATGATGGTCATTCTGCCTAGTATGAGGTGATACCTCATTGTAGTTTTGATTTGAATTTCTCTGATAGTGATGTTGAACATCTTTTCATGTGCTTTTTGGCCATCTGTATGTCTTCTTTGGAGAAATGTCTATTTAGATCTTCTGCCCATTTTTTGATTGGGTTGATTGTTTTTTTGATTGGGTTGTTTGTTTGTTTTTTGATACAGAGCTGCATGAGCTGTTTGTACATTTTGGAACTTAATCCCTTGTTAGTTGCTTCATTTGCAAATATTTTCTCCCATTCTGAGGGCTGTCTTTTCATTTGTTTATGGTTTCATTTGCTGTGAAAAACTTTTCAGTTTAATTAGGTGCCAGTTTTTTTTTGTTTGTTTTCTTTTTATTTTCATTGTTCTAGGATGTGGATCAAAAAAGATCTTACTGCAATTTATGTCAAGGAGTGTTCTGTCTATGTTTTCCTCTAGGAGTTTTATAGTGTCTAGCCTTACATTTGCGTCGTTGATCCATTTTGAGTTTATCTTTGTGTATGGTGTTAGAGAATGTTCCAATTTCATTCTTTTATGTGTAGCTGTCCATTTTCCCCTGCACTACTTATGAAGAGAGTGTCTTTTCTCCATTGTATATTCTTGCCTCATTTGTCTTAGATGACCATCGGTGCATAGGTTTATCTCTGGACTTTCTATCCTGCTCCATTGATCCATATTGCTGTTTTTGTGCCAGTACCATACTGTTTTGATAACTCTAGCTTTGTAGTAGAGTCTGAAGTCAGGGAGGCTGATTCTTCCAGTTCCATTTTTCTTTCTCAGGATTGCTTTGGTTATTCAGGGTCTTTTGTGTTTTCACACAAATTTTAAAATTTTTTGTGCAGTTTTGTGGAAAATGCCATTGGTAATTTGATAGGGATTGCATAGACTCTGTAGATTGCCTAAGGTAGTATAGTCATTTTGACAATATTGATACTTCAAATCCAAGAACATGGTATATCTTTCCATCTGTTTGTGTCATGTTTGATTTCTTTCATCAGTGTCTTATAGTTTTCTGAATAAAGGTATTTTGCCTCCCTAGGTAAGTTTATTTCTAGGTATTTTATTCTCTTTTGATGAAGTGCTGATTAGGATTGTTTCCTTAATTCTATTTTCTGATTTTTCATTGTTAGTGTATAGGAATGCAAGCAATTTCTGTGTATTAATTTTCTATCCTGCAACTTTACTAAATTCATTGCTGAGCTCTAGCAGTTTTCTGGTAACATCTTTAGGATTGTCTATTTAGAGTATCATGTCATCTGTAAGCAGTGACAATGTTACTTCTTCTTTTCCAATTTGGATTCTTTTTATTTCTTTGTCTTGTCTGATAGCATGGCTAGTACTTCCAAAACTATGTTGACTAATAGTGGTGAGGGTGGACATCCTTGTTTTGTTCCTGATCTTAGAGGAGACCTTCAGTTTTTCACCATTGAGAATGATGTTTGCTGTGGGTTTGTCATCTATGGCCCCTATTATCTAGATGTTGATTACCTCTATGCCTACTTTTTGAAGAGTTTTTATCATAAATGGGTGTTGAATTTTGTCAAAAGCTTTTTCTGCATCTATTGAGATGATCATATGTTTTTATTCTTCAGTTTGTTAATGTGGTGTATCATAGTGATTGATTTGCATATATTGAAGAATCCTTGCACCCCCTGGATAAATCTCACATGATCATCCCACATGATCCTTTTAATGTGTTGTTGGATTCGGTTTGCTAGTATTTTGTTGAGGATTTCTGCATCTCTGTTCATCAGTGATATTGGCCTGTAATATTCTTTTTTTGTGGTATCTTTGTCTGGTTTTGTTATCAGGGTGGTGGTGACCTCATAGAATGAGCTTAGGAGAGTTCCTTCCTCTTCAATTTTTTGAAAGAGTTTCAGAAGGATAGGCGTTAACTCTTCTCTAAATGTTTGACAGAATTCACCTGTGAAGCTGTCTGTCCTGGATTTTGTTGGAAGTTTTTTAATCACCGTTTCAATTTCAGTACTTGCGATTGGTCCATTCATATTTTCTATTTTTCCTGGTTCAGTCTTGGAAGGTTGTACCATTCTAAGAATTTGTCCATTTCTTCTAGGTTGTCCATTTTATTAGCATATAGTTTCTCATAGTAGTCCCTTACGATCCTTTGTATTTCTACAGTGCCAGTTGTAACTTCTCCTTTTTCATTTTTAATTTTATTGATTTGGGCCCTCTCCCTTTTTTTTCTTGATGAGTCTAGCTAGAGGTTTATCAATTGCATGTGGTCATTCTTAAACATGTAGAATGCAAGAATGTGTAAACTGGATTGTCTTGGTTAAAGTCCAACCAGGAGACAAGAGACAGAAACCACACCAGTAATTTTAACAGTAAAAATGTAATATGAATAATTATGAACTAGAAAAATATGGTTACCTACTTAAAAAAGGTAAAAAAGACTGCAAAAGATATGAGAATAGAAAATGTAGGGAACAACTACTATCACTATGGCTGAAGGAGAGTATCCAAAAAAGGAACAAACTAGAAGAGCCTCTTTCTCCTAGGTTGAGATTCACATCCCATTTGGAGAGTGGCTGGCTGCAGCCTACTGGATGCCACAGGAGTTTGTTGGGGTGTTGGTGGACTGGGGATAATGAGCATGCATCCTCCTGCTGGAGTGCCAGGGAGCTTCTGTGGGTGTCCTGTATGGTGCTGACAGCTGTGCCAGAGAAGCAAAGAGAAAAACACATGGGAACCAGGAAAAAGAATCCCCTTTTTCTTCAATGCCTTTCAGTTTTCCTCCAAACACTCTCTACTGACAAACCTTAACATGGTGCCAGCTGCCAAAGGAACAATGTTTACAAGATCCAGCTCACAAAGTAAGAGTAAAAAGAAAGTGGATTTAGAGCTAAGAGGCAATAAATTGATATTTATTGGCAGAAAGCTCTAACCCAACATGATCTAACTCAATTATAATTGTGTACACATTCTAATATTAATCTTCAGGTGTTTAAAAATTCTAATATAGACATTTTGTTTCCTTACAAAAAGTAATAACAATAAATACTGTAGTGAAAAATTCCACAGAAGTCTGATATTCAATTCAAAAAATATCTACGGGTGACTACAAACACCCTGTTTTTTCACAGCTCACAATCTAGTCAGATAGACTCATGAATTGTCAATAACTATATAAATATGTTCAGATGGAGGTATGAATAAGAAGCTCTAAGAATGAAACCTGCACATTTGTGAATAAATTCAGCCAAAACAAAAAGATGTGTAATATGATACAGGATATTGACATGAGTCCTCCCAGAATATTTTACTCTGAAAATTTCAGGGTCAAAAAATTCAGATAAATTAGAGGAAGTTCAAAGAAGGAAGACAGGAATGATGAATGGAACAGAGAGATTGGTTTGTGAAAGGAAAGGCTAACAGAAATAAATCTATATAGATTAGCTATGTGACAGGAAAATCAGAGAGCTGACAAGCATGAGTCAGATGTAAATACAAAAAAACTATAATCAAGGGATAGCACAGTAAGTGGAATTTAGTCTAACTCCATGAACTTCTAATTGGGGAGATGTAGGGCTTGAGTTATGCCCTAAGAATGGATTCATATTCAACAGAAAGAAGATACATGTGTTGACAGATGGAGAGCTTGAGCTAAGCCCCATAACAGGAAATTTCTGTTGAGCAACCAGTTGGGCTAATGCAGAAGACTGTGTAGAGATACAAGAATATCTGTGTCTGAGAGCAAGGAGCTATTCTGTGCCACCCCAGAGAATAGGTGATGGGAAAAGCTGAGTGATTAAAAGAGTAATTGAAGGAATTGTTAAAGAATGTCAGAAGAAGGAACAGCATGTGGAGAGTGCTGAATGTCGAAGAGTCTGAATATTACCTCGGAGGCCAAGGGGAGTCATTGGAGGGCTTGCTGTTGTTCTTATGTGTTTACTTTTTTTATATTCTGTAAAAAGAATTGTGTAAACATGATTTTGGAATTATATGTGTGAATATCCTTTCTAGGGAACACAACATAGAGAAGATTAACAAGCATAACTCATTCATGGTGATACTTCCAAAATCAGAATCCCTGTGTTAGCCAGAAGAGAAAAAAATATTTCTCTTTTTTTCCCTCCTCGTTCTGTTCCCAGAATTCAATCTTCATAAATGCTTCAATTAAAGAAATAATCCTTTAAAAATCCTCCTGTGAGACAGTAAGCTTGACTCACAACAACTAACAGACCAGAACTCTTAAATGTACTGGGTGGATTGTTTTAATCTTTGAACTTCTTAGTCACTCCATCTTTTTAAGCTGTTAGGTCCTGGTTCACAGTTAGCCAGGAATTCTATGAATGTGCCATAATCCTTGGGTTCATCCCCCATTCCAAAATCCTTGGTAGTCAATTGAGTATTTTGTCAATGTGATTTAGACTTAATAGCTTATTCCATTGTTTTTGCATTTCGAATCCATGTGTGTATGTGTATCCACTACACACACACACACACACACACACACACACACACACACACTATCCAAAGTAAACATACAGATTTATTTGTATTCCCTAAAATGAAAATGGACAATTTTTTTGTCCACATACATCTTAGCAAAGTTCATAAATCTGTTCAACTGCATATACTCTGACAGTTGGAAACCTGCATCAAATTTTATGACAAGTTAGAAGTAGAATCCTGTAGGTATCTCTGAGGAAAATTTGATTCACTGGGAACCTCAACTGTAGAGAAATATGCTCTGGAAATTCATCTATCTTACATTATAATTTCTGCATTCACAACTTCCATAGGTATTCTGAAGAATAGCTGTGCTAAAGAGAGAGAATAAACTTCATAAAGCACTGTTCTCCATACTTGCCCCACATTTTTCTACCACTAAATCTTTACCATCTAGAAGGACTACTTTTGAACATTCACTTTTCAAATCCCTACATCCTTTTTCAAAGACTAAAATGTCATCTCTTTCAAGAAACCTTGTTTGATTCCTTGTCCCAACCACATCCTATTTCTTCTGCCTATAAGTTCTCATAATAGTTTATATTTGTATTTTGACATTTATCAAATTTGGCTTTGAATTATGTTCATATGTGTATTTGTCTAGTCCCTTAAACTAGATTGTATTTGCCTAATCCCTTAAAGCTTGAGGTTAGAAGCCACGTTCTACTGATATGATATTATTATTCACAACTCCCAGTATTTTCCTTACAATAAGTATTCAATAAATGATTATTCAATTTAATTTAGGGATCAAGATATAGTAATTGAGAAAGCTCCAATCGTTATTGGTAGGATGTCTGTTAAAAAAACATTAAAATGCTCCCTCTTTGTGCTAGGAAATTTATTAATATTCTTCAGATTATATATATATATATATATATATATTTTTTTTTTTTTTTTTTTTTGCTGTACGCGGGCCTCTCACTGCTGTGGCCTCTCCCGTTGCAGAGCACAGGCTCCGGACACACAGGCTCCGCAGCCATGGCTCGTGGGCCCAGCCGCTCCGCGGCATGTGGGATCTTCCAGGATCGGGGCACGAACCCGTGTCCCCTGCATCGGCAGGCGGACTCTCAACCACTGCGCCACCATGGAAGCCCCAGATTATATTTTAACGATGTTCTGTGATAGAAAATTAAAAGAAATACTTCTGTGTATTAGTTTACTCAAATAAAGCTGGTTTTATGAATTCAAAAGGGATTATATACAATGGACCATATATACTGCAAAACCAAATGAGTAGTGATTTCTTCTTCTATTATTTAAAAAGTTTAAAAGAAATTCCAGGAAAGTTACTAGGTCTAATTTAATCTCCAGTAATGAAAAACAATGTGATGTACCTGAGTAGGGCAAAAGAAAAAAGAAAAAACAGAGACAAAATAATAAGGATGGGACTGGCACCACAGGGAGGGAGCTGTGAAGGAGGAAAAGCTTCCACACACTAGGAAGCTCCTTCACTGGTGGAAACGGGAGGGTGGGCAGGGCAGGGGAAGCTTCAGAACCATAGAGCAGAGTGCAGCAACAGTGGTGCAGAGGGTGAAGCACAGAGATTCCCGCACAGAGGATCGGTGCCAACCAGCACTCACTAGCCTGAGAGGCTTGTCTGCTCACCTGCCAGAGCAGGTGGGGGCTGAGAGCTGAGGTTCCTGCTTTGGAGGTCAGATTCCAGGGAGAGGACTTTGTTGGCTGTGTGAACACAGCCTGAAGGGGACTAGTGCACCACAGCTAATCAGAAGGGAGCCCAGGAAAATGTCTGGAACTCCCTAAGAGGCAAGAGACCATTGTATCAGGGTGCACGAGGAGAGGAGATTCAGAGCACTGGCTAAATGAGTTTCAGAGATGGGCACGAGCTGCGGCTACCACCGCGGACACACCAGAGATGGGCATGAAATGCTAACACTGCTGCTGCAGCCACGAAGAATCCCATGTGTGAGCACAGGTCACAGTACACACCTCCCCCACAACAGGAGCCTGTGCAGCATGCCACTGCAAGGGTCCTGCAATCCAGGGACAACTTCCTGGGGAGAACACATGGAGCACCCCAGGTTGTTGCAATTTCATGCTGGCCTCTTCTGCTGCAGGCTTGTCCTGCATTCCGTACCCCTCCCTCCCCAGGCCTGAGTGAGCCAGAGCCCCCTGGTCAGCTGCTGCTTTAACCCCCTCCTGTCTGGGTGAAGAACTGACTCCAGAGGGGGACCTATATGAAGAGGTGGGGCCAAATCCAAAGCTGAAACCCGGGAGCTGTGCAAACAAAGAAGAGAAAGGGAAATTTCTCCCAGCAGCCTCAGGAGCAGTGGATTAAATCTCTACAATCAACTTGATGTACCCTGTATCTGTGGAATATATGAATAGACAATGAATCATCCCAAAATTGAGGCAGTGGACTTTGGGAGCAACTATAGACTGGGGGTTTGCTGTATGAGACTGACTAGATTCTGATTTTTATTTTTATCTTAGTTTAGTACTTAGCACTTGTTATCATTGGTGAATTTCCTTATAGGTTTTGTTGGTCTTTTCTCTTTCTTTTAATTACTTTTTAATATTCTTAATTTAATAATATTTTTTATTTTAATAATTTTACTTTCTTTTCTTCTTTCTTTCTTTCTTTCTTTCTTTCTTTTCTCCCTTTTCTTCTGAGCCATGTGACTGACACCATCTTGGTGCTCTGGCCGGGTGTCAGGACTGAGCCTCTGAGGTGGAAGAGCCAAGTTCAGAACATTAGATCACCAGACACCTCCCAGCCCCACATAATATCAATCGATGAGAGCTCCCCCAGAGATCTCCATCTTAAGGCTAAGACCCAGCTCCACTCAGCAATCAGCAAACCCCAGTGCTGGACGCCCCATGCCAAACAACTAGCAACACAGGAACACAACTCCATCCATTAGCAGAGAGGCTGCCTAAAGTCATAGTAAGTTCACAGATACCCCCAAAACACACCAGAAGATTGGGTCCTACCCACCAGAAAGACAAGATCCAGCCTCATTCGCCAGAACACAGGCACCAGTACCCTCCACAAGGAAGCCAACACAACCCATTGAAAGAACCCTACCTACTAGGGGCAGACACCAAAAACAATGGGAATTATGAACCTGAAGCATGTGAAAAGTGACCCCAAACACAGTAAGTTAAGCAAAATGAGAAAACAGAAACACACAGCAGATGGAGGAGCAAGGAAAAACTCGCCAGACCTAACACATGAAGAGGAAATAGACAGTCTACCTGAAAAACAATTCAGGCTAATGATACTAAAGATGATCCAAAATCTTGGAAATAGAATGGAGAAAATACAAGAAATGTTTAACAAGGAGCTAGGAAATGTAAAGAGCAAACAAACAATGATAGCACAATAAATGAAATTAAAAATTGTCTACAAGGAATCAGTAGCAGAATAACTGAGGCACAAGAACGGATAAGTGACTTGGAAGATAAAATAGGGGAAATAACTACTGCAGAGCAGAATAAACAAAAAGAATGAAAAGGATTGAGAACAGTCTCAGAGATATCTGGTACAACATTAAACACACAAACATTTGAATTATTGGGGTCCCAGAAGTAGAAGAGAAAATAAAAGGGACTGAGAAAATATTTAAAGAGATTATAATTGAAGACTTCCCTAACATGAGAAATGAAATAGTCAGTCAAGTCCAGGAAGCACAGAGAGTCTAATACAGGATAAATTCAAAGAGAAACATGTCAAGATAAATATTAGTCAAACTATGAAAGATTAAATACAAAAGAAAAAAACATTAAAAACAGCAAGGGAAAAGCAACAAATAACATACAAGGTAATCCCCATAAGGTTAACAGCTGATCTTTCAGCAGAAACTCTACAAGCCAGAAAAGAGTGGCAGGACATATTTAAAGTGATGAAGAGGGAAAAACTATAACCAAGATTACCCAGCAAGGATTTCATTCACATTCAAAGGAGAAATTAAAACCTTTACAAACAATCAAATGCTAAGAGAATTCAGCACCACCAAACCAGCTTTACAACAAATGCTAAGGAACTTCTCTAGGCAGGAAACACAAGAGAAGGAAAAGAACAACAATAACAAACACAAAACAATTAAGAATGTGACAGTAGGAACATACATATTGATAATTACCTTAAACATAAATGGATTAAATATTCCAACCAAAAGACATAGACAGGCTGAGTGGATGCAAAAACAAGACCCGTATATATGCTCTCTACAGGACACCCACTTCAGACATAGGGAAACATACAGACTGAAAATGATGGGATGGAAAAAGATATTCCATGCGAATGGAAATTAAAAGAAAGCTGGAGTAGCAATTATCATAACAGACAAAAGAAACTTTAAAATAAAGACAAGAGACAATGAAGGACACTACATAATGATCAAGGCATCAATCCAAGAAGAAGATATAACAATTGTAAATATTTATGCACCCAACATAGGAGTACCTCAATACATTAGGAAAATGCTAACAGCCATAAGAGGAGAAAACAACAATAACACAATATTAGTAAGGGACTTTAAAACCTTATTTTCACCAATGGATAAATCATCTGAAATGAAAATAAATAAGGAAACACAAGCTTTAAATGATGCATTAAACAAAATGGACTTAATTGATATTTATAGGACATTCCATCCAGAAACAACAGAATACACTTTCTTCTCAAGTGCTCATGGAATATTCTCCAGGATAGATCATATCTTGGTTCAAAATGAAGCCTTGGTAAATATAAGAAAATTAAAATTGTATCAAGTATCTTTCCAACCACAACGCTATGAGAATACATATCAATTACAGGAAAATAACTGTATAAATAAAAAAGAAACACATAGAGGCTAAACAACACACTACTAAGTAAACAAGAGATCACTGAAGAAATCAGAGGAAGTCAAAAAATACCTAGAAACAAATGACAAGGAAAACAAAATGACTCAAACCTATGGGACACAGCAAAAGCAGTCCTAAGAGGAAAGTTTATAGGAACACAATTCTACCTCAATTAACAAGAAAAATCTCAAATAAACAACCTAAACTTACTCATAAAGAAATTAGAGAAAGAAAAACAAACAAACCCTAAATTCAGCAGAAGGAAAGAAATCATAAAGATCAGATCAGAAATAAATGAAAAGTAAATGAAGGAAGTGATAGCAAAGATCAATAAAACTAAAAGCTGGTTCTTTGAGAAGATAAAAAAAAATGATGAAGTATTACCCAGACTAATCAAGAAAAAGAAGGAGAAGACTCATCAACAGAACTAGAAATGAAAAAGGAGAAGTAACAGCTGACACTGCAGAAATACTAAGGATCATCAGAGATTACTAAAAGCAATGATATGCCAATAAAATGGACAACCTGGAAGAAATGGACAAATTCTTAGAAAATCACAAACTTCTGAGACTGAAACAGGAAGAAATAGAAAATTTAAACAGACAAATCACAAGCAGTGAAATGGAAACTGTGAATAAAAATCTTCCAAGAACCCAAAGCCCAGGACCAGATGCATTCACAGGTGAGTTCGATCAAATATTTAGAAAAAAATGTAACACCTATCCTACTCAAACTCTTCCAAAATATAGCACCCACATATTTTGGAACACTCCCAAACTCATTCTATGACGCCATCATCACCTTGATACCAAAACCAGACAAAGATGTCACACAAAAAAAGAAAACTACAGTTCATATCACTGATGAACATAGAGGAAAAAATTCTCAACACAATAGTAGCAAACAGAATCCAACAGCACACTAAAAGGATCATACAACACGATCAATTGGGGTTTATCCCAGGAATGCACGGATTCTTCAATATAGGCAAATCAATCAATGCGATACACCATATTAACAAATTGAAGGAGAAAAACCATATGATCATCTCGATCGATGCAGAGAAATCTTCTACAAATTTCAACACCCATTTATGATAAAAACCACCCAGAAAGAAGGCAGAGAAGGAACTTACGTCCACATAATAAAGGCCATATATGACAAACCACAGCCAACATTGTTCTCAATGGTGAAAAACTGAAACCATTTCCACTAAGGTCAGGAACAAGACAAGGTTGTCCACTCTCACCACTATTATTCAACATTGTTCTCAAAGTTTTAGCCACAGCAATCAGAAAAGAAAAGGAAATAAAAGGAATCCAAATTGGAAAAGAAGAAGTAAAACTCACTGTTCACAGATGACAAGATACTATACATAGAGAATCCTAAAGATGCTACCAGAATACTGCTAGAGCTAATCAATGAATTTGGTAAAGTAGCAGGATACAAAATTAATGCACAGAAATCTCTTGCATTCCTATACACTAATGATGAAAAATCTGAGAAAGAAATTAAGGAAACACTCCCATTTACCATTGCAACAAAAAGAATAAAATACCTAGGAATAAACCTAACTAGAGAGATAAAAGGCCTGTATGCAGAAAACTCTAAGACACTGATGAAGGAAATTAAAGATGATACCAACAGATGGAGAGATATACCATGTTCTTGGATTGGAAGAATCAACATTGTGAAAATGAGAAAACTACCCAAAGTAATCTACAGATTCAATGAAATCCCTATCAAACTACCAATGGCATTTATCACAGAACTAGAACAACAACAAAAAAAATCACAGTTTGTGGAAACAAAAAAGACCCTGAATAGCCAAAGCAATCTTGAGAAAGAAAACCGTAGCTGCAGGAATCAGGCTCCCTGACTTTAGACTACACTACAAAGCTACAGTAATCAAGACAGTATGGTACTGGCACAAAAACAGAAATATAGATCAATTGAACCAAATAGAAAACCCAGAGATAAACCCATGAACATATGGTCACCTTATTTTTGTTAAAGGAGGCAAGAGCATACAATGGAGAAAAGACAGCCACTTCAATAAGTGGTGCTGGGAAAACTGGACAGCTACATGGAAAAGAATGAAATTAGAACACTCCTGAACACCATATACAAAAATATGCTCAAAATGGATTAAAGACCTAAATGTAAGGCCAGACACTAAAAAACTCTTATAGGAAAACATAGGCAGAACACTCTATGACATAAATCACAGCAAGATTCTTTTTGGACCACCTCCTAGAGAAATGGAAATAAAAACAAAAATAAACAAATGGGACCTAATGAAACTTAAAAGATTTTGCACAGCAAAAGAAACCATAAACAAGATGAAAAGACAACCCTCAGACTGGAAGAATATATTTGCAAATGAAGCAACTGAAAAAGATTAAACTCCAAAATATACAAGTAGCTCATGCAGCTCAATATCAAAAAAAAACAAACAACCCAATCCAAAAATGGGCAGAAGATCTAAATGGACATTTCTCCAAAGAAGGTATACAGATTGCCAACAAACACATGAAAGGATGTTCAGCATCACTTATCATTAGAGAAATGCAAATCAAAACTAAAATGAGGTATCACCTCACACCAGTAAGAATGGGCATCACCGAAAAATCTACAAACAATAAATGCTGGAGAATGTGTGGAGAAAAGGGAACCCTCTTGCAATGTTAGTGGGAATGTAAATTGATAAAGCCACTATGGAGAACAGTATGGATGTTCCTTAAAAAACTAAAAACAGAATTACCATACGACCCAGCAATCCCACTACTGGGGATATACTCTGAGAAGACCATAATTCAAAAAGAATCATGTACCACAATGTTCATTGCAGCACTATTCACAATAGCCAGGACACGGAAGCAACTTAAGTGTCCATCAACAGATGAATGGATAAAGAAGATGTGACATATATATATATATATATATATATATATATATAAAATGGAATATTACTCACCCATAAGAAGAAATGAAATAGAGTTATTTGTAGTGAGGTGGATGGACCTAGAGTCTGTCATACAGAGTGAAGTAAGTCGGAAAGAGAAAAACAAATACCGTATACTAACAAATATATATGGAATCTATGAAAAATAATGGTTCTGAAGAACCTAGAGGCAGGACAGGAGTAAAGACGCAGATGTAGAGAATGGACTTGAGGACACGAGGGAGGGTGGGAGTGTAAGCAGTGACACAGTGAGAGAGTAGTTTTGACGTATATACCCTACCAAATGTAAACTTGATAGGTATTGGGAAGCAGCTCCATAGCACAGGGAGACCAGCTCGGTGCTTTGTGACCACCTAGTGGGGTGGGATAGGGAGGATGGCGGGAGACACAAGAGGGAGTGGATATGGGGATATATGTATACGTATAGCTGATTCAGTTTGTTATACAGCAGAAACTAACAGAGCAATGTCAAGCAGTTATACTCCAATAAAGATGTTTTTAAAAAAGGGTGTGAGTGTGCAGCCCTAAACAATCACTTTACCACTTCCTATTTCCCATTAAAATTTGAGGGAATCTGAGCAAATAAAATATAGATATATTATAAAGTAGAATAAAAGTTGTAAATGTGTTCAAGGTTTAAAATTTCAAATATAAACTCTTTGTTTGTGTTAAATATTCAAAACTACTGTTTCAGTTTTCTAAAAAGTCAATTACTTGCCCTTTGCCACTGGCCATGCTCCCAAATGACTAAAACGACATTTACAGGAATTAGCTTCCTCCTGGACAATGCCTTAAACATCTAATTTATTATCATTTTTATTTCAATGGCTTAAGAACCAGATTGTCACAGAAAACTACAACAGTGAAAGTTGCAAAGGTTCCTCCTTTAAAAGCCAAAATATATTAACTCATGAGCATAACAGCACCACTCTTGGCTTACAGCGGGGAATGGGGATTTTTTTTAATGTGAAAGACAAGTTTTTTCCTACCAATACAATTCTAGGATACATAAAATACCTTGTAATGCTGAATATGACTCCTGGAAATGCCACTTTTTGATATCTAATTTCAAATAGATATTGACACAGAAAGAAAAAAGAAGGGATTTTTAAGAGAGAGAGAGAATCTGCAGGAGGAAAAAAAAAGACAAAAAAAACAAAACAAAAAAAGAATTGAGGTCACGAGGGATACTGAGGAAAGCACAGCAGTCATGAATCAGACTTGCCCTGTGGTGATTCATCTCCTTGAATCTCTTCCTCTTCCTTGGAAATCCAGCTTGATTTTACAGCTTATGACCTGAGCCAACTACAGCCATGGCATTTCTGCTAAAATCCAAACCACTAAGACAAAAGCAGCCTTGCCAAGATTATACAGATGTGTTTGTTTATTTTACTTTATTTCATTTTTAACTTGACAAGTAAAATTTAGTTTATGATGGCAGAAAGTGGGACTTGGAGATAAGTTTAGGATGCTTAGCTATAACTTGTTCTTGTAAATATGCCTTAGCAGTCAGGATTGAACAAAAAATAAGAAGATTAGACAAGATAAGTTAAGCATAGACTGAGAAAAATAAAAGTAAAATATTTTTCTCATGCACTTTTCAATTTCCAGAAGGCTGGTAAATTATTGAAGTATTTCTTAAAGTTATAAGACATGAGTAGAATCATCACTGTCATTCACATTAATAATAGTTCATATTTTCTTCTTGCTATTAAACTCCAGTGTCTGAAGTTATAATGTATTTTAAAAGAGTTTCAGAAAAAAAGGTAAAACACTTTAGCCACTATTCTCTCTATATTTGGTCACATCTGAAAATACTGAGAATTAGCACTCTGTGGAAATTACTGTCCTATCAAGCAATAGCTATTTAATGCATTTAAAATGTCTATCACCATGTCTGATGCTTAGATTAATATCAAATTAATATATTAGAATCAGTAACTTCTCAACATTATATAATTATTATCATTATTATGACTGTTATTATTTAATTTCTAAGATAGTTCCCAGGTCCTTAAGAAAGACAAGGCAAGAGGGTGGGAGAATATTTACATGTCAAAGTGTCAGAGAATTTATCAATACAATTACAAGTTTTCTGAAGTAAATGCTCTAAGAAAAGAGAGGTCAGACGACTATATACAGGAAGAAGTCTATCTATAGTTTAAGCAAGCTGGGAGGGATATTAAGGCCATCTTGATCACCACTAGACTGTGAGATTCCTGAGCAAAGACAAAATAATTTCGCTTCTAAATGCAAGTGCCTCTTACAGTCCCTGACACAGAGGTCCTTACTCAAGTTTTGGCAAATGAGCATATAAATGACTATGCTGTACTAGAATACTTATCTGTGTTATTTAGGATATTTAATATATCTAGACCTCAGTGTCCTGTAAAATTAGGATAACACTCTACATCTTACAGACTATTGTTAAGGTTAAATCAGATTATTTATGGAAAACCACCAAGAATAGTGTTTCAATAACTAGAATGTTTCCTTCCCCAGGCCTCATGTTTCATAAACAAAGTCTCAACAAAATTCTTAAAATGATATATTGTTTTGATTATCTTTTTTTTCTTTGCTTTGGCTGTTGGGAACTTCATTTTTGTTATCCAAACATGAATATTATTATACATACATTTGTATTCAACATATTCTTTTTTACCCCAGCTTTATTGAGGTATAATTGACGCATTGTGCAAGCTTAAGGTATACAAGATGTTAATTTGACACAGTTATATATTGCAAAATGATTACCACCATAGAGTTAGTTAACATGTCCATCATACCACAAAATGATCGTTTCTTAAGTATCTGTCATCAAATGAATGGATAAAGAAGATGTGGTATGTATATTCAATAAAATATTATTCAGCCATCAGAAAGAAGGAAATCTTGCCATTTGTGAAAACATGATAGACCTTGAGGGCATTATGCTAAGTGAAGTAAGTCAGAGAAAGACAAATCCTGCATGGTATCACTTATATGTGAAATCTGAAAAGCCAAACCCATAGAAACAGTAAAATGGTAGTTGGCTGGGGCTGGAGCTGAAAGAAATGGGGCTGGTCAAAGCGTACGAACTTTCAGTTGTAAGATAAATAAGCTGTGGAGATCTACCAACATGTTCTTAAAAATAATCAGCCATAAGGTACAACAATGATGACTCATGACAAATGTGTATGAAAGTAGCATAACCTTAAACTTGAGACTTCCAAACAAAAGTTTGGATAAGGTGTCATCATATCCCTTACCTGCAGAAGAAACTAAATCACAATGAAAATTATATGTACTGCTATTTCAGGAAACTTTTGAGGTGAAGTTTATACCTTGTATTTGGTGCTAGCCAGTAGGTTGTCTTTAAAATCCCTCAACTCAACATCATAGTTGAGTCTAACACCAGCAATATCAACTAAATCATTAAACATTATGACTTAAACAAGCTGTGACTGTGGGACAAAAAGGGTTACTTTTGCTCTTACTGTTTCAGCAGTGGTCTCATTGTCTTCCTTTGTTTGCAGAGGTAGATATACAGCAGCACTGTTCTGGCTAGGCAATGCTTGGTCTTCCATCAGACACTCACATGGAATAGGTCTCCACTTTGCATTTCAGAACTTGAGTTCAAACTCATTGTGTTCCATTAGACTAGTTGGAGATGAAACCAACCCTCTCTGATGGGCTATGTATGCTAGAGCAGGTTTTCTCCACCCTGCCGTATGTAATGTGTGTCAGGACAAATACATACATTTATCCAGAAAACCAGGAATAACAAGCCCTCCTCAATATGTTCTTTCAATTTTCCTAACATAAGAATAGTTATAAAATAAAGGACCATTAAGTTGACCATCTGGGGAATATAAAATGACTTGCCTGTTGTACAGTGGTTAAGCACAGTATTACCATATGACCCAACAATACTCCTTTTAGGCATATACTCAAAGGAGATGAAAACAGGAACTCTAACAAATGCTTGCGCACCAATGTTCATAGTAACACTATTCACAACAGCCAAGAGGTGGAAACACCCCAGATGTCTATTAATGGATGAATAGGTAAACAAAAAGTAGTATATATATACAATGAATTATTATTTAGTCATAAAAAATGGAATTATGATATGTTACAACATAGATAAACCTTGAAAAAATTATGCTAAGTAAGATAGGCCAAACAAAAAAGGACAAATATTGTATGATTCCACGTATATGAGGTACCTAGAATAGGGAAATTCATAGCAGCAGGAAGTAGAATAGCAGTCACTGGGGCTTGGTGGGCGTGGGCAGGGGAAGGAGGGAATGGAAAAGTATTGTTTAATGGGTACAGAGTTTCAGTTTGGGATGATAAAAAATTCTGGAAATGGTTAATGGTGATGTTTGCACAACATTGTGAATGTACTTAATTCCACTGAATTTTGGCATTAAAAATTGACTACAGAAACCTTAGAAAGGTAAATTTTATGTTATATATATATATTTATTTTTACAACAATAAAACAAATGAATAAATGTTTAAAATGATTACTCCCTTGCAGTAGAGATACTCCATTCATCACAAGATTAAATTTCTTCTAAGCTGGGGAGGATTGCATAGTGTCATAAAAAATAGCTCCAGACGTGGATTCAGAAGTCTTTCTCTGAAGCTTCAGCTCTGTCACTTACTAGTGATAAAAATTTGAGCTAGCCCCTTAGGTCCCTTTCACATTAGTTTTTTTTCCAGTTATAGTATCCAACAAAGTTGTTGTGATGACTTAAAATTAAAAGGAAATAATTCATATAAAATGCTTTGTAAACAACAATTGTACAAGTGGATGGGGGAAATTTTTATTTTACATTCCTTTAAGGAGCTTGGTAATAATCTTATCACTAAAATGTACTTATTAATTCCTATTTAAATGCCCTAAATTATTGTTATTGTTGGTAAGGCTCAAAGTGTTTTGTTTGTTTTATTTTTAATATTTCTCTATATAAAGTATTGAATCACACATTTTTAGAATAAAAAGGAACTGCTGGATTTCTGAGGAAACTACATTTCTATTTACTTTTCTAACAATGAATGGGTCATTAAACCTTTTCATTTATACTATTTCTACACCATTTGTTTAATGTTCATTTAGCCTCAGTATACATACCTTAGGAATAAAGGATAGCTATATTGTATCTTGTCTGGGGAAAAAAATGTTCCTACAAGTAGTACAAGTATTAAAAAATTAATTTTGCTTTCTGCTCTCATCTTCCATTCCAAACCACTCAATCCATTATCAGTCTTTTGATTGTCAAACATATAATGAGTTTGATATGACATTATATCCAATTAGACATTATCTTGTAAAAACCTTTGGATACATAATTACATTGAAAAATAAATATTTAAAAGTAACAAATGTATTGTTATTACATTATAAATTAATACCAAAATTGCTGTTGTCAACGACTAATTTTTTGTTTCCCTCCTTAGTGGTTATGTCTTTGACTATGATTACTACAGAGATGATTTCTACAGTAGGTATGTAAATTTCTCATTCTTATTTCCCTTTGATTTAAATTATATTTTAACTGTTCTGTACATTTCATTCACAGGTATTATTGATTAATACATTTAAATAATATTTTATAGTAAAAAAAGTCCCAATAAAATGTAAGATAGCCAGATTTTTCTATTTTGATTGTACTCACTGAAATATAGTAGATCTTGGACTTCCAGAATTCAGAGGTGCTTAAGCCTAAAATTTGGTTTCTAATGTTTGGATGATATTCTAAAGATTTAATTAACCCATATTATTTTCCAGATGTGTAGTTGACTTGGAATTCTTCAAGACTGAGAGATTTATAAATTCAGAAAATGAGTACAACCTTCTAAAATACATCTGCTTTCATACAACACATAGATTCAGTAAAAATTAAGGACAATTCTTGCTTTGCATAGCAGTGTGTGACCAAAAAGGAAAACCATGCACAGTGATGTTAATAATCAATGGGGGGAAATAGGATTTTTCCATGACCTTTAACAATTTTTTGTCAAAACATTAAAAACTCTTATGTTATAAATATACATATTTACATATGTATACATATATGTAAATTCCCTATTCATACGTATAGGAAAATACAGTGAAACTAATAGCTATTTAGTACACTAATTTAAAATTTTAACACTGTAATGTAAAAATACTGAGAATTAGTGTGCTTCATTTCTTTGTAAAAAAAGACTTATCGAAAGTAATTTGAACAGCACTTGCCTTCTTCTTTTATTATAATAGGGAGAAAGTACTGTTTCTATCCCTTGGTGAATTGTCATACTCCCAAGACTGGATCAGCTTTGACATTTTATTAATGTTAGAAACTACCTCTGAGACTTACCTCAGTGTGTGGTTCTTTTGCCAAGTGTCACTTCCTCTGGGACATCTTCGTCCCTTTCCAGCACATCATAACCACTTTCCTCTTTTTCCTCTTTTATGTCAATATGTTTTAATTTCAACTTACAATTTTATTATAACATCTTTAATTTCTGATATTTTCCTTTTAGATGTAATTTTATGTAAAGGAATGCATTTATCTCTGGCTTAAACCACTATTTTGCTTCATCTGTGGGCTCTGTGTTTAAGGAAATCAATTTATGATACCTTGTGGGAATTTTTTTTTTCAGGTAAACTGTATATCAAATAGCTTTGTGGATTTTGAAGGAACTTTTTGGCATTCAGGGATATTTTTAGGCTGTGCAAAGCAATCCTTAGGGCTTTCTGGAGAGCATACTACTTAAAATTCATATAAACATATGGGATGCTATATATATATATTTAGAGTAAAAAAAAAATGTTTTATTTTACTAAGTTCCTCTGCCTCCATCTCTAGAGTCTCTTGAATAGAAGAGTGTCCACATCCCTATAGTCAGCTATTTCTCCTCTAATTCCATTTACATTTAATTTTAATTTTATTTCCAGTGTTACTTTTCAACTATTTGCTGCACCAATCCCTTCTTTTGATTATCCATTTTTATAAAATGCCACATGGATTTATCACCAGCAGTCAAGGAAACAATACAACTACACATTTGCTCTCCATGTGTGAACTAACAGATGCACAGGGACAAATCACTGACAGACTTAGAAAGAGGTGATGTGATTGGCCACTGATCATCATGCACATCTGTCATTTACTTAGTGATTTGTGGACTGAAAAACTAGCAGCAAAGTTTGGACTTTATGAAATTACTCACAGTTAATATATGTGGTAACTGAAATTTGTTTTGTGCTGTTGGGGGACTGGTGTTATTTAAATAAGCATTGGTAATTGAGATATTAGAGATATGCAAAACAAGGACTGACTGTGTGTAGATAGATCATTGGACCACACACACACACACAAAATGAGGTAAATATTGTTTAAGCCTTTAATTGTAAATAAATTCATTCAAACAAACAAAAATCCCAAGGCATAAAAATGCAAACTTAGAAGAACAGAATAGACATTTTAAACAGGGAAGAAACTTCATAATCCCTTGTAAGGGTCTTGTTCTCTCTGCTCCAGCCACTAGGGTCCTTTTTCAGTTCCACAAGAACACGGTGCTCCTTCCTGCCTGGGGACCTTCTTCTGATTGCTCCTTCTCATACCTCACTCCACCATCTAGTTAACTTGACTTCATCCTTCAGATCTCAGCATGAACACCTCTCTCACACTAAATGAGGTTCCTCTGTTCCCCTCTCAGCACCCGTTACTATTCCTTCACAGCACTGTTCCTGGTTTTTATTGCTAAATTTCTCTCTGCAACAACAGTAGTTGTTTTATGTCCTTCCTTCCTCCAAAAGGGCAGGGAAGATGCTCAGTTTTGCTTATTGTATCCTCAGGCACTATCATCAAGTCTCACACGTAGTGGATACTCAATTTTTGTGATTAATTCATCTCCTTAGATGTAGAGACATTTTGTTTTCTCCAAGGTCACATAGTTAATTAGTGGCAGAACTACAATCATAAACCAGGTCTTCATTTATACTCAACAACCAACTGTGTGGATAGGCAAAACAGAAGAGGAGCAATATCAGTCTATGGTTTTACATAACAGGAAATAGCCTTATCTTCATGGAAATTAGATCCACAACCATACCTTTATCACCACTGTGTTCAAACTACTGAGTTAAGCAAATGGTTTCTCTAGTTAACCCTTTATGACAAACATGAATTTTTAAGGATGGTTCTCTCAAATAATTTTTATAATTTCTATCAAATATAATATTTTATTTTAAATATTAAATAGCTTATAATAACTTGTCCTAACCATGTGAAGATCTGGCAGCATTAAAATAATCCCAGTTACTATGAAAGAAAGATAACATTTAGATATTCTTTATTTAAAAATTTTAGGTTTTGACAAATGTAAATTTTAGTTTTTGACAAATATAAAAACATTTTCTGATATGCTTTTGTGTTTCAGGATGCAGAACACTGTCTTGATTGCTATGAATAAAGTTTTCAATTAATATACATTGTCCTTTAATCTGTTAATATGAAAATGTTTTTGCATGGTAATCTCTTAAGTATTTTCTATCATGTGATTTCCTTCCACATTGAAAGAATTTCTACATAAAATGGAGTAGATGGTAGGAGACCCAAGTTCTGGTAATTAACCTGTAACTTTGGGCAACTAGGCAGGTTTTTAGTTGTCTCATTTTTTAAATGAAGCCAATATTTGCATTTGCATTTTATCAATAAAAATCATTAGATAGGTTAGACAGATGATAGATAGATAGATAGGCAGATTTTACATGCAAAAGAGCAAGAGCCTTAATCAGCAAATAATTACAGAGCCTGAAGCTTTCAGAAGACACTCCACTACACAAAAAAGCTAACTCTGAACAATTTCCAAAATCATTTATTTGTCTTATATAAAATCTGTTTGGTTTATAAGTGTGCAAAGATCAGTATGGGTGTATTGCTAACAGACTCTCTGAGCAGTCTGTGCCCTCATTGGTTTATTTTTCATTTTTTCACTTGGCCAAGAAAGACAGAAGCATCTGCCACTAGTAGAGGTAGTCAGGAGTTCCCTGTGAACATAGCTCCCCAGGAAAGGAAAACAGAGTGGAGAGGGTGGAGAAGAGAAATAGCTTACCAAGTCAGTGCTAACAGTTTTATCCACACTAATTCCTCCTTAGTTACTCTCTGCTTGTAGTTATGGTTAATTTTTTTTCTATCTTTTTACTAGTGGTGCAAACTTGGGCAACTTATTTAATACCACAAAAACTATTGTCTCATCTATGAAGTGAGCATGAAATTAACACCTACCCCATAAGATTATTCTGAGGATTAAATGAAGTAGCATATTTTTATGACCTTCATTATGCCTGGTATGTTTTTTGTGCTTAATCCATGTTAGCTACTAGTAACCATTAACGGTAACCATTAACAGTGCTGGAGAATATGTTTCTTATACTGTTATTCATGTAGCAGTGTCCCTACGACTGAGCAATACACTGGTTGCTCAGTTGTCCTTCCATAATAGTCCATTGTGACACCTCTGGATCATTCTGTTTGCATTGTTTTCCCTTCTCCTACCCCCCAGAACATTCTAGTTTCAACTGAACACTCTTATCTGCAGAGAGAGACCATTCAGTTATTTCCATTAACTCCATGCTGCTTGGTTTTCTGTCAGGAAAACGGAAATCATACAGTTATGTTGAACAAGAAGAATTGTTTGTAAAACCTTTCTAACTATGTATTAAGGAACTGAAAAGGCAAAAACAGATAAACAACAACAATAAAACCCACAATGGTATGATGGAGTTAGCAAACTACAGGAAGCAGCTACCACCTCTAAGGTTAGAGAAACAGGAAAAGATGGGATTATCAAATATCACTGTAGAAAAGGGGATTTGGACAAATCACAATGTGAGTAGGAGGTTCTGCTTAACTGCTGCTGCTGTATCTGAGCCCAGAGGGGGAACCCGTGGGGCTGGAACCGAGACCTCTAAGGGGTCAATACCAACTGGTGCCAGGGTCTCTGAGGAAGTGTGAAGACTGTTCTTCAAATGTTGCAAAATTACTCAAACTGGATTCTTCTGCTACTACTGGAATGAATTTTTGCTGCCAGGGTTAACAAACAAGGCTAGAGTAACGCTGACAAGAACAGGGACCCAAAACAAAAACAGGAAGCAAAACAGGAAGGGTCAAGTCCTCTCCTCCTCTTCCAGTCTCCTTCTCAGGTCCTTAATTGGCTGATCCTAGCAAGGAACCAGCTGGCCCCCACAGAAATGTAGTTTGCAGACTCCCAATCCCAGATGTGACTAAATGTCTCACATAAGCTGAAAGATAATACCTTAATAACTGACATTGACTTACATCCTATTGTTAGCCTATTTCTGCCAGGTTTGGGAATTCTAATGTAATTGGGGATTTTCAACCCTTAAACTGTTTCAGCTTAGTAAACTTCTCCACACAAAGTTCCATCTTAATGTGATTGTTTTGGTACATTTATCCAGCAGTAAATTTTCAAAAAACTAATTTAGTGTCTATCCATTGTTTCAGGGATCATGAAGAGTATCACTAAATAATAGAATTGAGTGGTTATTCTACACTTTCATTTTTTTATATTACACAAAGAATTGTCCAATAATTTACAGCATTCAGTGGCATTGTCTTTTAAAATGTCAAGTGTGACTCTACATGAAGAACATCACATGTTATTAAAATGAAACATAAATATATATACTCTTCCAAGTAAAGTGAAAAGAGAAGTATACCTAAAATTATATTGAACACCCCAAGGAATGTTTTCAATTTCTGAGATATTAGCAGTTTTAATCCAACCTTTTTTCAATAGTAACAGAAAAGGCACTGAGCCATTTATAACCTCCAGTAATGAATAAACGTGTATTGACAGAGAAAAAGAAATGCCAGAGCTGCTTTGCCATATATAAATATATATATATATATATATATATATATATATCAGTGATTCAAACTCTGTATTGTTCAGATCTGGATCCATTTTGACCTTGTGTAAATTAACATAAGAGAAGATACCAGAGTTGAAGTTCATGAAAATATCTCTGTCAAGTTGCACTTGTCTCAGATCATTGATTATAGAGCACAGTATATATTCATGAATACTGGAAAAACGTATTAGCAAGAAGCAACGTCTGTTTCATTGTGAAAATTTAAATTACCATCTGGTAGAATGGGATTCCACTTAAAACATTTGGAAACCACAGCATGGCCCAGTTGACAAAGGGTGTGATTTGGAGTTAGAAGCAAGTTTCAGGCCTCGGTGTGCATGTATTGACTGGTTAAACTTGGGGGAGTCATCTCATCCTTTTTTCACAGGTTTCCTATGGGCAAAATGTCTTAACAACACACACATTACAGAATTGTAAGAATTAAATAGGAGAATCATTTTATTGATTTATAACCTCACCATTGTTATTTAATTGCATTCACTTTTTAATTACCTAAAGCTGTATACAAGATATAAAAGATAACAAAATTGTACAAAATATAAAGATTAAGTTAAGATCAAAATATTGCCAAAAAAAGATCATTGACAATTTCAGTAAGCCCTTTAAAAGCATGTTCAAGAAGCATTTGGACAAGATTGGGGATGGAGCCCAATGTGGGGTGGGTTGTTGGCAGGGGTGGCTTCACTGAAAATCTTGGAAAAGTTTAGTGAGAAAAAACAGAAATGAGAATTACTCATTGACTGGTCTCAAGTGAAGTGTGCCTTTAAAAAGTATTTTCAGGTTCAGTTGTAACCAGAAGCTTATTTGAAGTCAAGGTAGAAATTATAAATAGAATTTTGAGTAGTTCAAACAGTATAGAAAACAAATATACTAATAGGTTAGAATCATTCATGTGGATTTCAAATATATCCTTTCTTAAAAATGAATAGACACCTTAATTTGGTTTTATAGACTATGTTTATCAGAAGTTAAACATGCTGAAGACAGAAGGGTGCAAGTTTGAATCAAGACAGAGCTGGAAATCTTCCCTGGTCCTAGAGTTAATGATCTTCCTTTATCTGTTAAAAGACCCCAGTGAGAACATGGCCCTGAATTTGTTGTCAGATTTTCTCTCTGGGAAGGCCGGTTATTTAACCCTAAGTCCAGACTACATTGTTTGGTTAGCATTTAACCACATAGGGACTATAAGTTTGTGTTCATAAATAAGGAAAATGAAAAACTCTTTTTTATGAGGGAAATTTAGAAGAAAACAGGTAATTACTGCTAAATTACTATTTATCTAAATGAAATTTTAGTGTTCAGTGTAATATTCAAATATTACATTTTCAATTTTTTTCGGCGAATTTTAAAATCATATTGGTTGACAGTGAAAAATAGGCATCAAGTCAAAAGTCCATCGATCAAGTAATAATTTATTATACTGTGGTGTATCTACTTGAGAAAATACACCACAGCAATTAAAATAAACATTAGGAAGACCATTTAGCAAACTTGAGAAACGTTTTTAATATAAACCAAAGAGAATTAACCAGGATACATGACTGTACATATATTATGTTTTCAGTTATGTGAAAAATATGGATGCTTGTGGAAAAAAAAATTAGAGAATAACAGTAGTTGTTTTAGGGTGAGAGATTGGAAGTTGTTTTATTTTCCATGTATTTTTTTCTGAAAATACATGTAAACATTGCTTTATTATTGTTGAAGTTTAATAATAATAACTTTAATAAAAACAAGAATTCAAAATTATATTCATTTTATATGTCAATATAACATTAAATTGCCTTTGTCCAGAAAGTAACTTATTAAAATAACTAATATCCTTATTCTTTCTAGAGACAAGGTATGTCTATTTTTATCAAGTAAATCAATATTAAAATTGTTTACCAGTTTTTAGCTTTTGCTTGATAATAAAATTATACATGAAATAATGATATTATTAAAGAAAACAAAATTCCAAACAAGAAATGGGGTCATGAAAAGTAGAAATGTTTATTCAATAAAATAGACCCTCAAACTTCCTCAATTGGTTGCTTTTATTAAAATCTGACTACATTTATGTTATTTACTGATTGAAAGTAGGTCTTTTAAAGTTTTTATTTTAAAATAGACCTTAGGGAAGGGAGAATTATGTGTTTGACCTCATTATAAATCATTATCTATTTGACCTGTAAACATTATGGGAAAAACAGTATTCTAACAATATTAGGGAAAATGAAGGGCCATTACAGAAAAGGAAAGGGAATATAATCTGGGAGTGGAAGAACAAAAAACCAAGAGGAAGGAAGAAATTTTAAGCTTTTAACTGACGTTGGAGACTTGGATTCCATTTAATTCTATTGTATAGCAATTTTTGTTGGACTATTTTCTTTGATTTGCTATAGACAGGATTCTGATGAGAAAGCCAATGCTCGTGTCTCCTTCACAGGCTGCCTTTCACCTACTTCCTTCTGCATTTAGAAGAGAGCCTACATCTCATCTTGCAATCCCAGAAAACTGACCCCTTCTCATCCTTATCTTGTGATGTTTTTGTGATTTAGGACAATACCCAGTCTTTCTTCTTTTTATTTCTGGTAAACTCAACTTTGCCCAGTGAAAATTAACAAACACCCCAACTCCATTAAAATTTAAAATTATGTTCTCACATGAAATGCCCATTTAACTTTGTTTGTATATTACAATATCACTTTTTTAAAATTTAGTTCTGATGCTGCATGTCTTCGCAACACAGTGACAGAATGAATTGGTAAAACCTGATTCCATGGTGAGAAAGGAGTCATGTTTCTTTGAAGCAACACATCAAAATATTCAGAGAACAAGGGTTACTTCCTATAGGAATTTACAACAAAGAGCACAACACACACTGAGCATTTTACTAAAATGTACATCCTATACTAAAAGTATGTCACAAGTACAGTGAACAAATGTAGCTCTCTTTTCTCTACAGGAGAGCAGGCCTGGCCAATACTGGAAGTTTTGTAATCCCTGTTTGGGGGGAAGCAATAGAAATATTGATAAACATTGCAGTTCAAATATTTTTGAATTGCATTGTAATTGAAGTAGCAGTGAATATGGTGACTTTACTTGGCCTGCATTTCCAGTATAGCATTTTTACATCATTATATATTTTAGTTGTGCTTTAGAAATTTTCTTAACCCAGTGTATAGATTAGTTTATTTAATGAAACTGCTAAATTGCATTTTCAAGCCCTGGGGAAATCGTTCCTCCAAAAGAGCTTCCCATTCATCTCAAGCAGGAACTTCTACCCTGGGAGAGATCAGTCAATTGTCATATTTCTTTTCGCTCAATAGCTTTGGGTGTTGTAGCTCATGAAAATTGCCTTAGTATCTTGGTTCACTGACTTAAGTTGCTCTGTGATTTCAACTTATAAATAAGTAATGTAGACTTTGTTTTGTGATTGAAATGAGGGGCAGGCTTAGTTGACCCTTTTGATTTCCCAGCCCTTAGTGGTATGAATGAGATTCACAGCCCTTTTCAGCCTCATCCTGTCTATATCTTTTGAAGTAAACTATAATGTTTTGACATCCATGACCTGATCTTTGCTGGCAGTTCTTTGGCTCTAATGGACTTTTCTTATGCACAGAGGATGACACCTCTCTTGAACTCTGTCTTGTTTCATTTATTTTCTTTTCCAGACATCTCTTAGTATTTCCCTAGCATGTTTCCAAATCATTTTTGGACAGTTTAGCTCTCTAATGTAGAAGACATTCCTAGTACTAACTTCTGCTTTAAAGGTGTTTTATATACAGCTTTTCTTCTCCATAGTGTCATAGTTTTCAATGTTTATGAATGAATATTTGGAAACCAGCCTATCTTGTTATTGTATTTCATATACTATTTTCCAAAAAGAGATGATCATATTTCCATCTGTATGTGTAAATGAGATGTAATTTTATGAAATAACCTATTATAGAAGGTTTTATAGAAGTTATGAGAATGTAATCCATATAATGGTGTCACAGTAAACTACATAATAATCATCATTCTAAGTCAATAACACTATTTTCTTTATAGTGGACAAAGTAATAATACCTCTGGTTCACTGGCAAATAGAATATATATATATTATATTTTTTTCTCTGACCCTTTTATGCTGCTCAAATATGCTAAGTCACACAAAAATTTGTTATGTGCATGCAGTATAAATAATATGAAACTTTGAATTTATTAATTATATATTTATATAAGTGAGTGAATACTCTTATACTTTTGATTCCTTTCATTGTTTAATGGAAATGCCTTCATTGTAGTGAATATCATTTTTCACTTTTTAGCAGAAGCTTCAAAGAATTTTACTGGTATTTTTTTGTTAGAGAATTTTTTAATAGTTAACTACAAATATCTCTAGTCTCAATTTGCATGTCTATCAAATAGTCAGAATAGTAAAAATTTATCCTGATAAATATTTCCCACTAGTTCTTTAGTCAACAAAGGTTTGTCCTCATGCTACCAGCATTTCATTCAAACTCAGCCTCCTTTTTTCTGTAGTCAGCTGAGCCTTTCCTTAATTAAGGAAGTCTTTAGAGAGAGGTAAGGAAGAATATTGATTTGTCTCTTATAGCTGCCCTCTTTAAACTAGACATACTCCTTTTTTTTTTTCCTTCTGAGCTATTTTCTGATCATACAATAATTTTCTTTTCTTTGTCCCTGATTCTGCATGGTCTATTCCTCCTTTCACACTTATGTGCTAATAAGTATGTGATGTGTTAAAGGAAGATTTCTGTTCCTAAAATGGATAAATCTGCTAAATCAAGCAAAGAAATATACTTGGGAATGAAGTTCGACATAATTTCAACATATTGCAAAGCTCCTTGTTCTTTCATACCTTAAAAATGAGTTCATATTAAGGGTCAGATTCTGATGCCCAGAAAGCATAGACTATATTAACATCCTGTTTCTTTAGTGAAAAATGAATCTTCTTGAGGACAACAATGATAACAAAAATATTTATTAACATTTTTTAGAAGACCATTCTCTTAATCGTCTCACACATTTGATAGAACACTTAGGCATAAACCAATTCTCAGCCACGTTTGTATTTTGTGAAGGTTATTTGATTACCATGGGCGTGTGCCTCCACCTCCCCGCGCAGTAATTCCACTGAAGCGTCCCAGAGTGGCTGTAACAACTCGCAGGGGAAAAGGAGCCTTTTCCATGAAAGGGGGATCAAAATCTACTGTCAGTGGATCTTCTTCATCAGGCTCTAAATGTAAGTATCTATTTTATTTCTCTTTAAAGAAGGGTGGGGATACTTATCACTGCATGAATGTCTATACTCAAATTAATCAATTATTATGGAGCATCTGCTGTGTACAATATATGAGAGAAATGTAAAATGGATTAGAAATGGTCTCTGTTTTCCACTACACTACACTGCAGTAGAAAACTGTTTTATTAGAGCAAATAATATGCTCTTGGCCCACCTAGCTTGTGACATATTGAAGTCTTGAAATATAACATGTTGTTTTTAATTAAGAAAAAAAATCACTTCAAAATAGAGTGCATATAGTATCTTTTCAGGGAAACTATGCAAATTCAATGCATATTTTGAATATTTGAGCACTGAGATAAGTAAGATAGGCATAGTAGACAGGTTAAACTTTCCATACTATTCTAAATCATGAGAATTATATGTCTGAAAACATGTAATGTCTTAAAAAAATAATATATAATTTCACATTAATTAGTAAAAAATAGAGATACAAACTTCCCAACTAAACAGATTGCTAAATTTTTATATAGACAGATTCAGAAAACCCTAATTTATTAGAAGAATATTATTCCTAAGGAAAAGATCGCAAAATTTCTTGCATTTCTTGAGATTACATTTTACAGAGAAGAGACAGACAAGAGCAAGCAAAGTAAAATCTGTGGTGTTACAGAGTAGATCATCACTATGTCAAAGAATAAAGTAGCATTAAGTTGGGAGCACTGTATTTCATGGGATGGTGTATGACTGCCTCTCTGACAAGGTGGCATTTCAACAGAGACCTCATGGAAGTAAGGGAGTGAGAGGGTGGGCTTGAAGTTGTCAAGGGTAGAGTGTCTGGGTAGAGGGAATGGTCAGTGCAGAGATCTTACATTGGAACAAGAAACCAGTGCAGCAGAGGGAGAAAGAGGAAATTAGGCAGGAAATAAGGTAGAGGGAGGGCGAGTTCCAGGGCAGCTTGTCAGGCCAGTGTAGGGATTTTATAGTTACTCTGCATCTCAATCTTTCAAGACAAATAAGGCAAATACCGTTATTCCAATGTCACTGATGAGTAAGCACAGAGAAGTTCACATAGTAAATGGTAGGGCCAACACTAGAACCCATGTTTTTTTCATTTTCATCCCTATATACTATCTACTCTGGAACATTGTCTTTTGTCTTAGTGCCATCAGAAATACTAAGAAAGAACGCCCTTGAAATACTTTGTTTTTACATGAGAATGTGCAAGATGTAGTTACCGGAAGCACTAATGTTTCTGGTAACTAAGTTTTCTGCATTCAGAATTTGACTTAGCTAATATAACCTAAATAACAAATTACATAGATTTACAGTTCCCTATGTACTGACTTATCCATTTATCTAATTATTCTATCAATAAAAAATGTGAATTCCCTTTTTGAGTCTTAGTAATAAAAGAAAATGAGTTTCTGCAACCATCTCTAAACAATCTTATATGCTCTCTGAGTATTGTCAAAAGCAAAGAAGTTTCTTGAATTTGGTTCTTGCTGTGAAAAATTGAACATTGAATTGCCTGCTAGGTTTATAGAAGACTTTTTACCCTAGTAGTGTTAACTTAATTTCAAATAGAAATATCTTAAGCACCTGTGGATTCTTTGCCCTGTAGTCACTTTCAAAACAATGTTTACCAATGGGAACTTTATTGATATTTTGGCCATGGCAGTTCTACATTGTGTAAGAGTATTGCAAGCTTTGCAGAACATTTAACATCCCTGGTCTCCAAACTTGAAAGGCCAACAGCACTCCTCAGTCTTTGTAACAACCATGCGTACCCTTATACATTTCTAAATCTTCCTTAAGGAGATGATACCACTCTGGTTTCGAACCAATGGGTGGTGGCCATTCTTGGGCAAGAGCAGTTTTGGACAACTGCCATTGATTGCCATAAAACACAGTTATGCAGAGAAGAGTGGTATTTTACAGTGGTTATTTTGATGTAAATATCTTAATATTCAAATGCTTAAGCTGCATTTGGCCTTTTTATTTTTGATTTCTAGTTTTCTTGGGTCATGGAGAGAGAATGGGAATTATAAAATCTCTTTTAAGGATCTTATTAAGAATTTTTCTTGGTTTCATAATAATGAGATTTTGTAAGTGGAAAATAGGATATATTTTCTGATTTTAGTATAATACTATGTGTTTGTTTTACCTTGTTGGCTGTATCATCCAATCCTCTGTAGAAATGTCAAATTCTGAAAGTGATTGTTTAAAAATCCTCTACCAGATAGTGACTTTATAAAGTTCTTCTTTTCTTCAGGTTTTATTTTATATCCCACATTGCTTGGATGGTTTTTATATGATGTTTTATAATAATAAGAGGAGAAAAATAATAGCTAACATTTTTTGGTGTTTGTTCTATGATAACTATTGTTTGAAACATGTATTTTTATACATTAGTACATATAAATTCATTTAAATATATTAATTTTACATATATTAATTCATTTGTTTCTCATAACTGCCTATAAGTGAAGTATTATTATCATTCCCATTTTATAGGTATAGAAAATGAGGCATAGAAAAGTTAAGGAATATCCCAAAAGTCACAGAGCTATTTAATAACAGAGCCAGGTACAGCTTGATTCTAAATCATCTGTGTCTAGAGTATAGGCTCTTTAGTCTGTGCCCTTTTCAACACTGCCTCTCTATAACTTCTTGGAGAATTGTAACTTTTATTTATAGAATATCTCATTTACTCTCTTTAGCCTAGAATTTTACTTTGTTTGATACTTTGCTTGATCCTTTACTGATAACGCTTTCTTTTGGTTTGCATTTCCCTAATATATCCATTTATTCTCCACCTTTCTTTGTTGTTAATTTCCTGGGGCAAGTGTAATAAATTATCACAAACTGAGTGGTTTAACAACAGATACTTGGAGGCTGAATGTATGAAATCATGGTGTCAGCAGAGCTGTGCTCTGTCTCTGGAAGTTCTAGGGGACAGTTTGTTCCGTGCCTTTCTTTCAGCTTCTGGTATGCTGGCAATCTTTGGCATTTCTTGGTTTACTGATGCACTGCTCCAATCTCTGCTTCCACCATCATGTGGTCTTCTCCCATGTCTTTGTGTCTGTGTCTCTTTTCCTCCTCTTATGAAAACACTAGTTATATTGGATTAAGACTCACCCTAATGACCTCATTGTGATTATATCTGCAAAGATGTATTTCCAAATAAGGTCACATTTACAGGCACTGGAGATTAGGACTTCAACAAATATTTTGGTAGAATATTTTAACCCATAACACTGTCACTTTATTTTTGCATATTTCCTAAAACAACATATATCTGGATCTTGTTTTTGAAAGCAATATGAAAGTCTTTGTTTTTTGCAGTGAAATTTAATACTTTTACATTTATTATATTAACTAATCTATTGGATTATATTTCTTCCATCTTAATTCCAAGTATTTAACTTATTGTTTCCTCTTTTCTTCCTTTCCTTATGCTTGCTTAATGAATTTTATTTTAATTCTTATCTATTCTCTCCCAACTGCCTTAATTTGTATATTCTACTAGGCCTCTCTATTTCATAAGTGGCTATAATATATTAAACATTTATAAATAAAACCTTTTTTATCTATTTATCTCTTAAAAATCAAACAATAGCTATGCTAACTCCCACCCAAGACATGAACTTTATTTTTTGTACCTTTTTAAAAAAAATTTTATTGGAGTATAGTTGTTTTAAAATGTTGTGTTAGTTTCTACTGTACAGCAAAATGAATCAGCTGTACATATACATATGTCCCCTCTTTTTTGGATTTCCTTTCCATTTAGGTCACCATAGTATATTAAGTAGAGCTTCCTGTGCTATACAATATGTTCTCATTAGTTGTCTATTTTATACATAGTATCAATAGTGTGTATGTGTCAATCCTAATCTCCCAGTTCCTCCCACTCCCTCCAAAGCCTGACTTCTGAAAAATATTTACTAGGCTGGCAAATTAGCTTCTTCTCCATATTAGTTTATAGTCGGAAGACCTAAGCTTGAACCTGAACTCCACCTGTTCTGATTACTACATTATATAAAATCATAAATTTTAGGGCTTTGAGAATGTCATGTACATTGTCAGATTCTCAGGTTTCTTATTGATGAAATAATGTATATAAAAGTGATTGATAAATTTAAGTTCTATGCAAATTATATTTTTTGATATTTATATAATTTTTCAAAGGCTGGGGGAAATTAAAAGAGTTACATAAATTAACATGAATTATTGTTAGAGGTCACATGATTACAAACATTTTAAAATTTTCTTAATAGTTCATAGGAAACACAGTGTTGGTGAGGGAGGGTATATAATTATTTAGACCAGGGCTTCCAAGTCTTCGTATTAGTTTGATCAGATAATACTTTGGTGTGGTGTTGGGGGCTAACCTGTACACTGTAGGACATTTAGCAGACCGGATGCTCACTAGATGTCAGTAGCAACACTGCCAGTAGCAACACCCTCTCCAAGTCGTGGCAATCAAAAATGTATCCAGACATTGTAAAATGCCGCCTGCAGGGTAATATTGCCCTTTGTTAAGAACCACTAATCTAGACAGTTAGTTTAAGAGTCTTCATTTGTCCCTGGATAGACTTACCCCACAGGTGATTTTTAAAAATCACATAAATCAGAGAAGCACACATTTTTTGATATAAGCAAATGGTGTCATTCTGTGTGCCTAATTTCCTTTTTGGATTATGTCTTATGTGACAGCAAAAGGCACAGACATCATTTTGTTGACTGTTATCAAAACACAGTAACATTTATCACCAAATCAATGAACTATTTAGACAGAGCAGGTCTGAAATGATTTAAGGTGGTGGCTTCTTTTTTTTTTTTTCTAACTAAAAACTACAGTGATAATTTAAGAAAAATATTTGATTATCTGTATGATATAACCTGGCTCATAGTTTCTCTAGAGTCTAAAAACAAGCTAAAGGAGTCTATCTTAGGAACTTTGTTAGTTGTGTTTCAATTTATCATTTTGCTGATCTTGAAGAATAATTCTAAATTCAAGTCTGGTAATCACCCATACAAAAATAAACTATTGTACTCAACCGAACAACCAAAGATTTTTATGACACTATGTTTACTTTTGTCTATAATTTTTTGCAATTTTCTTTTTGTTGAACTTATCTAGAGGAAACAGTAAAAGACATTTTCTTTTGAAGGTAATATTACTGATGTCTTCTAAAACACCAATATGTGTGTATACTCAACTACGAGGGCAAAATCTTCCTCTATATTAACTTGAAATACCACCTCTCTAACTGGTTACTGCCAAATTTATTTTTGTACCTTTGATCACTCCCATAAACTCCAGGCATATATACCCAACTGCCTACTTATTACTTGTATTTGGACACAAATAGGCATCTCACAATCAAGTCTAAACTGGCCCTCTGTTCTTCCCCCTCAACCTGAACTTCTACAAGTCTTTCTTATCCCAGCAAATGGCAAGTCCATCCTTCCAGTTACTCAGACCCCAAATTTTGGATTTCTCTTTGACTCCTCTCTTTCACCTATACTTTACTTCTAATCATCTGCAGATTATTTCCCCTCCATCTTTAGAATATATGTAGAATTCATCTACTTCTCACAACCTGATTGCTAATACCTTGGTCTGATCCAATCTCCTGCCATCTCTAACTTGAATTATAATCCACAGGCTTCTTAGTGATCTCACTGATTCCACCCTTGCCGTTCTGCAGTCTTTTAACAACACGAAGTCAAAATGATGCTCTTCAGGTAAATCAGTGACACCTACATGACTCAGGGTAAAAGCCACAGTGTTACTCTGGCCAAAAGACTCTGTACAATATTCTCCACGTGTTTTTCCCCTTCTCAAGTCCCTGCGTTACCTCTTGACTGTGCATACTCTTCTCCCACTTGCTCTTTCCACTCCAGCCACATTGACCTCTTTGCTGTCCCTTACACACCCCGAGTACATGCTTGTCTCTGGCCTTTGCGTTTATCATTCCTCTGCCTCATATTTCCCCCATCCCACCATCCGTAGACATTCCCATGACTTGCTTTCTCCCCTTACTGAAACTTTTCCCCCAATGTCACCTTATTAGTGGAGCTTTCCCTGACCACCCTGTATAAAATGACAAATCTCACTCCCTAGCGAGGCCTTCCCTAACGTCTTGTCTTCATTATTTTTTCCCCATCTGGAGGTGTATATTTCACTGTAGTTTGAAACAGTGTAGTTTGTAGTTTAATATAATATAATTATCAAATGATACATATTGTTACACTACTATTAACTAGACTTAGCTATATCAGTGTTTTCTTCATTGTGTTAAATGTATACTTGTAAAGAAAATTGCTGCAAACCTCTTTCTCTCTCTCCCATATATAGATATAGATATAGATATAGATATATAGATGTTTGTTTATTGTCTTCTTCCACACCTAGATGGGAGTTCCACAATTTCAGGGACTTTCATCTCTCTTGTTAACTAATACATCCCCAGGTCCTGGAAAGGAGTCTGACAATAATGGGTCTCCATAAATATCGTTGAGTGAATATGTTAGACACTTGAGTTAAAAAATGAGAGCAGTTTAAAAAAATGAGAGTAGTTCCTGCTCTTGTCATGGAGAGAGACATTTAAAGAAATGATCATGCAAAGAATCATCTGAAAGAAGTATGGCTGGGAGAAGGATGAGATTGTTGAAGAAGATGATCAAAAGTTGGCGATGACTTTACAATGTAGGTAGCATTTGAGCTGAATATTTAAGTATTAAATGGCATTTACTAGGTGAGGAAGATGAGAGTGTAAGACAGCCCAATGAAAACAACAGAAACAAAGGTATGGATATCTGAAAACAGAAGACATATTCAAGGGATACTAAACAGGTGTGACTACGTAGAGACTAAGATAATTAGAAAAGCAAGAAGAAGATGAGGCAAGAGATGGTAACTTGGAGCTGGCTGGGAAATAAAGCAATTTTCTCAACTTCTAAAATTCATAATTTTTTTAAATTGCAGGATTCATAATCTTCAGTAATTAGATCTCATTTTCCCAAGCCTCTAGCTTGTCTATATTAGGGGAAAATTGCATAACAGCAAGTTGATTTAAAGTATTCGTTATGGGCCTCCCTGGTGGCGCAAGTGGTTGAGAGTCCGCCTGCCGATGCAGGGGATACGGGTTCGTGCCCCGGTCTGGGAGGATCCCATATGCCGCGGAGCGGCTGGGCCCGTGAGCCATGGCCGCTGAGCCTGCGCGTCCGGAGCCTGCGCGTCCGGAGCCTGTGCTCCGCAACGGGGGAGGCCACAACAGTGAGAGGCCCGCATACCGCAAAAAAAAAAAAAAAAAAAAAAAAAAAAGTATTCGTTATTATTATTAACAAAAGAAATACTCCTGACTCGCACTAATACTCTATATAAATATAAATAATGGTGTTATATCCTCTGCCAATGTATCTTAAAAAATGAGGATTATGGATTTAGAGTACTAGGTGGAATTGGAAAAAAAGTTGTTACCACAGGCATGGGTTACTTTTGTATTCTTTCCTCATAGTGTTTCTGGAGAAAAGGCATATTTCCATGTTAATTTTCATTTTGCACTTCCTCTTTGTTTATCTATCTCCCCAATAGACAGGCAACTCAAAAGTAGTGCCCAGCACATACACAAAGCTTTTAATAAAATGTGTTGGTCTGTTTGAAGTTGGTGTGCAGTGTAACCATATCTACATACACATACCTACAAATTTTCTGGTATTTTGTAATTCTTACTGTGTTTAATGCACTGAACTAAGTTCTATTAAGAATGCAAGTTCTATTCATGAAGGAAGGAAGGAGAGGGAGGGAAAGAGGGAGGAAGGGAGATAAAGTGGAAAGAAGTAATTGGATGCCCTCTCTTCATTCAAAAAATTTGGTTGTAGAGAGCCTATGATGGAGTAAATCCATTAATATGTCTTGCTTCAGACAACCATCCAATATTCCTTCTTTTTAAAAAATTGTATCATCAGATATCTGAATAATTTACCCAGGAATCTGAATACTTTTTTGTGGATCTGGTATATGATGAGAAGACAAAAAGTTTTCATTAGGTACCAATTTGATATAGGCTCTCTTCTTAAACCTGTTAATATCATTTTTTTTTTAATTAAGGAGGACAGACCTCACAGCCTAGGACTTCATGGTAAGCATCAGGAGCCTCATCAGTCAATAAGAGGAGAAGGAGCTTATTAAAACACAGGAAAACATGACTCCTAAAATTATTCAATACCTAATTAGGTCTTCACTCTCAAGAAGTTTGCAAGTTAATATGAAAAGTTGATATATAAAGGAAAAATCAACTAGCAATATATGTCTAGCAGTAAATGTGAGATGCTGTTAAATAGATTACAGGGAAGAGATACAGCCTCCAGTGGGTTAAATGAAGAAGAATTAATAGGGAAGGCGAGACTAAAACTAAGTTCCAAAAGGCAGGTAGACATATTTGAGGAGAGAAAGAGTCTTTGCTGGAATAGGCATGTAAATAATAATAATAGCTTCTGCTTCTACCATGTATTTTGCCTGGTGATATTCTGATCGTGGGGCTAAAGTGCCCATCCTTTACCCTAAAGGCTTGTTATAAGAATTTAATGAGATAATGAACATAAAGTTCATTATCTCATTAAATTCTTATAACAAGCCTTTAGGGTAAAGGATGGAAGTTAAAGATAAGAAACCTGAATCTTAGTGATTACAAGTGGCTCTCCAATGGACATAGATGCAAACTAGAGTCTATCTGGTTCCATATATTGTTAGATTAAGCATTAAGCTGTTCTGTTCAAGTGAAGAGTTTGCTTTAATAAGAAATGGAATATACAGCTGGAAATATACTTTGGAGCAGACCCTAAATACCAGTTTAAAGAGTTGGTGCATGTGTGCTTTTGGTCTTTTTCCTATAGAAATGGGGACATTCTAGAAGTTTTCAGTAGGGAGGACTTATGACTTTTATATATATTACTCTGAGTTCACTATGTAAGAGGCCCAATTGAGAGTGCAGAAGCCCAATTGAGAGTGCAGTGGAAATGGATAGGAAAAGAAAGATGTAAAAAGAAAAGAAAAGAAAATGGACAGGGATGTTTTACACCTAAGACTCTCCTTAATTCTGAACTGACTTTAATTTTCAAAAAAAATATCAGAAATCCAAGTTGCAAAGATTTTTAAAATTCTGTTTGGAAATCTATAGTTGTAAAATATACATTTATTTTGATAGAGTAAGTAAAAACAGCCAGGAGCTTAATCCATAGTGCAGTGGAAAATTTGTTAACAGGAGCCCCCCAAAAGTAGAAAAATTCAGAAAAGATTGGAACGAGAAGTATATCAGACACAGAGGTGGCTCATCCCAGCAATATCATCTGGAAACCAGACACAACAACACAAAACCATATTCCATCTATAGATAATGAATACAACTGAAGGAGGGTGCAACAGGGCTACAACCAACTAGGCCAGGTGAGTGGGCAGCCTTCTCCCAAGGAGAGCACTGAATGCAGTAAGAAAACAACTTTCACAATTGCTCAAGAAGCAAGACAATTTCTAAGCCTTGTTTTCCAGGACCATGATAAGTATTTGCTGCTAGCCATTCCAAGATTGGAGCTGGGCAGTTTGCACAGGATTGGAGATTGATTCAACATTCCCTGAGAGGGACCAGGAAAGAGCAGATAGGATGTCTGGATTACATCCTTAGCTGTATCTAAGCTTGAATCGCATTAACTAAGTAGTCCCAAATTTTATAATGATATCGCTCTGATCTTAAAAGACATTTCTACAGTGTTAGACATGAGTCTCAATATATTTTCTACTAAATAGGGTATTAGTGATTTGTTTAGTTATGTTTTTTAAGGAGATAGTCAACCTCATTTCTGGGCTGAGGAGTGACTTCACTTACTAAAAAAATATATCTTATTTGTTTCCAGCCACAGTCCCATTTCTCCTGCACTGAAATCTAATGTTTTAAGATAAAATCTTTTCTATTAAATTTGATAGGTTTAAGTAAAACTACATGACATGCTTCCATCAAAGGAAATGAAAATCATTCTTCAAAGCTGAATCAATTTGCAATTGTGACAGATGATGTTGCAAATATAGATGTGATTCAACAATGGCACTTTGGGCCTCCCTGGTGGCGCAAGTGGTTGAGAGTCCGCCTGCCGATGCAGGGGATACGGGTTCGTGCCCCGGTCTGGGAGGATCCCATATGCCGCGGAGCGGCTGGGCCCGTGAGCCATGGCCGCTGGGCCTGTGCATCCGGAGCCTGTGCTCCGCAACGGGAGAGGCCACAACAGTGAGAGGCCCACATACCGCAAAAAAAGAAAAAAAAAAAACAATGGCACTTTGATGTCTTAGAAATAATTGCCATAGGAGCAATTTTCTATTTTAAGGTGTGTTCCACTTTCAATCTGGTTCTGCATAATAGGAACTCTCTACAGGATCACTTATTCTTGTAGTTTTTATTTTGCAAACTACTTTGTATCATAAATAAAAATCTGCTTGTTATGAAAAATTTCTGATTTTATACTAGAAAATGTTTTTTTATGTTTATATTGGAAAAATATATTCTTCTTTTGAGCAATTAGTGTATATTGATACATAATTTATCATATAGATTATATCATATGTCTTAGTTGACAACTAGCTCTATTTCAAGCAAACATATATTGCCTTTAGTTTTTAACTACTTATAAAAAATTCCTAAAGACTAAAGAATCAATCAAACTAAACACTCAATTTCTTCAGGAATATCCAAGCCAAGTTTATTACAAACTTGAAAGGAAAAGTGACAGAAAAGAATAATAGACTGAAATCAAGATCTTTACCCCAGATATTGAAGCATAGCTCTCTGCTGAAGCATGGCTACCCAAAACCTCGCCTAATGAAAGCTCATAGACAGGTTTAACTCTTCTAGATTTGTAGCTTTAAAAATCTTTGATCTCATTATTGAGGGCTCATGACAAAGTTTCCAATGATTCTCAAAGAAATGAGAAAATAAGAACAGTGCAGTGAATTTTTCATAAACATAAACATACTTCATTGAAAGGATTGTCCTTAAAATAGGAAACTGACCTTCTCTTATCATTGATAGTAGGATGTTTGTTGTGTTTAACATCCTTATTTGCCAAATTAAAAGTAGTCAATCTTGTGTTAGTTCCATTTTTAGATAGTCTCATTAAACACTTAAAACCTGGAAAAGGAACCACAACTGTAGAAAATATCAGTGGGGACTTCAGTGAATTTCCTTTCCTTCCAGCCCCAGGGCTTAAAAAGAGGCACACACAACCCATTACTGCAGTTTTTAATAAATAAAGTAGCAAAAGTACAGCAAGTTGGAGAGAGTTCTCTCGCATTTAAGACACTTCTTTAAAGGACAAATGTTATGTCTTAGTTTCAATCAATCACTAAGGAACTGGATTAAAACTATCACTGAAATATACATTACAACATAGTCCTCAAAGTAGTATCATAGTTCTCAAAGCATACCTGTCATGATTTAATCATTCCTCAATCTGAATCCATTTTACAGTACAGATTTACTCTACCATTTGCACTGAATTTAGTATCTTTAGTTAGTGTATAAAACATTTCTAGATTCCTCTATCCCATTGCATAACTTTCAGTGAAAAGATTTAGTATCAAATGTTCACATCGCTGAGAATCACTGCTTGTAATTGGCAAAGTCATCCAGTATCACAAGATCACTGGAAGCAATGAGAAACAATAAGATTGAAAAGTATCCTATGTGATGTGACACAGTCCTGAGAAAACATGGGGTGTCTGTGAGTTGTGTTCTAAGTGGGTCGTGGTGCATTTGACGTTCTGTTGCATTCTTTCCCTTTTCCCCTTTCCAGTGAAATCAGATGAATTACAGACAATCAAGAAAGAATTAACCCAGATCAAAACTAAAATTGACTCCTTGCTAGGGCGCCTGGAGAAGATTGAGAAGCAGCAGAAGGCAGAGGCAGGTAAGTGAAAAAGATCTGTGGCCACAGACATGTCAGAATTAAACCGTTGAAACAGTGTCAGTCACGGAGACAGCGCAGGCCCAGGGGGATACTGGCTGAGTTTAGTAAATTTACATGAATACAGTCTTTAAGCTTAGACTTGCAATGATGGAATCTGATTTTTAACTTTTTAGAGAAGGTGAGCCAATTTGCCTAAAATTCATATTTTTAAAAAGAAGGGCAAAAAGGAAAAATATTTTGATGCTAATAATAAGTAACAGTTGGATCATAATTAAAAGTTTACATCTCAATATCAAGTAACTTTTAAGAAAATTAAATCAATTAATGAAATGTTCTATTGGGCTAAAATTATATTCATATTTCATTAAATTAACTGCAGCAAAACTTAACAGATTTCAAAAACCCTGATTATAAAGTCCCACTCTTGCATTGCTGCAACTCTGCAAAACTTCAGAACCCGTTTGCAGGATCTCAGTATCAACGGTATGCCTGGCCACCCAAGGCCACATCATTTGACTTAATTCTTTAACTTAATGTCCTCTCTCCTTTGAATTATCTGCCCTGACCCTCGTTCCATGTTAATAAAATTCGAATACCCTTTTATATGGCAACAGACAGTTTTAAAATCATACACTATAAGAACTGGTATAAACTTAGAGATGAGCTAGTGCATAATTTGCAAATTGTATTCTGCAGGGTCTTTGATGCCTCAGAGGCTCCTTGGAGATGAGATGAGTGCTGGAAGAACGCCCAGGAGGCAGGAGAACTCATGCCTCCTCCAAACCCAGCCTTTGCTGCAAACAGTGTAGTTCTACCTGTATCTGTTTTATATGTTAAGATTCAACATAAGCCTTCATTTGTTAAAAGGGCTTCACTTTTTCAAAAATAAACAATACAGTTTTGAAAACCACTGATCAAATATGGCCTCTGCATTTTGCAAATGAGAAAATGAAGGTTCAAGGAGGTAAACTGACTTTTCCATAGCCACATAAATAGTTTGTGATAGACTTAGGTCTCAAACCAAGTCTTGTGAGTGAAAGCACTGCCCTTTCCAATGTTATAGGAGCATTGGAACAATCTCAGTTTCCACACAGGGGCTGGTCCCAGGATATCCCTGAAGTGAGGCTACCTGGGTAACAACTAACTGATGAGAATCCCTTGGGATCTAGGGCCACTGAGTTACAACAAAGAGGAACCTGCCTGTTTGTTGACTGTATCACTGGGGAGATGACTAGAGCTTACCTTCTGGTAATGAGGCATGCAGGGTTCAAGACTGAAAAGAAGCCAGCAGTGAGGTAGTGTTACAGCATAATGGGTGACAGAAATATACTGTGGTTCAAATCCTCACAACTTCTTAGCCTCAGTTTTCTCAGTTATAAAATGAGGACAGTAATGGCTACCTAGCAACGTGAGAAATGAGTAAAGTAGTGCATGTAAGTTGTATAGTACAGTAACTAACATAGAGTAAAGACTCAATAATTGATGCTGTTTGGTCTTGTTAGTAACATAAACATATATAGGCAAATGAATATTTCCTACTACTATCATGCAGCCTATTTCTAAAACAATAAACCATATACCTAGCATATGGTAGATTCTCACTAACTTTTGGTAAGTTAATGTGGATTAGAAGTGGTAGATAAATAATAGATAAAATAGGCTCATTTTTATTAAAAACTTCTGTTATATTTTCTATTGAGAAAAAATATGCTGCCTACACTTCTTAATAGAGAAATTTAGATTTTAGAAAGTTTTTTATATGCTGTCTATGGCACTAATCTAAAGTGTTGCTGGAATTGAAATATCCTGTGATGTTGCCTAAATCAATATTTCCCTTTGAGGAACTTCTGTGAAATCCATTATTATGTAAAACAACCCTTACAGCAAAGGACTTTGATAACCAATTTGCACTTCAGTTTAAAGGATTATGGAGAACTCATTTAAATATAAATCACCTCAACGAGAAAAATGTGATCCTTATTCCATCATAATATAATTTCCAGTTTCCTGCAATGAATAATACCTTCCACATATCTTCTTAGAAGATCATCTATAAACGAGACACTAAAATTCAAAGCTTGCATTTTCTTTTCATGAAAGGCTGTCACCTTATTTCTGTATGTGCTTAAACTTTCCCAGTCATGAGACAGTTATTTTTAAAATGATAGGCTTAGGCCTTTGATATTTTTGTCTTTCTTACTTGAACATGTCAGGAAGAAAATGGAATTATTTAATTTGTAATTTCAGTTTTGTAGTAATTGTCTCCTGAACAGTATTCATATTTATGGAGATAAGATGATCATTTTCTATATTTTCTTTATGAAAAGAAATCAGGGCTTTATGGAGTCAATACTACATTATGGAAGGTGGAGAGAAATACATTAAAATTCTTTTTAAGTGCTCAATACTTCTTTATTAACTTTAAGGAGACACCCATTTTAATGTTTATTTGGTGGCAAGTCAATTATACAGTAGTTAACATTTATTCTTCTTTATTGCTCTTTTATACATCTCTCATTCCCAGTTTACTCTTAGTCATTTGATGATGAAAGTTTCCAGCATAGAATAGTGGCAAGAAGGAGATGGAGGGTTACAAACAGGGTAAAGCCACACAGCAAGGAGCTTGTCCTGAGTTCAAGTTTCATAGGATCACTTTTTTTCTTTTTCATTTGAAGTGAATTCCTAAGCTATCAGGAATAATTGTAACGAGGTATAATGACATCATTTTGGATTCTCTGTACCTTAAATTACTGCTAATACATGTTTGCATGGTATCCTATCTCTTCCTTTGATGTTGTAAACTTCCTCAGAACAAGGTCATGTTTTCTCTAACTTTTCTGACTTTTCCAACACCATGTACTATGCACTGGACATGATTTAGCAGGTCATTTAACTCTTCTAGGTCTCAAGCCCCTCAAATGTAAACTAGAGGAAGGGACTATGGCCTCAAGCATATATTCCAGCTTTTAAATTATGATTAGTATGAATCCACCCTGCATATGTTATTTTTTCCTATTTGAATAATTCAAATAACATTACTTTGGGATATGGTGACTATAGATTATTGAAAACAACAAATAACACATATCAATTTAGCCTACAATTTTGCCTCATTCCTAGATATTTCTTTTAACAGAGAATCATAAATTGCCACATATGAAGACGGCAATTTATATGTGGTTTACACAGTGATGTAAAATGACCATAAAGGGTGAAAGGATTGAGAAGGAAAACTAAAGACTGAGTATCGTACAATGAGCAATGATATCTTTTAAAAAATCAAATTTCAGGCAAAGAGTCTCTGATATGAAAAGGCAATTAGGCATTTGTGTGTGTGTGTGTGTGTGTGTTATGTGGGCCCCTCACTGTTGTGGCCTTTCCCGTTGCAGAGCACAGGCTCCGGACGCGCAGGCTCAGCGGCCATGTCTCATGGGCCCAGCCGCTCTGCGGTATGTGGGATCTTCCGGGACCAAGGCACGAATCCATGCCCCCTGCATCGGCAGGTGGACTCTCAACCACTGCGCCACCAGGGAAGCCCTAGACATTCTTTAATTCAACTTTATTCTCAATGATGTGCATCCTATATGACCAGCCAAACTCATTTGGACAACTCAAATGAGAATAGCCAACTTACCCTGTCCATTAGACCTAACCACTAGAGAGGTCACACATCAGTCTCATCTGGATAAATTCATCCTGCCCATATGTTTGGTAAAAGATATAGACTTTTTTAAATAAATTAATGTCCAAGAATTAGAATATTACAGATAAATGTCAAGATATATAACTTTTTTTAAAAGATTGGAATCTTTCAATACTGCTGCCATATTATACATGGCATGCACTTTTCAGTTTGCTAATATCTTTATCCAGCCAATTCACACATTTATGTTTTTTGCTTGATCCTTGATCATATTTGTGTCTCAGACTCCTATGGTAAGTTCTCCTTATACAGAGCCAAAATGGACTTTGCTTTCACTTGATTCAGTTACTCTTTTTATGTCCCCTGAAACCAAGCTTAATATCTAATCCCTTGTGGATGTATCAGCCAATAAAATATATAAAAGAGCTGTAGTATACTCACCCTTCCAAAACTTTTGAATAGAGTCAATATAATTGGCCCATAGATGCTCAACTTAGCTGCATTCAAATCTTGGTCAAACCATCTTTGACTCCTTCTTTTCTCTAGATAAATATCAGTAATTTCTTCAGCTGCTTCTCATGTCATTTAATTTTGCATCTTGAACCATTGTCATCTCTCTTTTCTAGTCACTGTATAGTTTGTCAACTACAGAGTGTGGTACTTGGAAGACGTTGCTCCAGATATGATCTGACTGCTGCCACCTATAATGTGGCTACTAGTTCTGTCCTGAATACCTAACTGCTATCTTACACTTTGTATTAGATTGGTGATGTGTCTGGTTACAGACATTGGACTGAACAAATGAATTGAGCTCTGCTCCCTCCTGAATCTGCATTAAAATAATGACAGGTTTAAAAAATGAAAATCCCTAGGCATAAAGAAACTGGGAACAAAATTTTAGAAGCTAAACAGCAGATGGAGAAGTGTACCTGACTTATCACATCTTAGAAATAAGTCCAGTTTTAACCACAGAACTCCAAAAAGTCTCAGAATCAAAGCCATTATATTCCTCTGGAAAAGAGGGTATAAATGGCTGGAAGTCTATTAAAGAAACAGATTCCTGTGTTACCATTCCCAACTGTCCCTGGCCCACTAGAAGCCTTGAGAAGTTTCCTCTAGAAAAGCTAAAACAGCATATCTCAGGGCTAATAGACAACAAACAAATTTGAGAGCAGTTAAAAACAGGGAGAAAAGCAGAAGTTTACACAGTTACTACAGAAATTCTAAGCATTCTTCTCCCCTTCAGCTGCCAGACTACTGGCAGGACACTAGCAGAGATTTTAGTTGGGAATATGAGCAGCTGAAGAGAAAAGATTTAAAGATGTTGGCATGGATGTCACCCAAAGAAATAGTCAACAAGATCACCCTGCAGAAACGATATCCCCTTATGCTTACAAAGCTTCCCATCCATATTTTAATACCCCACTGTTAATACAAGCAGACAAGGTTCACCAGATGGCAGAAAAGATTTATGTAAAAAGCAAATACCAAAAAAAGAAGAGAAAACTAATTAAAAATTGGAGGAAAGAGATTGTGCAGGAAGAATAAAACTTCAAAATAAATAAATAAATAAATAAATAACCACTAATTAATACCCTCAGAGAGAAAGAGAAGGCATTGCATTCATGAAATAAGAACACAAGACTAAAACTCAGTATTTAAAGGTCAGATAAAAGAGCTTTTAGAAATTAACATACGATAGCACAAATAAACAGGATTGAAAGACAAAATTGGGGAAACTCTCCCAGACAATACAGAAGAAATTCAGGTGGAAAATCAGAAAGGAAGGATATGAAAGTTATGGGATGACTATCTGCAAAATAGCGTTTCAAAAACAAAGGGAAGGAACATCCAAAAACAATTTTTTCTGGGGAAAAAATAACCAAAACTGAAGAACATAGTTAACCAGATTGAAAGGATTCACTGAGTACCTGAAACAGGGCATGAAAACAGATGTGCCTCAAAGCATAAAACTGTGATATTTCATAACATGGGGACAAAGAGAAGATCCTACAGGCTTCCAGAGAGACAGAGAGGAAAAGAGAGAGAACAGTTTTTATATAAGGAAACAAATCAGAATGCCAATGGGCCTTTCAGCAGCCACACTAAAAGCTAGAAGGGAATGAAAACACCCTCTTGCAACCTACAATTCTATACCTAATTTCCAAACTATTAAAAAGTGAGGGTAGATTGAAGATATTTTCAGATGTACAAGGCTTAAAAAACTTACCTCCAATTCACCCTTTCTCTGACAATTACTGAAGATATACTTCACCAAAACAAGGAGTTAAACCAAGAAACAGAATAACATGACTTTCCCAAAACAGGGAATCCAAAGGCAAAGGGAATCCTCAGGATAATTATAAAGAAGATTCTAGCATATGAGCTGTGAAAGAGATCTGGAAAGTATTGAGTACAGATCAGACCTGCTCAAAAGTTCTGGGAGAGACTTTTTCAAGAAGATGAAATGGATTCAGTGGCTAATAGTTGGGGAAGTGAATTGGTTGAGATGAGACTTACACATCTGATTGAGGGACAGGTAAGTTTGTTTAAGCATATATAAAGTAGTACATGTACTTAGTCCAAGTACCAAGTTTAAAACAAAAAAACAACCTAAGGCAATTTTTAATTCCAAAGAAAGTAAAATATTGTTTGGGAAAGAACAAATCATTCATTATATACTAACAACTTAGCTGCCCAATGCATTTACATTTTTAAATTTATGTAAAAACTGAAAACTGATCTAATACAATTTACAATATAACTCTTGAGGGAGATGGGAAGTAAGTGGGAATGGGAAGAAAGCTGAACCCTCAGCTTCCCAAGGGTGATGTTAATTGATAGTGTATAAAACTAATCAAGAAATAGCAATATAAACATGCTATTTAGAAATATGAGGGTAGGGCCTCCCTGGTGGCGCAGTGGTTGAGAGTCCGCCTGCCGATACAGGGGATACGGGTTCGTGCCCCGGTCCGGGAGGATCCCATATGCTGTGGAGCGGCTGGGCCCGTGAGACATGGCCGCTGAGCCTGCGCATCCGGAGCCTGTGCTCCACAACGGGAGAGGCCACAACAGTGAGAGGCCCGCGTACTGCAAAAAAAAAAAAAAAAGATAGAAATATGAGGGCACATATTTAAAAGAATCAGTTAAGTGAGTATAAAGCCCTTAAAGAGCTAGAAATAGTAAGCAAATGGGAAGAGAAGACTACTGTTTTTCATTAACAAGTCTTGTAGAAATATTTAACTACAAAAATTAAATGTTTTAAAGAAGCTCAATTTACAGGGAAAAAAAAGAGATTGAGTTGTCTGTAGCAAATGGATCAAAACTTTTCCAACTGCTTCCTAGAGAGCTCCAGTGGCCACCCCTCAGATAAGTGTCACTGGACACTTGTTAAAAATGGCAAGGAACACTTCATTCAAGACTACTGTAATAGGTGTCAGAACTATTACAATAGGGGATGGAAATTGAACTCAGCTCTACCAAAACAAAAGATAGGAGGGTTTTTAAATGCAAGAGTGAGCTGACTGAGAAGTATTAGAGGATGTTAGTAGGGAGGTTGATCAATATGATGAGGCCATCCATGTTTACTGATTGACTCTATGGAAGTTAGGGTCCTACTGGCCCACAGAGACTGGGAGCCAGGAGTCTTATCTTTTTCTGATGATTACATTTCAAAGGGAGAGCCTCCAGGTCTTGAAAAGACATGCCTGAGTTATAAAAGATGTACAACTCAAAGAGGCATAGAAAGAATTTACAGGTGCAAGGTTTCTAAAGTAAATGCTGTAAGAAAAAGGAGGTCAGGGTCCATAATCAGAATGAAGTCTGTCAAAAGTGCAGTCAAGCTGAGGGAAACGTTAAGGCTTTCTTAGTAACAACTCAATCATAGTCTTTAAAAATTGAACTCTTTCTCCTCTAAATATACTCTTCTCTCTGCACCCTGCCTCTGTCACATCACCATTACATAAATCCTGTCAATCACATTGCCAACCTCGATATCATTTTCCATTCCTACTATAGCCAGTATTGCAAAATCTGGCTTTCGGCATCTTTTTACTCCATCCCTTCTATTTTCTCAATGGTACTGCTGATACCCAAGCCCACTCACTTGCTCTATTGCAGTCACCTTATTTTTTTTAAGAACTTTTAGCTGTTCTTTACACTTCTAGTTCCTCCCTAATTCATCTTCTTTGGGGCAAATAGATTTACACTGCTAAAACATCCAAGGCCCCAGACTTGGGAATCAAACAGAACTAGGTTCACATCCTACTAGAGACCTAGTCCCAGAACTTACTACCTGCATAAAATTTGGAAAGGTCGTTATAAAATTTATAAAATGGGTAAAATAATGTCTATTCTTTAAAATTATTGTGAGATTTAAATAAACACAATATCTCAGTAATTTTTTAAGTGATTTATATAAAATCTCTGGTCACCTCAACTATCGAGGATACCTCTTGTGAACAACTTGAGGTCATTTTTGCCAGGAATGTACTTATTAACTGGTATTTTAATCTAAAAGCATTCCTCCTGCATACCTTTCCTAATGCTCATTTATGTCATTGTTAGTGACACCAGCCATAATAAGTGCTTCTTTCTAAATGGCATTTACTGGAATCATTGAGTTAAATTCATATTATACACAGGTATTGTAGAATTTTTTAAAAATACAGTTTATACTGCAATGTGACAACAATAGTTTGAGGCTACTAGCTGGCTCTGATAAATAATGTGACTGTTTTTATATCAACATCCTTTCCAACCATCTGCTAAGTACAATACAGCTAGCAATTAGCTAGCAATTAAGCCAGCATGTCACAAATCTTAATTGCCAACTCAACCAATTTTCAAAGTTATATTAATGATAATAGCTCTACAGCAAAGTGAATTTAATAAAAATACTTTGAACATAAATCCCAACAATTCTAACTTGCCTTCTAAATCATATATACATGTTGAAATAGCAATGAGAGGTACAGAAAAAAATATTTGAATATGAGGATTAAAATTTTATATCAAATTCTTTCCTTTCAGGGCTTTTTAAAGCCTGAGGAATTTTCCCTTAAACAGAAGTATTTACCTGGCACTTCGTTTCCTTTGATAGCCATTTTTAATTTGAACATGTGCTTCTAACTAAGCAGATTTCTTCATTCTTGAATTTAAAATTGTCTGGTTCTTCCCTCCTACATGTTGGTGGGAATGTAAGTTGGTGCAGCCACTGTGGAAAACAGTATGGAAGTTCTTCAGAAAACTAAAATTAGAATTACCATATTATCCAGCAATCCCACTCCTGGGCATACATCAGACAAAACTATATTTCAGAAAGATATATGTAACCCTATGTTCAGAGCAGCACTATTCACAATAGCCAAGACATGGAAACAATATAAATGTCCATCAACAGATAAATGGATAAAGAAGATGTGATAATATATACAATGGAATACTACTCAGCCACTAAAAAGAATGAAATAATGCCATTTGCAGGAACATGGATGCAACTAGAGATTCTCATACTGAGTGAAGTAAGTCAGAAAGAGAAAGATAAATACCATATGATATCACTTATACATGGAATCTAAAATATGACACAAATGAACCTATCTAGGAAATGGAAACAGAATCATGGACATAGAGAACAGACTGGTGGTTGCCAATGGGGTGGGGGTTGGGGGAGGGATGGAGTGGGAGGCTGGAGTTAGCAGATGTAGGCTTTTATATACAGAATGGATAAACCACAAGGTCCTACTGTATAACACAGAGAACTATGCTCAATATCCTATGATAAACCATAACGGAAAAGAATAGTTACAAATAGAATGTATAAATAATTGAATAATTTTGTTGCACAGAAGTAATTAACACAACATTGTAAACCAACTATACTTCAGTAAAAATAATTTTTAATGTAAAAAAATTAAACCTCGAAAAAGAAATATTGTCTGGTTCCTGAAGAGATTCAAAGCACTCCCCTTGTATATCAAATTAAGTTTTTTTTCTAGAGATATATTAGAAAGCAGCCCAGGCTATGGAGGCAGAAAACCTTAGGGAGTAATTTCAACTCTTGCATATAGTAACTGTGGGCACCTTACTGAATATACGTATGCCTCAATTTCTCCTTCTGGAAAAATGATAAATAAGCCTGCCCTTCAGGATATTTCAAGGCCTAAAGGTAATGAATGTCCCATAGTCAGCACTTTGTAAGCACTTACTAACTTGCAGCCAAAATAAACTTTTTTTCTGTTGAAATTCATAATTTATATAATATTAGAGATATCTTTTAGGCACAAGCTGCTAACATTTTGGTTCCTGATATATTCTTTTAAAAATCTAAAACTGGGTTTCCCTGGTGGCGCAGTGGTTGAGAGTCTGCCTGCAGATGCAGGGGAGACGGGTTCGTGCCCCGGTCCAGGAGGATCCCACATGCCACGGAGCAGCTAGGCCCGTGAGCCATGGTCACTGAGCCTGCACGTCCGGAGCCTGTGCTCTGCAGCGGGAGAGGCCACAACAGTGAGAGGCCCACGTACCACAAAAAAAAAAAAAAAAAAAATCTAAAACTAACTCACTTTTCTCACAAAAGAAATGTTGTGGTTGCCCCTCACTCTGACTTAAAAAGTCAACAAAGACTCAGGAAAATGCCAGTGTTCAAAGGCAGCCCTCCTCCTGCAAGCACTTGAAGACTTCATAGTTTATTTTTCTCCTGGAGACTTGTCAGTTATAAACATGAAGAATTTTCCTCTCAGAAATTCTCATACCCCACAATTGATTTTGCCTTAGTGGTGTGGCACTCTTGTGTAGAATGTTTCAAGGAAGTTTCTTTTAGGTTCTTTGAATTTGTATTTTTTGCTACCATGGTGCCAAATTCAAAAATCACTGTGACTCTATGAAAACAATTTGATACCCAGACATTTATTTTCATTTTTTTAGTTCCACAAAAATTCGTGAATATATTCAACAAATATTTAATTTACATGTAAGCCTCTGAGCCACCAGGGATACAAAAACGTATAAAAAGATTTCTTCCCCAAAGAAGCTTCAGTAGTAGAGACATAAATGCATGTGCACGTGTGCACGCACACATGCACACACACACTCACGATAAAAAGTAAAAGTGAGAAGTAGAAAAAGAATTATGCAGATAAAGAGACTGTTATGAAGTTAAGAATAAACTAAAAAACTAACAACTACTAATAAACTACTCATTTCTAATAGAAGTAGAATTAGATAATTATTCATAAAAGTGGAACAAGTTGCTTTGTTTCTTTCTATTTCAACAAGATAATAACTGGATCAAAACTGCTTGGTAAACTGTGAATCAACAGTTTTATAAACAAGATATGCTTTCATGTGTGATTTTTTTCATGAAACTTATCACTGCTTAGTGATTATAACATTTCCCATTGAGATAATGACAAAAATCTATGGTGGCCACATTACTAAAGCACAGACTGATTGTATTTCTGTTAAACTCCTATGAATCAATTGCCATTATAATTAAGCTTTTTTTCTCAACCCAGATAATGTCTTCCATGCATCTAGCTTTCAAATTAATGAAAGGATGAATGAGGATGTTATAGGATGTTTTTGCAATTAACTATATTAATACACAACTGCCTTTGAAATAGGTCATCAGAGGAATTACAGGTATGCTGTATATTAATACACAAAGCAGAGTAACTTAAAACACTATGTCTGTCTAAACAGAAATTAAGGGACCACGTCAAAGCCAAAATTGTCTTTGTAATATATGATTCTTAATGGTCAGTAGTGATGAATTATTTTGATATGGACAACTTATCTGTAGCAATCAAGTAATCAATATAGATTCAACTCAAGAACTATCTAGAACCTCTTAAGAGAGCATGTTTGTGTGCCCTTTATAGTGCAAAAAATGCATTCACCTCTTTTTTCTCATTTGAGCATACTGTAGCCTTCTGAAAGATATCATCTTTATGCTCATCTTTTAGAAGAAAATTACAGTTAATAGAACTAGTAATTAGCAAAAGTGTGGATCTCAAATCCTATATTCTCTCTAATACCTTATCTCTTCTCTGTATAAGGCATTCAATGAGGGGTACAGAGAACATCAAAATATTTCTTGATAACTGACTAGTATTGCACTTTTCACTTTATAAAAGATTGATATCTTTATTATCCCCTTAGAGTGTGATAATGACTTTTTGAGGCAATATAGCTCAAGTTTCAAGAAAGCTTAAACACTAATGAGAAAAGGAGAAGACAACAACAGAACTATCTGATCCATGTTTTGGTTGATCAAAGGAGGAGGGATTGTATTCAACTAAGAAGATCAGGAAAGTCAACTTGGATTCCAAAGATAACTGAAGTAAATTGTTACACAAAGCCAAATGATGACTACACAACTCCGAGATCTGGTCCTACATATATTCGAGATCTGGTCCTACATATATTCGAGATCTGGTCCTACATATATTCTCTGAAAATCCATTACACTTTTTGGACCAGAGATTTTCTAGAGAAAAAAAAAAAAAAGAAACGATGTAACTTTCAACATCAAAAAGTGACGGTTCGGGGCTTCCCTGGTGGCGGAGTGGTTGGGAGTCAGCCTGCTGATGCAGGGGACACGGGTTCGTGCCCCGGTCCGGGAGGATCCCGCATGCCACGGAGCGGCTGGGCCCGTGAGCCATGGCTGCTGAGCCTGTGCATCCAGAGCCTGTGCTCCACAACGGGAGAGGCCACAGCGGTGAGGGGCCGGCGTACTGCAAAAAAAAAAAAAAAAAAAAAGTGACGGTTCTTAGAGAACATATATTCCTGAAGTCATTAGAGAAGAAATAGATATGCTAGACCAAATGAATTTCCAATATAATGTGAATTTTAACCAGAAGCCCATTTGTGTGTTATAACAAAAGAATAAACACAATGACTTAAAATTGAGAAAGTTTAACTTTAGGAAAAGTTGTAATATTAGGGACGTTTTTTATAGAATAATAATTATCCAATCCCAGACCTTCATTCCATTTTCTTTCTTAATACCAACAGCAGGACTTGAGAGTCAGGGCATTTGAACCACCAACGTAGTGACCCAGAGTGGCTAGAAGTGAGGGGGTCAGGTGATAAGTACAAAAAACTCTTTTAGGAGAAAGAGTGGAAGATCAAACTAGAGTAGCCAAATCCATGTGTCTTCCAGGATCAGCAATACAGAGGCAACAGGGTGGAGCCTAGGGCATGATTAATATCAGAGGATTCCAAACTTTCCAGTGCTCTCACTAGTCTGTCCATCACGGCTTTATTTTTTTAATTAAAATATAGTTGATTTACAATATTGTGTTAGTTTCATGTATACAGCAAAGAACAGGAAAAAACTGGTCTGGAACTGAACCCTGAACCCACAGTATCTCCTTGGAGTTATGCCTGTATTTATTTAAGTAACTATTACTACAATTTTAAACAATTTATAGGAGAGGATATCTTCTTACTTATACATAGTTTATCCATTTATTGTTTTACATATTAGTTATGATTGAAAAGATTTGTGCTGAGTCAAAACGTATATAACAGTGCTTATTTTCCTTTTAACTCACATTACGAAAAAGACCAAGAATGAATACTCCAAAACATTTTGGCTCTGTAAACTATCCTTATTGCTGTAAAATATAAATAAATAAACTCAAAGTGCAACATCTTTTAAAACTCGAATAATGGGATAATCATCTGATAAAATAATAATAATCAAAATGAGTGTGAAAAACACATAGCTTTTGACATAGTCATGTACACATGGGAATAAGAGAAGGAGGTACATAGGATAATCTCAGTTATTCAATACCCAGTGCTTCTTGATGTTTTCACAAGAGAAGAAAACCAACCACTAGGGGAAATAATTATTATGTTGTCAGCATAATTCCCATTTGGGCAAATTTCTGTGAATGAAATGCACACACCCTGGCATTAGAGGGAATTCTGTTAATGTAGAACGTAGCTTCATTTGTTGAGCACTTACTATTTGCAAATCACTAAACTAAACACTTTGATTTACTACTCCAGGCCCTGAAAGTTAAAATCTATCTATCCTGATTGTGTGGATGAGAAAACTGAGGTACAGGAGGGTTTATCACTTGCAGCATCGCAAAGCTTGTAAATGATGAAGCTCGACATTGAACACGGGCTCTCTGACACCAGAATTTTATCCTTAACCCTTGTGGTTAACCACGTCTACCAACAGAATTTAGAGTAAAATATCAAAGGATTGCTCACATGGACATGTTGTTGACAGCCAACATATACGCTTTTGTACTTTTTTCCTCAGTGACTTTTTGTCTTCTTCACTTAGGTTTGAACTTGTCAGTGAGAGCTTTCTTCATCCTCCTTCCTTGAGTGAACAAATCCTATGTTTTAGCTGATTTTCTTTTTTTTTCTTTTTTTATCTTTTTTTTTTTTTTTTTTTTTTTTGCTGTATTTTCTCCTTAGAGAGAACATCCTTATCAGAAAAAACTATATATAACCAGAAAGATCAATCTGTTTATGTAAATCTTTGTTTCTTTATATACAAGAACCATCTGCATTCCCCAATTTTTTGCTAATTCTGTTAAAAAATACTATGCTTACATGTAAATACACAGAGATATGAACATAATTTACATGACTGAATAAATTCAACCTTAACATAATATTACTTTATCTTCCTCACACACATAATAGTACAGAGTTTACCCATTCATAGACTGTTTTTTCGTGGTTTATCCAAATGGCTCATGAGCAACCCAAAGTAGTAGTCATTTGCTTTTTCCCCCCCTCCACCAGAAGCTCAGAAGAAGAAATTGGAAGAGAGTATAGAGCTGATCCAAGATGAATGTGTGTCAGAGAATGCAGATCACTCTACAGAGGAGCCTGCTGAAGGAGGGCCAGATGCCGATGGAGAAGAAATGACTGATGGGATAGAGGAGGACTTCGATGAAGATGGGGGTCATGAGCTGGTAGGAACTAAACATTTGGTGTCCACACCCCTTTGGTAATAGTACCAGTGTGTCAGTGGCTCATTCATTCTAAAATATAGATTAATTATTGAGGGCTTATTTCTTTCTTACATGCATATATTTAAGGCAACCTCAGGCAGTGCTTTGCACATAATAAGTGCTCAATATATTTTTGCTAATTTAAAATATGAGGGAATAAATGAATGAACAGGAATATTATATATGAGATTAGGTATAGTTAAAGCCTCATATGAAAGATTCTCTTTCTCAAATGCTTCATCATGAAAAGAATCTTGTGTTTGTGCAGTTACACATGGGTATAATATCCTGGTAACAAAACAACCATTTACTGGATGATACATGGCTCCCCTCTTATTTAGTAGTGTCACTCACTGATGATAATTATATTAGTTATATGTCCAACAGCCCTTTGTACTCTGCTCACTAAGAGGAACCTTCGGTGTATAGCCAGTTTATCATCTTCAGTGCCTGTGCTCCTTGATAACCAGTTTTTATGAGTTGCGGATTTGACTGTGACTTGATTCTTTACATGTTTTGTTTTCCCAATGTTGTAATCATTATACTGGTCATTTCCAGATGTTCTTTCCTGTATAAACACACCAGGGACTTGTTAAATATATGCTGCTGAGAATGATACTCCGCATATTTTATCAGCCATGAAATTAAATATACTATCTTAAAGGGACTGACTAATAAGAATAAGACAAATGTGTGTGTATATGTGTGTGTGTGTTGCCAGCTCTCAAGTATCTATGGACTGATTGCATTAAACTTGACTTATCCTAGGTAATATCAGATTCCAATTTGTTTTAATACCTACTGTTATTTAACTGATTTTGTCGTGGTTGTTGTTTTGGCATGGTAACTACCCTATCTCTAGTTTCATTTATGGAATTTTATATTGATTTTTAACATTCCAGCTCTGTTTAAATTGCATGGTACCTTTATTTAAACTTTTCAGATATGAGCATTTAACAACCACCCTTATTTTTACAAAAGTCTGCATCAGTTTGAAGGACTTGAGTACTTATTTTTAGAACTGTTTTGCTTTCTAGAGTCTGTTGAGCAGGGACTAGAATGAAAGACTAACAAGTTTCTCAGCTTCTCCTTAGGCAGCACTTTAATCCAACAACATAAGTTCCTCAAGCCATTCTATTCAGACTTTTGTTGTCACCATCTCATTGTGACTGCTTTTGTTGAGATCTCTGGAGGCCTCCATGTTGCCATTACCCATGGTTGCCTCTCCGTTCTTATTTTAATTAACCTGTCAGCAGAATTTGGCTGAAAACTGGTTAGGAGAATTTCTCAGAATACTAGTTGTTCATTCTCATTCACCCATGCTAGAAACCTTCCCTCCATATTTCCACTAAATAAGGGAATAACCCAGGACTTTGTCATGGGCCACCTTTTCTTTCTACACACTTTCACAAGGTAACTTCATCAAACACCAGAGCTTTGAGTATTATTTATAGGCCAGAGATTCCTAAATCTATATTTCTACTTTTCATCTCTTCCTGGAATTCTAAACTCAAGTAGATGCCTCTCTCCTCATAAATGTTCAGTAAACAATTGAAACTTAACATGCTAGACACATTCTTGATTTTTTCCAGCCATCTTATTACTTTCCAGACTTCCTCTTTCTGGTAAACAGCATCATTATCCACACAGTTGTTAAAAACCAAAAAGACGATGATTACCTTTGATTCTCTCCACCTTCCCCCATTCATTCTACCTCCAAATAATAGCCCAAATCTAGTTACATCTCCACTACAGCTAAACTGACTTTTTTGCTTCAGCCCATGCAATCCATTCTCCACACAAAGAGGATAAAAATCTTTTTAAACTGTATACCAGATAATGCTACTCCCTTGCTTAAAACCCTACAGTGCTTTTATCACACTTATAATCAAAATCCCTAAGTGTGTGAATTTAAATTGAAATTGGGTGGAAGACACCAGGAGAGAGAGAGAGAGAGAGAGAGAGAGAGAACTTGCTGAGGAGAAAGAAAGTCCCCAGTGCTGATGGGAAAGGAATTTAGGACGCAGTGTATATATAGGCTGGCCTTCGATGTGAAGAGGGACACTCTTTCATTGCAACAAACTGTAGTAAGTCTGAGGATTTGGTGGCAGGTGCTTGAGGGAATTCAAGCATGAACTGTAAGTCAGAGGTGATAATCTCTGGAGAGTGAGGAGAGATGGGCATTGTCACAGATTTAAGGAGAAAGGAGAAGATTTGAAGAAGTGAGTATGGAAAACATAGAAGATCACTAATTTGGAAAACATACAATGATTGATGGTTAGTGTCCATAGCCAGTTGAGGCTAGAGACCAAGAATTAAAGAGTAGTAGTTTGCAAACTTTAAGGTGCATCAAATAACCTGGAGTTTGTTAATTCCCATTCCAGATGGTTAAAACACACATTTCTGTGTCCCATTCCAAGAGTTTCTGATTCAGTATGCTGAGTGTGTCTGGGAATTCACATTTTTAATGGGCTCCCAAGTCATGCTGATGCAGCCAGTCTGGGGTTCTCTCTGAGAACCACTATTGAACAGGGAAGGAGGGGAACCTAGGAGGGGGCTGAGAAGGAGAAAACAGAGGCACGAAGGGAATAGAAGTCATTATACCATTAAGGACCAGAAGAAAGGAAAGGAAATGAATAAGAGAAAAGCAATGGTTATACTCAGAGACTGAGATATTTCAGAGGAGTGACAGGTGATGAGAAAATCTATGGGAGGGAGTGATGGAAGTGGGATCAGAAGAAAAGTCACTGCATATGAAGAATTCAAGGAACTGAGAGGCTCAGATGCAAGATGGCTCATCTACATGGGCATAAAATCACTCCAAATATCAGATAGAAGTACAAGAGTAAGACAGCTATGAAAAGTCAGCTGTCATGAAAGAGATAGCGAGGCCCATTTTAGTCCCAGATCTGTCACTATCCGATTCAATCGATTCACCTTAAACATAACTTCTCTGAGTCTCAACTTTCTTATCTGCAAAATAGTAAGTTTAGGTTAGAAATTTCTAAAATCCCTTTTGTTTGATCTTTCCTCTGAGTGAGTCTGTGTTCCAGGAACACCATGTCTGAAAGAGCAAGGGTTGAGCGTGCAGCCAAGGGAACAAAGCCAAACCATGGTGTTTGGTTTAAACACACAGAAAGTAACTGATTAGAACTATTGCTGGCTGGAGGTTCTCAGGTTTTCTCCCTCAACTCCTGCATTATAATTGGGGGTTTAGCTAATGGGAGGTAAGGATACTATCTCTAGTATCTCATTTCATTTCTAAAACTTGGAAAACAGTGAGTGAGGGTGAGTTTAGCACTCAGTCCCTGCATTCTAAATGGAGACTGGGGAGTCCCTCCCATTGATTGCCCAAGAGAAAATTCCCTGTTCTGGTGTCTACTATTTTCTCTTTTCCAGACCACATGAACCAAATCATCCTTGGTTCCTGAAAAGGAAAGTAAAAACACAAATCTTCTCTTTTTGAAGAGTGGGTATAATTACAGATTCAGCAAGGATACAGTATAATTAGGTCTTTAGCATATACAGTAGCAACCAAAAGGAAGAACTGACATCCACGTGCTCAGGCAGTTGCTCAAAGAAAATCTGAAATGAATGGGAAACAAGACTTGTATCTGAAGCAAAGGAGATCCAGGAAATGTGATAATGGGACAGCCATAAGTGGAGGCACCCCTTGTGGAGCATGTGGGAAGCTGCTCCATACATTACCTAGATCTAAATATCCAGTTAGTGAAATCGATTTCCATTAAGCAATCCATTCAACTAATGTTCAGGTGCCTGCTGTGTGTGAATCAGGTGCTACAAAAATGTACAGATAACTAAAACTATTGCTTTATGTGTAAAATGAAATGTTTAAGTAAATGGTTCTTTTTCTCAAGTAGCTTAATGCCTTAGAGAAGACTGATTTCCTCACGTAAAAAAATCATACACTTAGACTTCATAATTTATAAGAAGCGAGCCAGGGCTAAAGATATGGGATTCTATAATAATCTATGCCTATGTATTTCATTAGTGCCTATAAATTAAGACTTGAATATATTTAAAATTGAACTCTATATTGACGCATTATACATACACTATCAAACTGTTACCATACTCATTTCCGAATAAATCCATTAGCAAATATTTATTGATTGACCACTAATGAGATTTTTGCGATGGGAATGAAGAAGGCAATCATATTTTTTCCATCAAGAAGGCTATCAAGAACTCGAATTGGGGCCTCCCTGGTGGCGCAGTGGTTAAGAGTCCGCCTGCCGATGCAGGGGATACGGGTTCGTGCCCCGGTCTGGGAGGATCCCATATGCCGCGGAGCGGCTGGGCCCGTGAGCCATGGCCGCTGGGCCTGCACATCCGGAGCCTGTGCTCCGCAACGGGAGAGGCCACAACAGTGAGAGGCCCACATACCGCAAAAAAAAAATTAAAAAAAAAAAAAAAAAAAAAAAGAACTCGAATTGGTTCAAGATGGCAGAGTAGAAGGACTTGCTCTCACTCCCTCTTGCAAGAACACCCGAATCACAACTAACTGCTGAATAATCATTGACAGGAAGACACTGGAACTAACCAAAAAAGATACCCCGCATTCAAAGACAAAAGACAAGCCACAATGAGATGGTAGGAGGGGCACAAGCACAATAAAATAAAATCCCATAACTGCTGGGTGGGTGACTCACAAACTGGAGAACACTTATACCACAGAAGTCCACCCACTGGAGTGAAGGCTCTGAGCCCCACGTCAGGCTTCTGAACATGGGGGTCTGGCAACAGGAGGAGGAATTCCTGGAGAATCAGGCTTTGAAGGCTACCAGGATTTGATTAAAGGACTTAAACAGGACTGGGCGAAACAGAGACTCCACTCTTGGAGGGCACACACAAAGTAGTATGTGATTGGGACCCAAAGGAAAGAGCAGTGACCCCATAGGAAACTGCAGCAGACCTACCTGCTAGGGTTGCTGGGTCTCCTGCAGAGGTGGGGTGTGGCTCTGTCTCACCATGAGGACAAGGACACTGGCAGCAGAAGTTCTGGAAAGTACCATTGGGGTGAGCCCACCCAGAGTCCACCATTAGCCCCATCAAAGAGGCCAGGTAGGCTCCAGTGTTGGGTTGCCTCAGGCTAAACAACAGGGAGGGAACCCAGCCCCACCCATCAGCAGACAAGAGGATTAAAGTTTTACTGAAATTTGCCCAACAGAACAACAGCCAGCTGTACCCACTACCAGTCCCTCCCATCAGGAAACTTGCACAAGCCCCTTAGATAGCTTCATCCACCAGAGGGCAGACAGCAGAAGCAAGATGAACTACAATCCTGCAGCCTGTGAAACAAAAACCACATTCACAGAAAGATAGACAAGATGAAAAGGCAAAGGGCTATGTATTGGATGAAAGAACAAGATAAAACCTTAGAAAAACAACTAAATGAAGTGGAGATAGGCAACCTTCCAGAAAAAGAATTCAGAATAATGATAATGAAGATGATCCAGGACCTCAGAAAAAGAATAGAGGAAAAGATCGAGAAGATGCAAGAAATGTTTAACAAAGATTTTGAAGAAATAAAGAACAAACAAACAGAGATGAACAATACAATAACTAAAATGAAAAATATACTAAAAGGAATCAATAGCAGAATAACTGAGGCAGAAGAATGGATAAGTGACCTGGAAGACAAAATGGTGGAATTCACTGCTACGGAACAGAATAAAGAAAAAAGAATGAAAAGAAATGAAGACAACCTAAGAGACCACAGGGACAACATTAAACACAACAACATTCACATTATAGGGGTCCCAAAAGAGAAGAGAGAGAGAAAGGACCAGAGAAAATATTTGAAGAGATTACAGTCAAAAACTTCCCTAACATGGGAAAAGAAATAGCCTACCAAGTCCAGGAAGTGCACAGTCCCATACAGGATAAACCCAAGGAGAAGCACACTGAGTCACATAGTAATAAACTGGCAAAAATTAAAGACAAAGAAAAATTATTGAAACCAGCAAGGGAAAAATGACAAATAAAATACAAGGGAACTCCCATAAGATTAACAGCTGATTTCTCAGCAGAAACTCTACAGGGCAGAAGAGAGTGGCATGATATACTTAAAGTGATGAAAAGGAGGAACCTACAACCAAGATTACTCTACCTGGCAAGGATCTCATTCAGATTCTATGGAGAAATCAAAAGCTTTACAGACAAGCAAAAGCTAAGAGAATTCAGCACCACCAAACCAGCATTACAACAAATGCTAAAGGAACTTCTCTAAGTAGGAACACAAGAGGAGAAAAGGACCTACAAAAACAAACCCATAACAGTTAAGAAAATGGTAATAGGAACATACATATCAATAATTACCTTAAAAGTGAATGGATTATCTGCTCCAACCAAAAGACACAGGCTTGCTGAATGGGTACAAAAACAAGACCCATATATATGCCCTCTGCAATAGACCCAATTCAGACCTACGGACACATACACACTGAAAGTGAGGGTATGGAAAAAAATATTCCATGTAAATGCAAATCAAAAGAAAGCTGGAGTAGCAATACTCATATCACATAATATAGACTTTAAAATAAAGAATGTTACATGAGACAAGGAAGGACACTACATAATGATCAACAGATCAATCCAAGAAGAAGATATAACAATTATCAATATATATGCACCCAACATAGGAGCATCAGAATACATAAGGCAACCGCTAACAGCTATAAAAGAGGAAATGGACAGTAACACAATAATAGTGAGGGAATTTAACACCTCACTTAAACTGATGGATAGATCATCCAAACAGAAAATTAATAAGGAAACACAAGCTTTAAATGACACAATAGACCACATAGATTTAATTGATATTTATAGGACATTCCATCCAAAAACAGCAGATTACACTTTCTTCTCAAAAGTGCATGGATCATTCTCCAGGATAGATCACATCTTGGGTCACAAATCAAGGCTCAGTAAATTTAAGAAAATTAAAATCATACCAAGTATCTTTTCTGACCACAATGTTATGAGATTAGAAATCAATTACAGGGAAAAAAATGTAAAAAACACAAACACATGGAGGTTAAATAATACATTAGTAAATAACCAAGACATCACTGAAGAAATCAAAGAGGAAATTTAAAAATACCTAGAGACAAATGACAATAAAAACACAACAATCAAAAACCTACAGGATGCAGCAAAAGCAGTTTTAAGAGGGAAGTTGATAGCTATACAAGCCTACCTCAAGAAACAAGAAAATTCTCAAATAAACCATCTAAACTTACACCTAAAGGAACTAGAGAAAGAAGAACAAGCAAAACACAAAGTTAGCAGAAGGAAAGAAATCATAAAGCTCAGAGCAGAGATAAATGAAATAGAAACAAAGAAAACAAGAACAAAGATCAATAGAACTAAAAGCTGGTTCTTTGAGAAGATAAACAAAATTGATAAACCATTAGCCAGACTCATCAAGAAAAAGAGGGAGAGGACTCAAATCAATAAAATTAGAAATGAAAAAGGAGAAGTTACAACAGACACCGCAGAAATATAAAGCATCATGAGAGACTATTACAAGCAACTCTATGCCAATAAAATGGACAACTTGGAAGAAATGGACAAATTCTTAGAAAGGTATAAACTTCCAAGACTGAACCAGGAAGAGTTAGAAAATGTGAACAGACCAATCACAAGTAATGAAATTGAAACTATGATTAAAAATCTTCCAACACACAGAAGCTCAGAACCAGGTGGCCTCAGAGGTGAATTCTATCAAACATTTAGAGAAGAGCTAACACCATCCGTCTCAAACACTTCCAAAAAATTGCAGAGGAAGGAACACTCGCAAACTCATTCTATGAGGCCACTATCACCCTGATATCAAAACCAGACAAAGATACTACAAAAAAAGAAAATTACAGACCAATACCACTGATGAATATAGATGCAAAAATCCTCAACAAAATACTAGCAAACAGAAACCAACAACACATTAAAAGGATCATACACTATGATCAAGGGGGATTTATCCCAGGGATGCAAGGATTCTTCAATATACACAAATCAATCAATGTGATACACCATATTAACAAATTGAAGAATAAAAACCATATGATAACCTCAATAGAGGAAGAAAAAGTTTTGACAAAATTCAACACCCATTTATGATAAAAATTCTCCAGAAAGCGGGCATAGAGGGAACCTAACTCAACGTAATAAAAGCCACATATGACAAACCCACAATAAACATCATTCTCAATGGTGAAAAACTGAAAACATTTCCTCTCAGATCAGGAAAACAAGGATGTCCACTCTCACCGCTATTATTCAACATAGTTTTGGAAGTCCTAGCCATGGCAATCAGAGAAGGAAAACAAATAAAAAGAATATAAATTGGAAAAGAAGAAGTAAAACTGTCACTGTTTGCAGATGACATGATACTATACATAGGGAATCCCAAAGATGCCACCAGAAAACTGCTAGAGCTAATCAATGAATTTGGTAAATTTGCAGGATACAAAATCAATGCACAGAAATCTCTTGCATTCCTATACACTAATGATGAAAAATCTAAAAGAGAAATTAAGGAAACACTGCCATTTACCATTGCAACAAAAAGAATAAAATACCTCGGAATAAGCCTACCTAGGGAGACAAAAGACCTGTATGCAGAAAACTATAAGACACTGATGAAAGAAAATAAAGTTGATATCGACAGATGAAGAGATATACCATGTCCTTGGATTGGAAGAATCAATATTGTGAAAATGATTATACTACCTAAAGCAATCTACAGATTCAATGTAATCCCTTTCAAATTACCAATGGCATTTTTTAAAGAACTAGAACAAAAAATCTTAAAGTTTGTATGGAGAAAAAAAAGACCCTGACTAGCCAAAACAATCTTGAGGGGAAAAAATTGGAGCTGGAGGAATCAGACTCCCTGACTTCAGACTATACTACAAAGCTACACTAATCAAGACAATATGGTACTGACACAAAAACAGAAATATAGATCAGTGGCACAAGATAAAAAGCCCAGAGATAAACCCATGCACCAATGGTCAACTAATCTATGACAAAGGAGGCAAGGATATACAATGGAGAAAAGACAGTCTCTTCAATAAGTGGTGCTGGGAAAAATGGACAGCTACATGTAAAAGAATAAAATTAGGACACTCCCTAACACTACACACAAAAATAAACTCAAAATGGATTAGAGATCTAAATGTAAGACCAGACACTATAAAACCATTAGAGGAAAACATAGGACAAACACTCTTTGACATAAATCACGGCAAGAGATTTTTTTACCTCCTAGGGCAATGGAAATCAAAACAAAAGTAAACAAATGTGACCTAATGAAACTTAAAATGCTTTTGCAAAACAAAGGAAACTATAAACAAGATGAAAGACAACCCTCAAATGGGAGAACGTATTTTCAAATGAATCAACAGACAAAGGATTAATCTCCAAAATATATAAATAGTTCATGCAGCTCAATATTAAAAAAACAAACAACCTAATCCAAAAATGGGCAGCAGACTTAAATAGACATTTCTCCAAAGGAGACATACACATGGCCAAGAAGCACATGAAAAACTGCTCAACATCACTAATTATTAGACAAATGCACATCAAAACTACAATGAAGTATCACCTCACACCAGTTAGAATGGGCATATCAGAATATCTAAAAACAACAAATGCTGGAGAAGGTGTGGAGAAAAGGGAACCCTCTTGCACTGTTGGTGGGAATATAAATTGATACAGCCACTATGGAGAACAGTATGGAGGTTCCTTAAAGAGCTAAAAATAAAATTACCATATGACCCAACAATCCCACTACTGGGCATATACCCAGAGAAAACCATAATCCCAAAAGACACATGTACCCCAATGTTCATTGCAGCACTATTTACAACAACCAGGCCATGGAAGCAACCTAAATGCCCATCAACAGACAAATGGATAAAGAAGATGTGGTACATATATACACTGTAATATTAAGCAGCCATAAAAAGGAACACAATTGGGTCATTTGTAGAGACGTGGATGGATCTAAAGATTGTCATGCAGAGTGAAGTAAGTCCGAAAGAGAAAAACAAATATCGTATATTAATGCATATATGTGGAACCTAGAAAAATTGTACAGATGAACTGGTTTGCAGGGCAGAAATTGAGACACAGATGTAGAGAACAAACTTATAGACACCAAGGGGGGAAAGCAGCAGGGGTTGGTGGTTGTAGGATGAATTGGGAGATTGGGATTGACATGTATACACTAATGTGTATAAAATGGATGACTAATAAGAACCTGCTGTATAAAATAATTAACTAATTTTTTTAAAAGTAAATAAAAAGGAAAAAGTGCAAAAAAATCAAATAAAATAAAAAAAGAAGGCTATCAATTACCTGAGGATAAAAGCTACAGACAAAACATACAAAGCCCTCTATTATGATAAGACCAATATGAAAGATGTAGTTTACAAGTGGGGAATCACATAAAGTATATTTAATATCCAAAATACACTAGATATTTCATATTAGGTAGGTGGTGGGTGGGTGGGTCGATGGATCAATAGATAGGCAGATAGATGAATAGATTTTTTGATAAAACTACTAAAAACTTCACAAGACATTTACCTCCAAGCTCTTTTACTCTTTCCATATCCAGCAAAATTGTAATCCCCTTTTATATAAAATAACATAATCCACAAAGAAGTAGTCTGTGCCAAAATGGAAATTCTATAGAAAAGTGAGTGCTTAGTGCTCTGCTAATTCAAAAGGTTGAATGAACTCTCCCCAGGTGTATGGGGAAATATGAATGAGAAAGGTGACTGTACACCTGAGGACATCATGAGCTGTCAGCTACCTTCAGGAGCTTTTGAGAGGCTAGTCAGTGCTTTCCAAAGTAAAGTTTTTGGTCCACTCACATCCAAAGACCCTAAGGTGCTTGCTAAAAATGCTGATATTGATTATCTGGGGAAGAGCTCAGGAATTTGTAGTTTTACCAGGCTGAGGTTTGAAACTATAGAGTTACATCAATTCCCAAAGGAAACTATAGACAGACCAAGCATTTAAATGTATTAGAGAATTTGAGCTGTTTTGAATTCTACTTGTAATTACTTTTGCTGACTACATGCAATCAAATCAGGCAAATCTAGTAAGAATCCACAGTGGAATTACTTAGCTGGATTGTGTAATACTTAGGCATGAAAGCTGAGTACTACAGTGTAATATATCTTTCAGAGTTTAACAAAACATTCAACTAAACAGTGAGTCACCTAGGCTTAACAAACTCTTGAATCGCTATGCACATTGGGGAAGGTCTGAACCACAAATCCAATGCTATAGTTGTAGAGAACTCAAAGCAGGCTTTCTGATACACCACTGCAAATCTGGAAAGTGTAAAGCATTCTGATCAATATTCTTGGCCTTCATGAGCTAGACTGAAAATGTTTCCTTCTTTTTGAAGCTTTTTGTTTCTTTCCTAATGAAATCCTTCACCTGGATGCTCCCCCATATCAACTGTGCTTTGATCTCTTTTTAATATCACCATATGGACTAAACTAGCTAGAGGACATAAAAGAACTTGGGAGACACATTCCCAACGGTAGTGCCAACTGAATTGGTTAGAGGTAAATATCACAAGGGAACAAGAAAGTGTTTACTTAACCTGTTTGATTTGGGTCTATATTCAAAACCTTCGTCTTGAACTCTGTCAATCCATCATATGCTATCTTCCCTATCCTCCTGACAACAGATATTAAGGACATAAAGAAATCCTCCATTCATAATTTAAATGGAGTTAGGGATAGGATGAACAATCATGGTGCATGTGCCCTGCAAGTGACCTGGCCTGGGTGACATGCTTTTGAGGCAAAAATGGCCAAGGCCATGACAGCTAAGTGGCCAGCTCTTCTCAATAGAAATAGGATATGGCTCAGACTTTGAGGTAATTGGTGTGATAAGCTGACATAGCTGCTCTGGCTTCCCACCTTGGAATGCAGCCTCTTTGGGAGCTCTGATCCTTCTACAATAAATGTTCATCAGAGTGAGTTTCAGACTATTTCTTCTGGCATCTCCCTTGATTTCAACCATTTTTATTTTTGCTAAAGAACTCTGCTTAGCTCATTAGGGTGAACTTTATTTTCCCCAGGAGGCTAAATGTCTTAGTTGTTAAAAACATGAACTCTGTCTGCAGTCAGTGAAATTTGAATTTCTGATGGAAGCAGTTCAAATCTCCATGACTTTGTGCAAGCTTGTTGTCTATGTCTTTCATCAGTAAAAAGGGATTGATAATAATATATGCCTGATCTGAGATTGTTGTGAAAAGTAAATGAGGTAATATCTAAGAAGCACATTCCTAGCACAAAGTAGACATTCAGTTAAAATTTGCTAAGTGTTTGTGGTTTGTTCTTTAAATGCATTCGTTTAATTTTGCTAACCTTAATGCTTCCATGCCTATGTAGGTATAAATTAGGTCATAGTTAAATTAAAAATTAAACTCTAACAACGTCATAAGAACTCTTGCATAGTTGAAGTCCCTGGCCACCCCCTGTCTCTCCCAGTTGTTTCTGGGGTGTCCAGGAAGTGTCTCAGCTGTGTGCAGGATCATGTCTGATTGTGTGCTCCAGATTCCTGCCTATCACCTGCTCTCCCCTTGAGGGTACAGTTTTGTCGCAGCCTTTGCTGCTGCCTTTTGTGACAGAACATTGCTCTACACCAGTAGGGCTGCCTCTTCTGCACCTAAAGATGCAACATCCACAAGGTTCACCTGGAACGGGTTCCTTTCATGTCTCAATGTGAAGCCACACCAGGTTCCACACTAAAACTGGAAGAATGATTCCCCTCTGTCTAGCTCTAAGTTAGAAGTTGTCACCCAGAGCTTGCAGCCTGAACCCACAAAATCCTTGAAGCCCAACAGCTCAGGAAAAGCAGCCTCTTGAGCAGTTGCCTGATATTTGCAATCCCTCCCTGCTTCCACCCTTGTCCATCTCACATTGCTCTCCAATCGGCAGCCATTTTGGTCCTGTTAAAGCTTAAGCCAGGTCATTCCATTTTAAATTCACCAATAACTTCCCACCTCACTCAAAGTAGAAACATATGTCCTTACAGTGATCTCCAAAAGCCTGTGTTATCTGGTCCCTGTCCCCTTTCTGATGTGGCTCTGAGTTCTCTCCCACTCAGCCCACGACAGCTACACTGGCCTCCAGACACACACCATTCAGCTCCTGCCTCAGAACCTTGGCATTTGCTGCAGCCCTGTATGTGGAGATCAGGAAAGTGGAGTCCAAATCATAAAGGGTCTTGATGCTGTGCTAGATGTTTGAAATTTATCCTATAAATTTCAAGTAAGTAAATCAGGAATTGCCTGTACATAGCAGAGGATTAAGATGCAGCGTAACCTAGTGGTCTGATGTAATTTTTTCTGGAGTAAGAAAGAAGTAGAGTTTCCAGATCTGGCAAATAAAAACACAAGATACCAGTTAAATTTGATTTTCTGATAAAAATGAATTAATTTCTAATATAATCATCTCCCCAATATTCCATGGAACATACTTGTAACAAAAAATATATATATTTATCATTTATCTGAAATTCAAATTCAGCTGAACTTCCTGTCATTTGCCTGGCAACACTCCATAGAAATAGTTTTGACTATTGGCCTTCAACACATTATTTAACTTTTTTCAGCCTCTGTATTGTTATCCATGAAATTGGAATAATAACACCCCCTCATAGGGCTCTAGTAAGAATTAAATGAGATAATTCATGAACTGCACTTAACAAAGTCTCTAACACAATTTAAGAAGCAAATTGCAGCTATTGTTATCATTATTGAGATTATCATTATCATCTCATTTTGCAAGTGAAGCTTTCAAAAAAACATTACAAAATTTCTAGCAACATAATCTTTCATATGGAACTTTGTCTTTAAAGTCTCTAGAGAGTCAGATTTGTTTAAAAGCACTTCTTATTTGACAAGAAAGCCTTCAGGAAACAAATGTAATATTCTGAGAAGAATCATACTTCGCTTTCATCTTGTTAAATTTTCCTTTGATTTTATGCTTGTTGGCTTATTCAATTCAAAAGGATTCCTTTTCAAGTCCTTTTATTACTTTTTTAAAAAAAGATAATGCTAACTGTAGCCTGCGGTGATATATGGCTTTTATTTTAGTTTTTGCTATAGATTTGCTCTGCAGCTCATGTGATCTGGCTCCTGGTTTTTATTTTTTATTTTTTTTTAACATCTTTATTGGAGTATAATTGCTTTACAATGATGTGTTAGTTTCTGCATTATAACAAACTGAATTAGCTATACATATACATATATCCCCATATCTCCTCCCACTTGCCTCTCCCTCCCACCCTCCGTAACCCACCCCTCTAGGTGGTAACAAAACACCAAGCTGATCTCCCTGTGCTATGCGGCTGCTTCCCACTAGCTTTCTATTTTACACTTGGTAGTGTATATAGGACCATGCCACTCACTCATTTTGTCCCAGCTTACCCTTCCCCCTCCCCATGTCCTCAAGTCCAATATCTACATCTCCTTCTTTATTCCTGTCCTGCCCCTAGGTTCTTCATAATTTTGGTTTTTGTTTTTTTTAGATTCCATATGTATGTGTTAGCATATGGTATTGTTTTTCTCTTTCTGACTTATTTGACTCTGTATGACAGACACTAAGTCCATCCAACTCACTACAAAAAACTCAATTTCATTTCCTTTTATGGCTGAGTAATATTACATTGTATATATATATGCCACATCTTCTTTATCCATTCAACTGTTGATGGACACTGAGGTTGGTTCCATTTCCTGGCTACTATAAAGAGAGCCGCAATGAACATTTTGGTACATGACTCTTTTTGAATTATGGTTTTCTCAGAGTATATGCCCAGAAGTGGGATTGCTGGGTCGTATGGTAGTTCTATTCTTAGTTTTTTAGGGAACTTCCATACTGTTCTTCATAGTGGCTGTATCAGTATACATTCCCACCAACAGTGCAAGAGGGTTGCCTTTTCTCCACACCCTCTCAAGCATTTATATTTTGTAGATATTTTGATGATGGCCATTCTGACTGGTGTGAGGAAATACCTCATTATAGATTTGATTTGCATTTCTGTAATGATTAGTGATGTTGAGCTTTCCTTCATGTGTTTGTTGGCAGTCTGTATATCTTCTTTGGAGAAATGTCTCTTAGTTCTACTGCTCATTTTTGGATTGTTTTTTTTTTTTTTTTTTTGATATTGAGCTGCATGAGCTGCTTGTAAGTTGTGGAGATTAATCCTTTGTCAGTTGCTTCATTTGCAAATATTTTCTCCCATTCTGAGGGTTGTCTTTTCATCTTGTTTATGGTTTCCTTTGCTGTGCAAAAGCTTGTAAGTTTCATTAGGTCCCATTTGTTTATTTTTGTTCTTATTTCCATTTCTCTAGGAGGTGGGTCCAAAAGGATCTTGCTGTGATTTATGTCATAGAGTGTTCTTCCTATGTTTCCCTCTAAGAGTTTGATGGTGTCTGGCCTTACATTTAGGTCTTTAATCCATTCTGAGTTTATATCTGTGTATGGTGTTATGGAGTGTTCTAATTTCATTCTTTTACATGTAGCTGTCCAGTTATTCCAGCACCACCTATTGAAGAGGCTGTCTTTTCTCCATTGTATATTCTTGCTCCCTTTATCAAAAATAAGGTGACCATATGTGCATGGGTTTCTCTCTGGGCTTTCTATCCTGTTCCATTGATCTATATTTTGTTTTTGCATGAGTACCATACTGTTTTGATTACTGTAGCTTTTTTTTTTTTCCCATACGCGTACCTCTCACCACTGTGGCCTTTCCCATTACGGAGCACAGGCTCTGGATGCACAGGCTCAGCGGCCATGGCTCACGGGACCAGATGTTCTGTAGCATGTGGGATCCTCCTGGACCGGGGCATGAACCCACGTCCCCTGCATCGGCAGGCGGACTCCCAACCACTGCCCCACCAGAGAAGCCTGATTACTGTAGTTTTTTATATAGTCTGAAGTCAGGGAGCCTGCTTCCTCCAGCTCTGTTTCTCTATCTCAGGACTGCTTTGGCTATTCATGGTCTTTTGTGTTTCCATACAAATTGTGAAATGTTTTGTTCTAGTTCTGTGAAAAATGCCATTGATAGTTTCATAGGGATTGCACTGAATCTGTAGATTGCTTTGGGTAGTATAGTCATTTTCACAATGTAGTTTCTTCCAATCCAAAAACATGGTATATCTCTCCATCTGCTTCTGTCATTTTTAATTTGTTTCATCAGTCAGTGTCTTATAGTTTTCTGCATACAGGTCTTTTGTCTCCTTAGATATGTTTATTCCCAGGTATTTTATTCCTTTTGTTGCAATGGTAAATGGGAGTGTTTCCTTAAATTCTTTTTCAGATTTTTCATCATTAGTGTACAGGAATGCAAGAGATTTCAGTGCATTAATTTTGTATCCTGTTACTTTACCAAATTCATTGATTAGCTCTAGGAGTTTTCTGGTAGCATCTTTAGAATTCTCTATGTATAATATCATGTCATCTGCAAACAGTGACAGCTTTACTTCTTCTGTTCTGATTTGGATTCCTTTTATTTCCTTTTCTTCTCTGATTGCTCTGGCTAAAACTTCCCAAACTATGTTGAATAATAATGGTGAGAATGGGCAAACTTGTCTTCTTCTTGATATTAGTGGAAATTATTTCAGTTTTTCACAATTGGGAATAATGTTGGCTGTGGTTTTGTCATATATGGCCTTTATTATATTAAGGAAAGTTCCCTCTATGCCTACTTTCTGCAGGGTTTTTATCATAACTCGGAGTTGAATTTTGTCAAAAGCTTTTTCTGCATCTATTGAGATGATCACATGTTTTTTCTCCTTCAGTCTTTTAATATGGTGTATCACGCTGATTGATATGTGTATATTGGAGAATCCTTGCATTCCTGTTATAAACCCCACTTGATCATGGTGTATGATCCTTTTAATGTGCTGTTTGATTCTGTTTGCTACTATTTTGTTGAAGATTTTTGCATCTGTGTTCATCAGTGATATTGGCCTGTAGTTTTCTTTCTTTGTGACATCTTTGTCTGGTTTTGGTATCAAGGTGATAGTGGCCTCATAGACTGAGTTTGGGAGTGTCCTCCCTCTGCTATATTTTGGAAGAGTTTGAGAAGGTTAGGTGTTTTCTCTTCTCTAAATGTTTGATAGAATTCACCTGTGAAGCCATCTTGTCCTGAGCTTCTGTTTGTTGGATGATTTTTAATCACATTCTCAAGTTCAATGCTTGTGATTAATCTTTTTATATATTCTATCTCTTCCTGGTTCAGTCGAGGAAAGTTGTGCTTTTCTAAGAATGTGTCCCTTTATCCAGGCTGTTCATTTTATTTACATCTAGTTACTTACAGTAATCTCTCATGATTCTTTGTATTTCTGCAGTGTCAGTTGGGTTTTTTTGCCTTTTTCATTTATAATTCTATTGATTTGAGTCTTCTCGCTTTTTTTCTTGATGAGTCTGGCTGATGGTTTATCATTTTTGTTTATCTTCTCAGAGAAACAGCTTTTAGTTTTTTGTTTTGTTTTGTTTTATTTTGTTTTTGCGGTACGCGGCCCTCTCACTGTTGTGGCCTCTCCCGTTGCGGAGCACAGACTCTGGACGCACAGGCTCAGTGACCATGGCTCATGGGCCTAGCTGCTCCATGGCATGTGGGATCTTCCTGGACTGGGGCACAAACCCGTGTCCCCTGCATCGGCAGGTGGACTCTCAACCACTGCATCACCAGGGAAGCCCCAGCTTTTAGTTTTATTGATCTTTGCTATTGTTTCCTTCATTTCTTTTTCATTTATTTCTGATCTGATCTTTATGTTTTCTTTCCTTCTGCTAACTTTAGGATTTTTTTGTCCTTCTTTCTCTAATTGCTTTAAGTGTAAAGTTATGTTTTTTATTTGAGATGTTTCTTGTTTCTTGAGGTAGGACTGTAGTGCTATAAACTTCCCTCTTAGAACGGCTTTTGCTGCATCCATGGGTTTTGAGTCATCATGTTTTCATCTTTTTCTAGGTATTTTTTGATTTCCTCTTTGACTTCTTCAGTAATCTCTGGGTTATTAATAATGTATTGTTTTGCCTCCATGTATTTGTATCTTTTACAGTTTTTTCCCTGTAGTTGATATCTAATCTTGTCTCATAGCATTGTGTTCGGAAAAGATACTTGATATGATTTCAATTTTCTTATATTTACCAAGCCTTCAGTTTGATGCAAGATATGAGCTATCCTGGAGAATGTTCCATGAGCACTAGAGAAGAAAATTGTGTTCTGTTGTTTTTGGATGGAATGTCCTATAAATATCAATTGAGTCCATCTTATTTAATGTGTCATTTAAAGCTTGTGTTTCCTAATTTATTTACATTTTGGATCATCAGCCCATTGGTGAAAGTGGGGTGTTAAATTCCCCTACAATGATTGTGTTACTGTCGATTTCCCCTTTTATGGCTGTTAGAATTTGCCTTATATATTGAGGTGCTCCTATGTTGGGTGCATAAATATTTACAATTGTTATATCTTCTTCTTGGATTGATCCCTTGATCATTATGTAGTGTCCTTCTTTGTCTCTTGTAATAGTCTTTATTTTAAAGTCTGTTTTGTCTGATATGAGAATTGCTATTCCAGCTTTTGATTTCTATTTGCATGGAATATCTTTTTCCATCACCTACTTTCAATCTGTATGTGTCCCTAGGTCTGAAGTGGGTCTATTGTAGACAACATATATACGGGTCTTCTTTTTGTATCCATTCAGCCAGTCTATGTCTTTTGGTTGGAACATTTGATCTCTTTACCTTTAAGGTAATTATAGATATGTATGTTCCTATTACCATTTTCTTAATTGTTTTGGGTTCGTTATTGTAGGTCTTTTCCTTCTCTTGTGTTTCCTGCCCAAAGAATTTCCTTTAGCATTTATTGTAAAGCTGGTTTTGTGCTGCTGAATTCTCTTAATATTTTCTTGTCTGTAGAGTTTTAATTTCTCTATCAAATCTGATGAGATCCTTGCTGGGTAGAGTAAGCTTGGTTTAGTTTTTTCCCCTTCATCCCTTTATATATGTCTTACCACTCCCTTCTGGTTTGCAGTGTTTCTGCTGAAAGATCAGCTGTTAACCTTATAGGGGTTCCCTTGTGTGTTATTTGTTGTTTTTCCCTTGCTGCTTTAATATTTTTTCTATGTATTTAATCTTTGATAGTTTGATTAATATGTGTCATGGCCTGTTTCTCCTTGGATTTATCCTGTATGGGACTCTCTGTGCTTCCTGGACTTGATTAACTATTTCCTTTCCCATATTAGGGAAGTTTTCAACTATAACCTCTTCAAATATTTTCTCAGTCCCTTTCTATTTCTCTTCTTCTTCTGGGACCCCTATAATGTGAATGTTGGTGAATTTAATGTTGTCCCAGAGGTCTCTGAGACTATTCTCAATTATTTTCATTCATTTTTCTTTATTCTGATCTGCAGTAGTTATTTCCACTATTTTTTCTTCCTGGTCCCTTATCTGTTCTTCTGCCTCAGTTATTCTGCTATTGCTTCCTTCTAGAGATTTTGAAATTTCATTTATTCTGCTGTTCATCATTGTTTGTTTGCTCTTTAGTTCTTCTAGGTCCTCTTAAAAGTTTCTTGTTTTTTCTCCATTCTACTTCCAAGATTTTGCATCATCTCTACTACCATAATTCTGAATTCTTTTTCAGGTAGACTGCCTATTTCCTCTTCATTTGTTTGGCCTGGTGGGGTTTTGTCTTGTTCTTTCATCTGCTGTGTGTTTCTCTGTCTTCTCATTTTGCTTAACCTACTGTGTTTTTCCTTTTCACTGGCTGCAGTTTTGTAGTTCCCATTGTTTTTGGTGTCTGCTCCCAGTGGCTAAGGTTGGTTCAGCTGGTTGTGTAGGCTTCCTTGTGGTAGGGACTGGTGCCTGTGTTTTGGTGGGTGAGGCTGGAACTTATCTTTCTTGTGGGCAGTACTGAGTTCTGGTGGTGCGTTTTGGGGTGTCTGTGACCTTATTATGATTTTAGGTAGCCTCTCTGCTAATAGGTGCGTTGGTGTTCCTGTCTTGCTAGTTGTTTGACATAAGGTGTCCAGCACTGTAGATTGCTCACCGTTGAGTGGAGCTGGGTCTTAGCATTTAGATGGAGATCTCTCAGAGAGCTTTCACTGTTTGATATTACATGGGGCTGGAAGGTCTCTGGTGGACCAATGTTACATGGGGCTGAAAGGTCTCCAGTGGACCAATGTCCTGAACTCGGCTCTCCCACCTCAGAGGCAAAGGCCTGACAGCCAGCTGGAGCACAAAGACCCTGTCAGCCAAATGGCTCAGAAGAAAAGAGGAAAGAAAGAAAGAAGGAAAGAAAGAAAGAAAGAAAGAAGGAAGGAAAGAAGGAAAGAAAGAAAGAAGGAAGGAAGGAAAGAAAGAAAGAAAGAGGAAAAAAGAAAAGAAAATAAATTTATTAAAATAAAAAACAATTATTAAAAAAATTTTAAAAAATGTTATAAAAAAAGAAAAAAAAAGAGAGAGAAACCAAACCAAAAAACAAATCCACCAATGATAACAAGTGCTAAAAACTATACTTAAAAAAAAAACAAAACAAGAAAACAAACAGACAGAACCCTAGGACACATGGTGAAAGCAAATGTATACTGAAAAAATTACACACAGAAGCATACTCATACACATTCACAAAAAGAGAAAAAGAAAAATATATATATATAGTTGCTCCCAAAATCCACCACCTCAATTTTGGGATGATTCGTTGTCTATTCGGGTATTCCACAGATGCAGCGTACATCAAGTTAATTGTGGAGATTTAATCCACTGCTTCTGAGGCTGTGGGGAGAAATTTCCCTTTCTCTTCTTTGTTTACACAGCTCCTGGTGTTCAGCTTTGTATTTGACCCCGCCTCTGCATGTAGGTCCCTTGAGGCGGTCCTCTTCCCTCAGGCAGGACGGGGTTAAAGTAGCACCTGATTAGGGGGCTCTGGCTCACTCAGGCCGGTGGGGTGGGAGGGGTTTGGAATGCGAGGTGAGAATGCAGCAGCAGACACCAGCGTGATGTTGCAATAGCCTGCGGAGCACCGTGTGCTCTCCTGGGCAAGTTGTCCCTGGATCACAGAACCCTGGCATTGGCGGGCTGCACAGGCTCCCAGGAGGGGAGGTGTGGATAGTTACCTCGGCTTGCACACAGGCTTCTTGGTTGCTGCAGCAGCAGCCTTAATGTTTCATGCCCGTCTCTGATGTCCGTGCTGATAGCCACAGCTCACACCTGTCTCTGGAGCTCCTTTAGGTGGTGCTTTGAATCCCCTCTCCTCACACACCCCAAAACAATGGTCTCTTGCCTCTTAGGCAGGTCCAGACTTTTTCCCAGACTCCCTCCCGGCTAGCTGTGGCACACTAGCCTCCTTCAGGTTGTGTTCACGCAACCAACTCCAGTCTTCTCCCTTCACTGACCTCCGAAGCTGGAGGTCAGCTCCCAGTCCCCATCTGCCCCAGCGGGTGAGCAGACAAAACTCTCGGGCTGGTGAGTGCTGGTCGGCACCGATCCTCTGTGCAGGAATCTCTCTGCTTTGCCCTCCGCAACCCTGTTGCTGCGCTCTCCTCCGTGTCTCTGAAGCTTCCCCCCCGCCACCCCCATCTCCTCCAGTGAAGGGGTTGCCTATTGTGTGGAAATTTTTCCCCCTTCAGAGTTCCCTCACAGTGGAAGGTCCCGCCCCTATTCTTTTGTCTCTGTTTTTCCTTTTTCCTTTTGCCCTACCCAGGTATGTGGGGAGTTTCTTGCCTTTTGGGAGGTCTGAGGTCTTCTGCCAGCTTTCAGTAGGTGTTCTGTAGGAGTTGTTCCACATGTAGTTGTATTTCTGATGTATTTGTGGGGAGGAAGGCAATCTCCACATTTCACTCCACCATCTTGAAGTTCTCCCCTGGCTACCAGTTTAATCACAGATGGTCAATTGTGGTTTTGAAGAATCTGAGAATGTGACAAGACTTAATATATCACATTTTCTATGGTCACTCAGCTATTCTTTAAAAGGACCAAGAAATTTTTTTTAATAAAATCATGGAAACTCAGTAATGTGCCATGTATTTTTAGTTGCTAACGATTCAAAGAACAAGGCAGTGGCTTCTGATTCTCTGGAGCTCTCACTGGGTAGGAGAGGGATGTGCTGCAGACAGAACAAATAAACAGATATTAACAAAACAGTGTGATAAGTGCAAGTATCCCATTCATCATGACATGTGGGAAGTGAAATGACAGAGCATATGAATCTGAACAGACTTCACAAAGGTTGTGACATCGGGGTTTGGTTCTTAATGAAAAAGCCTGTGTACGGAAAACAAAGGCTTAGATTGTATTACCAGCAGAAAATGGAAAATACCAAGAGGAAAGGCTTGAAAGATTGGTGTCTATTGAGAAGTTGGTTGATTCATTTAGCTAAAGCAGTGGTTCTCAGTGGGTGGTCCCAGGACCAGCAGTATTATATGATGTGGAAACTTGTTAGAAAGGCAAATTTTCAGAAAAGCAATTTCTTAGGGTCTAACTCAGACTCAGTGAATCAGAAACTCTGGGAGTGAATCTCAGCAATCTGTGTATTAACAAGCCCTCCAGGTGATTCTGATACCCACAGTTTGAAAATCACTGGACTATAGTAACAGGGTTTTTAAATCTGGGTGCACATAGAATCACCAAGGGAGCTCTTTTATAAATCTCAAGGACAGGGCCCCCAAGCTTTAACAATTAAATCAGATCAAACTTGGGAGTGGGGCCCAAGCAAAAGTCCAAATATGTCTTAGCACGTGGCCAGGCTTGAGAACACTTGAGATAGAGCACATCGTACATGAAGGGTGAATAGGTACTTCATCAAAGAAGAAATACACACATAAAAACTCACTTGAAACCATTAGTATTCAGGAAAACAACAATAAAATAACACTGAACACTGCCCCCACCCACCCCCATAATAGCCAAAATTGACTGATAGGATCAAATGTTGACAAAGATGTGGAGTGCTGAAACTCTCCAACACGGTTGGTAGGCAAATAAAATGCAACAACCATTGAGAATGTCTGGCAATTTCTTATGAAACTAAACATAAAGAATCAGCAATTCAATTCCTAAGCATTCAAGAGAAATGAAGATATGTGTCCAGGAAGTACTTGTATAAGAAAGTTTTAGCAGTTCTACTTATAGTATCCCAAAAATAGAAACAATCCATCAAATGGAAAATGGATATATAAAGTGGGGTCTATTCATAAAACAGATACTAGTCAGCAATAAAAGGAAGCAAACTATTGATACTTGCAACAATGTGGACAAATTTTAGAAACATTATACTGAATGAAAGAGGCCTTGTTCAAAAGAGTACAATATTGTGTGATTACATTTAAATAAACAGAAGTTTCCTGAAGGGTCAGAATTAGGGGCAGGGATTGATTTTCTTGGAATGTCATTCTCTTCCTTGTCCTGGTGAACATACATTTTTATTTCAATATTCAACTCTATCTAATACCACACCCTATAGAAACATTCCTGATATTCCTAGAGCTAAGTGTGTCCTCTATAACCTACACAGACCTCTATTAGGACACTCGCTTCATTGCTGCTACAACTTTTTTTAAAGGTCTATCTGCACTAGCTTAAAAACCCCTTGCAGGCTGTATGGTCTCTTTTGGTTTTGGATTCCTCATGCATAGCCCAGTCTTCAGCCTCCAGTAGGCCATATGGGGATGGGTTAGATAGGTGGAATAGAGGGATGCTGAATTACTTGACAATATTTGACACGTTATATCATGTCTCTGTGTACATGCTGTTCCTCCTTTGAATATCCTTCCCCACTCTTTATTTCATCTGACTGGTCATCACATGCCGTTTCTTCAAGACCAGTGTCACATGTCATGAATAATCCCTGAACAAGGCCCCCAACCTGCCCTGGACACAATTGGATTTGCTTCTTTCTCAGACCACACTGTACAAGTCTCATTATATTTAACTTGCTATATTGTAATTAGTGATTTCCCTTCTTTCTGGCTCACTGATTTGTGACTTTCTCAGGACTCATTTTATTTGGTATTCTTCCTTAGTGTGGGGCTTAGCACATGTTAATGCTAATGCATATTTGTTAAAGAAAGAGAGAAAAATATCCTCAGATTACCTCAAACTAGGAGCACTTTAATCATTTTAAGTACACTTTATTGTGTATTGCAATCAGATTCTGTTCTAAATATTACTTGTGTATGCATGCCCTCTGTGATTTAGAGCATTATCATATAAAGCAAAGGAGCAAACAGTTTTCATTATAACTTATTCACTGGGTCATTCAGGCAGCAGCCTGCATCTTAAAGGCATTGAGGAGGAACAGCAGAAGGCGGCTTAAAACCAGCACATCAAAGTCAACACAGCAGTGTTGATTCTGCTGTGTTGGTTTTCAGTGATTTTGTATTATTACCTCCTATGAGGGATAAAAATGCAAATTTTAAGTAACCTGAATTTAGTTAGCAAAACTAGAACACTGAGCTATAAAACAAACCAGAAAATAAGCCTCCCCATCTGCAATTTTTAAGCCCCAAAAGTACAAAAAAAGGTAAAAATCACAAATTCATAAGAAAATAAACCTCAGAGAATTCAAAACTAAAGTATGCCCCAATAAGTACACTAGATGTTATGATTTCAACTACAACAGGAGGTCAATATGGTCTTTAGAAAATGGGCTTTGGAGCTAAGGGATTTTGAGGTGTTAAAAATATTGTGGTGGACAAGCAATTTCCAAGCTGCCTCTACTAATGTTAAGAGGCAGAATAATAAATCTAGAGTGTAGACTCAAACAAAATAAAATATTTTCACAATCCCAGAGTTTCTATACAGAGAGAAACAAAAGAGGAAGAGAATAGAAGGGTTCTGAGGTCCTTTAGAAATGAGAGGCAGTCCAAAAATGTCTTAAGTATATAAAAAGAGAGGAAAAAAACTGCTTTTCTAATAATGCTATAATGTCCTAGGAAAATAGAGCAATCTGAAGTATTAATGCTGTCAGATTTCAAAAGGCTAGTTATGAAAGTTGTTGGAGAAACAAAACAGTCCTGCCAACAAAAAGGCCCTAGGCTACCAACATAGAACAGAAAGTGCAAATTTTTGAGGAAACATTCACACATTTACATGCATGTAAGTTAGCACCAAAGTTACCGCTATGGTAATGTCAAAGAAAAATTGTACTGCGTGTAGTTAAACAGTAAAGGAAGACTTTTTTCAAGGATGTGACAATAGGGGTCAAGACTATTACAATGGAGGAGAAAGCTTGAACTCAACTCTATTGAAACAAAAAGCAGCAAAGTTTTTAAGTATTGGGATGAGCTGGTGGAAAAGTACTAGAAGATATTAGAGAGGATGTTGGTCAAGGTGATTAAGCCATCTGTGTTTGCTAATTGTCACTGGGAGATAGGGGGCCCTTATCTTCCCTGATGATTGCATTTCAAAGGGACAGCTTCCAGGTCCTTGAGAAAGAAATACCTAAATTGTGAAACTGGAAAGAGGCTTTGAGAAGATTTACACCTCAAAGGGGCAGAGAAAGAACTTACAAATACAAGTTCTCTAAAGTAAATGCTCTAAGAAAATGGAGGTCATGGACCTGTGGTCAGGAAGAAACCTGTCTAAAGTTTAGTCAAACTGAGGGGAACTTAAGGCTGTCTTGCTCATCAGGACAAAATCTCACACATTTCATACAACGATTATCTCCCCAAGAGACAAAAAGTTGAACCTCATGACAGTCTCCTGTACATCTTCTAAGAGATCTCAGAGCTAATTCCAGAGCTACCCCCTTACATATGTCAAATTAAAAACAAATATGGACTTTACTAAGTTAGGGTTAGGGTTAAGGTTAGGAGATGCTTTATTTGAAAGAATTATTGCAAGGGAAGATGGAACTATTGCAGTAGAGAACCTTGACCATAAAATCTGCAAGCATCTCAAAGAGTTAGGCTAAAAGGGTTTTTCTTTTTATAGAGAGGAGTAAATAAGACTAGAACAAACTGGATGTTGGGAAATGGGGTGAATAGTAGACTGGGTAATGTTTTAACCTGGGGGCAGCTTATTTTCCAGGAGGGATCATTCTAGAGGGGTTTTATATTGGCTCAGTCTGATTGTGGGCCAAAGTTCAGAGTCTTGGAAGAAGAGAAGTTTATCCAAAGTTTGGTTAACAAGCATTTTATTCTCATTGATCAACGGGGATAAAACAGTTTAGCTAATCACTTATGGGTCCAAGAAGAGGAATTTGTCTGGTCTGTGTCTAGCTGTGTCATAGGTAAACAAGGAGGCATCAGTGATCTTATCTGAGTCATAGTGGAAGGATGTTTCTTTGCAGTAAGACTTTCCTAAAACACAAAGGGTGGAATAGTGGGTGGGGGGGTCTTAACTTTCAGTGTTTCTTAGGATCACAGGGCTCAAGTAAAATTCAACATTATCATGTATCTAGAGGTTGTTTGGCCCTTGATTTTGGAAATATCTCTACACTGTAAACATTAAAGGGTGGGATTAATCCCTGATGAGACTTATTTCTATGTCAGAAGTTAGAAGAAGGACCCAGATTCACTAGACCTCCAAACAAACACTCTAAGAAAAGAGATAAGGGGAATTTGGTCTCTTTGCCCTTTTTAAATAGAGAAAAGCATTTTCATTTACCCTGACAAAGTGCAGATATAAGTTAAGCAATTCGGTTCAAAGAAGGGTTATTGGGGTTTTAGATTTAGATGAACAAGCTTTTAATAGCTGTAGGACCTTAGGCAAATCATTGACTCTCTGTGGCTCACTCCCACATATTTTAAAGAAAGTTTTTGCAAGTTATTGAGAGGAATAAATAAGATCATGTTTATAAAAATTCCTGCTATGAGTATATATGTATGCAAACAATCTCTCCCCTCAAGTACCAAAATTTCCAGTTGTAGGAAGTTTTAATAACTTGAAAAAATGTAAATTATTTGATTACAGTGTTTGTACATGTTCCCTTGTAACTTTATCTTAAAATTTCAGCATATTTTATTAAAATCTTATGTCATACATCAAGACATTCTTTTGAGATCATCTCTGTTGAACTGAGGAATAGAGGTTTGTAAACTAACATAGAACCACTTGAAATCTCTGAAAAAAGTTTCAGTGATTTCAAATTTAGAGAAAGTTATTTTCATTTCTATCAGGATAGATACTAAAAAGTGGTCAAGAAATAAGAAGGTACATAATTATCCTATTTAGGAAGAAGGATTTGTCTATCATGTATGTAGCCATACATAATCACACTTGACAAATTCTAGATTTTTATGTTTTAGTCTTTGGATCTGACTCCATCTCCACCACCTACCACCTAATCCTCACCATTGGAACCTTGGTCTCCTCACATTGATCTGAATGCAGAGACTCCCATCCAAATGATAACACACACACACACACACACACACACACACACACACACACACACGAGGATTTCTATATATGAAATAGAAGTGTCATATTCTGGCTGCCTAGGAGGTAGCGATTATTCCATTAAGAATGAGTGAGATTTTACATAACCATATTGGTAACATAGGGTTCTTAAAATAGCCCACACATGTGGTTTGGTCCGAATGCCTATTTTTATGGGACAAAACCCATATTATAGTTCTCACATTGTCTAGCCAAACATTAAGTCAATAAATTCTTCTAAGATTCGAAGAGGCAAAAAAAATCTTTCTCTTCCTGTAAATTATTCCCAAATCCCAAAGGGCAAAAACTGTTGGAAAGAGGATCCAAAGTGACACTGAATTTTATGCAACAGAAAGAGTTTAGCCGAGATATGTGTTTTTCCATTCATGCCATTTTAATTCAAGCAGCCAGCAAATACCTATTAGATTATTATTATGCACAGGCACCATTTTAAGTACTGGTAAAAGACAGTGACTAAGAAAGAAAAAGCCTCCTTAGTGGGGTAGAGGGTGCTTCATTCTTCAGTGGAAGCTTACATTCTAGTTAAAGATTTACATTCTAAAACATTCTTCAATCTAAATCTATTCCATAAAATCAATACAATTACTAGAGTATTAAATTCATGGTTACTTGATTGTTCATTGTTAATCACTCCATCATTATTTAAATTTGAATTTTCAAATTAAAAGGTCTATTTGGAATTCACTGAAGAAAATAAATATGATAGATACTTTAAATAGAGGGTCTGTTAAGGGTAGATAGCAATATAAATACAAGGTGAATTTTGTTAACCACCAGTAATTGTGCAGTGCTATCTAATTTCTACCTATAAGGAAAATAGTATTGAAAAATATGTGATATTTAAAACTACTAAAATTTGCAATTTTAATTTTTCTTTAATTTATATATAATTTTAAAGTTACTTTCCATTTAGAGTTATTATAAAATATTGGTTATATTTCTCATGTTGTACAATACATCCTTGAGACTATCTTATACCCAATAGTTTGTGTCTCTCTCCCACCCCTATATCGCCCTCCCCCGAACTGTTAACAACTAGTTTGTTGTATTTTTTAGATTCCACATATGAGTGATATCATACAGTATTTGTCTTTCTCTGTCTGACTTATTTCACTTAGCATGACACCATCCAAATCCATCCATGTTGCTGCAGATGGCAAAATTTTGTTCTTTATTATGGCTGAGTAGTATTCCTGTGTGTGTGTGTGTGTGTGTGTGTGTGTGTGTGTGTGTGTGTGTGTGTGTATGCCACATCTTCTTTACCCATTCATCTGTTGATGGGCACTTCGACTGCTTCCATATCATGGCAATTGTAAATAATGCTTCTATGAACATTGCGGTTCATGTATCTTTTTGAATTAATGTTTTTGTTTTTTTCAGGTATACAACCAGGAGGGAATAGCTGGGTCATATGGTAGTTCTATTTTTAGTTTTTTGAGAAACCTCCATACTATTTTCTATAGTGACTGCACCAACTTACATTTCCACCAACACTGTACAAGGGTTTCCTTTTCTCCACATCCTCACCAAAATTTATTATTTATGTTCTTTTTGATGATAGCCATTCTGACAGGTGTGAAGTGATATCTCATTGTGGTTTTGATTTGCATTTCCCTGATGATTAGTGACATTGAACATCTTTTTTTGTGCCTGTTGGCCATCTGCATTTCCTCTTTAGAAAAATGTTCAGTTCTTATGACCATTTTTTAATTGGGTTATTTGGTTTTTGATGTTGAGTTGTATGAGCTGTTTATATATGTTGAATATTAATCCCTTATTTGTCATATCATTTGCAAATATTTTCTCCCATTCAGTATGTTGTCTTTTTATTTTATCAATGGTTTTCTTTGCTGTACAAATGATTTTATGTTTAATTAGGTTCCATTTGTTTATTTTTGCTTTTATTTCCTTTATTTTAGGAGACAGATCAAAAAACATATTGTTGCAATTTATGTCAAAGAGAATTCTGCCTATGTTTTCCTCTAGGAGTTTTATAGTATCCAGTCTTACATTTAGGTCTTTAATTCATTTTGAGTTTATTTTTGTATATGGTGTCAGAGAATGTTCTAATTTCATTCTGTTACATGTAACTGTCCAGTTTCTCAGCACCACTTATTGAAGGGACTGTCTTTTCTCCATTGTATATTCTTGCCTCCCTTGTCATAGATTAATTGACTGTAAGTGCTTGGGTTTATTTCCAGGATCTCTATTCTGTTCCATTGATCTAGGTGTCTGTTTTTGTGCCAGTGCCATACTGTTTTGATTACTGTAGCTTTATAGTATAGGCTTAAATCAAGGAACGTGATTCTTTCAGCTCTGTTCTTTCTCAAGATTATTTTGGCTATTTGGAGTCCTTTGTATTTTCATATAAATTTTAAAGTTATTTGTTCTAGTTCTGTGAAAAATGCCATTGGTATTTTGATAAGAATTGCATTTAATCTGTAGATTGCCTTGAGGAGTATGGTCATTTTAACAATATTAATTCCTCCAATCCTAGAACCCGAAATGTCTTTCCATCTGTTTGTGTTGTATTCAAATTCTTTCATCAATATTTTAAACCTACCTAAGGAGGCAAAAGACCTTTACTCTAAAAACTATAAGACAATGATGAAAAAAGTTACACATATATTTAAGAAATAAAAATAATTTGAGGAAATGACATAAAGCATAAGAGAACCCAAAAGAAATAATTTCATTTCTATAAGAAAATAATTCTGAAATATGTAAATGTATGTGCTTATGAATATGCTCAGCAAAACATTATATATTTGTTAAAATGTTTCCATTTTTCTGTCAACCACTCATGGGAAATAAATATTTCACTGATTGCCTAGTAGGTGTAGATTTGCTTCATTTGACTTTTAAAGGATCATTTTAACTAGAATTACTTCCAGTTTAGGGGAAACATAAAGACTATAAATTGCATTTTTGTAAAGGGAAGTTTTTTTTTAAATGACACTGTAACCATGGATATATAATTTAGAGTCTTAACATTTTAACCAGACATTGTCTATATTCACTTCCTGGTTTCTAAGACTGCCTATGTGCACCATGGCATATCAGCATGTATTCCATTAAATTCTCTGGTGCTTTTTCACTGTTTACTCTTTTTAAATGGACAGTTGTGTGCCAGTGAAGAATCCACACACTGAAGTTCACTGCATTTGTTTAACAACCAGGTAAAAATAAGTGTCTTAGGCTTTACCTACCTATCTTTCTTTTATTTATTTATTTATTTATTTATTTATTTATTTATTTATTTATTTATTTATTTATTTATTTATTTTTGGTGGTACATGGGCCTCTCACTGTTGTGGCCTCTCCCGTTGCAGAGCACAGGCTCTGAACGTGCAGGCTCAGCAGCCATGGCTCACGGCCTCAGCCGCTCCGCGGCATGTGGAATCTTCCTGGACGGGGGCACAAACCTGTGTCCCTTGCATTGACAGGTGGACTCTCAACCACTGAGCCACCAGGGAAGCTCCACATGACGATTTTTGAATATTTATTTATCAGATAGATTAATAAACATTTATAGAACGAGTTAGTTAATTATACATACCGACCTCCCATTGTCTTATCCAGAGTTGATTGAATTTATTGGCCTAAGAATTTTATCCACCAAATGACTAGCATTCTTTTTCAAGTTTTGAATTTTTTTAACAACTTAATTGGAGTATAATTGCTTTACAATGGTGTGTTATTTCTGCTTTATAACAAAGTGAATCAACTATTCATATACCTATATCCCCATATCTCTTCCCTCTTGCATCTCCTTCCCTCCCACCCTCCCTATCCCACCCCTCTAAGTGGTCACAAAGCACTGAGCTGATCTCTCTGTGCTATGCTGCTGTTTCCCACTAGCTTTCTATTTTACACTTGGTAGCATATATTAGTCCCTGCCACTCTCTCACTTCATCCCAGCTTACACTTCCCCCTCCCCATGTCCTCAAGTCCAATCTCTACATCTCCTTCTTTATTCCTGTCCTGCCCCTAGGTTCTTCATAAATTTTTTTTTAGGTTCCATATGTATGTGTTAACATATGGTATTTGTTTTTCTCTTTCTGACTTACTTCACTTACTTACTTCACTATGTCCATCCAACTCACTACAAATAACTCAATTTTATTTCCTTTTATGGCTGAGTAATATTCCATTGTGTATATATGCCACATCTTCTTTATCCATTCAACTGTTGATGGACACCTTGGTTGCTTCCATTTCCTGGCTATTGTAAATAGAGTTGCAATGAATATTTTGCTACATGACTCTTTTTGATTTATGATTTTCTCAGGATATATGCCCAGAAGTGGGATTGCTGGGTTGTATGGTTGTTCTATTCTTAGTTTTTTAGGGAACCTCCATAATGTTCTCCATAGTGGCTGTATCAATATACATTGCCACCAACAGTCAAGAGGGTTCCCTTTCCTCCACACCCCCTCCAGCATTTATTTTTTGTAGATTTGTTATCATGGCCATTCTGATCAGTGTGAGATGATATCACACTGTAGTTTTGATTTGCATTTCTCTAATGATTAATGATGTTGAGCATTCTTTCATGTGTTTGTTGGCAATCTGTATATCTTCTTTGGAGAAATGTCTCTTTAGGTCTTTTGCCCAATGTTGGATTGGGTTGTTTTTTTTGTTTTGTTTTGTTTTGTTTTTTGTCTTTTTTTTTTTTTTTGAATTGAGCTACATAAGCTTCTTGCAAATTTTGGAGATTAATCCTTTGTCAGTAACTTCAATTGCAAATATTTTCTCCCATTTGAGTGTTGTCTTTTCATCTTTCTGGTTTCCTTTGCTGTGCAAAAGCTTTTAACTTTCATTAGGTCCCATTAGTTTAATTTTGTTTTTATTTCCATTTCTCTAAGAGGGGGTCAAAAAGGAGCTTGGTGTGATTTATATCATACAGTATTCTGCCTATGTTTTCCTATAAGAGTTTTATAGTGTCTGGCCTTACATTTCAGTCTTTAATCCATTTTGAGTTTATTTTTGTGTATGATGCTAGGGAGTGCTCTAATATCATTCCTTTACATGTAGCTGTCCAGTTTCCTCAGCACCAATTATTGAAGAGGCTGTCTTTTCTCCACTGTATATTCTTGCCTCTTTTACCAAAGATAAGGTTACCATAAATGTGTGGGTTTATTGTGGGCTTTCTATCCTCTTCCATTGATCTATATTTCTGATTTTTTGTCTGTACCATACCATCTTGATTACTGTAGATTTATAGTATAGTCTGCAGTCAGGGAGCCTGATTCCTCCAGCTCCGTTTTTCTTTCTCAGGATTGCTTTGGCTATTCGGGGTCTTTTGTGTTCCATACAAATTGTGAAAATTTTTGTTCTCATTCTGTGAAAAATGCCAGTGGTAGTTTGATAGGGATTGCGTTGAATCTGTAGATTGCTTTGTGTAGTAGAGTCATTTTCACAATGTTGATTCTTCCAATCCAAGAACATGGTATATCTCTCCATCTATTTGTATCATCTTTAATTTATTTTGTCAGTGTCTTCTAGTTTACTGCATACAGTTCTTTTGTCTACTTAGGTAGGTGTATTCCTAGATATTTTATGCTTTTTGTTGCAGGGGTAAATGGGAATGTTTTCTTAATTTCACTTTCAGATTTTTCATCATTAATTCCTCTGTGTGGGAATCTCTCCGCTTTGCCCTCTGCACCCCAGTTGCTGTGCTCTCCTCCATGGCTCCGAATCTCCCCCCCCTCACCGCCACCTGCAGTCTCTGCCCACGAAGGGGCTTCCTAGTGTGTGGAAACCTTTCCTCCTTCACAGCTCCCTCCCACTGGTGCAGGTTCCATCCCTATTCTTTTGTCTCTGTTTTTTTCTTTTTTTCTTTTGCCCTACCCAGGTACGTAGGGAGTTTCTTGCCTTTTGGGAAGTCTGAGGTCTTCTGCCAGCATTCAGTAGGTGTTCTGTAGGAATTGTTCCACATGTAGTTGTATTTCTGATGTATTTGTGGGGAGGAATGTGATCTCCACGTCTTACTCTTCCACAGTCTTGAATCTCCTCCCTTGAATTTTTTTAATGTTCCAAATATAATTGATCCATTACCAAGTGTTATATACATAGGACTTTACTGATTTTTTACTGCTAATTTTTAAAACATTGAGTGTGATGAACTTCAAAAACTTCAGAATAAATATTTTAAAAGTAGTTAAATGACTCTGTTCATTTGATAAATATCAATGCAATAAACTTGTACTTGATCAAGCTAAGAAAGTCATTACAGCAGTATTTCTGATGGAACCAATGTTATACCTGTTCAAGCTACACTGAATACAATAATCTGTGACAGAAGAAGAAATGGGAAAAGTTATGAAACCTTTTCATTAGATCAGAAATTGAAAGAAAGGAAAAATATGGCTTGTTTCAATTTTATTCATAGTTCAACAGATAGGATCACAGTGGAAAAGAAATTGTCTAAACAGTGCCAACCTTTTATAATCTTTGCCCCATATTCTGAAACTTAATCCCTGAATCTATTTTCCTGCAATGGTATGAAGTTTTTATCCAGGCAGCATTTCAAATGCAAAGGGGCATCTTCAGTTCACACCCTCCCACCCCACCACCCACTCCCACATCGTGTGTCTTCATTACCAAAGCAGTAGGGGGCTATGTCTGGCTGTTCCCCATGCATAAAACTCTCACAGGTGCAAACCAGCCCACCCTATCATCCCTACTCTACCTCAGAATCTTCCCTCACAAGCCTTCACTGTCTCTAGGATGGCTCTGAATATAGAAAAATCACAAGCTCCAGGGTAGCCTGGGATAAAATGAAAGTTCAGGCCTTTGGAAGTCTGATAAGGATTCTAATCAACTGGAACGTGCTAAGTATTCTGGATACCTTGGGCATTTTTGATATTTTCTATCTTGCCACATTTTTAGGAATACATTGTAATAATGTTCAGTAACATTTCCCAAAAGCAAACTTTGCTAGCCTGTGGTCTACTGGAAGTAACATCTATAGCTGTCATCTAAAGCTGTGTGAATTGGATAAGGTGTGAAATCTTTGGGTCTTAGTTGTCTCAAAAATGTAGAAAAATAGTTTATCTTTAAAAAGGCAGAAACCTGAAAAAGTGTGATATAATATATACATACACATACACACACACATACACACACACACAGAGATTTTTATTTCATTCCAAGTCAAAAAAATAAAAGGAGGAAAAGGAAATAATATTTTTCCATTTTTACTTTCTTCCAGGGATAATAATGAGTTTTTTTATATACATCATTTCATCTATTGCCAAAATTAACTTTGGGGAGTAGGTATTTTATAAGTAACTGATTTTAGAGACGTTAAGTAACTTCCCAAAGGTCATCTTGATAATAAAGGCAGAATCAAGATTCCACCACGGTCTGTAAGATTCCAGTGACCTTAGATATTTTCATGGATTACTGTTCACAGATTTTATTGATTTTAATCTGTGCTGTACTCTTATGATTTTTGCCATATCTATAAACCATTGATAGTATTTTAACTTATTTTTTTAAATTAAATTGTCTTATCTTTTTAAATTTAAAATAAATGTATCTTTAAAACTCAACTTTAGTCCATTCCAATAAATGAAAAACCATGTTTTCCTTTTTCATAAGTAAGAAATATATTTTAAATATATGTAATGAAAAGACAAAACATTTTTTTAAATTTAGCTTGTTTTTTTTCATATGTTGAAAAATCTTGTGTTCCTGCTTCTCACCTTCTCTCATTAAAAAATATCATAGACTGTAATAGAGAAATGTCAGAACAAGCATGAGCAGAAACTTTCTCTTTAATGCAATCAGAACTGGAAGAACACTGAGAGGGACAATTTTCTCACGATGCAAGTCAATGTTTTTCATGCATGTGCCCACCTAACAACGTCTTGGACACCTTTAGCAGTTTGTTTATCATTCTGCAGACGTGGAGCTCAGTCGTGCTGCCCTGCACTTCACGCTTGATGCAATGATGACTGAATGACATTCTGATTGGCCATCACCCTCCTGTAGTCATCTGCCTTGCACAGTTTTCTACTTGAAATTGGCAGAAATTTTGTATGCAAATTGACTTGTTAGCTCACATTAGAAAATTATGCCAAATTTTATAAAATTTGATATGTCTTTTTAATCATGTGCATAGCTTCTCCATTTAAATACCTTGAGTGCACCTCATTCTTCTGGATTTTATCTGTGTGCAAAAAATAAACGATTTTTGCTCCTGTAAAAAATATTCAATATCATCTCTTTAAAAAAATTTCTTAACCTTTACTACAAGGAAAACGTTAGTATGAATGGAAAGAGTTTGAAATGTCATGGTATGTATATGAAAAGTAATAACTGTGAAACCAGTTATTCTCAAATTTTACCCAGAATTTTATATGGTTTAAAATTTAAGATACATTTCATTTTCTAATCTTTGGGGCCACATTTGATCTCCATAAATACTGATGCTAAAAGCAAAGTACATTTTTCTTTGAACGATCTCTGTAAACATAAATCAAGTAACTATATCTGGAAGTAAATTAGGTTGAAAAAATTCACCCGTATAATTGATTTTTTCCTTATGTGAGGTATGGTATTTTCTTATGATATATTTTCTTATGATAAAATTGTTTATTCCTTTTCATAGCTCAAATGGGTTCAGCCAATGAGATGATCACACTAAAATATTCAATAACTGTTAGCTATCATTATTGCTTTATAGGTATGTAAGCATTGATAGTGCTATAAGAAGAAAAAAATGAGATAGAAGTCCAGTTAAAAAATAGCATTGTCCATCACCCCCTAAAATAAAATTTATTTAAAGTGTAGTAAGGCTATGTGCAGATAAGTAAATATTTGTAATTCTTCTTTGTGACTCAGATGCCAGTCTCCTGTGCTCTTTTACTTGCCTATATTGTTAGCAGCAAAATAGAGAATATGCAAAATCTGTCATAAGTGCCTTCCCTATCGGCTTCCCAGCACTCATCTCCCAAAACTCCATTAGACAAAATTTAGCTCCTGAGGCGCGAACAAACCAACAAAATCCCTGGGGACATTCTGTCTAAAACTTCACCTCGCCATTATTTCCCCAGCACCTCCCACCAAGTACGCACGTTTTTTTTTTTTTTTTTTTTTTTTTTTTGCGGTATGCGGGCCTCTCACTGTTGTGGCCTTCCCCGTTGCGGAGCACAGGCTCCGGACGCGCAGGCTCCGGACGCGCAGGCTCAGCGGCCATGGCTCACGGGCCCAGCCGCTCCGCGGCATATGGGATCCTCCCAGACCGGGGCACGAACCCGTATCCCCTGCATCGGCAGGCGGACTCTCAACCACTTGCGCCACCAGGGAGGCCCAAACGCACGTTTTTTAGAGGAAGGTTTGTGCAGAGAACATGTCATTGCCTACATTCAGACATGGGGCATCTATTCTCTGATGGTTATTTCAAATCAAGCATTTATTTTAATTTGGCCTTCAAGTAAGGGCAACTTAATGTGATTCTGGACTGGATTTTTTACCACTTCCAATTAGATCCTGGGCAGGTGACTTTCTTTCCTTGTGCCTCAGACTTTTCTTCATTAATATGAGTGTTTGTAAAATGCTGCAGAACTCATTTATCATTTCAGATGTACATTGCAAATGTAGGATATATTATATTTATGGGCCAAGTAATACCACACAGCGTTTATGCAGCAAAAAACTCCAGGGGTAGGTGATAACAACAGAAAGCCAGGCAGACACAGTGCCCTTTCTCTTTAACACACAGCACAGTTTAGTTGTTGATCATGAGTCTTCTGTGTATTTGCAAAGTCAAATCTGATGAACAGGTGATGATACAACATTCTGTTCAGGTCCATAAAATATGACTTCCTAGAGGAATCTAATTATAAAGGAAAAATCTTTTCAAATAAAAGTTTGTTTTCTGATTTGGGGAAAGATTTTCTCACAGAAATTTTCTAGGAGAGAACTCAGCTTATGTTAAATTATTTCATCAATTTATTGAATTAAAATGCTCCCAGCTCTTATTTATCTTTATCCACATCAGAATGATCATACAGCTGATACTATTTCTAAATTCTACATTCTCTTGTAATATGAAAAGGAAAACAGAGGTAAGTGAGCTGGTATCCCAAGTCTATTTCAAAAAGCAGCTAGCAGTGGATATGACAAAGACCAATTTCCAATTCCTTCTACATGTTACAATTCTCAGAATTTTTTACAATCATAATAATCCAAGGCACTATGACTCTGAAATCTCTCTGAGTCATTCAGGATTTTATTACATCCAGCATAATTTGAGTGCTAAGAGTATTTTGATAATATTCCAAAGCTTAAAATTTTTTAATTAACTGTATTTCTCAAATATACTGATAAACAAGGCTTTATTAATACAATAATAGCATAATTATTTCTTTCACTTCACTATTTCACTTGCTCTCTCAGATTAATTTTGCTCAATTTTGAAATTGAAGCTATTTTATTTTCTAATTCTTTGACAGGTGTATACAGTAAATTTAATTAAATTAAATGAGAATTGTTAAATAACCATAAAAACCTTCCCCCAGCTATTCTGAATAGTCATGAATTAACTATACAATTTCCAATGGCTTTTAAAATTCAGCCTCTAAACCAATCAATGCTAAATCACATTTTCAGTTATATATAAAGTAATTTTTAAAATATTTCTTCTTTTGGTGCCAAAACTAATTACCCAAAGAACTGTAGAAAGCAGTAAAATGTGTAAAATTTCAAAGTTCATAATAATCTTAGCATTAATCAGCATTTGGCTTCTAGCACTGGAATTAACTTAAGCAATTTGGAGTATTATCTTAAAATTATCATTATCTTTACCAGCCCTGGGAGTAGCTAATGGTTGTTAGACACTGTATAATTAGCATGAGAAATCAGAAATCAATGTATGATCAAATACAAGTTATGTGCCAAATAAAATTACTATAAGTTATCAATTCAGCTACTCAAATATGATTGTCAGTGAGCCCAAAACACTCAAAACACAATTATAATTATCTTCAGAAAGTATCAGGGAACAGTCTGGGGAAAATTAAAAGAAATGTTTTAATACTTTGTATAACAGGACATTCAAGCTCTGATAAATCATATAATTTTCAGTAGTAAATCATTAAATTTTACAGACTTTTTTTTTTTTTGTGGTACACGGGCCTCTCAGTGTTGTGGCCTCTCCCGTTGCAGAGCACAGGCTCCGGACGTGCAAGCTCAGCAGCCATGGCTCACGGGCCCAGCTGCTCCGCGGCATGTGGGATCTTCCCGGACCGGGGCACGAACCCATGTCCCCTGCATCGGCAGGCGGACTCTCAACCACTGCGCCACCAGGGAAGCCCCAGACTCTTTAAATAATAAAACTTGTAACCCACATTAGATAATTTTACTCTGAAGTTAAATGTTCTTTTTTCTTAATCAAATGTATTTTTACAACATAAAAAGTCTCCTTTAGACAGAGGCCTAAGTTCCCTGGTGGTCTAGTGGTTAGGATTTAGTGCTCTCCTTTAGACAGATACCTAAAGCAAGTTTTTAATTTAAATGATTTTGAATTAATTCAAGACAGGACTTTAAAAAGAATCTAGAGAAAGGCAGGTGGGAGGTTATATGCAAATCCTAGTACTTTCCCAGTAATTCCATCTCTTTTGTCCCACTCATCATAGGAATACCAGTGTATTTTCACATCCCAGTTGAGATCACCTGTGCTAAAATTAATGATGTGCCCAGTCTGCCTGCTTACTGTTCTTCTCACAACTGGGCAGAACAGAATATTAGAGAAAGCACTGGTCTTAAATAAAGCAGCCTGGGTTTGATTTAGTCAAGACACTCACTGCCTGATCCAAGGATTTGTGACTGATATGAGGATGATTATTGCCCAACACCCTACCTCAATGGTTTCTCATAAAAATCAAATGGGAATATATGTATAAAGTGTTTTATAAAATTTTCACACACTGTACAACTAAAAGTTATTATGATGTTTGTGGTCCATACCCACAGTGTTAACCCAGTCCCAGATGCTAAGAATAGCCCAAACCCAATCTCTACTTGGGGCAAATTAAGGGAGTCTTAGCTAAGTAATGCAGATGCTTCAGACTGTAAGACATTCTTGTTGTTTCTCTTACTGTAAACTTATTAGTTTCTCTAGGTTTATTCTAACAACTGGATCCTTCCTTATTCCTGGGAACAAATGGGGTCCCAAAATATAAATGAATAAATGAATCAAAACAAGAAAATCTTATTCTTCAGATTCCTGCTCTAATGTTCTGTCTGATACCAGTTCACCTCCCCCTGGAGTTTGTCTGTGTCTTCCTCTCTCTTACTAACTTTGGAGAAATGACCTGAATCCATGTCCCATAGATGGGAATCTCCTGGTACTTCTATACCTCTCAAATTCTGTCTGACTGTCTGATTTGTCACCACACTCTAGGTTTTGTCTCAATATATAGTTCAGCCAATTAGCAGATTTAGAGTCAACGAAGCAAATTCTCTTCTAGCCACTATTATCTACAAATGGAGCAAGATTCCTTGTGAGGTAAAGAGTTCTGTATCCCCCTAAGCTAGTCAAGGCAAAGCTATGTACCCACCAGCAATGGAAAGCCCTGCTGTTTTGGTTGGGAGGTTAGAAAAGATCATTCTACAATCCTAGGTAACCTGCTTAACTCCTCTGTTACTCTGATTTGCTAATGCTTCTGGAGTGACGATAGAGAGGACAATGTATGCCTTCTGACATTGTTGCACTTTACCACACTAAACAAATTGTTCCTATGATGAATCCAAAAGAGAAGATACTATTCCCCTCTTATTTGAATATTATTTGTGATTTCAGTTAAATGAAATGTACTCCAGAAACACAAATGATCTGTGTGTCTAGACGTAAAGACTATTACTGCACTAATGTATTTGTTAGAGATAGTAGTAATTAGGTACAAAAATGATGTAATTAACTCTAAAAATAATTTTTTAAATCACGTATAGTAAGCCATGTCCCAAACCAAATATCCATAAAAAATATGACATTTCTAATTGTAATTTTACATTAGCACGCTATTTTCAGTTCAATATCGAAAACTCTTTATATTGTATCTATACGATCAATGTCATAAACTAAAACGTGAATGTCAAAAGTTTAGCAGTCACTTTATAATATTTGTAAGAACACAATTTATTTGAATTTGGTGAATAAAGTTAAATTAACATTAATTTTGCTTTCTTTTTCCTTTTACTTTTATGATGGTTTTATAATATTGTTTTGTATTTTCCTTCATTTTATGAGAGGACATCAAACATCTGAACATTACTTATGTTGTAAATCCAATGATGCTATAGAAAATGACTGATTTTCCCAGTCTTTACATCTTTCCACTTGGTTATGGAATAACAAAGCCTAATGATTTGGAGATTTGTGATCCAATATAGTATAAATAGCTAGGGTTTTGTCTCTTGGTCATGAGAGACAGATGGAGAATAAGATAAAGATATGGGAATAATGGGCAGAATAATGGGTGTGGATTATAAAACTGAACTGTTAGGAATCAGAGGGAAAAATAAGTATGGAGAGAGAAAATGGGATGGAGATAGGAAAGAAGCAGTAAGAGTGACCAGGTAGCATGTCCAGAAGACAGTTGGCCAGTGGAGTCATAACTTGCCAAGAATCACTATAGTTAATGTGCACTACAGATTGGGTCACAAGATGCACCCAACTTAAATAAGTTTGATGGTATTTAGGACAACTGAAGCCAGAGAACTCCCACCAAAATAACTATACAAGCTAGTAAATTAAACATCCTTAGTTCCACGGATGCTGATAAAAGACAGGAGACTCCTGAAACAAAAGACTCTGCTACTCACAGCAAGAGAGTACAGGTATCGGGATAGCTGCACTGATTTCCTTGACCCAAGACCCACGTCAGAGATGGAAGGCCAGGTAGAGTTTGCATGCACCGCAGGAGAGAGACCTTGAGTTTAGGAGATCCAATTTCCTAGCAAGCAGTAAGCAAAACTGTTCTTTGTGCAGAGGGAAACAAGAATTATTGCAGAACTATGTGATACATTCCTGAGGACGGTCCTCAGTTCTCAGGATTGCCAGCCAAATAAATAATCCTGAGAAGTGGGCTTTGAGAAAGAATAGTCAGTTTTGTGATGTTAGCGCACTCAGCAAGACATGTACGAATGTGAGCGGCCCACAAGGAATGCCTCTCAACAGTGAAACAAAGTAGTTCTCAAAGAACAGGATGCCCAGATTAGCATCACTCACAGCCTTAAAAGAAATGCAATTTCTTGGGCCTCATTTCAGACCTAGTTGTCTTAGACCATTCAGGCTACTATAACAATAGACCACAGACTGGGTGGCTTATCAACAACAAACTTATTTCTCACAGTTCTGGAGGCTGGGAAGTCCAAGATCACAGCATTGACTTGTTTGGTGTCTGGTGAGAGCCCACTTCTTAGTTCATAGACTGATGTCTTTTCACTGTGTCCTCACATTGTAGAAGGGGTGATGAAACTCTGAGAGGCCTCTTTTCTAAGGACACTAATCCAATTTTTGAGGATTCTATCTCATGATCAGATAACTTCCCCAAATCCCTACCTCCTAATATGATCACATTGAGCATTAGAATTTCAACATACAAATTTGGAGAAGACACAACTTTCAGCCCACAACACTAAAAAAACAGAAATTCAGCAATCTGAGTTTAACAAATCCAGTCAGTAATTCTGAGACCCACTAAAGTTTGAGAACCAACAGTGTAATGAAAAGAATTCTTGATAGCAGTCAGGATCCCAGAACTAGTCAAGGCTTCGACAAACTACCTGGACATGTCACTCAGCTTGTCTGTGCATTAGTGGCTTCACCTACAGAACGAAGATATATATGTATTTTTTAATTGGGGTATAGTTGTTTTACAACGTTGTGTTAGTTTCTACTGTACAGCAGAGTTCCCTGTGCTATAAAGCAGGTTCTCATTAGTTATCTATTTTATACATATTAGTGTATATATGTCAATCCCAATCTCCCAATTAATCCCACCCCCTCTTTCCCTCTTGGTGTCCATAGGTTTGTTCTCTACATCCGTGTCTCTATTTCTGCCTTGTAAACCAGTTCATCTGTACCATTTTTCTAGATTCCACATATATGTGTTAATATAAGATATTTGTTTATCTCTTTTTGACTTACTTCACTCTGTATGACAGTCTCTAGGTCCATCCACATCTCTACAAATGACCCGATTCCTTTCCATTTTATGGCTAACAGTCCACTGTATATATGTACCACATTTTCTTTATCCATTCGTCTGTCAGTGGGCACTTAGGTTGCTTCCATGACCTGGTTATTGTAAGTAGTGCTGAAATGAACATTGGGGTGCATGTGTCTTTTTGAACTATTCCTTATTGCTCATATTTGATGAAGTCTTCTATTCCTTGTCATGTAGCTTTATCAATATTGCCTGACCTTGAAATGCACATGGCAAGCATTGGTAAAACCAGGAGAGATCAGTTGGCAAAGCAGGTCCACAAGGTCTCATTACAATCCTCCACAATCCATAACCTGGGGCTAGCCTCCCAGGCTCCCAGAACTTCTTTGTCAGCAGGCTGGGACAAGAACAGTACCTCAGACAAATGTTAACCAATCTGGAATAGGCTGGCCAATCAACCCAGAAGATCTGTTTATGCATTTATAGGGAGACTAACTGAAAGAGAGGTTAGCCCAATGTTCTCTGGCCTAAGCATTCTCTTGCAGTAAATCAAGCTGCTCAGAATTGTAATCAGAAGATCTACTTGGAAAGCATGGATTTAGAACAGAGTGTTGATTGAATGTTCTTAGTCTGCCTGATATGTCCATGTCTGTAATAGGAATATACCTGTCATTACAGGCCAAGTACACTTTCAGGGTCTGGCCACCTTCTCCTGTGGACAGCCCCTGAATGGCACAACCAAACTGCCCTCTGAGACTTTCCTGTTTATCTGTGCTTGCAGTGCCAAACAAGTCTCTCTCAAATCAACATATTTTTTTCCTTTGGCTGATTTAATAATCTTCAGTTATGTTCTAATCAAGTCTCAGAGACCCTAAAATCTTCAGCCTGTCTTCAGTGACATTACATATTTTCTGCCCTGATCACTTCAGTTTTGATCTTCAAGTTATAGTCTCAGAAGACAATTTGATCATCTTATTTCCAAATTTCTGGCTGGTTACTATACTCTTGTTTTCTCCTCTGTTTTCCACACCCTCCTTCCCTAAATGGTCATCACCCTAGTGAAATTGCACTAATTTTCAGGTGGGACTCGAACCAGCCAAAACTCAGACTGGGACTTGAACCCATGATCCCTGACTTAGGAGGGGACTCAAACCCCCTGTCTTTTCATCGAAACTGCTCATCTGGTGTCAGGATTTACTGAAGCTCAGGTTATTTTGTGTCGGTGCAGAAAGAATTCAATGAGAAGCAAAGTGGCAGGCAAAGAGTGAGTTTATTAACATAGGATGCTTGTGAGAAATACAAGTGGGCAGGTGGTAGGGGCTCTGCGTCAAGGACTGAGAGGACTTTATTTTCATAAACAAAAGTGGGGAGGGAGAGAAAATCACCTTCTTCCACATTCTTGAGCAGACGTCGATGCTTACATCATTAGCTCCTCCTTTGACCCTATGTGGTTTAACTGGGACTATCGTGGCACTATTTAAATCATATGTATATTATTAGCAAAAGGATGGTAACATATACTATTAATAAAATATGGTAATTCATCTCAGGTTTCAGTATAATGTCCCCTTTCACCTACATTTCTGTCTTGACTACATGCAAAAGTGCTACCCTTCAAGAATTATTAACTGTCTGACTTCATGTCACAATATTCAGACTCCATATCTATTGTCTTGTGTTTTAACTATCAGGGTTTGTGGCTTGAGTGTGTCTGGTGCTTGGATGTACCTGGTCTTCCTTCAAGGTAATGTAGATTGTTGCTAGGTTACTGGATTCTTTCCTTGAGTGGTCATTAACTTATAACAGTATCCTAAACTCCCTTAAAATTCCCTTTCTATCTTGAATCCCCTAGTGGGATTTCTAAACTGACAATTTAGTTATCCTACTGTACTCCTATCACCAGGATTGGAGACTATCAGCCTCCAAGAATCACATAGTAGAGCAGCTGCCTTCATTTGTACCATTCCGGTGAGTTACTGCCCTCTTGGTATTCATTCCATTATGGATTTTCCTACGTGATTCTTTCACCTTACAGTATAATGTAATTTTGGCCCCAAGAGCTTATTAATAGAAGGTAAGTTTTACTTTATAATGAACAGTCGCTCCTGGGAATCTGTTATTGTTATTTAGAAATTTGAATTGAATTGAATTGGATCTCATTTGTAATAAGGGATTTGTAAAAGCCAATGTATTCACGTTGTCTATAAACAGTGAATGGCTGAATAATTACTCAATAAACATAATTAATGGTGACAAAAAATATAGATTATTCTTGTTCATGAGACTTGCTTTTCCATAAAATATTATATAGCTTGCTTTGCCCACATATTTTCATTTACCTTTTTTGCTCTGTAGATGCTATTTAGAAATATAGATTATCTATATTTATTTATTAGTTATATATCTCAAATAGAAAAAAAGATAACCAGAAGCATTTCTGACATGAAAGAAAGAATATTTCTTTTAAAGTATTATGGGTTTTTTTTGGTAAAACTCTAAATAACGTGTATTTATTCAATATATTGCTGTACTTATTTTATTTCAAATATATTAATGCATGAGGTTTAAAATTAAATGTGCTTTCCCTGTAGATTAATACTACCCTTTTTATCTTTGTCAAATAGAAGTAAATTGCTTGGGTCAATACAAACTAAGCCCATTTGAGTGGCTCTTTTTTGTTGTTTTCCAGAAATAGGAGAGATTGAGTTGAAAAAGAATTCATCACCAGGAGAATTTATTTTAAAAGCAACCAAGCTCCTATACAACCAGAAGATAAATTACCCACTAGTCAAGAGAAGGAAAGCACAATTAATTTCACATTATACTAAACCAATCAACTCCTTAAGCAGCTGTCTTTTTTGAAAAAAAGCAGCAAGAATGTCATAGTTCTTCCTTCCTCCCATGCCTTTAGAAGCAAACAGCTAGTCTTTTCTCAGACTACAAGTTCTATGGAAAGTAGGGTGAATATATATATTTCTTTCTTTCTTTTTTTAAATAAATTTATTTATTTATTTATTTATTTATTTATTTTTGGCTGCATTGGGTCTTCGTTACTGTGCGTGGACTTTCTCTAGTTGTGACGAGCGGGGGCTACTCTTCGTTGAGGTGCGCGGACTTCTCATTGCAGTGGCTTCTCTTGTGGAGCACGGGCTCTAGGCACATGGGCTTCAGTAGCTGTGGCACGTGGGCTCAGTAGTTGTGGCACACGGGCTTAGTGCTCCACTGCATGTGGGGCCTTCCCAGACCAGGGATCAAACCTGTGTTCCCTGCATTGGCAGGTGGATTCTTAACCACTGTGCCACCAGGGAAGTCCCAGGGTGAATATATTTTGTTGTTTTTAGATAAGGAGAATTCTATTCATGACTTATATCCATATTTCACAGTGCAAAGTTAATGAAGCTTTTGTCTTGTACTAGTGACAGGCAAATGCTTTGAAGTTTTATGACAAGGAAATAAGACTTCAATAAATTATTTCCAAACCTACCTTTCTTCTTTCCAGGATAATTATTTTTATGTAATCATTTACCATCAAGGAATAAAGGAAGAGTTGAGGAGAAATCATACTGGGGTAATGGAATATGCACAAAAAATCTGCAGGCTGCGTTTTTCTTCCAAACAAAATAGATTGTTGCTAAACAACCATTCATTACCTTTTTTGAGACCAGCAGGATGGTGTAAGAATATACTAAATTAATGTCACCTGCCATTACTTAACCTGAAGAAACACAATGATTAGTAAACTTTACATACACAGCTGCTGCAACATTTTAAGCATCTTCCATATGTAATAAAAAAGTGATCAATGGAGGCCTTGGAGGAAAAAGTGCATTGTGAGCATATAAAGAGCCTCAGTTCCTTCCTGCACACAGGTGTTATCCATCAAAACCCCCAAACCAAAATGCCTTGTGTCTGCATGTCAGTACCACTCTATAGGCTAAGTTTAATTCTCTTTATTAAGGTATTCATTTTGCATTGATAAGGGATGACTTTTGGTATGCGCCTACAGGAAATGTACAAAATCTCATTTACGCCATGCAAAAAAGTAGAACACTGACTTTGAACCATTAAGTTCAAGACTTGTGCTTTAAAGATTAATTTACTCTTCCCACGTACAGGCACACAGCCTGGCACTACATAAAGAACACAAATAATAACGTTTTCATTTTAAAAAATACATATATGTTTGATCAGTAAGGATATAGTATAGATTGCATGAGGAAGAAGAGAGGAAGAAGAAAAAGAAAGAGGGATTGAGGGAGAGAAACAAAAACTGAGAGAGAGACAGAGAGACAGAGAGACAGAGAAGACAGAGAGAGAATATCAAAATATCAAAATGTACTTAGGCCTCACCCATGAAATTTTCTTTCCTGGGGATATAAATCTTTTTAATGCTTTGACTGGAGAAAAGACTATTAAGGGTATATATTTTGTTATTTTTAGTTGTTTGATTTATGAAAGTTTTTAATCAAAATTGTTAGGCATTTATTCGTAGGATTATATTTATAAGTAGAGCAAGTTTTACAAAAGTACTTCTAAGAGTCCTTTTGAAAAATGATTGTCCCTGATTAGTTAATTAAATGTTGTAAGTGACATTTGTAATTTTTTACATATTATATATCATGTTTTTAAGTACTTCATTTGTCTGGTTTAACAAAATCTTTCTGAGAATGAGATAATTCTTAAAATCTAGTAAGTTAAATGTATCCATATGATGGCCTAAAGTTTTCTTAGACTTTCTAATGTCACATATGAACATAAGATGTGGATGTAAGATTTCAGATCACAAAACTGCAATCATATGTCTCAATTTTTAATTGCATATTCTAAGCTGAAATCATAAGACTGTCACATTAATAGACTAAATTATCTGAAATAACATGTTTACAGTACCAAATGTTCACAGATTTCTTAACACAAAAATATTAGTACTATGATTTCTGTTCTTGTCAACATTTTATGTTCAACTCTAAATCTTCCTAGAATTAAAAGACATGTACTCACTAAGGAAGATGATATCCAGTTAACTACATTTACTGAGGTGTACATCTACTCTTGCGTGTGAAAGTTGCACACCCATGAAGGAAGAGAAAATACCATCCAGGTTCACTGAGTTCCTTTCGACTGTGATCTTGGTAGGACATGTGACGTGAAGCTGCAGACACCCAGAGCAACTCTCACCATCTCAACTGCCATATCAGTCTTTTTCATAAGCTCTATATCACAGGCCTCAAATCTTTAACAAATGGTCAAGTTACCTAATTCTGTGGCTACTCATAGAAGTCAGCAACTATTGGAAAGTGTAGCCTGTACATATGATCTGTCAGCCCTCACTCAGCCACATAAGAATGGGCCTTGAGTCTGGAGTACTTTCTTACTGAGAAATAAAGAGCCCATGCAGTCAGTCTTACAGCATTGTATGGAAATACTTTCCCTGTTTTAAGCTAATTAAATATATAAATTCCTTTGTCCTGCTTAAATGTGTATGTCAGAGGTCCTCAGACACACCTCCATATTTTAGTATTTCAAACTCCATAAGAGTGGCTTCCAGGTCCTTCTACAGAAGCAACAGGGATAGTCATAGACCAATTGCCCTCCATCCACTGCCAGGGAGACTTGCTATCTATAGGGACCAGCACACACTATTAGAGCTGTAAAGTGTCGTTCCATCCAACGTTTGACTGTGTTAGGTTTTCCTTGACAACTTTGATACCAAAATACAAAGACAAAAATGTTTGTAGTTCTCCCCTGGTATTGATAACCAGGAGCACTGCAAAGTATTCTGCTCCCCCAATATTGATAACTGATGCACGATGTTCTTCTCGCAGCAACTCCCATCCAAATTGATTTGCTTGTCTTTGGTTCATAAGACATACACATAGGTTACCCATCTAACTGCAAAAAACCTTTGAAGTTGTTGGATAATAGGTGTAATTATACTTTTTACCTAAATAGAAAGACCTTGAACTTAATAGGATTCTAGGATAAATAAATGCCTTTCTCCACTAATCTAAATAAACTTGCATTATTTTATCTTCATATTCATATTTAATTTCTCAATTCAGTTATTCAACCAATTGAATTTTGACTCTTATATGGTGTTTTCTGGCTCATGGTTGCACCATGAGTCTTCCACTGTCCTTCCTGCCTCTAGCTTTCTTCTTTTGCAACCAAGGTTGTGTAACTCAGATCAGAGCCCTGTATTGGCTTTTTCTCTTATCCCAGGTATGTAAGGCTTAGGAATGCACTGTTCAAAGCCTTTGCCAGGGGAAAAATATCCTATGTTCACTCTTTAGGGGCAGAAAAGATTCATGAGCAGCCCAAATCTCTTTCCCTAGCCTAGAACTTCAAGTGGTTCTCTTCTGACCTGGACAAGAACTCAGGTTGAAAAATAATTGTTGATCTCAGTCAGTAAATTAGCCGGATTTTTAAAAATTGTATCATTCTATAAATATAAATAATTTTAGTGTTGTGTACAACAAAGGATCTGAGAACTTAAGCTTCTCAAAAGTATTTGTCCTAAAGACTTAAGACTTGTTTTATCCTTCTCCTAATTAGCCTTAAATTCCAACCTATTTATTTATGCATGCTATCAGCAATAAAACATAAATCTCTATATTTTAAAATACTTTTTTCTTTTCTCAGTTTCTACAGATAAAGTGATGTGAAGTAATGAATGATGTCATAAAAGCAGAAAAGAAACTGTGACAACACCCAGAAATGTGAAAGGAGGCTTCTTACTGCATAACAGTATCTTTGGTTCAATTTATAAAAACCCAAATAAAATGGACAGTATTGTTCAATTTTAGAAATTCCATTTCTTCTATGTTCTAAGCTGTATAATTGTCAGGTTTTTATGGTTTAGATTGTAAATGTGTTTTTTTCCCTTTGCTAATTATGTTTTTTTTTAAGTCTTAAAATGTGGAGGACATTTATGAATGGTAAGGGAGACACTGTATACAAATGTATATTTGTAAAAGCTATTTTTATGATTAGCATGTTTTACTGTTGATCATATATAAAAGTTAGGTGATATTGCAATTATACACTTAAAACTTATTTCCAACAATGTCATGTAAGAAAAGATGCATTGTATGCTAGTTTTTATAATTTATTTTAAGTTATAGTTTAAAGTACTTCAGATCATAAAGATAAAATACTTGAAAAGTTTTATTTCTGCCCTCAATAAGCACCATTTTTATTAATAAAAAATGCAAATATTTCAGATGTAATTCAATAGATAAAGGACTGTTGGTTTGACCTGTGATTAAATTGAGCATTCTCTGCTCTACTGAACTGAAATGACCCGATTATTACCCAATATTTCAGTCTGGGTAGGAGATCCCATGGACAGGTTTTAATGCCCATACAGGTAAGAACTAGATCGGCAGGGATGATTGCCTTGTCTTTGGATCCAAAAGTTCAAATTAGTACATATATCACTTCAGTTCATCTCCTATTACTAAGAACTCTCCATTTCCTGGTATTGCAAGTGTTTTCCAGATGCCCTTAGCCATTGTCTTGTGCTGTGGAAATGGAAGAAACCATCTTCACAGACTGTAGGAGAATTCAGCATATAATTTCTTAGTAAATACTGTTTCTTTTAAAACAAAGTTGGTGTGTATCTTTCTTTTGGGGTGCACTTAGTTTTAATACCTGGTTTGAATTTTTAAGTAACTTGTAGTGCCACAAAATCAATGCAATAATGAAAGTAGCATAACTTTATTAATATGCATATTATATGTTCTTTATGCCTTCACTTTTCATGGAATGACTTGTATTCTGGAACATATTAATTTGTCATGTAATTGAAAATCAGATGGTCCTCAGTCCATGAAAGAAGGCACACTATGGTTTGTATTTCTAGAAGGCATATATTTTTACTCCAAATATAGAATTTTAAGAAAATATTTCAGGATAGAAAACAAAACTACCTGAACATAGGTATTTATGCTCTTCCCAGCTAAAACTCTGCACTAAATGACTGCCAGCTCCTCATTAAAGAGCAGAGAGAAAACATTTAGCATCACCAAGAGCACTTGGTGGATTTAAAGCCACCTTTGTTCAAAGAAATCAGGGGTCTAAAATCAGCTTTGTATGTTTTCTCTTATTTTTCTAGTTTAATTCCTTTAAGGTGACTTATCTTCTTTCTCTATGACTTTCAAATATAAGCTAAGAAATCTTGTACAATTTCATCCAACAAGGAATATCAAAAAAAAGTTCTGAAGAAAAAAAGAATTAAAACTCTGTTATTAAAGAAAATAAATATATCACATTTTCCTATTTAAAGTCTTTAGCAATTTGCTAAAGACTTTAACCTAGGGGTTAAACCTAGAACCTAGGGGTATGGATCAGGAATGTGCTTCCTTTTTAAGAGAATGTGAAAAACACAATGTACTACACTGGTTTTAGCCATAATGGGTATTGGAGAAATTGTAACTGCTGTGATTGAATTCTGAAGCTGCAAAGAACATATATGCAGTTCTACAAGGGAATAAAATCAACAGAGTGATTTCTTGGTTTGCTGCCAATAGATGCCTGGGATAATCTGATGTTCCAGAAAGGAAGTGTTACAGGTACTGTGTATTAAGAAAATACACATGTGGATATTTTTCCAAGCTTGTCATTTGTCCTCATAGTAGTCAATAAACAGAGTAACATTTATAACCTGGCATTATTATAAATTAAGAGCATTATCCTTTCTCAGGTATTCATTAACTATTCTCAAAATAAAATGAATAATTCAGATGTCCAAAATAATTCTTTGTTATTAGAGTTTGATTTTCCCCACACAGGCCTTGAAACATGAAACCATGGGTTTTTCTCTTTATTCATTACCCATTCCTGGTTTAAGAATTTCTTTTGATGACAAGGATGGAATAAAATATACACCAGATCAACAAAGTATAGATTATTGGGAATTATAATCCCTGAAGGTTTAGTTTAATAAATGTAAAGGAAGATTTTTAAGAGATGAGGAGGGGAGTGTATACTTCTAACAATAACATCAGTCTCATAAAGGAAAGAAAAGGAACATTTGTTGCTGCGTTCAATTCAAGAAAAATATGGGATAATAGGCCCACTGCTTGGGAAGTTAAGTAAACAGGGCGCTGGTGACAGTGGGAAGGAGAAAATACCAATTTTACATCCATCTTCTTCAATAAAAGAATAGTTTTCAAAGCAGAAATACACCAAAAAAAATGATAGAAATGAAACAAGAGGAAACTATTTAAAATAGATTAAAGTTCGGAGAACAGGAATTACAAATGCAAATGTCTGCAGAGGCCTGATAAGAAATATAAATGTACTAATCAGGCCTGAAGTAAGTTAGCAGACATTCAATGCAACTATGCTGATGAGGAGATACAGCTGGCTGCCAAATTCAGAAATGCAGACCTGGATTGGCAAGGTTTCCTGATTTTTCAAGAGAAGGTAGGTATCCAGAGTTTTAAATGAGATATCCTATTTTGTTTTGTTTTAATATGAACATGAAGGTGAATGAAACCATATCTGTAATTTATATCCAGGATTTAATCATTGTAAAACTTAAAGGAAAAGCTTAAAATAATGAGAAACAACAAATTCAGTGTTATCTCTGGTGAGCAAAGAAGGGAGAATAGAATAAGAGTATTCAACAGCAGCTGTAATATTTAATTTATTAGGAAAATATTTGAATCAAATGTTTTAAATCAAATACATATCAAACTAAGTATAGGTTACACTGGTGTTTATTTTATCTTCTCTATGTTTTTTGTAGGCTAAAACTATTTCAGAATGATAAAGGTATGTGATTTTTTTTCACAATGTTTGTGCATAGGTAGATTGAGATGGGCATATTGAAGATCCAGAGATGTGGGTGGTATAAATAGCATATAAAGAGGTAGAAATTTGGATCATTGAATCTGTCAGAAGTCTGTGAGTTTGTGATCTACCTTTTCTAGAGACGTTCAGATTCCTAGAAAAGAATATAACTTAGAGAAAGAGAGATGCCTTATTCTAATGTTCTAAGCCATTTTTGCAGAGGAGGGATTTACAAGTACATTTCCTATTTGTTAATGAAAAGTCTTTCTATCAGCCCTTGAGACACATAGAACCACTTTAGGAATTTAAATATGTTTCATGCAAGACTTTGAGGTGCCTGAGCATGCAAAATAGCCCTCACCTTTTTTTTTTTTTTTCTTTTTGCGGTATGTGGGCCTCTCACTGTTGTGGCCTCTCCCGTTGCGGAGCACAGGCTCCGGATGCGCAGGCCCAGCGGCCATGGCTCACGGGCCCAGCCGCTCCGCGGCATATGGGATCCTCCCAGACCGGGGCACGAACCCGTATCCCCTGCATCGGCAGGCGGACTCTCAACCACTTGCGCCACCAGGGAGGCCCAGCCCTCACCTTTATGTGCTGCATCTGTAATATAAGGACTATGCCTTCTCTATCTTTATATCCTATACAAATGGTACCTTGTACATAACAGGTTATTTCTCCATAAATATTTGGGGAATTAAATGAAACATGGTATGCTCCGGGTTTTCACCTTAAAATTTAAAAAATATTTTAAGGTATAATTTGTTACTCTACTACTATGTTCTCAGCACTGTACTAATATCTTTATACACACTATCACTGATGCACGCAGGAAAACTGCAGGATAGGTATAGTTAGCTCCAGTTTCCAAGTAGAGAATATAGATCATTTATTCAGTCAGATCTTTATTGAGTACCAAATCTATGCTAAGCACTATTCCTGGCAATAAGAGTCCAGCTGTAAATAATGAAAACTGAAAGTCCTGTCTTTGAAAAGCTTATACAGTTCAGGGGCATGACACACAATAGGCTAATTAACAAGCAAATATATATAGTATTGCAGATGATAATGATGAAAAACATCGAGTAGAAAACAAATCCAGGAAGGAAAGAAGAATTGGTGAGGTTTTACAGGGTTGTTTAAATAGGCTGATCTGGAAGTCTCCTTGGTAAGGTGGCATTTGGGCAAAGATGTGGAGTAGGTGAGGGGTGAAACTTGAGGCGATTTATGGGAAAAACGTCCTGAGCAGGAGGGACAGGAATTAAATCCCCTGAAGCAGGAATGTACTTGGTGTGTTCAGGAAAGGTGAGGAGGGCAGTGTAGCTGGATTGGAATAAATGAGGGAAAGAAAAGTAAAAGTAGATGAGGGCAAAGAAAAGCCAAGATTTCACATCACAGAGCTTAGAGGTGATTGAGTCCATTGTTTTTATGCTACATTAAATGGGAAAACAGAGAAAGGTTTTGAACACAGGAATTATATGATCCAACTTAAAGGTTAAAATAATCATTTGGGCTCCTAAGTCCAGAATAGAATACAGAGAAGAAAAGAATCCAGAAATCCCTGCATTCTAGGTTGATAAACAGTTCTGTGAGTTTGGCCTGCAGCTAGTCTGGTCTGATCAGAGCAGAGAAGCCTGTTCATTTATTCATCAAAGCTGTGTTGAGGCCTTACTCTACTCCATATATGTACTTGACAGTGAGCATGTAGTCGTAACACAGACACAGTCCCTTTGCTCAGGGTACCTAGTCTAGTGAATAATATTGAAAAATCGCTGAATAAAGGTAGAATTAAAAAGTTCAAAAACAATATTGCAAATCAAAAAGAACACTGTGGCAAAGTCTTGTTCCTTACAGCTCTGATGGAAGTAGATTGAGAAGCATTTTTTAAATTACCTTTATTCAACCAGCTGAAACAGAGAAGCATAGGTGCCTCAAAGTATAAAGGGCAAAGCTTGGATTCACCACAACTCTTTAACCTGATCCCACAGACACTGATGGAAACAAAGCTATTTCCCAAGTACAAGGGAATTCTCTTCCAAGTCAGTCACGGTAGTGACACACATCTGCATACTCACCAGCTCCTTCCTTTCTACAGCCAAGGAGACACTTCAATACTCAGCACACAAAGTGGCAGAAGTTGGACAGAACAAAAATGACAACCCATCAGCCAGCCCTTCTCTTGACCAAGATCCTGGTTTTGTTCAGGTATCAGCCTGAGATAGTTGTATCCCCCCCTCTTAGCCTCAGGGCCTGAGTTTTGAATTTTGGTACTCTAAGCCAAATGATTCTCTACATCTGTCTACACAATAACTGGGGGCTTTTAAAAATACAGATAATCATATGCCACCTTCAGATACTTGGATTTAATTGTTTTATTGATTTTTCTAAATTGTCCAGATGATTTATGTGCAGTCAGGTTTGAGAACCACTGACCTAAGCCAATTATAGAATTTATTCCTCTTACAAGTGGTTATTTAGGATGGAGCATGTAATGCAATTCTTTCCAGAAAGATATGAGAGGATACCTGTTGGGGATCCCCTCAGAAGGTATGCCTGCTCCTCAGGAGACAGAATTGAGGTTCAGGTTCTTTCCTGTCTGTGGACCAAGCTGTGTGATAATATGAGGGCTGGAATTCCTACAGCTATTTTCCAATGATGAGGAAAGTAGTCAACAAATTGAAGATGACAGAGAAAAAGATGGAAAATACCCGGGAGCTTATAATGTCTTTAAGCCACTGAGTAAATAAGCTCTGGAGCAACTCTGCCACTAGACTTCTTATTATGTGAGTTAATAAATATGCTTCTTATTTCAAATAATTTAGAATTGTATTTCCTGCTAAACGCAGCTGAAAAATTATCCCAAATAATTTTTGTAATTACCTAAAAAAAAAAAAAGCTAATTAGAAGTAATATGTGTTGTAGGGGATAGTATTTTGGTTTTTTAAAAAATAATATTCATCAACAAAGAGCTTCAGACTCTTTTTCAAATGCTGTCTTCTGGCAGAGAGCAAAACAGTTAAAGCAGGAGAAATACATCCATTAATCCCAGCACAACCAAACTAGAAAAAGTCTTCCTGCATATGCAAATTGTACCAGAAACTGTGGCAATTAACTTCCATAGAAGCCTGAATCTTGGATGAGGAAGAAACCAGCATACAAGCGGTGAGAGCCAATCAAGAAATCCCACCTCCCCTTCTGACTGCAAATAGGAGACATAACTCTCTGTGTTTGTAGACAAGTGTATGAGCAAAGGGGGAAATCAACATGGAATATATCAAAAAACAAACTGCATTATAAGGAAGAAGGAATATTTCAGCCAAAATTAAGAAAATGATCAGATCTCTAAAATATATATCTTTTTCATAAAAAAGGAGAATATTTTTTAAATAGTTGTTCCGTGTTTTAAAAAGAAAGGTATAATATAATGAAAACATAATAAAATTTGACCACAGAGACATTTTTAAAAGAGCTGATATAAACACAGGAATTTTTTAATGAAAAAAAGAAAATAAAACAAGAACCCCCAAAACAAAATAACCAAAAGCAAACTTTTTGCTTCAAAAAACCAAATAAATGTTTTGGAGGGCAAATTTAAGAGACTTCAACAGAATATAAAGTAAAAGTAAAGAAGTGAACATGTAAAAAAGATGACATAGAGGGCAGAGAAACAAGATCCAACGTAAGCATCACAGGTGCTGCTCAGAAGAAAACAGAACAAATCAAAAAGTTGTGACAATCAGACACAATTGAAGAAAATTTACAAAGTTTGAAAAGGCTTACCATATTATCAGAATATCAATTTTAAAAGAAAATCCAACATTACTTACAGAAAAACATAAAATCTAAAAATAAGCAAATAACAAAACCTAGAAAGTTTTCAATCCGTCTTTCCAAAATAGGGAAAACTGAAGTTCCAAAAAAAAAAAAACTTTTATGTTCAAAGTGCTACACCTACAAACCTGCATTTAATATGTTAGGGCACCAGTGAAATATTTCGTATATCTATAGACTCAGAACATATACCATTCACATTGAATTCCTAAAAAAAATGACAGAAAAATTTACTGGCAAGCATTATACCATATGATTTCAAAAAAAAAAATAAAGAAATAAATGCAAGACACATTTATCATACAAATACCTAATGGTAATCACTCAATTCAATAAATCATAGAAAACTGCATATACATAATTGTTACGATGATATTTATAAAATTGAATATAAAAATAGCAAACAAAAACATTCTTAAAAACATGATTTATATGTAAATATAATTGCTGCTAAACAACAGCCTGCTTTGATAATTCCTGATTGAGTTAAAACAGTTGATTAGGAGAGGACAAGAGAAGGACATATGTTAATACCTCATCTTATACAGCTTCATTCATTTAACAAATGATTGAATATTGAGAGTGTCAGACTCTCTTCTAGGTTTTTAGGATACATCAGTGAACAAGAGATGAACACCTCACCTTGGTGAAGTTTAAAATTTAGTGTGTCAAGTTTATATTTTATATAAAGGTAACCACTAACAGAATTAGAAACAGAGTACATACCTTAAAAATTCTCAGAGACGACAAAATCAAACATGACATGGTCTGTACCCTCAAAAGAGAAAGAAGAAGAAAGAAGGAGGGAAAGAAAGAAGGAAGGGAAGGAAGGAAGGAAGGAAGGAAGGAAGAAAGGAAGGAAGGAAGGAAGGAAAGAAAGAAGGGAGGGAGAGAGGGAGGGAAAGAAAGAAAGAAGAAAGAAAGAAAGAAGGAAGGAAGGAAGGAAGGAAGGAAGGAAAGAAGGAAGTGAGGAAGGAAGGAAGGAAGAGGGGAAAGAGGGAGGGAGGAGGAAAAAAAGGAAATCAAGCATCAGGCAGGCAGGCAAGCAATTGAGTGTGAAGCAAAGTATTATTTTTAATGTCTAAATATAGAATGAGAATATACCATTTAAAATAATAAACGAAATAGGTTAATCACCCTATTGAGTGGCAAAAACAACCAATATTGGGTTAGTAGTATCTGTGATGTGCTGCTTAGAAAAGTCATAAGAAAAATAATGTTAAAAAGTTAAAAATGAAGAAATAAATCTTCAAAAAATCTTCAAGTTCAGAGGTTTTGCCTGTTAAATATTCAATGAATAGTTCATTTCCTTGCCATGAAATCCATTGCAAGATGCATAAAAAGACCTAGTCTACCCAATTCATTTTATGAAGGTACTATGACTCTCACATAAAAACATGACAAAAAAGTAACACCCAAAAGTCGAATATAGATAACTCACTAATATAGAAGTAAAAACCTGAAATAAATCAAAATACAAGCAAAAATACAACAAAATGTAAAAGATCCCCCTATGATCAACTAGGACTTCTTGACAAAAATTCACATACACTCTCACACACAAGTACATGCTTATGCGTGAGCACCCATGAAAACACACGCACACACCTACATGCATCTTAAAACAACATTACACTTCATACTATAACAGATGTCACAGTTGAACTTACATTAAAGTAAGAATACCCTCTACTTAAATTAATATTTCTAACTTATTCTAGATGAGGAAGCTAGTGCAGTAAAGCAAGAAACAGAAATTTATAGTTTGACAATTAGAAAGAAGAGAACATTTTTTTATTGGGTTAGGATGTGATTATCAACGTCAAGGGCCAAGAAAATAAGAAGAAACACTATTAGGCTTAATTATGAGTTATTTTTTTTAATATTTAATAAAAATAAAAACATATAGCTTTGTATTATACAAATAATAACTGTGGAAAATGTAATGAATAATATTATTTTTTATAATGTTATAATGCCTAGTTAAAATACTTTGGAATAAACCCAATAAGAAATGCACAAAACTACATAGTACACGCCACAAAATTATATTCATAGAATAAAAGATATGACTATATGAATAGATATAAGATCCTCCTAGATGGTAGGTTTGAAGTTATAAATAAACCAAGCCTTGGTATGTTAATTCAATATAAAATTTTCCTTAAGCCTCAAAGATCTTGTCCACTCCTTTGGCTTTTCATGCCATTTTATATGCTGATGAGTCTCAGAATTATACTTATCATCCTGACCTCTCGTTTTCTATAGCCAACTTCTCATTTGACAGTTTCACTTAGATGTTTCACAAGCATATCAAACTTAACTGTTGATTTTCCACCTAAAATGGATCCTATTTCTAGAGCACCCATCTCTATAAATGGCACTTTTTTTTTTTATTTTGAGGTGTGCGGGCCTCTCACTGTTGTGGCCCCTCCCGTTGCAGAACACAGGCTCCGGACGCGCAGGTCCAGCGGCCATGGCTTACGGGCCCAGCTGCTCCACAGCACGTGGGATCCTCCCAGACCAGGGCACAAACCCATGTCCCCTGCATCGGCAGGCACACTCTCAACCACTGCACCACCGGGGAAGCCCTGGAATTATTCTTGATTTATTTCTTTGTCCCTTATCCTTTAGGAAATGCATCTTGCTGTAATTCCATCAAAAGTGACACTCTGATGTAGACTCTGATAAATAAATAAAAATCAAGGAAATAACTTATGCAGAGAACTTTGGTCAAGTTATGTAATTTCCATTTTCTTTTTTGGTAAAACTAAGTAGTATAGGGAACAAGTTATCAATTTCAATCCCATTAATTGATATTAAATATTATTATTTTAAGGATGCTTTTAATTTATTAGATTTTTTACCATTAAATATTGACTATTTTAAAAGTACACTTAAATGTGTTTACACTAATGGACAACATTTTTTCTAAGAAAATAAATACTGATGATAGTTGACAACATCTGAAGGAACCTCTAGGGTAAAGTGAGTACCTTCTACCCTTGTTGCTTGTAGAAAGTTATAAGGGTAGAATGGGCAACATGATCCAAATCTGGGGACCCCTTCTTGCCTTTCTAGAACAATCTGTCAACTCAGTTCTGCCCATCTAAGAAAGCATCATTGAAACTAAGTTGCAGGGGAACAACAATTTCAGGAATATGTAATTCAGCTTCCATGTGAAATTATACTTCTGAGGAATTTTTTCCTTTTCCTTCCACATTATTCTAACTCTGTAAATTCTATTCTCAGGCAAAGCATGGATAGTTCACATACCATGAATATTTGATCTGTCAGATTTAGAAGAAAATGATCAACATTTTTGTAGCCTACTGTCAACCCTATTTCTTTTTTTTTGCTGTTTTTACTTTATTCCACATTTTATTTTAGAAAAATTAGATAGCAATAGTCATTCCTTATTCCATTTTGCAGTAAACAATTTACGATAATAATTATTAACGTTTTTGCTCAATTTTTCCTATTGTTATATCATTAAATAACATTGACTTCTTTCTTTTTTACACTATTTTGAATATTGAGTTGGTAACCTGTCTTTCAGGGGGGTAAAGAGGCTTTAGAATAGTACAGTATAATAGCAGTCAGTCACTGTTTTCCTCTCGTACATGACTTTTTAGACAACATAGTTTTTTTTAATAAATCACTTATTTCATGACTTTAAAAACAGAAAAAAGAAAAACAGTTAAGGACACAGAGGCACAACATTACCCCCTAGATAATACTAGGTAAACATAGAAAATTCAAAGAAGCATAATTTTAAAATAATCTTTTATGAAAGATTATTGCTTGATCATTTAAGAATCTACTAATTATTACTGTTTCTGAGGGGAAAATATTAAGGTAATTTTTCCTCATAAATTCAGAGACCAAGAAATTATTAAAAAAAAATAATGCTAGGCATAAAAAGAAGAGAAAATATCCAGATTCATAGTGGTAGTTCCTCCTCTGTAGTTGCTAAAACTAAATAATTTCTAGAACATAAAAGCAACTACAATTCTTGTCACTCCTTGATTTCCTTTATAAAAAGTGGACTCAGGTATGAATGCAGCTCCATTGGGAAGAATATAGCTCTCCTTTTAGTAACGATTATCATGAAAATGAAGCTTAGAACATCTAAACAATAAACAAGACATATCTTTTACATGAGACATGAAGTTCTGAGCTATACTATCATTTTGGTATTAAACTAGAGGCAGATTCCAAACAGCAGCTCTTTATCATTTTGATAACTTCAAATGACAGGTAGATATAAGTAAGTATTGCTACTACTGTACCTAGGAAATCATGAGCATTGATGTGCAAGACTCCAGGATAATGAGTTTTTGAAAGAGATGTCCCTAGTCTGGATAGCACTGCTATTATTAACTAGCAAATTTCTCAAATACATTTTATAAAAGTTAATCACATTCCAGTATCTTTCTGAAGGTAGTCAGTAGTACCCCTTCTTTGTGCTTTTATCACAGGATTTTTTTTTTCCTCTCCTTTTTTCAGGGGCCTAATATGAGGAAAACTATTGTGTTGAACCCCAAAATTTTTAAATCCTTTGACTCAGGTCTGTGAAACTAAGCCCCAGCTTACTAAAGTTGTGGGTGGGTGGTCCTGTCAACATTTCCCAAAGTCTAGGAATTGAGAACGGTCAGTATTATAATTCTTCTAAGTAGCTCAATAGACAACCTGTGTCACTATGCTTTGCTTTCTAGAGTCCACAAGATAAACCCTTCCAAGTCAAGGGCACCAATCATAGCAGATGGTAAATGAACACTTGAGAAACCAACTTTGGGGTTTCTTTTATCTTTTCAACTAAGAAACAGGAATAGTGTATGAGAAGGCCAAGAAATTTAGGGAATCATATCTCTATTTAAACTTTGAGGATGAATTTCTAAATAGGACCAAGCGACTCCCCTGATATTTGGGAAGCTTGGAACAATATGAGCTGTCTCTCATATTCTATACACCTTTATGTCCCTTACAATATGTATGGTGTACATGGTGGGAATACACTATCTGTTCATTTAAAAATAGACTTAAACAAAGCAGAATGGACAACTAGGAACCCCTTTCTTCCTACTTGTGACATTGTGATGAAGATGGTGATAAACCAGTTCCTCTAATTAGCTCACAGTAATAACAACTCATTGCACCTTCTAGTTACAAAGTATTTTCATAATCCCGAGCTCAACTGGCTGTGAGGTCATTGCCATTATTATCATTTCCATTTTTAAAATAATGAAACTGAGACACAACAAAGATTTTGAGAAACATCCTCCAAAGTCACAAAGGTAAGTAGGAAGCATAATAGGAACTTAAAAATGAGTTTTCTGACTATACACCCAAGCTTCTGAGGAATCTAAATTCCTTAAAAATCCAAGGAGTATGTAAATAAAGAGTAGTGTCTTATTAATCCTGGTCAATGAATATACATGTCTTATTTGGAAACTGGCAGAGAATTATGACTCTTATTTACCACAATTGCTTTGAAGCATTCACAGAAATTTAAACTGTTAATAACTGAGCTTGGTAATTGAGCTTTGCAGGCTGAAGCACTTGGCAAATATGTCACGAGTGAGACAAAGAGCAGGTCGAGAAGCTCATTAATCATTGCTTTCCTTTCACTGATTACAGAAAAGTAAGAAAATCAGTGCTGCTAAAATAAGGTTACAGAATTTCTTTCAAACAAAACATGGTCCCTGAATTTCCAGACAGAACATCTTTGAGTCATGATTGAAGTCAAATATGATTCTTTCAAAACGTTTTCTTGTAAGTAATTTTATTAGTAAAACTATGGTAAACAATATGTTAACAAAGAGATTGTACTCTGGTTTTCACAAGTGATGTTTCTATGTATGCATCATTTTGGCTTAGATGAAAGCAAACAAATAAAAAGATGTATCACTTCTATCTCCCCCCACCAAAAATTATTTAAAATAGCATCATTTAAAATACCAGTCAATGTTTTTTTCATAAATCCATACACAAAAAAAGGAAGAATAATATATTGAAACAATTTTTTACATTTGTGTTCATGTGGAGTGGTAAAAATTCTTATACTATAGGTATGATAATAGTGTAATAAGGTTATGTGACGGTCTTTTTAAAAATATCAGAACTTGTATTTCCAAATAAGTGTTAGGCTTTATCAAAACTTTTGGAAATAAAGTGGAATATACATGCACAAATGAAAAGTGAATGATGTTGTCAGCTCACCATACATAATCCTGTAACACTTCCATTGCTCAAGTTGTTTCTATTCCCCTTTTATAATTACTTTCAAAGTCTGTGGCACCTCATTTAAATGAATGTAATGACAATGAACTCTCATCCTTTTGGCAGTCTTTTATTTTTGGAATAATAAAAAAGTCATTTGTTTCCAATTCTGGTAAATTGGGGAGTCTATGGAGTTGTATTTAGAAGTCTATTTCTCACAATCAAAGAAATATTAACTTGAGCATTAAGAAAAGAAAGGCTTAAACAGAATGCCAGTCCAGACCAGACAGGTGTGGGATTTCAGCTTTCAAAGGGTTTTTGTTGTTGTTGTTGTTGTTTCTCTCTCTCTCTCTCTCTCTTTTTTTTTTTTTTTTTTTTTTTGGTCAGGAGAGAGTGGTGTAATGTAGAGGAGCAGGTGTATTTTCAGTATATTTTTTTCCATGTTCTTCTGTCCAAAGAGCAAAAGCTAATCAAACATATTTCATATCTTGATTTCTATTGTCAGGAATGTAGGTTAAAACACAAGGATCATTCCCATTCACAATAATAAACTGAAAGAGAAGCACTAGGTGGGTTTTCTAGCACCACTCAAGGAGCTTCTCAATGAACATTTCCTAAATTCTTGCACCTAAAAACAATACCACAATTTTCTGGTGAATCTTCCTAAGACAAGACCTGTAATATTTTTGAGTAATTATGAAGAATGGGAGAGTCTAAGCTGAGAAAAAAATAACTTCTCTGTTTAAAATTTAATTTCATTTGGAATTAAATCACCTATTCATTACAATTGTAGTATTTAGATTATACTGGATATTAGGTCCATAATACAGTATATACACCGTCCATGTGAAACAGTCTTAATGAACATAGCCTTTTCTTTTTATCTAAAAAGTAATATTACACTGGCCTTTCTATCTACATGGAAAGTTCTGGGACCCAATGTTAGATTCTTTGTTAATGTGAAGAATCTTTATCTCTTTAAAACAGTACATTGTATCACTGATTCTCTACCCAGAGTACACATGCTCAGCCCACCTGTGATGGGCTCATGATACAATAGCTATAGAAAAGGTTCTTTTCATTCAATGGCATTAACCAATGGACCAGAAGTTTGAATAATTTGAGATATAATTTCACAGAAAGTTGAGAAAAATAAAAATTGCAATGACAAGTGATAAAAATGAATGAAATATATGAAAAGAAAAGATTTTAATATAATAATTTCTCTGCTTTTGATATACTTCCCCCGCTGAACAAATTCTTCCTGCTTCATATTGCTCTAATTAAAATGCTTTGGTACCCCTAGACTGAATTTTTAGCTCATCCAGGAGTCCTCGTGGAACACAGAGGGGAAATATATCACCAAATTGTTATTCTATGTTAACAAAATGACTACTCATTACTACAGATTCTGCAGGGGAAAAATTCGGGCATACTGATTATTTGCCATTATGTCAAACCAGTGTTGTTTTGTGATAGTGCTTTCTCTAGCCACCACAACTAACAGTACTAACAACCACATTTTTTCACTATGTGCCAGGCTCATCCCCTGAGGAAGGGACCGCTGTTATTCTCATTTTACAGGTGAAGAAACTGAGGTCCAGAGTGGTTAAATTATATTATCAAAAAACAGAAATTTTCATAAGGAAAACAGTCTGTCAAGAATAAAAATGAGGGATTAGGAACCAAGATGGCAGAGTAGAAGGATGTGATCTCACTACCTCTTGTGAGAACACCAGAATCACAACTAGCTGCTAGGCAATCATCGACAGGAAGACACTGGAACTCACCATAAAATGTACCCCACACGCAAAGACAAAGGAGAAGCCACAATGAGACAGTAGGAGGGGCACAATCACAGTAAAATCAAATCCCATAACTGCTGGGTAGGTGACTCACAAACTGGAGAACACTTATACCACAGAACTCCACCCACAGGAGTGAAGGTTCTGAGCCCCACATCAAGTTTCCCAACCTGGGTGTCCAGCAATGGGAAGAGGAATTCTTAGAATGAGACTTTGAAGGCTAGTGGGATTTGATTACAAGACTTCGACAGGACTGGGGGAAACAGAGACTCCACTCTTGGAGGAAACACACAAAGTAGTGTGAGCATCAGGACTCAGAAGAAGGAGAAGTGACCCCAGGGGAGACTGAACCCGACTACCTGCTAGTGTTGGAGCATCTCCTGAAGAGGTGGGCAGTGCTTGTGGCTCAGTGTGGGGACAAGGACACTGGCAGCAGAAGTTCTGGGAAGTACTCCTTGATGTGAGCCCTCCCAGAGTCTGCCATTAGGCCCACCAATGAGCTCAGGTAGGCTCCAGTGTTGGGTTGCCTCAGGCAAAACAACCAACAGGGAGGGAACTCAGCACAACCTATCAACAGTTAAGCAGATTAAAGTTTTACTGAGCTCTGCCCACCAGGGCAACAGTCAGCTCTACCCACCACCAGTCCCTCCCTTCAGGAAATTTACACAAACCTCTTAGATAGCCTCATCCACCAGAAGGCAGACAGCAGAAGCAAGAAGTACAATCCTGCAGCCTGTGGAACAAAAACCACATTCACAGAAGGATAAACAAAATGAAAAGGCAGAGAGCTATGTACCAGAGGAAGGAACAAGATAAAATCCCAGAAAAACAAGTAAATGAAGTGGAGATAAACAACCTTCCAGAAAAAGAATTCAGAATAATGATGGTTAAGATGATCCAAGACCTTGGGGAGAAAATGGAGGCAAAGATAAAGAAGATGAAAAAATGATTAACAAAGACTAGAAAAATTAAAGAACAAACAAACAGAGATGAACAATACAATAACTGAAATGAAAACTACACTAGAAGGAATCAATAGCAGAATAACTGAGGCAGAAGAATGGATAAGTGACCTGGAAGACAGAATGGTGGAATTCACTGCTACAGAACAGAATAAAGAAAAAAGAATGCAAAGAAATGAAGACAGCCTAAGAGACCTCTGGGACAACATTAAATGCAAGAACATTTGCATTATAGGGTTCCCAGAAGGAGAAAGAGAGAAAGTACGTGAGAAAATATTTGAAGAGACTAGAGTCAAAAACTTCCCTGACATGGGAAAGGAAATGGCCACCCAAGTCCAGGAAGCACAGTGAGTCCCATACAGGATAAACCCAAGGAGAAACACACCGAGACACATAGTAATCAAATTGGTAAAAATTAAAGACAAAGAAAAAATATTGAAAGCAGCAAGGGAAAAATGACAAATAGCATACAAGGGAACTCCCATAAGATTAACAGCTGATTTCTCAGCAGAAACTTTACAAACCAGAAGGGAGTGGCATGATATACTTAAAGTAATGAAAGGGAGGAAACTACAACAAAGATTACTCGACAGGGCAAGGATGTCTTTCAGATTCGATGGAGCAATCAAAAGATTTACAGCAAGCAAAAGCTAAGAGAATTCAGCACCACCAAACCAGCTCTACAACAAATGCTAAAGGAAGTTCTCTAAGTGGGAAACAAAAGAAAAGAAAAGGACCTACAAAAACAAACCCAAAACAATTAAGAAAATGGTCATAGGAACATACATATTGATAATTACCTTAAATGTAAATGGACTAAATGCTCCCACCAAAAGACACAGATTGGCTGAATGGATACACAAACAAGACCCATCTATATGCTGTCTACAAGAGATGCACTTCACACATAGGGACACATACAGACTGAACGTGAGGGGATGGAAAAAGATATTCCATGCAAATGGAAATCAAAAGAAAGCTGGAGTAGAAATACTCATATCAGATAAAACAGACTTTAAAATAAAGAATATTACAAGAGACAAAGAGGGACACTGCATAATGATCAAGGGATCAATCCAAGAAGTAGGTATAACAATTATAAATATATAGGCACCCAACAGAGGAGCACCTCAATACGTAAGGCAACTGCTAAGAGCTATAACAGAGGAAATCGACAGTAACACAGTAATAGTGAAGGACATTAATACCTCACTTACACCAATGGACAGATCATCCAAAATGAAAATAAATGAGGAAGCAGAAGCTTTAAGTGACACAATAGGCCAGATAGATTTAATTGAAATATAGGGCATTCCATCCAAAAACAGCAGATTACACTTTCTTCTCAAGTGCACATGGAACATTCTCCAGGATAGCTCATATCTTGGCTCACAAATCAAGCCTCAGTAAATTTAAGAAAACTGAAATCATAACAAGCATCTTTTCTGACCACAACGTTATGAGATTAGAAATGAATTACAGGGAAAAAATCGTAAAAAACACAAACACATGGAGGCTAAACAATACATTTCTAAATAATCAAGAGATCACTGAAGAAATCACATAGGAAATCAAAAAATACATAGAGACAAATTACAAGGTAAACAGGATGATCCAAAACTTATGGGATACAACAAAAGCTGTTCTAAAAGGGAACTTTATAGCAATACAAGCCAACCTCAAGAAACAAGAAAAATCCCAAATAAGCAATCTAACCATATACCTAAAGGAACTAGAGAAAGAAGAACAAAGAAACCCCAAGGTTAGCATAAGGAAAGAAATCATAAAGATCAGAGCAGAACCAAATGAAATAGAAACAGAGAAAACAAGAGCAAAGATCAATAAAACTAAAAACTGTTTTTTTGAGAAGATAAACAAAATTGATAAACCATTAGCCAGACTCATCAAGAAAAAGAGGGAGAGGATTCAAATCAATAAAATTAAAAATGAAAAGGGAGAAGTTACAACAGACACCACAGAAATACACAGCATCCTAAGAGACTACCACAAGCAACTCTGTGCCAATAAAATGGACAACCTGGAAGAAATGGACAAATTCTTAGAAAGGTATAACCTTCCAAGACTGAACCAGGAAGAAATAGAAAATATGAACAGACAAATCACAAGTAATAAATTGAAACTTTGATTTAAAGTCTTCCAACAAACAGAAGTCGATGACCAGATGGCTTCACAGGTAAATTGTATCAAACATTTAGATAAGAGCAAACACCTATCCTTCTCAAACTCTTCCAAAAATTGCAGAGGAAGGAACACTTCAAACTCATTCTATGAGGCCACCATCACCCTGATACTAAGACCAGGCAAATATACTGCAAAAAAAAAAAAAAAATTACAGACCAATATCACTGATGAATATAGGAGCAAAAATCCTGAACAAAATACTAGCAAACAGAATCGAACAACACATTAAAAGAATCATACACCATAATCAAGTGGGATTTATCCCAGGGATGCAAGGATTCTTCAATATATATAAATCAATCAATGTGATAAACCATATTAACAAATTGAAGAAAAATTATGATCATCTCAATAGATGCAGAAAAAGCTTTTGACAAAATTCAACACCTATTTGTGATAAAAACTCTCCAGAAAGTGGGCATAGAGGGGACCTGCCTCAACATAATAAAGGCCATATATGACAAAACCACAGCAAACATCATTCTCAATGGTGAAAATCTGAAAGCATTTCCTCTAAGGTCAGGAACAAGACAAGGACTTGCCCTCTCACCACTATTATTCAACAAAGTTCTGGAAGTCCTAGCCATGGCAATCAGAGAAGAAAAAGAAATAAAAGGAATACAAATTGGAAAAGAAGAAGTAAAACTGCCACTGTTTGCAGATGACATGATACTATACATAGAGAATCCTAAAGATGCCACCAGAAAACTACTAGAGCTAATCAATGAATTTGGTAAAGTTGCAGGATACAAAATTAATGCACAGAAATCTCTGGCATTCCTATACATTAATGATGAAAAATCTGAAAGAGAAATTAAGGAAACACTCCCATTTACCATTGCAACCATAAGAATAAAACACCTAGGAATAAACCTACCTAGGGAAAAAAAACACTTGTATGCAGAAAACTATAAGACACTGATGAAAGAAATTAAAGATGATACCAACAGATGGAGAGATATACCATGTTCTTGGGTTGGTAGAATCAACATTGTGAAAATGATTATACTAACCAAAGCAATCTACAGATTCAATGTAATCCCTATCAAATTACCAATGGCATTTTTTATGGAACTAGAACAAAAAATCTTAAAATTTGTATAGAGACAGAAATGACCCTGAATAAAAAAAAGCAGTCTTGAGGGGAAAAAATGGAGCTGGAGGAATGAGACTCCCTGACTTCAGACTATACTACAAAGCTATAGTAATCATGACAATATGGTACTGGCACAAAAACAGAAACATAGATCAATGGAACAAGATAGAAAGCCCAGAGATAAACCTACACACCTATGGTCAACTAATCTATGACAAAGGAGGCAAGGCTATACAATGGAGAAAAGACAGTCCCTTCAATAAATGGTGTTGGGGAAACTGGACAGCTCCATGCAAAAGAATGAAATTAGAACATTCCCTAGCACTATACACAAAAATAAACTCAGGGCTTCCCTGGTGGCGCAGCATTTGGGAGTCCACCTGCCGATGCAGGGGACGCGGGTTCGTGCCCCAGTCCGGGAGAATCCCACATGCTGCGGAGCGGCTGGGCCCGTGAGCCACAGCTACTGAGCCTGCGTGTCTGGAGCCTGTGCTCCACAACAGGGGAGGCCGCGATAGTGAGAGGCCTGTGCACTGCGATGAAGAGTAGCCCCCGCTTGCCACAACTAGAGAAAGCCCTCGCACAGAAACAAAGACGCAACACAGTAAAAATAAATAAATTAATTAATACACATGTATTCACACAAAACACATTGGGATATTGGTTTAAAAAATAATAATAATAATAATAAGCTCAAAATGGATTCGAGACCTACATGTAAGACCAGACACTATAGAACTCTTAGAGGAAAACATAGGAAGAACACTCTTTGACATAAGTCACAGCAAGATCTTTTTTGGTCCACCTCTTAGGGTTACGGAAATAAAAACAAAAATAAATAAATGAGACCTAATGAAGCTTCAAAGCTTTTGCACAGCAAAGGAAATCCTAAACAAGACAAAAAGACAACCCTCAGAATGGGAGGAAATGTTTATAAACGAATCAACAGACAAAGGATTAATCTCCAAAATATATAAACAGCTCATGCAGCTCAGTATTAAGAAAACAAACAACCCAATCCAAAAATGGGCATAGGACCTAAATAGACATTTCTCCAAAGAAGACATACAGATGACCAAGAAGCACATGAAAACTGCTCAACATCACTAATTATTAGAGAAATGAAAATCAAAACTACAGTGAGGTACCACCTCACACCAGTTAGAAGGGGCATCATCAGAAAATCTACAAACAGCAAATGCTGGAGAGGGTGTGGAGAAAATGGAACCCTCTTGCACTGTTGGTGGGAATGTAAATTGATACAGCCACTATGGAGAACAGTATAGAGGTTCCCTAAAAAACTAAAAATAGAATTACCATATGATCCAGCAATCCCACTACTGGGCATATACCCAGGGATAACTGTAACTCAAAAAGACACATGCAACACTATTTACAATAGCCAGGTCATGGAAGCAACCTAAATGCCCATTGACAGACAAATGGATAAAGAAGATGTGGTACATATAAACAATGGAATATTACTTAGCCATAAAAAGGAACGAAATTGGGTCATTTGTAGAGACGTGGATGGACCTACAGACTGTCGTAAAGAGTGAAGTAAGTCAGAAAGAGAAAAACAAATATTGTATAGTAACGCATATATGTGGAACCTAGAAAAATGGTACAGATGAACCGGTTTGCAGGGCAGAAATTGAGTCACAGATGTAGAGAACAAACATATGGACACCAAGGGGGGAAAGCAGTGGGTGTTGGCGGTGGTGGTATGATGAATTGGGACATTGGGATTGACATGTATACACTGATGTGTATAAAATTGATGACTAATAAGGACCTGTTGTATAAAAAAAAATAAATTAAATAAAATTTAAAAATTAAAAAAGGAAAAATTCCACATTTATCTTTAGTGGATGTGTGGTTATAAGTCCAGTGTGAAAAATAAAGATACCTTGAAAATGATGAATTAAAGTAAAAAATTATTTCATAAAAATAAGGAACAAAAATGAACTATGTATGTACAAATAAAACTGAGATAGTCAAGATAAACATTCCTCCAGAATAAGTGGGCTAAAAGCCTTATGCTTATCTGAAATCTTGTCATAAACAAAAATAATATACTATTTCTAATCAAACAAACTTCAGCTTACACTGAGAGACTATATAATCATACATTGCACTGAATAAAAATTTGAATGTACAAATATGCAGTAAGTATATTGTTTAGAGGTTAAAAAAGATGACCCAAATGGAATTTTAATGAGAATAATGGGTAAAGAATAATTTTTACTAGCAGGAATTGAATAAATATATTTTTTGAAATCAGTGAAGGGGCCACTGCCTGCATTTTATTTAACTTACAACTCAAAAACAAATTCTTATGGGCCTTGATGATGCTCATTTGTTGGAAGAATTGTTAAATGGTTCTAAGTGATTGCATGTAACTCATTACTCTATAACATTCAAACATTACTGAATTCTTAATATTAAGAATTATCTACGTATTATGGTTAAAGTTGAGTTATGTGATTAAAGCTGCATTAATCAAGAATTTAAAACTATTCCAAGTTATTGGCAATATTAAATGATAGATTGTATTGTTAAATCACTGAGGAGTATTATGCTTAGTTTTATAGTTTTCTTAAAATGAATGTTTAGTTTTTCTTCAGAAATAGTAATATTGAGGTTATGTATAAATAATACATGTAATAAACAAAAAGCAATTAATAATTTAAAATGGTAGATTATTAACTGAGGTCTTTTTAACAAAGTTTTATCTTTCAATAAGAATTCAAGAAAGAGGAAGACCACTCAAAGCTGAAATGTTTAGGAAAGGATTCCTAGCAGACAGGGAAGTGAGATGAATATACCGGGCAGTCATTAAATAAGCATTGGATAAAAGAGAGGAAGCCAGTCACAAAATTATAGCAGAAAAGCATGAACGTACTTTCTATATGTAGATGAAGCTTTAAAATATTGATGTTTTTATTACTAAACATTACCTGTAATCTAAAATCAGTTCAAATTTTTGCTTTCAAACTTCACTGATAGGGAGGAGCAATTGTGTTGTATTAGTAATTGAGTTTTACATTATACTTAGTCTGAGTAGAGCATGCTTATTATTTCTATTATATGATTTGTGGTTACTATGTCTTACACTAAAGTCTCCAATTCTTTTTTTTATTAGATAATTTTAGAGCTTTGTGCAACAAAATTCAAATATGTATTGCTTTTTGAGGAGAAACAAGGGAAAACATTTTAATATTCTTGTCATTTCTAGATTCTTTATGAAACTAAACATATAATCTTTAATTAAGTAGGTATAATTAGTTTTTATCTTGATTTTGTAGGGAAAATATCTTTGAATACAGAAGATAATTTTGCAAAAACAGAGATGAGTGGGCAGAGAATGATTTGCAAGGTAAAATTTAGTATTTTTTTTACCATTTAGAGAAAGTAGTTTCAAGTGAAACAGTTTCTTTTTCCCCCTTTAAAGCCATTAATCATAGGGAAAGAAGCATAGGAGCAGAACAAGTAAAGGGGTTATAGATTAATTTCTGTATCACAAGAAGCTACAGGGAAATTCAAAGTAAGTGTGGTATCACAGCAGAAGGCCCTTTTACATGTGCTTTAATTTTAAAAATTTCTTTGGAAGCTTGGAAACTACATTGTCATTGATTAATTGAATTTCAGAATTAAAGAGGCTATGTTTTATAGATTTTCTTTTATATACAATTTAAACCACAGTTCCATTCAGCAAATCTTCACAAATACAAACAGCAAATAATTGAAAATCTGCTTCTCTTTCTTCTAAATTCTCATTGTTGCCTTTGTTCTCTAAGCCAGTGTTTGACCTTTTCCAATTTCTATACATGCTTCTCAGGCAAGGTGCCAGTCAGTGTGACTCCAGCTGGTGCATGAACTAGAAGGGGCTTCTTATATCACCAGACAGAAAGCCTACAGGTGAAGGCACAGGTGCCATGGCAAGGAGAGTCAAGGTAGCACAGTGATAGAGAATGCACAGAATGAAATCAGGACTGGGAAGAAAGAAGCCTGATGCCCAGGGGTGTTCCCAGTGCTAATTTGTTAGATTAATTTAACCATGTAGCATATCAACAAAAGTAAAGGAAGGGTGCCTACTCATTCAAGAAGATACTGTGTGTGTATCTTCTTAATATATACACATATATAACAGCATAAATATATATATATGTCTTCTTGAGATATATAATACATATACATATGTACATATATAACAGTGTGTATATATATGCATATATATATATATTTACATATACAGTAGCCTTCCCTTATTTGTGGTTTCACTTTCCACAGTTTCAGTTACCTGTGATTAATGGTTGTCTGAAAACATTAAATGGAAAATTTCAGAAATAAGAAATTCATATGTTTTAAATTGCACACCATTATGAGTAGCATGATGAAATCTCGCACCATTCCACTTGGCCCAGCCCAGGATGTGAATCATCCCTTTGTCCAGTATGTCCCATCTATTAGCCACTTGTAGCCATCTCAGTTTTATTAGATCTACTGTCACAGTAGCACAGTGTTTGTTAATTTATAAATTAAATTTCATCATATGAAGTTCATCCTATACATATATATATACATATATATATATACATATACATATATATGTATAGGAAAAAACAGTATATGTAGGGTTTTGTACAATCTGCAGTTTCAGGCATCCACTTGGAATGTATCCTGTGTGGGTAAAAGTGGACTATTGTAAAAAAAAAATTATATATATATATATATATATATATATATATACTTTTATTATTCCTAAAGTAGAACATGAACTTGTTAAATCTACAGATTTTTTTCTCCTTGGATAACTTTTTGAGATAAACTTAAGAACTATATTTGAGCACACCAACTTTTCCAACAAAAAACAATAATCAAAGAAAAAGACTAATAGCAGAGTTTTTAAAAATAATTTTACTCTACAATTATCTCCTATAGAAATAAAGAATTTTGTTAATGTTTGGGAGAACTTACCATGTGAAACTCGTCTCGAATTCTAAACATTGAACGCATCACAGAAGCATGGCAGTAACCTAATTTTGTTATCAAAAATGTAAAATATTTGTTTTCTTCTATTAGATACTTTGGATAGTAAAAAATGAAACATCTGAATTTTTTTCAAAATGAAATGATGCATGCAAATATTTAGCTATATTTACCTAAAATATTTCTTTTTTCCCCACATTAAACTTTGTTTAAATGTTTTCAAAATTTTGAGAAATTAGCTCTCAATTAGAGATACATTTGAGGTGTATGTTTTAAAATATTCTAGAAAATAAAAACAAGGGAATGAATAAATGAAACAAGAATGGCAAAATGTTGGTAATTACTGAATCTTGGTGATGAGTATATGGAGGTTTTATATGTGATTCTCTCTGATTTTGTGTGTTTGAAAATCTTCAAAGCAATTTTTAAAAATTTGCTACAGCTTTTTACTAAGTTGTTTCCATTTAGAAATACAGATTTCAGAAACTAACAACAACCATAAAATAAATGATATGCAAACATTTTTCCTTCTAATTTGTACAATATACTGTTATGATCCATCTGTTTTATACCATTAAACTTGAATGGTCATTTGAGAGAAATATTTCTGAGGTCATTCTTCTGATTTAGATTGAATTGGCTGAAGATCTAGGAAGATTGTCTCTTGCAGTCTCCTGCAGCCTTCCTGGCAGTGTCTTGAAGATACACACAACAATACGAACATATATTTACGTGATAATATCTCAACATCAGGACCATTATCTGCTTTCAAGAATTTGAGTCCTTCTTCCAGCTTCTTACCAAGATGGCCATCTTCCCATTAAGTCAAATAAACTTTTAAGCAATGTGAGGAATACAAAACCAAACATGAATACAGAGCTAGCTCTGCTTTGGCCTGGATGGTTCAGGATGATGACCTATGCAGTGAAGCAAGCTGTTGCTGTTGGTGGGCATTCTTGCTGTCACTAGCCACTTTGCAGACTCAGTCTCAGTGGTAAAGCTCATATTGTCTCCTGGTGAACTAACTATACTTACCTGTCATGGTGTTATTTAGCAGACTTCACTTTAGTTGACCTTTTGACTGGACCAAAGGTAAGCACTATGCTTTATCTTAGAACACTAGTCTCCATAAAGCCCATGGGAATGAATTATTCCAAGTTTAAAGATATTCTGGAGGAATATATAGTAGATTTTGTAAATTAAGTTGGTGATGTGATGTATTCCCAAACTCATCTCATGAGTGAAAGCATGTCAGAACTTACCTCCAGCATTTTGTCACAATTTTAAAAGAAAATTGACATAAATATTACCTGTATGCATTGTAGTTAGCTTTTTAAAAGTAATTGCTGACTCTTTTGACAATTTCCTCATATCTTGTGAGGTTCTAGAGTGGCTTGGTAGAATATACTTGCTAACAGCAACTATCATTGTTGTAAAATGTGTAAACTAGAGTAATATTCCTTAAAGTACCAGCCATAAATGCAAAAAAATGAGGTATCTATAATCAGATTTAATAATAATTCTCTATGTCCGAGGGCTCACATAGTGTTTGCAGGTCTCCAATTTCCACAAAGAGATGTTAATGGTGATACTATACTCACAGCCATTTTCCCAAGACTAAAGTAGATACATGAGGAAGACCTTCTCCATCTCAGCAGCCTCCTTCTCAAATTTCTTGACAATTTACTTCTTGATTCTATTAATCCTTTTTTCCAGTTCCCAAATCCCTAATATGTCTGTTTCAATATCCAGAGTTTTTATTAGTCCCCTGAATGTTTGCATAAAATCATCATATTCAGTCTTTGTCCATATTATTCACATAAAACATGGTGTATGGATCAAGAAAGACAACAATACTATTTCATTTTGCAGTTTACTAACAGTTCTTTGAGCACTGTCTTTGGTTTGGAGCCACAGACTTAAGGATGAACAATTTTTAAACGAAGGATATACTGTGAAAACCCATCAGAATGACAAAATAACCCAGAAACATGTTATGTAAGAAAGAATTGAGGAAATCAGGGCCAGAAAAAAATGAAGATTTGGGCTGTCATTTAGATAAGGAAAGAAAAGGGAGTGATAGGATAGAAATTACAGGTATAGGTTTAGACTCTATTGAAAGAAAGAATTAGCAGGAGCTCTTAAAATGAAATGTGGTGCCCCAGGAGGCAGAGAATATTCTATCACTGGAGGTGTTTAAGAGAAAATAAGATGAGCATCTGTATGGGAAACTGAGCTATTTGTCTAGATAACTTCTAAAGTCTCCTCCAGTTGCAAAAGTCTCTGATTCTTTCATTAATTCTGAAATTAGTAAACAGAGCTCTCTATTGCAAACAAAACTGGCCACGGGCTTCTTTTACAACAGCAGTGGGGAAAAATCAATCTTCTCCAAACTTTAATGTTCTCCAAACATAAAAACTGTTTCTTTTCGAATTATGGTTTTCTCCAGGTCTATGCCTAGGGGTGGGATTGCTGGGTCATCTGGGAGTTCTATTTTTCGTTTTTTTTTTTTTTTTTTTTTTTTAGGAACCTCCATACTGTTCTCCAAAGTGGCTGTACCAATTTACATTCCCACCAACAGTGCAAGATGGTTCCCTTTTCTCCACACCCTCTCCAGCATTTATTTTTTGTAGATTTTTTGATGATGGCCATTCTGACCGGTGTGAGGTGATACCTCATTGTGGTTTTGATTTGCATTTCTCTAATGATTAGTGATGTTGAGGATGTTTTCTTGTGCTTTTTGGCTATGAGTATGTCCTCTTTGGACAAATGTCTATTTAAATATTCTGCCCATTTTTTGATTGGGTGGTATGTTTTTTTTTATATTGAGCTGCATTAGCTGTTTGTTTATTTTGGAGATTAATCCCTTGTCAGTTGCTTCGTTTGCAAATATTTTCACCCATCCTGAGGGTTGTCTTTTATTTTTGTTTATGGTTTCCTTTGCTGTGTCAAAGCTTTTAAGTTTAATTAGGTCCTATTTGTTTAGTTTTGTTTTTATTTTCATTACTCTAGGAGGTGGATCAAAAAACATCTTGCTGCAATTTATGTCAAAGAGTATTCTGCCTATGTTTTCCTCTAAGAGTTTTATAGTGGCTGGCCAACACTTAGGTCTTTAATCCATTTTGAGTTTACTTTTCTGTGTGGTGTGAAAGAATGTTCTAATTTCATTCTTTTACATGTAGTTGTCCAGTTCTCCCAGCACCACTTATTGAAGAGGTTGTCTTTTCTCCATTGTATATTCTTGCCTCCTTTGTCATAGATTAGGTGACCATAGTTACATAGGTTATCTCTGGACTTTCTATCCTGTTCCATTTCTGGTTTTGTGCCAGTACCATACTGTTTTGGTGACTGTAGCTTTGTAGTGTAGTCAGAAGTCAGGGAGCCTGATTCCTCCAGCTCCATTTTTCTTACTCAAGATTGCCTTCAGGGCCGTTTGCATTTCCATACAAACTGTAAATTTTTTGTTTTAGTTCTGTGAAAAATGCCAGTGGTAGTTTGATAGGGATTGCATTGGATCTGTAGATTGCTTTGGGTAGTATAGTCATTTTGACAATATTCTTTCTTCCAATCCAAGTACATGGTATATCTCTCCATCTGTGTCATCTTTGATTTCTTTCATCAGTGTCTTATGGTTTTCTGAGTAAGGTCTTTTGCCTCCTTAGGTAGGTTTATTCCTAAGTATTTTATTCTTTTTGTTGCAAAGGTAAATGGCAGTGCTTCCTTAATTTATCTTTCTAATTTTTCATTGTTAGTGTATGGAATGCAAGAAATTTCTGTGTATTAATTTTGTATCCTGCAGATTTTCCAATTCATTGATGAGCTCTAATAGTTTTCTTGTAGCATCTTCAGGATTTTCTGTGTATAGTATCATGTCATCTTCAAACAGTGGCAGTTTTACTACTTCTTTTCCAATTTGGATTCCTTTTATATCTTTTTCGTCTCTGATTGTTGTGGCTAGAACTTCCAAAATGAGGAATGGATAAAGAAGATGTGGTACATATATACAGTGGGATATTACTCAGCCATAAAAAGAATAAAATGATGCCATTTGCAGCAACACAATTATCATATGATATCACATATGTGGAATCTAAAAAAAGCGTACAAATGAACTTATTTACAAAACAGAAGTAGAGTCACAGATGTAGAAAACAAACATATGTAGGGGATGGGGGACATAACTTGGGAGATTGGGATTGACATATACACACTACTATATATAAAATAAATAACTAATAAACACCTACTATATAGCACAGGGAACTGTACTCAGTAATAGACTATTTCGGAAAAGAGTCTAAAAAAGAGTGGATATATACATATGTATAACTGATTCACCTTGCCATACACCTAAAACTAACACAACATTGTAAATCAACTATACTCCAATCAAAATGTTAAGAAAAACAGTTATATGCACCAAAAAATTGAAAAAAAAGGTAAAAATAGATTAAAAGTTAAGAGATATTTTTAAATAAATAAAAACTGTTTCTGTAACTCCTTAAAGGTAGGTTTTGCTTAATTGTCCATTAAAATCACAAAAACATTAATTCAAAGTAATGCTTTGAATTCTGGGTCTTCCCTGGTGGTCCAGTGATAAAGAATCCACCTTCCAATGCAGGGGATGCAAATTCAATCCCTGGTCAGGGTGCTAAGATCCCACATGCTGCGGGGCAACTACTGAGCCCGTGAGTCACAGCTAGAGAGCCCACATGACACAAACTACAGAGCCCACATGCTCTGGAGCCCATGTGCCAGAACTAGAGAGAAAAAACTTGCATGCCACAACTAGAGAGAAACCCCTGCCCCACAACCAGAGAGAAGCCTGTGTGCTGCAACAAAGATCCGGCATGCTGCAACAGGCTCAATGCAACTAAAAATAAATAAATAGAATAAATAAATAAAATAAATATTTTTAAAAAACAAAGTAGTTGAATGTTTATTATTTTCATTTATTAATGAGCTCTTCAGTAAAATATGTTTCTAATACATCATATATAGCCCTAATGTATTTTACATGTGTAAACTCCCAGGTGTATATTTAATCCCAAGAATAGAAAGGGTTATTTTAGAATATGCCAGTGTTCCTTTAGGCTACTATTAACAGCATTGATGGTAAGAACACCATCTTTGACCCTGAATAGAAATGGGTTCTTGTTCAGGCTGTGCCACTGACTTAGCTGTGTGAACTTCTGCCACCCAACCTTCCTAACTGAACCAGTTTCTTCACCTGTAAAACATAGATAATATCATCATTTATCTTGTATTATTATAGTAAGTTAAATACAATAATGCACAAAAAGTACCTAAAATACTCTTGATGATAGCAATTATTCAATAAATATTGTTTGCTATTACTGCTGCTGCTGTCATTGTTAAAGTTTAACCCAAGAACATGAAGTAAGTTTTTACATTTTACAAGTCTTCAAAAGTGTAATCTAGGAGTTCCTTGATATTCCAGTACTGACCTGCATAGCAGTTCTCACAAATTAGAACATTTTCATTTTTACTTAATTCTTATTTTCAATTCTATGACAAATATTTGGTCAATGTAATAAAGAAGCAAATTTTCAATGGGAAATTTTTCAAAATTGGTATCATAGATTTATGCTTGATATCCTAATAAACCTGAAGTAGCACATTATGTTTAGTCCCCAGGTGTGACCTGAAAGTTGTGCTTGACCTCATCATACACTGTAACACATTAATTTGCAGTATTTATTAAAGTATAATTGATAATAATTAATTATACTTTGATAAATACTTATAATCATGAAAATCAATTACATTAACAAATATTAATGTTATGTTTTATTCAAAGAAAAATTATTTTATTAAGCTAAAATCATTTGCCCAAATTTTCTGCATAGAACTTTTGAGCAGAAGTAAGATTAATCAGTTTCTTAAAAAAGTTTTCATAGCCACAGGTTTTCATGAATGAATTCATGTTCAATGGTAGAATAGAAAAAAAGTTAAAAACAGATATATTGTATCTGATTTTAGCAGAACTTATTTCCAAAGAATTGTGAAAATTTTTAGGAATTAACAATTTTCATCAAACACATTAAAATTCTCTATTGATATGATTCATCACATATATATATATGTATATAACAAAATTTTACATGTTATATATGTACATATCTTCCATTACCATACCAATTTTTCCCGTAACCCAAAGGCAACCTATATTAATAATTCACTATCTACAATTTCAACCCTCTCTTTTTCCCTCTGCCATCTTGGTACAGTGTATAAAGAATTTACTTCAGCTTGATTCACTTAATCTCTCAAAGGGCTCATTTTAAGAACATACATGTAGTAACTTTATCCCCCAAATACAACATATTTTAAGAACTAAAGCTAATTTCTAAAAAGGTAGGATAGAGGAAACAGAGAGAGTATGTTTCACTCCATTGAGTGATAACATCCAGTTCCTACAAATTAATTAATTAATTTGCCAATCTTCATAATATTGTACATAGGTAGAGTATAAAGTCATGACTAGGGATTGCATTGAATCTGTAGATTACTTTGGATAGTATAGACATTTTACAATATTAATTCCTCCAATCCATGCACATCAGCAATATATGGAATCTAAAAACATGAACTCACAGGAAAACAGAACAGAATGGTGGCTGCCAGAGGCAAGGCGTGTGGGGTGAGCAAAATAGGTAAAGTGTGTCAAAAAGTACAAACTTCTAGTTATAAGATAAATAAGTTCTGGGCATGTAATGTACAGCATGGTGATAGTTAATAACAGTGTATTGTATATTTGAAAGTTGCTAAGAAAGTAGATCTTAAAAATTCTCTTCACAAGAAAAAATAATTTGTAACTATATGAGGTGAGGAATGTTAACTAAACTTATTGTGGCAATCATTTTGCAATATATATGTATATAAAATCATTATGTTGTATATCTTAAATTAATACAATGTTATATCAACTATATCTCAATAAAACTGGAATAAAATAACATCACAGCTAATATTCAGACATTGAAGTGAAAGCAATAAGGAGGAGAGGTAAGAAGAGGATAAGTATGAATAAAAGCAGCAGAAGAAAAGTTTTCCAAACCCCACTTAGTAAATCTAAAGGAAAATTCAGATGATAACCCAAGGCTAATGATTTCTGAATTCACATTTTATGTAATATCTTATTCACTCTTCTTGTAATATGAATATTTTTTATAGAAATAGCTTAAAATTTCTAAGCTTTTGATTGAAATCAAAAAACGATCTAAATTTACTCATTAAGTTTTATGCCATTAGTATTATTTTTCAATGTATTTTCCTGTTCAGTGAGTCGTGGACCAACATATAAGAAATATTCATGGAAGACAAAGTACTCAGGCCAAAAATGCAGCGGATAAAAGCTCAAACAAAATCTTTGTAAAAACCTTAAAATTAATTTTGGTTCTAAAACTTCTTTCAGATTGTTCAGAGAGTGAGAAAGAGAGAAACAAGGGAACAGTATCGTTACTTTCAAGCACAAATTTAAGTATTATAAAAATTCTTTTTAAATTATTCTTGTGAGTCTCAAGAATATAGACTTGTGTTCAATAAATCTGTGAAGAAATACAGGAGGTTCCATGGCCCTTGAGGTGACAGCAGAGCATAGAGGTTAAGAACCTGGACCTGGGTCCATGGAAAAGCCTGGATCAAATTCAATCTCCACTACTTTCTAGCTTCATGAAATCGGGCAAGTCCTCAACATCTCTCATTCTCAGATTCCTTTTGTATAAAATGAAGATAATGATAGTACCTGCCTCATGGGGTTGTGATAATGCATGATAATGCTTAACAGAGTGCCTGCCCATAGCAATTATTATTAGCTAATAAGGTTATCAAAATTAAGATCTCTTAAGCAAAATAGATGAGCACTTTGCTTGCTTATTCATGGATAAGCAACAAACAATTGCTGCTTCAAAAGAGCTTGACTCTAGGGATTCCAAAAAAAGCTCCATGATTTGACAGTCCATCAAACAAAGCAGAGGGAAAGGAAGCCTCTAGAGAAAAATTGCCTCTAGCACAAAAATGCCCAGCTCCAGCTCTGCATTTTATTAACACATTGGGAGAAATTTAAAGTAATCTGGTAACATAGTTCTTAAAATGGGATTTTTCTCACATCTTTTCAACAGTACCTTTCAACACTCAAGTAAACATATTCATTTAGAACCTAGTCTATCACAAAAAGCAAATCAGGAGAGAAAATAGGTTTTCTGTGTTGTCAATCCAAGTCGTTACATGAGAATACGTCAGTAATTTTCAAAAAGTGCCATGAATATAAAAATTACCATTTTAGAGACAGTTGTTTGAATAGTTTCATGCTGTTTGTCAGAATCAGAAATTAAGTGATTCTTCCAGCAAACTGGAGAATAAAATAGATGAGCTCCCTTCACATTTAATGATGTGGAATGGGGGAAGAGAAGTGCAGTTTGTTCATCAGGAGTATTGAAATTTTGAAACTTTGCAAAATACCTTATAAATAAATGTCTCAGAGGCATGAAATGATTATTATTAAAAAGTCATTCTACATATATACACTACCAAACGTAAGGTAGATAGCTAGTGGGAAGCAGCCGCATAGCACAGGGAGATCAGCTCGGTTCTTTGTGACCGCCTGGAGGTGTGGGATAGGGAGGGTGGGAGGGAGACGCAAAAGGGAGGGGATATGGGAACATATGTATATGTATAACTGATTAAATTTGTAAAATAAAATTTAAAAAAAAGTCATTCTATAGGCCAAGTATTTGACCTTTTAGTTCTATCTTTTGAATTCTATCAAAACTTTAGCCTTACAAGTTCTAGACCATAGTAAATACATTTCATCAAATAAACAACAATCTTATATACAAGAATTACAATTTGTATTGTAGTCATGGTAAAAAGCACACAAAACTAATTGACTCATTCAGAGCCATGTAGGCTTAATAGTGTAGGAGAAAGAGTTAGCCAAACTGGGCTTGAACACTGATGACGCTTTCCATTACCTCTCAACTCTGACATCTTAAGCTCTTTGAAATTCAATTTTTTCTTTGTCAAATGTGCATAACAATATCTACTTTCAAAGTTACTGTGAGAAATATGCAAGATGCACGTGAAGAGCCTGGCACTTCATAGGCTCTCCATAATCAGATGTAAAAAGAAATCCCACATTTTTAACATTAATTTTCTGCTTAGAACAAGCTTTGGAATTTATTGATTGTAGAGTGCCACAGGTGTCTTCCCAGTAACCTGGTAAAGGGACTTTCCTGCTTCTAAACAGATGCAGATGAACATAACTGATTTTTAATAGCATGGACTGTCCTTGTCAGGAAACTGACTGCCCATGCAAGACTCCAGATCAGTTAGGATCCTGCAGATGCCCACTGGGTAGGTGGTAATGCCAATGAGAGCTGAAACCAAAAGGCAAGGCATAGAGTAGGCAATGGGTCAGGTCTTCAGAAAGGTCTCATGTCCACTGGTTCAGAAATAATATTAGAAAAAAATAGGCAAGGGCTTATTATGGGGGGATGGAGGAAGAGAAGTTGTTCCACCTTTATCTGAAGCAGTCCTGAGACCTTTTACTCTAAAGATCCTAGACAGATTCATCATCTCCAGAACAGCCTTCTGTTAGACAATAAAGGTAATGCCACCAAATCTTTGTCTCTTCATCGGATGGAAGAATTCTTGCAGTACTATTGCGGCTCCAACTGATTGTTTAGTTGAATAAAATCCTAAAAGAGAACTTTGATTTTCTTTTCCAGCTACAGCTTATGTTTTTGTTATACTCTCTCTTACAGCTCAGGATCAATTACCCAGTCACCCCTCTATCTAGAGGATATATATTACTCTTTTTTTACTTTCTGAACATTCATTTCTCCATCCTACCATCTAGTAGCTACTTTCTTTTCCCTGCAACTGGTTATAATTAATAAATTATAAATTAGATAAATCTCAGCTGTTTTCTCTTAGCAGCATCTTAGCAATGACTCTCTGTGGGAGTTTGGCAAAAAAGATTTCTTCAGAAATGTTTCCAACTAAAAACTCAGTAGTTACCAAGTAATAGAATCCAAATCTTCAAACTTGTCATTTTGGGATGAAAACTAAAGCTGTGAGGATGCGTGTCTAGAGACCCCTCTCAGTTTAAAGAGCCAACACCCAGAACCAGTGTCTAGGTCTTCTGATTCTTGGTTAGTTTTTGCATTGCTTCTCCTCTTAAAAGTTCAGTATAATTTAACAAAACTCAAAACACTTTTAATAGAATTGCATAGAAATTTGGGGGAAAATCGATTCCATCAGATAGGCTCAAATGAGACAAATGAAGACAGCTAGACACAAGAGTCATAAAAATCAGTGAAGAGTGGGAAGAGGATGGATGATTTGAGTCAATTCATTATATCATGAGCTGCATCCTTGATATAGTTCCTGAAGAGGACACTTATAAATGTCACCTAACATCTCCAATCATCAGACTACAAATCGCTATGTAATCAGGGGAAACTATGATCCCCACACCTACCTGCAAATAATAATTTCACAATAATGATGTTTACATAATGATTCAATGAGACAATGAAACCAAAAATGTCAGTAAAGAATGGGATTAGGCAGGCGCACAGTCCTCACAGTGATGATAGTTTTACTCTCCTCATGGCAAACTTGTTCACACACTGTCAAAGAATAGTCATCAGAGGCTTACTGAGCTGAATTCTATACAGTGGGAGTTATGGGAGATAAAAGATTAACATTATGAGACATGGGGCTTACATACGTATTGGGGCTACAAAATTTAACATAGAATAAGAACTGCAAAAGAACTCTCTAAATTATAAAGTATGGGTTCAGATATCAAGTACTCACATAATCTGATAATGGAAATGAAGTTATTCCATGTAAAGATTTATGTGATTTTGTTATTACTACTTCATATATATATATATATATATATATATATATATATATATATATATATATATATATGGGGAAAGAGAGATTTTTTAGGAAATGCTTCATGCAGCTGTGGGGCTGGCAAGTCTAAAATTCATAGTAGGCAGGAAAATCAAGTAAGAGTTGATATTGTAGTCTTAGGTTCAAATTCAGCTTAGGAGTTTTTGCTCAGTCTTTGATTTTAAGGCCTTCAACTGATTCGATGAGGCTCACCACATTATGAATGGTAATCTGCTTATTAAAGTCTACTTATTTAAAGGTTAACTGCATCTAAAAAGCACATTCACAGCAACATCTAGACTGGTGTTTAAACAAATGACTGGACACCATAAGTTAGCCAATTTGACACATATATTTTACCATTACAGTTGTAGACATTTTTATAATAATCAAGGAAATACATACTTGAAGGAAAATCACACTCATTACAGTGCTTTCCACAACATGTGACATTTTAAAAATGTAGCCCCGGAATTCTTTGACATTTCCCCCCAACACTGAGAGGTGACAGGGAAACCTCTCTCTCTCTGTGTACCTTGAGCTTCTCACAGCATGATGGCTTCATTCAAAGAGGTCATGTCCCAAGAGGGAGCTTCTAAGAAGCATTTCAAACTGCATCCCAGAAGGAATCTATGTGACATTTTATGACCTATGTTCAGAGGTCGTATGCTAGCACTTCTCTATATTCTACTGGTTGAAGCAGTCACAAGCATTCCCTAATCCAGGAGAAGAGAACATAAACCCTATCCGTCTCTGAGAGGACTGTCAAAGAATTTGGACTCCTGTTTAAAAACTGCCACAATTATTTAACATTAACTGAGCTGCTACTATGTCCCAGACTCTGTGCTGGACTTTCATGTTTCATTTAAAGCTCCAAACTTCTTGAAATGTGGTCATCACATATAAGTAAACTGAGGGCAAGATATATTAAAACGCTTCCCAAATGCACACAGCTAGCACATGGTGGAGCCAAGATTCCCACCTAAGGCATTCTGCCTCTAAATACCTACATATTTTGTATAACACCATCCTGCCTCCAATTCAAAAATGGAGATGGAGAAAATTTTAAAAAACTAAAATCAAATTTAATAATAATTTTTTAAACTGCCATTGGAAGTAGACATTATTGTTTAGGTCCACCCAGTGTTAATTAATTCCTCTGATAATAAGCCAAGCTGCTACTAACTCATACAATGCCCTGAGGCAAACTAGAAAAAGTTTCTCATCTAAGAAGATGCAGCTCCAATGTATCATGTCTTGGCAAATGGAGCTCAGGCTAGATATCAGTTCCTAGTCACCACCTCAGTGGTAACTAGTACCCTCCTGAAATGAAAAACTGTATATGAAAATCTATATATATTGACCTTGTCCCAAACCAACCTTGTTCCTCAGAGAGGTGAATGGAGCCCACTCCTCTCTTTGCTCCAGCTAGAACATGACTCAGCTCTGCTTAATGAGACTCAATTCCAGAGTTTTTGTTGAAACTATTAGAAAAGGAAATTAATTTCTTTGCAGACTCTTCTAGCAGTAAAGATAGCATAAAGTAAGAGTGGTTGGGGGTCCCTCTTTACTTCAAAACCTAAAATAAAGCCACCAAGAGAAAAGCAGAATAAAGAGATAAAGAAGAGACTGGACCCCTGACTCCAGCCTTGCCTGAAGCTAGATCTATCCCTGTTTCTTCAGATGCTTGAACTAATAACTCCCCTCCTTTCTTTTTAATTTTAAAAACCAACTTGTGTTTAATTTATGACACAATCAAAATTGTTCCAATTAATACATTTCCTTGGTCATGACTTCATTGTCCTTAACTATAAAAAAAACTAAATAAACTTGAAAATCCTTTCTAGCTCTATCTTTCTATCAATCTCCCTGAGACACAATTTCCTCATCTTTACAACTAGAACGTAGGACTGAAGGATGTTCAGTTTCCTTCCAAAGCTATGATTCTGTGATTTTTATACAGCTCAAGGGAGAAGAGGTCCTAGTAAATTATTTCTATCTCAATAGCCTCAGAGAATGTGTCAGGTTTGGCACAGCTCTGTAGCACTGCCACCTGGTGACTATTTGCTTCATTCTTTAAAATCAACATACTCAAAGGAAGTCAAGATGGTGGAGTAGGAGGACACGGAGCTCTCATACTCCCATGAACACATCAAAAGTATATCTACATGTGGAGAAATTTTCACAGAAAGCAAACTGGAGACTAGAGGAAAGACACTTATACAACCAAGGCTGTAAAGAAAGATCCACAAGAAGCTGGGTAGGAATGGAAGAGAAGCAGTCAGATCAGAATGACACTCCTGGGAAGGGACACAGGAAGGGTATATCATGGGCTCAGAGATCCTCCCTAGGAATTGAGTAGCTCAAACCACATTGGGTGCCCCAGCCCTGGGATCCAACACCCGGAAGATGAATCCCCTTGACTGGTTTGAAAACCAGTGAGACTAACAGCAGGACTGTAAGAAACACAGACTCCACTCATGAAAAGCATGAGCATTCCTACTACTCCTTACTCCTAAAACAATGCAGAGGAAGCAGATTGAAACTGCCCAAGGCTCTGGCCAGTTTCTTAGACCACCCCTGAACATGCCTCAGCCCATGCCAGGTGCCCATTCTAGCCCCTCTTCCTCTGCAGTGCAGCTTCCCATTAGGGAAAAGGCTGCCTTTGCCAAGGAGAGTGCACAGCTGTGGGGAATGAAGCTGACTTGGACCTGGGATGACATCTGAACTGTGTGAAGGCAGCCATTACTGGAGTTCATGGAGGTGGTAGATCAGGAGTGATCTAGAACTCTGACTGGTATACCAGGACTACCCCAGTGTGTACCCCAATCCACACCTTGTGCCACTTCCAGCTCCCCTTGCTCCAGCACTGCACCCCTCTGGGGCAAGTATGCCAGTGATAGGAGAAGTGAAGGCACAAAATTAAAGAGAAGAGAACCAGCTTGGATCTGACCCTCAGGGCTTCTGCTCCAGCAACTTGGGAACTGACCCTGCCCCCATTAAGGTGGTGTTGCCACTGAGCAGAGAAGAAACCCTAGACACACCTGCCTCTGACTATAGCCCTCCATCTCCAGCCTCATTGCAAACCAAGGTGTTAGCTACCACCACACCCTAGGGGAAGACATGACTCATGCTCACGTCAGATCCAGCTTTCCTACCAAAGCTACTGGGCACATGCAGAATGTATAAAGATGCTCACAAACAAGGACACCCCTTCAAGACTGGACTAGGTAACCATTTCACCAAATTTCATCTAATATCTCAAAGAAAGTTAAGCAAAAGAGAAGATATCAGAAATTGTTTCAAATGAAAGAGCAAGAAAAATTATCTCTGAAAAAACAATTAATGAAACACTGATAAATAATATACTAGATAAAGTGTTCAAAGCAATAGTAATAAGAATACTAACTGAAATAGGAAAAGAATAGATTAACACAGTAAGAATGTTAACAAGGAACTAGAAAACTAGAAACAGAACTGAAGAATGTAATAACTGAAATGAAAAACACAGTAGAAGGAATTAACAGCAGACTAGATGATACAGAAGAACACAAAAGTGATGTGGAAGAGAGAATAATGGAAGTCATCAAATCAGAGCATCAAAAAGAAAAACAAATTTAAAAATGAAAATAGTTTAAGGGACAACAGGGAGAACATCAAGCATACTACAGTCACATTAAAGGAGTCCTAGAAGGAGAAGAGAGAGAGAAAAGGATTGAAAATATATTTGATAAAATTATGACTGAAAACTTCCCCAAGCTGAAGAAGGAAACAGGCTTCCAGGTACAGGTAGCACAGGGAGTCCCAAATGAGATGAACATAAAGAGACCCACACCAAGACATATCATAATTAAAATGACAAAAGTTAAATATAAAGAGAGAATTCTAAAGGCAGCAAGAGAAAAACAGAGTTGCATACAAGGGAGACCCCATAAAGTTATTGACTGATTTTCTTTCTGCAGAAACTTTGCAGGTCAGAAGAAACTTGCATAATATTTTTAAAGTGCTTAAAGGGAAAAGCCTAAAACCTAGGCCACTTTACTGAGCAGGATTAGTGTTCAGTATTGGAGGAGAAATAAAAAGCTCCTCAGACAAGCAAAAACTAAGAGTCCATTAAAACTAAACCAACATTAAAAGAAGTGTTAAATGGTCACCTTTAAGTGAAAAATGAACAATAACAATATATACATATATTTATATGTATTTAAACATATAAATACATTTATAGAAAAGGAAAAATCCCAATAGTAAAGGCAAATATATAGTAAAGGCTGTGGATCAGCCACCTAAAAGCTAGTGCAAAGATTAAAAGACAAAAACTGTAAAATCAACTATAACTACAATAAAGTGTCAAAGGATACACATGAAGATGTAAAATATGACATCAAAAACAGAAAACATGGGGGAGGGAAGTTAAAATACAGATCTTTTTGAACATGTTTGAACTTAAATGACTATCATTTTTAAAAAGTAGATATAGTTATGGGTCAATATATGTGAACCCCATGGTAACCATAAATCAAAAACTACAATCGATACACAAAAAGTAGAGAGGAATGAACCCAGCATAGCACTTCATCAAATCACAAGGGAAGAAATCATCAAACCACAAGGGAAGAAATTAAAAGAATATGAAAAGAACAGAGAAGAACTACAAAAACAACCATAAAACAAGTAACAAAGTGGCAACCGTAACATACCTATCAATAATCATTTTAAATATCATTGGACTAAATGCTCCAATCAAAAGACATAGGGTGGCTGATTGAATAAAAAACAAGATGCATCAATATGCTGCTTACAAGAGATTCACTCAGAGCTAAAGACACACACAGACTGAAAATGAGAGGATGGAAAAAGATATTTCATGCAAATGGAAATGACAGGAAAGCTGAGTTAGCAACACTCATATCAGAAAAGAGTCTTTTTAAAAAGTCTATAATAAAAAATAAAGGAGAGCATTATATAGTGACAAAGGGATCAATACAAGAAGAGGATTTAACATTTATTATTAAATATGCAACTAATATAGGAGCACCTAAATATATAAAGCAAATATTAAGGAATTGACAATAACACAATAATAGTAGGGGACTTTAACACCCCACTTACATCAATGGAAACATCATCCAGATGGAAAACCATTAAGGAAACAGTGCTCTTAAATGACATGTTAGACCAGGTGGACTTGATAATTACAGTGCATTCCATTCAAAAACAGGAGAATACACATTCTTTTCAAGAGCACATGGAATTTTCTCCAGTATAGATCACGTGCTAGGCCACAAAACAAGTCTGAACAAATTTAAGAGCATAGAAATTATACAAGGCATTTTTTTCTGACCACAGCAGTATGCAACTAGAAATCGTTTACAGGAAGAAAATGGGAAAAATACAAACACATGGAGACAAAACAACATGTCATTAAAAAAACAACATGAACCAACAAGGACCTATTGTATAGCACAAGGAATTCAGCTCAATATTCTATAATAACCTAAATGGGAAAATAATTTGAAAAAGAATAAATATATGTATATGTATAACTGGTTCACCTGAAACTAACACAACACTGTAAATCAACCATACTCCAATAAAAATTTTAAAAAAAACAATAAGAAAAAAAGAGCTCAAATAAGCAAAGTAAGAAATGAAAGAGGAGAAATTACAACAATATCACAGAGATACAAAAAAAAATAAATCGTAAGAGAATACTACAGTGAACATTTTGGTACATGACTCTTTTTGAATTATGGTTTTCTCAGGGTATATGCCCAGTAGTGGGATTTCTGGGTGGTATGGTAGTTCTATTTTTAGTTTTTTAAGAAACCTCCATACTGTTCTCCATAGTGTCTATATCAATTTACATTCCCACCAACAGTGCAAGAGGGTTCTCTTTTCTCCACACCCTCTCCAGCATTTATTGTTTGTAGATTTTTTGATAATGGCCACTCTGAGCGGTGTAAGATGATATCTCATTGTAGTTTTGATTTGCATTTCTCTAACGATTAATGATGTTGCTCTATTTACAATAGCCAGGAAATGGAAGCAACCTAAGTGTCCATCAGCAGATGAATGGATAAAGAAGATATGGCACATATATACAATGGAATATTACTCAGCCATAAAAAGGAATGAAACTGAGTTATTTGTAGTGAGGTGGATGGACCTAGAGACTGCCATACAGAGTGAAGTAAGTCAGAAAGAGAAAAACAGTTACCGTATGCTAACACATATATATGGAATCAAAAAAAAAAAGAAAGAAAAGAAAAAAAAATTGTCAGAAGAACCTAGGGGCAAGACAGGAATAAAGATGCAGACCTACTAGAAAGTGGACTTGAGGATACAGGGAGCGGGAAGGGTAAGCTTGGACAAAGTGAGAGAGTGTCATGGACATATATACACTACCAAATGTAAAAAAGATAGCTAGTGGGAAGCAGCTGCACAGCACAGGGTGATCAGCTCGGTGTTTTGACCACTTAGAGGGGTGGGATAGGGAGGGTGAGAGGGAGGGAGATGCAAGAGGGAAGAGATATGGGGATTTGTGTATACATATAACTGATTCTCTTTGTTATAAAGCAGAAACTAACACACCATTGTAAAGCAATTATACTCCAATAAAGATGTTAAAAAAAAACAATAGAATACTACATACAGTTATATGCCAAAATATTGGACAATCTAAAAGAAATGGATAAATTTCTAGAAACATACAATCTTCTAAGACTGAATCAGGAAGAAATAAATAATATGAACAGATGAATCACTATCTGTGAAACTGAATTAGTAATAAAAAAACTCCTAGCAAACAAAATTTCAGAAACAGATGGCTTCACAGGGAAATTCTACCAAACATATGAAGAAGATTTAATACCTATTCCTTTCAAACTATTCAAAAAGATTGAAGAGGAGAGAACACTTCCAAACTACAAGGTCACAATTATCTGATACCAAAACCAGACAAAGACACTACAAAAAAAAGAAAATTAAAGGCCAATATCTCTGATGAATATAGAAACAAAAATACTTTTAAAAAGTTAAAAATACTCAAAAAATTAGCAAACTGAATTCAACAATACATAAAAGAATCATACACCATGATCAAGAGGGATTTATTCTAGGGATACACAGATGGTTCAATACCTGCAAATCAATCAATGAGATACACCCCATTAACAAAAAGAAGGATTAAAATCCATGATCATGTCAATAGAGGCAAAAAAAAAAGCATTTGACAAAATTTAGCATTCTTTCATGATAAAAACACTTTGTAAATTTGGAATAAGAGGGCACATATCTCCACATAATAAAGGCCATTTATGAAAAACTCACAGTTAACATACTGAATAGTGAAAAGCTGAAATTTTTTCATCTAAAGTCAGGAACATGACAAGGAAGCTCACTCACACCACTTCTATTTAACATAGTATTAGAAGTCCTAGCCAGAGCATCAGACAAGAAAAAAAAATAGAAAGGCATATAAATTGCAAGGGAAGAAGGAAAACTGTCACTATTTGCAGATGACATGATACTTTATATAGAAAACCCTAAAGTCTCCAAGAAAAAACTCTTAGACCTAATAAACAAATTCAGTAAAATTATAAGATTACAAGAATAATATACAGAAACCTGTTGCTTTTCATACACTGTAGTGAACTATCAGAAAGAGAAAGCAAGAAAACAATTCCATTTAAAACCACATGAAAAAGAATAAAATACCTAGGAATAAACTTAACCAAGGAGGTTAAACACCTATGCTCTGAAAACTATAAGACATTGATGAAGAAAATTGAAGATGATGCATGTAAATGGAAATATATCCTATGTTCATCGATTAGGATAATTAATATTGCTAAAATGTCTATACTACCCAAAGAAATCTACAGATTTAATTCAATTCCTATCAAAATACCCATGATATTTTTCATAGAACTAGAATAAATAATCCTAAAATTTATATGGAACCACAAAAGACCCTGAATAGCCAAAGCAATCTTGAGAAAGATGAAACCTGGAGGTACCATGCTCTCTGACTTCAGGCTATACTACAAAGCTACAGTAATCAAAACAGTATTGTTCTGGCACAAAAACAGACACATAGATCAATGGAAGAGAATGGAGAACCAAGAAATAAATCCATGCACTTATGGTCAATTATTCTATAGCAAAGGGTGCAAGACTATACAATGGAGAAAAGACAGTCTCCAGTAAGTGGTGCTGGGAAATTTTGACAGCTATATATAGTAGAATGAAATTAGAACATTTTCTCACATTATATAAAAAAATAAACTTAACATGGATTAAAGACCTAAATGTAAGACCAGAAACCATAATACTCCTAGAAAAAAAATAGACGGAAGACTCTTTGACATAAATTGTAGCAATATTTTTTTGGCACTGTTGCCTAAGACAAAGGAAACAAAAGCAAAAATAAAGAAATGGGACCTAATTAAACTTAAAAGCTTTTGCAGGGCCTCCCTGGTGGCGCAGTGGTTGAGAGTCCGCCTGCCGATGCAGGGGATGCGGGTTCGTGCCCCGGTCTGGGAGGATCCCATATGCCGTGGAGCGGCTGGGCCCGTGAGCCATGGCCGCCGGGCCTGCGCGTCCGGAGCCTGTGCTCCGCAGCGGGAGGGGCCACAGCAGTGAGAGGCCCGCATACCGCAAAAAAAAAAGCTTTTGCACAACAAAGGTAATCATCAACAAAACGAAGACAATCTACTGAATGGGAAAAAATATTCACGAATTATATGTCCAATAAGGGGTTAATATCCAAAATATATAAACAGCTCATACAGCTCAATATCAAAAAGCACAAACAACCTGATTTGAAAAATGGGCAGAAGACCTGAATAAACATTTTTCCAAAGAATATATACAGATGATCAACAAGCACATGAAAAGATGCTCAAACTCTCTAATCATCAGGGAAATGTAAATCAAAACCACAATGAGATATCACCTCAGACCTGTAGAGAATGGCTATAGTCAAAAAAAAAAAGAAAGAAAGAAAAAGAAACAGAAATAACAAATGTTGACAAGGATATGGAGAAAAGGGAACCCTTGTACACTGTTGGAGGGAATGTAAATTGGTGCAGCCACTATGGAAAACAGTATGAAGGCTCCTCAGAAAACTAAAGATAGAATTATCATATGATCCAGCAATTTTACTACTGTATATATATATATATATATATATATATATATATATATATATATATATATATATACAAAGAAAATGAAACACTAATTGGAAAAGATTCATGCACCCCAGTGTTCAATGCAGCATTATTTATTATAGTCCAGATATGGAAGCAACCTAAGAGTCCATCCACAGATGAATAGATAAAAATGATGTGGTATATAAAGAATGGAATATTACCCACCCAAAAAAGAATAAAAATTTTGCCATTTGAACAACATGGATACCCTAGAGGGTATTATGCTTAGTGAAGTAAGTCAGAGAGACAAATACTGTATGTTATCTCTTGTACGTGGAATCTAAAAAATAAAACAAATGAATGCATATAACAAAACAGTAAGAGGGTCACAGATATAGAGAACAAACTAGTGGTTACCACTGGGGAGAGGACAGGTGGCAGAGGTAACATATGGGTAGGTGATTAAGAGGTACAAACTACTATGTATAAAATAAATAAGCTACAAGGATATATTTATTGCACAGCACAAAGAATATTATATTTTATAATATTTTTAAATAGAATATAATCTATAAAACTATTGAATCACTATGCTGTCCACCTGAAAATAATATTGTAAATCAACTACACTTCAATTAAAAATATTTTATTTCATATTACATAAGCTTCTGAAATAATGTTTCAGGCCTGGAACATATAAAATTAAAATAAATAAATACATTGTAACAAACATTGAGGATCAGCTGAGCATAAGGCACTGTAAAGAGCATATGAAAATACCTTTAACAGTCTCTCCCATCTCAGAATTTTAATTTAATGAGGACATTGTATGGTTTGTACCATGAAGATAACACAATAAAATAATAGAAGTAAGTGAGAAGACCACAGATAATGAAGGATTTAAAAGTATTAGTGGAAAAATTATCAACATGAATTTTAAAAGTCCAATGGGATAGTGTCATGCTAGATGGAGAGAAAAGCATGGGCAAAGGGAAATGCACTGATTTATTAAAGGAGATATTGAGGAATAGCTAGCTTTTCTCCAAGTAGTCTTCTAGTTTCACATCTACAGATGTGTTGAGGGGACTACTAGGAGTAAGGGTTTTAAAAAGTAGTTGTAGATCATATTTTAGAGGAACTTGAAAGGTAGTCTAAGCAAGCAGAGTGCAGAACGGATTGGTCGTGGAAGAGCAGAGATGGGAATACTATCTGGGGTGTGAGACCAATATGATGTCCTAAGGACCTAACCTAAAGTGGTGGTTGCAGGAGGAGTGGAATTAAAAAAATATCAAGAGGGGAGGGGCTGTAGGGGTTTAAGACGTACAAGCTATTAGGGATAAATAAGCTACAAGGATATATTGTACAACATGGAGAATGCAGCCAATATATTATAAGAACTATAACTGAAGTAAAACCTTTAAAATTTATGAATCATTATATTGTTTATCTGTAACTTATATAATATTGTGCATCAACTATACCTCAATTTTAAAAAAAAACCCAGATACAAAAGATTCCATGAAGTTTGACAATTGATTGAATCCTTAAGCTGGAGAAATGCAATCTTGAGTTTTTAAGCACAGATATCCATAAAAACAAGTGTATACTTAACAAAAAAAAATACAGGATTCAGGAAGAGGAATTTTCTTCTGTGAGGGGTAGCGGGGATGGTGGAGAAAATATCCTAAACTCAGGTTTAGTTCATGCTAAGGTTAGAGTTCAGAAGGATTTCTGGTTAAAGACATCCAAGGTATATCTAGGAATAAAAGTTTCAGTCTCCAAGTCTGAATATAAAAATGCAGGATTTGGAACCACTTTTGAAATAATTGTTAAATTCATAAAAATAGATCAGGTGGACAACTAGTAGAATATAGAGAGAAAAGATTAAGTGCAAAACACTGAAGAACACTAACTTTTAGACAATGAGAAGAGAAAAAGAATTCAGTAGAGGAAACAAAAAAAGACTCAAAGACCTGAAAGGAGCATCAGGGTGGGGCAGTGTAAAGAAGCCAAGGCAGAAAATCATTTCAAGAAGAAAAATCAACAAGGAAAAATGCATCAAGAGACTCCAAAAGAGTGAAAGGATAAAATTAACAAAGACCACTGGTTGAACCACATGGCAGTTGTTACCTATCTTAAGAGAACTCTTTTGGTGAAATGCTGAAGACAGAAGCAAGAGAAGGGATAGTGAAAGAGTTCAGTCAGAGTTCTTAACGTACTCTCAGGAAATCCGTTGTACAAGTGAGAGAGATAGAATGATAGCTTAAGAGGAAAAAGGTCAAGGGAAGTTGTGTGTTTATAGGAGAGAAGAGCCTTGTTTAAAGTGAAACATTTAAAATGACATAAAGGAGATATCGACTGACAAGGCAAGATTCCAAAGAAAAGGACCAATGTCGAGACACAGCTGTAGGCAAGAAGGAACGAAGGAAATATTTGGAAAGAAGGAAAAATAATTTTCCCCAAGTAGGAATACATTATCCGTAGATTGGTGAAACAAAGATTAATTTTATGGCAGAGAGAAGATAAAGTCCCCTAAGCTGTCACTTAGGTTCTTGATAAAGAAGACAAGAGTACACAGGATGACCAAATTGTCCCAGTTTACTAAGAATTTTTCCAATTAACACTAAAAGTCCCACTTCCTGGAAAACCCCTCAGTCCGGGTCAAACAAGGATGGTTGGTAACCATAATTGTGCATCAGCTGAGTGCTGCTGATATCAGATGGGTGTGGATTAGTATTTTGTTAAGATTAAGGAAGAAATTTTAGGATAATTTTATGGGAGAACTTGATAGGAGTTAAAGATGGATAAATAGAATCCTGAGTAGCAGTGATGGGCTGTCTTATGTCTCATTAGAGGACAGGAATCTGTAATGTCATTCAGTAGATGCTCATCAGCACAGGTTTGTGCTCAGCAGCAAAAGAACACAAACTGGGAAAGCAAAGGAATGCAGTGCACTGCAGTTTAGGGATTTTGTTTAGGCTTATTGTAGGAAATGCATATAAATTCTTATGACTGTTTTCAAATGTGAGAAAATGTCATTTTTTTAATATATGAGCTGAAATATTTTGAAGAATTTTTATCAGCTAATTTCTGGCTCTGATGATTTCTCACTTTTTCCTCCTCACCACCTTCCTTCTTCTGGTGTTGAGCACCAAAGGACACAGTCATAGCACAGCATGACTCCTGGTCCTATATCTTCATGTCTTTATGCTCAGTGAACTAGTGCAGTAGATTGTAGCATTTCTGGAAGTCATTCAGAGATAGTTAGCAAAAGCTTAACTGTACGCAGAAGTGACTGTGAACCACGTAATACGTTTTCAGTTCAAGGAACAGCAAAGAAGCCAGTGCTGTTGGAAAAAATGAGAGAAGAGAAGAGGCAGAGGGATGACCAGGAGGGTCCTGTAGACACTGCAAAGACCCTGACTCTTACTCTGAGTGAGCTGGGGAGCCATGAAGAGTTGTGAGCAGAAGACTGACATGAACTGACTCACAATTTTAAAGTATCACACTGTTGAGAATAAACTGTGGCTATGAGAACAAGAATTAGAGCTTATTTATCTCTGAGTTAAGGGTGGTGAGGGAATATTATTTTTAAAGCTGGCAACAGATTTCCTCAGAAGGAGAATATGTTTGTTTAGAAAAATAAAGCCTTCAGGACAAAGGCCACAATTGACTAAGACAAAGATACAGAGAACTGAATTGTTCTGCATAATAGACTTGGAGAAATATTGAGCTCTGAGGTATGTGTGAGAAGGAGATTAATGGATAGGGAGAATTTGGAGAGAGGAGGGCAGCCCAAGGCAAGAAGACCGGAGATTCAAGAACAAAGTCATCTTCCTGTAGTGGGAAGAGGGACACTTAGGAAGGAAAATATGAAATATTCAATTTTGGATCATCCAAAACATGATCCCAGGAAATAGGAAATCCTTCAGACAATAAAAACTCTAACGCACACAAATGCCTTCTATGACTAGCATCTTGAGGAAATAAAGTATTTTGAGGACAGTAACCATTTGGGGTTGACATGAGTGAAGAGAAAATATCGTGAATAGAGGACAAGCTAATAACTTGGCTTGTGAATATAGCCAATAACTCAAAAAGTATATGTAGTGGCAAGAGAAGATCATAGAAAAATTTTCCTGGGAGAGATTCTGGGTAGTTCATCATTGCAAGAAGGATTCAAAACATTACTATCTAAATAGTAAAGGAAGAATAACTCCAATGCTGAATGGACAGAGGCAGGTAATAACCAATATAACCACTGGGGTTACATTAATATTCACAGTGTGCTGTTCATAATAATAAAAGGTGGGGGTGAATTAATCAATCAATGTCAAGGAATAAAATTCATTTATGAAATGAATTTTGAAATAGCTAACCATGATTTTTTGCTGGGTAGTACTAATATTATATATATATGAGCTTTATAGTTCCATTACATTTTTTACTTCTCAAGTACCATTTATTTGAGCTTACTGTGTTCCAAATGTTATGCTAAGTGCTCTATAAGACCCCTATAACCTAGGTACCATTACTACCCCACTTTAAATACCAGACCACCAAGTCTCAGATAAAGAAACTTGCTCAAGTATGTACAACCACTAGAGAGAGGAGGGCAGGGCAGAGCCAGAATTTGAACTCAGGCTGCAGATTCCAGAGTCCATACTCTTAATGACATCCCTGTATACTTCCATTTCACATGTCACACATCCATCATCATGTTTTAACTCACACACATGCCATTAATTCAAAACATGGAAGAACTGAATCTATTTGGGCAAATGTCTGTAATAGATACTACAATGTACTATTTGAGGATATTCAAGTCCTGTGGAAAAATAAACAAGTGTTTATATTGGAGGAACTCTAAATATTGTACTACAAAAGAGAAATGGACAAAGTGATCTATTCCATGGAAATAAAAACAAGAAAAGGAAGAAAACATGTGGAATTGTTACAGCTTTGAAGATGAACATTTTCTAAGCTTCCTTTTGGAGCTCCATGTTTTTAATATAGCTGCTCTACCAGTCTGATCCAGGCACTGACACTGTAGTTATGATAGAGTGGAAACAACGGAACTGAAGATTGTATAATTCATGGTACAAATAAGAGGAATTTTAACCAACATTTCTTGGCCAAGGTTTTTTTTCTTTTTCTTCTTATAATTGCTTCCAAGATAAATTCGAATTGATGACTCAGCCATCCTGGTTTTGTGGAAAACTCACAATCACAATGTAACATGATTAGATAATAAGGGAAAGGACAAAATGTCAGGAAGAGATTAAGAAAGGAGAACCCTGAGATGCTGATAAGACTTAAACTTATATTGGCATTTTGTTTATTATAACTGGAAAATGCCACAGCTTTTAAAGTAAGTTTGAAGAAGTATGACTTTTTTTGCCCTTGAAATACTTTTTTTGATGAAAAAAGATGAAATTTAAGTAGTTCAAGTTTTATGATATAATTGACTCTATAAGGAAGGAATAAAAATGATTGGAAATTAATGACTGCCCAGTATCTTAGGTATTTCTGTGACTCTTGCCCACAGGATTGGCAGCTTTGTTCTAAAAGCAGGACTATTTGGGCATCCTTTTCTTTCATTACAAGCTTATGCAATACGGCTACTATCACTGAGCACAAGAGTCTATGAAACACTAAGGACTCATTGAAAATTTATCTAACAAATATAGATTGGGCACCTACTCTGAGGTAAGCATTAGGACTTGGGATCCAAAATTAGCAAGACACAGTTCTTAACCTTGACTCACTCACAGTCTAGAGGAGAGCCAGACATGCAAGCAATCAGAACTGATACTTGGCTAGCGTGAACCAAATGACCTTTCTACCTGCTTACAACTCTGTTGCTCATATTATGTTAGTGCCTATGCCAAAGTGGTTATTAAATACTTTTAATATCACCCCTGTAAGCAACTACAATGTAGTGGGGTTATTGCCTCTATTAAAAGCACATATTTGATGCCAAAGAAACAGAGAAATTACATTCATCACATCTTAAATTGAAATGGAAATGATGAAGAGCCTCATATGCTCTGTAACACTCTCTCCAAATGTACCATCCCACGACACTATTTATGAAGACTTTTAAGGTTGGGAAGGACCTTAGAAACTAGCTAGACCAACCTCTTCACTCTACAGAGAAGGAGATGGAATGACAAAATGCTTCAGTGACTTCCCACAATCACCCACCCAGTTAAGATCAGATATGGAAAGAGAAGGCAAGTTTTCCATTTCTAGTCCCCAAACTCTCTGAACTGCTTTCCCACACTAGTCAATAACTGTGTGTTCTTAACTGATCCCTGGTTGTTTTATGCTCACTACACTGCCTTTGATGCCTTCCACAGTTCTTACCTAGTGGCTAATAACTGCTACACTGCAATGGCAACAAAGACTAGAACATAACACCTGGGCTTACAGGCATGAGGTCAGATCCCTGTTCTGCCACAGCAGGGGAGGCAGCACACAAAACTCTGGTCTCTCGGAAACAGCAGATCCCACAGTCTATGGGCAACAGAGGCAGACTGTGACTCTGTCCCTCCAGCCACAGAGAAACCCATGAATCCAGCCCCTGATGGCTGCAGCAGAGACACCTACAAAACCAACAACCTTACATGCAACAGAGACAGCTTCAACATCAGCTTATTCTCCCACCCTCTCCCTCCTCTCAGCCAAGGCAGTGGAGGGCAAGACCCAGGCAACCTTGAATGCAGCATAGACCCTCACCATCCCAGTACCCCAGGAGGTGACACCAGTGAGAGCAAAGCAACAGGAAGTCACCAATGACCCCAGAGGCACAAGCAGGGACAAGGACACCAGGCAGCACCACTGGCAGAGGCAGTGGAAAGTGAAAACGGCTGATTCCCGTATATAGCCAGAAGCAGCTCAGGTAAGAGAAACAAAAGCTTGTGTTATGTGATGCCATCTACTGAAAAATAAAAGACTTCAATTACTAACCTGTTGAATTGTTAAAATCAAGTGAAAAAAATATTTTACCTAAAAAAGAAAGGTATTTGCTACTTCAGATGTACTGGCAGTGGAACAACTCATCAAGCTCCATGAAAAAAAAACACCATTTTTTCCCCTAGAAACCAAACTTAAAGTCATGGAATATTGTGGTCTAACTGATAAAGGATTCAAAATAGCTATCATGAAGAAATTCAGGAGCTACAAGAAAACTCAGAAAGGAAGTTCAATGAGCTCAGGAATAAAATTAATCAATAAAAGGAATACTTTACCAAAGACATTAAAGCTCAAAACAGGAACCAAACAGAAATTCTGGAGCTGAAGAACTCAATAATCAAGATAAATAATGCATTAGAAAGCACTGGAAATAAAGCAGAATATATGAGAAAATTAGAAAAAGAGAAGATAGAAATCTAGAAATAATACAGGTAGCAGAGGAGAGAGAATTAAGAGTTTTAGAAAATAAAGAAATTCTACAAGAAATATTTGACTCAGTTAAGAAGGGTAACATAGGACAATGGGTATCCCAGAAGGAGAAGAGAAAGAGAAGGGAGCAGAGTTTCTGTAAAGAAATAATAGCCGAGAATTTCCCAAGCCTGGGGAAGGAACTGAATGTACAAGTCCATGAAGCTAAAAGAACACAATTATCTCAACACGAAAAGATCTTCTGCAAGACACATTATATTAAAACTGTCAAAAGTCAATGAAAAAGGGCTTCCCTGGTGGCGCAGTGGTTGAGAGTCCACCTGCCAGTGCAGGGAACGCGGGTTTGTGCCCTGGTCCAGGAGGATCCCACATGTGGCAGAGCAACTGAGCCCGTGTGCCATGGCTGCAGTGCCTGCACTCTGGAATCCATGAGCCACAATGAAGAGTATCCCCCACTCGCCACAACTAGAGAAAAGCCTGCATGCAGCAACTAAGACCCAACACAGCCAAAAATAATTTTTAAAAAAAGTCATTGAAAAAAATTTTTAAGTAACCAGGAAAAATGTATAGTAACCTACAAAGGAACCTCCATTAAGCTAAAAGCAGAGTTCTCAGGAGACTCTACAAGCCAGGAGAGAGTGGAATGGCATTCTCAAAATATTGAGAGATTAAAACTGTCAGCCAAAAATACTGTACTCAGCAGAGTTATCATTCAGATATGAAGGGAAAATAAAGGCTTTCCCAGACAAAAGCTGAGGGAGTTCATACCACTCGATCTGCCTTACAAGAAATGTTGAAAGGAGTTTTTCTACCTAAAACAAAAAGACAACATTGCACAAAGTTTTGAATAGGGTGACAAATAGACAGGTGAAATCATAAAATTGCAACTCTATATCAGAATTAGTTGTTAAGCAATTACAGCATAAAGGTTGAAGGGGAAAAGGCAATAACAATAACTATAGATATTTCAATTTAGTAATGAATTAATAATATCAAAAGGGATAATTTCAGACAATGAAAACATAAAAGGGGAAGAGGAAAATGTTGGGACCCATAAAGCCAAGTGAAGATACAATGCTTTCAGCAGAAAAAGTACTATTTTGTCTATGAGATGTTTGATACAAACTTCATGGTAACAATAAAATATAAATCTAGAACAGACACAAAAATTTTTTTAAAGGAAACAGAAAAACTTCATAGAAAACTACCAAACTAAAATGGCAGACAGGAACAAGGGAAAAAAGAAATAATTGAGATATAGAGCAACCAGAAAACAAAACATAAAATGGCAATACTGAGTTCTCATTTGTCAATAATCACCCTAATTGTAAATGGACTAAATTTATTAATCAAAAGACACAGAGTGACTGGATGGATTTAAAAAAAAAAGGGACCAACTACATGCTGCCTACAAGAGACTCATCTCAGCTCTAAAGGTAAAAATAAGCTAAAAGTGAAGGGATGGAAGATAATACTCCAAGAAAATGGCACCCAAAGAAAGCTGGTATAGCCATAATTATATCAGACAATATAGACAAAAAGCAAAAAGTTACAAGAGACAAAGATGAGCAGTATTAATGATAAAAGAGACAATTCATCAAAGACATAACAGCTATTAATATAAATGAACCCAACATTGGAGCAACAAAACATATTAAGCAGTTATCAGCAGACCTAAAGGGAGAAATTGACAGCAACATTGTAATAATAGAAGACTTTAACATCCCACTTCCATCAATGGATAAATCATCAGACAGAAAGTCAACAGGATAACAGCAGCCTTAAAGGAAACATTATACCAATGGACTTAAGAAATTTATACAGAAAAATCAATCAAAATGCAGCAGATAGACATTCTTCTCAAGTGAGCATGAAACATTCTCAAGGACAGACTGTGTGCTGGGACACAAAAAAAAGTCTCAGGAAGTTTAAGAAGATTGAAATTATATCAATCATCTTTTCTGACCATGATGGTATGAAATTAGAAATCAACTACAAAAAGAAAGTTGGAAATATCACAGATATGTAAGACTAAACAACATGGTACTGAACAACTATTGGGTTAATGAAGAAATCAAAGGAGAAGCCAAAAAATATCTGAAGACAAATATAAATAAAAATATGACATACCAAAACCTATGGGATGCAACAAAAGTAGTACTAAAGGGAAGTTGATAGCAAATGCAACCTATAAGAAACAAGAAAAATCTCAAATAAACAATTTAACATTATGCCTAAAGGAACTAGGAAAAGAAGAACAAATGAAGTGCAAAGTCAGTAGGAGGAAGGAAATAATAAATATCACAGCAGAAAAAACTGAAATAGAGACTAGAACAACAGTACAAAAGATCAATGAAACTAAGAGCTGATCTTTGAAAAGGTAATCAAAACTGACAAACCCAGAGCTTCCCTGGTGGTGCAATGGTTGATAATCTGCCTGCCGATGCAGGGGTTGCAGGTTCGTGCCTCAGTCCAGGAGGATCCCGCGTGCAGCGGAGTGGCTGGACCTGTGAGACATGGCCACTTGGCCCGTGCGTCCAGAGCCTGTGCTCCACAACGGGGGTTGGGGGCTGCAGCAGTGGGAGGCCCGCGCATCACAGAAAAAAAAAAAAAAAAACCTGACAAACCCAAACCTTTAGCTAGACTCCCTAAGTATAAGAGAGATAAGGCTCAGATAAATACACAGAAACACAAAGGATTAAAAGAGAATACTATGAAAAGCTATATGCCCACAAATTCGACAACCTAAGAGGAAATGTATAAAACATAGAATCATACAACCTTCCAAGACTTAATCATGAAGAAATAGAAAGTCTAAATAGACCAATCACTCATGAGGAGATTAAAACATCAATCAAAATATCCCCCCCACAAAAAAAAGAAGAGAGTAAGGGAGTGTTCAGACCATCAACACTGAATATGTGACTGAAACCCAGTTAAAGCCTCTACATAAACTTTTAAGATTCTGGCGTGAAGGTGCAGAGAACAACATGTCTTAAAAGCTGCAGGTCGGGCTTCCCTGGTGGCGCAGTGGTTGAGAGTCCACCTGCCGATGCAGGGGACATGGGTTCGTGCCCCGGTCCCGGAGGATCCCACATGTCGCAGAGCGGCTAGGCCCGTGAGCCATGGCCACTGAACCTGTGCATCTGGAGCCTGTGCTCCACAACGGGGGAGGCCACAACAGTGAGAGTCCCGCGTACTGCAAAAAAAAAAAAAAAAAAAAAAAAGGTGCAAGTCACAAGTCTCTTCTGTTCACAGGCAAGGAACATGCAAGAATCAAGAGCAAAGGTATTTCCACCCGTGTGGCTGACAGGGTCTTTGTGCTCTGGCCTGGTGCCAGCCCTGAGCCTCTGAGGTGGGAGAGGTAAGTTCAGGACATTGGACCCTCAGAGACCCCTCAGCCCCATGTAATATCAATCAGTGAGAAGTCCCCCAGAGACCTCCATCTCAATGCTAAGACCCAACTCCACCCAACGGCCAGCAGACTCCAGCACTTGATACCCCATGCCAAACAACTAGCAAGACAGGAACATAACCACACCCATTAGCAGGGAGACGGCCAAAAATCATCCTAAATTCACAGACTCCCAAAACACACCACTGGATGCGGCCCTGCCCATCAGAAAGGAAAGATCCAGCCCAATCCACCAGAACACAAGCAGTAGTCCCCTCCACCAGGAAGCCTACAGAAACCTGAACCAACCTCACCCACTGGGGACAGACACCAAAAGCAATGGGAGCTATGAACCTGCAGCTTGCAAAAAGGAGACCCCAAGCACAGTAAGTTAAACAAAATAAGAAGACAGAGGAATATGCAGCAGATGAAGGAGCAAGGTAAAAACCCACCAGACCAAACAAATAAAGAGAAAATAAGTAGTCTACCTGAAAAAGAATTCAGAGTAATCACAGTAAAGATGATCCAAAATCTAGGAAATAGAAAGGAGAAAATGCAAGAAACGTTTAACAAGGACCTAGAAGAATTAAGAGCAAGCAAACCATGATGAACAACACAATAAATGAAATTTAAAAATCTCTAGAAGGAATCAAAGCTGAATAACTGAGGCAGAAGGACGGATAAGTGACCTGTAAAATAAAATAGGGCAAATAACTATGGCAGAGCAGAATAAAGAAAAAAGAACGAAAAGAACTGAGGACAATCTCAGAGATGTCTGGAACAACATTAAGTGTACCAACATTAGAATTATCAGGGTCCCAGAAGAAGAAGAGAAAGAAAAAAGGGACTGAGAAAGTATATGAAGATATTATCCTTGAAAACTTCCCTAACATGGGAAAGGAAATAGTCAATCAAGTCCAGGAAGCTCAGAGAGTCCTATGGAGGAAAAATTCAAGGAGAACATGCCAAGATACATATTAATCAAACTATTAAAAACTAAATACAAAGAAAATATATAAAAAACAACAAGGGACAAGCAACAAATAACATAAAAATAACAACAAATAACATAGGGAATCCCCAGAAGGTTAACAGTTGACCTTTCAGCAGAAATTCTGCAAGCCAGAAGGGAGTGGCAGGACATATTTAAAGTGATGAAAGGGTAAAACCTACAGCCAAGATTATCTAGTCAGCAAGGATCTCATTCAGATTCAATGGAGAAATTAAAACTTTTACACAAAAGCAAAAGTTAAGATAATTCAGCACCACCAAACCAGCTTTACAACAAATGTTAAAGGAAATTCTCTAGCAGGAAACACAAGAGAAGGGAAAGACTACAAAAACAAACCCAAAACAATTAAGAAACTGGTACTAGGAACATGCATATCAATAATTACCTTAAATGTAAATGGATAAAATGTTCCAACCAAAAGAAATAGACTGGCTAAATGGATACCAAAAAAAGACCCGTATATATACTGTCTACAAGAGACCCACTTCAAACCTATGGAAACACAGACTGAAAGTGAAGGGAGGAAAAAAGATATTCCATGCAAATGGAAATCAAACGAAAGCTGGAGTAGCAATTCTCATATCAGATAAAATAGACTTTAAAATAAAGACCATTAACAGAGACAAGGCAGGACACAACATAATGATCAAGGGATGAATCCAAGAAGATATAACAATTGTAAATATATATGAACCCAAAATAGGAGCACCTCAATACATAAGGCAAATGCCAACAGCCATAAAATGAGAAATCAACTGTAACACAATCATAGTAAGGGATTTTAACACCCTACTTTCACCAATGGACAGTTCATCCAAAATGAAAATAAATAAGGAAACACAAGCTTTAAATGACATATTAAACTAGATGGACTTAATTGATATTTATAGGACATTCCATCCAAAAACAACACAATATACTTTCTTCTCAAGTGCTCATGGAACATTCTCCAGGATAGATCATATCTTGGGTCACAAATCAAGCCTTGGTAAATTAAAGAAAATTGAAATTGTATCAAGTATCTTTTCTGACCACAATGCTATAAGGCTAGCTATCAATTACAGGAAAAAAACTGTAAAAAATACAAACATATGGAGGTTAAACATTACACTACTAAATAACCGAGACATCAATGAAGAAATCAAAGAATAAACCAAAAAAATACCTAGAAACAAATGACAATGAAGACATGATGACCCAAACCCTATGGGATGCAGCAAAAGAATTTCTAAGTGGGAAGTTTATAGCAATACAATCCTATCTCAAGAAACAAGAAATTTCTCAAATAAACAACCTAACATTATACCTACAGCAATTAGAGAAAGAACAAAAAAACCCCAAAGTTAGCAGAAGGAAAGAAATCATAAAGATCAGAGCAGAAATAAATAAAAAAGAAATGTAGGAAACAATAGCAAAGATCAATAAAACTAAAAGCTGTTTCTCTGAGAAGATAAACAAAATTGATAAACGATTAAGCAGACTCATTAAGAAAAAAAGGGAGAAGACTCAAATCAACAGAATTAGAAATGAAAAAGGAGAAGTAACAACTGACACTGCAGAAATACTAAGGATCATGAGAGATTACTACAAGCAACTATATGCCATTAAAATGGACAACCTAGAAGAAATGGACAAATTCTTAAAAAGCACAACTTTCTGAGAGTGAATGAGGAAGAAATAGAAAATATGAATAGACCAATCAATCACAAGTACTGTAACTGAAACTGTGATTAAAAATCTAACAAACAAAAGCCCAGAAACAGATGGCTTCACAAGCAAATTCTGTCAAACATTTAGAGAAGAACTAAGACCTATCCTTCTCAAACTCTTCTAAAATATAGCAGAAAGAGGAACACTCCCAAACTCCTTCTAGGAAGCCACAAGCACCCTGATACCAAAAGCAGACAGAGAGGTCACAAAGAAAGAAAACTGCAGGCCAATATCACTGATGAACAGAGATGCAAAAATCCTCAACAAAATACTAGTAAACAGAATCCAACAGCACATTAAAAGGATCATACACCATGATCAAGTGGGGTTGATCCCAGGAATGCAAGGATTCTTCAGTATACATAAATCAGTCAATGTGATACACCGTATTAAAAAATTGAAGAATAAAAACCATATGATCATCTCAATAGATGGAGAAAAAGTTTTCCACAAAAGTCAAAACCCATTTATGATAAAAACTCCTGAGAATGTAGGCATAGAGGGAACTTACCTCAACAAAATAGATGTCATATATTACAAACCCACAGCCAGCAGAATTCTCAGGGGAGAAAAACTGAAAACATTTGCTCTAAGATCAGGAAAAAGACAAGGCTGTCCACTCTCTCCACTATTATTCAACATAGATTTGGAAGTTCAAGGCACAGCAATCGGAGAAGAAAAAGAAATGGAAGGAAGCTAAATCAGAAAAGAAGAAGTAAAACTGTCACTGTTTGCTTCTGATGACATGATACTATACGTAGAGAATCCTAAATATGCTACCAGAAAATTACTAGAGCTAATCAATGAATTTGGTGAAGTAGCAGGATACAAAATTAATGCACAGAAATCTTTTGCATTCCTATACACTAATGATGAAAAATCTGAAAGAAAAATTAAGGAAACACTCCCATTTCCACTGCACAAAAAAAGAATAAAATACCTAGGAATAAACCTACCTAAGGAGATAAAAGACCTGCACGCAGAAAATTATAAGACACTTATGAAAGAAATTAAAGATGATACAAACAGATGGAGTGATATACCATGTTCTTAAATAGGAAGAATCAACATTGTGAAAATTACTATACTACCCAAAGCAATCTACAGATTCAATGCAATCTCTCTCAAGCTACCAATGGCATTTTTCACAGAACTAAAACAAAATCATTCACAATTTGTATGGAAACACAAAGGACCCCAAAGAGCCAAAGCAATCTTGAGAATGAAACACGGAGCTGGAGGAATCAGGCTCCCTGACTTCAGACTATACTACAGAGCTACAGTAATCAAGAGAGTATGGTACTGACACAAAAATAAAAATAGATATAAGTGGAACCGGATGGAAAGCCCAGAGATAAACCCACTCCCTTATGGTCACCTTACCTTTGATAAAGGAGGTAAGAATATACAATGGAGAAAAGACAGCTTCTTCAATAAGTGGTGCTAGGGGAACTGGACAGCTACCTGTAAAAGAATGAAATTAGAAACTTCCTAAAACCATATACAAAAATAAACCCAAAATGGATTAAAGAAGTAAATGTAAAGCCAAACAGTATAAAACTCTTAGAGGAAAACACAGGCAGAATATTTTTGACCTAAATCACAGCAAGATCCTTTTTGACCCACCTCCTAGAGGTATGGAAATAAAAAACCAAATAAACAAATGTAACCTAATGAAACTTAAAAGGTTTTGCACAGGAAAGGAAACCATAAACAAGATGAAAAGACAACCCTCAGAATGGGAGTTAATATTTGAAAACAAAGCAACTGACAAAGGATTAATCTCCAAAATATACAAGCTCCAAAATCATGCAGCTCAATATCAATAAAACAAAAACCCAGTCCAAAATGGGCAGAGGACCTAAATAGACATTTCTCCAAAGAAGATATACAGATTGCCCAAAAACACATGAAAGGATGCTTAACATCACTAATCATTAGAGAAATGCAAATCAAAACTACAATGAGGTATCACCTCACACTGGTCAGAATGTCTATCATCAAAAAATCTACAAACAATAAATGTTAGAGAGGGTGTGGAGAAAAGTAAACCTTCTTACACTGTTGGTGGGAATGTATATTGATAAAGCCACTATGGAGAACACTATGGAAGTTCCTTAAAAAACTAAAAATATAACTACCATATAACCCAGCAATCCCACTACTGGGCATATACTCTCAGAAAACCATAATTCAAAAAGGATCATGTGGGCTTCCCTGGTGGCACAGTGGTTGAGAGTCTGCCTGCCGATGCAGGGAACATGGGTTCGTGCCCCGGTCCGGGAAGATCCCACATGCCACGGAGCGGCTGGGCCCGTGAGCCATGGCCTCTGAGCCTGCGCATCCAGAGCCTGTGCTCTGCAATGGGAGAGGCTACAACAGTGAGAGGCCCGTGTACCACAAAAAAAAAAAAAAAAAAGGATCATGTGCCACAATATTCAATGCAGCACCATTTACAATAGCCAGCACATGGAAGCAACATAAGTGTCCATCAACACATGAATGGATGAAGAAAATGTGGCACATATATACAATGGAATATTACTCAGTCATAAAAAGAAACATAATCAAACTATTTGTAGTGAAGTGGATGGACATAGAATCTGTCATACAGAGTGAAGTAAGTCAAAAAGAGAAAAACAAGTACCATATGCTAACACATATATATGGAATCTAAAAAAAAAAAAATTTTTGATGAACCTAGCGGCTGGACAGGAATAAAGACTCATACCTAGGGAATGGTCTTGAGGAAACGGGGAGAAGGAAGGGTAACCTGAGATGAAGTGAGAGAGTAGTATTGACATATATGCACTACCAAATGTAAAATAGATAGCTAGTGGGAAGCAGCTGCATCGCACAAGGAGATCAGCTAGGTGCTGTGTGACCAGCTGGAGAGGTGGGAAAGGCAGAGTGGGAAGGAGAGGCAACAGGGTGGGGATAAGGTGATATATGTATACATATAACTGATTCACTTTGTTAGACAGCAGAAACTAAAACACAATTGTAAAGCAATTTTACTCCAATAAAAATGTTAAAAAAAAAGAACTCCCAGAAAGCAAAAGTCCAGGACCAGTCTAACAAACATTCAAAGCATATTTAATACCTATCTTTCCCAAGTTCTTCAAATAAAAAAAAATTGAAGAGGAGGGAACACTTTCTGACTCATTTCATGAGGCCAACATTAATCTGATACCAAAACCAGAGAAGGACAACAGAAAAAAATGAAAATTGCAAGACAATATATCTGATGAACATAGATGCAAAAGCCCTCAACAAAATATTAGCAAAGCTGGGGAGGGTGGGAGGGAGGGAGATGCATGAGGGAAGGGATGTGGGAACAGATGTATATGTATGACTGATTCACTTTGTTATGAAGTAGAAACTAAATATATATATATATATTAGCAAACCAAATACAATAATACATTAAAAGGATCATGCAGCATGATTAAGTGGAATGTATTCAAGGGATGCAAGGATGGTTCAACATTCATAAATCAATCAATGTGATACACCACATTAACCAAACAAAGGATACAAATCATATGATCATCTCAATAGATGTAGAAAAAGCATTCAACAAAATTCAACACAAATTTATGATAAAGACTCTCAGTAAAATGGGTGTAGATGGAACTTACCTCAACATACTAAACAACATCTGTAACAAACCCACAGCTAACATCTCACTCAATGTTGAAAAACTGAAAGCTATCCCTCTGAGATCAGGAACATGACAAGAATGCCCACTTTTACCACGCTTATTTAACACAATATTGTTATTCAACACAATATTGTAAGTCCTAGCCAGAGCAATTAGGTAATAAAAAGAAATGAAATGCATTCCAATTGGAAACAGAGCAGTAAAAGTGTCATTTGCAGATGACATGATTTATATATATATAAAACCCTAAAGACTCCACCAAAAACTGTTAGAAATAATAAATGAATACAGTAAAGTTGCAGGATACAAAATCAATATACAAAAAGCTGTGGCATTTCTATGTACTAATAATGAACTAGCTGCAAGAGAAATTAAGAAAATAATTTCTTAATTATTTAAAAAGAAAATAATGCCATTTACAATCTCAACAAAAAGAAAAAAGTACCTAGGAATAAATTTAACCAAGGAGGTGAAAGACCTGTACACTGTACAACTATAAGACATTGTTGAAAGAAACTGGAGATTACACAAAGAAATGGAAAAAATATTCTGAGTTCATGGATTGGAAGAAATAACATTGTTAAAATGTCCTTATTACCTAAAGCAATCTGCAGATTCAAAGAAGTCCTTATCAAAATCCTAAGAACAATTTTCACAGAAATAAAACTTTTCCAAACTTTATATGGAACCACAAAAGATCCCATGTAGCCAAAGTAATTCTGAGGAAAAAGAACAAAGCGGAAGGTATCATACTCCCTGATTTCAAGTTATACTGCAAAGCTATATTAATCAAGACAACATGGTATTTTTAGGTAAACAGATGCACAGATCGATGGAATGAGATTGATATCCCTGAAACAAACCTACATATACAAGGATAATTAATGTATGACATAGTAGTAAAGAACCTACAATGGAGAAAGGATAATTTCTTCAATAAATGATGTTGGGGAAACTAGACAGGCACATGTAAAAAAAAAAAGAAAAGAAACTATACCACTATCTTATACCACATACAAAAATCAACTCAGAATAGGTTGAACACTTGAATGTAAGGTGTGAAACCATAATACCTCTAGAAGAAAACACAGCAATAGTCTCTTTGACATCAGTCTTAGCAATATCTTTCTGAATCTGTCTCCTCAAGTAAGGGAAACAAAGGCAAAAATAAACATATGACACTGCATCTAACTAAAAAGTTCCTGCACATCAAAGGAAACCATGAACAAAAGAAAAAGTAGAAATGGTAGAAAATACTTGCAAATCATATCCCATAAGGGCTTAATATCCAAACTACATAAAGAACTCATACAACTCAATGAAAAAAAAAAAAAACCTGATTTAAAAACGGGCAGAAGTTCTGAATAGACATTTTTCCAAGGAAGACAAACAGATGGCCAACAGACACATCAAAAAATGTTCAACATCACTAATTATTAGGGAAATGAAAATCAAAACCATAATGAGAAATCACCTCATAACCATTAGAATGGCTATTATCAAAAAGGCAAGAAATAACAAGTGCTGAAGAAGATGATATAAAAGGGAAGTCTCGTGCACTGTTGTTGGGAAGGTAAATTGGTGTAACCACTATGGAAAACAGGATGAAGATTCCTCAAAAAATTAAAAATATAATTACCATGTGATCCAGCTATTCCACCTTTGGATATTTATCTGAAGAACACGAAAACACTAATTCAGATATGTATATGCACCCGATGTTCACTGAAACATTATTTACAATAGCCAAGACATGGAAACAACCTAAGTGCCTATCAATGGATGAATGGATAAAGAAGGTGTGTTTATATATATACATGCATATATATATATATATATATATATATATATATATATATAAAGATATACCACTCAGCCATATAAAATGGTGAAACCTTGCCATTTTCAACAACATGAATGGACCTTGAGGGTATTATGCTAAGTGAAATAAGTCAGATGGGGCAAATGCCATATGACTTTGCTCATATGTGGAATAGAAAAACAAACAAACAAAGAAACCAAAGTAAAAGAGCACAGGGAGATCAGCTCTGTGCTTTGTGACCGCCTGGAGGGGTGGGATGGGGAGGGTGGGAGGGAGGGAGATGCATGAGGGAAGGGATGTGGGAAGAGATGTATATGTATGACTGATTCACTTTGTTATAAAGCAGAAACTAATTTTTTAAAAAAAGAAAGAAAAGAAACACATAGATACAGAGAACAGAGGAGCAGCTACCAGAGGAGAAAGTCTAAATGGGTAAAGGGGGATAAATCTATGGTGACAAGTGGAAACTAAACTTTTGATGGTAAGCCCAATGTAGTATATACAGAAGTCAAAATACAGTGCTGTACACATCAAACTTATATAATGTTATAAACCAATTTTACCTTGAAAAAATTTTTAAGGAAAGGAAAATAACAAGACTTGGACATTTGTGAGATTTAAAATAAACTATGCAGATAAAATTCCTTGAGACTCCTGGCCTTCAGATCCTCCCTACTAAAGACTATTCCCAAAATGATCTTTCTAATACTTGATCCAACCAAGTTATTACTCTGCCTAAGAGAGAGAAAGCTAAACATCGAAACATAGTATACAAAGATCTTTACAACCTTGACTCAACCTTCTTTGCAATCTCCAATCACTCCCCACAATATTCTATGTCCCAGGGACATCAAACTACTAACTCATATTCCCCAAATATCCCATGCTGTCTACATCTCTGTTTTGCATGTATGTTTCCACTCCCTGGCATGTCCTCCTCCCCCTAGACCCATCTCCTATTCATGGATTTGTTTACTCCCCCAGTTCGTCTTTAAAGACCTTGCTTCAATGTTTGACATTTTTAAAACTAGAATGTATTTACATACTATTTTTGTAATTAAAAGATTAAATGTTCTATTCCAGAGAAAAAATTATGACCATATTTAAATATCAAGTTTTCTGTTATAATTTCCTGACACCCTTGCTTATTTCATTGTTTCTCTGTAGTTTGTACCTTCCTCAATTATTAATATCATAATAGGTTTATGTGTCTGCCTCCACACTGGGTCACTGAAGTAAGCAACACGTCATATCTCCCTCATCACCAAGTTCAAGAACTAGGCCCATAAAATGTGCACCAAATGTGCCCATGAAAGACTAAACAACATGGAATCACAGTTGCATCAGTTACTCTTGGGAAACCCAGATCAAAGCACATGTTAGAGCTTTTCTCTTCCAGAGCAGGAAACAGAGACAAATGTCAGAAGGCTCACTTTAGATTTCACACAGTACCTTAACAGTAATCCTCCTGTTCTGAAAGAAGTCATGCACCTTGTTGTCCAATATAGTGGAGAAAATCACTAGATTAGTCTTGCCCCCCAGAAACTGTTTACTCAATTCTTAAAATTTGTAACACACAATACGCTTTTAAAAGGCAAGCTCTATCATGGTTGATTAATTTCAACTATACTCTCTGGGTACATGATACCTGTGGAAAGCAATATTAGAAGAACTGATGGCATTTGTTTTTCTCTTTCTGACTTAACTTCACTCTGTATGACAGATTCTAGGTCCCTCCACCTCACTACAAATAACTCAATTTTGTTTCTTTTTATGAACCTAGTGGCAGGGCAGGAATAAAGATGTAGACATAGAGAATGGACTTGAGGACACAATGGGGAGGGGGAAGCGGGGGCAAAGTGAGAGTAGCATCAACTTATATACACTACCAAATGTAAAATAGATAGCTAGTGGGAAGCAGCAGCATAGCACAGGGAGATCAGCTTGGTGCTTTGCAACGACATAGAGGGGTGGGATAGGGAGGGTGAGAGGGAGGCTCAAGAGGGAGGGGATATGGAGATATGTGTATACATATAGCTGATTCACTTTGTTATACAACAGAAACTAACACAGCATTGTGGAGCAATTATACTCCAATAAAGATGTATTAAAAAAGAAAAGAACTGATGGCTTGGTTCTTGTTCTTCTCAGTGTGGATAAAAAGATGTGCATAGCATACTCTGCACTGATAATTTTTTGTTTGTTTGTTTGTTTGTTTTGTGGTATGCAGGCCTCTCACTGTTGTGGCCTCTCCCGTTGTGGAGCACAGGCTCTGGACGTGCAGGCTCAGCGGTCATGGCTCACGGGGCTAGCCTCTCCACAGCATGTGGGATATTCCTGGACCGGGGCACGAACCCGTGTCCCCTGCATCGGCAGGCGGACTCTCAACCACTGTGCCACCAGGGAAGCCCCTTCACTGATACTTTTAAAAGAAGGTATAATTATGAATGTCATATAGATATATGAACATGTCTCAAAGTTATTATTTGACTCGTTTCTTGAGGCAAAAAGTAAGATGTTACAACCCTTTTGAATGATAATTCAGAGAATAAAGATGATAGATGGTTGGAAAGGAAAGAAGAAAGGAAGGGAGGGAGGGAGAGAAGAAGGAAGGGAAAGAAAGAAAGAAAGAAAGAAACAAAGAAAGAAAGAAAGAAAGAAAGGAAGGAAGGAAGAGAGGGAGAGAAAGATGGTAGAGAGAGACATACGTTGAAATAATAGTTTGCTTAAAACATGAAAAATTAGCCAATATCAATAGGAAAATAATCAATTGCATCTCATGGGACACATTTTGCCTTTCTAATGGAGAAGAATCATTTACACCATTACCAGTATTCTACTACTTATAAAGTTGTAAAATAGCTTTAGATCTACAATATAGGACCTGAAAGTGTATGTTAGACAACACCTAATTTTACATTGAGGACTTTCAACAATTTGTCCTTTTCTAAGTCTTTTACACTTTTTCCTACAATATCATTCTAATACACTGATATATTAAAGCACTAATGTATTTTCTATTAAAATATTCTATAAATTTAGCAGAAATTGTTTTTTCTGAGTATCCTCCTAAATATTGATTTTTCTTCAACATTGTCTTACAACAACATGATCTTTAAAGTAGAACAGTGTCTCCGAAATTATTTTTTCATAAGATTTAATCAGGGTGTGCTTCTTAACATTCACATATCCAGGTCCTTCCCTGGAAATTCTCATTCAGTAAGTACGGAAAGGGACCTAGATATAATATTTTTTAATAAGCACCATATATGGTTTATATGATCAGACAAGTTGGGAAGTGTTTAATTAAATCAAGGCTGAAAATAATACAATGGCTAAATATAATTTTGAGTATCCTTAAATTAATTAAACAATCTTTAATTAAACTTTTATTTAATCCATGAGGATTATCAAGTCATTTTTTGAAAAAAATTTTCTAAATTCATGACCTTTTATCATCTCCTAGATTAAGTACTTTACCAGAGTATAAACATTAGTTGTGAGCTTCCATGGTGGCGCAGTGGTTGAGAGTCCACCTGCCGGTGCGGGGGATGAGGGTTCGTGCCCCAGTCCAGGAGGATCCCACGTGCCGCGGAACGACTGGGCCCGTGAGCCATGGCCACTGAGCCTGTGTGTCCAGAGCCTGTGCTCCACAACGGGAGAGGCCGCAGCAGTGAGAGGCCCGCATACTGTAAAAAAATAAAAATAAAAATAAATAACATTAATTGCATCTGAAGCGCCTCCCTGTTAACTTTCAAAGTTCCTTAGACTATCTCTGTATTTTCTTCACCTTACATTGCATAGTGTGATACCATCCTTTCAGTCATCAAAATTATAGCAAAGTGATCAACAAGCAATAAACTAAGATCAGTCACCAGGAATAGCAGAGAAAGGTGATCCACCAAAGCCTAAAATATTAATAGATTTGGGGGAGAGGCAAAGATGAGATCATAAGTCAGGGTAATATCTGAATCTGAAGAGTAAATCTAAGGTCAGATTTTTCATGAGTGTACAAATGGACAAGAGAAGTTTAAGAAACAAATGTGGTAGATCCAGATAAATTTCCAGCACAGTGCTCTGCAAAGACAGACTCTGTAATCCCATAATAAGGGCTAACTCTCAGCCAGCACACACCAGTGTATTGAAATATTTTTATACTACTTGATAAATGGTCACTATTCTAAGTCCCCCATCCCTCCTAACCAAACCCCCCATCCAGCAACCAATGGGTTAATATCTGACACAGTAGAGGACCCCCCTAAACTGTGCTCCAGTCGTACTGCCAGCAGTTGTCCTGATTCCTTTAAGCTTACATCCTACAGGTGGTTAAATATTTTGATTTTTACTCCTGCTCACAGGATGCCTCCACTGATCTTTCAATGTACTCTTAAACACACCCTTGAAACTAGCAAAAATAAATTTATTTTCTCCTAGAAAAAAATGAGAATTTGTCCTTTTATTCCATCATTTGAATCTTTATGTCTTAGTAACCTGAAAATGGTAGCCATGTCCTTTATTTGCATTGTGACTTTAAAATGAGACAGTGTATTTTTGTACACCTGAAACTAACACAATATTGTTAATCAACTATATTTTAATTTTTAAAAATGTTAAACATAAAGCAAAAAAATGAGAAGGTGCATTAAATAGGTGCTGTATTTAGTTATTTTGCCAATTCTTAACTGAAAAATATTTTGCTGTGTCTTTTCTACTACTCCTGTGTAGCTTCCTTCTAAATTCTTCTTAAAAGAGCCAGAAAATAAATTAGTAGACATCTATTTACCTGTAAGGGACTATGGTGAAAATTATTATATTTAAACATAGACCTAAACAAAGCAGTACAATTTAAACAAGAAAACTATTTTATCACACACTGGTACAATGTTTTTTTACTTTCATGGGCCCATTATGTAACTCAATTCCAGTTTTCTTTTTTTCTTTTTTTTTGTGGGGGGGAGGAAGGAATTGATTTAATTTTGTTTAATTCAGTCTATTTTTTATTAGAACAGAAAGTCACACAAATTGTAATCATCCTCATCAGTTCACTCAGTCCCATGTAATTAATTTTTTTTCATCTTGACCTTTTGTTAGCACTTTTATGAATTCCGCAGTTTTCCATTAGAGTTCTGAAAATGCTTATTCATTCAGTTCTGCAGTATAGTTAGTTACCAGAAACCTGTACTTGTCAAAGTCTTTTCCATGAAGTCCTTGAAGTTGAAAACCTTTTATAGGAATATTTCTGCAGAAGCATCAGAGTACACACAGAACTGTCTGTAAATGGCAAAAGACTTAAAAATGATCACGGTTAAAGATTTGATGAAAGTTCATAATAATGCAATTGACAAGGAAATTTAGTTATTTCTGAGATATACATTTTAAAGTAATAACTAGAATTATGACTTATAACATTATACCAGAACATATAAGATTTTTAGAAATTCCTTGTAATGTCTGAAACATTTATATAAATATATTTCCATGCAAATAACCCAAAGAAAGTTTAGTATTAGTTGGATTTTTGATTGTTTGTTTTTCTATACTGCCAGTTGTTATTAGTCATCAATTTTATACACATCAGTGTATACATGTCAATACCAATCGCCCAGTTCAGCACCCCACCATCCCCACCCCACCACGGTTTTCCCCCCCTTGGTGTCCATACATTTGTTCTCTACATCTGTGTCTCAACTTCTGCCCTGCAAATCGGTTCATTTGTACCATTTTTCTAGGTTCCACATACATGCCTTAATATATGATACTTGTTTTTCTCTTTCTGACTTACTCCACTCTGTATGACAGTCTCTAGATCCCTCCACGTCTCAACAAATGACTCAGTTTCATTCCTTTTTATGGCTGAGTAATATTCCATTGTATATATGTACCACGACTTCTTTATTCATTCATCTGTCGATGGGCGTTTAGGTTGCTTCCATGACCTGGCTATTGTAAATAGTGCTGCAATGAACATTGGGGTGCATGTGTCTTTTGGAATTATGGTTTTCTCTGGTTATATGCCCTGTAGTGGGATTGCTGGATCATATGGTAATTCTATTTTTAGTTTTTTAAGGAACCTCGATACTGTTCTCCATAGTGGCTGTATCAATTTACATTCTCACCAACAGTGCAAGAGGTTTCCATTTTCTCCACACCCTCTCCAGCATTTGTTGTTTGTAACTTTTCTGATGATACCCATTCTAACTGGTGTGAGGTGATACCTCACTGTGGTTTTGATTTGCATTTCTCTAATGATTAGTGATGTTGAGCATCCTTTCATGTGTTTGTTGGCAATCTATATGTCTTCTTTGGGAAAATGTCTATTTAGGTCTTCTGCCCATTTTTGGATTGGGTTGTGTGTTTCTTTAATATTGAGCTGTATGAGCTGTTTATATATTTTTGAGACTAATCCTTTGTCCCTTGATTCATTTGAAAACATTTTCTCTCATTCTGAGGGTTGTCTTTTCATCTTGTTTATGGTTTCCTTTGCTGTGAAAAAGCTTTGAAGTTTCCTTAGGTCCCATTTGTTTATTTTTGTTTTTATTTCCATAAATCTAGGAGGTGGATCAAAGAAGATCTTGCTGTGATTTATGTCAAAGGGTGTTCTTCCTATGTTTTCCGCTAAGAGTTTTATAGTCTCCAATCTTACATTTAGGTCTCGAATCCATTTTGAGTTTATTTTTGTGTATGGTGTTAGGAGGTGTTCTAATTTCATTCTCTTACATGTAGCTGTCCAGTCTTCCCAGCACCATTTATTGAAGAGACTGTCTTTTCTCCATTGTATATCTTTGCCTCCTTTGTCATAGATTAGTTGACCATAGGTGTGTGGGTTTATCTCTGGACTTTCTATCTTGTTCCATTGATCTATGTTTCTGTCTTTGTACCAATAACATATTGTCTTGATTACTGTAAGTTTGTAGAATAGTCTGAAGTCAGGGAGTCTGATTCCTCCAGCTCTGTTATTTTCCCTCAAGACTTCTTTGGCTATTCGTGGTCTTTTCTGTCTCTAAACAAATTTTAAGATGATTTGTTCTAGTTGTGTGAAAAATGCCAGGGGTAGTTTGATAGGGATTGCATTAAATCTGTAGATTGCTTTGGGTAGTATAGTTATTTTCACAATATTGATTCTTCCAGTCCAATAACATGGTATATCTCTCCATCTGTTGGTATCATCTTTAATTTCTTTCATCAGTGTCTTATTGTTTTCTGCATACAGGTCTTTTACCTCCCTAGGTAGGTTTATTCCTAGTTATTTTATTCTTTTGATTGCAATGGTAAATGAGAGTGTTTCCATAATTTCACTTTCAGATTTTTCATCATTAGTATATAGGAATGCAAGAGATTTCTGTGCATTAATTTTGTATCCTTCAACTTTACCAAATTCATTGATTAGCTACAGTCATTTTCTGGTGGCATTTTTAAGATTCTCTATGTATAGTATCATGTCATCTGCAAACAGTGACAGTTTTACTTATTCTTTTCCAATTTGCATTCATTTTATTTCTTTTTCTTCTCTGATTGCCATGGGTAGGACTTCCAAAACTATGTTGAATAATAGTGGTGAGAGTGGACATCCTTGTCTCTTTCCTGATCTTTGTGGAAATGCTTTCAGTTTTTCACCATTGAGAATGATGTTTGCTGTGGGTTTGTCATATATGGCCTTTATTATGTTGAGGTAGGTTCCCTCTATGCCCACTTTCTGGAGAGATTTTATATCATAAATGGGTGTTGAATTTTGTCAAAAGCTTTTTCTGCATCTATTGAGATGATCATATGGTTTTTATTCTTCAGTTTGTTAATATGGTGTATCACATTGATTCATTTGCATATATTGAAGAATCCTTGTATCCCTGGGATAAATCCCACTTGTTCGTGTTATATGATCCTTTTAATGTGTTGTTGGATTCTGTTTGCTAGTATTTTGTTGAGGATTTTTGCATCTATGTTCATCAGTGATATTGGTCTGTAATTTTCTTTTTTTGTAGTATCTTTGTCTGGTTTTGGTATCAGGGTGATGGTGGCCTCATAGAATGAGTTTGGGGGTGTTCCTTCCTCTGCAATTTTTTGGAAGAGTTTGAGAACGATGGGTGCTAGCTCATCTCTAAATGTTTGATAGAATTCACCTGTGAAGCTATCTGGTCCTGGACTTTTGTTTGTTGGAAGAATTTTAATCACAGTTTCAGTTTCATTACTTGTGTTTGGTCTGTTCATATTTTCTATTTCTTCCTGGTTCAGTCTCAGAAGGTTGTGCATTTCTAAGAATTTGTCCATTTCTTCTAGGTTGCCTATTTTATTGGCATAGAGTTGCTTGTAGTAGTCTCTTGGGATGCTTTGTTTTTCTGCAGTGTCTGTTTTAACTTCTCCTTTTTCATTTCTAATTTATTGACTTGAGTCTTTTCCCATTTTCTTGATGGGTCTGTCTAATGGTTTATCAGTTTTATCTTCTCAAAGAGCCAACTTTTAGTTTTATTGATCTTTCCTCTTGTTTTCTTTGTTTCTATTTCATTTATATTTGCTCTGGTCTTTATGATTTCTTTCCTTCTGTTAACTTTGGTTTTTATTTGTTCTTCTTTCTCTACTTCCTTTTGGTGTAAGGTTTGATTGTTTACTTGAGATTTTTCTTGTTTCTTGAGGTAGGCTTATATTGCTATAAACTTCCCTCTTAGAACTGCTTTTGTTGCATTCCATAGGTTTTGGATCATCATGTTTTCATTGTCATTTTTCTAGGTATTTTTTAATTTCCTCTTTGATTTCTTCAGTGATCTCTTGGCTATTTAGTAACGTATTGTTTAGCCTCCATTTGTTTGTGTTTTTTACGTTTTCTTCCCATAATTCATTTCTAATCTCATATTGTTTGGGTCAGAAAAGACACTTGATATGATTTCAGTTTTCTTAAATTTACTGAGGCTTGATTTGTGACCCAAGATGTGAGCTATCCTGGAGAATGTTCCATGCGCACTTGAGAAGAAAGTGTAATCTGCTGTCTTTGGATGGAATGTACTATAAATATCAATTAAATATCTTTTCTATTGTGTCATTTAAAGCTTCTGTTTCCTTATTTATTTTCATTTTGGATGATCTGTCCATGGGTGTGAGGTGTTAAATCCCCCACTATTATTGTGTTACTGTTGATTTCCTCTTTTATAGCTGTTAGCAGTTGCCTTATGTATTGAGGTGCTCCTATGTTGGGTGCATATATATTTATAATTGCTATATATTCTTCTTGGATCGATCCCTTGATCATTATGTAGTGTCCTTCCTTGTCTCTTGTAACATTCTTTATTTTAAAGTATATTTTATCTGATATGAGTATAGCTACTCCAGCCTTCTTTTGATTTCCATTTGCATGGAATATCTTTTTCCATCCCCTCACTTTCAGTCTGTATGTGTCCCTAGGTCTGAAGTGGGTCTCTTGTAGACAGCATATAGATGGGTCTTGTTTGTGTATCCATTCAGCCAATCTGTGTCTTTTGGTGGGAGCATTTAGTCCATTTACATTTAAGGTAATTATCAATATGTATGTTCCTATGACCATTTTCTTAATTGTTTTGGGTTTGTTTTTGTAGGTCCTTTTCTTCTCTTTTGTTTCCCACTTAGAGAAGTTCCTTTAGCATTCATTGTAGAGCTGGTTTGGTGGTGCTGAATTCTCTTAGCTTTTGCTTGTCTGTAAACCTTTTGATTTCTCCATTGAATCTGAATGAGATCCTTGCTGGGTAGAGTAATCTTGGTTGTAGGTTCTTCCCTTTCATCACTTTAAGTATATCATGCCACTCCCTTCTGGCTTGTAGAGTTTCTGCTGAGAAATCTGCTGTTAACCTTATGGGAGTTCCCTTGTATGTTTTTTGTCATTTTTTTCTTTTCTGCTTTCAATAATTTTTCTTTGTCTTTAATTTTTGCCAATTTGATTACTATGTGTCTCGGTGTGTTTCTCCTTGGGTTTATCCTGTATGGGACTCACTGTGTTTCCTGGACTTGGGTGGCTATTTCCTTTCCCACGTCAGGGAAGTTTTTGACTATAATCTCTTCAAATATTTTATCAGGTCCTTCCTCTCTCTTCTTCTTCTGGGACCCCTATAATGCGAATGTTGTTGCATTTAATGTTGTCCCAGAGGTCTCTTAGGCTGTCTTCATTTATTTTCATTATTTTTTATTTAATCTGTTGCACAGCGGTGAATTCCACCATTCTGTCTTCCAGGTCACTTATCTGTTCTTCTGCTTCAATTATTCTGCTGTTGATTCCTTCTAGTGTAGTCTTCATTTCAGTTATTGTATTGTTCATATCTATTTGTTTGTTCTTTAATTCTTCTAGGTCTTAGTTAAACATTTCTTGCATCTTCTCGATCTTTGCCTCCACTGTTTTTCAGAGGTCCTGGATCATCTTCACTATCATTATTCTGAATTCTTTTTCTGGAAGGTTGCCTATCTACACTTCATTTAGTTGTTTTTCTGTGGTTTTTTCTTGTTCCTTCATCTTGTATATTGCCTTCTGCATTTTCATCTTGTCTATCTTTCTGTGAATGTAGTTTTTGTTCCACAGGCTGCAAGATTGTAGTTCTTCTAGCTTCTGCTGTCTGCCCTCTGGTGGATGAGTCTATCTAACCAATTCCAGTTTTCTCTGGTAATTCTGTTTCCTATTGAAATGGCTGGGCTTTCTCATTAAAGCAATTCACACAAATTCATTTATGCACCAGCATATCTGTGTGGTGAATTGAATTAGTGAGTTGCTTAGACTAGATGTCTAAGGGGAAGCCATCTATTTCTTTCATTAGGACCTAGAAAAAGGCTTTCAGAACCATTGTCCTCAGTGTCCTCCCATGAACATGCATATATGGACAAAGTCAAAGTTTTTCCGTCTTTGCAGCAGCATAAACCTCTTCAGAGAAAATGTTGCACAAAAACTCACCAGGTAAGCCATTTTTATCCTGTTAAAGGGAAAGTGGTGGGGTGCAGTTGGTGGGAGGAGGAAATACTCAAGGTTCCACAAAGCACAATGTGAAATCCACAAAAAATATGATCACTAAGATCCTTTCCAACTCTAAAACTTCTATGAGAATTCTATAATGTGTTCCTACTGCTTGGGTTGTTAAATTAGACCAAATGGAGAGCTCAAATGATAAAAGTTAAACTAGTACAAACATATAGCAGAGGACACTGTTGTACATAATATAAAAGAAATGACAAAAAGTAGGCAAAGTTATGCAGTTTCAACTCATTCTCAATCCCTTCATATCTCATTATATAATCAAAACCAAATATCATTTGAAGATAAAGTAATATCAGAAAAAATAATCATAAGTCACATTGACTATGAGCATTTAGTTGTGGTGACACATATATATCATATATATATAATATCCATACATTTCATGTTTAAACATTCATACATTTTCATACCTCCAATATATATTCATAAGTTTATACATATTCTTCTTCCAAAGTTTCCTTTGGTTATTTCATTTGGGGGACTTCTATGTCTCTAACTAGATTCTAAATTAGACCCCCCAAAACCACTGCTCCTATATAATGATTGCAATTATTCTTTGATTACCATTATTAATCCATTGATTTGAAAAACTTAATAAAAGCTGGAAACTACAAAATCTAATCCATATTGCACAGGGTGACAGGAGTTATCTGTTAAAAAAGTAAATTTGATTACATAATTAGTGTGTTCAAAACACTCCATAGTTTCCCACCTCCCTTAGACTCAATATGAAATCCAAGACCTTTCATGATTTAGTCCCTGTGGACCTCACCAGCCTCATCTTTTCCCACTCACTACCTACCCGCCACTTCTATTCCTGAGGTGGCAGTTTGTCTTTCTCTCAGTTCCATGTTCTCTCCCATGTCATTGGGAACTTAATTATGCCATCCCTCTGCCTGTAAAACAAGCCTTTTCAGCCAGCTGCTTTAGCAGTCTATTCATCTTGCAGATTTCAGCTTGGGCATCACTTCCTCAGAGAAGCCTTCCTTGACCCAGTCTATGTTAGGTATCCTGATATGTATTCCAATACGTCATATCTTTTCACAAAGCTTTGCATATTTGAAACTGTTCAGTTTGCCATTTGTAATTATTTGGTTAATTTCTGAATTCTTGTTTCCAGTAAATTCCATGTGGAAAGGACCACGTCTATCTTGCTTATCTGCATAGCCCCAGCACTTCTCCTAGTACCTAGCATTTGACAGATATTCAATAAATATTTATTGACAACAAAGTGCACTTGGAAAATTCACAAATTTCTGGATTCATTCTTTAATGGTTCTTAGTGGTTTTTAACTGACTTTCTTATAACTAAAATTTTTTTTTACTTTTTAATTTTCTTTTGTTATAAAGGATTTTATGATGCCTTCAAGTTCTTGAACTAAATGGAATACTCTGAATATATATGCTTTTATAGAGCCATCTAGTGTCCATTTTGTTTAGTGAAGCTAAAAATAAAATAAGGCCAAAAAATAATAACAGTATGCTTAACAGTGGAGAATGCATAATCTCCACCTGGCAGTAGCAATTTAACACATCAATTGGCCACTTGAATAACTTTTTTTCCCGAACTTCCTCTGCCTTTCACCATGTAGACACTGTATTAGTCATTCTAGAATTCTGGTAACTAAAGATTTAATGAGAGAGTTTGGCTAATGTGGTATCTTGAACAAATGTGCTGCTCCCTGCTCCCTCCTGAAACCTAAAACATTAGGAATTGAATAAAATATACATAAACATATAAGGATAAAGAAAAGAGGATAGGAAACAGCAGATAAGAGATATAATGAAATTTTGGAACCTAAGAAAAAGAAGAATGGATGGTAACTGATGTCACCATTAAGCTAAAAGCTACAGAAGACAGTGGGGGAACCTGGTAAGAAGATGAACCTCAGAGTACCTCAGAAATTAAAGATATAGGTACACCCTTCTCAAGAAGGTCCTATAGGATATATAGTTTATACTCCAGCAGAGTATAAACTAAGAAAAAAAATAACATAGTATCCAGGACACAGAATATCCAAAAAAGGAAAGAGGTAAAGGGAATTTCCAGGATGCTCAAGTAAGGAACTCTCAGAACTTCAGCTACGAAGTAGCACAGAAAACAACGAATATAAATTAAAGCAGAAAGACAGGGCCTCTAAGAAATATCTTAAAAACAAAACAAAAAAACAAAACAAGCTGCTGTTTGAATAAATGGAGAGGATATTACAGTTCTTCCAGAATACTTGGGAATGAATTAGACATAGATACATGAAAATTTTCTGAAAGACAAGAAAAAATATAAAAATAATAAATTGCTCAGCTGAGAATCATATTTAAAAAGCAATAATAATGTAAAAATTAAATATCGATTTAATCAATTGTGATATAACTACATTGAGAAGATGGGAAGAGAGAAACTAGTGGGGGTGGTGGATGCACATAAAATAACTAAATTTCTTTAGCTAAATATTTTAATATCTGAACTAAAATAATTTAAGTAAAAATCAATTACATCATTTAGATTATGGGGGCAAACTCAGAGAAGAACAGGAAGTAGCTTTGAGATGATCAAGATGGCAGAATAGGAAGACCTTGTGGTCACATCACCTTATGAATTCATCAAAAATACATCTACATGTGGAGAAACTCTCACTAAAAGCCAACTGAAGACTGGCAGAAAGACTCTTCTACAATCAAGGCTGCAAAGAAAAATCCACCTGGAGAAACAATGAAGTCAGAACCCACGCCCCTACCAGGGAACACAAAAGAAGAAGGGAATATCATGGGCTTGAAGTTCTTCTCTGGGGCGTGAGGAGTCAGCTGCGTATTGGGCACCCCATTCCTCGAGTCTGACACCAGGAAGATGAGTCCCCTTAAGTGGTTTGAAAAGCAGCAGGACATAATGAAGGGCTGTAGGAAACCAAGACTCCACCAGTAAAGAACACACACACAGCCTTGTTTACTCCCAGGAATTGCACTGAGGAAGCAAATTGAAAACTGTCTGAGGCTCTGGCCGATTTTCTGAGACTGCTAGAGCACTCACCACAGCCCATACTGGCACCTGCCCCAGCCCCTCTTGCTCCAGTGCTGCTCTCCACTAGAGAGAAGTGCCATTGTCAAAGGGAGTGTGCAAATTAGAGGGAACTGAAGCAGCTTAGACCTGACCCTCAGGGTTTATGGTCCAGGACTCTGAGACACATCCCCATCCCCAATAAAGCAATGATGGCCACTGAACAAAGAAGCCCTAACTCACACCTGGCTCTGCCTTGAGCCCTTCTATCTCCAGCCCCACCTACCAGCAAGGTAGGACCTGCTAGCTCACCTCAGGAGAAGAGAAACACATGCCCACTTTAGATACAGCATTCCCATCAAAGCCACTGGGCACATACAGACTGCATAGGGATGCTCCCACACAAGGACAACCCTTCAAGACTGTTTCATCTAATCTCATAGAGACAGAGCTATAAATAAAATGAAATACAAATAAAATGAAAAAAACAGAAGAATACATTTCAAAAAGAACAAGAAGAAAACCCTGAAAAAAACGCTAAAGAAACAGAAATAAATAATTTACCAGGTAAACAGTTCAAAACAATAGCGATAAGACAGCTAACAACTTGGGAAAGAGTAGATGAACACAGTGAGAATGTTAACAAGGAACTAGGATATATGAAAAAGAACCAGAGCTGAAAAATATAATAACTGAAATTTAAAAACACACTAGGGCTTCCCTGGTGGTGCAGTGGTGGAGAGTCCGCCTGCTGATGCAGGGGACATGTGTTCGTGCCCCAGTCCAGGAAGATCCCACATGCTGTGGAGCGGCTAAGCCTGTGAGCCATGGCCACTGAGCCTGTGCATCCAGAGCCTGTGCTCTTCAATGGGAGAGGCCACAACAGTGAGATACCTGCGTACTGCAAAAAAACCCCCAAAAAAAAAAAAAAAAACCAGTAGAAAGAATTAAAAACAGGTTAGAAGTTACAGAAGAATGCATAAGCAATCTGGAAGATAAAATAATGGAAATCAACCACTCAGAACAGCAAAAAAAAAAAAAAATCATGAGAACAGTTTAAGACTCCTATGGTGCAACATCAAATGTACTAACATTTGCACGGTAGGAGTCCCAGAAGGAGAAGAGAGAGAGAAAAGGGTCAAAAATATATTTGATGAAATTATGACTGAAAACATCCCAAAGCTGAAGAAGAAACAGATTCCCAGGTACAGGAATCAAAGAGAGTCCCAAACAAGATGAACTCATAGAGACCCACAAGAAGACACATCATAATTAAAATGTCAAAAGTTAAAGAGAGAATTTTAAAGGCGGCAAAAGAAAACAAAGTGTCACATACAAAGGAACCCCATAAGGCTATCAGCTGATTTTTCTGCAGAAACTTTGCAGGCCAGAAGGGAATGCCATGATATATCTGAAGTGCTGAAAGGAAAAAGTCTAAAACCTAGGATACTCTACCCACAAGGTTATCATTCAGAATTGAAGGAGAGATAAAGAGAGCTTCTCAGACAAGCAAAAGCTAAAAGAGCTCATCAATACTACACCAACATTACAAGAAGTGTTAAAGGATCCTCTTTAAGTGGAAAAGAAAAGACTACAAAAAGAGGTAAGAATTTATAGAAAAGGAAAAATCCCACTAGTAAAGGCAAATATATAGTAAAGGCTATGGGTCAACCACTAAAATAATCTAGTACAAAGACTGAAAGACAGAAGTTGTAATATCAACTATAACTACAATAAACAGTCAAGTGATAGACATGAAGATGTAAAATATAAAAACGAAAGTACAAAATGTGGGGGGACAGGGGAGTAAAAATGTAAATCCTTAGAATGTGTCTGAACTTAAATGACTACCAGTTTAAAACAAGTAGATATAGTTCTAGGTCAAAATATATAAGCCCCATGGTAACCACATCACAAACCTATAATAGATACATAAAAACCAGAGAGAAAAGAACACAAGCATACCACTAAAGCAAATCATCAAACCACAAGGGAAGAAACTAAAAGAAGAAGAAAAGAACAGAGAAGAACTACAAAAACAATGATAAAACAAGTAACAAAATGTCAATAAGTACAAACCATCAATAATCACTTTAAGTGTCAATAGACTAAATGCTCCAAGCAAAAATCATAGGGTGGCTGATTAGATAAAAAAATAAGACCCATCTATATGCTGCCTACAAGACTCACTTCAAAGCTAGACACACAGAGATTGAAAGTGAGTGGCTAGAAAAATATATACCATGCAAATGAAAACTAAAAGAAAGTTGGGGTAGCAATATCATATCAGACAAAGTAGACTTTGAAATGAAAACTACAACAGAAAACAAAGGAGGGCATTACATAATGATGAGATGAAGTGATCAAGACAAGAAGAGGCTATATTATATGGGAAAATAATCTAAAAAGAGTGGATATATATATAACAGATTCACTTTGTTGTACACCTGAAACTAACACAACATTATAAATCAAGTATACCCCAATAAAAAAAGAAGTTATAGCATTTGTTAACATATATGCACCTAATATAGGAGCACTTAAATATATAAAGCAAATATAAAAAGATGTAAAGAAAGAAATTGACATCAAAGGAAATCATCAAACCACAAAAAGAAAAAGAAAGGAACAAAGAAGAAACAAAGAATCAACTGGAAAACAAGGTTTGAAATGGCAATAAATACACATGTGTTAATAATTACCTTAAATGTCAATGGACTGCATACTCCAATCAAAAGACATAGAGTGACAGACCGGATAACAAAAGCCTACAATACGTTGCCTACAAGAGACCCATTAAAGGACAAAGGATGTAGATTGAAAGTGAGGGGATGGAAAAAGATATTTCATGCAAAAGGAAATGACTAGAAAACAGGAGTTGCAACACTCCTATCAGACAAAACAGACTTTAAAGCAAAGTCTATAAAGAATGATAAAGAAGTACACTATATAATGATAAAAGGATCAATACAAGAAGGGTATTTTACACTCATCAACATATATGCACCTAATATAGGAGCACCCAAATACATAAAAAAATACTAACAGATATAAAGGGAGAAATCGATAGATATACAATAATAGTAGGAGACTTTTACACCCCACTCACATCAATGAACAGATTTTCCACACAGATAATCAATAAGGCAACAGAGGTCCTAAATTATACAATAGAACAATTAGGTTTAATTGATATTTTCAGGACACTACATCCAAAAAAAACCAGAATATACATTATTTTTAAGTTCATATGGAACATCCTCTAGGATTGACCACATCCTAGGGCATAAAACAAACCTCAACAAATTTAAGAGTCTATAAATTATTTCAAGCATCTTCTCTGACCACAATGGCATGAAACTAGAAATCAACCACAAGAAAAGAATGAGAAAAAAATGTTTACATGGAGACTAAATAACATGCTTTTATAAAACCAATGGGTCAATGAGAATAAAAAGGAAATTAAAAACTACTTTGAGACAAATGACAATGAAAACACAACCATACAAAATCTGTGGGATGCAGCAAAAACACTTCTTAGAGGGAAGTTCATAATGATACAGGCCTTCATCAAAAAGCAAGAAAAAATCTCAAGTAAACAACCTAACCCACCACCTAAAAGAATTAGAAAAAGAAGAATAAACAAAACCTAAAGTCAGCAGAAAGAAGGAAATGATAAAGATCAGGTAGGAAATAAATAAATCAGAGATTAAAAAATAATAGAAAAAATAAACAAAACCAAGAGATGGTTCTTTGAAAGGGTAAACAAAATTGACAAAACTCTGACCAGGCTCACCAAGAAGAAAACAAGAGAGAACCCAAATAAACAAAATAAGAAATGAAAAAGGATAAATTGCAACTGATACCACAGAAATACAAAAAACCATAAGCGAATACTATGAACAATTAAATGCCAACAAATTTTACAGCATAGAAGAAATGGACAACTTTCTAGAAAGATACAGCCAACCAAAATTGAATCAAGAAAAAAATAGATCATTTGAACAGACCGATCACTAGAAGTGAAATAGAATTTGTAATTTAAAAAACTTCCTACAAACAAAAGTCCAGGACCATATGGCTTCACAGGCAGATTCTACCAAACAAACAAAGAAGAACTGATAGTGATTCTTCTCAAACTCTTCCAGAAGAATGAAGAGGAGGGAATACTCCCAAAGACATTCTATGAAGCCACCATCACCCCAATACCAAAACCAGACAAAGTAACCACCAAAAAAGATAATTACAGGACAATATCTTTGATGAATATAGATGCAAAAATTCTCAACAAAATATTAGCAAACCGAATCCAACAACACATTAAAAAGATCATACACCACGACCAAGTGAGATTCATCCAGGTTCAAAAGGATGGTTCAGCATACACATATCAATCTATGTAATACACCACAAAAGAAAAGTCCAAAACCACATGATCCTCTTAATAGATACAGAAAAGAATTTCACAACATTCAACATCCATTCATGATAAAAACTCTTACCAAAGTGGGAGTAGAGGGAACATATCTCAACATAATAAAAGCCATTTATGACAAACCTACAGCCAATATAATACTCAATGGTGAAAAGCTGAAAGCTTTTCCAGTAAAATCTAGAACAAGACAAGGTTGCCCACTCTCACCATTTCTCTTCAACATAGTATTAGAAGTCTTAGCCACAGCAATCAGACAAGAAAAAGAAATAAAAAATATCTAAATTGGAAGGGAAGAGGTAACATTGTCACTATATGCAGATGACATGATACTATATGTAGAAAACCCTAATGAATCCACACAAAAACTACTAATTCTAACAAATAAATTCAAAAAAGTAGCAGGATACAAGATTAACATTCGGAAATCTGTTGCATTCCCTTACACTAACAATGAAATATCAAAACAGGGAATGTAAAAAAAAAAAAAAAAAACTTTTCAAATTGTATAAAATAAAATAAAATAAAATACCTAGGAATAAACCTGACCAAGGAAGTGAAAGACTTATATGCTGAGAACTATAAAACACTAATAAAGGAAATAAAAGAGGATTCAAATAAATGGAAAGATATTCCATGCTCTTGGATTGGAAGGATTAATATTGTTAAAATGGCAATACTACCAAAAGCAATCTAAAGATTTAATGTAATCCCTATCAAATTACTCATGATATTTTTCACAGAACTAGAACAAACAATCCAAAACTTTATATGGAACTATAAAAGACCTGGGATTGCCAGAACAACCCTGAAAAACAACAACAACCACAACAACAAAAATGCATGAGGCATAACTCTCCCAGACTTCAGACAATACTACAAAGCTACAGTAATCAAAACAGTGTGGTACTGGTACAAAAACAGGCGTATGGAACAGAATACAGACCTCAGAAATAAACCCACACACATACAGTCAATTAATCTGTGAAAAGAAGTCAAGAATATAAAATGGGAAAAGGACTATCTCTTCAGCAAGTGGTGCTGGGAAAGTTGGACAGCTGCAAGTAAATCAATGAAGTTTTTTAATTAATTTTTATCGTAGTATGGTTGCTTAACAAGGTTGTGTTAGCTTCCACTGCACAACAAAAGGAATCAGCCATACACATATGGATATACCCTCCCTTTTTTACTTCCCTCCCATTTAGGTTACCACAGTGAATTAGGTATCATTCCCTGTGCTATACAGTAGGTTCCAATCAGTTGCCTATTTTATACATAGTATCAATAATGTATATGTGTCAATCCCAGTATTCCAATTCCTCCTTCCCCACTACTTTTCCCCTTGGTATCCATACATTTGCTCTCTACGTCTATGTCTCTATTTCTGCTTTGCAAAAAAGATCATCTATACCATTTTCCTAGATTCCATATATACGAGTTATTATACAATATTTGCTTTTCTCTTTCTGACTTACATCATGCTCTGTGACACTCTTGAGATCCAGCCACATCTCTACAAATGACCTATTTCATTCCTTTATATGGCTGAGTAATATTCCACTGGATATATGTACCACAACTTCTTTATCCATTCTTATGTCATGGACATTTAGGTCGCTCTCAAGCCCTGGCTATTGTAAATAGTGCTGCTATAAACATTGGAGTGCACATATTTTCTTGAATTATGGTTTCCTCTAGGTATACGCCCAGTAATGGGATTGTTGGGTCATATGGTAGTTCAATTTTTAGTTGCTTAAGAAACCTCCATATTGTTTGTCCTAGTGGCTCTATCAATTTACATTCTCTCCAACAGTGTATGAGGGTTCCCTTTTCTCCATACCCTGTCCAGCATTTATTGTTTGCAGATTTCTTTTTCAACATCTTTATTGGAGTATAATTGCTTTACAATGGTGTGTTAGTTTCTGCTTTATAACAAAGTGAATCAGCTATACATATACATGTGTTCCCATATCTCTTCCCTCTTGTGTCTCTCTCCCTCCCACACTCCCTATCCCACCCCTCTAGGTGGTCACAAACCACTGAGCTGATCTCCCTGTGCCATGCAGCTGCTTCCCACTAGATATCTATTTTATGATTGGTAGTGTATATATGTTCAAGACACTCTCTCACTTTGTCACAGCTTACCCATCCCCCTCCCCATATCCTCAAGTCTATTCACAAGTAGGTCTGTGCCTTTATTCTTGTCTTGCCCCTAGGTTCTTCATGATGTTTTATTTTCTTTCTTTCTTGGATTCCATATATATGTGTTAGCATACGGTATTTGTTTTTCTCTTTCTGACTTACTTCACTCTGTATGAAAGACCTAGGTCCATCCACCTCACAACAAATAACTCAATTTTGTTTCTTTTTATGGCTGAGTAATATTCCATTGTATGTATATGCCACATCTTCTTTATCCATTCATCTGTTGATGGAAACTTAGGTTGCTTCCATGTCCTGGCTATTGTAAATAGAGCTGCAATGAACATTTTGGTATATGACTCTTTGAATTATGCTTTTTTCAGGGTATATGCCCAGGAGTGGGATTGCTGGGTCGTATGGTAGTTCTATTTTTAGTTTTTTAAAGAACCTCTATACTGTTCTCCACAGTGGCTTTGTCAATTTACATTCCCACAAACAGTGCAAGAGCGTTCCCTTTTCTGCACACCCTCTCCAGCATTTACTGTTTGCAGACTTTTTGATGATGGCCATTCCGACCGGTGTGAGATGATATATCATTGTAGTTTTGATTTGCATTTCTCTAATGATTAATGATGTTCAGCATTCTTTCAAGTGTTTGTTGGCAATCTGTATATCTTCCTTGGAGAAATATCTATTTAGGCCTTCTGCCCATTTTTTGGATTGTGTTGTTTGTTTTTTTGATATTGAGCTGCTTGTAAACTTTGGAGATTAATCCTCTGTCAGTTGCTTCATTTGCAAATATTTTCTCCCATTCTGAGGGCTGTCTTTTTGTCTAGTTTATAGTTTCCTTTCTGTGCAAAAGCTTTTAAGTTTCCTTAGGTCCCATTTGTTTATTTTTGTCTTTATTTCCATTTCTCTAGGAGGTGGGTCAAAAAGGATCTTGTTGTGATTTATGTCATCGAGAGTTCTGCCTATGTTTTCCTCTAAGAGTTTCATAGTGTCTAGCCTTACATTTAGGTCTTTAATCCATTTTGAGTTTATTTTTGTGTATGGTGTTAGGGAGTGTTCTAATTTCATACTTTTACATGTACCTGTCCAGTTTTTCCAGCACCACTTATTGAAGAGGCTGTCTGTTCTACACTGTATATTCTTGCATCCTTTATCAAAGATAAGGTGACCATAGGTGTGTGGGTTTATCTCTGGGCTTTCTATCTTGTTCCATTGATCTATGTTTCTGCTTTTGTGCCACTACCATACAGTCTTGATTATCCTAGTTTTGTATTATAGTCTGAAGTCTGGGAGCCTGATTCCTCTAGCTCCATTTTTCTTTCTCAAGATTGCTTTGGCTATTCGGGGTCTTTTGCATTTCCATACAAATTGTGAAATTTTTTGTTCTAGTTCTGTGAAAAATGCCAGTGGTAGTTTCATAGGGATTTCGTTGAATCTGTAAATTGCTTTGGGTAGTACAGTCATTTTCACAATGTTGATTCTTCCAATCCAAGAACATGGTATATCTCTCCATCTATTTGTATCATGTTTAATTTCTTTCATCAGTGTCTTATAATTTTCTGCATACAGGTCTTTTGTCTCCTCAGGTAGGTTTATTCCTAGATATTTTATTCTTTTTGTTGCAATGGTAAATAGGAGTGTTTCTCAATTTCACTTTCAGATATTTCATCATTAGTGTATAGAAATGCTAGAGATTTCTGTGCATTAATTTTGTATCCTGCTACTTTACCAAATTCATTGATCAACTATAGTAGTTTTCTGGTAGCATCTTTGGGATTCTCTAGGTATAATATCATGTCATCTGCAAACACTAACAGCTTTATTTCTTCTTTACCAATTTGGATTCCTTCTATTTCTTTTCCTTCTCTGATTGCTGTGGCTAAAACTTCCAACACTATGTTGAATAACAGTGGTGAGAGTGGGCAACCTTGTCTTGTTCCTGATTGTAGTGGAAATGGTTTCAGTTCTTGACCACTGAGGATGATGTTGGCTGTGGGGTTTTCATATATGGCCTTTATTATGTTGAGGAAAGTTCCCTCTATGCCTACTTTCTCCAGGGTTTTCATCATGAATGGGTGTTGAATTTTGTCAAAAGATTTCTCTGCATCAATTGAGATGATCATATGAATTTTCTCCTTCAATTTGTTAATATGGTGTATCACATTGATTGATTTGTGTATATTGAACAATCCTTGAATTCCTAGGATAAACCCCACTTGATCATGGTGTATGATCCTTTTAATGTGCTGTTGGATTCTCTTTGTTAGTATTTTGTTGAGGATTTTTGCATCTATGTTCATCAGTGATATTGGCCTGTAGTTTTCTTTCTTTGTGACATCTTTGTCTGGTTTGGGTATCAGGGTGATGGTAGCCTTGTAGAATGAGTTTGGGAGTGTTCCTCCCTCTGCTATATTTTGGAAGAGTTTGAGAAGGATAGGTGTTAGCCCCTCTCTAAATGTTTGATAGAATTCGCCTGTAAAGCCCTCTGGTCCTGGGCTTTTGTTTGTTGGAAGATTTTTAATCACAGTTTCAATTTCAGTGCTTGTGATTGGTCTGTTTCTATTTCTTCCTGGTTCAGTCTGAGAAGGTTTTGCATTTCTAATAATTTGTCCATTTCTTCCAGGTTGTCCATTTTATTGGCATAGAGTTGATTGTAGTAGTCTCTTAGGATGCTTTGTATTTCTGGGGTCAGTTGTTACTTCTCCTTTTTCATTTCTAATTTTATTGGTTTGAGTCTTCTCCCTTTTTTTCTTGATGAGTCTTACTAATGGTTTAACAATTTTGTTTACCTTCTCAAAAAAACAGCTTTAACTTTTATTGATCTTTGCTCTTGTTTCCTTAATTTCTTTTTGATTTATTTCTGATCTGATATTTTTTATTTCTTTCCTTCTGCTAATTTTGGGGTTATTTTGTTCCTCTTTCTCTAATTGCTTTAGGTGTAAGGTTAGGTTGTTTATTTGAGGTGATTCTTGTTTCATAAGGTAGTATCGTATTGCTATAAACTTCTGGCTTAGAACTACTTTTCCTGCATCACAAAGGTTTTCGGTCGTCGTGTTTTCATTTTCATATGGTTTCTAGGTATTTTTTGATTTCCTCTTTGATTTCTTCAGTGTTCTCTTGGTTATTAAGTAGTGTATTGTTTAGCCTCCATGTGTTTGTATTTTTTACAGATTTTTTACTATAATTGATATTTAGTCTCATAGCATTGTGGTCAGAAAAGATACTTGATACGATGTCAATTCTCTTAAATTTACCAAGGCTTGATTTGTGACCCAAGATATACTCTATCCTGGAGAATCTTCCATGAGCACTTGAGAAGAAAGTGTATTATGCTGTTTTTGGAGGGAATGTTCTATAAATATCAATTAAGTCCTTCTTGTTTCATGTATTATTTAAAGCTTGTGTTTCCTTATTTATTTTCATTTTGGATGATCTGCCCATTGGTGAATGTGGGGTGTTAATGTCCCCTACTATGATTGTTTTACTGTCGATTTCTCCTTTTATGGTTGTTAGTCTTTGCCTTATGTATTTATGTGCTCCTATGTTGGGTGCATAGATATTTACAATTGTAATATCTTCTTCTTGGATCCATCCCTTAATCATTATGCAGTGTCCTTCTTTGTCTCTTGTAATAGTCTTTACTTTAAAGTCTATTTTGTCTGATATGAGAATTGTTACTCCAGCTTTCTTTTGATTTCCATTTGCATGGAATATCTTTTTCCATCCCCTCACTTTCAGTCTATATGTGTTCCTAGGTCTGAAGAGGGTCTCTTGTAGACAGCGTATATATGGGTCTTGTTTTTGTATCCATTCATCCAGTCTATGTCTTTTGGTTGGAGCATTTAGTCCATTTACATTTAAGTTAATTATCTATATGTTTGTTCCAGTATGTTCCATTCTATTACCATTTTCTTAATTGTTTTTGGTTTGTTATTTGTAGGTCTTTTCCTTGTCTTGTGTTTCCTGCCTAGAGAAGTTCCTTTAGCATTTTTTCTAAAGCTGGTTTGGTGGTGCTGAATTCTCTTAGCTTTTGCTTGTATGTAAATGTTTTAATTTCTCCATCAAATCTGAATGAGATCCTTGCTGGGTAGAGTAATCTTGGTTGTATGTTTTTCTCCTTCATCCCTTTAAGTATGTCCTGCCACTCTCTTCTGGCTTTCAGAATTTCTACTGAAAGATCAGCTGTTAACCTTATGGGGATTCCCTTGAATGTTTGTTGTTTTTCCTTTGCTGCTTTTAATATTTTTTCTTTGTATTTAATTTTTGATAGTTTGATTAATATGCATCTTAGCATGTTTCTCCTTGGATTTATCCTGTATGGGACTCTCTGTGCTTCCTGGACTTGATTAACTATTTCCTTTCTCATATTAGGGAACTTTTCAACTATACTCTCTTCAAACATTTTCTCAGTCCCTTTCTTTTTCTCTTCTTCTTCTGGGACCCCTATAATTCAAATGTTGGTGCAGTTAATGTTGTCTCAGATGTCTTTGAGACTGTCCTCATTTCTTTTCATTCTTTTTTCTTTATTCTGCTCTACAGTAATTATTTCCACTATTTTATCTTCCAGGTCACTTATCCATTCTTCTGCCTCAGTTATTCTGCTATTGATCCCTTCTAGAGAATTTTTAATTTAATTTATTGTGTTGTTCATCACTGTTTGCTCTGTAGTTCTTCTAGGTCCTTGTTAAACTTTTCTTGTATTTTCTCTATTCTATTTCCACGATTTTGGATCATCTTTACTATCATTATTCTGAATTATTTTTCAGGTAGCCTGCTATTTCCTCTTCATTTGTTAGGTGTGGTGAGTTTTTGCCTTGCTCCTTCATCTGCTGTGTGTTTTTCTTTCTTCTCATTTTGCTTAACTTACTCTGCTTGGGGTCTCCTTTTCACAGGCTGCAGGTTTGTAGTTCCTGTTGTTTTTGGTGTCTGTCCCCTGTGGCTAAGGTTAGTTCATTGAGTTGTGTAGATTTCCTGGTGGAGGGAACTAGTTCCTGTGCTCTGGTAGATGAAGCAGGATCTTTTCTTTCTGGTGGGGAGGTCCACATCTGGTGGTGTGTTTTGGGGTTTCTGTGGCCTTATTATGATTTTAGGCATCCTCTGTGCTAATGGATGGGGTTGTGTTCCCTTCTTGCTAGTTGTCTGGCATAGGGTGTCCATCCCTGTAGCTTGCTGGTGGAGATCTCTGGGAAATTTTCACTGTTTGATATTACATGGAGCTGGGAGGTCTCTTGTGGACCAGTCTCCTGAAGTTGGCTCTCCCAACTCAGAGGCACAGCCCTGATGCCTGGCTGGAACACCAAGAGGCTTTCATCCACACAGCTCAGAATAAAAAGGAGAAAATATAGAAAGAAAGAAGATAAAAAAAAGTAAAATAAAATAAAATTTTGAAAAGTTATTAAAATAAAAAATACTTATTAAGAAAAATATTTTAAAAACCAAAAGAGAAAAAATGGATGGAGAGAACCCTAGGATAAATGTTAAAAGCAAAGCTATACAGACAAAAATCACACACAGAAGCATACACATACACACTCACAAGAAGAGACAAAGTGAAATATATTTTATATATATATATATATATATATATATATATATATATATATGAAAAAGTCTCTTGCCTCTTCGGCTGCTCCAGACCTTTTCCCAGACTCCCTCCTGGCTAGCTGTGGAACTCTATCCCGCTTCAGGCTGTGTTCACACAGCTAACCCTATACTCTCCCTGGGATCTGACCTCCGAAGCCTGAGCCTCAGCTCCCAGCTCCTGCCTGTCCAGGTGGGTGAGCAGACAAGCGTCTCGGGCTGGTGAGTGCTGGTCGGCACCAATCTTCTGTGCGGGAGTCTCTCCACTTTGCCCTCTGCACCCCTGTTGTTGCACTCTCCTCCATGGCTATGAAGCTCCCGCCCTCCGCCACCCACAGTCTCCGCATGGGACGGGGCTTCCTAGTGCGTGGAAACCTTTCCTCTTTCACAGCTCCCTCCCACTGGTACAGGTCCCATCCCTCTTCTTTGGTCTCTGTTTTTCCTTTTATCTTTTGCCCTACTTAGGTATGTGGGGAGTTTCCTTCCTTTTGGGAAGTCTGAGTTCTTCTGCCAGCGTTCAGTAGGTGTTCTGTAGGAGTTGTTCCACATGTAGATGTATTTCTGATGTATTTGTGGAGAGGAAGATGATCTCTGCATCTTACCCTTCCGCCATCTTGAAGATCCGTTTGTAGATTTTTTGATGATGGCCATTCTGACTGGTGTGAGGTGATACCTCATAGCAGTTTTAATTTGTATTTCTGTAAAATTAGTGATACTGATCATCTTTTCATGTGCTTCTTGGCCATATGTATGCCTTCTTTGGAGAAATGTCTATTTAGGTCTTCCACACATTTTTTGATTGGGTTGTTTGTTTTTTGGATATTGACCTATATGAGCTGTTTGTATATTTTGAAGTTTAATACTTTGTCAGTTGCTTCATTTGCAAATATTTTCTCCCATTCTAAGGGTTGTCTTTTCATCTTATTTATGGTTTCCTTTGCTGTGCAAAAGCTTTGAAGTTTCCTTAGGTCCCATTTGTTTATTTTTGTTTTAATTTTTGTTACTCTAGGAGGTGGGTCAAAAACATGTTGCTGTGATTTATGTCATAGAGTGATCTGCCTATGTTTTCCTTTAAGAGTTTTATAGTGTCTGGCCTTATATTGGGGTCTTTAACCCATTTTGAGTTTTTTTGTGTATGGTGTTAGGGAGTGTTCTAATTTCCTTCTTTTACATGTAGCTGTCCAGTTTTCCCAGCACCGCTTATTGAAGAGACTGCCTTTTCTCCATTGTATATTCTTGCCTCCTTTATCAAAGATAAGGTGACCATACGTGTGTGGGTTTATCTCTGGGATTTCTATCCTTTTGCATTGATCTACATTTCTGTTTTTGTGCCAATACCATGTGGTCTTAATTACTGTAGCTTTCTAGTATAGTCTGAAGTCAGGTAGCCTGGTCCCTTCAGCTCCGTTTTTCTTTCTCAAGATTGCTTTGGCTATTCGGGGTCTTTTGTGTTTCCATACAAATTGCAAAAAATTTTTTCTAGTTCTGTGAAAAGTGCCACTGGAAACTTGATAGGAATGACATTGAATGTGTAGATTGCTTTGGGTAGTAGAGTCATTTTTACAGTATTGATTCTTTCCAGTCCAAGAACATGGTATACCTCTCCATCTGATTATGTCATCTTTGATTTCTTTCATCAGTGTTTTATAGTTTTCTGGGTACAGGTCTTTTGCCTGCTTAGGTAGCTTTATTCCTAAGTATTTTATTCTTTTGCTTGCAATGGTAAGTGGGACTGTTTCCTTAATTTTTCTTTCTGACATTTCATTGTTAGCATATAGGAATGCAAGAGATTTCCAGGCATTAATTTTGTATCCTGCAACATTACCAAATTAACTGATTAGCTCTAGTACTTTTCTGCTGGCATCTTTAGGATTTTCTATATATAGTATCATGTCATCTGCAAACAGTGACAGATTTACTTCGTCTTTTCCAAATTGGATTATTTTACTTTTTTTTTCTTCTCTGATTGACATGGCTAGGATGTCCAAAACTATGTTAAATAATAGTGGTGATACTGGACCTCCTTGTTCTTTTCCTGATCTTAGAGGAAATACTTTCAATTTTTCACCATTGAGAATAATGTTTCTTGTGGGTTTGTCATACATGACCTTTTTTATGTTGAGATAGATTGCCTCTATGCCCACTTTCTGGAGAATTTTTATCATAAATGGTGTTGAATTTTGTCATAAATTCTTTCTGCACTTATATGGTGTATCACATTGATTGATTTGAATATATTGAAGAATCCTTGCATCCCTGGGATAAATCCCACTTGATCATGGTGTATCATCCTTTTAATGTGTGCTAGTATTCTGTTGAGGATTTTTACATCTATGTCCATCAGTGATAATGGCCTGTAGTTTTCTTCTTCTGTCATATCTTTGCCTGATTTGGTATCAGGGTGATGGTAACCTCCTATAATGAGTTTGGGAGTGTTCCTTCGTCTGCAATTTTTTGGAAGAGTTTGAGAAATATAGTTGTTAGCTCTTCTCTAAATCTTTGATAGAATTCACCTGTGAAGCCATCTGGTCCTGGACTTTTGTTTGTTGGAAGATTTTAAATCACAGTTTCAATTTCATTACTTGTGATTGATCTGTTCATATTTTCTATTTCTTCTTGGTTCAGTCTTGGAGGGTTGTAGTTTTCTAATAATTTGTCCATTTCATCCTGGTTGCCCATTTTATTGGCCTATGGTTGCTTGTAGTACTCTCTTATGATCCTTTGTATTTTTATGGTGTCAGTTGTAACTTCTCCTTTTTCATTTCTAATTTTACTGCTTTGAGTCCTCTCCTTTTTTTTTCTTGATGAGTCTAGCTAGAGGTATATGAATATTGTTTACCTTCTCAATGAACAAACTTTTAGGTTTATTGATCTTTGCTATCATTTTCTGTTTCAATTATTTCTGCTCTGATCTTTATGATTTCTTTCCTTCTACTAATAAATTAGTGAAGTTACAACACACCCTCACACTATGCACAAAAATAAACTCAAAACGGCTTAGGCAAAACATTCTCTGACATAAATTGTAGCACTGTTTTCTTCAGTCTCCCAAGACAATAGAAATAAAAACAAAGATAAACAAATGGGACCTAATCAAACTTAAGAGCTTTTACACAGCAAAGGAAATCATTAAAAAAAATAGAAGACAAGAGACCTTCAAGATGGCAGAGGAGCAAGATGTGGATATCACCTTTCTCCCCCCAAATACATCAAGAATACATCTATATGTGGAACAACTCTTACAGAACACCTCTGGAAAGCTGGCAAGAGACCTCAGACTTCCCTAAACGCAAGACAATTGCCAGGTAACTGAGTAGGGTAAAAGAAAAGAGAAAAAGAAAGAGACAAAGGAATTGGGACAGACCTGCCCCTCTCAGAGGGAGCTGTGAAAGTGGAAAAGTTTTCACACATTAGGAAGCCCACTCACTGGTGGGGATGTGGGGGCAGTTTCAGAGTCTTCAAGGAGAGGGCAGCAACAGGGGGTGCAGAGGACACAATGGAGAGATTCTGGCATGAAGGACCAGTGCTGAACAACACTCACTAGCCTGAGAAACTTGTCTGCTCGCCTGCTGGGGAAGGTGGGTGCTGAGCGCTGAAGCTCAGGCTTCAGAAGTCAGACCCCAGGGAGATGGCTGGGGTTGGTTCCATAAGGACAGCCTGGAGGGAGCTAGTATGCCAAAGCTAGCCAGGAGGGAGTCCAGGAAAAATCCTGGGCATCCCAGAGAGGCGGGAGCCTTTTGTTGCAGGGTTAAAGAAGAGAGGGGCAGCCTACCATAGGAACTTCCTACTCCATGGGCTCACCGATGCCAGGGAACCATCTATGTGAGCGTGAGAATGAGCTGTTATCTCAGACGCCAGAGGCTGCTGCCACTGCCACCAAGGGTCTTGTGTGCAAGTGCAGGTCAGTACCCACACCTTCCCGGGAGCTTGTGCAGCCTGCCTCTGCTGAGGGTCCTGTGATCCAGAACCAACTTCTCAAAGGTAATGCACATTGCACCTCAGGCTCCTTCAACTTCAGGCTGGCCTCTGCCATCACAGGTACTCCCTGCACAACCCAAGTGTAACTAACATATCCCTCCCTCTCTCTGGCCTGAGTGAGTGAGCCCTAATCAGCCGATTTTTTAGCCCCCTCTTGCCTGGAGGGGTGGGGAACAAACACCTGAGGGTGGCCCACAGAAGCAGGGCCAAAACCAAAGCTAAAACCCAGGAGCTGTGCAACCAAAGAAAACAAATGGCAATATCCCCATGCAGCTGCAGGAGAAGTGGATTAAAACTTGAAATCCACTGGGTAAACCCTGAATCTATGGAATATCTAAATAGATAATGATTGTTCCCACAATTGAGGCTGTGGACTTTGGGGGCATCTGTGGACTTTGCAGGAGTACACATAGGGGTAAAGCCAGATCAGAGCCTGAGCAGGCCCCACAGTGCCCACAGCAAGTCCAGAGATCTAGCAACAAGTATTGGAGGACTTCCTGGGTAGGCAGGGATTAGCTGTGGATCACTGTTGGGACAAACACACTGACAGCTAATGTCCCAGGAAAATATTATTACTAATTTTTTTATTTTTTTCTTTTGTTCTGTTATTCTTGTTTTATTATTATTTTAATTTTAATTTTTCATTTACTTTTTCTTTTCTTTTGTTTTTTCATGTATCTATTTTTAATATATTTTTATTTCATTTACATTTTTTTCTATTTCTACTGTAATTTTTCATTATATTGTTATATCCTTGTTTTTGTTTTTTTCTTTGTTTTGCTTTGTTTTTACTTTATTATTATTATTATTTATTATTTTTTTGTGTGTGTGGTACACATGCCTCTCACTGCTGTGGCCTCTCCCACTGTGGAGCACAGGCTCTGGACGTGCAGGCTCAGCAGCCATGACTCATGGGCACAGTCGCTCCATGGTATGTGGGATCTTCCCGGATCAGGGTACAAACCCATGTCCCCTGCATCGGCAGGCAGACTCTCAAACACTGCACCACCAGGGAAGCCCTTGCCTTATTTTTAAATACATTTTATATATTTTTTTCTATTATTTCTTCACTTCTTTGTGTTTTGTATTTTTTCCTTTTGTTTTCATCTTTCTTTTCTATTTACATTTTTTATCGTTTTTGTGTGTTTCTTTTATGCTTTGCCTTTTTTAAGTTTGCTTTCTGCATTTGATTTGTTTTTTGATTTAATTTTTCTTAGTTTAGTTTTTAGTGTTTAATTTCATTTTTGGGTTTCTTTGTTGGTTTGGTTGCCCTCTTCTTTTTAGTTTTCTCTTTTTTTTCTTTTTCTTCTTTTTTTTCTTTTCTTTTCTTTTAGTGAGTGTATGTGTGTATGTTTCTTTTGTAATTTTGTCCGTTTAGGCTCCCCCACCAGGAAGCCTACAAAAAGCCAGTGGACCAACCTCAACCACTGGAGGCAGACACCAGAAATAAGAGGAACTATGACCCTGCAGCTTGTGGAAAGGAGACCCCCAAAACATTTTGTTTGTAAGTTTACAAACACATTTTGTTTGTAAGTTAAACAAAATGAGAAGACAGAGAAATATGTTGCAGATGAAGGAACAAGATGAAAACCGACAAGACCAAATAAATGAAGAGGAAATAGGCAGTCTGCCTGAAAAAGAATTCAGAAAAATGATAGTAAAGATAATCCAAAATCTCAGAAATAGAATGGAGAAAATACAAGAAACATTTAACAAAGACTTAGAAGAAACAAAGAGCAAACAGTGATGAATAACAAAATAACTGAAATTAAAAATACCCTAGAAGGAATCAATAGCAGAATAACTGAGGTAGAAAGACAGATAAGTGAGCTGGAAGATAGAATGGTCGAGTAGTAACTCCACAGAAGTAATTGCCACAGAGCAGAATAAAGGAAAAAGAATGAAAAGAATTGAGGACAGTTTCAGGGACCTCTGGGATGGCATTAAACACACAAACATTTGAATTATAAGGGTCCCAGAAGAAGAGAAAAAGAAAGTGTCTGAGAATATTTGAAGAGATTATAGTTGAAAACTTCCCTAACATGGGAAAGGAACACAGTCAGTCAAGTCCAGGAAGTGCAGAGAGTCCCATACAGGATAAACCCAAGGAGAAGCATGCTGACACAAATATTAATCAAACTATCAAAAACTTAATACAAAGAAAAAATATTAAAAGCAGCAAGAGAAAAGCAACATATAATATACAAGGGAATCCCCATAAGGTTATCAGCTGAATTTTCATCAGAAACTGTGCAAGCCAGAAGGGAGTGTCAGGGTATATGTTAAATGATGAAAGGAAAAAAAAAAACTACAACCAAGATTACTCTACCCAGCAAGGACCTCATTCAGATTTGACAGAGGAATCAAAAGCTTTACAGAGAAGCAAAAGGAAGATAATACAGCACCACCAAATCAGCCCTACAACAAATGCTTAAGGAACTTCTCTACGTAGGAAACAAAAGAAAAAAAAAAGGACCTACAAAAACAAATTGAAAACAATTAACAAAGTGGTAATAGAAACATACATATCAATAATTGCCTTAAATGAGAATGGAATAGATGCTCCAACCAAAAGACACAGATTGGCTAAATGGATACAGAAACAAGACCTGTACATATGCTGTCTACAAGAGACCCACTTCAAACTGACATACAGACTGAAAGTGAAAAGATGGAAAAAGCTAGTCTGTGCAAAATGGAAATCAAAAGAAAGCTGGAGTATCAATACTCATATAAGATAAAACACACTTTAAAATAAAGAATGTTACAAGAGACAAGGCAGGACACTACATAATGGGCAAGGGATTGGTCCAAGAACAAAATATAACAATTATAAATATATATGAACCCAAAATAGGAGCACCTCAATACATAATGCAAATGTTAACAGCTATAAAAGAGGAAATCGATAGTAACACAATAATAGTGGGGGACCTTAACACTCCACTTGCACCAATGGACAGATCATCCTGACAGAAAATTAATAAGGAAATACAAGCTTTAAATGACACAATAAGCTAGACAGATTTAATTGATATTTATAGGACATTGAATCCAAAACAGCGGAGTACACTTTCTTCTCAAGTGGTCACAGAACATTCTCCAGCAGAGATCATATCTTGGATCAGCAATGAAGCCTCAGTAAATTTAGGAAAATTGAAATCATATCAGCATCTTTCCTAACCACAACACTATGAGATTAGAAATCAATTACATGAAAAAAACTGTAAAAAAACACACACGAACACATGGAAGGTAAACAGTATGCTACTAATTAACCAAGAGATCACTGAAGAAATCAAAGAGGAAATCAAAAAATACCTAGAGACAAACAGCAACAAAAACACAATGACCCAAAACCTGTGGGATGCAGCAAAAGCAGTTCTAAGAGGGAAATTTAAGCAATACAATCCTACCTCAAGAAACAAGAAAAATCTCAAATAAACAATCTAACTTTACACCTAAAGACACTAAAGAAAGAAAAACAGAAAAGAAAAAAACACCCAAATTGGTAGAAGGAAAGAAACCATAAAAATCAGAGCAGAAATAAATGAAGTAGAAAAAAAGAAAATGATAGCAAAGATCAATAAAACTAAAAGCTGGTTCTTTGAGAAGATAAACAAAATAAGCAAACCTCTAGCCAGACTCATCAAGAAAAGAGGTAGAGGACTCAAATCGGTAAAATTAGAAATGAAAAAGGAGAAGTTACAACTGACACCATAGAAATACAAAGGATCATAAGAGAGTACTATGAGCAACTACATGTGAATAAAATGGACAACCTGGATGAAATTGATAAATTCTTAGAAAGGTAAAACCTTCCAAGACTGAACCAGGAAGAAATAGAAAATATGAACAGACCAATCAAAAGTACTGAAATTGAAACTGTGCTTTTATATTTTCCAACAAACAGAAGTCCAGGACCAGATGGCTTCACAGGTGAATTCTATCAAACATTTGGAGAAGAGCTAACACCTATACTTCTCAAACTCTTCCAAAAATTGCAGAGGAAGAAACTCTTCCAAACTCACTCTAGGAGGCCATCACCTCCCTATTCCAAAACCAGACAAAGATAACGAAAAAAGGAAATTACAGACCAATATCACTGATGCATATAGATGCAAAACTTCTCAACAAAGTACTAGCAAACAGAATCCAACAAAACATTAAAAGAATCCTACAACATAATGAAGTGGGATTTATTCCAGGGATGCAAGGATTCTTCAATATATGCAAATCAATAAATGTGATACACCATATTCACAAATTGAAGAATAAAAACCATATGATCATTTCAATAGATGCAGAAAAAGATTTTGACAAAATTCAACACCCATTCATGATAAAAATTTTCCAGAAATGGGCCTAGAGGAAACTACCTCAACATAACAAAGGCCATATATGACAAACCCACAGCAAACATCATTTTCTATTGTGAAAAACTAAAAGAATTTCCTCAAGATCAGGAACATGACAAGGATGTCCACTCTTGCCACTACTATTCAACATAGATTTGGAAGTCCTAGCCATGGCAATCAGAGAAGAAAAAGAAAAAAAAGAATACAAATTGGGCTTCCCTGGTAGTGCAGTGGTTGAGAGTCCACCTGCCGATGCAGGGGCCACGGGTTCGTGCCCCAGTACAGGAAGATCCCACATGCTGCAGAGCTACAGGGCCCATGAGCCATGGCCGCTGAGCCTGCACGTCCAGAGCCTGTGCTCCGCAACAGGAGAGGCCACAACAGTGAGAGACCCTTGTACCGCAAAAAACGACAACAAAAAAAAAGAATACAAATTGGAAAAGAAGAAGTAAAATTGTCATGTTTACAGATGACATGATACTTTATGTAGAAGATCCTAAAGATGCCAGCAGAAAACTACTAGAACTAATCAATGAATTTGGCAATGTTGCAGGATACAAAATTTATGCACAGAAATCTCTTGCATTCCTATACACTAACAATAAAAGATCAGAAAGAGAAATTAAGGAAACAATGCCATTCACTTCTGCAACCAAAAGCATAAAATACCTAGGAATAAACCTACATAAGAAGAGAAAAGACCTGTACTCAGAAAACTATAAGACACTGATGAAAGAAATCAATGATGACATAAACAGATGGAGAGATATACCATGTTCTTGGATTGGAAGAATCAATCTTGTCAAAATGACTATACTACCCAAAGCAATCTACAGATTTAGTGCCATCCCTATCAAGTTACCAATGGCATTTTTCACAGAAATAGAACAAAAATCTTAAAATTTTTATAGAGAGACAAAAGAGCCCAAATTGCCAAAGCAATCTTGAAAAAAAACAAAAAATGGAGCTGGAGGAATCAGACTCCCTGACTTCAGACTATACTATAAAGCTACAGTAATCAAGACAATATTGTACTAGCACAATATCAGAAATATAGATCAATGGAACAGGATAGAAAACCCAGAGATAGACGCACACACCTATAGTCAACTAAACTATGACAAAGGAGGCAAGGATATAGAGTGGAGAAAAAACAGTCTCTTCAATAAATGGTGCTGGGCAACCTGGACAGCTACATGTAAAAGAATGAAATCAGAACACTTCCTAACACCATACACAAAAATAAGCTCAAAATGGACTAAAGACCTAAATGTAAAGCAGGACACTGTAATACTCTTAAAGGAAAACATAGGAAGAACACTCTTTGACATAAATCACAGCAAGATCTTTTTTGACCCACCTCCTAGAGTAATGGAAATAAAGACAAAAATAAACAAATGGGACCTAATGAAACTTCAAAGCTTTTGCAGAACAAAGAAACAATAAGCAAGATGAAAAGATGACCCTCAGAATGGGAGAAATATTTGCAAACTAAGCAATAGATAAAAGCTTAATCTCCAAAATATATAAACAGCTCATGCAGCTCAATATCAAAAAACAAAAACCCAATAAAAAAATGGGCAGAAGACTTAAATAGATATTTCTCCAAAGAAGATATACAGATGGCCAAGAGGCACATGAAAAGCTGCTCAACACCACTAATTATTAGAGAAATGCAAATCAAAACTACAATGAGGTATCACCTCACACTGGTTAGAATGTCCATCATCAAAAAATCTACAAACAATAAATGCTGGAGAGGGTGTGGAGAAAAGGGAGCCCTCTTGCACTTTTGGTGGGAACATAAATTGATACGTTCACTATGGAGAACAGTAAGGAGGTTCTTCAAAAAACTAAAAATAAAATTACAGTATAACCCAGAAATCCCACTCCTGGACATATACTCAGAGAAAACCATAATTTAAAAAGACACATGCACACCAATGTTCATAGCAGCACTATTTACAATAGCCAGGTCACAGAAGCAACCTAAGTATCCATTGACAGATGAATGGATAAAGAAGATGTTGTACATACATATAATGGAATATGGCTCAGCCATAAAAAGGAATGAAATTGGGTTATTTTTAGAGACCAGGATGGACCTAGAGACTGTCATACAGAGTGAAGTAAGTCAGAAAGAGAAAAACAAATATATATCAATGCATATATGTGGAATCTAGAAAAATATTACAGGTTAACTGGTTTGCAAGGCAGAAATAAAGACACAGATATAGAGAACAAACGTGTGGACACCAAAATGGGGAAGGGGAGGTGGGATGAAATGGGAGATTGGAATTGACATATATACACTAATAAGTATAAAATAGATAACTAATTAGAACCTGCTATATAACACAGGGAACTCCACTTTGCTGTACAGTAGGAACTAACACAACATTGTAAAACAACTATACCTCAATTTAAAAATTTTTTTAATTAAAAAATAAATAAATAAATAAATTGAGGACAGGGTAAGTGGAGTGTTCATGTTTAAGAGGTACAGAATTTCAGTTTGGGAAGAAGAAAAATGTTTAGAGGTGAATCATGGTAATAGTTGTATAACAACAATATTAATATATTTAATACCACAGAACTGTACACTTAAAGTGATTGAAATGGTAAGCTTTGTGGTATGTACAATTTACCAAAATAAAAATAATAATAACAATTAAATACCTTAAAAAAATTGAAAAGACAACCTATGAAATGGGAGAAAATATTTTCAAATGATGCAACAGACAAAGGCTTAATCTCCAAAATATACAAATAGCTCTACAGCTCAAAACAAAAAAAACAAACAATCCAATCCAAAAATGGGCACATGACCTTAATAGATATTTCTCCAAAGAAGAAATACAGATGGCCAGTAGGCACATTAAAAGGTGCTCAAGTCACTAATTATTAGAGAAATACAAATCAAAACTACTATGTGGTACCACCTCACACCAGTTTACAATGGCCATCATTAAAAAGTCTACAAATAACAAATGCTGGATAGTGTGTGAGGAAAAGGGAACATTCCTACATGTTGGTGGGAATGTAAGTTGGTATGGCCATCATGGAAAACAGTATAGAGGTTCCTCAGAAAACTAAAATAGAATTACCATATGACCCTACAATTTCATTCCTGCAAATGTACCCAGGCAAAACTATAACTCAAAAAGATACATGCACCCCTATGTTCATAGAAGCACTATTCACAATAGCCAAAACTTGGAAACAACCTAAACAAGCAACAAACAATCCATTGACAGATGAATGGATAAAGAAGATGTGGTACATATATACAATGGCATACTACTCAGCCATTAAAAAAAATGAAATAATGCCATTTGCAGCAACGTGGATGCAACTAGAGACTATAACACTAAGTGAATTAAGTCAGAAAAAGAAAGACAAATACCACATGATATTACTCATAGTGGAATGTAAAATATGGAAAAAATGAACCTATCTACAAAAGAGAAACAGACTCATAGGCATAGAGAACAGACTTGTGGTTGCCAAGGGGGAGGGGGGCAGAGAGAAGCATAGACTGGGAGTTTGGGGTTTGTAGATGCAAACCATTACATTTAGAATGGATAAACAACAAGCTTCTACCGTGTAGTACAGGGAACTATAATCAGTAACCTGTGATAAACCATAATGGAAAAGAAAAAATAAATAAACTAGAATTTGTTTTTGAACTTCAAAAAAAAGGAAAGAAAGAAATTGACAATAATATAATAATAGTAGGGGACTTTAACACCCCATTTACATCAACAGGGAAATCATCCAGGCAGAAAATCAATAAGGAAACAGTACTCTTAAGTGAAATATTAAACCAGTTGAACTTAATAGATAATTACAGTACATTCCATCCAAAAAAATAGAACACACATTCTTTTCATGTGATGGAACATTCTCCAGCATAGACCACAGCACTAGTGTCATCAAGTTTAAGAGGCTAGAAATTATACCAAGCATTTTTTTTTTTTCAGTACGCAGGCCTCTCCCTGTTGTGGCCTCTCCCGTTGCAGAGCACAGGCTCTGGACGTGCAGGCTCAGCGGCCATGGCTCACGGGCCCAGCCGCTCCACGGCATGTGGGATCTTCCTGGACCGGGGCACAAACCCACGTCCCCTGCATCGGCAGGCGGACTCTCAACCACTGCGCCACCAGGGAAGCCCCGAGCATTTTTTTCTGACCACAATGATGTGAAACTAGAAATCATTTACAGGAAGAAAAATGGAAAAACACAAGCACATGGAGACTAAACAACATGCTGCTAAAAAAGCAATTAGTTAATTAAGAAATCAAAGTGGAAATCAGAAAATACTTTGAGACAAATGAAACAAAACTTTCCAAAGTCTAGGGGACACAGCAAAAGAAGTTCTAGGAGGGAAGATTTTAGAGATACAAGCCTACTTCAAGAAACAAGAAAAATCTCAAATAAACAGCCTAACATACCATCTAACAGAATTAGAAAAAGTCCAAACAGAGCCCAAAGTCAGAAGAAGGAAGGAAGTAATAAAAACCAAGGAGGAAATAAAATAGAGACTAAAAAAGAATAGAAGAGATCAATCACAAAGACCAACTAAAAAAAAAGTTTTAAAAATTGATAAGCCTTTAACCAGGCTCATTAATAAAAAAGAGAGAAGACCAAAATAAACAAAGTAAGAAATGAAGAAGAGAAATTAAAACCAATATCACAGAGATACTAAAAATCATAAGAGAATACTACTTATAGCTATATGTCAACAAATTAGGTGACCTAGAAGAAATGGATAAATTTCTAGAAACGTACTATCCTCTAAGACTGAATCAGGAAGAAAACAATCTGAACAGACCAATCACTAATTATGAAATTGAATTAGTAATCAAAAAACTCACAGCAAACAAATTCCAAGACTGGAAGGCTTCACAGGGGAATTCTACCAAATGTATGAGGAAGATTTAATGCCAATCTTTCCCAAACTATTCTCAAAGAATTGAAGAGGAGGGAACACTCCCAAATTCATTATACAAGGCCACATTACCCTGATACTAAAACCAGACAAAGACACTACAAAGAAAAGAAAATTGCAGGTAAATATCTCTGATGAATACAGGTACAAAAAAATATGTTCTGCCTATACCAACTTTTTTTTTTTTTTTTTTTTTTTTTTGCGGTATGTGGGCCTCTCACTGTTGTGGCTTCTCCCATTGCGGAGCACAGGCTCCAGACGTGCAGGCTCAGCAGCCATGGCCCACGGGCCCAGCCGCTCCGTGGCATACGGGATCCTCCTGGACTGGGGCACGAACCCGTGTGCCCTGCATCGGCAGGTGGACTCTCAACCACTGCGCCACCAGGGAAACCCTGCCTATACCAACTTTGATAAGAGTTTTAATCATGAATGGATGTTGATTTTTTTTGCATCTGTTGAGTTGGTCATGTGATTTTTATCCTTTGTTTTGTTAACACGGTGTATCACATTGATTGCTTTGCAGATACTGAAACATCTTTGCATCCCTGGTATAAATCCCTCTTGATCATGGTGTATGATCTAAATATATTGCTGAATTCAGTTTGCTAATATTTTATTGAGCATTTCATGACATTAGTATTTTTTTATTGTCCCTTAATTTGAATTTCTCTGAAGTTTCTTTGTGGTTAAATTCAGTTCATGCATTTTGGCAGGAATAACAACTAGTTGCCCATTGTTCCATTACTGGTTAGGTTAGCTTTGAAAACTTGGCTAAGATGGAATTCTTCCATTTTCTCCAATGTGGCTACTATTTTTTCCTTTGATATTAGTAGATAATTTCTAGGAAAAACTATTTAAATATTTTATCAAATTTTCACTCAAATTTTAACAGGCATTGAGCATTCTTGTATGAATCAATTATGATGATTGCAGCAAAATGATTTTTTAACTTCATTATTTCTTCTGGTTTTACTAATTGACATTCTACTGTGCAGAGTTTTAAAATCTCTAGCACAGTACTGCATCCTCACCATCAAACCTCTCTCTGAAATATGAAAGAAAACAAAAATATGTCATTATGTGACCTGAAATCTGATTTTTATGGTATTTTCTTTTAAAATATAAAAAGTTCTTCCAATGTAAGGGTAAAGTCTGCTAAGCATAATGTTGGTAAAGTATAAATCCAATATGTGTTTAATGTTAAACATTAAATACCAGCATGGTCCATTTTTTTTTTTTTTTTTGCTGTACGCGGGCCTCTCACTGCTGTGGCCTCTCCCGTTGCGGAGCACAGGCTCCGGACACACAGGCTCCGCGGCCATGGCTCGCGGGCCCAGCCGCTCCGCGGCATGTGGGATCTTCCGGGATCGGGGCACGAACCCGTGTCCCCTGCATCGGCAGGCGGACTCTCAACCACTGCGCCACCAGGGAAGCCCAGCATGGTCCATTTTTAACTCAGTTGTATTTCTTGTGCTCACTGATTAACATGACCTACAATTTTTAAAACACGATAATCACAGTATTTCTGAAAAACAGAAAAACCTGAGTAAAATTATATTCTGTAAGATGAGTGCTTGTTAAAGCCCAGAGGGACTTACAGCTGTCTAATTCCCACATTTTACAGTTGAGGAAACAAAATCCCCAAGTGGACAAGTTATTTATACAAGATCACATCAATAATTAATTTTTTTAAAAAAGGCCCAGAGCAGAGATCTCCTGTTTTTTATATGTTACATTATCTAAAAGGCATGTTAATTAAAAAAATAAAATTTTATAACACAAAATGGTTAAAAAACCACTTATTTCTCTTCAGATAGTTATGTTAAATCTTTTGAGAGTCAAAGAGGAAAAATTATCATGACTAATGACTTTTTGAAAACTGTTAAAATTGCAAAAAGGAAAACACCAAGCTCCCAAAAGCAATGGGTTTTTTTCCCAGGAAGAAAGGCTTTCAGAAAAATAGGTGTGGGGACTTTCCTGTCTCCCAAAGAGGTACTGAAATACTCCTCATTCAGCAAGAGAATCATCCCTGCTGTTGGGGCTGTGTGTTCAGTGGTGTCTATGCCATGTGCTCTTAGTCATGTAGAGACAAGAATAGCTTTCCTGGAAGTGGAGCACAGTACTTTGTTCTCTATCTTCTGATCCACCTACTGTCTCAGCAGCATGAGATGCCTGAAGAACTTTACTGCCAGCAGAGTTTATAACCCAGCCTTTCTATCCCTAGTATTCTAAAGTAGACCTCCTAAGAAAGGATTTTGTTTGATGATTTTGCAGTCTTGAGAAATTTTGATTTTTTGAGGTTTCAGGACATGGTTTCAGTGTATATTAGAATAACAGTCATTCACTTTATTTCCTTAACTGGAATTGTGCTTAGTTACAGGAAGAAAGGGGTTTGGAGCAGACTTGTGAATACTCTCAGTGATAGCCTTCTGGAGACACTGATGAAGAAAATTGAAGAAGGCACAAGTAAATGGAAATATATTCCATGTTCATGGCTTGGAAAAATTAATATTGTTAAAATGTCCATTCTACCCAAAACAATCTACAGATTCAATGCAATCCCTATCAAAATTCCAATGGCATTTCACAGAAATAGAACAAACTCCTAAAATTTGCATGGAACCACAAAAGACCCTGAATAGCCAAAGCAATCTTGAGAAAGAAAAACAAAGCTGGAGTCATCATGCTTCCTGTGCAGTATCATATTGGCATAAAAACAGACATATAGATCAATGGAACAGAATAGAGAGTTCAGAAGTAAACCCACACATATATGGAGAATTAATTTATATATTAAGATATCATTCAGCCATAAAAAAGCATGAAATATTCCCATTTGCCATGACATGGATGGACCTTGAGGACATAATGCTAAGTGAAATGTCAGACAGAGAAAGACAAATACCATATGGTGTCACTTATATGTGGAATCTAAAACTGAATAAACAAACTCATAAATACAGAGATCAAATTGGCGGTTGCCAGAGAATAGATTGGTGGGAGCTGAGTGAAATAGATGAAGGTGGTCAAAAGGTACAAACTTCCACCTATAAGTAAGTCATGGGGACAGACTGTAGTTAACAACAATGTATTGTATATTTGAACGTTGCTAAGAGAATAGATCTCAAAAGTTCTCATCACAAGAAAAATATTGGTAACTATGTGTGGTGATGGATGTGAACTAGACTTACTGTGGTGATCATTTCACAACAAAATTGCCATACACCTGAAACTGATATAATGTTGTGTTTCAATTACATGTCAATTAAAAGAAGAAGAACAGAAAGCTTTGGCATATTTTTTACTGGTTACTTTTCCCCTCCCCCTGCTGGAAGCATAAGGGGATTTTTCTTTGATACTCATTGTGGGGACCTAGTAAAGTTCTTGAAAGTAAAACTCACAAAAATGCGATGGCCCTCCTATGACTGGACTCCCTGAATTTTCTCTCTCAAACTTGTCCACATGAAACTTATAGCAATTTGTCGACTACATTTTAGGTTTTCCTACCCTAATACTGGTCCTTGCAGAGGTTTCTGCTGGTGAATTTCTGCTCATGTAATTTGTGATTCTCTGTATCTTCCCGTCTCTCATATTTTGGGCTCAACAGTTTTCCCGGTGACCTCACTTCTCTGAGAGATCTAAAAAGAGTTGTTAATTTTTCAGTTTGTTCTGTTGTAAAGAGCTATTGTTAGGACAAACCGAAGACTTCTGTGCTCTTTAGATGCCACACTAGAAACCAGAGCTCTTGAGGTAATATTTTAATTACCTTCCTGAGCTCCTTCGTCTGGGTGTTAATTTATAGTCCAGAGTCTCTTTCTGCTCTATTGAACTGTTCAAATAGCTCAAGATCACCATCCTCTGTCTCCTGCTAGCAGCAATGATTTACATAGATTTCCTGTACAAATCTATTCCCTGACAGGATAAGGGCACATAGGAACCTTCAGCCCAAGCTCACTGCTTCCCTTTTGCCCCCAAATCTTCCAAGCCCTGAGACCAGAATGTATATCATCCAGATCCTAATAAACTGGATAGTATGCTTCCTGGCTCTCCTAAGAGACCCACACATATCCTTGTCCAGACTCCTCTATTCTCTATTTTTTAATTACCATATCTGGTTTTGGTACCAACAATTCAGAGAAAATAGAAAAAGGGTCCACATTTCACTCCCACCCCCATCTCCAGCCATAGATGCTTTCACATGCAACTTTTATTATGAAAACAAAATGATTTAGAAAAAGGAGAAGGATAGGGTCTGTGTAACTCTAAAATTTGTTCTATTTCTACCATCCCATGCTTTAGGAAGGAAATATATCGACAGACCAGACCAAGAATAAGGGCCTCAAAACACATGCCTTCCAAAAGTTCAGTATGTATTCCTCATCTGACTATGAAATAACATTAACAGAATTTACTTTTGTGTCATCAACTGTGCCATCCTCTTTCTCACAGATGGGATATAGGTACTGGCACAAAAGCCACAGACATAGGCACTCTGTTAGAACAGTGTGCATTTTTTCTGCATGAACTGATCCCAAATGAGGATAAAAATTTCCTGACCGGGCTTCCCTGGCGGCGCAGTGGTTGAGAGTCCGCCTGCCAATGCAGGGGACACGGGTTCGTGCCCCAGTCCGGGAGGATACCACTTGCTGCGGAGCGGCTAGGCCCGTGAGCCATGGACACTGAGCCTGCACTTCCGGAGTCTGTGCTCAGCAACGGGAGAGGTCACAACAGTGAGAGGCCTGCGCACTGCAAAAGAAAAAGAAAATTTCCTGACCATCTTCCCCAATCTCAAGCCATGGATTTTAAACAATGCCAAAAGAATTGAAGTTCTACTGTGTCTAGAATCTTTGTCTATTTTGTATACTGATATGTACAGAGCACCTAAAACAGTGTACATTTTAAGCACTTCACAAATATTTGTAGAATGGCAGAGAAGGCATTGGTTTAATATACCAAAACTTGGAGGCAGGGTTCTGGAGCTATAGCTCAAAGAAGCACTCTAATAATGTAAAAAATCCATATTAATAAAAAGTCTGATTCCATTTTGATGTTTGACTGTTGACAGCTTTTAAGTCCCACTACTCCCCTTTCCTTTTCTGCCCTACATCTGGACAAGCTGATAAGAAAGCCTGCTGTTTCCTCCATTGGCACCAATAGGAACTTAAAATCACACGAGCGCCATCCCATTCAAATGGGAACTCTCACCTCAGCCGTACTTCCTCACCACCATAGAACACCAAGCTAGTAGCTCCTGTCTGCCCTTTCAAAACATTTTTGGACCTGCTTGGGATCCTACCCTGCCTCCTCATGAGAGTCTCATTATGAGAATAATGAAACCTTCCATATCTTCTTAGTGCATGTATGTCATCATTAGTTTTGATATCTGAACCAAATCTTGGATGGCAGGGGTAGTGTGTGCATCCCATCTCAGTGGGGTAACTACATCTTTTAAGATTAGTTTTTTATCTTAAAAAAGCATGTTAATTTTATATTCTATTCCATAATATTTGCATGTTTAAAATAAATGCTTCAAAATAAATTTTGAATGTTTAAATAAATGCTTCAAAAGTTTTCCCCAAAAAAAGTACTTTGAGTGAAATTGACACCTCACGGAGATGAATAATATTTATCCCATTGCTTCACCTATTCCCTGGCATACAGTTATTTGAGCAATGGGTATTTCAGTTGGAGAGGTATAGATACAGTCCTATTCCATTAATTTATAAATGACAGAAAATAATTCCAAGAAAACAAAAGAAATTTCTAAGGTTACGCAGTCAGCCTGAACAAAGATCTTTTGACTCCTATATGTCAAATATTTCCAAAATCTAGTTTATTGTTTTATTTTGTTTTTATTTTATATCTAACATTCACCTAATGCAATCAGAGACTTTGTATAAGTTATTCAGAAGCACAGTCAAGCATAAACACCGATTACAAATTACTACTTTAGGAGTTAAAAGTATCCAGACAAAGGGTGAGTTACAAGTAAATGGCTACAAAAAAGCAATCACCATCTTTTCATATACTTGTTAGCCATTTGTATGACTTCACTGGGAAAATGTTTATTCAAGTTGTCTGCCCATTTTCAATTGGATTCTTTGATTTTTTGCTATTGAGTTGTATGAGTTCCTTATATATTTTGGATATTAACCCTTATTAGATAGATGGTTTGCAAATATTTTCTCCCATTCCATAAATTGCCTTCTCATTTTGCTAGGTGTTTCTCTTGCTGTGCAGAAAGTTTTTAGTATGATGTAGTCCCACTTGTTTATTTTTTTTTAACATGTGAAGAATATTTATTTCTCTTCCACTTATTCTTGTTTTAATTGATACATTTCATGGTAAACCATACATAACATAAAATTTACCGTCTTAGCCATAGTCAAGTGTACTGTTCAGTAGTGTTAAATACATTTACATTTTGGGGCATACAATCTCCAAAACTTGTTTCACCTTGAAAAACTGAAACTGCAAACCCATGAAAGAGCAACTAACTCCCCATTCCTCCCTCCCTCAGCCCCAGGGAACCACCATTCTACCTTCTGTCTCTATGAAGTTGGCTACCCTGGGTTCCTGACATCATACAGTATTATTAATTTTTGTGACTGGGCTTATTTAACTTAGCACAGTGTCCTCAAGTTTCTTCTATTTATTTTTTATAAGTTCTCTCAAGTTAGGTACTTTTATAATTTGGATTGTAGCTTTGCAGACTTTTAATGCATGCTCAGTCATTATATCTATCTATATCTATCCATCTATCTTCCTATCTACATAATATATATGCTGCTCTGTAATTTGCTCTTTGAAACAACATACTTTCAAATAAAACAGTCATACATTCCATAAGAAAATTGAGGATTACACAGACTGACAATCACTTGTTTATTTTTGCTTTTGTTCCTTGCCCTTTTGGTTTGAGAGCCAAAAAATCATTGGTAAGACCAATTCAAAGAGTTATTTTCTGTTTTCTTTTAGTTTTACAATATCAGGTCTTATGTTTAAGTCTTTGATCCCTTTTCAAGTTAATTTTTGTGAGTGGTGTAAGATAGGGGTCTAATTTTGCATGTGAATATCCTATTTTTCCCAGCACCATTTATTGAAGAGACTGTCCTTTCCCCATTGAGTATTCTTGGCTTCTTTGTCAAATGCTAGCTGGCTGTACATGCATGCATTTATTTCTGAGCTCTCAATTCTTTTCCATTGGTCTATGTGTCAGTTTTTACACTAGAAAAAGAAGTACAGACTATTCCCAAAGAGTTTTGCTCTGTAGTAATATGTCTAGAGATCTTCAGAATACTGTTCTCACAGCCAAGACTTGAATTAAAGTCTGTTTATTGAGTTGCAATAACCTGTGCTCACAGGCCATTGTTATTGTGCCACTTGTGAGAGAGAGGAGAGTGAAGCTAATGCCACACTCATGGCTGTGAGTCAGACTTGAGTACTCCATCAGTCCTAATCCTGTCCCTGCACAAGGGGAGGCATCGCTGAGATTGGATAAACACAAGACCCATGAAAAAGTCACCAAGAAAAAAACAAGCCAATTCTTATGGTCTATATTGTTGTTTCTTGGTTTCTTGTGGATTATGGATTTATTTATTTGTAAGTAAAATCATAAATATATATAAAAACATATATGTAAAATACATTAAAATTAGTTAATTTAAGTGAATAGCTGGGTGAACTTGACAAATTAATTTCTTCTTTCTTAATTTCCTCATCTATTGGTACTGTATCACAGGTGGTTGATTTGATTTAAAGAGTTAATATAGGGCTTCCATGGTGGCGCAGTGGTTGAGAGTCCGCCTGCCGATGCAGGGGACACGGGTTCGTGCCCCGATCCCGGAAGATCCCACATGCCGCGGAGCGGCTGGGCCCGCGAGCCATGGCCGCGGAGCCTGTGTGTCCGGAGCCTGTGCTCCGCAACGGGAGAGGCCACAGCAGTGAGAGGCCCGCGTACAGCAAAAAAAAATAAATAAATAAATAAAAATAAATAAAAATAAAGAGTTAATATAAGTGTTAAACACAGTTCCCAGCACATAGTAGGTGCCATGTAAATATTAGCTATTATTAGTATTGCCATGTTGAAGCTCATAACCAGTATATAAAAAGTCTTGGTTTATATACGTCTTCTTCTCTAAACAGGAGTTCCTGGAGGATAAAGATCATTAATTCAACAGATTTACTGAGACATACTGTGTTGCCCCAAGCTGGACCAGATGCCAGGGTAAAATGGTGAACAATATGCAGACCTTGTCTTAGTCATTCCTGCACATGCACTGATTCACACTGTACCAGGCAAAAAGCAGATGCTCAAAAGAGTGTGCCCTAAGTCAATAAGTAGCTGAAAATATAGAAAAAAATAAAGAATTCTGAAAAGATGAATCATGCCCCTACTAGATAATTAACCAGGGAAATGTAAAACCCTACATATATGTACTAACTGACCTGTTTGTCAAAAACTGAGTCTAATTTGCAACTAATTACAAAATGTTTTTAAAGGACCTTAGAGAAGCTGAAGCACTCTGTATATAATGCAGATAGTGAAAATTAAAATAACCAAATTATGAAACTAACATTTATGAATCCCTAAGGTATGTCAGGTATACTACCAGGAGTTTTGTATTAGTATTTGCTTCATCAATAAATTACCTTATTTAATTCTATTAAAGAAAAAAGGATTATCAGTCCCATTTTTCAAAATAACAAAATCGAAAGTCATTGAGTGACATAGATGTGCTAGTAAGTGGCAGATGTGTGTGTGATTCAAACCAAGATCTGCTAACAAGTGGCAAACATGTGATTCAAACCTTGGATTTTTTGTCATTCTTTAACTTCCTTATGGTACAAACTTTAAAAATTACTTGTTTAAGGATCAAAATTAATGAGATTACATATCCATAGAAGAAACCTGACTTGGAATTTTTCATCTCATTCCCAATTAGCTGTGTCTAAAATCTTTAATTGTGCATAACTTTTTAAATGCTTAACGCGTAAAACATAACTCTAATATTATCTCAGACAGTTTAGTTCAATTTACTCACAAGTTAATTTTTTTATTATGTTAAGGGCTGTGAGAAAATCTATTTGAGTAAGAGAGGAAGAGGAAAGTAAAGCACTTAGCTATAAGAAGATTGGCTGAAGCCTTTCACAAGTATGCACAGGGTAAAAACTGTGAATTTATGTTAGCTTTTAAATTTAAGTTTCAGACTTAAGAAAACGAAGATGGGAGAAAGTACTCAGTTTCAACGGGTGATAAGGTATTTCCATGGAAAGATTTTTTTTTTCCGTATCATAATGGGTGCAGGAAGATCTGTTGCTCCTAAAGGGGTGTTAACATACTCTTCACTCAATGCGGGCGTCTCGCTAATTATTTGGGCTGCTTGCGCCATAGTGTCTATGATGGCTGCCCTTAATCACGCAGAGCTGGGGACCACATTCCCTAGAAGTGGAGCACAGTATTATTTCCTCAAGAGATCTCTTGGACCCTTTATTGCTTTCTTCTCTCTCTGGATCAGTCTATTTAGTACCCTAGCAGGAACCACTGCACGTGGCTTTTTACTAGCAGGGTATATAATGCAGCCTTTCTATCCTGGATGTTTTGTTCCTGAGATGCCAAAGAAATGTTTAGCATTGGCCATTTTATGGTGCTTGGGAATTCTGAATGATCGAGGAGTGAAGGAGATGACTTGGTTTCAGACTGTCAGTACGGTTGTGAAAATGACAGTACTCTGCTTCATATCTCTAACTGGAATCGTGTTATTGGTGAGAGGAAGAAAAGAGAACCTAGCCAGGTTTGAGAAAGCTTTCGATTCTGAAGTTTCAGATGCCTCACAGATTGCTGAAGCGTTCTTACAAGGATTATATGCATATTATGGCTGGGGAGTCCTTGTTCGAATAGCAGGTAAAGTCATTATTTTTAAATTATAAAAAACACCACCACGCTATAAACATACAGTGGTTAATCAGCTTAATTCTAAGAAAGAAATATTACATTGCTTTAATATAATGTGTTTTTCTCTTGCTTTTATCAAGTGGGTGGGTGGAAATGCATTAAACTCTCTACAAATGTGTCTTTCCAGCTTTGGAAAGTGAAATATTTTCCAGGTGTTTACAAATGTAAACATAGAAGTGACACAGCTTAAGGACTCCAAGACAATTGCATTTTTTTACTGAACAAATATTTTAATAGTCTACACTTCGTAGTTATAACAACCCTCATCAGAGAAAAATTTTAAATACAGAAGATATAAATTAAAATAAAGATTACCTGTAACCAATTATCTTGTATTTACACACATGTGGGGGTCACACTTCACATATACCCTTATAACTTTATTTTACCTAAAGCACATAGTGAGAATTCAAAATATTATTAAATATAAATGCTTTCAAACGAATACACAGTATTCTATAATATGTAATTTGACCATTTTTCAAACTTTTTCCCATTGTTGGATCCCAGAGTTGTTTCTAGTTTTTCACTTTAAAATTTTATACTTATTGTTCCAATCAGCATCCTTTTATGTAAATCTTTGTGGGTTTCTCATTGCTTTATTAGAAAAAATCTTGAAGTAAAATTACTAAGTGAAACCTACAAATATTTAGAAATGTCTTGAGAAATATTGCCAAATTACCTTCCAGAAAGGCTTTACAAATATATCTATTAGTTGAATTAAAATGACTAGACTTGGCTTTATCAAACCTTGTTCATTCTTTAGTCACCTAAAGTTGTGAAAATCAAATTTCAGTGTTATAACTCATTTTTCTTCAATTTCTAATGGGTGGGAAGAGTTTTGCAAATGTTCATGACCAGTTATGTTTCTTCCTTGTAAGACAGGTAAATGGTTTTCCCAGTTTCTTTGTTTTTTATTTTGTTCATAAGATTTTAAAAATTTCAGTTTTAAAGACTAGAATTTATTTATGTTTATTTAGTTATTTATATAATACTTATGAGTATCAAACTATCCATCTTTTAATTTTTCATTGTTTTCATACTTGAAAAGTCATTCCCCATCTCAAGGTTTAGATAAATATGTATCTGCGCTTCTTTCTCTAAATCTTTATGGTCTTATTTTGCATTTTACCTTTTAATACATATGAATTATTTTGAGGGAGTTGCATACTGTGAGTTAATAATATAATTTTGTATTTTCCAAGTAAATATATATGTCAATTTTGGTGTTGGCAATATACACTCAAGTTTAATTTAAGGTTTAACTAGTCTAGAATCTTAATCCAAGGAGTAAAAAGAGCAGGAGAGTCTACCCTAAAGTCCTAGAATATTGTGACCAGATTAACAGATGAGCTATTCCAGCCCTTCATTAACACGTACTTGTAGTTCTATTGAATACAATGATGGCCGTAAGGTAAGGGAAGATTTGCTCCAGTCCTCCTGGCCTAGAATCCAGGTTTTCGGAGTTATTTTCTTGTCCAAAAATGCTCATGTTGGGCTTCCCTGGTGGCCCAGTGGTTGAGAGTCCGCCTGCCGATGCAGGGGACACGGGTTTGTGCCCCAGTCTGGGAAGATCCCAGATGCCGTGGAGCGGCTGGGCCCGTGAGCCATGGCTGCTGAACCTGCGCGTCCGGAGCCTGTGCCCCGCAACGGGAGAGACCACAACAGTGAGAGACCTGCGTACCGCAAAAAAAAAAAAAAAAAAAAATTATTAAGTAAAAGCCCTCAGTTCTGCTATTTCATACGCCAAGGAGATTCTCAGCAGATTATTTTCTCTTATATAAAAAGGAGGAAGACCTGGTAATTTTTTTTTATCAATAAAACCAACTTCCTCAGTAACAAACAAATGTCTGTGGATAAAATGTTTTATGTTATTATTTGTAATAACCTCCGAGGCCACTCTAATACAAATTTATGTTTGTTCTCAGGTATGTTTGCCATTTGTATTTGGAACCATGGCCATGTCTTTGTTCTTGGTTTTGACACCCATTATCAAGTCTCCTAAGATGCACCATATCTATGTTCTTCTTTTTATCCTCAGCGGACTTTTGCCTTTTGTTCACTTTTTGCCTATTTGCCTTTTGTTCACTTTAATTTGGGTTCTACATGTTTCAACAAGGTAACTTGCTTTTTACAGTTACTATTAAACGTTTTGCCTGCTGATGACGTTGATGAATATATTTCAACAGAAGGAAATTTACAGAAAAATCCACCTACAACTGCAACCAAAAAAGAATAAATTATGCATATCTGACAAATGATTGATTTATTAAAAGCATCTTTCTCTTTCTTCTTTTTATGTATCAATTTCATACAATTTATTTTTCTGTCTTTTACACAAAATCTTTTAATTATGTGTTATCATCAAGATTTTGATTAAAATTGTGTTCTATGACAGTCATGATCTAAAGGATTACAAAGATAAAATAAAATTATATTTGATCATACAAAATGAAATCGATGTCAAAAATGGGAATATTTGCTTCCCAACAAATCCTTCCCTAAAATGGACCTCTAGAGTGACAGGGCCTATGGACCGTGAACATCATGACATACACAGGCTGGATATTGTACTGTTGCCTTTCCACCCAGGCTGTCTGAGGCCCTCCAGAACCCAATGATGTGGACTGGAGACTTCCCTACTTAGTTTACATCAGCTGTCTTTGAAATGTTTCTCACCAGCCCAAGAAAAGCAGGAAATCAGTTTAGCAGAGGGAAATAAACAGATGGACAGAGACATTTATTTTGAGGGGAACTCTGTGCTGTTTGAATTAAAATAATGAGCACTTTATGATGCAGTGAAGCTGTTTTTGCATTTCATTTGAGTAATTCAAGATGTGAACAGAGCCCCATGGCAGATGAGCAGTACCAAACTTCCTCAGCTTCTGGATATTCTAATAAAAGATTAGGGAAGGGAACATCCTCCCTCTTACAGAAGTTAATAAAATAATAGTAGTAATGATGGTGATGCTCTCAATAATAGCATCTTCTTATCAAGCATTATTATGTACAGGCCCCATGTAAGATACTTCTGTATACGGTATCTTTAATCCTCATCATACCTCTGCATGTTCCTACTTAAAGATGACAAAACTGAGTCCCAGAAACTGGGAACTTTGTTATGTTTCAGAGCTGGTAAGCAGGGGAGCTAGGATCTGAACCCACTTCCCTATTATTCTAAAACTCTTAACTCTTTCTGCTGCACCACAGACTGAGGAGGTTCTTCTGTCACCCATTCCTCCACTTTAGCATGTTTGCTTTGTTTTTATTTGAACTTAATTGGAAAGCATTTTTCTCTTTCAACCGGAATAATACTCCTTATGTATATGTATGTACATGGTACATATGTAAAACACAACCAGCACAAGATACCTAATGCCCAGAACTTTCATGCTTTAACTCTCCTTATCTGTAACTAAAGCCTTACTTCCCCAATAATGCATGCAGATCTCAGTCTCCCAAGACTGAAGTAGATGTCCCTCTTTGTGCACTGATGCTTCTGAGCTTATTATGTCATAGTCCACACTCTCTTTTAATTGTCTACCTACTTTTTTCCCTAAAGACAGTGAGCTCCTCTAAGGGAGGGATTGTTCCTTAGTCTTTTTTCTTTATTTCATTCATTTATTTAAATTTGTATGCTCACCCCCTCAGACAGTGTGTGGATAAGAATAGACATCTTATAAAATAAGTGTCTGAATGCACAGACAAATGAGTGAATAAGTGAATGGACTGTAGGTGTACATCCCTATAGGGGGCATCTCCCCTGATATTCTGCTTCAGCTTGGGTTCTTGGCAATACCTCAGAAGTATTCCATTATTGATTTTAGCTCTACTTTTTTGCGTGACTGAGGCTGGAATGCCATATAGAGATAGTACCAGAGAAGAGTCTACACTAGTTCTTACCAAATATTTATTTTCTTTCACCCCTTGACTGACTTCTCTGAAACTGCTTTTGTCAATATGACCCTACCAGTGTCAACATAAATGTTCCCATTTGTATTTATCACGATGCTCACTGGTGACCTGACACCACTATTCTAAACATAATTGCAAACCACTTTTAGTGATCACATTGAAATGATTAATACAAAATGAAAATTAAATCCTAGAGAAGGCAAATAGGTATCAGAGAACCTAGGTTGAGGAAAAAAATGGGCAGTTAAGGATAAAATTGGATCTAGCATATATACTTGGACTAGCTTACTACAGGAATAATACATGGAGAGTCTTGTGATGACCTAGTGAATGATTAATAAATCACAGCCCAACTCTTCTTTTCAAATTTTGTCTCAGTGAGGTTTTCGATAAAATGTGTCTGGCAAAGAAATTCACAAATAGCAGGTGTCTGAAGGGCATGTAGTCTATATTCTGTTTGAAAGTTGATTCAAATACTCTAGGATACAGGTCTCTGAGTTTAAAAGTTGATGTTTTATAATGATAACAAAGGAGTCTGGTCTGTAAAACACAATTCAAAGGAAAACACCACATATGACACTTTCTGCACACTCTAAATAGTTTACAGGCACAAGGCTGGTAGACTACAGGTCGTCTTTCAGATTCTGGACAGCCCAGGAAGGTATGTTTGGCTATGCAGAGGACAAGTGGGCTGGTGCACCAAGGGTGCCACTCTAGGAGAGAGACCTGATGGCCTGCCACCTCACATTTCTACAGAGAGGTTGGAAAAGGGTAGAGATCATTCAACTGTGTAGAAAGACTCTGAGCTTGGCAGTTAAGGTGTCAATCCAGCAGACATGAACAAATACAAATTAGTCCCAGGACTTCCCTGGTGGCGCAGTGGTTAAGAATCTGCCTGCCAATGCAGGTGACACGGGTCCGAGCCCTGGTCTGGGAAGATCCCACATGCCGTGGAGCAGCTGAGCCCCTGCGCCACAACTACTGAGCCCGTGTTCTAGAGCCCATGAGCCACAACTACTGAGCCTGTGTTCCACAACTACTGAGCCTGTGCTCTAGAGCCCACAAGCCACAACTACTGAAGCCCACGCGTCTGGAGCCCGTGCTCTGCAACAAGAGAAGTCACCACAACGAGAAGCCCACATACCACAGCGAAGAGCAGCCCCCACTCACCACAACTAGAGAAAGCCGGCGTGCGACAACAAAGACCCAATGCAGCCAAAAGTAAAATATAAATAAGTAAATAAATTTATTTAAAAAACTTAGTCCCAAATACAGCTAGTTTATTGCTCCTCACCCCCATATCTCATTTTTTATTAAAAAGAAAAAGATGTTTAGGGTTGATATAGAATTAAATGTTCAAAAAAAAAGGATTTTCCCTTTAAATTTTCCTTTAAACTGCCTTTAAGGAGGCACTTCCCAATTTTGTGAAATGTCCTTCTCTGATCAAAATCTTTCATCCCACCTGCTAAGAGCCAGCCCATCCATTCCATAGAGTAGTATCCACAGTCATCTTCAATCAGGGCAAGTTAAAGCCCCCAGCCAAAGGGTAGGTATGAAAACAATGCGAAAACAGTAATCATGACCTCAATCTCCCATTCATAAGTAACATTTGTAGTCCCACAGCACAAATGAGGAATTCACTTACTGTGGTCTTTCTAGAATTTCTGGATATCTATTTCTAGGTATAATAGTCACTAAGGATTCCATCCTCACTAACATTTATTATTTCTTGTCTTTTTGATCATAGCCATTCTGATAGGTGTGAGGTGATACCTCATTGTGGTTTTGATTTTAAAACAAACCATTTTTGAGTGCAGGAGCCCAGCAGTAATGAACTGCTCTGGATGCTCCACATACTACAAGCAGCCTCATAATTCCCAGGTTTCCATTGCATGGAAGACTTGCTGTTCCAGAGCTTCAGTTCTAAAGTTCTAAAACCACCATGTAACTGGCCAACCTTATTTGTCAAGTGTCCTGTCCTGGACTCCAAAAGGAATGCCTCTCAAACCCTGTATATCACATTTGGCCATTTTACCGGGAAAATTGGTCCACATTTATGCACCTCAAGGTGCACAAGTCAAAGCTACTAATAACACAAGCTACAGTGCAGGGTCAAAGGAGTTTACAGATACAGTGCTGTGGGTACACGAGGGTCCCCAGACTCTTACATCCTATGAATAGATGTCCTTATACCAGATATGGTACCAGGATTCTAATCCAGAGAAGGGCCCTCAATACTCTGAATACGTATACATTTATAGAAGAAAAAGTGGGAGCAGGGACCAGATAAATAAGTCCAAAGCCTCTGAGGATTCTAGTATTCCCTTCACAATCATCCATATTGAAGCAAATACAAAATATGTTCAGCAGAAATTTAAAGCCAGTCCCTTTATCTCTACTTCCAACCAACAATCAAGGCACAGACAAACAAAAGGAATGAGTACTACTGCCACTTTTAGCGTTCAATCACCTCAAGTTATTATGCTATGTAACTATTATGCTGATTATTAACCAGAGACTCTCAAGATGAAATCAGGCATCTAAAAAGTCTATGTAAAACTTAGTAAGGACATTATAAACATGAACACTTAGAAGGTTAATTTTTCTGAAATACTAAATAAAGATCAAGAGAAAAAATGTTCTATATACAGGAGAGATGATTCAAAAATTATCCATCTGGCTTTAGCTGAGATGTCTATGACCATTTGACCCATATTTCTAACATGTAGGGAGAAAATAAAGTAGCCTAATGGTTTGGACAGAACGGAAATCATTTTGCAAAAATTCATTTGTACACAAAATAATTTTAAAATATGAAAGAAAATCAGGTAAAATGATGTATATTAACTTTTCATCTTGCCACTTCCAGGGAAAAGGTATTTAGTTACTATGGGAATGCAGTGAAGAGCAGTGGTTTAGAGCATGAAATTTAGAATCAAAAGACCTAGTTTCAAATCTTGACTCTAACTTGGCATGTGGATATTTGACAAGTTATTAAAGTTCTCTGAGCCTATTTACTCATCTCTACAATGAGGATAGGGAACTCCCTGGTGGTCCAGTGGTTAGGACTCCATGCTTCCACTGCAGGGGACACTGGTTCAATCCCTGTTGTGGAACTAAGATCCCACAAGCCATAGGGTGTAGCCAAAAAAAATAAATAGATAAAATAAGGATAACCATAGATCAATTTGAGTACAGATTAAATGAAATAATTCCTGGAAACTTCTTAGCATAGAGACGCATGAAATATTAATATATGCCTTAATTTCTTTTTGGAGAATCCACAGAATAAGGAAAAATGCATGGAGATTAGTATTATATTAATTCTGTAACTTCAAGTGGACACGAACACCAGAGTTGGACAAAACTAATTTACTTGAGCATAATACAGCATGGCCCATCATTTCCCTGGTCAGGTTCCAAGCATAGTCATCTTAAGTTAAAAGAGGCTTGACAGGGAGTCACTAACTGCTGAGAATGACAACACTTTGTCCTGCCCAGTTCCTGAGGCATTAGAAATAAGAAGAGGAATGTGTTCACTAGTATCTTCAATTCACCAGCTAGGAGGAACTAAACTAAATCCTCCTGTTGAGTCCAGAGATACTTCCTGGACACCAATGAGATCTCTAATTTATGCCTTCCCTTACCCACTACTACATTGCACTCACCAGATCCCATCCCCTTTGCACTGGCTTTATTGAGGTTGCTAGTGTAACAATGCTAGGTATATTACTTATTTATTACTGTATAATAAACTACCCTCAAAATTTAGTGATTTAAAATTTAGTGATTAAAAGCAAGGCTTTATTATCTCATATTTTCTGTCAGCTAGAAATTTGAAAGAGCATTAGCTGGGAGAGTCTGAATCTGAATATATCATGATTTCAATCAATATATGGACCAGGAGGACTACAACCATCTGAAGCTTGACTGAGGCTGAAAGATCCTCTTCCAAGATGGCTCACTCACACGCTTTTGATGAGAGGCTTCAGTTCCTCACCAGGTGGGTCTCCCCATAAATTCCTCTCATGACATGGCCAATGGCCTTCCCCAGAGCAAGTAATCTGAGAGAGAGAGAGAGAGAGAGAGAGAGAGAGAGAGAGAGAGGTTGAGAGAAGGAGAGGGGAGGGGGAACAGAATTTCACTGCCTTTTGTAACATAATCTTATAATTGACATACCATCTCTTCTGTATTCTATTGTCACACAGACCACAAGTAGTGGTAGCACAGTATGGGAGGGAAATACACAAGAGTGTATGGATCATCTCAGATGTTGGCTACCCCAAAGAAGACCTACCTGAGTTACAGTACAAATACAACACCCATTATTACACAACTTTGTAAGGTAAAAACTAAAAGACCCTCCTTGATCATTCTTCGGTCACTTGCCCCTTCACTCACTATACTCCAGACACAATACCTATCTTTCAACTCCTGAGTAAATCAAGTTGCTTTTCACCTACGAGGCTTTGCATATCTCTTCCTTCTTCCTGAAATTCTCCTCCCTCCCAGTCTCTGCATCTTAAGTTCTCAGTTTAAATACTGCTTCCCCTGAGAGGTCTTTCATGATCAAATTATGTCATCAGTGACGTTAATACTAACAATGATAATTGTTAATATTTACTGCATGTTTACTATATGCCAGGTACCATTCCAAGAACTTTTTATGTTCTAACACATTTAATTCTCACAATAACCCAATGAATTATGTACTTTTATTATCCACATTTTACAAATGAGCAAACAGACCCAAAGAAGGAGCTTTCTTAAGGCAAGAAAACTAGGAACTGGTGAAGGATTTGAGGAATAGTGTGACTCACGTGTCCTGAACAAGAAGAGAGGGGAATGAGAGGAGATTGGAAAAAATAGTCAGGAAACTGATCTTGTAGAGCCTCATAGACCATATTATGTTGATATTTTATTCTAAGGGCAATAGTAAGCCATTGGAGAGTTGTAAGCAGTACATATAATCTGATAAAGTAATACTTAGACACTTTTTTTAAATATAAAGAATAATAAACACTCAACCTAAGAAATGAAACACTACAAATATTGTTAAAGAGTGCTAGGCAACTCTCCTTTCCCCACTTACCCTTAGAAGTAGCCCCTATCTTGGGACTCCCCTGGCAGTCCAGTGGTTAAGACTCCACACTTCCACTGCAGGGGGCACAGGTTCGATCCCTGCTGGGGGAGCTCAGATCCCACATGCTGCGTGACGTGGCCAAAGAGAAAAAAAAGAAGTAGCCCCTATCTTGAATACCATTATATTTTTATCACATGTGTATGTATCATAAATAATAGATGACATTCTTTTTTAATATTAACACTATATAGCCACATACTATGTATATTATATATATATATACAGTGCAACTTGCTCTTTTGTTCAATTTTGTGCTTTTAAATATATATACATTAACACTATTATCTTTAGTTCATTCATATTGACAGCTTTGTGATATTGCATTGCGTAAGTGTAGTAAAATATATATTTTCATTCTCCCGTTTGACAGACATTTATATGGCTTTAAAATTTTTACAAAGAGAAACAATACTGCTGTGATCATTCTTGTATGTTTATCTCTCTAAAGTATGTCCTAGATATCAAAAGATTTTAAAACAATAGAAAGGAAAACAAAAAGGAAAAAACACCAAAACTGTCATTATCTACAGACTAAATGATTATCAATATATTAGAATTAATAAGAAAATAATTATTAAGCAATTAATCTGAGTCTAAGGTCAATTATGAATTACACACCAGCATCAAATAGTATGAAAATGTTCAAAAGATAGAATTTACAAGTGAAAATAAACACAATGTACCTAATTCTAAATTTAATCAAAAAATGAAAGAACATTAAATTTACTTTTAGAGTAGTCTATCTTTTTCTATGGAGAATGAATTGGAAAAGACAGGAGCTAAAGCAGAAAGATGAGTTCAGAGTTTTTCACCATTACCTAAAAGAAAAACGATAGTGACTAAGATCAAGTTATTTGTAGTAGAATTGGAGACACATGGTCAAATAAAGATATGATTTGGAAATAGAACCAAGAGGACTTGGTAATGGATTGGATGTGGGGGATGAAGGAAAGTATCAAAGATATTTAAATATAGTTTTGATCAATTGAGTGGTAATGAAATCTACTGAGGCTTGAGACAAATTAGAATGTTAACAAGAGTTCCAACTTAACATATCAGTATTGAAGTTGCCTGTTATGTACAAGTAGATATAAGTAGAGGTTTCTGTTTCCAAGTGAGTGAACTAGCTTATACCAAAACAACCCTTCCACCAAAAATAATTAAAAATGTATAAAATATTAAAATGTCTATTTGAAAAAATAAGAAATATAGCAAAGCAGTAAGAGTTTAAGCAGTCAAAATCCTGAAGAAAAAAGAAAACTGGAGAAGTGAGCCTGACATTCAGCATCACTTCTCCCCTAGAAGCATTTGACAATATGTAACTGGTGAATCAGAAGGTACATCAAAATAAAATACCTAGACAGAAACATGGAGAAAGAAGTAAAAGATGGAAATACAGAAAGCAGAGTAAACATGTATAATATGGGCACAAGTCTAATATACTTCTGGGATATATTTTCACATCCATCCGATCAGCAAAAACTTTAAGTCTGACAATACTAAATGTTGACAAAGCTGTGAAATTTGGAATCATCTAATAAAACAGCAGAACCCTGTGAACTAACCATTCCATTTCTATGAATATCCTAAACTCAAATATGGATTAAAGAAGAAATTGTAAAGAATATTCATGCAACATTGAATTTAATAGTGAAAAAAGGTCATCAAAAGGCAGATAGATACATTCATAAATAGAAACTGTAAAGACACCTTCATTCTTCCAGTTGCCAGGCCCACATACCTTGGTCAATCTTATTCCTTTCAATCTCTCATAACCCCACATCTAAATCATCAGCAAATTCTATAGGGTCTACTTTAAAAATATATCAAGAGTCCAATCACTTCAAACCTCCAATGGCAGCATTCTTGTCCCTAAGCTTAAATACTTGCTAGTTCTATGTACTTGGAGTGGTCCATCCCCAGCTCCTTCCTTTTTTTTTTTTTTTCTTTTTTCTTTTTTCCCCAGCTCCTTTTCTTGTGTGCAGCTCTAATTCCAGAACTACAAGTAATACCATAAATAATCCAGACCGCCATCTACTGCATGCTTAGGAACATCCTTGGATCAGGAATCAGTAAATAGAAACCCCAGCAACCTCATCTATCTCCAATAGCAGTAAGTTCAATTCAGGGTAAAATTTCCCTCAAGAGTACCTGTGGTTGAGATATAATTCCTATACCATACGACTCTCCCGTTTAGAGACTTTTTTGTATATTACAACTTTTTAAAACTTGTGGCAAAATACATTTAACACTAAATTTGTCACTTTGACCTTTTTAGGCTCCGGACACGCAGGCTCAGCGGCCATGGCTCACGGGCCCAGCCGCTCCGCGGCACGTGGGATCCTCCCAGACTGGGGCACGAACCCACGTCCCCTGCATCAGCAGGCGGACTCTCAACCACTGCGCCACCAGGGAAGCCCACTTTGACCATTTTTAAGCGTACAAATCAGTGGTATTAGTCATAATCACAATGTTGTGTAGCCATCACCAGGCATATTTGAATTTTTAAATAATTAACATGAGAAACATTTTAACTCTGGCCTTAAAAGAGTTCACAAAATCTTAGAACAATTCACAAGTTAATTATTTTCAAAACCAAGTTAACGGCAGTCATAAAATGCTCATGTAAGAACAATGTTTAAATCAAGAAAGCACTTTGCAGAAGAATCATGGGGGGAAATGTATAAGAGTTAGCGATCCCCATGAAATTTTAAAATTATTTTTCAGGATTAAAAAAGAACAGGAAAAAGGCAAAAGCATGCAACTCCTGAGGGCAATAGGATTCTTCCGTGGAAACATTTTAATATTTAGTGCCACAATAGGGGCAGGAATCTTTGTGTCTCCTAAAGGGGTATTAAAATATTCCTCCCTGAATGTAGCTGTCTCCCTGAGTATTTGGGCTGCTTGTGCTGTGCTGACTTTGATCTCCGCTCTCAGTCACGCAGAGCTGGGCACAACATTCCCTAGAAGCGGAGCACAGTATTATTTCCTCAAAAGATCTCTTGGATCCTCTGTTGCTTTCCTCAGTCTTTGGATCAAACTTTTTACTCATCCCTTAAGACTAGCTACTGAAACCTTGTTATTATCTACCTATACAATTCAGCCTTTCTATGCCAGGTGCCCAGCTCCAGAGCTACCAAAGAAGTGTCTAGCTTTGGCTATTCTGTGGTCTTTGGGACTTCTAAATACTCGACGGGTGCAAACAGTGGCTTTGTTTCAAACTATCAGTACTGTGGCAAAGATGACTGTCCTCTGCTTTATTTCCCTCACTGGGATTGTGCTGTTAGGGATTGGGAAAAAAGAGAACATGGCCAGGTTTGAGAACGCTTTCGATGCTGAACTTCCTAAAGTTTCACAGATTGCAGAAGCCTTCCTACAAGGATTGTTTGCATATTCTGGCACGTCAATCCTGAACAGCATAGCAGGTAAATCGTTTTCTGAAATATTTTTGTCGCAAGCATAAAGTTTTGTCTACCAGTCTGTGGAGAAAGATATATCTGATTTGTTTATTTGTGGGGAATTGAATTAAATCTGTTCTGCATGCTCTACATGTATGTAGTTTAATCATCATTAAGACTTGGTAGATACTTATCTATATAATATACACAGAATTTAGTGTTTTTCAGGTCATTCCCTTATCATAAACTTGGGAATTTTATAAAGTTTTTCAAGAGAAAATTAAGACCACTCTCAGATTTTACCGTACTTTATTCTAACAATTTTTCAAAACATTTTGAGTTAAATATCAATTATATAAGAAATATATTAACATAATCCATTTGTAAAAATATAAAACTATCACAGATTTTATATATCCCCTACCAAATTGGTAAAATGTCACATCCTAATTTTTTTTTTTTTTTTTTTCCGGTATGCGGGCCTCTCACTGCTGTGGCCTCCCCCGTTGCGGAGCACAGGCTCCGGACGCGCAGGCTCCGGACGCGCAGGCTCAGCGGCCATGGCTCACGGGCCAAGCCGCTCCGCGGCAATGGGATCCTCCCAGACCGGGGCACGAACCCGTATCCCCCGCATCGGCAGGCGGACTCCCAACCACTTGCGCCACCAGGGAGGCCCTCACATCCTAATTTTGATTCCACAATATGTCTTAGAGAAATTTCCATATTAGTTCTTAGTCATCTAACACATTCTTTTAACTGCTGCATAATATTCCTTAGAATGGCTTTACCGCACTTTCACATTAGTGGTATTTAAAATGCTTCCGGGCCTCCCTGGTGGCGCAAGTGGTTGAGAGTCCGCCTGCCGATGCAGGGGATACGGGTTCGTGCCCCGGTGTGGGAGGATCCCATATGCCGCGGAGCGGCTGGGCCCGTGAGCCATGGCCGCTGAGCCTGCGCGTCCGGAGCCTGCGCATCCGGAGCCTGTGCTCCGCAACGGGGGAGGCCACAACAGTGAGAGGCCCGCATACCGCAAAAAAAAAAAAAAAAAAAAATGCTTCCCATTTTTTACAGTTTCAAGGACTGGTGTAATATCCATGCTTCCCTGCTTATATGCACTGTTGTTTCTGCAGGGCAATGCTACCCCCTCTGACATCATGGTACCAAATGAATTTGGTAATAGTTTCATAGCTCTCTAGAGTAAACAAAAGAAATATATAGAAAACAATTCACTATATTTCTTTTTCATTTTAAAATTATAAGAATATTAAAATTTAAGGAATATATTAAATATTGAAGTTATATAAAACTTCCAAATAAAATTTTTGCAAAAATTTTAATAAGAAACTGGAGTTTGTTCCTCTAAATATAACATTGCTATAGATTTTATGTTTGAAATGTCCTTAATACTTTATCAAAACTTTTAGTGATGATTTCTTCAAATTCTAAATTCTTGAATTATTGAATTTTTTTTATGTTCCCCAGTCAATGAGACACTTTGCTCACTCATGTAGATTACTAAAAATTTAACAGTTGATATGATTTTTAAGTACTTTAGCATTTTCCTTTTTTAATTGACAAATTAAAATTTCACAGAGAAATTTAGAGAAGAGAAGAGAAGTGTAACTTCAGATCAATATGGTTGTATTTGAAATATCTAGTGAAATTTTCTGGATCTGCAGACTATTAGAGCAGAAGGTCGAATGCGATGAGTACAGTAACATGGCCAGGACTTGTGGCTAATTGAATGGGGCTGGCTATCAGAACCAGCACTTCATTAACTTACCAGATTTAGAGATCTGGCTTCTTCCGTCTCAAAATAAGGTGATTCTCGCTAGAAAGAACTATCTCCCTCAAGTTTGGTTCTCCGAGTTCCTGAGCTGTCATATTCCTAACTAATCATAAACAGAATAGATAGCTTGTGTCTAGATTCTTATACCAGGGCCTCCCAAAGGGATAACACTGCATCCCAAGCACCACTGTACATCCTTTATATTTACCTCTGAAATAAGGAATTATATTAGGTCTCAAAGCCATCAGTGCATCCATCTCAGTAGCAGGTCTGACAATATTCAAAGGAGTCTCTAGTGACATAGAGAACTGTTGGGACTTGAGTTCTATCCACTCAGTTACAAAAGGACAAAAGGCCACTGCTTCCATAACATGACTTTTGCAAGGAACAATCAGACAAGATACCATGGTATGCTGTTTAGAAAATCAGCATCACACAAAGCACATTAATATTGTGAGCAGTTTAAAGAGAGCCTCAGATTTAATAATCTGCCTAGAATTCCCATTGTTAGTGAAGGGAATTTAGGAGGAGAAATAGAGATATACAGTATTGGCTGACCCTTAAAGGAAGTTGCATTAATAATGGCCCCACCCACTTGGATTTGCAACCACTCCTCTGCCAAAGCCTCAGGGCTTTCAAGCAGACTTGAAAACGGTAGTTCCCCAGGTCTATGCACAAGTGGCCCGGAACAAGTGGTGACTTCTGGTCTCATCAATACCCTGATTAGCTTCCTATTAGAGGAACTTTTCAGGGACAGAATATACATGAATACTTGGAAACCCTCCTGACACTTAGCATGTTGCAATATAGTCCCCCCTTATCCACAGGGGATACATTCCAAGACACCCAATGGATGCCTGAAACCATGGATAGGACTGAACCCTATATATACGATTTTTTTCCTATATTAAGGGATCAGGAAGGTAGCATATACAGCGTGGATCCTAGAAAAAGGGATGATTCTCGTCCTGGGCAGGACAAGCAGGATGGCATGAGATTTCATCACAATATTCAGAACAGCATGCAATTTAAACTTTATGAATTGTTTACTTCTAGAATGTTCTATTTAATATTTTCAGACCACGGTTAATGGCAGGTAAATGAAACCATGGAAAGTGAAACTGCAGATGTGGGGGGGAGGGGTACTTTATCTCAGTTTCAGGGGGAAAAAAAGGACTTCTTGAGGACTGGTGAGCCTGAAGCACGCATTCTCTTAAGTTGCTGCAAGATGGAAATCTATGACAGACTTCATTCACCCTCAAGAAATCCAGCTTAGTCCTCCAGAAACTAAAGTTGTGCACACATGAGCGCGAAGAAAAGGCTCATTAGACAAAACTTTCCCCTCCCTTTATGGGAGACCAAGCAGGAGAGTCTAAGCAGATAGAGCCCCCACCATAACCTGCTCCTCTCCTATGGTTGGAGATCAGAGGCCCTGGTCTTAGTTTACACTGAAGACAGGAATACCACAGGAAACACAAGCCACTGTTTTCCTAGACACACTTAAAATTTGGTAATACTCCCAGGTCCTAAGGATTTGACCAAAGTTGGGATCTGTTAGAGAGGATAAGGAAATTTCCACATTAAAAACAGCCAGGCTGGGCTTCCCTGGTGGCGCAGTGGTTGAGAGTTCGCCTGCCGATGCAGGGGACACGGGTTCGTGCCCCGGTCCAGGAAGATCCCACATGCCGCGGAGCAGCTAGGCCTGTGAGCCATGGCCACTGAGCCTGCGCGTCCGGAGCCTGTGCTCCGCAGTGGGAGAGGCCACAACAGTGAGAGGCCCACGTACCGCAAAAAAAAAACAAAAAAAAACAAAAAAAAAAACAAAAAAAAACGGCCAGGCTGAGCCAAGAGGCAATATTCTCAAAGGACTCTTTACAAAGGATACTGTTTTTTTGAACAGTGGTGGGAAAAGAGTAGGATAAGGAAGAAAGCGTTAAGCTGGCACAGGTTAAATTTTTCTTATCTTTTACTCTTCTCTTCTTAAAGAAAAAAAAAATCCATGTTAGATGTTAATGTGAGTTTTATAACTTTCCAAAGTTGGAGTTAAAATTATTAGTCAATTTTCTTATGGTATAAATTAAAAATCATAACTTTCCATAAACCATTAATTTTAACTTATAAATAATGATATACATATATAAAACTAAAAATTTTACATAAAATTCACTTTTTCTTGTTTTTTAATAAGTGGTTGATTACTAAATTGAACATATTAAATGTCACTAAAGAATATAACCTCATTCACAATTTATAAACTGTTTTAATTGCATGTTAAAATGTATTTAATTTTTAAACACTTTAAATGTCTGACTTGCAAAGCCTTTCTAATCACTTATGTCCTGTAACACTAAAATATTATCTTAAATATGATGAATTTTAAGTTTTCTTGTATACTTAAATACTGTTTATAAACAATGTCTCCTATACTTGCAACTTAAAATCGCACATCTGAAAATTCATTTACATTTAAAATTTAAGTAGCAAGGCTGTTCTTTCAGGTTATCTAACATGACAGATTCTCATAAAAATTAAGACACTGGCACAAATTGTGTAATTTAGCAGAAAATAAATGGTATCAAAGGTTTTCATTTACCTGATCATTGTTGTATTTAAATTGAAACATTGTGGCTTCTCTTGTTGCGGTTTCCTAGAAGCAGAGCCTGAGATGGGGATCCTTGTGCAAGCACTTTATTGAGGGCCTACTTCCAAGAGACAGCTGTGAGGAGTGAAGGAAACAGGACAGGGTGGGGAGGTGGAGCTGAACAAACATGTGGTTTCAGCTGAAGTCTAGCCTCTGCCAGATCCTACAGTGCCACACTGTCCAACCTGGTAACCACCAGCCACATGTGGCTAGTAAGCATCTAAAATGTAGTTAGTCAAAATGAGGTGCTCCATAGGTGTAAAATACACACCAGAAATCAAAATCTTGAATGAGCAAAACAATGTCCAATAGCTCATTAATACTTTTTTTTATAAATGTTACATACTGCAATGATAACATTTTGGATATCTGGGGATAAATATATATTAATAATTCCATTTCATTGGTTTTTCTTTTATGTAGCTACTAGAAAATTTAAAATTACATAAATGGCTCACAGTATATTTTTATTAGACAGTACTGCTAGAATAAGAATAATACAAAATGTTCCCAACTTGAGGCATTAGGGATGGGCTTTTGTACCTTTTACCAGTTCATAAATGAATGTGGGCCACCTCTGAGGGGAGAATGTAAACTTCTAGATTTTTCTAAGCAAGACAACTTCCTCCCCTCCCTACCAAATCACCCAAGGACTAAGGGCAATTCTCAGGAGAAGGATTCAACTATGGGGAATTAGCAGCCATTATTCACAGAAGCTGCAGGAGAGGAGAACCTGCCAGTCAAGTTGTAAAGTCATTTACCCACACAGGGGATCAGGGTGACTATCTCAGGTGATTGAAGCTGCTGGGTGGGCCATCCCAGCTTACACAGTTACTTACACTTCCCAGATTCAAGATAAGACATGTGATCTGAGCACTTGATGCTTCAAGTCACATATGCACAGGCTGGTTCTGTCACACCGTTGCTATAGTAATAGGGGACCCCAAGACCTCACAATTCAGCTGACACTGATTTTATATCAATATCGCCTGATTTCTTTCCAATCGGAAATTGGATGGACAGACTGTCTCGTTTCTACATGGCTTACGACAAATTTCCTTCACTGCTTGGGTAGATTCAAACAATCTCTTGACTGCCTGATGGACTCTAAATTGTTTTTCTCTTATTATTTTATTCATAGCCCATAAGATCCTGAATTCCATTCACACCTTTCTTACTTATGATGACTCAGTAGTCATTTTAATACAGTAAATTTGCCTAGGTAGGAAAAGTTTGCTTGGGAGAGTAAGGATGAGAAAGGAACTTCCTCAGAGGTCAATTTGCTTGAGGGAAAGAGATGATGAGAGAACCGTTACTTCTGAAAAAAGGAAGAAATTACATATCTCAGATGGGATGAAGAGACATGCTACAAACCAAACAGTCTTTTTTTTAAACAATTGTACATTTTTTTATTTGTACAAATCTGTGGGCTGGCAATCTCTGTTGCCAACTGCAAAACCTGTTTCCCAAAGTGCAACAGCTAGTAAGGGTCACAGCCAGGTTAGAACCCCAGACCATTTAGGTCCAGGCCTGTGCTCTTAACCACTCCCCTGAACTTCCTTTTTAAGAAAAACAGTATGATGTTTAGGAATTTTGAGATAATATGTCAATTTTAGGAATTCACTGTTGATGCAATGTCTCCTCCCCTGAGGTAAGGCCCCTACAATTGGCAGAAACTGACCCAAATATTGTTAGGTGCCTTGAGCTCATCCCTGATTTTGGTTTAAAAACTTTATTATGTATTGGAGCTCAAAGATTTTCCCAACTGAGGACGTCTATCCGAGAGGGTGGGAGTAAGTGTCAAAAAGAACTCGGCACCTTCTGCCCAAGAAATCCATGACCTCAAGGTCCAAGAGATCTAGCTACATGAAGGCTGAAGGGTGCAGTGGTTACTGTCTGGTGTCAGACCAAACATGGTTAAAATCCTGCCCTCACCACGTATTTGCTGTGTGACCTTGGGCAAGTCTCTTAACCTCTCTGAGTCCCTGCAGTTTCCTCTGTATTTGAAATGTAGACAAAGCACAGTATGTCCTTGATGCTATCATGGATATTCAATATTACACTTTGGAAACCTCTGTGACAGAGCAAGACATAGATGTGCTCATGAAAGGCTGCCATGGCATGGGGGAGGGGGTTCTGTTTTTGCACCAACTGATCCCTTTGCATAGACAGCTACCTACTGAGTCCTTCACATAGTTCCCTCCCTCACTTCCTTTAGGTCTTCCCTCAAATGTCATTTCTCGGCTAACTTATTTAATGCAAACTTCCTCCCCCCACTCTGCTCTCATCCCTGTTTCATTTCTTTCTCTTTTTTTTATTGAGGTATAGTTGATTTACAACATTATATAAGTTTCATGTGTACAACATAGTGATTCACAGGTTTTAAATAGTTTTATAGTTATAAAATATTGGCTATATACTATGCACTGTACAATATACCCTTGTAGCTTACCATTTTATACATAGTAGCGTACATTAAATATTCTTTTCCATCACAGTAAATCCATAATCATGAAATAGTTGGAATAATTGGATTCTTAGTATAAGATGGTGAGAAATCCAAGTTTTCAGGCAAAACTTTCAAAGGAGTAGAATCAGTCAAGCAAATGAGGAAACAACAGACACATGAATAATACTTTCTCATCCTTTTCAGTACAATGAAGTCTTCAAAAGTCTCATAATAATATGACCTTTTCTGATGAGTTTATTTGTGTTTTTTAGGAGAGATAAAAAATCCTGGTGAAAATATTCCCAAATCTCTGATTACTGTCCTTCCCATGGTGGCTGTGATTTACTTACTGGCTAATGTATCCTACCTGGCAGTTTTGACTCCCAGGGAAATCATCTCTGCAGGTATGAATGTGTCTAGACAAAGAGGAAATAGTCACTACTACCTCCTCTGAATAAACAGGGACTCCTATATGCTGCTAATTTTTCGATACACCCATAAGAGTGTAAATGTGATGTGGTCCTGCTTTGGTTTTCACAAGAAAGGAAAAATAATCATCTAAACAATCTATTTAAAAAAAGAGCACATGCTAAAGACTAAGGTCGGAGGGTAGAAGAATGTGAAGAAGCAAGAGCTGAAAAGAGAATGAGGAGGAGGATGAAGAGGAGGAAGAGAGACATGGAGGAGAAAGAGGAAAGAGATGAGGAGAAACAGGAGCAAGCAAGGCAAGAAGGCAAAGAAGAAACACTTTGTTAGATGTTCCACCCTTTAAGGTGCACCCAGATACCTGCCCTCAAAATAGCTGTTTGGAAAAGCAGTACCATCTTCATTGTCTCCATTTTTCAGATGAGGAAACTGTAGCAAGGGGAGTTAGATAATGAACAGCATTGATAAGATTCAAAAATAGGTCTCAGTCATGCTCTTCTAATGATAAAAGATTACTTCTTGTTCAGGTTATTGTTAGTAATGGATTGTAAATGTGGACAGCAGTTTGAGAGATCTGACCTTCAAAAATATATTCTTCCCAATTCCATCAAGCATGGTGCTCAAAGCTACACAGCTAGTAATTGAAAAAGACAGACTCAAATCCAGGTTGTTTGACTCCAAGACCTGTGTTCTCAACCACCATACTAAAATGCCTCAACACAAGCAAACCAAATCAAAGCATAACCACCACTAATAGGGCCTATTAGCAAAGCAAGCAATAGTATGAATATTTATTAATATATATCACATGATGAATTTTATTAATACATATAATCATATAACATACACATGACTAAATGGAGATACAACAAAAAGTTAATAGTAAGTGGCGCCATCTGAATGATAATATTGCAAGATATCTTTTATTTCCTTTTTTATACCATTCATATTTTCCACAATTAGCATGTTGTACTTATGATCAGATAAAAAAAATTTTAATACCAAATAATTATATTTCCACAGAATCAAGTGATGAATTTTTATGACACCACTGGGTCTTTTTTAAAAAATGTTAAATTATGTTCACTTTACTTTAAAAAGGCAGGGTAGTATTTGAAATATATTAGAAAAATTCTACAAAATTTTAATTTTTAAAAAATAGTTTCTCCTGAAAGAAGAGAAGTTTGGTTATCTAGAAAATTCATTTATTGAGAACAACTAACTCTTCAAATATTCTGGATAGAGGTCAAATAATACATCAACAAAAACATAGACTCCAAAAATATTGTATATACAGATAGGCACAGGGGTCTATGTACACGCATACGGTGTGTGGTTTTGGAGGGGCTGACTGTGTCACTCCAGTAACTAGAATTCCCCTGTAATGGATGTGTTTTCAAGGCCAGAGGTCACAAAGAGGATCAGTCTAGTGAGCCACATCACTGAAGTGGAGTTCTGCTCTATCATCTGCATTCAAAGCCTTTACAAAAATAAGAAGCTTTGAAGTTCATTTTTTAAAAAAACAATATTTTACATGGTCCCAAAAGTCAAAAGTTGTATTTATGCATCTTCTCTGAGACTAGTATAAAAATGTTATGTTGATTCTAAAAGAAAAAGAGGAATATAAATTTCTAAAAGTAAAAAGAAACATGTTGCTTCCCACAGTTTGGTCTCACAGGAATACAGTAACACACTAAAGGAGATTTTTTTAACTATGAAAATGAGGGGGAGAACTATAATTTGCCTTTCACCCTACATCCAAACCAGGCAGCAAGTTCTGTAAAGACCCACGTCACTAACATCTCTCTCTTTGGGTGTTCCCTCCTCTTCTTTCCCCCACTCAGTGCCCAGGCCCTCATTTTTCTTACTTCTTTTACAGCAATAACCTCCTAATGTATACGCTCACCTCTAACTTCCTCCTTCCAATCCAGCCTCCACTCAGTCTCTAGAGATGACTCTATAAAACACAAATCTAATCCTGTCATCTCCCTGCTTAAATATTCCACCATCTTGTTTTCTTGCATCTCCTCCCAGTCTCACTCTCACAGCTGCTGCAACCACCACCCCATCACTCCATCATCACCTTCCTTCAGACCAACTCTCAACTCCTAACCTGACCATGGCAGGTTCTCCAAGATCTGACTCAAGCCTAACTTTCTATCCTCATCTCCTGCCTTCTCTTGCACACATACACCCTCACCACATGTCAGACTTTCTAAACAATTTACTGTGTTTCCAGAATAAATACTATCTCTCTACCTCCCTCACAATGCCATCTCACCACCCCCCGCCTGATTTAGATGCCTTTCTCATGCTTAATGTCCCACTTATAAGATTTATTCTAAGTTTAATACTCTTCGAATCTTGAAAAGTGCCTCCTAAATCCCATGCACAAGCTAGTCTTAGAAAGTTTGAAATGCAGTGGCAAATCACCCCTTCCAATGCATTCTACTGACCAACACAGACCACAAGGCCAGACTGTATTCAAGAATAAGTAAAGAGACTCCCTTTCTTGGAAGGAGCTGCAACATCATATTACAAAGGGTATGGTTGCAGAGAAAGTGAAGAATTATTGCCATAGTTTCAATCAAGCAAAGAGACTGACTTTTTTGAAATTTTTCTAAAATTTTCATAGATGCTGTTGCTGTCACCTGGACGGACAAAATAATCCCTTCCATGCAATGGGTCATTTCTTTTGGAATTTCAACTTCAATATTTAGCAGCATGTGTTGTACAGTGCTTTCAGCATCAAGGATGATCTACACAGCAAGCCAAGAAGGACAACTGCCTTTGGTCTTCTCGATGCTCAATAACCACTCGTGTCCAACCATGGCTGTCAGCCAGATAATCATCTTAACTTCAGTTGTTATTATAACCTCAGATTTGATCAATTTAATAAAATATTCAGGATTAGCAACATGGTTTTTAAGAGGGTTACATATGATAGGTTTACTTAAACTAAGGTACCAGGAACCCAATCTACCTAGACCTTACAAGGTAAATCAAAATTAAAATGTTAATATTAAACTTCTATTCTCTGTCTAGGAATATAATTTCTTATTCTATATGGGATGCTTCTAACCAGTCATGAGTCAAATTTATGAAACATCTGAACCAGACCTCCATTTCCCAGCTTACTGATGTGTAATTGACTGTATGGGCTGCATTTGGTCTGATGTTTCTAGAGTAAAATATCAAAACTGATTCTCCTCAATGAAGACAGATGTTATCCTTTTTGTCATCTTTCAGGAGCTAGGCAATAACACTTCTGAGGGGAGGGTTTTTTGCCCAGCTCAAAAGCATCTCCTCAGTCCGTGAACAAATGAGGGTGATGTGGCATACTCTTCTTGTGTATGGCCTTGATAGGGTCTTTATTTTATACAAAAAGATGTTAATCTAAACCTCAGTTTAGGTGATTACAAAAATTTTGAACCTGAACTTAACTAGCAAGATAGAATCATTATCCTCTAGGTAATGTCAGCAGGGCTACTGTAGTTTCCTAGAGTGTCTTTGTGCAAAATATAACAAAGCACCACTCTCTCTAGGCAGCCCCAGCCCCGTGCCCAGGCACAGAGCCTGGTGAGCTAGATATCAGCCCCCTTTTGCCCCCTCAGATGGGTATGCTTGTATGAGTGTGAACTGCCTAAGTAACCATATGCAAAAGAAATAAAATCAGACTCTCATTTGAAAAGACCATTCTGACAATAGTGTAGAAAGTGAATTAGAAGGAGGGGTGAGCAGATTCAGGTCAAACAGCTGGCATAGATTTTCTTAGCTTTACCCCCATTTAACTCAGGAGAATCCTAGATCTCAGAGATTAAGTAAATTACTCTAGATAAAAGGATCAGGGCTGGGATTTAAACCACACATCCTGATTTCAGAGACCAAATTTTTGTTATATTTACTGAAAAGATAGTGATGAAATTTTTTATTCTATAAAGGATCCACTGAGGAAATTTTCTCTGATCTTAGCATCAGAAATACTTGGGCCTCTTCTAAACAACTGATTTGCTTATGCCTTTTGGTGGCCTGCTTTCAGAATCTATATGGGGCTTTGTGGCATGCATTTTGTGAGCCAAATTTATTGTTTATCCATGTTTCTTTCTTTTTTTTTTTTTTTTTTGTGGTACGCGGGCCTCTCACTGTTGTGGCCTCTCCCGTTGCGGAGCACAGGCTCCGGATGCGCAGGCTCAGCGGCCATGGCTCACGGGCCTAGCCGCTCCGCGGCATATGGGATCCTTCCGGACCGGGGCACGAACCCGTATCCCCTGCATCGGCAGGCGGACTCTAAACCACTGCGCCACCAGGGAGGCCCCCATGTTTCTTTATTTCCCTCATTTCTTTTTTTAATTTTCATTTATTTTGCCTTGGTATAAAATAAGCCATATCTTGCTATAATGTAAATCCTAAAAGTTTCCAAACAGTCTTTGTTTTATTCTTTAATCATGTTGTAAATATAATCTGGGGGCCCATATAATTAAGATACTTCCTGGTTGTAGAGATTGTATAGAAAATAAAATGATAGTCCCATATTTCATGCCAGCGACCATAAAGCCACTTGAGTGTGCTTGTTAAAAATCTGAATTCCAGTCTCACCCCTGGAGGTTCTAATTTATTAGGTCTTAGCTGGGCCTTAGGAATCTGGATATTTATCAATTATCTTGGGGATTCTTATGCAGAGAGGTCGATTGACCATATTTTAAGAAACACTAGCTTAGACAGTTTTGACTTTCTTCCCCCCCAAAAAATGGCCATGTCCCAAGTTGAAAAAAGAAAACAATAATATCTTGAATTTCAGTCATCCATTTATTCAACAAATATGCAGTGACTATCTGCTATGTTTCAGGCACTCTGCTAGGCAGTTCATAGAAACAAAGATGAATTTTTCCATCAAGAATCTTCTTAGCCTCATAGAAGAGTAAGAAATGTATACAAATCACTGTTATAAAGTTAATTAAGAAATGCCATTTGTTGAACACATTCTACTGAAGTACACTGTATGCAATTCTGACAAAGATTTTAGGAGACCAGCATTAGATAAAAAACTCATTTTGCAAATGAGTCTAAGAGGACCCTATTTTTTTCGACACTCAAGACTTTATATTTAAACTGTAATAACACACAACACACACATATTTCAGGAATATTTGATTAAAAACCTCTGAACATTAATGATCCATTAGTACCCGCCAACCCACCGTGTCCTTCCTTCAGTTGTGGTAGGGGTGCGGGGCCCTGAGGGTCTCACTGTGCCGTGTTTGGGGTCCCTGTGGAACAGGCACTTGGGGAACCACCTTCTGGTTCTCTGCAAATGGATCTGAAGATAAGATTAATTAGGTAGACCAAAGTTATACTGCTAGTCAGTGTCACAAACTCCCTGGAGAAGAACCTTCTTTATCTGTCCTAAATACCTCTGTATCCTTAGCATAGCACATGCCACCAAGCAATTCAGTGAATATTTCTTGAAAGAATGAGCAATTAAAATAACAGAGATTGCATTTCTAACCAGACTTTTCTTATTCCAGTATTGCTGTTGTTTCTATTACTTGATGGTGCTGCCCTAAGAAAGACTGACACGTGCTCCCTTAAAGAAGCATTATAAACAAATCTTTCAGTTATGACATTACTGGATTTTCAAATTACCAAAACTAAGAATGTTTCAATGATTAATACTAGAATGACATAGTTAATTTTTGATGATGTTTAAATGTATTTTTTTCTATGCCTAAAAATGAATAACTAATTTTAGTAAATAAATGACAATATCTGATGAATTGAGTAGGCATTCATGAAAACTATAGAATGAATAAAATACAGTTCCACTTTTTTACAATCAATCAGTCTGCCATTGATTTACTTTCTGTAATGTAATAGTTTGGAAACATTTGTTCCATAAGAAAGAGAATGTTCTTATGTTGTTTATAGAAATCTGAGGACAACGTCATCCCTAATCTTAATCTTTTTTTTTTTTTACTTTCAGGTGCCTTTGCCATTTATATTTGGATGCATAGCTATATCTTTGTTTCTGATTTTGACGCCATTGATTCAGGCTCCTAAAATAGAGCATGTCTATGGGCTTATCTTTATGTTCAGTGGACTCCTGTGTTACTGGATTCATGTTCACCTTAATCAACATTCTGTCTGTTTTGTCAAAATCACTTGTTATTTACAATTACTGTTTAATGTTTCACCATCTGAAGACCATGATGAAGGTACTTCAACAGGAAAAAAAGACCTTAAAGAAATCTTTGTAAATAAGAAACTTTAAAATGTAAAATGTTTAATGAATGAATACATTCTTAAAGGTAACCTTTGCTTTAAAATATATACACACAAACACAAAGCCTCTACCTCTTGCACAACCCCCAGCTACACATATCAAAGCCACCCCCCTAGATACATATTCAAGCTCCTTACAATTCAAATTATTCTCCTTGTAACTGAAGACTTAGTTCCATAGTGCCCAACATGTTTCTCACCACTTTCTTCTTGGTCAAAAATTTTAAATGTGTGCGCGCACACACACACACACACACACACACACACAAAGTTTAAAAGACATAATATGCCTTAGTCACTTAATTACTGCCTACTTCCATGTGTAAAAAATATTATAATGTTGTAAACCAGAAACTAATATAATGTATGTCAATTATATATCAATAAAATAAACAAGTAAATAAAAAAACAAAAAGTCATTGTCAGGAAGATAAATTCATAGGTGCTTAGTGTATAGCAGATACTTAATATTTGTTGAATGAATGAATATAGTTGCATCAGCAAAAATAAAGAAAATATTGTAAATCTGTAATTGATATTAATAAATACTATGCATTACTTTCTACTCACTGGTTTAAGCTCTTCGCAGTGATACCAATTAAAAGAACATGTTTTACTTTCAAGTCTCTGTGTTTAGCCTATATAAAGTGTGATACGTTAAATCATGGCCCTCAAAAAATACGTCCATGTCAATTAAGTTCATATCTAGTAAGAGAAGTTCATCAAAATGTTTCCCAAATTTTGTGGAACCCTAAAATCAATACATTAACTGGCATTAAAAAGGAAATAAAGACACTAAAGTTTCTAAAATCCAGTAATAATAATAATGACTTTATTTTGTCCCTGTAAAAATAAAAATAAACAAGGCATTATTTAAAAAAAAAAAAAGAAGAGAGAGAATGTCATGATAACTTGTTTAAAGACTTTGAAATCGGGGTGGGGAACTTATTGGATGTCCTGTCTAGTATACCTTTCTTAGTTATTTGCGCTTTTTAATGTCTTTAAGCTACGTTACAATTCTAAGTTGCAGAATACTCATAATAATGCAAATGATTTTTGACAATAGAGATATAAGTGAATTTTGTCTAGTGGATGCAGTGATTACCATGGATACTGGCCACTTTTACTTCTACTTGTAAATTTATTTCGACATTCTTGACTGCCTATGTGTGCACATTGTTTGAATTCTCTTTTAAACTGGTTATAACATCTCACTGGTTCCCTCATTAAATAATGAGTTAAATATTTTTTTAATATATATATATATATAAGGTTATATATATTTTTTAAATATTTAACTCATTTTATAGATATAGATGATAGATATAGATATAGATATTGATATTGATATTGATATAGATAGATATAGATCACCAGGTCCTAATCCCTGGAACCTATGAATCTTACTTTATATGGAAAAGAGTTTTTACCAATGTGATTAAGGATCTTGAGATGAGGAGCATTTTACTGGATTATCTATGTAGGCCCTAAATGTAATCACAGATGTATTTATAAAAGAGAGATAGAGGGAGATTAGATACAGACAAAAGAGAAGGCAGGGGGAGACCTTCAAGATGGCGGGGGAGTAAGATGTGGAGATCACCTTCTTCCCCACAAATACATCAAAAATACATGTACATGTGGAACAACTCCTACAGAACACCTACTGAATGCTGGCAGAAGACCTCAGACCTCCCAAAAGGCAAGAAACTCCCCCACGTACCTGGGTACGGCAAAAGCAAAAAAGAAAAAACAGAGACAAAAGAATAGGGACAGGACCTGCACCTCTGGTAGGGAACTATGAAGGAGAAAAAGTTTCCACACACTAAGAAGCCCCTTCACTGGCGTAGACGGGGGTGGGAGGGGGTGGGAGGGTGTGGGCGGGGGAGGGAAGCTTCGGAGCCATGGAGGAGAGCGCAGCAACAGGGGTGCAGAGGGCAAAGCGGAGAGATTCCCACACAGAGGATGGGTGCCAACCAGCACTCACCAGCCCGAGAGGCTTGTCTGCTCACCAGCCGACAAGGCGGGGGCTGGGAGCTGAGGCTTGGGCTTCGGAGGTCGGATCCCAGGGAGAGGACTGGGGTTGGCTGCGTGAACACAGCCTGGGGGTTAGTGCGCCACAGCTAGCCGGGAGGGAGTCCGGGAAAAAGTCTGGAACTGCTGAAGAGGCAAGAGACCATTGTTTCAGGGTGCATGAGGAGAGGGGATTCCTTTCCCATGTGCCCACAGGAGGCAGAGCGCCACCTAAACGAGCTCTAGAGATGGGTGAGAGCTGCGGCTATCAGCTCGGAACCAGAGACGGGCGTGAAACGTTAATGCTGCTGCTGTAGCCACCAAGAATCCTGTGTACAAGCACAGGTCACTGTCCACACCACCCCGGCAGCCACCCGGAGCCTGTGCAGCCCGCCACTGCCAGGGACCCATGATCTAGGGACAACTTCCCTGGGAGAACACATTGCTCCCTGCAGGCTGTTGCAACGTCATGTTGGCCTCTGCCACTGCAGGCTCCCCCCGCATTCCAATTTTAACTATGTACCCCACCCTCCCCCCAAACCTGAGTTAGCCAGAGCCCCTAATCAGCCGCTGCTTTAACCCCATCCTGTCTGGGTGGGGAACAGATGTCTGAGGGTGACCTACATGCAGAGGTGGGGCCAAAACCAAAGCTGAACCCCAGGAGCTGTGCAAACAAAGAAGAGAAAGGGAAATCTCTCCCAGAAGCCTCAGGAGCAGGGGATTAAATCCCCACAGTCAACTTGGTGTACCCTGCATCTGTGGAACACCTGAATAGACAACGAATCATCCCAAAATTGAGGCAGTGGACTTTGGGAGCAACTGTAGACTTGGGGTTTGCTGTCTGCCAATGACTTGTTTCTGATTTTTATGTTTACCTTAGTATAGATTTTAGCACTTATTATCATTGGTGGATTTGTTTACTGGTTTTGTTGCTCTCTTCTTTTTTTAATTATTATTACTTTTTTTTTTTTTTTTTTTTCGGTACGCGGGCCTCTAACTGTTGTGGCCTCTCCTGTTGCGGAGCACAGGCTCCGGATGTGCAGGCTCAGTGGCCATGGCTCACGGGCCCAGCCACTCCGCGGCATGTGGGATCCTCCCGGACCAGGGCACGAACCCGTTTCCCCTGCATTGGCAGGCGGACTCTCAACCACTGCGCCACCAGGGAAGCCCTTTATTTTTTTATTTTAATAATTTTTTAAACTTTCTTTTTCCTTCTTTTTTCCTCTGTTTTCTTCTGAGCTGTGTGGCTAACAGGGTTTTGGTGCTCTGGCTGGGTGTCAGGCCTGAGCCTCTGAGGTGGGAGAGCTGAGATCAGGATATTGGACCACCAGGGACCTCCCAGTCCCGTGTAATATCAATTGGCGAGAGCTCTCCCAGAGATCTCTGTCTCAACGCTAAGACCCAGCTCCACCCAACAGCCAGCAAGCTCCAGTGCAGGACGCCCCATGCTAAACAACTAGCAAGATAGGAACACAACACCACCCATTAGCAGAAGATTTCTAAAATCATGCTAAGTTCACAGACACCCCAAAACAGACCACCAGCCATGGTCCTGCCCACCAGAAAGACAAGATCCAGACCCAACCACCAGAACACAGGCACCAGTCTTGTGTTCCAACGGTCACTGAACCAACCTTACCCATGGGGGGCAGACACACAAAAAATGAGAACTACGAACCTGCAGCCTGCAAAAAGGAGACCCCAAACACAGTAGGTTAAACAAAATGAGAAGACAGAGAAACACACAGCAGATGAAGGAGCAAGGTAAAAACCCATCAGACCAAACAAATGAAGAGGAAATAGGCAGTCCACCTGCAAAACAATTCAGAGCAATGAGAGTACAGATGATCCAAAATCTTGGAAATAAAATGGAGAAAATACAAGAAACATTTAACAAGGACCCAGACGAACTAAAGAGCAAACAATGATGAGCAATACAATAAATGAAATTAAAAATTCTCTAGATAGAATCAATAGCAGAATAACTGAGGTAGAGGAGTGGATAAGTGACCTGAAAGATTAAATAGTGGAAATAACTACCACAGAGCAGAAAAAAGAACGAAAAGAATTGAGGACATTCTCAGAGACATCTGGGACCACATTAAATGCACCAACATTTGAATTATAGGGGTCCCAGAAGAAGAAGAGAAAAAGAAAGGGACTGAGAAAATATTTGAAGAGATTAAAGTTGAAAACTTCCCTAATACGGGAAAGGAAATAGTTAATCAAGTCCAGGAAGCACAGAGAGTCCCATAGAGGATAAATCCAAGGAGAAACAGGCCAAGACATATATTAATCAAACTATCAAAAATTAAATACAAAGAAAAAATATTAAAGCAACAAGGGAAAAACAACAAATAACACACAAGGGAATCCCCATAATGTTAACAGCTGATCTTTCAGCAGAAACACTGAATGATGGAATGTTATATATATATGTCTAGATATGTTAGGTCCATTTGGTCGAAAGTATAGTTCAAGTCCAACATTTCCCTAATGATTTTCTGTCTGGATGATCTATCTATTGTTGAAAGTGGGATATCAAAGTGCCCCACTATTATTTTTGTTATCTATTTCTCCCTTCAAATCTGCTAGTATTTGCTTAATTACAGTCAGATGCTCTGATGTTGGGTGCACATATTTATAATTGTTATAAACTCTTGATAAACTGACACCTTCTTCGTTATATACTGACCTTTTTTGTCCCTTGTTACAGTTTTAAGTTAAAGTCTATTTTGTATGATATAAGTATAGCTACTCCTACTTACTTTTGGTTCCCATTTATATGGAATATCTTATTCTATCTCTTTACTTTCAGTCTTTGTGTATTCTTAAAGCCATGGTGAGTCTCTTTTAGGCAGAAAACAGTTGGGTCTTGACTTTTTTTATCCATTCAGCCCCTCTATGCCTTTTGATTGGAGGATTTAATCCATCTACATTTAAAGTAATTATGAAAGGTAAGGATTATCTGGCTGTTTTGTAGTTCCCTTGTTCCTTTCTTTCTCTTATGCCGTCTTTGTTACAATTTTCCATAATGGTATACTTTGATTCCCTTCTCTTTATCTTTTGTGTATCAACTGTAGGTTTTTGCTTTGTGGTTAGCATGCAGCTTACATAAAACATCTTATAGATATAAAAGTCTAATCTGATAACAACTTTTTTTCTGAGTAATGATATTATGCCTTAACTTTGTTTTCTGTTATCTACATTTACACACACATAAAGTACTTTCTTCTTTCCTTTTTTTATTGAGATATAGTTGACTTACAATATGTATGTCAGAAGTGTACAACATAGTGATTCACAATTTTTAAAAGTTATACTCCATTTGTAGTTATTATATTGGCTATATCCCTGTGCTGTACCATATATCCTTGTAGCTTATTTATTTGGTAGATAGTAGTTTGTATCTCTTAACCCCCTACCCCATCTTGTCCCTTCCACTTTCTCTGTCCCCACTGGTAACCACTAGTTTGTTTTCTATAATTTTGAGTCATTTCTATTATATTTGATTCATTTTATTTTTTAGATTCCACATGTAAGCAATATCATACAGTATTTGTCTTTCTCTGTCTGACTTATTTCCCTAAGCATAATACCCTCCAAGTCCAGCCATGTTGTTGCAAATGGCAAATTTTCATTCTTTTCTATGGCTGAGTAGTATTCCATTGTATATATATACCACTTGTTCTTTATCCATTCATCTGGTGATGGATACATAAGATGCTTCCATATCTTGGCTATTGTAAATAATGTTGCTATGGACACTGGGATACATGTATCTTTGTTAACTAGTGTTTTCATTTTCTTCAGATATATACCCAAGAGTGGAATAGCTGTATCATATAGTAGTTCTAGTTTTAGTTTCTTGAGGAGCCTCCATACCGTTTTCCATAGTAGCTGCATAAATTTACATTCCCACCAACAGTGTACTAGGGTTCCCTTTTCTCTACATCCTCTCCAACATCTGTTATTTGTGCTCTTTTTGATGATAGCCAGTCTGACAGGTGAAATGTGACATGTATTTTGGTTTTGATTTGCATTTCTCTGATGATTAGTAATGTTGATCATCTTTTCAGGTGCCTGTTGGCCCTCTCTGTGTCTTCCTTAGAAAAATGTCTATTCAAGTTTTCTGCATGATTTCTAATGTTGTACCAGATGTCTCTTAAACTGTCCTCATTTCTTTTTATTCTTTTTTTTCTTTTTTCTGTTCATCTTCAGTAATTTCCACTATCCTGTCTTCCAGCTCACTGACCCATTCCTCTGTATCATTCAGTCTATGGTTGATTCATTCTAATGTATTTTTCATTTCAGTTATTGTATTATTAATCTCTGTTTGGTTGTTCTTTATATTTTCCACATCTTTGTTAAAAACTTCTATCTTCACACTCTTGTGTATTAATTTTTCTCCTGAGTTCTTTGATCCTCTTTACAATCATTTCCCCAAACTGTTTCTCAGATAGGTTGCCTATCTCTACTTCACTTAGTTCTTCTTCTGGGGTTTTATCTTGTTCCTTCATTTGGGACATGTTCTTCTGTTGCCTCATTTTGCCTAACTTGCTGTATTTATTACTGTGTACATGATAGGTTGTTTACATTTCATGACATTTGCCAGCACCAGTGTCCATGTGGTAGAAAGAACTTTCAAAAATGGCTGTCACTACTGTCTATGTCCCCAGGGTGAGCTGCAGTTGCATCCTGCTTCTCCAGTAGATTCCCCCAGTAGGTCTGACCCAGACGCCTTTCAAATTACTGCTTCTGCCCTGGGTCACTGGGCATGCACCCTTTAAGATTGGAGTCTCTTTCTCCCCCAGCCTCCTGGGACTCTGGAACTCCCCAAAGTAAGCCCACTGGTTTTTCAAGCCAAATGTTCTGGCAGCTTGTCTTCCCAGGGCAGGACCTCTGGGCTAAGAAGCCCAATGTGGAGCTCAGACCCTCACTCTTTGGGGAGAACATCTGCATTTATAATTATTCTCCTGTGTATGGGTTGCCCAGCTCGGGGTATGGGTCTTGTCTATACCATGACTCCATCTTTCTTACCCATCCCATTGTGGTTCTTTATATCTTTAGTTGCAGAACATCTTTTCTGGTAGATTCTGGTCATTTTCATCAATAGTTGTCCCGTAATAGTTGTAATTTTGGTGTGCCCCAGAGAGGATGTAAGCTCAGGCTCTTTCTACTCTTGGCTGTCTATCATCTTGGCTGATATCTCAATAACAACTTAACTTTGATTGCATACAAAAACCCCAACCTTTTACTCCCTGCTTCCAACCTTTCATTTTGATGTCACAATTTACTTCTTTTTATATTTTCTAGCCATTAACAAATTATTGTAGCTATAGAAATTTTTAATATTTTTGTCCTTTAACCTTTACACTAGAGGTAAGTAGTTAGCACGCCACATTAAAATATCAGACTATTCTGAATTTGACTATATACTTACCTTTACCAGGGTGTTGTATGTTTTCATGTTACTAATTAGTGTCCTTTCTTTTCTGCTTGAAGAATTCCTTTCAGCATTTCTTGTAAGGCAGTTCTAGTGGTGATAAACTCCCTCAGCTTTTGTTTGAGAAAGTCTTTATCCCGCCTTCATTTCTGGGAGACAACTTTGCCAGGTAAAGTATTTTTGGTTTGCACTTTTTTACTTTCAGCACTTTCAATATGTTATCCCATTCTTTCCTGGCCCAGAAGGTTTCTGCTGAGAAATCTACTGATAGATTGATGGGAGTTCCCTTGTATGAGAGATTTTTCTTCTCTCTTGTTGCTTTAAAAAGTCTTTGTCTTTAATTTTAGACAGTTTTATTATAGTGTGTCTTGGAGAAGAGTATTTTGGATTGAAATGTTCGAGTACTTACTAGCATTGTGAACTTGGATGTTTAAATATCTCTCCAGATTTAAGAAGTTCTCAGCCATTATTTCTATAAATAAGATTTCTGTTCCCCTTCTCCATCTCTTGTCTTTCTTGGACTCTAATAATTCATAGATTATTTCTCTAATGGTATCCTATAGTTCACGTAGGTTTTCTTCACTCTTTTGCATCCTCCATTCTATGTTCTCCTCTAAGTGGATAACTTCAAAGGACCTGCCTTCTAATTCACAGATTCTTTCTTCTGATTGATCCTTTTTGTGGTTGATACTCTCTACTGCATGTTTCTATTCATTCACTGTATTCTTCAGCTCCAGAATTTCTGTTTGGTTCTTCTTATTATTATTTCTATCAGTGTGTTAAACTTTTTATTTTATTCATTTATTGTTTTACTGTTTTATTGCTTTCCTGATTTCACTGACTTGTCTTTCTGTGTTTTCTTGTAGCTCACTGAGCTTCCTTAGAACAGCTATTCTGAATTCTATATCTGGTAAGTCACAGACCTCCATATCTTTGGGTTACTGGGAGAGTATTGTATTCCTTTGGTGCTGTCATGTTTCCTTGATTTTTGATGTTCCCTTAAATCTTGTATTGCTATCTTTGCAGTTGAAGAAGCAGTCACTGTCTCCAGTCTTTAATGACTTGCTGTGAGATAAAAATCCCTTCTGTCAGACCTTGTAGAGATTCTGAATGCATGGTAAGCATTCAACAAAAATGATCAAGTAAGCTCATACTATTTGCAAAGTCACTTTCTTTTATACTATATATTACAATGAAGCCACTTTCAAAGATTATATAAGAAGTTATTTTTTATAAATGGCCTCATTTTTTTTACAGGAGAGCTGAAATACCTGGTAAAAATATCTTGTAGTTGAGGAAATATTTATCTGCCAACTATTAACCCTTTCCTTCCACACAGACACCAACATCACTACCTCTCCTGCCTCCACACAGTCACCATCCATCACTCATCACCACCTGACATATTATACATGTGTGTTTGTTTGCTTACCTCTCCTCTGACTAGAATATAGAAGGTTTGACTGTTTTGATCCTTCATATAGTGGGTACTAGATAAATATTTGTTGCATTTTAGGGGGGTCTAGAGATTTTGAGGCTGATAAAGGGAAAGGATAAGATCAGCTTGTGAGAGCACATACACGACTTACTTGGGCAGCACTCTTACTGGTTTGCAAGTGAGAGAAGTCACTCACATATGAGACTTCCCAGAGGCCATGGCAGGCCACTGGAAGGGAGGAAGGCAAGAAAATTCCTGGGGAAAGGAGAATCAGACAGAGGCTTGTGCATCTAGAAGATGTCACTCAGCAGCACAGCATGCAGTCTCTGGATCAGAGAGTTTCCAAGGGCAGCAGTGATGTAGAGTCTTTATTGCCCTGAGCTTACCTTACTTGTGCTAACAGATGTTGTGTGCAGTTTCGCAGGGCATGCAAAGCAGGCAAGTTCTAAATGGCTAAAATATGCTTATTTGGACTATATTTAAAACAATGGAATGTTTAAAAACTTGCTTGCTGGCTTAAGAGCTAATGGGTTTCAGCCTGCTGTGAGGAAGCAGACAACCTAGAGTCCAGTATACAGAGGTCATCTTTGGCTCCTTCACATACCATGTGTGAAATGAACAAAACATCATCACAAGTTAATTTCTCTATAGCTGATCCTGCTACAAAATTAGTGGAGGAATAAATGTTTGAATTGATGAATAAATATACATTGGGTAAATTAATACCTATAAACTTGTGGAAGAGCAGTAGCCTTACATAAATTTAATACTAGACTGGTTTGCATATATACTCAGGCCCAATATAGATATACTAATTAATCCTGATTGTGGTGTAATTAATCCTAATATGTGAGGTAATCCAACAGGTGTTTCACATATATTATCTCATTCAATACTATGGAGCTTATACTACAATATTAAATTGTTATCCTCATTTCACAGATAAGGAAATGTAGATTCTAAAAAAATAACACAACTTGCTAAAAACCATGCTGCAAGTAAGTGGAAGGGGGGATCCAAACCTTTGCTCACTTGAATGCAAAGTTTACATTCTTTCCATTAAACTACGACTTCTTCCTTAGATACTCATCTACAAAGTATTATTTGAGTTAAATAATATCATTGTTATACCTCCAGTGGAGACTTCTCCACCCAGAACCTTTGAAATCGTCCTTTCTTAATTAGCTGTGACTAACTTGTTCAGTGGCATAGACAATTTTTAAAAAATAATTAACGTGTGAAACATTTTAACTCTGGCTTTCAAAGAGGTCACAACATTGCATAACAATTCACAAGTAAATCATTTTTAAAACCAAATTAGGTTTAATAATAAAACGCTTGTGGAAGGATGAGATGGCTAAATTAAGGCCATGTCACTGTTTGGGGAGGCTTTCAGGAATATGGAAGGAAAGTATAAAGACACAGCAATCCCCATGAAATTTTAAAATTATTTTTCAGGATTTAAAAAAAAAAAAAAAAAAGGCCAAGCATGCAACTCCTGAAGGCAATAGGATTCTTCTTTGTAAACGTTTTAATGTTTAGTGCCACAATAGGGGCAGGAATCTTTGTCTCCTAAAGGGGTATTGAAATATTCCTCACTGAATGTAGCTGTCTCCCTGAGAATTTGGGCTGCTTGTGCTGTGCTGACTTTGATCTCCACTCTCAGTCACACAGAGCTGGGGATGACCTTTCTTAGAAGTGGAGCACAGTATTATTTCCTCAAAAGACTTCTTGGATCCTCTGTTACTTTCCTCAGTCTTTGGATCAAACTTTTTGTTTATCCCTTAAGAATGGCTGCTCAAATCTTATTACCATCTGGCTATATATTTCAGCCTTTCTTTGCCAGGTTCTAGGTGTCCATGGAGCGTAGGTGGGGAAACAGTGAGGTTAGACAGGAAAAGACTGTGAAAAAAATAATTTTATAAATTTGTTTTACTTTTTACTTGAGTGAGCAAAGTTTCTCATCGATGGTGACCATCAAGAACTTGAAGAAAAAAAAAAGGTCATGAAGAACCTAGGGGTAAGACGGGAATAAAGACACAGACCTACTAGAGAATGAACTTGAGGATGTGGGGGAGGGGGAAGGGTAGGCTGTGACAAAGTGAGAGAGTGGCATGAACATATATACACTACCAAACGTAGAATAGGTAGCTAGTGGGAAGCAGCCGCATAGCACAGGGAGATCAGCTCAGTTCTCTGTGACCACCTAGAGGGGTGGGATAGGGAGGGTGGGAGGGAGGGAGACGCAAGAGGGAAGAGATATGGGAACATGTGTATATGTATAACTGATTCACTTTGTTATAAAGCAGAAACTAACACACCATTGTAAAGCAATTATACTCCAATAAAGATGTTAAAATAAATAAATAAATAAATAAAAGAACTTTCTGCAAAAAAAGAACTTGAAGAGATCGTCATTAAAACTTTTTGCATTAAAATTTTATAGTCATTTCAAATATAAAACCTTTTTCATCTTCAAAATTAATTTTTGAAACCATATACATTTTAGAATAATTTTGTCAAGTTCTATAAAAGATTCAGTGGGGATTCTCATGATGGAATTTTATTTGAAGTGTATTTGGGGAAAATTGACATCTTCATAATAATGATTAAAGGTTTCTCTTGATTAAACTTTTTGATAAACTTCAGTTTCTTACACAAAATTTTGCATACTTCCTGCTAGACTTATTCCACAGCTTACAATTTTTGTTGCTATGTTGATTTAGAAAATCCAAGAGAATCTATGAAGAAAATTATATCTTATGCAAATAAAAGCAGTTTAATCTCTTCTTTTTAAATTCTTAAAACATATTTTTCTTTCTTACAGCATTGGTTCTAGTTCATTTTAAAAATAGAGCAGGAATCCTTGATTTGCTCATGACTTTAATGAGAATACTTCTAATGTTTCATATTAAGTATGATGTTTGCTGTAGGTGTTTAGAAAACGCTGTTTAGTTACAGCACCATCGTCTACCCTTCACTTGCTAAGATTTAAATTATGAAAGAAAGAATATTGAATCTACTAAATGACCCTTGCTTCATTAAGATAATTATGCTTTCTTAATCAACTAATGTAGGGCATCTTTTTTAGCTTAATGAGTCTTCCCTCTTTTTTTCTGTTAGTCTAACAGTTTCTCCATTTTATCTTTTTGAAAAACGAACTCTGTTTTGTAGATTTTTCCTAGTGTTTTTCTAGTCTCTAGTTCTCTTTCTGCAGGAGCCCGTAGTCTTATACTCCCTCTGGTGGCCGACTGATGTACTAACTAGGGGCCAGGATGGAAGACAGTTCCACTGCTCTCCCGCTTTCCTGTGGAGAAGCCTCAAGCCCTAAGCCTTCTCCCAACCTAGCAGAGCTGTGCCTGGGTGCACAGCAAGGCTCTCATCCCTTTTCCTTTGTACTTAGCTGCCCCAGCAAACTATGCCAAAATCAGCCCCACTGCCAGTGCCATGAAAGGCTAGGACGTTCTGGCATGCTCTACCCAGTGTTTAGAGGGGGTGGTGCATACAACTAAGTAACTAGAATTCATGAGTGATGCAAATTTTTTCAAAGCCAGAAATCACAAAGGGGACTGATCTTATGCTCCCATGCCATTGACCTGATGTTCTGCACTGGTATCTGAATGTATCAAGTCATCATAAAATTTTTAAAGCTTTGGGTTTTATTTTGAAAAAAGCTTATATATTTTTAGATGGTTAAAAAGCCACATGATGCCTTTGTGTATCTTGTCTGAGAAATTAGCATAAAAGTGCTAGTTGATTCTAACAGAAAAAGACAAACGTAAATAACAGGATTAATATCACCATTACATTTTGGTCTCACAGGAATGCGGTAAAACACAAAAGGATATTCAAAAAATATCAATGAAGAAAAAGTTAACAACTATAGTTGCCTTCTACCCTGCATCCAAATCAGTCAACAAAGTTTATGAAATCTATGCTATTAACTTCTCCTCAGGTATTTTTCTCTCCCATCAGTCCCACCCCTAGGGCCTTTGTCCAGGCCTTCATTTTTCTCAGCTGGTTTACTGCAACTGTCTCTTAACGCCTGCTGCCAATCTTTTCCCTCCAATCCAGCCTCCATTCAGTTTCTAGACATGTTATAAAACACAAATCTAATCCTGTCATTTTCCTGCCTAAATACTCATCTTGTTTTCTTGCATATCCTCTCAATCTCACTCTCACAGCTGCTGCAACCACCACCCCATCACTCCATCATCACCTTCCTTCAGACCAACTATCAACTAACCTGACCATGGCAGGTTCTTCAAGATCTGACCCAAGCCTAACTTACTATCCTCATCTCCTGCCTTCTCTTGCACACATACACCCTCACCACACGTCAGCCTTTCTAAACAACTTGTCATTTACAGAATAGATACTATTCTGTCTACCTCCCCAGCAATGCCATCTCACCAGCCCCAGCCTGACTGCCTGTCTCATACTTGATGTCACACTGATAAGATTGATTCCAGATATATTGCCCATTTTGCACCCATGAATACACCATAGATATCATGTAAAGCAAGTCCAAGGCAGATTGAAGTACAGTTTAAAAATATAAAATAAAACTGCAGAATGTAGTTATTGAAAAGAGTTGATGACAGATTATTCACAGTTACAATTATTTACAATTACAACCTATTAATGATAGGTTTTTTGAATTTTAGAACTGAGATCTATAGAAACTACTTTAATAATTTTTGTCTTGCAGATAAAGAATCAGAAGCAGAACTGCAGGTTTCTAAGCACTTGTGATTTTAACAGGCAAATAATAGAAATACAAATTCATCAAATTATCATTCTGAAAAAAAACAATCAACCTTTAAGTGCTGAGGTAACCCAGATACAATCTATATTTTTAAACTCTACTAACTATAATAAATATCTTGATTAATTAATTTAATTAATTATAATTAATTACATAATTTTGGAGGAAATATCCAGTACATTTAATATCATTGCAGAATGACTTGTTTCTTATATCAGTTGTTTGTTTTAGGTTAGACTATAGTACTTATCTTCATTGAAAAACATCTCTATTTTAATTGATATTCAGTTATCATATTAATGACTTATCTGTCATCTAATCCCATCTCCTCCAGAACAAAACAAAACCCTTTATTTAGCTCCTATTTCTGTTATTTGGCAATTTGCACTGGTTCAGCTAGCTGCTTCCGGGCTCATGCATGCATCTGTGTGTCCTTAGCTGGGGTGACTTGTTTCTGCTACATGTAGCTTGCTCAAATGGCAGCTCAGGCAGTCTTCCAAGAGAGGGAGCAGAAGCGTGCAAGACGTCCTGAGGCCTAGCACTAGATGTCTTGGGACTAGCACTAGAATTCCAATGAATTCTATTGACCAAAACAAAAACTAACATGTAAGCCCAGAATCAAGGATCCAGTAAAGAGTTCATACCTCCACCTCTTGTTAAAAGGAGCTGCAGACACATGGTAAAGCATGCAGCTATAGGAAATAGTGAATTGTGGCTACAAGTTTTAGAATATATTAGGTACAGCTAAACAATAGGAGACTAATGACAGTTAAGTCTGGATATATCTTCAACATTAGAAAGTTAGGCCTTTATTTGATGGCCAACGTTGACACAAATAATCAATAAATGATCTATAATAAAAATAGGAAAGAGTTTTATTCCAGCCAAACTAAGAACTATAGCCCAGGGGACACAGATTCAAGAAGTACTTGAATTATGTTCTGCTGGGCAACAAAACGGGAAAAGCAAAAAACAGCAAAATTATATAAATTGTCAAGAATTGGGCTTGGAGCTGGTAAGAAGTAAGGGTGTTTGTTAAGCAAGGTTAGGTTGGGGTCTGAAATGGTTGCATAGTTACAAGTGGAGACTTTGAGACCATAATGTTGCAGCTGGCAGATGCTAGCAGATATTGTTTTGAAAACAGCTGGTGGTGTCCTTGAGTTTGATGTAGTTCAGAAAATTCAAGTTCTGGAAGATGCAGGAATGTGTTTGAAACCACATCTACAAGGCCTCTCAGCTACATTTTGAATGCCTGAATCAGTTAATCCATTTTGATTTTTAAACGCATTCTTTCCTTTAATGGTTAAAGCAGATGTACAATGCATGTTTGATGTAAGGTAGGCTGTTCCAGTTAGCATAAAGCCAAATCATCTATAAGCCAGAATGACTTCCCCATGCCTCAGTACGTGAAAATTTCTTCCGTCACTAGTGAGGAACCATGGAAGATTTTAGTTTAGGATAGTGACTGGTCCAGGGTTGAGATAAACATTTTGTCTCCATTTAAAAATATTCCCTTGACTCAGAAAGCAATGTAACCAGGAGGGTTCTTGGACCTTATTTGGGTATTGTTCTCCTACCTGGAATGCCATTCTGTCCAGAACACACTGTGAGCTAGCAAGACTCTGCTCAGTGATCTATTGATGACTTCCTTTTATAAAACATTCCCACTACCCACAGGAATATACAGTTGGCTTACATGCTTCTGTGCTATTCCTAGCACTGGCCCTGCTGCACAGCAATTCTGTTTCCTGCACTGAACTGTGAATGCTTCCAGGAACGAGAATGGGCTTCATCTTATTCCTCACTGCATAGGGAGGTGCCTGGCACAAGTAAGGCATCCAGTAGACGCAATAACCTGGGGGAACAACTTATAGGTCTGTAAGTCTACAGGTCTGTAAAAACAAACTGTTGTGAAATCGCCTTCAGAAGTCAGTCGCCTACAACGCAAAAATCATACAGAAGAGCCACAAAGGAAAGACGCATTCCTTCCCCAACCACCACAGGCCAGGCAAAATGTTTCGCTTTACGGCAAGTCTCAGGAGTCGCGCTGTAGATACCGTAAAAGGGAGGGAAGGCCTCGTTGGGGAAGCTCAGGCTTCTGGCTTTGCGACACCGTCGGGGCGGGAAAGTGCCGGCTGTCGGTTGGAGCAAGGGTCCTCGGCCCGCCCCCTAGGGCCGGACTTCCGCGCACCCGGGAGGCGTGCCCCGGTCTATCAGACCCAGCGCTGGGCGCCGGTTAAGACCCACCTCTGCGTCGCCGGTGCCATGGAGGCGCCGGTGGAGCCGGAAGTCGAGAATGAGGACGACGAGAGCAGCTTCGGGGATCTGTGTTTCATGGACAAAGGCCTGCGGAGGTAAAGGGCAGCTTTACCGGAGACCGCACGGCAGGGGCCGTGGGCAGCAGGCGGCCTCGGTGGAGCGGAGGCGCGGGGCAGCTTTACCGAGACCGCACACAAAGGCGTCTGGCTGTCGCCCGCCGTTCTCCGCCACAACTGCGCTGCTGAAGTGCCAGATCGAAATCCAATGCGCCCCCTTTCCTTTCCTCCAGGGACTAATGAGCACCCTGGAAACTGCCCCACGTCCCGGTTCCCTGCCGGCGTTTGACCATCCTCCCTTCTTCTCTGGTTCTCCTTTCTTTGCTGGCAGTTATTTCTTTGCTTGCCCTGTAATTGTTGGTCTTCGCGGGTTCTGTCCTCTCTCCTTTGCTCTTTCTCTGTGACAGAAAGTGGCAAAGTAGTATCTCTGGCAGCTGTAAAGCAAGAGTTTGCTGCTCTTCATTGGTTTTGCCTTGATTGTCTTAGCTCCTGGTCTAATTACTTTGCAGAGCCCTGTGATACATATACTGTTATTATACTTCTTGAAAATACTAAACATAACATTTAGTTCACTGCTTTCCTCTTTAATGCAGCCCAAATTTGTTCACGAAGAACAAATTTGTTCTTACCCTGTGATTAGCCACACTAAGCTACAAGCGGGCAGTTCCATAGTAGGCTTCTCTGTGCCATTCCACACACTGTTCCTTTGTCACCTGCCCTCTCTGTGCACCTTGCTGATAATTAAAACAACTTGTTCTGGATCCTCATCTAAAATTTGCCAGAAAGCCCCAGGAAGGTGTCTTTCAAAAGAATATTTATATTTATATTTAATAATAGCTGCCATTTACTGAATGCCATTTATGTGTGCATGTTACATATATTATCACAAATCCTCACAACAATTCTGCAAGGTAGTAATTTTACGAGGGACAGATCTGAGATTCAGAGGATCTTTATAACTTTCCCAACATCATGCAGCTGGTGGATTAAGTTTGAATTCAAAAGCATTTCTATCTAATTTCACTGTCTGCTTTTTCGGATATACTACATTATACGCACAATACTAATTTCCAGAAACTGAAATGCTTCAGAAAATAGATGGCTGCCATTAAGAGCATGTGTTAATAGCATAAGGTCTGGCAGTAAATAATAGCCCAGTAAATGACAGAAGCAAGATAATTGGAAAGTATTTGAAACAGTCACATTTAGAGATTGCTAGTTTGAAATTTAGAAATGCTTTATCTTTTTCTGCCAGGGGTTCTTATGTGCTTCTGTCTGAAGACTAAAGGATAAGTTGAATGACCTTGTGACTTATTCATACTTTTCATGTTTTAATTTTAAATTTGAGATTCTTAATGCAAATTTGGAAGCAAACTTGAATTCCTTGTTTTCCCTTTACTCCCTGACTGCTAAACTTCTCATTTTCCTACTACTAGATTTCCTACAGCTTTACTATAGCTGCTGTAGAACATAGAACAGATGCCAATGACATTGTGTGTCCCAGTTCAAGCATCTCTGAATTATGTGCACTGTAGTTTATATTCCTGGAACTCCTATCTTCAGAAGAGGTTCCAGTTAAAAATAGCAGTAATTGACAGAATGAAGAGATGAGTTCCATTTAGTGGAGATGCTTTCCAACTTTCAGCAAGGGAGGACAGGGACTGTTTCACTACGAATAGCAATAACTAATGGTTTATTTTGAAATCAACTACATTCTGGGTAAACAGACATAGCAGACAGTGAAGAGAATAAGATTGTAAGCTCCAGTGCCAGATCTGTATTTATACTGGCTCAATTTGGTAATAGCTACAAGAATTTGGACAAGTTATTTAATTTCTGTAAACCATGGCATCCTTAGATACCTACTGCTTGGAGTTGTTGTGAGGATTAAATGGGCAGAGGAAACAGGTTTAGAGAGGTTAATTCATTTACTCAAGTAACAGAGCAAAAGTGGTAGAGTGCAGATTTGAACTTGGGGTGTTATGATTCCAGGAACTGACTTTACAAATAACTGCTTTCACTCAGTGCTGATGACTTTGTTTGCATATAAAAGCTAAAAATGCCTGGTGTCCCTTGCCTCTCTTGATAATGGTCCAAAATACTGGTTAGTTGTAAGAAGCACTGTACCTTATGAGACATTTCAAGGCTACCACAAGTAGGAAGGATTTTATTATAGAATGAAGAGAGCACATACTTACTATCTACATGCTGTTTGGTTAATTTTAGTTATTTGGTCATGGATTTTAAATCCATTTTTTACTTGTTTTCGATAATACATATTTTCCTTTGTAGCATATCAGAGTTATCTTTAGATTCAGCCCTTCGTGCTATCAATCTTCATTGCAATAACATCTCGAAGATCAAAGCCATGGATCACATTTGGAATTTACAGCATCTAGATCTGTCATCTAATCAAATAAGTCAAATTGAAGGACTAACAACACTGACAAAACTACGTACTTTAAACTTGTCCTGCAATTTGATCACAAGAATAGAAGGTTTGTGATTTTCATCTAATACTTGGCATAAGGGAGCTGATTTAAGTCCATATTTCATCTTCTTCCCAAAAGAGTGGGATAAGTATTATCATAAACTTTTCAAAACTGACCCTAAAACTCTATATAAAAAGTTTTCTTCTAGAAAAGTTACAATTTAAAAAAAATTATTTTGTAAAATACCAACAGAATTGATTTCACTGTTATCAGACTGTAGATTTGCTTCAGAGCAATCTGAAATAGTATTGTAATACTATATAACTCTAATTAATTGATTATTTGAATCTTATAATGGCTTTATTTTGTTTTAGGACTTAAAACACTAACTAATCTGACTAGACTGAATTTATCTTATAACCACATAAATGATCTTAGTGGTAAGTAGATATGCTTATGTTTTCTATAATGCTGAGTATTTGCCATGTATAATGAGTTAGACTGAGCTATGCATGTTGAAGAACTGAATAATCCAATTTTTGACCACAAATCTTATCTAGAGGGTGTTTCTCAGTCATATTTGTTTTTTGTTGTTGCTAAAGCTACAGCTGAATAAAAAACTAGGAATAAAAACCAGAGTAATCAGTAACAGAAAAAACTTGGTTAGAAAGAACCTACTTCGGGAGAATAATGTTTTAATCTTAGATAACTAATATACTATTATGTAGAGAGGAATAGTTCCAGCAGAACTTTTTACAGTGATGAAAATATCCTGTATCTGTGCTATCTTGGATGGCAATCAGTAGACAGATATGGCCTTTGAGCACTTGAAATGTGGCTAGTACACTGAGGAACTGAATTTGTAATTTTATTTAATTTTAATTAAATTTTTATTTAAATTTAAAAAGTCACATGTGGCTAGTGCTACCATATTGGACAGTGTAGGTATATAGCATTCCAAAGGCTATAGCAAATTAACAATCAAGGTTTTTTTTCTTTCGAAGATTTATTATTATTTATTTATTTAATTTATTTTTTTGGCTGTGTCAGGTCTTAGTTGAGGCATGTGGGGTCTTTTGTTGTGGTGTGTGGGCTTCTCTCTAGCTGTGGCGTGCAGGTTTTTCTTCTCTAGCTGTGGAACGTGAGCTCCATAGTTGTGGCACGCGGGTTTCAGAGCACATGGGCTCTGCAGTTTGTGGCATGTGGGGTCTCTAGTTGAGGCGTGCGAGCTCAATAGTGGCACGCGGGCTTAGTTGCCCCGCAGCATGTGAGATCTTAGTTCCCTGACCAGGGATCGAACCCGTGTGCCCTGCATTGGAAGGTGGACTCTTTACCACTGGACCACCAGGAAAGTCCCAGGATTTTTTTTTTTTTTCTTTTTGACTTTACCGTATAGAAGAAGGTTAAAACTTGTTAATCTTTTAATTGATTAAAGTGATACACTGATAAAATGAATGGAGTTTTATGATAATTCTTAAAATTATCTGTCAGAACTAGCAGAATTCCTCTAATTATCTTCATAATCCTTATCAATATTTGAAACAGTCTTATTATTTGTTTGTTTTTCTTCCCTGCTAGAAAAATACAACCCTATGCCAGGTATTTTAGTACACAAAAGAATAAAATACAATGACCTAGTCCCTACCCTTAACCAAAGTAGCAACAGTATTTTAATTTTTAAAAACCTTTTTCCCCCAAAATGTGAAAGTATTAGAATTGAGTATTAACTGTAGCTCTGTCTCTGCTGTGTGATGCTGAGCAACGTATATTGTTCTTTGGATGCAATTTCCTTAACTGAAAAGTGTGAATTTTGGATAATATAGTTCATTCAATTTACTTCTGTAGTGATGAAAAAATAACAACAAGAAATAGATAAAGTTCTTATCACAGGGCTTACATTGTAATGGGGAAGTAAAACAAATAAATGAGATCATGTCAACCTCCCCCCAAAAATAAGCAAAAGATTTGAGCAGACCCCCTTCCCCAAGAGGATATCCAAGTTGCAAACAAGCCCATGATTTAAAAAAATGTTTAGCATCCTTAGTAATTAAGGAAATGCAAATTAAAATCATAATGAGATTCCACTTCATACCCACTGGAATAGATACACTTTTAAAAACTTAAAATACAAAACGCTGGTGAGATAGTGGAGCAACTAGAACTTGCATACATCGCTGGTAGAATTCAAAATGGTAAAACTACTTTGGAAAACAGTTTGAAGGTTTCTTATAATGTTAAACAAATACTTAGCATATATCATGCATTTCTACTTCTAGTTGTTTACCTAAGAAAAATGAAAACATGTCTAATCAAAGACCTGTACATGAATATTAACATGATTATATCACTTTTTAATATAATCATGTTTACATGATTATTCATAATCTCCAAAAACTAGAAACCACCCATTTGTCTATGACCTGGTAAATGGATAAACAAATTGTGATACATCCACAGGATGGAATACTACTTGGCAATAAAAAGGAATGAACTATTGATATATGCAACAACATAGATAAATCTAAAAAGAATTATGCTAAGTGAAAGGAGCCAGACACAAAAGATTACACTGTATGATTCCATGTATATGATATTCTGACAAAGCCAAAGATACAGGGGCAGAAAAGAGATCATTAGTTACCAGGGGTTGAAGATGAGGAGAGAAGATTGATTTACATAGGGACACAGTGATTTGGGTGATGAAAATGTTCTGTGTCTCCATTGTAGGGGTTACATAACCGTGTATGTTTGTTAAAACACATCAAACTCTACTGTACATATTTTCTGCAAAACTATAAGTTCTAATAGATAATTCTTAGAATGATAATATTTTATATGTTCAGAAACACTTCAGTAAGTAAATAATGACAGTTCATACGATTAAGAGCATGCAGAAACACTAAGGTGTGATCAAACTTGCCATGATAAAGGCAGAAAGAAGGCTACTGTGGCTAGAGAATAGCAAATGAGTGATTAATGTGCTTAAAAAGGAGATAACAAAACAGGCAAAAGTCAGATCACATACAGCTTCATAAGCAGGGTAAAAAGTTTGCATATTATTCTAAGTACAATAGGAAACCATTGGAAGGCTTTAAACAAGTAAGTGACTCAATACATCTGTTTAAAGGATCACTTTGGCTGCTGAGTGGGTGAAGAATGGACTTCAGTAGGACAGGGGTGAAAGTCAGATGACAAGAAGCTATGCCAGTGGTCTGGATGAGAGAAGATGGAGACTTGGACTAAGATGGAAACAATGTAGAGGAGTAAATACCTTATGTTTTGCATGTGGAGTTCATAGAACTTGCTGATGGATTGAGATGAGGAGATGAAGGGAAAAGGAATCAAAGATAATTAAGAGTTTTCTTTGTAGTAACAGGTGGATGATGGTACTATTTCCTGACATGGGGAAGGTTGGAGGAGGAACAGGTTTAGAGATGAAGGGATAAGAATGAAGGATTGGGCCTCCCTGGTGGCGCAAGTGGTTGAGAGTCCGCCTGCCGATGCAGGGGATACGGGTTCGTGCCCCGGTCTGGGAGGATCCCATATGCCGCGGAGCGGCTGGGCCCGTGAGCCATGGCCGCTGAGCCTGCTCGTCCGGAGCCTGCGCGTCCGGAGCCTGTGCTCCGCAACGGGGGAGGCCACAACAGTGAGAGGCCCGCATACCGCAAAAAAAAAAAAAAAAAAAAAAAAAGAATGAAGGATCCTATCTTAAATTCGAGAACCCTATTAGATATATGTGTGTGTATGTGTATGACCTGCGGTTTGGGGATAGGGCATCAGGGTTGGTATTGTAGATTTGGCACATCAGTGTTGATTGTTACCGTGACACTATAGGAGATTCTGGAGAGTGTATGAATAGGGAAGGGGGCGACCAGGAATGCACCCTGGGGCACTTTAAAATCAAAACATAAAAGGGACATGAAGTTACAACATAAAAGAAAGAACCAGTAACATGGAACAGGAACTTAGAAATGTGATGGTAAATTAAGAAGAAATGCTGAGTACTCATAAGAATGCTTGATAGGAAATCTGATCCTGTAGTGAGTGGTCAAAGATTTTTCTGAGGGTGTGACAGATGAACAGAAGTTAGTGATGAGGACTATGAAGAAAATAAGAGACAACCCTGTAAAAAAGATGAGTAGAAGTTAGCCAGATATGATAAAGATCATTGAGGAGAGAAGAGTATTCCAGTCAGGTTGAAGAAATTGAAGGGGGGCGGGGAGGTGAGTAAAGTTGAATTTATACATGGAGAGTACTAAACTAGGCAAAATTGAAAAATAAGACCTTCATCGGAACAGTGTAGAGTGTATCTCAGAATGGTCCTTCCAGAAGAAGGAAGGCTAGGGCATTCAGCCATGGACGATTCTCCTTTTGTTGAGGGGTTCCTGGAGGTGTTAACTCCTTCACACTTCTGAGCTAAACTCTTGCTCAACAAGCTCCATTTTGAAGAAAATTCTGAGGCATGGCCCCTGTCCACCACAGCTGCAGCTGAAGTCAGGCTGACCAGGGAGATGTGCCAGGAACCAGTAGCCTCTGCTACAAACCTAGTTTCTAACATTACCATGCTCTAGATAATCTCATGCAAGAAATGTTACCAGGGAGCTAAGTCAAATGGGTGCTATTTATATTTATTTTATGCTCAAACCAATGAAATTGGAGTGTTAGCTTATGTCTCCTAATTAAAAATAATGTGTTGATTGAGAGCCTGAAGCCATTGCTTTATTCTTATTCTCATAAAAGTACATGGGCCTGGGGAGGCCCATTTGTTTTGTTTAAACAGCCCAGGTTCCCCTGGGCTAAGGCCTCAGAGATGCCAAACCTTTGTTTCTTCAAAACAACAATTGACTTTGCTGATATCCTGTTCATTAGATATAGCTGTTTACAGAAGGGTCTTATTAATGCTACTCCTTTGCCTCTTGAAATACAACCTATATAAAAATTATTTTTAGTTAGCTGTTAGAAAAATTACTGTTGTGACATCAAAAAATTTTTTTCCTGTTGCAGGTTTGATGCCCCTTCATGGAATTAAACATAAACTTAGATATATTGACCTACATAGTAATTGTATAGATAGTATCCATCACCTACTTCAGTGTACGGTAGGATTGCACTTCTTGAGTAATCTTATTTTGGAGAAAAATGGAGAAGATAATCCTGTCTGTCATTTACCAGGTATGATCGATTAATTTAATACTTTTTGTAACAGTTGATTTTCAGAGCTCCTTTATTTCCTGCAACTTGTATTTATGACCTCCTTGAATTTGTCTTAAGCTTTGCAACTTTTTATTATGCATTTGGAAAAGTATAATTGCAAATAAATTATTAAGACAAACTAAATTGCTGTTGAAAGAGGAACACAAGCTGAAGAGATAAGTAATTCTCTTTAGACAGTTTTATATTTGATAAATGAATGCCTCAAAATTAAATTGTGCTTATGATATATTCTTATAGTATAATACTAAGCAGCCATAAAAAAGAATATAGAATCTCTTTAGCTACTGATAAGCAGTTATCTCCAAGATACACTACTGTTAAAGAAAAGCAAGTTGCGAAACATTGTGTATAATGCGCTCCCATTTGTGTGCAAAGGATAACACGTGTGTGTGTGTGTGTGTTTGCTGAGTATATATATATAAAATACCAAGAAGGTTATACAAAAATCTGATAATAGTGGCTAACTTCAGTATTAGGTAGGTAGGGATCAGGAAATGAGAAAAGGGCATCTGGGAATCAGGAAATGTTAGGAAAACTTTTTACTGAATACCTTTTGAATTTTACACCATGTGAATATGTTAAATTATTAACAAGTAAATGACTTTTTTAAGAAGAAAGCTTAAACTTAATATAAGCTTAAACTTATTAAGATACAAGATATATAGAAGATGCTGCTGAAATGCCATCTGATCTAATTCAAAATCATTGAGGTTGGCAAAGATAAAGCAGACCAGGCTGCCATTTCTAGAACTCACTTATCTCAAATTGCTTAACCCAACAATAAGATACAAACGTAGAATATGAATATACATTCTAAAGATGTGTTTGGGTAGAAGTTGGCTGCAGAGGCTGTGTTATCATTAATATGCAGCTATGAGAAGGCTTTTCCCAGAATGGAAACCTATTTTGATAATTTTACTTTGCAAAAGAATATATTAGATTTGAGATCAACTATTTTCCTAAGCCCGTATAATGATAGAGTCTCCCTAAAAATCAGAGCAGATTTCCATTTTGGGGGGAAACCCTTTTCTTGGAAAAAAAATCTTATTCCTAAGACAACTTTAATTTACTGACCCACAAGGTGGATTTTTTGCCTAATAATCTCATCTCAAGAACCTCTAGTTCCTATAGTTTGAACCTTTGTTTTTCATTTTCTTTCCTAGATGAGGTATTTCTCTGAACACAGTTGCCCTCTCCCCAGAATTATTACTGAAATTACTTTTCTTTCCTCAAAATTTCTAACATGAATTTTCCAGACTTCTTTCTTTTATAGTTCTTCCAACCACTTTATTTTACTTGGTTTTAAAATTTATCAAAATTGAAGTGTTTCTATTAGCCTAAACACCAAATTAATGTTAATTTGCCAGACTTCTCATATGTAATTAGGGAAAATAAACATATTCTTAAATACTTGATAGATTGTCTGTTTTAATCCTAGTTATATGGAATTTAAGAGGAGAAAGTAGGAATGTTTAAGTTTGTTAATGCTTATGGCCTCACTAGCAAAATTCTTGCTTCTCTGATTGTTATTCTCATCATCCTGATTTACATCTATACTAATCATATTACAGATAAACAAGAGATATGTTTGGTTTTCTGTCTGGAATGAATTGCTACTGGTTTCATGCATTTATAGCTTTACAGCAATTTTATGAAAGATAGATCCAGAAATGATGATTTTTTAACTTTCTGACTTTCATCAGGAGGGTTGTTTGGGAGGGATTGGGGGGTAGTGTTTTGTTTGTTTTGTATTTAATGATTATGTACTGGAGAAGAACTAAGTAGTTTTTTATTACACGTTTATTAGTTGCATTCCAGGACTAATTTTATCATTCAGGTGATATATCTGGTAGCTGATAAATTTACTTCATTCTAGAAATAATTAACCTTTCTTTTTATGCTTGAGTTTTCATTTTGAATGATTTGTTTCCAAGGGTACAGAGCAGTTATGCTCCAGACTTTGCCACAGCTTAGACTCCTAGATTGTAAGAACATATTTGGTGAACCAGTAAATATGGCAGAAATAAGCTCATCACGCCTACAGTGCTTTGAAGGTCTTTTGGATAATTTAGTTTCTTCTGACTCTCCCCTAAATATAAGTGAAGATGAGGTATAGTACGTTTTTTTTTCTAATATAAAAGATATCTTCAAATTTTAATTAATAAATAAATGTAAATTTAAAGGATTTTGGTTTGTTTCTGTGTCATAGATCTTTGATGGTATGCCAGTGGTAACACCACCTATCGATGAGGTAGCTCCCTTGGATCACTTTGCAAGTATACCAGCAGATACTGGTTTGACATCCTCTATATCTGTGTGTCCTTCGTCTGAGCCAGAGAAAGTTAATAATGAAAATGATTATCAGAATGAGATGAAACTTCAGAAATTAGATGACCAAATTTTACAGCGTCTCAATGAAGTAAATATTTTTCCTACTTTTCTAAGCAGTGTGTTTGTTGAAGAAAAAAATAGTAAGAAAATGTGCAATAAAATTGCATACAAGCTGACCCACCAGAAACAATCTATATTTATTGCATTGGTGTGCATGTTTTTTTTTTCTTTCTTTAAAATAGGATTCTATTGTAGTAGTAGTGGTAGAAAAAACATTTTTCACTCATTTTCCTTAATGTCCTCCTTCAAATCTTCATTATATAATTCCTTTGTTGTTCTGCACCAAAGGAATTATTTGTTATTATTTCCACCCACCCACCTTTTATTTCAAATAAATAGAACTCTTTGGATTCAGTGCTTATTAACATAGAGGATATGTGAGCTATTTTTGGCTTCTACTTTCTCTTCAGTTGTTTCATGGTCAAAACCACTTCTATAATCTATAGCTAAATAGCAAGTTATTTTATATAATTCCTGTTTACAGCAGACCCTTACCAAATAACCTCTGCTTTCTTGAAATACTAATCCTTTTTTATCCCTGCTACTGGGTCTCTGGTTTTTAGAAATCTTTGAACTATGTGGATGATCCATAATTCCTAGAATTTACTACTATTTGAGTCTCCAACCTTCTCTCTAGCATTCTTGCTCTGATCTATACTGACAGTTGTTTCCTTGAACACTACACCTCCCAGAATGAAATGGATTTTTCCTTTATCCCCTACCTGGACATGGGGGAGAAAGACTGTGGGATAGGCCCAAAAGGCTATTAGTCAAAAGTCAGTTTGACCTAGAAATTTGTAGTTGAATTTTAATATTTAAATGTTTTCTCAAAATGGGGGTGGGTAGTAGAAAATGCTTATGGAATGATTATGGTTCGATGGGTTTTTAATAATCCTGAACTATTGTCTTAGCTATAACATTAGCAATGCTTGATAAACATGAGGTCTACCTTAGGTGGGTACGTGAATAAGACTATAAGGATTCTGTGTGCCAAAAATCCCTAGAGATTTCAATTTGGGCCACAGAGGTAGATTGTAGTAGATCTGGGACAAGAATGCTGGCAGATGCATTCTTTGACATCATTGATAACATATTACTGAGATACTAGGCTCTTCATCTCTTCAGGTTTCATCTTCCATCTTAGAATGGCTGGCTCTTCTTTCTCAATGTCAGAACTTAGATTTAAGCTTAATAACCTAAATTTGAAGTGAATTTATCAGCTTCTCTTATGCCATCCTCATTTCATTCTCACAATAACTCAATCAAGAATCAGTAGATAGAGATTAATATATTGTTGTTCTTGTTATATAGAAAAGAAACGCAGTGTATTTAAGAGTCCTTTATTTTAGTGAGGCAGAGTTGAACTTCAAAGGCAAATGTCCTGATGTCCAACCTGGTATTCTTTCCATTGTCATGCTTCTTATTCAATTAGTGATAATTCTTCCTACTTTATAACTAAGAATAGGAGTCTAGCTCTCTGGGGGAAAAAGGATGATTTGTTGCTATGCATGTAAAAAATGTTTAGAAGGACTTCTTGTTTACTAACTTACTTGGTATAAAGGGTAAACATACAATTTGAATTTCAGTTGATATATACAATTAAATTATAAGTGAAGTCATAAAGTTACTGAAAATGTGCTGTAATATATTGATGATTATTCTTCTTACTTAATTACTGGACTTATAGTTGTTACACTAATTTGAGAATTCTCTCTGTGAAAGGCTGTTTTGTCTTTAAGTTTTCATTTTCCCCCACCATTTTATTATGAACATTTTAAAACTTAGAGCAAATTTAAGAGAATTTCTTAGTGAATTAGCAGTATACCCACCAACTAGTTTCCACCATCAACATTTTACTATACTTATTTCATCATATGTCTATCCATCTACTCATTTATCAAACTGTCTTATTTTATGACACATTTTAAAGTGAATCACACATATCAGTATACTTCCCCCTAAATACTTAAGCCTGCGTATCATATCATTATAGTTCAGTATATTTTTACAGTTTTCTTTACTTTTACTTTTTTTTTTTTTTTTTTTTTACTTTTGATGTAAAATAAAGATGTGTGTATTCCCTCAATTGACAGTACATAGGCCTGTTACCCAAACGTTTAGGAAGGTAAGCATTACTGTCAAACGTTCCCTCGTGCTGCTGCTCACAGGCGTTCCTCTCCTGCACTCCCCACCCTCGCCATCACTTTTCTCATTTTCTTTGACCATAGACTATTTAATACTCCTTCCAGAACCTAATATAAGTGGAATCATACAGCATATATACTCTTTTGTGTAAGGCCTCTTTCACTCGGAATAACCTTGAAATCAGTCCATTATTATGTGTATCAGTAGTTTATTTTTATTGCTGCGTGGTATTCTGTTGTATGAGTATACCACAGTTTATTTTTCCATTCCCTTGATATACCACTGGGTTCTTTCCAGGTTTGTGGATAAAACTGCTATGAACATTACAGTACAAGTCTTTTTGTGAACTTAGGTCTTCATTTCTCTTCAGTAAATAGCTAGAGCTAGAATTTCTAGATTATCGGGTAGGTGTTTGTTTAGTTATATAAGAAAGTGCCAGAGCTTTCCCAAGGTGATTGTTCCATTTTATTCCCACCAACAATGTAAAGTGACTGTTCCAGTCGTTCCATATCCTCACCAATGTTTGGTGTTAGCATTGATTTTATTTTAGCCATTCTAGTGGGTGTATACTGATATTCATTGTGACTTTAATTTGCATTTCACTAATGATCAGTGATGTTAAGCACTTTTTCATGTACTTATTGAATCTTTTGTGCAGTGTTCAAAAATGTTGCCCATATTTTTATTGAGTGATTAGTCTATCACTGAGTTATAGGAATTCATTTAATATCTTGAATACTAATATTTTATCAAATATATTTTCTCCCAGTCTGTGGGTTGCATATTCATTTCCTTAAGGGTCTTTTGATAAGCAGCAGTTTTAATTTTACTGATTTTTATTGTCTAGTTCTATCAATTGCATGTGAGATGTTAGATTCTTCAGCTATGATTGTGGATTTGTGTATTTCTTCCTTTAATTCTCTCAACATTTGCTTGTCATATTTTAAAGCTCTCTTACTAAGCACATACACATTTATGACTACTTTTTCTTCCTATTTAACTGACTCTTTTACCATTATGCAATGTAAATTTATGTTTTTACTCAATTTCAGAATTTGTGGACATCATTGCTTCAAATATTTCTCTGTCCCATTCCCTCTTTCCTCTTTTTTCAAATTCCATTTAGACCTTTTGATGTGTCCCACAATCCCCTGATGCTCTGTCCGTTTTATCAACTTTTTTTCTCTGTATTCTTCATATTGAATAAGTCCACTGAACTATCTTCAAGTTTACATAGTCTTTCTTTTATCACCTCATTCTGTATTAGTCCAGCCAGTCAATTTTTACTTTAGACATTGTATTTTTCAGTTGTAAAATTTCCATTTTTTAAAATAATTTTTACTTCTCTGCTGAATTTCCTTTTCATTCATGATAAGCACTTTTTATATCATTGAGCATAATTATGATCACTGTTGTAAAGTTCTTCTCTGCTTATTTGAACATTTAGGTCCTCTCAGGTCTCCATTGATTGTCATTTCTCTTGAGAATAGGTCATATTTTTCTGGTTCTTCCTACTGTGAGTAATTTTGGATTTTGTCCTGGACAGTGTGAATGTTACTTTGTGGAGAATCGAGATGCTGCTATAGGCCTCCAAAGAATGTTAATAGTTTTGTTATAGCAAGCATTTAACTTGCTTTGACTAACTGCTGCTTTTTTTTAATCCTTTGCTGGGCTTCTTGCAGTCTATTCCATACTATCCTCAGATTCTTCAGACCCAAAAGTTTGTGGGTTTTCCACCAGAGTTTTAAGACTCCCTACATAGTGCCAATTGTGCTGTTTTCTTAGGATAAAAGCCATAAAGCAGAAACAATCTATTCTGGTCATATTTCCAGATGTCAACTCTCCTCTAGAATAAGACTACTTTTGTTCACTTTCCAGGATTCCAAGTAGTGTTTGTTTGTTGTTGTTTTGTTTTTATTTTTCCCCAGTTTGTAATTGTTATCTTGAGAGCGTCAACCTCATAGGAGCTTACTTGTCCATACCAGAAGTTGAATCCCTTGTCTTTAATTCCAAACATACCTAGTTTATAAATCTTTAATCTTGTAAAAAGTTATAACATTTTAGAAAATGTCAAACTATGTTCTTTTATACCGAATTGAACTTTTTAAAAACTTTGCTTTTTTTATTCTAGACTTCCAATTCTTTAATAGATAATGTTCCTGAGAAAGATCTCAGACCAAAAAGAGACACGGATGTGACTTTTGAAAGTGACTATGGAAACAGAAAAGAAAGCAATAGAAAAATTCCTCGAAGATCAAAAATCCCATATTATTCCAAAACTATTCAAACTGTTAAGCACCACAGTAAAAACAACAATGCTTTTATAAGGTACTTCTTTTAGTTCCAGAAATGCAGATAAGGCACACAGAAGTTACTATTGCTGGCTTCTTTCTTAAAGCTATCTCATGGTCATATTTTTTTACTATTCTAATGTCAAAAGATTTGACTTTTCAGCCTTGCAGCCTCAAATTTAGTCAGTACTTTCATATAAATTTATATAAAAGTCTCTCTTTATGCTGGATTGTCATTACCTAAGTTGTGAAAAATAGTTATAAGTATTATACATTTCTTTGAGTTATTTTTTGTGGTTTTTTCTTTGCAGTTGTAATCGTAAAATAAAACAACCTTTCTTTAAAGAAACATCATCTTTAGTGAACAATAATATATTAGAAGAATCAGAAAATCAGAAGACTGAAATAATTAAAGTAAACAACGGTAGCTCAGAAAATGCCACTTACCGGGTATGATTTAAGAGATTAAGAAAAACTGGATATGAATAATCTTAGTTTTAAATTCAAAGTTAGTCCCAGAAAAACTATGCATGTTTTTATGAGCAAAAAAATATTTCATGTAATTTTATTGGGGGTTGCGGTTGGGTTATTTTCCCCTTCCTGATTTCCAGATTTTGTGTAATGTTACTATTTTTGTAATTTTTAAAGGAATGGAAATTACACATTTATTTAAGATCAGATTTCAGTGAAATCATTTTGTTGTATGCTTGTGGAGGAGAAAACATGTCTGAATTTTTGAATTCTTCCTAAAGCAGTGGTTCCTAACTTATGAGTCTCAGACTCCTTTAAATATCTAAGGAAATCTATGGGTTTTTGCAGAAAAACTTCCTTAGAGAAACTCACAAAATGTTGTATATAATTTCAGGGTATTCATGGGCTCTCTTGAAACCCAGTTTTGGACCCATGGATTCCAGATTAAGAGGCATTCAAGAATTTTTAAATTCTTCAATATTTTCCTTAATCATTCACATGTTGTTAAGAATTTTTAGCACACATTGATTTATTTTATCTTTTTTATTAACTTACCCTTATTTTACTGTGAACAACTGGTTATACTTAGGATTGTAATGTGCACTATTCTTCCAATAGTATGATTACTTTTTGAAACATTTCACACCTTTCATGCTATTGGTTTTGTAGCCTTATTCTCAGGTATAAAGGCCTTAATATTTAGAAAATAATAAAAATCATTATGACAATATTAATAGCAGCTAACATTTATTGAGTGGCTATTTTGTGCCAGACACTGTTCTACATGCTTTACTTCCATTCTTTTGGTTAATTCTCACCACAGCCCTTTGAATTAGATGCTCTTATTCCCACATTATAAATGAGAAAATTGAGGCAGTGAGAGGTTAGGTAACTTTTCCAAGTTCACATAACAATATTGTTTTCTTTCAGGCACTTGTTGAGGAACTAGACCAAGAGAGAGAGAAGAGATGGAAAGCTGAACAAACTGAAAAGAAACTTATGGATTATATTGATGAACTGCATAAACATGCAAATGAAAAAAAAGATATTCATAGCCTGGCTCTTCTTACTACAGATAGGTAAGGGGAAAGTCTGTAAACCTTAAGTTATCTCATAGCACAAAGAATGCTGAACTTGGAACTGGAATGCCTTAGTTTAAACTAGCTGTAGTATGATAAAAAAAAAACTATGCATGTGGTTTTAGTTTGAACTAATTTTATTTAAAGGTTTAGGGCTTTGTCAGTTTTTTACATTAACAAAGGATTCAGGATATTAATTTGAGCCCTAAAGCTGGGAGATGTCAGATCAATAAAAAAAGTATTATAAGTGAAAAACATGAAGAGTGTAGAGCTGGGATTGGCAGACTTTTTCTGTAAAGGACGGGGCTTGGCACACTTTTTCTTTAGGCATTCTGGGTCATAATCAGTCTCTGTTGCATATTCTTCTCAACAATGGGCTTCAGTACCAGATAACCCAAGTTTCTTAATTCTAATGTTTTTATTCCATCTTATTCCATTTCCCGTTTTATCTCTTTTTTTTTCTGTAGTAAATTATGTAATACAGGATTGTCTTATTCCAAGATGTGTGAATACCAAACGGTTTTCTGAAATAACAATAACTTTTCTCTTCTGTTTCCTATAGGCAATTATTTTGAAAGTTATGCTTTTCCTTAAAGGTCATAAGATTTTTTCCATGGGGCTTCTTTCAATTTTTATCTCTTCTTCTTCTTGAATGAGCACTTATAGTAGTACAATTATAGTAGGCAATTATAGTAGGTACACATTGGAGTGGCTGCCTAGCTCAGAAATTCCTTCATGAGGCTATGTCTTTGCTATTCGTTGTCCCCTTTTCAAACACTTGACTTCTGTTCTGTCATGAACTGCCTCTCTGCCTATAATATTGGTTAAGAGGTGAGCCCCTGGCCTTAGCCCACATGGCCACAGTGACCGCTGCATGGAGTGGGCATATGAACCAAATTGGACTAACCAGAGCCTTTCCCAGAGCTCAGTTCTCAGTTGAACTAGAGAAAGATAACCTTTTCTGTTTGGTTCTCACTGCTGTCAGAGATGCTTATAGTCTTCCCCATCTCCCTGGCATGTTACAAAGAAGGCTGCCATAGGAAAAACTGAAACCAGCCTATAGGGAACCAGAGAGACCTGATGGTATTCATATCCTCGGTTTCAGCTGTCCCTCAGAATAGTGCCACCCCAGCCTCTGAATTGGTTATGTGGGTCAATAAATTCTCCTTTCTTACTGAAACTAGTTAAGAGTTTTTAGTCAAAAGGCTCTAAGTAACACAGAGGTAGTATAGTACTAGGATATAGTACTTAGTGTCTGGGGAAGATACAGGGAAGTCAGAATTGACTTCCATGTATCTGTTCAGATATTGCTCCTCTCCTGTAGCTTTCTTTATAAATGCATCTGTGTCCCCTCTGCTAGATATTAAGCTCCTTGAAGACCAGGCTGTATCTTATTCATCTTGCTGGCTTTTAAGCTGACATCTAGCACAATGCCTGAAAAAATGTGTTTTGTAGTTTTGCTGTTGAATAGTAAAGTTCACAAAAGATAAAGTTTCATTAATTTATTTTTTTTCTCAAACTCAATATTTTATTTTTCAGCTTTGTTGAGGTATAATTGACAAATAAAAATTGTATATATTTAAGATGTACAATGTGATGTTTTGTTATACATTGTGAAATCATTACCACAGTCAAGCGAATTAATATATCCTTCACCTCATATAGTTGTTTTCTTGTGTGTTGAGAATACTTAATATCTACTTGCTTAAAAAATTTCAAGTATACAATGCACTACTTTTAACTTTAGTCACCATGTTGTACATTAGGTCTCTGGAACTTACTCATAATTGAAAGCTTGTACCCTTTGGCCAACATTCCCCCCACTCCTGACCCTTGGTCACCACCATTCTACTCTCTGTTTCTATGAGTTCAACTTTTTTTTTTTTAATATTTATTTATTTATTTTGGCTGTGCCAGGTCTTAGTTGTGGCACACGGGATCTTTAGTTGCGTCATGCAGACTCTTAGTTGCAGCATGCATGCAGGATCTAGTTCCCCAATCAGGGATCAAACCTGGGCCTTCTGCATTAGGAGTGTGGAGTTTTACCCACTAGACCATCGGGGAAGTCCCATGAGTTCAACTTTTTTTAGATCCCACTTATAAGTGATATCACCATTTATTTCACTTAGCATAATCTCCTCCACGTTCATCCGTTTTGTCACAAATGGCCAGATTTCATTCTTTATTAGGCTGACTAATATGGCATTTATTTGTTTGTTTGTTTATTTATTTATTTATTTATAACCTTTTAATCCATTCATCCATTAATAGACATTTAGGTTGATTCCATATCTCGATACTGCAAATAATGCCACAGTGTAGATGGGAATGCAGGTATCTCTTTGAGATACTGCTTTCATTTCCTTTGGATATATACCCAGAATTGGGATTGGTGGATCCCACTTTTATGGTAGTTCTGTTTTTAATTTTTTGAAGAACCTCCATGCTATTTTCCATAATGGCTGCACCAGTTTAAATTCTCACCAACAGTGTATAAGGCCTCCCTTTTCTCCATATCCTCACTAAGACTTGTTATCTTCTGGCTTTTGGATAATAGCCATCCTAACAGGTGTGAGGTGATACCTCACTGTGGTTTTGATTTGCATTTTCTTGATGAATAGTGGCATTGAACATGTTTTTGTATACTTTTTGGCCATTTGCATATTTTTGGAGAAATGTCTATTTGAAGGTTTTGCCCATTTTAAAATTGGTTTTTTTGTGGTTTCTCTGCTTTTGAGTTATATGAATTCTTTACATATTTTGGATATTATCCCATTATCATATATATGGTTTGCAAATATTTTTTCCCATTTGTCAGGTTGCCTTTTTAGTTTCTTGATTGTTTCCTTTGCTGTGCAGAAACTTTTTATTTTGATGTAGTCCTACTTGTTTATTTTTGCTTTTCTCGTTCATGCTTTTGGTGTCCCCATGGAAAAATCATTGCCAAGATCATTATCATGGAGTTTCCTTCTATGTTTTCTTCCAGGAGTTTTATGGTCTCAGGTCTTATGTCTATGTTCTTAACCCAGTTCATGTTGATTTTTGTGTATGGTGTAAGATAAGACCCAATTTCATTTTTTTTCATGTAGATATCCAGTTTTCCCCATACCATTTGTTGAAGAGACTGTCCTTTCTCCACTATGTATTCTTAGGGGCTTTGTTGAAAATTAGTTGACCATATATGTGTGGGTTTATTTCTAGGTTTTCTATTCTGTTCCATTGGTCAATGTGTCTGTTTTTGTGCCAGTGCCATACCGTTTTAAGTTACTACAGCTTTGTAATTTTTTTTAATTTTTATTGGAGTATAGTTGCTTTACAATGTTGTGTTAGTTTCTGCTGTGCAGCAAAGTGAATCACTTATACATATACATATATCCACTCTTTTTTAGGTTTTCTTCCCATTTAGGTCACCATAGAACACCGAGTAGAGTTCCCTGTGCTAAACAGTAGGTTCTCATTAGTTATCTATTTTATACATAGTAGTATATATATGTAAATCCCAGTCTCCCAATTTGTCCCACCCCACCCCGCTTGGTAACCATAAGTTTGTTCTCTACATCTGTGACTATTTCTGCTTTGCCAGTAAGTTCATCTGTACCATTTTTCTAGATTCCACATATAAGCAATATTATACGATATTTGTTTTTCTCTTTCTGACTTAAGTTCACTCTGTGTGACAATCTCTGGGTCTGTCCATGTTTCTGTAAATGGCACTATTTCATTCCTTTTTATGGCTGAGTAATATTCCACTGTATATATGTACCACATCTTCTTAGATAAAGTTTCATTAATTTATGTAAAATGTCTTCCCTCTTGGCCCAATGCTAGTTTCAGGGATGGGCGAAAGGCATACTGTTTTTCAACATTTTTTATCTAAGGAGAATTTGGAACATACTTCAAATCTTCCTCTCTACTGTAACTTTTAATGTTTAGTACAGTTTTTATCCTTCTATATGTCTAATATACTTAAAGCAACATTTGATTTATGCTTTAGGCTAAAGGAAATTATTTTTAAAGAGAGAAATTCCAAACTACAACTCGAAATTATGGTTCACAGACTTCAAAATGAAATTAAAAAACTAACTATTGAATTAATTAAAGCAAGAGATCAACAAGAGGATCACGTTAGACACTTAAGAACCCTGGAAAAAGCATTAGAAAAAAAGGAGAGACAAAAAGGGCAACAGCAAGCAGCACAGGTATTTCTCTATTTTACTCTATCAGTCCCATGAATTAACACATTCATAGCTTCTGTCCTGAAACAAATTATGTCATTATATAGTAAACATAAAGGATGTTAGGCCGAATCCAAAAATTAGTTTAAATGTGCCAGTAATTTAACCTATGGAATCATTTCTTCAATTAGGGCTGCCAGCATTCACAAAGCAGAGTTGGTGGAAATGCTGCAGGTTGTTAGGCTTGTGTTTAAGAGCCAGTTTTTAAATGTCTCCTTGGGGTGCTTGGAGGCTTTTAATTTTCATGCCTTCTGAATGGGAATTTTCTATAAAGTCTGTGGTGAAATAAGAGGTAATGCTAATAATGCTAATGTGTTTGATGCTTCTAAGACTACACTTTATGTGACCATAGAATTATTTAATAAATTTTGAAAATCAGCTTAGTCACTAGGTCCTATTATTTAGAAGGCACTTAGTCACTAGGTCCTATTATTTAGAAGGCACTTGTCTTTGGGGAACTGACATTAAAATAGAAGCAGAGGAGGTTATTATCTAAATACTGTAATGGTGTGTATTTTATTCAGATGCAACTTATCCAAGAGGTGGAACTCAAAGCCGCAGCCGCTGATAGAGAAATAAACTTACTTAGAACTTCTCTTCATCAAGAAAAGGAACAGGTGCAACAACTGCATGAACTTCTTGCACTGAAAGAACAAGAACACAGGTAAATGAAATATGTATATTTTAGGAAAATATGGACATTTAAAAATTGGAAAAAGTTATTTGGTTTTCCCCCCTGCCCCTGCCAAGACTAGACAGTGATTGAGCAGTGGTGAAGTCTGGCACAGTTAGCTCATGGAGAATGACATTTTTATGTATGCTTTAGAATCAGTCTTAGAGTTAGAACTCGTAGCTTAAAGACAAATCAGTAACTTTATTGAGGTTGAGGTATGGGCTTATAGCAATGAAGCTCATTTTCCATTTCTCTAAGCCCAACTAAAAGTTGATCATTGTAATACAGAGAAAGCTGTTTTAATTGACTTCCAAGTAACTACTTGTTAAATTATCAGTATTCTTTGTCCCTTTGAAGCAGGGTTCAACAAACTTTCTCTGTGAAGGTCCAGATAGAAAATATCAATATTTTAGGCTTTTCAGGTCATGCCTAGCTATCTCTTTGTACCACAGAAGTAACCACAGACAGCACATAAATGAATGCGCGTGGATGTGTTTCAGTCAAAGTTTACTTCCCCACAAGAAGGGCAGCAGGCCAGATTTGGTCCAACACCTGCTTTTTAGAGTCCACAGTAATTTAAGCACATTCAGCTAGTTATCTGCTTACTACCAGTTGAATTGTATGATTGCCATGAGTTAATTGTGTTTGTTCTCAGGCCTGTTTTGGTTTTGTCCTTGTGTAAATCAAACTTTAATATATAAATTTTGATGCTCTGGGGAAAATTGTCATCATATGTGTGGTCAAGACAACTATAAAAGATTGGGGGGCAAATAATCACAAAAATCTAAAAATTGGCACTTAATTTTCTTTGCAGATATCTTTTAACTTGTTCTAGTTTAAAGAAACCAAAACCAGAAATAATGGGTTTTGTGTGATGAGTTTGATTTATTCAAGAAAAATAATGGAGAACTCTGAAGAATGAATTCACATTTAAATTAAAAAACTGGCCCTATATTAAAAGATTGGTGAAGTTTCATACATAACTGTTGTTTTCAATTAACCAGCCACCAGGACCAGTCAGACTGTATTTATTGTATGTCAAAGACTCAACCAAAGTAAAAGATGCAGTGAGACAGAACCTGACTTCTGTGAATGCACCCAAAGAATTTTAGAAACCATAAAATGATTCTGAACTATCTCAGTGAAGTTAAGATTTGGCATACTCCTCTTATCCCTGTCACCACTGAATACGCAGTCAAAACTCATATTCTTTCTGTATCTACCACCCTTTCCCTAGTTTTCTGTGTGTGAAAGTGAGGAGCTGATCTTTAACAATAGGGAATATAGAACATTTAATAACTATTTAAAGACCTTTAAAGTTTTTCTTTCCAGATAAACAGCATCCTGAGATTTTTATTTGTTTTTCATTCCAGGAAAGACCTTGAAACAAGGGAGTTTCTTAGTGAAGCTGAGTTCCAGGAAGCCTTAGCTAAAGAAATTGCTAAAGAAGAGAGAAAACATGAACAAGTTATAAAAGAATACCAAGACAAAATTGATGCATTAAACCAACAGTATATGGATTTAGAAAATGAATTCCGAATTGCTTTAACTGTTGAAGCCAGAAGATTTAAAGATGTAAGAATTGGCATCTAGCTTTTTATTGAAAACAGAATCAACAAGATATGGTTTGATAAGAGGACTATCTTTTAGAATTCTAGCTCTATTTGCATGTTGGCTATATGATCTTAACCAAATTACTTAAATTCTTAGAGCCTTATTGCTTCACATAAATAATAGCTAATCTTCATTGCTATTGCCAGAGCTAAGTGAGGTTATAAATGGTCAAGTAAAGAGGGCATGAATAGGAATTAGGAAACCTGAATTCTCTATTACTATAGAGCAGGGATTGGCAAACTAAAGTCTCCGGGCTCTATAAATAGTTTTATTAGAACAGAGTCATGCTCACTTGTTTACATAGTATCTGTGGCTGCTTTTATGTTATAATAGCAGGGTTGAGGACTTACAACACAAACACATACAGCCTGGCTAGCCTGCAAAGCCAATTATATGTGAATTTTATTCACATTCTAAAAATGAAAGAAGTAAGCTGTTTCCAGAAACAGGTATTTTCTAAATATTTGCAGAACTGCTATTTACAATGCAATTTTGAAATATAGGTTAAAGATGGTTTTGAAAATGTCACAGCTGAATTAGCAAAGAGCAAGCATGCTCTTGTTTGGGCTCAACGAAAAGAAAATGAATCTTCCTCTTTAATTAAAGATCTAACCAGTATGGTGAAGGAACAAAAAACAAAACTGGCCGAAGTTTCTAAATTGAAACAGGAAACAGCAACAAATTTACAGGTAAGACATTGTAACATCATATTTCCTTTTTAATTTTTTATGTCATTTTCTCAAAAATATTGTGATGATTTTAGGAAGTACACAATTATGAACTAGATAACACTACTTATATATTCTTACGTGTGTGAAAATTAATATAATTAGGAGATAAACCATGATTGCACAGATTGTATTACTTACACTAAAATAGTATTTAAGTAAAATAAGTGAATTAATTTTAAGAAGCATACTAAGTAAATGTACCAGTTTTACAGTGATAGAGGTGGTTGAAGTTTGGGAAATACATGAATTGTTGATGTATTAATTTTGTGGTAGTGGTTGTTTTTACATATACCTAACTATAATAAATTTTTAACTACTTTATTTCTGTTGTCTCAATTTTAAATATTAGTGGTATTTTGCCCAAAAGGACTCACTTTCTATAAGTAACCTTTAGACTATTGATATAAATATTCAATATTTCATGAGAAATTTTGAGCATTACATGTATAGTTGCTCTTTTAAGATATTAAATAAAATTCAGAGCATTTAAAGGAGTAGGCTCTTAAAATTTGACTTTTTATTTCATGACCTACATTTATCTTTAGTTAATAAAATTTAAACATTTTCTGATGTAAAATTTAGGAACATTTAATTTGTATTTGCTTAAATAACATTTTTTCTCATAAAATGCAAAAAAAATAAAGAAGCCCTTAAATATAATAATTACTTTGCATTTTTTTCAATGTGTTTTGGTGGTGTACAGAATCAAGTCAACACACTTGAAATTTTAATTGAAGATGACAAGCAGAAGAGTATTCAAATAGAACTTCTCAAGCATGAAAAAATGCAGCTTATTTCCGAACTAGCAGCCAAGGAATCGCTAATTTATGGTTTAAGGACAGAAAGAAAAGTATGGGGACATGAGTTGGCACAACAGGGTAAAATTCTCAATTTTCAAAGGGAAAAAATAGCCCATTCTGCTAATCCAACAAATCTGGGTATTAGAAAAGGAAGGGCTTAACTCTGCCTATACATACCAAGAAAGAAGGTGACACTGTATATGAAAGGAGAAGTAGTCATTTGCCAGTCAAACAGGAATGAAATTATACTTAGGGATTGGGAAGTAGTTTATTACACCTGTTATGAAGTTATAGCTCTGATTTTTTGCTGTTGGTTTTCTTCCCCACTATAATTTGGTTACGTTTCTGAACAGGTATATATTTACAATGCTACAACTGAATAGGTTGTTGAAAACAATTCTTCCTTATCTAGTGATTTTAAATTATTTGTACATATGCAGCATTCTTTTTTTTTTTTTAGCTAAAAATGTTGGTAACATTTATGTTGTTATATGTGGAGAAATGTGAAATCGTTTATGAATGAAAACCACTTTAGGTTCAGGTAAACTTACCCTCAGTCTCATTCCCTTTCCAGTCACCATAAGGCAAGAGATATACACCATTTTAAGGCATTCTTAGAGACTTCACAAATTATGAATAGTAGGTGTTGGCCTAAATGGAACATTGTTCATTTGTCCATTCCATATAGAAATCTATTATATGATTTTGTTTGGACAGCATAACATGACCCATTAAATATTTCATGTCTGAGTTACTTGTTCATGATTTGTGGTTTTAGGTTCTCAAATAGCCACAGTTGTTTATTAGAAGGCCTTTTTGTTCTTTTCCCCTTTCTTCTTCATATTGTGCTATTATATATTTTGTTTCTTTATTCAGCTTTTCTTTTTATTTACTATATTATACATTGTAAAATTAGATGTTCATAAAATATAAATTCTCCAGGTCTTTTTAAGTTTTTTACTGATGATGTTTGTTTCTTAGGATCTTCTCTAGCCCAAGATCATGGGAGACTAGAGGCTCAAATCGAAAGTTTGTGTAGGGAGAATGAATCTCTGCGAAAGGCAAATGAACGTGATAATGACACATTAAGAATTAAGTGCAAAATCGTAGAAGACCAAACTGAAACCATTGGAAAATTAAAAGAAGTAAGTTTGACATTTTATTATAGGAAAAGAACATGTGGAAAGTTTGAAAAATCTGTGGATCAAAGTATAATAATAAATATTTGTCTCAATGCATCCCAACTGTTATGGAATTTAAGACATATTATCCTGTTTTTTCTTTTATGTTTGCCTCTTTGCTTTTAAAAGTTATATATGACATTTATTTATTAACTTATTAACTTGAAATTACTTTTACCTCAAAATTTTATGGAAAATGTTATTATGGCCCTTTGAAATAATTGGAAGTAGTGTCCATAAAGGGTTAGGAACCACAAAAACAAATATTTTATTTAAACTTTTCCTTGTTTAGTATCTTCCAGTATTGCTAATTCACGTTTCGAAATTATGACGGAACCTACTGTCCTGTATTTTAAAGTATCTGAATAGAAAGAATGTAAAAGATTCATGCTTGTTCCCAAGGGAAACCGTTTTTACCCTCTTCTTCAATATGGCCTATCTTAAGAGAGAATACTAACAGGATCACTTGTTTCAAAGTATCTTATATGAAAATTTCCAGAGAAATATTCTGAAAGTTAGCTTGAACAGTGAATCAAATTTGAACTCCAAAATTTTCTTCTAGAGATTATCTTTAAGGTATAAAAATAGCTGAGAAAAGGTTTTTAAGAAACTTGTAAGTAAGATTATCACCCAAAAAGTTAGGAACTCATTCTTTAGAGTAATTATAACTACCTAAGATTTGGGTTTTTTTTCCCTTAGTCATTTTTAAGAAACTCCTTGAGAACTTAACTTCGTCAAGTACAGAAAATAAAGAAACATATTTATCACCATGTTGCTATATCCATAGCTAGATTTAGGCTGTGAATGCTTGAACTGTATAACCCTAAACAATTACACTGGTTTTTTGGTTTTGCATGAAACCATAATTTCAATTATATCTGTCATACATGCCAAGCTACACTGAAAATTATTTAAATTTTTTAGCAGTGAGCATTTTTTCTTGTTTTAAAAATCTATACTTGGTATAATACTTGTGGTTGACATAACTACTTCCACAGTAAGACTACTGCTTATTAATCTCTGAGCAGAGTTTTGGGAGGAAATGACTAGAAATGAATAAATAGTGGAGCCAAAAAACAGATGACTTTTAGTTTCAGATTTTGGGTTAAAAAAAAAGTTTTCAGATTTTCAACTCATCATTTTTCTTTTCACAACTTAGTACATTTACTTTAAAGAACACTGTATCAGTCTCAAAGATATGAGCATTAATGGTGCATTCCATCTAATCACAGAACATACAGAGATAGCTAGGCATAATTTCTTTTAGCAGTAAATTCATCATAGCTAATAACTTAAAGGGATAATGACCTAATCTGCAAAATTTGGAGTTCAATGTTTTCAATTAAGTAGATTCTGTAGTTAGCTTCTGACTGGAAATCAGAAACAAATCTTCTGAGATTTGGTCTCCTCCTGTGTATTATTTTGGTACTTTTAAGTACGGATCACAAAATTCTCTGATGCTACAATGTTATTCTTTTTATTAATGGGGTTTTTCATAAGAATCTTCTATAGCTTCTGTGGATTCCTAATATAATATGTGTCAAGACTGCTCTCCTCTAAGTACTTAAGTATTACTCTTAAGTACGAGAGTTGTGAGGAGAGAATAAACAATTCATTCCTTTTATGCAAATGTTGGTCAAGACTAGAAGACTACCTGATACCTTTGCTTAGAATTTTTAGATATATAACACACTGAGGAATTGAACCACATTTTTTAAAATACTGATGAATTCATGCCTAAATTAGCTTTGTTCAGCATTTGTTTGTTTGCCTATATCTTCTTCCCAAAAGGGAAAAAAAGGCAAGGTGGGACAGGGGAAACAGGGTAAAAACAAAAACTGCCAATTTCATCTTTTCTCACTTTCAGAGACTAATATCAGTAGTTGGTGTTATAGCAGGGCTGTTCCAGCCATCCAGGCATACCCCCTAAAAGCAAACATGTTCGTTGAAGTAAATAACCCATATAAGGCCTAATACCTGCAAACGCTTAACAGTGCCTAAGGTGGTGTTGGGCTTTCATTATCCTCTGATTTGTAATATGCAAATAGAGGATAAAGTATGACTCACAGTATAGAAGATATAATAAAAGGAAGTTTTGGGGGATGTAGAGCCTATTTTCATGTGACATTGTAATAGTGATGAAATCATACTTTATTTTAAAGTATTTGATCATCCTCATGCAGAAGACGCTTGTTAGCATACTAGAAATAACATTTTAATTTGTGTCATACATGCACAGTGAACATAAGTCTTTGCTGTATTCCATGTTAACTGAAATTTTCATTGTACAGTTTTCTTTTCCTTCTACTCCCTCTGTGTGGTTAGTAGTTACTAACTTAATGAAATAAAAAGTGTAAATAGTGCATCTTTCTTAGTGGCAGTTAAAACATAGTAGTAGTGCTATTCCTTATTGATTGTGATTTTTTAAATGTTCTGTAAATCTTTTCTAAAACATTCTTTGAATGTTCAATTTATTTTTTAATCTATAGTTTTTATAATAATTTTAAATCATACTGAATTAATTAGGAAATGAGACATTCAAGATTAATAAAAATTGGGCTTCCCTGGTGGCGCAGTGGTTGAGAGTCTGCCTGCCAATGCAGGGGACATGGGTTTGAGCCCTGGTCCGGGAAGATCCCACATGCCGCAGAGCAACTGGGCCCGTGAGCCGCGGCTACTGAGCCTGCGCGTCTGGAGCCTGTGCTCCGCAACAAGACAGGCCACGACAGTGAGAGGCCCGCGCACCGTGATGAAGAGTGGTCCCCGCTTGCCACAACTAGAGAAAGCCCTCGCACAGAAACGAAGACCCAACACAGCCATAAATAAATAAATAAATAAAGCAAAAACTGTCAAAAAAAAGAAAAGAAAAAAGAAAATATAAGATTAATAAAAATAATTATTTTTTTAAATAATGATTTTTTTCCTGTAAAAATGAAGTGTTTACAGGAAAGAGAGGAACAAATCAAAATTTTACACGAAAAGATCACTGAAATACAAAAATGTACCCAAGAACAACTTGATGAAAAATCTTCACAACTGGATGAAATAATTGAGAAACTAGAAAGATACAATGAAAGAAAAGAAAAACTAAAACAGCAGTTGAAAGTAAAGGAATTAGAACTTGAAGAAATTAGAAGAGCTTACAGGTATTATACGAATTTCCTGTTGAGAAATAACATGTGGCTTAATAATTTCATATAACCAATTTTATTTTTTAAATTATTTCTTCTCATATTAGTACACTTAATCAGAAGTGGCATGGCAAAGGAGAGCTTCTGTGTCATCTTGAAATGCAAGTAAAAGAAGTGAAAGAAAACTTTGAAAACAAAGAAAGGAAACTTAAAGCAGAAAGAGACAAAAGTATTGAACTGCAAAAGTAAGGACTAAGTCCTAAAGTATGTGGGATATCTTTAAACATAAAACTGAATTGGGATGGGTGGGTTGTGTAGAACGGGACAGGGGATGGGGGTGAGGAGGGTAAAAACATGCTGGACATAGGTATTTGCCAAGTACTTTATTTCCATTCTATCTATAAAATGAAGATTATAATACTTCCTACATTAATGTTTGATGTGAGGTTTAAACTTTATATATATGTGTATTTATGTGTGTATATATATATATATATATATATATATATATATATATATATATATGGCTTGTATGGGTTATTTAGCATTTAAATAGTGCCTGACACATAGTAATTGCTGTATAAATATTTCATTCTTATTACTGTGATTATTGTTTTCAAACTCTGTTTGAATGAAAACAGCAAGTGATATTTTTGGCTGTTGTATGTGGAGTTTAGAGGAGGAAATCACTGACTACCAGGAACAGTGAGCTCCTGAAGAAGCTAAAACAGATTTAAGTAGCAGTTGGCCTGCACCAGCTGAGGATAAGAGTTGATTTTAAAGAAGGGGAAGAAAATGTATACATATATGCCATTGTTTTATGGATTTTATAAAATACTCTAGAGGAAATGAGGGTTTTACCTTGTAAGCTGTATAACTAGACTTTTTAAAATAATTTACAAAGTTGACTGCCTTAAAAATTAGGTAGCATGGTTTAGTGACCAGTGCTCATGTCAAGATACAGAATGGCATAGATAACATGGCATATAGGTAGCCCAAAAATCTCATATAGAGGTAGGTTCCCATTATATCAAGTCTAATAGAACCTGGAAATTTGATTTCTCATATTTTAATTCTTTGAAAAGGTGTTATTATACTCCCCAGAAAGTTTTGATTGATAATACAGTCATTTGTTTATTTGCTAATGGACCCTGTTCCACTTTGCTTTACAACCAAGCACGAATACAGAGACCTTGACTTGGAACCTATTGCAGTTTTCTCTCCTGCTGGTCACAGCTTTGCAATTTGGAGTCCTTTTGATCCTAAAAGAAACAATCATTTCATATAACTAGCAGTTCCTAAACTTAATAAGAATCATAAAGCCTGACAATTTTTAGAATCTCTTATATTGCATTGTTCATCATGTCTTTAAGAGCAAAACAATAAAGGCCTGATTTTATACATTAATGCTTTTATGACTAAGATTGGTAATATGATTTTTAATTTAATGGAATTTTAATAAAATAAGTAAATTATTGTTCATAAGAATATATTTTATTTGCATAGCTTCTTATAATGTATAAATTGTTTTTTTTTCTTATATCTTATTTTGAACCCAGCAATAATTCTGTGAGGTTGGCTGAACAGGCAGGATTATTGTGTTTTATAGTTGACAAACTTTAAACACAGAGTTTGTGACTCGCCCTTAGTCACATAGCTACCAACTGTTGCAACTGGGAATAAAAAAAAAAGACTTGATTCATTGTCCTGATGCTAAAAACTCATCCTCTGTACACTGGTGCTGAATCAAGTCTCAGAGACAGAGTTTCGGGTGAAATAGAGAAGAATGGCTTTATTGCTTTGCTGGGCAAAGGGGGACACAACAGGCTCGTGCCTCAAAAAACTGTGTCCCAACCTGGGAAGTGAGGAGTTTTATAGCAATGGTTCAAGGGCGGAACGGCTAATAAGGATCAGGGTGTATGCAGTGCCTGCACTCCTTTAATCTGGCCTCAGGTGGTCTCCTGATGAGCTTCTCTGGTTCCTTTAATCTGGTGTCAGGTGGTCTTCTCCCTAGTCTCTGCATCCCCTCCCTTCCCTCATTAGCAACTGTTTGAATCTGCCCTTTGGAACTCAGGGAAGGTCATGGAGGCTGGAGTCTATTCCCTACAAACAAGAAATGGGGACACAGAAAGGCTTCCATGCCCAGGAGCCCCACGGGGTCCTACTCAGTTTCAGTCCCAGTGTTCAGTCCACTATTACAATGGGCTGTGCCAAAACCAGGAAGTTTGTTCATTATGGACTTAACGTTTTTAATAAAAGTATTCATACTTAATATAAAGGAATGGGTATTTGGCCTATAAGAAACTTTTAGCACTAAAATTTTGTGAATACTGCTTATAATTTATTAACATAGGGTTTTATCCATTAAGCATTAACATAGGGAAGTCAGACATACATGCTTACAAACTTGAACCTTCCTATAGTGTATATACCTCAAATTATTATCACACTGCTAATACATGAAGGAAAAAAAGATTGATAGTACCATCTATGAAGGTGCTTATAAACCACATTCTTAGACTCAAAATAAATGAGAACCAATGTACTCTAACTTTCATAGGGTAATAGTGTAACAAACTTCCATTGATGTTACCTTACTCTCTTCTGTTACTAAGATTCTGTTGGATGGTGAACTACTTATATCTTTAGTTACCCAAGATAGCCCTTTGCTATTTAATGGAGTTATGCTTCCATTAAAATATGAATGCAAGAGCTTCCATCTAAAAAGACAAAAAGCAGCCTAATTTTTATATGTACCAGTAGATATGTGGGTTTGTTTTGTTTTTAAGGGATGCAATAGAAAAGCTTCACAGTATGGATGATGCCTTTAAAAAACAAGTTGTTGCAATTGTTGAAGCTCATCAAGCTGAAATAATCCAGCTGGCAAGTGAAAAGCAGAAATGTATTGATTCTGCAAATTTAAAGGTACTGTAAGTAAAATTCACTGATAATCAGTATTAAATTGTTATAGCTAAGTAAATTGGATCTTTGACAATGATAAAAGAGAAAAGGAAGCATGATTTAATAACCAAATAGATATGAAGAAAATTGCCAGTACAGTTATGAAGCTAGACCAAAATGTCGGTAATACTTAGATTAGTTGTAGAATATAATTTTAATGAAACCAAGATTATAAGTTTGATTCTGATGTGCACCTACTCCATGAACTCTGCATAAAAATTTCTGTATCCCTAGCCAATTTCAGCTGGAAGCCCTTTTGGTTACACATAGGCAAGATGAGAATGTGAATATATTAAATACAATCCATCACTACCTAGGACAAGTTCTCAAGGAGTGTTTTATTATCAATTAGGGTTCAAAACTGTCAAGTTTCTCATTTTAATATCATTGACAAAGGAATGGGTTAGGATGATAATAAATCAGAGGCAAACATCAGAATTACCTGCAGAGCTTTTTAATAATACATATGCATGTGCTTCCCCCTCAGACTTTCATTCACTAAGACTGGGATCAGACCCAGGTATTTTTCTCAACAGGTGCTTCTGATATGACCCCTCTGTTAAAATCCACTGGATGAGCAGACAGTTATGAATTTCCATTTTTCCCTGATTTTGAAGTAATAATAAGAAACAGATATCTTTAAGACTGGAGATTCAGAAGTCAGCAACTGGAAAAGGAAAAGAGTTAATAGAAAAGGAAAGTAATACTTCATATATTATAATCAAGGTTGTATAATTAAATGACATTAGCATCAGGAGTCTATGTAACCAGAAAGAGGGATTTAGGTCTTTGGAAATAATCACAATGAATAAGGAAATATAACTTGTTCAAAATTTAGTTCTTTATTTCATTTCAAGTTAACAGATGTTTCAGATATTTTATTTAAAATCTACTGATTGTTGAACAAGAGTACATTAGGTATTACTAAATAAAGTATAAAATTAGGCCTTTAGCTAAAAGGAAAATACTGTGTTTGATTATGGACATCTTGCCAATATGATGTAATATCAAAGGGAGGTGTTTGTTAGAGAATAGAAAAATTTCACCAAAGCTTAAATGTGGTAATCATGAAAAAAAAAATTGTAATAGAGTAAAATTGTAATGATCATAGAGGTGATCATTTAAATTAGGAAAAATGTTAGTTTTCAAAGGGAAAAAAATTAGGAAGTCTGTATTAGAGATTAGGAAGAGGGGAGTAAACAGAAAGGGATGGTGATATTGGTAGTACTCTCAGGAATGTTGTATGATAGGAGAGAGAGTTTCAAGCAGAAATCAGTAGCATCAAATACATTGAATCCTAGGAGAATGTAGGTTAATAAAGTCATAAGATGATCTCTCAAAAAGATGGTAATTTATAACCACCACCAGCAATTTTAGAAATGCAGTATTTAAATTAAAGAGTTTCTTTGGAAACGGAGGTTGTTTCAGTTTTTAAAGTCTATAAGGGTAAGTCAAATTCATGATTCAGCATTCCTAATCAGCACAGGACAGTGGAAAGATTAAGTCAGAAGACTGGGTATCATCCAAATATGCTACTGAGAAGCTACACAACTTGAACAAGTTTTCTAAATTATAAAATAGAGGTAAATATAAAATAAATATAAAATAAATTACCGTGTATTATTCATCACAAGAACCTATGAGAAATAAATGGAAAATACACATGTAAGTACTGTGTATAAAGTATAACATTTTCCCTATTAGTATTTGAACAAGTTAACATTTTATTAACCTCTGTGCTTTAAGTGAACATCACAAAATACAAAATGTATAAGAATAAATTTTTCACTTTTTGCATTTTTTAAAATACATTTTCATTAAGAAATGTAAATGTTATAAAATTTATATGTTGATTTAGGTTCATCAAGTTGAAGAAGAAATGCGTGGACTTCTGGAAGAAACATGCAAGAACAAAAAAGCAATGGAAATAAAAATTAAGCAACTTGCTTTTGCTCTAAATCAAATTCAGCAAGAAATGTAATGGTTCTGAGAATGGATTGAATTGAAATGAACCAGCAGACCTATTGTAAAAATGATTAAATATTGTGATAGTAGTAACTGCTATGACTTTGAAATGTCTCTTTCTACACATTTCATTCTGATTATATTTTAAAAGACTTGATCAAGTATTTATTAATTGTATATGTAGGTTTTTTATAATAAATTGTTGACAATATGTGTATTAGAAAAACCTATCAAAATAACTAAACTTAAAACACTTTTTCTCATTTCTGTGCTATACATTGTTTGTTAATTACACATTTGCCTACAAATATGTTAATGAAAATTAAGATTAGTATTTTGACTATATGAGGGAAAGTATTTTAATATTGTTGTTAACCTTACTGTGTTGATGAAGAACTAATTATATTTATTGGTTGTTCTTTAGTTGACATAGCGCCATTCTTTTGAAATGCTCATAAATGTAGCTAAAAAATATTTTAAATCTGTATAAAGGATGTGGTATTTTTAAGAATGCATATGTATCTCCACATCACTCATAATGACCCCTTTTTATATAATGCATATGACTTTTTCATTAAAGATTATATTAAGGCTTTATAAACATTGTCTCAAGAGGAACACTACTGTTCCACTGTCACTCTCTCATTTTCCCTTTTTAGTTATTATTTATGAAGAGAATTCTTATTTTGTAACTGGAAACAGTTTTCTTCCATTTCTTATCAGTTCACTTATTACTATTTCACTTTTGTCATCTCTTATGTTCCTCTGTATTCAGAACAAAGATTTAAATACTATTCTCCTTAGTATATAGAATATATACTTATACTTAATATATACCTTAGAATATAATACCTAATTCTTAACTAATAGCCAGTAAACTAAGTTTTTAAAATTAAATGGAATCAGAAAAAATGTAAATGTAAAGAGAGGGCCCCATTTTGTTATAGGCAAGATTTATACTGAAATCCGTGGGACATCAAGCATGTCAATATATGTAATGGGAGTCTGTGGAGGAGGGGAGGACATAAGAAATATTGGGGGAAATAATAGCTGAAAACTTCCTAAATTTGATGAAAAAGATTAACCTACAGATTCAAGAACTTCAGTAAAACCCAGGATAAGCACAAAGAGAACCACACCTAGACACTTTACAGTCAAACTGTTGGGAAAATCTTGAAAGCAGTAAGAAAATACGATTTATTTCATATAAAGCAACAATATAACTAACAGTTGACCTCTCCATCAGAAATAATGGAGACCAGAAGGCAGTGAAAGACATATTTTAGGTACAGGAAGAAAAGGAACAGTAAATCAAGAATTCTACATCCAACAAAATTATCCCTCAGAATAAATGCAAAACAAAGGAGACTAGAAGCAGTGGGCTGACAGAGTACTCAAAGAAAAAAAAATAGCTAAGAATCTTATATCCCACAAAACTATCTTTTAAACATGAAACCAAAATCAAGTCATTCCCAGGTAACTGAGAAAATGTGTTCCTACCAGACCCACCTTACAACAAAGGCTGAAGGAAATTCTTAAGGCTTCAGGTCCTTTCAGAAGGTGACCCTAGAGAGTAATTTGAATACACATGAGAAGAAGAAAACACCGGTAATTATAAAAGAATGTAAATACATATTTCTTTTCCTTTCATCCCTTAGCTGATTAAAAAAGCAAATATATAAAACAATGTGTATAATTGTATTATTGGGAGTAAACCATAAAATGTAATATTTCTCAATATCAGCACAAAGGTGGGTGAAAGCAAAGCTGTATGGAAGCAAGGTAATAACAGGAGACAGTAACTTGAAATCAGGAACAAGTGACAACAATAATGAAAATAAATATGAAAATGTAACTATTTGCTCTCCTTAGACTTTAAGTTATATAAAACAACTATAAAAACATAGTTGCAATTATAAAATAGATGTAACATATATAACAAAGCACAAAAAGAGGAAGAGAATAGAGCTATATAGGAGAAGATACTACATTTCATTGAAACTGGGTTAGTATAAATCTTGTATATTCTGATAAGGTATATATAAGCCCTTGTGAAGTCATTAAGGAAGTAACTCAAGTAAAAAATAGAAGGAATTAAAATGTTATACTAGAAAATATTTGTGTAATACAAAAGAAGCAGAAGTAGAGCAATAAAGTATAAAGCAATTATTAAATGCAATAAAAAAGACAAGATATTTAGAAAACAAAAAATGGCAGAAATAAGTTCAACTCGTATAATTCAACTACATCAATAATTATGTTAAGTGTGACTGGATTAAATAATCCAAAAGACAAAAATAGACAAGAAAACAAGATCCAACTGTGTGTTGCCTACAAGACACTCTCATTCAAATATGCAAATAGGTTGAAAGTAAAAGGACAGAAAAAGATGTAAATAGCAACCATAAGAAACATGGAGTGGCTATACTAATATCAGACAAAATAGACTTTAAAACAAAAAAAAATGTATTAGTAGGAAAGATGATAAAATGTCAATTTATCAGGAGTGTATAATAATTATTAACATGGATGTACCTACTGGCATATTCCCAAAATTCATGAAGCAAAACTGACAGGCTTGAAGGGAAAAAAAGGTAATTCAACAGTAACAAAATTCAATGCTTCACTTTCAATAATGGATAGAACAATGAGGCATAAGATCAACAAGAGAACAGAAGACTTCAATGACATGGTAAACCAATTAGGCCTAACAGACATCTGCAGGACACTTTCAACAACAGCAGAATCTTTACATTCTTCTGAAGTGCACATGGAACATTCTGCAGTATAGATTAGATGGAAGGTCAAAAAGCAAGACTCAATGGGTTTAGAAGTATTGAAATCACACAAAGTATGCTCTGTGACCACAGCGAACTGAAATTAGGAAGGAATAACAAATTTGGGGAATTTACAATTATGTGGAAATTAAACTCCTAAATAAGTACTGGATCAAAGAATAAATCACAAGGGAAATTAGAAAAATTCTTTGAGGTGAATGGAAATGAGAAGAATGTAACAAAATTTATGAGATGTAACAAGTCATCAGAATGAAATTTTTATCTGCAAGCAACTACATTAAAAAAGAAAAACCTGAAATTAATATCCTAACCTTCCACCTATAAATACTGGGAAAAGTGGAGCAAACTAAAGCCAAAGCAGACAGATTGAAGGAAATAAAAATTAGAGCAGAAATTAATGAAAATAGAAAAACAACACAATTAATGCACCTAAAATTTTGACTTTGAAAAATCTACAAAATTAACAAAGTTTGAGCTAAATTAATTCAGGACAAAAGGGCTCAAATTACTAGAATCAGGAATAAGCACAAGAAAATAATAATAAGGGTGAGAGGAAACTTTGGAAGTTGAATATGTTTATGGCCTTAATGATGGTGATAGTTTCATGAGTTTATACTTATTCCCACTCATCAAATTGTACAGACTATGTACAGCTTTTGCATGTCAATCATACCTTAATACAGTGGTTTAAAATAAAAAACGAACTCCATAGGCAGTAGAATCAAAAAGAATAAAATTCTTAGGTATAAATTTAACAAAAGAAGTGAAAATCTCATGCTCTGAAAAGTACAAAACATGGTTGAAAGGAAACAAAGAAGACAATATTCATGGATTGGAAGACTTAAGGTGGTAATTCTCCCCAAATTCATCTACAGATTAAATGCAATCCCTACCAAAATCTCAGCTAGCTTATTTGCATAAATTGACAACATGGTCTCTAAAATTCATACAGAAATTCAAGGGACCTAGACTATCAATCTTGAAAAGGTTGGAAAACTCACACTTCCTCATTTAAAAGCTTACTAGAAAGGTACAGAGGGACAGCAGCCAAGATGGCAGAGTAAAAGGACCCTAAACTCACCTCCTCTCAGGAGCACACAAAAATAACAAAAATCTGCAGAACAACCATCATTTTAAAAGACTGAAACCTACCAGAAAGTATCATTTAAAAAGACCGAAACCTACCAGAAAATATCCTCTACAGCTAAAGACATAAAGAAGGAACCACAATGAGACTGGTAGGAGGGGCAGACTCATGATATAATCAAATCTCATCCCCACAGGGTGGGTGATCCACAAACTGGAGAATAATTATATTACAGAGGTTCTCCCACAGGAGTGAGAGTTCTGAGCCCCAGCCTGGGGTTCCAGCACTGTGAAGAGGAGTTCCCAGAGCATTCAGTTTTGAAGGCCAGCAGGGCTTAATTGCAGGAGCTCCACAGGATTGGGGGAAATAGAGACTTCACTCCTAAAGGGCACACACAAAATCTCATGCATATCAGGACCAAGGGCAAAAGCAGTAATTTGATAGGTGCCTGGGCCAGACCTACTTGCCGGTCTTGAAGCATCTCCTGGAGAGGTGGGGGGCAGCTGTTGCCCACCATGGGGACATAGACACTGATGGCAGAGATATGGGGGAGTGTTCATCTATATGAACTCTCACTAGAGGGAGACATCTTGCTTGGGTCATTAGCACCAAGACTTGGCCCCACCCAACAACCTGTATGCTCTAGTGCTGGAATGCCTCAGGCCAAACAACAAACTGAGTGGGGACACAGCCCCAATCATCAGCAGACAGGCTCCTAAAGACTTCCTGAGCCCACAGACACCTCTAGATACGCCCCGTAGACATGGCCCTGCCCACCAGAAGACCAAGACCAACTCCAGCCCCTTGGGGGCAGGCACCAGCCCCTCCTGCTTAGAAGCCTGCACAAGTCTCTAGACCAGACCAGCCTCAACCACCAGGGGGCAGACACCAGAAGCAAGAAAACTAAAGTCCTACAGGCTGCAGACAGAGTCCACAAATGCAGGCCAGACACTATCCTGGGACCAGCTGGTCCCTAGCCATTGGGTGACAAGAGGGGAGTACACTGCTGGAATGCATAGGATATCTCCTACAGAGGGCCACTTCTCCAAGGTTGAGAAACATAAAAAGACTGCACTTTTAAAGGGCATGCACAAAATCTCACACACTCTGGGACCCAGTGCAGAAGCAGTGGTTTGAAAGGAGCCTGGGTGAGACCTAACCGGCTTATCTTAGAGAGTTTACTAGAAAGGCAGGAGGCAACTGAACTCACCCTAGGGACATAGACATTGGGGCAGCCATTTGAGGGAGCTCATTCTACCACGTGGACACTGGTGCTGGCAAGCGCCAACTTGGAATCTTCCCTCTAGCTCATAAGCCTCAGGACCCAGCCCTGCCCCCACACACCAGTCTATAGTCACCAACACTGGGACAACTCAGTAAGCAGGTACAAAGCCCCCTGCACACACACACCAGCATAGAAGCTGCCTTAAGACTCACTGAGCCCACAGCCTCCCCTGAACATGACCCTGCCACCAGAGGGCCGAGGAACTTGTCCCCACACACCAGTGTGCAGGCCTAGACCTGGAACCCCAGGGCCCTGCAACCAGAGACACTAGTATCCAAATCCACGTACCAGTGGGCAAGCACCAACCACAGAATCCCTGGCCTTGCTCACCAATGAGCCTGCTCTAGCCTTGGGATCAGACTCACAGACCAGAGGGCAGACACCAGCCCCAGGACAACTGCAGCCCCACAGCCTGTGGACCCAGCCTACCCACCAACAGTCCAGCCCCAGCCCTGGGACTGGCTGGGCCCTGGCTCTGCCCACCAGCAGGCCAACACAAGCTTCAGAACACCCCAGACCCCACAACCAGGGGTGTCAGGAGCCAGTCCCATCCAATAACAGCTCTGGGACACCCTGGGCCCTGCAGGAAGAACTCAGGACATCGCTCTGCCTATGGGTGGGTCATCACCAGCTCCAGGACATGGCTTCACCCACCACTGGGCAGGAACTAACCCTGGGATCTCCTGGAAGCTGACAGCCCATCAGCGAGCGAGTACTAGCCTTCTGGGGTCCCACCACCAGCTACCTCATGACACAGCCTCAACAACCAATGGCCAGCAGCCTCCAAACAAGGCAGGGCCTGGCAACCAACTGGACCAGGGACCAGCCAAGCCTACTAGACTTCCCACAGTAGTCAGCCCACCACAACAGAAGGACCCAAGCAGCCCACATAAGGGGCACCCCTAGAGCATATAGCTCTTGTGACAAGAGTGGAGTGCACTGCTGGGGCGCATAGCTACATCTCCTACAAAAGGCTACTGCTGCAAGGCTGGAAAATGTAACCAACCTACCAAATACATAGAAATAAAAACAACAAGTTAGGCAAAATAAAGTGACAGAGGAACACGTTCCAAAAGAAGGAACAAGATAAAACCCCAGAAAAAGAAGTAAGTGAAATAGAGATAGGCAATCTACTTGGGAAAGAGTTCAGGGTAAAAATTGTAAAGATGATCAAAGAAATCAGTAGAAGAGTGGATGCATAGATTGAGAAGTTAGAAGTATTTAACAACATAATGTTAGAAAATACAAATAACAACCAAACAAAGACCAAGACTACAATAACTGAAATGAAAAATACACTAGAAGAAATCAACAGTAGACTAAATTATACAGAGGAAAGGATCAGCAAGCTGGAAGACAAGGTAATGGAAATCACTGATGCCAAACAGAAAAAAGAATGAGAAGAAATGAAGACAGTTTAAGAGACCTTTGGGACGACATCAAGTCTACTAACATTTGCATTATTGGGGTCCCAGAAGGAGAAGAGAGAGAGAAAGGGACTGAGAACATATATGTAGACATAATAGCTAAAAAATGTCCTAACCTAGGAAAGGAAATAGACATCAAAGTCTAGGAAGCATGGAGAGTCCCAAACAATATTAACCCAAAGAGGAACAACACCAAGACATATTGTAATTAAAATGAAAAAACTAAAGATAAAGAGAGAATATTAAAAGCAGCAAGGAAAACAAAAAATCTATAATAGATACACACACACACAAAAGAAAGAAATCCAAGTATAACACTCAAGATAGACACCAAATCACAAGAGAATAGAACAAAAGAAGATGAAAGGAACAACAACAAAAACCCCACAAAAATAATCCCACAACAATTCACCAAATGGCAATAAGAACATACATATCAATAGTTACTTAAAGTAAATGGACTAAATGCTCCAATCAAAAGACATAGAGTGGTTGAATGAATACAAAATGAGACCCATATATAAGTTGCTTACCAGAGACTCACTTCAGATCTAAAGACACACAGACCGAAAGTGAGGGCATGGAAGAAATTATTCCATGCAAATGGGAATCAAAAGAAAGCTGGAGTAGCAATACAAATATCAGAGAAAATGGACTTTAAAACAGACTGTTATAAGAAACAAAGAAGAACATTACCTAATGATGAAGGGATCAATCCAAGAAGAAGATATAACAACTGTAAATACATATGCACCCAACATAGGAGAACTTAAATACATAAGGCAAGCATTAACTAACATAAAGGGAGAAATTGACAGTAACACTATAATAGTAGGGGACTTAAAACTCTGCTTACATCGATGGACAGATCACCCAGAGAGAAAATCAATCAGGCAACACTGGTCTTAGAGGACACATTAGATCAGAAGAACTTAATAGATATACATGGAACATTCCATCTAAAAGCAGCAGAATACACATTCTTTTCAAAGGCACATAGAACATTCTCCAGGATGGACCACATGCTAGACCACAAAACAAGCCTTGGTAAATTTAAGAAAACTGAAACCATATCAAGCACATTTTCCAACCAAAATGCTATGAGACTGGGAATTAAGTACAAGAAAAAAAAACTGCAAAAAACACAAACATGTGGAGGCTAAATAATATGCTATCAAACAACCAATATATCACTGAAGGCATCAAAGAGGAAATCAAAAAAATGTCTGAAGAGAGATGAAAATGAAAACACAATGATCCAAAATCTATGGGTTGCAGTAAGAGCAGATCTAAGAGACAAGTGTATAGTGACACAAGCTTACCCAAGGAAACAAGAAAAATCTCAAATAAACAACCTAACCTTACACTTAAAGGATCTAGAAATAGAAGAACAAACAAAATCCAAAGTTAGTAGAAGGAAAGAATGCATAAAGATTAGAACAGAACTAAATGAAACAGAGACTAAAAAAAATAGAGAAGATAATGAAACTAAAAGCTGATTCTTTGAAGATATAAACAAAATTGATAAACTTTTAGCCATCATGAAAAAAAGAGAGAGGGCCCAAATCAATAAAATCAGAAATGAAAAAGGAGAAGTTACAACCAACACCACAGAAATACAAAGGATCATAAGAGACTATTATTAACAATAATATGCCAACAAAATGGACAACTAGAGGAAGTGGACAAATTCTTAGAAGTATACAATCTCCCAAGACTGAACCAAGAAGATTTAGAAAATAGGAACAGACCAATTACCAGTAATTTAATTGAATCAGGAATTTAAAAACTCCCAACAAACAGAAGTCCAAGACCAGATGGCTTCACAGGTGACTTCTACCAAACATTTAGAGAAGAGCTAACACCTATCCTTCTCAAACTATTCAAAAAGATTACAGAGGAACAAATGCTTCCAAACGCATTCTATGAGACCAGTGTCACACTGATACCAAAACCAGACAAAGATATCACAAAAAAGAAAATTACAGCCCGATATCCCTGATGAACATAGATGTAAAAATACTCAAGAAAATATTAGCAAAGTAAATCCAACAATATTTTGAAAGGATCATACACCATGATCAAGTGGAATTTATCTCAGGGATGCAAGGATGATCAATATCCACAAATCAATCAATGGGATAAACCACAATAACAAACTCTAGAATAAAAACCATATGATGATTTAAGAGATGCAGAAAAAGCTTTTGATAAAATTCAACATTTTTATAACAAAAACTCTCCAGAAATTGGGCATAGAAGGAACATACCTCAGTATAATTAATAAAGGCTATATATGATAAGCTCACAGCTAACATCATACTCAACAGTGAAAAACTGAAAGCATTTCCTCTAAGGTCAGGAACAAGACAAGGATTCTCACTTTCACCACTTTTATTCAACATAGTATTGAAGTCCTAGCCACGGAAGTCAGACAAGAAAAAGAAATAAAGGGAGTCCAAATTGGAGAGGAAGAAGTAAAACTGTCACTTTGTGCAGACATGATGTTAAGATGCCTCCAAAAAACTACTAGAGCTCCGCAATGAATTTGTTAAAGTTGCAGGACACAAAATTAATATACAGAAATTGGTTCCATTTCTATACACTAACAGCAAGCTATCAGTAGGAGAAATTAAGGAAGCAATATTTACCATTGCTTCAAAAAGAGTAAAATACCTACAAATAAACTTACCTAGAAAGGTAAAAAGAACTGTACTCAGAAAATTATAAGACACTAATGAAGGAAACTGAAAACAACAAAAACAGATAAGCCATGTTCATGGATTGGAAGAATTAATATTGTTAAAATGACCATACTGCCCAAGGCAATCTACGGATTCAATGCAATGCCTATCAAAATACCAACAGCATTTTTCATAGAACTAGAACAAATAATCTAAAATTTTGTATGAAAACACAAAAGCCCCTGAATAGGCAAAACAATCTTAAGAAATAAGTACAGAGCTGGAGGAATCATGCTCCCTGACTTCAGACTATACTACAAAGCTACAATAATCGAAACAGTATGGCACTGGCCCCAAAAATAGACACATAGACTATGGAACAGATTAGAGAACCCAGAAATAAACTCACACACTTATGGTCAATTTATCTACAACAAAGGAGGCAAGAACATACAATGGAGAAAAGACAATCTCTTCAGTCAGTGGTGCTGGGAAAACTTGACAGCTACATGTAAAAGAATGAAATTAGAACATTTTCTCATACAAAAATGAACTCAAAATGGATTAAAGACCTAAATGTAAGACCAGATACCATAAAACTCCTAGAGGAAAACATAGGAAGAACACTCTTTGACATATATCATAGCAATATTTTTGTTTTGACTGTTTCCTAAGGTAAAGTAAACAAAAGCAAAATTTAATGAATAGAACCTAGATAAATGTAAAAGGTTTTGCACAGCAAAGGAAACCATCGACAAAATGAAAAGACAACCTACTGAATGGGAGAAAATATTTGTAAGTGATATGACCAATAAGGGGTTAATATCCAAAATATATAAACAGCTCATACAACTTGATATCAAACAAACAACCAAACCATTGATTAGAAAATGGGCAGAGGATTTGAATAGACATTTTTCCAAAGAAGACATACAGTTGGCCAACAGGTACATGAAAAGATGCTCAACATCAATAATCATCAGAGAAATGCAAATCAAAACTACAATGAGATATCACCTCACACCTGCCAGAATAGCTAGCATCAAAAAGATCACAAATAATAAATATTGGCAAGGATGTAGCAAAAAGGGAACCCATGTACACTGTTTATGGAATGTAAATTAGTGCAGCCACTGTGGAAATCAGTTTGGAGGTTTCTCAAAAAACTAAAAATAGGGACTTCCCTGGTGGGCCAGTGGGTAAGACTCTGCGCTCTCAATGCAGGGTGCCCAAGTTCAGTCCCTGGTTGGGGAACTAGATCCCACATGCATCCTGCAACTAAGAGTCCACATGCTGCAACTAAGAAATCCACATGCTGCAACTAAGACCTAGAGTGGCCAAAATAAATAAATAAAAAATAAATACATACTTTAAAAAAACTAAAAATAAAACTACCATATGATCCAGCAATTCCACTCCTGGGTATATATCCAAAGAAAATGAAAACACTAATTTAAAAGATACATGCACTCCAATGTTGATAGCAGCATTATTTACAATAGTCAAAATAGGGGAGCAACTTAAGTGTCCATCACTAGATGAATGGATAAAGACAATGTGGAATGTATTTACTATGGAATACTACTCAGCCATAAAAAAGAATGAAATTTTTCCATTTTTAATAACATGAATGGACCTGATGAGTATTAGGCTTAGTGAAATAAGTTAGACAGAGGAAGCCAAATATTGCTATGGTATCACTTATATGTGGAATCTAAAAATAAAGCAAACTAGGGAATATAACATAATAGAAACAGACTCACAGTTATAGAAAATAAACTAGTGGTAATCAATGGGGAGAGGAAGGAGGGGTAGATAAGATAAGAGTAGAGGATTAGAGATACAAACTACTATATATAAAATAAACTATAAGAATATATTATACAACATAGGGAATATAGCCAATATTTTATAATAACTATAAATGGAATATAATACCTTTTTAAAAATTGTTAATTACTATGTTGTACACCTGAAACATATAATATTGTAAATCAAGTATATCTCAATAAAAAAATCACAAAGTGTAGAAAATATTTTGAATTGAATGAAAATGGAAATAGAACATGGAAAAAATTATGGGATGCAGCAAAACAATGTTTAGAGAGAAATTTATAGATTTAAATGCCTATGTTAGAAAGAAGGAAAGGTTTCAAATCAGTAATTTAAGTTTCCTTTTTAAGAAATCAGAAAGGGACTTCCCTGGTGGCATAATGTTTAAGAATCCACCTGCCAGTGCAGGGGACACAGGTTTGATCCCTGGTCCGGGAAGATTCCCACATGCTGTGGAGCAACTAAACCCGTGTGCCACGACTATTGAGCCTGCGTTCTAGAGCCCATGAGCCACAACTACTGAGCCCGCACGCCACAGCTACTGAAGCCTGCATGCCCTAGAGCCCGCACACCGCAACTACTGAAGCCCCTGTGCCTAGAGCCTGTACTCTGCAACAAGCCATCACAATAAGAAGCCCACACACTGCAACGAAGAGTAGCCCCTGCTCGCCACAGCTAGAGAAAGCCTGCATGCAGCAACGAAGACTCAATGCAGCCAAAAGAAAAAAAGAAAAAAAGAAAAGAAACCAGAAAAAGAAGATCCACTTAACCCCAAGGATAAAAATAGTAAATCTCAGAGCAGAAATCAATCAAATAGAAAAGAAACAAAAAAAGCAATAGAGAAACTAGCAATCAAACCAAAAGTTGGTTCTTTGAAAATATTTTCAAAAATGATGCACTTTTAACAACTCTGGGCAATAAAGAAGAGAGAATAAAATTTTCTAAAATCAAGAATGAAGAGGGGCAGCATTATTGACTCTATAGATGTTAAAAAGGATTATAAGTAATATGATTAACAACTTTATGCTGACAACTTAGATGACTTAGTTGAACAAATTTTTGAAAAGATACAAATTACCAAAACTGACTCAAGAAAAAATAGAATATCTGAATAAACCTATAATAAGTAAACTGAATTCCTATAAAGAAAAGCTCAGGTTCAGACAGTTTTGCCAGTGAATTCTGTAAAATATTTTAAAAAGAAATAAAATCAGTCCATAGCCATACTCTTTCAGAAAAGAGAGAAGGAAGGAATAGTTCTCAACTCATTCAATATGGTGAGTAATAAGTTGATAATTTCTGGTGGCCATTAATTATAAATAATATTTATAAACTCACTTATAGTAAGTCTCTACTAATCTGTACCCCCTATGATGTGTGTGTCAATGTTAAAGAATGGCTTTGATGGCCACACCAGCCTGGATTTCTTCTCTGAACGATTAGATACTTGATATTTCACCTCTGACCATACTGTTGGTGGTAGATGGCCATGTGCACTTCTTTCCCATTAAAAGTCCCCTGTTGGGCTTCCCTGGTGGTGCAGTGGTTGAGAATCTGCCTGCTAATGCAGGAGATACGGGTTCGAGCCCTGGTCTGGGAGGATCCCACACGTCGCGGAGCAACTAGGCCCGTGAGCCACAACTACTGAGCCTGTGCATCTGGAGCCTGTGCTCCTCAACAAGAGAGTCCGCGATAGTGAGAGGCCCGTGCACCGCGATTAAGAGTGGCCCCCGCTTGCCACAACTAGTGAAAGCCTTCGCACAGAAACGAAGACCCAACACAGCAAAAATAAATAAATTAATTAATAAACACGTACCCACAACATCTTCTTTTAAAACAAAAAAAGTCTCCTGTCCACAGTAGTCACTGTCAAGCTAATTATCAAGGAGACTTTTGTCTACTTCAACCTCCTGGAGGAAAGAGTAGTTCCTTAATATTGCGTGGATAGGTAAAAGTGAGGATACAAATCCACTGTGATCCATAGATATTGTTCAGCCAAATACCAGTCAGCCCCATTCATAAATCATCAAGTTTTTTGCCTGATGATGAGCTCAGCATGTGGTTGATCCCAATTTGTTAAAATAGATGATATAATATGAAGGGACACTTCAGGAAGATTCTGGAATCCTTAGTGTGCACTAAGGTAGCACATGCTCCATCAAGCTTGTCTAGTTATTACCATTTATCTAATCTTGATTATACCATTTCTACTAGCTGCTAGAGTACTAGGCTTACTTATCTGTGAGAGGGAAGAGCTGAGAGCCCTCAATTCATAACAGGTAGTTCAGGCCGTTGTGTGATACAGAAATGAGCTCTGTATTGACACATGCTGTGTGTGTGTGTGTGTGTGTGTGTGTGTGTGTGTGTGTGTGCCTTTTGCCTAAAGATGATTGAAAAGATGTTAGAGGTTTAAAAAATTCTTTGACTTTCTGGGTCATGGGACCTAAGAAGGGTTGATTACAACTGAAGCTTATCCCTGGATCCAAAATCTTGATTTAAAAGTACTTCAACTCGGGCTTCCCTGGTGGCGCAGTGGTTGAGAGTCCGCCTGCCGATGCAGGGTACACGGGTTCATGCCCCGGTCCGGGAAGATCCCACATGCCATGGAGCAGCTGGGCCCATGAGCCATGGCCGCTGAGCCTGTGTGTCTGGAGCCTGTGCTCCGCAACGGGAGAGGCCACAACAGTGAGAGGCCCACGTACCGCAAAAAAAAAAAAAAAAAAGTACCTCAACTCAAATTTACTAGACTTCCAGCTTAACTAGTACATACAGCACATCAAATTCCCAAAGCCAAAATATGCTATCTCAAGACTGCTGGCTCCGTCAAGGTTGGGATGTTAGGTATAGAGGTTTCAGTTTAATATTCCGGAGGATAGTTAGAAAAGATATTCTACCTTCTCTCATCCATTGGAATCCTCGTATGTTCACTTACATGGCAAGACCCTAAGTTTTTTGGAGGGATAACAATTTATCCCTTCTCCTTTTTGTTGAGATATTAGTGAATAAGAAGTTGATACCTTGCTTCATTAAATCCTACTAACATTTAAATATCATCAATGCAGTTGATGACAGTAATGTCCTTAGGTTGATCTCATCATTGCAAGTCCCAGTTCATAAATCTGTGACAAATAGTAGGTGAATCCAGACTTTATATGGGTGGGAGAGCAACTTTGCCAAAGTTGTGATTGCTTAATTCAATTGGTAGACTTTTATCAAGAAATCTTGATATTCCATCTGATTTATGATTTATCAGCTGGCCATACTAGAGGACTGAAAGGAGATAGAGTGGAAATACCAAAGGTGGTCCCCAGTTATCTCATCTATTTTTTTACTTCCTCTGGAGAGATGGTATTGCTGCTCACACCTAATGTACATGGCTTGAATCACAGTGATCAAAGGAGATATGACCAGCTAAACACATTTTATTAATATAATTGACTCAATTATGTTAAGTGAATGTAACCACTGCTTTTGTCCAAGTGTCTCCTTGGGAGTACATAAATTTAAGACAGTTGTTTTAGGGTGCCTAGATTCTGATTGAGTTCTTTCATTACAGCTCAGTCATGCTCTTATTCCCAACATTAGTGGCACAGCTTGGGTCTAAGTCAACAGTCTGACCCAATTGCTTCCAATCAGATAGCTCAAACCTTGTCCTTTCTAGAGCTCCCTACCAAATCTCTTACCCCATTATCACTCTTTGAAAGGTCTATTGAATCAGGTATACAGATAGCCACCTACAAAGCAAAAGAAACAAACATCTATTTATTAGAACTTACGAAACAAAAGCTAGAACCAATCCCCACCCTCAACCCTTACCTCAGGACCTAGCTGAGGATATGTTCAGGCTTTAAAGAAAGGGTAAGCATCTTTCCCATGTGGTCACTCTCTTTGGTTTGATATACATACTTAGACGAAATTATATAGGGTGATTAGTCTGTGGGTCTTAACCTGAGTCTCACCAAATCAAAACACTAATTTCCAGGGGCTGCTGTACAGTTTTCCACCATGACTCCTACCAGGTTTTGGAAAGGAATTTAGAAGTATAGTTGTTACATCTGTAAGTAAACTGAATTTTTCCTTATACTTCCCTCAAGAAGTATATAAGCTGTAGTCTGCTGAGATACACATGGATCTAAGTAAGGATGTGATTTATAATTGAGGTTGGATTTTTATTTTCCACTTTATCAAATTTTTGGAATACCTTTTACTTAAACCTAAGGAAATGGTTGTTCTTATAATCTTGAGAATTTGGAGTCTAGTTCAATATCATAAGAATTTTCAATATCTTTCTAGGATTTTGACTACTGTCTGGCAGTACTGCCCACAGTAGATAATTACTCTTGACCCACTTCATGGTTATATGCTTCCCAACCACCTCCCACCTTGCCGTAGGCTGTTCTCATAGCTGCCACAACTTTCAATGGATTATCTTATTTTTGTTCGCCAGTTTTTCACTTCCATATACATACTGCTATATTTGTTGGTAATGTACCTGTCTTGATTTTAGAGTCTGTTTTCTTAGGATGTGGTCCCCTGAGAGTAAGGACACAGTGGGAGACTTTGAAGGTTGGTTTATACCACTTCTTTCCATTATCCTTAAACCTTTGTGGGGAGGGGCTTCTTGACTGGTAGATATTTTCTTCTGGACAGTGGTGAAGAGAACACTAGTTTGTACTTTCAAATCCTGGACTGCATTTCCTATTCAGTGTTAACAATGCTGGCAGGTATCACCTACGATTTTGTAAACATTACTGATCTTATGAAATCTGTGTACTTGCTATCTTTACTGATAAAACCCACATAACAATTCTGAACTTTGAGAGGAAATTCTTTGCGATGCATAATTGGCTAAAAACTACAAGAGTAGTTTAAGTTTTCTAAATGGTTTTCTTCCTGTCAGTTAAAAGATAAGTGTTTACCAAAGTTCAACTGATTATGATCATTGAATAAACTGACCATATAAAAATTGGCATAACATCGTTAAGTTCACCTTCATGACTTTTGGGTTTCACACTACCCAAACTATTAGTTTCTTATCACTTTTCCAAAAATGGACTTACTTTTAAAAATTAAATATCTCTTTTAGCCACAACTTAAATAACATAAATGAAATCACTAGTTTAATGTTCTGGTCATGTTTATTTTTAATTTTTGCCTAATCCACATTAAATTAATCATGAAAGTATTAAAATAACAAAAGATTTACCATGTATCAGCTACATTCATTCTGTTAACACTAGTAATATGTATATCACACAATTACAAAAGACAGATAAATTGTTGGATGATCTACTGACTGAGGAAAGATCCCAAGGTAATTTTTTTTTCCAGTTTACAAAGGATTTTTTTTTCAGAGATTCTAAAAGCATGTATTATTTCATTTTGTGATGTATATGGCTAATATGACTTAGTTGGGAGATATCCACTGAGGGTCTGAATTTAATTTTTGCTGAATAAATTCCTTAATTTTTATAAATGGCACACATATAATTAAATAAATAGGTATTTTTATAAATAAAATAGTCAATTACAGTAGGGCAAGATAGGATGGTACATTTGTTAACATTAGGTAATTCTAGGGTACCTATAATCATTATCTTGAGGGACTTATTTATTTAGAGTGTTTTATTTTTTCATTCTAGGAAATAGATATGACACTACACAAGGAATTGAATGATGTGGGGACCATTCACTGGTGAGAAATTCTTTTGATAAAACCACTTTTGACTTAGAATTACTCTCTCGGTGATAAATTCAAAAATTTTCAACACTATGTTGACACAGCATCTTAGTTACCAAAGGGTTTGTATCAGAGTGTATGATTTTTAAGTTTGTGTCTTAATTGGGGCAATGTATTGTGAACAGGAGGTCTTTATGCTATGGCTTATTATTTGCACGGGCAGTAATCTTATGCTTTGGTAGTTTAGTGATAAACACTTTTACCTTACTGAAATTTCAAAAAAAATAGTGTTATCAACAGTGTTTCCAGTGGGACAGTTGCTGAGCAACTTGATTTTTCAGGAAGGTCTAAGTGACATACAGTTTCTGTAAATGTTTGACCATATTTACCTTCCCTTTTTATCCACAAGAGCAGTCAGAGGACTGTTCAGGTGTTAGTAAATAGAAGCTTCTAGTGTATATTAGTTCAGTTTATTTTTGTTAAAACAAACTTGGATCTCTTGTTCTTACATTTGAATATGTGTGGTTGAAGTTCAAACCCCAACATCAAATCGTAAGTTTTAACTTAATGAAGATGAGAATTCGAATTTTCAATATGACTCTTAAAGAAGATTTAGAAGCAACTATTTCTTTGTTTCTTTTAATATCATGCCATATTTTTTAATGTAAGCTGCCTTTGGAATGTAAGCTTCCCTCTTTCCATAAGCTGCCTTGATAGGGCAATAAGGTAGAGTATAAGTCACTAAATAAAATTTAAAATCTCTTTAATGTGTGTGAATTATATTTCTATAGGTGTTTGAATGTAATCTTCATTTCCCGTTTCTGCTTACAGGGTACACACTTCTGAAGTCCAGGTCTTTGGGTTATCTATCATATTACTATACCATGCAGGTTATAGGTAGGTAAAAAATAATGTTGTTTGTCATAATGTGAGGATTAATAATCCTTGAAACATATATGTTTACCTAATTTTTTTAAATCTTGAAAATGCATAATAAGATAGATGTTTGTGTGTTGTAAGATTTGGAAGGAAAAACAGAAAGCCAAATTTTATCTTCATTAACTTAGAACAGATTAAACAAGGGAGTAATAAAGCTGATGTAAGCAGCATTTTGATGGAAGTTTCTTAGCTCAAAGGAGACCTGAGAGTTGGAAGTTCCAACCTATCACTTCCAACAGATAGGCCCATGCATTTGAAAATCAGTACGCCACCATCAGTGAACAAAATAAAATTTGGTTGAATTTTCTTGAATATTTAACTACTATATTATGACACAACTGCACATATATTCAACTGATCCTGGACTTCTATGAAAATAACATATGTGAAATTCCACAAATGTGACACTCTTAGTCCAGTGAGCTATGGGCTAATAAGTCATTCTGTCGAATTCAAAACACTGAAGTCCTCCCTTCTACTCCTGAATTGGCTAAGCAGCTGCACTTCCAAAATGCATAAAAATAATGAAAATATAATCAGGAGCATATAAACAATATTATAATAGATCATAATATCTGCCCAGTTAATCCGGTGTAATTAGTCTGAATTTAACAAAGGATTACTGTCATGCATTTAGTACTACATAGGTCAATGCAATGCAATAGTTTAACTGGATTATTCTAGTGCATAAAAATCTTACCTACTTCTTGATAATATGCTATGACTCCTAACTTTTGATGGAAAGAATTATTAGGCTTTTGTCAGAATTGGTACAAAGAACTAGTGTAGCAATTGATAGCCATTTAGAGTTGTCTCCTTTATAGCCAAAAGGATACAGAAATCAAATTCAGAGTAATATACTTCAAACAGTGACCAATATCAGTTTCTTAAAGATTATTTATATTCTGATTTTTAAAAATCACGTCTTTAAATAATTCATTAGCAGAAATTCCAAAAAGTTTCAAAATATTAAAAAGACTTTTGCATTATCAGGCTCTGATCTTTAGCAGTTTTAGGAAAAATGATATATTTTATTATTTTTCATTGTGTTATTCAGTGTTTCTCAAAGGGGTGACTGTGTGCATGAGAATTACCTGAAACTATCTGTGAAGAAATGCAGATTCCCAGGTCAAATTCTCATATCAAATGCTGATTTAATCTATGAAATTTGGAAAAAAAGAATCACATTTTTAACAAACACCATAGATGATTTTTCTCCTTAAAGTTTGGAAGCCACTGGTGTAAGTAATTTGTAGTTTCTCTGACAGACATAGGATTTTGAAGTCTAACTGACATAGCTTCTAACTTGTGAATGTGTTTTAGTTGAATCCTACTGAGTTTAAAAAAATGAAAAATTAATTGTGAAAAACACAAAAATATTGCAAAATAAATTTAAAATGACCTATTAGCATCATTAATAATAACTGCTTTGTAGAAAAACTTAAAAAACAAATTAAAAAGAACAATTAAAAAATTACCAAAATAGTTATTATGATTTAATACTACATGCTATGGAATGACTTGTGTCTCCCCCAATTTCATATGTTAAAGCCCTAACCACATTTGGAGAGAGAGCCTTCAAGAGGTATAGGTTTAGACGAGGTCACAGAGTGGGGCCCTCATGATGGGATTAGCGCCCTTCTAAGAAAAGACATCAGAGAACTTGTTTGCTCTCTCTCTCTGCTATGTGAGGACACAGAGAGAAGGTAGCTGTCTGCAAGCCAGGAAGAGAGACCTCACCAGAACCTGACCATGCTGGCACCCGAACTTCCAGACTCCAGAACTGTGAGAAAATAAATTTCTGTTGTTTAAGTCATCTTGTCTATGGTATTTTTGTTATGGCAGACCAAGCTAAGACACATATAAAAAAGTTTTTAAAAATAACAACTTTATTTTTATCAATTCCTGTCCCTGCATCTATAGCAGAATGTTACCACTTCAAATTAAAACTAAAACCTCCTTAAGAAACACTATTGTATTTATTAATTCTATTAATTTATTAATAATAAATTAAAACTAATTTGCAAATTAATTTAATTTGTAAAATAATGATTTTTGTTAATGCCAAATCACATAGCAGAACCCATTTTGAGATAACTTAAATTGAGTGGTTTTATTAATTGAATTTTTCATGTTTAAAGAGTTTTAATTCCAAGTTTTGCTTATAGAGTTCTTTGATTAAAATAAAGGTTACCTGGTTATTAATGAAGTTCTGTACCTATGAATTGGAAGCATAAATGTTTTGTTATAAATGGTGTGTCCAGTTTTACTAGCTAATGCTGCTGAGTATTTCACTTCATTCCAGTGACGCTTTTTTGCTAGTTTATTGTTATTTTAAATTTAAAATATTTCTTGCATGAAACTTTCTTGATTACCATCATATGGAATTTTCATTCACCTAATATTTATTGAGCATCTACTATAGTCAAAGTGTTGTGTGTGACACCAACTCATTTAAAATTTAGTTCTGACTCTAGAGAGTTTGTAATCAAATGAGAAAAAACTTTTACCCAGATCTGTGTGCTATCTCATTTCCCATCAATAGTTTGGGGTATCACGGAACACAAGAACCTGTGGGTGCCTAATATTCTAAATAACACAATATAATTTGGTTCCAGTAAGGTATTAAGAACACTGTTCTAAATGCAGGAGATCTGGAGTCCAGCGGCGAGTCTGAGCAATTCAGGACCTCTCCCTCCACACCCCAGTATCTCTACCTATTACTCCATGATTCTGTTTTTCCTGTATTTCGAATCCAAACAGATAATCTATGGAATATAACCCTGCATTTGGTCCGAGTCACTGAAATATTTGCAAAGGATCCTAAAGCTCGAAAAGAGCACACAGCCGAAACCGCCCAATGAAGGTAAGTGACCGAAGGCTAATCTCGTGTGGCCCCACGGACCCAGCGGCTCAGAAATTGATGGCCACCCGGCAGGGTTTTTTCCTTCCCTGAAGCCCGTTTTTCCTCCCGGCGTGGCTGCGGGAGGTCGCTGCTCCCGGGGGCGGTTCGCCAACAGCAGGGAGTCAAGTGTGAAACCCAGTCACCGACGCTGCCCTCCTCCCCGCTTGCCCCTCCTTGCTACAGAAAAATGCGTTTCCAAGCAACGGCGGGCCGCGGCGTCACTTCCTGCCATTTAAACTCGGGTCCCCACCCCTAGCCGCCCCTTCTTCTCGCTTCCACTCCCCCTCCCCTCGATCGTAGGCTTCCTTCTCGCGTCCCCAGGCTCGGGGAGGGGGCGGAGGCCCGGCGCGCCGAGCGGCCCCCAGGCGGGTGGGCGCAGAGCACCTGTTGTTTGCAGGAACCCGCGACCCTTCGTCCCGCCCTCGGCGGGCGGCGACGGCAGCGGCCGCCGCGGAGCCGACCCGGCAGGTGGCCGAGCGCGGGGGCCGCACCACCGCGGCGCGGGGACGCGATGGCGGCGGCCGAGCCGGCGGGCTCCGGGCAGCCGGCGCCGCAGGGCCAGGGGCAGGGCCAGCGGCCGCAGCCGCCGCAGTCCCAGGCGCAGCCCCCGCCGCCGCCGCCTCTTGGGGGCGGCGGGGGCGGCAGTAGCAGGCACGAGAAGAGCCTGGGACTGCTCACCACCAAGTTCGTGTCGCTGCTTCAGGAGGCCAAGGACGGCGTCCTGGATCTCAAAGCGGTGAGTGCGGGAGGCGGGTAGGGGGCGGACTTCTGAGCCCGCGGTCCTGAGAGAAGACCACCCCCTTGTCGCGTGGGTTGGGCGGCGCGGCGTGGACGCGCATCCCGAGGACCGGGAAACCCGCGAGCAGGGGCCACGTGGCCGGCGCCCAGGCCCTGGACGCCGGGATGGGGGAGGGACGCGGGACCAGGATGGCCCGGACCGACCGCGTTAACCAATGGGGCCCGGCGCTGCGCCGGGCTCTCGACAAAGAGCCCAGGAGCTCGGGCGCGCCCGCGTGGCTTCAGGCTCTGGGCGTAGGGACCCGAGGGCGACCGAGTGTCCTTGTTGCTCCGCGTCCACCTGTGGCAGAGGCGCAAGGGGTACCCGGGCGCTTTGCCCCGAGACACCCTTGGGATTGATTTTACTGTTGGGAATTGATGGTTTTAATAGGCGATGCTTGCTGAGACCGTGTTTCGGTTGTTTAAAACGAGCAAGCAAACAAAATCCAATTTTGCCACCTCTTCTGGATGACACACACACAAAAAGGTGAACTCTTAAGTCCTCCCCGTTAAAACAATAATAGTAATTTTAAAAACCTCTTCCTTGTGCACTTCTTTTCATCATCCTGATGGTTAAGAGGGATATTTGACTTAATTTGGTATCTGATATAAATTTCTAAAAGCGAGATTTGCCATCACACGAAAAGGGGGTGTTTTATAATTTTCACCCCAAAAGATGTAAGCGCTCAGTACACTCTTTCCTGTTTCACGAGACCGTGTGCTTCGTCTTTTACTACAGTTTGGAATTTTCAAACAGCAACATGCATCAAAAGCTGTTCCGTTAAACAAAATGACTTAACTGTTCAAGGCAGGACTTGGAAGGATTCCACAGCGCTGAGGAACAGCGCTGTGATCACACTTGAATTAAAATTCAGCCAGCACACGCAGTTTAAGTAAGAAGTAAAGCATTAAAAACAAACAAAAATTACTAACGAGTCAGTAATCACTGCAGAGGATTGGTCCCAGCACCTAGGGTAGGGTCAGGACCACCTTTCGTAGCTTGAGAGTGTGACTGCAATCATCAGGGCTGTGCCTAGAGTAACAGAAGCAGCATCTGAGCAGGAGAGCATCTTTTAGTTCTCCCTGACTTAAACTCACAAAGGCCAACTTGATGGCCTCTGCTAGGGGCCCTCCTCTCAGTGCAGTGCAGGGGGTGAGGTATTTCTTTGAATGCCATCTCCTTTCCCTGGGTGTTCAGTATGTGATTGTTGAATTATCTGAATTGTTCTAGTTTATACAAATGAGGCACGATGCACATATTTTGCATTTCCGGAAGTAGTTTCTACTCCCTTCTTTTTGCAGTGTTACGTCAAAAAATGTTACTCCTAGAATTTTCCCACACCCTTGGAAATTCTTGTTCTCTTTTTTTCCCCAACCAGCTCTTTCCTCCCTACCTCCCTCCCTGAAAGTGCTTTACGGCATATATAGTATTTAAATTGTTGTGAACTAAATTGGATTCTGTTTAAAGAATTTCACAGGAAGTCATGAGGTCATCAGTGAAAGCCAGGGATGTTACAAAGCATAGCTTGCAGACTACTAATTCAAAATCTAGAAGTTCAGTTGTAGCCTGTGACTTCAGTAAGGAATCAGGGAAGTTTGGGATTTTCCAGATGAAACTGAACTCTGAGGGCTGACTGTGAGGGCTTCTGCAACTTGCCTTGGAATATGGTGGAACTTTGCCCTTGCTTTCCCGTAAGTCCTTTGGCTTCTTCCTGCTTCATCTGTGGCCACATTTTGCTGTCCAGAAGTCACAGAGGCAATGAGTGGGAAATGGAGTTTAATATATCATAATAACATTGTTTCATCCATCCTTTCTTAAAAGTTCAAAGGTTTCTGCAGTGACATTAGGTCTCATTATATTAATGACATTTTAGTTGTAGAGAACAGTTTGAGTATCATTCTTTTTCACATATATATGGATATATATCATTTACATATGTTTACTTATATATATGTGTAAAATCTTATATTGTAAAAATCTTATATTGCAATCTTTCCAATGATGTTTCTTATTGTACACCGTAGTAAAAGATCATAAAGACTTTTTCTGACATGTTGAAGATGGATTAACACTGACAATTATAAAGTTTCTCTAATTTGAAATTATAAAATCACATTTTTTTCTTATATTCTTACTTGGGGGTGGTGTATTTCAGCCTAAGTTATTGGTACTTTTGCATTATACACTTGATAATTTTTAAGAGGCAATTAATGAAACATCATTTTTGTGAATATCATGAATATAAAAAATAGCAACCATCACATCCAAATACCTTAGATATCTGTAAAATATCCAAACCACTTAGATGCTGTTTCTTTTCTAACTTGTGACATGTACTACTGAAGAATAAGAACATAATGCTGTGTCTTAGTGATGCATTTCTTCTTAGTAATTTAACTAACTGAGGACATAGCTTAACAAAACAAATTCTAATAAAGCTGTTCTAGTATAATTTAACAGTTAGGAGGGAATGGAAACACCTTGGAGCTGGTTTGAGAAATTTTTATTCAATATCTTTCTCTTACACCGCCATGATATAGCCTCATTTACAATGGTGGGAGTGGGTAGTTACTCTCTCTTTATTCTAGTGAGATGACAAGTTATGTCATGGTCCTTTCCAGTTATGTGGTTTGCCAATTTATGCTGTTAGTAGCTGACATTTATTGAGAGCTTAGTATGTGCCAGGCATTTAACATATATTAACTAATTTTATCATCCTAATAGTTGAAATTTGGACTTACCATCCCCATTTCACAGAGGAGAAAATGATAGGTTAAGTAACTTGCCCAATGTCACACAGTAGAAAGTCACAGCTATGACTTGAAACTAGACCATATTTTCTTATTCTCTGTGCTATACTGACTTTCAGTATTCCTAAAAAAAATTAATTTCTTAAATTTTTCATCTGTGTAAGGGCATGGAATCTTTCTTGTAAAGAAAAATGCATGATTATTTTTATACTTCTACTCATGGTAGAAGAGAAGGTATTGAGCTTCTGCACTGAAAATGAGGATATTGATGACAAATTCATATTGCTTCACAAATTAAACTAGGGTTCTATTTTTATAGAACTAAAAATTTAAGTAAGTTAGGATAGTCATGACTGTCTATATATGTTGTTTTGAAAATTCCTATTAATTTATAACTGAGTTTCTAGATTTGCCATTTTGATTCCATCTTCAAGTTTTTAAAGTATGCTCAAGATTCCTTATCTTGTTTATTATAATTGTTCAAGTTATCAATTTCCTGAACGATACCTGGATTAAATGATAAAATATTTATGGTGTTTCTTATCTCACAGGTCCCTGACTCATACCCATTTATGATTAGCTTATTAATACACACAGTGGAATGAATAAATAATCTAAGGTCTTAGTTTGTGATGTCACAGAATAAAGCAAGGATTATCCTAAGGAGAGAGATATGGGTAGGAGAGCCAGAACTTTAGTGCATGCTTAAAAATTCTCAGGACAATTTCACTTCTGAGTATATACTCCAAAGAATTGAAAACAGGGTCTTGAACAGTTATTTGTATACCTATGTTCATAGCAGCATTATTCACAATAGCTAAAATGTGGACACAACCCAAGGGTCCATCAACAAATGAGTAGATAAGCAAAATGTGGTATATACATATAATGGAAGATTATGCAGCCTTAAAAAGGAAGGAATTTCTGATACATACATAGATGAACCTTGAATACATTAAGCTAGTCACAAAAAGACAAATGCTGTATGATTCCACTTTATGAAGTAACTGGAGCAGTCAAGTTCATAGAGACAGAAGGTAGAGGAGTGGTTGCTGGGGGAGGAGAGAATGGGAAGTTGTTGCTTCTTGGGCGTTTGGGGCTGAATTGTGTTCCCTCAAAATCCATATGTTGAAGTCTTAACCCCCAGTAGTCAGAGTGTGATTGTATTTGGAGATAGAGCCTTCAAAGAGATGATTAAGTTAAAATGAGGCCACTAGGGTAAGCACTAAGCCAATCTGACTGGTGTCCTTGTAAGAAGAGGAAATTCAGACCCACAGACACTAGGGATGCCTGTGCACAGAGGGGAGCCCATGTGAGGACACAATGAGGGAGACCATCTGCAAGCCAAGGAGAGAGGCTTCAGAGGAAATCAAAGTCGCCAACACCTTGTTCTTGGACTTCAGGCCTCCAAAACTGCGACAGAATAAATTTCTGTTGTTTGAACCACCCAGTCTGTGGTATTTTTATTATGCAGCCTAGCAAACTAATACTGTGTGTACAGAGTTTCAGTTTTGCAAGATTAGAAGAGTTCTGGAGATTGGTTGCACAACAATGTGAAGGTACTTAAAACTACTGAATTGTACACTTAAAAAATGGTTATGATGCCAATTTTATATTATGTGTATTTTACTGTAATTAAAAAAATAGGTAAAATAATAGTGCAGCACCACTGCATACCTAATAGAATGGCAAAAATCCAAAACACTAACAACACCAAATGTTGGCGAGAATGTGGAGCAACAGGAACTGTCTGTCGTTCACTGTTGGTGGGAATGCAACATGTTGCAGAAGTTTCTTAAAAAACTGAACATACTTTTACTGTATGATCCAGCTGTCACACTAGTGACTTGGTATTTACCCAAAGGAGTTGAAAACTTATGTTCAGACAAAAACCTGCACATGGATATTTATAGCAGGTTGATTCATAATTGCCAAAACTTGGAAGCAACCAAGATGTCCCTCCGTAGGTGAATGAATGAATAAACTATGGTACATCCAGACAATGGAATAGTATTCAGTGCTGAAAAAAATGAGTCATTACCATGAAAAGACATGGAGGAACCTTAAATGCATATTACTAAGTGAGAGAAGCCAGTATGAAAAGGTTACATCCTATATAACTCCTACTATATAACATTCTGGAAAACACAAAACAATGGAGACAGTAAAAGATCAGAGGTTAGGGGAGTAAGTTGAACAAATGGAACACAGGATCTTTAGGGCAGTGAAACTACTCTGTACAATACTATAATGGTGGATACATGTATTATACATTTATTAAAACCCACAGAATGTACAACACTAACAGTGAACCCTAATGTAAGCTATGGACTTCGGGTGGTTATGATGTGTCAGTGTAGGTTCATCAGTTGTAATGAATGTATCACTCTGATGAGGGATGTTGATAGTGGGGGAGGCTGTGCATGTGTGGGGGCAGGAGATTTATGGAAAACCTCTATTTTTTTACTCAATTTTGCTGTGAGCCTCAAGCTACTCTAAAAAATAAAATATATTAAAGATGCATATATAAAGCTTCTCTGGATACATCTATTCCAGGGTCTAATTATTAAACATCTGTTAAATACAAGATGCATGACCAAATGGGAAAAGAAAATTCTTAGGAGACTAAAGCTCTACAACACTAATAAAAATGATTACTAGTAGCTAATACTAAGTGACTGGCACTATGCCAGATGCTTTACTTGTATTAGCGCATTTAATCCTTGTAACAAAACACTAAGGGAGATATTACATCTCCATTTTGCTGATTAGGAAATTGAGGCTTAATGAGGTTATCTGGTTATAGCCAATATCCACAGTAAAGGAGATAAGAGCCCAGATAGTCTGATGTCAGAATTGATGCTATGCTAAGCAACGTGTACCTACCTCTGAAGTTCTGGTATGATGTGAAGAACAACTTTTCTAGAGAACAAGAAAGTTAAAAAAAAAAAAAAAAAAAAAAAGCCAGCCATCTCGTTTTCCAGTTCTGGACAGGATAAATGGTCATATAGCTAAGACAGTACTAGTGAGTGCTTGGTCTTGATTCTGCCACTTAGCAGCAGTGTGTCTTGGGCTTGTTCCACATCCTTTATATCTTATCATTAAAGTGGAAGGAAGAAGAAGGGATGAGCCACCGTAAGTGGTGGCCGTAGTTGTGAATCGAGAAGCCCCAGGCAGATTTTATTTTTGTGCTAAACTGTACAGTCTCTCCACCCTCACACTTCAAGAAAGGTGGTGGCCTAAAAGGGACTCCACCAGCTTTCTCAATGTGTAGACCAATGGTCAAATATGTCAGCATCTTCTGGATCTTAAAAAAAAAAGATTCTAATGTCAGACCTGGGAAATCAGCTTCTGTAGGGCCAGGGAGGAGCCTAGGAATCTGCATTTTAAATACATACCCCAGGTGGTTTTGATACCTACTGACATCTGAGAACCATGGAATGAGCTCTACTGCCTCTTCTTTTTCAATCATATTATTCACGCATCAAAAAGAACTGTTCTGGTAGTAGAAGGAATTAATGTCAAACAGAGTTGACCCTTTAGGAGTTCACTAAGATTGATGAGAGCTACTCTTGGGAAAATGTTAGAGGCTAGGGATGGAAGAAATTCCCCATTTAATTGCTCTGGAATAGTCTCTGCCCATGTCTGAATGGCAGCATTCAAATCTTACATTACTAATTAAGGGACCTAATTTCTAGTGGAAATGAATAAGCCTTGAGAGTCATTTCTATAATGGAATAAAGTAAAATCCACTTTTACAGTAAAATTCTGTTTTACTTACAGGAGAAGAGGAAAATTATCAAATTTTTAAATTTTGGATTTAATTTTTAAAAAAGAGCAAGATCAGTGCAACTGTAGCTAATCTTCATCATTTGTGTTCCAGGGGACTGAGCAGGGAATGAGATGATGCTCAAAATGATGCGAGGGCCTCCATCACTGGGAAAGATTGTTTCCTTGAATGGAGAGTATGTGTAGGCAGGACTGTAGACATTTTAGGAAGATTCTCACAAGGCTAAGAGTAAGGAGTGTCTAGTTGAGACCCTCAGGTAACTGAGAGATTTCATTAGCAGAGTGCCCAAGTATTTTAGTTGAGCTTTTGCTGATTTTTTGCATCATTTTCTTTTTATAAATATGTTATTAAAATTTTAAAGGTAACTTAATAGACTAGAAGTACACTTTGAATTGCTATCTTACAAAGGGAAAAAATAACACAGAAAGCGTAACAAATCCGTAAAAAAGGATGAAAATATAAAAGCATTAAAGCATAATATACGGAAAACATCAAATAAGTAATAATTGAAACCTGCTGGTTTCTCCAGTATGCGAATGTATCCGATTCCTTTTTCTTTTTAATAAAGTTGTTTAGATGAAAAAAATTCAGGCATCCATTGTGTACAAGAAAAGCACCAAGAAAGAAAAGGACTCAAAAATTTTAAATTGAGGTATATCAGGCAAAGGGGAAGAGAAAGAAATCAGGAGTGAAAGTACTAATTTCCAGAGAACGTCTACCTTAATATCAAGTGCACTCAATGGTATGAACTGATATTTTTAAGAATGAGATCATAATCTAGGGATGAATCATAAAAGTCGGTGTTTAAATAGTGCCTCTCAGTGTGAATCACACGTACATTTGTCTGGATGTGTGTATTATGTTATGCCATTTCTTTAGTATGGTAAGTATTGACATGGTAAATATTTCTTATAAATACATTTCTTTTAGATTTTGCCATTTGAGACTAACTTTCCCCAATTATTAGTCCATGAGTCTCCCTTTATGTCTTAAACTTAATATGTTTGTACAAGGGAGGGTATTTTTTCTGATTTACCTTTTTAAACTTAAAATGTATCTGTTGAAATAGCATACAAAGAGTAGAAAACTTGGAAAAAATTAATATAGTCCAGAATAAAAAGTACCCAGTATGCCACCACCCCAAGAGAGCCACTATTTTCAACTTTCAGTATTTCCCCAATTTGTTACACCTTTTCATAGCTGAGGTCAAACTTTTATTTTCCTAAATTATAAACATAAATTGTGAGGGCCTCAACTTAGATGTATCATATTATCCAGAATTCACCATTCTTTTAGGTTGGTACTGTATTAGTTGTTTCTAGGTTTTGTTCTATCTCATTCAATAAATATAACTTAACCAATGGGTGCCCTAGCCCCTTCCTTTAGTAGCTTACAGCTTATGGTTGTGGGGAAAAGTGAGGGAAATGGGAGTTGGACACTTTCACACTGTAAGGGGCTATGGAAGCACCTGCCGAGCCCTGGTGACCGGTGATGTGGGAGCCATTGACGGCTCCAGGGAGCAGTGAGAGTGGAGCTGGGACTAAGGGACTCAAAAAGTCAGGTGACATTGATATATGTAAAATTTAAGAATTTAAGGTCGTGTTGCTCCTCTACTTAGAACAACATCCAGTGCCTACAGCACCCTGTCTCTTCTGGGAGTCCTTCCTTCTAGCACACTCGCCCCTTCCATGGCTCCAGTTCTTCTAATGCTTCACACACCCTCTGCTCTCCACCTTATGGCTGCTGCACAGGCCTTTCCTTCTGCCTGGAGCACATTTACACACACACACACACACACACACTCACACACACTCACACACACACGCACTCACACACACTCACACACTCTCCCTTACTTGACTGGCCATTTCTCTAAACCCTCTGGTCTCAGTTTAAATGTTTCCTTGTCTTAGATGCTTCGTAGGTAGAATATGACTCCTGAAAGATACCCATGTCCTAATTCCTGGGACCTATGAATCTGTTCAGTTAAGGGGAATTAAGGTTAAAGTTGCTAATCAGCTGACGTTAAGATGGGGAGGTTTTTCTCTTTTTTTTGCGGTACGCGGGCCTCTCACTGTTGTGGCCTCTCCCGTTGCGGAGCACAGGGTCCGGACGCACAGGCTCAGCGGCCATGGCTCACGGGCCCAGCCGCTCCGCGGCATGTGGGATCTTCCCGGACCGGGGCACGAACCCGTGTCCCCTGCATCGACAGGCGGACTCTCAACCACTGCGCCACCAGGGAAGCCCGGGGAGGTTTTTCTGAATTATGAATCTGAGCCCATTGGTAATTATAAGGGTCTTTAAAAGTGGAAGAGGGAAGCAGAAGAGAGAGAGCCAGAGAGATGGCAGTATGGAGGGACTTGGCCCGATCATTGCTGGAGGAACGGAAACGCTAGCCAAGGAATGCTGCAGACTCTAGAAGCTGGGGCATCCAGAAGGAACACAGCCTTACCTTGACCCAAACTCAGTGAGACTCGTTTTGGACTTCTGATTTACCGAACTATAAGATAATAAATTTGTGTTGTTTTAAGTCACTACATTTGTGGTAATTTTGACAGCAGCCATAGGAAACTGATGCAGATGCATCTCCTGACTCTTCCTCTTAATCTAAAGTGGCTGAAGTTGATTCCCATTGATTCTGTTTCTCTGTTACCTGTTCTTTTCCTTAATACCCCTTATCACAAGATGGGATTGTTTCTTCATTTATTTATTTGCCTGTGTTCCCTTCTAGACCAAGTGCTCTGTGAGGTGAGGGACTGTGTCTTGTGTGTTACCAGTACTGATCCAGCCAGTCTGTTGTAAGCTTTCGACAAATAGAGTGGACGTGATCATATTTGAATTAGGAGAAAAGGCATTCCCAGCAAGACAGCAAGTGCCAGAGCCACGAGGCCAGAGAAAGAAATGGTACATTTGCAAAGCTATAAATTAGATGACTGTTGAATTTAGAGAATATGGTTGTAATTTAGGCAGGATTACAGGCTTGAACTAAGGTAGAGCAGTGGAAATATAAAGAAGTGGGGAGATAAGATGTTTCATTGTAGAAGTGACAGAACTTGGATGCTGAGTCTATAGGAAAAGGAATCATGGATGACTGCCAGGCCATGGCGTGGTCAGGTGAGTGGATGGTGGTGGTTTTCACTTAGAAATTATGAAAAGAGGAAAGGAATTTGGAGGAAAGGGAAGTTCAGTTCTGGGCATGCATGAGATGCCTATAGGCCATCCTTGAGTAGATATTTGGCAACCTGTGGGAATTATGAATCTGGAGCCCAAGAAGAAGACCAAGGCTACCAGTTTGGTCTGGAAATGATTGGTTTATGAGGTATGTAAGGGAGAAGGTTTAGAGTGGAAAGAGGACTAAGAATGGAAGTTGGGCAAACACTCATAGTTCAGGAACAACAGAGAAAAAGGAGACTTGAGAAGAAACAGCACGAGACTGAGGAGGAAAAACCTATGGGTTTTGGTGACGGCAAGGCCAGGGAACAGTGCTTTAGGAAGGAGAGAACCAGAGTCTAGTGCTGCAGAGGATACAAGACTTTGTAGTGTCCACTGGATTTAGCAACAGAGGTCCAGGAAACATTTTTGGCATTTAGACATTTTTGAATTATTTCTGCTTCTGATCATCTATACTAAAGAATTACTAGATCAAACGGTAATAAAAATGTAAAATCTTTGATGGATGTTGTCAAATTGCTTGACAAAAAGATGGTACTTATACCCCACTAGCAGCATATAATCATGACCAGCTACCTCACCACATCAGAAATAGCATTTTGCAATGGCTAAAAGTATACACCCTGGGTTCACATCCTGACTTTACCCTACCATTTCGGTGGCCTTGGGCAAGTTACTGAGCTTCACTTTCCTCTTTTGCAAAAATGGTGACAATAATAGTATCTATCTCATGTGATTATCATTATAGGAATGGCTAAAGTGAGTTTTTTTTTTTTTTTTTTTTTTTTTTTTTGCGGTATGCGGGCCTCTCACTGTTGTGGCCTCCCCCGTTGCGGAGCACAGGCTCCGGACGCGCAGGCTCCGGACGCGCAGGCTCAGCGGCCATGGCTCACGGGCCCAGCCGCTCCGCGGCATATGGGATCCTCCCAGACCGGGGCACGAACCCGTATCCCCTGCATCGGCAGGCGGACCCTCAACCACTTGCGCCACCAGGGAGGCCCCTAAAGTGAGTTTTGACTTTTAAAACACTTAAACAGTACCCAGCACATAGTAAGTGCTGTTTCCAGGTGTTTGTTAGATAAGTGATGGATAAATAGAATGAATCAATATTGGGTATTCTGATGTTTTCATATTCTACAAATTTGAAAGGTGATGAATAATAGTATCTCTGTTTTTTAAGTCAACTTTGTAAAGGTATAATTTCCACGCATTAAATGCTCCCATTTTAAGTGTACAGTTCGGTGAGTTTTGACAAATGCTTGTACCTGTAACCACCACCACAACCAGATGTGTAACATTTCCATCACCCAAAACAGCTCCCTTTTGCCTTCTCCCAGCCAAACTCCAACCTCCCCACCCCGCCAAACAAGAAATGCTCTGTTTTCTTTTCCATGGGTTAAAACGACCTTTGCTAAAGTTTCATGGTAACACACTCATAGAGTATGTGCTCTGGGTTTAGCTTCTTTCACTCAGCATGATGTTTTGGAGATTCACGCCCATTGTTACCTGTACCAATAGTTCATTCCTTTCTGTCCCTGGTTGGTATTTCGTTTTGTGGATATAGTACACTTTGCTTATCCATTCACCTGCTGCTCCCAATTTTGGGCTTTTATGAATATTCAGGTACAATTTTCTGTGTAGACGTATATTTTCATTGTTTCAATTTGCATTTCTTATTCTTTTGCTAACTCATTAAAAGTTTGAAAACTTTTTCAAGAATGTTAACAAATTTTTGGTGTGAAATTTATCTTTTGTCCATGTTTTAATTTGTGGTCTTCATGCTTTCTTTTATGTGAGTTTTAATTATTGAGATAGTCAAATCTTTATCTTTTCATTTTTATTTCTTCTATAGATTTGACATTTAGAAGTTCTTGGTGAAGGAAATTTTTGACATTTTGATGTATATACATATACGTGTCTGTGTGGGTATGTGTATGTGTATTTGAGACAGATGCCCCAGTTATTTGGGGGGGTTTAATCAGTTTTCAGAATAGGCCGCTGGTCACAGTTATGAAGAAGGTTGACATGAAAATTGAGTTTAACTCAGTCATTGGTCACATTCACCGTAATCCCTTTGAGATTTTTGGATTTATTTTAAAATCCACATCTGACTAGTATATTCTTCTTGATAGTGACAAGTCCAGGTATTCTGAAACTGTTGTTTATCCTTTAGATAATGAGATTTTGTCCATAGCTGAGTTTTCTGATTACCTAAGGGTTTATGTCTATTAATAACATTATTTCTTATAAAAGAACATTTAACCATTTTGGTTTGAAAATTTTCCAAAATGCATTACACATGTCTTTGTGCTTGATTTTATTCTTTTGGTAACTTGGGATAGTCATGATGAATATTATTTTTTGTATCCTTTGGAGGTGATAACCTCAAAGCTTTTCTAAGTATGTTGGATTACTGCCATGTCCAGTGACCTCAGCTTTGTCTGCTTCGTGAGTTTTTTATCCTTTCTGTAATTTCTGCCACATCCCTTGATTGCTGCTTAGGTACCTCGCCAGTGTCCCAGATGGTACTTCCAGTTTTCTTGTGGACGTTGAAATTAAATAGCCCCACTGTTAGGAATCATAGAAAAGAAGGAATAAATAGGATCCAAATGGCGTGAACTATTTGAGTAATAAAACATACCTTTTATATCTATTTTTGCCTCTGCAGAAGCCCTTTTTCCTACTTCATTGTGCTTGACTGTGTTCTGAAGTGTTACAGTTAGTGAGTTACACCAGATAAGTAAGTAAATGTGGTCTGTTACGTTCCATGATACACGTTTCAAAGAACAATGTTTTCTTACTATAGGTGAGAAATTGGATCTATAATAGTGATAATGGCTAACACGAATGTAATACTCGTGATGTACGAGGCACTCTCCTAAGTGTTTCAAATATACTCATTTAATCTTCACAACAACAATATCTTGACTTATCTTACAGGCTAGCCCGTGTTCCTAACTTCTATGTCACTTCTTTGGTTCCTAACTTCTAACCATCAGGATGATAGAAAATGTGCAGATACAAATCCCAGTGGTAGAATAGCAGATGCATGCTTAATTTTGCTCCTGTTTTAGAAACAACACATATGAGAATTACAAAGCACGCAGTTGGGGACTTAGGCAAGCAATCTCTAGAGCTGAGTTTCAGCAGGCTTTTCCTACTTCAATAGATATTTTATCAAGTATCTTCTTTTTTCTTCGGAGAAATCTTTGGTGACTTGAGTCAGGCAGTACAAATGAAGTTTCTTTTCAAAAGTTTATGCAGAGTTTATTTAAAAAAATTAAGAATTAGAACAAATATAAAGCTTATGCACTTAAAAATATCATATAGAGTAGTAGTTAGTTTGAGGTAGTGAAAGCACTGCAGATTTTTTTAGGAGAGATTTCTTCGGGGGAGGTTTACTCATTAAAACACTTGTGTGCTTAGCGCTGCTTCTGGAGGAAGCCCTTTGTAGCCTTAAAGTAAGTTATTTACTTTTTGGGTATTTAATTTCCTTCCTGATGTAACATCCTCTACAGATGCATTGAAAGCAGGCAGCAGCCTCCAGGAACTCTTTCCTTTCTTGCCCCCACCTCCAGTAATCTCTCTTTTTTCAGTCTCTTGTAACACTTTGTCTCTACTTTACAGGACTGTTTCATTCTTTCATCCTAATTCTTCCAGGTGTTAGCCATGGTCCCGAAGACTTAGATATGCTTACAGTTTTTTTGTTACTGGTTATTATTATTATTATTTTTTTTTTTTTTGCGGTACGCGGCCCTCTCACTGTTGTGGCCTCTCCCGTTGCGGAGCACAGGCTCCGGACGTGCAGGCTAAGTAAGCGGCCATGACTCACGGGCCCAGCCGGCGGCATGTGGGATCTTCCCGGACTGGGGCACGAACCCGTGTCCCCTGCATCGGCAGGCGGACTCTCAACCACTGCGCCACCAGGGAAGCCCTGGTTATTATTTTTGAATAAATAAATAAGTGGAAATGAAGATCTCTGCCTTTCCAGACCATTTTATACACTCTAGATGGAACCACCTGCAGACTAGTGGTACTCAAATTGCTACTCAGTGCATTTGTATAGCTTGGGAACTTATGACGGTCCACCAGTCTTTTAAAATAATAGAAGCCCCTTTGAAGGTGTTTTGCCACAAATTTATTTCATGAATATATAATTAACGCCAGGTTCCACCTGATTATCCATTAGCCTTCTGAGTCTGTTTCCTATAAAACAGGGAGAATGATACCTACTTTACAAAGCAGTTCTGAGCATTAAGTTAGATAACATCAGTGAAAGATCCTATTACACAATTATCCAATTACTGGCTTATAAATGGTTCTTCTTAACTGTGGGTTGAAATCAAACATTCTACATCTCAATTCTCTTTAACAGTGTTTGAAATTAGCTAATAATCTTTTTTTTTTTTTTTTTTTTTTTTTTTTTTTTTTTTTTTGCGGTACGCGGGCCTCTCACTGTTGTGGCCTCTCCCCGTTGCAGAGCACAGGCTCCGGACGCGCAGGCTCAGCGGCCATGGCTCACGGGCCCAGCCGCTCCGCGGCACGTGGGATCTTCCCGGACCGGGGCACGAACCCGTGTCCCCTGCATCGGCAGGCGGACTCTCAACCACTGCGCCACCAGGGAAGCCCTAGCTAATAATCTTACCATGAGATAAAGCAACATACCATCGAGCACAGTTTTTTTTTTTTTAAATTCTCATTAAAATATTTCATAGGCAATCTTGGTGTATTACCTGGGGTCCTTCCACCTTATATTCAGGCTCCCATCACTTGGGCATGTCTGTATGCATGTGTATGATGTTTTGTAGTGGTTTTTTTTTTTTTTTTTTTTGACCGTGCCGTGCAGCATGCGGGATCTTAGTTCCCCGACCAGGGATTAAACCTGTGCCCCCTGCAGTGGAAGCGCAGAGTGTTAACCACTGGCCCACCAGGAAAGTCCCTTGTAGTGTTTGTATTGCACAGTTTTGATTTTTGGATGTGGCCCTCCTCACTGTAATGTTAGTCTCTGTAGCACAGTAGCTAAGACATTGAGTGCACGTGTGTCAACAGTTGTTGTCCTGGAAGAGAGTAAAGTAACTGCTTTACAGATGGAGAACCTGAAAGACAGGATGTTTCCAGAGTTACTGTGTTTATGTCAGCCCTTTTGAATGAAGCATCAGGCTGCATCGGAAGAACATCCTTGAGCAAATGAGCCACCCAAATAAAGCTACCACATAATCCTAATCCTAACCCAAATAAAGCTACCACATAATCTCTCTCCCTCCCAGAATTAACACTGGTCTTAGTGGACTCATTTGTTCAGGTGAAGGGGTGGGGCCAGAAAATTCTTAAAGCCCTTTTTAGCACTTATATGTGATCCCTCTCAGCTCTTAGGTTTTATTTGACTTGTCCACCTCTTAAAAGCACCACAAGTTTTAATTTTGTTCCACCTGTGGATATCAGTTTGTTCACCACTGGTGACATATTTTTAGAAAAGAGTTTAATATTTGGAGGGGAGATCTGTGTCTTTCAGAGGGTTATGTTTGTTTTTCCTGAAAAAATGAGCATCTAATAGATGCTTCCCTATGGCTCTATAGGTCAGGTCCTAAAATAATAAATGTAAACTTTTAAAGTAAATTTGATGCATACTTATGTGCATTCAACAGCCACAGTGCCAGCATGGGATGAGGATGCACCCATTTTGTTCTCTGCCTGCCCTTGACAACACCCCAGCCTTTCTGCAGGGCCGCAGGAAAATGCACAGTGATTCTGATGGCTCTCACTTTAAATTCAGGACCACTAACTTGAACAGGACCATAGTGGGGTCCAGCACTCCTTCTACACGACTTATTCTCTGGCTTTCCTAGATGAGGATTTCACACGTCTCCTCTCTCAACCACTAACCCCCCCCCCTTCACTCCTCCACTCCCACCTCCACTGATGAGAAAAAAAAAGCAACGAGAAGGAAGTGTCTAACCTCTCCCCTTACCTTATCTACTATCGTACCCACAGCTCCACTTGGGCACTCTGAGCTTCAATTATTAATATGCCCTCTTATTATGTAAGGCTGATCCTCAGCTAGTCTGATTCACATCCTCCCTTGCCTACTTACTGCTATTTCTTTAGTGGTTGCCCCTTCTCTCTCCTGCATCATGAATTATCCCTCTTCCCCCTTTACTGGCTCATTCCTATCAGCATACTTGCATGTTGAAATTGCTCCATCTTTAAAAGAAAAGAGAAATGAAGGGGAAAAAAAAACTTCCTGGGGAAACCCCACAATTCCCTATAGCTACTGCCACATTTCTGTTCCTCTTTGCAGCAGAAATCTTCAGAAGAGCTGTCCACTCCAGCTTCCCTTCCACTCTTGTCCTGGAATCTCTCCATGAAGGCTTTCTACTCCACCACTCTGTCAAGACGGCGCCGACCAAGGTCACTCGTGATCTTTCCAAAGTCTAATCCATGGATCAGGTCTCAGTGAGTCAGGTCTCCCTGCCAGCGATACTTAACGTGGTCACTCTTACAGTCTTCCCTTGGCTTCCAAGACCCCACTCTTCCTACTTCTCTTACTTCAGTGGCAGGTTGCCCCTCATTTCTCAGATCTTAAATACTGGCAAACCCCAGGGTTGGCCCTTAGACATCATCTCCTTCTATGCTCACCTCCTAGGTGAATCCAGTAGGTTCCATCCAGTGTCCTAAAATGTCTTCTTTACTGATGGCTTCTGAATCTGTATCTCTAGCTTGGTCTTCTCCCCTAACCCACACACTCCCAATGTCCAGTGGCCTTCTTGATTCCTACCCCGCTGGAAGTCAACATGTCCAAAGCCGAGTTCCTGATTTTCAGTGCCCCAAACCTATTCCTCCTGCAACCTTCCTCATCTCCAGTTGCTCATGTCAAAAACTGAAGAGTTACTCTTGATTCCTTTCTCAGGATCACCTGCTTGCTGTACCTTCAAAATAGATCCTAAATACCGTATATTAACGCATATATATGGAATCTAGAAAAATGGTACTGATGAACCTAGTGGCAGGGCAGGAATAGAGACACTGACGTAGAGAACTGACTTGTGGACACAGTGGGGGAAGGGGAGGCTGGGACGAATTGAGGGAGTAGCATTGACATATTTACACTATCACGTGTAAAACAGATAGCTAGTGGGAAGCTGCTGTATAGCACAGAGAGATTAGCTCGGTGCTTTGAGACGACCTAGAGGGGTGGGATGTGGGGGGGAGGGTGGGAGAGAGGCTCAAGAGTGGAGGGGTATGTGTATACGTATAGCTGATTCACTTTGTTGTACAGCAGAAACTAACACAATGTAGTAAAGCAATTATAATCCAATAAAGCTGTAAAAAAGTAAAAAAAATTTAGAAAGCTCTAAAAAATATAGATCCTGAATCTCACCATTTCTCACAGTCTCCACAGCTACCCCCTCACCCAAGCCATGGCCATCTCTTGAATGGACTATTGCCATTGCTTTCTCATTGGCTTCTTTTCTTTCACCCAGAGCAGCCCAAGAGAACCTTTGAAAATGTGGAGCCAAATCATTGTGTGCTCAAAGCCTTCCAGTGACTTTCTGTTTCACTGGGGGTAAAAGCTGAAGTCCTTACAGTGGCCTGCAAGACCCCAGTGATCTGGCCCCTTGCTACCTCTTCCACGTTATCATCTTCGTCTCCCTGTCTCTGTGTGTCTCTCTTCCCCTTCCCCTTTCTTCCTCCTCTCATTACACACCCGCTTCCCATTCTCCCTCTCAATCACTATTCTGGCCACACTGGCCTGCCCACCTTTCCTTGAAGGACCTAAGCATCTCCCACTTCAGAGCCTTTGCACTTACTGCCAGGTGTTCCCAGGGGTCACTTCATTCAGTTCAAATGTCGCCTCATCAGGGAGCTCTTCTCTGAAAATCCTGTTAAATATAGCACCTTCCTACATGCATTCCTCCTAACATAATTATTTGTACATTATTAACTCCCCTCCCTCTCTTGAGGTCAGGGACTTCATTCTGTCACCACTATATCCTTAAGACCCAGACGAGCCTGGCACCCCGTGGGTGCTGAATGAATGAATGAAGGTGGTGGTGATTCATTGTATGATTTTATTAAGTACAAAGGTCTTGGATTACTTAATAAAACTTTAAGAATTCACACGCAACTTTTAAAAACACTACATAAAATATGATAGGTTCGTATACATGCAAAGTCTAACTTACTCATGATCTCTTGTTTCAACCTGTATTTGATACGAGGCAGTTACTTACCAATATTTAAATTATGCAGCAGACACTGTGCTGAGATTATCCAGTTTCATCCCCACAATTCAGCATGTGTTGTTATCCCATTTTCCAAAAAGGAAGTGAGGTTTAATGAGTTTGAGGCCAACTGAAGACAAGGAAGTGGCAGGGCTGGGGTTGGATCGTGGTGTGCCTAGCTCCAGAACCTGACTTCAGAAGGATGATACGGCTGCTAAAATAAAAGCTTCCTGGAGATCCTTTTTAATGTTGGTCATGTATATGTTTATATATTTAAATAGCAAGATATTTAAGAAATAATGCTTAGTTTTGGAAATCAAGTATTTAATTTTATAATTGTTAAGCAGTAATAAATTATAAATGAGATACTTTTTTACAAATTTTGAGCTAAAAGTGAGATCTCATGGCTCTTTGCCCAGTGACCTAGAATAGCTGTGTGATCTGGTTCATACAAACATGTTAATACCCTACCTGGTGAGCTGTTGCTGTGGTTGTGACGGCTTTTGTGTGTGAGTCCGTAGCTACGGATAACACAGAGCTGGCTTGGAGTGCTGTGGGCTACTTCTCAAGAAGGAAGTGAGACATGAATTCACAACTTAAGATTTTACAGTTAGCTTTTCAGTAGATGATTGCTCTTCAGAAAGACAGCCTCACACTCAAGGACAGAAACTCTGCGATGGTAGGTGAAACAGAGGAAATTGCTAAGTACAAGGAAGAGGATATCAATGAAACAATGCCTAGTCCTCTTTTTCATTTTCTCGTTTTCTAGAAGAGATGGAGCCAAACTCTAGTCAGAGTTGGGGGTTCAAACAGCCTCACGCTCTGGTTTTTCTCCTCTCTACCACTTCCTACTTACCCTCCTGGTCCACCGTTTGAGGCATGAATCCCCTTCCCGAAGGCCTGCGTGATTGGACAACAGTAACCTGGTATTTTTGGTAACACAACGACTAGATTGATAGAACCGACATTTCACTTATAGGTTCCACACGTCTGTGAAGCAAGCAGTTGCTGTTGGTTGCACATGCTCCCTGTGGAAGGAAACAAAATGCTGTCCTGGGTTTTTGTAGGAGGTACCTTTTTACAGAATCAAGAAGGTAGTGATGCCCTGGGGTAGTTGGTAACTAACTATATGAAACGAAATCTTGTACATATGTACTGAATATTGTCAGTAAGGACATAAATGTGTTTTTTCATTACTACCATGAATCTTAAAATGTGACTCCACATCCAAGATAGTCTGTTGTCTAATCCACTCTGAAAAAAAGAGCTGTAAGGTAACCTCGTCTTAGAGGTTCTGTTTGTACTATTGGGGAACAAATGTCAGACATGTGAGTGAGAACTAGTTAGAAGAACTGCCCAGCATTCCTCAATTCATTCATGACATGATAGCATTAATTATTTTCATTGGTCTTACCTAATGTGAGTGAAACTACCAAGCTTTTGTGTTTGCTTGTACCACAACCTGTGCTATAGATTTTGATTTCTTGTAGATTTTATGCTTTGTGTTGGGATGGCATGATCATTCCTCTCTTTTCACTGTGAGTTTACAAAATGCAGATTGTGTATTTCAAGGTATTACAATGTGTGTATAATTCAGAATTTTCCCCCAAGTATCTTGACTTCATTATTTAAAAGCTGCTGACATATAATTTTTCAAAGTTTTAAAAAGTAATTAAGGCTGATTTTAGACAAGACTGTTTATGAACAGAGAAGTAAGATAGGAAGTGACAATTAGCAGTGCCTTTTCAGGATTAGCCCATAAGGTGATATGAAGTATTCTTATTATGTTCTTTAATTTTTGTGGGCTTCGTGTCACGACCTCTTCAATTTTTTTTTTTTTTCCATTCCAACATCTGCTGGCTTTTAAATGGAATAATTTCTTTGGTATTTTCAGTGTTTGAGGGTTGATTTGCACATACCCAAGCAGCTGACTGGGTCAGATTTAGGATTGGGCTCTCATGCTGTGACCTTAATAACCAAAGCCTTTTTGGCCTTAAAATACGAAATGTAATTTATTTCATTGTTCTTTCCTTTTTTTTTTTTCTTTTTTTAAACAGGCTGCAGATACTTTGGCAGTGAGGCAAAAGAGAAGAATTTATGATATCACCAATGTCTTGGAGGGAATTGACCTAATTGAAAAAAAGTCAAAAAATAGTATACAATGGAAGTAAGTTACAAACCAGTACTCTGTTCTAAAACCTTTGTTTTTCTTCTCAGTGCTCTGTAAGATCTGACCTTTCTACCATTTGCCTCTCTGAAGGCCTCTATTTCAGCCATCTACTCTAGTCACACCAGCCCCACCTGTGTCCCTGGACACACCTCTTTGGACTTCTGTATGTGTCACTTCTATGTTGGGATGTCCGCTTGCTCACTCCACTGTTTAATTTACACTCTTAAAATTCAAATCTTAACTTTCTCCCTCAAGCTACTCATTTGGTACACACTGCATACTGCTTTGTATTATTAATTCCTCTCTGCTTAGGTATTTATCTGCCCACCTAATATAAACTCCTTGAAAACAGGAACTGTGTCTTATACACAGGATTATGTACTTTGTAAATAATGGTTAGTTGAAATGCATGTTGTCATTTGTTAACTGTTGGATGTTTGAGTGTGATAAACACTTTCTGTTCCACAAATTTGTCCCCTTTAGCCTTAATTTTTTGGTTTATCTTAGCCAAAAATCCCACCAAAATATATTAAAAGGCTATAATGTGTATTACCAGCATCTCAGTCTATATAGTGAGACTTCCAGTGTGACAATTTGACTTTGACATCCTCTGGTGCCTCAGTCACCAGCCTGACCTTCTAGAAGACAAAAAGCACACTAGAACATGTTGAGAATTTTTGTACTTTGGTTGTTCTTGGCAATAAATTGTCTAAGCAAGCGTGTTCAGAGGTATATGGTGCTTAAATTTTCCAAGGATTTTACTGCTTGATTTTTAGAAGAGTGTAAAGATTTTTGTCTTGAATATATTCAGTGAGTTTTACTACTACAAAAATTAAGTGATGTTTACCTGGGTCTGATACTGGGGATATTAATTCTCATATGTTTTTAAGAGGTGTAGGTGCTGGCTGTAATACTAAAGAAGTCATAGATAGATTAAGATACCTTAAAGCCGAAATTGAAGATCTAGAACTGAAAGAAAGAGAACTTGATCAGCAGAAGTTGTGGCTACAGCAAAGCATCAAAAATGTGATGGACGACTCCATTAATAATAGATATCCTTTTAAATAAGCTATACGTATACATAATATCTATATTCTTTCAGTCTGAAGATCAGTTACTTTATTCTAGTGTTTTTAGAGAGTTCAGTTTTGCAAGTGAATATAACATTTTAATTTTATAATTCTTCTAATGATTTATACTAATATTTTAAAATTTTTACCTTTTTAAGTTATACAGTGCATCAGTTAGCACCATTACTGTGTTGCATTGAGAAAACAAATTCACCTACATTCAGTCTACCCACTGATAGGATGTAACATGCTAGCTAAAGTGTGCTTAGGGGGTCTACGAATTTGGAAGTCATTGTTAAGTGCATAGACTCACTTAAATCATTGTTCTGTACTTAAATCATTCAGTGTTCTGAAGTAGTAAAAATTCAGCAACTCTCAAAGTTTTGAAAAATTAATTTTGGTTTGAAAATGAAATATTACAGGCCTGCAATCAGTCCAGGATACATTCTGCCTAATATTAACCCTAAGACAGTATTTACTGGAGGGTGGGGTTCCAAGGCTGGAGTGTCTATTGTACTGGGGGGAAACATCATTATTGATATACTCCATGTGTTTCTTACAGTCATTGTGTTCTCTTAGATATCTGTGACTCTCTTGATTTGTAAACTTACCTGTAGTCATATGGAACATTTTAACTACAGTTATCTTGTACCACCTCTTACGAACTTTTGACTAATGTCTACAATTTATTGTTCGTGTTGTCTTATCTTTGGTGAACAAGTCCATGATCTCATTTGTTATTTCCTTTCTATGATCAGAACTCCTTAACAGTTTGATAATAATGGGGTCTTCAACTGTGCCTTGTGGAACCCCAAGATTCAAAAAGCATTGAACTAGTTGATCATGCACTTTGCTGCACTGCTTTCCAAGATTGTGGCCACTCCCAATTCCCCAAACTATGACCCAAGAAGATTCTCGATGCAGAGGCTTGTATAGTTGCTCTTCACTCCCACTGAGAGCATCCTTTTTCCCATCAATATCCTTCCCCCTGAAGCTCCAGTCTCCATGAGGAATGTGTTTTCCATCTCTCTCCCAAGCGTTCTCAATGACAGAGAAATCAAAAGTGGCTTCTTCTTAGAGCAAAGGATGGACACTTCTCTTATGGACCTTTATGTGATTGTCTTTGCCTTTTCAGACCAAAGACTTGTGTTCTTTTTCATCTGACCATATGTGACAGTCCCTTCATGCATTTGGTCATTTTATTTTGGTCTTCAGATTTATTATCTTAATTTAAATGTCTAGACCTTGATATAAATGTTTCCTTAACTCTATGACAGTACATTTTCCTATGTAACTCATGAAGACATCTGTAATTGCTTTAATGGTAAGTACTGTTAGTAAATTTTTTCTTACATTCTTCCTTTGATCAACCTATTTAGTGTAACGTGATTCAAAATTCTCCATGCACTCACCCTAAGTCACTATATTCAGGACTTGTGGACATTTTTGGGTCTCACTCTACAGTGCCATGTGTTGATAGGCTGCTTTCATTTCTGTTCCCATGACAATAACTGCTTTTCCCGGCTTTCACTTCATTGCCCACATCGGTAGGTATAAACAATGTGTGGGAGAGGCACCTAAGTCAGAGAGCGATTAAGCAACAGCCTCAAAGTCACAGAATCACAGAGTCAATGACTAAACTTGAACTAGAACACGGCTCTCATTGGCACTGTTTATGAAAATATATGTAGCAAGTGTGCTGGTCACAAATGGAACCCAAAGAAAGCATGAGGACAGAGTAAGGTTTATCCATTTTATAATCAGGAAAGTTATTCCTCACCCTATTCCATCCCCAGCCTCCAAGTTTTCCCCTTAAGATGACAATATATTAGTAACTAAAATGGGGGATGGGGGCTCATTTCCATAATATATATAAGTAAAATTAAATTTTGCATACAGATTTGTATTTAATTGTGCATGACCTATTAAAAAAGGACAGTCTTGTGTCATGCACATACAAAAAATAATCTGCCGAAAACCTTGCCAAGTGGAATCTTTCATCTAAGACTACGTTGGTAATATATGTGGGCTTATTGCTCTACTTTGCCACCATATTTCCCAAGTTTTCAAGGAAAGTTTGGGGAAGTATTTTTAATCTTCAACTCAGCAGAGACTGCTGTAGAATTTGGCTTCAAAAGTAAGTTCACTTAAGCTTAAGATTTCACTGTATCATACCTAATCTCTAGTATCTCCAGTCATTTAAGTAGTATAAATACTTCAACTAAACAGTGTTATTTAACTAAGGCTAAAAGGTTTCAGGAATCTCAGACTTGACATGAGATTGGGTGAAAGCAATTTGTTTATGAGAATGGAGCTAACACATTTAACCTGTTCTAAGGTCTAACACATATATTGCCTCATTTAATCCTCAAAAAAACCCCTATGCAGTAAGTTATATTGCCTCCATTTTACAGAATTAAGAACCAAAGCCCAAGGTTACCTAGCTTGGGATTCAAATCCAAGCATTCTGACTCTACAGCCCACACTCTTGGCCACCCCACACTCTGGGCCACTGTATTACAGGATCAGTGGTATTTTCTAAAATGTAAAAATCTTTATTTCTTAATTTTTTTGACTAGGTGATACACTTTTGGCCATTCAAGCACCTTCTGGTACACAGTTGGAAGTACCTATTCCAGAAATGGTATGTATGTAGGATAACCTTTGTTAAAATGGATCTACTGTTCCAAGAGGGACAAATATATTTTCTTTAGCTGAACATGAGCTAATTGCAAACACTCACGTTACTGCTTTTAAGGTGTCTGTTTGAAAGTACTGATATCTGAATTTAGATGTCTTCAGTACTTTGGTAAAATTATGGAAGTGACTGAATGAATCACTTAACATTTTACTTTTTTTTAAATTTGATTTTATTTGAGCTAGAAGACATCAAGGAATGAGTAATGATATAGTCAATAATCTTAAAAGATCAGTTTGACTATATCTATAACCAATATAACAATCCTGAGGAAGAAGTTCACTTTAAATATCAACAATAATATATTGCTTTAAATTAGGTCTTTTAAAAAACATTTTCTGGCTTATTGAGTCAGAGATATTTATTGACTCTATGCTAATATAAATTTCATGATTTTAGTTTTCAGATTCAAATTTCCTGAAACAAACTGATTTGAAAACTATAACAATCAAAAAAGAGGTAGAAAAAATTACTGTTATCACCTCCCTCTCTTCTCCCAGCTATTCTAGAACTTTGTATTTAGGTATTTACATTACTGGTTTCTGAAGCCTCGGGATACAAATTACCTTTCTGAAATGGAGGGACTTTACATTTATATCTCTGTAGGAAAACTCAGTTGTCTTTGTGCTTTGCTGAATGAAAAAAAGTTTCGACCTGTGAAATAGCTGCCATTTAAGACCGCACATTGAGATGACCACATCCATGGTGGCCGATGCCAGGGGATGGAGTTCCATACATGTGGAGAATGCTTGGAGCGCTGCTGCACACTGACATGTATAATTACACACAAATAGATGGTTTCCAGAATTCTACAACTGGGAGTTTTTGATGCCCAGTATTTAAGAAAAGCTTACTTTTAGGGGCAAGTGGTTTATAGCACTCAATATCCCATTCTACTCTTGGTCTCTATGTTTTGACTTAGCGACTTAATTTTGTCGTAGTTAGTCCCTATAGCTTTGCCTGTCTTATTTTTAATGTTTCATCTTACCTAGAAATGTTGACCTTTATTCATTTGTTTATGCCCACTAACTTCAAAGGGTCAGAATGGACAAAAGAAATACCAGATCAATCTAAAGAGTCATTCAGGACCTATCCACGTGCTGCTTATAAATAAAGAGTCCAGCTCCTCTAAGCCCGTGGTTTTTCCTGTTCCCCCACCTGATGACCTCACACAGCCTTCCTCTCAGCCCTTGACTCCAGTGCCTCCACAGAAATCCAACATGGCAACTCAGAACCTGCCTGAGCAACATGTCTCCGAAAGAAGCCAGAATCTTCAGCAGACTCCAGCCACAGACTTATCCTCAGGTGGGTTCAGAGCCTTTGTTTTAAAAAGTAGAGGGGAAAATATGAATACTGTGTTGAACAAGTTGGAGAGCTTTTCTGAATTTCTCAATTGTGATGTTATTCTGTTATCTAGTATAGGAGGCAAAATAGTAAACCCGATCAACAAGTATTAATTTTGTGTCTTCTGTGTGCCCAGCACTGGAATATGTATTATGAGGAAAATATAAAAAACAGATCCTGTCTTTAATTATACTACTACTAGTTGTTTCATAGACTATGTAAATATATGTATTTGTAGTTTTCCTTAGCATTCCATTTTTGGAATTAAACCAAATTTGTTCCCCCACCCTCCTTTTACTATTTACATCTCAGCTTTTTATCTGAGATTTACTTTGTAAGGTTCTTTTATCTCTTAGTAACTCTAGTATATATAATTGAAATTTGTTCTACATTTAATAAAAATCATACTAGGGACAACTATAGTGACTTATGTCTCCTGTTTCTCTGTATTCTCTATTGTTACACTTTTTATTTGGAAAGCTTAGTTTTATAGAGTTGATAAGTGGTCTCAACTCCAATTATTTAGGACATCTTGCCTTCCTAAGTTGTTTGATCTGTGAAATGATAAATAGCTAAAAACTGGGCATCAGGAATAGGGGCCACATTTCTTAAGTTTATAAAATTTCCTCAGCATACAGTCCTTTCCCTTGGTTATTACATGGCTAGGTATTTACCAACTCCTTACTGGTTGCAAATAAAGGACCCATGGTTGCTGAATGAATGACTGCCATGCAATCTAGACGTAGTATTGCAGATAATTTAAAAACTATATTGTATATATTCCAAGTTGTTTATTTTTACATTTATCCTTTTGGGATGTGGTCTACTCTTTGAGTTCACAATAGGTAAGAGTGAGACTAAAAAGATCTAACTGGACACAGAATATTTTTCAGCTTCTTGTTGCCCATATCCTTCCCCTATAAGTATTTCCACACCATAGGCCATAGGGATGCACAACAGAAAAGTGTCATCTTTCAAAAGCTTATAATCTAATTGGGAAGAATAAAGTAGGCAGGCTTATGGTTTAGCTCAGACACAATTAGTACATTGGCTTTCACAAAGCATTAAAGAAACTTTTGAGCATTTCATTTCTGTACATGATTTTGTATTTGGAAATAAAACAATTTGGGGCCAGATTAGAGAGGGCCTTGAATATCAGACTGAGTTAGGACTTTGACCTATAAAACAATGAAGATTTGTGACCACGGAAGTGCCATGTTTAGAACTGTATATTAGTGAACACAGAAGTAACGTCATTAGGAAAGAACAGGCTTTTGGCCCTGGGAAGAAGAGATTAGAGGCAATGAAGACAGAAGGTAAGATGTTTGCAGTTATGCAACTGTGAGAGAACACTGAGGCTAAAATGGGGTGATGACAATGGGACTGGAAAGAGACATAAGGAAGATTTGAGAAATACTCTTTAGGCAAAGTAAGTAACCTTTGATAGGTGAGATCTGAAGATAAAGTTAAGAGAACTGTAAAGTGATGTTGCACTTTTAAGGTTGGGTCATAGGGAGAAATACGGTAACACTGACTTTAAAAACTGAGGAGTCAGTTTTGGGAAAACGATGAGTTTTTGGGACTACATCTTGAGTTCAGAAGTTTAAAAGTAATGCCAAGTACAGATTAGGTGTCCTGAAAATTCTATGTTTCCATAAAGTTCTAGGACTTTAATTTCATACTTTTTTTTTTTTTTTTTTTTTTGCGGTAAACGGGCCTCTCACTGCTGTGGCCTCTCCGGTTGCGCAGCACAGGCTCCGGATGCACAGGCCCAGCGGCCATGGCTCACGGGCCCAGCCGCTCCGCGGCATGTGGGATCCTCCTGGACCGGGGCACAAACCCGTGTCCCCTGCATCAGCAGGCGGACTCTCAACCACTGCGGCACCAGGGAAAGCCTAATTTCGTACTTTTAATCAAGATGCTGATGTTAAATATAACTGTGCTTAATATCTACTGTGTTTAAATATATGCTGTTTAAATATAACTGCCTTTTTGCTGCTAAAATATATAAAGAGAAGTGTAAAAAACTCTATATCACATTTCTCTTTCCAGCGGGATCTATTAGTGGAGATATCATTGATGAGTTAATGTCTTCTGATGGTAAGTAGTTAAAAAATTTAATAAATATAACCTTATACATCAATAAGGCTTTTCTAGAATTTATGAGTGGCACATGATTTAAAAGAAATGAAGAACCTATATTTTTTAACTGCTTAATGTACTATGATGATTCATAGTAAGTTATAGGCATCCTTCAGAATTTTTGCCAGCATTTTGAGGAAAAAGAATTCATAAGGGGATACTTATCACCTTTACTGAATAAACTTCTGAATTGTTGGCATACTAGCCCTTTTTACACCTGAAGAATTTGGCCAAGAAGAGTAAAACAGTGTATCTGAGTCAAGAGGAAATGTGAAAACATAGTTTTGTAAATACTCCTACCATGGCCAATTTCAAGCTGCCAATGTGAAGTCAGTATTACTAAGATTAGCCACATCATCGTCTAATCTGAAATAATTCTTAAAAATCAACTAGCTCTAATATGGTAGTTACTTTAGCAGTTACTCTCTGGGCCTCACCTTTCTAAAAGTTCTTGGATTCAGAGTCCTGGTTCCTAACAAATATGTACAGCCGAGACCTAGGAAGTAGCAGCTGTTAAATTAGCCAATGGCACAGTAACCACTTAGACATTTATCAAACACTTCCATAAAAGCAGAGAATTTCAGCATAGTTATTAATTTATGTCTAGTTCCTTTCTCTGTTTTCAAAGTGGTAGCTTATTTAGCAGATCAGAGAAAATACTTTGACCAGTGTTTCTGAATCATAAATTTTAGTGACAAGTTCAACCAATAAAAATTAACTTCTGTTTCTCAAGCTAACACCTATAATCAATGCATAAAATGTCTTTAAAGAAGAATCTATCAAAATATACACAAAATACAAGTCATTAATTTGATCATTACATTTCCTATAACGTATTTTTAAAAAATTGCTGTATAACATGGGAAACATAGTTTGGCTTGATTTTTTGATAGTATTTTATGTTAGGCATCATTACCTGTATGTAGAAACCATCTTTAACACTGAATTTATTTTTTGCTTGCAGTGTTTCCGCTTTTACGGCTTTCTCCGACCCCGGCAGATGACTACAACTTTAATTTAGATGATAATGAAGGAGTTTGTGATCTGTTTGATGTCCAGATACTAAATTATTAGATTCCATGGAAACTTGGGACTGTTATCTACCTCTAACTGTGTAACATTTTAGACGTCTTAATAACCTAAGTATTTAAAATAATGAATGTAACGCCTTTTTAGTTCACTGATTCTGAAATGTTCTTCCCTAATACTTTCTTTTTTACTTCACAAAACTTCAACCATAAGAACAAAGGATTCTGATTGCTTCAGGGGAAAAAGTGATTTCATATCCACCGACTCCCTACCCTCAAGTAATTACCTTCTGGAATTTCAACTTTTCCTCTCATTCTGAATCCTTCTGTTTTTTTTTTTCCTTATATGAGAGGAAAGTTAAAGTAGACTTAAGGTCATCAAAAACAAAAGAAGTTGGCCAAGGGCTCATCATTTGTTTGTCTTACATTTTTACTGCCACGAGACTGTCCATTTTTCTGTGTAGCCTCTGATCCAGACATTCACTGCCACTTATAAAGTGAAGGGTGTAAACTAGGATATGTTAACTGTTTCAGTGAACAGATTTTGTGAAGTGCCTTCTGTTTTAGCACTTTAAGTTTATCACATTTTGTTGACTTCTGACATTCCACTTTCCTAGGTTATAGGAAAGATCTGTTTATGTAGTTTGTTTTTAAAATGTGCCAATGCCTGTACATTAACAAGATTTTTTAAAATAAAACTGTATGAAGCATTTAATTTATTGGTCTTTTTGGAGAATTTGATGCATCACCAGTGTATTACAACTGAGCCATTAATCTTGTAGCTTCATCAACATCAACTGGTTCGTTTTCATGACACTGCTGAGGAATCTGGAGAGAAAATTACATTTAAAAATTTAGATAACAATAGCAAACAAAAATGACAATCTACTGACATATAATCTATTATTCAATATAATTTCTTCTAGTTGTACTTTTGGAAATAGAACAATAAATTCCCATATTTTAGACTCAATGTTTTAAAGTCTGAATAAGCTATACATACTACAGAGCCAAATACTAAAAATGACAATCAATACATTTGAAAATTTGCTTTGAAAATTTGGAGTTTATTAGCCAGAACGAAAGGAAGTGATTTCCACTCACCAGCTGTTTCTGCACGGGTTCAAGGGAAAGGTCTTTGACGAACCATGCAACTACCTTTTGCATATATACAAAAGCTTCATTCCCGATGTTAACTTTTTCATCATTCACGATGTTCATCTTTTAAAAAAAGAAAAAGAGCATTAATCCATGGTCTCACAACCATTAAGGATAAAAATATAGGCTACCTTAATTTAATCTTGTTACCCCCGAAATCTATAAACTCTTATCAATCCTACCAATTTATGGAGACAATTTACCCTAAAATTCTTACAGTCTTATTGGGACATTTTAGACAAAAGGTTCTGTTTTTTTTAAAATAAGAATTGTGTGGATATACCTCATACCTTGACTTTCCTGGAATAAACGGGCCAAAATATGTGACCACTATGTTTCTAAGCTACGGTGCTATCGTCTCTCATCTGTAAAATGAGGAACCTGGATGGCATGCTTCCAGTGTCCTTCTAACAGTACGTCTCTGAATCCTTCCTTGATGGAAGTGCCTGGCAGTGTCCTGAGGACAGCGGCCCCTGTAGCCGTCCTCGCTTGAATCTGAAAGGTGGGGGTGGTATTCTTGTTCTTCACAGCTGCTCCCCAACCATTTTTCCTTCAACACTTTTGGCTCTTTTGCATCTTATGCATCAGGACATTCTGACACCCCTGTCCTCGTTACTGTCACCTACCAACACCGTGATTACTTGCTCCTTCGTGAAAGATCTCAAACCATGGCTCACTGACCCCTCTCACGCCTGGCGTCGCTGCTTAGTGGCTACGACAAAAACCTATCCTATGGCTTCTTAATCTCTTCAGGTCCTCACCTCCAGGGGTCTTTTCCACGACCTACCTTGCCATCACTCTCATGCATTACCTTAGGCTGCATCATTACCTGTTACTGCACCACCTCCTATCCTTCTATTCACTTATTTTATTAATAATTCTTAAATCTCACTGAAATCTTTTCCCACCAATTTCACTATTGTTCACATGTTCATATCCCCGCTTTTTCCTTTAGCCTGCACAGATTCCATGACCACTGATCAGTCGCTCCTTCACATCCTAACTCAACCTCCCTTCTCTCCCTCAATCAGACTTCCCTGCCGACCTAGTTAAACTCAGGTATCAGCCTTTTCTGAACCCAAAACTGAAGCTCTAGAAAATCATAACTGGCTGACTGGCTTCACTTTAAGTTCGTGGCCACCAACTTCAATTTACCATTTATATAGTACGTGGCGATCGTACGACCTCCCCCTAAGTTAGGCTGCTTTCTCAGAAAAGTGTTCGATACTTTCTCCAACCAGGCTGCCTACCCACAGATCTTTTCCATTAGCATCCGTAGAGCTTCTAGGACTTCCTATCCAAACAAAATAATTTTCCTCAAATACACCAAGCCTTCACCCAGCTGGGGGTCTCTGCACTCACTATTCTTTCTGCCTAGAACATGCTGCTCCCAACACTCCCCAGCAGTTTGCATCACTGGATCCTGTCAGGCAGGTCTTGGCTTCAGTGTCAACCCTGAAGACAATTCTATCTAAAACTGTCACCCCCAAACCCCAGTCGTATCACCCAGCTTTATTTCCTTTATAGCATTTCCAAAGTCATGAAATTGCTCCACCAAAAAGTTTAACTCAGCTAATTCATGAAGACTGAAAGATAAAATGTCACATTTCTATGGACCATTATGATAATTACTAAGTCCTCTAGAGGGGACTCCACCTACTACTTAAGCTTGAAAACATTTTCTTGAATAATTGTTTTAAGGAGTCTACTTAATCTTGAAGAACTTTCCCATTCCCCAAATATGTTGAAAAAAAAGATAAAGCAACTCCTTTCTTTTCAAATTTTGTATTTTAAGAAACAAAATATTTTATCTTCTATTTTTAGGTTTTTATCTGAGCTATAGATATCCTCAGAGAAATAAGATTTACTGAGAAGAAAAAGAATGGGTGTTGACTGACATTCCATGTCTTGGCTCTGTTGAAAGCTACTTGAATATATATGAGTTTAGAGATAATTTTTCCATACCATGGTTTTTTATGATTTCTATGCTCTGAGAAAACTATTAAAACTGTTACTTGGAGCCTCATACATTTGCAGTTAAAATGCCTTCTTCCTTTTGCACTTGAATTCAAGAAAGGGAGGTTATTTTTCTGCATCGTTGTTTCTTTTTTGAAACAAATGTTTAACAATCATCTTGCTTTTGTAGGAAAGGCTAAGAACCTGTTTTAAATATTAGCATTCAGTTTTTCAGTAGCTTTACAATTATGCTTTTCTTGTAAACAATAAAGTCAGAGTGCTTAAGTGATACTAACCTTCTTCAGATTAGTGGTAACTGGCTTTGCTTTATTTTTAACCTTAAAGCTTTTTCGGCTGGCTACCTGGAATACATTCCTGGACTTCTGTCCTCTTAGTTTGTTCTTGGCCATTGTCTAGGCAAGAAAGAAAAGGAGCTCAATTCAGTTGCCCATGTTTATGAACTGTAAATCAATTTAAGTTTTGGAAGTAAAGGTACCAATTAAATCTAAGAAGTTCCACCTTCCTCCTGATTATTTTTAAAATTGCTGCTTGTATTAAAATTATCTCCATGTCCTTTTGGTCCTACTAGATTTTTCTGTTTCAGTGCAGAGTGTGTAGCTAATTCTTTTCTGCATCTCCAGCACCTGGCCCATAAGAGGCTCCACATTAATTTCTGCCAGTTAGATTCATTAATTAATATTCTCAACACAACAGTTGTTTTCTTTCAGCTCTCTGCAGCATCGGACAATGCTAACCATCACCATCCATCCTTCTGATAGTTTACATACTGCTATTCCATTCTGGTTCCTTTCATACTCTACGACTGACTCTCTTCTCCCTCCTTCTTTCATTCCTTTTTACTTGTCCCATTTTCACTCCTGTGCGCACCTCCTCAAAACCAGTACTTAAGCTTACACTTCCTAACCCCCGCGTTAAATTACTTTCATGACTTCCGCATCACCTCTATGTGAATGGCTCTTGCCTAAAAACTGTAGGTATTATCTCTGTTCTATAGCTAGCTAAACACACTAAGCCAATAAATTCTACTTGAGAAACATCTCTGAAACCTGTCTTTAACAATGCACGTGAGGAATAATTTAAAAAATATTAATAGTTAAGATTTATTAAGCTTTTACTACATGTACAGCACTATGCTAACATTTTATGTGTTTTGACTAATTTACTCCTTACAACAACACTTCGTAGGACGTACTATTATCATTATACAGATTAAAAAAAAAAAACTGATGCAAAGAGAAGTTAATCTGCCCATTGTAGCACTATTAGTAGTCAGAGAATGCCAAGATTCAAAGCCAAGCAGACTAGATCCTGAGCTCTCATTATGTGATGTGGCCTCTCGTATATAAATAAAAATGCAGTACAAAAACATGATTTACTACTGCCTAGTTCAGGACTGTGTTACTGCTTTAGTCCCTACGACTATTTGGTTTGACTCTGGGTTGGGACAAAGTATACCCATGGACCAAATCAGGTCAGGCACCCGTCTTTGTAAATGATGTTTTATTAGAACGCAGCTACGTCCATTCGATTATGTATGTTTTGTCTGTGGCTGCTTTCCTGCGACAACTGTGGCTCGCAAAGCCTAAAATATTTACTATTTGGTCCTTTACAGAAAGACTGTCAACCCCTGGCTTAAGCCACATGCATTCAAGTCTATCCTCCGTAGTGGTATGAAATGAACCGTCCCAATGTTAAAATCCTTCAGTGGCTCCTCCAACCCACAAGGAGCAATATTCTTGGTCCTGACATATTGCTGGAAACCTGACTCTAGCATCAATCTGTCAAAGGTATCTCCTGCTATTTCTCTATACCTACTCTAGTCTACTAATCACTCTCTGAAGACACCTTGCACATTCTTCCTTTCTTCCCTTTGCTCACATTGTATCTCTCCTCCTTCAATGTCTAGCCTCAGGAACAAGAGAGACAGCAATGCTTCCGAACCCCAACAGAACTTCTTCTTAAAAAAAAATAAAATAAAAAAATGGGGCTTCCCTAGTGGCCCAGTGGTTGAGAGTCAGCCTGCCGATGCAGGGGACGCGGGTTCGTGCCCCGGTCCGGGAAGATCCCACATGCCGTGAAGCGGCTGGGCCCGTGAGCCGTGGCCGCTGAGCCTGTGTGTCCGGAGCCTGTGCTCCGCAACGGGAGAGGCCACAACAGTGAGAGGCCCACATACCGCAAAGAAAAAATAAATAAATAAAAATGAACACAGTAGGAAATACATGATTATTATAGAAGCAGAAAATACACATAAACCACCCCTAAATTAAATAATCTAAAATCCTTCCAATAAGTAACCAAAATCCAACCATTCATCTAGTATTCATTAATCAATTACTATGTACCAAGTGTGGTACAGAACCTATATACATACATATGAAACATATACAAACACAAGAAACATAAAGATAGGTGCTGTAACTGACAGCATACGAGTGGAGTCACAGAAGGGAAAGATCCAATCGAGTTGGGGACTCGAGGAAGGTTCGTGGAGAAGGTGGGAGCCTAGCTGTCGGGGTAGGGGATAGGGATTTTCTCTAACAACCACGTGGAAACTGGTGACAACAGAACAACCCAAAACTGGTACCCTGCCGTGGGCTGAAGGCCCAGCAGGCATGGGGGTTTTAGGCCTGAGCCAGCAGGCCTGCGGCCGAGTAGGGCTGCCTAAGGCAGCAAGCGACGACGGAACGGAGCCTCCCGACGGCAGCAGCCCGCGGACGGCCAATCCCGTCTCAATCCTCAGAAACTTCACGCCAGCGCGCCGGAAAATTTTTTTATTAATCTCTCACCAGTCCTCCGATACCCTCGGGCAGGGGTATAAGCTCCACGTAACGCCAGCTGTACGCACAGGATCCAGGAAGTTCCGGAATGAGGGAGCCAGCCAACGGTCCTCTCTCAGGTCGTAGTTCCGCCCACCGAGATAAGCTCCGCCCACAGGGCGGAGTCGTGTCCCGTGAGCTTGGTCTGCAGACGGCGATAAGCCCCGCCCACCGAGCGTCATTCCGCTCACGGGCTTGTTCCCACTCACCTAAAGTAGTCCTGTCCACAGAAGCCTCTCAGCCGTGGAGCATCCTTCCCTAAACACGGGACCCTCCCCGTCAACATGCTTTGCCGTTCGCTGGGTTAGGAACCTCTACTCATCTGAGGCGTCGAAGACGCGGCTAAGTCTGGAGTTCCTCGCAGGGGTATGTGTACAGAAACCACCCGAAGTGTCTGAGTCACCAGAGCTACGCAGACCCTAACACAGGTGGTCGGCCCTCAGCCGCTTACTGCTGGCTGGCTCTGTCCGCGCTCCCAGGAGGTGGCGCTGCGCACCTCTGGGTGGTGTCCGGGTTTGGTTGCAGCAATAAAGAACCTAATGTCTGGAATAGATCTAGAACTATAATCTCCCAAGGAAAAATTTGTAGTGAGCTAAAGGTTGAAATGCTTTTCTCATTGAAGTTTCCTTGCTTCAAAATGAGACTTTCTGACAGCATGGCAGAGGCCCAAGAAAATATCAGTAAGTTGTAAAACAAGAATCAGGGAACTTTAGAAAATCTTAGAAGAAATATTTTTGCCTTCCAGTTTTATTTCTGTGTGTGTATATTTCCCAGTTAAGGTGTTCTAGGATGAGTTTTCTAGAAAATCGAATCACTTCTTCCAAGAGGCTCTTTCCACTAAGGTAACAGTTTTCACATGCTCTCTCCTTATTTTGTCACGGTCTTAGGGAAAGCCAGCTTTTAAACAAATGTAGAAGTACTGACATTTTTATATCATTTTGGTAACGGTACATGAGTTCTGCTCTAAGTATCAAAATAAGGCCAAAGTAGCATTCCCCTTTTGCAAGTGAGAATGCTGAGGTTCAGAGTCTAAGCCATGTTCGGTATCCACACAACTAGTAACTGACAAAGCCCAACTAGAATCCACGTGGGCTGGCCGTCGGTCAAGTCCTCTTCCCGCGAAATCAGGCACTTGCCTGCTTATAGAAAGATGAACCACTTTTACAGTAAATCATTTTATTGTTTATGTCCATCACAAAAAATTAGAGAATACGTTAAGCAATGAGGAATAATTACTTGTCCCTGTAATTGTATTAAAAATTATGTGTTTTTTCTAAAGAGTGACTTTTAAAAACACCTTAAAATGCATTATAAAATGCCCATAATGTGTGGCGACAAGACCAAAGTAACATCAAAGTGACAGAAAACCGTTAGATTCTTTCACGAGGCCAGAGTTATCCAGGAATACTGAAGCTAATAAGGTGAGTATAATTATGGTTCCTTGAATGTGAAGTTATTGATGTATATGCAGAAGACAAAGAAATAGATGCAATGGAATGATATTAGAGTCTTTATGAAAGACTTACGGGCCTAGTTTTCATTTGGAAATGGTGAGATAGGGATACTTACACCACGGAAATAACATGGTTTATACAGGCAAGAGCAGAGGCACTCTATGAGGTATGAGTGAGAAGACATGATTTCTGTTTACTTCTGTTACCTACCAACAGTGTGACTGTGGAAAAGTTACTTCATGTCTCTGTGCCTCCCTCTCCCATATGTAGATGGCTGCTCAGTAAATACCCACTTCAGAGGACATTCATTATCTGCTCAGCATCCCTCTCTGGGGAACCACTCTTCTCCCATTAAGTGATCCTGGTTGAATGAATAATTACAGTCCTCATCTAAAGATTTTCCAGCCAGAGCTAGTGGAGACAATTCTTGCTTTTAGTATCCCTGTGCTAGGATGATGTGAAATCGAGGCTGCTAGTTGCCGTCTCCTCCAGCAACTTGAGGGAAGCCTGACTGCAGTGGGAGAGAATAAGAGCAATGCAAAAGAACACAGAGCTGAACAACAGAACACAGGACCTTGGTGATATCATTGGAGTCCTTGGATTCAGCCATAGATGGAAGAAATATCCATCCCTTGTCTTCTCCGTTATCTGAACGAAAACATTGCTTTTTTTTTTAATTGGGTTATTTACGTTTTTTCAGTTTGTGTGTGTGTGTGTGTGGACCATTTTTAAAGTCTTTATTGAATTTATTACAATATTGCTTCTGTTTTATGTTTTGGTTTTTTGGCTGCGAGGCACGTAGGATCTTAACTCCCCGACCAGGGATCAAACCTACACCCCCTGCATTGGAAGGCGAAGTCCTAACCACTAGACTGCCATGGAAGTCCCTGTTGGTTTTTTTGTGTTTTGTCTCTTTGTTTATTTGTTTGTTTGCGGTACGCGGGTCTCTCACTGTTGTGGCCTCCCCCATTGCAGAGCACAGGCTCCGGACGCGCAGGCTCAGCGGCCATGGCTCACGGGCCTAGCCGCTCCGCGGCATGTGGGATCTTCCCGGACCAGGGCACGAACCCGCGTCCCCTGCATCAGCTGGCGGACTCTCAACCACTGCGCCACCAGGGAAGCCCTAATTTCGTACTTTTAATCAAGATGCTGATGTTAAATATAACTGTGCTTAATATCTACTGTGTTTAAATATAATTGCCTTTTTGCTGCTAAAATATATAAAGAGAAGTGTAAAAAACTCTATATCACATTTCTCTTTCCAGCGGGATCTATTAGTGGAGATATTGATGAGTTAATGTCTTCTGATGGTAAGTAGTTAAAAAATTTAATAAATATAACCTTATACATCAATAAGGCTTTTCTAGAATTTATGAGTGGCACATGATTTAAAAGAAATGAAGAACCTGTATTTTTTAACTGCTTAATGTACTATGATGATTCATAGTAAGTTATAGGCATCCTTCAGAATTTTTTGCCTGCATTTTGAGGAAAAAGAATTCATAAGGGGATACTTATCACCTTTACTGAATAAACTTCTGAATTGTTGGCATACTAGCCCTTTTTACACCTGAAGAATTTGGCCAAGAAGACTAAAACAGTGTATCTGAGTCAAGAGGAAATGTGAAAACATAGTTTTGTAAATACTCCTACCATGGCCAATTTCAAGCTGCCAATGTGAAGTCAGTATTACTAAGATTAGCCACATCATCGTCTAATCTGAAATAATTCTTAAAAATCAACTAGCTCTAATATGGTAGTTACTTTAGCAGTTACTCTCTGGGCCTCACCTTTCTAAAAGTTCTTGGATTCAGAGTCCTGGTTCCTAACAAATATGTACAGCCGAGACCTAGGAAGTAGCAGCTGTTAAATTAGCCAATGGCACAGTAACCACTTAGACATTTATCAGACACTTCCGTAAAAGCAGAGAATTTCAGCATAGTTATTAATTTATGTCTAGTTCCTTTCTCTGTTTTCAAAGTGGTAGCTTATTTAGCAGATCAGAGAAAATACTTTGACCAGTGTTTCTGAATCATAAATTTTAGTGACAAGTTCAACCAATAAAAATTAACTTCTGTTTCTCAAGCTAACACCTATAATCAATGCATAAAATGTCTTTAAAGAAGAATCTATCAAAATATACACAAAATACAAGTCATTAATTTGATCATTACATTTCCTATTACGTATTTTTTAAAAACTTGCTGTATAACATGGGAAACATAATTTGGCTTGATTTGTTTGTTTTTTTTTTTTGCGGTAGTCGGGCCTCTCACTGTTGTGGCCTCCCCCAGTGTGGATCACAGGCTCTGGACATGCAGGACCAGCGGCCATGGCTCACGGGCCCAGCCGCTCCGCGGCAGGTGTGATCCTCCCGGACCGGGGCACGAACCCGTGTCCCCTGCATTGGCAGCCGGACTCCCAACCACTGCGCCACCAGGGAAGCCCTGGCTTGATGTTTTTGATAGTATTTTATGTTAGACATCATTACCTGTATGTAGAAACCATCTTTAACACTGAATTTATTTTTTGCTTGCAGTGTTTCCACTTTTACGGCTTTCTCCGACCCCGGCAGATGACTACAACTTTAATTTAGATGATAATGAAGGAGTTTGTGATCTGTTTGATGTCCAGATACTAAATTATTAGATTCCATGGAAACTTGGGACTGTTATCTACCTCTAAATGTGTAACATTTTAGACGTCTTAATAACCTAAGTATTTAAAATAATGAATGTAACGCCTTTTTAGTTCACTGATTCTGATATGTTCTTCCCTAATACTTTCTTTTTTACTTCACAAAACTTCAACCATAAGAACAAAGGATTCTGATTGCTTCAGGGGAAAAAGTGATTTCATATCCACCGACTCCCTACCCTCAAGTAATTACATTCTGGAATTTCAACTTTTCCTCCCATTCTGAATCCTTCTGTTTTTTTTTTTCCTTATATGAGAGGAAAGTTAAAGTAGACTTAAGGTCATCAAAAACAAAAGAAGTTGGCCAAGGGCTCATCATTTGTTTGTCTTACATTTTTACTGCCACGAGACTGTCCATTTTTCTGTGTAGCCTCTGATCCAGACATTCACTGCCACTTATAAAGTGAAGGGTGTAAACTAGGATATGTTAACTGTTTCAGTGAACAGATTTTGTGAAGTGCCTTCTGTTTTAGCACTTTAAGTTTATCACATTTTGTTGACTTCTGACGTTCCACTTTCCTAGGTTATAGGAAAGATCTGTTTATGTAGTTTGTTTTTAAAATGTGCCAATGCCTGTACATTAACAAGATTTTTTAAAATAAAACTGTATAAAGCATTTAATTTATTGGTCTTTTTGGAGAATCTGATGCATCACCAGTGTATTACAACTGAGCCATTAATCTTGTAGCTTCATCAACATCAACTGGTTCGTTTTCATGACACTGCTGAGGAATCTGGAGAGAAAATTACATTTAAAAATTTAGATAACAATAGCAAACAAAAATGACAATCTACTGACATATAATCTATTATTCAATATAATTTCTTCTAGTTGTACTTTTGGAAATAGAACAATAAATTCCCATATTTTAGACTCAATGTTTTAAAGTCTGAATAAGCTATACATACTACAGAGCCAAATACTAAAAATGACAATCAATACAGGCTTTGAAAATTTGGAGTTTATTAGCCAGAACGAAAGGAAGTGATTTCCACTCACCAGCTGTTTCTGCACGGGTTCAAGGGAAAGGTCTTTGACGAACCATGCAACTACCTTTTGCATATATACAAAAGCTTCATTCCCGATGTTAACTTTTTCATCATTCACGATGTTCATCTTTTAAAAAAAAGAAAAAGAGCATTAATCCATGGTCTCACAACCATTAAGGATAAAAATATAGGCTACCTTAATTTAATCTTGTTACCCCTGAAATCTATAAACTCTTATCAATCCTACCAATTTATGGAGACAATTTACCCTAAAATTCTTACAGTCTTATTGGGACATTTTAGACAAAAGGTTCTGTTTTTTTTAAAATAAGAATTGTGTGGATATACCTCATACCTTGACTTTCCTGGAATAAACGGGCCAAAATATGTGACCACTATGTTTCTAAGCTACGGTGCTATCGTCTCTCATCTGTAAAATGAGGAACCTGGATGGCATGCTTCCAGTGTCCTTCTAACAGTACGTCTCTGAATCCTTCCCTGATGGAAGTGCCTGGCAGTCTCCTGAGGACAGCGGCCCCTGTAGCCGTCCTCGCTTGAATCTGAAAGGTGGGGGTGGTATTCTTGTTCTTCACAGCTGCTCCCCAACCATTTTTCCTTCAACACTTTTGGCTCTTTTGCATCTTATGCATCAGGACATTCTGACACCCCTGTCCTCATTACTGTCACCTACCAACACCGTGATTACTTGCTCCTTCGTGAAAGATCTCAAACCATGGCTCACTGACCCCTCTCACGCCTGGCGTCGCTGCTTAGTGGCTACGACAAAAACCTATCCTATGGCTTCTTAATCTCTTCAGGTCCTCACCTCCAGGGGTCTTTTCCACGACCTACCTTGCCATCACTCTCATGCATTACCTTAGGCTGCATCATTACCTGTTACTGCACCACCTCCTATCCTTCTATTCACTTATTTTATTAATAATTCTTAAATCTCACTGAAATCTTTTCCCACCAAGTTCACAATTCACATGTTCATATCCCTGCTTTTTCCTTTAGCCTGCACAGATTCCATGACCACTGATCAGTCGCTCCTTCACATCCTAACTCGACCTCCCTTCTCTCCCTCAATCAGACTTCCCTGCCGACCTAGTTAAACTCAGGTATCAGCCTTTTCTGAGCCCAAAACTGAAGCTCTAGAAAATCATAACTGGCTGACTGGCTTCACTTTAAGTTCGTGGCCACCAACTTCAATTTACCATTTATATAGTACGTGGCGATCGTACGACCTCCCCCTAAGTTAGGCTGCTTTCTCAGAAAAGTGTTCGATACTTTCTCCAACCAGGCTGCCTACCCACAGATCTTTTCCATTAGCATCCGTAGAGCTTCTAGGACTTCCTATCCAAACAAAATAATTTTCCTCAAATACACCAAGCCTTCACCCAGCTGGGGGTCTCTGCACTCACTATTCTTTCTGCCTAGAACATGCTGCTCCCAACACTCCCCAGCAGTTTGCATCACTGGATCCTGTCAGGCAGGTCTTGGCTTCAGTGTCAACCCTGAAGACAATTCTATCTAAAACTGTCACCCCCAAACCCCAGTCGTATCACCCAGCTTTATTTCCTTTATAGCATTTCCAAAGTCATGAAATTGCTCCACCAAAAAGTTTAACTCAGCTAATTCATGAAGACTGAAAGATAAAATGTCACATTTCTATGGACCATTATGATAATTACTAAGTCCTCTAGAGGGGACTCCACCTACTACTTAAGCTTGAAAACATTTTCTTGAATAATTGTTTTAAGGAGTCTACTTAATCTTGAAGAACTTTCCCATTCCCCAAATATGTTGAAAAAAAAGATAAAGCAACTCCTTTCTTTTCAAATTTTGTATTTTAAGAAACAAAATATTTTATCTTCTATTTTTAGGTTTTTATCTGAGCTATAGATATCCTCAGAGAAATAAGATTTACTGAGAAGAAAAAGAATGGGTGTTGACTGACATTCCATGTCTTGGCTCTGTTGAAAGCTACTTGAATATATATGAGTTTAGAGATAATTTTTCCATACCATGGTTTTTTATGATTTCTATGCTCTGAGAAAACTATTAAAACTGTTACTTGGAGCCTCATACATTTGCAGTTAAAATGCCTTCTTCCTTTTGCACTTGAATTCAAGAAAGGGAGGTTATTTTTCTGCATCGTTGTTTCTTTTTTGAAACAAATGTTTAACAATCATCTTGCTTTTGTAGGAAAGGCTAAGAACCTGTTTTAAATATTAGCATTCAGTTTTTCAGTAGCTTTACAATTATGCTTTTCTTGTAAACAATAAAGTCAGAGTGCTTAAGTGATACTAACCTTCTTCAGATTAGTGGTAACTGGCTTTGCTTTATTTTTAACCTTAAAGCTTTTTCGGCTGGCTACCTGGAATACATTCCTGGACTTCTGTCCTCTTAGTTTGTTCTTGGCCATTGTCTAGGCAAGAAAGAAAAGGAGCTCAATTCAGTTGCCCATGTTTATGAACTGTAAATCAATTTAAGTTTTGGAAGTAAAGGTACCAATTAAATCTAAGAAGTTCCACCTTCCTCCTGATTATTTTTAAAATTGCTGCTTGTATTAAAATTATCTCCATGTCCTTTTGGTCCTACTAGATTTTTCTGTTTCAGTGCAGAGTGTGTAGCTAATTCTTTTCTGCATCTCCAGCACCTGGCCCATAAGAGGCTCCACATTAATTTCTGCCAGTTAGATTCATTAATTAATATTCTCAACACAACAGTTGTTTTCTTTCAGCTCTCTGCAGCATCGGACAATGCTAACCATCACCATCCATCCTTCTGATAGTTTACATACTGCTATTCCATTCTGGTTCCTTTCATACTCTACGACTGACTCTCTTCTCCCTCCTTCTTTCATTCCTTTTTACTTGTCCCATTTTCACTCCTGTGCGCACCTCCTCAAAACCAGTACTTAAGCTTACACTTCCTAACCCCCGCGTTAAATTACTTTCATGACTTCCGCATCACCTCTATGTGAATGGCTCTTGCCTAAAAACTGTAGGTATTATCTCTGTTCTATAGCTAAACACACTAAGCCAATAAATTCTACTTGAGAAACATCTCTGAAACCTGTCTTTAACAATGCACGTGAGGAATAATTTAAAAAATATTAATAGTTAAGATTTATTAAGCTTTTACTACATGTACAGCACTATGCTAACATTTTATGTGTTTTGACTAATTTACTCCTTACAACAACACTTCGTAGGACGTACTATTATCATTATACAGATTTAAAAAAAAAAACTGATGCAAAGAGAAGTTAATCTGCCCATTGTTGCACTATTAGTAGTCAGAGAATGCCAAGATTCAAAGCCAAGCAGACTAGATCCTGAGCTCTCATTATGTGATGTGGCCTCTCGTATATAAATAAAAATGCAGTACAAAAACATGATTTACTACTGCCTAGTTCAGGACTGTGTTACTGCTTTAGTCCCTACGACTATTTGGTTTGACTCTGGGTTGGGACAAAGTATACCCATGGACCAAATCAGGTCAGGCACCCGTCTTTGTAAATGATGTTTTATTAGAACGCAGCTACGTCCATTCGATTATGTATGTTTTGTCTGTGGCTGCTTTCCTGCGACAACTGTGGCTCGCAAAGCCTAAAATATTTACTATTTGGTCCTTTACAGAAAGACTGTCAACCCCTGGCTTAAGCCACATGCATTCAAGTCTATCCTCCGTAGTGGTATGAAATGAACCGTCCCAATGTTAAAATCCTTCAGTGGCTCCTCCAACCCACAAGGAGCAATATTCTTGGTCCTGACATATTGCTGGAAACCTGACTCTAGCATCAATCTGTCAAAGGTATCTCCTGCTATTTCTCTATACCTACTCTAGTCTACTAATCACTCTCTGAAGACACCTTGCACATTCTTCCTTTCTTCCCTTTGCTCACATTGTATCTCTCCTCCTTCAATGTCTAGCCTCAGGAACAAGAGAGACAGCAATGCTTCCGAACCCCAACAGAACTTCTTCTTAAAAAAAAATAAAATAAAAAAATGGGGCTTCCCTAGTGGCCCAGTGGTTGAGAGTCAGCCTGCCGATGCAGGGGACGCGGGTTCGTGCCCCGGTCCGGGAAGATCCCACATGCCGTGAAGCGGCTGGGCCCGTGAGCCGTGGCCGCTGAGCCTGTGTGTCCGGAGCCTGTGCTCCGCAACGGGAGAGGCCACAACAGTGAGAGGCCCACATACCGCAAAGAAAAAATAAATAAATAAAAATGAACACAGTAGGAAATACATGATTATTATAGAAGCAGAAAATACACATAAACCACCCCTAAATTAAATAATCTAAAATCCTTCCAATAAGTAACCAAAATCCAACCATTCATCTAGTATTCATTAATCAATTACTATGTACCAAGTGGTACAGAACCTATATACATACATATGAAACATATACAAACACAAGAAACATAAAGATAGGTGCTGTAACTGACAGCATACGAGTGGAGTCACAGAAGGGAAAGATCCAATCGAGTTGGGGACTCGAGGAAGGTTCGTGGAGAAGGTGAGAGCCTAGCTGTCGGGGTAGGGGATAGGGATTTTCTCTAACAACCACGTGGAAACTGGTGACAACAGAACAACCCAAAACTGGTACCCTGCCGTGGGCTGAAGGCCCAGCAGGCATGGGGGTTTTAGGCCTGAGCCAGCAGGCCTGCGGCCGAGTAGGGCTGCCTAAGGCAGCAAGCGACGACGGAACGGAGCCTCCCGACGGCAGCAGCCCGCGGACGGCCAATCCCGTCTCAATCCTCAGAAACTTCACGCCAGCGCGCCGGAAAATTTTTTTATTAATCTCTCACCAGTCCTCCGATACCCTCGGGCAGGGGTATAAGCTCCACGTAACGCCAGCTGTACGCACAGGATCCAGGAAGTTCCGGAATGAGGGAGCCAGCCAACGGTCCTCTCTCAGGTCGTAGTTCCGCCCACCGAGATAAGCTCCGCCCACAGGGCGGAGTCGTGTCCCGTGAGCTTGGTCTGCAGACGGCGATAAGCCCCGCCCACCGAGCGTCGTTCCGCCCTCCGAGCGTCATTCCGCTCACGGGCTTGTTCCCATTCACCTAAAGTAGTCCTGTCCACAGAAGCCTCTCAGCCGTGGAGCATCCTTCCCTAAACACGGGACCCTCCCCGTCAACATGCTTTGCCGTTCGCTGGGTTAGGAACCTCTACTCATCTGAGGCGTCGAAGACGCGGCTAAGTCTGGAGTTCCTCGCAGGGGTATGTGTACAGAAACCACCCGAAGTGTCTGAGTCACCAGAGCTACGCAGACCCTAACACAGGTGGTCGGCCCTCAGCCGCTTACTGCTGGCTGGCTCTGTCCGCGCTCCCAGGAGGTGGCGCTGCGCACCTCTGGGTGGTGTCCGGGTTTGGTTGCAGCAATAAAGAACCTAATGTCTGGAATAGATCTAGAACTATAATCTCCCAAGGAAAAATTTGTAGTGAGCTAAAGGTTGAAATGCTTTTCTCATTGAAGTTTCCTTGCTTCAAAATGAGACTTTCTGACAGCATGGCAGAGGCCCAAGAAAATATCAGTAAGTTGTAAAACAAGAATCAGGGAACTTTAGAAAATCTTAGAAGAAATATTTTTGCCTTCCAGTTTTATTTCTGTGTGTGTATATTTCCCAGTTAAGGTGTTCTAGGATGAGTTTTCTAGAAAATCGAATCACTTCTTCCAAGAGGCTCTTTCCACTAAGGTAACAGTTTTCACATGCTCTCTCCTTATTTTGTCACGGTCTTAGGGAAAGCCAGCTTTTAAACAAACGTAGAAGTACTGACATTTTTATATCATTTTGGTAACGGTACATGAGTTCTGCTCTAAGTATCAAAATAAGGCCAAAGTAGCATTCCCCTTTTGCAAGTGAGAATGCTGAGGTTCAGAGTCTAAGCCATGTTCGGTATCCACACAACTAGTAACTGACAAAGCCCAACTAGAATCCACGTGGGCTGGCCGTCGGTCAAGTCCTCTTCCCGCGAAATCAGGCACTTGCCTGCTTATAGAAAGATGAACCACTTTTACAGTAAATCATTTTATTGTTTATGTCCATCACAAAAAATTAGAGAATACGTTAAGCAATGAGGAATAATTACTTGTCCCTGTAATTGTATTAAAAATTATGTGTTTTTTCTAAAGAGTGACTTTTAAAAACACCTTAAAATGCATTATAAAATGCCCATAATGTGTGGCGACAAGACCAAAGTAACATCAAAGTGACAGAAAACCGTTAGATTCTTTCACGAGGCCAGAGTTATCCAGGAATACTGAAGCTAATAAGGTGAGTATAATTATGGTTCCTTGAATGTGAAGTTATTGATGTATATGCAGAAGACAAAGAAATAGATGCAATGGAATGATATTAGAGTCTTTATGAAAGACTTACGGGCCTAGTTTTCATTTGGAAATGGTGAGATAGGGATACTTACACCACGGAAATAACATGGTTTATACAGGCAAGAGCAGAGGCACTCTATGAGGTATGAGTGAGAAGACATGATTTCTGTTTACTTCTGTTACCTACCAACAGTGTGACTGTGGAAAAGTTACTTCATGTCTCTGTGCCTCCCTCTCCCATATGTAGATGGCTGCTCAGTAAATACCCACTTCAGAGGACATTCATTATCTGCTCAGCATCCCTCTCTGGGGAACCACTCTTCTCCCATTAAGTGATCCTGGTTGAATGAATAATTACAGTCCTCGTCTAAAGATTTTCCAGCCAGAGCTAGTGGAGACAATTCTTGCTTTTAGTATCCCTGTGCTAGGATGATGTGAAATCGAGGCTGCTAGTTGCCGTCTCCTCCAGCAACTTGAGGGAAGCCTGACTGCAGTGGGAGAGAATAAGAGCAATGCAAAAGAACACAGAGCTGAACAACAGAACACAGGACCTTGGTGATATCATTGGAGTCCTTGGATTCAGCCATAGATGGAAGAAATATCCATCCCTTGTCTTCTCCGTTATCTGAACGAAAACATTGCTTTTTTTTTTAATTGGGTTATTTACGTTTTTTCAGTTTGTGTGTGTGTGTGTGGACCATTTTTAAAGTCTTTATTGAATTTATTACAATATTGCTTCTGTTTTATGTTTTGGTTTTTTGGCTGCGAGGCACATAGGATCTTAACTCCCCGACCAGGGATCAAACCTACACCCCCTGCATTGGAAGGCGAAGTCCTAACCACTAGACTGCCATGGAAGTCCCTGTTGGTTTTTTTGTGTTTTGTCTCTTTGTTTATTTGTTTGTTTGCGGTACGCGGGTCTCTCACTGTTGTGGCCTCCCCCGTTGCAGAGCACAGGCTCCGGACGCGCAGGCTCAGCGGCCATGGCTCACGGGCCTAGCCGCTCCGCGGCATGTGGGATCTTCCCGGACCAGGGCACGAACCCGCGTCCCCTGCATCAGCTGGCGGACTCTCAACCACTGCGCCACCAGGGAAGCCCTAATTTCGTACTTTTAATCAAGATGCTGATGTTAAATATAACTGTGCTTAATATCTACTGTGTTTAAATATAATTGCCTTTTTGCTGCTAAAATATATAAAGAGAAGTGTAAAAAACTCTATATCACATTTCTCTTTCCAGCGGGATCTATTAGTGGAGATATTGATGAGTTAATGTCTTCTGATGGTAAGTAGTTAAAAAATTTAATAAATATAACCTTATACATCAATAAGGCTTTTCTAGAATTTATGAGTGGCACATGATTTAAAAGAAATGAAGAACCTGTATTTTTTAACTGCTTAATGTACTATGATGATTCATAGTAAGTTATAGGCATCCTTCAGAATTTTTTGCCTGCATTTTGAGGAAAAAGAATTCATAAGGGGATACTTATCACCTTTACTGAATAAACTTCTGAATTGTTGGCATACTAGCCCTTTTTACACCTGAAGAATTTGGCCAAGAAGACTAAAACAGTGTATCTGAGTCAAGAGGAAATGTGAAAACATAGTTTTGTAAATACTCCTACCATGGCCAATTTCAAGCTGCCAATGTGAAGTCAGTATTACTAAGATTAGCCACATCATCGTCTAATCTGAAATAATTCTTAAAAATCAACTAGCTCTAATATGGTAGTTACTTTAGCAGTTACTCTCTGGGCCTCACCTTTCTAAAAGTTCTTGGATTCAGAGTCCTGGTTCCTAACAAATATGTACAGCCGAGACCTAGGAAGTAGCAGCTGTTAAATTAGCCAATGGCACAGTAACCACTTAGACATTTATCAGACACTTCCGTAAAAGCAGAGAATTTCAGCATAGTTATTAATTTATGTCTAGTTCCTTTCTCTGTTTTCAAAGTGGTAGCTTATTTAGCAGATCAGAGAAAATACTTTGACCAGTGTTTCTGAATCATAAATTTTAGTGACAAGTTCAACCAATAAAAATTAACTTCTGTTTCTCAAGCTAACACCTATAATCAATGCATAAAATGTCTTTAAAGAAGAATCTATCAAAATATACACAAAATACAAGTCATTAATTTGATCATTACATTTCCTATTACGTATTTTTTAAAAACTTGCTGTATAACATGGGAAACATAATTTGGCTTGATTTGTTTGTTTTTTTTTTGCGGTAGTCGGGCCTCTCACTGTTGTGGCCTCCCCCAGTGTGGATCACAGGCTCTGGACATGCAGGACCAGCGGCCATGGCTCACAGGCCCAGCTGCTCCGCGGCAGGTGTGATCCTCCCGGACCGGGGCACGAACCCGTGTCCCCTGCATTGGCAGCCAGACTCCCAACCACTGCGCCACCAGGGAAGCCCTGGCTTGATGTTTTTGATAGTATTTTATGTTAGACATCATTACCTGTATGTAGAAACCATCTTTAACACTGAATTTATTTTTTGCTTGCAGTGTTTCCACTTTTATGGCTTTCTCCGACCCCGGCAGATGACTACAACTTTAATTTAGATGATAATGAAGGAGTTTGTGATCTGTTTGATGTCCAGATACTAAATTATTAGATTCCATGGAAACTTGGGACTGTTATCTACCTCTAACTGTGTAATATTTTAGATGTCTTAATAACCTAAGTATTTAAAATAATGAATGCAACACATTTTTAGTTCACTGATTCTGAAATGTTCTTCCCTAATACTTTCTTTTTTACTTCACAAAACTTCAACCATAGGAACAAAGGATTGTGATTGCTTCAGAGGAAAATGTGATTTCATATCCACCAACTCCCTTCTCTCAAGTAATTACATTCTGGAATTTCAACTTTTCCTCCCATTCTGAATCCTTCTGTTTTTTTTCCTTATATGAGAGGAAAGTTAAAGTAGACTTAAGGTCATCAAAAACAAAAAATTTGGCCAAGGGCTCATCATTTGTTTGTCTTACATTTTTACTGCCACGAGACTGTCCATATTTCTGTGTATCCTCTGATCCAGACATTCACTGCCACTTATAAAGTGAAGGGTGTAAACTAGGATATGTTAACTGTTTCAGTGAACAGATTTTGTGAAGTGCCTTCTGTTTTAGCACTTTAAGTTTATCACATTTTGTTGACTTCTGACATTCCACTTTCCTAGGTTATAGGAAAGATCTGTTTATGTAGTTTGTTTTTAAAATGTGCCAATGCCTGTACATTAACAAGATTTTTTAAAATAAAATTGTATAAAGCATTTAATTTATTGGTCTTTTTGGAGAATCTGATGTATCACCAGTATATTACAACTGAGCCATTAATCTTGTAGCTTCATCAACATCAACTGGTTCGTTTTCATGACACTGCTGAGGAATCTGGAGAGAAAATTAGATTTAAAAATTTAAATAACAATAGCAAACAAAAATGACATAATCTACTGACATATAATCTATTATTCAATATAATTTCTTCTAGTTGTACTTTTGGAAATAGAACAATAAATTCCCATATTTTAGACTCAATGTTTTAAAGTCTCAATAAGCTATACATACTACAGAGCCAAATACTAAAAATGACAATCAATACAGGCTTTGAAAATTTGGAGTTTATTAGCCAGAACGAAAGGAAGTGATTTCCACTCACCAGCTGTTTCTGCAGAGGTTCAAGGGAAAGGCCTTTTACGAACTGTACAAGTACCTTTTGCATATATACAAAAGCTTCATTCCCGATGTTAACTTTTTCATCATTCACGATGTTTATCTTTTAAAAAAAGAAAAAGAGCATTAATCCATGGTCTCACAACCATTAAGGACAAAAATATAGGCAACCTTAATTTAATCTTGTCACCCCCCAAATCTATAAACTCTTATCAATCCTACCAATTTATGGAGACAATTTACCCTAAAATTCTTACAGTCTTATTGGGACATTTTAGACAAAAGGTTCTGTTTTTTTTAAAATAAGAATTGTGTGGATATACCTCATACCTTGACTTTCCTGGAATAAACGGGCCAAAATATGTGACCACTATGTTTCTAAGCTACGGTGCTATCGTCTCTCATCTGTAAAATGAGGAACCTGGATGGCATGCTTCCAGTGTCCTTCTAACAGTACGTCTCTGAATCCTTCCTTGATGGAAGTGCCTGGCAGTGTCCTGAGGACAGCGGCCCCTGTAGCCGTCCTCGCTTGAATCTGAAAGGTGGGGGTGGTATTCTTGTTCTTCACAGCTGCTCCCCAACCATTTTTCCTTCAACACTTTTGGCTCTTTTGCATCTTATGCATCAGGACATTCTGACACCCCTGTCCTCATTACTGTCACCTACCAACACCGTGATTACTTGCTCCTTCGTGAAAGATCTCAAACCATGGCTCACTGACCCCTCTCACGCCTGGCGTCGCTGCTTAGTGGCTACGACAAAAACCTATCCTATGGCTTCTTAATCTCTTCAGGTCCTCACCTCCAGGGGTCTTTTCCACGACCTACCTTGCCATCACTCTCATGCATTACCTTAGGCTGCATCATTACCTGTTACTGCACCACCTCCTATCCTTCTATTCACTTATTTTATTAATAATTCTTAAATCTCACTGAAATCTTTTCCCACCAAGTTCACTATTGTTCACATGTTCATATCCCTGCTTTTTCCTTTAGCCTGCACAGATTCCATGACCACTGATCAGTCGCTCCTTCACACCCTAACTTGACCTCCCTTCTCTCCCTCAATCAGACTTCCCTGCCGACCTAGTTAAACTCAGGTATCAGCCTTTTCTGAGCCCAAAACTGAAGCTCTAGAAAATCATAACTGGCTGACTGGCTTCAGTTTATGTTCGTGGCCACCAACTTCAATTTACCATTTATATAGTACGTGGCGATCGTACGACCTCCCCCTAAGTTAGGCTGCTTTCTCAGAAAAGTGTTCGATACTTTCTCCAACCAGGCTGCCTACCCACAGATCTTTTCCATTAGCATCCGTAGAGCTTCTAGGACTTCCTATCCAAACAAAATAATTTTCCTCAAATACACCAAGCCTTCACCCAGCTGGGGGTCTCTGCACTCACTATTCTTTCTGCCTAGAACATGCTGCTCCCAACACTCCCCAGCAGTTTGCATCACTGGCTCCTGTCAGGCAGGTCTTGGCTTCAGTGTCAACCCTGAAGACAATTCTATCTAAAACTGTCACCCCCAAACCCCAGTCATATCACCCAGCTTTATTTCCTTTTTAGCATTTCCAAAGACATGAAATTGCTCCATCAAAAAGTTTAACTCAGCTAGTTCATGAAGACTGAAAGATAAAATGTTACATTTCTATGGACCATTATGATAATTACTAAGTCCTCTAGAGGGGACTCCACCTACTACTTAAGCTTGAAAACATTTTCTTGAATAATCTTCTTAAGGAATCTATTTAATCTTGAAGAAATTTCCCATTCCCCAAATATTCGGAAATAAAGATAAAGTAACTCCTTTCTTTTCAAATTTTGTATTTTAAGTAACAAAATACTTTATCTTCAATTTTTAGGTTTTTATCAGAGTTCTAGATATCTTCAGAGAAATAAGAATTACTGAGGAGAAAAAGAATGGGTGTTGACTGACATTCCATTTCTTGGCTCTGTTGAAAGCTTCTTGAATATATATGAGTTTAGAGATTACTTTTCCATACCATGATTTTTTTATGATTTCAATGCTCTGATTTCTATGTATGGAGCCACAGACATTTGCAGTTAAAATGCTTTCTTCCTTTTGCATTTGCACATTTGAATTCAAGAAAGGGATGTTATTTTTCTTCATCTTTATTTCTTTTTTAAAACAAATGTTTAACAATCATCTTGCTTTTGTAGGAAAGGCTAAGAACCTGTTTTAAATATTAGCATTCAGTTTTTCAGTAGCTTTACAATTATGCTTTTCTTGTAAACAATAAAGTCAGAGTGCTTAAGTGATACTAACCTTCTTCAGATTAGTGGTAACTGGCTTTGCTTTATTTTTAACCTTAAAGCTTTTTCGGCTGGCTACCTGGAATACATTCCTGGACTTCTGTCCTCTTAGTTTGTTCTTGGCCATTGTCTAGGCAAGAAAGAAAAGGAGCTCAATTCAGTTGCCCATGTTTATGAACTGTAAATCAATTTATGTTTTGGAAGTAAAGGTACCAATTAAATCTAAGAAGTTCCACCTTCCTCCTGATTATTTTTAAAATTGTTGCTTGTATTAAAATTATCTGCATGTCCCTTCGGTCCTACTAGATTTTTCTGTTTCAGTGCAGAGTGTGTAGCTAATTCTTTTCTGCATCTCCAGCACCTGGCCCATAAGAGGCTCCACATTAATTTCTGCCAGTTAGATTCATTAATTAATATTCTCAACACAACAGTTGTTTTCTTTCAGCTCTCTGCAGCATCGGACAATGCTAACCATCACCATCCATCCTTCTGATAGTTTACATACTGCTATTCCATTCTGGTTCCTTTCATACTCTACGACTGACTCTCTTCTCCCTCCTTCTTTCATTCCTTTTTACTTGTCCCATTTTCACTCCCGTGTGCACCTCCTCAAAACCAGTACTTAAGCTTACACTTCCTAACCCCCGCGTTAAATTACTTTCATGACTTCCACATCACCTCTATGTGAATGGCTCTTGCCTAAAAACTGTAGGTATTATCTCTGTTCTATAGCTAAACACACTAAACCTACAAATTCTCCTTGAGAAACATCTTTGAAACCTGTCTTTAACAATGCACGTGAGGAAAAATTTAAAAAATATTAATAGTTAAGATTTATTAAGCTTTTACTACATGTACAGCACTATGCTAACATTGTATGTTTTAACTAATTTACTCCTTACAACAACACTTTGTAGGAGGTACTATTTTATCCTCATTTTACAGATTAAAAAAAAAACTGATGCAAAGAGAATTTAATCTGCCCATTGTTGCACTATTGGTAGTCAGAGAATGCCAAGCAGACTAGATCCTGAGCTCTCATTATGTGATGTGGCCTCTCATATATAAATAAAAATGCAGTAGAAAAACATGATTTACTACTGCCTAGTTCAGGACTGGGTTACTGCTTTAGTCCCTACGACTATTTGGTAAGACTCTGGGTTGGGACCAACTATACCCATGGACCAAATCAGGTCTGGCACCCGTCTTTGTAAATGATGTTTTATTAGAACGCAGCTACGTCCATTCGATTATGTATGTTTTGTCTGTGGCTGCTTTCCTGCGACAACTGTGGCTCGCAAAGCCTAAAATATTTACTATTTGGTCCTTTACAGAAAGACTGTCAACCCCTGGCTTAAGCCACATGCATTCAAGTCTATCCTGCGTAGTGGTATGAAATGAACCGTCCCAATGTTAAAATCCTTCAGTGGCTCCTCCAACCCACAAGGAGCAATATTCTTGGTCCTGACATATTGCTGGAAACCTGACTCTAGCATCAATCTGTCAAAGGTATCTCCTGCTATTTCTCTATACCTACTCTAGTCTACTAATCACTCTCTGAAGACACCTTGCACATTCTTCCTTTCTTCCCTTTGCTCACATTGTATCTCTCCTCCTTCAATGTCTAGCCTCAGGAACAAGAGAGACAGCAATGCTTCCGAACCCCAACAGAACTTCTTCTTAAAAAAAAATAAAATAAAAAAATGGGGCTTCCCTAGTGGCCCAGTGGTTGAGAGTCAGCCTGCCGATGCAGGGGACGCGGGTTCGTGCCCCGGTCCGGGAAGATCCCACATGCCGTGAAGCGGCTGGGCCCGTGAGCCGTGGCCGCTGAGCCTGTGTGTCCGGAGCCTGTGCTCCGCAACGGGAGAGGCCACAACAGTGAGAGGCCCACATACCGCAAAGAAAAAATAAATAAATAAAAATGAACACAGTAGGAAATACATGATTATTATAGAAGCAGAAAATACACATAAACCACCCCTAAATTAAATAATCTAAAATCCTTCCAATAAGTAACCAAAATCCAACCATTCATCTAGTATTCATTAATCAATTACTATGTACCAAGTGTGGTACAGAACCTATATACATACATATGAAACATATACAAACACAAGAAACATAAAGATAGGTGCTGTAACTGACAGCATACGAGTGGAGTCACAGAAGGGAAAGATCCAATCGAGTTGGGGACTCGAGGAAGGTTCGTGGAGAAGGTGAGAGCCTAGCTGTGGGGGTAGGGGATAGGGATTTTCTCTAACAACCACGTGGAAACTGGTGACAACAGAACAACCCAAAACTGGTACCCTGCCGTGGGCTGAAGGCCCAGCAGGCATGGGGGTTTTAGGCCTGAGCCAGCAGGCCTGCGGCCGAGTAGGGCTGCCTAAGGCAGCAAGCGACGACGGAACGGAGCCTCCCGACGGCAGCAGCCCGCGGACGGCCATTCCTGTCTCAACCCTCGGAAACTTCATGCCAGCGCGCCGGAAAATTTTTTTATTAATCTCTCACCAGTCCTCAGATATCCTCGGGCAGGTTTTTAAGCTCCAGGTAACGCCAGCTGCACGCACAGGATCCAGGAAGTTCCGGAATGAGGGAGCCAGTCAACGGTCCTCTCTCAGGTCGTAGTTCCGCCCACCGAGATAAGCTCCGCCCACAGGGCGGAGTCGTGTCCCGTGAGCTTGGTCTGCAGACGGCGATAAGCCCCGCCCACCGAGCGTCGTTCCGCCCACCGAGCGTCGTTTCGCTCACGGCTTGGTTCCCACCCACCTAAAGTAGTCCTGTCCACAGAACCATTTCAGCCGTGCAGCATCCTTCCCTAAACACAGGACCGTCCCTTTTAACATACCTTGGTGTTCGCTGGGTTAAGAACTTCTACTCAGCTGAGGCGTCGAAGACGCGGCTAAGTCTGGAGTTCCTCGCAGGGGTATGTGTACAGAAACCACCCGAAGTGTCTGAGTCACCAGAGCTACGCAGACCCTAACACAGGTGGTCGGCCCTCAGCCGCTTACTGCTGGCTGGCTCTGTCCGCGCTCCCAGGAGGTGGCGCTGCGCACCTCTGGGTGGTGTCCGGGTTTGGTTGCAGCAATAAAGAACCTAAAGTCTGGAACAGATCTAGAATTATAATCTCCCAAGGGAAAATTTGTAGTGAGCCAAAAGTTGAAATGCTTTTCTCATTGAAGTTTCCTTGCTTCAAAATGAGACTTTCTGACAGCATGGCAGAGGCCCAAGAAAATATCAGTAAGTTGTAAAACAAGAATCAGGGAACTTTAGAAAATCTTAGAAGAAATATTTTTGCCTTCCAGTTTTATTTCTGTGTGTGTATATTTCCCAGTTAAGGTGTTCTAGGATGAGTTTTCTAGAAAATCGAATCACTTCTTCCAAGAGGCTCTTTCCACTAAGGTAACAGTTTTCACATGCTCTCTCCTTATTTTGTCACGGTCTTAGGGAAAGCCAGCTTTTAAACAAATGTAGAAGTACTGACATTTTTATATCATTTTGGTAACGGTACATGAGTTCTGCTCTAAGTATCAAAATAAGGCCAAAGTAGCATTCCCCTTTAGCAAGTGAGAATGCTGAGGTTCAGAGTCTAAGCCATGTTCGGTATCCACACAACTAGTAACTGACAAAGCCCAACTAGAATCCATGTGGGCTGGCCGTCGGTGAAGTCCTCTTCCCGCCTAATCAGCTACTTGCCTGCTTATAGAAAGATGAACCACTTTAACAGTAAATCATTTTTATTGTTTATGTCCATCACAAAAAAATTAGAGAATATATTAAGCAATGAGGAATAATTACTTGTCAATGTAATTGCATTAAAATTCTGTATTTTTTCTAGAGTGACTTTTAAAAACACCTTAAAATGCATTATAAAATGCCCATAATGTGTGGCGACAAGACCAAAGTAACATCAAAGCGACAGAAAACCGTTAGATTCTTTCACGAGGCCAGAGTTATCCAGGAATACTGAAGCTAATAAGGTGAGTATAATTATGGTTCCTTGAATGTGAAGTTATTGATGTATATGCAGAAGACAAAGAAATAGATGCAATGGAATGACATTATAGTCTTTATGAAAGCTTACGGGCCTAGCTTTCATTTGGAAATGGTGAGATAGGGATACTTACACCATGGAAATAACATGGTTTATACAGGTAAGAGCAGAGGCACTCTATGAGGTATGAGTGAGAAGACATGATTTCTGTTTACTTCTGTTACCTACCAACAGTGTGACTGTGGAAAAGTTACTTCATTTCTCTGTGCCTCCCTCTCCGATATGTAGGTGGCCGCTCAGTAAATACCCACTTCAGAGAACATTCATTTTCTGCTCAGCATCCCTCTCTGGGGAACCACTCTTCTCCTATTAAGTGATCCTGGTTGAATGAATAATTACAGTCCTCGTCTAAAGATTTTCCAGCCAGAGCTAGTGGAGACACTTCTTTCTCTTAGTATCCTTGTGCTGGGATGATGTTGAGGCTGCTAGTTGCCGTCTCCTCCAGCAACTTGAGGGAAGCCTGACTGCAGTGGGAGAGAATAAGAGCAATGCAAAAGAACACAGAGCTGAACAACAGAACACAGGATCTTGGTGATATCATTGGAGTCCTTGGATTCAACCATAGATGAAGAAAGATCCATCCCTTGTCTTCTCAGTTGTCTGAATGAAAACATTGCTTTTTTTTTTTATTGGGTTAATTATGTTTTTTCAGTTTGTGTGTGTGTGTGTGTGTGTGTGTGGACCATTTTTAAATCTTTATTGAATTTATTACAATATTGCTTCTGTTTTATGTTTTGGTTTTTTGGCTGCGAGTCCTGTAGGATCTTAACTCCCCGACCAGGGATCAAACCTACACCCCCTGCATTGGAAGGTGAAGTCCTAACCACTGGACTGCCAGGGAAGTACCTGTTGGGTTAGTTATTATTTAATTTTTTTTTGGCGGTACGCGGGGCTCTCACTGTTGTGGCCTCTTCCGTTGCGGAGCACAGGCTCTCAACACGCAGGCTCAGAGGCCATGGCTCACGGGCCTAGCCACTCCGCCGCATGTGGGATCTTCCAGGACCGGGGCACGAACCCGCGTCCCCTGCATCAGCCGGCAGACTCTCAACCACTGCGCCACCAGGGAAGCCCCCTGTTGGGTTATTTTTTTAAACCACTTGTACCTTGAAGAGTCTTAGCTATACTCCTCTTCAGCCTACTTCACAGGATTTTCTACAGAGTTAGTGAAATACAAAACATGAAATCATAAGGTATTACTAAGACAAAAGAAAGAAGCATGTAATTTTCTAAAAGACGTTTTTCTAATTCTCTATGAACCCAATGGCTTCAAGATTTTTAATCTTTAAAAATTCATCCCAATCTCATACTTCCAGTTTTTCTAAAAACCTTAAAGATGAGGGCTTCCCTGGTGGCGCAGTGGTTGAGAGTCCGCCTGCCGATGCAGTGGATACGGGTTCTTGCCCCGGTCCGGGAAGATCCGACATGCCGCGGAGCGGCTGGGCCCGTGAGCCATGGCCTCTGAGCCTGCGCTTCCGGAGCCTGTGCTCCGCAATGGGAGAGGCCACAACAGTGAGAGGCCCACGTACTGCAAAAAAAAAAAAAAAAAAAAAAAACCTTAAAGGTGAATAAAATCATAAATAAAGAAATATTGTTTTGGAAACATTAGCTTTCCTGTTGAGACTCAGCAATGCGGAGTCCTTTATACAGCTTCAGTCCCCAAAGAATGGTCTTGGAAGCAATTCAACAAGTTAACAAATATAATTAGGGAGAAGAAAATGAGAGCCCACAGAAATAATTACAAATCATCTGCAACAAAACTCATAGCCCTCTCCCATAACAAAGCCAGCATTGTGTAGATGATGCTCCATGATAGACTTGTTTCATTCATCAACCTTATTTGCCCCACTACTCAGTTTCATTCAACTGAAATAGTTTGAACACCTAGGCTCTGTGAGGCCTCAAAGGAAGTACTTTCTTGTAAAGAGGACAGTCATTTGAGATAGGTGTATGCATATGAAATGATCATTTTTGACAGAAAGTGGTAAGAATTATGATAAATGCACAAAAATGATCTATTTATAGAAGGAAATAATTCAGAATTCTGGAAACATTCATGTTAAAAGTTCTCATCTGATTGTCTTAGAGAAGAAATTGGTAAACTACAAACTACAGGCCAGATTCAGCCCTCTGCTTATTTTTTTACAGCCCATGAGCTACAAATGGTTTTACATTTTAAAATGGAGGAAAAAGATCAAAATAAGGACAATATGTTGCAACACATGAACATTTTATTAAATTCACATTTCAGTGTCAGCACAGTTTCATTGGAACACAGCCACACTCATTTACATACTATTTATGGCTGCTTTCACGCTACAACAGCAGAGTTGAGTAGTTGAGACAGACACCACATAGCCTGCAAAACCTAAAATATTTACTACCTGGCCCTTTACCAACTTAATACTTTAAAAAACTTTACCAACTCATGTTAGAGGATGAGCAGCGTGGTGGTATAATTGGTTGAAGTATTCGTGTTTTATACTAAAAGCAATAGGAGGCTTAAAAGGATGAAACCACTTTTCCTCCCAGGGTTCTAAGGTAGCTAAACCTTTACAAAATGAGTTTGAGTTTCCTTTCCTGTAATGGTTATCTATGATTTTTATGTTTCTAGGCTGAAAATGGAAGTTTCTAGGTATAAAGGCATTCCGACCTGAGTCTTCCTTAGGGAATGGAAAGAGGAAATAACCTAATGCTTGGGGAAAAGATGAGCTTCTGGAGACCAAGGAAATGGTTGGGGAGAAGGTGGTAAGGGTTTTTCTGCAAGTGATTGAGACTTAAGACCCTGTGGCACATGCCACCATGGCCTGGGGAGTAGTAGCATAAGATTCCTACACCAGCAAATGTCACAGAATGGATGGAGCTTTCCGCCTTCAAGTGAAATGTGGATTTTGATATTAAGCATTACAGCAGCCATTGTGATGAACTGAAAACTAGAGAAAGTTTTTCTTTTCTGTGTGCGGGGTAAGCCACCCGCTTCCCATATACTTGAGACTGAGATGAAATTTTTATGCCAAATTAAAGAGTGAAAATTTGGAGCCAGATTTAATTTGATTAAAAACTTCAAGTTTTATGATATTTCTGTTATGCATACATTCAAGAATATGTGTTATGATATTTCTTACACTCAAGAATTTTAACAGGCAAAAGTGGAGCTATAAAGCCTTATAGGAATAGAGCATGACACGAGCAAGCCAGAGACCCAGAAATGGACATGCTATGCTTGTAGGAGTGGGAGAGGTCCAATGTGGATGGAGGAGTGGGGGTGTGGAGATGCTATTGAAGATGAGGCTGGTAAGATGAGCTAATGAAGGACCTTGACAACCAGGAAAGTTTTATTTTTTTTATTTTAGAAGAGTTTCAAACTTTCAGAAAAATCACAAAAATAATACAAGTTTTTTTTTTTCTGAACCATTTGAGAATAAGTTACTGACAAGAGGTCCCTTTACCCCACATACATTAGTGTGTATTTCCTACAAATAAGGATATTCTCCCACATAACAATACAGCCATCAAAAGTCAGGACATGAACACTGATTCCTTCTTCTTCACAGTCACCATTCAAACTGTCAATTATCCCTGTAATGTCTTTTATAGTAAAAGGATCCTATTCAGGATAAAGTGTTACATTTAGTTATCATACCTTTTTTTTCTTTCAGTTTATCCAGATATATGACATTATATTGCTGTGTAAGTTTGAGGTACAGCAAAGTGATGTTACATACATTATGAAATGATTACCACAATAAGTTTAATGAACATCCATCATCTCATGTAGTCAATGTATATAAAATAAAAGAAAATGAAAAAAAAAGTTTTTTTCCGTGATGAGAACTCAGGATTTACTCCCTTAACGATGCTCATAGGGGCTTCCCTGGTGGCGCAGTGGTTGAGAGTCCGCCTGCCGATGCAGGGGACACGGGTTCATGCCCCAGTCCGGGAAGATCCCACATGCTGCGGAGCCGCTGGGCCCGTGAGCCATGGCCACTGAGCCTGCGCGTCCGGAGCCTGTGCTCTGCAACGGGAGAGGCCACAACAGTGAGAGGCCTGCATACCGCAAAAAACCAAAACAAAACAAAAAACAAAAAAAAATACTCATATATAATGTACAGCAGTGTTAATTATATTAATCTAGTTGTACATGACATCCCTAGTACTTGTTTATTTTATAACTGGAAGTGCGTACCTTTTCATCACATTCATCCAATTCCCCCTTCCCCCACCTTGCCTCTGGTAACCACACATCTGGTCTCTTTTTCTATAAGTTGGTTTGTTTACTGAAGTATAGTTGACCTACAACACTATTTATTTCTTGGTGCACAACTTAGTGATTTGATATTTCTATACATTACAGAAATGATCACCACAATAAGTCTAATTACCACCTGTCACCATACAAAGATACTACATTATTATTGACTATATTCTTCATGCTGTACATATCATGCTCATGGCTCATTTATTTGTATGTCTTAATTCTCCCTCATCTATTTTACTCATCCCCCCACAGCCCCCTCTGGCAACCACTTGTTTTTTCTCTACAACTCTGTTTCTGTTTTGTTATGTTTGTTCATTTGTTTTATTTTTTTAGATTCTACATATAAGTGAAATCATATGGTGTCTGTCTTTCTCTGTCTGACTTATTTCACGCACTATAATACCCTCTAGGTCCATCCATGTTGTCACAAATGGAAAAATTTCATTTTTTTATGAAAAAAAAGTGATATTCCATTGTGTGTGTGTGTGTGTGTGTGTGTGTGTGTGTGTGTATGCGCCACATCTTCTTTATCCATTCATCTATTGATGGATACTTAGGTTACTTCTACATCTTGGCTATTGTAAATAGTGCTGCTGTGAACATTGGGGTACATATATCTTTTTGAATTACTGTTTTTGTTTTCTTTGGAAAAATACTCAGAATTGCAATGTCTGGATTATATGGTAGTTCTATTTTAAATTTTTTGAGGAAGCTCCGTATTGTTTTTTATTGTAGCTGCACCAATTTACATACCTAGAAACTGTCCAAAAAGTTTTCCCTTTCTCCACATTCTCTCCAAAAGGGAGAAACTAACAATAACAAAATAGCAGTAGGGGATTTTAACACACCACTTATATCAATAAGAAAATCAATAAGGGAACACTGACCCTAAATGATACATCAGACCAGACGGACTTAATAGACTATAGAATATTCCATCCCAAAGCAGCAGAAAACACATTTTTTTCAGGTGCACATAGAATATTCTCCAGGATAGATCACATGCTAGGCCACAAATAAATTTAAGGATGATATCAAGCATCTTTTCTGGCTACAACACTATGAGACTAGAAATCAACCACAAGAAAAAAAAATACAAAAAACAAAAACACGTGGAGGCTAAACAATAAGCTACTAAACAACCAGTGGGTCACTGAAGAAATCAAGAGGAAATCAAAAAATACCTGGAGACGAAAGCAAAAACACATATGATCCAATTTCTGTGGGACACAGCAAAAGCAATTTTAAGAGAGAAGTGTATAACAATACAAGCCTACCTCAGGAAACAAACAAGCAAAAAATCTCAAAGTTAGTAGAAGAAAACAAATAATAAGAATCAGTAAAAATAATGAAATAGAGACTGAAGAAACAACATTAAAAAATCCATAAAACTAAGAGTTTGTTCTTTAAAAAGATAATCAGAATTGATAAACTAACCTGATAAAGAAAAAAAGAGAGGTCCCAAATAAATCAGAAATGAAAAAGGAGAAGTTACAATCAACACCACAGAAATAAAAAGGATCATAAAGAATTACTATGAACAATTAAATGCCAATAAAATGAACAACCTAGAAGAAATAAATTCCTAGAAGAGTACAATATCCTAAGACTGAATCAGGAAGAAATAGAAGAATTACCAATAATGAAATTGAATCAGTAATTAAAAAAAAAGAAACCTCCCATACAGACAAAAGTTCAGGAGCAGATGGCTTCACAGGTGAGTACTACCAAACATTTAAACAAGAGTTAATGCCTATCCTTAAACTATTTCCAAAAATGCAGAGGAAAGAGTGTTTCTGAACTCATTTTATGAGGCCAGCATCTCCCTGATACCAAAACCAGACAAAGACACTACCAAAAAAATTAATAGGGCCTCCCTGGTGGCGCAAGTGGTTGAGAGTCCGCCTGCCGATGCAGGGGATACGGGTTCGTGCCCCGGTCTGGGAGGATCCCATATGCCGCGGAGCGGCTGGGCCCGTGAGCCATGGCCGCTGAGCCTGCGCGTCCGGAGCCTGCGCGTCCGGAGCCTGTGCTCCGCAACGGGGGAGGCCACAACAGTGAGAGGCCCGCATACCGCAAAAAAAAAAAAAAAAAAAAAAAAAAAAAAAAAAAAAAAAAAAAATTAATAGGTCACTATCACTGATGAACAAAGGTGCAAAAGTCCTCAACAAAATATGAGCAAACCGAATTCAACAATATAGTAAAAGGATCATATACCATGATCAAGTGAGACTTATCCCAAGGATGCAGGATGGGTCAATATTCACAAATCAATGTGATACACCACATTAACAAATTGAAAAATAAAAATATCATTTTAGTAGATAAAGAAAAAGCTTTTGACGAAATTTGACATTGATTTATGATAAAAACTCTCAACAAAGTGGGTATAGAGAGACCCTACCTCAACATAATAAAGGCCATATGTGACAAGCCTAAAGCTAACATCATACTCAATGGTGAAAAGCTGAAAGCATTTCCTCTGAGATCAGGAGAAAGACAAGGATGCCCACTCTCTCCACATTTATTCAACATAATATTGGAAATCCCAGCCACAACAATCAGATAAGAAAAAGAAATAAAATGCATCCAAATTGGAAAAAAGAGGAAGTAAAACTGTCACTGTTCTCAGATGACATATTATATATAGAAAATCCTAAATATGCCACCGCACTATTAGAACTCATCAATGAATTCAGTAAAGTTGCAGGATTCAAAATTAATATGCAGAAATCTATTGCATTTCTATACACTGACAATGAACTATAGGTATTCTTTTTGATACAGTGGTAAATGGAATTTTTTCTTAATTTCTCTTTCTTATCATTAGTTTCTCCCTTTATGTTTGTTGATATTTGCTTTATGTATTTAGGTGCTCCTATGTTGGGTGCTTATGTATTTACAATTGTTAAATCTTCTTGTTGGGATTGATCCCTTTATCATTATATGATGTCCTTCTTTGTCTCTTGCTACAGTCTTTGTTTTAAGGTTTGTTTTATCTGTTACAAGTATTGCTACCCCAGCTTTCTTTTTGTTTCCATTTGCATGGAATATATTTTCTCTCTCTCACTTCCAGTCTGTGTGTGTCTTTAGATCTGAAGTGAGTCTCTTGTAGACAGCATATATATTGCTCTTATTTTTGTATCCATTCAGCCGCTCTGTGTTCTTTGATTGGAGAATTTAGTCCATTTCCATTTAAAGTAATTATTGATAGGCATGTACTTGTTGCCATTTTGTTAATTGTTTACTGTTTGTTTTTATAGTTTTTTTGTTCCTTTTTTTTTTCTCTTTCCTTGTGATTTGTTGACTGTCTTTAGTGTTGTTTGGATTCCTTTCTCTTTTGTGTGTGTGTGTATCTATCATAGAGTTTTGGTTTCTGGTTATCATGAGGTTTATATGTGGCTATATATATATATATATATATATATATATATATATATATATAACATATTTATACATATGTATCATCATATGTATTTACATGATTATTTTTAAGTTGATGATCTGTTAAGTTCCAACTCATTTTAACAATCCTGCATTTTTACTCTCGCCACCACCACATTTAACATTTTTGATATAATATTTTACATCTTTCATTTTGTGTATCCCTTAAATACTTATTGGGATATAACATGATTTTCTACTTTTGTCTTTTAATCTACCTACTATCTTTATAAGTGGTTGATCTACTACCTTTACTGTATATTTGCCTTTATCAATTAGATTTTTCCTCTCATAATTTTCATACTTCTAGTTGTGGCTTTTTTCTTTTCTGCTCAGAGAAGTCCCTTTAACTTTTCTTGTAAAGCTATTTCAGTGGTGCTGAACTCTTTTAGCTTTTGCTTGTCAGTAAAACTCTTTCTCTCCCCATTAAATCTGAATGATAGCCTTGCCAGGTAGTTATCATGTTTCTTTAGTCAACTCTTATCTGGAACAGCACCTCAATCTTGCCTTGGTTCTCTTGCCTTGACACTTTTGGCAATAATAGTCCAGTTATTCGACATAATTTTTTTTTTTTTTTGGCTGCACTGTATGGCTCGCAGGATCCTAGTTCCCAAACCAGGGATCAAAGCCAGGTCCTCTGCAGTGAGAGTGTGGAGTCCTAACCACTGGACTGCCAGGAAACTCCCCCAGGTAGAATGTTCTTAATTGTTTTTTTTGTTGTTGTTGTTGTTTCTTTATCATAAAATTCAGAATACATACTTTTTTTTTTTGGTGGGGGAGAAATAGCACAGAAGTGATACTGTGATCTTCTCATTGCATCCTATAAGGTGGTACATGATTTTGACTTGTCCCATTATAGAGGATGTAACTTCTGATCACTTAATTAAGATGATATCCACCAGCTTTCTTCACTATAAAGTTACTCTTTTCCTCATTTTAATCAATAAGTATTTTGTGAGGAGATATTTGGAATTATGTAAGTATCCAATTCCTCATCAAAATTTTATATGCTGGTTTTGGTACACATTGATGTTTCTTGGATGAATTAATTATTACTATGATGACTGTGAAATCATAACTTTTTTTATTTCCATTATTCCTTCTACAGTCATCATTTGACATTCCATTGTAAGTAACAACTTTCTCCTTTATTTATTTATTTATTTAAGTATGGGCTCATGAGATGCTATTTTATTCAGTGGATATTATTCAATGGATATTATTTTCATAATTTATTTTGATGTTCACGTTGCCCCATATTTGACCAGTGAGTGCTCCTTCATGTATATCCTTTTTACTTGTCCCCACCATTCCTTGACTACCTCCGTACTTTCTTGCACAACAAAGCATTCCAGGTTAATCTAGGACCCACACTTTTCTAGTCCTAGAATCAGTCAAATCTCCATAGAGCCCTGGTTCCTTTTAGAGGAGATTAATATTTAGAAACCAAAATCTTGGATGTTGATGCTTCCATGTCTTCTCAGTGAGGAGAGCTAGGCAATATATGCATGTATGTTTATACCATTTGTCTGTCTAGCTTCCTACCTATATACACACACCTCACCAACTGTATGTATTTCTGTATGTGCAAACCATGAGTTCATGCCAATATTTCCAATTTCAATTATTCCAGTTCCAGTTGAATACCATAGGATTTATTTTAGTTTTCTACCTTTCCATATTTGTAATTTCTTTCTCCATCAATGAGATACCGGACTCTTATTATTCTAAATATATATACTCATTTGATTCATCTTCCTGCTTGTAACAAATCTTCCATCACTGTTGCCATTCCCCCCACCTCCACCCTATGCAGGTTCCCTCCTAACTCCTAATGGACTTGCAAAATTTGCTCTGGCTGCTACCATCTGAAGATATGGCTTCCTCACCCTGCTCAGGCTGTGACTTCCCCTAGCCTGCTGCCACCTTCCCTCCTTTACTAAGACCTAATGTCTTTTAAACTGAATTATGAAAGAAGGAAGGAGGAAGGAAGAGAAAAAAGGAAGACAAGCAAATAAGAGAGTTTGGGATTTTATTCCATGAGGAATGAAGGAGTCCCTTTCCCTCTGTGTCACCCAACACACACACACACACACACACACACACACACATACACACACACACGAGTTTTATGACTTTGTGTATGGAACCAATTCAGTTGGCAGCATGAAAATAGTTTGGAAGAAAGGGTGGTTTTATGCAGGGGGGCAATGGCCCAGGAAATAAATGATGATGAGGGGTAATGAAGAGATGGAGAACCTGGGATGCTGGTGTCCCTGCTATGGCTCCTTTGAGTATCCAATTCGTGAAGAACAGTCAGTAAAAATGATATACATTCTGCCTTTCTGTATAGTTTCTTTGTGGGCCAAATAAATAGTAAAGCTACCCTTCAGGGAAATCTGCATTTCTTGTGAGAAGCCAATTATCATGAAAATTTTCATGATTGATTATAGAAATGGATATTCTTTTCTTCCTTTAGCCCTTCAGTGACAGAAGCATTTATTTTCAGACTAAGAATAAACATCTATAACATATTCTATATAATAAAGTAGAGCAGAGCAGAGCAGACAGGACCTTCAACCTTTCTGTCTAGGTCAAATTCCTGGAAATATCTGGAAAATAAGAACCAGTAAATGAAAAGAAATGATTAACCCTTTGCAGTGTAGGAAAAATGACTCACTTCCTCAGGTTATTATAAAGCTGTAGGAGGTAGATCACAGGCTTTATATTTTTATTATTTATTTTCTATAATTTAAATTCAAATATCATATTACTAGTCTCTTAACTAGTCCGTGCACTTTTCAGGGGCCGGGTCCATTACTCACCTTTTTATTTCCATCCAGGAGTCCGTATTTCCAGTGCGTGAGAGGTGTGGCATAAACATTTGCTGAATGAAATAAAATTCCTTGAAGTATAAAAAGCAGGAAGAGATTGTAGCCAATACACTAAAAATGACTTTAAAGCTCTATCATCTTTAGCATGACTAAAAAATACCTACAAGAACACTTCTTTTTATCTTCATGTAGTACTGTTTCTTGGAAGTGATAGATGCTTGGCAAATATGTTTTTAATTTAATTAAGCAGATTTTATCCAGAGTAATCTCCTGGCCAAACGCCTAGAAATCCTGAACCTGAACTAATTACAGTCATAAAGGACAGCTTACACATGAAATATCTGAAGGTGAAGGACGGTCAAATCCGTATCACAAAGGCAATAAAAATATTCAAAGAGTACATGAAGTCCTTTTACATTTTTTGTGATGCTAGGTTAAAATGCAAGTAGTGGTTAAAAATTATAGGAATTGGGAAATATTTAGCAGGTGCATGTTTAAAACTCAGAAAATTGGTAACTGCAAAGGAGGCAGTGAGCTATTAAATTACCATTTGACACTCCAAATTTCAGCAGTGTTTAAAGCAAAATGAAAGGCTGCTGTGCTTTGTAATTATCAAGTTTAGCTGATAATGTAAACATTCAAGTTGTCTAAAGCTCAAAAATGATTTTGAGTTGTTTTTCAGTTGATACTATGTTCAGAGTCTATACAGACTAAAGTCGACAGTTTTTGACTCTCTTTTTTTGTGATGTTTTACAACAACTCCGTTGTATTGAAATCCTACTAAGAATTACATGGGCATCTATATTATGATAAATACAACAGAAAATACTGAGGCCTGTAAGGTATTTCATGAACATTGTTTTCCTTTTGGATTAGAAAAGTCATGAAGAGTCATTGTAGAAATTTGGAAAATTCAGAAAAGTATAAAGAAGTATGTGAACAACTAACAATTATTGCATTTTGATCTAACTCATCACCATCTTTCTTTCATTTTTATTTACTGTAATAGCTTCCTAACTTGTTCCCCTGCTTTAATCTCTACTCAACCCAGCAGCCGGAGGACTCCTGCTAAGATGTTAATCAGATCATGTCATTCCTCAGCTCAAAACCTCCAGTGTTTCCCACATCACTCAGAATAAAGCCAAAGTACTTACAACGGCCTGCAAAGCCCTATTTGACAACCCTTGCCACCGCCCCCACTGCTTTCTTACTTTTCTGTAATCATGCCAGTCGTGCTCTTGCTTCTCTACGCTTCTTCTGGAGCACTCTCCCCCTAAATAGCTGCAAAGCTCCTCCCTTACCTCTTTCAGGTCGTCTCTCAAATGCCACTTTTTTTTCAGTGGGGGGCTTCCACGACTACCTCTGTAAAATTCCAAGTCCTCCTACATCCCTGCCCTCCTTCTCCGCTATCCCATTTATCACCATATAGCATCCCATATATGTATTTACTTTGCTTATTATCTGTCTCCTCCTGCCAGAATGTAGGCTCCATAAAAGCAGAGCATTTTTATCTGGTTTTGTTTGCTGCTATATTGGTTCTATAATGCATAACAAATCACCCCCAAATTTATTTGCTCCAAATAACACTCATCATTTATTTTCTCATGATTTCAGTGGGTATGGAATTTGTGAGTGGCTTGGCTTGATGGTTCTGGCTCAGGGTCTTTCATGAGATTCAGTTAAATGTTGACCGAGGCTGCAGTTATCTGAAGGCTTGCCTGGGGCTGGAGGGTTTTCTTGCAAAGAAACTCACGTGGTTGCAGGTTGGTGCTGGCTATGGCCAGGATACCCCAAATCCTCTCCAGGAGAATCTCTTCACAGGGCTATTTGAGTATCCTCAGCTGTGGAAGCTGGCTACCCCCAGACTGAATGATCCAAGAAATCAAGGGAGAAACTGCAGTGTCTTTTATGCTCTAGACTCAGAAGTTACACACTATCGCTTCCACTGTATTTTTATTTTTAAATTTATTTTTCTAAAAATTTATTTATTTTTGGCTGTGTTGGGTCTTTGTTGCTGCACGTGGGCTTTCTCTAGTTGTGGTGAGCAGGGGCTACTCGTCGTTGTGTCTGGCACATAGAGGGAACCCGAAAAATATTTTTGAACAATGAATAAATTCCACCACTTAGATTTTTTAAGATATATTTCTTGGCAACCTTTTTTTCTAAGCAAATATACTCTGTTGTTTATTAAAAATTGGAATTTTTCTTTAGATAAAAGTGTATAATCTATAAATGTAAACATATATACTAAGTATATTTAAAATATGTTTAATATCTTCCTAAAGTTACATCTTTTTGATGTTCGATGTTATTTCAACTCTCTTCTTATCATTAGCATTTCCGTTGTTTCTTGATTTCTTCTGTTATAAATACACTGTGATGAACATCCCTCTACATAAACCTTTGAACAATCTCCTAATATTTTCTTGGAAAGGATGACTAGGAATAAGATCTAAGATTACAAATACTTAAAATACTTGATTTAAGTTACCAACTTGTTTCCAGAAATATCATATATTTTACATTTCTACCAACAGAGTATGAACATGTCTATTTCACTGCATCCTAATTAATATGGAATGTTGATACTTTTTAAGAAACTGAAATTTTGATTCGGAAGGAATGGCATAAGAACTTTTATAAAATTATACATCTTTTGGATTTGGATTTAATGCTTAAAGTATAGTTTTCTTTCTTTTCTGGTTTTGTCATATTAACTGATTGTTTAGGAGTCAAAATCAACAAAATTTAGAGGTGAGGGGAGAAAGAGACAAGCAGGAAGTATGAGTATTAAGCTTCTGACTTGTGCAACCAAGTGTGTGGTGGTGCCATTTAATGAGATAGGAAAATTTTTGAGAAGGAGATTGGGATGGGGAGAGGAATAAATAATTCCATTCTGGTCACCTGAAGTTGCAGAAGTTGAATCAGTTCGGGAGATCTAGAACTGTGCTCCCCAGTGTAGTAGCCATTGACCACATACGGCCATCAGTCACTTGTAAGGGGCTGGCCAGAATTGAGATGTTCTGTAACAGTAAAATACAAACCAGATTTAGAACACTTAGTAAGAAAAAAAGAATGTGAAAGATATATTGTGTCAGTTAAGGCCAACCAAGAGACAGAAATAACACAATAACCTGTACAAGAAAAGTTTACTGTAAAGAATTGTTAACTCTACCAGGGAATAAGATGTAAAGGAGAATGCTAAGGAATACCCTTAGGCTAAGGGAGAGTTCTGAAGGAAGGACAAACTTGGTAGTTGGCCTCTTTTCCAAGGTTAGGATTCATATCTCTGGAGAAGTGTGGTTGCAACCCACCAGATGGCAGAGGAGTTTAAAGGGTGGCCCAGATAGGAGCTGGTCCAGGGTTGCCAGGCAAGCAGAAAACACCCCTCCAGGGTACAGTGGGATAAGTCTGGCATGCAGGTTGCAAAGGGACTCCAAGCACGGGGCACCAACTCTCTGGCAGGGTGATGCACAGCCTAGGATGCACAGGTCTGGGTCAAGAGCACCATGGCAGACACTGTCACGGTGCAGGCTGCCTGAGGCTGGTGGGCTGGTGTGCACAGGGAGCAGGGGCATCTGCTTGCCAGCAGGGTGGCATGAGAGCTGGGGTATGTGGTGCCTGCTTCAGGAAGTGCAGTGAGACGGTCACTGGGCTGGGGCTGAGGCTGTGAGCTTGCCAAGGGACTGCACACTCTGGGTGTGAGGCTGGACCAGGGTGCCCCTGCAAGTCCACCCACATGTGTTCCTGCCAGCAGCCCAAGAGGAGCAAGAAGAAAACAAAAAATGTAGCACACCAGAACCAGGAAACCAGTCTCCCCTCCTGCAATGTCCCTCTACTGAAAAAAAATTAACATTGTGCTTGCTGCAAAGAAATTCTTGAAGCTCCTTTATCACAGAGCAGTAATTAATGCTGAATTTCATAATGATATTTAATTCAATATTAATCAATTTAATTATAAATTGATAATTGGCACACTCATTCATTTTTTTCTATTAATTCATGTTGAAACAATATTTTGGATGTATCGGGTTAAATAAGATACATCATTTAACCAAATTTCACTTTTCTTTTTACTTCTTAAGAAAAAAAATAATTAATTAATTAATTTTTCGCCGTGTTGGGTCTTCGTTGCTGCGTGTGGGCTTCTCATCACGGTGGCTTCTCTTCTTTGTGGAGCATGGGCTCTAGGTGCGCAGGCTTAAGTAGTTGTGTCTCCGGGGCTCTAGAGCGCAGGCTCAGTAGTTGTGGCACATGGACTTAGTTGCTCTGCGGCATGTGGGATCTTCTTGGACCAGGGCTCGAACCCATGTCCCCTGCATTGGCAGGCAGATTCTTAACCAGTGCGCCACCAGGGCATTCCTACTTTTTTTTTTTTTTTAGTGTAAATCATTGAATATGTAAAACTTGGATAATGCTGGAAGAGATAGCTGAACTATGTAGATTACATCCTAGAAAGTGATAGAAGTACCTAGGAAGAGAGTGTAGAGAGAGGAGAGATCTTAGTGGAAAGCCCCAACCCCCCCAAATTTAAAGGTTTGTGTGATGGTTAATTTCATGTCTCAACTCGACTGGGCCACAGGGTGCCAGGATATTTGGTCAAACGTTATCCTGGGTGTTTCTGCAAGGGTGTTTTTGAATAAAATTGGCATTGAAATCAGTAGACTGAGTGAAGCAGATTGTCCTTAATGTGTGTGGGTCTCATCCTTCAACTGAAGACCCGAATAAAACAAAAAGCCTGACCCTTTCCCAAGTAAGACAGAATTCCTCCTGCCCGACTTCCTATGAACTGTGACATTAGCTTTTTATGGCCCTCGGACTGGAACTGAAACATTGGCTCTTTCTGGGTCTCAAGCCTGTTGGCCTTCAGGCTGGATCTGCACCATTGACACTCCAGGGTCCCCAGCTTGTTGGCTCATCCTGCAGATTTTGGGACTTGTCAGCTTCCATAATTGTGCGAGCCAGTTCCTTATAATAAATATCTTTATAACACACACACACACACACACACACAAGTGCGTGCGCAGTGTGTGATCCTGTGTCTCTGGAGAAACCTTACTAATATAGTTGAGTATAGGAGGGAAAAACTCAAGGAACACCAGAGAGGACAAATGGGTAGCAAATGGGAGCTGTATGTATGTTCTGCAAGAAACTTTCTTCCTAAATAGAGAAAATTCTAGAACACATTAGTATGCTGACGGCAGTGACAAGGAAGGAGTGGAGTTGGTAACGTAGGTTGATAAAGGATATAATGGTATGTGTTTGGTGGGAGTGGGAGGTTTTGCTAGGTGTCCAAGGCTAGTGAATCAAGCTTTCAGTGGTGAAATGGTGGGATCCAGGTAGGGAACTTATTGGAGTGAGGATGTATCAAGCCTTCCTTGGTGCTGAGATGGGGATATGAGAATCGTTCTTGATAGAATAGGCCATCCTTTCCTAGAGGACAGAAAAGGATAAATAAACTTTAGAAGAGCTGATGACAGAATGTCTGTCAGCACCCTAATTTCTCTCTGTCATTATATTTCAGAGAGTTGGCAGGAGTAGAGTGACATTGTCTTGTTCATTCCAAACCAAGGAACAATTAACTAAATTCTTTTAGTTAATTATCTTGAATTATTATTTTGGCATGAATTATCTGGACTTTTCAACACTGTTCTGATGTTTATACAGCTTCATTTTCTTTTAAGTAATCTTAGCTCTCTCCTTTTTCACACTTTATCTACTCTTATAATATGTTCAAATAAGACACAAAGTACTATAAAATAGGGTATGGATACATTTCTGTTACTGTAGAAAACAGTGTGAGATTAAACGAAAGAACAAAAATATAGCAGGCAGGGTTTTAGCAATGTGCTCTTGTCTGACAATATGGGACAAAATGTTTTACTCTAGTTTCTGAAAGTTATAATTTGAGAAGTGACTTAAGAGGTGATTCCTTGTAGTCACCTTTCCAGTTCTGGTATGAGAATTCTCATCCTAGCGTGAAATCTCTGTCCCTTGAGCAAGACCTTTAGCCCCTTTGGGCCTCAGTGTAATCTGGAGAGCTTGCCTTGTGCATTTCTAATCAAATGACAAGTCTTGTGGTTAATCAGTCATAGCTGTGCAAATCACAGGACTTGATGAATGAAGGAAATGGGTACAAAGTGAGAGCACCTCGGACTTGGGACTCTGCAGACTGGGGCTGTGTTCCTGACAGTGAGGCTTGCCTCTCTAGGTAACTGAGGAATGAGAAAACTTGCTCATGTCAGTTTCCTGTTGGGTAAAAGTCAGATGAAAACAGCCACTTCATTTCACATGTAGAATTTGTAAAAAGAATCCCTGGGGGAAAAAAAAGTGTATTTCTGAGGAAGAATCTGTGTATGTCCCCTAACAAAAGAATTTTAATTCATACCTTGATATTTCTTTAATATGCTACTATACTTAATTGAATATTTGTATGGCTAGAGTTGTAATTTACAAGTGCCTCTCATACATACAGTATCTGATTCACTGAGGAGAGGTGACCTAAGCATGTTTTTCTGCGAAGGAAGCTTGTACTGGATCTAACTGGTTCAAGAGTTAAGTGGAGTTGATGACCATATCCTGGGTTCTCTGGCCAGTGTTAATCTCACTTTACTTGTTTACACTTGATGGCTGTGATCCCAGAGTCAGAGGCTCCTTGTTAAGGAGAAAGTCCACACAAAGTTATAAAAGTTTACTTAGCAAGTTAATAGGTTCATTGATTTGAGGGTTCATTGATTTGACCCCCCAAATTCTTTTGAAAAAACTAAAACCCACAGAAAAGTTCTAAGAATGGCATCATGAGCACCCAAACATGCCTCAACTAGTGTCACAAGTTATTGACTGAGACATCTGAGAATCAGTTGCAGACATCAAGGTACTTCGGCTTTATAGCTTTAACATTCATCTCCTAAAGTATTCTCAGTACCATCATCGCACCTATGAAAATTAACATCATTTCAATAATACCACATGCTGTCCATGCTTATATTTCTCCAATTGTCCCCAAAGCATCTATTACAGCTTTTCCCCCAATCTAGGATCTAATTGAGGGTCACACATTATGTTTTGTTGTTATGTATCTTTTGTCTCTTAATCCTAGACTGTGTGAATATTTTATTCACCAATAACCAAACTTTTCACCCAGAAGTTTGAGCACTCATTACTGATTCTTGCCTGAAATACTGGCCTTGCAAAAATGGTTGTTTAAAATTCTATCATTTCATCTGTATTCTCTCATAAAGAAGTTCACTCTCTCTCACTCTCTCTCTCATTCTGTACCACTATGGACTCATAGATATTTGAGGGAGAGGATTAATATATTATCATCATTATTCTTTCTGGTGGCCAAATTGTCCCAAATCTGGCAGTGGGACTTCCTGTAAGCTAGCTCCTGTGGGAGGTGTGTGTGTGTGTATGTGTTTTACATGACCCCATTAGTTTTTTTATGGGTTTATTTTATGGGTCTTTTTTTTTTTATAATTTATTTTTGGGTGGCAGTTTTAGGTTCACAGCAAAATTGAGAGGAAGGTACAGAGAGTTTCCAAATACCCCCTACCAGCGCACATGCATAGCCTCAACCATTATCAACATTCTCCCACCAGAGGGTACCTTTGCTACCAGTGATGAACCTACCTTGACACATCATAATCACCCAACGTCCATAGTTTACATTAGGGTCCATTCTTGGTGTTTTACATTCGGTGGATTTGAACAAATTTATAATAACATGTATTCATTGTAATAGTATCATACAGAATAGTTTCACTGCCCTGAAAAATCCTCTGTGCTCTGCCTGTTCATCTCAACACCCCTTCAGCAACCATTGATCTTTTTACTGTCTCCATAGTTTTGTCATTTTCAGAATGTCATATAGTTGGAATCATACAGTATGTAGCCATTTCAGATCGGCTTCTTTCACTTAGGAATATGCAGTTAAGTTACCTCCACGTCTTTTCATGATGATAGCTCATTTCTTTTTAATAATAATAATATCCTGTTGTCTGGGTGTACCACAATTTAATTATCCACCTACTGAAGGAGACATCTTGGTTACTTCCAAGTTTTGGCAATTATAAATCAAGCTGCAATAAACATCCATGTGGGGCTTCCCTGGTGGTGCAGTGGTTGAGAGTCCGCCTGCTGATGCAGGGGACGCGGGTTCGTGCCCCAGTCCGGGAAGATCCCACATGCCGTGGAGCGGCTGGGCCCGTGAGCCATGGCCGCTGAGTCTGCGCGTCCGGAGCCTGTGCTCCTCAATGGGAGAGGCCACAACAGTGAGAGGCCCGCATACCACCAAAAAAAAAAAAAAAAAAATCCACGTGCAGGTTTTTGTGTGGACAAAGTTTTCCACTCATTTGGGTAAATCCCAAGTAGTGTGATAGCTGGATCGTATGCTTAGTTTTGTAAGAAATTGCCAAACTGTCTTCTTACCATTTTGCATCCCTACCACAGTAAATGAGAGTTCTTATTGCTCTAGATTGTTGCCAGCATTTGGTGTTGTCAGTGTTCTTGATTTTCACCAATTCTGAATAGGTGGTATCTCATTTTAATCTGCATTGCCCTGATGACATATGATGTGGAACATCTTTTGTATGCTTATTTGCCATCTGTATATCTTCTTTGGTGAGATGCCTGTTAAGCTCTTTGGCACATTTTAAAAAATCAAGTTATTTTCTTCTTGTTAAGGTCTAATAGTATTTTGTATATCTTGGATAACAGCCCTTTATTATATGTGTCTTTTGAAAGCGTTTTCTCCCATTCTGTGGCTTGTGTCTCATTCTCTTGACTCATTAGTTTTTGATCACTTTCTAGCTGTCTAGCATAAAAAATATGTTCTAGGCCCTCACCTTGATCTTTCCTTGTTCCATTTCTGAAACCAGCCACTTCTCCAAGGGGCTCTGATTCCTTGTAAAGGGTAAAGGAGTTCAGAAATCAAAATCCGGGGGCCAGGTGTCCCATAGCAAGAGGTAGATGCAGATTTGTGGAGCCTGAAGCTAATATAGTTTTGGAATTGTCTTATTATTTTAAAAGAGGTATACAAAACTACAAATATAAAATTAGGTATAGAGCCTTATAAGAAGTCCATAAGTGAGGAGCCATAAAGTTTGTTTTTTTGGTTCACTGGCATTGGGGTGTTACTGCTTTTAGCATTTTTCAGTGAACAGAATATTCAAATCTAGTACGACAGTGTTCATCTTAGCTTTTGCCATTTCATATTTGTATAAACCAGAGTGAAAATCATTGTTTCCAGAGGTCATCAATATATTTACTCATTGTTCTTTCTTAATATAAGAAGTATACACAAAAATGGTTTCACAATAACAACAGTGATATTACTACCAAAATTAAATCTAGCAGTAAAGTTCAAGATTGTTTTGCAGTTCTTCTTAATATGTAATATACTCTATTAAGGATATATAGCCAGAGTACTCTATTCAAAGCATTTTTTTTTCTGTGTGGTTATATTATCACATTAATATACAGTTAAGTTCATTTGTTTCTGTCTAAACTAAATTTTAGTGTTTTTTTAATCCTCTTTAATTTTTTTGAAAATATAAAACATTTATAATTAGAAAATTAAAAAGATATACTGAGAAATCTCACTTTCATCCCTATAGACCCCATCCCCAACCATCCTCTATAAGGAACCATTTTTGTTAACTTGTGGTTTAAACTCCATACTTTTTTTGGAGAAAATCTGCAAGTATGTATACAAATTCTTATATCTCTTTTTTTAAAATTACAAAAAAATGTAGCATATTATATACACTCTTTTGCACCTTTGCTTTTTTTTCCTCTTTTTTTCCACCAAATCTGTCCCAGAACTCACCCCATCTCTGTTCATGGAGATCTTCGTTCTTTTCAAATCTTGATAGTAGCCCATTGTGTGGATGCTCTACAGATTATCTAACCAGTTTCTATAAATGGTTATTTGATTGTTTCCAATAGTTAGGTTGCTCTTTTGGAAAATTGGATAGACTACACAATACATTCAAGCCAGAGGAAATTGTGTACCCAAGTAGTAAAAGTAACAATTTGGGAAGGATTTGAAGCCCACTAATTGGAACTTCTTTAACAGTTTTGGTCCATTCATTCATTTATTCATTCATTCAAGAACTATTCTTAAGCATCAGGAACTGACATTTACTTAGAGCATTATTCACCTTGATGTGCTAATCATCTGACTTACTGAAAATGGGTATACTAAGCTCCTTACAGAGAGGTTCCTTGGGTTTATAAAATATGAAACAGTTGATCTGAGACAAGGGCACCGTGAGAAAATGGCTCATGGAATTCTGAGCTTTTGCGATCTCTTTCACTGCATTCATACAGTGCATACATGTATCCCCAACTATATCTATAGACTTAGTGGAGAATAAGGGTGCTTAGCTAAGTAACCCAGACTTAACTTTTCAAGATAACATTCTTAAATAAATTTAAGATACTTATATATGTCTTATGTATCTTACATGTATTGTATTTATATATTTTATATACACCCATATATGTGTGTGTATATAAATATATATATGCATATTGTCTTCTGTGGTGAAAATGAATATAGATCAGACATTACTCTTAAAAGTTTGGTTCCTATTATATTCTTGGCATAAATGAACCCAGTTGTGCCACAGAATGTGGAATGTGGTAGCCTAGGCCTTCTCCTAAGTGCAAGAGAAGCATAAAGTTTATTGTGTTTAATGCTATATGAAGTGCAGCATTTCTTCTGTTTCATTCTAACCTCATTAAGATCTATATAAGCAGAAGGAGCTACAGGCTCACTGTGGGCTATTTAGGTCAGGTCTAAAGAAGAATAGTTCAAATTGATCCTTACTTAGTGGTCCCTGAACAATGCAGTGGTTACCCAAAGAGGGACTTCCTGGGACTTGCAATTGCCACATTATGCAGCTGCGATGTGATGGCAAGAGAAAATGAAAGATATTTTAATGCCACTCTTAAGTCTTTTATGGAGGCTCATGCCAATTAAGACCTCTTTGCATTAGTTTGTCTCTAAGTAACACTGCACAATTCAATTTGAAAGTTCACATAGACCTAACTCAAACCCTTACACGGCTGGAACAGTAATTATAAACCCAGCAGGTCACACAGTTTATTTTTCATTGGGAACCCAGAACACCCACAGGAGGACAGAAATTCAAGGCTCTGCAGTCAGTTCCGTCGTCCGTCTAGGGCAGCAAGCCTACCAAGCATCCCTGCAGGGTCAAAAGGGCAACAGAATTTCAGGGCCGAGTATCAATAACCAGGCTTGGGTCCCTCACTCCCCAAGCCACAGGCCCACAGAGGGTGAGCGTTAGGGGAAGGGGGCAGCAAGAATGGGCGGGTGGGGATCGGCTCCTCTTTAAGAGGGACCTCTAGGCTCCAAGTAGCTGCGTTGATCTGGGGCCGGTTACTTAGTTTTTAAGCCTCATTCCCTTGTTTCCTAACTATTGGAAACTAACTATTATAGTGTCTTCCTCAAAAAACTGTTGTGAGGATCTAATGGGAAAATGCGGGTAAACGTCTTGGCTAAGACCCTGGCCTGTGGTAAGTCCTTAATAAATAGCAGCAGAATTCTTTTTGTGGCTCTTATCATTGTCATTATTGCGCTGTATTGTCTTTGCAGTCACCGCCACCACGTCCATCCCCGCCCTCCTCACTTCTCCAGCCGGTTCCTCACTTCTCCAGCCGGGCGGCTCCCGGCCTGGGTGGCTCATTGATTCCCTGGAGGGCCCGCTGGGCAACACTTGCCTCTCTAGGAGGACCGCTTCTCAGAAGGCAAGAAAGCCCCTCTGAAGCCCTTCTCTCTTTCTTTCCCTCCTCCCTCTCCATCTCCCCGCCTTCCTATCAAGCACTATCTCTTTCCCGAGTTCAAACAGTGAGAGGACTCGCACCGCAGGACTCAGCCGGGATCCGAGCGCCCACCCCCCTACCCCCAGCCCCTTCGCCCTCCCTCGAGGGCGCCTTCTCTGCCCGCCACTGCCCCCTGGCGGACGAGGAAGAGAGCGCCCTGGCCCCGGGGTTCAAGGTCTCTCCCGGTCCCCCGCGGCCCCCGCCCTAAGCTGGGCCCCCGCCAGCCCCACGCAAGCTCGCTCGCCCGGCCCGCTCCCTCCTTCTGCTAGCTGCCCCGCCACTACTTCTTCTGCCTGCCACCCCGAGGGACCATGGCGAGGTTCAGCTGGGGATACGGCGAGCACAATGGTGAGCGCCTTCCGCGGATGGGAGGGGTGAGGGAGGGGGCTCTGAGCCGGGGGCGGCCGAGGGGGACCGCTCGCTTCCCGGGGTCCACCGACCTCACTCTGCCAATCGACACTTAGCGAGAAACTTTTCGGTTTGTCTTTTGAATGAGCAGCGCTCCCCGGAGCCAAACGCAGGAAGCGGAGGGAAGGCTTAGTCCTGCGTGGACAGGGAAAGCGTCTCGGAGGCTGTTGATAGTGGGGGTGAGTTGGCGTGCGTTAGCCCTGTCACGATACCCCAGACCCCGAAATCTTCAGATATGTCCCCTCGCTTTCATTTGAAAAGCCAAAAACTTTCTCTAGTAGTAACTACTTATCAATCAAAGGCACCGAGTTTAGAAACCTGAGGACATATTTCAATGAATTGAGGACAAGTTTGCTTTCAGTCTTCTAAGCTCATTATCTCTACGGGGAAACAAATCATGGAAAATATTTGAAAATATACTTAAGAAATTTTAATGACTTGAATTGCAACATTGAAGATGTACGCTGCCTTCTTGTCAACAAATGTACCTCAACTTCCTTAATAGCTGTTAACTAAAAAATACTCCCACAGCAACTTGCAGTTGGTTGAGTGGTACTGCTGGTTTTAGCAAGATTTTAGGTTCTTTCTTAGAAATGAAGTTATATTTTAAGCTACGTCTGCATGCTTTCTCCTTCTCCTACACATCCTTTCAGAGACTGAGGAATTAGCAAAGGATCATTGACATTGTAACACGTTGGTAAAAATGTGTTTATTGATGGAACCAACAGGAATAATAAGATGTATACTTTTCTTCTTGTATATCCTAAGTTATCAAAAGTAAACCATTTTTCTTGTTTTTATATTAAACTGAACTGATGATTTTCAAACAACCATTACTTGAAATGTTTGCAAAGTGACACCACGAAAGCCTTACAGTGAATCACTGTCAAAATTAAGTCTGAGAATAATGATAGTAATAATAATAATACTTTCTTGGATGAACATGCATATTATTCAGCAGTACTGTATAGTTAATTTTATAGAAAGCTTACTTCCGGGCCTCCCTGGTGGCGCAGTGGTTGAGAGTCCGCCTGCCGATGCAGGGGATACGGATTCGTGCCCCGGTCTGGGAGGATCCCATATGCCGCGGAGCGGCTGGGCCCGTGAGCCATGGCCGCTGAGCCTGCGCGTCCGGAGCCTGTGCTCCGCAACGGGAGAGGCCACAACAGTGAGAGGCCTGCATACCGCAAAAAGAAAAAAAAAAAAAAAAAAAAGAAAGCTTACTTCCACAAAGAAACAGAAAAGTTTCATTTCTAATTGTAGCCTTTTTGAGGCTATGACTAACTTGCCAGTTAAAAAATGGCAGCAGGTGAAAGTTAGAGTTTTAATAATGAAAGGTATAATTTAGGTGGATTTCTCTTTGAGACTACAATTATAATCTTACATTTTGCTAATTTTCAATTTATGTTTGGGGAAAAAACCTTCAAAACAAATTTCTTTTAATTTCCCTCTCTGCTGGAATAATTTCTGTTATTGTTATTTAATAGTCACTGGGTGTTAACAGTGCCCTCACTATGATTAGGAAGGAGAAGCGTATTTTCAATCATTGAGTATTGATTACTCTTTAATATGTTCTAAAATATTGGCTCCAATGAAGTGCATCTGAAATTTTAAAAATCCATCTTAGAAATATGTGAGGGAGATTAAGAGGTACAAACTTCCAGTCACAAAATAAATGAATCACGAGGATGAAATGTACAGTGTGGGGAATAAAGTTATGTAAACTTTTTGCCTAAAGTAAAAAGTTATGTAATGTCTTTGTATGGTGACAGACGGTAAGTAGACTTATCATGGTGATCATTTTGAAGTGTATAAAAATATTGAATCACTATGTTGTGCAGTAGGTACTAACATAGGTAAATTATGCTTCAGAAACAAACAAACGAACCTAGAGAAGAAGAGATCAGGTTTATGATTACCAGAGTGGGTGGGAAGGGGGAATTGGATGAAAGTGGTCAAAAGGTACACACTTCCAGTTATAAAATAAATAAGTACTAGGGATTTAATGCACAACATGCTACATATAATAAACACGGCTGTATGTTATATATAAAAGTTGTCAAGAGAGTAAATCCTAAGAGTTCTCATCCCAAGGAAAAAATATTTTTTCTATTTCTTTAATTTTGTATCTATATGAGATGATTGATGTTCACTAAACTTATTGTGGTAATCATATCATGGGGTATGTAAGTCACATCATTATGCTGTACACCTTAAACTTACATAGTGCTGTATGTCAATTATATCTCAATAAAATTGGAGAAAACAGAAGAAAAAAATGAAAATTTGAAAACATAAAAAAAAAATTCTTCTTAGAAAAGCCATTAACAAGGAGTGATTTTGTATTTCGGCTAAGAATTGTAGGACCATTCCCTGCTTTTAGATTCAATAGCTTTCTGAGGACCACACCTTTAAGTAGATCAACTTTGGCAAAATCCTATTGGAAATGTGCTGTATCCTGACTGGGCAAGTTTTGTTGCTTGCCAGTTTAGACTGGCAAGAGCAGTGAATGAGCAGACAAAAGGAAACTTTAGCTGGGAATAGTAGCAGTGATAAAATGGAACATCAAGAAGTGAGGCATTGGAAGTGGTTACCACCTTCACAAACAGCTTACAACTTCTTCCACAAACCTTTGACAATTTTATTAGTTTAGTTTAGGAAATGTGACAATCACTGAAAACTACCTATCTCTATGGATATTCAGAAAGTTCCTGAATCAATGGAAGAACTTCCGTATATCTCTATAACTATTTAAATGGGTTTAACGTTGCACATAAAAGGCAAGGGAAATGAACCTACCATCACGGTTAATAGATAATATTGAGTAACGCAAAGTGCTATCATTTTTATTTTATTTTGGCTTGCCTCTGCTTTTAAAAATAGTTCTGGTTATAAAGGACTGGAAATAGGAGCACAAAGGAATTAAGAGGAGAAAGATGCTCTTTCCTGATTGGAAAAAAGTTAATATACTATGACATATGTGTTGCATACTTGAAATCCGATTCTCATTAGGTTAACTCATACTTGTGGGCAGTGAAATAGAACATTTTTTTCACATGAAAGAAGGACGAGATTGTATACAAAGAGAGTGTTAGAAAGGTAAATGAAAGTACTTAGTAAATAAGGAAATGCAATGCCTTTTCTGTAATAAGATGTAACGAAGGACTTTTGATGTTCAAGTTGCTTTCAAGTCCAAAATGTATGATTCATAAGAGAACAATTTCTAAGTTATGTGTGTGGTTATGTATTCATGCTATGACTTTTTTGTACCTGTAAAGGAAATAATTTATGCTTTCTCTTTTGCAAAGAAGAAGAGTAATAAGGAGCATTAGATTTAGAGATTGAAGCTGTTGATAATTGTGATATATTTGCATTTCTTGAAATTTCATTCTAAACCTTATCTTTAAAAAATATTTGTTGTTGTTAGTAACAAATGCTTAATTCATTGTCATGCTGTGTCATTTTAGTTAGTACTTGACTTTTCGAGAAATCAAGTTAGTTGGTTAGTGAAGTAGGGAAAAACTTAATCAGCAGCCATACTCTACAGACCTGGTGGAGGCGGTGTAAATTGCAGGCAGAGTAGAGGAGGAAATAAGAACCTCTAACCTGCAAAGTCCGTAGATTGGCTTGGAGCTTACTTGAAGCTGCAACCTTGCTGTTGATTTTGAGAGGCAGAACTTGAATGAGTCTCCCAGAGAAGTGAGAGTAGACAAGGGAATTGTCAGTTTATTGCTTCACCTCAATTTATCAAACATGTGTTCGATTAGGGAACTTGATGCGGTTTTGACTTTGTGAATGAGGACCGGGATGACAATTGTACCTTGTATTGGAATTCAAATCTAATATTGGCAAAACAACCCTGGAAGGACCTTCCGAAATACAGAAAGAGAGAAATAAATTGTTGCCTGACTCTACTACAGAAAACCAACAATATTACATTTCCTGACATGGTGCAGTCATTTTATATGTGAAAATTTTACATATTTCCTTAGTTTGCCTGTTGCACATTCACAGGAAATTGAGCTGAGGACTAGGTGACATGTGAAGATACAGTGAGTGATAGAAGTGGGGAGAGCATTTTAAAGAACTACACCCTTTTTTGCTACACAGCTTTCTCAGCTCCGTTAGTTCTTTCAGCCCATAAATCTGACCTGTGGAGCTATCACAGCTCATTCTTGGAGCTGAGACTGAATCTCATTGTTTTCAATGATGAATTGTACTCTTGTTTTTAGTTCAGTAGAAGGCATTTGTGAAGTACTTTATAAAACTTACATGCTCTTTTGTCTACAAGGGTGAGTTTAATTCTGAAGATGAATTAAGGCAAACCAGGAAGTTTCCATACCTATAATAAAAGCAGTTGGTCTTGTAAAACAAAGTGCTGAAGGTAAAGATCGTATTTTATTAATCTTTGTATTTTCTTCAATGTCAAGTACAGTGCATTGCACTCAACAAGTATTTGTTGAATGAAATAACTTATTCAGTCCTTTTCTTTTGGTCCTATATGTTAAAGGTCCTATTCATTGGAGTGAATTTTTCCCTATTGCTGATGGAAATCAACAATCTCCAATTGAGATTAAAACCAAAGAAGTGCAATATGATTCTTCCCTCCGACCTCTTAGTATCAAGTATGACACAAGCTCAGCTAAAATCATCAGTAATAGTGGCCATTCCTTCAATGTTGACTTTGATGACACAGAGGACAAATCAGGTTGGCTTTTCTTTTTTTTCTTGGTTGGGGTGAGGAGCTTGGTTGATTGGATAGCACATTCTTATCTTTCATATTTGAATTACCTATGCACTGTGTGTTCCTTAGTACTTTGCTAGAACTTATAGTAAAAGTTTTGTTTGATTAGTTCATGGAATAATGTCTTTCACACGGTGAATAAATAATAGACCAACCAAAAAAAAAACTAGTTTATATGTTAATTTAAAAACTGAGTGAAGTAGAAAAGAGCATTTCCTTTTAAAATGAACATTTAATCCTTATTCAAGTATACCTCCTGCCCAAAGAATAGATGATATCAAGTTTAAAAGTAAGATTAAAGAGACGATCAGAGAGAATCGTATTTTGGAACACTTTTTAAGGCTTCTGAAAAATTATTTTTATTTTAAAGCTAATATTAGGATAATGCTGTATTTACTCTATTAACGAAAAATAAATTTAAAAAATCCTTAATTGGAAGAAAGTCTTCACTTATTCATTAAGCTCAGATTTAGTTTAGTAATAATATCTTGTGTTTATGTAGTGCTATATTGTTAGCAAAAATTATAAGCCCATTACATTTCTTCCTCATATTTGTTAAATTCATAAAAGTGATTCACTTTCATCAGAGCAACTTAAAAAATGCATAAGGAAAGATTAACACATGGTATTTTTCAACTTTTGGGTGGGTGGAGAAGTAACCTCACTTTTTACATATATTAAATTGTCTTTCCTTCAGGCCTTCAGTTTTATGAATCTGTATTAATAGATATGGTTGATGTGATGGTACATTATAAAAGTAGTCCGAGGTTTCTAAGTACAAAGTTTATACCACCCATAATGGTAGTTTGATACTGTTTATGATCTCTCAAAAAACTGAGGTTATCCATTCCTATTTTTAGAATAAGAAATGATTAGATTGTACTTCATCTAAAACTTTCTCATAAAAAACCTTAGTCATAAAAAATTCTTACTTTAATTTGCTCAGTGATGATCCCGGTCTTCTCTCTCTCTCTCTCCCTCTCTTTCCCTCTCTCTTCCTCTCATTTTCCCTCTACTTTGGGTTAATCAGTGGAAATAGTTTGTCTGTGTTTCCAGATTTGATGCTGCATCATGATTCTCGTTCTTCTGTCTCAAGATAAATGAAGAGAATGTTTCATGGTGATTTGGGGGATTAAATTAATTAAAACATAGAAACCGCCATGGCTAAAATAAATTGTTGCTGGTTTTTCTTTTTCTTTGGTACAAACTATAAAAAGCATAAAGATACTTCTGTAACAAGCCATTTTAACTTGAGTAAAATAGTCTCCGTTTTATAAAGAAGCCATTCTTACCAAGGTTAACTCTCAGTCCCACCAGTCAAGAGACCACAGGCGTGAAACCTTCCTCATGGTCCTGGCAGGGCTTCTTTGGCTGGGCAGCTGCACAACCAGTGGTTAACCTGTGGGGAGCCACTCTTCAGAATTTTAATAGTCCTTTAAAAAGCAACAGGTAGATGTGAAATTCACACAGGAAGAAATTCATTAGAGACAACTCCTGTTGACTGTAGCAGACAAGGGTGTTCTCCCCCTAGCTTCTGGTTTTTCGGAACACAGACAAGGTCCCCGCTCTCAGGGAATCACACCTGACTGGCCCCGTCACCCCTCCTGTGGCATCCCAGGTCTGTCCTCTTACAGAACTTCCCACATTGCATTGTGACTGCCAGTTGGTTCTTTCCACTCAGCTAAAGGCTCCCTGTAAGCAGCAGGGAGGCACACAGAGGGTACTCAATAAACGTATGTTTCAGTTAAAAGCATTTTTTTGGTCTGATGTTTCTTGGAGGATATGAACAACACCATGGTATGGCATTAGGGTACAGAATGCATTAGTATATGTAGATAGAATTACAAACCACCAGAAATCAATTAATATTTACCATTTGAGGCCTAAATAGTTTGAACATTGGTGGATTATTCGTTGTTTGAACATTTAATTTTTAAAAGCTGTGGTACTAATTTTTTAAGTTTTAATAAATGAAATAGTTCGTGGCATATAGTAAATACTAAATAACTACTAATAACTAGTAATAAAAAATAATAAATAATAATGGTCTGTGTCCTTTCTGTGGATAAGATATGTTGTGCTGAAATTTTAAAAAGATGTCAAAAGGAAGGAAGCTGCTTTCTTGCTAAGAAAGGCCTACTAGGAATGCTAGTAACTTGATGGATTCAGTGACTGTTCTTTAATTTTCATCTCTAAAAATTGTCAATTTCTCAGTTATAATCCTGTTATCTAGTTCTAGGTAACTGCCTGAAGTTAACCAAATGTACAAGATCTTAAATTATATATTAAAAAAGAAAAAAAACAGCAAAAGATGGGGGGTAAGCATACCTTAGTTGTGTGATCCACGCCCCCCCCAACCCTGAGCCAAGATATACAGGAAACTAAATTGGCAATCTGTGACAATGATGTATTATAAAACTTTATTATAATTATGTTTCCTTCTGTAAGTTTCTTGAGGATAGGGATGGCCTTGCTCATTGTGTACTTAGTATTGAACACAGTTGCTGGCCCAGTATAAGCTCTTAAGAATTGTTGAATGAATGAATGATCAGAGAGTAACTTGGTGTGCACATGCTCAGAACAAAGGAAGCCAGAAGCCAGACTAATGAAGACTGTCCTGGCTCTGAAAAGAATTCAAGCCCCAGTAGCTAGGACCATTCCTATCTTCGTTCTTTCTTTCTCTCTCTCTCTCACTATAATCCTGGCAGATTTGTGCTCTTTGTTTCTTCTTTTCCTAGATTCCAAGCAAAATATAGACATGCTGTTCATTTAGTTTTACTTCAGAGAACTGTTTGCCATACAGTGATCAATCAATGACTTTTATGAGATTCACAAGTCCTAACACTATGCTCTTTAGTGATGCCCAGGTCACTTCAGTAGCATCCTTACAAACTGAAGTTTGTGGGGGAGTGTTTCTACAGGTGACGTCTCTTTCTTACTTTATGTTAGTAACATTTATTGATCCGGGCACTGTCCCAGGCATTGGGTATACAAGAGAATGAGATCAATTCTGCCTTAAAGGAGTTTGTATCCTAATGAGATAGACAGTAAATGCGTGAACAGCCAAGTATTTTGCTTTTTAAATGAATTTTTTCTGATTTTGTTTTGCCAGCCTTGCTTATCATTTTAGGCAGCTGACTACAGTGTAGTTTCAGAAAGTGAGTAGAGTAAGCAAATTACTAACAATTAAAAAACAAAAAGTTAAGCACCCAACATAGGAGCACCACAATACATAAGGCAAATACTAACAGCCATAAAAGGGGAAATCGACAGTAACACATTCATAGTAGGGGACTTTAGCACCCCACTTTCACCAATGGACAGATCATCCAAAATGAAAATAAATAAGGAAACACAAGCTTTAAATGATACATTAAACAAGATGGACTTAATTGATATTTATAGGACATTCCATCCAAAAACAACAGAATACACATTTTTCTCAAGTGCTCATGGAACATTCTCCAGGATAGATCATATCTTGGGTCACAAATCAAGCCTTGGTAAATTTAAGAAAATTGAAATTGTATCAAGTAACTTTTCTGACCACAACGCTATGAGACTAGATATCAATTACAGGAAAAGAGCTGTAAAAAATACAAACACATGGAAGCTAAACAATACACTACTTAATAAGGAAGTGATCACTGAAGAAATCAAAGAGGAAATCAAAAAATACCTAGAAACAAATGACAATGGAGACACGACGACCAAAAACCTATGGGATGCAGCAAAAGCAGTTCTAAGAGGGAAGTTTATAGCAATACAATCCCACCTTAAGAAACAGGAAACATCTCGAGTAAACAACCTGACTTTGCACCTAAAGCAATTAGAGAAAGAAGAACAAAAAAACTCCAAAGTTAGCAGAAGGAAAGAAATCATAAAAATCAGATCAGAAATAAATGAAAAAGAAATGAAGGAAATGATAGCAAAGATAAATAAAACTAAAAGCTGGCTCTTTGAGAAGATGAACAAAATTGATAAACCATTAGCCAGACTCATCAAGAAAAAAAGGGAGAAGACTCAAATCAATAGAATTAGAAATGAAAAAGGAGAAGTAACAACTGACACTGCAGAAATACAAAAGATCATGAGAGATTACTACAAGCAACTCTATGCCAAAAAAATGGACAACCTGGAAGAAATGGACAAATTCTTAGAAAGGCACAACCTGCCAAGACTGAATCAGGAAGAAATAGAAAATATGAATAGACCAATCACAAGCACTGAAATTGAAACTGTGATTAAAAATCTTCCAACAAACAAAAGCCTAGGACCAGATGGCTTCACAGGTGAATTCTATCAAACATTTAGAGAAGAGCTAACACCTATCCTTCTCAAACTCTTCCAAAATATAGCAGAGGGAGGAACACTCCCAAACTCATTCTACGAGGCTACCATCACCTTGATACCAAAACCAGACAAGGATGTCACAAAGAAAGAAAACCACAGGCCAATATCACTGATGAACATAGATGCAAAATTCCTCAACAAAATACTAGCAAACAGCACATTAAAAGCATCATACACCATGATCAAGTGGGGTTTATTCCAGGAATGCAAGGATCCTTCAATATACGCAAATCAATCAACGTGATACACCATATTAACAAACTGAAGGAGAAAAACCATATGATCATCTCAATAGATGCAGAGAAAGCTTTCGACAAAATTCAACATCCATTTATGATAAAAACCCTGCAGAAAGTAGGCATAGAGGGAACTTTCTTCAACATAATAAAGGCCATATATGACAAACCAACAGCCAACATCGTCCTCAATGGTGAAAAACTGAAACCATTTCCAGTAAGTTCAGGAACAAGACAAGGTTGCCCACTCTCACCACTCTTATTCAACATAGTTTTGGAAGTTTTAGCCACAACAATCAGAGAAGAAAAGGAAATAAAAGGAAATAAAAGGGATCCAAATCAGAAAAGAAGAAGTAAAGCTGTCACTGTTTGCAGATGACATGATACTATACATAGAGAATCCTAAAGATGCTACCAGAAAACTACTAGAGCTAATCAATGAATTTGGTAAAGTAGCAGGATACAAAATTAATGCACAGAAATCTCTGGCATTCCTGTACACTAATGATGAAAAATCTGAACGTGAAATCAAGAAAACACTCCCATTTACCATTGCAACAAAAAGAATAAAATATCTAGGAATAAACCTACCTAAGGAGACAAAAGACCTGTATGCAGAAAATTAGAAGACACTGATGAAAGAAATTAAAGATGATACAAATAGATGGAGAGATATACCATGCTCCTGGATTGGAAGAATCAATATTGTGAAAATGACTCTATTACCCAAAGCAATCTACAGATTCAATGCAATCCCTATCAAACTACCACTGGCAGTTTTCACAGAACTAGGACAAAAAAATTCACAATTTGTATGGAAACACAAAAGACCCCGAGTAGCCAAAGCAACCTTGAGAACGAAAAACGGAGCTGGAGGAATCAGGCTCCCTGACTTCAGACTCTACTACAAAGCTACAGTAATCAAGACAGTATGGTACTGGCACAAAAACAGAAAGATAGATCAATGGAACAGGATAGAAAGCCCAGAGATAAACCCATGCACATATGGTCACCTTATCTTTGATAAAGGAGGCAGGAATGTACAGTGGAGAAAAGACAGCCTGTTCAATAAGTGGTGCTGGGAAAACTGGACAGGGACATGTAAAAGTATGAGATTAGATCACTGCCTAACACACCATACACAAAAATAAGCTCAAAATGGATTAAAGACCTAAATGTAAGGCCAGAAACTATCAAACTCTTAGAGGAAAACATAGGCAGAACACTCTATGACATAAATCACAGGAAGATCCTTTTTGACCCACCTCCTAGAGAAATGGAAATAAAAACATACATAAACAAATGGGACCTAAGGAAACTTCAAAGCTTTTGCACAGCAAAGGAAACCATAAACAAGACCAAAAGACACCCCTCAGAATGGGAGAAAATATTTGCAAATGAAGCAACTGATAAAGGATTAATCTCCAAAATATATAAGCAGCTCAATAGCAAAAAAACAAACAACCCAATCCAAAAATGGGCAGAAGACCTAAATAGACATTTCTCCAAAGAAGATATACAGACTGCCAACAAACAGATGAAAGAACGCTCAACATATTTAATCGTTAGAGAAATGCAAATCAAAACTACAATGAGGGACTCCCCTGGTGGCACAGTGGTTGAGAGTCCGCCTGCCGATGCAGGGGACACGGGTTCGTGCCCCGGTCCGGGAAAATCCCACATGCCGTGGAGCGGCTTGGCCCGTGGGCCATGGCCACTGAGCTTGCACTTCTGGAGCCTGTGCTCCACAACGGAAGAGGCCACAACAGTGAGAGGCCCGCATACTGCAAAAAAAAAAAAAAAAAAAAAAAAAATTAACAAAAACAAAAACAAAAAACAACACTAAATCATCCTCATTAAAAATTAATTTTTGTCACCATTATTCATTTTATATCATAATTTAGCTGTTTAGTTGTTTTATTATAGACCATCTCAACGTTGGTGATTAACCTTTGTATTTTGACTCATTTTTTCCCCCTCTGTGTTTCTTTGGTAGAGCACTGCTCCAAGAGAATGGTCTTCATGATTAGACATTTGCTGATCATAGTCCCAGGTTGGATATTTTAGTTAAAACACTCAAAGTCCAGATATGTAAAGAGTAAGGCAATCTCTGTTGCTTAACTAAGCAGAGCTGTGCTAATCTGGCTTTAAACCTTGGATTCAGAGCAGGCTTTCCAGAGATCAACCAGTACTCTTGGATGTTTCCCTAATAACGTGTGTGTCTTTTGGTATCACTTTCTTTCTCCTGAGCCAGCTTGTTTGCATCTTCTCCCAAAGTCAATTCCACATCCATCACTCAAGCTCTCTAAGCTGCTTTTTATCTGTGAAGGAATGACTTCATGGTTCAGCTCAGGTCTTATTATGCAATAGCAAGGGAAAAAGAGACAATAGAGCTGTTGATTTCTTTTTGTTTGGAATGCCACTGCATCCATGCTCTATGGAGTCAGGGAAATGATCCTTTTAAGTTAACTTATCTGTGAATCATCTTTGAAACTGTTTGTTTAAATACAAATCAAATATTTTATTCATTCCTTCATCAAATATTTATTGTGCATCTCCTCTGTGATGGTTACTGTGCTAGGTGATGGGATGGGTACAATAGAGACCCGAGCAGATGGTCTCTGCCCTCGTGAACATTGTTCCGTGGGAGAAGAAACAGTACAATTTTCTGTTTGTGACAGAGTAACAGAAGAGCGAGCCCTAGAGTCTGGTGTAAGTGGTTCTCCCTTCTTTTTTATTTTTCAGAGGGCTCTGAACATAGCTATCTTTATTTATTGTAAAGAAATCTGGATGCAAATGAATCTAAAGGAAGCCCCAACCATTCAACCTTACAAAAGATTTTATTACATACGCTCCCTGTTTTTTTTTTTTTTTTCTCCTTAGGCCGTTTCGGGAATTGTAGAAGTTAAAGAACATCCAGTCCAATCTCCTAATTAAACAAACAATCACAAATATGGACAAGAAAGCTGAAGCCCATAGAGGCTTAAATGTGTTTTGAAAGGTGGCATAGTTTAGTAGCCAAGCTGGGACTATTCCCACGTCTGCTGATTCCAACTACTATACCAACTCTTAATTACTGATGTTCAACTTCAGCCGAGTCAAACCAAGTAAGGGAGAAATGAGTTCAGTTGGTCTGGTCAATACAGATGGCAGTCTGGATCATTCTTTCTCCTACAGTATAGCTCAAAGAGGAGTGTGCCTTAGGCAAATGTATTATCTTGTCCTTTTTTTGTTGTTGTTGTTTGTAGAAAACTGCATGTGATACCTCTTAACATCTTTTGCTTCTTATATAAGGCGCATAATTCTTGACAAATTTTGAGATATATATATATATATATATATATATATATATATATATATATCTTCTGAAGAGGAGGGTAATTTAAATCAAACTATTGTTTAAGGCTGCACCATACCAATCCAACACTTAATCCTGTTGGAATGTCTATGAGACATTAGCAGTGCTTTTGATGTAATCAGCATGCGATGCTTCCATATCTTCACATATCCTTTAAAACATGCTCAATAAAGATTAATTGGGAGGAGACAGCTTAGGACTATGTTTTCTACTAAAAAGCTTTTCTGTATACTTAAGATATGGTTCTATTGCCACGGTTTTAGAGATCATATGCGTTGAGGCAAAGTACTAAAATATACTCTGCCAAAGTGACAAAGATATGACGGATTATTTCAAGAGTTAATTTTGTCCTGTATTTCATGTTTCCCCAAGAAGATAGAATTTCAAGTATAAAAGACACGCTTACTTTGCCAGTTTTTGTAGTAATCATAACAGCAATAAAATAGTAATAATAGCTACCGTGTCCAGCATGCTGACTTTCTGCCAGGCAGTGATAAGTGCTTTGTGTTCAATTTTTCTTCTGTTTTCACAACAGCATCAGGAGGAGGTAACATTACTCTCTGGACGTTATAGACAGGAGAGCTGAGGTTTCAAAGTTAAAGGATTTGTGCAAGATGACACAGTTAGTAAATAGAGCGTGAGCCCCCGGACTCCTAACGCTGAAGCCTGTTCTCTGACTGTATTGCTAGGCTGCTCTACCGTGTTCAAGATGGAGCTCTTAGCACATCACATTTTTTTTTTTTTTTTTTGTGGTACGTGGGCCTCTCACTGTTGTGGCCTCTCCCGTTGCAGAGCACAGGCTCCGGACGCGCAGGCTCAGCGGCCATGGCTCACGGGCCCAGCCACTCCGCGTCATGTGGGATCTTCCCGGACCGGGGCACGAACCCGTGTCCCCTGCATCGGCAGGCGGACTCTCAACCACTGCGCCACCAGGGAAGCCCAGCACATCACATTTTTATATAGAGAGGCTGATATCCTCCATTAAACAGAGCAATTCTTTACCTCTACAAACTCCCAGTTTCTGCTACTTTTAACCAGTGTGTCTGTTTTGATTTACAAGATATTCCTTAAAAATCTGTATTGTGGACTCTTTAACCTTTTAAAATGTTTATTTTTACTCCTCATATATTTAAAAGTTATATTCTTATCAGCCATCTGAATGACATTTATAGAAAATTCCTTGGAGGACATGTAGATATTGAGTGATCCAGGGAGATGCTGGGGGTTGTGACAGGATGTGTACTTTTTTTTTCTTGCTGACAATTTAAAATGTATTGATGTTTAGTTCTGCGTGGGGGTCCTCTCACCGGAAGCTACAGGTTACGACAGTTTCACCTTCACTGGGGGTCCACCGATGATCACGGCTCTGAACACGTGGTGGACGGCATGGGATATGCTGCAGAGGTGAGCCATCAGACTTGTATTCATCATTCAGAGTTTTTCTATGTGATGGGATTTTGGGGACACAGAAGACAACTCTCCTTATGCCAGATTAGGTATCTCAGTGGCTGAAATCACTTTATTCTGTCAGCATGAGAGTTTATCAACATGAGAGACACACGTTTGGCCCTTCTGAGTCTTAGAGATTAGGGTTTTTGTGTCCATTTTAGAAATGAATAAACTGGAGACTTAGAGAGACTAAGTAACTTATCCAGCTAGGAAGCAGTTGAGATGGCTTGAAACCCAGGTCTGTCTGATACCAGTTATAAACTCGGTTGTATTTCCTGAAAAGCCAGTGAGAAGGGAGAGAAAGAAACATTTGATTTAGGCCCAACTGTGTACACATTTGGTCCAGACACAAATATATACTAAGATCACGTAAAGTCCATATAATAGAGTTAACAGTAAGTGGCCAAGTTCCTCTTAGGGAAAAAAAGTAAAGTCACAAACTCTCCTAAACTCTACATTACCTCTACAACCCCAGGTATTAAAATGGAGTTTCTGTTAATTATTCAGGTCGTTGGTAAAGCAGAATAGGATGAAGTGTTCATTGACTTGTTTTTTTCCATTGGGTAGTGAACTTCTTTTCCTTATAATCATATTCATTAATAATATTCTACTTTTTCTAATCCTCTGGTTAAAGGACAAAGCATAATATACTTCAAGCTTTAAAACAGTTAAATATTGCTAACACCCAGCTTTACCATGAGATGAAAGCGAATTATTGTGTGACTCAACCAAAGCTACTTATATGAAAATATATAATGTGGCTTGTGAGTCGCTTAGGCAAGACAGAGCAAATGTTACCAGGTAAGTACAGTTTTTCTTCATTTATCTTGTGATTACTGACCTGTGGAGTTGAGACCCTTTTTTTTTTTTTTTTCTTTTTGCGGTATGCGGGCCTCTCACTGTTGTGGCCTCTCCCGTTGCGGAGCACAGGCTCCGGACGCGCAGGCCCAGCGGCCATGGCTCACGGGCCCAGCCGCTCCGCGGCATGTGGGATCCTCCCAGACCGGGGCACGAACCCGCATCCCCTGCATCGGCAGGCGGACTCTTAACCACTGCACCACCAGGGAGGCCCGAGACCCTTTTTTATAGCCCTGCTGTTCAGAGAGATTCAGCAAATGGACTTCTTTCCAGTTTTATGTTTCTGTTGACTTATACATCTGCTCTCTGACACTATCAGCCAAAATGTCCTTTTGCCTACTGAAACACTTCTTGCTTGAGGCCAAGTGCTTAGGGTATGGGACCTGCTCTGTCCTTGGGGTGGAGGAATAAAATCTACATCCAAAGTGGACAAAAGATGCCAAGAATGTACAAAGCAGAACTCCTGAATCTGTACAGTGTCTCAGTTTATATCACCTACTGAATAGTTTTCATGCTTGCTTTCTAAAGTTTTGTGTTCTAAATTTGACATGTTCTAACTTTCAAAAGCTTTGTGCAGTTTAAGAGCTGGCTTTGGATCACTGAACTGTAATTTTCCTAAGACACTTAGGAAAATTGGTCACATTGCTTTATGTTTACACCTTCTAACTTCATAAACTTGAAAGTATACTCTCAGAGAGGTTGACTCTGAGTTGGCAAGTGGTTTCCTGGAAAGGGCCCTCATATATCCTGAAATTAGTCAGAGGTTCAGAGTCCTTACTTGCAGAGCAAGGGCCATCTTTGTAGGTTTTCCTTCTTGAAGAAGATGAAGCTTTAAAATAAATAAATAAATAAATAAATAAATAAATAAATAAGAAGATGAAGCTTTGACTGGAATTTCACACTGTTTTTTAATGTATGTTTAAGGCTATTTATTTCATTTGTTCATGCATTAATGCATTCATTCATTCTTTGAAGAATTCATTGAGATCCTAGCATGTCCCCATCTTGGCCCAACTTACTTGTACTCATCCTGAAGGGAGTGCTGGGAAGGAGGAGGGATGGGTCAGGAGACACTTCCTCATGGAAGAGGCTTTACCCAAACCTGAAGAGGAGTAGGAGTGAGCCAGGCAAAGGGGAGAGCACCTGCATAGACTCGTGTATGAGGACTGGGGCTGGGAAAGAGTATAACATATTCTCACATATCTGAAGAACAGAATGGCCAGTGTGATTAGAGCACGAAGTAAAAAGGGGAGAGTTGTCAGGGGTAAAGTTGAGAGGCTAGAGGCATCTGATCTTACTAAGGTAAGTCACGTGAGTATTGCAAACTGTATTCTAAATGCAACAAGAAGCCACTGATTGGCTTTGAATCAGGAAGTGATCATACACGTGTTTTAAAAATATCACTCAAACTATAGTTTGAGAATAGATTAGGTTGAAGCAGGAGTGGATAAAGGGAACCAGTCAGGAGGCTTTCAGGAATGTTCCAGGTAATAGGACATAGTGCAGCTGGAGGGCTGGCTGGCTGGAAGTGCCACCTCAGTGGGGTGATTGGTGATTACTTGGGGTTGAGGGTGAGGGAGGGAAGGAGTCAGTGTTTCTGGCTTGAGATAGGAATGTAACTGGAAGAAGAGGAAGTCTGGGTCAGACCTCAGGGTTGGTGGGTGTTCAAGGTCGACAATAAACAAATAAATTGGATATGGTCAGTTCTTTGATAGGAACAATACCATATGATCTGGTAGAGTAACTGGGTGCTTAAGAAAGGCCTCTTCGAAGTGATCAGTGAATTAAGACTGAATGACCAGCAGAAGCCACTCTGAGGAAATCTAGGGAGATCTTTCTGGTAAGTAGGAACAGCAGGTCCAGGTGCTCTCACCCAGAAATGAGGTTGGCATGTTCTAGAAGAGAAAGACATTGGCTTCCAGGATTGGAATTAAATGAGAGAGGAGAAATTATTAGCCATGTTCCAGAGAGGCCTGCAGGGGCCATACCACGCTGGGCTTTGGGGGGCTTGGTGAGCAGTTTGGAGTTTATCTTCATGTAGCAGGACAAAGACAATGGAGGGTTTTGAGCAGGGCAATGGCATATTCTGCTTTACATTTTATAAAATATAACTAGCTGCTCCATGGCTAAGAGTTTGGGCAAACATTGAAGAAGCAGGGAGACAAACTAGAAGTCTATGAATGTGTTCACACGAGCGATGATGGTGATTTGTACTATGGGGTGGTGGAGATGAAGACAGCTAGATGAATCCATATGTTTGGGGGGTAAAATCCATGGGACTTGCCAAGGAGAAGGATGTCAAGATTGGAGGAAGGAAAAAGAGGAATCTAGAAACACTCTTAAGATTTTGGCTTGAGCAACCATGAGAATGGTTGTGCTATTTGCTGAGATGGGAAAGTCCAGGGAGGAGCAGGCTGCAGACAGGAATGAACTGTCTGTTTGGACATGTTAAGTTGGAGAGACAACTATAGATATTCTAGTCTCATGTTCAAATAGGCTACTGGATACAAACCTAGAGTTTAAAGAAAAGGTCAGCGTGGGAGATGGAGGTATTTGGGAGTCATTTGCGTTGGGTTTCAGGTTCAAAAAATCCCTTTGAAAAAAAAAAAAGGATCCCTTTGTGCTTGGCTATCGAAGTGATTCCTAGGGGTTGTTTAGTTTTTCCAGCTACTTTTGTACCTAATTTCAGGACTATCATCAAGTTGTGTCCTCTTAAAAAATAAAAATATGAAGAAAAAAAGAAAGGAAAAAAAACATTTAAAGCTGTAACCTATAAAAATTTAATTTGGAGCCTAATCTAATGATTTGTGACATTACACAGATTAAAGTAATCTAAATCATGAAAGACTTTATCCTGAGAGTCACCTATCTACAAAACGTAGGCTAATAGTTCACTGCATATTTGGAACTTTATCTGATTACAATTTATGCCAAATACATAATGAGTGTATTAAATATGTAGTTGATAGTAAAATTACAATTTCAACATTAATGAGCACATTTTATGTAGCAATAGTATGCAATTTAAAAATACTAAAGTTGAAAAATACTATTATTTAGAAATTGCTTTCCAATAGGGAAGAATCTTATTTCCATTTTTGCAGTGGCTACTATAACTTCTTGTCATTCAGTTCAAATCACTTTGGCTATCACTGTTAAGAAATGTGAGTTTGTTGTTTGTTTGAGTTTTAGTTCAAATTCAAATGCTAATAAAGCTGATATCAGTGGCTCTGAAAATACTGCTGCCAGTTAAGCAAAGTGTGTGGCAGAGAGAAGGACTTGTTTAAAAAAACAAAACATTTTTCTTGCTTTAGTCTCCTATAATATTTCAAACAATTGTTGTTTTTAACCAGTGGAAGGATATACAGATAGATTCATGTCTCTTTAGTTACACATTCATTTTCTAATCCGTTGGAGTTGTGAACATAAAGAGGGCATTTCACATCTTTCTATTTCTTTGATGTCATCTCTTACAAAGTGAACTATGTTGGCAAGGAGCCACTTAAAACAACTTTAGCATACTTTCCTACCTCTCCCTTACAGTGGAACATCATCTGTCTCACGTGAGCCACATGAATTTTGTTTCATCATCCAATGTTTTCAGGCTTTGTGCCTCTCCCAGCTATCTGACCTCAACATAGAACATGGCACCAGAAGAATCCGCTTTTGTATTTTGCATCTGGATATGCCACAGTCTTCCTTTATTGTTTGTGAATGGTGCACTATTTTATAGTTTTATAGTTCCCAGTTTATGGTAACTCTTATTTATCTAGAAATCCTCCCATATTAGTTGCCTGTAAGATGTAAATTTATATTTAAAGGAAGGGATAAAAACATTCATTTGAATATACTAAATTCTCTCTGTAACAGCCAGAAAAGTGATTTGTGCATGAATCCCTTCGTGAATAAGTGTTTCCTCCCCAAGGTGCCAAAAGGATTCATTTGAAGGAGATCTTATCTGAAGTCCATCCTTCCTGGAGGGTCCTTGGACAACATGGCCGAGTCATGATCTTGGCCAAGTCATTTTGGTGCCTTCATTGCCCTCTGGATTCTATCTCAGTTTGTCCTTCCCTTAACCAAGAATGAAGACCCTCTAAGAGTGGTCTTCTGCCTTATTGTCATTCTACAACCCTTCATAGGACATTTAGGACACCTTTGGAAGTTGTGAAGTGGGTGAAGCCTATTTTCTAGAGTTCCAGGCTCTCCAACTCCTTGTCTCTTCCTTTCCACCCCCCCATCAGTAGAACCAGCTGCCTCTCATTTTCTTCCTCAGATGCCTCTGTTTACAAGACCCTGAAGCCTCTTTTTCCCTCTTAAAACTTGCTCTCAACAGAGGATCTGAACATATTCTTAGAAGTTAGAAAATGTGTAAATACCACTAAAAATAATTACCCCAAGGAGACTTTGCATTTTCAAACCATAAAAAGTCTTAAACTGCAGTGATGAACATTTGACTGGCAGTTTAAGGAACAACTGGCGCTGTCCTCGGTATCAGGATTGTCCCCAAATACCTACTGTGTCTTGGTTGACTTCTCCACTTGCCTATGACCCTGCACTTGTGCGTTGGACTCAGCCACCACCTGGGGTCTAATTGAAGGCTGCACAGTTGCAGTCCCATCTGTGGACATGGGGGAGCCCTGAGTCACTTGGGAGCAATGGTTGGAGATTGTTAGGCCTAGAGAGGCTTGACAAGATGCTCCAGAGACTTCTAGTGATGTGGACTTCAGCACAGTGAACTACAGACCAAAGTGACATGGTCCTTTGCCTGTGTACTTTAGTTTCTAGACAAAAGTAAAGAGGAGGATTCTGGACATTATACATATAAGTGCACAACACCAGAAGATCTATATAAATGTTTTATTTGCATTTACGTTTTTAAGGGTGTTTAAAAAAAACATTTGAATTATGTTGTGTTCTTCCCTTTCAGCTCCACGTTGTTCACTGGAATTCAGACAAATACCCCAGCTTTGTTGAGGCAGCTCATGAGCCAGATGGACTAGCTGTCTTGGGTGTATTTTTACAGGTGAGAATCACTAATTTCATTTTGAATAACTAGTCAGCCATGTTGGATAAAGAGTTTCAATCATGGGGTAGACAGTCTACCATTTTTTTTTTTTTTTTTTTGCGGTACGCGGGCCTCTCACTGTTGTGGCCTCTCCCGCTGCGGAGCACAGGCTCTGGACGCGCAGGCTCAGCGGCCACGGCTCACGGGCCTAGCCGCTCCACGGCACGTGGGATCTTCCTGGACCAGGGCATGAACCCGTGTCCCCTGCATCGGCAGGCGGACTCAACCACTGTGCCACCAGGGAAGCCCTCTACCATTTTTTAATAGGAAACTATTTCTAGGTTTAATGTTTTCCTTTTGAAGTGAATTTTAAAGTTTTGTATATTAGTTTATGGTTCATCTAAGGGCCCAGAACTACCCTAGGAATGTTGTCTTATGATACATCTCATTGTCCATTGATCTTTTTTTTGTGAATAGCAAACGCAGATGCAGCAACAATAGTAGCAGAAGTAACAACTGAGATCTTCAGAAGAAAATCTTTATAATAGGCTCTTCCTGACTGCTCAATATTTGGAGATACAGGATGGGGTAAAATTCAAGTTCCTGATTCCTGAAGCACTAGTTTGACCACAGTAGTGTTTTGTCCCAAACACACTGACCATTTTAAAAGATTCTGTTGTATTTTCCTTTATCTGATATTCACAGGAGGTATCACTGTCATAATACCTGTGGGTGGGCTGGGCCGCTCAACTCCCACTGCGACCACATTCTTTAGGGTGTGCACTTCCCATATGCCCCTGACTCTGCATGATGTTGATGTTGTAAGTCGTTGCACTGGGACAGGGGGAAGCATGGGGCAGAGCAGAGACTGGCATGCATAGCAGCAGCTCCTTTTTTCGGTCCCCAAGTCTGGTGGTGGCAGTGAGATCCAAGTGGGGCAAGGCATTATACTTGAATCCCAAGGACTTAAAACCTTCAGAGAGATTCAGGACACCCCAAATAAATGAAAAGAAGTACATATATTTTTCTGAAGGATTCTCCTCATGATGATATATTCCCATGATTCAGGACCTCAAGTCATTTTAAGCTGAAAGTGGGAGATGTTTCCCTCTAATGTTTTGTCACCGATAGTCGGTTTGGATCTAGGGTCTGAAAGTCACATCTGGTTTAATAGTGCGGGTGTTATGTAGGAGTTTCCTAAGCAAAGTTTCTCTCAAGAGAATCTGTACCCTGAACATTCATAAAGCTGACAAATATGAAGCTGTTACTGCTAGTTTTGGAATCGAAGTTATAGTTCAGCCAAGGAGCCCTGTAATATTATCTTGTTGTTTAGATTTTTCTGGCGTGATAAAGCTGGCAGGTGAAAGAGAGCCTCACTATAGAACAATCACTGTTTGTTTGTTCTGGGCTGGCTTAGGGTTTTTTTTTTTTTTTTTTTTTTTTAAAGAATTTAAAAATAGCGACTGAAATGGAGTGATTCAGACCTGATGTGCTACAGTGACCATTTCTTCTGAAATTTTGTGTTTACAGATTGGTGAGCATAATCCCCAACTGCAAAAGATTACTGACATTTTGGATTCCATTAAAGAAAAGGTAAAATTAATTACTATTTACTAGTGACTAATATATTCCTTGGTTTCTCCTGAATTCTCTTATCTTCTTTTAAAAATTTAGACTTTGACACAACATATGCTGCCGGCTTGGAAGCAGGTTTGGAACATACTTGACCAATAGAACAGAAGTAGCTTATTACTACTTATCTCTTGAAAATTATGAAGGGGTCTTAAGTTATCTAAAACAATCAATTATCTAAAACAATCACTAATATGTCTATTTTTTCATAACTAGTTTCTTTTATTGGAGTTTTGCAGAGTAAGCCTTTCGTTGCAACACATTTTAAAGACCACTTACATTAAAAAATAAATCTTGAGCTTCTTAAATAAATCTAGGTGATGTGCTACTTCATCTTAAATTTTTAGATTAAGGAAGATTCTTTTTTTTAAGATATGAAAAGCAGATACTAAATAATTCCATGAATTACAGAATTCCATTGAAATAATATTTCAATGGATGTATGTTTTTTTGAGGTCTGTGTAAAGCTTTCCCATAGTAATTTGTGGGAATTCTCTTTTCTTCCTCAGGGTAAACAAACTCGATTCACAAATTTTGACCCATTATCTCTGCTTCCTCCACGCTGGGATTATTGGACGTATCCTGGTTCCCTTACAGTCCCACCTCTTCTAGAGAGCGTCACATGGATCATTTTAAAACAACCTATAAACATCAGCTCTCAACAGGTATATTGCTTTTTCCACATTTATCCTGATTCACTAGAGGAAACTGGGCTTAATCTTGTGTGTGTGTGTGTGTGTGTGTGTGTGTGTGTTTCAAACCCTGCCCTCATTTCTGCTGTTGTGAAGCCTGAAATTAAGGCTTTACCTTTCTCTTCATTAGTCGGATGTGTGGTTGGACAAGATGAGATTTATGTCCCTTTCTTATTTGACCTTCTGAGATTAGATGATTTCTTTCCCATTTCCTAGAAATGCAATGTGCAAACAGGCACGGATGGAAGTGAAGTGCCATTTTAAGGGCTATACTTGTTTGTTTTTATTTTATTTTGTGTGGTCTGAGATATTAACAGCCTGGGATACAAACAGGAAAATCAGGAGAGAGGCTTCTCTCAAAAGATGATAGTCTCCTTTTTGACCTCAGTCCCTGGACCTGCCTCCCCTAATGATCTCACATTTAGAAAGGGAAAGGTGATAACAGCCATGGGCATAGAACCCTAAAAAATGTGTGTACTTGTTAAATTTAAGAAGTCCATCTGATCTTTTGGCTTTTATTGACAAAACTGTTGTGAAGCTGCCTGAGGGGCTTTAAGCATTTGCTAAGAGACTGTGGGTGGCTGCCTGTGCTCTTCTTGTGAGGACATTTCCTCACTGGTTCTTCTGATAAATGCTTATAGAGCCCCCATGGTCAGTCGGTCAGTCAGTCTCGGACTGTCTTTGATGCCCAGAGACTCTGGCCAGAGCTGTGAACCCACCCTGTGACTGATGAATCTGCTGGGTGGATGCTCTGTGCTCTGGGATGCTGTACCTAACGTGTTTTGTTTTGTTTTCTGTTTCGAATTATATGCTGCGAAATCTTAGTAAGAACATAACCTAGTAATTTTTGCATCTAATAAAGTACTCCTGTCCTGGGCTGGCCCACATGCCTAGTGGTTTATATCTTTTGTCCAAAGACTAGAGCTGGTTCACATTTACGAAGGTCATATCAGGTAACTTTTCCCCTTCAGGTGTTGAACACATCCAACTTTTGTTGACCTTGTCTTTAGAATGAAAGCCAAATAATAATCTGGGGCATACTTATTAAAATATTTTATAAAAGTCCGGGTAGAAATCCAGAGCTTGACTGACACGGAAATTCCTGTGAATTTTTTCCATCATAAATAAGGTGAGTTGCATCATGAGAAAAATGACCTGTCACAGATTCAGTGGCTTTATTAATGGGTTCATTTTCCTCCCCCTCACGTGCTAAACTGTTTACTTTTACATTCTTTTATTAAATTTGAATAGGTTAATAGTAAGAGTTAATACATTATAACATCAGATTAGTAATATTAAGGGAATCATGTTTTCCCTCATATTTCAAGAATTTCTTTATTCCTTAAAGCCAGTTGGAAAATAATTTTTTTCAATCCACCTGTGATTTGGAAAACAATATATATCAAAATATATATTTAGTTACTTAAAATACATAAAGTTAACCAAATCAAAAATAACTCCCTGCAAGTTTAGGAATGACTGACTGACTAGCTGTGAATTCACTACTGTATCTTATTTGAAGCTCAATTCATTAATGTTAATTGTTAATGTGGTTTTTATGCAGTTAGAGTTTATAAAATAATAGCTGTATTTTAGAGCTTTAGTGTGAGTGGTAATTCACTTTGAGGCATTCACTTAAATCTACTGTAGCAGGAACACTTTCAGGCATTTTATTTTTAACCAGATTGAAATGATTATCTGAGTAATAATCCCAATTATTATGATGATTATAATATCTTAATAATCCAAATTATCATGATGATTATAGTATCATAATAATCCAAATTATTATGGTGATTTTAAGATTTAAAGAATGAAGCAAAAGATATTTTAAGAGTCAAATCCCATTTGAACCATGAGAAAAACATCAGAAAATGCCCAGTTGAGAGATATTCTCAATATACCTGATCAGTAGTCCTCAAAACTGTCAAGGTCATCAAAAGCAAGGGAAGTCTGAGAAATTGTCATAATCACAAAATGCTCAAGGAGACAAGACAACTAAATATGATGCTATTTCCTGATAGGATCGTGGAACAGAAAAAGATGTTAGGTAAAAACAAAGGAAATCTGAATAAAGGATGGACTTCAGTTAATGATAACATATTAATATTGGTTCACGAATTGTGAATAATGTGCCATACTAATACAAGATGTTAATAACGGGAAACTTTTGTGTGTGTCCTTAAAAGTGAATGAAAAAAAATAAAAGGGGAAACTGAGTGTGGGGTATCTGAGAACTAATTATTCTATCTTTGCAAGAATTCTGTAAATCCAAAACTGTTCTAAAATAGAAAGCATATTTTAAAAATCCAAAGCATGAAAGGGTTGATAAAATTATTTAGTTGCTTAACTCTTTTATATAAAGTAAAATGAAAATGTCTTTTGTGTATACCATTGATTTAAGGATTACTTTTCAAAAGAGAATTTTTAATCGCAATTTTAGCAGCTCTTTATTTTAGAAACCACTGGAAAATAGTATTTTTATTTATTTTTCAATTCCACCATATAATGTCACTATCTGTGGAGATTAAATCCTCTTTTTAGTAAGTTGGTGCCAATTTTTTTCTAGGTTTTTTTCCTGCTGCTATTTCTTGCCAAGTCATTGTTTGACCTAAAGGGCAAATCAGATGGTTTTCATTTTCTTTTTCTTGATCCAAGTCCATTTTTCTCCCCAAAGAAAAAGAGTCATTTACGGGAATGCTTGATTTAACTGCCAGGCCAGTAAACAGATACACTGTTTTTTGCTACTTCCGATAACAGATCTGTCATTCTTTGGAAGGCTGACTTCTCTTGCCAAGTCTCTTTGGTTTATGCCAGATTATCTAAAGTGGCTTACTGACCTGCTGAAATTTGATGTGCTTCTGCTTTAATTCTGTACTCCTTTTTAAAGAAATTTTTTTTGTTTTGTTTATTATGACATTTGCATACAATAAAATTCATGAATTTTAGTGTGCAACTGATGATTTTGGTTATTGTAACAACCACTACAATCAAGACATAGAATGGATCCCTTGGCTGAAAACGTTTCCTTGTGCCCCTCTGTACTCCATCTTCTTCCTCGTCCATGGCCCCAGGCAACCACTAAGATGTTGTCACTAGAATGTTATCTTTTTAAAATTTTATTTAAATGGAATCATATAGTACATAAACACTCCTGCTCCTCCTTCAGGTTTGGAATTAAAGGCCTTTTCCAAAAGGGAGCATTCAAAACACTCTGACAGAGTATTTTCTCTCAGTCTGTGGTTTGCCTCTCTTTTTTTGTTCACTATATCTTTTTTTTTTTTTTTTTTTTTTTGTGTGTGGTACGCGGGTCTCTCACTGTTGTGGCCTCTTCCGTTGAGGAGCACAGGCTCCGGACGCGCAGGCTCAGCGGCCATGGCTCACTGGCCCAGCCGCTCCACGGCATGTGGGATCTTCCCAGACTGGGGCACGAACCCGCGTCCCCTGTATTGGCAGGCGGACTCTCAACCACTGCGCCACCAGGGAAGCCCTTCACTATATCTTTTGAAGAGCAAAAGTTAAAAAGTTCTTAATCTAGATGAAGATCATTTTATCAATTTATCTTTTATTGTTTGTGCTTTTGGTTTCCTGATAAGAAATCTTTGCCTAACTATATACCACAAAATATTTTTTCCTACTTTAAGTAATAGTTTTAGCTTTCACATTTAAGTGTTCTATTATTTATGAGTTAATTTTTATGTGTGTTGTGTCCCATTTTCTTTCCTTCTGATATTCTTTTTTTTACTTGAAGTACAGTTGACTTACAATATTATATCAGTTTCAGGTATACAACATAGTGATTTATTATTTTTATTGATTATACTCTACATAAAGTTATTACAAAATATTGGCTATATTCCCCTGTGCTGTACATTACATCCTTATAACTTCTTTATTTTATATCTGGTAGTTTGTACCTCTAATCCCCTACCCCTATATTGCCCTTCCCCAACCCCTCTCCCTTCTGGTAACCACTATTTTGTTCCCTTATCTTGAGTCTGTTTCTGTTTTGTTATATTTGTTCATTTGTTTTATTTTTTAGATTACACATATAAGTGACAACATATGGTATTTTTCTTTCTCTGACTTATTTTACTAAGCTAATACCCTCTGGGTCTATTCATTTTGTTGCAAATGGCAACATTTCATTCTTTTTTTCTGGCCAAGTAATATTCCATCACACACACACACACACACACACACACACACACACACCACATCTTCTTTATTCATCTGTTGATGACACTTAGGTTGCTTTCATATATGATATTCTAATTATGCAAACATTTGACCTTTTAATAACATCTAACAGGTTCCTTCCGAGGCTCTATTAGTTTGAAATCTTTTAAAAAATCTCTGTTCTTCACTGTGGATAATTTCTATTGATCTATATTCAAGTTCATTTGCTCTTTCTCTGTCATGTCAGTTTGTCTGTTAATTTTATCCAGTGAATTTTTGTTTTAGAAATTATATTTTTAGATCTAAAATTTATACTTGATTCTTTTTTGTTATTTCTATTTCTCTGCTGAGACTTCCCATTACTCTGCTGAGATTTTTCACACACTAAAAAGTATGCTTTGTTTAACTTCATATAACCCACAGATAGTTGAAGTAGCCACTTTAGAATCCTTGTAAGTTCCAAATTTGGGAAATCTTGAGTCTCACTTTGTTGATTTTTCTTTCTTTAAGAATGTATTCCATTTTCCTGAGTCTTTGTATATTGAGTAATTTTCTATTGCATTCTAGATGTTACAAACATTAAGTTGTGGAGATTCTGGATCTGTTATTTTTCTCTGATGATTACTGTTTCCTTTGTGTTGGCAGGTTATTTTCCTGGCTGGGCTTGAGTTGCAGATTTTCCTTCTTGTGCAGTAGTTTCAGTCTCAGTACATGTGTAGTTCTTGGGTATGAGTTTGGGGATCCTCTCTCTGGCTCTTTCCTTGCAAGACAGGTATGCCCCACAGCAGCTCTATGCACCTTGCAGACTCCACCCTGTCCAAGTGAAAAACTGGAGAGACAGGAACTCACTTGAGGGCTCCCATCTCTCCAAGTGAGCATGAACTCCCCATCTGAATCCCTCTACTTCTGTTCACTCTTTAGTACCTGCAGCTGGTTGTTTTTTTGTATTGTGTCTGGGTTTTACAGTTGTTTTTTTCTACAGGAAGGTTGTCTGCAGAGTCTTAGTCCAGTAAATCTGGAATCAAAACTCTAATGCCCTTTTTTAATAGTAAAATTTTTTATTTTGTAATTAATGATAATTAACAATCTAGGAAAATTTCCCTAACTTCTGCATCTTCAGACTATGTGTGAATTGAGGCAATAATTCATTCACTTGAATATTAATTTTGACTTACTATATAAAACTATCTAATTATCTTTGAAATTAAAGTTTTAAATTTTAGAAGACAGTATAAGTCAATTCTAGAATTGTTTAATAATTGCCAATTTTTGCAAGGCATGATGAAAGAGGTATAAACAAGTGTTAAAAAGGCCCTTGTCCTCCCGTAGTTTATAATCTAACAGAGGGGATAAAATAAATGCATAAAAAACGGTAACACAGTGGCTTTGCTTGGTACTGTAAGGGAATATAAGGTGTAAGGGAAGTTCAGAAGGGGAGAGACTAGTTTTCAGTGGAGAAATCAGGAAGAGACTTCATGAAAGAGCTTACATTTGGGTTGGTTCAAAAAGTGAAGACAGGTTGGGGGTATAAAGGAAAGGGGAATTTCAAGAAGTAATAGCATAAATAAAGGCAAAAAAGAGAAGTGTAAAAAATATGTGGGCAGGGCTTCCCTGGTGGCGCAGTGGTTGAGAGTCTGCCTGCTGATGCAGGAGACACAGGTTTGTGACCCGGTCCAGGAAGATCCCACATGCCATGGAGCGGCTGGGCCTGTGAGCCATGGCCGCTGAGCCTGTGCGTCCGGAGCCTGTGCTTCTCAATGGGAGAGGCCACAACAGTGAGAAACCTGCATACCACAAAAAAAAAAAAAAATGTGGGCAACTTTGTACCTGTGGTTGTCAAAATTGAGAATATGCAAGAATTCACCTGATGAAGTTTACCAAAATGTGGATCCTTGGGCCTTGTTAGAAACTCTGATTGTCTGAGGGGGTTCCAGGAATCTCAAGTTTTAAGAATCACCTCAAAATCTTTTCATTCAGATGCTCTTGGGCCCCCCCTTCATAAAACTGACCTACAGTGGGACCTGTGTGTGGAATAATAGGAAATAATCTAGAAGGATTAGCTGGAATTGGGTGGTCAAGAGGCTTGGAAGCCATGCTAACAACTTTGTTTTGGAGCCTTAATAGGGCTTGAAATGTTATATATTTTAGAGATATATTTTGAAATGTTTACACCTGAAATGATATGATATTTGGAATGTGCTTCAAAATAATACAGTTTGAGCAGGATTCTTAGGTGGAGAGAGAGAATGGGTGAGAGTGTGGATGAAACAGAATTGGCCACGTGTTGATGACTGTTGAAGCCTGGTGATGGTTTATTATGTTACTCTATCTACCCTTCTGTATATCTGCCAGTTTCCATAATAAGAAGCAAATAAGAAGAGATTAGGGGAAAATGGGAAAAAAAAAGAAAGAAAAACACTTACAGATACAGTGTAGTGCTGTGGTTAGTGCATGGCTTATTTGCCAGATGGCTTATTTATTGAAATTTCCTAACTCTCCCTCGAGTTCCTCATGTTTAAAATAGGTATAATGGTATATTATTATTACTATTATTATTATTATTTGAGGTACACTGGCCTCTCACTGTTGTGGCCTCTCCCGTTGTGGAGCACAGGCTCCGGATGCGCAGGCTCAGCGGCCATGGCTCACGGGCCCAGCCGCTCTGAGGCGTGTGGGATCTTCCTGGACCGGGGCATGAACCCGTGTCCCATGCATCGGCAGGCGGACTCTCAACCACTGCGCCACCAGGGAAGCCCCTAATGGTATATTATTGATAGGTTTGTTTGGAGGATTAAATGTGATACATAATGTAAAACACTTAGCATAGTACGTGGCCCACCATGTTCTATAAGAGAGAGATTATTTTTATTGTTACTCAACTTCAGCAGGCAGTGGAGAGCTAATAAAGACATTTGGGGCTTCCATGGTGGCGCAGTGGTTGAGAGTCCGCCTGCCGATGCAGGGGACACGGGTTCGTGCCCCGATCCCGGAAGATCCCACATGCCGCGGAGCGGCTGGGCCCGCGAGCCATGGCCGCGGAGCCTGTGTGTCCGGAGCCTGTGCTCCGCAACGGGAGAGGCCACAGCAGTGAGAGGCCCGCGTACAGCAAAAAAAAAAAAAAAAAGACATTTGAGCACTAGAGTGACTAATCAAAGCTGTTTACAAAATATTAGAAAAGGGTATTTCTGCTTACTCGGGTCACTACAGAAGAAATTTAAACTTTCAGTAGTAGAGCCAAAGAAAACAGCAAAACAACCTTCACTCTGAGCTGGGAAGATTCTTGCCAGGAGCTGTTTAGATACTGAGTCAGCCTTAGTGAGAGAGGGACAGATTTTCTGCCTAAAGGAAACCAGAGGCCTGGTGAGGGCATGACACTGATAGGAGCCAATCTAAGCAGAGCCTAGCAGATCAGGGTCTTCCTAGCTGGGCTAAGGGACCAGTAGGATGATCCAGCACCAAAAAGGGAAGGGGTTTGATGAGACATCAGGACAGGTTCAGAGACTCTTACCAAAATGAGCAGGCTGGTCAGAGAAAGATCTAGAATAAGGTCTAGTTCTAGATGGATGAGGCTAAGGTGTTGCAGAGGTAGGGAGCCATGATCAATTTGCAGAGGAATCAAAGGGGGATAAGGGGATAAATAAAGCCAAGATCTTCAGAGGAATAGGCGGTTTCCCTGGGAGGCTAGTTGTGTTAGGTGAGGCCGGTAAATCAGTGCCCTGATTCAGGACTTGGGATTCCAGCACAGTCACCTGGAGTGGCCACTCCAGATAGACCTGGATCATCGTGATCTGCAGAAGGCTGGACATCTTCTCTGTGGCTGTGGAGGTTAGATTTCATTAGCCTCTGCTACTTGACTTTACCAGAGAATTATATATGCCCCATCTGGCTTTAGCCATAATGATCTGGTCTAATGAAACATGAGTAATAGCAAGTTGTAAATATTTATCTTATTCTTCCCATATCTATACTCTTTGAAAAGACACCTCAAAATATGACTTGTGGAAATACAGAGCTGCTTGTATATGATACCTGAACATATCTCCATAGAGTGCAGTTATAAACTATTGCCTATTTATTATGAAGGACCTGCATCACCTCTGTCTCCTATCCTTGCTAGTACTGTTAAAAGAAATATTTTAGGCTTCATGTAAATGATGATGATGGAAACCTAACATATGTGTCCTAGTCTGAATTTCCTTGATTCTTTGATTAGGTGACTAACGAAACTTAGAGAATGAAGGCTCTCATTCTCAACAATTTAATACTTTGTACTCACTCAAAACAGCAAAACAGACACCAAAAACTTACTTATGTGGCAATATGATTTCAGTGAACGTTTTTGAGACAGTAGAATTATTCAGGTAATTTACCCAGTCTTCATTTTACTACTATAGACCTGTGCTTAGTCTTAAAAAGTAATATTAAATCACAAAGGAATTGCTAAATAGTTTATAAAACAAGCTTATAATAGAAAACTTTTCAGCAATTAAAAATAATGACATAGATATATCTATTGACATGTGAGGGATATATATTAAGTGATAAAATAAGGTTTCAAAAGAGTAAGTATAGTTGAGCTTATTTTGCAATAACACATGTCAAGCGTGTGCACTGGTGTATGTGCATATAGTGCTTGTACATAAGGAAGCATCTAGAAGGATATACTCCATAGTGTTAACAGTGGTTATATTTTGTGATGTGATTTCTCGTAATTTCTATTTTCTTCTTGACACTTTGTGTACTATATGAAGTTTGTAAGATAATTAAGCATTGTGTGTGTGTGTGTGTGTGTGTGTGTGTGATAAGAAAAAGTAAGCCCTTGTGTTGAGAAATATGCCTATATCACTTAAATTGTATTGAAATATTGTAAGTGGTTGAAGACTCCTAGTCTTTTCCCAGAGTTAGTTGCTGACAAGGCACACATACGGTGAGAGAAAAATCACTGTTTAAGGAAAACAGTAAATAAAAGATGAAAATTCTGTAGGATGAGTACCACATGGTTCCCTTGAAAATTTGGGCCATGTTATATTGGAGTGCTCGTGAGTATTCAGTGTAATTCCAAACGCTGGACGATACCTATTGAGGTAATCTAATCCAATGCTTCACTTTATAGATGAGGAAACTAGAGACAATAAATGATTTTCCCAAGGTCACACAGCTCACTAGTGGCAGAACCAGGACTGGGACCCAGCTTGGAAAACCCTTTCCACTGTCCCATTATGCCTTTGCAGGTGACATTCTCTGATTTCTAGATATGTACTCTTTAAACCACTTTCTAAATGTTGTTTCCTCTTATTACTTTGATCTTCAAATGAAGAAAGCTTATATACTTAATTTTTTAACCCATAGGTATTTGTATAGTGATAAGAATCTAGCAGAAGAGTTGCTTTATGATGTATGACCCATAACTTAGAAAATTCTCATTGAAGTACATTTAGTTCCCAGTAGAAGAAAGCTTATAAGTTTCTTAACTTTCTGTGCAGGGCAATCCATTAACATTGGTGTGACTTTCTATGCTAAAACTAACTCTTCTCTTTTCTTCAACAGCTGGCCACATTCCGCACCCTCTTGTGTACAGGGGAGGGCAAAGCAGAGGCTTTTTTGTTGAGCAATCACCGTCCACCACAGCCTCTGAAGGGCCGAAAAGTGAGAGCCTCTTTCCATTAAAAGTTTTCACCAACAGACCACCCCATACATGTCTGTGGAGAGAAAACAAAACAAAACAAAAGAAACACAAAAATCCCTACTAACAGTTCTTTCCTAGAATTCTAATTTATGGGGTGCCATTTTGCTGTCAGCTTCAGCACAAAGAAAATCAGATCTTTTTAATCAAACTAACTTAAGTCATCTGTCTCAGATTTTTAGTATGTAAGCAGTATATACTCGGGTATATAAGCAGTAAACACTGGTGTGTTTTAAAATACACGGAGTACATCTACTTCAACCTGCGTGACAACGTGGCAGGCATTGCAAACCTCAGAATGTATTAAAAATCTTCCCTTGCCATAAAGACTGATCAGTCATATCTCTCAGTGGTGTTTGGTGAAAAACTTAAATTCATTCCCAGAATGATAGGATTGTGGTACCTTTTCCTAAACAAGTGATTCTGCTTAATATCTTGTTATCATTCCAATTCATAAAAGTAGATACCATTTCCTCTTAAAGTGAATTTTCATTTGGATCGTTGCTGATTCTCACTGCAGGATACCTCTAATAAAATGAACAAGAGGAGAGTTATGGGGGTGAGGGTGGGATATAGCGAATTAAAGCATCTATTCCACAGCTCAAAAAGAGTCAATACAGGGGCTTCCCTGGTGGCGCAGTGGTTGAGAGTCCGCCTGCCGATGCAGGGGACACGGGTTCGTGCCCCGGTGCGGGAAGATCCCACATGCCGTGGAGCGGCTGGGCCAGTGAGCCATGGCCGCTGAGCCTGCACGTCCAGAGCCTGTGCTCCGCAACGGGAGAGGCCACAACAGTGAGAGGCCCGCGTACCGCAAAAAAAAATTTAAAAAAAGAGAAAAAGAGTCAATACAATTTTGGTGAGGAATTCCCCAGGATATAAATGGCTATTTAAACTTTAATGACTTATGCTATATGTCTCATTCACTTGGTGATGTTAATGATAAACTGGCTAATAATTGATCAAAGTGGTTGTCAATTTATGGCATTAGCATGGTTTGAAACAGATTACAAGGTACCAGTGCAGGCAGAGCTGCCCATGGGCATGAGGCACAGGTTGGCTAATTTTGTCCTGTGTTTTGGCAACAGAGCAGGGAGCAGTCCTGTGAAGGTCATTGTTTTGTCAATTGATGGGGAAAAATTACTTGAGTTTTATAGATATAATCAGTCACAAACCCTTCAACCCATTTCCATGACAACACCCCTCTCCCCTTACACACGTGTCCCTCCATCTCTTAATTTTGTAAGTTGGCTCTTGATATATTCACTTTAACCTATTTTCTCTTGTATATTTTTGTTTGTTTTTGGTGAAGGAGGATGGGGGAGGTCCTTCTGCTCTTTCTGGTACAAGTACAGTGACACTAAGCATTAACTTAATAATCACGTTTAAGACTTGAACACATGCTACACTTCTGTCATCTTCTGAGAAAAGTTTAACTGAGTTTCCTTAATTTTGACGATTTATTAAGACACCTCTCTTCCCCTGAATGTAGATTTTAATAATTGGAAGTATTCTGTGATAGTCTTCTTCTTCTTCTTTTTTTTTTTTTGACTGCACCACATGGCTTGTGTGATCTTAGTTCCCCAACCAGGGATCGAACCCGGGCCCATAGCAGTGAAAGCACAGAGTCTTAACCACTGGACCACCATGGAATTCCCCGTGATATTTCTTGATAGGATCACCGATTATCAGTAAATTGTGTAATAATGATAGATAGGATTGCATTAAGACGAGTTCCTGAAGATGAAAGCTCCATTGGTTTTTGTTTCTCCTTCACAGTATCTAGCTTGAGGCCTTGCAGGTGATTGACAAGTAGCAAATATTTAATTAATTGAATATTTAAAAAACTTTATTTTGTATCTTTGGTAATTATCTTGCTGCTTGCAATCAAATGCACGGTAAGTTCATGTAACAAGTAAAGTGCAAGTTATCCCTTGAAAATTGTTTTTTCTTAAAGGAATACTTGTTAAATCTACCTGTGTAACCAGAAGTTCTCACTGGTTTTAAAAATACCAATGTTGAATGAACTTCTTTAGTTTGGAAAGACATGTTGTGAAGTATCCTAGTCAGAGAAAGAAGTCTGTTTTCTCAGAGAAAGTAAATAGCATGTAGGATGGGGATTCTAATTACTGTGTATGAGCATTACCACTTCATAATTTACGGTTTCTGCTACAGTATTCCATCAGTTCTATGCTACAAATTGGACTTTAGTAGACTAAAAACATCTACACAGCACCAATTTCCTTGAAGATTGTCTGATAATAATTTATCTCTTAGAGGCAAAAAGGTCTAAGTTTTATCTAAGGTCTAAGTTGTTATCTTTTGAAAAGATTGAAGAGTTGTAAATACTAGCATGGATAATCTCGTTTCCCACCTGTATTGGATTTATATTTGTTAAGCATTTTGTATTTTAACTTAAATTGGATTCAACCACAATAAAGATTACAAGACAAACTTTGAACTTGTATATGCAAGGTACAGAATGAGATTACATTTTTACACTTTTTATTTAGAAAAGAATTTCAAATTCACAGAGAAATTGCAAACACAATTTTTTCTGCTGAATTATTTGAGAGTAAGTTGTTAACCTGTTAATGCATCAACCCACAAACTTCAGTGTATATTTTCACAAGTTAGGACATTATCCTACAGAGCCATAGTACAGCTAAAACAACCATGAGGCTAACCTTGCTTTATTATCACTGACTATGCCATTCGAGGGTAACTCGTTCACTTAGCTGTGTTTCCTTTGGTCGGGCACTGGTCCTCAGTCTTTCTTTGCTGTTTAGGATTTTGATGCTTTTGAAGATGATAGGCTAGTTATTTTACAGAATGCCCCTCAATTTGGGTTTGTTCGAGATTTCCTTGTGATTAGATCCAGATTTTGCATTGTTGGCAGGAAGATCACAAAAGCAATGCTGGGTCCTATCAGGCAAATTGATTTTTCCTCTAATGGAGTATATTCACTTCAGCACTTGATTAAGATGGTGTCTGCTAGGCTTCTCCACTGCAAAGTTACTCTTTTTTCCTTTGTAATTAACAAATATTTGTGTGGGGATGTGCTTTGAGACTATGTATATATCCTGTTTCTGATGAAACCTCCAATTTATTCATTTGTTTCCACTATGGATTTAAGGGATCCCTGTTTTATTCAGTGGGCTGTAAGACTGTTATCACTATTACCATCTATTCTCACATGCATATTTTTCTTAATTGGCCAGGAGGAGCACCTCCAAGCTGGCTTCTATGCCCTTTTGACACTTCATCCCCATGTTCTTACTTTCTGACAGCAGTGTGATGTTCCTGGCTCAGCTCATTCTGCACCTTCCTCTGCCCTGGAATCTAACATTTCTCCAAGGAACCCTGGTTTCTTTTAGTGGAAAATAGTATTGAAAAAACTAACGTCTAGGTACTAGATGAGTGCATGGCTATTAGAGCACTGCTACCCCTAGATCCTCTCAGTGAACAGAGGTCAGAAATGCACACACAAACACAGACGCACAATGTGTACTCATATGTACAACATCTATATTTCTGCATCTATATTTTAAAAAGTCACAATTTCACACTCATATCTCTAATTTCAATCCAATACTACAGGGTTCATTCTAGTTCTCCATTTCCATATTTCGAATCCCCTTCTCCAACAGTGAGAAACCTGGCTCCCACTATCCTCAATACATTTACTAATTTGACCACTTCTTCTGTGTGTAACCAGTATCCCATCACCACTTCCGACCTCTCACCCACACAGTCATGGATGTCCTTTTCTCTCAGCTTGGATTGTGATGCCCTGCACTGGGCTGCCTTGTCCCCTGAGAGGAGGTGGGGCAAGGAGGGGAAAGTGAAAAGCAGCTCAATATCAGAAAAAACAAACAAACCAATCAAAAAATGGGTGAAAGATCTAAATAGACATTTCTCCAAAGACATACAGATGGTCAAAAAACACATGAAAAGTTGCTCAACATCACAATTCTTAGAGAAATGCGAATCAAAACTACAATGAGGTATCACCTCACACCTGTCAGAATGGCCATCATTAAAAAATCTACAAACAGTAAATGCTGGAGAGGGTGTGGAGAAAAGGGAACATTCTTGCCCTGTTTGTGGGAATGTAAATTGATACAGCTACTATGGAGGTTACTTAAAAAACTAAAAATAGAACTACCCGAGGGAGACCTTCAAGATGGCGGAAGAGTAAGATGTGGAGATCACCTTCTTCCCCACAAATATATCAGAAATACATCTACATGTGGAACAACTCCTACAAAACACCTACTGAACGCTGGCAGAAGATTTCAGACTTCCCAAAAGGCAAGAAACTCCCCCACGTACCTGGGTAGGGCAAAAGAAAAAAGAATAAACAGAAACAAAAGAATAGAGATGGGACCTGCATCACTGGGAGGGAGTTGTGAAGGAGGAAAATCTTCCACATACGAGGAAGCTCCTTCACTGGTGGAGATGCGGGTGGTGGTGGGGAAGCTTCAGAACCATGGAAGAGAGCGCAGCAACAGGGGTGCAGTGAGCAAACTGGAGAGATTCCCGCACAGAGGATTGGTGCCGACCAGGACTAACCAGCCCGAGAGGCTTGTCTGCTCACCTGCCGGCCAGGGGTGGGGGGTGGGGGCTGGGACCTGAGGCTCCGGCTTCTTTGGAGTTCAGACCCCAGGGAGAGGACTGGGGTTGGCTGCGTGAACACAGCCTGAAGGGGGTTAGTGTGCCACAGCTAGCTGGGAGGGAGTCCGGGAAAAGGTCTGGACCTGCCTAAGAAGCAAGAGACCATTGTTTCGGGGTGCGCCAGGAGAGGGGATTCAGAGCACCACCTAAATGAGTTCCAGAGATGGTCACGAGCCACAGCTATCAGCGTGGACACCAGAGATGAGCATGAAACACTAAGGCTGCTGCTGCAGCAACCAAGAAGCCTGTGTGCAAGCCCAGGTCACTATCCACACCTCCCCTCCCGGGAGCCTGTGCAGCACGCCACTGCCAGGGCCCCGTGATCCACGGATAACTTCCACAGGAGAACACACGGCATGCCTCAGGCTGGTGCAACGTCATGCTGGCCTCTGCCGCCGCAGGCTTGCCCCGCATCCATATCCCCCCAACCTCCCCCCAGGCCTGAGTGAGCCAGAGCTCCCTAATCAGCTGCTACTTTAACTCCGACCTTTCTGGGCAGGGAAAAAATGCCCTAAGGTAACCTACACGCAGAGGCAGGGCCAAATCCAAAGCTGAACCCCAGGAGCTGTGTGAACAAAGAAGAGAAAGGGAAATCTTTCCCAGCAGCCTCAGGAGCAGTGGATTAAATCTCCACAATCAAATTGATGTACCCTGCATCTGTGGAATACCTGAATAGACAATGAATCATCCCAAAATTGAGGTGGTGGAGTTTGGGAGCAAAGATATGTATATTTTCTTCCTTCTTCTCTTTTTGTGAGTGTGTATATGTATGCTTCTTTGTGTGATTTTGTATGTATAGCTTTGCTTTTACCATTTGTCCTAGGGTTCTGGCTGTCCGTTTTGTTTTGTTTGTTTTGTTTTTAGTATTGTTTTTACTGCTTGTGATAACGCTGGTGGATTTGTTTTTTGGTTTGGTTGTTCTCTTCTTTCTTTTTTTCTGTTTTTTATTATTTAAAATTTTTTTAATAATTATTTTTTATTACACTAACTTTATTTTATTTTATTTTATTTTATTTCTTTTTTTTCTCCTTTTTCTTCTGTGTCTTTAGGGTCTTGGTGCTCTGGCCAGGTGTCAGGCCAGTGTCTATGAAGTGGGAGAGCCAAGTTCAGGATATTGGTCCACAAGAGACCTCCCGTCTCATTGTAATATCAAACAGCAAAAGCTCTCCCAGAGATCTCCATCTCACCGCTAAAACCCAGCTCCACTCAACAACCAGCAAGCTACAGTGCTGGATACCCTATGCCAAACAATTAGCAAGAAAGGAACACAACTCCACCCATAGCAGAGAGGCTGCCTAAAATAATAATAAGGTCACAGACACCCCAAAACACACCCTCAGATATGGTCATACCCACCAGAAAGAAAAGATCCAGCCTCAACCACCAGAACACAGGAACCCGTTCCCTCCACCAGGAAGCCTACACAACCCACTGAACCAAACTTAGCCACTGAGCACAGACACCAAAAACAACGGGAACTATGAATGTTCAGCCTGTGAAAAGGAGACCCCAAGCACAGTAAGTTAAGCAAAATGAGAAGACAGAGAAACACACAGCAGATGAAGGAGCAAGGTAAAAATACACCAGACCAAACAAATTAATAAGAAATAGGCAGTCTACATGAAAAATAATTCAGAGTAATGATAGTAAACATGATCCAAAATCTTAGAAATAGAATGAAAAAATACAAGAAACATTTATCAAGGACCTAGAAGAATTAAAGAACAAAAAAAAATGATGAACAACACAATAAATGATATTAAAAATTCTCTAGAAGGAATAAATATCAGAATAACTGAGGCAGAGCAATGGATAAGTGACCTGGAAGATAAAATAGTGGAAATAACTACTGCAGAGCAGAATAAAGAAAAAGGAATGAAAAGAATTGAAGACAGTGTCAGAGACGTCTGGGACAACATTAAACGCACCAACACTCAAATTATAGAGGTCTCAGAAGAAGAGAAAAAGAAAATATTTGAGAAAATATTTGAAGAGATTATAGTTGAAAACTTCCCTAATGTGGGAAAGGAAATAGTTAATCATGCCCAGTAAGCACAGAGAGTTCCATACAGGCTAAATCCAAGGAGGAACATGCCAAGACACATATTAATCAAACTATCAAAAATTAAACACAAAGAAAAAATATTAAAAGCAGCAAGGGAAAAACAACAAATAACATACAAGGGAATCACCATAAGGTTAACATTTGAACTTTAGGCAGAAACTCTGCAAGCCAGAAGGGAGTGGCAGGATATATTTAAAGTGATGAAAGGGAAAAAAACTACAACAAAGATTAGTCAACCCAGCAAGGATCTCATTCAGATTCCACAGAGAAAATAAAACCTTTACACACAAGCAAAAGCTAAGAGAATTCAGCACCACAAAACCAGCTTTACAACAAATGCTAAAGGAAATTCTCTAGGCAGGAAACACAAGACAAGGAAAGACCTACAATAACAAACCCAAAACAATTAAGAAAATGGTAATAGGAACATACATATCGATAATTACCTTAAATGTTAATGGATTAAATGCTCCAACCAAAAGACATAGACTAGCTGAGTGGATGCAAAAACAAGACCCATATATATGCTGTCTACAAGAGACCCACTTCAGACCTAGGGACACATACAGACCAAAAGTGAGGGGATGGAAAAATATATCCCATGCAAATGCAAATCAAAAGAAAGCTGGAGTAGCAATTCTCATATCAGAAAAAATAAACTTTAAAATAAAGACTATTATAAGAGGCAAAGAAGGACATTACATAACGAACAACGGATCATCCAAGAAGAAGATATAACAATTGTAAATATTTATGTACCCAACAGAGGAACCCCTCAATACATAAGGCAAATTCTAACAGCCATAAAATGGGAAATTGACAGTAACACAATCATAGTAGGGGACTTTACCACACCACTTTCACCAATGGACAGACCATCCAAAATGAATATAAATAAGGAAACACAAGCTTTAAATGACACATTAAACAAGCTGGACTTAATTGATATTTATAAGACATTCCATTCAAAAATAACAGAATACGCTTTCTTCTCAAGTGCTCATGGAACATTCTCCAGGATAGATCATATCTTGGGTCGCAAATCAAGCCTTGTAAATTTAAGGAAATTGAAATCATATCAAGTATCTTTTCCAACCACAATGCTATGAGACTAGATATTAACTACTAGAAAAAATTTGCAAAAAATACAAATACATGGAGGCTAAACAGTACACTACTTAATAACCAAGAGATCACTGAAGAAATCAAAGTGGAAATTAAAAATTGCCTAGAAACAAATGACAATGAAAACACGATGACCCAAAAGTTATGAGATGCAGGAAAGCAGTTCTAAGAGGGACGTTTATAGCAATATAATCCTACCTCAAGAAACAAGAAACATCTCAAATAAACAACCCAACTTTAAACCTAAAGCAATTAGAGAAAGAAGAACAAAAAAACCCCAAAGTTAGCAGAAGGAAAGAAGTCATAAAGACCAGAACAGAAATAAATGAAAAAGAAATGGAGGAAACAGTAGCAAAGATCAATAAAACTAAAAGCTGGTTCTTTGAGAAGATAAACAAAATTGATAAACCATTAGCCAGACTTATCAAGAAAAAAATGGGAGAACACTCAAATCAACAAAATTAGAGATGAAAAAGGAGAAGCAACAACTGACACTGCAGAAATACAAGGGATCATGAGAGATTACTACAAGCAACTATATGCCATTAAAATGGACAACCTGGAAGAAATGGAAAAATTCTTAGAAAAGCATAACCTTCTGAGACTGAACCAGGAAAGGATAGAAAATATAAACAGACCAATCAGAAGCACTGAAATTGAGATGGTGATTAAAAATCTTCCAATAAATAAAAGCCCAGGACCAGATGGCTTCATGGGCAATTTCTTTTCTTTCTTTTTTTTTTTTTTTTTGCACTACGTCAGCCTCTCACTGCTGTGGCCACTCCCGTTGCGGAGCACAGGTTCCGGACATGCAGGCTCAGTGGCCATGGCTCATGGGCCCAGCCACTTAGCGGCATGTGGGACCCTCCTGGACCAGGGCACGAACCCGCGTCCCCTGGATCGGCAGGCGGACTCTCAACCACTGTGCCACCAGGGAAGCCCTTCACAGGCAATTTCTATCAAACATTTAGAGAAGAGATAATACCTATCATTCTCAAACTCTTCAAAAATATAGCAGACAGAGGAACACGTCCAAACTCATTCTATGAGACCACCATCACCCTGATACCAAAACCAGACAAAGATGTCACAAAGAAAGAAAACTACAGACCAATATCACTGATGAACACAGATTGAAAAATCCTCAACAAAATACTAACAAAGGGAATCCAACAGCACATTAAAAGGATCATACACCATGATCAAGTGGGGTTTATACCAGGAATGCAAGGATTCTTCAATATATGCAAATCAATCAATGTGATACACCATATTAACAAATTGAAGGAGAAAAACCAAACAATCATCTCAATAACTGCAGAAAAAGCTTTCAACAAAATTCAACACCCATTTATGATAAAAACTCTCCAGAAAGCAGGCATAGAGGGAACTTACCTCAACATAATAAAGGCCATATATGACATACCCACAGCCAACGTCGTTCTCAATGGTGAAAAACTAAAACCATTTCCACTAAGATCAGGGAGAAGACAAGGTTGCCCAGTCTCACCACTCTTATTCAACTTAGTTTTGGAAGTTTTAACCACAGCAATCAGAGAAGTAAAAGAAATAAAAGGAATCCAAACTGGAGAAGAAGAAATAAAGTTGTCAGTGTTTACAGATGACATGATACTGTATATAGAGAATCCTAAAAATGCTACCAGAAAACTACTAGAGGTAATCTATGATTTTGGTAAAGTTGCAGGATACAAAATTATTGCACAGAAATCCCTTGCATTCCTATATACTAATGATGAAAAATCTGAAAGAGAAGTTAAGGAAACACTCCCATTTACCACTGCAACAAAAAGAATAAAATATCTAGGAATAAATCTACCTAAGGAGACAAAAGACCTGATGCAGAAAACTATGACACTGATGAAACAAATTAAAGATGATACAAACAGATGGAGAGACATGACATATTATTGGATTGGAAGAATGAACATTGTGAAAATGACTATACTACCCAGAGCTATCTACAGATTCAATACAATCCCTATCAAACTACCAATGGCGTTTTTCACAGAAGTAGAAAAAAAACATTTCACAATTTGCATGGAAACACAAAAGACCACGAAGAGCCAAAGCAATCTTGAGAAAGAAAAACGGAGCTGGACGAATCAGGCTCCCTGACTTCAGACTATATTACAAAGCTACAGTAATCAAGACATTATGGTACTGGCACAAAAACAGAAATATAGATCAATGGAACAGGATAGAAAGCCCAGAGATAAACCCACGCACATATGGTCACCTTATTTTTGATAAAGGAGGCAAGAATATATAATGGAGAAAATCACCTTCTTCAATAAGTGGTGCTGGGAAAACTGGACACCTACATGTAAAAGAATGAAATTAGAACACTCTGGAACACCATACACAAAAGTAAACTCAAAATGGATTAGACCTAAATGTAAGGCCAGACACTATTAAACTCTTAGAGGAAAACATAGGCAGAACACTCTATGACATAAATCACAGCAAGATCCTTTTTGACCCACCTCCTAGAGAAATGGAAATAAAAACAAAAATAAACAAATGGGACCTAATAAAACTTAAAAGCTTTTGCACCACAAAGGAAACCATAAACAAGACCAAAAGACAACCCTCAGAATGGGAGAAAATATTTGCAAATGAAGCGACTGACAAAGGATTAATCTCCAAAATTTACAAACAGCTCAGTATCAAAAAACAATCAATGCAATCCAAAAATGGCCAGAAGCCCTAAACAGACATTTCTCCAAAAAAGATATTCAGATTGTCAACAAACACATGAAAGAATGCTCAACATCACTAATCTTTAGAGAAATTCAAATCAAAACTACATTTAGGTATCACCTCACACCAGTCAGAATGACCATCATCTAAAAATCTACAAACAATAAATGCTGGAGAAAGTGTGAAGAGGGAACCCTCTTGCATTGTTGGTGGGAATGTAAATTGATACAGCCACTATGGACGTTTCTTAAAAAACTACAAATAGAACTACCATACGACCCAGCCATACCACTACTGGACATATACCCTGAGAAAACCATAATTCAAAAAGAGTCATGTACCACAATGTTCATTGCAGCTCTATTTACAATAACTAGGACACAGAAGCAACCAAAGTGTCCACTGACAGATGAATGGATAAAGAAGATGTGGCACATATATACAATGGAATATTACTCAGCCATAACAAGAAGCAAAATTGAGTCATTTGTAGTGAGTTGGATGGACCTAGAGTCTGTCATACAGAGTGAAGTAAGTTAGAAAGAGAAAAACAAATACCGTATGCTAACACACATATATATGCAATCTAGAAAAAAAGGTTCTGAAGAACCTAGGGGCAGGACAGGAATAAAGATGCAGATGTAGAGAATGGACTTGAGGATATGGAAGGGGGAAGGGTAAGTTGGGTCGAAGTGAGAGAGTGGCATGGATCTATATATACTACCAAATGTAATATAGATAGCTAGTGGGAAGAAGCCACATAGCACAGGGAGATCAGCTCGGTGCTTTGTGACCACCTAGACAGGTGGGATAGGGAAGGTGGGAGGGAGACGCAAGAGGGAGGAGATATTGGGATATATGTATTTGTATATGTATAGCTGATTCACTTTGTTATAAAGCAGAAACTAACACACCCTTGTAAATAATTATACTCCAATAAAGATGTTTAAAAAAGAAAAAAAAAAAAAAAAGAAAGAAAAGAACTACCTTATGACCCAGCAATTCCACTACTGGGCATGTACTCTGAGGACATATTCTTTTAATATTTGGTGTAAAATCAACTATGTGGAAAGTCTGCATTAAGTCCTGATGCACATTAAAGTACGATGCTTTTCTTTAGGGAAAGCACTTACGTGATGGTTTGAGTTGCAAATTAAGTAAACCACTTTTTTTCATGGATCATCATGTTGACTTGAAAGAACAACTGACAAACTACAGATGTTCAGACTTGGGTAACTGGCAAATATTTTCTTGCAAATGAACAAAGTGAGTTTGTCACTTCAACAAAAACAGCGAAAAGTATTTGTTGGCAAAGATAAAATTAGAACTTTCAAGAGAAAATTAGGATTTTGGAAAATTTCTATCTGCCTCTGTGAGCATGCCCACTTCTCAATGCTTAAAGATATTTCTGATGGGACCAGGAGTAATTTTAACAAATGTGATTTTTTGATACTGTATAATGAGTCATGTCAACATTTTGAACATATGTGTCACTCAGTGAATCAATACTTTCTAATGAGACAGTATATGGTGTTACAAAATCATGCACAAGTAAAATATCTATTCGAAATATGAGATAGACGAATAGATTTGAATGGAACAGAGTATGAAAAGTTCATTCATATGGTTTATTTATGCACAAATTTTAAGAAACTACCACTTGTTAAGTGTTGGTGTAGTACTGAAGGAGAATACTATTCACAGTTACTGAAAAGGCTGTTAATATGCCCCTCCATTTTCTAGCTACACGTCAGTGCGAGACTGGATTTACTTCAAGTAGTTCAAATAAAACAGCTGATCACAACAGACTGAATGCAGAAACAGATATAAGAATCCAGCTGTCTTCTATTTAAGCAGATATTAAAGGGATTTAAAAAATGTAAGTGCAACTTTTGTATTACATTTTTTGTTTTATAAAATATTGTTATTTTTATAAAACCTGCTATGTTACTTTATGATATGAATCTATTATCCTTAAATGAATTAATAAATTCTTCTTTAATTTCTAGTACAGTGAATACCAATAAGATATAACCCACATAAACAAAAGCTCTTTGGGGTCTTCAGTGACTTTTAAGAGTGTAAAATATCTTGAGACCAAAGGATTGAGAAACACCTAACCACCCCAGAGGACCGTACCATGATTCAGTGTCCCATCCCTTGTTCTTCTCAACACTCCTTTCCTCTGAAAGAGCTGTAATCAGTTCTAATAAACAGACTGGCTTATGCTGTAATAAAACCATATATATATACATATATATGTAACTCATATAAAAGAGGTAAACTGTGGTCACATAGTTTCACATTATTTGATATAGGATTTTTTTAGTGAAACAGAGTACAAAAAGTTTCTTGATATAGTTCTAATGAAACTATATTGCATATTACAAATAACCTTGAAGAACTATTACTTATAAATTTTGGTGGAATATCAAAGAAGAATACCCACTATTACCTGAAAACTCTTCCCTTTTCCACGTTCATGTCCCTGTAAGAATAGATTTTCTTCATATACTCAACCAAAACAACATATCACAACAGATTGAATGCAGTATTTGGCATAGGATTACGCTCTATTACAGGTACTTCTAGATTTACTCTTATCAACATCAAATTCAAGGCCAGGAAATTTGCATTAATTCCTGTTTAGGTGCTGAATTAACATTATAATTTTCTCTACGTTTAGGTTAACTCCTTGAATTCAAGGCTGAACTGCTCATTATAGTCACTTGAGGTCCTATTCCAACTGTTCCCTGGGTTCTACCAGCAGAAATTTCCCACCTATTTTTTTCTCCTAGCAAACTGCTCTTCCTCCTGTTCTAAGCACCCAGTTTTGAAAAATTTCTTTTCAGACCTTTCTCTTTTTCTCATTGTGTGTTTCTGAATGCTTCTGGCCATGAACTGCAAGTTTTTTTCCTATATCCTTTCCTAACCTCATCTTTTACATTTACTGCGACCTTCCCCTTTCCGTCACTCCTTCTAGTCCACGCTTAGGGAATTCTCTCTCTACGGTTTCTACCTTCGTTCTTGCTTCTTCTCTTCAAAAAGAGTAATAATCTATCTTGGCAGATTAGTTAGAATTCAGCTTTCTTACTATGTCAAAGCAGTACAAATTGGGGATGTGTGGTCAGATGTTGGCCATCACGCCACTTTCCCAAGGAGTCTCACAAGCTGATATACCTTGATAGAGCTCTCCAAGTCTAGAGACCTTCTGCAAGGTCAGAAACCTAATTTGTCACAGCAATGAATTATATAGTGATAAAGCGATCAGTACAAGAAGAGGGGCAGACCCAACATAAGTGAGCTTACAAGGCTGATGTACAAAACAAAATTCAAGTTATTAATTTAGAAAGAGTAATATGAGTCTTACCTTAGCTGGAATACCCAAGCCAACATGAGCATTCATTCAAGGAACATTTACTGAGTTCCACTAGGAAGGCTACCATACACAGAAAACTGAATCAAAAGTTTGCTTGGTGAGCATGGAACTCAGAACAAAGAAGATAAATAGAAACATTAGAGCTGGAAGAGTATGAAACAGCCAACTCACTAAAAGCGTGCTTTTAACAATGAGACCATAATGATAGAATTTTGTTTGCTGTATCTCCACAGCATTATCTCTAAAATATGGATAATTTTGGCAGAAGGACATGGTCTGTTGGCTAATATTTTCTCAACATTGGATCATGCTTGGAAAAACTTTATTAATACTTCCGTGGTTTTCATTTTTCTGTTCTGTTGTGACAAATCAACCTTTTCCCTAGTTGGCACATCCTTTTTTGGGACATGTCACATTCACCCAAGTAAGAGTTTCAAATCTGAAGGCTACTCTGCCCTTTAAAGAGAGTTTTCAAATGTCAGCTCTTATTCATAATACATAGATTATAAAGCCCAACTTTAGATCTGTTTAGCTGATATGTAAACTTTTAAATTTATTTTTCTTATTCTCAAGTTTTTCTTTTTTTTTTCAGAAAGCCTCAGTAAATCTTCCAAGGCCTGACAATGGTATCATTTAAATCTATGTATTGAATGGATAAAAAAGAAAACAAAAAATGAGACAGCATACCTAAAAGAATTCAACATAGCCTGTTTATTAATTTTATCCTGTTTTATTTTTATGGTAATTTTCCTCTAGGGAAACAACTCTTTAATTTAATTTAATTTTATTAAAGTATAGTTGATTTACAATGTATTGATTTCTACTGTACAGCAAAGTGATTCAGTTATACATATATGTATATATTCTTTTTCATATTCTTTTCCATTATGGTTTATTATAGGATAGTGAATATAGTTCCCTGTGCTATACAGTAGGACTTTATTGTTTATCCATTCTATATATAATAGTTTGCATCTACTAATCCCAAACTCTCAATCCATCCCTCACCCACCCCTCCTCCCCCTTGGCAACCACAAGTGTGTTTTCTATGTGTGTGAGTCTGTTTCTGTTTCAAAGACAAGTTCATTTGTGTCATATTTTAGATTCCACATATAAGTGATACTGTATGGTATTTGTCTTTCTCTTTCTGACTTACTTCACTTAGAGGATAACCTCTAGGTCCATCCATGTTGCTGCAGATGGCATTATTTTATTCTTTTTTATGGCTGAGTAGTGTTCCATTGTATGTATGTACCACATCTTCTTTATCTATGCATCTGTCGATGGATTTAGGTTGGGAAAACTTAACATTTGTTATAAGTAGATGCACTGTTTTCTTAGCCAGCTGAGATGAGAAACAAAAGGATAAAATCAGGGATACAGATGGGAGGCATTGACTGTGGTAAATATGAATCAGACTAATCACAATTCTGTGGCTAAGTAAAGATTGTGCATGTATAAAGACTTTTAAAGACAATTTTCAGGGTTGTTATATAATAATCTTTGGGACCCAGGAAACTCCTGCAGCCCTGATAACAAGGGATCTCCCAAATATCATTTACCTCACCGTGCCTTTTTCTCTTGGTACAGGGACTCTGCTGTGTGGGCTTTCCAGCCACCACTCGACCCAGACGTCCTGAGATCAAGCAGGGAAAAAACAATTCCTAAACCTACATCTATTTGATCTTTTTATTTCCTGTGTAGTCAATATACTTTCTGTGTTTTTCCCTTTAGAAACGGGAGCTTGTACAAACACAAGCTTGAAGTGCTCCTTCCTTAAACAATGGAAGTTTTTGTGGTGCTTTATAGCTACCCAGAAGCACACTTTTGGCCTAGTTTACTTATTTATCACAAGAGTTTGAAATTTGAGCCCCAATTATTCTTTTACATAAAGGATTCTATTTAGAAAAAACAAAGCCAAATCTGGCTTTCCAACCAGTATTAAGAGAGGAAGCAAAGAGCTCTAATTACTTTCTTTATTATGAGGATACACTTCATTCCTACCCAAGCAAAAAATCCCTGTCATATTTAATGAAGATATATCCTTTTTAAAAATTAGTAAGATTGACAAGTTTATGAAGACATATTCTATTTTAATATTTTTAATAAAATAAATATTTCAGATATATCTCTGAACTGTTAATGTTCAACAACAGTTAATTCTTAAATTAGTCCCTATAACTGATTATTGTTTACTGTAGATGTGTCAATTTATCATCAGGTCAGATAGTATGTTACAAGTGACTTGGTAAAACTTAATCACATGCCATTGTTCTGTAATAATTTCATATAGCTAGGCTTACACATGAAGACCCTGCAACAGAGTCATAAATCAAGGCCAAAAATCGTCTATTCTCCTTCTTCCTCACCTTCCTTTAATCTCCTTTAGTCTTGGCAGAGAATCAGAGAAACACTATGTGCCTAATTATGAATTTAATTATTTACTACTAGACTTGGGTATACATATGCACACATACATATATACATACACATGCACACACATACACACCTATACACACATACATATATATATATATATATACATCCACATGCATATACACACGCGCACACACGTGAATGCATCTTTTCACTTTTCTGAGGCACACCTCCTGGTTTCCTCCCTCCTTTCCAGCTGCTTTTTTCTCATCTGCCCTGCTCTCTACTTGACTCTCTCTCTGGGTGAATTTTTTCTAGCACCATCACTTTAAACAACATTTAATTATACTGATGATACCCAACCTTGCCCCTGAAATTCCAATTCCATGCATCCAACTGCCTGTAGGACAGCTCCATGGGATTTCTGATGGACACTCACAATAATGCATCCAGACAAGACCCCGTGTTCTTCCCTGCAACCTCTCGCTCTCCTAGGAGGCTCATCCCAGTAAATGGCACTCACACATCTGGAGTGGTGGTGCCACTTTCTCACTCCAGACTCATCTCCAGACTCACAGTCATCTCACATTACTCTCTTTCTCTCAAACCATGTCAATCTGTCAGCAAGTCCTATGGACTCTGCTCTTAAATGATAGCTCCTAACTTGTTTCCCAGCTCTATTCTCACCTCCTACTGTCTTCTCCACAAAGCAGCCAGAGTGAATCTTTAAAAAAACGTACATCAAAGTGCTTCGTTCCATTGAGCTCCACACTTCAGTGACTTCCTCTTACTCAGAATAAAAGCCAAAGTCCTTATGGGGGCTGGTGGGGTTCTGTGGGACCTGTGTGCTGGCTGCCTCTCTGTCCTCACTCTCAACTACCTTCCCCACTGCACTCCACTGCCCGCACACTCCTATGGTTCCTCCAACAGGCTTTTTCAAGATTTTACATCTGATATTCTCTTCGCCTGGAAAGCCCTTCCCTGGATCTTCGCATGGATCACTCCTTCATTCGTTCAAAGGTCACCCTGTCAAAGGACCTGACCATGCTCTCTGAAGTAGCACCATTACTCTCTCTTTACTCTGCTTGACTATTTCTTCATAAGACTTAATATAACATAATATTGTTTATTTCTAATGTCACCTTCTCCTACAAGAATGTTAACCTTCTTAAGAACAGGGGTTTTATGTTGTTAACCAGTGTTTTGAGAGTTGAAATATTCCTTGGCACATGATAGAAATCAGTCAATATTTATTTAAGGAACAAATGAATATTTTTTCATGCATATTTAAAATAAACATAGTTGGTCAAATGGTACATACTTGCAACTAGAAGATGAATAAATTCTGAAGATGTAATGCACAGCATAGTGATTATAGCCAACGATACTGTGTTATATATTTCAAATTTGCAGACAGACTAGACCTTAAATGCTCTCACCATAAAAAAAGAAATGATAATTATGTGGCATGAGAGAGGTGTTAGCTAATGCAATATACAAAGGTATCAAATCAACCCATTTTACACCTTAAAATTACATGATGTTTTATGTCAGTTATATCTCAATGAAAAACAAGTAAAATAACACAGAGATTCACAATATAATCTTTAATTTTCTGCAGTAGTTTTGTGCTTCTGTAGAAGATTGAGTGTAGACTTATAATTATTTGTCAGCTTTGGTAACATATAGAGTGTGCAGTGTTCCTTAAAAAACTTTTACATGATTTTGCAGTCTTTAAGATGTGAGTGAGTACAACACTGCATATACATATATGTTCACAAGCTATCTGCAATAGTGCTTTTGTACTTGAAAGGCTCTTATAAGTTTTCATGCAATGTATAAATCTTACTGTCAAGTAGGTGATTCCCTCGAAGACTCTTGCTCACAAATTAATGGATACCATATTTCCAAACTCAGGTGGTCACTTTGTCCTGGACACTAAATCTTCCAGAACAACAGTGCTAGTGTGAGAGACACACTAAGAGAAAGGAAACACAGGAGAGGATGGGGATGTTCTCTCAGTACATGGTCAATATTTGAAATGGAGAGTATATGGTAAAGGAAAAAGAGTATTTTAATAGGAATTTAAAAAAAACTTTCAGAGGAAAAATGTATGTGAACATAATCTCCATAAAAGGGTGAAAAATGAAGGTATAAGACAGCAGTGATTGTTAACCTCCAGATGGTGCTGTTGGAGAAGAAAAGCTAATCTGCTCTCCTGGGAGTGGACAGACCGCAGGGAGACTGCACACCAAGGGGCTTTAACATAGAACCCCATGCTTTACTTCCATTGGCTGGTGTTGGATTCCAGTCCCTGCCAAAGGCTTCCTCTCCTTTACTCTTTAGTATGAGACAGAGTGTCTAATTTGTGCTCATGAATTAGTCAAGTCAGCTCATACCTGGTGTCCTGTAATTCCTTCTCTTTTGTTCTTAACTCCTTTTCTCCCTTCTCCCCCAGGTGCATCTCCAGGCTACCATTCCCTCTGGGCACATCTCTGCCACCTGCTCTGGGTATCTTTTAATCCTTTGGGCACCATGCAGATCCCACTGCACAGTGTCTCTGCCCCTGCCAAGGGAGAGAAAGCTGAGGAAGTACTCCTTAACAGTAAACATTTGATGTATCTACTCTCTGTGGTCTACTTTTACTAGCACGTAATCAGGGGAAGCAGCCTCAGGTGGAAGCAAGTTTGCATGAAATTTTCCTGGAGTCAAGGCTGCTTTAATGCTTCACTTGTACTTCTATAAAAATGTCATCCTTCCCTGTGTGTGTGTGTGTGTGTGTGTGTGTGTGTGTGTGTGTTTTATGAATGGCATAGAGTCTCATCTGTGACTGTTGTTCTCTTTCTATGCAAAAGGGATGGACTAACTCAGGGGTCTTCAAGCAGTGCTCAGGATTTATCAGCAGATATAAGAGACTTACTTATTAAAAGCTTTCTTATCAGAGGCTTACTTACAAAGGCATCTGTGTCATTTTTACCACATAGTCTTTCTCTTTAGCACCACCTCAGTCTTGCTGAGATTCATGGTGGGGTTAGGAGACCAGCTGGTATTCTTTCTTCAATCCTCATTCTCTGTTAGGTCAAAAACTAATAAGAACCTGATGTATAAAAAAATAAATAAAATAAAATTCAAAACAAACAAACAAAACCTCATCCCTGCCTTCAAGGCTCAGAGATTTCATTAAAGGCAGTCTACTGCCTTGCTCAGCTTAGCTTTCTCCCTCAGATCCCCATACATCCATCACCATACACACACCTCTTCTCCTCCCAGGCCATTCTTACAATTAGCGGAATTAAAAAACAAAATACTCACAAAAATGTTCACAAGGAGAGCATAACTAGGATTTTTCTAGCCATAAAATTCTAGAGAAACCAGGTTACTGCTTTCTCATTTAAAAGCAATTTTTTTTTTTTTTTTTTTTTTTTTTTTTTTGCGGTACGCGGGCCTCTCACTGTTGTGGCCTCTCCCGTTGCGGAGCACAGGCTCCGGACGCGCAGGCTCAGCGGCCATGGCTCACGGGCCCAGCCGCTCCACGGCATGTGGGATCTTCCCAGACTGGGGCACGAACCCGTGTCCCCTGCATTGGCAGGTAGACTCTCAACAACTGCGCCACCAGGGAAGCCCTAAAAGCAATTAAAAAAAAAATCTTTTCTCAAAAAGATAAAGGCTTTTGAAAAGCCTTCAGGGTTTCTGACCCTTCCCTCCCACACTGAATCACCCGGGACCAATCTGAGCACTTCATTCTGCACATTATTAGATTTGAGGTTAAGGACAGTGGCCGCCTAGGAGTATTGATTCTAATCAGCAGGGAGGAAAAAGTGTAATGGCTTGTGAGCACGGGCAAGTTTCTTAACTTCTTCGGGTCTCACTTTGCTAATCCACAAAAAAGGAGAAGAGTTTCAACATAATAAGTTGGTTGTGCATCTTAGACAAGCAGAGGCACTTAAAGGAATCATCAAAGGGAAACTCCAAGAAGTCTCATGCTTTGAATGAACACAGTCTGTCAATGAAGGAGATACAAGGACAATCCAGTAGTTCCAGATTCCTTTTAGATTTAGGCACTCGATGTCACTGCCAATGTTTGGTACTTTCCAAATGAAGGTTAAAAAAACGTTCCAAAGGAAAAAAAGGGATTGGAGTGGGTGGGGGGATTGCTTTCTTAAGAACATGAGCCCGGAAGCATTCCTTTAAATATCATAATAAAAGTGAGTCAACTTTAGAAAAGTCATAAGGCTTTAATCAACATATTTAGACATCAAGTAAGCCAGCTATGGTTTGCTGATGAACCGATTCAAGTTGATAAAAAATATATCCTGATGCTATATTTAAGATGCTGCTGCTCCTGATGTAAGCCTAAAGCAAGGAAATCAGCCTCAGAAATTAGAGGCTTGGATGAGAAGATGGAGAGGGAATGTTAGCAAACAGATGAATAACAGAGGGAAGAAAAACAATAAGACATAAAGCATCGTACTGACCCTGTATTTGTATGACAGGTGATGTCATATAAACATAGGTCTTTTTCTTTCCATTAAATATTTAGTCAATGTACTTAAATTCTGTAGCCTTATTTCAAGTAACTTCTTTGATCTCTATGTGTATAGAATATCATATTAAGTGAAAATATTCTAAAGTCAAAATTCTTGAATTCAGTATAAACCCAAGAAGAATGGAGTTTCAAGTTGTGCTGATTATGTTAATTGCATGAGAGGTCTGAGAGGGAAATACTATTTTTATCAAGAACAATATTAAAAAGGGGGTGGGTGGGAGTCTAGAAGCCTCATAAACATTGTTTCCTGGGGTTCCTCTACAGTAGAGGAGAGTCTTAGCTCAGGGGTGGCCCTCCATAGCCAGCATGGGCAGGCATTTACTGGGTTTAGCAAAAGAGGAAGGAGATGGGATCTGGCTAAATCTGAACTTTTCTCTTCTGCTATCACACTTTACCTCAAAAATGTTACAATTGAGTGTAAGAGACTGATAATATTACTAATGATGGCTAATATCTGTTGAGGCATTGCTCTAAACTCTGTACAAAAATAAACCCATTCAAGGCTCACAGTAACCCCATGACACGGGTACTATAATTATTGCCATTTTACGGATGAGAATGCTGAGGAAGTTCAGGTTAATTGTCTAAAGCATTGAGGCTAAGCAGTGATGTTGCTAAAATACATTTCCATTAAGTCAAGGTGTATGTTTCTAAAACAACCTTGTAAGATAAGACCAATTATGTTCATCTATCCACCATCTTTCCAAACTTCTTAATTATGTATATTTTATACAGTTGTATCTATATATGTATGTATAGTGTGCCTGTGTTCCACCCTCTTCATTTATCATCACTCTATAGCATTGTCTCAGAAATATTTTTTGTGGCTATACACTTACTTTTCGTGACAACAGAAATGGTGTATCATGGTGCTTCATGGTGCTCTACGGATGTCTCAGTGGTGGTTTGGTGCCCCATGGAGGGTGGATGGGAGCACAAACAGGAAGGCCTCGGGTCCAGCCCCTATCCCCTGCTTCACTTAGAGGAGTTGCTCTTTAAAAATAAAATATTTTACATCAACTTGCGTATTTAGCTTATATATAATGTTTCAGTGAGGACAGGTTCCCACTGCTAAACCAAGTTTAAATATCACTAACTAAATCATAACTTATAATTCCTCTATCGAACATTTAAGTTAGTTCCATTTTTATTTTTATAAATAATATTGCTAAGGGCATCTTTTATTCTCTTTAAATTTTTCCTTTTGTTTTAATTTTTCCTTTTAAAATATATCATAATTTATAATTCTTCTATTGAACATTTAGGTTAGTTCTGTTTTTTTATTGTTATACATAATACTCCTGAGAGCATCTCTTTTTTTCCTTTAATTTTTTTCCTTTTAATTGTTTTAATTTTTTAATTAAACTGTTTCCTTACTTTAAATTTCCAAGAGTTGATTTAGGCCCACAGGGCATGGATGTTTATAAGAGTTTTAGGCAGCATTGCCAAGTGGCCCTGTCTAAGGCAATTTACAATTTACACTGCCAATGGCAATGTGAGCACACATGCAGTTTGCCCACAACCCAAAAGTAACAGCTTTAAAAAACAAAACAAAAATCAAACAAAACCCGAACCAATACAAAAATCAGCAACATAAATTAGTGTGTTTAAAATAACCTAATTTAAGAGGTGCCTGCAACTGGAGGTTGCCCATGGCTGAGCTGAGTTGGCTGTGGTAGGGTGGCCAGAGGGTCCATGCGAAAATGGTATAACTCTGTCCAGGGAGTCTGTGGAAGTAGAAGACTGTCAGGAGCCGTTCCTAAAAGGTTCTTCAGGGACCATTGAAAAAGTAAGAGGCCCTGGTCCTCCTGGAATTGTGAGGGGCCATCCTAGAGGGATGTCCAACTTGGGCAACTGGACTTTCCCAGAAGATATCTTGCCTCTGAAAGTTAGACAGGCAGAATTTAATTGGCGCAGCTCATTCACAGGTTCTATTGGGACAATGTTAATGCATTTACCACATGCAGATAGTGGCTTTAAAATATCACTTATCGAAGACATGAAAAAGAAGGAGAAAAAGATCACTCATATTCTTACTTCCACGCCAATATCACTCTATTTTGCCATTTTTTAAACATCTTTATTGGAGTATAATTGCTTTACAATCGTGTGTTAGTTTCTGCTTTATAACAAAGTGAATCAGCTATATATAAACATATATCCCCATACCTCCTCCCTCTTGCTTCTCCCTCCCACCCTCCCTATTCCACCCCTCTGGGTGCTCACAGAGCACCGAGATGATCTCCCTGTGCTATGCGGCTGCTTCCCACTAGCTATTTATTTTACGTTTGGTAGTGTATATATGTCCATGCCACTCTATCACTTTGTCACAGCTTACCCTTCCCCCTCCCCATATCCTCAAGTCCATTCTCCAGTAGGTTTGTGTCTTTATTCCCATCCCGTCTTACCCCTAGGTTCTTCATGACTTTTTTTTTCCCCTTAGATTCCATATATACGTGTTAGCATATGACTCTCTAGTGCATCTTGCTGTCATAAAGTTTTGATAATTTGTTTTACTTTTTATAAATTAGATCATGCAGTGGAAAATTGAAGGAACCAAATAAATTGGGTGTAACTCCATGCTTGTAAGTTCCATATTTGCAGTAAGTTACAATGTATTGTATAATATGAAGGATAAAGGCTGTTTTTTTATCCGAAAGCACTAGTTTACTTTCCTCAGTCAAATATAAAACCTCCAGCTGGCTTTTCTGTCTGCAAGGCAGAAAATAGGACGGCAGGAACAATTGTACAATTTCCTCACCTTCACACGACACCATCCATGGCAGGGTGGTGGCAAATGGTTGAAGAATGTCATACAGTGCCCTGTGGTGCTAAACTCTTTTCTCATAAAGCAGAAACATTCAGTCTATGATGTCACACAGATGCTAGGATTAAGGGCGGAGCAAACAAGGAAAGAATATGTCTTTTTTGTTAAATCTGTGCGCAAGGAGATGCCAGGATTTTACCTGGCAAAAGTCATGTTTGCCTCTTTGCATAGAGAAATTCATTTTAAGTTTGGTCCTGTGGGATGCAGTAGGGATTGGACGAATGGGTCCATTGAATACCTACCCCCCTTCACACATTCACACAGATCTGTGAACCTGGGAATCCTGTGTGCAACATGAAGGTCTTTGGAAGCAGGAACTCTTCCTCACATCCATTGCCCAAGTTCAGGTCTTTATTGTCATCACCTCCCACTGTCTTGCCTTCAGTCCAATGCTTCACTGCTGTACTGATCATCTCTCTACCGCACAGAGCTGGTGGTTCTTCCTTGACTACAAACCTTTGATGAGGACTACACAGTCGACAGAGTCCTAACATTCAAGAGGTTTTGCCTTCAAAAGCTTACTCTCTCTGTCTCCAACTCCATTTTCCAGCCTCATTTCCTGCCACTCGTGCCTGGCCAGCACCTCACCCCACCCTCCAGCATCTGGACTCTTCAGACAACTTGCCAAGCTCTAAGCAAGCCATGTTCTTTGCTACCTTTGCTCGTGTTCATGTTTTCTTCTTTTCCATTAAGTTCACTTTGTCTATTTCTTTGGCCTGTAAGTACCAGCACAAATGTAGCCTCCTCTCAGAATCCTTCTTTGACCATCTCTCTGTTGTGCAGAATGAAGAGCTTTTTCAAATCTGCTACCATGTATTTTTTTGGAGCATGCCCGACTTATAATACAATTCTTTGTATTTACCTCTTCCACTCCTGGCAGACTGCAGCTCTTCTGGGGCAAGGTGTGTGTCTATTTCATGTTTTTACCCCCAGAACTAACACAGTTCAGACACATAGCGTTTGTTTAATATGTATATATATATATATATATATATATATATATATATATATATATATATATATATATATTTTTTTTTTTTTTTTTTTTGCGGTACGCGGGCCTCTCACTGCTATGGCCTCTCCCGTTGCAGAGCACAGGCTCCAGACGTGCAGGCTCAGCGGCCATGGCTCACGGGCCCAGCCGCTCCCCGCGGCATGTGGGATCTTCCCGGACCGGGGCACGAACCCGTGTCCCTTGCATCAGCAGGCGGACTCTCAACCACTGCGCCACCACGGAAGCCCCTGTTTAATATTTTTGAACAAACTCATTTATTTATAAATAGGTTATAGTTACTGGTGCATTAATAAAAAGTAAGTAAGTAATGGCTGTTTACTAATATTTGTTGCTTATTTATTCAACCATTCTTTCCTGAGTCCCTACTATGTGACAGGCATTGTGATGAGCACTGGTATTGGAAGACGACTAAGTCATTGCTCCTGATCTGAAAGAGGTTTACAGCCTTGTGAGGGAGATAGACATATAAGTGTGGAATGTATTCATTTATTTATTTTGCAAAATGGAAAAAGGTTCTTAACTTTAGATTTTTTCTTCATGAATTTAGAGTAAGTAGTGGCATGTTAAGAGTGTAAGTGGCAAAAACATCTAAACTATATTTAATTTCTGGCCTGTACTACTCAGAAAATATATGTTTAAGAGTAATACCTCTTTCTTTTACCAGCAGGGGCACAGTCCTGGGTGTTTTTGTAATGCCAGGGAGAAGAGCAGTGGTGCTAGAAATAGAGAGAGAGAGAGAGAGAGATTGCATCCTTCATTGCCAGAACCCTGCTGAGACTCTCTACTGTTCCAAGAGTCCTAGCAGCAAAGCAATAGTACCTCCACAAACATCCTCAGCCTTCTTCTGGTAAAGTGAGAGCTTAACCAGATAACTAGAAGAGAGTCTTGCATTAGTCTTTGATTTCAGTATAAGCCTACCTTATAGGCTTGGAGTGAGGGTTTGCTAGAGCTTTCCTCTAGTTTTGCAGTGTGAGACCAGGAGTCCCAGTTATTAATGAACCCTGACATATAAAAGGACAACCTGAGATAATCAACTGGAATTTAGTAAAGGTCAGAGGTTACTATAAAAGGACTTAATGACCCAGCAATTCCATTCCTGGGTATACATTCGAAAAAAGCAAAAACACTAATTTGAAAAGTACATGCACCTCAATGTTCATAGCAGCATTATTTACAACTGCAAAGATACGGAAGCAACCTAAGTGTCCATTGGAAGATGAGTGGATAAAGAAGATATGGTATGTATATACAATGGAATACTACTCAGACATAAAAAAGAAAAAAATGTTGCTGTTTGCAGCAACATAAATGGACTTGGGGGGCATTATGCTAAGTGAAATAAGTCAGACAGAGAAAGACAAATACTGTATGATATCACTTATATGTGAAATCTAAAAATTACAACGAACTAGTGAATATAAAAAAAGGGAAGCTGATTCACAGATATAGGTAATAAACTAGTGGTTACCAGTGAGGTAACCACTGGTAGGGGCAATAGGGAGGGGCAATAAAGGGGTGGGAAAGTGGGATGCACAAGCTATTGAGTGTAAGATAGGCTTAAGGATGTGTTGTACAACGTGGAGAATATAGCCAATATTTTGTAATAACTGTAAATAGAAAGTAACTTTAAAAAATTGTATAAAAATTTTAAAAAATTAAATAAAATTTAAAAAAGGACTTGTGCAGAGGCAACAATCATTTGTTCACTATACAGGGAGGAAGATCCAGGTGCATAGAATTATAAGACTAAAAGGGAACACCAGGAGGAAAGGCAGTTCAGCCCTTGCCTTTGAGAAGGATATTCAATCATTCAAAAAACCAAGAGAAAAGAAAATGAACTCAATAAACCAGATCCTATTTTTGGAAGCCAAATGTTTTTCCAGCAAATGGCTCATTAACACCTGCATGGTATATGAGCTGATGTTCTAGAACAGCAAGGAACTCTTAAGACAGTTTACAGTTTTCTTACCTGTATTATCAGTTTTCTTTGTTCATCTCTTGAGAGTGAGGTTTTTTTAATTAAGAAAGATAGTACAACGTTGCTTCTATTATATCAGGATGTGATACAGTACAACATCGTGAGATGCATGCTCTTGAAGATACTGTAGAAACAAATGTCACCTCTACTGTAGGAGGAAGTGAGCTGCTCATCTCCTTGGGAGTATAGGGGTGAGTATTGGCTCCAGATGTGCAAATGCAAAGCTATAGACCCAGGGTCACTGGAGCATCAGAAGAGTCTATTAAGACTTTTTATTTTTTTTTGCAAAGGCACAGTAAGCTCTTCACAGTATAAGTAATAATATTTATTAATTACCAGTTCTGTGGTATTATTTTCAAATATTTTAATGTATTGTCTTTCTTCTCTCCCTTGTCAGCTTTCCCAAAATTTAATACAGCTTCTAAAGAAGTTTTATGCCTTTTGCTACCATTTTTCCAGAAAAGAGTAAAAGGCACATGGGAAATGAAGTCTCTCAATCTGTGATCTAGGAGTCTGCAAAAACTGACCTGAGTAATGACAATAAATTTTGGCTTGGTAATGGAAGAATATGACTTAAACCAAGGCTTATTTGGACTAGGTTTTGGGTTTGAGATCAGAGTGCTCTATGAGATAGATGCAGGGAGAAGCATCCACAGAGCAGACATTGCATGGAGATATATATCCTCATTGTTATAAAATGTCCCTGAAAGATGCTCATATCTGAACACTCAGAGCTATGGATATATTAGCTCACATGGGAATAGGGATTTCACAGATATGAATAAAGGCAGAGACATTGAGATGGGAAGTTATCCCAGATTACTCAGGTGGGTCCAATCTGATCACATAAATTCTTAAGAGCAGAGAACCATATCTGGCTGTGGTTAGAGAAAGAGATGTGACCAAAGAAGCAAGGTCAGAGAGATGCTACATTTTGTTATTTATAATATTAATTAAAATTTTTGTATAATTCACCTCCCCAGATTTATTGAAGTATGATTGAAAAATAAAAATTATATACCTTTAAGTTTTTTAAGGTGTATAAAGTGATGATTTAATATATATACATTGTGAAATGATTACCACACTCAGGTTAATTAACACATCCATCACCTTACATAGTTACCTTTTTTTTTTTTGGTGATGAGAACTCTAAAAATTTACTGTTTTGGTAAATTTCAAGTGTATAATACAGTATTATTAATTAAATTATTATTAACCACGCTGTACATTAGATCCCCAGAGCTTATTCATCCTATAACAAAAAGCTTGCACTCTTTGACCAACATTTGCTCATTTCCTCAATCCTTCAGCCTCTGGAAACCACCATTTTACTCTTTGCTTCTATGAACTTTATATTTTTAAACAACTTTTATTGGAGTATAGTTGATTTACAATATTGTATTAGTTTCAGGTGTACAACAAAGTGAATCGGTTATACATATACATATATCCACTCTTTTTCAGATTCTTTTCCCATATAGGCCATTACAGAGTACTGAGTAGAGTTCCCTGTGCTATACAGGAAGTTCTTATTAGTTATCTATTTTATATATAGTAGTGTGTATATGTCAATCCCAATCTCCCAATTTACCCCCACCCCTTACCTCCTGGTAACCATAAGTTTGTTTTCTACACATGTAACTCTATTTCTGTTTTGTAGATAAGTTCATTTGTACCCTTTTTTAAGATCCCACATACAAGTGATATCGTATGATGTTAGTCTTTCTGTGTATGACAATCTTTAGGTCCATCCATGTTGCTGCAAATAGCAATATTTCATTCTTTCTTATGGCTGAGTAATATTCCATTGTATATATGTACCACATCTTCTTTATCCATTCATCTGTCGATGGGCATTTAGGTTGCTCCCATGACATGGCTATTGTAAACAGTGCTGCAATGAACATCGGTGTGCAGATATCTTCTCGAATTACAGTTTTCTCTGGATATATGCCCAGCAATGGGATTGCTGGATCATATGTGAGCTCTATTTTTAGTTTTTTAAGGAACCTCCATACTGTTCTCCATAGTGGCTGTATCAATTTACATTTCCACCAACAGTGTAAGAGGGTTCCCTTTTCTCCACACCCTCTCCAGCATTTACTGTTTGTAGATTTTTTGATGATGGCCATTCTGACTGGTGTGAGGTGATACTTCATCGTAGTTGTGATTTGCATTTCTCTAATAATTGTGATGTTGAGCATCTTTTCATGTGCTTTTTAGACATCTGTATGTCTTCTTTGGAGAAATGTCTGTTTAGATCTTTCACCCATTTTTTTGATTGGGTTGTTTGTTTTTTCTGATATTGAGCTGCATGAGCTGTTTGTATATTTTGGAGATTAATCCCTCGTCCATTGCTTCATTTGCAAATATTTTCTCCCATTCTGTGGGTTGTCTTTTCATTTTGTTTATGGTTTCCTTTGCTGTGAAAAAGCTTTTAAGTTTAATTAGGTACCATTTGTTTAGTTTTGTTTTTATTTTCATTACTCTAGGAGGTGGATGGAAGAAGATCTTGCTACAAATTATGTCAGAGTGTTCTGCCCGTTTTCCTGTAAGAGTTTTATAGTATCCAGCCTTCCATTCATATCTTTATTGCATTTTGAGTTTATTTTTGTGTATGGTGTTAGGGAGTGTTCTAATTTCATTCTTTTACATATAGCTGTCCAGTTTTCCCAGCACCAGTTATTGAAGAGACTGTCTTTTCTCCATTGTATATTCTCACCTCCTTTGTCATTGATTAGGTGAACCGTAGGTGGGTAGTTTTTTTTTTTAATTTTTCATGGAGTATAGTTGATTTACAATGTTGTGTTAGTTTCATGTGTACAACAGAGTGAATCAGTTATACATATACATATACTGACTCTTTTTTAGATTCTTTTCTTATATAGGCTATTACAGACCACTGAGTAGAATTCCCTATGCTATACAGGAGGCCCTTATTAGTTATCTATTTTATATATAGTAATGTATATATGTCAGTCCCATCTCCCAACTTACCCCTCCCCCATTCCCCCTGGTAACCATAAGTTTGTTTTTTACATCTGTAACTCTATTTCTGTGTTATAGATAAGTTCATTTGTACCCTTTTTTTAGATTCCACATACAAGCAATGTCATATGATATTTGCCTTTCTGTGTCCGACTTACTCCACTCAGTATGACAATCTCTAGGTCCATCCATAAGTGTGTGGGTTTATCTCTGGACTTTCTATCCGGTTCCATTGATCTATATTTCTGTTTTTGCACTAGTACAATATTGTTTTGATCACTGTATGTTTGTAGTATAGTCTGAAGTCAGGGAGCCTGATTCTTCCAGTTCAGTTTTTCTTTCTCAAGATTGCTTTGGCTATATGTGGTCTTTTGTGTTTTCATCCATATTGTAAAGTTTTTTGTTCTAATTCTGTGAAAAATGCTATTGGTAATTTGATAGAGATTGCATTGAATCTGTATTTTGCTTTGAGCTTTACTTTTTAAGATTTCGCATGTACATGAGATTATACAGTATTTGTCTTCCTGTGTTTGGACTTTTTTTGCTTAGGATTACAAAATAATGTCCTCAAAAAATAATGTCCTCCAGATTCATACACATTGTCACAAACGGCAGAATTTCCTTATTTTTTATGGTTGAATAATATTCACATTTCCTTTATTCATCCATTGATGGACATTTCAGTTGTCCATTATCTTGACTATTTATGAATAATACTGCAATGAATATGGGAGAGCAGGTATGTCTTTGAGATACTGATTTCATTTCCTTTGGATATATACTCAGAAATGGGGTTGCTGGATCATATGGTAGTTTAATTTTTAATTTTCTGAGAATACCCTATACTATTTTGAATGGTGGCTGTAACAATTTACATTCCTACCAACAGTGTGCAAGGATTCCCTATTCTCCATACCCTTGATACTTGTTATCTCATCTTTTTGATAATAACCATCCTAAAATGTGTGAAGTGGTATCTCATTATAGTTTGCAGTTCCCTGATGATTAGCATGTTTTCATATACCTGTTGGCCATTTGTTTCTCTGTGACCTTTAAAGATGGAGGAAAGTGACCATGAGCCAAGAAAAGCAGGTGGCCTCTAGAAGCTAGAAACATGTTAAAGAAACAGGTTCTCTCCTTGAATTACCAAAAAAGGAACTCAGTCTTGCTAATAGGTTGATGTTAGCTTAATGAGACTCATGTAGAATTTCTGACCTAGAGAACTGTAAGGTAACAAATTTATTTTAAGCCACCAAGTTTGTGTTAATTTGTTAAGGAAGCAATAGAAAACTTACACAGGAATGCATTATGATAATAATTATAAATATCTGACAAAAGAGTTAAGTCTGACTCATAGAGAAGGATGCAGTGCAAAGTTCATTGTGATTCTTCATGGGGGCCATCAGTTGGGAGGTAGTTCCCATTCAGTAGTGTCGCTCAGTTGGAGGGAGTTAATAGTTCTGTTGCCTATGCTTTCCTCTAAGAGTTTTATAGTGTCCGGTCTTACACTTAGGTCTTTAATCCATTTCGAGTTTATTTTTGTGTATGGTGTTAGGGAGTGTTCTAATTTCATTCTTTTACATGTAGCTGTCCAGTTTTCCCAACACTACTTATTGAAGAGACTGTCTTTTCTCCATTGTATATTCTTGCCTCCTTTGTCATAGATTAGGTGACCATAGGTGTGTGGGTTTATCTCTGGACTTTCTATCCTGTTCCATTGATCTATATTTCTGTTTTTCTGCAAGTACCATACTGTCTTGATTACTGTAGCTTTGTAGTATAGTCTGAAGTCAGGGAGCCTGATTCCTCCGGCTCTGTTTTTCTTTCTCAAGATTGCATTGGCTATTTGGGGTCTTTTTTTATTTCCATACAAACTGTAAAATTTTTTGTTCTAATTCCGTGAAAAATGCTATTAGTAATTTGATAGGGATTGCATTAAATATGTAGATTACTTTGGGTAGTATAGCCATTTTGACAATATTGATTCTCCCAATCCAAGTACATGGTATATCTCTCCATCTGTATGTGTCATCTTTGATTTCTTTCATCAGTATCTTATAGTTTTCTGAGTACAGGTCTTTTTGCCTCCTTAGGTAAGTTTATGTTTAGGTATTTTATTCTTTTTGATGTGATGGTAAATGAGATTGTTTCCTTGATTTCTCTTTCTGATCTTTTGTTGGTAGTGTATAGGAATGCAAATCATTTCTGTGCATTAATTTTGTATCCTGCAATTTTAACAAATTCATTGATGAGCTCTAGTAGTTTTCTGGTAGCATCTTTAGGATTTTCTATGTACAGTATCACTCTCTGACATAAATCACAGTAAGATCTTTTTTGATCCACCTCCTAGAGTAATAAAAATAAAAACAAAAGTTAACAAATGGTACCCAATTAAACTTAAAAGCTTTTTCACAGCAAATGAAACCATAAACAAAATGAAAAGACAACCCACAGAATGGGAGAAAATATTTGCAAATGAAGCAGTGGATGAGGGATTAATCTCCAAAATATACAAACAGCTCATGCAGCTCAATATCAAAAACAAACAAACAACCCAATCAAAAAATGGGTGAAAGATCTAAATAGACATTTCTCCAAAGAAGACATACAGATGGCTGAAAAACACATGAAAAGATGCTTAACATCACTAATTATTAGAGATATGCAAATCAAAATTACGATGAGGCATCACCTCACACCGGTCAGAATGGCCATCATCAAAAACTCTGCAAACAGGGCTTCCCTGGTGGCGCAGTAGTTGAGAGTCCGCCTGCCGATGCAGGGGACACGGGTTCATGCCCCAGTCCAGGAAGATCCCACATGTTGCAGAGCGGCTGGGCCCGTGAGCCATGGCCACTGAGCCTGCATGTCCGGAGCCTGTGCTCTGCAACAGGAGAGGCCACAACAGGGAGAGACCTGTGTGATGCAAAAAAAAAAAAAAAAAAAAAAAAAAATCTACAAACAAATGTTGGTGAGGGTGTGGAGGAAAGGGAACCCTCCTACACTGTTGGTTGGAATGTAAACTGATACAGCCACCATGGAGAACAGTATGGAGGTTCCTTAAAAATCTAAAAATTGAGCTCCGATATGATCCAGCAATCCCGCTCCTGGGTATATATCCAGAGAAAAGTGTAATTTGAAAAGATACTTGCACCCCAATGTTCATTGTAGCACTATTTACAATAGTCAGGACATGGAAGCAATGTAAATGTCCATGAACAGAGGAATGGATAAAGAAGATATGGTACTTATACACAGTAGGATATTACTCAGAGAGAAAAAAAAGAAAGAATGAAATAATGCCATTTGCAGCAACATGGACGGACCTAGAGATTGTCATACAGAGTGAACTAAGTCTGACAGATAAAGACAAATATCATATGACATCACTTACATGTGGAATCTAAAAAAACAGTACAAATCAACTTATTTACAAAACAGAAATATCGTCAGACATGTAGAAAACAAACTTATGTTTACCAAGGGGGAAAAGGGGGGAAAGGATATATTGGAAGACTTGTATTGACATATACACACTACTATGTATAAAATAGATAACTCATAAGTACCTCATATAACACAGGGAACGCTACTCAGTACTCTGTAATGTCCTATATGGGAAAAGAATCTAAAAAAGATTGGATATATGTAGTTGTATAACTGATTCACTTTGCTGTACACTTGAAACTAACACAATATTGTAAATCAACTATACTCCAATAAAACTTAACTTTAAAAAAAGAGTTCTGTTGGAAAAAGGAGAAAATAAAATCTTTAGCCACTGCCCAGGAAATCTGGAAATGATCAAACAAATTCTTATTAGCTGATTCTTACTCGGCATTACTTGTTCATTGCTGAGAACTAAGATGCTATTGATCACTTTACAAAATATTTCGTTTGATCCTCACAACTACCCTGATTTGTATCATACTTATTTTATATAAGAAAAACTGTGGGTAAAAGTTAAGTGAAACTACAGGTAAGATGTTAAACAGTCCATCCAAAAAGTGGGGAAGAAGGATTCAGAGCCCATCACGATGCCCTGCAGGTTCTCCTCATCCTCAAAACAGAAGTTTTTTTACGGTAAGACTGGGTCATTCTCTTTCCTAGTCTTCTTACATATCCTTGAGTATTGAAACACAATAAAGATTTCCTCCAGAAGTTGCGTTTTGTTTTCTACCTACGGTACAAAAATGTATATCTACTATTTTCCCCAAACTGTTTTTGAAAATATTTCAAAAATTAAAAAGTTGGAGTTATCTCAGCCTTAGGTTAGCTAATGTTTGCTTAGCATCACTGAGAGTGGTTTATACCCTTTTCACAGCAGGAAGCCTAGCTCTGATGGAAACCATTAGTATCAGCTACTGCTTTATTCAGATAATGTAAATTAAGCAGCTACATAGAGAAATGTGCACTCCTGTAAATAAATATAGTCAAAGTATAGCATAGTGCAGGTAAGGCATTTTTCTATACTACCAGGAGCTGTAGGTAGGAAAGAGGAAAATAAGCCCCTGAAAGATAATTGAAAAAGTATTAAACATGCTTGAAATTTACCTGTGCTTCCTTCTTAACTACAGTAGTGCAGATGCAGAGAGGGAGAATTTCTATAAGTGAAATTTAAAAAAGCACGATTGAGACATAATTCACCCATTTCAAGTGTAAAATTCAATGTTTTTTTTTATTGCATTACAGTTTTGAGTTTTTTCATTGCAATAAAATATACATAAAATTTGTCATTTTAAGTGTGCAATTCAGTGGTATTCATTACATTCACAATGTTGTGCAACCACCACCACTATTTCCAAATCATTTTCATCACCCCAAATAGAAACTCTGTAACCATGAAACAATAACTCCTCATCCCTCCCTCCTGTCAGTTCCTGTGACTTCTTTTTTTTTTTTAACATCTTTATTGGAGTATAATTGCTTTACAATGGTGTGTAATTTTCTGCTTTAGAGCAAAGTGAATCAGCTATACATATACATATATCCCCATATCTCCTCCCTCTTGCATCTCCCTTCCATCCTCCTTAAGCCTCCCCTCTAGGTGGTCACAAAGCACCGATCTGATATCCCTGTGCTATGCGGCTGCTTCCCACTAGCTATCTATTTTACATTTGGTAGTGTATATATGTCCATGCCACTCTCTCACTTCGTCCCATCTTTCTTACCCTTCCCCCTCCTAGTGTCCTCAAGTCCATTCTCTACATCTGCGTCTTTATTCCTGTCGTGCCCCTAGGTTCTTCAGAACCATTTTTTTTTTTTTTAGATTCCATATATATGTGTTAGCATACGGTATTTGTTTTTCTCTTTCTGACTTACTTCACTCAGTATGACAGACTCTATGTCCACGCACCTCACTACAAATAACTCAATTTCGTTTCTTTTTATGGCTGAGTAATATTGCATTATATATATATGCCACATCTTCTTTATCCATTCATCTGTTGATTTATGTTTTTACAAATTTGTCTATTTTAGATAGTTCATGTAGTAGAGTTCTTTTGTGTATGATTTGTTTACTTAGTATAATATTTTCAAGGTTTGTTCATTTTACAGCATGTAACAGAACATTTCTTTTTATGACTGAATAATATTTCATTGCATATATATGCCACATTTTGTTTACCATTCATCTGTTGATGGACACTTGGGTTGTTTCCACGTTTTGACAAGTGTGAATAATTCTACAGTGAACATTGGCATATAAGTATCTATTTGAGTCCCTGCTCTCAATTCTTTGGGTATATACCTAGTTGTGGAATTGCTGGATCATATGGTAGTGTATGGTTTAGCTTTGTGAGGGACAGCCACACTCTTTTCCAATGTGGCTGCACCATTTTACATTCCCATCAGCAATGTACAAGGGTTCCAATTTCTCTGCACCCTCATCAACACCATCCTGGTGGGTGTGATGTGGTATCTCATTGTGGCTTTGTGTAAATGAACTTTTAAACTCAAAACAATTGCTGAAAATTTTGACAGCAATGAAAAGAAATCAATTATGTTGTTTTTCCATGATGTTTGCTACTACTCCCCAAGTTACTCTCAGATCATTAGTGGTCTAGCTCTTGCCCTTTCTTAGAAAGAGCCAGGTCATCTGGAAGGAGACTCAGGAACAGGAAATAAAATATAGATGTAGGAATTCTGTGCAAGAGGGAAGTGTATGTGGTAAATAAAAGAGGGTGAGAAGGGAGTGTAAATAAAGAGGTACATAGTTTATAAAGGATTATAAAAATTATGTAAGGTAGAAAACATGGGTGTATTCATGGAAACATGATAGAGAAAATGCAAAGCAGCTGCACTCTGAATATAAGTCACAGTTGGAAGAGCCATGTTTCAAAGTTGTCAAGTCTATGACTTGAGGCTTTATAGTAGAGAGAGGATGGATTTGGATTCCCTAAATCCCACTTAATGAAGAATAACAATGTCCCCTTCTTCTCCCCTAGGGCAGGTAGGAGCTCCGGACACCCTGTTAAAGTCAGGAAACTCATTTCCCCAAGCCACCTTCAACTACCACAGATGGTCAGACATGGCCCAATGGATCTGCTGTGGGTGCTAAGGCTAGTCTGCAAGATTTAGGGAATCTCAAGTTTCCCTCAAGTGAGAGCAAAAACCCGATATTATTTTTTCCTAAGGAGATTCTCTTTATCAAAGCATTAGAGCCTATATTTTGTTGATTGTCCCTGAGCAATGACAACTGTGATTCCATTTGGAAGAGGACTCCTCACTGTCCCTAGGACACCAGGTGTGCCTTTCAGAGGACATTATGCACCAAAAGCTTGAAATATGCCTACTCTTTCATCTTTTGTAAATTTATGCCAAGAAAAAAATTCACAGTGTGTAAATATTTATGTACATGTTGTTCAATACAATCACCTCAGAGTCACCCGAAAATAAATATTGACAACAACTCAAATGTCTAACTGTAAAGGATTTGTGAAATAAATTATAGCATTTACTAGAATACTATGACTTACTAGAATACTATTTTTTCATTAAAGATTACCTTATAGAAATGTATTAACCGACATGGAAGAACATTAAAAAATTATTGACAAACAAAACAAGCAAATCATAAAAGCATAAAGTCTCAATATGTCCTCCCTCCCTTCCTCCCTCCCTCCCTTCCTATCTCTCCCTTTTCCCTTTCTCTCTCTCTTGCTCTCTCTCCAGGTTGATTTTGTATATCTAGATATTGTGTACCAAAATCTGAGTAGTGGACTTTGTGTAGTAAGATTATGGATACGTTTTATTCATTCATTAGGATGATTTGTATTTTACAAAATGAATTTATATTACAGCCCTGCATCCTCTACACACACATCCTGGAAAATGCCAGATGGTGACAACTTCACAGTTCTGTTTATGAAAGGGGATGCTTCTCCTGCACATATATAACATCATATCTCCTAATCTCCATATATTCAGAAGATTAGCATGATATTCTGGGTCTCCTTTAAAAAAAAAGCGTTCTAAATTCTTCTTAGAGAAGACCAGCAAGATACAATGCTACAAGGCAGCAAATGCTGATAGGGAGAGTAGAAGTGAAGATGGTTCAGCAATGACGAATCGTACTGGTTTGGTTACAGAAAAGGGGAGCGTTGCCAGCTCCCGTAGTCGGGATGCCTTTTGTGTTCTGCGTCGTTTTTTTAGCTCAGGGATTATCAGAGCAAGGTTTCCATGCCAGAGCATTCAACACAGCACGCCCACTCAAATTCTGAGCTCAGTGTGATTACTACCTGCTTTTAAAAACTTTGCTAGTTAAAGACTTAGCTCTTGTTAACAGAATTCGTTTCTTATGGATAACGTATTAGTTCAGGAAATAAGGAAAAAATGCTGTGGTGACTTTAATGCACCACAAAGGCATTTGCTTAGAGTCAATTTCAGCAGAGTATAATCTTTCAGTTGCATTGTTACTAAAATGTCCAAATCGTCTTTTCCACACTGACTCTTTATATACTTGGCTCTCATAGTCTGTGGGCGTCATGGAGACACACAGGACCTGATGATGTAATTGCCATTTACGCTGTCAGTAAGGAGTAGTGGTAGAACTGAGCTCAGTATGCCTTAGTTCACCTGATATTCATTTTTAAGATCTAAATAAAATATTAAAACTGGATTTTTAAAATGTTACACCACAGAGTGAAATGTGTAGATTTTAAAAATTATTTTTTGAAGTTACTTCTGAAATGTCCCTTGAAAGATGTTGGGTTGAGCCAGTGTTTGGTCTCTAAGCCTGTTTTTCCAGAGGTTCCCATTAACAAGGTCCTGAAGGGAATTGTAACAAATCTAAGACCATTAGGTCACAGATTGAGAAAGATGTTTCCAAATTGAAGCCATGCACAGATAAGACCTAGGTTCTTAACTCAATCTGGTTAAGAGGGTATGAGAAATGATATTTATTCCAGTAACCTGGAAAAGGATTGAAGAACTTTCTTCAGGTAGAGTGATTTGGGAAGTCCCTTAGCAAGATCTTTTAAATGGGATCTTGAAGTTTTCTATATCCTAGTTCTCATGTAAATTTGAGATAACTTTCTCTCTTTCTCATTGAAATATCTCTTCTAAAGGACAATATTTCTATTCTTTAGAGTCAACAAGATTTATTGAATGTGGACTCTGCATCTGATTCTTTAATACTTGGTATCTCAGAATATTCTTTAAAAATCATTGCTGTCTCAGAATAGTCTCAAAAAAGTATCATCAATTTGCACATGAGAAAATGAGGTCCAGAGGGCTGCTTTTTTCTGTCTGCTAACTGGTTTTCCCTCCTCCTGTCTTGCTCAACTCCAATCCATCCTATTCTTGCTGGTCATGTTTCGTTAATTGGACTTGTTCCATATGAGAAGTTTAGGAAATGGAATATTTTGGAAGTTAATAAAGAACTTACATAGACAACCATTGGGTTGTCTGTGTAAGCCTTGCTACTACCATACTAGAATTCTGGCAGACATTTTCTATATAATTTCACAAATCTGCTCTTTTTTTTTTCTTCCCCAAGAACCATAAAATTTCACTCAGAACAAAAACAAAACAAACTTACCTATTGACAAATGTGTTGTCTGTATCAATGAACAAATATTTGTGGAGTACCTACTATGTGTCAGACAGTTGGAATGTGGCAGTGAAATGATAAACAAGGCCTGTGACCTCATGGGAATCTCAAACATCAATCTGTAATTATAAGTGTGATGAGTGCTGGGAAGAATGACAATGTGGGACTACCTATTGTTTTCTCTATTTCTCTTCCTTTAATGACTCCAATTAGAAGTTAATGTTATCATATATACAATGGAATATTACTCAGCCATAAAGAGAAACAAAACTGAGTTATTTGTAGTGAGGTGAGTGGACCTAGAGTCTGTCACACCGAGTGAAGTAAGTCAGAAAGAGAAAAACGAATACTGTATGCTAACACATATATATGCAATCTAAAAAAAAAAACAAAAACGTTCTGAAGAACCTAGGGGCAGGACAGGAATAAAGACATAGACGTAGTGAATGGACTTGCGGACATGAGGAGGGGGAAGGGTAAGCTGGGATGAAGTGAGAGATTGGCATGGACATATATACACTACCAGATGTAAAATAGGTAGCTAGTGGGAAGCAGCCGCATAGAACAGGGAGATCAGCTTGGTGCTTTGTGACCACCTAGAGGGGTGGGATAGGGAGAGTGAGAGGGAGGTGCAAGAGGGAGGTGATATGGGGATATATGTATATGTAGATATATGTATAGCTGATTCACTTTGTGATACAGCAGAAACTAACACACCATTGTAAAGCTATTATACTCCAATAAAGATGTTGAAAAAAAATTAATGTTGTGTCTTATGTCTCTGTGCTCTAGAATCTACACTCACTGTGTACAGCAAATGAATTCTTAAAGAATATAATATGAACTTGTAGACAGTATAGAGTGTGCTCAGAGAATATAAGAGCAACAGCCTGAAGCAGGAAGAATACATTGTACAGTATTTCCAGAATTGTGATATTAGATGTCTCTCTGTCCTTTTACCTATCCTTTCAATTCTAGCAGGCCTCCTCAATTTTCCCATTGGTAAATTATCACTCTATGGATTAGTACAAATCTATGGCATTTCTACTATGACACCACCATCTTGACTAAATCCATTTATGTGGACTGTTCTTACTTCAACAGGGCAAGTGGCTTGTCATGTTCCTTCATGTATGATTCCTCTGTTGACATTTGGTCTATTTCTTAGTATGTTTTCTGACTATACTATATAGTTCAGCCTGCCAGGGTGAACAGAGAATTATGCAATATCCCCAGATTTATAAATTTAAATCCTTCCCATTTCTGGCCATCTTACCAGGTACATTTTATAAAACCTGTGCCTGGCTATGTTATTTTCCTATTAGATTATAAAATCCTGAGGGTAGAAAATATCTCATGAAAAGTTTATAAGTCTGATAGCATAAAACACAGTGACAACACGCTCAAATCCCATGAAGTAGCTTAGTAATACAGATCTATGGAGCTAGGATAATTCTAATTTGTTCAGGAACAAGCATAAAAGTCATTGTCTTAGCTCCAAAGATGACCTGACAGAAGTTATTTAGTTTCTTTTTTTTTTTTTTACCAGGAAGGTATCCACGATTTTTATATACTTCCTGTACGATAAAATAAATATAATAGTGCTCATAAAATCCTTCAATATCCAAAGTCTTTTAGGAGGAGCATGCTGTATTGATAAGGGCTAATGACATAGACATTTAAGCTCATTTCTTTTATTCACATTTAGCAATAAAATATATTACTTTTTTTGACTTGTTGCCTACTAAACTTTTATTGATTTACTGTTTGGATTTAAAACAACTTTCCCCTTGAAATATTTTTTAGAACATTGTGACAATTAAAAAATTAAATAAAATTTAGCTTTAAAAAGAGCACTTTTCTTAAATTTTCATAATTTATGTATATGTACATATATTTCTAAGTGATCATATCTGGAAAGAAAATTCATTTGGTGGTTAAGGGTTTAGGCTCTGCTGCCACAAAAATTGGAATTCCAATCCTGGTTTTGCTACTTTGTGGTTTTTGGACAAGCATCTAAAGCCCTTCAAGCCTCAATTTCTTCATTTGTAAAATGAGGATAATAACTGTACATAATTCATAGGGTTGCTGTGATGATGAAATGAGATACCGTGTCTAGTGAAACCTAAATAAATGTTATCTGATTTAATTTAGGGACTGATTTAGCAAATACTAATTACCTAACGTGCAGCCACAATTTTAAATTTTTCTAAATATTAACTCATTTAATACTTCAGCGCTAGCAACAAACTTTTGAGGTAGGCACTCATTACTTCTATTTTTTTTTAGATGTTGGGGAGAGGAGTTTATTAATTAATTAATTTATTTTTGCTGGGTTGGGTCTTCGTTTCTGTGCGAGGGCTTTCTCTAGTTGTGGCAAGCGCGGGCCACTCTTCATGGTGGTGCGCAGGCCTCTCACTATCGCAGCCTCTCTTGTTGCGGAGCACAGGCTCCAGACGCGCAGGCTCAGTAGTTGTGGCTCACGGGCCTAGTTGCTCCGCGGCATATGGGATCCTCCCAGACCAGGGCTCGAACCCGAGTCCCCTGCATTAGCAGGCAGATTCTCAACCACTGTGCCACCAGGGAAGCCCCTCATTACTTCTATTTTGTAGGTGAGGAAATCCAGGGGCTGAGAGATTAAGAGGTTACTACTCTAGATTAAGAGACAATATCAGAGCCAGGATTGCAACCTGGGCAATTAGGCTCAATAATTCATGTCCTTAGATAATACTGCCTTGTTTTATTTATGTATTAATTCAACCAATTTATTTAACTTCTACCATGTGTTAGGAATTTTCCTAGGCACTTGGTTTACAAAGATGAAGAAGTCTCTGCCCCTGAGACTACCGCAGTTAATACTAAGAAAAAGTTTGTGAAAAAATAATTATAATGCAATATTGCACATCCATAGGAGACAAATGTGCAGTGGCTAAGGAAGAATAGTGGAGAGAAAGCTTAACCCAGGCCCACTCATAACATTTGAGGGTCTGGGGAAAGTACAAATGGAGACCCACATTCTGTATGCCCAAATATTTAAACATTAAAAATAAAGTTTCAAAAAGCTGTTTCTGTAATGAAAATATTAAAAATATGTGTAAATCTATGAATTTTTTATCACTAGAAGTTGGCACAGTATCAGAGGCAACTGAATTAAATATTAGTGGGCATGTCTGTGTATTCTGTGGAAGGGCTGGCAATATTTGGATGAGTAATAAAATAAAAATAAGCACAATTAATAAACAAAACATATATTTCACAAATATATTTTTCTGGACTTAATTTTAGCAAAATAACAAATGATAATTTTATAACTGAGAGTTTCACATAGTTTGTATACTGTTGATGACCTAAACGTCTAAATATACACTGTTTAAATTGTATAAAATTTGAACATATTTTCATCAAATTGTAAGTTTAAACAAATATAAAAAATTTAAAATTTAAATTATTCTTTCATAGTTTTTCAAAAATTTATTTTTATGTATTCAAATAGATCTATTAAAAATAAAATAAAAAGTGAAAATTTACTAAAATTTTTTATTTAGCTACAGCTGAAATTTCTTATCCATTCTTTTGAAAATTTAATGAAATTGTGTTAAATATTTTTATAAAAATCAAACAAATCCCAATTAACAATCAATATCCATGTAGTTGTGATGAATTACACATGTTACATCTAGACCTATTTATATACAAATTTAAAAGTAATATGAATTGCAAAATTTTCCCAGCTGCCTGTTGTAAATACTAATTTTTAAGTAGCTCTGGAACCATACATTTGAGCCCACACATGAACAAGAAAATGGATACTTGGCTGTACTGAGAACAGCAGTTTGTTTTGCAAGGACGTATGCTATCTGAAAAGAATGATTACTGTGGCCTTTCTCTTGCCTGTGGCCCATGGTTGCTGCTCAAATCCTCCCCACACTGCAGCAGGGGCACAGCCCACAAACCTTTGTGATGTTCAGACACTGTTGCTTTTTGTTTCAAGGATGTAGGGCTAGAGATATGGAGAGGATCTCCTGGGGAATGAATCATGTTAGTCATGAGAACAGACATTTAGGGCTATGGATCTTGCTGTGCTAGTGCTGAGCACAAGACCCTGAGAGACAGAGGTGTCCATATGATCTTTCATAAATTTATTTTTGCTTATGATGTCTGAGGCCCTTCAAAAGGCAGAGCCCAGCCCAGGGTCCTTCTACCTTGGGTCTAAGGGTGATACTGTGTAGCTACTAGCTCTGGGACCAAGGAATTTTTAGATGAGGCAAATATTTGGTTGAATCCTGAAGGAAATAGAACACCATGAGGCATGTTGCTGGCAGCATATGCAAAGGCACTGAAGTATTTAGTTGTGTAGCCTGCTTTGGGAACTGGAGACCTGCCTGTATGGCTAGAGCACAGGAGACCTGAGGGAAGTAGTGGGAGGTGAAGCAGGAGAGACAAGGAGGGACACATTACAGAGGTATTAAGGGCCACTTAGCATTTATTCCAAAACCAGGAGGAACAGTAAAGGGTTTTATATGGGGGAGGAGTTTGGATTGAACCTCGTTGTGGAGCACAGTTAGAGCAGGACCGGAACAGAAGCAGAGGTACCACTTGGGTTGGCAAAATTATCCCAGTGAGAAACAATGATGACCTTAACAAAGTTGTGGTGGTGGAAGTGGAAATGATGAGAGAGGCTGAGAGGGATTTGTGATATCAGATGCCAGATGTCCCGGTAGGCCTGGCACATTGTAATGGTTTAATAAATGTTTGTTGAAGTGAAATGTGCTCCTGTTTCCAGTGCCTCCAGCATTTTAACCATGTACACTATCACATACCTTTGTTTCACTGTGAATTAATTTGAATATATTGTTTTAATACTTTGAGTTGCAAAATGGGTACATTCTTACCAAGGAAAGATTGATTCCAAGGAGAGTCAGTACTAAGTTCTCAGTGAAACTGGTTTGATGCTGTTACACAAATGTGTTCAATCCCAGTATGAACAGTTTCTTGGCTACTGTTTCCTTGAGTCCAAGATGTTCATCTCACAGGCCTGTCAGGTCATAGATAATGGGTTATAATACAGCTGCTCATCAAAAATTTTCTGTACATACTATATTGCCCTGCAGTTACCTTTGGTAGTGTCTTTGTCTACTTGGTTCAGTGGGAAATAGTTGGAATCCTTCTTGAGTTTTCTGAATAGACTCTAACTTTACAGAATGTTCCTTTGTTTTTTAAAGTGCTGAATCATTTATTTATAAATCAAGTTTAACTTAAAATGACTTTTTTGGGGTTGTTTTGTTGTGTTTTATTTGACTTCATGTAACCTTTCAAAACTGATTGGGAGCAGATTTACAACACTTGTAGCTTGAAGTTGACCAGGCAATGAGGATTATGCTGTTTATCTCTTTTAAAAAATTCTTTCTTATTCATGCTTATTATATATCTTCTCATCATAGCTGGGGCCACTGGACCACTTGATGCAAATTTAATTCTGTTGGTCTCTAAAACTTATCCTGACTTTAAATAGAGGGATATGAGAAATCTAGCCATAACCTAGGACTCCACACCTGCCAACCCTGCTACTGACCTTGTTACTACAGCTTCGAAAATTACTGCTTCTGCCCAGACTCTGTATAGCAAATTTCAGGCAATGATAACCCAATTCTCCTAAAATATGGACAATAATTGCTTTAATCCACTTTTAATTTCACTCAGGAATTGAAGCCTTGTTCCTCAACCTCAGATTTCTGTCTGGTGTTCTTCATTTTGTGACCACATTCTAGATTATCCAACTGGTCCTGGTTTTCTCCAAGGCATGACATTAGCTTGTGTTTGAACTTTCAGTATATGTCCACTACTTTCTGTCTGTTGTCTTACCTCTTACATATTTTACTTTTCATGACAAGATGGTTTTTCTTCAATTCACTGAGTTAAGTCTATTCCCCTAGTACATTCCTCATTCCAGGAGAAAAGACTGAAAATAGATTCCAAACTCTTCTATTGTGTCCAACTTGTTGAAGCAGGTTGATTGTGCCTTGAAAGATAGGCAAATTTGTATCTCATATAATGGTAAAGAAACCTGGCTAGATGAATAGAAATAGGAAATTAAAGTTAAATCATTATTCTTCTTCCTTCCCATAGCATTTTTTGCATTTATATTATTTATTATATTATATTATATTATTTATATTATATTATATTATATATATTATATTATATTAATTATATATTTAAGCCTAATTTGATTTACAGCTGTTTACATGGATATCTCCCTCAACAGATTGTAAGCTCCTCTGTGACCCGTTCTGTTTTTCTTTATTTCTGTATTTACCCAGCATTAGCATTAGTATAGTGCTCTCCAAGTGGTAAACACAGAGTAAATGGCTGAAGAAACACATAAAATTAGAGTTTGTAAGATGCTTATTAATAGGATCAGTGTTTTATTCATTTCTTTATCTCCCACAACATTAGTGTAGTGCTTTCTACATATTAAAATACTTTGTAAACATTTGAAAGAAGAATAGAATTCTAATTCAGTTTTTCAAATGTCTGAGTTAATAATTTACTGTTTGAGATTCTTCCTGCTTGGAATCAGAAACCACTATTAAATTGGTTGTTTTTGCTTAATTTTCGTAGGCAATGTGTTATTCTTTTTTTATAGCCAGAATAACTACACGTTTGTTCAAGTCAAATATGCTAAATACTCACGATATGCTCTAACTTTCTGAGTTGCTCAGGAGGCACAAAGATGAGTGGCAAGATGAATCACTGCCTTCCTGCTTTTTTCTTTCACTTGCTCTTTTTGTGATGTTTATAGGTTAAAAGAAGAGATAAATAGAGTGTGTAGGAATTATGAAACAAGACAAGAAAGAAGAGCTCAGGGAGATCTCCCTGAGCTCTTCTTTCTTGTCTTGTTTCATAATTCCTGCACACTGTAATGTTCTCTGGGGAATTCTATGCTAGGGAAGACTTGTAGCCAGCTGTGGCAACTCAGGAGGCTTTCTTGACAAGTGACATTGGAAATCAGCCTGAAAGTATGGGTAGGATTTTAATGGTAGAAGGAGTAATAAGCCATTGGAAAAGGGAAGAGCATGAGCAGAGCCAGGGAAGCACTATGTCTAGAGAATGTCAAGTGGGTTTACCACGCTGAATTATAATGTGCAAACAGCAAATAAGTGGGAGGTAAGTCTTACAAGGTAAGGTGGTGATGTGGGCAGGTGGAGCATAATATGAGCTTTAGAGAACTTGTACTTACTTTGGAAGATGATGGGGAGCCACAAACTATAACTAGAGCAGGTCATCATAATCACTTGGGGGATCTTTGAGGAAGATACTGAATCATCTTGGGTCTGTAGAATGAGAACATTAGGGTGACTTAGAAAACTATACTTAAAAAACAAACAAACAAAAACTCCTCAGATTACTAATATTTCCCAGGTTTGGAAGTCGCTTATGGATTACAGATTACTGGTTAGGAAATTCTATTCATTAATTTATCAAAAGTCTATTGAATACTTACTATATAACAGACATTGTGCTAATTACTGGAAATATAGAAAGGAAGTCAACAGACATTGTCATTGATCTCACTGTTTACAGTCTGGCAAGGTTAACCAACACCAAATGAATAAGTACACAAATTATAACTGCATTAAATGCTGTCAAGAAGTATAGGGTGTCATGAGAGCATATAATGGAGAGCCTGACAACTCTGGCTGGGGGAGACCAGCTTGAGGAGGAAGAACCTTAATTAACCTCAGGGCTCAGGTAAGGAAAATGTTTGAAAGCCATTTTACCAATAGTAATTCAGGGTAAAACAAAGACCTGGAATAGAGTAAAGGAGGGGTTTGATGTGTTTCAGTTTCCTCATGAAACCAAAGGAAATAATATTACAGGAAAAGTACCAGGAGGTAAAGCAAAAACAAAAAACAAAACAAAACAAAACAAAAACAGAGCAAGAAGAAAGTGAGCCAACCTATTGATGGAACTATAGCTTTGCCAGGTTTTTAATGACACTTGATACCATTGTCTGAGCAGTTAATTTTTTTTTGATAGGCAAGAAGTAGATTTATTAATGTAGGATGCTTGTAAGAGATGCAAGTGGGCAAGTGAGAGAGCTGTCTAGGCATTTTTGAATCATAAACCTGTCAGTATTACCTAGACATATAACAAGCAAACTGTAAATGTCTTCATTAATGTTACTGACAGAAATACCAACCAGATCAGCACCAAATACAGCAGGAAGGGTCTTTACTGAGGAATAATCTGTTAATCCATAATTAAAACTCATAGATGTTCACAAAGCTCTGTTACCTCCTTGGGCCTGTCCCAGTGACCCATCCTCAGATATTGCCAGACTCTTTACCAAAAAAAACTCTATACTCAATGCCTTCATTTCTTTCCCTTATATCATTACTCTAACTCAGCAATTTGGCTTCTGCTACTCTTGGTTTGTTCAACAGATATGATTTAGCCCCTTTATTTTCCAGGTACTCTGGGGGCTCAGTTGTGGGTGTTGATAGTAGCAGTGAGTAAAACAAACCAAGACCCAGTTTTCACAAACATTCTTATAGTGGGTGATAAACACTAGACAATAGACAAGCAAAACAATGTACAATATATGTAAGTGGTATAATAAAAACTGGAGTGACAATGAGGACTCCTTCCTTGCCACATATACACTACCAAACGTAAAATAGATAGCTAGTGGGAAGCAGCCGCATAGCACAGGGAGATCATCTCGGTGCTCTGTGAGCACCCAGAGGGGTGGAATAGGGCGGGTGGGAGGGAGAAGCAAGAGGGAGGAGATATGGGGATATATGTTTATGTATAGCTGATTCACTTTGTTATAAAGCAGAAACTAACACACCATTGTAAAGCAATTATACTCCAATAAAAATGTAAAAAAAAAAGAAGAAGAACTGAAGAAAAAAAAAACAAAAACTGAGGGTCAACTGAGAGTTTATGTTCTGAGCCTCTTCACTTCTTTTTGCTTTGTGTGGAATATTTTCCCCTGGCTTCTTCATGGCTCTCACTCTCAGTTTATTTAGTACCCGATCCCATGTCATCTGCATGAGAGGCATTTACTGAACACTTGAGCAGTTAAATTTTGACTTGAGACTTTGCTCTCTGGAATTGAGAACTCACTAACTGCTCCTTTAGTGCAACAGAAAGCTACATGGCTGCTGGGGTAAGGAATTTAGAGTTTACAGATCATTCTTGTACAATGCAGATTTACAAAAATACAAAAAAAAAAGAGAATACATTATTTTTCCAATTTTAGAAAGGAAAAAATGGCTAAGTGATCTCTTAGTTTTGAAATATTTCTCCAGATATCTTTTCTCTCTTTAGCTTTCACTGAGTCTTAGACATCTAAGAAAGTGATAAATGTCACCAAGGACATCAATTTCTTTTTCTTTACTTGTTCTTTAAGTTGCAAAACTTTCTGGGGTCCTAATTTCTATGGAACTAACAAAGACCCCTGTTTAATCTATGTTCCATCTGAGAGCTTAGATGTCATTTTGAGTTAGTTTTCTGAAGATCATAGCAACTTGTTTTTTCCTGGACCTGGCTTAATGATTAACTCTGGCACTTACAAAGTAAAAATAATTTCTTGACCTGCTATTCAATTCATGTAGTGAGTGGAAGGAAATTGCTGCTTTTGAAGCCCAATTGCCATTGCATATATTAGGGAACATTCAAGATTTCAGAGTCGGAGACATCTTTCTAAAATATGTCCAGTTTAAACTTTACCTACCAGTCTAAATATTTCTTTTCTTTGTTTCTCTCACCTTTAAGGCAGTGCTAACCCATTTTGGGGTTTCCATTTGGCTCACAACTACTCTCTAAACTGCATCTGCTCTCAGACCCTATCTATCCCTGGAAGCCAGTGAATTCAATGGGATCCCCATCCAGTGCCCAGCCAGAGTTGATAGGACCAACACTGAGCTCCATCCAAGCTGGGTCAATTGAAGTCCTTTTCCTAGGAAACTGGGACTAGAAAAATGCAGAAAGTAACTACTAAACAGGGAGGTTAGTTTAGTCTGAGAGCACTTTGCTTTTGATGACAGTGTTGACCTAAAACAAATAGAATGTCAGTTATTTCTTTAGAAAAAAAGAAAAAGAGGGGGTTATTTGGGATCAGCAGAGAATTACAATTCAGGGTCTGCAACCATGGTGAGCCATGTGCAAGTTCCATACAGCAAGGGAAGGAGAGCTCTTACAGAGAGGAAAAGAAAGCTGGGAGGGCTAAAGTAAACAAAAAGTTCATGGTTTTTCATTGGCTGAGTTTTTGCCAAGGAAGGAGTCTCTCTTCTTTCTTGTTGGGCTCCCCCTTCTGGTATCCCGACTTTATTTGACTGAGGTTTCTGTTTATTAATTTTTTACATTTCCCCCTTTGATCAAGGTCTTTCTCTGAATGCATTGTTGATCAAGTGTTAAGATTCCTGGTTTCAGTAACTTTTTGTCCCTCAGTAATAGAAAGAACATTTCCTGGGTATAATGTCTCATGTTGGAGGGAAATTTCACAGACTGGAAACCTATTGTAGTCACATTTGAGTAACAAGGAAAGGTAGGAGGGAGAACTCTTAGATACTTTTTATCTAAAATCTGTATGCTATTAAGACCAAAGATCAATGTCTAATTGGAGATCATCTAAAGCATATGTCGTCATCAAAGTATTGGTGACAAACTTCTAACAGGCCTGATCTGGATACCTAGGGAAAGCTGTGTCATCAGATGTCATTTGCTTTAATTCTGGATAATGTTTACTTTCAGGTCACCAGATGATGTGCAGGTCCAGTCGGGGTTCAGTGCTTTCTTCAGGTGTGTACCCTGAATCCAAGTATCTATTCCTTAGAATTTGGTGGCACAAGAGTTGGTTAGCAGTACCTGACAGGGACCTCTCTAGCGAGATTGAAGAGTTCTGGAGGTGCCTTTTCCAATGGACAAAATCTTCAAATTGCATGGTGTAATGTTTAAGGTCTTCATTCCTGAGAGCACACTGTGAAAAGATTGCTCTACCAAAATATGGTTCTTTTTAATAAAAGCAATTGGGCCTTTGCAATAATTGGAATATCTCTCTCTTTATGGTTTGTGGGTTGAAGAAAGCAGGATTGAAGTGCACTGGTCATCCTGTGACTATCTCAAATGTTAAGAATTTATGAACTCCAAAAAGTGTGGATCTGAGACTTATAAAGACAAATGACAATGTTTTTGGCTGAGGTATTTGGAAGGCCTCTACAAATTTTGCCAATTCTGTTTTAGTAATGATGTTAGTGTATTAGACTAAACCAGAGGATTAAGGGTGGTAAACACAGTGTAAGTGTTGTAAAACTGGCCAAACAGTGCACACTTGTCAAAATATCTGACAAATAAAATGGTTCTTTGATCACTATGATATTTGAGAGGGGTTCCCCAGGTAGGGATAATCTTTTCCAAAAGGACTTTAGCCACATAAGAGACAATAGCCTGTCTTTAATGGAAGGCTTCAGGCCAGTGTGAAAACATATAGACCATGACTAAAATATATTCATATCCATTAGACAGAAGAAGCTGTATGAAATCCATTTGCCAGATCTCAAATTGCTCATTAAGCAGTTTAAAATGTCTGGAACAGTGAGAGCAGGCTTCCCTGGGTTGTACTTTGGACAAGTGGGTCTAGTGAGGCAGGCAATTTTTGTGGCTTTGTTAATTTTTTCCACCAATATTGATTCATGAAGGCTATCACTTTTTCAGTATAAGAATAGTTTAATGCATGTACAGTGGTGAGAAGTGAGAATTTTAGAGTCTCTAGTAGGACTAGGTTGCTATTTGGTCCAAACCAGAGCCTTCTCTTTTTATCAAACCAACAATTGTTGAATTTCCCCCCCCTTTTTTTTTTTTTCCTGAGGCCAGTTGTTGGGCTTCTCTAGTCAGTTTTTTGAAATCATTATTTGGGGAAGTATCCCTTTGGAGCATGACAGAGGTTTCACTGCTGTTGGTCCCTCTAAGGGCAGCATTCCTTGCAGAAATATCAGGAAGGTGATTTTCTTTAGCTTCCAGAGTCAAGTTTAGAATGCCCCCAAATCTTAATAATAGCTAAAGCAGCAGGTAAAAGTATTGCGTCTAAGAATTCCTGAATATAGTGGCTATTTAAAATTTTATTTCCACTGAAAGTAAGGAAGCTATGTTGCTTCCACATTTCAAAGTCATGAGCTATACTCTAAAAGTATATCTACTATCAGTATAAATGGTTCTGTTTAAGGGTTTTCATTTGCTGAAGTTGAAGATTAAGAATTTTGGTGGTCTTCCTTTTAGGTGCCTTATCTAGATGTATGAGAGAGCTGATTTGCCAGATTAACTAAATCTGCAGTGTACATAGTTTCTTATTCCATTCTGGCCCATTTTACTTGAAGGGAAGGGTCCTGGTTCAGCCCATTAATAAACATAGATAAATAATAACATAATAAACATAAGCTACTCAGGGGGAATCAACATCTGAAGGAAGACCAGAATTTTCTTTAAAAATAATCCAAAGTCAATTGTAATAACCATGAATATATTCATCAGATTTTTGTGTGCAGGCCTGAATTTTGTTCCAGTCAACAGGCTTTTGAAAAGCCCTAGGATTTGTCTGATGAAGTCAGCTAGCGATTGCCCAAACCTGATCATATAATAAGTTAGCTGGCTGGTCTCCAAATTTTAATTCTAGAGATCTTTCAGGATTTTCCCAGTTAGCAGTTTTCATCCAATGCTGAGCCTGGCCCTCACCAATGAGCATATGAACTAGCTAATGCAAATCAGAGAAACCAGGTTGATAAGTTTGAATGACTATATTAAATTCCTCCACAAATCTGTGAGGATCTTTGGCTACTTCGGAAATTCTTTGACTATGGCTTGCAGCTCAGCTTCAGTCTGAGGAATATAAAAAATTAAGGGTTTAGCTTCCGTATCCTCAGAAAGCTTAATTTTAAAGGGACAGGCTCTGATAAGTTTAGAGAAAAAGAGAGTGGGGAGAATTGCAGAGAAAAGGGTAAGTTCGATGAGAGAAGTAGTATGGGAGAACTGAGTGTATAGGGGAGGTGTAAGCAGCACACAAGGGAAGGAGGAAGATGGTGCTGGTGGTGGGGCTGGGGCATGAGCACCAAGACCAGAGAGAGAAAGATAATGCCAGCAGCAGAGCCTGAAACAAAGAAGCCAAGGAAGAAGTCATGAGGTTTGGGAAACCAGTTTATCTATCTTTCTTTAATAGTTTGTTTGCCTCAGTTATTCTTTTTTTTATTGGAATATAGTTGCTTTACACTACTGTGTCAGTTTCTGCTGTACAGCAAAGTGAATCAGCCATACGTGTACATATATCCTCTCATTTTTGGATTTCCTTCCCATTTAGGTCACCACAGAGCACCAAGTAGTGTTCCCTGTGCTATACAGCAAGTTATCATTAGTTATCTGTTTTATATGTAACAGTATATACATGTCAATCCCAATCTCCCAGTTTACCCCACCACTTTCCCCTTTCCCTTTGGTGTCCATACTTTTGTTCTCTACATCTGTGTCTCGTTCCTGCTTTGAAAATAAGATTATCTATTCCAAATTTTTGGATTCCACATATATGCTTTAATATACGATATTTGTTTTTCTTTTCCTGACATACTTCACTCTGTATAGTCTCTAGGTTCATCCACATCTCTACACATGATCTAATTTCGTTCCTTTTTATGGCTGAGTAATATTCCATTGTATATATGTACTGTACCACATCTTCTTTATCCATTCTTCTGTTGATGGACATTTAGGTTGCTTCCATGTCTTGCCTATTGTAAATAGTGCTGCAGTGAATATTGGGGTGCATGTATCTTTTTGAATTATGGTTTTCTCTAGGTATTTGCCCAGCAGTAAGATTGCTGGGTCATATGGTAGTCTATTTTGAGTTTTTTAAGGAACCTCCATACTGTTCTCCATAGTGGCTGTATCAATTTACATTCCCACCAACAGTGTAAGAGGGGTCGTTTTACTCCACACCCTCTCCAGCATTTATTGTTTTTTTAAAAATTTAATTTAATTTATTTATTTTAAACATCTTTATTGGAGTATAATTGCTTTACAATGGTGTGTTCGTTTCTGCTTTATAACAAAGTAAATCAGCTATACATATACATATATCCCCATATCACCTCCCTCTTGAGTCTGCCTCCCACCCTCCCTATCCCACCCCTCTAGGTGGTCACAAAGCACCGAGCTGATCTCCCTGTGCTATGTGGCTTCTTCCCACTAGCTACCTATTTTACATTTGGTAGTGTATATATGTCCATAGATTTATTGTTTGTAGATTTTTTGATGATGGTCATTCTAACCAGTGTGAGGTGATACCTCATTGTAGACTTGATTTGCATTTCTCTAATAATTAGTGATGTTGAGCATCTTTTCATGTGTTTGTTGGTCATCTGTATGTCTTCTTTGGAGAAAAGTCTATTTAGGTCTTCTCCCATTTTTTGATTGGGTTTTTGGTTTTTTGATATATAGCTGCATGAGTTGTTTGTATATTTTGGAGATTAATCACTTGTCAGTTTCTGTGTGCAAATATATTCTCCCATGCTGAGTGTTGTCCTTTTGTCTTGTTTATGGTTTCCTTTGTTGTGCAAAAGCTTTTAAGTTTAATTAGATCCCATTTGTTTAGTTTTGTTTTTATTTTCATTACTCTAGGAGGTGGGTCAAAAAAGATCTTGCTGCAATTTATGTCAAAGAGTACTCTGCCTATGTTTTCCTCTAAGAGTTTTATAGTGTCTGGCCTTACATTTAGGTCTCTAACCTATTTTGAGTTTATCTCTGTGTATGGTGTTAGAGAGTGTTCTAATTTCATTCTTTTACATGTAGCTGTCCAGTTTTCCCAGCACCAGTTATTGAAGAGCCTGTTTTTTCTCCATTGTATATTCTTGCCTCCTTTGTCATAGATTAGGTGACCATAAGCGTGAGGGTATATCTCTGGGCTTTGTATTTTCTGTTTTTGTGCCAGCAACATACTCTTTTGATTACTGTAGCTTTGCAGTATAGTCTGAAGTCAGGGAGCCTGATTCCTCCAGCTCCATTGTTCTTTCTCAAGTTTTCTTTGGCTATTTGGGATCTTTTGTGTTTCCATAGAAAGTGTAAAATTTTTTGTTCTAATTCTGTGAAAAATGCAATTGGTAATTTGATAGGAATTGCATTGAATCTGTAGATTACTTTGGGTAGTATAGTCATTTTGACAATATTGATTCTTCCAATCCAAGAACATGATATATCTCTCCACCTGTATGTGTCATCTTTGATTTCTTTCATCAGTATCTTATACTTTTCTGTGTACAGGTGTACTCCTTACGTAGGTTTATTCCTATGTATTTTATTCTCTTTGATGCGATGGTAAATGGGATTGTTTCCTTAATCTCTCTTTCTGATGTCTCATTGTTAGTGTATAGGAATGCAGGAGATTTCTGTGTATTAATTTTGTGTCCTGCAACTTTACTAAATTCACTGATGAGCTCTGTAACTTTTCTTGTGGCATCTTTAGGATTTTCTATGTATAGTATCATGTCATCTGCAAACAGTGACAGTTTTACTTTTTCTTTTCTGATTTGGATTCCTTTTAGTTCTTTTTCTTCTCTGATTGCCATGTCTAGGACTTCCAAAACTATGTTGAATAACAGTGGCGAGAGTGGACACCCTTGTCTTGTTCCTGATCTTAGAGGAAATGCTTTCATTTTTCAATACTGAGAATGATGTTTGCTGTGGGTTTGTCATATATGGCCTTTATTTTGTTGAGATAGTTCCCTCTTTGCCCACTTTCTGGAGAATTTTTATCATAAATGGTGTTGAATTTTGTCAAAAGCTTTTTCTGCATCTATTAAGATGATCATATGGTTTTTATTCTTCATTTTGTTAATATGGTTTATTACATTGATTGATTTTGTATATTGAAGAATACTTGCATCCCTGGGATAAATCCCACTTCATCATGGTGTATGATTCTTTTAATGTGTTGTTGGATTTGGTTTGCTAGTATTTTGTTGAGGATTTTTGCATCTATGTTCAGCAGTGATATTGGTCTGTAAAATTCTTTTTTTTTTTTTTTTTGTAGTATCTTTATCTGGTTTTGGTATCAGGGTGATGGTGACCTTGTAGAATGAGCTTGGGAATGTTCCAGTCTCTGTAATTTTTTGGAAGAGTTTGAGAAGGATAGTTGTTAGCTTTTCTCTAAATATTTGATAAAATTCACCTGTGAGGCCATCTGGTCCTGACCTCTGTTTGTTGGAAGATATTTAATCACAGTTTCAATTCCATTACTTGTGATTGATCTGTTCATATGTTCGATTTCTTCCTGGTTCAGTCTTAGAAGTTTGTGCTTTTCTAAGAATTTGTCCATTTCTTCCAGGTTGTCTATTTTACTGGCATACAGTTGCTTGTAGCAGTCTCTTATGATCCTTTGTATTTCTGTGGTGTCAGTTGTAACTTATCCTTTTTCATTTCTAATTTTATTTATTTGAGTCCTCTCCCTTTTTTTCTTGATGAGGCTGGCTAAAGGTTGATCAGTTTTGTTTATCTTGTCAAAGAACCAGCTTTTAGTTTTATTGATCTTTGTTATTATTTCCTTCCTTTCTTTTTCATTTATTTCTGATCTGATCTTTATGATATTTTCTTTCTAGAAACTTTAGGTTTTGCTTTTTCTTTTTTCTCTAGTAGCTTTAGGTGTATGTTTAGCTTGTTTATTTGAGATTTTCCTTGCTTCTCGAGGTGGGATTTTATTGCTATAAACTTCCCTCTTAGAACCACTTTTGCTGCATACCATAGGTTTTGGGTCATTGTGTTTTTGTTTTCATTTGTTTCTAGGTATTTTTTGATTTTTACCTTGATTTCTTCAGTAGTCTCTTGGTTATTTAGTAGCATATTGTTTAGCCTCCATGTGTTTGTGTTTTTTAGTTTTTTCCCTGTAATTGATTTCTAATCTCATAACATTGTGGTCAGAAAAGATGCTTGATACAATCTCAATTTTCTTAAATTTACCAAGGCTCAATTTGTGAGCCAAGATGTGATCTATCCTAGAGATGTTCCATGTGCACTTGAGAAGAAAGTGTAGTCTGCTGCTTTCAGATGGAATGTCCTATAAATGTCAATTAAGTCTATCTGGTCTAATGTGTCATTTAAGGCTTGTGTTTCTTTATTAATTTTCTGTCTGGATGATCTATCTATTGGTATAAATGGAGTGTTAAAGTCCCCCAGTATTATTGTGTTACTCTTGCTTTTCCCATTTATGGCTGTCAGCATTTACCTTATGTATTAAGGTGTTCCTATGTTGGCTGCATACATATTTACAATTGTTATGTCTTCTTCTTGGATTGATCCCTTGATCTTTATGCAGTGTCCTTCCTTGTCTCTTGTAATAGTCTCTATTTTAAAGTCTATTTTGTCTGATATGAGTATTGTTACTCCAGCTTTCTTTTGATATCCATTTGAATGGATTGTATTTTTCCATCCCCTCGCTTTCAGTCTGTATGTGTCCCTCAGTATGAAGCAGGTCTCTTGTAGACAGCATATATACAGATCTTGTTTTTGTATCCATTCAGCCGGTCTGTGTCTTTTGGTTGGAGCATTTAATACATTTACATTTAAGGTAATTGTTAATATGTATGTCCTTATTACCATTTTGTTAATTGTTTGGGGTTTGTTTTTGTAGGTCTTTTTCTTCTCTTGTGTTTCCCGCCTAGAGAAGTTCCTTTAGCATTTGTTGTAAACCTGATTTTGTGGTGCTGAATTCTCTTAACTTTTGCCTGGCTGTAAAGGTTTTAATTTCTCCTTTGACTCTGAATGAGATACTTGCTAGGTAGAGTAATCTTCATTGAAGGTTTTTCCCTTTCATCACTTTAAATATGTCCTACCACTCCCTTCTGGCTTGCAGAGTTTCTGCGGAAAGATCAGCTGTTAACCTTATGGTGATTCCCCTGTATGTTATTTGTTGCTTTTCCTTTGCTGCTTTTAATATTTTGTCTTTGTATTTAATTTTTGTTAGTTTGATTAATATGTGTCTTGGCATGTTTCTCCTTGGGTTTATCCTATATATGACTCTCTGTGCTTCCTGGACTTGGTTGATTATTTCCTTTCCCATGTTAGGGAAGTTTTCAACTATAAACTCTTCAAATATTTTCTGAGATACTTTCTCCTGCTCTTCTTCTGGGTTGTGTATAATTCTAATGTTGGTGCATTTAATGTTGTCCCAGAGGTCTCTGAGACTGTCCTCATTCCTTTTCATTCTTTTTTCTTTATTCTGCTCTGCAGCAGTTATTTCCACCATTCTATCTTCCAGCTCACTTATCTGTTCTTCTGCCTCAGTTATTCTGCTGTTGATTCCTTTTAGTGTGCTTTTCATTTCAGTTATTGTGTTGTTCATTACTGATTGTTTGTTCTTTAGTTCTTCTAGGTACTTGTTAAACATTTCTTGTATCTTTTTGATCCATGCTTCCATTCTATTTCTGAGATCTTGCTTTATCTTTCCTATCATTACTCTGAATTCTTTTTCAGGTAGATTGCCTATTTCCTCTTCATTTATTTGGTCCTGTGGGTTTTTACCTTGCTCCTTCATCTGCAACCTATTTCTCGCTCCTCTCATTTTGTCTAAGTTACTGTGTTTGTGGTCTCCTTTCTGCAGGCTGCAGAGTCATAGTTCCTCTTGCTTCTGTTGTCTGTCCCCTGGTGGGTGAGTTTGGTCCCAGAGATTGTGTAGGCTTTCTGGTGGGAGGGACTGGTGCCTGCACTATACAATTGCCTGGGTTCAGTCACGTATTCAGTCGGTCTCAACATTTTATTCTCTCAAGGCAGCATCCTTGGAACAGCTCTCACTGAGGGAACAGTGGGCAGATGACCTTCCAAGAGAGTCGAGCTTGTGAGGTGCCTCGGAGTTATATTCAAAATCTTGTAATACACTATAATGGGAAAAAATCCTCTGGCAAACTGATGCACCAGTGTGTCCCTCTGGCTCATTCTCTCTCCCGCATGTCCTCTGGGTGCTGAGGCGGGATGTAGATCTGGCCACACGCAACGGCCGCAGCTTCCACTCCAGACTAGAGCTGCATGGTGCCGCAGTGATGGTGAAAGAGCTGACACAGACACAGCTGTAGAAGGTGAGCAGCACAGCCCTCCCTGTGGTTCTGCAGCAGCACCACCTCCTGCTCTGGCTCAGTGCTCACCACTGGTGCTTGAGGACAGTGCCTGCCTCAGTTATTCGTAAAATCTTATTTTGCAGAGAGGCAAATTTAGGTTTCTGATAATGTTTGGACGCCTCCAAATACCAATCAAAATATGCATTTTGTTCAATTTTAACACTATTATAGTGCAATTCAGTTTTAAGAAATGTAAGTTGGGGATTTCAAAAATTCCCCATAATGGCCACTGGTATTCTAAATTACTTTTGGTCAGGTAGGTCCATTTAGCTAGAAATGCACATGAGGAAGGACATCACTTTTCAAACATAAAAGTCAGCTGAATTTCTGTAGGGGGTGTACCATTGAAATATTTAGATAACTGGGATTCCATCTCTCAGAGGTTTTTTTTTTGTTCAAGGAAAATAAGAATTTTCAAAACCTTCAACATCACAGACAGCATATATCTCAAACAATTCAAACAGCTTGCAGTTCAAACAATCTGCAAACCTAATACCAGTTGGTTCTAAGGGAACAACTTGATCCCATAGGAGCCAGGCCAAAGGATTTTCAGCCAGTTCCCATAGAATAGCCCCTATTTCAAAGGAGTGGCCTGAAGGCTTAAGTAGTACAGTTTCCGTTGAAACAGTCTTATCTCAAAATCAGACCAAAGTGCCGAATGAGTAGTCACACATAGAACAAGGCCTTAACTGGAAAGATGAAACCTTAAAACAGATCCTGGATAAAGCCTGGAGAGCCTCAAATACAAGAATGGCATAAGCTTGGATCCAGGAGGGAAACAAACCTTCAAGCTCCAGGGTCAGTGAGAAAAGCAGTGAGCTCAATGGGCTCAATCGTGGGTACCCCATCTGTGTGTTCACCAGCCCCAGAGCCTATGGGGATATTTTCTGGTCCCTGAATGGGTCATCAAAATGTTGACCTAAACCAAATAGTCTGCCAGTTATTTCCCCAGGGGTGAAAAACAGATTTACTCAAGATCAGCAGAGGATTGCAATTCGGGGTCTTCAGCTGTGGTGAGCTACCTTCAAGTTGCTGCATGGCAAGTGAAGGAGAAGGCTTTTATAGTGGGGCAAAAGGTAGTTGGGAGGCTACAGTAAACAAAATCCCTGGCTTTTCATTGACAGAGCCCTTGCCAGGGAAGGTAAGTCTTTGGGGCCTCTTCTTGTTGGGCTCTGCTATTGTCACAGGGCATGAGAGCTCTCCCTTCTGGTCTCCTTACTCTATTTTATTGAGGTTTTGGTTTATTAGTCTTTTAGAGTAGACAAAGAGGTTTATAGCAATAAAGGGAAGCTTATATTTGAAAAGTTAGAACCAAAGGAATCACTTCAAGTTCAATGGTGGCATTAGTTAGTCAGGGTCATATTTTACCTGTTTCCACCCTGCAATTGCTCCCTGGGCTGTGAGCAAACCATCCTGCCCTGTCACCTCTGTGCCCACTGGGGCTAGTAGACACCAGGTCTGGATGGGTTCCAAGAGTTGTGTTTTGAATAAGTTGAGATGTCCTTGTGACAACGAAGTGGAGACATCAAACAGTCAGTTGGATGAGAGAATTTGAAACTTGATCTCAGATGAAAATATAAATTTAGAGATCATAAATGTAAATAAATAGAATTTATATAGCCTTTGGAACCAGGGTAATAGATAAGGTAATCACATTATAGCAAGTCTAAAATTCTGCAATTTAAATTTCCTTTCCTACATTGAACTTACAATTTACTTACTTAATTTTTGATAATAAAATTTCTTCTGGAACACAACTTTTGCTTTATTCATGAGCACACTGTACTATTGATATTTTATGCTCTTTCCAGCAATGTATGAGTTTTTATTTCTTTACTTCACTGACAACACTGTATTATTTTAAAAATATTTACCAATATTATATGCAAAGACTCAGAGAACATTGTTTAAAGTTGTATTTCTTTGATTATTAAGATAGAGCATTTTTTCATATATTTATCAATCATCTCTTTTTCTTTTTTACAGAGTTGCCTGTTCATATCTTCTTACTATTTTCTCTTGGGAATTCAATTTTTATGTTAATAACTAGTGAAAGCTTTTTCTATAGCAGAGACCTTGTATCTGTGGATGTCATTTATATTGAAAACTTTTCCCCAGTTGTCACTTTCCTTTTCATTAAATTTTTTTTATTATTGTTGCTTGACCTACATATTTACATTTTTCATAGTTCAATCAATTATTCTGTTATTTCTTGATCTGTGCATTTGGTGTGCATTTTTTTTGAGAAAAAGTTCTTCTCCAACCGTATATTTAAATATTTACTTATTCTTATAGTACATTGATTATTTCATTGAAAAATCTAACCCATCTCAGATTTATTTTGGTGTATGAGTGAGATAAGTGTCTATTTTTTTTTTCTGAGTAACAAAGCATTATTCCTGCATGGTATGCTTGTTTGTTTTTGATGGTAGTTTTGGTGATTTAATAACATGATGGAAAATAACATATCCAAATAGCTTGGCATTTAACTGTTTCTAAAGTGTGTTAAAATACTTGTTGATGATTTGAGGAAGTTATATTCTCTAGTCTTTAAGGGAAAAAAATAAGGCCACTTAAACTCTATTCCTTTCTGACATAATTGCTGTTTCTACCTTCTCATAGTAAAGGGATTAGTCCAGATGCCATTCTGAGAAACCTTTATCAAGTGCACTTGTCCTCTGAGCATTCTAATGCCTGCAAACATTACCCTTTGTCCATCCATTTACTTTTAGGATAAAGATACTAAAGATACAAGTTGAGGGTATGCACATTTCTTTAAGACTCTAGGTTACTCCTAGGAGTTGCTTCTCTATTGAAAGTGAGATCTGTAAGAGGAGTGCTTGAGGCCCTTTCTCCTAACTTCTTTCAAGCATGTTACATTTCTATTAAGGTCTTTTTTATTTTATGCATTTTCCCCTTAGCTTTATAAATGTGTCCATATAAGCCTAGGAGTATAAAATCCACTATCTTCTTGCAGTAGGTTAAATAACGCACTATTATTCTAGGACTGCTCTATTTTGTCAAATGGAGAAGTTCTAGAATAAATGCAATTATCTATTCATTTATATCTATGCTTATTTGTCTATATGTCTCTTTGTCTATCTAGTGAGATTTAAAATAGCCAAATCTAATAAGAATAATGAGGGAATCCTAGTACAGTGTCTCCCAGAGAACAGTGGGTAAATAAATATTTGGTATTGATAGATAATCATGAAGATAATGCTGAAATAAGTATTTCTTTATGCTTTCATGGTCTTAGATACAAAGTGTGTTGACTTTCAGAGTGTTTTGGGCCCAGTATTAGCTGATGACATCTTCCCCAAACAATTTTTCTTCTAAGCCTTTTTACTCTCATTTGTAACTCTTTGTCTACCCACTAATAAATGAACCAATTCACTAAGGTTTGGATTATCTTTCTTTTTTTGTCTTTTTATATCTCTTTTACAGTGAGACCTCATACCAACTCAAAATAATATTTGGAAAATAGAAAAACAAAAAAAAAATAATTCATGAGTTATAGTGGAAATTACTGTCATTCCATCTCTAGGGATCTGCTGTAAAGAATGAGGTAGAAAAGCAAAAATAAATGTTAAGTTAGAAGTGAGATCAAGAGAGACATGGAGTCCATTGTAGCTCAGTTTTTATAGTTTAGAGTCAGGATCTTATCCTGGGGTCCAGGACTGATTTTGTTATGAGGAAGGAAGGAAAGGAATGAGTCCCTACATACTGTTAAACTCAGTGTAAAATTTCAGCTATATATAATTTTTACATTTTGGGAGGAGGTAGGGAGAAGATTCATAGCTTTAATCACATATTTATAGGAATTTGTGGTCACAAAATGGTGAAGAACCACTGATAATGGAGTAACAAGGATTATAATAAACGAAAAATTTCTCTCTGGAGTTCTGCCAGGAAATTAATTCTTTCAACATTTCTCTCCCTTCCTTTGCTTTGTCTTAATTCCCTCTGATGAATTTAATGTTTTTAGAGTTATTTTGTTAAAGCTTACCAAAATGACTAATTTAGAAAATATCTTGAGCTACCTGGACTCACAAATTAGCTAAAAGGTTTCATTAATGCTCAGCATGATATTTATGAAGAGGGAGGTGGTAAATAAGACAAAAAACAGCAGGGAGTAGGAGAATCCTTCTACTCTTGAGCCTACTGCTGAGCCCCATCAGTTGGCATTGTCATTCTGGATGATTAGAAGCCCAATAGATTTGGGCTTAAAGAAAGGCATGGAAGAGATAGAGAATCCTTGCAGGATGTTCGAAGTCTCCACCTAAGTTGGCAAGGGAAGAGGGCACACAGCAGGCGGGTGAGTCACAGAAACATATGAGTTGCATTCTCAGATGATCCAGTTCCTGTCCACATACCTCCTTTCAACAGCTGCTTTTATCGGCTACTTCAGAGAATAGTGGAAAGCTCCCATAATGCAACTCGTCTGTTCTGCCAAATATGTGAAATTTTGGCAGAAGCAAGTAAGGGGAAACATGCTTCCCAGTTGGCATTTAGCTTAGGGGTAAAATTTGATGGCCATCATATATCTTCTCTCACTTCTTTGCCCTTTTCATAATAAGACTTACAGATTTATATTTAAATCCTGGAATCCATTTTAATCGTCTTAAAGAATATTGGTCATCGAGTCAAATACTTTTCAGGTCTTTGTCATGATATTTAATTTCAAATTGAACAATTTTTTTTATTTTTAATTTTTTTACATCTTTATTGGAGTATAATTGCTTTAAAATGGTGTGTTAGTTTATGATTTATAAACAAGTGAATCAGCTATACATATACATGTATCCTCATATCTCCTCCCTCTTGCGTCTCCCTCCTACCCTCCCTATCCCACCCCTCTAGGTGGTCACAAAACACTGAAGTTGATCTCCCTGTGCTATGTGGCTGCTTCCCACTAGCTATCTATTTATTATTTGGTAGCATATATAAGTCCATGCCACTCTCTCACTTCACCCATCTTACTCTTCCCCCTCCCCGTGTCCTCAAGTCTGTTCTCTACGTCTGCATCTTTATTCCTATCCTGCCCGTAGATTCTTCAGAACCTTTTTTTTTTTAGATTGCATATATATGTGTTAGCATACATTATTCGTTTTTCTCTTTCTGACTTACTTCACTCTGTATGACAGACTCTAGGTCCATCCACCTCACTACAAATAACTCAATTTCGTTTCTTTTTATGGCTGAGTAACTTTCCATTGTATACATGTGCCACATCTTCTTTATCTATTCATCTGTCAGTGGACACATAGGTTGCTTCCATGTCTTGGCTATTGTAAATATAGCTGCAGTGAACATTGTAGTACATGACTCTTTTTTCTTTTTTTCTTTTCTGGTATGCGGGCCTCTCACTGTTGTGGCCTCTCCCATTGCGGAGCGCAGGCTCCGGACGCGCAGGCTCAGTGGCCATGGCTCACGGGCCCAGCCGCTCCGTGGCATGTGGGATCTTCCCAGACCGGGGCACGAACCCGTGTCCCCTGCATCGGCAGGCGGACTCTCAACCACTGCGCCACCAGGGAAGCCCACGTGACTCTTTTTGAATTATGGTTTTCTCAGGGTATATGCCCAGGAGTGGGATTGATGGTTCATATGGTAGTTCTATTTTTAGTTTTTTAAGGAACCTCCATACTGTTCTCCATAGTGGCTGTATCAATTTACATTCCCACCAAGAGTGCAAGAGGGTTCCATTTTCTCCACACCCTCTCCAGCATTTATTGTTTGAAGATATTTTGATGATGGCCATTCTGACTGGTGACACCTCATTGTAGTTTTGATTTGCATTTCTCTAATGATTATGAGCATCTTTCATGTGTTTGTTGCCAATCTGCATAGTTTCTTTGGAGAAATATCTGTTTAGGTCTTCTGCCCATTTTTGGATTGTGTTGTTTGTTTTTTCGATATTGGGCTGTATGAGCTGCTTGTAAATTTTGTAGTTAACCCTTTGTCAGTTGCTTCATTTGCAAATATTTTCTCCCATTCTGAGGGTTGTCCTTTTGTCTTGTTTATGGTTTTCTTTGCTGTGCAAAAGCTTTTAAGTTTCATTAGGTTCCATTTGCTTATTTTTGTTTTTATTTCCATTTCTCTAGGAGGTGGGTCACAAAGGATCTTGCTGTGATTTATGTCATAGAGTGTTCTGCATATGTTTTCCTCTAAGAGTTTGTCTGGCCTTACATTTAGGTCTTTAATCCATTTTGAGTTTATTTTTGTGTATGGTGTTAGGGAGTTTTCTAATTTCATTCTTTTACATGTAGCTCTCCAGTTTTCCCAGCACCACTTATTAAAAAGGCAGTCTTTCCTCCATTGTATACTCTTACCTCCTTTATCAAAGATAAGTTCACCATATTTGCATGGGTTTATCTCTGGGCTTTCTATCCTCTTCCATTGATCTCTATTTTGGTGTTTGTGTCAGTACCAAACTGTCTTGATTACTGTAGCTTTGTAATATAGTCTGAACTCAGGGAACCTTATTCCTCCAGCTCTATTTTTCTTTCTCGGGATTGCTTTGGCTATTCAGGGTTTTTTGTGTTTCCATACATATTGTGAAATTTTTTATTCTAGTTCTGTGAAAAATGCCATTGGTAGTTTAATAGGGATTGCATTGAATCTGTAGATTGCTTTGAGTAGTAGAGTCATTTTCACAATGTTGACTCTTCCAATCCAATAACAGGGTATATCTCTCTATCTGTTTATATCATCTTTAATTTCTTTCATCAGTGTCTTACAGTTTTCTGCATACAGGTCCTTTTTCTCCTTAGGTAGGTTTATTCCTAGGTATTTTATTCTTTTTGTTGCAATGATAAATGGGAGTGTTTCCTTAATTTCACTTTCAGATTTTCATCATTAGTGTATAGGAATGCAAGAGATTTCTGTGCATTAATTTTGCATCCTACTACTTTACCAAATTCATGGATTAGCTCTATAGTTTTCTGGTAACATCTCTAGGATTCTCCATCTATAGTATCATGTCATCTGCAAACAGTGACAGCTTTACTTCTTCTTTTCCAACTTGGATTCCTTTAATTTATTTTTCTTCTCTGATTGCTGTGGCTAAAACTTCCAAAACTATGTTGAATAATAGTGGTGAGAGTGGGCAACCTTGTCTTGTTCCTGATCTTAGAGGAAATGGTTTCAATTTTTCACCATTGAGAACGATGTTGGCTGTGGGTTTGTCATATATGGCCTTTATTATGTTGAAGAAAGTTCCCTCTATTCCTACTTTCTGGAGGGTTTTTATGAAAAAAGGGTGCTGAACTTGTCAAAATCCTTTTCTGTATCTATTGAGATGATAATATGGCTTTTCTCCTTCAATTTGGTAATATGGTGTATCACATTGATTGATTTGCATATAGTGAAGAATCCTTACATTCCTGGGATGAACCCCAGTTGATCATGGTGTATGATACTTTTAATGTGCTGTTGGATTCTGTTTGCTAGTATTTTGTTGAGGATTTTTGCATATATGTTCATCAGTGATATTGGCCTGTACTTTTCTTTCTTTGTGACATCTTTGTCTGGTGTTGGTTTCAGAGTGATGGTGGCCTTGTAGAATGAATTTGGGAGTGTTCCTCCCTTTGCTCTATTTTTGAAGAGTTTGGGAAGGATAGGTGTTAGCTCTTCTCTAAATGTTTGATAGAATTTGCCTGTGAAGCCATCTGGACCTGGGCTTTTATTTGTTGGAAGATTTTTAATCACAGTCCCAATTTCAGTTCTTGTGATTGGTCTGTTTTTATTTTCTATTTCTTCTTGGTTCAGTCTCAGAAGGTTGTGCTTTCCTAAGAATTTGTCCATTTCTTCCAGGTTGTCCATTTTAATGGCATGTAGTTGCTTGTAGTAATCTCTCATGATCCCTTGTATTTGTGCAGTGTCAGTTGTTACCTCTCCTTTTTTCATTTCTAATTTTGTTGATTTGAGTCTTCTTCCTTTTTTTCTTGATGAGTCTGGCTAATGGTTTTTCTTCTCAATGAACTAGCTTTAGTTTTATTGATCTTTGTTATTGTTTCCTTCATTTCTTTTTCATTTATTTCTGTTCTAATCTTTATGATTTCTTTCCTTCTGCTAAGTTTGGGTTTTTTTTTTGTTGTTGTTGTTGTTCTTTATCTAATTGCTTTAGGTGTAAGGTTAGGTTTTTTATTTGAGATGTTTCTTGTTTCTTGAGGTGGGATTGTATTGCCATAACCTTCCATCTTAGAACTGCTTCTGCTGTATCCCATAAGTTTTGAGTTGTGGTGTATTCATCATCATTTGTTTCTAGGTATTTTTTTGATTTCCTCTTTGATTTCTTCTTCAGTTATCTCTTGGTTATTAAGTAGTGTATTTTTTAGCCTCCATGTGTTTGTATTTTTTACAGATTGTTTCCTGTAATTGATATCTTATCTCATAGCATTTCGTTGGAAAAGATACTTGATACAATTTCAATTTTCTTAAATTTACCAAGGGTTGATTTGTGATCCAAGATATGACCTATCCTAGAGAAGTTCCATAAGCACTTGAGAAGAAAGTGTATTCTGTTGTTTTTGATGGAATGTCCTATAAATATCAATTAATTCCATCTTGTTTAATGTATCACTTAAAGCTTGTGCTTCCTTATTTATTTTAATTATGGATGATCTGTCCATTGGTGAAAGTGGGGTGTTGAAGCCCCTACTATGATTGTGTTCCTGTCGATTTCCCCTTTTATGGCTTTTAGCATTTGCCTTATGTATTGAGGTATTCCTATGTTGGGTGCATAAATTTTTACAATTGTTATATCATCTTCTTTGATTGACCCCTTGATCATTATCTAGTGTCCTTCTTTGTCTCTTGTAATAGTCTTTATTTTAAAGTTTATTTTGTCTGATATGATTATTGCTACTCCAGCTTTCTTTTGATTTCCATTTGCATGGAATACCTTTTTCTATCCCTTCACTTTCAGTCTGTATGTGTCCCTAGGTCTGAAGTGGGTCTCTTGTAGATAGCATATATATGGGTCTTGCTTTTGTATCCATTCAGCCAGTCTATGTCTTTTGGTTGGAGCATTTACTCCATTTACATTTAAGGTAATTATCCATATGTATGTTCCTATTAGCATTACCTTAATTGTTTTGGGTTTGTTATTGTAAGTCTTTTCCTTCTCTTCTGTTTCCCACCTAGAGAATTTCCTTTAGCATTTGTTGTAAAGCTGGTTTTGTGGTGCTGATTTCTCTTAGCTTTTGCCTGTCTGTAAAGGTTTTAATTTCTCCTTCAAATCTGAATGAGATCCTTGCTGGGTAGAGTTATCTTGGTTGTAGGTTTTTCCCTTTCATCACTTTAAATATGTCCTGCCACTCCCTTCTGTCTTGCAGAGTTTCTGCTGAAAGATCCACTGTTAACCTTATGGGGATTCCCTTGTCTGCTATTTGTTGTTATTCCCTTGCTGCTTTTAATATTTTTTCTTTGTGTTTAATTTTTGATAGTTTGATTAATATGTGTCTTGGTGTGTTTCTCCTTGGATTTATCTTATATGGGACTCTCTGCGCTTCCTGGACTTGATTAAGTATTTCCTTTCCCACATTAGGGAAATTTTCAATTATAATCTCTTCAAATATTTTCTCAGTACCTTTCTTTTCCTCTTCTTCTTCTGAGACCCCTGTAATTTGAATACTGGTGCGTTTAATGTTGTCGCAGAGGTCTCTGAGGCTGTCTTCAATTCTTTTGATTCTTTTTTCTCTATTCTGCTCTGCAGTAGTTATTTGCACTATTTTATCTTCTAGGTCACTTATTCCTTCTTCTGCCTCAGTTAATCTGCTATTGATCCCTTCTAGAGATTTTTAAATTTCATTTATTTTGTTGTTCATCATTGTTTGTTTGCTATTTATTTCTTTTAGCTCCTTGTTAAATGTTTCTTGTATTTTCTCCATTGTATTTCCAAGATTTTGGATCATGTTTACTATCATTACTCTCAATTCTTTTTCAGGTAGACTGCCAATTTTCTCTTCATTTGTTAGGTCTGGTGGGTTTTTACCTTGCTCCTTCATCTGCTGTGTGTTTCTTTTTCTTCTTACTTTACTTAACTTACTGTGTTTGGGGTCTCCTTTTTGCAGGCTGCTGGTTTGTAGTTCCCGTTGTTTTTGGTGTCTGCCCCCAGTGGGTAAAGTTGGTTCAGTTGGTTGTGTGGGCTTCCTGTTGGAGGAGACTAGTGCCTGTGCTCTGGTGGATGAGGCTGTGTCTTGTCTTTCTGGTGGACAGTACCATGTCTGGTGGTGTGTTTTGGGTGTCTGTGACCTTATTATGTTTTTAGGCAGCCTCTCTGCTAGTGGGTGAGGTTTTGTTCCTGTTTTGCTAGTTGTTTGGCCTAGGGTGTCCAGCACTGTAGGTTGCTGGTTGTTGAGTGGAGGTGGGTCTTAGAGTTGAAATGAAGATCTCTGGGAGAGCTTCTGCCATTTGATATTACATGGAGCTGGGAGGTCTCTGGTGGACCAATGTCCTGATCTCAGCTCTCCCACCTTAGAGGCACAGGCCTGACACCAGGCCATAGCACCAAGACCCTATCAGCCACACAGAAAAAGAGAAAATGGAAAAAAAATCTCTCTCTCTCTCTATCTATCTATGTATCTATATCGTTGCTCCCAAAGTCCACCACCTCAATTTTGAGCTGATTCGTTGTCTCTTCAAGTATTCCACAGATACAGGGCACAGCAAGTTGATTGTGGAGGTTTAATTTGCTGCTCTTGAGGCTGCTGGGAGAGATTTCCGTTTCTCTTCTTTGTTTGCACAGCTACTGTGGTTCAGCTTTGGATTTGGCTGCACCTCTGTGTGTAGGTCACCTGAGGGCATCTGTTCTTTGCTCAGACATGATGGGGTTAAAGGAGCAGCTGATTAGGGGGCTGTGGCTCACTCACGCCCGGGGAGGGAGGGGTACGGAATGCAGGGCGAGCCTGCAGTGGCAGAGGCCAGCGTGAGTTGCACCAGCCTGCTGTGCACTGTGTGTTCTCCCGGGGAAGTTGTCCGTGGATCACGGGACCCTGGCAGTGGCAGGCTGCACAGGCTCCCTGGAGGGGAGGCATGGATAGTGTCCTGTGCTTGTACACAGGCTTCTTGGTGGCTGCAGCAGCAGCCTTAACGTTTCATGCCCATCTATGGTGTCCGTGCTGATAGCTGCAGATCGCGCCCGTCTCTGGAGCTCGTTTAGGTGGTGCTCTGAATCCCCTCTCCTCACGAACCCCAAAACAATGGTCTCCTGCCTCTTAGGCAGGTCCAGACTTTTTCCCAGTCTCCCTCCTGGCTATCTGTGGTGCACTAGCCCCCTTCAGGCTGTGTTCATGTAGCCAACCCCAGTCTTCTTCCTGGAATATGACTTCCGGAGCCCGAGCCTCAGCTCCCAGCCCCACCCATCCTGGCTGGTGGGTGAGCAGACAAGCCTCTCGGGCTGGTGAATGCTGGTCGGCACCAATCCTGTGTGCGGGAATCTCTCCGCTTTGCCCTCCGCATCCCTGTGGCTGTGCTCTCCTCCGTGGCTCCAAAGCTCCCCCCTCTGCCACCCGCAGTCTCCGCCCACGAAGGGGCTTCCCAGTGTGTGGAAAATTTTCCTCCTTCACAGCTCCCTCCTACTGGTGCAGGTCCCGTCCCTATTCTTTTGTCTGTTTTTTCTTTTTTCTTTTTTCTTTTGCCCTACCCGGGTATGTGGGGAGTTTCTTGCCTTTGGGGAGGTCTGAAGTCTTTTGCCAGCGGTCAGTAGGTGCTCTGTAGGAGTTGTTCCTCATGTAGATGTATTTCTGATGTATTTGTGGGGAGGAAGATGATCTCCGCGTCTTACTCTTCCGCCATCTTGAAGGTCTCCCTGCAGTGATCACACTCCAGCTACAGAAGCCATCTTCCTGAGTGTTCCACTCAATTTCTTTTCAGAAAACACTTTCAAACATTGTAGGTCAAGAGCATCTTTTGCAAATATATTTCTTAAATTAAACTCATACTCCTCTTTTGGCCTTCATGATGATCACTGATAAATTTAGATTAAAATCCTATCAAGGTAACTTAAGTGAAATAAGAGGGTCTTAGGACAGGTGTAACTGTTTCATGTTTTCTCAATATCTAGTAAATATATATTAATATACACAGTCAAATCACTTTTGCAAAGAAAGTATTTTATTTTTATAGACAGATTATGGGGGTTGAGCTAAATGAAGTGTTACTTGGGTCCATTACATTTTTATTAAAGAAGATTAACTTAAATTCTGGGCTCCAAATAAAAATATCAAAAGATGTCTCCTAGGATTTTTAGGTACAAAATAAACACAGCCTTTACACAAAAGCTACCTCAGAGGAATGAAGGATCTGCTTTGTCTGCCTTTTTAGCTACGATTACAGTTATTGAGAGGTTTTGACTGATTCTCTGACATTAGACAAGACTAGAAGATTGGAATGGATGTGCTCTTTCGTCTCTAATATGATTTCTCAGAGAAGAGAAAATAAGTAAATCACAAGACTAAACAATGGACACGAGATTTTCAGAATTCTGAATGTAGATATGGCTTCAGAAAGAACAGCTTCAGGTTAAGTACATATCTGACTAAAAGCATATGTGATATTTCTATACGATTCTAAGCCAAATGATTCCTTTATCATTTTTATAAATAATTCACTAGTAACTTTTCTTCCAAATTTGAAGTACAGATTCTCCATTCTAGCTAACTAGTTATAATAATGGAAAAAAAAAACCCAACAAAAACAGTGAACTTGCTAATGGTGGGGGGTGGGGGAGTGGAAGCAATAGCCAGAAGCATCATTTCCTGTATGAAATATATCATTTTTATCACAGAGAACACAAATGGTAGCAACATTGGCCCAGCATAATAATATTAAATACTTTGTCATCCTAGCTGTCTTTGTCTTCAAGAGTAAGCAAGTGAATTCTCAACATTTCATCTCAAGCTACTCTTAGGTTATTACATTTGAGGCAAAATAATGTTGCAAATAAAGCATTTAAAATTCTTGAATGTAAATGGGGTAGAAAACTAGTGCCTTTAAAAAAAGAGTACATAATAGACAAGAAGAAAGGGATACAATTATTTTATTAGTTCAATTAAAACGAATAAAATGGAAAGAGATACAAATCACTAAGAAATTAATTTCATTATAAAGAATTCAACAAAATAGACTTGAATTTAAGCACAAGTTTTGTAAACTTACAGATTACTATTTGAATTAAGCAATAAGAATAAAAATTAAAGCTTTTTAGTTCTGCAGATTAAATTTGAAAGTAGGCTGTCTTGCTAGTATTAAAATAAACTTGTTTCTTAAAACTTGCTTTATTGGATTACATCAGAAGCAGAGGTGTGTTCCTTGAGGGAGGGTAAATTTCTTCCTGGGCCCATCAGAATGAAGCTTTCACTGTTCTGCTCTTCAGAGGCTGGGGTGGTCTGTTGTTGTGCTTAATGGGGACTTCTTTATCACCTTCGACATTTGATAGAAGACTGCGGAACTGTGCCAGCTTGGAGGGAGGATAAAATATTTAAAGAGTCAAAAGCTATTAAAGTTACACAGAACACTTTTCTTCTAGTATAATTGATGCACTAATATTTAGAAAATCAGGTTGAAGATTGCAATGGTTTCACAGATGGGAAGGGAGGAAGCCAAAAGTTCCTTCACATTTCTTTGCACTAGGCATTTGGCTTAAATTATCGATGACTGACTGGATTAGAATACCAGCTTTCTTACACTTGGGTAAGAGACTTATCTGCTTGGTGCCTCAGTTTCCATATAGTACTATTTCATTGCATTGTTGTGAAGACTAAATGGGTCAATACATGTAAAGTTCTTAGAATGGTGTTTGGCATATGGCATATGCTCAAGAAGTGTTAGTTACCAATATAGGTCACACCGCCTGCCCTAAAGGCTTGTTATGAGAATTGACTGACAAAACGTACATAAGTAACCTAATAAAAGTAGTTGCTCAATCATTGGTAGTTACTATTTTCATAATTATAAACAATAATTAATGAGATATTTTGTTGAATATTTATGAGCTTAAGTTTCAAAAAAGAACAAAAACCCATGTTAGCTATCAAAGTATGCCACTTGAGAGTCACAATTCCCCAAAGTCTGAATAGTACTTCTAGTGCCAGTTTTTTCTTGTTTTTGAAACTCTTAGGAAGATATTTAACAAAGCTGGATTTTTCCTTATTAAGGCAAAAAGAATAGCAAGAGTTCTGAATCTCATATATTTTTTCTACATAAAGTAAAACAAGTGTTTATAAATACACTTTTATTTTTGATTATTCAATAGACCTTATGTCACAAATAAATCTTTCTCCATTGGAAGGGAAAATGAACTCTTCAAAATCTAATTGAAATAATAATTTTCCCCCAATAATACTATGAATTGAAATGGTATTCCTGCTTTGCACTTCTAATGCTCATTCATTCACCTTTGATACTCTACCTGTTCTGAGCTGATACTGATGTTTCCCTTAAGGATGATCCAGATTACACTCTCATAAAGAGGAGGATGAGTCAGAGAGCCATGGTAGGTCCAGTAATCCCGGGATGAAGGAAGGAGAACAGAGGGGTCAAAATTTGTGAATGGGGCTTTTTTGCCCTGAAAGAAAAAGAAAAGTAATATATTATTATATCATTATATAAACTATTTGCATCATTACATATATGACATATATGTTATATTATTTGGTAGATAGATCTTAGCTAAGAATTTAATCAATTTTTCTACTATATATTATTTCATGACTGGTATGTTTGTGGATATAAACAATAAAAGTAATAGAAGACTGAAAATACGCTACACTGGAATTTTGACTGAGCAATCTGCCTCCTTCTTCATTTGGTTGAAGATAAGCAAAGTTTTGAAAAGTTTTTATAATCTGTATTCTTTAAAAAGATATTTAATTTCCAGTATAAAACATTTATTGCTTCTCTAGGAATGATACCAGATACTGTTCCAGTGGTAATATATTTATTGACATGCATATTGGTATGTTTTATCTTCATTCTATTTATTCTTATTTTCTTTCCTGATTGGTTATATTGGTGTATAGAAAATGAATTGATATTTGTATGCTAATATTTTATGTAGTCAACTTTATTAAACTTGTGTATTAATTCTGTTTTTTACCTGTTTGATTTGTATTTTCCAGGTGGATGTCAATGATTATATCCTCTGTACTTGAGGATAGATTTGTCTTTGTTTCCCTAATATTTATCCAAATATGTACTCTTATTTCTTTCCTTTTTTTATTACATTGATTAGGACATTCATTGTAATGGTCAGTTGTGGTGGTCACAGTTGACACCCTGGTCTTGTTCTTGATTGAAATTGAAAGGCTTCAAATATTTCACTACTAAGTTTGATGTTTGATCCAAGTTTGTATGTGATATTCTTTCTTAAGCTCAATAAGTTTTCAGAGACTTTTCTTTCTTTTTTTTTTATCTTCAGGAATTGGCATTGAATTTTTATCAAATGCTTTTCAAGCATCTAACAAGTTTGTAATATGGTTTTTCATCTTTAATTTGTTACTCTAATGACTTATATTGGAAGATAGTCTAATATCAAACCATCCTTGCATTCTGGGGATAAAGTCTACTAGTTTGGAAACATTACTCTTTTAGTATACTTTTGAATATGATTTGCTGTAATTGATTTTAATATTTCTTTTAGCTATATTCCTAAGAAAGATTAGCCTATGATTTCCTTTTTGTGGTGGTCTTACCCAGTTTGGGTATTAGGTTTCATTTAATTAAATCAAAATAAAGTTTTCTGTCCCCTCATCTGAGCAGTTTAGTTAACAGTGGCATGATTGTTTCTTAAAAGTTGTGTAACACTTCCCCATAAAGTGGTCTGGGCCTAGAGTTTTCTTTCACTAGGAACATTTTTTACATTTTTTTCAGTTTCTTTTTAGATTCTTGATCTGTTTAGGCTTTAAACACATTTTGAGTCAGTTTCTCTGCATTTTCCTAGAAATTCATTCTTTTAATCTAAATTTTCAAATTTACTGGTATAGCGTTATACAGCTGACCCTTGAAGAATGTGGGGGTTAGGAGTGCTGACCCCCTGCACAGTCAAAAATCCACGTATAACTTTATGGTCATCCCTCATAACCACAGTTGTGCATCAGCAAATTCAATTAAGTGCCAATTTTGTAGTGCAATAGCATGTATTTATCAAAAAAAAAAATCCATGAATAAGTGGACCTGTGCAGTTCAAACCCATGTTGTTCAAGGGTCAAGTGTACAAATTTTTCTCTCTTAAAACTTTTTACCACATCTTTAATTATGACCCAATTCCTTATTTCTAATAAATTTTTTGCATGTGTACCTTTTTTTCCATCATCAAACTTGCCAAAAGTGTGTTTTTTGGTTGTTTTTATCCAGAAAATCAACTTTTCATTTTATTAATAAAATTCTACCTTGTATATATTCATTTTCTTTCTTATTTTATTAATGTTTTGCTTTATCTTCATTAATTATTTCCTTCTACTCTCTTTTCATATATTGTTTTTAATATTCCTGAGTTGAGTGCTTATTTATCTTCAGACTTTCCACTTTATAATATATCCATTTGAAGATTAAATTTTTTAGACTCAACATGAACTAGATTTATTTTATATAAAAATACAATGAAAGAAAATGACATATCTCTGACATATGATTTAACTATTTACTATTAAAACAGTAAAGCTAAGGTTAAATATATCAGAAAATCCATCTTTTTTTTTTTTTTTAAGCTGATGGGGAATCATGGTTATCAGACACTACATATTAAAGGGATTTTAAAACAATACCCTTAGCTTCTGTATTTTTGTATTGATAAAAAATAAAGATAGGGCTTCCCTGGTGGCGCAGTGGTTGAGAATCTGCCTGCCGATGCAGGGGATACGGGTTCGAGCCCTGGTCCGGGAAGGTCCCACATGCCGCAGAGCAACTAGGCCCGTGAGCCACAACTACTGAGCCTGCGCGTCTGGAGCCTGTGCTCCGCAACAAGAGAAGCCACTGCAATGAGAAGCCCGCGCACCACAACGAGGAGTGGCCCCCGCTCACTGTAACTAGAGAAAGCCCACATGCAGCAACAAAGGCCCAATGCAGCCAAAAATAAATAAGTAAATAAATTTATAAAAAAAAAAAAAGATATCTTTCTCCATGATGTAAAAAATTCACATTTTAGTTGGTTATAGTTTTTAAACAAATTTGAACAGCTATGAAACCCATTCTTCTACAGGCTTCATCCTGCTGAAATAGATGACCAATAACTATGAAAAACAAAACTAAAATAAAACAAATATCTGAGTCAGAGACCTTCTCAGAAGCAAGGAACATCTAAGTAGTCCCTTGATTTTCAGATTAGTAGTTTTTACTTCGGGCTTCCTACTCCTCACATCAAATATGCAATTAAATGACTTCTGTAGTTCTGCGGATTCTTGTTCTCTGATTTAAACTGAACTAATTAGTCTATTTACCTTAGTTTTAACTGCTTTTAGGGCATCAAGTACTTTCTGCAGGTTTGGGTTGGCCTGACCCACCTGGAGATTAAAAAAAATAAAGTGTGAGATAAAAATTGTTATCAAGTCAAATCCTATTTAGTTAATTTTTTTCAATTAAAGACAGTAACTGAAGAAAAAATATGCAAGTCAAAATATAGGAAGTTAGCAAAACTGTAACACAAAAACAAACCTCTTACTTTTTGTTCTATTAATTATAATTAGTACAATGAATGGCATGTTGTTAGTTTTCAATAAATGTTAACTAGAATCACTATAATTCCAAAAGTTAGTCACCCAAATATACCCACTTTAATAATAACTTCCCTATAGAACTTTTCAGGGACTCTCTTACAGAGGATGTGAACAAATCTTCCATTTTATATATCAATTGAACTTTCTTTATGGGACAAAAACTCTCTTAATATATTTTTCTTATGAAACATTAAACTGATAAATGCCTGACTCTATGAGGTAGGAAGTTTAGAAGAAAGGGACTTTGGAAGAGCTGAAAAAAAAATTAGCCTCACCTTCAACACCTTCCCATTTCATCTTTACCTGAAATTTATTTCTCTCTTCAAGTGGGAAAAGCCAAGAGAAAACAAACTAACAATATGCTAGGGAACTGTTTGTTCACCTGTGGTCAGTCATTAGTAGAAGGGGAACTTTCCAAAAATAAAAGAAAGACTCAAATATTCTTTTGCCTTATTTCATCCTATTTTGAGGTCTGATTGGTAAGAAATAGTTTTAGTAGAGCTCTGTAACTCTCTATAACTCACCTTCACCAAAACACCAATAATTGCCACACCATCAGCCTGTGGGACAGCTTCAGCAAAGCTGGAGTACTTCGCAGAATTCCAGTGAACTATATGAAACTAAAAATGACAGTGTGGTTGAGTCATTATTTATACCATTGTGAAGGTAAAAAGTAAGTTAGACATTAACTTGTTAATATATAAAGATATATCTTGGCTTTGATAGATAAAACTTATGTGACCCTTCATCCAGGGCATGGAAAGGGCTATGTTCTCACTCTTAAGAAGAGTTAACTGTGTGCTGAACAGTGGGCAAGTTGCAAATACTGGAATCAGTAAGTAAAATTTCTTTTCTCACAATATCATAACTATTCAATATTACTCCTTTTTTTAAAAAAAATCTTTGGTATAAGAAGATCAGGAATTCTGGCTAACTAGTTTGGGGACAAAAAACTTAATTTTCTCTCACTTGAGGTACTTAGTAACTTTATGAGAAGGGGTCCCTGAAGTATCTGGAGTCTTGGCCAAGGACAGATTCTCTTGAGCATATCCAGACACCTCTCAAGCCAACATCTCCAGCCTAACCTCTCTGTGGAACTCTAGACTTGTATATCCAAGTATGTGTGTATGTCTTCTTGATACTTTCTTGATATCTCCACATGGATGTTTAATATGAATCTCAAACTTAATATGGCCAAACTAGAACTCTTGATTTCCTCCTTGCCAGACCTGTTTCGTTTTCCCTTCTTAGAAAAAGGCACCACCTTCCATCTAATTGCTCAACCAAAATATACAACAGTTGTCATTAATTTCTTACTTTTCTCCACTTATCAACATCCATCTTTCAGCACATTTCATAGATTATACCCCTTCACTTGGTTCACAACTTTGAGTCTTTGCATTAGCTGCTGATTTTCTCTGAGGTGTCCTTCCCCATAATCTTTCAACAGCAGGATTTTGACTTGAATTAAGGCTGAACTCAAATGCCAGTTCTGAAAGAATCATTTTCTGACCACTCAATGTGAAGTGATCTTCTGGTCACTTGTATCACTCTAAATCAAACCAATTCTCTCCATGTTATGTATCCATTCCCTTCCTTTCCCTTCCCTTCTCTTCTCTTCCCTCCCCTCCCTTACCCTCTCTTCCCCTCCCCTCCCCTCCCCTCTTCTCTTCTTTGTCTCTTCTCTCTCTCTTTCTCCCCACCTCTCCCTCTCTCCTGCTCTCTCTTCCATCCTCCATCCCACCATCTGTCATACGTTGAACTTTGTGGCTAAGTGCCTGTCATCTCTACCCTGGATTAATTTTATTTTTCTCAAATTAGATGAGAGAATCACCAGTTTATATTTCTTAAATATAACCAAATATCCTCCCCCAAAGATGCTACTAATACTAATTTAGGCTTTCAGCCTATTTGATTTTAGTCCACCTTCAATTTTATGAAGGAGAAATAGGAAAAAAACATTTAATGGATTTCCACAACATTGAAAGTTATTAGCCTGGATTTACAGTGTAACATAAAGTAAGTTATATCTGTATACTATTCCCAAATCCTCTATTAAAATGAAAAATGCATAACCCTGTACCTAACAATCCCTCTTATGAAAATCTGCCCTACAAAATTGCTTTCACTAGGGTGTAAGATATGTGTACAGATGTATTTATTGTAGCATTTTATTTTTTTGATAAAAGCAAAAAACTCAACAGAACAAAAAGGAAAAGGCATTGTAATTGTCCATATGTAGGGCTCAGCCAATAAATTCTAACATATGCATACACTGAAATATTGTACAGACAGTAAAAGAAGAGGTGCAATTAAATCTACAGACTTGAAAAAATGATCATGATAAATTGGTAAGTGAAAAAAAAGCATGTTGGAAAACTATATATATTACGAACTCATTTTATAAAAGTAAAATAAAAAAGCCAACCAGTCTATATTGGTACAAATGTATTGTATATTCATACATATGAAGAGCAAAAGTTCTTTGTTTTCAGTCTTCCATACCCTCTGTTGACAGTTTGATGCAAATGTTCTTTATTTTTCCATGGATATACAGAGAGAATGCCTTGAATTGGATCACAAACTTCCATGTGGGGGCGAATCAAGAGGCCAGACGGTAGTGGCCTGCAGCCAGGGAACCTCAAACCCTCATCTAGAGTATGCTACTCTGTGATGACTCCTGTGATTAAACTTGCACCCTTAGTAGAGTCTTACTGAAGTGTTCCAGCCTAGCTACACCTATGCTACTGGTGTGTCCAAACTTGAACATTTAAATAAGAAGAGAATGATGGTGTGTTCCATTTGGGGGTCGGAGCTTTAAAAGGAGAGCAGTATTTCCCCTTGAGGCTAGCCTGACATCAAGATATGTTTCCAAGGCATTCTGAAATGAAAGAGTATTCTGGGGCTCATGAGTCTGACTCCAAGTTCACCTGCCTTTTTCACATGAAAAATTTCCCTCTACTGCCAAACACAGTGTGTCTGTATTTGATTTTAATGGAGACTGGGAGTGCCTTTCAGGGACCAGAATGCTCATTCCTTTGGAGCCATTATAATGGTGCCTTATGTTATAAGGGAGCTGCTTCTGGGAGGACTCTCAGTGTAGTTCTCGCTCAGTCGTTAAGCCACCTTACCTCTGCAGAATATTTGACTCCATCCACTAAGTGCTCAGAACCATAGTCATCTTTGACACCCCAGTGAAAATGGAACTGATGGAGCCTATAGCTTTCAGAGAGAGGACCACCTTTCAGCACTAGAAGAAAAAGGAAAATACTGTTAGTGTTACAATCATAAGCTCCAGCTTATCTTTGCATTTAATATAAACTAACATTAAATTAGATTGAGCAGAAATGAAAACAAACAGTAGTGCCAAAGTTTCCATCTTGTTGGTTTTTTTCCCCACATCCACAATGATGGTCTTCATATGTATGGTGCACCCTGCGATAGTGCATGAATTATATATAATTCTCAGCACATGAGCTGTAATTTTACCTTTTCTGCCTTTAAGAAAGCATATTGGAAAATGAGTGAATTATATGATTACAGGGTTTTCCTTGAATCTGCTTTAATTTGCAAGTTCAGTCATTCATTCTTTTAACAAAGATAGTAGTGGGCAGTATTCATCTAGATCTTTAGTAATTTATTTTTAGTAACAAATTACTCAACACATACCTTGTAACTGATCAGGACACAAGAGGGTATCTTGATAGCTTTGTTGAGAATCCCTAGCCAGGGACCAAAAGAATATTCCAGTAGAACAGTATGGCCACTTTTAAAAATCTAACATTGAATGACCATGTTTCTTTAGAGAGTCTATCCAATCATATGATTAATAAAACACACATAACACCAGACCTAATCCTAACAATGGACATAGCTGCAAGGTGTCTAAAATTTAGGCTCAGAACCTTGTAGGAAAGTGCTAAAACAAATTTTGCCTTATGTCAGTAGAGTTGTTTTATGGAATTGTTAATAAATTATTCAGTAAACAGTTTTGAAATTTTTACTGTGTGCTAGATTCTGGGATATGAAGATAATTCAGTCACTATGGCCTAGTAAGGAGAGGGGAATATAGACAAGTATACTTATGCACAGAATTGTTCCATGCAAGATGCACACAAGACCATTTTCTTACTGGCACTTAACAGTTACGGAGCCATTTTTCTGGTCACACAAATAAATATATACTTCACCTCTGTTTTTCTTCCCTACTAGGCTCCTCCACCCTCATCTCGATTAGAAAATATTTGCCTTTTCAGTTTTTATATTCATGATGGTTCATAGACCTTTTTGAAAAGCTACTGTTTATTCAGAGGGTGTGAAGTGAGCAAAAATACATTGGAAAAAAGAAGAAATGGAATAGTGTCTTTGAAAAGGAGAAGGACTGAAAAAAGACAGATCTGTTGAAAAAAGACAGATCTGGGAGTCCCCAAAATCATCATTACCACTTGTAAATTTTCTAGATATTCAAGATGCCTCACCAGATTCCAGCAACATTACACGTGTGCACAAAAGACTGCAGATGGTCATTTGTGTTTCTTAAAGCCCTATTGTTTTAATTTCCCCAGTAAAGTCGAAGAAAAATTAGAAGAGTCTTTTGGCTCACCTGATCGATTATCATTGTCTTCAAAGTTTACGTGGAAGGAATGTCCCACGTTGATGATTTCTTTTGCTGTGTCTGGACTGTAGGAGACACTGATAGGTTTGAGAGAGACATCATGTTTGGCTTCACTGGTTTTGATGTCGATGGGAGATTGGTTATTTCCATTTGCAATGGGGTACAACTTGCCCCACTGTTCAGGACCTACCAGGACAAACATATGTTTACAATCAAAACTTGATCAAATGCTCAAATCCAAGTTTTAGGAATATAACTTTGTTTATTAGATTAGGATTTACTGAGGATCTTAAATGATATTCTGTTTAACTTAATGGAAATTCAATGTTTGAGAATTCCCCTTTTCTATGCTATACTATAAAATAGTGTATTTGTCAATACAATTAATATGCTCATGGTCTGTGGGATCAGACTATACATATTTTACTGTTATAGCAATAGATTTCTAATAGACACATATGGAGAGAGAGACAGAGGGAGAGATAGGGAAAGAGACAGAATGCATTTTGTAGACAACAATGACCCAAAGGACAACTGCTAAGAATACATGCAAAGCTATTATAATTCAAAGTCAGGCAAACCAAACCATTAATCTATGACTACATAGGTATGTTAAGTGCTCAATATCTCTTTTATTGGAAAAGGGAAGAAGCTGTTATTTGATCTACATGAACAGAAGAACGCTTACCATTTTCGCCATCATATCCCCAGTCAGGGCTTGCCATGGTCTTCTATTTAGTTTTCTTTTTCTGAAAACAAAGATAATACCTGAAATAACTAACTGCAAATGAATGTGCAGTAGACAACTGAAACCACAATTTGTGGGTTTTTATAGAACCTCCTCTGCCCTTAATAGGTTACTATTTCAATCATCTCTACCTATCAGGAAGTATATGCATGTAAAAAAAATAGATATTGTAAAAGAAGGCCACAAGGGTAAGGTCATTTCCAATTGTTTTATTTTCTTATATTGTAAAAGAGAAATATAGAAATCTTAGCTTTTATAAAACCAAGCGCTCTTCCTCTCATGTTAGAAGATATGGCTGAGTATTATCATATATGATTCTTTGAATTTCTAACAGAAAATGACTGTGCACTTGAGTTTTCCAATTTTTACCCTTGCTGGACACTTAAGCAATACTAACAACGGTAATTTAGTAAGAAGAATAATTTGCGTGTTTACAGGCTGATCAGAACAAGTATCATGATGTTAATTTAAAATCAGGGAACAGAATCACTAATTATTTGTAATATATATTCTGCATAATGGTACATTTCAAAGACACACAAGATGAGAATAAAGTCCTTCATTTTTAAAGGAGTTGGGATTCATAAATGAGGAAGATTTTATTAATATTGAAATTAAATATGGTCCAATATTTATTTTACACATCAAATACAGGTCTACTGGAATAGAAGGTTTTCTTCCGTATAGTTCTATACAATTTATAGAGCACTTTCATATTATTTTATTTTACCATTACCACTACACTCATAAATCCTATACAGTGAGAATTATCATCTTGTAGCTGAGAGATGTTGAGGGTCTTCACCACAACTAGCAAGAAGCCAAGAAGCCAAGACTTCAGCCTCCAAGTCCAATTGTTTTCTTTACTACACCTCTGTTGAATGCCATACTGGGTGAGCTATGAGGTGGATGATCCCTAGTTCTCTTTCTATGCCCACAATTCTCTTAAGTCCAATTTAAGCTTGGACCAAGGTTAGACTTGCCACCTTGATGAGAAGATTTACAAGACTTTTCAAGGAGGCAAAGAAAACCAATTAGTAAGTGTCAGATTGGCTAGGTCAATATTTCCAAGGCTCTAAATGTGCTCAGAGGAAACACAATCAGAAAAAATAAGCTTCCATAGTAATGACTGATTTCCATGCCTTGGTAGTCATACTTCCTTTCACACTCTGGAATTGTCTGAGCTACCTAGGCTTTCTGAAATAAGTGAATCTGGCACAATTTTTAGCAAGGTTGACCAGAAGCACATTGTTTGTCCCTTTTGGCTAATGATAGCCAACTAGCTCAGATGCAGATGGACTCATGGCTCATGAACAAAGTTGGAAGAGGCCCAAGCTTCCATTCCACACTTTAGTAGGCAGAAGAAACTATTACTTAAAAGGGAACTTTTTTTAAAGGTACCATTTATTAAAGGTCCAGTATTACTCAAATGCTAGGCTAAACAGTTTATATGAAGTAATTCATTTAATTCTCACAATAACCAAATTAGGCATTAAAATGTGTATTCTACATAAGAGGAAATTGAAGGCAATTCCTCGGGGTTATGCAAATCTTGTAAGTGGCTGCTTATATCTTACAAGCCTAGGGTTTAAACTTAGATCTGTCTAACTCCAAAGCTTGTACTCTTTCTTAACCTTCCACTGTCAACAAATGCCCATTGACCTCAACTTGATTCTGTTTTCTGGAGGATTGGATTGGTTAATGTGGTCTGGTCTGGCTTAAGTTGACCAGTAGTCAGACTTGAACCTTGGGATACTTCATTCTAGAACCAGAGTCTCAGGTTGGCCAGAAGCTCATGGAGTGATAGAAACAGGCTACTCTTTGCCAGATAAGTTGCCTCCTAATTGCTACTTTGTTAAAAGTAACTTTAAATCAAACTACTATATTAATCAACCTATTTGGAAAAAAGGACAACTTCCTTTTCATTACATGATTACGTGATAATTCATCACATGAATATCTTAACATACACATGGGATTGTATTTTATTTAAAGTTTTAGACACTAAATTACCTTGAACCCTAACCATTATGACCCTTTATTCCATTATGTACCCAGGGTGTGTTTGTGTACATCTACAAGCAGAAAACTATATAGAGAAAGGATATAAAATTTAATGAGCACCTATGGTTTAAGTCCTAACACTGCTCCCATTTACTTTTATCCTTCTTTTTCTGCTTACAAACTTTGCCTCTTTCAGCTTAATATCTATACTAAATCCAATATGTCTCACTTTGTGTTCTCTTTACTTTCACCTGTAGTCTCCTCACAGTATACTTTTCTAGGCCTGTAATCTTTGGACTGCTTTTGCATACCAAGGAGTTCAGTCTACACAGTCTCTGCTCTTCTAATCTAAACAGTTTATTCCCTAAAACCATCAAGTATATAAACACATATTGAAGAAGGCTTTTTTTTTCACCTGTTAGAATATTCCAAATAAATCCATATGTACATGGAATTGAATCAGGAGCAAGTAGGCTGATGGAAAAACCTATAGTCTTTAAAAAAGTAACGTAAAACTACATAAATAATTTTGATAGAGAATTTGTTAATTGGTAACTCTTAGAAGTATCAAGTTATATGTCAATTATATGTCAATAATATGGAAAAAAAACAATTGTAGTACTTTAAATAGAGATTTTTAAATATTGAAAGAATGATATGCAGAATGTTTAATTTTAATAATTACATTGGTTTAATTTGCAAATTTGATGAAAATGTATTAATGGGCTGAGGGTAGAAGGGAAAGATTTCTTCCTTTACCTTATGAAATGGAATTTTAGAGGCCAAATATTTACTGAAAAAAATATTTAAAGATAAAATGTTGATATTATTTTACCCTGAAACCATATGCCATAATTTTATCTCTTGATCTTTCACAATACATAAAATTCTTGCAACAAACACAGAAGCAAAAAGAATTATGAAAAGTGATAAAATATTTACTATTAGTATTAAGGAGAGCTATTTCACCATGCACTCATCTAGGGGTACTGGAGTAGGCTAGAAAAGATTTTTGTTCATTGAATAATTGCCATCTGTTGGATTCTTTAAAATAATGACTTAATTCAGTTCTCACAGTAGACCTAAGGGTTAGGTTAGTCTCACCCCAATTTTTTTTTTTTAATTTCAGTTTTTCCTAATTTTTTTTTTAATTATTATTTTTTTCTTTTTTTTTTTAACACCACATTTATTTATTTATTTTTTTGGCTGTCTTGGGTCTTCGTTTCTGTGCGAGGGCTTTCTCTAGTTGTGGCAAGCGGGGACAACTCTTCATCACGGTGCGTGGGCCTCTCACTGCTGTGGCCTCTCCCGCTGCGGGGCACAGGCTCCGGACGCGCAGGCTCAGCGGCCATGGCTCACGGGCCCAGCCGCTCTGCGGCACGTGGGATCCTCCCGGACCGGGGCACGAACCCATGTCCCCTGCATCGGCAGGCGGACTCTCAACCACTGCGCCACCAGGGAAGCCCCTCACCCAACTTTTAAAGAGGAATAGCTGATGCTCAGAAAAATTCAAGGAGAAGAGTCAGGATTTGAATCCATTTCTGATTACCTCTAAAACCCATAAGTGCATCCTCTTCTCTATTTTATTACACCACCATTTTAACAGGCTGTCTATAACACATTTAGTTTAAAGTTACTTAATAGGGGGCTTCCCTGGTGGTGCAGTGGTTGAGAGTCCGCTGCCGATGCAGGGGACACAGGTTCGTGCCCCAGTCCGGGAGGATCCCATGTGCCATGGAGCGGCTGGGCCCGTGAGCCACGGCCACTGAGCCTGCGCATCCGGAGCCTGTGCTTCTCAGTGGGAGAGGCCGCAACGGTGAGAGGTCCGCCTACGACACACACACAAAAAAAGTATTAAAGTTACTTAATAGGACTTATCTGGCAGTCCAGTGGTTGGGACTCTGTGCTCCCAATGCAGGGGCTGAGGGTTCAATCCCTGGTTGGGGAACTAAGATCCCACATGGGCCTGTGGCCAATAAAATACATACATACATACATAAATACACAAATACATAAAGTTACTTAATAGCTTATTACATTTATTTATTAAGTAGCATCAGCTAGCTTTGTTGAAGATTTTTTAGTGCCCTGAAATGTTTTCAAAAAAGCAGACATTTTCTCAGTGTTTTACAAAATTTGAAAACCATGTTTAGCTAATTTAAAATTATATTAAACATTTCTTATTTGAATTTTTTTCTCCTAATCTCTTAAATGAACATTTTCCTCTGATTCCTACTTCAATCTTTTAAAACTGAAAGAATGAACTCTTATGAAGGCAAGTAAATTATGATGAGTTTCAAATTTAAATTTATAATTTATAATTAAAAAACTAGGAATGTGAAAGAGTACTGTGTCTAATTATGGTAGAGGTCTGCTAAATGCCACTGAAAAGAAATTCCAAAAGGCAATACAGTTCTATAATCCGTAGCATTCCACAAGGATAGGTGGCTTCCCTGAGACCCATATTTTCCCTAAAATAAGGAAATATACATAGTGAAAATCAAGTGTCATGTTTATTAAATTTGGCATAACTCTCAATTTGCTCCCTAATTTCCCTGCTTCTCCAGATGATATTGTTTAGGGTGACAAGAGAAAGCTTATTTCTAGTGGAGAAGTGGGTCATGGAAAATGGTTATATTATCTTATACATTTCTGCAGTAAAACAATTGGAAATTCTGCTGAATCAGTTTAAATGGTAGGATGGTTTATGTGGATTTCACAGCTATTATTTCTTCCAAACTGGTCTTTCTCTCCACTTGTAACAAGATGTCTTACCAACTTTATTCTTTCCAGTGGATGTCTTTGTCTCCATCCATACCAAGCTTGTTCCCATTTTAGGACTTTTGCACTTGCTGTCCCCTCTGTCTGGATGCCTCTGTATCCAGATCTTTACACAGGCTCAAATTTCACCTCCTCAGAGACAAGTTTCCTGATGTCTAAATTTAATATAACCCTGCTTCTCAGTCACTCTATTAATTCAGTCTGTCTTCTTTCTTTCATAACATTTGTTGCATCCTGAAATTATTAATTTTTTTTGCATCCTGAAATTCATTTGTTTACTTGCTTAATATCTATAACCATCTCTATAACGACACCTGGATAATGATGGACCATTTTAGTTTTTTTAATCACTGCATGGAAAACAGTGGTGTTCAATAAATACTTTAGAGAGAACAGTTAAGTGGTCATTTTAAACTTCAATTATTGTATTTCTATAAAGACTTAGAAGAAAAAACACTCATCAGGGACTGCACCCACCCAAACGTACTGGTCTGAACTCAAGGGTGTGTGAATGCGTTTTGCTGGAGGTGAACTCATGTTCGTATTTGGAACTAAGGAAAAAGAGCATTTCCTCTCTCAGTTCTATTAATGGAGGAATGAAGTGACCCGTCTGTGTCTGTCAGTCATTGCTGGGAGAGTGAGGACATTGGTCTTTATAAGTGTCAACTTTTTTGAAACTTTGTAAGTATCAAAACTTAACTCTTGAAATGTGGTTTGAACTTTTGACAGAAATTTCACAGATCCATAACTCATGGATTTTATTACTGTAATAAAAGAAAAACTTTCAACCTTATATTTCCTGCCTTGGAACATTTTATTTTTATTTTTGAAGGCAGTTTTAAAATTCACTAATGAATATTTTTTATTAACCTAGTCAACTCTACATAGGTAACTATTTTAATCCACAGCATAGAGGCATTCAATTTCTTACAATGTCTTGCTTTTGAAAACATTACATTTTAAATATACCTAGTTGATTGTCATACATATTGAAATTACTGGTTGGAACGATATATATTGAATACACTGAAAATATAGGCTGTGCACTTAAAAAATTATTTATTTAAAAAATTTTTGAATTTTATTTATTGTTTTTTATACAGCAGGTTCTATGGCTTGTGCACTTTTAAGCTAATGGTTAGGAGGCTCTTCTACTGGATGAATGGGTAACTTGTGCAGATTAATTGTACCATCTTTATTTTTAAAACAGACAAAATAGGGCTTCCCTGGTGGCGCAGTGGTTGAGAGTCCGCCTGCCGATGCAGGGGACACGGGTTCATGCCCCGATCCCGGAAGATCCCACATGCCGCGGAGCGGCTGGGCCCGCGAGCCATGGCCGCGGAGCCTGTGTGTCCGGAGCCTGTGCTCCGCAACAGGAGAGGCCACAGCAGTGAGAGGCCCGCGTACAGCAAAAAAAAAAAAAAAAAAAAAAAAAAAAACAGACAAAATAATATTTGTCTTATCTCCTAAATGTTTAGGGAATTGATGAGCTCCTCTATAACAGATGACATAATTAAGGAATATTTTTCATCTCAAAAGAAAATAACATGCATAATCCTTAATAAACCTTAAAATACTGCACAAATGTAACTGATTAACTTCAGCCTCAAAAAAAAAGTTTGATTTTAACTCTCAGGTAAATACATAATATAAATACATGAAATAAAATAAAATAATTCGAGTGATTGCATGTGGCCTGAAATTCAATTGAGTAAATTGAGTAAAAGACATCTGCTTGCCACAGATTAAACTAAATCCCACATGTAAATATGAAAGGAGATAAATTCTCAAATGTAAATATTAAGGGAGGTGAAGGTCAGTCACATCAGTCACCTTATCTTAAGATGTTTCATGCAACCTTTGTTGGAGTCCATCTACCTAAAAGTTATCTGAAGATTTAAAAACATTTTCTATTGACTCCCCCAAATAATTCTGTTAGCTCTCAAACCCTTTTGTCAAAGACTAGATTTCTAAAACACATTTGCATATTCAGTATATGTTCTATCTTAATCCCGTGTTTCTTAATGTTTAATCTGTAGATCACCTGCCTCAGATTCACATATATGTGAATTAAAATGCACATGCATGTCTCATCCACTCCCTTACTTTTGTGAGATGACCTGATGCAATTTAGATTGCTAACATATATCAAGCTCTGCTGGTAGGTATTGGTAGCATTTTTAGACGTATCCGGGAGCTATAGGAATCTGCCTTCACAATCTAATTACTAAATATATGTTTCAATGAAAGCAAGTCTCTGATCAAACCCCCTCCATTGTACATTCATTAGTAGCAAATTGGCACAAAATAGTCATGAGACTTGTCTGCAGTTTCAGGAGGGCTTGCTGCAAGTGAGGCTCACCACCCAGCAACTTGAATGAAGGACTCACTTCAAACACGCTTTGATGATATCAGGACTGGTGATCTTTGTTGTTGGTTCAGGCAGCTGGGTCCACTGGGACCCAATGAGGCCTAGACTTACATACTACATCAATGACATTCAAGTGTTGTACTTGTTCACTCATATATCTTGTTCATGTAAGAATTATGGATCTAGCAAATTTTCTCTAGTCACTTATTACTCTTGATACCACTAATTTCATGAGCACAAAATTATTTATAATATCCTTTATAGTAAATAACTAACCTGTCAGTGTTGAGTTAGCTGTAGATATGATAAGTAGTCACCTCTGAAGATCCTAGGTCCTGATTAGGATGCTATTATGCATTCCTATTAAGCATTAGATTATATTAGCAAAGACATTATTAATACTGAAGTAACACCTACTGAATCAAAATCTCTTCACGGGAGGCCTGAGAATCTGTTTTAACGAACATTGCAAGGTGACATTTTAAAACACATTTGGACACTTTTACAAACACTCTTTTAATTGGAATGTCTTTTTCCTCACATGCCTTCCTCTTTTAGGAAGAATACCAAATATTAGCAGCCACTTGAAAAAAATATTTACTGTTTTACTAGTTTTTATCCTCATAATATTTTAAAAATCCTTTAATGCTTTTACTAGTACCTGACTCCAGAGGAGAACATCTTTTTTCATTTTTTTTTTTTGATGCTTTTTTTATCTGTTGGGTCAATGTGCTAACAACAGGGTAGTGACGTTCTCTTCAGGGGTTTTTGAATCAAATGCTCAAGTCGGATACATGGTTAAGTGAAGACAAGCATAATAACCAAATGCCTTTTAGTAGTGGAAATATCCATGGCTGCATGCAAGAGGCTGACATTTTAATTCTCTCTTAACTGATTCCTGTCCTAGTAGGGCTACCAAAGAAAAACAGCAAGACCACTAATTGAAATACCGGTTTGCAGAATGACTCAGAGTGTACAGAAGAAGTACATTACAGAGAACCCCTTTACTGACCTTAAAAGAGTGATTCACTTGGTTATAAAGCAGAAACTAACACACCATTGTAAAGCAATCATACTCCAATAAAGATGTTAAAAAAAAAAAAAAAGAGTGAACACGGACACCTAATGTGGATGAAGCCATAGCTACAATGCTCCTTTGGTCTCTAAAGACTTTCTTTAGAGTCACAGCTATTTTCAGGTGTTAGCATTAACTAAAATTTGTCTGTCTAACCTAATTTCTGTGAGTCATTCTATTTCTTTATTGTGAAGAGGGTTAATGATTGTACTCACCTTGAAGGTTTTGCTTTTTTATGAGGATTAGAGATAAAGGCACATAGCAGATGCACAGTAAAAGATAGCTATTATATTTTCACTGAGTGTACTACTAATAATGGAAAACTGCGTGGGTTGTGGTTAAATTGGATGGGAAAGTTAAATGACCCTGAGAGTTGAGGACACAGGTCTGTGTCAGAACTTCCAAGACTTTGACTGATGAAGTATATTAGCTAATCAGCCTTAAAACCATGGGACATAATCCTCCCTAGGTTTTTTTTTTTTTTCCCTAAGAAATGGGTAAGAAATAAATGAAATGATTATAGATGCTTTTCAAGAAATAAACTCTTTCTTCTAGAACAGGCCCATAGAAAGGGGCTTTTACTCACTATAATTTTACTCACATGATCTTACTTATAACTTTTAAGAAGATTGTGAGCTGAGTAGAACAAATGTTAGTATCCCTCTTTCAAAATGAAGAAAGAGGCTTTCACAGATGAGAAAGTTAAGCTACTTACCCAAAGTCAGATGTGAGTGTTAGAACAGTGTCTTCAAGCTCTGTATCAAGCATCCTTTCCAGTGATGAATTATAAAATCAAACTAAAAATAGTGTTTCTTTCATCACTTTGTATTTCATTATTAAAAAGGAGTTCAGTGATATGGTTAGTTATTACCTCCCAAACAGTCTTTGTATTTTCCTTAAAATAGACTTCTTAGTGTCAACATAGACAGGGCTTGGTTTTTTGTCCATGGGAGGGGTCAGGGTGTTATACGGGCCATCACCTTTCCTGAATGATGGATGCTGTGGGGTTTTGCATCTCCACAGCCAGGCTGTCCAGGCCCACAGAGTTATCACACATCCTTCTCGAGGTTCTTTCGGTGTCTACACTTCTAACATTTCTGTAGAGAAACTAAGCTACACATGATTTCAACTCTCTGGTTGCAGTGTAGCTCATGAACATATATCTCCACATTTCCACAAAAATCTACTTTATTTCTTCTAGTCCTAGGGTGAAGGATCAGAGCACAGGATGGAACATAATAGATCCTCCTCCCTTATATTTCTAGGGCTGGAGGAAGAAAAGTAAATTTATATTAGAGTCTCCCTACAACAAGATTTCAAAAACAATCGTTGTTCCTTTAGCTAAAGGCTAAATAGCAAGATTTTAATGAAAGTCCTTCCAGATCCTGTCTCCTGTAAACAGATTACTTGTGTAATTTAGTTGCTAAAGGCCATATGTCTTATTCTGACTTTTCTCTGCTTTTCTTTAATTTTTTAAAAAAGTTGCTCTAGGGGGCTTCCCTGGTGGTGCTGTGGTTGAGAGTCCACCTGCTGATGCAGGGGACACAGGTTCGTGCCCCAGTCTCGGAGGATCCCACATGCCGCGGAGCGGCTAGGCCCGTGAGCCATGGCTGCTGAGCCTGAGCGTCCAGAGCCTGTGCTCCGCAACGGGAGAGGCCACAACAGTGAGAGGCCCGCGTACCGGAAAAAAAAAAAAAAAGTTGTTTTAGGCAAATGAGAACTACCTAAATATATAACATACTAATCTGATCTCAAAGATAGACGTGGCTACAAGTAAGTGAAGAATATTAAGAACTCTTGAAGATCTCTGATAAAATATAACTCTTCCTTTAGCACTGACTCACATAGTGAGAGTGCACAGGGTCTTTTCCTGTAGTTTCTTAGGGCTCCTTTCTGGAATCAGAAAATTTTGGAGAGGCTACTTGGGCAACAGTTCTCAAATGTGACTTGAAAGGCTTTGGGTTTCCAAACTTCAGGGTTGAGAGTGAAAAGTTGTTGATTGCATTCCCTTACACCTCACTTATCTGGCCTGTGGTGGAGTTCCTTAATATGCAATAGTTAGGTAGTTCAGTAACAATCCTAAGTCCTTTAAGACTGTTCCAGACTGTGCCTTTAACTACTTGGTAAAGTTCCATACAACCTTTGTACAACTGCCTCCGTCATCACCCAGGAGGCAGCCGGAACCAGTCTGGTGAGAAAGAACTCCAGGAAAAACACTTCCCCAGGTTCATGTCAGTAATGCTTTTAAAATGGAGACCCACAGACTCCAAAGGACTCCTTAAGGTCCTTAGTGGCTATGAACGAAGCTCCAGTTAGAATGAAGGTTATGAGCATAAACTTCCTAGAACAAATAGGGCTGATTTTATTCAGTGATTTGATCTGGGGAAGATGAATTCCTGGCAATGTTATCAGTTCCTCCCGTTGGTAATTTCTGGGGGTGCTAGCTAGCTGAGTTTACATTTGGCGTTCTTACAATGTGGTCTTTTGTTGCTCCTGTTGCAGGCTCCAAGAGTTCTCAGAGATCCCCCTCAGGGTTGGACAGGATTCAACTGTGCGGTTGCTTGCAGCTGGCACCAGCTGTTGCTACACTTTTCAATCCTAATTTTGTTTTTTGGTTAAGATTGTGTTTCTAGTCCTCCCCCAACTTCTGATACTACAAATATAGTGCCAAGTTGTTTGCTGGTGAGCATATTATTAGTAAAGACCAGTGGCTCCTTTCAAAGGAGCATCAACTATTAACATAAAATCACTCATGGAAATAAGGCTAACTGTGCCATTTATTTTGGTTGCTACATTTTTAAAAGAATCATTCTAAGTTTAAAATAAGAGGTGGCAAGTAAAACTTTGCTTAAGGATTCAAGTCATTAAAACAAAGTTGGAGTGGTGAGGAAGAAAGGAAATCATCATTTAGCAGCCGTTAAATATCATAAAGCTTGAAGAAAAGATAGGGTGACTTTTATTAGATCAAATATTAGCAGCCATATTCTGGCATGATGAACATGCCTTTTGTATGAGATGAGTATGACATCCACTCAAAAAACAACCCAGTGGGGAGAGAAACGCCAACCATAATAGATGTGACCTTTCAGTGCCTTGGCCATTGGCATTGCGCGAGGGTAATCCTAGATCACCCATTTTTCCATTTGGATGTAGCTGAGACTGACGGGGCAGGTGTCCTGCCTAAACCAACTGATTTACGATCTGCTTTCAGTCTCCTTCCTGCTTGCCTCTTCCAAAGTGAGCTTGAAAATCCAATTCTTTCCACTACCTCTTCAGAGAACCTAGAGGTAAGGTAGCAATATATTATTTTTGTTACTGGTAAGGCTGCTTGAGCCAATGCAAAGATTGGTGATAAATGCATGCCCCTGAAAAAATATTTAAATCTATTAAATTTAATAAGTTTGAAATGCAGCTACTCACCGAAGACTTGAATTGCAGTGTCTAGAGAAAGCTAAATTGAGCACAACTTAATCCCCTCATCATAATATGAACAAAGCATAAGACAAATGGTACCACGGCAGTCGGGCACCACAACTTATGGTTGTCGAAATGAGCTATGGATTGACTTCATGACTCACAATTACTCACACACTTCCATTAAGGTCACCAGCCTGCCTCCTTAATCATCAGGGCTGCCCCCAGATCATTCAACCCAACTCCAGGTGATGGACAGTGAAAGTTTGTTGGGATTTCGGTGATCCATCACTTCTTAGGGTATAAAATTGGCCTGGACATCACTGCATGTGGGAGGAGAGAGAATCACATTCACTACATATTACAAGGAACACTTACAGATTCCTGCCCCTCTCTGATTTGTCCTCAGGAGGAAAGTGCTTAAAACCACTCCAAAGGGGATGTCATAGTTCCATTCTGGAGTAAACATGTGTGAATCGGTCTTTTCTGGAAGTTTAACTCTGTTTTTAGTGCCTGGCTTGAATGTCAAACCTACACTTGTACGCCCAGGTTCAGGTCTACCTGATGCCATCCAGAGAAGCTTTGCTCTCTGGACCTCCCACCTGGAATCTGACCTTGCCTTTGTCTGGGGCTGGCCATCACAGATGGACTGCTGCCTGCCTCAGGACCCACGTGCCTTCTCTGCCCATCCCCTGCCTGCCAGCTTAGTCCAGCTTCTCATCCAGAATCCTCTTATTCTATCCTGTTCTGTGACCATTAGTTGAATTCAGGCACAGATAACCACTTAGACCAGAGGCTGAGAGTACTTGGCAGAGAAGAATACTGTCCGGGGACCTAAGCGACTGAGGGATAGTGCAGCCCGGCATGAGCCAAAAACAAAGGTCAGTGCGTGCTCTTCAGTGGTCAAAAATGTGTGGAAAAACATCTGGCCTAAATGGGAAAAAGGTGAAAGCAGGAAGAACATGAGCCATTTATTATGTGTCACACTAATGACTAACGCCAGACTGTGTGCTTGTAACTCAGATGACTTGGGTAGCATTTGTGTCTTGAGTCTCTCACACATTGTGAAAAATCATTCATGGATACGTTTATTTATGACTTTAATTTTTTGAATGGATAATAAGTTCATTTTGTTCTAAACTTAGGAAAGGGTACAAAATTAAAAAAAATTCCCTCCCATCATCCCAGAGAGAAACAAAGCTATCAATTTTGCTCATACTCTTCTAGTTGATGCATATACATGAAAATAACTGCATATATTTTCTCTTTCAAAAAATACAGATAGCATTCTCGGTATACTTGTTTGGCCCTCACCTTTCCCCCTTAACATGTTATTTAATTTTAAAATTAAATGTCTTTTTGCTTGAACAAATAACCCCAAACTTCTCTTGGGATCAAGTACAGCTAATACCTTGGAATCACAGAATGAAGTTACTTTAAAGAAAGCAAGAAGATAAGGCACATTAGAAAATTCCCTAAATTCCTCTTTGTGCATGAGAGGAAAATAATATAAAATTACTTCAACTTTGAAAAAGCTTTGTGGACTATAGAGTCATTCACAAATATAGCAGATTACCAGTTGCTCATCTGAAACACTTGGGACCACATGTGCTTCAGACTGTAGAATATTTCAGATCTTATAAGAGCATTACAATGCAAATATTATATAAGTAATGCCTTTAGTGGTGCCTGGTGGAGCACCCTGTAATTTAGCACATTACTATTTTTATAGCAAAATGTATAAGCAGTCATAATAAGTGGAATAAATAAGGACTATAATTAGCTTCATATCAGTTCAGGTCAAGTTTTGTTCACAAATGAGTTCAGGTCAAGTCGGGTCAGATTTTTGCAGAAAAAACTTGGTTTTCAGAAAGTTTGGGATTTCAGGGTCGGAAGCAAGTCATAGTGGACTTGTATTTCCCTCTCCTATGTTGAGTGGGTCAACACAACGGCAATGTGGGTGGTAGGAAAACAGTCAGATCTGGACCCAAGGGTCATATACCTGATCTACCATTTAATCCTTAGATGACACTGTGGAAGTTTCTTGACCTCTGTAAGTCTCTGTTACCTCATCTGAAAAATGAGGAAAATAATTCCTACCTTGCAGGACTGTAGTGAGGGCTAAATTATGTTTCAAGTATCTGGTACCTGGTAAGCAAACTAGGATGATTGACAGCTGTTATCATTGTTTATGGAGGTGAAGTCTAATGAAATAGAATTTAAATCTTTTATTTTTCATGAAGAATTTGAAAGTAGCAGGAGAGAGAGGTAGGAATTTAGTATAAGAATCCCAGGAGAGTTCTTTAAGGAATAAGGATCAATACCCCAAAGCTTCCTTTCTGGAATTTAAATTTATGGAAACCCGTTAGGGTAGACAGGGCAGTGCTGACCTAAGCTCAGAGTCCTGGAAGTTCCAAAGAGCTTCTGAAAATGAACTCCCCAGAAAGTGGATAGTCCCAAACCAACCTGGAACGAGAAGGACAACAGTAGTCTGGACCTATCAGGAATCGGACATATGAAGATATCCCACTCCAGGCATTTGTGGTCACACTTTCAGACTGGGACTAACTATGTTAATTCATTTATTTATTCATTTAGCAATTATTTTTGAATGCTGAATAATCATTGTTCTATGAAAATATTCAAGAAATGTTGGGACATGACCCTATTTTATATGGGTATTATAGCTTATTGGGGACTTATAATAAATAAGTAAACAACAAACAAATTACTGAAAATTGTAAATTCTTTGAGTAAACTGGGTAGGGAGTAGTGAGGGGAAGAATAGGATACTTTAGATTACGCAGACAGAGAAAGCCTATTGAAAATAGTGATCTTCAAGCTGAGATGAGAAGGCACCAGCTGTGTAAACAGGAAGTCAGGAGGTGGCCAGGGAGGGTAGTGGTGGAGATACAGGAGCTGTTTCTTCTGCTTGGAATACTCCTTGCCTGTAACGCCCTGTGGCTGGCTCCTTCCCATCATTCGGATTTCAGATTCAGTGCCATCCGCTCAGATCTTCCTGACCTTGCTAAACTTAACTTCTCCACTTTTGCCAGTCACTTTCTACCCATTACCCTGATTTTTTTCTTCAGAGCTCTTATCACCATCTAAAATTATCTTGTTTGTCATTGCACTTGCTTACTGTGTGTTTCCCCTCTTTAGAAGGAAAACCTCATAAGAGCCCTGAGCACATTGTCTAGTACATGTGGGTATCTAAATATTTGTTGAATGCCTAAAAAAAGAAACTATGGAACGGCCCTAAAGTAGAAAAGAACTTGGTGTATTCTAGGAAATGAAATCAGGCCTTTGGGTCTTGTCACATTAATGGCCCCCAATGAATCTTGCCTCCTGGCATCCATGCTCTTATGAAGCTCTCTCCCACATTGACTTTGGGCTTGGCCATATGACTTCTTTGGCCAGTGGGACATCCATGAACAACATAAGTTTGATAAGTGCTTATTTGGAACACAGGTGAGCCATGAGAGGAGCCCTGTCTGGTCTTGCCTCCTTCAAATGGAAATACCACTTGGAGAGCAAAGCCCCGTCATCCCAGAGTCCCAATTGAACTTTGCTTCCTGCTGATCCTCTGGTTAAATACAGCTGCATGAGTGGCAAAACCAGAAGAACAACCCTCCTAATCCCCTGAACCCCGACACCACAGAAATGTGAGATAAAAAATAGTTGCTTTGAACCACAGAGTTTTTTGGGTGGTCTGTTACCTGCAAAAGAACTGGACCAAAGCTGAAGCATAGTGAGCAGGGGAAAGTGATATGAAATGAGTTTAGAGAAGTAGACAGGGAAACAATCATTCAGAGCCTTAAACATGTAAAGTTATTTTATATTAAATGCAATGGGAAATTATTAATAGGTTTGAAAGGAAGAAAGAATTTATGATTGAAGAGATCATTTAGGGGGCTATTCCAGTCATCTATTGATGCTTTGACTAATGGAATATGGTGAAAGAAATTTTACCAATTTCCAGGCTCAGGCCTCGAGACTGACACCTTCTACTTTCTTTCTCCAGAAGTAATCTCTTGGAGGCTTGAGCCTCCATTTAAAAAGTTGATCCTCGGGCTTCCCTGGTGGCGCAGTGGTTGAGAGTCCACCTGCCGATGCAAGGGACACGGGTTCGTGCCCCGGTCCGGTAAGATCCCACATGTCGTGGAACGGCTCGACCCGTGAGCCATGGCCGCTAAGCCGGCGTGTCCGGAGCCTGTGCTCCACAACGGGAGAGGTCACAACAGTGAGAGGCCCACATACAGCAAAATAAACAAACAAATAAATAAATAAATAAGTTGATCCTCTGCTGGAGAAATCATGTTAAGAGGCCCTAAATCACAGAGCCCCCCAGATTCAACAGAAGGGGGTCTACTCCAGCTATCTTTGGGAAAAGTCCAGTCTGCCATAAGGCCCCAGATATTTTCTTTCATTCCTCACAATAACTCTTAAGTCATTAATATTATTTTAATTTTTATGGATCAGAAAAATATAGTTTAGTTGGGTTATACCACTTTGTTTAAACTTTCATAGAGGTAGAAATTCCAAAAGCTTCTACTATAAGAGATTAGATGGGATCTGGATTGGTAATATATGAGAACCTTAGTGGCAGAAAGAGGAGGGGCAAACATTGTTAGAGTCAGGGAGAAGATAAGAGAAAAGGAAGGAATATTCCAGGACAGCAACTCTTTCTTCTTACCACGCTTTTCCCAAACTATACTCCACCCCAAGTACATTCAGTGACAGTTATAACCACAATCTCTGAAGAATACCTCCTTGTTCTAAGTTTTCCACACTACAATTGCTTCAAATCCCTTTAAGAGGAAAAAAAAATTATTAAAGCATCTTTTTGCAGTAGTTAATAGCTAAAAGCTGGAAACAAATATCATCCAACAGAGAAATGGACAAATACATTGTGACATTGCCCTACAATGGAGTATAAACAGAGCTATATGCATCAACACAGATAAATCTCAAAAATGTAAGCAAACTAAGCAAAACAAAGTTAAATTGGATAACAATGGATATAATATAATACCAATTATATAAAGTGTAAAATATACATAACAATGCAAAATATTATTTATGGATTTATACTATGTAGTAATAACAAACAATATAATTGAGGAAAGTAACCATGAATTTCAGGTGATCATGGTCACCTCTGGAAGGAAAAAATAGAAAGAGAACAGGAGGTGTAGACTAAAGGCTTTAATTGTATCAATAATTTCTTATTTCCTTAGAAAAAAAACAAAATGGCAGGTAGAAGCCAAAGGAACTGTCTTTAAAATGAATTTTGTAAGATCAGAGGCCAAAGCAAAATTGTTTAAGGGGCCAGCTGACAAATTGTAACAACTTGGGGTACATTCGACCCATTAGTTCACAAAATATCACATAGTACCTTGAACACAGTGGGAACTGAAAGAAGTAAACTGTAACTTGATACCTTGAAGTAGTGCAGTTGGGGAAAAAAATGCATGGATTTTACCTTAGTCAGGGATGTAGCATTCCCACAAAGGTTTTCAGCAGCCAAGGTAGTGGGATGGCACCTCTTTCTGCTTGGAACAGTTGGAAAGCTCTCTCTGGGGACTGAGACACTGACAGGAGCCACCTTGTTAATGTCAGCACAGGTGGAATTTTGGAAATCTCCATCTAACCTGTTAGCCCCAGAGGGCACACCTGCAGAGAGCCTTGCTCACCCCTGCAACCTAGCCAGGACTTACAGCTGATTGGGCAATAACCACATCCACCAGCACCTGGCAGCATCCATGGCCAGGCCCCATAGCAGTTCTGAGGTCCAGCTCTGCCCACCAATGCCCAGCAGCTGCTGTGGCTGGGTTCCAGAGCCATTCCAGGGGCTACCCCTGCCTACCAGTACACTGCAGCAGCAGCTGCAGCCCTACCACAAAAGAAGAGTGTCTGCAGCCCACATAGGAGACATCACCTGAGCATCTGGCTCTGGTAGCCAGTTGGGAGTGCACTTCTGAGCCTCACAGGACATATCCTACATAAGTGTACTCCTTTAAGACTGGGAGAAGCAGCAGATTTACCCAGTATATAAAAACAAAAACAGAGAATTAGGCAAAATGAGGAGACACAGAAATATATTCCTATCAAAACAACAAGACAAAACCTCAGAAAATGATTTAAAGAAAACATAGACAAGCAATCTACCTGGTAAAATGTTAAAAGTAATTGGTCATAAAGATTCTCACTGAACTTGGCAAATGAATGGACAACACAGTGAGAACTTCTGCAAAGAGACAGAAAATATAAGAAAATGCCAAACAAGTTATAATTAAACTGAAAAATACACCAGAGGGATTCAACAGCAGATTGGATGAAGTAGAGGAATGAATCAATGAGCTGGAAGACAAAGCAATGGAACTCACCCAGACAGAGCAGCAAAACAAAAACAGAATTTAAAATAGTGAAGATACTTTAAGGGACCTTTGGGACAACATCAAACAGAATAACATTCACATTATAGGGGGTCCCTGAAGGACAAGAGAGAAGAAAAACTATTTGAAGATATAGTGGCTGAAAACTTCCTTAATCTGTAAAAGAAACAGATATTCAGGCCCAAGAAGCCCAGAGAGTTTCAAATGTGATGAACTCAAAGAGACACACACCAAGACACATTATAATTAAAATGGTAAAAATGAAGTATAAAGAGATAATCCTAAAAGCAGCAAGAGAAAAACAACTTGTTATATACACAGGAAACCCTGTAAGGCTATCTGCAGATTTTTCAGCAGAAAGCTTACAGGTCAGAGACAGTAACATGACATATTCAAAGTGCTAAAAGGAAAAAAAAAATCTTTCAAGAATTCTCTACCAGCAAGGTTATCACTCATAACTGAAGGAAAGTTTAAAAGTTTCTCAGACAAACAAAAGCTAAGGGAGTCCACCACCACGATATTGGCCCAACAGTGTTAAAAGGGGCTCTTTAAGCTGAAAGAAATGGTACTAATTAATAATAAGAAAATGTATGAAAGTAAAAATCTCACTGAAAAAGGTAAATATATAATAAAAGTAGTGGATCAATCACTTATAAAGCAGGCATACAAGTTAAAGACAAAACTAGTAAAATTAACTAAAATTACAAGAACTAGCTAAGAGGTACATAAAATAAAAAGATGTAAAATGTATCATCAAAAGTATAAAAGGGGGGAAAGATAAAGCTTTGGAATGTATGCAAATTTAAGTTGCTACAAGCTATTTACATAAGATGTTATATGTGAGCCTCATGGTTGACTACAGGGAAAAATCTGATAGTAAATACTCAAAAGGAAATGAAAAAGGAACCTAAGCATAACACTGCAGAAAGCTACCAAGACACAAGGGAATAGAACAAGAGAAGCAGGAAGAAATAGAGAGGTACCACAAAACAACCAGAAAACAGTGAACAAAATTTCAATAAGTACTTACCTGTCAATAATTACTCTAAATGTAAATGGACCAAATTCTCCAATTAAAAGACACAATGATGGATGAATAGATTAAAAAAAAAAACCCACTTATATGCTGTCTACAAGAGACTCACTTCAGAAGTGAGGACACACAGACTGAAAGTGAAGGGATAGAAAAAGATATTCCATGCAAATGGAAATAAAAGAAAGCTACAGTAGTTATACACATATCAGACAAAATAGACTTTAAAGACTATAATAAAAGACAAACAAAAGCATTACATAATGATAAAAGGGTCAATAAGCAAGAAGATATAACATTTATAAATATCTATGCTGCCAACATAGGAGCACCAACATATATAAAGCAGATATTAATGGACCTAAAGGGTCCATTACAATAATAGTAAGAGAATTTAACACCGCACTTACATCAATGGATAGACCATCCAGACAGAAACTCAATAAGGAAAGAGCAGACTAAAACAACACATTATCAGATGCACTTAATAGATATATATAGATATAGAACATTACATCCAAAAGCAGAAGAATACATAGTTTTCATGGGTGCACATGGAACATTCTCCAGGAGAGATCACATGTTAGGTCACAAAAAAAGTCCCAATAATTTCAAGAAAATTAAAGTCACATCAAGCATCTTTTCCAACCACAATGGTATGAAACTAGAAATTGATCACAAGGGAAAGAATTGGAAAAACCACAAAAACATGGAGATTAGACAACATGCTACTGAATAACCAGTGAGTCAAAGAAATCAAAGAAGAAATTTTAAAAATACCTATAGAGAAATGAGAACAGAAATACAACATACCAAAATTTAAGGGATGCAGCAAAGTTGTTCTGAGAGGGAAGTTCATAACAATACAGGCTACCTCAAGAAAGAAACAAACAAATAAAATTCCCAAATAAATGATCTGACTTTATACCTAAAGGAACTGGAAAAAGAACAAAGACCAAAATTAGTAGAAGGAAGAAAATAATAAATGTCAGAGAGGAATAAGTGAAATAGAGGCCAAAACTACAATAGAAAAGATCAATAAAACTAAGTCAAGAAAAGAAGAGAGGGCTCAAATAAAATCAGAAATAAAAGAGAAGTTACAACTGATACCACAGAATAGGCTACTATGAACAATTATATGCTAACAAATTGCACAACCTAGAAGAAACAGATAAATTTTCAGAAACATATGGTCTTCCAGGATTGGACCATAAAGGAATAGAAAATCTAAATTGACCGATTACTAATCAGGAGATTGAAATGGTAATCAAAAAGCACACGAGAAACAAAAGACCAGAACCAGAATTTTCACTGGCAAATTGTACAAAACATTCAAAGAAGATTTAAGACCTAACCTCAAACTCTTCCAAAAAATTGAAGATGAGGGAAAGCTTCCAAACACATTTTACAAAGTCAGCATTACCCTATTACCAAAAGCAGACAAGGACAACACAGAAAAAGAAAATTACAGACAAATATTCTTGATAAGCATCAATGCAAAAATCCTCAATAAAATATTAGCAAACTGAATTCAATACATTAAAAGGATCATACACCATGAATAACTGGAATTTTTTCCACAGATGCAAGGATGGTTCAACATTTGCAAAACAATCAAATGTGATACATGACATTAACAAAACGAAGAATGAAAATTATACTATTATCTCAATAGATACAGAGAAAACTTTTGACAAAATTTATCAGCTATTTATGATAAAAACTCTCAACAAAGTGGGTATAGAGGGACCTTAACTCAACATAATAAAGGCCATATATGACAAACCCACAGATAACATCACATTCAACAGCAAAAAGCTGAAAGCTTTTCCTTTTAAGATCAGGGACAAGAAAAATATTCCCACCCTTGCCACTGTTATTCAAAATAATATTGGGGGCTTCCCTGGTGGCGCAGTGGTAGAGAGTCCTCCTGCCGATGCAGGGGACATGGGTTTGTGCCCTGGTCTGGGAGGATCCCACGTGCTGTGGAGCAGCTTGGCCCATGAGCCATGGCCGCTAAGCCTGCGTGTCCGGAGCCTGTGCTCTGCAACGGGATAGGCCACAACAGTGAGAGGCCTGCGTACCACAAAAAACAAAAAAAAACAGAAAAATAGTATTGGAAGTCCTAGCCACAGCAATTAGGCTAGAAATAAAAGGCATCCAAATCAGAAAGGAAGAAGCAAAACTCTCACTATTTGCAGATGACATGATACCATATATAGAAAAACCATAAAGACTTCACCAAAAACTTGTTAGGACTAATAATGGATTCAGGAAAGTTTCAGGATACACAATCAATATACAGAAATCTGTAGGGTTTCTGTACATTAATAATGAACTAACAGAAAGAGAAATTAAGAAAATAATCCCACGTACAATTGCAACAAAAAGAATAGAATATCTAGGAATAAATTTAACCAAGGAGATGAAAGACTTGTATATTAAAAACTTAGACACTGATGAAAGAAATTAAAGAAAATATCAGAAAATGCAAAGATATTCTGTGCTCATGGATAAGAAAAATTAATATGGCTAAAATTTCCATACTACCCAAAGCAATCTCTATCAAAATGCCAATGGCATATTTCACAGAACTAGAACAAACAATTCTAAAATTTGTATGAAAACATAAAAGACTCCAAATAGCAAAAACAATCTGAGAAAGAAGAACAAAGCCGGAGGTATCAAGCTCCCAGATTTCAAATCATACTACAAAGCTATAGCAATCAAAACAATATGGTACTGGCCAAAAAGCAGACATAGATCCATGGAACAGAATTGAGAGCCCAAAAATAAATCCAACACACATGGACAACTAATATGGACAATTAATCTACACAAAGGAGAAATGAATATACAATGGAGAAAGGACAGTCTCTTCAATAAATAATGCTGGGAAAACTGGACAGCTACATGCAAAAGAATGAAAAGTAGACTGCTATCTTACACCAGATACAAACATTAACTCAAAGTGGATTAAAACCATGAATGTAAGACCAGAAACAATCAAATTCCTAAAAGAAAACATAAGTGGTAACTTCATTGACACCAGTTTTAGTTATGTTTTTGTGGATCTGACTCCAAAGGCAAGGGGAAAAAAGCTAAAATAAACAAATGGGACTACGTCGAACTAGAAGACTTTTGTACAGTGAAGAAAACCATCATCAAAATGAAACGGCAATCATAAATAGAGCTACAGTGAATATTGTGGTACATGACTCTTTTTGATAGCCAGGACATGGAAGCAACCTAAGTGTCCATTGACAGATGAATGGATAAAGAATATGTGGCACATATATACAATGGAATATTACTCAGCCATACAAATAAATGAAATTTAGTTATTTGTAGTGAAGTGGATGGACCCAGAGTCTGTCATATAGAGTGAAGTTAAGTCAGAAAGAGAAAAACAAATACCATATGCTAACACATATATATGGAATCTAAGAAAAAAAAAAAGGTTCTGAAGAACCTAGGGGTCCAACAGGAATAAAGACACATACGTAGAGAATGGACTGGAGGACACGGTGGGGGGAAGGGTAAGCTAAGATGAAGTGAGAGAGTGGCATGGACATATATACACTACAAAATGTAAAATAGATAATGGGAAGCAGCCACATAGCACAGGGAGACTGGCTCGGTGCTTTGTGACTACCTAGAGGGGTGGGATAGGGAGGATGGGAGGGAGACACAAGAAGGAGGAGATATGGGGACATATGTATATGTATAGCTGATTCACTGTGTTATAAAGCAGAAACTAACACATCATTGTAAAGCAATTATACTCCAATAAAGATGTTAAAAAAAATGAAAAGGCAACCTACTGAATGCAAGAAGATATTTGCAAATCATGTATTCAATAAGGTGGTAATATCAAAAATATATGAAGGCTTCATACAATTCAACAAAAAACCCCGAAACAACCTGGTTTAAAAATGGACAGGGGATGTGAAAAGACATTTTTCCCAAAGAAGCCATAGAGATGGACAAAAGGCACATGAAAATTTCAACATTCCTCTCAGGGAAATGCAAATCAAAACCATAATGAGGTGTCACCTCACACTTGTTAGAATGGCTATTATAAAAATGTCAAGGAGGGCCTCCCTGGTGGCGCAGTGGTTGAGAGTCCGCCTGCCGATGCAGGGGATACGGGTTCGTGCCCCGGTCTGGGAGGATCCCATATGCCGCGGAGCGGCTGGGCCCGTGAGCCATGGCCGCTGGGCCTGCGCATCCGGAGCCTGTGCTCCGCAACGGGAGAGGCCACAACAGTGAGAGGCCCGCATACCGTAAAAAGAAAAAAAAAAAAAAAAATGTCAAGGAATAACAAATGTTGGAGAGGATGTGGAGGAAAGGGAACACTTGTACACTGTTTATGGGACTTTAAATTGGTACAGCCACTATGGAAAACAGTACAAAGATTCCTCAAAAAATTAAGAATAAAACTACTATATGACCAAGCTATTTCCCTTCTGGGTATTTATCCAAAGAAAACAATAATTCAAAAAGATATATACACCTATGTTCATTGCAGCATTATTTACAATAGCCAAGATATGGAAACAAACTAAGTGTCCATCAATGGATGAATGGATAAAGAAGATGTGGTATATATATATATATATATATATATATATATATATATATATATATATATATATATATATATATACACACACACACACACACACAGTGAAATACTACTCAGCTATATAGAAGAATGAAATTCTGACATTTGTGACAACATGGATGGACCTTGAGGATATTACGGTAAGTGAAATAAGACAGAGAAAGATAAGTATTGATTATTATACGATTTCACTCCTATGTGGAGTCTAAAAACAAAACAAAACAAACTTCACAAATAAAATAAAACAAAACAAAAAACAAACTCATAGATACAGAGAATGGATTAATGGTTGCCAGAGGGAAAAAGGGTTGGAGGGTGGGCAAAGTGGGTGATAGGGGTCAACTGTATGGTGATGGATGGTAACTAGACTTGTGGTGATGATGACTCTGTAGTGTGTATAGGTGTTGAACTATAACACTGTTCACCTGAAACATATATAACTAAAAATTTGGCCTGGACACTCAACATTAAAGCTCTTTTTAGAATGAAACAGAAGCTAGCAAAGTTAACATGTCCAAAGTGTAACTCTAATCTCCCATCCCCCACAGTACTTCCTCTCAGTATTCCACCTATAAGTGGCACTATTACCTTCCCTATTTCTTGAGGAAGAACCTGGGAGACATTTTTGAGCATTTCCTTTCATAAAACCTATAAAAAAACACTAGCAGTTTAATATTTTCTTCCTTTTAAATATATTTTAAGTCCATCTACTTTTGCCCAACTTCATAGCACCTTCCCCTTTGCCACGAGTTCTCTCTTGCAGAACTACTAGGCCTGGAGAGATTTCACTCTTGGAGAAAATTCTGGTCATGCAAGAGGTAATTGATCCTTTCAGGAAATGTACACTCTCTCTCTTAAACAAACCCCTAAATTGAGAACCGGGTCTTAGGGACAGGTGTGGCATCACCCTTAGAATGGGTACCAATGACAATTCTGAGGCTTGGGCCACTGGAATCTGAACCCCTGACTCTCCTGCTGAGCCAAGACTCTCAAGGGAACTGAACTGGCCCATGTCGGGGGTGATAGCCACTGTATATTGACCTCTCTGAAGGAAAGATTGCCCAATTTAGAATTTAGGACTCCCACAAATAACGATCAGATGACGAGCTTACTACAATCAAAGACTACGCATACTCAAGAAGACAAGCACTGTATATCTCAAAGACATTTAAAAAGATAATAAAGGAGAAAAAGTCAAAGAGGTAATATATGTAAAGCATTTAGCACAATGTCTGAAATGTAGTGGGGGCTCCTTACTAGAAGCTCCATTTGGATCTCACTTCTCCCTTTCTTCTCTGAACCATTGCTCTCAGCACTGGTTCTCCAGCTACTGTCATCCTGAGCTATGCACTGATCATATAAGTTACCTCACTCTGAGCAGTCAGTCCGCAGCTTCATGGTCCGGGGTTCATGGCAAAAGATGCACGGAGGTAATATAGTAGTTTCCTAGTGCTGCTGTAACAAATTACCCAAAATTTAATAGCTTAAAACAATGCAAATTTATTCTCTTAACACTTCATGTGGTCAGAAGTCTGAAATGAGTCTTAGGGGCTAAAATCAAGGTGTTAGCAGGACTGCAATCCTTCTCGAGGCTCTAGCGGAGATCTGATTCCTTATTTTTTCTAGATCCTAGATACTGCCAGGATTTCTTGTCTCATGGCCCTTTCTCTATCTTTAAAGCCAGCAGCTTAGCATCTTTTCTCTTTCTGCTCTTCTGCTTCCCTCTTATAAGGAATCTTGTGATAATATCAGGCCAACCTGGGTAATTCAGAATAACCTTCCCATCTCAGGATCATTAATTTACTTGCTTCTGCAAAGTCCCTGTAAAGTAACAAATTCACAGGTTCTGAGGATTAGGACATGGGCATCTTTGGGGGCCATTATTCAGCCCACCACAGTTAGGGAGCAGAGAGCAGCTTCTCAAAGATTCATTGAATAGTGTCAGAGATTGGTGGTGGTGGTGGTGGTGGTGGTGTATTGAGGAGGAAAGTGGCTAAATGGGGAAAAGAGATGAATTTCAGCCCTGGGCATGATGGCCTTGGCACATCTAGGGAAGAAGAGTCAGGGAAATTAGCTTCATCTTGAGCTTAAATTGATCCAGGGATTTTGCTTTCTAAAATGCAGGTATAATTGTGTGTGTTACGGGTGTGTTGGGGGCGGGGATAGGGGAGCTTGAAATAATATGATAAAGTCATAGTTTCATTACTACTGTAAAGAATATTGTTCTTTGGATATTTTTTAATTGACTGTGGTTGATATAGCAGAAAGGAGTAGATTTTTCTACATTGCTATTTCGTCTGGTGATCTTACTGGATTTTCTAAGTTATAATTGGTCATCCATTGATTCTATCAGATTTTCTAGGCAGATAACATATATATTATTTTGAAGAAAATATCAGTGCTGATATTTGAAGAAAATATCAATAATAGACACATAAGAAGCAGTGGTTAAGGAGAGCTGAAAATATATGTTTTGACAAAATGATTATCAATAAAATCATTTATGTCACTGTCCACCTTTAACACGAAGGTGAGTCAGATTGATTTTGATGTGAGTTTTATTTTATAAGGGCTGTTAAGTCTATACAGCTTTCCTTAGTTATCATGGTTGGTGTTTTGTGGCATGTTCATCCTCTCACAGTTTAAGGAAAAAGTAAAGGGAACACTTCTTTTTCAACACTTTGGCTTCAGGTTGTCCCTTGTTACTTTTACTACTAATGGGAGAAACTCCAATTTCTTAGTAGTTAATTTAAACACTATAAATTTTATTTTTTAAGCATCTTTATTGGAGTATAATTGCTTTACAATGGTGAGTTAGTTTCTGCTTTATAACAAAGTGAATCAGCTATACATATACATATATCCCCATATCTCCTCCCTCTTGCTTCTCCCTCCCACCCTCCCTATCCCACCCCTCTGGGTGCTCACAGAGCACCGAGACGATCTCCCTGTGCTATGCGGCTGCTTCCCACTAGCTAGCTATTTTACATTTGGTAGTGTATATATGTCCATACCACTCTCTCACTTCGTCCCAGCTTACCCTTCCCCCTCCCCGTAAACACTAACTTTTATCCATATCTTTCCCTCTCCTGGTGGAGTGCCACACACAGGAGCACAGCACAATAAATATTTCTGTTCATACAGGTGATGAATGTTGTCAAGTGTTCCATCTGTTAATCATTTAAGAAGTGTAGACTTACATACTTGCAAGGCATGGCTATGAAAATGTTACTTCTTTAACTAAAAACTTATCTACCTGATCTTTCTGCTAAAAGATCAGCACTAACTGAATGACTTGCCCTCACTCTGAACCCCTCCTGCCTCCAGATGATATCATGCTCATTCTCCTCCTGCCTCCAGTATGTCGGTTAATGTTGCCACCAAAGCCCAGGGTCAGGGTCTAAGCCCACAGGCCTGGACTTCTCATATTCTCCCTCCCTTTCCTTAGGCTTCCACATGTGAATGCTGTCCATTTTATCTCCACATCACCTCTGGCATTCCTCCCTTCCACTTCCTTTTCATTGTCACTGACTCTCACCTGCTGACATAAAATTGCATCCTACCTGGCTTCACTGCCTGAGCCTCTCTCCCCTCCAATCCAGCTCAAGTCCTCCTGTGAGAATAATAGCCCTGAAGCCTAGTACCAATCAGCTCACTCCTGGTCTGTTAAATTGCCACAGCTTCCCAATACTTTGCATAAAACATGAATACCACAGCCTGGCACTCAAGGGCTGCAAATCTATTTTTCTAGTCTTGTATCTTGCTAGTTCCCTTCATATTGTTTATGTTTCAGTCAAAGAAGATTATATGGTATCCCCAAGTTGATTCTGTCACTCTCTCCACTTTCAGGCTTTGCCACGTGCAGCTCTTTCATGTGAAACACTCAGCTCCTCAGCCCAAACACACATATCCACTTGTGAAAATCCAACCTATTATTCAAAGTGCATCTCAGATGATAAGTATTTCCTTAATGAAGTCTTTCATGAAATTCATACTCTCCCAAGTTTTTTGGCTGCATTGGGTCTTCGTTGCTGCGTGCGGGCTTTCTCTAGTTGCAGCGAGCGGGAGCTACTCTTCATTGTGGTGCCCGTGCTTCTCATTGCGGTGGCTTCTCTTGTTGCGGAGCATGGGCTCTAGGCATGCGGGCATCATTAGTTGTGGCATGCGGGCTCTAGAGCACAGGTTCAGTAGTTGTGGCGCAGCGGCTTAGTTGCTCCGTGGCATGTGGGATCTTCCTGGACCAGGGCTCAAACCCATGTCCCCTGCATTGGCAGGCGAATTCTTAACCACTGTGCCACCAGGGAAGCCCTGTTTTGTATCTTTCTTATGACAGTTCTCATATTCATACCTTGGTTACGTTTATGTGTATACTTGTCTCTCCACTAGATGATAGGATACTAGGAATCTTCCACTATCCTTAACAGATCCTCAATAAATATTTGTCAAATGTTGGATGGATAAACAAGGGAGTTGAGTTTGTTCATTTATTTCCATGGGATGTGTGTGATGCTGGGAACAAGCAATGTCAGGCCATCAGAATATGTGGCTGGAGCTGGAATGACAGCATTTTCAAACGAGGAAGACAGTTGTAATATACACTAAGCTAAGAATCATCTCGTCTCAGGAAAATTGGCCAGAATCTTAGCACACCATTTTCAGGAAAGGGATACTATCTCTTTACCTAAGACTTGGTCTAATCTTAGTACCAGAAACCTGAAACCTCCTAACTGAAGAATAAATGTTTCAATTTTTAATATGTCATAAACTGTGACACAGGTGAAAGTATCATATTAGCCTGAATATTGGCCACCCCGCTGTGCCAGCCAAGGGGTATGTGGTGACAGATCAGCTAGAGAAGGCTGGGGAGGGTGGGTCCTCAGCTTCTGGTCATGGTGCTGGCAGCAACAGCTGCTACTTGGCTCTGAAGGCAGTCTTCTTCCCTCCCTCTTTGGCTAAGAGGTGGATGAGAAAAGTCACAACAGCTAAGAGATCCAAGAAGCAATGGGGAGGTGGGTGTACAGATGGGGCAGTGGCTCCAGGAAGACTCTGGCCTCAGAAGTGCAGCTGAGCTGCATGAAGCAGGATGATTCGTTAGATCGTATTCAGCCTATACAATGGTGATGATCTCTAAATTGAGTCATAATATCTGCTTGAGAGACTATATTGCATCTTTTATGAAAAAGAATAACTTCTATATTCTAGAAACAGAGGATTATCTGGGGTGTAAACTTACAGGTGCCTCACTTTGTAGCAACGTGAAAAAATTAAAGGCACATAAATCTAGAAGTAGATAGTTTCGGCTCCACCATAATGGATGATGAAAAGTGAGATTAAATGATTCTAAAACTTTACCTGAAATGATAAACCTCTATGACTTAAGAAAGTGAACCCTGCTCGGTTGGACACAACCTCCCTAATATTATTATGGTAAAAGGAAATTTTTACATTGCAGGTCGGGGAAGCCAAATATGGTCTTCATGTCACAGTGTCCTGCACCCATCCATGCACAGGATATTACTTTAAGATTAGCATTTGCAAGAATTGGTAAATCACTTAATAGACTTTGTATGGGTTTTACTATAGATAAATATATAAAGGGTTGATCCACTTTTAATACTTAAAAATTTTTTTCCTCTTCACCTTCAGTATAGCCTGGACTTGTTAATTTGTTTGTAAGTCCATGGAGAACAACTGTGGCCATAATCTCTTAGCACACAAAAGAAGACACAAAAAAGTGTGAAGAAGACACAAAAAATTGGGAAAGATGAAAATCTGATTTCAAATCCATGACCCCCTCTCCTTGTCAATGCCTTGCTGGCAAGATTCAACCAGTTGATAAGCAATGTCTGTGGGTCTCCAAAATACAAAGTCTTAAGAACACACACAAATGTGAGCATTAGTGTTTACAGAACTGGGGAAGGCAGTGGCTTCTGGCTGGAAACAGGCTTGATGTACTAGGGTGAGAAACTCAGAAACTTTGGCTCCCAGAGTGGGGACAACCAGTTAAGCCCAGTGGATCCCCCTTGGTCTTTGGAGAACATTTTCTCCACCAGTTTCCAGTGTGCAGCCTGCTTCTTGGAGGTCAACTCTAGAAGCTCTGGGGAAGAACTGCAACTTTGTGCAGAATTTGCTAATCCACACAGTTGAGGAGGGGAGAAGCCCACCATGCCCTTTCTCACAAAACACAAAGAGGTGTTTTGCCTTTTGCCTTTTGCATCCAAAAGAAGAGTTTTTAGACTCTGCTCACCAATAAGCAATAGTGTGTGAAAAGACTCTCTATGTGCCCATTGTGTAGGAAAATGAAATTCAAAGCAATGAGAAACCAAAAGAATGGGCGGTAAAATGAAAAGCATTGATAATATTCCTTATGGAAGCATAAAGTGGTACAATCATTAGTTTGTATACTCATTTGAATTATAAATGGATATCGACTTGGGTCCCTAAATCTCATGTTTAGAACTCTATGCTACTGAAGAATTGACCAAAATAATTTGAAGTATAAGGACACTAATTGAATCAGAGTTTGTAAGAGAAGGCATTTCAAAGTAGTCTAAAGACTGAAATAATGATCCTAGGCAACCGTGCTTGTAATATTTTAAGTGTAAAAAGTGAATTGCATATATGTCCATGCCACTCTCTCCAAATGTAAAACAGATAGCTAGTGGGAAGCAGCCGCATAGCACAGGGAGACCAGCTCGGTGCTTTGTGACCACCTAGAGGGGTGGGATAGGGAGGGTGGGAGGGAGGGAGATGCAAGAGGGAAGAGATATGGGAACATATGTATATGTATAACTGATTAAGTTTGTTATAAAGCAGAAACAAACACACCATTGTAAAGCAATTATACTCCAATAAAGATGTAAAAAAAAAAGTGAATTGCAGAGCAACAGCATAATATGATCCTGATTTTGTATATAACACATTTTTTGCATGTATACATACTTATGCATTCATTGAAGAGTGAGCGGAAAAACACCAACCTGGTAACGTTTGTTGCCTTGAAGGGAATATGATTGGAAAGAACAGGAGATGAAGGACTCAACATTTACAACTACTCACATTAGAAAATAAATAAAAACACAGAGTATTGGAGGGAAAATAAGGCAGATTATTTGTGAATTGCATTTGTAATAAAAAAAATCATTTCTGTCTTTAGTTGTGGCACATAACTGCTTTAAGCATATGGAAGTATTTTTTCCATTTTATTTCTATAAAACAAACATAAATACCCTTTTGATGATTGTGTTTTAATCTAACTGAGGCAGTTGACATGCACAGTAATCTCTTTTGGGTTTCCCTATAATTTTTTCAAGACATCCTCTGTCTTTCTTAAAATTTAACTGTTTTTGAAAAAGAGAAACGTTAGAAAACTCCAGATAGATATAATTATGTAATATTTTTTGGGGGGGGCTAGTGTTCTATTCCTAAAATTGTCCAATAGCTATGCATCAAACCAGGAAGTTCCAGGCTCGTGACTATCATGTCAATCTTACAACTGTCCCAACAAGGTCCTGCCTCCCAGAAACTAAATCTGACTTTCTCCCTGAGCCAGTACCAAGTCTCTGGACAGAGCTTTAATGGGAGGATTTTGGGGTCATGGGTTTTCTCCAAGGAGGCTCAGAAAATGCTTCCCTTGCAGTTGGAGTTTGAAGGCTGCAGCTCAGTGGCAGACCAGGACAGCTAAGAATATTTAGAAGCAAGTAGTCACTTTTCTTCTCCTCTCACAGCCTTGTATGTACCCTGTTCTCTGTGCTCTTCCCTCTGAGGTTCTCCCCTGTTCCAATTAAACTGTACATCATAATTGCAAGGCCATCTCAGATACACTTTAAAATAACATGTTTACTTTGTGAAAGCTCTTACTTTAGGGAAACCAGAGGTCAAGATTGCAGTTTGTTGACACATTTGTGAAATGGCTTTGCCGTCCTACTTCCTTGTTCACTTCCATTTTATCTTTCATGGTATTCTCTCTTTTCTGAGTTTATGGTTTTCTAATACTACCTCTTATCTATCCTACGTTGGACATTGGACTGCCTAGGACACATCTCTCTACCTTCCAACCCTGTATCCACGTTTGTCTAATTTTAGCAAGTTAACCATCTTGAAATGAATTCACATCAGTGTGTTAATGGCAGAAAATGGTTTAATACATTAACTTCATTCAGTCACATCTTCATTTTATATAGTGATTTTAAACTCAAGTGAAAGAACATATTTTCAACAACATTTTCATGGACTAGCCCAGGCTAGAGAAGGAGAGATCTTTGGTCACAGCCGCTTCTCAGGGTCCCTCACATTGTAATAGGTACCGCAATTTGAGATGCTGCAAAGGTGGTTGTACTTGACAGGAAACAAGTGAACATTGTTCTTTTTCAAAAGCATACTCTCAGCCTCTACCTGAAGAGGAAATGAATGGGTACCCTGGCACTGTAATGCACTGATCTCAATGTCCTCCATTCATTCTCCATCCATTACTCATGTTATTATATTCCTTACTTATTGGAAGTTATGTTTACTTGTGTGATCCCTGCATATTCTTTGAGTAGCCCCCATCTATTATGACTTTATCACCATCTTTAGCATCAACCTACAGGCTCTGGACCAATCCCATGTGTGACTAGAGGGAGTTTAAAGGAGATTTAAATTATCCCTCCAGTTTCAATGACACTTAGGGTTGGGAGCTGATTCTGTGGCTTAGTCCTATCTTGCCTAAGACCTGAACCTAAATCACAATTTGTATAAAGAGCTCTATTTTTTTTCCTAAACTTCAGACTCTGACTTGATAATGGGTCAGGTGCCCCAGGCCTTCTAGAGCTGGAAACAACCTAAGTGTCCATCATCGGATGAATGGATAAAGAAGATGTGGCACATATATACAATGGAATATTACTCAGCCATAAAAAGAAACGAAACTGAGCTATTTGTAATGAGGTGGATAGACCTAGAGTCTGTCATACAGAGTGAAGTAAGTCAGAAAGAGAAAGACAAATACCGTATGCTAACACATATATATGGAATATAAGAAAAAAAAATGTCATGAAGAACCTAGGGGTAAAACGGGAATAAAGACACAGACCTACTTGAGAATGGACTTGAGGATATGGGGAGGGGGAAGGGTAAGCTGTGACAAAGCGAAAGAGAGGCATGGACATATATACACTACCAAACGTAGGGTAGATAGATAGTGGGAAGCAGCCGCAGAGCACAGGGAGATCAGCTCGGTGCTTTGTGACTGCCTGGAGGGGAGGGATGGGGAGGGTGGGAGGGAGGGAGATGCATGAGGGAGGGGATGTGGGAACAGATGTATATGTATGACTGATTCACTTTGTTATAAAGCAGAAACTAATAAAAAAAAAAGAAAAAAAAAGAAAAAAAAATAGATTTGTCATTTTTAATCCTTTTTGGTCATGAATTCCTTTGAGATTCTGATAAAAGTCCTATCTATGTCTACACATATTCTCAGACTCACGTACCCTCCTCAATTTCAAATACAGTTTTAGGGTTTTTATGAACCCTAAGGCCCACCTAGGAATGGGATCCCCAAATCTTGTAGGCTTTTGTGTCACATATAGTGCACCCAAGCAGAAATCAGCTCAGCTGAGGTGGTACCCTAAAACACATGCTACTGATTTCTTCTGCCCTTTGGGCACCAAAATCTTGTGAGCAATAGTCAGATAGAGTCCACCCAGGACAAATATTTGTCTAAAGTAATACCCAGAGAGGCTCTTTGACTTATAAATTTATGAGAAAAATAAAACTATTTGCTGAGCATGAGTGAGCATTAGAGAATGAGAACAATACAGAGTTTACTATATAGATAAGACCTTAATTGCATAGAGTGAATTACAGAGCAGCAAAATTCTGATATGTCCTTTCAGTTCTGCACTAAGGAACTTTTGAACTCCTATATTCACAGTGGCTAAAAGAATCATGACCTGTGTTCTACAGACTAATATAAGCTCAACCATGAAATATTTGTTAAACGCTGACTGTGTGTCAGGCTCCAAGCTAGGTTTTATAGATAAAAATATGAGTGAAGAGCTCAAATATAGTACAGGAGAAAGATGTGTAAATAAATAATAGTAAAAGTACTGCTACTTTCTAAGTGTAGGCACTGTGTTAAGGGTGTCACATATATTACTTCACCAAATCTTCAAAACAATTCTAGAGGCTGGCTTATTATTACCCTCATTTTATAAATAAGGAAACAAAAAACATAGAGAAATTGAGTAAATGGACCATATACCATGGTGGAACTGAAATTCAGACCTGAGTCCATGGAAGACCCAAGTTTTGGGGACCCTCTGAAATATGAAATACCCTTCATACCCATTAGTTGGCTATTATCAAAAGCCAAGCAAAACAAAACCAAAAAAAAAAAATCAGAAAATATCAAGTGTTGGCAATGATGTGGAGAGATTGGAACCTTGCATTGTTTGTGGGAATATAAAATGTTCAGCCACTGTAGAAAATGGTATGGTGGTTCCTAAAATATTAAATATAGAGCTACCAAATGATCTAGCAGTTCCACTTCTGGGTATAAACCTAAAAGAATTGAAAGCAGGGACTTGAAGAGATATTTGTACACCCATGTTAATACAGCATTATTCACAATAGCTGAAAGGTAGAAACAACCCACATGTCTGTTGACAGATGAATTGATAAGCAAAACATAGTATATACATACAATAGATTATTATTCAGCCTTTAAAAGGAATGATACAACATAGGTGAACCTTGAAGACTATGCTAAGTGAAAAAAGCCAGACACAAAAGGACAAAGGAATAATACAAATATAATCCCACTAATAAGAGGTACATAGAATAGTCAAATTCACAGAGCTGGAAAGTACAATAGTGGTACCAGGGGCTGAGGGAAGAGCAATTGGGGAGTTATTGTTTAATGGATATGGAGTTTCAGGTTGAGAAGATGAAAAAGGTCTGGAGATGGATACAGTGGTAACTGTTGTACAATAATGCGATGTACTTAATGCCACAGAAATGTACACCTAAAATGGTTAAAATGGCAATTTTAATTTTTTCACAAAAAAGAATACAAACTTAATAATAAAAATTAGTTACTAAGGTGAATATCTACTTAGGACAAACAAATCATAACAAACATTAAAAAAATAGCAAATATCAAAACATCACAAAATCCAGAAAAATAATACAATATTTTATATTAAACTGCCTGATACAACTCTGTAATACCTTTTCCTTACATTTTTGTTTCATAACCTTCAATTACCTCTTCATATGACAAAAAGTATATCATTTTCTATAGAGAGAATAGAAAGATAATTTAGTCTTCCAGCCTGGTTGATTAAGATTTGTTTTTTGTTATTGATAATGGGATGCATAAAACTTCACACACATTTGAAGTTCTGCTTCACACTTGTACCTTACAAGCAGGATTCTCATAAATTTAATATTGTATTATTCCCATCAAAAAATATGACGTGGTCTTAATTGTATATAAAACACTGTCAGATCTGTTCCTAAGAGGAAAGAATTTCTGTCTTGACTAGGATGAGAACCAAATTCTCTGTCTATAATTTTATATATTTGGTGATTGAAATTTTTTTCCGACAGTCTGCTCTGTCTCTACATTTCACAGTCTCTGTTCCACAGTCTACCAATTTCCAGAGCTGGGCGCTGTTAGAACACTTTTGCATTTTGATAAGACTTTGGGCTCTGCATGTTTGTTTTGGCATAGTGGATGCTACCATAATGTTTAGCAATAAATTATCAACATACAGAAATGACTGTGAACCACATAAATATATCCCATTAAACCCAAACTAAAATTCAACATTCCCTCATCTGGATCTCAAAATACCTGCAGCCTCTCTAACAACATCTGACACAGGAAACCTGATAATGGTGAGATGTCAAAGTATAATTGTGGTTAAATATCTTTTGTAAATTTTATATAAACATATGACCACCTGAAGACATTTCTAGGGCCTTTCCAGGATCTTGGAAGTGGGTTCAAGCAAGTGGAGTGTCCTGAAGCTTAAGCATCATATTTTCACATTAACACCACCTCTACCCAAGTCTCAAAGTTTTTGCCTCTCAAAACAATACTATTCCACCACAGACAGCTATAAAGTAGTGAGGCAAAGGCAACAAGAGAAACCTAACTAGACATTAAAGTCACACCAACAGGGCCTCCCTGGTGGCGCAAGTGGTTGAGAGTCCGCCTGCCGATGCAGGGGATGCGGGTTCGTGCCCCGGTCTGGGAGGATCCCATATGCCGCGGAGCGGCTGGGCCCGTGAGCCATGGCCGCTGAGCCTGCGCGTCCGGAGCCTGCGCGTCCGGAGCCTGTGCTCCGCAACGGGGGAGGCCACAACAGTGAGAGGCCCGCATACCGCAAAAAAAATAAATAAATAAAAAATAAATAAAGTCACACCAACAAAGGACACATAAAACAGCCTGGGTCAAGGAAGGCTTTGGAGGAATTCACCTACCTCGTGCTGACCTTTACTAGGATAGCACTGTCATATTTCAAGCCTTTCATCTCCACTTTCAGAAAATTAACACTAAGCACCTCTAATTCCACATCTTGCCCACCTGCCTTATCCTCCCCAATGGTGCCATAAAAGATCTGTTTACTACTTTTTTTTTTAAAGAAAGAGTTATGTTTAGAACACATATGTACAACAAATTAAAAGATTAAAACAAATATCGGCATGACAGAGGCAAAGAATAAAATAGGCAAAAGTTCCCAAGGCAAGAGCTCCATGCTTTCAATGAATTTATGTCTTTTCAAGAGGTATAAGATGCATGGTATTGAGGGAATGTTTGGATAAGATGGATGAACCGCAGCCAGGAACTCCAAGGTACAGTGGAGACTCCCGTACGATGACTGTATCCTGGCACCTTCTAGCTCAAACCGCAGAGATGGAAGGGTGTATGTAGGTGAGCTACAGATCGTGAGCTGGATGCAACCCTAGAGGTAATATTCTAAAATAAGTATCAAATCGATTGTGTTAATCAGGTAGGGAATAGTCAATAAAATGACAATAAGGTTATCGATAATGAACAAGATACGTAAAGTATAAAAACATGCAGACTCCAATCATGCAATAAAGAGATAAATTTAGTCAAGTGGTGAATATTAGCCTGTAGAGAGAGTAGCGACTACGAAATCAGACAATTAAAAGTTGTAAAAGAGATTAACATTAAAAACTGGGGAAAGATACACATAATGTACAAAGTTGTACAAAATAGTGTGAGCTTGAAAAGTTCCATTGCCTCAAGGACACACCCACATGTTGACCTTTGGCTCATGAGGAGCCCCCCTGGCCCTGGGTAATAACTAACTGTGTCCCTGCTCCTCTCTCAAATTATTTTTCTTTTTTTTTCTTCTTTTTTTTTTGCGGTACGCGGGCCTCTCACTGCTGTGGCCTCTCCCGTTGAGGAGCACAGGCTCCGGATGCACAGGCTCAGGGGCCATGGCTCACGGGCCCAGCTGCTCTGCTGGCATGTGGGATCCTCCTGGACTGGGGCACGAACCCGTGTCCCCTGCATCGGCAGGTGGACTATCAACCACTGCGCCACCAGGGAAGCCCGACCCTGATCTTCTGATACAATAACCTCAGCCCAACGAGATCATATGTCTCTTCTCTCTATTTTAGTCAGCGACTATGCAAAACAGTGAAAAGAGTAAAGTTGAAATTAATCAAACCTACAGTATTAACATGTTTGTATTGAGTTTAGGAATACTTTAACCATTGGGATAATCTATGAAATATTATTTTTAAGGTGCTCAAAATAGTTAATAGAACTTGACATTTTAGAATATTATATATATGAGTCATTTTATTTCAAAGGTATAAGAGAACTTTCTTAAGTTTCTACAGTGCTTAAACATTTAAGAGAACATAATTTACTAATGCACACATTTGATTTATTACTTTTACCAGAGTTACTTTAATTATTAGAAAAGTCCACTCCCCACCCCTACCCCAGCCTTTAACTTGTCAAGTGTGTAAAAGACTAACATGTCAGGCATTTGAAATATTTGAGAGACTCCAATAAACTAAATTTATAATTCATATATTTTAAAATATTTAAATCAACTTTTAGTTAACCAGGCCTATCAATTCCATTGTATGTTTAGGGGAATTAACATTGGATTGAATATTCATCAAGGATTAAGTATAATTTGTATTTTCCACCTAAAAATACAAAAACTTTAGAAAAACTAGTTTTTAAACTTGGCAGCTTTAATACATTAAATGGTAATTAAAGCCTATGTAGAACTTTATTTTATAAGATTTAAAGATTCCTTTGGTGGTGGGGCACAACACACTGAAAGGCAGAACTTTTTGTTACTTACAGCTCTGAAGGAGAGAAGGCTGCCAGGCAGGGGGGCACAGTGGGTTGCACCTGGAGACAATGTAACAACAAGCTTGAGCTGTAGGGGCAGGTTATGTATAGCAAGCAGGGTGGGGTTAGCAAGGTTTCCCGGGTTCTCTATGGATTGGCTAATTTTAGTAATTTTGGTGGGCCCTGGGGCATGGGCTTGTCCCCTAGTTGTCTGGTACCTGGCCTGGTAGAGATCAGGATAAGTGTATAGTGGCCGCAGAGTGTGTGAGCCTGATAAGGAAAGAAGTTGAGGCGTGGACTTAATCAGTTGTTCAAGAAGGAGAGCTGTCTAGTCTCTAGCCAGGGCCTCCAAACTGACTCAAGACAGTACAACAAATTAAAAGTTTATTAAATTAAAATTAAAAATTATGTCTATACCTATATATATCTCAGTTGAGCCCTTAATGTTTTGACATCAGTTTTCTTTTTTTTTATTGTAGCATTATTTTTAATTGCAAAACATCAAAAATAATATGAATCCCATACTTGAGATGTTATATTATGAAGCTATACAAAAAAAGAGGGTGATGTGTATGAATTATTAATTTGTGATGTGTATGAATTATTAATTATTTGTGATGTGTATGAATTATTAATTATTTGTGTTGTTTTTTTTAAAAAGTAAAATTAGCATGCTTTTTAATGTCAGAAATTAAGAGGAAATATGCATGTACGCATGTTTGTTTATACATATATAGTCCTTATTTTTGCAAATGAAAACTAGAAAGGTATTATAATAAGGAATTCGTTACCAACAGATGGTGATTTGTAAATAAGGAGAAAGGAATGAGGAATGAATGACACTTCTTTACATGTGTGTTTTGCATAGTTTTGATTTTGGCATTTTAAAATATGCATATTAATAACAGAAATTAAATCAACAAAAATGGAGAAAAAAGTAAAATTGAATGTAAATATAAAAACCCCCAAGTGTATTTCCAATGAACAGCACCTCACATAGAAAAAACAAAAACAAAAACAAATAATTTTGAACACAGCACTTTGACTATATTCCCTCAGTCTAAGGGTAAAAAGAACTTAAAAAATATTGAGCCTTAATTAGTAAGCTTGTTATTTACAGTGATAGGGGTGTAATAATTCTGAAACTGCACTGTGTGTTTTATAGGACTGAGCAAATGAAAAAATATATTGATTGACATCAGTTTTGAGCTCCATTATTTGGGGTATTTGAGTGACCTGAATAGCAGAGGAGACCTCTAGAGAGTAGGATATAAGTTGTCCTAAACAGCACAGAAAACATTTCATTATGACAGTAAAAAGGAGGAAATGAAAGCAGAAGCAAGAAAAATATGAAGAGCCCCTAAAGGCTGGTTTGCAGCCAGACTCCACAATTGTTTGATGTTAACCAGAAGAATAAATCAGTCATGAAAGAGGCCTCCAGTAGTATTTTGATTGAATTACAGAGTACGCTAAAGGCCCAAGTTATGCTTTTTAGGATGTTGATTTCATGGTCCAGGTTTTCTGTTGAGTGGACACTAGATTAGTGTTCTTATCCCATGTACGAAGGGAAGTATTAATAACATCACAAACTTCTCCTTGACTAGCTAGGGCAAATCTATTGTCAAAAACTATTTTTGCCAGGGTTCTCTGGTCTTGATTAAGCAGGCTTAATATTTGTTGTACTTTAGAAATATGAGATACTAGAGTTTCAGACGTTGGTAGGTTAGTTTCAATGATTTTTGACCATTGGGTTAGAGCAGTGGCCTAAACCTGTGGCCATTCCAGCAAGTCCCAGAGTAGTGGCGAATCCCAATATTACAGGTATAAATGCTGCACGTCGATGATGTTTGGCCAGGGTCAGGAAAAATTATTAAAGTTTATGTAAATTGAAGATCCTTAGAGGCTGGAGTTCATCCATGTGGCTTGTGGCTGGGAGGTAATGGAAGGGCAAAGTAGAGGAGATGAGACCCATGTTCGTAGGACCACAGTGTAGTTCTGTGCTGTTGCCTTTAGATTGAAAAGTGGTACCTTGATTTTGATAAATGGTAATTATCAAAGAATGGGACTGGAGGAAAACAGCAATTTTTGCTGGGTATATGTTGAGGGTCAGTAGCGCCCACATGGTATGTACTCAGGAAACATGACAGCAGTGACTTGCCATGAGGGGGCGTTCCAGAATCAGGGGAGATGGCTACTTCCCGATATTTTCCTTCTCTGGGCCAGATATCACCTGGATAAATGTGTGGTGTGGTATATGTGGAAGCAGATTGATAGCAAGTCTGACAGTTATGGGTAGTCAGTGCCTGAGAGGCTGTTTCAGTCAAATGTATGCCTATGTTAGATGTGTAAATATTCAAGAGTCTAGGGTATTGGGTTTGCATTTTACTTGCCTTATGGTCTTTTAGAGGGAAAGAGGCATAGACACTTAGGCATAGACAGACTAAGGTGTGGGTGTGGGTGTGGGTGTGGGTGCTGAAAACTGTGGAGGGGGAGGGGAAGAGGATGAAGGGGGATGCATGGTTTGAACACTGAGAGGCCAGCAGAATTCTTCTGTTAAAGCTAGAAGAGCACACAGTGTGGATACTTTGGTAAGGCTGCCCTTTAGGAAGGAGCAGTGGATGGTATTAGAGCAACCTGAATCTTGGGAGCATTGTGGAGATACTGGACTTGGTCCCATAGGGGTTTAGCATGGTATAGGTTGAATTATAATCATAGGGATAGAACTTATTGTTTTACAGGTATCAAAACGTAGAGTTGGGTCATGCAACAAGCAAATTGCTATATCTGGAAAGTCACTCCAGTCTGATGGGTCCCACCTTTTATAGCAGGACTCAACAGTAATAAATCATTGGAAAATCAAGAGTCTGGGTCTTCTGTGGGTGGTGAGTCTTTCCCAGCTCTGGTATAGTTGGGACTCCTGGTAGTTAGTTGAGAGGTAGAGGTGAAGTCATCTCTTGGACACTGTGATACTGCAGTATCCTTCCCATGTAGATATGCATTCAGGTTGCTGTGGGTCATATCTTTGTGGCTCTATGGTTTTAAACTGAGGCTGAGCAGCTTGTAGAATTTGAAGATAATGTTGGGCCCTGGAAGCTTCATTTGCAAATATCTTTTAAGTCAAAAGTTTTGTGGGTGCAGAGCTAGCATGATGCTGGCATCCATGATACTGCTGTCATTAGAGCAAAGTGCCAGAACATGACAGGCATAATTAAAGCTCCACTTAAAAGTAGCTGAATCTAAAACTTCTCAGTTGTCCAAGGTTTTCCCCAGATCGGTGATGAGAGGAGTTCTGCTGCAAACAGGTTTTAAATCATAAGGCCTGATTTGGGTCCATGTGGTTAATAGGCTTTTAGATGGTTTGACAATTAAAATATCCATGGCTGAGGTTGGAGCTCCAGTATTAGCTTCAGACAAGCCCCCCAATTTAACCAATTACTATGGGGTTTTTGTCTCAGTTATTTTTTCTTGGTTGGTGTTGGGCAAGCCATTGAGATTTGTGGCTACAGGGTTTGCATTATTGAAATTCAATGGCAATTTGGCCTCAGAATTTGCCACATTTGGTTGAAATAATGACTTATTTGGGGGGTTTGTGTGTCTGGATTGCAAACCAATGAAAGTACCTAGACCCATAATAAGACCAAGATCCAACAGAATGGTGTGCAGCTACAACTTAAAGGTTTTTTTTTTGCTTGGTGTTTCTGTCTGGCATGAATTATTACCAAGCAGGGGGTTCTGGTTTTATCATCATGGGGTAGAGTGTTGGTTCTAACATTATTTTTAAGTGTGATTTTAATTTATCCAGTGGAGTTGCTCATCTCCCTTCTTGGTAGTCCACATCATCTGTGGAAATGGACCTGGAGCAGTAATTTCAATTTCCTTGAGGGGTTGAGACTGAAAGGCTGGATTAATCATCCATCCATTATAGCTTGAATAGTATAGAAGATTTTTAGGTGATGGAAATTTAGGTTCAAATGGGTCCCCTAACAAGTGGATGCATGCCGAGCCTGTAGGACAACCTATCATGGATGGGTCAGCTTGTTCATTGAAAAGAGCCTCAGTACTGTTGGCCTTGGTATGAGCAGGGACATAGGTGACCCAGATTTTAAGACAATACTCATCAGCTGTTGCCAAATGGATGGCCCTTATGGCTCAGTATCCTGGATAATGAAATTGTTCTTCTTCTATTGGCCATACCAAAAGCAAGAACTTTGGCTATTATCCAGGAATTCTATAAAAGTTGTCCGTCTTTGAACATTACGTGGGGTGATAGCCAACCTCTGACTTGAAACTGAGTCACCGTGGTATCCAGGTCTTCCTGGATGGCCTTTAGTAATTGAGATTTTAAGAGAATATCATATATATAATGACAGCAGTGAGTAGAAACAAAGTAGGTATGTTATCCAGGTCTTGGTGACAAAGGTTATGGGCCATGACAAGGCTGTTTAAGTATCCCATAGACAAATAAGTAAAGGTATATTGCGTACCTTGAAAGAAGACAAATTGAGTCTGCGAAGCCTCAGTATAAGAACAGAATAAAACACATTGACTAGGTCAATGACAGCAAAATATTTCCCAAGTGCCTTTGTCTTCAGTCATCTCAACAATATTGGGTATGGGTGCTTTGATGGGAGAAACCACAGCATTTAGATCATGATGACCAATGGTAAGCCTCCATTTTTTTAATGACCCTTTGTATTTTTTTATCATTAAGATTTTACTTTCTAAAGAGACTTTCAGGCTCACAGCAAAATTAAGGGGAACATTCAGAGATTTCCATATATCCTCTACCCAGACACACATACTCTCTCCCACATTATTAACATCTCTCACCAGAGTGGTACTTTTGTTACAATAGATGAACCTACATCGACACATCATAATCACCCAAAGTCCACAGTTTACATTGGGGTTCACTCTTGATGTTGTGGGTTTATGTCCATTTTATGGGTTTGGATAAACATATAATGACATATATCCATCATTATGGTATCATACAGAATATTTTCACTCTCTTAAAAATTCTCTGTGCTCTGCTTATTCATCTCTTCCCCATCTAACCCCTGGTAACCACTGATCTTTTATTGTATCCATCGTTTTGCCTTCTCCAGAAAGTCATATAGTTGAAATTAGACAGTATGTAGCATTTTAGATTGGCTTCTTTCACTTAGTAATATATATTTAAGTAATATATATTTAATATATATTTCACTTAGTAATATATATATATATATCTTTCACTTAGTAATATATAGTAATATATATTTAAGCATTTCAGATTGGCTTCTTTCACTTAGTAATATATATATATTCTTCCATATCTTTTCATGGCTTGATAGCTCATTTCTTTTTAGTGTTGAATAATATTCCATTGTCTGGATGAATCAGTTTAATTATGCATTTATGTACAGAAGGACATCTTGATTGCTTCCAAGTTATGGCAATTATGAATAAAGCTGTTATAAATATCCATGCATAGGTTTTTTTGAGGACGTAAGTTAACTCATTTGAATAAATACCAAGGAGCACAATTGCTGGATAAAATGGTAAGACTATGTTTAGTTTTATAAGAAACTACCAAACTGTCTTACAAAGTGGCTGTATCATTTTGCATTCCCATCAGTAATAATTGAGAGTTGCTGTTGCTCCATACTTGCCAGCATTTGGTGTTGTCAGTGTTATGGAGTTTGGCCCTTCTAATAGGTATGTAGTGCAATCTCACTGTTGTTTTAATTTGCATTTCCTTGATGACATATTAAGTGAAGAATCTTTTCATGTTTTTTGCCATCTGTATATTACTTTAGTGAGATGTAAGCTAAGGTCTTTGACCCATTTTTTTTCTTTTTGGCTTCACCATGCAGCATGTGGGATCTTAGTTCCCCGACCGGGGACTGAACCAATGCCCCCTGAAGTGGAAGTGCAGAGTCTTAACCACTGGAACACCAGGGAAGTCCCATGGCCCATTTTTAAATAGAGTTTATTATTTATTTATTTATTTATTTATTTTTGGCTTTTACCTTCTTATCTCTTTTTTAAAATATCTTTATTGGAGTATAATTGCTTTAGAATGGTGTGTTAGTTTCTGCTTTATAACAAAGTGAATCAGTTATACATATACATATATCCCCATACCTCTTCCCTCTTGCATCTCTCTCCCTCCCACCCTCTCTATCCCACCCTTCTAGGTGGTCAAAAAGACCGAGCTGATCTCCCTGTGCTATGCAGCTGCTTCCCACCAGCTATCTATTTTATGTTTGGTCGTGTATATATGTCCATGCCACTCTCTCACTTTGTCCCAGCTTACCTTCCCCTTCCCCATGTCCTCAACTCCATTCTCTAGTAGGTCTGCATCTTTACTCCTGTCTTTCCCCTAAGTTCTTCATGTCCATTTTTTTCTTTTTTTTTTCTTTTTTTAGATTCCATATATATGTGTTAGCATACGATATTTGTATTTCTCTTTCTGACTTACTTCACTCTGTATGACAGACTCTAAGTCCATCCACCTCACTACAAATAACTCAATTTTGTTTCTTTTTATGGATGAGTAATATTCCATTGTATATATATGCCACATCTTCTTAATCCATTCATCTGTTGATGGACACTTAGGTTGCTTCCATGTCCTGGCTATTGTAAATAGAGCTGCAATGAACATTGTGGTGCATAACTCTTTTTGAATTATGGATTTCTCAGGGTATATGCCTAGTAGTGGGATTGCTGGGTTATATGGTAGTCTGTTTTTAGTTTTTTAAGGAACATCCATACTGTTCTCCATAGTGGCTGTATCAATTTATATCCCCACCAACAATACAAGCGGGTTCCCTTTGCTCCAAACCCTCTCCAGCATTTATTGTTTGTAGACTTTTTGATGATGGCCAATCTGAATGGTGTGAGATGATATCTCATTGTAGTTTAGATTTCCATTTCTCTAATGTTTAATGATGCTGAGCATACTTTCATGTGTTAGTTGGCAATCTGTATATCTTCTTTGGAGAAATGTCTATTTAGGTCTTCCACCCATTTTTAGATTGGGTTGTTTGTTTTTTTTGATATTGAGCTGCATGAGCTGCTTGTATATTTTGGAGATTAATCCTTTGTCAGTTGCTTCATTTGCAAATATTTTCTCCCATTCAGAGGGTTGTCTTTTTGTCTTGTTTATGGTTTCTTTTGCTGTGCAAAAGCTTTTAAGTTTCATTAGATCCCATTTGTTATTTTTGTTTTTATTTCCATTTATATAGGAGGTGGGTGAAAAAGGATCATGCTGTGATTTATGTCATGGAGTGTTCTGTGTATGCTTTCCTCTGAGTTTAATAGTGTCTGAACTTACATTTAGGTCTTTAATCCATTTTGAGTTTATTATTGTGTATGGTGTTAGGGAGTGTTCTAATTTCATTCTTTTATATGTAGATGTCCAGTTTTCCCAGCACCACTTATTGAAGAGGTTGTTTTTTCTCCACTGTATAGTCTTGCCTCCTTTATCTAAGATAAGGTGACCATATGTGTGTAGGTTTGTCTCTGGGTTTTCTATCCTGTTCCATTGATCTATATTTCTGTTTTTGTGCCAGTTTCATACTGTCTTGATTACTGTAGCTTTGCTGTATAGTCTGAAGTCCAGGAGCCTGATTCCCCCAGCTACGTTTTTCTTCCTCAAGATTGCTTTCTCTATTCGGAGCCTTTTGTGTTTCCATACAAATTGTGAAATTCTTTGTGCTACTTCTGTGAAAAACTCCATTGGTAGTTTGATAGGGATTGCACTGAACCTGTAGATTGCTTTGGGTAGTATAGTCATTTTCAAAATGTTGATTCTTCCAATCCAAGAACATGGTAAACCTCTCCATCTCTTTGTATCATCTTTAATTTCTTTCATCAGTGTCTTATAACTTTCTGCATACAGGTCTTTTTTCTCCTTAGGTAGGTTTATTCCTAGATACTTTATTCTTTTTGTTGCAATGGTAAATGGGAGTGTTTTCTTAATTTCACTTTCAGATTTTTCATCATTAGTATATAGGAATGAAAGAGACTTCTGTGCACTAATTTTGTATCCTGCTACTTTACCAAATTCATGGATTACCTCTAGTAGTTTTCTGGTAGCATCTTTAGGATTCTCTATGTATCGTATGTCATCTGTAAACAGTGACAGATTTATTTCTTCTTTTCCGAATTGGATTCCTTTTATTTCTTTTTCTTCTCTGATCGCTGTGGCTAAAACTTACAAAACTATGTTGAATAATAGTGGTGATACTGGGCAACCTTGCCTTGTTTCTGATCTAGTGGAAATGGTTTCAGTTTTTCACCATTGAGGACGACTTTGGCTGTGGGTTTGCCATATATGGCCTTTATTATGTTGAGGAAAGTTCCCTCTATGCCTACTCTATGGAGGGTTTTTATCATAAATGGGTGTTGAATTTTGTCAAAAGCATTCTCTGTATATTGAGATGATCATATGGTGTTTATCCTTCGATTTGTTAACATGGTGTATCACATTGACTGATTTGCGTATATTGTAGAATCCTTACATTCCTGTGATAAACCCCACTTGATCATGGTGTATGATGCTTTTAACGTGCTGTTGGATTCTGTTTGTCAGTACTTTGTTGAGGATTTTTGCATCTATGTTCATCAGTGATATTGGTCTGTAGTTTTCTTTCTTTGTGACATCTTTGTCTGGTTTTGGTATCAGGGTGATGGTGGCCTCGTAGAATGAGTTTGGGAGTGTTCCTCCCTCTGGTATATTTTGGAAGAGTTTGAGAAGGATAGGTGATAACTCTTCTCTAAGTATTTGATAGAATTCACCTCTGAAGCCATCTGGTCCTGGGCTTTTATTTGTTCGAAGATTTTTTTTCCCCCATACGCGGGACTCTCACTGCTGTGGCCTCTCCCGTTGTGGAGCACAGGCTCCGCATGCACAGGCTCAGCAGCCATGGCTCACGGGCCCAGCTGCTCCACAGCATGTGGGATCCTCCCGGACTGGGGCACGAACCCATGTCCCCTGCATCGGCAGGCGGACTCTCAACCACTGCGCCACCAGGGAAGCCCTGTTCAAAGATTTTTAATCACAGTTTCAATTTCAGTGCTTGTGTTTGTTCTTTTCATATTTTCTATTTCTTCCTGCTTCAGTCTTGGAATGTTGTGCCTTTCTCAGAATTTCTGCATTTCTTCCAGGCTGTCCATTTTATTGGCATACAGTTGCTTGTAGTAATCTCTCATCATCCTTTGTATTTCTGCAGTGTCAGTTGTTACTTCTCCTTTTTCATTTCTAATTCTATTGATTTGATTCTTCTCCCTTTTTTTCTTGATCAGTCTGGCTAATGGTTTATCAATATTGTTTACCTTCTCAAAGAACCAGCTTTTAGTTTTATTGATCTTTGCTATCATTTCCTTCATTTCTCTTTCATTTATTTCTGATCTGATTTTTATGATTTCTTTCCTTCTGCTAACTATGGGGTTTTTTTGTTCTTCTTTCTCTAATTGCTTTAAGTGTAAGGTTAGATTTTTTATTTGAGATATTTCTTTTTTCTTGAGGTAGGGATGTATTGCTATAAACTTCCCTCCTATAACTGCTTTTGCTGCATCCCATAAGTTTTGGGTCATTGTGTTTTCATTGTCATTTTTTTCTGGGCATTTTTTAAATCTCCTCTTTGATTTCTTCAGTGATCTCTTGGTTATTAAGTTGTGTATTGTTTAGCCTCCATGTGTTTGTATTTTTTACAGATTTTTCCCTGTAATTGATATCTAGTCTCATAGTGTTGTGGTTGGAAAAGATACTTGATATGATTTCAATTTTTAAAAATTTATCAAGGCTTGATTTGTGACCCAAGATCTAATCTATCCTTGAGAATGTTCCATGAGCACTTGAGAAGAAACTGTATTCTGTTGTTTTTGGATTGAATGTCCTATCAATATCAATTAAGTCCATCTTGTTTAATGTATCATTTAAAGCTTGTGTTTCCTTATTTATTTTCATTTTGGATGATTTGTCCATTGGTGAAAGTGGAGTGTTAAAGACATCTACTATGATTGTGTTACTGTTGATTTCCCTTTTTATGGCTCTTAGTATTTGCCTTATGTATTGAGGAGCTCCTATGTTGCGTGCATAAATATTTACAAATGTTATATCTTCTTCTTGGATTGATCCCTTGATCATTATGTAGTGTTCTTCTTTGTCTCTTATAATAGTCTTTGTTTTAAAGTCTATTTTGTCTAATATGAGAATTGCTACTCCAGCTTTCTTTTGATTTCCATTTGCGTGGCATATCTTTTTCCATCCCCTCACTTTCAGTCTGTATGTGTTCCTCGGTCTGAAGTTGGCCTCTTATAGACAGCATATATATGGGTATTGTTTTTGCATCCACTCAGCCAGTCTATGTCTTTTGGTAGGAGCATTTAATCCATTTACATTTATGGTTATTATCGATATGTATGTTCCTATTACCATTTTCTTAATTTTTTGGGGTTTGTTATTGTTGATCTTTTCCTTCTCTGTGTTTCCTGACTAGAGAATTTCCTTTAGCATTTGTTGTAAAGCTGGTTTTGTGGTGCTGTATTCTCTTAGCTTTTGCTTGTCTGCAAAGGTTTTAATTTCTCTGTCAAATCTGAATGATATTCTTGTTGGGGAGAGTAATCTCACTTGTAGGTTTTTCCCTTTCATCACTTTAAATATGTCCTGCCACTCCCTTCTGGCTTGCAGAGTTTCTGCTGAAAAATCAGCTGTTAACCTTATGGGGATTCCCTTGTATGTTATTTGTTGTTTTTCCCTTGCTGCTTTTAATATTTTTTCTTTGTATTTAATTTTTGATAGTTTGATTAATATGTGCCCTGACGTGTTTCTCCTTGGATTTATACTGTATGGGACTCTCTGTGATTCTTGCACTTGGTTAACTACTTCCTTTCCCATATTAAGTAATATAATCACTTCAAATATTTTCTCAGTCCCTTTCTTTTTCTCTTCTTCTTCTGGGCCCCTATAATTCAAATGTTGGTGCATTTAATGTTGTCTCAGAGGTCTCTGAGGCTGTCTTCAATTGTTTTCTTTTGTTTCTTTATTCTGCTCTGCAGTAGTTATTTGCACTCTTTTATCTTCTGGGTCACTTATCCATTCTTCTGCCTCAGTTATTCTGCTGTTGATCACTTCTGGAGAATTTTTAATTTCATTTATTGTGTTGTTCATCACTGTTTGTTTGCTCTTTAGTTCTTCTAGGTCCTTTTTAAACGTTTCTTGTATTTTCTCCATTCTATTTTCAAGATTTAGGATTATCTTTACTATTATTATTCTGAATTCTTTTTCATGTAGACTGCCTGTTTCCTCTTCATTTGTTAGGTCTGGTGGGTTTTTACCTTGCTCCTTCATCTGCTGTGTGTTTCTCTGTCTTCTCATTTTGCTTCACTTACTGTGTTTCGGGTCTCCTTTTCTCACGCTGCAGGTTCATAGTTTCTGTTGTTTTTGGTGTCTGCCCCCAGTTGCTGAGGTTGGTTCATTGAGTCATGTATGCTCCCTGGTGGAGGGTACTGGTGCCTGTGTTCTGGTGGATGAGGCTGGATCTTTTCTTTCTGTTGGGCATGTCCACGTCTGATCGTGTGTTTTGGGGTATCTGTGGACTTATTATGATTTTAGGCAGCCTCTCTTCTAATGGGTGGGGTTGTGTTCCTGTCTTGCTAGTTGTTTGGCATAGGGTGCTCAGCACTTGACCTTGCTGGTCGTTGAGTGGAGCTGGGTCTTGGCATTGAGAGGGATATCTCTGGGAGATTTTCACCATTTGAAATTACGTGGAGATGGGAGGTCTCTTGTGGACCAGTGTCCTGAACTTGGCCCACCCACCTCAGAGGCGCAGCCCTGATGCCTCCCTGGAGCACCAAGAGCCTGTCATCCACACGGCTCAGAATAAGAGGGAGAAAAAGAAAGAAAGAAAGAAAGAAAGAAGATAAAGTAAAATAAAATAAAATAAAATAATTAAAATAAAAAAAAATTATTAAAGATATTTTTTTAAAGTAATTAAAAAATGAAGGAAAGAAGTAAAGAAGAGAGCAACCAAATTAAAATTCAAATCCACCAATGTTAACAAGCACTGAAAATGATACTAAAAAAACCCCCAAAAAACGGACAGACAGTAACCTAGGACAAATGGTAAAAGCAAAGCTATACAGACAATATCACACACAGAAGCATACACATACTCACTCACAAAAAGAAGAAAAGGGAAAAAATATATATGTGTCATCGCTCCCAAAGTCCACCTCCTCAATTTGGGATGATTCGTTGTATATTCAGGTATTCCACAGATGCAGGGTACATTGTGGAGATTTAATCCACTGCCCCTGAGGCTGCTGGGAGAGATTTCCCTTTCTCTTCTTTGTTCGCCCAGCTCCTGGGGGTCAGCTTTGGATTTGCCCCCGCCTGTGCGTGTAGGTCACCTGAAGGTGTCTGTTCTTCGCTCAGACAGGACGGTGTTAAAGGAGCAGCTGCTTCGGGGGCTCTGGAGCACTCAGGCCGGGGTGATAGAGGGGTATGAAGTGCAGGGCGAGACTGTGGTGCCAGAGGCTGGCATGACGTTGCACCAGCCTTAGGCATGCCGTGCATTCTCCCGGGAAAGTTGTCCCTGGATCACGGGACCCTGGCAGTGGCAGGATGCACAGGCTTCCGGGAGGGCAGGTGTGGATAGTGACCTCTGCTCGCACACAGGCTTCATGGTGGCTGGAGCAGCAGCCTTAGCGTCCCATTCCCGTCTCTGGGGTCCGCGTTTGTAGCCGCAGCTCGCGCCTTTCTCTGGAGCTCCTTTTAGTGGCACTCTTAACCCCCTCTTCTCATGCACCAGGAAACAAAGAGGCAAGAAAAAGTCTCTTGCCTCTTCGGCAGCTCCAGACATTTCCCCGGACTCCCTCCCGGCTAGTCGTGGTGCACTAGCCCCCATCAGGCTGTGTTCACCCAGCCAACCCCTGTCCTCTCCCAGGGATCTGACTTCTAAAGCCCGAGTCTCAGCTCCCAGACCCCACCTGTCCCGGCGTGTGAGCAGACAAGCCTCTCGGGCTGGTGAGTGCTGGTCGGCACTGATCCTCTGTGTGGGAATCTCTCTGCTTTGCCCTCCTCAGCCTGTTGCTGTGCTCTCCTCCGCGGCTCCGAAGCTCCCCCACTCTGCTCCCGCAGTCTCCACCCACGAAGGGGCTTCTAGTGTGTGGAAACCCTTCCTCCTTCACAGTTCCCTCCCACTGGTGCATGTCCCATCCGTATTCTTTTGTCTCTGTTTTTTCTTCTTTCTTTTGCCCTACCCAGGTACGTGGGGAGTTTCTTGTCTTTTGGGAGGTCTGAGGTCTTCTGCCAGCATTCAGTAGGTGTTCTGTAGGAGTTGATCCACATGCAGATGTATTTCTGATGCATTTGTGGGGGGGAAGGTGATCTCCATGTCTTACTCTTCCACCATCTTGAAGCTCCTCCCTTCTGTTTGTTTTCTTATTGGTGAGTTTTAAGAGTTCTTTTTATATTTTGGATAACAGTACATATTTTATCAGATGTGTATGTTGCAAATATTTTCTCCCAGTCCATGGCTTGACTTCTGATTCTCTTGACACTGTCTTTCACAGAGCACAAGTATTTAATTTTAATGAAGTCCAGATATCAAGTATTTCTTTTACGGACTGTGACTTTTTTGTTATATCTAAAGCCATTGCCATTTCAAAGGTCATGTAGATTTTTGCCCGTGTTATCTTCTAAGAGTTTTATAGTTTTGCATTTTACATTTAGGTCTCTGGTTCATTTTGAGTTAATTTTTTTGAAGAGTGTAATCTATATGTCTAGATTTTTTTATTTGCATGTGGATGTCCACTTGTTCCAGCACAATTTGTTGAAGAGACTATCTTTGCTCCATTGTATTGCCTTTGCTTCTTTGTCAAATATCAGTTGCCTACAGTCAGCCCTCTGTATTAGGGAGTTCTGCAGCTGTGAATTCAACTAACCACAGATTAAAGATGTCTTACTTCTTCCTTTCTGATTTGTATGCCTTTTATTTATTTATTTATTTATTTATTTATTTATTTATTTTTCTTGCCTGATTGCTCTGGCTAGGATTTCCAATACTATGTTGAGTAGGAGTGGTGAGAGGGGGAATCCTTGTTTTATTCCTGATCTTAGCAAAAAAGCTTTTAATTTTTCACCATTGAGTGTGATGTCAACTGTAGGTTTGTCATATATGAGCTTTATTATATTGAGGTATGTTCCTTCTACACCCAATTTGTTGAGAATTTTTAAGTATGAAAGGAGGTTGAATTTTGTAAAAATTATTTTTCTGCATATATTGAGATGATCCTATGATTTTTATCTTTCTTTCTATTAATGTGGTACATCACACTTATTGATTTGTGTATGTTGAACCATCCTTGTAACCCAAGAATAAATCCCACTTGATCACGTTGAATGATACTTTTAATGTGCTATTGAATTTATTTTGTTGAAATTTTTGCATCTACATTCATCAAAGATATTGGCTTTTAGCTCTTTTCTTGTAGTGCCTTTATGAGACTTTGGTATCAGGCCTTTAAAATGAGTTTGGGAGTGTTGCCTCCTCTTCAATTTTTTGGAAGAGTTTGAGAATTGACATTAAGTCTTCTTTAAATATTTGGAGAATTTACCAGTGAAACCAACTGGTTCTAAGCTTTTCTTTGATGGGAGGTTTTTGATTACCAATTCAATCTCCTTACTAATAATTAGTCTGTTCAGATTTTCTATTTCTTCATTATTCCATCTTGGTAGATTATGTGTTTCTAGGAATTTGTCCATTTTTTCTAGGTTGTCCAATTTATTGGGACATAATTATTCATAGTAGTCTCATGACCTTTCACATTTCTGAGATATTAGTTGTGCAAATCAATTTAATAGTTAAAATTGTATCATCATCTTAATAGATGGAAAAAAATTATTCTGCAAAATTCAACATCCTCTTTCATTTTGATCTTATTTATTTGAGTCTTCTCTCTTTTCTCCTTGGTTTGTCCATCTGAAACTTTGACTATTTTATATTTTCAGTGTTTCAATGGTTTTTTTTTTTATTATTTAGTCTCTATTCCATTTCCCTGAACACACGGGTTTAATTAACTTGACATCCATACCTGAGAAAAGTATATAAATAAAGGAATGAAACACTGTCCCTGTCTTCATGGAACTCACTCCTGGAACTCTAACCGGCAGATAAGGTGGAGACATGATTAGTTCAATAATGGACATGGCACAGGCTGCTTAAAAATAGTACTTAGACTGCAGGGTGCCTGGGGTAGAGGGATATTATAGGAGAGATTTATCTGGACAGATACAAGTTAACCAGGTGAAATAGTGAGAAAAAGCAGAGATAATCCCAGACAGAGAATACAGAATATCCAAAAGCACAGCTGAGATGAAGAGAATGATTTGGAAAACTATAAGTACAACTCTGAGAGACCGATATTACTGTCTTGTTAGTTCATTCAAGATTATTTTATTAAGCACTTACTATGTACTCAAGTGCTTAATGTGCACTTGAGATTCAGAGGGCTTGTATTTTGCATAAAATCAAACGTAACATAGGAGTTGAATGAGCTGGAGCCAGGAATCAGGCTCAGCCCTTCTGATTTCACAAATACCATGCTCCTTCCCTCTCTGTCCTCTTTCCACAAGTGGTAGAGAAGGAATTCTTGAATTAGATGGAGAGTTGGACCAGATGACCTGCAAGATTTGGGACTGTGTTCTGTGAATAACATTACTAATCCTTTAATGGCTTCTGACACTCTTGGAGGTCCATCCATGACACCTGTCTACAGACACTTTAAAAGTAGAGCCGTTGTACTAAAATGTTTCTGAAATAACTGAGCAGTGAGTATGAACTTCAAGCACACACAAAGGAATGTTTTAATATCCTGTTCTTAGGTAAATGCCAGGAGCAGGCTGGCTGAAGGTCACTGGAGAGGACACATAGCTGGGCTTAGAGAATCTGACCTGGACAATATTTGAAAGCCATTGACAATGACACTACTTAGGGGTCATGGCAATGCATTGGACTGGAATTGAGGCAGACACTCCAAGGAAGGGATAAGGTAAAAGGTCAAGACACTAGGAGTCAGCAGTGGTGTGAAAATATAGTTCCAAATGTATTTTACTTGATCTACAGATTAAAATATCCTTTGTGACAAAGTAGATTACTGATCAATTCATCACCAAAAATGGAAAAGAGTACTCTGAATCATTCCAGTGATCTTAATCCATATTTTTCCTTCATTTCCTTCATTTACATTCTTATTTCTTAAAGAGAAACTGTGTGCTCACTAAAATCCATCTTTATATGACTTTATTTAAATTTTAGAATACAAATTTAGATACATACCCAGCCTCTCATTCACAGGTTAACAGGCATAGAGAACAAGCATATACAAAACTTAATCTATGAGTAATCAAAATGCAATCAGGTTAATTTCAAGTTCTTTTCTTTTTAAAAATAATTTGCAAAGTTGTTTTCCTGTTTCCTCATTCTCCATTCACCTTTTAGTAACTGGCCAGCAGACAGGTAAAAACAATAGGAGAAGAAATACAGAATCTAGATAATTTTTAAATTCTTTTTTTAGCTTTTACTTTAGTTTAGAATTATTTATGAATACTTCAGGGGTAATTTAGTCTACATTTTGGTTATTATAATATTTTAAATATTCATTATTATGGAAACATATTAACCTGCTTGGTGTGTTTTCTAAATCAACCCTAAGATTAGAGTGGCACTGAAGCTAAGCATCATTTCTCTGTAAGTAAGAAAACTCTCCCAAAATAAAAATATTCTCCATAAGTCCCAGAGGAAAGGAAGAGGTGAAAGCTGATTATTTTAATCATCATAGCAAAAGATGCCAAGTCTGCAAATGCACAATCAGTCAATCTTGCTGCTAGATTCAGTGCCCTGTCTCTGTAGGGTTCAAACAAAGCCTTTTCTGATTTTAGATTTTAATGGGCAATTTCGAACTATCACTCAAGAGTCAGGACTCTGAAGTTAGAGTTTAAAAATCCTTATCCTCAATGATGACATTTTTCTCAGCAGACAAGTGATTCCACCTGAAATTTAAGTCTGGCTTAAGGCTGTATTTAATGTCCAGGATCATCATCGTCACTGACTTTCTCTGATCACCTTGGCTTATCTGAAAAATAGCAGTTATAAATATCAACTGTGTAGGGTGCTTGTAGAGCTTAAATAAGATAAGGTTTAAAAGTACTAACATAGTGTCCAGAACCTAGAATTCTAAATAAACTGTAGTTTCTTTTATTGAAAAAATATGATTTTGTGTATTTGTATGCATGACATTTGTGCTGAACTAGTTTTTTAAATAACATGTTTGATTAGAATGGCTTTTTTTCATAAATAATCACAACTTTGAGGTTAGAGTCTATCTAAATATTAAAGACCTCCTACATTTTGATTTTGTTCATTTGTAAATTTTGTGATTCTTACACATTTTTTTCCTTCTTTCACCAAACCTTCTGAAATCTAATATGCTATATGTGAACAATATACTGTATATTTCCAGTTTAAGTACTTTATAAGCATTGCAATTTTAACTATAATCATAAAATATGTGTAATATGCATTGTTCATGTTAAATTCTTTAACAGGTCTTTCTATAAGATTTCTTTTAAACATTTAAGACATGAGTGACAGAAAAGAAGGCTTTGTGTTTCCCAAGGAACTGATAAAATTTCTCCTCTCTGAAAGTTAGAGCTTTGCAACAGATCGTAATTTCCTTTCTGCTCCTGGCTTCCATATGACAATTTCACTATTTCTTGATCCTTAGTTCATATTTTTTTTTTCTTAAACTCATGTCCATATAGTTTAATGTAAGCAGTTTGTTTCCATTTTGGGGGGAAAATAGGTAGCATATTTTATTAAAGAGTTTTATAGTTACTATCATATGGACCCAATGTGGGCTTCTAGCACTTTCAGGAAAATGTCAAGGTTTTTAAGACATTTTGGAGAAGTCCTACTAACTTCCTCCTCTTCCTCTTCCTTCTTCATTTAAAAACAACTTTATTGGATATAATTCACATACTATACAATTCAATAATTTCAACTGTACAATTTAATGGTTTTATATATGCATAGATACATGCAATCATCATCACAATTTTAGAACCTTTTCATCACCTCAAAAGGAAATTCTTCTAACTATTACTGGTTTCAGCTCCCGCAACTTTTGCCCCTAGTGTTAAACAACCACAAATCTACCTTCTGTCTCTACAGATTTCCCTGTGTTGGACTTTCATATGAATGGAATCATTTAGTATGTGGTCCTTCATTACTGGCTTTTAGCACTTAGCATAATGTTTTCAAGGTTCATCCGTGTTGCAGCATGTTTCAGTATTTCATTCCTTTTTATTGCCAGTAATATTCCATTGTGTGGATATACCATATTTTGTTTATCAATTTGTCCATTGATGGGCATTTGGATTGCCTCCCTTTTTGGTAATTATGAATAATGTTGCTATAAACATTTATGTGTAAATTTCTGTTTAGACATATCTTTTGATTTCTCTTGGATCTATATTTAGGAGCAGAAATGATGGATTATATGGTAACTCTATGTTTAATTGTGTGAGAAACTGCCAAACTGTTTTCCAAAGTGTCTGTACCTTTTTACATTCTCACCAGTAGTGGATGAGGGTTCTGATTTTTGCTCAGCCTTTCCAACACTACCTGACTTTTTGGGTTTTTTTTTTTTAAATTAGTTTCTGCTTTATAACAAAGTGAATCAGTCATACATATACATCTGTTCCCACATCCCTTCCCTCATGCATCTCCCTCCCTCCCACCCTCCCCATCCCACCCCTCCAGGCCGTCACAAAGCACCGAGCTGATCTCCCTGTGCTCTGCGGCTGCTTCCCACTATCTATCTACCTTATGTTTGGTAGTGACTTTTTGTTTCTAGACATCCTAGTGAGTATGAAGTAATATGTAATTATGGTTTTGATTTTTATTTCCCTGATGATTAATATTGCTGATCTTGTCATGCGCTTATTTGTCATTTGTATATATTCTTTGGTGGAGTGTCTATTCAGATCCTTTGTTCATTTAAAAAATCAGCTTATCATCTTTATTATTGAATTGTAAGAGTTCTTAATAAATTCTAGATATAAGCCCATTGTTAGATATATAATTTGCAAATATTTTCTCCCATTCTTTTCGTCTTTTCTCTTTCTTAGTGGTGGTCGTCTTTTCTCTTTCTTAGTGGTTCTTTTTGAAGGACAAAAGTTTTTAAGTCTGATGAACTTCAGTTTATCATTTTTTTTTCTTTTCTTGCTCAGGCTTTTGGTGTCGTATTCAAGAATCGTTTGTCAAATCCTATGTTATGAAGATTTAATCTTATGTTTTCTTATAACAGTTGTATAAGCTTTACTCTTACATTTAGGTCCTTGATCTAGTTTGAGTTAATTTTTGTTATGGTGTGAGATGATTCATTCTTTTGCACATGGCTATTCAGCTGTCCCAGAACCACTTGTTGAAGAATACTCTTTCCCCATTTAATGGTCTCTACACGCCTGTTGAAAATAAATTGACCATAGATATATGGGTTTATTTCTGGACTCCCAATTTTAATCCTTTGAGATATATATATATATCTATATATCTATATCTCTCTATATATATATCTATATCTGTCCTTGTGCCAGTACCACACTGTCTCCATTACCATTGCTTGTAGTAAGTACTGAAATTGTGAAGTATACTGACCTCTTCTTGAAACAAATAGATCTTGAAACTTCAACATTGTTATAGTTTTCTTTAACTCTAAAACAATAACATCATATACTCTTTTGGCACAATCAGGTTTGCACTTAATTTTTTTTACATTTTTATTGGAGTATAGTTGATTTAAAATGTCATGTTAGTTTCAGGGATACAGCAAAGTGAATCAGTTATACTTATACATATATCCACTCTTTTTTAGACTCTTTTCCCATATAGGCCATTACAGAGTATCGAGTAGAGTTCCCTGTGCTACACAGTAAGTTCTTATTAGTTATGTATTTTATATATAGTAGTGTGTATATGTCAATCCCAATCTCCCAATTTAACCCTCCCCCGTTTTGCCCCTGGTAACCATAAGTTTGTTTTCTACATCTGTAACTATATTTCTGTTTTGTAGATAAGTTCATTTGTACCCTTTTTTATGTTCCACATATAAGCAATATCATATGATATTTGTCCTTCTGTGTCTGACTTACTTCACTCAATATGACAATCTCTAGGTCCATACATGCTGCTGCAAATGGCATTATTTTGCTCATTTTTATGGCTGGGTAATATTCCATTGTATATATGTGCCACATCTTCTTTATCCATTCCTCTGCTGATGGACATTTAGGTTGCTTCCACGTCCTGACTATTGTAAATAGTGCTGCAATGAACACTGGGGTGCATGTATCTTTTCAAATTATGGTTTTCTCCAGATATATGCCCAGGAGTGGGATTGCTGGATCATACGGTAGCTCTATTTTTACTTTTTTAAGGAACCTCCACACTGTTCTTCATAGTGGCTTTACCAATTTACGTTCCCACCAACAGTGTAGGAGGGTTCCCTTTTCTCTAGAACTTCTCCAGCATTTATTGTTTGTAGACTTTTTGATAATCACACTTCTGACCGGTGTGAGGTGATACCTCATTGTAGTTTTGATTTGGCATTTCTCTAATGGTTAGTGATGTTGAGCATTCTTTCATGTGTTTGTTGGCAATCTGTATATCTTCTTTGGAGAAATGTCTACTTAGGTCTTCTGCACATTTTTGGATTGGGTTTTTTGTTTTCTGATATTGAGCTGCATGAGATGCTTGTATATTTTGGAGATTAATCCATTGTCAGCTGCTTTGTTTGCAAATATTTTCTCCTATTTTGAGGGTTGTCTTTTCATCTTGTTTATGGTTTCTCTGCTGTGCAAAAGCTTTTAAATTTCATTAGATCCCATTTGTTTTTGTTTTTATTTCCATTTCTCTAGGAGGTGGGTCAAAAAGTGTCTTGCTGTGATTTATGTCATAGTGGGTTCTGCCTATGTTTTCCTTTAAGAGTTTTATAGTGTCTGGCCTTACATTTAGGTCTTTAATCCATTTTGAGTTTATTTTGGTATATGGTGTTTGGAAGTGTTCTAATTTCATTCTTTTACATGTAGCTCTCCAGTTTTCACAGCACCACTTATTGAAGAGGCAGTCTTTCCTCTACTGTATACTCTTGCCTCCTTTATCAAAGATAAAGTGACCATATGTGCATGGGTTTATCTCTGGGCTTTCTGTCCTGTTCCATTGATCTATATTTTTATTCTGGTTCCAGTACCATACTGTCTTGATTTCTGTAGCTTTGGAGTATAATCTGAAGTCTGGGAGCCTGATTCCTCCAGCTCCGTTTTTCATTTTCAAGATTGCTTTGGCTATTCGGGGTCTTTTGTGTTTCCATACAAATTGTGAATTTTTTTGTTGTAATTCTGTGAAAAATGCCATTGGTGGCTTGATAGGGATTGCACTGAACCTGTAGATTGCTTTGGGTAGTATAGTCATTTTCAAAATGTTGATTCTTCCAATCCAAGAACATGGCAAATTTCTCCATCAGTTTGCATCATCTTTAAATTCTTTCATCAGTGTCTTATATTTTTCTGCATTAGGTCTTTTGTCTCCTTAGGTAGGTTTATTCCTAAATATTTTATTCTTTTTGTTGCAATGGTAAATGGGAGTGTTTCCTTAACTTCTCTTTCAGAGTTTTCATCATTAGTGTATAGGAATGCAGGAGATTTCTGTGCATTAGTTTTGTATCCTGCTACATAACCAAATTCATTGACTAGCTCTAGTAGTTTTCTGGTAGTGTCTTTAGGATTCTCTATGTATAGTATCATGTCATCTGCAAACAGTGACAGCTTTATTTCTTCTTTTCCAATTTGGGTTCATTTTAGTTCTTTTTCATCTCTGATTGCTGTGGCTAAAACTTCCAAAACTATGTTGAATAATAGTGGTGAGAGTGGACAACCTTGTCTTTTTCCTGACCTTAGGGGAAATAGTTTCAGTATTTTACCATTGAAAACTATGTTGACTGTGGGTTTTTCATATATGGCCTTTATTATGTTGAGGTAAGTTCCCTTTATGTCTATTTTCTAGAGGCTTTTTATTATAAATGAGTGTTGAATTTTGTTGAAAGCTTTTTCTGCATCTATTGAGATGATCATATGGTTTTTATACTTCATTTTGTTAATATGGTATATCACATTGATTGATTTGCGCATATTGAAGGTTCCTTGCATTCCATGGATAAACCCAACCTGATGATGGTGTATGATTTTTTAATGTGCTGTTGGATTCTGTTTGATAGTATTTTGTTGAAGATTTTTGTATCTATGTTCATCAGTGACATTGGCCTGTAATTTTCTTTCTTTGTGATGTCTCTGTCTGGATTTGCTGTGAAGGTGATGGTGGCCTCATAGGATGAGTTTGGGAGTATTCCTCTCTCTGCTATATTTTGGAAGAGTTTGATAAGGACAGGTATTAGGTGTTCTCTAAATATTTGGTAGAATTTGCCTGTGAAGTCATCTTCTCCTGAGCTTCTGTTTGTTGGAAGATTTTTAATCACAGTCTCAATTTCAGTGCTTGAGATTGGTATGCTTATATTTTCTATTTCTTCCTGGTTCAGTCTCGGAATGTTGTGCTTTTCTAAGAATTTGTCCATTTCTTCCAGGTTGTCTATTTTATTGGCATATAGTTGCTGGTAGTAATCTCTCATGATCCTTTGTATTTCTGCAGTGTCACTTGTTACTTCTCCTTTTTCATTTCTAACTCTATTGATATGAGTCTTCTCCCTTCTTTTCTTGATCAGTCTGGCTAATGGTTTATTATTATTTTTTTATCTTCTCAAAGAAAAAACTTTTAGTTTTACTGATCTTTGCAATTCTTTCCTTCATTTCTTTTTCACTTATTTCTGATCTGATCGTTATAATTTCTTTCCTTCCACTAACTTTGGGGGTTTTTTGCTCTTCTTTCTCTAATTGCTTTAGGTGTAAGGTTAGGTTATTTATTTAGTATGTTTCTTGTTTCTTGAGGTAGGATTTTTTGTTATAAACTTCCCTCTTAGAACTGCTTTTGCTGCATCCCACAGGTTTTGGGTCATCATGTTTTCATTGTTATTTGTTTCTATGTATTTTTTGATTCCCTGTTTGATTTCTTCAGTGATCTATTGGTTATTAAGTAGTACAGTGTTTAGACTCCATGTGTTTGTATTTTTTACAGTTTTCTTCCTGTAATTGATATCTATTCTCATAGTGTTGTGGTAGGAAAATATGCTTGATACGATTTCAATTTTCTTAAATTTACCTAGGCTTGATTTGTGACCAAGATATGATCTATCCTGGAGAATATTCCATGAGCACATGAGAAGAAAGGGTATTCTGTTATTTTTGGATGGAATGTCCTATAAATATCAATTAAGTCCATCTTGTTTAATGTATCATTTAAAGCTTGTGTTTCCTTATTTATTTTCATTTTGGATGATCTGTCCATTGGTGAAAGTGAGGTGTTAAAATCCCCTACTATTTTTGTGTTACTGTCGATTTCCCATTTTATGGCTGTTAGCATTTGCCTTATGTCTGGAGGAGCTCCTATGTTGGGTGCATAAGTATTTACAATTGTTATATCTTTTTCTTGGATTGATCCCTTGATCATTATGTAGTGTCCTTCTGTGTGTCTTGCAATACGCTTTATTTTAAAGCCTATTTGTTTGCTATGAGAATTGCTACTCCAGCTTCTTTTGATTTTCATTTGTATAAAATATCTTTTTCCATCCCCTCACTTTCTGTCTGTATGTGTCCCTAGGTCTGAAGTGGGTCTCTTGTAGACAGCATAAATATAAGTCTTGTGTTTGCATCCCTTCAGCCACTGTATGTGTTTTGGTTGGAGCATTTAATCCATTTACATTTAAGGTAATTATCGATATATATGTTCCTATTACCATTTTCTTAATTGTTTTGGGTTTGTTATTTTAGGTCTTTTCCTTCTCTTGTGTTTCCTGGCTGATAATTTCCTTTACCATTTGTTGTAGAGCTGGTTTGGTGGTGCTGATTTCTTTTAGCTTTTGCTTGTCCGTGAAGATTTTAATTTCTCTGTTGAATCTGAATGTGATCCTTGCTGGGTAGAGTAATCTTGGTTGTAGGTTTTTCCCTTTCATTTCTTTAAATATGTCCTGCCACTCTCTTCTGGCTTGCAGTTTCTGCTGTACGATCAGCTGTTATCCTTATGGGGATCCCATTTTCTGCTATTTGTTGCTTTTCCCTTGCTGTTTTTAATATTTTTCTTTGTATTTAATTTTTGATAGTTTGATTAACTTGTGTCATATCGTGTTTCTCCTTGGATTTATCCTGTATGGGTCTCTTTGCGGTTTCTGGACTCGATTGACTATATCCTTTCCCATATTAGTGAAATTTTCAACTATAATCTCTTCAAATGTTTTCTCAGTCCCTTTCTTTTTCTCTTATTCTTCTGGGACCCCTATAATTTGAATATTGTTGCATTCAATGTTATCCCAGAGGTCTCTAATACTGTCCTCAATTCTTTTCATTTGTTTTTCTTTATTCTTCTCTGCAGTACTTACTTCCACTATTTTATCTTCCAGTTTACTTATCAATTTTTCTAACTCAGTTATTCTGCTATTGATTGCCTCCAGAGAATTTTTAACTTCATTTATTGTGTTGCTTATCATGGTTTGTTTGCTCTTTAGTTCTTCTCAGTCCTTGTTAAATGTTTCTTGTATTTTCTCCATTCTATTTCCAAGATGTTGGGTCTTCTTTACTATCATTACTCTGAATTCTTTTTCAGGTAGACTGCCTGTTTCCTCTTCATTTGTTTGGTCTGTTGGGATTTTATCTTGTTTCTTCATCTGCTGTGTGTTTCTGTCTTCTCATTTTGCTTAACTTACTGTGTTTTTGGTCTCCTTTTCACATGCTGCAGGTTCGTAGTTCCCGTTGTTTTTGGTGTCTGCCCCCAGTGCCTAAGGTTGGTTCAGTGGGTTTTGTAGGCTTCCTGGTGTAGGGGACTGGTGCCTGTGTTCTGTTGGATGAGGCTGGATCTTGTCTTTTCGTGGGCAGGACCATGTCTGTTCATGTGTTTTGGTGTGTTTGTGACCTTATTATGATTTTAGGCAGCCTCTGGTTAATGGGTGGGGCTGTTTTCCTGTCTTGCTAGTTGTTTGGCTTAGGGTTTCCAGCACTGTAGCTTGCTGGTTGTTGGGTGGAGCTGGGTCTTAGCATTGAGATGGAGATCTCTGGGAGATCTTTCACCATTTGATATTATGTGGAGCCAGGAGGTCTCTCTCTGGTGGACCAATGTCCTGAACTCAGCTCTCCACCTCAGAGGCACACGCCTGACCTGGATGGAACACCAAAACACTGTCAGTCAAAATGCTCAGAAGTAAAGGGAGCAAAAAAGTAAGAAAAAAATAAGTTAAAGTTATTAAAATAAAAAATAATTATTAAAAATGAAAAAAAATTAAAAGTAATGAAAAAAAAAGAAAAAGGAAAAAAGAAGGACAGAAAAAGGAGAGCAGCCAAACCATAAAACAAATCCACCAATGATAACAAGCATTAAGAACTATACTGAAAGAAAAGAATAAAATAAAACGGACAGACAGAACCATAGTTCAAATGGTAAAAAACAAAGCTATACAGACAAAATCACACAAAGAAGCATACACATACACACTCACAAAAAAAGAAAAAATATATATATATTTTAAAAAAAAGGAGGAAGAGAGCAACCAAATCAATAAACAAATCTACCAATGAAAATAAACTCTATATACTAAAGTAAGATAAACATAAAACCAGTAAGAAATTAGATGCAGAAAGCAAACCCTAATTCTACACTTGCTCCCAAAGTCCACCACCTCAATTTTGGGATGATTCATTGTCTATTCAGGTATTCCACAGATGTAGGGTACATCAAGTTGATTGTGGAGATTTAATCCGGTGCTCCTCAGGAGGCTGGGAGAAATTTCCCTTCCTTTTGTTTCTTCTCACAGTTCCTGGGGTTCAGCTTTGGATTTGGCCCCACCTCTGCATGTAGGTCGCCTGAGGGAATCTTTTCTTCGTTCAGACAGGACGGGGTTAAAGTAGTCGCTGATTAGGGGGTTCTGGCTCATTCAGGCCGTGGGGAGGGAGGGGTACGGAATGCGGGGGCCAGCCTGTAAGGCAGAGGTCGGCGTGATGTTCCAACAGCCTGAGGCGTGCCATGTGTTCTCCCGGGGAAGTTGTTCCTGGATCACAGGACCTTGGCAGTGGCAGGCTGCACAGGCTCCCGGGAGTGGAGGTGTGGATAATGACCTGGGCTTGCACACAGGCTTCTTGGTGGTGGCAGCAGCAGCCTTAGCATCTCGTGCCTGTCTCTGGGGTCCGCGCTGATAGCCACGGCTCACACCCGTCTCTGGAGCTCGTTTAGGCAACACTCTGAATCCCCTTTCCTCACGCACCCTGAAACAATGGTCTCTTGCCTTTAGGCAGTTCCATACATTTTTCTGGACTCCCTCCTGGCTAGCTGTGATGCACTAACCCCCTTCAGCCTGTGTTCACTGGGTGCAGCCAACCCCAGTCCTCTCCCTGGGATCAGACCTCTGAAGCCCAAGCCTCAGCTCCCAGCCCCGCCTGCCCCGGTGGATGAGCAGACAAGCCTCTCAGGCTGGTGAGTGCTGGTCAGCACCGATCCTCTGTGCGGGAATCTCTCCGCTTTGCCCTCTTCACCCCTGTTGCTGCACTCTCCTTCGTGGCTCAAAGCTTTCCCCCTCCGCCACCCACAGTCTCCGCCAGTGAAGGGGCTTCCTAGTGTGTGGAGCCTTCACGGCTCCCTCCCAGAGGGTCAGGTCCCGTCCCTATTCTTTTGTCTGTTTTTTCTTTTTTCTTTTTCCCTACCCAGGTACGTGGGGAGTTTCTTGACTTTGAGGAAGTCTGAGGTCTTCTGCCAGCGTTCAGTAGGTGTTCTGCAGGAGTTGTTCCACATGTAGGTGTATTTCTGATGTATTTGTGGGGAGGAAGATGATCTCCACGTCTTACTCTTCTGCCAACTTGAAAGTCTCCTCCAATAATCTTACTTTTTTTTTTTTTTTCAGTACGCGGGCCTCTCACTGTTGTGGTCTCTCCCGTTGCGGAGCACAGGCTCTGGACGCGCAGGCCCAGCGGCCATGGCTCATGGGCCCAGCTGCTCTGCTGCATGTGGGATCTTCCCGGACCGGGGCATGAACCCGTGTCCCCTGCATCGGCAGGCGGACTCTCAACCACTGCACCACCAGGGAAGCCCTAATCTTACTTTTGAATTTGAATTCTGAGACAGATAAATCACAAAACCTTGCAATGTGTTTGTCACCTAGAAGAAATAAGACATCACCTTGAATTTTTCTTTTAGATACTTTCTTTGCTTTGCTTCCATGGGACTTTCCCTCAGGAGAAGTGCTTTTGTAATAATTGAAAATTAACAGTTGTCCAACAGTTGGAGGATAGAACAGAGGAAGTCATTAGCACAACCTATCACTTACTACTACTTTATAACATATTCAATTTAGAATATTGCTACAACAGATGAAAATACTGTTTTTCTAACAGCATATTTTTGTCTTACAGAAATATATACAAGAAAAGGAAAGACACAAAGCTCCACTGTGCTATCTGGTGCCTTGATATAAAGGAGTTTTGGATGATATCAACATGTTGAGTTTTTCCTTTATACATGAGGTGATAAATAGTAAAATCAGGAAAGGTGAGAAATAAAGTGAGAAATGGTCAACGTCATTTAAAGAGGCCTGAACAGGGTCAACTCTTTTAAAGAGAGGCATTGCCAGCGTGTGAGGTGAAAAGATAAAACTGCAAACCTCAACAGATCTATAAAGAATCATGAATGAGGATGAGTACATCAACAGAGAGATTATAGATATGCCAGGTGAGTACAAAGATGCATATTAAGCATTACACTCAAGAGATGTTCAAATATTCACTGTCATCAAAAGCATTTGGGTGGAGGGGGTCAAAAGGTACAAACTTCTGCATGTTTGAGAGTTGCTGGGAGAGTGGATCTCATCAAAAGAAAAAACAAATTTTCTTTTGTGACAGTGTGGTGTGACAAATGTTGAAAAAAAAAAGCATTTGAGACTATGAAGAAAGACAGTGTCTGAACTTGGAGTCGGGACAGTTGACACATGGGTATCAGTAAAAACAGCAATTTAGGAGGGAAATGATGGGGTCAATTCTTATTTTACTTACTGTACATGTGACTCTTCAGTAGTTTTTGTCTATGTTTGACCCATTTCAGAATGATGGCTCTGATACACTTTTGCAGCATTTGTATGTCAGTTCATTTTACAGAACCATAGGAATTTATATCTGACATTTGTCCTCTCTTAAAGCTGGGTTAGGAATCAGTAGTGGACCTCTCCAGTAAGAAGCTGGACGTAGCAGCCCATCCCGTTCTTTCCTTCTTATACATCAGGTTTCTTCCTTCTTCTTTATGAAAATCTGTCATTCTTTCCCTTTTTCTAATACTGTCTCCTCATACAATCTTTACTTAGAAAGAAAGAGAGCTACATTTCCTCATTTAATTCACTATAATTATGAAAGCAGAACTGCAATAATGTAGCATATATTCTATTCTTGGATATGTTCATAACAAAACTTGTACGCACAAAAGACCACATACAAAAGATCAGTGGTTGCCTAGGGCTGGCTGGGGGAATGAGGGGAAAAAAAGTTTCTGCTAATGTATGTGGAATTTCTTTTGGGGATAATGAAAATGTTCTAAAACTGATTGTGGTGACAGATAAACGACTCTGAATATACTAAAAGCCATTGGTTTGTATACTTTAAATAGGTGAATTATATGGTATGTGAATTGTATTTCAATAAAGCTGTTAAAAATCAAATTAAGTAAAATTTATGGCTAAAAAGTTATAAAACCTAGATTCTTTGATCGATTAAATAAAAATTGAATTGAGAAATGATTAGGGAAGTCCTAGGAGTTAAAGGTGTATGCTTTTTAAAATGGTGAATTCAGTTTTAAAAAATATGTTATGTTTGGGGGAAAATGGCTTTATATATTTCAGAACTTTTTAGATTGCCTAACTTCATTTTTATGTTTTCCCATTTTTGGTTGAGAAAAATGGAACTTCCTTGTACTCATTTTGGATAGTTGCTTAATTATTATATGATCTACCAAAATCAGCTAATTTTGGCTTTATTTTCCAAAATACACATCACCCACTGGGTAGTTCAGTGACAGGTTACTGAGGATAAAACCTACTGGTTCAAAGGTTTCAGTCTGTTTGCTCCTCTTAAAGCGAGATACTATTGAAACAATGATTTCCAGTCTCCCCCTACAGATTTCAAAATACTAATGTGGATTCTAGAAGCCAGCTTGTTACTTGAAATGTGCTTAAGTGGGAAACCAGCACTTCAGTTTACTTCTATTCAGGGGGTTATATCAGTGTAGGTTTTTCATTAAAAAGCCAAGCACCTCTTGGGCCCCTTCTTTCCTTCCTTTCTTTTTTTCTAAATATGTTTCTGAGAATAGAACTCTATTAATTAGACCTTGACATTTGGGTGACATTGTATTTTCCGAGTGTTTTAAAAAAAACAACACATCCTAATCTCATCAGAATATAAAACCTCTTTTCTTTCCTCAAATACAATACATCTTATAGCCAACGCTTGCTCAGTTTTCTTAAAACATCACACCTTGTTCACTCACCCATTAAGAATTTATAGTTTTTTCTTTGCTGTCTATTAAATTAAGTCTTAACTTCTCAACTTCATTAATTTGGGATTCATTAATTCAAAGGACCTTAAAGATAGAGCAACACAACTTTCATACTTATGGGACACATTCCAGCTTTTTAGATATGGGAGAACTAAAACCTGGGATTGAATATACATGTTAATCCTGTTTCTCCTGACCACCAGTACCTGTGAAAAAAGTTGAACGTTTCTTATTGAAACCTATCTAGAAAGCAGCTTGGAAACTGAAAGACCAAGAAGGTAAGGGAAGTCAGCCTATAGTATGGCAGTTATGGTTATGCTAAAGGCTCAAGTGGCTGTTAGTGGTAGTCAAGATCCTTGGAGCAAGGTTTTAGCACACTGGATGAGCAGAAGAAAATCACTTCTTTCTGCTTTTCTTCTGGGAGTAAGTGTGCTAAATTCTTCATGGATTAACTCTTTTAATCTTTGCAAGCTTTTAAACCTCACAACAAGGAGGAGGTACTCTTATAGACCTATTTTGTGTGTAGAGTAAAATAAAGTTAAGCAACTAGCTACAGGCAAACAGAAGGTGGTAGAGTTGAATTCAAAGCAAAGAAGTGTGACTTGAGAAACTAGAGAGGAGTCTTTAAATGAATATGCTGTGTAGCAAGAGAAGGCTACAGAAGACCGCACATCCCCAGAAAATGGTAAGATTTGGAGGCTCTGCCTGATTTTTTCAACTAATATTGGAATGTCAGTTTTTTGGGCCCTCTTTCCACTACCTCAGTGTGCTACACTTTGGGTGCTAAATGGTAGAGGAAAAAAATATGTAAAGGAAGAAATTCTTAGAAAGGAGCAAGATTAAGGCTGTGTCATCTAGGGAAGGGAAGTGAGTCATGAACATTACCTTGAAGAACAGGTGGAACATATATTTTTAAAAGAGGAGAAATCAAGAAGATTTCAAGCAAGAGAAAGTTCCTTTCTCTCACTACTATATCCAACAGACTTATAATACGATCATTAATATCTTTTATACAATTCCATTTCCATAACCTTTAGTTTTCATCATTACCTGAATGCTCTTATTCTTTTTGTCAATTCAAATCCTTTCCCATAAGGTCTGCCTCAATTCTCTCCACCGTGAAACTCTGCCCAGGCCAATTTAACCCCCAAATAGTTCTTTTCCTCATCTGAAATGCCTTCAGTCCTCATGGTCAAAATTGACAGGGTACCACCTTGGGCATCAATGCTTGCCTTACCATAGCTCCCCAGCTGTGCCATGTATGTGATTCTTCTCTCCTCAGACTCAAGAGAAAGAGTTGTCTCTTTTACCTCTTTTGTGTCTTAAGAAGTTTTTATTTATGTTTTCACAAACTATTTAATGAGTGGGTACTAGAATTCAGGCACTTGACTAGATGCTGGGTACGAAAGGTGAGTCAGGCCCTGAGTCAACCCACAATGAGGGTGCTAAAGCAAGGAAAAGACAAGAATGCAAATTCTTATTATTCAGTTATAAAAATTTTTATTATGAAGATATGTTCTAGGGAACTCATTTCAAAGTAGTCAACTCTATTTTTTCTGTAACTTTACCCTTCAAGATATGTTGGGACACAATAACTAAAACATTAGACACAAATGACTTGTATTGTGAATATAATTCTCTAGGTGTGGCTCCATAGCAACTCAACAAAGTATAATGTTGGAAGAATTTCTGACTTTATAAAATTACAAAATTTGTACCCAGAGTCCTGCCAAGACTAACAGTTTTTGTTTTTGTTTTTGTTTTTCTCTAGTTTTTAGTACTCTTGAGTCTCTCTATGACTGACAAACTCCCAATCAGACTTTCATGGTCAGTTGGTTTGAAGATAGATTCCAGAATTAGAAGAGGCTGAGAATGAACCCCAGTATGAGCCCTCATTCTGTCCAGACAATATAGATGTATTTGCTTTTCCTAGAGAAATCAGAAACAGAAAGGATTTTTTCCTCCATTTATACTAGGTGAGTGAAAAGAGAGTAATGAATTCATTCAGGCATAATAGGGGTCAAATTTGGGAGCAGAAGCAAAGTTTTGGACCCATAGTAAATGTTTAATAAACTCTTGGTCAGTGAAGCCCCTTAAGGCACGTGCCCCCTAGAGTTCTCTCCTGGGTTATAGTTTTAAAAGGCTCTCAGTTCCTCTTAATTCTCTGGCTTAGGAGTGCCAGTGCTCAGAGGTTTAAGCTCTATTCTAGAGTAGCTAGCAAAGCATGCTCAAATGTATCAGCACGGGGACCTGCTTTGTACTCTAGGAAGCCACCTGCACAGGGTGTCAGAGAGGTTCGAGAAATCAGATTTGTGAAAGTGGAAAGGAAGCTGCAGCTCTGGAGAGGTTACAGAACCACCACAGTTGGCTGCCAATGGCTATATAAGGCATTAATACATTGTTAAGGGTAGAGGGGACAGAGAAGGATCATCTAACTGCACAGAGCCTGTCCAAAAATGTCCCATGGAACAGGCTATTTTCTCTGCCCTGGGATTATAGAGGCTCACTGAAAAGGAAAAAGTCACTTCAGATTCCTCTATTATTAGTTGTTAAAGGAGCTACCAGAATGGATGCACTGTATAAACTATCATAATAAGGATAAATTATAACGCACAGGACATCCTACAAGGACATTGCTTCAGCACTGTGACTTATAATTGTTCTGAACTTGATTATTTTTTAAATTAATTAATTAATTTAGTTTTGGCTGTGTTGGGTCTTCGTTTCTGTGCGAGGGCTTTCTCTAGTTGCGGCGAGCGGGGGCCACTCTTCATCGCGGTGCACAGGCCTCTCACTGTCGCGGACTCTCTTGTTGCAGAGCACAGGCTCCAGACGCGCAGGCTCAGTAGTTGTGGCTCACGGGCCCAGTTGCTCCAAGGCATGTGGGATCCTCTCAGACCAGGGCTCGAACCCGTGTCCCCTGCATTGGCAGGCAGACTCTCAACCACTGTGCCACCAGGGAAGCCCCTCTGAACTTGATGTTTTCATGAATAAACACAGCTACCATGGAAATATATGAATATATTAACCTAATGTGTATAATGGATGAGGATATAAACATAAAAAGTATGACCTAAGAGAAACACTTGCAAACTTTCTAAATGTTGGAAATTATAAATGTTGAAATTGTTGGGTAACTTGGCCCTGAAGGATGATCAGTTTTGATTACTGATAGTTATGATTCATGTAGTAAAAGAAAATATCTAGACATTTGCAACTAAACATGAGCAATGTCAATGAATTAAAGCTATTCATTCACTTATTCAACAAAAATTTTTAACCTCTTATACTATTCCAGACTCTGTGCTAGATACACAGACCTCAAGAAGTTTCCTACCAGAGGAGAAAACGCATTAACATGTGATAAGAGTACAAGATGAGCTCTGCAGTTATAAAGACAGACCCTCTTTGCAATGGGAGTCTACATTTGTTTGGGACCAGAGGATGTAGCACCTGCAAGACAAATAAGTGAATGAATGAAAATAAGGAATCTCACAAGTGGGAAAAAAATTGTAAAGGCATGAGATATGAAAGCATGTTGGATATACTAGACAGGATAGTTTTTCTTGCAATCAATAGAAACAGATGCTGGTTAATTTAAGCAGAAAAGTGATGTATTGAATGATAGTTGCATAGCCCTCAGTAGCCTCAGGAAGTCTAAAGAACTAAGCTCAGAATAGAGAAAAAAAACAATAGGAGACTGGGTAGCTAGAGGTGGCACTGGTAGACCCTGGAAGCATCCACTGACAGTCTTGGCCTTACTGGTCCGGTCACTGGTCACCATGACTGCCATTCCTGAGACCACTCCCTCTTGACACTGGACTCTGCTGTTGCCAGAACCATAACTGAAATGAATGCTTTACTGTCCCCTCTTCTTTACATCTCTTATTCCAGGGACAAAGTCCTGGGAGCGATATCCCTTTGGGTAAATGTAGGTGCTCTAGCTTCAGGGAACTCTGAAAGGGAGTAACACTCTTCCACCTTCATCTTTCAGAGTTAGAAGCAGGGCTCCACTTTTCATCAATCTTCTCATTTCCTCAAATAGGAAGGTTGTTTGGATGCTGGTTATTAAGCTCTGTCCTTCTGCTCTCTGCTTAGTGGTGCTGGGGCTGAGACTCTGCAAACCACATTTCTCCTTTGCCTGCTGGAACCCTGATAAATTCTGCTAATAAGGGGTACTAGAGGAAGACTAGAAGGTTACAGGATGGAGACGGGGCTTGTTTCTTCCTCTTTTGCTCCATTCTCCTATCAGAGTCCCCCTAGAAATGGTTGTTCAACCTGATAGGGGCAGCTGATTCCAGTCTTGAGTTTTTCCCCACACACCAAGAAGCAATGTTATAACTGCCCATCTCCCACCAAGATACCTGCTCCAATAAGCCAGTGCCCCTTTTTCAGTAACCTGGAACTAAGCTGCATGGAGACTTACTTCTGAGATACTAAAGCATCAGGAGGGCTGCACCTCCTCTTGGGATGTCTGGATCCCAACTCTACAAGGTCTTTTCCCCAAGCTTCCAGGTTCTACTAATCCCAATATCTTCCCTTTGTTCCCCAAACCACAGGCTGGCCGATGCCTCCTGAAGTTACTATTTGTGTTGCCTCAGTTGTCTCCTTTGTCTTTTCAGTCCCCCAGTACATATTCAACTGATTCATTTTGTTAAATTCTTCCTATTAACAAAACTACTGTGGGTCTTGGGCTTTTTTTTTTTTTTCTTGTTGCCGTTGAGCATCCAAAATGACAAATGTTCTCTAGAGCACATATGTTTATAACTTAGTATTTCTGGAGCACAAAGTATGAGAGCAAGCATGGCAGGAGATGAAGCTGAAGAGTCAGAGAAGAGCCAGATGATGGGGGATTTGTTTGATATTTAAGGAGTTTATACTTCATTCTATAGGTGGCAGAGAGCTATCAAATATTTCTAAATAGAGGGGTGAAAAGTCATATTTATTTGTTAGCATAACAATTCTGGTAGTGCTATGGGATGAACTGAGAAGGACTGAGTATAGAGAGAATAGTAGGAGAGTACTGCAAAGGTACTAAAATTATTGAAGCAAACACAACGGGTTTGGATGACCAGAAGTTCACATTCATTAAGAAAGCGAATATTGGAGGAAGAGCAGACTTGAGGGTTAAGATGAAATGATTAGTTTTGGAAATGTTGAATTTGATGTGTATGTGGGACATCCTGGTGTATACTTCTGATATACAGATATAAATTTGTGAGCTGTAAATTTGTGAGCCTCTAATTCATAAGTGGGAGTTGAAGTAATCTGGTGAGATGATATAGAGTTAAAATATCCTCCCACCCATCAAGAGGGCAAAGATGTGCTAGACCAATGCATCAACCATGCAGGTCAGTACCCCAGGACTAGAGCTAGGTCTAAGCAGCCCACCTGAGGCCTTGAGAAGAAAGAACAAGAAGAGAAGAGTTTGCAAAAAAGACATACAATGGCCAGGAGAGACAAGTCATTAGATGGGACCAAAGGCTACGGGTGGGATCACAATTGGGAAAGAAGTCAAAATGAGGCACTGGTAGCAACTGGAATAGAGCCAAAACAAGGCTGAAAAGTATTCACTGAGATTTGCAATTAAAGGTTAACTGCTGACAGTAGAGAACACAGATGCAGAAGAGTAGGGGTGCAAATGTCAGTGGGTAGAGGACTACACGGCAAGAGAGCAAGTGGAGTTAAGAGAGTAGACCTCCTGCTTCTAGGAAAGAAGCTATGCAGGGAAGAGACTTAGGCAGGGTAATTGAAAGCTTTCAGTTTTGCTTGTTTTCAGATGTGAGTGAATTAAGCTTTTTATGTGCTGAGAAGAGATGGAAGAGGAAAATTTTGAAGACATAAAAGGAAAACTGTGTGGGTTGGATTGAGGTTCAGAACTCAGATAAAAGGATTTTGTTTGGTTGGAGGAGCAAGAAGTCTTTTGGTGTGGGTGTGTATGTGTGTGTGTGTGTGACAAAGGGAAGGAAGGTATGGATGGAAAAGGGCGGGTAATTTTGCAGCTAGGGTTGTTGAAGAGGCTCAATCCAGAATGCTTCATTTTCTCTGGAATCACAATCTTGGGTGGTGGATGGGGAGTGGGCAAAATATGGAGACTGCAAAATTGTTGTGAAAAATAAGAGAAAGAGATAAGAAAGGCAATAGAAGAAGGTTTTCATAGACTGATTAAAGCATAGCTGAGTCATTTTATGTCATTGCCAGTTCCATGGTTCAGAGAAGAAAGCATTAATATTTTGAGAGGAGAAAGTTTCAAAGTGAACCAATTGGAAGACATTTCACAGTTTCTTATAAAACTAAACATACTCTTATCATGTGATCCAGTAATAGCTTGGTATTTGACCAAATGAGTTGAAAACATATGTCTACACAAAAATCTGCATGTGGATGTTGATACCAGCTTTATTCATAATTGCCCAAACTTGGAGATAACAAAGATGTCCTTCAGTAAGTGAATGGATAAATAAACTGTAGTACATTCAGACGATGGAATACTATTCAGTGCTAAAAAGAAATAACAAGCCATGAAAAAACATGGAGGAAACTGAAATACATATTACTGAGTTAAAGAAGCCAATTTGAAAAGAGTTTATAGTGTATAATTCCAAATATATTACATTCTAGAAAAGGTAAAACTTTGGAGACAGTAAAAAGATCATTAACTGCCAGGATTTGGGGAGGGGGAGGGATGAACAGCCAGAATACAGAGGATTTTTACAGCAATGAAACTATTCTGTATGGTGCTATAATGATGGATACATATCATAAATTTACAACCCATATAGTGTACAACACGAAGAGTAAACCCTAATATAAACTATGGGTTTTGAATGATAACAGTATATTAATGTAGGTTCATTGATTATAACCTCTCTGGTGGGGGATATTGATAGTAGAAGAGACTGTGCATGTGTGCCACCAGGGGATATAGGCAAAATCTCTATACTTTTGGCTCCATTTTGCTGTAAACCTAAAACTGCTGTAAAAATCAAGTCTATTTTTTTAAATAGTCAACCAATCAGGATCTTAAAATTTTGTTCCTGTTTTTTCCTTTGAAACAAAGGCTAAATTAATAATGAATATTTAAGGCCCCAGAGGAAATACAAATTTCATTCTTCAATCTTATGCTGATGTAGCATTCCTTTCCACAGGAGTGAGGTAACCAATCTCAGGGCTGGCCCCCAGCTTGAGTGGAGAACTGCTGTGGAAAGATTAAATATGAAGTATCTGTGTCAATCAGATTATTTCTCTTGGCAGTTTGAATTTACAAACATGAAGAGAATCAGTCCTCTGAAGAGGAGCAGAAGTGAATTGGCCACTCTGAGAGAGGCTGTGAGGGCAGTGGGCCAAAGTTGTGAGTTTCACTTAGGTGGAAGCAGGGATCTGAGGTTAGGGGAGAAGAGAGTGGGTAGCAGTAGTCAGTACGAGGATGGTAGCTGGCAGTTGAGTGAGGGGCAGATCAAATGGTCTCCTGTTGCTGATGGGACACAGGTTGTCATCCTTCCAGTTCCCTTCTCTGTGACACAGCTGTCCTCTTGTGGTTCCTGTCCTCAGAGTTTTACAAATAAGGACCCTGTTGGCTTTTGTCTTAGTATCCTTACAATTACCTTTCTTCACTGAGCTATCTGGGTGGAGTCTTTATTCCATGCATCCAAAAGAACCTGTTTAACATGGGTACCATAAAAAGGGAGAGAGCACATTGCATATTCAAACAAGTTTAATTCACTTTATGAATTTTTCGAGTCATCTCTCCTAGTCAGAAAATATGCTCTTTGAGCAGGAATTGTATATACTAATCAAACATTTGCCAAGACAGAATTACTCTACAGTGAAAATCCTTTTCTGCCTCACATCTTCCTTCTTAAGTGCAGTAGTTCCAATAAGAATATACCTTCTGGTTTCTGAATAAAGTAAAAATTTGATAAATCAGATCATTCGGGGGGTTACTTATCCCACAAGTCTTTATGATGACCTTAACCCATCTCTTTTACAGGCTTAACAGCCTGCTCTTTATTTCCTTGATGCCAGCATAGAGCTAACACATGATTGAAAATTAACTTATTGTCCTCACTTTTGTACTATTTCCATATCTTTATTTTATGAGTATAGAGATTCATTGATAAGAAACAAACTCTTAGTAGGAAGTAAATAGAGTCATGCAACTAAAATGTGTAGACCTGTCCTATGCCCTGGCTACAATAAAATAGCCTCGTCTCTCCTCTCCAAGGAGCTTACAGTCCAGTGTAGGAGATAGAAACGTAAAATAAATTCAATATAACATGACAACTGCTAGAATGGAGCTAGGTGTGAAATGCTCAGAAGCACAGAGAGAGTGACTAACTCTGAGGGAAGAGAGAGAGAGAGGAATGAGGGAGATTTTGATCCATCACAATATTTGCTGGTGTCACAGGAGCACTTGAGTTGCAAGATCTTGAAAAGTGAGTGGAATTGTCCCAGGCTGACAAAGACAGGGGAGATGAATGTTGAGGAATGTGCGTGACATATTAATAACTATGGACTGAATTGAGACTTATTCTAAACAGAGAGAATAGCATCTTTAAAAACAGTGAGGGGGTGAAAGGTCATTTGTGTTCAGGAACTATAAGAAGTTTGGTATATGTATATCATGTCTATCCATTCTGTCTGGCCACACTAAGGCTCTGTAATAAATTATTCCAAATCCAGTGGCTTAAACAACAAGCATTATTATTTACCATGAATCTATGGGTAGGCTGGGTGGTTCTGTGGATCTGGCTGCATTCTGCACATTTAAGCAGGATTCACTCTTGCATCTCTGATCTATTGGCCTGTAGCTGGGAGCTGGCTGGTCTAAGATGGCCTCAGCTACGGTGACTTATCTCTGCTGCGTGTGAACTCTCGTTGTCCACCAAACTGGCATGGGTTTGTTTTTGTGTCCGAGGCAGGGTTCTAAGAGACAGCAAAAGCACATAAGGCTTTTTGAGGACTGGATATGGAACTGTGCCCCATCACATTCAATTAGGCAAAGCAAGTCACTAGTAGGAAAATCAGTGGGTGTTCTATAGTCACATGGCAGATTCGGGGGGTGAGTAGGGGATTGGGGTCATTTTTGCTGTCAATCTATGTCACTACATAGGAATGGAAGGAGCATGTGAGAGGGTGGAGGGAGGTGAGTCTGGAAAGTTTGTAGCACCCCAGGCCTTGTAAATGGAGGTAAGAAATGCGAACTGGTGGGTCAAGTGAGACTTGGAAGGATTGGAGGCGGAGCAGTGATAGGATCAGTTTCTCACTTTAGGAAAATAACTCTGGCAGCATAAAGAGGATGGATTGGAGGCATCAGACCTTTTCCTTGTAAACAAATATCTGAGATGGAACTCTGCATAGTTATCTATTTATTTATATCCCACCTCATTCCAAAAAAGATATGATGATGCAACTCTTCCATAGCTGCTATCAAACATATATGTATTTATGCCCTTTCTATGTCTAAAAAAAATTTGAAGCAGCTCTAGTTGAATTCGGCCCAAAAACCATCTTGGAAGTATGTCGTTGTCCGGTAAATGAAGCTCCCAGAGCTTCTAGCCAAAGAATATTCCTGGAGGTGAAATAAACAGAGGTGAATTTGGCTGCTTAAAAACACATGTAAGTTCTTTATTTAGAACTCTGATTCCATGGTGGCTGAAGAGAAAGAAAGGTATGGCAGGCAGGGTGAGTTCAAAAAGAATATTTACCATTCCAGTCCATCTTAGGAAACACTGCAATAATTTCTGCTTAGCAGACACAAAAATAGTCTGGTAAAACTGATACCCTGCTGGCAGGACAAAGCTGAAATAACCAAAAAGGCTCTGAAGAGATTGAACAAGTAATTGGCAAAGCTGAAGTTGCCTTAAGCTTGTGGTTAACATTGGGATAAACTTGAAAATATCTATTTTGCTTTCACTCTTACATTTGCATGTGACAACAAAGTGAAGTAGAAATGAGGGTTAGAAGCACTGAGATTTTCTTAGGAGGTTCTTCCTGAAACTCAATCAGTGTGGTTTTTAATAACCAAGAGGGAAAATTCATTTCTTTAGTTCAGTGTTAGTGTAGTAAATCATATACTTTTCAGGATTAAGAACCTCGATCACACCATTTTCATTCGACTTACCTACATTTATTGAAGATGCATTGTGCAGCTCTGTGCTAAATCCTGAGGCTCCATAGATGAGTAAGATAATGCTCTTTATTCTTGAGTTGCTCACAGATAGGCAGGGAATAAGGCCAAGGGCCACCTATCTTTCAAGTGCTAGTATCTAAATATGAACTGAAAGGTGTGGTGCCACAGGAAAGAGGGAAAAAGCCATGGTTTACTCTGTAGCACTGCCCTTTGGTCTTAGAGCTTGTATCCTTGGGACAAAAGGCAAAACAGAAGTGTGTTCTCACTTTCTGCACACTAACATGCATTGAGGCTCATTTAATCAGGGACCAAGACCAGAGGTGAGGCTTCAAGCTGGTACTATCACATAGGTTCCTTTTGTCTAAAATGATCCCAGAGAGCTTGTGATACTTCTCGGTGCATATGCACAGCTGAGATGCTTGTCTTCTTATTTACAAACGTGATACTAAGAAGTAGTCTTCCACTTCTCGGTGCAACCCCAGTTTCTATCTGTTATCTGAAAGCATTTATTAATGACAACACCCTCTAAAGAGTTCTAGTTTGGCTGATAAATTGTATGGTAACCATACTAATATTAATGACAGATCCTCTGTTATACCTGAGTAACTGAGCTGGTTTTCCAGTCATGATTCTTTTTGGTGGGCTCCAAGTCATCCCCACTCTCTTTTTTGACCAGGGATGTGAACTCTCATGATGTCCAGACTAATTTAAGAGTGCTGTTAGTGGTTATGCAACAAGTTTTTCTCAGAGCAGAGCTAGCTACTCTGTGTGGAGAACATGACCATGGGACCCACCGTTCCCCTGCACTAACTGAGAGGGAAGCTGACTCCAGTAACAACTTGATAACTGCAACCTTGGCAAAGAGGAGAGAGACAGTTCCTCCGTATGCACCCAAACAAAAATTCACATGTCAATCTTGAAGGTTTACCACTGTGTTATTTCAGTACTTGAGTGTTTGTTAAGTACTTGTCATGCTTCCTAAAATATGCTGAAAATAAAGGTTTTAAAAAGAATTTTGTAAGGTCTTATCTTAGGACAAAACCTTTTCTTTGTGTGTGCTGTGGGCAGGACAAGGATTTTGGCCTTCGTTCTCCTTTCCTGTCACAAATTATGCATAGATTTTTCATGTAAATTGATGGCTCTTCAATTAACTATCCTTAGGTACTTTACAAATTGGATGTGACTCAACCATTCCTTGTTTGGTTAGTAAGTTTTGTGGCTTGGATTTCTATATTAATTACTCTTTGGAAAGGGCCTGGTTTGAGTTCTATTATTACATGAACTCCTGGAAAGACATACTGTGGTCTTTAGACCAGTTTTTGAGTCTGAGATTTGCCAGTCTATAACTGTGTGACCTGGAGTAAGTTACTTACCTTCTCAGACCACAGTTGCACTATTTGTCAAATGGGTATATTAGAGTGTCTTTACATGAGACTCTAATATACCATTAGAGTGGTATTGTGAGGACAATTATAGGACTTTATATCTAGTAGATGCTCAACCCATGCTAATTCCTTCCTCTTTGCATCCTACAAAAGAAAATATTTCTCCCAACCTTTTGACTCTACTATTTTAGGGATCTTATCTTACTGTCATGAAACTACCTGTAATAAAATTATTTTAATATAAATATCCTTAAATAGTATAAATATTCTTGGAAGAATGACACCAATGGTTCTTCAGGCTTCAGATTTGGGGGACCCCTTTGCTAATTCAAATGTAAGTGTCTAATTTAAGGAAATAAAAAACTGGTAGGCTGCTTTCTACTTGTACATATAAAGTGTTAGATTAAACATTTGTTAACTAACTTAAATATAGCTTTCTAAAATTAGCTGCGATTATTTTTCTAAATATTTTTTTAAATGTGTAAAAAGATTTCTCTAGTAATAGAGAATAATGGCCCACATAAAAAATAAGAGAAACTGGCAGCTTGTTCTGAAAGAAAAATACATTGCAGCATCTGAGGAAGATTTAGAAGAGTGAACTTGGAGAGTATGTCCAAAAGCAGAAATTCTTTTTTTTTTAATATTTAATAAAAAAAACCTGGGAGGGAGAGGGGAGTAATGCAAATGTAAAGAGAAGAGGGAAAAAAAGGTACTAGCTCTCAATCCCAGAGACCCCAGTCTGCACGTCAATTAATTTGGGTAAAAAAAAGCGTGTGTAAATAAAAACAAACAAAATCCTTGTGTGTGTGTGTGTGTGTGTATACATATGTTGTTGTTGTTGTTTTTTGGCCGCATGGCTTGTGGGATCTCAGTTCCCTGACCAGGGATCAAACCCCGGGCCCATGACAGTGAAAGCGCCGAGTCCCAGCCACTGGACCACCAGGAAATTCCCTGCATATGTTTTTATAAAGGCATACACACTATTCGTTACCTCAGGCAGGTAGAATGGATGGGGGAGGCTGTGCCTTTAATATGTCTTTGCATTGTATTGTTTCACTTGCTACGACGAGCATCTCTTATTTTTTATAATTTGAAAACCGCCAAATTAAAAATATCATGCAGGGAGTTCCCCGGTGATCGAGTGGTTAGTTAGGATTTGGCACTTTCATCGCCGTGGCCCGAGTGCAATCCCTGGTTGGGGAACTGAGAGCCCGCAAGTCACGGAGCATGGCCTCCCCCCAAAAAAAAATTCATGCAAAACACCACCAACAAATTAATTCTGCTTATGTTGCCTATTTACAATAGTATTGTCCCTCTCGTCTACCCTCCATATCCCTCCGAATTTGCTGCTGGAAGCACTATATCTCTTTGGTTACTCACCTGGCATCTGACATACCAACTGCAACAAGGACTAAGCATTCCAAGTCACACTTTATATAATACAAGCTTTTACTACTGGCGCTTAAGAGTTTTCTGTCTTGGTTTTTCTGCCCCTTTCACCCTTGTTTTATTTGCTGGACCTTTTTGATTGACCAGAAGTACATATAACTTGGGATTCCCTCTGCTAAGTCTGGGGGAATCCCAGGCTCAAGTCTGTGTTCTTCTGTTGTCTTTCTCCCAGTTTTCAGTCAAGCAACTGTTATCTCTAGCGTCTTTAGGTTGCACCATTATGTTTCTAAAGCGGTGTTGTCCAACAGAAATAATGTAAGCCTCATAAGTAATTTAAAATTTGCTAGTAGCCCCATTAAAAATTAGGTAAAGGGGCTTCCCTGGTGGCGCAGTGGTCGAGAGTCCGCCTGCCAATGCAGGGGACACGGGTTCGTGCCCCGGTCCGGGAGGATCCCACATGCCGCGGAGCGGCTGGGCCCGTGAGCCATGGCCGCTGAGCCTGCGCGTCCAGAGCCTGCGCGTCCAGAGCCTGTGCCCAGCAATGGGAGGGGCCACAACAGTGAGAGGCCCGCATACTTTAGGCTGTTTCCCTAAATCAATCCCACCTCCAGTAGCTAATTTCCCACACAGAGGGGTTTCAAGCGGCAGGAGAGTGCAGTAGTCGGTAGTGTGGGTGGCAATCTTGACTCTGCCATTTACTACCTTCCCTTCTAGACCCCCGACCGGCTCCTGCTGGTCAAGGCTGAGGTAGCTGAGGGAAACCTAAGGAGAAACTTCCAAAGGCCAGGCCACGGGGACAGCTTTTCCGACAGGGTGTGAGACTGGCCTACTCGAAGCAGGAGGGATGGACTCCTCAACTGTCCAACTTCCTGGTCACCCTCTCGGAGGTGAGGCCGAAAGGCTGGCCTTCGGGCGGGAGCGCGTCCCGGCTACCGCTGGCGTCGGGGGTTCCAGAAATTCTTTAGAGGACATATATCTATTATAAGACAGTCATGGTATAAGACAAGTATTTTTTTGTTTGTTTGTTTGTTTTTTTGCAGTACGCGGGCCTCTCACTGTTGTGGCCTCTCCTGTTGTGGAACACAGGCTCTGGACGCGCAGGCCCAGAGGCCATGGCTCACGGGCCCAGCCTCTCCACGGCACGTGGGATCTTCCCGGACCGGGGCACGAACCCGTGTCCCCTGCATCGGCAGGCGGACTCTCAACCACTACGCCTCCAGGGAAGCCCAAGACATATGTTTTTTAAAAATGTCATTTAGAGGAACAAATATCTCTCCTACTGGGAGAACACACCCTCCATTGTAAGCAGAGTGGAAAGATATTTGATCAACTGGAAAAGGGACAAGTATGCATGGAGGTGGAAGAACACCACACAAAAACGGGGGGATGTTTTACACTGGCAGAAAGGCAGGTGCTGCATGTCAAAGGGAGACTTTGAAGGGAAAACATCATGACAACCACCTGAACAGAGAAACTAAATCATGGAAATATCTTCTAATTTTTTGTGCAAATGTCATCCTTGCAGGGAAGAAAATTACCACCCATTGTGAAATCAGGCTCTCACACCTCTCATCTTTTTTTTGATTAGCATCTCACCCTTTTCTTTTCTCTCAAAAGTACTAATCACATTTTAAATTGCTATACAATTTACTTACCAATTTTGTGTACTGTCCGTCTCCTCTAGCTAGAATAAATGAAGGCAAGTACATCTGTCCATTTTTTCTTTTGTTCCCTTTTATATCCCTGGCATATAGTAATACAAGTTTCTTGAATGAATGTATGCTCACATAAGTCAGTGATCTTAGGATGGAAAAGATGGCATCTTTTAGTAGAAGGGAATACTGCATGTTAATTCTATTCAAAATTTATTGTGTTATATGCTCACCTGCACATTGACAGAGTGTGAGGTAGATGGAAGATCTCCGAAAACTGAAAACTCTCATTCTAAATATATAACTAGAAAGGATTCCTTAGAGTGACTCCCTCCTTAAGTTGCTTTTTGGGGCTTTTTATTGTTTTTGTTTAATTGTTTTTCTTTGTAGATGTAAATATTACTGATATGGCATATTTGTCTTCATTTGATAGATACAAAAATGGCAGCGAGTGTGCCTCAGATATGAAAGGACCAAAGGACAGTCTGATTGTAGCCTTCAGGAAGAAATCAGAGAGGAAAGCACAAATATTGGGAACAAGGTCAAATGGAGAAGAGAGACACAGAAACAGAGTCGAACGTGCCATATATTCTGGAAAGGCAATTCTCATCTTTATTCTCACATCCTTTGCCCTGCAAAGGGACAGAACAGTTAAAAGCACCTGGTTATGAACATTAGTAAAAGTGTATACATTTTATTATTCAATAAATATTAGGCAACCGTAGTCTTGTTTAACAGGTTAATTCTGGCTAAAGATAAAAGCAAAGTCATTTAACTAAGGGAAACACCAAAAAGGGTAAAGACATGTAAAAATAAGAATTATGCAGGAATACAAATATTATACTAACATTCAGAATAAGCTAAACTTTGTGAAAAATGTAAACAACAGTTAGCTATTATGCCTGAAATGTCAAATGCAATTGTATGCCATATTTCTTTATGATTTTTACTAATCTAGATATTTTGAAAGACTGACTACCTCTTAGAGTAGATGCTAAAATTTTAAGAGGAGAAAAAGAAAATTATCCGTTTCTCTTTTTTGCAAGTGGAGTGATCTTTAAGTTGTAAAGGGTAGAACAAATAAAGAGATTGTAAAAGAATATAGTGAATAATTATGTACCAACAAATTAAATAATCTAGATGGAACTGGCAAATTCTTAGAAAGAGATAAACTATCAAAACTAACTAAAAAGGAAATAGAAAATCTAAATGGACCTATAAGAAGTAAAGAGATTAAATCAGTAACTGGTAAACTTTCAACAAGAATAGTTCATGATCAGATGGTTTCACCTATGAATTCTACTAAATATTTAAAGAATAATTAACATTAGTCATTTTCAAACTCATCAAAAAAGTGAAATCCTTTTCAAACTCTTCCCAAAACTTTCAAACTCGTTCTATGAGACCATGATACCAAAACCAGAAAAACATCACTTCAGACTAATGTCCCTCATGAACAGAGATGCAAATCAAAACCACAGAGAAATACTGCTTCACATTCACTAAGATGCCTATAATAATTTTTAAAGTGGGGGGGGCATTGTGCTATTCTTCAAATAGTTAAACATAGAATTACTATCTGACTCAGCAATCCTACTGCTAGGTATATACCCAAGAGAACTGAAAAGAGAGACTCAGGTACTTATACACCAATGTTTATTAAAGCATTATTCATAATAGCCAAAAATGAGAACAACCCAAATGTCCATCAAGTGATGGACAACAATGGATAAACAAAATGTCATATATTCATAAAGGGAATATTATTCTGTCATAAAGAGTAATGAAGTATTGACACAAGCTACAACATGGATGAACCTGAAAACATCATACTAAGTGAAAGAAGCCAGGCATGACAGACCACATATTGTATGATTCCATTCATATGAAATGTCTAGATAAGGAAAATGCAGAGAAAGCAGATTAGTGATTGCCAGTGCTGGTGGGAGGGGGAATGGGAAGGGATTGCTTAATAGGTATGACATTTCTTTTGGGGATGATGAGAATGTTCTGGAATTAGATAATGGTAATGGTTCCACAGGTTGAGAATGTACTAAAAGCCACCGGATTGTATACTTTTTTTTTTTGTTTTGATTGTATACTTTGGTTAAAATGGTGAATTTTATGTTAGGTGAAATTTACCTCAATAAAAACACACAAGGCTGATAGGAAAATAGAGTTAGGGATATAAGACTCATAAACTTCTCAGTGGCACATTAAAAAAAGATAGGAGTGTAATTTTAAAAAACAGATTGGATTCTAATAAAATTTGTAGCCCAGTTTTAAACATGTTAAGTGATTAAGGAATGAATAAATAATGTAATACATATGGTACTTTACTTTGAAAATCATCTGAAGTTTACTTGTAGAAGTGGGTGCCTTCACTTTCACCAGGCTTGCCTGTTTTGGATCTCACTTCTTTCACCACATGTACCACAGGAAGAGAACAAAGTAAGAGAAAAGAGAGATGAAAAAGAGAAGGGAGAGGGAAAAATAAAAACAAACTGAGAGGAAATGGGTATGTTAAAGAGTTTAGAGCAGGAGCCATGTGGCATTGGCCATGAGAAGGCTTATAGTTTTAGATTTCTGAGAACTGGTGACAGGTGTTAAAAGGAACCTTATAACACCAGATAAGGATGGATGTGGCCCAGTATTCTCAGGAAGTATGTGTCTGGATGCATTTTATACAGCCCTATGCAGCTTCATTCAGCTGGGTGCAGTTTATTGCATTCACCTAATGGTTCAGGTTAGAACAACTTTAGATTTTCAAAACATGCATTAAAGCAGAACTGACTACATTTTAATAGTTTTTTTTATATAATTATGGCTATTTTTTTAATATTGCCCTAAAACTCAACAAATAGTAAGTTGTTAAAGATTAGCTTCACTGTAGAATCTAAAACCATATTAATACGTTTTTCATATTCTGTTACATTAAAATTTATGATCTATCTTGTTCTTTAAATAGATTGCTTACCCATGCATGATTTTGTAATATCATCCTTTGGCTATTTGGAAAATATTGGTTCATTGAGTTACTAGCAAACTGACTCCAAAGACATTTTAATAAAAGGATTATATTCCACGACCACATAGTATTTATTCTAGAATGCAAGGTTGTTTCAACATATGAAAATAAATAATATGAAATAAATCAACATATGAAAATAATATGGTAATGCACCATATTAATAGAATAAAGGACAAAAGACACATAATCATCTCAAAAGATGCAGAAAAGCATTTGACAAAATCCATCACACTTGCATGATAAAAACATTTAACAAATGAGGAATAGAAGGAAACTTCTCCAGCTTTATAGAGGGCACTTACAAACCCCCATAGTTAATGTCATACTTAATTATAAAAGACTGAAATCTTTTCCCCCAAATCAGGAATAGGACAAGGATGTCCACTTTCACCACTTCAACATGCAATACAACATTGTACTGGAGATTCAGCCAGCATAATTAAACAAGAAAGGGAAATAACAGGGATCCAAATTGGAAAGGAAGAAGTAAAATTTCTGTATTTGAAGAAGACATGATATATGAAAAAATCATGAAAAATCCAAAAAAATCTCCTATTACAGCTAATAAACAAGTTCAGCAAGGTTTCAGCATACAAGTAATGATGCAAAAATCAGATATATGTTTATAACACTAGCAATGAACATTCTGAAAGGAAATTTTTTAAAATTCCATATGCAATTGCACCAAAAAGAATAAAATTGTTACAAATAAAATCAACAAAAAAGTTCATGACTTATACACTGAAAACTACATAATATCATTGAAAGAAATTAAAGAACGAACACATGGAAAGACATCTTATGTCATGGATTGAAAACTTGATATTGTTAAGATGGCAATACTCCCTAAACTGATCTTCATAGTCAATGTGATTCCTATTAAAATTCCAGCTGTCTTTTTTTTTTACAGAAATTGTCAATCTATCCTAAAATTTAGATTAAAATACAAGACACCCAGATAGCTCAAACAATCTTAGAAAAGAACAAAGATGAAGGACTCACATATATCAATTTCAAAACTTACTACCAAGCTATAATATTCAAAACAGGGTGGTACTGGCATAAGGATAGACATATAGAGTACTAGAAGAGAATTTAAAGTACAGGAATAAACATTTACAGTCAACTGATTTTCAACAAGGATTCCAAGAATATTCAACACAGAAAGATTAGCCTTTTTAACAAACTGTGCTAGGACAACTGGATATCCATATGCCATAGAATGAAGAAGGACCACTATCTCACACCATATACAAAAACTAATTCCAAATGGGTAAAGACCTAAAATTAAGAGCAAAACTATAAAACTCTTAGAAGAAAATATAAAAGAAAACATAGATATAATTTTGTAACTTTGGATTAGGCAACGGTTTCTTACAGATGACACTAAAAGCACAGGAACAACAAACATGCATACATATATACATATATACAACTTCATCAAACTTAAAAAATTTTGTGTTTCAAAAGACACTAGCAAAAAAGTTAAAAGAGGGACTACCCTGATGGTGCAGTTGTTAAGAATCCACCTGTCAGGGCTTCCCTGGTGGCGCAGTGGTTGAGAGTCCGCCTGCCGATTCAGGGGACACGGGTTCGTGCCCCGATCCTGGAAGATCCCACATGCCGCGGAGCGGCTGGGCCCGCGAGCCATGGCCGCGGAGCCTGTGTGTCCGGAGCCTGTGCTCCGCAACGGGAGAGGCCACAGCAGTGAGTGGCCCGCGTACAGCAAAAAAAAAAAAAAAAAAAAAAAAGAATCCACCTGTCAATGCAGGGGACACGGGTTGGATCCCTGGTCCAGGAAGATCCCACATGCTGCACAGCAATTAAGCCCATGTGCCACAACTACTGAAGCCCGCATGCCTAGAGCCCTTGCTCCACAACTAGAGAATCCACCGAAACGAAAAGCCTGCTCACCGCAATGAAGAGTAGCCCCCGCTCCCCACAACTAGAGAAAGCCCATGCACTGCAACGAAGACCCAACGCAACCAAAAAAAAATAAAAGTTAAAAGATAACCCATGGAATGGGAGAAAATATTTGCAAATCATACATCTGATAAAGGACTAGTATCCAGAATATAAGACCTCTTGCAACTCAAAAATAAAAAGACAAACAATACAATTGAAAAATGGGCAATGTCTTTGGATATGCATTCTTCAAAGAAGATATACAAATGGCCAATAAGCACATGAAAAGATGCCCAACAACATTAGTCATAATGGAAATTCAAGTCAAAGCAACAATGAGATACCACTACACACGCACTAAGATGTCTATAATCAAAAAGTTGAACAATAGCAAGTGATGGCTAGAATGTGGAGAAATTGGAACTCTCTTACACTTTTGGTGGGAATATAAAATGGTACAACTGCTTTCTTTTTAAGATTTTTTTTGATGTGGACCATTTTTAAAGTCTTAATTGAATTTGTTACAACACTGCTTCTGTTTTATGTTTTGGTCTTTTGGCCACGAGGCATGTGGGACCTTAGCTCCCCGACCAGGGATCAAACTTGCACCCCCTGCATTGGAAGACAAAGTCTTAACCACTGGACCACCAGGGAAGTCTCTGGTATAACTGCTTTTGAAAACAGTTCCCCAAGAGGTTAAACAGAGTAACACTGTAACCAATAATTCCACCCATGGGTGTACATCCAAGAGATATGAAAACACATGTCCACCCAAAAACATGTATGCAAATGCTCATAGCAGCTTTACTCATAATAGCCAAAAAGTTGAAACAACTCCTATGTCTATCAATTGATGAATGGATAAATAACATATGGTATATCCATACAGTATTATTTGTCCTTAAAAAGGAATGAAGTACTGATACAGGCTACAACCTGCATAAACATTGAAAAGATTAAGTGAAAGAATAGAACCACAGAAGATAACCTATTAAATGATTCTATTTATCTAAAATGTTAGATAATAGGCAAATCTGTAGAAACAGAAAGTAGGTTAGTAACTGTCTAGGACTGAAGGTTTGAAAGAAAATGGGGAGTGACTGCTAATGGATACAGGATTTCTTTTCATGGTGATGAAAATGTTCTGAAATTAGATTCTGATGTTTGCACAACTCTGTGAATATAATAAAGCCATTGTACCTTTGTACAATTTACAAAGGTAAAGTTAATAATATGTCAATTATATCTCAATAAAAAACAGATCTAGTGATTATTAGGAGCTAGCAATGGATCATTTAAGAATAAATAATACTTTAATAATCTCATTGACTACCATTTTTTCATAAGTGGACCAGACATATAGATCAGAGAAATGACATACATGTAGGCAATGTATGTTGATTTAAATAAGTAATTTGACCCAATCACCGTTCCTTTATTTATTTAGTAATTCATTTTGCAAATTTACTGAGAACGTGCCTGAAGTATGCTGGCTATTGGAGATATATAGATCAACATGAAAAAATTCTTTATGGAATTAGCCTACTAATTAAAAACTATTTTGTAAGTTAGACAAGAGAAGTTCAGAGATGTTAAATAACTGCCCCAATATCACACAGGTAGTCCGTGACAAAGCAAGGATTTGAACCCAGTTGCATTTGGACTCAAAACCCGTGATGTTCCATTACATCACACATCCAACAACACCGTGCTGGTAGGTAAGAATAGGAACTGGGTAACTGTGTAATTGGGGAGATTTACAAAGAGAATAACTGTATGCAGAGAATGTTAATTCATGGACTGATCTCAACCTAGAGGGACATCGCCAGAGTGGTCAAAGTGTTGATAGTCTTATCAACAACATAAACAAAGTTGATAGTCTTATCAACAACATAAATGAAGACATAGAAGGAAGACTGGTCACATTTTTTGCTGACAGAAAGCTGGAAGTGATAGTTAATATGCTCAAAAAAGCATCAGGATTCAAAAAGATTTCATCAGACTGGAAATATGGGCTGATAATAATACAATATGCAGGGACAACTGGCTTAACAAGAATTCATGTGAAAAAGACTTGGGTATTTAATTGAGAGCAAGCTCAATATCATTCAAAGGTCTGAGCCAAAAAAAAACTAAGGCATTCTTACCTTGCATTAAATGAAAAGTAGTGTACAGGAAAAGGAATGTAATTGTACTTCTAGTCACTGCTCTTGTCAGGCAAATTCTGAAGTATTTTGTTCAATTATTGTTAAGAAGAATATTGACAAAGTGGAATATGTTCAGAGGAGAGAGATCAGGAGAATGAAATGTGTCACGCAAAGAACTGGAGATGTTTAGCTTAGTATGAAGAGTTGGACCATACAGTGGAAGTGGGAGGAAGGAAATGAAATAGCTTTTTTCAAAGACTTGAAGGCATATCTTAGGGCTGTAGGTTTAGTTTAATTCCATTTACTCTAACAAACAGAACTAGAACCCACACAAGATAGGAAGACAGATTTGTGCTTATGAATTATCTTCAAATAATTGGAGTTGTGGAAAAGAGAATAATCTACTTTGTAATCTACTGAGTAGTTACTCATGGGAATCACTCAAGAAGAGCCTGGATGACCACTTGTAAACTGGAGATCCCTGGAACTTCACTGCAGTTTGGATGAGATGACCTATGAAATCCATTTGAAGTCAAAGACCCAATAACAATTACAATAATAATCATTATTATTGTATCAGCTAATATGTATTGAGAAAGCTACTATAGAAAATATTCTACATGCATTATCATATTTAGCTCTGACAAGAACTTAATGAAATATTTTATTTTGCTCATTTCATAGATGAGGAAACTGGGGACTTAGACAGGTAGAGTAACTTTCCCAAGGATGCATGGTCTATTAGACGTAGCACTCAAACTTAGGGTGCTATGATTTCTAAGCCTCAGATCTTAATGCTTTCCTAAAAACTCTTTTAATCTCTATGTTAGTTAATGAGTTATGAGACTGTGATTGTGAGATAATTTAACTCAAATTCTATCTGTTCACAGTGAACATATTGGAGGGTATTGTATTGCTAGACATCTGAATAATTCAAGGTAAACAGGAACTCTTATCTTTGTGGAGAGTAAAAGTCTGTCCAGTGGAATTTCAGGATCGACATGTTCAGTGTTTAAAAAAGCAAGCAGCTTAGCTCATATTTTCATTCTTGGATTATTTTAAATAAGACAGTGCCAGAGTATATAAAAGCAGATAGCTTGGTTTCAGATTTTCACTCCTGAATTGAGATTTCAATATGTATGCCATGATAGCAGATGCCTACCAAAGAGTGGAAGGAGTAAGGGATGGAAATTACTGTATTTACTCTTGCGGTAGGCAGATAACTTTTCTGCAACTTACATAGTGGTTTTGATTTCTTATAAATAGTGAACCAGTGACGAACAGGTGGCCTCTGATATGCTGCTCAGAAAAACGTGTTTAATTTGAACTTGTAGGTCCCACCACAAAGTTTAAGTCTTTGGAAGAGACAAAGGACAACAGTGTTTTGCTTCAATAAATTCTTTTCTAGTTTAGAGTATTTTGAGGACAGTCAAATCAGAAATAAATTCATTCATTCATAGATTTTAGGTAACAAACAAATTACTATAGATTTTAATAAGTAGAAGAAAGAATATACATATGGTGCGCTCACAAAAATTAAGGAGAATCTACTTGGGTGAGATGACCAAGAAAGGGCACTTGGAGTTGTTGACTATTTAAAATTTTTTTTTATTGACATATAGTTGATTTACAATGTCATGTTAGTTTCAGATGTACAGCAGTGATTCAGTTATACATATATAGATATATATGTATATTCTTTTTCAGATTCTTGTCCCCTATAGGTTATTAAAAAATATCGAGTACAGTTCCCTGTGCTATACAGTAGGTCCTTGTTGGTTATATATTTTTTATATAGTAGTGTATACATGTTAATCCCATCCTCCTAATTTATCCCTCTCCCCTACCTTTTCCTTTGAGAACCATAAGTTTTTTTTCTATGTCTGTGGGTCTGTTTCTGTTTTGTAAATAAATTCATTTGTATCTTTTTTTTTCAGATTCCACATATAAGCTACATCATATGATATTTGTCTTCAACTGGCCTACTTTATTCAGTAGATTAATCTCTAGGTCCATCTAATCCAATGGCATTACTTCATTTTTTTATGGTTGAGTAATGTTTCATTGTGTATAGATAGATAGATAGATAGATAGATAGATAGATAGATAGATATCACATCTTCTTTATCCATTCATCTGTCGATGGACATTCAGGTTGTTTCCATGTCTTGGCTATTGAAAATAGTGCTGCAATGAACACTGGGGTTCATGTATATTTTCAAATTATGGTTTTCTCCAGACATGTGCCCAGGAGTGGGATTGCATGATCATATGGTAACACTATTTTTAGTTTTTTAAGGAACCTCCATACTGTTCACCATAGTGGCTGCACCAATTTACATTCCCAGAGTTGGTGAGTTTTAAACTGAAGCCTGAGTAAAGGGAGAGAGCCCAGGGGAAGAGCACTCCAGATAGAAGACACAGCAAGGTGGGACTTCCCTGGTGGTCCAGTGGTAAAGAATCCACCTTACAATGCAGGGGATGCGGGTTCAATCCCTGGTCAGGGGACTAAGATCCCACATGCTGCAGGGCAACTAATCCCGCGCACCTCAACTAGAGAGCCTGCATGCCACAAACTACAGAGCCCACGCTCCCTGGAGCCTGTGTGTCACAACCAGAGAAGAGAAAACCCACACGCCACAACTAGAGAGAAACCCGAGCACCTCAGCGAAAGGTCCTGCATACCTCAGCGAAGATCCTGCGTGCCAGAGCTAAGACCCGACGCAGCCATAAATAAATAAATAAATAGAAGATATAGCAAACTGAAAGGCGCTGTGGCTGGAAGGAGTTCAGTATATTCTAGGCATACACAGAAGAGACAGCATTCGTCCAGATGAGGGATGTCTGTGTCTTGGACTAGGATAGTAACAGTGCAAATGGAGACGAGTGGATACACTAGAGGTATATTTTGGAAATTGAAATCAGACACTAGAATGAATACTATGCATGTATGCAATACCCTAGGTGCAACACATATGCATACAAATAACTCTAGAATCCCTATTCTAATTCTATATAATCTCAAGAAATCTTCGACACGTTTCAGTCTTTTATCAAAAGTCTTGAATATAAGCAATTCTTTTTACTTAATGGGATCCTCCTTCAGACAATTCACTCTCTATTAGTTAGAAAATCCCTCCCTCCCTCCCTCTATTCCTTGCTTCTTGCATTCCTTCCTTTTTGCCTGCCTGTCTTCCTTCCTTCAGTAGTATGTATCAATATTACATGGCTACTTGTTGTCTAGCAATGGGCTAGCTACTGGGCATATGGTTATATGTTTATGACCAAACAGTGCTGGTTTCTGCCTTCATGAAATTTTAATTTAATTGAAAGCTAATTAACGCAGGGCAAAATTTTACCTCTTCTACGTGTCTATGTCTTTTAAGCTAGTAATTGCTGATTGCTTATTAATATCAGGCAGTATTCTAAACACTTTATAAGTGTTATCTTAATTAATCCTTAAAACAAATACATCCCCACTCTACTAATGCAGAAGCTGGAGCTCAGCAAAGTTACTGTCCCTAAGTAAATGGCGGAGATGAGGTTGGCGCCCAGGTCTCTGGAACTCTGAGTTCTACCTCTTAATTGCAATGTATTGAGGCCTCTTTAATTCTATTTTAAAACTAACTAACCAAATATATAAATAAAAGCCAATGAATGGACAAATAAAAACTTGCTCAAGCATCAACTGTTTCTTGCCACAGCTGAATCTGTGGTCTTCCTTTAGTTGGAAGGGAACTGGAGAGTTTTATACCTCCTTTTCTCAGGCTGCTCTGGTCTATGTGCATTTAGATATATTTCAAGAGAAGTCATAAAATGGAGATCACCGGGCACAATATCAATGACCTATTAGTTAACCTGAGTCTCTAACTGATAACCATTCATTGTCTCCTTATATGAAGAAAACAAGGTATTTTTGTATATTTCCATTGTCTCATTTTGAAAATAACTAAGTTGAAATGTAGAAATTGAGTTTTGTTTCTTGTTTCTTCCTCCTTGTGCAGCCACACAAATTTCACTAGTGGTACTACAAACTCCATTTGAGATCTGTAACTTCATCACATGAAGCATTGTTTTACTAGAATCAAAATAATGCAAACTATTGTTCCCCTCTTGCTTTTTACCTCCAGTTCCACTCCATGTAATAGTCAGAGTGACCTTCAAAGGTGAATCAAGTCGTATTCCTCATCAGCATTACATTCTCCAACAACTGCCATTGCACTGAAGTAAAAGATCAACACTTCCCTGCAACCTACATGGCCCTACATGGCCTAGCCTCTATCATTCTTTCTATCCTTGCCTTATACCACCCTCTCCCTTGAGTACTACCCTCCAGACAAAGTGTTCTTGGAGTTCCTTCCACCTGAAATGCTCTTTCTTGAATTCTTGCAATGGTTAATGTTTTTCCTGTTTCAGTTCTTTTATTTCACCTCCTCAGGAAACTCTTCCATAATTATCATATCTAAAGAAGACCTATCTTTTCCAGTCTCTCCAGTGGATTTTTCCCTATAAGCCAATGGTTATTGTCTGTTTATTTGCTTTTTGTCAGTGCCACCCAACTAGAATGTAAACTCAATGAGGAGCGCAATCTCTGTTGCTCCTTAATTTATCTCCAGTGCCTAGTACAGAGTTTATAGAAGCATGTAGAAGGCATTAAAAAACTGTGTTGGATGCATGAATAGGTGATATTCTTTCAATTACATTCTTTAGATATATTTTAAAAACCTACTGGATTTTTTTTCCTTTTTTTTAATTTTTATTTTTTGCTTTATAACAAATTTAATCAGTTATACATATACATATGTTCCCATATCCCCTCCCTTTTGCGTCTCCCTCCCACCCTCCCTATCCCACCCCTCCAGGCAGTAACCTACTGGATTTTGATAAAATATTATTCCATTTGGAATTTGCTGAATTGGGTATGTCAAATATACTAATAGGAACTTCAGAAGTAATAGTTACTATGATTAGTCACCTGTATCACAGGCTAAGAGGACAATGTTGGACTAGTCACTGAATAAAATAAATAAATTTTTGCACTACAGTGACTTGAAAATTATGAAATGAAATGTGATGACCTCAGAAGTTTCTATCTGTTAGTTGACAAAGAAACCATTTCTGAGAGACAGGGTTTGTGCTAAGATTTGTGACATATCATTTACCTACATCTGTAGTAAAATCTAAATGGAAGGTATATGTTTGAGTCAAAGTATATTAAATTTATGAAATAAATGATTATAATTTATATTTTCCATGCACTTCAGTACTTATATTTCTGGATTTTAAAAATTACTCTGTTCTTGTTAAAAGAACAATAAAATTCTTTACAAGGTAAGTAATAATGAACAACTCTTTCTAAGTTACCACTGTCAAAGAGAGATCCTTCTTTATTTACTTAAATAATGTACCTTAAAAAATCAATGTAGATGTTAGTAACACAACATTTCAGCAATGTGAAAGTGTGAAGAAATTGTTGTTCCTGAATCAGAACTGATGGATTCATTTTTTGAAGTTAGTTTTGGGCTCATGCCACTTTTTAATTATGGCAAGGAGAAAGTTTGTGCAATATCAGATATACTAGGCTGCTATTTATTTCTCTTATCACCATGTCCCAGACTAGGTAGTGTTGGTGGTTGCAAACTGAGTGCTGAACCCTGGACAGCAATGCCCATTACTCACCCTCTCAATCAAATATCAATGTGGAAAGTGGTGACTTAAGCCAAAGGTGAAAAGATCTGACCAGCTGTTCCTCTCCAGCTCAGTTCTGATTCCTGTGTGAAGAAAGAATACCTTAGAAAAGTAATTTTGAGTCTGAATACAGTGATTGCCAAGCAAAGAATCTAGCTCTGTTTATTTTGGAAGGGCTACATGCATCAATCTGGCTGTGAGCAAGGTATTCATGTGTGTGCTTCTGCTCAAGAGGGACAGCAAGGTTCATCCATCTCATTTGAATGGAGATTCCTCTGAGTGAATTTTTTGTCTTCTCTACCCTGTCCTTGGCACCTTCTGAGAAGAAGAATGTCTTTAAAGTCGATAATAAATGATTACCAATTATGCATGAAACTGAAAACCAAAAGTCTGGTCAGAATGGGCAACCTTGAGGATTCAAGCTCTGACAGTACAGAGGGATAAACTGTCCTAAGGGTTAATGTCAGTAGAACATAGGAGTTTAACGAAGGATTAACGAGGGACGGTGAGGCAGCAGGATAGATTTCCAGGCAGGAGGAGGACACTCTTGTTCTCTGATCATGTTATTCCCCATCTGACCCACCACTTTCCTATTGGTTCTTGTCTGTGCTTCTTACGTATCAAGTCTAATTTGGAACCTTCTTGGCCCTGAAGTGTGGATATTATTTCCAATTTTTCCAGGTTGTTGACATTCATAAATGCTAACAATGATTAGGTTCTCTGGTCTAAAGAAGCTCTGGCTCTTCCACATTGCAATTTACTTTTACATGTGATAAAAGTAATTTTCATTCAGTTATATTCCATTTTCAATAGGATATTCTGAAAAATTAAGTTATGAAGACTAATTCTGATTTCTATTAAGTAGTATTTTGTTTCAAGGTTAAAACATATTAGATCTTAGAAAATAATTTTTTAGTGTTAAATATAAATTCCTTAAAGTCTTTTGAATTCATATGATACTTATGATGTATGAAGAAAAACACATTTTACTCAAGACAGTTCTGATATGGAACTTTAATTCCAAAAGTTTCAGTTCTAGTTACACATTGAATTGGCTCCAGGAAAATATTTATTCTAGCATGTAACAAAACACATTTGTTTTAGACATCAATATTTATGTTGATGTCTTTCAAAACTTTTAGTTTTAGAGGGTTTCATATGATTATCTGTTTATACTGCATTATGCTTTTCAAGCTACTTTTTTGTTGGGGACATGGTGAGCTAAGATTTCACAAAGGAGATATTAAAATTTTATCATAAACCTTCCTCTGCTAAAACAAGGCAGATAACTTATGTAGCAGAGCACAACATAAAAACAATAGTTCAGTGCAGTTATTTGCTCTCCAAGTGGAATTTCCTCTTCCTAATCTTACATTTCATATGAATGAGTATATACTGTAATCACCTTGAAGACAATGTAGCTTACCATATTGTGCTCATAGTTGTGTTTTTCTTTACATTGACAATAGTCAACTAAAGAAGTTTCTAGTTTGAGAAGATTTACCTTAAAATTTCACACTGTTTTAAAGTTATTTGAATACCAAAGACTAAACTATATGCCAGGGATTTCAGTTGATTGTAATTTATAAGAGAAATTAATAATTTCTCTTAAAAATTAAATTAAGTAAATAATTAAATTTTCCCCATATCATTACAAATCAAGAGTATATATTAGGTTGAGTAAAACAAAGTAACAAACAATGTTATAAAGCCATATCTGAATAGAAATTAGATTTTTTGCTATTTTTTTTTTGGTTTTCATGATAATAAGCATTATATAGTTTTAATGAATACATGTTAATGCCTTAGTACCTGTGAGAAGTATTAATTCCCCAAAAGATTAAGGTCTACCAACTTAGAGAATTCAAATATTATATGTGATATTTGATGATCATAGATATTCAAAGATGAAGGGACATTCCCAATCTGTAGTCCAGTCCTCTCATTTATGTATAAGAAACATTACTTGAGATGTTAGGCAGATTTGCAAAGTTACACACATAGTTAAGGATGGGACTAGAATCTGGGTTTCCCCATGAAGTTCAATGCAGTTATCAACTCCAAAAGTGGCTCATTTATACCTTCAATGCTGTCAAATGAATTTTTTTACCACATAGAGAAATGTGGGATACATGGCTATGAATTTATCAGAAATTACATTTTTTTACACGACAAGATAGTCCTTATCATTTAGAGTCAAAATCAGAAGTGTCCAAATAACTTCTTCCAAAGACAGCAGAAAAAAATTATTCAATCTTAGGGTATGAGGCATGCTGAGACACTATTGAAGGAATTTTTAAAAAGTAGTGCATGATGGCTTAATTGACAGTATTTTTTTTCTTAGTGGGACATAAAATAATAATTTATCCTAGGATCAATAGCATTTACAGTGGAGGAAATGAAGATATTTAAATAGCATTTTTTTATAGAAGGAATTTTTACTTTTAAAATACTGAAAATTGGAAATAGGAAGAGGTTAGTAAAGGGGTACAAACATTCAGCTATAAGATGAACAAGATCTGGGTTTCCCTGGTGGCACAGAGGTCAAGAATCCGCCTGCCAATGCAGGGAACATAGGTTCGAGCCCTGGTCCTGGAAAATCCCACAGGCCGCAGAGCAACTAAGTCCGGCACCACAACTACTGAGTCTGCACTCTAGAGCCCGCGTGTCACAACTACTGAAGTCCGCACGCCTAGAGTCCGTGCTCCACAACAAAAGAAGCCACCACAATGAGAAGCCCGCACACTGCAACAAAGAGTAACCCCCGCTCGCCACAACTAGAGAAAGCCGGCACGCAGCAAAAAAGACCCAACCTAGCTATAAATAAATAAATAAATAAATAAATAAATAAAATATATATATATATATTTTTAAGATGAATAAGGTCTGAGGGATTTAATGTATAACGTGTTGACTTGCTAAGAGAGTAGAACTAAATGTTCTCCCAATACAAAAGGATAAATAGGTGAGGTGATGGATGTATTAATTAACTAGATCGGAGGAATCCTCACAATGTATACATATATCAAATCATCACAATGTACACTTTAAATAGCTTACAATTTTACTTGTCAATTATACCTCAATAAAACTAAAAATTACAGAAAATTCTGCAATTCTATCAACATAAAATTTTTTGAGTAGATTATTTAAATTTTATTATTTATTTGGAATAAATATGATAAGATAGCTGTGTGGCATATTACACTTATTCAAAGACTTCTATTAGTCTTGATTACTTAATTTTGGGGAAAAATACTTAATAACATTAAAAGCCTATAAAATTTAAACAATGTGGATATTTTTCTGCTGTTATACAGAAATTTGATGAAAAGCAATCTCTAATGTCTCTTAATGCCTTTAAAAGCCGTAATTTTAGGTTTACCAGGTTTGTGACTTACAATTAAAAAAAAAAAGACAACTTGAATTTCTTCCTAAATGAAAACTCCACAGCTCTTAAATATTTATTCAATTAGCTGTTTAAAGTGAGAATAATGACAAATGTGAAATGTTAGTTTTCAAGTGCTTACACATATGTTACTTCTTTTGGTGCTAATAACCAAGTGTAGTGTGCAGGGTAGTTGTTACTATACTGAGAAGCTAACTGACTAGCCTAGGCTAGCAATACTTTACAGGAAGAGCCAGAAGTGGAATTGGAGTATTTCTAGCTCCTAGAGAAATGAGGTTGATGCTTGATTTTGCTCAAGGAAGAAAAAAATTTATACTGTATGGGAAAAAAATACCTCCCCCCAGTAAAAAAAATACAAAAAACAAGTCAATGCAACTCTAACAGTGGCTTGGTCTTGAGTTAGAATAGCAGCAGAGAGGAAAAGAAAGCAGTTTTAACAGAGAACTGATCTTAAAGATGAACCAATGCCGTTTCAGTGTGAAATTTTACATAAACACTCACTATGTAGTCTGCAGAACGGTTGATGTAAACAGTTTAGCTTTACCAGGTATAGACAATGAAAAGGACAATGCAGTCAAAGAGAATAGTGTGTGAAAAGGCATAGAGGTAGGAAAAAATAAAGTGTGTTATGGGAAGAGTGAAGGACACTCTGTAGCTGAAGCAGAGGGTAGTTGAATTTGGAAGGAAAGGCAGGGATAAAGTGGAAAAGCAGGTTGGATAGACTTCTAAAGTCCCTGAATGCCATTCAGGAGAGTTTGCATTTCACTTTTAAAAACTCATTTATCAAATAATATACCAAAGAAGTGTTAAACTTTGTAGGAATAAGAGTGTTTTTAGTTCTTATCACAGGGCTTTTGAGTGTCAGTTAATTTTGTTATATTAGATTAATACATTTTGCACATAAATGGTCACATACGGTTAAAAAAGTTTACTTCAACTCCCACTGCATGAAGGGTCCATTAGATAGAGCAGCTCAAAATAGTTCAAGGAGAAGGTGACTGCTGTGGGTATTAATTTTATCTTACCCCCGCAGAAAGCATCCTTCATCTCAGTAATGTCTGTGGGTTAGCTCCTGTGCTCTGTGACATGCACAAAAGGCACTTTTATAACCAAAAAGGAATGAAGAATTTTCAGGGAAGTTGATTGTCCAACGAGAAACTGGATAGAATGAACAAGGCCACAGAAGGGTACTAACTTTGCTGAATAAAAATACACTGGCCTAGACTGTGATAAGTCCTTTACTATGGTGTCTCACTGAAGTCTCACAAGAACCCTGTAAGGCAGGCATTATTCTCTCCATTTTACAGATGTGCTGCTTGCAGCCAAAGAAAAATTTAGGCAAATGGCCACCTAAATGCTATGAAATGTCAAAACAAAACACAATTCTACCTGTTAATTTTGCAGACAAATACTGCCATTAAGTTATTGAAAACTAGAATTGATAATCTAAATTTGGTCCTAAGAAAAGTTATCATAAATTTCAATTAATGCATTTTCCTCAGTTTAAGATGCTATTACTGTATTTCAAAAGAAGAATTTGTATTTGGAAGAAAAGAGTGTGAATTTATGAACACTGATGATCAAATATTATTGCATAGATCTGGGGGGAGGGGCTCTTCACCTTTGGATTCATGCTGCCACTCTCAAATAAAGTGACTATCTCAGGTCAATGCATTTAGTGAGGGACACCAGTTGGGACAAGGTCTCAGGCTGCTCTCCAACAAATTTGCTGTGAACAGGAGCCAAAATCTAAGATTTTTTCCAAGTAGCTCAAACTGATGACAAACTCAGGGACTGGGCCTATCAGGTTTTTACCTTTTTTACCTGGAAGAAGGTAAAAGTTTTGTTATATATGATAGTTAAAGAGATTAATTTAAAATTTTGATTTTTAGAGGGAGAGATGGATAAAAGGGATCAACTCTATGGTGATGGGTAGAAACGAAATTTTTGGTGGTGAGCACATTGTAGTGTATACAGAATTAGAGATAGAGGGGAGATCAAGAGGGTGAAGGAGGATGATGCAGAGCTTACGTTCCCCCAAGAACACATCGAAAATACACCTACATGTGGAGCGATTCTCACTGAAAACAAACTGGACACTGGCAGAAAGACTCTTAATCCAACCAAGGCTCTAAGCAATATCTGCATGGAGTCAGGTAACAAGGGAAGATAAGGGATCAGATTAGGACCTGTGAGCCAGGGAGGGGACACAGAAGAGCAGGGGATTACATGGGCTCAGAGAACCTCCCTTGGGAGTGAGTACAGTAAGTCCCCTACAAACAAACCTTCAAGTTGAGAACTTTCAAAGATGTGAACGTGTGTTCACATGTCTCAATCACATAAGTTAGTTCACATGTCTGGAGTACAGTGTCATGTGAGTGTATCCTCTAAAAGTGGTGTGCTTTTGTGTACTTTACTCTAGAGTACTGTTGCTGTGCAACATGAGGAGCTTATTAACAAAGACCTGATGGAATTGGAGGTCCAGAAAAAGGATGTGATGAGAGACAAGAGGAAGAAGTAACTGAAAAATTGAAGAGATTCATGAAGCAGGAAATGGTAAGTGGATTTTCTTTATTTGAGGAAACACTGTTAGTTTTTGAGGCACAGGACCCAAATGTAGAACGGTACATGAAGGTTGCAGCAGCCATTCAGAATGCAATCCAGTGCTACCGTGTCATCTATGATGAGAAAAAAAAAAAAGAGCTACTACCCAGACATCACTGGATTGTTTATTCAAGAGGGTAGATAGAATTGAATCCAACAAGGAACCAGAACCTGTGTCATCCAAGTCAGGCGTGAGTGAAATTGCAGCTTGCCCTCCATCTCCTATTGTTGATGAATCTTCAGCTCTACCATCTCTCACCTCCTCTACCTCCTCCAGTCAGTAACTCTTGTTTCCTGTTCACTCGAGGCCAACCCCTGTATGCCAACTGTTGTACTATACTATTGTACTTTTCAAGGTATTGTTCTGTAAGATTTAAAAATGTTTTCTTTATTTTTTGTGTTTGTTTTTTATGTGTTATTTGTGTGAAAAATATTATAAACCTATTACAATATAGTACTATATAGCCGATTGTGTTAGTTGGATACCTAGGTCAACTTCGCTGGACTTACAAACAAATTGGACTTACAAATGCACTCTTGGAATGAAAGTCGTTGATATATAGGGGACTTACTGTACTTCAAACCACATATGGAGCACTCTAGCCCTGGGGTCTGACACTAGGGGGGCATGTCTCCTTAGCAGGTTTGAGAACCAATGGGACTAACAGGAGGGCTGTAATAAACCTAGACTCTGCTTATGTGCACACGCTTGCTTACTCTTGAAACAAGGCAGAGGAAGAAGATTGAAACTGCCCAGGACTTGCTGGTTTCCTGCAACAGCCCCAGTATGTACCGCAGCCTGAGTTGAGTGCTCACTCAGGCCCTGCTTGCTCTGCAAGCAGTTCCACACTGGGATGAGGGCTGCAGTGGACAAGAGAAGTATGCAGTTGTGAGGGATGTAGCCAGCTGGGAACTGAATGGGGTAGGGGCAGCCATTGCTAACACTTACAGGGACAGTGAATCGGGATCAGTCCAGAACTCTGACTGGTGCTGGAACTGCCACAGCCAGTGCCCCAACCCATGCTGAGCACCTACTCTAGCCCCCTTTGCTCCAGCACTGTTCCTCCTGGGGTGAGGGCACCAGTTCTGGGAGAGGGGAAAGCACACACTTAGAAAGAATGGAGACAGCTCAGATCTGATCCTCAGGGATTCTGCTCCAGCAACTTAGAACCCACTCCTGCCCCCAATAGAGTGGTGTTGGCCACTGAGCAGAGGAGAAAACCTGCTCACACCTGGCTCTGGCTTTAGCCATTCCATCTCCAGCCCCACCCCCTACCAAGGTGGTAGCTGCCAGCACACCCTGGGGAAAAACTTGACTCATGCCCACATCAGATCCAGCCTTCCCACCAAAGCCACTGGCATGTGCAGACTATATAGGGATGCCCCATATAAGGACACCCCTCAAGACCAGGATAGGTAATGGATTCACCTAATTTCATAGAGTCAGAAAAAGTTAAGCAAACTCAAAGGAAAGAGGAATTTGTTTCAAATGAAAGAACAAGAAAAGAACTGAAAAAAACAGCTAACAAAACAGAAATAAATAATTTATCAGATAAAGAATTTAAAACATTAGTTATTAATAAGAATGTTAACTGAATTATGGAACAACAAACAATCAGTGAGGATTTTAACAAGAAACTAGAAAATATAAAACATAACCAGTCAGAGCTGAAGAATAAATAACTGAAATGAAAAACACACTAGAAGGAATTAAAAACAGATGAGATGATACAGAAGATCACATAAGTGATATGGAAGACAGAATAATGGAAATCACTGAGTCAGAACAGCAAAAAGAAAAACCAAAAAAACCTGAGAACAGTTTAAGGAATCTCTGTGGCAATATCAAACATACTAACATTCATAATACAGGGTTCCCAGAAGGAGAACAGAGAGAGAAAGGGGTTGAAATGTATTTAATAAAATTATAGCTGAAAGCTTCCTGAACCAGAAGAGGGAAACAGATATCCAAGTACAGGAAACAAAGAGGGTCCAAAACAAGATGAAACCCAAAAGACCCACACCAAGACATATCATAATTAAAATGACAAAATTTAAAGATAAAGAGAGAAATATAAAGGCAGAAAGAGAAAAATAGTGTCACATACAAGGTAACACCCATAAGACCATCATTTGATTTTTCTGCAGAAACTTTACAGGCTAGAAGGAAGTGGAAAGATATGTTCAAACTGTTGAAAGGGAAAAACCTGCAACCTAGGATACTTTACCCAGAAAATTGTTTAAAATTGAAAGATAAAGAAAGAACTTCTCAAAGAAGCAAAAACTAAAAGAGTTCATCAATATTAAACCTATCCTAAAGGAAATGTTAAAGGGTCTTCTCTAAGTGGAAAAGGAAAGGCTACAGCAAAAAGGTAAGAATTTATAGGAAAGAAAAAAATCCCAGTAATAAAGGCAAATATATAGTAAAGGCTGTGGTTCAATCACTTATATAACTTAGTATGAAGATTAAAGAACAAAAAAATTACAAAATCAACTATAAAGACAATAAATAGTGAAGAGATAAACATCAAGATATAAAATATGACAACAAAAACACAAAATGTGGGGGAGAGGAGTAAAATGTAAATCTTTTAGAATGTATTTGAACTTAAATGGCTACCAGTTTAAATCAAGTAGATATAGTTATAGGTCAACATTTACAAACCTCATAGTAGCCACAAATCAAAAATCTACAATAGATACACAAAAACTAGAGAGAATGGAACACAAGCAGACCGTAAAGAAAATCATCAAACCACAAGGGAAGAAACTATAATAAGAAGAAAAGAACAGAGGAGAACTACAAAAACAACCAGAAAACCAGTAAAAAGAAAAAAAAAAAACAAGAAGTATATACTTATCAATAATCATTTTAAGTGTCAATGGACTAAATGTTCCAAGAAAAAGATATAGGGTGGCTGATTGGATAAAACAAGATGCATTTATATGCTATTTACAAGATCCTCACTTCAGAGCTAGAGATAAACAAAGACTGAAAGTGAGGGGACAGGAAAAGATATTTCATACAAATGGAAATGACAAGAAAGCTGGGGTAGTCATACTCATATAAGACAAAATAGACTTTATTTTTTATTTATTTATTTTTTTTGATGTTGGGGGTAGGAGTTAATTAATTAATTAATTAATTTTTGCTGTGTTGGGTCTTCGTTTCTGTGCGAGGGCTTTCTCTAGTTGTGGCAAGCGGGGGCCACTCTTCATCGCGGTGCGCGGGCCTCTCCCTATCGCGGCCTCTCTTGTTGTGGAGTACAGGCTCCAGACGCGCAGGCTCAGTAGTTGTGGCGCACGGACCTAGTTGCTCCGCAGCATGTGGGATCTTCCCAGACCAGGGCTCGAACCTGAGTCCCCTGCATTAGCAGGCAGATTCTCAACCGCTGCGCCAACAGGGAAACCAACAAAATAGACTTTAAAACAAAGTCTGTAACAAAAGACAAAGAAAGGAATTATATAAGAATAAAGGGATCAATACAAGAAGAGATATAACACTCATTAACATATATGCACCTAATATATATAAAGAATAGAATAGAAGCACCTAAACATATAAAGCAAGTGTTAACAGACATATGGGGAGATATTGACAATAATACAGTAATAGTAGGGAACTTTTTAACACCTCACTTACATCAATGGACAGATCTTCCAGAAAGTAAATTAATGAGAAAACAGTAGCTTTAAATGACACATTAAACCAGTTGGACTTAATAGATACCTACAGGAAAATCCATCCAAAAGCAGCAGAATACACATTCTTTTCCAGTGCATATGGAACATTCTCCAAGACAGATCACAGTGTAGGTCACAAAACAAGTCTCAACAAATTCAAGAGGATATAAATTATATTAATCATTTTTTTCTGACCACAATGGTATGAAACTAGAAAGCAACTACAGGAAGAAAAATGGAAAAAACAATGGGTCAGGGCTTCCCTGGTGGTGCAGTGGTTAAAGAATCTGCCTGCCAATGCAGGGGACACAGGTTTGAGCTCTGGCCCAGGAAGATTCCACATGCTGTGAAGCAACTAAGCCCATGCACCACAACTACTTAGCCTGTGCTCTAGAGCCTGTGAGCCACAACTACTGAGCCCATGTGCCACAACTACCAAAGCCCATGTGCCTAGAGCCCATGCTCCACAATAAGAGAAGCCACCACAATGAGAAGCTTGCACTTTGCAATGAAGAGTAGCCCCCGCTCGCCACGACTAGAGAAAGCCCGTGCGAAGCAACAAAGACACAACGCAGCCAAAAATAAATTAAATAAATAAATTTAAAAAAACCAACAATGGGTCAATGAAGAAATCAAAGAGGAAATCAGAAAATACCTCGAGACAAATGAAAATATCAACACAAATTTCCAAAATCTATGGGACATGGAAAAGCAGTGTTAAGAGGGAAGTTGATAGCAGTATAGACCTACCTAATGAAACAAGAAAAATCTCAAATAAACAACTTAACCTACCATCTAAAGAAATTAGAAAAAGAACAAACAAAGCCCAAAGTGAGGAGAAGGAAGGAACTAATAAAGATCAGAGAGGAAACAAATAAAATAGAGACAAAAAAACATTAAAAAATATCATGAAACCAAGAGACTTTTTTTTAAAGATGAACAAAATTGATAAGGCTTTAGCTAGCTCATCAAGAAAAAGAGAGAACTCAAATAAACAAAATAAGAAATGAAAGAAGAGAAATAGCAACAGATACCACAGAGACACAAAAAATCATAAGAGAATACTATGAGCAGTTCTATGTCAACAAATTGGACAACCTAAAAGAAATGGATAAATTTCTAGACATATGCAAACTTCCAAGCCTGAATCAGGATGAAATAGAAAATCTGAAAAAAATATTAGTAGTGAAATTGAATTTATAATTAAAAAAAAAAAAGACCTCCCAGCGAACAAAAGTCCAGGACTGGATGGCTTCACAGGGGAATTCTACCTGACATATAAGGAACAGCTAATACCTATCCTCCTCAAGCTATTCAAAAAATTGAAGAGGAGGGGACTTCCCTGGAGGTCCAGTGGTTAAAATTCTGCACTTCCATTTCAGGGGGCATGGGTTCAATCCCTAGTCAGGGAACTAAGATCCTGCATGCCACACGGCACAGCCAAGAAAAAAAAAATGAAGAGGAGGGAACATTCCAAAATTCATTCTACAAGACCACCATTACCTCATACCAAAACCAGACAAAGACAATACAAAAAATAAATTGCAGGCTAATATCTATGGTGAATATAGATGCCAAAATCCTCAACAAAATATTAGCAAACTGAATTAAACAATATGTAAAAAAGATCATACACCATGATCAATGGGATTTATTCCTGGGATGCAAGGATAGTCCAATATCCACGAATTGACCAAAGTGATATATTACATTAAGGAAAGAAAGAATAAAAATCACATGATCATCTCAATAAATGCAAAAAAAAGCATTTGACAAAACTCAACACCCATTCATGACAAAAACTCTCATCAAAGTTGGTATAGAGGGAACATATTTCAATATAATAAAGGCTATTTATGACAAACCCGTAGCTAACACCATACTCAATGGTGAAAAGCTGACAGATTTTCCTCTAAAAACAGGAATAAGACAAGGATGTCCACTCTTGCCACTTCTGTTTAACATAGTATTGGATGTCCTAGTTACAGCAATCAGGTAAGAAAAAGAAATAAAAGGCATTCAAATGGGAAGGGTAGGAGTAAAAGTGTCACTATTTGCAGAAGACACGATACTGTATATAGAAAACCCTAAAGTCTCCACCCAAAACTGTAAGAACTAATCAATGAATTCAGCAAAGTTGCAGGATACAAGATTAATATACAGAAATCTGTTGCTTTTCTATACACTAAAAGTGAACTCTCAGAAAGAGAAAACAAGAAAATAATTCTGTTAGAAATTGTATCAATAGAATAAAATATATAGGAATAAACTTAACCAAGGAGGTGAAAGGCTTCTACTCTGAAAACTATAAGACACTGATGAAGGAAGTTGAAGATGACACAAATAAATGGAAAGGTATCCCATGTTTATGGATTAGAAGAATTAATATTGTTAAACTGTCATTACTACCCAAAGCAATCAACAGATTTAATGCAATCCCTATCAGAATACCCATGATATTTTCACAGACTAGAACAATAATCCTAAAATTTACAGGGAACCACAAAAGACTCCAAATAGCCAAAGCAATCTTAAGAAAGAAAAACTGAGCTGGAGGTATCATGCTCCCTGACTTTTTACTATACTACAAAGTTTTCAAAACGGTATGGTACTGACATAAAAACAGATACATAGATGAATGGAACAGTAGAGAGTGCCCAGAAATAAACCCACACACCTATTGTCAATTGATCTATGACAAAAGAGACAAGAATATACAATGGAGAAAAGACAGTCTCTTCAATAAGTGGTGCTGGGAAAATTGGACAGCTACAATAAAAGAATGAAATTAGAACGTTTTCTCATAACATATACAAAAAAACCCCTCACAAAACCAAAAACCTCAAAGTGGATTAAAGACCTAAATGGAGGACCAGAAACTACAAAACTCCTAGAAGAAAACATAGGTAGAACACTCTTTGACAAAAATTGTAGCAATATTTTTGGCTCTATCTCCTAAGGCAATGAAAACAAAAAGCAAAAATAAGCAAATGGGAACCTCATCAAACTTGAAACCTTTGCAACAAAGGAAACTTCAACAAAACAAAAAGACAACCTACTGAATGGGAGAAAATACTTGCAAATGATATGTCCAATAAAGGGTTAATATCCAAAATATATGAACAGCTCATACAACTCAATATCAAAAAACCAAACAACCTGATTAAAAAATGGGCAGAAGAACTGAATTTTTCCAAAGAAGATATATAGATGGGCAGCAGGCACACAAAAATGTGCTCAGCATTACTAATCATCAGAGAAATGGAAATCAAAATCATAAGAAGATATCACTTCACTCCTGTCAGAATGGCTAGCATCGAAAAGTACAAATAACAAATGTTGGCAAGGGTATGGAGAAGAGCGAACCCAAGTACACTGCTGGTGGGAATGTAAACTGGTGCAGCCACTGTGGGAAACAGTATGGAATTTCCTCAAAAAACTAAAAATAGAACTACCATATGATCCAGCAATTCTGCTCCTGGGTATATATAAGAGGAAAATTAAAACATTACTTTGAAAAGATGCATGCAACCCAATATTCATAGCAGCATTACTTCTAATAGCCAAGATATGAAAGCAACCTAAGTGTCCATCAACAGATGAATGGATAAAGAAGATGTGTCTCTCTCTCTCTCTCTCACACACACACACACACAATGGAATGCTGCTCAGCCATAATAAAGAATGAAATTCTGCCATTTGCAACAACATGGTTGGACCTGAAGGGTATTATGCTTAGTAAAATAAATCAGAAAAGACAAACACTGTGTGTTATCACTTATATGTGAACTCTAAAAAATAAAAGAAACGAATGAATTTACAAAACAGAAACAGATTCACAGATATAGAGATCAAACTAGTGCTTACCATTGAGGAAAAGGAATGGGTGAGAAGCAAGACAGGGATAGGGCATTAAGAGGTATAAACTACTATGTCTAAAATAAATAAGCTACAAGGATATATTGTACAACAGAGGGAATATAGCTGATACTTTATAATGATTTTAAATGGAGTATAATCTATAAAAATATTATACACCTGAAAATATTGAGTTGTACACCTGAAATTAATATAATATTGTAAATCAACTGTATTTCAATTTTAAAAAAGAATTAGAAATATAAGGATGTACACATGAAACTTACATAATGTTATAAACCAATGTTACCTCAATAAAAAATAAATTAAAAAAGAGATAAACTGAAGGCCAAAAATTATTTTTTTTGATTTTTTATTGCCATATTTACATTTGTATCCTAGAATTTGTTCTCTGAAAATAAAAATGTGGTAGAAAATACATATCCCTATAACATATAAGATATTTAAGCACAATTATGTAATTACTTCAAATCCTAATTTATGCTTTGATCTCAAAGGTGAATAAATAGGCAATTTCTCACTTCTTTTGTCTGTTTCTGATGCACTCGAAACACAAAATGTATCAACTTGCAGAAGATTTGACTTGGTTATATTACCTAGCATCTTGCAAAATAAAATGCCAAATCGAGAGTAAAAATATGTTTAAATTTTATCAACTTAGATCTTTCGAGTTTATAATTTTAACATAGCACCTGAAACTTCTACATTCAGACACTCCCTCCTCCCAATAGTTTTATTTATCCAAATTATCTTCCTTGATTACTCTGTTTTCTCTCTCTGTCTCTCTCTCTCTCTGTCTCTCTCTCTTCCTTTCTCTGTATGAACACACTCATTTTGGGGGATAAATCTTACAAATTGCCCAATACATCAACTTTCCAATAATAGTACTAAGAGAAATACTATGTACATGCTAAGGGATAATTTATAGCTCTTTTTCTGGCATTATTTTTCTCAGTGTATACCTAACAGTTTTCATTTTTAAGTCAACTCCAGAAATCTCAGTGTCTTGGACACAATTTAGATTTTTCTCTTTGCTCTGCTGACAGGGAATTTTGAAATTTATAGACAAACATGCTGGAGTAAATCAATTAAGATGCAGATGATTAATTTGGGGTTTCTGAAAAATATATTATGGTCTAAAATGACATGATATAAACTGTCTTGAAATTCCAATTTTGATTAACTCTCACAAGAAAGTACAATGAATAAACCAACATTAGTTTTCAAGACCACAAGCCCAAACCTATTAAACATTTCACTTTGCAAATTCTAACTAGTGTTTATGTGAAATTATGTGCTATTGTGCAAGTGTTTAATTTATTATTTTGCAGTCTTTTTAAAATTTTAATTAATGACAAACCATTTTAAAACTCTATGCATAAATAGTAACAATATGATGAATTCCTGGATTGTTGGCCTTGCTTGGTATAGAGACTTTATTAAAAAGTTTTATCTGTATCATTACTGTATCAAATAGCATGAAATTTAGTTACCAATCTTCTAAACACATATAGCAGAAAAAGAGAGATGGAAACAATTTCGTGAATTGGCACAGGATCGTAATTTACTAATGCAAATAATTATGCAGAATATAACCTCTACTAACCACAAACTACAGCAGCACACTATCACAGTGAAGCAGAAAAATGGCCCAAATATGCCAACTCAGTAGCCTTTCTAATCCAACACTGACATATTTGAGCTCAGAGTCTAAGGGTATTTGCATTGCTGTTTGCTTGGATTTTCCAAACCATCTCAGTTCTTGATTCCACATCGCTATTGTGTGGATCAAATAATCCCTGGTCACAAAAATACGCTGGGGAGTGACTCCCCTGGCGTCCAGGTTATGAGTGTGGTTAGTCATTCCACATGCCTTGGGGATGAGCTATCTTTACCATGATGAGAGATTTCCTTTTCAAGTTTTGTAATCCCCAAATACAAAAGCCTAACATCAATAAAAGTCAAAGTAATTAAGAAAATGTATATTACAACCTTGTTCAAGACAACACTGGAATTAGTCTTATCTCTTCTTGCTGTCTTTTTTAGAAATAAAATTAATACTGACCTGGAACAAAGAAAAAATTTTATATACTCTTAAAACTGTAAATATCTACTACACTGGTTCTTCAGTGTGAACTACAACCAGACATTTAAAAATATATCTTCGACATGTGCACACTGGATATTCCAGTTCTATTCTCCTTTTGTGTGGGTTATCATACTATAAAACAACTTGGGAGGGGGAGAAAAAAATACAAAGCAATTCTGGAAAACTTTTCCTCTCTCTTTTCTTCCAGTCTTCCATTATGTCTTGGAAAATGAGGTCATACGTTTTACACAACATGGCTCACTTTATGTTCGTGGCCTTCCAACACCCCAGAAGGTTCTCGACTTTTCGTGAGCAGACTTACAGCTCACGCTGTCGGTAAATCAGGCTCCTGCTCTGCGGTAACCTGCATCCAGATCTCTCCCCGATTCCCGAGACCCAGTCTTCGGAGTCCTGGGGACCAAAGGGACCCACGAGGTTAAGAAATGCTGTCTGGTGTGGTTCCAGGGATGTGGCATCGTCAATCTCTCAAGAATAACAGAGTTAGAGAACCTGCCCTCCGGCCTCTTTCTTCCCATCCTTTGCTGCTAGGATTTTACAAGTTGCCTGCAAGGGAGTCAGACGTGGGTCAGGCAAACAAACGTGTTCTTTCCAGCCACCGAAACCGGATCGCTGGAGCGAAATAAACCCGCAGAAGCATCTGGAGACCGCAGCCAGACCGGCAGCCTGCGCTAAAAGCAACTTCTAAGAGAGGCTGCAAGTGCCGGCGGGGTGCAGATTTTAGTTGGAGGCTAAGCACAACTACCACGCCCCATCCCCCCTTACCAAAAAAAAAAAAAAAAAAAAAAGCTTGGAGGAGGGAGGGAGGGAGGAGCGGAGGAGGCAAAAGTCGCCGGCACTTCTGCACATCTGCGCGCGGGGTTAGAGAGCCGTGCAGCTTTAGGAGCCGGGAGGGAGGAATAGAAGGGCCAGAAGAAGCGCTTCCAGGGAGAGGGGAGGGGAGGGGAGGGGGAGGGGGAGGGGAGGGAGGGGAAGGATGCCCTCCGCCCATCTCCCCCCACCCCGACAGCTGTCCAGCTCTTGGAATTCATTGGCTTCCCCACTCCGCCTCCCAAATACCACCCCAATCCTGTTTAGCCCCCCACCCCACCGTCGCTGACCTAATAAGGCCATGCAAGTGTGGAGGGACCTATATAAAAGGTGAGGGCTCGCGGGGACTGTGCGCGGCGGAGGAGAGAAGGCAGCAGCCGTCCAGCGCCCAAGAAAACGACCATGGCCAAGGAGTGGGGCTACGCCGACCACAACGGTGAGTGGGGGCAGCGGCTCCCGGTCAGTCCGGGATGGTGCTGCTCAGAAAGTGCGCGACTCCAGCAAGTGCGGTGGAGTCGATGGAAACTAACATTTACCGGGCACTTCCCGAGTGCCAAACACGGCTGACCCTTTTACTTTATATCTGATTTAGTTCTCCGTGGTGTGGAGCTGTTAGTACACCCATCGGAGGAAACTCAAGCGCAGAGAGGTTTGGTAACTAGCCCAGATCACAGTGCCTCTGACGGAGAAGTCAGACCACCGAGGGCCAGTTCTCACTGTCCCCTTCTCCATGATACTGGGCAAGCACTTAACCTCTCTGAGCCTGGTATTGGTCTAAGCTGCTCTGCCTGCAGCTGTTGCCTACCCATGGGAAAAGGAATATGGATATGCTCTGAAATCTACTTAAGGTCAGTGTTATTTTATTCCAGCTCTATGACAGAAGATGGCATTGGTAAAACATGTGATGAAGTCCACTTCAAAAATAAGGCTTTGAGGCTATACTTGAGCAAATACATGGAAAATTTGAGGAAATACATGGAGTTAAATACAGTCTCCAGGTACACTATTAACAAAACTATGAACAGGTCTTAAACACTAAGCCTTGTATTGCCCAATCTGATATTCAAGACCTTTTCATAATCACTGGCTAGCCTCTGTGTATTTTGCTGGTTTAGTCACTTAGAAAGAGGGCTTGGATTGTGCCACCAAATAAATAAATCCCCTCAATTTGATTTCCCAGGTCCTGACCACTGGCATGAACTTTACCCGATTGCCAAGGGAGACAACCAGTCGCCCATTGAATTGCACACTAAAGACATCAAGCACGACCCTTCCCTGAAGCCATGGTCAGCAACTTATGACCCCGGCTCTGCCAAGACCATCCTGAACAATGGGAAGACCTGCAGGGTTGTGTTTGATGATTCTTATGACAGGTCAAGTAAGTATCACACTTAGGTAGAGGCACGTGACTATTTTCAATGTCCATATTGACAAAATGTGATTTATGGCACAGCAACAGAATTGGTGGGAAGCGGGGGGCACTTCTCTGAAAAAGGAGATGACATTTGACTTTGCTCTAGTCTTGAAGAATTATATTTATACATAGAAGAGGAATGTCTCACTCTCTAATCCTGGTCACCCAGCCTGCTACAAAATGGCCTCATGCCCAAGCTAAAAGTTGGCAATGCATTCCTGAAATGAAGCTTGATAGGGAGGTGATGGTAATGAGTCCAAATGAGTGTTCTTCAGGCTCTGATGGTCTACACCTGGGGGGTTTTCTACTTCCTAACCAAGGCCTGGAGAGCAAGGCTCCCAGTCCCAAAAGTGGCACAGATTCCATTCTACAGAGCAAGGAACATAGCAAAGAAACCAAGTAGGTACTCTCTTCCTCTGCTGTATGGGTAGGGGCCAATCCAGGGGACAGAGTAGACCCACTGTATGAATCAAGAAGACTTGCCTTCAGTGCTTCAGTGGGGTTCATCTGACTAATCATTTTGGTGAGTGTTTTTGAAGAATCTGACAATTTCTCCTTGAGTTGTGATTTGTATTTGTGTGAAAATGAAAAATCTCATGTTTAAAGAAATCTCTTTATTTCACCTACACTATTAAGCAAATCAATGACATAAAAGACAGCTAATTAGAAATGCTTTATTTCACTGTGAATGAAGTAAGAATCTACCTTTAGCATTTTGGTGCTTGATATACAGTAATACATTTTCCTATAACCACATTTTTAAAAAAATTTAAAATTATCCTTACTGATGTATAGGAATGATATTCTCAATGATGTTGTAATTAAAGAGTAATAGTTATAATTTCTACCTACTAGCAGTTTCCAGGTAAGAAATATCATAAAAATATATTTTCTTAAACAATAATCTCGTTGGTATCTGCTACTTTTTTTCTCTTTTCCATTTAAATCAAGTTCCATTCTGAAGGATTAGTAACAAAATTAAACAGTATCTGTTAGGTTGGATCACATGAAAATGACTTTTTGTAAGCAAACATGATTGACTATTGACAATTTCATATAATTCATCCTAATAAATTGGACTCATATGAACAAATAATAACTGTTCCTAGTGGTTGGATAGAAAAAATGCAGTTAATCAAACCACTCATTCCTACATGACCATGCTTATATAAGCCTTGTTCTATTGTTTTAGACCTATACTATGGCTTTCAGTGTGTCATTTCAGCCCCAACAATTGGTCAATCTTTTCTAGAATAGCTACCCTCTGAATTCTATTTTGAACTAGCTTATGTTGCTAAATTTTGATTTTAGGGTTTCTGTATAGTTTCCAATATCCTTTAGAAAATATTTCAACTTCTAAATCACTCCCCAGGCTGAATGAAGTGAAACCAAGTTAAGTGCCAGGTTGAGGTATTTGGACAGCAAACTCACATTCATGCTATGGAGAATCATCTTGTTTAGGGGTCTACATTGATTGATTCCCTGGGAAACTTCTGAATTTTCCATTTCATCTCATTTGAGCAAACACAGTCTGAATTAGACGTGGATGAGAGCTCTTGCCTGTAGTACTGAAGAAAAGTGTAGTGAGGCAAGGCATGGAGAAGGAATTCACATTTGTTCAGTGATGACTGTGCTGGGCACTGTGATGAAGAGTTTAAAGCCCTTAATCTCATTTAATCCTCACAGCAGCTCTGAAAGGTCAGTATTATTATCACCTTCAGAGAGATGCAGAAACGGGTTCAGAGGAGTTTAGCAATTTGCCTGCAATCACACAACTAGCAAGGGGTGGGGCCGGGATTGGAACGTAAGTCTGCCTGGCTCTCAGCTACCCTGTTCTCTCCAATGCACCACACAACAGACCTGTGCTTTGCTTGTTTTCATTGCCCATCTCCTGTTTAATTTTATTTACATACATGTTAAATTGACATTAAAAACATAATAAAACAAGAAAACAAAATCAGAAGGACAGAGAAGAGAAAGCATTTATTTTGCTTTTTTTTTTTTTTTTTTTTTTTTTTTTGCGATACACGGGCCTCTCACTGCTGTGGCCTCTCCCATTATGGAGCACAGGCTCCAAACGCGCAGGCTCAGGGCCCTGGCTCACGGGCCCAGCCGCTCCGCGGCATGTGGGATCTTCCCACACCAGGGCACGAACCCGTGTCCCCTGCATCGGCAGGCGGACTCTCAACCACTGCGCCACCAGGGAAGCCCGAAAGCATTTATTTTGATACAGCCCAAGACTTGAATTTGTGAGAAAGAGACCAGTGTGCTTGGGAATGGCACCATCAGTGCAGCCCATAAAGCTTAGGCTATAAGGGCTGTTTAAAGCAGGGCTCTCTGTAAAAGAAGCGTGAGTTCACTGCTGACCTAGCTTCTCTGAATCACAGTGCTGAGAGGTGGTCCTCTCACTGCACCCTACCGGCTTCGCCAGTTTCATCTTCACTGGGGCTCCTCGGATGATCACGGCTCTGAGCACAGCGTGGATGGAGTCAAGTATGCAGCGGAGGTAGGAGGAATTGCCGTTACCCACTCTGGATCTCACCCAGTGAAAACTGAAAACTGAACGATAATGACAGAATAGCATCCCATGCATTTGCTTCAAGCCTGTAGTTATGAAAAGAGCTGCTATAGTTTAGCATAAACTGAAGCTGCCAAACATTCTAGGTTAGACAGTTAAGAGAGTGTAGGTGAGTTAGTGTCATGCATGAAGAATTTCAAGGTTGTATTTAGAAATTGGATAGCAGCTTAATAATAATAATCTTTAAAAAGCCAGGGACCTGACTGGAACTGAAAAGATAATGGTAGCTAATACTTATTAAGTGCCTACAAGCACTAACTCATTTGATCCTCTCAGCACCCTATGAGATGGGCTACAGACAAGGAAACTGAGGCACAGGAAGGTTACATAACAAAGTCACACAGCGCATGAGTTCTAGACCTGTGCTCTACCTTATGCTGATTGGCTTCATAGTTCATCATCCTGCCCAGTGCTCTAAGCTGCCTCTTTTACAAGACTGTGGTGCTTTAAAAATAGCACTTAGTAATTCTGGCTAACGCTCATGCTCTAGTCTCTTAATGAAGGGTGTGCATATGTGTGTGTATGCTTTTATATGTACATATGTACTTATACAGAGATAGCTAGATATAGATACACACAATTTAATATGAACAAATACTACTCTCTGGTCCAGTTAACCCATTAAAGGAAGGCATCAAATTACAAGGAAATAAGACAAGCCTCCTGCATGTTCTCTGTATAAAGCCAAGCCTATAAGGGGTGACAAATGCCCTGGAGGTGAGGATAATTCCATTTGTACTGCCAGACTCTTCCAGAGGCAGACTCTGGTCAACCATAGGAGCTGAGACAGAAACCTTGGAGCCACTTGTGGACACTCTCTTAGGCAGCATCATTAGGCAGCCTAACTAAATTTGACTAAACAGTTGAACTAAACTATAGGAGACCCGAAGTACTTCCCTGTGATCATTTCTCTACAGCCCATCTAGACAGCCAGTGGCAGGATAAATTAATTGAGAATGCCCTCCAGACATCTTCCCCCACAAATGGGGAAAGTTTAGTATATTCCTTACAAATGTGGGCAAGGCTTGCAGTTTGGTCTTTACATGTGGGATTATCTCACACTTTGGGTCTTGAATAAAATACTTCTAAATTGCCATGAACTATTGTATTCTCTTGCCATTCTATATAACGCAATGTGAAAATTTTGACTAATTTAACTAATGTCTATGTTATCACCTTAACATTATTAAGGTAAGGTTACCACTCGGTTCTAGACCATTTGTTGCTGAAAGGAGAGAGGCATGAAGACACGTAAGAATTTGTCCCCTTATGTTTCCTCTCCTACTTCCCAGTTAATTGTGACTTTAGAATGTTAGCAGATTCCTGTTTGTAACTCTGTGTTTCACTGTTTGATTTGGCCAGAAAAAGGACTAATGTTATACACAACTAAAATAATATTTTGAATTGGTTTAACGAAAGTTCAGATTTCACCGATTCTACCTATCATAACTTTTAATTTGAACCATTAAAAGTCTTACCAAAATATTGCATGTTAATTTTTAGAATTCTGTCAACTTCTGTGAGAGTGTTCAGCAACCTTAGACTGTATAATTATTGGGTTTATTGTGAATAATTTTATACTTATTTCCTTATTTTAGGAATTTACCTCATAACCTCTGTTCTATGGTTTCAGCTTCATTTGGTTCACTGGAATTCAAAGTATAACAGTTTTGCAAGTGCTCTGAAGCAACCTGATGGAGTAGCTGTGGTTGGAATTTTTCTGAAGGTAAGGTAAAAATTGACCATATATTTTTTTTCAAAGTTTAGTTCCTTATCAATGCTTAAGTTTTACTCCCTCCTTTTATTTAAAGGGGAGAGAGGAATGAATTTCAGTATTCATTCAACTAGTCAAGATATTTCTGTTAAGATCAGCTCAAAATTTTTTGCTCTCCATTAGGAGAGTAACTTTTGCCATACTTCAGCAACCCTAGCACTTCTAAGTTTTCCCAAGATTCAGGATGTATGTGTGTGTGTGCGTGTGTGTATGTGTGTGGTGTGTGTGTAGGGGCAGTGGAGATGGAGCCTTTGAAGGAGCTTATCTCAGTGGCAGTGAGGGCAAGGGCGGCATTGTTCATTACCCTTTCCTGCTACTCCACGTCAATCGCAGTGGAAACCAGAAAAGCCATTGCTGGGAACGTCTGTGATGCTGAGTCCCTGGCTGGACATCCACTCGGCTTAGGGTGGCCACCACTCACATGATCCCAGGCTAAGATAGCACATGGAATGTGTGTGTTGTTGAGCCAGCCTTGGTTTAGAGAGGACTTAGTGTCATTAACACATGAATTTAGTGCTAACATAATCTAGATTTTAAGCCAGAGGTGAAAATTTAGCTTCTTTCTTTTTGAATGACCTAATTTGTTTTATGTTCTGAATTCATTGGGTCATTTTCAGTGCTTGAACACAGTACTACAGGAAGTGGAGTGGGTCTGAGCAGAAAGACAACGAGTATAGTTTTAGATACATTGAGTCCATCCTAGCTCTAATTCTATTAAAAATAAAAGTAGACTGACTTCACAGAGAAGGTCAAGGACATAGATGTAAACCAACATGTAATTTGTGGTTTTGTACTTCAGAGGCCTGGAGTCCAAGTTTAGTTCAGAAAATATATACTCTAAAATCTTGGGGGGGGAAATAAACTTATGTTTTTGCTTAGTACAAGATATTCTGACAGATTTATAAACACTAGTGGTAGATGGATGGATTAAAATTAGTTTTTAAGACAATCCTAAATTATGGAGAAGAGAAAAATATAGTTGTTGGTTTTCTTTTTCTTTTCTTTTTTTTCTTTTTTTTTTTTTTACAGATAGGACATGAGAAAGGCGAGTTCCAGCTGCTACTTGATGCGCTGGACAAAATTAAGACGAAGGTAAAAAAAATCATTTTCCCTCCCAGAACATAAAAGCAGGGTATGTCAATTTTTTCTTTTTACATTTTCAAGTGTATTTCTTTCACATAAAATCTGTTAGTAAGTTTGATGAATATGCTAAGCATACATATGAAAGCAAATGCTATTATATTTGTATGTATATTTTTATGGTTTATAGTTTTTAGAGCAGTTTCACATATATAAGTCTATTTAATCTTCATAGTCAACCTGTCAGATAACTACATTTTTAACGAAGTGTTTGAGAGAGAAGTTGAGTGGTGTTCCCTTGCCCAACACACACACACACACACACACACACACACACACTTACACACATGCAGAGGTACTAAATGTTTGGGTCCTAGTGTTTTCCTTTCTCTCCTGGGTGGCACCTGTATATTTTAAATCTTAACAGTAGATTCTTCTACTTAGCAGACTCACTTTAATTCTTTCTGTTCTAATCAAACGCTTTATAGTTTTACCACCAGAGAAAGTAAGTATCCTGAGTATGATACTCAATAAAAATGCAAGCCTGTTTTGCATCATCGAGAACCACAGCATTAACTTGTATGAAATATTTCTGTTACAGTTTAGAATGTTTGTCCTTTTTCTTGAGAAATGATAGATTTACAGTGCTACCTAGAGTGAATAAGGAATAAAATTGACTGTGGCAAAGTCATACCATGCAAACCGGCCTCCCCCATCTGCCCTTTATTTCTGAAAGGCACGTACTTGTTCACAAGCTCTGTTTTCTCTGTTGCATTTGAAATCCATTCTCCCCAAACGGTGAGACGCTGCGGCAGGCGATGCGCATGCGCCCGCTCACCGCGCTGGGTCCCGCTGTCTCCCAGGGCAAGGAGGCGCCCTTCCCGAAATTCGACCCGTCCTGCCTGTTCCCCGCCTGCCGAGACTACTGGACCTACCATGGCTCCTTCACCACGCCTCCCTGCGAGGAGTGCATCGTGTGGCTCCTGCTGAAGGAGCCGATCACCGTGAGCCACGAACAGGTGAGCGGCGGCCGCGGACCGGCCTTGAGAGCACGCTGACTTACCGTGGCCGGCAGGCTCTGTGAGATACAGATGCTAAACTGAAAATATAAAGCAGTAGATGCTTACCAAACAGCGCTGCGACTGGAGACTTCATAGTTTGCCCCGGTTAATGACGATCAGGCTGTTTAACTTAATAAAACTCAACTTCCAAAGGGTACCAGGCTAAATGCAAAAACAATTAAAGGTGGTGGTGATGCTGAACAATGCCCAAGTTTGTGCTCTAGAAACACGGAAGGGTACAGATCCATATGAGTTAGACTTTGCTAATTTGGAGAACTCCCAAATACTGAGCCCTGTTTAGGAGATGGAATGGTAAATACAGGCCTGGGGAGAAGATGCTGGTGGAAGGGATTGAACATCTTTGTGAGGTGTATACTGGTTCCCCAGTTTTACAGCTAAATAGGTTGAGGCTCAGATAGGTTAAGCAGTTTGCTCATGATCACACAGCCAAGGGCAGGATCTGAGATTGCAGCTCCAGTCTGTCTGCTTTCAATACCTTCGGCCTCTCTCCTCAGACCTCCCTTCTAAGTGTTCATGTACATTGACTTCATTAACTTATGCAATGAAGGGCCAGTTGAGCTTATTATTTGCACTGTCTTCCACTCCTACATAAGGGATAGATTTCATACTGATCTGTCGAATTAAAATAATTGTTCCAGAATTCAGGAGGAAAAGGTTTTGACCAGAGGGTATGGTGATCCTGTATAAAAGGAAGAAAAGTGTTTTTACAATTTTTTTTTTTTTAAAAAAAAGGTTTTTGTTACTCAGAACCAAATAACTCTCACTGGACGTTGGAGACAAGTTTTGTAGTTTGCTTGTTTAGAAAGCTGGCGATTTCTAACTGTCACGCGCTTAATGTGTCCACTTGGTCCGAATGTCACGCTGACAGCCTTCCCTCGCCCCTTGCAGATGGCCAAGCTGCGTAGCCTCTACTCCAGCGCGGAAAATGAGCCCCCGGTGCCCCTGGTGAGGAACTGGCGCCCTCCACAGCCTGTCAAAGGCAGGATAGTGAAGGCCTCCTTCAAATGAGGCTGCTGGAGCTTGCCGTCTTCCGGGAAAGGAAACCGACAATGCAGAGCTTGGTTCCTTGCCTCCTTTTGGTTCTTCTTACTCCAAGTATATTTCACTTTTCCATACCAAGCAATGAAGATGAGAGATGTGATCACCAAGAAACCGGAATTAACTACTGACAAGATCTAATATGAAAGCATTTGGCCTTTTAAATAATCACCTTTCCTGTAAAAACAGCATTTCTAGTAAGGTTTCAAAGAAGAAGAAACAGTTGGAAGAGGAAAGGTAGAGAAAAATGGCTGTTGGGCACCATTTTTGTGTCATCTTAAATTTCACAGAACTTCAGTTTACTCTTTTCATGTTATGAGTTATCCATCTTAAAGAAATAATGAGTAATTATATACGTGGGGGTAGAGGTGTGTGAAGATGGTATAGCAGTTCAGCATAAGCCAGAAATTAAAATGACTGTGGACACCAAGAACTGAGATGATGATGTGTTTTAACCTTTCAATAAAACCAATAAGAGGTCCATCACTTATGAACATTTAAAGTACTGTAAAGATTGCCTGGTTTTGATTATCAATGAAAGTAAAATACACGGACTAGGAGTTTTTTAAAAAAAATTTGACCCATTATTTGAATGCTTTCTTCATAAAGATGTTGACTTTATCCTAATATTTTTCTTTACCTGAAGGAGGGCCATTTATTTTTCATTTTACTACTTTTATCTTTGCATGCTTATTAAAATAAAAACTGCCTCTGATATCTTTCTAATTTCAGCATGGGATTAGTGATTCCTAGAACATGCAGGAATGAATGCCTGCACTTCAAGTAAAAGCAGTTGTACTGATCATCAAAACTAATAAAGACATGAATGTAAACAGTTGAGTGTTGTATTTTTTAAGGAGGGAGAACATTGTAAGTTTGCTTTTATAACTGAAGTGACTCAAATTCTGAGTTGGGTTGGAAGTTACATTCCTTGTAGAGCAGCTGAAGCAATTACTGGGGGCCTTCCGAGGAAATTGCAGACCAGAAGAGGAATGTGTAGCCATACATTTGACAGTGTGGACTAGTTTCCAGAGGCCTCAAAGTTGGTTTAGGATTCTGGGGTCCAAACCAGTACCATGGTTGCTAACTTAGGGGCATGGAATCAAGTCAGACTGTAGCCTTTATGCTCTTATTTTTTTTAAATGTGCATCAAGGTAACACCAGTCTAACACTGCAAAAATCCATACATTGAGACCTTCAAAAATATCTTTAGACATAAAGCCTAATTTTGCAGTTAGTGGCTTTGATAAATCTTTTATCACATCACTGGCTAATATGTTAACTTACTTTAAAAAATAGCAGCAATAACTGAATTACCCTAAGGAATGAAAATGGTATTGGGTCAGGAGAGTCCTGCAATGCTGGAAGTCAAGTCATGTGACAGAGTCCTAGGAGGCTAATGTTATTTAATGGTTTACCAGTTGGGTCAAGTAAAACCAGGTTGGTCAATGCAAACTGGTTGTGTTAATTAAACCCCTTGAAATTAGGAGGTGTGGAGCCTTCATCAGTTAGTGGTAATACAAAAACTGATTCTCTCAGGGTACTTGGTAATGCTGGGAGCACTGTAAAAATGTACCCAACGTACACTCTTATGTGGTGGAGGAACATATGACTTAATTCTAGCTACAGTGGTGCTTACACAAGCTTACACAGGCTGGACAAGGCTGGAACTGTTTTAAGGGAAAATGTCTAATCAAGAGAAGGTATCTCCCTAGACCATGAGCTCCACTGGGGCACAGACATGAATCTTGTACACTAACGTCCCCCTTTTTGCCTAGTATGGTATCTGGCACTTGATAAGCACTCAACAAACATTTGATTTCATGAACATAGATGAACCCAGGACAAATACTCATCTTCTTTAACAACACAGGATTAAGACTAATACTGTTTTTTGCTCATCTCATTCAGTTTGGGTGTCCTTGGAAAATGATCTCTTTAGCTTCAGGTGGTAGTCTTCCAGTAGAACATATATTCCCTGCCCCCCATCCAAGTCATTGCCAATGATCACAATTATCACCCGACTTAAAACTTCCTCTGGGGTTTCTCTGGTGGCGTAGTGGTTGAGAATCTGCCTGCTAATGCAGGGGTTTGACCCCTGGCCTGGGAGGATCCCACATGCCGCGGAGCAACTAGGCCCGTGAGCCACAACTACTGAGCCTGTGCGTCTGGAGCCTGTGCTCCGCAACAAGAGAGGCCACGATAGTGAGAGGCCCACGCACCGCGATGAAGAGTGGCCCCCGCTTGCCACAACTAGAGAAAGCCCTGGCACAGAAACGAAGACCCAACACAGCAAAAATAAATAAATAAGTTAATAAACTCCTACCCCAACATCTAAAAAAAAAAAAAAACTTCCTCTCAACTTCTCCCTGCAACTCAAAGTGCTGAATTATTATAAATGTCCATTAGAATATTGAAACCACACTTGTGTCTTTATTCAGTGGAGGGACAATTTTCCTGATCATGCACAGTCTTTCAAACAATTACATTTTAGGCATACACAGCCTACAGAGGGGACATGGCTAGGAGCTGCTGTGGTGAAAAATGTTTCCACATCTGCCAACTTTTGTTCTTCAGATATAATCATTTCAGATATTTTAAAACTTCAGCAAAGGGCAGAAACTAATTTGAATGACTTGTGTTATAATAGTCAGATGATTATATCCTTAAAAGTCTATGAATGGGGCATCATCAATAAGAATTTACTGAATATAGGGCATTGCTACATTTTGAGAGGGTGTATATAATTCCTACCCCTTTAATGGGGAGACAGAATATATTTATGAAGAGGTAAATAACTATTCAGGACTACTGACCCAAAATTCTTTACGTGCAATCAGTGAATACTTATGTAGATGAATGGGAGGTATTCTACATAGAACATGTAAAACTGAAGATTTTGGTGTCTAACTATAATCATTTACATAATTAAATAAATATGGGTGAAATTGATCAACTATAAACAAGCTTGGATAGATGTGAAAAATTAGTATGTCAGTTACTCAAATAAGAATTGGCACAAATAAAATTGTTCTAAAAGAAATGCATATGGTCCAAAACCACATCAGATACCATGTATAAATAAAATTAATGCGATTTTAGTTTCTCCTCTAATACCCTCTTATTTGATATTAAAAAGGAACTGTGGACATGAGCAAAATACATTATTTTAGCAGACAAAGAATAAGTGAGAAGTAAGAAAAACTGTAAATGTCATATTTTTAGAAATTCTAAAAATTTCAAGTTTACTATATGAAGATTTAATGATTTTTTAAAAATGACCCCTAAGGTAGCACTTAAAGACTTAAAATGCAAATAAGAAGACAAAATCAAGTTTGCATGTTATTTTCATTTAGATCACTGGATGGCAGCAACACATTTAAAAAATTTCACTTGGGTCCCTAGATGACAGCCAAATAATTACAAAAATGACAAATGAAATGTCATTCACAGAGCAATGAGGGTTTTTATTTTTAAATCCTGAATACCCTATTTCCTTTTCCCAAATGTTCAATATTAACCACCAATATCCATCTGCAACAGAAAAGATGGCGAGAGAGTCTTACATATTTCTGATAATTTTGTTTTAAAAACAAATGTCAATCTTTTTTAAAAAAAAATATTAATTAATTAATTTTTGGCTGCATTTGGTCTTCGTTGCTGCACGCAGGCTTTCTCTAGTTGCAGAGATCAGGGTCTACTCTTCATTGCGGTGCACGGACTTCACATTGCAGTGGCTTCTCTTGTTGCGGAGCACGGACTCTAGTTGCATGGGCTTCAGTAGTTGTGGCTTGCAGACTCTAGAGCACAGGCTCAGTAGTTGTGGCTCACGAGTTAGTTGCTCCACCGCATGTGCAATCTTCCTTCACCAGGGCTCGAACCCGTGTCCCCTGCATTGGCAGGCGGATTCTTAACCACTGTGCCACCAGAGAAGCCCCTTTCAGATAATTTTAATAGCCAAAGGTGAGGCCTGTGTGTTAGTATTTGGTACACTAAAACTGAGACAAATGAGAAATGAACATTTTACAATCCTGTTCAGTCTTCTGGAGGCCTGGGTACAAGGTACACAGCACTCCCCCAATATGTGGCCTCAAGCAAGTTAACTTCTCTGTGCCTCATCTGTGAGGCAGGAGTGATAAAAGTACCTGCTCAGAGGGTTAAGTATTAAATGAGTTAATATATGTAAACCTCTTAGAGTAGTTATTCCAGACATAATAAAACCCTCAACAGCAGTTAACTATTATCTTCTGTAAGTTAATTTTACTTCAACCAAGAAAAATTCCAATGGCTTATTCAATACTTAAAGTCATATTTCTTTCTTGATGTTTCTATGAGTAAGGTCATGAATCCATGTCTTATCAATTGAGGTAAGACTAAGGAGTTAGTTACCATAATGGGCTCCCCTAATGAGTTCCCTCTGTGCTTGGCATTGGGGAAATGGTTTCTAAAAACAATGGCGATAACTCTTGTCTGATACTTTTCAGCAGCAAAAACAAGTTGTGTCTCCATTAGAAACCAGCACAAAGTTAGAAGGGGTGATTTGGGGAGGATCAGAAAATTTTCTGGAGGAAGTTTCTATTCCAGAGCTCTACACCTGACCTTCTGAGAAAATGTATGATTAACAAAACATCCAGAAACTAAACCGAAATAGAGAGGTGAGAGAACTATGGTGTTCATTCTGTTTTGCTGACTTTGGAATGTTGGCAGGATAGAGTAGCTCAGAGTGCTGTGTGAAGTGGAAAATCTGTCCTCACCATAAGTACAGGAAGTCTCTTGCCTTGAAATTAATTTGGGACTTGTCTAGGCATGTCATAAAATCAGAATCCTGAATGAGATGCACAAGTCATCCTGGGGGATGAGTTTATCCATTTGGGGGCAACTCAGCTCCAACTGTACAAAAGGAAATAAAACAGTCGAGGCTTAAAATCCAGGATCCAGGGAATGACTAGAGAACTAATTAACTACTTCAGATCTGAGGGCATTTAATGGCAACCACTTGACAACTCGACAAGGTGGATAATCACAGATAATTAGCAGAAGTAAGAGTGAGTGTAACAGTGCGGTCACAGGGGACCAAGTGCACTACAGAAGCATAAAACCCAGTGATTTAAAAACTAATTTTATCCAGGTGAGAATTGACTTTGTGCAGTAAATGAGGAATCAGATTCTCCCTTGTATTTAAATTATTCCCAGGTAGAAGAGCCTGGAAGCTCAGGAAAAATATTTTGGCCATTAAATGTACATATTCTGTTTCAGCATGCCCGTACATTTCTATCATACTCACTCAGCTCATTTGAAATTTGGATGGTCACAAACACATTTGTGCAAGGGAAGTCATTCCCCCAAGGACAACTGAGTCCCATGAAAGTATATGACAAATGGAAGTGTCTGAAAATACAGTGCAACTTGGGTTCAAAGAATTCACACTTCTCCCTCTTGTGTGTGTGATTGGTTTAATGGAACACAGGACCCCAGAGAAGGGGCCTGACATGGATAGGCAGACTGTACAAGCCAAGCAGAGAAGATGGAAGGGTGGGGCCCAGCCCAGGGAAGAACGGAGAACTAAGCAGGAAAAGGTGCATTTCGACAGTCAGCAATACGGAAACTTTCATCCAGTGAAGACCTAGGGCTCAGGTTCTTGTACCAGGAATTAATTTTAAGAGTAACAAGATTACTTATCAATCTATCTGTAATGTAAGTCGGTGTGTGCATGTGTGTATGTAAGTGTGATGAGTAGTGGGGGCAGGGAGATTTTAGGAGGGCAAGGACTTTCTCTGTCTTGTTATACTATAGAGGCCCCAGTACCTAGCACAATTATCTGGAACATAGTCAGTGCTGGAAAAGTACTTGTTGAATGAAGGGAGGAATGGATGGGTGGATGGACAGATGGACAGATGGAAGAGGCAGTGAGAGTCCTAAAATAATGAATGCCAGTCTAAGTTCCTGAGCTGGTGGGAGCTATGTCCTCATCCTAGGAAGGTCAGTGACTGATATCTGGAAGACAAGCAGGGGTTTCCATTGCTGCCACCCAGGCTTGTCTGTACAGAGAGTGTGGGTGCCAGAAGAGAAAAAGTTTTACATGTATCCAAACCTTATCATTTGCAAATTTAACTGAGTATAGAAGAGAAATATTTTAAGAGATATAAAAGAAGATTCTCTACCAGAGTATTTATCTCTTAGCACCCATGCTTCTAATATGCAAACTGAAGGTAGTTGGCAATGAGCCTGTGACATTGGGCTCTGGTGATACTAACTGGCACGATTCATGCTCGCGCTTGAACTTTTATAAATTTGCCTTTATTTTCTCATTTGTCACTTTAGTTCTCCATTTCATTCACCTTTGTGCTCATAGCAATTCCACATACATAATAAAGATAAGTCTTTAACTCAAATGCTTGTGTTATGGCCAGAAATGAGCAAAGTATGATACTTTTGAAAATTCAGTAAAAAGTTTCAACTGACAGGTTCCACCCCAACCAAACAAATGATGGTCAATTCAGGTAAATGTCCTGCTCTCCACAAACAACACAGACATATACACCACATATATCCTCACACACTTGTAGTTACTACCTGGAGCTTTACAATATAGTGGATGATTCTTTGAGAAAAACATTTACTCAGGCAGTGGTGGTGAATTTACCAGAAATCAAACTCAAGTTCTGTTTTGACAGGTGGGGAGGGGGGATAGGGAATGCTAGTTGGTAGCTCAATTCATAACTAGAAGTGTAAATCTCTGGTTGCCTCTATAATTTTTTTTTAATTTAAAGAAGTATTTTAATGATATTTCATCAGAGGTCTAATTTCTTTCTTTTAGTTTGTTTTCTCTAACAAAGGGCCTGTTGTCAAGATTGTGAGGTGACTAAGCCTCTTGTTCTTAGCAGCTTGATATGGAACATTGATTAGTCCCTTGTAGGGGTGGGGAGTTTCAGAGGAATTATAAAATAAGCCCAAGGAGCAAAGAAGAAAGTTTGCAGCTTGCTAAGAATGTCATGGTTTTAGCTGGGCAGAAGCATTCAATATTTGATATATAATTTTAAAAGTATTTGCATGTGACTAAAAAAAGCCCTTTTCTTTAAAGGATTTCATGCTTTTCAAAAGCAATTATGTGTTGAGTATAAAAGAAATAAAAGTAGGTCAAGGATCTACCTGGAAGCATCAAGGAAGAGAAAAAAAATGAAAAGAAAGAGTCCACCTTCAAACATTACTCAAGAGAAATTGTACTAAATGTGGCTGTGACTGCTGAGGGGAAGGCCTTATCGGGCATGGCCATGGTGCCCAGCACACTGGGCATGAAATACATGGTAAATAGTGATATCAGTGTAATTGGAAAGAAGGAAAAGATAGCTGAACCAAGGGCACAGGCGACCTGCAAAACCTGGTCCTGGGTCACCTAGGCCTCTAGACCAATAGTGGACTCCAGACTCTTTTTGGATGATGTAGCCACTAGGGCTCAGTTTTAGAACATGAACCCCCAATATAGAATTTTTAAAAATAAATTATATACTCACAGTATTATATTGCTATATATGTTATAAAATATAAATAAAGTGGAAATTTTCAGGGAGTGAAAAAATAGCTATTAAGAGAAACATTCTCATGGTTTTTTTTCCTGCCTGGAGTGGTCCTTCATGTGCACCCCAAGGTGTGTGCATTGCGTGTGGAGGTGGCTGGTTTGGAGCCAACCATTAACAAGACCAGCTTAGACAGTCTCCTGTCAGCCAATCAACTTCACTCTGTTCTATGATTCCTCACCTCACTCACTGGGCCACTGTTGCATTCACTGTCTCACCCAGTGAGGATTAGCTGAGTGTAGAAGTAGAAAGGATAACTCTATCACACGTGTTAGGAAAATAGTGCAAATAGGCCCTGCTGTGAATTGTGAGAAGTCTAGCACACAGTTTTGACTGACCAGTTTTGACCTTGGGTTGGGTGTTTTTTTGAACTGGTTATAATCTCTTTTAGCTCAGTCAAAGATGGCCAAAGAAAAAAACAAGAAAAAGAAGAAAGAAAAAGGCATCTCATCATATCAAAGTTAACTCAAGGGACATTTACTATACTATTCCTTCTGTCCCTTAAAATATGGAAATTTATTCATTCAAGTGTGTATTCTGTACAAGGCACTATGCTCTAGAGGAAGAGAAAGAGAAGGAAGAAGAGGAAGAAGAAGAAGAAGAAGAAGAAGAAGAAGAAGAAGAAGAAGAAGGAGAAGAAGAAGAAGGAGAAGAAGAAGGAAGAGGAGGAAGAGGGGCTGGAGGGGGAGGAGGAGGAGGAGAAGAAGAGGAAGAAGAAGAAGAAGAAGAAGAAGAAGAAGAAGAAGAAGAAGAAGAAGAAGAAGAAGAAGAAGAAGAGGAGGAGGAGGAGGAGGAGGGGGAGGAAGGGAAAGAGAGGCAGAGGCACTCAGAAATATGGAGAAAATTTGTGTGGAATAACTGAAAACGTTGTGGCTTGTAAAACAAAGAAAACTTTTGTGAAGTGGTAAAAAAAATGCACATACGTAGTAAGAAGCAAAGAAGTATAATGGAAATGCTATGGAGTTTCAACATCAGGGGCAATATTTTTAGGTTATGGACTACTTCTCTTTTATCCCCAAATCCTCATTTAGCCATCCAAAATTTTCAAGATGTCTTTTTTTTTTTCAAGATATCTTTTCTTGCATAAAAGAAACTTAATTTCTGCTTAGGATTAACCTGGATAAGTATAAAATGAGCAAACTACAGAATTATAAAATGTAACCATCTCTGTTTCCTGTGGCCTATCCATATATATATATATATATATATATATATTTATTTATTTTATTCTTTTTTTTTTTGCTGTACGCGGGCCTCTCACTGCTGTGGCCTCTCCCGTTGCGGAGCACAGGCTCCGGACACACAGGCTCCGCGGCCATGGCTCGCGGGCCCAGCCGCTCCGCGGCATGTGGGATCTTCCGGGATCGGGGCACGAACCCGTGTCCCCTGCATCGGCAGGCGGACTCTCAACCACTGCGCCACCAGGGAAGCCCCATATATATTTTAAGATTATAAAAGTGCTGGTTTCCCATTTGTATGCTCTTAAGACAGTTTCCAGAAAACCAAACTTATCTGGATCTAAGGTTTCCAAGGGCTATTCTGGCATGAGTGACGCTCTCGAAGCATAAAGTAATTTACTTTACTCCTGTTCTTGAAATGACGGCTAAAGGCTAAGGTTCTCACTGGGGGAAAAGACATAACTACATGGAGACACTTGAGGGCACCCTAACCAACAGCCTAAAACAACAACAACAACTCATTAAAAGTATATATTCAAATTTAAAATTTGGGGTGGGAAAGTGTGTTTTGCCTCTAGTTTATGACACCAGTGAATCCTGACTCCTGTCCTTGATAAGGGGGAAAAACTGCTTGTCATGCCTATAATTCCCCTTGCATGGAAAAGTTAGATTGTTCTTGTTACTAAAAGGAAGTCAAAAATTCCCCATTCAAGGTGGTGATTCATAAGCAAATGAGAAGTTTAATCATGTGATAAAGTTACTACTAACATAACCAACTCTCATGATTTGGTAGAAAAGCATTATTGAAGATATGCTGAAGCAAAGTGAATAAACAATCATTGTAAGGTGCAGACGTGAGATTTTATGTTTTTCTATCCAATCCAACCAACACAAATGAGTGAGAGCATATTATGGGCAAAGCACTCTCCTAGGGCTCATGTGTTGCTGGATACATACATAACTTTTACAAAAGCGTTACCACACAGATACTCTTAAGGCAGGGTTTCATGATCATGGTACTATTAACATTTTGGACTGAGTAATTCTTTGTTACAGGGGGCTGTTCTGTGCATTATAAGATGTTTAGCAGCATTTCTGGATGCCAGTAGCACACTAACCCCCCATCAGTTGTGACAAGCAAAATGTCTCCAGACACCATCAGTTTTGCCCCCAGGTGAGAACCAATGTTCTAAGAAGAGGTGGACTTTTTTTTTTTTTTTTTGCGGTACGCGGGCCTCTCACTGTTGTGGCCTCTCCCGTTGCGGAGCACAGGCTCTGGACACGCAGGCTCAGCGGCCATGGCTCATGGGCCTAGCCGCTCCGCGGCATGTGGGATCTTCCTGAACCGGGGCACGAACCCGTGTCCCCTGCATCAGCAGGCAGACTCTCAACCACTGCGCCACCAGGGAAGCCCGAAAAAGGTGGACTTTTATTAAATTGAATACTTCATGGTGCCACGTGTGGTAGCTGCCATGGAACATAAAATATTTTAAATGTATAATTTGCATTTTTAGTGTAATTGTCTCACTTAATATTCTCATTCTAGTTCTAGTTGATTGAAACAATGTTTGAATTCACCAACTACTCTTAAAAATTAAATAGATTTAATTGCTACAGAAAAGTTGAAATGTTACTAGCTTCCAGTGAAAGAAAAAGACACACTTAGGAACTAACTTTTTAAACGTCTGAAAAGCAGTTTACTAAGGGAAGTTGAACTCATCTGTTTATTAGATGTATACTTGGTGCCAGCTCCTGCCACTTTAGTGATTGGTAGGAAACCTGAAAAATGACAAGTATGTCGATATAACTTTGTTTTACAGAATAGTAATGCATGCATAATCCGAATGCACTGTTACTATATCACCTTGAGGCCACAGAGCACATGGCTAAGTACTCAAACTCTAGAGTGGGGCAACCTGGGGCAAACTGACCTACATCTATGCCTCAGGGCTGTGTAAAACCTTCAGAATCATGCTTGCAGCATAATCAGATTTCCAAAACTGTTATTTTTTTTATAAGAGTAGGAACTCCAAACATATTCCTTAAGTAAATGTGAGTTTTTTCATCCAAGTTAGAGAAACAGAAAAGCCAATTCATGATTTTACAATGGGAAGTACTATAATAATAATTATACCATTTATTCAATAAAGGAAATGTTCCAGAACCATATCTGCTTATCTTCCAGATGTTAGTTCTCATCATAATGCTTCAGACCTAGAATTTCCCCCTAATTAACAAATAAAGCAAGTAAAGTTCAGAAGGATCGTGTAGTTCACTCAAGGTGATGGTAACACAGCACGTGAGTGTTAGAGCGAGAATCTGGACTCAGGTCCATCTTCTCAGAAAGTTCATTCCCACTGCACAGTTCTATGCCTCTCTGCTACACTAACAAGAATCCTAACGGAGCAGCTAAACACATCAGGCATCATGCTAGCTTATGTGACTAAATCACACGAATTAGCCCATCTAACACTCACAACAACCCTAGGTACTCTTATTACATTTGGATGTAGAAACTGAGGCTTGAGGAGGTGAAATAAATCATCCAAGGCTGAGCAGAGGGTAAGTCGTAGAAGCTGAATCCAAACTCAGGAAACCTGGGCTCTTGGCCACTATGTGATACTGACTCCCATCCTACGGTAGAAGAATGTCAAGAGACTCAGAGGCTAAGAAGGAAGCCAGAACCAGGATTAAAGTGGCTTGATGGGTCAGGAAAAGGAGTTTGAATCTTTTTGTGAAAAGTCATCGTTAGATAGCCAAAGGCAAGGGAGTGAGGGAACAGCAAGTGCATTCTGGGAACCTCTACCAATTTCCTCATCCATAAAATAAATAATCAGACTAGATAATCTCTAAACACCTTTTAGTTCTGAAGCACACTATATTATTGCAGTTTGTATCATTTCCTTCCTTCCAACCTCCTGGTGGCTTCCCTGCACAATTAGTATAAAACTCTTCCCGGGGAGAAGGGTCTGAAAGGCTCTGCGAGTAGCTGCCCCTGCCTGCCTCTGACTTCACCTCCTTGTCTTCTTTTCCTCGATCACAATACTCCCATCACAAGGTTTTCTGTTCTAGAAATGTCCTTGATCAGGGCCTTTACATTTACTTTTTCCTCTGCTTGCAATGTCCTTCCCCGGATCTTTACTTAATGGTTCCAGAAATGCCACTGCCTTCAATAGGTCTACCATAACCACTGCACCTACAATAACATCCACTCCATTACTCATTATCTCACTGGAAATTCACTTTTCTTGTTGCTTATTCATTTATTGTATGCTACCCCCATCCATCCCCATGTAAGTTCCACGAAGGCAGGGACTCTGTGGATCTGGTGCATGGCTGCAGCTCGTGTGCTGCAGCCTGGCACATAACAGTACTTGACAGATTTGAATGAATGAATGGGTGGATGACTACAGTTTTTACAGCCCACATAGTACCTAAAAAATAGTCAACACATAACAGGAGTTCAAAAAACATATAATAGTAGTAATGATAACTAGGATTTATCAAGTTCTAAATATTGGCATTGTGCTAAATCTTTTATACAAATTATGTACATTAGTCCTTGCCTACTCTAGCAGGTGGGTAATTTCATTATCCTAGTTTTTCAAATGAGGAAATTGAATCTTTGCAAGACCAAGCAATTTGCCCAAGGTCAGAGTGCTAGTAAATTAGCCTAGATTCAAAACCAAGTCTAATTTCAGCACAATGTTATTAGTTAACCGACTGGCTTCTGTACAGAGCAACTGCTACTGCCTCCGTTTGGATTAGTAACTTCATAATTTCAAAGAACATTACTTGGGTAGTTACTAGTTGTGTCCTGGGGCTCATGCCAGATAAAAATGATAGATACCTAGGATTCAGGGTGAATAATGTGATACAGTTCCCAACCTCAGGTGGCTCAGCTTAATAAGAAAAACAAATATGCAAGTGTGCTAGAATGGCCTTCTCCATAGCCCAAACATTCCTCCCTCCCCCCACAAAAAGGTGCATGCTGCGGAAAGCTCGTTCTTCTTGTTTCCCTGAACCTTGCCCAGGTATTTAATTTTGCATTCATTACATTATATTCTAACGGTTTAGCACTGTCTGGGGTGAACTGAATAGCCACCATTTACTGAGTGCCTTGATGTAGCAGGTGATGTATACATAGTCTCTAATTGAATCCTTACAATAACCCTGAGGTGGGTGTCATTATTCCTACTTCACAAATGAGCAGCCAGCAGCTTCTTGGGGTGGTGGATTACAACTTGATGATCATAATAGTGTCTGATTAGAATGTGGTATCGAAAATACTTGGAAGGATGAATATGTGTGCAAAGACCTACAGGAGCCCCAAGGAGGGATTGGCTCTTAGCCTCCATAGATATTTACTAGAAAACTATGATTGTAACAAACATGAGACTAGTTAACTTTTTATTATATTATTAGTTCTGTAGTTAAATTTTTAATAGACTATGTATATTTCACTTTGTAAAATATATTAACAATGTCTTTACCTTGAGGGGGGAAAAGCAAATACTTTTCTATTTTATTTTACATTTTTAGCAAGATTAATATGTTAGAAGCCTTTTTATTATGATAATTAGAGCATGGACTTCAAGATTTTTATATTATATTTCCCTGATCTATAGCCTGCCATTTCTTCCTCCTGGGGCAGGAAAAATGTGCCTTTCTTCAGGTACTGTACAGTTTCTTTATTTAGAATTATTCTTAAATGAACAAGTCTTTCCCTCTAGTAGAAACATTTGGGACAGGATAATTAATATTTTTTATATTTAAAAATCCAATCTTAGAGTAGTCTTTTGAACATAACTGAATCATGACTGCCTGCTAAGAATGCCCTCAGTAAAATAAGTGACATTCTGAATGTATCTACATGAAGGCACAAAGTCATCTCCATCATTGAAAAAAAATGGACAGAAAAAAGTATTGACAATCACTGTAATAAAAAAAGTTAATAAAAAAATGTAGATCTCTGCTGAATATCCAAAAGTGAGATATATTTTCTGCCCTGCAGTGAGCATGTGACATTTTCCCCAAGCGCAGCTCTGTGGGGAGGGCCTGCTCCACTGAAAATGAGTTCATTTTCCAGAAGTGAGAGAGAAGGGGGAAACTCACTTGAATAATAAGAATCTATTTTCTGAACTGCAGTTTGGTGGTGTTTGAAGTTTTAGAGATATTTAATAATCAAAATATACTCTTATTACTCCCATGTTATTAAAGCCACAATCCAGCTCCACAGAAAATGAGAGGGATACAAGGATTCCAGCAGATCTGAAAGCCTAGCTACCTTCACAGAATCTTTGGAAGCCACTTTACATTCATAGACTTAGTATTCAACTCTTAGCACTTACCAACTTTACATCTCCAGGGCCTAGTGAAGAGTGTCGTAGAAACTGCAAGGCCCTCTCCTTTTGAATTAAGTAAATACTTCAAAATTATGTAAAGAATCAAAATTATTTTACTGGGCTCCACAAAAGACTAGGCAGCTACAGAGGCATAAGTAAAAGGTTCTTTGTAACTACAAACTACATTTTCTGATGTTACTAGAAATCAAAAATAGCTCATTGCTTAAGAATTCACAGTGACATCAACCAGAAGACCCCAACACAAAGAGGTATACACTTTTCTGGAGTCTTAGGACAAAAACAAGTAAGTCTAAATATGAATCATATTTGTTTGTGTGGAATTGACTGAAATAAATGGTAAATAATGATTTTGAGATCAACATTACAAAAATTTACACTAACATTATAATTTATCCTTTTATTTATCTATAAGAGTAATATGATGTTAAGGCTGATAGAAATGTGTAAAACTGTGTCCTGCCGCCCCAATTTTAACTCTAATACTATGCTCTCAAAGATCACAGAGATCTACAGGACAGAAAATCCTTCTCCACTTTTTGTGGCAAAGTCCCTTGAGGGAAATGAATTCTGTCCCCACCTCAAAACAGTCCTGACTTACCCATTAGGTACAGGAAAAACAGTGACTCAGGCTCACAACCCTTTTAGATACCCATGAAAATATTTTCTTTTAAAATCAGAAAAAAAATTGAACATTTAGATCAAAGAAAATGTTTAAATATATAATATTAAGGTATTAATCTTTATATCAATACAGCCATAAATACCTGTATGTGTGTGTGAGCTTGTGCGTGTGTGTATGTTTATGAAGGGACCCATAAAGGCAAAATGCGTAGGGCCCAGGAAAGCTATAATGCTGCCTTGTCTCAAAAATATCCTGTCTTAAATTTCTTTCAGTTGGTTTTTAGGTATGCCAGATGCCAAGTTTCCTTTGTCAGCCAAGGAAATTCTCATCTTTTTGCAAGAAATTCTTTCTTTTACCCAATTCCTGTTAGAAAAGTGATTCTTTAGAAGTTTTGATTGCTTTAAATCAATATGTACTCATCTAGGAAGTCTCTCCCGAAAAGTTAATTTTTGAATGTAAAGAGAAAAAAGAAGATAGGAAGAAATGAGCGCTTTATATGAGACCTTGACAGCTCTCAAGGAAATGCATTCTCCCTTGCTCGCCTCAGTTTGGACTTATGCAAAAGAGGCTCTCTCCTCTTTCTTGATTTATTCCACGGCGTTCCAGCAGGGGGAGCGTGGTTCTCAGCCCTAAGCGGCTCGCTCCCCAGGGCCTCAAGGGACCTTATCCCTATTTGCCCCAAGGTCATAGCTCCTAACCGAGCTTGCCGGCCCAGGGCCGGGGATACCGGTCAGCAACCCTCAGGGCTGGAGACCTCGGCGCGGGTGGGACCAATGGGGCGGGGCGGGAGGGCTCGGAGGCCAAGGATGAGATCACAAAGGGGACAGGGGATGAGAGGCACCGGGCCCGGGTCCCGAGCTGTCAGCGCTGCCACCAGCCTCAGCGCCCCGGAGGGGGATGGGGTGCACGTAGACGCTCCGCAGCCCAGTCCAACCCAGGAGCCCAGGAGCAGCTGCCGCCGCCGCCGCCACGCGCCCAGAGAGCTCGGAGCCTCGTGGCTGCCCAGGGACCGGGGACCCGGGCCGCGGGCCGAGGGAGTCGGGCGTTGGGAGAGGAGCTCTTGAACCTGGCCGAGCGCCCGCCGGGAGGGCGTTCTCCCCGCCCCCGGAGGCTCTCCAGCCCGGCCCGCCCCGAGCGCGGGGAGATCACCTCCGCCTGTCACCTCCTCCCCGCGTCGCCCAGGTCCACCCGGGGCCCCCTCCCCCGGGCCGCCCCCAAGCACGAAGTTGGCGGGAGCCTTATAAAAGCCGGCGACGGCGCGACCCGCGGACACACGTTGCAGGGGCCAGAGCAGCCGCCGCTTAGATCCGCGCCAACTCTTCAGCCCGGACCTACGGCGCGACCATGTCCCATCACTGGGGATACGGCAAGCACAACGGTGAGTGCGGGCGGCGGGCGGCGCGGCGCGGCGCCCGGGGCCCCGGTACCCGCAGCGCCCGCACCTACTGTTTACCGCTGCCGTCCGGAGCACCCGAGGCTCAGATGAGCCTCCGGCGCCCGCCCCGCCCGCAGCTCCCAGGAGCGGGATGCCCCCAGCGCAGAGCCCGAGACCACTGTCGAGGAATCCCTGCGTCCCGCTGCGGCGCGCAGGGCCCGGGGAACGGGGTGCGCAGCCGCAGCCGCGGGACCCACGGAAAGCCACTCCAGGGTCACGAGCCGGAGACCATCCTATCCCGACCCAGGAATAAACTAGGAAGGGGTGTAAGGAAACATTTTAGTTGTTGATCGCAGAGAAATTAGGGAACCCCCTCCCCCCCCCCCCCCCGCAACTTCATCCTCAGCACCACCTGTGGCTAAGACTCTCAGCACGAACTGTTCCGGGGCATTTTCTTGGGCTGGTCTGGATCCTTTGCGCTGATTTCTGAGTTTTCCTTTCATCTCTCGACTTCTTATGTTCCGAGGTCACCAGGAACCCGGCTTTATCGGGGCCGCAGATCTGGGTTCTCCCAGGCCAGCAAACGCAAGGGAAAGATGTGTCTGGCGCATCTTTGAACATCTTTAGGGGTTTGGGGATCCCCAGGTCATGGGGATCCTGACCATTAAAGGAGGGGTGCCCGGGCCTGAGCAGTTGACTCTGTCCTTACATCTAGTCCGAGGACTCGAGGAAGGAATTCCGATCTGCTGGAGTGTCCTAAGTGAGCTTGCATATCCCAAATCCTAATCACAAACCCCGTGTCAGTTGCTCAATTTCAGTAAAAGGAGCATAAACATGGCTAATATTTATATGGCGCTCACTACTTGTTCTAAAAGCTTTCCATGTATTGATTCTAATTCTCACACCAACCTTTATAAGCTAGATGTTATTATTACCCCCTAATACAAATGAGAAAACTGAGGCACAGATTAAATGTTTTCCCAAAGGTTATTCAGCTGTTTGGTGGTGCCGCCAAAACTGGAGCTGAGCAGTTTGGCTCCAGAGTCATTGCCCTTTTCTAGGGGTCTGTATGTGCCCTTCCCCACATTGGGGGGTTCACATGTCTGTTCTCAAACCCAGGACCCGAGCAATGGCATAAGGACTTCCCCATCGCCAAGGGAGAGCGCCAGTCCCCTGTTGACATCCACACCCAGGCAGCCGTTCATGATCCTACCCTGAAGCCTCTGTCTCTTCGCTATGAGCAAGCGACTTCCCGGAGAATTATCAACAATGGTCACTCTTTCAACGTGGAGTTTGATGACTCCCAGGACAAAGCAGGTCAGTGTTTAAAAAATAACTTGTGCATTTCAGCCAGTAGCTGTTTTCCCAGCTTAACAGGAGCAGCAGCAGGACCCCTGTAATACTACACTCTGATAATCTTCATTAAGTTGCAGTCTTTGAGGAGTAGGCTAATTACTTTGAAGTGGCAGGGGCTGTCTCTCCCTGTAAAATTCCTGGTTTCTATGTAGGGCATTGAATAACTGTGATATGCCTGGGAAAAGTCACAAAAGGCAAGGTGCCCTGGCAACAGAGATCAGCAAAGATGAGATTTGCAAAAAGTGAACTTTTAAGACTCTTTCTAAAATATTTGTTTCCCAGAATTGATGCTTATCCAAGAAAAAGCATATCCTAGGGTGATCTGCAAAGTAGCAGTGAGAAGAGTGATGAAAATCTAATACTTTAAAATCCTGAAATTCTTGGAAACATTGTATTTACAAATATTTTCTCAGCATTGGGCTAGTGTGATAAAGGTGGCTGTGTATCTTGGTATCCACCCAGAAATTCATTCCACAAAGGAAAATATTTTAGAGTTGGTTGGACATACCTGGTCCATTACTGACAAAACCAATTACCATAATTTATTTGTAGTGAGGCTGTTTACAGAATGCCCTTTGAATTGTTCTTTTTTTCTTGCTTAGAAATAGGAGAACAATCCCCTTGATTTCGTTGCCAGTGTCCTATTTTCCTGAGTGCTTTCCTCTGAAGGACACTGAGTGAATGGAGCTACAAACACATTATGTGTGGTGGTGTGGGAGTCTGGGAGGCAGGGAGTATTGGGGCAAAATGAGGGAAGATAGAGACAACATTCAATAATGCTGTCAGAATGTTGGAGTGATGACCTATAGTACTCACATGGTATATAAATGTAATTATAGTCATTACAATAGAGTTGACTATTCTCTTTCAGTAGCTATCCAAAGTATTCAGTACAGTTTTGAAAAAAATTCTTCCTTCCTCCCCTCTTGGGAGTGATAGTAACTTAACCTAAGTTTTTGTTTTCTTAACCATAAAATTGAAGTAGCAGTAGTATCTATTGCAGAGGAAGGATTGAATGGGACAGACATATAAATTAAAACCTGGTGCCTGGCACCTAACAATTCCTCAATAAATGACCATTGCTCTTGTCGGGTCTACACACCATTTGACTGCCTTTATTAGGAAATTGTTGTAGCTATTGCATCTCTGATAAGTTTTTTGAATTAAGTTTTTAATTAGCTTTAAAATTACTTCCCATCACTTGATGGTATTTTAAAATCTTGCTTTTATATTGTCCCAAACATGCCATTTATTATATTAAACTATGTACTGATTTTATATATGACATTATTACATAGTAATATGTCTTACCATGAATATGTCAAGTTCTGATGGATTTCTACATAAGCAGGAACTGATGAGAGCTAGCCACCTTTGTCTAACTACTTCTGGTGAATAACACATATATTACTAAAGCAACTGGCCATGTTTAGATTGTGAAACAGATGAAAATCAAGTGGTTCAGATAGAGGCTCAAACCCATGTCTTTAGAGACAGAGGTATTATTCACCTAGTTTTTATGCAAAAAAAAAATTCTTACGAATACCACTTATATGTAAGACAAGCTAGGCATCTTGAGGGCAGGATGGAGTCCTGGTCCCTCTCCTGCATCCCCAGAGGCCATGATGGCAATACCTCAACTAGAAAGACATAGAAATAATAGATGCTGACAGTCACTTTGATAAGTGCAACAAGGAAGTATTCCAAGGAAATATGGAAAGCAGGTTTGGAGTTGGCCTGAGCAAGTCAGAAAAGACTTTTCAGGGTGAATAAAGTTTGTGGTTGAAGGATGAGGCTTGAAGGATTTCAGTGTCTTGGAGCAGACTCCAGGCAAAAGGAAGTAGGAAACATGGGGGACTTGAGAGAGCCAGGCAAGAGGTACAGTAAAAACAAGAGGAGTGAATGTTAGAAAGACTTGTTCTCCTTTAAATATAAAAGACTCCTTTGTACTTTTGCCCATACCTCTTCAACATTTGCAGTTGTTTTGATTAAACAAGGAAGCTTTTTTTTTTTTCTAGAATACAGAATATATTAAATGTTGATGTTAAGGGAAAACACATCTACAGGATAGAAAAAAGAAAACAAAGTGAAACAAAACCAATCATACCATGCAGAGAAACACCCTTTAGACTTTTTTTTTTAAGATCCTAGACTCTCAAGTTAGAACAAATGGTAGAGATACTCTAGTCAAACCCACTTAAAATAAACATGAAGAAACAGAACACTCAAGAGTTTGTTACTTGCTAATCATCTCCTTCTTAGTTTGTTGGAATGAGACTAAATGGCAACCACTTAAAAACAGAAATTGAATAAGAATCTTTGAAGGACCATCATAGTTAATATTTAGTGTGTTTGTACTTGTACCATGTTTTTAAAAACTCATATACTTGGGCTTCCATCGTGGTGCAGTGGTTGAGAGTCCACCTGCTGATGCAGGCGGACACGGGTTCATGCCCCGGCCCGGGAAGATTCCACATGCCCTGGAGCAGCTGGGCCCATGAGCCATGGCCACTGAGCCTGCGTGTCCGGAGCCTGTGCTCCACAATGGGAGAGGCCACAGCAGTGAGAGGTGCACGTACCGCAAAAAACAAAACAAAAAAAACCTGATATACTTTTCTGTTCACTTAAGTCAAAAAACAATTTTTCATTTTGGTCATTCAGTTTTTTAAAATGGACAGTTTATCATCTCTTTTTGTTAGGAATTATTTTCATGGTGTTAACATTTTTAGATATCCTTTATTTTCTGTAGTTAAATGCTTCAGTTCATTTACTTCCCCCCTCCACCCCTAGGGAGATTTCAGTCTTCTAGAACTTCTCATAGACTCAGATTTTCAGATGTATCCTAAATGTTATCTTATACCCAAACTTAAATACTTGGGTGTAAGGAACTGAACTGGGAGAATTTATTGCTATGTTTAAGCTTGAGAGAAATCTTTTTAAATGTGGAATTAATAGGCTTTAACTAGAAGCTTGAGTTAAAGCTCTCATCAATCTTCTAAATTCCTTTAAAAACAAACCACCTTAAATTAATGAAAAATTGTTAATCCTGTTAGGTTTTTTTTTTTAATTATTAAAAAATAAATCTTCCTGCTTGAGATCTTTTATTACATGGTTCATCTGCGATAAAAGAATAGTAGTCAAATTGTTAACTCCTGCTAACTTATTAACTTTTATTAATGAGTTTAAAACTCTCCTGCTTTGTAGCAAAGTTAGAGGCAAATATCATTGAAAAACCAATGCTCAAATTATTGGGCCAACCCATATACAACTCTCACATCATTTCTGCTTTTAGAAATTGGAATATTTTTATCCGTTTTTATTATTTCAAGAAAGAGAAGGAAGGAAGCTGAGTTCACCTGTGCTCATTTCAAGCAGATCATTGTTTATATGATATAATGGATCGTCATACAAGAGTCCTGCTTGATTTTCAGGGACTTGCTTTTGAAGCTTTAACATTTTCCTTTTACAAACAATTATAAATTAAAGGAAACAGAACAACAAAAAATGGAAGGGCTTATCCTGCATACTGCTAACGGTGTGAGCAGAACCCTAAGCTTCTATAAAACTGACAAAAGCATTCTAGACACTGTATTTAATTATGTTCATGTCAAAGAGTTACTTTTTTTTTACTCTCGTACAATTGCCATAAACCTGAAACTGAAAATTTCTGTTCTCTTGAATCTTAATTGTGCTTACACAAGTGAAAGTGACAGCTAAACATTTCACTACATAAAAAGAAATGGAATGTGGGTGTCTATTTCTCAGATTTTTCTACACTGACCTTTGTTTTTTTAACCTTAGTAGGTAGCCCTAGGATTATTGACCACTGCCGAAAAACCAAAACCGATTTAATAAATTTCAAATTATTCATAGAGAAAATTATTCACCTGCTAGAAATGTGTTTTTAGTAGACTTATTCATTTACTTCATTAATAGGAAATTCCTTAAATTTTAGTTTTAAACTAAGGATTATTGGGAGTAGTTTATTTGCATTTTGGAGTTAAGAGAGATGATTGACATTCACTAAGGTCTTTAGTTTGTTATTTGGATGCGTCTTATATTAAGTAATAATAAAGTGATTAAGAAGGAAAAACATTTTTAACATTAAATTTTTAATTTGTATAAGTATCTAATTTATTTCAATATTACTGGAATGAATCTCTTTTCACAAGTAATGTATAATTTACATAAGTAATATGTATAGGAAGACAGATTATAATATTACATTTAGTGCTTATTTTGTGTTATATATATAGTATGTATAATTGATGGAATATCATAAAAGTTAAAATCTTCTGGGGCTCTTGGTTTTGAGATTTGGATTTAAATTAACTTTGGATGAGTCTTGGACAAGACGTTGAGTCTTTGAGTAGAAAACCCCATTTACGTATCTCTATCACTTGTGGAAAACAGTTCTGTGGTACAAGAGGTGATTGACTCTTCAGAGCCCCACTAACAGATTTTACAGAGAAAAAAAAATTTTTTTTAAGAATATCAGCAATTTCTGATATTCTTTAAAATTATTTTTGCATTAGAAAAATAGGTTTTATTTTAAACTGGGGTAGTTTAGAAAATGGCTTAGAGCAATCAAATTAAGTAAAAAAATAAGTAGATCCAGAATATTGCATAAGCTCCATCTTTAACCTTGTCTTTCCTATTTCTCAAATAAAAAGATGTATGCTACCTTTATTAGAGTTTATGTCAATTTATTATTATAACAATGTTTTGAGGGATTTCCTTGACTAAACTCCATGCTAAGAATTTGCTGAGGAATGACCAATTAGTTGAAGAAGACCAGAAATGTTGCTTTTTGTAGCAATTAAACTTCAAGAATTTAATACTTTTCCTAATTACAGTGGGCTTCTAATCTACATAGCAACATAGTCTTATTTTAACAGGAGTTCAAACAGGTATCTGGGAATAATAGATTAGCCCTGAAAGTGTTTAATCTTTGAATTTAGAGTGTTTCTTCTTTTTTTTTTTTTTAGTATTAGAAAGCCTTATTTAATAAAAGCTCATATACTCTTGCCTAATTCTAAATCTTTTCTGAAATAAGATCAGTTATCTCAGATACTTATTACGGTTTTATTTAACTAATTTTGCCACCTCGTAGAATTAATGATATTACAAATGGTTTTTATGATCAGCCAGTTAGTTAGTAGTTTAAAAAAGTTATTATAAAGGAATTAATTTTGGTATCAGTTTACCTTATAAACATGTATTTTGTTTTAAGAGTATATATAATTATGAAAAATGGGAATTCCTTCATTTTGGAAAAAGTCTATTTTGGGGATATAAGGATAATTCTTTATCAGATTTAGAAAAACACTTCTACAATAAAAGTTGTTTTTAAGTTTCAAGCGATGTGATATTATCAGAATACATCCAAATTCATGTTTCTTAATAGATCTGTAATGTAATACCATTTATAATTTGTTCTCTCGCTCTCTTTTTTTTTTTTTTTTTAATTCTTTTCTTCTCCTGGCCTATTGTAAGGCAGATCTGGCATCCAGAGGTTGTATCAGGAGCTATAGAAAGGCCCGACTGCTTAAGTATCTTCCAGCCAGCTTTATCTTTTCTTTGAATAGATGAATGGGTATTGCTACCATCTAAGCATATTTAGGTGAAGCGCGAACAAACTTTTTGTACAGACTTTGTCCCTTGGTTTTACAAAGCCAAAATTAGTTTGGGCTCATTACTCTGTGGAATTATAAACCAAAGCTAATAAAATACACTTATAACAAAAGGTGTTCTAATCCCAGTTCTAGAGAAATAAAATTGAAGTAGTAGAACTAAACTAATTTTAAAAGCTTTTATCAGTTAAGTCCCATTAATACATATAAATTAGGTAAAAGGCTTTTTGGAGGGAATGGGGGAAACAGTGATTTCTTACTATTTTAATCCTCTCTTAAGACACAGCTCATTAATTATCTACAGATAGACTATAGTCTAAGAATGTGATTTCTAATATGGATTTAAGTATAATAAAGTTACATTAATATCAGAACAGTAGAATCATGGGATGGTTATTAAAGTTAGAATTTCAAGAAAGCATTATGCACTGCATCTCACAGATGATCAGTCAATTCTTAGTGAAGTAGTAAATAATTGGAGGCATCCTTTCTACAGATGAGCAAATTAAGATCAGAAAGTCAAATAGAACATTTTAAAGGTATAAAGCTAATTAGTAGCAGGAACAATCTGCTGTGTAAGGAAAATTGTAAGCCTGTGTATGGAAAATTGATTTTATGTTGTTAAGCTCAAGGGAATGCTTATTGTTTCACAAATTCTGGTAAGAACTGGTATCAGAGGTTAGCAAGGCCGGCTGAAGGTCAGTCACTGGGCCGTGGCAGAGGAGAGATTCCTCAGCTTGCCGGTGTGCAGCAGACCAGCACTGGCGAGCAGCTGTGGGCACTTCCTCCCTGATTCACAGAGGAATTCATAGTTCCCCTGAAAATTTCCTCTCTCTGAACCTGAACCTGAACCTATGAGGAGGCCCCCAAAAAAATCTGGAAGAGAGGTGCCACTGTGCTCAGAAAACAGATGGGAAAAGCATCCATCCCTCAGTCAACACAAGTGAGGAAAAAATAAGACAGTTGAAATGATCCTCTTCAGCTCTGTAGACTAAACCTGAGTCTAGATTTAGTTTTCAGAGTGAAAATGTTGGTTCAGGCATAAATTTAGTACTACAAAATGGGATTAAAGATTGTAATATTCAGTAGTGTGTGTTTCACGTGCATATGTATGAGTGCGTGCGTATGTAAATGTGTGTGTGTGTGTATATATATATATATATATATATATATATATATATATATATATATATTTAATTTTAGTACTAGAAGGAGGACCCCTCACTGGCACCTACAGATTGGTTCAGTTTCACTTTCACTGGGGTTCATCTGATGAGCAAGGTTCTGAGCATACTGTGGATAAAAAGAAATATGCTGCAGAGGTAAGATACACTTTTTTTCTTTCAAAAGCTTAATTTTGTAAACTCAAACCACCTCTTTTACAAAGGACCTTCACATTTGCTTTTTATAACTTTTATTTGTGATATTACGATTAATGCTGCAAAACTTTCTCTAAGACCTCCATTTGCACAAAATTAATGAATTCAAATTGGAGGATCTGTTTTAATGGAAATCTAGAAATAAACCTGTCTTTCCTCAAAAGTATGCAACTCTTTGTCTTAGAGTTGTTGAAGGAATCACTTGATATTATGCCAATTAGAATTAAAATACAAGTTTAGATTTTAAATTATCCACATTTTCACTTTCTTTAGTAACCTCTAGCTGTGAAGAAAAGATTGCTAGATAACTGTGTAGGCTTTTATCATGTAAATCATTTGTTGTTTGTGGTTTTGTCTCCACTTTAGCTCCACTTGGTTCATTGGAACACCAAGTACGGGGAGTTTGGAAAAGCAGCTCAACAACCTGATGGACTGGCTGTTTTGGGTATTTTTCTGAAGGTTAGTTGTTGGCCCAATTCTTTTTATCCCCTGTTTTCAAAAAAAGATTAACCGGACAGAACATTCATAACAAATAGGACATTCTACAAAGAGCCTAGGAAATGCCTTTGGCTCTGAAGGCTTTTCAGGCTTATTTTCCTGTGTATCTGCTAGTAGCAGTAGAGATGGAGGTCAAAATTGCAGAGGTATTTCATAGGCACCATTTGGATGTAAATGTGAAGGGTATATACATGTGAAATGTGAAATGAGAAAGAGGCATATTTTGGATGAATACTAGTATTTTTTTTCATTCAACCTTAAGCTAGATAGTATTATTTTATGATAGTGCTAAATTAAGACCAAGTTTTGGAGAAGTGAAGCACAGTGACTCCATATTGGAGAATTCAGGCAACAAGAGTAGGACATACAGGTTGAGCTGCCCTCTGGATAGTTGTAAACCCAGTGGAGAAAGGTCTGGGCTGCAGATTCATGGTTCTGGAAATCCTGGGTCAAGGTGGAAGCTACAAATGTATATGAAATCATCCAAGGAAAGCATGAAGAAGGAGGATAAAACTGCTCAGCAAGCAACCCTAAGGAACTGCAAACTGTAAGGAAAGATGCTGATTAAATGACTAAAATTGAATACAGGAGTCAAGGGAGATTTGGGAGGCTGGAGAGCAGAAGGAAAGCCAAAAGAGGGGAGACTTTTTAAAAGGAGGGAAGACGATAGCGCAAAATCCTGCATGAAGCTTAAAGTAAGCACGTGAACAGTGCTCTTTGCTTTGGCAGTTGGAGATCACTGGTGACATTTGAGAAGGTAACTTCAGGGGAACTACAGGGGAAGAAGCAGAAGGAGGTTGTCAGTGAAAGAAGGGAGATCAAACTAAGACTGATGGGTGGCATGTAGCAAATGGTGGGTTTTGGTTCGCTATTTGGAGAAATTTTACCATAGAGCTGCCCTAATTAAAAGCTGGTGTAGTGCCAACTGGAATACACTATCTTGTCCCTTGTCTCTTTCTATAGATTGGTGATGCTAAACCAGGCCTCCAGAGAGTCATTGATGTGCTGGATTCCATTAAAGCAAAGGTATAGTTGAATTTTTTGCCACCTGAATAAAGTACCTATTTTCCATATCCCACTCATTTTTGAAAATTCTTTTGCTCAAATTGAGTAGTCTCGGTTTGACGTGTGGTGCTTAGATAAGCAGTTAATAAAGGTAAAATATTGCTTATGTGTTTATTTAACTTATCTTTAACCCAAAGTTGATCCTAATGCTTGTATAATTTTAAGACTTGTATTTATTTAATCTTGCTTCCCATCATTTGAACATCCATATGCAAAAGTCAGAGAAAATCATGATTGCAAGGAGGCTGAAAGATCATCTGGTCAAATTATTGGCTCATTCATACAGCAGATATTTGCTGGGTACTTACTACATGCTGGTCACTTTGTTAATATAGGAAATACAGTGGTGAACATGACAAGTCAAGTCATGCTTTGTGGAGATTTATATTCTATGACCGCTTTGAATTCATGTTTAAATCTGCTCCACAGCACAGTTGTGCTGAGGTCATGGAGTATCTGCTTATAAATACTACCATCAGCAGTAGCAACCTGGCTTTATAAAACTCATCCTCAAATCGAAGCAGCATCTATCTTCTGAAATGCTCACCTGTTACCCTGAGCTTGACTCCCTTGATTCATACAGAATAAACCTGATCCTACAAGACTAATTCAAAAAGATATATTCACCCTCTCATTCACTGGAGCATTATTTACAATTGTCAAGACAGAAACAGCCTAAGCATCCAGTAACAAATAAATGTATAAAGAAAATGTGGTATATAGATAGATAGATATAATGGATTCAGCCATAAAAAAAAAATGAAATCATGACATTTGTGACAACGTGGATGGACCTTGAGGGCATTAGGCTAAGTGAGATAAGTCAAAGGAAGAAAGACAAATACCATATGAACTCATATGTGGAATCTAAATAAATAAGCAAAACAAAACAAGCAAACAAACAAAAAAACAACTCAAAAATACAGAGAATAGATTGGTGGTTGCCAGAGGTGGGGGTGAGGCCAAAATGGATGAAAGGGGTCAAAAGGTACAAATTTTCGGTTATAAAATAAGTCGTGGGGATGACTTATAAATAAGTCAAAATAAGTACTATATTGTCTATAGTTAATAATACTGTATTGGCTATTTGAAAGTTGCTAGGAGTATATTTAAAAGTTCTTATCACAAGAAAAGAAAATTCTGCGACTATATATGTTGACAGATGTTGACTTATTGTGGGTGACCATTTCACAACATATTCAAATATTGAATGTTTACATTGTATTCCTGAAACTAATATAACATGTCAATTATACCTCAAAAAAAAAAAAAAAAAGAAACAAAGCAAAACCTAATCTTCCTTCCACTTGACCCTATTCTCTATCAGCCTTTTACCTACCCCCAGGCTAATTATCTTTAGTCCCCTTTAACTAGTCTTACATGACAGTTGTCTCTTTGCAGCAAACTTGTCACTCTTCCAGTAACTCTTTCCTGTTGCTTCTGTTGCTCTAAAAGCAAGGTGTCCAGAACTGAATACAGTTCTTCAGTTCTGACTGAGCCATCAAATAGGACAGCAAGACAAATACCTCCTCATCAAGGATACTATATATTTTCTGTTACAGCAACCTAAAATTGCATCATTTCAGTGGCAGCAATTTCACTTTAAATACTGGCTATGATCATTTAATGACTTAAAGAAAAATATAAGGGATTATTTTAGAGCAGGGGTCCCCAAGTCCCGGGCCACAGACAAGTACAGGTCCGTGGCCTGTTAGGAACTGGGCTGCACAGCAGGAGGTGAGTGGTGGGCAAGTAAGCAAAGCTTCATCTGTATTTATAGCCGCTCCCCATCGCTCACATTACCGCCTGAGCTCCACCTCCTGTCAGATCAGCGACGACATTAAATTCTCATAGGAGCTCGAACCCTACTGTGAACTGCATATGCGAGGGATCTAGGTTGCACGCTCGTTATGAGAATCTAATGCCTGATGATCTGAGGTGGAGCTGAGGCAGTGACGCTAGCACCGGGGACTGGCTGCAAATACAGATTATCATCAGCAGAGAGGTTTGACTGCACAGAGACCATAATAAATCAATTGCTTGCAGACTCATATCAAAACCCTATCATTCGGGCTTCCCTGGTGGCGCAGTGGTTGAGAGTTTGCCTGACGATTCAGGGGACACGGGTTCGTGCCCTGGTCCAGGAAGATCCTACATGCCGCAGAGCAGCTAGGCCCGCAAGCCATGGCCATTGAGCCTGCGCATCCGGAGCCTATGCTCCGCAACGGGAGAGGCCACAACAGTGAGAGGCCCGCGTACCGCAAAAACAAAACAAAACAAAACAAAAAAACACAAACAAAAAAAACCTATCAGTGAGTGTCAAGTGAAAACAAGCTCAGGGCTCCCACTGATTCTGCATTATGGTGAGTTGTATAGTTATTTCATTATATATTACAATGTAATAAAGAAATAAAGTGCACAGTAAATGTAATGCGCTTGAATTGTCCCCAAACCATTCCACCCCCTCCCCTGGTCCGTGGAAAAATTGTCTTCCACGAAACCAGCCAAAAAGGTTGGGTACCTCTGTTTTAGAGGACAAGGTGAGAAAATGGATAGGTGAAATTAAGAGTCAGGTTCTCTTGCTCATATCTGCCAATCTAAATTTCCATGTCAAATGTCTTCTGTTAATTTGTTTTATTCTGCTTTCTGGTGAACATGGAACATGGAACTTCTGGTGAACATGGAACTTCTCTCTAAAAAAATTGAAAGTTTTCTGGGTACCAGAGGGGAATATTTCTGTTTCCTATTCTCCTGCCTGCCCACTACTCTGATCATGTGACACTTTTAACATGTGTATTTCCTTGTTCCAGGGTAAGAGCGCCGACTTCACTAACTTCGATCCTCGTGGCCTCCTTCCTGAAAGCTTGGACTACTGGACCTACCCCGGTTCACTGACCACCCCTCCTCTCCTGGAAAGTGTGACCTGGCTCGTGCTCAAAGAACCCATCTCTGTTAGCAGGGAGCAGGTCTGTTTGCTAAAGTCAGGTGGAGCATTTAGTCCAGGCAGAAGGACTTGGCCTTTGGAGTTAGACAGACCTGGGCTTTAATCCTCCTCCTGCTGCTTCTAGCTGTGCAACTAGTGCCAACAACAGTGCTTGGCATATATAATCAGCACTCAATAATTATTTTTTGTTGTTAACTATAAGCTTAGGCAGTTTTTTCTTTTTTACTCTAGAGTTGGATAAAATTGAAGATTACATGAGAAAAGTGTCTGTCACCTAATAAATGCTTTTTTCGTAAGCTATGAAGAAACTGAGGCTGGGAACAAAGAGATTTTATATTCAAGGGTGCATAGGTATGGGTGATAATTCCCGGCCTACTGCTCACTCACCTAAGAGCTTACTGCAGTTTATTTATGTCAGAATACATTTCTGGATCCTGACAAAGGCAAGAGTCATCCCTTAGAGAAAATATGTCTATTAAAAGTCACTCCAGGGCTTCCCTGGTGGCACAGTGGTTGAGAGTCCACCTGCCGATGCAGGGGACACGGGTTCGTGTCCCGGTCCAGGAGGATCCCACATGCCACGGAGTGGCTGGGCCCGTGAGTCATGGCCGCTGAGCCTGCACGTCCGGAGCCTGTGCTCCGCAACGGGAGAGGCCACAACAGTGAGGGGCCCACGTACCGCAAAAAAAAAAAGTCACTCCAGATTGCTTTAGCAGCTCAGACCAGAAACACATGTCCTATACAATGTAGTTTATGCTGTTTGACTGATCAGTGCACTGCAGTGACAATGGTTGTGCATGTTACAGTAGTTGGCTTACATGAAGTTGACTTCCTGGGGGGTGATCGAAGGATCATTAGTGGACCAAAGAGATCAGGTTCAAGGCTATTGATTCATGGGCAACTACATGACTTCCCAAACCACCCTTCTTCATTTAGATCAAGTCATGTTTAAGGAAAGGGAAGTGCCACTTTGCAAAAACAACCTCAGAGAAGAAAAAAACTGGTTGAGGGCTGCCTATGTCACATCACTGTGCCAGGAACTGACACAAGTTTAAAAGGGAATCAAAATTAACAAATGATAAGGATTTGAAATCCCAGCTTGGGCAGATTCATTCCTGTGTTTCTATAAATTTAAGAAGAGATGTCAGCCCAATATTCAGCCCCGGAATTTGAAGATCCTGAATCACTTCATCTAATTGTACAGATGCTGTCGTTTATCTTCCCTGGGGTAGAAAACCAAACCTCAATTGGGATCTAGAATTGTTATTATTACTTTACATCTCAGAATTATTTTATAGGCTTTTGATGTTTGATTATAGAATTAAAAGAGGAAAAAAAACAAGCTCACCAAAAATTTCCTTTCAAATGACAGCAAGATTTTGTGTGTATTTTATAGAAATTGATTTGTTGTATACATGCATATATATGTGATCTATATGTGATTATATATCTATTGGGAATCAAATTAAATTTTGAACATTGCAACATGGAACTGTGAATATTGGGGAATGTATTTCAAGATTTAATACAAACACATAATTGAATACTCCTGTGAAACTTTTATTTTTAATTTTTTCATCTTTGATTTTGTCTTTTAGATATCAAAATTCTGTACCCTTAACTTCAACGCAGAGGGCGAACCTGAACACCTGATGGTGAACAACTGGCGCCCGACTCAACCACTGAAAAACAGACAAATCAAAGCTTCCTTCAAATAAGATGGTCCCAGAGCCAGTGTCCAATGAAGAGTCTTTGGGTTTCCCTTTAGCTAAGCGCAAGTCTACCTTGGTGAATTGGACCCTGGCTGCTTTGTATCTATCTGGTTTTCTAGACCCTTCTAGACCTGACGTGCTTACTACTAAAATGTGAAAACCTAGACCAATTATCAGGCTTGACAGAATTGCTGTGACTGGTGCTTTGCTTATGGTAGTAGCCTTTTTGTAACAGAGAATAATATAAGGAGTAGGAGAAAAGTACCTTGATTTTGTTCATAGCACGTGGGCTAATGAGCACTCACAATTGTTCACTAAAATGTTATTTTTAAAACATAAAAAAGTAGGATGATTGAATGCAAAGCCATATAATGAGACAAATTGAGCTGTGTAATATAAATCAGGTAAAATAGTCATGATCCTATGTAATGTAAATCAGATAAAATAAATGTTTGTGGTTCCAATATGGTAAATTAAAGAAAAATTTTAAATTCATATATATTTGTAGCAATGTTATCTTAAATATGAATTATGTTGTAATCTAGTGACTTTTGAAATATAGGGATGTAAATGAAGTATTATCTGTAAAGATTGTTATAGTTGTGATACAGAGTATATTTCCATTCAAATAATATATCATAACTTAATAAATATTGTATTTTAGATATATTCTCTAATAAAATCTGGAATTCTATTTTGGGTTATTTTATTTTATGCTGGGCAGTGGGTAATAGTGGAGGAGCAAATGCATACTTTTATAATTCATATTAATTCACTGTTAATAATAAGCCATCATAATTGACTTTCTCATAATTGCTGGAGTCTCCATAAAAGGAAAACCCCTGTAGGTCATTTATTATTTGCCATGCACTGTTTTAAGTGATTTGTGAGCACTCACTCATGTGATCTCCATGAGGACTGATCCTACAAAGGAGAGAGGAAGTGGTGATATGAACAGCAGAAGGGGGGTGGGGGGATGTCCTGAATCAACACATGCTCCCTGGAAATACAATAAATAAAAATCCATTTTATTCAAAAAGGGAATCCAAGTGGTACCCAGAAGTAAAAGAGTCATTCGAATCTTAGGAAGGTAAATTACCCTATTACAGGTAGGAAGAAGAGTAGATAGATGAAATATCAATCTCCCACTACTATGGCTATTTTGGATCTAGCCCCATGCCAGGACCATGGATGTCTGGCTAATGAGTTATTATAGGAAGCCAAATTTAACACATAACTCAGGTTCCACACTTCGAGGAAAAAAACCTCTTTCTTAGCAGAAATAGCAAACTCTCTAAACTCACTCTCACCTGCTTTCCTAAAGAACTAAGCAGAGTTTTCTGCAGAAGAAAGATCACAGGCTTTGGAGTTTGATGATTTGTTTTGAATCCCAGCTCTTCTCAACCTCTCTGATCCTGAGTGTAAAAAGAGAATAACATCCAGGATATTCATAATTATATGCGGTAATGTCTGGTGTATAAGAGGTGGTCGAAAATAACACATTTTAAATGTGGTTGTGTGTGTGTGTGTGTGTGTGTGTGTGAGTTTGTCAACTTAGTTTCCTGGAGCAAGGTTTCTCCTCTAATTTGTTGTTTATTGCTTTGAGTATGGAACCCACAAAGCCAACCTTAAACAGAATCGTGTATGAACTAACGCAAGAGGGAGGAGATATGGGAATGTATGTATAAGTATAGCTGATCCACTTTGTTATACAGCAGAAATTAACACACAATTGTAAAGCAATTATACTCCAACAAAGATGTTAAAAAAATCCCTTATTTTTCAAATCAAAAAAAAAAAAAAAGAAAAGAAAAAGTAAATCTACTCCATGTGAGCTGCAGAGGGCCTCTTCTAAATACGAAGAGTTTAATTTGTGCATATTTTTACATATTGGTTATCAGTTATATATGGAAGTAGAAACTTGTCAACAACTGAGATCTATATATAGATGAATTATGATATTCTTGGTGCTTAATAAATGATCTCTAGATTCTGCAATGAAAACTTTTTATATCACTTTCAGCTGGGATTACATGTAATCAGGAGACATTTTCTTGAATTTTTTTTGAGAAACAAAAAACTTTCACAAATTATTCTAATTTATACCAATGCTTTTCAGATGTTCCATCAAAATATTCCTTAAAGCAGAGAAGAAATTCCTTAGGCACAGTTTGGAGTGCATCATTGCTTCTTTAAAGTCTCATGTTTTACTAAATTTACTCAAAATTTCCATTCTACTCTGTATTATAGCCATGTTCATTTTTAACATAAAATGTTTTCAGTGGCTTATAACAATTAATAAAATTGGCACTGGAGCAGTGTTTATCCTGCAACTTATTGTCACTTCTGGTTATCAGGTGTGCCTGCTGGGACCCAGGTAGCCCCAGTTTGAGAAGTACTAATAAAGTAATGTTGGGAGGCAGGAAACAATTTAATGTTAACTATTGAGGATTTTGATTATATAATATTTATTTCTCCAAGGACAATTTTTAGTTTTAAATGGAGTTCACCTTGATACCTTAATGCAACAGTCCCCAACCTTTTTGGCACCAGGGACCGGTTTCTCGGAAGACAATTTTTCCATGGACCACTTGGGGGAGATGGTTTTGGGATGATTCAATTGCATTACATTTATTGTACACTTTATTTCTATTATTATTACATTGTAATATATAATGAAATAACTATACAACTCACCATGATGCTGACAGGAGGCGGAGCTCAGGCAGTAATGCAAGCGATGGGGAGCGGCTGTATATACAGATGAAGCTTCACTTGCTCGATTGCCCGCCGCTCACCTCCTGCTGTGTGGCCCGGTTCCTAACAGGCCACCAACTGGTACCTGTCCATGGCTCGGGGGTTGCGGACCCCTGCCTTAATGGATATCACAATTGGTATAAGTATGTTTACATTTTTTAAAGTATATTTGAATTTTTCTTTTGCATTTCACTAATAGGATTCTAACTCAGTTATTCTCACTGAATAAAAAGAAGGAAAGTAACATAAATGATACTGTAGTAGGCATACAGGGGCCCTCCAAAGATGCCTACATCCCCAAATTGTGAATATGTTACCTTACATTGTAAAAGAGACTTTACAGATTTGATTACAGTAAGGACTTTGAAATGAGGTGATTATCCTGAATTATCCTCATGGGTCCATTGTAATCACTAGGGTTATTATCAGAGGGAGACAAGAAGGTCAGAAGCAGAGGAAGGAGATGGGGCAACAGAAGCAGAGACTGGGTTGATGCAGCCACAAGCAAGGGAAGCTGGCAGCCTCTGGAATCTGGAAGAGGCAAGGAACAGACTCTCCTCTGGAGCCTCCAGAACCAGCCCTGCTGACACCTGGACTTTAGCCCTGTAAGACTCACTTTGGACTTCTGACCTCTAGAAAGGTAAAATAATAAATCTGTTGTTTTAAGCCATAAGTTTGTGGTGATTTGTTTTGGCAGCAATGGGAACATAATACAGATGCAGGAATTATATGGAAAATCCATATGAAAATAAACTGTGAATAGCCAAAAGTTTACCTGTCCAGCCTTGGAGCCCTGGTAGAAATCATTCCTTGGCCTAGAATGTTCCTCCTCTCCATCCCTAACTGTGAAATCTTACCCGTCCTTGGATGCCAAGCTCTAACAACAGCTCTTAACATCAACCCCCAATCTCTCATTCAGAAGAGTTTGTGATTCTATGGCTTCTAACATCAGTACCCTTCTCCACCTGGGACTACAATCATGACACATCTGTCTCCCTTCCAGCCTTGAAAGCCCCTGGAGGGCAGTTTTTGTTTCACTGCTGAGCTCTGTGTACATAGCTGGTGTTTGGCAAACATGTGTGGGATGGAATTAATCAGGAAAAGCCTTCTGAGGGGAGTAAACTTTGTCCTAGATCTGAAATGAGTCGAGTGGGTGGGTGTTGGAAGATGCCCTGCTCTCAGACGTGCACTCTGCACTTTGTGTGCAAAGAAAATGTAGCTCTTTATTTACTAAGGCTCATCTCAACTTCCCCAGGCCCACCCTCATCCACAATGCTCTGTGTAGTGGTGGTGGGGTGGTTGAAACCTCAAACCTGCCACCAAAGAGCATCTCAATCTATTCTGGTTTGAAGCAGATTTTTAAAGGTTTCCTATCTCTAATTCCACACCAGGCCACACAAATGGCATGTCTGGATGACTGGAGCAGGCCTGGATCCGTAAGAGGTCCCCTAGGTGCTAGATGGCCTCCGCCGTGGAGTGGCCTGCCTAGGCTGGCCCTGGCCTCAGTCTGTGTCTGCTGACACTTGTTTCATCTGGTCTTTGGAGGTGTCTATGGCTGAATTTATCCCCACCACTGCCCTGATTGCAAAGTTCTGTACTCTCCCATTATAGCCCTAGGAGAGGGTCCAGGTGAATGCTGTTTCCAAAAGGGAACAGAGTATAACGAAAGCCCCTTTCACACAGGAAGAATCATACAGAGACAGCCTCCCTCTTCTGACCCAGGTACTGGGGGCCTTGCTTTCCCCTCATCACCCAGATTTGACCCTGAAAGAAGGTGGCAGTGGGGATGAGGACATTGGTACCTGACCTCTTTTCTAACTTCCCCTCCCATCCTCCTCTTTACACTGGTCAGAAAGGTAGTCTGTCTCTTCTTCATATATGATGGGGCTGCCCTTATACTGTTTTCTTCTGGAAGCAATATTCACCAGAACCCTTCCCCACAGTCATAACAGCAGATAAAATGCACATAAAGAAAATTGGTTTCACCAGTAGAGGAAGGTCCATCAGAAAATATTTCAAAATTACTATCGTTGTTATACCTAGCAATATGTTGTTATGGAAACTTCAAGAGATCTCTTTAGCTTAATTGGTAAAAATCTAGGAGATATTTAATTTGTGTTTCTTCCCCTTTTCTCTCCATTCTCTCTCTGTCCTGAAACCCTACCTTCATTATGAAGTAAATAGTGCTTAAATAAGTCAACAACAGGTAGTGTCATTACTTTTCTTGTAATATTTCTAACTATTTGATGGAATGAAATAAGAGAAAACTCTGTAGTCTCTGGTACTGAAAGGTATATGTTTAACAAGTAGAGAATCACACAACTTCCTTTATATGTGTGACATCCTAGGGTCGGATGGTCTTTCTGTGAGATTTGGGGGAGAATCCCATCACCAGGATACCTGATGGAGTTACATTCTGCAGAGCAGCATGGTGACTCTGCTATTGAGGACTTGCCTTACAAGTTTACATGCTTGGAAGGAGGCTCAGCCCTCAGCCCCAGGGGCCTGCAGTTGCTTGTGGAGAGAGTGGGCCCAGTGCAGTTCCCGCCCCCTGCACTCTTTCCTCCACGGAGACTGGAACTGCCGGCTTCTACCATCCAAGCCGGCAACCCCAGGCACCTGAAGATTTTCTCCACACACCTTTGGTGTTTGGATGTCCCCAGTGTTTTTAGAGAAGGCAATGTTCCTGGACTTCCTCTTAGAAGAATGATTCTGGCTTGTGTGGCAGAGGCCAGCACACCCTCCCAAGCAGGGGTCTCCAACCCTCAGTCACTAGTCTGTCTTTCTCTCCCTCCCTTCACTGCACTTGAGTTTCTCCTTTGTAAAAATTTTCAAGTCTGTGTGCTTTGTTGTCTGAAGTTTATTCTCAGAAAGTTCTGGCAGGAGGTATGATGCCTTTCAGCTCTGAGACCTGTGCACATATATAGAATTTCAAAACAATTTTTGTTAAACATACACCCACACACAGAGTGACTGGCAACTTAACAATGATTAAAATGGTCAATTTTATGTGGATTTTATCACAGTTTTTTAAAAAGTCAAATGTAAATTCCTTTTACATTATCCACTGTTTCATTATTCACTTCTCCCCTGTCAGTTGAAAACAGGCTCAAAACAGAAGAGACATTTGCAATCTCACTTGAAAGATGGATGGGGCCTTAAACAAGATTGTGGCACCAACATGAGCAGGATTTAAGGGCAGCAAATGTTGTGGTTAATCATAATGGATTGTCTAGATTCAATGCCTGGCTTTTTGTCTCTTAGAGCATGAACTGGGGCAAGTTATTTAATCTCTTTAAATCTCCTTTTCCTCATCTGTAAATTGAGGATTATAATACTAGCCATCACATAAGGGTTGTGGAAGATAATCCATGTAAAATGAATACTATCATGCTTAAAAAACAATAAAAAAAATCAGCTATGACCAGTAAGAAGTTATAGACCCCAAAAGTGACTAAAGATGAAAAGTCTTCAGTATTAGTCCAACACAGACCGGGCTGCTGCTCACAAACAGCTGTGAATGACTCCGTATGTCATCTTTCCTCTTTTTCTCCTAGGGATCAGGATGCCATCTGTGCTGCATTCTTGGACAATGCACCCAAGAATTCATGTGTGCCCCGATTGTTCTGTGAAGTACATACTAGATGAATGAAGAACGAGCTTTTTTCCCCTTTGCTTCCAAGTCTACAGAGCCATTATGCAACCAGAAAAGGAGATAATGAATCCATTTCAGATTGACATTTTTACTTGTTTTATTTACCGACCACTCTGGGGGAGATTAACTACTATGGAGAGCACTTTCTTAGCTTATCTTAGTCGGTTGGGGCATGAAAATAGAAATATCAGCTTCGAGGAAAAAGGTGTTTCATGCGCATCATTGTTATCCATAGAGTTTTATAGGTATGGTATCAGAAACAAACCAAAAAGAAACATCAAGAAAGAAGTCTAGAGCAGGAAGTATATAGCCTTTAGAGTCCAACTGAGAGATGTTTTTCAGACTGTGTGACCTTGAACAAGTTGCTTCGTGACTCAAACCTGTTCTTTCATGTGTAAAATGGTGATAATATATATCAGAGGGTTGATGTCAGAAGTAAATGCGGTTTGTACAAAGAGCACCATTGTAGTCTGGCACATGGTAAGCGCTCAAGAGATACTCGCTCTTGTATGCATGCTCAAAATAAGATCTATTTTCCTGTCACACAAAACTAAGGCCATCTCTTTTTTTGTTTTGTTTTGTTTTTTTGTGGTATGCGGGCCTCTCACTGTTGTGGCCTCTCCTGTTGCGGAGCACAGGCTCCGGACGCGCAGGCTCAGTGGCCATGGCTCACGGGCCCAGTCACTCTGCGGCATGTGGGATCTTCCCGGACCGGGGCATGAACCCGTGTCCCTTGCATCGGCAGGCGGACTCTCAACGACTGCGTCACCGGGGAAGCCCAAGGCCATTTCTTTATTGAGGATCACATCAGCCTCCATCTGCTGCCTGAGGTACGGTTAGGCAGAGGGTAAGAGTGTGAGGGTCTGGCTGCTGACATCTGAACACAGGCTCTGCTATCACTCACTGAGAGATGATAGGTAAGGTATTTAACTCCCCAGAGCTTCAGTTTCCTCATCCGTTCCATGGAGATAGTAAGGGTACCTACTTGTGAGGGCTGCTTGGGGGATTAAAAGAGATAATCTAGGGAAAACTCTTAATCACCATACTTTGCTTATAGCAAGTGCTCCATAAATGCTAGCTATGGTTATTAAAAATTCATTGACTCAACCACGTAGAAATCCACTGGATTTTTTCCAGGCTTCTGGAAATGCATCACCAAAGGGTTGACTTTCACATGCTGCCTCTAACAATTGTATTGGGGTTTTTCACTTCAGAACATGCACTGATCATGCTGCGAGCCCAGTGCAGTGTCTGAGTCTTCTGGGTATAGCTGTGGAACACCCACCATGACATCTCCAACAGTGGAGGCCATAGAGCAGATAAATGGCTCATTAACTGTGGAATGGAATGAGTGTCTGAAGACACAGTATCTGACACCTTCTTTGGTGTAGAGATACAGCTGTCAGCCCTGACAGGCTCTTCTGTTTATTTTTTCAGCTGATCTTGTAGTGTTCAAGAAACCTCTTTCAGGCCACCCCCAAGTTTTCACAGTGGAAAACCCCATGGTTTTCCACTGTGCCAGTGGGCAAACCTTCACTGTTTTTGCTTAGTTTTCATTTACCTGCTTCTCAGGTAAATTTACTAACTACAAAATAGTTGTTACAGCCATGAAGTTACAATATATGGCTTTTTTAAACGCCATTGTCCTTGAAATAATTAATTTTATATACATATTAAAGACAATAAATTGACTTTAAATGTATACTAGTAAGATTGCTATATCCAGATTTGCATACAAGTCAGGAAACATTCATATTAATGTTTAAATTTTTGATGCTTCAATCTTATCTGATAGGCTTGCAGAAACTTTGATCTGTGCTGATAGATTCTTTCTCTCCAGATATTTGTGCAGGTCTGATGGGTGCCCACAATTATTCCAAAACTATCCCTTAGGCATAATATACTATTATTGCCTGCTGAGGAAGCAGAAAAAATCAGATGTTCCTTGTGGGCAAATTCCATAGGTGATGCACCCCTGAAGGTTTCTGATTCTGTGTTTCCATTGTTTCTACTCCCAATGAGGGAATGGGGGATCTGCTATTGCAGTTGGGGCTGGGAACTCACCACATCACTGGTGGTACTGTCACCCTGGCCAGGGCTTTCAGCGTGAGCCTTGTTAGTCCCGTGGCCTTAGTACAGACCTCTTTCTGCTCACACAGGTTGTGATGCTCCTGGAAAAACAAGGGCATTAAACTTGCTTGTGGCTGTCCCACCCACTACAGAACTGTGTGTGCATTCTCTCTCTCTCTCTCTCTCTCTCTCTCTCACACACACACACACACAGACACACACACATCATTACCTCCAGGATGCTTCCAGAGCACCAGGGCTGTTTGGCCTTCATGCTACAGGCAGCTCAGGGGCCAGACTTCATCTGCCCCAGTAGTATTATCTCTTCCATGGTTCATTCTGATTTTAATCATGTGCCACACAGTGTGCATGTTTCTATAAACTTGGATCCCAAAGAGGTCAGTGTTCCTGTGTCTTTTCAAAGGCAGATTTTCAGCTCTTACGTGCATTAACTCATCCTAATAGACCAGTGGGGTATTGTCCAGCTCTGCTCCTCCACAGCTGCAAGCTCAATGTTCTTATGGATGCCTTGAATGAAGGAGATTCCTAAAGCCACCCACCAGCAGCAGCTGACCATCTATGTTAGTTTACTAGGGTTTCTGTTAACACAGTACCATAAACTGAGTGGCTTAAGCATCACTTTATTGTCTCACAGTCCTAGAGGCTGGAAGTCCAAGATCAAGGTCAGGGCCTCTGAAGGTGCTAGGGAAGGATCTGTTCCAGGTCCCTCTCATAGTTCCTTGACTCATGGTAGCATAACTCTAACACTCTTGGTGTTCCCCTGTGTGTCTGTGTCCAAATTTCCCCTTTGTATAAGGACATCAGTCATATTGGCTTAGGGGTCTACCCTACTCCAGCATGACCTCATCTTAACTAATTATGTCTGCAATCACCTGATTTCCAAATAAGGTCACATTCTGAAGTACTGGGGTTAAGACTCCAACATTCCTTTTTGAGGGAGGAGAGACACAATTTAACCCATAACACTAATTAAATGTCCTTTTACATAATATCTGTGTTCAATGACAAAGTGAAATTATATTCTTCAGAAATTCCTAAATATTCCTTATTTGGACATATACTTTACTTAATTATGATTAGTTCCTTCTAAAGGATTTAATGGAATATACATGGCAAGGTTTAATCACTGCAACAGAAATTTTTAAATTTTATTTTATTTTTATTTCTTGGCCTGGCCGCGCAGCATACAGGATCTTAGTTCCCTAACCAGGGATTAAACCAGTGTCCCCTGCAGTGGAAGTGGGGAGTCTTAACCACTGGACCACCAGGAAAGTCCAGAAATTTTTTAAAAGAAGAGGGGAAAAAAGAAAGCACAATTTAGAGTTCCCATGTGTTTATACTGTACGTAAACTTTCATCTTTCCCAAGAGGCAGAAATTTTTACAGAATATTTGTGTATGTGTCATACTGAAAAAAATAAACACTTATCAAACTACATTCACATTCCTAATGTCTTCAAATACATTTTTTTAGAAACCTTCATTTTCTCAGGAAGCAGTGAGTCTCTTACTCATGTTGAGTGTTTCACCAGCACATTTGTTATTCTAGATTTTCAGTTACAAGGCACGTTCTTTTAGAGTTGGGGCAAAACTATTTCTATATACATTAGAATATGACCTACTGCTACCAGTGTATCAAATTTCTACATTTTATGTAAAATAATGCTCTAATAGCTCTGTTAGTTGAAAAAACTGTTTTTTGTATAAAGTAAGTAGTGCATGAATTTGGTTTTGTGTCAACTCATTGAATCTTTAAGGAGAAACAATTCACTTTCAAACTTCTTCTTTAAGTGTCTAAAATTCTGGCACATCTAGATTTCAGATGAGTTCCTTTTTAAAAATAATTCTGAATCGATATTTCATATAATTTTCCTTTGCTCTTCAAGAGCAGGAAGCAAAGCATTAGACTTGTACTGAAATGACCCGGGCAGAGAGTTAGCCAAACTCTGTGCTGTTCTCACTAATTAAATCAGATCATTAGGTGAAAGATCACAGGAACTAATGTGTCGGTCATTATCACCTTGCCAAGTCGCCTTCCAGCTGAAATTGTCTTTCTGCTGTCTTCCATTAAGAAAAGCAGGGCTTGGTTGTTCTCTGAGCACTGTTGACCACCTATTGGACTGACCTGGGGACCCAGCTCAAATCTGGACCCAGAAATGGCCTGGAATAAAGATTTCTGCCCAAAGGGAGGACTACAAAGATTACAAAGACTACAAAGACACCCTTCTCTCTCCTCACCTTACTTGTCATCTTGATGCATTTGATACAGTTCATCACCCCTATTTTTTTTAACACTCACTTCAGTTAACTTCAGTGATGCTACACTCACAGTTTTCCTCCCAGTGTACTGCCTGTCCCATGTTAACCTCATACAAACCTATTCTTGGCCCATTTTCCCTCTAGGTACACTTTCTACCTAGTTTATCTCATCCAGGATTTCAACTTTAAAGACTACCTACATGTTGAAGACTCCCAATTTTTAATCTCCACTTGAGACCTCTTCCCAGAACCACAGCCTTTCCTTTCCATTTGTCTATTTGACTTTGCTACTTGGATGTCGTCTAACAGGCACCTTAAACTTCAGTATGACCAAAAAGACCAATTGAGCTCTGCAGTCTTCTCTATTCTCGTGGCCTTTTCTAGTTCATCAAATGGCATCACCTCTCACCCAATTGCTCATGCCAAAGACTTAGAAATCACATCTGATTTCTCTTTCCCTAACACTTTCCATGCAACTCTGTCCAAGCCATCACTGTATCTTCCCTGAAATACTGCAATAATGTCTCAACGTGTCTTCCATCTCTATTCTGGTTACTCTGCTGTTTATTGTCCACACAGACACCAGCCTTACCGATCTAAAGCACAAATTAGATCTTATTACTCTCCTCCATGAAACCCTGCAATGACTTCCCATGGAATTGACAAGAAAATCTAAACCTGTCCTCAAGGCCCTATGCAATTTGACTTGAGCCTTCCGCTTTGAACTTGCTTCTTTTCCTGTTTCACTGCATTCCAGTATACTTCCATTTTGTGTGTGTGCCTCAAGGCCTTTACACATGCTATTCCTTCTACTTGGAATGCTTTCCTCTGAGGTTTTCAAATGGCCCTTTCCTCTCATTTAAGGTTTCAGCTGAAATGATGCCATTTTATAAAGTCCTTACCTTACTATCCTAGTTAAAATAGCTCCCCCAGTTCTCTATCTCTGTCACTCTCCAGAGTATCATTCTATTTTATTTTCTGCAAGGCACCTACCACTATTTGAAAAGATCTTATTTATTTATATGCCTTGGTTTATGCTATTTCTCTGGCCTCTAGAATGTAAGATTTTTTGTATCAACAGCACCTAGAACAGTGGCCGGCACACAGCAGGGGCTTCTTCCATTAATAGTTGTCAGCTGTCTTACTAGATGCTTTAATTTCTCTGTAAGGTTGGGACATAAAAAAGACTTCTATGTTAGGACTGTTTATAAAGTTATATATATATATATATATATGCCACACGGCTTGTGGGATCTTAGTTCCCTGACCAGAGACTGAACCCAGGCTCTTGGTAGTAAAATCACAGAGTCCCAACCACTAGACCACCAGGGAATTCCCTAAAATATAATTTTTGGTCTAGAAAATTTGCTATCTATTAGCTATTAGTAATGCTGAATAGATGTGATGAAACAGACATTCTCAGACATTGCTGGTAGAAACTGAATCCTCTTAGAGAGCTATGGGACTTATACAGCAAGACCTCCAACTGTTATGAAAGACCTTGGTAATTTTCACGCTCTTTGATTCAGAAATATATGAAGATATGAGAAAATTATATCTATATTTTCATAAAGTAAGCTTAATTTTAAGAACATTCATCCATCATTATTTGTAGTAGTATGAATGTAGAAGCAACCTCAATAGGGTAATACTTAAATACTATATGGTTATAAAATTTATACAATAATATGGAAATTTTAAGTACATATTCTTAAATTAAAATCTTACACAAACTTGTACTATGGTAAGTGCCTCCCCCTCAAATAAAAATCCATTGAAAAATGGGAATAAAAATACATAAACAGTGATTTTTCTCTAATTTCCAACTTTCTTTAATTATTTCTATTTTTATTATGAATATATGATAAGTAAACAGAAGTACATATTCATAAATTTTGATTAAAGCAGCTTTTTTAACACAACCTTATATATCCAGTAATCTAGCTTTCATTTGTCAATTACTTTTTAAATAGTGAAAAAATATAGAAAAGTACCAAAGTATTATAATAAATACTCATATTCTCATCATCCTCTATCAACTGTTAATATTTCCTTGTTTTGGCTTTGTCTTTTCTCCTCAGTTATTCGTTTAAAAAATTACATCACTAAGATTTCAAATATGCAAATCATATTCCTTTGTTGATTATTAGGCACCTTTTCAAGAGTATTAATAATTCTACTCCCTTTGTGTCTCTATAACCAGTCAGCCTAGTACCTTCAGGACCACTAATTGATCTACTCTTTCTACGTCTTTGATTTTGACAGGAACTCTTTACCTCATCCGATGCTGACATTCTTTCACATTCGTTACCATATTTATTCTGAATATTTAATTCTCAATCGCAACCATGCACTAATCCCTTCCTTTCATCATCAGACAACCTTACCTTCTACTTCAATGTGAAAATAAAGGTCAGGTCACTAAGCACAAACATCAACTTTCCACCCCATTGCTCAGGACTGATATGCCCCTGATATACACATGGGTTGTTTGAATCAATCTGTTCCGTATCACTGATACCCCAGGTCAAACAGATTAATCTGAAAGTGAAATCAAGGAAACACTCCCATTTACCATTGCAACAAAAAGAATAAAATATCTAGGAATAAACCTACCTAAGGAGACAAAAGACCTGTATGCAGAAAATTATAAGACACTGATGAAAGAAATTAAAGATGATACAAATAGATGGAGAGATGTACCATGTTCTTGGATTGGAAGAATCAACATTGTGAAAATGACTCTACTACCCAAAGCAATCTACAGATTCAATGCAATACCTATCAAACTACCAATGGCATTTTTCACAGAACTAGAACAAAAAATTTCACAATTTGTATGGAAACACAAAAGACCCCGAATAGCCAAAGCAATCTTGAGAACGAAAAATGGAGCTGGAGGAATCAGGCTCCCTGACTTCAGACTATACTACAAAGCTACAGTAATCAAGACAGTATGGTACTGGCACAAAAACAGAAAGATAGATCAATGGAACAGGATAGAAAGCCCAGAGATAAACCCACGGACATATGGTCACCTTATCTTTGATAAAGGAGGCAGGAATGTACAGTGGAGAAAGGACAGTCTCTTCAATAAGTGGTGCTGGGAAAACTGGACAGGGACATGTAAAAGTATGAGATTAGATCACTCCCTAACACCATACACAAAAATTAGCTCAAAATGGATTAAAGACCTAAATGTAAGGCCAGACACTATCAAACTCCTAGAGGAAAACATAGGCAGAACACTCTATGACATAAATCACAGCAAGATCCTTTTTGACCCATCTCCTAGAGAAATGGAAATAAAGACAAAAATAAACACATGGGACCTAATGAAACTTAAAAGCTTTTGCACAGCAAAGGAAACCATAAACAAGACCAAAAGACAACCCTCAGAATGGGAGAAAATATTTGCAAATGAAGCAACTGACAAAGGATTAATCTCCAAAATTTATAAGCAGCTCATGCAGCTCAATAGCAAAAAAACAAACAACCCAATCCAAAAATGGGCAGAAGACCTAAATAGACATTTCTCCACAGAAGATATACAGACAGCCAACAAACACATGAAAGGATGCTCAACATCTTTACTCATTAGAGAAATGCAAATCAAAACTACAATGAGATATCATCTCACACCAGTCAGAATGGCCATCATCAAAAAATCTAGAAACAATAAATGCTGGAGAGGGTGTGGAAAAAAGGGAACACTCTTGCACTGCTGGTGGGAATGTGAATTGGTACAGCCACTATGGAGAACAGTATGGAGGTTCCTTAAAAAACTACAAATAGAACTACCATATGACCCAGCAATCCCACTACTGGGCATATACCCTGAGAAAACCATAATTCAAAAAGAGACATGTACCAAAATGTTCATAGCAGCCCTATTTACAATAGCCCGGAGATGGAAACAACCTAAGTGTCCATCATCGGATGAATGGATAAAGAAGATGTGGCACATATATACAATGGAATATTACTCAGCCATAAAAAGAAATGAAATTGAGCTATTTGTAATGAGGTGGATGGACCTAGAGTCTGTCATACAGAGTGAAGTAAGTCAGAAAGAGAAAGACAAATACTGTATGCTGACACATATATATGGAATTTAAAAAAAAATGTCATCAAGAACATAGGGGTAAGACAGGAATAAAGACACAGACCTACTAGAGCATGGACTTGAGGATATGGGGAGGGGGAAGGGTAAGCTGTGACAAAGTGAAAGAGCGGCATGGACATATATACACTACCAAACGTAAGGTAGATAGCTAGTGGGAAGCAGCCGCATAGCACAGGGAGATCAGCTCGGTTCTTTGTGACCGCCTGGAGGGGTGGGATAGGGAGGGTGGGAGGGAGACGCAAAAGGGAGGGGATATGGGAACATATGTATATGTATAACTGATTAAATTTGTAAAATAAAAAAAAAAAAAATAATAATAAAAAAAAAAAAAAAAAAAAAAAAAAAAAAAAGATTAATCACTGTTTTGAATATCGCGTCTGTCGTCACTTCAAAATTTACCAATATTTTATTCTTACTTCTGTCTGTCTCAGAAGAAGAAAATTTCATTTTCAGGCAACAGCTAACTTCTGTATTTCACTTCTTTATAATTTTGCACCAATAATTATTCTGCCTTCCCTTTGATCTTCAACCTCTTCCTATTCACCAGCCCCTTTTACTCCATGTGTGACTTACTCAAACCCTCCTCAGTATTAAAAAAAACAAAAAATCCATGAAGATTTTAGACCAAACTTTAATTTATAAAAATGCGAGAGTAGAGGAACTGACTGATTTTATCGAGAAATCTTAAACATGAAAGAAAAAAAAGGGGGGGGGGGGAAAGGGCTGTTTTACATTGCAAGAAACTTAAAAGGGGGAGCAACAATCAAATTCCCTGATTCCAAGAAACTAACTGTAGAGGACTTTTTTTGAGACAATAGGAAAAATTTGAATATAAACTGGGAATTAGGTATAATAGAGTTACCATTAATTTTGTTGGATATAAACATGGCATTATATTTATAAAGGAAAAATACAGATTTTTAGTGAAGCGTGGTGAAGGATATGGGGATTAAATAACATGATGTCTGGGATTTGCCATAAAGTAATTCAGAAAAGAGAGCAAGGGAAAGGAAAAATGTAGTAAATGTAGCAATATAATTATTGATAATTGTTTAGTCTGAATTGTGATGGTTCATTTTACTTCTTTCTACTTTTGTGTGTGTTTCAAATTTTTGCTTCAAAAAGTTGTTTTATAAAGCTATATGAACGAAAAAGTCTCCTTTAACCTCATTTCCCTTCAAGGTTCATTCTTTTCTCTCTCTTTTTTTCTCTTATTTCTAGAAATAGTTGTTTGACTACCACCTCCACTTACTTATTTACCTACAGCAATTTGATTTTTACACACACAATCTTCTTGAAACTGCTCTATCAAAAAGTGGTTTATAGGGCTTTCCAGGTGGTGCAGTGGTTGAGAGTCCACCTGCCAATGCAGTGGACACGGGTTCGTGCCCCGGTCCAGGAAGATCCCACATGCCACGGAGTGGCTGGGCCCGTGAGCCATGGCCGCTGAGCCTGCATGTCCGGAGCCTGTGCTCCGCAACGGGAGAGGCCACAACAGTGAGAAGCCCGTGTACTGCAAAAAAAAAAAAAAAAAAAAAAAAAAAGTGGTTTATATCTGTCATCTGCTAATTAATTTTCCACTGTAGTGTGGAGCAGGAAAGGCTGTCTCACCACAGAGGGAAGGAGACAGGATGCACAGTGTTTGCATGTGGGAGGGGGCGGAGGGTCACTCCAAAAACTGTTAACATGATGTCGTAACTTGCATGATTTGTTCACAGACATAAGGTCACCACGCAGGAAGTTATAGTAATCCTTTTGAAGAAGTAACTATCAACTATGAAAACCACAATAGCCTTGACTGAGCAGAGGATAAATTCCTCCTCTGCTTGCCAACGGATCCATCAACAGAAAAATAAGGGTGTGTTTAGACGTCGTCATCCACTTCATGAGGATAGTTTGAGGATTCTTGTCACAGGAACAAAACATGCCCTTAAATAAAGAACAAACTCTTCCATGTGACCTCTAAGGCCCGGAAGGATTGGCTCTCTCTGTGGCACATGCACCCTTTGTTCTGCACTGCAACCCGCAGGCCACTGGGTCTTTGCATCCCCTATCCTCTCTGTTCCCTTGAGCACCACTGCCCTTTCCCTATCCTCTCCCCAGAGCTTCTGAGCTCAGCACAGTCTTTCCTTTCTCAGGAAAACCTGTCCTCCCGGAGTAGGCAAATCCTTCTCTCCTAGCTCCTTGCACTGCTCCTTCCTAGCTTTTATCAAGCTATCATTTTACATTTATTTGAGTCTTTCAGAAAGTATGTCTTCATTATACTATAGACTCCATGAAGGCAGGGACGAGATTTAATTTGTTTGCCCTCAGTAATCCTTAGTGTCTTGGAAGTAGTACGCTCTTAATTAGTCCTTGATCAATCTCCCAACATGTAAGCCTGGAGTCATTTGATTTCCCTCTCATCTCAACCCATACTGCTCCATACCTCCTATTTATGACCCACATTTATCTGTTCCTTTTCAGGCCAATCCCAAAGCTATATACTATGGGGGCCTCATGAACTTTGTGATTAAAAAGAAGAGTCAATATTCTCTTAAATCCCAGTTGTTGTATCTAAACCCAACTGTGTTTCATTCCTTATGGAAAACTTCACTGTCTTTAGTATCTGTCCTCCTACTGGTATACTGCTCACTTCCCAATAATAAAAGATTTTGAAACTTACTTTTTTAGGTACCTCATGTCTTGCCAACATAACAGTGACTGCCATGGTCATGTGAATGACCCATGTGAAACCTGGTCGTGCAGTCAGTCCCTTGATTTCCTTATCTCCAAAGATCCTGACCTTCCCTCCACCTCAGTTGCACCTAGTCAGACTCACACTCTGGACTTTGTCACTAACCCAAACCAATTCCTAGAAGAAATCTTCAACCCCGGTAACCCACCCTGACCATAATCTCCAATATTCCAGTTCTTATTTTTGCCAAAATATGGGTGTTAACTTCAGCTGTAATCTTTCCTGACCACTTTGCAGTGTTTGACAATATTGCCCAAATATTTCTTATAAAAACTCTTAACTGTCATGAAAATCATCTCTCCTGGTCATACTCCTCCTTTTCTCATTCCCTCTTACTCTCATGCATGAGATTTTTTTCCTGCCTCTCAAACTATTGCTTCTCCAGTTTCTGTCCTTGCCCACTACTCTTCTCATTCAGTATGTCTTTCTAGGTGACTCACATAGTTTATGCAACTCCCAATTTAAATGGATTGAAATAAGCTGAGCAGCCATCTCCTTTGAAGTTCACTAACTGTGTTATGGGTAAATTTAAATACCTAGTAATTTTGTTCACAGCTTTGATATACAAACTAGAAAGGACACATTATTACCTTCTCACTTTGCCAGTGTAATCATAATTGCTTCCTGTTCTCACAAGTTATGAAACAAGTTATGTATCGCAAGAAATACTGTGATGTCCCACCATTATTTCCTCTACCAATTTTGTGATCTATGAAAAGAACCTACAGATGATCTAATTGACTCCTAAAGTTCAATGTGTTTGAACAGTCAGCAAATCTGTAACTCTATGAGTGGATGGATTAAAAGCACATAGCACCTAATATAATAAGCATTTACCTAATCTGGAAGGATATGAATTCTAAATACCTATTCTGAAACAGGAACCTTACATAAGAATACTACTTAGTTGCCACATAGTTATCATACAGTTTCCAGAAGCGTAACATAGTTTCAGATATTAAAAAATAAAATTAAAAATATGCTGGCTGTAACAGAACACTCTTTTATTTTTACCAACGCACCCCAGTATCACACTTTATATTCCAACCATTTTTGAGTCTAGTTGGCAGCCTTAGAGAGAGGTGATTTTTATTTGTGCACGAGTCAGCAAAGTTCATTTCCAATGGTATCTAAATGTCCTCATCCCAGAGGGAAATAAGTTGATAGAACGCTATGGAAGCATTTTCAGCTGCAGAGTTTAGAACTGTGTCCTCCTTGGTAAGTAAGGTATTCATTGAAAAGCCCAAGAGAACACCAGAGGCAACATTTGAGCAAGTCTTCATTGTTTTTGTCTGAATATATTTAGCACACAACTTTCTGGGAAGGTACCAGGGTAGAATTACCATAACTAACAATACATTTCCTTTCAATGTAAAAGTGGAAGTGATTGCAAGGATTGTTATTTGTGTGGCTTCAAAGAGATACTGCATATTGCTGCATAATACAGTTGTACCATGGAACTTGCAAAGTTTCCTGACAAGATCTCATGAAGCACCCGCTGATTATTTTGTTCATCAATTAAATAAGGTTTTAGAACTACAATCTGTTCTACGTCAAAGTGTGCTGCTTTGTACTAATTACTCCATTAACTCTTGGTAAATAGGAGAATAACATCTATATAACATGTCAGTCATGGAATGGCTCTTATATGATTTTTCTCATCAGGTTAATGCTTTGAAGCCACCAGGAGCAGGTTTTCTCTCAATTAAAGAGAAAGCCAGAGCTATCTGTGGAGACCTTAGGAAGAACTGGAAATCTACAGAACTGCAGGTAGATATCGGTTTAGTGGCTTCAAGAACTCCTAAGCTTTCTACTACATTAAGCTTCTTGGAGAAACTGAGTTTAGATGAAGAAGATGCAAAGACATTTCCCTTGCATTAAGACCATGGAAAAAATGTAAAAGGTTACACTCTGAATTAGATTTTTAATTTTCATTACAAGGTCTGATAGAATGGTCTACTTCCAGGATCTCTACCTCACAAGGGAAGCACCAGCACCAGGGGTTAAGGCTGCAAAGATCAATTGATAGGGCATAAGTACCAATGGACATGTAACTGTGTTCATATGTCTATTAGGATTGTTAACTGCCCTTATTAGTGCTTTGTTTGCAAAAGTTCCCTAGCTTTTGAACTATCTTCCCTGATCCTACTCTTCCCATAAGCTCTCTTATTTTTAGTGTGCGATTTTGCAGAAAGTGAACATGCCTTATAATAGATACACCTAAATCATTTCCATTTTATAAACAGGAGAAATGTACATGTATGAGAGACTAAAACCAAGTCATAACCAATTCAAAGGCAGAGTAAAAATTGTGATTTATGATTATTAATTCTTATAAGACTGGTTTAAATAGTACTTGTTCATCTATATTTATTCATTGGAGATATGTGGGTTTATAAAAATTGAAACTTTTCAACTACTTTAATTTTCCTTTTATTTTTACATATTTATTTCCAAAGAGACTGATATATCACTGTAGAGGGGCTCAGTGCTTTATGACCTTTTCAGGGTTTCCATGTAACGCATTTTAAGACATGGTTAAAATAAAAGATATGCAGGTGAAAAATACTACACAGCTTTCGGATAGTGCTTGACAACTTTTCAAAAGATAAAGGCCAACATTCCAAAGACTTTCCTACTGAGAGGAGAAGGGTGGAGACATACTTAGCATCTGATGTTAAGCTGGCTGGTAGAGGGTGTTACCTTCATGGTGGATGAGGATGTGAAGGGTGGAGGTGGAAGCCATTGTCCTGCAGGACAGAGTAACACATGGTCAGGCAACAGATGCATGTGATACCAAAAATCAGCCCCAGGGCCATTTTGCCATGAGTGTATGGGTTGCTGAATATCTTTGCATATGACATTTCTCTACATTAATTAATTATGCACTTGACCTGAGAAACATGTATTGTCCATCTACTGTATTCTAAGAACTGTGCTCAGCATGAGGGAGAGAGATGAAAGACACAGAGTCTCTGCTCTCAAGCAAGTCCACAGCCAATCACAGTCCAGTGTAGTAATGACTATCTGGATCTGTGGGAGCAGAGGAGGCACTTCTAACTTGAACTGTGGTCAGGAAAGGCTTTAAAATGTGAAGATAATGCTTGAGTTTAGATTCCAGGAAAACCTGGGAGCCTACTAGGTAAATAAAGGGGAGTAGGAGACTTTCATGCAGAGAGAATGGCATATGTAAAGTCATCAAATAAAGGAAAATATGGGAGTCTGTGGAAAATGCAAGTGGGTGTGATTCAAGCATAGTCTGTGAGTGTGTGTGTGTATGTGTGAGAGAGAGTATGTGTATGTGCAATATGTGGGTAGTGGGAGTGGTGGGGAAGGAATAGGGAGTTGGAGGTTGAAACTGAAGCCAAAGAGCAGGCAAAATCCAAATCATAGAAGAGCTTGTTTATTAAGAGATTGAAATCTGTACTTTTTGACAACCAGTTTACTTATTCTAAGTTGCTTCCAATATCTCTTTTCCCCCAGAGCATTTCCAGACCTTTACGAGACATTTGTCACTACAGTGAATAGAATTCATTGTTACCATTAGTTGTTACCAATAGTTACAACCAATAGTTACCAATAGTTACCAACCAATAGTTACCATTCATTGTTACCATTTTATAAAGGAGAAAAACGAGGCTTACGGCTGTTATGCGAATAGATCAAATTCCCACAGTAAGCAAGTAGTAGAGTTTGAACATTGTCCTAACTAGCCTTATTGAATCCAACCCAAAGAAACATTTCAGGGAGGAATTACTTGTTCAATATATGTGTGACATTCAATATGGAAACTGTTCATCCATCATTTCATTTATCTGATATTTATTGAATATCTATGATATACTAGGCACCATGTTAGAAGCTTGGGGGGGAAATTAGTAAAACATGAAGATTGACCTTAAGGCAATTTTCCATTTGCAAATCCCAAACTTCAATGTTAGGACAGGTAAGCATTGATTAAACATAGGAGATGGTTTTCTAGATTGACTAAAAGAATCTCAAACTACTTTGGCTGAAACAATTTCTCTTAGATACCTCAATAAAACAATAAAGGAAAGAGATATGTTGGGCTAATAATACAATATAATTTGAGAAGATTGGCTTCAAACATGCTTAAAGAGTTTCTTTTAAATGGCAGACAGTTTAATATCCTGTTCAGATACATAACAGATTACTTACAAAATTACATACATAAATGAGTCAGAATGCTTGCTAAGCCTCATGTTTACTCATTTAATGTGGTGGGATTTGAGAATGATGAAAAGAAACAGTATTTGTCTTAAAATGAAGTGTATTTTCTAGCTTGGCAAGTATTTACTGAATGCCTATCTTGTGTCAGACTGCTTCATAGGTATTTTCAATTCTGTTGTGTAACAGTAAGCAACTTAGTTCCCATGAGTCTCAGTTGCCCATCTGTAAAACAGAGATGCTAATAATACCTTCCTCACCACATTGTTATAAAGATCACATGAGATATCACGAGAAACACTTGGAACATGTAGCATTTCAATAAATGTTTGTTCTGTCTGAATCATAGAATCTTCACTCTTATTCTTAAAATAAGACTGGAAGACCTTTATCAAATCCTATGTGCTTCAAAGCTGAAAGCTCTTCCATAACTTTATTAAAAATACATATTGTCAGATATATGAAAGCTTTATTTTTGGCAGAAGAGCAAATATAATAAAGAAAATGATAACAAAGGTCTGAAAATAAAAATAAATTATAGGCTGAATTATAACATTTTAGACAAATTATTCTTAAATGTATTTGAAAGGGCTGTATATTCCCCCAGGAACTTAAAGAAGTGGCATATTTTTTCATATCTTTTCTATATTATGCATTGCTTTAAGATCAGGGCTACTTAAATGAAGCAGTCAGTCACATTCTCTACTTAGGGTAAGAAAGTATAAATATCATATAAATAAAGTAAAGCAATGGATTCATCCTGTAAGAAAAAAAATTGATCAACTTAATCTCATAACCATGAAACAAATACACCAATTTATTATGTGATTAAGTGTTGACAACACTGTAGTTTATATAGATTAAACTGTACCTTTATTTATTTTAAATTTATGTCCCATCTATTTCTGAAAGAACAAAAGGCAGTGTATAGAATACAAATGGTTTAAAGTTGCAAGAGACACTAAAACATAACACTAACAAATCATTATATCCCATCAAAAACCTAAATAACCTGTGCTTTCCAGTTTCTGGGGAAAGTGTGCTTGGTTTCTTGAGGAAAAAATAGACTCGACCTCCTCTTATCCAGTCTCTTAGGAGTCTCTTAGGGAAGCTAGAGCTATTCTGGTTGCTCTTATACACTAAGTCATGTGGGCTGGGCAGATGCAAGACTTCTATTCAGCTCACAACAATAATGTGCTAGTGAAACCCCACTGAGGTATATTGTTGCTATGGACTTGATACAATGAATAATAATATGTTAAGATTATAGATCTGGAATATATCTATTTTAAAAAGTAGATAAGAAGATATAATATTAAAAATATTAGTATATATTAAGAAAATAGCTCTAGAACTTTATACTTGACTAGAAAGAACTTTCTTCCATAACTTCTATTATAGTAAATGATACTCCAAATGATGATTCTTTCCTTTTTTAAAATTTTTAATTTTTAAAATTTATTTATTTATTTCCATTTTGGTGGGAATTATTTTACTGAAAAAAGCAGAATCATATTTTTCATTCACTCACTCAGCCATTTCTACAACAAACCTTTATTGAACACTTAATATGTGCTGAACAATGGACATGGGCTTAGGATGCAGTGATGAGTACAGCATTGCCCCTGCCTCAGAGAGTTCTTATCTTACTAGGGAATGAAAATGTCAACAGGCTTTACACCATAGCCTCATTGGTGCTATGGGAGCAGTGGAAGAGCACTTCACAGCAATGAGGCGTCAGGACCCTGAGTGAGAGGATAATCTGAAGAATAAATAGATGGTGTGAAGTTAGTTTTCACCAAGAAGGGACACCTTGGACAGTCTTCCCAGTTCGTGCAACAAATTCAACATACTGTGGTGGCAAAGAGTTAAGCTGGAGTCAGGTTTAAAATGTTCACCCAAGTCACACTAAAGAGACAGCCTCACCCTGGAGTCAATGAGGAACCACTGGAGAATGTCAAACCTGCTCATCATTGAGTTTTAGAAACATTTTCCTGACTGAAGGTAGATAGTGTGAAAAATACACTGGGGTTGGGAGAGTCAGGAAGAGGCCATCACAGAAATACAATGGAGAGATAACAGAAACCTTAGTAATATAATGGCTATAGGGATGGAAGTTTTAAGACTGGCTTCTACAAGCAGGGAAACAAGTCTAAGGTTATTCATTAGGCACAAGCACACAAAGAAGTTTATGATCTTTCACAGAGATTCCCACATCCTGAGATTGATCTCCTATCATTAACATCATTCCATCTAAACTCATCAAGTATCATCAAGCAATAAGATGGTTCCTGTTTTGTCCTTTTCAGCTATTATCTCACTCTTTTGCTCTCTTGCCAACCTCCCCTCTTACAACTATGGTTCTGAAACAGAAAAGCTGGAAACATCAAAACAATTAGTACTTACCTCTTTTTGAATTCCCACAAGTCACTGAGAGGTGTGATGCTGTGAAAAAAAAAAATATGATAAGGAGTCACTATATCTTACATTTTTACTTAGGAAACATAGAACTAAATACTTGTGATTAAAAGTAAGAAAATTATAAAAAGATATATAGTGTTAGGAAAGATAGTGACCTTGCAGTTAATTTCAAAATAACTATGAGTTTATTGCATATATTTTTTCAGTTCTTAAATTTCTTGTCAGAAATTGAGTGGAATAATAAAACAAAATGGACAAAATACTGAAAATTATTGAAGCTGGGTGGTGCGTATATGAGACTTCAACATACTATTTTCTCTACATTTGGGTATGTTTGACGTTTTCCATAATATAAAGTTTTTGAAAGTGTTATGGTAATATTATGTGTGATGAATATCCCAAACTGGAAAATCATATAACAATTTTATTAAATTACTTTATCAATTTATTTAGCCTCTGAATTTGTGAGTCTGTTGAACTCATGGTAAGCTTACATTACATTGCTCTAATGTCTTGAGAAAATAGTCCCCCAAATACCTTCCCCTAGAAGATAATTTACAATAAGGATTCAGCCATTTAAAGATAGTGATAAAAATATTATCATTTTCTATCTGAGTAACTTTGAGTGAAAAATAAATCTTTTGTGCATCAGATAGCCATTAACTTTTTGAAGAACACCATTTTACATTTATTTATGTCCCAACATGTTTCAAATTACTTGATGCAGCCTATGCCATATACTAGAGTGATCTCTGATCCTAGAAAATGGGATATATTTCTCAAAATAAAATCATTGAACCTCAGAGAATAATTTTCACAAATAACTTAATATATAATTGTATTGCATGTTTTATTTACTAATGCAATTTTCAAAGTGATGATGATTTATTACTACTGCTTTTTAAGGTCTAAAAGGTTTATGAAAAAATTCAAAGCGAAATTTGTCTTACTTAAAACTGAGAAGGAGAAGATGGTGTGAATTAATTGTTTCCTTTTTTTGTCAGAAGACATTTTCAAACAAATTAAACAAAACAAGAATTATAGACCTGGCCCCAGACAGATGACTCTCTAGTGGTAAGGCTCCATATACATTGGTAAAGAGAGAAATGGTAAGCCAGGTTCTCCTCGAAGCCTACAAGATTCAGATAATCTGCAGTTATCCATTTTCCAAATCTGACCTCAAGAAAAAGGTAAACAGTGATGCAATATTGGGACAATATCCAAGCCATTTTAGAGGAAGATTCCCCACCCAGGTTGCAAATGAATCAAGTCTGAAGAGACTGTGTGAGTGTCTTCTCTGGAATTCAGAAAGCATTTTCTCATGGAAATAATCTTCCTTATCATGATTTGGACCGACCCCAGAAAAGTCCACAAATTTCTTTAAAATGTAATAGATTTGCAATATGTACTGATAAGGCTGGCAGCTGATACTATTGATAATATTGATAATGCCAGAGTTCTCTAATTCAATGACTTCCTCATACCCTAGGAGTTTCCCACAAAGCCTTTCATGCTGCTCCCTCTCAAACCCCATTTCACACCACTCTCCCCTAACCCTCTGTGCTCCAGTCACACTGGTCTTCCTTGAGATCCTTGAATAAGTCAGATTTGTTGTCATCTTGAGACATTGGCACTACCTGTTTTCTGACTTCTATGCTATCCTCTCTGATTTTAGTAAGGCTGGCTCCTTCTTGTCCTTCAGCCATTCAGAAAAATGGCCCTGGATACAGCTGCCTAGTAGACTCAACTTAACTACTAGATCTTCTCTGACACACAGTGCAAAGTAGCCACCTAATTATTCTATTATGTTAGCCTGTTTTAATTCTTTGCATAGCTCAAAAAAAAAATCTGCCACCTTATACCTTCTTGTTAACTTCTTTGTACATTACATATGTGCCCTGCTAGTATGTAAGCCCCGTAATAGAGACCTTGTTCGTCAGTGCCTCTCATCACCTAGACTAATCACTGACAATAGTAGAGCCTCAGTGCATGAGGGAGGGAATTCAATAAACTACAGAACTACTGTATGTAGTAATTGAGACCATAACTGCCGCCAGAATATCTATTCAGAGTCGTGTCTTAGGGAACCAGGAACATATCTTCTCCTGTTTCATCCCTGGTGGTGTCAAGGCATTGAAGTTGTCTTCCAGCACTATGGGATGAGGGAAGTAGCTCTAGAGAGGTGTCACTGAATATAGGCATGGAGGTGGATGGTGTGAGGATTAAGAATGGCCCTGAGACTGACTGAGTGGAAGTGATGGAAAGCTCTGGGGCAGAGTTTTCTCTCCTTATCAATTTCCCTCTGACTTTTTCTCCTTTTTCTCACCTCCATTCTCACTAAACAAGATCGTGGCAAGGAAAGAAGCCAGCTAGCAACATTAATTGACCAGCAATGAATAACTATTTCCCCCTTTTCCTTTTCTCCTGCCTTTCCTCTCTTCTTCTCTCCCTCCCTTCCCTCTCTCCCCCTCTAATTTCTCCCATTCTTCACACCCTTCTCTTGCAAGCTTCAGTCAGTGCTGCTGGTGATGAAGTTGGAAATTTGGACAGTGACAAGCACCATGCCCAGCGTGCAGTAAGTGCAAAAGGAATGCTTGCCAAGTAGGACAACGTCAACGGCTTTGCCTAAGTCAAGACAGATTACTTCTTTGACTTGCTCTAGGCACTAACAGACATGTCACTCAGCTACTTAAAGGACTTTGATTAGTTGGGTATGATGTTTTTCTATGAAGCTGACAGGATTTATTAGAGACTCAATTTTAAGAGACTTAAAATGAAAAGGTTCAAATAGAAAACACTGCAAATTCTACTGTTTTAAAAGAATAACTTATACTAAATAGGTAATAACTACTCCTATTCCTGAGTTCCTAAATTTACTATTTTGGTTAGGTTAAGACATCTTTTTCCTTTCAGGAGAGGTACTGGAATGCCTTCACTAGATGCTTAGATACTGTTATGGTCTTTTCTAACAGTTAATGAAAAGAAAGACAGTTCAATAATAAAGCTAGAGGTTTCTCTATCAGAAATGATTTGCCCCTTATGGACTTAGAGGCTGGACTTACTGATTTGTTTGGATGCATTCTCCAACATATCTATTTCTACTTTCCAGCACCAGGAAAGATGAGGAGTTGCTGGTTTAGCAGGTCTCTTTGTCTCCATGCCCATGACAAGGATGTATTACCTGATTGTGCCAGAGAGAAGGCTCCAGCTCGCTTAGCTGCTTCTTTGCCCTTGGATTCTCACAAAGTGACATCACCTAGAAGCAGCTGCCTCATGGGAAGCTGTTAAGGAGGTGGGAATCCTTATGTCTGCTGATTTTTCTGGAATGACAGACAGCCTAAGAGCCAGATGCAGTAAATTCTTGAAAGCAAAGTTTCTTAAAAACAGTGAGAAAATATTATAAAAAGCCACATTTACTTTGATCTAGAATTCAAGCAAACTTCAGTGTTTGAGTCTTTGGTAAAATCTCAGAAATGGGAATTTGGGACTCACCATAATTTTCAGGCTTGTTCTTCTATTTATAACTGCTTTAGTGTATGCTTGGGTTTCACATTATGCCCCCACCCTTTTCCTGTGAATACAGTTGAACAACAACAACAACAAAAAAACCCGAAAAAAGTTTAGGAACTAAAGTGGTCACATACCGGTCTCCCTGACATTTATTCCTCTTCTGCCAGGTGTAGCAGCCTGTGGTCTGGGTAGGATTTACCCCTCTACCATTTCCCGTGGGGAGCCTTGATTGGTCTTAGACAGTCAGGGCGGTCCTGCCCCTCTGGCCACAGTGACTGGCTAAGGAACTCAGGCACAAGCCAATCAGGGCCTTTCTCTGGCCACAGGAATTGATTCTGCAAGTGGCTAGATTCAAACCAGTTAGATTAGAGTTTTTGTTGAAGAGGAATTTGCTTGCTTTTCAGAGAGAGTAACTCAAATAAATGATCTCTCCCAGGATATTTTGGTGCACCAGTGTGACATCTGGAGTGTATGAGGCACTTTGCCTCCTTGAGGGGGATCCATCTGAAGAAAAAAGTAAATTCTAGAGGAAGACACAGCTGAAAAAAAAATAAAAAGGAAAATGGAATGGAAATGTTGAAGGTATTGCACTGAGGACCCCGGTTCTATGAGTCAATCAACTGCCTGTTACTGTTTAAGCCTGTTTGGGAAGGGTTGGCAGTGACTCACAACAGAAAACACTCTAAATGGCATATGTATTAACTGTGATTATAATACTTCTTATAATTTTCATTTGTCATTAACATTGATCAGAAGGAGTTGCACAAATGATTCATGCAAAGAAATTCTTTGGTTTAAAAGGTCAACTCTACTGTTGAGTAAAACCTAAGGAGGTTGTAATTTAATATTTGATGACTTTGATAACAGTAGAAAGATTTTAATTTGGTTCCTTTTTAAACTATATCTCAGGTTTCTTCTTAATGTAAAAATGTAGTTTATCTAATTTTGAAATCATTATACCAGGCAACCAGAGATATGGTTTTAAAAAATGACTGAAAATATGCTCACAGATCAACAATTCTAATACTAGCTTCTAATTTCCATTGTCCTTTCTTGAAACTATTTAGGAGATTTGTCTTGATGGAGTTAAGTATCAATCTTATCTGGAATAATTATGAATAATCAATAAGCCTATTAATTAGAGGGGTCTGTATTCATAGAAAAACAGTGGATAATAGTTGTTGTGGTACAAAAAGCATTAAAATACATGTTTCATAATAAATAATCAAAAAGTTTAAAACATCTGTCCTTTCTCTTTTGTAGAAAATTAAAGTCAGATGAGGAAATTAAACTTAAATTCCCTATTTAGCTGAAATGTAGTCAATAATTGAAATCAATTGAAACTTTAATTTCATTCTACTCTGTGACTGCATTTGTTTGCATCCTTGCTCTTGGGGCGGAATGAAAAAGATGACAAGTAGCTTTATAGAAATTGCTTAATAATTAATTCACTTTCTCAAAAGTAGCCAGAGCACTCAGTGAGTGAGATAAATCCTAAGGATAACAAAACTGAATTAAATATGTCTATTATAGGTAATCCTGACTGATCTCTTAGTTGGTTTCTTCTTTTCTCTGTAGAATTGAATTATTAGTCATAACAGGCAACTCTGACTTGCATTTGGGTTCTGTTATTGTATTTCTTTTTTATCTGATGAAAAGGGTCAGATGAAGTATAATTCATTCCTCTTATCTGGCCTAGATTTTCTGGCATATTACTCAGATGAGAAAAAATAGCTTCGAGGATTGATTAATGTCTCCAAAGATGTTGAAGAAACTCCATTGGTGCTTTGTGCTATTGTAGCTGTACTCATGAATGTGTTTTGGTTGTAACTGATCTGCATGCTTCATGCATTAAACTGTTCAAACTGACAATATTCATTATAGTTAAAAAATAGATTTAAAGGCCATTGTGTGTTGTGATAGAAGAAAGCAGAATACCAGAGTCAGTATATTCCTGTGATAATTTTATATATTTGGCTAGACATTGCTTGGCTAGTGGAATAAGAATAATAGGAAGTTATATTTCAAATACCAGAATAATATATAGTTATGTTACTGTTTTTATTTTGGAGGTTTCAGTAAATATGCAGTGCCTAGAATAGTTCTGGTAATATAACAAACACTTGATAAATTCTTGCCAAATATATTAATTAGAATTACATAGAACTACCATATGATCCAGGAATCTCACTCCTGGGCATATATCTGGAGAAAACCATAATTTGAAAAGATACATGCACCCCAATATTCATATGAGCACTGTTTACAATAGCCAAGACATGGAACAACCTAAATGTCCATCAACAGAGGAATGGATAAAAAAGATGTGGTACATATATATAATGGAATACTACTCAGCCATAAAAAAGAATGAAATAATGCCATTTGCAGCAACATGGATGGACCTAGAGATTATCATACAAAGTGAAGTAAGTCAGACACAGAAAGACAAATATCATATGATATCACTTATGTGTGGAATCTAAAAGGATGACACAAATGAACTTACTTATGAAACAGGAATAGACTCATAGACATAGAAAACTAATTTATGGTTACCAAAGGGGAAATGTGGGGAAGAGGGATAAGTTAGGAGTTTGGGATTAACACATGCACACTACTGTATATAAGATGGATAATCAACAAGGACCTACTGTATAGCACAGGGAAATTGACTCAATATTGTGTAATAACCTCTATAGGAAAATAATTTGAAAAAGAATGGATATATGTATATGTATAACTGAGCCACTTTGCTGTACACCTGAAACTACCACAACACTGTAAATCAATTATACTCCAATATAAAGTAAGTATTAAATTAAAAAAAGAATCTCATTAAATATACTGTATTTACTTACTTAATATACTTTATTTGTTAATGAATTTATTAATTTATTAATTTATTAATTTTTGGCCGTGTTGGGTCTTTGTTGCTGCACTTGGGCTTTCTTTTAGTTGCAGTGAGTAGGGGCTACTCTTTTTTTGTGGTGTGTGGGTTTCTCGTTGCTGTGGCTTCTGTTGTTGTGGAGCACAGGTTCTAGGCACACGGGTTTCAGTCATTGTGGCATGTGGGTTCAGTAGTTGTGGCTTGTGGCTCTAGAGTTCAGGCTCAGCAGTTATGGCACATGGGCTTAGTTACTCCGTGGCATGTGGGATCTTCCTGGACCAGGGCCTGAACCCATGTGCCCTGCATTGGCAGGTGGATTCTTAACCACTGCAACACCAGGGAAGTCCCAATATACTTTTTTACCAAGGATTTGAGTAGGTTTAAAAAATACACAAAATGAAAAGTAACTAAAGTAAATAAATAAGAGAATTAGGGCAAAGGAAAAATATGGACAGGAAAATAATAAATCTATGGTAAAATTGGCATACAGAAATGCATATGTTTTGTTGTGAAAGGTTGGCAATGATTTTCTCTGTGCTTCCTAGAGACCAAATCAAAGAAGAAAACAGGATCAAATAAATGCAATTTGGTGTCCTTGAGATAAAACAAAAACAGTTATTCAGAAGAACTTTTTGACCAAGAGACCTGGGAATCATTTCTAATGTGTCTTCACTAATGCAGCAACCATCATCAACATTGCCAGTTTTGCATATTTATGTAAAAATAATTCATAAAGGTCTAAAGCAATACAATTTAAGCATGTAGTTCTCTGAAAAGAGAACTTTACTATGATGATAAAGAGAAGTCACTTTGGGATCAGACACACTGATGTGAAGACTAGTGTGTTCATATTAATTATGTAGATAATAGCTACACATGACATGGCTATAAACACACAATTAAGTAAATGTCTTAGCACAAGGCATGGAATAAGTGCTCAAAGGATGGTTGTTTCTGAATTCATTTATTAGTTTTAACAGGTTTTTTTTGATGACTTTAGGATTTTCTACATAAAATGTTATGCCATTTGCAAAAAACTGGCATAGTTCAGATGCCTAAGATACTGGGGGAAAGGGCACTTTCCTGCAGCTGGTTTGGCCCTTGGAGGCTTGGAGAAGGTGTAGCCTTACTTATTTTAAAATAATTAAGAATAGGAGGGTCTCAGTAACTTGAGTAAATGGGAAAGGTTTAATTTAGCAATTAATTTAGCTGATGCAATTAATTTAGCTGAGCCGCCTCTCCATTTGGATTAATTTCACCTATGAACTTGGCCAACCTCACTTTGGTTGGTTGCAAGAATGTAAATATTCTATGATCTCTTATCTAGTTTGTCTCAATGCCTTGTTGAAAAATAGATACTTCAAAATTCAGTGACAAGACATATGTAATCTAGTATGTTGCCCTCTTTCAATACAATAGTTTCTTTTTTGAGCATCACTACTCAAACTCTCCTCACTGATTTATTGCCTTTCTAAATTTCTTATCTCCCTATAAAAAGTTCATCACTGCATCTCCCCACATCCTTCCTTCTGACCCTCTTCTTCTGGCAAGACCCTCTTCAATTCAGCTGTTAAGATCAATAGTCCCCAGTTCAAAAATAGGTATATTATGAAAGGTTATTTTAATGTTTGTTACTTGGAATCGTTATGTACAGTCTAACAAAATTTATAAAAGTGGTGGTTGGTTTTCCAAACTAGCAAGCAAAAGTTTACTTAATCTCTAATATAGGTGTGGTACTGTTCATTTATAATGAATGGGAGAATAAGGCAATGTTATTGCAATATTAAACTAAAGGAATAACTAAGAGGAAAAAACTAAATGACATTGAATAATAAATAATGATATATACATTTAAAATTTTTTTCATTAAACGATCATCTTCTGTTGAGATCATAGTAAGGCTAACTTTTATTATTATGAATAATTTTCCTTCTTGGATATAAATGCACCCAGGTTGCACTTGATATCATTCAGTTCTTCTTATCTTTTGGAGATCTGCATGGGTCTGGAAAAATAATAAGCCCTCCTCCATGATTGTGGATTTTTGATTTCTCTTTTTCCTTTCACTTTGTATTCCTGCACCCAAATCTGCTCTCTCACTTCAGCCTTATTCTGGTTTCCATGAAAAAGTAAAAGTAAAAAGACACTCTTGGCAAGCATCTTGTGGTGCTCATAGCTTTCCTGAAGATCTAGAGGCATCACTGGAGAGGGGTGAATCACACACTCTCACCCCCCTGGCTCACTCTTCACAATCTGCTCCCTCTGAAGAGCTTTCTCTCTGGACAATGGATCCCCAGGAAGTGCCGCAATTGATCAGGCAGAGCGGTACTGCCAGCACCCTAACTTCCCGGCCCTCTCAATTCTCTCTCCTCCTACCATCCAGCTCCTGCCAGGTGGTCCTCTCCCCACAGCTCTGTCTCTGGGATCTCATTGCTGCCTCAATTCCCTGCCCTTCAGGTCCAGGCATGGTAAGGGTCCCTTGCTCCTACTGGCTCTGGGGTGTTACACTACCCCATGGAGAGTCCACATCTCACCCATACTTTCTGAAGAGTCCCTTTATTAAACTCTCATCAAATTATGTAATTGGTACATGACTGTTTCCAGTCATGACTGGCAGAAGTGAGATAATACTTACCAAGTTGCTCTTGTGTTTTAACCCAGAAATAGAGCAAATCACATCAGGCTAATGTGAAAAGGCTTCTCTAGGTAATAAACATATAACAAATAGTTTTTCTTGGGCTATTGAGCTTGATCTTCTCAGTTCAGCAATTTAGCAATAAAAAGGAATGAAGTATTGATACTGAGGGAATGAAGTACAATGTGAATGAACCTTGAGAACATGATGCTAAGTGAAAGATACCAGTCACAAAAGACCACATATTGTATGATTGCATTTATATGGAATGTCCAGAAGAGGCGAATCTATAGAGACTGAAAGTACGTAAGTGGTTGCTAGGGTCTTGGGGGATGGAGGAATGGGGAGTAATTGTTAATGAGTGCAGGGTTTCTTCTTGGGCTGATAAAAATGTTCTAAAATTAGATAGTGTTGATGGTGGCACAATCATTTGAATATACTAAAAATCACTGAATTGTACACTTTCAAAGAGAGAATTTTATGGTACATGAATTATTTCTAAATAGAGCTGTTATATAAAACTTTGTCTCAGGAGAGTTAAAAAATCAGTTTATTTCACTTCTGTCATAATGCAGCAGGACAATTTTCAGTTCTCTTAAATTACATTCTAACATGGGCTGTGTAAAAATCAGTATTCATTTGTTTGATATTTTTTGTCCTTATGGACAGTCTATAAAGGGCTTGAATATAGAGGCACTTATAAAGGAAGGATAAGTGGCCAAAAGTTCTTTATTCCAGTTTCAGTCAACATTACCCACATGTCCAGGCAATTGTTGGAGTAAAACTTGGGACCTCTGGAGAAGATCTTTGACCTTTGTTTCCTAGTTCTCTGCCTTCCTGGTGCCCACCTCTCTGAGCCCATGACTCTAAGGTCTTCTTCTGGGGAAAACCACCATTTTAAACTGTGATAGGAGTTTCAGATTCCAGCTTTAATCCTGACTTGAGTAGATGAATGTAAGCAAGAGTTATACACAATCTCACACCAGGGAGAGAGGAGGCAATTCTTTTGTAGCAAAGTTTCTGAAAATAAGGTGAAAGAAAACCTACTGAGTCCAAAATGTTGGTTTCAGTAGGAACAAAGCAAGTACTAACCTGACCCAGAGGGAGACTCCATTTTAACAAAAGTGGAAACAGTCTCGGAACAGAACCCATCTGAGTTACTTGCAATTAATTGACTTTAAAAGTCATGAAAATTAAAGCCCATCCAATGGCCTTTAAAAATTCGAGTCAGTGACTTTGAAAGTGCTTTCTATATTTTAATGGCAGAGGTAATCTGGTGCTCAGATTGGAGGGGTCTCTCGGGGAGATTTTTTCATCCTTTGAGAAAGAACTGAAAATTAACAAACTGATTTCATTTGGGGTACAAACCTGTGCACAGCTCTTGCAATATTCATTGAAAGGTATTTCGCACAGAAGGAGGACCTACAAACTAGCTCATAAAAAGAAAGCAAAAGCAATTACACCCCCTTCCTCTGCATCACTGTAATATTTGGTAGAGTTGTAAGAAAACACGAGGCCGAGCAGCAGCTCATTGCCTCAGTTAGTTTACAAGATCTTTTAACCAGAGATTTTTGGGGGTAAGAGGGCAATTTTGAATCAAGAAGACTTTGTTACTACCTGTTAAAAATTTACAGAATATTTTGATCCCTTTTAGCCACGTCTAAGACTCTTAGGTGACTTCCATGTCATGAGGGATTTGTGAAGCAAAGGCAAATATGTTAATGGACAAAGGATTTGGAGTCAAAGGTAATAGTGACCAAAAAAAAAAAAATAGTACAGGAGAGTTTTTAGGTGAGAATAGAACAGAAAGTGAAAGCTCTCATTTCCCAAATAGTGACAAATCCCAGGGGAACCAAAAGGGGCTCTGGATTGGGGTCATTATAGACAGTCTGCCACTTTGCTTTTAATCAGGATTAAAATGTAAACTAAGTTTTGTTTAGCATTTTATTAAACCCCTTAGAGAATTATTCCTTACATTGTTTTCAATACTCAAAAAAGTCAAATAATGCTTTATTTTTTAAAGAAAATTTAAAAATGGAGGCTTTATTCCATGTAACACTAAAATACATTTCTATTTTAAAATGTCAGGTAATAAAGTCTGACCTTCGGATACTTTTCAAGAAGTCTGATTAGAATGTCATCTTAACAAATATTTGAATGATAATTTTCCCTTTAAAGAAGAAACTGGTGCTCAGTTGATCCTTGGTATTATGAAGAGGTGAGTGTATGAATCTATAAATCTTGATACATTCATTGGAAACATTGATCTTTGGGTTAAGGTGAAACGTTACATTTTGAGTGTGTTTTAAGTGATACAGAGCTTGATCGTGATTTGCAAACTATAGATCTCAGATTTTGTGTTTCTTTGGTGGACAGAAATGTTTAATGAGTTTTGAGTTGATTTTGGAGGCTTTAAAAGTTTTTGAGTACATAATAGGGCACAAATACCATAAGAAGAAAACCATTAGCTTTAGGTTCTGGGTGTTTTGTTTGGCCACAAGCTTTTCAATTTAAAAACTATTTTATCTCTTGTGGGCCAACAGACAGCCACATGCAGGATTGCAGAACACTGGAACTTCCTACATGACTATGATCTTTTCTTTGCCTGTAACAATCACATAAGTTTGAAACAGTCTCTTAAACATTGGGGTACTTATCAACTTTCTCCCTTGGAAAAGGTGGAACAGCCCTTGAGATCCTGCATTATTTTTGTGTGATCACATTCCAGTGGGAAACAGCCACTTAGCCAAATTTACATCAGCACTTCCTATGATAGCTACTGGAAATTAAGCACAGACAAAAATGTTGCTCTCTATTGCATTTTGGGGGCTCTTATAGACTGTAAAAAAATAGATGTATTTTGACTCTTCCTTTCCACATTTTTCCCCTATGATGAAAAATATTTTGAGCAAATAATGAAGTGTTGGCATTTGATCATTCCTAAGAACTCACTAAATAAAAAAATTGTACCATACTGTATTAGTCTCCTAGGGCTGCCGTAGCAAAGTACCACAAAATGGGTGGCTTAAAACAACAGAAATTTGTTGTCTCACAGTTATGGAGTCTGGAAGTCGGAAATCAAGGCATCAGCAGGGCCATGCTCCCTCTGACACCCAGAAGGAAGAATCCTTCTTTGCTTCTTCCTAGCTTCTGGAGGTTTCCCATGAATCTGTAGTGTTCCTTGGTTTGTAGGTTTATCACTCAGACCCTCTGTAGTCACGTGACATTCTCCCTGTGTGTCTTTGCATCATCCTTCCTGTGTATCTATTTCTCTGTCCAAATTTCCCCTTTTTATTCTGACACCAGTCATATTTGATCAGTACCCACCCTAGTGACCTCATTTAAACTTGATTACCTGTTTAAAGATCCTATTTCCAGATAAGGCCATATTGTAAGGTTAAGATTTCAACATATCTTTTTGGAGGGGGGGCAATTCAATGCATAACATGTCATCTATACAAATTTCTGAATAATCACGGAATACAAAGTACTATGCTCAGATTTAAGAAATATAATCTTTGGTTTATAGCATCAAATGTTCTGTTACATGTGGAAGCAGGATGTAGGTCTTGCAAAGGAAGAGGACGGGTGGTTTCAGAACTACCCCAGTAAATACCTGGTGCCCTCTGGTTGATGACATCAGTAATGGTCCACCAGTCAGCTCTCCTTCTCACCAGAGAGTTAAGTAATTGACCTCAGTTTAGAACTCACAATTGGAGTCAGGATTCAGACCCAGGCAGCCAATCTCAGAACCTTCATGCTTGATCACTCCAGAGACCCAGCTTTTCATTTCACAACTAAAGAAACTAAAGCTCAAAGAAAATGCCTTTGGGGAAGGGTTGCCAAGACTTCTGAGGAGTGCTGGTCTTTATTTTCAGACTTTAGGTAGTTCTTTGTACACCTCAGGATTTCTGATCAGTAAGTAGAAGTAAACGGCAGCTATGAATGTATTCCTCCATTCTGTACTTTTCTGTTCTGCTCCCTGATAAACAATGAACTGATTTCAGTAACTATCTCACACACACATCCCCACACACTCACATACATACACTCATATACACACTCACTTTCACCCCCGCACTCACACATACTCACACACACACATACTTACACGCACACACAATGACTTTCCTTCTTCAAAGTCTTTGCTCAAAATGTCTCCATCGTCTAGAATGCACCTCATCAATTCCCATTCCACTGCACTTTCTCACCTCAGTCCAATTCCTCACACACATCTTACTAGAATGAACTATGGGGTAACCGTCCCCTGAATCTCTACTTTGCCCTGTAACCGTCTGCCCAGCCCCAGGCTGGGAGAGATGCAACTCTTCTGTGGGCTCCCCAGTACTCTGCACAGGCACTGTTACTGGATCTATCAGTCTGCTTTTATAAATCACTTCTTCGTCAGCTTCTTGAGGGTAGACAGTAGATACTTAATCATTCCTAGTGCTTAACAGAGTACTTGGCACACAGCTCCCCTTAGAAAGTATGTACTGAATAAATGAATGAGTGAATAAATGAAGGAATGAAAATGGAAAATGGGGTGAAGCTGGAAACTGACCACAGTCACTAAGCCACCTCATCCCACCTAGATTTTATTAAATGGGTCAGAAGTGCTTCATCATATATTTTAAGAATATTTTTCAATCTGCTCAGCCAAGAGACCCCATGGATGAGCAGAGTCAGAGGAACTGGAGCAGGTGTGGGGAGCAGTAGCTGTCAGGAGAGGAGCCGCCTGGTCAGAGACTACAAATGTTCCCCTCTTTGGTGACAGCATCCCGAGTCAGGGTGAGGTAGGAGATAGATGGGCCCCTGGGCCAGAGAGCTGGTATTTGTCAAGTGGAGCAATATTGAAGCTTTGTTTTCCCCCAGACACTCCAAGACAAAGCTAATGGCAGAAGCTGAGCTCTGCTGAAGTAAAGAGATAAGATGACCACTCCTGAGGTCAAGGAAAACTTCCCTGTCTGCACATGTACAGGAAGCCTTGGGGGTCAAAACGGGAGGGGGCACCACCCCATAATAAGTGTGGACATGCACCCACAGGCCTCTGGGATGGAATCCATCTTAGCAAAAAGTTGCGCACGCATATTGGGAAGGGTCCTAGGACTGGTCAGGTGTGAAAAAAGAAACAAGATAATTGGCCAAATGTAAACAAAGACCTGGAAGGACTGTTCTACATAAGTGAGTTAAATCAGGGGCCCCTAACCCCTGGACCATGGACCGGTAGTGGTCTGTGGCCGGTTAGGAACCGGGCCGCACAGCAGGAGGTGAGCGGCGGCCAGCGAGCGAAGCTTCATCTGGATTTACAGCCGCTCCCCATCGCTCTCATTACCACCTGAGCACCTCCTCCTGTCAGATCAGTGGCGGCATTAGATTTTCATAGGAGCTCGAACCCTACTGTGAACTGCACATGCGAGGGATCTAGGTTGCACGCTCGTTATGAGAATCTAATGCCTGATGATCTGAGGTGGAGCTGAGGCAGTGATGCTAGCACCGGGGAGCGGCTGCAAATACAGATTATCATCAGCAGAGAGGTTTGACTGCACAGAGACCATAATAAGTCAATTGTTGCAGACTCATATCAAAACCCTATCAGTGGGCCTCCCTGGTGGCGCAGTGGTTAAGAGTCCGCCTGCCGATGCAGGGGATACGGGTTCGTGCCCCGGTCTGGGAGGATCCCATATGCCGCGGAGCGGCTGGGCCCGTGAGCCATGGCCGCTGGGCCTGCGCATCCGGAGCCTGTGCTCCGCAACGGGAGAGGCCACAACAGTGAGAGGCCCGCATACCGCAAAAAGAAAAAAAAAAAACAAACAAAAAAAAACAACAAAAAAAAACCCTATCAGTGTGTGTCAAGTGAAAACAAGCTCAGGGCTCCCACTGATTCTGCATTATGGTGAGTTGTATAATAATTTTATTATATATTATAATGTAATAATAATAGAAATAAAGTACACAATAGATGTAATCCGCTTGATCATCCCCAAACCATCCTCATCCCAACACCCCTGGTCCTTGCAAAAATTGTCTTCCACGAAACCGGTCTCTGGTGCCAAAAAGGTTGGGGACTGCTGATTTAACTCACGTCTTTACTGCATTCCTCATTCAGGACGTTGGCACTCCTCTCTGGGTGTTTATTTCTGCCTTGCTTTTGACTTAAATAAATAATTCTCTGTGTTCTCTCCCATACTTTGTGCCATGTCTCTAATAATATACTTTGTACTTGTTTTTGCCTCCTTGAAATACATTTTGTGTTCAAATGGGGCAAGAGCCAGGGAACTTTTCTTGTAGCCTCTAGCCCCTGGTGGACTAATGGTTGAGTTCAATTCCTGAGCACGGAAATAAGATCCTGCTTCAAGACTGCTGTCCCTCTGAGAACAAGGTGGGAGGTCACCTAACCCAAAATGAAGGGTCACAAGCAACTAGGTCCACCTGGAGGGCTACCCAGCAGTTTTCTGTGTCTTATGGGGAAAATTTCATCTCCAAGTGTATTAAAAAGCAATCAAATGAGAGGAAAAAAAATTATGTAGTGACGTTTGAAGCTGTGAAGTAGAATGTTCTGAACTGTGGGAAGAAAACTCTCGTATAACCTTCAAACCAGCCTCCTCTCCAGTGCTTGGCAAAGTGTTAAAAGACACTTTTTCTTTTCCAAGGACTTTTGCAAATGGATTGATGTTTGACTAAATCAGACTCTGGACTGTGCTGCCAATTTTCACTGCCTACTCCTTGTGGGGGCTGTGGAGTAATTCTAAAAAAGACTGTCTATTGAAAAGTAAAGTTACAAAAAATATTATAAAAATTGATAATGCATTAGAAAAAAACCTAGTTTAATATATTTTTCACCACAGAAGAGGGAAATGACCCCCTGTTCATCTAGCGAAGGGAAAACAACTCTGAATATGGACTCAGAAATCTGGACATGAATCTGAGTTCTGCCTTTACTGGCCAGGACCTTGAATAAGTTATCATGAATGTCAGTTTCCTAATCAACAAAATGGTGAAATAACACCTACCTCACAGGATTATTATGAAGAGAAAATAATTAATGTAAGGAAAAAAAATAAGCCAGTGTCTGAAATAGAGTAGTATCTACATTATTTAGTGGAAATGAATAATTTACCTGCTTTAATTGCTTAAAAAACGAGTGTTTACCAAACTATTTCTCCTTTTTTGTCGATACCTCAACCACAGTTTTAGTCACCAATAAAATTAAATACTAGGTTCCTAATACATTTCTAATCTAGTATTTTTTTTAAATCTCCAATATTATTAATCCCCAGCAGAAGGGGCTAAATCTGGTGGGAAATCCATGAACAGAAGAGCAGCGACATCAATAAAACCCAGGACAGAGTCAGTAGCATGGTGATCACACAGCTGTGGCCTAATTTTCCCTGGCATTACTCGAAAAATAAGGGAGGGACCAGAGCATAATGCAGCTAAGTGGTGTCCAACTCTCTTAAATCAGTGACTTTCAGATTAAAAATAAAAAAAAAAAAAGCAACACAACAAAACACCAAGTGCAAATTCCTTGGTGCTCCCCCTTCAGTTCTGAAGAATCAGAGTCTCTGGGAGTAAGGCCAGGGTATACATGATTTTAAAGAGCTCCCAGGTGACTCAGCCACTTTGAGGAGCCATTGTCAGAGGTAATACTTTGAGATTTGTAGGTAGCTTTTTCTGATATCATTAATCACGATTCCAAAGCACAAGGTGTAGCAGAGGATAATATTTGTCAAATATGTAAAATTCTACTTAGCACTAAATTGTGAAGAATAGTCATCTGTTATGTAAGATGTCATTCTTTTCTTTCATGTATTAACATGTGATCTTCCTTTCAATCTGCATAGATATTTAGTAATTTGTTTAAAGTTTTTTTTTATGTTAGTGTATTGCCTTCTTCATTCAAGAAATACAACTGTGAGTTGGATTCCTCATTAACTTGTTTCCAAACACCAGGCACTGTTGAAGCTCTCCTCTTCTAACATTTAGTCTGTACAACAACCTGTGAAGCAGGTACTATTGTTATTCCTGAGCCAACAGCTACCAATAGCTTAATTATTTGCCTACAATCACACAGCAAGTATCAGCGTCAAGATTTGAACCAAGGTAGTCTAGTTTTTTAATGTTCTTCACTATTATTACCTTAGAGGGATTAATTGCACCATGGTTAAGCATAAGCCTTGGAGCCAGGCTACCTCTATTATCGTTCCATACATACAGTGTAATAGCTAAGGACATATGAATACATTGTGTCTCAATTTCCTCCACTTTAAAATGGGGTTAACTCATAAAGTTGTTACGAGAATGAAATGTGATAGCACATGTAAATTGTGAGGCACCTAGTGAGCACTCAGTACACATTGACATCCAGTCACTATTGAATGGCATCTAAACTGAGACCTGGAGATTGTCAAAGAATGAGCCCTGTGAACAGAAGGGATCATCTAGGTCAGTTCAATCTGATAATGTCTTGCTTTATTAATACCCTTTTGAAATGCTAAGAGCCTCCCTCAGTAGAAACACACCTGTAATCCAAACCCAGAAAAAAATAAATTACTAGTCTGCAGGCAAAGCTAAAATATACTTACCCGCTATTGATTTGTCAATTGACAAAGTGAAATAAATAAGAATGAAAGACAATTTAAGTTTTCATAGAGATTTTCCTTTTTTTATTTATTTCACTAGTCTTGCATTTTTCTTCTCTGAGAATATTAGTGTGAGACCTTTGCTATATTTATTGATTTAGAGAAACAGAACATATTTTGTAGCCCCAAAATCTCAAGAACAGCCTCAAGTATACTCTTGCAATGTATTTTTCCCTACCACCTCTTTTTCCCCCAAGGTCTATCTTTTCCGTAATTATATCTAGCTCAAAGTTTAAATCACAAACTGACTGAAAAAATTATCTAGATTTTTAATATTTATTTGAGAAATGGCCTGGTCTGCATTTTCTTTTTTTTTCTTTTTTTTTTACAGTCATTTGTTGGAGATTTTTAAAAGTCAGTTTCCACTGTGACTGAGAAGGCAAACAGTGTTCTAATCACCTAGGCTGACCTGGATTAACAAAGAAGTGAAAACTGAACTTGTTGATGACAACATCATGGTATTACTTAGCTCTTACTGACATCTAATAATGTAACAGGCTTTATATATCAAGTAGAATTAGGTAGACCACTTGTCTGGTGGATTTATTTCACTTGGACTGACAGATTGGTAAACTAAAACCTGAGAAGTAGACAATCAGTGATATTCACAGATGAGATCTGTCAAGTAATGGAAGTTCTGTAAATCTGAACTCTGTCATCTCTAATCTCACGCAAGTTGCACCCCCGGCAAAATGAAGTTAGGGGAGATTATATCCTTGGTGTCCCTTCTTCTCTTCTGGCCACCTTAATCCTCTGCCTCTCAGTTAAAGTGGTTGAGTTTTTTCCAAACAATTCCTGTTTAAATTATCAGTGATGACTACTGCAAAATTTATTGGTGGTGATGGGTGGGGGAGGCAGATATGTTACCTACTGAGTGGACTTATTAGAAAACCAAACCTCTTCAAGACTCCCAGCAACATGCTGTAAAAATTGCAGTTTCATTGGTGATCAAACTTGATAATCTTGAGCAGCAATCCTTGTCCCCCCTTCCCACTCAAATTCCTCCTCCAACTTCCTTAGCTGGCTCATAGTCTGCTTCTGGAATTAGTTTTACTCAGGAAATAGGATACTGTCTTGAGAAAAAGTGGCTCATGAGATTATCTCAAAGATAAACATTTTGAAAAGAGAGCATAGAGTTATTTGACACAAAAATGTGAATAGTTTGTTCAACAAATATTTATTGTGCAAATACCACAGAGCAAACAAAACCCCCTGCCTTCAAGAAACTCACATTCTAGTAATACGACAAAGGCTGTTCTAAGCAAATGTTTGGGTGGGACAGCTCTTTGTAGAAAAGCGCAAAGAATCATTTGAATTTTTACTTCTAGGCATCTTTCCTAGAGAAATAGACCCACATATAAGTAAGCACATATAAATTGTCATTGCAGCACAATTTTTACAGTGAAAAATTTGAAACATTTAAAAATATCCATTGACGAGGAATTGTTATATAGTTTGTATGATTGTTACGAGTCAAAACCTCAGGTATGAAAACAAAATTGGTAATGTTCTTTATTTTTCTGTAACTGAAGATAAAGATGTTAAGTTCCCATTTAGTCTGATGGAAGAAAACTTACTCTGATCACTTCAGACAGACTTGGTCGATTCAGGACTTTCTTCCTCTTTCCTTCCCCCTGGAATGCCTGGTAAATCCCAGGTACTAAGAGAGCTTCAGACTTGGGGTTAGAAAGCCATTGCTTGGTGTCTGCCACACTGACATCTGCTGAAGGGTGTGATACCATTCTCAAGGCGTAGACATCTGCTATACCTTCTTCTGGGAATTCACTCCCTTCTCACCACACCCACCAGCCCACTCCCAGCCTTCCCTAGATGGCTGCCACCCTATCTGCTTCCGGTTCAATGGTGGCATGGCTTTCCTGTGGAGAAAGCCATTCCCTCTTCACAACCAAGATGTCCCTTCATACTATGCAGGCTCTCTTGTACCCATGCTCTCTCTCTTAGTGTATTTTCCCATCTTCTGGGGAGTATGGGAAAATCCAGCTCTTCTCCCTCCTGGCTATGGGCAGCAGGAGGTCTGACAGGGCTGCCTCGGGGCCCCTCCCTTCTTGGAACTACACTTGTCATTTTTAGCCAACTGCTACTGCATTTGCTGTGATAGTGAAGAGAGCTGTGAGGGGCCTACTGCCTGTCAGGGTCCCAGACAGAAAGCAGGGAATGAGTTCTCTCTACACTCAGATAACACAAAACTTATCTGAGGGTCTGCAGTTCTATTGTTCTTCCCTGAGGCAGACTGTATTTTCAAAAGATAGCCACAGGCATATCTCCCAACTCACTTGCTTTTCTTAGAGTGAGACTTTGACATTCCTCTCACCAAGAGGTCGGGTGGGTCTATGTCCTCTTCCCTTGAACCTAGGCAGGACTTCGTGACTGCCTCAACCGGTTGTGTGTGGTACAAATGACACTATGCGACTTCTAAGCAAGGTCGTAAAAAAGTCATGCACTCTGCCTCGTTCTCTTGGGACACTTGGCTTTGGAGTTCTGAGCTGGCATGTAAGGAGTCTGGCTGAACTGAAGCCACTCTGCTCTGAGGAAGCCCAGACAAGCACGTGTGTAACAGAGACCACACGGGTGGCCCTGAGACTTGGTGAAGAGGGACAGATGGCCTGGCCAGCCCCAGCTGCCAACACTGCTGTTCTGCTCAAGCCACTGTCTGGCTGCTGCTGAATGGGAGGTTGCTGAGCCAAGACTGGCCAGCCAAACCTCTCTTGAATTTCTGATTTGCAGAAATTTTGAGAAGTAATAAGAGAATTGATTCTGTTTTAAGCCACTAAGGTTTTGTGGTAATTTGTTATGAGGTAATAGATCACTGGGACCTCCCTCCCTCTATTAATTTAATGGTACCTGGTCAAAATGTTCTATCCCCAAAGACCCAAGTGGACACCTGACATTCCAATCCCTTCCATCCCCAGGACCAGCAACATTAACTGGTGTGCTGGTGCAGGTGGGGATGGAGGAGAAATAGTTATTCTGCCTCTTCAGCTATTCTCTTTCCAAGCTATTGTTTATGGATTTTTATTTTTTCAGCTCTGCCTGAATTTTAATTTTGAGTATCAAAACTAAGCACAAAAGAAAAAACAAAAACAACTTTTTGTCAAAAGAAAAAAATGACTTTTAAGACTTTTTTTTGACCATGATTCTCCAAAGCTTACTTAGAAGCTTAAAAGTTAAGAAATGAACTAACTGGGTCATTTGGGTGTGTTAGCACTCCTCTGAAGCAATGAGTGCTGCTAACTAAACAGAAGAAAGGGTCAGGGGATAAATGTTTATGGAGGAAATAAACTTTATAACCATCTTAATACTTGATCTTATTGCTGTTTAAAAAAATAAACTACAGTGAGTCCATACTATGAACTAGTAGGCATCAGGTAAAAATAGTGAGGTAAACCTATGTGGATCCTGGAAATATTGTTAAGTAAGAAAGCAAGCTGTGGAAAAATAAGTATGGTACCATACCGTTTAAGTAAAAACATTTTTTAAACAAAACAACAAAACAAATACATATATGTATTTATTCATGAATGCCTATATAAACTCTAAAGCAATCAGAGGAGAACACAGGTTTATGGAAAAGTCAGGAGATTTATTTTGTATGATTTGAATTCTTTATATTCTAGAGTGAGTAAATATTTATTTGGTAATGAAAATTAAAAAAAAATTATATTAAATTTAAGAATGAAATGCCTTAAGAAAACTGAGCTATCAATCTGCCATCAGTATTAATAAATATAGTCTCACATCCACAAACATTAGGATATAGTTTATGGAAAAATATAGCAAAGATTAAAGTTCAAATCAGTTTTTGAAATAATATAAATATCTTATATATCTAAATTTTAAGTTTGTAAGTTATAAGAAAAAAGTTATGACATGTTTCCCAAAATGTCATGTCTTTTAGATATTGTTACAAATTGTAAATATCATTTTGTTGCATAGCCAGAATAATCATTTTTCTCCTGACATTAATTAACCCTGGAATTCTTAAAATTATTGTAATAGCTCATAGAACTACCCACATCAGTTGTTCATTAATTAAGTCAATATATATTTAATGAGGGGCTACTATGTGCCAGGAAAAGAATTTGGGCAGAATTTAGAATAGAGATGATCCCTGCCTCTGTGGAATTTACAGTCTAGTGGAAGAGAAAATAATTTATAATCACACAAATAAACATATAATTACAAATTAATTGAGTTCTCTAGAGAAGTGGTTTATGATCTCAATCAGGGGTAGTTTTGCCCCCAAGAAGACATTTGGTAATGCCTGGAGACGTTGTTGTCACAAATGACTAAGGTGCTATTGGTATCTAGTGGTAGAGGCCAGAGGTGTTGCTCAGAATCCTACAATATATAGGACAGCCCCCTTCCCCACACAAAGAAACACCCAGCCCAAACTGTCAATAATGCCAAGGTTGAAGAACCCTACTATAAAGGAAAAATATAGAGTATTTAGGAGCATATAGTGATAAGGGGGATGGGAAATTAGGTAAGGCCTCTCTGCTGTCCAGTACAGAAGTTCACAGAAAGGTAAATTACTCACCAAAGACAAAGGGCATACTTGTTCTGTCCTGACTTCTTTGCTTGCCAACATACACAGAAGTGTAGACTTCAAATAGAGAAGGTTCTTCGTTTCCTTCTCTAATGAGAGAGTCAGAAAATGAGAGGATATTTGGAGAGCCCCAACTTGAGGAATGAAGGCAGAAGATGGAACAAGACCATCTCAGTAATATCATCAGCCTAGCAGGGTAAGAATCATGATTATCAGAAATTTGACTTTGTTTCTTATTTATTTCTCTTGCCCCTAATTTTCTCAAGATTAAAAGCAAAACAAAACAAAGCAAAAAAAGCAAATCGCCCCCCTCCCCAAACCCGGACAAACCAAAAGGACCTACATGGTTGACGTTGAAAGCAGCATGGCACAGGGGAGCCAGGTTGGCTGAGTTCCAGTCTGCAGCCAGTGCTGGGGAAGAGCACGACCTTAAAGAGCTGCATCTCTACAAGTGCAATGACAGCTGACAAATGCCAGGAGTTTCTGGAAAAGGAGAAAGGCCTGGGAATTGATGCAGGATTAACTACCTAGGATTTGCCAGTGGTAAGCAGTGAGCCTGATGAAATTATCAGCTCTGCCTATCAGCCTGGTCTCTTTCTAGCTGGTTTGGTGAGGTTACAGTGGTTAATGATTAATGAGTTCACCAATCCCTCATGTAAGGCGTTTCTGGTACGTTTCTGGAATTTTCCATCTGTACAGGAGGAGAAATGTGGAGGAGTAGAGCCAGAAGAACATTCCTAACAGGAGAATATGGTATAAATCTACCCAGAAACTAGGAGGTCATCATCAATCCAGACATGAAATGACAAGTGATATCTTTGTCCCTGTATAGTCAAAAGTAAGGTCAGTGGAATTTTGTAATTCATGCCACATTCCTGCCTGAAAGTTATCTTGGAAAAAGGAAAATGTTGTCTTTTCCCCCTTTCTTTGTACATGTAGTTCAGCACCTCCTGGACTCTCCAGCCCCTCCTGGACTCAACTCTAAACCTAAGGTAGTAATATCCCTGGAAAGAAGCTAACTTAGGGCAAAATCAAATGGTTGATTCTTTTTCATTGTGATGGAAAATTCTCTACATGCATGAACTATGCTGTAACAATTTTTCATAAAAAACATCTTTGGCCACATTTGAGTTAAAAATCATTACCAAAGTGTTTTCTTTTTAATTTGACCTTTAATAAATGATGTATAGTGTAGGATTGTTTCTTACTACAAAAATAACATGAAAGGACTATAGAAAATTTGGAAAATTCCAAAAAACACACACACAAAAAAAACTCTTTTAATTTCATCCCAAGTCAATAAACATTGTTAATATTTTAATTATATCTTACCTTTATCTTTAGTTTATGTATATATTAATGTACATTTTAGAATGAGATGAAATAGATATAAAGACTTCATGGTCAAAAAATATATGAAGGATTTCATTTTTGAAAGTTACAGTTTACACTGGCATATTCCTATGTAAATAAGCAAAGTAGCTTAAGAATTGACATACGACAAAGAGTAGTGAAAATATCAGTCATATGATTTATAATGTTCTAAAATAGGGCTAAACTCATTTCCTGTATGACTAATTTGGGGTCCAGAGTTTTTAATATTTAATGTATCTATAAATGGACTATTACTGAAATAGAGAATTCTGCCTCCTTTCCAGAGAGAATTATTTATTGATTAGCCCTAGCTTTTCAACTAAGCACCTGGTACTTATTTGCAACAAATGAGTCACTTAATAGAACCACCTACACATACTTCAATAGTCTTTGTTTTCTGCAGAGAAAAATCACTGAAAAATGTATTTGTGCTACTCTATAACCTATTACTTGAAATTTGTGTGAGTCTAAAAATATTAGTGAATAGAATGACATTCTATTTCTTAATTATTTCATGTCCTGGGAATGGGTGTCTTAAACACCTCTGTTTCCCAGATTCATCCTGGCTGCCACCATCTCCGATTTCAGCTGTGTATTGTACGCAGGCCTATGCAGGCTTGACTCACAGAAGGGAGGGAGAAGCCCTTGACCAGAGGCTTCATGTATGTGCGGCCTGTTTCTGCTTCCTGCCCTAGGGCTCTGCAGAGCTCAGGTACTGGCAGGGTCTTGCTTGGTTATCACATATGTTACAACTCAGACCTTGAGGCAATTAACACTCCTGAGGGCAACTCTCAACCAATGGGGCCAGAAGTTAGCGGAAAATTCCTTCTGTCTTTCCCCCATCAGGTAGCAATTCTAGGAGGTATCCAGTATGTTCTCCTGTGAGAACTGAGACCCACTGTCATAGCGTGGGGATTGTTTTTTGTTTTTGTTTTTTAATATATATCATTATTACATGACTTTATCTTTTTTAAAATCTTTATTGGAGTATAATTGCTTTACAATGGTGTGTTAGTTTCTGCTTTATAGCAAAGTGAATCAGTTATACATATACATATATGCCCATATATCTTCCCTTTTGCATCTCCCTCCCTCCCACCCTCCCTATCCCAACCCTCTAGGTGGTTACAAAGCACCGAGATGATCTCCCTGTGCTATGCAGCTGCTTCCCACTAGCTATCTGTTTTACATTTGGTAGCGTATATATGTCCATGCCACTCTCTCATTTTGTCACAGCTTACCCTTCCCCCTCCCTGTGTCCTCAAGTCCATTCTCTAGTAGGTCTGTGTCTTTATTCCCGTCTTCTTGCCCCTAGGTTCTTCATGGCCTTTTTTTTTTTTTAGATTCTATATATATGTGTTAGCATACAGTATTTGTTTTTCTCTTTCTGTCTTTCTTCACTCTGTATGACAGACTCTAGGTCCATCCACCTCACTACAAACAACTCAATTTCATTTCTTTTTCTGGTTGAGTAATATTCCATTGTATACATGTGCCACATCTTCTTTATCCATTCATCTGTCGATGGACACTTAGGTTGTTTCCATGTCCTGGCTATTGTAAATAGAGCTGCAATGAATATTGTGGTACATGACTCTTTTTGAATTATGGTTTTCTCAGGGTATATGCCCAGTAGTGGGACTGCTGGGTCATATGGTAGTTCTATTTTTAGTTTTTTTAAGGAACCTCCATACTGTTCTCCATAGTGGCTCTATCAATTTACGTTCCCACCAACAGTGCAAGAGGGTTCCCTCTTCTCCACACCCTCTCCAGCATTTATTGTTGGTAGGTTTTTTGATGACGGGATTGTTAACACATACTTCTATTGGCTTGTCCTCCTTCTGTTCCTCATGTCCCTCCCCACTCCTGCTCCCTGGGCTCACCTCCCAAATAAATTCCCTGCACACAAATCCTTCATCAGGTTCTGTTTTCAGGAGAACCCAACTAAGATAACAGGTAAGGGTGGTCTAATAATTCATACACAAGTAACATTCTAATGAAATTGACCCATGTTATTCTGTATATGAGATCAGAGGTATGTTAAATGGAACCCTAGAATGCATGACCTCTTGAGGAAAAAAAAATCAAACTGAATCGAATTTCTAAAGACTTTATTCAGACTTCTAATGTGAATTCAGCTCTAACATCATTAATTCCTGGCTGTGTGACCCAAATCAGGGTTTCCAACATTACAGAAACCTAATTTGATTATCTTTATATTAAGCGTGATAATATCTACCACAGAGAATGGAATTCAAGGGAAGAATCTATAAAAGATAAGAGATCATGAAGTACGATGCAACTCATGATAAGAAGGATGTATTATATCCTGAAGCAATGGAGACTAGTGAAGGGTTTAAAGCTGAAGAATAACTGACTAGATTCACATGTAAGAAAGATGACTGGCAATAGAATAGAGGATGGATGTGAGGGAACCAAGAATGGGAAACCTGATAGGAGACTGTCATTAAGCAAGTGAGAAATGATGGTGACATCATCCTGATGATGACTACCTGAATTAGAAGGATAATGAGGGGCTGAGAGTGACTGAGAATCTTAGTAATCAAACTGATGTTGGAAACAGGAACAGTAGAACCAACAGTGGCATCCTTGTTTCTGTCTTGGGCCACTGCCTGCTGTGGAGTCATTCACTGAGGCAAGGAATACAGGAGGTCGATGAACAGATTTTGTGGACTGTGGGGACCTTGGATCTGTACACCTTGAGTCTGAATTACCTATGACAATTTGCAATGTCAGGAATGTCCTTCACCTAGAAATTTTATTAGGAATTACACACCAAAAAAATGTAGTACAGGGGTGGAACACTGAGTGGCACACTCTGAATTAAAATTAGAGTTTGGTTGTGAAATGGCTCTCTTGTTTAAAAACCACATCTTTTCAGATGGACTCAGAGAAAGCCAAGAGTGACTACCATTTTCTTCACAAATATAAAATATTGATAGCACATTTGTCTATTTGGATCTCTTTTATTATGCTGCCCACAGAGTTGAAACCTACTGTAGACTTTAAAGTATGTTTAACCTTTGGCTATGTGAAGAATCGTGTAATAATGACACTGCAGTTAAGTTGCTAGAACAAATGCAATCAGACACTTGGAGAGGGGGAAAGAAATCTCTTAGGTGGCAAATCTAAATAATGAGCTAAGGGATAGTTGCCTGAAAAAGAGTTGCTATAAGGAGAGGCATCCAACCCAGACAACAGTAAGAATTCTTGTTTCATTTTGCCTTAATACACCTGCAAGCACTGTGGACGCTTAATTCTTCTGATATGTGATCTTTCTAGCTGGAAAGCATTAATATGGTAAGGCTTGAGAGTCTGGATTTAACTTTGCCCTAAACAAACATTGGATTTGACTTTTTTGTTGCTGTTTTTGCAGTTAAAGATATTTTAAACATTAAATATGTATGCACACATATATATACATACACACATAAATATACCTATACATTAACACACATATATATGTACTATGTTCATATATATACACATATATACCCACACATGAAAATATGCAAATATACATACATATAATTTTATGACTTCTAGGCAAATACTGGAAGTGACATCAACATATTTAAATAATTCAGAGAATTTTAATTTTGAATAGCTTGAATGTATGTTTGTCAGAGAGCTACTTGAGTTAATTACTGGTCTATGGTGATTTCTTAAAAATGTCATAAAACAATTTCAAAAGATCACCAAAAAAATTAACTGACACTTTTAAAAAAGGTATCATGATTTCTGATGCACAGGGATTTTGTCTAGGTATAAAGAAGCTTGGTTTGGTTGACTTAAATATGTAGTATGATCTCTTGAAGTTTCTTATTTGCTTGTCCTTTCTAGGTTTTCAAGAGTTCCTTGATTTCATCAACAGTGGCACACTCCAAAAGGTAATCGTGGTACACTGGAGGTTTCATTAGTGTTTGAGCTTGCTGTTATGAAATAGATTTCCACACAGTAAAGAGTTTTAGATGGACACATTTTCTATGTAGGTCAACATACTCTGAGCTAATTAAAAATTATGGGCTTGTCCTGGGGGTTGATTAAAATTCACAAGATCACTGATGTTGTTATTTTAATGATCACAAAATTACTTGTTAAATAAAATATGTTCAACAAAGATGCTTGTATCTTTGCTCAGTGCTTGCTCCTTGCTATCTTCCAGGGTAGCAAATGATTCTAAAGAGTGAATGTCTGATTTTTGTGGATATATTTTCATCTCTGCAGTTTTCATTTCTAAAGAACAAGATCTGATCCTCCAAGACTCCGAAGTCTCTCTCTCTCTAGAAAATTCCTCTGTGATGAATTTTCAGCAAATCAGGCTGAGCTTAAGGATGAGAGAAATCAGCTGATTTTGTTGTTGGTGTGTATCTTGGGGGCAGACAAAGATTTTGTTAGAGAGATACTGGAGGAATACCAAGAAAAAGAGAAAATAAAATAAGTCAGAAAATGAGATGAAGAGTTTATATTTTTAAATGAAAAAGGATTTTTAAAAACTGGAATCCATTCATGCAAAAACATCTATATTTAGTATCTCCAGACACAAATCCTTGCCCTCTTGGTATGGTTAAGCTACATTAGTGATACTGATTCAGGCAGGACTATGTCTCTTTTTTTTTGAACCATCTATAGGGTCATATCATTACATTTCTTATGATTCTCCCCTCTGTAGCCAATATTTAAGTCAGTAAAAGGAAATTTGGCCTGGCAGAAAGAGATCACAGCTGTGGAACCTAAAATTCCTGATCAAATTGATCAACAATGGAAACACTATAACGTAAACACTTATAAGCCCTTGGAATGGTAAGGTTACAATTGATGTTGTAATTGGAGCCTTCTTCATTGGATTTTTATTAATATATCAATGAGGAAAGATACTAAGTGTAGTACCACTGGTTGAATTAAGTGTGGGAAACTTTTATGAGAATTTACAAAACTAAATTAGGCTCAAGAAAAGCTGAAAGACAATTCATTCACAATTTATGGCCTATGTAAGAATCCACCTGGTTTATATGAATCCAGGTGTAAATCTGGTACCAAAAGATAAAAATAAGGAACATAGGGTAACTGATAAGAAACCAACCTCATCACAGGTGAGGTGCAGAAAAGAAAATAGATTATTTGAAGGAAGACACTGAATAATTCCAAAGAAGCCTTGGTTGCTGCAAAGGTTGATGTAATCATTTCTGGACTCAGGAAAGTAAAGTTCTAAGGCATACTATTAACAGTTCAACCCAAATGGACCTTACCTACCTGCTGTTCACCAACCCTTGAAAACTATGCAGAACAGGTGTAATATGAATGAGAGTGTTGTGTGTATATAAACCAAGTAATTAAATAGTAAAACAATCAAAGTAATACAATTAAGACTTTAACATTTGGAACTTGGATCTCTTGGAGAGTCATATTAAACTTTATCCACCTTTGATGTCTTATATTTAAACATAAAATTTACCTTTTACTTTCCAAGTTTGTAGCTAAAATCCCAGCCATTGGCAATCCTTTGTCACCAGATGTTGAAGAGGATGAAATATGGGGTATTGGGTTCCCTTATGCAGAGAGGGAGTAGAGAAGATTTACAAATTTATTAGATTTACAAATTTATTAGGTTATTACTGGTGTTTCCCCCAATTTACAGATGAGGAAACTGAGACAAAAAAGTTAAGTAACTTTCCCAAGGGAACACAGATCTTAAGCAGTGGAGACAGTATTCCAACTCAGGTATCTGGCTACAAGCCCTTGCACACCCATTAGTTTAGAAAGGAGGAGAGTGAAAGAGTGAAGAAAACAATGGGCCTGAGAATCACTTTCTCTCCCTTTAAGAAAAGCAACATCTGCTTTTCTTCAAGACTTTTGGAGATCCCTGCCCACTAATTTCTCATGTATCTTTTCTCAACTCCCTTACCTCTGGATGTTCTTGAATATCACAGCCATCTGTTCTGATATCACCAAACTCTAGAAGGGCAAGGAATACAAGAAAGAGAACACCAGGCAGGAGGTTGTGAGTCCAGTTGTAAACAGAGCAAAAGTGTTAGTGTTAACAACTTATGTTGTTAACACTAACAACATAAAACAATAAAGGAAAAATTTTTTCACGTGCTTTTGTCACTCAGACACAGCAATCTTTACTTTTTTCTCCATTACCTTCCTGCATGCCTACATTTGTGCATAATTCTTACCTATGATTTTTAGTATTCCTTTTTTGTTATACAGAAGTTATACATTTTCTGTCATTGAACCTCATGTGAAGAGTTTATCATACCCTCAGTTGATGACACCCCCTCATGCTCAGTGCAATATAGACCTTTCGGGTCCCCTTTTCTTTATCCACATTTTCCTGACCCCCCAAGCACATTCTCTTCTCTGATGGACATCTAATTTTTGGATATGTTTTTATCCTTCTAAAATATAATATTTGTAAGAGTTTTAATGTGTATATGTGACATTTTGTGGTAGACAACTAAATTGCCTCCAATTTCCAGGAATCAAATAATCAATGAATACCATTGCAAATGTCACATAATGGACTTTGAGAACATTTCCCTGAGATTTATAGCCAAGTGTGAGACTGCTGGGCCTCTGGGCTTTTTGCATGATGGGTTTCATTAAGTACCATCAGATTGTTCTTCAGGGCAACAGGAATCTTCTGCTCTCATCTGTAATGCATGAGGCTTCCAGTTTACACATGTTCTCATCAGTATTGGGCAGCATCCAAATTTAAAAATTTTTCTATTTTGATGGCTCTAAAGTGGTGTCTCATTGTTTAATCTACATTTCTTCTGTTACTGATGAGTTTGAGGATTTCTTACCCATTCAGTTTCCTTTTTGTATGATTCTTATTCTAGTGCTTGTCCATTTTCTTTTTCTTTTGATTTGCAAAGGTTTCCTATTTTTAAGATATTAATCCTTTGGAAGTTTTAGATATTATTGGTATCTTCTGCCATTCTGTAATCTTTTAACTTTGCCTATAGTATTTTTATAAAAGAGAGAGTCCTAATTTTGATATAGTCAAATTTATTAATTTGATAAGCATATCTTGTATGTCTTGTTTAACTACATATTTTTTCTACCACAAGATCACAAAGATATAACCTCTGAATTTATTATATTGATGTCATAATTTTATATTTATATCTTTAATCTAGTGTTCATCTTTATATAAGTAAAGATCCAGTTTATTTATCTATATATACTGAGTGAGATTTCCCAACATAATCTACTAAACAATGAATTGTTCTCCAATGGTTTTGATGCTCCTTTTATCATATATTAAGTTTATATACATATAAAATTATATATCTATACAATATATATAATATATATGCATGCATATTAGCTCTCTTTTCACTTTCATTTATTTATTTGTCTGTTTTCCATCAATATCATTTTCTTTTTATTACTAAGGCATTGTTACTTTAATATCTAACAGAAATAGCACCTCTCTATGCTCTTATTTTAGCCTTGCTGAGCTATTCATAGATTTTATATTCCATATTAATTCTAGAGTAAGTGTTTACATATTTTGAAAAATGTTGCTAAAATTTTTATTTGGATTACAATAAATTCAGAGATTATTTTGGAGGAATACTGACAACTTTACTATGAAAGTTGCCCATTTGTGAATATGATATATTTCTCCACTTATTCACATCTTTCTTAATGTCTTTACAAGCATTTTAAAATGTTCTCTGGAAAGGTATTGTACTGTATCATTTAAATTATTTCCTAGATATTTTATAGTTTCACTGTTATTGTGAAAAGAATTTCATTTCTATACCATTTTCTGCTTGGCAGTTGTTGATGTAGAGCAGAGGTTGGCAAACTATGACCTAGGGGCCAAATCTGATCTACCACCTGTTTTTGTAAGTAAAGTATTATTGAAACACTGCCTTATCCATTCATTTACATTCTGTCTATGATTGTTTTCATGCCACAATGGCATTTTGACCTTAAGGCCTGCAAAGGTGAAGGTATTTACTAACTTACTTTTTTACAGAAAAGGTGTGCCAACCCATAGCATAGAGGAAAAGGTTGGTCTTGAATTCTGCAGTTATTCTGAAGCCTCATAATTTCTACTGGGTTATTCCTTACTTTTCAATTCTTAAGCAACATATTCCTTTCTCTTATATCATTGGCCATTATCTCTAATACTATGTAATAATTGACATCCCAAAGTCAACATCTGACCTCCCCACTCCTCTTTGCTTCCACCCCTTTTCTCAGGGCATTTGCAGTTGCTTTTTCTTCTGCATGAAAAATTCCCTTTTCCCAACAGCCACTCTCTTTTGGGTTTTTCCCAAAAGCCACCTGGCTTTCAGGTCTTGCAGGTCTCTGCTCAAATGTCAGTTAGCAGTGAGGCTTTCCACCACTGACAGCTCCCCTTTCCCCTGCCACCATATGCTGCTTTCTTGGTACTTCTCACCATCTGATACAATGTATTTACATTGTGAACAATACATGTTTATATGTTCATTACCTATACCTAAAATATAAAAAATAGGACATATAGCTTCCATGGGAGCAGGAATAAGTATTGGAAGACTTGGAGGAGAAAAAGGAGGTGGGCTTGAGACATGTGGAGTATGAAGGGCATGGTTAATAACTAGGATGGAATACCTCCTTGTCTATATGGTTGTATATGGGTCTGAAGTTCAGGAGAGAACTATGAGCTAAAAATATTGATGTGAGAGTCATTAGCCCATTATTTGGTATCAAGAATCCATAGGGTCTTGTTTCAACTGTTTGATGATTAAAACGCTGTTAGCAAGCATTAGGTACTTTTAAAGACCAAAAACACCTTAGAGACTTAGGAGAGGATCTATTTTCAGGAAAAGATGAGCAATGAACTGGGAATTATTTTAAGACTAACATTTTCCAAAGAGGGATGAGTCTGAGGAAAGTGCTCTAGAAAAAGCCCTCTACATGATTAAGTCAAACCAGGGAGGAATTTAAGGGTAGACACATGGTCTAAGTATGAGGGGAATTCAGCCAAGGACAACCAACTATTATACTAAAATATTTGTATTTATTGATGGAGGCATGTTCGGGATAGGGTGGAGTGGATGAGAGGGTCAGGATGGAGGCAGCACAACTCAGGGAATCCAGTTTATGACAGGGATAAAAATAGAGGAGACAGTTTAGAATAGCAAGTAGATTGCAAAGTGGACTATTACTAAATAAAGAATGAACAGGTGCCCACAGCTCTTGGGCTAGCTAGAACGAGTGACCTTGCTGGAAAGGGAAGCCTCCCTTCCCATGTTCAGAGGGCGATCTCGCTCTCCCACAGCTACACAACAGGAAAATGGCCTAATCTAAGAGTCTTGCTGGCTGGGAAATTCTGACTCCTCTTCAGGGGCTTTCTCCTTGAGGTCTGTTTCTCACTTTGAAAGACCTGCTGACTAGTGTCTGACATCAGAGTCCCAAGTCTGTCACTGCTTAAGCATTATCATGCAGGTGCATTCTAACTCTAGGCTATGGCTTTCTTGCTGGACTCCTTAACTGTTGAAGGTCACGTAGGATCTCAGTGTAGTCTCTGGAGGTCACTTGGAATGCCCTCAAGTCTCATGCAAATAGCCACCGATTCTCTAGATTCTCAGACAATTACCTAGGGACTTGCTGAAGGAGTCTTCAGAAGCATCCTTTCAACCAAGACCCTCCCCATCCTCTCTAGGAATCCCTGGCTGGATTTGATGGCTTTCTGAATGGTTTCATTTTATAAATGGGAAAAAACCATATTGAAAAGACTAAAAGAAGATTCTGATAAAACATTTAGGATAATTTGGAACTGCTTTTTAAAGCTTTCTTTTTTATTTTTCCCTTTTTGGTTAAAGATTGTGTCATCCTTAGCTCCTTCACCCCTTGGCTCTATTTCATGTAGGTGAGAGACAGTGAGTCACTTATCAGCAAGTGGGGGAAGTTGAGATATAAACAGGAGCTCTGATTTTCACACTGTCTTATTTTAATTATGGATAGTTTTTTTCATTTGGAACTTTCATGGGGAAAAATTTTGTAAACCAAAAGTCAATGAAGAAAAATGTTTCAATTGAATATATAGACAGATATTAAAGCAAGCAGATGGATGGATGGATGAATGGATGGAATGATAGTTGGTAAAAAAGAAAGGAGAGAGGTAGAGAGAGAGACAGAAAAACAGACAGACTAGTACTTCTTTTTAGTCCTAGAAGTGACTTTTTTTAAGAAGTATTAGCTGATCCAGAAGACTTTGTGGAGGAATCATATCTTGGGATCTGAAGAGTTCCAGGTCTTTCTGATTGGTTACCAGTATCTTGCATGCTTGAATCCTTACTCTCACTCCTCAGTGAATCTAAGGGAAAACAATTGTGATTCAAATAAAATTGGCCCATTTTAAGACCGGTACGAGTTTGGTATTACAGGTGAAAGTAAGGAAAGGAAGAAAGAAAGAAGGAAAGAAAGAAAAACAATTCCAGTTCCAAAAGTCATTGAAAAGTAATGTAGTCCCTTCATGAAAAGTACTTGAAGACATACAAATGGGAATTACACAGTGGAGTTTACATAGTACATTATAAACTAGCATTTTTATAGTTCTTTATTAGATATCCCTTTCTTTCCCACAAATTCTCTGTGGTTATTCAAATCTCTGCATACCCTCAACCCCATTATAAGCCTGTCTTTTTAGATGAACTTTTATATGTAGAGCAATCTATTCCCTCCTTAAAAAGGCATAACAGCATGTGTGTGTTTTGGAAGGGGGGGTGTTATGTGTTATTATTATTTATTTTTGTTTTTATCACATAGAGATTGACCCTTTCTCATTAGGAACAAAAGTTATAGATGTATGGATATACAAATTTGTCTTTGTGGTATTAAAGATTTCTTTCAAAACTTATAAAGTATATGCCTACCCAGTTGTCCTCCCTGTAGTCCTGAGAGCTGACATTTCCTTGGCAAGGTAGGAGGAAGGAAGGAGAAAAAGGAAGTTAGGAATCATTTGGGGACTGCAGAGGAAGTGAATACTTTTTCTCGTAGGGCAGTGGGAATGTCACAAGGTCAAGTCTGAAGACCTGGCTTCAGGTGCCAGCAGCCTCTTCCTGCTGGAGAGGCCTTGGGCAGGTCACCAGTCACCTGGTGCCTCACCCTCCCTCACTCATCAGTAATGTGGAGTACTGGTCTACCTATCCTCCTCAAACATAGCTGCTGCCCCTGCAAGTGAATCAAGGGGCTTGGAGCTGATTTAGTCTGTCATTGAGCAGGTCTAGGCTCTCCTCTGAGTCTCAACCTCTCTTCCTATTAAATGGGTTTGTTGGGAGGCACACAGGAGATGAGAGACATGAAGATGCTTTGAAAATTATAAGCACAATCCAAATAGAATTAATGGATCCAAGAGAAAGAGTCATGGTTCTCCCTCCTTTGTATGAACTTTTTGGGAAGGATTTTGGTATAGGAGACTGTATTTATTTGCTAGTGTTGTCATAAAAAATACTACAGACTGAGTGACTTAAACAACAGAAATTTATTATTTCTTCATGATTCTGGAGGCCAGAAGTCCAAGATCAAGGTGTCAGAAGGGAGAGATGTCATTCTGTGGCTTCTCTCCTTGGTTTGTAGATTTTCCATTTTCTCCCTTTGCCCTCTCACTTCCTTCCCTCTGTGTATGTCTGTGTCATAATCCCCTTTTCTTGTAAGGACACCAGCCACATTGGATTTGAGCTCAACCCAATGACCACGTTTATCTTAATTACCTCTTTAAAGTCCCTATCTCCAAATACAGTCACATCCTGAGATATAGGTGTTAGGATTTAACATATGAATTTGGGAGAAGGGGACACAATTCTGTCCATAACAGGGACAGTCACCTTTCTTTTTTGAGATGTTAGTTTTGCTTTCAAGATTTGTTATATTACTGACTTATTGTAACTGCCTTAAGTTGTTTTGTGAGAACTTGGTATTTGAGGAAACACTGAAATTCTGAATTCCATATTTTCAGGCATACGGTTGGTTATGGTTTCAGGCAGGAGCAGTAATGTCCTTGAAACCTTGTTCATCAGTCTCCTATGAGACTTGTTTATGGTTTTCCTGTTGATTCACAAAGAAGTAAACATTACTGGTGATTCCTCTTAGTTGATAACCAGCTTCCAAAAAGAAAAGAACATTTTCATTATTTAAGATCTACTTTAAAGGAGTAATTCATTGTCAATTGTAATTGTCTAAACCACTTTCTGATGACCAACTAAACCTAGTATTTTTCTGTACTTTTGTAGATCAAAGACAAAGAAATGGAAACTATAATTTTCCTTAATTTCAGCAGAATTTGTATAAAGTGATGAAACACACAGGATAATTTCTTAGGGAGTGTTTACATTCTCTATTTGTTAGGGTGGCAAACGTAGAATATGTCTAAGGCCACCAAGAGACAGAGTAGCCACAGGTGTGACTCCTTGCCTCTCTGCAGCCCTCCTCCCCGCTTCCCCAGTGGTGGCAGCCTGCAGCCACAGGCCATCTGTAAAGTCAGGCTGATGTCAGATCTGGCCATGGATGTGGTATGAGAACAGAGGGAGAAATATCCTGACTCATATATGCAACACGTGCACCTTGGGAGACACTTAAGAGAGCGTGTAGCATTCAAGAGTACGTCATTTCTTTGGAAATTTCTAGATGGAAAAACTGAGAATCAGAGAGGGCTAGTTATCTCTCAGACAATTGGTCAGTAGCTGTATGGCTGCCAGAGTCTTTGTGCTCCAAATGTCAGGCCTGTGCCTCTGAGGAGGGAAAGCCGAGTACTGGACGTTGGTCCACCAGAGACCTCCCAGCTCCACATAATACCAAACAGTGAAAGCTCTCACAGAGATCTCCACCTCTACACTAAGACCCAGTCCTCTCAACAACCAACAAACTACAGTGTTGGACAACCTATGCCAAACAACTAGCAAGACAGGAAAACAACACCACCTATTAGCAGAGAGGCTGCCTAATATCATACTAAGGTCACAGACACCACAAAAAACACCACTGGACATGGTCCTGCCCAACAGAAGGACAAGATCCAGGCTAATGCACCAGAACAGAGGCACTAGTCCCCTCCACCAGGAAGCCTACACAACCCACTGAACAAATCTTAGGCACTGGGGGCAGACACCAAAAACAAAGGAAACTATGAACCTACAGCCTGTGAAAAGGGGATGCCAAACACAGTAAGTTAAGCAAAATGAGGAGACAGACAAACACACAGTGGATGAAGGAAGGTAAAAACCCACCAGACATAACAAATGAAGAGGAAATAGGCAGTCTACCTGAAAAAGAATTCAGAGTAATGATAGTAAAGATGACCCAAAATCTTGGAAATAGAATAGAGAAAATACAAAAAAACGTTTAACAAGGACCTAGAAGAACTAAAGAGCAAACAATGATGAACAACACAATAAATGAAAATAAAAATTCTCAAGAAGGAATCAATAACAGAATAACTGAGGCATAAGAACAGATAAGTGACCTGGAAGATAAAATAGTGGAAATAACTACTGCAGAGCAGAATACAGAAAAAAGAATAAAAAGAAATTAGGACAATCTTAGAGACCACTGGAACAACATTAAATGCATCAACATTCGAATTATAGGGGTCCCAGAAGAAGAAGAGAAAAAGAAAGGGACTGAGAAAATATTTGAAAAGATTATAGTTGAAAATTTCCCTAATATGGGAAAGGAAATAGTCAATCAAGTCCAGGAAGCACAGAGAGTCCCATATAGGATAAATCCAAAGAGAAACACACCAAGACACATATTAATCAAACTACCAAAAGTTAAATACATTTGGCTTCCTTGGTGGCACAGTGGTTGAGAGTCCACCTGCCGATGCAGGGTACACGGGTTCATGCCCCAGTCCAGGAAGATCCCACATGCCGCGGAGTGGCTGGGCCTGTGAACCATGGCCACTGAGACTATGCATCCAGAGCCTGTGCTCTGCAACAGGAGAGGCCACAACAGTGAGAGACCCATGTACCGCAAAAAAAAAAAAAAAAAAAAGTTAAATACAAAAAAAATATATTGAAAAGAGCAAGGGAAAAATAAATAACATGCAAGGGAATCCCCATAAGGTTAACAGATGATCTTTCTGCAGAAACTGTGCAAGCCAGAAGGGAGCGGTAGGACATATTTAAAGTGATGAAAGGGAAGAACTTACAACCAAGATTACTCTACCCATCTAGGATCTCATTCATATTTGATGGAGAAATTAAAACCTTTACAGATAAGCAAATGCTAAGAAAATTCAGCAATACCAAACCAGCTTCACAAAAAATGCTAAAGGAACTTCTCTAGGCAGGAAACAAAAGAGAAGGAAAAGACCTGCAATAACAAACCCAAAACATTTAAGAAAATGGTAATACAAATGTACATATTGATAATTTCCTAAAATGTAAGTGGATTAAATGCTACAACCAAAAGACACAGAGTGGCTGAATGGATACAAAAGCAAAACCCATATGTATGCTGTCTACAAGAGACCCACTTCAGAACTAGGAACACATGCAGACTGAGAGTGAGGGGATGGAAAAAGATATTCTGTTCAAATGGAAATCAAAAGAAAGCTAGAGTAGCAATTCTTCTATCAAACAAAATAGACTTTAAAATAAAGACTATTATAAGAGACACAGAAGGACACTACATAATGATCAAGGGATCCATCCAAGAAGAAATTATAACAATTGTAAATATTTATGCACCCAACATAGGAGCGCCTCAATACATGAGGCAAATGCTAACAGCCACACAAGGGGAAATCTACAGTAACACAATCATAGTAGGGGATTTTAACAACCCACTTTCACCAATGGACAGATCATCCAAAATGAAAATAAATAAGGAAACACAAGCTTTAAATGATACATTAAACAAGATGGACTTAGTTGATATTTATAGGACATTCCATCCAAAAACAACAGAATACACATTACTCTCAAGTGCTCATGGAACATTCTCCAGGATAGATCATATCTTGGGTCACAAATCAAGCCTTGGTAAATTTAAGAAAATTGAAATTGTATCAAGTATCTTTTCCGACAACAATGCTATGAGAGTAGATATCAATTACAGGAAAAAAAATGGAAAAATACAAACACATGGAGGCTAAACAATACACTACTTAATAACCAAAAGATCACTGAAGAAATGAAAGAGGAAATCAAAAAATACCTAGAAACAAACGACAATGGAAATATGACGACCCAAAACCTATGGGATGCAGCAAAAGCAGTTCTAAGAGGGAAGTTTATAGCAACGCAATCCTACCTCAACAAACAGGAAAAATCTCAAATAAACAATATAAACTTACATCTAAAGCAATTAGAGAAAGAACAAAAAAACCCAAAAGTTAGCAGAAGGAAGGAAATCATAAAGATCAGATCAGAAATAAATGAAAAAGAAGTGAAGGAAACAATAGCAAAGATCAATAAAACTAAAAGCTGGTTCTTTGAGAAGATAAAAAAGAGTGATAAACCATTAGCCAGATTCCTCAAGAAAAAAAGGGAGAGGACTCAAATCAATAGAATTAGAAATGAAAAAGGAGAAGTCACAACTGACACTGCAAAAATACAAAGGATCATGAGAGATTACTACATGCAACTATATGCCAATAAAATGGACAACCTGGAAGAAATGGACAAGTTCTTAGAAAAGCACAACCTACACAGACTGAACTAGGAAGAAAAAGAAAATATAAACAGACCAATCACAAGCAATGAAATTGAGACTGTGATTAAAAACCTTCCAACAGGGACTTCCATGGTGGCGCAGTGGTTGAGAATCCGCCTACCGATGCAGGGGACACGGGTTCGTGCCCCGGGCCGGGAAGATCCCACATGCCACAGAGTGGCTAGGCCCGTGAGCCATGGCCGCAGAGCCTGTGCGTCTGGAGCCTGTGCTCCGCAACGGGAGAGGCCACAACAGTGAGAGGCCGGTGTACCGCAAAAACAAACAAACAAACAAAGAAACAAACAAAACCTTCCAACAAACAAAAGCCCAGGCTCAGATGGCTTCACAGGCAAATTCTATCAAATATTCAGAGAAGAGCTAACACCTATCCTTCTCAGACTCTTCCAAAAACAGCAGAAGGAGGAACACTCCCAAACGCATTCTACAAGGCCACCATAACCCTGATACCAAAACCAGACAAAGATGTCACAAAGAAAGAAAACTACAGGCCAATACCTCTGATGAACATAGATGCAAAATCCTCAACAAAATACTAGCAAACAGAATCCAACGGCACATTAAAAAGATCATACACCATGATCAAGTGGGGTTTATCCCAGGAATGCTAAGATTCTTCAATATATGCAAATCAATCAATTTGATAAACCATATTAACAAATTGAAGGAGAAAAAGCATATGATCATCTCAATAGATGCAGAGAAAGCTTTCGACAAAATTCAACACCCATTTATGATAAAAACCCTCCAGAATGTAGGAATAGAGGGAAGTTGCCTCAACATAATAAAGACCATATATAACAAACCCACAGCCAACATCATTCTCAATGATGAAAAACTGAAACCATTTCCACTAAGATCAGGAAGAAGAAAAGGTTGCCCACTCTCACCACTATTATTCAACATAGTTTTGGAAGTTTTAGCCACAGCAATCAGAGAAGAAAAAGAAATAAAACAAATCCAAATTGGAAAAGAAAAAGTAAAGCTGTCACTGTTTGCAGATGACATGATACTATTCATAGAGAATCCAAAAGACACTAACAGAAAACTACTAGTGCTAATCAATGAATTTTGTAAAGTAGCATGATATAATATTAATGCACAGAAATCTCTGGCATTTCTATAAACTAATGATGAAAAATCTGAAAGAGAAATTAAGGAAACACTCTCATTTACCATTGCAATGAAAAGAATAAAATGCCTAGGAATAAACCTACCTAAAGAGATCAAAGACCTATATGCAGAAAACTATAAGACACTGATGAAAGAAATTAAAGATGATACAACCAGGTGGAGAGATATACCATGTTCTTGGATTAGAAGAATCAGCATTGTGAAAATGACTATACTACCCAAAGCAAACTACAGATTCAATGCAATCCCTATCAAACTACCAATGGCATTTTTCACAGAACTAGAACAAAAAATTTCACAATTTGTGTGGAAACACAAAAGACCCTGAATAGCCAAAGCAATCTTGAGAATGAAAAATGGAGCTGGAGGAATCAGGTTCCTGGACTTCAGACTACACTGCAAAGGTACAGTAATCAAGACAGTATGGTACTGGCACAAAGACAGAAATATAGATCAATGGAACAGGATAGAAAGCCCAGAGATAAACCCACACACCTATGGTCACCTTATCTTTGATAAAGGAGGCAAGACTATACAGTGGAGAAAAAACAGCCTTTTCAATAAGTGGTGCTAGGAAAACTGGACAGCTAAATGTAAAAGAATGAAATTAGAACACTCCATAACACCATACACAAAAATAAGCTCAAACTGGATTAAAGACCTAAATGTAAGGCCAGACACTATCAAACTCTTAAAGGAAAACATAGGCAGAACACTCTATGATATAAATCACAACAAGATCCTTTTTGACCCACCTCCTAGAGAAATGGAAATAAAAACAAAAGTAAACTAATGGGACCTAATGAAACTTCAAAGCTTTTGCACAGCAAAGGAACCCATAAGCAAGATGAAAAGACAACCCTCAGAACGGGAGAAAATATTTGCAAATGAAGCAACTGACAAAGCATTAACCTCTAAAATTTACAAGCAGCTCATGCAGCTCAATATCAGAAAACCAAACACCCCAATCCAAAAATAGGCAGAAGACCTAAATAGGCATTCCTCCAAAGAATATATACAGATTGCCAACCAACACATGAAATAATGTTCAATGTCACTAATCATTAGATAAATGCAAATCAAAACTACAATGAGGTATCACCCCATACCAGTTAGAATGGCTATCATCAAAAAATCTACAAACAATAAATGCTGGAGAGGGTGTGGAGAAGAGGGAACCCTCTTGCACTGTTGGTGGGAATGTAAATTGATACAACCACTATGGAGAACAGTATGGTGGTTCCTTGAAGAACTAACAGTAGTACTACCATACAACCCAGTAATCCCACTCCTGGGCATATACCCTGAGATAACCATAATTCAAAAAAGTCATGTATCACAATGTTCATTGCAGCTCTATTTACAATAGCCAGGACATGGAAGCAACCTAAGTGTCCATCGTCAGATGAATGGATAAAGAAGATGTGGCACATATATACAATGGAATATTACTCAGCCATGAAAGCAATGACACTGAGTCATTTGTAGTGAGGTGGATGGGTCTAGAGTCTGTCATACAGAGTGAAGTAAGTCAGAAAGAGAAAAACAAGTACCGTATGCTAACACACATATATGTAATCTAAAGAAAAAAAAAAGATTCTGAAGAACCTAGCGGCAGGACAGGAATAAAGATGTAGATGTAGAGAATGGACTTGAGGACACGGGGAGGGGGAAGGTTAACCTGGGACAAAGTGAGAGAGTGGCATCGACTTATATATACTACCAAATGTCAAATAGATAGCTAGTGAGAAGCAGCTCCATAGCACAGGGAGAACAGCTTGGTGTTTTGTGACCACTTAGAGGGGTGAGATAGGTAGGGTTTGAGGGATATGCAAGAGGGAGGATATGTGGGGATATATATATATATATAGCTGATTCACTTTGTTATAAAGCAGAAACTAACACACCATTGTAAAGCAATTATACTCCAATAAAGATGTTAGAAAATAAAATAAAATAGAATATATTTAATATGCATTTCTAAGATATATAAATATAGTCAATTTTCCCAGGTCTCACCACCTATGGTACAAATGAGGTCACTTTAGCAGAAACAATTCAAATTCCACCAGCATTTTAAAGCTTGCCCTGATCAAGAAGAAGCTCAGCTTCCTAACTGGGTATTTAGGGAGATCTGTGTACAGGGAGTTAAGGTTAAAGAGAGATATGTCATCATATTAAATGAAATTCAACCCTTCTTTCTTAAAACTAAAATGTTCTTGCTGAGCCACGTGCCTTGTGTCTCAATCCTCTGTTAACATGGAGTCTCTCTTGGAAGGCTCTTCAGCCCTCTTGCAAACACACTTTAGTTTGCTTAGATGACAAGTTCCTCAGACACATCCATGTAATCCTGAATCTTGGTGACAAGTCAAGTGAGGAGTTTGGCTTCACAATGAGAACTTTTTTATAAAGACCTTCCTTTTAGATTAACTCTTTCAAAATAGGAATGTTTGTTAAGTACAATTGTTCTAATTTTGGAGATGAGAAAACTGAATTGCAGCAATGTTAAGTAATTTGCCAGGGTTATACCTCTAGTAAGTGGTGGTCCTAAGCTTAGAACCCGGACATTTCAGAATCAAGTCCAGAGAGTTGAGAGTCCCTATATCTATTTTGGATATGGGGTAAGGTGACACCCTCTTCTCTCTGTTATGGAATCACACTGGCTGACTTTACAGTGGCTGAAGAACCACCTGTGAGAAGCTTGTCTACAATTGGGACCCAATATGTGTTTGTGCCTGATTAACTAGGAGAGGGGAAAATGGCAGAAGACAAATTATATGAAAGAACTGAAGGGCCCCCTGAAAGAATTGATCTAAAGTGAGAAGAACCAGCAGGGAATAGGAGATCTGGATCTAGGCTGTGGCTGTCACTGGAACCCACCCTGATATCAGACAACCTGAAAGTCTCCTCACATTGTGGGGTTGAAGGCTTGTATTAAACTTAGTGAACTCTCACAGCTTGGGTCACATACATCTCTGCTGGCCTACTATGCCAAGAGAACTAATCCAGAGGAGAAAGAAGCTGTCTCCTCATTTTCCAAACAACCATCAAGTGAGGATTTGCAGTAAGTAGCAGCATTCAGGAGAGCGATTGTCCTGAGGGCGCTTCGAGGATGCAACGGGCATCTGCTTAAGTAGAGCATCCTGAGACCCGGTCTGCTGTACACCGTGGAGATGATGGGTCCATACAGATTCATGAGTCCACAGGGATAATCCCCCTGGACTCTTACAAGTAAGAGAGAGGGAAGGGGACCCTCAGAATTGGTCTGAATGGTGGCATTGAACTGAAAGGTGAGTCTAAATAATACAGTGACCTCACCTGTATCCACCGGTTAGTGAAGTCAGCAGACAGACTTAGTATTTCTGGCTTTAGGGATAACAGTTTATTGTTTGTGTCTGGTCATTGATTCCAAAGATGAGATAAGAATACACCTAGTTTTCTAAATATGGATTCCAAGTCTTAGCATACTGATTCTACAACTGCATGCATAAATTCCCTCTTTGTTTAATTTTTTCCATGGCTTAGTCTGGTCTGAAGGCCTGGTCTAACAGTAAAATAGTGTTCTTTCCCCAGGCAGTGCTATACATTCAGAAGAACACATTGGTGTATTTTTATTTTCAGAAAGAACATATCTGTGAATCCAAAATGTCCATTTGTAAGGGTTACATTTCAGATGTCATTTGAGATGTGCTGACATTTGCTTATTAAAGGTTTAGGAACTGAGAACTTTAAGACTTTTCTTCTCTTTATTACTAGTATTGACTGAGACCCAAATAACCCTTGGGCCCAGAGCTCTAGAATTTACATTTGTGTGAAGCAGTTGCCTCCTGATTGCTGTCTCCACAGAAGAGATTGTCTAACTATCACTCTAAGCTCTAGGCTCAGAAAGTCTTTGAACAAATCCATTTCTTTGAGAAAAAAAAAAAAAAGAAAAATTCTCTTCTTCCTGTCGTCTGCCACTACAGATACCCAACACTGGGAGCATTTAGTTGGTTTCCAAGAGGGATTTTCTTCATTGAAGTTGATGCTTTGAAATAGTTCTGTTTTCTTTCTTGTTATCTAAGGGAGAAATAAAAGTTATACTGAGAGTGTCACCTATTCTGTGAATTTTTGTCCCCCATACAAAACCTAATTGTTGGTCTTCTAACTTAAACCACTTCCCCTTCTGGAAAAGGGAAATTCAAATTCAGATTTAAACAGACCTCTTCTCTGCCCCATTTAATTACAGAATTGGAGAATGAATAACCAGGGGAAAATAATCTATTTATATATAGAGATTTCTTAGAATTTAGAAAAAAAGATTTGTTAAATTTTCAAATGCTTTAAATTAAGAAAGTCTTTTATTAAAAAACCAAAATTCTTATTTGCCTTTGAAGCTAAAGGCATGGGAAATAGATCACAGACATAAATTTTAAAAATCAAAATTTTGCCATTTATGAGAACAAAACTTCAGGCAAGAAGGGGGAAAGGGCTTACCAGTCAGGAGTTAGGAATCAGTCCATCCTGGTCCTTAATACTTGAGAATTACAGGCTTTGTTATCCCCTAGTATTCACAGCCAACCCCCGCCCCCCCAACACACATATAATTAACACACATATTTATTATAGGAATTACTTTATGAGAACTGTTTCATGATCTCCAGGAGAGGAAGGGTTTTGTGTTTACAAGTAAACAAAGTTTGAAAGTGAAAACTAGTAATATACATTTGATATTGCTACAATACCCCACCTTGAAACAACTGTAACATCAACTTGGAAAAAGCTCTCATCTTTCATGACATTATTAATACACATACACAGTTTCAATATCAAATGGATTGAAATTCCATCAATTAGTAGTAGAACGGTCTCAAAACTAGATGAATGTAAGAAATCATTCAGTATATTTGATGAAGAAAACTTATTTGTAACTACTTAATTATAAGTAATCTCATGAAAATTCACAATTGTATCAAGTATATTGTTTTACTTCTATGTCAAAAATCAATATTAATTTATTCCAAGTACTTAAGATGTATTATCTATGTATCTATCTATCTACCCATATTTTACTCAAAATTCCAAAAAGAAATATAAATTAGATTGTAAGGGTTTGGAAACTAATGACTGTTAAATGAGAACAATCTCAGAGTGTTGAGAATTCACTGGACTGAGAAGCTAATATTTTTATGGTTTACATAAATGATTTCATAAGAACAAGCTGCCCATGATTCACCATTTCTTTTTCTCACATTTTTATGCACCGTTTGCAAAGATAAATTTAAGAATTGTGTCTACTTGCCTTTTTTCTAAAATAAATTTATTTTTTTAAAAGAAACGTGGTTTCAGAATTAGGATGATACTAACTAGATCTATAGAGGGATTTTTAGAAGTAAAAGAATCAATGAGCTTAATGAGCCAGATACAAATCAAAGGAAAATACAAGTGGTTCCTATTACCTTATGAAGACAAATTCCAAGGAGCTGCTATTTCAAAACATGTTCATCCTTGTAAAGAAACAGGACATAAAACACAGCTCCATGAATCAGGAAATTAATGGTTATATTTCTAGTATGTCAGATCTTTGGAGAAAAAAAGGATTTGTTTTTGTAAAGTAACAGTTAAAAATAATGACTAATTGATGCACCAAAGACCAATTTGGGGAAGGAGAAAAGATGGTATAAAAGAGAGAAAAAAAAAATCACATAATGATCATAAGTAAATATCCTTAGTTAAATTAATAGAAAATATTAGGAAAGAAGAAGTAGTTGAATGGAAGAGATGAGTCTAAGTATCAGGGAATTGGTGGTGCTGAGAACAGGACTAACAAAATAATCAGAATGTGATGGAAGGGGAAAATGAGATTAAAGCTTTAAAAGATACAATAACAAATTTCTTACGGTTTTGGAAGGGTACTTTTTAAAATTATTTAAGCAGTAGGATTTAGTTCTCTTTCTTAATATGAATATAAGGAGCTAAAAAGAAAAATTGAATTGTAAAATAACTCAAATTCCTAGAACTAATCTATTCATTGAAAACTGTAATAGGAAATATTTTAATTTAGACTTGTAATAATCCATGAATTAAAGAAGAGTATGGATCCAGTGACTTTGACTGGGAGTCAGGAACTGGCTCTCATAACTAACCTTGAGAACACCACAGCTTGGACACAACATAATTTCAGTTTCCTCAACTAAAATGAAATCAGTCAGTAATTTTCAAGTCCCCTATGTACCTTGCACTGAGGGAGGCATGTAAGTATTAAAAGAAATGAGTAAAACACAGAGTTTGTCTCAAGGATCTTGCAAATATGGCAGAGTTTTCTACGAATAATTACTTCTGTCTTATTTCCTCTAATATGCTTTGAAAAAGACAGAAACGATCCAGGCATTATGAATGACAAAAGGAAACAACTGGAAATAGTTGCAATAAATTCTTTTTGCTTATAATTTTGAGCAGAAAATGGGTATTATAAGTCTTTATTATCATTACGAGGGTGAATAAGATCTACATTCAACTTTGGTCCACTCTGACCCAGGACTGCAGCACAGTTTCCCACACAATTTAGAGATACTGCAGTGTGAGGGGCTCTCAGAGTATCACTGATCTGTGGTTTGTCTCACCCACAGGTTATCACATCATCTTCTGTGTGAACTGAGCTCAGTCGTACTCTGGGCAGTCTGCTCATTCACTGGCTTACAATTTTCCCCACCTGTGTCATGGCTTCATCCATCCACTTGGTCTTTGTCTCGACCCCTCAGTCCACGGTTCTGGAATCTCCCTGCCTTGTCTCCCTTGTTTTCTTTTCTGGCTTCCTTTTGGGTTGTTTTTTCAGGTTTTCCTTCACCTTTTCCCCTATTTTGGTCCTCTACTTTTGAAATACTTTAGCACTCATATTTTAATTGCTCCTGAATCAGAAGCAGAATTCTAGCTATGTCCACACCTGCAGATAACTATATTCCTCATAATAGTTCCTTTATTTAAAAAAAAAACATAAAAATTGCATACCTGTGATCTTATATTTGCAACCGATCTCAATGTCTCTGCTTTCCTTTTTCTTCCTCTCTCCTCACATTGATACAAAGTTTAATTCCAGAACTATGTAATCACCCTGTTGTGGGAGAAGGGACAGTTTTCTCATAGCAGATGACATTACATAGTCTGTGTGGGCAATGCTTAAGTAAAGCAGAGCCTTGTATAATTATCTTAAAACAAAGTCTATAGAAATAATTCTACCCAAAATCTTTCATTTCCTGAATTAGTGGCTTCTCCATATCGGTTCCAATGCTTACCCATTAAAAATGAAGAAACCAAATGTTAGGTAAGAAAATTCCATTGTCCAGGCTCTTGTCCTATTTTATTTTTTTCCAAAGATAGGTAATCACAATGGTTCTGGGTATACAAGATAAATGAAATGCCTCTAAGCCTAAAACAATCCCTGTGGTGAGAAAGATGCATGAGGATGAGGAGGACAGCCTTCATTTTGCTTTCTTGCTTTTCTCTGCTCCCTCCTGGAAGGACAGATCCCCAGATCTATACCATCCACCTCCTAACACTCTTCTATCCACTGAGATCAATTACTCTTCTCAGTTGTAGGCCTTGAGTCATCAAGTCAAATCCGACTTCAGGTACAGTTACTACGAAATTGGCTCTTGCTTTGCTACTCTTTACTACCAATTCTCAACTGCCTTATTCCTCCATGCGTGAGGCACTGGGTGGCTTACCAAGCCACAGACTGATTTTCTCTGTGACTAATGATTTGTCTTGCTGAAAAGTTTAAAGTTTGAAACAATCCTCCCAGGGACAAGTCTTGTTCTTGAATGCTAAATCTGAGCTTCTTTCTTTTGTGCTCTGCCCATCTCAGCAATAAGCCTAGAAACATCCATTTTCATTTTGACTTCTGATGTTATATTCCCCAGATGGCTTCCTTTTTCCTTCTGTCAGACTCCACTAAGCATCATCCACCTATCCAGACTTTTCTCTGCTGGGCCTCTATGAGCTCTGGTCTGACTTTACTTGCTCTGTCCATTTTTGGCTCACTAAGGCCTCATTCAAGTAACCAGTGGTTATGTCTATCATATTCATGGTTCTATAAGTCAGTAGAAATACAGTCACAAATTCTACAGGAAATAAAAATCACAATGCATACATACTACCCTGCCGAATGAAGCAATGCTTCTTTCTGCACCCAAAGGGGTTGAATCTTATTTTCAGCTGAATATCTTTAATGTGCTTGGTGCTCATTTGTATGTTTTGTTTCATTTCCTTGGTTAATGAAAGTAATATTCATTTCTTTCTTTTTTCCAATGAGACTTTATCTCAGCTAAGTCAGAGTGTTCACAAAAGGCATTATATCAGGTAATTGGATTTCATAGTGAAATTAGGTCTGAAAAAAACACCCTTTTAGTTGTCCCCTTGTAGAAACATTTCTAAGGTATAATAGGTACTTTTTGTCTAAGTAAACAAAATAAAGTAGTCCCCCCTTTTCTGCAGTTTCATTTTTCACAGTTTCAGTTACTCATAGTCAAATGCAGTCCAAAAGTATTAAATGGAAAATTCCAGAAATAAACAATTCATAAATTTTAAAGTGTATGCCCCGGGCTGTTCTGAGACCCAAAGAACACTTGGGCCCAGAGTGAAGAAATCATTCTGGGATTTCACATGATGAAATCCCATGCCCTCCTGTGCTGTCCTGCTGGGTCCTGCCAAGGATGTGAAACATTCCTCTGTCAGTATATCTACCCTGTATATACTACCTGCCCATATATATATAGAGAGAGAGGATTAGGTACTAACTGTGGTTTCAGGCATCCACTGGGGATCTTGGAACTTATCCTCACAAATAAGTGGTAACTACTGTATAATAAGTGGATTGACTCTTATTTGGATGATTTCAATTCTTGCCATGTTTTAAGGCACTGGATCATTAAGGTCAAATGTATTCATTCTTTCAATGTTTACTATGTACAATGTCCTTAATGATGAATAGGTTTTGCCTTAAGAAATCTTAGAGTCCAACAGGGGAACATAATCCTCATATAGAGCAACATTCATGTGGAACAGAATGTACTAAGTGCCTTATCAAAGAAACGTGATTTTTCTAAGTATAGGAACTACAGAGGTTATAGGGTATTGGCATAACTAATGACTCATGTCCATCAATTCATTCAACAAACAATAACTGGGCACTTTCAAGCCCTGAGATACAGCAGTGAAAAAAAACGGTGCTCCTGCTCTCATGGGGATGACTTTCCTGAGAGGTGGGGGATAGACCATCAACAAACACACTTAAATGCACAGATCTTAAGTGGTAGTGAAAGCTCTGCAGAAAAATAAAGCTGAGGAAGGGCAATAGGGACTGGAGGCTGAGGGTGAGCTGCCTGTTGACACTAGATGCTCAAGGAAGACCTGAGGGATGGTGTCGTTGGAGGAGAGACCCAAAGGAAGGGGTGATCACGTGAGTAAAAATGGAAAGAGTGATCCAGGAAGAGGGAACAGGAACAGAAGTCATAGGATGCAAAATTCTCAGAGCTTCTGGAACTTCTTGGTAGTGTTTGAGGTAGAGAAAGGAGGCCAGTGGGGATTAACAGGGTAGGTCTGGGGGGTTGGTGAGAGGAGAGGGGTTCAGAAGCCTAGAACAGGCAGGGGCAGGTCCAGAAGGGTCTTGAACGCTTTGTGCTATGCAAGCCCCCAAGCCCAACACATTTTCTCTCCTCACTCTCCTATTTTGTTATCTTGTTGTCATTTTCCTATAAGAAGAAACTGGAAAGGAAAAAAAATTAATTAAGAGTTCTGGCAAGCTGAATTCCATTTAATTGAGGTGTAACTGTAATATATTGTTTTGTATTTAATTCTTAAGTCTTCACATGGATATTTTTCTTGTCCCAGCTAGATAATATATGATCAAAATCACAAATAGTCTTCAATTCTTTTTCCTATTCTCTTGGAGCTCTTAGATCCTAGAAGGGCTCACAGTCTAAGGCTAAAAGAGTAAACTTTTCATACTGTGGTTTACCCTAGACAATAACCCCAGAGAGGTCATTCTTCTGTACCAACTTCGAATCTTATCCCTCAGTCTCTAGGACTGGCCCTTTCATGTCATCGTAAACTGGCCAGGGATTGTAGGGAGACTGTAGCCACTCGTCCTCTAAGAGAGAGAGAGAGAGAAATCTGAAGATATGGAAAAAATAAACATTAACAATTTTTCTCTATATTAGTCTTTTATCTTAAGAGTGTTTATGGGTATATCTCAGGGTTCTGGTAGTTATTTGGAAAAACACTCTAACGTATCAAATATTACATGAGGAAATAAGTTACCTAAAGTTAAAACATTTCTTTTCATAAGATGGGCTCAACGTGTTTCCATAAAATAAGCAAAGCTGAAACTTCCCTGCAACAGAAACAGCCAAGTTGCTCAGACAATTTTTTTTTTTACATCTTTATTGGAGTATAATTGCTTTAAAATGGTGTGCTAGTTTCTGCTTCATAACCAAGTGAATCAGTCACACACACACTTATGTTCCCATATCCCTTCCCCCTCACGTCTCCCTCCCTCCAACCCTCCCTATCCCACCCCTCTAGGTGGTCACAAAGCACCGAGCTGATCTCCCCGTGCTATGTGGCTGCTTCCCACTAGCTATCTATTTTAAATTTGGTAGTGTATATATGTCCATGCCACTCTCTCACTTTGTCACAACTTACCCTTCCCCCACCCATATCCTCAACTCCATTTTCTAGTATGTCTGTGGCTTTATTCCTGTCTTACCCCTGTGTTCTTCATGCCATTTTTTTCTTTTTCTTAGATTCCATATATATGTGTTAGCATACGGTATTTGTCTTTCTCTTTCTGACTTACTTCACTCTGTATGACAGACTCTAGGTCTATCCACTTCATTACCAATAGCTCAATTTCATTTCCTTTTATGGCTGAGTAATATATTCCATTGTATATATGTGCCACATCTTCTTAATCCATTCATCTGATAATGGACACTTAGGTTGTTTCCATCTCCGGGTTATTGTAAATAGAGCTGCAATGAACATTTTGATACATGACTCTTTTTGAATTATGGTTTTCTCAGGGTATATGTCCAGTAGTGGGATTGCTGGGTCATATGGTAGTTCTATTTTTAGTTTCTTAAGAAACATCCATACTGTTCTCCATAGTGGCTGTACCAATTCACATTCTCACCAGCAGTGCAAGAGTGTTCCCTTTTCTCCACACCCTCTCGAGCATTTATTGTTTCTAGATATTTTGATGATGGCCATTCTGACTGGTGTGAGATGATATCTCATTGTAGCTTTGATTTGCATTTCTGTAATGATTAATGATGTTGAGCATTTTTTCATGTGTTTGTTGACAGTCTGTATATCTCCTTTGGAGAAATGTCTATTTGGGTCTTCTGTCCATTTTTGGATTGGGTTGTTTGGTTTTTTTTTGTTATTGAGCTGCATGAGCTGCTTGTAAATTTTGGAGATTAATCCTTTGTCAGTTGCTTCATTTGCAAATATTTTCTCCCATTCTGAGGGTTGTCTTTTGGTCTTGTTTATGGTTTCCTTTGCTGTGCAAAAGCTTTGAAGTTTCATTAGGTCCCATTTGTTTATTTTTGTTTTTATTTCCATTTCTCTAGGAGGTGAGTCAAAAAGGATCTTGCTGTGATTTATGTCATAGAGTGTTCTGCCTATATTTTCCTCTAAGAGTTTGATAGTTTCTGGCCTTACATTTAGGTCTTTAATTCGTTTTGAGCTTATTTTTGTGTATGGTGTTAGGGAGTGATCTAATCTCATACTTTTACATGTACCTGTCCAGTTTTCTCAGCACCACTTACTGAAGAGGCTGTCATTTCTCCACTGTACATTCCTGCCTCCTTTATCAAAGATAAGGTGACCATATGTGCATGGGTTTATCTCTGGGCTTTCTATCCTGTTCCATTGATCTATCTTTCTGCTTTTGTGCCAGTACCATACTCTCTTGATTACTGTATCTCTGTAGTATAGTCTGAAGTCAGGGAGCCTGATTCCTCCAGCTCCATTTTTCATTCTCAAGATTGCTTTGTCTATTCGGGGTCTTTTCTGTTTCCATACAAATTTTGAAATTTTTTATTCTAGCTCTGCAAAAAATGCCAGTGGTAGTTTGATAGGGATTGCATTGACTCTGCAGATTGCATTGGATAGTAGAATCATTTTCACAATGTTGATTCTTCCAATCCAAGAACATGGTATATCTCTCCATCTATTTGTATCATCTTTAATTTCTTTCATCAGTGTCTTATAATTTTCTGCATACAGGTCTTTTTTCTCCTTAGGTAGGTTTATTCCTAGATATTTTATTCTTTTTGCTGCAATGGTAAATGGGAGTGTTTTCTTGATTTCAATTTCAGATTTTTTTGTCATTAGTGTGTAGGAATGCCAGAAATTGCTATGCATTAATTTTGTATCCTGCTACTTTACCGAATTCATTGATTAACTCTACTAGTTTTCTGGTAGCATCTTTAGGATTCTCCATGTATAGTATCAAGTCATCTGCAAACAGTGACAACTTTACTTCTTCTTTTCCAAATTGGATTCCTTTTATTTCCTTTGCTTCTCTGATGGCTGTACATAAAACTTCCCAAACTATGTTGAATAAGAGTGGTGAGAGTGGGCAACCTTGTCTTGTTCCTGATCTTAGTGGAAATGCTTTCAGTTTTTCACCATTGAGGACGATGTTGGCTGTGGGTTTGTCATATATGGCCTTTATTATGTTGAGGAAATTTCCCTCTATGCCTACTTTCTGCAGGGTTTTTATCATAAATCAGTGTTGAATTTTGTCGAAAGCTTTCTCTGCATCTATTGAGATGACCATATGGTTTTTCTCCTTCAATTTGTTAATATGGTGTATCACATTGGTTGATTTGCATATATCAAAGAATCCTTGCATTCCTGCAATAAACCCCACTTGATCATGGTGTATGATCCTTTTAATGTGCTGTTGGATTCTCTTTGCTAGTATTTTGTTGAGGAGTTTTGCATCTATGTTCATCAGTGATATTGGCCTGTAGTTTTCTTTCTTTGTGACATCCTTGTCTGGTTTTGGTATCAGGGTGATGGTGGCCTCGTAGAATGAGTTTGGGAGTCTTCCTCTCTCTGCTGTATTTTCAAAGAGTTTGAGAAGGATAGGCGTTAGGTCTTCTCTAAATGTTTGGTAGAATTACCTGTGAAGCCATCTGGTCTGGGCTTTTGTTTGTTGGAATATCTTTAATCACAGTTTCAATTTCAGTGCTTGTGATTGGTCTGTTCATATTTTCTATTTCTTCCTGATTCAGTCTTGGCAGATTGTGCATTTCTAAGAATTTGTGCATTTCTTCCAGGTTGTCCATTTTATTGGCATAGAGTTGCTTGTAGTAATCTCTCATGACCTTTTGTATTTCTGCAGTGTCAGTTGTTACTTCTCCGTTTTCATTTCTAATTCTATTGATTTGAGTCTTCTTCCATTTTTTCTTGATGAGTCTGGCTAAAGGTTAATCAATTTTGTTTATCTTCTCAAAGAACCAGCTTTTAGTTTTATTGACCTTTGCTATCATTTCCTTCATTTCTTTTTCATTTATTTCTGATCTGATCTTTATGATTTCTTTCCTTCTGCTAACTTTGGGTTTTTGTTGTTATTGCTGTTCTTCTTCTTTCTCTAATTGCTTAGGTTCAAGTTTAGGTTGTTTATTCGAGATGTTTCCTGTTTCTTAAGGTAGGATTTTATTGCTATAAACTTCCCTCTTATAATGGCTTTTGCTGCATCCCATAGGTTTTGTGTCACCCTGTCTCCATTGTCATTTGTTTGTTTGTTTGTTTTGTTTTCTTTTTACATCTGTATTGTACTACAATTGCCCTACAATGGTGTGTTAGTTTCTGCTCTACAACAAAGCGAACCAGCCACGCATACACATATGTTCCCACATCTCTTCCCTCCTGTTTCTCCCTCCCTCCCACCCTCCCTATCCCACCCCTCCATGTGGTCACAAAGCACCGAGCTGATCTCCATATGCCATGTGGCCGCCTCCCAGCAACCATCTATCTCATGTGTGGTAGTGTATATATGTCCATGCCACTCTCTTGCTTTGTCACACCTTACCCTTCCCCCTCCCCATATCCTCAAGTCCATTCTCTAGGTTTGTGTCTTTATTCCTGTCTTACCCCTAGGTTCTTGATGACATTGTTTTTTCTTAAATTCCATATATATGTGTTAGCATATGGTGTTTGTCTTTCTCTTTCTGACTTACTTCACTCTGTATGACAGACTCTAGGTCTATCCACTTCATTACCAATAGCTCAATTTCATTTCTTTTTATGGCTGAGTAATATTCCATTGTATATATGTGCCACATCTTCTTTATCCATTCATCCGATGATGGACACTTAGGTTGTTTCCATCTCGGGTTATTGTAAATAGAGCTGCAATGAACATTTTGGTACATGAGTCTTTTTGAATTATGGTTTTTCAGGGTATATGCCCAGTAGTGGGATTGCTGGGTCATATGGAAGTTATATTTGTAGTTTTTTAAGGAACCTCCATACTGTTCTCCATAGTGGCTGTACCAATTCACATTCCCACCAGCAGTGCAAGAGTGTTCCCTTTTCTCCACACCCTCTCGAGCATTTATTGTTTCTAGATATCTTGATGATGGCCATTCTGACTTGTGTGAGATGATATCTCATTGTAGTTTTGATTTGCATTTCTGTAATGATTAATGATGTTGAGCATTTTTTCATGCGTTTGTTGGCAGTCTGCATATCTCCTTTGGAGAAATGTCTATTTAGATCTTCTGTCCATTTTTGGATTGGGTGGTTTGTTTTTGTGTTATTGAGCTGCATGAGCTGCTTATAAATTTTGGAGATTAATCCTTTGTCAGTTGCTTCATTTGCAAATATTTTCTCCCATTTTGAGGGTTGTCTTTCGGTCTTGTTTATGGTTTCCTTTGCTGTGCAAAAGCTTTGAAGTTTCATTAGATCCCATTTGTTTATCTTTGTTTTTACTTCCATTTCTCTAGGAGGTGGGTCAAAAAGGATCTTGCTGTGATTTATGTCATAGAGTGTTCTGCCTATGTTTTCCTTTAAGAGTTTGATAGTTTCTGGCCTTGCATTTAGGTCTTTTATCCATTTTGAGCTTATTTTTGTGTACAGTGTTAGGGAGTGATCTAATCTCATACATTTACATGTCCTTGTACAGTTTTCCCAGCACCACTTATTGAAAAGGCTGTCCTTTCTCCACTGTACATTCCTGCCTCCTTTATCAGAGATAAGGTGACCATATGTGCATGGGTTTATCTCTGGGCTTTCTATCCTGTTCCATTGATCTATCTTTCTGTTTTTGTGCCAGTACCATACTGTCTTGACTACTGTAGCTTTGTAGTATAGTCTGAAGTCAGGGAGCCTGATTCCTCCAGCTCTGTTTTTCATTCTCAAGATTGCTTTGCTATTCAGGGTCTTTTGAGATTCTATACAAATTGTGATATTTTTTGTTCTAGTTCTGTGAAAAATGCCATTGGTAGTTTGATAGGGATTGCATTGAATCTGTAGATTGATTTGGGTAGTAGAGTCATTTTCAAAATGTTGATTCTTCCAGCTGAAGAACATGGTATATCTCTCCATCTATTTGTATCATCATTAATTTCTTTCATCAGTGTCATATAATTTTCTGCATACATGTCTTTTTTCTCCATAGGTAGGTTTATTCCTAGATATTTTATTCTTTTGGCTGCAGTGGTAAATGGGAGTGTTTTCTTGATTTCAATTTCAGATTTTTCATCATTAGTGTATAGGAATGCCAGAAATTGCTATGCATTAATTTTGTATCCTGCTACTTTACGAAATTCATTGTTTAGCTCTAGTAGTTTCCTGGTAGCATCTTTAGGATTCTCTGTGTATGGTATCATGTCATCAGCAGACAGTGACAGCTTTACTTCTTCTTTTCCAATTTGGATTCCTTTTATTTCCTTTGCTTCTCTGATGGCTGTGCATAAAACTTCCCAAACTAAGTTGAATAAGAGTGGTGAGAGTGGGCAACCTTGTCTTGTTCCTGATCTTAGTGGAAATGCTTTCAGTTTTTCACCATTGAGGACGATGTTGGCTGTGGGTTTGTCATATATGGCCTTTATTATGTTGAGGAAATTTCCCTCTATGCCTACTTTCTGCAGGGTTTTTATCATAAATCGGTGTTGAATTTTGTCGAAAGCTTTCTCTGCATCTATTGAGATGACCATATGGTTTTTCTCCTTCAATTTGTTAATATGGTGTATCACATTGGTTGATTTGCATATATCAAAGAATCCTTGCATTCCTGCAATAAACCCCACTTGATCATGGTGTATGATCCTTTTAATGTGCTGTTGGATTCTCTTTGCTAGTATTTTGTTGAGGAGTTTTGCATCTATGTTCATCAGTGATATTGGCCTGTAGTTTTCTTTCTTTGTGACATCCTTGCCTGGTTTTGGTATCAAGGTGATGGTGGCCTCGTAGAATGAGTTTGGGAGTCTTCCTCTCTCTGCTGTATTTTCAAAGAGTTTGAGAAGGATAGGCGTTAAGTCTTCTCTAAATGTTTGGTAGAATTACCTGTGAAGCCATCTGGTCTGGGCTTTTGTTTGTTGGAATATCTTTAATCACAGTTTCAATTTCAGTGCTTGTGATTGGTCTGTTCATATTTTCTATTTCTTCCTGATTCAGTCTTGGCAGATTGTGCATTTCTAAGAATTTGTGCATTTCTTCCAGGTTGTCCATTTTATTGGCATAGAGTTGCTTGTAGTAATCTCTCATGACCTTTTGTATTTCTGCAGTGTCAGTTGTTACTTCTCCGTTTTCATTTCTAATTCTATTGATTTGAGTCTTCTTCCATTTTTTCTTGATGAGTCTGGCTAATGGTTTATCAATTTTGTTTATCTTCTCAAAGAACCAGCGTTTAGTTTTATTGATCTATGCTATTGTTTCTTTCATGTCTTTTTCATTTATTTCTGATCTGATTTTTATGATTTCTTTCCTTCTGTTAACTTTGGGGTTTTCTTGTTCTTCTTTCTCTAAGCAAGAAGAACTTTAGGTTGTTTATTTAAGATTTTTCCTGTTTCTTAAGGTAGGATTTTATTACTATAAACTTCCCTCTTAGAACTGCTTTTGCTGCATCCCATTGGTTTTGGGTCGTCATGTCTCCACTGTCATTTGTTTCTAGGTATTTTTTAAATTTCCTCTTTGATTTATTCAGAGATCACTTCGTTATTAAGTAGTGTATTTTTTAGCCTCCATGTGTTTGTAGTTTTTACATATCTTTTCCTGTAATTGATATCTAGTGTCATAGCATTGTGGTCAGAAAAGATACTTGATACGACTTCAATTTTTCTTAAATTTACCAAGGCTTGATTTGTGACCCAAGATATGATCTATCCTGGAGAATGTTCCATGAGCACTTGGGAAAAATGTGTATTCTTTTGTTTATGGATGGAATGTCCTATAAATATCAATTAAGTTCATCTTGTTTAATGTATCATTTAAGGCTTGTGTTTCCTTATTTATTTTCATTTTCGATGATCTGTCCATTGGTGAAAGTGGGGTGTTAAAGTCTCCTACTATGAATGTGTTACTGTTGATTTCCCCCTTTATGGCTGTTAGTATCTGCCTTATGTATTGAGGTGCTCCTATGTTGGGTGCATAAAATTTACAATTGTTATATCTTCTTCTTGGATCGATCCCTTGATCATTATGTAATGTCCTTCTTTGTCTCTTCTAATAGTCTGTATTTTAAAGTCTATTTTGTCTGATATGAGGATTGATACTCCAGCTTTCTTTTGGTTTCCATTTGCATGGAATATCTTTTTCCATCCCCTTACTTTCAGTCTGTATGTGTCTCTATGTCTCAAGTGGGTCTCTTGTAGACACCATATATATGGGTCTTATTTTTGTATCCATTCAGCCAATCTGTGTCTTTTGGTGGGAATATTTAGTCCATTTAAATTTAAGGTAATTATTGATATGTATGTTCCTCTTCCAATTTTCTTAATTGTTTTGGGTTCATTATTGTAGTTCTTTTCCTTCTTTTGTGTTTCTTGCCTAGAGAAGTTCCTTTAGCATTTGTTGTAAAGCTGGTTTTGTGGTGCTGAACTCTCTTAGCTTTTTGCTTGTCTGTAAAGTTTTAATTTCTCCATCAAATCTGAATGAGATCCTTGCTGGGTAGAGTAATCTTGGTTGCAGGTTTTTCTCTTTCATCACTTTAAATATGTCCTGCCAGTCCCTTCTGGCTTGCAGAGTTTCTGCTGAGAGATCAGCTGCTAACCTTATGGGGATTCCCTTGTGTGTTGTTTGTTGTTTTTCCCTTGCTGCTTTTAATATGTTTTCTTTGTATTTAACTTTTGACAGTTTGATTAATATGTGTGTTGGCATGTTTCTCCTTGGATTTATCCTGTATGAGTCTCTCTGTGCCTCTTGGACTTGATTAACTATTTCCTTTCCCATATTAGGGAAGTCTTCAACTCTAATCTCTTCAAATATTTTCTCAGTCCCTTTCTTTTTCTCTTCTTCTGGGACACCTATAATTTGAATGTTGGTGCATTTAATGTTGTCCCAGAGGTCTCTGAGACTGTCCTAATCTCTTTTCATTCTTTTTTTCTTTTTTCTGCTCTGCAGTAGTTATTTCCACTATTTTATCTTCCAGGTCATTTATCCGTTCTTCTGCCTCAGTTATTCTGTTATTGGTCCCTTCTAGAGTATTTTTAATTTCATTTATTGTGTTGTTCATCTTTGCTTGTTTCATCTTTAGTTCTTCTTGGTCCTTATTAAATGCTTCTTACATTTTCTATATTCTATTTCCAAGATTTTGGATCATCTTTACTATCATTATTCTGAATTCTTTTTCCAGTAGACTGCCTATTTCATCTTCATTTGTAGGTCTGGTGGATTTTTATCTTGCTCCTTCATCTGCTGTGTGTTTTTCTGTCTTCTCATTTTGCTTATCTTACTCTGTTTGCGGTCTCCTTTTTTCAGGCTGCAGGTTCGTTGTTCCCATCATTTTTGGTGTCTTTCCCCAGTGGCTAAAGTTAGTTCAGTGGGTTTTGTAGCCTTACTGGTTGAGGGGACTAGTGCCTGTGTTCTGGTGGATGAGGCTGGATCTTGTCTTTCTGGTGGGCAGGTCCATGTCTGGTGGTGTGTTTTGGGGTGTCTGTCAACTTATTATGATTTTAGGCAGCCTCTCTGCTAATGGGTGTGGTTGTGTTACTGTCTTGCTAGTTGTTTGGCATAGGGTGTCCAGCACTGTAGCTTGCTGGCTATTGAGTGAAGCTGGGTGTTGGTGTTGAGATGGAGATCTATGGGAGATTTTCGCCATTTGATATTACGTGTAGCTGGGAGGTCTCTTGTCGACCAGTGTCCTGAAGTTGGCTCTCCCACCTCATAGGCACAGCACTGACTCCTGGCTGTATCACTAAGAACTTTTCATCCACAGGGCTCACAATAAAAGGGAGAAAAAGTAGAAAGAAAGAAAGAAAGAAAGTGGATAAAAGAAAAGAAAAGAAAGTCAGAAAAAATAAAATAAAATTATAACAATAATTATTAAGAAAAATATTTTTTAAAAAAGTAAAAAAAAAAAAAGGACCGATAGAACCCTAGGACAAATGGTGAAAGCAAAGCTATACAGACAAAATCTTACACAGAAGCATATACATACACACTCACAAAAAGAGGAAAAGGGGAAAAAAATAATAAATCTTGCTCTCACAGTCCACCTCCTCAATTTGGGATGATTCATTGTCTATTCAGGTATTCCAGAGATGCAGGTTACATCAAGTTGATTGTGGAGCTTTAATCCGCTGCTTCTGAGGCTGCTGGGAGAGATTTCCCTTTCTCTTCTTTGTTCTCACAGCTCCCAGGTCTGAGCTTTGGATTTGGCCCCGCCTCTGCGTGTAGGTTCCCGGAGGGCGTCTATTCTTCTACCAGACAGGACAGGGCTAAAGGAGCCGCTGATTCGGGGGCTCTGGCTCACTCAGGCCGGGAGGAGGCAGGGGTACAGATGCAGGGCAAGCCTGCAGCGGCAGAGGCCGGTGTGACATTGCACCAGCCTGAGGCGCACTGTTCGTTCTCCCGGGGAAGTTGTCCCTGGATCCCGGGACCCTGGCAGTGGCGGGCTGCACAGGCTCCCTGGAAAGGGGGTGTGGACAGTGACCTGTGCTCGCACACAGGCTTCTTGGTGGCGGCAGCAGCAGCCCCAGCGTCCCACGCCCTTCTCTGGGGTCCGCGTTTTTAGCCGCGGCTCGCGCCCGTCTCTGGAGCTCCTTTAAACAGCGCTCTTAATCCCCTCTCTTCGCGCACCAGGAAACAAAGAGGGAAGAAAGAATCTCTTGCCTCTTTGGCAGGTCCAGGCTTTTCCCCGGACTCCCTCCGGGCTAACCGTGGTGGACTAACCCCTTCAGGCTGTGTTCATGCCGCCAACCTTAGTCCCCTCCCTGTTCTCCGACCGAAGCCCGAGCCTCAGCTCCCAGCCCCACCCGCCCCGGCGGGTGAGCAGACAAGTCTCTCGGGCTGGTGGGTGCCGTCGACACCGATCCTCTGTGCGGGAATCTCTCCGCTTTGCCCTCCGCACTCCTTTTGCTGCGCTGTCCTCCGTGGCTCCTCCGCCACCCGCAGTCTCCGCCCACGAAGGGGCTTCCTAGTGTGTGGAAACATTTCCTCCTTCACAGCTCCCTCCCACTGGTGCAAGTCCCGTCCCTATTCTTTTGTCTCTGTTTATTCTTTTTTCTTTTGCCCTACCCAGATACGTGGGGAGTTTCTTGCCTTTTGTGAGGTCTGAGGTCTTCTGTCAGCATTCAGTAGGTGTCCTGTAGGAATTGTTCCACGTATAGATGTATTTCTGATGTATCTGTGGGGAGGAGGGTGATCTCTGTGTCTTACTCTTCCGCCATCTTCCCCACATTTCTATCTCTGACAATTATTAAAGTGCTCTGAACTGACCAAACCTAGGGTAATGAATGGCATTCCCCAGGGTTTTTTTTTGTTTTTAAGTTTGAAATAATTTTAAACTTACACAAAAGTTTCAAAAATAGTATAAGGTGTTCTTGTACATCCTTCACCCAGTTTCATCAGATGTTAACATCTTACATGAACATAGTATAATTACTGAAGCCAGGAAATTAATACTATTCACTAAATACAACACTATTAACTCATCTACACACTTGGTTAGACGTTCCCCAGCTTTCGTGCTCATATTCTGTTTCTGTTCCAGAATCTAATCCAGGGTCTACACACTGCACTGAGGTGTCATGTCTCTTTAAACACTTCAATCTGTGACAGTTTCTATTTGTTTTTCATGACTTTGACCCTTTTAAAAAAGATACTGAATCTTTATTTTGTAGAATGACCTCCCAATTAGATTCGTCTGAGCTTTTTTTGATTAGACTGAGGTTATGCATTTTGGGCAATATTATCACAGAAGTGGTATTGAGTGCTTCCTGGTGCATCGTATCATCAGGAGGTACAGAATACTGACAGGTCTTCTTACTGGTGATGTTGACTTTAATCATTTGGTTATGACAGTGTCTGCCAGGTTTCTCCAGTGTAAATGTTCTCCATGACCAGCATTGTGCTTTAACTTGTGTTATACTCTAGCACCCTGCCTGACTCATGCTGGGTGTGCAATAGGTGTTAATTGAAAAAAAAAACAAATGAATTAACTTAAAACTAATGTAACAAAACTACTTTTAATAGTAGGATTAAATGATTCCACTAAATTTTCTGACTTAATTACTTTAATTTGGTTCAGAATTCACCACCAAATTCCAACAAAGCTAGACGTGAGATTCTGTATCTAAATCACCATTTTTTGAAAGGTGCCTAAACTAACTTAAGCAATTTTGATATTGGATTGCCTTTCCCTTGCTACTGCTTGTGTTTGTTGGGATCACATTTAAAAATTTTTTGAAATGATTTTTATATTTTGAATAGGAAATGCGTACAAATAGTTAGAAGAAAAAGCATAAGAGTATACAATGAAAAGCAAATCATTGTTATCTGCTTCTGTGTATCATCCCAGAGATAGTCTATGCCTATACAAATATATATTTATACTTGTATATGTGTGTTTCTGTATCCTTTATATTACTTTTTAAACACAAATGAAGTCATACTTCACATACTGTTCTACATCTTAGTTTTTTTTTTTAAGTTAATAGTATGTCATTCTTTATTAATTTACTGAGATTTACCTCATTCCTTTTAGTGGCCAAAGAACATTCCATCATACTTTCACACTATAATTTTTTCATGAGTCTCATTAAGGGTTTAGTTATGGTTATTTCCAATATTTTGTGTTTTAAATAATGCTTTAATGGATATCTTGGAATATACTTTGGTCTTTTTGGAGTTTTTCTTTTTGATTATTAAAGATTTTATATACAGGAAATTATCAACTTGGCAATAATATATGTTGCAAATATTTGTTTCTGCTGGTTTTATGTCATTTAGCATTATATACTTATCTTGCCATTTTTGACCAATCAGAAATTTTTAGTTTTTACATATTCAAACTTATGATTCTTTTATTTTCTGAATTCTGAGTTTGGTTAGGACACAGAAATGCATTCTCTACTCCAAAGCTAAAAAACCATTTTCCCTTGGTGAATTTATTTACTTTATTTCCATTGAAATAGAACCATTTCAAATTTTGTTTTTGTATAAGAAAGAAAGTAGGAATTTTATTTTATTTTTTCCAGAGGTCTTCACTGTATCAAAACCATTAGTTCTTCCCCCACTGAATAAATGGGTGCTGTCTCTTTAGCACATTTCCAAAAGGCAAAAGAGTGTCGGGCTTCCCTGGTGGCACAGTGGTTTAGAGTCCTCCTGCCGGTGCAGGGAACACGGCTTCGTGCTCCGGTCCGGGAAGATCCCACATGCCGCGGAGCGGCTGGGCCCGTGAGCCATGGCAGCGGAGCCTGTGCGTCCGAAGCCTGTGCTCCGCACCGGGAGAGGCCACAACAGTGAGAGGCCCTCGTACCGCAAAAAAAAAAAAAGAGTACCAAGTAGTCACTGAAGCTGATTTAGTCGTGTTGCCATTTATTTACCCAGATCAAAACCATTTTTAACTTTTATAAAATGTTTTCTTTCCTCTCCCAGGAACAATCCAGCCACATCATGCTGGCAATTAACCAAACCATAGTGCTCTTGAGAATGGAAACTGCTTGTGCAATTTTGTGGTTGTCATTTATAGCTAAGCTGACGTCTACATCATAGTCTTCATACATACCTGGATCAGCCTCAAGTGTGCTCTTTATATTGTTAGCTTGAACTTTATTTTTTTCTGTAAAGAAAATCAGGCAAACAGGATATTTTTCATGTCAAACTATAACATAATTTATAACCAGTATGGTCTTTAACTCAGTTAGATAGTGCTTGTAAATGTCTCTATTTTATCTTTCTCTCCCAAGCCACAAAGACACAGGGGAGAACAATTGTGGAAGGCTGCTTTTAAAATGACCCCTAATGAACCTTCCTACTGGTGTTCACTCCCCTTAGGTGTGGGATGGACCTAGTAACTTTTTCTAATGAATAGAATGTGGCAGAAGAGATAGTTATGTTACTTCTGAGGTTAAAGTATAAAAACTGAGACTTTGGTCTGCCTGGTGCTCTCTTTCTCTTGCCGTCTTGTCTTGCTCACTTTGGTGAGGCAAGCTGCCATGATGGAAAAGCCTATGCTGAAAGGAAATAAGGGTAGCCTTCAGCCAACAGATTACAAGGAACTGAATCCTGCCAACAAGCACACGAGTGAGCTTGGAAATGTATCTTATCCCCGTTGAATCTTGAGATGATGTAGTCCCAGCTAACACCTTGATTTCAGCCTTGAGAGACACCCTGAAGCACAGCACCCAGCTAAACCACAACCAGATTCCTGACCTATGGAAGCTGAGATAATAAATGTTGTTATTTTAAACCACCAGGTTTTGGGGTAATTTGTTATGCAGCAATGGGTTAATAATACAGCAAATAAGGAATTGTGTAATAATATTAATATTATTAATATTAATAATATCAAATTACATTATCATCAGTATATTAATAATTTAAACTATTAAAATTATATTAACAATGATATAAAAGAATGCAATGTTAATTATAATAATATAATGTTAGAAAGCTTATTACTAGTGAATTTCATATGTGGAAATCACTATTCTAAGAATTTTGTATATGTTACTCTATTTAATCTCATAACCCATGAGAGAGTTAATACATTTATTTGCATTTCATAGATGAGGAAACAGAAGTATTGAGACATACACAGGCAAGATTTGAATCCAAAGTCCATACTCTGAAAACGGTGCTGTAAGATTGCAAAGACAAAAAAAGTAACTTCTATCTGCTAATATCACTAGGTTTGCAAGAACAAAATGTCTTTCTTTTCCATAGCAGGGCCTGCTCCCATCATCCATGCTGGGGTTTGACTTGACCTTGGTCTTGGTCTGTAGATATATTAACCTCCCTCTGAACTGCCTGAGGGTGTGTATCACCAGGCACATGGCAGGTATGAAATAGATATCTCTTAAATGCACCTATCAAAGCGTGGTTGCACATTCCGTCTTTGCCACTGAGAGACGGTGCTGTTCTCACAGCTGGTAGCATGAAGTGTGGAAGGAGTGTGGGAGCTGGTGATGCGTTGGATGTACAAATTCCTCCAGCACAGGGGAATTTACTCATCTATGCTTTCTTACAATGATTTCTTTGCATAGTTCTAACTCTCGTCTCTGCTTGTGACAGGAAAATACATGAAGGTAATTTATCATCTTGTGTTTTTACTCCATTGTCATTACAGAAGAAGATAATGACTGCAATTTCAGATCCTTTGAACTGAGATGCAGAGAAAATGCTTCTTTTCTTTTCAACTAAATGATGCTTTTCCTACTATATACTGCTTGTAGAGGTATAACACAGAAAATCCTCTAGAAGGAAAAATTTGCAGTATATATCAAATTCACAAATGCACAGAACTTTTGATCCAGCAATTCTACTTCAAGGAATTTATTCTACATAGATACGTACATGTGTGAAATGATAATATATTTCAGAACGAAAGATTAGAAGCAACTTAATAACCCATCATTAAGAGGCTGGTTTAAATAAATTACGGTATATCCATCCTTACAAGAGAATACTATGTAACTAAAACAAAACAAAACAAACAAACGAAGGAAAATTTACATGTGCTGATTTGGAATTATCTCCAAAATGTATTAAGTAAAACAAATTAAGAAGAAAAGTACTTTTTGTACTAAATTTGAGTTAATAAAAATAGATTGTATATATAGGAGGGTTTGAAAGTATATAGACCAATTCTTTGACCATCTTCCCTTGAAAAGGTAGAGCCTAATTCTCCTCTCTTTGAGTGTGGGAATACATTAGTTACCTGCTTTTATAAATATAAAATATGTTTAGACTAATATTCGAGACACTGAAAACTTTGAGAACTTCTAGGGAAGGGACCTTGGTCGTTGGGCACAAGGTGAGAGCATGCATATCTCTTATACATACTCTTTGAGTCTCTTGGATTTTGTGATTACCTATTTAAAAATAAAATAAAATACTAACAAATACTAAGCTAAGAACTCTGTATTTAATAAGTAAGGTAGAGTAGTATATATCAATTTTTATTTTCAAGTATACTTATGAATGCCTACAGGTAGTTCACCATCTTAGAACAGGCTGACTAAATGCTTCTGTTGAAATTAGAATGGCAGGATGTTGATAGAGACTATCCATGGAAAGAGATGTTTGAAAAAATACTATAATCATTTCTTAGGTTCAAATAAGGAGGGAAGAGGGCTACTGCAGGAGGAGGACTGGTTGGAAACAGTGATGAAGGGAGGACCTAACCTTGCTAGCTGTTGATCACCCAGGTGTAGGGTGGCAGTCGACCCAGGGTTACTCAAGTTGGGGTGGCAGGCATATGTGACTCCCTGGAACACCAGAGGCAGGGCTTCAAGACAGGCTGGTCGCCCTAAGAGGCTTGGTGAGAAGCCCTGAGCTTGGGTGATTGGGCTGAGTGTGGGGAGGCTGACAGGCAAAATGCAGAGGGAAAAGCAATGAGATGTACACCTTTATCACTGATGGTGATGAGCTATTAAGTAACAGATTTTCTTTCTGCTCTTTTTCTTGCTGGATACACATAATCCATTTACTTTGCAAAGCAATTTTAGAGTGTTGTTTATGGTAAGGTATAAGGTGCCTTATGGCAAAAAAAATCTCTCCCAAATTCATGTGTGGATTCAAAGCTATTCAAATCCTAAAACACTGCATTTGTTTTTAGAGATACCTGTTCCTCCATTCATAGTTTCAGAACAATTAAATCTTCCTCATAGGTTGTCGAATGGATTTAATGAAATAAAGTTAACCGAGTGCCAGAATCGTCCCTCCTTCCCCTCCATAGCCCTGGCACCCCCGGCTCTTCTCCTCTGAAGAGTCCCCCACTACCCCTGGCCATATTGCCTGTCCTCCAGCACAGCACTCTCCGTGCTCCATCCTATTAAGTGCCCAATGTTGTGTGAAGGAATCTTGAAATGTGGATCATACTCAATTTGGGGAATTTGTGAGGGCATCCTCACAAGTCATCTGGGGGATGGTTCACACAATTGACTCAAGGTGACACAACTAGTAAGAGGCAGGGCCACAATACAAACCCGGGCTGCTCTCCCCCAGCCCTTGTTTCTCTGTTGCCCTGGATGAAGGTGCATAGGCAGTAAGAGCCAAAGGGGATCCTCCCATGCAGATCCAGTGATTCCACTGTCAGAACAGTCAGTAAACTGGGGTCCAAAAGAGAAGTAACCGTCATGACTCTCTGCATCCATGTTCCTATTTTGTGAGTCTTTTTTGAGTGATTAGACACTAGCTAATTTTGATCAGCTGTGCCAGAACTTAGTAAAACCCTGGATTTCCACTCTGTCAGACAAGTTTTAAGGAACTGAAGTGAGACCAAAACAAAAAGGGTTTTATGTTGAATTTTACCATTCCTGGCATTTTATATTTCTTTATAGCTCAGACATGTTCTGTGGAGATATAATAAAAAGTGTGTTAATAGAAATCACTCTGAACTTGTTACAACAAACAAAGGTTTGTTAAACAAACCTTTAGGGAACAGACATTCTAGGCTAACAGATGGTGTCCATGGCGGTTGTTTTAACATCCGAACAACTTGAAAATGATTTTACCTGTAAAAATCTGGACCATGATCTCAAACAGGTATCAATTAATTATAGGTATTGATTAAATTTAGTCATGGCTGTATGTGTATATATATATATACACCTACATACTGACTGTCCGACACTTCCTTTTCCCCTTTTGAAACTATCAAACACAGGAGTGGGCAGGGTACCTGCCTCCAGGCTATCTCATTAGAACACTTCCCTCCCCCCACCTCAGTAATCGGTCCAAGTCGGGAGCTTGTGTTATGTAAACTGGGCCAATCTGAATCTTCCCTAGGGTTTTTCAAACTGAAGTTAGGAGAAAGAAGCCTCTTTTCCTCCTAATTTATGAACTGTTAGAATATGAAGTCAGAAGCATGTTGTTTCTCAGAAACCTGGGGAGGGCTCCTGGAGAAGCCGGCTGAGATAGCGCTTCACGCAGGTCATGGGGTGGGCGGGGGGAGATGCGAGTGCACTCTGGTGGTGACATTAAAGTCCCCAATTATCGACCTCCCTAAAACCGGTATTACCCCTGTCCTCAAATTTGGCTCAATAAATTCCTCCCATTATGTTTATTTTAGCTCCTATTAAGGCTCAGGAACTTGCTTCCTGTAAATAGAGTAGTGAAAATTCTATCCTTGACAGTGTTGGAGAGAGCTCTCACATTCACTGCTGCTGGGTGCAGGCTTTTTTTTTTTTTCTTTTTTTTCTTTTTTTTTTTTTTGGCATGGCAATTTGGTAGCACCTACCAAAATTTACAATGGTAAAACACTTTGTCTCAGAAATTCCATGTTTAGGAATCTCTACCATAGAAATATTATCAACACCCTTAAAGAATATATGACAAACGTGTGCATTGAAACAGTTTTTATACTAGCACCAAACTGATGACAATCTAACTATCCATAAATAAGGGAGTATTGAGAATAAGTTATGGCCCGCTCACCATGGAATACTCTGCAGATAAAGAAATAATAAGTTGTCTGTATATGGAAAGATACCCATGATATATTATTGGAAAAAAAATCAAATTACAAAAGTATAACCCCATTTTGGTAACAACAAACAAAAATTAAATAAGTATACATGTATTGTATATGCTATATACATGTATGAAAAGAGAGCTGTAAGAATAATAAATTGGGACTGAGGAAAGGAAAGCTTAGAGCTTTTATATTTTACCTTATAGATTTCTGTATATTACTTTGTTAGTTTGTAAAAGCAATTTCAAAAAGAAGATAGTTCTATCTACTTTGTTACACTGTCTCCTTAGAAGAAAAACTCCTTAGGCAAGGTAGAAAGGTACACATTGGTCAAAGAACTCTAGGTTTGACTTTGGCTCCACCTCTAACATGCTTGACGACTTGGATTACATAGATCCTCTCTGTGACTGTTCATCTGAAAATGGGGGATTAGAGCTGTATGGGCATTAACGTCCCTTTCAGTTTCAATAGTTTATGAACACAGATCTTTTTAGTTTTAGGTTTTATGATATGCACAAACACAATTTTGAAGTTAGAATGACATTTGGAAGAGGTACATTAAACAAGATGCATAAGTATTAAATATATCTCAGTGATAGCATAGTGACCAATATTTGAAACCAAAAGGGTTGTTTTATCTTTATTCTCTAGATGAATTGTTCCTGGTGAAATGATTACTGCATAACTTTTATGTAAAATCAAAACCTATAATACCTTTACTTGCCTTATATTTTGAGATCTCCCGGCATGGGGGAATTCTGAAAAAGAAGGAAAGATGGCAAATGGTCAAGTCCCTGGTGGAGCAGGGAAGTACATGGCAGCTTCCCATCTACCAAGACAGGCATCTCAGTCTACCGGGAGATCCCAGTGCACTGAGTGGGAAACCCTGTGACACTTATTTACTGATTAATCAGGGCTAAGAAGCTGGTCACTGGCAGGCAGAATCAGGGCTACAGATCTTTCTTTGGCAGGTCTGCACATTTTCCCCCCAGGGCAATGTGAATCCCTTTAGGCAGGGTGTGCACACACTCTCCATTTAAACTCAGCTCCCACCTTCTTGTTGCCCTAGGCTGGCTGGTTGGCTAGTCACTTCAATTATCACACTGTCTGCCAGGCTGTAGAAGTCCTGTGAGTTTTGTAAATCCTTTACGTGTTAAAACCACCTGCAGAATAACATAGCAGTGTGGGGAAATGGAAGAGGAGACACAGCAGCAATTTATTCATACTTAGTCATAAGAACAAGTAAATGCAATGACCTTGGGTTTTATTCAAAGACATAGTCCCTTTGAAACAGATTTATCAATCTTAGAACAGTTATAAAGCAGCCTGTGGATTCACTTTTCGCCGCATTCACTTCCTTTTCATGCACTGCTGTTGTAAGGTTAGTACTTTTCTAAGTAGAACACTATGCTAGAACAAATACTAATTTTATCAGATAAATAACTCTTTCTTAGGCATCACTTACTAACTTATTTTTATAGGCATCTATCTATAAGTTGGTGTCACCCACTAGACAATGAAATTTTTGAGGACAGTCTCTCCATCACACCTAGTCCAAGGCCAGGCATTTGGAAGAGTACAAAAAGCCTTGTTGAGTGATCTAATGAAGAAATAGTGTCTGGCTAATTCTAAATTTGAACTGTGAAAAAATAAATCAGTAACTGGCACACAATTTAAGCTATTCAGTTTTCTTCACAATCTGAAGTTGATTGAATTTTCTAGAATGTAAACTCCAAAATGTGAGGACTTTTACCATTTTCTCCGCTGGTGGATCCCAAGTGCCAGGAATTACCTACCCCCATCCTCACTCCCACACACAGCTTCTTGACTATAGTCACATGACCTCACCACCCCATTGTCTTCATTCTCCTCCCATTCGAGGAGGCTCTTGCCCAGGCACGTAACTTGATTATTCATTCCATTAACTTCCAGAAAGACCTCTTAACTTGTAGGGAGGAAAAATAATCTTTTCTCTACATTTCTAGGTTCTTGGCTGAGGCCCCCCAGTAAAATTTTTTTAAAGGCAGGTTAACAGAGGAAACCAAATTTAATTACTCATGCAGGAGCCCCACAAAAATTAGACTCAAAGTGACTAGAGAAGGAAGATTTTATACCTTTTAGACAAAGAAACAATAAATTTGTGAAAATTAACTAAACAAGGGGATTTGGGCTTGGGGTAGTAAAATGGTGAAGGAATAACAAGATTTGTTGATATAGCCTCTTTGGCCCTAAATTCCCTGCCTTTGGTGATAAGGATGCCTTCTACTCTCTTAGTACAGGGAAGGTAACTTTCACATGGGAGATTTATCCCCTGCTTCCTAGGAGGTCAAAGGAAGGGTCAGAGTGTTATTATTATTATTTATTTATTTATTTTTTTTTTTTTTTGCTGTACGCGGGCCTCTCACTGCTGTGGCCTCTCCCGTTGCGGAGCACAGGCTCCGGACACACAGGCCCCGCGGCCATGGCTCGCGGGCCCAGCCGCTCCGCGGCATGTGGGATCCTCCGGGATCGGGGCACGAACCCGTGTCCCCTGCATCGGCAGGCGGACTCTCAACCACTGCGCCACCAGGGAGGCCTAGAGTGTTATTTTTGCATTGGCTATTTCTCAAGTATCTTTAATTTAAAATAATCAATATACCAAAGTGTCATACTTTAGGGTGATTATTTTGAACCCTTACAAACTGTTCACTAGAAAACACAAAACAGTTAACTGCCGAAGATTCTTTGAATCCATTGCTTCAGAAATCCTCACCTTATGCTTTCCACCAATTCTAAACTGTTAAATCACTATCCTTACCCAATCCTAATCAAGGCTTCCCCTCCCACGGAAATACCTGCCTTAAATCAAGCTTCCAATTCTCAATAAATCCCAACCTTGCCTTCCTCATTAGAGGCGCTGCTGCTTCTTGGTCCAGCTGGTGATGCCTCTTACCAATGAACTCAATACACTCAGTTTGGTCTTGTCAGCAGGTTTGTTAGTGATACCTGGGGAGCAGAATTCAATGCACAGAGAACAGCACTGGGCAGAGGGTAAGCAACTCAGCAAATATTTGTTGAATGAATGAGTGGATGCTGTATAATTATACATGATGGGATTTTATAGGCCCTATTAAGCCTAAATCAGAATGGAGTCAGTCCATGTAAATCTCTTTGTAAGCATGACTAAATCTGGGAGTAGAGACATGTTACAGTATAAGCATTGACATGTTACTGGGTGACTTCTAAGCCAGAGATGGTGTATTTACCATGTCTTCTTGACCTTAAATTACTTTCTTAGTGTTTGAGCCAAACAGTACAAGACAATGGTTCATGAAAGATCAGTAGATGAACATCATCAGACCCACCATTCTTCACAAATGACTGAGGTGACATAAAGGGATCCTAGTTTATTCATCACTGGAAAATGTCTGTCTGTTGATTTACTTCAGGTTTCCACAGGAGGCATTTTGATTCCCTTTACTTTTTTTTTTCCCAGGAAAAGTAAGTCTTCCTTGAGGGTTTTCTAAGCTCAAGTAAGGCCTTCTTGTTTTATCTTTAAGGCACTCAGATGACAGTGAGAAGCCAACTTATCTGATTTTACACAGAAGTTGCTTGCAATTATAATTCAACCCATAGCTGCTTACAGCCAGCTGGTAGAACTCTCAACCATATGCATTATTTAATAGAAGGGAAAGAAAATGACCCATTTTATAATGAAAAATTTAAATATGTGAAATTTCCACTGCCCATTCACCTGGAATATCAATCAGAAAGGTATGCTTATGTGCTCAATTCTAACTGTAGTACTAACTTCTAAATATAAAAGCAAGCCCTTTCATTTCTCCAATATCCTACAGTAGGACAGTCAGATTTGGTTTTAGCTTTTGTTTTTTTTTGTTTTAGATTTTACTTGCAGAATGTATAAAGCTCCATGAGTTTAATCCAAATATAATTCAAACTTCTATATTGTACTCTTTCTCCCAAGCTTCTCAAACCTGAAATACAAAATAGCACAGGAGGACAATTTTCTTTTTCTTTTTTTCAAAGGAACAATAAATACCCTGGTATTTGTCAGGACGCTGAAAAACATCTTAAGAATTAAGTACATGCTTTGGGAGGTGGTGATAGAAGGAGATGACTTAGATCAAGGTTGTTTGCTGAAAATTTGGAAATCATATTCCTCTCTGGGCAGAGTTTATGGTAACAGATCTGTTTCAATTTCATTACCATAATATAAAATAGCTTCGGTGTTTCTGAAAGAATCTGGGGGTGGAACATTTCCACAAAGCTAGATAGCCAAGTTCCCAAGAGGCCAAACCTCAAAGCAGATTCCAGGAATCCTTCATACTTCCAGCCTCCAGAGAAACCCAACTCTCTAGAAGCAACTGGTTCTTTGAGACTTTATAGAAAAATATAGATCCAAATAATTTTATCTGTGCTTGTCCAAACCGTACAGTTTTGACAAGAAATCTCTGACTTGGGTTCTAAACCCAATATAGGTTTTGGTAACTGATTTAAGTTTTTCATTAATTTTTTTTCTCAATTGTCAAAGTCAAAAGACCCTTTTTCCTATGTTTACCAAACTATCTCTTCTTAAAAAAAAAAAGAAAGAAAAACTCATTATTTTCTCTTGTCACATTAAACTTTCTTTTTTTCTCTCTTTACCCTTTTCCTACCCTTCTCTCTCTCTCTCTGCCCTCAGAACCCATATCCTATGAAATAATAAAAATGGTGAATATGTATGTAGTGATAATTAGGTGTTGAAAATTGTAGTAGGTGTTAACAAACCTGGCCTTACTTAATCTGCATAGCAAAGCATGTAGAAACTATTTACAGGCCTAATTTATAGTTTGTAGTTTGCGGGCAGTGGAGTGACCTGCCCCGGATGGCATGGGGTCAGTGGGACTGAGACCACACAGGCTTGTCTGACTACTAACTAATCCTACTCTCTGCTCTTCTGCAGACTTCACAGTACAGGGTAGTAGGAGGTGTCTCCACTAATACGCCTCTTTGGCATAAGGATTATTTTGAGCTGATAATTTTTAAGAAACTGCGGACAGACGAGAAGCTCTGAAAACAGAGTAAAACTTATCCTTTTGTAAGGGAAATTTACATTTGTAAATGAAATTTATGTTAGAAGGGACTCCTGTCCCAGAAGAGCTCCATTACTGGAGATAACTTTTATCCCTGAGAGACTTATCTGCAGGCTAGGGCAAATTTTGTTTACCAAACATTTCCTCTTCTCACCTTCCAGGTGAATTGTCTTCCTTGCTTTGCAGCTCCAGGCCCCTATCCCTTTCCTTAGCCCTGGATGGCATATAAGCCTCAAATGTCTGGCCACATTTTGAGTCTCATATCTTTGTGGGGCTCCCGTATGTCCATACATAATTAAATTTTTTTTCTTCTGTTAATCTGTCTTTTGTTACAGGGGAGTCTCACCCAAGAACTGGGAAGACTGGACAGAAAATTATTTTTCCTCTCCTACAACCCATACTTTTGTGGCTGAGACTTTCTGCATAAAGCATTGCAGATGGAAATTACATCTTGAAAAATATTTTCTGTAAATCATTGCCACAACTATAACCTGGAGGAAAGCTACAGGGGACAAGTGAAAACATTCACTTTCTGTTGCTGCAAGCAAATTAAGCCTACAGACCACTTTTGCAAGACAAAAACATTATTAAATTATTAGCTGCTTTAGAACTGCCTGCACTGGCAAAGGATTAAGCTGTCTCAAAATTTCCTATGATGCTCTGATAGCTGTTATTATTTAAATATCCTTAGAACTCATGGGAGCTAAGGGGGGCAGTGAAAACTCAAACATGGTTTCTACTACTATTAAAGAAAAATGACCAAAATAAACAAATTATTGCCCTCCCCCACCAGCTTGAAGTAAGACACAGTCACAAATCACCTTGAAAAGCTGATTTCAAACAAAATTGAGTGTCTAACTCCCAGCATGAATTTTAACATGTAAAGGTTACAATCAGAATGGAGACTCCTTAGCTGTTAATTTTCACTCGTTGATGGGTTACAGTCAGCTTCAATATGTCATTGTTCCTATGTGGATGTATTTAACAATCTCTCGCTCTCAAAATAAATAAATAAACAAACAAATAAATAAATAAATAAGAAGCCAAAATGTTGTTGAGTGGAAAAAAAATGCACAACGTGAAAGTTGTGAGTTAAGTTTGATTTGGGACAAAATGAGGACTATAGCCTGGTAGACAGCATCTCAGATAGCTCTGAAAAACACGCAATCATGCACATATATTTTGCAGAAGGTTGACGCTGGTGTCATGAGTGCTACTGCTAGTCAAGAGGAGGAGCGGAGGTCACTGTGAAGGTTGTTAGTGCTTTTCTAGATACGAGGAGATGCAAGAACTGGGCTCAGAAAATCTTCTCCTGAAAATATCTATCTGAAGGCCTGTTCTCCAAGTTTTTCCCAGAGCACAGAGTGCTTCATTGCTGATCTCCACCCTAAATGCCTTTCAGTGGTGTTGAAAGTCAGCGGCTACAACAGCTCATAAGTTAATCCTGTAGAGGTAGACGGCAAGTGCCAATTTGTAGTTGACAATAATATTGCTAGATGTAGAAGGAAAAGAGCAATGTGACATTTGTATAAGACATTCTATGGGGAAAATCCAGATTCTAGGTTGAGCAATTCTGTAAGGGGACATATAAAATATGACAAATAATGTCTTTAAGTTGCATAGTTTACAACTGGAAAGCCAATAATGTACCTCTAGTAGATCTAGTCAAATGAATGATGGTAAACCAGATGCATGGTAAGCTTCAAATGAAATTACAATTTGATAAACAAATGTTTCATAATAATTTTTTATATTATTTCCACTACATCTCAGGGGAACTGGTAAGACAGGAATAGAATCTTGAGAACCTCTGAAATCTTTATATCTGAAATCTCACTTTCAGATAAAATTTTGGAGGAGGAACAAACGTTCCATTTAGTACTCTGGCTCCATCGCTTATGGTCTGTAACCTTAAGCAAGATATTTAATAAAGCTGTGTCACTTTTCAATCCCCATGATTCTATACCATAATCTACCTTTTACAGATCCCTTGATACTTAGCAGGCAGCAGGCTCAGTGTTTTACACAGCATCCCAGAGCCACCTCACCTAGCAGGCTCTGTGCATCCAGCTTAACCTTATGCTACAGCCTGGAGTTTACTTTCAGGCTGAGAGAATCGAATGTGTCACTAATTTTAGTGGCAAAAATGATGTCAGCTTTTTCATCCACAACTTCTGTATCAGTAACTCTCAAGCTTTTTGGTTTTAGGACTATATTTACACAAAATTATTAAAAACACCCCACATACTTAATATCCAACCTATGTAAATGGCTCATACAACTCAACATCAAAAGAAAAACTGATTTAAAAATGGGCAGAAAAGATTTCCCTGGTGGTCCAGTGGTTAGAACTCAGCAATTTCACTGCCATGGGCCCACGTTCAATCCTTGGTTGAGGAACTAAGGTCCTGCATGTTGCATGGTGTGGCCAAAAAAATAAAGGGCAGAAGAACTGAATAGACATTTTTTCCAAAGAGGAAATACAGATGGCCAATAGGAACATGAAAAGATGTTCAATATCATTAAACATCAAGGAAATGCAAATCAAAACCACAACAAAATATCACTTCACACCTATCAGAATGGCTATCATCAAAAAGAACACAAATAACAAATGGAGAGGATCTGGAGAAAAGGGAACCCTCATACATGGTTGGTGGGAATGTAAATTGGTGTAGCCACTGTGGAAAACAGTGTGGAGGTTTCTCAAAATCTAAAAATAGAGCTACCATATGACCCAGCAATTCCACTCTTAGGTATATATCTGAAAAAAACAGAAACACTAATTTGAAAAGATACATGCACCACAGTGTTCATAGCAGCATTATTTACCATTACTAAGGTATGAAAACAAACTAAATGTCCATCAACAGATGATTGGATAACAAAGGTGTGGTGCATATATACAATGGAATACTACTCAGACATAAAAAAGAGTGAAATTTTGCCATTTGCAGCAACATGGATAGACTTGCAAAGGTATTATGCTAAGTGAAATAAGTCAGACAGAGAAAGACCAATACTGTATGATATCACTTATATGTGGAATCTAAAAAAATACAACAAACTAGTGAATATAACAAAAAAGAAGCAGACTCACAGGTATAGAGAACAAACAAGTAGTTATCCGTGGGGAGAGGGAAGTAGGGAGCAGAAATACAAGGGTAGGGGATTAAGACGTACAAACTGTTAAGTATAAAGTAAGTTACAAGGATATATTGTACAACATGGGGAATATAGCCAATAGTTATAATAACTATAAATAGAGTATAACCTTTAAAAATTGGAAATAACTATATTGTACACCTGTAACCTATATAATATTGTACAACTATACATCAATAAAAAAGGAACCTCCCACATATTTTGTTACATGGGTTATACCTATCAAAATTTACCTTACTGGAAATTAAAGCTGAGAACTTTTAAATTCTGTATTTATTAATTTGTTTAAAAATAAAAGGTCCATTATATAAGTGACATATTTTTTATGAAAAATGATTTTCCAATTGAAAAAAATTCCAGTGAGAAAAGTGTAAAGGAGATTTTTACAAATCTCTGTAACATCTGGCTTAGTAGGTAATAACTAGAGTCTCATGTCCGCTTCTTTATTTGGTTTGTTGTAATCTTATATATGGACTCTCTGAAAAATTCCACTCTAAACTCACGAAAGAACAAAAGTGATAAAGAAAAATAACTTCTTAGTGTTGTATGAAAATGCTTTGACCTCTCAGAGCCCCTGAAAGCGTTTTGGAGACCCCAGGAGTCCCAGACTTCCCTTTGTAACTGCTGTTCTGTATGATGGAGTAGTCACTCTAAATTATAAGAATTTACTTTACATATATATAAAGAAATAATATACATAATGATATATATATATATATATATATAAATTTATTTTACTTTATTTTTTTAGTCACACTGCACAGCATGCAGGATCTTAGTTCCCAGACCAGGGATTGAACCTGGGCCCTTGGCAGTGAGAGCATGGAGTCCTAACCACTGGACCACCAGGGAATTCCCATATATCTAAATATTTTTTTATATCAAAGAATTATATAGTTATGTTCACTATGAATGAAAATAACTGTCAGTAGAGCTTCTTTTTTTTTTTCTGAATTGATCCTTAGAATAACAATGACAACAAGACCTAACACTTATAAAGCACTCCTTATATCAGGAACTGTACTAAGAGCTTTGCAAATGTCATTTCATTTAATCCTCAAAGCAATACTGGAATACTGTGCCACTAATATTATTGTTTCACTGAACAAGTGAAACTGGGCATTGGAGGGCATAAGTGACCTGCCCAAGGTTACACCACTGGCAAATTCTAGAATTGGCACTTTTATTTAGGTAGTATGACTCCAGACTACACCAGATCCTAATCGGGATACATTATTCTACCTTCAGGAAAGGTTACTCAGCACTGAAATAATTTTCTCATGTAATCCTCTCAAAAATTCTGGGTGGACAACCTCATAATCCTCACTTTTCGGATGAGCAGAATATGCACCATGGTTGCCTCTCCTCTTTCTGTGCCACTAGCCTTTGGCCTCCCATGTAGGATTGGTATAATCCAGAGACAGCCCGAATAGTTCACAGGTAAGGGGAGAAAGAACATTAGCACTTATTTTCATCTTTATCTAAAAAATGAAAAAAAAATCAGCTTTTAAAATATTTAATACATAAATGGATGCTTGCCCTTCATTGAACCACTTAAGTTGTGAAATGTATCCTTAGGAAAGAGTGGATTGTCCTCAACAGAGGATTGTTGCTCTCAGTACAGATGATGAGTGCCCAGTCAAGATTTATGAGTTTATTATTATTTGTTTTATTATACATAAAGTAATACAGAAAGGACAATTGGTTTATAAAGATTTCTTTGAGAAACAAAACAGAACAGTTTGCTTTAGCAAACTGAAGCAAATGCTAATAACTCAGGCACAAATAAATAATAAAATGGCAGAACTGACCCTTTCTCTGAATTATTACTAGCCTTCTATTAGCAATATTACATGATTTTTTTAAGTCTATTTAAGCAATACTGGAAATAAGTTGGCCAAATATGTGAAATTATCAAAAGGATATCTGGACTATGGATTTTCACCCACTGTTGTTAGTGATGACTCTTGCAAAGTGAATATTTTGCAAATGATGACAGGAAGCATTCATGGTTAGTAAGACATTATAAAATATTACCTACTTCATCTTTAAAATGTTCTTCTATAATTCTAGTTTAGGTGTACATTTTATAAGATGTGCAATATATTAAAATGGTCATAGAGGAATATAATTCATTAGTAATATACATATATTCAACAATTTTCTATTCATAGAAGACCTTGGTCAAAATGGTTTGGAGAATTCTGCACTATGGTATTTATCTCTATAAAAAAGCTCCAGACCTTTTCAGGCTCCACTATTTTATTATTTTATTTTTTTGTCAAGTATACTGAGTTTTTAAGTATGGGTCTGAATTTAGAGTGGGAGAAAAAACCCAAAATTTATGTAATTATATTGGTTACTGTAACAGAGAAACACAGAAAATTATTTTCTTTTGAGAGCCAATACATTCATAAAACATTGCTTGGCAAATAGTAAGAGCTTAACATGTTAACTGATTGTTAAGTGACAGATTATCACTTATCAATAGATAACATTTGTTTTGTGATGAGTGCCTACTATCCAATTTCATCTTTTTTGCTTCTTTGTTAAACATGCCATAAATTTCCCATGTAAGCCATCCTTCTCCAGCGTTCAGCCTTTAAGGCTCAGAGAAGAGCACATCATTTATGCCTAAGTCAAGTGGGCATTCTCTCAACCTAATCTCTTGACTCAACTCAGGTCAATGAGGAGACTGAAATTCTACTGCATTTGCACTTGGAAGGATGTCAGGCTGCAGCTGCTGGCAGGTGTCGTATTACCACATGGACCCTGATATTGAAGCCAGTGGAGAGAAGTGCAGAGGGATGGAAAAAGACTCCAACTAAGACAATAGAGAAATTATGACCATGTGACTTCTTTTTTATTCAGTGTTACTTAAGCTTAAGAATAAGAATGTTCTCAAGACCTCTCTTCATGGATGATACAAAATTGATTATTGTTAAGCTCTTTAAGAAAGTAAGTCTTTTCTTTCCTGAGATTCAGGAACAGTCCTTTAGTTTTGGCAAGATGTTTCTGGCACATGAAGTCTTCAAGGTCATCTGTTGTCTCACAGAGAAAGAAATTTCTGTGTGATTTGGTTGGAGATTATACGTTTATCACACACATGGATAGTGACTATAAACTTTTACATTCCTCTCTTAAGGGAAAGAAAGGGCAAGGAGAAAATATTTCAAAGCACACGTGAACTGAAAAACAACAGAAAAGCTAAGGAACAAATAGAACAACAGAAAAAACAAGCACAGTCTTTTACATTTTCAAATGCCCGGATTTCCATTAACCAGAACATTCCACCAATTGGCACGTCTACAGAACCAAGTGCAGTAATTATTATTTTATGTAATTACAATCGTGAACAACTACTGTAAGACCTCCAACATGTATCAAGCTTAACTTTCGCTCTGATGACTTCAGTTTAAACATTCCTAACTTACATCCTGCTAATACACTCCTAAAGAATGGGTATCGTTCTTGGATTTTTCTCAGTGTAGTCATAGAAAAAAAAAAATCCAGGGCCTCCCTGGTGGCGCAGTGGTTAAGAGTCCGCCTGCCGATGCAGGGGATACGGGTTCGTGCCCCGGTCTGGGAGGATCCCATATGCCGCGGAGCGGCTGGGCCCGTGAGCCATGGCCGCTGGGCCTGCGCATCCGGAGCCTGTGCTCCGCAACGGGAGAGGCCACAACAGTGAGAGGCCCGCATACCGCAAAAAGAAAAAAAAAAAAAAATCCAAATGGAAAGAACAAAAGGACCAGGGTAGGCAGATGGGGTTGGTGAGTGTGAAGAAAATAGCACAGAAATGTGGAGTGTATGCAACTTACTTAGACGCAGCCTAAGATAATGGCAGTGATTTCCTCTGAGGACAAAAATACACAAAGAATTACTAGGTGCTGGTGGAAGAGGTGTGAGGCAAGCTGTGAAAATAGCACATTTACAGGGGGACTGTGTGGATTTGCAATCTTAATTAAGCATATTTTCTGCTTTTAGGAAGTAAGAGCCAGATTCGCTTTTATTACCATAGTTGAACATTTTTTTTTACAAAATCTAGAATAAATAAAATGCATCTAACTAATTTATGATCAAAACAAAGCCATCCCATTAAGAGAATGCTTAAGAAGTAACAACTGACACTGCAGAAATACAAAAGATCATGAGAGATTACTATAAGCAACTCTATGCCAATAAAATGGACAACCTGGAAGAAATGCACAAATTCTTAGAAATGCACAACCTGCCAAGACTGACTCAGGAAGAAATAGAATATATGATAGACCAATCACAAGCACTGAAATTGAAACTGTGATTAAAAATCTTCCATCAAACAAAAGCCCAGGACCAGATGGCTTCACAGGCGAATTCTATCAAACATTTAGAGAAGAGCTAACACCCATCCTTCTCAAACTCTTCCAAACAATATCAGAGGAAGGAACACTCCCAAACTCATTCTACGAGGCCACCATCACCTTGATACCAAAACCAGGCAAGGATGTCACAAAGAAAGAAAACTACAGGCCAATATCACTGATGAACATAGATGCAAAAATCCTCAACAAAATACTAGCAAACAGAATCCAACAGCACATTAAAAGGATCATACACCATGATCAAGTGGGGTTTATTCCAGGAATGCAAGGATTTTTCAATATATGCAAATCAATCAATGTGATACACTATATTAAAAAGTTGAAGGAGAAAAACCATACGATCATCTCAATAGATGCAGAGAAAGCTTTCGACAAAATTCAACACGGATTTATGATAAAAACCCTGCAGAAAGTAGGCATAGAGGGAACTTTCCTCAACATAATAAAGGCCATATATGACAAACCCACAGCCAACATCATCCTTAATGGTGAAAAACTGAAACCATTTCCACTAAGATCAGGAACAAGACAAGGCTGCCCACTCTCACCACTCTTATTCAACCTAGTTTTGGAAGTTTTATCCACAGCAATCAGAGAAGAAAAGGAAATAAAAGGAATCCAACTTGGAAAATAAGAAGTAAAGCTGTCACTGTTTGCAGATGACATGATACTATACATAGAGAATCCTAAAGATGCTACCGAAAAACTACTAGAGCTAATCAATGAATTTGGTAAAGTAGCAGGATACAAAATTAATGCACAGAAATCTCTGGCATTCCTGTACGCTAATGATGAAAAATCTGAAAATGAAATCAAGAAAACACTCTCATTTACCATTGCAACAAAAAGAATAAAATATCTAGGAATAAACCTACCTAAGGAAACAAAAGACCTGTATGCAGAAAATTATAAGACAATGATGAAAGAAATTAAAGATGATACAAACAGATGGAGAGATATACCATGCTCCTGGATTGGAAGAATCAATATTGTGAAAATGACTCTACTACCCAAAGCAATCTACAGATTCAATGCAATCCCTATCAAACTACCATGGGCATTTTTCACAGAACTAGAACAAAAAATTTCAAAAGTTGTTTGGAAAAACAAAAGACCCCGAATAGCCAAAGCAATCTTGAGAACAAAAAACGGAGCTGGAGGAATCAGGCTCCCTGACTTCAGACTATACTACAAAGCTACAGTAATTAAGACAGTGTGGTACTGGCAAAAAAACAGAAAGATAGATCAGTGGATCAGGATAGAAAGCCCAGAGATAAACCCACGCACATATGGCCAACTTATCTTTGATAAAGGAGGCAGGAATGTACAGTGGAGAAAGGACAGCCTGTTCAATAAGTGGTGCTGGCAAAACTGGACAGGGACATGTAAAAGTTTGCGATTAGATCATTCCCTAACACCATACACAAAAATAAGCTCAAAATGGATTAAAGACTTAAATGTAAGGCCAGAAACTATCAAACTCTTAGAGGAAAACATAGGTAGAACACTCTATGACATAAATCACAGCAAGATCCTTTTGGACCCACCTCCTAGAGAAATGGAAATAAAAACAAAAATAAACAAATGGGACCTAATGAAACTTCAAAGCTTTTGCACAGCAAAGGAAACCATAAACAAGACCAAAAGACAACCCTCAGAATGGGAGAAAATATTTGCAAATGAAGCAACTGACAAAGGATTAATCTCCAAAATTTATAAACAGCTCATGCAGCTCAATAGCAAAAAAACAAACAACCCAATCCAAAAATGGGCAGAAGACTTAAATAGACATTTCTCCAAAGGAGATATACAGACTGCCAACAAACACATGAAAGAATGCTCAACATCATTAATCATTAGAGAAATGCAAATCAAAACTACAATGAGATATCATCTCACACCAGTCAGAATGGCCATCATCAAGAAATCTAGAAACATTAAATGCTGGAGAGGGTGTGGAGAAAAGGGAGCACTCTTGCACTGCTGGTGGGAATGTGAATTGGTACAGCCACTATGGAGAACAGTATGGAGGTTCCTTAAAAAACTAAAAATAGAACTACCATATGACCCAGCAATCCCACTACTAGGCATATACCCTGAGAAAACTATAAATCAAAAAGAGGCATGTACCAAAATGTTCATTGCAGCTCTATTCACAATAGCCTGGAGCTGGAAACAACCTAAGTGTCCATCATCGAATGAATGGATAAAGAAGATGTGGCACATATATACAATGGAATATTACTCAGCCATAAAAAGAAACGAAACTGAGCTATTTGTAATGAGGTGGATAGACCTAGAGTCTGTCATACAGAGTGAAGTAAGTCAGAAAGAGAAAGACAAATACCGTATGCTAACACATATATACGGAATTAAAAAAAAAATGTCATGAAGAACCTAGGGGTAAAACGGGAATAAAGACACAGACCTACTTGAGAATGGACTTGAGGATATGGGGAGGGGGAAGGGTAAGCTGTGACAAAGCGAAAGAGAGGCATGGACATATATACACTACCAAACGTAAGGTAGATAGATAGTGGGAAGCAGCCGCAGAGCACAGGGAGATCAGCTCGGTGCTTTGTGACCGCCTGGAGGGGTGGGATGGGGAGGGTGGGAGGGAGGGAGATGCATGAGGGAAGGGATGTGGGAACAGATGTATATGTATGACTGATTCACTTTGTTATAAAGCAGAAACTAATAAAATAAATTTAAAAAAAAAGAGAATGCTTATTTTCTCCATTGGGGTTTCCTCTTCTTTGTTAATATTTGTTATTCCCATCAAGTAATTAAGTGATTATAATGCACCCAAGTAAATATATTTTACTAACTCTATCAATTAGGTGATCATTTATTTAGTGTTCTACATAAACAAGCCTGGCTCATACTCCCACTACACATTATAGTTATGTCTATCAGCACTTACATGTATATTGTAATTATTTGTTACATCTCTCTTTCTCTGACTCCTACTAGACTGTGAACTCCAAGAGGTATGTACTTCTTCACTACCAGAACGGCCAATACTTATTGACTGTTCAATTATGTGCCAGATTTTGTTTTGTATCAGGTGAGTTTTTTTAATTTTCCTCATGAAATCTTATGACATGGATACTATCAGTATTTTTATTTTAGCAATAAGGACATTTAAACTCAGACATTTTCATTTGTTTGTGTTCACAAAGGAAGCTAGGAAGTAGAATCCCTAACATATATCTGAAAAGATATATGTTTTTATTGGCCTTGGATTCAAGAAACATATCTCTAAAATAAATATGTTTTTTTTTTACCATACCTTAACAAGCTTGGGGTGAGTTCAGAGGTGGGTAACTGTCCAACAGTATTTAAAACTCAGATCTCCACTGGTGTTATCATTCTTTCTCCAGGGCTTCCAAGTTTCTACTCTCCATAGATCTTGGGCAGTTCAAATATTTTGTCATCTTCTGCTACTATTCTTCTAAAGCCATTTTTGGTCTTATTGCTAGTTTTCATTCACTCATTCAACAATTATTAATTAAGCATCAGTCATATACCAGGAAATTTCTAGGCACTGGAGATTAAAAAATAAGTGAACAGCACACATGACCCCTGCTCTCTTGGAATTTATAGCTTGACAATGGCCCATAACTAGACAGAGGGACATTTGAGTAACATTGTTCTGTTTCACCATCATCCAAGTTTTACTTGTATTTGGTGTTCAAATCCAAGAATTGCTTGTTTCTATTTCAACAAGTAGAAACAAGAGAAAACTGTCTTTACCTCCCCCAGCATCTAGCATAGTGTCTGGCATATAGTAGGTATGTCATAAATTTGCTGGGCTTTTTTTTTTTGAAGTATAGTTGTTGTACAATATTATATAAGTTACAGGGGTACAATATAGTGATTTACAATTTTTAAAGGTTATACTCCATTTATATTTATTGTAAAATATTGGCTATATTCCCCATGTTGTACAATATATCACTGCAGTTTATTTTATAACTAATAGTTTGTATCTCTTAATCAACACTCTATTGCCCCTTCCCCCTTCCCTCTCCCTACTTGTAACCAATAGTTTGTTCCCTGTACCAGTGAGTCTGTTTCTTCTTTGTTATGTTCACTAGTTTGTTGTATTTTTTTAGATTACACATATAAGTGATATCATACAGTACTGGTGTTCCTCTGTCTGACTTATTTCATTTAGCATAATGTCTTGCAGTTCCATCCACATTGCTGCAAATGGCAAACATAAATTTGCTGTTGAATGAATAGAAGATGTGTATGATATAGAAAGTAACCATGGAGTTATATGGACTGGCAATTTCTTCTGATAATATGTTTTACCAAATCATTGCCCATATACAGAACTAATTTTACTCCATAATCCAGCATTGGATAAATAACATCCTCCTGGTCTTTTCTCATTCAAAGGAATAAACTAGAAATAAATGTAGGGTGGTCAGAATAAAGCAAAGGAAATATTTATTTAAGAAATGTAATTCTGTTTAACTTTCATTACCCTGAAAGATTTGGACAATGCTTTTAAATTTGCTATCTGAAGTTTTCAGAAAGACTCACATAAAACACAAAACATTTCTCTCAACTTAAAGGGTGGAGTTTACTTTTAGGAAGAAATTTTTACAAGCTTGGGCCTAGGATCTAATGGATTCTTGCACAGGAAAAGATGTGAATGCCAACAGACCTGGACTCTTGGTTTTCTTCAATCCTTTGATCATGTTCTGTGATCATTCTTCTGTGATTTTATTCCAAGTAATTTTTTTTATTAGTTTCTGCTTCATAACAAACTGAATCAGTCATACATATACATCTGTTCCCACATCCCTTCCCTCTTGCGTCTCCCTCCCTCCCACCCTCCCTATCCCACCCCTCCAGGCGGTCACAAAGCACCGAGCTGATCTCCCTGTGCTCTGCGGCTGCTTCCCACTATCTATCTACCTTACGTTTGGTAGTGTATATATGTCCATGCCTCTCTTTCGCTTTGTCACAGCTTACCCTTCCCCCTCCCCATATTCTCAAGTCCATTCTCAAGTAGGTCTGTGTCTTTATTCCTGTTTTACCCCTAGGTTCTTCATGACATTTTTTTTCTTAAATTCCATATATATGTGTTAGCATACAGTATTTGTCTTTCTCTTTCTGACTTACTTCACTCTGTATGACAGACTCTAGGTCTATCCACCTCATTACAAATAGCTCAATTTCATTTCTTTCTATGGCTGAGTAATATTCCATTGTATATATGTGCCACATCTTCTTTATCCATTCATCCGATGATGGACACTTAGGTTGTTTCCATCTCCGGGCTATTGTGAATAGAGCTGCAATGAACATTTTGGTACATGTCTCTTTTTCAATTATGGTTTTCTCAGGGTATATGCCTAGTAGTGGGATTGCTGGGTCATATGGTAGTTTTATTTTTAGTTTTTTAAGGAACCTCCATACTGTTCTCCATAGTGGCTGTACCAATTCATATTCCCACCAGCAGTGAAAGAGTGTTCCCTTTTCTCCACACCTTCTCGAGCATCTATTATTTCTAGATTTCTTGATGATGGCCATTCTGACTGGTGTGAGATGATATCTCATTGTAGTTTTGATTTGCATTTCTCTAATGATTAATGATGTTGAGCATTCTTTCATGTGTTTGTTGGCAGTCTGTATATCTCCTTTGGAGAAATGTCTATTTAAGTCTTCTGCCCATTTTTGGATTGGGTTGTTTGTTTTTTTGCTATTGAGCTGCATGAGCTGCTTATAAATTTTGGAGATTAATCCTTTGTCAGTTGCTTCATTTGCAAATATTTTCTCCCATTCTGAGGGTTGTCTTTTGGTCTTGTTTATGGTTTCCTTTGTTGTGCAAAAACTTTTAAGTTTCATTAGGTCCCATTTGTTTATCTTTGTTTTTATTTCCATTTCTCTAGGGGGTGGGTCCAAAAGGATCTTGCTGTGATTTATGTCATGGAGTGTTCTGCTTATGTTTTCCTCTAAGAGTTTGATAGTTTCTGGCCTTACATTTAGGTCTTTAATCCATTTTGAGCTTATTTTTGTGTATGGTGTTAGGGAATGATCTAATCTCAAACTTTTACATGTCCCTGTCCAGTTTTGCCAGCACCATTTATTGAAGAGGCTGTCCTTTCTCCACTGTACATTCCTGCCTCCTTTATCAAAGATAAGTTGGCCATATGTGCGTGGGTTTATCTCTGGGCTTTCTATCCTGTTCCACTGATCTATCTTTCTGCTTTTGTGCCAGTACCATACTGTCTTGATTACTGTAGCTTTGTAGTATAGTCTGAAGTCAGGGAGCCTGATTCCTCCAGCTCCGTTTTTTGTTCTCAAGATTGCTTTGGCTATTCGGGGTCTTTTGTTTTTCCAAACAAATTTTGAAATTTTTTGTTCTAGTTCTGTGAAAAATGCCCATGGTAGTTTGATAGGGATTGCATTGAATCTGTAGATTGCTTTGGGTAGTAGAGTCATTTTCACAATATTGATTCTTCCAATCCAAGAGCATGGTATATCTCTCCATCTATTTGTATCATCTTTAATTTCTTTCATCAGTGTCTTATAATTTTCTGCATACAGGTCTTTTGTCTCCTTAGGTAGGTTTATTCCTAGATATTTTATTCTTTTTGTTGCAATGGTAAATGGGAGTGTTTTCTTGATTTCATTTTCAGATTTTTCATCATTAGCGTACAGGAATGCCAGAGATTTCTGTGCATTAATTTTGTATCCTGCTACTTTACCAAATTCATTGATTAACTCTAGTAGTTTTCTGGTAGCATCTTTAGGATTCTCTATGTATAGTATCATGTCATCTGCAAACAGTGACAGCTTTACTTCTTCTTTTCCAAGTTGGATTCCTTTTATTTCCTTTTCTTCTCTGATTGCTGTGCATAAAACTTCCAAAACTAAGTTGAATAAGAGTGGTGAGAGTGGGCAGCCTTGTCTTGTTCCTGATCTTAGTGGAAATGGTTTCAGCTTTTCACCATTGAGTACGATGCTGGCTGTGGGTTTGCCATTATGTGGCCTTTATTATGTTGAGAAAAGTTCCCTCTATGCCTACTTTCTGCAGGATTTTTATCATAAATGGGTGTTGAATTTTGTTGAAAGCTTTCTCTGCAACTATTGAGATGATTGTATGGTTTTTCTTCTTCAAATTGTTAATATGGTGTATCACATTGATTGATTTGCATATATTGAAGAATCCTTGCATTCCTGGAATAAACCACACTTGATCATGGTGTATGATCCTTTTAATGTGCTGTTGGATTCTCTTTGCTAGTATTTTGTTGAGGATTTTTGCATCTATGTTCATCAGTGATATTGGCCTGTAGTTTTCTTTCTTTGTGACATCCTTGTCTGGTTTTGGTATCAAGGTGATGGTGGCCTCGTAGAATGAGTTTGGAAGTGCTCCTCCCTCTGCTATATTTTGGAAGAGTTTGAGAAGGATAGGTATTAGCTCTTCTCTAAATGTTTGATAGAATTCGCCTGTGAAGTCATCTGGTCCTGGGCTTTTGTTTGTTGGAAGATTTTTAATCACAGTTTCCATTTCAGTGCTTGTGATTGGTCTATTCATATTTTCTATTTCTTCCTGATTCCGTCTTGGCAGGTTGTGCATTTCTAAGAATTTGTCCATTTCTTCCAGGTTGTCCATTTTATTGGCATAGAGTTTCTTGTAGTAATCTCTCATGATGTTTTGTATTTCTGCAGTGTCAGTTGTTACTTCTCCTTTTTCATTTCTAATTCTATTGATTTGAGTCTTCTCCCTTTTTTTCTTGATGAGTCTGGTTAATGGTTTATCAATTTTGTTTATCTTCTAAAAGAACCAACTTTTAGTTTTATTGATCTTTGCTATCGTTTCCTTCATTTCTTTTTCATTTATTTTTGATCTGATCGTTATGATTTCTTTCCTTCTGCTAACTTTGGGTGTTTTTTGTTCTTCTTTCTCTAATTGCTTTAGGTGCATGGTCAGGTTGTTTACTCGAGATGTTTCCTGTTCCTTAAGGTGGGATTGTATTGCTATAAACTTCCCCCTCAGAACTGCTTTTCCTGCAACCCATATGTTTTGTGTAGTCATGTCTCCATTGTCATTTGTTTCTAGGTATTTTTTAATTTCCTCTTTGATTTCTTCGGTGATCACTGCGTTATTGAGTAGTGTATTGTTTAGCCTCCATGTGTTTGTATTTTTTACAGATCTTTTCTTGTAATTGATGTCTAGTCTCATAGCATTGTCGTCAGAAAAGATACTTGATACAATTTCAATTTTTTTAAATTTACCAAGGCTTCATTTGTGACCCAAGATATGATCTATCCTGGAGAATGCTCCATGAGAGCTTGAGAAAAACGTGTATTCTGTTGTTTTTGGATGGAATGTCCTATAAATATCAATTAAGTCCTTCTTGTTTAATGTATCATTTAAAGCTTGTGTTTCCTTATTTATTTTCATTTTGGATGATCTGTCCATTGGTGAAAGTGGGGTGTTGAAGTCCCCTACTATGAGTGTGTTACTGTCGATTTCCCCTTTTATGGCTGTTAGCATTTGCCTTATGTATTGAGGTGCTCCTATGTTGGGTGCATAAATATTTACAATTGTTATATCTTCTTCTTGGATTGATCCCTTTATTGTTATGTAGTGTCCGTCTTTGTCTCTTTTAATAGTCTTTATTTTAAAGTCTATTTTGTCGGATATAAGAATTTTTACTCCAGCTTTCTTTTGATTTCCATTTGCATGGAATATCTTTTTCCATCCCCCCTTTCTTTCAATCTGTATGTGTCTCTAGGTCTGAAGTGTGTCTCTGTAGGCAGCATATATATGGGTCTTGTTTTTGTATCCATTCAGCCAATCTGTGTCTTTTGGTGGGAGCATTTAGTCCATTTACATTTAAGGTAATTATCGATATATATGTTCCTATTCCCATTTCCTTAATTGTTTTGGGTTCATTATTGTAGGTCTTTTCCTTCTGTTGTGTTTCTTGCCTAGAGAAGTTTCTTTAGCATTTGTTGTAAAGCTGGTTTGGTGGTGCTGAACTCTCTCAGCTTTTGCTTGTCTGTAAAGTTTTTAATTTCTCCATCAAATCTGAATGAGATCCTTGCTGGGTAGAGTAATCTTGGTTGCAGGTTTTTCTCCTTCATCACTTTAAGTATGTCCTGCCACTCCCTTCTGGCTTGTAGAGTTTCTGCTGAGAGATCAGCTGTTATCCTGATGGGGATTCCCTTGTGTGTTATTTGTTGTTTTTGCCTTGCTGCTTTTAATATGATTTCTTTGTGTTTAATTTTTGACAGTTTGATTAATATGTGTCTTGGTGTATTTCTCCTTGGATTTATTCTGTATGGGACTCTCTGTGCCTCCTGGACTTGATTAACTATTTCCTTTCCCATATTAGGGAAGTTTTCAACTATAATCACTTCAAATATTTTCTCAGTCCCTTTCTTTTTCTCTTCTTCTTCTGGAACCCCTATAATTCGAATGTTGGTGTGTTTAATGTTGTCCCAGAGGTCTCTGAGACTGTCCTCTGTTCTTTTCATTCTTTCTTCTTTATTTTGCTCTGCATCAGTTATTTCCACTATTTTATCTTCCACCTCAGTTATCTGTTCTTCTGCCTCAGTTATTCTGCTATTGATCCCATCTAGAGTATTTTTCATTTCATTTATTGTGTTTTTAATCCATTCTTGATTCATCTTTAGTTCTTCTAGGTCCTTGTTAACTGTTTCTTGCATTTTGTCTATTCTATTTCCAAGATTTTCGATCTTGGAAATAGAATCTTGGATCATCTTTACTGTCATTATTCTGAATTCTTTTTCAGGTAGACTGCCTATTACCTCTTCATTTGTTAGGTCTGGTACGTTTTATCTTGCTCCTTCTCCTGCTGTGTGTTTTTCTGTCTTCTCATTTTGCTTATCTTCCTCTGTTTGGGGTCTCCTTTTTGCAAGCTGCAGATTCGTAGTTCCCGTTGTTTTTGGTGTCTGTCCCCAGTGGCTAAGGTTGTTTCAGTAGGTTGTGTAGGTTTCCTGGTGGGGGGGACTAGTGCCTGTGTTCTGGTGGTTGAGGCTTGATCTTGTCTGTCTGGTGGACAGGTCCACGTCTGGTGGTGTGATTTGGGGTGCCTGTGGCCTTATTATGTTTTTAGGCAGCCTCTCTGCTAATGGGTGGTGTTGTGTTCCTGTCTTGCTAGTTGCTTGGCATAGGCTGACCAGCACTGTAGGTTGCTGGTCGTTGACTGAAGCTGGGTGCTGGTGTTGGGATGGAGATCTCTGGGAGATTTTCGCTGCTTGATATTATGTGGAGCTGGGAGGTCTCTTGTGGCCCCGTATCCTGAAGTTGGCTCTCCCACTTCGGAGGCACATCACTGACTCCTGGCTGCAGCACCAAGAGCCTTTCATCCACCCTGCTCAGAATAAAAGGGAGAAAAAGTAGAAAGGAAAAATTAGTAGAAGAAAGAAAGAGAGAGAGAAAGAAAGGAAGAAGGGAAGAAAGGAAGGAAGGAAGAAAGAAAGAAAGGAGGGAGGGAGGGAGGAAAGATAAAGAAAGAGTGAAAGGAAGAAAGAAGGGAGGGAGGGAAGAAGGAAACAAAGAAAGAAAGAAAGGAGGGAGGGCGGGAGGAAGGAAAGAAAGAAAGAGTGAAAGGAATAAAGAGGGAGGGAGGGAAGAAGGAAAGAAAGAAAGAAAGAAAGAATGGAGGGGGGAGGGAGGGAGGGAGGAAGGAAAGAAAAAGAAACAGTGAAAGGAAGAAAGAAGGGAGGGAGGGAGGAAGGAAAGAAAGAAAGAATGGAGGGAGGGAGGGAGGAAGGAAAGAAAGAGAGAAAGAAAGAAAGGAGGGAGGGAGGGAGAAAGGAAGGAAAGAAAAAGAAAGAGTGAAAGGAAGGAGGGAGGGAGGGAGGAAGGAAAGAGAAAGAAAGAAAGAAAGAAAGAAAGAAAGACTGGAGGGAGGGAGGAAGGAAAGAAAGAAAGAAAGAAAGGTGCGGAGGGAGGGAGGGAGGAAGGGAAGGTAGGAAAAAAAGAAAGAGAGAATATAAAGTAAAATAGAATAAAGTATAAAATATAGTAGCATTATTAAAAATAAAAAAGTAATTATTGAAAAAAAAAAAACGCACGGATAGAACCCTGGGACCTATGGTGGAAGCAAAGCTATACAGAGAAAATCTCACACAGAAGCATACACATACACATTCACAAAAAGAGAACAGGGAAAAAAATCGAAAATCTTGCTCTCAAAGTCCACCTCCTTAATTTGGGATAATTTGTTTTAAAAAGAGGAAAAGGGGAAAAAGTCTGAAATCTTGCTCTTAAAGTCCACGTCCTTAATTTGGGATAATTCGTTGTAAAAAGAGGAAAAGGGGAAAAAATCTTAAATCTTGTCCTCAAAGTCCACCTCCTCAATTTGGGATGATTCACTGTCCATTCATGCACTCCACAGATGCAGGGCACATCAAGTGGACCGTGGAGCTTTAATCCGCTGCCTCCGAGGCTGCACAGAGAGATTTCCCTGTCTCTTCTCTGCTCTCACAGCTCCCGGGTCTCAGCCTTGGACCTGGCCCCGCCTCTGCGCGTAGGTCGCCGGAGGGCGTCCGTTCTTCACTCAGACAGGACGGGTTTAAAGGAGCTGCTGATTCGGGGGCTCTGGCTCACTCAGGCTGAGGGGAGGGAGGGGCATGCAGTGTGGGGCGGGTCTGCGGCGGCAGAAGCCGGCGTGATTTTGCACCAGCCCAAGGCGCTCCGTGCGCTTTCCCAGTAAAGCCGTCCCTGGGTCCCGGGACCCCGGCAGTGGCGGGCTGCACAGGCTCCCCAGAAGAGGATGTGGACAGTGACCTGTGCTCGCACACAGGCCTTGTGGCGGCGGCAGCAGCAGCCCCAGCGTCCCACGCCCATCTCTGTGGTCCGCACCTTTAGCCGCGGCTCGCGCCCGTCTCTGGAGCTTCTTTAAGCAGCGCTCTTAATGCCCTCTCCTCGCGCACCAGGAAACAAAAGGGAAGAAAATGTCTCTTGCCTCTTCGGCAGCTCCAGACTTTTTCTCCGGACTCCCTCCGGGCTAGCCGTGGTGCACTAACCCCTTCAGGCTCTCTTCCTGCCGCCAGCCCCAGTCCTCTCCCTGCGCTCTGACTGAAACCCGATACCCGAGCCTCAGCTCCCAGCCCTGCCCGCCCCGGCGGCCGCGCAGACAAGTCTCTCGGGCTGGTGTGTGCCTGAGGGCACCGATCCTCTGTGCGGGAATCTCTCCGCTTTGCCCTCCACACCCCTGTGGCTGTGCTCTCCTCCGCTACTCCGAAGTTTCCCCCTCCGCCACCTGCAGTCTCCACCCGCGAAGGGGCTTGTAGTGTGTGGAAACCTTTCCTCCTTCACGGCTCCCTCCCACTGGTGCAGGTCCCGTTCCTATCCTTGTGTCTCTGTTTATTCTTTTTTCTTTTGCCCTACCCAGGTATGTGGGGAGTTTCTTGCCTTTTTTGAGGGGGGGGTCTGAGGTCTTCTGTCAGCGTTCAGTAAGTGTTCTGTAGGAGTTGTTCCACGTGTAGATGAATTTCTGTTGTATCTGTGGGGAGGAAGGTGATCTCCGCGTCTTACTCCTCCGCCATCTTCCTCCATTCCAAGTAATGTTGTTTTGATAACTTTTCATGTTCTAAGATAGAGATTTCATTAGCTGGGCTAGTTCAGTAATTCTTAACTTTTTTCTCCCCTACCTCAACAAGTATGTTAGTGATGTTCAAATTTAGGACACATTCTCATGGAGACACTTATGGCTATTATAATTTTCAAAGTATACCTTAAGGTGTCATCCTTTTTTTCTCTTTCAGGAAAGTATGTATGCTACAGACTGAATGTTTTTGTCTACCCCCTCCCCTACCACCAAAGTTCATATGTTAAAGTCCTCAACCCGAGGGTGATGGTATTAGGAGATTGGACCTTTGGAAGATAATTAGGTCATGAGGGTGGAGCCCTCATGAATAGGATCCATGCCCTTAAAATAAAAGACATGAGAGAGATGATCTCTCTCAGCCATGTGAATCTTTTAGCAGATATGTCTTTTGCAAATATTTTCTCCCAGTCTGTTGCTTGTCTTTTCATTCTCTTGACAGCGTCTTTCACAAAGCAGAAATTTTTAATTTTAATGAAGTCTAGCTTATCCATTCTTTCGTTCAAAGATCATGCCTTTGCTGTTGTACCTATAAAGTCATCACCAAACCCAAGGTTATATAGACTTTCTCCTATGTTATCCTCTAGGCGCTTTACAGTTTTGTGTTTTACATTTAGGTCTATGATCCACTGTGATTTAACTTTTGTAAAGGGGTAAAGTCTGTGTCTAGATTCAATTATTTTTGTATGTGAATACGTAGTTGTTCCAGCACCATATGTTGAAAAAATCCAAGAACCGAGAGCAATGATATCCATCTCAAGCTCAGAGTGAATTTGCCCTTCCTCCACCCAGGCCTCAAGGGGTTGGGTGATCCAGCCCACATACATCGGTGAAAGTAAATTTCTTTATTCAGTCTACTGATTCAAATATTAATCTCTTTTAGACACACCCTCATAGACACACCTAGAAATAATATTTTACCAGCTATCTGGGCATCCCTTTGTTCAGTCAGGTTGATACCAAATGTGAACCATCACACATAAAAATTAAAATAGCTGAAGGTTTAAAAAAATCAAATATAAAAATGCCATCTCAATATTTTCAACCTAATTGATATTTTCAAAAAGAAACAACAAAAAAACAGACAAAAAACACCTTATAGGGCTTTGTTAACTTTATTTTCTATTGACTTTTGCTTTTATCTTTGTTATTTCCTTCTTTTTTCTTACTTTGGGTTTAATTTTCTCTTGTTTTTTTTTTTGTAACAGATTTTTTTTTTTTAGAGTAGTTTTGGATTCAGTGCAACATTGAGCAGAAGGTAGAGAGATTTTCCATATACTCCCTGCCCCCACACAAGAATAGCCTCCTCATTATAAATATCCACCACTGGAATAGTACTTTTGTTGCAATTTATGAACTTACATTGACACATCATTAGCAGTCAGTGTCCGCAGTTTACACTAGGGTTCACTCATGGTGCTGTACATTCTATAGGTTTAGACAAATGTATAATGACATGTATCTACCACTGTTGCAGGAAGGGGGACCCCTTCTAGGGCCTGAGAGTGGGCTCTTGTCTAACATTTGGAAATAAATTGTCTGATGAGACACACATGCTGACAAAACAAGAGACTTTATTGGGAAGGGGTGCCTGGGCAGAGAGCAGTAAGGTAAGGGAACACAGGAGAACTGCTCTGCCACATGGCTCATGGTGTCAGGTTTTATGGTAATGGGGTTAGTTTCCGAGTTGTCCCTGGCGGGACACTCTGACTCAGGGCCCTTCCTGATAGCGAGCTCATAACTCAGCCAAGATAGATTCCAGTGAGGAGGATTCTGGGAGATTGGTAGGATGTATGGACTGGAGTCTCCTCTCTCCTTTTGACCTTTCACAAATCTTTCCAGTTGGTGGTAACTTGTTAGCTCTGTGTTCCTTCTCAGGACCTCCTGTTGTAAGATAACTCACGCACGTGGTTACTATCTTGCTTGGCCAGGGCGGGTGGTTTCTGTCTGTGGTTGCCCTAACACCACTATAGTATCAAACAGAATAATTTCACTGCTCTAAAAATCCTGTGTGCTGTGCCAATTCAGCACTCCCTCTTCCCCAAACCCTTGCAACCATGAATCTTTGTACTGTCTCCACAGTTTGCCTTTTGCAGAATGTTATATAGTTGGATAAAACAGTATGTATCTTTTCCAGATTGGCTTCTTCTACTTAGTAATATGCATTTATGTTTCCTCAATGTCTTTTCATGGCTTGATAGCTCATTTCTTTTTAGAGCTAAATAATATTCCATTGTCTGGATGTACCACAGTTATTTATCCATTCACTTACTTAAGGATATCTTGGTTGCTTCCAAGTTTGGGAATATTTTAAACCATTTTTTTATTGAAGTATAGTTAATTTACAATGTTTTGTTAGTTTCAGGAAAGTGATTCAGTTTTATATATATTATATATATATATATATACACACATATATATACATATTATATATACATATATATAATATGTATATATATGTGTGTATATGTGTGTGTATATATATATATATATATATTTCAGATTCTTTCCATTATGGATTATTATAAGATATTGAATATAGTTCCCTATGCTGTACAGAAGTCCTTATTGTTTATCTATTTTATATATAGTAATATATATGTTAATTCCAAACTCCTAATTTATCTCCCCCCCCCCTTTTCGTAACCATAAATTTTTTTATATGTCTGTGAGTCTATTTCTGTTTTGTAAATAGGTTCATTTGTATCATACCTTAGATTTCACATATAAATGATATTATAGGATATTTGTCTTCCTTGGTCTGACTTACTTCACCTAGTATGATAATCTCTAGGTACAACCATGTTACTGCAAATGGCATTATTTCATTCTTTTTTATGGCTGAGGAATATTCTATTGTATATATATATAACACATCTTCTTTATCTGTACCTGTTTATGGACATTTAAGTTGCTTCTATGTCTTGACTCTTGTAAATAGTGCTGCTATGAATATTGGGGTGAATGTATCTTTTTGAATTAGAATTTTCTCTGGATATATGCCCAGGAGTGGGATTGCAGGATCATATGGTATCTCTATTTTTAGTTTTTTAAGGACTCTTCGTACTGTTCTCCATAGCAGCTGTACCAATTTACATTCCTACCGGCAGTGTAGGAGGGTTCCCTTTTCTCCACACCTTCACCAGCATTTATTTGTAGAATTTTTAATGATGGCCATTCTGAGTGGTATGTGGTGATACCTAATTCTCTAATAATTAGTAATATTGAGCATTTTTTCATGTGCCTGTTGACCATCTCTGTCTTCTTTGGAGAAATGTCTATTTAGGTCTTCTGCCCATTTTTTGATTGTTTGTTGTTTTGATATTAAGGTGTATGAGCTGTTTGTATATTTTGGAAATGAATCCTTTGTGGGTAGCATCATTTGCAATATTTTCTCTCAGTCTGTAGGTTGTCTTTTTGTTTTATTTATGGTTTCCTTTGATGTGCAAAAACGTTTAAGTTTAATTAGGTCCCATTTGTTTATTTTTATTTTTATTTCCACTACTCTAGTAAAGCTTTTAATTAGGGGATTTATGAATAAAGTTGCTATAAATATCTGTTTATTACCTGTGTGCAGGTATTTGTGTGAATACAAGCTTTCAACTCTTTTGAATAAATACCAAGAAATTCAGTCACTGAATCATATGGTAAGAGTGTGTGTAGTTTTGTGAGAAACGGCTAAACTGTCTTCCAAAGTGGCTGTACCATTTTGCACTCCCAGCAGCAAAGAATGAGAGTTCCTGTTCCACATCCTTGCCAGAACTTGGTGTTGTGTTTTGGATTCTGGTCATTCTAATAAGTGTATAGTGGTATCTCTTTATTGATGTAGTTTTCATTTTGCTGATGACATATAATATGGAGCATCTTTTCATATCCTTACTTGTCGTCTGTATATCTTCTTTGGTAAGGTGTCTATTAAGGTTGTAGATGACTTTTTAATTGGGATATTTGTTTTCTTACTGTTGAATTTTAAAAGTTCTTTGTATATTTTGGATAACAGTCTTTTAAAAAAATTTTAATGTATAAATGTGTTTACATTATTTTTTGAATTTTATTTTATTTTTATACAGCAGGTTCTTATTAGTTATCTATTTTATACATATTAGTGTATACATGTCAATCCCAATCTCCCAATTCATCCCCCCCACCCCCACCCCACCACTTTCCCCCCTTGGTGCCCATACGTTTGTTTTCTACATCTGTGTCTCTACTTTTCCCCTGCAAACCGGTTAATCTGTACCGTTTTTCTAGATTCCACATATATGCGCTTATATACAATATTTGTTTTTCTCTTTCTGCTTATTTCACTGTGTATGGCAGTGTCTAGATCCAGCCACTTCTCTACAAATGACCAAATTCCTTTCCTTTTGTGGCTGAGTAATATTCCATTGTATATATTTACCACATCTTCTTTATCCATTCATCTGTCATTGGACACTTAGGTTGCTTCCATGACCTGACTATTGTAAATAGTGCTACAACGAACATTGGGGTGCATGTGTCTTTTTGTATTATAGTTTTTTCTGGGTCTATGCTCAGTACTGGGATTGCTGGGTCACATGGTAATTCTATTTTTAGTTTTTAAAGGAACCTCCATACTGTTCCGATAGTGGCTTTATCAATTTACATTACCACCAACAGTGCAAGAGGATTCCCTTTTCTCCACACCTTCTCAAGCATTTGTTCTTTGTAGATTTTCTGATGACGCCCATTCTAACTGGTGTGAGGTGATACCTCATTGTAGTTTTGATTTACAATTCTCTAATAATTAGTGATGCTGAGCAGTTTTTCATTTGCTTCTTGGCTATCTGTATGTCTTCTTTGGAGAAATGTTTATTTAGGTCTTCTGCCCATTTTTTGATGGGGTTGTTTGTTTTTGAATATTGAGCTCCTTGAGCTGTTTATATATTTTTGAGATTAATCCTTTGTCCATCGATTCATTTGCAAATATTTTCTCCCATTCTGAGGGTTGTCTTTTTGTCTTGTTTACAGTTTCCTTTGTTTTACAAAAGATTTTAAGTTTCATTAGGTTTCATTTGTTTACTTTTGTTTTTATTTCCATTACTTTAGGAGGCGGATCAAAAAGGACCTTGCTATGGTTTATGTCATAGAGTGTTCTTCCTATTTTGTAGTGTCCATTCTTATATTTAAGTCTCTAATACATTTTGAGTTTATATTTGTGTATAGTGTTAGGGAGTGTTCTAATTTCATTCTTTTACATGGCGCTGTCCAGTTTCCCAGCACCAATTATTGAAGAGACTGTCTTTTCTCTGTTGTATATCCTTGCCTCCTTTGTCATACATTAGTTGACCATTGGTGTGTGGGTTTATCTCTGGGCTTTCTATCCTGTTCCATTGATCTATATTTCTGTTTTTGTGTCAGTACCGTATTGTCTTGATTACTGTAGCTTTGTAGTATAGTCTGAAGTCCGGGAACCTGATTCCTCCAGCTCCATTTGTTCCCCCTCAAGATTGCTTTGGCTATTCAGGGTCTTTTATGTCTCCATACAAATTTTAAGATATTTTGTTCTAGTTCTGTAAAATGTGCTGCTGGTAATTTGATAGGAATTGCTTTGAATCTGTAGATTGCTTTGTGTAGTATAGTCATTTTCACAATATTGATTCTTCCAATGCAAGAACATGGTATATCTCTCCATCTATTGGTATCATCTTTGATCTCTTTCATCAGTGTCTTGTAGTTTTCTGCATATAGGTCTTTTACCTCCTTAGGCAGGTTTATTCATAGGTATTTTATTCTTTTTGTTGCAATGGTGAATGCAATGGTTTCCTTAATTTCTCTTTCTGATCTTTCATTGTTAGTGTATAGAAATGCAAGAGATTTCTGTGCATTAATTTTGTATCCTGCAACTTTGCCAAATTCATTGGTCACCTCTAGTAGTTTTCTGGTGGCATCTTTAGGATTCTCAACATATACTGTCATGTCATCTGCAAACAGTGACAGTTTTACTTCTTCTTTTCCAATTTGTATTACTTTTCTTTCTTTTTCTTCTCTGATTTCCGTGACTAGGACTTACAAAACTATGTTGAATAATAGTGGCGAGAGTGGACACCCTTGTCTTGCTGCTAATCTTAGAGGAAATGTTTTCAGTTTTTCACCATTGAGAATGATGTTTGCTGTCTGTTTGTGGTATATGGCCTTTACTATGTTGAGGTAGTTCCCTCTATGCCCACTCTCTGTGGAGGTTTTATCATAAACAGGTGCTCTAGTAGTTTTCTGGTGACAGCTTTAAGATTATCTATGTATAATATCAATTCATCTGCAAACAATGACAGTTTTACTTCTTTTCCAATTTGTATTCCTTTTATTTCTTTTGCTTCTCTGATTGCCATGGCTAGGACTTCCAAAACTGTGTTGAATAGTAGTGGTGAGTGGAGATCTTTGTCTTGTTCCTGATCTTAGAAGAAATGCTTTCAGTTTTTCACCATTGAGAATGGTGTTTGCTGTGGGTTTGTGGTATATGTCCTTTATTATGTTGAGGTAGGTTCCCTCTATGCCCACTTTATGGAGAGTTTTTACCATAAATTGGTGTTGAATTCTGTCAAAAGTTTTTCTGCATCTATTGAGATGATCTCATGGTTTTTATTCTTCAATTTTTTAATATGGTGTATCACATTGGTTTATTTGCATATATTGAAGAATTCTTGCATCCCTGGGATAAATCCCTCTTTATCATAGTGTATGATCCTTTTAATGTGTTGTTGGATTCTGTTTGCTACTATTTTGTTGAGGATTTTTGCATCTATATTCATCAGTGATATTGGTATGTAATTTTCTTTTTTTGTAGTATCTTTGTCTGGTTTTGGTATCAGGGTGATGGTGGCCTCATAGAATGAGTTTGAGAGTATTCTTTCCTCTGCAAATTTTTGGAAGAGTTTGAGAAAGATGGGTGTTAGCTCTTCTCTAAATGTTTGATAGAATTCACCTGTGAAGCCATCTGGTCCTGCACTCTTGTTTGTTGGAAGATTTTAAATCACAGTTTCAATTTCATTATTTGTGATTTGTCTGTTCATATTTTCTGTTTCTTCCTGGTTTAGTCTTGGCAGGTTATACCTTTCTAAGAATTTGTCCATTTCTCCTGGGTTGTCCATTTTATTGGCATAGAGTTGCTTGTAGTAGTCTCTTATGATGCTTTGTATTTCTGTGGTGTCCATTGTAACTTCTCCTTTTTCATTTCTAATTTTATTGATTTACGTCCTCTCCCTCTTTTTCTTGATGAGTCTGGATAAAGGTTTACCAATTTTGTTTATCTTCTCAAAGAACCAACTTTTAGTTTTATTCATCTTTCTTATTGTTTTCTGTGTTTCTATTTCATTTATTTCTGCTCTGATCTTTATGGTTTCTTTCCTTCTACTAACTTTGGGTTTTGTTTGTTCTTCTTTCTCTAGTTCCATTAGGTGTAAAGTTAGATTGTTTATTTGAGACATTTCCTGTTTCTTGAAGTAGTCTTGTATAGCTATAAACTTCCCTCTTAGAACTGCTTTTGCTGCATCCCACAGGTTTTGGATTGTTGTGTTTTAGTTGTAATTTGTCTCAAGGTATTTTTTGATTTCTTCTTTGATTTCTTCAGTGATCTCTTGGTTATTTAGTAACCTATTGTTTAGGCTCTATGTGTTTATGTGTTTTAACTTTTTTTTCCCCTGTAATTGATTTCTAATCTCATAGCATTGTGGTCAGAAAAAATGCTTGGTATGATTTCAACTTTCTTAAATTTACCCAGGCTGATCCAAGATGTGATCTATCCTGGAGAAATTTCCATGTGCACTTGAGAAGAAAGTGTAAAATGCTGTTTTTGAATGGAATGTCCTATAAATATCAGTTAAATCTACCTGGTCTATTGTGTCATTTAAAGCTTGTGTTACCTTGTTAATTTTCTGTTTGGATGATCTGTTCATTGGTGTAAGTGAGGTGTTAAAGTCCCCCACTATTATTGTGTTATTGTCAATTTCCTCTTTTATAGCTGTTAGCAGTTGCCTTATATATTGAAGTGCTCCTATGTTGGGTGCATATATATTTATAATTGATGTATCTTCCGCTTGGACTGATCCCTTGATCATTATGTATTGTATTTCCTTGTCTCTTGTAACATTCTTTATTTTAATGTCTATTTTATCTGATATGGGTATTGTTACTCCAGCTGTCTTTTGATTTAAATTTGCATGGAATATCTTCTTCCATCCCCTCACTTTCAGTCTGTATGTGTTCCTAGGTCTGAAGTGGGTCCCTTGTAGACAGCATATATATGGGTCTTGTTTTATGTATCCACTCAGTCAGTCTGTGTCTTTTGGTTGGGGCATGTAATCCATTTATATTCAAGGTTATTATTGGTATGTATGTTCCTATTACCATTTTCTTAATTATTTTGGGTTTGTTTTTGTGGGTCTTTTTCTTCTCTTGTGTTTCCTGCTTATAGAAGTTCCTTTAGCATTTGTTGTAGAGCTGGTTTGGTGGTACTGAATTCTCTTAGCTTTTGCTTGTCTGTAAACATTTTGATTTCTCCGTTGAATCTGAATGAGATCCTTGCTAGTTCATGTAATCTTGGTTGTAGGTTCATCCCTACCATCACTTTAAATATTTCATGCCACTCTCTTCTGGCTTGTAGAGCTTCTGCTGAGAAATTAGCTGTTGACCTTATGGGAGTTCCCTTGTATGTTATTTGTCATTTTTCCCTTGTTGCTTTCAATAATTTTTCTTTGTCTTTAATTTTTATCAGTTTGATTACTATGTGTCTCAGTGTGTTTCTCCTTGGGTTTCTCCTGCCTGGGACTCTCTGAACTTCCTGGACTTGCGTGGCTATTTCCTTTCCTATGTTAGGGAAGGTTTTGACTATAAACTCTTTAAATATCTTCTCGGGTCCTTTCTCTCTCTCTTCTCCTTCTGGGACCCCTATAATGTGAATGTTGTTGCATTTAATGTAGTTCCACAGGTCTTGTAGGCTGTCTTCATTTCTTTTCTTTCTTTTTTCTTTATTCTCTTCCACAGCAGTGAATTCCACCATTGTGTCTTCCAGGTCACTTATCTGATCTTCTGCCTCAGTTTTTCTGCTATTGATTCCTTCTAGTGTATTTTCCATTTCAGTTATTTTATTGTTCATCTCTGGTTGTTTGTTCTTTAATTCTTCTAGGTATTTGTTAAACATCTCTTCATCTTCTCGATCTTTGCCTCCATTGTTTTTCTGAGGTCCTGGATCATCTTCACTATAATTATTCTGAATTCTTTTTCTGAAGGTTGCCTATCTCCACTTCATTTAGTTGTTTTTCTGGGATTTTATCTTGTTCCTTCATCTGGGACAAAGTCCTCTGTCTTTTCAATTTGTCTATCTTTCTGTGAATTTGATTTTCCTTCCACAGGCTGCAGAAGTGCAATTCTTCTTGCTCCTGCTGTCTGCCCTCTGGATAACAGCCTTTTATCACCTTTGTCATTTGAAAATATTTTCTCCCAGTCTGTGGCTTGTCTTTTCTTTCTTTTGACAGTGTCTTTCACAAAGCAGAAATGTTTACCTTTAATGAACTCCAGCTTATCAATTCTTTCATTCAAATATCATGCCTTTGGTGTTGTATCTAATAAGTCATCACCATACCCAAGGTCATCTAGATTTTCTCCTATGTTATCTTCCAGGAGCTTTATAGTTTTGTGCTTTACTTTTAGGTCTATCTTCCATTGTGAGTTAATTTTGTGAAGGGTGTTAGGTCTGTGTCTAGATTTTTTTTTTTTTTGCATGTAAACCTATTCCCCCACTATTTTTTGAAATGTCTATTTGTATCCATTGTATGGCCTTTGATCCTTTGTCAAAGACTAGTTGACTATATTTATGTGGGTCTATTTCTGGGCTTTCTATTTTGTACCACTGATCTATTTCTGCATCCTTTCACCAATACGGCAATGTCTTGATTGCTGTAGTTTTATAGTAAGCCTTGGAGTCAGGTAGTGTCAGTCTTTCAACTCTGTTCTTTTCCTTCAATATTGTGCTGACTATTCTGCATCTTTTGCCTTTCTGAATAAACTTTAGAATCAGTTTTTCAACATCCACAAAATAACTTTCTGGGATTTTAACTGAAATTGTGTTGAATCTATAAATCGTGCTGAAATGAACAGACATCTTGACACTATTGAGCCTTCTTATCCTTGAACATGGACTCTCTCTTGATTTATTTAGTTCTGATTTGATTCTATTCATTATGGTTCTGTGGTTTTCCTCATAGCAATTTGTACATATTTTGTTAGATTTGTAACTACTTCATTTTTTGAAGTCTAATGTAAATGGTACTGTGTATTTAATTTTGGATTTCACTTGTTCATTGCTGAATACAAGTGACTTTTATATATTAACTAAGTATCCTACAACCCTGCTGTAATTGCTTATTAATCCATGAGTTTTTAAAGTCAATTCCTTTAGATTTTCTAAAAAGACAATCATGCCATTGGCAAACAAAGACAGTTTTATTTCTACCTTCCCAATCTATATATGTTTAATTTCTTTTTCTTGCCCTACTGTTTTAGCTAAGACTTCTGATACAATGTTAAAAAGCAGTGGTGATAGGGGGTAGACAACCTTACCTTGAGCCTGGCCTTAGTGGGAAATTTCTCACCATTGAGTATGATGTTAGCTGTAGGTTATTTGTAGTTATTTGTTATCAAGTTGAAGATATTCTCTTCTATTTCTAATTTGCTGAAAGCTTTCATCATAAATAGGTGTTGGATTTTGTCAAATGCTTTTTCTGAATCTATTGATATGACCATGTGATCTTTCTTCTTTAGTCTGTTGATGTAATGGATAATGTTAATTAATTAATTTTCAAATGTTGAAACAGTCTTGCATACTGGGGAATAAATCTCACTTTGTTGTGCTATACAATTCTTTGTATACATCTTTTGTTTCACTTTGATGATATTTTGTTCAGGATTTTTACATCATGTTATGAGAAATATTAGTCTGTAATTTTCTTTTCTTGTAATATATGTTGTTGGTTTTGATATTAGGGTGATGCTGGCCTCATAGAATGAATTAGGAAGTAATACCCCTGCTTCTATACTTTGAAGGATATTGTAAAAAATGGGTATAAATTTTTCCTTAAATATTTGGGAGAATTCACAAGTGAACTCTTCTAGACTTGGTGCTTTCTATTTTGGAAGGTTATTAATTATTGATTTCTTTAATTGATATAGGTCTATTCAGATTGTCTGTTCCTTCTTGTATGAGTTTCAGCAGATTGTGTCCCTCAAGGAATTAGTCCATTTCATCTAGGTAGGTGATCAAATTTTTGGGTGTAGGATTGTTTATAGTATTCTTAAAATACTATAAAAATACTATAAAAATACTTATAGATTATCATTTTAATGTCCATGGGATCTTTAGTGATCCCCCTCTTTCACTTCTGATTCTAGTAATGTGTATCCATGGATCTAAGAAGAATTGTTGATTTTTCAGTCTGATCAGCTTTTAACTTGTTTTTAGGACAGAGTGGTGACTTCCAGCTTCTTACATATTGGACTGGAAACCAGAAGTCCCTCTTTTTTTGTTTTCTTTTTAAAGATTCTTAAGGTGGAAACATCAGTGACTGATTCTAGACCTTTCTTCTTTTTTAGTATAAACATTTAAAGCTCTAAATGTCCTTCTAAACACTGCTTTAGCTATATCTCATGCGTTTTGATATATTGTATTTTTGTTTTCAGTAGTTGAAAATATTCTCTAATGTTCCTTGTGATTTATTCTTTGACCCATGGGTTATTAGATTTCCAAATATTTAGGTATTTTCCAAATACCTTTTTGTTATTGATTTCTTATTTAATTCTGTTATGGTAAGAGACTGCTCTATATGATATTCATCCTTTTAAATATTAGGATTTAATTTATGGCTCAAAATATAATCTGGTATTTGTTTCATATGCCCTTTAACAGAATGTGTATTTTGCATTGCTGAGTGTAGTTTCTATAAAGGCTGTGAGGTCAAGTTAGTTGATAGTGTTGTTCAACTCTTCTATATCCTTACCTCATTTTTTGATCACCATTTTCTACCAATTATTGAATAAAGAAAGTTAAAATTTTTAACTATAATTGTGGATTTATCCACTTCTCAGTTCAATTTTGTAAGTGCTTTATACATTTTAAACATCTATAATTATGTACATACGCATTAAGTGTTGGTATACCTTCCTGATGAATTGACCAATTATCATTAATAAATGTTCCTTTTTAATCTCTAGTAATACTCCTGATCTTGAGATCAACATTTCAGATATTATTATAGCTACTCAGCTTTCTTTTATTTGATGTTTTCATTATCTCTCTCTCTATATATATATATTCTATAATTTTGCTTCTTAACTTATCTGTATATTTATATTCAAAAGGCATCTTTTGTAACAGCATGGAATTGTGTCTTGCTTTTTTATGTAACTTGACAATTTCTGCTTTTTGATTGGAATGTTAGTATTATTGATATGTCTGGGGTTAATTTTATCACTTGCTATTTGTTTTCTATTTGTTCCATCTGTACTTTATTTAATATTTTTTCCTTTGTAAATGGTTTCATTTTCCTTTATTCTGAAGATTAAAGAAGAGTAAAAAACAACCTATTTCTTATACTACAAGATTGCAGGCAACAAATTCTCTCAGTTTTTATTTGTCTAAAAATATGTTTCACTTTTATTTTTGAAAGATATTTTCACTAGATGTAGAATTTAAGGTTAACAGTTTCCTCTACTTTCAGTACTTTAAAAAATTATTCTACTGTATTTAGGCTTGCATTATTTCTGATGAGAAGAAAGTAATAATTTTTCTCATTAAGCCTCTGTATGTGAAGTGTCTTTCCCCCCGCCCCGGTAGTTTTGAAGGTTTTTCTCTTTATATTTGGTTCCAACACTTAGACTTGATAGGCATAGATGTGGATTTCTTGTGCTAATCCTGTTTGGAGATTGTTGATCTTGAACCTATGGGTTAATATTTTCTATCAAATTTGTAATAAATGTGACCAGTGCTTTTTCAAGAATTTTTCTGCCCCATTCTCTCTTTTCTTTCCTCTGGTATTTCAACCATAAGAATTTAAACCACTTGATATTTCCCACTGGTCATAGAGGCTCAGTTTATTTTTTCTTAGATTTTTTTTCTTTGCTTTGTTTTAGATAGTTCCTATTGTCCCTTCATCAAGTCACTGATTTTTTCATTTGTAAATTGCTCTGAATTTTAAACTTTATGCATTATATTTTTTAGTTCTAGAATTTGTATTTTTCATAGTTTTTCTGTTGAAACTCTATTTATTATGCAAACTTTTTCTTTAAATTCTTGAAAATAGTACCAATAACTCTTTTAAAGTTTTTGTCTCTTAATCCTAATATAATTGTTATTTCTGGCTCTCTTTTTATTGACTGCTTATTTTATTTAATATCTAGTAATATTCTGGTATAGAGGACATTTTTGATATTATGTTGTAGATTCTCTGGATTTTATTGTCTTTAAAGAGTATTAGATTTACATCTGGCTGGCAGTTAGTTTGCTGATGGAGCATACTGACATCTTAGGCCTTGTTTTGGAAGGTCTAGAGCACAGGTCAACAAATTACACCCACAAGCAAAACCTAGCTCACCATATATTTTTGTAAATAATGTTTTATTGGAAAACATCCATGCTCATTTCTTTATCTATTGCTTATGGCTGCTTTCATTCTAGAATGGCAGAATCAAGTAGTTGAATCAGAGATTATGTGGCCTGCAAACCTAAAATATTTACTCTTTGGTCCTTTACAGGAAAAGTTGGCTGACTACTAGTTGAGAGTAGACTTTACACTAAAGCATGGCTTTTCTAGGGTTTCAATTGAATGTCTAGGGTGTTTACTAAGGCCTCTATACTCTCCATTGGTCCAATGTTTCCAAGCACTATGTGGCCTCCAGAATCTACATTTAGCTCATAGCTCCCTGATAGCTATTCTGCACCAGGCCTAGTAAGATTTTGCTCTACATGAAGTTTATTATTTGGCCAAAGACTTAAGGGGATCTCTATGCAGATTTTTCAAGCCCCTTCTCTGCATAACTCTCTCTTCTCCAGTATTGTGTGTTCCACAAATTCCAGCTTCTTCAGAAGCCCTGAACACCAATCTCTGCCTCTTCAGGTCAGTAAGACTTCAGTGTTCTGCTTGGGATCCACATCCCCTGGCACAGTCCAAAAATGCCTCCAACTTAAAGCCTTGGACAATTGTGGGGCCCACTTCAGGTTATTTCCTTTTTTTCCCCCCAAGGATCACAGTTTTGTTATGGTTATTATCTAAAACCTGAAAACAGTTTCTCCATATATTTGTTTACAGAAGAAGGGCTAGTCTGATACTCATCTCAAAACATTTCCTTCTTTACTTTTCTTCTTTATTTCTTTTATTTTTCTTTCTTTCTCTTTAATTTTTTTCCTTCCTCTTCCACTTCCTTACTTCTTCTCTCCTTTCTCTATCTCCTTCCCTCATCATTATTTTTTGTCATTCCTTCTTTTCATGTCTTTATTTCTGAAAATATTTTTCAGACAAATGCTTCAATATGTGAGGCATCTCCCCCACCTCTTTCATGCTCAAGAAAAGGAAAAAAGGAAAAGTTTGCCTAAATTTTAGGAACGCCTTCCTCATATATTTCACCAATTTTAGTATCTTCAAATACTAGAAGGATATTGAAAGTTTCCTTTTCCTGCATTGAATAAATGACCTTGAATTTATTACTACTTGATGTAGTTACTCAATCCTTTCAATTATTGTTTTCATCAGTCAGAATACACAAAACTGAAAATAAGACAGTCTAGACTTCTGTCTATTATTCATCATATTTTCATATTTTTCTGTAGTGATAGTTTGAGGCTACATAGATTTTACAATCTGACAGCTTTACATTGGCACTCTATAGGCCTCAGACTCTTATTAGGTATCAAATAAGTGTGTGCAATGGGCTGAATAATGTGCTCTTATAGGGCTCTGAACTACTAATTTTAAATAGCCCAATTAGAGTTAACAGAGTTAAAAACCTGACTTTCTGTGCTATTTCTCTACTACTTCTTAAAGAAAATAAACCCAACTCTCCCCCTATTGTCCACAACTGTAACTCGTTGACACAAATAACTGACAATATTCACCCACATCCCTGTAGATTTTCAATGGCCCTTAATACAGATGGCTCTTGAGGCAGTGATAGGAACTTCTTAATATGTACCACAAGGACTTTCATGGGTCTACCACTACCTTTATTTTTGGTTCCTCTTGCCCTCTGGAGAAACTGGCCATCTTTCCATTTAACTCTTACTCTTCTTTTAGATTTTGTCTTATACATTCCTTCTTCTGAGAGTCTTCTCTTACCTCTTGTCCCATTAAATTCCTCCCTATCATAGACTCACTACCACTGTTAATACTTACTCCCCCTAGTAACAAACGTTTACAGTGATTAAGAGTGTTTGACCTAAGTCTATTGTTACATGAGATAACAATGGAGACCATGTCTATTTTTTCCTCTCCATTATGCTAAACACAGCTAAAGCATGCAACACTCAATAAATATTGCACTCAGTAAATATTCAACTGAATAAATAGGTAGGTTGGTAGATAGATTGATAAATAGATGATAGATAGATATAGATATATCTTTAAAAGGACATTGAAACCCCTTAATCCTTGAGAACCATACTGATGTTCCAGTCTTAATCTTCTTTGAACACACTTCATAACTAAATGCTCAACTCAGAACACTAAAAGATTGCCATCAACATCTAAATAACAGCTAAAGTATGTTATTAACATATAACCAAAACACTTTGGAGGTTCTTACCTCCAAACTTGAATTAGATTCTTCTGATAGTCTGCTAAGCTTTGTTCTCACAGTTGGCTAGTATAGGCTGTTGGATTTTGGGTTTTTGGTTGTTTGTTTGTTTGTTTGATTGACTGTTGAAATTAATTTTCTCTTAAGTTCCATCATTCATGTAATTCATGAGAATCCTAGGAGAATAGCTGGGAAATTAATTGTTTGCTGAATAAATGTCACAAAATAGCTTACTAATTCTGTTTGTTTTTAAAATGATTTGGTAATTATTCATTAGACCCAACAGGTGTCTGGCTTCTAAGTGTATCAGCTCTACATAGTACAAGGCAGAGAAAAGAGCATCCTAAGGGCTTTTTGTGAGTTACTTCAACTATTTTTTTACCCCCTATTTCATTGGGTAAAAAAATGTTGACTACAGTTTTTACCATAGTGGAAATTAACTTCCAAACAGAACGAGGCTAGGGTCCTTAATAGATTGAAAGTGATGTAAGCTCCTTGAGGGCAAGAATCTACTCATTTTGTACCTGCTCACACATCTTCTCCCAGTCCCGCTTCTTTACATGGTGTTGAAGGTTATTTAAAAAGTGCTTTCTGAGTAATTGCCTGAAGTAATTTATCCATATAATCTTTATAAAAGCAAGATATGACCAGAGTAACTTTCAGTATCTTTGAAACTGTTTTAAATTTCAAGTAAAGTGGGCTTCATTACTCATTTCATAATAAGACTTCTGATGTTAAATGCATTCATTAAGGAATGAGAACTTAAAAGAATAGCTCAATTATATTAAAACATTGGACAACCTTCGTATTCAACAGAAATGCTAAACCAGCTATTAATGCAATGACTCTCTTTGATTGCACCTACACTCATTTTGGATATCACTATGGAAACCAGGGAAACTGTCCCTAGTGAAACATAATGGGGCTTTTAAAAATACATTTTAAAATCACCTGCAATCAATAGCTTTTAAACCCAAAGCTCTAGAAGTCATTTTTCTCCCTTTTTGAGTCCTAAACATAATTAATATAATTCAGTTACCTAACCGTGAGCAGTGAGCTTCTTTTTCATAAAGAAATTTATCCTAAATATTATTTTAGATTGGAAGAAATATGAAGAGCATGTTTCTTCTCCTTTTGTTTGTCTTTCTGGTTATTCTGAACTGAGATGGACAAATGAGAATACACTGAGATACAAGGATCACCTGAGTTCAAGCTATTCTGAACTTGGCTGACACAGGAAATGCTAGAAATCTCATGAGAAATCAGTTATATTTGTTGAAGAAAAAGCATTGGGGAATAAACTTGACATCAATTGATTTTCTTTTTTAGAGTTACACACAGTGCTGAGATAACTGAGTCCATCTGTTTGAGGGAGCTGAATGGGCGTTTGGTTCCATCCAGCACTGGTGGTAGGTTGGAGCAACCTACTCCATTCCTAGAGGGCAAGAGACTGTATTCTGGGTGTCACTCTATTTTAAGCATCTAACTGGAGGGTATAGGATAAGTGTTCATGTTTACCGAATATTCAACGAAAAGGTAAATGAATATAAACACATAAATGAAGGAAGCTAAACTCTCAGTACACATTCATTGACAAAACCCATAGTTCACTCAGCACTTGAGAAGGATTTGATGGTTGTAGAGAAAAGACAAGACATGAAAGGATGTAATGCTGTCTTAGTTTATGATGAACTAACCCAATCGGTTATTAACCATGGCTGCACCAGGGGTACTTTGAAAAAATAATGTTTTAATCCACATCTCTCCAAAACTGGACCAGGCATTTCTCTTGCATATCTTCTCTTTCCAAAGTTCTTACTTAGATCAAAGGGTCCAATTCAACAGTTTCAAAGAACAAGAAACAGGAAACTACGGTCAGTCCACTAGCCAAGATCTGCTTCTAATGTCACAATAATTTCTCAGGGCACACAGGGGTCCTCTACTCCCAGTGTAACACTTGAACTATGATATTTCACATCAAAATAGGTTGAAATTCCCACGTGGAATTGCTCTTAGTGCTCAGCTCTGTACTTCAAACACATTTTATTCCAGGCAGGCTGAGTCACATGCAGCCACAGCTCTCTTCCAGTCCTCCTCTCTGGGCCCAAGGCCTTTTCATTGACCTCACATCAGTCCAGGCAAGACCCTTTTCTGTAGATGACTTTCTTTCCTGGGATACTGTTAACCTTGGAGACCAACTGCCTCTCTCAGGAACATACCAGTCCATCAGATATTCTCAAACTACTTTGAACTTTCAAGGAAAGGCTTTGGGATCTGCAGCTTTTCCTTTGAATGGTTCTTTGGCCCCAAAGTAAAGCCAAAAGTTCAAATAGAAGTTTGTGGAATGCAGTTAATTTCACCCACCACCATCATTTATAACCCAGATCCTTGCAAAAGTACTCTATTATTCTCTTATCCTTAGGATATTTACCTTATGCTTTTTTTTTTAATTAAAAGGACCATTTGTTGACTATCACTGAGAAAGTAAAGTCTATGAAAAATGTGATTTAATATCCACATCTCTCAAAATAGAGACTGTTAGAAGCTTTTAAATGGTAATTCTCTCACATAAAAAACATCAAAATAAAACCAGTCCAGAAAACCACAAAATTTGAAAAGTTCTCTGGTGTGATTTGGCATTAATATAAGCAATTTGTCAACCACTAAAGCTTTTATACAGAGTAATTCTATTCTGCAAAAAAATGGTGTTCTCGAATTTGTTTTAATTTGAAGGAAAATTTTCCTCTTATAGATATAAACATGCAATTGTCCAAAAAATCCACATTTCTGAGAGAGTTATGTTCGTGTTGTTTTATGGCAATGGTGGAAAACTTGAGAGTAGAAGTTGGGCTGCACCCCACAGGCCTACAAGGCCTGTACTTGCCCACCTTCAAGACTGGAGAAAGAGCCTGGAGTGAGCAACAGAGACATCAAGGGTTTAATGGATGGGGGACCTTACATGTCTGAAGCAAGGTCCTGGAATGACACCCCGCCATGTGTGGCCAACGGTGAGCAGGACATGGCAGCAGTCTTCACTCTGGGAGAGGGGTATGTTACCAGTTATAGGGGAATTCATGTCAGATTGGCTCATTGGTTTACCTGGGAAAGTAGCAGAGGAACACGTCTCACACCGCCACTTTGATAAGAACAGTCACTAGCTGGGGCCTGGGGCAAGTATGTAGAAAGGTCAGTCATGTGAGCAGGATATAGGTGAAGAAGGCATTGGTAGAGTAGGGGATGTACAGAGGGCAAGAAAACTGCCACCTTGAGTGGTCTGACCATATAGTAGACTTGCATTTTTTCATTTCAGTTTTAATGATTTTAGGTATACATAATAATGTTGGTAAGTGGCTTATTGCTATATTTTATCCTTTTTCACAATGGAATTTTATCTCTTTTAATTAATTAGCTAAAGTAAAAAATAATACCAATTACTAACTCTATTTGGCCCTTGAAGTCTTACATTGAGATGAGTGGCTATTATGTCAATTAAATAATAAATAACTAGGGGCCCCATAATCTTTCTATTCAAAAAATTTAAAAATCTGTAGAGGACAGAAAACTACCACTTTGGCTTTTAAAAAACATCAGTATGGGAGTTTGGGGTTAGTAGATGCAAATTATTACATATAGAATGGTTGGACAACAAGGTCCTACTGTATAGCACAGGGAATTATATTCAATGTCCTGGGATAAACCATAATGGAAAAGAATATAAAAAAGAAGGTATATATATGTATATATATATATGTATATACATATATATATATACATATATACACATATATATGTATATATATATATACATATATATGTATAACTGAGTCACTTTGCTGTACAGAAGAAATTAACACAACTTTGTAAATTAACTATACTTCAATCTTTAAAAAAAGTAAAAAAAAAAAAAAAATCAGTAGGCCAAAGCAGACATGCAAAATCTTCTAAATACCAAAGACACTTTCTGAAACATGATTTTTTTGAATCAGGATTTTTTCCTCCCAATTTAGAAACCAATGGCTTGTGTTCTCTGTCATGGATGTGGTGGATTTGCACATGGCGTCTAGCCTACACTCCTTCTTCTGGGCCTTTCTGCACAGCAGATGCTGAAAAACTAAAATTACAGTTTGAAGGAACGCTTGTAACCAGGTTCCTGGATGTGATTAGGTTCATCCTCTTGAAAGGCAGAAAGGAGGCACAAACCATGCTTCTCTACCTCTGCTTCTGCTGTTTGTAGAGCTGTTTGGTTTTTCCATGGCAGCCGTAGCAATAGTACAAGGCCTGCAGAGCAGATGGGGGGTTGAGAGGCAGGACGTGGACATCTAATTTTCTGGCACAGAATGCAGCAGGCACTGCATGGTCTGGAAATAGCAGCTGCAGAAACAGCAGCTTCCTGACTGCAGTGGCTCCCAAGAGAGCACAGCATCACAGGACTGTGGCAGGTTCCTCACTGTCACCAAGATGCTTTGGTTCTGGTGCCACTGCTTCCAGTTTAGCATGGTCACAGAAGAGTATCCAAAAGTAGGCCTGCAATGTGTGTGTGTGTGTGTGTGTATGTGTGTTTTACTTTGGTGAAAGCTCATATTTGATGATAGATTAGGGTCACAAACTTTTCCGATTTCTTCTTTTGCAAGAGTATAAATATGGAGACACGGCTATGGGACTATATATCTTCAAATTGTTAATACAAAAAATCATGTTACTTATAGGTATTCTTTGACTTTTTGCAGCATTAATAAAGTTTAAAAACAAAGGAAATGTAAGTAAAGAGCTTATAGAAGTAGGCACAGAAGCACAGATATCTCTCATGGTGAGATTACAGTAGGTTTTTCATTCTATTTGTATTCCTTTTTTTACACATTTCTACAGAAAAGGAAACATGAACATATGTAACAGGAAACGAGTGGCTTCAGACACAGTTGAGTCTAGGGCCTCAAATAATGTCAGGTTATTAGGTTGCTAACTCTGTGTTCTTCAGTTAGGCCCCCCAATGGCCACCAGCATCTCATAGGCTCATTTCCTATCTGCAAAAAGTCTTTCTCAATAGTTTTTTTTTTTTTTAATGTCTTTTTTGGAGTATAGTTGCTTTACAATGTTGTGTTAATTTCTGCTGCATAAAAAAGTGAATCAGCTATATGTATACAGGTATTCCCCTATCCCCTCCCTCTTGCATCTCTCTCCCACCCTCCCTATCCTACCCCTCTGGCGGTCACAAAGCACCGAGCTGATCTCCCTGTGCTGTGCAGCTGCTTCCCACTGGCTATCTATTTTACATTTGGTAGTGTTGATAAAACATCCTAAGAATATCTGATTAGCCCAGCTTGTGTTAACTGTCATTTCAGAATCACTTACTGTGACCAAGAATAAGAGATAATTTGATTGATCAGGACTGGTTAGGTCTAGACCCTATAGCTTGAGACAGGAGGTAGAGTGGGCCCCAGCTGAACAGTATGGAATGAATTTTCTCCCAGAAGTAGTGGGAGGTGATTTGTGCACAGCAAAAACAACATATGCTCACTATGTGCAGACTAATAAATGTGTGAGAAGTATTCTTTGTATATATAAAGTCTGGATTATACCAAGTTATTCTGAAAGATAAAATAATTTACTGAAATGTTGTTACGTACTCAATTTATATTATATTCTTGCAATTGAAAGCATTCTAATTGATAGCAATATGTTTTAATGATATCAACATTTCATTTATGATGATAAAATCATATCATTGGTAGATAGGACATTGCTCCTTATATTCACTAAGACAGGGTGACAGGAGAGAAATATCAACTTCATCTAAATCATCATCCCATTAAGATGCACATTTAAATATAGAGGGTCTAAACTACATCCTATGTTTATACCACTTAATATTATTGTATGTTCTTTCAAAAGATCATCACTCTCAAACTACCATAGTATTGTAGGCCAATTATTCTTCAAAAACAAACAAACAAACTCATAAAAAAAGAGATCAGATTTGCGGTTACCAAAGGCAGGGGTGTGGGCAAGGGAGAATTGGATGAAGGCAATCGAAAGGTACAAATGTCCAGTTATAAGATATGTAAGTACTAGGGATGTCATGTACAACATGATAAATATAATTAACACTGCTGTATGTTATACATGGAGGTTGTTAAGGGAGGAAATCCTAAGAATTCTCAACACAAGGAAAACAAATTTTTTTCTATTTCTTTAATTTTGTGTTTATATGAGATGATGGATGATCACTAAACTTATTGTGATCATCCATGTACACCTTCAACGTATACAGTGCTGTGTGTCAATTATAACTCAATAATCCTGGAAGAAAAAGAAGTAAAAAATGAAAAAAAAAAAAAAAAAAAAAAGACCGTCATTCTGATTCTGAGTGTGTTATTAGAATACAGACTTTGCTAAAATAATTTTTTCAATTAGGAATTGTATTCAATTGTTAGGACCTAAAATGGCTTTTCCAAAATAGAGGCTTGTTTCCCATTATGGCAAAGCACATTCTTGGAGCTTCCTAGAATGGTCTGAGGGTTCCATAAGATCAGCATTGTCTCAGGCTCCTTCTATCTGCCTGCTTTGACATACTTTTTTTTTTTCTTTTTTTTCTTTTTGCGGTATGCGGGCCTCTCACTGTTGTGGCCTCCCCCGTTGCGGAGCACAGGCTCCGGATGCGCAGGCCCAGCGGCCATGGCTCACGGGCCCAGCCGCTCCGCGGCATATGGGATCCTCCCAGACCGGGGCACGAACCCATATCCCCTGCATCGGCAGGTGGACTCTCAACCACTGCGCCACCAGGGAGGCCCTGCTTTGACATTCTTAACATCCAGCTTCCAACCCCAAGGTAGCTTCATGCTCACAAAGTAACCACTGTTGCTCTAGCCACACTATATCAAAAAGAAAGTGATAAAAGAAAAGATGAGGGGCTTCCCTGGTGGCGCAGTGGTTGAGAGTCTGCCTGCCGATGCAGAGGACACAGGTTCATACCCGGGTCCGGGAAGGTCCCACATGCTGCGGAGCGGCTGGGCCCTTGAGCCATGGCCGCTGAGCCTGTGCATCCGGAGCCTGTGCTCCACAGCGGGAGAGGCCACAACAGTGAGAGGCCCGCGTACCGAGAAAAAAAAAAAAAAAGAGTGTGCCTTTCAGATTAGTTAATTCCCTTTTAAAGAGATTTTGTGGACCTCTCCCCACAGTAACATTTACTTGCATTTAATTGATACCCCACCAAAGATGTGAGTGAGATATATAATAGCTTATATCTGGAAAGATTTCTGCTCCCCAGAATATAGAGACTCTTTTACTAATGACTCTGATGTGTCTTAAGCTCAAACCCATAACCCACCACAATGTCTATATGTTAAAGACTGGCAGAAGTCAATAAAAGCCATAACCTTATGTGTTTTAACAATTTCTATATGAATCAATCATATATTAGTATCATCAAGACTGGAGTTTTATGCTTGAAATTATTTGTTATTAAGAAGGAAGCCATGATAAAGTTTAAATGAACCTTGAACATTACAATAGGCAAATAATTTAGCAGGATGAATTTAACTTTTTTTTTAAAGGGAATAAACTTTATTTTAAAACCATCTAGGGAGAATCATATTTAAGGAATTTCAGCATAACAAAAAAAGAGTAGCTTATGAGTCAGAACAAATGTTAATGTTTACAGAATAAACAGTCCTGTCAGCCAGTGTCTGACATATTTCTACCTGTTTCTAGAAATGAGGATTTTAGAAAAGGATGATTGCTTCCTTGGCTTGGTAGAGCTCTGATGGGTACATTAGTTAACTCAACATAAAGGGCCAGTTAAGGCTGGTACAAGACATCTCCAAGGGAAGCTATCTAAAATCTAATTTTGCCAATCAGGAAGGTTATAGCTTATTCAGTCCCAGGTGGAGAAAGATAAAGGGATCTACACGGTTATCTAGGGCTAATGAGCTGAAAAAAAAAGGGGGGGTTGGCTCCTAAACATGTAGAGTGACATGTGCCTCTGAATCTTCTCTACTCTGAGCCATAATACACTATTTTAAAAATGTTATCATTATTATTAGAATAAGGAGTCAATGGCAAAGAGTTTCCTCAAGTTTTATGTGTCCTTATCATTTTTTGCTAATATAGGATTTATAGATTTATAATAGGATTTTTATATAATGAATTATGTAGCCCATTAGTAGTCCTCCTGCTATATGGCTTACTAATCTAGTCAGGCATTAAACTTGCTTCACAGAAATTATTATCAATATAAGAATAAGAGATATAAGGCCTATGTTTGTTCATACATGAAATAGCCAGGTCTGACTTCAGGTATTCACTGGTTAACGTGAATTATGAGGAGGTGACTGTTTCAAGAAGCAATTAGAGATGAATATAAAATTTTTTGGTCAACAAAATGTATATTAGGTTTCCTAACTCCCGAGTTTTGGTGGTCCCACTAATACATTTAAGCAAGCTTAAGGGCTGCTTCATAGAAAAGTAGTATGAGTGTAGAATGTTCACTTTCAAGATCATCAAAAATACTTTGCTATAGTATTAAGCTATGAAGAGCTGTCTTTATGTAACATATTAAAGTAAAAGTGAAAGGAGAAATATTTATTCATTTGGCAAAATTCTTAGTAAATTTGGCTAAATGGTTTTCTTGTGAAGTCCTACAATTATTACTAGGGATGTAAGCCTTGAGAAATATTCAACTGGAGTCCAGATTGCCTATGCATCAAGATTTAGTAGTTTTACCTATCACGATCAGGCACAGAGAAAAGAGTTGTCAGGTTGAAATTACATTTATATATATATATATATATATATATATATATATATATATATATATAGAGAGAGAGAGAGAGAGAGAGAGAGAGAGAGAGAGAGAGAGAGAGAGAGACTGTAGGAGGAGGAATAGGAATTTTAAGTAATATAACTCCAATTGGGGGGGAAAGATTAAAAATGGAAAGAAACTGCAAACCATGTATCTGATAAGGAGTTAATATCCAAAACATATAAAGAACCTATACAAATCAATAGCAAAAAATCAAATAACTTAATTAAAAAATTGGCAAAGAACCTGAATAGACATTTCTCCAAAGAAGATGCACAAAAGGCCAACAGGTTCATGAAAAGATGCTCAACATCACTAGCCATTGGAGAAATGCAAATTAAAACCAGAGTGAGATATCACCTCTGGTCTATTAGAATGGCCATCATCAAATAGATGTGAGATAACAAATGCTGGCATGGATGTGGAGAAAAAGGAAGCTTTGGGCACTGTTGGTGAGATTATAAATTGGTACAGCCACTATGGAGAATAGTTTGGAGGGTCCTCAAAAATTAAAAATAGAACTACCATATGATCCAGCAATTCCACTTCTGGGAATATATTCAAAGGTAATGAAAACATTAATTTGAAAAGATACCCACATCCCCTTGTTCACAGCAACATTGTTTACAGTAGCCAAGACATGGAAACAACCTAAGTGTTCATAGGTGGATGGGTGGATGAATGTATAAAGAAAGAAGTTGTGGCATATGTGTGTGTGTGTGTGTGTGCAATAAAATATTATTCAGCCACAAAAAATGAGGAAATTCTACCATTTGTGACAACCATGCTGAGTGAAATAAGTCAGATGGAGAAAGACAAATACTGTATGATCTCACTTATATGTGGAATCTAAAAAACCACAAACTAATAGAAAAAGAGATCAGACTTGTAGTTACTGAAGGTGGGGAAGGGGAGAGATGAGAGGAAGGTAGTCAAAAGGCACAAACTTCCCGTTATAAGATAAATAAATACTAGGAATATAATATACAACATGATGATTATAGTTAACACTGCTGTTTGATATACTGGAAAGTTGTTAAGATAGTAAATCCTAAGAGTCCTCATCACAAGTAGAAAAATTATTTTCCTTTGTGTTTTTCTTCTTTCTTTTCTTTTTATTGTATCTATATGAGAAGATGAATGTTAGCTAAACCTATATTGGTAATCACTTCACAATATATATAATTCAAACAATCATGCTGTGTACTTTAAACTTATACCATGAGGTATGTCAATTATTTTTAATAAAACTGGAAAAAATGGGAAGAAATGAATTCCTTTTGTGAAACAGGGATAGTGAAAGTCATATGATGCATTTGAAAGGCCAGTGGAGATAGGTTCTAAGCCAGACTTTAACACTGACTGGCTGTGTGACTTTGGACGTGGTTTTTAGCATCACAATACAGCTGAAAAGACAAACCACTCAGTTTCACAAGTAGCAAGTAATAGAAACAGAATTCTTAAAAGAAATAAAAATGTAAAATAACATGAGAGATGCTCAACTTCACTCACAATTAAAGAACTGCAAACTAAAATGGTAAGAACAAATGATTTCCATTTGTCAGATTAACAAAAAATGTTTAAATATTGTTAAAAATAAGAAGAAATGGGCACCCTTACACAGTGAAGGTAAACATAAAATAGTGTAACCTCATTTTTCTTAATTTAAAAGTTTTTTTCTTATGAAAAATTTCAAATACACATAAGAATAAAGAGAATATTATAAACAAATTCCATGTGTGACACCTAATAATTGTCACTAATTCCTCTGTATCACCTAATAACTGCTGATCTCTCTGATTGACTGAAAAAGTCTTTTTTTATACTTTGTTAGTTATTATTAATAACTAGATGAGCTCTGTTAGGTCTGTCTTAACTCTTTAAGTCTCTTATTTAAGGCTATTCCTAATCATTCTTCCCTTGTACATGATATTGGTACATAAAACACCAAGTCAATTGTGGGATAGAACGTTCCACAATTTTGATTTGTCCTTTACATTTCTTGTAAATGGACTTGATTAAATTTTGGTTCATCTCTTTTGTAAGAATACTTCATAGGCAGTGCTATATACTACATAGTGTCTCACACTGAGAATCATACAATCTTCTATTTCTTACATTTAGAGATGCTGCGATTGATTAGTGGATTTAGGAGATAACTCCCTGATGTTTCCTTTGTAAAGAGCCCCATCAATATTCTACTTAATGATTACATCTATTGGTGTCTTTCTTCTGATCTATTGTCTTAGAGATTGCAAAATGTTGATTTCCAATTCTAATATCCCTTTAACATTTACTAAGCTGGAATTCTTTCATAAAGAAAAATGTTTCCCTTATCAAATAGGATTATTCAATTATTTGGAAATATAATGCATATAGAAATGCCATAGGATGAGTACTCAATATTTCTCCCTTTCTTGCCAATTTTTATTATGTGTTATTAGTGCCTAGTGTAATCTTTCTGAAAGATTATACACACACACACACACACACACACACACATTGTTGGTTAGTTTTATGTGTCAACTAACTGGGCTGTGGGGTAGCCAGACATCATTTAGTCAAACATTATTCTGGACGTGTTTGTGAAGGTGTTTCTGGATGATATTAACATTTGAATGGGTAGACTGAGTAAAGCAGATTGCTCTCCCTAATCTGGGTGGGCCTCATCCAATCAGTTGAAGGCCTGAACAGCACAAAAGGGCTGAACCTGTTGTGAGCAAGAGGGATTTCTCCTGCCTGATTGCCTTCAAACAGGGCATTGGGTTTTTCCTGCCTTCTGACTTGAACTGAAACATCAGCTCTTCCTGAGTTTCAACATTGCTGGCCTTTGGACTGGTACTGTGCCATCAATCCTCTTGGGTCTTCAGCTTATTGAATGCAGATCTTGGGACTTGTCAGCCTCCACAATCATGTAAGCTAACTTTTTATAATAAATCTCTTTTATATTTTTCCTTATAATACATCTCTTTATATATATGCTTTATATATGTGTGTGTGTGTGTGTGTGTGTGTGTGTGTGTGTGTGAGTGTGTGTATGTAATGCTTGTGTCTTCCCTCTAAAATTCATATGTTGAAATCCTAACTCCTAGTGTGATGATATTTGGAGATGGGGCCTTTGGGAGGCGATTGGATAATGAGGGCTCCTATGGGTTTAGTACTCCTAAAAGAGACCCACAAGGAGCTCCTTCATCCCTTCCACCATAAGGGGACACAGCAAGAAGTCAGCCAACCATGAACCCAGGAAACAGGTCCTCACCAGACACTGAATCTGCCAGCACTTAGCTGATGAGCATCCCAACCTCCAGAATTGTGAGTAATAAATTTCATTTGTTTATAAGGCACACAGACTGTGTTATTCTATTATAGCAGCACAAACAGACTAAGATATATATGCAACACCATCTAAGTATAATGCTATCTAGTTTCTAAATGCCAAATTAGAGCATTGACATAATATGAGGTACCCCTAGGTCTGAGAACCTTGATTTATTTTAATGATAAAGAAAAAATATATTACTTGCCAAAGGGACTGGAAATTAATAGAAGTCTATTCTTTGTTGTTAAGTCTACTTGTCTTAGTACTCTGGGTCAGTCCTTGAAGATATACACAACTTGATTTTTGAGATGTTAACTGAATGAACAAATTAATGTAAAATATTTAATAACCAATGTATGTTACATAAAAATAAGTTATATTGTTAAATTTGTTGTTTAAAAGTTAGAAGTCTCTTGAGCCCCTATGCTGCCCTTGGGTGATTTTTATAAAGGCCATGAGTAAGTCTGGTTGTCACTGGTGACAACATAGAAAAGTACTAAAACCGAGTTAATTGATTTATTTGAATTTTGAATTAAAAATATGTGTCACAAAGTACTTTGCAGAGGTGGGATGTCAAATTATAAAGCTGCAAGCAAAATATTTGAAATCATACACTTTAGTAATGCTTCAAGGGAGAACAGTATAGACTTAAAAACAAGCAAGCAAAAGCAAACCAAACCCTAAGACCTTCTTCAGAACTCACTGAGAGATCATCAGGGTCAACTTGAACTTCATGTTTCCATTACTCCATGGTAGTCCCTCCCCTTCTGATACTCTGAGAAAAGAGATTAAAATTTATAATTTAGGAGTTTTTTTTAGTCTTAGACTCTTTTTAATTTTGTTTCTAGATCTGAAAAAAAAATCAATCTTAGCTTTCACTAGTTAAATGAGCATTTGGATCCTTAAAACTGTTTATTGAAAAATCTTAGTATGCAAATCCCTGTGGACTATTCCCTAAATCAGTTCAGATTTCTGCCTAAGTGGCTTCCTCAACAAATAGGAGAGGCAGAGAAAAAGGATACTGTAGATTTTTTATCCTTAAGGATGATGGACTAAAACAGAAATGAGTTCAAGAAAAGTTAAAGACAAATATATTGCTAAAAGAAAAACTGAGACATATTAAAAATTTTAACTATTTATTGAGCAAAAATCAATTCAAATTGGGCAGCAACCAATCTAGCAGATAGAAAAGAGCTCTGTAGGACTTCACTGGTGGTGCAGTGGTTAAGAATCTACCTGCCAATGTAGGGGACAGAGGTTCAAGCCCTGGTGCAGGAAGATCCCACATGCCACAGAGCAACTAAACCCAGGCACCACAACTACTGATCCTGTGCTCTATAGCCCGCGTGCTACAACTACTGAAGCCCGTGCACCTAGAGCTCCACAACAAAGAGAAGCCACGGAAATGAGAAGCCCACGCACCGCAAGGAAGAGTAGCCTCCGCTGGCAGCAAGTAGAGAGAAAGTCTGTGCGCAGCAACGAAGACCCAACACAACCAAAAATAGATAAATAAATTTATATTAAAATAAAAAGAAAAGAAAAGAAAAGAAAAGAGCTCCAAGGACCTGTACAAAATGAAAGACTTGTAGAGGCAGAAGGGAGCAGGAACAAGGAACTTACACACTAGGCAAAAAAAGCGGGTTGGTTATTCCAAGGTTACTGTCCTTTGGGGGATGGTAGGGGTCTATCAGGCAGATTATGTAGCAGTGCTGAATCACGCAATTCTTGATTGACTGGTTTAAGATTCCACTTCTGGGAAAGCCAAAACTATAATTAAGTGTCTGTTTGGTGCCGTGGGACTTAGCATAAGCAACTCCATTTTGGGCCAGTTGTCTTGTTTTTAACAATATCCTAATTTGGAAATCAAAGAAACTAAATTAGGCTATGTATCGCTTCTCAGTTTATTTTCCTTTTTAAATTGTTATTTTGATAAAAATTTGGCCTAAGTTGTTGAGATTTAGGGGGAAAAAAAGGAGATTTTTATTTTAACCAGATATTTGTGTCCCTTTAGGCTACAGATAAAGAGAATCTCAGAGGGCAAGGGGCAGGAAGAGAGACAGGGTGCTGGAGATAACTATAAAGGAAGTGGAAATAAACATTTTTTTCAGGTTAAAAATAGTTTTGCAGGTCTAAGTCTTAATGACAATTTGCTTTGCCTCTCTTGTCATTGAATAGAGTTGGTTAATGTTCTCTCTCACCCTCAAGCCTTTAGCTCCCTCGCTTGTTAACCCATCTGCACCAACCATTTACAATGTTGACAGTAGTACAAAACAGAAAGCAAAAATTGGCCCTTGTTTGAAAGCACTTAAATTCTATTCAGGCAGCAATAAAATTCTGCAGAAACCAAAAAGCTTTTCAGGACTACTCAGGAAGTTAGAAATCTAATTCAAGCCCTTTGGGGAAAAGACTTTGCTGATGAGTCCAATAAAAGTTTTCTGAATCTTGTTAATGACCACATTCATGTAGCTTCATAGATTTTAGGAGGATAAAAGGCGTAAGTGAAAGCAAAATAAAAGGCAATTTGAAACATACTGAGTAAGAAATTTATAGCACTTTCTAAAGCAATGCTCTCCAGGAGAACTACAATGTAAGCTACAAATGTGAGACACACATAATTTAAAATTTTCTAGTGGCCACATTAAAAATGGAAAAAAGTAAAACTAATTTGAGTAATATATTTTACTTAATCTTGTATGTCCAAAATGCTATTTGAAATACTTACATAATTTCAACATGTAATCAATATAAAAATTATTGTGATATTTTTACGTGTTTTACACTTACAGCATATCTCAAATTGGACTAACCACATTTCAAGAGTTCAACAGAGACATGTGGCTAGTGGCTACCCCACTGGTCACTGCAGTCTTACAGCATGAATCCTGGGGTAATGAGCAAGGCAAGTGGTTTGTGGTCATCAGGTGTGAGAATGGAAACCTGGTTTGACTACTTGAGCTGTTTCACTTGGTCAAATTACTTATCCTCTCTGAACCTCAGTTTTCTCATCTATAAAATCACAATATTATTTACTTTGAAGAACTTTGTAAATCTAAAACCAGGAAGCATGGCTTTGTCATTTGGTTTCTTTCCTCATAGCCTAGGGAAGGATTTTTGCACAAAGAAGGCATTCAGTGAATTCTGATGGAACTGAATAGAGTTTGAAAATATCCTCTCAAATGAGGTGAATTGTTGTATCAGTGGTTTTATAGCCTCCCTTTTCTATAAAATATTTTGTTTCATATTCAAGGTACAATTTTAAGAGCAAAACAACACAAATCCCTTTCCTATAACACCTTAAAAGCAAGTGCTTTAACAATTAAGAGTAGCAAGTATAACAGCATATTTAATAGATGTGTTTATTTTAAATCCTGAAATAATTTCCTGCTTTTCAGATCCTAAAAATTATTGATGACAATTATTTTTAGATTTTTCTACTAAAATATGAGACAACAAATGTATTACTTGACAATATAAAACATTATTTGGGAAATATTAAATAACAATAAAAAACATGTGCCCAAAATGTAGCAATTTTCAGAGATGATTTTTATTATCTTGGCAAATAAATTTTGCAAATGAGAGTCTTGGACATGAGACAGAACTATGTTTTGTCAGTAGCTGGAATTCAGTTGTATAATCAGTGATCAATCAAAATCAAAATTATGTAATGAATTACTGATCAGGCAAGAGACCCAATGAATTTCTAACAATTTCATAGGGAAACCAAATAGTACTGAAGTGTTGCCATGGTTCAGAACACCTTTAAATCTAAAACATGGGCTTAAATCTAGTGGGTAAAATAAAAGGAAAGGAGAAGGGGCACATCAAAAACAATATAGGAAATCACAGCTGCTCAAGAAGATGAATCTTCAATTGGCTCCAGTTCATTGTGGTTTGTCCCCACTGAACCTGAACTTGAACTGTGGGGCATGGGACTGTACTTAGGCCCTCTTGAAGCAGATTAAGAAACAGAAACCAGTAGGACTAGGTCATGATAAAAATATCTACCGGAACAGATGATAGGAGAAATGTAGAATTATTATCTGTGAAAATAAATATAGAAAGCGAAGCTTACCTAAAATGCATCTGTTCTTTCCTCCAGGGGAAAGAACAAGAAGACATAATTAATCAATATCTTACTTTTGTAAAAATAAAATGTTTCCAATATTTTGAATCAAATGTGAGAAAAGAAGGCTTTGCTTTAGAAAGCCAAGCATAAAAAATGCTGAGTGGTTTTTGGAAGAATCAGTAATAAATGCTGGCAGGCAAGAATCAAGTCAGTGATAATACAATTACATAAAAAGATTTGATTATAATAAACATGAAGAGAGCAATCCCCTGAATTACAATTTTTGCAACATTTGACATTTTTGAGACATTTGCAATAGCTTAGAGGAAAACACATTACAAAATGCTTCTTCCATCTAACAAGATTTCAAGTCTACCTAACCTAAAGTTAGGATTATAAGTTATATCTTCAGTTTAATATTAGCCAAATTAAAGTTGTCAAAGTTTTCCCTGATTAAATGAATGACTAATTTTATTCTTAAAAATTAGGTCTTTGCTTTTGTAAAAAAAACTTTTGGGGGTAATCTTTATTTAGGGATTACTTCCTCATCTTTAAAAATATTTATTGAACACCTAATTGAGACTTGTACATAATATGTGTCCCATAAATTTTGATGACTGAATGAATTAGCTATAATTAAAAAATTCAAATCAGTTAATAAAACAATAATAACATAAACGGAGAAAGATTAATATGTAAAAGTCGGGGTTCAGATTTGTACCTTCTTGAGGAAAGAAAACATTTTGTGAAAAATGCAAACACTCTAAATTTAAGTGGGCATTTATTAAATGCACTTCCTGTACTTCAGATATTATGTAGTCATTCATAAGTAAAATTCTGAAAATAAAAGAAATGTAAGAATTTTGAAATATTGTACATAAGAATAACCACAATTGTTGGGTTACATTGTGTGTTTTTATTTCCAGTGGGTCAACTTAGGTAAAGCAGCCACCTCCCATTTGATCCCAGTTGCTTCTGACAACTGAAAGTATGAAATTGAAAGTAAAGTGAGACATATCTGTTCTTTTTTTGAATACATTTTGCCTCTGTATTGCCTTCATTATAATTGTTGTGGTCAAAAGTCATAAGATCTCTTTATAAACTCTATAGCCTATATATATTCATATACCACCTCATATTCACATATATTAATTTATCAATTTCTTAAATTCAATGTGATTGTACAAGCACCTAATTAGAAATCAAATAAATACATTAAAATATTGGCTAATCACAAGGACAAGAAAATTGATGTTTTGAATAAACACTGTGGATTATCTTATAGATATTATCAGCTTTCAGCTCTAATTCTAATGGTCTACTAATAATGGCCCCTGAAATTCAGGTTCTGGATATACATAGTGAACCAATGACTTTGCAGTATATTGTATACTCTGGGTTTGTTAAGTGGGGATATTAGTCAAACATGTCCTAATTTTTACTCTAGTTGTGAGGATTAGTGGGCTAATATCTATATAATTCACTCCATTTTGGAAAAGTGGTGCATATTTAAAAGATGCCATTGTTATCTAGGTAGAGCATGGTAATTGTGTTATTTTTGTTTGGCCATTAAAAACTTGCCCAGAAAAAGGTAAGGCACACTTCAAAACAAACAAAGGACCAACTAATACCCAATGCTAGGATGCCATATCAGCCTAGACTAGGCTCTGAAAAGATTTTCAGGCTAAATATTATACGTTATTATATCTTTAAAAATCATTTAAGTTTGTCTTAACTATAGTTGGGTATTTTATGAATGAAATGAGAAACATTATCTTTATCTTTCTAAAAACTACAGATCTTTCTACAAATGTGGCAACCTGATTTAAAAAGGTAAAATGTTGGATTATGTAGTTTTTGGATATACAATTAACTGGTTTTTCGTCTATTTTAGCACTGTATATAACACCATCTGAAACAGTCTCACGACATAAAATTATATGTACAATTGGTTTCTTGAATCATTTTTGTGTGTGTTCTGTGTACATGTGTCTGTGAATATAGAATTCAATGATGAGATTTAAAATGACTTTAATTAAAATTAAAATTTTCCAGACAGAAATAGATGGTGAAAATGAGATTGTATCTTAGGGATATTATGGAACCTACCTCTCCCATATTGCAGATTTTGTTGGGAGCTCCATTAACTTTAGGATTTTCTTCTCACTACTTTTACTTAACAATTACAAAAGTGATCCAAGCTGTAGATAAAATGAGAGAACAAGCATTATTAATTTAATGACTGATTGTGTGGATAAAGCAATATTTTAATAATACTAATAGGATTAGTAATACTATGTCAAATATTAATGGTGTCATATTAATAAGCTTTCACTGTGCTGTATGTAAAATATTACATTAATCATCTTACTTCACCTCTACAGGAGGTGAAGGTATATTTTTATCTTAATTTTATAGAGAGGAAACTGAGCATAAGAAATTAAGTAATTTGCTTGTGGTATATGTATCAGGGCAAGGATATGAAGGTAATTTGACTCCAGAGCTCAAACTATTTTTCCCTTTGTTTTTCATACTATGTTTAATATTATAGAAAAATATTATGAAAAAAATTCCCGTATAATTAGAGTAGATTGTATTATTGTTCCTAAATATTCACTGCCCTTCCCAGGGGAAAGAATTTTCTTCCTGGCCTCATTGATGTCAGGTTTGGCCCTGTGATTTTTTTTCTGGTCAATGAAATGTTCTATTTCCCAGTAGCAGCTTTAAGAACCAGCACCTGGTTTGCCATATTCTCTTTCTCCTTGGCCACAGGAGTAGCCATGGCCCAGAGAGGAACTGTTCCATCAGACCAGGTCCTGAAGTGAACATGAAAATAGGGAGCACAGCCATGGCCAACACATAATGCACATGCAGCAGGAACTATAATAAATACACCTTTGCTGTTGTAAGTCACTGGAATTTTGGAGCTGTGGAGTTGTTATTAATGTAGTATAATTTAACTAGCCTACACTGACACTTACAGAAATTGGTGCCCACAAAAACAAAGCCAGGTTGTGAGTAGAAAGGAACAGTTACTTGAGGTTGGTCAAATGGTAATTCATGTTATGAAATGGTGAAATAGTTCATAAAACTGTGGCCTCTAACAACTTAAAGAGCAATAATGCTCTTAATGAACTTGTTGCTGTAGGCCAAAAAGTTGGGAAACAGTGTTGTGTGTCTTGGATGCTGCTGACTGCATTTGATAAGGTACACTTGACAGAGAAGAGCTAGAAAAACATTGGCCAGTTTGCCAAGAAGGAATGAAGGAAATAGAGAAAGTCAAGGGTTTGGGGAACTTGCAAAGTTCCCAAATGGAACTTTGGGTTTCATCTTTGGGTTGAAAGATGCTACCTATTCTCAGCTATAACCCATGAATGCTAAAACTGAGACAGCTTTTGTATGACGAGGGGAGCCAATTAAGATTCAGCCAAGAACAAATCAAGCATATGGCTATCACATCCTTTGTTAAAACCCTTGAATTGATCAGTGTGACACACAGTACATCTTACATTGAATAAAGGGCTCAGAGAAAAGAGACTAATAGTGTGGTACTGCTAAGGAGGCATGATAGGCTCAAGATATCTAAATTAAGAGCAGGTAGAGGGGCATGTCGACTGGCAAACAAGAGTTGTTGGAATCAAATAGGCAAGAGGCCAGCTATGTTTCTGAGTGAGTGGTACCATCAAAAAATACCCCATGGAGGGCTTCCTTGGTGGCACAGTTGTTGAGAGTCCGCCTGCCGATGCAGGGGATACGGGTTTGTGCCCCGGTCCGGGAAGATCCCACATGCTGCGGAGCGGCTGGGTCCGTGAGCCATGGCCGCTGAGCCTGCGCGTCCAGAGCCTGTGCTCTGCAACGGAAGAGGCCACAACAGTGAGAGGCCCGTGTACCACAGGAAAAAATATACCCCATGGACTAAAAGAGATTGTGATTTCTTGAAACTTGGGCCCCTAAACTTCCATGGGTAGAAAGCAGACTGAGAATGCATCTCAGCCCCCAATGAGCATGATCTCCAATATTTCTTTCAGGTGTAACAAAAGAAAATAATAGAAAGGAAGACCTCTCAGAGGGCAGTTAGAGCCTGTGGAAAATAATGAACTTCAGAGCTATTCCCAGAATCAGAGAATTCTCAAGGAACATTTCCACCTTCAGGTGACTTTCAGACTTTCATAGACCACTGACTGTTGTAGCTCCCATTCTTCCCTCCTCTGATTCAGAATACTTATTGCAATTATCCTGATCCTGCTCAGCCATTGTATATTGGATGTCTATGCGGTTGAGAATGTATTAATAGGGCTCCAGACCAATGTAAAAACCATCGTGAGCCCCTGGATTTTGAGCTTGATGCCATGACTAGTAAGATTATCTCCTATGGGGAGTGGGTAAGTGTGGTCTGTATGTGGGAGTTGAGAGAAGTGCATATTTGTGATATTTAATGGCCCTCCTTAGAATCAGGTTATACTATCCCAACCCACTGATGTCAGGCTTATACATGTGACTTTCCTTGGCCAATGAAAGAAGTGAAATGAATAGAGCAACAGCTGAGCTTAATAAACATAAAGCATGAGCAAGGAATAAACATTTGGAGTCATTTGTTACTATAACATAACTTAGGCTATGCTGACTGATAAAATATATATTCATTAGCTAGTTGATGTAACACTTATTAAATAATTACCATATGCCAGGCACCTGAGGTGCCAAGATGTTGTCAAAGGAAAGCAAATGCAGTAGAGTAAAAGGGCAACGACTTATACCTGATCTGAACATAGAATACCTGCTGAGAGTTCTAGATATGGAACTAGAAAATGCACTTTTATTGCTTATGATTAATCATATATATTTGTGTGTGTGTATTTTTAAGCTAAGGGGAGCAGAGTGGGGTGATCAGTACTATGACATATGTAGCATACCTCTTAGATGTGTATTTCCTATCAAAAGTTCATTTTTTAGACTTCCAGTAAAGCTTCATTGCCTCATAGAAAGAAAGAAAGAGAGAGAGAGAGAAAGAAAGAAAGGAGGGGGGGGGAGGAAGGAAGGAAGGAAGGAAAGATGGAAGGAAGGAAGGAAGGGAGGGAGGGAGGGAGGAAGGAAAGAAAGGAAAAACGAAAAACATTCCCAGAGCATCAGGGGAGCCCTGGCTGGCGTTGTTGCTTCTATTTTTATCCTGCCCTGCATCTGTCAGACTGGGCCAGTGCTGAATGCCAGGGGCAAGATGGCCTCAGCAGAAACAGACAGTGTCGTAGGGATGTTTTTTAAAAGCTGCACCTAAAAACTCAGAGAGTGTATAATGGAGTAATTTTTACTTTTGAAGGGACTGTGTTGTGAACTCTTAAATATCAAAAGACTTCAAATTGAGGAGATCACACAAATGCCCTTGATCAAGTGAAATAAGCACAACCAGCCACCTTGCTTTTCTTTCAACACATTTTAGTCTGGGCATTGCAGTGCTGATGCTTCACACTCCGTAAAGGTCAGTGCTCACTAGATCTTTATTTGGAAAGATTATCTATCATCACAATGTCTTACAGTACAATTTAGTGACAGGGTCAGAAACAAATCCTGAACTGTAGATCAAAGGAATATTTTAGAAGGATAAGAGGGATTAACCTTGATTCTTGGGTTCTCATAATCATTACACAGAATTGTTAATTAATTGTGATACCTTCTTCCCAAAAGGCACTACTTTGTTGTTTTTGTTTGTTTTTTTATTAAGTGTTTGTTAAGAAACCAGATTGATCATCACACAGTTTCTTTCTAGCTGACTAATAGTCCTAGCTTTTCAATTCTCTTTTAATTCACTTTGGTTTTTATTCTATCTGAATCTATTAAAATCCACTAAGTGTTCAGGAAGTTGCTGTCTTTAATATCTTTGGCCCTGGCTGTGCAGGAAGACTTTGTTTCCCCATTGGACTAACTATCATATCTTTGCTAGATATTTCATCATGTATCAGAATATTATTTTTATTAGTTGTGGTAATAATATTATTGTTGTTCCCTTTATCAAGCACATAGTCATTTATGAGCCCTGTGATGAGCACTTTGTAAATACTTAGTGTGTTTCTTGGAATACAGTAAATAGATCCTCAAAACACTCAGTACAAATAGAGATGATTAGGCAAATACATTTCAAAAATGTTCCTTATTATATACCTTGATTAACTACTTAAACACTCTGAAATTTTTTTGTAGTTTTTAAAAATATTTTTTAAAAAATTGAAGTATAGTTAATTTACAATGTTGTGTTAGTTTCAGCTGTGCAGCAAAGTAATTCAGATAGATAGGTAGATATATAAATTCTTTTTCAGATTCTTTTCTATTATAGGTTATTACAAGATATTTAATATGGTTCCCTGTGCTATACAGTAGGTCCTTGTTTATTTATTTTATATATAGTAGTGTGTATATGTTAATCCAAAACTCCTAATTTATCCCCCTGTACCCCATCCCCCTTGGTAACCATAAATTTGTTTTCTATGTCTGTAAATCTATTTCTGTTTTGTAAATAAGTTCATTTATATCATTTTTTAGATTCCACATTTTATATTACCTAATTTTTAAAATCAGAATTTTCTCAAATTAGTACCTATCAACATTTCACAAAACCAGTGTCTTGTGGTACACTCCTTGCAAAAGGCAATATTGTGTCAATTCTTTTTTATAGAAAACTGGGAAGTTAGACATTATTATCCTCATTTATAGATATATAGTTAATTTCAGAATGATTGGAATTCTTGTTCAGTCGAACAAGTCATGAAATAACAGGGTTGGACATCAGATATAAGGCTGTCAGATTCCAAGGCCCATGCTCTTAATCACTCTGTTATTACTACTTCAACATTGCTAGTGTTTAAAAAAAAACATTTTAAAACAAATATTTTCTGACATTTAGCTCTCCCAATCCCCACAAATTGATCGACTTCGAATGTACCACCTGGCTTTGAAGGGAGATAAGATGTGCAATGCTCTGTAAGCTCCTTAGCCAGGTGTTTTGCTTCATAGCACTTCTGTGACACTTATCCCTTTTGGTGTCTCAGTTTAGTGATGTTCTGAAGCAGTCCTTTACTGGCTTCTGAGAGTTAATTGTTAAATTTCCAGAAATTTTCTGAGTTAAACAGCCATTATTCAAAATTAAATTACATAAACCTGTAATTAAATGTTATATTGAAAACAAAGACATTAAATGCTCCCAACTCATCAATTCCTAATTATTTTACAACATTTCACTATTATCTATGCTCTTGAGATTGTAGGGGGGCAAAATTAGCCATCCAAAATATCTCTTTTGTATGTGATTTTGAGCTGAAAACAATTAAGAAACAGAAGATTCAGTAAATCTTTCTTTTTACCTCTCCTTTAGCTGCCTAGTAGACCTGAAACTAACACAATGTTATAAAACAACTATATCTCAATAAAAAATAAAAATAAAAAAATAATTAAAGAACAAAACAAAAAGAGTTTAGAGAAAGGGTCTGTTCTGGAATAGAACTATCACCAGAGATACTGCAAAGAATAACGGTCCTCCGGGTAAGATGGCGGAAGAGTAAGACGCGGAGATCACCTTCCTCCCCACAGATACACCAGAAATACAGCTACACGTGGAACAACTCCTACAGAACACCTACTGAACGCTGGCAGAAGACCCCAGACCTCCCAAAAGGCAAGAAACTCCCCACATACCTGGGTAGGGCAAAGCAGAGAGATTCCCGCACAGAGGAGCGGTGCCGAGCGGCACTCACCAGCCCGAGAGGCTTGTCTGCTCCCCCGCCGGGGCGGGCAGCGCTGGAGCTGAGGCTCGGGCTTTGGTCAGAGCGCAGAGAGAGGACTGGGGCTGGCGGCGAGAACTCAGCCTGAAGGGGGCTAATGTGCCACAGCTAGCCGGGAGGGAGTCCGGGAAAACTCTGGAGCTGCCGAAGAGGCAGGAGACTTTTTCTTCCCTCTTGGTTTCCTGGTGCGCGAGGAGAGGGGATTAAGAGCGCCGCGTAAAGGAGCTCCAGAGACGGGCGCGAGTCGCGGCTGAAAGCGCGGAGCCCAGAGACGGGCGTGGGACGCTGGGGCTGCTGCTGCCGCCGCCAAGAAGCCTGTGTGCGAGCGCAGGTCACTGTCCACACCGCCCTTCCGGGAGCCTGTGCAGCCTGCCACTGCCGGGGTCCCGGGATCCAGGGGCGGCTTCCCTGGGAGAACGCACGGCGCGCCTCGGGCTGGTGCAACGTCACGCCGACCTCTGCCGCTGCAGGCTCGCCCCGCACTCCGTGCCCCTCCCTCCCGCCCGGCCTGAGTGAGCCGGAGTCCCCGAAGAGGCTGCTCCTTTAACCCTGTCCTGTCTGAGCGAAGAACAGACGCCCTCCGGCGACCTACATACAGAGGCGGGGACAAATCCAAAGCTGAGATCCAGGAGCTGTGAGAACAAAGAAGAGAAAGGGAAACCTCTCCCAGCAGCCTCAGAAGCAGTGGATTAAAGCTCCACAATCAACTTCATGTACCCTGCATCTGTGGAATACATGAATAGACAGCAAATCATCCCAAATTGAGGAGCCAGGAGTCAGTGCTGTGCCTCTGAGGTGGGAGAGCGAACTTCAGGACACTGGTCCACAAGAGACCTCCCAGCTCCACATAATATCAAACGGCGAAAATCTTCCAGAGATCTCCATCTCAACACCAGCACCCAGCTTCACTCAACGACCAGCAAGGTACAGTACTGGACACCCTATGCCAAACAACTAGCAAGACAGGAACACAACGTCACCCATTAGCAGAGAGGCTGCCTCAAATCATAAAAAGTCCGCAAACACCCCAAAACACACCACCAGACGTGGACCTGCCCACCAGAAAGACAAGATCCAGCCTCATCCACCAGAACACAGGCAGTAGTCCCCTCCACCAAGAAGCCTACACAACCCACTAAACCAACCTTAGCCACTGGGGACAGACACCAAAAACAACGGGAACTACGAACCTGCAGCCTGCAAAAAGGAGACCCCAAACACAGTAACATAAGCAAAATGAGAAGACAGAAAAACACACAGCAGGAGAAGGAGCAAGATAAAAACCCACCAGACCTAACAAATGAAGAGGTAATAGGCAGTCTATCTGAAAAAGAATTCAGAATAATGATGGTAAAGATGATCCAAAATCTTGGAAATAGAATAGACAAAATGCAAGAAACAGTTAACAAGGACCTAGAAGAACTAAAGACGAATCAAGCATCGATTAAAAACACAATAAATGAAATAAAAAATACTCTAGATGGGATCAATAGCAGAATAACTGAGGCAGAAGAACGGATAAGTGAGGTGGAAGATAAAATAGTGGAAATAACTGCTGCACAGCAAAATAAAGAAAAAAGAATGAAAAGAACAGAGGACAGTCTCAGAGACCTCTGGGACAACATTAAACACACCAACATTCGAATTATAGGGGTTCCAGAAGAAGAAGAGAAAAAGAAAGGGACTGAGAAAATATTTGAAGAGATTATAGTTGAAAACTTCCCTAATATGGGAAAGGAAATAGTTAATCAAGTCCAGGAGGCACAGAGAGTCCCATACAGAATAAATCGAAGGAGAAATACACCAAGACACATATTAATCAAACTGTCAAAAATTAAACACAAAGAAATCATATTAAAAGCAGCAAGGCAAAAACAACGAATAACACACAAGGGAATCCCCATCAGGATAACAGCTGATCTCTCAGCAGAAACTCTACAAGCCAGAAGGGAGTGGCAGGACATACTTAAAGTGATGAAGGAGAAAAACCTGCAACCAAGATTACTCTACCCAGCAAGGATCTCATTCAGATTTGATGGAGAAATTAAAACCTTTACAGACAAGCAAAAGCTGAGAGAGTTCAGCACCACCAAACCAGCTTTACAACAAATGCTAAAGGAACTTCTCTAGGCAAGAAACACAACAGAAGGAAAAGACCTACAATAACGAACCCAAAACAATTAAGAAAATGGGAATAGGAACATACATATCAATAATTACCTTAAATGTAAATGGACTAAATGCTCCCACCAAAAGACACAGACTGGCTGAATGGATACAGAAACAAGACCCATATATATGCTGTCTACAAGAGACCCACTTCAGACCTAGAGACACATACAGACTGAAAGTAAGGGGATGGAAAAAGATATTCCATGCAAATGGAAACCAAAAGAAAGCTGGAGTAGCAATTCTCATATCAGACAAAATAGACTTTAAAATAAAGACTACTAGAAGAGACAAAGAAGGACACTACATAATGATCAAGGGATCAATCCAAGAAGAAGATATAACAATTGTAAATATTTATGCACCAAACATAGGAGCACCTCAATACATAAGGGAAATATTAACAGCCATAAAAGGAGAAATCGACAGTAACACAATCATAGTAGTGGACTTTAACACCCCACTTTCACCAATGGACAGGTCATCCAAAATGAAAATAAATAAGGAAACACAAGCTTTAAATGATACATTAAACAAGATGGACTTAATTGATATTTATAGGACATTCCATCCAAAAACAACAGAATACACATTTTTCTCAAGTGCTCATGGAACATTCTCCAGGATAGATCATATCTTGGGTCACAAATCAAGCCTTGGTAAATTTAAGAAAATTGAAATTGTATCAAGTATCTTTTCCGACCACAATGCTATGAGACTAGATATCAATTACAGGAAAAGAGCTGTAAAACATACAAAGACATGGAGGCTAAACAATACACTACTTAATAACGAAGTGATCACTGAAGAAATCAAAAAGGAAATTAAAAAATACCTAGAAACAAATGACAATGGAGACACGACGACCCAAAACCTATGGGATGCAGCAAAAGCAGTTCTAAGAGGGAAGTTTATGGCAATACAATCCCACCTTAAGAAACAGGAAATATCTCGAATAAACAACCTAACCTTGCACCTAAACCAATTAGAGAAAGAAGAACAAAAACATCCCAAAGTTAGTAGAAGGAAAGAAATCATAAAAATCAGATCAGAAATAAATGAAAAAGAAATGAAGGAAACGATAGCAAAGATCAATAAAACTAAAAGCTGGTTCTTTGAGAAGATAAACAAAATTGATAAACCATTAACCAGACTCATCAAGAAAAAAAGGGAGAAGACTCAAATCAATAGAATTAGAAATGAAAAAGGAGAAGTAACAACTGACACTGCAGAAATACAAAAGATCATGAGAGATTACTATAAGCAACTCTATGCCAATAAAATGGACAACCTGGAAGAAATGGACAAATTCTTAGAAATGCACAACCTGCCAAGACTGAATCAGGAAGAAATAGAAAATATGAACAGACCAATCACAAGCACTGAAATTGAAACTGTGATTAAAAATCTTCCAACAAACAAAAGCCCAGGACCAGATGGCTTCACAGGCGAATTCTATCAAGCATTTAGAGAAGAGCTAACACCTATCCTTCTCAAACTCTTCCAAAATATAGCAGAGGGAGGAACACTCCCAAACTCATTCTACGAGGCCACCATCACCTTGATACCAAAACCAGACAAGGATGTCACAAAGAAAGAAAACTACAGGCCAATATCACTGATGAACATAGATGCAAAAATCCTCAACAAAATACTAGCAAACAGAATCCAACAGCACATTAAAAGGATCATACACCATGATCAAGTGGGGTTTATTCCAGGAATGCAAGGATTCTTCAATATAGGCAAATCAATCAATGTGATACACCATATTAACAAACTGAAGGAGAAAAACCATATGATCATCTCAATAGATGCAGAGAAAGCTTTTGACAAAATTCAACACCCATTTATGATAAAAACCCTGCAGAAAGTAGGCATAGAGGGAACTTTCCTCAACATAATAAAGGCCATATATGACAAACCCACAGCCAGCATCGTCCTCAATGGTGAAAAATTGAAACCATTTCCACTAAGATCAGGAACAAGACAAGGCTGCCCACTCTCACCACTCTTATTCAACATAGTTTTGGAAGTTTTAGCCACAGCAATCAGAGAAGAAAAGGAAATAAAAGGAATCCAAATGGGAAAAGAAGAAGTAAAGCTGTCACTGTTTGCAGATGACATGATACTATACATAGAGAATCCTAAAGATGCTACCAGAAAACTACTAGAGCTAATCAATGAATTTGGTAAAGTTGCAGGATACAAAATTAATGCACAGAAATCTCTGGCATTCCTATATACTAATGATGAAAAATCTGAAAGTGAAATCAAGGAAACACTCCCATTTACCATTGCAACAAAAAGAATAAAATATCTAGGAATAAACCTACCTAAGGAGACAAAAGACCTGTATGCAGAAAATTATAAGACACTGATGAAAGAAATTAAAGATGATACAAATAGATGGAGAGATGTACCATGTTCTTGGATTGGAAGAATCAACATTGTGAAAATGACTCTACTACCCAAAACAAACTACAGATTCAATGCAATACCTATCAAACTACCAATGGCATTTTTCACAGAAATAGAACAAAAAATTTCACAATTTATATGGAAACACAAAAGACCCCGAATAGCCAAAGCAATCTTGAGAACGAAAAACGGAGCTGGAGGAATCAGGCTCCCTGACTTCAGACTATACTACAAAGCTACAGTAATCAAGACAGTATGGTACTGGCACAAAAACAGAAAGATAGATCAATGGAACAGGATAGAAAGCCCAGAGATAAACCCACGGACATATGGTCACCTTATCATTGATAAAGGAGGCAGGAATGTACAGTGGAGAAAGGACAGTCTCTTCAATAAGTGGTGCTGGGAAAACTGGACAGGGACATGTAAAAGTATGAGATTAGATCACTCCCTAACACCATACACAAAAATTAGCTCAAAATGGATTAAAGACCTAAATGTAAGGCCAGACACTATCAAACTCCTAGAGGAAAACATAGGCAGAACACTCTATGACATAAATCACAGCAAGATCCTTTTTGACCCACCTCCTAGAGAAATGGAAATAAAGACAAAAATAAACACATGGGACCTAATGAAACTTCAAAGCTTTTGCACAGCAAAGGAAACCATAAACAAGACCAAAAGACAACCGTCAGAATGGGAGAAAATATTTGCAAATGAAGCAACTGACAAAGGATTAATCTCCAAAATTTATAAGCAGCTCATGCAGCTTAATAGCAAAAAAACAAACAACCCAATCCAAAAATGGGCAGAAGAACTAAATAGACATTTCTCCACAGAAGATATACAGACTGCCAACAAACACATGAAAGGATGCTCAACATCTTTACTCATTAGAGAAATGCAAATCAAAACTACAATGAGATATCATCTCATACCAGTCAGAATGGCCATCATCAAAAAATCTAGAAACAATAAATGCTGGAGAGGGTGTGGAAAAAAGGGAACACTCTTGCACTGCTGGTGGGAATGTGAATTGGTACAGCCACTATGGAGAACGGTATGGAGGTTCCTTAAAAAACTAAAAATAGAACTACCATATGACCCAGCAATCCCACTACTGGGCATATACCCTGAGAAAACCATAATTCAAAAAGAGACATGTACCAAAATGTTCATAGCAGCCCTATTTACAATAGCCCGGAGATGGAAACAACCTAAGTGTCCATCATCGGATGAATGGATAAAGAAGTTGTGGCACATATATACAATGGAATATTACTCAGCCATAAAAAGAAATGAAATTGAGCTATTTGTAATGAGGTGGATGGACCTAGAGTCTGTCATACAGAGTGAAGTAAGTCAGAAAGAGAAAGACAAATACTGTATGCTGACACATATATATGGAATTTAAGAAAAAAAATGTCATCAAGAACATAGGGGTAAGACAGGAATAAAGACACAGACCTACTAGAGCATGGACTTGAGGATATGGGGAGGGGGAAGGGTAAGCTGTGACAAAGTGAAAGAGCGGCATGGACATATATACACTACCAAACGTAAGGTAGATAGCTAGTGGGAAGCAGCCGCATAGCACAGGGAGATCAGCTCGGTTCTTTGTGACCGCCTGGAGGTGTGGGATAGGGAGGGTGGGAGGGAGACGCAAAAGGGAGGGGATATGGGAACATATGTATATGTATAACTGATTAAATTTGTAAAATAAAAAAAATAAATAAATAAATACAAAAAAAAAATAAAAAGTATAACGGTCCTGGTGTTTTAGGGGCAACTCTAGGCAACTGTGTTCAAATGCAGGAGGCTAAGAAATCAATGTTGATACTTCTCTGACTTTAAAATTCAATGAAAGTCTTTCTAAAAATTGAATTTAAAAGGATTTAGGGCTTCCCTGGTGGTACAGTGGTTAGGAATCCACCTGCCAATGCAGGGGACATGGGTTTGAGCCCTGGTCCAGGAAGATCCCACATGCAGTGGAGCAACTAAACCCGAGTGCCGCAACTACTGAGCCTGGGCTCTAGAGCCTGAGAGCCACAACTACTGAAGCCCACATGCCTAGAGCCTGTGCTGCACAACAATAGAAGTCACCACAGTGAGAAGCTCGTGCACTGCAATGAAGAGTACCCCCAGCTCACCGCAACTAGAGAAGGCCCGCGTGCAGCAACAAAGACCCAACGCAGCCAAAAATAAATAAATAAATAAATAAATTTATTTAAAAAAAGGATTTAAAATCTTAAATTCACTTAGATGATATTTGGTACTTACTGTTTTCTGACACAAGTGCTTTGATGATTGTTTATTTTTAGCTCACAACCAAGTCTTTCTGTATTAAATTTGAGATATCCCAGATGTGAGAGGTGGCCCTTGCTCTCAAAGTGCTTCCTTAATCAAATTATCACAGAAAAAATGTAAAAGTGCCTCTCTTACAAGTGCTATGATGAGTGGCTGGACTCATAGAGGTCAAGGAAGGCTTCTCTAAGGAAGTGATACTGTGAGGTGTGAAGTATTAGGAGGGAGGAGGGGGGAGGGGGAGCTACTTTCTGGGTAAAGGGAGTGGCATGTGAAAAGGCCCTGTGGTGGGAGGGAGCATGGCAAGTACAAGGGAAAGAGGCTTTTGAGGATGGAACAAAGAAAGCAAGAAGAAAGGTGCTTCCAGATTCGGCCAGAGAGGAAAGGATGACCCAGATCTACACGTAAGCCATGTTGCTGATTATTGTATTTTACCCTAAAAGCAGTGGAAAACCTTAGGTTGGACGTGGCAGTAGAGGTGGGAGGGGAGCAATGCAGACTGACCTGAATAAGGTAAGGTGTGCATTCTAAAAGATCAAAGCTAGCTACAGGGTAAAGAAACAATGGGGAAGGACGCAGCGTTGAGGCAGGTGGATCAGTTAGGAAGCTGTTCCCAGGTAGGTGAGAGAACAGGATACTTTAGAATAGAGAAGTAGTGGTGGAGAAGGAATAAAGTGGATGGGAACATTCAGGAGGCAAATCGCCAGGATTTTATGTAATCTCTACTGAAGCACAAACATTAATGTTTCTCACAGAAGAATAAAAAGACCATTGGCCAGGCCTCACTAAGGTGTGTGCAGTAGACTCTTTTTCTAGCAGTTGGGGGGCATTTGTGCTGATCAGACACTCGTTTGCCATGTTCTCATGTGGATTGAGAAACACAGGCTTACATGTATCATCTGTGTCCAAGAAACAGAGCAAAGCACATTGGCTCAGACATGAAGAAGTCAGGTGCCGAGTTTGCCTTTCAGGCTCCCATGGGGAATAACCACTGTGCCAAATGCCATGCTTTATACCTCCTTGTCTCTGAGCTCTCAAGTCTTCTCCTAAAGGAAGGTGGTTGGTTAAGGCTTTCACCTTTCATATAATTAGATCAGTTTAGTGTTATTTGGGTCATGTAACATCGAAATATATTGGTACTTTAAAACAAACAGCATACATAAATTAAAAAATAAAATGTTGAGAGCATTAAATTTATTGCCAGTATAATTTCTAAATCCTATATATTGTGACTTAGCTATCTTAAATAATTTTAAGGCAGACATTTTTTTACTTGATTTTTAAAATATTTTTATATTGGGGAATATTTTCAACTAACAAAATTAAAATTAACATCACCCACTTTCCACATCCATTTTCCCTACACCATACACATCTCTCTCTCTCTCTCTCTCTCTCTCTGTCTCTGTCTCTCTCTGTCATCTGGTTAGAAATACACTTTTTGGTGTTTCTAGCAGCTGTGAAAACTCAAAAAATATATATACATGTATTTACTCAGAGAGCACTAAGAAATGGCAAATTACTCAATTTCAAAGCTTTCAAAAATCAATTGTGCAAAAGAACTCTTTAAGTATCCACTTAAATGACATATAATTCCACAAGAAAAAGAAATATTGATGATATTTTTAAAAGGCTCACTTAAGTTTCTGTTTTTTCCCCACAAAGGAAGTCATCCTCTTTGCTTTTTTATTTTTTGTCAGTTAGAACATGGTAGGAATGTGTACACTATTGAACAGGCTGAGAGAAGCTATGACATTGATTCTGTGAAATAATATACTCCAGTGGCTGTTGAATAAAGTTTATTGCTTTTGAAAACCACCATCAGATTCTTAAAGCTGTGTGTTTACCTTTCATTAGGTAATTGTTAATCAAAATCATTGTGTCCTTGTGTCCTATTATTGATACAAGGGTTTTTCTACTTGGTTAGGGAAATCCTTGGGCTGAAATTTATTTTTTTAAGGGGTAAAAGCTACTATGACTGTAAGCATGAATGTACACTAGATATGTTTGCTCTTCAGATTCAACATATACCTTACATCCTCTATACATAGTGCTCAGTTTAATGTTATACTCTACTGTATAGGAGGGCAAGACACAGCCGTGCTATAGCTGGGTCACCAAGCTCACAGACCAGTTCTAAGGAAGACTTCATTTGGTAACTAATGGAACAAAAAACAGGAAATAGAGCTTTAGCTATCTCAGTGAAAACAGAGAATGGTACTCCTGATTTTATCCCACTTTTTACAGTGAGATGAGAAAGGAAATGGTCAATAAACACTGTATTAGAGGGACTTCTCTGGCAGTCCAGGGGTGAAGACTCCGCTGTTTCGACTGCAGGGGGCACGGGTTTGATCCCTGTTCCGGGAACTATGATCCCGCAAGCTGTGCAGTGTGGCCAAACAAACAAAATTTTAAAAAACAAAAAAACACTGTATCAGAAAAAAATCTCAGAATGATTTTACTTGTAATGCATATTGTCAAAAATTTTATTGCATTTCCCATCCTGATGCCCTTTTACAGATAATCAAGGACATGGCAGTTGTTGGAAAAAGAGAAAGGAAGGAGGAATGTTCGCTATTTTACAGTGATGTAATCGTGTTTTAGAAAGCCAAGTGAAATGAGGTTCCAGGAGGTAAATAGCCACACTTACTATTAAATGTTTTGTAAGTATTTTCATCTGTTACTTTTCCTAAGTTAAGTCTGATATTGGAAGAAGTAACATTTTGATTACTTAGTGTCAAAGCACTTTGTATGTTTTATTTCATCCTCACAACAAGTTTGTTAGAAGGATGTCATTATTAGCTTCATTTGCAGGTAAAGAATCGAGGTACATAAACAGGGAGTTACAGGGTAAGTTATTGTCAGAGCCCAGATAAAAGGGTGGTAAATGCATGTTCTCAATTTGTTGCACCAGCTGCTTATAAATATGTTGTGAAGTTGCAAAATATATGCAGGTTGTGAAAAAGGTATCATGCAAACTTCAGTGTTTTGTAAAAGAGAGGTTCTCTTCTCAAATGTCATATAAATCTATTCCTGCCTGCTTTGTCATATTTATGCATGAGTGTGTGTATCACATTTTGCTAAATAGGATTACACTGAAGACTAGAAGCCAGGGCTTTGTACTTCAAATTATTCTAGAATTCAGTGAAGACATATTCAAAAGAAACAGCATACAAATTAACCCTCTAATTCGCCCCCGTTCTTTCTCAAGGAAAATTAAATTGTCTTCCAAAATCTGGATGAAGGATAACATATAATAGCAGTAACACAGATTTGGTCAGGATAGATAGCACTGAGTCACAGGTTTAAACAACTAAGCTTTATTCTTAGAAAGCATGACTGTAAGCAACTCAAAATCTGTACTAATAATCCCTGGCTCTCTTTACTAAGAAATATAATTAAAGCCATAAGCTCTTTAAATAATGGAGTGTTATTTTTCTGTGCCATGAACTCACAACATGAACTGTATGTTGTGGATACATTTGTATCCGCATGTGTGTCTTATTTCCCACCCATCCAGTGAATAAATAGCTCCAAATATTTTCATTTTTAAAAAGTCTGTCTATAGCTAAATTCAAATGAACAAATTAAACAAGGTAAAGCCACATACTGAATCCTAACTCTTGATATATCTTCTCATGAAGATAGATTGCTCTCTAATCTGAAAAGGACTGGTTATATGATTTGTTTTATCCTCTTTGGTGAAGTGTAGACAGACTCTGTTGTCAATCCCACCATCAGAATGTAGAGTATTTCTTCTGTTTCCTTTTGTGCTCCTTTGCTAAACAATGCCTATCTAATTAAGATCCTCTAGTCAATACATTAACTTTAGGTAGAATTTTGAGAGATTTTAAAACGTCTCACTGTACAGCTCACTCACCTACCAGGGAAGTGTACACAGACATGCACTCACTGTACTTTAAGAGTATGTGGTTTTCATAGCATCCTTGCGAGAAACATACAGTATGGAGTACCACTTCCTGAATGTGAATCCTGTGACCGTCTTTGTAAACTTGGGCAAGCCATTTAAATTCTTTGAGTCTCAGTTTTCTCATATTTAAAACTGAAAAACCAGTAACTATGATGATTTTCACTAATATGTTCTAAGCAGTTCAAATGTGCCAGGCACTGTTTTAATCAATTTACATATGTTAACTCACTTAATCCTCACCACAGCCCTAGGAAATAGGTATTACTAATTATTTCCCCCATTTTAGATAAAGAAATGGAGGCACAAAGATTTACTCAGAGTTATACCAGATAACTGTCTCATCTTTATTTCAAATGATGATATTTTCTTCACCATGGATTTATTTGTGTTACTTCTGATTTTTTAAAATATTGTATTAAGATATTATTTATCTTGATAATTGTTGTCCCCTTAATTTTGTACCTGAAGTGAGTGGCTTCTTATCTTACTCTGGTCCATGGCCTTGAATTACGTATCTCTAAGAGTCTTAGTAGGCTTTAGATGATGCATGTAAAATACTTTGCTTTTCCAGTAGCTTGTTAAGTGGTAGCTGTCATTATTATTACTTTCATGTAAATGAGGAAAAAAGAAGATTTAAGTAACTTTTATAAATAATCATATAATGGCACATAATGAAGAAGAATTTAGAGGTCTTACTTCTCTCTTCACATAATAGTATATAACTTAAAAAGTCCGCTTTTATCACTACAGTTACCAAAATTTGTATAATGTTTTCCCCTTTTACAAAACACTTTAATGTATAATATATTAAATATGTAGTATATAAGTAAATATATAATATATGTAAATATATTATATATTTGTATGTATATAAATATGTATATGGTTTGTGCTTTATAAGAAGAAGATTAGGTAGATAGGGAAAGTAATTTTACCTTCTTTTTAATATACAAGATAACAAGGACTCAGTGGGATTAAGTGGTTTGCTCAAAGGACACAGCTAACAAATCATGAAAAACTTTACATTGTCTTTTGCACCCATTTAAGAGAAACTCTTAGTAACTGCAGGAGCCAGACACTTTCCTGCCTCAAAATCTATACAATGTCAGTTTAACACAATTTCTGCCCATTCCACTTTCTGTTCTTCTGCAGAAAAAGTGATGAAGGGGATAGAATGGATGGGGAAGTGCTACAAGTTACTGAATCCCACAAATCCTTTCTTTTCTCCCTAAAGGAGCCACAACCACTGCTCCTGTGGGGGCCAGGCTAGGATGAGCACTAGTGGAGGTGATGGTTGTACTTAACAATGAAATAAAAAATTAAAAATGTTTTCCTTCTTTGTTGCTTTTACATTTTCAAAGTTCTCTGTCAGAAACTGCATTAATTTTGTAACTTCATTTGGGAAATGGTAAAAAACAAAAAATGTTTGAGTCTTTAGTCTGAGTGTCTTTAAACCCTGTTACCCTTTATTGATATGCCTAGAAAACTTGGGGAAATGATTGTTGTAATTTTATTTCCTCAAATAATTTAATTTTAGGGAGTTTTATTTTCAGCCTGGGCTTTATGATTAATCTGATCTTGTCCTATCTCATTTCAGATTTTGATTATAGGTCCCTAAATATGGAAGGCAATTGACCACAGTACAGAAGGTAATGCCCTTAATTTTTCAGAAACAACACCTAGTCTCATGACTTCTGAAATCAGCTGTTCATACTTTGCTCTTATAGGGAAAGGGCAGTTTTTGTGTCCCTCTACAAGAAAAATGGAAACAGCAAAGATACAATGTATAGCATCAATAAAATAGTCATGGGGAAAGTGTTTTTTCTTAAGCTTTCATCTATGGATTCTCTCTTTTTTATTATTCTAATACTATGAGATAATCCCTACCACTCAAGTCTTTTAAATTCTGATCTTTTTTTCTTTCATTATTTTTTGTTGGTGTTTCTCACTTTGAAGTCAAAACACCAAGCTCATAAAATAGGGAGGAATTATAGTCAACAACCATGGAAAAGTCAATGAAAACTTGGTATAGGATAAGTTCATTAAATTAACTAGTTTTCATAATTTAATATTCATTATTGAGCATTTCTTTGATCAGAAGTATCACCTAGTGGCTAACAGAGTGGACACTGGAGTCAGTTTGCTTGGCTTTGAATCGGGCAAGCTCTGTGACAGCAGGCAAGTTCTTTAATCTTGCTAAGCCTTAATTCTGTCCCTCATAAAATGGGAAAAATAATAATATATATCTCATAGGATCTCTTTGAGGATTAAGGTAGTTAAATTATTAAAGAACATAGAATAATGCCTGACACATAGTAAGTACTCTGTAAATGTTAGCTATTATTATGATGGTCAGAACTGAATACAATGCCTTATGGTGTAGTGGTTCAGAATGAGTCCCCCCAAGAAAAGAATTTTGTCACTTTTGCATGAGGATTATTTTGAGATAAGGGCAATTGAGACCCTGTAGTTTCAAGAGAAACTACCACCCCTCCTTTACCTACCTAGAGAAATTTAAATTGAGTATTTTTCCCAGAAAAAGAGTTATCACTGGAGGTAAATTTTACCTAAGGGGCTGAATCTATAAGGTAGAGCACACATCTAATTACCACACATCTACTCTTCTTGTCATCCTGTGAATGACCCTCCTGTCCATGGATGTCCCAGGCCCATATCCCATTCCTTAGCTCAGGATGGCATATACACCTCATTTTACCCTTCTGTTTCTGAACCTCTCATACACGTGGTGTTCCTGTATGTGCAAAAACTAAATTTGATTTTCCCTATTAATCTGTCTCATGTCAATTTAATTCTTAGACCAGCCAGAAAAAACAAGTAGAGGAAAGTTTTCTTCTTCTCCAACACTGGTTACTATAATGAAGCTGTAAGATAGATATTAGCTCTAATTTTGTACACGAAGATTACTCATACTCTATGAAGGTTGACTGGCTGTAGTATGAAATAATAAGGAAGGTTGTGACTTAGGTTATGGTATGGCCATCTACCATATTCCCTAAACAGTCAACCAGTAATTATCTCATTCAGTCATTCATCTACACGTACTCCCTTCAGTATGTCTTTACCACTATGAAAACACTGAAGAAATAACATTTTACAAACACACACAAACATTGAAGAGAATTCTCAAGTCCTTTGGAAAGACTGAGCTTGGACAAGTCAGATAAAGCTTGAGATAAGCCTTTTGTGAAGTGTAGGACTTGGATTTTGGAAGAAGTAGAAAGTCTCTACAGGCAGAGAAATAGTGCTCATAAGGCAAGGTGAGGGGATCATATTACTATATTGCTAGTTTAATGTGTGTCTTCATCAGACTTCATGAGAACAGAGACCACTGCCATCTTGCTAAACATGACATATTTGGTGATAAGCATCATGGTGATAAGCACAGCAGGTATTTAATAAATATTTATTAAATGAATGAATGAGAATGAGCAGTGCATTTAGGGTACAGACCAGTAATAGGACAGGCAGAAAAGTCCCTTTTGTAAGTTGATCCCTGGACAGAATGGAGGAGAGCTAGGAAAAGGAACTGTAATTCCAGTTAGAAAACTTACCTAATAACTGTTTTATCCTTATGTTTAACAACATGATTTACTTTCAGTTGCTTCAAGTATTATAATTTATATCACAATTTCTCTTAAATCTCCCCTTCCCCTGAACATTCAAAGAAATAAAATTTGAAGTCAATTAAGTAGAGTGAGTTCCCTACCCAATATAGCCAGAATTGATTTCCTATTACATAAAGAATATAACACTTTGGAAAACATTTTACATTTTTATGGGTTTTTTAAATTTAGTTTTTATTTCTATTAAATTTTTACATACACACACACAAACACACAAAGAGTCAATTTTTTAACCTGCATTTTTTTCCCACAAGCTGTGAAAAAATGGAGCACTTTCTTGAAGGAATCAACTTTACTGCAATTTCCTTTGCTATCCAAAAGCAACCATTTTCAACTTTTTTTTTTTTTTTTTTTTTTTGCGGTATGCGGGCCTCTCACTGTTGTGGCCTCCCCCGTTGCGGAGCACAGGCTCCGGACGCGCAGGCTCCGGACGCGCAGGCTCAGTGGCCATGGCTCATGGGCCCAGCCACTCCGCGGCATATGGGATCCTCCCAGACCGGGGCACGAACCCGTATCCCCTGCATCGGCAGGCAGACTCTCAACCACTTGCGCCACCAGGGAGGCCCTCAACTTTTTAAGTTAATTATTTGGAGATTTACCACCATTTCTCTTAATAAATGCTGACAAGCTTTCTTCTTAACTTTTCATACTGATTCATTACTTATGGACTCTCCCCTATGAAATATAAGGATTGGCTCTTGTTCATTCCCTCCACATTCCTTTCGACCACACTTGCCCTGTTCCTAAACACTGAATATCATCAAACATTTGAGTATTTCAAACAGAAGACTCTGCTAGAGCCTTCTGACCTGCTCCAGTTTGGAATGGAGTTGTGTGGGATCACTGACAGCTATCATTTTGGAATCTCCCTTCACTATAATCCTGGAAATTCCCTTTGCCTCTCTTATGCTAGATCCCTTGATTCCTGAATTCCATGTCTACCTCTTCCTGGGTTCATTTCCTCTTTTGATGAAATACATCTTCTAGTAGATTCATTTTAAGTGGTATATAGAATGTAAATTATTGACATACTGCATATCTGGGAATATCTTAAAATTCACACATAATTAATAGTTTGGCTTGAAATAGAAGTATATATTTTTCAGAATATTGAAGATATTGTTCTACTGTCTTGTATTTTTCAGTGTAGTTTTAGAGATACTCTTTGTCATTCTTCAAAGGAATTCTTTACCCTTTATTCTTTAATAATAGACTTTCTCCATTCTTCCTTTTTTCCTTTCTGTCTCCCTTCTTTCATTCCTCTCTTTCTTTCTTTCTTCCTTTTTTCTTTCTTTCTTTCTTTCTTTCTTTCTTTCTTTCTTTCTTTCTTTCTTTCTTTCTTTCTTTCTTTCTTCTTCTTTCTTTCTTCTGTCATATCTTCTCTCTAACCCCAGTTGTCTGAATTTTCACTTACTGTGGATTTATCTTCAACTATTTTGCTCAGTATTTGGTCGGACTTTTTAATTCACAAATCAATGTCTTTCAAGTCTGGGAATGTGTCTTGAATTACTTTATTTGTTATTTATTTCCTTGTTTTTCTCATTCTAGACCTCTTGTTATTTAGCTGTTGGACCTCCTTGAATTATCCCCTAATTCTTTTATCTTTTCTTTCTAAATTTTCCATCTCTGTTTTTACCTTACTTCTTGGGATATTTCCTTATCATTGTTGTCTAACCCCTCTATAACATCAAAAAAGATACATTAGAAAGAAGAAACACTGAAAATCAATGGTCTAAGCGTCCATTTCAAGATGTAAGATCAGTGAATTAAGTCAAAGAAAGTAAAAAGAGGAAAATAGAATTATGAGCAGAAATTGATGTAGAAAACAAACATTTATAGGAGAGATCAATAAGACAAAAGTTGGTTGTTTTGGAGAGAAAACTAAAATGGTTACAAATCCCAAGGAATACTTAACAAGAAAAAAAAAGAGAGGAAACACAAATAACAATTGTCAAGAATAAAAATGTCATTACTGTATATCATACAAAAATTAAAACAATAATAAGATAATATTACAAACAAGTTTGAGCCAAAAAATGTTTAGATGAAATGAGCAATTTCTTAGCAAAGTGGGACTTTTCATAGGAAGAAAAATATCTGAAGCATTACATAGTTACCAAATAAGCTAATCCATCATTTTAAATATTGCCATAAATCAGAGAATGGACTGGATTTTGTGAGACCCAATATTTACACAACTTTGAAGACCTTATTTAAGGAAAAAAAATACAAAATTAGAAATACAAAATTGAAAATTTCTTTGGATGAAAAAATAAATCACAACAAAATATAGGTTGCAAAACCTGCCCAGTATCAGAATAAAACCACATCCAGAAAAATAATATATTACTTTTATTAATTAGATGCCTGACACACTTCTAATAATTTTGTTCTATATCATCTGTCTTAAACGCTTTGATCACCTTTATAAATAATAATAATATCATTTCTATATTCTAAGAATAAGATTATTCAAGTCTTTTCTCTAGTTGAGCAAATTGTGTTATTTTATTTCTGATAGGTTAGTAAAGTTTCATATTTATAACTCATTATTTTAATACCACATAAACTTTTAGAATTATTGTCAAATTTGGGGAAAACTTTTACCAATTTTCTTTAATATGTGAGTTATAAGATTTCAGGGCATTATCAAGTATATTCCTGACAGGGGAGGACTTTTATTTTGACTACTCATTGAGAAAAACTATATTCTCTGCTTACAATTTTCCACATATCTGTTTCAAGTTCCACATTTGTTTCCTTTTGGTGCGAGGAGCCATAGGATAAGATTACAATCTATACCTTTGTGTCAGGATACTTGGTAAGGCAGTATAATAGATTTATGGTAAATCTACTCCTGATACAAAGAATATTCCAGATCCGAAAGGCTTCACAAAGAAATTCTTCCAAACAATTAATGAAGAAAGGGCATCAATATTTCACAAATCCTTCAGCAAAAAAAAGTGGAGGGGATAGTTCCCAACTCGCTTTACGAAGCTATTAAAATTCTGATGCTGAAATCTAACAAGGACATTGCAAGAAAGAAAAAATTGCAATTTCTCATTGATTATAAATGTAATAATATTAAACAGAGTATTAGCAAATCAAATCTAATAATATATAGCATGAACAAGTTGGGTTTATTCCAAGAATTCTAGGTCTCAAATTAACCTTTGAAATTAATCACTGTAGTTCAAAACATTAACAGTATAGAGAAGAAAAATCACATGAATATCTCAATAGAAGCTTAATTGCCTTTATGGAAATATAATATTTATTCAAAATAAAAGTCATTAGCAAACTAAGAAAAAAGAAAACTTCCTTAATCTGGTAAAGGACATCTAGAAAAATCTTACAACAAAATTAATGGTGAGATCAGGTATGAGATAGGAATGCCTGCTAGTCAAAATTTTACTCAAGGTCTTAACCAGTGCAACAATACAAGAGAAAGAAACAAAAGAGATGAGGATTAAAAAAAAAGAAGTAAAACTTTTATGCACAGGTGGCTCATTTGGGTATGCAGAAAACCCTAACAAATCTACCCAAAGGCCATTAGAAGTAGTAAGGGAGTATAACAACATTGCTGGATATAAGATCTCTATCTAAAAGCAACTGTAGACTCTCTCTTGAGAGAGCACTGGAATCACAACTAACTGCTGAACAATCATCAACAGGAAGACACTGGAACTCACCAAAAAGATACCCCACATCCAAAGACAAAGGAGACGCTGCAATGAGACAGTAGGAGGGGTGCACTCACAATAAAATCAAATCCCATAACCGCTGGATGGGTGACTCACAAACTGGAGAACGCTTATACCACAAAAGTCCACCCACTGGAGTGAAGGTTCAGAACTCCATGTCAGGCTTCCCAACCTGGGGGTCCGGCAACAGGAGGAGGAATTCTCAGAGAATCAGACTGTGAAAGCTAGCAAGATTTGACTGCAGGAATTCGACAGGACTGGGAGAAACAGAGACTCCACTCTTGGAGGGCACACAAAGTAGTGTGCACATCAGGACCCAGGGGAAAGAGCAGTGACCCCATAGGAGACTGAACCAGACCTACCTGCTAGTGTTGGAGGGTCTCCTACAGAGACAGGGAGTGGCTGTGGCTTGCTGTGGGAACAACGACACAGGCAGTAGAAGTTTTCAGAAGTACTCCTTGGCATGAGCCCTCCCAGAGTCTGCCATTGGTTCCACCAAAAATCTGGGTATGCTTCAGTGCTGGGTCACCTTGGGCCAAACAACCAACAGAGAGGGAACAAAGCCCCACTATCAGCAGACAAGTGGATTAAAGAAGCACCCACCAATGCAACATGCAGCTCTACCCACCACCAGTCCCTTCCATCAGGAAGCTTGCACAAGCCTCTTAGATAACCTCATCCACCAGAGGGCAGACAGCAGAAGCAAGATGAACTACAATTTTGCGGCCTGTGGAATGAAAACCACATTCACAGAAAGACAGACAAAATGAAAATGCAGAGGACAATGTACCAGATGAAGGAAAAAGATAAAACCCCAGAAAAACAATTAAATGAGGTGGAGATAGGAAACCTTCCAGAAAAATAATTCAGAATAATGGTAGTGAAGATAATCCAGGACCTTGGAAAAAGAAGGGATGCAAAGATCGAAAAGATGCAAGAAATGTTTAACAAAGACCTAGAAGAATTAAAGAACAAACAAAAAGAGATGAACAATACAATAACTGAAATGAAAAATACACTAGAAGGAATCAATAGCAGAATAACTGAGGAAGAAGAACGGATAAGTGACCTGGAAGACAGAATGGTGGAATTCACTGTCACAGAACAAAATAAAGAAAAAACAATGAAAAGAAATGAAGACAGCCTAAGAGACCTCTGGGAGAAAATTAAACATGCCAACGTTCGCATTATAGGGGTCCCAGAAGGAGAAGAGAGAAAAAGGACCTGGGAAAATATTTGAAGAGATTATAGTTGAAGACTTCCCTAACATGGGAAAGGAAATAGCCACCCAAGTCCAGGAAGCATGGAGAGTCCCAGATAGGAAAAACCCAAGGAGAAAAACGCCAAGACACATAGTAATCAAATTGACAAAAATTAAAGACAAGGAAAAATTATTAAAAGCAACAAGGGAAAAACAACAAAAAACATACAAAGGAACTCCCATAAGTTTAACAGCTGATTTCTCAGCAGAAACTCTACAAGCCAGAAGCATGCAGCAAGACACACTTAAAGTGATGAAAGGGAAGAAACTACAACCAAGATTACTCTACCCAGCAAAGATCTCATTCAGAGTCAATGGAGAAATCAAAAGGTTTACAGACAAGCAAAAGCTAAGAGAATTCAGCACCACCAAACCAGCTTTACAACAAATGCTAAAGGAACTTCTCAGAGAGATCTTCAAGATGGTGGAGGAGTAAGACGTGGATATCACGTTCCTCCCCACAAATACATCAGAAATACATCTACATGTGGAACAACTCCTACAGTACACCTACTGAACGCTGGCAGAAGACCTCAGACTTCCCAAAAGGAAAGAAACTCCCCACATACCTGGGTAGGGCAAAAGAAAAAAGAAAAAACAGAGACAAAAGAATAGGGATGGGATCTGCACCTTGGGGAGGTAGCTGTGAAGGTGGAAACATTTCTAAAGACTAGGAAACCCCATCACTGGTAGAGACAGCAGCTGGGAGGGAGGGGGACGATTCAAAGTCATGGAGGAGGCGTAGCAACAGGGGTGCAGAGGGAAAAGCGGAGAGATTCCCACACAGAAGATCAGTGCCGACAAGCACTCACAAGACTGAGAGGCTTATCTGCTCCCCAGCTGGGACAGGTGGGTGCTGGGAGCTAAGGCTTGTGCTTCAGAGGTCAGATCCCAGGGAGAGGACTGGGCTTGGCTGCATGAACACAGCCTGCAAGGGGCTAGCGTGCCAAAGCTAGCTGGGAGGGAGTCTGGGGAAAAGTCTGGAACAATGGCAAGAGACCATTGTTTCAGGGTGTGTGAGGAGAGGGGATTCAGAGCACCACCTAAATGAGCTCCAGAGATGGGTGCGAGGCGTGGCTATCAGCACGGACACCAAAGATGGGCATGAAACACTAAGCCTGCTGCTGCAGACACCAAGAAACCTGTGTGCAAGCACAGGTCACTATCCACACCTCCTCTCCCTGGAGCCTCTGCAGCCCACCACTGCCAGGGTCCTGTGATCCATGGACAACTTCCCCAGAAGAACACATGGCGTGCCTCAGGCTATTGCAACGTCAAGCTGGCCTCTGCCACCGCAGGCTCGCCCTACATTCTGTACCCCTCCCTCCCCCTGGCCTGAGTGAGGCAGAGCCCCCTAATCAGCTGCTACTTTAACCCCATCCTGTCTGTGCAAAGATCAAATGCCCAAAGGTGACCCACATGCAGAGGCGGGGCCAAACCCAAAGCTGAACCCCAGGAGCTGTGCAAATAAGAAGAAAAAGTGAAATTTCTACCAGCAGCCTCAGGAGCAGTGAATTAAATCTCCACAATCAACTTGATGTACCCTGCATCTGTGCAATACCTGAATAGACAACAAATCATCCAAAAATTGAGGCAGTGGACTTTGGGAGCAACTGTAGACTTGCGGTTTGCTCTCTGCATCTAATTTGTTCCTGAATTTATGTTTACCTTAGTTTAGTATTTAGAGTTTATTATAATTGGTAGATTTGTTTATTGATTTGGTTGCTCTCTTCCTCCTTTTCTTTATATATATATATATATATATATATATATTTTCCTCTTTCTTTTTCTGTGAGTGTGTAGGTGTATGCTTCTTTGTGTGATTTTGTCTGTATAGCTTGGTTTTTATCATTTCTCCTAGGGTTCTGTTTGCCTGTTTTGGGGGGATTTTTTAGTATAGTTTTTAACATTTGTTATCATTGGTGGATTTGTTTTTTGGTTTAGTTGCTCTCCTTTCCTTTTTTCTTTCTTTCTTTTTCTTTGTTCTATTACGTTAATTTTTTTTCTATTTTTAATAATTATTTTTTATTTTATTAAATTTATTTTATTTTATTTATTTATGTTTTCTTTCTTTCTTTCCTTCTTCTTCTTCTTCTTTTTTTTTTTTTTTTTGGTGGTACGCAGGCCTCACATTGTTGTGGCCTCTCCAATTATGGGGCACAGGCTCTGGACATGCAGGCTCAGTGGCCATGGCTCACGGGCCCAGCCACTCCGTGGCATGTGGGATCTTCCCGGACCGGGACACAAACCTATGTCCCCTGCATTGGCAGATGGACTCTCAACCACTGTGCCATCAGGGAAGCCCCCTTCTTTTTTTCTCCCTTTTCTTCTGAGCCATGTGTCTCAAAGGGTCTTGGTCCTCCTGCTGGTTGTCAGGCCTGTGCCTCTGAGGTAGGAGAGCTGAATTCAGGACATTGGTCCACCAGAGACCTCCCAGCTCCATGTAATATCAAACAGTGAAAGCTCTCCCAGAGATCTCCATCTCAACGCCAAGACCCAGCTCCACTCAACAACCAGCAAGCTGAACACCCTATGCCAAACAACAAGCAAGACAACAACACAACCCCACCCATTAGCAGAGAGGATGTCTAAAATCAAAATAAGGTCAGAGACGGCCCAAAACACACCACAGGACATGGTCCTGTGCACTAGAAAGACAAGATCCAGGCTCATCCACCAGGAAACCTACACAACCTACTGAACCAAACTTAGCCACTAGAGGCAGACACTAAATACAATGGGAAACACAAACGTGCAGCCTGTGAAAAGGAGACCCCAAACACAGTAAGTGAAGCAAAATGAGAAGACAGAGAAACACACAGCAGATGAAGGAGCAAGGTAAAAACCCACCAGACCAAACAAATGAAGAGGAAATAGGCAGTCTACCTGAAAAAGAATTCAGAGTAATGATAGTAAAGATGATCCAAAATCTTGGAAATAGAATGGAGAAAATACAAGAAATGTTTAACAAGGACCTAGAAGAAATAGAGAGCAAGCAAACAATGATGAACAAAACAATAAATGAAATTAAAAATTCTCTAGAAGGAATCAATAGCAGAATAACTGAGGCAGAAGAATGGATAAGTGACCTGGAAGATAAAATAGTGGAAATAACTACTGTAGAGCATAATAAAGAAAAAAGAATGGAGAGAATAGAGGACAATCTTAGAGACCTCTGGGAAACTATTTAACACACCAACATTCAAAGTATAGGGGTCCCAGAAGAAGAAGAGAAAAAGAAAGGGACTGAGAAAATATTTGAAGAGATTGTAGTTGAAAACTTCCCTAATATGGGAAAGGAAATAGTCAAGTCCAGGAACAGAGAGTGCCATACAGGATACATTCAAGGAGAAACACACTGAGACACATATTAATCAAACTATCAAAAAATTAAATACAAAGAAAAAAACATTAAAAGCAACAAGGGAAAAACAACAAATAATATACAAGGGAATCCCCATAAGGTTAACAGCTGATCTTTCAGCAGAAACTCTGCAAGCCAGAAGGGAGTATCAGGACATATTTAAAGTGATGAAAGGGGAAAACCTGCAACCAAGATTACTCTACCCAGCAAGGATCTCATTCAGATTCGGCAGAGAAATTTAAAAATTTACAGACAAGCAAAAGTTAAGAGAATTCGGCACCACCAAACCACTTTCACAACAAATGCTAAAGGAACTTCCCTAGGAAGGAAACACAAGAGAAAGAAAAGGCCTACAATGACAAACTCAAAACAATTAAGAAAATGGTAATAGGAACATTCATATTGATAATTACCTTAAATGTAAATGGATTAAATTCTTCAGCCAAAAGACATAGACTGGCTGAATGGATACAAAAACAAGACCCATATATATGCTGTCTACAAGAGAACGACTTTAGACTTAGGGACATACAGAGTGAAAGTGAGGGGATGGAAAAGGACATTCCATGCAAATGGAAATCAAAAGAAAGCTGAAGTAACAATTCTTCTATCAGAAAAAATAGACTTTAAAATAAAGACTCATACAAGAGACAAAGAGGACACTACACTATGATCAAGGGATCAACCCAAGAAGATATAACAATCATATATATGTATGCACCCAACATACGAACACCTCAATACATAAGGCAAATTCTAACAGCCATAAAAGTGGAAATTGACAGTAACACAATTATAGTAGGGGACTTTAACACCCCACTTTCACCAATGGACAGATCATCCAAAATGAAAATAAATAAGGAAACACAAGTTTTAAATGACATATTAAGCAAGATGTATTTAATTTATATATATAGGATATTCCATCAAAAAACAACAGAATACACTTTCTTCTCAAGTGCTCATGGAACATCCTCCAGGAAAGATCATACCTTGGGTTAAAAATCAAGCCTTTAAGAACATTAAGAAAATTGAAGTTGTATCAAGTATCTTTTGTGACAAAAATGCTCTGAGACTAGATATCAATTACAGGAAACAATCTGTAAAACACACAAAGACATGCAGGATAAACAACACACTACTTAATAACCAAGAGATTATTGGAGAAATCAAAGGGGAAATCAAAAAATACCTAGAAACAAATGACAATGAAAACATGATGACCCAAATCTTATGGAATATAACATAAGCAGTTCTAAGAGGGAAGTTTATAGCAATAAAATCCTACATCAAGAAACAGAAAACATCTCAAGTAAACAAGCTAACTTTACACCTAAAGCAATAGAGAAAGAACAAACAAACAAACAAACAAAAAAAAAAACTCCAAAGTTAGCAGAAGGAAAGAAATCATAAAGATCAGATCAGAAATAAATGAAAAAGAAATAAAAGAAATGATAGCAAAGATCAATATAACCAAATAATCTTTGAGATTATTTGAGATTATAAACAAATAATCTTTGAGAAGATAAACAAAATTGATAAACCATTAGCCTCACTCATCAAGAAAAAAATGAAGAAGACTCAAATCAACAGAATTAGAAATGAAAGAGGAGAAGTAACAACTGACACTGTAGAAATACAAAGTCATGAGAGATTACTACAAGCAGCTATATGTCAATAAAATGGACAACCAGGAAGAAATGGACATATCTTATAAAAGCACAACCTTCTGAGACTAAAACCAGGAAGAAATAGAAAATATGAACAGACAAATCACAAGTAATGAAATTGAAACAGCAATTAACACAAACCAAAGTCTAGGATGAGATGGCTTCACAGGTGGATTCTATCAAACATTTAGAGAAGAGCTAACACCCATCCTTCTCAAGCTCTTCCAAAAAATTGCAGAGGAAGGAACATTCCCAAACTCATTCTATGAGGTCACCATCACCCTCATACCAAAACCAAACAAAGATACTACAAAAAAAGAAAATTACAAACCAATATCACTGATGAATATAGCTACAAAAATTCTCAGCAAAATACCATCAAACAGAATCCAACAACACATTAAAAGGATCATACACCATGATCAAGAGGGATTTATCCCAGGGATGCAAGGATTCTTCAATATATGCAAATCAATCAATGTGATACACCATATTAAAAAATTGAAGAATAAAAACCATATGATTATCTCATTAGATGCAGAAAAAGCTTTTGAAAAAATTCAACACCGATTTATGATAAAAACTCTCCACAAAGTGGGCATAGAGGGAACGTACCTCACATAATAAAGGCCATATACCACAAACCCACAGCAAACACCATTCTCAATGGTGAAAAACTGAAAGCATTTCTTCTAAGATCAGGAACAAGACAAATATCTCCACTCGCTGCTACTATTCAACACAGTTTTGGAAGTCCTATCCATGGCAATCAGAGAAGAAAAAGAAATAAAAGGAATACAAATTGGAAAAGAAGTAAAACTGTTTGCAGATGACTTGATACTATACATAGATAATCTTAAAGATGTCACCAGAAAACTACTAGACCAAATCATTGAATTTGGTAAAGTTCAGGATACAAAATTAATGCACAGAAATCTCTTGCATTCCTAAACACTAACAATGAAAGATCAGAAGGAGAAATTAACAAAACAATCCCATGCACCATTACAACTAAAAGAATAAAATACCTAGGAATAAACCTACCTAAGGAGGTAAAAGACCTGTACTCAGAAAACTATAAGACACTGATGAAAGAAATCAAAGATAACACAAAGAGATGGAGAGATATACCATGTTCTTGGATTGGAAGAATCAATGTTGCAAAAATGACTATATTACCCAAAGCAATCTACAGAGTCAGTGCAATCCCTATCAAATTACCAGTGGCATTTTTTAACAGAAGTAGAATAAAAACTCTTAAAATTTGTATGGAGACACAAAAGACCCCTAATAGTGAAAGCAATCCTGAGGGAAAAAAATGGAGCTGGAGGAATCAGATTCCCTTACTTCACACTATACTACAAAGCTACAGTAGTCAAGACAACATGGTACCTGCACAAAAACAGAAATATAGATGAATGGAACAGGATAGAAAGCCAGGAGATAAACCCACGCACTGATGGTCAACTAGTCTATGACAAAGGAGGCAAGGATATACAATGGAGAAATGACAGCCTCTTCAATAAGTGGCGCTGGGAAAAGTGGACAGCTACTTGTAAAAGAATGAAATTAGAACACTCCCTAACACCATACAGAAAAATAAACTCAAAATGGATTAAAGACCTAAATATAAGAATGGACACTATAAAACTTTTAGAGGAAAACATAGGAAGAACACTTTTTGACATAAATCACAGCAAGATCTTTTTGACCCACCTCCTAGAGTAATGGAAATAAAAACAAAAATAAACAAATGGGACCTAATGAAACTTCAAAGCTTTTGCACAGCAAAGGAAACTATAAACAAGATGAAAAGACAACCCTCAGAATGGGAGAAAATATTTTCAAATGAATCAACAAAGGATTAATCTCCACAATATACAGGCAGCTCATGCAGCTCAATATTAAAAAAAATAAATAACCCAATCCAAAGATAGGCAGAAGACCTAAATAGACATTTCTCCAAAGAAGACATGCAGAAGATCAAGAGGCACATGAAAAGCTACTCAATATAACTAATATTAGAGAACTGCAAATCAAAACTACAGTGAGGTATCACCTCACACCAGTTAGAATGGGCATCATCAGAAAATCTACAGACAACAAATGCTGGAAAGGGGGTGGAGAAAAGGGAACCCTCTTGCACTGTTGGTGGGAATGTAAATTGATACAGCCACTATGGCGAAAAAGATGGAGGTTCCTTAAAAAACTAAAAGTAGAATTACCATATGACCTAGCAATCCCACTACCAGACATTTGCCCAGAGAAAACCATAATTCAAAAAGACTCATGCACTCCAATGTTCATTGTAGCACTATTTACAATTGCCAGGTCATGGAAGCAACTTAGATGCCCATCAACAGACAAATGGATAAAGAAGATGTGGTACATATATACAATGCAATATTATTCAACCATAAAAAGGAATGAAATTGGGTCACTTGTAGAGGCAAGGATGGACCTAGGGACTGTCATACAGAGTGAAGTACGTCACAAAGAGAAAAACAAATATCATGTGTTAACGTATATATGTGTTATCTAGAAAAACGGTACAGATGACCTGGTTTGCAAGGCAGAGGTAGAAACACAGATGTAGAGAACAAACATATGGACACCAAGGGGGGAAAGTGGGAGGGGGTGAATTGGGAGATTGGGATTGACATATATACATATTTTAAAAAATCACTGTGGCAGGCTGGTAAAGTCTAACCAAATAATTTCATTAGAGGAAAATCTACAGCCTTCATTTGGGTAAAATAATAATTTGAAACACCTGCCCTGACAGCGAGATTAATTTCGCTTTTCTAAAAATATGTTGTGAGCAAACATACTTCCAGGAGTTGCTTCCCAAAGGAAGAACCCTGGGGAAAACTAAGTATGGGAAACACTATATGTTAAATGTATCTTATGATCATCCACAACACATATTAGCATATTAAAAGTTTGTAGTAAAGAAAAAAAAAAAGAAGCCACTGTATTTTTGCATAACAACAACATCAGTTAGACATTAAAAATTTTAAAGGTACAAATGCAAAAAAAATCCTATCAAATACCTATGAATTAAAGATGTGTAAAACCTCTATCAAGAAAACAATAAAACATTTTTGAGAAATTAAAGAAAATAGAATAAATTGAGGCATATACCATGTTCATGTATTAGAAGTTTGAATAATATGAAGGTTTGATTCCTCCCAAATTAATGAACTCAATGCAGTTCCATTAAAAAATCTCTTCCAGCTCCTGTACCATTGACTGGCTAACTGGGTAAACATAGGCAAGTTGACTTCTGTGTCTTAGTTTCCTCATCTGTTAAATGTGCCAGTAATAGAATCTACCTCATAGGTTGAAACAAAGTTGTCAGGGAACTGAGGTGTGGCCTTATCATTTTGTAAATTTGCAAAAGTAAGATATTTAAAGCACTATAGATAACCAAAGTCACAGTTAAACATGAAAACTGCAACACTAGTTATTTATCCACAATTCTTTATTCATAAAAAGACACATGAAAATCTAAATTTTTTTAAATAAGAATTTCATTTGGTGAGTATAAAATCGAGGAAGGGATTTTAATTGGGGGAAACAACTCCTCTCAAATCTAGGGAGGTTAGATGAAATAACTCTGCCACCCACGAAGTTCCATCTCTTTAGTGAAAAGATTGCTCTTCCCTCCCAAATGCATTCTCTCTCACTCACTCAACTAGTCCTGTGTGACCTCTGTGCCTCTTGTCTATCAACATGTCTTTCCTGCTGACCACTCCTTCTTTCTTCAGTTGCAGTCACTTTCTTTAGATGTAGTCAAGGTCTGCACTGGTCAAAGGCACATTGTGTCTTTAGGCCTTGGAGGCATTTTGTCTTCTCCCATTATGTGCTGATTTAATTAGGCAATTTATCAGAATTCCCTGGCAGAGCCCACAAAGGACTATGGAGTTCTCTACTTGCACAAATCCACAAGCATCCAGCCAGCACCTGTGTGGGCAATCTTTTACAAAATACAGCTTTTCTTAACTTAATCCCCATTTTGGTATAGAGGATATGTATGCTTGAAGCCCTGGAAATTATTTCGATTACAGGTAGGAAGTTTGTTTTCAAGTACTACTTATAATGTTCTTTGAAATATGGTATCACATGGATCATAATGATGGGGCAGAAATACAAAGCAGCCTATAGGTGGTAGAATAAGGGTATGGATCCAGCAAAGACTGGAATAGTTAAGTGCACAAATTACACAATCAGCATGGCAGAGACAAAGGACTTGCCATATGATCCCAACCACAACTGCATCTAAGACAACTGCATCTTTTGGTGCCAAAAGAAATCCCCCCAGTGGACTATAGGAAGATATGGTCATCCCCCCTTTGTCATTCCCAGAGACCGAGGGGATTCCACCTTCTCTTCTTTGCCATTTATTGCCTCTGACACACACAAATTAGTGCAAAGCTTTAAAAAATCTAAATTATCTCTATTCCTCGTTTGGAACAAATTCTATGATTAGTTCCTTAAGTGAAACACATTCTATGTGACAATGTACTCACATTTTATTTATTTATTCATTTGACTCACTCATCTCTCAAAGATTACTCATCGTGTCAAATGTTTCAAGAGCTGGTCAACATGTTTGTGTTCACTTTATTTAATACTATTTTTTGTTTTCTAGATTTCACCTTTGATCCTTCTTAATATTTGAGTTTACAGGCTGAGTTCTAAACCCTACTAAGGTGCTAATATGGGCATCATTTATCTGCTACTAAGAGGAATCATGACAACTCTTGTATTAGAAAATTTTAGAAAGTTTTCAAAGGGCAACTTAACTAGTGTCAACTGAAAAAAATGCACAACCTAAAACTTGAGAATTATGTTTTATTTGTCAGACAAAACTGAGGACTTAAGCCCCAGACACAGCATCTCAGATAACTCTGAGAGACTGCTCTGAAGAGGCAAGGTGGGGAGCCAGGATATATAGGAGTTTTTGCAACAAAGACCAGGTAGTCAGAACATCAAAAGATTAGTGTCAATTAAAGAAAACCAGATATCTCAAGTTAAGGAATTTAGGGCTTTTCTATGTATGGGAAAATGCAAGAGTCTGGGCTCACTGAAATCATACCTTTGATATGCACCTCAGCTATTTGAGGCCAGTATCCCCTGCTTCCTCATCCTGAGTCTCCTCAGAGTGTACCACTGAGGGTGGCTGCAGCAGTTGACTGCTAGATGGCAGGCTTCCTGCCTCCATCCTGAGCTCCCTCAGGACTCACTATCGAGGAGGCTGTAATGTGATGGTTTGATGGCTGCAACATCCTTTGTTTACTGATACGGCAGGCAATATTTTTCATTCACACTAGTAATTAGTAACTTTTATATAACATAGAAAATGAGGTGGTGGCTAATAGCATTTGGGAGAAGATGACTGTACCTGTTTTCTAACAAATTATCACAAACTTAGTGGCTTAAAACAATACAGATTTATTATCTAACAGTTTCTGCAGGTAGAAGTCCAGGCATGGCGTGACTGGATTGCTGCTCAGGATCTTACCAGGCTGAAATCAGTTTGTTGGCCTGAGCTATGCTTTTCATATGGGGCTTGAGGTCTTCTTCCAACCTCATTGGTTGTTGGAAAAATTCACTTCCTTGTGGTTGTAGGACTGAGGCCCTGATTTTCCTGCTAACTTTCACCTAGGGAACATTCTCAGTTCCTAGAACATTCTCAGTTCTTGGCCACATGTCCCCCATAGGCAGTTTACACACAGAGGTTTGCTTTGCTTTCTTCCAGGCTAGTGGGAACACATCTCTCTGATTTTCTCTTCTTGCCCAGCTAGAAAAACTCTCTGTTTTTAAAGGGTTCACCTCATTATGTCAGGTTCACCCAGGATAATCCCCAATTTTAAGATAGAATGATCTGAGAACTTAATTACATCTGAAAAATTCCTTCACTTCAGTAAACTGATATTTAATTGAATAACTAGGAGAAAGTGTGAGTATGCCAGGGGCCTGGAATCTTGGGGACATCTTAGAATTCTACTTATCAAAATGATCCAGGAAGAAATGGAGTTTTTTTTTAATGCTAGACATCTAGAATATACAGAGAACAAGCTTCTTCTAACAGATGGATGTAAGAGATGAAGTCACAGCCTAGTCTAGGTGTAACTTGTCTCTCAGTAGAGGTTTCTGGGCCAAGAGAATTTCCTCTCCAACAGCCTTACCCATTTCCTTTCCACTGATGGCAAGTTTATAAAGAAACCCTTACCTTTAATGAAAATAAGGGTCTTCAAGTCTTCTGAATTTGATATGCAATTGTAGATCTGTTAGTTGGCCCATTTTTTAAAAAAATAAACTTTATTGGTGAAATATTACATTCATACAGAAAAGCAACAAGATCAGAAGTGTACAGCTCAAAAAATTATCACAAAGTGATCATACCCATATAACCGCACTCACCTCAAGAAATGGAAAATTGCCAGCATCCAAAAGATTCTCCAATGTCCCCTACCAGGTTCTATGGCCTCCTACCTTCCCCAGATTAACCACTACCCTGATTTTTAAAACCGTGGCTTAAGTTGGCCTCTTTTTCTGAACTTTTTTATAATTAGAAACTCACAATAGGTAATGTTTGGTGTCTGATTTCTTTCATTCAACATTATTTTTGTGAGTTTCTGTTATAAGAATATGCCACAGTTATTTTCTCCATCCTGTTATTGATGAACCTTTGAGTTGATTCTCATTCTTGACTACAAATAATGGCTGTTGTGTGTATTCCTAGAGGTGGAACTGGTTATGAATAGGCATGAGGTCTGCTTTAGTAGTTACTGTGAGGAGAATCCCCACCCTTAACTGTGTTTAATGTCTCCCAGTTTGAAGACTCTCAATTTACCTTCTACAGATAATAAACTTCCAATTTTCTGCCAGAGTGGGGAGGCTCAGTCATCCAGCTTGTGCAGTGAAGGATCTGAGGATCCAGTTGTTTCTTACTTAGTTTTCAATTCATTCTCCTTATTTTAGCCGGCCCATCTCTCTTTATCCCTCTCTAGTGGTACTTGGTGCTGTCAATTTCAGAACTTTTGGGGTTTCACCATATAAATCAGATTGGTTTTCAGCTTTTCCCACTACATGTTTTAAATTTACTTTTCTCGGGCCTGCTGCCTTTTCCATCTTCCCAGTTTTCAAAATTCTGATGCTGTCATGCCCTTTTGCATTTCTTTGTCCTTTGTCCCTCTGGGGTTTATATCTCTAAAACAAAATCCATTGTCTTTTGTTTTGGTGGTCAGTTGCAAGAGCACAAAAGAAGAGAGCATGTGTGTTCAATGCAGTCTATTTGGTAAGGTAATTTGTTTATTTTTTATGCATTCGATGTTCCTCCTACAGTAACAGAAGTTACTTTGTATTATGTGAAATGGCTCACAGCTTCACACAAGATTATCTCCTGCTTCCTGTGGTTTGGAATTTGTTTTCCTTTTTTCTGTCATTGTTTTGGATGTATTTGTGCATTTTTAGCTTGCTCCTAAAGTGTCATGAGGAAACATAGCATCAGCAGCACCATGTAATATCTCAAAACCGTATGTTGATAGAACTAAGATATTTATAAGCTATGACTTCCACAGTAATGGGTTAGTTATTAAGATAATAATTATTACATGTTTTATTTACATGTTTCATTTCTGGAATTATTTATGTTTCATTTATGTTTTATGCCAGTCATCTGAAAAATGGTGTAGCTTAGATAGAAATATAAACTCTTCTGCTGGATAGATTTGGGAGGAACAGATAACACTGGTGTGATTAGCAATATCATCCAGTTGATGGATTCCCACAGGAAGTAAAGGGGTAACTGGTGTGATGGACTCTGAAAATTATGCCAGGTTCTTCTATGCCTAGAGCCAGAGTCACCTTGAAGCAAATTTTTAAAAAAATTATTTTAGGTGAAATTACTTAGGGTAGCCTACATTAGTTATGGCAATGTAAGGCCAATATGTACCTTTATATTGGAGGGAAAAAATATAGAACCATGTGTGGTCTCCCGAAAGTGACCCTCTAAATACCACCTGAATGGGAACTGGTCCTGGAGAGAAGGTAGGAAAATTTACCCAGACACCAAGGAACTTCTTGGAAGTAAAGGGATAAAGACCCCTCTTCCTTTTGAATTTCAGCCTTAGAAAAACCTCCCTACTATGCTGGAGTTGCAATGACAGGGGTCCTCTGGTAGGAAAGGACAGCACAGGCCTTGGAGGGGAAGCTACCATGAAGGAAGGTAGAGCCGGTATGGTCATTTGGGCCTAGAAACTCATGGCCAAAAGCTGATTTGGGTGCTGTGGGCAGATGAGGCTGATGCCCCTGCAGACCCAGGCTCCTCAGGCACATTGCTCCTGTTTTGGAATCAGTAGTTGATGATGTGAATGTAAACTAAACAGCCCAACTAGGTCGGTTTTCCAGCAGCTTCTGCAAGAATCAAGACCAGCAGAGGCTTCACTGGCAGAGAGAATAATTGTCCTTTGGACCTTGGGGTCATGGAAACATCAAAGTGTTCACTAGGACAATGAGGGGCAGTAATAGATACTATGGGACGTTCGCAGAATCAACGACATGAGTGGACCAGCTAGACGCTGCAGTTTTCTCTCTGCCTGGCACTCAAAGGGAGGATTAATTCTTTGGAACTGAGTAGGTTTGTGAGACTCACTATGAATACAGTCCTAGACATTTTATTAATGAGTGCATGTGAATTCCTAAACAGTTAATAAAAAAAATGAGACATATGTATATTTTCAGCTGGCAAAGCAAGTTGTACCAATATTTATTAATGAGCTCCCACCTTCCTGCAGTGTGTATATATATATATATATATATATATATATATATATATATATATATATAGTGTGTTATTAGCTAATGTCAAAAGTGACAGTACCCACATTACAAGATTGTTATTTGCATTAAAGAGAGTAAAGGACACAAATGTTTAACAAAACACTTAACACAGGGCAGATGCTAAATAGATCTTTGCTGCTGCTGCTTGCCCAGGTTCATTCTGGTAGCTCCAAAGTGTCAGTAGCACTAGGACATAGAAAAAACATCTATGTCATTGGCTCTGTTATCTTAAGCAACTTATAGTCATCCCTCTGGACCATGATTTCTTGATCTTTAAACTGCGATACTACAGCAATCTCATAGGGATCTGCAAGGATTAAACAAAGTAAGGAACGTGGCAAGAGTCTAAAATACTAAGCGTGATGCAAATGGAAGCTCTTCTGATTTTTAGGATCATTCCAAGGAAGCGAAAATCTGGTTCATTAACCAGACATTTATCTAGCTATTCCTGAATCGATCTCTGCCTGTAAGTTTTTCCCATTGAGACTTCAAAGGACGGAAAGATTGCAGGTGCGTTCAGACTTTCTTCATTCCTTGAGGAGCTTGTTGTTTTCCGTGATTCTTCAAGGAATTTTGTTGCTGGTATTTCTCTATGGACATAAAATAGTGGCCAAAATATATATTAGTAAATACTGTTTGAGTGGCTTTGAACTGTGAGTTTGACTGACTCCCACCCCCACCCCCCCTGCCTCGGGCATCCTCCTAATCTCCGGGCACAAGTTCCACTTCCTTGCTCTGTACCAGGGAGAGTTTCACAGTCTGTGTGGGGAGGGAATAATTGGAACCAGCAGAAGAATCATTAGTTAAGAAGAGACTCCGACTTGGTGACTCAGTGACAACCCACTGAAGGAGAGTGGCAAGGTTCCACCAAGGCCACTATTTAATTCTTTGAGAATGCTGGGCTAATTCCACAAGAAAACCAGGAAAAATCCCACGAAGCCAAATCTCCAGGCAGGTGAAGTTCCATAGGGCAGAGGGCCAGGCTAGCTCCTTCTAAAAAAAGACTCTTGGAAAAGTGGGAAGGCTACCCCGTTTCCCACAGGTGCTGGATAAATACCACACGCCCTGCGGGAAGCCAGCTCCCAGGACGCCCCACGCATGGCGCTACTCTTGTTAGTCCTCAGCGCTGAGCTCCCATCGCAGCCTCCGTGCCACTACTGGGAAGCCTATTAAGGCACTGGGAGCATTGCTGCTCATATGAGGAGGATGCCAGCTCGGAGCCCCAGGGCTCTCTCTTCACTCTGTTGATTATCTATTCTTTCTTACTTGCTATCATTCTTTCTGATTGTTTCCCTGGCATGAGAATGCATTTTTGTTGTTTCTGCCATTGGAATTGATTTCCTGCTCTTCCGAACGTCAGCTAACGAAGCCTGGAATGCTAGCCTCGGTCCAGGCAGTCGCTGCCACCCAGTGATTCATCGCATCTCCTCCAGCCGACCCTCTCCTCCCTTCCCTGCACCCCTTCCCACGGGTCTGACGATTAGCAAGCGAGGCAGCACACAGCTCTTCCTCCTTTTAGCTGCTGTGCAGTAAATTGAAGACTCCTTAACGGCTGCTGAATTACCTTGGAGAGAAGACAGCCCTTCTGCAGTGGGAGTGCTGTTTTCACTGAGTCTCCACAGGGTTTCCAAACACAGTGTCTCGTGCAAATCAGGCCACGTGGTGATTGTGAGAGGGATGAACAATAACAAGGCGTGCCAACACTGAACAGAGATTTCCCATACATGCAGGAATTTAATTATTATTCTTGCGCTATAGCATGGTGCTTTTAGATCTGCTTTATGCCTTATTCAATATTAAGCTTCACAGTGTTTGTCCTACAGGGCATAGAAAAATCATCCATCTCTCCCCTCTACGTTACCTCAGACATATGAGCAGGTTGAAAGGTTTCAATCTTCTTTATGTTGCAAGACTCCTCGTTTTCCCTCTGTTTTGCCTCACAGTTTTCATTCTTTCCCTGGTATCTTACACTAGTGCCGTTTTTCACCTTCAATACTATTGACATTTTATGCCAAATATATATATTCCTATTTGTGACAACCAAAAATGCCACCCTGGGACAAAATCACCCCTAGCTGAGAACTGTTGGTCCAGTCCAGTGGAGGACAAAATGAGGAAAGGAAAAAGGATGAAGACTCGAGTCCACGTCTTAGTCCAACGGCTTCCTGGGGCATCTTCTCACTCCCAACTTTGATTCTGGAATGTGCTGTGTCTTATAGTCTGAGAGCTGGCCAGTGCTGCTGGCAAGCCCTCTGGGATAATGAGGCCAAAGCCGTCTGTCTGATCCTGAGCTGGGCCCCAAACCTGGTCACTTCCATGATCCCAGACTGTGCCTCTAATCCCATGAAGCTGTAGTTTTGGAAACTCACTCTTTTGGAGGACTAAAATTCTTCTGCCTGCCTTCATCCTCCAGCCCTCCACCTCCCAGGGGGCTAGTGTTAGAAATATCTTAGGCGTCCATCCCCAGTCTCTTTTGAGTATACCAACAATGTGAGTATAGGTTTTTATTTCCCATCTATTTACCCAAAAGGGGGGCATATTTTACCGAACCCTTTCTTCCTTATTAATGAATCAGAGAACTCTTTCCATATCAGTCTATACAATGTTACCTCTTTTTTTGTCTACAGCTGCATAGTATTCCATCACATAAATATATACTTAACCTCTCTCTCACAGAAGGATACTTGTACTATTATTTTTAAAAGTGCTGTAGTAGAAAATGTATATATTATATCAAGAAGTGGAATTGCTTGGTCAAATATAATATGTATTTATAATTTTGATAGTGCAAAATTGTTCTCCATAGGAGTTGTAATAATTCATCCTCCTACTAGTAGTACATGTCAGAACCTATTTCTCTTCAGTCAGACCAACAGAGTACCTCTACTTTGGATTTTTATTGATTGGTGGAAAATTGTGTTTCAGTGTAGTTTTAATCTGCATGCATCTTAATTTGATGAGGTTGAGTCTCCTCATATGTTTGAATCATTTTAATTTAGTTTCCTGTGAACCATCTGTTCGTCCCTTGCTCATTCTTCTTCTGGATTGTTGGGGTTTTTTTCTCATGAATTTCTAGAAGCTCTTTATATATTAGGGAGGTTAGCCTTTTGTGATATGAGTTGAAAATAATTTTTCCAATATGTCAGTTGTTTTGTGTTGTTGCTTAAAGCATTTTTTCCCCTAAGCAGGCTTTTAAAATAAAATTTTAGTTAGACTAACAATTTTTCCTTAATGATTTTTGGTTTCAAATGATAAAGAAATTCTCCACATTTTTCTTCTAATAGTTTTAGGATTTCCCCTTTTTTAACATTTAAATTTTTGGTCCATGTGGAATTTACCCTGTTAGCATAATGTGAGTTATAAATCCAACCTTGTGTTTCCCATATGGTTACCCAGATGTCCAACACCGTATATTAAAATATCCACCTTTCCTACATTTATTTGAGATACCACTTTATCCAATACTGAATCCCTTCTTGTATCTGACTTTCTATCTACTCATTTCTGGACTTTCTATCCTGTTCCTTTAATCTGTCTGTTCACTCAATGCTGCCTCACTATTTTATACACACACACACACACACACACACACACACACACACACTAACACATTTTAATATTTGTTCAGGCTAGTGCTCCATTATTGCTCTTTTTTTTTTTTAATCAGAACTCATTGGCTCTCTTGTTTATTTTTTCAGTACATTCATTTTTAAAGGGAGCACACTTATACAAGAGTGTTTTGCCTGCTTCAGTAGACCCTTCAGGAGTCAGGGGACTGGCCTGTGGTTCAGGGCTGTGGGTCATCATCTGCTGCAAACTACTTCAAGGTCACTTACTTTCCTTTCACAAAATCCTCATGTAGTTGTTCATAAGATTTGTGGGATGTGATGAGATGAAAGAGCATGTAGAAGAGGAAAAACCTACTCTCTGATTTTATATAAACCTGGCCAATTCGAAAGGAATACCCAGCAGATGAAGTGAATAGGAGTTAGTAAGCTCATTCTTGAATCATTGAATCTAGCCTGCATATCTCAAACATTTGACTTTCAAAGGTTTCCCTTCAAGTAAAAGCACTCACTCCTCTGTGGCTGAACTTGGTTCTTCTTTTTCCCTATATTAACCTGTCTTGCTTGCGTAAAAGAAAAGATACTATGAGGACAGATGGTTTTTTCAGTCCTTTGCTATTCTCAGCAAGATCTCTAGCCCAATAGTCATTTTCTTGGAGGGAAAATAGAGCAATATCCCATATTTAAGTAGGTCTACCCACAACCACTGTTTCCTATAAAAGTTCTTACTATTTCCTTGCCAACTTTTGAAACTCGTTGTTGAGCTGGTCTTGCTCGATGCCTTCGTTTGCATGCCAAAGCCTGACTACAGACATGTCTATTACCCCTTCAGGCCCATTTTGTCAAGCTATACAGAATAAGAGCTGGGATTTGGTTGATGAGCAACAGCACCCGCGCACCTTGGCAGCGATGCATAAGCACGGAATTACTAATGTGAGAAAAGAAGCGTAGCTTAAGAAACATCAATAATTCCAATGATTCATTAGGATGACATCATTTAACTATACAGTCCCAGACTCATCCTGTATTTGTTATATACTGTGTACCTGCAAACGATAATCCTGGCCTTTATTTTATAGGATTAAAGTCAAGAATTCTTGAAGCATGATACTGACTTTGAAAGTCCTAGTCACCTTGACTCATGGCAAGAACTGTTTTGTCTGAACTGATATCTAAAAAAAATGATTGACAATCCCTATGTTTTGAAGCCTATGAATATATTTGCCTAAGAACAGCAGGAATTAGTCCTTTACCTGTTTAATGTCTCAAGGTGTTAGAAAAAACAACAAAACGAGCAGAACCCTTTGGTTTCCTTTGTTTTGAAGATAATACATTTGTTTAATTTGAAACATTATTTTTAGAGAGCATTATATAGTATGAAAATGATGGCGGCAGCAGTAGCTATACACAAACTATGGTGTATGAGCCGCAAACCTATGGGAATAGGCCGCTTGGAGACTGCTTTGCGGTGTAAAATCTCCCCACACGCTGAAGATCAATACTATTCTCACCTGTTAGTCTGCACACCTCAGGCTCAGAAAGGATGAAGGGAAAGAAAGGGCATGCCGTGGATGTGGTGGCAAGGCGAACACCTTTCTGCCCCACCGTTTGCACTGTCTGAGACCTCTTGCCGGCTTTGCGACTTGGGCATCTACCTCTCCAAATGGAAGCTTACATTACTGAGTTCCTGCTTTGCTAACAACAAGAAAGAAGAAATAGTCTGTTGCCCCCCACCCCACGAACCGTGAACACCTTACAGTCAGTGACCACACTGTCTTAATTTTTACTTCTTCCAATTCCAGCTTTGCGCCTGGTACAAAATAAACTGGCGATACCTTTAAAATCATCCTCGATTCTCTGACAGGTAACTTGGTTTCTCTTTGCAGTGCAGGCATCAGCGTGGGGCTTCCAACATTTCACAGTCATTCTATGTTGTGGATTTCTTCTCTAAAAATGAGGGTTCAGACTTAAGTAAGTGCTGTATAAAGCATTTTAAGGTTTCCTTGCCATGCTCCTACTATGATTGATTTTCTTAGAATTTAAGCTAAGAACAAAAGAAATATGTGTGTTGCGAAGGTGACGGCAGAGGTGGGTGGGGAGAATCAACTTGGGAAATGGGAGCAAGACCATTTGACCTCAGGGCTTTGCATTCTATGAAAGGTTTCTTCCAGCAAGCTGTCCAAAGAGACATTGTACAGAAAGACAGCTGGTCTTAAGTGTTCTTTATGTCATTGTCAGATTTACTGGATAGTTAGGAACTTTCATATTAATGCTGTTTATCAAAAGTCTGAGTTCAAAGGGTAAATTTCTTACCTCTTCCTTACCGTGGATGACTTAAATATACAAAATAAAGAAGGGTTTTTTGTATAGTTAAGGTTTTGTATGTATTAAGGTTTGCATCACGAACACCTTAATCTTTTCTCCTGGGCCATGATCCTGCCTGTTTCCTCTCATTTCTCTGGGCAATTTGGCTGCGCCAGCTTTTTTCAGCTCATCCAAGCATTACATCAACATCATTACAGTAGCCCTACTGCCCACATTAGGAGGATCTCCGCGTTCTATTTTAGCTCTTCGTCCCCACAGGTATGGTATAAATACGGACTGTCAGACGGGCAAAGTGTCTGCACACTGTTATCCGCTCTTGCTCCGTCTTCAGTGGTGGCTGGCGCAGGTCCCAAGACTCCTGTTTGTTAGAGAGAATTGGTGTTGTGTTTAAGGTCTGGACCTGCTGTTTAAGCAGAATGTGTACCTGCCTACGTAATGAGGTTTCAAGGGTGAGAAGCCAAATCTGTCCTTCATCACCGAATGCTGCCTAAAATTTGACTTTGAGAGTACTATCCCTTTGTCTTTCAGCACTAATACACTGCACAGTGTGGAGAAAGTGGGAAAGGAGTTAGGATTTTTGAAATCTATCATGTGACCAGTATTCTTTCAGGTAGAACCACTTAGCATGATCTTATTTGTTTAATCTATAGAAGAAAACTGAAATCAATGTCATTGGACCCATTTTATGGATGAAGAAACTGAGGCCTAGCAAGAGTCCAGGTAGCAAGCATGGCCCCACCATCAGGACAGTCAGTAATTAGAGAAAACAGGATTTGAACTCCACTCTGCTAGACTTCAAATTCCTTATACGCTGGGAGGAATCTCAGACTTCCCACTTAGGGAATAGCATCTCTGGGAAGGGAAAGGGACAAGAGGACTGAGTTTTCGTGATATCATCGGCTGCCTATGGGTATGGAGGTGGCTCTGCAGGTGGTGGCTGCAGTAGGTCTCTCTCTTGGGACTCCAGTGAGAGCAGGTCATGCAAATATATGATCAGAGAGCACCAGAGCTGTATGGGACACTGGAGACCACCTAGCCCAGTTCCCTTTCCTCACTGCAGTTGAAGAAACAGACAGGAAAAGATTTGCCAGGCAAGACTTGCTCAGAGAGAGTTAGAGGAAGCTCTGAGTCCACAGCCATGCCCTCCAATCTACCAGCTGCTCCAGCTTCTCAAACTCTGTGTCTTCTCAAAGTGCTGTCTTAGGTTATTATTCTCGGTCCACACTTCAAAATCCATCACTTGATAATGTGCCAGCTTCCTACAACTATAGAAGTGAATTGTGAGGAGTCTTGTATTAATTTATTTATGTCTTCCTGGATCATTCAGACTTCTTTTACATAGGAATACATTAATATATGTATAAGTTATTCCTAATGCACACCATAACACTCTTTCCTACATCATTATACATCTATCACAAATGTCTGTGTCTCAGCAGCAGTCCGGACATTAGCATGGCTTCATAACACATGACTGACTCAAAGACATTCCACATTTCCACTCAGCCTTCCTTTAACTTATTTCTTGAAGTTATAAGAATGTTTTCATTATTCCAAAATGAATAGGATGGAACAAAGCTCCAGCTTAGAGAGTTAATTATGGCTTTTAATTTCAAATTTACCTCTTCATAAGGTCACTCACTGACTTAAGAACAGTCTTACCCCAAATTGCCTGCAGCTCTTATTTCCTCCTGGCTTTCCAGGGCTCTGCTGACTCATAACATAAAATCACATTACCTTCCAGTCCCTTGGGTTTCTCATCTGTAAACTGGAGAAGCCAATACAGACCAGCTTTGGGGTATTTTTGTGACAAGCAGTGAAACACGAGAGGAAGCTAAATTGTAGCTTGCTTGTACTCAAAGGAAAAGGCTTTTCTCAAAGGTCTAAGTGACTGTTGAGGCCAGCAAATCAATAGCACATTTGACTCAATATTTTTTCCATTTTTGTTTTGCAATTCCATCATATAATTTAATATAAGAGGGGATATAAACTTGAGACTTCTTAAAAGACATATAGGAAAAAAGTTAACTTCCTTTGTTTGTTGAGTTCTGACATAATATCACAGTAAGTAAAAGTAGATCAGAAAAATGATCAAAATTTTCCCATTGTGCAGAATCATCAGAATCTGTAAGGAAAGGGAAACTGAATTATTACCCTGGATCAAAAGACACTTGAAGAGTGGATATGACAAAACTTCCTTCTCTCTGCATATATTCTGTTATTTCTTAAATACACTTTTTTTTTTTTTCAGTATGCGGGCCTCCCACTGCTGTGGCCTCTTCCGTTGTGGAGCACAGGCTCCGGACGCGGAGGCTCAGCGGCCATGGCTCACGGGCCCAGATGCTCCGCGGCATGCGGGATCCTCCCGGACCAGGGCACGAACCCGTGTCCTCTGCATCGCATCGGCAGGTGGACTCCCAACCACTGTGCCACCAGGGAAGCACAAATACACTTCTTTTAATGTTACTGTCATTTTTTGTTTCTGTGTAGGAAAACTATTCTAATCTAGTTGTGGTGTGTATGTTCAGAGAATGTTACATAGTAGATTTGAAATGATTAATGAATGTTTTGAAACACCTTCTCCTTTGCTAAATCATCTTAACAGAGATTAAAGGTGTTTTGTGTTCAAAATAATTCATCCAGGAAGTATTCAAAGACACATCTATCTAGTATTACTTTCTCTGCCACATTTGTGCTTCTTTGTGGCTCTATTCCTGCCATGCCTCAGTAGTTTATGGCATTGGTTTGCAGGCTGTCCCCTGTCTTTGAGGATTTTCTTCTGTGTAATCTCACTATCAGCATTATATCTGCTATAAAATGGATGCTCAAAAAAAGGCTTATTGGGCTTCCCTTGTGGCGCAGTGGTTGAGAGTCCGCCTGCCGATGCAGGGGACACGGGTTCGTGCCCTGGTCCAGGAAGATCCCACATGCCGCAGAGTGGCTGGGCCCGTGAGCCATGGCCGCTGAGCCTGCATGTCTGGAGCCTGTGCTCCGCAACGGGAGAGGCCACAACAGTGAGAGGCCCGCGTACCGCAAAAAAAAAAAAAAAAAAAAAAAAAAAAGGCTTACTGATTAAATTAGCGAATTGGTGAGTGTGTGGATGGATGGTACCAAACTAGAAATGTGTAATTGACCATGAGAGGTGTTTGACATGTGAAAAGCACTTAAGATGCTACTAGTGTAACCAGAAGAAAAAAAAAGTAACCAGTGAGATAACTGTGGGCATGATGGAAGTGGCTTAAAGCAGTGCTTCTCAAACTTCAGTGTAAATGTGAACTGCTTAGGAATCTTGTTTAAATACAAATTCTGATTTATTACATCTGGGTTGGGGCCTGGGGTTCTGAATGTATAACAACCTCCTAGGTGATGCTGATTCATGGTCTGAGTAGTAAGACCTCCAGGACCTGGCCTGGCAAAATGACTGGCTGCCCTTGAGAGTGGCTGACACTGGGCACAAAGTTAGCGGGACCCTGCTTGTGGAATTACAGTGGATTCTTGTTCTTTGTGGTAGTTACCTTCTATAAAGTCACTGAACACTGAATTAGCAAATACTGAACTATTGATCCTGGGGAAAATACAGAACTAGATCCCTGTGAGCCTCTGGTCACAGCATTTTTTACAACTAATCAATACATAACCTTGTTTTATATGTTTTTCTGTTTACAGGCACTTTATTAAATATATATTATTGATTCATTAGCATTAAACTCATGGCCATCAGCACTGTAACTCATGCCTGAATGCAACTTATCTAACACATGTACTTTCTCTGTGAAGCACATCACAGCCTTCTTGCACTCAGGGATACTTCAGACAGACAGTACTGCGTTTGGAGGCCATTATAAACAGCAAAGTCACCCCGAAAAGCACAAAAAAATGTGTGAAATGTGACACTAAATACACTTCAAAAAAAGACATGTGTTTACAGTCTGAGAGCTAAAATAAGAAGGCAGAACATTACCTTGTCTGACCTCAGCTGGGAATGTGTGAATTGGGTGACTCAAAAGTTTCGCCTCTTTGTACATCTGCTACGACTATGAAAATGCCATCAGTATTGATTTGGGGCTTACAAATAAATTTTGTAAAATTTATTTGAGTAGGTGAAACCACAAATATGGACTCTGTGAATGATGAGGATTGACTGTATAATATTCAGATGTGTGATGAACCAGAAAGACCTAATAATTGTAGCAACTTCAGCAGAACAACAACAGAAAATGTCAGGACACCATGATAAAATAATTGGATCTTCTGGGAAACTACAAAGAAAGCCTGTGAGTCTCACTGGCCACCAGGCAGGGACCACTGTGAAATCCCAAATGCAAAGCTTGTCAGTATCAAGACAGTGCAACATGTGCAGCTCTAGTCACGTTTCAGGCTTCCTTGGGGAAATGAAGACACTGCAATTAGACAAGACCACACTGGTGTTCCCATGTAATCATTAGTTATAGAAGTGTCTCCCAATCAGCATTTCTCAAACTTTCCACCCAAGTTCCTCTAATAACAGAGGAGAGTCAAAAATGTATTCCCAATTAAGAAGAAGTCGTATATACAGATACAATGGAATATTATTCAGCTATAAAAAAAATTAAAAACTGCCATTTGCAGCAACATGGATGGACATAGAGAATATTATGTTAGTGAAATAAATCAGACAGAGAAAGACAAATATTATATGCTATCACTTTTATATGTGGAATCTAAAAACTAATACAAATGAATATATATGAAAAGCAGAAACAGGCTCACAGATATAGAAAAAAAACTTGTGGTACCAAAGGGGAGAGGGAAGGGGGAGGAACAAATTAGGGGAACAAGTTTAAAAGATACAAACTACTCTGTGTAAAATAGATAAACAACAAGAATATACTGGATAGCACAGGGTATTGTAGCCATTATCTTGTAATAACCTAGAATGGAATATGATCTGCAAAACTACTGAATCACTATGCTGTACTCCTGAAACGAACACAATATTGAAAATCAACTACACTTCAATTAAAAAAAAAAGTATTCCCAAGAGCCTGCCTCAACAAGGTCCAGTGTTATATTCTACTCCATAAAATATCTGGGTTTGTTTTAATGTAACAGTGTTTTCATACTATTTACCACTAGATAAACTGACCTTCCATCAAGATGGATCTCATGCCTTTTCATCCTCCTGGCACACATAGCCTGGGGAGGGGCTCTTCCTTCAGCCTGTGTGCTCGTCATCTAGATCAGGGTCCCCAACACCCAGGCCACAGACCAGTACCAGTCTGGGCGTGGCCTGTTAGGAACTGGGCGCACAGCAGGAGGTGAGCAGCAGGCGAGCAATCGAAGCTTCATCTGCCGCTCCCCATTGCTCACTATCACTTGTATTACTGCCTGACCATCCCCCTATTGCTCACATTATCGCCTGAACCTCCCTCCCACACACCCCGGTCCATGGAAAAATTGCCTTCCACGAAACCGGTCCCTGGTGCCAAAAAGGTTGGGAATCACTGATCTAGATCAGTGGTTGGCAAACTACTTCCCATGGGCGAAGTCTTGCCCACCACCTGTCTCTGTAAATAGAAGTTTTTTGGAACACAGCCATGCCTACTCATTTAAGATTGTCTACGGCTGCTTTCACACTAAAAAACAGAGTAGAGTAGTTGCAACATGAGACTATAAGGCCCACAAAGCCAAAATTATGAGCTATCTGGCTCATTATGGAAAAAGTTTCCCACCTCTGGTCTAAATTGTTGTGTTGCTCTTTCTTAATAATTGATGTTATTACTTTCCCAACTTCATATGTAAAGAAGCCCTTCAGATATTAAAAACCAGGAAAGCCTGAATTCAATAGTTTCAACTGATTATCAACTCATATATTGATTTCTATAGAGTGAGCCAGATCTTCAATGAGACAAAACTCACATAACTCAAGTGGAACCAGACAGGATCTGGACCTGCTAACATGAACCAGTATTTTTATCCTGAGCTGAGCCTGTCCCTTTGGACTGGGAGAGCCAAGGGTGTTTTATATAATGTAAATGCAAATACTTCACTGTGTAAATGATTCTGTAATGCGTGATGAACAGGGGGAAATTAGAGCTTAGACAGCCTAGCACTGATAAATGTGTATTAAAAGAAGGAATTTAAACATAAAGGGGCATAGGAAAGGGAAGAAGTATCCATATGGAGGTCAATGGAAGGGATTTAGCTGCCTAGAGTCTGATAGCCCAAGGCAGTCGAGGACAGAACCAGCTAGTGCAGAGTTCAAGCAAAGCTTTGAGAAAACACTGAGGGTTTAATCAGGGATAAATGTGACTGACAAATCCAAAGGATAGGCATTAGGCTAAAAATAGCAGATAAGCCAGGGGAAAGGAAACACAGATTTGAAACAGAGCAAGAGAAAGGGTGACAGCAAAGCTAGGAAACATCTGGAAGTTTGCACCCCAAAGAGAGGAAAACTAGCTTGCCTTTTATGGCTTTTGGGTTAGTGTTTGGAGTTTGGGCAATTTGAATCAGTTGGAAGAAACTGAAGGTGTTTGGGAGGGCCATCTATTCAATAAATAGAATTTTCAGTAGGCTTCTGAAATTCTTTTTTTTTTTTTTTTTTTTCCGAGATTCAGGGCAAGACTTGGAGAATCACACAGAAAAAAAGCTTGATTCCTCAGGGATTGTGAGGTGGAGTGGAAAAGAAGAATGGAATTTGTAAGGCAAAGCACATTACTCGGAGCAAAGTTTGAAAACTTACTCCTAGAAGGGCTTGGCTTAAAGGAATAAAAAGAGAGATTCATACCCGGGAAAAATCTCGAAAATTTTTTTTTTTCTTAAACAGGGTACTATGGTTTCTATAATTATATTATGTGTGAAATTTGATTGGCTTTATATATTATATTATCTATCTCAAGAATTTTCACATCTGGGTAAAGTACTCCAAATAGGTGTTCCTCCTTCCTGTCCCCTGCACGTAAAATGACTGGGCCAGTTCTTGTTGATTATTCACTATTAATTAGAGGTACAGAAATACAAAAGGACAGGAATTTCTTCATGAACAAGGGAACATTGTAGTTTCCCTTGATTCCCACTGCCCTTCATGTTGATGAATGAAATTGGCATTCGGGTGAAAATGACCCAGAGGATAACTAAGTGGTGATATTGAAAAGAACCTTAGTTCTTGCTAGTATTATGGAGCCCCTGGTATACTCTTTGCTGGACTTCCAGTTATGTGAAAGACTACATTTCTTTTTTTTTGTTTTGGTCATTTGGGGTTGGAGTTTCTATTATTTCCTGCCAAAATCATACTGATAGGTGCCAGGTTCTCCTCCAGATACTGAAGCTACAATGGTGAATAAGAGCTAGACACAGGCTAACTGGGAGAGCAAACAAAGAAACCAGATGATTTTAGTAGAATAATAGACTATGGATATTAGATCCCCAAATTCTGGTTATCTTGATTGAATGATTTGAGTTTAAGGAAGGAGATGGATTCTGGGGGAGCAATACAAACCCATAGTGGAAGTTAAGATTTCCAAAGGTGAAGGAGATATACATGGTGAATCTTAGGGGGAACATTGGTGATAGGAGGATGTTACAGTGGGGTGGGACAGGAGGGAGATGGAGGGGTGTTTCTTCTAGGGAACTCCTTTGAAGGAAACTCAGAAGGAATCCAAGAATGTGGATGAAAACCAGAAGAAAATGGAATGAAAGAAGCTGAGAAAAGGGTATTTAAAGGAGACATTGGTCCACTGTGTCAAGAGCAGCTAAGAAATCAAGAAAGATGCAAACTGTAAATTGTCCATGTTTGACAACATGGAGGTCAATAAGAACCATCACAAAAGTAGTTTCTGTGTAGAGAGAGTGGGGAGAGTCAGAAGGTGTTGCAGGAAGGGGAACTCCTTCCAGGGCCCACGAGTGGGCTCTTGTCTAACACTCAGAAATCAATTGTCCAATGAGACACACGTGTTGACAAAGCAAGAGACTTTATTGGAAAGGGGCACCCGGGTGGACAGCAGCAGGGTAAGGGAACCCAGGAGGACTGCTCTGCCACGTGGCTCGCACTCTCTGGTTTTATGGCAATGGGGTTTGTCTCTGGGTTGTCTCTGGCCAATCATTCTGACTCAGGGTCCTTCCTGGTGGCACATGCATCGCTCAGCCAAGATGGATTCCAGAGAGGAGGATTCTGGGAAGTTGGTAGGACATATGGACTGGAGTCTTCTCTCTCCTTTTAACCTTCCCCAAGTTCTTCCAGTTGGTCGTGGCTTGTTCTGCATTCTTTACCAGGACCTCCTGTCACAAGATAACTTACGTAAATGGTTATCATGATGCCTGGCCAGGGTGGGCGGTTTCAGTCAGTGGTTCCCCTAACAAAGGGGGTGAGTTGAACAGGGAAAGGAGGTAAAGAAGTAGAAATGGCGTTGGTTACTTTTTCAGGCAGATTAGCTGGGAAAGAGAATAGAAAAAAAAATAAGGAAGTTTGTGTACAATTGGTGGGGGAGAGGTGGGAAGAGAGATCTGAAAGTTCTATGGGAAATTCCTTTTGGCCTGCTGATGGAGAACCTCTAATATAGAGGAATGATTGAGGTCCTTTAGCCCCGATTACAGGCCCATATCATACAATCCATGTTTGGAAAGGCCTGTTGTAAAAGGTCCACCCTGTGATTCACACATTGAACAAAGGGAGTTAAACGAACAAACAAGGATTTCCCAACAGTACACTTGATTTGTTGAGTCTGGCTGTCAAAGTCATGGCTTTTCATTCATTGTACAAGGTTGCTGTAAGCGCCTTTCTCAGGAGATGTGCTTGCTCCACAGTTTTAAATCGAGTTCAGAGCTTATTCGGCAAAAATTTTAAAACGTTGTTTTTAATTGTAAGAGTTATATATATATATATATATATATATATATATATATATAATAAGTGATGGAGAAATCACCCCGGTCCCCCTACACACAGAGGGAAAACATCTCTAAACGTTGTGGTCTATTGCCTTTTAGTCTTTTGTTATTCATGCATTTATTAGTAACCCTCATGTCTTAAACTTCACTAGGCCTGGGCACCCTGAGGAGTGGCTCTGAAATGTGAGGTCTAGGCCCTCTCTCCAAGCTCTGACAATATATTTGAGAATATAACACATACAGAAGTGAGTGGGCATTCAGCAAGGTGGACCGAATGTCCAAGACCTGGACCAATGGCCAAGACTGCAGTGAGGTGAGAGAGGCCGCATTGTGCAATTCCAGGAAAAAATTCTGTATTTATTTAAAAATTTGATATTTTGTTCATTATGAATTTTTTGCACTAATTTTGCTTTTAAAAAAAATATTGCATTAAAACATTATATATCTTGATTACCAAGTTTTGCACTGAAGGTGAATGGCTCCCTCACCTCACCTTCACCCTGGCCTGGTGACACCCTGGCTGAAAGACAGACTTTAGTTTCAGATGTAGGTTTGAACCCATCTCCTGCACTTACTAGAAGTGTGACTTGAGCAAGTTACCTGCCTTCTGTAAGCTCAATATCCTTATTTGTAAAGTGCAGATAGTTAAATTGAGTTAATACAGGTAAAATGCTTAGCTTAGGGATAGCAAATATTCAATAAGTAGAATATGATTCCAAAAGCATAGATGAGCAATCTAGATAATTACTATACTGTCCAATAGAAATTGAATGTAAACCATATATGTGATTTTACATTTTCTAGTAGTCTCTTTTAAAAATGTAAAAAGCAAAAGGTGAAAGTAATTTTAATTATGTTGCTTATCCCAATATATCAAAAATGTTATTATTTCAACATGAAATCTATAGAAAAATTATTAATGAATGGGCTTCCCTGGTGGCGCAGTGGTTAAGAATCTGCCTGCCAATGCAGGGGACGTGGGTACGATCCCTGGCCCAGGAAGATCCCACATGCCGTGGAGCAACTAAGCCCGTGTGCCACAACTACTGAGCCTGTGCTCTAGAGCCCACGAGCCACAACTACTGAGCTCACGTGCCTCAACTACTGAAACCCGCACACCTAGAGCTCCTGCTCTGCAACAAGAGAAGCCACGACAATGAGAGGCCCACTCACCGCAACGAAGAATAGTAGCCCCCACTCACCACAACTAGAGAAAGCCCCCAAGTAGCAGCGAAGACACAACACAGCCACAATAAATAAATAAATAAATAAATAAATAAACAAATAAATTTAGAAAAAAATTATTAATGAAATATTTTACTTTTTAAAATACTATACTAAGTCTGGGAAATTGGGTACGTACTTTATACTTTACAGGACACCTCGATTTGGACAAGCAGCATTTCAAGTGCTCAGTAGCCACACCTGACAGGTGGCTGCTGTTTTGGATGCACAGATACAGACATTCTCTGAAGATGGTTGGAGGTGAGAGACACTGGGACAGAAATGCAGGGAAAGGAAAGCAACTTTTAATCCTTTCAGTAAGGAACTTTGGAAAGAACACAACCTCCAAGTCCAGGACAGTTTCTACTATCCTTTAAATAACTCTCCTGTGGCCATTGAAATACAAAAGGCTGTGAACATTTGGGAACACAAATAGAAAAACAAAAATACGCATTGGGAAAATTACATTAGCTGCTCTTTCATTTCTACCAGCATATCAAACACTCTTTGCTTATTCTTTTATTCTATTGGATTCTAAGAGCATCATAATATTACTTATAAGCCCAGTAACCATGGATTTTAAATACTTTGAGGTTTGTATCAGTCTGTTCCCTGAGCCAAAAATTGATAAGCATTTGAAAGTATAAAACCCAGACACTTTACAGATATTTTAAAGTCTCAAAAAATTCAAACCTAAAGGAGGGAAAACCCCAACTAAACTAAAAGTTAGAAAGGATTTATAATTTTAAAGAAAGTCTTGCGTAGAGCCAAATTCCTAAAAAGATATCAGTCCTGTGGTAATATATCATTTATTGAAAAGGTGAGGATCTGTGTTTGTTTAACTCACTTAATTCACTTGTGTCAAGAAAAAAAGAAAACATTTCCCAAAGAATATGTGCAATATCCATAGGTACAGTGTATGATCAGAAACAATTTTTAAAATATGAACTCTGAGTACTTTCGCTTCCTGGACTGCACTGGCACTCTCAGTGGCTTCTTTACCTGGTTCATCACACACATGCCACCTAATGTTAGCAATGAGTGCAGACCAGGCACTGCATTTAAGACACAAAATCCCAGCCAGATTCTTCAGGGGAAAGTTATTTTTCTACCATGAAAGAAATTGCTGCTTTTTTTTTTTGTATGCACATAGTTTATTTACAGCATTTAACATTTTACTTGAAGTCAAGACATAATTTTGGAATGCATGAGTTGACTTTTTGGAAATGGCAGGGATGAAATTTCTTTAACCAAAAGTGCTTTCCCCATGACCTGTATATCTTTAGGGTAAAGGCTGAGTCATTCATGATGTATTAAAAAGATATATTTTTTTCTTCCAACTCCACCCTCCTGGATTGGGAATGAGTATGCCAAATCTCACACAGAAATCATTACCAGAGGTTTTTTCAGGTCTGAGAATATGGAAAGGAAGCCGTTTAACATACTACAGCCTCAACTGCTCCACGTGTGTGCCTGGACCAGCAGTTTCAGCCTCATCTGACAGCTCATTAGAAAAACAGAATCTCCAGCCCCACTCAGACCTATCAGATCAGAACCTTCTTCTTATAAGATCCACCAGATGGTTCCTTTACACATTAACATTTGAGAAGCACCAGTCTATAGAACACAATAATCTCCATGGTTTCAAGACATCATAATAAATTGTTTCATTACTATTACCATTCTTCAAATTAAAATAAAAGGTTTCCATATTTAACTGTTTAACTAACTTTAAGATTTCCCTCACAATAATGTATAATACCATGCTGCTATATAAACGTCGCTGTGATTTGACAATTACTTTAAGAAGTTTTCATGTAATCTACGAGTATCATTGTAATCTCTGCGGGTACTTGCAGTGTAGAAAGCTGTTCTTAGGCATCCACAACACCTCTGTGGATGAGGCCAGGGCATGGGTGTTTTATAAAGCTTTCCTGGGAGGCTAAGATGAAGCCAGGGCCAAGAGCCACTGCTGTCTCCAGAATGTCTGATCCACAACCTCAAGGGCTTTGCAAGATTCAGAACCAATGGGAACAGTGCCTTTTTTTTTTTAATGTAGCTTTAGCTCTGGTTCATTTAAATATGTGGTCCCCCATAGACTGATGAAGTAAGGGGTTCTTTCCTGCCTTTCCCAAGCCTCCCTGGGTTTCAGGTTCTCAGCCACACCCTGAATATTCATTCTTAGAGTTCTTCTGCCCTGACTTCACTCATTAATCATTTCCTTTCATACTTCTTGTCTCTTTCCAGCTTTCCAGGGCCTTTCTGGAATCCAGGAGCCTGAAAATAGCATCCCAGATGTGTCTACCTCCGTTTTCCTCCCTTCCTTCTCTATGATAGTCTTCAGGACAGCCTGAAATAGAACTGGCCTTTTCTTGCTGGGATTTAAACATTCTCAGCCAATTTTACATTTTTAAAATGAAAAAAAAAATCTGGAATAGCTAAGTTGCATATCCAACAATTCAGATCACTGATTGCTTTTCTACAAAGCCATAGGTTATATTTAAAAACTAGAGATGATGATGGAAAGGTAGTGGAGCTCAGAATGAGGTAAGTTTCAGCCTGCTTCTCCTCTCCAGCCCTGGGTCAATGGTTATAAGAAGAAATCCAGAGCTGGTTTCTAGAGAGGATGACACCCTATTCTGCTATGTTTATTGAAAAAAAAAATAATGCTTTTTCAATGAATAGTATTAAAAACACAAAGAATGATGAATTTAACCAAAGTTAATTCTGTAAAACAAATAAGAATAAGTTAATATATTAAAAATAATTCTGACCAATTACTTTTCCACCTAATTTAGAAAACATGCATATTGCACAAGTAGGGAATCAATTTGGATTTGAGAATATAGCTGTGAGAATGATCTGCCTATTATATTTCTATCTGCTTGGTTTAGGGACTGTTTTGATAAGCCTTTAGGTAGTAATGACAGTTCTTAAAGAATAAACAAGTTTGCTTTCATATGTCTAGAAAACAAGAGCGCTGGATTCTCTTTTCTACTTCAGGAATCACTTTAGATCTTTTTGCCCTCAGGTTGGTCCATGCTTCCCCTCACTTTGTGTTCTGGGCTAAGAGCTCCCTGCAGCCTGTAATCTATTTTTCCACTAGATCAGTCTACTAGTTTGATCTTTAATAATTCACATCTGCATTGAGCCCTAAGACAAGAAGGCATGTCAAGCTGGCACAATGAGAAAACCAATGTAAAGATAGAAAGGAGTATTAAATGATTGCCTTGGATTTCGAGTTCACTGTGAAGAGAATTGAAAGTGCTCGAGGTCCTGGATTCATACAACTTCTTCCACCAATATTCTGGCCAGCCAAGGGACCCAAATCAAGTAGGGTGGTGTAACTTGCCAGGAAATGTACTTTTCAGGAAAGTTCTTTAAAAATAAAGATTAGGGGCTTCCCTGGTGGCACAGTGGTTGAGAGTCCTCCTGCCGATGCAGGGGACACAGGTTCGTGCCCCGGTCTGGGAAGATCCCACATGCCGCAGAGTGGCTGGGCCCGTGAGCCATGGCTGCTGAGCCTGCGCGTCCAGAGCCTGTGCTCCGCAATGGGCGAGGCTACAATGGTGAGAGGCCCGCGTACCGCAAAAAAAAAAAAATAATAATAAAAATAAATAAATAAATAAATAAATAAATAAAAATAAAGATTAAAAGCACTATAAGAGACCTTAATGGCAATATCATCACTCAAGGGAATGCTTAAAAGTTCAACTTTTACTACAAAACTATATAAATAAAGATGGGATCATTAAATGTTTTAAAGTACATATTATCAAGGTTTAAAATTTTAAAGAATGAAATATTGCCATTTGCAGCAACATGGATGGACCTAGAAAATATTATACTAAGTGAAGTAAGTCAGGCAGAGAAAAACAAATATATGATATCACTTATATGTGGAATGTAAAAAATAATACAAATGAATCCATATACAAAAAAGAAACAGACTCACAGACATGGAAAACAAACTTATGGTTACCAAAGGGGAAAGTGGGGGAGGGATTAAATTAGGAGTGTGGAATTAACAGACACACACTACTATAATAAAATAAATAAGCAACAAGGATTTACCATATAGCACAGGGAACAATATTCAATATCTTGTAGTAAACTAAAATGGAAAGTTATCTGAAAAAATGCACGTATATAACTGAATCACTTTGCTGTACACCTATACTAACATGATATTGTAAATCAACTATACTTCAATTAAAGAAAATATTTAAAATTTAAAAAAATTGATGTAGGAATTTATAAATGGAACCATAATCTGGTGTAAACTGTTTGGGGGGGGAAGATGTGATGTAAATGAATAAATATATATATATTTTTAATTCTAGGTGCTCTCAAATAGGCTATGTAGAACTCATGAAAGCACTTCTAAGAGAGACATTCCAAAAGATAACCCTTCACATTTTAATATATTGTTAACTCTCCATCATGTAGTTTGCCCTCCCAGTGTATCAGCAAAGTCCAAATTGAAATCCTGAGCTGCCTTCCTCATTGCCAACCCATATTCAGTCGACTTCCAGCTATCTTTTCTAATTTACCCAGCTAGTTTGTGCCTAAGCACCATAACTTGGCTTTAGTGTCAGCCAAGACACGTCTGCGACTGAAAAAGAACAAACTTAACCCTACATGTAAACCCTTATTTCCTTAGACTGGAACAATCACAGAGAAAAATAAGGTCTTCGGTAACAACCACAGTGGGATTAGCTCCAGGGCCACCAACTTGGTTATTTTGAGTCTAGATGCCCCTATCACCTGGCTGGCCCAGTACAAGGCAGCCAGGTCAGCCCAGTGGGACTGAGGGGGGAAGTTTGCTGCGCCGTTGCTGTTCCCACTGCTGACCTGTCTCTCCTCAACGCTGCTCCCCAGCCAGACCCACCAGCCCTACAGGATTCCACCACCCCCACCCTTACCGTCCGCTGTGGCCACAGCCAGGACAGAACTGACCTCCATTTGCCCCACTGGAAGCCCAGGTGCTTTCTGCCTGAAAGAAAAAGAGATTTTACTTCCAAATGGATTGTTTCTTATTTGGCCCTGGGTAGTGTGGGCTGAAGGAATGACAATTCTTTGGACTCTTTCAGGAGGATTTTGTGTTTCCCTTTAGCCTGGTAGTTTTGAATCCTCCCAGTACATGGAAATACTGAGAGAGCTTTTAAAAATCTATTTCAATACAGGCCTTGAATTTTAATCTAATTGATCTAGGGTGAGGTCCAGGCTAAGTGCCTTTGAAAAACTGCCAAGGGATTTTAACGTGCAGCAGGAGCTTAGCTTGAAAAGCGCCCCCTTAAGCATTTCTGAGAGTCCAGTGTGCTCAGGATTATGTCTCATCAGTCACCATTGGGCTCTATTCTTCTACCTCCCTTTTCTGGTTGTACCCTCTTCTGTTGGGCATCTTCCTGTCTGCTTAACGTTGCCACATCCCTGCTCTCCCCTACCAGGTACGTCTGTTTCTGCCCAGTCACCAACACCAACACCATTACTACAGGCTCTGCTACTCACCCCAGGGGTGGCCATGGAGTCAACTAGGTACCATCTTCAGAATTAGGGTCACTAGGCCCCCAAAATAATAATAATAAATGCTTTACTCTTCCTATGTAGAACTGTTCTAGGCACTTCACATATATTACATTATTTGATCCTCACAACGACCTTATGAAGTAGGCATTATTATTATCCCAATTTACAGATGAGGAGCCTGGAGCACAGAGAGGTTAGGTATATGGAGGCAAAATCCTAAAGAGGAACCCCCAAGATTCCATCCCCTGATTGTTCAGTCAAAGACTAATACAGATACTGCTGTTAACGGGATTTTGCAGATGTTCTTTAAGTTCCAAATATATTTCCCTTAAGGTTCAGAGATTCACCCAGGTAAGTCTGATCCAATCAAATGAGTTCTTTAAAAGTAGAGCGTTTTCCCCAACTGATAGAAGAAGAGGAAGTCAGAGAGATTTTAAGCATGAGAAGGACTCAATATTTTAATGCTGGCTTTGAATGTGGAGGAGGGTATGTGACAAAGAACGCAGGTGAGTTCTAAGAAAAGACAGTGACTGGAGGCTGAAAGCAATGAAATGGAACCTTAGATGTAGGGTCATGAGAAACAGAATTCTACCAAGAATGTGAATGACCTGGAAAGTGAATTCTTCCCCAGAGCCTCCAGATAAGAGCCCAGCCCACATGACACCTTGAATTCAGCCCTGGAGACTCCAGGAAGCAGAGAGCCCAATCACACCTTGCTGGACTTCTGCCCTTAGCACTGTGAGCTGATAAATGGGTGCTGTGTTCGGGAGTAAAGTATGATGATCTGGTACACAGCAACAGAAAATTAATAGTGGCAACTCGCCCAAGGTAAGCCAGACAGTAAGCAATAAAACCAAGATTTAAACCCAAGTAATATGGGTCAACACCTCTTTCAAACTACTTTAAATTCCCACACCAAGTGGATCCAAGCTGCACTGAATGACAGACACAAACTTGTGCTCTCCCACTCATGACCTCCTGACAGAGGCTTTGTAATTAGGGCGAAAGTGATGAGCAGGCTGTCTCCTCTCTTCTGAGGAAGTCTCCTGGCAAGCTGCTTCATCACTTAGGCAAAACATTTTGGTAGGTTTGCATCATGTTCCCCAGAATTAACTCCACTCGGACTTAGGTTTGGACGTGATATCCTATGTACACAGAGTTATAGTTCTCTTTGTTGGGAATGTATAACACCTAATGCCTAAGAAGTCCAGGGCCCTTTGTACGAGGACTCATTCATAGCCCATACTTAGCCTACATTTTGAGGCCTGATCTGATATTCAGATAAGGGATGCATTTGCTTGGATTCTCTTCTGCTTCATTGTGCACGGATCACTGGGATGTCTACATTTCTCTTTTTCCCACTAGAATAGATATTGAGAATTCACTGGTCAGTATGTCATAGCTTTTCTTTCTATAGCTCTAAAAGTTTTTATTTACTGAATAACAACTATGTGCCAGATAGTATACTAACTCCTTTTCAAATATCTCATTTAACCCTTCCAATAATTCTATGATGTAGGTATCATTATTTTCATATTATCAATAATAATTGAAGTACAGAATTAGGAAAGAAGAATCCATCTGAGGCACACAGCTGACAGGGAGGGGAGCTAGGTTTCTCCATGGGCTCTTCAACTTCAAAACCCTTCATTAAAATAAACAGCCTGATGCTTTACTTATCTTCAGAGCACCCCTGGCAGTTTAGACCCACCCCAGGGCCCAGTGCTTTAATATGGTTCAACTGAATGGCTCAAAGCCCCCTCACAAACTCAGTCTTCAGGCAACACCTACATTAACTTGCTGTGCTGTCTACCCCATACCTGCACTTCTGGTTCTATCCCATAGCTCCACTTCTGGTTCTATCCCACACCTACACATCTGGTTCTAGCTCATACCTTCAATTCTGATTCTATCCCATACCTATACATCTGGTTCTATCTCATACCTTCACTTTTGGTTCTAGCCCATACCTACACATCTGGTTCTAAAAACCATTTTACTATGGATGCTGGCTTGTGTGGGGTCTCCATTGACATAAAGCTAATTAAGTAAAAATTCCAAGATTAAAAAAAAAAAAACTTTGTGGGAATCCATTCTTAATCATACTTGATTAGTTCATTTAAAACAAATAAATCACATTAATTCTGAGGTGTCGTCTATAAATTTCTTGTGTTTTCTGATAAAGAAGATGTTTATTGTATGCATATGTAAAAGGTTTCCTGTTATTATCAAGAAACCCTTTATGGATAAAGCATTTCTGGATATTACCATAATTTGGTCAATAATAATGACTGTTTCTATCAAGAACCTGTCAATTAAGCAATTTTCTGATTAAAATCAAGTTTATTTCTTCATTTGCAAGCAAAACCTTCATTAACCAAGGTTAACGAAATGATCACATTTTTGTTTTCCACTCTATCCTAGAATGAAGTTTGTGAATTTTTAATGCAGAAATGGAGGGGAAAGGAGTCACCAGAAGAAGGACATCACGGTATGTTTGAATGTGCTCTGGGCTGGGAATTAGGAGGGCTGAAATCTTACCCTGGCTGTGTCACCCCCAAACTATGCTTTCTTGGATCTCTGAGTTCCAGTTTTTATATATAAAATGAAGATAATGCTTAAAGCACTATACAAATTTATTTCTATTTTGTTACTATTATCAAAATTGAGAAATGACAGTAGGTAGTTATCCTAGACCCTCATGGTAATAAAATCCTCTGTAGGAGGCTGTTCTGACCTGGCTTTCAATTTTCCTTTTTTGTTTTGCCTATAGAGCACTTTTCAGGCAGCAAAAGGGTGAGACGATGCTCTTATTGCAGAAATAATTTGTGCAGTGGTACCCAGCACTGAAGTCGACTGTGATTATCTGCCCACCTTTGGACTCGGGAAAGTTGTAAAGTACAAATGTGAGCTTCACAAAGTTTGGGGGAATGTCTCATTCAGGATATGTCCAAGCACTCTTTACACAAAGTGCTTGATAAAGTGATTAATGAAGGAATAAATGAAGGAATGGCTTTTAACCTTTAAATGGAGCTCAGAGTCAATGATCAGGCTAGAAAAAGAAGTCATAGAAATATCTATTTTTCAGTTCCTCTAGAAGATTGTTAATCAGAATTTTTGTCTCTCGGAAATTAAACTTCAGATATAACCTTTCTTAAGGTATGAAGTGCAAGTGTTAAATAATGTCAGATACCTTCCTTAACATATAAAAATGTATATTTTACCAGTAAGTATTATCATCCCCTCATTTATTCACAGATTCTGCCAGGCCATGAGTAAGGCTATTGATTTTTTCCTGAAGTCCCAGTGCTCAGTAAATTTATCCATTTGATAAATAGTCACTGAGTTCCAGACACCTTGGTAAGCTAAATATTTACTCTGATGAAGCTGTCAATGATAACATTTTCAGAACTTCTTTTTCATTTGTTTTCAGGGCCTGAAATCTGTTAGTTATATAACACCTTTTATTCATGGAGCCAGTGCACAAACATTGTCTAATCCTTATAAGAACAGGGCATCATCATGATATATGTGAAGGGTGCACACCTAACAGGAGGTTAATACATACTTGAAGGGATCATTGTTAACCATGATTGACAGTTGAAGACACGGGGACTTGAAAAAGTAAACGACTTTCACAAAGTCAGCATCCTAAGTGTAAGAACCCAGACTCTCAACCTCTGACCATGAATTAAGGGTCAGAGGTTTTTAAAAAATTCAGTACACATATATCTTCAACAGTGACAAATCATGACTTGGGAGATGGTTTGGTATGTAGGAAACATGCAAAAATCATTAAGAGCTAGTTATTATAAACAAGATGAGGAACCAAACTGGGTAAGAGTGGGGGGTTTGTACTGTTTGCTTTGTTTTTATTAAAACTGAGGCATTAAAGGAAGCAAGAATATACAATGGGGAAAAGACAGTCTCTTCAATAAATGGCGTTGGGAAAACTGGACAGCTACATCCAAAAGAATCAAACTGGACTACACTCTTATACCATGCACAAAAATAAATTCAAAATGGATTAAAGAATTAAATGTGAACCTGAAACCATAAAACTTCTAGAAGAAAACATAGACAGTACTCACTTTGACATCGATTTAATAATATTTGGGAGGATATGTCTCCTCAGACAAAGGAAACAAAAGCAAAAATAAACTACTAAGACTACAACAAACAAAAAACTTTTGCACAGTGAAGGAAAATATCAACAAAACAAAAACGCCACCTACTGAATGACAGAAGATATTTGCAAACAGTATATCTGATAAGGGGTTAATATCCAAAATATACAAAGAACTCACACAATGAGATATCAATAAAAAACAAACAACCTGAGTAAAAAATGGGCAGGGGGCTTCCTCGGTGGCGCAGTGGTTGAGAGTCCGCCTACCAATGCAGGGGATGTGGGTTCACTCCCCGGTCTGGGAAGATCCCACATGCCATGGAGCAGCTGGGCCCGTGAGCCATGGCCGCTGAGCCTGCGCATCCGGAGCCTGTGCTCCACAGCAGGAGAGGTCACAACAGTGAGAGGTCTGCATTGTGCAAAAAAAAAAAAAAAAAAAAAAAAAAAAAAGGCAGAGGATTTGAATAGCCATTTTTCCAAAGAAGACATACAGATGACCAAAAGACACAGAAAATTTGCTGAACATCAGTAATCATAAAGGAAATGCAAATCAAAACCACAATGAGATATCACCTCACACCTGTCAGAATGGTTATTATCCAAAAGAAGAATTAACAAGTGTTAGTGAGGGTGTGGAGAAAAGGGGGCCCTTGTTCATTGTTGGTGGGAATGTAAATTGGTACAGCCACTATGAAAACAGTACAGAGATTTCTCAAAAAAATTAAAAATAGAGCTACCATATGATCCAGCAGTTGCATCCCTGGGTATTTATTCAAAGAAAACAAAAACACTAATTAGAAAAGATATATGCACCCTATGTTCATTGCACCATTATTTATTAATACAACTATGGCTAATATACGGAAGCAAAGTAAGTTTCCATCAACAGGTAAATGGATAAAGAAGATGTGGTGTGTATATATACACAGTGGAATATTACTCAGCCATAAAAAAGAATGAAATCCTGCCATTTGTGACAGCATGAATGGAACTTGAGGGCATTATGTTAAGTGAAATAAGACAGAGAAAGACAAATACTGTATGATTTCATTTATATGTGAAAACAAAACCACTGAACAAACACAACAAAACAGAAGCAGAGTTATAGACACAGAGAACAAACAGGTGATCGCCAAAGAAGAGGTGGGTGAAGAGGAGGAGAGAAAAATATGTGGGAGATTAAGAGGTACAAATTTCCAGTTACAAAATAAATGAGTCACAGGTATGAAATGTTCAGTGTGGGAAATACAGTTGACAACTAAGTAATATCTTTGTGTGGTGACATATATCATAATTAGACTTATCATGAAATAAGTCATATCATTTTGAAATGTATAGAAAAAAATCACTATGCTGTGTAACAAAAACTAACACAATGTTGTAAGTCAATTATACTTCAACAAACAAACATACAAACAAACTCATAGAAAAAGAGGTCACATTTGTGGTTACCAGAAGCGGAGGGGTGGGGGGAGGGGGAACTGGATGAAGGCAGCCAAAAGGTATAAACTTCCAATTATAAGATAAATAAGTACTAGGGATGTCATGTACAACATGATAATTAGCACTGCTGTGTGTTACATATGAAAGATGTTAAGAGAGTAAATTCTGAGTTCTCATCACACACACAATTTTTTTTTCCATTTCTTTAATTTTGTATCTCTATGAGATGATGGATGTTCACTAAACTTACTGTGATAACCATTTCATGATGTATGTAAGTCAGATCACTATGCTGGACAGCTTAAACTTACATAGTGCTGAATGTCAATTATATCTCAATACGTAAATGTAAAACTAAATTTTAAAACTTGAGGCATTGACCAAAATAATAAACCATATTTTCTTGAGTGACTTATGAAGTGGCTTTGTAGACAATGCTGGGAAAATAATCCTAAATTTTTGTGAGCAGTGTCAACATCTCTAAAAGAAACATACCTGTGTGTTTCTACAAGACTCTTTTTGGAGGAGTGCAATAATTTATGGGATGTAGAAGGGATCACAATTAGTTCCAGGAATCTTGGTTCTGTGGTCCAGGCTGGATCTTTCCTTGAGCATCCACAGCACTAATTGCATTGGTTGGTTACTTTAAAACAGACAGTAGAGCAGGAGACCTGAGGTTTACTGATCACACAAACAATAGTAATTTATAGAATAAATATAGAAAAATACACACATGTAATTAAATATATATTAAAGACATATCCAAATCAAGCAAAAACAAAAAAAAACCCACAACTTAAAATGAAACAAACCTAGACCCAATAAAGATAGGAAATAAGGATGGTATCATATACCAAGAAAACTCTGCCCAGGTCTTCCCTTTCTGGAGGTTATGCCATAAGCATAGGAATGAGGCAGCTTAGGCTAGTAGTAGGTAATTCTAAATAGAAGCCTGTCTAGTGTCTCTAGAACTTAAAGTAAATGGAGTAAGCAACTAAGGCAGGATCACTTAGTTTCTGATAAGGTTTCCAGATAAGGGTTGCAGCCCTCTGGCCTACATGTGATGAGGCCAAGGAGAGAATGTTACATAAATACAAGCCAGGAGGGTTTTTGAAATAGACATCTTTGTGTTGCTAGCTGATCAGGCTGAACCATTGCACCCTCAGGGGTAAACACAATACACAGAGTGTGGTTTCAGAACGTAGGAAAGCTCAAATTCTTAGCCCTTCATTTGTTAATTTTAACTTTTAATGTCCATAGCTAAAATCTGACATAATCTCAAGATTTCTACACCCCTTAGCTATCAAATAACAGCAAGCAATCCATGACTAGTCATTTTGCAGGAGGATGGAAATAGCTCATGGAAATATCAAACGTAATCTTTGACTCTTGGCATGTTAGTGTTCATTTGTTTTTTTCTGCAAGAAACTTTGTTAGGTGAACTTTCACATTGCAGTGAGGTTGCTGGAGGTTACATGGAGAGACAGTCGAATGCCAGATAAATCACTGGGCTAGGTTTTATTATTCATGACCTGAGAAACTCACCTAAGGAAATAAGCATTTCTAAATATAAAGGCTGATATGCAAGGAAATGGATGAATAAAACAAAGCTGGATAACAATACAGCAATAGTTATCATCTAGCAGAAGAAAATTTATACGGCTGGGACCATTGGAACAAAGCAGTTATTGAATGTTAGGCCAGAGATAGATAACCAAAGATCAAAGCACACTTAATTAAGAGCACCGCCACGAAGAGTTAATCTGAAGATCTATTAGAAGACAAAAATGTTGAAAGGCCTGATTAGTTCAATGGGAACCAGAGAAGATGACTTCTCTCTTCTCTCTGGAAATGGAAGAGTCTAGACTTGATGGATTATTTACTCATTCTTTTATTTTTGACATCGAGACCTCCAAAAAGACAGCCAGGCCACTGTAAAATAGAAAAGGAATATTATGCTATTTAGAATTTTTCACAGTCCCTTTCAATAAGAGGGCCACTCAACAATCATCCTGAGAAGATCAGAGGGAAGTTGACCACCATCTGGAAGCACAGCCATGGCAACGCCCTTCCTCTCCTCAGCCCTGGGATCATGTGACTCACTAAGTTGTCCCATCCAGGACCAGTCTTAGTGCTTCCCAACCACACCTGCCACACTCATTGGAACTCCTTAGAAGAGAGGACCACTAAGAAAATAAGACCTGGTTCCACACCACAACCACTGGCATTGCTACCAAGCCCAAACACTTACCCTCCCTTAAGGGGGAATCAATCCACCTTTCACTTATTCCTGCTTTTACCAGTTATTACTCATGAAAAGTCTCCTTTGTTAAACAAATCTGTCAACTCAGATACAGAGAAGAGATTGGTGGTTGCCAGAGGCTGTGGATGGGGGTGGGGAAAATGGATAAAGGTCGTCAAAAGATAAAAGCTTCCAGTTATAAAGTAAATCAGTTCTGGGGCTGTAATGTACAGCATGGTGACTATAGTTAACAACACTGTATTATCATATATTTGCTAAGAGTAAATCTTGTTGCTAAGATTAGTTGCTAGCTGAAAGTTGCTAAGAGTAAATCTTAAAAGTTCTCATCACGAGAAAAAAAATTTGTAACTATGTGAGGTGAATGATGTTAACTTATTGTGGGGATCATTTTGCAAAATATACATATACCATGTTATATACTCTGGACTAATACAATGTTGTATGTCAATTATATCTCAATAAAACTGGAAAAATAAAAGAAAAATAACACCTCTGCTTTGAGGCTTCTACCTCTGAGCTGAACCATCCTCTCTCCTCCTCATCGTAGTCCTCCACTGGCTTCCCAGTCATATCCCCTTCAATGAAGAATTGGAGTCTGAGAAGCACTTCTTCTCCATCCCAACATCAGCCATCTCTCTAGGAGACTTTAACTTTTATATGGATATTTACCTTCATTTCTGCCACAGCCATTCTTCCCCATGGTTACACCAAGGACCGTGTCTTTAAGGTGAAACAGTCTGACTTCCTAAATCACTAATTGAAAATCACACTCCTCTTAACAATGTAGCTAGCTGCCCTGTTCACCCACTCATGACTGCAACTGTTCCTTTCCATTATTGAGTTCACTAAAGCCTTGATCACCCCTTCTTTGCAAGGAAGCTACCTGTCTACCTATTCATTAATCCCCTTCAGTATTCAGTGCCTCTGGCTCAGATTCCACAGTATGTCTGTTCAATCATTCTCTTGCAAATACTTTCTTCTCTTCTATTGCCTGTCCCTAGGGAAAAAAAAAATCTCATGTTAAGTCTTCTTCTCATATCACTCTTAACAGTCTCACCAAGTAATATGATCCACTCTCGTGGCTTTACATACCATCTCTATGCTGACAACTCAACCCCATGCTCTCTTCTGCATTCTGAACATGTACACAGTTAACTCCTTGCTTGATACCTTTCAATGGGTATTGCACAAGTACCTCAAATGCATTATTGCCCAGAACTGAGGAACGTCCTGAGACATGGGACTTTCAGTTTTAAAACCAGGAAAATCCTAGGCACATTGACAGTGTCTGTTACTTTAATCTTCAATACCTAGAACAATCCTCAGCACATGCTTGTAAATTGAATGATTGAAACGAGGAGCTTCTCCTTCTAGACCACGTGAACATGGTCGCTTCTCTTGTAATCTTTGAAGCCCTTCCTGACCTTTCCACCCTGTTTCTACCTTCCAACCCAACTCCATTGTTAGGTTTTCCCTTCTCTGGGTTCCCATAATACCGTGTGTAGAACTCTATTTTAGCACTTAGGACATTGCATTTTCCTTGTACTTGTGCATTTATAGATCTATCCTCCCCGCTGGACTTTGAGCTCCTTGCTGATAATGACCATGTATTTCTAATCTTTCTATTTGCAGTAACTGTTACAGTGCCTGGTACATGACAGGCACCAAAAATTTATGAGGAAAGAAGGGGGAGAGGAGAAGAGATAGGAAAGGAAGGGAAAGGAAAGGAAAGGAAAGGAAAGGAAGGGAAAGGAAAGGAAGGGAAAAGAAAGGAAAGGAAAGGAAGGGAAAGGAAAGGAAAGGAAATGAAAGGAAAGGAAAGGAAAGGAAAGGAAAGGAAAGGAAAGGAAGGGAAGGGAAAGGAAAGGAAGGGAAGGGAAAAGAAAGGAAAGGAAAGGAAAGGAAGGGAAGGAAAAAGAAAGGAAAGGAAAGGAAGGGAAACGAAAGGAAAGGAAAGGAAAGGAAAGGAAAAGAAGGGAAGGGAAAGGAAGGGAAGGGAAAGGAAAGGAAAGGAAAGGAAGGGAAAGGAAAGGAGGGGAAAGGAAAGGAAGGGAAAGGAAAGGAAGGGAAAGGAAAGGAAAGGAAAGGAGGAAGGAGAGGAAGAAGGAAAAGAGAGAGGAAGGAGAGGGGTAACAAAGCAGACAGCGACCCTCCAGTTACTTGACACATTGTATGTAGCCATATATAGCCTACTTGTGCTAATTATGTCTGGTGGTGTGATTCCTCTAGTGAGAAGTGGAAAGCAAGGGAGCAGGCTAATGGAACAGAAGTTTGGGATGACAGCTTTCCCAATTCACCCCAAATAATTTCCAGCTTCTGTTCTTATACATACAATATTTCCAGATCTGTATAGAAGCATTTTTCTCCGTTCCAACATACTTAACCTTAAAAAAGTAATTTGATGATATGGGCTTGGGAATAGACATTACTTAAATGTTAGCTCAGAGCGTGCAGCCTTAACACAACAGTTCCCATCACCCATCTTGTTCCACATGCCCTCGATGAAATAACAATCTTGAGTACTAATATCAATTTGCTTATTTACTAACTTTGTAACCTATGTCTGAATTACCTGCTTGGGACAAAATTAGTTTTTTTTAATCTATAAAATGAGGAGGTTGAATTGTACGTTCTTATCAAACTCTGAAAGTCTATGAATTTCTGGATCTATTTTGCTTTTGTATGGTTCCCTATATCTGCCTATGTTCTTTCTTATTCATAAGCTAATGTGAGTGCTGTGGGTCTTCCCAGGTATATTAACTAGAATACTCTAGAGATGGAGAGAAGAATGAAAGAAATGGGAAGAACTCTGAGCTATTTAATATAACTAAATAAATGGAGACAGTTGATGGATTTTCTTAGGATTCCTCTTTTGAATAAGAATCATACAAATTATTCATCACAGAGCATTGGGTTGGAAATTTAGAATCTATTGATTCAAGCACAAGTGTGCTTTTATAATCCCAGGTACTGTCTCATATGTTCGTGTTATAAAATGCCTGTGGTCTATTTGGTTGCCTAGCTATAGCAGGTGTCATTAACTAGACTCTTCAACTTCTTTGAAATAAAAGGAAAGTATGGATTTTTTTTAATAATGGCAAAAGAAATTATAAAAACAGTAGATAGAATCGGTGAGCCTGTGAGGAAAATTACAGAAAAGAGAATAAAGGGAGTGAGAAACTTACCTCCTCTTCTAACCTCCAGAAAGTACCCCTTCTTCTAACCTCCAGAAAGTACATGTGCCATTTTTCAGAGGTCAGAGCTGTCAGCTGCAGTGTAGATATTTATGAAACAATGTCTCAAGACTGTATTTTTCATGAATGGGAGAAAATGAGATAATCACACATGCAGTTGCATGTATGCCTGCCCATGCACGTACCTACACACACACTAGGCTCATGCATTCTAGAACTTCTCCCAGTGACTGTAACATGAGTTCATTTTTATAAATCTTTGCTTGTAAACCTTTAAAATGCTTGTACATTGCTACCTTCACTCTTTTCTTAGATCTAAATAAACATTTTTAAAAGAGGAAGATAGAAGGTAACGCCATTTCTGTATTTTTATATCTATGTCTAACTATAAATGTTGCTCCCAAGTAAGTGACGAGATTACTAATACGTTTCAAGAAAATTATCAAAACATATTTAATTATATGTCCAGAAAGGCCAATCTACACATGCCACATTCCTCTTCCCTTTCTCCCACGGTATTTAATGAAACAAGGAGGAGACATAGAAAACGTATTAAGAGTAGTGAACTCAAGCAGCAGCTTATAACTTGGCCTGTAGCATAAGCCAGTTTCCTAAGCAAAGATCTATGGTAATTATTAGATTATATAGAATTTGAAAGAGTTCTGGTAACCAAGTAAATATGACATTTCCTGTTGCCAGAACAATAGAAAAGATTGGCTAGTGATGCGAAAGAGGACAGGAGATGCAGGAAATTTGTGGTAAATTAATTAGGAGGGTGTTTCAATACAGAGGAAATGGTGAGAACCTGAACTAACGCTCTGAAGGGAAGATGGAGAGAAGGTCATGGATGCAAAAGATACGAAGGAAATAATGTCTCTAGGACTTGGTGACTGATTTGATGTGAGGGTTGGGGGAGAGGAAGGCACCCAGGGTGATGCGCATATTTTCAGGTTGGGAAGCGTTGGTGAGGACATTCCTGAGATAAGAATTCAGGGCTCAAGATAATGAGTTCAAATCTCTCCATGATAAGTTTAAGGTCTCTAAGGAAATTAAGAGAAAATGTGTCCCATAGGCTGTTGTATTTATGATGCTAGACTTCAGGACAGAGATCTGGGTCAGAGATGTGTATTTCAATGTCACCAGCATATAGATGGTTGTGGGCTTTAGAGAATAAGAGGACCAAGGACAATGAATGTGATAATAATACATTGTGTGTATTTTCTCAATCTAATAAGTGGCATGAGTGTGGGTGAGATACCCCCAAACACCAGGATCACTTCACATCTTGGGGTATTCTGACTCAGTGTGTTGCTACCATGTTATTTACAAATATAGTCAGTGTGTAATAAACACTTATAAGCTCTATGACTTCATGCTTTTTTAAAACCTATTTGATCAACAGAAAATAAAAATGTGGTTTATCTATAGAGATTTCTATAAACTATCAGCACGTTGTCATGAGAAAACTACTGGTCTGGGAATTAGAACAACCAGGCTTTGTTCTAATTTTTGCCACTAACTTGTATGTAATCATGAGAAAATCCTTTTCTATCCCTAACTTTCAGTCTCTGCAGCTATAAAATTATGGGGTAGAACCCTTCCAGTTGTGATATTTTGTATTGTCTATAATTTTCAAAAGGGAAGTACTGTATATCTCTCACTAGACAGATCAGTTTCAACTAATAGTTTATAACCCTTTAAAAATGTCCAATGTGCAGAACTTCTCCTAACCATTAAAGTTAACTAGTAAAGGAGGATTTATTCTCTGTGCCTAGTAATTTTCTCATTAAGAGAATTTAATTGTTATGTGGGTTCTAAAATGAAGATAGGCTAGAATCTGCATTATACCTTAGATAGTGATCCCAAAATAGCATGTTTGTATAATTAAGAGAAGAGAATGCACTGAGAATGGAAAAGAACTAACTACTGCAAAGGTGCTACTTGGAAAATATGTGGGGGAGAACTTCTGGCTCATACACAATTCATTCACTGATGCTCGTTTATTTGTTTGTTTGCTTGGGAAAAGAAATAGTCCTGGGGAGGATTTTGTACATCTAATAATAGAGTCAGAAGGCTCGCAACAGTGTTTCTTTAAATATCTTTCTTTAATTTCCTGTCTCTTTAACTGAAAAAGGAATCTAAGTTAGAATTTGTTGTTAATTGTTCATTTCTATCTAAAGACTAAATACACAAGGCTCACGGAAAAAGTGTTTGGTGTATAACTAAGGAATGTTTGTCTTTTAAGTTTAATCATGGTGTAACCCTAAAATGATTAACTAGTTCAGTTAAAACAGAAAAAACATTGCTCAAAACACCTCAACCAACAGCAATTTTTAAAAAAATTCATATTCAATATTTTTGAAAATTTATAAATGAGTATGGTTAATATGATGTCAGTAGTATTTTAAGTAGTCATTTTTTAAAATATCAAAATGGACATTCTCTTGTATTCCAAAAGGAAGAGATTTTGTTTGACCCAAAGTAAAATATTACTGAATTGCTTAGTGAGATTTAATTCAATTTCACCTAATTTCCACCATGATTTTATTAACAATCTAGAAGCTAGTATAACTTCTAATACATTAAGAAAATGCATTAAGGAAATAAGATAAACATTTGGGTTTGCTTCATCCAATTTATTTTATTATTTTACATTTTATATATTTTTATCTTATTTATTTTATTTTTGGCTGTGTTGGGTCTTCGTTGTTGCACGCAGGCTTTCTCTAGTTGCAGAGAGCGGTGGCTACTCTTCGTTGTGGTGTGCGGGCTTCTCATTGCAGTGGCTTCTCTTGTTGTGGAGTACAGGCTCTAAGCACGCAGGCTTCATTAGTTGTGGCACACGGGCTCAGTGGTTGTGGCGCATGAGCTTAGTTGCTCCACGGCATGTGGGATCTTCCTGGACCAGGGCTCGAACCTGTGTCCCCTGCATTAGCAGGCAGATTCTTAACCACTGTGCCATCAGGGAAGCCCTGATTCATCCAATTAATTTTATTAACCTCTAATCTGTTCCTTAAACATAGTGAAGTGGCCCAAGTAATGAACTGGGAGACAAGAGCAAACCAATGAAAAGAAAAACCAGTTCTATGTTTAACATGTTTGTGGGGAAAGTAGGTTAAACAATGGTGAGACTGTTTCTTTACTGAAGGACTGTTCAGAGTCCTTATATGTCAATGTGCATTTTTCAGTCTTCAAAGAGAGTTTGAAAATCCAAATTAATTTGGTCATGGAAAGTTTTATCCCTCCCACCAACATTTCCTGTAACTAATGAGTCATAGAACACATGTTGCTGCTCCCTAGCTTCTACAGTTCATCCCCACACTAACTAACCACAGCACATCATGGCAGCCCTCTAAAGTTACTTTTACTGAATTGGTTTTGTCATGATATAAGTCCCAAAGTACAGACCTTTAAAAAAGTCTTATGTGTGGCTATTTATTGTAAAGATACCACTCAGAATGCTGTACATGGTTGGGTCTCCTTTGGGGGGATTAATGGGAGAAATTTCTCTCAGTTCTCAGACCCGAGAAATGCTGCCCTGAGCCTTGGTGCCACTTGTTTGTATCCTTTGGATACAGTGGATCAGCTTTCCCTTGAAGCATTAGCTGTTACACTGGTTAGAGCCAAGCTTGAGTCTTGCCTTTTACTAACATGCAGGAAGGACCTCATCCCATTTGTTTTGAACTTAATTCATTCGTGACTTCTCTCTTACTACCCTTATTTCCCCAATCACAAAATTCTAGTTTGATTTGCTCTATTCACATTGTATTTCTCTGTTAAAGCTGTTTTGTGTCCTTTCTGGGTAGAGAGGAAAGGGGCAAATGGAAGGGAATGAGAAAGGAATCAGGAGAGAGAGGGAAGGAAGGAAAAATCTACCCTGTGAGACTCACAAGCTTCCTTGTGAGCCTTTTGGATTCCTCCTTCCTATGTGTAACCAAAATCTTAAAGCAAAAATCACCAAGAAGTTTTTGCAAACAGGTAGTTTTCCAGAAACTTCTGGCAAATGGAAATTTCTTTCAAGTGTGCCAAGGAACATGAAACAGATTAGGCTATATTTAAAGAGAGGTGGGAAGCAAAACTCACTGACTGTAATAAGAGAGAAAAATATAGTTTTGCAACAGGACAGATTAAAGATGGATTCTGCAGCAAGGACCCCAAAGAGCATAAGGTCACTGATGAGCACAGGAGACTGGGAGGGGAGAGCTGACCTGTTTACCAGACAACATAATTTTGGCAGAACAAGAAATTGGAACGTGGCAACTGAGAAAAGAGATGACAGGACAAAGCAGTGTCTCTGAATCAGAGTTCATTGCACTCAGGAGAGCCAAAGAACAAAGGATTAGTATATGCTACAGTAATAACGCTTTATGAGCACCATGCTTCACTAATATATAATTTGGTTTTACCCACATGTACACCTAACTTGTAATTCTACTACTGCTATGTCATTCCCTAACATCACCACCATCTTCTATATTGAAGTGAGTAAAGGGGAGCATTATTCCTTTAAGCCGTAACTACCCAGGGTTTCACTGGACTTTGCTTCTATATTGAGCTGAGGCAGAGATACATAAGCTTGGTAAAGTTTAGCTTCAGAAAGCACTTAAACACACAAACAAGAGACTAAAGAGTTGGGATAAACAGATAGAAAGTTCAACTAAAAGAGAGCTAAGTGATCATCTAAACCAAACTCCTTAAATCAGAATGAGGAAACTGAGGCCCCCCAGAAAAATGACTTGACATTTACTCAGCTTATAAACTGTAGGTCAAAGCAATGTAAACAAACATAAAAACAAAAGCCCCACAAAATGTAGTTGGATATAAGGAACAGGATAAGATCCAAGTCTCATAAGGAAGTCCGCAAGGCCCACCCCAGTGAAGCCTCTACACTTGGTCCAGCCTCACTGCTAATCCCCATCTCCCTTCCACTTCACATCAGTTTCCCTGGGACCCCACCCAGCAGCAGCAGGAGCACATAGGCCCCTTCACGATGGATGCTGTATGTCACTCTCAAGCCTTGTCTTGACTCACATTATTCATTTCTGTGATGTCCCACCTGTTTTTCTTTATCCCTTTGCTAGCTAACTCCTACTCAGTCTTTAAAGCTCAACCTGAGCTCTGCCTTATTCTGAAAGTCTGCTCCCTGAGCTGCCTCCATCACCAGCCTGGGTGAGGCACCCTCTCTACATAGTGTCTGAGAACAAAGTCAGATGGCGTGCACTTGAATCCTATCTCTATGCCTTATTGTCCTGTATGACCTTGGTCAAGTCCCTCTTTGCCTCAGTCTCCACACATGTGAAATGGGAATAATAACGTGTTTACCTCCAAAAGGACACTGTTATATATTTTAAAAAAAAACTTGTATCTATAAAGTTCTTAGAATCCTACCTGGTACATAGCTCAGTAAATATTAACCACTACTATGATTATCTCCATTACTGATCTGACCAAACATTTATGAGTTCCTTGAGGATAGAGAGAATGACTTAATCACCTCTATCTCCAATCCCTAGCATGGTACCTGTCACATGGTAGATACTCAGAAAGCATTTCATAAATAAATAAATGGATTAGTAAAAGCTAAATTTTTTATTGTCATTCAGTTTGCAGAAAAGACTTAGGGTAAGACATATTTGAAAAATGGTGGTAAAATGGAGTAGTTAAGTAGGTCAATTACATCTTAAGGCAGGCAGATCTGGTCTTATACTGGAATACTGATAATTTCTGAGATAATCTTTTTCATACAACTAAACCTTTAACTGTTACTAGAATCCAATTTCTGGGTCTAACAGAACAAGGATGGGAATTTAAACCACTTAGCCATTATATCAGAATGGGCCTGTTGCCTCTTTTAACTTCATGCCTGAGAGTTTTATATAAAATATCTCTCCTTTTATATCATTGACATAATTATTTTATTGTTAATATTATCAAAAGACAATTTTAATAATAAATATTAATTTAATTAATATGTTAATTATATTATATTGTTAATATATTAATTTAGTATTAATATTAAATATTCAAAGGCAACTTGGAAAGGATGTGTTTCAAATGGAACTAGTTAAAATCAAGGAGGAATTTGTTGACCCTCTATATATATATTCAAGTAAACTCTTACCTACCTCTTCCGCACTGAGGTCTGAATGGACGTTTATTAGAAGGAATGAAAGAAAGTATTATGAGCTGCAATTGTCACTAGCTATGCTTGTGAAAGCACAGACAATAAGAATAATCTATGGTTGTGTTTCATCCCCATTTAAAAGGAAAAAATAATAGTCTCTCTATTCTGTTGCAGCTTTGACACTGTCTCGTGAATGAAATTTTGTCCTTCCCTGGCTACTGTTTTGTTCATACATATGCAGCCTGGAGCTTTCGTAACCAAATATAGTAGTGACCATGAAGATTAATGCTAGTGGGCAGACCAGAGTATGACAAGACTGGCAAAGAACAAAAGACAACATATCTATTGTGATTTCTAGTTTGGGAAACACAATACAAAATTATAGCTTATAAGAATCTAGTCCTTGGGCTTCCCTGGTGGTGCAGTGGTTGAGGGTCCACCTGTCGATTCAGAGGAAAGTTTGTGCCCTGGTCCAGGAGGATCCCACGTGCCGCGGAGCAGCTGGGCCCGTGAGCCATGTCTACTGAGCCTGCGCATCCAGAGCCTGTGCTCCGCAACGGGAGAGGCCACAACAGTGAGAGGCCCACGTACCACAAAAAAAAAAAAAAAAAAAAAAAAAAAAAAGAATCTAGTCCTTGCTAAACTTGGGGTATAAAGAGCACCAAACCTGGAAAACTCTGTAGATCATTGGTTTGATTCCTCTTTGTCAGACAAACAGAGTCAACTTTGAAACAGAGCCTATAGTGATGATGCCATACAGTAGTAGGTGACTGACATCCAAAGTAGTAATCCCTGGTCTACCTCTGTACATTTCTGCTCACTATCACCTGTCTCTTGAACTTCCCTTGGGAGTTTAGTGATCTTTTCTAGGGTAACCTCATCCATCTGGTTCTTCTTTGGCAGAAGAGAAACAAGACACTCTGTACCAAGCCCCAGATAACCTTAGAATCTAGTTGGAGGTTTGGAGAGAAGAGATTTGCTAGAGATATCAGCACCAAACCTCTTGCAGTGCCTTTGAATCCCCCAAAGAAGTTTAAATCCATACTCAGAAACCTTGAGGTAGAAAGTGATTTTTTGATGAGTAAAGACTAGTTTCATGAAAGTTTAGAAATAACTTGACTCTCCTTTGATTCTCTGTGCTTTCCCAGGTACCTCCACCAAGGGGTGTCCCAATTGTCCCTGCAGTAATCAGCCTCCTACTCACCTGCTTCACCACTACTATTAGGACTTTCATTATCTTTTCCAAAAATTACTTTAATAGCTTAATTTACTTTGACTGATGCAGGAATTGCTATTAAACAATTTCTTTCTCTTCAAAATTTGGTTAATTTTAGTATCCACTCCAGAGGGGTGATGTCCAGATTAATTTATGAAATAATCTCTGTAACAATGTTAAACTTGGCACATAATAAGTGTTCAATAAGATACTAGAATTATAATACTCCTAATACATATTTCTGTGTGCTTGATTTCATAAAAATAATGCAAGTTTTCGGTTTTTAGATTTTCATGAAAGACTGATTTTTTTGTTGATGACACAAAGTCTATTTTTCCCAAACAAAAGTTGAATCATGGTGGAGTAGCCCAGAAGCACAAAAGAAGCACATGACCCAGTAATTGTGTGGTAAGGAAGCTTTTGAGTAATGGCTTCTGGTCATTTTAAGAACTATACTCATAATGCTTAAATGTTCACAGAGCAATTATCAAGAGACCATTTACTGAAAATGACATTAGTCCTGGAAAATATTGGAAATTTCATTCATAATATTGTTTTGGTTAATGAGGATCGTGTCACTAAAATGCTAAAGGTTTTTATTTCTGATTTCAGAGGTTTAAGTTGGTAACAACCTAAAAAGAATCAGAATGAGCCCCCAGCTGAGTGAGTAACTGAGGACCAGGGTAGCGCGGTCTCATTGGATGACTGGGCTGGGCTGAAATCTTCTCTTACAAACAATGGTATACTTTTGGGGAAGGGGTGGGAGCTTAGAGCGATTGTATAGTTCAAACTGCATGTCAAAATTTAAATTTTTAGCGTTTCTAATAATTGCTTTACTATGTGAGGTACAACAAGTGGTTTAACCACTCTGAAATTCATTTTCAAAATCGAATGAACTATAAGTTTCTAAGTGTGTTTCTAAGTGATGTGGGGGAAGTAAGACTGTGATTTCTGGGACTTTCCAAGATGTTTAATTATTTGTCTTATTTCTCAACCTGAACACATGGGTTAGAACGAATTAGAATAAAGATTAGATTGATTGATTTCTCCTGTCCAGTCAAAACTGAATTTATGGGATAAATTTTTCAGGAGAAGTTTGCCAGATTTCACTAAATTCAAGACTTTTTTCCATAACATTTTTGTTTTTGTTTTACCCAGCACAGAGAAATTTTTTCTATATATTTCAAAATGATAAACATGATAACTCTAGTTAGGATGTGTCACCATACAAAGATAATACTTAGATATTGACTGTATTCTCCACACTGTACATTTCATAACTGGATTCATTTATTTTGCAACTAGAAATTTGTACCTCTTAATATCCCTCATCTATTTCTTTCCTCCCCCACCCTCTCTCCTCTGGTAACAACCTAGTAACATAATGCCCTCTAGGTCCATCCATGTTGTTGCAAATGGCAAGATTTCATTCTTTTTTATGAGTAATGTTCCATTGTGTGTGTGTGTGTGTGTGTATACCACATCTTCTTTATCCATTCATATATTGATGGGCATTTTAATTGCTTCTGTGTCTTGGCTATTTTAAATAATGCTGCAATGAACATAAGGGGATATATTTATATATATATGTAAGAGTGGAATTGCTGGATCACATGGTAGTTCTATTTTTATTTTTTTGAGGAATCTCCTTATTATTTTCCATAGCGGCTGCACCAACTTACATTCCTACCAATAGTGCAAATGGGTTCACTTTTCTCCACATCCTCACCAACACTTGTCATTTGTTGTCTTTTGAATAATAGCCATCCTGATAGGTGTGAGGTGATATCTCATTGTGGTTTTCACTTGCTTTTCCCTGATGATTACTGATGTTGAGCATCTTTTCATGTGCCTTTTGGCCATGTGCATGTCTTCTTTGGAAAAATGGCTATTCAGATCCTCTGCCCATTTTTTAATCAGTTTGTTTGTTTGTTTGATGCTGTATGTTATGAGCTCTTTGTATATTTTAGATATTAACCCCTTATTGGATATATTGCTTGCAAATATCTTCTCCCATTCAGTAGGTGGCACTTTCATTTTGTTGACATTTTCCTTCACTGTGCAAAAGCTTTTTAGATTGATATAGTCCAATTTGTTTGTTTTTGCTTTTACTTCCCTTGCCCGAGGAGACATATCCAAAAAAATATTACTGTGACTGATGTCAAAGAGAGTACTGCCTATGTTTTCTTCTAGTTTTATGGTTTCAGGCCTTACAATTAAGTCTTTAATCCATTTTGAGTTTATTTTTGCATATGGTGTGAGACAGTAGTCCAGTTTGGTTCTTTGGCATGTAGTGTCCAGTTTTACCAGCACTATTTATTGAAGAGACTCTCTTTTCCCCATTTTATATTCTTGCCTCCTTTGTTGTAGATTAATTTCCCATAAAAGTGTGGGTTCATTTCTGGGCTCTCTATTCTGTTCCATTGATCTAGGTATCTGTTTTTGTGCCAGTACCATACTGTGTTGATGACTGTAGATTTGTAGTATAGTTTGAAATCAGGGAGCATGGTACCTCCAGCTTCATTTTTCTTTCTTAAAATTGTTTTGAGGTTTTTTGTGTTTCCATACAAATTTTAGAATTATTTGTTCTATTTCTGTGAAAAATGGCATTGGTATTTTGATAGGGATTGCATTTTTTCCCTATGTTTTTAGGATGAGTTTGCCCTGTTCCTGAGTGTCAGATGGTATTCAGTTTTGCAAGTTTCTCTTATTCCCACGTGATCCTGGTCTTTCATTGTTTGGAGCATTCATTTAAATTAGCTCCAGTTGGTCAGCAGCTCTCACTTCAGTTGAGCTGAAGACCAACATGACTAGATGCTTTTGCTCCAGTCTTTCTTCCTCCAAAGGGCAAGGGACATTTTTCCACCTTTGAAAATCAATAAGAGAGTTGAAGACTAAGAGATCTATGCCAAGAGAGCTGATGCATGAACAACCAAAATAATGGAGCCAGAAGAAAGGTTGGTTCATTTTTGTTATAATACACAGTTACTTACAGGTGTGCCTATTGAGGAGATCAAGACAGAGAATTTAATAGTCCTGCCAACAAAATAGGTAAGTAGAAACCAGTAAAAAACAGTCAATATCATCTGATAAAGAAGAAAGCATTTGAGGAAAGAAAGCCCACATAGAGTGACTCAGAAGTTTCAAAAGGTTTACAGTTGCTAAGAACACCAGTGAGGCTCTAAGTAGTTTTCCATAGAGGTGTGCGGGCAGCTTCCACCTATTGACATGATCTGAGCTTTTCTTGTATTTCCTTTTATTAAGCACTGGACACTATATTTTTCCAGATGCTACAGTCTAAATATCAAGTTAGTCTCAAACTCTCGAAGAATGTTTTTAGGAGACTAGATGGAACCTATTTTGAAGAGGCTTTTTAAACTCTTTCATTAATTTTCTGAGTTTATTGCTTAGAACTTAAGTCTTAGAGATTGATTTAAGAACTGCAAACAAATCTTGATATTTTTCTCAGTAGGTTTGTTTTTCATAGTGGCATGTATACAACAATCCTGTAGCTGCTTTTTGTGTATTATTAGACTGAGCAACTGAGAAGAAAGGAGATAGAAACAAGGGAGAGCATTGTGGGGTTGGAATGAAATTGGAGGTATCAGTGTAAACTCATTAGTTCTGATATATGTAGTGGCTTGACTTCAAAGATGGCTAGACAGAGATTTTGGGTGATTTACTACTGAAGCATAACCTGGCCTATTCTAACTGATTCACAAGCATTAGATTAAAAAATAATAAAGTACTTAATAGCTAATAATGAGTAACCACTATCCATTTTCTAGCTCCTTCCCACTCTCAGGAACAACCCATTTTTAAGTCTTTTAACTATTTCTTGTGATAGCCATCACTAAATTATATATTTATACTGCTTTATTTTTTTTTTTTTTATTTTTTTTTTTTTTTGTGGTACGCAGGCCTCTCACTACTGTGGCCTCTCCCGTTGCAGAGCACAGGCTCTGGACGTGCAGGCTCAGCAGCCATGGCTCATGGGCCCAGCCGCTCCACGGCATGTGGGATCCTCCCGGACCGGGGCACAAACCCGTGTCCCCTGCATCGGCAGGCAGACTCTCAACCACTGCACCACCAGGGAAGCCCTACACTGCTATTTTTTGATTTATTAATTTCAAACACTATTTATTTCCTGCTGTAACAGACAATGATTTAGTTCTCTTTAACTCCCACCTCATTACCTACCTTCCCACAGTAGGTGTGAAATAATCATTTTCTTGGCATTCAAATGTTATCTATTATCTTTTTTTTTTTCTAGATCCCAGGTCTTCCTCTTGATTTATTCTTTCAAGAAGCTTCCTGAAAGAAAGAAAGATTTCATGGAGATGTTTTCTGAGCCCTTGCATGTCTTAAAATATTTTTTCTACCCTCCAACATTGATTGATAGTTGGCTGAGAATAGAATTCTGGATGAAAACTATTCCTTCAAAAAATTAAAAGAACAGCTCTATCATCTCTGGCATGTTGTTGACAAGTCATTGAGCATGTCATTGAAAAGTCCAGTGTTTTTCTGATTCTCCTGTGTTTGTAGATGATGTGTTCAAGATGTTTTTTCCCCTCAGAGCTTTTAGAAAATTCTCTTTTGTAAAATTTCACACAATGTTCTTTGTGTCATTTTTTGTCATTCAATGAGCTAGGCACTTATTTGGGCCTTCTCTTCTCTTGTGTGTGAGTGTGTGTGTGTGTGTGTGTGTGTAACTCCCCCTATTAGCCTCATGTAAACTCACTTGGATAGACTCTTTTGTCTTTTCTTACACATATTTAATCTTTTTTCTTTCTGTGTGTTATTTTGACTTTGTATTTTGGTTGTATTTCCAAGAAGATTTCTTTGAATACATTTTTCAACTCTTTTTTTGAAATTTTTATTTTGACAAACATATTTATAATGTCTATTAGCTTTTGATGACTGTCAACATCTCGCTTCTCTTCCTCTTTCCACAACTTTTCTTGTCAGGGCTACAGAGTCAGTTCCTGTCCCCACTGGGTCATCCAAAGTTTCTGCCCATTCAGTGCTCCAAACTGACCACTTATTATTTTATTTTTCTTATTGTGTTATAATCTTAATTATGTGAAAATTGCCTGGCACTTTTCTTTTACCTCCATATTTAAATCCATAATATGCATTGGAATATCTTTAGACTATAAGAAGTGTATTTGAGAAATTCTTAATTTTGTTGTTGGTAGTTAACTTTTTCTGAAAGTGGAGGAAGCTGTGGGAATATACTTTTCTAATCCTGAATTTCAAAAATAAATCTGCTCATAAAGTGTCAATGCAAGACTTGTGATAAAATGTAATCTCTAAATTTGGGAAACCCAAGGAGGAAAACCTAGCCACAATCACACATGCTTCCTAAAATTTAGGAAGTTAAATATCAAAAAGTCCAAAGAAAAAGTCAGATGTAGATTTATTTTAAAGGGGAAATAATGACTCAGAAGAGCAGAGAGATTAATGTACACTTAACACCTTTGAATAACAAGAAAGGTCTTATTAATATGGTTACAAAAGGACCTTTCCAGATGGCCTAGAGAAAACATGGAAGGAAGAACAAATATATCATAGTGGCATACAGACTCTGAAATAAAATTGTTCATTTTTATCCAGCTCTACTGCATACCAGATGCCTGACTTTGTTGAAATACTTAACTTCTTACCTGTAAAATGGGTTAATGATACATGCCTCATAGAATATTGTGAATTTCAAATAAGATAATGTATATAAAATGCTCAATAAATGTTAGATTAAATCGTGACATATGGTTAAGATGAATACAAAGTGTGAAACAAGCCTTCTATAAGAATAGTCTAACAAAAGTTAAAGCTAAGAATAAACCAAGGCTTGAAAAAATATCAAGAACAAACTAAGAAACATTTTTTTGAGATAAGTGCAGCCCCAGGAAGATAAAGAATAGGCCTGGTGATTAGGATGAATAGCATTATGTTAATAAATGACAAAGTGAAAATATTCCAGCATTTTATCTGCTCTGTCAAGGAGATAATTGTCGTATTGGGAAGAAAATTTTTTTAATTATTCAATGAAATTAAACCAGAAATTAGGGTAAAAAACTGTAAGAGAGAGACAGTTTTTTAATTCTGAATGGGCTTACATCTCTTGGATGAATCTCTTGCAAGGTACAGTGAAAAATTCCAGCTTAACCACTGAACTATTGTCCACAATCTTTAAGGAAATGTTGACCTCATAAAAGGGATTCAAAGACAGGAGAGAGAGGGGCTTCCCTGGTGGCGCAGTGGTTGAGAGTCCGCCTGCCGATGCAGGGGATACGGGTTCGTGCCCCGGTCTGGGAAGATCCCACATGCCGCGGAGAGGCTGGGCCCGTGAGCCATGGCCGCTGGGCCTGTGCGTCCGGAGCCTGTGCTCCGCAATGGGGGAGGCCACAACAGTGAGAGGCCCGCGTACAGCAAAAAAAAAAAAAAAAAAAGACAGGAGAGAGGTTACTATTTTTCCAAATTTGAGAAACGAAAAAGGTAAATGTTGTAAACTATAATCTGGTGATCTTGACATCCACCTCTCACACAAAGCTCTGGAACAAATATGATTTGGGCACTGCTTAGAGAATAAAGACCCATTACTGTTAATAAGAGATTAACTAAGAAAATATCTTCCATTTTTGGTGAGGGCTTTAGCAAGGTGCCTGGCAAAGTATATTGTTTTACTTAAGACAAACAAAATATATTGTTTTACTTGAAACAAACAAAAGACTGGCTAATGAATAAATCTAATCTGAGTGATGTTTTATAACGGTATAGGCCCAGTATTCTATCCAAGAAGAGTTGTGTGTGCGTGTGTATAAATGTTTTTGGTCAGTGAATTCAGTGAGGACATGCAGGACAAATTGAGAAATTTATTAAACCAGTAATTACTGAGATAGCATGAAGGTAGAAGGAAAGAAAATGTTAGAGAAATTGATTTTAAGGTTATGATAGACAAATATAATAAGACAAAATTTAATGAGGTAAAAAATATTTATGACATATATAAATGAATATGAAATCAAAATATAAAATAAAGCTCATTTCTACATTTTATATAATATGGTTATATAATACATAAATGTTATATAAATGTTACATATTCGTATAGTAATAAAAAATAAATACATAAAATATAAATAAAAAATCCATCCTATCAATAATCACAAGTTCAGGACAGATGGTCATGGCTGAGTAGTTCACATGTGAAAATCAATTTGGTGCTTTAGTTGCCATCAAAAATTAAATACAGTCAATAATGGAATGGGGCTGAGCCAACAAGTCATATAGTCTAAGCTACACACATTTTATAGAGTCCAGAACAAAGGAAGTGATTTTTTTTCTCCACAATTGTGTACATATTAGATCATCGAATTTCTATGTACATTTCAGGGGGACACTACAGGGGTGTTTGACAAATTTTAATGTTAAGGAGACAGAGGAAGAGAAAATGTAACTATTTGGTATGAAGAAGAAAGGTCTTTGAAAAAAGAAACCATATGCTGGAGAGACTTTGTTGAAGATCACTGGATTTGTAAATGCAGACGATTAGACATATTCCTTTGTAGCTCAGTAGTACAGAATGGGCACAATAAGTGGAAAATCATATCCACACATATGGTCTATGATTCTATCTACCTCAAAAGGTCTGGAGAAGAGGAAGATAAGAAAGTTTATGCTAACGACTTAACACAGTGCCTGACACCCTCAAACCACTCAATACACAGCACCTATTGCTGTCGTGTTTATTCTTTGGGGAGTTATTTCCCGGACCTTTGTCATTGATTCAATATAAATTCAGACTTCTTCAATGAATTGTTATGTATCTTTTCTTAGAATTGTATGGCAATGAAGGAGATAAATAAAAGTATTTAGAAAGTCATAGATAAAAGTATTTAGAAAGTCAATAAGAATAAAACTTATTCCTGCTACTACGGTAATCACAAAAGTTTTCCCAATGATATTTCTCCCAGGAGACACTGTCCCTTATTCACTTGTCTGTTAGAGACTCTGGTTGAGAATTAATTAATAAAGTTATCTTTCATTAAGAAAAGCTGTTCTCATTTTTATTATTCCTGTATTCCTGGATTTACCTCGGGGGGCTATTATAGACACTTTAAAACTAAATACTTGACAAACCAGCCCTAAGCAAATGTACCATGCTTATTTATGTAACCTAATAATGGGACATTGGTGACTATGTATTTCAGACAGGAAACATGGTTAATGAATGATTATAATAGCTTAATTTTACTGAAATAATTGCCTTGCCTTAAAGCGGTTCCTGAGTCATTAGGTCTCAAGGATATTTGTTTGGTCATGTTTTCTTGTAGTATTCAAGACTACCTGTGACTTTGTCCCCAGTTAAGAAAATGAACTACATATTTATGAAAGTATTCAATCATTCAAGTTTATGGTAAGTCTGATATCTTAACAATAAGGAAACCTTAAAAGACATTATCTTTCAGTAGTATGAGTTATCATCATCATCATTAAAGGAAAGAGAAAGTAATTAGAAATGGCCAGAACTTTTATCATAATTAATATCCAGAATTAATACAAGTTCCAAGTTCAAATTAATTCTGTGAAAATCTATGTGATGTTGTAAGAGTACATAGATCATTTTCTCTACTCTGCTCTTTTTCTCCTTTATCTCTACATCCTTCCTCCTCGTTTTCTCTCTTGCAATTTATTCATTCATCTTCGTCCCCTACGTTGCTTCTTCTCTCCACCATTCCTTATGGAAAAGTCAAAGAAAGGCCATAGTTTATACGTGAATATCTACATGTGACCTAATAAGAAATATATCTGGTGTTTGTCCCCAGTCTGGCACAGATTTCCTAAAATGCTTGGAATTTCCTGAGTGATAAAAGTATCTTTTGTTATTCATAACAAGCCCCTTTCAATCGCACCTGAGTTTATAATAAGATGACTTACAGTGGGGCACCTAGATAATTTCAGGATGGGACTGGTCACTACCAAGAGATGAGAGGGTTGGAATTTTTAGCCCCATCCATCTGCCTCCTGGGAAGGAAGGGTTTACTGGAGATCGAGTTCTACTAAAACTCTTGAACAAGATTCAGGGAACTTCCAGGTTGATGCACAGACGGAGGCTGTGAGAGGGTGGTGTTCCTGGAGAGGGCATGGAAGCTCTGTGCCCTGCTCCCACTGTGCACTATACGTCTCTTCCTTTTGGTTGTTCCTGAATTATATCCCTTTTAATAAATTGGTAAGCATAAGTGAAGTGTTTTCCTGAGTTCTTTGAGCCATTCTAGCAAATTACCAAACCTGAAGAGGGAGTTCTGAGAACTTACAGTCAATCAGAAGTCTGAGTGGCTCTGAACTAGCAACTGGTATCTAAAGGGGGAGCAGCCTTGTGGGATTGAGCCCTTAATCTGCATAATCTGATGCTAACTCGAGGTAGACAGTGTCAGACCTGAATTGAATTGTTGGACACCTAGCTGGTATTGGAGAATTGAAGAATTGCTTGGTGTTAGAGAGCACCATTCTACAAATGTTTCAAAATTAATGGCTGATTAGATAACTGCCTGTGATAATTAGGTCATTGCTTATTAACAAAGTATTCAAGGGTCATTTATTATATTTGCACTTTGTATTCAAGGGCTGACTTTTGCTCACTTTTTAAATGACTTAAAAGTAGAATAGGTGGGAATTTCTGATGTAACCTTTTTTCTTAAAGGCCACTGAATTTGTAAATGCCAAGCAGTATGAAGACATTTTATGCAAAGTTTATTAGAATAGGTCATGTTTAATACACATGCAATATGTAATTATTATTGCAGTAGCTGAGAGAATCTTCTCAAATTACATGACCCATCGCTTAACTTGGGAGCAGCACCAGGTAGCCAAACATATGCCTTAGATAAAAACGAATGAATTATGAGGTCAGTGTGCTTGTTTTTAAAAAATAACAAAGCACATACATATTAAAATAAGATTTGTAAAACACTTCTGTTGGAATGAAATTTGCACTGTGGACAATTTCTTTACATTCCCAAACTATTTACAAAAGATTCTTTTATAAAATAATGTGAAATATGTTTTCAATGGCTGAAATAACTCAAATGCCTTTAAAAACTAACCAAATAACAAGCTAGATCTAGGCTAACAGTAGTTGTGAAGACTATGAACTAGTACATTTCAAATTAAATCATGAAGCAACGGACAAAGGATTAATCTCCAAAATTTATAAGCAGCTCATGCAGCTCAATAGCAAAAAAAAAAAAAAACCCAATCCAAAAGTGGGCAGAAGACCTAAATAGACATTTCTCCAAAGAAGATATACAGACTGCCAACAAACACATGAAAGAATGCTCAACATCATTAATCATTAGAGAAATGCAAATCAAAACTACAATGAGATATCATCTCACACCAGTCAGAATGGCCATCATCAAGAAATCTAGAAACAATAAATGCTGGAGAGGGTATGGAGAAAAGGGAACACTCTTGCACTGCTGGTGGGAATGTGAATTGGTACAGCCACTATGGAGAACAGTATGGAGGTTCCTTAAAATACTACAAATAGAACTTCCATATGACCCAGCAATCCCACTACTAGGCATATACCCTGAGAAAACCATAATTCAAAAAGAGACATGTACCAAAATGTTCATTGCAGCTCTATTCACAATAGTCCAGAGATGGAAACAACCTAAGTGTCCATCATCGGATGAATGGATAAAGAAGATGTGGCACATATATACAATGGAATATTACTCAGCCATAAAAAGAAATGAAATTGAGCTATTTGTAATAAGGTGGATAGACCTAGAGTCTGTCATACAGAGTGAAGTAAGTCAGAAAGAGAAAGACAAACACCGTATGCTAACACATATATATGGAATTTAAGAAAAAAAAAAGTCATGAAGATCCTAGGGGTAAAACAGGAATAAAGACACAGACTTACTTGAGAATGGACTTGAGGATATGGGGAGGGGGAAGGGTAAGCTGTGACAAAGCGTGAGAAAGGCATGGACATATATACACTACCAAACATAAGGTAGATAGATAGTGGGAAGCAGCCGCATAGCACAGGGAGATCAGCTCGGTGCTTTGTGACCGCCTGGAGGGGTGGGATAGGGAGGGTGGGAGGGAGGGAGACGCAAGAGGGAAGGGATATGGGAACAGATGTATATGTATAGCTGATTCATTTTGTTATAAAGCAGAAACTAATAAAAAAAACTAAAATCATTCACAATCAATCTATTTAAAAATGATGAGTAGGCAAATAAATGCAAGTTTAACAATATTATAAAAGATAAAGTTCTATTTACAAAAACAACAAAAGAGATGAAATCATTAAGAACAAATAATAAGAAAATGGTAAAGGTGTATGAAGATTTCAATTATTAAACCCCAGTCTACAAAAATAAGAACACAAACAAATCTTGATTTCTTGACAGTGGGTTTGTTTTTCATGATATATGTATAGCAGTCCTGAAACTATTTTGAGCATGTTGTTAGATTGAACAACTGAGAAGAAGGGAGATACAAAGGAGATCATTGTGGAGTTGGGATGAAATTGGAGGTACCAGTATAAACTCATCATTTCTAAAATAAATAGTAGCTTGTCTCTAAAGATGGCTACTATCGATGTCTTCCCTAACTGTACGTGCACACCAGACTGCCATAGAGAGGTGGTATCTATTTCTCCACCTGCTTCAATCTGGGATTGTCTGTGTCTACTTACACAAATAGAATATTCAGGAAAGGACACTGTACCCGTTCCAGGCTTTGCCTGTAAAAGGATTGCAGTTTCAGCTTCCTCCTCTCACCCTTGTCACGCCTTTTCTCAGAACACAGCCATTGTGCTATGGAAGCCCAAGCCTCATGAGGAGGCCACTTAGAGACGCTCCAGCAGACGCCCTCAGCTGAGCTTTCAGCTGACAGCCAGCACCAGCTGCCAGGCCTGTGAGTGAGCCGTCTTGGATGTCATTCCAGTTGAGCCTTTAGACAACTCCAGTTCCAGGCACCATTTAATTACAACTGTGTGAGAAAGCCCAAACAAGCACTGCCTAGTTGAGGCCAGTCAACACAAAATTTGTGAGAGATAATAATAAATTATTGTTTCAAGTCATTACATTTTGGGGTCACTTGTTATATAGCAACAGAGCTAAAAACTGCTGAAAGACCATGGAAGTAATATGCCTCAGAAGCAAGGATCTCAGTGCCAGGTTGGTGTCCAGATTTTTCTAATCATCATTCCCCACCAAAAGAAACCAGTTTTTGTTTGTTTATGTTAGAAATGGCTGATTCTGGGGCTGAGGCAGGGAAAATACAAGATGAATACAGAACATATTGTGCCAGAAAATAAAGAAGTGCTAATTAATTAATTAGTTAATTAATTGACTAATAAGTCAAAGGACATAAGTAGACAGTTTGAAGGAGACAGATCTGGGAAAATTTCAGAATTAAAATAAATGAAGACAGTAATGGATTGAAACAAAATTGAATAAAAAATAATCCATGGGTTCACACTGATAAGAAAGAGAGAGGGAAGAGGAGGAAAGGAGGAAGGAAAAGAAAGTCAACTTCTTCCTTACAGCACACTGCTGACTAGTATAGAGAAGGAATGATGGGACTAGAAAATCATGACTTTACAACTATCATAAGAAAAAATGATTTTAGGCAAGAATCATTAATGGATGCTAAATTAAGGTGGGGAAGGGAGTTGGATAAGGAACAGGATGCTTACATAGTCTCAAAGCATCTCCCACAAATTACTTAATTACAAAAGAGAAAACAGTATAACAATAAAGTGGAGAAAATCTTGACCAGGTGATTAAAATTAATATCACCTGGGTGTGGATGAGCATCTTGCACTACCAGATATGGTTCCCTGAGAAAGACACATTTGTTATGTTATAGTCCAGCCAAACATGCATAACCTAAATCCAGTCATGAAGAAACTGGAAAAACCCAAACTGAGCAACTTTCTATAAATTAATTCTTGAATTTTTCAAATATGTTGTTGATGTCATAAAAAACAAATAAGCAAACCCAAGAAAATGCTGAAGAATCATTCTGAATTGAGTAAACTAAACAGACAAGACAACTAAATACAAAATGTGATCTTAGACCAGATTCCATACTGGGGGGAATTGCTTTAGGGAACATCACAGGAACAAGTGAATATAGTGGAATATGGAAAGTAGATAAAATAAATATATCAATGTTAAATTTGCTAATCGTACTGGAGTTATGGAAGTTATCATTGTACCCGAGTTATCATTGCTCTTAGGAAATACACATTGAAGTGTTAATGTGTAAAAGGAAAGATATATACAATCTACTCTTAAATAGTTTTCTTAAACAGTCTGGGAAAACACACACACACAAACTGTGGGGTGTATGTGTGTGTGTGGAGAGAGAGAGAGACAAATAGAGAAAGAAAGAGAATGATAAAGCAAATGAGGTGGTGAGCTTAGGTAAAGCATGTATAGATGTCCTTTGTTCACATTTTCAAAATTAAACATTTTCCAAAGTTTAAAAATTATAAAACAAAATCTGTGGGGGAAAACAAAGACAAAACAATCTATAAGTCAAATTCTATGCATGAGCTTCCAGTTTGTGGCCTCTGATTTAAAATATCATTGAGGGGCTTCCCTGGTGGCGCAGTGGTTGGGAGTCCGCCTGCCGATGCAGGGGACACGGGTTCGTGCCCCGATCCCGGAGGATCCCACGTGCCGCGGAGCGGCTGGGCCCGCGAGCCATGGCCGCGGAGCCTGTGTGTCCGGAGCCTGTGCTCCGCAACGGGAGAGGCCACAGCAGTGAGAGGCCCGCGTACAGCAAAAAAAAAAAAAAAAAAAAAAGACTTAAAATATCATTGACTTACCTGAAATAGTTAAGGAAATAGTTCAAACAAACAAACAAACAAAAACCCACCTAATTGCAGTGAAACTGAAATCAATGTAAATAAAAGGCTTTTAAGCCTTCCAGCTCAAGGCTGATTCTTTGCAATGTCTGGGTGTGTTTTCTCCCAAAAGTTACTTTTAAAAAGGATGGAGGGGGCAAATTTCAAAAAAGCCAATATTGTGAGAATTTTAGCTAAGAGTCAAAGACTTGAGGATTGTCAAGGGCCCCGAGAGTCAGATTATCTGCCTGCCCAGCGCCTTCCTCTTATCAAAGAACAAAAGCAATGTTCTAGCTGGTGGTTTGGAGAATAAGAAGTTATCCATGTGACTGTTTTCCAGATAACAAGCGTTCACTTTAAATGCTCTCTTAAAAATAAAGATTATTTTTTTAAATACCTCCTGTCATTAGGGTCCACTTTTACATACCTTCCGTTCATCATGCTTCAGTTAACGTTATTTGGGTTTTTTCCGTCGGTGCCATGAACACAGGATTTATGTTCAATTTGCTGATAGAATACTGTTAAAAGGCAAGAATCTCCTTAGTTAAAGAAAAAACATGTGGGCTTCAAGAGAGAAATGCAGATGGATTATCCAGACCCGTTGATGGCTTATCTTCCACCAACACTCTATGTAAATCTTGGCAAATGATTTCTAGTCACTGGACTCTAGTTCATCTGTAGAAAGACTGAATCAAATTATATCACCTCCAAGATCCTCCCAGATCTAATAATCTCTGTCATCTAATTCTGAAGTTAATCTGCTACATCCTCTGCTTGAGACTGGAGAAGATGTGGTCATTCATACCAGTCATCCGCATGTTTTTAACTGTGCTCTCCAGGAAAATGGTTAATTATGGATGTATATTAATCCACATAAGATATCCATTTACTGTTCCACTAAGAGATAAATAGAAAAAAAAAAGCATTACAAATAGACATTTAAAAAGAAAGAGACAAAAAGCAAATTTTAAACGGGACCCTAGTACTCCTTGTCCACTCTATTTTGGAGACACTGTTTTGTAGAAGAAGTCTGAATTCCTTCATGTGTCCTTGGAAGACAGTCAGAGTTCACCCTCCTCGGTCTGCTTCCCACTTCTCTCCTGTCCTCTAAGCTCCTGCCACCTGGGATTACTCACTGTTCTCTGGACCAGTCACACTTTGTCACGCTCCTGTCTTGACTCCTGCTTCTGTTGTTTTTCTGGTCAGGGGGAAAACAAACATCACACACATGCTACCTAGTCTTTAAGACTTTGACCCAAAGTCACCTCTTTGTGACACCTTCCTCCTCCCATCAGTTTTTTTTTCTTCTCTCTGAGAACACAATGCAATATAGTTCACCAAAGTAATTTATGTAAATTATTATTTATATAAATTACATGAGTCTGTGAACTCTTCCACAAAATGTTAGTCTCTGAAGACCAAAATTGTCTTATTTTTATCTTTGCCTAATTTCCAGCACCTAGTACATGGAAAGAGCTCTATAAAAGTTCATTTAATTTAGTGTCTTTGGACTTCCCTTGTGGCACAGTGGTTAAGAATCCACCTGCCAATGCAGGGGACGTGGGTTCGAGACCACATGCCATGGCCCACAACTACTGAAACCCGCATGCCTACAGTTCATGCTCCACAACAAGAGAAGCCACCGCAATGAGAAGCTTGTGCACTGCAACGAAGAGTAGCCCCTGCTCGCCACAGCTAGAGAAAGCCCGCAAGTAACAATGAAGACACAACGCAGCCAAAAATAAATAAATTTATTTTTTAAAATAATAATAATAATTTAGTGCCTTAAGGGAAGTTTTACCCTAGTCGAACTCTTCATTTTAAAAGACCCTGCTCTCATGGGTCTTCCTTGGTGGCGCAGTGGTTGAGAGTCTGCCTGCCGATGCAGGGGACACGGGTTCGTGCCCCGGTCTGGGAGGATCCCACATGCCGTGGAGCTGCTGGGCCGGTGAGCCATGGCCGCTGGGCCTGCGCATCCGGAGCCTGTGCTCCACAACGGAAGAGGCCACAACAGTGAGAGGCCCACATACTGAAAAATAAATAAATAAATAAATAAATAAAAGACCCTGCTCTCTAGTAAAGCTGTTAAGGCACTGATTCACTGCAATGAAGATTAAAAGTCTAGTCCACAGGCACCTTATGTAGATCAAAGACTATCTGTTATTGAATATAACAATTGTGATGAAACTGTAATTCTTGATTTCTTCTTTCAGTAATATCTTCCAAAATGTCCAAAGAATGTTATTCCTGTGAGATTGAGTCTTTAGCAACTATGGAGACAGACAGCAGACCAGAGCGACAGAAGAAAGCATCATTACTGAAGAAAACACTTGAAAATTTGGAATAAATTAGAAGGTGAAGAAACAAAAAAGTGCCATGTTCACTGGGGGTTGAAATGGTGGTATTCCTTGTGGGGAAAAGTAAAGATTAATCTGTAGCATGCATCATTCCTTGGCTGAAATTTAAAAAAAAAAAAGCCTTAAAAATAAAATAAAATAAATAGCAATTTAGTAAATAAATAGAAATTTAGTAAAGCGTTAGTTAAGTATGCCTGCTTCATTGAACATTTAACTGAATCAAGCTAATAATAACACATTTCAGGAATAAACTATAACCATTAATCTATTTTTTCCCCAACCATTTTTAGCTTTTCTGATTCACGGTGAGTATGGTCGAGTGTTTCATGGCAGCAACTGTGAGGGGACCAGATTAACCCAGAAAGGCGGTGGTGAGTCAAGGTCACTGAGTTCCTGGTTCACACAAATGACTGTACTGCCTTGAGCATGTAAGAACCAAAGAAATCCCACAGCCTGGGGTTTAATGAATGATATTACAGCAAAACTCTTGCAAAGAAAGAGGTGCTGCCTTTGTGGTTACAACTTTCTGTATGTAAAAATAAGCATGGGTCACTCCAGGGGCTAATATAGTGTTTGTTGTTTAACTGGGTGCTAAGCTAATGGCAAAACTAAGATTGATTACTTTTAGAGCAATGGGAGGTCCTAGATCAGGGCTTTTTAACCATTTGTTTGCCCAAGACTCCTTTAAGAAGCTAAAGAGAAGAACCATGAAAACTTTACAAAGATGTGTCATGCTCTTGGGAAAAATCTATGCCTGGAATGCCAGGCTAAAAGGTCCTAGAGCCTCCTTTCTCTCCTATGGTTTCATGACTTTCATGGGAAATTCATTATTTGTGTGTTGTGCTTTTTCAAAATCACTCTTGGGACATTGAAAAACTTCTTAGAACTCAGAACATTCACGTAAGGCCTCCAGAAGCATTTTGACAGAAATATTAAAGTTCAAGTATCAATTCAAACTTCCTAGGAGTTTTAGCAAAGCTCTTTTTTTCACATAAACAAAACATCTTGACTTACTTAGTTCATAATTTCCAAGATACCTGTTTTCCTAATAAAATGAAGAATTCATAAATAAGGTTTTAATATATACTAGAATTAGGTTGACTCTCTCCATGTTAAACCTGGGCCCTCCTTAGACACCACACAGTAAAAACAAATCACAGAGATTCCTAGTTACATGGCTAATATCAAAAGCTCATGTGACTGTTCTAATATATTTGAATCAATATATTAATTGCTTTATTAAACCTAGACTAGTAAAAAGATTTATATGAACAATACTGTATTATATGAAACTCTTCTTTACAATAATACATTCACTTATTACTACTATATCCTGAAAAAGAAAACAAAACTCAGGCCACAACATTCAGCAAAAGGATTAGAAGCTCTAAGAATTCAGCTGAGGGGAATGGTAATAAAAAAGGAATGATTTTTAAAATTTAGCACAGGAAACTCTACTCAGTATTCTGTAATAACCTATATGGGAAAAGAATCTGAAAAAAATGGATATATGTATATGTATAACTGACTCACTTTGCTGTACACCTGAAAATAACACAACATTGTAAATCAATTATACTCCAATATAAAATAAAAATTAAATTTAAATAAATAAATAAATACATAAAATTTTGGTCTTTGACCTCAAACTAAAACGGCAGATCTACAGAAATCTCAAGCTTATATATGATTCTGATTAATCCTATTTTCTAAAGTAGATATATTAAGTTATTAAATTTAAAGGTATCTATTACATTTTTTAAAAATTCAATTCAGCATGTCCTTATAAAGCAAAGGAAACATTTCAACCTGATTTCAACAAGATCTGATTTAGAAAGCAACTCTAAGAACAGGAAAAAAAAAAGATTCTAAGATATATAGCTGACTTCACCTAAAACCTAAAATATGGACAAACTTGAATATCTCATCCAATTTTTCTGTTGCCATGTTTCCCTTGTGAGGCACTGAAGGCTTTATAAACACAAGGTTAGTGTGTGGTCAGCCAAGATCTCAAAGGGCAGGCTATTTCTTACTCTGTTTTTGTTGGGATTTTGATCTTATCTCTTCTGCTTATCCCAAACCAAGCTCCTATTGCCCCAACAGTTAGTCCAGTTTGTGAGCTAAGGGGAGCAACAGCATCATTAGGGCTGGAGAGACCATGACTGGAGGGGTGGGAAGTGGGAACCAGGGAGGAGAGAATGCAGAAGGCTGGCTGAGCAGGGGCCGAGGTGGTAAAACCACAGACATCCTGTCCCAGAGAACTTCGGGGACTATCACATGAAGTCAGGGTCCATTGAGAAACTATATATTTATTTGGCCACTATTTTTACCCAGTGAGTTAAAAATTAAACTGTAATAAATGGCAGCTGATTAATAAAGCTATTTTATTAAATTCCTCCTTAATTATGCAAACTGCCCAGAATTAGACATATAGACTTAAAATGGACATGCAGGTTTTAGAAACTTAACTCTATCAGATGGAAACAAGAAGCTATATGCTGCCAACTATAAATCACAGGGGAAAACTAGTTGATCCCAAGGCAAACCTAGCTACACTACTGGTTGGAATCTAAGAAGTAAACCTATGGTGCTTGTTTGGTCATGGCCTAATATTTCATAATTACATAGTAAACCCTATGATATACCCTTATGATAATAACTCTAATCTTCATATCGACTTAGTCACCAAGATTTACCCAGTTGAAGTGATTCTTGAATAAAGTGCCTCTTACACCATCCTGTGTTACTACTTTAATTCACTCTTCCAGGTGGTCTGTACACAAGGCTACCAAGGTTATCATTCCAAGCAAGTGGCAAATTTGCCCTCTTTTGCATACAGGATAAAGCCCAACACCTTGGCATGGTCTCTGGGACACTTTGCAGTCTGTCATCATTCTACCGTCATCTAGCCTCACTCTCACCAAGCCCTCTCTGTAATCTATGCACACGAGATTCTTTACTATTCCTCCAACATCCCTCTCAGACATCCAGCCTTTTACATAGACTAGTCCCTCTCCCCAGAAAGACATTTCTTTGGTCTTCCAGGTCAAATGTCCTCTTATCTGTAAAATTTTCTTTAATCCACCCACTCACTCCCACAGGGAAAGTAAGTGGCTCCCTTGTTCCTGAAGCATTTTGCTCATATCCCTATTCAGATATTTAATCTATTTTCATGCCATAGTAGAGCATAAAGATCAACTTCAGAGTTGACTCTGTCACAAATAGCTGTGTGACCTCATTGAAACAACTGTACCTCCCTGAACTTAATTTCTTCATCTGTAAATGGGAATAAATATAGCTACCAAACAGAGCTGTTATAACAATTCAATATTGCATTAAAGCATCGACACTGCTTCTGACTATAGTAAAAATTCAACAAATAGAGATAAAATAATATTATTAATAATAATTATTACTGTGTTAATTATACATGTAAACATCTAGATAAGGTTTATTAAAATTACACCAGGATAAGAACTGTGTCTATTTATACAATCTTTATCACACATACACATAAATTTCCTTTTTTAGTTTATATCCTAGATATCTGAATGATTTTCTATTTTCTGTTGTAACACCAGGTGTAAAATTTCTTCCTAGGTCCTTGTCTCTGGAAAACATGCCAAATCTGAAATGGATGTATCAAAGTGCAGCTAAACTATGATAAGACACAGGCCCTGATGGGAAATATAATTTTTGTAACTACAGTGGTTCAGTGATGAGCTAGAAATATTTATTCTAAATATTTATAGGTCCTTTCTTTTAAATGAAAGCCTAAATTATTTTTGGTGAAGGAGATAGCAATAGGTAGGGTAAGTGAATATGCACATGTACAGAATATATATTATCATGGAACAACCAAAATGTTTAAATTATGTTTGTATTGCTCATTCCCAATACTTCCAAATGTCTTAAATCTTCCCCAATGCCCCCAAAGAGATTAAATTAATACAGCTATATTGAATACTTGGTTTGAACAGAATTTTAATCATAAACATCCCATTAGAGCTTTATATTTTAGATCATATTCAGGCCACTCAAGAAATATGTCTTTTCAGGAACTTTATTTCCAGCCTTCTAATACATCCCCCAAAGTGATTTGTGTATTATAAACTGAGGAGTTAAGGTTAAAATTGCACTGATGAAAGCAGAACACAGCACATCTCTTGGCTTTCCATTTTTATTTCTGCTGTGATAGCATTTATTGACATGAACAAAACCCACTTCCTTCATCAACCAGAATTGTCCAGATTTCTTTTAAATTATATATTTTAATTATATTTATATTATATTATATATTTAATTATATTTTATTTTATATTACATATATCTTTTCATTCTTCAGATATTTAAATATTATACATATATCTGGCTTATCTTGGCTAATTAGGCAACACTCATCCAAATTCCAGAGCAAGTAAGGCCATTACACTCTGACCAGAGAGGTATAATAATAACATAAACATTAGGTGCTAGGCACTGTTGAAAGCATTTTGCATGTATTCAAAGACTTTACACGCCAATGAAGGTCACAACTGCCCATATTCTTTTCTTCAATAATTTCTCATGCTGCCCAGTTCATTTAATGATTGTTGCCCGTAGCATTTTCCACTAGAAATATTTTTAGTAACTAGTAGCATCTGTCTAACAGTTACCTGTCTTAGAACATAGGGTTTAACAAGAAACAAGCCAGGAGACCCTGATAAACATTTTCGGAAATGAGGATGCCTGGTTGTCTATCTCGAGATGTGGACATGGAAGGTACACTAAGATCTCCATTCACTGGAGCCCTCAGAACCTTGGTCACTGCTCTACAATGTGGGAGACATGAGCCATCATTTTCCCTTCACCACTTACTACCTGTGTAACTTTAATTATGTCTCTTCACGTGGACTCAGTTTTCTCAGGTGTAAACGTGTATCCTAAGGATACAGTATTAGTCTCTGATATTTTAAAATCAACAATGGTTCTAAAATCTAGAATTTGTTTTATTTCTGTGAACACCAGAAAATACATACTAGAGTTTTATTCAGAAAAACAAATTTTGGTGTATGTCCTAGGTCTAGCCCATATATAATCTAATAGGAGTCTCTGTTTCTGCCTCTAGAGTAATCAACTCTACCTTTCTTTATGCTATTCTCTTGTTCCTGAAATGTCACATCTTCCCAATGAAGTCCTACCTACCAGTCCTCATGTGCCACTCATGAGCAGTTATCCTCTGTTGCCAACTAGTTTTTTGATTACAGTTTATCCTCTCTGTATGTCAAATATGCAGTGTGTTGTTAACTCTGAGATGCACACTTTTTTCATACTTAACATCTCTCAAATCAGAATATAGCTTAATCAATGACATATTGCGAATATACTTGACTATTCTTTTATCTTTTTAATGTCACAAAAGTAATTGTGTATATCATAATCTATGGCATCTTACATTCAATGAAAATATCTTGCTGGTATTTGAAATGTCATATCCTCTCTGTATATTTTATTTCCCAAACTTGTATATAAGATTATATTTTTATATTATTGTTCCTCTAATCACTAGAATATTATTAATGTTGTAGGAATTTAAACAAGAATTTGATTAACAACTATGGAAACACCATGATCCAAGGGACCAAAAGATTCTAGATTTCTAAAGAAAGATTCAATAGAATTCAATTATACATCAACATAATGTATTTATTGAGGTAGAGATATAGACCAATATATTTTAAAAGATTTTCAACAAGGATTAAGTTTAAAAAATCCATCTTTTCTTTATCACTAAGACACAACTAAATGCTTTTCTTTTCCTTATCCTTTCTTAGACTTTCTCAGAATCTCAAGGATGGTCGGAATCTCTAACAGTGTTTTGACCATTCCATCTTTCTGTTCAGGACTTTACCTAGAATGCTAGGGGAATATAAGACAAACTTTAACACAGACGTGGAGAATGGACTTGAGGACAGGGGGTGGGGGAAGGGTAAGCTGGGACGAAGTAAGAGAGTAACATTGACATATATACACTACCAAATGTAAATTTGATAGCTAGTGGGAAGCAGCTGCATAGCACAGGGAGATCAGCTCGGTGCTTTGCGACCACCTAGAGGGGAGGGATAAGGAGTGTGGGAAGGAGAGGCAAGAGGGAAGGGATATGTGGATATACGTATGCATATAATGGATTCACTTTGTTAGACAGCAGGATAATTGTAAAGCAACTTTACTCCAATAAAGATGTAAAAAAAAAAAAAGACAAACTTTAAAAACTAGTTTTCTTCTAGTTCACATTTTAATGTTTCTTCTCGTAGCAAGAATTCATTCCAAGTTGTCCTACACTGGACAGTAGAAGTAATGATGTCCATTCAGTTTATAAAACTGCTTCAACAGCTGTCTTGCAACCAAATAAAGTCCACAATTAACCCACAATGCAGAGATAACATTAAACATTCATATTCCAAAGGTCTGGGCAATAGTGGCTCACCTTTAAAAATCTCTACTTAAATGTATATCAAATAAATTGAGGAACCAGAAATTAATTTTCAAAACTATGCTGAGCTGCATTTCTCTTATGTTCACTCACTGCTGCCTCTAGCCTGACATAATATGGCACTGGCTTTACCTCTCTTCCTGGCCATAGAGAGATTCATTTTATAAACAATTGTTAAACACTAGCTATGTGTAGGGACTCTGCCAGCTCAGTGAAGATGCAAAAATAAATTGCCTTCAAGGAATTTACAGTCTAATATAGATATACAGGATGTGGGACCCCACCCACCTTCTGAGAACTTCACCATTGATGGGGAACAATAACTCTGGGAGATCTCCTCAATATAAGCATAAATATTTATATTGACGTTGTGCTGGAGTAGACATTGAAGAAATACTGCTTCAGCCCCCTTACCTTATCTAGCTGTCAGAGGCCTAAAATAGGGTAGATATTTTTAAAGGAACCAGTGCCAGAAGAAATACAAGATATTTAAAAAATCTGTATCTACTTCGCATAAAGAACAAGTTTTTACAGTTCAGAAACAGATGAATTTTCTGAGCTCAGAAAAACCAGGCATCCAGGCATTGAGATTCCAAGAAAAAGAACTCACTTCATAACTCTGAGAAACGTGAGAAGAGTTGCAATCTGCTCTCGCCTTCGTGGTGTCAGAGGGACGCAGGAGGAGATGGTATGTTATTTGACATGAAGCTTATGTGAGGACACACACGTCACAGCCTCACCCTGGCTGGGCAAGATCTGACTGCTATCAGACTATGCAGACTGGTGGCAACACAGAGACCCCTTCTAGACAGCTGGGACCAACAACAGGGCAGCACAGAGTTTCTGAGGACACACACTTGTGTGTGTGTAAATGTTTAACTAGGGTACAAACTAACATGAAATGAAAGTACATCTTGGGGGTCATAAATCATTTTAGAATGAGAGCTAAGTGTTAAAATAATCTTATTTTGCTTTGGAATTCACGAACGTGGTAACAAGATCAAATAAATATTAAGGACAAGAATGTGCGGAGTCAAATAAATTTATGGGAGAATTTGGAAAAATAGGTCCTACAAAATTTGGATTGCAAAGATGTCCAATTAAATAATAAAATAACATTAAGAAAATATTAGGTAAAAACAAGTAGATAAAGGTATTAGGCATTTAGAAACCATTTTTTTAAATCCTAGAAATCCATTTAGAATTACTATGAAGTTAATTCTATCACATTTACCACACAAAATATACCACCTTGAGTCTTCATACTTCATAAAGAAAATGAACCAAACTGGGAGTTAACCACTTAAACTGCAATTTCACTTAAAAAAAAAGTCTCTTTTAAAAATTTACTTTGTTTTAAAAATTCATGTAACTACCAACACAGCTACACTAAATACAATCATATGGTTTCATAGATGCAAACATAGTTTAAACTTTGTCAAAATGTACATTTTAAACATGTATCCCTTATTGTATATCAGTTATATCTCAATAAATCTGTAAAAAGTATCCAGGTAAGTATTTATGAAGTTATACTAATAAGTGAGACAGCATAGTGGACACATAGTATTACTTAAGAGATAATGTTTCAGAGATTGGTATCAGTGCTTTAATCAAATCTTAAGTTCCATTTATTCAGATATCCTTTCTTTCAGAAGTAGAATTTGTTGAAACAGCTATGAAGAAAGGACAATAATGTTAAATGATTAGCCAAATTAGGGACAATTATAATAAAAAAATAAATAACGAATGAATAAAAATAAATTTATAATAAAAATATATGAATAATGAAAATAAAATTATAGCTGCAAAACTTCCTTGCTAAAATTGGGAGAAAATGCAAGGAAGAAATCAAAGACTACAGAAGATCATCTTCCTGCTAAAAAACAGATATAACAAAGAGCAAGCAGAGCACTTTATTTAAACTTCACCATACTTAATCCTGGCCTCCAAATATATTGACTTTTTTATAGTTGTGGGAAGAAAAATTTCTCTTAACCTAGGGAAATTTAATTTGTTACATTCAATTATTTCTGTTGAAGAGATTAGGTAAATTCTTAGACTGCCTCTCTGGTGAATTAATTTCTACAAATTCTTTTATATAAACTCAGGAAGAACAGACCAGGAAAAAGTATGTCTAACTTAAGTGTCATTCTAACGGGAAAAGACATTAGGTTAAAACGAACTGTCTTTGCCAGTGCTCTCCACCCTTGTGAATTGTTAAATATCATAAACCAGACACCGGATAGTCTAGTATAATTAAGGGGGGATATACATGTAAACAGTTAATAAGTTTGTTGTTTGAAGTTTTTGACTCAATGGGAGATAAAAATAAAGCAGGAAAAAGAAAGAGAGTACCAGGGTAAGAAAAAACAAACAAACAAAAAAAAACACTTGCTTTGATTTTATATACAACATACACATATAAAAATAAAAATAATATATAACATGTGACTTTGATATTTTTTAAAAAGTATGAAAGTGTGTATTTTGTTCTAAACAGTTTGCAAAGACCTTCAGGGCCACACCTTGTCAAACTCGGTGTGAAGGCACAGTGAGAGACCCTGTCTGCTGAGGGTAGCTCAGTGGATGTTGAGTCACAGAGCTTATTGGCAATGCCAAGACTTAATGGTCTTCAGCAAGTGTCACATACACTAGCATTCTGGCAGATTTATGGCTCTGGTTTTGTAAAGGGAGGGTCTTTCAGGAAGTAATACGTATAGATTAGTCCCCCTTAAATAGTCATAGTCCAAGAGGATCAACATCACACAATTTGAACTTTTCATGGCAAATTCTTTTAGTCTATAAAAATGGTTGATAGTACAAAAATTAAGAAAATGAGTATCACACTATTTAATCTTTGCATATGTAAAGATGAAAGAATGAGTTGACTACAGTTTTATGTGACTAAAACATGAACTTAGAAACATTATAGTTTTCTGTTCTCATGAAATGTGCCCCTCTCCTCACCACCAAATAACACTTTTCCTGGAATAACATGTAATGGGCAAGGTAAACATGGAAATGGCACATATATAATAAATTTTTTAATGATTTTGGATAATGACTACTCTTAGGAGAAAGATACAGCAATTATATTCCTCAAAGAATTAGTTTTTAACTTGGCTTCATCTTGGTAACTATCAATAATAATAACAAAATAATCCATCTCTACACCACTTGGAGTGGTGGATTACCCCAGCTTTTGTTGCCTGTCCTCATACTCTTGGCAACTGGATTCCATCATGGAGGAAATGTGAGATGAAATTTAAGTCAAATAATTTTTCAACTGAAATGAAACTTGGTGGAAAAATAGCACTACAATTAATGTGTCATGTATTATTATCAAAAGAATCAGTAAACTGGGGTGAAGTAAGCATTGTCTCTGGAGAGCCCTACCCTACTTGTTCCAAATTCCCTCTTCTTGCCTAGTAATTGTGCAACCTTGGGAAATTTGCTCCGTTTTTCTGAGTATCCTTTTCTTTTATCTGTATAATGTGGAAAATAATGTCTATTATAGAAGCTTTGCAAGAATTAATGTATATAACATTTTTAAAGCACAATCCCTGGCACATAAGAGAAATACAATAAGTGGAAGCTATTACCATCATTTTTATTATCTCAGTGTTCATTATGATGTTCCCCTTTATAGTTCTCACTGGTCATTGAAAGTTGTTTCATGAACAACTCTACACAACATTAACAGTTAACTTTGCAGAAGCAAGTTAGTTAGCAACTACATAATAATGAGTAAAAGAATAAGGCTCTTTCCCAAGTTGTCCCAGAAGCAGAGCCAGATAGCTGAGCATGGATGCCAGCCTAAAGAAAGAAAGACAACCAGAACTGTTGGTAGGAAAAGACTATTGTACTGAAAAATTACTATATATAAAAGGTAGAAAGAACTAAAAGGAACACTCTAAGGTCTGCGAAACTTCTCCCTCAACCACCGATCCCTAGGAAAGAATACCAGGGATGACTCGCCTTAAAATAAGAAATCATTCAATGAAGAAGTCTAAGGTTTAAAGAGGAAAAAGTTTCAAAACACATACCATCCATCCTCCCATCCTGCCCCCTGCTCCCAGACCCCAGGCAAACAGTAATTTACTTTCAGTCACTATATTTTATTTTGAATTGTCTAGAATTTTCTATAAAAGGAGTCGTATATTATGTACTCTTTTTGAGTACAGGGGAATGGGAGGCCTATCCAGAGTTTTTCCCCAACCGCTGTAAGGTGCTTGAAATTCCATTCCAGTTCATTACCTCCTTACTGTGGTTCTTAACCTTGGTTCTGCCACAAATCCCTTTGAGACCCTAATAAATTCTGTGAGCTAACATCCCAGAGGAAAAAAAAAATGCACTTGTGTACATTCCCACAAAATGTTGCATACGGTTTCAGGGCATTCAGAGGAAAGAATTTGCTTTATCTTAAAACTTTTGTAGCTACCAAATATACGATCAGACTAAGAATCTCTGTTTATCACATCAAAACTGGAATAAGAGGAAACCAAGGCTGTGCAGAGCTGTGCATTCATATTTTGGATGTTGACCAGAAGGATTTATATCGCTTAGTAGATATTTATCTCTTTTCCTTTTTAGGGAGTACTAGATACCATGGCACCAATTTACCTCTGTTCTCTAACAGAAAGGTTGCCTTTTTTTCTTCTTCTTCTCCTTCATTTCTGTACCTGGTTTTATGTGTGAGTTTTTTGAGAGGGAAGTATTCTTGTTTTGTTTAATATGAAAACCAGGTTTGAATTAATTTTAGACTTCTAAAATTCTTAGACTAAATTTTAAAATATTTATACTACTTTTCTCTCAGATTTTTTCTTACTCATTAAAAAAAGAAACAACAAAAACTTCTGTCAGCAACTGAGAGGGTAATTTGATGCTTACATCACTTCCAGTGGGTGAATTATCACATGCAGCCTATATAAATGATACCTCTTAAATGTTTTGCTTAGAAGATTGACTATTTAGCTACAGCTTAGATCATTGACTCCAGTAATGCTCCTTACAACTATGGTCCAGAAGTATAATTTAGAGATAATACATTAATGTGATATTAATGTGTGTGTGTGTGTGTGTATATATATATATATATATATATATATATATATATATATATTATATGTATATATGTATATATATGTATATATGTATATATATATATTTATATGTGTGTGTATAGATCTTTTTATATTATAATACATCCTTATATTATAATATAAGGATGAGCTTACTCAACCATTTGCAGATGTAAATTAATTTGGAAAATGACGTGTGTATCTACATGGAAAATCACCCCTCAGATTAAAACACTATTTGCTATGTCTCAAAATATTTCATTTTATACCTAGATGATAACTTTCTCTCTTCCCTTCAGCAATAAATTCTGCAAAATTATTTATCAAAGGAACAAGTATGAAAGAAAAGACATTAATTTGAAGAGAAGATAGATAGATCCCCTAGCTAACTACAGCTTTGGTGCAATTTCCTGAAGTTCAAATTCCTGAAAAATGAAATGAAACACTCAACTCTTGAGAAAGCTTTAATGCCAGCTTTGATCTCAATTATAGGAAGTTATTAAAAGAAAGCACGTTTTTACATTTATGATTCAAATGGGGATATACTATGAAATGTTTAATAAAATGTTGAGAAAAGAATAATGGATGGCTTTGTACTATTAATTTGAAAGAATTGTCTATCTTTTTTTAAACAACTGAGAACATACTCACACTCCAGTAAGCATATGTAAAACCTTAGCCTTGATAGAGATAATTTTTTAAATGAATAATAAGAATTAACTATAAATCATAGGCTTGTTCATTCAATGGAGGTGGTGTTCAGTTAGAAAAAGCACATAAAAAAGTCAAATTCTAGTCAACTTTTAGTATATAAACACTATACAGTTGTAGACATCTAAGAGTAATCTTTATCAGACTCAAATGTTATAAATACTGTTTTTATATTCTTTGGCAAACTTAGTGAAGAAATTATTTCATATTCTTTAGGCAAATATTTTTGAGGTAATGGGAAAACATCTCAGAAAAGTCCAGAGGAGCAAAAGGATTAGAAAGGGAAAGGGGGAGAGAGAGAGAGCAATATAAGGTACAATGTGGAAAATGTTGTCCCCTGTTCATACTGGAGAGTAGCCAGCTTAAATTGGGGAGAAAAACAAACAAACAAACAAAAAAACCCCAGCAAACCCATGAATAAGCCAATAGTTTCAGATGTTAAGATATTTTCATTACTGGGTTAAAATGTTATGAGACGTGTTCAGACTACAGCTGTCTTTCTTTTTCACCAGAGAATCTCTTTTTTTTTTTTTCTGAGGAAACATATGCCATGTCCAGACAATCTAAGAATGAAGAGTCTTCTTATTTCTACTCCAGTCTCCTTTTTTTTCCTAGCTCCTTTCCTGTTCTTTGCAGCCCACAAGGAAAAGGCAGGCCGAGTGGGAGGCAAGGGAAGCATATTCATTCCAACATGGCCCCTGGAGTCATGGCCCTGTAGATCAGCTCTTCCGAGCACCAAAGGGGTGAGTCAGGTTCTCACTTTGCCATTCAGAGTACCTGAGACCTGAAGGAAAAGTGGCAAGTCACCTAGTCTGGTCTTTTCCCAATTCAGAGCTATTCGATTGCCACAGTCACATCTTTTTCATGTATGGGTATCAATTGGGTTTTTATTTAGTAAATACTTTTCTTTAAATGGCTCATTATTTATTTCAAATACTTTTAAATTGTATTTTAGTAACCAGTTTAATTTAGCAAAAATAGAAATTATACATAAACATATACACAATGAAATAAATATGGTATTATTTAATTCCCACTAAATACTGTTGCCTCCTAAAACTGCAGCCTGATCTCTGCCCTCTCCATTAATAAAGATTACTAAGATGATAAAGTCTTATCAACTTGAAACTGAGACACCTTTCCTTGACAAAATCAAAAGGAATGGAAGATAGTTAAGAAAGGATTGTCTCACTTTATGATTCAAGATTATTTAATGCCCTGTCTAGAAATCAGTAATAATCTTTCCATACAAAGCAGAACTAAAAACAAAATGGAAATTAGGTATCTTTTGCTGTTATCAAACAAAGTGAAAAAAAATCCATTTGTTCTACAAAGACTCATAAATTTTAGACTGATACGTTTGAAAGCAATCTAGTTTTCCACTTCACACAGCATTTACTCTTGCTTCTGCATTAAAAATCTCAAGAAAATTTTTTTTAAATAAAAGTGAAAACAAAAATCTTTGTCAATAAAAATATTATGATTTCGTTTTGGAGAGAAAGTAATCATATGAACAATAGAGAATGAAGCAATTGTTTGAGTGTCGGATAACATAGAAATAACTGTCCTTTGTCCTTCATTTAATAATCATAAATTGACATTTACTGTGGGGTAGGCAAGGTGTTAAGTGCTTTACAAACATTTACCAATCCATTGAGGTAGGTACATTGTTGTTCCCATTTTTGGATGAGGAAACTGAGGTTCAAAGAGGAAAATAAGCCCAAGGTAACACAACTGACAATTGGAGGAGTAAGATTCAAACCCAGCCTATCTCAGTTTCTACATTAATTATTGAATAAGGAATAAAATTGTCTAAAGGAATAAGCCAAGAGAACTTATGTACTTGCTTTTCATTTTATTTTTGGTTCCTACCTACTATATATCATAGTTTATTCTATATAGAATGGTGGCACATTTAATATCCTCAACATTTAGGTGCAGTTTAATTCCTGACAGCTGTTAGAATTGTCAGAAGGACTCTCCTGGAGCCCAAACTCCCTAGGAGAATGCATTGTGTGTGTGGCCCAATGCAGTGTCCAGTGCTGGGAGGGTTATCAGAAGATGGTGCAAAAATCCTCCTTCCATCTGCCCAACTGGAACACAGGCTATGAAATTAGCCCAGGTGCTTAGTTTTAAAAACAAAACAGTGGCCTCTACACTGACCATTCCTCAGCCTGTGTGGAGGGGTCAGCAAAAGCATATAGCTCTTAAGCATTACCATGGGAATAGAGGGTAAACAGTTTGCTTTTACAAAACCTCAAGCTTGCACTAAATTGTGACTCAAACTCAAAAGGCACATTCAAATAAAAATCATGAACTAAGACATGATGAAGGGACTGTTAGTAAAAGATCCACCTGAACACCTGGGAGAAAGTTCAAATTGCCACACAGGCTGCCTCAGCTAGAGGGTATCACGTGAAGCTAACTCCCTGTCCTGGGTGGAATATTCGGGCACTGTGCTGCCATGTTTTAGGAGCTACAGCAGATGTTCTGTGGAGTTTGCCCAAAACAAGAGGGGGCCTGCTGCAAATGGAATTATTCTTGAAGCTGTTCTAACCTCACCTACCATCCTTTGTACTCTCTCCACCTTCTCTCCTTGAATCTGGTCCAACTCCTTAGGTTCACATCATTTAGAAATCCATGTATATAACAGCAATTAAAAGCAATATTAAGACGGAATGCCAATAAATATTTATATTCACTCTGTCAGCAAGCCTAACCTGTTTCCTAGGCTAATTTCTAGATGTGAAAATTATTTGCTTTTAGAAATTAAAGTGCAAACAAATTACACTGTTTGTACACTTAAAGCATATATAGGTTACAAAGAAGGAGCAAAGAATATACAATAGGGAAAGGAGGATCTCGTCAATAAGTGATATTGGGAAAACAGAACAGCCACATGCAAAAGAATGAAATTGGACCCATATTTTATACCACACACAAAAATTAACTCAAAATGGATTAAAGACTTGAACATAAGACCTGAAACCATAAAATTCCTGGAAGAAAATATAAGCGTTAAGCTCCCTGACCATTGGCCTTGCAATGATTTTTTTGTATTTGACAACAAAAGACAACAGAAGCAAACATAAATAAGTAGGACTACATAAAACTAAAAAGCTTCTGTGCAACAAAGAAAACCACCAAAAAATGAAAATGCAACCTACTGATGGGAGAAAATATTTGCAAATCATATATCTGATAAGGGACTAAGAACTCATATAACTCAAGAGCAAAAACACAATCTAATTGAAAAATGATCAGAGAAGCTGAATAGACATTTTTCCAAAGACACACAGATGGCCAACAAATACATGAAAAGGTGTTCAACATCACTAGTAAACAGGGAAATGCAAATCAGAACCACAATGAGATATCACCTCACACCTGTTAGAATGGCTATTATCCAAAACACAACAAATAACAAGTATTGAAGAGGATGTGGAGAAGGGGGAACACTTGTGCACTGTTAGAGGAAATGTAAATTGGTGCAGCCACTATGGAAAACAGTATGTAGGTTCCTTAAAAAGCTAAACATAGAACTACCATATGACCCATCAATCTCACTTCCGGGTATCTATCTGAAGAAAATGAAACACTACTTCAAAGAATATATGTACCCCTATGTTCATCACAGCATTATTTATAATAGCCAAGATATGGAAGCAACCTATATGTCCATTGATATATGGATGCATAACAAAATAGTGATATATATATATATATATATATATGAATATTACTCAGCCATAAAAAAGAATAAAATCTTGCCATTTGCAACAACATGGATGGATCTAGAGAGTAATATACTAAGTGAAATAAGTCAGAGAAAGACAAATACCGTATGATCTCACTTATATGTGGAATCTAAAAAACAAAACAAAACAAAATAACCAAGTTCAGAGATACAGAAAACACATTGGTGGTCGCCAGAGCTGGGGGGTGGGGGTGAGTGAAATGGCTGAAGCGAGGATCAAGCAGTAAAAACTTCTAGTTATAAAATAAATGTCCTAGGGATGTAATGGACAGCACGGTGACTATAGTTAATGATACTGTATTGAATTTTTGAAAGTTGCTAAGAGAGTAGATCTTAAAAATCCTCATCATAAGAAAAATTAATTTTGTAACTATGTGTGGTGATAAATGCTAACAAGACATTCTGGTGATCATTTCACAATACATACAAATATTAAATCATGTAGCCTGAAATTAATATATATATAATATAATATAGACATAGAATCTCAATTTTTAAAAAAGAATATGTGTATTTTTTAAGTTGTTTACATGAAACCACTGAAGCCACAGCAAGCCCTCAGGACTAATAGATTATTCCTGCAGCTGCTATTCTTACCAAAAACCTGACTGCTAACATCAACAGCAAAGGACAGCAAATGAAGATGAAACAGCTGGGATATGGGTATGCCTTAGAAACTTTCTTTAAATTTCATGTTTTTATTTAGCATGCTTTTGTAATTATTATTTAAAATCATTATAGTCCCTCAGTAATCAATCTACAAAAATCAGTAATACAGAGTCTTGTGTAAAGAGGAACTGTCTCTCATATACCATCCTTTTGGCTTTCTTCAGCAAAGAAAGTCAGATACATCAACTAAGACTGTCAATACAGAGAAACAGCTAGGGAGCTTTTTAAAAATACCAGTGCAGGGACCTACTCCGAGCAAATTAAATTAGAATCTTTGGAGATGGGGTCCTCACATGAGTGGTTTTACAAGTTCCCCAGGTGATTCAAATGTGCAGTAAAAGTTGGGAACAGTTATTTTAGGTTGTGAAGTCCTACACATGAAGAATAACATAATGCAATGGCTTAAAACAGAAAAGATAATGTTATTTATTTTGCACTTGTGCAGAAATCAAATATGTATAAATATATATTTTTATTACACCAAGAACTTGGTCAAATTCTCTGAAACAAGTTTTGTATAGCTTCCTATTCCATTATTTTTAAAGGGAGAGAATGAAATTATTGGCTTAGGAAACAAAGAAGGCAAAATTAATTTTAGCCTTCTTTGTTTCAAAATTAATTTTAGTCATAAATTTTTGTTAATGTTTCATTTTGGGATGACTACTAGATATTGCACTAGTTTTTATGTTATAGATAAAAACTTACTTAAATAGCAGTCTGGCTTCTATTCAGGATCTTCTTAATAAAAGCATATGGATTGTTTTGTACACATATATTTTAAATTTAGTAGCCTGAGTCCCTGGACATATTGTTGACCTCTTGCAGTAACAATTAAGTAATAAACTTTAATAAGAATACAAATCCCTTAGAGATGATGATGATGATGGTGATGGTAATGATGATGTGATAATGATCCCCTTTACACTGTGTACACTGTGCTGGCCTCTGATCTGGATAAAAAAGTGTGTGTGTGTGTGTGTGTGTGTGTGTGTGTGTGTGTGTGTGTGTGTATAGTTGTCTAACATGTTTAGAAGACTGGAAGAATTCTTAGCATTCTCTAAAGAAGAGAAGGATGGCAGACTAGTATTTGTTGAATGCCTACCATGTGACATGCATTATATTAGGCATATTATCTTACTGAATCTTCAAATACCCCTGTGGAACAGAGTTCGGCAAACTATGGTTAATGGGCCAAATCACCTACTTGTAAATAAAGTTTTATTGGTACATAGTCACACTCATTTACCTGCTGCCTATAGCTTCTTTCTTGCTACAAAAGCAGAATTTAGTCTTTGCAACAGAGACCACAAAATCCAAAACGCCAAAAGTATTTACTGTCGGACCTTTTACAGAAAAAGGTTGCCAATCCTACTACAGAATGTGTGTAATTATCTGTTTGAACCGTCTCTTGAGGAAACTATTTGTTGACTTAGAACATGGCCTAAAGAAGTGAAGTAGCTAGAAAGAGGCTAGTGATTAAATAAATATTGTCTCCAAATTGAATATTACTTCTCTAGTTTTGAAGTAACAGGTATTTTCCCTTGTGTTTAGATGTCACGGGAGCCTCTCACTGTCTCTTCTGTGACAGAGAATCCAGAAATAATGAGTTCAATAACAAGTTAATTATTGAACTTGTATAAATGTATTATAGGTAACAGCTATGAGGAACAAAACTTATAATTTAGTCATGAAAATACTCCATTACTTGAAATGTGGATACATGTCAAGGGATAGAAAGTAATCACAAAAGACTTCTGCAATAAACAAAAAGATCTGTTGAACTTTTATTTTATGTTAGTGAGAGGACACTTCCTTCTCATTCTTGATGTTTTCTTCCATGTGGAGGGGACTGTACCAGCATAACTCACCTGGCCCATCTCTGTACTTTCTCTTTCCTCACCTGGGGTTGTGGTGAAAGAGGGACTTAGATAAACGCGTTTAAAAGGCAGGAGCCCAGGCTCTCCTCTCTCCTCTCCAATCTACTCCTCATTCTGATGTCATGAATACCCACTAAGATCTTTGACAACACTGAATACAGTGGAATTTCTCTAGGTTCTGGGAACAAATCTTTGCTTGAAATAACTGGCCCAGGTTCCCAAAGACTGGCTTGTTTTCTAAATTTGGTCAGTTGGTGAGGTCAGTTCTCAGATAATCTTTTGAGACTGTCAAGTGAAGCATGAGGAACTTGGCTTGAGACAGACTTGTCTGTAGCTGCTGAAACAATCACACTTCCTAGGCATCAAGAACAATCTGGCTGAGACTGAGTAGAACCAGAAGGTGGGGTAGTTAATGAATTTTGGACTTTAGTTCCTTTGAAATTAACCCATAGGACAAGAAGATTTGATGGTGGACTTGATGCTTTGTATTTTGAATTTCAGGGATTTAATCTTTGGATTTAATTCTCTATGGAAATCTGAAAATGCAATGGGGTTTTATATCCAAATGTGGGACACTTTATTCCTCTCACTTTACTGTTGGGTTATGTAGTAGATTTGATGACTCTTCCCAGCTACTACTTGTTCAATTAGCTTAAAAGAATGGGACTATTGGGAGGAGATATTTTCCATTCATGTTTTTCTTTTTTTCATGCAAGGGAAGTATCATTTCCATTACATTCCTTGCTTCTCTGATTTAATTTGACTGGTGAGTTTTGGAAGAAAAACTGGACAAGTGGAGTCTGACCCTCTCCTCTCTCTCCTTTTTCTCTTGAGTACAAGCTGCCCATGTGAGTAATGCATTCTGCTCAGCAACTCTGTACTGTAAGCATTATAGAGTCAATCTTTGCCCCTAAGTAGGAAGGTTGCCCAAGTTTTGCACTACAATGCCTTGAACATGATAATATGAATTAACTATGATATGAATTAGCTACACTGCTGAGATTCCTGAGGCAGAATTATAAGATGAAAAATTTCCTACAACTATTGCTGTCAAGCACTGGAAAAGCAGTGTTGAGTGTGTGAAAGGCTATGCTTTTCCATCACAAAACATCCATCAGTCAACCATTTGAGGGAATTGTGCAAGGAAGTCAGATGTGGGAACTGGTCATGAGAAAGACATGAATTTTGCTTGGAATAAGCAGAAATTGAGATATAGTAAGAAATCCAGTAACTAAGAGAGAGATGATGAAAAGTCAGCATGAGATTTGGGGTCATCAGCATGATTGATATTGAAACCTCTTGGGTTAGATGAAAATAATTTAGAAAAGAAGGACACAAGAACACATACAGAATTACCCTCAATCAATACCAACAACTTTGGAGGAGGAGAAAAAACCTTCAGTGAAACACTTCTAGAAGGTTTACACATGAGGAAACTGTAATATTTCAAAAAAAGGGGGGCAGAATTTTCAGAAGGAGAGATCACTGAATACTGTGAGATTAACAAAGAGAATGGATTGAAAATCTATCATTAGGTTCAACAATCATGTGGTAATTTTTTAAGAGAATGGGTAAATAGAAATATTGTAAGGGTCATGCCGACTTTTTCTTATTCATGTTGGGAGATACCAGAAGATATTTGAAGACAAATGAAGTACAACCTAAGGAGAGTTTCCTAGAAGTTAATGGAAGTGTTTAACTACAGTTCATGTCTTTAATTATTCTTAACACACCTTCAGAGAAACGGTTCTTAGTAATCATTGGAGACTAATCATTTCCATGTTAGAAGTACACATTCTTTTTGTGTTCACTACACATCTCCAAATATTAGAATTTTTAGCAGAATATTTGAAGGGATTGTAACCTTTACCATTGTTATACAGCCCAAACATATAGAGTACAAATCTCAAAATAGATATAAACAATCCAAATAGTCATGACACAAAATCACTATTAAAGAACCACAGTATTTTGTAGAATCTCTGTACACATCCATATTTCCTGAACTACTTGTCTGGTTGTCCTTTAGCAGCTGTTTGAATAATATTGTTTACAGCCTGGACACACTCAATATACTCAAAAGGCAAATTTCTCATAAGTTCCATAAGCAGAATATTCTTTTTAACATTAAACTTAGCAACAAAGTATGGCTCTTTCCTGGGTGACCACATGTCCCAATTTACCTGAACAGTCCAGTTTGTGTCCATTGTCCTGATGTAATTATCAATGGAACTTTTTCTCTCAACAGTGTCCTTGTGCAAATGATAAATCATACAGTTACCCTACTCTTACCTCTGAGTTTCTCTGCGTTATCGCCCAATACAAGATTCCTCAATGCTACATTCTGCCTGATGAATGTCATTGTCAGAGTGTTTAAAGTCAGTCACAATAAAATAAATATTACACATTGATCAAAATGTGTGAGCTCATAAGAATATTAGGGCTTATTAATTGAGAATCACTCTTCAAGATAAATGTAAATAATGGTAGAAAATAGATTGGTGATAGAAATCACAAAGATGTGGCAATGGCTAGTAATTCTAATTTAGAGTTATAAAACCCTGAAACTGAGGTTCACAAAGAAGCCTAAAACCAAAATGTTAACTATCAAAGTTGAGATGAAAGACAACTTTTACAATGGATTACTTTCAAATACCTTTCTTTAAAATATGCTACCATATTTAATACTCTCAAACATCAAATCAATTCTGTCCCATTCAGGTTCAGAAGTGCTCTGTGACTCTGTTACTTACACAGCCTTAGCTGGACTTTCCAGGTTTGCAGTATTCAGCTTCAACCTCCTTTTTCAAATGCACCTCCCCCTCATCTAAGCAGCTTGGGATTCTTTTTCGTATTCATTACCATCAGTTGGCTACATTGCTCATGAGGTGGCAGCAAGGTTTCCTAGCTTCTCTCTGCTTCTTCAACTTAACTTTTCTGCTCCAAGCAACATTGTGTTCACCTTGATTACTCTTTCTTCTGACTGTGAATCACCTATAGGATACCAAATCTGGCTGATCTTCTGAATGAAATGGAAAACTTTATAAATAAAGCACCATTCGAGACTTACAGGGTCAATTTTCTGGGAATAGAGTCCAGAAAGCTATGCTTTCTAGGTCATCTTCACGTGTAGGATTTATACCACACACTGGGCACTTGAGTTTTGCTCCAATAGTATTTCTTCTTTATATGTGCTTCCCAAGGTCATCATGTGGCTAAATGCAATGGTCAGCTCTGAGTCCTCATCTCCTTGACCTTTAAGTTGAATTTGACACAATTTACAGTTGACACCTCTCTCTCTCTCTCTCTCTCTCTCTCTCACACACACACACACACACACACACACACACACACACACAGAGCAATTTCTACATTTCGTTTTATCACTATTTTGGTTTTCCTACTACTTCACAAATTTATTCTTTCTCACTCACTTTTGTTACATTCTCCAATTTTCTGCACCACTAAGTTGGGAAGAGATCCCGGGCTCACCCACTGGATCTTTTCTCTTTTATACAAAAAACTTATTCCCTTGATGATTTCATCCAGTTGTATTGCTTTAAATACCATCTCTATGCTGACAACTTCCAAATTTATATCTCCAGCTTGGACTTCTCCTCTCAACTCCACGCTCCTATATCATGGCCACTTGGCTATCTAATAGGCAACCAGAGCCTAACATGACTAAGGCTGAACTTCTGATTTTCACCACCTCACCCAAACCTGCTTGTGCTTTGGTCTACTTCATCGCATGCCTTGCTCAGACTGAAAATTCCAGAGGAGTCTTTGACATTTCTCTTTACCACATTTAATCAACCCAAACTTCCTCTGTATATACTTTCAAAATGTACCCAGAATTTGATCACTTCTTACCCATCCCCACTCTATTCCAAGACACCATCATCTCTCACCTGGATTATTTCCATAGCACTCTAAAGGGTCTCCCTGCTTCCACCTTCTTCCTTCTCCCTAGTCACTACACAGCAGCCAAAGTAACATTCTTAAAACAGAAGTCAGGGTTTCCGGAGGTTCCAGATGCTTCTGCCTCTTTAGGGGGAGATTCCTGGGCAAGTAACGAAAAGAAATTGGTTCAAGATGGTGGAGTAGAAGGACATGCTCTCACTTCTTCCTGTGAGAACACCAGAATCACAGCTAACTGCTGAACAATAATCGACAGGAAGACACTGGAACTGACCAAAAATGATACCCCACATCCAAAGACAAAGGAGAAACCACAGTGAGACGGTAGGAAGGGTGCAATCACAATAAAATCAAATCCTATAACTGCTGGGTGAGTGACTCACAAACTGGAGAACACTTATACCACAGAAGTCCACCCACTGGAGTGAAGGTTCTGAGCCCCACGTCAGGCTTCTGAACCTGGGGGTCTGGCAAAGGGAGGAGGAATTCCTAGAGAATCAGACTTTGAAGGCTAGCAGGATTTAATTGCAGGACTTCAACAGGACTGGGAGAAAAAGAGACTCCACTCTTGGAGGGCACAGAAAAAGTAGTGTGCACATTGGGACCCAGGGGAAGGAGCAGTGACCCCATAGAGATTGACCCAGACTTACTTGTTAGTGTTGGAGGGTCTCCTGCAGAGTTGGGGGTGGCTCTGTCTCACCGTGAGGACAAGGACACTGGCAACAGAAGTTCTGGGAAGTACTCCTTGTTGTGAGCCCTCCTAGAGTCCGCCATTAGTGCCACCAAAGAGCGCTGGTAGGCTCCAGTGTTGGGTCGCCTCAGGCCAAACAACCAACAAGGAGAGGGCACAGCCCCACCCAACAGCAGAAAAGTGGATTAAAGTTTTACTAAGCTCTGCCCACCAGAGCAACAGCCAGATCTACCTACCACCAGTCCCTCCAATCAGGAAACTTACACAAGCCTCATAGATAGCCTCATCCACCAGACTGCAGACAGCAGAAGCGAGAAGAACTACAATCCTGAAGCCTGTGGAACAAAACCCACATTCACAGAAAGATAGATAAGATGAAAAGGCAGAGAGCTATGTACCAGAAGAAGCAACAACATAAAACCACAGAAAAACAACTGAATAAAGTGGAGATAGGCAACCTTCCAGGAAAAGAATTCAGAATAATGATAGTGAAGATGATCCAGGACCTCGGGAAAAAAATGGAGGCAAAGGTCGAAAAGATGCAAGAAATGTTTAACAAAGACATAGAAGAATTAAAGAACAAGCAAACAGGGATGAACAATACAATAACTGAAATGAAAAAATGCACTAGAAGGAATCAATAGCAGAATAACTGAGGCAGAAGAATGGATAAGTGACCTGGAGGGCAGAATGGTGGAATTCACTGCTGCAGAACAGAATAAAGAAAAAAGAATGAAAAGATATTAAGACAGCCTAAGAGACCTGTGGGACAATATTAAACTCAACAACACTCACAATATAGGGGTGCCAGAAGGAGAAGGGAGAGAGAAAGGACCCAGGAAAATATTTGAAGAAATTATAGTCTAAAACTTCCCTAACATGGGAAAGGAAATAACCACCCAAGTCTAGGAAGCACAGAGAGTCACACACAGGATTAACCAAAGGAGAAACATGCCGAGACACAGAGTAATCAAACTGGCAAAAATTAAGGACAAAGAAAAATTATTGAAAGCAGCAAGGGAAAAAAGACAAATAACATACAAGGGAATTCCATGAGGTTAACAGCTGATTTCTCAGCAGAAACTCTACAAGCCAGAAGGGAGTGCATGATATACTTAAAGTGATGAAAGGGAAGAAACTACAACTAAGATTACTCTACCCAGCAAGGATCTCATTCAGATTCGATGGAAAAATTAAAACCTTTACAGACAAGCAAAAGCTAAGAGAATTCAGCACCAACAAACCAGCTCAACAACAAATGCTAAAGGAAATTCTCTAAGTGGGAAACACAGAGGAAAAAAAGGACCTACAAAAACAATTAAGAAAATGGTCATAGGAGTATACATATTGATAATTACCTTAAATGTGAATGGATTAAATGCTCCAACCAAAAGACACAGACTTGCTGAATGGATACAAAAACAAGACTCTTATTTTTGCTGTCTACAATAGACCCACTTCAGACCTAGGGACACATACAGACTGAAAGTGAGGGGATGGAAAAAGATATCCCATGCAAATGGAAATCAAAAGAAAGCTGAAGTAGCAATTCTCATATCAGACAAAATACACTTTAAAGTAAAGACTATTACAAGAGACATAGAAGGACACTACATAATGATTAAGGGATCAATGCAAGAAGAAAATATAACACTTGTAAATATTTATGCACCCAACATACGAGCACCTCAATATATAAGACAAATACTAACAGCCATAAAAAGGGGAAATTGATGTAACACAATCATAGTAGGGGCCTTAACACCCCACTTTCACCAAAGGACAGATCATCCAAAATGAAAATAAATAAAGAAACACAAGCTTTAACTGATACATTAAACCAGATGGACTTAATTGATATTTATAGGAAATTCCATCCAAAAACAACAGAATACACTTTCTTCTCAAGTGCTCAAGAAACATTCTCTAGGATAGATTATACCTTGGGTCACAAATCAAGCCTTGGTAAATTTAAGAAAATTGAAATCGTATCAGGTATCTTTTCCAAACACAGCACTATGAGACTAGATATCAATTACAGAAAAAAAATCTGTAAAAAATAAAAACACATGGAGGCTAAACAATACACAACTTAATAACCAAGAGACCACTGAAGAAATCAAAGAGAAAATCAAAAAATACCTAGAAACAAATGACAATGAAAACACGACCACCCAAAACCTTTGGGATGCAGCAAAAGCAGTTCTAAGAGGGAAGTTTATAGAACTACAATCCTACCTTAAGAAACAAGAAACATCTCAAATAAACAATCTAACCTTACACCTAAAGCAATCAGAGCAAGAAGAACAAAAAACTACTAAAGTTAGCAGAAGGAAAGAAATTATAAAGATCACAGCAGAAATAAATGAAAAAGAAATGAAGGAAACAATAGCAAAGATCAATAAAACTAAAAGCTGGTTCTTTGAGAAGATGAACAAAATTGATAAACCATTAGCCAGACTCATAAAGAAAAAAAGGGAGAAGGTTCAAATCAATAGAATTAGAAATGAAAAAGGAGAAGTAAAAACTGACACTGCAGAAATACAAAGGATCATGAGAGATTACTAAAAGCAACTATATGTCAATAAAATGGATAACCTGGAAGAAATGGACACATTCTTAGAAAAGCACAACCTTCTGAGACTGAACCAGGAAGAAATAGAAAATGTAAACAGGCCAATCACAAGCACTGAAATTGAAACTGTGATTAAAAATCTTCCAACAAACAAAAGCCCAGGACCAGATGGCTTCATAGGTCAATCCTATCAAACATTTAGAGAAGAGCTAATACCCATCCTTCTCAAACTCTTCCAAAAAATTGCAGAGGAAGGAACACTCCCAAACTCATTCTATGAGGTCACCATCACCCTGATACAAAAACCAGACAAAGACTACAAAAAGAGAAAATTACAGACCAATATCACTGATGAATATAGATGCAAAATCCTCAACAAAATATTAGCAAACAGAATCCAACAGTTCATTAAAGGATCATACACCATGATCAAGAGGGATGTATCCCAGGAATGCAAGGATTCTTCAATATACACAACTCAATCAATGTGATACCCATATTAACAAACTGAAAAAGAAAAAACATACGATCATCTCAATAGATGCAGAAAAATCTTTTGACAAAATTCAATACCCAGTTATGATAAAAACTCTCCAGAAAGTGGGCATAGAGGGAAACTACCTCAACATAATAAAGGTCATATATGACAAACCCACAGCAAACATCATTCTCAGTGGTGAAAAACTGAAAACATTTCCTCTAAGATCAGGAACAAGACAAGGATGTCCACTCTGACCACTATTATTCAACATAGTTTTGGAAGTTCTAGCCACGGCAATCAGAGAAAAAAAGAAATAAAAGTAATACAAATGGGAAAAGAAGAAGTAAAGCTTTCACCGTTTGCAGATGACATGATACTATACATAGAGAATCCTAAAGATACACCCAGAAAACTACTAGAGCTAATCAATGAATATGGTAAAATAGCAGGATACAAAATTAATGCACAGGAATCTCTTGCATTCCTATACACTAATGATGAAAAATCTGAAGGTCAAATTAAGGAAACATTCCCATTTACCATTGCAACAAAAAGAATAAAATACCTAGGAATAAACCTACCTAAGTAGACAAAAGATCTGTATGCAGAAAACTATAAGATACTGACAAAGAAATTAAAGATGATACAAATAGATGGAGAGATATACCATGTTCTTGGATTGGACAAATCAACATTGTGGAAATGACTATGCTACCCAAAGCAATCTACAGATTCAATGCAATCCCTATCAAACTACCACTGGCATTTTTCACAGAACTAGAACATAATATTTCACAGTTTGTATGGAAACACAAAAGACCCTGAATAGCCAAAGCGATTTTGAGAAAAAAAGAAATGGAGATGGAGGAATCAGTCTCCCTGATCAGACTATACTCCAAGCTACAGTAATCAAGACAGTTTGGTACTGGCACTAAAACAGAAATATAGATCAATGGAATAGAAAAGAAAGCCCAGAGATAAACCCATGCACCTATAGTCAACTAATCTATGACAAAGGAGGCAAGGATATACAATGGAGAAATGACAGTCTCTTCAATAAATGGTACTGGGAAAACTGGACAGCTATATGTAAAAGAATGAAATTAGAGCACCCCCTAACATCATACACAAAAATAAACTCAAAATGTATTAGAGACCTAAATGTAAGACTGGACACTATAAAACTCTTAGAGGAAAACATAGGAAGAACACTCTTTGACATAAATCACAGCAAGATCTTTCTTGATCCACCTCCTAGAGTAAGGGAAATAAAAACAAAAATAAACAAATGGGACCTAATGAAACTTAAAAGCTTTTACATAGCAAAGGAAACTGTAAACAAAACGAAAAGACAACCCTCAAAATAGGAGGAAATATTTGCAAGTGAATCAATGGACAAAGGATTAATCTCTAAAATATATAAACAGCTCATACAGCTCAATTTAAAAAAAACCAACAATCCAATCCAAAAATTGGCAGAAGACCTAAATAGATATTTATCCAAAGAAGACATAGAGATGGCCAAGTGGCACATGAAAAGCTACTCAACATCACTAATTATTAGAGAAATGCGAATCAAAATTACAGTGAGGTATCACTTCACACCAGTTAGAATGGGCATCATCAGAAAATCTACAAACAACAAATGCTGGAAAGGGGTTGGAGAAAAGAGACCCCTCTTGCACTCTTGGTGGGAATGTAAACTGATACAGCCACTATGGAGAACAGTATGGAAGCTCCTTAAAAAACTAAAAATAGAATTACCATATGACCCAGCAATCACACTACTGGACATATACCCAGAAAAAAACATAATTCAAAAAGACACGTGCATTCCAATGTTCATTGCAGCACTATTTACAATAGCCAGGTCATGGAAGCAACGTAAGTGTCCATCGACAGATGAATGGATAAAGAAGATGTGGTACATATATACAATGGAATATTACTCAGCCATAAAAACGAACGAAATTGGGTCATTTGTAGAGATGTGGATGTACCTAGAGACTGTCATACAGAGTGAAGTAAGTCAGAAAGAGAAAAACAAATATCGTATATTAACGCATGAATGTGGAACCTAGAAAAATGATACAGATGAACCGGTTTGCAGGGCAGAAATTGAGACACAGATGTAGAGAACAAACATATGGACACCAGGGGCAGAAAGCGGCAGGGGCTGGGGGTGGTGGTGTGATGAATTGGGAGATTGGGATTGACATGTATACACTGATGTTTATAAAATTGATGACTAATAAGAACCTGCTATATAAATAACAAATAAAATAAAATTCAAAAAAAAAAAAAAAAAAAAAAGGAAGAGAGGGAATTCCTTGGTTGTCCAGGGGTTAAGACGCAATGTTTTCACTGCTGAGGGCCCAGGTTCAATCCCTGGTGGAGGAACTAAAATCCTGAAAGCTGCACCACACAGCCAAAAACAAAAACAAAAAACAAAAAAACAAAAATGGAAAGTCACATACATCTCTCATCTGTAAAAAAAAATAAGAAAACCTAAACTAAACAAACAAAAAGCCCTCTAACAACTTTCTGACTCAGAGTGAAATCCTGAGTCTTTCTAAGACAAACAAGGCTCCCCATGACCTGGTTCTCCCTTCCTCCTGTGATCGCATCTCCTGCAGCTCCACCCCTCCTCCACCCTGTTCAGCCATCTGCTTCCAGCTCTTCCGTCCAGGCACAATTTTTACTTAGGCCCCTGGCACCTGCTGTTTCCTCTGCCTGAACTGCTCCTTTCCCAGGTATCCATGAGACTCACTCCCTCATTTCCTCAGGTCTGTACACAAAACACACCTTCTCAGCAAGGCCTTCCCTGGCTACCTTATCTACTATTTCAACTCCCTTCTCACACCCTTCATTTCTCTACATTATGTCTTATTCTTAGCACGTATCCCTCATCACTCTCCAATTTGTCTGCAATTTACTTATACTCACTGTCTTCCCCAATTAACCAACTAGAATATAACTAGAATATAATATAGAGTCTGGCACATGGTAGGCACTCAATGTCTATTGAATGAATTAATGTGCATATGCCTTATTTCTCCAACACAATACTTCAGCCCAGCATAATATATGACATATAGAAGAAGGATCTCAATAAATATCTGTAGGTATTTTTTGTTTTTGTTTGTTTTTTTTTAACAATTAAATAAAGCAGAATTGTTTTTGTCTTCTCAACTTTGGCAGGAACCAACATTTCATAGCTTTAAGACTATCTTTCCTGGCAACGGTGGTCCACTGCAGTGAAGGACTTTTTAGGGAAGAAAATATGTTGCAGATATATCAGTGATACATTATGAGAATTTTCCCAGATAATTCTCATTTAAAAGCATGCTGTTTATGATGTAACTCACATCCATATACTTTCAAAACTCACCACTTCTGTCTGAAATATTAGACAAGAACTCTTATGACAAAGTAATCTAAAGAAGTACCAGGGGAATTCCCCAGTTGCCCAGTGCTTAGGACTCCGAGCTCTCACTGTGGGGGGCCCAGGTTCCATCCCTGGTCAGGGAAATAAGATCCCACAAGCTGCGAGGCACAGCCAAAAAAAAAAAAAAAAAAGTACCAGAAACCAAAAATGCAATATGATACCCACATCAAATATCAAGAAGGGTATTTGCATCATCATCTGCTTCAGATACTATCTTCTGAAAATCCAAGCATCATTCTAAGCTCGTGTTTCTGCTTTAGCTCACATCACCAAATTCTTGACAGTTCCACTCAGGGGCAGGACCCAATTCATTTCTTTCTCTATTTTTAAAATTTAATTTAATTTGATTTAATTTTTTTACATATACATATCTCTATTCTTTTTCAGATATTGTTCCCGTTTAGGTTGTTACAGAATGATAAGCAGAGTTCCCTGTACTATACAGTAGGTCCTTGTTGGTTATCTATTTTAAATATAGCAGTTGTACATGTCAATCCCAAACAGGACCCAATTCATTTCAATGGCAGTTGCCAGCATTATTTCTTTTCATTTTTTCCTTCCCCTTCATGACATCTCTTACTTTACAGACTTTTAATCTTTTTTATCTTTTCCCCAGATTTGCATTTCTTACCATAACTTTATGGTACATTTCCATGCATCAGCATATTTATATATGAAAAGGAAAAATAGCACATTTATGCTTTCTTCTTGTTTAAAGTGACGTGACTTGAGAGGTGCAAGAGTAATAAAGAACAAACGCCAGTAAATATCACAGTCGTAATATCAGTCAATATTAATAGGAAAGTAGCAAGATAAACCCATGATAAAGAGATGTACCTTCTTCCCCTGATGCCATCAGAACTGTATTTGTGTTGATAATTCTCACAGAGTGAGAAAAGCTGACTCATTTCTTCTTTACATTTGCTCCTAGTCATGAACTCATAACCGTGTTACTCAGGGAGGCTACCTGTTTTGATTAAAAAAAAAAAAAAAAAAGACTCTGTGAACCTGTAATTACCAACAAATAAGAAGGAAGTTGCTTTGGTTGACATTTCTAGAGCCATTCACTAACCCTTTAAAGAGAACATTATGCATTGAGACTTCGAAATTTCTAAAAACATTCCTGGGGAATTTCTATTTCGAAGGTCTACCAGCCCCTCAAAATGTGCCAGCCCCTCTCAATAACACAATGAGGTATATACTCACAACTCCGGGTTTATAAATGAAGAATCACAGCTGCAGGGAGGTGAGGTCACCTGCCCATGAGCATACACTTAGGATGTCGAGCTGGATTCAAACTGAAGTCTTTCTGATGTCCAGGCCATTCACCCCTGCAACAATTATGTGCCACCCACACAGGGTTCCAATCTGGCCAGTGCTTAAGTTGCTGCAGATCTAGAGCTTGACTCTTACTTATATTTCTAGTCCTGCATTTCTGAAACTGTGAATCCCCAAAATAAAATCAGTATTCCTGGGGCAATGATGCTGTTACACAATGTCAAAGGGTCCACTTAACTGACAGCTTCGCAGAGGCTTTAAGATGCTTAGACACATCATGAATCACCAAGAGACGCAGCTTTCCAAACTTATTTACCCACACTTATTTACCACAATACTCTTTAAATGTATGTGTGGGTGAGTGCATGTGACTCTGTGTGTGTGTGTGTGTGTGTGTGTGTGTGTGTGTGTGTGTGTGGAGAAAGGGGAATAGTGATGGAGGAAAGTGAAAAATATTTTTTTACAATCTCAAGAGACATTATGCTCTACAACATTTTAAAAATACTGAACTAGAGATGAAATGTCACATTTATATTTTAATTTGGGACAAATTTTCTGTGGTTTGGGACTTTGTTTACTTCACCTTTTCAGCCTCATATATTTTCACTTGAAAACTGTTTGATCAATTTTAAATGAAATACTAAAAAAGTAAATGTTATTATTAGGAAGAAGTTCTGCTATTTTGCAATTAAATTCTTTCTTTACTTTGACTTTATTGTCCAGGGTGGTGGTAGTGGTGGGGGGAGGGTGGGGGAGATGGATGAAGTAAGAAAGAAAAAATAGGCTCAAATGTGAGATGTATAAATTCAAGAAATTATACGGAAAGAAGAGTCAGTGATTTCTCTCAGGTAGGCTTCATACTTCTGGGGGTAACAAGATGGTAAAATTCTAACACAATTTTCTTGTTTTATCTACAGTGCTCTATGTTACATTTGATTATTTTTTCTTGTTAAAAACATCAGTGATTCCAGTGATATCAAAAAGTTTGAAAAGAAAATAATAATGGCTATCTAAACAGCTTTCTGCTAGTCTGGCAGGAATGGCTGCCTTCTAGTAATCCCACATCTGGCTTTTAGAGATAGAACATACAGGCAGAGAAGACACAGACATTGGACATATATCCTCTTGTCAACAATGGTCAGACTCTTCCATCAGGAAAATTCAGCTCCATAAACTGCAGATACCAAAGAAGTCTCTAAATGCCACTCATGGAAGGAATCTTAAAGACATTAACACTTTTTTTTTTTTGAGAAGGATGTGTCTTTTATTTACTTATTTTTTATTGAATTATAGTTGATTTACAATGTTGTGTTAATTTCTACTGTACAGCAAAGCGATTCAGTTATACATGTATATATATACACACACATTCATTTTTATATTCTTTTTCCATTATGGTTTATTACAGGATAGTGAATATAGTTCCCTGTTCTATACAGTAGGACCTTGTTGTTTACCCATTCTATATGTAATAATTTGCATCCGCTAATCCCAAACTCCCAGTCCATTTCTCCCTGACCTCCCCTCCTCCTTGGCAACCACAAGTCTGTTCTCTAAGGACATTAACCCTTTTGATTTGATTTAGTTTCAAAAACAAAGTCAAGATTGTATGATTGGGATTGACATATATACACTAATATGTATAAAATGGATAAGTAACAAGAACCTGCTGTATAAAAAATAAAATTTAGGGGCTTCCCTGGTGGCGCAGTGGTTGAGAGTCCGCCTGCCGATGCAGGGGACACGGGTTCGTGCCCCGATCCCGGAAGATCCCACATGCCGCGGAGCGGCTGGTCCCGCGAGCCATGGCCGCGGAGCCTGTGTCCGGAGCCTGTGCTCCGCAACGGGAGAGGCCACAGCAGTGAGAGGCCCGCATACAGCAAAAAAAAATAAAAATAAAAAATAAAAAATAAAAAAAATAAAAAATAAAATTTAATTTAAAAATAAATAAATAAGGTTATAATTAGTCTTCATCTTTGACAAGCAGTATGTAAAGAAGCAAAGGAAGCTTTTCACATAGAGAGAGGTATCAGGAACTCAGACATTCCATAAAGAAACTTCAAAATTCAGAGTAAGTACAGGGCATGGCTTTACACTTATTTGTATTACGATACAATATACTGTTATCACATCTGGAGCAAGGTACTGCCAACTTGCTGAGGAATTTTACTGGCAAACTGAATATGTTTAAGACTGGGTATAACAGGAATAAAGTCCTCCTTGTTTTACTGCTGCTTCTGTGGGATTCTTGTGTTCACATTTTAGCGAAGGGTTGGTCATAGTGCCAACTTAACAGGCTTGTCAGTAGCACTTTTAAGGGGCAGAGTCTGAAAATGTCTACTTAACGCATTTTTAAATTGGAGCTTAGAAGTGCAAAGGTGGAAGGTTTACAGTGAAGGACCCAATGAAAGACAGATGTCAGACCATGTGCTGAAACAGTGATCAGAGTGGTACAGAAGCCAGAAAGTTGTAGGTGACGGAAATCCTGGTGTTCCCTGGAGGGTGTTCAAGAGGAAACCTTTAGAATAACTGAAAGTCTTAACAGATGGTGTGTCTGTGCCTCCTGCAGTGCCATTTCAGGCATATTTGGAAATCCATTCTGCACTTTCAAGTGCTCCAGGAAGAGTCATTTCCCAGTTCAGTGCTGTTGGGTCACCAGCCAGCACTGAACCAGCAGGATGAGATACGGTCCGACTGAGCTGGCAGAGATTCTCACAGTCCCCTAAGCCAACTTAGTTCAAGGCTCAGTCCACCCTAAAAGAATCAACTTCACAGAGTTTTGCTTCATTTACTGTTTATGCACATGAATTCTCTCCTAAAAGAGAAAGCATGAGTTTTAAGTCAGAACAGAGTTTGAACTCCTCCTCTGACTTCCACAAGCTGGATGAAGCTGAGCATATTACATATATTCCCTGGCCCTTAATGTTTCATTTATAAAGTGGGTGTAATAATGTTATAAACTGAAAAGATTTCAAGGAATAATAATTTAAAAACATACATAAAGTGCACCTAGTAGAATGGCTAATTCATAATAGATATTCCCTAAATATTTGTTCAGCTTTGAAAGCTTTATATATAGTTTTATTAGGGGAGTAGAAAACTGGCTTGCATTTTAAGATTTCTCATCTGCAATTATTGAACAAAAGATGGAACTCTTAGAGCTATAGCACAGAACATTATTTTTCCTAGGGCCAATCGATGAAATCTTAGAAGGTACAGTTTGGAGAGTTATTAGAAGATCATTCTGGTTAATAGATAACTGGGCAGTAAATCTATTTAAATTCATATTCTCATTCTAATAGCTTTTAATTGGGTAATGTTTTTCTTTTTAATGATTATAATGCGTTTATTCTGTATTAGACACTGTCCTATGTACTTTAAATTTTTTTTTCAGAAACTCTTTGAAGTAGGATAATTATTATCCTTAGTTTATAGATAACATTTTTAGTCATGAATACAGTTGAAGAATTTTTTTTAACATCTTTATTGTAGTATAATTGCTTTACAATGGTGTATTAGTTTCTGCTTTATAACAAAGTGAATCAGCTATACATATACATATATCCCCATATCTCTTCCCTGTTGATTCTCCCTCCCTCCCACCCTCCCTATCGCACTCCTCTAGGTGGTCACAAAGCACTGAGCTGATCTCCCTGTGCTATGCGGCTCCTTCCCACTAGCTACTGATTTTACATTTGATAGTGTACATATGTCCATGTCATTCTCTCACTTTGTCCCAGCTTACCCTTCCCCTCCCCATGTCCTCAAGTATATTCTCTAGTAGGTCTGCATCTTTATTCCCATTCTGCCCCTAGATTCTTCATGACCTTTTTTTTTTAGATTCCATATACATGTGTTAGCATACGGTATTTGTTTTTCTCTTTCTGACTTACTTCACTCTGTATGACAGACTCTAGGTCCATCCACCTTACTACAAATAACTCAATTTCGTTTCTCTTTATGGCTGAGTAATATTCCATTGTATATATGTGCCACACATTCTTTATCCATTCCTCTGTCAATGGACACTTAGGTAGCTTCCATGTCCTGGCTATTGTAAATTGAGTTGCAATGAACATTGTGGTACATGACTATTTTTGGTTTTTTGTGGGTTTTTTGTTTGTTTTTTTTGTTTGTTTTTTGCAGTATGCAGGGCTCTCACTGCTGTGGCCTCTCCCATTGTGGAGCACAGGTTCCGGACGCGCAGGCTCAGCAGCCATGGCTCATGGGCCCAGCTGCTCCACAGCATGTGGGATCCTCCCAGACCGGGGCACGAACCCACGTCCCCTGCATCGGCAGGCGGACTCTCAACCACTGCATCACCAGGGGAGCCCCATGACTATTTTTGAATTATGGTTTTCTCAGGGTATATGTCCAGTAGTGGGATTGCTGGGTCATATGGTAGTTCTATTTTTAGTTTTTTAAGGAGCCTCCATACTGTTCTCCATAGTGGCTGTATCAATTTACATTCCCGCCAACAGTGCAAGAGACTTCCCTTTTCTCCACACCCTCTCCAGCATTTATTGTTTGTAGATTTTTTGGTGTTGGCCATTCTGACTGGTGTGAGATGATATCTCATTGCAGTTCTGATTTGCATTTCTCCAGTGATTAATGATGTTGAGCATTGTTTCATGTGTTTGTTGGCAATCTGTATATCTTCTTTAGAGAAATGTCTGTTTAGATCTTCTGCCCATTTCTGGATTGGGTTGCTTGTTTTTTTGCTATTGAGCTGCATAAGCTGCTTGTAAATTTTGGAGATTAACCCTTTGTCAGTTGCTTCATTTGCAAATATTTTCTCCCATTCTGAGGGTTGTCTTTTCATCTTGTTTATGGTTTTCTTGACTGTGCAAAAGCTTGTAGTTTCATTAGGTCACATTTGTTTATTTTTGTTTTTATTTCCCTCACTCTAGGAGGTGGATCAAACAGGATCTTGCTGTGATTTATGACATAGAGTGTTCTGCCTATGTTTTCCTCTAAGACTTTGATAGTGTCTGGCCTTACATTTAGGTTTTCAATCAATTTTGAGTTTCCTTTTGTGTATTGTGTTAGAGAGTATTCTAATTTCATTCTTTTACATGTAGCTGTCCAGTTTGCCCAACACCACTTATTGAAGAGGCTGTCTTTTCTCCATTGTATATTCTTGCCTCCTTTATCAAAAATAAGGTGACCATATGTGTGTGGGTTTAATCTCTGGGCTTTCTATTCTATTCCACTGATCTATATTTCTGTTTTTGTGCCAGTACCATACTGTCTTGATTACTGTAGCTTTGTAGTATAGTCTGATCAGGGAGACTGATTCCTCCAACTCCGTTTTTTTTTTCTCAAAATAGCTTTGGCTATTCAGGGTCTTTTGTGTTTCCATACAAACTGTGAAATATTATGTTCTAGTTCTGTGAAAAATGCCAGTGGTAGTTTGATAGGGATTGCATTGAATCTGTAGATTGCTTTGGGTAGCATAGTCATTTCCACAATGTTGATTTTTCCAATCCAAGAACATGGTATATCTCTCCATCTATTTGTATCATCTTTAATTTCTTTATCAGTATCTTATAATTTTCTGCATACAGGTCGTTTGTCTCCTTAGGTATGTTTATCCCTAGGTATATTATTCTTTTTGTTTCAATGGTAAATGGGAATGTTTCCTTAATTTGACCTTCAGATTTTTCATCATTATTGTATAGGAATGCAAGAGATTCCTGTGCATTAATTTTATATCCTGCTATTTTACCAAATTCATTGATTAGTTCTAGTAGTTTTCTGGTAGCGTCTTTATGATTCTCTATGTACAGTATCATGTCATCTGCAAAGAGTAACAGCTTTACTTCTTCTTTTGCCATTTGTATTCCTTTTATTTCTTTTTCTTCTCTGACTGCCATGGCTAGGACTTCCAAAACTATGTTGAATAATAGTGCTCAGAGTGGACATCCTTGTCTTCTTCCTCATATTAGAGGAAATGCTTTTAGTTTTTCACCACTGAGAATGATGTTTGTTGTGGGTTTGTCATACATGGCCTTTATTATGTTGAGGTAGTTTCCCTCTATGCCCACTTTCTGGAGAGTTTTTATCATAAATGGTATTGAATTTTGTCAAAAGCTTTTTCTGCATCTATTGAGATGATCGTATGGTTTTATTCTTCAGTTTGTTAATATAGTGTATCACAATGATTGATTTGTGTATATTGAAGAATCCTTGCATTCCTGGGATAAATCCCTCTTGATCATGGTATATGATCCTTTTTATGTGCTGTTGGATTCTTTTTGCTAGTATTTTGTTGAGGATTTTTGCATCTATATTCATCAGTGATATTGGTCTATAATTTTCTTTTTTTGTAGTAACTTTGTCTGGTTTTGGTATCAGGGTGATGGTGGCCTCGTAGAATGAGTTTTGGTGTCTTCCTTCCTCTGTAACTTTTTGCAAGAGTTTGAGAAAATGGGTGCTCTCTCTTTTCTAAATATCTGATAGAATTCACCTGTGAAGCCATCTGGTCCTGGGCTTTTGTTTGTTGGAAGATTTTTAATCACAGTTTCAATTTCAGTGCTTGTGATTGGTCTGTTTATATTTTCTATTTCTTCCTCGTTCAGTCTCGGAAGGTTGTATTTTTCTAAGAATGCGTCCATTTCTTCCAGGTTGTCCATTTTATTGGCATATAGTTGCTTGTAGTAATCTCTCATGATCCTTTGTATTTCTGCAGTGTCAGGTTTTACTTCTCCTTTTTCATTTCTAATTCTATGGATTTGAATCTTCTCCCATTCTTTCTTGATGAGTCTGGCTAGTGGTTTATCAATTTTGTTTATCTTCTAAAAGAACCAGCTTTTAGTTTTATTAATCTTTGTTACCATTTCCTTCATTTCTTTTTCATTTATTTCTGATGTGATCTTTATGATTTATTTCCTTCTGCTAACTTTAGGAGTCTTTTGTTCTTCTTTCTCTGATTGCTTTAAGTGTAAGGTTAGGTTGTTTATTTGAGATGTTTCTTGTTTCTTAAGGTAGGATTGTATTTCTATAAACTTCCCTCTTAGAACTGCTTTTGCTGCATCCCATAGGTTTTGGGTCATTGTGTTTTCATTGTCAATTGTTTCTAGGTATTTTTTGATTTCCTCTTTTATTTCTTCAGTGATCTCTTGGTTATTAAGTGTGTTTTTTGTATTGTTTAGCCTCCATGTGTTTGTATTTTTTACAGATATTTTCCTGTAATTGATATCGAGTCTTATAGCATTGTGTTCAGAAAAGATACTTATACAATTTCAAATTTCTTAAATTTACCAAGGCTTGATTTGTGACCCAAGATATGATCTATCCTGGAGAATGTTCCATAAGCACTTTAGAAAAAAATATGTATTCTGTTGTTTTTTAATGGAATGCCCTATACATTTCAATTAAGTCCATCTTGTTGAATGTATCATTTAAAGTTTTTGTTTCCTAATTTATTTTCATTTTGGATGATCTGTCCATTGATGAAAGTGGGGTGTTAAACTCCCATACTATGATTGTGTTACTACCCATTTCCCCTTTATGGCTGTTAGCATTTACCTTATGTATTGAGGTGCCCCTTTTTTTGGGTGCATAAATATTTACAATTGTTGTATCATCTTCTTGGATTGATCCCTTGATCATTATGCAGTGTCCTTCTTTGTGTCTTGTACTAGTCTTTATTTTAAAGTCTATTTTGTCTGATATGAGAATTGCTACTCCAGCTGTCTTTTGATTTCCATTTGTATGGAATATCTTTTTCCATCCCCCACTTTCAGTCTGTGTGTGTCCCTGGGTCAGAAGTGAGTCTCTGTTGACAGCATATATATGTGTATTGTTTTTGTATTCATTCAGCGAGCCTGTGTCTTTGGGTTGGAGCATTTAATGCATTCACATTTAGATTATTATGTATATGTACATTCATGTTACCATTTTCTTAATTGTTTTGCATTTGTTATTGTAGGTGTCTCCCTTCTCTTGTGTTTCCTGCCTAGAGAATTTCCTTTAGCATTTGTTGTAATGTTGGTTTGGTGGTGCTTAATTCTCTTAGCTATTGCTTGTCTGTAAAGGTTTTAATTTCTCAGTCGCATCCGAATGAGATCGTTGCTGGGTAGAGTAATCTTGGTTGTCGGCTTTTCTCTTTTATCACTTTTCTCTTTCGTCACATCATACTAAATATGTCCTGCCACTCCCTTCTGGCTTGCAGAGTTTCTGCTGAAAAGGTCAGCTGTTAACTTTATGGGGATTCCCTTGTATGTTATTGGTTGTTTTCCCCTTGCTGCTTTTAATATTTTTTCTTTGTATTTAATTTTTGATAGTTTGATTAATATGTCTTGGCATGTTTCTCCTTGGATTTATCCTGTATGGTACTTTCTGTGCTTCCTGGACTTGATTAACTGTTTCCTTTCCCATATTAGGGAAGTTTTCAACTGTAATCTCTTCAAATATTTTCTCAGTCCCTTTCTTTTACTCTTCAACTTCTGGGACCCCTTTAATTCGCATGTTGGTGTGTATAATGTTGTCCCAGAAATCTCTGAGACTGTCCTTAATTCTTTTCATTTTTTTTTCTTTTTTCTGCTCTGCAGTAGTTATTTCTACGATTTTATCTTCCAGATCACTTCTCCGTTCTTCTGCCTCAGTTATTCTGCTATTAATTCCTTCTAGAGAATTTTTACTTTCATTTATTGTGTTGTTCATCCTTGTTTATTTTTAGTTCTTCTAGGTCCTTTTTAAACGTTTCTTGTATTTTCTACATTGTATTTCCACGATTTAGAATCATCTTTACTATCATTATTCTGAATTCTTTATCAAGAAGTTTGCCTATTTCCTCTTCATTTGTTAGGTCTGATGGGTCTTTGCCTTGCTCCTTCATCTGCTGTGTGTTTCTCTGTTTTCTCATTTTGCTTAACTTATTGTGTTTGGGGTCTCCTTTTCACAGGTTGCAAGTTTGTAGTTCCCATTGTTTTTGGTGTCTGCCCCCAGTGGCTAAGGTTGATTCAGTGGGTTGGGTAGGCTTACTGGTGGAGGGGACTAGTGCTGGTGTTCTGGTGGATTAAGCTGGATCTTGTGTTCCTGCTGAGCAGGTCCGCATTTGGTGGTGTGTTTTCTGTTGTCTTTGACCTTATTATAATTTTAGGCAGCCTCTCTACAAATAGGTGGGGTTTTGTTCCTGTCTTGCTAGTTGTTTGGCATAGGGTGTCCAGCACTGGAGCTTGATGGGTTTTGAGTGGAGCTGAGTCTTGACATTCAGATGGAGAACTCTGGGAGATTTTCACCATTTGATATTACATGGAGCTGGGAGGTCTCTGGTGGACCAATGTCCTGAACTCAGCTCTACCACCTCAGAGGCACAGCCCTGATGCCTGGTCAGAGCACCAAGACCCTGTCATACACACAGCTCAGAATAAAAGGAAGAAAAAAAGAAAGAAAGAAAGAAAGAAAGAAAGAAAGAAAGAAAGAAAGAAAGACATAAATAAAATAAAGTTATTAAATAAAAAATAATTATTAAAAATTAAAAAATATTCTAAGTAACAAAAAAAAAGAAAGAAAGAAAGAAGAGAGCAACCAAACCAAGGAACAAATTCACCAATGATAACAAGCATTAAAAGCTATACTAAAGCAAACAAAGAAACAAAAATTTGGACAGAGAGAACCCTAGGACAGATGGTAAAAGCAAAGCTATACAGACAAAATCACACAGAAGCATACACATACACACTCACAAAAAAGAGAAAATGAAAAAAAAAAAAAATATATATATATATATATATCGTTGTTCCCAAAGTCCACCGCCTCAATTTGGGGTGATTCGTTGTCTATTCAGGCATTCCACAGGTGTAGGGTGCACCAAGTTGATTGTGGGGATTTAATCTGCTGCTCCTGAGGCTGCTGGGAGAAATTTCCCTTTCTCTTCTTTGTTCACACAGCTCCTGGCGTTCAGCTTTGGATTTGGCCCCGCCTCTGCATGTAAGTCACCTGAGGGCATGTCTCCCCGCTCAGACAGGATGGGGTTAAAGTAGGAGCTGATTAGGGGGTTCTGGCTCACTCGGGGTTGGGGGAGGGAGGGGTACGGAATGCGGCAGAGGTAGCCTTAGCCTTTCATGCCCCTCTCTAGGGTCCACGCTGATAACTGCGGCTCGCGCCGGTCTCTGGAGCTCATTTAGGCGGCACTCTGAATCCCCTCTCCTTGTACACCGCAAAACAAAGAGGCAAGAAAAAGTCTTTTACCTCTTCAGCAGCTCCAGACTTTTCCTGGACTCCCTCCCGGCTAGCCGTGGTGCACTAACCCCCTGCAGGCTGTGTTCACACCGCCAACCCCAGTCCTCTCCCTGCGCTCCAACCGAAGCCCGAGCCTCAGCTCCCAGCCCCGCCCGTCCCAGCGGGTGAGCAGACAACCCTCTTGGGCTGGTGAGTGCTGGTCGGCACCGATCTTCTGTGCAGGAATATCTCCGCTTTGCCCTCCACGCCCCTGTTGCTGCGCTCTCCTCCGTGGCTCCAAAGCTTCCCCGCTCCATCACCCGCAGTCTCCGCCTGCAAAGGGGCTTCCTAGTGTGTGGAAACCTTTCCTCCTTCATGGCTCCCTCCCACTGGTGCAGGTCCCGTCCCTATTCTTTTGTCTGTTTTTTCTTTTTCCTTTTGCCCTACCCAGGTACGTGAGGAGTTTCTTGCCTTTTGGGAGGTCTGAGGTCTTCTGCCCTCGTTCAGTAGGTGTTCTGTAGGAGTTATTCCACATGTAGGTGTATTTCTGAAGTATTTGTGGGGAGGAAGGTGATCTCCGCGTCTTACTCTTCTGCCATCTTGAGGCTCCCCTGGGTAATCTTGTTATTTAATCTCTAAGGGTTTCAGTTGCCTCATCTATAAAATAGGAATCATATTAATAATTATCTTACAGGGTAGTTTTAAATGTCTGGCACACATCAAATCCATATCAGCTTGTATTAGAAATATTGTTTGTTGTTTTATTAGAATTATTATTAATTGTTCTCTCTGTATTAGTTAGAATAGCTTAGGCTATATTGTGCTAACTGACTCTCCCAAAATTTCAGTGGTTAAAACAACAAAACTTATGCCAGTCACCAATGTGTGTGGCTCACTGCTCTGTTCATCTTAGTGCCTCAAGAATCCAAGCCAATGGCAGCTCCATCTTTACACATGTGGTAGCAGAAGAATCCTTTGGAGTGTCTGGCACTGGCAATTAAATGTTCAGTTATGGAATTGACCCACAATCCACTAGCTGGAACCAGTCACAGGACCCCACTCAAATGCAAGGGGTTTGAAAAGTGTAATCCTCCCATGGGCCTACATGTGTACAGCATTGGATGTTGGTGAATAGTAGGAGAGTCTACTACATTTTTAATTGCTTTTTTCAAGAGCTTCTCCTGTTTATAGTGAGATAAGCAGAAACAGAGAATTATTCGGGGAAAGGGAAAGAGGATTTTATTTTCTCCTCAAAACTAAAGAATGAGAATTCTTAAGCAAGGAAGGCAGAATTGGACAAGGAAAGGACATTTATTCATTTATTTATTTTCACATTACTTAAAGGAAGGAAAGCATAAGTGTAATTGAGGTCTAGATTTCTTATGACAGATATAAAAAAGTTGAAAAAGAAATTATTTAAAATTCAATTTGAATAAAATGGGAATAACCACTCAAAATCTATTCAATAGCTTTTGGACTTCCCTACTGGCACAGTGGTTAAGAATCGGCCTGTCAGTGTAGGAGACACGGATTGGAGCCCTGGTCCGGGAAGATCCCACAAGCCACGGAGCAACTAAGCTGTGAGCCACAACTACTGAGCCCACGTGCTGCAACTACTGAAGCCCACACACCTAGAGCCCACACTCCCCAACAAAGAGAAGCCATGACAATGAGAAGCCCGCACACCACAAAGAAGAGTAGCCCCCACTCGCGGCAACTAGAGAAAGCCCATGCACAGCAATGAAGAGCCAACACAGCCAAAAATAAATAAATAAATAAAAGAAATAGCTTTTACCTAGTTATCACAGAAAATATAAATTCTCTATTAATTTTCATTTAATATTATCAAAAAAAATTGTTCCCTTCAAGATTAAACTGTTTGTCCTGGATGAATCAGATTCTTCTCCATTATCTGAAACTGGTAGGAAATTAATTCTTTGACAAATGTTGTTATCCTGGTAGCCTGCAATATTTACTTTGCTTCACAAGAATAGATAATGTATCACTGGAGTCTGACTAGTATCTCGTGACTACAACGTGATGTTTTTGCAATAGTTTGCAAAATGAGAAAACCTAAATATGTGATATTGACATATGCATGTTACATATCCTCTGTGGGCTTAGTCCTCATTACCAGTGCATAAGATATTGAAAAGCTTTCACCCAATTCACCTCAGAATTATATAACTGAGGCTGATTAACTTCTGTGTGAAAAAGAATGCTTTGGAAATCTTCAGTTCAAACTTCCAAAAGATTCTTCTTTTTTCCTTTTAACAGCAGAGAAATCCAAACATTCTTTTTGATTTTGCTTTTCTTTCCAGCTCAATCTTCCAAATTACTTGCAAAACTGACATTCACAAGTCTGAAGCTGTCTCTGTTCGATTAAATTCTCTCCTTTTCATTCCCCATTAACTCATGATTATTGATACATGTATAAAATCTTAGATTGTGGGTTTTTCACTTTGCCCACACTTCTTCCCTACACTGAAGTCATTAAGCGGAAGGTAGCAATAGTCCCCTGCTGTCAGATAGAACATACTCCTTTTTCGTGTTCAGTAAACACAACATTGCAGGCTATTCTAGAAACCACTTTGGAAACTATGATTTTTGAAAGTAACTTTTATACATATTTTTAAAATCACATGTAAAAGGAGTCTTGTCCTACTGAATAATTGCCGCTCAGAGCTAGCAGTCCTCCATCACAAACTAAAGTCTACAATCCCTTTCCTGTCTAGTAAGAAGGACAATTGAGATGGCACTTGGTGTCCACTGTAGTGACAGCTTTACTGACCTACTTCTCCTGACCCACTCTGGATCTGCCAGGTCACTAGACCTTCAGTTCGAAAGTCCATTTACCTCTTGAAATTAGATGCAAAATTTTATGTGAATTTGCATACTTTTTTCTGCAGAGAGGGCTTACGGTTCTCATCAGCTGCTCAAAATGGATTTATAACCCTCCAACTTTTTAAGAGTCACTGAGTTTGCTAGGTTTCCATTACAGAGCATACAGTGATCTAGAGCTCAGGATATGTCTATGTGAGCAGTGGAAGTACAGTCCCAGGTATGAGAGGAGATCCAGTCTGGCAGGTGTGTGTAGCATGCAGTTTGCAGGTCAACAACTACAGCAAACATTTGGGAAATTCAACATAAACTATAGGATGACCCAGAAACCCAAAGGACCTGGTGGGAAACAAACCAGGATCTGCATGTGGCAGATCTGGCAGAAAGGCAGCATTGGGGAGTCTACTCACTGCTGACTACAGAACCCAGGCACTGGACACTGAGCCTCATGAAATAGTGACAAGAAAGATACCAGGACTCAGGACTAGTTAGAGGAGGACAGTGAATTTTACAGAAAATAAAGTCTTAAACACAGAAATAAAACACAAGATGGAAATTATAACTGGAAACAAAAGACAGCTAAGACTGCTAACTGATCACTAAAAATTGTCTCTCTTCTTCCAGAGTAATAGTTTTGTGTTGGATGCTCAGTAAAAGCAAATGTGATATGTGTATACACGTGTGTGTGGTGTGTACCTATGTGTGTGCATATGTATATATATATATATATATATATATATATATATATATATATATATATTTGAAAAGTATAAATATTTACTGAGATCATATGATAATCCAGGAACTGTGCCCAATTTAAGAGGCATAAAAGTAAGAAATAAATGATTCTTGGACTCAATGTGCTTAAAACCTATTAGGACAAGACACTTATGGTAAAAGATTAGAATCAACATGTTATATTAGAAGCATACAGGGTGCCGAGGGAGTTGAAGGAAATGAGGGCTTAAAACTTCCCAGATCTCAGAAGCAAACTCTCATAAGAGTGGGGCTTGTGTGCCCGGCCCACCAGCCTCTCCTCCCGGGGGTGACACTGTGCCTACTGATGAACGCAAGTGTTCTTGGCTGTGAGGAGAAGAGGCCTGCAGTCGGGGACCAGGCATGCACTGATGAAGCCCGGGGTCTCCATTAGTCTGGGCCACTATAACAGAATACCATAGACTGGGTGACTTCTGAACAACAGACATTTATTTCTCACAGTTCCAGAGGCTGGGAAATCTAAGACCAAGGTGCTGGCAGAGTCAGTGTGTAGTGAGGTTCTGCATCCTGGTTCATAGACAACTGACTTCTTCCTATGGCATCACATCATGGAAAGGATGAGAACTCTCTGTGGCCTCTTTTATAAAGGTGCTAATCCAATAACAAGTGTTGACATGGATGTGGAAAAATTGAAACTCTTGAGCATTGCTGGAATGTAAAATGGTACAACCACTGGGGAAAACAGTATAGTGGGTCTTCAAAAAATTAAACATAAGATGACCATTTGATCCAGCAATTCCACTTCTGGATATAAACACAAAAGAACTGAAATCAGTAACTAGAACAGATATTTGCATAATGATGCTCTTAGGAGTTATTCCCAAATGTCCATCTATGGATAAATGGATAAACAAAATGGGTATATACATACAATAGAATATTATTCAGCCTCAAAAAGAAATGAAATCCTGGTATAAGCTACAACATAGATGAACCTTGAAGATATTATGCTAAGTGAAATAAGACCAGACACAAAAAGACAAATAATTGTGAGATTCCACTTATATGAGGTCTCCAGAGTAGTAAACTTTATAGAGAAAAAAGTAGATTAGTGGTTACCATGTGCTGGGGGAGGAAAGAATGGGGAGTTATTGTTTAATTGGCACAGAGTTTCAGTTTAGGATGGTAATAAAGTTCTGGAGATGGATGGGGGTGATGGTTGCACAACAATGTACTTAATGCCACTGAACTGGATGCTTAAAACTGGTTAAAATGATAAATTTGTATGTTATGTATATTTTACCACCATAAAAAATTTAAATAATTTTTTAGATGAAGTCTGAAAAGCAATTTCTAGTTTCTCCAAACAACTGCAGTACGACTTTATTACACAGGTTGCTAAATATATACTTAATGATGCTATGAAATCTGAGGCAGGTATTATATTACTTCAGAGTCTGCTCTGAGAAAGTTAATGAGTCTCCCCTCAGTTTCCTCTAGGAAAAGCATCAAATGTATCAGCGCATAACTGATGCTCATTGGGAATTATCTGTAATATTCCACACAGTTTCATGCACATTACCCAACATTGCAATTGGCGTGAGTCTACACACTTTATTGGTTAGATGCATATTCCTTGAGGATATTTATTATTTCAATAGTTCTCCCTATCTCTTTCCATTCTCCCCATGTAAATAAGATACAAATATCTGATTGTGACAAATAGTTTCAAAGTTTCTTATAGTAATTCATTTCAAATTCATCAAAATGATATAAGAAGGACAAGTAACATTTTGATAAATACACAAATACCTATCTAAATATACATATGAATATATGTTATATTAATACAATATCATATATATATATGTGAGAGAGAGACAGATGGATGGATGGATGGAGAGACAGAGAAGCAAGTATTTAACCTTCAATGTGCAATGAACCTACTAAGTTTGAGGCCATATTTCTTACTTGGTTTCCCCCCTTTTTTAAAAAAATGTTTTTGCCACAATAAGAGTGTTACATAGAATCTTAGGTTTAAAATGAGGGACCAGTATCTGGTATTTGTATTTGATGATTCTGGACCACTTCCTCTAGGAATCAGAGGCCAGAACCTATGGAGGCCAGAATCATGTAGGTCAATATCTAAAGGATCATCAGCTGGCCTTTTGGTTTCTGGATGAGATTATTAAAGTAATAATTAAGGAAAACACAATAAGCTTTACCCCCCAATACTAAACTTAAACACTTTTAATGATTGACTATTATTTTGAATAGATTTTAAAAGGTCATAAGACATTTAAACACTAGTTTAGAAATCAGAAAACTTGCATTTTCATTGTAGCTTTCCTACTTAACATCTAAGAGACTTCAGGCAAGCTATGTAACATGTCGGAATGTCTGTTTTCTCATCTGCAATCTGACGTTGATAATAATCACTCTGTCTCCCTCCAAAGTGGATGAGTGGAATAAATCAGTTGTAAGTACTTTGAAAATTATAAAGTGCTTCTACAAATGTAAAGATTATTATCACTCCATGGTTCCCACAGATAATGAATCATGAAAACAGAAAGAGAAAAAAGAAAGAGAAAAAAAACTAAACTACATTTTCCAGCAACTGTTGAAGTGGAAATAATTCTACTTTTGGGTGAAACAAAAAAATTGAGATTCTATTCTTACACCCTTAAGGATAAAATAGGAGAAGTAGGCCCAGCTGTTGTAAGCTATATGTATGAATCAGAGAAATAATCTAAGCTCATAGAGTCTGCCTAGAGTTCTGCTTCTCCAGCCCTGTCTCCCTCTCAGAACTGGATCCCCGCCTACAGATGTATCTCTGTCTTAGGCTCAGTGACCAATATTGAAGTTAGACAGGTGGATTCATCCCATTCATGGGAGCTTCAGTTAATTTCTAAGGGATTCAGCAACAAGTCAACTTCTCCACTAATTGTGTTCTAACCTCAAGGGCCTTTTCTAACAGCTGGATTGAGTCCACAGTTTTGACCCTACTTTGTACACCCATTATTATCTCTGAATCCATGTACTTTCCCTGCATTTGAACCTGTTCTTGACAAACCTGTCCTCAGTCCCTCTTTCCTTGTATCCATCTTCTCTCAGGAAGTGGCATACGCCCCATGAGGCCCAGCTTCTGTCTGCGGCCTTCGTCTGCTATAAGACTCTTTCCTGGTGCAGCCTGCCAGGACATGAAAGCACTGCCAGCTGATAGGCTTCTCGTTGTCACCCGTTCTGCCTGTAAGTGTGCTCCTGACCTTGAAATTCCCTGACAGTCTTCCCTGGTGCTGCCTGCTGCATGGAATGTTGAATGTTCTCCATTTGTGAAATTCTGCCTGCTTTGATGAAATTTTTCTTAGTTCCTATAGTTGATTTACATCTAAGTGTCTATCTAACTCCAAGGATTGCCACCTTATACTTTCTTCATTTGCCACATGCTTTTTTAGAGCCAAGATTTACCAAGTACTATTTCCAGCTCTGTATACAAAAAGACTTGCATTAGCTGTCTATTGGTGCTTATATGTTGCCCCCAAAATGTAACAGCTTAGAACAACATTTATTACACATTATCTGAATCTGGGAGCAACTTCTCAGGGTAGGTGGTTTTGACTCAGGGTCTCTCCAAGGGTGGCATCAAGATTTGGCCATGGTTACAATCATCCGAAGGGGCTGGAACATCTGCTTCCCAGATGGCTCATTACATAGTTACTGAATGGATCTTTGAGTCCCTCTCCACGTACATCTCTCCATGGGGCTGCTTGAGCACCTTCACATCACAGCAGCTAGCTTCCATCAGAGTGACAATCCAAAAGAAAGAGTAAGGTAGATGTCCAATGCCTTTTACAACCTAACTGGAAGTCATGTGCCAACACTTCTGCCATATTCAAATGGCCACACAGAGAGCTCCTGATACGGTGTAAGAGGAAACTCTACAAAGGGTGAATACCAGGTGGGGATTACTAGGGCCAACTACAAAGACTACATGGAAACAAATTTTCTGTTAAAACAAACAAACAACAAAATACCCTAAAACCAACATGGAATTCTCTTTAGGCTGTCCCTGACTCCTTTATATTTGACTACTCTGCTGAAGTGCCACACCCAATCCAGAATATAAGCAAACTAAGAGCAGTGGCACTTACGCAATTCCCAATAGACTCCAGACCATCGATTCTCCACTTTGTTACTCTTACGCCTATTTTCTTTGTCACAGATCCCAGACTGTCTCAGTGACGTCTTGCATAGAAAACTACTGGCTGCATTCCCAGGCCCAGAGAAATCTCCAGTTTCTCCTTATTAATCAGATATTGCTCCAGGAAGGTGGAGGAAAAATAGAGAAAAAAAGGTCATTGAAGGACAGGTAATACTTGCCTACTTGTTGAATCATCAGTATAATGCATTACATTGAGTCCCATGTATGACGCTGAGCTAGACATCTTCTCCTAGCACTTTCAGATGGTTCCCAGAGGCTGTTTTCTGTTTTCCTGCAACTTTATTTAAGAATTCCATATATCCCAGAAAAATGCTCAGTGCAATGTTTGTACTAATAATTTTCAGTGAATTAATAACAGTGGCAAAGACAATCTTCTTGATTTGATTATGAATTATAAATATATAATCTAGTCAAGAAATTATCATTTAGTTCAACTTTTCTGTACTATTCTATCCTTCTTACTCCCTTTCATTTTTTCTTTTTGAATTAAGAATAAGAAAAGACTTAGAAATCATGTTTTCCTGAAACTAAAAATAGGAGACTAGGGCACAGAGAGGTGATGGAAAATGTAATTTCTTTTGATCTTTTTTGACAATCTTCAGACTGTGGTTCCCTACCTCTTTGCCCCACAAATTCTCTTTCCTAGACTAAATACCTAAATACCTAAAAGTGTATCTCTCAGTTTAATTTGGAGTCAAGCCTAGGAGATGTGGAGTATGTGGGGAAATCATATTAGAAGAAAGCTCGGACTTCAGTCAGCACGTGTCTCTCTGTTCTTCAGAAACAGAAGCTTAAATGCCACCATGTGTCCTTTCTAGTAACTCAAGCAGATTCTGCATGTTATCTCCTCTCCTGGTTCTTTTTCTGTGTCTGTTGTTAGTTCTCCTTCTACATTTAACTTTTCAAAGTTAGTGTTTGTCATGCTTTATCCTGGGCTCTGAGGTCTTCCTTCTACAATTTTCCACCTAAGTTATCTCACTCTTTCCTGTGGCTTTAAGTGCCTTCTACACACCATCGATGTCCAACTTGGTGTTTCCAGTCTAACTGCCTCTCTGAGTTTCAGTCTTATAAATGCAACTGCCAACTGGTATCATCATTTGCAGGTCCTACAGGTCTCCCCAAATTAACATGTCTGTGATACACATGAACTTATTTACAAAACAGAAATAGACCCACAGACATAGAAAACAAACTTATGGTTACCAAAGGGGAAAGGTGGGGAGAGGTAAATTAGAAATTTGGGATTAACATATACACCCTACTATATATAAATAACCAACAAGGACCTACAGTATAGCACAGGGAAGTATACTCTATATTTTATAATAACCTATAATGGAAAATAATCAGAAAAAAATAAATAAACATACATATATGTTATATATATATATATATATATATATATATATATATATATATATATAACTGAATCACTTTGCTCTACACCTGAAACTAACACAACATTTTAAATCAACTGTATCTCAATTAAAAAGAAATATTTCAAACTTAAAAATAAATTAATTAAATAAAAACAAAACAAAACAAAACAAAACCCATTCTTGATTGTGTGTCCTCCTCCCAACATTTGCTTGTCTCAGTCTTCACATCCACTGCATAAACCAAAAACCCTAAGAATTATCCTTGAATCCTTTCTTTCTCTCACACTCCCTACATCCAATATATCACACACATCTGGTCATTTCTGCCCTTAAAATAGTTGGCAATTCTCTTCTCCATTCCGTTGCTCAGGGCCCCAGTCCAAGTGCCATCATTTCTCACCTGGTTTCCTACAATAGCTTCCTCATTTCTCTTTAACATCTGCTTTGGTCCTTATAAATCATTTCCTCACACAGCAGCCAGACAAATAAGTTTAAAATTTTAGACAACTCTATCCAAGGATTTTCCACCACACACAGAAACCAGTCTAAATTTCTAACCATGGCCTGTGATGCCTGCAGGACTGATTCACACCTATAGAGTTATACTTTTTTATTCCTTCTCCTCCTGGCTCTTCAGTCACAATGGCCGCTTTTCCCTTCCGGAAACACAACAATACAAGAGGCTCTTTCCCCCATCAGAGCCTTTAGATGTGTTTTCTCTTCTTTGAACGTTCTCCCACTCCCACCTGTAACCCTCAGAGGAAAGGGCATGGTGGCAGCTAACATCCTGCAATCAGCCAGGTTAGGATTTACAACTGACCACCTGGAGAAACCTGGGAGACCCTTTCTTCTCCCAGAGGAAAACTGTAGCTGAGATCATAACGTTAGCACTCTTGCTGGGCAATTTGTCATGAATGTGACAATGTAATTACTTCATTAAATGTTACTGAGTCACATATGCCTCTTTCCTTTTTCACAGCATTCCAGTGGCAGCACAGTGAGTAGTTAAGAGCCTAGGTGGAGGTGTGGACAGGAAGGAGGCTTCCAAGAACTCAGTACACAAGAGAGAGACAGAGGGTTTGAAGGAATTTCCTAGGGACTGGTTGAAATGGTTTGCTCTGGAAGTTAATCTGGGTAAGTGAAGGCATGAGGTGGTGAAGGACATTGGATCCTAGTGAGTCAATGGATGGTTGGATGGGGGACAGTAAATGAAGCAGCTGAAAAGAGAAGGGGGCAGCAGAGAGCAGGATGGTTACAATTGAGATTGTCCAGTAAGTGTCTAAGGGAGGGTGGAGGGCAAGATAAGGGGAGGGAAGAAGTCAAGGAACCAAGAGGCTAAGGTCCTGGGAGGATCATCAGTGTGACTATTAAGACCACAATAGTCAATGTGACAGGGGCAAAGTAGGACAGAGTGACCCAAAACCTCGAGGATTGAGGAGAAGTGGCAGGAGAGGGTTGGCAGGTGACTGCAACGAGGAGAGGCCATGAGTTAACTTTCAACCACAGAATTGTATTAAGAATAGGTTACTTACATCGAGCTTTACTCTCTAGAACACATTTGAATACACATCACCTCTTTTAATATTTTCATAAGCTCTGTGAGTAGGACTTTGTGGAGAAAGACAACTAATGTTTGTTCAGTCTGTTCTCTGGACCAGGAACTCTGCTACATATTTCACATCTTCTGTCTTTTATTCCTGAACCTAAGCATCTATTTGGCAACTTTAATTCTTTCAGGAATATTCTTGGAATTAATAGGCTCCCTCACTGAATAATAATACTAATGAGAAGAGCTGTACTTTCTTGAAGACTTTTTGACTGGCTTTCTCAGCTTTTCCAGATTAGTGGGGTAGTAATTAAAACAGTATTAATCTTTGGAGGGAGGTGGTGACTGGGAAACTGAAGAGAAGAGGTCAGATAGGCTGGACCAAAGAAAAAGGGTAAAATGAGAATGTTAAATTTTGTTGCCTTGGCTACATGAGAATAATTTAAGAGAGGAGGTGAGGGCCTCCCTGGTGGCGCAGTGGTTGAGAGTCCGCCTGCCGATGCAGGGGATACGGGTTCGTGCCCCGGTCTGGGAGGATCCCATATGCCACGGAGCGGCTGGGCCCGTGAGCCATGGCCGCTGGGCCTGCGCATCCGGAGCCTGTGCTCCGCAACGGGAGAGGCCACAACAGTGAGAGGCCCACATACCGCAAAAAGAAAAAAAAAAAAAAAAAAAAAGAGAGGAGGTGAGATGTTAAATAAGACTTGAGAGCAAAGCTCCCACTTGAGAGTTGGATAAGAAAGAGTTGATAATCCATGCATTTAGACAATCCTGCCGGAGTCTCGAATCCCTCTCAACCTCCCCTCTCCCACAAAACAGAACTGTTTGACCGTCAGGAGAGCGTTCACCAATTATCAGGCACTTATTGTACACAGGCACTGAGCCAGACACTTGCATGTTGTCTCTCCAGGACAGCTGTGCTGATACACAGCTATGATGGGTGTTTTTATGGAAGTATATCCTCACCCCTCTTTCCCTTCTCCTTCTCTAAAGCCTGAAAACCCCCACTTGTGTGGCTATAAATCATCAGTTTCCTTCCCAAGAGAAGACAGAGACCAGATATTGTTGAGTTTGGGGGATTTTTGTGAGCTTTATTTCACACAAGATTCATTTCCTTGTCCCTAAAGGAAAACTGAGACAGCCTGCATGTGAACTCTGTGTGGCTGAGCAACAGTCATGCTGGGGTCAGGGCTCATGCTTTGCATTCATGGAGCAAGTATGGGGCCTCTTGAAGGGATTAAGACCCCTAGATCCTTTGAGGCTGTGGAATGTCTAAGTGGAAAGAACAGAAACTTCGAGTTAAATTCCTAGGGCTGGCACTTGCTAGCTGTTGGACCTTAGGCAATTTACTCTGTCTTTTTGTACCTTAATTCTCCCACCCTTAAAATGAAGATGTTTGTAATAATATCTGCCTTCTTGGGTTGTTTTTAGACCTAGAGAGTTAATATATATTTTGGGCTGACACTAGTGGATACTTAATAAATATAACTATTATCCTAAGGTCAGGAGTACCAGTGAATGTATGTGTCGTCTGAATTGTATGTTTGTGGGATAACTGAGGATTCATTATCCTATTAAATGCTCCATACTGGCAACATCAAATGCTATTTTTAAACTACTTTGTATGTGTTAATATTTTTTTTCTTTTTTTTTTAACAGAAGAGACAAGGATTTTATCTTGCTACTTTTGTTTAACCTTTGGTATCCAAGAAATCTTTTTAGGTCTACAAAGAGCTCATCCTCAAAGCTAAGCAACAGTTGAAGGAAAAGGCAGCAGCTGTCTTCCCTCTGGTTCAGTCGGGGAAGCCTGAACTGGACCAAATTAAAAGAAAGCCCAATCGGGCTAGAAGCCTGGGTTACTGGGCCATCCCAGAATCAGGCCAGGAGAGTCAAAAGAAGGGCAAACTCTATGCTCCACAGCCACAGTCTGTCCCAAAATGGAGAGGACAAATGAGGGCAAAGCTTGGCCTGATCTCTCTTTCCCTGAATGCAAACATCCTCTGGTTTAAAGTTAAGTTTCATGAATGAATGTGAGAGAATAAAATGGAAAGCAGGAAAGTTTAGGTTAGATATTTGTTTTCTAAAAACATTTTCCCCCCAAATTTTTTTTCCTATTTCCAAGGGCCCTTGTTTATTTGGATTGTCTCTTTTAAGACAAAGACAGAGTGGTCCAGAACGTGCAGGGCTCTCTGCGGGCCCTATGGTTATTCCTGCATTTCAAGGCTGGGGAGATGAGACCTCCCACTCCTGCAGCGCGATCTTGGTTTCAGGTAATTATGTCTAGAATCCAAAAGAATAGGACTGGAGCAATGGCATTTTTTTTTTTCTGATTTATGTATCAAAAATCTAAAGTTGTTTCTCTACCTGATTGACTAGGCACCCTAAATATTTTCTGTAGCAATGGAACATGAAAAAACTCTTTTCTCCTTGTGTCCCAGCAGCACTTCTGAACCATCAGTTTCTTTCGATTAACAGCATTTGAAGTCTATCTTCTCTAGACATGTAAGAGATCATCACGCTGGGGGAGAGCACTGTCCCTGGGGAAAGCAGCAGACCTTGCTTGCAGACGACAGTTCTACTGGAAAATTAATGCAAGAAGTCAACTTGTTTGCTTGACTTGGAGAAACCAGAGCAGAAATTCAGCTGGAGCCTTGGGGAGCTCACTTCTTTACACAGAGTTAATTTGGATATAGATGTTATAGATAGAACATCAGCACAAACATTGGTTTCCTGGGCTGGTAATGGTATGAATTATAGATGCACAGAAATACTTAGTGTATATTATTAAAACTTAGCTTTGGGTGCATGTCATATAAATATTCAAACGTTTTGCAAACCGATGGCTTCATCGGCAGAATCTGGTCCTTGAAAAATTTGTCTTGGCCATTTTACAATTAGCTATGGCCACTTTTATTTATTTTTTTAATTCATTTTTATTTATTTATTATTTTTGTCTGCAGTGGGTCTTCATTACAGCGTGTGGGCTTTCTCTAGTTGCGGCAAGCAGGGGCTGCTCTTCTCTGTGGTGCACAGTCTTATTGCAGTGGCTTCTCATGTTGTGGAGCACGGGCTCGAGGCACACAAACTTCAGTAGTTGTGGCACGCAGGCTCAGTAGCGGTGGCTCGCAGGCTCTAGAGCGCAGGCTCAATAGTTGTGGCGCGTAGGCTTAGTTGCTCTGCAGCATGTGGGATCTTCCCGGACCAGGGATCAAACCTGTGTCCCCTGCATTGGCAGGCGGATTCTTTAACCACTGTGCCACCAGGGAATTCCCTGACCCTTTTTAGATAAGACTAGCGATCTAGTGCCTCACTGACCTCCCCACTCCTTATTGTCTAAATCCACTCAGCTTCACCTGTTGACATTACTTTTCTGATTCCCAAAATAATTAATGTTTGTGGAAGCTTAGTAAAGGTTTATTTTTGCCCTTAGCATCACAGATTTTTTTAGCCAGAGTAAATTTGACTTAGTATGGCTTGATGTTTTTACATCAATAACCTTTTAAAATATATATAGCTCTGGAAGCACAAAGGCTGGGAGTTTGTGAAAGCTGTAAAATGAGTGAAGCAGGCTGCATCCAAGAGGGAAGCCAGATGCCTTGCTCTGGCCTTCCCAAAGAAGGCCTATTGTATTGCTGCCCTGCCTTGGTTTGCTGCTCCACAGATGGAAATCTGTTAAGTTCAGCAGTACAGAGAGAATGCAAAGGGTGTGGGGTTGGAGACATGGAAGGCACAAAAGGAGACTGGGCGTGAGTAGGCAGCAAGTTCAATGCAAGAATAATTTGTTCCATCAAGGGAAAAGCAAAAAAAAAAAAAAAAATTCCTTTGGTAATAATGAACTTTGTTTTATTGAGGAACATCTACGAGTGTGAAGAGACAGAGTGTGTGGGCTGTAACCGGGGTAACGAGTGGGCAGTAGTTCAGCAATCTGGAAATTTATGGTGAGACTTAGAAAGGGCTCATCTGCTCATTTGAGTCTCCTCCATCCACAGTGGCACCTGATGCTGTGATTGTGAGCTCAACCCTGGGTCCGGGAGAGGAGGGTTGACTGGCAGTTGAAGAATCTAGCCTTATTCATCATCAGTTCACCAGGAAAGGGGAAATGAAGAGAGAAAAGAAATAAAATATGAGGAAAGTAAAGTTGGACATGGTAAAAAATATAAATTAAGTATATTTTTAGACATGTACAAACAACATAATAAGAATCTGCATGACAATGACCAGATATTCTTGAGCCTGTTTGAGACAATAAATCTTCGATCCTTTGTAACCCTAGCCTGGGCTCAAGCAGGAAACCTCAGCTTCTCTGGACCTGATGCCTCAGCTGCCCCTATCATTGGTTGATAGAAAATAAAGAAATTCCTTCTACTAAATGTGTCCAGTAAAAAATAATTTCTGGTTGAGAAAAAAAATTAGCTAAGTATATCAGATTAGCACAGCACATGAAGCTTACAGATTTGTAACTTCCTGAATAAGGAATTACCAAGTTATCATCTATTCTACTAGGAACTTCTATGAAAAGAATTAAGGCCCAATATGACTAAGTATTCCTAAATTTTCATTGATCAATATGTAGAAGGCTGCTACATTAGCAATATCTTCAAATTAGCCAATTCCTCAGGTTTGTTAGTCTTCTAAAGAGCTGTAATCAAACTATGTGTCTACAAATCACTCAACAATGTCCCATTTATTTTAATTTTGTAATGAGTTAATATTTTAAAACTAGAACTTTAACATATGACAGGGGTTCTTCCAAATTATCTCCCAAAGATTAATTTGGTAAATACTAATAAAGGCTGATGTTTGAAAGATACAGTTTCTACCAATCTGCAGACCTCATGCTACCCAATTTCATGTCAACATGTTGACTTTTATGTCTTAGTAAAGCTACAGATATCAGTAAACGCATCCGAAATACAGGAAATATTCTATTGGCTGCTGAAATACAGGAAATATTCTATTTACATTCTTGGAAGTATTTTTTTAACATATAATGTCAGAAGTGGCAAGAAGATCTTAAAAAGTGAGTTATTTGGAATTGATTACTTCCATATTTATCATCTCTCTCCTCACCAAAAAACAGTGGCTTGAATGTTCTTCTTTTCTGGGAAACAGATGCTGAGCTTTACTAATATGGTATTGTAAGTTTTAGCACCTTGTCTTATTTTACCACTCATTATAGACTGACATTCTCTTGCAGGGTCCTCATTACAATGCATATATGAACTTATATTTTTAACGTCACATTCATGATGAAAAATTGTAACTTTATTTCTCCTAATGTTTATTTCACCCATATTTCAAGTAAGAAATTGGTCTTTAAGTCTGTTTACTACTAGTTGACAAATCACAGTAGATGATACCCTTCTAACTAATCTTATTAATTAGCATAGAATGGGAGTGAAAAACCAACTCTCTTGTTTCTCTGTAGACTTTATTTTAATATCTATTAGCATTAATTATTTTTGTGGTCTATTCTAAACTTACCATGTCCCAGTAATGATGTATTTGATAATAAGTTTCAAAATAAACCATGAAATCAAAATTTCTCTTTTTATCCTAAAATTCCATGTCTTTCAACAAGTTTCAAGCAGTAGAGAAAATTATAGATAAAACAGAGTGGAGTATTTCCTAACTCTTCTATTCAAGATGTGACCCTCCATTGTATAACTGACCATCCATAAGCATCCATGGATTTCATACTGCTATAGACTGCATGTTTTTGTTCCCCCCAAATTTATTTGTTAAATCCTAACACCCAATGTGAGGAGGTAGGTCTTCAGAAGATGATTAGGTCATGTGGGTGGGGTCCTCCTGAATGAGATTAGTGCCTTTCTAAAAGAGTCTTCAGAGAGATCTCTTGTACCTTCTGCCATGTGAGGACATAGCAAGTAGACAGCTGTCTATGAACAGAAGCACGTTCTCACCAAATAACAAATCTACAGGTGCCTTAATCTTGGACTTACAGCCTCCAGAACAGTGAGGGATAGTTTTCTGTGGTTTCCTGTCATAATAGCTTAAGTGGACTAAGACATATTTGCTTTGGGATTAGAGTCTATTAAGGATGAAGTGAAGAGTTAGACAATTCCACTGGGTGACACAGTCTAACCAGTTTTGAGGCTGAAAAATTGTATCTTGAAAAAGGAAATAAGTGCCTCACATCCCAAGCCAAACTTGTTTTTCTTATGCACTGCAAAACATTGTGGTGCTTTCCCACACTGTATTATTCTTCCATGTTCAAAGATGTGTTCTAATCATTTCCATTAGTTAACTTTCATGTTATGATTTCTATCATAGGACTAAGAACCAAACATTTCTGTTTCCAGTAAACAACAAACTAGATTTGGACCAAGTTCTTGCTGGAAACAAATAAAATACTATGGAAGGTTTTTTTTTTTTTTTTTTTTTTTTCTGTACGCGGGCCTCTCACTGCTGTGGCCTCTCCCGTTGCGGAGCACAGGCTCCGGACACACAGGCTCCGCGGCCATGGCTCGCGGGCCCAGCCGCTCCGCGGCATGTGGGATCTTCCGGGATCGGGGCACGAACCCGTGTCCCCTGCATCGGCAGGCGGACTCTCAACCACTGCGCCACCAGGGGTTTTTTTTAAACCTCTTAAAAGAATAAATATTTAACGAAATAGTAAGAGACTATCAAGTTGAAACCTAAAGGAAATTGGGAACCAGAGAAATAAATGAAAGGATGAAGCTTCTTTTGAAGCCTTGAGACCACGTGCTGAACTCAGTAAATTTGGACACAGGAGATGAAACAGTCAGAAGTTAGGGCAGAGAGTCCACTCCAGGTGGTAGGTTTATGATGAGATCCTCCCCTCATTAAGCTGGGTACCATGGGGCTTATCTCAGGGCAACAACTAATCAGAAATAAGTCCCTGACCCCAACCCCATACACATCCCTCAGGCGACTGTAGAGAAGGTTGATGCCATGATACAGTGTAAATAGAGGAAAAAGATAAGAGGGCAGAGAAAGTTCCTGAGAAGTTGTGGTCACCACAGCCTTATCCTGGGATAGGTCCAAAGTTTGGGTTATATTATTTGGGCAGTCGGTCAATTTCAAGCCATAAACTTGGTTGGTGGCATTACCAAATTAGTAGTGCCCACAGGGTCTGCAGAAGGAAATGCAGATTGTCACTGCAGGAAGGCACCTTAATCTTAGGCCTCAAAGAATCATAAAAAAGTAAATTTTCAAGAAATATTGAGTAGTCCATGATAAAAATAATAAAGTAAAAATACACAAGAAAGTAAGTCACCATGAAAAATAATCAGCAGCAAAATAAAATTACAGAACAGATCCAAAAATATTTGAGATGTTGAGATGATCAGATCCAGGAATAAAGCAAGTATGCTTACCCTGCTTAAGATATTAAAGAAAATGAAAATTCCTACAAGGAAAAGAAACTATAAAAATAAACCTAGCAAATTTGAAAAAGAAAGAAAGAAATAGTATAAAAGAAACAAACATAAGAGACAAGCATAATAACTTAGTTGAGGGGTGAAGAGATAATGAGGTGCAGCTGGAATAGATTTAGTGAGTTGGAAAATAGACCAGAAAATTAACTAGAATTCAGCATACAGAGACAAAAAGTTGGAAAATATGTTGTAGAGTTAAGAGATGCATGTTAGAGAGAAGAGTTAACATACTTTTAATCAGAGTTCCAGAGGGGACAAATTCAGAAAAGTGAAGAGGACAGAGGTAATAATTAAAGGTAATAATTAAGATAATAACAGATAATTTTCCAGAACTAAGTAAAACAGATTCAATAAGTGAAACCACATTTAGAAACATCATCATGAAACTGCAAAACACCAAAGAAATGCAACTGTCTTAAAACAGCCACAAGAAAAAAGGTAGATTATCAAAAGAATGATACAGAGATAGGCTCTTTGTTTTCATGCTTCATTTACTTTTTTAACATGGCTACCAGAAACTTTTAAATTACATGTGCAGCTCACCTTATACTTCTTTTGGACAGTGCTGCTATAGACCAACATATAACCCATAGCTCTACTGAAACTAAAAATAAATTCCTAAGATCCCAGCAGTGTTTTAGAACATCACCAAGCAAGCTTGTAACAGGTGTGACCTCTAGCAAATTCCTTAACCTATCCAGGTCTCAGTTTCCATGCCTATAAGAGGTAACTGGTAAAAATATTTGCCCCACTGGGGTTTATTATGAAGGTCAAATCCAACATGTGAACACAGGCTCTGGGAAATGTAATATATGATGCATTCTGTTTTATGGGCTCCCCTGAGAGAAACCCCACACCACAGCTCATCTACCACCACTTTCCTTAATCCAACATCCCTGAGCTGGAGGAGAGTGTAAGTTAAGGTGAAAATGGAACTATATCTGGACAACCAGAGATAAGCTTGTCCAACAGGATTCATTGTACTGCATAGGATGTTAGAACCACTGCTGAGTTAAGAGGGCAGGTTAACCTCCCTTCACAAATATCCATATTCAGTTGTAAGAAATACAATGCCTGATTTGTTGTTGCTGCAGTGTGTTGGTATCAGGTATAAAAATCTTACTCACAAATGTATGGTTTTAAGAACAACAGTAGAAGCTGGAAATCAGTAGTATGATTGTATATGTGTAGAAATAAAATAATTGCCAATCTAGAATTCCATACCCATAAAAGTCATCTTTTAAGAATGTGAATGGACTTACTGCTTCAGTTACAAGACAGGGATTGTCAGACTTGTTTCTAAAAAAGATGTGCTTTTTACATAAAGATAAGTTTAAAGAAAAGAGCACAGGGAAGTACAAATCAAAACCACAATGAGGGCCTCCCTGGTGGCGCAGTGGTTAAGAGTCCGCCTGCCGATGCAGGGGATACGGGTTCGTGCCCCGGTTTGGGAGGATCCCATATGCCGCGGAGCGGCTGGGCCCGTGAGCCATGGCCGCTGGGCCTGCGCATCTGGAGCCTGTGCTCCGCAACGGGAGAGGCCACAACAGTGAGAGGCCCACATACCGCAAAAAGAAAAAAAAAAAAAAAAACACAATGAGATATCACCCTACAGCTGTCAGAATGGCTATCATCAAAAAGATGATAACATAAATAACAAATGTTGGCAAGGATGTGAAGAAAAAGAAATCCTTGTATAGTGTTGGTGGGAATGTAAATTTGTGCAGCCACTGTGGAAAACAGTATGAAAGTTTCTCAAAAAACTAAAAATAGAGCTACCATATTATCCAGCAAATCCACTCCTGGGTATATATTCAAAAAACAAAAACACTAATTTGAAAATTTACATGTATCCCAATGTTCATAGCAGTTTTATTTACAATTACCAAGATATGGAAGCAACCTAAGTGTCCATCAACAGATGAATGGATAAAGAAGATGTGATATGTATAGATGATGGAATATTAGTCATAAAAAAGAATAAAATTTTGCCATTTCTAGCAACATGGAGGGACTTGGAGGGCATATGCTAAGTGAAATAAGTAAGACAGAGAAAGACAAATACTGTATAATATCACTTATATGTGGAATCTAAAAAGTACAATAAAGTAGAGAATATAACAAAACAAAATTCACAGATGTAGAGGACAAACTAGTGGTTACCAGTTTTTTGGGGGGGCAATATAAGGGTGAAGGAGAAGGAGATACAAGAATGTATTGTATTATATTGGGTATAAGATAAGCCCAAGAATGTATTGTAAAACGTGGGGGATATAGCTAATATTTTGTATAACTAAATGGAAAGTAACCTTTAAAAATTGTATTAAAAATAGAAAAAGAAAAAAAATTAAAGAAAGGAACATGAAGAGATATACTATGCAATTCTAGCAAACAACATGACAGATGTAGCTATATTAATGTTAGGCAAAATTTGCTCTTAAGCAAAAAACATTACCAGAGATAAAGTCATTTTACATTGATAAAAGATTCAATTTTTAAAAAGATGTCACACTGCTTAAATTTGTAGGCAAATAATAAAAATCTCAAAATACAAAAATCACAACTTGACAGAAACACAGGGAAAACTAGATAAATATACAACCATAGTTGGAGATTTTTGTTGTTGTCATTAAAGAGGGTTTTCCCCTCCAACATTTTGCAGTTGTAATTTTAACACAATAAACTGCATCCTTTTTAGTGTACAATTCAATGAGTTTCTACAGATGGACACAGAATATTTGCGTCTCCCCAAAAGTTTTCTGATGCTCCTTAATAGTCTATCCCTCTATTGACTCCAGTCTCAGGCAACCTCTAAACTCTTTTTTTTTTTTGTCACTATAAGTTAGTTTGCATTTTCTAGAATTTATATAACTGAATCTTGCAGTATGTATCATTTTGTGTCTGACTTCTTTCACTCAGGATAATGATTTTAAGAGCCATTTCTGTTGTGTATATCAATAGGTAGTTTTTATACTGCTAAAAGGTATATTCCTTTGTATGTAGGTACCACTGTTTGTTTACCCATTCATCCATGGATAGACATCAGAGTTATTTCCATGTTTTGCTCCCCCCAAATTTCCCTTTCCAGAAAAGGATGAGATTGTGACTGGGAAGAGGCATATCAGGACTTCCGGCATGTTAGTAAGGTTCTATTGGCAGTAAAACAGGTACTTGCTTAATAATTATTCACTGGAATGTGCATACAAGTTATATTTAATTTTTTGTCAGTATGTTATATTTTATCAAAAGAATAGAAAAATCAAGTATTTGAGATACATCCGCATGAAAGTGAAGCAGCTGTGGTTTAGTGAAGAAAGTCATAGCTCTGATAAAAATGAATTTGGGCAATGTTACTTAACCTCTCTCAGCCCCATTCATTTGTGAAGTCAGGATGATAAAATCAGAAAATTATATTACAGCACTTTGTAATTTGTATCATGCTATACCCATGGGAGATATTGTTATTATTATTATTATTATTACAAGGGAGTAGACAAAATGACTTGAACCAAAAGATTCCAGTTTATCTGTTCCCTGTCTAGACTGTGGGTTCTTCTTTCCCACTGGGCAGCCATGGAGCTGTGCCACTCAGATCCTCCTTCAAGAGAAAACCTTCTGCAAAGTATTGGTTGACACTTCCAGTGGCCATATCCTTGGGATCTGCTGAGGCAACACTCTCCCCAGGCTGCTCCCCACCAAGTCTGAGCCTGGTAGGAGTATTAGAGTCGGGCCCTTTCTGCCCAACACAGGAGTCCTCAGCAGGTAATCTTTGTTCCAGGGCTCCACCACTGGCCTAGCCAAGGCCTTCTTAGAGCTGTGCTGTGCTCAAAGGCTCTTCCTACATAACCCTCCCACTTTCCCTCCTCTCCTTCCACAGTCAGACCTGCATCGCTGTTTGAAGGCTCTCCCTGACTACTTCTGCCCCTCTCTACTTCATCTTTCACGATGCTTTTCCCCTAGTAAATCTCTTACATTTCTAATTCTGTCTTAGCATCTGCTTAGCACCTTGGAAGACAAGAACTGACTAACATAGGCAGAACAGGATTTTTAATTAGCAAGAACTATGAAAACTTTTTAAATCATAAAACAAGAAATGATATGAGATGTTTGCAGACACTGAAATTCCTGACTTATAAACAAACAGCCTCATACAGACAGTGCAAGCCAAGTTTTTAATTTATATTTGATCTTGATGTCCCATCTCAATATAGCCAGATTCATAAGATTAATATTTTATCTAAAAAAATCCCTGAATATAACAATTGAGTCTTCAAAATGCTATTTATTTTGAAACTAAACTACATTTTCTCTGCCTCTTACTCATTTATACATTTAATCCATAAGTTTATTAGAGGCCCATTAAGTCTGGATTTGCTGAAGTCTCTCAAGATAAAGTCACCTAAATTGAGGATCTGTGTCAATCTGGAACTGTCACTAAGCTGTAGAAGTTAGATGATACAGGGAACTTAAGGATTTGAGTAAGCAGAATATGTTAAAAAATCTTTGTATCCATATTTTGAATTTATGTTCCAAATATTTACCAAGTCAGCAGCCAAATGAAAATGATTTTCACATAAACTGTGAATTAAAATTTTCAAGAAACAAGGCATTTAAATTTATTTCATTTAAAAATAGTCGTGGCTTTTATAGCATTTATCATTTTCTTATAATTTTAAAGGAAACAATAGGAAATATAATAAGTGAAGGGGGTTAACTGTATGGTAGTAGGCGGTTACTAGATTTGTGGTGATGATCACTCTGCAGTGTATACATACCTAGCTTGAACTATAATGCTGTACACCTGAAACTTATATAATAAAAAATAATAATCATTGAATAAATTAGAAAAAATAATAAAACAAAATAAAATGATTGATTTTAAATCAGTGTATTTTCCTAAAATTAAGCATGTCTTTGATTTGCCTCTAGTATTTTTACTCTAGGAAGTATCCAATCCAAATCCAAATTCACACTTAATTTCATTATTTGTAGGCAAAATACTGCATTAAAAGTCAATATGTAAAATGTATCATTTTAATCATATATAAAGAAAGTAAAACTGATTATCTGCACTATTTTTTTTTCTTCGCGGCACCACTCAGCTTGCGGGATCTTGGTTCCCCAACCAGGGATTGAACCTGGACCACGGCAGTGAAAGAGCCAAATCCTAACCACTAGACAACAAATGAATTCCCTATCTGCACTATTTTAAGTCATATTTGAGACACTGGTGGGTAGGATAAAGTGCACTGTTAAGAATCAAACCTGGGTGAGAGGTAAGAATTCCATCACTGATTAAATGACAACTAGTGTTTGTGAAAGACTCCGTCTTGTTGACTTTGCTACCAAGTTTCTCTCCTAAATCTCCTCTGATTCTTTTCTCATTTCCTTGATCAACCAGCTCTCCCTTTTCCTATACATCTGCTCATTTTCCTCCCTAACTGCTTGTTTATTTATCTGCTTTTTGATCCATAGATCAAATAGATATTTGAGGCCAATATCTATTTCTTAGTCTTTCCTTCTTTCTATCTCTTCCGTTACAAATCAACCCAACTTCTTTTTTTTTTAATATTTATTTATTTTGTTGAACCAAGTCTTAGTTGCGGCAGGCTGGCTCCTTAGTTGTGACATGCAAACTCTTAGTTACAGCATGCATGTGGGATCTAGTTCATCGACCAGGGATCAAACCTAGGCCTCCTGCACTAGGATCATGGAGTCTTAACCACTGTGCCACCAGTGAAGTCCCCCAACTTCTTTTACCTTCATTGTATCCTTTCAAATGCCACCCTTGGAGTTGAGTCTTCCAACTTTCCAGACCTCCTTCTATACAAGCATCCTGAAATTCATCCCTTATTCCACTGCCTTATCTTCCAGATTTTGTCCATCATTCAAAACCAATTGACACGTCTACCTAACAACAGGTGAGTTTAATACAACTAATTGTATTTGAATGACTTCGAATAAAAATAAAAATAAACCCTTAATTTAATTTGTTCTAAGACCTTAAAAATTCAAATGTCTTTTCTGCTTATACTTAAATAGACTTTAAGCCACCTCATTGTTTCCTAGACCAGCTTCCTTGGTAAGAGAAGGGCAGTTACTATCTTAATGAACTCTTAGGTGTTTACAAACACACAAAGCTACACTGGGAGCACAGCTAATCCTGGGAAACCTCCTTCTGGTCCTAGAATGTGTTTCTATTGCAGCAGGAGAGAAATGGAAAAATGTGGGGAGAGGGAGTTTCTTAAATAGAATAAGTCAAGACCTCTAAATAATCTGCTCTTCTTGTTTCCAAAATCTGCAGAGACATTTTTGTCTTCTACCCTGAAATATTTCATGGATACACAAAACAATGTTTTGAATCTCAGACCTCTTTGTTCATTCATTCATTCACGTACTTATTAAATGCATGTTTTATAGCAAAAGCTGAGCTAGCCTTTGGCTCTGGTTTCAAGGAGTGACTCATAAGATGCATTTACCCTATCTTCTTAAATTCATCAGTCACAATAATTTTCAGCATGATATCTGTCCTCAGCCAGATGTTAGGACCAAATTGATCCCCAGGAGTGTTAACTAATTAACCCAGATGGATCTCAAGCAGATAAAGTCTGAGAAAGTGTGGAGGATTTAGCTTGGATCTTACATGAGGAGAGAGGGAACTCAAAGTTATTTAAATCACACACTTCAAACTCCATTCTTGTTAACTAGACTGGTCTGATGTTGGCAAAGGATGGAGTTGAGGCCCAAAGCTTCCTCTCCTCCTCATTCAATTACCCTTTTTCCCATCAGCTTTCTACTTGGAACCCAAAGCCTAGTTTGGCCCAGTCTGATACTCTCCTTTCAAGGAGGCAGAAAACTCCATTTAAGAGAGAAAGAAGTTGTGTTAACCAAAGTCAAGCGAGGACTGAGAACACATTCTTATCACCTGGAACATGGGCACTCCTGCTAGATTAGGGTAGATAGAAAGTCAAGCCCTACTTCCACACCAGTTGCTATAAAAACAGAGGCCAAGTATTTAACATTATGCTGAAATTTCACGCCAAGATGATATATATCAACCGACACATGCATATCATTGCTACTGTTCATTTCACTTCTCCATTCCATTTGGAAGATGCATCTTCTCACCAGCCAGAACACCAGGTTAGATTTAGTCATCATCCTACTACTCTAAGCACACATCCAGAGTATAAACATCCATCCAAGTCACCATGCTGTCACCCAGGAGGCTACTCTTAATAATCCTCTTTGCTTGATTTTTGTAATTTCAACCAGTTTTCTTCTTCTCCTCTAATGTCTTCAATAGATTGCTTCTCCAACTAACAAAAGATTAATCTCCAAAATTTACAAGAAGCTCATTCAGCTCAATACCAAAAAAAACAAACAACGCAATCCAAAAATTGGCAGAAGATCAAAACTACAATGAGGTGTCACCTCACACCAGTCAGAATGGCCATCATCAAGAAATCTACAAACAATAAATGCTGGAGAAGATGTGGAGAAAAGGGAACCCTCTTGCACTGTTGGTGGGAATGTAAATTGATACAGCCACTATGGAGAACAGTATGGAGGTTCCTTAAAAAACTAAAAATAGAACTACCATACGACCCAGCAATCCCACTACTGGGCATATACCCTGAGAAAACCATAATTCAAGAAGAGTCATGTACCTCAACGTTCATTGAAGCTCTGTTTACAATAGTCAGGACATGGAAGCAACCTAAGTGTCCATTGACAGATGAATGGATAAAGAAGATGTGGCACATATATACAATGGAATATTACTCAGCCATAAAAAGAATCAAAATTGAGTTATTTGTAGTGAGGTGGATGGACTTAGAGACTGTCATACAGAGTGAAGTAAGTCAGAAAGAGAAAAAACAAACACCATATGTTAACACATATATATGGAATCTAAAAAATAAAGTTCTGAAAAACCTAGGGGCATAAAGTCGCAGACTCAGAGAATGGACTTGAGGACAGGGAGGGGGAAGGGGAAGCTGTGACAAAGTGAGAGAGTGGTATGGACATATATACACTACCAAACGTAAAATAGATAGCTAGTGGGAAGCAGCCTCATAGCACAGGGAGATCAGCTCGGTGCTCCGTGTCCACCTAGAAGGGTGGGATAGCGAGGGTGGGAGGGAGACACAAGAGGGAGGGGATATGGGACTATATGTATACCTATAGCTGTTTCACTTTGTTATACAGAAGAAACTAACACACCATTGTAAAGCAATTATACGCCAGTAAAGATGCTAAAAACAAACAAAAAAAAAGATTGTTTCTCTTTTTGTTCACAGAGTCTTGGTTTCCCTTAAGCCAACTTACTAATTTGCTCTTCCTGTCTGAGGAGCACTTCAATTTCTTAATTAATGAGACAGGATGGGCAAAGTATTCTATTAATATAAGGAAACAACAAGATATAAGCTATCATTTCGAACAGGTGTAAGCTATCATTTCTAAGCTATCTTGAATAACGTGAGAAAGGTGAAGGCCATCTTCCTGTACATCTCTGATTCAATTTATCACTTTGTCTGCTCTGCCAGGTGCTACCCAATAGCTCCTCAGCCAGAGGGAAATGTACTAAACAGGGTTAGCACATCACATATAGTTTGTTACTTTTTAAAAAAGAGGCAAGAGTATACAATAGAGAAAAGACAATCTCTTCAATAAATGGTGCTGAGAAAACTGGACAGCTGTGAGTAAAAGGATGAAATTAGAACATCCTCTAACACCATATACAAAACAAACCCCAAATGGATTAAAGACCTAAATGTAAAACCGGAAAGCATAAAACTTCTAGAGGAAAACATAGGCAGAACACCCTTTGACATAAATCACAGCAATGTTTTTTTTGTATCTGTCTCTTAAAGCAAAGGAAATAAAAAAGAAAATAAACAAATGGGACTTAATTAAACTTAAAAGCTTTTGCACAGGAAAGGAAACCAATGACAAAGTGAAAAGACAACCTACTGAATGGGAGAGCATATTTGCAAATAATGACTGATAAGGAGTTAATATCCAACATATATCAACAGCTTATGCAACTCAACATCAAAAAAACAAACAACCCTATTTTAAAATGGGCAGAAGAATGAATAGACATTTTTCCAAAGAGGAAATGCAGATGGCCAACAGGAACATGAAGATACTCAACATCGTTAATCATCATAGAAATGCAAATCACACCTGTCAGAATGGCATCATCAAAAAGAACACAAATAACAATGTTGGTGAGGATGTGGAGAAAAGGAAACCTTTGTACACTGCTGATGAGAATGTAAATTGATTCAGCCACTCTGGAAAACAGTATGGAGGTTTCTCAAAAAAACTAAAAATAGAACTATCATATGACCCAGAAATTCCACTCCTGGGTATATATCCAGAAAAACAAAAACACTCATTTGAAAATATATATGCACCCCAATGTTCATAGCAGCATTATTTACAATTGCCAAGATATGAAAACAACCTAAGTCCATCAACAGATAAATGGATAAAGAAGTTGTGGTATATATAGGCAATGGAATACTTAGCCATAAAAAAGAATGAGATTTTGCCATTTGTAGCAACATGGATGGACTTGGAGGGCATTATACTAAGTGAAATAAGTCAGAGAAAGACAAATACTGTATGATATCACTTCTAAGTGGAATCTAAAAAATATAACAAACTAATGAATATAACAAAAAAGAAGCAGACTCACAGATGTAGAGAACAAAGTAACTGTTACCAGTGGGGAGAGGCGAGGGGGAGGGGCAATACTGGGATAGGAGATTAAGAGGTACAAACTATTATGTATAAAATAAGTTACAAGGATATATTGTACAACATGGGGACAATAGTCAATATTTTATAATAGCTGTAAATGGAGTATAACCTTTAAAAATTGCGTATCATTGTATTGTACACATTTAACTTATATTGTACATCAACCATACTTCAATAAAAAAAAGAAAATTAAAAAATAAAAACAACCACGCAGAAAAGAACTAGTTAATTCACAAGCTGTGCATGAAAATATTCTAATTTTAAAAATACAGATAAAGCACAATTCTCCTTGGCTTTCATTAATTCTCCTCCCTTTTCATTACACACTACAGGAAAACTACCATTGACAATTTGGCTTGTATCACCTCATACCATTTTCTAGATAGATAGATAGATAGATAGATAGATAGATAGATATACAGATAAAAATATATATATATGATGCAGTTTTGTTTTGTGAAATTTTGCTCTGTTTTGCTTACAGAAATGGAATTATACTGTTCATTTAGTTTAGCAACATGTTTTAATTTGATATGTCTTGAAAATATTTTCCCATCTCCAAACACAGATCTTCCTTATTCTTTCAACTGCTGCATAGTTACAAATGTACCATAATTTAATCATCAGTTTCCTGAGGTGCTTAGCAATTTTCACTCTTCCCAAAAACTGCTAAACGAAATATTCCTAAATATCACTTTGCACATATGTGGGAGTATTTTTCTATTAAAGATAATTATTTTAATAAAAACCACCAAATTTCTCTAAAAGCTACTTAACTAATTTGCATGCCCTTCATTTTTCCACATCTTCATGTAATACTTAATCTCCAGTTTTTGTTTGTTTGTTTTTAAATATTTGTTACAAATATTTCCTGCTTGTCTGTTCCTTGACCATTAATTGTTATAGTATAGGAACTTTGTAATTTGCACAGTTAAATTATGAATATTTTTCTTTATTGCACTTGCATTTTGCATACTGATTCAAAGACTTTGCCCACACCAGATTTATAAACACATCCTCTCATATTTTCTCGTAATTTTTTAAGTTTTAAAATTTTATTTAAATGTTTAATCTCCCTGGATTTTTAATTATTTACATTTTTCCCCAAGTGAATAGCCATTGGCACAAAATCATTTACTGAATAGTTAATTCTTTCCTCTCTGATATGAAATGCTATCTTTATCATTTACTAAACTTCAATGTATATATTGTTTCTGAACTCTCTATTAGGTGTAATAGATTTATTGTTCCAGTTTTGCATGAATATCAGACTGTTTTAGTTACTATAACTTAAGAATACACTTTACCATAGAAGAAAAAATTCCCCCTTATTTAAAAATAATAATTTCTTAATCATTCTTGTGTTTTATTTTCCAGATGAATTTTATATTTCGCCTGCTAAATTCCATAATATTTCTTATTAGAATTTTTATTTATATTACTTTGAAGTTATGGGTACTTATCACATTTTTACAATATATAATTCTTTAACTAGATGTTAAAAGCAACAAGAATTGCCTTCAGGGAAACAGAAAAATTCCTTTGCAATCTTGATAACCAGATACTGTATTTTCTATTGAATGCTTGAAGTGATGAGGAATTTTAATGAATGGAAGGAGAGATGAAAGACTTGCTTTTCAGAAACTTTTGCTAATTGCTTAAGAAGCTTACTAAAAGCAAAGAATTAGGTTAGGATTAGGGTAATGGAAGAAATAGTTTCACAAAAGGTAAACAGTTAGCTGATGGCAGGAATCTGGTCCTAAGGTGATGAGTATCTGGTTAAGAAGTGCTAAGGAATATGAAGGTCAAAGAACACATGGGAACTATTTCCAAGGAAGAAATGGGCTGTCATCACACCCTTGTTTGATAATTAAGGGTCTGAGGCATTACAGGGAAGTACCTTGGCTTCCTTGTCCTTGGGTCTCCACCCAGGACAGAAAGTCTTCCAGACCAGAAATGGTTATTCCTGTTCTTTACTTCATTTTCGGACCTTTGATATGCCTGACTTGTGTTCAGGAACCTTGTGGGATTACAGTCCAATATTTTCTGACTGTGACTTTGAGCAATGTTGCCTGGGCTTTTCACACATAGTTAATCTTCTGATTGACTTTAATCTATTTACACAATAGCCTGATTCATTTAAAAGGCAAAACAAGCGTGTATAACCCTTGTCGTTATTTTTAAAGTCACAAAAACATCAAAATTAGACCTGTATATTTCATTACCCAGAATATTTGGAATCTTCCAGGATTCTAGGTACTGGGATCCCAAGAACATTAGTATTCTAAAGGATACTCTTCACCATCAAAACTCTCAGCATTTATTGACTAGTCACTATGACCCAAGCACTTTGTTAAGTGCTGTGTACATATTACTTAATTAATCCATTCTTCCAAGGAGCAACTTCCCAGGAGATAGATATGATTAGTATTTCCATTTTACAGGTGAAGAAACCGAGGTGAACAAAAGTTAGGTAAGTTGCCTAAAGGCAGGCTACTGCTAAGTGACACAGTCTCTATGTTAAACACAGCAGTTTGATCCCTAAGCCTAGACTGAATATTTATTCTCAAGGGCTAAATTAACAGCATCTTTTCTTAGACATAGAGATCTTTAAGAAGTTGCTAATTACCACTCACCTCTTTGTTACTTTATTTGAGAGCATGTTTTCTTTTCCCAGTGCCATATTTAGATGTATTGAGGCCACATATTTGTATTCAGAGCTTTTATTCAAATGAAAGAGAAAGTGAGTCATCAGGTTTTAGATGCTTCTTTGACTGGAGTGTTCTAATTTTGCTTGTTCTCCCTGGAAATGTGCAAACATCCTGAAAGTTTGTGTGACTGAAGCTTCTGAAGTTAGACAGAAACATCCCTTACATCACTTCCCATTATTCACCCTCATGTCGGTCACTTAACTCTTCTGAAAACTCCATTCACTGCCATCCTACGTTAGCACCTAACATCTGGTCACCAAAGATAAAATTTGTCATTCTTCCGCTTTTTTTAAGCTGCCGTATTTTCTGTGCATTTGAGGTTTGAGTAACAGTTACTGAAAGCCAGTTTCTCTTCTGGATACATGAAGAAGGAAATATTTGAAGGAAGTGGACCCCTGCAAATGTTTGATTTCTGGGTGGTTTTTTTTTTAACATCTTTATTGGAGTATAATTGCTTTACAATGGTGTGTTAGTTTCTGCTGTATAACAAAGTGAATCAGCTATACGTATACATATATTCCCATATCTCCTCCCTCTTGCATCTCCCTCCCACCCTCCCTATCCCACCCCTCTAGTTGGACACAAAGCACCAAGCTGGTCTCCCTGTGCTGTGCAGCTGATGATTTCTGGTTCTGAAATCGTTGGTGGTACTTGATGAAATATAATGCTTCAGTTCAACTTGAAGACAGTTGCAACATGTCAGTCTAACCCAGAATAGTCTTAATTTACTTGATAGTGACTGAAGAGCTGTGTAAGGGGTTCAGCTGCATTTATCTAGTTACCTTGTGACAAAAGAACAAGCTGCTTCCCAGTCTGCCTTGACACCCTAACTGTAACTGTAGGCAGATCTGAAAAAAAAAATTGTCTGGGCCTCCAGACAATTTAGTTTAAATAAGGTAAAATGAAGAAATTACTGCTGTTGATATTTCTCACTTTCTTTTTGAGAAAACGTCTGACCGTATCGGCATCAGGAAAAAAATCCCACAAACCATCTGTGCTAAGAGCTGTATGAGTTCAAACTCTCAGAGTGGAATTCCACGCAGCCCCTCTCAGAGGCAGAACTGCTGCAGAAAACTCCCCAGGTGTTCCGTTTACAAGAGGGTGGGAAAGTGGGAAGTGTTCTGCTAATCGGATGTGCTGTCCCAACGTGATGGTCTCTGGTGTATGCTCGTCCCGCTGGGGTTATTTGCTGCAGGAGCACAGACACTGGACATCATCACACCACACGAGGCAGAGTTTTCAGTCCAAGGCACTTATCACAAGGAAGGACCAACTTATTTCCCTCATTTGGAGTGTATCCTTTCTTCGGTCCTGCCCCAAACGTCTTCCTAGAGATGCAAAGCAGAAGAGATAGAAGTTCAGCAAGTAGAATGAGAAATGAGAGGCAACCGTTTTTACATATTTTCACACCCATTTGAGGTATTTTCCTCCATTCAGATAACACACACACACACACACACACACACACACAGAGAGATTTTAAAGCCGTATTGGAAACATGGTTTGAAAAATTGGAAGTAAATATTGTGCTAACTTTGAAAGTATATCGAGGCCTGAGACGAATCCAAGGGGATCATTAGTTATGGGTGAGTATGCCTTCTCCTGGGTACACATGAAGGAGGGTCCACGTTCAAAATCACAACGGAATGAAAGAGACAACAAATATCAATTCCTCACAAGTCAAGGTCAAGAGTATATTAATGGGAAGACAAGCCACAGCAATGAGAAGCCCACACACCACGGCAAAGGGTAGCCCCCGCTCACTGCAACTAGAGAAAAGCCCGCATGCAGCAACAAAGACTCAACGCAGCCAAAAAAAAAAAAAAGTTACATAAACAAATAAATAAATAGATTTATTAAAAAAATAAATAAATCACCCCCACCATGAAAGGAATGACAAAAAATCAAATTTCTAAAAAAAAAAAAACAGAGTACATTAATGGTCATCCATTAATAAATCTGAATTACACAGCATCATGTGTTTTAAGTTGAAAACATTAACATCATGCGTTCACGATTATGACAAGGGCTAAAGTGTTTACATAGGATGAAAAATAAATGAATAATTCTGAATTATAATTGATTTCTCAGCTGACAGAATGTCACATCTGAAAACTTGTTTATATTAATTTATAATTCAGGATCATGTGGTTTCCATTATACTTCCAATCAGCCCCACCAACACCAAACCATTTTTAAAATAGCAAAGTAAGAAGCATAAACCAGGAACTCGAGCCCCAGTTTCAGCACTATATAATATATGCAGTTTTCTCACATTCCTCCTGTGACTGTGAGATAAGATGTCTGAGTCTTTTCTTCTTCTTTCAGGCAGGGGATAAAACTTATCAGAATCAACGTTTTTTTAGGTCTATTGTCAGCGTTTGAAATAGTGAAGTTATTGTAGAGATTTGGGCTGATTATTTTTCATCACAGAATAATACATGGCAGTACTAAAAGAAAAAAATCACATTTTTATTTTGTTAAAAATAACTGTGGTGTTTTTACCTCAATGTGAAAAAAAAAAAAAAGGAGTAGAAGATTTGTCTTTCCCCCTTTAGTATTTAGTTGACCTGATATCTGGGCCCTCTTGACTTCTCACTTCTTGTTTCCCACCACTGGCCACATTTTCATTCCATCAGAAGTTGTCTGTCTCCTAAAATAAGCCTGCTCCTGCAACCTGCTATGAGTAGGCTATGGCAGAGTGTATTTTCCAAAGACAGCAGCAATCTTCTCTCCCATCCCAAATGCTCCCCTAGGACCCTGCAACTCCCCCTTCAGTCTTGAATGTGAGCAGGGTTGTGAGAGATATGAAGGCACTGGGATGAAGCAGAAGTGATGCTGTGTGACATCTGAGGCTAGGTGAGCTTCCCCGTGTATGCCAGAACACTCACATTAGAACCCTGAACCGCCCTGCAAGTAGCCCAGCTGCCCCAGAGCCGCCATCCTATGAGGAAGCCCAATCTAACCCCCACAGAAAAACCACTCAAGAAGACTTGGGACAACACGAAGGGAGCCCACAGCTACTCCCGCCCCTGCTTCTCCAATTCAGCCACTATCTGGAGCCACATGAGCACCCTGGGCCAGCACCACCCTGCCAAGCCTCTTTTGCCAAACAGCTGCCCCACAGAAACAGTAGAGATAAGGAAATAATTGTGTGTTTTAAGCTACTAAGTTTTGGGGTGATTCATTACATGGTCATAATAACTAGAACATAGGTACTGAGAAGAAAGTAAATTCCCAATCAAGGTGGTACCCCAGCTTCAGAAATTCATTGGCAGAAGAACTTCTGGAGAAGGTCTATTTAAACATAACCATTCTGCTTGGCAAGTTCCACCATTTCTCATTAGGATGTTGAAAACTCTAGATCGTCATTGGTGTAGAGATTGAGACATTTAACTCATAAAGGTTAACCTTATTTTCTTTGGTCTATAACTACCCCAAATGAAATAGTGGAGGAGTCAAACCCAGAAAGAAAGTGGAGTTATAGGGCAAGTAGGTTGAAGTTACTCTGAATCAACAAGAATTTTTCCTGAGTACATCTCCGCTCTCTAGCGGGCAAGGTCTCCCTATTTTCAAAGCTGTAAATACCAGAATGGCCTCCTACTGTGCTGCTGGAATTTTATGCTCCTCCATGGAAAGGAGAGCTATGATCATAAGACAAGATGGTCCAGGAGGCGACATTTTCCTCATTCTTCCCTGAAAGTGCTGGGATTTTAATTCAGGTGTATTAGGTTGTGCTTCTGGCAGGCTGCTTCATAAATAGAAGTTCTTCAACACTTACGTGGGTGGAGTGTGCTTTGTCTCATAAGCAACAAAGAGAGGGGAGCTCTGTCTTCTCCAGGACCTCATCACTCCCCACAGCACCTACCACAGCCCTGCACATCAGAAACACTTGGAGAATGTGAAGTGTGAATAGGAGCGTTCCATCAGAGATCCAGCAAGGTCTTTACAAGTGTCTCCGAGGTAATAATAAACAGCTATCAATATCAGACTCATCTAAGCTAGACTCTGTGGCAATCATGTGGATGGAAGTGAAAAATGGGATAAAACAAAGGAAAATGTTACCTCCTAGGGGCTGTCTTTCCAGGTAATATCATCTAAAAGAGCTCTTGTTCCTTTGACCCCATGGCCTCTGCCTCTTGCCCCTTCAGAAATTCTTACCCCACCAGGCACACAATGTACTAACAGTTTATCTTTGGTCTTGCAGGACTAGATTGCACACTCCTGGGATCAGGGACAGCAGGGAGCCCTGCTGTGTCTCCAGGGCTTGGAAGAGAACCTGGCACAGAGTAGGTGTTCAACAAATATTTGTGGAATAATTTAAATTCAGACAACAAGAAGAATTAAAAATGGATAGTTGGATGAGAGAAATATTTAGGTGAAAAGAAAGGAGAAAAACCCCTGCTTCAGGGACTGAAACAGACAGGCTCTTGGTGGAACACATGAGAAAACTTCAAAGATTCCCACCCTTTGTTCCAGGCTTCATTTTTTAGGCCAAAATTAACAAGACTCAGCAGAGCATCAGACACATGATTTAGCAACATGCTGATTCTAACCACACAAGAAGCCGCATTTTCAAAATACCTTTGACCAGAGAGGAAACAGTAGTTGTGTTGGATTCATTTTCCTTTCTCATGATTAGGACATTGGCAGATATTACCTTTTCATTTTTATTGACCGTGTTTTATATATATATATATATATATATATATATATATATATATATATATATATATATATATATATAGTGAAAAGGCTCCCAGCAGCATTCTTATCACTTTGGTACCATAATCCAGAGATTAGGACAATATCTAACACTCTTTAAATTACTTACCTAATGCCTCTAAAAGAATGGGTCAGATTATTCCTTTCTTCAGGTATTTAACAGACACCTACCTTATGCACACCTGTATTGGGCATTGTCAGGAAACCAAAAATGATTCAGATGCAGATCCCATCCTCAGAAGCCAATATGGGCCCCACCAGGCTGCACTATTTTCAGTGAACACCTGTACAATGTTTCTTTTCTGTAGAAGTAAGTGACAGTTTATATTAAATCACTGAGTTTATTTTCACTCATCTCACCAGCTGTATAGCAGCTTTCGTGATATTCTTTAATGTCATGGAAAATTTCTTCTGAATCGTGTTGTCCTGTCTCTTTCTTTCTTAAAGCAGAAAGCGAGGGGAAACATATTAGGACAGCTGGTCTATGTGCCTGTGGTGAAGGAGGACTCAATACATGAGAGTTTTTCTTCCTTCGTTGCTGCCTTTATCACCACGACATGGAGAATTAGTCATTTCAACAAATCTCCAGATTTCGGGCATTCTCTTTTTCTTGTTGAATTTCTGACTTTATGAAGACATTTTTATAGTCAGATCTATCAAATTCATTTACTCATTCATTTATTTATTCAACAAATATGCCTCGAGTTACTATTGCCTGCCACATAGTACCCTATCTCAAGGAACTTGTGGTTTTGAGGGCAGATAGACATGAAAACACACAATTTTAATACAATCACTTTGCTTTAATAAAGATATGTGTAAGCCTGGGCGAGGTGGCAGGGAGGTAGCAGTGGGGGTGATGAGAAGCAGAGGAAAAGAAGAATGAGGGAAGATTCATAGAGAGAGAACTATTCGGCTGCAAGCCAGAGAATAAGTAAAAGACTGCTAGGTAGAGAAGCAAGAGGGTTGTGGGGAGGCCTGGGGATGGGATGGCGTGTTACAGGCAGTTGGAAAAGTTAAAAAAGATAAGAATGCAACACAGGTTGTAGTACATTGGAGTGTAAAGTAAAAAGAGGATGTGGCAGAGAAACTGGAGGGGGAAGCATCTACTCATGGAAAGACCTTGCATTTCATGAAAAGAGTTACATTATTTACCCCAGGGGGCAGGTGAAAGCACCAAAACTATTTGAGCAAAAGAATGATAGAATTAGATTTTATTTTATAAAGATCTGCTGACAACATCGTAAAGATTGAACTAATGATAATGGATGAGAGGGTGGAGGAAGCAGAAGAGAGACGGAGAGACAGGTAAGGTAAGTTGCTGAAATAACACAGGTGAGAGATGATGTTGCTCTGATCTAAACAGATTCTGTTTTGACTCTTTTTGATTAGCTAAAATCAGATGATCAATATGAAATAATGAACAGAGAAAAATTAGACTAAAGGCATTACTTTAACAAATACTTATTTAGTACCTATTGTCCACCAGATGATGTGGTAGTTGCCAGGGAGAGAAAGGTGAGTCCTTGTCCTAAGAAAGCTCCAAGCCCGAGAAGTGGGACAAATCAAGTCAACAGCATTAGCATACAACAAGATAAGGGCTATATTGAAGCCTGAAAGGCCCTGGAAACAATGATAGAGGATCTACATTCTTTGATTATCGCAAACACTAACTTCATAAGAGCAAGCATGGTTTTTGAATACCTACTTTGTGCCAAACTGTGAGTATGCTTTATCTACACAATCTCCATAAAGGGCAAGATACTAAAAGTTACATTTGTTTATTTATTTATTTTTATTTTTTTTTTTGAGGTATGTGGGCCTCTCACTGTTGTGGCCTCTCCCGTTGCGGAGCATGGGCTCTGGACACACAGGTTCAGCGGCCATGGCTCACGGGCCCAGCTGCTCCGCGGCATGTGGGATCTTCCCGGACCAGGGCACGAACCCGTGTCCCCTACATCGGCAGGCGGACTCTCAACCACTGCGCCACCAGGGAAGCCCTAAAAGTTAGTTTTAAATTGTCTGTCTCTTCCTTCCAAAGGATCTTAACTACCCAACACTTTTCTAACTAATTATGTAGTGGCTCATTTGGACTACACTTCTTTCTTTCTTTCTTTCTTTCTTTCTTTCTTTCTTTCTTTCTTTCTTTCTTTCTTTCTTTCTTTTCAGCTACAGTAAACACTTTATTTCTTTAAAAAAATACCAATTTAAAGGAAACATGGTAATATTTGTTAATATTTTTAAATCTAGTTTGTTAGATACATGGATGTGTTATCTATTATTCATTTTCTTTCCCATGCTTATGACATTGGCAGACATTACATTTTCATTTCTGTTTGACTAAGCAATAGTACTTTTGCAGTTCCTAGTTTTCCCCCGTGGCTATGATTATCCAAAACACACAATTATCAATATGTTATTTTTTTTAAAAAAGACCTTAAAGATAACCTTTTGCAAAGGTATACATTTGGACTGCTAATTACAGCACCTAATTTATATTGCTCTGTTAATGATGGATTTAGCTTTTGCTTAACAAGATTTTAAGAAAACATTAACTGATTGCACATTTTGTCCCTACTTTTGTGCTCTAGTTAACAGCCCGGCTGAATATTAACCAGCAACTAATTTTACAGAGGATGGAGCCTGAGGTCACTTGGAGCAGCGTGTTCAACCAGCGTACATGACATGCGTCCTGCTTCTGGTCCTGCCACAGACCAGGGATGTAAAACTGAATGCATTTAAAACTGGGTGCATTTTGTCAACAACATAGCCTGGCTTCCCTTGTGTAGTTACGTTGTGTGCTGCATGGCTGTTGGGAAGACATGGTGATATGGTTGACAAACATTTATGTGGAGGTAAATCTATCTCAAATTGGCTCTGAGATCCTTAGACAACAGATGCCTGTGACAGCACCTTTATCAGTCAAAAGATTTTCAGCTTTATACTTTACTTATAACTTTATTCAAATCTGAGAAGCAGGTTTTTATGAGCTGCAAAGCTCTCTGGTCCCAAGACCATGCTCCATCTACCATTCGTGCAAGCTGTTTTCCTGACATTCATCTTTTTCCCAACTAAACTGTAAATTCCCTAAAGGCAGAAACTATGTCTTATCTTTATTCTGCAAACCCCAATGTGCTGCACATGAGATGTGGACAAAATACTTCTACATTTGGCTCTGCTCCTTGCCATCTGTCTATCTTAAGCAAAGTCCCTTCACTTCCCCAAGCTTCAGTTTGCTGATGTATAAAAAAAGGGAATAATATCTTCTGAGGATTAAATTAGGTAATAAATTTTAAAACTGCTCCATAAACCTAAATAAAATTGCCAAACAAATATAATCTAAAACATATAAATAATACATATATTACCAAACATTTTACTCATATGAATATAACCTTCTTGCTATTGATGTTTAAGCAAAAGCAGACCCCCACCCACCGTGTATGGCAAACCTCTTAGAAAAAGAATTTCTGAAAGGAGAAAAAAAATTTGTTTTACATGATTTGTACAGTACTGTCACATGTGGCAATGGTCTTGCTTTTTTTTTATGATAATAGCAATGCTTTCAATTATCTCCAGAAATTATAGTGCTGAGGAAATCTATGATATTTACCAAGAAAACGTGTTTTAACTCAAAATACAGTCCATTTAAAGTGTTTTTAATTCCAATTAGAAAAAAAGTGCAAGAAGTATTTATATTCAGTGGCAAAAAAAAATGGAGAAGAAAAGAGATTTAAAGGATGAAAAAATATGAAATTAATATATATTCAAAGTGATGGTCTTCTACAAAATAAATTCCTATTTTTAAAATCACAACAGCGGAGGGAAAGAACTGTAAACATTGCAGTCCTTCTGAAATATTCATTTGGTTTCTATACATTTCATTGGTACACTCATTTTGTTTTTAACTTGAAGGATTGAAGTTCTATTAAAAAATAAGTGATGCTGTTTTTGAGAGGGTCTAAGATCGAGTTGGAGATACTAAGTCCAAACCCCTCATCAGCTTAGGTTGTGTGAAGTATCTTCTTTATAAGCTTTGTCAACAGAAAACAAATGAACAACCTAAAAGTTGAGAATTATGTTTCATTCAGCAGACATACTGAGGACTTAAGCCTGAGATACAGCCTCTCCAGGGTACATAGGAGTTTTTACAAAAAAAAAAAAAAAAAAAAAAAAAAAAAAAAAAGCCAAAAAACAGGCTGTTGAAACATCAAAGATGACTGTTAATTAAAGAAAACCAGACATCTCAAGTTTTTGAATTTAGCACTTTTCTATATATGGGAAGATGCAAGACTGGGCTCATTGAAATAATTTCTTGGATATGCACTTTAACTATCTAGGGCTAGTATCCTGTTTTCTTCATCCTGAGTCCCCTGAGGGTATACTGTTGGGGGACGGGGAGTCACTGCAGTGGCGGATGGCTCAGTGGCCCCAACATCCTTTGTTTAGTGATATGGCAGGCAACGTTCTTTGTCCACAGCCTCAACTCACTCTTTTTACCTGGGAAGTCAATGAAACATACAGTAGGAATTAAAAAGGTATCATGCAGATCTTAGAAGGTAAGGAAGCCAGTGGGTTTATTCTCACCAGTATATCATCTCTATCCTTTAGGATCAAAGATTCCACAGCTGTATGTCTTCCCTTTAACCCACTGTAAATGAGAGAGCGAGCTATCTCACCTAAGTCGGAGCTCAGTTGGGGGCTGTCCACTTCCCCCAAATAAGAATATGCCTTAGTGGAGAATGAGATAGGTGGGAGGAAGTAATCTTATATAAGCATACCCTAAAGAGCAGTTTACAAAATACTCACAGGAATTCCCTTAGTCCTTTAGAGACTGACCCTTCCCAGACTTAGTAACTAGAGGATTTTCTTAAAGATTTGTCTGCTGGGTGTTTCCTTGACTAGCCACTGTTCTTGTTTGTTTGTTTTCTTACTAATGTTACATTTTCCTTATGCAAATAATTTGGAATTGTCATGGTTTTTTATTAACCCTAAACAATGGTATTATAAAAGGGTGACAACGGCCACAGTGTACCTATCCCCTAGCTTATTACCAGCATTGTAGAGCTCAATCCTTTGCATTTTGGAGGCCCTGAGTGACCACTTGGTGAACGACCACTAAAGTTATAATGTGTGGTCCCAAAGAGACTGAAAGTAAAAGAAAATCCTGCCATTTCACACAGGTCATAGAATCCAGCATGTATTTTTCCTCAGAAAAGAGGACATTTTCAACATAGCCAGATTACACTGGGTGACAGTTCTTGAAACACTAGTTTTCATTTATAGACTAATCGTATCCCTTTGAAGACTTGAAATACCAGAGTGGCTTTAAACGGCATCTAGAGTCTCTTTTTTTGTTGTTGTTAAACTTACCAGTGTCAGAATTCACCAGTGCTATCAACAAAGGGAGATATTGTTTCATCTAGTTATAATGTGTTTTTTAAATTTATCTATCTATTTATTTATTTATTTATTTGACTGCATCAGGTCTTAGTTGTGGCACACGGGATCTTCCGTTATGGCGTGCGGGCTCTTTGTTGTGGTGTACGGGCTTAGCTGCCCTGCGGCATGTGGGATCTTAGTTCCCCGACCAGGGATCGAACCCACATCCCCTGCATTGGAAGGCAGATTCTTAATCACTGGATGACCAGGGAAGTCTGAATCTCTTTTTTCTGATCTTCCATCTACCTGATGTCAAATTATTCCTAACTCTGAAACCATACATTAACCTTTTTTCCTGAAAAATTATCTCCAAGTTTTAAAGAGACATACAGAGCCTTATTATAGATCACTTTTGTTGAAAATAGAGCGTCATATTCTGATATAAAATGACCAATGGTACTGTAATCAAATGTTCTTTATATTTCCAATTAAGGATTGATTCCTTTCTAGGACCAAAATTCTTTTCAAGTAAATGAATAACCGTTTATGCATCCAGTAATGCAACCTGAACACTTATACTGAATCCTATCTATGTTCTGTACCAAACAGATTATCCAGCATAACTTGGGGCTGGAGCATGTCCTGACCCATTTATGAGTGGGTCAAGGTGAGGCCGATGACTAAGGTTAGAGGGTGGCTCTACCAGATCTTTGGAGACACTGAATGCAGAATGAGGGTGACATAAATGTCAGAAGTCTTCAGAGAGAAGAAACACAGATGCCTCTTTGATCTCCTATCCCTTTTCTACCTATCTACCACGTGTCACATTTCTCCCCTAATCTATATTGCTTAGAAAGCTGCTTTTTTTTAAGGCACCCTAGATGCCCACTGAGTGTCTGTATACTTTGGCAGTTGCTTGATAATCATAAAGATAAATAACCAACATTACCATAAAATAGTGAATGTAACTATTGCTTATAAAATTCAGCACAGCGAATGTAATTAACATGAAGACAAAATTGCTTTTGCTGTTTACCCAAAAAAGAATGATGTGTCTTTAGAGAGGAGCCTAGACTTCAATACCCCTAAAAGAGAAAGAAAAGCGCCCTTCCCACGGAAACCACGCTGTTTTTCATCCATGCAGCATTGGCGCCCCCTCCCTGTTCAGGACTGAGAATGACAGCCCAAGTGAAGACGTGAGCAAACCAAGCGCTCTGGCTCTGTTATAACTCTGAATTCCACCAAAGGCAGAAGAATTAGGTCAACGATTTTCATCTAAGTGTGGAAATAAACATCATGCTGGCAGGACTGTTTTGTGGGCATGATTTATTTCATCCATGTGTTTGTTACTGGGTCATTTCCAGTTATGTTTTTAATCCAAAAACCTGGACCTAGTCCAAAATGAAAATGACAACTGGGTATTCTTAAGGTTTAACAGCTAAGAGTTGATCAAATATATTTATTTACCTGAGGAAAAAACTTAGAGGAAAGAACTCCACATATAGTGAAAACTGTTAGCCTAGCAGTGCATGTTAGGACCTATTATTACCACCATTTGCCTCACAAACAGGATCTGCAGGACTTGTGAAAACTAGAACAAATGATGGTACTCCCTTGAGCAATACCTAATTCCAACCACCACCACACCTGGTGTGACGAAAAACGAGGTTTCCTTCTCCTTACGCCTTCAGCAAATATAATGTCATCGTGTACCCTTAAATACGGAAACAGAACATTAACTCTATGTGAAAACCAAACAACAGAGGATACCTGTACATATGTGTCTTTGTGGATATAATCACCAATGCTGTTCTCTTTTTCTTTAGATGTCATACAGCTGCCTGTAAAGGGCTCATTTTTCATTCTGTAGAAAAATCAACTCAAGCTCAAAAAGAATAAATGACTTCCCTTTGGTTTGAAAATTCATTCTCATGGGATTTCCAAGAATGTTCCAGTCTTATTCATTGAACAACCCTGAATTTTAGAATATCAGAATTTTGGTTGGTCAGATGGTTGCTAGAAAGTGGTAACTGGATATTCATGCCCATTTTTATTACAGAGTAATTGAAGAAAATTAGGAAGAAATAACAACTTGCAGATTTTACTAGGTTCAAGAAAACACAAAGTTAGAGGAAGCTGTTGTTTGGTTTCTTGGAATGTGTTCCTCTTTTTCAAAATGCCAACCCTGGCTGCAATTATGGGCATGCAGTTTTCTGAGAAAAACACTCTTGACAGCTTTTGACTATTATTCATATCTTCTTTATCTCAGATTAAGTAGCTATTAATGTTTATTCTGAAAGGAAAAGGGATGGAACTAGGCACCCAGGCTCCCACCGTTAGAAAGCCATTAGATAGGATGTTACGTCTTCAACTGAGTCCAAATTCCACATTTATCTGCTGATATTTTTTCCTTTTGTTTTGGACTAAATGCTTTAAAGAGATTTGAGGTGTTTGCATAACCCATGCACCACCTAGTGGTTAACAGGTGGAAAAAGTCCACCTAGAAAAATAAAACACGAGAGCCTTTCAGAGAGAACAATTGACAAAATGCAATATTTCATCTTTGAAATACAACTTAATGAGATATGCCATTTTGTATATAGAATTAAACAATCTGAAATTATTTTAATAACCTTTGAACTGTGCTTATCACGAGGATTATCTATGGTAAGGGAAAGGCGTATTTCTGGATTTTGCATGTTGAAATTCTTTGGAGACAATTGCTATTGTGTTTCAGATCAATTTGTAATCATCGCTCTTTCACATGCGTGCCAGAGTAAGAGTGGGTCAGGGATCAAGCGCTCTGCATAAGGAACAGACAAGCTGGTATCAAATTTCTGGCTCTGCTTTCTACTACCTGAATGACCTTTGGCAAAATTACCTAATCTCTCTGGCCCTCTGGAAACCTTTCCTGTAAAAAGGAGATAAAATAAAAAACCACATGTTAAGCACTTATAAAAATGCTCGACGCATGTTAACTATTCATTAAATGTTAGGTATTATTAATTATTATGAAACAAATCAGAAAAAAATGTGTAACAATTTCATATTTACCTAGTTCTTCAATCAAGCCAATATAAAAAGCTAAAGTTTTTTTCCACTAACATCATTGGCCTGCCATTAGTCGTGGCTGGCTGCTCGGAGAATAGATAGAATTTACAAATTTCCATGGGAATTTCAAAGGCCCAACAAGGGTCATTTGGGCCCACTTAGTAGTCAACAGCAGTGCATCCTTCAAACAATGGGTGTGGAGGGGGTGTTAGCAAAATGGAATTTCTGCCTCAATAGACATGGGCCCAAAGCACACTCCTCTTTCAGCCTTTTAATAGATACTAGCCCATTCTCAAACTGTTTACTAAACTATCTTTCTGCTTTCTGCTGATGGCGCTTGAGCCAGTCCACTATTCATTACTGAACAATGAACAAAGGAGAGTGCTATTAAAATACATTCTAATTTATTTTATTAATTGGGTTGCATGAGAAGTCAAAGAGGAGGAAAGCTATTGAAAGCACTATCTGTTGAACAAGGCTTTTTGTGAAAGAGCATAGGTAGATGAGATTTGATTGATGGAAAGTTAGAGGAGCAGAAAGATTAAAAGGAGCAGAATTCAGGTGCTGCTAAAAGAATTAGGGAAAGGTGCCTGGGCAGTCATGGGACAACATGTGAGGATGGACAGCTTGGATGTAAAAGAACTTGACATCCTCTGTTCACTGTACCTTGCCTCATCCTGGGGCCAGTGATTGATAAATTACTTCTAAAACACACTCTCATTGACTATAGCTATAGCTCCATCATCAACTACAAACTAACTTGACTCCTTGCTTTTTTTTTTAATATAAATTTATTTATTTTATTATTTATTTATTTAGGCTGTGTTGGGTCTTTTGTTGCTGCACACGGGCTTTCTCTAGTTGCAGTGAGCAGGGGCTACTCTTCGTTGCAGTGCACGGGCTTCTCATTGCAATGGCTTCTCTTGTTGCGGAGCATGGGCTCTAGGCACATGGGCTTCAGTAGTTGTGGCACACGGGCTCTAGAGCACAGGCTTAGTAGTTGTGGCATACGGGCTTAGTTGCTCCACAGCATGTGGGATCTTCCCAGACCAGGGCTCGAACCTGTGTCCCATGCATTGACAGGCAGATTCTTAACCACTGCGCCACCAGGGAAGCCTGACTTCTTGCTTTTTGATTTATTCAGGAAACTTCTATTGAGTATCTGCTTCACCACCATCATTAAGTGGTTTCTCCATACATAGAGAGTAGTGAATTACTAGCAATAAGTCAATGACTGACTCTCTATTGTTGATGAAAAATTAATTAATAATCAATCTAAGAAAGAAATAGAAAATTTTATTTGAGCCTATCTGAGGATTGTAACCCAGGAGACAATCTTTCAGAAAACTCTGAGGACTCTTCCACCTATTAAAGGTCAAGCACAATTACGTATGTTTCTGAGACCAAGAGTTACTCATCAAATGACGTTCTGACAGTTAACACAATCCAGATCTGCATGTACAGAGTAGTGGGTCATCATGACCACTTACAAGACTAGGAAGGAATATTATCTCTTCAGGATTAATGCAGAAGTACAAGACGCGCTGAAGGGAAGGGAGGAGGCCAAAACGGGCAGAGATAATTTTTATGCTTAAATTTTCGTCTTTCATAAAACATGAATTTTATTTCATCACTATTCTTTGCATTCTTAATGTTGAAATATGGTCTGCCCTTTCAAAAGGTCATTCAACAAAATTTTTTTTAATGCCTGCTGTGTACTAAATACATGTGCATATGACCCACTGGGATTTAGTGACCTAGATGGACAAAGTGCCAGCTTACATTGGGGGGGAGTGCAGTAAGTAAACCGACATGTAAAACAAACAAGAAAATAACTAGATCATGATAAGGTCTACTTTGAGTTGATTGGTCAGGAACTAACTCTTTTTGAGAAATTTAAATTTAATCTAAGATCTGAACAAGAGCAGTTAGTCATATAAACATCATTCCTATAAACATCCTTCCAGGAGGAGGAACAGACAGAGAAAAAGATAGAAACAAGATTGGTATGTTCAAGAAACAGCATTCCTCAGATGAAAATTTTCTCCACTTCTCTTTCTGGATTCCCTACTTGCTCTCCATGAGAAGGGATTATTTGCAGCTATTAGTCTCTGGCAATTAAAGTAATTTCCTGCCTAATTATGAAACTGTCACTAAAAAGAGTCGGATGGAGTACGTCCTTTTTCAATATTGCTCTATACGCATTAAAAACAGCCTAGAAAAAGCATCCAATTTCTTTAATCATTTGTTGGGGGTTTATTAAAATTCTAGTTGCTTTGCTAGACATTTTGCATGAATGACCTTGTTTAGTCCTCATATCAGTCTTATGATAAGGTAAAAAAGATCTCTGTTTTATGTATAAGTAAATAGGGCACACAGTTATTAAGTAGCAATGTTGAGATTCAAACTCAGATTTCTCTGAGGCCTCCTTAAAAAATGTAGAAGCAGCCATGGGCAACATCGATCTACTCAGAAGCAAGATCCCATCTTTGGATACCATACAGATGACTAACAGATAAGCAGGGCTCTCCAGCTATGTACCCTTTACCAGCACACCCATGTGCATGTGTGCGTGCACACACACACACACACACACACACAGAAAGAGAACTCCAGCTGTCTAAACTCTCCTAATTTCTTATTGTTACTATTCCAACATAATTCTGAGGAACACTGGTATTGCTATATAGAGAACTTCTTTTGTATAGAAAACTGGGGACTCAGAAGTTAAGAAAAATGTATGAAAAGAAGAGGAAAGTCTTTAGGGTATGAGAAATGAGCAAATAAAATTATCAATTAGGTTTAGTGTTTAGTAGGAAATAGTAATTTCATTTTTTTAAAAAAGTCAAGTCTGATGTCTCAAGAAGTTTCTCATCTAAATGGAGAAAAAATAAGTATAAAAAACACTTTTTGCTCAAGTAAGAAATTAGCTGAGGATCAGGATTTACATATTGGAAGAGGAAGCTGAGAAAATCCAGAGTATCAACAAGGCCGTTGAACAATGACCATTCACAGTGACCTTTATTTTATTGATATAGAATGATTCATTTAAATAAATTTTGTGGAAGTGTTTTAAACCAATCTGCCATTTTGAAAGCAGCTAGATCTGGAATATAAGAATATTGTGGACCTAAGAGTGGTTTTTTGAGTCAATGTGGTGTCAGGATTTCCTAGGAGACAAAAGTAAGAGAAATTTAAAAGAAAAAAAATCATAGAATGACACAGGGTATATTATATTATCTGTTAAATATAAACTAATAGGCATTTTAAAATTATCATAACCACAACTTTCCCTTTGATGTGAGCCCTTGGGTAAATTTACAGAGAGCAAGAAGGCTGTATTGTATCACAAATCTCCAGATTAAAACCTGTCAGTAACAATACACACTGTTTCACTGCAGTGTTTCAACATACTTGTGTAATCAAGCAGGAAGTCCATGGATCACAGCCCTGTATTGTGCATCAACCACATCCTCTTCAAAGGAGAATATGTGATGGGTGTTGGCATTGCATTTTTATATTGCTCTTTTGAATCACAACTTACTAAAACTAGAAAGATTCTTTCATAGATAGCAAATCCTTTCTTGTAAAAGCTAATCAATTCTGTTAGCTTTGGTAGATTTCTGTTTCTCCAAATCAAAAACACTTGATAATATTTTTTAAGCAATTATTAATATTGGATTTGGCTTGTACTCCATTCAGCAGACATATGCCCTTGGATGTAGATACAGAAACCATGTAAATCATATACTATTCATATCCTTAGAGAGATATTGAATATTGAATCAAGGAACAACAGGTTCTTTTTTGTTTTAATGAAGGAACACAAGTAGAAGGTTTTGGAAAACAAAAAAATAAAATATTACAGCAGAAAAATATACATAAAAAGGGCTTAAAGATGAAGAAATATGACTGACGGGTCAAATATCTAATAATTGAAGTTCTCAAAGGATGAAAAAAGGCAGATGAGAAGAAATTATAAAAGCCATACATCAAGAATATTTTTCAGAACTGAAGGACTTGAAATCCAGATTAAAAGAACCACTGAGCACCCAGTATAATGAACAACAACAAGAAAATGATGTTCCTAGGGATCATCATCATGAAATTTTACAACCCTAGGAATAAAGAGAAGACCTCAAAGCTTTCAGAGAGAACAAAAAGGTCATCTATTAAGGAAAACATTGTACTCCTATGGCAATATTAGAAACTTCAAAAAAAAGGAAAAGCAATATCATCAAATTCTTTGTGAGAAGCATTTTCAGTCTGGCATTCCATACCCAGCCAAGCCACTAATCAAGAGCAATGGTAGAATAAATAGACCTTTCTGAACATCCTTGGTCTTTGAAACTTTACCAAGGTATTTGAAACTCTAGTTCTGGGATTTTCTAAGGAATTTCTGGAGAATGTTCTCCGTCAAAAAAGGGGAATAAACCAAGAAGAAGAAGACATAGGATCCAAGAGAAAATGAGATCTCACGCAGAAGAATGTCAAAGGGGATCCCTTGATGACAGAAATTTCCAGGGCAAAAGCTTTACAGTAGGCCATGAAAGCAACTGTACAGATCAGAATGGAATGACTGATAGAAATGTCCAGAAGAAAACAATCAAAAAAGTGAAAGTGATAGATTTTCTGATGTATTTATGAGGAAAAGATCATTAAAAAAACAGCTGGGGTACTTGAGAAGAACAAGCATATAGAGTAAGGTACATAGAAAGCTAAGCAAATTAGAAAGAGAATAAGAATTATCTCAGGAGGAATACAAAAAGTTGTGCAAGAATAGAAAAATAATCACAACACATCATGGGAATCATAACAATGTAATCAGTGAATACTGATTACACTGAAAATTATGATATAGTCATTGATCGACAGGGAATGATGTAAGAGAGCAAAATCCTCATCTATGGAAAAGGAAGTCAATAGATACTGTACTGCTCAGTATTTAAATACAGTACTACATTCCAGTAAAAGGAAGGAAAGCTTCTTAGAGAAATGCCTGATTTCAGGTCTGGAGTAAGAAATGTACAAAATGAACCCAGGACAATTTGTCATGCCTAAAAGCAAGGATGCTATCAAAGAAATTGATTTCTTTGAAATTTGAAATTTTTTGAAGTTTGAAATTTGAAGTTTCAAACTTTGAAGTTTGAAATTTTTCATTATAAAAACTAAAAAAGAGTTGGGGTGTAGAGTTGGGAGGAAGTCAAGAGAACTTTTCTAGTAAATGAACTTCAGTCCTATTTGAATATTTTAAATAAGAATGTAAATGTATCTATTCCTTATGTAATTTCTAATTAACTGCAATTTTAGATTAAAATTTAAAAGAAACAATAGTGTAATAGTGTAAGCATATTACTTAGAAGTGTGAAGTTAAGTCCCACGGAGACTAATAAGGGTTGAAAGTGTTGGCTGAAGGGACGTACGACAGGAACATGAAGAGGGGTGAGCAGGGAATTGCTGTTTTGTTGTTTGTAAGCCTTTTGATCTTATTTGGCTTTTAAATTATGTGCATATTTTACTTCAATAAAAACAAACTTTAATTTTAAAATATTTTTAATAGAAGATAATGGGCTTTGGGATCACATAGAACTTCATTAAAAACTTAATTTGGGCATTTATCAGCTAAGAGGCCTTGAGCAGAGGCTTAATCTCTCTGTTTTTTCACCTATGAAATGAAGATAATATATCCACCTGTGGAGTCATGAAGCTTTAACGTAATACATTTGAAGCACTTAGCCTGGCACATAGTCAGTATATGGTAGACATTATTACTGTATTATATTTAGAACCTTTGCCGAAGCTGAGCTCTAAATCTGCTAAAAGCTGAGACAGATCTTCAAAGACTGCCAAAATACAGCATGTATAGATATGGGCGTTGAGTGGGGGTCAGGTAGTCTGTCCTCTTCCAATTTAAGGAACAGAGAAAGTTGGAGTAATTGTGCCCTTAGTGTATGAAATGTCCTCAGGAGTGGAAGTCAAGTTTCCCTCATGTAAAGGGACAGAGAAGCTTTCTTCAAGACACAAGAATACTAACAAAACTTTAGTGACTGGTCTATACTAAACTAAACTCTGGTGATTTAAGATCCCAAAACTCTTCAAATCCAGTTAGGTGGTTGCAGCCTGAATTAGATCATGAGGGAGCTGAGAGTAAGCAAACTGGCTTTTCTACACTTTCAGTACATTGCTAACAGAAAGACAGAGAGAATAAAGAAACTCTTGGATCAAATAAATGATAATCAGTATAAGTAAAACTAAATCAGGGAGACACAGAGACTTCCCTGTTGGCACAGTGGTTAAGAATCTGCCTGACAATGCAGGGGACACAGGTTCGATCCCTGGTCCCGGAAGATCCCACATGCAGTGGAGCAACTAAGCCTGTGTGCCACAACTATAGAGCCTGTGCTCTAGAGCCTGAGAGCCACAACTACTGAGCCCATGTGCCACAACTACTGAAGCCCGCGCACCTAGGGCCTGTGCTCCACAACAAGAGAATCCACTGCAATGAGAAGCCCGCGCACCACAACGAAGAGTAGACCCTCCGCTCACCACAACTAGAGAAAGCCCGCGTGCAGCAACCCAACACAGCCAAAAATAAATAAATTTTTTAAAACAAGGAAGACAATTTTTATATAGGTCTCAAATTTCTTTAAAATTAGTTAAAATGATGTGTCAGTTTCTTATACACTATAGATGGGTTAAATTTATGCTTTTTATTTTAAGTTTTGTTTTAACAGAGAAGATGTAATTGACCACCCTGTGTAGCCAATTTGTTCTTCCTCTCTCCCTCTCTCTCTTTCTCTCTCTCTCTTTCACACACACACACACACACACACACACACACACACACACACACACAATTAATTCATGTTAGTCTAAGTATCTAAGTGAAAGTTTTCCCATCTTTACTAAAAACTCAACTGCATTTTGAGTGGCTGTGATAGACCCAGGTGGCTGGCTAACCTGCTCCCCTTCCCTCTACCCACCTTCACTCTAGAGGCTGGAAGAGGTCACTCTGGTAGACTTCTTCACAGCTAGGCTAGTCATGTTACAAGTTTCCAACCCACAAAGTCATGATGACATAAGAGGACATTTGGGGGCTTCTGGTAAGCTTTTTACTCTTTGCTTCGCTTCCCACCTTGAAGGAAAATGTGGGCTTCCACAGGAGTAGACATCTTGAGACCATGGAAAGTCACACTAACATGCTAAGAATAGTGAAATGAAAAGAAGAAAATGTGAGCCTGGGTCTTCGATGACAAGCGTTGAGGAGATGAACACATCCCTAACTGACACAGCAGCGCTTTAGATTTCTGTCCTGTTTACTGTTGAAGTTCTTCTTTTTTCATATTCAGTATCTGTTCTGATTGGTCAAAGCTTCTCCCATACTGGTTGTGAAATACATTGAGCAGCATCCCTGGATACGAAGATGAGTAAGATATAGTTCTTGCTCTCAGGAAGCTTATAGTTTGGTAGAAGGGACAGACACATAAGTTATATGTGTTATATAAAATCTGTTATATAAAATCTGTTATATAAAATTTGTTATATAGAATTTACAAATCTGTTATATAAAATTTACAAGAATGCCATCTAAATGCCATCACTCCTGAGGCATTCCCCTTCAAAAATGCCACTTTTCCCCCAAAGATGTAAAGTGTGTTGAAGGCTCCACCATCTTACTTCTCTTCACTAAGATGAAGAAAGGAACGCAGGAAGCAAAGGCAGAGACAGGCTACACAAATTAGGTATTAAGTGAATTCTTGGTGGAGATGAGGGATGTTTGAACCATCGTGGGTTTCTTTTTTCCAATTGCTTCCTATACTCATAAAAATGTTTACTACTGGTTTACTTTTTATTTTATATACTTTATTCTAAACTTTAAGCTAAGTGAAGGTGCAGGCTCTTTAGATTCCAGCCGCATAGATTCCAAATAGCTGCTCATTCTCTCACATCTCTGTGACCTGAAACAAGTTACCTGATCACCTTAAGCCTCGGTTTCCACATCTATAAACTGAGGATAATGATGATACCAACTTCATAGGGGTTTTGTGAGGGCTAAAGGATCAAACCTACACAAAAATGTTAAGTACAGTGCTTGGCACAGTTCCAGGATCAGCAAATGTTAGCTGTTATTACTGTAACCAATACAACTCTATTTAACAAACACCTATTTACTATTTACTGTATGCCAGGCACTGCCTTAGTGCTTGGCAAATATTAATTTACTTATTATTCATAAAACCCTGTGAAATTATTATTACTATTACTGTTATTATTATATCAATTTTATGTAAGAGAGCACAGAAAAATTGAGGAACTTTTCAAGGATCACACAGCTCAAAGGGGGCTGAGCTGGAATTTGGACAAAGAAATCCTTGCTGTAGAATAGGTGCTGTAACCCCCTGCTCTGCTACCCCACCTTCTCTTCCCTTCCCTCCTTCTTGTTCCTCTCTAATGTTCTAGGGAGTGGAAAGCATTAAACAAACAGACAGGACTGAAAAGTTTCCAGTAACAGGTATTGAGGTCATTTTAAAAGACCTTAAAAGCTTTTTGGGGCTTCCCTGGTGGCACAGTGGTTGAGAAACTGCCTGCCAGTGCAGGAGACACGGGTTCGAGCCCTGGTCTGGGAAGATCCCACATGCCGCGGAGCAACTAGCCCCATGAGCCACAATTACTGAGCCTGCGCGTCTGGAGCCTGTGCTCCGCAACAAGAGAGGCCGCGATAGTGAGAGGCCCGCGCACCGTGATGAGGAGTGGCCCCCACTTGCCGCAACTAGAGAAAGCCCTCGCACAGAAACGAAGACCCAACACAGCACAAATAATTAATTAATTAATTAATTATTAATAAAAATAAATAAAAAAATTTTAAAAAGCTTTTTGGTCACCTTTACTTAAAATATAAATTTTTTACTTACTAATATTTCTGTTTATTTTACTAAGTATCAGTTGCCATATTATAAGAGAAAGTAGAGTTTGAATAACATTAGCTACAATGAGTGCTTTCAATCATCCTCATTATTTTTTCATAGCAAGCAAAGAAGGCTCTGTACGTTTAAAGCAAGGAGACTTGCCAACTGTTTTCATCAGTAGGAGTGAAGATACCCATTTCACCTTAAGGCTGAGATATGAAACAGAAGAAAGCATCCCGAAGTAACTATTTTCAGTGGGATTTGAAATTTAACATATTAACTTGAATTTTATTTGAGAACATTACCTCTGACCAACAGATCTGCTAAAGACAGAGGCTGTTTCTTCTTTAAAAGACTGGAAGGGGCTTCCCTGGTGGTGCAGTGGTTGAGAGTCCACCTGCCGATGCACGGGACATGGGTTCGTGCCCCGGTCTGGGAGGATCCTGTATGCCGTGGAGCGGCTGGCCCCGTGGTCCATGGCCACTGGGCCTGCACGTCCAGAGCCTGTACTCCGCAACAAAGACTGGAAGTATGGTGTTCGCAGAGAAGCTGTTCACATGAGTATATGAGATGCACAGTCTGCACTTTCCAAACTCCTATGCAGACACTGCCACTTAGAATTTAACATTGTCATGTTGCTACTGGGACAGCTAAGTGTTATAGCTACCAGCAGCTCCTTAAAAGTGTACATCACACACACATGAAGCACCCCCCAATGGGCCTTGGGCTCCAGTTACCTGTAAAATAAGCATGGACAAAATTAACAATAGGATACATGTGTGCTGGTAGGATGGCATTGGCTTCAGGTGAAAAGTGAAAGAAGCCAAAATCCTAATGACCATCTCATTCTAACAGGTCAGCTAAAAAGATGCTGTAGCCCTTTTCTTCCTCTTCATTCATTTGTTGACTGAACTAAGGTCACACTGAAAGAGACTGGTTTGCATGGGGTAGCATTTAATTCATCCCCTCCCTCTCCCTGCCACCAAAATAATCCAGACTGGCAGGGGTTCCAACAAAATTAAATGCAGGAAAAAATAAAGATACTGGTATGTCTTGACTGTGTTTTACTCATAACACTCTAAAAATTCATTATGATTAATTGAAGAAGTAAAGGAGTCAGCAAACCTGGGAAAATTATTTAACTTCTCTGGGACTCGGATTTCACAACGCACATACTCTACATTTAATCATACTAAGTTATTTTCAGTTTCTTGAAGGGACCACGTCTGTTAAATATTTGTATTTCTAGCCTCCACATCTATTGCCTGTCACTTAGTAGCTTCTCAGTAGATACTGGCTTTTTAGTGTTTCGGGGAAATCTACCATAATCAATAACTGGGAAAGAGATGGAATATAGCCGCCCATTTGGTATTTTCTGCCTTGGTCTCATTACACAATTAGTCATGCTTGTATGAATTTACAAGCTCTGGGAAAATAAATCATTTCCAAGAATTATTAGAGTGAGAGGCTTTGCCTTGGAAGAGATCAGAGAGTTGCAGCAATGTCTCTACTGTTATAATACTATACTTTTACTTTGTTTCTGGATGGATATAGTTTTTACAATGAAAATGAAAGATGTAAAGAAAATCCAGAAGCCTGAAACAGACCAAACTAAAAAATAGATTATCAGGCCAAGAATGCTCTCACTCTACTATATTACTTTCATTTACTTATGTGTCTGTTCCTTCTACCAAACTATAAGCTTCCTGAGAGCAAGAGCTATATCTTACCCATCGTCGTATCCAGGGATGCTGCTCAGTGTATTTCACAACCAGTATGGGAGAAGCTTTGACCAATCAGAACAGAGGCTGACTATAAACCACCAATGTGGCCGGAGTTTTGTGCTGGTTAAATATTAGTCCTAATCTATTCCTAGTGCCTACTAGAACAGTGCCTGGGGAAATACTAGATACTAAATAAATGTTTAGTGGATGGATGAAGAAAGGAATGAATAAGTGCATGAATGCCACAAGCCAATCATCCCATCATAGCCCAGTTCTTCCAGGATTGTCCTCCTATCACTCTGTAAATTTCCTTTGGACTCAAAGGCCTTGCACAATGCAGAGAGGAGGACTGCAGGTATTATGGAAGCCATGTGACCTAGAGTCCCCTGGAACTGTTCGCAGTGGATTCAGTTAGCCCAGGGCTTTTTGACAGTCCCTACAACCTCGGGTAGTTTTAAGAACATAATCTCAGTAATAAACACAGAAAGCAATGTGAATGAGGTTTGTTGTTCCAGAAAACAGGCTGATTGTCTTTGTGCTTTTGATACAACCATGCCTAGTTTGGATACAGAAATGACTGATTTGTAAGAGGCTTCTAAAAGTTATTTTATGTTAAAACAGGATTCTGTTGAAAATATTTTTTATCTTTCCATTCTGTAATTTTGGATAAGCATTTTTATGTGTCTCTTTATAAGAATGTATTGTAGAAAGGAATAAAAATTATTATTGAAGTTTATGAAAAGATACACTTTCCTACTACATAAGTTTCTAAAATAAGTTTTAAACCCCATTTCTGCCCATTCATCATCAACAAAGCATTAAATATTTACTAGATCCTCAAATGGGCAGTTGTCAATTGGAAGCCACCCAGCATTCATGGTCCTTTCTTAAGAGATGCATATAGTCTCACTGGGGCAGGAAATCCAGAGACTTCCCTCCATCTAAAAAAAATTAAAGAATTGACAAGGGCTGTCAGGCCCTTCTTCTCACTGTCCAGGCATAGTCAAGGGTGAACATGCAGCCTAAACTAGTCTGATCACTTTATGCAGGCATTTTTTAATTGTCAGTAGAGTGACCTAAGCATAGAAAAGCAGATGGAGTTGATTGATTGCAGTGGTTGTGTCGATGGAGGATTCTCAAATGCTTCCTGCTGCAGAGATCTACTGGACCTGATTATGTGTCCTGGGCTTGGATCTTCATCTCTCCCTTCAAGCTTTCAAGCTCTTAACTTATATTTTCAAATAAATGTAATTCGAGTTGAAGTTAAACAAAATTAGTTTCTATTATTTGCACTGAAGAACTAAAACTATATTTGGTATAAGGAATTAGAATTATAAACAGGTGTATAGTACTGTCCTCATCCTCAGTGACTAGACAACCTAGTGGAAGAGAGAGAGAACATAAGTCAAAGTCCAAGCAAGAGGCAGAAAATAAACAAGAGTGGTATTGGAACAGAAGGAGAGAATCTGAGTAAATTTGGGGGTCAGGTTTGGGATGAAAAATCATCCCCCTTCACCATCCTCACTCCTAGACTTTGCTCAATTAATTAATAGACAGCCTTGACTGCAAGGTGTCTATATAGGCTAGATAATGGAGACAGAAAGGGAGCAAATGTGGTTGATGCACTCACTCTGAGAAGTGCTATCTAGTTGGAGAAACATGTCATACATTAAAATGTTAGAAAGTAATACAAAACAGGATATAGCTCAGTGTTAGATTTGGTCATGCAAACCTGAGGTACTATAGGACTTCAAAGAAGAGAGTATGTGTAACAGAGAAAAACAAACCTGACTCCGTATTGGATCTATTCCTTTAGCTCCAACCTCTGCGCTCTGTTGCCTGTGCTTAGTTATACTGGCTCTGCACCTTTGCAAAAGAATGTTGCCTATAGCCTGAAATATACATGATAGCTCTTTCTCAAGGCTCTGCCTCCCAAGCTTGACCTTTAAAGGTATAACATTTTTCCATTAATATAGAGATAAAGAGTTGCAGAACAGAGAATAACATTTATCTTGTTGGAGGTTTACAGGAACATCATGACCAGACATACTTGGACAGCTGTAAGAACAAAGGACTGTCACGTCACATCCACTCCATGGACTGGAGAGCAGCAAAAAGTTTATAATAACCAACCATACCCCCTCCTCTTTTTGTATAAAAGAAGGCTGAATTCTAGCTTGAGTAAGATGGTTCTTTGGGACACCAGTCTGCCATCTTCTCAGTCTGCTGGCTTTCCAAATAAAGTCACTATTCATTGCCCCAACACTTCATCCCTTGATTTATTGGCCTGTCATGTGGCAAGCAGTACAAGCTTGGTCTCGGTAACAAATGGACCGTAGTAAAGTCAGACATCAGAGAGAAGCTGGAGCATCAGCTAATCCACAGCAACCTGTAAATTTTGCCAATTCCATGAAAATATTCAGTTTATTTGTTTGCTTCTAGGCATTATTTAGATCCAAAATTAAATCCTCTCATTTACATTTTTTAAATCTTATTTCTTTTGATATCATGAACATCTGTAGCCTGAATTAGATTTAAGAAAAATAAATTGACTGAGTTGTCAAAATACACACACACACACACACACAAACACACACGCTGATAATAGAATTTACATTTAGTTTTATCCTTCAGTGAGAGAATAAATGAACAGAGAACATCTTTTTTTTACATTTTAATTCTTGAAAGTAATAATTTCTCATGAAAATGTATTTCAAAAATTGTTAACTCTTATAGAGAAGTTACAATGTACCAGCACTGTCCTAAACACTTTACATATTTAATATTAACTTCTTTAATGAAGGCTGGTAAATATTAAACAATCCCCCCAGGGTGGGGGTGGGGGTGGGGCACTGATTTGTAGAGTCTGCCAATTTCTGCGGTGTAAATACTCTCACCCTGGAGGATGTCAAGCTACCAGTGTGATTTCACTGAGTGTGGAGGTGGAAAGATGAGCACTCTTGGCTCTCCATAGTCCTACAGTCAGCTCTAGCACACTACTTGTTCTGACATCTCATGTCCTTGAAACTGATAGGTGGGATCTGAAAAAAGACTTAGAGATCAACTTGCACAACATCCACATTTTCAAATATGAAAAATTAGGCCCCCATGTTGATTATTGACAAACCCATGATTACATTAGCAATTAAGAGCTGACTATGGGACCTGGATAGACAAGAGGCTGAACACTAAGCTAATTTGTCAAGTTTCCATTCAAAATGTAGTCCAGTTCTGAAAGTGGTGTCCGTCTTCTTAGTTTCGAGAGATGTCTGAATTTCAAGTCTCCTTTTCATATTTATACACCATTCCTGGCTATTAGTTCAGGCTTCCCTCCCTAAAGAGTGACTAGATATAATCTTGTCACTGTCTTCTGTTTTCTTTCTTGCACAATATATAAAAAGACAATCAAATTGGGACCAGCGTGTCCACTTATTCTGTGCCTATGTGACTATCTGTGGGATGGCACTTGGTCCCACAGTAGCTTTCCCACATTCTGTCACCATTCCTGAAGTTTCACAATTTATTCCTCTGGATCTTAAAAAAATTTTCTACTTTCCTAAGTCCAATACCACAAAACTTCCTGGGCAAATTATTTTGCCATATATGTTAGGGAAAGTCTATTTATAAAAAACTGAGAAGAAGTCATGGGAATCAAATGTGTCCAAAATTTTTTAAAGTTCATTATCAAAAGTGGAGTTAAGGGCCTCCCTGGTGGCGCAGTGGTTAAGAGTCCGCCTGCCGATGCAGGGGATACGGGTTCGTTCCCCGGTCTGGGAGGATCCCATATGCCGCGGAGCGGCTGGGCCCGTGAGCCATGGCCTCTGGGCCTGCGCGTCCGGAGCCTGTGCTCCGCAACGGGAGAGGCCACAACAGTGAGAGGCCCACATACCGCAAAAAGAAAAAAAAAAAAAAAAGTGGAGTTAAGAAAACTCTATAATCCACCTTCATTTATTTAACAATTTTGCCCATGTTTGAAGTTAATATAGAAACTTTTCCATATGGCAACATTTTACTTGTAAAGTCTACTAAAATCTAAAATTAAATTTTGTTAGATAACTCCCATGAACAATAAGAAACTATATGTTTTCTTCTTTTGTGCTTGTTTTTTAAATAATAAATTGTTTAATAAATGCCTTCTGTGTTGTTTTGACTCGCAAATGACTTTTTTTACTACTATTTAGGATACTCAGTAAAGCAACTGTTTTGCAAGGGCCTATAGACCTTGTTACCAAAGGTACAACTGTGCTAGTTTTAGAACTGCTTTTGGATATTGGTGGTGAGGTGTGGGGTTCATTATGCTTTGAGAATATTACAGTGAACTGGTTGGTCATCAGCCCTATAAAAGGCAATCTGTTCAGCTGATTGATCAGCCAGAAGATTGTTTCATTTAGCAGATGACACAGAGAGGATATTTGCTTTATCCATGAAATATATATTTACTATAAATAGTAAGCGTAACTTTGCATCTCTGAGTGGGTGAAAAATGATCTATTTTCTCTAAGAATATCAAACCAGCAATCTTACAGATCTCAATGAAAAGGGGGAGAAAAAGGATTTGAGGGACTCCATGATGACCGGGATCATAGAATGTGTCAGCTAAATCATCTCCTATCCCATCCGCCCCCTTCACTCTCAGATCTAACCCTCCTCTTTACCCCCCCTCCCCACAGAAGCTACAGCAAAGATACCTTAAATAGCTGCCTTCAAACAAAACCAAGATATTGCCCCTTCTCCCATTTCAGGAGCAAGATTTCATAATCCTAACCAGCACCCATCCTCTCTCCCATGGCAGAGCCTAGACAAGCCACTGTGCCCTCCACTTGGAGATGCCCCCACCCTGACCCCAAGCCCTGGTACTCTTTGGCTTCTGGGCAGGGATTCATTGATTTCTTGAGGGTTTGTTTTGCTCTCTTCCCAGAAGAGATTTATCGCGCACACACACACAAAAAAAATCAACAAAGATGAGGAGATACTTCAAAATATATTTAAAATGCATTAAGAACTTAGGTAGTTGCTTTATCTCAGGACACTCTAAATTAATTTCTGCACTGTATCCTTGCCTGACCTCAGGGAATTAACATCCACAAGCAGGATTAGAGTAGAGACAGTCAGGGAGAGATTAGACGTGCTCTGGGACAAAAATAAGCAAAGGAAACAGGGCTATGCTTTCAGGCGTGGATTAATTTAATTTTCTGGGAGGGAAGAAGAAATTGTTTAGGGGTTTAAGTCCACAGGGGTATCTCAGATGCTGATGAAGTTTGACTTTTCATGTTGTTTTTTTCCTTTTTTGAAAGATATAAAAATGAGCAGAAAAACAACTCATTACTTTTCTGGGAAGGAAAGACTATAGGGGTTTATTTTAATCATTTACGTCCTATTTCCATTACATACTCTTTGCACAGACTATACCTTTTAAACTCATTGTTAGGAAGAGGCTGATATTCAGTGTGATTTCAGTTCAGGAACTCAATAATGAATGCCTTAGAGACAACAGAATGTTTAACCACTGGATATTCATTTGAGAAATCACTAATGAAAAATATTCTGAGCAGCCCAATTTTACAATTTACACATGGCATGAGAAAATGTTCATTTGTGGGGGGAAATATTGAAATATTGAGTAATTGAGATGGGGATTTGCTTATAAATAAGATGAAGTCTAGTACCTGTGAGGGGCTGGGGAAAAGTTTGGGGGTGATGGTGGAGGACACCTAACAGAATCCTCCAGGAAAGCTGGCTCCACAGAAGTGTTCTGGGCAGAGGCCTGACAGCCTAAGGTCCCCTCCTGGACAAGCTCCGACCAGCTCTGACCTTCATCACAGGAACCAGCTCCATTTCTAGAGGCGCTGGGGGAGGAAGACGGGAGTGTGAGAAGCCAGGGGGGCCGGTGTGGTTAAAGGGCTTTGAAATCCAAACATGTTAAAACTAAATGGTATCACCACAACTCCAAACACCTTAAAAGAAGGTTCCCTATCTGTGAGGGAACTCAGCATCTTTAAACAAGGTCCTAAATACACAAAAAAGGATGGTTAGGAAACTTTCTTTTCTCCTCAAGGCTAAATTAGGAATGCTTATTAAGCAACTCAGACAAATAGTACAAAGAGAAGGAAAGTGAATGACAAGTCACAAGGACTTACTAATTTAGCTACAGTCTAACACCAAGTCCAACACCCTAATTTAAATGACAATGTATGTTTTCCCATGACACTTTCAGCCAGAAACACTACTGGCTACTTAACGAAAGCTAGGTGATACTTCTATGGGGATAGGAGACCCTTCACCCCTGAGCACTTCCCGGCACTGTGGCTTTATGGATGACACAAAAGAAGAGGCAGCTCAAACCATGTGGTCTTCTGTGAGTCACTTTACCTCTTGCCCTGTAGCTCTGTATCCTCCAAGGAAAGTTTATAACTGTTCTCAAAGGTGACTTTGTAAGCAGGTAGGGTAGGGAAGTCCCTGGAGAAAGAGAACCAGGCATGAGTTTCTTGACATAAGAGAAGCCATTTTTGGCCTAAGCCATTTTGTGATCTAAGCCTGGCCACAATGCTCATCCTTAAACAGGTCTCAGTAATTAATGATCTTAAGGGAACAAAAGAATGCAGAAGCAAATGACTGTTATCAGGAAAGAGATAGCAAAGATAATATATCAGTTGCCTAGTTCTGTTTCAATGGTAAAGATTAGCCTGGAGCTCTCAAACACCAGATCAACTAAAACCTAAGGGATGATTATGTTGACCTTTTCTGACCCTCATGACTTCAATCAACTAAAGCTTGGACTCTGTCAACAGCCCAAGCCCCTTCATGAGACACTGCTTTGGGAAAGATCCCTGGTATTCTCCTTACTTGCTGCAAGTAATACATTCTTCCTTCTCCTGCTCTTTGGCTTGCTTGTGTCTTTGGCTTAACACCTACCAAAAGGCAGTTTTCAGTTAGAAACTTTATACGTAGGTCGAGTAGGCAGCTGTCTGCTCTGGTTCAAGGCTCCTTACTCCATCATGTTTTGTTCATTTGTTTCTTTTCTTCCTTTCTTTCTTTTTGTTTTACGGTACGTGGGCCTCTCACTGTTGTGGCCTCTCCCGTTGCGGAGCACAGGCTCCGGACGCGCAGGCTCAGCGGCCATGGCTCACAGGCCCAGCCACTCCGTGGCATGTGGGATCTTCCCGGACCGGGGCACAAACCCGTGTCCCCTGCATCGGCAGGCGGACTCTCAACCACTGTGCCACCAGGGAAGCCCTATTTGTTTCTTTTTTAATGGCTTTATTGAAGTATAGTTTATATACAGTAAACTGTACATATCTAAAATGTACACTTTGATATGTTTTGGCATATGTGTACAACCGTGAAACCATCATCAAAATCAAGATACCAAACATATCCATCACCCCCAAAAGTGTCCTTGTTCCCCTTTGTAATCTCTCCCTCCTGTCCCTTCCCACCCCCTCAAATTTACTTTGCATTTTCTAAAGTTTTAGATACATCGTATCTTATGATATATAGTCTTTCGGTCTAACTCCTTTCACTCAGCGTAATTTTTTTGATTCATGCATACTGTTTCATGTATCAATAGCTCATTCCTTTTTATTACTCAATCAAGTTTCCCTATACAACCTCCTAAAACTTTTAATTCCACCATGAAACAGCCCTTTTAGTTTTTTTTTTTTTTTTTTTTTCGGTACGCGGGCCTCTCACAGTTGTGGCCTCTCCCGCTGCGGAGCACAGGCTCCGGATGCGCAGGCTCAGCAACCATGGCTCACGGGCCTAGCCGCTCCGCGGCATGTGGGATCTTCCCAGACCGGGGCATGAACCCGTGTCCCCTGCATCAGCAGGCGGACTCTCAACCACTGCGTCACCAGGGAAGCCCCCCCCCTTTTAGTTTTTGATCTTTGACTTGCCACTTTTAAAAATGCAAATCTTTACCCAAAATTTGTCAGTTGACAACTTTGTTGGGGGTTAGGTGGTAGCTAGCTGGAATCCAATGCAGGCTCCAGGGAAGAATATAAACAGGGGTTAGGGCAGCAGGACTCACTGGAGATAAATTTTGAATTTTTGCTGCCTTAGTGATGACCACACTCAGCCTATCTCATATGGCTCCTCTAATTAGCTTCCCAGTCTTCAGTAACTGAATCATTATCTTTTATTCTTACTTGGTTTCACTGCCAGCCAGTCTTATGCAAGCTCCAGGGTTGGGGCTTTCTCTTACACATTTCCATCCCTTTTGATGATTGAAGATGACCATTCTGTTGCAGGGAGACTGTACTGCTGAGACAGTCCACAATCTCTGGGATCAACTGGGATCATCAAAGTCTCTGACAGTGGAGAGTTACGTGGCAGCTTCCCCAAAGCAACAAGCTGGGCTCCTCTGAAGTATCCCAGCCTCGCTCAGCACCTGTGGCCCTCAGTAGTCTCCTGCACCAGCTCCACGTATGGGGTCCAGCCAGCCCCCATTCTCTCCTCTCCCCTCCCTCCAATCTTCTGTAAGGGAACTTCCTAACTCCTACCCCTCCTCCATAACTCCTACTTCTTTCTAGACACCCTGCTTCTGGTCTCAAGGGATGGGAGGACAGTGTGGGTAGAGCAATTTGTTCTTCCATTTCATTCCAAATCTATTGTTAATTCATACCATCTGGGCCTTGTTTACTTCATGTCTTTCTTCCTGATGATTATCAAGAGTGTGACTTGGATAATTTTTTTTAAAATAATAAGGATGGGCAAACTATTAATCTTTTAGTCCCAGGAAAACAATCTTATGTCTGGGCTTAATGTGGAAGAAAGGTCATGCATAAATAAGTGGGGAAAAGTAAAATACCAACATTAATATTTCAAGATATTATGTTACTCCATGTATTTAAATAATTTATATGTACTTGCAATCCCTTAATAGTAATGTACTCAGAAACATTTTTTAACAGAATTTAGTAAAATATTTCCAGGTCTTAGAAATACCTACAATATAGCAGGAAGTTTTACCCCTCAAGATATGCCTTTTGACCCAGAGAGCCTACTTAGCTGTGGTTAAATGGAAAGGTTACTTTGCAGTGCTTTAGAAGGACAAAAACTGGACATGTTTAAAAATTGATATCATCATTATCCAAAACCACTTACCAAATAAATGTAGCAGGTCTGCTATTTTGAGCAAGGGGAGTCAAGTTGGGTGAACTCGCATGAGGCCCTGAGGACCACTTCAAGACTATCACTTTCCCTTGATGTGAAAATTTTTGATCCCTCAGCAAAGCAGGGGGCTTGGCAGCAAATAGGAAAGAGCCATTCAGTGTAAAGAAAGAGGGTTAGGGTTAGGGTTAAAGTTAGAGTTAGCCAGCAGTTAAAGAAAAACTGAGACTTATAACCAAACTTGTTTCAAAGTTTTCCAAGGCAGTGCAGCTCCCCGTGTGCCCCTGACTAATGAAGGGCTTCCCTCCACCCAGGGGATCCGGCGCTTCGGCGCTTCATTGAGACCATATGGGCAAAGGTCTGCACATCCTGGAAACACATCAAGAAAGCCATGCCAGCAGATTTGATCAGAGGGGTCAGTCAAGTGGCAATTTCATCCAAAAATTCACCGTCGTACACACGTTTGAAGGTTTCAAAGACTGTTCATTCATCAAGTGCTGTCTCTATGATCAGCTCAAGCCAGCAGGAAATGAATCTTGCCCTTCACAGAGTAACCATCTCTTCTTGTCTCAAAAGCATCTCAGCTCAATATCCTTTTAGAGGCAAGATTCCTTTATTTTCATTCAATGTACATGAGTTTGTCTTATCTTTCAGGGGCCAAGAGGAGATTCACAGTCTAGGAATCATAACTGATAACCCTCATATATTTATTTTTTAAAATAATTAAATGGCAATATAACTATTCTAATACACTTGGCAATCATGATATCTTCAGTTTATTTTTTCCTTTTTATTTTTTCAATTTTTATTGAAATATAGTTTTTTTGGGGGGGAGTTGGCTGCATCGGGTCTTTAGCTGCAGCACGCAGGATCTTCCTTGAGGCATGCAGACTCTTCTGTTGCAGTGCACGGGCTTCTCTCTAGTTGTGTCATGCAGGTTTTCTCTTCTCTAGTTGTGACACACAGACTCCAGGGTGCATGAGATCTGTAGTTGTGGTGCACAGGCTCCAGAGTGAGTGGGCTCTGTAGTTGTAGCATGCGGGCTTAGTTGCCCCGCCACATGTGGGATCTTTCTTCCCTGACCAGGGATCGAACCTGCATCCCCTACATTGGAAGGCAGATTCTTTACCACTGGACCACCAGGGAAGTCCCCTGAAATATAGTTGATTTACAATGTTGTGTTAAGTTTCCGTTGTACAACAAAGTGATTCAGTTATAGATAGATAGATATATACACATATATTTTTTTTACATTCTCTTCCATTATAGGTTATTACAAGATATATAGTTCACTGTGCTATACAGTAGGTCCTTGTTGGTTATCTATTTTATATATAGTAGTGTGAATATTTTAATCCCAAACTCCTAATTTATCCTTCCCCCATCTTTTTCCTTTTTTAAAAAGCACATATATTTCCTTGAGATTCTGAAGATACCAGCAAATATATATATATATATATATATGTAAATGATTGTATTTATATGACATTCTGGAAAAGGCAAAACTATAGGAATAAAAAGCAGATCAGTGGTGGCCAGAGATTAAGTGTGGAGAGAGGGGTGACTATAAACACACAGCAGGACTGGGTGTTGGGGTGTGTGGGGCTGTCTGTTCTATATCTTGATTTCTGTGGTACTCACAAGACTTTATACACTTGTCAAAAATCTTAGAACTGTACACCCCAAAATGTGAAGTTTTCTGTACATAAATTTAAAAAGAAAGTACACTGAGTCTTATTAAATTGGCTTCTATAAGAAATGGAGTTTGGAAAAGTAGTTGAAATGACAGAGACTCAATTTCTATTTTTTTCTGTTGACATCTGGGGATATCATTTGCTTCTGTATTATTATAATTAGAATAATCTTAACCATCTTAAATTATGAATTATAAGGACATTATGGCACATAAAGGATAGCAAAGTAAGTACAACTACAGCCTTGGCCAATATTAACAGAACCCCTTAAGCATTATTCCCAGCCCCCATCAAACCTTCTTTGCCTTTCTCTTCCTAGATAGACCCTTATTAAAAGGATATATTGTTTTTTATCCTGAAACACTTGGTGTTTACCAAAAAGCCAAACACCCACCCCATCAGTGGAAACTAATTAATCATGTTCACATATTAGATTGTTTACTGGTAAAACTCGACCATCTTTGGAGTTCTTATTCACATCTGTGTCTCCAGAAGCTCTTTAGCCTGCTCATGTGTTAGTAGCCAAAGACCTTTTCTCTTGGGTAGAAACTGCAAATTTGCTAGTTAATTCGCTAATTTGTTTCCGTGCTTTGTGAACAGTGCTCATTTGTCCTCCCTCTTTCCTCAGATTCATGCTGCTTGATTCTCTTCCAGTTTGAACATCTGCCACCTCCCCCAAGCCCCAAATAAGAAGACTGCAGTCAATTCATTGCTTACAGATTTCTTTCGTGTGTGTGTATGAGTGTGTGTGTGTGTGTGTGTGTGTGTGTTTAATAAAAAAGATAAGAAATGAAGTAGTCTGGAATACTTTTCTAAGGGTCTCTCTGAGAGAAGTAATAGTACTTCTTTTTAAAATAAAGTTTCCAGTTGATATGTGGAGACAAGCAATGTTAACTTAGATCAATTTAGGGTGATATCTCCCAACCAATTAAAAGGAGCATTTGCTATTTATTTCTAAGCCAGATATTCCTATAGGAATATTCCTTACAGTTCTTCTGTTTAGTCAATAGAAACAAAAGACTTAAAGGTTCCCCAGCTATTACTCCTCCTGGTCTCGTCTCCACTCATTTGGCAGCTCATTAAAGAAACAATTTCAGGGTGAGATTTATAGTTGGCTCAGCTCACTAAAAATAACATGAGTATCTTCCTGTCTCACCACACTGTGGATACCAAAGATATTGCAAGAGTTTTAGCATCAATATCTTATCTGACGGTCATGTTTGTCACCCCTTCAGCTTCTCTTCAACTCTGGCATGCTGGGAAACTGCTGAGGGGTGTCTCACATGTCTCTTCAATTTATTCTGGATCAGGGCTCACTTCTCATTACTGTTGATCAATGCTTTGCTCTGATAGGCTACCACCCTCCCATCAGTGCTCCATTCTGGGCTGCCGCTTGCCTGTGCTGCCATCTTTGATCAATGTTCAGCTCTGAGCCAAAAGCACCTGCTGCAATATGGCTTCTTAGGCTGTCATCATGAATCCTTCTAGGCTGGTGGCTCCGGGACTGCTTAGAAGTTAGTTGAAAATAAAAAGCTGAAGATTTTCCTCTCCTCCATTACATCTATTTTTTTTTTTAATTTTTATTTATTTTATTGATTGATTGGCTGCGTTGGGTCTTCGTTGCTGCGCACGGGCTTTCTCTAGTTGTGGTGAGCGGGGGCTACTCCTCGTTGCGGTGCGTGGGCTTCTCATTGCGGTGGCTTCTCTTGTTGCTGGAGCACAGGCTCTAGAGCGCAGGCTCAGCAGTTGCGGCGCACGGGCTTAGTTGCTCCGCGGCATGTGGGATCTTCCTGGACCAGGGCTTGAACCCATGTCCCCTGCATTGGCAGGCAGATTCCCAACCACTGCGCCACCAGGGAAGCCCCATTACATCTATTGATACAAAAGGAGTCCCACAGCATGACTCTGAGGAACCGCAGAATTACACCTAGACATTTCCTTCCAGCAGACACCTCTGCACCAGAACGGCTTTAGGTAATGGCCTGCATGTGGCACCAGGGTTGTCCATCAATACTCAGGTCTTATTTATGTGGAGTATTAGTACCTGAGTCTATCTTTCCTTAGGATGACTTCTCTCTTAAGGTACCTCTTGGAAATTGAATACTTCTCTCCCCATCCCAACAATCTCAACTCTCCAGATGGTGTCATATATATATATATACACACACACACATATATACAAATACTTGAAACTCATTTGCAGACACAGTTCAAACCCTTTTCCTAGGAAACACTTTTGAACCTCTGTATACCAGTAGTTGCAAAGAGATGCCTGGGCAACAGGGGTCTTGCCTGATTCTACCAACAGATATTCCCAAATCTCAGTCCCTTCGCAACTAGTACCCCCTCCCACCCTCACAGAGAAAATTGACCTCTCCTCGTGGAATATTTATGGCAATTAAGATTATGTGATGTCTCATAGATCAATGGAACACAATAGAGACCCCAGAAATAAACCCATGCACCTGTGGTTGATTAGTCTATGATATAGGAGGCAAGAATATACAATGGAAAAAAGACAGTCTCTTTAGCAAGTGGAGTTGGGAAAGCTGGACAGCCAGATTTAAATCAATGATGTTAGAACACTCCCTCACACCATACACAAATAAAAACTCAAAATGGCTTAATGGCTTAAACATAAGACAGGACACCATAAAACTCCTAGATGAGAACACAGGGGAAACATTCTCTGATGTAAATTGTAGCATTGTTTTCTTAGATCAGTCTCCCAAGGCAAAAGAAATAAAAGCAAAAATAAACAAATGGAACCTAATAAACTTAAAAGCTTTTGCACAACAAAGGAAACCATCAACAACACAAAAAGACAACATACAGAATAGGAAAATAATATTTGCAAATGATGCAACCAACAAGAGGATAATATCCAAAATATACAAACAGTTCATGCAACTCAATATCAAAAACAAACAAACAAATAAACAATCCAATCAAAAAATGGGCAGAAGATTTGAATAGATATTTTTCCAAAGAAGACATACAGATTGCTAATAGGAACATGAAAAGATGCTCAATATTGCTAATTATTAGAGAAATGCAAATCAAAACCACAAGATATCACCTCACACCTATTAGAATGGCTATCATCAGAATGTCTATAAACAATAACAAATGTTATTTATGGGATGTGGAGAAAAAGGAACCCTCCTACACTCTTGGTGGGAATATAAATTTGTTCAGCCACTGTGGAGGACAGTATGGAGGTTCCTTAAAAAACTAAAAATAGAGTTACCATATGATCCAGCAATCCTACTCCTGGGTATATATCCCTAAAAAACAAAAACACTAATTTGAAAGATACATGCACCCCAATGTTCATAGCAGCACTTTTTACAATAACCAAGATATGGAAGCAACCCAAGTGTCCATCGACAGATGATTGGATAAAGAAGATGTGTTGTACATATATATATGAATATTACTCATCCATAAAAAAGAATGAAATATTCCTATTTGTAGCAATGTGGTTAAATCTAGAGAATATTATGCTTAGTGAAGTCAAACAGAGAAAGACAAATACTATGTGATATCCCTTACATATGGAATCTAAAAAATAATACAAATGAAATTATATACAAAACAGGAACAGAGAGACATAGAAAACAAACTTATGGTTACCAAAGGGAAGAGAGAGGGGACAGGGACAAATTAGTGGTATAGGATTAACAGATACAAACTATTATATGTAAGATAGATAAGCAACAAAGAGTTACCATATCACACAGGGAATTATACCCAATATCTTGTAATAAACTATAGAGGAATGCAATCTGCCAAAAATACTGAATCACTATGCTGTACACATGAAACTAACACAATATGGTATATCAACTCTACTTAAATTTTAAAATTGCATTAACTGTCAAAAAAGAAAAGATTAGGTGATGTCTGGGCAGCATTCGCAAACTTTTCTTTCAGGGCTTTCAATAAATGAATGTTTTCCTGAAAGCGTGCCTTCGGCTTTAAGGTTCATTGGATTCTCTGGCAAAATAACCCCTAGGCTCACACAAATAAACAGCTTTAATCAATTCTTTAATAAAAGGTGATTTAACTTAATTTAATATACAATCAATATACAAAAGAATAAGAATATTAAAAAAACTTAACAGGGTATACATCACCGAACTGGGCCGACACCTACTTCTAGATCCAAACAGCAGCTGGGAAGGCCCGAGTAACAGCAATCTGGAGCCCCAGTTGGGAAGGGTCCCGGGCAGTGCGTCCACCCCACGGGAGAGACTTCAGGTTGGAGTTCTGGGGACTTCCGTTTATAATTCCAGGCCGCAAACTGATATCATCAGTTTGCGGGCAAAAATGCAGTGCTGGTTCAATTGTAACATTGCTGTTAATTTCACCATGTGAGTCCCAAGATTTTCCAGATCCCAGGGGTCTGGCCAGGTCCCCAGAGCTCAAGAAATTACAAGACCCACTCCCTTTCTTATTGTAAACGCCACTTGACTTGCTAACAGCAATTGTTAAGTGTGCAAGCAGGTGCGCAGTCCAAGCAGGGTCACAGGTCCGTCAGAGGCTTGCTTCTGCCTCTGAAGCCTGAACAAGACTACTTTATTAATTTTCCCAACAGCAAAACCAAAACCTCTAAATTGGAATTACTATGCAAATATGATATACTTCAAACTGATCTCAAATATTAATTTTACTAAACCATTATTTTTACTGAAGAAAAATTTTATATTTAACCTTCTAGAAAACCCATATGAACCAGAATTAAACATATTATCTGCATTTTACAACTGAGAAAAATTGAGGCTTAGTTTGTATAGAGGGCAGCCTCTCCTCTAGCACTCCTAGTTCCTCTAGGGCAGGTATTCACCTCTGAGTTTCTGGTACCTGTAGAGGGCAGGCCATATAGTTGATGCTCAAAAAAAGTTGTTGAACTGAAATAGAGGCTCATAATTTGTCCAAAAATCGGCATGACTGGGACTAGGACACAATTCTCCTGGCTCCAGGTTTCCTTTGTTTATCTGCAACAAACATGTGTCTACAATTGCACACTCTGATCACATTACTATGATTATTTTTTTTTTATCCTAAGGACAATACTTATCTTTCCCTTAATTTTAGATCAAATATGAGCAGCCCTTCTGCTTCCAAGAGCATTTGCACTTCTTCTCTGGCCCACTTACTTTGTTTGTTTGTTTTTTGTTTGTTTATTTGTTTGTTTGTTTTAACTCCACTCACTTTCTTCAACCTAGATAAATGAGACTTCTTATCAGGTTCTTTATTTTTTCTCAAAGCTTTCCTTTCCTTTCTTCTTTATATGCATATGAACGAAATAAATGAGCTCACTCTCCTGTTTCCTTTTCTTCCATCACACTAGTCCCTTCTCAACCCCACCTTTGGAGCCAGCATTAGTCGTCTTAAAATTTCCAGGGTCCACTGAACAATGCTGAACATTCCTGTTTTCTGGTGTATTAAGATCCCCTTCCTCTTGAGTGATTCCCATCCATTCTCTGTGACTTACCTGTGTCACATTCAGATTGTAAACCCAGTGGACGAAGAACACACCTAATGCTGTGTTCACAAAATCCAGCAACAAAATGAATATTGCCGGTAGCAGCTATGACTATAACATTCAGAATTTTAATTAACTAGCAGACAATTGCATTAATATAGTTACTTTAAAACTCTCTTGGAACATATTTGACTCATTTTAGTCACTGTTGAAGTAATGAGCACAAGTGAAAAGCTGATGTAATGTTGATGGCCTCAGGAAAAGTTCTCTGGAACAATCTTCAGGATTTTTTATACCTCAAAACACATAACCTCTTTTGTTGCTAAATCATATCTATTTCAGAAATGCTGCTATTAAGCAGTCAAAGCAGTATATTACATACATTCTCATGTATTTTTTGTTTTTTTTTTTTGCGGTATGCGGGCCTCTCACTGTTGTGGCCTCCCCCGTTGCGGAGCACAGGCTCCGGATGCGCAGGCCCAGCGGCCATGGCTCACGGGCCCAGCCGCTCAGCGGCATATGGGATCCTCCCAGACCGGGGCACGAACCCGTATCCCCTGCATCGCATTCTCATGTTTTACAGACCATGTATTAATGGGCATATATGCAGGTTGGTGTGTAGATAATTCAACACAGAAATCTTATAATTATTAGTGAGAATTATAATCTTCCCTCTGTGAGACACTGAAAATCTGAATCTAAAAGCCTAATTATCCCTCGCTGCCTTCTCTTTACATGAAATAATAAGACAATCAATCAAGACTCATAAACCTTTGATTTTTCACCTTGAAGGGCATGGACAATGTCACAAGTGTCATTAACAGCTTGTGCTCTGTACCTAATGCTAATAGAAAACAGGAGGCTATTGACAGATATGTCCTTGAATTACCTCTGAAAATGGAACTCTTCTTTTTTCGTATAGTAACACATCTCCATCCGAAAGATAATTTGCCTTGTATAACAAGAATTTATATAAAAGTCTCATTTCTGAAGATATTCCATGGACAATTCTTTTCTTAATTTTCTGTATCATAATTAAAATCCATGACCTAAACCAATTTTTATAAATATGTAATAATGGAATAAACTCAGAGTATTTATTATTCTTATTCATACACTTTGAGTCATCCATTTCTATAAAGAAAATTAAAATGTATTTTGACTAAATTCTGTACAATTTTACTGCATTCTTGTGCTAAACACTGGGATTGTGAGGCAGGTGTGGAGGTCTTTGCCTTCTTGGAGGTCACAGGTGATGAAGGAAAACATATTAAATAGGTAATCATGGGACTGCTGAATACTACAACTGAGGAAATATAGGCAACTATAGGAGCATATGAAAATATGATTTAACTTAAACAGAAGAGCTGTCACCTCATGACTTAGGAAATGATCCATTGTGGCCAATAAACTTTTCCATTCACCGGAGCCAAACTAACTCTTTCTACACAAACCAATTCAGCAGGGCAAGGGCCAACCTAGTTAGCTCTATTAGTAATAGTCTGGAGCTATTGAAGTAGAAATTTTAGTTCCATTTTAGATCACTTGGCTTCCCGCAAGAGGACAATCTCCTCTCTCCCCACACTTTCCTTCATCAGTGTCTTATAGTTTTCCACATAAAGGTCTTTTGTCTCCTTAGGTAGGTTTATTCCTAGATATTTTATTCTTTTTGTTGCAATGGTAAATGGGAGTGTTTCCTTAATTTCTCTTTCAGATATTTCATCATTAGTGTATAGGAATGCAAGAGATTTCTGTGCATTAATTTTGTATCCTGCTACTTTACCAAATTCATTGATTAGCTCCAGTAGTTTTCTGGTAGCATCTTTAGGATTCTCTATGTATAGTATCATGTCATCTGCAAACAGTGACAGCTTCACTTCTTCTTTTCTGATTTGGATTCCTTTTATTTCTTTTTCTTCTCTGGTTGTTGTGGCTAAAACTTCCAAAACTATGTTGAATAATAGTGGTGAGAGTGGGCAAACTTGTCTTCTTCCTGGTCTTAGTGGAAATGCTTTCAGTTTTTCACCATTAAGAACAATGTTAGCTGTGGGTTTGTCATATATGGCCTTTATTATGTTGAGGTAAGTTCCCTCTATGCCTACTCTATGGAGGGTTTTTATCATAAATGGGTGTTGTATTTTTTCAAAAACTTTTTCTGCATCTATTGAGATGATCATATGGTTATTTTTCTTCAATTTTTTAATATGGTGTATCACATTGATTGATCTGCGTATATTGAAGAATCCTTACATTTCAGGGATAAACCCCACTTGGTCATGGTGTATGATCCTTTTAATGTGTTGTTGGATTTTGTTTGCTAGTATACTCTTGAGGATTTTTGCATCTATGTTCATCAGTGATATTGGTTTGTAGTTTTCTTTCTTTGTGACACCTTTGTCTGGTTTTGGTATCAGGGTGATGGTGGCCTCGTAGAATGAGTTTGAGACTGTTCCTCCCTTGGCTATATTTTGGAAGAGCTTAAGAAGGATAGGTGTTAGCTCTTCTCTAAATATTTGATAGAATTCGCCTGTGAAGCCATCTGGTCCTGCGCTTTTGTTTGCTGGAAGATTTATAATCACAGTCTCAATTTCAGTGCCTGTGATTGGTCAGTTTATATTTTCTATTTCCTCCTGGTTCAGCCTGAGAAGGTTGTACTTTTCTAAGTATTTGTCCATTTCTTCCAGGTTGTCCATTTTATTGACATATAGTTGCTTATAGGAATCTCTAATTATCCTTTGTATTTCCGCACTGTCAGTTGTTACTTCTCCTTTTCCATTTCTAATTCTATTGATTTGAGTCTTCTCTCTTTTTTTCCTGATGAATCTGGCTAGTGGTTTATCAATTTTGTTTATCTTCTCAAGGAACCGGCTTTTAGTTTTATTGATCTTTGCTATTGTTTTCCTCATTTCTTTTTCATTTATTTCTGATCTGATCTTTATGATTTCTTTCCTTCTGCTAACTTTGGGGGATTTTTGGTTCTTCTTTCTCTAATTGCTTTAGGTGTAAGGTTAGGTTGTTTATTTGAGATGTTTCTTGTTTCATGAGGTAGGATTGTATTGCTATAAACTTCCCTCTTAGAACTGCTTTTGCTGCATCCCATAGGTTTTGGGTGGTTGTGTTTTCATTGTAATTTGTTTCTAGGTATTTTTTAATTTCCTCTTTGATTTCTTCAGTGATCTCTTGGTTATTAAGTAGTATATTCTTTAGCCTCCATGTGTTTGTATTTTTTGCAGACTTTTTCCTGTAATTGATATCTACTCTCATAGTGTTGTGTTTGAAAAAGATACTTGATACGATTTCAAATTTCTTTCAATCTTGTTTAATGTATTATTTAAAGCTTGAGTTTCCTTATTTATTTTCATTTTGGATGATCTGTCCATTGGTGAAAGTGGGGTGTTAAAGTCCCCTACTATGATTGTGTTACTGTCAATTTCCCCTTTTACGGCTGTTAGCATTTGCCCTGTGTATTGAGGGGCTCCTATGTTGGGTGCATAATTATTTACAATTGTTATACCTTCTTCTTGGATTGATCCCTTGATCACTATGTAGTATCCTTCTTTGTCTCTTGTACTAGTCTTTATTTTAAAGTCTATTTTGCCTGATATGAGAATTGCTACTCCAGCTTTCTTTTGATTTCCATTTGCATGGAATATCTTTTTCCATCCCCTCACTTTCAGTCTGTATGTGTCCCTAGGTCTGAAGTGGGTCTCTTGTAGACAGCATACATATGGGTCTTGTTTTTGTGTCCATTCAGTCAGTCTAAGTCTTTTTGTGGGAGCACTTAAACCATTTACATTTAAGGTAATTATCGATATGTATGTTCCCATTACCATTTTCTTAATTGTTTTGGGTTTGTTATTTTATGTCTTTTCCTTCTCTTATGTTTCCTGCCTAGAGAAGTTCCTTTATCATTTGTTGTAAAGCTGGTTTGGTGGTGCTGAATTCTCTTAGGTTTTGCCTTTCTGTAAAGGTTTTAATTTCTCCATCGAATCTGAATGAATCTTTGCTGTGTAATCTTGCTTGTAGGTTTTTCCGTTTCATCACTTTAAATATGTCCTGCCACTCCCTTCTGGCTTGCAGTGTTTATGCTGAAAGATCAGCTGTTAACCTTATGGGGATTCGCTTGTATGTTATTTGTTGTTTTTCCCTTGCTGCTTGTAATATTTTTTCTTTGTATTTTATTTTTGATATTTTTATTGATATGTTTCTTAGTGTGTTTCTCCTTGGATTTATCCTGTATGGGACTCTCTGTGCTTCCTGGACTTGATTAACTATTTACTTTCCCATATTAAGGAAGTTTTCAACTATAATCTCTTCAAATATTTTCTCAGCGCCTTTCTTTTTCTCTTCTTCTTTTGGGAACCCTGTAATTCTAATATTGGTGCATTTAATGTGGTCCCAGAGGTCTCTGAGACTGTCCTCAATTCCTTTCATTCTTTTTTATTTATTCTGCTCTGTGGTAGTTATTTCTACTATTTTATCTTCCAGGTCTCTTATTGGTTCTTCTGCCTCAGTTATTCTGCTATTGATTCCTTCTAGAGAATTTTTAATTTCATTTATTGTGTTGTTCTTCATGGTTTGTTTGCTCTTTAGTTCGTCTAGGTCCTTGTTAAATGTTTCTTGTATTTTCTCCATTGTATTTCCAAGATTTTGGATCATCTTTACTATCATTATTCTGAATTCTTTTTCAGGTAGACTGCCTATTTCTTCTTCATTTGTTTGGTCTGGTAGGTATTTACCTTGCTCCTTCATCTGCTGTGTGTTTCTCTGTCTTCTCATTTTGCTTCACTTACTGTGTTTGGGGTCTCCTTTTCACAGGCTACAAGTTCGTAGTTCCCATTGTTTTTGGTGTCTGCCCCCAGTGGCTATGGTTGGTTCAGTGGGTTGTGTAGGCTTCCTGGTGGAGAGGACTAGTGCCTGTGTTCTGGTGGATGAGGCTGGATCTTGTCTTTCTCGTGGGCAAGACCATGTCCTGGGGTGTGTTTTGGGGTGTCTGTGACCTTATTATCATGTTATCACTAGCCTTGCTGCTAGTGGCTGGTGTAGTGTTCCTGTCTTGCTAGTTCTGTGGCATAGGGTGCCCAGCATTGTAGCTTGCTGGTCGTTGAGTGGAGCTGGGTCTTGGCATTCAGATGGAGATCTCTGGGATATTTTCACCATTTTATATTACCTGGAATTGGGAGGTCTCTGGTGGACTAATGTCCTGAACTCAGCTCTCCCACCTCAAAGGTACAGGCTTTGACACCTTGCCAGAGCACCAAGACCCTGTCATCCACTCAGCAACTTGGCTCACTCTCCAGTTCTAAACCCTCTCTTTGTTGCAAACATCAGCATCTCAGCATTTTGGCTTCATGCACACCTGGTAAAACAAACCTGGTTTGGTCACAGTTTCTATTATGACACTTCTCTCTCCTTCATAAGCAATAACCCTTAGGGAAACTTGGGATTTTCTTCTGCCAGATGAGCTCAGCCAAGGGCCTTTTTAATCCATCTAATAGCCTTGATTTCCAAAGGAGGAAGAATTGTGTTCTCAATCTTTTTCCAGGGTTTATAACTCAGGAGAAGTGTATTTGACTGCAATCTTTCTCTTCCTGGAAGACTAAATAGCCCCTTATTCAAACCCCTCACTACTCCTGGAACTGCATTCTACTTTTGCAAACTAAAGAATGGTTAGGAATTCTATGACAAACAAAGAATATTCCCCTGTTATACACCTCCCTTGGAATATTGGATATCTGTTTGGTTTGTTTTGTTTTTATAGAATCATAGTAAAAGCATTTCAAATAAATCTTCCCAAAACAAAGCCAGTCTGCTCCAATGTGACTTGTAATCTCCTCTGGTAAGTGAAACAGTCACTCATAACTTTTATACTGCAATTTTCTTGGAAAATGATATAAAAAAGCTACCTCCCCCCTCCCAATATTTTTTTCTGCTTGCTGGGTATTCCAATGTACAGGGTGACATTTAAAAACCTCCTGATTAGTTGTACATGTCAAACTGAATCCACTTTATTTCTTATTTTGTCTTTACCTAGAGTACGAATCTACATGAAACTGTGTCCCTTTCCTTCCTTCATCTCCTTTTCCTTGTGTATGAGTATTCTCAGGCTGCCATAATAAAATACCACAGACTAGGTGACTTAGAAATTTATCTTTCATGGTTGTGGAGGCTGGAAGTCCCAGATCAAGTCCAGCAGGGTTTGGTTTCTGGTGGGATATCTCTTCCCAGCTTATGATTGGCCACCTCCTCACTATGGCCTCACATGGCCTTTCCTCTCAGCACATACAGAAAGAGAGACATCACTCTCTCTTCCTCTTCTTATAGGGCCACCAATCCTATTGAATTAGGGCCCCACCCTTCTGGCCTCATTTAACCTCAGTTACCTCATAAAGGCCCTATCTCTTAGTATAGTCACATTGGAGGACTTCAACATATGAATTTTGGAGGGACACAGAGCAGTCTAGAGCACCTTCCTTATGTCTTCACTGTTTCCGAATTCAATGTTTCATTCCTGTGACTGTTGATAAACTTTTCATAGCAATACACTTATTCAACATCTAAATGCTTGGAGGTAAGGATGATGATAAATTAGGACATGGTATTACTGTCATTAACAAATTGCAATCATCTCAATGATGTTACTTCCTTCTTACCAGAAAGAACACAAATAAACTAATATCAGCCTAAGAACATGCTCCCTCTCCTGCATTTATTCTTATTAAATCAAAGAAGTTAAAGTCAGAAAAATAATAAGGTCAAAATAAAGGAGAAACTGCAGGCATGTTACTGGTATCTAAACTTCCAGTTGATGAGCAAAACCACAGCCAGAGAATTGCCTATAACCTCAGGACCTCTGGCTCAAGCAGGATTGATCATTAAGCAGATGAGTACATTTTTCTACTTTTATTTCAAGAAATGTTAGTTCCTAGAGTCATCAGAAATTTAATTTTAGGGCTTCCCTGGTGGCGCAGTGGTTGAGAGTCCGCCTGCCGATGCAGGGGACACGGGTTCGTGCCCTGGTCCGGGAAGATCCCACATGCCGCAGAACTGCTGGGCCCGTGAGCCATGGCTGCTGAGCCTGCTCCTCCGGAGCCTGTGCTCCGCAACGGGAGAGGCCACAATAGTGAGAGGCCCGCGTACTGCAAAGGGAAAAAAAAAAAAAAAGAAATTTAATTTTAAATATTCAATATAATGGTAGATTGCTATAAACTAATATAGTCTTATCAATAAATACAATTATGCTTTGATTAATTTATGATCCATTTTTTCTAAAAATTTATAAAATTGATTATTACTAAACAAACATTACAGAAAAGAAAAACACAACATTATCAATGGGAAAATTCACAAGACCCACGTTACATAAGTTTTACTTCCTGAGATTTATCCTGACAATAAATTCTAGTTAGCAGCAAACTTCTTTCTAAATAATATCATTTAATGAAGTTCAAAGAGCAGAAAATTAAATTACATCAAATAAGCTTTCAATAGTAAGACAAAGCTTATTTTATAAGTTCTTCATCTAAAATCATGTCTATAATGCATATGAGAGCTTGGTTATTTTGCCAACCTGGAACTTTAAACAAGAGTATCTGCCTGCATGACACTATAATTAAAATTTTTCTATAGTCCAAATTGCTTATGGGAGGTCTCCAGCAGAACTAAGTAACATCTTCTTCGGGCTAAAGACTATATTCATAAATGTCAATGTGTAGTCATTTTTCTATTGACTATCTCTAGACCTCAGGCTGTGGATAAATAAATGTAGCCTCACTGTATCATGAAGTAACTGCTATTTGTTGAATACTATATACATACATACAGGTATAAATATATACTATGTATATTTACCTATATATATATATATATATATATATACACACACACACACACTTATAGATATATACAGATGTATTAATATATATGTATACATACGTATAATTTAATTTTCTCAACAGCTCTGTTGTGTAGGAATCAACCATTATCCTGATTATTGGTCAGGGAAACTGACACTTAGGCAGTAAATGGTGGATCTGAGCCCCAAATCTGGTTATGTTAGCTTCATAATTTGGACTTCCCCATTTTCCTTCAGTGCTTTTCACTATGCTTGTTATAAGTTTGACAATGTTCTAGGGTCTGTGGAGGGTTTAAAAGAAGGATAAAGAATTTTCAGTATCTTGAACAAATTTTAAACTTTGTTTTGATAGCAAGATAAATCTTATGAAAGTATAATAAAGAATTACAATATCTAAAAGCTTTTGGATGCTTTATGTCAGGCACTGTCCTAAACCCTTTTTTGTTTATTTGTTTGTTTGTTTGTTTGTTGTTTATACTGCAGGTTCTTATTAGTCATCAATTTTATAAACATCAGTGTATACATGTCAATCCCAATCGTGCAATTCAGCACGCCACCATCCCCATCCCACTGCAGTTTTCCCCCCTTGGTATCCATACGTTTGTTTTCTACACCTGTGTCGCAACGTCTGCCCTGCAAACCGGTTCATCTGTACCATTTTTCTAGGTTCCACATACATACATTAATATACAATATTTGTTTTTCTCTTTCTGACTTACTTCACTCTGTATGACAGTCTCTAGATCCATCCACGTCTCAACAAATGACTCAGTTTCGTTCCATTTTATGGTTGAGTAATATGTCATTGTATATATTTACCACATCTTCTTTATCCATTCATCTGTTGATGGGCATTTAGGTTGCTTCCATGACCTGGCTAATGTAAACAGTGCTGCAATGAACATTGGAGTGCATGTGTCTTTTTGAATTATGTTTTTTTCAGGGTATATGCCCAGGAGTGGGATTGTTGGATCATATGGTAATTCTATTTTTAGTTTTTTAAGGAACCTCCATACTGTTCACCATAGTGGCTGTATCAATTTACTTTCCCACCAACAGTGCAAGAGGGGGTTCCCTTTTCTCCACACCCTCTCCAAAATTTGTTGTTTGTAGATTTTCTGATGATGCCCATTCTAACTGGTGTGAGGTGATACCTCATTGTAGTTTTGATTTGCATTTCTCTAATAATTAGTGATGTTGAGCAGCTTTTCATCTGCTTCTTGGCCATCTGTATGTCTTCTTTGGAGAAATGTCTGTTTATGTCTTCTGCCCATTTTTGGATTGGATTGTTTGTTTCTTTAATATTGAGCTGCATGAGCTGTTTATATATTTTGGAGATTAATCCTTGGTATGTTGATTCATTTGCAAATATTTTCTCCCATTCTGAGGGTTGTCTTTTCGTCTTGTTTATGGTTTCCTTTGCTGTGCAAAAGCTTTGAAGTTTCATTTGGTCCCATTTGTTTATTTTTGCTTTTATTTCCACTACTCTAGGAGGTGGATCTAAAAAGATCTTTCTGTGATTTATGTCAAAGAGTGTTCTTCCTATGTTTTCCTCTAAGAGTTTTACAGTGTCCAGTCTTACATTTCAGTCTAGAATCCATTTTGAGTTTATTTTTGTGTATGGTGTTAGGGAGTATTTTAATTTCATTCTTTTACATGTAGCTGTCCAGTTTTCCCAGCACCACTTATTGAAGAGATTGTCTTTTCTCCGCTGTATATCTTTGCCTCCTTTGTCATAGATTAGTTGACCATAGGTGCGTGGGTTTATCTCTGAACTTTCTATCTTGTTCCATTGATCTATGTTTCTGTTTTTGTGCCAGTGCCATATTATCTTGATTACTGTAGCTTTGTAGTATAGTCTGAAGTCAGGGAGTCCTATTCCTCCAGCTCCGTTTTTTTCCCTCAAGACTGCTTTGGATATTCGGGGTCTTTTGTGTCTCCATACAAATTTTAAGATGATTTGTTCTAGTTCCATAAAAAATGCCATTGGTAATTTGATAGGGATTGCATTGAATATGTAGATTGCTTTGGGTAGTGTAGTCATTTTCACAATATTGATTCTTCCAATCAAAGAACATGGTATATCTCTCCATCTGTTGGTATCATCTTTAATTTCCTACATCAGTGTCTTATAGTTTTCTGCATACAGGTCTTTTGTCTCCCTATGTAGGTTTATTCCTAGGTATTTTGTTCTTTTTGTTGCAATGGTAAATGAGAGTGGTTCCATAATTTCTCTTTCAGATTTTTCATCATTAGTGTATAGGAATGCAAGATATTTCTGGGCATTAATTTTGTATCCTGAAACTTTACCAAATTCATTGATTAGTTCTAGTAGTTTTCTGGTGGCATTTTTAGGATTCTCTATATATAGTATCATGTCATGTGCAAACAGTGACAGTTTTACTTCTTCTTTTCCAATTTGTACTCCTTTTATTTCTTTTTCTTCTCTGATTGCCATTGCTAGGACTTCCAAAACTATGTTGAATAATAGTAGTGAGAGTGGTCATCCTTGTCTCATTCCTGATCTTAGAGGAAATGCTTTCAGTTTTTCACCATTGAGAATGATTTTTCCTGTGGGTTTTTCTTATATGGCCTTCATTATGTTGAAGTGAGTTCCCTCTATGCCAACTTTCTGGAGAGTTTTTATCATAAGTTGGTGTTGACGTTTGTCAAAATCTTTTTCTGCATCTATTGAGATTATCATATGGTTTTTATTCTTCAATTTGTTAAAATGGTGTATCACATTGATTCATTTGTGTATATTGAACAATCCTTGCATCCCTGGGATAAATCCCACTTGATCATGGTGTATGATCCTTTTAATGTGTTGTTTGGTTTTGTTTGCTAGTATTTTGTTGAGGATTTTTACATCTATATTCATTAGTGATATTGATCTGTAATTTTCTTTTTTTGTAGTATCTTTGTCTGGTTTTGGTATCAGGGTGATGGTGTCTTCATAGAATGAGTTTGGGAGTGTTCTTTCCTCTAGAATTTTTTGGAAGAGTTTGAGAAGGATGGGTGTTAGCTCTTCTCTAAATGTTTGATAGAATTCACTTGTGAAGCCATGTGGTCCTGCAGTTCTGTTTGTTGGAAGATTTTTTATCACAGTTTCAATTTCATTACTTGTTATTGGTCTGTTCATATTTTCTGTTTCTTCCTGGTTCAGTTTCAGAAGGTTATATCTTTCTAAGAATTTGTCCATTTTTTCCACGTTGTCCATTTTATTGGCATGTAGTTGCTTGTAGTAGTCTCTTAGGATGCATTGTATTTCTTCAGTGTCTGTTGTAACTTCTTTTTCATTTCTAATTTTATTGATTTCCTCTTTTTTTCCTCTCCCTCTTTTTCTTGATGCATCTGGCTAATGGTTTATCAATTTTGTTTATCTTCTCAAAGAACCAGCTTTTAGTTTTATTGATCTTTGTTACTATTTTCTTTGTTTCTATTTCATTTATTTCTGATCTGATATTTATGATTTCTTTCCTTCTGCTAACTTTGGGTTTTGTTTGTTCTTCTTTCTTTAACTCCTTTAAGTGTACGGTTAGATTTTTTGTTTGTGATTTTTCTTGATTTTTGAAGTAGGCTTGTATAGCTATAAACTTCCCTCCTAGAACTGCTTTTGCTGCATCCCACATAGGTTTTGGATCATAGTGTTTTCATTGTTATTTGTCTCTAGGTATTATTTGATTTCCTCTTTGATTTCTTCAGTGGTCTCTTGGTTATTTAGTAACGTATTCTTTAGCCCCTATGTGTTTGTGTTTTTTACATTTTTTCACTGTAATTCATTTCTAATCTCATAGCATTGTGGTCAGAAAAGATGTGTGATGAGACTTCAATTTTCTTAATTTTACTGAGGCTTGATTTGTGACCCAAGATGTGATCTATCCTGGAGAATGTTCCATGTGCACTTGAGAAGAAAGTGTAATCTGCTGTTTTTGGATGGAATGTCTTATAAATATCAATTAAATCAATTAAATCTATGTGGTCTATTGTGTCATTTAAAGCTTCTGTTTCCTTTTTCATTTTCTGTTTGGATGATCTTTCCATTGGTGTAAGTGAGGTGTTAAAGTCCCCTACTATTATTGTGTTACTGTCACTTTTCTCTTTTATAGCTGTTAGCAATTGCCTTATGTATTGAGGTGCTCCTATGTTGGGTACATATATATTTATAATTGTTATATCTTCTTCTTGCATTGATCCTTGATCTTTATGCAGTGTCCTTCCTTGTCTCTTGTAACATTCTTTATTTTAAAGTCTATTTGTTCTGATATGAGTATAGCTACTCCAGCTTTCTTTTGATTTCCATTTGCATAGAATATATTTTTCCATCCCCACACTTTCAGTCTGTATGTTTCACTAGGTATGAAGTGTGTCTCTTGTAGACAGCATATATATGGGTCTTGTTTTTGTATCTATTCAGCAAGCCTGTGTCTTTTGGTTGGAGTATTTAATCCATTCACGTTTAAGATAATTATCAATATGTATGCTCCTATGACCATTTTCTTAATTGTTCTGGGTTTGTTTTTGTAGGTCCTTTTCTTCTCTTGTGTTTCCCACTTAGAGAAGTTCTTTTAGCATTTGTTGTAGAGCTGGTTTGGTGGTGCTGAATTCTCTTAGCTTTTGCTTGTCTGTAAAGCTTTTGATTTCTCCATCAAATCTGAATGAGATCCTTGCCAGGTAGAGTAATCTTGGTTATACGTTCTTCCCTTTCAACACTTTAAGTATATCATGCCACTCCCTTCTAGCTCATAAAGTTTCTGCTGAGAAATCAGCTGTTAACATTATGGGAGTTCCCTTGTATGTTATTTTTTGTTTTTCCCTTTCTGCTTTCAATCATTTTTCTTTGTGTTTAATTTTTGCCAATTTGATTACTATGTGTGTCGGCGTGTTTCTCCTTGGGTTTATCCTGTATGGGACTTGCTGCACTTCCTGGACTTGGGTTCCTATTTCCTTTCCCATGTTAAGGAAGTTTTCGACTAAAATCTCTTCAAATATTTTCTCTGGTCCTTTCTGTCTCTCTTCTCCTTCTGGGACCCCTATAATGCGAATGTTGTTGCGTTTAATGTTGTCCCAGAGGTCTCTTAGGCTGTCTTCATTTCTTTTCATTCTTTTTTCTTTATCCTGTTCTGCAGCAGTTAATTCCACCATTCTGTCTTCCAGGTCACTTATCCGTTCTTCTGCCTCAGTTATTCTGCTATTGATTCCTTCTAGTGTAGTTTTCATTTCAGTTATTGTATTGTTCATCTCTGTTTGTTTGTTCTTTAATTCTTCCAGGTCTTTGTTAAACATTTCTTGTATCTTCTCAATCTTTGCCTCCATTCTTTTTCCAAGGTCCTGGATCATCTTCAGTATCATTATTCTGAATTCTCTTCCTGGAAGATTGCCTATCTCCACTTCATTTAGTTGTTTTTCTGGGGTTTTATCTTATTCCTTCATCTGGTATATAGCCCTCTGCCTTTTCATCTTGTCTATCTTTCTGTGAATGTGGTTTTTATTCCTCAGGCTGCAGGATTGTAGTTCTTCTTGCTTCTGCTGTCTGTCCTCTGGTGGATGAGGCTCTGTCCTAAACTCTTGATGTGTAAGTATTCACTTAATACTTATAACAACCAATGGAGTGGTAGTAATAATTCACATTTTACAGATGAATGTTAAACAGTTATTAAGTGGTCAAGCTGGGATTTGAACCCAACCGTTCATTTCCATAGCCCATGAATCTGGAAAAAGAAGATCCAGTGAGTCAGAAAAGTATTCTCTGCCCAGCACAAGAGAACTTGATTATGATAAGAATTAAGTCCCCCACTACCCATTCCTTCAGCATTGGAGGGAACTGGTGATATAGGCATATCTGGAGAGTTTCAGCAGAGAAAATAATAGTTCTGGTTCTTTTCCTCCTTGGAGACAGATGTTGTCTTGGCAGGGCCAATGAAGAGGCACAAGAATTTCCTGGGTATACGAAATTTAGTCTGAGTATATACAGTTTTGTCTCAAGAAAGTTAGGAGGTTGAAGATGGGAGGAAAGACACCCCCAAGTTCTTTTGCCAGTTGGGAGATAATAACACTAAATCGTTTCCAGGAATAGGACTTGGAGAGGATAGTGTCTATTCAGAAGTACTGTGTCTATTTCTTGGCTCACCATGAGTGTTAAATGAGTTATTGTTTGTCAAGTGTTTAGAACAGAGCCTGGCACATAGTAATCTCAATATCAGTGTTTGTTCAATAAAATAGATACCTATACTTAGTGGACAGGCTCAGTGTCTTAAATCCATCATGTTTCTCCTTCCTCACACTCACTGTTTTATCTAACTCTCATGATTTCCCACATGCATCACTGAAACTGATTCTTGTCTGGCTCCTGACTTCATGAGGGTGGGGGTGAGGTACCATAAATGAGGGGAGATTGGACAAGCACTTCTAAAACTAACAATGCAATAAAGCAAATCATAACCACTGAGTGGATGTTACGGTTAGTAAATGTTATGAGTTCAAAATCTCTGTTGTTAAAGTTGTGATGAATGTATAGAGGATAGAAGAAAGAATAGAATGAGACTTGGAAAGGATGTGAAAGGAACATTTCAGAAGACAGAAACAGTGTAGAGATGATTCAGAAACTGGAAGCACATAGTTAGTCCAGAAACCATTATGTTCTTCAAGGTTTCTTCTTCATAAATCTGCTGCCTCTTACACTTTGTGTTCAGGTCAGAAAATGTGCACAAATGTGTCAGTGAAATGAGAACACTGATTTCCTGAAAACTGTCATTTTTCCATGTCATTTTCCATTCTTAACCTCTCCAGTCTCCCGTAAAAGTAATTTCTCTTTCATATCAAAAATAAAATCTCAGTTCCTTGAGCCTTGAGTTTTTATTGTTTTTAAATATGCACTTTACTGACCCTTCTTGTCTCTTAGAATTTCTGTTCTGTGTCTGAGGTCATTTTTAGGTTGAGGAAATATTTATGATTTTAAAGTATTTTATTTGTTATGTAGTCTCTCTTTCAAGAGAGATAAAAACATTTTTTATTCTGAAAACATGGCTTTTCTTCCAAATTCCATCTGTGGACACCTGTTCCTCACTTGGTTTCCTGCACACACAATAATAGAAGCTTGCTCTGTTCTCTGAGCTGACACAATTTCAGGCAAAGATATTACAGATTTTATTATATTCTGTAGAAATAAATAAAGCTCTTAACATTGTCTAGCATTGCTCCTGCAATTTATAAAAAGTTTATTAAATGGCACCCTGCAAATGCTCTCATCTCCACCACAGGCCAGAAATGTCCATGGGAAACTGCTGTTGGCTTCATGGCAGATCCTAACGCACGCAGTGGAAGTGACACTTCCAATTGAGTTGTCACTGGTTACTTTCGATTCTCTAGCTCCTTCACAATGCTTAAAATTTTCCTTTATCTCTGTTATTGCAACGATCTGTGTGAGTCTTCAGAATGTTAACACTTTTAAATTTTTTATGGCTCCTCAGAAAAATATGATCAAGCCTTCTCAGCAGTTTTCATGGATTAGTGTTAGGCTTCGATCAATGAGGTCGGGAATACAATAAAGAGGGACTGAAATCAATCCTCTGCTTCCCCAAGTTGCTCCTCGTAGCACAGCGTGGGAGGAGAAATGCATTTGGTCCTCATTGCTCTTTCTCTTTTGCTGCCTTTCTCCATTCTCATCCCCAAATGTGAAGAATGTCCCATTATGTTGTTTAACTTTGTGTCATTACACATTTCTGATTTTTTGTTTGTTTGTTTGTTGTTTCGGTTTGGGTTTTTTTTTTTTTGGCCACACCACGTGGCATGCAGGATCCTAGTTCCCTGACCAGTGATTGGACCCACGCCCACTGCAGTGGAAGTGGGGCCCCAACTGAAGCACCACCAGGGAAGTCCTTGATGTTATTATTATTTTTTTAATGTTTGCTCCCTTCGAAGCTAAATGCAAACATTACATTTTGGCATTTTCTCTTTCCTCTCCAGGATTTCTGATTCACAGGGAGTCTAGGCCGTGAGAGAGCACGGACCTACATAAGTGCAATCAGATCCTCCCTGGGCTCGACACCTAGTTCTTGAAGGAAGTAACCTCACAGCTACCCACCTCACCAAATGCATCCCCCTCTTTTCCCTGGGCACAGTGCAGAAACTAAAGGTTATAGCCACACACACTTGCAGCTAAGGGTGGCCATATGACTAAATCTCTCACCAGTGGAGTGCAAGCAGAAGTGATGCATGCAAACTCTGCTGCTGCACTTTGTTAGTAGGAAGCTATTTTTCCCTTGACTTGCTGTGTTACTCCTTTGTGCTAATTGAACACAGCAATGCCTGAGATACAGCTTCAGCCTTCCAGATAAGCCAGTGCCCTGGGAAAAGGAGGAAAATGATGGAAGCAAACCATGTCCCTGAATGACTATATAGACGAGAGCCACCCCACAGCCTCATTCAGGGAGACTGTTGTCAAGCTGTAGTCTTTTGCAGGTCACTGCATATTGTTTATTTGGGTCTTTTTCTTCAGCAGCTTAACCTTAACCCTGACTGAGCTGAGACTGATTTATTCCTTCTCCTCCCACATTCTCCCACAAGGGATGCAAACACAAGTCTGTTGGTCTCTTCTACAATCATTCCACGTACAGCCCATTCAATCAGTGTTTAATGCCCTCGTACCTTGTACAGCATTCTGGGCTAGGCAAGATGCAAGATATGATACCAGCCTCACTTGCTTAGAAAAGAGGGAAAAACACGCCCAACAGGAGGGATCATGAGAGACCTCAAAAAAGATGTAATGTTGAATGAGGGCGTCATGTATGCAAAGGATTTCACAGTTGGAGATGAAGGAATGGAACTTCTAAGCAAGAGAGAATATACTGGCAAAGAGATAGAGGAAAAAAATTCTCAGCTTGGCTAGAATATGATGGGCGTGAAGAGAGAATTGAAGATAGAACCAAAAATATATAACTGGAGGCCATTTCTGGAGAAGTAGCAGGTCAAAAAGATAGGTCTGGAACAAAGCATGGAAAGCGGTGAATGGCAGGCTTTATTGTTATACAATAAGAAGACACTGAAAAACTTAATTTTCAGGTCTCAGAATTCAACCAGGCCCAATCAAATATTCTGTTCATCTTTTGATTTGAAATGACTTTTGTTGCTGGTAGGTGACAAGTGAAAGCATTCATATAGTGAATTATCTTAAAGATAGGAGGCGCTTCATAAATATTGATAGTAAAACTTTAATATTATTTTCTAGTATAGTATAAGGCTAGTAGGGACCATGCCACTAACTTAGTATTCCTATGAGAGTTCCAACTATTTCTGTATCTATTTCTCAGTCTGATTAGTGAGTCATAGGGGAAATGTTGAGCTGATTGAAATGTATTTAAAACTATATTAGTTCTAAATCTATACATTTAGTGCGTTTCTCCTCTGATCACACTGTCAAATCAAGATGCACACTTAGGTGCTTTTAATTAATATACTTGGTTTTTAAGACATTTTTTAAAAAGTGAGTAGGAGGAAAGTACATATTTCCTATTTTTTTGTGTTTGGATTATACCCTTCACAGTCATAGTGTCTTTTCTTCACTGCTTGCAAAACTAATTCATTATTATTTCCTTCTGAAAGGAATTCTGATGAGTTAACATTTATAAGCACATATAGCATAAGGTTCATAGTAAAACTCTTCTGGATGGGTTACTGCACACTGACTGGAAGAATTATAAATGCATCAGGTGAGCTTCAACTCAGGTGAGCTCCCAACCTGGATGGGATTATGGGGATATGATGCTTCATGGAAAAATTTTATCCAAAGATTATTCTTAATTCTGAGAATGAAATTGTTTTCAAAATTCTTAATTTGTAACAATAAATTACCATTATTAAAAAGTGGAAATAAGATCTGTAGTTATTTTAGAAATAGATGCATACATACATATGTGCATACATACAAACATAGATTTTTTTTCTGGATTATATATAGATCAGTATGTCCAGAAACTTACTATCCTCCCCATGACCTCTGCCACACTCACCCTTAAGAATTGTGTATCCTCTCTATTAATCTGATAATATAGAATGAGGGAATATGAGGGAAATGTGATACTAGAAATCACTAATATCCTTCTCAGGGAAAGGCCAAAAACTACTTTAGACATTATTATTATTGACTCACTTTAATTATTTTCCAAAACTAATTCCCAATGCCCCACCTATCCAGACAATATTAGTATTTCAACTGTGCTACTGCATTGCCATTGGAAATATTTCAATTCCTCTCTTACTATAGAAAAAGAAAATCACTCTTACCTCATTGTGTTGAATTTTTATTCCCAGCCCCCCATTACTTACTTAGACTAGTCTACTATTCTACTTAAACTATTGGGTTAAGACTTCCCTGGTGGCGCAGTGGTTGAGAGTCCACCTGCCGATGCAGGGGACACGGGTTCGTGCCCCAGTCTGGGAAGATCCCACATGCCATGGAGCAGCTGGGCCCGTGAGCCATGGCTGCTGAACCTGCGTGTCTGGAGCCTGTGCTCCGCAATGGGAGAGGCCACAACAGTGAGAGGTCCGCATACCGCAAAAAAAAAATAATAATAATAAATAAATAAATATAAATAAAAATAAACTATTGGGTTAGGGATGCAGAGAACAGGTCATTATCCAAAGCACAAGTTGTGGTGTACAGAGAATTTGGAGACTCAAAATTTCCTCCTTGGTCACAACTCCAGCCTAACATACTGCTCTTCTTAAAAGCCAAATGAAGAGGATCTGATGAAGGAAAAAGTTAAGAATGGGATTCATTTGCTCAGCACCAAACACCCAAGAGAAACTGAAGTGGCTTCACAAAGAACTATGTAAAACGTGTGCACATCTCCAGAGCACATCTCCCTTGGCTCTGACTTACCCCAGATCTGAGAGTAGTCTGTCTCTTGCAGCTTCTCTCTATGAGTCTTACCATCATATCCCACCCGAGTCTATATGCCAACCTTCTGTCACCCATATTCTGGCCTGAGAGCATGGTCCATAGTTAGTGCTCAATAAATGTTAGCTGCTGTGTCATTTCCATCACCACCACCACCATCATCATCATCATTGTCATCTCCATCACCTGTAGGAGTCCCGATTCCTGGTCTGGATTTCTGACCATTTATTCCCTAGTTAGTTAGCTTAGGTTAGCAATTTTGTCTAATTGGTGGTGTGTACTCTTAACTTTGCTCAGAAGTACAGAATTTACCTGACCTCTTCCTATCTTAGCCAATTTCCCTGGCCTTCACTGCATGTCTTCCTAAATTTTCATCATCTTTTTTTCTTCCTTCCATAGAATCTCATCTTGCTAGAGTTAGAAAGCACCTTACAGATAATCTTGCTTAACCCCTACATTTTAAAGGTGAGAAAAGCAAAATTTAGAATTAGTATGTAGACTAGCCAGAAGTAGCCATCCTTCCCCTTCTGAGTCCAGGGCGTCGTTTTCTATAGTCATGGTTCTCAGTCAAGGATGATTTTGAACCCCCAGCAACATCTGGGGGCATTTTTGATTGTCATAATCAGGGAGGGAGGTATGCTACCAGCATCTAGTGATGTTTAGCAGCATCCTTGGTCTCTAACCACAATTAATCCTACAACTGTTAAAGGTGTTATTTCAAGTAGGAGAAAATGAGGTTAAGAAATTAACCCAGGGCTTCCCTAGTGGCACAGTGGTTAATATTTCCCCTGCCAATGCACGGGACACGGGTTCAAGCCCTGGTCTGGGAAGATCCCACATGCTGCAGAGCAACTAAGCCCATGTGCCACAACTACTGAGCCCACGTGCCACAACCACTGAAGCCCACGTGCCTAGAGTCCATGCTTCACAACAAGAGAAGTCACTGCAATGAGAATCCTGTGCACCACAATGAAGAGTAGCCCCTGCTCACTTCAGCTAGAGAAAGCCCATGCGCAGCAACAAAGACCCAATGCAGCCATAAATAAATAAATAAATAAATAAATAATTTTTAAAAGAAATTAATCTAAGTCCCTTGGCTAGTAAGTATAAGAACTATCAATGCCAGGTCTATCTGGCTTCCAGACACCATCCACCTCCACTTGGAAACAACACTGGCAGTTGGAATAAGTTACCATATTTTGTTCTCATCTGAATAAAAATTAGATGAGAAAGAAGACATTTCCTGGACTTGCATGCACTTTTGTTTCACAAGCTATTTCCTTTGTAATTCAATATGCCCCAGAAGCCTTCTACCAAAAAAGAACAGCCTTTCTGTGGGCTCTTGGATATGAGTCAGGTGGCACCAGGTCACAGAGCCCTGTGTGGAGGCACAGGAAGAGAAAAACAAACAAGAGAAACAAAAATTTCCTAAGAAAGCCTTTCAGAGTTACATCCTGTCAACCACCTGCAGTAGACAGGGAAGCAAAACAAAACCCTCTGATTTCTATGTTGGTATTTTTATCAAGACTCTGTGGCTGACAATTTCATTGCTGATACTTTGACATTTACTATTTTTCAGACTCAGCAATCAACACTCATGTTCTCTGTTCAACCCAGAGTCTCAAGTTTTATTAATGAGTCAAAGTATACTCCTATAATTTTTTGCTGTATGTGCAATCTATACATGCAGACTTGTGGACAAAAAATGTTGCCTGCCATTTCAGTAAACAAAGGATTTTGAGGCCATCAAGTATCAGCCATTGCAGTGGCCCCTGATGGTATATCCTGAGGGGAATTCAGGATGGAAAAAAACAGGGTACTGACCCTAGATAGGTAAGGTGCATATCAAAGGATAATTGCAATAAGCCCAGACACTTAGATCTTCCCATAGAAGAGCATTAAATTCATTAATTTAACATGTCTGGTTCTCTTTAATTAGCAGCAATCTTCTGATGTTCTGAGTACCTAGTGGTTTTGAGGTGTTTTTTGCAAAACTCCTCTGTATCCTGGCTCCTCCCTTACCTCTTCAGAACAGTTCCTCAGAGCTATCTGAGAGGCTGTATCCTGGGCTTCAGTACTCAGTAAATTTGCTGATTAAGACATAATCCTCAACTCTTAGGTTGTGCTTTTTTTTCAGTTGACGGACTTAAATCTGCAAAATTATAAGAGTGTTTTGATTGAATTGCATTGCCTCTGGGTAGAATCTGATCAGTGATTTGGCTTCAAGCCTTATAATTACTGAGTGACATGAGACCTGGAATAGTCAGGGAGACGATAATTACCGTAAATAATGTTTTGAGGAATTACAGTCCATTTTTCCTTTCTTTTGCCCCAGAATTATTTCTAACTTAGCACTAATATCATTTTATTGCTTCCTTGTTTACCTGACTGATTCATCTAGAAGCTTATAAATTCCTTGAAAATAGGAATCGCTTCTTATTTTTCTCTTTATCCCCAGAGCCTCTGATAGTACTTGGCACAAATTAAGTGTTTAATAAATATTGGTTGAGGTACCAAATGAATGAGTCAATAACTGATTGCATGACTGGATAAATGAACGACTGCTGGATTTCTCAGTAGGTCTTTGCCATTCTTAAGGCCAAAGAGCGCTCCTTTTGCCACTATTAGAGGATCAAGAATGAGACAAGGGAGGAGCCTCTGAAACACCAGGAAACTTTCTCTGGGAGTGAAAGCTAAGCAGCTTCTTAACATATTACACAGAATTCTGAATAAAGGTATCAGCTTTCTGGGGCCATGCTGACTGCACATACTAGTTGAGTGCTACACTACTGAAGATGATAAACTCACTGTTGCAAAACCTCAACGGGACCTAGAAAAAACAATATTGTTCAAGCACAAAAAGCTCTGTGTCTTCTGCGTCCCAAAGGTTAAATACCTGTACATTGGTGACAGTGACCTGGATGAACACCACAATCCTACTGAGCTCAAATGTTCTGTCACTACCAGGCAAACTGTAAGAGAACTCTAGAGAGAGGATTCTAAAATAATCTTCATGTTGGCATATCCATCCTATTCAATTCAAAGTCTCTGTATGATAGCTGGCAAGTTGCTTATCGTCCTAATCTCAGTATTCTTGTCTGAAAGACAGAGATTAACAAATAAGTGAGTTTATAGCACTGGTCAGAGAACCAGGCACACACTAAACAAATGTTCACTCATAAGGTTTATAATATAGTCCCCGACACTAAAGACACAAAAGCAAGCATTACACCGAAAGCTATAAGTTCAGAATGTTACAGGAACACCAAAAACTACCCAAACCAGTGCAGGGCTGGGGGAGGTCTCCTGAAGAAGTTGCCTCATCTGAGACTTTGAGGATAATTAGGAGTTTAGGTGTCATCAAGTAAAGGGGGAGATGACGTTGCAGGCACAAAGGACAGTATGAACAAAGACACAGAGGTTGGAAGGCACGTGGTGTAGACCTGAAATCATGAGCAGTTTGGTATTGTTGGAGCCGGAAACCAGAGATTCGGCAGGAGAGGTAAGCAGTGGTCATCTGATGAGAGCCACTGAGCTGTGCTACACAAAGGGCCACCTGATCACACGCATCATTCAGAGAAAAAGTTCTTGTAGCTGATAGAGGATGGTGACAATGCTGAACTTGACCCAAGCCCTGTGTTCCTGGAAAATGGGAAATTTTAGAAATTCCTTTGTGTTCTGGAAACACTTACTTAATGCAAAGAAGTCCCCATGTGACTTAGATAAGACTCGTGGACACCCTGCATTTACCTCTGGCAAGGCCAGACAAAGACCCTCCAAATCCCCATTTTTGCCTCATAAATAATTAGCTGAACTGTTTTGTCCCCACTGCTCAGTCAGAACACAGGGTTTGTTAATCAAATTTTGGATAAGTTGAGCTTTGGCCCCATCAGCCTGAGCCAGCAAGGAGCCCCTCCTTAAACCCCTCCTGAAAGCAGACTGAATCCTGAGAACATTCTCTGCCACACAGTCCAATAGGCCACTCCTATTCAACCCACGTGCCCACACCTGATTCTCTGCAGCCTTGTTTACTCCTCCCTGCAAAAGAAAAACCCTTGCAGATCTCACGGTCAGAGCATTCTTCCTATTGCTATAGTCCATTTCACACTCCTCGCTTAGCAATTATCCTTTGGAACAAAGTCTCTCCTCACTAAGTCAGGACTTGTTTTTTATTTTTCAACAGATTGGGCATGAACAAGCTGGAGACCACATGCGGGGCCACTGCAATAGGCCAGGCCAGAGTTGATGGGCATCCGAACTGGGACACTGCAGTGGTACAGAGCGGCAAGAAACATGTAAAGTTTAACTGGGTAGGAACTGATGGTGCCCTGAACAAGGCATAGAAGGAAGAGTCCGCATGCTGCCTGGGTGCCCTGACCCTGTGTGTTCTCTCCTTGGGGCCCGCTCAGAGCTACCTGGTGCCGCACCTGTGCTCCTGCTGCAACCATTGCATCCCTCTATCCCTGTGTCATTGTACATGCACTGTGTAATCAGGTGTTTCTATAACTGCCTCGTCTATGGGCTGTGAGCTTCCTGAAAACAGGGTTCATGATGACACAACCCATACTCTCAGCACCCAGCTGAGTGCCTGGTGTCCTAGGAACGGTCACCAAGTGTTCACTGAATTGAACTAGACATTAATTCATAAAACTGATTTAAGATTTCCCAAGATGTCTGTATGTATGCAAGTACTCTGGCTTCTGAATTGATAGGAACGACTGGGAAAATAATTTTAGCTAATATTTATTCTAGATTTACTATGTGCCAGGCATTGTGCTAAGCAATGTGAGTACATGATCGCCTTTAATCTCAACTAAAACCCTAAGAACTAGGTACAGTTTTCAATAAGAAGCAGAGATGGGATTCTGAGCTTCCGTCTGGTCCCCAAGCTCACACACGTAATCCCTACATGCTATTGTCTTCCTTCAATCTCAGAAATAGCTGTGACCAGCTCATCACAGGAGGGACTGCTCATCTTTCCATATAAAGGAAGATCTGAATGATAATAGGTCAAAGAGACAGATGATTGAAATGAGCAATGGAACTTACTCTTTCAGGAAAATGCCAGAAAGACAAAAATGGTTTGGGAATGTGCATGTAATATTTATAACTCAGTAGAAATGCTGACTGAGGGATTAACTGAGATTGTGAGAGCCTTGATGTTCTGTGCTAACCATACTCAGTGTAAAAGTTACCTTCCAAAGAAAGCAACCAGACACACAGAAAAAACTGAAAAGCATCATTTTTGCACAAATGTTTGCTTTTCCAAAACACTCTGTATACATTTTCTTGGCACATTTCTGTATGTAAGCAGCTCTAGAATGCGGAGATGTAGAAAAGCCAGCATGGTGCACGGTGGAGCTGATGTCTGCAGATGTGAGCTTCCTCAGGAAGAGCTTCCCAGCCCTATGAGATGTGACTCTGAGAGCCACCAGCACTTTCACTGCACCTGAGACATGTTTTAGATTATTTTAGCCAAGATGCATTGCACAGTGGTGGCCATGCGATAGGTTTCAACATACAAGAAGCATGATTAACATGAGCTTTAGGCCTAGCCAGCTTCCAGAAGGGAATAGAGACATTTAAGAACCAAGATGATCCCTTGTACACCTGAAACTTACATAATATTGTAAATCAACTATACCTCCATAAAAAAGAAAAAAAGAACAAAGATGATCCTAAGATCACTTTAGACTGAATTGTTTCCTTCTGAGAGGCCGGGGACAAAGCGCAAACCTCACTGTCTCTGTTTTCTAACCTCTGAACAGGGAGTAATAACACCTTTGTTTCTGGGAGTTCTCAGGAACAGTGATGAGTGAGGTCAATGACTGGTATGTAAACATTGCTCAATCGATGTTCCATAGTTTTTCTTGCTGTTATGCAGATTTTTGAACTGAATTTCAAATAATTGGGTTCATTCCTTGAAAATAGAGCCTATCAAAATTAGATACCCTTCAAAAAAAACAATGAAAACATAAAACAAAGGTGAAGTGGTGAGAATAATTGTTGACCAATGACATTCTCTCTGAGGAGGTGGGATTAAAGAGGCCCTCATGCAGCCTTGGATCCGAGCCACTTTGTGAGGTTGGGAACAGAGGCAGGAGGCCCAGGCAGGAGACTGCTGCAGGGGTCAGAACTAGAAGCTTACCAGACACTGAATTGGGCAAGAGGTCTGGAGTCCAGCTTTCTAGCCATGCCCCATCCAATAACTGCAGGAGAGTCAATTCCTGCACTTCTGTCTCCCTTATCCTTTTAGTCGTTTGTACTGCTCAGTCATTTGCCAGTCAAACATTTATACTGCTCTTCTCAACATGTGCTCCTTCAAGTTTGGACAACATTACAACTTAGTTCTGACTTCATCGAGACCCCACAGAGTAAAAAAGAGAGATTGAGGGCTTCCCTGGTGGCACAGTGGTTGAGAGTCCGCCTGCCAATGCAGGGGACACGGGTTCATGCCCCGGTCCGGGAAGATTCCACATGCCGCGGAGTGTCTGGGCCCGTGAGCCATGGCTGCTGAGCCTGTGTGTCTGGAGCCTGTGCCCCACAGCGGGAGAGGCCACAACAGTGAGAGGCCCGCGTACCGCAAAAAAAAAAAAAAAAGAGAGAGAGAGAGATTGACCTTGCTAATGTGGGTGGGCCTCATCCAATCAGCTGAAGGCTTTAGGGCAAAATCTGCAATTTCTCAGAGATTGAGTTCTGCCTCAAGACTGTAACAGAGGAATCCTTCCTGAGTTTCCAGCCTGTTGGCCAGCCCTACACACCCCACATTCAAGACTGCAAATCAGGGCTTCCCTGGTGGCACAGTGGTTAAGAATCCACCTGCCAATGCAGGGGCCATGGGTTTGAGCCCTGATCCAGGAAGTTCCCACATGTGACAGAGCAACTAAGCCCGTGTGCCACAACTACTGAGCCTGCGCTCTAGAGCCCGTGAGCCACAACTACTGAAGCCTGTGCACCTAGAGCCATGCTCCACAGCAAGAGAAGCCACCGCAGTGAGAACCCACACACTACAATGAAGAGTGGTCCCTGCTCGCCACAACTATAGAAAGCCCACATGCAGCCACAAAGACCAAACACAGCCAAAAATAAATAAAAATTTTAAAAATAAATAAATTTATTTTTTTTTAAAAAAAGAAAAGACTGCAAATCACTTCTCACCTATGGCTTGCCCTACAGATATAGTACTTTCCAGCCCTCACAATTGCATGAGCCAGCTTCTTAAAATAAATCTATACCTGTATCCAAAAAAAAAATCTCAAAAAGTTCTCTTCCTGTTGGATCTCCTCTGTAGTGTTTTTCTTGGAAAAATATCTTTCTTTTTTGATGGAACAAACAGACAAAAAAACACAAATGAAACAGCCAAGGCCTTCAACTTCATCTTTGTCCCCTCATCTGTAGCAGGGTGTGTTCCTACTACCATTTGCTCTGTTCCGAGATTGTTTGCTTTGTGATTGTATTTGGTAATGCTACAACAGAGCCTGGAATGAGAACACAATCATGGGAATTCCCTGACGATCCAGTGGTTAGGACTCTGTGCTTTCATTGCCAAGGTCCTGGGTTCAATCCCTGGTTGGAGAACTAAGATCCCATAAGCTACACAGCATGGCCAAAAACAAACAAACAAAACAAAACAACAAAAAAAAGAAAATACAATCATAACTGATTCAAGATTAAAATCAACATGATATGTGTAAATATATATAAACCAAAATGCTGATATTCCATTTGCTATTCATTAATCTACAGTCATATACCTGCAGGTAAGACTTTGTATTAAGGAAAGAGCTGTGAAGCAGAGAATTTGATTCCTAGTCTGCCATAATCCTGGGCAATTTAAACAGCCTCCTTTTTCTCTGTTTATTTGATTGTGAACTAATGTTTGATGATCATATGTAGCCATAGTTTTAACGAACATAAAATGACATAATGTTATAGGTTGTGTCACCCAAAAGATATGTTGAAGCCCTAACTCCCAGTATCTCACAATGTGACCTTATAAATAGGATGTAATTAGCTGGAGGTGTAATTAGTTAGTTTGAGGTGATACTGGAATACAGTGGGCCCTTAGCCCACAGTGACTGGTGACCTTATAGAAAAAGGAGAGACAGACTCACAAGGAGAACAGCATGCGATGATAGAGGCAGAGACTGAAGGCTGCAGCTACAAGGCAAGGACTGACAGGAAACCACCGGAAGCCAGGGAGAGGCAAGGGAGGAGTCTCTCCTACAGATTTCCAGGGGAGTGTAACCCTGCCAACATCTTGATCTTGGATCTTTAGCCTCTAGAACTGTGAGACGATAAATTTCTGTTTTAAGCCACCCAATTTGTGGTACTTAGAAATAAGATAAGGGACTACCTTGGCGGTCCAGTGTTTAACACTCTGTGCTTCCACCACAAGGGGCACGGGTTCGATCCCTGGTTCTGGGGGCTAAGATCCCGCATGCTGCAGGCACAGGCAAAAAAAAAAAAAAAAAAAAAAAAAAGAAGTAAGATGATAACATTTTTAAAAAATACAACACCCTGAGTGAAAGGTGTCATGGTGCATCTACAAATATGGGGCACTATATTAATAAACAAAGGACACGTGTCAGGCACCACAATACACGCTTCACTTGTGTCATTTCATTATATTATCACAATAACCAAACGAGGTAGGAACTACTATTATTCGTATTTTACGGCTAGTAAAAGCATGACACAGACAGCTTAGATGCTTACCCAAAGTCACATTACAAGTAGATATAGGCTGTTGTGGGAACACCATGACATTTCTTGCTCTTAAGGACTTTAAAATCTAGTAGTTAAAAGTTAAAATCTATGCATGTTAATTTAGTCATTCATTGGTTTTTTTTCTAATGTTTTTCCACTTGAAATATTACTGAAGTGATTCAACAAAGGGATTGAAAGAGAGAGGGGGGCTGAAAAAGAGAGACAGAAAGAACGTGTATTGGGGCAATGAAATCCTCAGCAGATGTAAGAAATATTAAGTACAAGCCTGCTAGTTTCTCCATATAATCATCACATATGAGAAGAATTCAGATGCACAATCCCGAGTCATATCAACATTCTGGTTTGAGGTGATTTTCTAAGTTAATGTCATTTTTTTTCTTGGAATTTCTCAAGTCTTCGTGGATTCTGCACATAATTGCCTCCCTCCCACTTTCTGTGGTCCCCCCGGTGGCGAGCAAATATGGGTTAAATGAAAAAGATCTTTCCCTTCATGATAAAATGTGAAGGAGAAAAAAATTACCAAAATTTTGTTACCGAAAATCTTTTCTGCATATTTTGCTGTGTTTTCTTTTTTAAACATTCACAATGTCTAGGACTGGACTTTGAAAGTTATCGTTGTCTTGGCTGTGCTAACCCAGCCTCTCAGCCAGTCCCTCCCCACTGCATCTCACCCTCCACTCCTGCCAAGAGGAGGAGAGACAGAGATTAATATCTGCTCCTACCAGCCATTTCTTTTAAAGCTCTTCTATTATGGCCTTTCTCATCCATGGCCTTCCACTTGCCTAACTACAACTTTTCTTTGAATTTTCTAAGCCACGTTGTATAAGAATTTACACATAACTCTCCATTAACTTGCATGTTTTAGCTCATTTCATTCTTTCACTATGATGACAAGAGTAATGACTGCTCCAAAGTTACTCCAATCTTTCTGCCTCCTAGTAACCAAAAATGTGATTTGCAAAGTTCTTAATTGTCACAAAAATAATTAAGGCAAAACTACTTGTATTCAGATTATGGCCTTAATGACTTCAGGGTCTCAGGGTGACAGATGTGCAGATAGCTGTTGTTCATCAGTCACTGGGATTTCATCATATAGAGCCTGGGAAGGAATATTTAATAAGGTCCCAGAAAACAAGACTCATTTCTAACTTCAGTGAATTTCTAATGAGGCAGCTCTCGAGTTGAACAATGACTGATTCAGGCTCCACGGACAGGAGACTGGATTCTGATGTGCACTAAATACATCTTGGATAACAGTTGGACCTTTTGTCAGCTAATATTTATGCAGTGTTTCCCTGTGCCAGAGGTACTGAGCTAAATGCTTTACAAGCATGATCTCCATCCTTATGCAGCCCCATAAGGTGAGTAGCATTATTTTCATATTGTTTCACAGATGTGGAGACTGAGGTTTTAAGGGGTTACTAGTTTACTCAAGGTAGAGCCAGGATCCAAACCCAGACAACCTGAAGCCAAACTTTTTGCTCTGAACCACTGTACTATACTGCTTTCTGTCTCCTTCTAGAAGAACTCCACTGAGGAGTGAGAAAATCTGCACTTGCATTTGAAACCCTCTTAATTGCCAAAGTAATAAAGGCAGTCGCGTTTGTGCTGAAGAATCCTCTTACTGTATTTTCTAGTGTGAGAATCACAGAAAGGAAGATTCCACCAGAGATATGCCAGACAAAAAGTGTATCTCCCAGGAGGTTATTCATCGTTGTGCTATTTTTAAATGGACGAAGTAAACTGTTTTCCCATTGCCATCCCTGAAAGATAACTCACACATTTCTCAGTATGGTGTAGAGGGTTCCTCACAGCCCAACCACAGCCTGGTCTTCTGGCCAAGGTCTCCTCACTACACACCACCTGTCTCCAGCCCGTTTCCACTCAGTGTCACTCTGATCTTCAGATTAGCTGTGATCCCCGATACCTTCGTGCTGTTATGTGCACATTTCTTCTTCCTGGAATTCCCTTCCTTCTTTTTCCAGGTTGCAAACCTCTACTCATCTTTCAGGACCTCGTTTGTGGTCTCTTCCTCCATCCAGGCTTCCTATAGATGCTCCAAAATGGAATTAATCACTCCTCTGTACTATCATGCATTTCTATTGATATCACAGGTATTGCTCTTATTTGCTCTCTTATAACTATCTGTTCAGTTGCCTCTTGTCCCAAAAGCTTGTCAGTATTGACACTATTGTAAGTCCTGCAGCAGAGAACGGTGATCTCAGTTGCTATGCTCTGTGTGTCAGTTTCCCTTGGCCAGCATGTGTCTCTCTATTCCTTATGCTCCAGAAACATGAAGTCTCATATCCACAAGATAACAGATGCCTTTTTTCCCTATCTTGGGTGCAACCAATCTATGACCTTCCGACTTCAAGTTCATTACCAATCTCCTATGTTTGAACAGTTCATTTATAACTTAATAATCAGAATGCAGAAAGCACATATACAGCCGAGATGCCCAGTGTGTTAGAGGAGCAGCAATCAGAGTGGAAGGAAGCTTCATAAAGGATATTGGCTCCTCTTAGGCCTTTTAAATACTCCCCATGCAAAATAAAAATAACCCTCCAGGCACACCTCTAGGAGATCCATCCAGTTCGCTTCCCACAGACCTGTGAGGGGCTTATTCGTACTCTCTCCACCCAAGTTCCTTGCTTCTCACTTCCCATCGGTGTCCATTTCTTCTGATCTACACCTTGACTGTTTCTTCTTGTCCCCGTGGACTGGGGACCCAACTTTGGTCTGTGGGTTCTGCCCCGGCACATCTTTGGATGCTGTTCCTAACAACTGCCCTTGGGCTCCACGCATCGCTGCTGAACTGAAGTGAGAAAACCCACAAGCTTGGGCACTGTCCACTCCCTGGAATAATATCCTGATAGGACCCATAGGACTGGCCAGCAGGGAAGTGCACAGACAGACCCATTATATGACTGTGAAGGGCCTTATCACCTGTAAAGGAGTTGCCTTGAGCCTTTGGGTTTGGGACCACCATCACCACAGGGGAGGACTGGGGTCAGGTCTATGTTTTAGAAAGCTGCCTTGAATAGGTATGAAAATGGATTTGAGGGGGACAAGCCTGAAGCCAAGGACACTAGTTAGAAGGTACTAAGCAATCCAGGTGAGACTGATAAAGTGTGACCCTAAGTAAGGAAGAGCAAATACAACAGGGGGATACATTTGAGAGGCATTTTGGAGTTAGAGTTGACATGCTTTGGTGAATACTTAAACATAGAGGACAATGAAGAAAATATGCTGAGGATAGCTCTGAAGTTTCTAGCTTTAAAAACTGGGAGGACGGTGACGCCATTAAAAAAGCAGGAAGAAGAGTAAGGTTAATATAAAATCAGATCCAGCACATATGAGCAGGATGACTCCACACCAGAGTCACTGGTGGTACTTGCTCTCAGCGGCTTCATTGCTTTCGTGAACCTGATGTGGTCTGTAGCCTCCTGTAGACTGTCTACATGAACTGGGAGGGGGAGGAATGTTTCTAAGGGTTAATTTTTAAATGTCCTTGGATGAAAGATATCTTCATTACAATGATTCCCTATTAGTAAATTCCCAAAGAATACAACTCTTTTTTTACTGAGGTCAAATTAACATGCAAAAAAGCTGTCCATGGGCTTCCCTGGTGGCGCAGTGGTTGAGAGTCCGCCTGCCGATGCAGGGGACACGGGTTCGTGCCCCGGTCCAGGAAGATCCCACATGCCGCGGAGCGGCTGGGCCTGTGAGCCATGGCCGCTGAGCCTGCGCATCCGGAGCCTGTGCTCCGCAATGGGAGAGGCCACAGCAGTGAGAGGCCCGCGTACCGCAAAAAAAAAAAAAAAAAAGCTGTCCATGTTTAATGTATACATCTTGATGAGTTTGAAGATAATATACACCTGTGAAACCATCACCATAAAACATAACCATGACCTCTAAAAGTTTCCTCCCTCTCACTCACTTTTTTTTTCCCCAAAAACAATTTCTGTCTTAGATTCATAACTTTTGGAGGTCAGGACGTGGGGAGGTGGGAAATGGGGACTGGGGCAGAGGGAAGGAGAGACTATTGAAAAGAGAGTGGGTGGCAAAAATGGAGAATGTGGGGCTTCCCAGGTGGCACAGTGGTTGGGGGTCCACCTGCCGATGCAGGGGACATGGGTTTGTGACGCGATCCGGGAAGATTCCGCATGCCGGCTGGGCCCATGAGCCATGGCCGCTGAGCCTGCGCGTCCGGAGCCTGTGCTCCACAACGGGAGAGGCCACAGCAGTGAGAGGCCCACGTACTGCAAAAAATAATAATAATAAAAATAAATAAATAAAAATAATGGAGAATGTGTTGGCACATTCCAGGGCTCACAAAGTGGGTGTTGCCCAAACTGAGTGGTCATATCACCAGAGATGGGAGGCAGAATCATGGGAGGAGACTGCCTGAGAGAGGCACAAATCCTGCACTTTCTGCCAACGTGAGAATTCCAGGGAGATTTCCTGATTGCTTCACCTGGAAGAAAAGAAAAGAACAAAGGAACTGTCAGAGCCACCCCTCACAGCTGATAGCCTTCTGTTTGTGATGGGTCAGGCAGGGGAGGCTCTGGGTACCCAATTCACATCACCCGAGAACAACTATTACTTGCTTCCCCTCCTTCTAACTTATCTTTCTCAAGGCAGGGTTCCTTTTCGAATGGTAAAAATGGACTTCCGTTTCCTATGAGTAGGCATTACTATCATGTTTTATAAATGAGGAGACTGAGGTACAGAGAGGTTAAGTAACCTGCCTGAGATCACACAGCTTGGAACCAAAGATGTCAGAATGCAAACCAGGCAGTCTGACTCGGGAAACTCCATCTTTCTTTAACCTCTGCACTAAATTTCTTTCCCAATAGGCTCTCTACAGCAAGAGGTAATGAAAAAGAGCAAACACATTTTTAAAAATAAGAAATATAATTACTGGAACAAAAGCTTAAAGAGTAGATTGGACAGAATTGAAAGAACTAGAATTAGAAGTTAAATTGGGGGAAATTACCCAGAATATGATATGGAGTGATAAAGAGAAAAAAATAAAATATTTGGAAGATAAATGAAGGAGTTCCAATGCTTATTCACTAGAAGTAGCAGAAATAGTGAATCTAGATGGTCAGGGAGAGCAAAAGAAGAAATTTTCAGAATTAAATATTAAAATTCACATCAAAGTACAATAGGTCTTTGACAATCTGACACTATTTTGGCATCTATTTGAGAGAATGTCATTGCTACTACACTCCTGCTTTTGTGGAGAATTTCCTTCTGCCTCAGAAGAGTTAGCAGTTGAGTGTTTAGCTCCTGACCTACCTATAACTTATAGGCAACATTACTGCTATTTAAGTGATTATTTGCCTAACAAAGAGTGTTTTGGTTTTTTCTTTTTGGTAGATTATACAGTGTACAACTTTAGTGACTAGGTATGTGGATGATTTGGTGTGAGTAAGTGTACAAAACTTAGCAGAGTGGGATGGTATACTTTATGGAAGAGAATTCATTGGAGGGAAAATTAAAGTATATTGTGAAGTGGGATTTAAACAGCATGTACCCTCTGGTTTGCAATTTATATACGCTGTCTTATAAATTTTGTTCCTGTTACCTAAAGAACTCCTAAATCTGTTAAGAAGGCCATAACTGCCACATTGTTAAAACAGTGATTTTATCCCTGCCCCAAACCATCAGATACCTCAGGATTTCAGAGAAGCTGCTTAATGGTTAGAACTAGAAACTGTGGTAGAGATGATTTGGGTTATACTGAGTTCCATATACAAGTGGATGTGAAATCCTGATTAAAACAAACTTACTACTTACCAGACAATAACCCCTAACCTCACCTCCAACCCCCAAGTATGTGGCCTTGCTGGGTCACATGGTAACTAACGTTTCCCAGATTTCCTCTAAATTCAAGGTAGCAGCCCAATTGAACTGGGGGAGAAGGGAGTCAAGGAGGAAAGGCTGTTGAAGATCTTTCTCCTACTCAAGAGAAATATATGCCCTAGAGCTGTGCCAGCACCCTTGATGTCTGATTTTTTTTAATTGAATATGGGTTAGAAGAATGAAATCAGATGACACTTGACTGCAAACGTGTTTATAAGCAAATAGCTTAGCCTTCTTACATTTTGGTATAAAGCTGTAAACTTCCTAACTTTGTAAAGCAAGATATAAAGCAAATATAAGGGGAAGATAAAGGTCTTTCACTAAAAAAAAAAAAATGGCATCCTGGCATTTATTAACAACACTATCTATTACAAATTACTTAACATCTCTGAGACTTAGTTTTCCCTACCATAAAATGGGAGTCATGAAAACGATTTCAAAGTTTTTCTTTATCTATGTTTGGAAAACACTTAACCCAGGTCCTAATACACAGGGGCACTCAATAATTATTTATTTATTAAATCAAAATTTATTTAAGCAAATATTTTTATACTGTAATTCTATTTTTCTGATCTATTTCCTTACCAGTGTTATCTCTTCTTTTGTCAAAGTTTTCTGAAAATGAAGAGATTCATGGAATGCATCTTCATTGTTACAAGTACTATTAACTTGACTTTTATACTATCTTGATATAGAACACAGTGAGTGCTTTCAAAGACAAATACTGTATGAATTCAGTCATGCGTGGAATCTAAAAAAACAGAACAGGGCTTTCCTGGTGGCGCAGTGGTTGAGAGTCCGCCTGCCGATGCAGGGGACACGGGTTCGTGCCCCAGTCCGGGAAGATCCCACGTGCCGCAGAGCGGCTGGGCCCATGAGCCATGGCCGCTGAGCCTGCGCGTCTGGAGCCTGTGCTCCACAACGGGAGGGACCACAACAGTGAGAGGCCCGCGTACCGCCAAAACAAAAAACAAACAAAAAAAACCCCTCATAATACAGAGAATAGATTGGTTGTTTCCAGAGGGTAGGGGGGCAAAATGGGTGAAGAGAGTCAAGAGGTAAAAAGTTCCAGATAAATAAATAAGCCATGGGGATGTAACATACAGCATAGTGACTATTGTCCGTAATATCGTACTGAATATTTTAAAGTTGCTAAGAGAATAAATCTTAAAAGTTCTCAGCACAAGAAAAATGCTTAATAAGCATTACTAATTTAGCTTTGAGGAGAAAGTTTTAAAAATAGTGACAGATAGTAACTAGACATTATGATGATCATTTTGATGTGTTTGTATCAAATCATTATGTTGTACACCTGAAACCAACATAATATAGTATGTCAATTATACTTCAGTCTAAAACAAAAAGACAGCAAGTGTTTAATAAAGGTTAGGCCTAAAAATATGAAAAATGGAACATTTTGCCATTTGGTAATAATATCTACATATCATTTTTAAATGAAAAATATATTTTGTAACCATATAAAATGTATGTCTATAATCCATTAGATTTTGAAGATATTATAACGGTGAAAAAGTGTAGACTTTAGAAACTGTGCCTTTTCCTTAATACATTTTTTCAACCTCAAACTTTAGTTTGAACTAGTCTCACTCCAGACCGCCGAAATACTAACACATGAATGCCTTATGGCACCATCTAGTGTCAAAGAGTTGTTAATGCAATCTGCTCTTCTAGGACTAAAGAATCCCTACTACATAGCGATTTCATGAGCCATTATTTGGAAGGGGCCAGTCCTTTGTCTCTGTTAGCATTAAACTCTATACTTATTACCCATTGAATCCATGTGATTTTTTTTCCCACACATGACCTTTCCCCGTGTCTTGGACAGGTAGGAACCCACTCTTATTCCTCTCTGTGGCTACCATGCTTGTTTGCAGTACCTGAAACAATGGATGAGAATAGAAACATAAACAATGTGGTAGAATTACACTGTGTTTTAAAAGGAAAAAAATTAAGGTCCAAATAATTTCCTTACAAGATAAAGTCGTATCTTTACAAAAAATAACAAAAATCTCTGGTAAAATTATATACAGTCATTTCTTCTCTAAGTTGCTTTTGTTGAGGCTTTTGGCATTTTGAGCTTTGATAGCCTGACTGTGTTGATAGCCCTACTCACAGAGCACACCGCACATGTGTGTAGAAGTCTAGAGAGAGGCGCTGAGGCTAGGGGTTTGTGATGACAGCGTCTGCCTGATCAGAAACACAGGCAGCCTCAGCTCTCTTGATCTGTATCCTTGGGGATGGTACACAAAGCCTCAGTGAAGAATAACCCATTCTGTTTGTTTGCTTGTGTTTTTGCTTGTGTGTTTTTCAAAAGTAGGAATTGGTTTCTTAATTGTAAATTGAATTGTCTCAGATATTTCAACAAAATAAAGTAAAAAATTGGTATTTTTATTGCTTGTGACAAGTTGTTAGATATTGGTAAGAAGTGCTTTTACGTTTTGCCCTTATTGGATAAGGAAATACTTGTGTGACACGACTTCCCAAGTTTGAGCAAATCCACTTGACTGCAGCTTCCCTGAAAGCATAAACAAATAGAGCCACAGAATTCAGTGAGAGCAGGCACTCAAAGTAATGATAAGATCGGTGTCCTTTCTTTTACCAGTATTTCAGCTCACAGAAATGCAGGCGCAAATGAAGTCTATCTCTGATCCTGCCTCAAACTGAAGGTCATGATCACACTACAGTCATTCAGGTCATGTTGACACAGGTCTCAACCCTGACCAGGAAGTCAGGCAGCCCTTTCTAGGCTCTGATGTTGGCAGCAACGGGCAGGGCAAGAGGGTTACCAAGAATACCTCATTAAAATAAGCTACTTTGTATAATGTGTCAATAAACTATAGAATAAGATATTTCTGCTCTGGATTTTGTTTGTTTTATTCCTGATAGGTAAAACAAAGGAGGGAGGAGGTGTCTGAATGTTAAAAGCTTGCAAAAATTACATAACACACTATCCTTGCATACGTATGTTTAGCTCTGTTCTCTATCCTCTAGTTCATCTTTGGAATCATTTACAACTGAAGAGTAAAAAATCTAAGTTAATCAAGATATCATTTTTTACTTATTTGAGTAGGCCAGATTCTTTTTAAACTACCAGTACCCAGTATATTGGCAAGGATGTAGGAGGTATAAACTTATATAAACTTTCTAGAGAATAAAAAGTGCATGCCCTTTGACACATCAATTCCATTCTGAAGATTTATCCCAAGAACAAATGTGGAAAGAAGCATGTTACATGGATTTTCCTTATACCATTTATTTACAATAACAAAGTTTTAGAAACAACCTAAACACTCAAAAATAGGATAAAGGCTAAATAAATTATGATCTATCCACATGATGAAGCACTGTGTAGTCATTTTAAAAAGTGTATGAAAGAATAAAGAGAAAATTTTCACAATATAAAAATAGAGAAAAAACATACTATGAAACAGTGTGTGCATATTTATAAAGTATGGCAACACCTTTGGGTGTTGTTATTGTGGGTAATTTGATTTTCTCTTTGCCGTTTATGGATTTGTACAATGAGCATGTATGCTCATTGTAATCTGAAAAATAAACAATAAAAGTTGTCTATAAAAAATTAAGAAGCAGAAGCGTCATGTGTTGGATAGAGTCATGAGCCTGAGTGAAGAAACAAAAACATCCCTTGTTCTTCCAAAATAATCATGACTCTGTAACTACAACTCAGCAAATATAACAGGGGCCAGCCAAGTGTCATTGCTGTTTAGGACCCAGGTGATGGGATTACATGAAATTCCTCCCGCTTTTATTTTCATAATAACTTATCCTAATGTCCTGCAGCAGGACTAGGCTAGGCAATGTGCCTGTGTAAGGTTTGTGCTGAGTCAGATGGTGAGAATGGGCCTCACACGGTGCGCCAAGACTACACAGTCATGGTTGGGAGAAGCTGCAGTGTGCACGGTGTTTCAGTAACTGGGAGGCTACAGCATGACCACAGCTCATGGTGCAGTTAGGGAACAGGGAGAAAACTGGAAAGATGACTTTAAATGCCTTTGAAAGATGGTGTGAAAGCATTCTACTTGGAGTTTAGACATATTCAGTAGGTCGTTGGCAGGACATTTTTACAAGCATTTTCAGCACACTTATACCACAATTAACATCTGTGTTTTAGAAACGTGTGTGTGTATGTGTGTGTCATGTGGAAGATGAATTGAGAGAAAAGAAACCAGAGGCAGATTTGCCAGTCAGGAAGCTACTACAGTAGAGCAAATTTTAGGGCAAATAAATGGCCATTATCAAAAAGTCTACAAATGTTGGAGAGGGTATGGAGAAAAGGGAACCCTCCTACACTGCTGTAAATGTGATAATCAAAACTTGTAAATTGTACATTGATACAGCCACTATGGAGAGCAGTCTGGAGGCTCTCAAAAAATTAAAAATAGAGGTGCCAAGAGACTTCCCTGGTGGCGCAGTGGTTAAGAATCCGCCTGCCAATGCAGGGGACACGGGTTCGTTCCCTGGTCTGGGAAGATCCCACATGCCGCGGAGCAACGAAGCCCGTGCACCACAACTACTGAAGCCCGAGTGCTTAGGGCCCATGCTCCACAACAAGAGAAGCCACCATAATGAGAAGCCCGCGCACCACAATGAAGAGTAGCCGCCGCTCGCCGCAACTAGAGAAAGCCTGCGTGCAGAAACAAAGACCCAACACAGCCAAAAAATTAATTAATTAATTAATTAAAAATAGAGTTGCCAAACGATCCAGCAATCCCTCTCCTGGGCATATATCTGGAGAAAACTCTAATTTGAAATGATATATACACCCCAATGTTCATAGCAGCACTATTTACAATAGCCAAGACATGGAAACAACTAAATGTCCATCAACAGATGAATGGATAAAGCAGATGTGGTGTATATATATAATGGAATATTACACAGTCATATAAAAAAGAATAAATACCATTTGCAGCAACATGGATGGACCTAGAGAATATCATACTAAGTGAAGTAAGTCAGACAGAGAAAGACAAATATCATATGATATCACTTATATGTGGAATCTTAATAACTGATATAAAACAACTTATTTACAAAACAGAAATAGACTCACAGACATAGAAAACAAACTTTATAGTTACCAAAGGGGAAAGGGGTGGGGAGGGATAAATTTGGAATTTGGTAGATACAGACTACTATATATAAAATAGATAAACAACAAGGACCTACTTATAGCACAGGGAACTATAAACAAAAAATAAAAATAAGAGGCCTGAAATAGGACTAAAACAACAGAAATGGTGGTGAGAAGGAAACAGATTAAAGAGGCATCGTGGAGGTGGAGAGAACAGGGCATGGTGATCCAGTGGAATCAGAAAGTGACTGAGAAAACATTTATGTGACTGCTCAGCCGTGATGGTGGAACCAGCATGCACTTTGGAAGTTTTGATTATCACAATTTATGTGAGTGGAAAACATCCTACAACTACAAATCTGGTCCCCTTTAGCACGTGACAGTGTGCCACTCTGCTCTTAGCTTCTTATAGCCATAAAGAGCCCCTACGAACCTTGGAGCAATAAATGGAATTTATTACTATATGTCCAGCTACCTCTGCGTCAAGCACAAGGTCAGAAGAGCAATGATATGTATAACTTAAAACTGGATATTTTTTAAATATTAGTTTTAGAATACAGTTTTTTTTAACTCTTAATTTTATTTTGGAGTATAGTTGATTAACAGTGTTGTGATGCAAAGTGATTCAGTTATGCATATACATGTATCTATCCTTTATCAAATTCTTTTTTCATTTAAGTTGTTACATAATATTGAGCAGAGTTCCCTGTAGGTATATTTATTAAAGAAACACATTTTGACCTAACCCTCCCACAAAAAAAAAAAAAAAAAGAATTCATTACAGTTATAGGGGTTTTTTTTGTTGTTGCTCCTACTGCTACGATTTTACTATTAAGTGACATGTGAAGCAACATCCTCAGCTTTTCCCTGAGCCTCGTGTCACCTCTCAGGGTCGGGGCTCAAGTTGGGCCAGACAGAAGGGGGCTGGTGGGTGAGTGTGATAGTTTTCCTCATCCAGCAGGGAAGCCACACTTGAGTCATATGTCCGTCTCACTGGCTCCCCATGGAAACTTCAACAAATCCTCCAGGCAAAGTGTCTGTGTATTTTCTGGTCATTGACCCCTCTAGGCTGCATCTCAGATCTCATATTTCTCTCATCTACTTACATTGGTAATGTTCATTGGCTGAACAAATTTCAAAATTGGCATTATACTTTTGAAAGTATATTTACCATTAACTTGGAAAAGCTACTACAGTCCATTGAAGACTTAAAATAGAACCTGGTAAATATATGGTTATATTATTCTTAAAGATTAAAGTTGGTTTTAGCAGAACAAAACTTTTCAAAAAAAAGGTTTTAAATAATAGTGCTTTATATAGAGAGAAGTCTGAAAAAAATGATGCTGATTGACTAACAAGGTGATATTCTGTCCTCAAAACAAATTAAGGATTGTTACGAACCTTGAGCTTCAACCCTGGCCTCTTTGATTATAGTATGTACAAGTTTATCCCTCCTCACTGCAACTAGAGGTGGGCTTTCCCATTTTTAAAAGAGCAATTCTTTCCCTAAGTTGTAAACTATTAACTTACTAGACATTGCAAGGAAATGCCATTTCCCATTTTTCTTCTTGACAACTTAATTATAGATGGGCTATTGACCACAATTGTATACTCTTTTGTTTTTTTTTAAAGAAGATGTTGGGAGTAGGAGTTTATTAATTTATTTATTTATTTTTGCTGTGTTGGGTCTTTGTTTCAGTGTGAGGGCTTTCTCTAGTTGTGGCAAGCGGGGGCCACTCTTCATCGCGGTGCGCGGGCCTCTCACTATCGCGGCCTCTCTTGTTGCGGAGCACAGACTCCAGACGCACAGGCTCAGTAGTTGTGGCTCACGGGCCTAGTTGCTCCGCGGCATATGGGATCCTCCCAGACCAGGGCTCAAACCTGTGTCCCCTGCATTAGCAGGCAGATTCTCAACCACTGCGCCACCAGGGAAGCCCCAACAATTGTATACTCTTAACCCTTTGGGGGGAAAAAATCTGCTAGGAACAACAAAATTATTTGTTGCTTTTATTGGCCTTTCTTCTGTATTTGACTCAGCGAGGTTACCTTCCTGAATTCAAAGTGGAGCTCAGAATATTCAATAATATCAATAACTTAAATCTGAGTGTGCTGATCATTAGAAATACTCTTTTGATAGCTTAGATAAATGATCCCCAAACTTTCTTATCTAGTTTTCATCAGTAAATGTATTTATATATTTATATTTAAAATTATTTGCAAACACTATTATATTAATAGAGACTTTAGGGAAAATACACAAACTAGTGATTTCAAAATGGCAGGGGCTTCCCTGGTGGTGAAGTGGTTGAGAGTCCTCCTGCCAATGCAGGGGACACGGGTTCGTGCCCCGGTCCGGGAGGATCCCATATGCCACAGGGCGGCTGGGCCCGTGAGCCATGGCCGCTGAGCCTGCGCATCCGGAACCTGTGCTCCGCAGCAGGAGAGGCCACAACAGTGAGAGGCCTGCATACCGCAAAAAAAAAAGGCAAACTAAAGGTAAAATAATATTTTTTAATTTAAATTTATTAATGATAAAATGTCATTTTTTAATAAAATATATTTCACTTTAATTAAAATATATATTTAATAAGATCATATAATTAATTATGCTTCATTATTGTTGGAAACCTTGTCTAAGTTTTGCAACATTGTAATTAGATGTTTGTTTCTAAATGAGATGTATTTCTCTGCTTGTTTTGAATGGCTGTCACAGTTGTGAAATGTCCTCACATAGATGTGTACATTCCAATGGAAGCAATGTATCAAATGTTTCATTTTCTAAGTTACAACACATATTTCAACCTATCTACCATTTATGTACAGGCTTTTGATAAAGTTGTGTTCATAGGTTTCCTTCCTTCTTGAAGGCTTGAATGGGTAGGAATTTTGAGGACCCAATTCTGTACTGATTTTTGCCTCCTTTTTTTTCTCTCTTTTTCCATCCAGTAGCTACAAGGGTTTTGTTTGTTTGTTTTGGTGTTTTTTCTTTCAAGACTTTAAAGAAAGCCCTATTTTCAGAAACACCCATATCTGAACATAGAAAAAAGTTGCTCCTGTAATACTGGTCTTTCATGGAGAATAATTCCCACTGGGGGCAATGCACTGTCCACTAAGAAGACTTTTGTTCACGGGGCACTTCACAGTGGCTTCTGTGCACAGTCACATTTCCAAAGTACCACCTTCCTCCCTGGCTTTCCTACCAGACAGCAGTGAGCATGTGCCCCTCAGCTGTTGGTGTCTCCTGCTTTGTCAGGGATGCCCGTGGAGACCAGTCATCCCTTGGAAAGGTGCCAGTCAAGGTCCTCTGTCTTGGCAGGAACCTGGATTAGTGAAAACCTCAACCCAAGCTGGGATTCACGAGTCCTTCTGGGTCGCCTTCTCCACTCCAGAGGGCATCTTTGCTTCAGATTCGCTCTGGCTGGGGAAGAAGAGTCCCTTGGTTTCTTCAACAACATTGGAGTGTATGCCAGGAAGTGACCTTGTCCTTGACTCCCTTCCCTTTTGTTTTCTGTTTCTCTTTGAGCACAAATCTCTTCTAAAAGGCCGTGAAATGCTCTCTCCCACACCATCCACCCCCTTCTCACTATTCTGCTTGTCCCTAACCCACACTGAGTAGATGGCAGTTATCGTGGCATAAATGTTCTTAGCACTGAAGTGCTGCTAATGCATGGCATCTAGCACTGGGCTGCAGTAATCACTTTCAACCCGAAGCCAGCCCTGGCACAGAGTGAGCAGGGCTCTTCTGAAGTTGCTCTAAACTGTAGCCAAAGCCGCCGCACCAAGTTAGTACCAGAAGAACTGCCTGGGGCATGAATCTAACTTTAGATGATTTGTAAGAACAAGCAGGACTCTGCCTCTGTATCCAGAGGAAAACTATCCAACTGCACCCCGCAAGTTAATCCCCTGGACAGCCCCACAGACACGGAGCAGCATCTGCGCCCTCCTGCTCCAGGCTCTCTGCCCCATTTTTTGAATGCTGGAGGTACTGGTGTTTAAGGGGACAGGAGGTGTGTGTGGTCAAGGACCTAGCCTAAAAGTGACAATCCTTTCACCCATCCCAAACCTCTGCAGTGATGGCAAGCAAGTCAAATTGCCTTTTCTCCGGTCCTTACCGCTGAGAGGAGATTATCTTCTATCTGTAGTTAGATCACCTATTTTATTAAGAAAATGTGTTAATTATTTGTAAGGAATCCTGTATAAAATAGAATCATAGGTAGTCACTTTTTAAAATGCAGGATAAGGGCCTCCCTGGTGGCGCAGTGGTTGAGAGTCTGCCTGCTAATGCAGAGGACACGGGTTCAAGCCCTGGTCTGGGAGGATCCCACATGCCACGGAGCAACTAGGCCCGTGAGCCACAACTACTGAGCCTGCGCGTCTGGAGCCTGTGCTCTGCAACAAGAGAGGCCGCGATAGTGAGAGGTCCGCGCACTGCGATGAAGAGTGGCCCCCGCTTGCCACAACTAGAGAAAGCCCTCGCACAGAAACGGAGACCCAACACAGCAAAAATAAATTAATTAATAAACTCCTAACCCCAACATCTTAAAAAAAAAAATGCAGGATAAGAGGCTCTGGTGCAACAAACTAGGTATGCTTTCAATAGATGGGTGAGCCTATCTGTTATCTGTTAGAAAGAAGGGCTAGTGATCTTTTAGAATCAAAGCCATCATTTTTGTCAGATGATTCCCAACTTTTAACTAGCATAAAGCTATTAAGTCTACACAACATGTTAATTTACTGTTACCCTAGAAATCGGTTTTTATGCTAGTTTATTTCAGAAGTGACACCAAGAAAAAGCACTATTTAACAGGAAAGGTTCTGTGAAACTTTATTGAAATGTTTTTACATATGAAGAAAATATTTTGCCATAGACATTTAAAGAATTTTCAAATAAAAAACATCTACACCATTTGCTGTGGAGTTTTGGTGGCCTTGGTTGCCCTTTCCTCAGGGCACTGCAGCAGGCCCCAATTCCTAGAGAAAATCCTGGTGGCCCCCAAGGCTGTGCCCTCATCCTCCCTCCACGTGGGGACGGTGGGCAGCTTCTCTTCAGCATGTGTGCAGCATAGGTCGTCAGCCTGCCCCTCTGGCTGCCAGCTGGAGCACATGACAGCTGACATGGCAGGGAGCCGTGCTCCAGGTTATTTTCACTAGAACAGCCTGATGTAACTGCTGTGCAGTACAAGCCAAAATCGTATTGAGAAACAGTATATTTGGAATATCACTTGGAAGACATGTTAGCTATCCCTTCTTTTTGATTTTCTAAAAATCCCTCTCTCCAGCAATCCAGACAAACACTGAGCTCTGTACCTGGACCAAATGCTTTTGAGCTCCCTGTAACTATGTTCACCAAATTACCCAAAGGTTCATATTGAGGGACATTACAAACAAGAAACCTGTTGAAACTTCTCACTGTGTTTAAAGATGCTGCTAATTGCATTGCACTTGCTATTTACATAGCACATCCTCACATGGAGATCCCACAAGAAATTTTCTAAGGGTCAGGAATGAATGTACTTCCTCCAAGCACCTAATTAAAATTAATTTGCTTTAATTTTATGGACACTTTGAAATACATACCTGCTTTCTTCTTTGAATGGACTGCTAGAAGGCTGAGAGTCAAATTTGAAGTTTACCTTTAGCAAATCACCTTCTACCATTTATGGGTTTTAATATTTTTATTTATAAATTTTATGTAATAATTTTACCTTCTAGCTTCTTCCTACCCCTTCTACTCTCATTTTCATGTTTCCTGCTTTCCTCTTCTATTTAATTCAAATTGATTCTTACCTCATTTTTATCTATTTATGTAAGATACCTTAAAACTTTTGGAACAGGGAAACAAATAAATAAAGACTGGAATATCTGGTACTTTAATTATTTATCAAAGGCAAATAAAAGTGTTCTCTTTTCCTGACATACTAGGAAATAGAATAGAATTATAGAATTGGAACAATTCTAGGGAATATAGTTTTAAAAAAATCCACTATCATGAGTACCATTTCATGAAAGATTGGAAGTGGAGCCCCAAGGCCAGGGCCACAGGCAACAGACAATGGTTTAGGAAACCAGGTCTAAAGGAGGATGCCAAGTGTGACCTCAGAGCTGCAAATATAGGTGATAATTCCCATCTGTAATGGGTTGAATGGTGACCCTAAAACACATGTCCAAGCAGAACCTAAGAATGCAATTTTATTTGTAGTAAGGGTCTTTTAAAATATAGTTAAGGATCTAGAGATGAGATCATCCTGAATTAAGGTGGAAAATCCAATGACAAGTGTCCTTATAAGAGTCAGAGAAGGAGACACAGACACACAGAGAAAAGCCATATGAAGACTGATACAGATACTGGAGGGCAGCCACGAGCCAAGGAGCGCCAAGCATTGTCAGCAACCACCGGAAGCCAGGAGAGAGGCATGGAGCAGATTCTCCCTCAGAGCCTCCACAAGGAATCAAACTCACAGGTACCTCGATTTCAGACTCTGGTCTCCAGAACACATTTCTGTTGTTTTAAGCCACCTAGTTTGCGATCATTTGTTCCAGCAGCCCTGGGAAACTAATGCACCATCTTAGGTCTCCAGATTCAAATTCACACCAATCCATGTTTTAGGTTTCAGAAGCTTTCTTTATGAATTAAACTCTTGATTAAAGTGACTTTTTGAAAGTGAAGCTTCTTCACTTTGAAAAAATATTTCAAACACAAATCAGTACTTATTAAGATATATTAAGTTGAAGATGTTTATACTGTGGTCTAAATGTTTTAACTTTCCAGAAGTTTGTACACTTAAAGACTATTCTCCATCACATTTTTATATTACGCATTTTAATAAACAATGGTATGATTTTCAATGGAATGAAAAAATACAGCTCTTATGTGCATGGTTTCTATTTCTTTTTTAATTTTAACCTTTTTTGTGACTTTTATTTTATTTATTTTTTATACACCAGGTTCTTATTAGTCATCCATTTTATACACATCAGTGTATACATGTCAATCCCAATCGCCCAATTCAGCACACCACCACCCCTCCCCCACCACGATTTTCCCCCCTTGGTGTCCATATGTTTGTTCTCTACAACTGTGTCTCAATTTCTGTCCTGTAAACCGGTTCCTCTGTACCATTTTTCTAGGTTCCTCATATATGCGTTAATATACGATATTTGTTTTTCTCTTTCTGACTTACTTCATTCTGTTTGACAGTCTCTAGATACATCCACAACTCTACAAATGACCCAATTTCGTTCCTTTTTATGGCTGAGTAATATTCTATTGTATATATGTACCACATCTTCTTTATCCAGTCGTCAATGGACATTAGGATGCCTCCATGACCTGTCTTTTGTAAATAGTGCTGCAATGAACATTGGGGTGTATGTGTCTTTTGGAATTATGGTTTTCTCTGGGTATCTGCCCAGTAGTGGGATGGCTGGGTAGTATGGTAGTTCTATTTTTAGTTTTTTAAGAAACCTCTATACTGTTCTCCATAGTGGTTATATCAACTTACATTCTCACCAACAGTGCAAGAGGGTTCCCTTTTCTCACCCTCTCCAGCATTTGTTGTTTGCAGATTTTCTGATGATTCCCATTCTAACTGGTGTGAGGTGATACCTCATTGTAGTTGTGATTTGCATTTCTCTAATAATTAGTGATGTTGATCAGCTTTTCATGTGCTTCTTGGCCATCTATATGTCTTCTTCAGAGGAATGCCTATTTAGGTCTTCTGCCCATTTTTTGATTGGGTTGTTTGTTTTTTTAATGTTGAGCTGCATGAGCTGTTTATATACTTTGGAGATTAATCCTTTGTCCATTGATTCCTCTGCAAATATTTTCTCTCATTCTGAAGGTTTTCTTTTCATCTTGTTTATGGTTTCCTTTGCTGTGCAAAAGCTTTAAAGTTTCATTTGGTCCCATTTGTTTATTTTTGTTTTTATTTCCATTACTCTAGGAGGTGGATCAAAAAAGATTTTGCTGTGATTTATGTCAAAGAGTGTTCTTACTATGTTTTCCTCTAAGAGTTTGATAGTATCCAGTCTTACATTTAGGTCTTTAATCCATTTTTAGTTTATTTCTGTGTATGGTGTTGGTGTTAGGGAGTGTTCTAATTTCATTCTTTTACATGTAGCTGTCCAGTTTTCCCAGCATCACTTATTGAAGAGACTGTCGTTTTTCCATTGTATATCTTTGCCTCCTTTGTCATAGACCAGTTGATCATAGGTGCATGGGTTTATCTCTGGGCTTTCTATCTTGTTCCATTGATCTATATTTCTGTTTTCGTGCAAGTACCATACTGTCTTGATGACTGTAGCTTTGTAGTATAGCCTGACGTTAGGCAGTCTGATTCCTCCAGCTCCGCTATTTTCCCCTCAAGACTGTTTTGGCTATTTGGGGACTTTTGTGTCTCCATACAAATTTTAAGAGTTTTTGTTTTAGCTCTGTAAAAAAAAAATGCCATTGGTAATTTGATAGGGATTGCATTGAATCTGTAGATTGCTTTGGGTAGTATAGTCATTTTCACAATATTGATTCTTCCAATCAAAGAACATGGTATATCTCTCCATCTGTTGGTATCATCTTTAATTTCTTTCATCAGTGTCTTATAGTTTTCTGCATACAGGTCTTTATCTCCCTATGTAGGTTTCTTCCTAGGTCTTTTATTCTTTTTGTTGCAATGGTAAATGGGAGTGTTTCCTTAATTTTGCTTTCAGATATTTCATCATCAGTATATAGGAATGCAAGAGATTTCTGTGCATTAATTTTGTATCCTGCAACTTTACCAAATTAATTGATTAGGTCTAGTAGATTTCTGGTGGCATCTTTAGAATTCTCTATGTATACTATCATGTCATCTGCAAACAGTGACTGTTTTACTTCTTCTTTTCCAATTTGTATTCCTTTTATTTCTTTTCCTTCTCTGACTGCCATGGCTAGGACTTCCAAAACTATGCTGAATAATAGTGGTGACAGTGGACATCCTTGTCTTGTTCCTGATCTTAGAGGAAATGCCTTCAGTTTTTCACCACTGAGAATGATGTTTGCTATGGGTTTTCTGTATAAGGTTTTTATTATATTGAGGTAGGTTCCCTCTATGCCCACTTTCTGGAGAGTTTTTATCATAAATGGGTGTTGAATTTTGTCAAAAGCTTTTTCTGCATTGAGATGATCATATGGTTTTTCTTCTTCAGTTTGTTAATATGGTGTATCACATTGATTGATTTACATATATTGAAGAATCCTTGCATCTCTGAGATAAATCCCACTTGATCAAGGTGTATGATCCTTTTAATATGTTGTTGGATTCTGTTTGTTAGTATTTTGTTGAGGATTTTTGCATGTATATTCATCAGTGATATTGGTCTGTAATTTTCTTTTTTGTAGTATCTTTGTCTGGTTTTGGTATCAGGGTGATGGTGTCCTCATAGGATGAGTTTGGGAGTGTTCCTTACTCTGAAATTTTTTGGAAGAACTTGAGAAGGATGGGTCTTGGTTCTACTCTAAATGTTTGATAGATTTCACCTGTGAAGCCATCTGGTCCTGCACCTTTGTTTGTTGGAAGATTTTTAATCACAGTTTCAATTTCATTACTCGTGATTGGTCTGTTCATATTTTCTATTTCTTCCTGGTTCAGTCTTGGAAGGTTATACCTTTCTAAAAATTTGTCCATTTCTTCTAGGTTGTCCATTTTATTGGCATAGAGTTGCTTGTAGTAGTCTCTTATGATGCTTTGTATTTCTGCGGTGTCCGTTGTAACTTCTCCTTTTTCATTTCTAATTTTATTGATTTGAGTCTTATCCCTCTTTTTCTTGATGAATATGGTTAATGGGTTATCAATATTGTTTATCTTCTCAAAGAACCAGCTTTTAGTTTTACTGAGCTTTGCTATTGTTTTCTTCATTTCTATTTCATTTATTTCTGCTCTGATCTTTATGATTTCTTTCCTTCTGCTAACTGTGTGTTTTGTTTGTTCTTCTTTCTCTAGTTCCTTCAGGTGTACGGTTAGATTGTTTATTTGAGATTTTTCTTGTTTCTTGAAGTAGGCTTGTATAGCTATAAATTTCCCTCTTAGAACTGCTTTTGCTGTGTCCCACAGGTTTTGGATCATCGTGTTTTCATTGTCATTTGTCTCTAGGTAGTTTTTGATTTCCTCTTTGATTTATTCAGTGATTTCTTGGTTATTTAATAAGATATTGTTTATCCCCCATGTGTTTGTGTTTTTTACGTTTTTTTCCCCCTGTAACTCATTTCTTTTTTTTTTTTTTTTTTTTGCGGTACGCGGGCCTCTCACTGTTGTGGCCTCCCCCGTTGCGGAGCACAGGCTCCGGACGCGCAGGCTCCGGACGCGCAGGCTCAGCGGCCATGGCTCACGGGCCCAGCCGCTCCGCGGCATATGGGATCCTCCCAGACCGGGGCACGAACCCGTATCCCCTGCATCGGCAGGCGGACTCTCAACCACTTGCGCCACCAGGGAGGCCCTGTAACTCATTTCTAATCTCATAGCAATGTGGTCAGAAAAGATGCTTGATATGATTTCAATTTTCTTAAATTTACTGAGGGTTGTTTTTGACCTAAGATGTAATCTATCCTGGAGAATGTTCTGTGTGCACTTGAGAAGAAAGTGTAATCTGCTGTTTTTGGTTGGAATGTCCTATAAATATCAATTAAATCTATCTGGTCAATTGTGTCATTTAAAGCTTGTGTTTTCTTATTAATTTTCTGTTTGGATGATGTGTCCATTGGTGTAAGTGAGGTGTTAAAGTCCCCCACTATTACTGTGTTACTGTCGATTTCCTCTTTTATAGCTGTTAACAGTTGCATTATGTATTGAGGTGCTCCTATGTTGGGTGCATATATATTTATATTGGTTATATCTTCTTCTTGGATTGACCCCTTAATCATTATGTAATGTCCTTCCTTGTCTCTTGTAACATTCTTTATTTTAAAGTCTATTTTATCTGATATAAGTATTGCTACTCCAGCTTTCTTCTGAGTTCCATTTGCATGGAATATCTTTTTCCATTCCCTCACTTTCAGTCTGTATGTGTCCCTAGGTCTGAAGTGGGTCTCTTATAGACAACATACAGATGGTTCTTGTTTTTGTATCCATTCAGCAAGCCTGTGTCTTTTGGTTGGAGCATGTAATCCATTCACATTTAAAGTAATTTTCAATATGTATGTTCCTATGACCATTTTCTTAATTGTTTTGTGTTTGTTTTTGTAGGTCATTTTCTTCTCTTGTGTTTCCCACTTTAAAAAAGTTCCTTTAGCATTTGCTGTAGAGCTGGTTTGGTGGTGCTGAATTCTCTTAGCTTTTGCTTGTCTGTAAAGCTTTTGATTTCTCCATCAAATCTGAATGAGATCCTTGCTGAGTAGAGTAATCTTGGTTGTAGGTTCTTCCCTTTCATCACTTTAAGTATATTGTGCCACTCCCTTCTGGCTCATAGAGTTTCTGCTGAGAAATCAACTGTTAACCTTATGGGAGTTCCCTTGTATGTTATTTTTCATTTTTTCCTTGCTGCTTTCGATAATTTGTCTTTGTCTTTAACTTTTGCCAGTTTGATTACTATGTGTCTCCATGTGTTTCTCCTTGGGTTTATCCTGTATGGGACTCTGCACTTCCTGAACTTGGATGGCTCTTTCCTTTCCCATGTCAGGCAAGTTTTCGACTATAATCTCTTCAAATAATTTCTCTGGTCCTTTCTCTCTCTCTTCTCCTTCTGAGGCCCCTATAATATGAATGTTGTTGTGTTTAATATTGTCCCAGAGATCTCTTAGGCTGCCTTCATTTCTTTTCATTCATTTTTCTTTATTCTGTTCTGCAGCAGTGAATTCCACCATTCTGTCTTCTAGGTCACTTATCTGTTCTTCTGCCTCAGTTATTCTGCTATTGATTCCTTCTAGTATAGTTTTCATTTCAGTTATTGTATTGTTCATCTCTGTTTGTTTGTTCTTTAATTCTTCCAGGTCTTTGTTAAACATTTCTTGTATCTTCTCAATCTTTGCCTCCATTCCTTTTCCGAGGTCCTTGATCATCTTCACTATCATTACTCTTACTCTGAATACTTTTTCTGGAAGGTTGCCTATCTCCATTTCATTTAGTTGTTTTTCTGGGGTTTTATCTTGCTTCTTCATCTGGTATATAGCCCTCTGCCTTTTCATCTTCTCTTTCTGTGAATGTGGTTTTTGTTCCACAGGCTGCAGGATTGTAGTTCTTCTTGCTTCTGCTATTCGCTCTCTGGTGGATGAGGCTATCTAAGAGGCTTGTGCAAGTTTCCTGATTGCAGGGACTGGTGGTGGGTAGAGCTGGCTGTTGCTCTGGTGGGCAGAGCTCAGTAAAACTTTAATCTACTTGACTGCTGATGGGTGGGTCTGGGTTCCCCACCTGTTGGTTGTTTGCCCTGAGGAAATCCAACACTGGAGCCTACCTGGGCTCTTTGGTGGGGCTAATTGCAGACTCTGGGAGGGCTCACCCTAAGAGTACTTCCCAGAATTTCTGCTGCCAGTGTCCTTGTCCTCACGGTGAGACAGAACCACCCCCTGCCTCTGCAGGAGACCCTCCTACGCTAGCAGGTAGGTCTGCTTCAGTCTCCTATGGGGTCACTGCTCCTTCCCCTGGGTCCTGATGTGCACATTACTTTGTGTGTGCCCTCCAAGAGTGGAGTCTCTGTTTCCCCCAGTCCTGTTGAAGTCCTGCAATGAAGTCCTGCTAGCCTTCAAAGTCTTATTCTCTAGGAATTCTGACTCCCATTGCCGGACCCCCAGGTTGGGAAGCCTGACATGGGGCTCAGAACCTTCACTCCAGTGGGTGGACTTCTGTGGTATAAGTGTTCTCCAGTTTGTGAGTCACCCACCCAGAAGTTATGGGATTTGATTTTATTGTGATTGTGTCCCTCCTACCATCTCATTGTGGCTTCTCCTTTGTCTTTGGATGTGGGGTATCATTTTTGGTCAGTTCCAGTGTCTTCCTGTCAATGATTGTTCAGCAGTTAATTATGATTCTTGTGTTCTCACAGGAGGGAGTGAGAGCATGTCCTTCTACTCTGCCATCTTGAACCATAACCCGCATGATTTCTATTATTCAGATTATGTCAATCAAACATAGAACTCCTCAAAGTATAGTTATCAACCTTATATCACAGAAGGTAGATCTTTTTGACAAACATTTTTTAAATATGCAAACAAAGATAATAGTAAATAATCACATAACCGCCAGGAGACAGGGAGAAGGGGTAAGACAGAATATACTAAGATAAGAAAATTCAGAACAAATAATAATGCAAGACAAAATCTAAATGGATATTAGACAGTGATGAAAGAGGAAGTTGATATTATTATTCAGGATAAACCTGTTTTCTCTATTAGAGGAAGAGAGAAGTGATTTCATAAAAGTAAGAAAAAGAAATGTAAAAGAAAATGTGAGATTTCTTTACCTTTTATAAAATAATCTGTGTTCTTTTCACTCAGTTCATATTAACAATGTTCAAGTGAAGAGTATCCAAATATTTTAAAATTGGTTTGCAATACCTAATTTCACCAGAGGATGGTAGAAGAGGGTCGATACATATGAAAAAATTGTGAATTTATATTTTTCTCTCAGGAGTTGACTACAAAATTCTGTGATTTGTAGAACTGTCAAAATCTTTTTATTCAAAAATAAAATTTTGGAAGATGATACAGCTGGGAATGTGGTTGATTTGCTCCTTAGACTGTTTCTTTGTGGTGGAGAGAGGAGGGTGGGAAGAACTCCATCCTGGGGTGTTAAATATGACCTACAAGTTCCTTGTCACATCAAATCAACATAACGAGAGTGAGCCTGTGAAAGACCTATGAATTTTTCAGAGAGACAACTAAAAACAAAGTGAGTTTATTTGTAAGAACTTTACAAAAGCTGGAGCGAAGGGGACATTACCTAACCCACAGCCCTTCATTCAAAATCCTTTAAAGGGTTCTGGACTCTTAGTGAGGGTCCACAAATAGCTAGCAGGGAAAAGAAGCGTGTTTTATTCTGCTCATGAAAATTCATAGTGTACATCCCGCTAGACATCTTGAGCCTTTCCCATCTCATCCACCCAACCTCTACAAATGATTAAGAGATTTAGATCAATGGGAACTTTGGCTGCTAAGCAGGGAACGCTTAGGGCAAAGGCAGGGGGAGAACTGTCCACATTTCCTTTTCAAACAGTGAGTGCCTGCTAAGTGCACATTACCAGGCTCTGGGGTTTCAAAAATAAATAAGGTCCAGTCCCTGCCCTTGAGAAGTTAAAAATGTAGGCGCCATGAGCAACTGTCTGCTTCTCGGTCCTTCCATCTTATAGGTTCTCTCACTAATGTTACCTCGTTGCCATGTAAACAAGGGCTCTGACCCTGAGGAACCCTGGACTCAGTGTCAGACTCCTCTCCTGGGGCACTGAGTTCGTATTGTCTCCCTCTGCCTGGGTTCCTGTTCCTTCTTGTCTTGTCCTTGCTGCCCCAGACTGCCTCCCTGGTTTCCAAGCTCCCTGCCTTTGCTCATCTCTGAGGCTCGACCCATCTTCCTAGCCAGCCCTACCTCTCCTAAACCTTTCTCCGTGCCCTGCATTCTACACCCTCTGTTGGCCCCACAGTAAGCCAGTGCTGACTCTGGACTACAGCAGCGGTCCCCAATCTTTTTGGCACTAGGGACCGGTTTCGTGGAAGAAAATTTTTCCACAAACTGGGCAGGGGAGATGGTTCAGGCAGTAATGCGAGCTATGGGAAGCAGCAGGTGAAGCTTTGCTCGCTAGCCCACCTCTCACCTCCTGCTGTGTGGCCCGGTTCATAACAGGTCTCTGACCGGTACCGGTCCACACCAGGGGATGGGGACCCCTGGATTAGAGGATGCCCGCAGGTGGGCAATTTAAATCTAGGTAACCTGCATAAGCAAAGGACGTGAAAGTAAATTATCCATGGATATTACAAAGATTTATGCCATAACTTCAGGTAATACGGTATTCCACTATTTCTTTGTGTCTATATGGACAAAATCTAAGACCTCAGAGCCTTCCTCTTGCATTCTAATCTCCTAGAAGTAATCCAACATGGAGATTGTGGGCGGAGTTCTGAGTTTCTAATTCCAAAGCTATTTACCTGCTGTGTGATCATGAATAAGTCCCTGCACATCTCTGAGCTATGTGTAAAATCAAATTAGGAATTATACATGCATCATAAATTTGTTGTAAAGAGTAAACAAGATAATATATATTAAAGGTGTTGGGCATAGTTCTTGGCACAGAGTAATACTGTGTTCAATAAATGTTAGAATAACATGGCTGAATGTTAAAGCTACTTCTAATCGTTTAAGAAATCTGAAAGTATTAGCATTAGAATTTTGTATTGGAGTATAGCTGATTCAAAAAGTTGTGTTAGTTTCAGGTATACAGAAAAGTGATTCATATATATATATATATATAGATAGATAGATAGATAGATAGATAGATAGATAGATATATAATCTTTTTCAGATTATTTGCCATCATAGGTTATTACAAGACATTGAATATAGTTCCCTGTGCTATATATGTATGTATATGTGTGTGTGTGTGTGTGTATGTTAATCCCAAACTCTTAACTTTTCCCTCCCCCACTTTACCCTTTGGTAACCATAAGTTTGTTTTCTATGTCTAGCATTAGAATTTTTATTGACTGTACTTTTATTGCTTGTACTTTTTCAATTGAAAAATTTCAATTAGAAAAGATATAAAACATCCAATTATATAAAGAACTAGTTTTCACAGCTTAGTCAGTCAGTCCCCAATTTCTTTAGGACTGCTTATTCAAGCTTCTCCTTTTTTGATTTTTTCACTTCTGCCACTTGCATTTTCACCTGGATTTTCTTTCACTATAGGCAAAGTAAATACATCAGTTTAAAGAAATTTAAGGTAGAAATAGGTATAAAATGAAAATAAAACTTTCCCTTCCACCCCAGACCTCCTACTTTTTCCTCCCAGATATAATCACTATCTTCATCAAATTCTTACAACTTTCAAGCTTCTAAATGCATTTTTCACACAGATGAGACCATACTGTAATAGTTCTCTGCACCTTGCCTTTTCATTTTACACAATAACATATCACATAACATAACATACAGATCTACCACGTCATTTTTAATGTGGGATTGCCCTATGCTTAGATGCACCATGTTTTATTTAAAGAGTTCCTGTACTGATGGGCATTCTCTTGGGATTCTTGTTTATATAAATAACAATGTTTATACACTTTTGCACATATTATCTTTTCACACTTTGGTAAGAATATAGATAGGGAAAATTTTTAGAAATGTCACTATTAGGTCAAAGGGCCACTGCATTTTTAATTTGAATAGATATTGCTGCCAAACTTTCCCCTGGTGAAGTGGAAACAGCTTGCACTCCTCTGTCTCAAGGGTGCATGACAATGTCTGCTTTCCTGCAACCTCCACTAGACATTTTATCCAAGTGTCAAACTGCATTCATCTGATAGGTGAAAAATTCCTATCTCTTTGTTGTTTTAATTATCATTTTTAAATTATGAGTGAAATTGAGCATTTTCACATGCTTATTAGCCATTTGTATTTTTATGAACTACCTGTCAAGATATTTGCCCATTTTTTCTATTTTTTAATGAATTTGTATTTTTTCTATACTAAAGGAATTAACCACTGTTTGCCGTATATGATACAGCATTACAATTTATACTGGAAATATTTCTGTCACTAATTAACATTCACATTTATATATCACATATAATTGTTCCATATATATAACCTAAAAGAGAAAAATAAAATAGAAAATTAAGACTGATTTTATGGTTATACTGTCACTCTAGTATTTTATTATTGTACTTAACAAAATAAAGTGATGTCAACTGATGAACCACTATTTACTATATTTATCCATTCAAAGAGTGATATTAAGTGATATACTTAATAATATTTCCGTCTTTGTATCACTTTGCAAACATTTACTGTACAAGGGATCAGACCATATGTGCCTTGCTTGGAGAACTGGGTTTTGGAGTTTACTTCTTTTTAATACACCACTTAAAATTATTCCATGCTGGGTATTTAGAGCCATCAAGGTATTTGATTAAATGATTCTAGAAGAAACCCGAGCTAACCAAAAAATAGTTGACAGTAGAAGAATGAAGCAAGATGATCACATACATATTCCTTTTTAAACTCTGGTGGGTGATGGATGCTAACAGTAGAAAAATATCACTATTGTCTGATTCTGTAAAATCCCATTTTCCAATGAATAATGGTCCAATTAAATTGTAAGCTTCTGATGGATAGCTACAGAGTCTTAAAATTCATTTTTTGTTTTTAATTTTATTGTGGTAAGATGAGATCTATCCTCTTAATAAATGTTAAGTGTACAGTATATTACGTATTGTTGACTATAGATACAAGGTTGTACAGCTGATCTCTAGAAACTTGCTTGACTAAAACTTTACACTGGTTAATTACTAACTCCCCATTTCCTCCTCCCCTCAGGCCCTGACAACTAACCATTCCACTCTTCAATTCTATGAATTCGAATATTTTAGATACCTCATATAAGTGGAATCATGAGGTATCTATTTTTCTGTGACTGGATTATTCAATTAAGCATAATGCCTTCAAGGTTCATCCATGTTGTCACATACTGCAGAATTTCCTTCTTTTCTAAGGCTGAATAGTATTCCATTGTAGGTATACACCACATTTTCTTATGCATTTATCTGCAGATGGGCATTTAGATTGTTTCCATATCTTGGCTTTTGTAAACAATGCACAATGAACATAGGAGTGTTTAGCTCTCTTCCAGATCCTGATTTCAGTATTTTTGGATAAATACACAGAAGTTAGATTGCTGTATCATACAGTAGTTCTATTTTTAATTTTTTGAGAAGCCTACATACTGTTTTCCATAGTGCCTGTACCAATTTACATTCTCATCAACAGTGTACAAGGATTCCCTTTTCTTCACATCCTTGCCAACACTTGTTGTCTTTTGTTTTGTTAATGACAGGTGTGAAGTGATATCTCATTGTGGTTTTGATTTGTATTTCCCTGATGATGTACCTGATGGCCATCTATATGTCTTCTTCAGAGAAATGTCTATTCAAGCTCTTAGCCCATTTTAAAAATTGGGTTTATTAGTTTGTTTTTCTGTTTGTTTGTTTTTTACTATTGAGCTATACAAGTTCCTTATATATTGGAGATTAACCTCTTATCAGATATATGGTTTGCAAATATTCTTTCCCATTCTGTGGGTTGCCTTTTGGTTTTGTTGTTTCCTTTGCTATACAGAAACTTTTTAGTTTGAGTTAGTCCCACTGGTTTATTTTTATTTTGTTACCTGCTAAGCTTTATTATATGCCCCATAATTGACAATTTCCATGAATACTTGCAGACTAAATATGAAATTAACAGACACTTGTAACTATCCTGAGTGTTACCCAGTGGTTATTAACACCATATACTGGTCTTAACTGCAAATCAGTAATTTCAGGATAAGTACATTTATTCCCCATATCTAGCAATGCCTGCCATGTCTCTGATTCATCATTCCCTCACATATTCATCCCTTATTCCTATAATCTCATATTTTATTTAATCCATCAACTATTAAGAGATTTTCTTCATCTACTCTTTCCTATTACATAAATGCACTAAGTATTTACTATATTAGTCATCATTTACAGCAGTAATTTTGGAGAATTTATATATTTCCAATATAAATATGGGACAAATTATAGATCAAAAAATGTTAAAAGTGAAAGTCACCATTATCCAACAATAACCACATACTCCCAGATCCCTGGAGCTTTAGGGTGCCTTAATCATGATGAAATGGTCCCTACTGACGTAATGCTATTAATGAAGTTAATGTATCTGGCTTGAAATTTGATAAAGAGTTTTTAAAGTTCATCTGCTCACTAAAGTGCAGCTAGTGGTGATTCTTCTACCTTTAAGTTTCTCTTGCTCCACATATGCCTTGATTTATGATAAGAGCATCACTTAGAAGATTGTGCAGATCTGGGACTCTGTGGTTTGGGACATGCCCTCTGCATGAAGTTCTGGGAAATGACCCTCTAAATATTCTTCATGGAAGACCCTGCAGTCATGAGGACCCAGGGTTGGTCCAGGGCCTGCCCAGCTGACACTTGATGTTTAGCCTCCAAAATCAGTAGTTTGTTAAGTCCTTCGCCCAGTGGGAAATAGTTGGCCAAGACTAAGAAGAAAAGTAAATAAATAAAATAGAATAAAATAAATAAAATAAAAACACACACAAACACACATATAGAAACGTTCTTAATTATAAAGGTCAATGCTTATTAAATCCAAATGACTTCTTCAAATAAGCCATTCAGAGATTATGTCATTAAACATGTAGTGAACCTAAAATTCCACTTTTGAAAAGACAAAAAAAAAAAATCTCTCTTTAGCAAAAGAGAAGAACAAACACAAAAATTCTCTTCCAAACTCTCTGTCCAATGAATGATAATTCTTTTCCAGAAATCTGTCCAGTGTGCTGCCAGCAGCGATGCAAGTTTCCACATCCTGTTCACGTGAGCAGGACAAGGTGAAGCTGCTGTTGTTGGTGAACTCCACCAGTATCAGGTGAGTATTTACCCCATTGTGGTCAAGTCAGAGAGCCCCTGTGACTCCAGGAATGAGTTAGAATGGAAAGTGGAATGTACTGGGAAATCATCAACTTTTCTCTCCTTTTGAAAACTTACTCTGGACTTACAATGCCTACCTCTCCACAGCCTGGAGAGAAAAGAGGTCTTCGGGGAAGAATCCCTCACAGCGCCTTTCCTCTGGGCACACAGGGCCCTCATGACTCCCAGTCAGTTGCCTACAAGTGGGATTCAGCCCGTAGCAGAGATATGGCATGTTCAACCAGCTATTTGATGTTTTGAGGATGTATTCTGGCAAAACCTACAGCTTTTGCACATAATTTAAGTACAATGACAGAAATTCATAGTGATTTCTGTGAGGATGGGGACAAGAGGGCTGTTGCTTTTCCTCAAACTTGTTTTCTGTGTTACCTATCAACATGTAGCACATATCTGGAAAATACTATGGATTTGTATCCCTCCTTATCTAGAAAGGAGAGAGATTGAGAAAAGTGACCATATATTTGCTATATCGCAAACAGCAATTTCTGGTTGATATGTGTATCTCAAGAAAAATAAGGGAATCCTTACAAGCTACTGCTTTGTCCTTGTGGAAGGAAAAATCAAACTCCATACATAAACATCACAGCCTCCAATCTCTTAGCACTCTGAGAATCTGGATCAAAGAAATCAGTAAAGGAATTACTCTTCTTTTTTTCCTTCCATTTATTTAGATAAATGAGATATGAGAAATGTTTATCCCAAAAATAAAATTCCTGAAATAAAGGAACACACTTGCCAAACACAGGGAAAATAAAACATAAACCTTGCAAGTCTAGACAAAACATGTCAGTAGCTGACACTCATGATGGCATGTCCTCTGATTCTGGCTAGACATTTATTTGGCCCTGGATCCAGACATATTTATCTGGGCTCATGTCTAGTTAAATGAAGGTTAAATTAGATGTCTCCAGTGGAGCATTATAAGACAATCAACTGAATCTTTCTGGAAAGAATATAAAATATGTGCAATGAGATTTATGGAGAGCTCATTAAGGTGACCAAATGAATATACACTGAAAATGCAGTTGCAGAAAATAAGGTAACTAGTGTCCTGGAAAAAAAACTCTTCAGACAAAGCTCATTATTCAAACACAGGTTATAAATGACAGAATCCCTGAGCCACAAAGAACAACTAGAGAGTATGTAGAAGACAATTTCTTGTTACATATTAGAAGACAACAAGTACAAGGACAAAAATGTTAGGACTTCTACTGTATTTTTATCTTCTTAATCCAAAGTTTATTTTTGTCTATGTTTTATAAAGTATAAAACAGATTAATATACATACATGTACATATTCTAGAAATGCATAAAAACTGAGTGTGCATGCTCAAAATTTTTGAACTAATAGTGTTATATGACACAAAACAATCAGGTTATGGCACCACAGGTTGAATCAAATTCCTACTCTAGACCAACTGTCACCTGATGACATCATTCTGTTCTGTCAGCAGCTTTCACATCCACATTATGTCCAATGAGGCTTTCCTCACCATTTCTCTTCTTAGACATGGCCGCTCCCACTCTTTGACTTGAAAATTCCCATTTGGCTTTTCTCCACAGTCTCAGGCAGACACTGTTGTCAGCCAGCCAGTTAACTCGTCTTAATGTAGAAAGAGCTGGGGATTGAGGTAAGGGGGTCTGGACCAGACAGGTTGACTGGCCACACTCAGCTCTAAACCTCAAGGTCTTGGCTTCCTCATCAGAAAAATGGGGATCATCATATCTCCTATTAGGCCCAAATTAATAAAGTATGTGAAAAATGGTTTTCAAAGTATAAAATATTAGGTAGATTGTTGCTGCTTTTGTCGTGGTTACTATTAAATCACAATGTAACTTCCTCCTCAGTACTTCTATAGACACCTCACTAACAATATTTAGAGGACCAGAAGATGCAAATTATCCAAAACTTCTCAGACTAATTCTACTTATTATTACCATGATAAATGTGTGTCCTTAAAAAACAAAAAATTGTTCTGTGTGAAGCAGTAATGAACCATGTAAAAAGAAAGGCAGCACTTTCTTTTATCCCAAGCTCATCCAGTTAGTTACAAGTACATTGTAATATTTGTGGACAATATGGGGATTTTCTGCTTTCTTCTCTCTTCCTTTGTTCATCTCTGCCTATTTCTCTGTCCTCTCTAATAGAAACTAGCTAAACTGTACAAAACAACAACAAAAAAAGGGTATAAAAGTAAAATTCAATACTAGCAATTGCACTATTAGCTTTGGAGGAATTAAAGAACTTTAGAAGGATGGTATCATATTCTATTGATGTCTTGACTCCTTTGCATCTAAACAGAGAAGTAGGGGATGATAGTAGTTTATTGCTTTCCAATTTGTTGATAAATACTTTTCTCTTAATGTGACCCAAGTGCAGGGCCTTTGAAAGAGTCTGGCTCTCTGGATCCTGCCCCAGTGAGACTTGCTGGCTTATTGTTCAGCAGAGTCTTCCAGCTTCCCCTTCACCTGGTGCTCCCTGGCCTTCTCTGCAGTATTCCATTCACTGGCTGTGTCCTCCACCCCATCCTTCTTCCTCGTTCTGACAACCAGGTCCTACTTTCATCTCTAATTTTATGCATCAGCTCCCAAATTAAATTATTTGTTCAGGATTCTCTTACCTAGGGGTTGCCCACAGCTTTGTATCCTATAGTCTCCTTCACTTTCCTCCCCAGGAGCCCCAGGAGTCCCCATAGAGATTCCCAGCTCCCTCTGCAAGAGACAACAGAGTCCTACATTCCAGAATCCCATGTTAATTCTTTTCTTTTAATGAACACTGATTAATAAAGGTAATGTAGTAGCTTGTGCAGAAGGTTACTAAATATACAAAAACTGACTATATAACTAGTTTAAAAAATGAATAATATTCATATGACTAGTCAAAGCTTTCATATTTCTTGGTTTATTTGAGGCATTCCCACAGAGAATCATTATTAAAAATCATTATTAAAAGCTAGACACCACAAGCACATGCACATGCAATATAGATGTAATCTCTAAAATTCTGGATGCAATGTCTTAAATTTTAAACATTGTAATGGTGATCATTTTTTAATGTACAGAAATATTGAATCATTATGTTGTGCACTAGGAATTAACACAGTGTTGTAGGACAGTTGTACTTCAAAAACAAACAAAACTCATAGAAAAAGAGATCAGATTTTTGGCTACCAGAGGCAGGTGGGAAGGGGGAAGAGGAATTGAATGAAGGTGGTTAAAAGGTAGAAACCTCCAGTTACAAGATAAATAAGTATTGGGGTTGTCATTTACAACAAGATTTAATAATTAGCACTGCTGTATGTTATACATGAAAGCTGTTAAGAGAGTAAATACTAAGAGTTCTCATCACAAGGAAAAATACTTTTTTCTTTTTCTTTTATTTTGTATCTCTATTAGATGATGGATGTTCACTAAATTTATTGTGAAAATCATTTCATGATGTATATAAGTCAAACCATTATGCTGTATACCTTAAACTTATACAGTGTGGTATGTCAATGATATCTCAATAAAACTGGAAGAAAAAAATTCAAGAATTATAATTGATGTTGAAACTTGATTAATATAGAGCTTATAGATATAAAGTGTAATTACTGGTGGATTTAATCATAAGTTTTCATAAAACTACAAACATCTATTTTTCTAGGTAGATGGTTAAACTATCATTCAAATCCTTGGACTAGGAGCACTCAAAGTAACGTTAATCCCCTCAAAAATTGTAGTTTTTATTAAAATTTCTCCTGGTGATAACCCTGCGACAAGCATTTCCCTTCCTTCTTTAAACTTTAGCCTTATGTCCTTGGTAGAATTTCACTTAAGATTTGCGATTAAATTTTATGTAAATGTGCCCCCAAAGTACTGACAACTCTCCATAACTTTGTTAGCACTAGACTGGGCAAAATCATTGTTCCTCATTTCAAAAAGCAAGAGATTCTGTACATCATATTTATGTCATAGATATTTAAGGTTTTTCTCTTCCCAATATTCAGACTCCCAAGACTTCAAATTATGTGTTATATTTGCCAAAGCTGAAACTGCTCAGAGTCAAGATTTGACTAATTATGGCACAATGCTCTATCTGTTGGGATATTTGTAAACCCTGGAAAAAGTGAATAGGCATTCACAAGTTATTATAGGTGACATCTAATAAAAAATGGAGAAAGAGCCAATTAATCCTACATGAGGCTCATAAAGAAGATATTTTTGTAAGTTAAGAGGATAATTTTGAGGCTCTTGACATGGGGTGAGGGATGGTTTTAGCTCTTCACTGATAAAGAAAGTGCTGAAACTTTAAAAGGATTCGGCAGAGATTATCCTCAAAAAAGGATGATAAGAAAAATAACAAAAAATTGAATTGGCCTTTGAATGCTAAATCATCAGTTGCCCCATTCTTACATACATAAAATACATTTAGAACTAGTTCCTATATTATAAGCCTCATAAACCACAATATAAATAATATAAATATAATATTAAATCCAGATGTATCTAAGTTTATGAAAACTTTATGCAAATAGTTCTTTTCCCCTCAACTCCATGAATTCCATTGATAAAATCAATGTCAAGAAGTGCAACATAATCAAGGAAGCCAATAGCTATTTTCCACTCTAATCACTATCCCTTATGCCAAGGCTAACATCAACACAGTCAAAGTGAGATGAACCACTGTTTCAATTCTTTTTTTTTTTTTTAACATCTTTGTTGGAGAATAATTGCTTTACAATGGTGTGTTAGTTTCTGCTTTATAACAAAGTGAATCAGTTATACATAGACATATGTCCCCATATCTCTCCCCTCTTGCATCTCCCTCTCACCGTCCCTATCCCAACCCTCAAGGTGGTCACAAAACACCGAGCTGATCTCCCTGTGCTATGCGGCTGCTTCCCACTAGCAATCTATTTTATGTTTGGAAGTGTATAAATAAATGCCCATGTCACTCTCTCACTTTGTCCCAGCTTACCCTTACCACTCCCCGTATCCTCAAGTCCATTCTCTAGTAGGTCTGCATCTTTATTCCCGTCTTTCCCCTAGGTTCTTATGACCATTTTTCTTTCTTTCTTTCTTTCACATTCCATATATAAGTGTTAGCATACAGTATTTGTTTTCCCTTTCTGACTTACTTCACTTTGTATGACAGACTCTAGGTCCATTCACCTCACTACAGATAACTCAGTTTTGTTACTTTTTATGGCTGAGTAATATTCCATTGTATATATATGCCACATCTTCTTTATCAATTCATCTGTTGATGGACACTTCAGTTGCTTCCATGTCCTGGCTATTGTAAATAGAGCTGCAATGAACATTTTGGTACATGACTCTTTTTAAATTATGGTTTTCTCAGGTTATATGCCCAGTAGTGGGATTGCTGGGTTGTATGGTAGTTCTACTTTTAGTTATTTAAAGAACTTCCATACTGTTCTCCATAGTGGCTGTATCAATTTACATTCCCACCAACACTGCAAAAGGGTGCCATTTTCTCCACACCCTCTCCAGCATTTATTGTTTGTACATTTTTTGAAGATGGCCATTCTGACTGGTGTAAGATGATATTTCATTGTAGTTTTGATTTGCATTTTCTAATGATTAATGATGTTGAGCATTCTTTCATGTGTTTGTTGGCAATCTGTATATCTTCTTTGGAGAAATGTCTATTTAGGTCTTAACCCAATCTATTTTTGGATTGGCTTGTTTCTTTTTTGTTATTGAGCTGCTTGTAAATTTTGGAGATTAATCCTTTGTCAGTTGCTTCATTTGCAAATATTTTTCTCCCATTCTGAGGGTTGTCTTTTCATCTTGTTTATGGTTTCCTTTGCTGTGCAAAAGCTTTTAAGTTTCATTAGGTCCCATGTGTTTATTTTTATTTCCATTTCTTTAAGAGGTGGGTCAAAAAGGATCTTGCTCTGATTTATGTCATAGAGAGATCTGCCTATGTTTCCCTCTAAGAGTTTGATGGTGTCTGGCTTTACATTTAGGTCTTTAATCCATTTTGAGCTTATTTTTGTGTATGGTATTAGGGAGTGCTCTAATTTCATTCCTCTACATGTAGCTGTCCAGTTTTCCCAGCACCACTTCTTGAAGTGGCTGTCTTTTCTCCACTTTGTATTCTTGCCTCCTTCATGAAAGATAAGGTGACCATATGTGTGTGGGTTTATCTCTGGGTTTTCTATCCTTTTCCATTGACCTATATTTCTACTATCATGCCAGTAATATACTGTCTTGATTACCGTAGCTTTTTAGTATAGTCTGAAGTCAGGGAGCCTGATTCCTCCAGCTCCATTTTTCTTTATCAAGATTGCTTTAGCTATTTGGGGTCTTTTGTGTTTCCATACAAATTGTGAAATTTTTTGTTCTAGTTCTGTGAAAAATGCCAGTGGTAGTTTGATAGGGATTCACTGAATCTGTAGATTGCTTTGGATAGTAGAGTCATTTTCACAATGTTGATTCTTCCAATCCAAGAACATGGTATGTCTCTCCATCTATTTGTATCATTTTTAATTTCTTTCATTAGTGTGTTATAATTTTCTGCATACAGGTCTTTTGTCTCCTTAGGTAGGTTTATTCCTAGATATTTTATTCTTTTTGTTGCAATGGTAAATGGGAGTGTTTTCTTAATTTCACTTTCAGATATTTCATCATTAGTGTATAGGAATGCAAGAGATTTCTGTGCATTAATTTTGTATCCTGCTACTTTACCAAATTAATTGATTAGCCCTAGTAGTTTTCTGGTAGCGTCTTTAGGATTCTCTATGTATAGTATCATGTCATCTGCAAGTAGTGACAGCTTTACTTCTTTTCTGATTTGAATTCCTTTTCTTTCCTTTTCTTCTCTGATTGCTGTGGCTAAAATTTCCAAAACTATGTTGAACAATAGTGGTGAGAGGGCAAATACGTCTTGTTCCTGATCCTAGTGGAAATGGTTTCAGTTTTTCACCACTGAAGACAATGTTGGCTGTGGGTTTGTCAAATATGGTCTTTATTATGTTGAGGAAAGTTCCCTCTATGCCTACTTTCTAGAGGGTTTTTATCAAATGGCTGTTGAATTTTGTCAAAAGCTTTGTCTGCATCTACTGAGATGATCATATGGTTTTTCTCCTTCAATTTGTTAATATGGTGTATCACATTGATTGATTTGTGTATATTGAAGAATCCTTGCATTCCTGTGATAAACCCCACTTGATCATGGTGTATGATGTTTTTAATGTGCTGTTGGATTCTTTTTGCTAGTATTTTGTTGAGGATTTTGCATCTATATTCATCAGTGATATTGGCCTATAGTTTTCTTTTTTTGCGACATCTTTGTCTGGTTTTGGTATCAGGGTGATGGTGGCCTCGTAGGATGAGTTTAGGACTGTTCCTCCCTCTGCTATATTTTGGAAGAGTTTGAGAAGGATAGGTGTTAGCTCTTCTCTAAATGTTTGATAGAATTCGCCTGTGAAGTCATCTGGTCCTGGGCTTTTGTTTGTTGGAAGATTTTTAATCACAGTTTCAATTTCAGTGTTTGTGATTAGTCTGTTCATATTTTCTATTTCCTCCTCTTTCAGTCTCGGAAGGTTGTGCAATTCTAAGAATTTGTCCATTTCTTCCAGGTTGTCCATTTTATTGGCATAGAGTTGCTTGTAGTAATCTCTCATGATCTTTTGTATTTCTGCAGTGTCAGTTGTTACTTCTCCTTTTTCATTTCTAATTCTATTGATTCGAGTCTTCTCCCTTTTTTTCTTGATAAGTCTAGCTAATGGTTTATCAATTTTATTTTTCTTCTCAAAGAACCAGATTTCAGTTTTATAGATCTTTGCTATTGTTTCCTTCATTTTTTTCATTTACTTCTGATATGATCTTTATGATTTCTATCCTTCTAACTTTGGGGGTTTTTTGTTCTTCTTTCTCTAATTGCTTTAGTGTATGGTTAGGTTGCTTATTTGAGATGTTTCTTGTTTCTTAAGGTAGGATTGTATAGCTATAAACTTCCCTCTTAGTACTGCTTTTGCTGCATCCCATAGGTTTTGTGTCATTGTGCTTTCATTGTCATTTGTTTCTAAGTATTTTTTGATTTCATCAGTGATCTCTTGCTTATTAAGTAGTGTGCTATTTAGGCTCCATGTGTTTGTATTTCTTACAGATTTTTGCCTGTAATTGATACCTAGTCTCATAGTGTTGTGTTTGGAAAAGATACTTGATAAGATTTCAATTTTCTTAAATTTACCAAGGGTTGATTTTTGACCCAAGATATGATCTATCCTGGAGAATGTTCCATGAGCACTTGAGAAGAATGTGTATTCTGTTGTTTTAGGATGGACTGTCCTATAAATATCAATTAAGTCCATCTTTTTTTAAAGTAACATTTAAAGCTTGTGTTTCCTTATTTTCATTTTGGATGATCTGTCCCTTGGTGAAAGTGGGGTGTTAAAGTCCCCTACTATGATTGTGTTACTGTCGATTTCCCCTTGTATGGCTGTTAGTATTTGCCTTATGTATTGAGGTACTCCTATGTTGGGTTCATAAATATTTACAATTGTTATATCTTCTTCTTAGTTTGATCCCTTGATCATTATGTAGTGTCCTTCTTTGTGTCTTGTAATACTCTTTGCTTTAAAGTCTATTTTGTCTGATATGAGAATTGCTACTCCAGATTTCTTCTGATTTCGATTTGCATGAAATATCTTTTTCCATCCCCTCACTTTCAGTCTGTATGTGTCCCTAGGTCTGAAGTGGGTGTCTTGTAGACAGCATATATACAGGTCTTGTTTTTGTATCCATTCAGGCAGTCTATGTCTTTTGGTTGGAGCATTTAATCCATTTACTTTTAATGTAATTATCGGTATGTATTTTCCTATTACCATTTTCTTAGTCATCTTGGGTTTATTATTGTAGGTCTTTTCCATGTCTTGTGTTTCCTGCCTAGAGAAGTTCATTTAGCATTTGTTGTAAAGCTGGTTTGGTGGTGCTGAACTCTTAGCTTTTCCTTGTCTCTAAAGCTTTTAATTTCTCTGTCAAATCTGAATGAGATTCTTGCTGGGTAGAGTAATCTTGGTTGTAGGTTTTTCTCTTTCCTCACTTTAAATATGTCCTGCCACTCCCTTCTGGCTTGCAGAGTTTCTGCTGAAAGATCAGCTGTTAACCTTATGGGGATTCCCTTATGTGTTACTTGTTGTTTTTCCCTTGCTGCTTTTAATATTTGTTCTTTGTATTTAATTTTTGATAGTTTGATTAATATGTGTCTTGGTGTGTTTCTCCTTGGATTTACCCTGTATGGTACTCTCTGTCTTTCCTGGACTTGATTAACTATTTCCTTTCCCATATTAGGGAAGTTTTCAACTATAATCTCTTCAAATATTTTCCCAGCCCCTTTCTTTTTCTCTTCTTCTTCTGGGAACCCTATAATTCGAATGTTGGTGCATTTATTGTGGTCCCAGAGGTCTCTGAGACTGTCCTCAATTATTTTCATTCTTTTTTCTTTATTCTGCTCTGCAGTAGTTATTTCCACTTTTTTGTCTTCCAGGTCACTTATCCGTTCTTCTGCCTCAGTCATTCTGCTATCGATCCCTTCTAGAGAATTTTTAATTTTATTTTTTGTGTTGTTCATCATTGTTTGTTTGCTCTTTCATTCTTCTAGGTCCGTGTTAAACATTTCTTGTATTTTCTCCATTGTCTATCCAAGATTTTAGATCATCTTTACTATCATTATTCTGAATTCTTTATCAGGTAGACTTCTATTTCCTCTTCATTTGTTAGGTCTGGTGGGTCTTTGCCTTGCTCCTTCATCTGCTGTGTGTTTCTCTGGCTTCTCATTTTGCTTCACTTACTGTGTTTGGGGTCTCCATTTCGCAGGCTGCAGGTTTGTAGTTTCCGTTGTTTTTGGTGTCTGTCCTCAGTGGCTAAGGTTGGTTCAGTGGGTTGTGTAGGCTTCCTGGTGGAGGGGTCTAGTGCCTGTGTTCTGGTGGATGAAGCTGGATCTTGTCTTTCTGGTGGGCAGGTCTACGTCTGGTGGTGTGTTTTGGGTTGTCTGTGGCCTTATTATGATTTTACAGAGCCTCTGTGCTAATGGATGGGGTTGTGTTCCTGTCTTGCTAGGTTTTTGGCATAGGGTGTCATGCACTGTAGGTTGCTGGTCATTGAATGGAGCTGGGTCTTGGCATTGAGATGGAGAAGTCTGGGAGATTTTCACCATTTGATATTATGTGGAGCTGGGAGGTCTCTTGTGGACCAGTGTCCTGAACTTGCCTTTCCCACCTCAGTGGCACAGTCCTGATGCCTGGCTGGAGCACCAAGAGACTGTCCTCCACATGGCTCAGAATAGAAGTGAGAAAAAAAAAAGAAAGAAAGAAACAAGAAGGTAAAATAAAATAAAGTAAAATAAATTAAAGTTATTAAAATAAAAAATAATTATTAAGAACAAAAAGATTTTTTTAAGTAATAAAAAAAATGGACAGAAATAACCCTAGGACAAATGGTAAAAGCAAAGCTATACAGACAAAATCACACACAGAAGCATACACATACACACTCACAAAAAGAGAAAAATGGCAAAAATGTATATACATTGTTGCTCCCAAAGTCCACCTCCTAAATTTGGGATGATTCGTTGTCTATTCAGGTGTTCCACAGATGCAGGGTACATCAAGTTGATTGTGGAGATTTCATCCGCTGCTCCTGAGGCTGCTGGGAAAGATTTCCCTTTCTCTTCTTTGTTCGCATATCTCCCGGGTTTCAGCTTTGGATTTGGACCCGCCTCTTCATGTAGATCGCCTGAGGGTGTCTGTTCTTCGCTCAGACAGGACGGAGTTAAGGGAGCCGCTGATTTGGGGGCTCTGGCTCACTCAGGCCGGGGGGAGGGAGGGGTACGGATGCGGGGCGAGCCTGTGGCGGCAGAGGCCGGTGTGATGTTGCACCAGCCCGAGGCATGCCGTGCGTTCTCCCGGGGAAGTTGTCCCTGGATCACGGGACCCTGGCAGTGGCGGGCTGCACAGGCTCCACGGAAGGGAGGTGTGGAGAGGGACCTGTGCTCGCACACAGGCTTCTTGGTGGCGGCAGCAGCAGCCTTAGCGTCTCATGCCCGTCCCTGGGGTCCGCACTGATAGCTGCGGCTCGTGCCCGTCTCTGGAGCTCCTTTAAGCGCCGCTCTTAATCCCCTCTCCTCGCGTACCAGGAAACAAAAGAGGGAAGAAAAAGTCTCTTGTCTCTTCGGCAGGTCCAGACTTTTTCCTGGACTCCCTCCCGGCTAGCCGTGGTGCACTAGCCCCCCTCAGGCTGTGTTCACGCTGCCAACCCCAGTCCTCTCCCTGCGCTCCGACCGAAGCCCGAGCCTCAGCTCCCAGCCCCGCCCGCCCCGGCGGGTGAGCAGACAAGCCTCTTGGGCTGGTGAGTGCTGGTCGGCACCGATCCTCTGTGCGGGAATCTCTCTGCTTTGCCCTCTGCAAACCTGTGGCTGCACTCTCCTCCGTGTCTCCGAAGCTTGCCCCCTCCGCCACCCGCAGTCTCCACCCGCGAAGGGCCTCCTACTGCGTGGAAACGTTTCCTCCTTCACAGCTCCCTCCCACTGGTGCAGGTCCCGTCCCTGTTCCTTTGTCTCTGTTATTTCTTTTGCCCTACCCAGGTACTTGGGGAGTTTCTTGCCTTTTGGGTGGTCTAAGTCTTCTGCCAGCATTCAGTAGGTGTTCTGTAGTAGTTGTTCCACATGTAGATTTATTTCTGATGTATCTGTGGGGAGGAAGCTGATCTCCACAGCTTACTCTTCTGCCATCTTGGAGCTTCTCTGTTTCAGTTCTTACAAACACTCACTATTGGTGATTGAGTTTAAAAGAAAATATACATACATTCAATTTAAGGTAAGTCAAAGAAGAGGTGAAGAAAGTGACAAGCAGGAAATGAAGTCCAATTTGAAAGATTTATAATCTTTAAATTATTTTCTGTAAAACAACTTTTAAAGTAAAAATATCATTAAAGAAATATTAAGCACCACTTTTTTGTGAGCAGAAGTACTTAGGAACTAAAACACAGGAATAGGAACCAAATTACAAGAATTATGGCCTGAGATACAGTGTAATGTTCATTATTGGCATTCTAGTCAGGATGGAAAGGGAATGAACGGGAGTTAAAGGACCAAATCTTCTGCTCTCCTCTCCTTTTTTTCCTACTTAATAACCTGAGTAGAGGAGAAATATAGCAAAGAAAAAATGTGAGAAACTAGTGGAGATAAGGAAATAGAAAGAAACTGGGGTCATGGCTGGTGAGCATAATCCATCAGATCTGTTCCTTCCAAGGGAACATATCAGTAATGTTGTTTCCTAACAGTACAGCAATCATAGGTGAATCTAAGCAGATGGGCACCACTTTCTATTAATGCCCATGTGGGTTATTTTTAAAATATCTTTTTAGGGCTTCCCTGGTGGTGCAGTGGTTAAGAATCTGCCTGCCATTTCACAGAACACAGGTTCGAGCCCTGGTCCAGGAAGATCCCACATGCCATGGAGTAGCTAAGCCTATGCACCACAACTACTGAGCCTGTGCTCTAGAGCCGCGAGCCACAACTACTGAAGCCCATGCGCCTGGAGCCCATACTCTGCAACAAAAGAAGCCACGGCAATGAGAAGCCCACACACCACAATGAATAGTAGCCCCCACTCGCCACAACTAGAGAAAGCCCACACACAGCAATGAAGATCCAACGCAGCCAAAACCAAATAAATAAATAAAATAATTTTATTTATATATATATATATATATATATATATATATATATATATATATATATATATATATATATCTTTTTAATACCAGTGTTTATCCTTGTCAGTTAGCTAATATGGTTATGACTCACTTTATTATCAATTTACTTCACACCAAAAAAAGATTACTGCAATATAGTGGAGATAATGAGGCAAAATATGTGATGCTCAACTCATTGGCAAGAATGTGTAATTGATTTATCATTAATATTAAAAAGCTAACACCACACGTTTCTCACTATTCCATTTAAAAGGTGAGACAGGTACACTTGATAACTATATATTCTCTCTCTCTCTCCCTCTATATATATATATTGCTTAAGCAAAATTCAAACTTTCATTCCCAATATTTCCCATATTAATAGTAATAATAACAGAAATAGCCAACACATATATAGCACTGACTATATATGTACTAACATATAAATCTATTCTAAGCACTTTACATCTATTAGCTCATTTGATCTTCACAACAATGCTGTTAGGCAGACACTATCATTATTTCTGTTTTACCAATGAAGACACTGAAATACAGAAAAATTAAGAAGCAAGGCCAGAGTTACACAGTTAGTAAATGGCACAGCTGGGAGTGAAGAGCAGCCAGTATCGCTCCAGACTGTTGCTCTTAACATTTACACTACACTACTTTACAAGAGACTCATATGAATATGCATTCCCATGCACACAAATGCTCTAAAAGTCTTACTTTTTACTAGTCAACTTATTCTGTTTCCTGTGCTTTTGCATATGTTGTTCTGTCTACTTAGAATGTGCTCATCTCCCATTCAGAAACTCCACTCTTCCACCAAGTCACAGCACAAATCTCCCCTTCTCCAGGAAATCTGACCCAGCTTTCCTACACAGTGAGAGGCTCTCTTCCCTCGCTCCATGGACTTTGAGCCTTTTTTCCTATGTGTATTACAGCCTTCATATTTGAAGAGATACATAGTAATATGTGGACTGTCAGACAAGAGCACTAGATCCCTAAGAGCAGGGACACTGAGCATTTTTCATGTGGGTATTCCCCCAAGCTGAGCTTGATTCCTGACATGAAGAAAGCCTAACCAGGAAGAAGGAAGGGGTGGAGACACACAAGCATGCGTCAAATGGTCTCCAGGAGAATTATGGATGAGACTCCATCAGGAGCCCTGCCAGCATGTTGAAAGCCATAGTGATGGCATTGATGACCAAGTAGATAAGCAAAGGTCTCCCTCACACAGTGGGGAGGAACTCTTTGCTCTCTTCCACCTCTTTTCCACTATGTGCTGTGTCTTGCTACCCTGGTTGCTCCTCAGGCATTGCCGGGAGCACCTGGAATGGGGAACCCTCACCTCTATCCTGCAAAACCCAGTAAAATAAATGTAGCCTTTAAGCCACCCGAGTATTCCAGAATGAATCTAATAAATTCAGCAACTAAAAATATGAGTTATCTAATAGTCTATCATACCATAAATTAAAATTTGTATTCTATACTCAGTGCAGTGATGGTTGAGATCCATTTACTCATGTAGGTATAAATCAGAATCTCAATTTTTAAAAGCAATTTAGTTTTAAGAAATGCACTGTCTATGCTTACCTCTTTGTGATATCATATTGGAGACGGGTAGAAAAATATGACAGAATCCCAGCCTTCAAGGAGCCTACAATATCTTAGAAAGATGACACATAGATTAAATGTCAAAACAAAAGAAATTCATGGTAATCCTAAACAGTATTCAGAAAAGGAAAGAACAACAGTGGAATGGTCATAAAAGCTTCATGAAAAAGAATGTATTTCACACCAAAATCAAGAAAAATTAAGCATTAACATTATAGCTAATTTTTTGTCTAGACATGGTTGAGACTAGAGTACAGATCTGCCAGGTGTCTAGTAAAATATCAGCTATTTATATTAAACATGTCTCTCTTCTTCACCATAAGAGATCTCTGGATGTTCTGATGCTATTTATTTCACTCTTCCATCTGACTTCTAGAGAAAAGAAGTGATTCACACAATGTGTCACACCTGGAATTTCAGTTACAGACAACAGGACATTTTAAAAAGACAATGCAGGGCTTCCCTGGTGGCGCAGTGGTTGAGAGTCAGCCTGCCGATGCAGGGGACACGGGTTCGTGCCCCTGTCGAGGAAGATCCCACACGCCGCGGAGTGGCTGGGCCCGTGAGCCATGGCCACTGAGCCTGCGCGTCTGGAGCCTGTGCTCTGCAACGGCAGAGGCCACAACAGTGAGAGGCCCGCGGACCGGAAAAAAAAAAAAAAAGACAACGCAAATCTAGCATCTTACAGTTTTGCAAGTCAAAAGTCTGAAGTGGATCTTAGGGACTAAAATCAAGGTGTCAGCAGAGCCGTGTTCCTCTTAGAGATGGACTAAAAAAGCAAGGTGTCAGCAAAGCTGTATTCCTTTCAGAGATTCTAGGGGAGAATCTGTTTCCTGCCTTTTCCTGCTTCTAGAGACCACCCACATTTCCTGGCTCTCTGTGACCCCTTCCTCCATCCTCAAAACACATTAATCCAAACTATCTTTCTGTCTTCACATGTCCTCTAACTTTGACCCTTCTTCCTCCCTGTTACATATAAAAACGTTTGTGATCACATTGGGCCCACCCAGATAATGCAAGATAATCTCCTCATCTCAAAACCCTTAATTTAATCATGTCTTCAATTTTCCTTTTGACCTGTAAAGTACTATAGCCACAGATCCTGGGTATTAATAGGTGGACATCTTTGCGGGGGGGGGTGGGTGGCGGCATTTTCTGTCTATCACACCTATGCTTCCAGACTTGATGGTCACCCTGGTTTTTAAATAAAATTGGTGCATTTAGAAATTACTAGACTTCTTGATAGGTATAGACAATAATATTATGACAGAGAAAACATGATGATACCCTTATCTGAGCCTATCGACATACGTTTCCTTGATGTCATGGAATGAATGATGTTTGTGTCCCTCCAAAATTCATATATAGAAGCCCTAACCACTAGTGTGGCTGTATTTGGAGATGAAATTTCTAAGGAAGTAATTATGGTTAAATGAGGTCATTATGGTGGGGCCCTGATCTGATAGGATTAGTGTCCTCATAAGAAAAAAACAGAGAGTTCATTTTCTCTTTCTCTGCATGAACACAAAGAAGAGGTCAAATGAGCACACAGTGAGATGGCAGCTGCCTGTGAGCCAAGAGAATAGGCCTCAGAATGAAACCTACCTTGCTGGCATCTCGATCATGGACTTCCTAGACTCTAGACCTGTGAGAAACAAATTTCTGTTGTTTAAGCCACCCAGTCTGTAGTATTTTGTTATGGCAGCTCAAGATGACTAAGACACTTGGTAATATTAAAAGAAAATGTTAATATGTAGACATGTGTGGCTGACCAGCATGGGGAAGGAGGCCAAGGGGATATAAATCCAATAAGTTATTAAAAGCAGTTGCACTTCTGCTCTGTGGTATGTGCCTTCAGTACTCTGGGGTACAGACAGGCATTTCCTCAAGAAACAGGGCATGACATCATTGAATATCAGTGCTCCATCCTGCAGCTGAGCCCCTCTTTTCGGTATGTGCATATACTCTTCTCTTTTGGAGTGTTTTGCATCTGAAACGCAGCACCTCGGTCTTTTTCATCATCACCCTTGGGCTTCAGCAGTCATTCTGCCTTGATCCCAGAGAGCAGTAAGTATTTGCCACAGCATTCTTATCATCACCACCCCACGGGTCAGCAGAGAGGGTTGGGAGTGAAGATCCAGCTCACCTGCTTCAGGCTGGAACAACGCTGTGGGATGAGGCTCATCTCCATGGCCTTGGCCTCCTCCCCTACCCATCCTGGTTCCCTCACTCCCTCACCTGTGTCCATGGGAGTCTATCCTTAATATATTTCTTGTACATGAACCCTCTTCTCAGGGCTGCCTTCTGAGGAAACTGACGTTAGAAACCCTCTGACTTAAACCTGACAAAAGGACCTCTTAATAGAATAATTGTTTATTATTTTTGCACATTAAAAAAGGCACTGTGATATCTAGTCCAAATGTGGCCCCACTGGACCAGGCCCCCTGGAGCCACACTTTATGTGGTCTCCTTGCACGTGGAATCTGGGTTGGCCTAGCACTCACAGTAGCCAATAGAATGAGGCAAAAGGGATGCTGTGCCATTTCCAAGCCCAGACTTGAAGAGGACTGGCGACTTCTTGTCTCCCTCTTGGAATACTGCCTTTTGGAAAGCCTAAACCACCATGTAAAACATCTGACTGCCCTGCTGAAGAGACCATGTGGAGAAGCCCCATGAAGAGAAAAGGGCAGTGAGATGCACAGAGAGAGGAGAGAGAAAAAGGCCGAGTGGTCCCAGTGACCTAGTTAATCCAGCTTTCCCACCAAGAGGTCAGCCATTTGAGGCGTCATCAAGGCTATTCCATCCCAGCCAAGAACCAGATGACGGCAACATCATGTGGAGCAGAAGTGTCATGAAGCTGAGTCCTGTCAACCCACAGAATCATGAGTCATGATAAAATGGTTATTATTTTAAGGCATTAGGTTTAGGGAAGGTTTGTTATTCAGCAATAGATAACCAAAACAGAAATATATGTTCTTTGTAAACAAAACCAAAACAGAAATACAGATATACTCAAACTATAAAGAGGAAAACCAAAATGGTACATAATCTATAAACCAGGAGATAAGCTCTGTTAACATTATAGTGCATTACACTGTATTTCCTCAAAGACTTTTCCTAAGCATATATTTTCCCACATGATTTGTGTTAATACCGTATACACAATTTGTATTCTGTTTTTTTTTAACTTGGCAGTATATCAGAATATTTTCCAATACCCTTATAATTTTTAAACTTGAATAATTTAGGGACTACTGTATGAATGTTCAATAATTTATTCAAACATTGCCTTAGGCTTCTTTTCAATTGTCCACTTTTGTAGTATAGCCCAGATGAGCCTCTTGACACTGAAATCTTTGCTGCATCTGAGATTGTTTCCTTAGATTCTTAAAAGTGGAATTAGTAGATCAAAATACGTAAACTTTAAAAAGTTCTAGATGTGTCTTTTCAAGCTACTTTCCAAGAAATCTACAACAATTCATCCTCTACCAGTAGTGAATGACAGGACTAATCTCTTAGTACTCCTAGCAGCAATGAGTAGATTTAAGTTAAATATTTTCTTTTGTTTTTGTTTTTTTTAATCTTTATCAGTTTGAAAGACAAAGAAAAGATATTGTTGTCTTCATTTACATTTCTTTGATCATTAGTGAAGCTAGACATTTTTTTCAAGCTTTTAACAATCAGTGGTTTACATTGTCTGTGAATTCTTCCCATCCTTTCCTATCTCCCTATGTTAGTCTCAGTTCTCAATTGTCAATTTGTATCAGTTTTTTTAAAAAACATGTACATGTACTGTAAGATATTAAATCTGTCAGAATATAGACAATATTATTTTTCAATTTGTTATTTAGCTTTCAATTTTGCTTAAGATGTTATACATATAGATGTTACACCTTAAGTAGGTAAAATCAAACTATCCATACTTTTCTTTACGAGGGAAAAAAAGCCCTTTTATACTTAAACATAAAATAAATTTGCTTAACATGAAGTGAATTTCCTATTTTGTCAGTCTTCCCACAGAGAAGTATTGGTAACTTTCCTTCCTTAAACAAAACAAAAAAGTTAACACATTCATAAACACTGGGAGTTCCAAGTTTAAACAATGGATAAATATTTTACACAAACTGTGAAGTTAAACATTTCAATGAGGAAACACTACATCTCAAAAAGGGTGTGGATCATCTAGAATCAAGGCAGAAAATCTCTCATCAAACACCCAAGCAGCATGCTGAGCCTCTGAGTACACATTAATCTACTCAGCTGGCTCAGGCTCTGCATGATGATTGGAGAAACAACAACAAACTCACTCATCTACTTGATTGTCAATGTCATGTGCTAACCACAGACAACTCAGTAATCGAGGCTCTTGATACCTTGAGACCAGTGGCTCTCAGCCAGGAGTGATTTTGCCCCCTTGGGGACATTTAACAATGTCTGGAGACAGGGCTTCCCTGGTGGCGCAGTGGTGAAGAAACCACCTGCCAATGCAGGTGACACGGGTTCGAGCCCTGGTCCAGGAAGATCCCAGCAAATAAGCCTGTGCGTCACAACTACTGACCCTGCGCTCCAGAGCCCATGAGCCACAACTACTGAAGCCCGCGTGCCTAGAGCCCATGCTCGGCAACAAGAGAAGCCACTGCGATGAGAAACCCATGCACCACAACAAAGAGTAGCCCCCGCTTGCTGCAACCAGAGAAAAGCCCACGTGCAGCAACAAACACCCAACACAGCCAAAAAATAAAATTAAAATAAAAATAGTTCTTTAAAAAAAAACAGTGTCTGGAGACAATTTTGATTGTCACAACTGAGGGGAAGGTGTGTATCTAGTGTAGCTACTAGAAATCAGTATCCACTGGTATCTGCTAGTAGTGTACCTACTGATACCTGGCTGGTAGAGGCCAGGGATACTGCTAAACATCCTACAATGCACAGGACAGTCCCATCCCATCACCTCTTCCCACCCCACCCCCAATAAAGAATCATCCCGCCCTAAATGGCAATAGCGCTAAGGTTGAGAAACTATTCAAGACCAAGTCAATAGAAAGAAAGTGAGGGCTTACATCTTCTCTATAATTATATTTGCCTTTCAGAATCTTCCTGTAAAGTCTCATATGGCTTTCACCATCAAAAGGCAGGAATCTACGAAGTAAAACATACGTGATTAGGCCTTAAAAGCCCACATGTCGACTACACTGGTGTAGGGTTTCCTTAGCAAAATCTCGGAGGCTATTTACTCTGGGGCCCCACAGAGCATCCTCACTGTCCAGTTACCACTTTTGTTCCCAGAGTGTACCAAACCAAAATCTGTGATAAAAAATTTTGACTCTGCATCTGGGTGATAACATAAGAGATTTGGGGGCTCTAGGTCCCTGTGAGTTATTTTCAATGCGTTGCAAATACCTCATGCCATCAGCAACCACGTGGAGGATTCTGACAGCGTCCTGCTCTGTAAAGTATCCCTGAGAGATGAGTCCATCAAAGAATTCCCCTCCTGTAGCCAACTCCATCACCATGTAAACTTGATCTTGGGTCTCAAAGATCTCCAGGAGCTGGAAGATGTAATGATAGCTAACCCACCGCAGGATGGAGAACTCAGACTCACACGCCTCTCTGCCTTCTCTCATTCTGGTTTCCATCAGTTTCATTGCAAAAGGTCTCTTGGTGGTCTTCTGCTCCACTCTGACAAACTTGTTGAAACTGCCTGTCCCGATAAGAGCCTTGATATCATATCTGTTGGAAGAAAAACCAAATAAATCTGTTACCCTCTGAAGTGATGATTTTCAAAATTAGATGCTTCATATCATCCTTTCTAGCTTTATATTCCCCCATCCAATTTCCTTGCATAACTGTGTTCATTATTTTGAAAGTTACCCCAAATCCTCTTTTGAAATCGCGGCTAGTGATATAAAAGTAATTAGTTGGTAGAAAGACAAATAATCTTAATAACAATAGCTACCATTTATTACACATTTATTATGTGCCAGGAATTTTATTATTTTTAAATCCTACCCTATAAAATTCCTGCTGGGTGATATTAAAAAGTTAAGTGGTTTCCCAAGGCCACACAGATTGTATTGATAGTTGCAATCGATGGGATTTAAATCCAATTCCTTCAAATGCATTTCTCCAAAATTTCCTTGAAGAATTTTGGGACCTCCATCTACCATTTTCTTTCCTCCCTCCATCCAACTCTTGTTTTTATCATTCGGCAACAGCAACCACCAAACCAGGTGGAGAGAATAAAAAAGAAGCTTAGTCCTATTTATAACTTCTCCAAAGATGGAGGAAACCATATCAGGAGACAGGCTACAAAGAGTAGGCTTCCTCATGTTACTAGACTGTGAGCTCTCAGTCCCAGGCATAACTCGTATCTCACCCAAGGTATCGCACCAAATCGCTCCTCAGTAGATGTACCATTGCGAAAGTCAACATGGTTGCGCTATTATAGGTGCAGCTTTCAGAAGACGGGTGGTGGTGGTGTCAGGACCCCTCATAGTTCCCCCTACCTGACGCCACTGCACTTGCAATTTTACACAGTCAACAAAATTTTAACCTGGGATGTATGTCAGTAATGTGTAAAGTAATCACCTCTCAGAAAGACCAAGAAGTCAGCTAGCATTTCAAAGGCTAGGGATCTTAAATTTTAGTTACCTGTGTTAATGTCTATGTAAATTTAAGAATCCTATCAAAATTTAACCTTCTATCTTTATTTAAGAAATGTTGAGAAAGTGCTTGGCTTAGAATCATGATTTTAAGCTGGAAATAATATTAGAGAATGATTTAATCCAACCCCTCATTTTACAAATGAAGACATTTGAAGATCAGGTTAGCTGATTGGTTGTTTAATTTGTGGAGTGAGGATTAGAACCCAGGTCTCCTTACTTGCATCATAATTTGGTGCTTTTCCCACTTTACTAAAACTTCTCCCAGGTAAGAATGCCAGCGAATGGCATGTACTCAAGAAGGACACAGGGAGAAGGTAATTTTTTTTTTTTTTTTTTTTTTTTGCGGTACGCGGGCCTCTCACTGTTGTGGCCTCTCCCGTTGCAGAGCACAGGCTCCGGACGCGCAGGCTCAGCGGCCATGGCTCATGGGCCCAGCCGCTCCACAGCATGTGGGATCTTCCCAGACCAGGGCACGAACCCGTGTCCCTTGCATCGGCAGGTGGACTCTCAACCACTGCGCCACCAGGGAAGCCCGAGAAGGTAATTCTTTAAGTCACATACTGAATACCAAAGATTCAAATGCAAATATCAATCTGTACTTTAAACAGCCTTACTTCTTTTTGCTGAGTTTATTCTTCCTGTAGTTTTTTTTTTCATTTGTCTACTTACTTATTCTTTATATTCCCGTGCTTACTGAATAAAAATGGCATTTGGCTATACCAGCTTAGAGAAAATAGCTTTGTTCTATACGGTGCATTTAATTTTCTGGCCAATTAGCTTATCAAAACACAGCAATTTAGTAATCTTAAATGGATTCTGTCTCCTCTTCTCTTTCCAACTGTGCTTTTTTTATTCACATGCACTCCCAGTGTGATTTTGAAGATAATCACAGGCATTTCAAATTCTGTTGCTTTGCAGACCAACCCATTACCTCTAATGTGGATGAAAGCACTTTGCAAATGCTAATTTATCACTATGCCCTCAAAACTGCAGGAAAATTCATTTTCTCATGGGATTAATCAGCAGCTATCAGACGAATTACCATTTCTGAGGAACTGCACTCTCACTCAAATAAAAGGAGTGTTATTCAACACAGTTACAGGCCTTCATAAACCAAATGTTTAAAAAAATGCCAGTAATTTGGCATTGGAAGAAACAATAAGCTTTAAGCCAAAATTTATAGTGCAAATAAATGCTTTCAGATAACAAATGGCCCACAACAAAAGCCTGAAGCTGTGGCCTTGCTTGTGAGCCCCTGATGGCCATGGATGGTGACTATTTTTATGAGGATGGTGACAATTTTTATGACAATGATGACTATTTTTATGACTTGGGTGGCTATATCTTGTATAGTGTCTGGCACAGAGGGGACAGAAATAAATGTTGAGTGAGAGAATCACTCACTGAATGAATATTATTTCCAAATTATCGCCTTATTTTGAAAACATTAAGAATGGAATCAGGCATGGGAGGATGCATCTACAAGGCCAATCCACCTCCTCCATTTCCACCCTCCACTCCCACCCTCTCACAAAGCAGCCTCAAAGTCAGGTTTGTAGGTCATGCAATTTTACATCATCCCAGAGACTATAAGAAACAAAATTATTACTTTGACCTCAGCTGCCACAAACTGAACATGATAAAAAAAATGAAACATGGAAACAATAATCATATTGCAACCGGTTTGACAGAAGCAATTGTAATGAACTCCCAAGAAGAAAGTGAATATAGTCAGACTTAAATTCTATCATCTATCATTGGGGCTCACAATGGAGAGGAAAGACAACTGTGTTCTAGACCCAGTTCTGTCACCAACTTGGATAAGTCACTTAATCTTTTGGGGCTCAATTCCTAATTGGTTAAAGAAGAACCTTTAGTTAGTCTCTAAAGCTTTCCAATATTGACATCCTCTACTTCTATGACTTTGTCATAATCTAAGGGTCTGGGACTAACCCGGAGGTGGAGTTATGAGGGTGGATAAAGACTAGACCAGACACCCTGGCCACAGATGACCAGAGATGCCATCCAATCAATTCAGTCTTGACAAGACCCCATAATCCCCTCTGATTCAAGTTCAGTTGCATCGGCCAACTTTGTTCTTCTCTAAGCTTAGCAGATACTAGACTAATCCTCAAGTCATCCTTGTACCAGAATTTCCCAAGGATGCCAGGAAATGGCTCTGCATAGACTCTGGTCAGAACACTGTGATGAGGTGAGCGTATAATCCTAGGACTAGAAGTGTCCCTGAGAATCCAGTCAAGCCACCTACCACTGTGTCCAACCAAACGCTGCAGAGTGGAGGGGATTCCATGATGTCCTTCCTCCACCTGGCCAATGTGGGGCACTCTGAGGAAATTCTTTCTCAGGCCAACCAACTGGCTAGCCTTCCTTGCTCATTTTTTACATGGTCATCTTATGAAGACAATAACAGTATCTACATGAGGACCTGCACCATGCACTGTGCAGCATCATTTACATATATTACTGAATCATCCTCACAGCATTCTTACGAGGCAGCTATTATTATTATTCCCATTTTACAGAGGTGGAAATTGAGGAAGGAAAAAGGCTAAGGAACATTCCCAATGACACACAATAGAAAAGACAGGAGTGGATCTCAAGTCTGGTTGATTCAAAGCCCTGTTTCTATTCCACTAATTATGATCTCCTTTTCTAGAATGTAACAGAAGATCCTTCACACACCCCAGCCCCAGTGTATCTATGGCAAGCCCCCCACACACACCGGGCTCTGAGGTCAGGGATTCTCTCCCTCTCCTCCCTGCGGCTCCTTCTACATCTTCAGTCTTTTTTAAAATTTTTATTTATTTATTTTTGGCTGCATTTTAATTTTTGGCTGCATTGGGTCTTCATTGCTGTGTGCGGGCTTTCTCTAGTTTCAGCAAGCGGGGTCTACTCTTTGTTGCGGTGCGCGGGCTTCTCATAGCAGTGGCTTCTCTTGTTGCAGAGCATGGGCTCTGGGGGCGGGGGCTTCAGCAGTTGTGGCTCACGAGCTCTAGAACGCAGGCTCAGTAGTTGTGGCGAATGGACTTAGTTGCTCCGCGGCATGTGGGATCTTCCCGGACGAGGGCTGGAACCCGTGTCCCTGGCATTGGCAGGCGGATTCTTAACCACTGCGTCACCAGGGAAGTCCCTACTTCAGTCTTGAACTTTCCCTATCTTCTGCCCTTCCCCCCTCTTTCAAAGAGAAATTGCACTGGACACTTGCTAAAAACATCAAGGAAGATTTTATTCCAGACTATTGCAAGAGGGGTCAAAACTACTGCGATGGGAGACACTGAACTTAACTGTTGAAACACAAGGCAAGAGAGTTGTAAGGCTGGAGTGAGCTTGTAGGAAATTACTAAAGGGCATTAGGGGAGGAAGGGGTGTCATGGACGTGAGATTCCTACCCTCCCACAGAGACTGGTAGATAGAGCCTCGATCTTTCTTTGATTACATTTCAAAAGGTTGGCGCCCAGGTCCTTGAGAAAGACATTCTTGGGTTGTAAAAGATTTACATCTCAAAGATTAGAGACGATTTAGGGAGGTCTGGGGCCTCTGATCAGAAAGAAGAGTAAAGTCCGGTCAAGTCGAGGGGAACTTTAAGGGCGCCTCGGTCCGCGGTTCACCTTGCTCAGCCCAGCCCCTCCGCCTGCGGTTCACGGCGAGCTTTACCTGGGGAGGACCCGGGGGTCGAACTTGGCGCGGAGGCGGGCCACCTGCATCCTTTGAGACTCCGGGGTGGCCTTGGCCTTGACTCTCCCGCTCGACCCGGGCCGGCGCGGGCGGCTGGCGCCACAACCCATGGCCACGGCGGGGAGCGGGGCCCGAGGCTCCCGGTGCGGGAGCCCACTTATCCCCGGCTAGCAGAGGCGGCAGAACTGAGCCCCCCGCCAAGGGGCCCTCGTTAGGAAGAAGGCCCGGCCTACAGTCCAGCCGCCTTGATCCGCACTGACCACTTATCCATAGTAGAGCTTGACGTGGTAAAAGCAAAGTGGGCGAGAAGTCAGGAGCCTGGGCTTAATTCTCAAGGGCTCAGTTTTCTCATCTGTGAAATGAGGATGTGAACATATAAAGTTATATAGTTTATAAAGGACATCTTCCTTCTAAAGGGCTTTTATGTCTCCAAGGCAGAGGACACTCAATTCCAGATGATATGAACATTAAATATAATATTTTTAAGCTCTAAGAGCTTATAATATTTAAAGTATAAAATATCACTGTCCCCTACTGCATTAATTGAGCACACTAGTCTGTGTCTGGCACTCCGCTAACTCCTACATCTGTAAGAGACATGAGCCTCACCCTCTGAGTGATGCATCTGAGACAGAAAAACTCTAGAACCCAGCCCAATACACTTTGCAAATACAAGGGTAAAATCTGTGGGGGAAAAATAGTATTAATTATGTATAATATTAATTATTAATTGTAATTATTATATAATATACAATCTATTTTATGTATTTCATCCTTGTATTCATAATTATTTATACATGAGTATATATTATACGTTATACATACCGTTTTAGTAAATGATATTTTATGTATTGGTCAGATATCAATATATTGATTACGTATAATTTACATTGATAAATTTTGTATAATTGATGCATGGGGAGTGAAATTCAGTCAAAACCAGCCAGGCATGTCAAGATCAGGTACCCCTCAGAGGTTGTGGAGCCAGAAGTGAGGGCCAAGTCTCCCAGTCTAGTGCTCTTTCAATGGTCATATCCTTTCTAATTTTGTTTAATGTTTAGTTTGGCTTAAGAGAGACCATCTGTGATGAGTCAATTAGTCATGGATTTGCCCAGAAGAACTGTATTTTGAAGGAAAATGTAAAATACGACTTGGGTTTAGCTTAGAGCTCAAAATGAGCCCATCCTGAAAAGGGAGCTTAAGTGCCAAATAATAGACTTTTCATGAAAAAGAACCCTCAAGATTCGCCAGGTACTGGGAAACAAAGAGAGAAAGTTGGTTGTAAGCAGGTGAAGAATTCGTGCTTTTGTGTCTCAAGTTTTTAACTAATTTTCAGGATAGGCAAAATAAGCAGAATGGAAAAGAGAAGAAAAGGGAGAAGATGGAGAGAAGTAAAACGTTCGGGTGCTGCTCATAGAGCAAGCTCTCCTGCTCAGGGAGCACAGGGCTCTGAGGATACATGTGGCCCAGCAGATAGGAAGCGTCCACCATAAATCCTGGCCCTGGGCAGCGGTGACAGCCTGCCTCAGTCCCGCGAAGCAGTCCCTCTAGGCAGTTGGCCACCCAGCAGGGAGAGCTTTGTCAAGAGCCTCCTACTAAGCCTGAATTTTCCTTGAAAATTGACTAATACTGGTTTTTAAGCTCTTTAGAAATGAAAACAGTAAATAGAAACCACTGATTAGTTCTCTTTTAGAAAGCTCCAACTGTTAAACGGAAGTGTTGTTGACAATATAAATTCCGTTCCAGGAGACAAAATTTAGTTACACATTCAAAACTTTTAAGGGTTTTCACCAAGCTTTAAAATGTTAAAATGTTAACCACACATCTTCAGTGTGTTCTTTTAGCCCAACTAACCCCTCCAAAAGGGTCAGTATGTGTAGAATAGCATCCTACTTCAGGGTCTCCTGTGCGTATTTCTCTTTATTGTGCATAATTGCCTCATTGTTTTGGAGACCACGCAAACATTGTTTGGGACCACATGCTATTTACACATTAATTATTTATAGTTATTTAAATTATATATTTTATCCTAATTGAAGTAATAAAATTGTTCAAGTAAGTTTTAGACTTAAGACCCATTTTAAATGAACTTTTATTTTTATGTCCTTGTGTTTAGTGCCTATAAATGGCTTCCTGTAACACTCACACCAGTTGAAGAAATGAAAATGGTGTTCAACATCTGATTCTGTGCTAAACTTTACTCTAGTGGTGTTTTCTGAAGAGTATTAAATAAATTGAACCTCCGGTTTCTAAAGAAAAAGAACTTACCTCATCCTCAGCTCCCACTTATTACCCCAAAGTCACAAATTCTCATTAAATAGTCAGCCATAATGTTCAAAACAATATGTAATGCATAGCTCCAATCACTCAGTGCTGGGTTCCCTCCTATACCCAGTTTTTAAAAAGCAGAGTTTAGAAGCGCACATTGAGTCCTAGGCAATAGAGATTCTGAACCCATAGGAACTTCCTAGAATAACACTCTGGCTTATATGTCATAAATTGAGTCAACTAAGTAACTTGATGTGTGAAAGATATGCTCAACAAATTATAATCCAGTCCCTAAAGAATATTGCACTGAAAGGATTTACAGAATTATGCCAAATCTAAAACTCATTAAAGACTTAGACTATCATTTAGGGAAAACTCATTTCTCTCTTACATGAATAATATTGGTGGAAAACAGAAAAATATTATGAATTTTTGTATTCTATTCTATTGTAAGTATTTAGTACACTTCAGTGAAAGAAAGAGAGCAATGCAAGAAATTAGGCAGGTCACAAGGAGTGATACCCTGGGAAGCCCTACAATTCTATACTCTCTTCTTTAGATTAAGAAGGAAAAAATATAACCAAAAGCCATATTTAACAGATAAAAATGAAGAATTTGCTTCATTTGGAATGAGTTCTTCTTGGAATAGCTGCAATTTTGTTGTTGTTTTTCAAGTTTTCCTTTTCTTTAGATCCCACCTACTGGGATTAATTTTCTCTAGAGTGATCTCATGCCTGAAACATCAGTTTGAAGATGTAGGTGTTCATCTTATTGACTTCCTTTTCCCTAAGGTGCAGGGTTTGTGTTTGTAATGACAATTAGCATGGGGCTCTTTTAAGCCAATTTCACATACAAAGTGAAGTGTGGAACCAACAGTGCAAAGCTCCTCTCTGAGCTTTCTTCTCATAAACCAATAATAAAGAACCTCTAAGTAGGATGCCTTCGTGTGAAATTCAGAGATGAGAGAAACGTTCCTGCTACCCTTGGCAGACTATTTTTCATTATCGTAACACCAAAAAAAACATAATAATTCAGACAAGTCAGTAAGAAATTTTCAATTACTGAAAATACTTTGTCTCCACTATAGTAGTGAATCATTCCTGTTAATTTGCATAGCTCTACATTTAGCACTGAAAAAAAGAGTATTTAGTTCTTGTAAAATTTCAAGTTTTATAAGTTATCTTATAATTGCAAAAAAGAAGATAAATGTTAGTATATAATAATAAATTGCAGGTAAGATCTCTGCTGTCAAGTAAAAACACAAATTTTGCTTTTTTTTAATAGTAATGACTCAAAGAAGTTGACAGCCAACTGATGAGTGAAGTTTCCCTGATATTGTGCATAAATCAAAGAAGATAAAGTGGGAGTTTTTCCATGATATTTTAGCTGATTTGCCTAAAATAATTCTGCCTTTTCAAGTTGACAATTTGCATCTAAACCTTAAAAAATATGATGATTAGAAATAGATTTAGTTACATGGAAAAACATTTACAATATATTTTGGGGTGGGGTAAAAAAACCAAACTCTATATAGTATGATCTCATTTGTAATCTCACTAATGAGATAAGTTCCCATGGTGTGGAAGGAAGCCTCCGGCCAAAAATCAAACAGCAAGAAACGGAGACTTGCTGACAACTATGTCACTGAACTTGGGAACAGATTCTCCAACACTAGCTGAATCTCCAGATGACTACAGCCCCAGATGACAGCTTGACTGCCACCTCAGGAGAGCTTGACTCTGAAAGGAGACTTCCAAGTTCAAGTCCCGTTAGCACCACTTATCGGTGCTGTGACCTTAGGAAAGTTACCTAGCCTCTCCATCACTCCAGCTTTCTTATCTATGAATTTGAAATAATAATAACACAAATGTCATAGGGTTGCTGTGAATAACTCCATTCATGTAAAGCAATTAGAACAGTACTTGGAACATTATAAATGCCCAATAAATATCATTATTGTAATATATTATGTATAATAACTACATAGTACACTAAAAACTAACATAAGTAAATGGTTTTAAGGGGTTGTATTAGTTGTCTCTTGTTTTATAACAAATCTCCCCTGAATTTAGTAGCTTTCAAACTTTAACCAAGTGAGCTGAGAAGCATCCCCTGTCTCTCAATAATAGGTCTGAGTATGCCCACCACACTTGGGCATCAGAGAGGTTACCTCTGCAAAAATGCACAGTTGACTGGGCCCTCAATCAGTCAGCTTCCTCTAGTAGGAGGTTCTCAAGGTGCAATTCTCATGACTGCCACAGATAATCAAGTATCAAGACAATTGTTATGAAAAGAAAACCATATTTGAATAGTTAGATGAACTATTTTTAAATGAGCATTTTAACAAACAAAAGTCAAAACTTTTATTCCAAAAATATTTGCACAGTTTTCATAAACATTTCAAAAACCGTTGCTTAGAGACTGATTTCTAACCTAAATAAATCAACATTTTTTACAATTTACTGAAATATGCCCTGGATTTCCCGAAACATGCTCTGGATTTCCCTGCTGCCATGTTTAATTCAAACAAGACTCTAAAAAAAGTTAACAGAGAAAAGAACCTTGGTTTTTGATTGACTTGTGGTTTCCGGGCATTTCCACAGCCTGATACTTTTCTTATATCCGTTGTTCCCATACAAGCCTTTCTCTCCAGGGAAATAGCTTCCTCTCCCTAGGACACCATCAACTGCATCCTTGGCAATGCTTTTCTCTCTGACTGTTAGTCTGTGACCAATTTTCTCTTTACAACATTTTGGAGAAACCTGCTATGGACTGAAACTGGAGGTCACAGTTTCCTTCCAAATGTTAGTCTCAGAATGTGGGACACAGCCTGGAGCCCAAGAGGAGCCCGTGGTCAAGCTGAAAAGCCAGCTGTGAAAGCTTCCAAGACTTAATCTCTTCACCCTATCATCAACTCCTCTGGTGTCCAAATTTGTCAGGTGCCATTTGGCGTCAGGAATAGCAGAGAATGTTTAAATCTAGATTTATTTCTCCATTATGTGAAGCTTTATTTCTGAAATATTGTTTTGTTTCATTTTATTTTTTAAGACATTGCTTCTTGGTTTATTCACTTCAATTGCCACATACATACTGGGTGCTTTCATGAAGTAGTAAATTTTTGGTGGGTGGTGGGGGAGTGCTTAGATTATTAAAATTATTAGTTTGTCCCTATATGCTTGTGCCTTTAAAAATATTGAATATATAAGCATCTGCTGGAAAAATAGCTCAGATGAGGAGTTTGATAGATATTTAGACTTTAAAAGCGTTCACTAGTTTGATATTTTTACTCTCATTTTTCTCACGCTTGATCTCAGCCATTACCAAAGGTTCTCAAACTTTAATGTGCATAAAAATAACTCAGGGGACTTCCCTGGTGGTTCAATGGTTAAGAATCCACCTGACAATGCAGGGGACACGGGTTCGAGCCTTCGTCCGGGAAGATCCCACATGCTGTGGAGCAACTGGGCCCACGCGCCGTAACTACTGAGCCTGAGCTCTAGAGCCCGTGAGCCACAACTACTGAAGCCCGTGCTCCTAGAGCCCATGCTCCGCAGTGAGAGAAGCCACCGCAACTAGAGAAAGCCTACGCATAGCAACAGAGACCCAACACAGACAAAAATAAATAAATAAATAAATGTTAATTAAAAACACAAAAAAACAAAAAAGCAAACTCAGGGAGCTAGTTAAAAAATGTAAATTCCAGAACACTATTCCCAAAATTTTAGATTCATTGAGCCTGGGAAAAAGACCAAGAAGTTTCATTTTTAACAAACCAGTGTAAAGTGGTCTGTAAACCACAAGTTGAAAATATTGTTTTAGACATTCAAATCTAAAAGTCATTAAAATTTAAATCAAAGAATCATAACTATATTCAGTGCTATTACTCATAAATGGCAAAACTGGGCACCTACACAGTAAATTCATAGACCCCAAATGTAATCACCTCCAGGGAAAACAGATATGAGGTAGCCACCACTAGGAGAAGGGAAGAGAGAGAGAGGGAGCGAGAGCGCTGAGCAAGCTCTGAATAGCTTGGACAGTGGACAGCAGGAGAGCATCGGGTACTGATTACGGCAAAGGAGTTGCTTTACCAACCCTTCTGTTAATGTTTGGTTTTGTTGTTTTCCAATTTCAGAGGTAATACATGATTAGCGCAACATTTTTGAAAACACAAAAAGAAAGCTGACTGTTAATAATAACTTTAATTTATGGATGTATATAAATATCTATATTTTTCATATTTGTATATTGTTATTTCCTGAAAATATCATCGTATATATAATTCAATGTAATTTTTTTCCACCTATCAGTATCCTTATTTCCCGTGTCAAAAAAACTTATCTAAAAGATGATTTTCAGTGGCTAACCAGCATTTCATCGTGTAGATATTCCACAATTTAATTAAATATTCTTTTGTTATTGAATATTCAGTCCCACTGTGTGGTGGACATGGGATGTGCCACCACCATCCCCTTCAACACATAGATATTTTAAATATTTGAGAGAAGTCTTTTAATTTTTTCCTTTATTGTTTCTGCCTTTTGCATTGAACTCAGAAAGAACTCCTACATTGGATACATTGTGATGTTGAAATGCACTGTGTAATCAGCCTCTGTACTTTTGATTGAACAGTTTCTCATTTTCTGCACACCACACTGATTTGAGATCACCAAAGCAAATTATATCTCAGGGTTCAGGAGTCATTAGACCTGGCTCTCACTGCGTTAGAAGTAGGGGAAAGTTAAGGCCTCATTCTCCTCAAGTAAATCCCAACTCATCCAAATCTTTATAACTTCCTGTCTTTTGTCACTTTGCAATTTGCCATTCTTCTCATTGACCCTATTTACCACTCTAGACCTATGAAATCCCATATTGTTTTATTCAGTCGCCTGCCATCTAGTGGTTGAAATGGAGAAGTACATGTATTTCCCCCCTAAAAAATAATCCCATTTCAGAATACAGCTGTAAGGTCACTCCAGTAATAACCTCATATTTGTATAAAACTATGAATAGTTTATAAATCACTTTTTAAATAGTAGAATTAATCATAAACCTAGAGTCAGAATATCTTTGTTTTATCTCCAGATCTGCAATTACTGATTTGTAACGTCTGTTTAAAAAAAAATTATTTAACTTTTTGAAGTTGGGTCTCCCTTTCTTTGAGGTAAGAAGGCTGTTTTGTTTTTGTTTTTGTTTTTGTTTTTTGCGGTACGCAGGCCTCTCATTGGCGTGGCCTCTCCCGCTGCGGAGCACAGGCTCCGGACGCACAGGCCCAGTGGCCATGGCTCATGGGTCCAGCTGCTCTGTGGCATGCAGGATCCTCCCAGACCGGGGCACGAACCCATGTCCCCTGCATCGGCAGGCGGAATCCCAACCAGTGCGCCACCAGGGAAGCCCCAAGAAGGCTGTTTTTGATGTTCCTAAATTCGCTATAATTTTCAATATGTTTTACAATTCTATCATATGTAGCATTTGGAGAACTCTTAAATCAATAAATTTCTTTTTCAGATTCTTTAATGATTAGACACAAAAAGCCATGAATTCCTCCTTATTTCTTCAGTTAGTATGAGATTCTATCAAATTATCTCTGATAATATCCCTTCCTATTCTAAGATTATAAGGTTTGTTTGTATAAAACTCTCTCTGATTACAAATCTTTCTTCTGTGACATCTTTAATAATGTAAATATAATGTATAATAATGTAAAATCACCTTTCTACCTAATAATTCATTTTTCTTAGTTCATATTTTCTAATAGAAACAGTGTTCTCAGCATAACAATGCCATTTGTTATTCCCACTGGTGAATTTTCCATCATTAGTTCATGTAATTACCATACAAGCTTACTGCTGTAGCAAGACAGGTCCTGGTATCTCTGCCATCAAGATAGAAAAAATAGGGCTTCTCTGGTGGTGCAGTGGTTAAGAATCCGCCTGCCAATGTAGGGGACGCGGGTTCGAGCCCAGGTCCGGGAAGATCCCACATGCCGCTGAGTAACTAAGCCCGTGCACCACAACTACTGAGCCTGTGCTCTAGAGCCCATGAGCCACAACTACTGAGCCCGGGTGCCACAACCACCGAAGCCTGCATGCCTAAAGCCCGTGCTCCAAGAGAAGCCACCGCAATGAGTAGCCCGCACACAGCAATGAAGAGTAGCCCCCACTTGCCGCAACTAGAAAAAGCCTGCGTGCAGCAATGAAGACCCAATGCAGCCGAAAATGAATAAATAAATAAATAGAAAAACAGAAAAAAATAAAAATGAGAAACATTTGGAGGGCAGAAGAAAACATTGTAAGGTTATTACATTTTAAAATACACGTGAATTCAAAAATATATAATTTCTTCAAGTGACACATGAATATTTATATTTATACTCGTATGATATACGAGTTTTATAACTTTTTAAAATTAATGTTATAAATCAGAATTTCTCAAATACTATTCCAAAGCATACTACTTCTTCAGGTTGTTAAAGACATTAATTGCCCAAACGAAGGGAGTCATTGTCCAATCAATTGTATGGAAAATGCTGTTTTAAAGTTAAGTGGCTCTAATCACCGAAGGACTGCTCAGAGACTTCAGTATGTTAACATGCACTTTGTCCAGGGTGGAATGTACTATCTAACCTGTTTTTTTCACAGAGCTTTTCTTTACCCCCACAAAACATCTCTTATGAAACTCTCAACTGAAAAGAAAACACACACACACACAGCTTAAGAGCAGTGTTTCAGTTTTATTTTATTTTTTATTTTTTTCATGTTTGAGAGACAAAGCTCTCTTCGTTTATTTGTCATGAGGATGGGGAAGAGGACTGAGAGGTCACAGGCATGTCTGCACGTGGGGGTGCCAGAAGCTGGTACCCACCAGGCCCCCACTCTGCCAGGAGGCTTCTCTGGAAGGGGCTGCCAGCTCACAGATGCCTTGGACACCCTCCATGCCAATCACAAAAAAGTCACGACTGTCCCATTCTTGCCAGTCTGCCTGGGATCCAGGGGAAGAAAGCAGATAATGATCCTTCAGGGGACAGAGAAAAAGATGTCATCAGCTCCTGGGCTAATGCCTCACATTCCAAGACCCCGAGACAGGCACTCCCACCATGGGCTCCCAGGCCAGCGTGCCTTAGCCCGCAGGCATTTTGCAAGCCTGTCTCACCCCATTAATGCTCTCCCCACAACCCCCAACAGGGCAGTGGGCATGTCAGGGATGGGATGGTGACTGCACATCATCATTGCCCTCCCAGGACAGACTCTCAACACGGCAGCCTCTGTGGTCACTGTATGCTGTCTGTGGGTTCACAGGGGAACCCTCCCTCTTCCAAACTGCAGGCCCCCTGGGGACATGTGCAGTGCTCCAGCCGCCTGTTTTCGCAAAGCCTGGCTTAAGAAGGCCAAGCACAGGGTGACTCCCACTCCCCCCCACCAACCCCCGTAATGTCTGTGGAGTGAGTATGCCTCTCTCACAGAAGTGACAGGAAGTTCTTTGTGAAGAAACTGGTTACTTGGGATAGCCTGGGGCCAAGGAGGTATATGTGACAACCTCAGTTTTCCCATCTGTAAATAGGCATAATGGAGGTATTTACCTCATGGGGATGGCATGTCCGCATGAGGGGTGTGGACACGCGGACAAAACTTCTAAGGATCAAATGGAATCATGCATATGAGTTACCTATCGAGTATCTGGCACATGGTAAATTACGCATTACTTATCATTGTTAGAATTATTATTGCTCCCTAGCTTGAGGACCAGGTCTGAGCACACCCCAGAAGTGACCATTCTTTACCAGCCTTCCTGGGCCAACAAAGGCTCCATTCTGGAAGGTTCTTTCAAGCTTCTCATGCACTTAGTACTTCGTAGGCATGGACTTGGCTCAGGAATATTTTTCACCCGGGAAGAAATTTTAACCTTGCCACAGAACCCCAGGTTTGGGAGCTGTAGGGGCTTCTTGGGAATCATTTAATCCATGCCTCTCTATTCACAGAAGAGAAGGCTACAAACCAGAGATGGTTCATTTCCAGGTTTGTCTGGATTCCCCAGCTGCTCGGGATCCAGAACCCAAGTCTCCAGACATTCAGTCCAATGCTCTTTCCACTACTCCGTGGCCCTCCTGGGAACCTTACGTGGGACCCAAAGGTCCCAACCTCAGAACATACCCAGAATTCCTCCTAACCTGCTTGGAGAAGTTCTAGAAAATTACTCCTGTTTTCCTAAGATGTGGAGAAGTCTGAAGGCAGATGATAAGTGGCTTTGGTTTTGTCAGGGTAACAACATCCCACCCTGCCAGGTGCCAGGGCAGGTACGGTATAGTGCCATCCCATGCAGTGCCCCCAGGGAGTGGTTAAAGGACAGCCTTCCCACTTCACAGATGGAAACACTGAGGTCCAAGAGGCCACACCTTACCCAGGTGTCACAGGAACCACTGCAGAGCCAGGAATTCATTCAATTCCACCACCACTCTCAAGGTGGCTCCACCAAGGGGGGTGGGGGTGGGGGCAAGGGGTCAGTGGGCCCTGGGGCACCAGATCCTTCTTGCACAGGGTGAGATATTTATTTTTTCCCCAAACTTAGGAGGGGCCTGAGGTGGGATCCTTGCTCCCGGCCGCACAGCAGTCCCAAGAGGGTCCTCTCCCTGCCCCTACGCACCAGTCCTGGGCCAGCTCCAGCTCCTTGGTGAGGAACTCGAGGAGGTGGGGTGCTCATCACACCGATGGAGGAGACCAGCAGCTGCGCGCCGGGATCCGCCAAGTCGTTCACCGCTATGGCCAGGCCGGACCGCACCGTCACGTTCACGCGCTGCGGGGACACGAAAGCTTAACCTGAAGCCGGCGTAGGCCGGGATCGCGCTGAGGACCGGGGCGCGCGAAGTGCGGGAGCGCGGGGTGGAGATGCGCGGACTCCAAGGGATTAGAGCTGGGGGCACCGGCCGGGGTTACTGGAGGTCACGTCGGGGTCCTGACTGGGCAAGGCGACACGGAGCGGATGTGGGGGACCGGGCCGCGGGGTCACAGAGAGCTGGAGGTCAGACTCGGCGGGCGGCGGGGCGGGCGGGCGCGGAAGGGTCGGGCTCACTGTGGGGGAGCCGGGGCGGGGACAGAGCCCGACCCCGGTCAGCCAACCTCCTCCCACCCCGTGCTCCCCGGCCCATGCTCACGTCCTCAGGCTTGCCCAGGGTGGCGGCAGTGGCCGCGCACAGCCGCTTCTCCGGGCCCGCGGGCACGCGGCCGGCGGGCAAGTTCGTGTGCAGTTGAACGAACTGCCGAGTCAAGCGGGAAGCAGGGGAGAAAGCTCCGTTTTATTTTATTTGGGAACCTTATTGAGGACTATAGCCTGGAGACAGCCTCTCAGATAGCTCTGAGGTGCTGCTCTGAAGAGGTAGGGGAAGAGCCAGTATAAACATGAATTTGGGGCTGGGGAATACATGTAGTCATGCGTACATGTTGGTAAGAAATTATCGCAAATCACAAAAGCAGATAGCTCACGTCAACGAGTTTAGCGCTTTTCTATGTATGGGAAGGTGCAAGAATCTGGGGTCACTGAAATTCTTCCTTAGATATGCACCTTAACCATCTAGGGACGGTAATCCTAAACACAGAATGCTTCATCCTGTTTTTGCCATCCTGAATTCAGGGCGTACAGTCGGTGGGTGACTGCAAAGTCAGGGCATACAGTCGGTGGGTGACTGCAAAGTCAGGGCATACAGTCCGTGGGTGACTGCAGTGGATTGCAACTTATCCTTTTGTGTAACTGGATGATAAACAACAGTCTCTCTGTTCTTTTTGTTTACAGACCCTTAAAACAAGATAAGTTGCAGTGAACATGTAGGGTAAATGGAACCAGACTGTGAAATAACAGATGAAAACATTTTAAAAGATTGCTATTTAAGAGGAAGAAAAGAAGGGCTTGCATTATGGTGAAGACCAGTGATGGTTTGGTGAGCCATCAAGAGAGAGGAAGTAGGAGAACACCTTGACACTTAATGAGATGTCCCAAAACATCTAACATAGACAACAGGAAGTCACTTGTGGAAGCTGCAGTGCGACTTTTTTAAATGAAAAATTTATAGGTAATGTATATTAAAGAGGAAAAGCACAGGCCCCAAATGGCACCACTTTTGCTAAAGCCCATGATACCACCTAGATTTCATAGCTAGCCTAACTGCAGTTTCAACCTGCCTCAGAAATGGAATCTTAATCACGCAGTTGGAATTTTCTAGTCAGCATGTTGGCCTTCTCCCCACCCCACCGCCACCCCCCATCCCAAAGGAAGAAGACGTCTGCATGATAAAACCCTCTGGGTCTCTTCCCTCCAAAAATAAGTTGTCCTGGCCCAAAATAATCCTTTATTTTCTTTTACTAATGCCTTCCTCTCCCCACCTTTCTTTCTATAAAATCCTTCTGCCTGTACCACTCCTGGGAGAGATCTTGTAGTTACCAGATGGGATGCTTCCTGGTTCATGAATTGTTGAATAAAGCCTTCAGATTTACTCTGTTGAATTGTTCTTGGACAGGTCAATTAAGTGAAAAGGGGCTTGCTGTAATGTTATGATGACCCCTTGTGGTTCAAAACCAAAATGACCCTTTGAAAAATTAATCCTGGCACCATGAGCAGCAAGTATCTTGGAGTTTAAATAACATTCTTTCAATGTTCCCCAAACTATTGTCAGTGGTTATCTCCTCAGAGTGGTTTTAGAGGGACTTTCATCTCATATATTCCTGTAACAGTTAAAATTTTTGCAAAAAGTATGCATTTCCCTGGTAAGCAGAACAGAAAACGATAAAGACTAAACAAAATATAAGGGAAAATAATCATCTTTCTCAGGTAGATATTCGTTTCTCTGCAAGCCAGAATACAGAATTTGGATTAAAGTAAATTAATGCCCTTAATCTTTTTAAATAAACAGGATTTTGAACTTTTTTTTAGATGTTGGGGTTAGGAGTTTATTAATTAATTATTATTATTATTATTTTTTTTTGGCTGTGTTGTGTCTTCGTTTCTGTGCGAGGGCTTTCTCTAGTGGTGGTAAGTGGGGGCCACTCTTCATCGCGGTGCGCGGGCCTCTCACTATCGTGGCCTCTCTTGTTGCGGAGCACAGGCTCCAGACGCGCAGGCTCAGTAGTTGTGGTTCACGGGCCTAGTTGCTCCGTGACATGTGGGATCCTCCCAGACCAGGGCTTGAACCCATGTCCCCTGCATTAGTGGACAGATTCTCAACCACTGCGCTACCAGGGAAGCCCAGGATTTTGAAATTTTTACCTTTGTTTTAGAGTTATACTTACATAAATATTTTATCTAAGTATTATGAGTGATGATTGGTTTTTGTATTTTTCTAATCAGATTAAAATTTTTGCCTTATAACAGATTTTGTGGTAAGAAATTAAATAGGGTCACTGAAGAACAATAAGCTATTATGAAGGAAGACACATACTGTATCAGGTCCAGGCTTAATTAACATATAAAAGCAAAAATATAATTTTGATAATGTATAAAAGCTGAATCATTAAGGCAAACAGCACATTACAAATCACTGACAAAACAGATTTCATCACCAGCCAACATGTGAAGTACTTTTAGTGTTCTCTTTAGCAAGAAGAAAATATTAAAACATCCTTAAAACTTTAAATTATCCAAAACCAACAAAGCATAAATGTTCCCACTTTTAACCTCAAATGAGAGATCCTTCATGCTGAAGTGGCCCAGAAAGTCAGTGATACTGATGACAGTTGGCAAACACTCTGGCTTATAAGAAAGTAGTTAACCAGGAGTACACTCTGGCTGAGCAATGTGATAGCTGTTGTTTATTTTGTTTTGTTTTTTTTTGTGGTACTCGGACCTCTCACTGTTGTGGCCTCTCCCACTGTGGAGCACAGGCTTCGGACGCGCAGGTTCTGCGGCCGTGGCTCACGGGCCCAGCCACTCCGCAGCATGTGGGATCCTCCCGGACCGGGGCACGAACCCGTGTCCCCTTCATCGGCAGGCAGACTCTCAACCACTGCGCCACCAGGGAAGCCCGTGATAGCTGTTTTGAATCAATGTCAAGGGAGCAGTCTTGCTTTGCCTGCAGTGTTCTTGTCCTGAATACAGTCACATGCTTTCTGGGTTTTCTCACTGTAGCCCACTTTAATCAAGTTGGAATTCTTGAAGAAAGTACACGGAATTTAAGTTCATGTGGCTTTAAAACTCAATTTTTCAGCATGATGTGTTTTTTTGGACTGATATGGGAGGTTTGTTCTGTTTTGATATGTTCTAATCAGAAAACTTAAGTACTGGAGAAAACAGTTAAGGAGAGGTAACCACAAACCCATCTACAAAGGCATTGTCTCTACTGGGCACATGTGCTCTTAGAAATCAGCCACCTGCATGTACTGTTAGCTTCCATTGAGCAGTGCGGGGCTATCACACCACTTATTAAACTGCCCACTCCACTGCGGAGACTTTGCCTTTCTGTGAAAACTCATTAAGAACTACAATGTTATTAAACCAGAGCTCCTTGGAGAAATAGCCGATTCCAGGTCAGGGTAAAAATTGAACAAAATGAGCATGCAACATCCTGTCTACAGAAAGCAAGGAATTTGTCAAAGACTACTGGAGTTATATCAGAAAACAGGATGACTATGCTTAAATCCATATGTTAATAATAATATTTTTTATTTTGAAAAAAAATACCCTTATTGGTCACTTTTGGAGGATGCTAAGAGCTAACTTGTTATTTGGAAAACTGGTAAGTAAATGGAACGAGTTAAGCATTTATCCTGCTTTCTTATATGAAATGTAAACTAGGGTAACCAACAGTTGTTGAAAAGTCTCTTTTTATATAGTTCTCCAGCTAATAAATGAAGAAGGAATGATAAACTAAAATATAATCATTTTGTGACTAAATGAAACAGTGGACCTAAGTGGTAATCATAAATGGCATCTGACATTAAAAAAAAAGAAAGAGATACATTACATGCATCCTGATGGAAGCATTCAATACTGCTGTGAAGTGTTCTTGCAAAAAATCTAACATGAAAAGGATCTAGTGGCCAGATTTAACTACCAACTGATAGAAATAACAGGAGATAGACCAACAAGTTCAATGACACCTCAGGATATAATCAGCAAATTCCAAACTGCGAAAAACTCTCCAGAACCTGAGACCAAGTGTCTTAAACAAAAAGCAGGGTTAATGGGAGGGAAGATGTACCTAAAAGAAAGTTAAGAGGCATGTAACCCAATTATAATGTCTCCTCATTCCAACAAGCCAAGTGTAAAAAAAATTATGCTGAGAAAATTTGAACATTAACTGGATACTTAATATTAAGGAATAACTTCAAGTACAATGGAGTCATGATTATATTATATAACACAGTATATATAACAATATATCATTGTTAAAGGATTTTTATCTTTTAGAGATAACTGAAATATTTATAGATAAAAAATGATATCTTGGATTTACTTGAAAATAATTAAGGGTAGGGAGGAAGTGGGCAATGTTATAGAGCAGGGCCAAATACGATGGCCCAGACCAAATCTGGCCCACCACCTCTTTTTTTTCTTTGTTTCTTTGTTTGTTTAAATATTTATGTATTTATTTGGCTGATCGGGTCTTAGTTGCGGCGCATGGGCTTCTCTCTATTTGTGCCGGAAGGGCTCCAGAGTGTGTGGTCTTAGTTGTCCCGCAGCATGTGGGACCTTAATTCCCCAACCAGGGATCGAACCCATGTCCCCTGCATTGGAAGGCGGATTCTTAACCACTGGACTACCAGGGAATTCCAATGCTTTTGGTAAATAAAATTTTATTGGAACACAGTCAGGCTCATTTGTTTATGTGATCTATGACTGCTTTCTTGCTACAAAGGCAGAGTTGAGTAGTTGCAACAGAGACCGTATGGCCCACAAAGGCTAAAATATTTACTATTTGGCCCTATGGGGAAAAACCTTTGTGATCCCTGGTAAAGCTGCACTAAAACTGGCCATGAGTGAATAATTATTGAAGCAGGGTGATGGATACATGGGTGTTAATTATAAAGTATTGTTTCCATTTATATATGTTTGAAATGTCCCATAATAAAAAGGTTTAAAGTTTGTTTGTTTGTTTGTTTGTTTGAAGTGCTGATAGCTTTAGGAAAGGACTTTGACTTGGCCTTTGACTTTGTCACTGAAGATGGCATCCTGGGCCCATTCCAAGGTGTATCCTACACAACACTGCCTCTAAAGACACTCCGAGGGACTGTTTGGCTCGGAATGGCTACAAAGCTAATGACTATTGGGAGTTCTTAAAATTGACAGAAATTTGTAATAAGTCCTATATATTCTATATAGATAAGCATACATACACATATACATATATTTGTATAGCATGCTACAAAACCGCAATACCTTCATTCTTCGGATACAATTACCAAATATAGTGTTTCCTAGAGAAACGTGGAACTAAAGACTCTGTAAGAGCAATTTTATCCAGCAAACAGCTATTTGAGTCTCTGCTTGCCCTCAAGGCATGCTACTAGGCACTTGAGAGACAGAAAGATGATAAGATACTCTTCCTGGCTTTCAGGAACTCAGTGTAGTTAAAGAATTAGGATTACAGTTTGTAGTAACAGGAGGAAGGAGAGAAGCCATTGCAGCAGCTTCTTAGCACACAAGCCCACACCTGCTAAGCATATTAAGGACTGTATCTCATTTAATATTTACAACAAACTGAGGTGAGTGTTATTATCTTCATTTTACACATGAAAACACTGACAGAGAGAGGAAGTCATTTAAACTCATACTCTGTCACACTCCAAAGCCCACTCTCCTAAACATCATTGGTAGTTTAAACACTGAAATGAACGTTTTTATTACATTTTCACCAGAAGGACCCATTTACAAAGAAGCTCCAGATTACTGTCACTGTGCTGGGCTTCCTCTCATATCCCATGAGTTTGATCTCATTTTTGATAAGTACCTTTAGCAGGAATGAGACATTTTTGCTTTTGCTAGGTTAGAAGAGTAATGTGAAGAAAAGGAAATACTTTGCCTGTTTCATCCACTAATTTCATAATAGTGGAGAAAGTAGATGTCTATCATTTTAAAGAAACATTGGAACTTGTCTGCTCATAAATATAAAACATGGCAAACTGAAGTTTTTCGCACACACTCACACAAAATCCATTGTTTTTTGAGCATGTGGACATTCAGGGATAGTTCTCAGCAAAACTATGAAGACTTTGTGTTGTGCTCTAAATATTTAACAACTGGCTGTCTCCCCAAAATATGTATATATGTTTATCATAAATTTTATGATATAAAGGATGCCTATTACCCAATTTACAAATAACAATAAAATAATACTCTTTCTTACAAATCCCCTATATTCCACTGATTTTCACAGTATGCTTTCATTTATCTTTGTTCAACTCTAGAATCTGTAGCCAACCTATGGTTGCAATTGACAAACAAGTGTAGTTCCAATGACTGTTGGTTGATATTTTTACTTACATTAATGAGTAGGCCAAAAATGAAACAATGAAGTCATATGTAATGTGCATGGCTTCTTTGCAGAATAAAACAGTTTTTTGAGTACTGAAAGACTATTTCTTCAAATTTTTTTGCAATTTACAATATAACTGTAACAGGAACGGGGACGAGCCCCTTCCAGGGCCAGAAAGTGAGCTCTTGTCTAATACTCGGAAATGGATTGCCCGAGGAGACACACGTACTGACAAAGCAAAAGATTTTATTGGGAAGGGGCACCTGGGCGGAGAGTAGCAGGGTAAGGGGACCCGGGAGAACTGCTCTGCCACATGGCTCAGTCTTGGAAATACTGAGAAGATACTGGAGAATTTCTGGCACCTTAACTTCAATTAAGAATGTGACACAATATATATGAAAGTGAAATACTACATATGTAAAATAGTGTTCAGGATATTTGATACAATTTTAGAGCTAAGTGTAAGGGAGAACCAGCATTCCTTTTGGGAGCATGAAACAACAGTTACGTCCTGGCTTAATTAAGCTGTGCATTTTGAGCTGCCTCCCGACTTCTGAGAGCTGGTTCCTTATTTGTCATTTGAGAAAAAAGACTATCAGTCCAGATACTCATCTGAGTATCCTGAGATCCAAATGGGAAAAAGAAAATGAAGAGCGCCTTGTAAAGGGTCAGATTTTGCAAAGGTAGTGGCTTATTATTAAGAATCACAGCACTGTGTATCAGCTCCCAGGATTGTTTTCTGGTCTCTGCCTAAAGACTGGGCGCGGGGAAGGAAGCAGCTACGAACCTTTGACCAGGTTAAGGCATTACTAGTCATTGGTTTTACAAACACGGTGCTGCTGAATTAGCTTCTCAGGGTTCTCCAAACTGCCTGCTCACATTTGCTCTATTTACATATAGGTTAATTTAAAAAAAAAAAAAGCCCTCTCTTTCTTCTTATTGATAGTCCTCAGGACACTTAGGACAAATGTAATTTACAATTGAAAGCTCAGAAGCTCAGATGGGGAAGGAATGTTTACACAACATTCTGCTGTAGCAAGGGTTCCAATAGCAAAGCGGGGAAGGGGCCATTTGCTCTCGCAGGGAAAGAGCCCTGACCCCCCCCCCTTCTCACGACCCTCCTCTCCCAGCAAGAGTTTGCTCCCGGGTGCACTCGGGTTATCTAGCTGATTCACTGTTGATGTAAAAACAGGGCTGGGCAGGCTATGTTGAAAGCCACTGAAAGCGGAGGAAACTAGTCACGAAACCCCACTATCAGCTGAGAGATCGCTTCCCGGTAACTCCGGAGAACTGCTAGCACTGTCTCCAGACTGGTGCACGTCCTCTGGGTCTGCCCGGGACGCAGAGCTCTTTCAGCCTCTCCCGGCCGCGACCGCTTCCCCCATGCTTGAGGGCGCCGAGCTTTACTTCAACGCGGACCATGGCTACCTGGAGGGCCTGGTGCGAGGATGCAAAGCCGGCCTCCTGACCCAGCAGGACTACATCAACCTGGTCCAGTGTGAGACCCTGGAAGGTAAGCTCCGCTCCTTTCGCCGTTTAAAAAGGAAAAAAGGGATTGATGCTGCCCACTGGAAGCATGGCCAGGGGGCCTGGGAGTCCAGGGCGGGTTCTTAGGCCCAGGGTCCAGACTTCAGGGGTCCATAAACTTGGACAAGGAAAAAACTTACAAATCTACTTTTAGTATTCTCTAAGTAAAATGTAGCATTTCCTTTCATTATGAATGTAGGTAACAAATCACTGCGGTTAGTACTTTGTAACCAACAGAAATTCAGTGTTTTCATATCCTCATACAGTTCTTGCAGATACATTGAGATATCATTTATGTTTTCACTCTTTCAAAATTATACTAGATATTGCACTCATCCTTGATATTTAATGTCTTAATAAAGAGTCACGTTATTACACATTTTAAAATATCTTAATAGCTATATTTTAAAATATTTGGTTTCCTTTGTACTACTATGTATTTTCGTTCTACATACTTATTTATTTATTTTTGGCTGCCTTGGGTCCTTTTTGCTGCGTGTAGGCTTTCTCTAGCTGCGGCGAGCGGGGGCTACTCTTCGTTGCTGTGAGCGGGCTTCTTATTGCAGTGGCTTCTCTTGTTGCGGAGCCCCGGCTCTAGGTACGTGGGCTTCAGTAGTTGTGGCACGTGGGCTCAGTAGTTGTGGCTCATGGGCTTAGTTGCTCCGCGGCATGTGGGATCTTCCCGGACCAGGGCTCAAACCCGTGTCACCTACATTGGCAGGTGGATTCCCAGCTACTGTGCCACCAGGGAAGTCCCTCGTTCTACATATTTATAAATATTATCTGGAGAAGGATATCACCAAACTGTTCAGGGATCCATGGCCAAAAAAAAAAAAAAATACCCTAAACCTTCGTCTAGAGAACTTTATTCTATTCTACTTACCAGTATCTATTAACACGAGAGTATGTATATTTGAGGTTTGTCTTTAATGCAGCTTAAGAAAAAGATCAAGAGACATGGTATGTGGTGAGGCCATCCTAGATTCAAAAGTCCTGACTTTGACCTCTGCCAGGAATAGGTAGGTGACTTGGGGCTGAAAGCCTCTGAGCCCGATTCCTGATTTGTAAAACTTGATGGTAACGCCTGCTTTGCTGAGTTGTTTGGAGAAATAACACGAGTACATGAGAGAGTGTGTTAAGAACTGTGAAACACTCTACAAATGGAAATTATCTCTTTTTTTTTAACCACTTTATGAGGTATGATTGACATGCAAAAAGCTGTGCATATTTAATGTACACAACTTGATGAGTTTAGAGATAAGTATACACCTGGGAAATCACCTCAATCTATGCCATAAACCCATCCATCACCTCCAAAGGTTTCCTCCTGCCCTCTGTTATTACTATATGTGTGTGTGTGAGTGTGTGTGTGTGTAAACTATAGGCTCTATGCTCTACAGTAGATTTCTAGGGCTTATTCATCTTGTATAATCAACACTTCGTACCCTTCTCCTCATTTCCCCCCCCCCCCCATTCTGGAAATTATCTTTTTCTTAAAAAAAAATTATTTATTTTAATTATTTATTTATTTTGGACTGCGTGGGGTCTTAGTTGCAGTATGTGTGCTTCTCTCTAGTTGTGGCGCACAGACTCTAGAGCACATGGGCTTAGTAGTTGCGGCACAAAGGCTTAGTTGCCCTGCTGCATGTGGGACCTTAGTTCCCCAACCAGGGACTGAACAAGCATCCTCTGCATTGCAAGATGGAGTCTCAACCACTGGAATACCAGGGAAGTCCCTGGAAATTATCTTTAAGCTACAGTATTTTCAAAGACTTACCAAAGATTTCACATTTAAATATATAGTATTTTTATTAATAAAAACACTACATTTGTTTACTTTGAAATATGCTTATAAAATTAATATAATAATGTCAATAATAGGGTGCTTTAAAACTTCTAGGTTATTCTAGAAAAAACAAGAAAGCAATAAGGATCAAGACTGCCAGGAAGAGTATTAGAAGGCAAAATAAAACAAAAACTCGGAGGTGAATTTGCAGGCTTCTCAAGTAGGGCTGATGTTCCTGAGGTCACTTTATGGTTCTGACCAGTTAGAGCCAGAGTTAAGGCAGAACTGCCCAAGTTGAGGGAGACCCTCTCCTTTCATTAGCAATGGAAAGAGCTAGACAAATCTTGTAGATGATAACTAATTCTGTTGGCTACAAATAATTACAATATAATCCCAAATCCTAAATCACTTCAGCATATTTAATTAGGAGTTTGGTGTCTGGAGAATGTTAATCATATATATATATATATATATATATATATATATATAATCAGCATAAATTAAGGTAGAAAAAATTAGTGAACACAGAGCATAATGAATGCTTCTGAGAGAAGCCATTTGAATGAATTCTCAATAGTTTTCAGTCAAGCTTTTAAATGGGCTGAGGAATGCAAATTTAAACATAAAAAATACATGAAATGTCTTCATGATACAAAGCAAGGTTTAACCAGCTCACTAAAGAATTCAAAGAGAAACCACCCTCAGCTTCAGTTTTGGGGAGAAGGAAAGGTTTCAGACCCTTTTGAAGACCTGAAGAATGAACTTCTTAGAAAAATACACACAGGTGCATACATATAGAATTTTCCATATAACATCAGGCAGTCATGGACCACCTGAAGTCATCCTGCACCCCAAGTAAGAAACCATCTTATATACACCATTGCTTTATTGTCATTGTATCTCATGGTTTCTACCTTTCTTTCCTCCAATTAATATATATATTTTTTTCAACCATTCGTTTTACACCTGTGTTTGAATCTGTTGCCAATCTGTTTGGAGACCCTTAGGAATACCAAATATGAGCCATCAAACTATAGGTTATAATGATGCATGAGAAAATCAATCTAAATAAAGTAAGGGTTTCATCTCCTCAGTTAACTGTTGAGGACTCTGAGGCTTAGAGTGGCTGTGACTAATCTAACCACCTTGTCAGGGGTGGGGTATGCAGACATCTGCATCTGCTTTTCCACTAAAATGTCTGCCTCCTGAGCATGAATGGAAGATACAGGAATAGGTCCATGTTGCTCTCAGCTCCATTTTGATACAGAAAATAATGTCTGACCTGCCTGTTTATTTTATAAGATGTTGGGAAATAAATCACTGGTGAAAAGCAGTGCAACTGTTGCATCTGTGAGTGTACTGAGAGAAACCCAACCACCTTCCGACCTGGCTTAAGACATGAAGAGAAGAACTCAAGGACACTCATTGAGATAGAAGTTAAGGATTTTAGGATTTGTTTACTTTCTCACATAATATGCACCATACAAATTATGGGTAAAGAAGAGTAGGTAAAACAGTGTCAGGATAGTACTATGTGTTGAAGCAGGCATTTTCTGTAAAGGAAAGCTAACTTGGCAAAACTTATATTTGCCTTTAGTCTTTTGAAGTCCTCTAGTCTTTAAAAGAAAAGTGTCCTGATACCAACAAGTTGTTTTAGAACCACTTACCAGGAACATATAAGGTTTCACGTAAATTTGGAAGAGAGAAATATGAAAATTGTCCAGAAAACCTTTGAGAAATCCTAGTATTTATGATTGTGTGAGTGTGGTCAGAAATACTCATCCACTCCAAGGCCTGACCCTGACTAACAGTGACCTGAACCAGTCACTAGGACCCTCTGTGACTCAGTCCTTCCAGGGGACAGGAGAGGAAGCCAGTTCACATGGCCTGTGTCGATGGTACTGCTTGGCGGCTATATTCACATAGAAAATTCTTAAAAAGTAACTTTTAAAACAAGTTCTTTAAAATTAACTTGAACCAAAATAATAATGTTAAAGGGACATAAAATAGTCTTTAGAAGAATGAACACTGCTAATTTTTTTAATTAAAACTTTTTTTAGAGCAGCTGTAGGTTCACAACAAAATTAAGGAGGAAAGGGCTTCCCTGGTGGCGCAGTGGTTGAGAGTCCGCCTGCCGATGCAGGGGACACGGGTTCGTGCCCCGGTCCAGGAGAATTCCCACATGCCGCGGAGCAGCTGGGCCCGTGAGCCATGGCCGCTGAGCCTGCGCGTCCGGAGCCTGTGCTCCGCAACAGGAGAGGCCGCGACAGTGAGAGGCCCGCGTACCGCAAAAAAAAAAAAAAAAAAAAAATTAAGGAGGAAAGACAGAGATTTCCTATGTAACACCTACTCCCACACATGCATAGCCTCCCCCTTATCAACATCCCACACCAGAGTGGTGCATTTTTATAATCAGTGAACCTACACTGATACGTGGTAATCACCCAGAGTCCAGAGTTGACATTTCAGTCACTCTTGGTGTTGTACATTTTATGGGTTTGGACAAATGTATAATGTGTATCCACCACTATTGTATTATACAGAGTATTTTCACTGCCCTAAAATTCCTCTATACTCTGACTATTCTCCCCCTCCCTGACCACCAGCCCGGCAACCACTGATCCCTTTACTGCTTCCCTAGTTTGGTCTTTTCCAGAATGTCACCTAATTGGAATCATACAGTAAGTATGTAGCCTTTCCAGACTGGCTTCTTTTACTTAGTGACATACCTTTGAAGCCCCTCCATTTCTTTTCATGGCAACACTGCTATTTTCATCAGATTTTTTTTTTAATTACAAACAAGACTTTTGTAAGTATTCTTTCCTCTTCAGAAAAAGGACAAAGTGGTAAAATGAATACTTCAGAGCTTTAGAATTTAGTAAGAAATAGCTTTTTCTAAAATATATGGTGAAAGTGATCTCTGGCTCTCAGGGTGTGGTAAGAGCGCTCTGGACCCAGCCTTTACCTCGTTCTCTTTGCCATCATTTTTGGGAAGGGGATGAGAGGAGGTGATTATAGCTCACGAACAATTACTTCCTTTTCAAGGGACATGACCTTCATTACTTTCCAACTGTGCCTTCACATGGGAATTCATTCATATATTAAGCACTTTCTCATTAGAGCCGAGGAAGTAAAGCTGGAAAAGAAATAGTCCCTGCCCTAAAAGGGCTCCAACTCTAGAGAATAAAAATATTGAAAAAATAAGAACCCCTTAATGATAGCAGTTGGGCCTCAAAATTCCAAATGCATGTACACTTGACCTGGTACTTCATGTAGCATTGCTGGGAATAGCAGAAAATGAAAAAGAAATCAAATATCGATTGGCAGGGAACTGGTTAGATAAATTATGGAACAGTCACATAATGGGATATTCTGTGGCTACAAAAAGAAAGAAAGAAAAGGAAAAAAAGAAAGAAAGAAAAGAAAAAAGCATGAGGACACACACACAGTCTAAGAGGACTGATATGGAAAGATATCTGAGATGTATTAAGTGAGGAAAGCAAGGGGAAGAACTGTGTAGCATAAGGATACTCTTTACTGAAAAAGGCACATACATTTAAAATATATTTTCTATATGATTGTCTCGATACAAAGAAACTGTGAAAGGATTCAAATGAAACTAAAACTAGTAATTTACTGGGGCTGGTAATGAGTGGTGGGGGTGGTGGATAGGTAGGTAACAAGTAGGAGACCTTTCATTGTTTACCTGTATTTATACCTGCTACCTATTTTTTTTATTTTATTTATTTATTTATTTATTTATTTATTTATTTATTTGTGGCTACGTTGGGTCTTCGTTGCTGCGCGTAGGCTTTCTCTAGTTGTGGCGAGCAGGGGCTACTCTTCGTAGTGGTGCGCGGGCTTCTCATTGCGGTGGCTTCTCTTGTTGCGGAGCACGGGCTCTAGGCACACAGACTTCAGTAGTTGTGGCACGCGGGCTCAGTAGTTGTGGCTTGCGGGCTCTAGAGCGCAGGCTCAGTAGCTGTGGCGCACGGGATTAGTTGCTCCACGGCATGTGGGATCTTCCTGGATCAGGGCTCAAACCCGTGTCCCCTGCATTGGCAGGCGGATTCTTAACCACTGTGCCACCAGAGAAATCCCCCTGCTACCTATTTTTAAATTAAAAAATTCATATAGAAGGAAGACTCTTATTTCAAAGGGCTTTCACCAAGCTCCTTTAGACATTATTTGTACCTCTAATTATAGTACTTATTTTCTCTGCCTTGTGTTAAAAACGCATATACAATACCATCACTTTTCTGTTCAAAAATACTTTCATCGGGCAGGATAAACTTCACTCAGTTTAAAAGCTGGAGCAGTCTGTCCTATCTCTACCTGGTAAGCGTTTCCTCAGAACCCTTCTGCCCTTCTACAGTTATTCCTTCAGCCACAAATTCCATTCACCATCCTGCTTGCCTGGAGAACACCCATTCCTCTTTAAAGTCTCCACTTCCAAGTCAATTTCTCTATAAACCCTTTTCTCCTGTATCCCTTTTGGGACAGAATTGACTAATCTGAATTTTGTGCTCTATTGTGCCTTGTAATGGACCTAATTCTGTGTAGCATCTGTGATATTTGCGTAAGTATGTCACCCTGGGGCAGGACATTTGTCTCGTTTATCTATCTAGTCCTCTGAATTATCAGTTAAGGGCTTACCTCCTGAATGAATAAATGAATCTGTCCCCTTCTAAATTTAAGCCTTAAGGGCAGAAACTATAAATATGTCTGGTGTTAATTAACTAGGTGGGAGAATTCTTTCACAATGTAAATGTATATCAGATCACCACAATGTACACTTTAAATATCTTACCATTTTATTTGTTGGTTATACTTCAATAAAACTGAATTTTTTTTTAAAAAAAGACTTTTGTTTTAAGGGTAGAAACCACACCTTATACTTTTTTGTCTCCTAGCTTCTCTAGCCCAAGGTTATGTTTTGCACATAGTAAGAATCTGAAAATACGCATTAGAAATGTCTGCATGTTTGAGTTTAAGTCCTGGCTCTTCTACTTTCTGGCTCTGGGGTGTTAAGCCAGCTGCTTAACTTTTAGTCATGGTGCTTTCTTATCTGATGCTTAGATGGTATCTCCCTGGCCTAACTCCCAGTTACCAGGGGAATTAGAAATTTCTGAAGGTGTTTTGTAAACTGTAAACCATAGGAATTCCTGGGAAGTCATAAGAACACGCCCTGAACTGCAGTGTATATACAACAAGAATTAATTTACCCTCTTCTGCTGGACTCTTGAATTCCTAAAATAATCCTTCCATGTCTTGGTTATGGTTAATGGTGTTTGGTATATGATTCTAAGTAGCTGATTTTATTTGCCTTCAAAAGCACTGGTTTGTTTTGGAAATATTCATTCTATAAATAAACAAAACAATTAAAAATATAAGAAGAGTTTAAACCAATAGATAGAAAATATATTTGAAAGTGAACCAAATCTTGAAAGACAGTAGGTTGGGAAAATGCCAGTGAGATAAGGAATAGGAGGTGCGTGGAGGGGAGTTGATATGGCAAGACATCCTAGGTTCTTAGGGAGAATTAATGAACTATAGATAGAAAACAGTAAAAGCATATGGGTGAGGAGTAAAGCAGTTTGGCTGCAATACTAGCATACTTGGAGAATAAGGCAAGAATTTAGGTTGGGAAATTTTTTGAAGGCCCTTGAAAGTCTAATTATGGAGCTTCAAAATATTGGATGAGGAGGTACGTTTGAATCTTCAGTCAAATACTTGTAAGCATAGAAAACATGAACAAGTTATTTCTCTGAGCATCGGTTTCTAAATCTATGGGTTTTTTTGTTTTGTTTTGTTTTTTGCGGTACACGGGCCTCTCACTGTTGTGGCCTCTCCCGTTGCGGAGCACAGGCTCCGGACGCGCAGGCTCAGCGACCATGGCTCATGGTCCCAGCTGCTCCGCGGCATGTGGGATCCTCCCGGACCGGGGCACGA